>NW_026125397.1:11570000-16967500 GCF_943737965.1 Phodopus roborovskii
TTTCATGTTGTGACTTTGTGATTCATGTTCCCATTTGAGATGAATAAACAAGAGCAAATCACAATTTCCCACTAAAAGGATTTCGTTTGTTAACTCAAACTTTAGAAAGTAGTTTCTCTGGCAGTTGACAACTGTATTGTTGCTAAGGACGGTGGTGGGTGTATAGAATCCCAGCACCAGGGAAATGAATGGAAGCAGAATTGAGTCCCGGGCCAGCTTGAGCTACAGAGCAAGATCCTATCTCAAAAAAATCAAAGAACAAAGGAGAGAAATATCAAGATAAAGTTAGTCTGCAGAGTTCAGTAACTCAAACTGAAATTAACAAAGAATGCATGCCCAGTGATCTTTCTTCCTGGGGCAAGAGAGAGGGGAAGAACCATATTGTCCTGGACTCAGAGTGGCCAAAGTCCCTTTAGAGGATCCAGGCCTCAAAGCATGCCTGTACTTAGTGATCTCTGGGATGTAGCTGTGCCAGGAAAATGCCTCCCTCAGACACAGAGCTAAAAAGTTGCTCCTAGCAATCTTATGTGGGCTATTCCCAAGACTTGCGTCCAAATGACTCTATTATTATACCCAATTTTCATGAAGATGGAACGAGACAGTATTGTTTGCTCTAAAACTCTGATGAAATTCTTAGTCCCATTTCTGTGGACTGAATGTCTGTGTTCTCCCTAAATTGATCTTTATAAGAAAGAGATGCAAGCCGGAAGTCAAGGTAGTGCAGGCCTATGCTTCCAGGGCTCAGGAGATGGAGGCAAGGGCCTTGTGAGCTCAGGGGAGTCTGGCCTACGTATGGAGAGCTTGAGAGAGGAGAGATTTTGTTGTAGGAACCTTGACAGAATTAAGATGCATTTTAATCTTCTTGAAAGATCCTAGTTTATGTGTAAACTTTTGGCAGCATCTTGTAATTTAAAATTCAGTCGTGTTTCAACTCAGCAAGAACTTATTTTTTGAATAATTTGAACTTGAATGTTCTTTGAGATTTATTTCTACAATCCACAGAACCGTCTGTTATGTGCTACGGGGCGGAGGGAGACAAGAAAACACAAATGAAGAGGTGGAGGGTACAGCCCTAGGGTGCTGGGCACCAGCATTCACAGGGCCTGGGTTCATTTCTCAGCCCCACAAAATGCATGTGCATATGTACAGACACATGTTACACAGAAGTAAGGAATCGTGTTTTCTCTTTAATTCCAAACAATGGAAGAAATTATCAGGACATAAGAACTTGTATATGCATGTAAGAGTCATGCTCAGAACAGTGTTAGCTCCTGTCCTGAGCACTTCAGAACAAAAACCCACATCACTGCTCCAACTAAGTAGATCTGACTCGAAACGTGAGATGAAATGAATCAAATATTTCTATCCACTAGCTCCCAGCCCATGCTTTTATCAAGGGGCTGTCAAAGTTCTGCAGAGCATCCTAACTTCAGCACGAGTGAGTGGAGGGAGGAAGGCCTGCTCAGATCACGTGGGTAGTTAGTACTGAGCTGGGACAGACTCTCACTTGCTGGTTCTGGGTGGCACCAGTACAGCAGCATCTAAGAAGTTGTCTAACATGAAAATTCCAGGCTCTGTTCAAGAACTTTCAAGTCAGAGGCTGAAGCATGGGGCCCCAGAAAGCTGTGCTGTCTAAGATTTCTGAACAAATCTGAGGTGTGCTGAAAGTAGAGATACCAGATAACACAATATGGAGAACATTCTAGTTGAGATGTGACTCTAATCCTGTGCCAATCCGCCATCTGAAAACTAAATCCAGTAACTTCTCTTTACTGCTATTGCCACGACATTTTATGTGCTTATTTTATTGTAATATTTATGTTAATTTCTTTGAGAATTTCATGCATGTATACAGTGCATTTTGCTTCATGCTCATCCCCAACTCCTCCCAGAGCTACCCCCACATCTCCCAACTTCGTGTTCTCTTTTTTTAATTGTTATAGCCCACTGGTTCTAATTTGTGATGCCTATATATATATATATATTCATTGGTGTGGGGCCATCCAGGGGAGTGTGGTGGACCAACCAGGGGCCATTCCCTTAAAGAAAACCAATTCTCCCTCCCACAAAACCCATTGACTGTCAATAAGGCCTCAACTAGGGGTCAGGGCTCATGAGCCCTTTCTCCCCCAGCGTTGGGTGTTGACTTGCTTGCTCTGTGTAGGTCTTGTGCAGGCAAGCACAGTTGCTGTGAGTTCATCAGTGCAGTGTTCCTGTCACACACAGAAGGCCGTTTTCTCTACTCCTCCCTGGCTTCTGGGTCTCACAGTCTTGCCTCTCTTCTTGGATTGCTCCTTAGCCTTAGAGGGAGATGCAGGTATCCCATTTGTGGCAGAGACAACACCATCAGTTATCCTCTATACTTTGACCAGTTGTGTTCTGCAGTGAGACTTCTCATCCTGATTGTTCTCGAAAACTCTGGTGAGAGTTCACTGGAACTTCAGAGAACAAAACAGAAAGCAAGCCCATTTTCTCCCTCATTGTTCAGGACACTGGCTTTTATTCTTAGAACTGGGCCTGCAATGAATTATCTGAGAAGATCTCAGAGATCCTTCACTATTCCACCAACACATGAGAAAATCAACCACTCACAATTCGTCTATGCGCCTTCTTTCTGCATTTCCGTGATTTCATTACTAAAAAGAATTCATAGCCTTTGTAATCCCAAGCTCTGTGGGCTTGCAAGTAAACTACTAAAAATGTTATAAGCTCAAACTAATTTGGTAAACAAAAATAAGAATGCAACTAGGACACAAAATGCCAATAGCACAAGTATCTTATGATTAAAACATGGCGTCTCATTTTCATGAGTTTTACAACTAATTAGAAAGATTTATCAGCTTCCAAGAGGAGCCCCCTGGAGGAACCAGGGCCGCACGCAGTGATTAATGATAACCAGTTTCCACACAATGTGGAAAACTACCACACTCTAACTGCTCATGTACAAAGAAGGACCAGTGTCTTGAAAGAGAATTATCAGGCTGAGGACACAATAAAACCACACATGATATTCATCTCCCTATGTCTTTCACGCAGCCTTCAAAGACAAGATCAGTTCTGATCAGCTTCCTAAGCCTTCCTGAGTAAGGGTTAAGGCAGTCACTGTGGCCTGCAAAGGTAAAAATTGCACCCAAACAGGTCTAAGCCTTTTGTGGGGTGCTGGGCAGATTCATCTCTCTAAACCTCGGTTTTCTCATGTGAATAATACTCTATACATATAACTTTTGTTTTAAGAATTATATAAAATAGCACTTAATGGAATACTTAATTCCATTTTAAAATAAATGCCTAGAAAATTATGTTGTTATATGATCATATCACTAGTGTTCAAATTCAGTTTCTGTGTGATCATGTCACTAGCAAGAACGCAACTTCCTAGAGAATAAAGGATGTTTTATTTAATATACTGGAAAGAAAAGAAAAAAAGGTAAGATAAGAGAGAAGAAAACATTCAAAACTAACCCCCAACTGATTTCTGTGGAGCTTCATTCTCTGTTTCAGGTTCCTGTTCTTATGAGACAATTTGATTTTTCAAAAACTTCTGCCTTAGGGACAGTGTAAGATCCTAAAGTCATTTTTATTCAGATTTGGAGAAAAACAATGTGTGAGTGTTTTAGGCACATGAGAGTGGGCAGAAAGAAACGAAGTAGAAGAAAGCTGGTCTGTGCTGCAGATAGTGTGGTAGTCCTCCAAAGGCCTGTGAGCTCTGACCACTCACAGCAAGCTGGAAACCGATTTGAACCTTGATCTTGCTGTGGAAATCCTGGAGTGAAAGCAGAAAAGGGGTGGGCCCTTGGCTCTCTAAGGGGCAGCACATCTGGATCATTGTCCCTAGACATTAATCTCTCTTTCCTGCATCTATCCTCTATCCAGAGAAGTCAGAAAAGTCAAAGTAGCCCATGGCCATTGTGTCATCTGTGTATTTAGTTTGGTTTTTATTTATGTGATTGTGTTTTTGTGGTTCCATTTAACTGCCCCAACTCCTTGCCAAAGGATCAACTGAAAACAGCCACACCTTGCCTCCTCTATTTGAGTCTTCAAAAACAGAGACCATTTTAGCTTGACATCTAGTGTAATTGAATGAATTTACTAGATGCCTAGTGTTAATGCCCTTGGTGAGCTGAGGACCCAGTCAAGGGTAGGGTAATCCAAGAGAAGGCAAGGAGGGAGAGAAGAGATGAAATCATTATTTAACAAGTTCTTTGACTTAGCATTCTTGTGCTCTCCTGGAAACCCCAATCGCACTCCAATGACATACTGTTGCAATCACTCCTCACTTCCAGAGTAGCAGACTCATTTATTGGGGTCACCTTCTCCGTGTGAAATCCCAAGTACTGAGTCATTTGCCTAGCTAGTCCTTGCCCTCTCACAGGTCATGAAATCAAATAGGCCTTGGTCCTATTTGACTTCACAACTGCTACCCCAGAGATGGTTCTTATAGAAACCAATGGCACACCTTTCCACACCTTCCTTCCAACCCTCTGCTCAGGAACCCTTCGACGCAGGGTTACTCTTGATTCCCCCCCCCCCCCATGGCTAAAGAAGACAGAATTCTGAATGTCTACACAGATGGCTCTCAGTCAGGCTTATTCTTGTCTTGACCACTGCCTGCCCTCAAATTGGGTCAATTCCCCTACAATTACCAGCGAATCTAGGCAAAAGTCTAGAAAACCCTGACTGCGTTCATAATTTAGCTCATATTATAGACTCTGTGTTTGTGTTCCCAATACCTCCTCCCAAATGTGATGCAGAAACTCTACCTCCCATTGAAACAGTGTATGGAGCAGTGATGGGTGGGAGGGGCCCTGATGTGGATCTTCTCACCCTGTCTGACAACAGGCTGGAAACTCAAACCCTGATGCCACAGAGTGCCAAAGGCACCAGAACCTGGAAACGCAGGCTGCAGGAGGGCCCTGACAGCAACCCAGGTAGATAAGCCATGGGCTGCAGCTGGCAGAGACACCACAGCAGCCAGGGCTGGCAACTTCCCCACAACTCTCCCCGGCTAGGCCTTTTCTGACCTTCTTTGCATGACCATACGCAGCCAACCAAGGACCAGCAGGCATGCTGTAAACCTGGGCAATCTGGGGATGCACTAACTTTGGTCTAGAATGAACGGGAGAGAGTTATTGGGGGTGTACATTTGGAATCTCCAGATGTCTTGGGAACATGTCACTCTCCACGTGGAACCTCTCAGGCTTTGGACCCAGATCCTGCTCCCTCCCTCCCCTATTATGACAGGAGCTTTGCAGGTTCTTTGTTTGCCCAAGTCCAGAGTGACTGAGCAAAAGCCTGGGGCAGCCAGCCTGCTAGACAAGTGCTCTAGTACTGAGCTCCTCCCCAGCCCTGAGTAATCAATCTGAATGCTCTTCCTCTCAAACAAGGGCGGCCGTCTGCCTAGGGGATTACCTAGGTAGATTTTACTTCTAATGGAAAAGCAGCTTGTAGTATCAGGTAATTACAGGTAATTATCTTTTTAAAACTGACCCTGCTCTACACCACTAGGCAAATGAAATTTTTTTTTAAAGCCTGCTAAACAAAAGATTACGAGTTGAAAATGAAGATTAAAGTTACTCACAGGAGGAACGCCCTGCCATTGAAGGTTCTTTTAAAGAAATATGGACTTTAGGACAGACATTTAACCATCTATTGGACTGGGTCACAGTGCACAAGCACAGCAACCCTTTCAGCATAGACAGGGTATACCTTACTGTTTTGTTTGCGGGTTTTTTTTGTTTGTTTGTTTGTTTTGTTTTGTGTTTTGTTTTTTGTATTTTTTTTTTTTTTTTTTTTTTGGTTTTTGGTTTTGATGTTGTTGTTGTTTTCCTTGCAAACGCCCAAGTTAGGGGCCTGACATTTGTTATCAGAGTATAATTTGAAATACAGGGTTTATTGAAGGTTGTTATCTCGTTAGCAACTGCCACAATTTACTGCATACATACTGTCAAGATTGTTTCTAATCTTTCCTTGTGACTTTTATTGTATCATGTGGGCAAATTAATTACCTTCCTGTGGGCCTGCCTCTCCACCTTCACAATTCAAGTCCACGAGGAAGTGTGATGCACGAGCCCCTGCGTCATTCCTTATGCAATCAAACTTCCCTTACAGCTCTGGCCTGTTTTGACAATTCGGAATCGGGATCCTAACTAGTCTTTTTTCAATAAAAACCTGGATTCAAAGCTGAAAGACCAGAGAAACAGAGCAGCAGCCACTGGAGAGTTCTCACCATTCTTAATTCTCCGACCAAAAGGAGCCAGATATTCTCTCTACCCTACCTTATCATGCCCCCTCTGTCTATAGTCCTCCAAGTCTCTATGGTTAACTAGTGGCTAGCTCCGCCCTCAGACTCTGTGCAATCTTTGTCAGAATACAAGCAAAATATCACACAACACAATCCTGCAGGAAACTTTATGGTACAGATAGAGAAGGGCAGGCGAGGTGGCTCAGTCGGGGAGCGGTGCACACAGTGCAAGCCTGCAGTCTGGAGTCCAGCCTCTGAGACTCACACAGAGGTGCAGAGAGAGAAAACTGGCTCCGCGCATGTGCACCACGGCATGCACCCTCCCCCCCCCCCCCCCCCCACTGTAAGAGGAGTAAATTTTAAAACGCTGAAGAACAGAAAATGTAGTAATCCTTTCTGGGACTCTTTTACAAATTCTCAAATGGGGCCCATGAACTCTGGTGTAGGTGAGGTAGCAATGGAGAACTCAGAGCCCTTAGAGCCCCCTGGGCGGCTGTGGGAGGCACCATGAGTCCAGAGTCTCAAGATGGTGACGCTTGTGCCCTTTCTCCCTCCAGCCCATGTCCGCCTTCGCTTGCTGAATCAGGTGGTACACCTCTTCTTTCCTCTATCCCCACGGGCTCACTCCCAACTTTCCCTCTACAATGGCTGCTTCTGGCTTTTCCTAATCCACTGAGTGGTGGAGCCCTGCAATTGTACCTTTAGGAATATAATATCCAACTTTATCAATAGGCGTAACCAAGGTGGCGTCATGGTCTTACAATTCAGAGGTCCCTCGCTGACTAAGCTCCACAGCTTGATCCAACATTCCATCCCTCACCCCTACTCCTAGATCTCTGACATCAGTTCTACTGTGATGAAACATTTAAGTCCCATGTCCAGGAGGCTCTCGTCTCCCCAGATTTCTGCCCAGAGCTGTAAAAGCTTTTGCTCAATAATTGTTTATGTTTTAGCTCAGAGTGATTGCCAACATCATTAAGACTGACAGGGCCTGTCCACAGACTATTGCCACTCAGAGGAACAGCCTCTGGCTCCATCTCAGCCTCCATACAGACCCATCTGCACATTCAGAAGTGTCCCTGGGGCATTTCTCTGCACATTTAAATTTTAGAAGAGAGAATCTAGTCTAGAAATGTCTCTTATAACACAACGTCAAATTCCTTCTTTTCAAATCCCAACTGTAAGATATCTTTACGAAGTCAGAAAGAACTGCCACAGAAATATTTCTTAATATGTTCTTCCGAATTCAGTTAATTGAAAATAAAGAAGACTTTCTCCCACATGCTCAGGGAAGATTAAGAGTTTCTACCTTCTGTTTTTTAAGGGTTTAGTCTGGGTATCCTGGCTTTAGCATGTCTTACACACACACACACACACACACACACACACACACACACACACACACATATTTCTGAATAACCTTTTGACTAGTACTTCACTATTTTATGTCATAAAAGTTTTCTTTTTGCTAGGTTATTACTGTAACATAATCTAGCCTGGAATTCGCTAGCTAATCCAATACATGGGTGGGGAGATTGTATAAAGTTATGAAGCTGAATGAATGAAGTAGAACTTGTCAATTAAGTAATCTTTGATCATCATTAAGTGGACTGGCCTGTGCAAATATCACCTCTTTTGTGTGCTAGACTAATAGGCTGTCTGTGTTCATGCTGGTCCTGGAGAATACCTTTAACTCTCTTAGAATGTGCAACCAGCACTTGAAGAAGGCCAGTTACAAGTTTAAAAACTTAAATTTGAACACAAACTCGATAAGGTGAAGTGTAAATTACCGCAGGACGATGGACTGGAAGCTGAAGCAACCTTCACACTGATAATAACCAAATGGGAATAATCCAAGCGGAGGCAACATGTAAAGCTGTTCTCCTTCACTGACAGCATGATGGGGAGTCTTCCAAACAGGAACCACGTTTTCTTGCACATGACACTCCTTTGCTCAGCTGAGGTTCTTTGCTGGTTTGGGTTTGTTTGTCTGAGACATACTCTCCACTATGTTAGACACAATTGATCTTGAACTCAACATCCTCCTGCCTCAGCTTCACAAGTCCCGGGGTTACATTACAAATGTGTGTTTCCAGAGGTCTGGCTTCTGAGGTTCTGGCTTCAGCAGGCAAAAAAAAAAAAAAAAAAAAAACGAACTAAAGAGTATGGATATGGGAAAGGACAACAGGAGAGAAAATCAGAACTCCTTGGCACATGGTGGCTGTAAGCGACGACTCGTATACTGTCTTTCAGAGTTTGTGACCCAACAGTGACAAGCCAGAAGGTCTGGATCTATCTATGTAGCCCCTGGTCCTTTTGGCCATTTTCATAGAACAAGTGAAATTCATCTCAGTGGAAAAACAACACACTTCATTGATATGGCTACTCCAGTCACTGGAGGGAGACAGAACTTGGCTGACAGCCCTGTGGCCCCCAGGCTTCTGAAGAGGACACTGTTATTTCCAAATGGAAGGCCAATCCAGCAGCTGAAAGGATAGACAGACCACTGCTTCATTCATTCTGAGAACTGTCAAGAAAGTGGGAAACAAGGAAGTGCATGAATTAGAAGCAAGGATTTACTGAGAAGCACAGCAAATGACCCTAGAGGAAATAGGGCCCTGTTAGCTAAAATAAATAAATGATTAACCTTGATAACAGGCTTTAAGCACTTTGCTGATGACCTCAGGCATCTTTTCCCTCTGCTAGCAGATAAGTAACACATGGTTAACTTGAGTTTAGAGCCTCACTTCTCAGATTTTAATGTCCATATAAATCTGATCTGGGGATCTGGTTGAAGCCCAGGTTCTGACTTGGCAGGCCTGGCATGGGGCCCGAGATTTCTCACTTCTACAAACTAAGGGTGGTGCTCATGAGGCTTGTTCACAGAGGACCCCTTGAATAACAAAGTGCCTGGAGACCACCCGCCCACTCTCTCTCACACACACACACACACACACACACACACACACACACACACGCACGCACGCACACACACACACGCACACACACACACCACTGTGCAGCCAAGCAAATCTGTGACTCTTCACTTACATTAAGCTATCCTTCATTACAACTACACTACTCATCAGTAGTTCTGGTAAGAAGAGGCCACTGGCCTCCCGGCGACTTTCAGAAACACTTGATGGGGAAGGAGATGAAGTCACCACTCCAATGCAATGTGCATTTCATTTACCCGAGTGGCTCTGAGTACAGACACTTCATAGACAATGCTTTTGTCTTATGATCCTAGAGCAGGCAGGAGGCCAATGTTTCCTGCTCAAACAGCCACTAGACTAAGGATTCTAATAAACTGACATTTCCCCTGGCCTCTAAAAAGGGCACCATATGTCATGGGAGCTGAGGGAGGGCAGTCATTTCTCAATCAAAAGAGAAAGGCAAAGCTCTGAGACTCATTGACTGCATGCCTTCCAGGTAGAGCCCTGAGATGACTCTCACCTCCAGTGATGACTTGTCACATCCAGTGAGCAGGGCTATGCAACACTGTGAGTCATGCCATTGTTTGGTCTGTACTCTATTGTGGATGCACTGAGCCGTGGGGAAACATTGTGAATAACTTCTTCTTTCAGGTTAGAGTGTGTCTCGGGATCTAAACTCAAGTCCCATGCTCATGCAGTGGGACCTGACGGCTGAGCCACCTCTCCGGCCCCCTGGGGTGATTCTGCTACTCTTCTGGAGCAGGGATTGGAGGGTGGAGGGCTTCTTGCATTCTTGCTGTCTTTGTCAGTAGGACACCTTGTCTCCCTGGTGAGGCCTCAAAGATGAGACAGAAAGCAGTGCTCCTACTGGTGAAGTACCCAACAAGCCTGTTAGGTTCTTTGGTCAGTGTGATGACTTTCAGAATTACAGTGTTCAAAAGGATTCTGACTTAATTAAGTCCATGCTTGCTAACAAATCCGAATCTCTTTCAATCAATGGCTCACTCTTAACAGCTCCTGAGGTTTCTACACAGAGCAGCTAACAGAATAGGTGTCCCTCACCTCCATGTGCCCTCCGTACTGTCTGATTCTTTCTCTAACACTGAAGGCAAGTGAGTTCAAGGATGATTATCCAAAGACTTAATCATCATCAGAAAGCCAAGGCCACCATAGGCACCACTGGACAGTTACGGGTGAAGTGGTATCTTCTTGCCATGGTGGTTGAGGAAAAGAAAGAGGAGAGAAGAGAGCTACTAAGACTTGTGAACCTGGGGACCATTCCAGTGCTGTGCTTAGACTGATTTGTAAAGGGAAAACAATGTACAAAGTAAGTTTGTTTATTGATTCTCAGCAATAACAGCAACAACAACTGTCACTTTGAATAGGATAAACACTCTAAATGTCAAAAGCTCAAGGTTCCATTGGTAAACCTGCATGAGAACTCATTGATTAAAAGAACATCGGTCCCTTCCATAATTACTATATCATGCAAGATAAATGTGACAATGCATGATACAGTAATTAAATTTATGTAGTACTCTTATGTTAACAACCAGATAGACTCCACGCTTCTATCTCTCTGGCAGTTTTTCCGAGGCCAGGTGCAGGCCTGCAGACGTGAGAGCCTGTTATCTACATCCCTTGCTTCCTATCTCATGTGGATAAAGAGGGCTCCAGCCCCTGGCTATCAGGCCAGTGCCCTTCACACGTGCACATTTAGCAGCATGACAGAGTCTACATTCCTTCCGCGAGTGCAGCATCCTCTGAAGTAAATGGCCAGCTCTGCCCAAGGACACTGGGACATCAAGCCTGGAGCCCTCAATGGCCTGTATTTTCTCCCAACTCACGCACCTTGACCCTATCGTTCATAGACGGGAAACCACTTTACAAGCCACGAGGGCACCAAGCAGCCAGGGAGTAAGCCTCTGCTGACCCCAAAGGTGACAGACCAGGCAGCTATGGACGATGTCCCATTCTTTGCTTAGGCGTGCATCTCGCCTCCACTTCAAGGCAGGTGGTGAGAGAACCAAGAAAGGTCTGAAAACTTCCAGAAAACAAACCACCTTTTCTCCATCACTATTGGAACCAGCAGCCTCTTTCAGAACCGGAAATGAGGGAATCAAATGCTTCTCACTGACAACATCTTGAGCAATTCACCTCCTCACTATAATTCTTTGCCTGATAGGGTTAACATCAGGATTTGGGTCTTCACCTCCCTGGTCTTATTACCCTATTGCAATGACTTTCGAAACACATTCGTCCGCATCACCTCTACAGATTCCTATCCCAAAGAAGATAACAAAGGAATGCATCTTCTGTTGACCAGAAATGCGACCTTAGATGACTGAGTGCCCTGCTAGTGTCAGTTCAGTCGCTGCCATGTTGGGATGTGTTAGGTCAGTTGGGATGTGTTCTTGCCATTGCTCTACATGAGTGTTGCAATTCAGCTTCACACTTGGGCTAGACATTATTTGGCAATGAGCAAAGCCATGTATGACAGTGTAAGGTCTCCAGACAGAGAAACTGGGTGGCCAACCCCCAGGTCTGGAAGGTGAAAAGAAGTGAATTTTTATTCAAGGCCCACTTTTGAATTGTTTTGAGTTTTAAACCATGTAAATGCATTGCCTAGTCCAAATTTTTAAGCTAAAATTTCCAAAGAAGCCATAGAGTTTTATGGAACACCAAGGGAGCATGGAGAGAAGGTGGTGGACCTTTACAGGCACTAAATGAACATTAGAAGAAAATAATGAAGGCATAAGAAGAAGTAACATGCACCAAGGCAGGAAATTTTTATATTAAACTTCCTTTACCATCCGCACACTCACTCAGTGCACCCTTCAGAGAACAATACATAGGAAGTCTTTTTAAAATTATTATTATGTATTTTATATGTGTGCTTCGTGAGGTTGCGTGCCCCACACGCATGCAGCTTTCTTCATAGAGCAGAGTGTGCAATCACTTGTGCTTGTCAGATGTGGATGCTGAGAGGAGAACCCAGGTCCTCTGCATGAACAGTAAGTGCTCGGAACCACTGACCCATCTCTCCAAGCCCCTTCTGAAAGTGCCACTAAGGGGAGGCAGAATAATTCTACTTTTTAAGACAGAAAATATTTTACTCGAGGATTCTGTGTCCCTTTTCAGTCTAAGAAACACGTGTAGTTCACTTTAAGGTCCAAGCAGTTGGTATGTGATGACAAGGCAGTAATGGTAAGGACAAGGCAGGGGGAATGGACAGAGGGTGTTGAAGGTGCCACACCAGGAAAATGACTAGAGAAGTCTCCCCTTCAGTAAAGCTGTTGAGAACGCTACCCAATCTGGTGACTGGAAACAGGCTGAGCATCCTCAAAAGGCTCCTTGAAGGACAGGAGAAAAGGAAGATGGGGAATTACGGTGACATTTTTGTTTTGTTTTGTTTTGTTTCTTTCAGGAAATACTCAGTGCTTTCGGAGCCAGCACAATGGGCCCCACAGCCAAGTTCTAAACTGGGCAACACAAACGATTTTTCATTTATGACAGATCGCTTGATGATGACCAGTAAAACACCCTTTTTGTAGATCAGCAGGGTTTCAGAACCATGACACTTCAACAGCTCGTTTGTCTTGGAGGGGAAGAGCAGCGCCCTGAGTCAGTGTTTGTGTCCTTCCTTGACGATAAAGACAAACATGAGCTGGCAAGCCACCATCCTTGTTTTCATCAGCTGCTTTTCTGTAGGCCCACACCGTCAGCTCTGTGTGAAGAGCGCAGTCAATAGAGAACCATCTTGCTTGCAGGAGGCCAACTCCAGACTGTTTCTTGGCTCCGGAGCAAGTATCTGTCAGTCAGGGTCAGGGAGGTTTCTGTTGCAATTCCTCGAGAAATCGCTTACATATTCTAACTGGGAATCTAGGGGAACTTTCCAGATGGGGACACAGAAGCACCAAGGTGCCAGCGCTTTCCTTCCAGAAGCTTTAAGTACATAGCAATGTGGAGGAGGTCATGAACCGTGACCCAAAATGGAAGGCGAAATAGACTTTGGTGCAGTGGCAAAGCTACCAAGAACTTGGCAGTAGGCCTTTAGTATGGAAGTCGAGCACCTCAGGCAAGGACGCCATTTTGAAAGATGTTAAAGTTTCCTTAAGAGCTGTGACATCACCACAGGTCAAGAATGCCACAGCGAGTGAACCTCCCTGATTATGAATAGATTTTTGTAACATGACCTATCAGTTATTTTTCTGTTGCCATGATAAAAAAAAAAAAATATCCTGACAGAAACAACTTAGGAGAGAAAGCTCTTGTTGTAGCTTACTGTTTAAGGATACAGTCTATTACGGTGGGAAGATCAGGGTGGCAGCAGCTTGAAGTGGCTGGTGATATTGCATCCACAGTCAAGAGGCAGACTTAAGTAAATGCTGCTGTTCAACTCTGTTCTTCCCTTACACAGTCTGAGATCCAGGGACAGCCAGAGAATGCCATCACCCATAGTAGATGGGTGGTCACTCCTCAACCATTATTGATAAACCCTTACAGGCATGCTCATAGGCCCGTTTCCCAGGTGATTCTACCACTACCCATTGGATAACATGTTTTAAAATCCTTTAGGATCCAACCAGCACAGCTTCTCCTGCTTTGTTTCTTCTCATCATCAATATTTAATTTCAAACACACAACTACTTAACCGTTAACAAAAGGTTTTTTTCTAGACCCTGTCCCTTCCACCTAGAACCCCTTCCTTCCTGGCCTCACTGTTTCATGTCATCTGGTGACGTCACTTCCTCTTCAGTTTAGATGTTCCCCTCTCTTACCCCAATCCTCTCCCACCACTTTTTAAACTGCAGGCTTTATTCTTCATCGGGAATGGTCCGGCCAATCAACCAGAAAAAGGTGTGCCATTTGCAATAAGCCTGGAAGGGGAATTATGCAGAAGAAAGAAAGAAGGAGAGGAAGGAGGGAAGGAAGAAGAAAGAAGATTTGTTGTGGCTTCCATGGAAAAGCACAGGCAAAGCAGGAGAAACAGGAATAGAACTAACTGGCTTGAAGAATTTAACTGGATTTTAGAATTTGGGACTTGCTAATGGCTCAATGGATGAAGAAGCACTTGCCATGCCAGTGTGAGGATTAGAGTTTAGATTCCCAGGTAAAATGTGGCAGGTGTAGCAACCACTTATGACCCTCTCACTCTGGAGGCAGACAGGCAACCCTAGAGGCAGGTTGGCAAGCTAGACTCTCCAGAATTGGTGAGCCCTGTGTTCGGTGGGAGACCTGCCTTGATAAATAAAGTGAAGGGTGATCAAAGAAGACATTTCAGGATTTTGCATGCCCATCCATACATATGGCTGCCCACACACATGGGAACACATATACATACATATGGAAAGTAAAAATAAGTTTAGCAGGTTCTGAGATGTAGGCACTTTCCCTATTGCCTTATATTTGGCTGTCGGGTGATTAAATCAGGGAAGTATGTTAAAAGAGGTGGAATGTCAGAGTACATATGAAAGACACAACAAGGAATGCAAATCTTCTAATCTCTAGGGATGGGCTAGTCTCAGGGAGAGTCATACCTCTAAGGTTAGCAAAGGTCTTCATGTCATAATGTCAGAGGAGCATGGCTCCTGCCCTCTCCCACAGTTGAACTTAGTCAGCTGTGACGTCAGATCATCAGGGATTTGGCCTAGGGGAGGAGTCACAACACTTTGACTTTCTTTCCCACATCTAACTTTCAGACCATAACCTCACTGAGTACAGGGGCTGCCTTTTCCGTTGCTGAGAGGTCAACTTGATAGGCTTCCAGGTCTAACATTAGGACCCGCCCAGCTAGGTGACATGCCTTGCTGCATGATGGAGCCTCGTGGGCCACCTGAGTCCAGTGGAAGGGGGTCATGTCTTCACCCTAACACTGCACAACACCAATCTCTCTCCCCCTTCCTTCCCCTAGGGACCTGTTTATCACCAGGAAGGGTCTTTTGTTTTAGTTCTGAAAGCCAGATTTCAGGCAAACACAAGCTTGAGCTGTTTTCAAGTTCTTGATCTTGTTTTTCAAAAGCTAAGCAAGAAAACGAACTAACAAATTCGAGATCAAAACCATTTTTATTCATTTATCTTTCTCCCACAGATAAAACTGCAGAATTAAATGTCAAGGGGCCTTGTGACATTTCTGGCAGTACTTCTGTGTGCAGCTTTTAACTAGGCAGCTTTAATCCAACTTAGTAGGGAGTTCAGAAAAGGCTTTGGGCTAGTCCATGGCTGGAAAGACGTTGCCATGAACTCTGCCAAATGCATGCACATGGATACATAAATAAGGGAAGGAGAATTAAGATTGGTCTTGGCAACATTTTTAATAAATTTAAAAAAAATAAAACCTCAGATTTAATTAATGTATATTATGACTGACTCTATACATTGTATGTTGCTGCCCAGAACCTATTATGTAGTACTTTCAATAGGAGAAGGGAAGGTGTTATAATTTTCATTTTAAGGAATAAGAGAGAAAACTTTCTTATATTCTGAGTTCAAACACTGGTGGCCTGTATATTTCAATACACCCATTTTTCTTAGACAACTTTATAATTTAAGTCCTGATTTTATATATATATATATATATATATATATATATATATATATATATATCTTATATAACAGATAGAATATGTCTACCATCCAGTTCATGCAAAAAAAAAAAAAAATCCTTGCCCCAAAGCTAAGGTTCTCAGCAACTTCGAGTGATACAGTGATGTTCCATCTCATTAGTAATTTGAGCATAAATTTCTTGTAATAAACTTGGAATCGCCTGATCCGGTCTCATGAGTATTGAGTCATGTCAAGTTCCTTTGCCAAACACACATATCATTTAGGGAGAAAAATGCCACAGAACAATCTTAAGAGTTACAGAGAAACATCCATACAAGATGTTTCCACTCCTCACATTAGGAGTCATCGTCTGACCCTGGTCTTCGCTTTGATACAGAATGTCCCTCAAAGGACATGTGTTACAGATTTTACCAGTGTGTGACATTCTCGGGGAGGTGCCCGAATATTTCAGCTACAGGGCTTAACCAGAGGAAATTAGGTTACTGGGCATATCCTTGAAGGAGATATTGAAACACTGCCCTCTTCTCTCCCTGATTCTAGACCCCTATGAAGTGAACACGTTCCCTTGGTCATGCACTTCAGGCCATGATGCATTCCCATGCCCTAGCCCTGGAGTAACTTGATCCATTCGGAACACATCTTGAACCAAGCCCTTCTAAGGCTTTCTCACTCGGATGGCTCCATACCCAGAGGGCTTCATCTACCTTCAGGCCAGTACTCTACCCTTCCTGTCCCCTACCTCTTCCTCCTTTACCTCTTCCTTGTCCTGCTCTCCTCTTCTTCACGCGTGGTGACGGGGATCGAATACTCAGGATCTACTACAATAGAGACATACTCCTAACCTTGGGAGTCTCACCTCTATTCTTACCTCCTGTCTTCCTATACCACTACATCCAGAGTAGTGGTCACTAGAGCCCTCCCTGGCACTTTATTTTGCTTTTTTATCAATTTCATTTCTCCAGGGAGACTGCGTATTTCATCTGGGGTGATTTGAACCCATGTGGGGAACTCCAATAGGCACTGACCAATCACCAACAGGCCAGCTTTAGAAGTGGTATAAAGGAAACACTGAGCCGGGTGGTGGTAGTGGATGCTTTTAATCGCAGCACTCAGGGTGCAGAGGCAGGCAGATTTCCGAGTTTGAAGCCAGCCTGCTCTACAGGTCGAGTTCCAGAACAGCCAGGGCTGCACAGAGAAACCCTGTCTCAGAAAGAAAGAAAGAAAGAAAGAAAGAAAGAAAGAAGGAAGGAAGG
The DNA here is from genome assembly GCF_943737965.1 of Phodopus roborovskii. Lineage (NCBI taxonomy): Eukaryota > Metazoa > Chordata > Mammalia > Rodentia > Cricetidae > Phodopus > Phodopus roborovskii. The sequence continues at coordinate 11,586,998 of NW_026125397.1, forward strand.
AAGGAAGGAAGGAAGGAAGGAAGGAAGGAAGGCAGGCAGGCAGACAGGGAAGGAGGGAGGGAGGAAAGGAGGGAGGGAGAGAGGAAAGTAAAGGAAGGAAGGAAGAAGGCAGGCAGGGAGGGAGGGAGGGAGGGAGGGAGGGAGGGAAGAAAGCTAAAGCCAGCTGTGGTGGCCCACAGTGGTAGCTCTGGCATGTGGGAAGCTGGGGCAGAAGGATCTGTTCAAGGGCAACCTGGGCTACACAGTTGAATCAAGATCACACTGAGGTACAAAGTGAGACCCTCTAAACAAAGAAAAGAAAGATGACACACAAAAACTACTACATAATAGATACAATTGATATAGGGAAAGGCTAACCCCACTGAAGGTAGAGTAACTGGAATCCTGATTTTCCTGCTTCAACTGGAATACCGAAGCATGCCAGAGAAAGAAATAGACAGAGTTGTCACTAACTTCTTTTGGGCCGTGGTTTGTGGGGGAAGCTTCTGAGATTCAGACTCCAGTTATAAACCCCACATCAGTTGAAGGACACGTGTCCGACACCAGACACAACATGACATTACTCAGAGCTAAGTTTGAAGCGATGGGCTGAGTCTTCCCATCATGAGAAGGTGTGGGAAAGGGCTGTGCCAGGGAAAACAGAACAGACAGAGCAAACTCACAAAGCTCAGAAATTCCAGATGCCTGTGGACGGCAGGGAACATGAGACATTGATCGAATGCCTTGACTCTCTGCCCATGGTTGAGTGGCTTTTGCAATAAAACATATAGCGCTGTCATACCAAATGGTCCAGAAGGCCAAACACATGAAATTAATTAGTTTCAAGAGCCAAGGTGGGTATGGCTGATCTAAATGGAACAACACCACTGTAACCTGAGAAGGTGTCAGTAGCAATGGCACAGACCAATAGCTCTAAGGAGGACGCACGGCGTAGAAATGATCAATCTTCCAGGAGCAGGAGGGAAACGCTCCCCATGCAGCATGGTGTTGCTTATCACAAGGCCAGGACTCCCAAGTCTGGTACCAAATGGTAACTGCTGCCTCAGAAGCACAACATCTACTTTGTGTCCTGTCTCTAAGTGTGGTTGTGTTGCCATGTCTTGTCCAAGGATGAGTCCTAGTAATAGGGATGACAATCTGGGTGGTATGGCCAAGCCTACAGATTGATTCTGGTGTCTTCGGGGAATGGATTTCTATAGATTGACCTAGACAGTTCTATTAGCACCCACAATTATTCCTACTGTCGGAAGGCACATGAGTGTCATCTGCCAGGGTAGCTTTCTGAATGGCAGATCAGGTCATACCACACAGCAACATCTAAAGACTAAGAACACATCTAAGATTATTGAGGAGGGCACTGATCAGGGCTGTGAAGACAATCTTATGTTCCATCTACTGAAGACACTTACTTCTCTTTCCTGTCTATGGTTCCCCTTTTGTGTGCATGTGATATATTTATTTATGTATGTATGTATATATGTACACACACACACACACACACACACACACACGTGTAATATACACTTTTCCCACAAGGAAATGTCAATCCCATCCCTAGTACCTTCCTTAACCAAACCCAGGTCCGGCTAAAATGTGAAAAATGAAGAGACAGAGTACAGGCTTCCATGCCAGCATGTAAGGCTCTATCCCTGCTCTGTTTTAAATAATGGCAGCTGTTCCCAGCTCAAGGGGAGAAGGAAAGAAGAGAGGGAGAAGAAAGGTGGTAAAGAAAGGGAGGAAATTTTAACCACTTTGCTCTGCCAAAGGAAAAAGCATAAAATGATATCCATTACACCACTGTGAACCATTGTGATAGCAGAGGTTTATTTTAATCAGAAGGGATTTAATTCCAGAAGGGAAGGTCCACCCAACTCTTCCCTGATTATAACAGAAAGAGCAGAGTTTTCCTGGGGGGGGGGGGTTGCGAGACCTTAGTCTTTATGTCAGTTTCCCATTCTGTACTTCTTGACCTTCACTGACTCTATAAACTCAATGAAGAACAGGAGTGGATGTTAGGTCTCACACTCAGGACAAACGGCTCACTGAGCTGCCTACTAACAAGATGAACGCCTCATCTATTTCTTCTCCCAGAAGTTTGTTTCAAGGGTATCTCCCCGAGAGCGAAAGCTCCATGAGGGCAAGAATCCATTGGGAAGAAAAACAATTTTTATTTACATCTCTGGCCTATTTGGGGCGGGGGTGGGGAGTGGGGGCGGTGACAAGAAAGACAGCCGGAGGAGCAGCTGAGCCATACAGAGCCCAGTTGTTGCCATGTTCCCTTAAAGAGCCATGTGTACCCTGCTACCTTAGTTCCCAAGAAGATGGCCAGAGTCTTAACAACTCACCTAGTTCCTGCCTACTGGAGTATAACCTTTTCCTTTCCCGTGCTCACTGTGTGCATGACTGATCTGCAGGTGGACCTTCAGCCCACTCGCACTGTATCTTAGTCTTGTCTAAGTAGAATGAACTGGAGCTAGCCAGACCACTGAGGAAACACTGCAAAGCCCACATCCCACCAGCCCTAACCACAGAAAATGGGCTGCAGAAAGAAATGGGGACCACTTGGGTCTTGGGGCTTTGAGCCTGCTTCTGGATATCTGCCATGCAATTACTACCTCACTCATCTTAGGGTTTCTGTTGCTAGGAAGAGGCACGATGATCATGGTAACTCTTATAAAGGAAAACATTTATTTGGGGTTGGCCTACAGGTTGGAGGTTTAGTGCATTATCAACATGGTAAACATGGTGATGCACAGGCAGACATGATGCCGATGAACGAGAATTGTACATCTGCAAGCAGCAGAAGACACTTGGCTTGAGCATTGGAAACCCCAAAGCCCACCCCTAGTGACACACTTCCTCTAACGAGGCCACGCCTCCTACTAGTGCCACTCCCGGGTGACCAAGCATCCTAACCTATGAACCTATGGGAGCCATTACTCCCACACTCCTCGTGAACAGGAAATAAGAAGACTGCTCTGTGACCTGGTTGGGCCTGGGGGCTTGTTAGCAATCCCTGAGGACTCCCTTCAAATCCTGTCATTTGGCCAAAAAGCTCATTCTTTCTAGGAAACAACATCTCTGTCAGCATCATACCCTCATCACCAAACTCTCAGAACTGTAAGAGGTTCAAGACTTTGCTTTTTATAATCCAGTAAGTTAACGGCCAGTTGCATGGATGCTGACAGAAGATATGACCTTCCCAAATCATGCACAAAGAATTTTATAATTCATGTCCATCAAGCAGCATGATAATCAGTATAAGATTGAGGTGATGGAGTCAATAGGTTCAAAGAGATACTTTTACACACAATGGGTTTTATCACAAAGGAAAATAGGTAAACTTAGAATGATCTTTTTTTTTTTTTTTTTTTTTTTTTTTTTTTTTTACTCTGAAGAGAAGACACAATTTTCCAAGACTGTGTGCATGCTTGAGCTCTGTTCTGTGACTTGTAGGAGGAGCCTGAAGAAAATCTCTTCCAGATTCCCAGCTCATTAAGGATCAGGTCCATGTCTCACTTAGATAGACATAGAGAATGCAAGAGTTCTAGGGAGACACTCCTCAATAAGTGTATGCTACAGAAAAATGAAAATAACAAAAGCAACACTGGCCCTCCTAAACCCCACATATCAACTTGCTGTTTGTACTGAATGCATTCCAATTTGTGGTGAAATATTCATGCCACGATAGACTGAATGCCTGTTCTTTCATGTGTGAGACCAGACATCACTATGAGCCCAAGCTGAATTCAAACCCATGATCCCTGTCTCAGCCTCAAGAACAGTAGTATTAAAGGTATGTGGAGTTTTGTGGGTTCCAGTCCATGAGTTATACACAAACTTTAAGGGGTTCATAGACTTTAGCGCTCATCTGGTCCAACTCTGACCCATTTCAACAATTTACAGCTTGAATGGCCATCAGAGCACAACTTCAATATCATGAGTACCATTGATATTTCCTGTTTTCTTTTCTTTTTAATTTGCTTAACTTCACATATAGGCCCAACAAATCTTCATGGCTAACAATGTGTTAGTCAAAACAGTTCTCCTGATAAACCCATAGGAAGGTTGAGGCAGTTGATTAAAGGGGAGATTCTAAATTTAGAGGTTAAAAGGACAAAGTAGATCCCTTTCAAGCTATTCAGTTCAGCATGATTAAAACTTGATTAAGTTGGTCCACAGAAAAGTATTCTAAGCACATCCCAATATGCCAAGAAACTAGGGAATGAGTTACAGAAAGGAGGCTGGCGTACCTTAACATTCATACATACATTAAGCTCCACTTTGTTCCATGACTCAAGCTTCTTAAGAGACTGCCATAACAACTAAACTCCATCCTCCTAAGAGCCCGTCTACAATAGCTTATGAAGAAAGGGATAAGAGCCAAATTCCAGGTTGGCCTCAATTATGTGTAAATGTCAATGTGCTTTTCCCACACAAAGAAACATATGCAGGTCCCGAGGCAGACTCTGTTAAAGGAACAGTCAGGTTCTTTCTAAGTTTGTTCACCCCAAAGGACAGACAGGAATGTGCTGTTTCTGTGATTCTATTGCTAGATAGAATCACAGATATGTTTATCATTCCATTATAATTCTTTACACTCTAGACTTTACGTGTGCAAACCGCTCTGTTTTAGAGAAGACTTCAGTGTTTTAGCAAAGTACAAATAGCATCAGTCTAGTGTTATCGTGTCATGTGTATGTTCTGGATTAAGGAACTTTTTTTTTGTTTGGATTATAAACCACATTACTTGATAAATATCTGAGAAAAATGGGAGTGGGTGAGTTGGAAATGAATGTGAACTTCACTTATTCTGTGAATACAATCCTAAGAGGGGAAATGCTTTTTGCAAATGTTTAGTTTTCTAAGTATCTTTGTAATGGAGCAAAACCATATTCTTGCAAAAAAAGTGCCAAAGTTTTCATTTTGGTGTAATTTATTCTCTTTTGGTCAGTAAGGTCACCAACGAGGTCAACAGCTTCCTTGCTAACACCCACCTCCAGTCCACCCTTACACTGCCCTGAACTTTTTTATGCTCGGCTTTAACTACAAAGGTTTGGGGTCTGTTTGTTTTATTGTTTGTTTGTTTTGTTTTGTTTTGTTTTAACTGTGAGAACTGCCAGAAGTTTTATGGCTCAATGGGTAAAGTGCTTACCATGAAAGTGTAAGGACCAGAGTACAAATACAGGACACATAGAAAGCTGGGGTTAGTGGTAGTTTGTAATCCCAGTTCTCCTAAGGTAAGCTGAGAGAGAACAGGTGACCCCTGGCGAGCTACCAGGCAAGCCAGCTTGGCATGTATATGCAGGGGCCATCGAAGAGACCCTGCCTAAAGCAAAGTAGATGATCAGGACCAATACCCAAGGCTGTCCTCTGAACTGTATACATACCCACACATAGGCACACATCACTCAATCACACACACGCACACACGCACACACACACACACACACAACCCATATACACATAAGAATGACTAATGTTGGGTTTATGCGCCTTTTCAAGAGAAATAGAATAAAATGGCATAGAAAGGTAATTTCTCAGTCATCTCTAATCGTAAATAAACATTATCATTTATTCCGTATCTCTTTGAATAAAAAGTACTTGGTATTTCCAGCATACCATGTTAGAAGTTCACCTAACATCAAAGGCATCATATTCAAAAGATAGAGCTGCTTATATTGGCACCTAGGTAATACAGTGTTAACATTTAATTTCCTGATGCTAAAAGCAACTCTACCCTCAGCTTTTAATGTATACTGAGTATAGAACATAGTACCTTAGAAGATATTTCTGTCCCAAAACTCAAATATTCAATCCAATCAAATAACACACTCAGTACATCAGGCAGTGACATTAACTCATTCTACTTTTCTACATCAAACTCAATACAGTTTCTCGTTGGAATCCTCATTTTTCTTTCACTAATAGGGAATCAAGATTTGAGGGAGTTTTCTCAAGGGAAGTAGTGGCAACCTTGAGTTACCTCCCAGAGTTTAGTGTCTAAGACTGCTTTATTGCTCAGTCCGTGTATTTAAGGTTAGTCATAAGGAGATTGGTTGGAAACTGGCTCAAAACAGGCTCATGCTGGGCAGGAAGAGGTCAAGAAAATTTTACCAGATTTTAAACTTAAAAAAAAATCTTCTAGCCACTTTGGCTAAACAAACCCAAGACCACCTACTCCACTATTTCCCTGCAGCTATCACAGGGGGTAAAAAATTCTCAACAGAATGAACAGGAAGGAGGTGCTTCTGATGAGGCACCACTAAGGTAACCATCTGGATTTTATGGCTATTTAATATATGCCAGAAACAAAATTACATACTTTGTCATATTATAAACATTAAGTAGACCAGTCCACAGACCACCTACAGTTCCCTTTCAGAAGATACTGCAAATTTCAAACTACAGATCTTTGTTAGGAGATATTAGGAGCTATTCCTACTGGTAAATGCATGAGGAAAAGGTCACCTATCAACCAAAACCATTTGTAACTTATGCAGAAAATGAAGGTTTTAATTTTATAATAAAAAAGCTTGAGGGCCAACAAGATGGCTCAGAGGACAAAGCACGTTGTGCCCAAACCTAACAACCTAAGCTCAATCCCCAGAATCCAGAGTCCCTACAACAGTGGTTCCTTTCTTCTATACACACACACACACAATTAATAATAAATTAATTAAATAAAAATTTACAGGAGAGAGCATTAAGAAAGGCCTACAACCTAAAGTCACATTAATTAGAAAGTTATCTATCTTCTATCAACTTTGAAGCAACTATGTATGTTTAAGCTTTGAGTGACACTTCTGGAATAAGAAGCCGAACTTACTGATAAGTGTGAAAATAAACCACACAGTTGGAAGAATTGATATCCAGAAATCTTCAATTAATTAACTTGTAAGGACAAAGAGTAAAAGTAGTGTTGTGATTTGGATTAAGTTTTGAGACAATTCACAAAAAGGGTTTTAACCAAAAATTTCATGTTCCAATTGAGTCAGCTATGAAGATTCATACCCATTCCAACAGAACCTCAAAAACTTAAAAATAAGATGGTGCATAACAGAAATACTGCAAAGAAATCCTCCTTGGATACTTTTAGATTTTCCCCCAGAGTAGCACAAATAATATCCAGAGACCCAAACAAGACAACCTGGAAAGGTTTCAGAGTGCCAAAATCCAGTGCCACGTGACAAGACAAGCCGAACTCTGTGGAACACCCGGCCTCCACCCAGAGCACTAGTCTTTCACAGCTCCTAAGCCATGTAAGTTAATATCATTAGTTCATAAAACTCGGCAGTCACAGTAAAATAATAATAATAATAATAATAATAATAATAACAACAACAACAACAACAACACAAATAAAAATAGGCTCTGGTTAAAAAGAAAGGATCCATTTACTGCCTACCCGCTGAGGTTCATTTGACCACCAAAAGTAGAAAGCTATCAGCATCTAGAATTAATGGGTACAGTGGTTTTTCAAAGAAGATATTTCTACAATGGACACAATGTAGACTCAGCAAAGTTTCTCCTTCAAGAAAAAATATAGCATCTTTTCAAAGAGCACTGATCAGGCTCAATAACATTATGGGGCCCTCGGGGATATGAGCAGTTGTCCCTGCTTCTATCAGTTGTTTCTAAACCAAAAACTGGGGGGAGTTAGTTAACTTGACCAACAGTCAAGTTTTAGGAATGCAAGAGCAAATCTGAGGTGCAGATGCAGGGCTCGGGCAAAGGCCCTTGAAGGCGATGGGGTTGTAATCTCTGCGGTTCTCCTCTGAGCCTTCCTCCCAGCAAACATGGCCACTGTTATTACTGACTTGCATGCACTGTTGGTTAAACATTCCTTTTCCTAAAAGCTCTCCATGAAATGAAATGAGAAATACCAAGTACCACATAATCTTTAGAAATTCTCAGGAAAAGTTTATTGGTGACAGTGAAAACAGATACAACTAAAAACCAAACCAAGCAAATTTACAAAATGAAAATATTCTAAATCACTCTTAATTGCCTATTATATACCTGGGAGATATGACTAAAAAGTTAACAATATTTCCTTTGTAAAAAATATAAACACTGAGTCCATCTATATGTATCTGTCCCTGAAATTTAACAAGGTTCAAAAGACATATCAAAATAGTCTCTAAAACAAAGACCATTTTGAAATTATTCAATTTTGATTTATAGCAGTTATTTATATAAAAATTTTAAATCAGCACAGGTCTTCCAGATCAAACACACAAATTCACATCCAAAAGTCTTTTCCATAAAATGCTTATTCTTTCTTGATTGTCAACATAATTTTCATTCTTGGCTTGATTTTTCTTCCTTGGCAATTCTTTTTGTTACACCACTAAAGTATTTCTCACGAAAGGAATTATGACCTTGGTATGGCAGAAAATGATCACTCAGCAGGTGTGAATACTGGTCCCGGTTCTGGTAGGATAGAAAATGCAAAATATAAAGACATGTAAATTATTTCTTCAGTTTCTTTAACCATGGCAGTCATTCACTCTAAGTGAAATCACCGCCAAGGTGCATTTGCTTGGCATTACTGTGAACACACATTCTACATCTGCATCACACTTGAGAATTCAAGGCAGCTTCACTTTACTTCACTGGATACTCCGAACTCTGCATGAAGGAGACACTTCTATTACTCAGGGCAAAGAGAAAATTCCAGAGACTACAACTACCTTGTCATTCCCGGTTTAACACACACTGACATCTTCAGGGCTATGGATAATACCAAAGAAACTTCTACTCAAGGAAAGAGGAATGTACCAAGGAACTGTGGTGGTTCTGTGATGTCATAAAATCACACAAAGCTGTACACTATATCCACATCCATTAGAGCAACAACGGATTCTAACACAGGAGATGCCAATGCAGGGTGAAGAGTGGGTTCCATATGCACAGACTTCACAACCAACAAGGTCTGGTGCTCAGACTGATAGTCACTGAGCACTGGGAAAGTCAATCTGGGTCAGAATGACCAGCATCCCAGTTTAGATGAGAGAAGACTGCTGGAAACCATGAAGCAATAGCTTCTCACTCAACTTCACAAACGATTTCAACTTGTGAAACAAATTTAAGTAAAAGTAAAGTTCCATGTCCTATGTATTTCTTTAAACTCATAGTCACTTACACATGGACTTTTAGGATTTAGTTTAAATTTACATATCACTTTGCTGAACGATACCTTGCTTTGTTCTCTGGCCCAAAAGAATCAGAACACTGACAAGTCCTTCCCAGCTCTGCCTTTCTGTCCACTACTCTCCCTATGGCCCCGTAAAGCCACATGACCTCTGAAAGCATACCGTGGAGCTTCATGGAATACCCTTCCCAGTGAGAAGGACTGGGGGACCAGAAACATGACTTCATCAAGGAGGGAGAGCAAAAGCCAAGTATTGTGGAAAACAGGCTTCCTTTACACACTACAGAGATAGTTTGACAAATTATCATTGAACTAAAGGAGACTAATGAGACAAACATACTACAGAACCAAGAAATGTCCAAAGTGCACTATAGGCACTGATGAAAATATCACACCAGTATTTTGAACAAGAAAAAGAAAAATGGAACTCTAAGCAGTAAGTGCAAAATAAGCCCTAAAAGACTGTTATTTTCCTCAGGCCCTAGAAACAAGGCAGCAAAGACAGAAAGGTGGTCTTGGACTATTAACCACTGAAATGCAAGTGCTCAGGGAATAGCCTCATTCTCTTCATATCACAAGAAGCAGAGAGGAATCTGTGTCCGGTACATGCCTGAGTCCTACGCTCACAAGTCCACTTTCAAGATCACCTATCCCCCAACTGTGAAACAGAAATTACACAAACTCCTGGAGCCCCAAAGCTCTAAATCCCCTACACAGCCAAGGATCTGGCAGTCTTGCTCTGAGATAAGCCAGACAGCTCAGGGACTGTGGCTATAATTTCCACCTACGCAGAAACACCCCAACTGAAAAATGTTCCTCTTGGAACATCCATCATCATATACACAGAAATGCCACATAAAATAATATCACCACAGTTCGAAAAAAATAACAAATTTGATTTGTGTTTCCTCTTTTTTCTCCTCAACCATCGTCTTCAGTTCCCTTTACTGGGTTCACACTTGAGATGATGATAATCAACTCTGCATATTTTCCATCATCTTCACTATTCTCTATTCACATCCGCTGCTCAGGAATATCTGGAGGGTTTTTGCTTCGTTGTCCTATTTTGAAGGCCAGCGTGTTTCTTTGAATGGGGAAGAGTATCCTCAAGCAACAGTCTTTGCTCTTCCTCATTCCCCCAAATATGCCTGGTGTCTGACTTTTGTTTTTCTCTAACAGTTCCAATCCTGTCTATAGCTGTCAACCACGGTGTCATTTATATATCACAGAACCTCAATTCTGTTTTAATAAACATGAAATACTGCAAGCATATGGAAAAAAATAAATAAAAAAGCACATAGGAAACACCCAAAGTGAAAACTGTGGTGACGAAGATTAAAGGACAGCTTTGCCCAATTCAGTAGTCATAGTGCCATTAGTACAGTAGCAATCAGAGAAAAAGAACAAAATATTACATCTCATTACACTATTGCCTGCTGTCATTTCTTAACCAGTAACTAAATGTCAGCAGGAAAACACAGACGCTAACAGCTCTCAGACCTCTTCCCATTCAAAGTCAGCAACTGTAAATGTTTCAAGAAATAGACAAGTTCATTCAAAAAAAGAACTAGTATGGATTTGTTATCAACTGAGTCTTGTCTAAGGTAATTACTTAATTTTCTGCATTCTTTTCATCTACATTTTGGCGACGGAGAAACAGATTGAGAGAGCTTTACCAATCTGCCACAAGCCATGCAGCTGGAATGCAGTACCACCAGACTGTGGCCAGAGTCAGACATCAAAAGCTCATGCTTTCTTCATTATACCCCTGTTCGTCTTAAAAGCTACAAGTTATGCGAACATAGATAACTGAGTCCATTTCCCACATGGCAGATTAGTGGGTCCTTTAAAAATGGAGTTTGACTTTTAGAGGCCATTCCTCCTGAAACAGCAACGTTATGGTAGCACACACTTCAGATCTCAACTTTAAGGCAGAACCCTTTTACCACTTTCCTATCAGCACTGCTAATTCTAAACATAAGCCATCTAGGAATTCTACCGCACTGGCCAAAGGAGCCTCACAAGCCAATGGTTCACTTCTATGCGCACACTACCCTCTGCTGGCGGACAAGGACAGTCCTTCATGGTATTTCCTGATGTGGACTGAAACCGTTTCCAGCTGAGAAGACTGTACATTCTGCTTCATTTGCTGTTTGTAAGACTTGACTGTTCAGAACGCCTACAACCCTCACATGTCCAGTAGGACCTTGTTACTCACACAGCATTATCATCTGTGCACATCATTTCACTCATAAAGAATGATGTAAAAATAGGAAAATATACATGCACTTCATAGAGTCTAAACTGTGTGTAAACCAGAAATGCAAGTCATTCTGTAGAATGAGAAAGGAAGCATTCACAAAGTCATCAATATTCAAGGGAATTGTGTGTGTTAACGTATTGTTTTCAGTTTTGAGGCAGTGTCTCTATTTACAGCCCACATTGTCCTTGAAATCGCCACCTTCCTGTCTTTTCCCCCAGAATAATCTCCAAATTATAAGCATGCATCATTACACTACATAATTTTATTTAAAATTTTGTACGACTTAATGCTACATAAAAAGGCAGGATTAACGGAATTTAAATGGCATTAAAAGGAAAGTCCTGTAGTAACATTAGAAATTGCCATTTTAAGTAGAACTAATGGCACTTTGTATTAAAAATACAAAGAATGTATTTTTAATAGTGCATCTCAAAAAATAAGGCACACTGTTTAGACTGAAAATTTTCCTAATCATCGCCTTCACTCAGAAGTTTGCCATTCTCTTGATCATCTCCTCCTCAAATAAGGAAAGATATTAAGTTTTCCAGTTCAGCTGCTTTTTTTAGTTTGTTTTACACAGAAAGTAAAGCCTACAAGACACTATAGGATTAAAATTGTGTGTCCTGATGACTTTTAAAGAGTAATGGTAACATTTTATTATTATTTAAACAGGGAACTCTTAGCTAGCTCTCTAATTGCCTGTTCCTAGTCTTCCTTAAGATGGTGTAAATTTTGTTCAGTTTGACTGTTTTAGTTTAGATGAAGGGGCCCATATAATCATTGAACAGTCACTATTTGTTGCTGTGCACTCGCACATGGTGAGGGAAAGAATGGAATTCTGTGAGTTCACAGGTCCTGGTGGGAGACAGACATACAATGTTAGCCCTCCAGGCACACATTCACACTGGTATTAAAGGGTGGGGTGAGACAGCAACCATGGGAATATAAAGAAGTGAAAGGGAAGGGCAGGGTTGGCTTCTCTAAGGAAAGCGCACTCATCCGAGCGCTGCAGAATGAAGGTAAACCTTGGAGTGGAGGAAGACACTCAACAGATGAGAGTCAATGTAAAGACACTGAAAACAGAAAGGCGAGCCCACTTTAGAACCTGAGGAGACTGAGGGCTAAGGCTTACTGAACAAAGGATGATGTGACACCAACTGCACATTGCAACATTGCCAGGAACAGATCAGAGTGATCTACATGTTATATAAGAATCTGTAAATTGATTCTAAACTTCTCAGAGTCATCAATACAATTTAAAAACTAGACTTTTGTTATCTATTCCCTTTCTGAAAAATATCCTGGCCACTGTCCAGGAAATAGTGGAGGGAGAATGTGCAGAATTAGAGAAGGCAGCCAGGAGACTTACATAAATAAGGGAGTATGGTTTCTTAGGAGAAGGAAGAGGGGAATATAAATATACACAGGAACAGCAGCAACTCAATCATCCCAATCTAGATTCCTCAGAAGTCTTCCTTAACTCCATCACCTCCATGCCAATTATCCGATCTCCAACCACACTCTTAATTCACTCACATCCTCTGCAGTTTCATATCCTATGGCTTCTGGATCATAGCTCATTGTTGCAAAGTTGTTTGGGGCCTCCTCAGAGCATCCCACAACTCAGCCTTACCTACGTCCTGAAGCCAGGGTACCCTTCATGAAACATCTGTCACCCTGCCAATGAATATCCTTTTCAGGCTGGTCATCACTGGAAGGATAACCCGAACCTGGTGTATAAGGCCTTTCATGTGGGCAGCTCTGGTTCTTCAGGGACACCCGGACGCCGAGCATTCTACTGAAACTGAAGTATCAGGATTCCCTGTATATCCCACAGCCCTTCTCATCCCTCTCTATCTTACTTAAAATGACAGCTACCTACTAAGTGGCCCTAGCTTTTGCCTCGAGCATTATCTGCTTTGTATTTATGCAGCACCTCTCACACATCTCTACAAAGCCCAACACCTTTAAGTTGGAACCATTTTGGTGACTTCCTCCTAAGGAACAGGCTCTTAATGGATAAGGACTAATCCTGATCTGCTTAAGCACAATACTTGACAAATAAGGTCCCACGCATGCAGGTCGATTGATGTGAAATGCAACGACGTCCTCTGGGAGAGCATATAGTCAAGTTAAGGAAAGAAAAATATACAAAAATAGGAAAGGTTAATAAGTGTAAATATGCTCAGTGACACTTCTCACAGCACCTCCTTCAGAATTTCACCTGTGCTCAAATATTAACAGTATGTTTAGTCTCTCAGCAAAAACTCAGTCACAGGGTACCAACGTCCTCAACTTCCTCCCCACACCGGACACCTAATCTCTGTGGCTCCTGCTGACTTAACCCTGAAGCCTCTTCTCGTTCACCACTGAGTACCCTTAACCAAAGTCAGTATTCTGCTTCACAGTGCTTCTCCCTGCTGAGCTAATCTTACAGGATTTCCATCAGTTAACTGATAACCACCAGTCAGATACCTAAGGACAACAATTAACTTCTACACTGCTTGCTCTAGAGGCTTTGGGGAGTGTTCACCTCATACTGTCAGCAAAGACTACAGGGCTGGTGAGACAGAGTTAAGCAAGTGTGAGGAAGAAGGCAAGGGGATGGAAGAGAACAGCAGCAGGTTGGCTTTCTGTCTCCTAATCAGCAAAGAGTGGAATGAAATGTGAACGACAGTACTGGATATAATGGACCTCAGTTCAGCTTCAGGGTAATTACCCATGTCCGGCTTTTGTTTAAAAATCCTGCTCTCCTTATCAAAGCTTTCCACTGTTCTACATCTGGTACTGGACAGTAGCCATAGAAACCACTTGTGCTAAAGTTATACAACTATAAACAGCACTAGGCCATTTCCAAACCAAGGACAAACAGGTCAAAAGTCTGGTATCTACTACCATTATTTCTGTGGTGTTGTTCTTAATGGGAACATAGTAAAGGTGAAATCTTTATCCTTACATTATATATCCACATTTATTCAGCTCCTTATAATAATTATTTAATATATTAAGTTGTCTAAAATCTATGACATTACATTAAAATTTTATCTAGAGTCTCAAAATGACTGATCATTAATAAATAAACTTTGGGTATTAACATTCAGCACAGAATTCCTCCTAAGTGTAAGATGAACAACATGGACATGTTCATGTTTAGCATGATGATACAGAAGTATGACTGATTTCCACATGTATGTACTAAAGTTCATACCTTTATAAATGCAAAACTCAATGTCAAATATTAAAATAGCCAACACACAAGATAAAAGTTTAACATCAATTAACTAAATACTGCATATATTTAATTAGAATTAACAAGAACCTTTACCTTCTTAAAGGGCAAAGGATAAATAACATACAAAGACATGTGCCTATATGCAAATTAACACTTCCAACTTTAGTTCTGGAACAATATGGATCATGAGTGATTTTTTTTTTTAATATTTCCACAAACAATTAAAAGAAAAACTAGTAAAGATGTACATGTGTGTTAAGGCAAAACTGTTTAGCTTAGGGGCAAATTCAAAGGCAAGCAAGACCTGGCTCTTGCATAGGTCAGAACTGGGCTATAACTGCTGGAAGGACATATTTACAACAACAAACTTTTCTAAATGTTTGGAGTACTGCACTGCTCTGTAATCTTGACCTCATAGTGAGGATAGGCACATGCACTTCCTAAGTATTTACCGACCTGTACATTTATTTGCTGAGGAAAACGCAAATAAAATCCGAACACTGGATTCTAGGAGTCATAAAGTGGAAAAGGGATGCAAATTCATATTTGAATTGGAAAACATTTACAAAGCAATTTTAAGTCAAATATCTATGGGTATAAAGAGAAAAAGCTACAAAGTAGAAATTCTGTCACTCACACAAGAGTCACAAAGGAAGCTCCCGAGACTGTACACCGTGCCCCATTTCCTTCATCAACGCATGCACTGGAGTGCCTGAATCAAGTGAGCCCCACCAATGACTATTACACTATGTTTTAATACATTTTGCTATCACTGCTCTAGAGCTTGCAGAATCCTTGTCTACTCTGACGTTAGTGAGCTGCCTGCCCCTGCACAGTAAGACTTAATAGCTATTAGCATGTGTGGCAAGATCCATACATCTGAACTCATCACCCTTGTGGGACTGGTGAGGAGCTGACCAACTCATGGCTTTGTCAGTTTGCTTACCAAATCATTGAACTGAAGAGGAACAAAAGAAAAAATGGCGACTCTCTAAGATTTAAACCCAAGGAAAAGTAAGATTAATAATAAAACCAAATGTCTAGGAACTGAATTCAAACAACATGAGACATGGCATTACTATGCCCCTGTCACTTTCTCAAGACGTCTTCAAGTGTGGCATGCCAAAACAAAATGTATAGACATATTCTGACTTCCCATGCAAAATATTGGAAAGGTTATCTTTTCCTCCCTCATATGTCATATTATGACAGCAATGAACATTGGACAATTAGGCCTAGACAGAGTTGGTGTTCAATTATTAGTTCTTATATAATGTAATTCTACTCAATTTTATTAAACAATGAATGAGTTACCATCTACCAGTAAGTAAGGCACAAAAGCAAATCAGGTACACATGCTCTACTCCATGATGATAACGTATTTATATTTAATCAAGTATCTACTGCAGAGGAGCTGAGAAAGGTTGCTTGGGGGGGGGGTTCTTTTCTTTCTTTCTTTTTAATTTCAAGGCTCTGAAGACATGTGGCTCCATGATTAAAAGAGCATATTATTCTTGCTGATGACTAGAGTTCAATTCCCAGCACCCACATTAGGTGGCTCACAACTACCTGTAACTCCAGCTCCAAACTTCTGGTTCTAGTAAGTTCTATCATCTGGTTCTAGTAGGTTCTGAAAGAAGCCATTGAAAGCATACTGCTTCTATGTAGCTTGCACTGACTGCCTAACTGTTGTATACAATCTGCTCTAATCTAGAGAATTAAGGAGATTAGAATTCTTTTATTTTTGGAGATCAATATTTTATTCAATGAATTTTATGTAAGAAAATGTTTCATAGAGTCATCACAACTATACACAGCACCATTAACTGTGTGCCAATAAGAACAGAAGAATTAACCCTAGTAAAATATATTATATCCTGTCACGGCATCCTGAAATGGTGGCATTAACTCAAATGGATTGGAGTGTTTATAAACAAGCACCAAGAAAACATGGCACTTAATTCACTTAGTTTCTAGAATGTATCAATGAAGGACAATAACAACAAAAAACTGGATTCTTATCAGGCATCTTCATAATATTGACATGAAATAAAGAAATCTAAAACTATGGCCAATGATATAAAGATACAAATATCCATATTCATTAGACAATTTTATGGCTCATTTCTACATTTTAAACAGTGGGAGAACACTTTAACAATGTATCAAGTAACCCTAACTTTAAACTAAGTGCAAACAAAAATCTAAAATTAATATTCATCCACTGCCAAAATCAACAGCACTGAACAAGTCTGAGAACAATTTGTCAGACGTGTGAGAACTGTTTGACAATTCTGTCTACGCCTGTGTTACAAAGGGCTGCGGTCCTGATGTAACTGCAGACACTGCTCAGCAGGAAACAGAAGGCAGAAGTGAAGAATGAATAAAATGAAACAGGACAGAGGAGCACATCAACATGACACTGACAGTCATTCCCACACTGCTTACTTAAGACTTCTTACTAATGAGAGCCTGTACCAATGTGACCATTAGGAGGAGGCTTTCCCTTATTTTAAAAGACATCGGCTTCACCCAGGTGCGGTGGGACAGCACTGAAGCAGCAGCAGGCACACCTCTGAACTGGAGGCCAGACTCATCTACATGTGAGTCCGGCACGACCAGGACTACAGTGGGACACTGTCTCAATACAAGCACACATGCACACACCTGCCTCAAAGAAGAACAGAAATAAAATGAAAATGGGAAACCAAGCCAGAAGCAGCCGTTTCTAAAGGCTGATACACCAAAGGACAGTGAGCTTATCATTTTAATATCCAATAAGACGCTCAAAAGCCTGTTTTTCTTTGACTTTGAGATAAATTTGCTTACAGAAGTACAAATAAATTTGTAAGAAAATTTGTAAGAAAAATGGTAGACTTTCTTAAACTAAGCCCAGGAGAAAGCATATATAAAATCAGTTCACACAAGACCCCAGTTTATTGTTGGTTTCAACTTCCATAAACATAGGAATGGATAAGCATTTTCTTCATATCTGGGTAATTCTTTGGCGCACAATTTATGTAGAACTGCTATTTATGTAGGCATCATGAAGGAAGCTGGTGTCACACAATTGGAATTATATCATCTACAAGTAACATTTCTGTTTTATACAACTGTCTCTTTTGTCCTGACACATAATATATTAGCTACTAATATTATTACTAACTCAAGTGATTATGTTAAAAGCTATAATTTATAGAAATTGTAAAACTATTAAATGATCCAACACTTCACTTCTCTTAACATAGCAGAAGAAAAACATACATATATAAGAGACAGCTCTGACTGGAAAGGGAGAACAAGCATCTCTAACAATAACCAGCCTCAGGTGTCCTAGTTGATATGGTTAGCATAGCTATATCCAGAAACAGGGCCTTTGAGGCAGTAATTAAGGGTAAAAAGATGTCACAATGGTAAAAAGAGGGAGTAGAGATGACACAGGCAGATTGAATAATGAAGGCAGTATGCGGGCAGTCTCACCTTCTAGAAAGCAACCTTTGCACTTTCTACTTCCACAAACGTGAGAAATTTCTGTAATTTAAAATACCCCTATTTGCTTATAAATACTGATTAATACAGTGATTTGCCAGCCTTTATGGAACAAAACCTATAGAGACCCAGTTCTATCTTGCATCAAATAAAAAGAGCTTAGTGTCTTACAAAGCAAACTGAATCCAGGAACTTGAACTGCGATCATTTTCCTATTTCCACATTTTAAAAGCCACATTTATTGACTTATTTCATACTGGAGTGGGTGCATGCGTCATAAACCAGAGGACATCGTATGAAAGTTGGCTCTCTCCTTCCGCATGGGCTCTAGGAGTCAAACTCAGGTCATCAGACCAGCAAGTGCCCTAGTGCCCTTATCCACTGAGCCAGCTTGCAAGTTCTCAGATCTTTCTCAGCAGCAGACTCTGTCTTGTCTTCTAAAGCACCTGTGTTATTTGTTATAGAAATATTAACTCTACTCTTACACTCTTGTTTCACTTATCTCTAACAAGTATTTAGTTAGATTACATAATCACCATAATATTTCTACCTGGAATAAATAGTCCTGAGAACAGTACAAGTAACTCTGGGCAAACAGAAAGTTTAGCTGGTACAAGGAAGCAAGGCTACCATCATCATCAGTGGGTTTGCAGTCAGAGTGGCCAGCACTGATTAATCAACTGCAATGGACAGTAACATAACGGGGCTTCTACTGGATTTGAAACTGACATTTTTGAAGGTTTCCACTCTGCCAATAAATATGGAAACCAATCTCGGGAATTTCTGAATCTGCAATGTTCTAAATAACTAACGGTAAATCATTAGAACAGTAAATCATAGGAATAGTACTTGATTTCCACAAAGGACTCTAGCTATCTATTGTCTGAATATGAATTGCAGAGATGAGACTGGAATATGAACAGGTAATTGTTTTGTTTTGTTACTACTACCATGCATTCTCATCATACCACATATACACATACACCCCATAGAAATACCCACACATCCAGTAGATAACCATCAACTACTTATCTAGATACATGCTGAGTTTCCTGAAGAGTCTTAATGTTGGTGTCTAATTACTGAGGATAATTTAAACCATGCTGAAAACTTTATAAACATTATAAAACATTATAAAAATGATTAGTTAAAACTTTTGGCATACAGTAACATAAATGCAATAGTTTAGGAAAATCTATTTAATAGATAGGAACAAGATAGGAGAAAGATTCAGATATGTCAACATAAGCCAATTATGAGGTAATAAGGATCTGAATTAAAGATAGGTAACGAATGGGAAAGGGATAAAAGACGCAAAGTGACAGATACAAAAGGCAGTGTGTAAGTTACTACTGGGGAAGACCTATAAGGTATATATTAGATGATAATCAATCAAATGAAGAGTAGAGATAGACATTACAAAATATTCAGACACAACTACCCTGCTCTGCTTGCTCTATAAAAACGTGGCTTGTCCAAACAGCCAGTGCATTTGAGAGAGTCTGTCTAGAGAAGGACCGAACAAAGGGCATTCTGTCATGGTACTAAAATTTCATTCAATAAGGTACTTTTTATATCACTTCTAATCTGGAAAGAAAGTAACAAATAGTTTTAAAACTTCTTCCTCAAACTTGAGTGTGAGTGTGTGTGTGTCTGTGTGTATTTGATAAATACAAACATTCAAGTGTACAGTCATGAAGTCCTGCTTTGCAACAGGACATCTAACAAAGCCCACAACCTCAGTGAATTTCTTTCACTCTCCTAGCAAAGCCCTCCATCCTACCACAACCAAATGACACAAAAAACTCCAACTTCTGTTTCTTCCTAAACTTACCTATATTATCAAAATCAAGACTAACATTTCCAAATCCTACTCCAGGAAAGCTGGATCAAGTTTTGATTCGTCCAGAATTTATACCAAAAAAAAAAAAAAAAAAAGTAGGCAACATACCTCAAATTCTTTCACCTTTTCCATTGTGATCAAGCGCCTGGCTGTGTGACTGGAAAGCTTCTGTTCACAATTGCTAATAAGTTTCAGGCAAGGGTGCCAGGGCACCATCTCTTCAGTGTACCTGCACAGAAAACTGACCGTTAGGAACAGTCACATCAGCAGCAGTCACACCGGCACCATGGAAGTCAAGTATGGTTCCCCTACAACCCAAAAATGATCTATCTACTTGTACTTTACAAATATTTTACAAGTGCCAGTACCAAAACATGTAGTTCAGTATTTTAGCCCTTGAAGGGAAGGACAGAAGGACAGACAGCAAGAGATAGTAGAAGGGAAATAGATGGAGGGTGAAGTAGGGGAGAAGGGAGGATCTACCCGTACGTTTTAATGAAGAATAAACAAACCCCAGAACTCCAAAATGGTGATTACACCATAAAGGGTCCACAAAAGGGTGATTACACCATAAAGCAGATTAGACAGATTTATACTCCACAGCTAACCCTTGTCAGTCAAGAGGGATGAGTCACCTGGAGGTTTCTGTAAAGTCTACAATAGCATGCATATATTTTATACTGCAAATGAAGCATCCCTAAAGAACATTAATGACATCTTAAGTCTAAGTTATTTATAAAGTACTTCAAATTAACTAACGACAAATAAACACTACAGACTGTGTTAGCCCCCAGGTCACACTCATTAGAAAGTAACACTGAGGCCAAGACACTGAGTAGTGCAGAGTGTTGCTACAGGGCAATGTGTACATGAACCGAGATGATTCCTACCCAGAAAGCAGGCCAGTGAACACACTAGTCAGGAGCCTGCAGAAGAACGTGATGGATGGAACCCGTTAGGAGCTGAGTACAGAAGAGTAGCAGGAAGGGGCCCTCCCTCTGCTATGTGTGCAGGCTTTATTTCTCCTTTGAAACCTTTATGCTTTGTGTAGTCTCTGCTCACATTTGTTACACGGATAATCTTAACCCTCCCATTCAAAATGGGAAAAGTACTGACTAAGAGCCTTGAGCCCCGTTCTAATGTGTCAGCATCACCCTGACCGCCGCTCTTGGGGACTCCTCTGTGCGTCTCTGACCTTCAACTATCTCCTCTCACCGCTGCAATCACATACTCAAACCCTTCACCACTCACGCACCAAGCAGCTTTCATGCTGTACTTCACCCATTATCAGCGGAAGGAATTCTCTTGTCTTTGCCCTTCCTTAGGGAGCTCATGACCATTTCAGTTTTACCTCATCTACTAAGTCTTCGTACTTGCTCTACAGTCAGAAATAATGTACTTTTTAATAAAACTAGCCCATATCAAATTCAGAATCGCCACAGAAAATACTTATGACATGAAGAAATAACTTACACACCATGACTGAGTAAATTTAAAAATGGAAATAGAAAATATAACTTTGAAATGAAGCTTATATACAGCAAAATCCATGGGTATCTAAAAGAGTGTCTGTCATACTTGAGAATGATGGTCCCATATCCCAGCCCTTCACAATGTAAGAATGTTAACTTTTTAAAGAAATTTTAAAACTTCCATTGATACTGACTCGTGTTTTCAAAATGTCACTTAAACAAGCATAAATGCAAATTCCTTATATCTACGTCTCTTATATAATTATAAAACCAAAAAAAAAAATCAAATCCAAATATAAAAAGTAATTTAAAGTAACATTTATGACATGAATAATGCTAATATTGCTCAAATAAAGTTGCCAGTAGCTAGCTTTCTTTTTTGAGTGAAACCTGGTAAGCACAAACCACAGCATTTTTTTAAAAGCATATAAACTATTGTTTCTTTTTAACCATTAAGGAACTACCTTGAACTACCAACATTACTGATCACCAGCCTCTTACAATCTCCCTCAGTATCTCAGACTGGTTCTAGGACACCTCCCTCCTCATAATCCAAGGATTCATTCAAATTAGGAAATATATGTAATAACTATAATAATCTCCTGTATTCTTTAAATCACTCTAGATTACTCAGAATACCCAATACAATAATAATGTGACTTGCTAAACTGCATTGCTTTGGGAATGGCAAGAATAAATCTGTTCAGTACACATAAAAACTATTATAACCCAAACTCCATTTTGCATCTAAGATTGGCTGAATCTAGATATAGAAACCACAGATATGGAGAACCAACTGCATATTAATGACCAAATCGATGGAACAACATATTTTCAAAATAACATACTGAAAAAAGTTAAAATAGCAGCTTAAAAACATCTTTGGTGCCCTCCCTGTGGAGTGGAGAGGGGTAGGATGGGAGGGTGGTCGGGGGGCATGGGAGGGAGGGAGAGAGAGAGAGAGGGAGGAAGAGAGGAAGAGGGGGAACTGGGATCAATATGTAAAATTAGAAAAAAATAAAACATAAAAAAACAAAAAACAAACAAAAAATCTTTGGTGTATATAGTGTATTTCCTAACTGTTTGAAAACTGTTAAATCTATAGTCTGTCTACACAACTATAACAATACTTGATTCTGTTTTTATTACAGTTATCCTATAATTTACCATCTATTTAAAAGTGAAAACAGCCCAAACAGGCAAATCCACACAGAGTTCGATCAGTGGTTGCCGAAAGCAGGAGGGGTGGTCCCTTCCACACTGGGTTTCTTTGGGAACAATGAAAACATTTAGAGTAGGGCAGTTGTTCATAATGGAAATGGTTGCACAACTTTGTGGAAATACTATAAACCACAGGAGAGAAAAGTGTACGGTGGGGATTGCATGAATACAAATTACATTCCAACTTTTTTAACAGCAAAAAGAGTTGTATACATAAGCCCCTAGCTCATTCATAAATCAATTTTCATAGACACTCATTTCCTTATAAAATTTCATGTTTTAATTTCTAAACGTTATCGATCTCACCTGCGACTTAAAGCAAATTGCGAATTTACTGAACATTCTGAACTGCTTAAGGAATCATTCTTTCCTATTTCCTAGATAAAGATGAAAAGCATGTCCTGTTCACTGATATCAAGAGAATTATGGCCCACCATAAATTTCCTAACCACATTCAAATTTCCAAATCTTAATTTGAGACCCGTTATTAGTTTTTATTTTTTCTTTTCTTTTTCTTTTTTTTTTTTTTTTTTTGGCCATCATTCATTTCTTATGTGTCTGTGAGAGTATACATATGTGTCTGTGCACATATGTATGCCACCTACATGTAGCTTTCCTAAGATGCCACAAGAAGGCCCATGGCTGGAGTTACAAGCCAGTAATGAGCACAGCTCAATGAGGCTGTGGGAACTGACCTGTGGGTCCTCTGGAAGAACAGCAAGTGCTTTTAACTGCTAAGCCCATGTCCCCCACTCTCATACTTTAATTGACAATTATAGCAATAGCTATGGGATATAAGGTTTTGATATATGTATGTCATATTACTTTACTTATTTAGTGAGTGTGCACATGCAAGTTCCACAACACAGCTGTGGAACTCAGAGAACTTTCAGGAGTTTTCTCCTACCACATTGGTTCTGGGTATCAAACTTCAAGTCACTGGGCCCATGCAACAAGCATCCTAATCCACTGAATCATCTTGCTGGACCTGCCATCACTTTCCTCAATACCAGTAGGAGATAGATTTTGTCCTTCACAGCCAGTTTAAGAGTTAGCTGGCAAAATGAAAGTAGCTAACGAAGCTCTATATGTGGGACCTGAGCAAACAAGTGCAGTCACTCAGGAGCCGTGCAGCTCTGAGGACATCACACCTGAGCCACATCTATGCTGCGCTGCGGATGACAGAGCGAACGTGTTCTGCGTCATTGCAGGCAGTGAATAGTAAACCCAGAAAAATCTGAATGTAGTGAAGAGACAACAGAGATTGAATAAAGAGCATCAGAGGCTCTGAAAATAATTCAAATACAAATCAATAAGGAGAGTAAACTCAACAGTACCCTTCCCACTTGTTCTAGGCACACAGCTGGCAGAAACTGTCCCGCAATGAAATGTCTAAAAACAAACAACTAGGTGGAGCCCATTCCTGGCACTGGAGGTTTTACTTAGTGGCAAAAGCTGTCTAGTTGGGGTACAGTCTCCCTGTTACCTGGTGACGCTTTAGACTTCTTTCGTGTGTGTCAACAATTTCCGCTTCTTCTGTAGCAAGTTTCCATACGTCTCCTTAGATGGCCCTCAGTGTTGGTTGTCACTCCACATTCCCTCCGTTCCCATTTAATCCTCCTGCTCCAATCCTGGCCCCCGTTTCTCCATAACTGTATATTCTATTTCCCCCTCCCTGAGAGATACCCTGCAACCACACCTTCCCTCTAGTCCAATGGTTCTCGACCTTTAATGCTGCAAACCTTTCCTACAGTTCCTCATGCTGTGGTGACCCCCAACCATAAACTTATTTTCATTGCTACTTCGTAACTGTAATTTTGCTACTGTCATGAATAATGTAAATGGCTGTGTTTTCTAATGCTCTTAGGGGAACCCAGTGAAAGGGCCACTCAATTCCCCTGGGGTCATGGCCCACAGGTTGAAAACCACAGTCTTGGTCTTGATCTATATTTCTGTGGTTATATGATTTCTGTGGTTATATGATTTGTAGTGTTCCTATCAAATGTTTAAACACTAACATCAACATACAAGAGAAAACATATATTAATTATCTTTTGGGGCCTGGGTCATGTTTTCTAGCTCCATCCCCATTTACTTGAAAATTTCCTGATTCTATTTAACAACTGAGTAATATTCTGTTGTAGTGATACTCCACTTTTTCAGCTTTGTTTGAGCACTTATTTCTTACTGGCCAATAGATATACTATGGTTTCCAATTTTGTGTTTTCTGAACTGTCTGTTTCCTTCCTTCCTTTCTTCCTTCCTTCCTTTCTTCCGAGAGAATTTGGGGAAGGGAAAATGGTAATCAGAATATATTGTCTGATTTTTTTTTTCAATTAAAAACACACAACAAAATAAAAGAGAAGGAATTGATACAATTTTACACTATGTAGCCCAGGCTAGCTTTGACCTTGAGATCCTCCTGCCTCCAAGGCCTGAGTACTGAGACTATAACCAGGGGCCTTCATACCCAGCTCTGTGTCTGTACCCTGTAGTTGTAAGTGTTTAGACATTTTTCCTTGTATATATTACTAGAATAGAAAAGTCACTGAAGTAATATACAGTGGCTACTTGTTAAGGTCTCCAGAAATATAGTTAGTTTAAAACCCTTGAATTTCACTTTAGGTGAAGCGCTGTAAAGGCTTGAAACCTAGGCATGAAACATGTGTATTAGCCTATAGAAATCACAGACGCTGTGATTCTCATGCAACACAACACTGTCCTGTGGGCACAATGTGCCACTGCCTCTTCAACTGGGGGCAGCTATGTACAAGACTGGGCCAGTTAAAGTTCTGTCAGAGGGAGGGGCTCACAGGGCCCACATCTCTAAGACTCACAGGCAATGGTTACTAGAGGATAGGACTTAGGAGGCCCCACCCCTAAGGATATACAGACAATTACCAGCTGCTGTAAGAGATTCTTTTACTTCGGTGGTGTAGCAGTACATAAGTTGCCTAAGTTTCTGTAAATAACCCTAATTAAAAACATTGTTTTTACTAAGCTAGACTGTGATGGGAACATTTCTATGCTGTTGTTGGGACCATGTTTAGGACAAAGAGACATTTGTTCATGTCCTCTTAAAGAAAAGTTCACACAACAATCCACAAGAGACCCCGGATCAGATCTGTTAACGCTCCCTCACCAAGACCACTTCCTTGTTCTGAGGGTGTCATATCAGGACTTTAGGAACAGAAATGCAATATTTGGCACCTAAGAGGAACACAAAAGATCCAAAGCTCAGTATGGGAGAAGTTGCTTTGTCCCTACTACAGATGATAAGACATCTAACCATGTCCTGGCTGTCTTCCAGGAAAAGGGGGAATTATAACAGGAAGGGGGAGATGGCCGGCATCTTTCATGTCTGCGCCTCATTTAGTTGGTGAACTGAATAAAGAAGATGAAATGGAGGTAGGGCTGCCTCACTATTTCTTACAGCTGAGTGAGAAGGGTCAGACTATAAAGAGCACATTCATACCAATACTAAATAGTGTCTCCTGCTGTGCAAAACCTTGGAACCTATGGGAAGAAAAGTACTGGCATGCTCAAGTCACCAAACAAGACAGGGCTGATCCACTGGAACTTAAGAAGTTAGTCAATCCAGCAGAGATACTGGGACTCTGTTTGGCTTTGCTCGGCCCTACAGTGTGTCTGATCTTTATGATGTAGGAGACTCTAAGCCTTTAATGAAGATATGCTTCTGAAAATAAGGCAATTTCTCTATAATTTGCATGAATAGAAAACAAATCTTTGGGTTCTTTTTTTTTTTTTTTTTTTTTTTTGGTTAAAGTGCCAGAGAAGATTTTGCAAAAAAGAAATACTAAATAACCAACACAAAGAGCTCTTAACAAGCAATGGGAAACTCAAACCCCATCAAGGTAAATAGAGTACCTCAGGTTCAGATGACGAGTTAGAGGGTTCTATGTACATGATTCTTACCATTGGAAAGGGAAGCTGAAAGGGTGATGTCCAAGTGTGACCGCTGTGATTCAGAGGACAGTGAAGAGAGCTCATGAGCGGGAGGGACCCTGGAGAACACTCTCATGGCCATAACATGAGGAAACCGAGGTGATACCAGTGCGCGCTTCCAGATTCTTAATCCATTTCTCGTGAAGCACGAAAGTTCTTGACTTTAAATTCACTGTCTAATACACCAAATGTCAAGGGTTTCACAAATGTAGATTTGAAGAAAAAAAAGAAAGAAAAACCAAAACCCATCAAATCTCCAAAGGCAACTTGGAAATGAATGCTTTACTGTCGGGATTCCTTCCTGTCATGGGTTTGACAACTTAGCTAGCATGTTAAGTCATTATACATTAGCTTGCAATAGAAATTCAGACTAATCTGGAAAAACTCTTTCAACTAGTGAAATACCTGGGAAAGAAAATACTTTTGAAAACTATTTTACTAACATGGATTGTGCCAGTGAATAAACTGCTTCAAATAAGGTCATGTACGAAAGAACTTGGAGGAAATTACATCGATCTGTGCTTGCACAGAAAATCTGTCCTAGGGTCCTTTAAAACTTTTAGGGGACTCTCGAGATCTGACAGAACTTTGCTAATGTGTGCCCTAGCCTTACAGGTACGTTGTGCCTTACTTGTGGTAAATTATCATATTTCCAATATGCAGAGCTTGAGTTCGTGCCACTCGTTATGAATTATCTTCGTTCCTTTAGACACTGCTTCCATTTGATTTCTAATTATTGGTTTTAAATACCAAATTAAAATCTGGTTTGTTGGTTGTTGTTTTTTAAATGATTGTTACTTCAATAGTATCCTTGTCTCACGTACGAGGTCATAAATAAAATGACTCTGAGGTGTCTAGTAACTTGGGCTGTTTGTAAGTGTTCCATCAATCAAGATGGATTAGGAAAAATAGAGCAAATGATGGGTTCTGTCCAGGTCTCAAAAGCAAATGGGGCAGCATTTGTGTCGAGCTGGAGTTCCGAGTTCCCAGGGGAAAAACTGAAGAAAGCCAAAGAATCCCAGGATGAGCAATGAAATGCTTCCCTGTGACTAATGACCCTAAGACCCCCACACAACAGGCTTTTGCTACTGATGTTGATTGCATATGAGAACTGAGTTGTAAGAGTCTAGGATGATGTCTAGATGTAAGAGTATGGAAGAGTAAAGATGTAAGGATCTAAGAGCCTAGTAAGATGAACATACTAATCCATGATTCCATACCACTAAATATAAGTGAGTAAATGAAGGGAAGATTCTTGTAGAATGCAAATTTTCAAATGCATAAAGAATGAAAAATACTTTCTCATTTTGCACCACAACAGTGTGGTAGTGATGTTGTAATTTTGTAATACAATGCAACAAGCCCCCCCCCCAAAAGTCATCAATGTGAGCAGGACTTTGATAGAGAAGATAGTGTAATTTTTAGAAATCTCCCATAAAACAGGAAAAAAATAATGATTCAGAGACACCAGACAAAATGAAATGGCCAGATGATCGGAATTAAGATGATTTATAAAGGTGACAGATACTAAGATCAGTTTTATGATGCTCTCACAAAGAAAACATTTTGGAAACATCATATGAGCCCTGGTGGGGGCTGGAATAGTTTGAATCAGAATGGCCTCCATAGGTTCATATATTGGAATGCTTGGTTCACAGCTGGTAGAACTATTTGGGAAAGATTTGCAGATGTGGCCTTACTAGATGAATTGTGTTACTAGGGGCATGCTGTGAGATTTCAAAATCCCACACCAATCTCTCTCTCTCTCTCTCTCTCTCTCTCTCTCTCTCTCTCTCTCTCTCTCTCTCTCTCTCTCTCTCAAATTCTCAGCTAAGTTCCCTAGCACTATGCCTTGCCTGCTTTTTGCCATGCTCAACACCTTAACAATCACAGCCTCTAACTTCAGCAACTGTGAGCCCCCAAATCACATGCTTTCTTCTATAAACTGCCTTGGTCATGGTGTCTCTTCACAGCCATAGAAAAAACAAAAACAAGGGTCTAAACCTGGAAAATCTGAAAGGCTACCATGAACAGATGCCACTGGCAGTACCAATGTTGATTTCTAGTTACTGCAGAACTGGTGGCAGACGGAGAGGCATCATGGTGCATACAGGGGTAGGAAGAGAGCATTTGCTCATAACTCTCACATGGGTTCAGAAGAGATTAATGTAGCCATATGTAGGTGTGCACACCTATAATCCCGGCACTCAGGTGGCAGAGATAGGCGGCTAGGAGTTCACGGCCATCCTGGGCTACAGGAGACACCACCTCAAAAACAGCAAAACAAACACACAAAGAGAGATTAATAATAATGGTGTGTACAGAATAGAGGAAAGGCCACATATGTTACGATCTAGAACATGTGCAATGCTTCTTCTATAGATTTGAAATGTCTTTCAGATTTGGATTAAAACAAAAAGCAGCTCCTCCCTATCACAGGTAGCAAATAAAGAGCTAAGAGACCGCAAGGAAATACAAGATTTTCAGGCAGCATTTAGCATAGGAAAGGAAAAGAAAAAGATACCTGGAGTACCCCAACAGACTGCTGTGAAAGGCCTTGCTTTCCAAACAGAGAAAGGTAAGATTTTTCCGGGTATATGTATTTCTTTCAACTATTTTCTTTAAACATTATATGCCCCAGACTAACCTCAAACCCAGGAGGTAGTCAAGGATGACTCTGAATTCTGACCATCCTACCTATAACTTCCAAGTTCTGAGATAGCAAACATGCATTATCATGCCCAAATTTTCTGTTACATAGTCTTTTGTGAATTTTCTAACAATTATTTTTTAAAAATGAAAAGGTAGTCTTAGCTCAACCCCCTTATAGGAACAGTATGAAAAACATATCTGGCTCAAAGGCTGTGGTTTGTCAGTATCTTATTTAAAAAGGTCAAAATAAAAATCCAACTAGTAAGGGGAAGGGGATTATTTTTTACTAATATAAAAGCTACTGATAAATAGTAAATATAAAAACATGAGCAATGTTAGACGTGAGGAAAAAAGTATGCTTAAAACATGCAAATACTATAGAAAATGACATGAACACAAAGACTACATACTCTGGTGTGTATACTGGTAACCAATAGACTAGTCTTCCACCCAGTACCAGGGTCTCAGCTGCAAAGTTTAACAGGTCAAAAAACATATCACTCAGATGATAACTCAAGGAGACAGGAACGTGGCTTTCTGGACTAACAAAGAACAAATATTACAAATCAGTAAAAAGTTTAAGATTGCTCACAATAATTATAAAAACAAGTTTTTCAGAGTAATAACTTGTTACATTTAAATTTCACTTACCATTTTTCGATTCCCTTTGGTATTTCCTTCTGTGAACCTGATCTTCTTGTAGATTCTCTGATACCATAGGGAGCTAGGCAGGAAAAAAACCAGCAAGACAGTGAAGTTAATCTGTTGCCAATGAGGGACAGATACACATTGTGTGCAATCAAATGTGATATCCACAGAAGGGAAAAACCCATCACCCAGGCATTATTGCACCTGAAAATATTTAACACAAAATGTTCAGGGAAGAACAACTATGCCTTCAAAATGTCCATGGTATAAGGATCTAGTAAAGCTGTGGACATACTGAAGGAAAGGGAACCCAAAACTGCTAAATGCAATGCCTGACTCTAAAGTGAACCTGTATTCAAGGAGAAAAAAAAAAAACAACAGTTCATAACGTTGGTGATTCAACTGACAAAACTGGCTAATAAACTGTAGATTAAATTATTATATTAACATATTAAAATTGATTGCTATACTGTGGCTTTATTCTCAGAAAATCCACACTAAAGTATAGGAGGAAAAATACCATACTGGGCAAGCAAACAGTAAATAATAAAAGATCCCAAACTGTCATAATGCACATTGCACATTCAAAAAGGCATCTTATTGCCATAAAAATTTTCTTGTTTGACTGGAGAGATGGCTCAGGCTCAGTGGTGAAAGCCCTGGCTGCTCTTCCGGATGACCAGTCACAGTCAATATAAAAATACATGCCTCAAAAAATAAATGGAGGGGGAAATGGATGGCAAATTATGTACAGCTATAAATATAGACAGGAAATATATTATATATATATATATATGTTTCCTAAAGTAGAACCATAAACCCTTAAATGCTTAGACTAACAACCTGCCTTCTAGTCATCATTTTTGTATTGTTTGTATGTGTAGAAGAGTGGGAAGGCCCCATAAACAAGCGGGCATTTCTTCTCTGTGTTGATTGATCTACTTTGTACTTAAAATATACCAATTTCAGAAAACTAAAGCCTTTCCTACTTTGTATAAAAATAAACTCACGATCTGTGATGATTGCATCAAAATATGTTCCCTTCCTCCAGGAAGGCTTAGAGGCATCTGAAACCAAGACATCAAGGTAAAACTTCTCTAAGCCATACTGACGAAGATTTGCCCGGATATTTTCATCTGGTCCTCGCCACTTCTGATTTTTCCTACTTGCCTTTCCTAAAAGAAAGAAAAGGCAGAAAATTATTCCAAAGAAAATTATTCTTTTCTTTAGTTCATTTGTAATCTTAATTGTATGCATACAATTATGGAAGTACTATTTCACATTATTACTCTGAACAGTAAAATACACCTTAGTAAAATGGCCAATACTTTGTAATATTCATAACTAAGTAGAACATGTACCTTTCCCACAGCAGTAAAGAGCTCTGTGATGAATGTTTGGTCAGATAAATGAATCAGAAATGAAGAATGTTAACTTGTAAATCGCAGGGGCTTTTAAGCATCAAGAAGGCAGACAAATGGAAACTTGGCTGATGAGAGGTCAGTGCAGAGACAGAAAGGGAAGAAGTTGAAAACTTAGCATTTAGGAGACCTAAGTGGATAATGATGTCAGTGGCAAGATCAGAGAAACCTGAAGAAATAGACAGCTTAATATGTACATTTTGAGATACATAACCACCACACACACACTACAAATACACACACAATGCACACACCACACACACCTCTGCCTCCCTTTATCATGCACCACATGCCCAGCAATTACGCTTATATAACTATACACTTTTGCATTATGATCAATTTTACAGTAAAACAAAACTTTAGAAAAAAATCAAAAGGAGGAAAAACTCCAAACAACATTCAGTATGGTAGAAACAGGGACTTAAAAAATGGATGCTAGCCAGGCAGTAGTGGGGCACTCCTTTAGTCCCAGGACTTAGAAGTCAGAGGCAGGTGAGCTCTGAAAATGAGGTCAGCCTGGTCTGCAGACAGAGTTCCAGGTGCCAGGAGAAAAATAATATGTAAACAGAGATGAAGGAAAGCCCCAGGGTCGTAAAGAGACAGAGATGAAACTGTGAGAAGAGTAAAAGCAGCAGCACCCAGTGAGAGCATCATCCTGGCAAGAGGAAGGCTTACAAAAGTC
Organism: Phodopus roborovskii; assembly: GCF_943737965.1. Taxonomy (NCBI): domain Eukaryota; kingdom Metazoa; phylum Chordata; class Mammalia; order Rodentia; family Cricetidae; genus Phodopus; species Phodopus roborovskii. The sequence goes on from NW_026125397.1 coordinate 11,619,044, forward strand.
AACACTGCAGAGCAGGTTGGCTCTGTGCCTTTAGTGGGTGTTTCAAGCTAAGCGGAGGCTACAGGTGCTGCAAGATCACAATTGAGAAAGAAGACCTGCAGCAGATAGCAGGCCTTCCGGCAGCATTGGAGCAAAAGGAAAAGGAAGCTAAAATCCAGCTAAAGGGACCCTTATAGGACTGACAGAAGAGAACTTTCCAACTAGGAAAAACATGAGACTATTATACAGTATAAACTAAGAATCAGGGACAGGGAGCAGAGGACATACATACCTAGTAACTGGACAAACTCTAAGAAACTCTACTCAGTTAGAAATCTATTCCCAGTAGACTGAAGGCTATGAAATAACTTTTTAAAACATTTTAAAAGCTCTGTGTAATAATTACATACTAGGGTACGTTCCAGTGTTACTTACTCTAACATAATACGAACAAGACTATCTTTTTCTAGTTAGCCCATTTCTGAAAAATATTCAAAACTATACTTTTTTCCCTTAGAAAATATTATCAAATTCCTTAAGGGTCAAGGTATAGTGTGACAAGTTATTAATAATATGCCCAACAGCTTCAGGAACAGAAAGTATACAAAAACCTCACCTTTAATAATATACTGAGTGAGGTAAATTGTTTTAAGAACTCATTAATTACAATAGACAAATACGAGCAGAGACACTTTCAAAAGCACAAATGTACCTTAGTATATTTAATACTGTTTCATTATGAGAAATACACTTTTTCACCCTGATTTAATTCCATCCAGTCACATAAAATTAATGAAGCTTTTTAATTTTTAGATATTTTTCCACAACCTCCAAAAAATCAAAGTTACGCTCATTAAAGGCAGAATCTTGAAATCTGTAAATGCCTCAAGTGTTTCAAGTATGTTCTGGTCACAAAAAAAATCTAAATTTTTAAATGTATTCAAAGACAAAATATCCATCCAATCTATATTCATAGCATCAATGGCAGTAATCTTAAATAGAGACTACATATGTTTTCTTTTGTTTTTTAAATGTATTTTTATGTTATTTTTGCATGCATGTATGTCTCTGTGAGGGTGTCAGAAGTTGCCATGTGGGTGCCGGGAATTGAACCTGGATCCTCTGGAAGTACAGTCAGTGTTCCTAACAGCTGACTCACTCTCTAGCCCCACATATGTTGACTACAAAATGGCCACTCCATCTCTTTCACCTTCTCCTTCCCAACACTGAGGCTCACAAACCTCAGTTTGCCTTTTTTTTTAAAAAAAAAAAAAAAAAAACATATTTGATTAAGATGACACGTTCCTGGCTGGGGATGGAAAGAGTTTTTTTTCCCTTTTTGCAAATGAAAAGCACTTTATTAATATTCCCATCATTAGAGAGAAAGGAGTACAGTTCAGAAGGTAAGGCCCCAGGCAAACACTCCAAGGCACCAGGCTAGTGAAAACCTAAGCAAATGTAAGAATGCTGTGACAGCCCTCCGAAAAGTATCCTCTGTAATGTTAGTGGACACCATACTGCAGAACTGTAACTAAGAAACACATTAGTTGGATTTGGGTTGTAAATTCTATTAATCACTTACTAAAGGAATGTTACTTCCAATTTGTACTCTCATCAGAAAAATATAAGACACTGATACATAGTCTGTCATTTTATGCCACAAACCTCAGACAAAGTCATTTAATGAGAACAGCTGATGCCTGGCTTATCTTGGTCATTCTCTCACTAGTTATAAATACAAATTCAATAGTTTAAAAATAATCTGGATTATGCTAAAATGTGTATCATAAAATTAGCAAAATATGCCTTATAATAATTCCTACAGCCATTGTTTTCCATATTAAAAAAGAGTACCTTCAAGGCTGATCTCATTGTGCATGCAGTTCTTAAGTAGGATTATTCATCTTAATATTCTTCTAGTTCACCTTGTATACCCTGAGTGACAATGTCATAAAATGTAGATACTCAAAGAAGTTTTGAGTAAAATTACACTAAAATGTTGTGCTTTAAACACTAAAATGTCACATAAAACTATTATTTTAAAGGCCCATTTGGCTTAACAACAAAGACTTTAACGTTGTAAGTTGTACTCACCCAAGCCATGAACCGTGTTGTAGTCTATGTCCGTCCCACACACATATGCACCAAAGTGAGCAGATGCTATCAGGAGGCCACCTGGAAAACCACACAACTGTGACTATTAACCAGAGTCCCGACTAGTGTTCCTTTCCTGATCTCATTTGATCCAGAGTCTTATGAACTAGCTGCAGGCAGAGTACTCTGGAATGACACCAAGCCAGTTAAATTTAGAAGGGCTCAGAACTGAACAAATAAACCCGAAACTGAACTCGCTAAATTGGCCACAAAGCCGAGCATCAGTGCACATCATGGTGGTGTTGTTTCATACCACCCAAGCAACACTACATTCTTGTTCAAAATAATGTATATGTAGACATTATCAGGTTATCTTAGATTGCTTAAAAAAAAAAAAAAATTAAAAGTGAACATACAAATCTGCAAGTACAAAGATCTAAAATAAACTAATGACTGGGCTTGAGTTTCAAAGAACTAATGTGAACATATTTCACATGTGTAATACTAACTTTAGCGAGTTAAAACATGGCCTCTTATAAAATATTGTCATGTAATTTTCTCTTGGTATAAACTCTAAATATGAACTTCTGAGTAACTTACCTAATTAATAAATTTTTCTGTTAAACAGTGCTATGGCTAAAGTAAGAATAATGTCCCAATATAAACTGACCAGACTAAGGAATATGACAGATGTAACTGGTTCAACAATGAAGGAAAGTTTAACTATTAAAAATGAAATACCTTAAAAGAAAAACAAGTATTTTTAAAATTTTAAGAAAAATTCACAAAGTTAAATAAAAATATTAATAACTATTTTTCATTAAACCACATTTTTATGTAATTTGTGCTTGATCAATCCCCAATTACAATACAGAAAGAAGACAGTCAAGTAGAAACAAGAAATTCATTCTTAGACTACAAAGTAAGCACAGACTTGGACAAAGGGCAAAATCTAGGGTTTTTCTTTCCATCCTTTTAAAATTTAACCTCTAAAAATTTAAGATGTACAAGGTCTTCACAGGTTCAAAACCTTCAAATCATAGATCTACAGCCATTTAAAAAATAGTCAGGGAAGAGCACTTTGAAAATGCACTAATTAGTTTCCTGCTGTATCTCTTGAAGAACATTGGCGTCAAAGTGCAGTGGAAACCAAATCCTAGGTCTTCTCATGCTAACCCCTGAAGCATTTGTGTGAGATGCGGCGTAAAAGAGACCTCAGAACTCTCAGTAAAGAGACGGGATACTCTGTGGGAGGAAAGGTACTGTATGTGATGACTTAGGAGCCTCACAAGGTCACTTCACGCAAATCACAAGGAATTACTACAATTCTGCCAATCAAGGCAGATACTCACCTAGAAGAACTAGTTGTCAAGGCAACAGAAAAGCTTTCCTGTGCTTCCTTAACCAGAACCTTATCCATTGCTTAGTGACTTTTGAGAAGACTCAATTTACAGTATACTGCTGAAAGGAGACGAATAAGCTGTTAGACTCACCTGTTACCTTCTGTCTTTCAAGCTTTTAAGTTTTTTAAATAAAATCATAATGACTTGGTTTCTCTGAATTGATCACTGGGTAATCACTGTTAACATCTATTGCTCTTTCAATTGCAGCAGCTTTTGCATTTTGTTATACCTTATATGGAATTTTCTTGGGCAGATAGATAAAAACAGAGGGTGAAGTGTTGAGAAGGGAGGAAAATGACTCTTCCATTTTTGTTATCCAAAGTAAACTATTAATACCACATCTGTGAGTTAGACTAACACTCAGTGCCTCAATATCTTGCTACTTAAACAGTAACCATTTTAGGGTTAGTGTATACCTTATAGGCAAAAGAATACAATGAGTGGAATTTATTCCACACTATAAAACTTCATTTATAGGTTTTTACCTGTGGAGAGCTAAGGGGAAAGCTTTGAGACTGTGAGGAATTGCAAGACTAGGCTTTGGTTTTGCTAAAGCAAAAGAAGTTGGTAACCCCGTTGCGATTATTTTTCCTCTCTACCTGTTTTATCCCTCTGAAAAACAAACTCGAAATGAACCAGCAGTCTGAGCAAAAGAATATTGCCAAAGGTAGCAATACAACTACACTAACTGAGGCTTTGGGAAAAGGAAACTACAAAGAACTATGGAACAAAGCAGGAATGCTGTAATGATCTACTGCCTAGTCCTCTTTCCCATCCTGCAGTTTCCTCTCAGGACCAAGTCAATGTCCTCACCTGGACCTTATGCCAATCATTCTGCGATGACAAAATTCAAAAGGAGCTGTAGTATTTTCCTTATGCCTACAATGTCTCCTTGGTGGACTCTTACTCCCAGAACTCACTCACCTGAGAGAAGGTAGGAGTCAAAGCTATGGCTTCAGAGCTATGTGCTACATAAAACACTACACACATTTACAAATTTAACCTTCAATTCTCTTGCTGCTACAATAGCAATAGTTTACGAATATTTTGGAAATTAGCCCAAGAGGGGACTAGAAAATAAGTTCATAGTCAAACATTTCATCATCGTTTTGTATTAGCTGTATCTAACGTGTTCATCAGAAATTATCTGTATCCCTACGAAAGTAACAGTTAAGTAATAATAGTAACATAACAGTCCACTGAATGTCTGTCTACCAGTTTTCAAGTAATATTCTAAGATTATATGCACATATTACCTTCCTTAATCTTTACAACATATTACTATGGCCAACTTATATGGAACTGCAATCTAGACAAGAATTTTGTCCCAAGTCATGTTGGAAAAGTACATTCACACTATTTACTCTTTTGTTTAGTCTACAGTACCTCCTCTGGGGTCAGCAGCAATTGAAGTTAAAAAATAAAATAAAGCTAGCTTATATCACACTAAATTACTGGTGTAGTGTTAGATGTCAAATGCCCTCCAGAGAAGAGTGTGTTGAAGTGCTGGGCCTCATGGTGGCTCTGTTGCAAAGGGATAATTTGTCTAGAATGTGAGGCTTAGAAGGAGGGCCTTATTCTAATGAAGAGGATTGCAGAACCCCGGGTCTTCCTCCTCCTGCTTCTTGCCTACGAGGTCAGCAGTTAAATCTACCCTGTGTTCCTTAACTCTGACATCAAACAAGAGCCTACAAGCAATGGGTCTGCCCAGCTGAAACTGAAGCAAAAAATAAGCCTTTTTCTTTGTAAGTTATATTATGTATTTTGTTATAGTAACAGAAAGTTTATCAGCATACCAGTTAGATAAAATAGAAACAAATTCTGTTACTAAGCAAATTAGGTAAACCTCTGCATCCAGTTAATAATAGTTCAAGCCAACAAGGTATTGTATATTTTCATGCTAACCTTAATAGTGTACTCCCTTCACCATTGAGATTTGCTCCAATGGGATGTTTCTTCTATACTTGGAAAATGAAAAAAATGAAGTATTTTAAAAGTAAATGAAAAGAGACTATATTTGCCAAAACGGAAAGAAAGGTATATAACTCTAAGTAGCAACAGATTGTCTAAAAGAAAAGAAAAGATGTTTAGGTAAGAAAAGATCTCAGCCTGCTTGGCACCCTTGAGAAAAATCACAGCCATGACTAATTCAATGATGTGGGATGTCCTTCTGCACACAGCAAATGTGTTGCCTTTACTGATTGATGAATAAAGCTGCTTTGGCCTATGGCGGGGCAGAATATAACTAGGAAGGAAATCTAAGCAGAGATCCAGGGAGAAAGAAGGCAGCATTGGGAAAGCCAGCAGCCACCATAGAAGCAAGATGTAAGGTAATGCCACAGCCACATGGCAATACATAAAGTAATGGAGATGGATGAATTTGATAATCAGCCTGAGCTAATAGGCCAGTTTGTAATTTAGTATTAAGCCTCTGAGTGGTCACTCAGGAACTGGTGAGGAACAGAAAAGCTCTGGCTACATTTGGGAAACTGTCCGCATTTCAGTCTGGACCATTAAAAGGAACACACTTTAATTAAAACAAAACAAACAAAAAAAAACTCTAATATTTGGAAGCCAAACATAAAACCATCAAACAGAACAGAAAAACTTATGGCCAGGAAGAAGGCACAGGGCTACTTCTCTAGTCCTTTCCAAGATACAAGCTGTCTGTGAAGCAGTAGTCCTATAAGGATACAAGCCATAAGGACTCTCTGTGTGAAATTAGGGTTTATAACCTGTTTCAGAACAGAAGTGTCAAAACTGACTTACATTCTAAAGCCAATTTAAACCATAAACACAGATTATGAGAATATATGTTAGTGGCAGATCTTGCAAAGATTCATCGATCAGTTGACCTTACTTGTCTATGTAAAAGTGAAATGATCAAAATAGGCTGTCTACTGTGGGAGCCACCCTCAGCAAGCAGTGAGATACCCTGAGCCCTCACCGTGCAGGCGGCAGGGAGCTCGACTGCTGTGAAGATGGAAGCTTCACTATATTGCCATACTCAACTGCACCAAGAGACACATACTTCCCTTAGTTCCCTATTATGACAATAGCATTCTTAAACTCTAACCTAAATGCGCACACTAGTCATTTTATACACAAATTTCATGTAATTCCACAGTATTGTTTTTACTTCATAAAAAGGGCTGGTTTGTTGGTTTGTTTATTTTAAAGTTTAAGAATGAACCAACAAGGTGGCTTGGTGGGTAAAGTGCGGGTGGCAGAAGCCTGATTGCCTGGAGTGAATCCCTGGGACCCACTCCACAAAGGTGGGAGGAGATCCAACCACAAAATCATGCTGGCTTTCACATACCTACAATGGCATGCCTGAACCCACAAACATACATTTCACACACCTGCTTGTGCACCTGCACAAGCACACACACAGAAAACCACAATGAGAAATACAAATTTTAAAGCTTAAGAACAAGATAAAAGAGTTAAGAGCTGAGCCTCTAGAGAAACACAAATCATAACCATTGTTCACATCCAAAAGAATAAACTCCAAATGGACGTGAGTTCTGAAACAAAATACAGTGTCAAAAGGCCTAGAAGAAAATATAGCTGAATCCTGTACAAATTGATTACAGGGAAAACTGTTGTATGACAAGAAAGCAAATATTGTCGAAGTCAAATAACTGGCAATCTGGAAGGAAGTATTTGAGATTTACTACAGAAATACTGGAGGAGAATGTGCTAATATTTCTATGAAAGAAAGCGTCTTTACAAGAGGCTGGAGGCAAAAGACAGAAAAGTCTATCCAAAAATACCTGTATAATGACCCTTAAAAAGCCTAGATGACATATTCAGATGCAAATTAAGACTGTATTTCAATAACATTTTCACCCAACCAATCAGGGAATCTTCAAAAGCTTGATAGTATAATCTTAGTAGTAAAACTACAGGAGAACAAGAACTCTCTTACATGGTTGCAGAAACCCAAAACTGAGTAACAGGAAAATTCATTTAATAGACTCTAGCAAAACCATGTATTCCCCTTAACCTAGCAATCCCACTTCCAGAAATTTATACCAGTACTAGAGCCTCAAAATTACAAAAGTGTGTGTTTATATGATTTCTCCTTGTAAGCATTATTTTCAAGTATAAAATACTGGAAACTATCAGTACCCAGGTATGTACTGGAGATTATCTGAACAAACTACAGAATACATTCATGGATTAGAAGTCTTTTAGAGAACAAAAATGGGCTGGAATGTAGCTCTGTGATAGATTACTTGTGTTATTTCCAGTGCCACAACAACAAAAGAATGACGATAATCTCTGAAGAGGAAGAGATTTCTAAGAAATACTGTTAAATGGAAAACAACAACAGCAAACAAAAAACCAAGAAACATACAGAGTATCAAACATGAGTACGAGTAAGAAATTTTACCTACGTAAGTATTATCACTGGGAAGAGAAAATAGTAGAATCCACTAGAAAACAAGTTCGTCACCAAGGGAAGGGACAAAACGGAGAGCACACTACTGTGTAGATACGAGTTAACCTCTGCATTGTAGTAAATGTCAACATAATAAAGAGGAGTAATGGCAGGAGCAGAGGACAGAGACCTAAGACTAAGAGCAAGCTACAGCGACTGAAACCAAGTGACTTTGAAAGGAGAAAAAGCAAGCACAGTATTTGAATTTATTGCTCCTTAAGCAAGGATAGAATTGAAAATATGGCAGGAGTGGGGTTTGGATGAGAGTATCCCCACTAGCTCAGATATGTGAACACTCGCTCCCCCAGCTGGTGCCGCTGTTTAGGAGGCACCAGTTTGCACCAGTTTGCTTGAGGAAGTATGTCACTGGGCATGGGCTTTGGAAGTAAAAGGTCTTGTCTATGTCCAGTGTGTTCCTTCTGCTTGCTGCTTATGGTAAAAGATGTCAACTCTTAGCATCCTTGTTCCTGCCACTGGCTGCCATGCTTTTCCATCATGATGGATTCCAATCCCTCTGGACCCATTAAGTCCAAATAAACTCTTCCATCATGACCTGCGTTGGTCATGGTGTTTTATCACAGCAACAGAAAACAAATACAATAGGATTCTTTTCCCCCAGTGGCATGCACAAAACATTCTTGACTATTCTAGATAATTACAGAGCAAATATTTTGAACATAACAACCAGGGTTCTCCGTGAAGAAAAAGGTATCCATTCACAAGGACTGGAATAGGGTGAAAATAAATCTGTGATAATCAGCAGAAATATCTGGTCCATGTATAAACCCATGATTTCTAATAAGTCTATGTGTAGGTTTATACGTGTTAACACACAGGAGTATTTTCATGTATATTTCCATGTGCACTCCCAGGTATATTAATGGACACACATGTGTATTTCTTTGCTTACCCTCTGAGGAGTTTTAGAACACACTCTTGATTTCTGATACCATTTCCTCACAAAAAGGAACAAGGGTTGCTGGGAGAAATGGCTTTGGCATGAAAAAAGATAAGCCAGAAATCTTAGAAGTTCTCTAAGGAAAAAGAAAGAGTAATAGGTCACCAAGACAGACAGATTCAGTGTGAAAGGGCTAGGTAGAACTACTCTAATTTGAAAACGTAAATAATGAAGGGATATCAGGACTTATAAATGACCTGAGGAAAGGGGAGACAGTCATGTTAATAAGTGAAGTTAGCAACAGGAAGTGAAGAAAGATTTCTTGTTTACAAAATGATGAATGTAGATCACTAACACAGAAGTGCTAGAATGCAAACATCAAAGCAAAGACTGGCTCAAACAAGAATCTTGTCACTGGATGCTAAATCTGACTTGTCATGATGAGGAGATATCTGGATAAGGGTAAGTATATTTACAAGTTCTTTATGTACCTCACCACAAATGTACTGACAGCAAGAATATAAAATAAAACAGTAACCACCATATTTAAGAAAATTCAATTCAATTGGTACCGTGATGATTAAAAAAAACAGAAGGGTATGTTAGCCTTAGGAAGGACATAACATCTCTAGTAGGAATGTATAACCCATTCAATGAGAGAGATTCAATCAACTCAAATGAAAACTATTTTAAACTTAAAAGTGTTAGTAATGTTCCAAATCAAAATAACGTTGACAGTAAAATATAACACCCAACTACAGAATATAATATATACATTCAAATATATATAAAACTGGTACTCTTACTAATGTATACTGATGTATTTGAGAGGAATGTAATACAACAACCATCAGGAGCTGGAGAGATGGCTCTGTGGTTAAGAGCACTGGTTGATCTTCCAGAGGACTCACGTTCAGTTCCCAGCACCCACATGACATGTAAGGCCAAACTTAAGTAGACAAACAAATTTTTAAAGTAAAAAATAAAATACACATAACCTTCAAATGATTCAGGAAAAAAATATAAACAAAATAAAATGATAAGGTAAAGGAAGCCAAATGTAAACAAAATTTAAGCTGGGATTGGATATGTGGATATTCTTTGTTCTTATAACTTGTAAATAAACTGAATATTAGTTCCAATAACAAGCTCAAAATGTGAAAGAATGTGTTTAGGTAAATGAACATAGAGAACAAACTGAGAGTGGGATCCATGGAGACACACCGGAGTATAAGAAAAATGCACTGGTGAATTAGTTCAAAACAGATTACAAAAAACACCTTCCATCCTCTAGGAATTCTAGACCAGATACTATTTCTCCCTAATCACATTTGGTCACAGTCCTGAAGTTAATGCAAGCAGTGGCCGGTAAAATGTATGCAGAGGCAGAGACTGCTCTGCAGAAGCAATGAATACATGAACTCCTGGAGTCTGAAGCTGCAAATACGGTACACTGCATAACTCTGATCAGGTCACATAACCTCACGAAGACTTTCAAAGTGTCTACATGCTAGCTGTCTGTCATCAGAATTGGAGTACAGTATAGTTCCTGACACATTTACCCATCCCTTGCATGCCCACTGCTGCAGTGGGGACAGCTGCAGTGACTCTAACTGAACAAGAACAATGGCATTAGTCGGACAGAAGTTAAGTAAGAGTGCTGCCTGCCTAAGGGCTACATCAAGCAAGAACACAATCTGAGAAAAGAAAAATTTCAGAATTAAATGAAGTCAACTTGGAATTTCAGGCTTTCCACAGGTTTAATTAGGAGCGATCCCAGGGAAATTCGAAAGGACGTGGGTTACGGTATCAGCACTCAGGCTCTAGACTATGGCTACTTAGTCACCTTTAGTTTCACACTTACTTAAAAACAGAATCAAAGACATGCTTTCCCTCTACCCAAATACATAGCTTTTATTTAAAAGCATGAATATTTTTTCTTTTTGTTTTTTTTCCCCATTCTTCCTGTAAGAGTTTTCCTAATTAAATAAATAATGATTCTCATACATTTCTACAATGTATGGTTATACTGCAAGACATCTGAGAAAAAAATAAGTCTGATGCTCCCCCCAGTGGCTTACTTGGAATAAAACTTATAATACTCTAGTTACATCCATCAAGTGGCAAAGTGTTAAATATTAGCTATTATACAGGAAAAGTTATGTTTGTCAATTCAATCTCTCACCCAAAACATACTATAATGTTCAGTGCTATAAATAAGCAAAATCTATGCATTAGTGTAACAAATAGATTTATAATACCTGTTCCAACAAATGGATCAAAGACAACATCGTTTTCTTTCACTTTTGCATGGTTGGCCATGATGAATGATAAACCAGCATCCATGCTCGTATTTCCAATAAAATGTCTCTTTTTGACACTATATGACTCAATTAGCTCTCTTTGCCCATCTGCAATCTAGAACAGATTTTTTTCAAGTTAGTCTAACTTATACAGCACAAACTCAAGATAATTACTGACAATAAAAATTACAGCACCTTGCTAATGAGAACTTTTTCCACTTATTTTACTGTTTTAAACTTACTCCTTTAAATTTAAAGGACTAAGATTTTTTAGAGTCAATCCTTTAACTTCTCTAATGCCTTTCCACCTACTTTGTGCTTTCAAACCAAGTAAGCATCAAATTCAGATACAATTATTCTAAGGAGTGGTCCTGAGTTTTCTCATCTCCCTCTGCTCTGTCTCTGAAATGACAGGAGCTCATAACATGGCTCTTAGCTTTCATCCACCTATTCCAGCCTCCAGGAAGTAAGCACAACACTTTATAACTTAATTTTCCCTTAGAATGGAAGACTCAGATTAGAGATTTTCATAAGATCACTGAACCAGCTCAGCACTCTGCCCTCTCTCTGCTTCAACAAGCTCCTTATGTTTCACAGGGATCTTTAAAAATCAGAAATTATAATCACATACTTTTTGGCATTTTTAATACATATAGAGTTCTGACTCTCAATTGCTTCAAATTTTTCCATATTAAAAAAAAAATCAAATACAAAGGCATGGCATTCTTCTTTTGCTCTGGCCTCATGAATACTTGACCTGTGCTCTACCACTGACCTGCATCCCCATCCTGTATTTAGCTTTTAAAGAAAGAGGTGAGCTAGGTAGAAAGAACTTGCTTACCCATCTACCAAAATAAATATGATGTGGACTCTCCGGGATGTGGTTTGGATCCAAACCATAGTCCTCCAAAACTGAGAATACATGCTGTGGTTTCTTTAAGTTCACTTTTCCTTCAAATGGTAGAAATTCAAGGCCCTAAAAAAAAAAAAAAAAAAAAAAAAAAAAAAAATTATCAAAGAATCATAGAAAACAGTGCTTATCTAGCAATATATGCAGTGTGGGTCTGGTGTCAGAACTACACAAGATAGCCACAAACAACATGGAAAGCACCTAACAGATATTATACACCATGTGGATTATGCTCCTTGTTAATAAAAACACTGATTGACTGTGATTGACTGATAACAGGGTAAGAAGAAATTGGGTAAGACAACCTAACACAGAGAGAATTCTGGGAGGAAGAAGGATGGAGTCAGAGGAGTTGCCAACAAATGGAAAGGAGCAGATGAACATGAAATGCTAATAAAGGTTCTGCTATGTGACAGAGCATAAATAAGGAATATGAGTTAACTTAAAAAATAGAAGAGGTAGTTAGTAATAAGCCTGAGCTTCCGACAGAGCACTTGTAAATAATAACAACTCTCAGTGTGCTTATTTGAGAGCAGCTGCGTGACTGGAAAACTCCACTTACAACTAAATATTTATATATATCAACAGCTAGAGTGTATTCACTCCATAGGCCTTGGTTTTGTTAATTTCACTTACATCTATTCGTTTGACTTTTTCTTCTTGCGTCAATGTTTTATTAAACGTGTGAATCTTTATTTTATATGTAGACTCTGAATGCAGAAATGGAGCCTAAAATAGAAGCAGATAAGTTCTGTAAGCTTATGAATGTAACAGAATATGCATACATGCCTATGTAAAATTCACATTTCACTACGCACCATCTTCTCCACAGGGTAATTGTTAAGAGAAGTATACAGCTCCTCAGGAGATTTTCCATGACCCCATAGTTCAAATATAGACCTAGGAAATAAATGGTTGGTACTAACCTCAGTAAAGAACTTAGTTCAGACAGCAATCCATAATAGTTATTTTCCTAGTTCTTTATGCTTGCTACATTAAAACAGTCACTGGCCATGCTTTCCAATTTATTAATGAGAAATATACACACTGGAAACAAGTAACAATATAACGCCAAATCATATAAAGAAGATGAACATTAAATGAAAGAAGGGAAATTCAACATTAAGAGTTTTTCCAATTTTTCATCACTTATACACATATACAAATACGTAAATATACATACACACATATGCTATTAAGGGAAACTAGGGATTGACCCAGGGTCTTCTGCGAGCTAAGCACTCTGTCTACCACTGAGTTATACCCCATGCCCTTTGCATTACACACAATACTGAATTAAACAATGCAATAAAATCACATGCTATTTTAAGAAAAGACACAGGAAAGCAAAATTTTCTCAATGTCTTCCCCATTAAAAGGGGGAAGGGTGGCCAGAGAAAAATCCTATCATTACTTTTTAGCTATTATTTGTTAAAATTTACTAAATAAATTCAAAATGCTGAGCACTAACAAAGTAAGTACCCAGGATTTGCTCTATGTTTCACTTTTGTGGTACGCATAAAATATTCCATTTTAAAGGAGCTAGAGAGACCGCACAGTGGTTAAGAGAACTTGCTGACCTTTCCAGAGAACCCAGTTTGGTTCCCAGCACCCACATCAGGCAGTTTACCACCTCCACCACCCCACTCCCTACCCCACCCCAACCCTGTAACCACAGTTCTAGGGGATCCAACTCCATATGAGGACATCTGCACACATGTACACACACAGGTATTCAGGCAAAAAGCTATGCATATAACATAAAAATATAAAAGTAAATCCTCTAAAAATCTATACTAAAACTATTTGAAACTAATTTTAAGCCTAATTTAACCTTAGAAAATTTTGAATGATTTTTCAATGTGTCCTTGAAAGTCTATTTTAATCATCTGTAGGTTGTAAAATACTGTCCTTGAAAGTGAATTCTTCTTCTATTAAATTTGGAGCCAGCAAGTAATGACACTCTTACTTAGCAGTATCGTAAGGCATATCTCGGCCACAGAAATGAAGAACGACCAAAAGTAAAGCATTATATATCTTATAATATTATATAATTATTCATTTTATTACTCATGCATCAAAAGAAAGGAGCTTTCCATTTATATGTTCTGAGAGCACAAGTAACTATTTTAAACTTAATATCTCTTCTGAAATCCAAATACCTAAAACAGCCATATATTTTAACATGAAAAGTAAAGTAGTATATGTACAAATAGTGGTTTTCATTTTTTTGTTATTTCTATATTCTAATCATGTACATTTAATTACAAGATTGTTAAGAAGCTACAGTTTAAGAAACTAGATTTAGAATTAAGCATACATCTCAATAAGATAAAGTTAGATGAATATGGAGGTAACAGTCATACCACATTACAAAACATTACTAATCATGTGGGGGGGGTGCGTGCGCGCGCGTGCGCCCGTGCGTGCATGTGTGTGTGTGTGTGTGTGTGTGTGGCACACACCTTTAATCCTAGCACTCAGGAGGCAAGTGGATCTATGTGAGTTCCAGGACAGCCAGGGCTACACAGAGAAACCCTGTCCTGAAAAAAACAAGGAGAAAAATAATAATCCATTTCTCTAACAAATATATCTCATGACAGTTCCCATATTTCGCCATCTTAAATTTACTAATCTGATCATTCAACTAAAAATGGAGAATAAGAAAAGCAGTTTTATATTTTGTAAAACTTGGTTACACTAAATGTGGCATTCATTCTCTGCAAGAATATGTCATTCAGCCGGGCATTGGTGGTGCACCTTTAATCCCAGCACTTGAGAGGCAGAGGCAGGCGGATCTCTGTGAGTTCCAGGCCAGCCTGATCTATAGAGTTCCAGGACAGGCTCCAAAGCAATACAGAGAAACCCTGCCTCAAAAAACAATAAACAAACAAGAGTATGTCATTCCTTACCATCCTCCTACTAAACATGGAAGCATTTGTCACCTCAGCTCTAGAAGGTAATTCTCTGTTCCCTCATCACCATCTATGCAACTTCAAGCTAAGATGATGCCCACTCTGCTACCATCCTTTTAGCCTCTATCTTAACCTTCCACAGCAAAAACCAGAACATATGGTTATGAGACCATGTCTATGCACAACACACAACATGAGGAGTTTCTCTTACTTGGCACATACTGTCCGTTTCATTAAGTTTCTTGCAATATCTTCAGAGGGAATGCTAAGAATCCAAAATGGAGACTGAAAGAAAAGAAGTCATGCAAATTACTACTCAAAGGCTACAAGATCTAATATGCTTTGATTCAAGCAGCCAACAGGAAAAATTCATAGTTGCCATGTAAAAATGCCTGACCTGACTCTAATCAAAATAAAAATTATTCTGATAATAAAATGTTAAATCATTTTAGTAGATAACTTGTTAAGATAATATATTACAATATAAGAACACTTTTATAAATGACTCCATAAATGAAAATATCAGTACACTTTTAAATTTACTTTTAAAAAAGAACAACTAGTTTCTATGTATTTAGATATTCCAGACTGGCCATATACTCAAAGCACCAAGATCCTCCTGCCTCTACCTCCCGTGCTGAAATTATAAGCCTGGGTGTGTTATCCACTTTAAGATTAATTTTCACTTGCCTGGCAACTCATTTTCTGGATACCTATGGCTGCAGGTATCCTGTGAATTGATGATGACGTAAAGCCATGGTGCATATTATTGTTATTAACTTGATTTTTTTTTTCAAGACAGGGTTTCTCTGTATTGCTTTGGAGTCTGTCCTGAACTAGCTCTGTAGACTAGGCTGGCCTTGAAATCACAGAGATCCGCCTGCCTCCCAAGTGCTGGGGTTAAAGGCATGTGCCACCACAGCCCAGCTGCTCTAACTTGAATTATTTCACCATTTTATTTGAGATAAAAAGCTTCATCAGTGTCAACAAGGCTTCTTAACCCTGTGTCCCAGCACCCCACATACAGGGTGGTAAGCAAGCTCCACCCTTACAGCCCCTGGCTGGACTTGGCCAAGCACGCGGTGCTCTGACAGTTCGCCATTCTCACACATCCACATTCTCCCTCCATTCTCCTTTTCAGAGAGAACAACAAATGGCCAATGGCAGGAGACTTCAATTTAAGGCCTCTCATCATTTTCTTGCAAAAAATGACTGAGACTCATATTTAATCTGATATTGATACTACACTACAGAAATATTCAAAATAATTTAAACAAAATAAAGCATCTTAACTTTTGATACATACCACACATGGTCTACTATAAATCCACCTTACCTGAACTTTCTCTATCATCTGAGAGCACATTCAAGTGGACTTCAAAAACGCTGAATGAAACTGGGCAATGGTTGCGCACACCTTTGACCCTAGGACTTGGGAGGCAGAGGCAGGCAGATCTCTGTGAGTTTGAGGCCAGTGTGGTCTATAGAGCAAGTTCCAGGACAGCCAAACTATTAGAGCAACCCTGTCTTGAAATACAAAATGCTGGATGATCGTATTTTCAAGGCCAGTGACAATGAAGTATCCTCAGCAACTAAAAATTTCTCTCATGTTTTGTTTCTTAAATATTTTGATTTTAAGATATTCAGATTTTTTGTTTATGATATTTAATATTGGACTTGGTTTCCTTCTTTTTGGGGGGTGGAGGGGGTCAGGGTGCAACAGGCTCTCTCTACAGAGTTTTGACTGTCCTGAAACTGGCTGGCCTCGATCTCAGAGATCCTCCAGCCTTTGCCTGCCAAGTGCTAAAGGCATGTACCACCGTACCTGTCTCCTGGTGAATTTCTAAGTAATGAAAATAATTCAAATCTTGGTTTCTGTGAAGCTGTAAATGAAGATACCATGACCTTTCACTTGATCATGTCTTCTTGCTGTCACTGTTTGTTTACCCTAAAACCCTACCTTATTTAAAACCAGTGTTTAAAAGATTCAAGTGTTTCTACTGCGTGTATGTGCATAGGTGTATTTGTGTGTGTATTTACATAGGTCAGTAAAATTTGGATAAAAAAAAAATCTAATTACTAATTAAACTTTAATTCCATTTACTCTAGCTAGAGATACTAAAAAATTTGGGTTAGTTCTTCTTATCCAAATTATACAAAAGATACCAATCTCTAATCACAACATATACTGATGGTTCTTGATTTAATCTAAAATGCCCTATAGTACAATTAGCATGGATTACAATTTAACTGAATTATATTTGTATTTTACTAATTAAAAATGGGGTACAAAATTAGTGACTTCTTCCAAAATCCCATTTCTAATCTTGGAAATATATATAAAACAGTTCACAGAACACAAGTAAGTGTAAATATAGGGGGAAACAGTCAATCTAGGTAAAACATATATATATATTTTAGTTATTTTTAAATACATCTTCCTTCATCTGTTACCTTCACCACATTAGTCCAAAATGCTCTTAATTATTTAATTTTAGGTCTAGGAATCCTATCATATATCATATGTAAATGTTGTACCAGATACAGAAAGAGTAAAAAAAAAAAAAAAAACTTCAGATCCAGATCGTGGTGATTAATAGTTTTGATATAATCCAGGAGTTTCTTTCTTAATGGTCTTTAACCACTATTCCTGTCCCCTGACAACTGCTGTGCCCACTGCTCAGCCTCATCTACAACAGAATGAGCCTTCCTAACTACAAATGACCTTATAAACAATATACGGCCCCATAAGAGCAAAGTGTGAGTCTTGGCCAACAGGGCCAACTGTGCGGAGCTGGAAAGCAGCTGTGTCTGCAGAAACCGACTTCTACGGAACTGCAGCACCTTATTTCGGACTGGCTTCAGAACCCTTGTCCACCTGTGTGTCAAAACTGACATCCTGAGATTTAAAAAAAAAAAAAAAAAAAAAAAAAAAAAACCCTTTGAAATTACTAACTTATTGGACTACTAGCTTCCACCAATCAAAAGCTAAGATGTCACCAGACAGCACTTTCAGCCTATAGAGAAGCTTCCTCCATTTTTGCTGTAAGCACCTCTCCGATGTACTAACCAACCTTGATTTATGACTTCCTTTGTTCTACAAAACCATGAAGCTTCCACACCAGAACATGGAATTTTGGGTAACCTAAATCTGTGTTCCCAGACTATGGTCACTCAAAATGGCTCCAAAATAAACTACCTATTCCTTTCTAAAAAAAAAAAAAAAAGTCACCTTACCTTTCCATAAGTTTCATGATTGTTAGTGAACTGGCCTCCAAACAGTGATAGTAAAGACTTTATTTCCTGTATTGAAAACACAGAGAAAAAAAAAATATATAGTTATTGTCTGATTAAGAAATGTCCCCCAAGGGCTCATGTTCTAACCAGCAGCCTTAGCTTGTGGATCTACTTTGAGTGCTGTGACACATTGAGGGGTCAGGGCATTGAGGGGTCAGGGATGGCTACGTCCATCACAAGAGGAAGGGTTACTCCCACGTGATTCTAACCTACTCTGTTTCTTGATGTGTATCAAATGAGCAAGTTGCTCTCTCATAACCCTAATCCGCTATACCTTATACTCTCTAAAGTCATGAGCCAAAATAAACCTGTTCCATTTGGTTGCTTCTGTTGCTATTTTGTCACACCACCAAGAAGAGTGACGACGATGTGAGTTTTGAGCACTTTAAACTCAGTCTGCTGAGAAAAACAGGTCTAATTTTAGAAATAAAAGAGTAGGTTGATATCTACTTGAAGCATTTAGGTTCCAACGTCGAACGTCGGGCAATTGCAATGTGGAGCTCTGAGATTTGTGTGGTCCTCACCATGATTAGGCAATTTCTGAGAAATTTTGTACATGAACTGCTATAGGATTTCATCAGGGACTGTCCTTGCTTGTGAAGGTAATAGGTGTTTACAGATGCTGCAGATTAGTAAATAAGACAACAACTAATTAAAATAAAATCAATTATTAATCATGATTTGAAGATGCTTGGAAAAGAAAGAATTAGCTAGGGAGCATAATTGTGAATTCAGTATGTACAAGTACATGGTTAACCTCCTTTCCCAATAGTAGTAATACATGAATATAGTAATTTTGTTTCTTTATTTTTTCAGACAGAGTCTCCTATAGCCAAGGCTACTGTGAGCTGATTCACATGCCTCCATTTCCCAGATGCTGGAATTACAGGAATGTGCCACCATACCTGTTCACGGTAGATATTTTAAAAATCTGACCAAACAGTACATATATTCTTCGAAGGATTATTCAAATACTTTGCCTTGTAACACTGACAAATGAATTCTATTCCTCCACACTGGCCCTATGGAGGAAGTAACTAAGAGGTAAGTGAACCCTCTGCTGGTTGCCAACACTCTCCTTTCCTCCCTGCCAGGTCCTAACAGCAAGCCCACAGCCGTCAGGAGAGGAAGATAGCCACGCCATCAAGTCTCCCATTTCAAACCAAAAAGAATGGGAGATTTGAGCAACAAATTCTACTTCCAGCTTTCCTTTGGCTTTGCGTCAAACTGTTTCTTACATTAGAAAGTTATGAGTTTCAGGAAGAGTTGGAGGTGAATACAATCAAAACAAATTGCACGAAAACTTCAAAGAATAAAAATATTAAGAGGAGTGTGTGTGTGGATGGGTAAGTTCAATTCAAAGATGTGGATGGGTCCCAAACCAGCACCGGCGATCCATAAATCAGTGAAGACGGCCCAATGGCTCCTTTACAACATGAATAACACATGAATAGGACACACTATGAAACATCGAGTATGACTACAATTGCTTTTCAGGTCTCCTAAATACTAGCACATCCTTTGACTCTCCATCCTTCCCATGTCAGTTGACACAGCTACCTGATGGGGTAGCACAGCCATATGTAGAGATCAGCCCAGAAATGGAAACATTCCGACACAAGGAGGTGGTGACTGAGGCTCCGTTCTCTCCTAGGTATACTCTCTTGTACTTCCCCTTCTCATACTCTGATAAACAAGGCTACCTTCTGTCCCTTCCCTCATTTTTTGTTCATTTGCTTGTTTGTTTTTGTTTTTATTTTTTTGAGACAGGGTTTGTCTGTGTAGCCCTGGCTGTCCTGGAACTCACTTTGTAGACCAGGCTGGCACAGAACTCACGGAGATCTATCTGCCTGCCTCTGCCTCCCGAGTGCTGGGATCAAAGGCGTGCGCCACCAATGCCTGGCTCCCTTTCTTCATTTTCATCCTCTCAGAGTAACCTTTCTTTTTAACACAAAGCACACACATTCAATACCACTCCTCTCTGCTCTCTAAGCCTCCGCTCTCTCCTCATATCTGAGTCCCCTATGTTTGAAATGTCGCAGAGTCTCTTTATTTTCCTTTAATGTCAATGCTTCCAAGCATTTGAATTTGGTCTACCTTCTTAATGCCTGTTTGTACGCTTACAAAAGTAAGGCAGGCCTGATGGCCTTTGGAGTCTGGAAGTATGGGGTCCCCCCCCCCCCCCCCGAGCTGGGGTGTAAGCCAGTTTCCTGATGAGGTGCTGGGCATCAAATTCAGGTCCTCTGGAAGAGGTGTGAGTGTTCTAACCAATGAGCTGTCTCTCCGACGCCACTGGCTCACCACTTTTAGAACTTACACTTGAAGAAACCACACCTTTTCCTGGTTTTCTTATGCAGAACAATCACAAATATGTATCACAAGTCTAGATTGTTCTCATCTCCTACACTGCCGTTCTACCCCCCCCCCTGCTCGTACTAGGTTCATTTCTTAATCATTTAACATTCCAACAGATTCTGAAACGGTTTCAACTTCAGTCCTACTCTTCATTTAGCTTTCTATTGAAAACAATCTAATTCTACCTCTTTATTTCTAAACTCTTTAATCTCTCTCCTTAGCAGTCTCTGTCACATAACCGGTGACAGTAATGGGCAACAGTTTACACTTCTAATGTACTTGTTTCCTTGGCCCAGGTAACTAATCCTGTGATCCAAACGCCACCGCCATGAAAGCCCCCACCCCTCGGTGGATCAGAATGCTTTCACGAGCTGCCGCGCGTCCTGGGCACCGGCGCCGCCCACCCCTGCTCCCAGGGCGCTGCAATGATGCTCAGGCGTCCGCGGCCCTCAGCCTGAACCGGAGCAGAGCTGCCTGTCAGCACATGCGCGCCGCGGGGCGCACGCGATTACAGAAACTCTGGAGAATGTTTCTCGAATAAAAAGCGGTTTCCCACGTTCACCGAACGTCACCCTGGAGCCTCCCACAGCCTGAGCCTCGCGTTTCGGCCTTCTCCCACTCCCCCGAGCGGCCTCAGGGTGTGGACCGGCAGCCCGGGACGGGACAGGACGGCCGGGTGAGGCCCCGCTCCAGCGCGTGCAGGCAGCGAACGACAGGCAAGCTGTGGCCGCAGGAGGCGGCCCGCACCGCGCGGTCCCACCCCGGCCCGGCCCGGGGGACGAGGGCGTGCGGCCTGCGCGGCGGGTGCCCCAGGACGGCTCACCGGCAGGCGGAACTCCAGGTGCTCCTGTGCCATGAGCAGCAGATACCTGTTCAAGGCGCCCGGCAGCGCCATCGCAGCGGCGGCCGTGCGCCTGCGCGGGCCCGCCCCCTTCTCGGCCCGGGAGCCGGGTTTCCGCTGAGGCAGAGTCCGGGCCGGAAACGGAAGCTTGGCAAGGAAAGGGGTTCCCCTACATGACACGCCTGGTGGGGGTCGGGATGGAGTCCGGGGGTCGGGGATGGGATGGGGGCAGAGGCAGACCCTGCTGTTTCCAGAGGCGGCGCTACCTTGAGATGCTCCCCCAGTGAGCAGTGCGTAGTTGTAGGCGCCTACCCGGGTAATCCCTCAATTCTCAGAGATGCTCCACTTGCAGAGTACTACCGACTCCCTGCTCACCTCAACTCTCAACGGAACCCGAAAGCTCACTGCTGTGTGAAGACTCCTCTAACTACCCGAGATTCCAGGCCTCACCCGCACCATGCTTTAACACTGAGTGTACTTTTTGTGATTTTGCAAAAAAAAACTTTTCTACAGCTGTCAATAATGTGACCTTGGCTTGCTGTGCACAGAAACCCAACACAAACCTTCCTCAGACTAGTACTCAATAATTACAGTTATATACATGCACAGGCAATGGTAGACCAAAAACATTGGCGGGAGTTGCCCTAATGGATGGGGCTAACATCAACAGTTTGTAAGATACTTAGCTACCCATTCTACAAGTCTCATTACTTTTAAATACTGAACCCTTTGTCCTGTGGAGAGCTACATTTTGGGATTGTTTGCATTCTACCTTGATAACACACGCTGTATAAAAGTATCCTTCTTCTCCCTTGCACCATGTGCCAAAACATAGTGGATGCTTAGTGGTAGTGCTCAAGACAGTCACATAGTGTGGTAACTCTCGTAACTCACACCTCAGTTCCACCAATATCATCCCTATGCTCTTAGCAAAATTGTGTAACATCTCTGAGCATGTTTCCTTATAAAGACGGGAATATCGCCGCCTATACATGACTGTTACAGCATGAGGCCAATAAATGCCATTGAGAAAGTTTTTTTTGGGGGGGGGATTTGTTGTTTTGTGTTTGTTTTTGTTGTTTGTGTGTTTGTTTCGAGATAGGGTTTCTCTGTGTAGCCTTGTCTGTCCTGGAACTTGCTCTGTAGACCAAGCCCGCCCCGAACTCAGAGATCCACCTGCCTCTGCCTCCCAAGTGCTGGGACTCCCAGGGAGAAAGTATTGTTTTAATGAGAATTCCTGAAAAAAAAAAAAAGAAATTTGCATTTGTCAAGAGTTGCTAAAATTCCTTCACAGAGTGCATGTAAGCAACATCTATCCCTGAAGGTCCTAAAAACAAACCAAGGCACAGTGTCATAAAAATATACTCTGGGAAACCAGTTTGTTTTCTTCCAGAGAATCAGCTATAGATGCTTCTACCCCAACAAGCTACACCTGAATCGCCTTTACTGAGCAAGAATGAGGGCTTACCTGCAGCCAAGGGGATGGATGTATTTTCCCTTCCCAGAATGCCTAGTCCCTGGTGCAGTGTCTACAAAGCAGCTGCCAGGACATTCTGCTGAGTCTACCTGCCTTTCTGGATCATGACTCAGAAAGATATAACTGTTCCTTCTCTCTTTCTTCCTTTCTTTCCTCTATTCTTTTTTCTTCTTTCTTTCTTTCTTTTAGGTGGTAGCCAGAGCATAAGTATGCTTTTAAACTCCCTTAACAAATGTTTTGGGCTGCTTGGCTTTTTTCCTAAAGCTCCTCTCCCAACAGGGTATCGGCCTGCCCCCATGTGGCAGATCTCCTTTCTCATCTGTGTGGCTTCAAGACTTACAGTTTGCCTGCCCTGGAGGCTTTTTTTTTTTTTTTTTAATTTCAATAGTCAGGTTTCTGTTTGAGCTCCTTTTTTGTCCTCAAGCTCCCATTTTTGTCTGTTCTTCAATTCTTTTTGTTGTTGTTTTTCGAGACAGGGTTTCTCGTAGCTTTGGAGTCTGTCCTGGAACTTGCTCTGTAGACCAGGCTGGCCTCCAAATCACAGAGATCTGCCTGTCTCTGCCTCCTGAGTGCTGGAAGTAAAGATGTGCACCACCAGTGCCAGGCCAGTTCTTTTATTAATGATACCAAGAATCTTAAGAGGTTACCTAGGTTTCCACAATATCATAGGATATCTTCCCAGACTGGCTATGATTTCCATAGCAGACTCTCCTGGTCCATTATC
The DNA here is from genome assembly GCF_943737965.1 of Phodopus roborovskii. Lineage (NCBI taxonomy): Eukaryota > Metazoa > Chordata > Mammalia > Rodentia > Cricetidae > Phodopus > Phodopus roborovskii. The sequence goes on from NW_026125397.1 coordinate 11,642,687, forward strand.
ACTATGAGATGCTTAGAATTCATCAGTTACAGATGAGCAGGAGGCACTAGTTCATCTACCTGAGCTGGTAGTGGCTGGTGACTACTTCTCTCAGAACTTTGAGAGTTGCACAGTTACAGGTCATTTGCTATATGACTGTTATAGTTTGAATGTAATTGACTCCTATAAGTTCATCGGGCATAGCACTATAGGTGTGGCTTTGTTGGGGTAGGTATGACATTGTTGGAGGAAGTGTGTCACTGTGGAGGTGAGCTTTGAGGTTTCATATATACTCAAGGGACATGCAGTGTCTCAGGACACTTTCTGAAGCTTATGAATCAAGATGCAGGACTCTTGGCTCCTTCTCCAGCACCACATCTGCCTGCATGACACCATATTGCACCATTATGATAATGGACTAAAACGCTGAAAATGGAAGCCAGCCCCAATTAAATGTTTTTCCTTTGTAAGAGTTGCTGTGGTCATAGTGTCTCTTTGCAGCAATAGAAACCCTAAAACAGTGGCTGAGCCCAGGATTAGAAAAATGTGGCAGTATCAAGCCCCAAATGACTTATTAGATAAGGGCTTTATGTCTTAAACCAATAAGATAGAGAATTTTGGAAGGAGGCACAGCTGTCCTCTTAGAAACTTGATTCCTTCTTTAAGACTAATATCCTACAAGCAGTGAAGATCCTGGCACAGCTTCCTGTTAGAACTCAGAGACCACTCCTGGGAAGCAAGGGTCCGAAATTGCAGAGAGGAGTTTTCTGTTGTGATTATAAAATGCCACTTCACTTATGAGTGATGGGAGATGCCATTCTGTAAATATGTTTCTCTTATTGGTCAATGAATAAAGCACTGTTGGCCAATAGAAGAGCAAGACAGTAGGGACTAGGAGACAAGGAAAATTCAGGGAAGAGGTAGGAGGAGATTCAAAATGTAGGACCAAGAGAACAGAGGTCCCGCCCCTCTCTCCAGTAAGATAAGACTGTAAGACCTGCAGAGGGCATGGACCCTCAAGCCCCAACTCAGGAAAGGCGCCCCCCCACACACAAATCACTCACGAGAAGCAGTCTTGATGTAAAAGCATGAGGTATTTTATATTCCAGTGCACTGAGGTTCGCAGCCACACTCCACGTGGAAGTAGGGGACTAGGAACCCTGGGTACAGGGTTTAGACAGCTTTTATAGGGTTACAACAAAGCCGGCGCATCATAAACCAATCATCTCATAGCATCCAGTGCGGATCAATTAATTTGAACTATCCAAGCCCAAGCTTAGCCCAGGAAGTCTGCTTTCACTAGGGCTTCTGGGTAGTGTGACAAGGCTCATTTCTTGTTCATTTACTCACAAGTGCTGTCGTAAAACCACCCTGTCGTAAACAGTCAAGAATGTGACCTTTTGCCTACTCCTGGGGTCAGTGGAGAGTTAAGCTAAAATTTTCCATCCTCACAAGACAACATGGAAATACTTAGATTGAGCTAGCCAATAAGAAATGATAGTAACTGGCAAACAGCATTATATCAATTACAGCGTCTCTGTGTGTTATTTGGGGCTGGCGTGGCACTGGGACCAGGCCAGTGGGAAAAACCATTCGTAACAAAATGGTGACCAACGTGGGGCACAAACCCACAACCCTGAGATTAAGAATCTCATGCTCTACCGACTGAGCTAGCCCACAAACATATGAGACTAATAGGACACAAAATCAAAGACACAAAAACTTAACAACTCCCAACAAAAGAGCTCATATGTAACACCAAACCATGCATGCATGTATCTCAGGCAGAGCACCCAACATCTGAAATGGGACTGGACATCACAGAGTACCAATGAGAAGACAAGTTCTCTTCAAACTTTCACACAGGCATGAAGGCGCACACCAACAAATCCCATCCCTTGGTCTCAAGACACTCCAGAACTAATCTGAGGCCCTAACTGCAAACCCTCATAATTTCCCTACTGGTAAAAAAAGTTCTGTGTGTTTAAAGAAAAAGAAAAAAAGCAAGTAAGCAAGGAAGCAAAAAATGTGTTGGAGAGTCAGCTTTCTCTTTTAATCATCCTTAAAATCCAATCCTGCTATAATTCAACTATAATAATAAGTTTAGGACTACAAATTTACAAATAAGTATGTCTGCCTGATTGAGCTAAGCTCCTTCTCCAGGAGCATGACTTCATGTGGGCCAGGAATGTTGGCTCTAACTAAAGCTTCAAAGAACTATTAAAAACAAGTCTAATGAAAAGGGGAATTTGTTCTAAAGGAATGTTGAGACGAAGATAAGTCAGCAAGATGAAGGGGCTATGTGACACTTGCCTATGACCCTGTCAATTTGGTTATTAAATTAAGTATCTAGTGTGGCTGGATTTAGAAACCCAAGAGTTTCACACTTAATGTATCATGGATATGGATATCACCAAGTGAACAAGGCTAGGAATATCAGCCTGCATGCAGGCTATCACATTAACTTTTGGATTGAAAGTTATCTGATTGGATTGAAAGATCATTTGAATGTTTGGTTCCCATGTGGTGACACTGTTTGGGGAAGGCTTAAGAGGTGTGGCCTTGCTAAAAGGAAGTGTGTCATTGGGAACCAATTTCAAGAACTTAAAAATGTATACCATTTCAAATTTGTTAGGAACTAGCAGCCAGCTGACCCCCGCCCCAACGATGGGCGGGATGCTCATGGCCATGTCATCCCTATGTCAGCTTTACCTGGCGCTTACCTGGTGGCCAGAGGACTCAGTTACGCATGCGCAAGTCCCCTTTAAAAGCAAGTGCCCCACACCCCCCCCTCTCTCCTGCTTTCGGTTGGCCTCTAGCTACCCCCTCTTTCTCTCCCCTCTCTCAATAAACTCCACGTGGGCGCTGAGGTGTTTGTGTTTCTTAGGCATTAGCTGTGCAGCAAAAGAACAACAAAATTTGCTTGCTTTACTTTCTGCTTGAAATTTAAAATGTGAGCTCTCAGCTTGCTCCAGCCACCATGCTTGTCTGTTGTCATGTTTCTCCACTGTGATGGTGAGGGCCCCATAGCCTCAGGAACCATAAGCCCCAAACAAACACGCCCTTCTGTAAGTTGCTTTATCCATGTTGTTTTATCACAGGAATATTAAAGTACCTAGTGCACTGATCTTAGGATTCTCAGTAAAACCTGAGTGTGTTACAGTAACATCAGTATCTGTAAGGTACTCAGAGAGATACAGTGGATATGCTGTCAGACATACACATGAAACACTAAAGTAATAGATAAAGCAAAAAGGTAACCCCCTCAATTGCAAAAAGACATCAAAGTCCAATCACAAGAAGTACCCCAACATCTTGGCTACCCTATACAGAAAGTCTATGCTAGGAAAATAAAATACTGTGTATGGGAGCTGCAAAAACTGTATTGTTCAGCAGCTGGAAATGAAAGATACCAGAGAAGACCTCACAAAGTCAGGTGTGAGCTTAGAATTCAAGAGTTAAAAGACTTTAAAAGAAGTGTTTTATTGTACAGTAAAAATGACTGGTACATGGCATCAAAAAGTAAAGCTAAAAAGCCTAATGAGTATCTTGAGGTTTTGAAGAGCAAAGGAAGTACATGATCAATGGGGGGGAGGGGGGTGTGCATTGAGCAGAAGACTAAACTAGCATTTCACCACTGATTATACCATGAAACCTAACTTAGTAATTTAGTCACTTGACTTAGTGAAAATTCTGATGAAAACTCTCAAAAAGAGAAAGTGCAGGCATAGAGGCCAGTGATGAGAGTCTAGGAACATTCAAGAGAAGAAGGATGAGTGTCTGCAAAAACAGACACTGGAGCTGAGAGTGATGGGCCAACTTTTAGTTCAGGTGCCATCATGACAATACATGGGACCAAAACCTATACAAATTTGACAGCAAAGACTTTAGGAGCCAGAAGGCATAAGAGAATATTCAAGCAAGCAATTATGTCTGTTGGTGTAACGGGCTCCGAATAGACTACAGAGTGAACAAGGAAAGGGACTGGAAGACCAAGAGTAAGCTACCACCATACTCTCAGTAAGAAATACCTGGTCATGATCACAGCAGTACAGTACTGGTAGGAAGCGGCCAAAGTGTGAATATATTGCCAACAGATCTGTTAAGTTAGGTACAAAGTATAAAAGAGTCTGCAATGAGTCCAACACTTGTGATCTGAGCACTGAAAGACTGGGGTTGTCGATGGCAAAGATAAGAAAATAGAAGAATTGATTGAGGATAGGAAACATCCTAAGTACAATTCTGCCTGAACATATCTAGCTTATGGAGTGGTTTAATTAATGCATGATAGTGGACAAAGCACAAATTTTACTTGTGAAGTTTTAACTAACTAATCAAATGAGGAGCTGATTCTTAATCAGAGGTGAACTAAGCCATTGTCATTAAGTTAATTTAAGTTGAAATGTGAATCTTTTTTGTATTTATATTTCTAGTATAAACAGATGAAAAAACAAATATCTATGTCATTTCACTGCTTTTGTATACTTGTATCTAGTACATACTGAAATATTTAAAAAGTATCTGACTGCAAAATAAAATAATACAATAAAATAAAGACTGCTATTGCGGTGGTTTGAATGACAATGTCCCCATAGGCTCATGCTTGAATGTTTGTTTTCTAGTTAGAATTACTGTTTAAGAAGAATTAGGAGGTGTGGCCTTGTTGGAGGTGTGTGGCTAGGGGTGGGCTTTGAGGTTTCAAAAGTCCAGGTTAGCCTCGTGTCACTCTCTCCGCCCACTGCCCGTGGGTCAGGGTGTAGAGCCCTCAGTGTCACTCTGTCACTCTCTCCGCCCACTGCCTGTGGATCAGCTACTGCTCCAGCACCACATCAGTCTGCTTCCCGGCTGGCTGACCATGAAGTAACCCTTTAAAACTGTAAGCAAGCTCCCAGTTAAATGTTTACCTTTAAAAGAGTTCCTTTGATCATTGTGTCTCTTCATAGCAATAAAACAATAAATAAGAAAATTCTTGATCTGTGATTCTTTTTATGAGAGAAAAGGTGTGTCTCCATCTCCAATGGTGAAATTTTTATGCAGTCCAATTTATTAAACACCTTTGAGTTGAATTCTTGATTTGAGTAATATTTAGAGAGTGTAGAGAAATAAATTTGACATATTACCTCCTCGTTTTTATTTTTATTTTCTTCTAGTTACTTTACCATAATTTTATAATTATACATTAGTATCACATGCATAAATAATATTATAAATACCATTTTAAACATTTTAAAGACAAGTTATGTGGAGGTTTGCATAAGAACGGAACCCATAGGCTCATATATTTGCATGCTTAGTCACCAGGGAATGGAACTGTTTGAGAAGGATTAGGGAGGCCTTGATGGAGTAGGCGTGGCTCTGTTGGAGGAAGTGTGTAGCCCATGGCAGGTCCAGTGTCTCTCTGCATACATATCAGGAAGCAGCTCCCAGCTACTACTCCAGAGCTGCCTGTATGCTGACAATAGGCTAAACCTATGAAACTGTATGCAAGTCCCCAACTAAATGCTTTCTCTTAAAAGAGTTGCCCAGGCCATGCTGTCTCTTCATAGCAACAGATCAGTGTCTAAGGCACATTATTAATTAGCTTTGTTTTGAACTGATATTGTAGATGGGTAACCAGTATTCAAATGCTACCATAAAGGCTAAGTGGATTTTTTTAACTGTAATGTGATTATTCATCTTTACAAGAAAGTATACATTTAAAATGTTCTTTCAAGGATTTTATTTATTAATTTTGTTATCTCAGTGTATGTGTGCATTTATAATAGGCAGGGAGATCCACAGAGGTCATGTGTGCAGCTCAGAGGACAATTCTGTAGGCTCCTTTTTTTTATTTTCTTTTCCACGTTTACATAAATTGAGATCAAACACATGTCCTCAGGGTTTTACTGTCAGGCAATAAGCACCTTTACCCACTCTGCCCTGTGAGAGGATATAAACTTATACAAACACAATCAACCTGCTACTTAAGGCATTTGAAAAGTTCCTTGACCACCTTTCATGCACTACCACCATGAGGTCAAATACATCACTGCAAGTTCAGAGTAAAACATTCAAAGGTTGTACCTTTCCTGAAGTTTGTCCTGTTTTCACTGGTATAGAAAAAACTGTGATGGTTGGCTATGTAAATGATCAGAAAGATATTATACAAGGCAGTGCTGTAAAAACAATAAATCTAATTTTGAGAGCCTATAGCCTCTACATGCAAATCCCTTTCTGCACCTCTAGTGAATAAGCTGAAATTCAAACATTTGTAAAAATATACAGTGGAAACAGAATTCAAGGTTCTCAGCTTCCCACCACTGTTTGACAGCCTAACACTGAGTCTTGAATTTAGGTGCTGTCTACCTATTCTCATAGTGGTCTCCCTTTCACAGCCTCTTCCCTGGACATTGTCACACTTCCCACACTAAAATCGAGGAAAGTATTTTTGCTTCACCCCATAGCATTGGCAACTGACCCCTATCATTTCTTTAGTTCTGGACCCCAATAGTGTTTGGCATTTATTAAATATTAAAAAATATTTGCTGAATTAATTAATTTTAATTAAAGTAGAGAATGCTTGACTATAGATATTTTAAACAAGCACTGTAATAGTGTTACTTAAAATTACTTAATATCATGCTAAAACAATAAACTAGAAATCTCAGCTGATTTCTATAATGCATTAGTCTTCATGTTCCTTTCTCGCTGCATACATAACACTATTAGACACTACTAGACAAGGTAGAATCGTCTTTCAACACCTCATCTCCCTTTAGTCACTACTGTGTCTGTAGATACTGCTAAAGGACAACTCCCAAATAAACACACTTCACTAACTGATATACCAATATTATTAGCACTATGTATCAAGATAAACTCCTCATCTGTGTCTCTTTCTACGTTCAAATCAAATCTTTCTTCATAAGACTGAGTCTAACCACTGGTTACTTTCTTTTCCTTTGATACAAAAGCACACCACATGACAACTGTCTCTATTAGTTTTCATACATTACTAATTTGTGTTCTAATCTCCTGACAGGTAAAATTACATGTAAATTTTGTTACAATAACCATGTTGTTGGTTACTATGGTTATTTAAAATTACATTAAAGTAGTTGCCTCTTATCTAAAGCATCACCTGTGACCTGACTTTTATAGTGTCAGTTGTCTGTGGCTAACCCAAAACATTAAATGACAAAGTAAAAGCAATAAACAATTAATATATCTTAAATTACATGCAATTCTGCACAGAAAAAAGAAATTTCACATCAACCCACTCTATCCTACTTGGGATATGAGCATCTACACTGCTTTATGCATTACCCACATATAGTAACCAACTATTATCTGATTAACTGTCGCAGCATCCATAGTAGTTGTATTCAACTTAATATGGCAACAAAGCACAACCATGAACACTTGCAGGACTTTAATTTTATCTTGTTATAACTGCTCTATTTTATTAGTACTATTATTAATCTCTTATTATGTCTAAAATAAAACCTGAACTTTAAAAAAATATAGAATGCACCCTGATTAGCAGAATTTGTATTAAGTGAACTGTTAGTTATAGTATCTTAGGCATAAAACCTTATGTAAGTAAGCATCAAAACAAAGAAGTAAGGGACAAAGTACTCACAATAACTATATTACAGATCTCAGAAAATAGACATTCAGAAAAAAATGTAAGGCTACTCAGTGGTAGTGTTGTGTATACTCAGCAAACCTTCAGACTGCAATCAGACTTCAAAGAGAGCAAAGTAATAGCTCATCCTGAGTCAGGTTAAGGAACTTTTCCATGGCTCACATTTTTATTTTCTTAACTTTTCAAGCCAATAATCAACCTGTAATAACAATAAGAAAAAAAGAACAAACATGAACATATGGTTCTTTCAAGTTACCTCTGCCTTTATAGTAGATAACTATGTCCTTGTGACACCAAAGAGCAAGGAACTACATATTTTGATCCTTAAAAATACTTTACAAAAAGAAAATACAATAGTTTTTAATACATAGAAAAGACACTATAAAAACAGGCAGATTCCAAACTACATTAAATATTAAGAAGTTCCTACAAGAAAAATAAATGCAACATTAAAGATTTCTTTAATGAGATATATAACAAGCACATATTACTAAATGAAATAAGTCAATTTGAAAGGTTATATCCTGTAAAATTCCAAATATAAAAAATTCTGAAGGCCCAGTGTAGTGACACACACACTGATATCCCAACACTTGGGAGGCTGAAGCACACAGATCTCTATGAGAAAAAAACCCAGTCTGGTCTAAATTCCAGGGTACCCAGAACATAGTGACCCTGTCTCAAAATAAAAGAAAAGAAAAAATAAGGACGGAAAAGAAAAAAGTAAATTTTGAAGAGGAAAAATTTTGGAAATGTTAAAAATTTTAAGTGGTAACTAAGAAACAGAAAGAAGAATAAAACTGAGAGGCAAAATGTGGGGGTCTAAATGAAAATGAAAATGCACCTTACACTCATAGGGAGGGACATTATCAGAGGTATGGCTTGTTGGATGTAGTGTGTCACTTGAGGTTTCAGAGGCTCCAGCCAGGCCTAGTGGCGTACTGTCTTCCTGCTGCCCGAAGATTCCAGATGCAGTACTCTCAGATACCCCTCCTGCACCAGTCTGCCCGCACACCTCTGTACTTCCCACCATGACTACACTGGGCTACACCTCTGAATTGCAAGCCACCCAATTACATGCTTTCCTTTATAAGAGCTTCCGTGGTCAGGGTGATTCTTCACAGCAGTAAAACTCTAACTAGGACACAAATCATAGAGGGCTTTTAGGGAAGTGAAACCATTCTGTGTGGGCCTACAATGATGGACATGTCAGACATTTGTCAAAACCTACAGAAAGTACACCTGTAAGAGTGGAACCTAAAAAGGGCTTTGGATAGTGATGGTGTATCAGTGTTGGTTCTTTGATGACAATGGTAGGAATGTGATTTGAGGTAGACTGTGTGTATGTACCAGCAGAAGAAATATGAAAATACTGAACTGCATTCAGTCCCCAGGTTCTGCAGAGCAAAAAGAACATGAGCTTTTTAAAAATATCTGTGTATGATCTTTCAAGTAATAAAAGCTGGAATTTATATTCAGATCTGAATTCTGAAAGTTCTGCTTTTCTATGTATGTCCATCTTCTCATCTTATAGAGTTAGATTGCCCGGAAAATTCCCTCAAATTAAAAATATTACTTGGAACTGGGAATTATATCATGAGCCTACAATCCTAAAACCTTATAAGACTGTGGTAGGGGGATCCCAATTTCAAGGTCCATCTGGATGACACGCAGAAGACTCTGTCCCAAAATTAAGATGAGGAAAGGGTTGAGATATCTCAACAGAAGAAAATGTTGCCTACTAGTATAAGATAACCCTGGTTCAACATGCATCAGTGCAAAATAAGTAAGTGTATACATTTTTTGGATATGTCAGTTTGTTAAAATCAGTGTTCAAGCCAAATAGACCCTAACAAGAAAAAAACCTAACAAGACAAAATCGAAAAGGAGCAAACACTTTAAATACGTTGGTATGCTACTGTATGATGGTATTACTTACTGTGACAAACCAGTAAGAATCTGGTCTGTAAATCAACTTTGATAAGAAGCCAAACTGTTTGACTGGTGCTATGACATGAAGGTGCAGATGAGAAATGGAACAGAATGGTGGCATATGGAAACCCATTCTGAAACAGAAGACATTATTGACAGTTACTTCTCAAGTAGTTTGAAAATACTCATAAATCATGTAAGATTAAAAATATACAAAGGTTAGCAAATTACCATTCATAGATGTTTTGTTGTTTTCTTTATGCTGTTGAACATTCCCCAAGTCCCCCATGCTGAAGTTTATAGACAACACACATATTTATCAAAGAAAGCGTCATACAACCTCTGTAGAGTGTGAGTTGCATTATTGCTAGTCACTTCAGTACTTATCATAATAAGCTTACTTCTGAAAAGATATGCTCCTGTAAAGCAAATATACTAGACATTCAGATATCGGGCCTTTATTTTAAGACACAGCCAGTAGATGGCAGGCTTTTACCTCTAATAAAATACTCAGCCAGTAACCAACATTTCTGTAGTAAGATCAGTCTGATCATTACAAAAAAAAAAAAAAAAAACCCTTTTGCCATCATAGAAGGTTGTTAAATACTAAAACAATTTAGATTATGTTAATAATTTCTTGCTTTATAAAACATTTATAAGATTATTCTTTTAAATAGAAAATCATTTAAATTCTTTTAAAAAAAAATCCAATGTTATGGGTTTTTGCTCAAACTTTGTTAAATGCTAGAGTTCAGTTCAGGAAGCAATGAATGCAAGTTAATTTTATGCTAGAAATGTGCTGGTATACACACTCATGCATGTCCAGAAAATGACATTGAGTGTCCTGGTTACCAACTATCATGAGGCAGGACCTTTTCTGAGCCTGGAGCCAGAAACCCTGTCTCTGCTCCCAACCCTGCTGGGGTTACAGGTAAGCTACAGTCATGCCCGGGTTTTTGCCTGAATTCTAGGGACTCTAACTGGGCTCCTTAGGTCTGTACTGCAAGCACTATTATTCACAGAACCTCCTCATCGCCAATGGTTTTGGTTTGGTTCCCCCCTATCCCCTTTGGTTTTTTGAGATGGTTTCTTTATGTTGCCATGTCTGACCTAGAACTTACTTTGTAAACAAGGCTGGACTTGAACTCAGAGATTCGCCAGCCTATGACTCCTGAATACTGGGATTAAAGGCATGTACCACCACTGCCCAGCCCATCAATGTATTTTTAAACCATGTAAGTTTGCATAAGTAAATTCACTTTACCCAATGTTAAAGAATTAAAATATAGAACAACAAAAAAGGGAGGACTTTTAACTACTTTACCTACTTAGTGTTTATGTACACTTGTCTGTCCAAGCACAAGTTAGTTTCTGGAAGCTATTGAGACATAAACAACAGTCATAAACACTATCAGTGAAGCATATTCTCACTTCAAGGACACTGTGTCAGAGGCTCAGACTCTGGCACTGCTACTTCCCTTCCCATGAAAAACAAATCTCATAAAAATCAATTAACAACGGTTTCTACATAAAGCATACATACCTCACATCTGTAAAATCGGTGAAATGATTCCTCTCAAGGACAGCTTTGCCAACAGCTACCATGCTCTCAACTGCGGGACAGCAAAGAAAGGATGTTATACTATGGGATACAGGAGTACACTTCTTTGGGGCATTTATTTTGTCTTTGCTTGTCTTTTTCTGGTATCTTCTTTAAAAATTAATCACTTTTACTTTATGTGTATGTGTGTGTCCAAGTGTATGCTGTGCACCATGTGAACAGGTGTCGGACCCCTGGGAACTAGAGTCATAGACAGTTGTGAGCTGCCTGTAGGTGCGAGGGACAAAACCCAGGTTCAGTAGAAAAGCAGAAAGTGAAAGGTTTTTGGATTTTTTTTTTTTTTTTTGGTTGGTTGGTTTGGTTTTTTGAGACAGGGTTTCCCTGTGGCTTTGAAGCCTGTCCTGGAACTAGCTCTTTTAGACCAGGCTGGTCTCAAACTCACAGAGATCCACCTGCCTCTGTCTCCCAAGTGCTGGGATTGAAGGTGTGAGCCACCACCACCTGGCCCACAGAGAGTGTTCTTAACCTCTGAGCCATCTCTTCAGCACCTTTTCTTTGGTAGACATTTAAGTTACTGATTTTAAAAGGTATTTCTTCTCTACGTATACATACCTGTGTGTATGTGCTGCATGTGTGAAAGGAACCCACGGAGGCTGGAAGTGTGTCAGATCCCCGGAGCTGGAGTTACAGACAAATGTGAGCAACCCAGCATGGGTGCTAGGGACAAAAGGACCCTTCTGCAAGAGCAAGAAACACTCTTAACCACTCTTAAGCTCCTTAAGACTTATTTTCTAATATTAGTATTCAAAGCCACAATTTTTCCTTTAAGTACTTCAGCTATATTCCACAAATTTTAATGTTGTGTTTTTATTTATTTATAAACTCAACAGTCTTTAGTTTGAATTATTTAGAAAAATGTTATTTTATTTAGAAGTTCTTCTTTGAGGGCAGGAGAAATGGCTCAGAGGTTAAGAGCACTGGCTTCTCTTCCAGAGGACCCAGGTTAAATTCCCAGAACCTATATGGCAGCTCACCTCTGTCTATAACTTCAGCTCCAGAGGATCTGACACCCTTACACAGACATACATGTGAGCAGAACACCAATACACATGAAATAAAAATAAATTAAAAAAAATATTTGTCTTGGATACATGTAATAACTATTTAGAAGTCTGTTTAACTTTAAAATATTTACTGCTCTGCGAAATATCTAATTTAATTGATCATAGTATATTTTACAAGATTTGAAACACATAAGAGCTATGGAGTTTGGATGCTTTGAATATGATTTACCTCAGTGAACATGTGCTCTGAAAACCAGGCAAGTAATTGCAATTCTACAAGTGTCAATAGCAATAGCCGGACTTGCCATTGTTATCACAACCTTCACATACATATTAATTCTGTCACTTTATAGATTACATAACAGTTAAGTTCAACAACTATTTAAGATTTTGATATGAAAATATCCAAAGAAAAGCAAGAGAGCAAGCAATATAATGATATTCCAAATCCTATTAGCTTCAATATTTATGACATTTGATATGTACCAGCTATAATAAGTAGCTAATAATTACTAATTATTACTAATAATTGCTGCAGCCTCTATTCTCCATAAGGTTACCGAAGAGGTTATATGATGTCTAAGAAACAGTCAAGGAGTGAAATGGAAATTTTAGTAACAAATACACAATCAGGTAAATATAGGTTATATATTATGTCTATAAACATAAATGCTACCTTGTGGTTATAAATCATGTATGTTCTAAAGCACATGGAAAGAACTTCAGATAACTAAAGAATTTTGTAGTATTTACAAACAAGTTTCAAACTGGTAATTTAGTCATCTACATGCTCATGAACAACACCAAGATTTTTCTATCTAAAAGTTTTCTGGCCTAATTTAACTATGTTGTTGGCTACCAAACAGTACTAATCCCAGGCCATGGTTAGTTAGAAAGGCTACTAAAAAGACTTGAAATAAACTGGAAAAAGTTTTAGGAAAAGATATCAGAAAATGTCAAAGAAGGCACTGAGGAGGAAATACAGAATAATTCTGGAAGAAATAAAATTCAAATCTCCTTTTCAGAAGCTGAAAGTTCAAAACTAAACCCTCATAACTAAACTCTGGCACTAAGTTATCTGCATCTGGAACTGTCAGGTAATGTAAGCATAAATATGTGTGTGCGTGTGTGTGTATTGTGTATATATATATATATATATATATATATATATATATATATATATATCAATCATCAGAACATGTTTAGAATTTTTTGTAGCATTTTCCAATTTCAAAGTCAAGAAAACTATCATTTAAAAAAGCATAAAGCAAAGCCAGGCATGGTGGCACACATGTGTGCCTTTAATACTAGAACTCTTAAAGCAGAGGCAAGCGCCACCTCTGTGCTGTGGGTTCTATGACAGCTAGAGCCACATACTGAGAGCCCATCTCAAAAATGAAATACTATCAAGCATCATTCCATTTCCTCTTTAAAAATTAAATGTCATCGTATCTGAAATTTGCTTCAAATATTTTGTGGCAGGTTACTACATAAAAGAAGAAAAAAAAACATTGCCACAAGTTTATAATTAAAGTTGGAGATTATACTGTTATGTTTTATTTCTAATTTTTTAATAGAATGTATCACATGCTTTTAATCTCAGTACTTGGGAGGCAGAGACAGGTGGCTGTTTTTGAGTTCTATGCCATCCTGGTCTATAGAATGAGTTCCAGTAAAGCCAGAGCTACACAGAGAAACCTTGTCTTGAAAACCAAAAGAGAAAAAAAGAAAAAAAAAAAGGGGGGGGGGGAATGCTTCAAACATTCTTAACTTTCTTCGTGATAATTTTACTATACCTTTCCTCATCGCCACTGCCATCATATTTAAAGACAATGCAATGTGGTATAACCACAGAGAACACTGTCATCATCTTACCCATTTCTATTTGATCTCCGTTTAGTTCCTTGCAATTTCTAATATGCTTCTTTGGCACCACAAGATAATGATGAAGTGCAGCTGGTTTGATATCTCTGAAGCAAATTAGGTCTTCATCCTGAAGAGGATGGCATGTTTTGTTAGTAAAATTTTAAAAATCCCAACATTATTCTGCTGTGCTGTGACTTAAGCACTACAAATCCACAAAAGGAAAATGGTATCTATGTTACAGTTCCTGCCTGTGAGCAATTTTATGACTGTGCCTTACTTAAATTCACAACACAAGCTTCAGTTTCTGTCATGAGTTATTTATCACATTAAGTCAGCTTCAGGGGACAACTATAAGTAAAATTCACTAAAACTTCCTTACCAGAAATGTCAGTTTTAGCCAGTGGTGGTGCACACTTTAAATCCCAGCACTTGGGAGGCAGAGGCAGGTGGATCTCTTTGAGTTCCAGATAGGCCTGATCTACACAGAGAGTTCTAGGACATCCAGAGCCACACAGAGAAACCCTGTAATGGGAGGTGTAATTCTGTAAATGTTTCTCGTATTGGTTAATGAATAAAGCACTGTTGGCCAATAGGAAAGCAAGAAAGGTGGGACTAGGAGACAAGGAGGATTCCGGAAGTAGTAAGGAGTCAACATGGAGAGACTTGAGAGAACAGAGGTCAGGGCCCTCTCTCTGATAAGGTGAGACCACATGGAAATACTTAGATTAATAGAAATGGGTTAATATTTAAGATAGAGCTAGCTGATAAGAAACTAGTAACTGGCCAACAGCTTAATATCTAATACAGCGTCTATGTATGTTAATGTTATTTGGGGCTGTAGCGGCTGTGGGACCGACAGGCAGGAAAAACTACTCATAACAACCCTGTCTTGAAATACCAAAAAGAAAAAAAAAAAATTCACTATACATTTTCCCATCCCTACTGTACGCTTTCTTCACTAAAAATAAAAGTTAAACCAACAGTTTTTCTCAGGAAAATTCCCTGGACACTGTTATCCATCAATGCTCCATCCCAGGAATTAGAATTAAATGTCATGAGAACCTCACACCCCTACTATTAATCTTAGTTAGCTAATTCAACAAGCACAACTACATTTTGAAGCATTTTATTTCAATCTAAGCACTGATGTCGATGGAGTATTTTAGAACAGGTTAGGAAAAAACCACCATACCGTGGGCTGGGGAGATGGTTCAGTGGGTAAAGTGCAAGCCTTACAAGCTGGGAAGCACCACACAAAAAGCCAGGTATAACATTGCTAGGTGGTGGAGAAGGGAGGGTCCTGGTGGGGTATGCTGAGCCTAGTGAGTCTATCAAATCTACCAGCTGCAGGTTGACAAGACTCTGTATACACACATTCATTCTTTTCCTCTTTTGTAGTTTTGGTGATAAAACCCAGGGCTTCACATGCATGGCAAGTTCTGCCACTGAGTAACACCTCTGGCTACTATTACTTCCCAGAGCAAAAAAACTAAAAAGAAGCCAATTGTCTATAACTGAGACAACACTGGTAAACTATGCCATACACTACTGGGACACGAATGCAAAGGATCTCTACATAGCTATGAAATTATTTTTATGATAGTCTAATTTTTCTTTAAAGCAAGGAGAAGGAAAAGCTATCTTGAGTACGGTTCTGTAAGGTTCTACGATGCTGTTCTGTTTGGGTTTATTTTGTTGTTGTTTTGTTTTTTAGTTTTTTGAGACAGAGTTTCTCTGTGTAGCTTTGCTGGTCTGGAATTCAGAGATCTTCCTGTCTCTGCCTCCCAAGTGCTGGGACTAAAGGCATGAACCACCAATGCCTGGATCTGCTTGTAGTCTTATAGACTATTCATGAACTTGCTTCTCCTGATCTTCCATTATTTTTTCTAACAAATACTTCTCAAAATTATTATCATTATTTTGCTTAAAAGAGCTACAATCATTTCTTTCCAGTTATTGTACCTTGATGTTTAAAACAAGGAAGTTCATGTGAAAGAATGTCTTAGTACCATGCTAAGGTGTCAATACAATTTTGATGAACAAAAGAGGAGTTAAATTAGCACTGAAATATTTGCTGAGTATGACCTCAAACATGGTGAAATTTAATCTAAGATTTCTGTTTTTTTCCATTTTCTTTTTCTAAGAGGCCTCCTCCTTTTTTCTCTGTCTGGCCTTGACTGTCCGCAAACTCACTCTGTAGATATAAGGGCTGTGGCACAATTGCCCAACTATTTCTAAGAGCCCTTAAAGATAATTCCTATCAATATTATGAGATACAAATGCCAACCATGGTATTTATGTATATTATATGTATACCTGTGTTGCATACACAAAGAGTAAGATACTGCCTTTGGAATGCGTATGCTCTCTGCTATGACTATGTGGTTTATTTACCCTTTGCTTAAATGAGTTCTGAAAAATACAATAGGAAAACTATACAGAGATCTCTGAAGAATTTTCTCTGACTTGTGTTGGAAAGGTTTCCCAAACAAATTCTTCATAATGCTGGTAACTCTGATTATTCCAAATCAAATAATTTCCTCTGTACTTAATTATGTAACTATACCAGAACTTGAATAAGCCAAATCGGTTCAAGTATTTACAACAAATATGTGTGATGAGAATTTCAAATGCAAGATGATTATTCCCTTTAAGAAGATTAACTCTTTATTCTGGATGATGGGGTATTAAAAACAAAAAAGTTACAGCTAGAGGAGGTGGGGGGGAATTATGGAACAATGATCTCTCCAGGTATGGCAAGGCCGTTGCACTCTAGGACTAGCAGCGGCTACGATTACCTTGATCTGCACAGGACTGAACCTGTCCATATCTTGTAATGAAGAGGGGTTGGAACTCATGGTTGATGGGGGATGACGTGACATTAATCTTCGGCGGTGTGGCCGGCTATTACAAGCCATGAGCTGTCAAGTGACAGTTCGACTTCAGATCCAGTCCCGGAAATCCCACCCCAGCCTATTTTCAACCAAACTTCTTCCACGCCCATCATCTGTTGTCTGCTGTCTCCTCTCTACCGGTAGTAGAAGTGTGCCGAATTTAAATTCACTATCTAGAGAAGAGGGAGGCCAGAGCGCCGTGGCGTGGCAAATGCGCGCCCAGGGAGGCGAGGGTGCCCGACCCGGACGGCTCAGATCCCTCCCAGCAGAGCAGTCAAGGGGTCGCTGCAGCGCTCTGGGTGCCAGGGAGAAGGGAGTCACGGAGCAGTCCAGCTGCCCCACGCAGCGGCGGGTGAGCGGGCAGGGCCGGGCGCTCGGGCTCCCACCCACCCCGGCCTATCGCCGCCCACCTCGCAGTGCAAGAGTTCAGTGTCGGGTTCCTTCCCCGCCGCCATGCGGCAGAACACGCAGGTGCTGTCGTAGTCCCCGGACTCCGAGGTCCCCTCAGCCCCTGCTTTGGAGGCCACCGGCTCCCCAGCTCCGTCCACTCGCTTCTCAGCCATGGCGCCCGGGAGGCGACGTCAAGACCAGACGCGCAACGTGAGGTCGGCCGCGCGCGCCGGCGGCCCTGGAGTCGCCGCCCCTGCCTGGCAGGGAGTTGGCGCCGCGCGGGCAGCGCCAGACTCCGGGTCACGGAGCCAAGCGACGGCGCGTGGCCCCGACCCCGGCCGCCATTAGAGGGCGAGCGGGGACGCCTCTAGGGCGAGCCACGCCCCTGCGCGGCGCGCCGGTGATGACGTGTCGCGCAGCCGCAGAAGCCCGCCACTCAGACGGGGGGGGGGAGAGGCGTGGCAGCTGCCGGTAACCTTGGTCTGAAGAGCAAGAAGGACGTTGTTTCCCCTGCCGTGATAAGAAGAAACAGCATAAAAGTTTGTTTTTGCAAAGTCATTGTTAACGTGTTTCCCGTGGGCTTGTACAGCCACAGTGGTTTCAGGATCTGAAACTAAAAAGCGGCCAAACTGAACTTCCACACCTGTTTACTTTTGGTTGTTAACCGTACAATGCAAATCAAAACAAGCATCTTTCCTATCACATATAGGCCAAAAAAAAAAAAAAAAAAAAAAGACAGTACCTGAGAAGTTCTCTTTGGTTGTCTGATTTGGTTGGTTCATAGCAGGAATTTTCTCGTTTTCCCTACGATTTAGGAATTTTTTAATTTAATTTAATTTATTTATTTGTAACTATCATACCCACAGAGAAAGTACCAGTTCTTAAATATGGTTTGACTTCAGCTTTTTACAATACATGACTGAGCACCAACTATGAACTGTTTCTCTAATTGTGAAGCCACCCAAGAATGACTTTTTTTTTTTTTTAATTACAGCTGTACAGAAAGAAATGGATTCAGGGTTTTTTCTTGTCACTCATATAAATGATGACACAGTTCAAATGACTAATGCTAGAGTGCATAGAAAACTTTCGTTGTTGTTTTACACTTTTGTTTTGAGAAGAAATCTGGATGAGTAGCTGAGGCTGACCTCACCATGCCTCTTTCCTGCCTCAAGCCTCCTGGGATTGTGCTGGCCACATTTCTCTTTTGAGGCTGAAATTTTACATAGACTCACTTATTATAATAATGAGAATGGTGCTTGTCGATTTAAAAATAATAATTAGTGTGACTTTGCATTCACTAATGATTTTATGTGAATTATGCTGTCATCCAACATAACATGTGTTAGATGAAAGTACATGCACATTCAAGACAAGTTTTATTCACTTTGTAGCCAGCACTTGGGTGGAGAGTCACCATAGTAGCATCACAGACCCTAAGAAGTAGAGGTAGGATTCAGAATCAGGAAAGTAGACCTTGCCAAATTTAAGTATTATTGTTTTCCGTGTGTTATTACACTTTCATATGGCTCTGCTTTTTGTGTTTTTGGATGTATGTTTTATATATAATATACCTGTATTATTCTCATATATTTTATGTATAAGTACATATATGTACTTATCCATATATGTACTTGTGCTGCCTCTTGGAGATGGGAAGGGGGCTGATGTACAGATCCTTTTGCGGCTGTAAATGCCCTTGTCAGCTTTCTTGACTCTTAAGGCCATCGAGTTGACGTTGGCTTTGGGAAGGGCAGGGACTTCATTCTTCACTCCTGGTGCTATCAGAGTGTAAAGGTATAAGTAGAAATTTTACAACTGTCTGATGAACAAAAGCAAGACTTAGGTCCGGGGCTGTCAGAGAAACACTTCTGAGTTATGAGAGATGCACATTCACAAAGAAGTCCTTTGTAGTAAATGCTGAAAGAAGTAAAGATCAGGAGTCTCATATCAGGGCTTGGTTGCAACAAAACACCAGAGTCTGAGATTTTGAATTAGGCATTTAGAGCCCTGCCTGCATTCTTGGGGATTTCCTGGGATAGAGGCTTACACACAGTGGTTATAGGGCAAAAGAGTTTTAGTTCTTAGTTCTTTACTGAAGTGTTTCTTCCTGAATAAGGTCAATGCCGACTAACCGTGCAACCTCCACCTGACCCCTTCCTTCCTCTTTATCTTGCTCTATATTTTTCTATTGCACGTCAATTTCCACATATTTGAAATTAATTAGTAATGTGTTACATGTATTTAACTTTTATGCATTTGCTTTAGTATGTACATTCATTCTTACTGCTCCATCTCTGCACTGGCTGGTTTTATGTGTCAATGTGACACAAGCTAGAGATATCAGAGGAACGCACTTCAGTTGAAGCACTGCCTCGCTGAGATCCAACTGTAAGGCATTTTCTCATTTAGTGATTAATGGAGGAGGGTCCAGCTCATGGT
This sequence comes from Phodopus roborovskii, assembly GCF_943737965.1. Classification (NCBI taxonomy): domain Eukaryota; kingdom Metazoa; phylum Chordata; class Mammalia; order Rodentia; family Cricetidae; genus Phodopus; species Phodopus roborovskii. The sequence continues at coordinate 11,662,442 of NW_026125397.1, forward strand.
GCATAGTGCCTTCCCTTGGCTGATGGTCCTGAGTTCTCTAAGAAACTGAGTTGAGCAAGCCACAGGAAGCAAGCCAGTAAGCAATACCCCTCCATGGACTCTGCATCTGCTCCTGCCTCTAGGATCCTGCCCTATTTGAGTTTCTGTCCTGACTTCCTTTGGTGATGAACAGCATTGCTGGAGTGTAAGCCAAATAAACCCTTTCCTCCCCAACTCACTCTTTGGTCATGCATTTCATCACAGCAATAGAAACCCTAACTAAGACCATCTCCATTGAATGTCATCTCTATGGCAATGATGTTTTGTGCCCATTCATATATGTACCAGCAGTAACCCCACTACACTAGAGTAGTCAAGGACTACTATAAGGATTTTTAAATCTCATAACTGGAGGGCCGAAGCTGCCATTCACCAAGATGGGGGACTCTGTGGGACTAACACGTCGTGCAGATAGGGAAGATCAGGCATTCTGTTCTGGGCATGCTACACTGAGATGCTCTATCATCTGAACTGATATAGTAAGGAGTTTAAAACTCCTAATGTCTTAAAAAAGGTTCATGTCACCGATCTTAGTGGCAAACGCTTTTAATACCAGCACTTGGGAAGCAGGGGCAGGTGGATCTATGTGCATTCGAGGCTAGCCTGGTCTACATAGTGAGTTCCAGAGCAGCCAGAGTTATATAATGCAACCCTGTCTTGAAATCAAACAAGCAAACAAAATGTCTTGACACATTTATATTCATAGCAGGCCAGTTGTTTCTGGTATTTATATAAAACAATGGTATTTGTTCTGGCTACTTTTATATCATCTTGACACAAACAAAAGTCACTGGAGAGGAAGGGACCTCAATTGAGAAAATGACTCCATAAGATCTGTCTGTACGCAGGCCTGAAGTGCATTTTCTTATTTAGTGATTCATTAAGAATACACCATCCCACTGCGGGTGGTGGTCTTGGGTTCTATAAGAAAACAGCTTTGAGAAAGCCATGCGGAGCAAGCCTTCTCCATGGCCTCTGAATCAGCGGCTGCCTCTAGGTCCCTGCCCTATTTGAGTTCTCATCCTGACTTCCTTCAATAATGAACAGTGCTGTGGAAGTGTAACCCAAATAAACCCTTTCTTTCCCAAGTTACCTTGCTCATGGTATGTCATCACAGCAACAGTAGCCCTAACTAGGACAGCATTTTTATAAAAGAAAGAGCACAGTGAACCAGGTGATGGCTACGCAGGCATTGCTATAGTTTGTATATGGTTTCAGTATCCCACAGTCATAGGATAGAAGCTTGATCTTCAGAAAGGAAGTGTTGAAAAGCAATGGGACCTTTAAGAGGTGGGTCTAATTGAGTCACTGGGGAGGTATCATCCTCAGAAGAGGCTGACTTAGTTCTTCAGGAGTCCTGTTTGTCCTCAAGAGAATGGTTGGAGAAACAAACTATATCTATATCTATATATCTTTATCTACATGCCTAGCCTTTAAATCTCTCTTCCTGCTTCTCTATATAGTAGCTCTCACATATTCCCACATTGTGACACTATCTGCTATGAGGCTTTCCCCAGACATAAGGAGATAGATGCTGGTGCTGCCCTTCTCTTCCTTTTGCATTTTTTCTACTCCTTCCTGTTGGGGGCGCAAAGGTCCTCGCACCCACAGATCACTGGGGAATCCAGGGTTGTTAAACACACATCTTCTCAATGGAGGAGATGAAATACCAGTTTAACTAACAAGATGGCTGGGGATGGATCTTATTAATGACCTGATGATCTTTCTGCTATCTGTGGAGGCAGACTTCCCCGAATTCCCAGACCCTTCCCTTCTTGGACTGCTTCCGGTGGACCTCTTCCGGTTCTGGGGGAAATGTGACGTGTTCTTTATAGTCTGTTGACACTCATGCTATCTCAAAGAGAGCATACTAGATGCTAGGCTTAATAGCTATAGAGCCCTCCCTCATGGACACATGTACTTTGTAAAGGAGTTTCTGTGTAGTCACACCTTAAGCTTATTGTGCAGCTGGAATCAGAATGATCGCTGCCTGGAAACCTTTTCCCGAATTGACCTGTGTTTTAAATATGCTGGCGCCTGGCATTAGACTCCTGAAGTCTGTTCCAAGTTGATGACGTGTGTCAGTATGAAATGGGTTTTCATTCTCAAGTTTGCTTCCCTGCCTGAACCTGCAGAGTTCCCCTCACCTCCCTTCCTTTCTGCCTACCTTATAGCTCTTGCTGGCCTGGCACTTGCTATGCAGATGAAGCTAGTCTCGAACATGTGTCAGTCATAACCAGCTTCCCACCTCTGCCTCCTGGGTATTGGGAATATCGGCAAGCACCACCACACACCCAGCTCTTGGTGCCATGCTCTTGAACTTTCAGACTTTTGAACTAAGTAGTCTCTTTGTTTATGAGAAACTCATCTCTGCTCACTGTTCCTGCAACTGACAAGGGACTAAGACACGTGTCTCAGAAATTCATCGTGCCAGTTGCATCCACATGTTGTGGACCAAAGTAAGTTGCATAGCTGACCATGACCTCATCAGAATAGAATAAATATAATCCCACCACTGGAAAGGCAAACTTAAAATAACAACACTGTGGTCTGCCATGTCAACCTGACACTAAGTGACACATCATTGCTAACTGGATATCTGAGTCCAGGATGGAGATGTAAGTTTTAGAATCTTCAATGTACAGGACTTACATCCATGAAATTAGAAGAGACCACCAAGAGAAAAAAATATAAAACAAAACATTTCCAAGGACTAACCTGGGGCCATTGAAGCTTTTCGAGATCATAGAAATGAGAGATGGTTAAATGTAAAAGTAAATAAATAAGATGTATAACTAAATATTGAGATACAGGGAGAGAATCAATGGTGTGCTGGGGGCAAAACAGTGTTTCAAGTAGGCAGGTTTGATTAACTTTAACGGCTGCTAATAAGACAGGGCCTGGGAATGAAGCAAAGGTCACAGGGAAAGATGATAGAAAGCGAGTTTATGGTTGAGCCTCCTCAAAGCTGGGTGCTTTAAGAAAGAATGGCAATAAATAAATAAATAGATAAATAAATAAACAGCAGCAGATATGAACAGACCAAAACATAATTTTAGGGGAAAAAAGCAGAGACACAAAAGATATCAGAAACGGAGCTACAGTAATAAAGACACGAAGAGCCACAGATGCCAGAGTGGTTGAGGAAAGTGACTATTGCCAAGAATGCATGTTTCCATGCTTATCTATCAGGCGTCTCAGGTCCTCACAACTAACAGCCCTTTCCCTCCGGTTTTCTTAGCCATCTTCACCACGTTTAAGCTCTGGCATACTTGCTGTTGTTTTCTGTCTTCTTTTCAATGCCATCGTTCATCTGCACATGCACTGCTAAATTATCCCACGAGTACACGCAGTTTGTGTCCCTTGTCTGACAGATGCGTTCTGGATGCTCCTGGGCTTCCTGCCCTTACAATGCAAACTCCCTGCATGTGGCATGTGGCCTTCTCCCCTGTCATCCAGCGTAGCATCTGCTGCACAGTAGGCAATAGCAAAACGCCAGCTGAATGAGAGTGGATGGGTCGATTTTGCAGTTAGAAAACAGACTTTGTCTTGATATCAGACCTGGTTGTATAATTTTCAACTGAACTTTTCTCTTTGTAGGTTTGGTTCTCACAACACTTCAAACAAATAATTTTTTTCTCTAATTATAACTTCAGATATCAATTCATAGCAGTCTTCTAAGGAGAGCAGTTCCCTGGCAAACTGCCAAGGACTTAAGCAGCTGCTAAGGATGAGGGGCCCGGACCAACTGACACCCACATCCTTTCTCAAGAGGGTCCTTGGCTATCTCATCTCAAAGAGAAGCCAAGTGTTTTCAAAGTGCACAAAATAGATTCCACGAAATAAATTACCTACTGATTTAAAGAGACATTTTTAAAAGTATCTAGAAATGCCAAAAATGTCATTGGAAGATAAATGGCTACTTGGGTACATGTATTTCCAACATACTTGAAAAATAAGACTAATAATTGTAGCATAGAAAAGCGTTTTAGAAAATAATTAGATCAAATTGAAAATCTGTAGTAAAAAAAATAAATGTGTTAAAGGAGCTAGGTGTGGTATGAATGTGGATGGATTCTCCTCTTTCCAGAGGCTCAGCAGGGAGGATTTAGAATTGGAGATTAGCCTATACTAAAGATGAAATGGAGGGGAGGGAGGCAGAGAGGGAGAGATAGGAGAGGTGGGCTAAGGCAAGAGGATCACTGTGAACTTCAGACCAGCCTGGGCTACATAACGACTTCCAGGATAGCCTGTGTTAAATTGAATGATTTTTGCCTCAAAATACCAAAAATAAATAAAATTTAAAACACACACACACACATACAAACCTAAGCAACTAACATGAAAGTAATGAGTAAAAAGTATAGTCAGCTAATCTATGGGAAATTTATTCAACATTATTATTATTATTATTAATTGGATTTTTCAAGACATGGTTTCTCTGTATTTCTTTGGAGCCAGTCCTGAAACTAGCTCCGTAGACCAGGCTGGCCTGAAACGCACAGATATCTGCCTGACTCCTCCAGTCTGGCCTCAAACTCACAGATAACTGCCTGCCTCTGCCTCTCTGCCTCTGCCAGGATTAAAGGTGTGCACCACCAATGCCTGGCTCAATATTCACCCTTATTAGAAATCAAGTAATTCATTTTTATAACTGCAGTCAGAATTCAGAGTTATGGGTAAGGAAGTGTCACATGCAGAGATGCAGTGTACATTACATTCCCGATGACATCATCGGAGAATTTAAGGAGTGAGGATGGGAGGGCAAAGGATATGGGGAGTATAGAACTTTATGAGGGGAAAGCCTAGGACTCTTGATACTTCCTGTGTAACAGACAGAAACAAAGACAGGGAGAACTGAAGCCATCAGAAGAGGACAAACTCCCTCCAAAACGATGACGCATACATTTGGCGTCCTGCCTGTTTCCAAACACAGTCTGTGTTCACATCAAAGCTCATTTCCCATTTACATGCTACATCTTGTCCTTTCCTGCCCACTCAAGAACACCACTTCAGAAATTCCCCCATTGTGTTCTGCGTCTTCGGTTTTCTTCCCTCAACTGGATCGCTGCCATGTGCAAAGAGAGTACAACGTCTCTCACATTCAAAAACTAAAAATAAAGAACTCCCCCCCCCCCAAGTTTACTTTCTCCACTCACCCTTATCCCAAGCACTTTCTGGATTTGCAGGAAAATTTTCTTTTGTTTTAGACAGGTGTGTGGTGGTGAGGTACAATAGCCATCCAGCAAAGGCAGATGTGGAGGTCCAAGTTCTATGCCCTCTATCTATCACTGTCTACCTTTTTGGTTTTTTTGAGACAGGGTCTCCCACTGAGTCTGAGCCTCACTGTTTAGCCAGTCTGTGTCAGTGAAGCCTGGTGCTCTTTTGTCAGAACTTCCACCATTGGGTTATAGGCAGCTACTACTGTGTCCAGACTTTACGTAAGTTCTGGGAATTCACACTCAAGCCCTTACCTTTACGCAGCGTGGGCTTTACCAACCGAGTCTGATGCCATCACCCACAACAGCAAATCCTGTGGGGGGAAAACCATACCTGCCACCGCTCTCCAATATCTCATTCCCCCTGCCATTCCCAACCCAGTCCTTTTCCTAACCATTACTCCACCCAAACTCCTTGCAGCCAAATTCAATTATTAATCCTTGGTTCTTTTCTCAGAGAAAGGAGGAGAGCCTGAGACCTGTTGGTAGCGTTTGGAACGTTTTATTGTTTTGTGTTTTTTAATTATTCTCTCTGTCCTTAATGTGCCTACTCTTGTTTTCTTCTTGTTCTTAAGCCCTGACTATATTTTCTGTGTTTTCCTTCTAACTGTCAGAGTCCTTCAGGGTTAATCTTTGATCGTTGTCACAGACCTTTGATCTTGTCTAATGGCAACTCTAATCCCATCACCTTTCTGCTTACAGCTTCTATTCCTGTGACAAGTGAGACAAGGTAACTTGCAGTATGCCATTCCAGCCAGTGCTGGCAATCCTAAACTCAAACCTAAACAAGCTGCAGAAACCTGAGCACTTAGCCACTGAACTAAGGGAACAGCCTACACTGACAAGATAACAGGGTACCAAGCTTAGTGTGATGCTGTTAAAGAAGTACGTGAAGATTCATGAGGTTACGTTGCATGGCGTATTCTAAAGAGATAAATTAAGAATGTGGTTTTTATTTGTAGGGTATATTTTTATCAATGAAGATGGATTACTTTTGTCATAAGAAAAACATCCTAACAAAATTTTTGTTTTCAATTCAAGTTTTCATATTAGCCTCATTTCTTTTACTAATTCTCTACTTTCAAAATGGATCTCCATGCCCTGGGCAGTCTGCCCCAGGTACCGAGGAGAAAACACAGCCATCTGGAGCCTTGTGGCGCCAGGCAGTCAGGCACTATTACAGTGAGCAAATGTATGGAGTGATATCAGAGCGAGAGAGAGAGAAAGGGAGACAGAGAGAGACAGAGACAAAGAGACAGAGACAGACAGACAGAGACAGAGACACACAGAGAGAGAGGATGGTTCATGTCCCGTGGAGTGGACAGAGGTATTTCTGAGGAGGTGAAAGCACTTAGGAGTGGGCTGGGGTGGGTGGCTTGATTGTCATGGTGATGTCAATCTTTACTTGCAAGTAAAGATGTATGGACACAAAAAGATATACTGTGTGACTGTGTCACACTACAGTTTCCACAATGAGATTTTTCTCCTTTTCTTTTATTAAAAAATAAACATTTTTTAATTTTTGCCGGGGAGTTTATAAGAGCCAAGGGTGGATACGAAAAGATGGTGAAATGAATAGGATCAAGATGCATGATGTAAAAGACACAACAAATAAGAAAGTTTAAAAAATGTTGCATACAGCTTATCATTGAAATTAAAAACCTCATTTCCTAAGTGTTGGTATCAGAAGGTTCAAGGCATTTTCTAGCAAATCTCTTGGCATTTCTGGTGAAAGTGAACTGTTAAGCTGCTATGACTGTGCCTAACACAGTTTTGTGTCTCCAGTTTCTAGTAGTATGTAGAGTTGGTGGGTTTGTCTTAATCCTGAAGCCTTTCCACTTGCATGGTGACATGGCTAGTTAGAAGTTAGCCATCTTGGAAATCAATGAAGATAGACACCTCTTCATACACAGGAAGCTTTCTATGTCCTCAAAGCAAATCTTAAGGAAGAGGGGTACCAGAATTGTACCTCTGTTATCCTTGGAGATTGGAGAATGGTGGGCACTCAGCACTCTAGGGGATTTCCAAATTCTTATGTCTTAAATCAAAAATTAGGCAGAGACATGTGGATAGCAGCAGACAGGAACAATTTGTTAAGAAACAACACACTTCCAAGAGAGGAAGATGACCAGAGCCAGGAGGTTGAGGGAAGGCCAGAGTGAGATCTTGCTATCATACCCCTCCCCCTTTTTAAAGAAAAACAAATTCTAGATAGAAATAACCTGAACATACAAAGACCTTCTCTAGCTTATAAATACAAGGACCAAGGCAAAAGAAAAATATAGATAATCATACCTCTCTCTGCATAAAAAAATACAGCAAAATGGGAAATAGTAAAGCCTGCACTATTTGGTGTGTGTGTGTGTGTGTGAGAGAGAGAGAGAGAGAGAGAGAGAGAGAGAGAGAGAGAGTGCACGTGTGTGAGCATGTGTGTGTATACATACATACACACATATAAGTACACACATATACGTATGTATATATACACTCTCATCTGTTGGAATGAGTGAGTAACAGAAGGGAAGTGCAGAGTGCTTATTTGTAGGAAAGGAGACATTTCCAGCTTCTGATTATTAGGCCACTTAGAGTGCTCTTGAAGAAATACTGGCAGGTGGCCCAAAGTCCCAAGTTGTAGATATTTGAGCTTTGCTAAAAGAGTCAGGTGAGTCTTGGTCTGTTGTACTCAAGTAGAAGCTCTGTAAATCATTAATGGTAGAACAAGGAAAACGAAAAACAAAAAAAAAAAAAAAAACCTTCCTTGTAACAGTTTCCCCATTCCGGCATTCCTGCTACTTCCTGATAAGCAGCTTTTGTTTACTTCACTCTGGAATACAAAGGAGATACTTCTGTTTTTTGTTTGTTTTGGTTTTTTGTTATTGTTTTGCTTAGCTCTTTCATATAATAGAAAGAAAGAAAGAAAGAAAGAAAGAAAGAAAGAAAGAAAGAAAGAAAGAAGGAAAGAAAGAAAGGGGTGGGCATATCCTCAAAGGAGGACAACAAAAACCATTGAAAGCAAAGCCTTTTTTACAAATCAGGAACAAGGTTATACTTGTCCTCTGCTTTCCATGTAAAGACACTCTGCTCTATCCAACTGTGATGTGAGCTACCTAGCAACTCTAACATGACTTTCTATGTCATTTTATGATTTTGTAGGTGTGTTTGTATCCGAAACAAATTTGATTTTGATAACCGTTTAGAGAAGAAAGGAAAAGGGGGAGGAGAAAGAGGAGGAGAAGCAGAAGACATTGTTTGCTTTATTTAGAAACAGAGCAAACGAAACCCAAGAAGATGAATCAGTCCAGCCAGGATAATTTACTTGATGGAAGATAGAGGGATTTGTCTGCAAGTCCTTTCCATCGCCCCAGAGGCGCTACCCTACCCTTATCCCCAAAAAAGAAACAGCACTTCCAACATGCTGATTATTGTCAGTCTTCTTGGCAGTTTCATATTTCCTTACAATCTCAAGGCCAAAGCAACTCCTCTAAATCAGTCATCATGGATCTGTCTGGTTATTGTCAAACTAAACTAAATGCATACTGGATGCCTTGGATTTGTATCTTTTTTTTTTTTTTTTTTTTTTTTTTTTTTTGAGACAGGGTCTCTCTGAAAAGGCCTGGTTACCAGGCTGTGCTGGAACCCACTATATAGATCAGGCTGGCCTTGAAATATCCAGCTACCTCTACTCCCTCAGTGCTGGGATTAAAGTCTTGTACCACTGGGTCCCTGGAGTTGTATCTTAATAAATACCAAGTATGGTCAAATAAAAGAATGGAGATAAGTTTATTGCCTGCAAGATGAAAAGCATGAAAGGCACTTTCTTTTGTTATTCCTACTTATTTTTGTGTATGTAAGTGTGTTTTGCCTGCATGTATGTATGTGTATCACATGCATCCTTGTATCTACAGAGTCTAAGTTGGAAGACGGCATTTGATCTGGAACCAGACTACAGAAGGCTGAGAACTGCCATTGTGGGTGATGAGACATGACTTCTGCAAGAACAGCTGCTCTTAACCAATGAGCTATCTCTCCACCCCTGAGTGGCATTTGCAGAACAGTGCCTTCAATAAGGGAAACTATGTGTAAGGAGCATAAAGGAAAGCCCTTTAGACATGAGCACCTCTCTGGGCATGCTCAGTTTAAGATCATAATTTAAGACAAAATGATGGTAGACCCATGGAACATGTTCAAGAGGTTAAAACTGTGGAATGAAATCTCCTTGGGCTTGCTTAGCTTTCATCACAAAATTTTGGCGGAGAACAAAAGAGAGGACATTTAAGGTGGACTGAAAGAGATGTTAGTATGCCTGACTTGTTTAGCGACTGACTAGATCTTTTTACTGGTGACCAAACTTTCCCTTAAGTCTCATCCCCAAACCTTTCCTATCTAGGCTTCATTGTAAGTATTCTCACCAGAATTCCATCTGCCCCATAGAAGCAAACTGTCTTCTTACCTTGCCTGAAATCTACCCTTCATCCAAGGCTGCTGTAACTCTTGAGGCTTGATAAGCAAAACCAGCTTATTCTTCATACCTCCCAGTGTGCAGAGAGAGGTTTAGAAGCAAGATTGGCAGCCTCCTGTCTTCCGTCTATTCTTACCTACCTTCCTACATAACCGCCCAGCAATCTGCCTGCTACAGTCTGAAGCACAACCACCACTTCTATTGACTCCTAGGTTGTTCTCCCACATGTATGAAACTGGCTCCTGATTCACAAATACTACCAAGGTCAGACCTTTTTCCAGGAAAACTTCCAGGCCCGTGAGTCACACCTCTCGAACACCTGGGGCCCCGTGCCCTTTGACTGCATTTGCTCAGGACATAGTGCACTCCTGTGGCAAACTCCTGAGATTGTGTCCACTCAGACTCTATGAAATGTGAACTTCGTACCTGTGCAAGGACCGTTCCCATTACTAAGGTAATTTCTGATGTTAAGTTTTCTCCCAATTCTTTCAGCTGCTCTCCAGCTTTCTTCCTCTGTAGCACATCCTAAAGGTCCATCACTTCCCCCAGTGGCTCCTGGAAACTTACCTGCCCTCCCTCTATCTTGCTGTTTTATTTAGAAAGGAAGTGCTACTTCCTGTGATTATGGAGTGGTGAGGGGTTGACAGTGTAACAGGGGAGTTAGGCCCCCTCAATTTGACACCCATTTTTGCAATTTTGTGTGATTCCAGCTTGAACAATTTATTTTATTTTTGGGGGGCTTTCATTTCTTCATTTAGAAAATACAATAGTATTGTATCAAGCTCTCCCATTTGTATCAATTTTAAGACTGATAGTATTTTCAAAGTGCTTAGAATGATGCTCAGAACATCAGGGCTCAGTAGATGTTTCTCTTATTATTCAAAGAAAACTGCTTAATGTTTTCTTAAAAAAAAACAAAACAAAACAAAAAAATCCCCAACCAAACCAAACCACTGCAAACACACATGTACTCTGCAAAGCAAAGCCACAAACTGACAAAAAAAAAAAAAAAAAAAAAAAAAACCACGCCTTTTAAATTCCTCTTCATGGTTATTGCTAGTTCAAGAAGAGTTAAGGAAATACCTTTGTAGGGCCCATGCCATTTTGATACCACATTAGCTATTGTTCCCATCAGGCACAATCATGAGTCACAGACTGACTAATGTCTTTTATTATTGTGTCAGGAACAACAAGGATGTTATGTGACTTTTCCAAGATTTTTGTTTTAAATGTCCAGAAGAGGTGTCACAGAAAAATGAACATAAGAATGGCTAAGAAACAAATGATTTAAATGCTTACTTTAATTGTAATTAGAGAAATGTAAATTATCGGAGACAATACTATATAAGAGTGAAGTCCACCAGTGTCACGGGAAGAATGAGAGAGGATGATGGGTTTGAAAACGGTGCAGTCGCTTTGAACACTGTGCTTCTATGTGCAGAGTCAAATATTCACTGAGTCCAAAATGCACAAAGCCAAAAGCAACCTGGTCCACACAGATAAATGCTAAATCTACATATGGGTATAAAGATGAAATATATCTACAGTAACGTGAATGAAATCTAAGAGGCAGGATTGAAGGGGAAGGGAAAGAATATGACTATAACAGTAAAATATACTGCACAGTTATGGGTCCTTTAATCAAAGCACGTGTTCTAAAAGATGTGTTGTCACTGTGGGAACACCATCACCACGACATATATTTGTCCCAACTAAGATGGCCACAATGTTACCAGACAATATAATCTTCAAGAACCACAGTTATATATGTAGTCTATTCATTTTCAAAATAGATGATATATAATGGAATAGTGACATTTTTATACTAAGACATTTCGTTTTCATTTTGATTTTTCCAGCAGGATTCTTCTGTGCTTCATTGGCTGATTTCACTCTCCTGAGCTTGAAGGGTCTTCCAGCTTTGTTCCCCAGAGCAGTAGGATCACAGATGCACAGACACTCAAATGCACCAGGTTCTAGCCCACTTACTTTCATAATGTTTACTTGTGATTGGTACTATTATTCTCATTTTATAGAAGCTGAAGCAGAAAGAGTTGAAGTAACTTTTACTAGTATTTGGAAGTCTTAAGGTCCAGCTAACATTTATCAGGCACAGCACAACTTTGTCTATGTCATGTGTGTCCTGATAAAAAGATCCCTTGTAAAATTAAAGAAAAAAAATTGTCTAAAATGTATCCTCCCTAAGTCACAGTGAGACAGAACAGGATAATCTAATTACTCACATCCATTTAATTTTCTCCTAATCACAGCTGAAAAGTGCAAAAATCTGACAGTCTGATCTTCATTCAAATGAATCATTCTCAGGGAGCAATTTTGGAAATCTGGAATCACTGCCAATATAGTAAATTCCTGAGGCTCTAGAACTATCTTTTATGTATTTTTCTTAACATATGCAAAAAAATCATGTTGTATAGGCACACATACACATCGTATTCAACTTTTACAAATTCAGTTCTTCTTTATTTTTAAGAATTTCACACAATGCCTTTTTGATCACATTCGCCTCTCCCAACTCTTCTGAAATCCAGTCCCCATCCACATCCATCTGACTTTGTGTGTGTGTTTTGTTTAAACTCCTAAGAGAAATTTGAGCTGCCCAAATATTCTTGGATGTGTGGTACAGCCACTGGGGTATAGCCAAATTCCCAGAAGCTACACCCTTAGAGAAAACTGACTCCATTCCCCAGCAGCTAGAAATTGCCAAGAGCTTCACAACTATTCATGGGACCAGTGCCCAGCTACCCTGGGATTTGGTCTGGCTTGGGCTTGCTCATGTCTTGTGCATGCTGTCGCAACTACTCAGTTCATATGTAAAGTACCCTGCTGTATCCAGAAGACACTATTTCCTTATAGTCACCCATTATCCCTGGCTCTTAGGCCTTTTCTGCCCTTGCTCCCACAATGATCCTGAGCCTGGGGAAGGTATGTGGTATCTGTACAGTCTCTTTTTACTGTACCATGGCCCCTGTGGGTTAAAAACAATTTACTTAAATAGAAGCATCTCTGATGAGGGTTGAGAAATCCATTAATCCATGGGTATAACAGTAAGTTAGGACTTGGTTTAAAACTATGTCCATTTAAAAGAGTATAGTATTAGGTTATATACCTCATGGTTTCTAGTATAGCTTCATCACCCTTCATTCAAATTCATGTAACAGTTGATACTGAAAACTATACATGTGGCTAGGGGTATGAAGACTAATATTTTTAAGGATGACTGGCTATTGAACAGCGCTATGTAAGACATTCTTGGTGCTTTGTTATTCTCTTTCTTCCTTTCTTCTTCTTTTTTTTTTTTATTTGTGTGGGTTTGGAGCCTGTCCTGTAGACCATGCTGGCTCAAACTCACAGAGATCCACCTGTTCTTCATCCTGTACGCCTCCACTGTCCAACATTGCCACCCCCAGGCTCATTATTCTTAATAATTCTGAAAATGAACATTTAATTCTGTGTAATAACTGAGTTTTTGGGTTTGTTTGTTTGTTTGTTTTCTTTCCCCATGCTCTATTAGGAATTGTGGATCTATGCCTTGTCAAGAGTATGGAGTCCCTACAGAGCTGCCATTCAGTGGTGTGTGGTGTGTCTAAACTAGGGCCAAAACATGTGCAATGGTTACATAAGATAAACAGACAAGGGGCACGGTGAGGGGATTAATTGCCTTTAGTTTGGAATAGGGCTCAATAGTCCTATAAAGACCTGCTAGTTTTTTTCAGTATGTGAAGGGTTCCAGGAACTTGACTCACTAGCTTTTTAATGAACTGACTAGCTAGCTAGTGGGAGATACACTAAAACCTTGGGGTGGCACCAAACTACAAGGACACATAATGATAGAAACTCATCAAAGTGTGAAGAAATAGTTTCTTCTCATGGGGAACTCAAACTTCACTGAGTCTTAACATTAACATCCTACACTAGAGCTGTGCAATTAACTATAGTAACCCCTGGTCACATATGGCTATTTGACTTTAAATAAATTAAAATTATATAAATTATGAAAGTCCATCCACCATTGAAGACACATTTCAAGTGTTTTGTGGAAGTATGTATTTGGTTCTTCTCATAGAGAACAAAGATCTGGTATAATTTACATCTGACAGAAATTATTAAAATATATTTATAAAAATAAAGTCATGGGCTTTATCTGCGGGGAGACATTGTACTGCTTCAGTGGCCATTGTAGGTTTGCTTGTTTCTCTTGTCTTCATTCATTTTTTGGTAAATCCTATATTTCAGGAAGCTTACCCACTTATTTTCTAGGTGGTCTATTTCTTGGAATGTGAGTTCTCAAAAATATCCTCTAATGAGCCTCTGGATTTCCTTAGTCACTGTGGTGACATACCTCTTTTCATCTTTATTAACTTGGTTCTTCCTTCTCGTTGGCGAGCAATTTGTCAATCTTGTTTATCTTTCAAAAGGACCAACTCTCTGCTATACTGATTCTTTATATTGTCCTTTCAGTCTCCATTTCATTACCCATTCTCCTCTGAAGACTGTATAAAGAACATGTGTTCCACATACACCATAGTATTCAGTCATAAAGAGGAACTGTGTTCTTGCAGGAAAAGTTAAGAGTGGATAGCATTATGTTAAGCAAAATAATCAAGAAAAATATTGCATATTTTTCCTCATATGTGCTGTCTAAATAGCTGTGTGTACAAGAACACCCATCCACACCCACAGCCATGGACACAGGCATACACATATGCACACAGCGTGAAAGCAGAAGGGACCATTTAGGAAATGGAGGGACACAGAGATGATGGAAGACACATATGAGCAACACACACAGTGTATTTGTAAAATGTCATAAGGAAATTCATAATTTTGTACAAATATATTTGAATAAGTAAATAAACAAATGGTTATTTCTGAAATAAAATTTGTGGTACATCTCCATCATTGTAGAAAGATCCATTGACCACCAACAAACACTTCCTGGATGTCCTCATTGTTCAAAGCAGGAGGACCTGCCTGCTTTACTCTCAATCGCCAGACACCTTAGGATGCAAGGCCAAAGACAATAAAAACGTTCACTGATTACAGCTTACTACTGGTTATTTCCTCCTCTTCCCTCTAGTACACCCTCAAATAGGCATGCCTCATCATACTTCAGTGCTCTGTGCCTTGGACACATTGCACCTCTTTACAAACAAAAAGTTTGTGGCAAACAGGTCTATGGACACCATTTTCCCAACAGCCGAGATAATCGCTGAAAATTTTAATAATGAAACAGTTTTCAAAAAATGACTTTTCTTACTATTTTTCACGTGCATGTTTATGAGGGTGAGACTGTGAGTGTACCTGTCTATGTACATGCACATGCATGAATGCAGTTGCCTGTGGAGGAATACAATTTCCCTGAGCTGGAGTTACAGGCAGTTGTGAACTGCTAGACATAGAAGCTGGGAAGTGACTCAGGTCCCCAGCAAGAACAAGAAGCTCTGTTAACTATAGAGCCATCTCTCCAGGAGCAAAATGGAGTATTTGTAATTAAAGTATGTACATTGTTTTAATCCTTATGCCAT
Organism: Phodopus roborovskii; assembly: GCF_943737965.1. Taxonomy (NCBI): domain Eukaryota; kingdom Metazoa; phylum Chordata; class Mammalia; order Rodentia; family Cricetidae; genus Phodopus; species Phodopus roborovskii. The sequence continues at coordinate 11,677,705 of NW_026125397.1, forward strand.
TGCATGCTTAATAGACTATGAGATAGTCTAAACACAATTCTTACAGGGCTGGATATAAAAAACAGCATGACATGTGCCCCAAAATGGATCCTGTCATGTCTCTGAGGTTGGGCTGTACCAAATAAATGGCTGATGAATGAATTTTCTTCAGGAAAGAAATTCACACTGAATGCATAAATTCCTTTATTGAAAATATCGGAATAGCACTGCATTACATGTAGTTGATATCCATAATGAAGGATCACACATTCCTGCTCAGACAATACTGTTTTAAATAGAGAATACAGCATCTGGATATGCTCTCACGAGTATAGCGTCATGAACTAAACTAGGTAAGAGTGATCTATAGGCAAAATAGCCATCTTGTTCATTAACAGCATATGGTTACAAATGGCATAAATGGTGAACATAGTCACCACAAGATATTCCTGGGATCTCACCGACTCATGTGTATGAGCAGACCAAATGCAAATTATGTGTGTTTTAACCAAGAGTCCTCAATGGGAAAACTTGGGTGGAAAGTGTGTCTGGTCTACAGATTTAAAATTTTAGAGCATTCATTTAAACTAGCATGGAATGGCAGCGAGTATAACAATTGGTGACCCGACAGAGGTCACTGGACATTTTGTTTTCTTACAAGGAGGCTAAAATAGAAGAAAAATTTAAAGACAATATTCTGAATGTAAACAGATATGTAAACACAGTGTGCTAATTTTCCTTTTAATGATCACTGGGGAAATAATTTGTGATAGACTACTTTTCAGCTTTGGCTATTATTTAAAAAAATTTTTTTTCCCATTAGTAGTCTTTGGCTTTCATAACAGGGTGGCAATCAACAAGTTAATAATTTTATTTCTTACTGATTAAAATAAAAGATGTCTTATGGTGTGAAAAATGAGTTTCTATTTTTAAAAATAGATTTTTTTCTTTCAATTGTGATATAAATGCAATTTTTTACATTTTTTTCCCCAATAGAATTCCAGAAACCAAGAAAATTGGTCCAACTTGACATTTTCATCTGACATTAAAAATGGAGAAAATAAACACTCCCCTTTAAAACAGAGGGCTACTCATTAATGTAAACACCTGGAAGGAAACTATATATATATATATATATATATCAAAGCAAAGAGAAAAGTAAGAAACTAAGTTAGTTATTACTACACAATTTCATAAGAAGCAAAACATTCTCTTTCCAAAAATGGGGTTTGTTGTATGCCCATGTTGATAAAGGTTCCCGTTTTGATAAACACCAACTTACAACTGTGAGAGACGTCAAATTCTGCTTCACAAAAATGCTTAGGGCATGAAAGTGTACTTTAAAACATAAACAAAAAGCTGTTCTATAATAGTTATATCAATGAACATTGGTAATGAGCTTTGGAAAATTCATATATAGAGAGATAAATAGTCTTAAGACATTAAGACTATTTCACCCTAAATAATCAGGGCAGAAAAAAAAATGACTATCAAACTATACAAGTCAAAAGAGACTTGTTCCCCAAACATAAGCACAAAAGGTACACATTTCTTTATTTCGGGATTTGACACATTAAAAGAAAAAATGCCAACATATTTCTGACAATATACTAGCAATAATAAATAAAATAGTTAAAAAGTCAGGTATTCCCTTTAAGTGCTCTGTCCTTTCAATTCCTCTAAATCAGATTCAGTGTTCCATCCATGGCAAACAATAACTATACATTTGGTAAATTATGTTGATAAATACACAAGGCAGGTATATATTTCCACAGTATCTTTTTTTTTTCACAGTTACCAAAAATAAAAATTGCATTCAACTCATACATCTATAAACACTCTGTTTTCTCATGGTGAGGATTTGAAAGCAGTGGAAGTTCAAAGTCTCTTAACGATCTGGACTTCAGATTTCTGTCTTCAGCATCCGCCCTTGGCGGGTACCTTTCAGAATCTTTCTGCATTGTTATCACGCTCTGAGATGATGGCAGAAAGAAAGCAATGCTGTGGGATGAGGCAGCCAGGGCTGGGGCTCGTCTTCCAGTAAGAGGGCTTGTCTGACCCAGTCTTTTTAATGTTATGTTTTAAGGCAGCCTAAATGTCACTCAAATGTCCATACCTCTAGGTCCTGAACTATGAAGTCTTCTTTTTTGGAGAGGATATCATTATTAAAAGTGCTGCAAGAGTTACTGCGTCCGTGGTATAAGTCAGCATCTAGCCACAGACCAAAGCGCCCCCTGTAACAAGGTTAAAGAAGAAAGTCACTACACTGACATCCCTCACATGGCATGTTCTCTCTTCCTTTGCCAGATTTTCTTTCCTTCAGGCAATGGCAGACAGAACTCTAAGCTGCTCACCGAACAACAGCAGCTGCAAAGACAGGTCTCCCAGGAAGAACACATAGTCTGTCTCTCCAACACATTCATCCATCACTATCTTTGATTCTCAGTGCCCTGTGTGAGTGTACTGCCCTAAGTAATCTAAGCAAGTAGACTAGCTGGGTCAAAGCCGAACCTCCCGCAACAAAAAGCACAGGAATCTTACCCTCCACCACCGAGTTCTAAAGAACTGATGTCTCCATTGATAAAATACGAGTTCTCACCACTCCACTTAAAGACCTAGGGCAGAAACACAAGACAGCGATAGACATTTCAATGTGGGGAGTTAGCAGAAATGACATCATGTTGTGTGTAAGGTAAGCACACCGGTGACTAAGGAGGCATTTGACAGAATGCCACAGTGAGGTCACCAATGATTATGACATAGTAAAGACCATTCCATAATGTGTTGGCTCTGACCTTCAGTCTCTTCCCGTATCTCAGACTGAGAAACTCCTAAGGTGGGGTCTCTGGGTAGTCTGTGTGCCACAGTGAAGGTTCAGGTGACAGACAAGGCATCTGCTAGCAGTGTCTGGGCACCCCACCCACCCCGACTGCTGACAACACAACACTGGCCATTCAGGGACTTCACACACGCAGGTACCTTGAAATTAGGACTGAAGGTGTAGAGAAATGTCTCGCCTGTGCCGTAATAGTGGTCACTGAACTTGAAGGGATGAGTTGCATATGCCCCAAATAGCTATTCAAAGAAAACAGAAGAGGTGGTTATTTTAAAAACTAAACTCCCATAGAGAGGCTTTCTGAAATATTTTTGACACACTATTGTTCTGATCTTATAACTCTTCCAGCAAAGGTTAGTACTAAATTAGAACTCTTAAGTGGGGGGGAAAAACATCAAACAAAGCAATTACCACAATATCCCCAGCTCTAACTGGAACCCATGTGGCCAGGCTTCCTGGTACATGGAAAATCCATCAGAGAAGCTCAGAGAATATATTTGTTAAAGGCCAACAATTCAGCCATTAAAAGACCGCTGAGCCAAATATGGAGAACAACAAACAGATGCATGCTATACGTGGACATAAGTGCTCGACGGAACACAATCTCATCTCTAGAATGACTTAGTTTATGTTTACTTTTGTTTCTTGAGGCAGAGTCTTATAATATAGGATAGGCTAGCCTGAAACTCTCTATGTAGCTAGGTTGACCACTAGCCGTCCACACACTGTGCTTGCTTTGGCATCTTGAGCTTATAGGTGTGAGCCATCATGTCTGGCTTTCTTATGTATTTTATATGTGAGATCCAGGCTGGACATTGCCCCAGAGGAAACAAACTTTCCTCCCTTTCAGTTTTTAATAATGAGTCATAAAGTGCTTAAATATGACAGATCAGTATACTTAGTTTGAATGACTTTTAATAAACAAAACAAAACAAAAACAAAAACCCCTGACTTTAAATGTGATGTGTTTACTGTTAGTATTTAGGCTTTTGTAATGCCTGCCTTTGGAGTCCTGATAGGCAGGGTACACCCTCAGCTGCTGCCACCAAGAGATTCACCTGCCTATTCACCATGTTCCCTTTAAAAGGGCCCTGCCCACCTCCCTCCCTCCTCCTTCCCTCCCTCCCTCCCTCTCTCCCTACTCTGTCTTCTTCCTTCCTTCCTTCCCTCCTTCCTTTCTTTCTTCCTCTCCCTCTCTGTCTTTCCGTCTTTCCTTTTCTTTCCCTCTCTCTCTGCCTCTCTTCCCTCTCTCCCACTGCTCCTGTCCCCGGGGAGACCAGTCTCTCCACTCCCCTTTCCCTTTTTACAATCCTTTCCCCCAATTAAAAGGAAAACAACAACCCTCTGCTTGAACTCTGTCGCATGGCATCCTTTTCTCTCATGCTGCTTTCTCTCATGCTTTTTACATCATTGATTCTTCTTCTATTTCTTATTGGGAGGCAGGCGAGTAATGTTACAGAATATGGCCAGGGGCAGCCTCAGCTTTCTGCCCATGTGTTCCCATGCTAATCAGTACACATGGATACGAGTTTGGAGATGGAGATCTATATATATCCACTCAGTAATTCATGTATCTTCCACTCCAGAGCATACTTGAGAAACACTGCTTTAATAGAGGTTATTTGGAAATGTCTCACTTTTTTTTCAAAAACACTACTTCAACTGTGTCAAAATCCCTGTGTGCCCCCTTCTTCACTAGCTCTATTTAAAACACTAAACATTAGAGATTTTAACGCTAAATAAAGATTTTCATACTTCCTAACCCCAGATTTTCTCTACAACTGCTAAAAACAAAGACAAACAATATATATTTTGTAATAAAATATAAAAAATTATTTTATCTTCTCTTAATAAAAGCATTGGAGCTAGGTGGTGGTGGCGGTGCACACCTTTAATCCCAGCACTCGGAAGGCAGAGGCAGGTGGGTCTCTATGAGTTTGAGGTCAGCCTGGTCTATAAAGTGAGTTCCAGGACAGATAGAGGTGCAACACAGAGAAACCCTGTCTCGGAAAACCAAAATAGCAACAACAACAACAAAAACAATAGTAATGAAATTGGGATACAATAGAGGGGCATCTTTTTTAAAAGCATGATCTCAAAATGTGACAAGAGGGTAACAGGTGGGAAATAGGCTCCTTTTAGACTCTCCCACCCTCTACAAAATTCTAAATAATATTTCTCAGCTAAATGATCATGGAAATCTACTTAAGGACTCGAGTAATACCAGGGCTATGTATTGGGTTTGTTGCTCAGGAACTATGTAAACAAATATCTATACTCTTTGTTCTATTTATTTAGTGCAAAAGTACATAAACCGATTTGTACATAATGAAAATCCAATACATTTAGGCAATAATTGGAAAAAGAATCTATACAATGAAAGAAAACTGGAAAATGATATAGTGAAGGTTAATATGATAAACATGTGAATGTCTTAATGTTCTTTCTTGTTCTTTTCTCTCAGCTTCTTCTTTCTTTCTTTCTTTCTTTCTTTCTTTCTTTCTTTCTTTCTTTATTTTTTGGTGGTACTAAGGATTAAACTTAGGTTCTCACACCTCACACATGCTAGAAAAGGACTCTGGCCTACCACCCGAAACTTTTTATTCTTTTTCTTTTGAGATAGTTTCATGTGCCCCTAGAGTAGCTGCAACTGCAAACCTGAATGGCAGGCCTGCTCTCAACTCAGCTCCATGAGTAGCTATAAAATAAGAAGTAGTAGCATTAACCGTCTTAACAGTTTGCTTTGGGTCTGTAATCTATATGGGTACAACATGGGTAACAACAGTATCATAAACAGTGGGATGGTGAAATATTATAATAGAGGCATGACATTTCTCTGCCTCACCAATGCTGTTAGCATGAACTCCGGTCTATTAATTGCTGAAGAGCTGCTATTCTAACAATTCCGTGTGTTATAAATTACTGGATAGTTTGCTTTGACTGCAAAGGGGCAAAGATACTGTCCTCAGTGAGTTTGTGAAGTTATCCCCAACTCTAAGATTCTATTTATCTCTTTTCCAGATTCTTTCTGGTAAGAGACTCAAAACAGTGTAGCTCATTGTCTTTGTGGAGAACTCAACTCCTCTCAACTGTCTAGAGCTAAAATGTAATCACTGCTGGGAATGCCCTTGGCCTTGAACTTCTGTATACTCATCTAAAGCCATGCCCCAGCTCCGTGGAGAGGCTGTCAGGGATCCAAGTCCTATGGCCAACCTCTCCTCCTGGAACGAGTTCCTAAGCCACTGAACTGGAGCTTCGGCTACACTTCTCAGAAAAACAACTTTGCTCTATTAGCCAAGTGCAGGTCTGGCCTTGGCTTGTCTCAGACAATGCGCATCGAATGCTGGACCAAGAACAATGGGGCATCCGGTATTCACAACCCGCCATCTCTCTGACAAAGCATCTACCACAGTAAGGACTGCATGGAGGAAAAGGGTCTTCTACCTCTAGGCCATCCTTATCTGCATTTTCATCTCTTGAATGCTGAGCTGAGCAGGGGTTTAAGAAGTGCTGGGCGCCTGGCCCTGGAAGGGACAAGTGACTTGTAGTGAGACAAGAGGGAACCCCAACTCCTGGGCTACACAGACCCAGAGAAAAACTTCAGGTTTGAGCTGGAGTTGATGGAGGGATGGGAAGTGGGTTGTGTCTCAAGTGCCAAAGAATTTCATTGTTATTACTGAGATTCATTAGATTTTCTTGAATAAATATTTCTTCATTTGCTGCATGCCTTGAGGACAATTTCCAGGGACTTTAAAGCATATTTGTTTTTATAATTCCCAGCAGTCATGGTTCGTTCACTGATTCTGTACAGCTCCTCACTCTCATTCTGCATTTGTAACATTGGCTTCTAATAACTCTGTTATATTCCCACAAACAGCAACGTCTCCTTATTTCTTAGGGTGGAGGAGCTGGAATGTCCAAGTGTCTTCAATTGCTCAAGCATCTCTAGGGCCCAAGTTCTCAACCCGTGGATCATGACCCCCAGAGGAGTTGCATATCAGATAAGATTATAGGTATATCAGTTATGATTCATAACAGTAGCAAAATTATAGTTACAAAGTAGCAACACAATAATTTTATGGTTGGGGGGGCGGTCACCACAACATGAGGAACTGTTAAAGGGTCACAGCATTAAGAGAAGGTTGAGAGCTACTGCTCTACTCTCTGACAAAAGCTAAGCTTAAGACTCAGGCCTCTGTTATAGCATCACTGGCAGAGAGCTTGGTGAGACTGTGCCTCATTGATAACTTCTCAATATGGTCCTTTTAGTCTTCAAGTTTGATATCACTGATAAACAGATAGGAAACTAATGTACATTTTGTAACCAATTTATGTGTCTAGTCATACTTTATCTAAGACATAGCACCTTATTTTTCTAACATTTCATAACTTCCTATGCGACTTCACTACACTTTTATTATTTCAACTTTCACTTTAACTATACTCGTTATTCATTATTAAATGAGATGTTATCAGCCATGATCTAATAATAGTAGTAGTAATAATAATAATAATAATAGCATCTCTCCTTTCCACAATTCTTATTATTGCAATAAAGCCATAAAGACCATGTCTTCAGTGACCTCATCAGGACCATAACCTTTTTTTATTTATTGTGCAGCCCTGACTGGCCTGGAACTCACTTTATAAACCAGGCTGGTCTTGAACTCACAGAGATTCACTTGTCTCTGCCTTCCGAGTAATGGGATTAGATGTAGGTTACATGGTTATATATATTTCTTTTAAAAGTATCCCAGTTATATCCCTTACTCAGGCAGGTAAGTTGACAGGACAGAGAACTATGCTTCATAGTTAAGATGCTCCAGGAGCAACACAGGCTGAGCAACATGAATCTGAAAACTTCCCAAACCGCAAAGTTTCTGAGTGCCAACATGATACCATAAATAGAAAAATCTGCACCAAGAACCTGTTTCATGAGCAAAAGTGTGTGTGTGTGTGTGTGTATGAGTGTTGCTGTGAAGCAACTGTGATCCCATCCCTGAAGATATCTCCTTATATATATATATACAAATATTCCATGACTCTCCCAAATCCAAATTTCAAAACAATTTTATCCCAAGAAGCTTGGATGAAGAATGTCCAACCTGAGATGTCCTGTACTGTTGGTGCCCATAAAGCTGGCTCCACTCCATCTTGACTCAAGGGCAGAGAGTTCAAAAACTGTCCTTAGTAAGTCATAAGGTCAAAAGCATAGCTACAGTAGGATTTTCAATCCTCAGACCTAGTCTGAGATGTGGTTACTCCTGATCCTCAAGGCCAGATAATGAGGAGTTGAATCTAAGACATGGTTAGTGAATCCTTGGAGAAATGAGGAAAAGTCTGTTCTGTATACATGATACCATGTTCCCGTTTTTGGTTAAGGTATATAAGAGTGGTGAAAAATAAACTTGAGGCCTTCAGCATTCAGTATTAATTGAATCTGCCCTCCTGACGTCTATTCTGGGGTGTCTCCCATTTTCCTTTAACTCCTTTAGCTAGCCTTTCCTTAGTACACACTCCCCCTACCCGGTATGAACGTCGGGCTGCCTGGCTGGCTCTGACTGCAGCCCTGAAAAGACAGCTTCCCACACTGTACAGAACAGGTGCTGATTAGCCATAACCTGATTGATGAATTAATTAGTTAACGATCTTGCAATGTAACAGCCTGATTGAGCAGCAAATGGCAGCAGTCTGCATGCATTCCATGCACAGTGTAAGCTGATTTGAAGAAGAACGCGATGGTGTAGAATGAATGGGCTTCTACCCTGCTCGAGCACATCACAGAAAGGGTACCCACCACACAGGTAAGAGTAGTATCAGGAAAGGATTTCCCACGGCTGCTGAACCACTGGACCCCAGAGCCAGATCACAGATGCCTGACCATCCCCCACCCAGGAAGCAATATCAGTGGGCACTAGCTCTGGGAAAAGACCCTTGGGAAATCTCTGGGATGTCATGGGGATTGTTTTTGCGACTATAGACTTGACTGTCCCTTAACTTCCAGGTTTAAATAGCTGAAGGTTATTGCTTTCTACTCCATGGTCAGCACAAGGAGAAGATTCCTTAGGATGTAATCACTCCATTTTCTTTAGATTAGGATTTCAAATACATCAGCAAACAAAAACAAGAAGGAATGTACATAAAGCAAGCATGGCAAAACCCATTTAGGTTGAGCATGGGAGTTGCTATACTAGTTTCTCTACTGTTGGGTGTTCTTTTTTCTGCCTCCCTCCCTCCCTCCCTCCCTCCCTCCCTCCCTCCCTCCCTTTCTTTCTTTTTGTTTGTTTTCTGACACAGGGCTTCTCTGTATAGCCCTGGCTGTCCTGGAACTCTCTGTGTAGAGTTCAAGCTAGCCTTGAACTCAAAGAGATCCTCCTGTCTCTGCCTCCCAAATGCTGGATTAAAGGCATGCACAACTGCTACCTCACCTGTTGGATAGCCTTAAAATTTATCACTAAGACACCTTTTCAGGTGGGGCTATAGTTTAGTTAGCAGAGTTTGTCGGGCATGTATGGAGTACTAGGATTAATTCCTAAAACCATATAACCAGCTGTGTAGCAAACACTAATAATCTTAGCACTCAGAAGGTGAAGGCAGGTGATGGGGGATGTCCTTCTGTATGCTGTGAATATATGCTTCTCTTATGAATATATGCTGAATGGTCAGTAGTCGAGCAGGAGGTACAGGTAGGGCCACCAGACTAGGAGAATTCTGGGAAGAGGACAGGCAAGGAACAGTCACCAGAGAGACATCCCATGTAGCTACTGGGAAGGTAGGATGTCTGGGCATTCTCCGGTAAGATAAGGCCATGTGGAAATATGTAGATTAATAGTTATGTGTTGATAATTAAGAGAGAGCCAGGCAATAAGAAGCCTGAGTCATTGGCCAAACAGTTTATAATTAATATAAGCCTCTGTGTGTTTATTTGGGAATTAAACGGCTGCAGGACTGGGTGGGACAGAAATTTCCATCAACAGGTAGGACGATCAGAAGTTCAAAAGCACTCTAGGTTATATACCCCAAGCTACATGTGACCCTACTTCCAGAAGAACACCCATGTTCTCTGTGAGAGGAACAGGCCTCACCTGGTTATCCATGTCTTTGATGACCAGCAGAACAGGACTATCTAGAGATGCTGATTTTCTATATAGAGTTTTCAAGCTTGTTCCATGCTCTAACGTGCTGTAGGCCAGTCTCCATGGATAGCCTTGTACCCTGGCTGGAAGGCATCGGGCCAGCTGCCAATCCAAGGAAGAAATACAAACAGGCATCTTAACTACTTGTCAGTCATGAACCAGTACATTAAATAAGTGCCTGTGGCATGAACTAAAGAATCATGTACTTACATCTTGACCTGTTTTGCCCTGGCAAACATTTGTTCTCACTGGCCAAGAAAGAGAAGGGAAATCTGGACAGTGTTTCCCTTGGCCAGGACACTGCCCAGAAGATGAGTCACTCACTCAGAGTCTTATTGTGAGCTTCCAAAGTCATCCTGCAGTCCTGTGTTTCTCACTGATAAGAGACATACTCTGAGAAACATCTTCTGAGACGATGGGGTAATTGGGATGTCTCAGAAAATTCTTAACACAAACCAAAGAAGCTACAATATCACTGGATGATTATGTGGTGCATCACAGAGCAAAGTGTCCCTATTAGTGCATGACTGTATATTTGAAGACTCCCACGGATCAAGCTGGCCAAAGGGGTATTAACTAGAATAGTCTTCCCTTTATAGTTAAATCTGGCTTTTGTCATTTTCTATTTTTCCAGTTGTTCTGATTTTGCACAGGTTTAAAGCTGCTATAGATCAAGCAAGGAGGAACAGATGTTTGATACGAGGGTTCAGAGGGACCTTGCTCTGACATCTCTCATCTATATTCAGTTTAACCTTAGACGCGATAAATACTGATTAAGAGTATCCAAGAAATGTTATCAAAGCAGTTATGAAATGTAATGCATTTGAGCATTGGAAATCAGCCCCAGTGGCAGCATGAAGCCCACCTCTACAGGTGTCTGGCCAGGACTCTGGGCTTGCCTGGTGTGAGTCTTAAAATTTCAAACATTCACATCCCTAAGCTAATTGGTGAGCAAAGTAAGAGATGCCACATCTAGCTTACTGAGCACATAGTATTTCACAAAATTCAAGAGGCAGACTTTTCAGAAAGCACAAAATCTTCCCTGGAGGCAGGTGGTGTATTCATCACAAAGCAAGAAAGTTCATGTGCTTTATTACATTTTTAAAAATTAAAGCCTAAGAAATTAAAGGTATTTACACTAGCTAGGATGAAGTTGGATCCTTTTTAGGTGCATTAGGACTATGGGAGATCTCATTCCCCCCCCCCTTTTTTTAATGTTAAGAAATGCCTTCTCTTCAGGTTTGGAAGGAGGATGTGGAGGCCTTGTCAAGCTTCCCATATTCTCAGGAAGGCTATGGGGAAGGCTGCTGTGACTTTTCCTAAGAGGGAAAGGGCCTGCTGCCTGTGGTTAGGCTCCACATCTCCACTTGCTCCCCTGACTGTTCCACTGGTGGCCATGGGCCACGGACACTTTTTTTGAGACCTGGAAGGCCATAGTGCTCAGTCTGAGAGGGAATTTACCTGCTCGACGTGCATGTTCTCCAGGAGGGCACTATGGGGCTGCAGGATGGGCAGTCCCTCCTCCTCCTCCTCCTCTTCCTCATAGTAGCTGCAAGTGCTCTTCCTTCGTTTTGCCTCTTCAACAGTGATGATCTGAAGCGAGGACAAAAGCAACCCAATGTAGAGGATGAGGTGCGCTTTCCCACAAACTACCCCAACACACAGCTGACTGGAAAGGTGGCGTGCTGGGTAGTAGGAGATAAACAGAAAGGGGCTTTGGGGAAATGACTACTTTTCAAACGCAGAACAAATGCAGAGTTTAAACCGCGACAGCTGAGCATTTAGTATGCATGATTTCAAGTCACAGGGTTTCCACTTTTCCTCTTGCTGCTGCATGCTCAGACCATGTGTAACTCCACACACGTTTGCAGCCTTGAAAACAAACACTTCAGTCAGGCTCTTTTAGCCTGCGTGTACAAATTTAAATTGTGAAGGAAATAATCAGAGAGCCTTCAAAAAATCTATATAAATAGGGAGTTGGGAGTGAGAAACAGAGTTTTTAATCAACCTTCCTGGTTGTGTACATAGCAACCAAGTCTAATAGAAATAATGAATGATAGCAGCTACTGGAAGCAAACGGGAGACACAGAGAGCTTTACTTTAAATTACAACTAGGTTATGATTTATTCTACACAACTCACAACGATCACGCATTCCCCTTCTAAATTGAAAGGCATTATATTACACACATCTATTATTTAAATACAGTTAGGTTTATGAACTCGCAAAGTCCTCACCTTTTGTTCCCTTAAGTTCTCAGTAAATCACCACATGGCTTTGAAACATTAAGAGTTAACTAACTAGTTCTCTAAAATGCCCAGGTACAGCGGCAGTGACAGCTGTTATTACAGAGAAAAGGTGTCTCATTTACATCTAGTGAAAGTTATCAGGTGATGCATTGTTTGGCTTCCAAAATGCACAGTGGCATGCACAAATTATTCATTTTCTGAGCCGGATTTGAATTTCCCTATATTCTGATGGAGAAGTTATAGAAACACTTTCAAAGAATCACAAATCTAACATTTTAAACATATAAAACAAAGCACTTTGTTTTTGTTTCTATTTTCAAACTCTGCAAATTATTAACAGTACACAATGAAACTGTGAAATGGAAAAAGTCAAGTCCAGGATGTTGGATTTCAGAGAGAGGGGGAAAACCCTCCACAGCAAGTACAAGACCATGCTCTGGGTGAGATGCCAGCACAATACTTCCTAATAAGAAGGATTTCACCACATGGCTGTGACAGAGCGCCTACCTACCCGGCACGGGACACCTTCCACCTACCTTCACAAAAGGCTCTTGGTCAGGTCTGGCACAATAGAAAATCTGAATGTCCAGGGGCAGTCCTCTGCCTCTCATTGTGCTGGGAGAGTAGAGACACTGTGGCTACTCGAGAGAGAGAAGCAGGTCTTTCTCTGGCTGCCTGCACACCAGCCACTGGCTGCCAGGCTGAGCTACACTGTTTTTCAATATCTAGCTTCCTGAACGATTGAGTTTCTGTTTCCCTCAGGAGGGGGGTTCAACGTTTCTACAGGAACACACCCAAATTAGGATTTAGAGCAGGCACACTTCCTGTCAGGCAGAGCGGGGAGTATGTAAAATGACACTTTCACCTTTGAAACCCACGTCCCAACAGTACAATAAAACCCCATTGTTCCAGGGTTTTTTTTCCCCTCTCTTCTGGAACCAACTCTTCATCCTTATGCCCTCTGGGTAGGTAACTAAGCTGTGCTTACCCTGTCTCTTCAGGGTTTTCCTTCAGCTCCTTCTATAAGGCTAATCCTCCATTTTAAATGTGGTGTCGTTTCCCAGCATCAGTTTGAATCTTAAAACAAGCAGAGCCTCTAACATAGGTAGGTAGGCTCACTACAGTGACATTAGTTTCTACGGTACATTTAGAGTTTGTTGGCGTGGGCTACTTGGAAGAGTGCAGGCACATCTGATTTACAGGAGGCTATGAACGATGCCGTCTTACGTGCAGTTTGACAAAACAGGTGGCCATGTACAGTTTATCTTTTTACACTGCAGACTGCGTCTTAGCGACTGATAAATCTGCCGGGTCCTCCTTTGTCTCTCAGATCAGATGGCAGGTTTGGACAGCAACGCAGATCTGCAACGGATCAGTTTTCACCTGTCTTTCTGTTACTCTTCTACACGGCTGGGGACTTGCAGTCCCAGGGGCTGCTGGAGACTCAGGGCCCTGGGGTAGGTTATAAATAGCACTCTGGAGATGAATGGACATCACATGTCAGCCAAGGACCGATCCTCCATGTACACACCTAACAGCCTAGGGCAGAATCACTTGGATTCTGTGCCTGGGAGAAGCAACTTTTTCAGTGCCTGGCATTTCATGATAGATCACATTAATTAAGTGCTTCCTGGATGCTGGAGAGTGCCAACATTTATTAGGCGCTTCCTTGTTCTGGGCAGTACCAGGTGCTTTGCTAGGCACAGGGACACAAAGCAGTCCTTAGTTTCTATGGACGAGTGACAGAAGATGAACTTGTAAACAAACAAATGCCAGTACATGCAATAAAGAAACTGACAGCTCCTGAGGCTCAAGGGAGGTTGGGGACACCTGGTGTGTCCCGAGAAGGCTTATTCACAGGGGAGAGGGTGGTTCCCTCTGTAAGCAGGGTGGGGTGTGGAGAGATATACCGGGTGCAGGGTGCAGCAAGAGACAGACACAGGCTCCAGGTTCATGATGGTGTAAAAAGAAAACCGTTGGACAAGAGACAAGGGAGGTGGGTAAGATCTGGAAATGTGAGGAACGTTAACGTCTTGAAAGGGTCTTGTCACATAGGAGAGAACCTCTAAAACCTTGCTGTTTTGCTGATTCATTTTGGAGCTCTGAAGAATATAGATTCTAACAGTCTTCCTTTAGACTTACTAAAGCAATATATCCTGAGGTGAGGGTCTAGGATTCAACATTATAAAAATCTAAATGGCTGGAGATGTGGCTCCATGTATAAGACTACTTCCTGCGAAAGCACTGATACCTGAATCCAGATCCCAGCACTACAAAAGGCCAGCCAGGATGGCCACTTGAAGATCTGTAGCCCCAGAACCTTGGTGGGTAGAAACAGGAGGATTTATATGTTCAGTAAGCTTAATGTTCAGTATCCCAAAGGAATACAGTAGAAAATTATGAAGCAGGACACAAAGGATCCTTCTCTGGCCTTCTCAAGCATGCACAGGGACATGCACACTAGTTAGGATGTATCAGACATCATCCATCCCTTCATACTCACATACACATACACAGAGAGAGACAAACACCTGAAATCCCCAAGGAGTTATTGCATCGATGGGCAAGGTGATTAATAATTACTATAGGCCATGGGCGTGGAAAGATAGGGACATGGTACTGAGAGCTTTAAGCCTGAGAGTGTATGATCATCCTTGTGTATTAAAATGGTAAGTAAAGTAGACAATGCACACTTAAGACCTTTCAACATGATGGAGAAAATCTCAGAAATCACTCAATAGTGATGAGGAAAATTATTACAAAAAAAATTCAACTACAGAACTAGTTAAAAAGAAACCTAGAAAACTATAAACAAAAGCTACCAATAAAATTAAAAGACAAACAGTAAATGAAGGAATATCTGTCAAATAGAGGGGAAAAAAATCTCTTTCAACACAAGAACTCAATGTTAGGGTTTGCATATTAAAGACTCTGCAATAAGATATTTACATTACAGGTCACAACTAGCAAAAGTATAGTTATGAAGCATGGATGACATAATTTTATGGTGGGGGGGTCATTACAACATGAGGAACTGTATGAAGGGTCACAGCATTGGGAAGGTTGAGAACCACTGCTCTAGAGAAACAAGCTGTAAAACTGAGAACTGGCAAGTGGCTAACTTGTGTATAAATGTGTTCATTGCACAAGTTCATTGCAATAGTCAAGTAAATGAAAATTAAACTGCAGGATAACATTACTCACTTTCCAATTTAGCAAGTATGTTTAGGAAGAAGAAAAGGGAGTAATATTGACAATCCTTTCTTCTGGCAGAGACACAGTGGGAAATTCCTCACACTGCCGGCAAACTAAATTGGTGACGCATAAAATACAGGAGCATTAGAAATCTACTGTCCTTATACCTCATAATTTCCATCCAGGAAAAAAAAAATCTAAATAATTGAGGTTGATCTCATTCTTGTGAAATGATTGAAACAGCATATTGATTCAAGTGAGAAACAATAAATTATTACAGATATAAAACAGGTAGAAACTAGTTGGAGGGTGGTGATGCATGTTTGTATCTATAATTACAGCACTGAGAGTCTGAAGCAGGAGATCTTAAGCTTGAGGCCAGGCTGAATTTGAGTAAGCTGCAGGCCTGCCTAGACCTATCTAAAACAAACAAACAAACAAACAAACAAAGGCAACCATTAAAACCGAGGCTCTCAGAAACTTAAAACAATTCTTACGTGATGTCAGGTGGGAAAAACCATGTACAAACTACTTAGAAAATAATCTTTTTGTTGATTGAAAAGGAGGAGCCTTCCCCCTCAACAGCTACTAAGACCTGAAACAAAATAGAAAATACATTCCAAAGAGATATACGAATGTGACAAGTATTATTACATTTATGTTTAACTCTCTGTGTACTACTTTTTATGGATTTTTTACAATAGGCACACATTGCTTTTATAAAATGAAGACATAAGGTGTGCTTGAAGATCTCGAGTATGGGTGAAGATAGGCAGGTGGGTGTGCTGGGACTGGAATCCAAGTGAGGTCAGAAATCCTGGCTGAATAAGGAAGGACTGGCTAGGGAGATTGGTGGAAGAGTCTGCAGCATTTAAAACCAGAGTTAGCTTGACATTGGTGGCACACGCCTTTATTCCCAGCACTCGGGAGGCAGAAGCAGGAGGATCTCTGTGAGTTCGAGGCCAGCCTGGTCTACAGAGCTAGTTCCAGGCTCCAAAACAATACTGAGAAACCCTGTCTCAAAAAAAAAAAAAAAAAAAAAAAAAAAACCTAAACAAACAAACAAACAAAAAACAAAACAGAAAAAAACCAAAAATACTGTAGTGAAGGTGATTGTGACTAGAGAGGAGCTCCCTAGTCAAGAGGATAAAGAAGGATCTAGTATTACACCTGGGTTTGTGGCTTGGACGCCACTAAGATATAAATATGGGGGCAGAAACAAGAATTCTGGAGGATAATGAGTTATTCCTGAATATGCTGAAGATTAAAAGCTTGTTATCCTATGGGATTTCACAAGTCTCCTTCACAACCATGAAGGTGAGGAACAGGGGTGTTTTTCACACACACACACACACACACACACACAGATATGTACAGACACACAAACACATGCATACACATAGACACACACACAGAGGATATTAAAGGAGATGGGATGTTTCTTCCTTTATTTTTTTCTTTAAGAAACCAAGGAAATACTATATCCTGGTGAAAGATAAGGAAGCAGACAGGAAGGGGAAGGCCTTTAAAGACACATAAGATAGATAGCTGTGGTTAATAAAACAGAAGTCAGCCTTAGAGAAGAAAAGAGCTTCTCCCCCCCCACCCAAACCCCCAGAGCCATAAACTAAGAATGCAACCGTTGATAATTTAAAATGCAGGGGAGGGAGTACCAGAAAGTAAATTTGTCCAATTGCTGCTTCTTCATAAGACAAAGGCAGGCCAAGCTGTGGAATACATGGATGCTGCCTGGGATGCATGGATGCTGAAGTGAGTACGGAAACTTACGAGGAATGGTGAGAGGTTAGAAAAGGGAGGATTTCTAGTTATGAGTGAGGGAGGACCCAGATGGATTCAGAAATCATCCACCCACCTTGGTACCATTCTCCCTGGTTTGTGGCTTTTGCGTTGTTTTGTGCTTTGAGATGAGCCCTAGCCATGCTGCCTCGGTTGATCTCAAACTCTTGGACTCAAGTGACCCTTCAGTTTTTGTCTATGGAGTAGTAGGACACCAGGTATGTGACAGCACGCCTAGTTTGTGGTTGTTATGTTGTCTGTGCATTGACACAGACCACCTATGATCAGAGCAAGTGTGAGTGTGAGTGTGAGGTATTCCCCCTCCAGGAATACAACGGTCTAGACAGCTATGCAGGATGGAGGGACCATGGAGCAACTCATGTGCCCTGATATCGGCAGTGGGGATGTCCCTGAATTCATTCACCATTTCCCTCATACAGAAGGGCAGAGAAGCTCTGAGAGGTCTCAGGTAGATACAGAACAGTACGGAGTCAAAGGACCAGGCTTCAGAGAGATCCATAAGACAAAAAGCAGGCGTAAACGAGGAGGGAGTGAGAGACACTCCTTTGTCCTCTCATTTGTCATCTCAGTTCTGTAAGTTCATCACACGTAGATACCTATCTTATCCATCTTTATGCTACCTCCTCCCACTCTGTCCCACAAGGGGTACTTGACACATGATGGTTTAATTGGATGAATGAAACTCAGGCTTGGCAAAACTGTAACTGCCACTCAAATCAAGCTTATATCATCTTTTTAAAATTTAATTTAATTTTATTTTATTCTTGTTGTTGTTTTTGTTTCGAGACAGGGTTTCTCTGTAGCTTTGGTGCCTGTCCTGGAACTGGCTTTGTAGACCAGGCTGGCCTCAAACTCACAGAGACCCACCCGCTTCTGCCTCCTGAGTGCTCGGATTAAAGGCGTGCGACACCATTGCCCGGCTTATCATCCATTTTTATAAGTCACACGAGACAAAGTTTCAGAATGTATTCGAAGTGGTTAGAAAACTAAAAAAAGAATATCAGCTTTTCATAGCTTTTGGAATCTGAACATCATTTTGGGGCTATGACAGTCTATTTCCGACTCAGGTGTTTACCTCCCAGCTCTTGGTGGTCGGCTCACTGAAGAAATTGTCAATCATGTTCAGTTCTTCCTTCTCTACCACCACAAAGCCTTGCTCCTTGGCGTCTTTCCCATAGACATCTGGAGACCATTGAACAAAGAAGGTGTACAAGTGATCCACCCTGGAAAACATGTTCGTGATATGTGTTAACACCAAGTCCACGTTCCTGGCAGGCGTCAAGAACGCCTTGAGTACCTGCCCCCAGCCTTTTTCCTGCTTGGCAGATTTGTTTCACTAAGTAGGAAATTCCCCTCGGTCAAGGCTATCTTTGTGAGTGGCTTCCAGAATCAGAAAGTAAGAACCCACAAACAAAGCCAAAGCCCACGGGCATCAACCGCCATTGAAACTGCCTCCATCTGAAAGAAAGATCAAGAGAAGGGGCAGAAAATGGAAAACCCCAATGACATATTACACCAAATGTTTCTTCAAGATGTTGACCTGAGGCTTAAGCTGGAAACAAAGACAAGCTATGGTCCAAAGAACCTTTCTATAGCACAAGATACATTATATACAAGTTTTATAGAACACTCTAACAAAAACAACACTATTTTACCACTGGAAAGAGACCTATCATCTGCGGCACAAGCATGTCCTTTGCTTCCTGTTTCTGTTCAGGACACATATTTCTGAAGCATATCTCTGGCTGTGATCAACAAGGAAATGGCTAGCTGCTCAGCAGAGGATGGGGACTCTCAGTGGCCCAACGTGGACTATCTACCCTGCATGGACCAGTCACAAACACTAGGTTCTTTATTGATACTCATGATAGCAGGGGATAGGACAGCAGGGAGGAGGATTGCATGGTTCTTAAAGTCTCCTTTATAATTACGAAGCAATTCCAAGTTGAAGCGACTGTTTGGAAGAATGTCAATTTATCATTTCTGTTTAAGAAGCTTTGATTGTATCAGAACACTGTCACAAGATGGATACGGGTAAAACAAATACAATCCCCACCCCAGTTCTGATCAAACTGCTTTAGGCTCTCACTTCCCTATCTGCTCTTGCCCATATGTTTACTTGGTAATACAAAGCTTCCTTTGTAATGGGAGCCAAGATATAACTGCATTATATGTAACATTACATAATAACTCATTTACTGCATTGCTAGCCTTTGTATGCATCCACACTGAATAAAAATTAATGAACCATACCTAACCTGCATTTCTACATCGTCAGGATGTTAGCTTATGGATTTCTTTCATTATATAAATAATGTTGTGAGGAAAACTGCACAGCCTATATCTTGTACATCTTTTAAGTTATTTTCTCAAGAGTGGTTCCCAGAAAGGGATTACTAAGCCCAAGGGCATGCTTTTACAGCTCCAGATTGATCCTGCCAAACTGACTGTGAAAGGCTGACACTGGATTTTAGGCTTTCCACTTTATCCTTTTATAAAAATGAGTTTATGTGGGTTACACGGATGGCTCTAATTTTCTAATATTACACAACATTAGTAAATAACTGTTTAAATTTTAAGTGAGATTGCAATGTTTAAACTTTATATCACCCAGTGTGCATTTCCTTGAAGATGAACATGTTTCAGTGTTTTTTCTTCCTGGTGGTAGACATTCTTTTGTATGTTGTGGTGACACATAACCATAAAATTGGTTTTGTAGCTACTTCCTAACTATACTTTTGCTACTGTTGTGAACTGCAATATAAACATCTATGTTTTCTAGTGGTCTTAGGCAAGCCTCGTGAATAGGCTATTGACTCCCAGTTTGAGAACCACTGTTTTATGTAATGTCAATACCAAACACCATCAACTATGTTTCTGAGCCACCCCTCAGGTGCAGTGTCAGAGTCAGCTTCCCTGAGTGCATGTCCTCAGGGCAGGCTCATCCTTGCCTATGGTGAGGAGTGAAGGGGTCAGCTCTCTTGCTGTAGAGGGCAGCGAGAGGTAAGGCCAGCTGTCCCAGGGGCTGGCTCAGTATGGCCCTCTGATTTCATCTCACATTGTTCCTAGAGCCTCCTGAGGTGCCACTGGCCACAGACATCAACACAGACCTCAGGTGAGGCTCGATCATGGAACTAGACATGACCCTTGGCAGTAGCTTAGGCCCAGATGACATCCTAGCTCTGGATGAAAGGAATGGCCACATAGCTGGGAATGGGTCTGGCCGCTATGTGGTTGCCGGACACCACCAAGGCCTCAGATTGCAGCCCCAACTCTTTGTGACCATTAGTGGCAGTGTAGGACCCAGACTATAGGTCAGACCCCCAGTTGCAATATGGTCCTTAGCAGCAGCTGGGTCTGGATATCATCACTACCTCAGCGGCAGTGTGGCCCTGTGACACCAAGTTGGCCCTTGTTCTTGGGTGTCTGCACAGCCTTCAATAGTAGGAGGAGCATCGGACATCAGCACAGATCCTTGCTGCAGTGGGGCCGCGGACCCAGACATGGTCCTGGGCTGCAGCCTGGTATTGGATAACATCCTAGTCCCGGGTGGTAGCACAGGTCACCCATATCTGTGCTGTGTCCCCCCACCCCCTCCAAGCCTCAGGCTCCAGCCCAGATCCCGGGCCTCTGTATTGGTCCTACTGGTAACCTGTGCAGACTCTAGCTACAGCTGGGCCCACTGACCCAGACATGACCTCAGGCAACAGCTTGTCAACATCCTTGTTCTGAATGGTAGTTAGCTCTGGTTACTCAGATCAGGGTGGTTCTGATGGCAGCATGGCCCCATGGACACCAAGAAGGCCACAGGATGCAGCCCAGACCTCAGGCTTCATGTGGCCTTTGGTGGCACTGTGGGGACATGGGCATCAATATAGACCTCAGCTGCGGTAGGATCATGGGCAGAGGCATGGTCCTTGGCAGCAGCCTAAGCCTGGCTGTTACCACGGCCTCAGGTGATGGCAAAAGCTACCCAGATGAGGACAGTCACAGTGGCAGCATAGCCCCTGAACCCCATCCTGGCCCCAGGAGGCAGCCCAGCCTACTGGAGTCACCACTAGACGGAAACAGAAGCCATGGATATAAAAACGGACCCTGGCTACTGTAGGACCAGAGAACTACACATGGCCCGTGCTAACTGCCTGATCCAGACATTGCCACAGTCCCAGGTGGCAAACAGACCTCCCTCCCCAGTCTCAATCACAATGGACACAGGTGTCAAGCTGGTCTCCAACATCTGCCCAATCCTTTCCAACTACCTTTCTTCCTTTATGTGTCTTTCCATGGGGTATGGACCACTCTACCTCTATAATGCTCCTAATTCTCCACCCCTTATTTACTTAAAATGGGGGGGTCCCTGGAGACTTTCCTCTTGCATACTGGGAAGGTGCCGTCTAGGTCCTCTCTCTACCACCCAGCTTTTTAAAAATGTTTGAGTCATTTGAGAATTCTGTTTAGATCTGTACTCCCTTTTTAAACTGGGTTATTTCTTCTCATCAAACCTAGTGTTTTGGGTCCTTTACATATTTTGGATATTACTCCTCTGTGTAAAATCAAACAAAAAAAACCTTTTCCCATGCTGTAGGCTGGCACATTGTCTGATTGACAACATCCTTTGCTGTACAGAGAAACTTTCTGGTTTCATGAGGTTCCACTTGTTAATTGTGTTTTGGTCAGAACATCTTTTCCTGTGCCAATGAGTTCAAGGCCTCATTTTCTCTTCTATCAGGTTCAGTGTATCTGGTTTTAAAAAATGTTGAGGTCGTTGATCCATTTGCAGTTGAGTTTTGTGCATGGTGATAAACACAGCTCGCTTCATATTCTTCTACGTGCAGCCGCCCAGTTTGACCTGCACCATTTATTG
The DNA here is from genome assembly GCF_943737965.1 of Phodopus roborovskii. Classification (NCBI taxonomy): domain Eukaryota; kingdom Metazoa; phylum Chordata; class Mammalia; order Rodentia; family Cricetidae; genus Phodopus; species Phodopus roborovskii. Next base: position 11,699,782 of record NW_026125397.1, read on the forward strand.
AAGGAACATTCTTTTTCCAGTGTGCATTTCTGCTACTTTCTCAATAAGTAAGTGTCTGTATGTGGTGGATTTATGTCTGGGTCTTCAATTTGATTCCAGTGGTCAACATATCTGTTTTTGTGCCAATACCATGCTGTTTACTTTTTTACAGTTACTACAGTTCTGGATTATAATTTGAGATTAGGAATGGCGATATATCCAGGTCTTTTATCATTCACATTGTTTTTAGTTATCCTGTTGTGTGTGTGTGTGTGTGTGTGTGTGTGTTTCCATGTGAAGTTAAAAATTGTTCATTCAAGTTCTGTGAAGAATTTTGTTGGAATTTTCATGGGATTTCAGTGATTTTGTAGATTGCTTTTAATAGCATGGTCATTTTTTTTACTATATTAATCCCACCAGTCCATAAGCATGGGAGACAATTCGGTTTTCTGTTATCCTCTTCAGAGCCTGAAAGTTTTTATAATCCAGGACTTTCCCTTGCTTGGTTAGTGTTACCCCAAGATATTTTATTTGATGCTATTGAGAAGGGTGTTATTTTCTTGATTTCTTTCTCAGTCCCTTTGTAATTTGTGTATAGGGTGTCTACTGATCTCTGCGACTTAATTTTGTAACCAGCTGCTTTTCTGAAGGTGTTTGTGAGCTGAGGAGGTTTGCTGGTTGAATGTTTAGGTTTACTTATGTATACTATCATATCACTTACAAATAAAGACATTTTGACTTCCCCCTTTCCTATTTGGTCCTCTTCACCTTCTGCAGTTGTCTTATTGATCTAGCAAAGACTGCAAGTTCTGTATTGAATAAACATGGAGAGAGTGGACAGCCTTGTCTTGTTCCTGGTTTTAGTGAAAATGTTTCTCTCCATGGAAGTTGATGTTGGCTGTGAGCTTGCCGTAAATGGACTTTATTATACTAATGTATGTCCCTGTATCCTTATTCTCTTCAGGGCATTTTTTCATAAGAGGGTGTTGGATTTTGTCACAGGACTTTTATGCATGTCTAATGAGATGGTCAAGTGGTCTTCAGTTTGTTTATATGATAGACTACATTTATCCATTTATGTATGTTGAACCATTGCATCTCTGAGATGAAGCCTACTTGATTACAGTGGATGATCTTTTTGAAGTGTTCTTGGATTTGGTTTGGTAGTATTTATTGAGAATCTGTCTGGGTTCACAATGGAAAATACTTTAGAATTATTTCTTTATTGTGTCATTGCTTTGGGTATCAAAGCAATGTGATCTTACAAAAAGAATTGGACAAATGTTTCTTCTGTTTCTAGCATGTGGAAAAATTGGGATTATTGCTTCTTTGAAAGTCTGGTAATATTGGGCACTAAAACCATCTGGCCCTGGGCTTTTTTGGTTGCTAGACTTTTAATGACTTCTCCCATTCACTAGGGGTTCTAGGTCTGTTTAAACTGCTTATTTGATCTTGATTTAACTTTGGTAGGTGGCATGTATTGAGAAAATTATCCATTTCTTTCAGATTTTCCAGTTTGGTGGAATATATACATTACATACATACATGCATATATTGTATGTCCTTATGATTCTCTGAATTTCCTCAGTTGTCTGCTCCCATGTCCCTGCTCTTGGGTCCTTAAATCCAGTTCACCCACATTCACACCACTGCGGCCAGTTCTACTTTTTTGCCAGGTGAAGTGCAGCCCCCCTCCCAATTGCTGTAGGGAGCACATGGGGGGGGGTCAGCTCTCCTGCTCTCATGTACCCAGGGCTGGCTCACCTGCCCCTACCAACAGTGTCAGCTCTAGTGTGGTGCCCAGGTGGGGTGTGGGGTCAGCTCTCCTGCGTGCTGTAGCTGGTGAGGGCAGGGATAATTCTCTTGCTCTCTTGATGGGGGGTTGGACTCTCACCTACCACAGGTAGCAAGGGGTAGGGTGGGGGGCATCTTTCCCTCACCCACGAGTCTCTGTCTTTTTTATTAGAGACTTGAAACCACTGAAGTTGGGAGACACCAGAGTAGACGTAAGTATTTGTTGATTCTTGTTATTTTGTTGCAATTCTCAGGGCCCACTGAGGAGCCCCACTCAGGGCTCTAGTGGAGATATATTGTCCTGGCCATTATTGATTTTGTCTTTATGCAGACATCTAGGCATCTGTGTTTGGGAAGGCTGTAATCTAGATGCTAATATCCGGTTCTTGTCTTTGTTGTGTGGGTGTCCATTCCTTTACTTCTATTGCCCTCTCTGCTTCTTAGGAGGGTGTGGTGGCTGTGTGCTGCCTGGTAGAAAATTCTTCTGGGAGGCTGCTAGGTGCGTCCATTGGTTGTTGTCAGTAAAATGTGTTTCTAGGTAGCGGTGGCTGACACTTAGGAATGTGGATGGGCTCAGAGTGGTGGTGAAGAGATCCATAAGAGGGGGGACAGAAGGGTGTTCCCCAAGGAGGCTGGGATGAAGCCATGAGCTGGGGGAAGGAAGTTTGGAGGGGAAGCTCTGTGTGATCCACTAGAGATGGAGTAGGGGAAGAGGGGAGGCTGCATCAGATGATCTGCTACAGGTCTGGGGATGAGACTAGGGGAATGGATTTGGAGGAGAGGAGAAAGGGACAGATCGGCAGTTAGCCCAGCTGCTTTCCCAGCTGGAGTGGCCAGCTGGTTCCCAGGGAACGCGTGCTTAGCCATCAACGGAGATCAACGGAGACAATTTTTCCTGCAGCAGATGAGAGCAAATACAGAGACCCACAGGCACACATCATCCAGAGAGTGAAAGGCCTTGGGACACACAGCCCTAACAGGTTGTCTCCATCAAATCCCTCCTCTCAGGGCTTAGAAAATCCTGTGGAAGTGGGGTCAGAAAGACACATACGTACGTACATACATACATACATACATACATACATTCTCTTTCTCCTCTCTTTTTACTCTACAGGTATATATTGTATATATATATCATGGCTTCCAGTTTTGTGTTTGTATGGAATCCGTAAGTGTGCATGAGTGGGTCTCTGGGCCTATGTTTCTTGTAGCTTACTTCTGTTTGTTTTGTGCTATTCCAATATATTAGTTTTGTTTATCTTTTACATGATACTAACTATCTTGTATTATAATAATCCTTTAGAAGCCTATTTATTTTCTGATGAGGTACAGAAAGGGAGGTAGCTCTAAGTGGGAGGGAAGCTGGGGAGGAAGTCTGAGAAGTAGAGGAAGAAACTGTAATCAGGGTACATTATGTGAGGGAAAAAATTTCCCTGTCAGTCTCACAAAAAGGTAGTTATTATGAATACATATTTGTATTTCCCCTTTCTTTTATTATTCTTTATTTTATCTTCCTTTATCAATATACCAACAGCTCCCCCATTCTTTCTTTGTAGCTATCCAGTATCCATGGCAGGCTTACGTAGTTTACATAGCCATTCCATGTAGTTGGACATGTGAGCTGTTTCTCAAATATGCAGTCACAAATAATGCAATGAGCAATCCACTGCGAGTGTCACTTCACACAGGTACAGATAAATCTGCTGTTTATCTTCCCAGAAGTAGGGTTGAATTGCCTGCCATGCAAGTACTAGGCAAGCTCAACCCTGCTTTGCCTCCAGGAAACCCTGATTTGCTCAGACGTGTCCAAAGGTAGTGTGGCTGCAGACTTGGAATGCACAATCTGATGCGGTTATAATCATACAAACATAACTTTAGAAAACTAGATTGCCCTGAGTAGGGATTATATTACTTTTGGCCTGTACATCTCCCTCACAGCTGTACATTGAGAAAGCATGGAATTAATCACTTCTCCAGAGAGGTTTGATAAGTATAAAATTCTCCAGACTTTCTTTAAAAATGCAGCTCATTGTAAATAGTGGAGAATCAAATATACTTCTCTGTAACTTTTATAAAACAGCTATATGTTACACAGTGCATGTTCATATTAGGAGTTAAAAAAAAATCAAATTTGGGAAGCACAAATGGCTTCCTAAAAACTTGTGGCTGGCTTTTGTGTAAATAGAGAAAAGCAGCTTCAATACTTGGGATACAGTCTGCCAGTCCTTAATGTTGCTGGCAGCTGCGCTGCTGCTCACAGCTGGCTTGGCACTCACAGGCAGGCCCTGATGTTTTTTGTTGGCCATAAAAAAAAAAAAAAAAATTACAGAGGACATAAATCAGATGGGGACGCTGCTGTAGAACTCTGATAAAAACCCAAGTTGTCTAGCCACCAAATGGCCACACATACATCTATACTACCCCGAGCACATATTGCTTACTCAAGCACCATCACTATGTCTACAGTCTTCCCTTGCTTCTCGGTGAGCCTTCTTCAGATGTCTGACCCTGGAAGTGATTGTTTCCTGAGGATGGTTCACCTAGAGCAAAGCAGTGTCATCACCAGTTACCTCACTCAAAGCTAAACCACATAACTCCCCCCTAACACTTCTCCCTTCCACAGACTTCTAGTGCTCAGGATCGAACACTAGGATCGGTGATGCATTTGAAGAATATCTAAATGTATTCAAAAGGGCAAATCATGTGAAATGCCCCTATGTGCCTCACAAATAAAAGCAATGTAAGTAGGCGTGGATACAAATGTTATTTTGGAAAATGTGCTGCCACGGAGCCACGCTCACAGCCCTGAACACTCTCTTATTGGTTTCCAGTTCCCCCAGAGTGTGCTCCTCTACTGCACAGAGTTGTTAAGCTTTAGTGTGCTCTAGTGAGCACTGGCTGGAGGGCAATGCACCTGTGACAGAGCTTTGTGAGAGCCCAGCGACTGTCATTGCCCCTACTTTTCTGGAGTATTAGCTCTGGTTGGGATTGGGTATCGAATTCAACCCATTATCCTTATATCTAAGGGATGAAGGCTCTGAATTCAGCCATCGGTGTCCTATCCAGGACTATGTCTCCCGAAGTGAACATCTGGATTCTTCCTATCACAATGCAAATTATCCTCTTATTCCACATTGTTTGTGAACTATTTCCACGTCTTTTTTCCTGGCACTTCACTCTCATGGAGAAGTCATTGTCTAGGACGACACCGATGGAAGAAGCATTCACTTTGCCAGAGCTGTGAAACTGCAAGGGGACCGAGATGAGGGACAGCTTTGGACTGTTCTGCATCCCTTCTGAGACATTATAAGACACGCGAATTGTGAAAGTACAAGTCTATACAGATTTTAGGGAAAGAACCAATCTTAGCGACTTCTAGCCACTTCCCTTTTTGGTAACAGAGACATCAACATGCCCAGGGTCACCATCTCAATGGTTCTGCTCAATTCTAGAGGTAAATAAGATGAGGCTGACTTAGTATTTCACAGTGAGAACATAAATGCAACACTATCTGCTTGATGGAGACAACTGATTCCCACAACCCACTGGGAAGGTGAATTTGGGTAGAAGGCTAAAGAAAGGCAAAACTGTAATGGGTCGGAACACCCCTTAAGGGAAGCCAGCTTCATCAGAAGGTCAGTGTGACTGGAGCCTGTCTGATATGTTCTGATGGTCACAACAGAGGTAAACTCAAAGGACAGCATCCCATTCTCTACCTCATAATTCCTGAGGGCAGGGGGCTGGGGGGAGTGCTCCAGTCTCAGCCTGGTTATTTAAGGAGACAAATTTGAGCAGGCCACGATACTGATGCTGAAATTCAGACCATGCCTCCTGCCACTGGCCATGCTGGGGAAGGAAAAAGATGCATAAGTGTAGGTGTCTCTTTCTTGAGAGCCGTAACAAATGGAGGCTGGTGACTGAGAATGAGGATGTGACTTCTCCAAGGTATATTGAGGAGAAGGATTTTATTGTAAACATGAAAGAGAGCTTCTGGAAGAGTCCAGACTGAACCAGGCCACGAGAAGAGAGAGATGTGGGGAGGGCGGGGTGGGCGTGGGGAGGGCAGGGGGCGGGCAAGAGAGCAAAGAGGCCAAGAGTGAGGCAAGTGAGCCGCATAGCTGGAATGTTAGGGTTATCCAGGAAGGAAAAGCTCGAAGAAGGGGAGCGAAGCCCCTGGGATGGATGGATTTAGAGTACTGTGCAAGCTGAGACTGAGTGAGCCCAGAGGCCGCACATGCGCATTGGCGGCTAATGGTTAGCCTTTTGTCTTAGGTTTCTTTGACAAAGGTTTTGGTGTAAAGTATTCCTGTCAAAAGGTGCCATTATTTCTAGAAGTATTCTCAGCCAGGGCAGCAATCTGGGAAGCTCAGGCAAAGAGACTTTCTTAAAACTCTATCCCAAGCCTCTTCTAGGATTGCCAACTTTTCAATGAACGATCGGTTTTAGTTCTGGGTGTGCCTATGTTCAGAGTGGCATAGTGTGAAGGTAGTGTGAAGGAGCCAGTTGTGGGTCAAGAGAAGCCAGGCCCAGCCTCATACTCTGAGTGAGCTCTGGGCAGAACCGATGCTTAGGAAAGACAAGGCTTCCCATAGAGAAAAGCTGCACAGTGACCCTACCTGTCAAAGATTGCCCCGTATAAAGATAAGGAAACCAAAGAACGGCATTGGAATAACATGCCCAAATACTCCTTCCCTAGACATGTCCCAGCCAGCTCAAGCTGAGAGGCCTCTAAAAGAATTCTGTAGATAGGTCTATTCTTTGTTTCCACAGACAGAGGTCATACATCAATCACAATGACTTCCCTGGTTTGGGGCTTTTAACAAAGCTTATATAAATATCAGCAGTGCCCCTGCTGGCTCTCAGGGCCCCCATTCCCAGTTCCTATTTCTGTTTGTAAACTTCCCCATGGTGAGCACAAAGTACAATAACCCAGTACCAGGCCTCACCACTTGGTGTGTACACTGAACTTAGGGAGGTCACATGGCAGTGGACCCTGTCTCAATAGCTCCTGTGCCTGGGAGGCCACAGCGAAAGTAAGATGGCAAACTGTGAAGGTATATTCTGACAGGAAAGGCGCAGGTATTTTATTTTATTTTATTTTATTTCTTTTCAGACATCCTAACTACTATCACAGCCTTACTTTCAACTTTGGCTTCGCACATAATATTAATATGCCTTCACTTTGTCATGTAGTCAGGGGGCATCACCTGTGGCAAGTGAGGGAAAAGTAAAAGGAATGAAGAATTTAAACAATCTGTACCTCAAGAGAAACATTTTGAATTGACTTAAAATCAGTTCAAAGGTCCTCGGAGACCAAGTAGAAGGAATGAGTGTCCTATCCCAACCCTCTTTCAACCTTTCCTGTTTAATGTTTATAGTATGTGGCCTGTTTGGAGGCCAGGGAGCGGATATGACTGAATTACGGTTGCCTTGGGTTTACTTAGCTGAAGTCTTGGGCCGTTTCCTTTTACCTAATGGGGTTTTCCTAGCTGTTAGTTTCCAGAATTTGGTAGACCTCAAGCACTAAAACTCGGGGCCCTGGCTTCCGCTCTTGTTCCTCTGGATCCCACTTTGTCCATTACCTCCTTCCGACTACACTCATATCTTCTGCCTTCATGTCCGCTCTCTGCCTCAGTTTCCCCCCAGCTATTGGGTCTCTCCTGGATTCACACGATTCTAAGCCAATCTAGCTATGTTTTGACCCTGTGTGCTTGCTCCAGTCTCCCCCTCGGGCAGGCCTCCTTTTCTAACTTCTCCCTTCAGGAAGCTGCTCTTTGGGCTTGCTTGCTTCTTTGTGCAGCCCACGATCACACATCGCTCCTCTCTACTCCTCACAGTGCTGTTAGACCTCTCCCCACCACCTCAAGCTCTCAGCCTCTCTTGCCCGTGCCCTCTGTAAACGGGAGGATCTCTATTTCATGAGTGAGAGTCGCCCTGCAACTTCCCATAGTGACCTAGTTTCCCACAATTCCTTTTACTATCACCACCTTCCTCTCTGCACATTACCAGTCTACTGCTGGTCTAGGGTCCCCATTCTGTTCCTTTACTCTCCTACCTTGTCTATTCTTCTGTGTCCTTCATGTTGACCCTTAAACCTGCATGCATTTCTCCATCCAAAAAAAAAAAAAAAAAAAAAAAAGGGTTCTAGATGTTTTTTCCCCTGAAAGTTCCTTCTCATTCTCCATCTCCTTTTCTCTTCTTCCAGAGTGTATCTATCCTTTTGGCTAACATACTCCCTTTCAACTTTGACATCAGCTGTTTTGACCTATCCAGTCTGTGGTATGTGCTGTTGGTAAATCATGGCTGCCTCACACACTTCCTGAAAGGAGGCAGAGAGTTAAACATGCTGCTCCTCTTCTCACCATCTTAGCAAAACTGGTTTTCCCAAGTCACCAACTGCAAAACAACAACAGTATCTCAATCCGTTTAGCATTGACCTTAGAAAGCCTGTTGAGGCTTGAGACTTGACAGTGATTCACCTTGTGGTCTGGTCTCTGATGAATCAGCAGCCTTGGGACATTATCCAGGGCTGTGCTCCTAGCCCAAACCATTACTAGTAATTATAGCCACAGTAGCAGCCAACTGTTCCTGAAAGGTGTGTGTGTGTGGTGTGGGAGGTTGTACTGTGTTACAGGTAACAAGTGAGCAGAAAAACTTGGTCATGTACTGGGTCATGGGATGGAGCTCTGGTGCTGGAATGAGGCCAAGAAGAAAGGAATAACTATAAAATGCAAAGCCAATCACTTCACCTGGCTCTATAAAACTCTTCTAGCATCTTCCTTTATTGCCAAAGCTACATCTGAGACCCAGGCGAAAGATTTCCAAGGCCGGACCTTAGGCATGACACTGTACATGTAGAAATGCCCACTACACACTCCTGTCAGCCCATCTAACAATGATCCCTACTCTGACTCCTTGTGTCTATTGTATTGGTTTTCTGAATGCTTAGCAGAAGAAAACTCTACTTGCCATGCATTTCCTAAACATGTTTCTTTGGGCTTGTGAATAAGAATGTGGCCATAGTTAACAATACAAGGAAATCAGCTACTAAGAAATATATCTCACCTTTGGAAGAAAATCTCTCCTAACACAGCACCAAGACGCAGCTAAACCACAGGCTTGAGGTGGGACCTTTGAACGGGAGCTCAACCGACAAGGGAGCAATGAGGGGGCAGGGCCCGTCTGCTAACTGCATGGAAGGCTGAGTGGCTGAGTCAGAGTCCTGGCCATAAGCCGCAATGATTACATAGTACCTGATGGACACTATTCTCTAAAGTGTCAGAAGGTGTCCTCAATCACTTCAGAGTGTACACAGAGCACATTTTAACAGTTACATACTTCAGAAGGTATCATTTATAAATAAAACTAGCATTTATTCTTCTCATGTCATAGATACTATCAGAGCCTAAATAATAATAATAATAATAATAATAATAATAATAATAATGGATTTGTTAAAACACAGTGATTTGTGTTTTAAAGACAGCCAGGAAAAACAGCAATGCGGATGGTGTGCAGATAAGGGGCATACGTGGAGGTAGGCATGTGTGTGAGCAGCTACAACTTAAGATTTTGCCATCCGTGGCACTCCTCGATTATTAGTGAGGAAGAGGCAAGGACAGAGCTAGAGTTTAGAAGACTATTTTGTCAAGTAGCAAAGAGCAGAGGAGAGATGGGACCAAGTAGAAACAAGGCTTTGTTGCCATAGCTACACCTGAGCTCTAGGCAAAGACTTCTAAATAAAGGTCAGACCCTAGGCATGGCAATGTACATATGAAGTGCCCACACACAACCCTGCCAGCCATCTAGAGGTGGTCTTTTCTTATCCATGGGGGTCTGGTTTAAGACCCCCAGAGTATAACAAAATGGATAATACCAAATCCTATATGAATAACATTTTTATTATGATAACTATATAAAGTTTAATTTATAAGTTAAGTCCAATTAATAGGAGATTGTAGAATTATAATAATGTACAGTAATAACCTTTCTGAGTGTGGTATCCCCATCTCAAAATGTCTAGTAGTACCTCCTCACCTTCCTTCTTGTGATGATAGGGTGATTCAACGTTTACACCATAAGGTGAACGGAGGTGTGTGACAGGCAATAGGTTGCAGCATTGGGCTGCAGTGCACACAAGCACTGGCATCATCCAACTGTCCATTTTATAATCCAGATTTGTTATGGAATATTATTTTGGGATGGGTTACATTTGTTTATGCTGTGGAACATTTGTTTAGTGGTGCAAAGATGTGTTGCTTTCATTTGCATTGCATTTCTTTAACTCTGTGAAGCTGTGTTACTTCGCCTGTCTGAAACACCTGATTGGTCTACTAAGCAGCTGAACGGCCAATGTGAAGAAGGACGAAAGGAGACGTACGGCGGGCGGGCAGAAAGAATAGAGAGAAAAGGAAGAGGAAAGAGCAAGAGAACAAGGAGAGGCGGATGCTAGGAGCCAGCCACACACAGCCACCATGGAGGAAGAGTGAAAGTAAGATATTGCCAAAGTAAGAGAAGGGGAAAAGCCCAGAGGCAAAAGATAGAGGGGGCAATTTAAGAAAAATATGGCTAGAAATAAGCCAAGTTAAGGCTGGGCATTCACAAGTCTCCATGTGGATTTATTTGGGAGCTGGGTGGTGGCCCTTACCAAAGAGCCCCAAAGAGAAAAGAGTAAAAGCAATCAACAACATAGATTACTAGCAAAAGCTAGAGGTGCTGGTGGTAAACACAGGATCCATAGAGTAGTCATGGTGACTACTCATCATAGTCCGGTGGGATGGACTATGATGGCATCAGACTTCATCACTGCTCTAAGCTCCATGTGATTTAAAACTCAAGAATGCCTCCTTCTAGAGACTTCCATTTAGTACTTCATGGCTGTAGTTGATCACAGGTAACACACATTAGGAAATGAGACCACAATAAAGGAGACTATTGTACTTGAAATCTACTACTAAGTGTTCTTGTCTGACACAAAATGAAGGCGGACATGAAGAGAGGGTAGAGGGACTGAAGGAGGGAGGGGGGAAATGGCTACTATCAATTATGATGGAGATGTCCACTGGTTTGGTTGTGGGTGTATTTCACAATGGACAAAAACATGAAATGCTTTTGTTTGTTTGTTTGTTTCTTGGCTTTTCTGAGGCAGGATTTCTTTGTGTAGCTTTGGAGCCTGTCCTGGCACTCGCTCTGTAAACCAGGCTGGCCTCGAACTCACAGGGATCCACCTGCCTCTGCCTCCTGAGTGCTGGGATTAAAGGTGTGTGCCACCAATGCCCTGCTTACATGAAATGTTTTATACCCTGAAGATGTACGGTTTTTAATTGTCAACACTGCTTAAATATGGTTGAAAAAGTAGATTTAATTGTCCTCACCAAAGATATTAAGAAAGCTCTCTCTTGAGAATCACTGTGCAATACAATAGCTGCAGTTAGCAAATGGACAACTTAAAACTAAATAAAACCCAAATTTTATACCAACATCCACGTTACAGGCCTTGGGCTGACATTCTGAAAGCTCGATTCGGTAGCAGATGTGTTCTTTTTGATCTGCTTGCTTTTTACATCAAACAGTAGTTAATATTTAAAACTGGGAGATCTGGCACACATAATCTGTACTTCAGTTTGTTTGGACAAAAATAAAAGGATGGAGCAGCACAGGCCCACACAACCAAAGGCACAGAGACTGCTCTGGGAGGGCTCAGTCCCTGCCTGTGCCCTGAGCCCCGCAGTCCAGTCCCTCGGGCACTTAAACAGAAAACCTTCTCATCTGTAAGACCCTGGAGGTTGAAATAATATTAAAATGTATGTGTACCTGTTTTTTTGCTATATACACAAAACCTATAGTAGTTTCATTTCTATTTCTAAAGTAGGTACAGCAAAACAGCAGTAATAAGACATAAAAGCTGTATGAATGTTGTGTGTGTGTGTGCACATGCGTGCACACACTGCAAATATGTCTATCTTAATACCATAGTGTACCATAGAGTATCCAGACCACAGCTGACCATAAGTAACTAAAATTCCAAGAGCTGTGGATAAGATCCAGGGACCTCTGTGATTCCTTTGTACCTCCAAACACTATGCAGCACCCATTGGTGGAGATGAATTGGTGTGCTTCGAATAAGACCTGAAGCTTGTCTCGGAAGTGCTGGCCCCTGGTCCTCTACAGGAAAGCACAGCCACCACTCTGCAGTGTTGGCTTAGCAACAGGGTCATTTCTCAAGAGCACTGCGGGTTGCAGAGTCAATGGTTAGCTCAAGACATTGACTCGTACAAGACATAGCTCAAACAAAGCTGGCTACTGAAGTTACTGGAAGGTGATGAAATTTCTGGACAGATCAGTGAGTGAAACCCAAGGTGAAAACACCAGGAAAGGAATGAAGAGCAATCGACATCACCACAAGGTTTTGTACAGTAACTTTTTAGGAACAGTGGACATATTTACATGAATGACTCAAACATGTGTCTATCTAGCACTTTCCCTACATTAGTATTAAATAGGAAGATGCTGGCCTTAGCTAGGGATTCTTTTGATTTTCTTTCCTTTCCTAGCAACATTCTCACTTTAAAATGTCACAATAGGATCCTAGTTCAGGCTTGAATGTGCTAGGGGTAGAGAGAAGGGGGCTGCTTCAACCCCTAGCACAGAAATAGATGATAAAGAAAAAACAAAAGGAAAAGAAAGGCTTGCACAATGATATTCAGTACTTTAAAAAGCAGATTTTCTTTCTTTCTCTTCCTTCCTTCCGTCCTTCCTTCCTTCCTTCCTTCCTTCCTTCCTTCCTTTCTTTCTTTCTTTCTTTCTTTCTTTCTTTCTTTCTTTCTTTCTTTCTTTCTTTTTATGCTAAATAAACCTGGCTAGGCTGAAGGGAACCAAACTTGTTCCAGAGAGTATACTGTAATGGATGTTTGAAACAAGGGTTTTGTTAAGATTCCACCTTAACCCTGCTCCCATTAACAGCAAGGTGGCTTCTGATCAGAAAGTTTTTTCTTAGCTGTGGTTAAAGGTTGCATGCTAGAAAACTAGGTCAGCATGCATTGGTTTAATTTGTCCTTTGCTCTTCTGAGAAATGCGCTATGAGGAACACTTTGCTTAGTCTCCATAAGGGTCTTTACGACTTGGGCATCTCAATACTGTAAAATGAGTTGAATAGGAGAACTAATTTTCTTTATTATTATAAAACTAATTCAAAGCTCACTAAATGCATGCAGACAGAATTTTAGTCAGGAGGAGACACCCTATTAAACTAAGATAGTTTATATAACAATATACATGTGTGGCCTACATAGTGTTAAGACAGTATTCACGGAAAAGACTTAAAGCTATACATGTAAATAAAAATTAGAGTTAGCTATGTGGAATAGCTATGAAAAACAACTTTCTTTTTGTTTTTGTACTATCTACATAGTCTAAGTATTTTAGGTATAAGAACAACAAAATATGACTAAGTTTTATCTAGTAGGTCAGGCTCAGCTATTCATGCACTGATGTAACTAATACCATGAAATATGGATCATGACACACTAAGCACTATGCTATGTCATAGATGCAAAGTCATAAGAAAACAAAAGAATCCAAGAAACATGGGTAGCAGGTAGTATGTTAAATGTTATGGATGACTCTCATGGTTTGAATGAGACTGCCCCTCCATAACACAAATGCCACACATTCTTTCTCATCTCATCTGTGGGTACTAGCCTCAAGTATTTTTTTTTTCTTTTGCATGTTTAACTTGGTAGCATATGAGGAAATTAGAAACAGGTCACGGACAGTGGGTGTATACAGCTAAGGAGCTGGGATAATAGAATACAAGTTAAATTAGAGAAGGGAAATACTGGGGGCAGAAATGATGCAGACAGGGAAGCGAGGGGCCAGGGGAAGGCTTGACCAAAATGAATCCAAATAAATAGTATAAGAGGGGACAGTAAGACACATGAGATATGAAGGACATACACGGCCCAGGGAGCTAAGATTTAAGCAGGGATGAGGATGGGGGTAGGAGGTAGGGGGTAGGAGGTATGTTAAGCAAAACAAAGTGGCTGTATAAAGCCCTGGTAGTTTATTGTTATCTAATCTATCCATCTATCAATTTATCTTATAGATATATACATATGTGTGTATATCTGAATGTCCCACATTTTCTCCTGCACTCTCTCTAATCCAGATCTGGGTAAGTGGATACTTGAGCTGGAGGCCTAAGAGTGGCCATTCTATTTTGGATGTTAACAGGAACATTTTTTGTGAAAGACACATGTCAGTCATAATTATACACTGCAATTCAGATACTAGAATGATATCAAGACACAAGCATCTGAGAGAAGGAATTCCTGATTTAAATTAGATTAGATTATTGACGGAGTGGAGTGACTGCCTTCACAGTTACATGAAGACCAACCGTCCGAGCTGGAAAAGCTGGGATATTACAGGTGTATAAACTGACATCTGGAAATTGCACAAATATCCCAAGCACACCATTGTCATCCTCAGCTGACTCAAGGGAAGCACCCGACTGTGCAGAATGCAGTGGACACAAAAACAGGCTAAGGTTGCCATGTACTTAATCCACAGGAGAACATGAGTATGCTTCAGGTGGTATTACCTGATTGAATATGAAGGAACTACCAGCCATCCTGGTGTCATGGAGGTCTTGAATCTACTGATCACTTCCATCAAAGAATGAAACCATTATGTTTTGGACAGTTTTAAAGACAGATGCCTCTCCAATTTCTAGTGCCTATGATTTAATAAGAACTGCTATAGGAAACAAACAAAACAAAACCTATCAACCATACAAAAGAGGTAACCAGAGACTATGCAGGGGGTGGTGTGTGTCTGCTTTCTTTCTTACAAACGATTTATTGCTGGAGTTAAGGGACTCACGACATACTGCATAGGAATGATGGGAGATGTCATTCTGTAAATATATTCCTCTTATTGGTTAATGAATAAAGCACTAATGGCCAATAGGAAAGCAAAATAGGTGGGACTAGGAGACAAGGAGAATTTGAGGAAGTAGTAAGGAGGGGTCAAGATGTAGAAACTGGAGAGAACAGAGGTCTGGGCCCTCTCTCCAGTAAGATAAGACCAGGTGGAAACACTTAGATTAATGGAAATGGGTTAATATTTAAGACAGAACTAGCCAATAGGAAACACTAGTAACAGGCTAACAGCTTTATATCTAATACAGCGTCTCTGTGTGTTATTTGGGGCTGGCACGGCGGTGGCTCCAGGCTGCCAGAAAAACCTGCTCTAACATAGGAACAAGAAGTGGACTTGATAGCACTCATTTCTTAGTAATAATACGTTAAAAGGAAAAGTCAAACATCTACTTAAAGAGTACTGGGGACAATAGGAAGAGACAATGGCGCATGCATTTGATAAATTCTGTCAACCTCAGGATGGTTTCTTTTGGCCATGAGTATTGGGGTATTGGATGAGTCAAAGAGACACTTCTTGGAAGAATATGATGTCACATCTTTGTGAAAGGACAATGTGATCCAGATAGGAAGCAGCTAATTAGTGTGACTCAACCCTACCAAGTACACTCCAATAGATTCATGCATTCATTTAACAGAGGTGTGTGGAAATATTCTTTCTGAGGTAGTGAAGGAATCCAGAAACTACCAACTGAATGAGAAGGCACAGCATGTCACGCCTTAGCTTCTCATTAAGATCCTCTGATGACCTTAAGTTGAATAATTTTATAAATTATCATTAACATAAACTTCCTTTTCATACTTTCATAGAAGTCTTTGTGAGCTGAACTGTAGAACAACTCCATCGTCTGTCCTTTCTTAATCTAAAATGTGAATTTATTTAGGGCCAGTGGCACACAGAAATAAAGAATGAAATAATTGTGAGTAAATTCATTAATATTTATCACAAAAGCTACCATAATTGAAGAATGTAACATGTCTCTAAGAAAATATTTAGTTAATTAATAATGAGTTCAAGAAAGGAAATTATTTGCTATTCAAAGACATGCAAGCCATGACAGTGTAAAATACAGTGTGGCAGAATTCAACAAGTGACCTACATTAAGATGCTTGAAAAAAAACCACTTATATAAGAGGTCCAAGAAAAGTATTGTTTCGGCATTAAAACTGTCTTCTGTGTTAAGGAATGACAGGAAAAATAATTACATATTTGGAATAGCTAAATTATTCTACATGAGTTCTTGGTACACACAGTTCCCTTCTGAAAGAAATTCAATTTCCAGTTATTACAAATAATATATTTTCTCAGAGAAAACAATAAATATAAATTTAATCAATCTTGCTCTTTCTGTCTCTGTCTCTCTCCAAATGAAGTCTCTACAACCCACAATATGGCTGAAAATTTCAGTTTCTCTCCTACCTTTAAAATCATGAAGTAGACAATTATTTACAGAGATGGGTCCATTGACAAGATTCTACCAATTGCTATACATTCAGAGATTTGCATTTCTCCTATTGAACCACTTTTAAATAACTGCACGAGACATATATGCCCCTTACCCATAGTCCTAACTTCAAAACTTCCATGCAATCCTGGGGGTTACATGCATGGTGAAGGGGTATGTTAAATACAAAACAAACTATGTTTATTGCCCATGCTAATGTGGATTTGTACCTAGGAGAAAGAGGAGTTATTAGCAAATCCATTCATTAAAATCCCATTATTTTCACATTAAGCTATCATTTATTAAAATGAAGCAATTTTCCTGATGAGAATTACCACTTTGGGTAATAAGCAAGTGTGGCCTTGCTTAGGACTGCATTTGGCTTTGTGAGAATTCATGTTACAGAAGGTGAACGAGGGAGCTCTCACTATTTACTCATCAAACACCTATCTCGATGATACCTGATCACCAGTCTAGACAAGTAGGTGTGTGGGCTTCAGAGGCAAAATTAGTACAGTTGTTTGCATTTATTTTCTGTAAGTCTTTTTATTCTACCACACATACAAAAATAAATCAATTTTTAAAAAAGAGTATTTTCTAATTTTCTTTGAAAACTCCCATTTTATATTCTACAAACATGTCACTAGTAGTACACTGCTGAAGAATGTCTATGCCACTATTGTCTGTCCCCAAACCAATAACATCTCCTCTTTGGTGATAACTCAGAAACAAAGCTCTGCCCACACTCTCATGCTCACTGTAGAACTGATTTGTTAATAGCCAAGATGCAGCATTGACCTAAGTGTTCAGCCAGAGATGAATGGCTGAATGCAATGTGGCATGCGCATAGAAGAACATTAGTCAGCCATAAAGTCAACACAGGCCTGGGATCTGCAGCAACATAGATGAGCCTAGGGAGTGAAGTAAGGCAGATTAGAAAATACAGCATGCACACTCTGGACAGGTGTGCGCTAGAGGAAGAACTTAGTTCATGAGTACAAAATCAGTTAGATAAAAGGAATAAAGTCCAGAGACCTATAGCACAGTGGAAATGGTGAGAGTTTACAAAAATATATTCTGCATCTAAAAACTGCTACAAGAGAGGGTTTGCAAATGCTCCCTCCAAAAAGAAATGATGGGTTGTTTGAGGTGAAGGATATGCTAATTACTCTGGTTTGATCACTGCAGACTGTAGACGCATGTATAAATATCATACTCATAACTCATACTCATAACTACCAGTTTAAAAACACCCCTCCCCAACAAATAAAAACACAAATTCCTTAAAGGCATTACCGCCACTATCTACCCTGGGGATCTCATGCTGTGTTTCTCATGCGGCCGAGTCACGGGCACATCCCTCAGAAGGTCCTAGCCTCTTCAGCTCTCACACACTTAGGCACTGTAGAGACGAGCATCAGTCCTGTCTCTTTACTGCACTTAAGAGACTGCATCGGCTCCACCCCGCTCCTTTATTCCCACCAGAAGAGCATTTCTAATTTCAGATATTTAAGAGTTACCATCTTTGTCCATTTGAAAATCGACCTGGCAGGAGGTCATGACAGTGGATCAGCATATTGTACCTATGCCAACATGGTCATATGCACCCTTCTAGAAGTAGAAAACAACAAACCCCTGTAACTCAGAAAAATCTCTTATTGAAGAATAAATAGACATTTGGAGATAAGCGGTCCACGCACAACCGAACCCTTGACAGTGGACGCTCTTGGTTCTGCTCACCTCTCACGGGGAACAGCAAACCAGTACTCCGGCTGCTTTCTTCTCTTGCCGTACTGCTGAACCATGGCAGTGGTGTGACTGGCAAAGGATTTTCTCATCGGTTTTCCCACTTTGATGCACAGAAACATGGGTGGGGTCTTGCTCTTTTCTTCTTTTGAGGGAAGTATATCTGAATCACATATGAAAAAGATTCTCAATCCTGACAGTATGGGAGACAGTAAAACTTCTCAACTTACAAAGAGGGGTTGGCAATGGGCAGAAACATGATTCAGCAACATCCCATCAACCTAATGAAGCATCTGACTTCCTTTGCTACAGAAGGGCAACATGTTTGCACATTTCAAGTCAGTGGGTGTCATATGGCACGCTACATATTAAATTCAGCAAAAACCGCAAGGACAGGAAAAAGTCATGAAGAACCATATCACTTCATAAGCACGCATATCAATGAACAGTAAGGAGTAAGGCCTCATCCTACTACAGTGCTGGTTGGTTTAGAACTGAAATTTCTCAAACGCATTTTCAGCTGAGCATGGAGGCACACACACCTTTAATCCCAGCACTCAGGAGGCTAAGGAAGGTGGAGCTGAGTTCCATGTTTGCTCTGGTCTATATAGAAAGTTCTACCAGGGGTACACAGTGAGTCCTTCTCTCTCTCTCTCTCTCTCTCTCTCTCTCTCTCTCTCTCCCTCTCTCTCTAATAAAAAGCAGTTTTGATTTAGGCATTTAAGGTCTAAAAATTATTTGAAAGAGTCAATACTTCTGAAATACAAATCTACATTTAGTTCATCTTCTAAATACATACTGTGTCTTACAAAATTTTACCTCAATCATTAATGCTATCAGCAAGGGTATATTCTATTGAGAATACAACACTCTGAAATAATTATTCTACTGTTACTAAAGGTGCATATTTTACAAAGGCAATTATATAACAGAATATGAAGGTATTAAATAACCACAAAAATAATAACCCCCACCTAAAGTCCCCCAAACAAAACAGAAGGCTGGGGATGGCTCAGTGTATAAAATACCTACAGTGCAAGATAAGGACTCAAGGTCAGATTCTCAGAACCAGCATAAAAGCTAGGAAAGCATGTGGCCTGTCTATGACCCCAGCAATAGGGAGGAATGGAGTTGGGCAAGATGTTCAGTTGGCCTGGCTCTGGGCTCAGAGAGACACTTAACTTCAGTAAATAAGGTGAACCATGAAAAGACAACACAGGGTTTCAATGTGCGTATGCATACGCCACATATATAATATATACATGTATCCACAAACATGGGAACATGCATACATACATACCACACACACACACACACACACACACACACACACACACACACACACACCCCAAAACAAACCAAACAACCCAAACCCAACCAATCAACCAAACAACAGCTTACCTTCGATGGGTACCTGAATTCTCTTTAACAGCCATAACTGAATCTCAGATTTGTTATCCATTTGTGCACCTTGACAGCTCTTGTCCAGAGATGATTTCAAAGAATCCAGAGCCTCTTTGTTGTTGATCACATTTTCTTCTGCGTTAGGGTCCAGTTTCAGGGTCTCCCTCTCTTTTATCCAGATTGTACCTGGCTCTTTGTTACCCTCAGGTGGGGAGTCACCTGCTTTGGGGAGAGAGCTACTAAGCGTGATGTCTATTCCTCCTGGCTCCACCCTTTTGCTGTCATTGAGTTCCGACCTCTGTATATTTTCAGACAGCTGTGAGCCTTCTTTGTTTTTATTTAGGTAAAATTCAATGAGTTTAACTTTATCCAGATCTTCGTGGATCTTCAGGCTGCTTTCTACCTGGTTTTCTGGGGATCCGGACTGCTTGTCTACTTCTGGCACTTTATCTTGCTTCTCACAGGTTTCCAAGTCTAGGGCCCCCTTCAGTTCGGCTTCGCTCTCTAACCCCCTAAGGGCCAGGGATGACTGCACCTGCATTTTCTTTGCAGACACGATTGTTTGGGACTCGCTCTTCTTTTGGTCGTAGGAAGGGTGTACCTTCATGGGGTCTCCTTTGTCCATCCTACTCCCAGGCTCAGAAGAAAGTTCCTCCAGGTCAACAAAGTCATCATCTTCTCCCAAAAGGGAGTTTTCTTTGGCTGTAGATTCCAAGGCAGCATGAGTATCAGATGGTCCCTTGCTGAGCTGAGTCATGGAGGGAGATTCACTGGCTGTCCCCTTGGAAGGTTCCAGTTTCTTTAGTTTCCATGACTCGGAGCTGTCTGAGGGCTTCATCCGAGTGTATTCTGCTGACTCCTCAGGAGGGCCCACTGATTTGGGATCTAAGGTGAGGGATCTCTCCCCATTCTGCTGTCGTCTTTCCTTGTTAATGGACTTGAACTTACTGAATGGATTGATATCTTTTTCTGAAGCCAGGTCCTCCCATTCTCCAGGCCTGTACAGAGGACAAAGATCCTGAGGTAGGTCACTGTTGGGGCAAAATGGTGGATGTACATGGAATGTTAAAAATAAAACCAAAAACAAAGTGGAGGAAAAGAAAAACACAAAACAAAACTCAAACCAAAACTTATAGTACAACTTAAATTCATGCTAAAATGATTTCAAAATAAGAAAATGAAACCAAGAGATTGATCACAAAATAAAATACAAGTCAAAACTAAAAGGAATGGCAAATGGATGGACCATGTGAGTTGTGCCTTGTGCTAAAACACATGAATGCATTCAAAGCATGGAGATGGTACCCACAAGACTTTTCAATATGAAACAATGTTTTTGATATTTATGAAGGAAAGGGTAAAGGAGAGGGACAATTTTTGGTTCAATTATTAAATTTTTTTAAGAAGTCAAATGTTTCCCTTTTTCTTTTCTTTTTCTTTCTTTCTTTCTTTTTTTTTTTTTTTTGGTTATAAAATAGTAGAAATCAACTGCAGAATTCTGAAAGGCCACTTGATGTCACAGCTTCTTTACGTAAAACCAGTTATTTCTAGTTACACTTACTCATTTTCTAATTTAAAAAGCCCTATTACTAGTAAGAGCGATAACAAAAGTTAACTTCCATTATTACTGGAAGTAACAGGGCCTTATAGTTTAAAGATCTACAGAAATTTTATAGAGAAGCTCTTAAAATATTGCATGAGTTTTTAAAGCATTTTAAATTTTGTACCAATAACGATATAACAACTGGTTTCTTACACAAAACCTATTGTCCTGAGATATAGTTAGGTACTGCCCTTAATAAGAGATGCTTACAACCCAGAATTGAATTATATAAAAGATTTGCTAAAGGTGTTCTTTCAAGTTCAAAATAAATGGCCAAGACACTATCCATTTTAGTTAGATTGTTTGTTTGAGACTGGGTTTCTCTGTGTAGCATTGTAGAACAGGCTGCGGAGAAATCTGTCTGCCTCCAAAGGCCCGCCCACCACAGCCTGGATAGGTTGGTAGTTTGTTACTGCTTTTTATTGATGTTATTTTGATTGTTTACTTTGTAACCCTGACTGACTTTGTACTTAAAGCCCTCCTTCCTAGGCTTCTCAAGAGCTAGGATTACAAAGTGCACCACTACACTTGGCTAAGAAAAATATACATTTTAGGATGGCTGGCCCTATATCAAGAACCCCTGCATGTTTACCTACAACAGTAGTAGCACCTCTGCTGGGTTCACAGAGATACAAACCTCCTTTCTAAAAGGGATACTTCCAATTTCAGGATTAAGGATGCTTTCTAAAAGCACCAGTGGTACTTTATCCACTCCAGCTTTAAAATAAACGATCATGCCAATATAGTAACTAAGTCCCAAGTAGACCTTCTCCCTGGAGTTATATTATGAAAGTCATTTACATGGAAAGCCCAGACTTTTCCCAATGAGAAATGAAAGCTCATATAAAGTGTTAGGCTCTCCTAGATGGCTTTCAAAGCTTTAACTCATTCTTCAATTTAATAAGCATTCAAGTGAGCCTCTAGGAGCCTGTGCCAAAATATGGTTGTTACTAGTTGTTTGTGCTATAGTCATGAGAATATACTAAGTGGATGACCTAATACCAGCATCCCAGAAAATACTGAAGATGCATCAATTTCAGGGAAAAACAACTTAGTGTGATAGAGAATCCTACCATATTGGAACACAGAATTTCATCTAACAGATTAAAGACTGAGATGCCCTACAGATGAAAGATCTCAGTTCTTCACATCCTTGATTAACAAGCCAAAGTTTCTCCCATAAACATCCAAGATCCTTTATTTCTCCCCTCTCTTGAAGAATGACCTGCAAATATACTCAATTGCATCCCAATTAGCCTCCCAGCTAACCTTGCCCACCTCTCCATTTTTGTTCCTCTCCCCAATCCAAGCTGCCAGTTCCCCACGTGAGACTAATTTAACCATCTGCTTTTTAAGCTCGCAGCTGCCAAGCACCTGCTGGCGCAAAGTATACAATGGCATCAACTGGTTCAGCTGTTAATTAATGTTTTTCTAGACTTAGCCAAGCGACTAATGAGGGTCAATAATCCTCACAGTTGTTCCCTTCCTATTTTCTGAGCCAGCTGGGCCCACTAACTATCCCCCCCAACACAAAACACTGGAAAGGATGTTTTTAGCTGGTAACCCCTCACCCCCTCTCTCCCTCACCCCCTCTTTTCTCTCCTCTGTTTTTCTCTGTCTCCTCTTTTTCTCCAAGTACATTTCAGGCAACAATTTTTTTCCTTTATTATCTGGATGTGCAAGTTTCCTTAATCATCCGCACCTCCCATTTTTCTATTTATTTGTTTAAGCTTCACAACACAAAAATCTCTCCACCTTTTGGTTTCCCTCAACACAGTTCCTTGCTTTCACAATGCCCTAGCCTCTGCATATACCCTCACTTTGAAATTCTATGTAAAGATCTCAACAGCTCCTGGTCGAAAAAGGAGAAATGGTTCTTACGATGGCAGAGCATCTTTGATCTTCATGTGAGAAATGTCATTGTACAAGGCAATGGAGACCACCTCTTCCATGGGGCAAATGAGGCCATACTCTTCACACCCATTTTCAATAACCAAGGGGTCAGACTTATGAGGGTCAAACATGATATTGTTTGGAGTGACAATCATGACACCGCCAACCACACCCTGCAGAAGGAAGAAACAGGAGATATTACTTGGGATAGAAAAACATTCCCTGCTGTTACGAGCACTTTCCGGCCAGCCTGATCCCCACAGCCATGTCAGCCCCAAATAACACACAGAGACTCTGTATTAGATACAAAGCTGTTGGCTTGTTACTAGTGTTTCTTATTGGCTAGCTCTGTCTTAAATATTAACGCATAATTACCAATATATGTATTTCTACATGGTCATATTTTACCAAGAATGCCAGACTCACATCCTCTCCTCCTGAGATCACATCATCACTCTGTCTTATGTTTTCCAGAATCCTCCACCTCTCCTAGTCCCACCTATCTTGCTTCTCTATTGGCCAACAGTGCTTTATTCATTAATCATATTTATAGAATGACATTTCTTATCATCTCCTCTTTTCTGTTTAAATAAAAAGGTCTTTAACTTTGACAGTAAAATATATAACAAAACACTTATCAAATAAGAACTATAGTTAACAATATTTAGTCCATTAACATTATCAGGAATTAAAGAAAATATTTTATCATCTATCCTATCTTTGTGAGTCTAAAGTCTTACATGTAACTTATCTTTAATCCTAACTAAGGAAAACTAGAACCATAACTATCTGTCTTCAACTCAATCAAAGACCACAGAAGGATAGTATATAAACTCAATAAATGACAGAGACATCTTGCTACCTGGACAGTCATCCAAAGTTCTTCTGAAATGACATCTCCCATCACCCTGCCCAACATAGCATCTTTAATTACTTTGCCCTTCCACTGGCTTTGTGAGCCACCGTCTCCTGTGTGCCAATCATATCTATGCTAGCAAAGCTAGAGAATATGCTGGAAAGATCCAATGCTGGTGGCTGGGGAGGCAGCAGACAGTGACAGCTCCCTGTTGCTCACACAGCCTGTGTTGTCACCCTGCTTCATACACTCATGTGTCATGGGTCCCCATTTCTCTGTCAGAAAAATAACAGACTGTCCTAACCCCATTCATGATCAAGGACATACTGCCTTATAATCCTCCCAACAGCAAGACTTCACCATCTCTAGCATGTGGCTCTCATGGGAAAACAGAATGATGGTGCTGAAGACGAGCTAATATTTTTGTCTAAGACAATCACAGGTCTCATCCTCAGCAAAATTCCATATAAACAGCAAAAGGGAAAATTTGCAGTTCTAGTTTGCACAGCTCTATTATAGACATTAGGCAGTAGCCTGCAGATCTTCAAATCTGAAGCTTTATCAGATTATATTAGAGCGCCTGCAGATCGGGACGACAGTATCCATCAGGGATGGTAGGAGAGATTTCTGGCAGCTAAGTCAGTTGATAGCTTTGACCGGTCTTGTAATTATCTTGTGAATTGTTTTGCAGTTGAGGAATCATTCATTTTTGTTTTCAGAAGTTTCTCTACTATTGTAAATTTACTGATGTAAATCCTCTACTCTATGCACAGAATATTAATATAGATCCTTCTAAGGAAGTTTACTAAAAGTTGGATTTCTGTTTTAAACACCAACAATCTAAAAACTAAAAGCATGATGCAACTGAAACAGTATTTAATGATAACATTACCAACATCAACACAAGTTAAAAACGTCTCCTTTTTGATTAGCGGTTAGGCTCATTACACAAATCATCTCTTTTTAGTGTCACCCAACAGTTAAATTTTAGTGTCATTCTTATTTTATGGGTGGGGAAATTAGAAAACAAGGATTTTCAAATACCTTCCTCATGTTTCCTAACTAGCAAGTATTAAAGTTAGTATTTAAATCCAAGTATTTGCTGTACAACTCAAATGTATCTGCCTAACAGTTTACAGGTCAGAAGCTAAAATAAAAATGTCCTATAAATCCAAGATCACAAGGGATCATATTTCTTTTTCCTTAAATTCTTTTTTAACTTTCATTGATTCTTTGTAGACTTCCCATTACTCACCCCTGCCCTACTTATCTCCCCACCCCCCACATCCACCCTCTGCCCCTGCAGCAGCCCCCCCCCCAAAGGCCCAACATTTAAAAGAAAAACCAAAACCAAAGCAAGCAAACACAGAAAACAAAAATATATTTCTATTTAGTGAATATATTTCCTTCAATGGGGAAAAAAGTCAAGTAACCAACAACAAAATCAATGAATGTCAAATTCCGCACTTCAACTGTGGGTAAAATATTTTAATGGAGTTTTCCTTCCAGAAATGTCCAAGCCTATTTAGATTCCCTGACTGTTAACCTGTCACAGAGCATACCTTTCCATCTGTGAAGTAGCGACAGTTCATTTTGAGAAATTTCACAACACCTGGCTCATCTTCCTCAGAGGTTGATGACAAGACCCTCTCAATGGGTTTTAAGGCCTTTCTTGCTAAGTCAGCATCCTTATGAAAGCAAAAATGGCCAAAATTAGGAAAAGAAAATTAACCTATTCAAAACAGCTTACATATAAGTATGTTATACCCTCTTTTCCTCAGACATTGAAAAGGAAAATGATACATGTCCTTCAAAAGTAGCACACACAAAAGTTTCTCTACTATTTGTAACCTGGTATAAATTCTTGACTCTACGCAGAGAATATTCATAACTTTCTTCAGAAATTCTCTAAAAGTTGGATTACTTTTGTACATACCAACAATCAGAAAACTAAAGTCATGATGCAGTTCACATCATTTTCAATGCTAACAATACTAGCATCAATATGACTTGAAAGCTTCTACTTCCCAAATTAGAGGTAAGTCTGATAAGTATCCAGATTCAAACTGAGATAGAAAAATACATGTGAGCCCCTAAAACTCTTTCTTTAAACATCTTAGAAAATATTCGAGATGAATAAATGCATACTACGTCATGGATTCCAATTCCCTGGCAAAGCACAATGTACTCGACTGGGAATTCAGCTTTGGAAAAGGCATGCACCTTTATCTTTGAGACCTTTTGTAAACAGGTGTGCTGGGAGAGGATGAATTCTCTCAACTGATGACAACATCCCTAGCCTCACTTGTTTAGGGAAATTTTCAGATGTAATTTTTTAAGAACACAGTGTACTGATCTCTACCACTAACAGAAATGAATCCCAGCCTGTAAGGTGCTAGCATACATACAGGCAGCTTGTCGTATTCTGCATCTGATGATGACGGAGAGACAGTAGCACCAGGAGTGGATGATGACAGCCGTAAGGTACTAGAAGGGAAGTTGGCATCTGGCACAAACAGGACCTATAGGTAAGAGAGCATGACTGAGTGAGGGTCAAAGTCAGGCAACTCCCTAGTTCATACTTCGCGAACTCAAACATCTGCCCATCATACTCAGCGCCTCGGTAAGACCCAAAGCTTCCATTTCACTTATAAGCAATATGGGGTCTTCTGAATCACACATGAACTGTGCTAAGCAATATTAAAGGGCACAGTACAGTGGGTGCAGAACACTGATGTTGCAGGACAGGTGAGCATCTTGTCAGGGCCAGTGACGCCTAAACAATAGGAACTGGGAAGGAAGGAGGGAAGTTAGTCTCACTTCCCAGGAGGGAGACCGATACAGCTTGAGTATCCCTTACCTGAAATACCTGGGGCCAGTACTTCAGCTTCAGCATGTATGTATGCATGTATGCTGTATATATATGTATGTGTGTGCGTACATGTGTTTATGTGTATATGTATACATATGTGTGTGTGTTTTATACATATAAATATATTATTTATTGTATTATCTATGAATATATTAAATATATTTATTATACCAATTTATACCTCATATAAATATGTATCTATATAACTGCAAAGACTTTACCAGCTTTGATAACCTGAAAACTCCAAATCTAAAATGCATTATTAATACTGATTATATATGAGGAGAAAAAAAAGGAGCAACGCAGACTACAAAATATAATGCCCCTGTTAGGCAGAAAGGAGCAAGTCCAGGCCAGTGACTTTCAATCAGGCCCGAGAGCCAAAGTAGCATGGGCTTTGCATAAAGAACTGCATAAAACAGAACCAATATAATAATCCATAAGACTATCTTAAATAGTGTATAATAACTTCTGCTGCAAAACAGTCTGCTTCCTGAATTGGTATTACGATACTGTCTTTCAATATTCTTTCAATGAAACAGCTACATTTTGGCATAGAATCAAATATAATCTTCAAATAACGACCTTCAACTGCTATAGACAGAATTTAAAGCCCATTTAACAATTGGTCTCGCACTAACAGTGTTAGCATTCCTTCTTAAACCCCACTTCAGGGGGCTGGCAAGATGGCTCCGTGTTTGCTATACAAGCATGATGACCTGAGTTCATGAGTTCAAGCTTTGTAACCAATGACAAAAGTCAGATGCAGCGTCACATCTACAATCCCAGCACTCTTAACTAGATGGGAGGCAGGACCACGAGGGAGCCTGCAAGCCAGGTAGTCTTGATACACAGCAGAGCAAGAGTATAGAGGCAAGAGCAATGTTGCCCCAACCAACGAAGTAGGAGAGAGCTGCCTCCCCAAAAGGTCCTTTCACACTGACATGCGTGCACCCGTACTTACACACCCCCACACACAGAAGGGAAAAAAAAGAACTCATTAGAACCCAGAAAAACATACAAAACATCCTAAATTAATTGTTATTGTTATTTATTTGTTTTTAGATTTTAAACAGGGTCTCATTTACCCCAGTGTGGTCTCAAACTCCCTATGAACCTAAGGATGACTTTGAACTTCTTCCTTGTTTTTGGTTTTCTGAGACAGGGTTCCACTATATGACAGCCCTGGCTGTCCTGGAACTAGCTCTGTAGACCCAGCTAGCCTTGAACTCACAGAGATCTGTCTGTGTAAACCACCATCACCCAATCTTGAACTTTTGATTTTCCTTTTTCTATCTCCAAGATGCTGGAATTACAGGTGTGTGTCAGCACACTCCACCCTAAATTATTTTACTGAGTTTGCACATAATCTTTAGCCTTGACTTAATAAGTACTGTCTACGGTCTCCATCATGGGTCAGGTATACATTATTCAGAAATACCCCCATATTATAAAACAAGTCCGAAAGGAAGTGGTTAACATGCCTACTTTTCTGGAAAAGAGTGTACTAATTTCTGATAAATTTACAGTTCATTTGCTAGTTAATTACCTGATACTATGGGTGTCCTAATTTCCCCTTTTCAGAAGAGCAAAAATACTAACTACTAGGTGGCTGGTTTGAGTGTCTATTGTCTTCATACATTACAATGAAAATAAATACAAAGTATAGTGACAACATTATTTAAAGTTGTATTTGAGAAAACATTGTCTACTCAGGAAGAATTGGACATCCTGGTAATGTAGAGATGCATGTGCTAGTAAGTCAATAATGGAACCTAATGTGCTTACAAGACCCAGTGTTTCTGTGGATAAGGCTGTGTTTTGCCTCAGTGATGTGTTTTCAATATCCAAACTATTTAAATCCATTGGTTGAATGTACTTTTGGAGTGAAAAAACTCACAGAATATAGTATCATAGAGAGTACTGTATCTAGCTAAAGAAGCAGGATTATATATTTGCCAGTTTATTTATGATGACAAATAAGATACTAAAATCCTGAAAGACAATGTAGATTGGTTTTCTTGTCTTTATCTTTCTCAATGTCTTTTTCTTTGGTGGATAGACAATTATGGTACACATTAAGATTTTTTTTTTTTTTTAAAAAAATCTTTCTAAATTTACCAAAGAGTGGACAAAACTGCAATTGTAAATAAGAATTAAATATTCTAAAAAAAAAAAAAATCTGTGTTACATTTGACAGGGAACAAATTGTGTATCAATTTAAAACTCCTCTTGATACCCCAAGAAATGTTTCCTACCTAAGTTAATGATTGTGATAAATGTGCTAATCGTTTCCCAAATTCAAATCTATGAACTATTTCTATTAAGAAGCCTTCAGAATTCTTAGATCTAAGGAGATGAAGTTGTCTTAGTTCTTACAGATAGTTCAGAAGACAATTCTGTGGCACCAATTCTAAGTCATTTAATATGGAAAAAAAAGAAGGCAAATATTCTAAAGTAATATTAAACATAAAAATAATTAATTACCTGGCCTGGAACAATAGTGTGTGTGAAGAGTTTATTCAGTTCCACTAATTTATTGGGAGTGATGTTAAACTTCAGTGCGATGGAGTTGAGGGTGTCCTGGCTTCCAGCCTGCAACAGTTAAATGAACAAGCATCAGTATGTAAGGTGAAAACAAAACAACAAATAAAGAAAAGCAGAAATACTTTCAATAAATGACACCAACTGATTCATGATAGCAGTGGATGAAAAAGTAGCAGTTCCATCCAGATGTGCCATGAGAAAGAGGGTGATTAATTTTTCTTTGTCCTTTCTTGTAGTGTGGTTGCTCGACGTTGCTGTTGGTTTTGGGGTTTGCATTGAGATAAAGTTACACTCCACCCTGAAAAATCACTAAGTAGCCCAAGTTTGCCTCAAACTGGCAACCACTTTCATGCCTCAGCTGGCCAAGGGCTAAGAGTTTTAGGTGTGACCCCCATGCCTGTCTCACGTACAACACTCAATGAAACTACACACAAAAGCATCTTAACTTCAGTTCATTTCTGGGCTCCCTCATCTTCGGTGTTTACCCTGCACTAACAGAGTTCTAACTTCCTTTTGGTACTATCATAAAACACATCCGATCCCAGAGGTTTTCAGGCTTTAGGATCAATACAAGATGTAGATTGAGAAACCAGACCCTAGAACCAAAGGATTGGCTTTGAGTTCCAGGACTGCCACTCACTGGCTGCATGACTTTCTACACAGCAAATCTAAAAAGGGATTTATAAGAAGCATAGTCAAGCGAGGGCAACAATGTCTAACTCCTTCTGAGATGCCAAAGAACCTCTCAGCAATGAATTTAAATAGAGCTACAATTGTACGCTCAGATAGTATGAAGTCTGTGCTAATGACTTCATTACCATAATGGGATAGGCAAGTGCATGGCAAAGGACACTTGGCACAGTATTGTTCATCTGTAGCTTCCAAGTATATGGAAGCATATTCCCTGGCAAGTGCCAAGAATACAACATAAAAAGGGTCTAGTTTCTCCTCATGAATCAAAGAGTTAAGGCACAAGATAGACATTTGAAAGAGCATATCAGTGATCAGTGTTAAAATGACTAATTGATAAATGAGAGAATGAGACCTGATCTAGAATTTCTGGGTGGTGAGAAGAAGTAGAAATGGGCATGGAGAACAGGGAAGGTGAGTTTAAGAGTGAGAGCCTGCTTTGTATTAATACTTGATCATATTGCTTCTTTGAGGAGGAGAAAACATAGAGATCTAAAACAATATGTTAAGCAAGAAACAGACTGATGACTTTGGATCTTAAAGAAGATGTCTGGGAGAATCTTCTACAATTGATGGTCATAGCCATCTTGGAATCAATTCAAGTCATTTGTTTGTTTGGAGCAACAAAGCTACCAGCACATCCTTCACTGAAAATGTTCCTCCTCTAAATAAGAAAGTTCATCTTATTAAACCAGGTTCCAGTAGGGTGTGCATGGAGTGGTGAGGGAAGTGGACACCTGCATGGCCTTCCAGACAATCCTAAGGAAGGCTGATAATCAATGGAATGACAGAAGCTGTACCAGGGAGAAAACATGGTGGGAAAAGAAATGACTTAAAACAAGTCTTGAGAAACCACATAAACCACTTCAGAGTATAGTTAAAGAGCCAGGTAAGTCAAGGAGAAACAATATGCTTGTGCAATACAGTGGCAAAAGTCACCTAAGCTCCCCCAATCATACTTACAGTGTATCCCATGGTACCATGGGGCTTCTGAACCACCATCTTCTTCTCTTTTTTATCATGAGTTTTGCTTTGATTGTCATCTGAAGGATAAATCATGCATCAAGAGTAATTTCACTTTGAGGAATTAAGACAGACTATATCTACATTATATGAAAATCCAATACTAAATTGAGATAAAAATGAGAGCAGAGCTAGGCGGTGGTGGTGGTGTTTGCCTTTAGCACTCGGGAGGCAGAGGCAGGCGGATCTCTGTGAGTTCAAGACCAGCCTGGTCTATAAGAGCTTGTCCCAGGACAGCTCCAAAGCCACAGAGAAACCTTGTCTCAAAAAACCAAACCAAACCAAACCAAATGATACCAATAGGAAAATAGGTTGTAGGCAAAAATGGACCACACACATAAAGTACAGTACATCTGTGATCACCAGAATAAATGATTAATACTTGCTGCAATCAAGTAATACAAGGAAAAACATGGTAAGGTTTCCAGTTATTAAAATATTAGTTTAAATGGGACTATTTTGTGCTAATGAGGTTGCAGCAAATCAGTATAATCACTATATAACATATAAATGGTACATGATGCAAATGACTTCAGCCTTTTAGATAGATAATGGTTGATTTGTGTAGCAATAGCTGTAAGATGCTCATTCTCTAATTTAGTTATCTTTCTTTTAAGAATGTATGAAGCCAAACTAAAATAAAGAAGTACTAAACACATATTTCTTAAAACATTATTTACATTTTTAAAAAAGCCAGAAGAACCATAATTCTAACAATGAAACTGCAGATTTTGCTATGCTTTTTAGTTTTGTTTGTTTTAAGACTTTGAGAGAGGTTCAAGCATCGTGGGCTAGAACTGAACTTTCTGTGTAGCCAAGGTTGACTTTGAACTCCTGATCTTCCTGTCTCTGCCTGCCACACACTGGAGTTACAGGTGTGTACCACCACACTTGCGTTATGCAGTGCCAAGGAGCCAACCAGGTCTTTATGTATGCTAGGCAGACACACTAACCACTAAGATATCTTTGCGGATTATTCTGTTATTGTAGATAACTACTGCTGGTCTCATATGATCCAACTTAATAGCTATAGTTAAATACATTGTAATGTGCTTATCTAAATATCAAAAGCCATGGAGACATATTCCAAGTTTTATCTGGGCAGGAAAAAAAAAAATGCACATCAAAATGAGATGTCACTTTACACATACCTGACAAGTCACAGGAGCTAGATAGATACCCTGAGATCAGATGGTCTCGCAAGAAACATGAACCGCTACCAGAAACGTAAGCTGATTCAGTTGCTGCAGCTCAGAGCGCCTACTAGCTGTGCATCTAAACTGCAGTTTAGCTCGCAGATGCACAGGGTCTCCCAGGAGGGAAACACTTTATACACAGCACAATTATCTGCCTGGGGATATTCATCACTGTGTCCTCTGAGGCAGGGGGTTCTCTGACAGTCCAAGGCAGTAATTAAAAGTAACAAAGCAGAGGGCACATGGCCACAAGTTCACATCAAGAGGGACAGGAGGGGAGAGATAGACCAGTGTCAGTAATGTCCGTCTAAAACAGTCACACGTAGTTTTCAAGGGCACATAAAAAAAAAATTAAACACTCCCACCCAGAATATATTAGAAGGACGTGGCACAGAGATAAAAATGGCAGAGGAGAAACGGGATATAAACAAATAAATAATAAACAAACAAACAAATGAGAAGGAGCCTGTCTCTGACCCTTCATAACTGGCTGTAAGAAAAGAAATGGGAAAGACTCGGCCCTCTGCATTTGAAGTCCCGCAGGCACACAGTCCACAGAGAGATCATCATGTGGACCATATATGCAAAGATACAGGGATGCGGGCGAGAACAGGAAGGCAGCAGGACACGCAAATAGTTACATCATATAGGAGTTTTCTAGCTTTTCAATGTTCCCTATAACCAATATCTAAAATAAGACATCAAGAGCAGTGAATGAAGAAGGTGCATGACAGTTCATTCCTGTCACCTTCCCAGACCAGAACATTCTACACAGCTCATTTTCAAACAATGTAACCACAGGGTTTCTCAGAGTCTCAT
The DNA here is from genome assembly GCF_943737965.1 of Phodopus roborovskii. Classification (NCBI taxonomy): domain Eukaryota; kingdom Metazoa; phylum Chordata; class Mammalia; order Rodentia; family Cricetidae; genus Phodopus; species Phodopus roborovskii. The sequence goes on from NW_026125397.1 coordinate 11,732,587, forward strand.
GACACATGTAAAAATGGAGTCACCTAGATCTGGGAAGGTGAACAATGAAATATTAACATTCTTCCTTTTTCTTAATGCCATCTTTAAGAAACTGAATTTTTTTGTTTGTTTACATGGGAGATGGACCCCAGGCTACCATTCCCAGAAACCTTCTAAGGCTATATGTTGTTGACTCTTTCTTTAAAAAGAAAAGAAAAACTCTGTGTGTGTGTGTGTGTGTGTGTGTGTGTGTGTGTGTGTGTGTGTGTGTACCACAGGGTCCATGCAGTCACAGGACAGCTTCCAGAGAGTTGGTTCTCTTTTTTCATTATGGAAAAAGCTATTGGTTAATGTATTCACTCATTCATTTGAGATGGGAGCTTCTCTATCCCAGACTGGCCTCAAACTCACTATGCACCTGAGGATGATCTGAACTCCTGATTGGCTTACATTTGCCTCCAGAGTGCTAGTATCACAACCACACCCAGCTTTATGCTGTGCTGGGGACCGAACACAGACCTCCTGCATGCTGGGCAAGCATTCTCCCAACTGAGCCGCATCTGCAGCATTGTGCGGCCCCTTGAATGTCTTCCATCTACTTTCTTCATGGCATGTCTTTCTCATCCACTCCAAAAATAATTTTTGTTCTTTGCTGGATCCAAGCAACACGGAGCACTATTATAGGCCCGCTGACTTGTGGACAGTTAATAGATTGCAAAAGTATATATATACATGCGTGTGTGCGTGCGTGCGTGTATGTGTGTGTTCCTTTCAGTATAGGTTTAATATGTACACTTGAATAATAAAAATCAAAAATGAAATTTACCTTCCACAGACAGAACATCAAATATATATTCCTGCTAAAACAATGACAGTGTCAGAACATGGTCCAAGAATGTAGTCAAATGAGGGGAGTCCTGACTGTTTGTAAGAAAACCAGACAAGAGTCTCTCAACCTCAGTTTCTTCAAAGGACAGAAATGTCCCTGAAATGTGTTTTTGAGCCCCTCCCAGGTCTATGGGATAGGCGAGAGTTTACTTTAGCTGCCGTTATACACCTTTTTTGACACTTTGATTGCCTTTTGATTGTACACTTTACTCGGGTGACTCTTCTTAACTCTCAGAGAATAAATCGTCTGATGCTCTGAATAAAGTTGGCTCTTGCCTGAGACTTCAGCCTACCTCATTTCCAGACTCCCATCTTCCCAGCTCCATCATTCTCAAAGCAATAGACAAGAAGGGCAATGAGCCAGGCAGTAAAATACTAACTACCTCCCTACACGTGTAAGGGCCAGAATCACATCTACAATGAAGACAGCTGGAGCATGGCACCTGGGATTCCCAACCCTGAAGGGGCAGAAGAAACGGGTAGATCTCTGGAGCTCGCTGGCCAGTTAGTCTGGCTGAAAGCGAGATCTCCACACTCAGTGGGGCCATGTCTCATAAAGTAAGGTAGAGCCCATGTAGTGTGTTCTGGGATAATAATTTTCAATAAATACATTAAAATAAAATAAAGTAAAATAAAATAAAAAACACTTGACATAGAGATCTGACCTCCCCACACATAGGTGCACACCCCTTCATGCCAGAGTCTAAGGATGTGAAATCCTTGAGGTAGAGCTCAAAGTGACCCCATTGTTGAATGTCTTGAGCTGTCATAATGATGTCTGGTACATAAGGTAGAATGAACTTCCTGATACAGATCAACTTCCTGGATATGTCTATTGTGAGTAAAACTTTTCACTGCACACTGTCACATTGGGAAAACTGCACGTGCCTACCAAAGCCACAAACCAAACAAAATGCTCTACAGCTGGACAAATAAAGAAAGCAGAAAGTACCTGGTCAGTTTTAAGAATAACCACCTTTCTGGCATTGTTGCAGAATGTAAGGTCTCACTTTATTTCTTACAGATAGCTAGAAAGATGGCCAACTCTGTGTCCCAGTGAATGGAGTCAAGACAGGCTCTGCAACACAAAGCCTGCAGCGGTAGAGATTTCTGGCCCTGGGCAGAGGTAGGAAGGGACAGGAAAGGACAGAGATCCAACTCTAGTAGTGAATGTGACAGCCTATGATTATCCTCAAGGATGCATGGGGTTTCTCAGTGACCTTAACAGCCTCAGGCCTCCTCACAATCCTTCTCTACCCACCAAATTTTAACTTTCCCCTTATTCTAAGGATTGGAAGCAAATAAGTAAATGTACCTATGCACAAAAAAAACGTAGCTATCCTTGATTCCTCAGAAACTGTTCTGAACAAGGTGATGGAACATTTAACTAGTCCTAGCTACAAGATAAAATGAAAATGGGCCATGTGAGACCCTGTTTCAAAACACCATTTGGGATGGGAATGTAGTTCAGTTGGTAGAGTGTTTGCCTATCTTGCAAGAATCCCCGGATCTAATCACTAACAATGTATAAACTGGGTGTGCTGATGGGATTACACCAGTCATCTCAGAGAGTGGGAAGTTAAGGCAGGAGGGACCAAACAGTCAAGGCCATCACTGGCTACAGAGTCTGAGGACCACCCTTAGCTAAGTAAGGCCTCAAGTGTTCTAAAAAATTTAAATAAATAAATATAAAAATATCTGGATACAACTCCAGACGGTGAAATAGTGTCCTGAGAAGCTACTCTTCAGAGGAGATGTCTCAATGACATTCAAATAAGAGGAAATTAGAGAGGCAAAGGAAAAACTGTCTGTGTCTCTAGATTTGAAAGAGCCCTACTTTATGTCCCAATACTGGAAACTGATGTCATTAACTGGAAATCAGATCATGTGCCATCTCATTTATATCACCAACATCTGACTACAATTTCACTTTGGAACAAAAAAAAAAAAAAAAAAAAAAAAAAAAAGTGAGTGAGTTTCATTGGTTTTGTGACAGAAAACAAGTTACCTGAAAGTTCTATATCAAGTCTGTCATCTACAACATAAAGAACTGTCTGATAATGTCACCAAGGAAACAGTAATGACCACTGAGGAGGCTCTCTGACCTGCTGAGCGAGCATAGAGCTTTCTTGAGGTGTCAGGCATGCTGGGGTGGCCTTTAGATGACGTAGGTGCTTCTGAACCATCCCTGGTCCTTTAAGGAACCTCTCATAACTCCAGTCAACACACCGGTTCATGAAGTTGGACTCGGTGGTCACTAGCTCTCTAGCTGGGATGAGCATCTGATGTTTGTTGTTTCCCCTGGACTGGTGTCACACAGTACACTCACAGGTCTACAGTGGCTGGCTAACTACCTAAAGTCATCCGAACCTTAGTTCAGAGGTGTGGTTTGGCCCTTAGCTTTTCTAAGGAAAAGTCCTTAGCTTTTTGAAGGACTATCAAGAGATTGCACAGGCACTACACAAGTCCCGTTACATTTTTCCATCTCCTGATGTGCTGTGAGGACAAGCCTCTAGCAGCAAATCCAGCAAAGCCTGGAAGGCTCCTGGACATGATTTCTCCCTAACAACTCAGTGTCACATGAAGTCAAATCTAGTTATTCATAACTGAAGAAAAATTCCTTTGGAATGGAGATAAACTCAGAAACAGCAGGGGTCATGGAGACAGTTTGGAAACCAGACAGATAAAGAAAGAATCACATAGGACTTCACTTTCAAACATTGGAATGTGTTCTAGGCTGCACTAAGAAATTAAACTCTCCTAAAGTAGACCCCTGTAAACTGACACCAGACTTTATATCATAAACCAAAAGCAATTACAAAAAACAAATTAGTGGACCAGAAATGTAATTCAGTGGTAATGCATTTGCACAGCATGTATAAGGCTGTAGGTTTGACAAGACAAATCAAAACACTAGCCAATATCAATATAAGAATCTCTTCGTCAGTGTTTATATGCAGTTATCTTGGAGTCCCTAATCTAAGTGAAGGATAAGGGTGTTAAGGACGAAAAAAGGAAAAACAAAACAAAAACCTACCTATTAGCTAGTTAATTTTTTCCCTAAAGAACCAACACCAACATCATCACAAGAATGTCAAAAAAAAATGATCAAATTGTTTAGAAAAGTATCCAGACTTTTTTGTTTGTTTTTTGAGAAGAGTTTCTCTCTGTAACCTGGCTGCCTGGAACTTGCTCTGTAGAGCAGGCTGGTCTCATACTCAATAGTTGTAATAGAAACGGAGTCAGGGAAGTCCCAAACATGATGCTGTCTGTCAGTAAGATGCCTAGCAATAAATATATCATAATAGCAAGATACATATTGAGTAAAGTCTAAAACTTCAGTGAGCTATATAAATTGGAGTTTACACAAAGGAAGAAGCATACAATGCTCTCACAAAAGGAATCTCTTCTTTATAACCACGACATTTCCTTTTCTAATTAAAATTTAGATTAAATGTTGCTTAATGAAAGATAAAGTTACTTTGAAGGAGAAATGCTGTATTTTTAATCAGCTTTATCTAAAAGCACAAATGTATAAAATGATCAAACTATATTTAAATGGATGTATTTATATTTTAAATATATTTTTCAGAGAAATAATCACAGAACCATACAGCCTGTTTTGTAAAGCTGTAGCAATTGAAACACGGCAGCATATAACTAAAAGATGGGCATTTCGTGTAGAGTAACATCACCATTAAAACCCAGTGAGAAAAGCTAGCTTACAAATACCATAGAACTTCCTCTTGGTGGGCATGTTTAGTTTGGGCATTAAATAGACGGCAGCCAATGACTCCAGTTCTATTTTTAATCCCCACGCAAATCTGAATAAACATGTAAAATAGGATGTCAATAAAGATTAGACAAGACAATTCTGGAAAAGCAATCCACCGTGAGAGAAACAAGAGCTTAAAGATAACTAAATGAGGCTAGGTAAACAGAAAAAGTTAGACCATTGAAATTCATACAGAGATTCAAGATTTTATCCTAAAGCCAAAGGTGGTAATATATGCATTTAGTCTCAGCTACTCAAAAGGCTGAGGCAGGGGGATTGAATGCGTTGAGGAGTTTGAGATCAGTCTAAGAAACACAAGAAGATTCTCTTTAAGAGGAAAAAATAATAAAAATTTAGCTCATAAGTGATTTCGAAGAAAATGACTTGAGTATCTTCATAAAGAGGTAACATATTCTCCCTGATGAGATTTCCACATCTCTTCACTTAATATGTCAATGTTGCTAATTAGAGTTACTGAGAGATGAATAACTCTAAAAAAAAAAAAAAAAAAAAAAAAAAAAAAGACTCTTTAAAAAAGAAACGGGCTGGGGAGATGGCTGCTCTTCCAGAGGACCTGGGTTCAATTCCTAGCACCCACATGGCAGCTCACAAGTGTCTGTAACTCCAGTTCCAGGGAATCTAACATCTTCACAACAATACACATAGAATAAAGTTAAATAAATTAAGTAAAAAAGAAACAGAAATGAAAAATATGTGTCAAGAATGACTACGCTCTGTATTTTACCCTCTGACACAAAGGAGATGGTGGAGTATAAGCTACTTCCTCCCTCTCAAGTATGGCACACCCAGTATATTACTATGATTGGTCAGTAAGACATTACTTAATGTTGTTAGTATTTAACCAAACTGAATCATACTGAGTGGAAATCTAGAGGCGTTCCAAGGGCAGAGAAACAGCCTGTCTTGAGGACTGTTCTATCACCTGCAGTGCCGCATGACAGTCCTAGGTGAGTAATGAATGCCATAACCCGTGACAGTCCCCAAACTCTGAATATGTAAGGACAGTTGTTTTGGTCAGTAGCTGGTTTATATTAACCATAAACCCAGTGGGTGTTTTGGGTATGCCTACACTTACGATTAACAATCCCAGTGACCCAGTACTTGTGAATTCACATAAATGGGTAAGTGCCAACTTTACCACCATTAACATTACAGCTTAGGGGAAGAATGTTCACCTGCAATCTCTTTTTTCTATACCAAGAAACAAGAATGTTCTGAGGGGGAGTATCAAAGGCATGAAAGCTGTGTTTTGTGCTGGCTTGGTTTTGCTCCAGAGTTGACTTGCAAGGATGAGAGCTACGCCTGAGGAGTCACTCTGGCTCTGGTGTCAGAGAGCAGGACATTAGTTTCTGTCACATGCTAGCCCACGTGTGCTTTGGTGAATTCCTTAGCATCTCATTTTTTAACTTTTTAAAACAGCCCGCTGCTTCCTGTTGTACATCATAAGGAGTCACCAGCCCACAGCATTCATGCAAAGACAATCTTTCCAGCCTTTCTTCCTAAAACTTGTTTCTTCTCCCCTCTCTCAACCTTTCCAAAAGTCTTTATTTTTAAAAAATCATCTATGTTTTTCCTACTTTATATAAATGGATCATGGGTCTAGTGGGATAAAGAGTTAAAAGTAAATATAGGAAACATTAAAAAGGCAGTTGCATTTGAATCAACATTTTTCAGAATCTGTGTTGTAGTCCGCTTGGAAAGTACCACAAATTGGTAGCAAATGAAGAACAGAGACCTAGTGTCCACCATTCTAAAGACTGGGAGTTCAAGATCAAAAGCCCAGCAAATGCCCTCACAATGTGCGTGCTGACTGTGCCCTCATGTTGTAGAAGGGGGCAACATAGCCTCCTTTATTAGGGACCTTAAATTCAATTACAAAAGTGCTGCCATCAAGCCCTATAGATTTCCTGAAAGACCATACCTGCAGATATGAGTGTCCTGAGAATGCTCACTTACTTTTTTTTTTACTTAAAAAAAAATATATATATGTGCTGGGTGGTGGTGGTACATGCCTTTAATCCCAGGACTCAGGAGGTAGAGGCAGGTGAATCTCTGTGAGTTCGAGGCCAGCCTGGTCTACAGAGGGAGTTCCAGAACAGTTTCAAAAAAAAAAAAAAAAAAAAAAAAAAACCCAAAACAAAACAAAAAAATGTACATGTATTCCATCTGTCTCTGTGTGTTTATATTTAAATACTTTGGCACCATGATGCATACTTAGAGGTCAGAAGACAACCTGGGAGAGTAGGTTCCTCCCACCATGTGGGTCCAAGAGGTTCAACTTAGGTCATCAGTCTTGGCAGCAAACCTCTTTACCAACTTAGCCATCTTCCTGGCCTAAGGCAGTGTACATCTTAACCTATGAATCTGGGGGGTGGGGATACAAATTACAACCATAGCACTCATTGAACAAAATAATAGAAATACCGCTAGCTCATCTGCCCCTCCCCCCCAGAGACAGACAATGTTCATCTTCTGCTGACTCTACTTACCAGCTTTAGGCCTCTGATTTTTATAGGTAGTTGTCTTTTTTAATGAAAATAGAACCATGCTTTAGAACTATTCCCAGTACATGGTTTTGGAAAGTCTTCATTTAATTAATTCTATGTCCCCATCATTTAGAAGATGGTACATAGCAATAATACATTTTATGTCACTTACTTTAATTATTCTTTAATGCTATTTTTAAAAGTACAATGGCAGTCACTGCAGTGAAATACTGTAATCTGACCATGACTGTTTCCTTACAGTGAACTTTAGCAGAAAGAACGTGTTGGGTTGAAGGGTATACAAAAAAGCAAGGCTCTTGGTAAAACTCTCCTCCACAAAGATTTAACCAGATTACACTTCGTCATCAATGTTTGTGTGATTCTGACCTTTATGTCCCTTCAAATTCCATTGTTGAAGTTCTCACCCCCGAGGTCATGGTATTTGGAGATGGAAACTAGCATATGACCAGATCACCAGGACACAGCATCATGAATGTGTCCAAGAGAGACCCATGCCCCGGCTTTCCCCCATGTGCCCGGTTCCCATTAGCCTTGATCCTGAAGGACTTTTCAGCCTAGAGACCATGATAGTTCTGCTGTTTACAAGGCACCCAGTCTCTGACACTCTTCCTCATGGTCTTTCCTGCCTTACTTGGCGATGACTTGCTTCTTCAAGCTGAAGCTACCACTAGTCTGCCGCTGTCCAACACGTGGGACATTTCTCAGGCTGTGAGATTTTCCACTGTACACAGCACATGTTTGGGGAACGGGACTTGTGTTGTACTGACAGGTATGACTGTGACTGGTCTAACCTCCAGGCTCAAGGTCAGATGTAGGAGAACTGGGTTTTTAACACACAGCTTCTAGGTCGGTAGCAGCAATTTTGTTTGTTTGTTTCAACAACAACAAGAACAGATTACAAGAGGCTATGCAGCTGGAGGCATGGAGGTTTCTACAGAATAGGGATGTTCTCCTTGAGGCAAAGCCGGAACAGTCACAGGAAGTTTTACAAGAGGCATTTGTTTCACTGCTACTAACTGACAGGTAGACACTCATCTCATAGTGGAATTTCTTTGGAACAATTTTGCTTTAGAACATGACATACCAGTGCGGATATTTTGAATGTTTAAAGTGAAGTAAGTTTTACAAGCAGGTTGGATAGAAATCTCATAGCAGTATTGATGCTGAAAGTAGATCATGCATTGGACAAACGCAAGAATGCCATCACACTGAAGCCCAAGCTGGAGGCCTGAGAAGCAAAAGTCTTGAGCAATAGAACCTTCTCTCTTCAGATCTCTGTGAACTTCTTGGAATGTAGAAACAAGTGGGCCCTTCAGACTGTGAAATACTTCTAAATGCCATGAGGCCAGAGAACAAAAAACCCATGAGATGGGCATTTCTCCCATCGGAGATACTCTCTTTCTGTTTTCTGTTCTTGTTTCTCAATATTTGTTCATCTGAGAATTACACAATTGGTTTTATAATTGATAAGCTTTATAATTTGTAATTATACAATTGTATAGTTGGTTAATTGGCATCAACATGAGGGACTAGATCAAGGTTTGGGGGAAGCTAGAATACATTTTATGTTCATGCTCATAACTATGCATTTTAGGTTTAATTATTATGAGGCTCACCACCAACCAACTTCTTTTCTTAATCTTGAAGCCAAAATTTTGATATATTTAACATTAAGACATTTCTCCCTCTCAGTGATTTATTTCAGGAACTATATTAAAAACCATTCAAGCAACATGTTTCTGGACACTCCTTATGTCTAAGACTGTCTTGTCTCTGAATTTGAAACATAACTTTCACCTCTCAACTGAAGACTTTCATTGTCCCATCACAGACAACTAAATCTGTGCTCTGCTCTCATCTCTGCTCCCTCACACAACAACCTCTTTTATTTTCTGTATAGTTCTGGCTGTCCTGAAATTCACTATGTAGACCAAACTGGCCTTAAATTCACAGAGATTTGCCTGCCTCTGTCTTCCAAGTGCTTGGATTAAAGGCATGAGCCATTATGTATGGCCTTGCAACAAAATTTTACACTTTCATCTAGAAATATTTTTTAAGCCATTTATCCATGACCCACAAATGCCTCCTACAGTTAACTTACACCTCTTCCTTCATCCTGCCCTACATAAGGTGAGCTCCTTCGATTTCTGTGCAAGTGTTTCTGCTCTTTAGTGTACACTTCCTGTCTCTCTGGGCTTTGATCACTGCTTTTGTTCCTATGTTTTTTCTTTTCACCAAGAATGTGTTTTATTCGCAGATCCTTCCTCCATGTCCCCTGACAACCAACATCTTCCTTCTTTTTGCTTTCCTCCTTAGCTATATTCCTGTGTATTCTAGAAAAATGTAATTAGGTCATTTCTATGTACTGGAAACTGAACTAAGTCTTGGTCATTCTAGCAAGTTCTTCACCATAAAGAGTCACCCACAGTCCCTTAAGAACTTGACACAGTCTCTTCACACGAGAAGTCTATTTTAACACAGTATCCTTCCAGCCATTCAAATCTAAAGCATAAGAAAGCTCTCTGCTCTGAGCAAAAGGTTATATATTGTTATAATTAATGGCCTGGCTTATTTATGTTTGGAAAAAGACTTACCAAAATAATATTATGACCTTGTCATTCTAAACCTGTCTGTGAGTTGAAACCAGAATCAAATGACAGATACGAAACTCACCATGTGGTTTTAAAGAGAAAAAACAAAACCCTTAGAAAAAGTGATCAGTGTGTGGAAAGTTGTTGAGGTTGTCACTGTGGGAAAGAACCCAGTCGTGGGTTACTTTCATGTTTTCATGAGAAACAAAAACCTACAGCCAGTGAAAAGCAGAGAGCTTCCGTTTTTGAACTTTTTCCTATTCATCTTCTGAATGCAGGATGGGAAACTGTGATTTACAGTGATGAAGACAGACACCATGGACTTGTTACTGAGAAACTAACTGGAGCTGAGTCAAGATGAAGATGTGTAACCCTGCACTGGGAGGCTTAGCAGAAGGGTCACAAACCTGTGGCCAGCCTGGGCTGCACAGCAGGACTATAAAAGGGAGAAAGAAAAAAAGAAAGAAAGAAAGAAGGAAGGGAGGGAGGAAGGGAGAGCAGAAAGAGAGAAGGGGAAGAAGATGTTTACAAAGAAGAACCACACAGCAAAGAAAATTTTCAAGTCAATCTTTGCCTTCGGTGATCTCAAAATGCCACGTTCTTACATAAGCCCTTCATGTTCATTATAATGGCCTCCCAAATAAAATTCTTTGCAAGTTTCTTCATTGCTATGCATGATCCTTGGCATTAACACTTTATAATAAGATTATAATAAAATAATGCGATATTTTAATAACATTTTATTCCAAGTTGCCTTATTTTCCATGGCTTGCAAAATCTCTCCATCTCTTCTCACCCTTACACTGACAGATATATATTTCAATTGAAGACGGTCCTCCATCGAAACCTCTGCATTTCTAATATTCCCATTTCACCTGCAGGACTTAGAAGGGAAGATGGGCACTGTTCTAACATTAATGGAAAATGTTATTGCTAATTTAATAGAGTTTGGTGCTTCAGTGAATTAATCATCTTTTGGGAGATTCTGAAATGCTCCCATGAGTTGTATAAAACTTGGCTCAGTATGGTTGCACAGACTTTTAATCCCTGCATGGCAAAAGCAGATCAGAGGGGTGGGGATATGGGGGACAGGAGGGCAGGGAGGCAGAGGACAGAAGAGCAGGGGGCAGAGGGTCAGGGAGACAGGGGGCAGAGGGGCCCAAGAAATGCCAGGAGGGTCTCTGTGAGTTTAAGGTTAAACCGGACTACAAAGTGAGACTCTGCCTTTAAGCAATTTTCTCAAAACTGAGTAATAGCTAATTCTTAAAGTATAGCAAGACACAAAACTACCAAAAACTTCTTGTTTTAAAAATATTTATTTTGTGTGTGTGTGTGTGTGTGTGTGTGTGTGTTGCCTGAATGCATGTCTGTGCACCACATGCATGCAGTGACCGAGGGGGCCAAAAGAGGGCGTTGGATCCTCTGGAACTGCAGTGACAGATAGTTGTGAGCTGCCACGAAGATACTGAGACCTGAACTTGGGTCCCCTATAAGAGCAGCAAATGTTCTTAACCTCTGAGACATCTCTCCATGCTCCCTATACAACTTCGTAAGCAATATAAGTAGTTTTTTTTTTTTAAGTTCTGTATATTAGCAAATATAAATGCAAGCACAGAGAAGCAGAATTCACTTGCTCTAGAAGTATTTTGATATTAACTGACTCTACATGCTATGCTAGATACTGGGCCTTGAGTTCTCTGATGCACTTTACCTTAATGTAATTACTTCCTTTCCTACTCTTTGTTGTTACAATGAGGCAATTCTAGTGACTTGACCTCTCTAAAACATTCTTGTTGGCATCTTATTGAGCTGTCAGGAGATACTCCTGACTTATTGCCCAAGGCTTCAGTGAGTCAGAGATAAATCTATCTGAAAAAGCAGAAAGAATATTTTTGTCATAATATCCTTCTGCAATGCCTACTATTCAATAAACATAGGGGGGGGGAACTCCTGTAGAGCATAGTGGCAGAGGGTGGCAGAGGCAGTTGAATCTGAGAGTTTGAGGCCAGCTTGGTCTACACAGTGTGTTCCAGGGCAGGCAGAGCTACACGGTAAGGTGCTGTCTTGAGATATAAAGAAAACAAAGTCCCTTATAACTTCTGTACCCAGGTAAGACAACTCCCACGCCTTTTCTGTCTGCATTTCTGAGCCCATGCTGCACTTCGCACCATTAGCTTCTTCTTTTGCATCTCTGTTGGTTCTTTGGATCACGTCTTTTACACAGACTCACATCGGTAAAGAACAATTAACTAGGCCCTTTGAGAGAAAGGACTTAGCCTTTCAAAAACACCTCCAAACAAAAAGTCCATCCCCTTCCTTCCTTATTCTTGAGTTTCCAAATGTGTCACCTACTGACTTTGATTTTTCTTCCTCAGATACTATGTTAATTAGCATATACTGCTCTGTCTTTGAGCAAAATTTCTCAGAACTTCATTTCCCTAAGGTCCTGTCTCAGACCAGCACAACCTGCCTTCATCAATTCAGATTCATCCATGAAATAACGGGGCTCCCCCAAGTCTGAGTTTCACAGATCTAAATCCTTAACAGACAAGAACCTCTCCTTCTCAAATTTCCTCACTCTCTTGCCACAGCCAGAGAGCAGCACCACAGAAATAATCAGGGCCCTGGGTCAGGAATGAATCTTGACTCAAGGTCTGATACTCCCCCTAGTGGTATAGAACCACATCCTGGGACGGGACTCTAGTTGGTGACAGGTTCTGTGAGGCCAATCAAATCTGAGCCCAAGTTTGTCAAAGATGGTCAAATTCGGTAAGAGCCAATGCAGCCTAAAATTTAGTGGTCCACTCAGAGGCTTGATCCCTGGACTGGATTTTCCTATGAAAGGACCCAAATCTCCAAGCCAGTGGCCATCACTGCCGTTCTTATAAGATGACATAATGACATCTCATCGCTACCAAGGAAAAACCACATGCCAATTTCAACTCGGTGACTGTACTGTCACCAATATCCTAGAGAATTCTCAACAAATAAAACCAGAGTATTCATTCATTCATCTATGCACTCGTCTTTCAGGACGGGGAAGTAACTGAGTTAGTGAAGTGCTTGCCTTGTATATATGAGGACCTGAGCTTGATCTCCAGTACACACACACACACACACACACACACACACACGCACGCGCGCACGCACGCACGCATGCACGCGCACGCACGCACGCACGCACGCACGCACGCACACACACACACACACACACACACACACAGTCTGATAGGATGGCCTATGTAATCTCAGCACTGGGAAGCAGTGATAGCCAGGCTACTACTCGATGAGTTACAGGCCATTGAGAAACCCTGTATAAAACACGAAGTAGAATGACACTTGAGGTTGACTTCTACACGTGAACACAGAAGTGTCTCACACACACACACACACACACACACACACACACACAGAGCACCTGTTATAGAAGAGATATTACAGGGTTTTAGTCATCCCAGCCTGCAAACAGAGAATGGATAAAATCATGAAAATGTAGGTGGAGATCTGGCCTGGCCTGGACAGAGCCAGGAAGGTATTCCCAGAAGACAAGCTAGCTGAACTGATCTTGTGGGGTCAGGAAAAGTTAGTGAAATAAAGTCAAAGAGTGTTATTTTAAACTCAATGATATACTTTCAACAGATCCTACTAAAGAAGAAAGTCATTTTAACTAGGCAGGCAGTCACACAAAACAAGACAGAATGCAACTTTCCTTAATTCTCGTCCTTCCAGAAGGGAGTACACTGATGCCTTAAATTGTAAGTGTAAGCATATTAATTACTCAGGAACCTCACTCATGTACAGGGCTATCAAGCACATTGGTGGATTGAAAGTAATGGCACCAGTTTAGCTGTAGGTCACAATGTTTAACCATCTGTGCCCTCTGTAGTACTAAAAGTTCCATGTTCATGGCTGAGGGCAGACTACTTCATCAGTCACTGTTGGAGCAATGGATGTGAGGCATCTCTCAACACCATCTTCCTTGATAGGCCTGGTCTCACTTTCTCAGTGCTGTGACAACATGCCCGGTAAAGTAACTGAGGAAGGAAGGGTGTACTGGGTCTCACAGTTTAATGCACACGCCATTCTGATGGGAAGTCAGAGCAGCAGGGGCTGCATCCTCAAGCCAGTAAAAAAAGAGCAATGGATATTTGTGCTCAGGAAATGGTGCTGCCCACTTTCAAGATGGGTCCTCCCACCTCAACTAACCTAATCAAAAGATTCCCTATAGGCTAAATAATGTCTGCCAGATGTGCCTGGAGGCTTGTGTTGGCGGTGATTCTAGAACATGGTAAGCTGACGCTAACCATCACACACACCATTAGGCCTATTGGGAAGTTGAGTTAGACACAGAAAGAGTTAGACACAGAAAGAGGACACACCTCTCTGTAAGTGCCATAATCTGGACCAAGTTCAGGGACTCCAGAGCAAGTCTTCGAGACCTCATCTCGTTGCTTTAACTGCAGGATGCTCTCTGCACACTTCTTTATCTTTTCTGTCTTTGCCTAGCAACGTTACCTATGTCATACCACATTTCTGCCTCCTTTGCAGTCACTGAATAGACTCCAGACATGCATGTGACAGAACAGTGGGTATGAGACAGGTGATCTAAGTACGGCTAGATATGCCATCATTCCCATTTTCAGCAATAGTTATTCTAAGAAACTCCATAACATTGTGGATTTATTCTAAATGACGTGGGGGGTTGTGGTTTTTTTTTTTTTAAGTTGATACACGCTAGACTTTGTCTCCTGCAAAAAACTGTAGTCATTACAGTACTTTTATGAACCTATTTATTTCACTTATATTCTATTTACATTCCATATATGTTCTATTTATAACTATTAAGGAAACAAGATGGGCCTGGGAATGGCTCAGTGGGTAAAGTGTCTGTTGCATAAGCTTAGGGATCTGAACTTTGATTCCCAACACTCATGTCAAAGGCTGGATGTGGTGATGGTCTCCTATAATCCCAGTGCTATGAGGCAGAGAAGAATTCTTGGAGCTAGTTGTCCAACCAGACCGGTCGAAAGTGAGCTCCAGGCTCAGTGAGACCCTATCTCAAGAACAAAGTTAAGAGCTGTAGCGAGATATTTACTTTGTCAGCACAAATGGCACTGACCACGCCCATTGGGGTGGGGACAGGGGCAGATACTATCTAGAGGAACTAGGTCTGAAGAAACCCCCCCCCAGCTCTCTCTTGCTTGCAGCATGGGGTGGGGGGGGGGGAGGAGAGCATCAGGAGACATCCTTGGGACTAGGAACCTGCTGGTGTTCATTTGTCTATGTTGTAAGTTATTTCTCTCTGAATAAACATCTTTTCATCCTATTTATTTTTCCTGATCCTTATTAAACCACAATAAAGAGCAATATAGAAAGGTTCAGAAGTCAACCTCTGACCCCTACATGCATGTACAAACAAGCACATTTACTTACACACACACACACACACACACACACACACACACTCAAAACAACAACAACAAAAAAGAAAATAAGCATATTTCTCCTACTGGGAAAATGTTTATCAGCATACAGTATGTGACAGACACACTGCTAGGCAACCAAAGTGTAAAGCTGAGTGGAGCACATTATTCACAGCTATCCTTTTATATTATATAATAAATAGAGCAAGAGCCAGGGACTCGGAGTAGCTGATCTATAATCTGGTACTGTTAATATGATAATGACTCATAGTTTATGGAAAATTATTACAGATTCAGATTTTTGAGGGTAGAAGGCTTTTTTTTTAAATTGTTTTATTTTTATTTTCTTATTTTGATATAGGGTTGGGCTTATTTACCCAGGCTGAACTGAGCTATTATTATTTTGAGACAGGGTCTCATGTAACCCAGGCTAGCATTAAATTCCCATTCCTCTAGCCATGTTCAGCCTGTGACAGATTTGTAAACAATGTATACCAGCAGTGTCACAAATACTCACCAATACTGTAGTATCTCTTTAGTTCGGTGCGCCTGATTTCCTTTAGCTGGTTGTTTTTTCTCTTCTTTTTCTCATCCGTGCTACATTCCCCCTCCACTGCAACGTTTGACTTGTCCTGGTCCAAAATGACTGAATTAGGATCCTCCTTCCCGGAATGACTCCTCGTGGCTGATGCTGAGACGATCTCTGCATTCTGTTTGGTTTGTTTCTTCTTTTTCAGTCTACAAATGGAAAAAGGGAAACCCTGAAGAAGTGCTATCTGCAATCCTAATTTTATGCTGTGGGGCTCTATCATGGAATTATCTGATACATAAAACACTACGGGCCCCACCCCCCAACTCTTGCTACACAGCACACAGACTGGCTTCCAGCTTATCATCCTGCCGCAGACTTCCAAGTGCTGGGCTCACAGGCATGTGGCGCCCAGCCTGGGTCTTTCTCCACCCCTCTTTGAGCAGAACTCGGTGACTGAGAAGCCAGGGAGTATACATGCGAGGCAAGCAATCTACCACTGAGTTTAGTCTTCCGTTCTGTTTTCACTTAAAAGGAGGAGGAGGTAGAGACGGAGGAAGAAGCAGCAGAAGGAAGAGGAGGAGGAGAAGTTATTTGAAGACAGTGTCTTGGAGGCCTGTTCTTTTCTGAAGGGAAATAAATGGAGAGTAGATCTGGGGGAAAGGGGAGGTTTGGGGTAGGTGGTAGTTTGAAGGTAATCGCACCCCATAATCTCATAGGGAGTGGCAGTATTAGTAGGTATGGCCTTGTTGAAGTAGGTGTGGCCCTGTTGGAGGATATAAAGTCTCCTATGTTCAAAACACCAGCCAATGTCTCAGTCTACTTCCTGTTGCCTGCATATCAACATGTAGTAGCTACCCCTCCAGCACCATATCTGCCTGCATGCCACCATGTCCCACAGTCCCACCATGGTGATAATGGACTGAACCTCTGAACTGTAAGTGAGCCACACCAATAAATGTTTTCTTTTGTAAGAGTCGCCATGGTCATGATGTCTCTTCACAGCAATAGAAACCCTAACTAAGATGTGGGAGGGGGAGCCATGAGTAGTAGAGGAGAGGATATGGTGGCTGGAATGAATTATATGAGAGAAGAATCTATGTTTAAATTTAAAAATCTATTTTCAATTTAAAAATTTTAAATTAGAATTTAAAATTTTTAATTTTCCAATTAACAAAAGAAAGAAAGGTGTCTTCCTTGGTTTTGATGCATATGGAGACAGGAGCTCAGGGAACTAACATATGTCTTGTCAAACACTAACTATGATACATGAACTTCCTTAGCTACCAACAGGCTCTTTTATAAGGGTTAGATGAAATAACATATGGCAATACCTAACACAAAGAAGCAGAAACAGAATAGCTAAATTACAGGGTTATAATATCTAGTGACATCAGAACTCAGCACTGTAAGATGACACATGTCACTTTCAAGCATGCCATTCACTATTGTCCCCAGAGCACCAAGGGCTAGAGAGCTGGGGAAAAGTGCAGGCGAGTTCATATTTCATCTCTTTGTGTGCCTGGCTAAGCACACACACAAACAATGCATGCACACACACAATTACAAATCAAAGTCAGCCACAGAAGGGATTATTTTCAGTGAGAACATGATTATTTCCTATCAGATATTTATTAAGCTATGTTAGTGGTGGAAGAATAGACAGCTCTTTGTGAAGGTAGGTCTCTGGTAATGTCTCTAATAAAATAAAAAAGAAAATCTGATCAAATTACGGTATGAGGCTTAATGCGCAGTGCCCTGGCTCTCTCTGTGTGGAGCGAGCATCTCTTTGTAGGGAGTGGTCTCTGCAAAGGCCTGAACCCTTTCTCAAAAAACACTGACCATATATGGATGGGCTGGCTGGTGCTGTTCTGTGTATTAGCTCATCAAAACCTGCTTGAAATGTACCTTTGCCATCATTCACAAATGATTTTTTCTTTTTCTCCTAGAAGAAAGCAGGTGCATAAAATTAGCTCTGTATCTTATCTCCTGAGATATGCTGTTTCTCCATGCTCTGGATTTTTCCACTTGATGTCCCCATTTCACCCTCTCCCTGTGATGATTAAATCCACTTTGATCTGGGGCATGAGTTTTCACAAGCGGTAGCAGCAGTGTGTGGGGACATCTCATTAGACACTAATTTTCACTTGTGGGAATTACAAAGTGGGATATGCTGTTTCCCTTGTTTTCTTTCTTCCTTTACAGATTATTGTTGTCAATGGTCCAGCCAAACAGTTGTTATTTCAGAAGGGAAAACGGGCTGGAAAAGAGTAACACCTACTAGTTTACAATAAAATAGGGTAAAACTTAGCGCCTTTGAATTTCTAAATCAGTTTTTTTGTTTGTTTGTTTGTTTTGACTAGAGTAATCTGGGTTTCTTCCTTCCTTTCTTTCTTTTTCTTTCTTTTTTGGACATTACCATTATAATTGGAACATCCTGGTCTTGCATCTGGAAGCAGAGCAATTTCTGGAACCCTGCTAGGAAGCCCTTCCTTGCAATACAGAAATAGACACTACCTCTTTTCCAAGGTTGAGTAACTGGCAGCTTCTGGCAGAGTTAATGGTCCTTGGACTGTGCATTTTGGAGCTTTTCAAGTTTTCTCCTTTGTTTTCAGAGTACTTCCTTTATTTCATCTAAGGTGTGTGTGTGTGTGTGTGTGTGTGTGTGTGTGTGTGTGTGATATGTACATGGCTGTGTGTTTGCATATGTGTGTGCACTCATGTGTGCATGTGTATGGAGGCCAGAGATCAACATGAGGAATATTACTTATAACTGGCCACCTTATTTTCTGAGACAGGGTTTCTCCCTGAGCCTGGGGCTTGTTTGAAAAGTACTGAAGGACATTTAGCATTTGATAGCTATAGGTACAAATGAAGACAACAAACCTTCATTTGGTTAGATTATACTTACTTTCTTTCAAATAAATCACGAGTCCAAGAACAACCAACCATTTTGAGTGCTGCCCTGGCCCCCACTGCTGTATTTAAACCCTGTCTCTTCTAGCTCCAAAATGTCCCCAGGAAATCAACCTCTCTTCTTGTTCCGGTCGCACTGAGCACATCAGACTCTGCCTGCCCCGTACTGTGTCCAGTACTGTCATTGTTATATTATGAGAGTGGTCAGTACTGTACCACAACATTCACGCTGTGTGAAACCTAGGAACTACTGGTGTGCAGCCACTAAAAGGGCTCATAGGAAACCCAGAAGGAGCGGGAGATGTCAGTGATAGACCTTCCTCAAGAGCAAAGGTGGCCATGATCTGAACTTCCCGTCTTCCCACAGCAGCATTGTAAAAAAATGTCTTTATTTGGAATCTGCAGCCTTTTCACATCATAGTAAAAGGCACTCACAAATGAGAGCATACTTCATTCTCTCCCTATTATAGGTTTTTCCACAGCTAACAGAACAATGCTAGTGTTAATTTGTGTAGAAGAATGAAAGCAGCTTCCTTACATATAGGGAATGAGTTTGGGACCCTGGCACTCACAGTCAGGACTCTGAAAGAGTCCTTTTCTGACTCTGCAGTCCCTTCTCTGTAGGAGTTCCTCTGTGTCTTGTCAGCAGTTCCCAAGTTAACCACTCAGCGACTGACTTAATTGGAAACGCTCTGCTGCTAGTTCAGGCTCGTTACTAGCTAACTGATATGCAGAGCAACACAGAACACCACCAAACTAAAGCCTGCACTGACACTAGCAGTGAGAGCTTCATGATGGCAAGGACTTCTTGTGTTAACGGATGCTTGGAGCTGAGGAAAAGTTCCCTTTTAATACTTCATTACTTCTTTGTGAATGACTGAATTCACAAAGAAATTCATGTTCTCACTGGGCTTCAAATCATTCCCCTGCAGGAAGGCCCCTTTACCTCTCCCTGATTAGTAGTGTGCTCTCAAGAGTAGATGCCCATCTCTTGCTGCAGATATTTAAAGAGAAGACATGCCAGCTACACAGGATTCAAATGTATTAAACAGATGTGCTGGGGATGCAGCTCTGTGGTCCAGCACTTACTTAGCATTAATGAACCCTTGGGTTCAGTTCTCAGCACTGCAAAAACAATACATAAGACCATAGCCTTCTTTAATTAATATTAACATTTGACTCTTTCCTTAATTTTAAATTTGAAGTCCATGTAGCATATAAATTTTACCTCAAAGTTGAGTTTTACTTTTTCAAAAAGATTATCAGGAAAACCTTGGGCCTGGGTTTAGTGGCATACACCTTTAAACCTAGTACTCAGGACAAAGAGATAGGTGGGTCTCTGTGAGTTTGAGGCTAGCCTGGTCTACATAAAGAGTTCTCCCTAGGTACTGCATGTAGTATAGAGATATACCCATAAAAATAAAAAGAAATGCATCTTCAAAAAAAAAAAAAAAAGAAAGAAAGAAAAGAAAAGAAAGGAAGGAAGGAACGAAGTAACGAAGGAAGGAAGGAACGAAGGAAGGAAGGAAAGGAGAAAAGAAAAGAAAATCTTACAAGATCTTTCTTTTAACAGAAGCTTAGGGGCTGAGTTCCAGAGCTGGCTTCCTATATGTACTTTACAAATGCAGGAGGCAGGCAATTTTATCTGTATCTCATAGATAAGGTAAGAAAGGCTGAGAAAATGTTTCCCTAGGTCACAGGACAAAGTTCAGCTGTGGAGCAGGAGATCACGAGTTAAGGCTAGTTCCCATTGTCACAAGGTTGGTAGGCTGCCCCTTCTAAGGGTGTCTACACAGCATTGTGTGTCTTTTGACTTTACAGCGCAATGCACTGGGCTAAGGAACTCTATGAACTCTAGAGAAGGGATGGCCTCATAGTCTTGGCAAGGTTGATGAAGAGTTCGTGCAGAATTTGATTTCAATCCAGATTTGGGTTTTGGCCTTGGGTTCCTGGGTAATGAGCTCTGTGACTTCCTTTGGAATTGTGGTAAAGTAAACAGAGACAAGGGACTGAGAAGGTTTTTTAAGTCTTGCCTGGCCTTAATGGTTATACTGGGCTGAAAAAAAAAATTAGGAAATGTGTTAAAGCTATTTTGATGTGTAAAAAAATTATTTTTTTAAGTCTATACTAAATCTACCTACCTATTTATACTTCCCTGTGTCTTCCTTAAGACTCACATCTGGGATTGCCTCTTTCCACTGTAGACTCCCAAGAGTTGGGAATGTGTCCAGAGTTCAATATGCTATACCATCTATTTATAACTTCTCTCAAAAAATAATAACAACAAAATAAGCCAACAAAAAATACACAATGTTCCACAGACTAATAGCTCTGGAAAGAAAAACACAAGCTGGGCATTGGTGGTGCATGCCTTTAATCCTAGCACTCGGGAGGCAGAGGCAGGTGGATCTCTGTGAGTTTGAGGCCAACCTGGTCTGCAGAGCAAGTTCCAGGACAGGATCCAAAACAATACAGAGTAACCCTGTCTTGAAAAACAAAAACA
Source organism: Phodopus roborovskii (assembly GCF_943737965.1). Lineage (NCBI taxonomy): Eukaryota > Metazoa > Chordata > Mammalia > Rodentia > Cricetidae > Phodopus > Phodopus roborovskii. The sequence continues at coordinate 11,753,719 of NW_026125397.1, forward strand.
AAAATAAAGAGAAACATAAAGTGCCAAAGTTGAACAGCCACGGGACTATGTATTCATTCAGCCTTTTAACACTAAATTTCTTCCTCCAGTTGCCTTCAAGGGAAATAAATTCTAACAGAAAAGATGCAGTGTAGATAGCACACTGGTTCATTGAAAAATGCTACATAATAGTATTCTAGTGTCACTTTATTTTGTGAAAATAAAGGAAAAATACAACAAAATCTTCCCAGACCAACTATACACAGGTAAACACACACAGGTAGGTTTGGTGGATTCAGGATTATCGTTGGCCATGAAGGACAGTAGAACTTCCATAATTACATAATTTGGTACTGATTTTTTTCATATTTGGAGGGGAGAGTATTTTGTAATCACAAAGGCAAAAGCCAACATAATAAACAGCGGCTATGGCAACATTTTATTATTCTTTCTAACTTTAACTACTGCAGTGAATTAATGGACACAACCCTACCCTGTCCCACCCCCTTCTGCCTATCAGAGGCAGCTATCTACCTCCCTCAAGAGACTTTGCTCTGTTCCTTGGCTCCTCTGGCTGCACCCACCTCATTAGACCTCTTGACCCACAGAATGTAGGTTGTTTTCTTCTGGTTGTCTAAGCCTGACTCTTGCCCACCCACGTGTAAGCTAGGGAAAGCAATGGAATGAGCCCATCCACTGTATAAAATCATCTGTGTTGGAACAGTCTTTTGTTCCTCGGATATTGCAAGTTACTAAATGTAGACCTTGGGTTCCTTGTCTTTGACATGAAAATTAACTCGGTTTTTGTGGTGGTTGAATGGTAGAGGAAAGGCTTATTATTGACCTGTGATTGGTTCTCAGGAGCTGTAAAACACGAGCTACGTCTATGCCACTACAGTTATTCTTACTGGGAATGTTCCAAGGACACAAGTGAATGAAAGAATGTAAAAACAAAAACAGCCTAGCTAACACAAAAAAGGTACTCAGCATTATCGCAGACAATAATCCATGTTCATGTTCTAATTCTCACTGTGCATAAATTCTAACCTTTATTGTGAATACAGTCCCCGACACAGAATATCTGTTATCTCTAAAGTACTTGTTATATAACCACTTTTTTACATTCTAGTTCATTTTATGGCTTCATAGAGGTTTAGTTTTCTTCAAAATCCATAATGGTAAATATTTGCCAACTAATTTCAAACTTAAAAGCAAGGGGCAGGGAAAAGGTAGTCTTCGAAAAATCACTTAAGGGCCTGGGAAGCTCAGCAGTTAACAGCATATACTTCTTGTACAGAAGACCCAAGCTTGGCCCCCATGTTGGGCAGCCCATGACTACCTGTAACTCCAGCTCCAGGGGATCCTATGCATCCTAAACACACACACACACACACACACACACACACACACACACACACACTTGAAAAGTAAGATAAACCTTTAAAAGTTATTTATGAAAATTCTGCTTTGGAATTATGGCCAAATAAAAATAAAAATTATGAATATTCACTAAGAAAATCTATACATATATCCAACTCCAAAATCACAAATTTGAATTTAATCACAAATTTTAGATACGTGTTCTTTTTTTTTTTTCACTGTGTCTAACCATAAAAATGAGATTCTTCCCACTCACCAGTGGAAATGAAACAGCCTGAACTCCTATTCAAAAACAAGACAGGCTTTTGCTCTGTGTGTTGAATGCCCCACTGAGCAGTGTGGCTCCATTCTCTGAAGGTCTAGGTGCTATGGCACAGACTGGAAAAGTTCTAGGGTGGTTTACAGTTAGGAGAGTGGTAACACATGTGTTCCTCAGCGAATGGTAGGGTTCAATTCAGATTCAGATAAACCACAGTGTAAGTTAAAGGTGCACTTAAACACCAATATGCTCATCATAAAGACTGGAATAAAAACAATTAAGTTGCATCATTTCAAATGCCATATCTCTTAGCTATAAACTGAACCTGGGAACCATACAAGGGAGCTTGCTCTGGTAGGAAGAGAGATGGAGAGGAAGAAGGACAGAGAGAATGAATATAAATTGAGTCATTATGCTAAGGATGATCAGCCAATATGTAAATATAGTAATTACATATTGATTTTATTGCTTATCAATCAAGAATAAGCTGACAAACACAGAAAAACAGAAGTTAGTCCAAAAGAGAAATGTTAAGAATGGGAAATTTCTTGCTTTGCTTTGCATCATTTGCTTTGCAATGATGGATACTGTTGTCCATGGGGCTTACCCACTCATGGCTTACTGACTAGCGGTACTAATTCCCTATGGCCACTGTAACAAATTAAAACAAACCTGATGGCTAAAACCAAAAGCAGGCAAGATGGCTCAGCAGGTGAAGATGCTTGCCACCAAGCCTGATGATCAGAGTTCAATCCTTAAGACCCACACAAAAGGAGAGAACTGACTCCTGCAAGTTCTCTCTCTCTCTCTCTCTCTCTCTCTCTCTCTCTCTCTCACACACACACACACACACACACACACACACACACACACACACACCATAAATGTAGTAACAAAAGAAAGCAAGGATAAACAAAAACATGACACACTCTTACAGTTCTGGAAACCACAAGTCTGGAGTCAGTGGTATGAGGCTGAAATCAAGAAGCAGGCAGGACCACCCCACCCCTCCCACCAGTCTCTTCGCTTCCCTTTTTCAGCTGGCAGATGAGAAGTAGAACCTCTTCCTTCACCTTCAGAGACAGCAACTTAAGACTCTGACTTCCTTGTCCTTCCTCCTTCCTTGGGCAGTCTAGTTTCCCTCTGCCTCCTTATTTGTATGCTTTTGACTGCCTAGATATCTTCCCTATGTCTAGATCCCCAACCTAGTCCTACCTTCAAGGTCTCCTTTGCCATGAAAGGGATCATTGCTGGCTTGAGAGATCAGGCTCTGCATATCTTAAAGGGTCAAGATAGGTCACAAATAGATTTGTTTTATTTTATTTTGTATTTGTTGTTGCTCTTTTTAAGACAGTCTCACTCTCTTGCCAGGCTGGTTTTGAACTCACATTTATCATCTTGCCTTCAGACTCTTAGGATATGAGCTTTTTGTGACAGTATGGTGTGTTCTATGAGTTGGCTTGCCTTTTCAGAGCTGGGCACACTAGGCAAATGTACTACCAGCAGGTACCCTCTGCTGCTCTAATTTATTTTGAGTCCCAGTAGTGCATCCCATTACTGCCTTAGCTTCCATGCTTGAGTCATGACAATGCCTATGGTGTGCACTGTCTAGACCTGTTCACTGTCAGCAATGACTGGTCGATAGCAAATTTCAGAAGAGAAAAAAAGCACAGTGTTTGTGAACGACCACTGCTCTGACCCCTCGGGCCACAGGAAGAATATTACATTGGGAACTTCTGTTTGTGGTACCTCTAAAACTGCCTTTGGAAGTGGGGATACCCAAAGAAAATTTTAAAATGAATTTCTACGGGTTACATTTCAATTTCAGACAAAATCACTTCAATCTGATCAACTCTAGTTATTCACTGAAGTCTTTCTCTATAAAAACAAAACAAATAAAAAAAGCCCACTTTCCCTCATCCTTGGCCCTGCTGGGCCCACTGCTCTGGCTGACCATTTGGCCAGAGAGTGGGTCCAACATCCCCACCATCTCCTTGAACCTTCCTGGGTTGGCTCTGTGCATACTGAACCTTCCCCTCCAGGAACGACCAGCCTGCCCTCACCTGACCTTTGGGCTCCTTCACCTGCTTTCTACTGAGGTGATTCTGGGACCAGCCTAGGCTCTCTCTGAGTTAGCTCTGCATCTCAACCCCCTATAACCTTGGCCTGAGTGGTACAGTCCTGGTACTTCAGACATCTAACACCCAGAGCCTACCTTTCCCTCATCCTTAGTCCTACTGGGCCCAGTGCTCAGGAGTCAGCTCTGAGCATACTGGGTGTGCCATCTGCAGCCTCCCCACACCTGACCTTTGGGCTCATTTGCCTGCCTTCTGCCTGAGTGCTTGAGACCATCCGGAGCCTGCCTTCCCCACATCATTGGCCCTACTGTGGCCTCTGCTTGAGAGACCCCCAAGAGAGCTTGGACTATCCAGAGTTACAGACATGGATATCCTGGCCCACCTACACCCACTGGGAGAGCAAGGTAGAGAGAGAGATTCCACTTGCACCCATTGGAAGAAGCAATGGGAAGACAGAAATACAAGAAAACACACACCAATAGAAAGACCAGTATGCCACCACCAGAATCCAGGGACTCTACACCAACTAGACATGAACACACCAAAAACAGATGAAGCTGAAGAGAATGACTTAAAAAAATAATTTCATGAAAATGATAGAGGCCCTCAAAGATGATTGGAGAAAATCCCCTAAAGAAATGGAAGAAAAAAAAACAAACAAACAAAAAATTGGAGGAAATAGAGGAAAAGAACAAGCCAAAAAAAAAAAAAAAAATGCAAGAAATAAACAAATCTCTTAAAGAAAGTAAGGAAAGCCAAGAAAAGACAATCAAACAGATGAAAGAAACAATGTAAACAGTTCAAGACCTGAAACTGAAATAGAGACAATAAAGGAAACACAAACTGAGGGAATGCTGGAAATACAAAAACTGGGTAAAAGATCAGGAACTACCGATGCAAGCATAACCAAAAGAATACAAGAGATGGAAGAGAGAATCTCAGGCGCTGAAGACAAACTGGAGGAAATAGATTCATCAACCAATGAAAATCTCAAATCCAACAAATCCTTAACACAAAACATCCAGGAAATGTGGGACACCACGAAAAAGACCAAACCTAAGAATAATAGGCATAGAAGAAGGCAAAGAAGCCCAGCTCAAAGGTGCAGAAAACATATTCAACAAAATCATTGAAGAAAACTTTCCCAATCTGAAGAAGGATATGGCTGTGAAAGTACAAGAAACATACTGAACACCAAACAGACTGGACCAAAGAAAAAAGATCCCTCGACACATAATAATCAAAGCACCTAACATACAGAATAAAGAAAGAATATTGAATATTGAGAGCAGTGAAGGAAAAAGGCCAGGTAACATATAAAGGCAGACCTATCAAAATTACACCTGACTTCTCCATGGAAACAATCAAGGCCAGAAGGTCCTGGATAAATGTTCTACAAATACTAAAAGAGTCCAAGGATGCCAGCCCAGGCTACTATAACCAGCAAAACTCTCAAGCATTATAGACAGAGAAAACAAGATATTCAATGACAAAGCCAGATTTTCACAATACATATCTACAAATCCAGCCCTACAGAAAGTTCTGGAAGGAAAACTCCAACCCAAGGAAGTTAACTACACTCACAAGGACATAAGCAATAGATAATTACATTTTACTAGAACCCAAGGGCAAATATATTCACAATACCACCACCACCAACAAATCTAAAACAAACAAGAATTAACAATCAATGGTCCTTACTTTCCCTCAACATTAATGGTCTTAACTCACCTATAAAAAGACACAGGCTAACAGAATGGATAAGAAGACAGAATCCATCCTTCTGCTGCATACAAGAAACACATCTAAGCTTCAAAGACAGACATTACCTCAGGGTAAAGGGTTGGGAAAAGATCTTCCAAAATGGATCCAAAAATCAAGCAGGTGTAGCTGTCCTAATATCTAACAAGTTAGACTTCAAACCAAAATCAATCAAAAGAGATTAAGAAGGTCAGTTCATATTCAACACAGGAGAAATCCATTACACACAAAGTCTCAATTCTGAACATCTATGCCCCCAAAACAAAGGCACCCACATTCATAAAAGAAATGCTACTAAAACTCAAAACTCACATAAAACCTCACACCCTCATAGTGGGAGACTTCAACAACCTGACTCATGAGTCAGGACCACTAGACAGAAACTTAACAAGGAAACAAAAGAACTAACAGAAGTTATGTCTCAATTGGGTTTAACAGACATCTATAGAACATTCCATCCAAACACAAAAGATATACCTTCTCCACACGGAACCTTCTCTAAAATAAACCACATACTAGGCAACAAAACAAACCTCAAAAAAAAAAAAATTGGAATAGTTTCCTGTATCTTATCAGACCACCATGCTTCAAAGTTGGAATTCAACAACACAAATTGCAGAAACCCTACAAACTAATGGAAACTGAACAATGGCCAATTGCACCATTTCAAAATTAAATCAAGATCAGATAAGCAATTTAAATAGACCTATAACCCATAATGAAATAGAAGCAGTCATCAAAAGCCTCCCAACCAAAAAGAATCCAGGGCCAGATGGCTTCAGTGCAGAATTCTACCAGAAATTCAAAGAAGAGCTAATATCAATACTCCTCAAGTTGTTTCACACAATAGAAGCAGAAGGTTCATTACCAAACTCCTTTTATGAGGCTATAATTACCTTAATCCAAGCCACAGAAAGACACAACTAAGAAAGAACTATAGACCAATATCCTTTCATGAACATTGATGCAAAAATACTCAATAAATACTGGCAAATCGAATCCAAGAACACATCAGAGAACTCATCCACCATGACCAAGTAGGCTTCATCCCATGGATGCAGGGATGGTTCAACATATGAAGATCTATCAATGTAACCTACCATATAAACAAACTGAAAAAGAAAAATCATATGATCATCTCACTAGATGCTGAAAAAGCCTTTGACAAAATCCAACACACTTTCATGATAGAGGTCTTGGAGAGACCAGAGATTACAGGAATATACCTAAACATAATAAAAGCAATATACAATAAACCAACAGCCAACATCAAACTAAATGGAGAGAAGACAAGGCTGTCCTTTCTCTCCATATCTCTTCAATATCGTACTTGAAGTTCTAGCTAGAGCAACAAGACAATAAAAGGAGATCAAGGGGATACAAATTGGAAAGCAAGAAGTCAAACTTTCACTATTTGCAGATGATATGATAGTTTACATAAGTGACCCAAAAAACTTTACCAGGGAATTCCTACAGCTGATAAACACCTTCAGCAAAGTGGCAGGATACAAGATTAACTAAAAAAAAATCAATAGCCCTACTATATACAGACAATAAAGGGGCTGAGAAAGAAATCAGAGAAACATCACCCTTTACAATAGCCACAAAAAAAAAAAAAAAAAAAAAACATAAAATAACAAGTCAAAGACCTATATGCAAAAACTTTGCATTTTTAAAGAAAGAAATTAAAGAAGATGCCAGAAAATGGAAAGACCTCCCATGCTCTTGGATAGGTAAGATGAACATAGTAAAAATGGCAATTTGCCAAAACCAATCTACAGATTCAATGCAACCCCCATCAAAATCCCAGCAAAATTCTTCACTGACCTTGAAATGATAATAATCAACTTTATATGGAAAAACAAAAGACCCAGGATAGCAAAAACAACCCTGTACAATAAAGGAACTTCAGGAGGCATCAACATCCCTCACTTCAACTTCTAGTATAGAGCTATATTCCTGAAAACTATTGGTACTGGCACAAAAACAGACTGGTAGACCAATGGAATCAAATTGAAAGTCCTGATATTAACCCACACACCTGTGAACAGCTGGTTTTTGAGAAAATAGCTAAAAGTATACAGTGGTGGGAGGAAAGCATCTCCTACAAATGGTGCTGGCATAACTGGATGATGGTGTGTAGAAGACTGCAGATAGACCCATGTCTATCACCATGCACAAAACTTAAGTCCAAATGGATCAAAGACCTCAATATAAATCCATCCACACTGAACTTCTTAGAAGAGAAAGTGGGAGGTACCCTTGAACAAATTGGTACAGGAGACTGCTTCCTGAACATAACACAAGAAGCATGGACACCAAGATCAACAATTAATCAATGGGACCTCCTGAAACTGAGAAGCTTCTGTAAGGCAAAGGACACAGTCAAATGGCAGCCCACAGAGTGGGAAAAGATCTTCACCAACCCCACATCTGACAGAGGACTGATCTCCAAAATATACAAAGAACTCAAGAACTACTCATCAAAACACCAAATAATCCAATTAAAAAGTGGGGTACAGAAATAAATAGAGAATTCTCGATAGAGGAATCCAAAATGGCTGAAAGGCACTTAAGAAAGTGCTCAATATCCTTATCCATCATGGAAATGCAAATCAAGGCAACTCTTTAGACACCATCTTACTCCTGTCAGAATGGCTAAAATTAGAAACACCAATGACAACTTATGCCGGAGAAGATGTAGAGAACACTCGTCTACTGCTGGTAGGAGTACAAACTTGTACAGCCATTTTGAAGATCAGTATGGTGGTTCCTCAGGAAAATGGGAATCAGTCTACCATAGGATCCCGCAATCCCACTCTTAGGCATATATATCCAAATGATCTACATCCATGCAACAAAGACATGTGTTCAACTATGTTTATAGCAGCATTATTTGTAATAGCAAGAACCTGGAAGCAACCTAGATGCCCCTCAACTGAAGAATGGATAAAGAAGATGTGGTACATTTACACAAGGGAATGCTACTCAGTGGGGGTGAGGTGGGACACACACACACACACACACACACACACACACACACACACACACACACACACAATGGAATCTTGAATCTTGCAGGCAAATGGATGAAACTGGAAGAAACCATCCTGAGTGAGGTAAACCAGTCCCAAATTGAGGAACATGGTATGCAGTCACTCATATATGGATTTTAGACATAGAGCAAAGGATCACCAGCCTATAATTCACCCCACTAGAGAAGCTAGGATACATTCAGGAACCTAAGAGACTCATAGAAGTTCCTGCACAAAAGAGAAAAGGGACAAGATATCCTAAGCATATCATGAGCTGGGGAGTGGGTAGTGACTGGAGAGGGAGTTCGGATAAAAGGGAAGGGGAGGAGAGGAGAACATATGGGACCAGGAAGATTGATTTGAGGGATGAATAGAAGAGAGCAAGAAAAGAGATACCATAATAGAGGGAGTCATTATAGGTTTGAAGAGAAAACTGACATTAGAGAAATGTCCAGAGACCTACAAGGATGATCCCAACTAACAATCTGAGTAATAGTGGAGAGGCTACCTTAAATGCCCTTCCCCGATAATCAGAGTGATTACTACCTTATATGCCATCCTAGAGCCCTCATCTAGTAGCTGATGGAAACAGAAGCAGGCACTCACAGCTAAACACTGAGCCAAACTCCTGGAATGCAATTGCAGAGAGGGAGAAGTGATGAGCAAAGGGGTCAAGACCAGACTATAGAAACCCATAGACCCAAAGAGACAGCTGACCTGAACAAGGAGGAGTTCATGGGCCCCAGACTGATAGCTGGGAAACCAGCATTGGACCGACTCAGACCCCCTGAACATGGGTCTCTGTTAGAAGGTATGGGCAGTCTATGGGACTTTTGACAATGGAACCAGAATGTAACCCTGGTGCACCAAAGGACTTTGGGAGCACATTCCCCATGGAGTAATACTTCCTTAGCCTAGAGACAGGAGGGAGGGTCTAGGCCCTACTCCAAGTGACTTGGCAGAATTGATGATCCCTCCTGGAAGGCATTACCCTCCCTGTGGAGTGGGTGGGGAATGGGAATGTAGGGGGTGTTGGGGTGGGCATGGGAGGATGGGAGGGAGAGGGACCTGGGATTGATATGTAAAATAATTTAAAAAGTGATAAAAAACCAACTTCTTTAAATCTGTTCTTTGACAGTTTTGTATATGAATATGATGCATTCTGATTATTCCTCTCATTCACCACCTTTCCACACTTGCCAACATCGACCCCCCCCCAACAAGCCATTTTCCACACTTATAGCTCTTTGTTCTGTTTTATAACTCATTGATTTTGACCAGGTCTATGGGGACCATGGGTTTGGAACTACCTATTGGAGCTTGGTGGGTTCGTCAGTGGGTAGCAACCAAAGACAATGATCCTCCCCTGAACCTATCAGCAGCCAATATCATCATGGAGAAGTAACATACACACACACACACACACACACACACACACACACACTCACGCACGCACGCACGTACCACTGCCATGAGCCCCTCCCTCCCAGTTCCACGATTCTTGATAGGGTCAGTCTTTTTTTTTGGGGGGGGGGTTGAGACAGGGTTTCTCTGTGTAGCTTTAGAGCTTATCCTGGCACTTGCTCTGTAGACCAAGCTGGCCTAGAAGACAGAGGTCTGCCTGTCTTTGCCACCTGAGTGCTGGCATTAAAGGCATGTGCCATCACCGGATAGGGACAGTCTTGTACAGTCCCGGTTCAGGTAGCCATAGCTACGATGGGCATTTTAAAGCCCTTCTCTCAACTGGTCTTCTAGCTCCTACACTCCTTCTACTCCCTAATAGAGTTCTTTGGTGCACACAGAAATCTTATTCTGGTCAGGGCTTCATGTTTTGAAAAAAAAATTTTTTTAATTCAAAATGATTGATCTACTCTGACTATATTTAATGAATTTATATAAAAAATTACACCTGGATATAGTTTCATGACTCATTTTACTTACAACCAAATTCTTTCAAAAAATGTGCCGTCTTGTGTACATTTCTGTGAAAAACAAACAATTAACACACAACAATCTTGAAAAATCTCAAACCGAAGAAACATAAGGATATAAAAGGTTTCTTTCCTAGCATTTAACTCAGTGGTTCTCAACTTGTGGATCACAAGCTTAACAATCCTTTCACAGGGGTGGTCTGAGACCACCAGAAAACACTGATATTTACATAAGGATTCATAACAGTAGTAAAATTACAGGTATGGCTTAGCAACAAGAATAACTGTATGGTTGGGGTCATGACAGCATGAGGAACTGTATTAAAGGGTTGCAGCATCTGGAAGGTTGAGAACCACTGCTTTAACTTTTCTTCCTGCTAACTGCTTAGACTGCATAACCATGGATGAAAATAGAAGCTAAATAGTTAGCTCTGAAAACAACCCGTTGAGTACAAACCCTCCTCTCCAAGCCCATGAAGAGAAATGAAGCAGAAACAACCTGCTTATACAAAGCAAGCATGAGTAGCATAAAGTTAGAATTATCTGGTACTAACAGATTCACTGTCCCCTTACTTTAGAAAGGGAGTCCTATGGATTCTATGTGGGGTTTTTCTTTTTGTTTTGTTTTGAGGAATTTTAGGCATGCATACACTTATTTTTTTTCATGTTGAGGTGCTTAAAAAGTGTGTGTGTGTGTGTGTGTGTGTGTGTGTGTGTGTGTGTTAGGGGGCAGGTGCATGTGTGTGTGCGCTACTGTATGAATGTGGAGGCCAAAGGACACCTCAAGTGCTAGCCTTTGTCTTTTGCCCTGTTTGCACTGCTATATGCCTAGGCCACCTGGTCCACTAGCTTAAGGCAATCTCCTTCCCCAGCCTTCTGACACTCAGTATAGTCCTGCTTGAACTACAGAAGAGAGTCCTACCAAGCCAAAGGTTTACATGACTTATGGGATCCCGACTCACATACTCCACTGAGTCCTTTCCCCTATTCCCATTATGTGCTTTCAATGCCATACCCTACAAATGGCTTCATAACTCACTATTCTACATATTCCAGAAAGAACCATCTAACATTGAGTTTAAAAGTTTTAGAAATTAGTTTAGGCAGATGGCCTCAATTTATATCCAAGATACCCATTCAATGTATTAGATGACTTTTTTTCCCAATTGTTAAGTCCATCAGTCACAAATTGAATTGGCATAAAGAATCTTGTAAAACTTATTCTTTTCTTTTTCATGTAGAACACTGGGATAAGGATAATTCATTTGTATATAAGAGTGAACACAAACTCTTGTGGGATTTTGATCCGTTTGGGTCAATGACATTTGGGGTGGCAAGCCCTAGGGAATAGTCTTTGTCTTCCTGTGTGAAAATTTATAAGCTAAGAGAGAGGGTTTTTTGCTCTCTTGCTCCTGAGCTTGTTTGGGTGTTTGCAGGGGAGCAGATGGCTTGTCGTTTGTGCTCTTGACCCCTGGACAGAACACCTGGATGAAGGCAGCGAGATTAGCAGCAGCACTAGCCTGTTCTGTATCAGTGAGTGTTTACCCATATTTCACACCTAAATAAATTCTTGAGAATCTTTACCAGACACTAGTGGATTCACGCTACACAAAACAGACTTTTAAAAAAATGTGGCACTTGTTTTCATACTTCCGAGGGCCTATCTCCAAGATTAACAATATCCAATCAGATTTTGGTTTTGTTCGAGCCATCTGTGATCATCCCCCAAGTACACTACACTTCTCTTCCCAGTTCCTGGTCCCGAGATCCTAAAACTCTTAGAATGCTCTGACTAAGAAGTTATTATTATTATTATTTGTTCTAGGGATGACTCAAGACTGGGGAGGGGAACGGGAGGGGGGGGCAAATGCCCAGAGAGATTCAAGATGAGGAGTGGACATCACAAGACCAAAGTAGTCAGGGTGTTGGTGTTTCCAGGCCTCTGCCTTCAAGGATGATCTCAGGAGAGGCTGAAGAAACTGGAATAGGAATCCAGTCATTGGTGACCAATGACTTATTCAATCAGATCAACATTAAAAAAAAATTTCCATTAAATATCTCTAAAGGTCCAGAGAGCTTCTGGGATGCTGAGCTCATTAGGGCTAGAAGGCTGGTGTTCCTCCACAGAGGAGAGGATCACAGAAGGTCCCAAAATTCTAGCCAAGTCAGACAGAACTTCTGTCTGGAATATGAAATAACATCCTTAGAATGCCATGAAACTGGTAAAGACTTGCTTTTAAAACCAGAACTCCACTGTCTACAATGAGTGATGAATGAGTTAATGTGCTCTAGTTTGTCCAAGAGTGCTTCTTAAGATCCAAAGAAAGGAATGATGAGCACTCAAGATATGGCTATTCCACAGGAGAACCTGGATTTCAGGCTACCTTTTGAAGACCCAGGAGGTATGACTAACTGACAGCACCACACAGCAAAACAGGGTGGAGCCAGGCCACAACAGCCCGGGTTATCAACTAGCTTTTATTTCCTTCATTGTAAGTTGCCCAGCACCCAAAGTTGGAGCTTACCATGTATCTTCCACTCATCTGTCACTGTCTTAGTCTTCTCTGGTATTGGGTCATTTCAGACCATCAGGAGGCTGAAGCCTCAGACCATATGGTGCTACCTAATGCAGAATAACTTCCAATATTTTAAGGTGTGTGACTTTTGTTTATGCTGCATTTTTTTTAACTCTGTGAAGCTCTGATTCTTTGTCTGTCTAAAACACCTGATGGGCCAATAAAGAGCTGAACGGCCAATAGCGAGGCAGGAACCAGGACAGGTGTGGCTGGCAGGCAGAGAATAATAGCAGGAGAACCAAGGAGAAGAGGAGCAAGATAACAAGGGGTCGAGGACATCAAGGGCAGCCACCCAGCCATCATGCTACACAGCACTCCACAGAGTAAGATTTATAGACGTAAGAGGACAGGAAAAGCCCGGAGGCAAAGGGCCGATGGGATAGCTGGGCAGTGGTGGTCCACGACTTTAACCCCAACACTCAGAAGGTGGGGGCAGGTGGATCTCTGTGAGACCAGCCTGTTCTAGAAGAGCTACACAGGTTCCAAAGCTACACAGGGAAACCCTGTCTCGAAAAACCAAAAATGATAGATAGATCGATCGATAGATAGATAGATAGGTAGGTAGGTAGGTACGTAGGTAGATAGATAGATAGATAGATAGATAGATAGATAGATAGATAGATAACTAAATAAAAGCTGGCTAGAAACAAGCCAAGCTAAGGCCAGGCACTCATAACTAAGAATAAGCCTCCATATGTGATTTACTTGAGAGCTGGGTGGCAGGCCCCTCAAAAGAGCCAAAGACTTAAAAAAAAAAAACAACCAACAACAACTGAGTTGCAACCTTGCCTCCGGTTCACCTAAGGCTGTAACAATAAATTGCTTCTGTATGTGCTACTAAAGACACCAAATTTTCCCCCCAGTATCCCCGTGTGTGGTCCTTCACATCCTCACAGAAGCAAGACCCCGAAAGTACTCTGCCACTCAAAGAAGAGATGGCGTATGTTCCACTCATGAAGACAAAGAAACATGAAAGACCCCTTTTTTACACTGACTATAACACATTTTCAGGCCAACCACATGACACTTAGTGTGCAATTTAGTGTTCCACTTTCATACTAATTTATGCATCCTTTGATCTGAACCTTCAGTTCATTAATAGAATATGTAGTTTCTACATGTACATAATATCTATACATACATTAACAAGAAAGAGAAAAACATGTCACTGCAGCCTTTTCCTTAGTCTCATAACATGGCTATGGGTTTGCTTTCTTCCCTTTCCTTGTCCTGAGTTTGTTAACACACATGTGAGGACGAGGACAGAAGCAGGAAACGACACAGGACAGAAGAATAAGTAAAAGGGGATCTGAAGGGAAAGAGACCAGACAAAGACATTGGGGGATACTCTGCGAATTTGGAGAGAGCTTTGACACAGGTTTCAAGATGAAGGGAAGGCTGGGGAGGCAACCAAGAGTCACTCAAAAGGTAAAGCCAGGAGAAGAGAGGACCCGTGAACATTTTATCAAATGAGGTAGAAAAGCCCAAAGAATGAGATGGCTTACATCCAGACACACTGGATCATGTGACACTGAGTCTCTGATCTGAGGATATGTAGAGACAAATCCAGTCCCAGACTTTAACTTTCTATGAACCAGTAAATCCCCAAAGGTACTTTGATCTGTTTTCTGTTGCTTGCTACTGAAATTTGCATACGAGGTAAGGGTCTTTTTTTTGTTGTTTTGTTTTCCACATGAATGACTCCAAAATGTAAGCTGGTGAGTTGTGCCTGGCTGATGGAGGGGAAGCTAGTGGTTTCTATCATATGACCCTAAAATGAACGCCTGAGTGTTCTGAGGCAATGACTGCCAGTCACTGAGTAAGAGGTTGGCTTCCTGCGTGAGTTGCCTACTTCATTTCAGCCTCTGGTGAGCTCTTGGAGGGGGAAAAGCTTGGGCTGGAATGATTCTGTTGAGAGGAAAGCAGAATCTGCCAGGAGCAAATCTTTGTGTCTGTAACAGATGAAAGTCCAGTGACCCTGGTTAAATAGCAACCGCCATGACTCAGTAACTCACCTCCACCAAGAAGTTAGCTTAGGTAAATGGTAACATATTTACAGCTCTAAAGAGCTACAGAAGTGGACAACTAAGTAAGTCTAAACCTTATACACAGATCCATTCTTTAAAGAATGAAAATCTTTAGTTGTTTTTTTATGAAACCTCTTGTTTTTTTTTTTTTTTTTTCCTTATTTTTTATTTTCAGTGCTGAGTGTCGAACCCAGAACCTCACACATGCTGGTCAAATGCCCTGCCACTAACTTACACTCTTAACCTTCCATACCTCCTAACAGCATCAAGAGAATAAACTGTATTATGACCATATTTAATAAGTATTAATCACACTTCATTCGGTCATTTCATTTGTCCCTTCAGTCACTTTGGACACACGGATAAGTGATTCTTAGAGCGCTCTGGTAAAAACAAGTATCTCTGCTTATTTTCTAAGAAAGCCACCCACACATTTCTTTGAACACTCTTCCACAGTGAATCATATTTCAACTTCATTTTAAAGGTCCTTTCGTAATATTGTTCTTATGCATGATGATTTTTTAAATAATAGTTTAAACTTTACAGGTTAGCACAGTAGTTTTCTGAAAAGTCCTTTATTTCTCCCAGAGGAGACCTGCAAACAGAAGCGGGGAGGGGGTGAACCAATCAGGGTGTGGCTTAAGGAAGGAGCCACAGCCTTCTGTCCACAGGCAGGGTATCAGTGCTGAGTCCACAGGGGATTGCTCAGCACGTATGTTAAAAGACGCATGGGCTGAACAAACAGGCTCCTTTTTTTAGGGATGTATGCTTCCTTGGGCTGTTTCATGAAAAATGCTGATAGCCAGAGCTGGGGTGGGCCCAAGTCCTAAGTCCTCAGAGAACTTATGTCTCCACCTCTACTGAAATACTGAAAGACCAGCTCCAATACTTTGTGCTTCTGAGAGTCTAGTCGTCTACCCACTTAACAACGTTGTGTATTCATTATCATTTGTATAACTTTTCATTTTATCTTTAACGATGTTAATAAATAAACTATACACGCCACTTGCCTTTGTGACTGCAAATCAACAAATCATGACATTTCTAGAACCGAAAACTTCAATGGATTCCAGCCAAAGTTTCATATTGAGAAATATAACCTGTCTTCATAATTTCTCCAGGTTGGGAACGTAACATATGTAAGATGGAAAAGCAGAAACAAAAACACTCTGGCGTTCTCAAGAAAATGTGAAGTCAGTAAGAGAATTTTAGTAGGTGGGACACATGACAGAAAAGTAGGTGGCCCAGAGGTCGCACTATGCTGTGAGATGACAGCATAAGGATGTCCCACGGCTAACATTTGGAGCATTAGGCAGTTTAAACAGGAGCGCTGAGATTCCTGATACCCTGTAGGAGTCCTAGTAAAGAACCTCCTGCATGGAGCAGTAATTCTTCAAAGGGGAACTTGGCCCACTGCTCCTCAGAATTAGTTGTGAATTTTCCATGGTCCACCAGTCAAAGCTCACAGGAAAACTGATCTTTTAGCATCCAGAAATCCTGAACGCTCCCAAGCCTTAACTGAAGACTGTCAACCAACAGCAAACAGACTAGTTAAAATCAACTGTTGTGGCCCCATAGACTCATTCCCCTACCCAGAGGGGAAATTTCAAACATAGGAGAATAACCAAGGATCTGCTACATGGGCAGCTTTTACCTGAAAAGTTACAAATGGATCCTGGGATTGTTTCACGAATCTTTGATGGGTTTAGTTTGTTTGTTTTAAGTGAGTACTATATTTAGAGAGATTGAAAGAAACAAATATTTGATCAAGGAAAGATACTTTAGTACAAAAAGGGTTACCAAAACAATTATTACAGAGGAACTTGTCAAGCACATGGTCAAGGGACTGATGGAAGAGACTAGAAAGGATTATCCGGTGCTTTTGAAATTCTCAAGATGAATCTTGAAGATTTGGGTCTTCAGTGATGTTTCAGGTTACCTTCCTAGTATATTTTGGCTATAAGTACAATGGAATATATAGAATTATTTAGTAGACAACGTGGAAGGACTGAACCCAAAAGACATGCTTGTCTCAGAGAAAGCAAAGTGTCTCTCAGGTTAGTGTCCCATGCAATACCTCTGCACCTCTGCAAGTGTGCACCTTCACAAGTGTGCACCTTCACAGTGTGCACTTCCTGAGCTGCCACACTTTGCTAGCCAACACTTTTTTGAAGTCCTTTCTTCTTGCCCTACAACTTTGCCATTTGCCAATCACTTTGTTTCCAATATTTATTCCATTGGATCAACTTTATAAACAACATATTACTACACTAGGCCATACATTCTTTTCTAGGAAGTCCTTTGTATATTTACTATGTTTAAAAAAATATATAGTTTAAAATCTAGAGGATTCAAGGGAAATGACTCAATAAGGATGACACATTCTTCACAGACAAAATTCTGTCAGCTCTACCACAAAGGAAGGCATGCCAAGAAGTACAAGTGGCCTGATGAAGTCAGGATTCACTGGGCAAAAGGATACACAGTTGAGCACAAAGGAAAGTAAAAATCAGGCAACAGAAACAACAATGGGAAGCTACAGCACTGAGCAAGTAGACACTTGTAAACAATGCAAAAGAGAGTAACTCAAAAGTGTCAGGGATGCTGAAAGGATGGAGACCAGGAACAGCAGAATCACAGCCTGGGGCACACTGGATATGTTAGCACACCAGAGAGGTTAGGTCGATGCAACTTTGGAGCTGCAGAAAATAAATATGTCAACAACTGAAAAGGACAAAGCTTCCACAGCTCGGAGGAAAATGAAACACAAGATGAAAGACCTAATCCCACAGGAAGCCATCCTCCGAGGGGCGGATTCATTACCAGTGAGCTCTGGTGCATAACAGGGAACTCAGAGTTGTGGAGCCATTACCAGTCATCTCTGGAGAGTCCCCCAAAAAATGTTAGATGAAACAAACAAACAAAAAAAAACTCATCAATTATGAAAACACACACAAAGAATCAGCTTCTAGGAATGGTACACTGAGCAGCCTGATAACTCCCACAGAAATAAACCAACAAGGATTAGACAACTGGTTTGTTACCTTTTGAGAATGTATGACCATGGGTACCAGATTTAGTAGACATAACCAGTTAGGATTTTGACAATGATGCTGGGTTGGATGTATTGAGACAAGAGTTCACAGAGTAGCATGTCAAGGTCTCAGCAAGACCATGAAAATGCCTGCCTCTCACTTTTAAGAAAAAGATGGCAACAGGTGAGCCACAGAATTTCGTTAACGGGAGTCACAGAAACAGACTTTTAGGAATTTGAAACCAGAAGTTATTTATTGTGCCACAATATGCAAACTTTTCCATCCTTACGGATACAGAAGCACAGGGTTCAGGTAGTATATTTCAGTCAAGATAGGAAGAACAAAATACATTTTAAGTATTAAAATTCAGCTTCAAAATCTTTGGAAGAACAGAACAGAAAAAAAAAGAGTTAAATCGAATTTTCACTCCCTATATTACTAGTGAATGACTGTTGCCATTGCAAATACACACACACACACACACACACACACACACACACACACACACACACACCTCACTCAACCAGGGCACACCAAGAAGGTGAAAACTGCATTCTGTGGTAACATTTCAAAACTTAGGGCATGGAGCCTGGAAAAGAAAAAGCTCAAGGAACACAACACTGTCTTCAAACACATGTAGCAATGACAGCATATAAGTAAAAGAGAAAATTTAAGTAAAAGAGAAAAATGGGAATATGTAGGAAGGAATAACATTTTTAACTGAAATCTGAGAAAACTTTCCAATGGTTAGAAATTTTCAAATAAGGAACTAGGACCTGGGGGATTCCTGGGGACATTCTCAAAGCCAGGAAAGGTCAAGTCCAGGCTGGAAAAGGCCTATGGTGATGTCAGGGAAACTCCAGTCCTCACAAGGTGGGCTGAAAGAATAGTTTTTTGACTGATGATTTTGTGATCTGGAAGTTAGGCATGGTACTTGTATTAGAAAAGTAGGGAAGCATCAATAATAGATGACAGGAGCCTGACAGGACATTAGAAAATGTCCTCTCCAGTGTCCACAGAGTGTCACCTAATTAACATATCACCTGATGCTCTTAAGGACAGGGAGAGTCCTCATAGGATCTTCCTATAAAGTTAACCCGCTGTGAAACACCACACTCATGGAAAGCTCTAGAGATACACTGAATGCAAGAAAGGAAATAAGCTACTGTTATCAGAGCTATGCAGACACAGGCGCTTCACCCTGTGTTGCTTATGTGAACATGGAGAAACAGAGCAGCTACTGGCAGCTTGCTTTCAGTTCAAAAGGGAATGCCACAAGAGGCCCATGATGCTCTCAAGAGGCACCATTCCTACGCCAGCATAACCACAGGTACCATCAAGGTCAGCTGTCTTCACTTGACGTACACATGAATGACTAGTACTCACCCACAACCGATTACACTAACACACTGAAATATTAAAGTCAGTTTATAAAATCGCCAATTTATTTTAAAAATTCATGTCAGTAAGGACAAATATTAATACCTCCATTAATTCCTAGCATTAGCGATATATCCATTTCTCTAAATGACATATAAAAGTTCCATTCAGTAAAATGTAACACATAGAAATGCTTCAACTATATTTAGACCAATCATATGAGGCATATTATAACAGTATCTTATTAATAGTTATGAAAATTTCTGGAAACTAATAATTTAAATTTTAGAATTAAAATTCTGAATCTAGAATTGTAAATTTAACTACTAAAAATTTAAAGGAACTTCACAGAAGATACTACAATTGAAGTTTTCTAACTATGGAAAAGGATTACTTTAATTATATTGATACTGAAGGACACTAAGAAGGTGTAGTTAAAAATAAAAGCTTTAGCATTAGACGAAGCAGGAAGAAATCTTGGCCATATCTCTTGCTAGCTAGCTGTGTGACTGTGGTAATTACTGTACTTTCTGATCTGGTTCATCGCCTGTGAAAATGAGACAAGTAATATCTACTTCCGCATTGGGTTGTTCTGAGGATCTATAATGGATAAGTTTGTAATGTCCTGGCACAGTGAACAAGAAACTAAAGAGAACCCACAATACCACCAATCTGCACAAGTAGAGCTAACACTTCCTCATTGGGTTGTTCTGAGGATCTATAATGGACGAGTTTGTAATGTCCTGGTACAGTGAGCAAGTAACTAAAGAGAACCCACAATACCACTAATCTGCACAAGTAGAGCTGTCTAACACAGTACAGAACCAACATGGCCAAGCTATAAACGACCTAGTGTGTGTGCCAAATGCCCTGCTTGGCCAACCTTGCTATCCTGACTTGACACAGAAGTCAATCTTCCAAGTTCCCTGGGAGATGTCTGTCAGATTGTCCCCATTAGCCAACAAGCACAATCTCATACGGCCTCCTCAATCTTTAAAACCCCCTTCCTTGGTTCCATCATCTCCCTCATGGCATGGCACACATTTCTGGTTTCCTTCCAGCCCCAAAGAATTGCCTACAATCTTGGACTCCATTCATATAGACCAGGCTTCTTCTACCTGCAGTCATCCATCAGTAACCTCCAAGAGGTCATGAGTGTGTGTGTGTGTGTGTGTGTGTGTGTGTGTGTGTGTACATGCACATATATATTCCAGCACTGGGATTACAAAAGCCACCATGCTTGGCTTTTCTCATATGGGTTGTAGGTATTGAACTCAGGTCCTAACACTTTCAGGTAAACACTCTTAGTGGAGCTATCTCCGTAGTTTCCAAGTGGTCAGTCTTACTGGATGCTTTTCAGCTGTCATCATGTGCATCATGTCAGCTCAGGGTTTAGTCTTCAGTCTTCATCTTCACTTATCTCTAGGATATTTTCCAAACTGCTTTTCCTTCCTTTGAAACGTCCTGCTCACTTGGTTGCTATGATTCCTCCTCCTCTGGGCTCTGCCTACTTCCCTTTCTGTACTAGACCACTAAGTGCTTTCATTTCAACTTGCTCCTGAGTTCTATCCTGTTGATCTTATGCTCTCTGCTATATGATCACATTTCTTCCCATGTCTGGGACCAAGAACTCTTAAACTTCCATATCAGTCCAAAACCACTCTGTTTTTTCTTCAGTCTCAGACACCCAACTGTGAATTTAGTGGTTCCATTGGACCATGACACAAGCATCCCAAACTTAACCCATGCCTACTTACATCATTGTATTTCTTCTCAAAACTGCTTTTTATGGTTTTCCCCTTTCCATATATCTAGTTATTCAGTCTAAGCTCCTCAATATACCATGCAAACTTGCACCATTGATCACTTCACTGTTGAATGTTTCTCTTTTAAAGCATTCTGTTCAAGATGCCCTGACAGTCTTGCAAATACAGGAAGGTTTTTTGTTTTGTTTTTTTTTTTTTCTTTTTGTCACTTTATGGCCTTTTCTGCAAAGCATTTCCCCTAGCTAGAAGAGTCAGTCTCCTCCTTTGCTCTATCCTCAGCCCACCTTCTAAATGCAAAGATTACCTAGTGCATTCCGGCTCATACCCAAATTATTAAATAACACTAATGATATGTATTGTCCATGGTAGAATATCATATGACATTTAAGTGCCATTTCTGTCCAGAGGTCATTCTTAAATATCCCTCCTGCTAAAGAATCCACTGCCTGTCTAAGTCCCTTTTATAATATCCTGCTGTTTTCCCCATAGTAAATGCAATTTGAATGGTTAATGCATTTATGCTTTGCTTAGTCTAATGTCTCTATGAAAAGTACACTTCAGCAGGCAGGGAGCACGTTTGCTTTGCTTGCCTCTGTTCCTGCTAGGCATAACAGATGCCAGATCATAAGGCCTTAGATACAAGTAATGCATATTTCGAACGCAAGCACAATCACTGTGTGATGCTGACAAATTCTCACATCGTATGCATCCAATAGCCAGAGGGGGTCATACACAAGCAAGTTCCATCACATAATACCAACACCAAAACGGTTTCTCCTGTGCATTAAAACAAGCAGCGTCAAAAAGGTAAGGTTTATATATGTCAGGTTCATAACCAGATTAATTGATAACCTCAGAGTTTCAATGATCTGCTAAAGGAAGTATGAACAGGGACTAGAGAAATGGTCCAGTGGTTAATAGTGCTGTTGTTTCCTGGCACTCAATCGGCACCTAACAACCATGTCTAGCTCAGCTCCAGAGAGTTGGTGCCATATTTTGACCTTGACATGCACATTCATACATGCAGAAAAAATAGCCACATAAACTAAAGTAAAACTCATTTTAAAAGGTTATGATAAATGTTTATTTTATAATATTATTTATTACATCTGTTACATAATGATATAATAGCATGTTACTTTATGTTTATAATATTATTTACTGTTATATTGATACACATTCTTATATAGTAATATTATTAATGAGTATGTTAAATATTTGAAAGAGTCTTATAAAATAATACATTTGCATATATTTATGTGTCTATATCTCATTTTTATACCTCTAGTATACTCACTTTTAGGCCTTTTGCCTGCATGTATGAATGTGTACCATGTGCAAGTCTGATGCCCACAGAGAGTCTCATGTTAGGAAAGGGCACTGTCTACCCTGGAACTGGAGTTTCAGATGGTTGCGAGCTGTCAAGTGCTTGCCGGGAACTGAACGGGGATTTCTGCCAGAGCAGCAAGTGCTCTAACCTCTCTCGCGCCCCCTATATGCCTACTTTTATAAAGGAAAAACATGTACATTGTATATGTCTGGTGGTATGGCTCAAAAAATTTAATTCTCAGCCAGGCAAGGTGGCACGCATCTTTAATCCCAGCACTCAGGAGGATATATATGCAGGTGAATACTTGTGAGTTCAAAGCCAGTCTGGTCTACACAGTGAGTTCCAGAACATCCAAGCCTATGTGGAGAGACCCTGTCTCAAAAAACAAGCAAAAAAATTAAATTCCCTAGTTATCTATCTACTTAACATTGTTGAGTTAACAAAAGCTAAAGGAAATGTTCTGCCCCGAAGGAAACAGAAAGGGAGCCATGGAAATGGAGATTGCTTCCACCAGGGACTGAGTAGCCTGTTTAATTACCTTCTGGGAACACAGTGACTACATCTGCAGTCTGCTTGCTTCTGCTGATGAGATTACCCTCCAACATCACAGTGTGTCTGCCTCCAATCACGCTATGTAACACCCTAAACAAAACCCCCGTGGTTAGAAGCTGTAAAGTGTGTGCACTGCAGTTGTCACGATCAGCCCAGATAGTCTCGCACACACAGAAAATGAGTGGAATGACAACTGGCCTAAACCATCCACAGCTGTCACCAGATGCAAATAACTTCATCTGTTCCAACAGGGACCTATTTTAGTTCTATTCTGCTTTTTACTGCAGGTGTTTTGTCTGATTAAATACATTTAAATATGTGGACAAATTAGATTTGCAAAAGTGAGAGTAGTGATTCAGCAACATAATATACTTCTTTAGTTTAGAAATAAATGGCTTTCAGGTTCTTTATAAATTCAAATAACAATCTGACCACCTACCCTACCAAGTATTCTAATAAATAAAACTAATTTAAGCATTTGAAAATGTTATTTGTATAATCCATATTCATCTGAGGGTCTTCCATATCTAAATGAAAGGGTCACACCATTCTCTATACCTTAACACTTCCTACCTCATCATATAGACATTGGACCACATTACTCATCTCCCTAACATCAAGTCATCTATGACTTATTCTTCTTCTTCTTCAAAAAAAAATCAATTGCATGTGCAAATAACAGAATATATTGAGTAAAACCCTTTCCTTCCCCTTACAGCTCGTGTCTCAGCAGCCACTAGATGCTGCCTTGCTACAGAGGAAACTTAGAAGTTCCTCCACCCAGCTCACTCCCTTTCCCTTTACAGAGATGGATGCGCTCTGTTGCCCACATCTTCACTGGCTGGCTTGATGCTGAATCAAGTTCTCACATCATGGACCAACCTGCACTGTGTCAGGTCTCCTTAAACCTGGCCTGCTACCCATTCCAGTTCTAATTTGACTTATGCATGAGGAGGAAAAAAGTGAAAACAAGCAGTCAGGAGTTCTGTCTGCTCACTAGGTACATACCACCAAGGGGAGTGCAAAGACCGGAGAATTAAAAGAATTCCATCAGCCTCAGAAAGAGAAGTACCTCTCGCTTGTGCCTCTTAGCCTTTATATAGCCACGAGATCATGCATGAACTAAGGAGAAGTGAAAGTATCTAGAGAGGGAAAGCAACTAACGAGAGGGGGAGGGCAAAGATAAGGGAGAGTGGGGCGGTGTGTGGGAGGAGCATAATCAAAGTATACTAAACACTCACATGTAAATGAAAATGTACAATAGGAAATAAACTAATGTTAAGTGCAACAAGAAAAGGAAGCCTAATCATCCATGCAATCTCTTTATTGGGCTGTAAACAAAGGAAAGGAGAAGTGTATACAATGCCCAAGTCCTGTCATCACTTTCGTGACACATATAACTAAGCTTAAAGATCCTAGACTGACTACAGAGACAAAATAAGAAACAAGGGCATTCCTGCCACACCACAAAAAGACGAGGTCAGGAGAGTTGTTGTTGCTCTTGTCAGGCAGTCACTTTCAAGTCTCCTTGGCAGACCATAGGTCCTCTTGCTTGTTCCAAATTCTTATGAAAACCTTTATATGAAAAATCAGAATATACAAACCTGGTGCATTTAATCATTTGTTGTTTAATGGGTGATACGCACTTACCCCTGTACTAAGAAACCAAATGAAATGCAAATCAACATGACTTCGAGAAGAATTCAACACAATGTGACCGAGATGTCAGATGAGACTTGACTGAGATTTGCATCCACCACTTACTTGTGTGACCCTGCACTAGTGGCATAACACATCTAAAATGTGACACCTGCCAATGCACTTGGAGGGCACACCATTAGGACTTAGTACCCGAGGATGCTGGGGCTTTTGTTAACCATGGATGCTGGGAGCACTTGGTACATGAGGGAGTTGGGAGGACAGCTGTTCACTGGAATTTGCAGGTGCAAGGTTTTGGGAGAAAAGGATGGAATGTTCTAGAGCTGGGCATGGTAATGTATACTCACAATCCCAGCACTCAGAAAGCTGAGGCAGGAGAATGGAAAGTTGGAAAGCTGTATGGACTGCATGGAGGGACTTTGAAGAAAAAAAGGAAGGCTTTGAGATTTTTGCTAAAATCACCAACAGCTGATTGCAAGTGGTAGCTATGAAGTTCCACAACTCAATACAAAGCATTTTCTGGTTCACAGCTCAGTTTTATCTTACATAATAAATAAACTACACTTATATATTAAATATATAACATTACATACATATTATATACATAATATATAACTTCTATGGGGAGTAGCACAAATATTCAGTTCATAGCCATGAGACAAAGTGATCTCAGTCACCACACTCAATGGTGAAAAACAACCTCATTCCCAGGATACTAACCAACGAGCCTTGTAGAACAATTAAGGCATTTTTTTAAAAGTCATTGTACAAAATAAAAATTATATATACATCTATATACTTAGAAATATGTTAAAGAAAATTTTTACAAGCTGTTAACTTGACAATATATAACAGACTCTACTATTTTCTACTTCATCCAGGTTGCCCACTATAAGCCATTCTGTCTAAGCCTAATTATCTGGTTAAAAAATGGAGAGATAATCTGAGCAGACATTTCCCTACAGCTTATATAGAAATGGTCAATAAATATATGAAAATGTGATTTTTCAGATGACTCAACACGTAAGGGCACCTGCTGACACGCCCGATGAAACAAATTCCTGGGACCTACACACACACGATAGAAGTTGTCCTGTGACCTCCACATCTACTTTGCTCACAAACCCAGATGCATCCACACAGATAGAAGTCAATAAAAACAAAACAAACAACACATTAATACAAATGCTCAGCATCATTAAGCATCAGGAAAATGAAATTAAAAAAAAAATGAGATGTCATATGATCACTCTTGGATTGAATAGCGAGGGCGTGGAAGACAGAAAACTCACACATACCATTGATAGGAATGAAGATTTGTGCAGTCACTATGGAAACCAGTACAGCAGTTTCTCAGAAGCCTAGTACGGTCAAGTAAGGTTATGCACTCCTGAAATCCTAAAGTTTGGGAAGTTGAGACAGAATGATCAAAAGTTCAAGGCCATCCTTGGCTATTCAGGGATTCCAGGGCAGCATGGGCTGCAAGAGAACCCTGTCAAATAGCTAAAAGAGAAGTATTTGAACACAAAGAAATAAATGCAATGTTTGTGGTTATAGTGAGTCAGTTACTCTGATATGACTATTCCATATTATATACATGTATGGAAATGTCACTCTGTAGCTCATAAATATATATGAGTATGTCTCAATTAAATATTTTAAATGCTACTTCCATCTACTGAATTGATTTCATGACTGACTTCCCCAGTGGGTTGTATCTACAGCTGAAAAAGCAAAGAGGTACTTGGCATTCAATCAAAATGCCCAGCCTGCTCCTTAAAGGAAGGCAAAACACATGATTCTAACTGCTAATAGCTGAGTGTTCACACGCTCGCTTCTAATCACTAGAAAAAAGTTAATGATTTCCTGGAAACATTAGCAGATCAAACTCAACCATAGATGTTTCCCCCAGTACTGAACAGTAGTACTCTGTAAATATTCTCTTAAGAGCTGCCTGATCTGGACTCCATCAAGAAAATAGGGAAGAAAAGATTTAAACAGTGTCCTGCATGTAAAAGTTGAATTGGAAATTAGTAAAATGGTCAGAGAAAGCAATGCTCTTGAGGTATTCTCAATAATTTTAAGATTATTAAAAGTCACCGAGTACTAAAAACTGTATGATGACAAAAACTGAGACTCACTAACCATTATATTCTGTGTTAAAGACAATGTTTCACATACTCTGTTTTTCACGTGGTCACCAGGCACGTGGTCACCAGGCATATGTGTTGGCTCATGGAAGGAGCACTGAACCATTACAGAGTCCTCTCCTGTCAGGTGGCATTTGGAGAGGAGGTTGACTACAAACAATAAACAAATCAGAACTATGTAGAAGGTGTCCCTGACTCCTTAGTCAGAGCTGTGGATGACTCCTGGCATGCTACCTACCCAGAGGCAATCTACATGGATCTTTGAATTGATCGAATAAGGTTCCAGTAAAGATAACTAAAGCATTTTACCTCCAAAACCAGGTACAGCTTTTATTACTTAGCATATTAAAACACTAGCATGGTGTTCTAATCCACCTGTCAGACAAGACAAAAAATACATAGTATGTGCGAGACAGACAACACGGAAGGGCATAAACCAACTGGAGATATAAACAGCCGGAGGAGGATTTGGAATTCAGATTCTCCATTTGAAAGCTAAGTGATTGCAAGGAGGGGTATATTTGATTTCCTGAACAATGGATTCCTCTCTGCATTTAACCCACGCATAAGATCAATGTGTACATAAAGCAAATGTTTGCTAAGGCACTTTGCAAAGGGCCAGGAAATGTTCACACTCACTGTTATCTTGTGTGAGAAGTTAGCACAGTTGAAACCAACAGAGTAAAATGAACAAGAATTAAGGAGGTGCAGAGGTAACACTGACCCAGTTCTTAAAACTTCCCTTTCCTTTTCATGTATCAACACAGTCAAACCTGTAGCCTGATGGACTATCTGAGTCCAGCTGGTAATTAGCGTCTCCTTAAATTTTGGACACACTGTGGACACTCAAACCTCTACCGGCTCATGGCCACCAGGGTAAAACAGTCTACAGATTTAAGTTTAAAGGGGCAACAGTTCACATGGAACCGCTCTGCCCACAAGGTGGGCTCTTTCTAGGATCAAGTACTGCTGCTCTGTGGGGCTGGAGACGGAGAGGGGCAGGGAGAGGATGCTCTCTGTCCTCACCCAGTATGGCAGCACAGCCAGTCAGAACCATTCAGGTGATGTCTTCCACACACGCTAAGGGTCTGTATTCAGGTCTATTTCTAATGAGAAACCACTCATTTGAGAAAGGATGCAATCTCTCTAAATTTAATTTAGAAAATGAAATCACTTAAATTCAAAACCCTGTCATAGAGGCAAAATATATAGACTGTTTTCTATCACCTTGTTTGGTTAATATTTTAATATTAATGTTATAGATGGATAAACCCGGTTAAACATAGCACATGATATCACCATGATACAAACCAGACACTTTGAAAAGATCCTTTATAAACAACTTGAAGTACTAGAGGCTACGATGAATTTTCCCAATTTAATTTACAAGGGGTTAACTGAGTTTTAAGCTGCCAAGATTGGCTATAGATGTCTGTTTCTCTCACACTGTTAGGATTAACATGTCACACAACCTGAGTTAACCTACAGCAGAATTCTTCAAACTTTTCCACACATAACTCCTTTTAATCTGAGGGACATATATGTGACCCTAGATGTGCAGGTATTATAAAACACAAATACACATTAAATATTTACTGATAATAAATCATAAACTCATTTTAAAATAATTTTGGCATATGTATAACTTTATCATTTATTAAAGCTGAAGGCAATGTTAATATTAATAAGACAGCTATGTTTATTTTTACACAAAAGATTAACTCTTAGCTTATTCCTGGACATACAGCGTTTTCAATATTCTTCAGAAAAGATCCAATTTTTACCTTATAACTGTCAAG
Source organism: Phodopus roborovskii (assembly GCF_943737965.1). NCBI lineage: Eukaryota > Metazoa > Chordata > Mammalia > Rodentia > Cricetidae > Phodopus > Phodopus roborovskii. The sequence goes on from NW_026125397.1 coordinate 11,782,416, forward strand.
GATGAGAGTGTCACTCTACAAATACAAAGCTCAGAGTGTATAGGTGTGTTTAAGACACCTCAGAAATTATTATATTACACATTATGTCCTAATTCCAAGCTTAAATGCATTTAATGATCTTTTTTAAATTAAACTCGGGTCAATGATTAAAGCATTAGGGTTTTTATTTATTTATTTATTATTTTAGTTTGTTTAAAACCAAGAGATATGGTGTTGGAATGATGACTCAAAGGTTAAGGGCACATACCATTCTTGCAGAAGACTTGAGGTCAATTCCCAGAACCCACATCTATCAGCACACAGCTGCCTGTAACTCCAGTTCCAGGGGATATGACATTCCTCTGTCTTCCCCACTCATATGGAGACACATGTATGTATACATAAGTAAATAATAAAAAATAAGTTTAAAGAGGCAACCACTATAACATAGTTTAATCTAAAGACACACTAATTTGATACTTACATGCTAAGGAATAGGAGTAGGTAAATATAAATCTTTGCTTTCTATAATTAAACTATGTTTCTATAAAAGCAAAGAACTTGTATATTTAGTAAACACACCACAGTTCAGAGCACACAAGAGTCTCAGATCAGAGCGGATGATCAGAGCTACATGCTGTGTGTTCAGATCCAAGGCTGCTGGGAAGCCGTGTGATGGCAAAGTGCCCAGAAGACCCTGGAATTCATTAGACATTTGATTTTGAGTTATACTTTGGTCATTCTAAGTCAAGAAACCTTTTATTGGCGCCAACCTTTTCAAGACCCCCACATTCAGTTATACCCCATCAGAGGTGTGGCCAGTTTAAGAAGCTGCACTCTACAAGCTGCTTTTAGCCACACAGGTGCCAGATGGCTCCGAGCAGGGTGACAGAGCACAGCTCTGGAGGGGAAGACAAAGGGGGGGGGGTGGTGAGATGCTGCTTTGCTGTCGACCTGATACCAGCATCTTTAGGTCTAAATCCTATTTGGGGATGAAGACTTTTATGTATCAGACATTTGGTATGGAGATCCTAAGGACCTGTTTCCAAAGCCTTTTTTTTCCATTAAGGAAAGAAGGAAGGTGGTGATGATCACAGATAAAGGTGACTAGCGCAGGCCTCTGGCTACCTCAACATCTTCCTGGTAGTACAGGGAGTCTGCAGCTTCGGCATGCCTCCCTGAAATATGACAGTGACATTTACTAACAGTCACTGAACCTAAAGTACTAAGCCAGGACATCCTTGATACTTTGCCTCATGGGCTTAGGGCCCAACTGTTAAATACATGGCAAATTCAGATTTCTCAGAGCCCTTTGGACTATATGATTCCCTTCATAATTTTTGAGTACCTAACTGTACTACCTAACAGTGTCTCTGGGAAGCATATGATTCCAATTTGGCTTATTATGTAACAGTTCCTTCTCCCTGATCTCAACAACAGGAGCAGATCACAGGATGAGAGCAGCCTATGGAGATGAGAACTGAGTGAGGATCAAAGTGCAGGTCTCCATGGATGGGAGGAAGGCCTGGGGTGAACCGTCTGAACACCAGTCTTCCCATGTCAGAACGGGAAAGTCTACCACTCATCTGATGGGAGATGTCATTCTCTTATTGGTTAATGAACAAAGCTGTTGGCCAATGACTAGAGCTTCTTATTGGCCAGCTCTGTCTCATATATTAATCCATTTCTATCAATCTAAGTATTTCCATGTGGTCTTATCTTACCAGAAAGAAGGTCTGGACCTCTTCTCTCACATCCTACATTTTGACTCTTCTCTGTCGACTACATCTCCCAGAATCCTCCTTGTCTCCTAGTCCTGCCTATCTTGCTTTCCTATAGGTCAACGGTGCTTTATTCGTTAACCAATAAGAGAAACATATTTACAGACTGGTATCTCCCATCATGTATCTTTAAGAAAAAAGTGAGTGGCAGTATCAGCTCTTAGCTCTTCCCCCCTGAAAAGGGGACTTAAGGATCATCTGTCTAGCTCTGTCTCTCCTTGTCATGGCCCCTGTCCCAGCTGGGATGCTTACTTTTCCCACATCTTGATATTAGTCTCACCCAGGCTGACAAGATGGCCCAGTGGGTAAAAAGCACCTGCTGAGAACCCTGACAACCTGAATTCAGCACCAGGACCAACACGGTGGAAGAGAGAACTGACTCTTTCAAGTTATCTTCTGATCTCCGCGTGTTCTGGGACTTGCCTGTGCCCCCCATACACATGCCTGCACACACACATGCACACATATAAACACAGAACAAATAATAAAAACTTTCAAATGTGTTATTTGTATTTAGCAACTGAAGAAATGGAAAGGATATTTCAAGGACTTGTCCCAGGTTGTTTAGTGAGGTGGCTTTCGCACATGGGGGCTGTGCCAGTAACTGGGAAGAGCTGGGGATTGCGATGGCCAGGTCAGAGGCCGCTGGCAGTAGGAGTGAGGAGTTATCTGAGGAGTGGGGGTGGGGTGCTCAAGTGTGCTGTGTACTCGCACCCATTGCCACTGCAGCTGCTGACAGAGGTGGTTGGGCCTAAGCTGCTGGCCCTGACAGGGGTGGGTGGGTGTGGCAGTTCTGCTACCGATGATAAACAAGAGAGGAGGCCAGCAGAACTAGCAAGACTGGGGAAGGCAAGCCTCTATGCACTGGGGTCTCCCTGCCTGCCCTGCCAGATCCTGCAGAGATAAAAAGTAACCTCCCACAAGCTTCAAGAACCTACTGGAAGCTACCACTTGGTTTAATGTCAGCAAGCAACCCTTGAGCCTGAGCCATTACATTTTCAAAGAGCTTTACACGTGTCTGTTTTCCTAAGCATGCGTGTGGGCAGGTACATGTTTCAGCATTTGTCATGGAGGTAAGAGGACACATTGTGGGAGCTTCCTTTCACTACGCGGATCTCTGGATGGAATTCGGAATTTGGGTCATCAGTCCTGGGGGCAGGCGCCATAACACCAGGTCTCAAAATATTTAAAGATAGGCTTGAGGTTCAATCTAGAAGTAGTGTGTCTGTTTAGAATATTGAGGCCTCAGAGCAATCCATAATCAAATCACGCGCATGGATGCATGTACTACGCATGCGCCCACGCACAGTATACAGGAGCCCTCATGAAAATCACGGGCTACAATGTCAAACCAGTGTGGAAGAATGGGAGCCCTACTGTTCACTAATTAAGAAATAAATGCTTGCATTTTATTGCATTTTAACAATGTAAAGGCAAGCAAGCAGGGCCGTATTACGTAATGATCAGCCCAGAGCACAGAAGCACACAGAATAAATTTATTTAATAATTTATTTCTTCATTTGGTGAGGAGTGTGTTTACTTTTGTTGTTGATGATGTTTTCAGGTGTGTGTGTGTGTGTGTGTGTGTGTGTGTGTGTGTGTGTGTGTGTGTGTGTGTGTGTGTTTCTCCTTTCTTTCTTATTTATTTTGAGACTGGATCTCACTGTATTAGTCCTGTCTGGTGGAAATTGCTATGTAGACAAACGGCCCTCAAACTTGTGGGAATCCCACTGCCTCCGCCTCCTGAGTGCTGGGATGACAGTTATGCACTACCACGCCTAGATTTGTATTTGGGTTTTCAAGTCTTGTTAAGGATCAAAGGGTAAATAAATACATAGTCAATACACTCTGAGTCTACAAATTCTTTGCAAAGACATGAGGAACAGTCCCACAAATCACTCAATCCAAATAAACACTTGCTTCAGAACTATAACTCAGTGGACACTGCTGATAACCAGGTGTCCAAGGCCACCCAAGGGGATTCTCACTCTCCCTCAGAGTGTTGCACAGCGATATTCCAAACCGCTAGTTCAATTGGAGGTGGGGCCTTACTATGTAGGCAAAGCTAGTCTGGGATTCACTTCCTGTTAAACTTGAGACCCTCCTCCCTCAGTCTACTTCAGTCTACTGCAGACTCTGGCATTCTTCCACAGATGGGCTGGGCCAACAGTCCCAAACTAAGCACTGAATTCCCTGATTGCAGATTGCAAGGCCTTTCATTTCTATCGGGTGCTAGGGATACCCTAGGAATACCATAGTGTGTGGCACTATGCCCATCCAAAGTAGACTCAGATTTAACCTTGCTGTAATTGAAAGGCACATCAATGGAGAAGTTTGGCAAAAGAGTATTTACCAAACAGAGTCATACAATGTTTATGAAACCGCATGATGAAATGGCACACATGAAAATTGTTGACTATTTACTAACAAGGAGAAGAAGCGGGGAAGCAGAGAAAAAACCGTTTCAAAGCAGTGTGGGGCCATCAGATACATACAGTGGTAGCAGGCTGAGCAGGGCAAATCTTGCCTTTGCATTTCTCTGGACACAAGAAGTGATTTGGGTAAAATATGTAATTTGGTTTACAGGAAAACTGTGATTGCATCAATCTGGCCTTGCCCTTGGCCTGACTTTGTGTTTCTGCAGAGATTGCTTGGACTTGCTTGGACTGCCCTTAAGCACACTGCCCCAGAAAAATCAGCCCTGGTGTTGTCAGAAACTGGCTCTCAAGTAGGTTCCATTGGGCAATTCCTCCATTAGGACAATCCAAGTTTCATCAGGAAGTATTTGGAAAGGTTTATACTCTACTCTGGGTAGATCTTTCTTTCCTTCTTACTTCATTCCTCTTTCCTTCCTACTTTCCATTCTTTCTCTAAAATGTTTTGGTTGCTTAACTCTTCTGTAAGATCATTTTGTTATTTTGCTTTTTAATAATGTCACCATTTCTGGCTTTCATTGTATAACTGAACTATAGGATAGCTCTCTCTCTCTTTCCCTCCTTCCTACCCTTCCTTGTCTTCTCTTCCTCCCTCCCCCTCTTCTTTCTCTCCCTCAAGCCTCTTCTTCCCCCCCCCCTCTGCATCTGCATTTCCCAGTGACAAATCTGTGACCTGTTTTTAAAGTCCCACTGACTTTTACCTCGATCTACGCCAGAGACTGCCGAGGTCACACAGATGCACTTTTAGCTGTGTGTTTTCCTTTGACTGTTTTTCAGAAGAGGGCAAGCACACATCACAAATCAGTGTGTGTATACGGGCTGAAAGGCAATGCCTTTTTCCAGTGTGGCTCTGAATGCTGGTCCAAGGGGCCCCTTTACTTTTTAAGGATAAGAAGTTAGCATGAAGCAGGTGATTCATCATCAACCAGGTTAGCACTGGAATCAGAAAATCACTTTATAGACAGACTAAAAAGCATTTTCGCTTTTAGAGCTATCTCCATAGGACAACTGTAGAAAAAAAAGAAAAAAAGAAGGGGGAGGGGAAGCCAAGAACCATGATTGAATTTTACATCACATCCAAAATTTAGCTCAAATTGGAACAAGGCCTTAAATACAAAATAAAATATTATAAAAAAGAAAGAAAGAAAGCCTTTAGAAAATAAAGCAGGAAGGAATAGCTCTAGAATCTAGGACAGGGACATAATTGTCACCTTGACAACTAAAGCACAATTCACAGTTCACAAAAGCAGAAACTGGTAAGATGGACAAGAACAAAATTTAAAACTATTGTTCTACTAAAAGAAAAAAGAAAACAAATAAATATATAAAAATAAGCCATCTCATAAAGGACTATACATAAAACACATATCAAGTCCATCAAATTCAACAGTAAAAGCCAGGAGATACAATTTAAAACTGGATAAAAGACATGAGAATATATTTCACTGATGAGCTAGAGATGGCAGTATACGTATGAACAGACACTAGTTTCATTAGGCATTAATTAAAACTGTGATGAACTATTAATGCACACTCTTAAAATGACTAAAATAAACACTGACATCATCAAATGCTGGGTCACTCATACATGGCTGAAGGTGGTACAATCATTCATTCTGGAAGGATCGGCAGTCTCTTACAAAATAAAACATTAATTTATTATTTGACTCTGCAACTGAGTATTTAACCTAGAGAAATGAAAAATGTTCACACAAAAATTTATAGACTGATGTAATAAGCAGCTGTGCTTGTAACAGCCCAAAGCAGAAACAATTTTCTTCAACAGAATAATGACTGAAAAGCTAACATCCTCCATCCATGGACTAGAACCATTTAACATACAGGAATAAATTATCAATAACTAATACACACAACAGCTAGGATGGATCACCAGTAAATTACAGAGAGGAAAATAAAACCTAATTACCATAAGTCATATGGTAAATGAATTCATTTATACAATAGTCTTGAGCTGAACTGGACTCTAGAAATTCACTAGTAGTTAAGAGTGTCAAATAGAGTGAAGGGCATGAATGGTCACAAAAGGGCAGGCAGGACGCAGTATCCTCCTTTAGGAACCAGTTCAAGTTGACTGTGATACTGGCCAGACAAATCTACTCACAAGATATAACTGCATATAACTAAATATGCACACACACACACACACACACACACACACACACACACACACACACACAGACTCTCTCTCTCTCTCACACACACACACAAATCTGGTAAACTAAACAGAGGTGGCATCCCATAAAAAAGTCAATGTCCTAGTACAACGTGTTACTACTAAGAGGAAGTAAATGAAGAACACAGGATTTCTCTAACATTACATATATCTACATAGAAATAGATAATTATGTCAAAACAGTTTTATAGTTCTTACCCTAAATGTACTATTTTTATAATGGCTCATCCACTACAAGGCTGATTTCTTCCTTCTCTTATGTTGTTACCCTCTCTAGTCCCAAGAGCAGGAAACACCCTGCTACAATAAATACTTCAGCTCTTGCTTTCTCAAGTGCCTGGTCTGGGATTTGTTATTCTGACTGTGGCACATACTTTGGAGATGTCCTTGTGTTTGAATGCTGACTCTCATACTGCATGAAATGAACACAGCATTTTCTGATTCTTATTTACCTTGTTTGCTCAACAGAACTGAAATAACCCATGTCCAGGACTTACTTTGATGATATACACTAAAGCATTCACACACAGTAAGTAATCAACCTGTTGCCCTTTTCCCATTAAAAGTCTAAACCACAGCTTAATTTCTGGATAAAGCCATTGCAAAAAAAAAAAAAAAAAAAAAAAATCTTTTGGTTTTAAGTCTTTTATTTAGAAAATGGGAACTGTATCTTTGCAAGCATAGATTTCAGGCTGGGGACACAGAGTGAGGCTAAATTTAGTTCTTAAGCATACCAACTTAGAAGCCCATGATGATTACTTGAAAACGAGGCTCTCTCTTCATTGATCATTTAAATATAGTTAGTGAGTGACAGCCAAGCAGTGGCTTGAACCTGTAGCTAGCAGATACCACAAACTATATCATAAATCACACACACATTAGACGAGTTGAGGCCGTAAGACTCGGACTCTAATGACATCATCTCACCCATTCCACCTACGAAATACAAGGTTCTTAGACATGATTTTCCGAAAAGCTTTAAATGTGTCATATTTTAAATTAGTGCCTAGCCAATTGAGTTTCTGACCTAGGAGCTAAGCACCCAGGATTAAAACTCCAGGGAAGACACTAAGCAAGAATTTCAAGCAACTCACAGGATGGCAGAGGACGGCTATACCCATCCATATAGAAAGAGGTCATTCCTCGGATGCTAAGTTTACAAAGGACAAAATGGAGGATATCTAACTTTTTGATCACCCGCTCTACTGCTTAACAATCTCACAGAATACAAAGTGCCAAGCAATTTTATGAGGTCAGAGTCCTCTTGAGTGTTATTGTTTTAAAGCACTGATACGATTTTTACAAAATAAATGCTTACCGAGCAAAATAACTCTGTTTCCGTTCCTTTTGTTCCTTCTTCTCCTCCTTAGTATCCATAATACACAACCAAAAGTGCAAAGTAGCTGGAAACGTCCTTTTTAATCAGTGAGTCATATTCCTGCAATTGAAAAATAAATAAATACATCAAGCGGCTCTAAGTCGAGACGTTTATAATGGCTAATAATAGGCAGAGTAAGGCACAGTAGAGTTGCATGGTCCAAAACAAATGAAGGATAAACTTTAACCAGGAAATAGTCACATGAGTCAAGCACAAAATGCAAATGGGTTGGGAGTGAGGCAAACCACAACACCAACATGAGAATGGTCAGCCACAAAGCAGACTATCGATGGGAAACCAAACTGAAATGCTTTCTTCATAATTAACCATGATTCCAAAATGAAAACTGCCACGGACCAGAAGTGTGGGGTAGTGGTGCATGATGCCACTTACTCATCTTTTAAATACTGGTCACACAATCTCTCTTTCCTAGTACTTCATGACAAATTGTTCTCACAGGTAAGTATGCAGGTAGCTCACTTGGGCGTATTACAGAAATGTGCTTTGCTCAAGAGTAAAAATAATGTTAGCCGGGTAGTGGTGGTGCATGCCTTTGATCCAGGACTAGGGAGGCAGAGGCAGATAGAGCTCTGTGAATTCGAGGCCAACCTGGTCTACAGAGCTAGTTCAAGGACAGCCAAGATTGTTATACAGAGAAACCCTGTCTCCAAAAACCAACATAATAATAACAATAGTAATAATAACGTCGACATTCTCTTTTATCTCCAGGAACATGCCATCATGAGGATCCCACCTGAGCAGATATGGGAAGGAAAGCACAGAGGTTTGGGAAACGACTTGGAATCTGTGGCTCTCTGCAAAGGCTCAGCCCCTCTCTAGCCCAGCCCAGCCCCCTCCACTATGCTTGCTGCAGTGGTATAAACCAATAATAAAAGCTTGTTTCTAGAGCAATCTTCCCTAAATACCCATTTCATCACACTATTCCTCTGCTCAAAATTCTCCATGTCCACTCACTACCAGCGTCGGCAAGTGAATTTCCTACAGAGCTTTCGTACTCACCCAATTTCACTATCTTCAAAAATCAAATTTAAATTTAAAAAAGGCAAAGCAAGTTTATAAAACAAAATTGTTTATGTACCTATTTCAATTCAATTCAGTTGCATATACAATATACATTATAGGGAAGGCACTATGATACATATTGAAGTTAAAGCTAAATGAGGCATTCGATTTGATCTAATGGAATCCACTGTCTTTTTTGAGGCAGAAACATAATTGGAATATTATGAGACATCTACTGTTTCAAAGGGGACACAGATGCCACAGGAGAATATAGAGACAAAAAAAAAAAAAAAAAAAAAAACACTCAAAATCAGCGTCCTAAAACATATGAATCTCAAAATGTCGTGTTGGACATGATAAACATGCAATTTTTTTGTCAATTAAAAGATGTAATGTTTTAAGTTTATTTTTAATTATGTGTGTGGGTTTATGCTCATAAAGGCAGGTACTTGCAGAGGCCAGAGACCTCTGATCTCCCTGGAATTGCAATTGCTGGCAGTTGTGAGCTGCGTTATGTGGGTGCTGGGAATCAAACACAAGTATTCTACAAGAATAGTGTATGCTTTTAACTGCTTACTCATCTCTTTAAATCCTAAAACCCTCAACATTAAAAAAAAAAGCAAAACAAAACAAACAAACAAACCCATTCAGCCCTGGATAGCCCACCTGATACCCTCATCTCGAATAGAAAGGATACCCGCGTGAGTGTGGGCTTCCCAACACACATACACGAAAGTGATTCAGCTTGAACCAAACCAAGAGAACAGAAGAGCTCCCTGCTGCCCAGTGCCAAGTGTGCGGCAGAGTAGCGTGGGACTGAAGGATAAGGTCCATGGAGGAAAGAGTTGTTTATCACCTTAAGGAGCCATGAACCATCATCCCAGCTAGGCATCCCATGCTCCCCACTCTTGGAGGCACTTGCTAGCCATCTCCCAGTGAGCACACCAAAGCCATGGACTGCACTTGCAGCAGGTATGCCATGAGCAAATAGTTCAGTGACTGTTGAAGAGAACAGCAATTGTTCTCATCCCTGATACACATGAAAGGAAGGCATCAAGGGATTCTTTTGTGAGGCAGCGCGGCATACTCATGATCAGACAATGACTTGGAAAAATGAAGAGAGCAGATTTGTGAGCAAGACCTTCGGGTTAAAATTGGTTAAGAGGAGAGGCTCACCACTAGGCAACAGTAATTGGTAGAGAAAGGAGAATGAATTTGAGGAATGCTTAGGAGGCAGACGAACTGACAGGAGAAGGAATGAACAAGGTCCATGTTCCTGCTTCGGGGACCAGGTGGACTGTGACAGCAGAGGGACCATTACTGTACAGGAAGAGGGGGTACAGTGCGGGGGGTGTGTATCATTCACTGTACAGGAAGAAGGGGTACAGTGCGGGGGGGGGAGTGCGTATAGGGAGATTGAGATCAATTTTGGATATGTATGGCTTCCAAGGACCTGTGGGTAGTCAGCTGGAGACATTCTATAGTCTCTAGTTAATTTGGTTACAATGAAAGCACAGAAGGGTAATAAAAACTAGAGGAAAGAAGAAGAGGAAACTTGCAGCATATGGTTACCATTAGCAGAAAAAGAAAGAAAAAATAACATGATGAGATCACCCTGGAAGCTCGGCATGGGCTGTGCCTTCAAAAATATAAGAATAAATAAGCAAATAAAAATTCATCCAGTGGGGCAAATAAACGTGAGCAATAACCAATGTGTGGCAGCAGCTTTGAACTACCTAAAAATAACCCTCGGGATTTAGAACATAAAAGGTTCTATTTTGATGAAGGTAACATTTGATAAAGTATTTGGGGACTGCAATAGTAAAGAGAGATGAGGGACCCCAGCAGGAGGGGCTACCTAATCAGAAGGGTAGGAGTGGAAAAAGGGAGTCAGTCAATCTTCATGCCGAATGCCATGTCATTTATTTCGGTCCATCACCTACTTCATTAATCCTTAGAGCCACTTCACTCAGAAATCCTCACTGTGTGGGGGGCAGAGAGAGACATCAATTCATTTCCCTTACTCAAGAGCACTGAACAGGGGTTTAGATTCCATTTGGTACACTTGGGTGCCTTGTAATAACCTGTGGAGTCATAAGCAATCAGAGATGAACCAGATAATGTAGGATGGGATCTACAACAGCCAGTGTTGCAGCAAAGACGGTGCCAGTCAAGACAAATGTAGCTGGTCCTATCAACCAGAACTGAGTTCAAAGAGCAGTGGGCATGGGAGCCAAACTACAGCGAGTCGTGGAAATTTATGTTCATCCAAGAGTCTGGGTGATAAGGATGGGAGCTGAAGGTCCAACTCTAGTTAGCTCTATTCCACACTACGGTTTGAACTCTTTCTCAACTCTACCCTTTTCTTCACTCCTTTCCTAAGCTTGAGCTTGCTTCCTTCTCCTGAGCAGATCTAGCACACGCCTTTCTTAGTGTGCTCCGTCCTCTCCCCTTCAGGAATGTGGTTCACCTGTTATCTGTTATCTCAGGGCATTGCATCATAGACTGTGTGACACTGCCTTCAGGCCAAACAGCACCTTCTGTTGACACTTCCTTTGACTTTCCCCAAGAATATGGTACTACAATTAGTAGAAAATGTTATTTCAGAGGTCAAATTAATCCAGAGTTGGTGATAAAAACTCAACATAAGGTAAGCTTTAAATGTGTTATATAATATACATATATATATGTATATACGTATATATGTGTGTGTGTGCGCGTGTGCGCGTGTTATATATATTGGGTATGTGTCCACATATATATGTGTACATATAACATACACATACAATCACAAATATATACACATATATATTTGATGTGTGATGTAGAACCCTTCCAGCTTCCTTCAGAGTCTTGAATGGACTCAAACCTAAAATGCTAGGCTCTCTATCCTCCCGGGGCCACATGACTTATTTTAAAGTTCTCTTCCACATGTCACAAATATGTTATAGTCTCTGTTTACTAGATTTCTCCTCGTGCCTAAAAATGAAATCATAGCAACCTAGTTGGAAAATGTTTTATATCGAAAGCTTGGCCAGAAGCTAATATTTCACTCTAGAAGGAAAATATTGATAAAAAAAAAAAAAACAGGCAAAGGAGGGAGAGAATAAACAATGGGAGAACCGGTATCGGTTGCTACTGTTCTGTTTAGAACTAATCAAGCCCCCTGCCCCCAATGATTACATTAATTATTGTGTTCATTTGTGTTTGTTTTCTGTGATTCTTTAAAGGAGACAGATACTCTCAGTTCAGCTCGAAGCACGGCAGCAGAGTAACCAGGAAGAGGTGGGCAGTGGACGGACGCTATGAAAATGATTTGCCTCCCCCAGCAGCCTTCACGCTTCAGTAAGCAATCAAAGCTCCCAACTCGGCCTCTAATGGGAACTACATTTTCCCGGGTAAGTGGTCATAATGGGCTTCTTAAAAGCTCTTCATTCATTTAATGTTGACATTTTCTCACATCAATACTCTCTAGACCAGAGTCTCCTGTATTTATGGGGCACTGCAGACCTAAAAGTATTTTCTGAGGGAACACAAGATAAATCTTTCATCTAAATGTTTTGTTTCTTTTCTTCTTCTTCTTCTTCTTCTTCTTCTTCTTCTTCTTCTTCTTCTTCTTCTTCTTCTTCTTCTTCCTCCTCTCTCTCTCTCTCTCTCTCTCTCTCTCCCCCCCCCCTCCTTTTTGTGATTTTTAACCAGAATGACCAGTGTCAACCTAAATTCAGTTCAGTTTCAAAAACACAGAACACCCTCCCCTCATTAGAGCTATGATACAGACAAGGTATTATTTCTTATATTACTAGTACAGTGTCCTCTGTGTGATGCTATAGTGCTGCTGACAGAATTCAAGAGCAGGACTGATGGAGACTCCCTGTCACAGGAAGTCAGTGTGGACTGATGGAGACTCCCTGTCACAGGAAGTCAGTGTGGACTGACTGATGGAGACTCCCTGTCACAGGAAGTCAGTGTGGGCTGACTGATGGAGACTTCCTGTCACAGGAAGTCAGTGTGGACTGACTGATGGAGACTCCCTGTCACAGGAAGTCAGTGTGGACTGACTGATGGAGACTCCCTGTGACAGGAAGTCAGTGTGGACTGATGGAGACTCCCTGTGACAGGAAGTCAGTGTGGGCTGACTGATGGAGACTTCCTGTCACAGGAAGTCAGTGTGGACTGACTGATGGAGACTTCCTGTCACAGGTGTCAGTGTGGACTGACTAATGGAGACTCCCTGTCACAGGAAGTCAGTGTGGACTGACTGATGGAGACTCCCTGTCACAGGAAGTCAGTGTGGACTGACTGATGGAGACTTCCTGTCACAGGTGTCAGTGTGGACTGACTGATGGAGACTCCCTGTGACAGGAAGTCAGTGTGGACTGACTGATGGAGACTCCCTGTGACAGGAAGTCAGTGTGGACTGACTGATGGAGACTCCCTGTGACAGGTGTCAGTGTGGACTGACTGATGGAGACTCCCTGTCACAGGAAGTCAGTGTGCACTGCACAGCACCACAAGGCTTCTGGACTCACATCTGTAGAACCTTGAGCTGGCAGGTATAACCAGTCAGGACCAATCCCCAAAGCCCATCAGCTGTCTTCCCAAAAGTATGCTTCCTAGTACACAAATAAAATAATGCCAGGAGCATGCGCTGAGGCCTCGTTACACTGATTGGGGCCACTTGAGAACAAACCGAATTGTAGCTTTTATACAGACATTTCCTTCCAGAAAATTACACATAGCAAAACATGACAGGTGTTCATTCTCACTCAGAGCCATATTTAAACAAAGAAAGGATATTCAAAATTCACTATTAACCCAGATCAGAAATTTGAATACTTTCCTCAACAACAATAAAAATCTAGAGAGAAACACATAGAACAAGTCAGGAGGCAACGCCCCAAATAAGTAAGTAATCACACACAAAAAGCAGCAACAACATAACAGAGGCAGTGTCCATAAAGACCCAAGGACTATGCCTGAACTAAATCCATAAATAAGGGAAGGTTAGGAATGTGTTGAGGGCATTTTTCTCCAGGGAAATGCACCTAAATGCTTGGATGGCAGAGTAAGTGGTGGGATCAATTTCAGTTCAGTTTCTCTTCCTTGGAAAACCTGAACTAAAAAAATGAGCTTCAGTGTGCTCTTAGTAAATAGTGAGAAAATCCCACCAAAAGTACTATATACTATAAATAGAAAGCCAGGTTATTCAACAACTTCTAAGAAGAGATATTCCTATGAAGTTTCTCCAAGACAAAAAAAAAAAAAAAAAAAAAAAAAAAACAGGAATCTAGAGTGATCAAATATGTAAGAAATGCTATAAAGCTGAAAATAAGCTTAGTTTCAACCGAAGTTAGAAAGAGGATTGTGTGAACTACGCACTAGAGGACATTGCAAAGATCTCAAGGATGATTCAGAAAAGGAACCGGCGACCCTGAGGTTCAGCATATCCTCAGAAAGACACTCATCAGAAACACAGACTGCATTCCAGTTGAAACATCTCCCGCAGGCCAGGTATTCTGCAGCAGATATGCAGAGGGAGGACAGCCTCGGGAAAGGCAGAAGGCAGTGGCTCATCAACCATTAGAGATGAAAAATGCATGCACTGGTGTTGGCAGATGCAGAGCACAGAGGGAGCAGCTGACTGCCTGGGATAGGAAACGTGTCAGAGACAGTCCTAGTGATGTCACTGCTGGGTGATGAAGGAGGGGCTGGGGACTCAACAAAGGAGAATTACAGACCAATTTCCCTAGTGAACATGGATGCAAAAATTCTCAATAAAATACTTGCAAAAGAAATCCAAGAACATGAGTCACACGTTGGTGGCGCACACCTTTAATCCCAGCACTCGGGAGGTAGAGGCAGGTGGATCTCTGTGAGTTCAAGACCAGCTTGATCTACAGAGCAAGTTTCAGGACAGGCTACAAAGCAATATGGAGAAACCCTGCCTTAAAAACCCAAACAAACAAACAAACAGAACCCAACAACAACAACAAAAATCGAAGAACACATTAAAAAAGATCATTCACCACTACCCAGAGATGCAGGGATGGTTTAACGTACATAAATTAATAGAAGTAATCTACCATGTACATAGACTGAAATACAAAACCATATGATCATCTCATTAGATGAACAAAAGGTCTTTGACAAAATTCAACACCCCTCGGTGATAAAAGCCCTAGAGAGATTAGGGATACAGGGATATTTCTCAACATAGTAAAGGTAGTTTTCAGCAAGCCCATAGCCAAAGAAATTCCACTAAAATCAGGAACTGACAAAGTTGTCTACTCTCTCCATATCCATTCAAGATAGTACTTGAAGTCTTAGCTAGAACAATAAGACAATTAAAGGAGATCAAGGGAATAGAAATAGGAAGTAGAGAGGTGAAAGTATATTGATTTGTAGATGATATGATAGTATAACAACTGACCCTAAAAGTTCCTATAGCTCCTATAGCTAATAAATACAGAAAAGTAGCAAGATACAAGATTAACACACAAAATCCAATATACTTTCTATATACAAAAGACAGACTGAGAAAGAAGTCAGGGAAACACCACCTTTCACAACAGTCCCAAATAACATAAAATATCTTGGGTTAACTCTAACCAAGCAAGAGAAAGACTTCTATGATAAAGATTTCAAGTCATTGAAGACAGAAGCTGAAGAACACATCAGAAGATAGAAAGATCTCCCATACTCATGCTCATGGATAATAAGTAGAATTGATATAGCAAAAAAAGCCCATTCTCCCCAAAGCAATCTGTAGATTCAATGTAATTACCATCAAAATTTCAACACAATTCTTCACAGTACTTGAAAAGATAATTTTAAGCTTCATATGGAAACACACACACACACACACACACACACACACACACACACACACACACACACCAGGATCACTAAAATACTCCCAAATGACAAAAGAATTGCTGGATTGCTGGAGTAATCACTATCCATGACCTCAAACTGTACTACTTAGGTATAGTAATAAAAATAGCATAATATCACAAAACGACATATAAATCAGTGGAATTAAGCTGAATACCTAGACATTAGTCCACACACCTATGGATACCTGATTTTTGAAAAAGAAGCCAGAAATGCACACTGGAAAGAAAGACATCTTTAACAAATGGTGCTAATTATACTGGATCAATACCTGATTTGACGTATGGACAACTCCATGAGATGGAACCCATATCCAGCACTGCTCGGATATCCAAGAACCTGAGGCTATATAGACCATGGACCTAGAGAGAAACCAAATACTACTGTTCTCCTAAAGGAATGCAGCAATAAAATGACCCCTAAACACATTATGATATATTCACAGATCTTGATCAATCATCAGAGAAGCTTCCTCATAGAGCAGATAGGAATGCAGAGAGAGAGAGACCCACAGTCAGACAACATGAGGAGTAAGAGACCTTGGAACACTTAGCCGTTGTCTTCATCAAATCCTTCCTCCCCTCAGGAAACCCTATGCAAGAGGAGGCAGAAAGAACATAGGAGCCAGAGGGTATGAAGGACAGCAAAAGGAATCAAGGTCTTAGATACAACAGAGCTGGACCACACTTGAACTCACAGACTCACAGTGACTGTGGCAGCACGCACAGGACCTGCATGAGTCTGCGCCAGACGGAGTTCTAGAACTGAAAGTGTCCCAATCCCTAACCCAGCAACTACTTCCAGAAAAAGAAAAAGGGACTCTCCAAGGGACTCTCACCAGAGAAACACACCATCTTAAGGGGAGGCCCCCTGACCAGCAGTAGATGGCCAGTGGACAAAATGAACTCAAAGGTGTTTCTGGAGGTTCTTTGTTTCATAATGTTAAGTCAGGCTGGGTTTTGTTTGCTTTTGGGTTTGTTTTTTCCTTTCCCCTACCTTACAGGTCCTTCGTGCATATATAAGATGGTTACAGTTTGGGGGTTTAATGGACTCCTCATATGTGAATGTGTGTCTCCACATCTGTAGGCATTTCTGGTGCTTTGTCTTTGCTGCCTTTTCTTGATTGGGTGCTTTGTCATTTGTCATGCTGCAATTTGTTTGGTTTTGATTTATTTTTTATTTTAATATTCCTTGGATGGCTGTTTGTTTCCTAAAGAGAGATAGAAAGGGTGTGGACCAGAATAGGAGGGAAGGTGGGGAAAACTCGGAGGAGTAGAGGACGGGGAAACCATAATAAACATATTATATATAAAAAAATTCTATTTTCAGTAAAAGAAAAAAAGAAGACGGAGGAGGGTCAGGCCATATGGGTCTCCATAGGTCCGGAAGAGGTGCAGCGCTTTCTTAAACAATCACTTCCTGTATGAGAATATCCTGTGTTACAGTGTTATATACCCTGCACACAGCTTCTTCCTGTATGAGACTATCCTGTGTTACAGTGTTATATACCCTGCACACAGCTTCTTCCCGTATGAGAATATCCTGTGTTACAGTGTTATATACCCTGCACACAGCTTCTTCCCGTATGAGACTATCCTGTGTTACAGTGTTATATACCCTGCACACAGCTTCTTCCTGTATGAGACTATCCTGTGTTACAGTGTTATATACCCTGCACACAGCTTCTTCCCGTATGAGAATATCCTGTGTTACAGTGTTATATACCCTGCACACAGCTTCTTCCTGTATGAGACTATCCTGTGTTACAGTGTTATATACCCTGCACACAGCTTCTTCCCGTATGAGAATATCCTGTGTTACAGTGTTATATACCCTGCACACAGCTTCTTCCTGTATGATAATATCCTGTGTTACAGTGTTATATACCCTGCACACAGCTTCTTCCCGTATGAGAATATCCTGTGTTACAGTGTTATATACCCTGCACACAGCTTCTTCCTGTATGAGAATATCCTGTGTTACAGTGCGCACAGCTTCTTCCTGCATGAGAACAGCCTATCCTCAGTGCACTCTCCAGGGAGCAGTGGAGCTCAGCCAGCTGCAGGTACTGAGGAGATGCGCACTTTGCTTTGGAAGACAAAGTGCAGGTTGGGGAGCCCAGCGCCTGGGTTCCATGGACCAAAGCATAGCAAAGGACAGCTGTAATGCGCATGCCTGTAATCACAGCACTCTGGAAGCTGAGGCGGGAGGATGGCCTCTTATTGAAGTCCAGTGTAGGATACACAATGTGTTCTATGTCAACCTAGGCTGACACAGCCATCATCCTGCCACAAGCAAGCAAGCAAGCACAAAATAGCCCAACACGCAATTATCCATAAGAGAAGAAATGAGCACAGTCTGAAATTGAACAAGCATTGTGAAGTGCTCTGACCTTTTGCGGGAAAAAACAATTTTCTTTCAAACTATAATTTTCCAAGAATCTGGGTCAAGAAACAAGCCTTCAGGGAATACCTTTTCCTTTTAAATGTTTATTAAATTGCTCCATATAAAAGGTCTCTGTAAAATCCTTTGTGAAATTCTCTGATAGACTGCATTGTTCCGTTACGTACTCTCCCCTCCCCCGATCACGTGCTTGCCATGCAGTGCCGGATGTTTATATTAGCACAGGGTTTTTTGGATTTCTGGTTTGTTTTTTCCTGTTGCTGTGATAAACTATTCTGACACAAAACTCAAGAAGTTTGCCTTGGCTCACAGTTCTAGGTGACAGTCCATTTCCAGCATGCGGCAGGAGCCAGATGGCCACATTGCATCCATGGTCCAGGAGCACAGGATGGATGTGTCCCTCCTTTTCATTCAGTCCAGGGCCATTCCTTCAAAATGGTGATGCCTCATGCAGGGTGTGTCTTCTCAATTCAGTTAAATGGGGCACAGGCCAATCCCCCATTGAGACTTCCTTCCCAGACAATTGCATATTTTGCTAAATCTACAAGTGACATTAACCGGCACACAAGAGGGTACTTTCCCATCCGCACCTGACCTGTCACATAATGTCTGGTCTGCAGACTAGACTGTGAGCACGAATAATGTTGCTTATTCCCACTCAGAGCACTGCGGTCTGTGGAGTCACCGCTCTCTACCTGGTGAACCAGCTTGGGGTGGCTGCTATTCCTCCTTCAGCTTGAGGACAAAAATAAAGGACATAGGGAACAGACCTGGCTCTCAGCCCTGCCAGTCTCAGTAGAGAGCAGCCAAACCGCAGTCAACCTGCAGGCTGGTCATTGTGACATAAATACTTGGGAGTCTAAAGCCACTGAGGTTTGGAAGCTGTTGTGAAGTTTTTTTAGGGCCCAATATGCATGCCTTCAGGAACAGCCTGACCCACATATGGAGTTTCATCAGAAAGACTGAAACTCGCACAGACTATAACTGTGTTTAGAGTGAGCTCTAGCCAGTCCTGGGGATCAGAACCCACAAAGAGAAGCAACCAAATGACACAAGTAGCCAAGAACCGTTCTTTTCTTCCAGCTGTCTTTTATCGCATATCCAATTTGCATAGAATATTTACTAAGACATCTACTGACACCTTGCACAGTTTGGGATGTTCATCCGAAGACTTTTATATCCCTTGATGTTACGGGTTGAATAGAATCACCGCCAAACCACAGATTGAACTCATAATCTCCAGTCTCTCACACTGGGGCTGTATTTGGAAAGTGGATTCCTGAAGGTGCAATTAGTCAAGATTAGGTCGTACTTCAGTGAGTGAAGCCCTAACCAGTGCAATGGCTTTCTTATGACCATGCATTAATACACAGGGAGAGGATGCTAGGTAAAGACAGTGGCAGGGCTTAGAGTATGTGGCTATAAGCCACAGAACGGCAAAGCCTGCGAGCAAGTGACCACAAGAAGAAGAGACAAGGAAGGACCCTCCACAGAGGGAATGGATCTTAGCTGAAAAGCAGACTGGGGGACATCTATCTGCCTTCAGAACAGTAAGAAAACATGTTTCTATGTGGTTTTAGATATTTTACGTTATGTGTTCTGAATGCTTTGCCTGCATGTATTCATGTGTACCACATGCATGGTCAGTGTCCTCAGAGGCCAGAAGACAGTGTTGGATTTCCTAGACTTGGAATGACAGTTGTATGCTTCCATATGGGTGCTGGGACTTGAACCTGCATTCTCTGTAAGAGCTGCAAGTACTCTTAACCACTGAGCCCCTACTGCTGTTTTAAGCCACATATTCATGGTGCATTGACATGACAATGCTAACATGAAAACACACTGATCTGAAATTACTTCTCTATATTTCCACTGTTCCCAAAATCATGCTGTTGAAAAATTTTACTTTTCCATCATGACTATTGTGTTACCGTCTCTCATCATTTAAAGGAAATACAAGAGCACCATTCAGGGAACTGGCAGGTACTACCTTGAATAACAGATATTAATCCAGTCCATACCAGCCACCGGGAGATAACTGCATATGAACTGACCTCATAATCAAGAAAAAATTTTAACATAAAAGTGAGTTGAGTGTATTCTTAGAATATATGACTGTGTAATACACCATACATGTCACATTTTAGCAATTTTCAACAGAGAAAATCACACTGTTAGGTCTCTCAGTGCAGTCTTGCATGACCTGTCATTTTCTACTTCATTCTTCAATATTCTTTCCAACCAGACTTTGAATCCTGGAAAGGCATGAAATGTGCCCATGCTGTGCAGATTAAGATGGGTTCACAGTGTGAAGTAGTTTTAATGACAGTGGTCCCCAAAGGTTCAAATATTTGAATGCTTGACCCCACAGTGGAACTGTTTGGGAAGGATTAGAGATTGGGGCCTCATTGGAGGAGGTGTGTCACTGTCACTGGAGGAGCAAATACAATTCCCAGGTAGCTCTCTGTGCCTCCTGCCTGTGGGTCAGGTTGTAAACTCTTAGCTACTGCTACCACACCTGCTGCAATGCTCCCCGCCATCATGACAATGAACTCTGGAACCAAAGGCCTCAAGAAACTTTTATAAGTTGCCTGGGTCATGGTGTGTCTTCAAAACAACAGGAAAGTAAGACACACAGGAACATGCATCACAGCTCCTAGGTGAAGCTGGACACAGGATATATGTGTGTATGTATGTATAGGTATACGACGTATATGTATATATACATTTCAATTACTGAAAGGTGAGTGTGCTCGGGTGTGTATATGTGAGACAGGTACCCAAGGAGGCTGTAAGACTGTTGGGTCACCTGGAACTGGAGTTACAGGCAGTGAGCAGCCTGGCAAGGCTGCTGGGAACCCAACCTAGGTTCCTGAGCCACCTCTCCAGGCCCAAATTTATTTTGACTTCTTGTTAAATAACAGAAACCAATCTTAGGCAATAGAACAATAGCTCATGTCATTATTTAGACCTCTACTTAAAAATCATATCCTACATCAACACAAGTATCTGAGCTTAAAAGTCCCATTTTAACAACAAAAAGCCCATGTCTTGTGCACTAAGATATACCTTACAATGTTATATGATGTAGAGATCAGAAAGATATAGACATTCTAAATTTTTCTTCTCATAGCTGATAGGGTGTATAAGTCCCATTTTAGAAGTACTGGTCTACACTTTAAGAGCAGTCATATAAAACTACTCCTGGGGTTTTTGTCCTTTCCAGAAAATAAAGATCTATAAACTTTTAATAAATTTAAAAACCTTAAATACATTCTCTGATAAGTTCAAAACTTATCTACACCAAATAATCTTTTTTTTAAATAGATGATAACAACTAGGATTAATTAGAACATTACTGGGCTCCTACTGTAAGTAAACTACCAACTGTGGAATCTGCTGAAACAGAACACTTTGGGTTTTAGATTTTTGGAGGAAAAATCTAGAATTAGATTTTCTTTTCTTTTTTGGTTTTTCGAGACAGGGCTACTCTGTGGCTTTGGAGGCTATCCTGGAACTAGCTCTTGTTGACCAGGCTGGCCTCGAACTCACAGAGATCTGCCTGCCTCTGCCTTCCGAGCACTGGGATTAAAGGCATGTGCCACCACCGCCCAGCTTAGAATTAGATTTTCAAGCTAATAACCTATGACTAAGAGAACAGAAAGTTGTAATACAAGAAGCACATACAAAGGGGATTTAATGAACCCAAAACTTATCAGTCATTCCTAAGGACATCAGCCACACAGTAACATCCTATGTCCTTGTGTGCCACATACACGTGGGTAATGCTGTCCTGAAAACACTGAAGGCCGGAGATCATTAAAAGATGCAGTTCCTGTAAGTTTACTGGAGGGACAGCAAGGCAATAATGCATGCCAGCATGTAGCCCCCTTAGGATGGATGGCTTGGATAGTGTTTGCGAAATATTAGCCAAATATGGATGGCTGAAAAAGTATGGCAGAAATTTGCAGCTAGGGAATGGAATGGAAAGGTTGCAGGCAGGGACTCGACTCCTGATGAGTGTGGCTGCTGTGGACAACACTCTGAAGCTGTGGAACCCGGGGCAAGTGTGGCGCCCTTAACACATATTCAGTATTCTCTGAGCTCAGTTATGAAGAAGTCACCTCCACTAAAGTCACATAAATCTTTTCACTTGTTCTACTTTTCAAGGGAGGTCAGGGACTGAGCTCACAGGTAGAACACTAGAGGCTTTGGGTTCCATCTCCAGAACAGCGACACACACACACACACAAACTTGAGACAGATCTATACACAAACCAAGAAAATTAAATGCGAGAAAATACCAGCAGATGATGTGTGGGTGGAGATACTGAGGAAGTGAAATTACAGTAGCTTGGAAGGGAAGGGAAAGTAAAATATGTCAAACTGAATATACAATCTGTAAAGACAAGGCAAGAATACAGAAATTCTATGGTATATGATTAGTAATATCCAACAATGATTATAAAACATGAACAAGTAAAATGTGAAAAAAAATAGAAATCACCCATGCTCTCATCAAATGGAAAAAAGTTGTAATTTTTTTATCATGTATTTGTCCTTTTTTTCTATGGAACATATCTTAAAATCAAATTAGGATTGCTTCTCTTGACAATCCCACCATCCCTATGCATGCCTCCCAGAGAAAAAGGACTTGCCACCAAACGCACAATCAGATATTTAGTTCAATTATGAATATCTCCCAAGTGGTTAAATATTGTCTAAAACTATTATTTTAATGACTAAGTTTACATGCACTGTCATTTTTAAAATGGTTTCACTGTTGGAATTTACTCAAATTTTCATAATAATACAACAAATAAGAGAATTGCTTACTTTGCATCAGGCAAGTTTCCAAGTACTTTACATAAATTATCTAATGTTCAGAGTGATGTGGGAGGTAAGATACTATTATTATCATTTGGCAGATGATAACTGAGGAATTAACCTGCCTAAGTTCACATGGGCAGTGACAGTAAGATAATCCTGTAAGTCACTTGCTCTAGCATCTTGCCTGACCCCATCAGCCATGCATGCCACTTGCCTCTTTATTTCCTTAGTGTATACTCAGAATCACTGGGCCCAAGCAATTCTAGGGCTAGACTATCTTCCATTTAACGGATAGCAACATGCCCTCTGACTCTGTGTGATATGAAACAATTTGTCCTTTGTCAGCATTGTCCCTGACTTTTATAATCTGGCTACAACAAACTCCATTTCTTCCATGCAAGCAAGCCAATGTCTGTTCACATCTTAACTATTTTAAGTTATTTCATGAATTTTCCAGTTTTCTTCCTAACTAGAATTTTTTTAAGTTAAGTAATATTAAATTGAAAATACTTTGGAATGTAACTCAAAACATCAAAGAATATTGCTAGCTAGCTATTTCAGTGGGACTTAATAGATGGGCCGTCCTTGGGGAAATCATCACAGCTCAGCTGTAAATATCTAAGAACACAGAACCAAGAAAACCCCTCCCAACAGACAGAGCCATAAACTGAATTGTGATTTTTTTTTAACCATGCAGTAGAGGCTATATAATATTCCAGAATGGTTGTCTCTGGTACTTGGAGCCCTTTCAGTTCCTTCTACCAACATGTTTGGGAAAACAAATCTGTAATTCTGATGTTTGCAAGGTGAGGTGAGAATTACAGAGGGAAACAGAGATCTGGAGAGAGCACCACCTGAAGAACTCTCCTGCAATCTTCCAGAACTACAAGGCATAAGAACCGGTTTGTGATGATAATCTACCAGCCAGAAATTTCACACAACCAGGGCTAAACTCTGTTAAAGACTGTTGTTAGTAGATCATGGTGGCCATCATTCCAAAACCCCTCCCAACAGACAGAGCCATAAACTGAATTGTGATTTTCTTTTTTTAACCATGCAGTAGAGGCTATATAATATTCCAGAATGGTTGTCTCTGGTACTTGGAGCTCTTTCAGTTCCTTCTACCAACATGTTTGGGAAAACAAATCTGTAATTCTGATGTTTGCAAGGTGAGGTGAGAATTACAGAGGGAAACAGAGATCTGGAGAGAGCACCACCTGAAGAACTCTCCTGCAATCTTCCAGAACTACAAGGCATAAGAACCGGTTTGTGATGATAATCTACCAGCCAGAAATTTCACACAACCAGGGCTAAACTCTGTTAAAGACTATTGTTAGTAGATCATGGTAGCCATCATTCCATACAAGGCATTTTGTAATAATTTGGTTGCCTGGCATGCCCTCTGGGTTGAAATTTAAAATGTTTAACTCACATAATAAGTAATTTTTAAGGATGGGCTTTTCCTGGACACCTCATGTCATCTATTGAGGGCAAAGTTGAATGCTTTCAACTTCCAATGGGGTGTGTCTTTCTTTTTGCTAGAGCCCAAAATTTCATGATACTCTCTTTGGAACTTTAGTTCCTTTAAGTACCAATCATAGAGATCAGCCTAGCATTGGAAGTATACAAGACTCTCCCAAACAAGGGTCATAACACAAAAGCTATCTTCAAAGAGCACCGACAATATTTGGTGAAGTTATTAAATTAACCCAGGAATACTAGAAATGATAAGGGGATATACAAATGGGGTGCGGGTGGGATGGGGAGGCAAAGGATGAGTGGTTAATACTTTAACCTTGTTTTGTATTGCTGGCCAGTCCCACTTGTTAATCAAAACCAGGTCACTTTGAAAACCAGGACAGTTTGACCCTTAGGAGAAAAGCCTAGTCTGCTAACTCTTGGGACAGAAGCCATGCGAGGGCCATTGCAGCTCTAAGCGTTACAGAATCTCAACTAAGAAAGGCCTCTAGAAGCAACACCTGAACGGTGTGGCTCGCTAACAAACGGAGACTAGTGGGCTTTTGTTGATTGTGACCATTTGTTTTGTTTTGTCGTGGTCTCACTAGGTAGCTCTGGCTGTTCTGGAACTCACTGTGTAGATAGGCTGGCCTCCAACTCACAGAGAGCCATCTACCTGCCTCTGCATCCTAAGTGCTGGGGTTAGAGGTGTACACCACCAGAACCAGATAAGAGACTGGTGTTTTCTAAGGAGATGGGGACAGCAAGAAGTGCACATGTACATGACATGACAACCAGTTTTACTTTACTAAAATGATATGCCTAACTTGGGGCCAATAAGAAAATCACATAGAGTTTGTGGTACAGGATAACACACTGAATTTTCATCTGATCTTTTATATGGTTCGGTCAACAGCGGAAGGGGGCTCGTCTGGGAATGGCTGTGGATCAATCAGCACCAAGGAGTAAGAGACAGGAACTGAAGTCCTCATGCATTGCAGGGACTGTGCACAAATCTCAAGAGGGAACTTTGGTAATAAGGCCAGTGAAGACACAAGCAGAAGAGTGCAGACTTGAGGTTCCAAGCACCAGGTGGTGGGGACAGGATGAGTTAGAGAAATAGTGGAGACAAATAAATAGGCTCTCTATTCATACTTTCATATGCACAGACAAAACAAAAACCCGCTGGAGTGTTTTTAACTACAATTTCTGGCTGCCCAAATCTCTAGCTACCCATGGATAGGAAAGAAGAGTCTCAGGATGAGGGAAAACTTGCACAGTGTACCTTGCAAGCCATAGGAAGACATTACTTAGTCTATAAAAGTACTTCTAAAAAGAATTGGAGGTAATTAAATGAGATGTCTCTATTTGAAAACCTAACTTCCTGATACATGTCAAGTTGCACTTGAATTTAAGCCAGAGTCCAGGTTTTCAGTGATAATGACTCACTGAGGGACAATTTCTATGTGAGCCTGAGAGATCAGCATATCACAGTATCACACAATGGTAAATAACTACTGACCTGGCAAGGTTCAACCAGTTTAAATTAGCTGTCGCAACTACACAATGGAAAGAGTCTGGCCAATTAACTTGGGAAACTCAATCATTTAAATATCATGGTAAATGAAAGACATGAGAATTACTATTGTGATTTATTAGAACAAGCAAGGCTAAGTCACGCAGTCATCCGACACAGAGTTGAGATTGACCAGCACAGTGACTGTTGAGATAGTTTGAATTCACCCTTTGGCTAAAAACGACTTTTAAAAAACTATAGAGAATCTTTTCTCTATGCTATGAGGTAGATACTCCAGATATAAGAGAATGGTCTTACTAACTCCAAATAGCCAAAGATGTGCATTCCTTCAACAGTTCAAAAATAGCTAGAATTTAACTTTACAAAAGTGGAATTTAGTTTTATAAAACTGCATGACACTCTTCCCCATTTGGCTCTGTACACAAGGACCAATATATCAACATTTTAATACTTGCTCAAAACTCACTTAATGTAACCCATTTGAAACGTGCTTATCAGAAATACTATGTGTCCAGAGGTCACTGCTGCAATTCCTTCATTTATGTGGTTTCCTGTTTTGTATTTTTTCTTGTTCCATTAAGGATGAATCATCTAAAATAATGTAAGTCAACAAAATATGAGAATTATAATTAGATAATAATCAGAATCAAGAGAAACAGGATAAAACTGAAGAAAGGAGGGAGTTAGAACACTAATACTATGATTTTTCACATGGTGACTAGGATTCTCCTCCTCATCAAGACAGAAAGGGAAACATCTGGTTCTCTCTTTGCATAGTGGGAATAAAGTCACACATATTAATTGTTGGTGGTAGGACTTGACTTTGTTACCTAGGGCTCCATGGAATGTTTTGCATAGACTTTAAACAGGAGCAGGGACCCTTCCCCAAACCCCATCTATGAAGTGATCTAACTAACAATAGTTTCTTTTCCAAGGTCTGCTCAGTGAACTCTTCACAGTGCACACAATGGAGGGGATATCAAGCATGCTGAACAAGGAAACCAAGACCCACAGTTTGGAAAGTTCTAGCTAGACTCCTGGTCTAGATAAGAGGAAGACTGTAGATAGCAGGGCTTTTGTTCAGCTAAACCCCTAGAAACAGTTTCTATCAGCTAATCTTATCTTTCTTGTTTTTTATTTGTTTGTTTTGTTTTTGTTTTTCACAAAGACAAGATTTCTCTGTGCAGCCTTGCCTGGCCTAGGACTTGCTTTGTAGACCAGGCTGGCTTCCAACCTGTCTCTGGAGAGCTGGCATGCACCACTACATCAGACCGATCTTATCAAATTTAAAGACAATCCATATTCTCTTGTATGTGCAGAAACAAATTCATTTCATGCACCTAGTGAGGAGACAAATACAATGTTCTTCTTCAACCTACATTCCCTTTTTCTGAAATGAAAGATTATACACGTTTACCTCTGTATATTCTCCCCACAATCCTATTTTGATTCTAGTATATAATTTAAAAAGAGAGTTAGGAGTGAGATTTAAGAAATACACATTTAACAAAGAACAGACAGGTTTCTAAAATGATAGCAGGAGCCTGGGATTGTAGCACACACCTTTAATCCTAGCACTTAGGAGGCAAAGGAAGGCGAATCTCTGTGAGTTCCAGGCCAGCCTGGTCTACAAAGGGAGCTCGGGGACAATCAAGGCTATTTTACAGAGAAACCCTGTCTTGAGAAATAAAATAAAACAAA
This sequence comes from Phodopus roborovskii, assembly GCF_943737965.1. Classification (NCBI taxonomy): domain Eukaryota; kingdom Metazoa; phylum Chordata; class Mammalia; order Rodentia; family Cricetidae; genus Phodopus; species Phodopus roborovskii. The sequence continues at coordinate 11,810,029 of NW_026125397.1, forward strand.
ACAAACAAAATGACAGCAGGAGAAAGATACAGAAAGGTAAAATGTAAAAAAAAAAAAAAAAAATCCTAGGCTTAGAATTGTATTGCTAGGGTGCACATGGAGGTAGGGTTGCAGCTGGCTCTGGAGGCAAAATGCAACACGTGAGTAGTCACGTTGTAGAGATACTGAATTTGCAGGACACAAGAGAAAAGGATTCCTTCTGCAATGAGGAAAAAGCTCTTGGTTGACTAATTCCATAATATAGCACATTATGAAAACGTTCAAGTTCTACGTGTTTATGGAACAAAACAACTGTCCCGAAGTTAAAATGTGAGATGTATGGGGGCCTGGATAGCAAGATCAGGGGCGGAGGACCTGGGTTTGATTCCCAACACCTACATGGTGGCTCACCACCTTGGCTCCAGTCTCAGGAGGCCTGATGCCCTCTTTTGGCCTCTGCAGGTACTGCATGCACACGATGCACAAACATCTGCAGGCAAGATGTCCCATACACATATAAATAAATAATTTAAAAAGGAGCAAAGGTGCATTCTCACCACAGGCTCTTAAAGAGCAGAAGGCAAGCAAGGAAGAGCAATGCAAATAAGTTGCTCGGCGTCCTTGATTATAAATAAGACTCTAAAAGTGGCTTTATCTTTATTGGGAATGGGAACCTGCTTTGTTTTCATCATCAATTATAACAATTCATATTCACAAGTTCTCTTCCCACGATTTCCTCAGTTCTCCCGCCTTTTACCTAAAAGTTTTCCTTCACCCATTTGAAACAATCTGATTAGATGTGAGAAGAAACAGAGTATATTATGTTTTAGCATACTGTGCAAAAACCAGTATTCTGGGCAATATTCTGGGTAGTAAGGAAGAAGATGCATCAAAATTAGAAGGTATTCACTGTCAGATAAGTGTGCTAAGGAGAGAATGAAAAGAAGCTAATAATGACTCACTAAATTCATGTGACAGGAAAACAAACACAAATCAAAACTTTCATACTGTAAAAGTAAACAGAAGGTTATGGACTTGTGTCCAGTTTGGTCCTTTCTGTTACTTTTCTTTCTTTCCTTTTTCTCCTAAGATATTCTGAAGCAGAAAAGGCACTGGATCTTCCAAATGTCCCATCTTATAGAGGAAAATAGCTAAAATGCTGTTTCTAGGGCCAAGCACAGAGCTCAGACGGGACTAGCCTAATACAATGGAAACCATGGGCCTGATCTTGGATCTGGTCCCTGGCATCACAAGAAGAAAAAAACTGAATCTCTGTGATTAAAATATATGTGAGGTCACTTTGCAACTATAGACTCTTAAATGTTTTATTTTCATTTTAGCCTTAAAACAAGTTGTTAATTATTAACCAGATCACTGCTCCTTCTGGAATTAACTTAAGATTTTTTTTTAAACATGAATTCTGCTTTCTAAATTGGTTTTGGAAGTATGACTGAAAGGGAATTGATGGCTATAATACTGGAAAATGGACACAAAGTGAACCTAAATGGAGAACAAATGCCTTCCTTGCTGCTGAAGCCATAAATGTCGATGAAAAATAAGCACGTTTGCCTGTTTAAAGAAGCGTTTTAAAGAATAAAGTTGCACTAGCAACAAAACAAAAAACATACTATCATTTTAAATGGTTGGAACACTGTGTGTGTGTGTGTGTGTGTGTGTGTGTGAGAGAGAGAGAGAGAGAGAGAGAGAGAGAGAGAAAGAGAGAGAGAGAGAGAGAGAGAGAGAGGAGGGAGATTCAACAAATAACCAACTGCTATTAGGCACCCAAAGGAGGGGAATTACAGAATGAGGTTAAAAATAAAGCATAAGATTCTGTGTCCTTAGTATTTGTACTGATTCCGCTCACCAAAATCTCTAATACGAAATCGTGTCTATAAAAGTGGAGTTTACAATGTTCCATTTCCCCCAAATTCTGAACCTTATTACTTAGTGTAAAATGGAAAACGGTAGCCTAAGAGGTAGCACTCAATGCATGAATTTAACTTCTACAACAGAATGGGGGTGGGGATGGGGTGGGGGCCTCAACCAGTTTCTCAGAAAGGCAAAGGTCAGCTCTGCATGGGAAGTGAGGCTGGAGACAAGACTGCCTCTGCTGGTTGACGAGCGCGTCTTTCAGAGTCTCAGCTCCCAACACCTGTATCAAACTTGCAGTTCTCAAACCCATCGGTTCCCGTTTGGTTTATCCTAAGAGAACACACTGGCCTCATCCATCACGTGAGTGATCTGACTTCTAGAAGGACCTTCCTTTACTGGCATCTAAAATAAAGTGTTTGCACCACTGATTTTATATACCACTTGTCGAGCCGTAAAATACAACAAATATCCACAATCACTCCTAAATACCGCTAAAACAACACCGTTGATCGTCTAAATTTTGGCAAAAGAGATAGGAGGAACAAATTCGCTGATCCTGCTTTTTAAAAATGCAATGACATAGTCTGCTAGAGCTAGTGAAAAAGGCAACGGTCTCCTCCTCCCCAAAGAAGCCGCGCGCCAACCTGTCCTTCCAAGCACCCCCACCCCCCACCCCGAGGATCCCCAGAATGTTGGCGGGAAGGGTCCAGCGCCCCTGCACCCTGGCTCGGCCTCGACCGTTCCAGCAGAGCGTTTCAGGTCCCCCGGGGGGCTGCGCCCAACATCATTAGCACACCTCAGTGCCCTGGCAGCCCAGTAGGGAGGCAAGTTTGGGGCTGCCGGTCGCGGCCCCAGGTTCTCCCTGGCCGCAGCATCAGCAGCGGGTGGCCTCCAAGGCCGGGCCCCGCCTCGGCCACCTACCTACTGGGCGGGGGCGCGGGCTCCGCGGGTCGGGGCGAAGTGGCTCGGGCGCACGCATTTCTGGGAGCGGTGGCCTCTGCCGCTGGGCGCGGGGAAGCGCATCCTCTGGGGTGGGAGGAGGGAGGGGACGGGAGAGGGGGTGGTGAGGATCGTGCGGCGAGGAGGAGCCAAGGGAGGCGACAGGAGCAGCGGGGTGCGCTCCTGCGGGGTCCCCAAGTCCAGGATCTGCCCCGAGCTGCCACGGCCCGGATGCGCGAGGCCTCGCCCAGGTGCCTGCAGCGGCGCCCACCGTCAGGGCACCCGCCGCGCTCGGGGCGGAAGGCGGGGAGCTGCGGTGGCGCGATGCCCGCCTCTAGCTCCGCCCGAGCCGGAGCGCGCGCTGCGCTCGTCCGCTGGGGTGGGGGCCCGAGAACTCCGCGGCCCGGCTAAGCGGTTCGGGCTGCAGCCACGGCATCCGCATCTTGCTGGCTCGGTGTGACCTCGCGGCCGCAGGCTGAACAGCCTGAGGTGGCGCGGGTTCCCCGACCCCCGTCCCAGCGGCTCCGCCCCGGAGAGCTGCGCGCGCGGCCTCCGCAGGCCTCGGCCCTTTGTGACGCTGCCCCGGCGATCGCCAGGCCATTTGTGTACCGGGAACGGCCTGCTTACCTGGCCCCCAATCGCATCCCCACTAGCTGGCTAGGGTCTAGATATTGGAGGGAAATAAAGCTTAGGGGTCCAGCTGGAGTTAGAGTGCCTGCTGGAGTCTTGGGGGTGGGGCGAGACAGGGTTTCTCTGTGGCTTTGGAGGCTGTCCTGGAACTAGCTCTTGTTCTGCTGGAGTCGTAAAGTCCCTTTACTTTCCCTTCCAGCTCTAGGACCATGGACCACCATAAATTCATTCTTCTGCCTTTTCCGGCGTTGCCTTTGGCAGCCGTGCCCACCATCTCCTCCCTCTCCCGTCCCCGGTTCAACATCCTGTAAGCTGCCAAATTGCAAAAATTATAGTCAAAGCAATGTAGCAATTGGGCAGTCCAGCTAGCTCTTGGCTGAAACCGAAGAGAAGCTTGGCGGTTTGCATCAGCCCCGGGGACTGTGCCTCTGAGCTTCCTCCCTGGAATTGGATGCCGCTCCCTTCACAGTCCCGTGACGAGCACTGCAAGATGACTCGGAGGATCTGACCGTGAAGATCACTCTTAAATACGGAGGGGGGATGGGGGGGAAGCCAACCAAACAAAACACAGCCTGGAGCTGGTGTGATAAGATTGGTGTGTCTGAAGCCATCCACTCAGTACGTAGCGGCCTCTCCAGGTTGCCACAGCTGCCTGGTGCTAGTCTGGAGGGTGGAGCAAAGCACTGAACAGTACTGACTTAAGGATTTCAGCTGCAGGTGATGTTATATGGTCTTGCAAATATGGAATCATCTCCTGGTGTGATTATGACGCCGGGTTTACATCTCTATCGTCTGAGTAGGAGAGAACTCTCCTTTTTCTTCAGTCACCGTTTTGGTAAAATGACTTAGGCTTTATAGCAGGGGGAAAAAAATGGATTCCCGAAATATACAAATGTTTCTGTTTGGATCAAAAGAAAAGCATGGCTTGAGGTCTCCAGAAGTTTGCTAGTGGTCTCACAATTCTTTGATATGTGCTTTTAGGTTTTGAAATCTAAGCTTAATGTTTAAAAATCCGAGAGAAAACACACACACACACACACACACACACACACACACACACACACACACACACACCATGGTTGCATAGTCATGAAATCCCAGCTCTTGGAGGGCAAGTTAGGAAGATAAAGAATTCAAGGCCAACCTCAGCTACTAACCTAGGCCATATGTTTCTAAAAGTAAAATAGAAATTGAAAAAGAAAGGAAAAACATCATGTCAAGTCCAGGATGTTATAAGGTAGCTGAGCTTTTGGGAGAGGGGGGTTAGCGTCTTGGGGTGGGAGAGTGCAGTGGCTGAGCTGTGTGGTCCTGAGTCTGCAGAGGGGCACACGACTCAACCCTGTTCTGAGAATGGCTGATGACTCCAAGGTCTCATAGAAGTGATATAGATCTGATAGTCCTGGTATTTTGCCCTAATTTAAAATGACCCCATTGCAGGGATGAAGAGATGCATAGAGATGCTATGAGAAATGGTGTGAAATCACTTGGGACAAGTACTTGGCAGTTTGCTTAACAAAGTGTCTAAAACTTGAGTGCAGTTTCTGCAGAAAACGTCACTGAGCTGCAGTTTCCCCTCCCTTGACCCCAACAGCACCCTTTTGTGTCTATGAACCCTTGGTTCTGCCAAGGAATAAAATAAGCCTTGATTTCTTTTCCCTTAGGCAAAGGTATAGCTGAGTGTGTGTTTTAAGTGGTGACTATGCTGAAGAGGTCTCCTCAGCCTCTCAAAAGCACGGCTAATAATGTCACTATCTTCACTAGCTCCCCAGGGATTACATGAAGTTTCACAGGCTAAGTATAGCTTGTCACTACAGTAGATGTCTGAGTAGAGTAAGAAGTTGATCTTCCATGGTTGGGGGAGTGGGTGCTCCTAACTTAAAGATTCTTCACGCATGCTTTTTCATTACCAGATATTGACTAATATATCTGAGTCTTGTCTTCACAGAGAAGTTAAAATTAAGAGTCTGTGTTATCCGTCATGATACCCAGCAGCTCAATGTGGCCATTTAAATTTAATAAAATACAATTAAGTTGTAATTTTTCTGTCTATATGTCAAACTTCAAGTTCCAAGGATCCAAATAAAACTTGTGGTTGCCGTTTGGACAGCCCAGATCATAGCATTATAAGACATTCCTTATTATAGGAAATTCTTCTGGAATTCTTGTCAAATTTCAATGGGTAGATAAGAGTTGCATAAAAGAATTGGAGTAATCTGAGTACACCTAAATCAAATACCATTAGAATATATGCTTAATACCATGAGAATCCTTCGGACTATAGCTCCAACATGTGCTGCTCTTGGATACATGACTAACTCTCTGACACTTCTTTTGTGTTCAAAGAGGGGGTGGTCATAGCACCATTGTTGGAGGGTAGATAAGGAATGACATAATTCATGAAGGGTACATAGAGTATAGGGTGTGTAATTACTAGAAGTCAGCTATTACTGGAGCAGCATGTGTTAGTGTAATAAAGGTTTCTTTTCAAAAAACTGTATCCCCGAACTGGACACTGTGGCCCATTTCTGTAATCCCAGCATTTAGGGAGGTAGAGACAGGGGGATTTTCAGCTCCAGGCCAGCCTGTGATGCATAGCAAAACCCTACTCTAATTAACAAGGTTAATTAATTAGTAAAATTTAATTTATTAATTAAAATACAATAGTCTCCATAACACCTCTCATTGTATCTGGCTAGGGGAAAGTGCTTGGTAAGTGATGAATTGTTTGTGGGGTGAAGGCCTGGGATAAATATAAAGATGGCTTCTTCTTTCTCTGATAAAGGGAAGTGACAGGGCAGCAATTTGAGCACACTTGTCATGTCCCTCTTTCTGTGACAAATAGTCTTTATATATTTACATACATGTATATATTTATTTATATATGACCAATATATAATCTATGTATATGTATATATTTATTTAAATATAATCAACATATATAATCTTTACATTATATATATTTATTTATATATAATCAATATATAATCTTTATATATTGAGACTTTTAAGTAAACAGAGAAGCAGGGAGCTCTTTGAGCCTAAAAGAGAGGAGGGGGAGTGAGTCACTTCATTTGTTCTGCCCTACAGATGGACAGACAGACAGACATACAGACACACACACACACACACACACACACACACACACACACACACGCATAAATCCTTAAAATTGGAGTCCTGTTTTGTTCACCGTGGTGTTCCTGGTGCCTTGACACAGTGCTTGAATTAATGAACGAAAAGCTGAGTCAGAATGAAGTCAAACTGCTAAGTAGAACTATCAATAAATTATACTTTAGTTTGACATAATGCCTTGATTTTTCTTCTGGTACAATAGTTTTATCCAACCAGAAATTGGCTTGCTTGTGAAAAAATTAATTTAAAAACTAAGTTCTTTATTATGTTGGTTTAAGATCATTTGCTCTTCTGCTTTGAAAAGAGTAGGACATTATAAGGGAAATACATCTTCAATGCTACACAGTTATCAAAGCAATAGGATGATACTCACATGATTAATATCTTTAGACTATATTGATAAAAACAGAAAATAGGTATAGAATGCTACTACTTGGTAAAAGTCCAAATGAGATCATATAAAGAATAGAAAATATTTTAACCCTCCCTAAGTTACTTTATAAATTACAAAATATACCTGAATTATCTTTGCCCAAAAAGTAACAAAGTTTTCTATGTATAGCAATATGCCAGAAGCCATAGGAACCAGACATAAAGTACCTTGAATAAACTCACAAAACAGAGTAAGAAGATGTGAGCCCCAAACAATTCATACAAATGAAATGAATAATCAGAGGAGGGGGGGTCTTTACAAAAGGAGAGTGAAACTAAGTGGTCACCGTTTCACAAACAGTACAGCAAATGATTTAGAGCAGTATCACTAACAAGCGGAAAACACAGCATCATAGTCCCAAAGGACCAATGTCTCTAGCTGTAGTTGCTGTTTCCATTATTTATTAATGACATGTGTAATTATAATACAGTTATGTCAGATGCCCCCACCAAGTGATCATACTTTACTATTTGCTTTCCTGTTAGTGCTTTGAAACGTACCAAAAGAGTAGCATCTTAAAGCATCCCATTATGTTACAGGGCTGTAGTTGAGGAGCCTAGTGCAGATCTCACTGGATAGACCAAGCCTGCTTTCTTTCTAAACAAAAGCTTGGGGAACAATCAGTCTCCCTGTCTTTGCCCACTTCTCAGGACACCTGTCTTCCTTGGCTCCTGGCTCCTGAGAACCTGCTCACTGAAGCCAGCAAGCCTAGCTGAATCTTTTACCTATCATACCACTCTGGGGCTCCCCCCCCCCCCCCCCCGCTTTCGCTCACAGAGACACTTGATGTTTGGGACTCTTGTAAGTGATCCAGTATAATTTTCTCCATCACAAGATGTAAAATTATTTTGCTTTGTAAGGTGGTTGTTACTATTGCTAGTTAGGGTTAGGGTTACTGTTGCTATGGTGAAACACCATAACCAAAAGCAAGTTGGGGAGGAAAGGGTTTATTTGGCTTACAGTTCTACACTGTAGTCCATCATTGAAGGAAGTCAAGGCAGGAACTCAAAACAGTGCAGGAGACTGGAGGTAGGAGCTGATACAGAGTACATCCCAGGGCTGGGGCAGGCTGTTGCTTATTGGTTTGCTCCTCACTGATTGCTTAACCTGCTTTACAGAACTCCAGACCACCAGCTGGGCCTTCTCACATCAACCCCTAATTAAGAAAATACCCTACAGGCCTGCCCTTAGCCTGATCTTATGCAGGCATTTTCTCAGTTAAGGTTTTCTCCTCTCCAACTACTATAGCTTGTGTTAAGTTGACATAAAACTTGTAGTTCAGGTGGCATGCTCTAGAGATGTGTATGGAGGAGGCAGTATTGTGCTGCTGTGCACAACATTACCAGTAATGTGAGGAGCTGGCACTGTACACAACTGATAAAAAGCACTAAAGCAAATGTATCATTTATGATAGTTTTCCTACCGAAAGAATTATCTAGTTTGAGAGACTTCCCAAAATAATTGTCCTCCATTATTTAAATAAAATTGATGTTAAAAGAAATTGAAACTTACAGACTAAAGAAATGAGATTTAGTTGGGTCCTGAATTTTAAAAAAAAAAAAACTATAAAATATATATTACAACAAGTGAAACTTCTGATTATTGATCATATAAAAGTATTGTATTGAATTTAATTTTATTGCTAGTGCTTATGAGATTATAAATGATAAAATATTTACATGACATTGCAATAACCTCATGTGGCTCAGAATAAAAGGTAAACTTGACAAAATATTAGCAGCCAGTGAATCTAGGTTATTACTGTAAGATAACATTATCCAAGTTATATACAGAACTTAAAATATTGACATAGCTACATTAAAACAGTAAGTACCAAAAACTCTGGGTATTCAATAGAACCAATATTATCATTGTTAAAAGGATCGATGTTTGCTCAAAACCAGACACCCAGTTGCTTTGGATAGATTACTGCTCAACTCAGAGAAACGCTATCTGCAGATCTTGGTCTACTGAAATTTCTTGGCCAAGAAAAGGGGGTGTGGGGAGTATTTTCTATATAAAAAGGGTTAGCACAGACCTTTAATCCCAACTCTCGGGAGCAGAGGCCAATGTATCTCAGTAAATTTTGAGTCTAGCCAGGGCCGCAACAGTTGACGAGACCCTGCCTATAAAAAAAAGTTTAGAAATGTCTTCAGGTAATACTTCATTAATTTTAGCAATTTCCTCTGATCTTCCAGTTTGTGTGTTTAGATAGTTTTATGTTGTATCAATGATTTAGTCATCATTTGAAACATTTGGTAAAAAGACAAGCGACAATGTTGAAGCCCAGCTCAGCTGATTCAGCCAAATCTCAACAATGGTTGTGGATACTGTGGGGAGCAAGTTCTTCGTGTATTCAAGCCGGCCTCGCCTCTTTCCACCGCGCAGCACAGTGGGGGCTCTGGGATAACATTACTCTGGGATAACATGTCTTCAGGGGTTGTGGATGGAGGCTGACTGCTTAGGAGGCTCTTTAACTCTTTTGGCATTTACAGTTTCGTGTATATTGAAGCGTCTGCCCAGATATGAATCTTTTGACTGTCATGAGGGTTACTCACAGCAAGCCTGTCACCCCAGCTCTTACAGCTGCGAATCACATGTGCCATAAAGGTCACGATCGCGCGATACATACATATATACTAATTTACATGCGTGATACGCCCTTTGGTACCTACATTTGCACACTACGGGCATTGTGGGGTCTTTGTGGGAAAAGCTCGCTCTGCCGGCGACAATCTATCATTAGATTTCCTTGGGTGTTTAATGGCACTTAAAATTCACACGACAGGAAAAAAGAAAAGACTAATACAAATGGAATCAGATTTGATTTGAAATAAAGTGTCTAAGACGGTTAAGAAAAGAGCAAAGCAAATGACAAGATCTGGTTAAAAAGTTTGACAGTAGCGTAGGCATTGAAATACTTCCAGGGAATGTAGGTAGACCAAAAGTTTTGTACAGCAAGCGGAAAGGAATCTGACTTTGATGGTTCTTAGCAGCTGTTTCCCTCTTAGCAGCTGTTGCAAGCTCCACCAGAAAGCTGAAAAAAACTGCCCTAGTTTCCGGTGCTCATTCTTACGGCAGTTGAACACACAGTTAAGAACGAGTGTGCCCTCTACAGCCTGGAAGTAGTTCTAACACTTTATATGGATCAAATAAAGCAGCATAAGACATCCTTTCAGGTTCCCTGGTGGTCTAGTGGTTAGGATTCGGCGCTCTCACCGCCGCGGCCCGGGTTCGATTCCCGGTCAGGGAAAGTACCTTTTTTTTTCTTCTAAAAGAACTTGCTACATAAGTCAAGAAGCATTATCATGACTTAGTTATTATAGCTGTTTTATTGTCGGAAACAAGATTCGATTCAAATTATGTGTCTATTTACTTATTGTCGACAATTAAAAAGTAGTAAAGGTCCCTAGTTATAAAGGACTTGAAATATGCTTGTTTATAAATTTGTTCATCTGTCTCTAAGACTGCAATTTCTTCCAGCCTTTGAGAATTATTTGGATGTGTATACAAGCAGGGATTTTTTTTCCTGTTTAATTAATTTTTTCTTTTATTATACATAACAACCACAGTTTCTGCTCCCTCCTCCCTTCCCGTGCCCTCTCCCTCATCCACTCCTTTGTTCAGAAAGGGGCAAACCTCCCAAGGCTGTCAACAGAGCAAGGCAAATCAAATTGGGGCAAGACCAAGCTCCTCCCTCTCAAGCAGGGATTTTTCGGGAAGCCTTTATTTACTCTTGAGTGTGTTTGACTGATAATATAAGAGTATCATTTTAGGGAAATTTATACTTATTTTGTACCATGTTTTCAACCAATTTCTTACACATTGAGAGCATATATTATTAAATGGCGCTGTTCCTATCTTTTTCTTTATAAATTCAAAAAGACCTTTTTGATAAAATTAAATGATGAATTGTCTGCTTCTTTAGTTTGGATTTTTATTTTTTATATTTACTTATTATTTATTGTTTGTTTATTTTTGAGACTTGGTCTCACTAAGTAGCTTGGGCTGTCCTGGAACTCAGTATGTAGACCAGACTGGCCTTGAATTCACAGAGACCCACCCTCCTCTGCCTCCCAAGTGCTGGGATTAAAGTCATGTGCCATTGTCTGACTTTTACTTTGTAGTATTCATTTTATATGCTATGTAACCCATTCAAGTATTTTACTTAAATTTTTTTCTTTCTAAGAAAAATCATACAAATACAATAATATTTTTACATTCAAATTGCCAGTCCACCAATCACATGTTACTCTGCAAGTTTATATCATGATTTGAATGAGAATTTTTATAACTCTGAGCAAACTGGAGCTTTGGCACTTCTCAAAAAGAAATAATGAAAATTCTGGACTCTAAGAGAATACAAACAGTTATACATACACCTTCACTCTTTTGAATCCTAAAACTTTGTTCTGTTTCATCCATTCTTGTTGTTTTTGAGATATTGGGATTTAGGTTTTCTGTTTTGGTTTGATGTTTTTCCACTTTATGCTTAGATCTAAACTTTCACAATGACATAAAACCTTGCAAGCTTGATTTCAACTACAATGCCCATTTGGCCTTCTTTTAGCTGTGCTGTGATGGACTTGGCAGAGGAAATACTGGGTGTTTGCTAACAGAAACACATTGGCTCTCTCTGAACCCAGGGAATATGGAGTTGGATTTTTTTTGTTTTTAGAAAATTTCACTTCACCATGCAATTAAGACAGAAGTGTGTTTGTTACCTTTATCATCCCCAACAAAATAATAGGTACCATGCACTGATTATTTGTGATATATTAAGCTCTTCAAAGACCCATGAGCCTGTGAATGGGCGCCAGCTGAAATCAGACCTTGAATGCTGGCTCCCAGGGTGAACAGAAGTCTGGTAGTATATAGGTTGCTTGAGAATGGGGTTCTGCATGACTATATTTGCCAGAGTTGTCCAGAAAGACAGAAGCCCTAGAAGATGGGAGATAGATAAATAGGTAGATAATAGATACATAGATGTACCTATTGATATAGGTAAATGGTATCTCATTTCTGTAACCAAGAGAATTTAAAAGGGGGAATTATTTATTTTGGCTCATGTTTTCAGAGGTGTCAGCTAGTCATGTCTGGTAGGGTACAGGGGAGCAAGAGAGGTGACACCATGGCATCCAGGAAGCAGAGAAGCAGCTCTCAGGGAGGTACGGCCCTCTAGGGACACGGCCTGATTCCCACAGGTCATCATCTCACAGCCATGTCATCATTTGAGGAAAGCATGAAGGGATTACTCCACTGATCTAGTCATCTCTGGAAATACAGCAGACATACCCAGATGTTTGTTTTGCTAACCATGGCATCTCTTATTCCAATTACATCGACAGTCTAAATCATCGCAGATAGGTAGCTGGAGAGGTAGACACACAGAAGAGAGTCATTGTGGGAACTGACTTTGCCATTATGGATGCTGAAAAGTGCCATATCAGACCATCTAGAAAGCTAGAGAGCCTGGAACAGCCATGGCTGGCACCATTTCAACGCTGAAAGCCTTCTAACCAGGAAGACTTGAGAGCCTGATATAAATCTTGGAATCCCAGACCCAGGAGTCTTAGTTCAGCTGTTCAGTGGCAGGAAGAGTCTCAACTCTTACACAGAGGACATTGTGTGAAAATACTTAGATTAATAAAAATGGGTTAATATTTAAGACAAAGCTCAATGATAAGGAACTAGTAACTGGCCAATAGCATTATGTCTAATGCAGCGCCCTTTTGTGGTTTTTGGGGCTGGCACAGCAGTGGGACCAGGCCGGGAGGGAAAAAATGCTTATAACAAAATGGCGTCGAACGTGGACCTGAGAACCTCCACTTAAAACTTAACAAAAGCTTTAAAAAGGCTTTTAGAAACAAAAGAACAGAAACAAGCAAGGCTTCTTGGTAGCAGCATTTTTCTTGGTTGGACTCTGATTTGCGATAGACAAGCAGAGATTTGGGCGGCTCCATTAAGGGAAATTTCTTGACTCAGCATAAGCAGCAAAAATCTCTGCTAGCAACTGAATGGTGTGTATGAGAGCTGGCAATGGCAGCAACCACATCTCTAAGCCGGCAGCATGCTGCTGGATGGCAGTGTAGAATAAGGCAGTAAGCACAGCTCTCAGTTCTGACAGTAAAATACCCACCACCATCTTGGATAGATAATGGCTAATACAGCTATGGCTTTCATTTTAGCAATGTTGTTGTTTACCAGATAAAAGACTCATGGCCACAAAAGATAACGATTTACAGTAAAGATAGATTCAGATTAAGGAAAACCTCTAAAGGATTACAGTGTGTTTTAAAATATATGTAGACTTGGGAGAGAAAAAGAAACAGGATAAAATGGTTTAAAAAAGAATAATAAAAAGAGAGTAGTTGGGTGTGGTGGCGCACGCCTGTAATTCCAACACTTGGGAGACAGAGGGAAGCAGATCTCTGTGATTTCATAGTAAAACTGGTATACAGAGTTAATTCCAGGACAGATAAAAGTTACACAGAGGAACCCTGTCTCAAAAAAATGAAAAAAAAAAAAAAATAGAAGTAGAAATAGAGTAATAAAAAAGCCACATAAAGATGGAAAGTACAAAAAGTCTGAATACTATATGCTTTTCTGTTATTTTTGTATTATTTGATTGCTGAGGAAATAGCAATAACTGTTAAAACAAATGCTTTTGGATTAATTCAATTTATATATTTTTAAATGCTTTGACTTCAAAATTTAAGTTCAAGACAGGTTACTGGGGAAAAGGATTTCTAATTTTGTTTCTACAGAAAATGAAAAGCTGTGGATTCCTTCCAGGCTAACATGGTTTGATCAAGCAAGACCTCCTGAAACAGAGTTCCAAGTGATCCAACATTCAAAACAGCTGGGACAAGGCAGCCTTGCAGACTACAGCCAGGATTTCCGCATCTTCTTAGGATCCCCATAACAGCGCCCCCTACCAGCAGGAAGCAGTTTTGAAAGAACGGACCCAAATTCCCAAATATTGTCTATAAATGTTAGTTTTCATTTAAATGGACTTGGTTATAAATGGTTAGTGATCACAACTAGTGTCTTTTTTAAAGGTAAAAAGGGGGTTATGGTATAGATATGGAATGGATTTTCATTTACTGATACAAATATAAGGTCAATTTTGTGATAGGTATATTTCTCCTCTTGTGTAGGTATTATGTTTATATAGCTCATTTAGAAATGTAATGTATATTGTAGTACAGATTATAGGTAATCACCTATAATAGCCAAACTTAGAGTTAAGTTAGTTAGGTTTTTAAGATATACAGAGATGAATCTGAGATGGATAGGCATTCTTCAAACCTTTCAAAGACCTACAGAATATGACATTTAAAGTGGTTTAGGGTTTTTCTTAACAGTGAGACATAACTGCTCCTGACAACACCACCTGCGTCAGAAAGGAAGATGGACATCGAAGAAACACGTCATGGAATTTGCTTTCAATATGGCAAGACTAGCCATTTGGGCAAGATACTGCTCTGTTTGACTTTATGAGGTATAAACTGGACATGCAGGACCCACAGAAAAGTGACTGCTGATACAAGATGGACATTGCTGGAGGATTCCCGCTTCATAGAAGAGTCTGTCAGACAGTCTGCGGGACACAGAAAAAAGTGACTGACAAACTGCCAATACAGGTAGACAGTTTAAAGTTTCCTACTTTACTAAGGAGTCTGCCAGATACAATATGGCCTATGGGCTGAAGATGGAACATTACAGAAGAACTTCGGGTGACTGACCAGGCAAGATGTCTCTGTCATTTCTAGAGTTTATATATTAACCTTCTGTGTTCTTTGATGGAGTTGAAGACAGATAGTTATGGTTATAGTTTTCCATAGCTAGAATTAAAGATAAGTTACATATAGGACTTTAGACTCACAAAGATAGGATAGATGATGTAATATTTTCTTTAAATCTCACTAAATGTTAATGGACTAAATATTGTTAACTGTGGTTCTTATTTGATAACTGTTATATATTTTACTATGTTAAGGTTAAAACCCTTCTTTTTATTTAGACAGAAGATGGGAGATGTCATTCTGTAAATATGTTTCTCTTATTGGATAATGAATAAAGCACTGTTGGCCAATAGGAAAGCAAGATAGGCGGGACTGGGAGACAAGGAGGAAAGAGGAAGTAGGAGGGAAGAGATTCAAGATGGAGGATGGAGAGAGCAGAATGCCAGCTCCTTTCTTCAGTAAGATAAGACCACATGGAAATACATAGATTAATAGAAATGGGTTAATATTTAAGACAGAGCTAGCCAATAAGAAATGCTAGTAATAGCCTAACAGAATTATATCTTAAAAAAAAAAAAAAAAAAAAAAAAGGAGCCAGAGGGCGCTTCCAGGCTCCTCCTCAGACCTAGTTCCACAGGTCACTTCCGCCCCTGCCTCCACCCCCCAATGGGCATGGCCAGTGCCACAGATGCAGACAAAGTGAATATCTCACTACAAGATTGACATTGTGTTCCATCCAGGACCTCAAGGATTGGCTGGCACCACAATCTTCCTTAACCAGTCCATCTACTCAGTACCTTACCTCCTGTGGAAGCCCTCCTGATGATCCTCCAGTAGAGTAGGGCAACAGTTATTACAATAACCACAGCTGGCATCTGCCATGAAGACAGCAACATCAGTTGGGCTGTGACAAGGGACACAGTGCAGGATGAGGTCAGACAGGAACATGAAGCCAAATTATGGAAGAATGAATGGCCTGCTTAAAAGTTGCAAATGAAATGCAAAAGAACTCGGGTCCAGAAGGCAGAAGAGTCATTGCAGATCCCATAATGTGTGCTCTGTCTGATGAGTAAATTCAAAGGGCACACTAAATGATAAGAAGGCTGAAATGCAGAAGGGCAGTGGGCACAGATGCTACGTTTCTCATCTCCCAGAGTCAGCACAACCAAACACTGACAGGAATTGTCAACTTAGAGTTGAAGGTTCAGAGTGAGGAGTCCCAAGCTTAGAAGCTTAAGTAGATTTGGAACCTCCCAGAAGGAGAATTCACAAAATGGACAGATGGTCAAGGAATAAACACAGGAGAGTATGCTAAGGAAATGCTAAGAACAGCATGACTAGTAAAGGAAGCAGCAATGATGTCAGACAGATAAAGGGACTTAAGAAAGAAGGGCCATTGATGGAGAGATTAAGCAAGAGCTCAGGTTGCTCTTCCTGGTACCCATATGGTGGCTCACAATCATCTGTATCTCCAATTGCAGGAAATTCAAACCCTCTTCTGGCCAGGCACCAACATGCATGAGATGATTAGACATACAAGAGGACAAAACATCCATACACAAAAAATAAAATAAAATAAAAACAAAGGTTAAAATTAAAAGCAAAAAGGAGTAGTAGGTGGTGGAGGAAGTAGTCTTGTGAAGAGGCTGAGGAGACCATGAAGGTGATGAAGCGAAGCAGGTAGCTAGACACTTGCCCAGTAGACTGTTGGGTTTGCAACAGTAAGTCTGCCTAGGAGGTCGTTGTTATCTGCCGGACTCTTATGAGCTAAGGTCTAATGTGAGGAAGAGGTAAGAGCTTTACCCATGAACTAATTATACAGGATGAACAAATATAGAAAAGCAAAAGAGGTCTGGAAAAAAATACAAAAAAACAAACAAGAGTATCCTTGTTGAGAAGCCAGAGAATGAAAGTATCTTTATTGTGCCAATGTTACCAGTGTCTTCTGAGGAAAGTGTTCATCTCTTCAGAGCTTCTAGGTCCTTTCTGTACAGTGAAGAAGCATATGGTCTCCACAAACGCTTCAGTGTTTACATTCACTCATTCATTCATAAAACAGGGAAACCTAGTCCATGACAGTCACTGTTGTGGCACTGTTCTATATAAAAATAAACATGATTGTCTCTGTTACAGTTGAATGAGAATCAGAGGAGAAAATGATCAAGGTTTTAATGGTGGCTTATAAATTTGGAAAGAAGTCAAAAAAGGAAGCCATATTGTATTCACATTTGGGCCAAGGATGGTGATCCAAGTGACAGTGTTTGCTGCACAGGTTGACATTTTTGACAAACGATGACAGATTCAGAGGTGATTGGGACGGAAGTGAGAGCCTGAAGACAGAAAACACTTGCTGAGAGACTGAATGCAGCCAGAAGATGTGGGTTTGCAGTTGGTTTGAGCTGGAGAAACAGGGTTTTGTCGTGTGAAGCCTGGCTGTCCTGGAACTCACTCTGTAGAAAGGGCTGCCCTCAAATTCAGAGATCCACCTGCCTCTGTCTCCTGAGTGCTGGGATTAAAAGTGTGCACCACCACCACCATGGATGTTCAGGAACTTCCTACAGGAGGGTTTTGTTTTGGTTAGTATCATCTTTATTGTTTTTTCCCCTCTATTTACTGTTTTTAGTCAAAGAATTACGTTTTTCTTAAGTGATAGGGCCATTTCGACACTGTGTCACATTACTGACCCTCAGCTTCTCCTTCTATCCAACACCCCCTCTCCCCCATTTTTTAGGTTTGGGCTTTTCACAGTGTCCCAGATTTCCTGGATGTTTTGTGTTAAGATCTCTTTTCTTTCTTTCTTTCTTTCTTTCTTTCTTTCTTTTTTTTTTTTTTTTTTTTTAGATCTAACGTTGATTGGTGGGTCCATTGATTGATGGATCTATTTCTCCCATCATCTCTTCAGCACCTAAGTTCTCTCTTCCATCTCTTACAGCCTCTTGATGATGCTTCCATCTGTACTTCCTGTTCACCTAGATTTTCCATTTCCTGAATTCCCTCAGCTTGTATTTTTGATTGCTTCTATTCTGGCTTTCTTGTCTTGAATAGTTTCCTTCACCTGCTTCTTTTTCTTGGCATTCTTTATGGGATTGGTTGATTTCCTCCAAGTTTTTGTTTGTCTTTCCCTCAATTTCTTTAAGGGAATTTTTCATACTCTCTTGAAGCACCTCTACCATCTTCATAAAGTTGTTTTTAAGCTGTTTTCTTGCCACATTGCCCTGACTGTTGTTGATTGTATTCTTGCTCTGGTGTTTAGGCATCTGGGTTTGGGATGATTGTAGGTCTAGATGCCGATTGCTGAGTTTGTCTTTGTTGGATGAGAGTTTTATTCCTTGGCTTTCCCCTCTTTTGGTCTTCTGGTCTTTGTGGCCTGAATTTTTGGCCATTTGAGGGAAAATGGAAAGTGGGTAGAAACAAATGCCATCACATTAAGTGGAACAAGCCAAAATCAGAAAAATAAATTCTGTGTGTTTTCTCTCTATTAAATTCTGGGTGTATTTATAGGAAGGACCAGTGGGTCAGGGGAAAAGGACAAGAACGCTGAATAATTGGAGGGCAGATGTCATCAAAGAACACTATACATCTATGAAAATGTCGTAATAGAACCTGCTATTGTGGTGATATATTTATGGTTTATTAAAGCTTGCCCGGGGATTCAGAAAGCAAAGTCATCCTCAAGCTATAGATATCAGGCAGTGGTGACACACACATTTAATCCCAGCAGCCAGAAGCCAGGAAGTGGTGATACTCACCTTTAATCCTAGGATTCAGGATTAAGAGAAAGATGGATCTCTGTGAGTTCAAGGCCACCCAGATCTACACAAGATTGATCCAGTCCTAAAGAAAAACAGCTCACACAAAGATGATCTCAGCACCTGGGATCACACGCCTTTAATCCCAGCACTAGAGTGGTATACAAGATAGGATCAGGGCCTTCAGTGGTCAGTACCAGGCATTCATTCTTCCGCCACACTGAGGATAGGAAGACATTGAAGTCTCAGGATTCTCCAGCCATGCCAAGGAGAGGTTACATTCTGAGATTCGGTGGAGCCAGAATTGCCTTTCGGTCTGAGGTAGAGTAAGAGCTAGTGCCCAGCTGTTTGCTTTTCTGAGCTTGAACACAAATACCAGTCTCTGGGTCTTTACTTATGGTGCTCTAATTATTTCGTTTAAATAATATACACTAAGCACAGAGTGGAATGGAAGTGATTTGTGTGTAGTCATACAATGTAATAATATGAAGTGAGAAAAACAGGGGCATGGAAGTGACTCCCAATTCACAGGAAAATATTTGATGTTAAATAATTAAAACTAAAAATTCAAATTTCTATTAAAATTAATATTAAGTATATTTTAAAAATATATCAGATAGCATTTGATCACATTTTAGATTGGGTCTTCTAATGATAAATGGCATTTATTGATGTATCAATGAATGTGACACTCTTAATAAAAGAAGGCATCCTGTAAATGTTAATTTATAGGAATAAGGAAGATGGAAATGGTTTGGGAACATATGGCTTTGTATGTACACATGTTCATGCTCATCTGATGATCTGAACCTACATGTGTGTTTTTCTTCTGAATGAGTTGGATATTTGTGTGAGATGAAAGTAAAAATAAAGGGATGTTTCAGCTAATTCTTGGAGATAATTGCATGGAATATTTAGCTGAGAGAATTTCTGCCTTCCTTTATAGCGGGGGGGGGGGGGGGGGGGGGAGGAATCACAGGCAGGTTGAAAATTGTCAATGTGAGCATTAACCACAAGAGGGCATCCTAGCCTCATGTGATTCAAATTCATTATCCAAGTAGCCTTGTTAGCTGCCATGAGAAATCAAGCATCCTTCCTTCCTTCCTTCCTTCCTTCCTTCCTTTCTTTCTTCCTTCTTTCCTTCTTTCCTTTTCCCCTTCCTTTCTCTCTCTCTTTTTTCTTTCTGTCTCCCTTCATTCCTTCCTTTTCTCTCTATTTTTAGCTTTTTTTCCTTTTCTTCTTCTTCTCCTCCTCCTTCTCATCTCATCAGTTGTGCTTGATTTGCTGTTGCATCAGAAAGTTTGGGAAGTCTTAAAAGCAAATCAAATGCCATTCTATTAGTCCAGTGTATGACATTCACCCATTCACTCCTCATTCAACCAAGCATTCAGGAACTCAGTCACTTAGCCAATCTGCACAAATACATGTTGAGCTGCTCTTTAGTACCAGACAAGTGAACACAGAGACCCTAGAGATATGGTTGGGCACAAACGCCTCGCTATCATTTGCTTTCCGTGTGGGAACAGTGTAAGCACACAATCACCATCTCAAACACCAAATTCTGTGAAGAATAAGAATACGGTCGAGTGATGCCACAAGGAGGTTCTGCACTGGCTAGTGACACCAGAGGAACGATGCATTTGACCTGAGACATGAAGATGAGGGGTAGGGGGAAGGAGAGACAGACACTCTGATTGAAAGGGTCTGGGCAAGGCTAAGAAGAAAACCAGGAGCTGAAAGAACCAGGAAGACTGGCTGGCACGTGAAAACAGACTAGAGATGGGCCTCTCACAGCTTTGCGAACCAAGCTTACACATATTGTCATCACAAGAGCCCCAGAGGACGCTGCTGCCGCACTGTGTAGGTGCCATATGAACACATGGCAAAGAAGTAAGCCACCCATACTGCCTCAAGTGCCTATGGCAGAACCCGATCCCACTGTCCCGGGCGGCAGAGTAGGAAATCATTTAAAAACAGTAATATCATTTCAAGCTCAGTAATATTAATCAGACTTAAGATTTTCTTTTAAGGAGACTTCCCCCGTGTGTTTATTCTGAATCAGATTAAAAACCATTGTTCTTGAAAACAGGACACATACTATATGTTATGTTAACAAACAAAATGGAACTGGTTATCTCATCCACAGCAAAACAAAATCAAATAAAACATAGAAGATGTGAGAGAAAGTGTTTACTTTATGGTCACATCGTCTTCCAAAGCCACCACATTTCAGAAACAGGGCCTGCGTATGCAACTGTGCCAATGTTTATCTTATATAGGGCCACAATTGATTTCGTGTGTGAGTTGAAGCATTGGCCTAGTTTATGTTCTTCTAGGTCTGTGAATCTATGACTTTACTCACAGAAAGAAATATGTGCTTGTTAGTAATTTAATGCAAGAGGGATAGAAGCTGCAGAATGCCTCTGGATGCATTAAATGCAGATGTGTGAGTGGCAAGTAGAGGTTTTGCATATGGACGCATTTTAGATCTTAATGAACTACTGTTTATTGACAGGCCACTACCCATCAGGGGTTCATACTGTTATTTAATCTTCAGAAATTCTTTGTGAGGTGGACTTTAACACAGCCTTACACAGATACAGAAGTCTGTTAAAGGTCCTAGAGTTCGGCCATTCCCCACCTTAATTTTTTGAGACAGGGTCTCTCGCTGAACTTGTAACTCACTGATTGCCTACACCAACTGCCAGTGAACTACCAGGATCCACCTGTCCCAAGAAATACACAACAAAACTGGCTACTTTTCTTTTTACTTTATGTTTATGGGTGTTTTGCTTGCATGTATGTTTATGTACCGTGTATGTGCAGTGCCTGCGAAGGTCCGAAGAAGGTATCGGATCCCCTGGGACAGGAATTATAGCTACTTGTAAGCTACCATGTGGGTGCTGGGAATTGAACCTGGGTACTATGGAAGAACAGCCAATGCTTTTAACAGCTGAGCCATCTGTGCAGCCCCAACTTTTTTTTTTTTTTTTTAATGTGTGTGCTAAGGATCTGAACTCATGCTTGCTTACCTAGCACTTTATTGACTAAGTCATCATCTCCCCAGCCTCTAAAAAGTTGAGTTTTTAAAAATGATATAAGGAAGTAGAGGTAAGTTCACTAGAATTATACTTACGGAATTCAAGTGATCTGTTGAATAAGTATCAAGAATTTTATTACATGCTAACATCTTAAAAGGGATTAATAGGCTTCACTAAAGTAATTAACATGAATTTTCCTAGCTGTGGCTGCAAAAGGTGTGATTTCCTTGAGCACACAGGCTGTGTGTTATGGTGTCCTTCCTGTGGCAACACAGAATACTCGCACAGACATTTACTCCAGAGCTATATAGTTGAAAAGAACAATTCGCACATTTCCACCCTTTCACTGCATCTTATGTAGGGTACGATTTGTGAAGTTTGTATCTCTTCTTGTCTTACATTCTGCATACGTGGACAGTGGCTGTCTTCTGGACCTTGGTGTTCTGCTAAGTGGCTACGCACCTTTATATTGAGCCACAGCATGCGTGTTTTGGCTGTGGCTGTCCTTCTTGGATAGCCTCCCCATTTGAGATTCATATCATCAGTTGTGAAGCTGTGAGGGGAGAAATGACCTCTGTGAACCCCATAACTCATGATTTTGGTGCCTGGATCTGTTCTCATGAGTCTTATGCTCAGGAGACACTTGATGTTTCAAGTCTGTCTCTTGGTCCACTACATAGGACTTGAGCATACATTGATTCAGCAGTAGTCACCGCATACTGGCTTCTCTTTAGACAGACACAGTATCCCTCAAGCCCCTCCTTGGTAGCAGCAAAAGATGAGTGTACTCCATTGGTAATACTTGTTTATTAACCTGGTTATTTCCCCATCTAATACTTAAACTGATACATCAATGCACTTATATATTTGTAATTTTCTACACTCATCATTCTGCTAGCAGAAAGATGTAAAAATAACAAAGTAATAGTCTGTGAGGTAAGCAGTGACCTCACACTGTTTCATTCACATTAGGAGTTGCTTGTAGCCTGATAAAAGTATTATGACCAAACAGTCTGTTTTACCATTTAGAAAGAAAACATATTTCTGTCATCTTGCCAGCTTATCCTCCCACCCTACAAAAGCCTGTTTATGGTACCTGGATGGGAAAGACTGGCCAAGATGAGGATGGATGCCAGCATCCTCTCTCAATACAAAGTCTACACAATAGCTTCAAGAAGTCCCCATTCATCATACTGTTTTGGTTGTTTAAGTATTAAGGTGTTTTCTAACAGGAGACAAAAGTTTTCAGAGGCGCTGAAGGATCTAGGAAGCAGAGATTTTGCAACATGGTAAAAAAAAAATACTTAGTTCAATAGTCAATTATTGGGAAAGAAGGGGTTAACTGAAGATAATCCATTTGCTAAAGGAGTCTATGAGCAATTTAATGTTTATCGCCACTCTTACTCAAGTGGAACCCTGTGAATGAGAGTCATTATTGGTGAGCGTTTTCCCCATCTGATAAAATGTCATTTTATTTTCACTGTAAGGAAGACCCAAAATGGCTACGACTCGAAGCCTAAGTAAGGCCATGGAGAGTCACTCCAATAAAGTTATTCAGTCTTTCCCGCCCTTAAGAAATGTTTGTGATGCTGTTGTCACAGGGTGAAAGAATGACAGCAGTGCTCAAGCAAGCCAAACAGTTTATGGACGGCCGAGAACTTAAAAACACAAAAATGTCTCTGGGCACAAGGACATAAGGAGGTTTTTGAAACATCGTGTACACATATTGAGTGCAGTCACTACAGAAACCACCCCCCATTCTAGGCTAAAGTAGTCAGGCCAGTTTAAACCCTTCCTACCTTTCCTAGGAAAGAGGCTTGCTCTAATGGGTGAGTTACTGGGCAGGTCATCACAGGTCAAATGAAGGCTTTCTTTTCCAGATGATGGACCTGCAATGTATAAACATCCTGAATAGTTCAGCATGCTCCTCGACCACACAACACACACACACACACACACACACACACACACACACCTCTTCTTACCTTTTATAAAATTCTAAACAGTTCGCCATTCCCACAGACACACACACACACTATATTTTATATTAATTTGTTTAGCAGCCTTTCTTAACTCTTCACCACTCTGCCTGACCTTTGTCAGTCGCCTTACAAAGATGGCCAAATACTCTTTGGTACCCTGTATAGAAGGTAAATTCATTTGTCTGAAAGGGCAAACTAGACACCTACAAAAGAGCATCATTTTTATATGGTATTATGGAGTAAGTGTCCTTTCACCTGCTAAGAAGGAGAGATGGTTGCTTCATGTTAAATCTATAGGCAGAGTCATTTTATGTTAATTAAGTCATTCCTGGTAGGTTGATATCATGGAGGATTTTAGGTGAGTATGAGTTCAAAGAAGAAAAACATAACGCCCAATCCATAGTGTAAGAGACCAAAGGTATAGGCTGGAAAAGTAAACAGGACCACATGAAGTTATTGTCAACCTGGTAGGTATGATACTGGACAATTAATATCATTTTCCAATCCCCAGGTTGCCAATATAACATTGTGACTTCTATAACAAAGTTATGGGATGGGGCTCGAATTAGGAAACAGGTTTCAAACATTTCTTGGGCTTAGAACATAACGTGACTGTATTTGTTATTAGGACTACATTTGAATTCCTTTCCAGTCCCATACTTTAAAGTGGTCCTAGTTCCAATAGTTACATAGCAGCAAAATTCCTAATTCCTTAACTAACTCTATTCTTGTGCTTTTCTTCGAAGTCAGAATAAGAACATGAGAGAAAGCACTATCTTGTGCTTAGAAAACCACTTTCCATGTGATCTCCTTTACAGAAGAATGCCTGTTAGTGATGTTCAAAGATGTATCCTTTCCAGGATTATAAACTATAGTGTTATAGTGCCAGATTAAACATCATGTTTGCTGGGATGCTTTGCTGCAGCTGTGGAAATATTCCTAATCTCAGGCAATTGCTTAGACCTCAGAAGGAACAGAAGGTCAAGCCAAACACCATTCTTCAGGAAAGGAAGTGTAAGTAGTGTCAGTGGGCAACTAAAACATGGTAACAAACAAACAAACAAACCCTATATCCTTAGATCATTAAGCTTACAGAATCATTTAAAGGAAAGCCAAAATAGCCCCCTTTATGCACACCATGCTTTGATTTCTAAAATTGTGTTCATCACTAGTAAAAGTATTAGTGTGTCAGTTCAAACCCAAGATGCATTTTCCATACCATAGTTAATTAAGCTATTTTTAATTAATCTGTGAAGTGTATATTGTAGAATTCATATTCCTTAAAAACTGATCTTAAATCAACGGACACAGATGGACATGGATAGACCCCTGGGAACACGGAATTAAGAAATCGGAATCTTCTCTGATGATGCCTCACAGATAATTATTCTTGCCTTGAGATAACTCATGGTTGGCAAAACAAATCAGTCACATACAAAAAAGGTAACCCAAAGGCTTCCTTCAGGTTATAATCCCTTCACACATGTGGACATAGCAGAGAGTGTCCTAGTTAATACTTGGACAGTTTTGGTATTACTTTAAAATTCTTCATATTTCTTCAAATAAAATAGGAAAGGTCTTATTTGTCAATGATCTCAAGAAGAGCAATACCCCTTGTTCAATATTGCCAGAAAAATTTTTTTGTATTCTCAGTGTGCCTCCCTTTGGAAGTCCCTACGATTCGCTAGTGCACCGGTTCCCACATACCTCCCCACACCTGAGGGGTATAGCTCAAGGCTGTGCACAGTTTTTTGAGTTTGGGGAAAACTGAAACTGCCCCCTTCTCCCTTTTAGATGCCATTGAGTTCATTGTGGAACTAACTTTTACATAAAACCCACCAACACATTAATACCTAAGAGTTCTTTGCTTTTCCGTAGAACAACTTTAAAAGGCCCAAGTCATTTTTGTTTTTGTAATGAACATGAAAATGATCACACTAAGAAAGAAGCCACGCACAGCTTTACACCACCCCAATAATATCGTAGAATTCATTGTTCAAAACCAAAAAAACTGTGAAAGTCCCTCCGCCAACTTTTGCACTGGAACATTTTGATAGGAATGGTGCAAAGATTTATTTATTTTTTTTATTTATTCATTTTGGTGGTTTTCGGCCCATGGCTTCAGTAGCTCTACTTGATTTTGGCTTTCTCTGAAGAGGGGGGTCACAACCACAACATCTCTACCGTATCAATGAAATTTTCAAGCTCATAGAGGACTGCCACCAGGATGCATGTACATGCCGGATATATATCCGCGATGTTCCACAAATACGCCTTATTTTTGAGATCAACAGTATGATACATTCTAGTTCCTTTCCTATGTTTGATATTCTCTGATTTGGAAGTCTTACATTTGTACCTTTCCAAGAGCCATATTTATGATCAAAAGATGCTACTTGTTATGAGTTCAATGCGGCAGGATTTTGATTTTTAGGACAACCTAAGCTACATAGCAATTCCAGGCCAGGTTAAGCCACACAGCAAGATCCTGTCTATAAATAAATAAATATGTAAATAAATAAATAAGGTACAACAAAAGGCAGAGGGAAATGATCACTCTTTGCCTTTATAATTCTTACCTATGCTTTAATCTAAGAGC
This sequence comes from Phodopus roborovskii, assembly GCF_943737965.1. NCBI lineage: Eukaryota > Metazoa > Chordata > Mammalia > Rodentia > Cricetidae > Phodopus > Phodopus roborovskii. Next base: position 11,836,133 of record NW_026125397.1, read on the forward strand.
TTCATATAGTTTATTTTCAAGTTGTGAATTCCATCTGTCAAATGATTTTGAAATACATGACACAAAACTATGGCTTAAAGAGTTAGTAGAAGGAAGCCTCATGTGAAAAGCATGTCAGCTTGCCATTCTGAAAAGCAACTCGCCCACACGAAATAGTCAAAAAGGACTTCATTTAATTAGTGAAATGCAGAGTTTTGCATAGAAAAAGATTACAAAGTAATACAGAAAAGACTAGATACAGTAATTTTAAAACAAATATTTATGAGTATAACTTTGCATAATGTTCAACATTCTCATTTATTGCTTTCTCCACACAGCAGAGAAACGAAGTGCATAAGAATACACGCTGTGTTCTTTATCTTTCGAATATAAAATCTCACGTGCTCAATTTCAATGTAGTAAGAGATTATTTTGTCATTTAAACAAGATTAAAAAAATCAAAACCAAAACACCATTATGTAGCTCTAGTCTAGGCATGGACAAAAATAATTTATGTACACTTCATTGCATACATTCATTGTGATTTGGGATCAAATGCAATTGCTAACTTGACCAAGGGCATTTAAAGCATGTGGTTTTTCTCTTCCAAATCTTTTCTCCTTATCTCATTACCCCCAGAAATGCAACATCCCCTGCCTCAAAAAGGGACAAGAACAGACATTACATGTTGTCAGGAGAAAACTGAAGAAGTTAAATATAAAATCATAGCCCAAATGTAACAGAATAAATTAATCTGAACTTGCCAACTAAAGAGCTTTTGAGTTGGCACCAATGAGACTCTGGTGGGCACACGGCAGGTAATTGCTTCGAGGTGCATTGCACACCTGTAAGTTTACAGAAAGAAACACTAGGTCCTAACCCATGTCTCACTGGAGTGTATGGGAGCTTGAAGGCAAAGCAGAAATGTCTGTTAATGTGGGCACTGGCGGAATTGGTTTTTACATCAATGCGTTGCTAAATATCTCTACTTAGCAAGTCTGTTTACAGAAGACAAAGACAAAACTATGTCTTTCAACTTAATTTCCATCAATCTTTATGGCCAATAAAACCTGCTGGTTTCTAAAGAGTCCTGTGTCTGCAGTCTAACACACGTTGTCTGTTCCTTCCCTTTCTCAACCTAACAGCCATGCCCTTCTGATCTCGTGCTCATTACATTCCTTAGCTCAGGCACTTAGAAAACAATATATATATATATATATATATATATAATATATGTATATATATTATATATATATGTGTATATGTATATCCCTTCTCGTTTCAGGAGAATTCGGGTATGGCATTTTTTTATTCTTTTTTTTTCCCCCCAAGTCAGAAGTATTGATGCACCACTGGATGATGACATCCATATATTTTCCGGAGAAAGCTAAATGGAAAAAGATGTGACGTTTTTAAGTTGCTGATGTCAGTTGCCAAGCTGCCTTAAACAAAGGGAAAAGCATTTCTGTTTGTGACGTTTGCTTCTCAAATCGCTTTATTGCTACTGAGTGGCTCTGTAGGTGTCTGTGTGGTGACCTTCAGGGTGCAGAGGTTTAGAAGCCGATTCTGAAATGGGCATTCAGTTACTATCGCCAGAAATTCAAGAATAACTTAAAAGGCTCCAACTTCTGTCCCCCAGGGTCGGTAAGGTTTACTGTTTGTCCCATTGCTTGTCTGCTGAGGACTGGAGGCAGCTGACACTGCCAAGGGTGGGCTGATGGCTGTTGCAGCAGCAACTGCGGCTGCTGCATTGGAGGGGAGCATGGGAAAGGCCCCGGCGAAGGACAGAGGGAAGCTGTGTGCAGCTGCGGTGGCTGCTGCGGCCGCGGCATGCACGGTGGCCGAAAGAGACAGGAGAGAGGTGGACAGAGGTGGCGCACATGGTGCAACGGTGCCTGTTGATGGCATCCGAAGAGCTGAATCTGCATGGGCAAATGTGGCTGTGAGGAGGGCAGAGCCGTGGGCAGGAGGCACTTCTGAAGACGTGGAGAGGCGACATGGGGTTGACTCCGATGTGTGGAGTCCGTTGGGTTGGAGTAGGGCCGTGGGGAGATGGTGGAAGGCTGCTGCCCAGTGGTGTGGGTGCAGCGGGTGGTGGTGGTGGGCCATGGAGGATGTCATCACTGCTGCCTCCCGCTGGGAGGCACAGGTACTGAGATGGGACACAAGGCGCACGCGCAGTGGATCTGATGAGTCAAGGCCTTCCACTGAGCTCAGGTACCTAGCCACTTCTGTCAAGCACTCTCGGAATCCAATGCTCATGAAGTCCATGGCGAGAGCATGGGCATCGAAGTAGCCTGAACAAGAGATGAGGAGAGTCAGAGGTGAGAGGGCGAAAGAAGGAAAAATGGCTTTGAAGAGCAAGCCCCCACTTAGGTTCCACTCTGGTCTCTTGAAAAGATAGGGTGGCTCTTTCTGAAGACACATTGGCTGCTATGTGCATGATTTTGTGCAGGACTGAAGAAAGGATACTCTGCAAGTAGCATGCACAACGACTTTAGCAACACTATAGTTAATCTAGGATCTAAATGTCGCAAGAAGAAAAATAATTAGGCAATTCGTGTTTCAAGTGGAGTGGGAGGGGATGTCTCAGCTTTAGTCTTGTGGGGTAATGACTTTCCTCAACGATACTTTTCATGGAAATGGAAAACGTTTCATGGAGCTGGTAATTTACAGGGCTTTTCCAGGACCGGACCCGGGACCTGTGCATTCTATGCCAGCACTCTGCCTCTGAGCTACCCCACTAATCCAAATCAGGTTCTTTACATCTTGACATCAAAAGCATTTACAACACATCATTCATGCTTTTACAGAGCAAAATTTGCCTGTTTCCTTTAGGCCACTTTATAGTAGAAGCATTGTGAAAAACTGTTGATATATTTATTGGGTAAACTAGAAGTGAGAGAAAAAACTGTTTGAGCAAACACAGCCACCAGGAAAACAGAGACAGCACCAAGATGAGCAAGAGGCTGTCATGAAGTGTGGGGTGTCATGAAGTAAAACTGGGTTTCATCCCAGACCCTGGAGTGGTCATTAAGCAAAGTCTCTGGGACTGGGGGTATAAGTTGCTCCATGTGAGAATATTGCACAGAGAGATTGCACTCCCCTGCCTTTAGGGTCCCCATCAGCCCCGTTTCACAGGAGGGATTAATGCTCAGAGTTCAGAGATACCAAAAACTCAAGATTTTGTTTCTCTCTAGAAATGACTATAATTCTACAGCAGACTGAAAGCGACACGCTAGCTTATTTGAATTTCACTGGTAGGTGTAAAGTGGCATTTGAGGATTGCTAGCTCTGCAGCTGTATGTGGCTGGGACTTGCTGTACCTTAAGGGATAGGGATCATTCAACTCCCATTCTGCTGTTGGAAGCAGAAGGAAATGATGGTGAGCAGCTGTCTCCTAAATGTGGGTCTTGAGCCAAGGATAACACATGCCTGTAACCACTTCATCTGTACCAGGGAAGTTCTGTGGCCTTCAAGCCAAATAATTAATTTACAACCACCTGTGAGGAGCCCTTCATCATTGTATCCATGTTACAAATGATAAAACTGGTGCTCAGCTATTGCTTAACTTAGCCCTGGGACAGAGCTTATGAACTGGAGAACCGGAAGTCACAGTCAGGCAACTGCTCTAGAGTCCGTGTCCTTTGCCAGCACACTGGATGCAGCTGGGAGTCTGGGCGCATGAGCAAACACTGGCAACTCCTCTTGATCAAGACGTTTACACATTCTTCTGGGCAATGGCCTCTGTAGTGACCCTGAAGTCAGGTGACTTACATGACATCTGGTTGGAAATGTCTATTCACTAACTAATCTGGGATGGATTTTAGGATTTCTCAAGTAGTCAGGAATAAGAACTAAGATAACACCTGTTGTAAAGCCAAGGGACAGTCTTTCTCATTAGGAGCACAACTCATGCCAAGCATTCGAGGTTCTGGTAGCAATTTCTCACCTCATGAATACCAGTGCGGGAAGGGGGGGTAGAGTAATCACATAGCTTTCCTTGTACCACTCCTAACTTCACTGGTCTCCTGAAATCCCAAGGCGGCAGGTGTAGAGGCTGTCACACTACTTAGGGCCCATGGAACATATTCTGCTACTTTAACCTTCTAAGACCAGCAGGTGGCTTCCAATTCAGGTCAAAGGTTGTAATCCAGTTGCGTGGGACAACCAACTTCTAAGATTTAACCATTAGCATCTATGTTATAAGGATATTTGCATCCTATACTCTTCTTCATTCATTCAAGACAGTTTCTTGAGACATTGTGACCTGAGGCAAATATATCATATGGACATCATGTATAGTAATCTTCCCTACAGACATGAGTAGAAGACGGTTTGAGTCAAGGCTAATACTTCCTGTTTTCAGATTAGTAAAAGTGACTTGCCTCTAATTCCCTGCCTTGCCCTGCCCTGCCCTGCCTTGCCCAGATCTAGGACCTGCAGACTGTTGAAGAAGCCTAAATATGATGCATCTAGTAGGCCTTCAGCATCCAGTTGCAGCACTGATTTCTCTATTCAGTAGTGAGATATTCTTAGCTGAGATGAATCTCAAAGGCATCCATAAAGAAGTCTGGGTGAGTTGGGAGGAAGAGGGATAATGAAATGTGAATGAATATTACAGCCTTCACAGTTTCATTCATCCCTAGTATAAGGGTCCAGTACAGGGGACATTCCACTGTGGCATGGGGTCAGTCCTGGATATCTACTCTGGTGAGGTCTCACTAGGAACAGCCTGTTATGTTGTTCTTTCAGCAGAGATTCAGTACCTGTACTTCAAATGTTGTGGTTGGTATAAAGTAAAAACAATAACAAAAATAATTCTAGAGTCACTTCCATTAAATAGCTAAATTATTTCAGTTCTAGCCTTGATTTAATAAAAGTGTGTGTGTGTGTGTGTGTGTGAGAGAGAGAGAGAGAGAGAGAGAGAGAGAGAGAGAGAGAGAGAGAGAGAGAGAGAGAGAGAGAGAGAGAGAGAGAGAGCTCCAGTCTTGCTTATATTTGGCTGTTTGTGTGTTTGTTTTAGTTTCCTGTGCAGATCCTAGCATGCACTTCTCAAATCCCAAACAAACTTCTGTCCAGGCTGCTGTGAAGGCAGCTTTACTCTCACAGTATTAGGGAAGCAAACACAAGTTCAGGGTCAAGTGCTTCTTTTGTTCTAGAAGTCCTTTCCCAGGAGTTCAATCCTGCCATTAGCATTGATTGCTCAGCTTTAATCTGGGGCTGCCCTATCTCAGCTTGTTAGGGGGCTGTTCAACTGTAACTTCCTTAGATTCCTTAGAATAGTAGAGAGAAAAGATGAAAAAAGAGGTAGAATGTGGGGGTGAACAATGGTACCAACTCTTACCTTTACCCCCTGTTGCCTGAAGCATCTTCAAATGATCCACAGTCATTTGCAATATTTCAGCCTTTTCCAGTTTAGCAGATCCCTTCAGAATCAAACAACAAAGTCTCATGAGTCCTACAGAAACTAACTTAGTACTCCAGTTCCAATTTTGCCTCTCATTATAAAATTCTATGTTTAATTTCATCACAGGAAAAACCTGAATTTCTTTTACTTTAAATTTTAATTTTGTGTGTGTGTGTGTGTGTGTGTGTGTGTGTGTGTGTGTGTGCGTGTGCCCGTGCGCACGCACGCTCACGCTCGCGCTGTAGGTATCTATGCAAGTTAGGGCACATGAACCTGTTGAAGCTGTTGTGAGCACCCAGTGTGGGTACTGAGACCAAAGTTTTGTCTCTCTTAACTTTGGAGCCATCTTATCAGCCTCCTAAGTCTTTCTAAACTTTGTATAAAAGTACTAGTTACAAAGTATAAAAGTAGCAATGACATCAGCTTGTAATGCTAAAGACCAGAACAAGGCAACGAAGAAATGATTTGTTAAACAATAAAAACAATTATATTCCTAGAAATGATTTGTTAAACAATAAAAACAATTATATTCCTAAGATCACTCTACAAACACTATACCAACAGTAAAAGTCTCAGACTTTGTACTGAATCTCTACCTAGATTATATATTTCATTAAGTTACATTCATTTGTCATTACTATTGAAGGCTAGAGCAGTTAAACAGTTGAATGTTAATTCTGGAGTATGAGGACATAGTATTTTAACAAAACATTGAAAGTAGAACATTTAAAAGAAGAAAATTCCATTGTTCTTAAGGTAACTTATAGATACCATTACTAAAAGAAACAAAATAGGAAAGGACTTTCAAGGTTACCAGCAGGTGTCACTGTGAATTCTAAGATCACAAACAAAAAGGACTAATTCAAAGTTTACTTAAAGAGCATCATATATGCCTAATGATTTTCCAATCATTCAAAACTGCTCTTAATAAAATAGTCTTGCAAATACATTTTCATTGATTGCTCCTCTTCTTAAAAGAAAGCGACCTTTGAAAACCAACAGAAACAAATGTACCACTTAGAGTGTCTTGGGGGCTGTGGTGGCTTCTAACTAACTTCCTAGATGAGTGGAATAATTAAACCAATATGTGGGTATGTTATTGTTGTTGTTGTTCTTTTGATGTGTGTGTGAAGAGAGTCCTGATGTTTATTTTAGGTTCTAGATTCCTATACTTGGTGCTTTTAAATTTTTTATCTCTTTATTTTTTTTATCAGCACCTAGTAAACAGCAGAAGTTTCAGTTCTTTAGCTGTTCTAAAGAATATTCTTCTCCTCTAATTGTGACAGGGCCAAGTCACTAGGGTTGGCAGCCAGATTTTGTAAATGGGAGTGCTTGTGTTTATGGTAACTAACTGCCAACCACTGAGTCTCGCTCCTAAAGTTTATGTCAATATTTATGAAAAAAGCCTAACAAACCAGGATTAAGAAAAAAGAATCACCCAGGTGACTGCTTCTTAATGTCACAATGTAGATAGTTCAGTACTTAAAAAAAGGAAAAAAAAATCGTAGTTATTGCTATGTTCATTTGCAGCAATATAATTTCACTTATAGTGTAGGTAAGTTATCAAAGACAACCTCAGTGTATGAATTGCACTATGCATTTTTCTTAAATATAGAATCAATAGCACAACATGTCATGCACTTTCCATTGTTCACCATTTCCATGAAGGTGTGTGAGCAGTTGCAGCGATGTCAAACCGCCACCCTGGATGGTCTCCAAGGGCTCTGTGGGGCTCCCTTTACAACGTTTGCAGAATCATGACGTAAGCAAACCAACAAAAACACGTAAACAACAACCTGACGTTTTGCACCCAATTTGGAACTCAATTGAAAACATTTTCGGCACAGAAACTGCTACATACAGAGACAGACCAGGAAACGAACCTTCCAAACCCATGAAAGAAAGTGTATTTGGTTTTCTGCTTTCGCAAATATGCAAAAGCTTTTTCCTTTTTATGTAAAGTAATACTTGAACTTTGAAAAAGCAGCATTTATGACTAATATGATTTTTACAAAACTCGCAAACTATGTCCCAAATCAAACAATGTTCTATTAATCCAAGAATTAAAAATGAAAGTGTCTTGCTAAATAAATTGTATTAGTATAATTTAGGAAACCAAAATAGAATCTTTACTTCCTTGACTTTGATTTGTTTTTTTAAAGAGTGCTTTCAAAGTTTGAGGGAAAAATGATATTTCACATATGATACATTTTTTTTTTCAAGAATACTACATGCAGTGCAATTTTAAACAAAATCTCTGCTGGATTCAAAGAAAGAGCAGAGAAAGCACCAGTCCTGTTACCCTTAAGGGGAAAATAAGCTAAAGAATGGAAATGTTTTTAACTTCATGATGGATTATGTTTTTAATAGTTTTGCCACAACAAAGCATTTTATTGAAATGGCTGTGCTCTGCTGGATCGGGGCGCACACACAATTATTTTAGAGAGCTCCAACAAGAACCCACATTCCCAGATGAGAACTCAGATTCTTTGAGCCTTTCTGAGGGGGGAGGGAGGTAACTTACTTGTTTTTCAAAAGCTGTTGGCACTAACCGTCTCAACTCAGATAAACTGTTATTTATTCGATCCCGACGCCTTTTTTCTATTATCTGTCAGACAGAAAGCAAAACGAAAGTTTAAGGATACGCATTCAGTAACATCATTCAGGACAGGAAAACAGCAACAGAGATATGAGTAGTAGACAGCATGACATTGGGGGGGTACTTACCCCCCTCCTTTTCTTTCTTGCCATTATCTGAGAGGTGGTTGTTGGTGAATTTGACCGCATCACTGAGCCTGCACTTTGCCTGTGAGAGAGGAAGCCTATGTCAGGTGCTGCATCAGAGTAACAATTGTCCCCCATGCCCACACTCATGCTTCATGCTACCCATCAATATTCAGGTTCATTGCACAGCTCATGTCTATGTTATTGTTTCTTCCCCTCCCCCCTTAGTTTTGGATTCCTTTTTAGTTCCCAGGTAGCAATTATGCCTTTCAGAGAGAGAGGGAGAGAAAAACAAATATTAGTGAGGCCTTGTGATGGCTTAGCAAGTTAAGGCAATGGCCACGAAGTTTGACCATCTGACCTGAGTCCCATCCCTTGTACCCATGTGATGAAAGAGAACCGCTTGGATTTCCACAGAGGTGATGGTGACATGCACCTGGCCACAACACAGTAAATAAATGTAATTTTTAAAATGCCACTGGGTGATTTAACTGCCAATTCAAATGGGGAAAAAAATGAACCTGAACTTTTGAATTCTCCAATGAAATAATGATGGGCAGTTAAGGTGGGAGGTCAGAGATTAATATGTCCTATTTCTCCTCATATATTTCTTAAAGGTCAACAAGCCATCTGATAATATGCCTCCTAGTCTCTCCTGCCAGACATACTGAACATCACATGAGTCCCATGATAAAACAGTCACCACACGTCAAACATGTTTCTAAATGCCACTTTTAAAACAAACTTAATACTTATAACATTCCTAAATTCCAGCAACTCATATTTGGTAACATAAAAAGGACAGGTTTTAAGTTTTGCATATTAACCTTTTAAAAGAATACCCTAACCATATTATTGGTAGGGAAGTTAAATTTTGGTTTAGTACTTTGCATGCTTAGCTTTGAAAATGAAACTGTGTTACCAGCCTTTAAACCAAACCTGAATCTCCGGAAGCTGCAATTCACCTCGAGTTTACTAAGAGGTATTTTTATACTGAAAAATCCAATCAAACATATATTTGCCCACAGAGTTGGTTATCTAATGTATATTCTCCTACGTGTATACATTAGTATATGTCGCTTTGAGATTCACAGTTACTATGATATGGTCTTGAATTCTCCAGGTCCTATCGTTTGTTCTCTTTCATTTTAGGCGTTCTCCTATTACCCCATCTTCTCACTTCTGGATCTTAATTCAAAACCAACTGTCCGGTTCTTTGCCCCTTCTCTACAGGTTTCTTCTTTTCACATGACAGCCTCTGTTTGAATTTTCTAAGAGGAGACACTTCAACAATGAGATGAGCATCTTTTTTGCCCTGGCTGTTTTCAGGTTTTTATTTCTAAGTCTTAAAATAAGTCCGCGGGGGAAAAAAAAAAACATTTTTCTATAAGCAGGCAGGATTGTGCTCTTTGAGTGACAACTGCAGATAAATAATTAAGGTGCTCCCGGGCATGCCAATTAGAAGCAATTATCGTTTGACCCGCCTTGGCTCTAAAATGCCTGGGTAATCTCGCTGTCACAGGAAACTGGAGGTCTGTCTTCTGTGATCACAACGCCGATCTTTTGGAGACTAAAGAACAAGCAGTCAAAGCAACACTGCCTCGTCCGCTCCTTACGTCTGTCACTCGTGCGTGGGTCAGCCAGATCACTCTGTCAACCTGCGCAGCTTAGCTTGTTTAGCCTTAACAACGCAGATGCTTTAATTTCTCAGAAGCTCAAGTCGCGATCATAGCTTCTTCCAAAACAGAAATCCAGTTTTTTGTTTTTGTTTGGTTTTTTTTTCTTTTGTTTTCCTTTCCTCTCCTGACCTATTTTGGAACTGTCCCTAAATACAGTTCGAGTGGCGGGGGCGTCGCCCGGACGTGCCTGTGCGCGTGCTAGCGCTGACAGTCCGGGACCCTCCCTCGCCATCTCCTGCACGCTCTCTTCCTGTGGCGTCCCTACCTCTTGGCCCACCCGACTCTAGCTCCGGGAGCATTCATTTCTCGGGGACAACTTTCTCCTTTCCACCCAGGAGCCCCGGGATTTCCTGGGAGCTCCAAGTTCCCGACACTCTCCCGCTTCTGCGCGCTCACCCGGAGTAATTGTTCTCGCTTCCCACGTCGATGGTCTCGTCCATGTCGCTTTCGGAGGTCGTCTCCTCGCAAGGGCGCTTCATCGCGGCTGGAAGGAGCAGCCACCAACGCCGAGCCGGACGCAGCGCGCTCCCCGCGGGACTCCTCCCTCCCTCCCAGCCCGGCTCCTGCAAGCGCGGCTCCCAGGGCGGCGCGGTCAGCTCCTCCAGACTCTTTCCCACGCCGCAGCCCAGCCTGGGCGCAAGAGCTGGCGCCAGCCACGCCTCCCGTGAGGGCGGGGTCCCTGTGCTTCTCCAGGCCCCGCCTCCCGGGGACGGCGTGACTTCTTATTGGCTAAGATGGAGGGGCGGGCCCGCCCTGGCCAATGCCCGCAGCGAGGAGCCCCCAGAGGCGTGGGAACGCGGCCGCGCACCTAGGAGCCCGGCGGTGATTTGGGGCGGCGGGCGCGGACGCGCTTGGGGCGGGCGGGCTCTGGGGGTTTAGACCCTTCTCTGCACGCCACGGTCTCTCCCGCCTAGTTTCTATCCTGGGTTTAAAGAATAACCGCTAGCGCGTGGCTGAGGCGTGTGTGACGTTGGGGATGGGTGGGGGAGGTGGGGCGGCGAGGCGCCGCGACCCACCCCACTCAGCTGTCCCTCCTCTGGACCCAAGCTGCTGAGTGGCTGACCGCAGCGGTCACGTTGACCCTCAGGGGATTTTGAAAGCTTTAAATCAAAGTTGCTTTTCAGCCTGCCAACTCCGCAGCCGCTGGGTTGTGGGCAGATAAGGACGCGCGCCTACCGGTCCAGGTGCCTAACTTCAGGAGGTTGGCCCGGTGCAATGTCGGCCACTTCCTTTGTGTCTCCGGTCACTGGGACTGGGGTGCAGACCGTCGGAGTAGATGGTAGGCTAACTGTTGGGAAGGATTAGCAAAGAAGGAGTGATTTCAGGAAACAATCTGAATAGGTTTTCGAGTTCAAATTTCTCGGACTTGGTCTATCCAAATTAAATGTCCATCCCCCCGCCCCCCAATTCCTCAGCTGTGTGCAGCAGCAGAGTTCTTGAGCATCTGGGGCGAGAAGATTCGTTGGTCATTGAATTTGTTTTGTGAGGCGTCCGTGATTAGTAGTTGTTAGTGCCTGGACAAAATGGGTTGTCTAAATTCTAGGTGTGTTTTCAGACTTTATTTCCAAGCTGCTGCTTCTCTCTGCAAATGGCCTGACTTTTGACGGACGGACGTGTCTCCCTGTGCTCAGGAAGTGAGAAAGACGGTCTTGGGGGGAGCCAGGGCGTTCTCTGCTGTCTGGCGCTGCGGCGGCGCAGGGTGGGCTGGTGGCAGTCCAGCGGGAGACTCCACATGGGGCTCTGGGCCAGCTTTGCTTGGTGGAAAAAAGCTTCAATCAATCACCAAGGCCCTACACCTTGCACAGATGCTGATCTTCCTGGAAATCTAAGGCACCTCTTTGACATTCTATTCCCTGGCTACACTAGACCTGGCGGGGCGGGAGAGGGCAAGAGAAAAAGAGACAGGAAAAGAAAGATTGGGTGGATGGAGAGGTGGAAGGAGCAACTCCAAGGACCTGCAACTAGCCTAGTTATTAAAACACAAAACCCCTTTCCTACAGGCCTTGGTCTCCTTTGTGCGGTCCCCACCGCGGTGCCTTCAATAACCGTGTGAACAGAAATCTGAAACTTTCCGTCCTGACTTTTCAAACTTAACTCCAGGCAAATCACAAGGTCATCGGGGACCGGGCGGGGCCTGGCAAGGCAGGATGGGGCCAGCGCTGCTGGAGCGCAGAGCCCTGGGTGGCTGACTCCCCAGCTCGGCACTCAGTTTCTGGGCGGGCGCCTTGGTGCTCCGTGGCCGCGGGGGCCTTATCCTGGCCTCAGAGCAGATGGCTTGAGACTGCTGGTCCTATACAAAGCAGGCCAGCACCCTGTGGAACTCAGGCTTCTGCAAGGATTATCAATCCAGCTGAGGTGAGCCCTAAAGCCAGTAGGTTCCAAGCCTCACACTTTCCCAGCTGGAGTCTGTGCTCCCAGCGCTCAGTAGACTTCACCACCACCAACCGCCCCCACCCCCGCCCTGAAATTAAGGTTTACCACGCAAGCACAAGAGCAATTAGTGGGAGCTTCCAAAAGCCTGAAGCAAAACCTGAAATCATCACGAGGTAGATGGGGGACAACCCTAAGAGTTTTTTTTGTTTTCTTTCCTCTCTTACTACACTAGTGTATTTAATTATAATGATTGCGAAAAATTGCAGCGGGAAACGGTTTGGTTGTAATAAAGTAGCAACTGGTTAAAGGTTTTTTTTTCTTTTCATTTTGTCTTTAAAGACTTAAGCGCTGTGCCGTGTCATAAAAATATGTCAGGGACCTTCGAAAGCACGCATGGATTTAATGGTTAGAATAGTGAATAGTTTTTATTTTTATTTATTTATTTCTTTATTTTTTTTTTTTGAGCAACGAGGGTCATACATTGAAAAAGTTTAGAATAGTGCCTGGGATACCGAAAACGTGTTTAGTGCAGAGAATAAACGTGGCAAACGACACTTTATAATGTCCAAAGAATGATCGTTAATCTTTAAAATACTTAATCCTAACTACAGTGATTTCCCATTATAGTTGTGATTCTGGAGGATCCCTTTTGCCTGTCTACTGCCTAGGCGCCTTTTCTGTGTTGGGTCCTGCATTTGGGTCAGAGGTAGAAACAGAGGAAAGCACTTCAGCCCTACTTAAAACAAAACAAAACAAAACCAGCTTGGGTGGAGTGGGGAGGAGCTGGGGTGTCTTCAGCGGGGAGAAAGAAAGAAAGCTTTGGAACTTAAGTTTCTTCTCCCCTCTGCGACTTCGTTTTTCAGAGAGAGTGGCTGGAAAGCTTACTAAGAACCAGGGTAGAAGAAAAGACGTCCATGTGCAGAGCAATCTGCCTTTCTTTCCTTTTGAAAGATGTGAACAATGGGATAATTAGACCGATAGATACGGGGCGTGGGGGGGGGGCTGTCCTAGAAACGAAATGCCATTAGGAAAGAAAGACCAGACTGACAGATCTAAAGGGAAAAAGAGATGTAGACCCGGGCGGCCTTCCCTAAATTGGTCATCTGGTCCCTGGTGCATAAGTGATTTAGTTCGCTGAGTATAGAGAGGAGCAGATGAGAAAGCCCAGAGATCTGGGGGGTGGGGGGAGGACGACCGGACTCAGTGGTTCGCTAACCCTCCGGACCTACCTGTTTAGTGTAACATGACTCTACCTACTTAAGTTTGGAGATCTTGATGAAGTCTTACCTTGATCCTTAACTTTGAAATTTTAGCATACAAACTAATGAAGTGATTTTTACCCCGGCTGTCCTAAAAATTCCCTTGAAGAATTTTGGGAATGAATCATACACACACACACACACACACACACACAGAGAGAGAGAGAGAGAGAGAGAGAGAGAGAGAGAGAGAGAGAGTATTTCTTGTGCTGCCTTTTGCTTTCGTTAGAGTCTTGTGACACTTCTTTATTTGCTTTGAGATGAGGCTTACTATTTCTTCAAAACCAACCAACCAACCAACCAACCAACCAACCAACCAACAAACAAAACAACCACCATTGGAGCATTTGCTTGTTTCAGAGTCTGCAAGGCATGGTATCATTAAAAAAAATATTTAAGTTATGTTCCCTGCGAAGCAAGGGCAATTCTGTTGTTCAGAGACCTTACGTTAGTCTGAGGAGTTTAAATGCAGACAGTTCAAACTGGGAGTCCAGTGCTTCCCCTATTTGAAATGTTAGCATGGAGAAGTCCCCCACCCCCTCCCTGGGAGGGCAAGCAGTGCTATGTTACTTGCAATTGCCAAGCAGGTGATAAGCACGTGCTGATCTGCAGGCAGCCTTGTTGAGCTGTCTTGCCTGACTACGAGGCTATTGTTGAGTAGGCACCACCTTGAAGTGTGTGAGAATGCTGCGCCCTGGGAGTGGAGGCCAAGGGCAAGATCCTTGTAAATTTCAATCCCTTTTCAACCTCAGGCAGGCAGCAAGCAGGCCAGTCTAGGGTCACTGTGTGACACAAATATGTGAGCCAGTAAAACAACACAAAGCCGAAGGCAAGGGAAAGTCTAGGCCCACCAACCTTGAAATCATGTCTGCAACAATGCATCCTTTTAGCAAGAGTTCTTGCCAGGTTAGCTGCAGCACAGTGTGGAGGGCATTCATGGCTAGTTCTTCTAGGAGCTGTTGCTCACCACATCAGAAATGGGGGCGGGGGAGGGGGGAGGTCTAAGCTCCCAAACTCCCTTTGCTAGAAGTTGTGTTGTTTAGGCTGATCTATACCACAAAGGGGGAATCTACTTAAAAGTGTTTCCTTCATGAGGCCTTAGTGTTACGAGGACTCAGCACAGGCCCAGGGATAAAGATGGCTTTTATGGAAAGTCCCTTGAGAAGAGGGCTCGAGTATAGAAAGGAACCAGTTTTCCATACCCAAGTAAGCAATGGTCAGAAGACTTCAGCTTCTGTGTGTTAGCTACATTCTTCCAGGGGGCCAAATTGATGTTGACAGGTTTTTGTGTAAAGGAATGTCTTTAAATTTCTTAGTCCTTGATGCTGGTTTGACTAGCAGGTCTTCTCTCCCCTCTTTTATAGATGCAGGGAAATGTGTTTACTTCTCTCATGAAAATGATTCTTAACTGCATCCCCATCTCTAAAACGATGCCAGGCATATAGTGGGTGTATAACAGGTGGTTTGGAATGAGTTTCTCATTAAAAGTAATGAATCCTGGTTTGTCCCACAAACACAGAATTTAAATTCAGTGGAATAATAAAATAAACACGAGCTAAAAGGCAATGAAGATATGAAGTGACTTCTTAACCCCGAGCAGGAAAGAGCTAACTGTGAATGGGCTCTTAATTTAGTCTGGAGCATCCTAGTGTCCAAGGCAGACGAGAACCATAAAGAACTTTCTAATTTTTATATTGGAAAAGTGAACATGCTTAGCTTTAAACACACAACAACGACAAAACTTTATTCAGAAACCGTATTCTAACCAAATTGCCTGGCTGCCTAGGTTACAGACTTGAAACGTTGAATTATTTGAAACAATTATTTTCCTTGTCTAAAATTCTTTCCTAAGGATCTCTATTAGTTATAGCAGGAAAAAATAACACTGACAGGATGTATACATGGAAACAATAGCTCCAAATGGCTGAACAAACCATCCAGTAAGCTGTCAGGATTAATTAATTGGCATGAACAGAACCAGAGTCTCACGGTGCTCCGAAAAGTAGGATTCTCTGTCGAAAAAGGGCTTGCTTTCACTTTAAAAAAGCAAATTATGTAAGTCAAGGAGTCTTGAATCTGTTAGGTTGACATTACAAGATGAAAGTAAAATAGTTTAAAACGATAAGTGTCATGGGACTATTAAAAGTATTTATCCACAGAATACAAATGAATATCTACATTTTCTTAGAGTACCTAGCAGAGCATTTCCATCAGATATGTTCACATTTATACCCTCATCATAGACTTGGGAGGTGTCTCTGAAAAGAAAAGAACATAGACCGAAAACAATTTACTAATTTTGGATTTTCTGTGGGGGGGGGGGGAGAAGGACCAGCTATTTTCAGGCCTCAGTGTTTTGTAAACCTACTGAAATATGGACTGTTTAAGAAACATTAAAAAGAAGAAAGCTTTTTTCCCCCATCCTAGACAGGGCTAAATTTGTTCTACTAGATAAGACTTTGACTGGTTCTTGGTATCTTTTGGTTGAATAGAAAGCATGGCAATTTGTGTCTACTGGTATGAGACATCCAAATCATTTAACAGCTTGATAATATATTGGAAATGGTAAATATTTTAAGGAGGTAGATCTGATGTTCAGTAATAGGTCATTATGTTTCCAGAAAATAAATACTTCAAAGGAAATAGTTTGTTGAGGGACTGCTGTGTTCGCCAGGGCAATGTACTTTGACAACAGAGTGCCATGTTATTTCACAGACAGCTTCAAGCTAACCTGCAGCGTGGAAAACAGCAGTGCACTATGTCTCAAACATGCCAGAGAGGCACAGTGTGTGTTTCCATGGCGCTTTAATTGAGAACATTATTAAGTTATGAATCAAAACTCCCAGCACTTATGATTTGCAAGTCCAGGATGGCTGGCAGACAGGCAGGAAGATCTGAAAGTCTGGCAACAGAAGACAAACTGTTGCTAAAATAATGCAAATGATATATGTGGGCATGTATGTATAAGTCTGTTTATAAATGCAAGTATCCACACACAAGGCACAGAATTAAAAGTTGTAAAATTGGTGGCATTTAAAAGACTGTGGTGACAATAATATGAGCCAGTAGCTCAAATCTGAGAGGGAGTGTGCTATATAGTTGAACACAATTGCACAGTGCGATTTACAGGGCTTATATATCTGGTAGGAGATTAATCTTTTTAAAAACCTCATTTACTATTTCGGAATCTGTAATTTCTTATCTTTGTCTACTCCATGACCTACATTTTAAAGGCAGTTTCTTCGTTCAGGGTTTAAAATGCAGAACCTTGGGATAACAGAGCTCAGTAGTTTGTAGCTCTCAGTGTAATGTGAATGAAATGGTGAAGACAGAGAGCTAGGAGGGGAAAGTAGATGTTCCCTGTGTTCAGATGGAGCTCCTTGAAAATCACAGGACTAATGCTATGTTGCTAAATTATGTTTACGTGCATTGACTCTGGTGGGACAATGAAGGTTTGAACAAAATTGAGAAGTTCTTACCATAAGACAAGTGGTGGTGATGACCATCTTTATGATGCCCATCTTTAATCCCACCACTCCGGAGGCAGAGGCAGGTAGATGGATCTCTGAGTTCAAGGCCAGCCTGGTCTACAGATGGACCTGGACAAAGAAACCCTGTCTCAAAAAAAAAAAAAAAAAAAAAAAAAAAAATTCTAACCATGCATTTAATTTTGGAGGCATCAATTCCTCAATTTTAGTTTTAACCATGACATGCTTTTCTCCTATTTTTAGAGTGTGGATTGAGAACAGCACAGTAAGGACTAGGAAGATGAAGCGCTCTCTCTCTCTCTCTCTCTCTCTCTCTCTCTCTCTCTCTCTCTCTCTCGTTGTGCATAGATGGTGGTAGTAGGGTACAATCTAAAAATGAAACTAAAGAGCTATAGGTAGATTCTAGCAGAGCTGTAGTCTATGTGATGTGCTGAGAACAGACAGACAAACCTTTATTAATCGTTGCAGGATTTTGTAGGCAGTACCTCTCTTCGTTTGTTCATTTCCATTTCCTGGCCACAAAAAGGTTGAATAGCTACTCTGAGCAATGTTCCACTGAGCAATGTGGGTGAGGTATGGTGAGTTAGATTCAATTCTTCCAATCTGGAAATAGTAGAAAAAATAATAGGGGACTCTGAACAAACAACTGTTAAATTGTCAAAGTCAAGGCCAAAGTAAGCAGAATACTGCATGCTGTGCACATAAAGATAGAAAAGATGGATTTGAGAAGGGGATTTCGGTAGAAGTCACTACAGTCTAGAGAAAAAAAAAAAAGACTTTTAAGGGTAGAGATGACCTAAGAATGTTTGTCTTCAAGAGCCTTTGATATTAGAAGCACATTGCTTTTACTTAGCTAGCTTATTGGGTGTCCTTACTTTGCCCTTAAGCATTCTGCATGATCCCTTATCTACTCCTCAGAGCCCCGTTTTCATTTTTGAAATTAAAACCTAACCGCATCATTTCTCCCCTTCCCTTTTGTCTCTCCAAACCCATACCACCCCCACTCAATCCCTCCCAAATTCATGACCTTCCCTTGAACTGTTTTGCACACACACACACACACACACACACACACACCCCTTTCTCATTCTGTTTAGTGTTGCTTGCACACATATGCGCTTAGGGCTATCTAATTGATACTTCATAACCAATTAGGGGGATCATACATAGGAAGGACAGTTTTTATTATCAGCATTCCTTAGTTACTTATAGGTCTCTGTCTATGGGTGAAGCCCCTTGAAATTCACCTCTTTCTGTGCTAACATCTATATTGGTTTTGTACTTCTTTGTGTCTTATTTAGGCAGCTATGTTGCTGAGGTATCACGGGCAAAGCTTCCCTGTTGTTTCTAGGAGATAGAATCTCACATCAGATTTCCTAGTCCTCTGGATCTTATAGTCTTCCCACTTTGCGTTCTCTTCTGAGATGCCCTCCAAACCTCAGGTGCACGAGTGGCTTGTACATGTATCTATTGAGTCTGCGTTCCCTATAATAAGTTATTCTCTGCATTTTGATCAGTTGTGTGGATTTTCATTTTTTTTCATTGCAAAATAGTTTCTTTGATGAGAAGTGAGACCTACACTTATTTGTGGGAATAAGGATAAATATTGAAAGTGCAATTAGGAATTAATGCTGGCTTAATAAAGTGGTGGTAGGAGGTTTTCCTATGAGATCTGTGACCTCACTGGACCAGGGAAGATGGGTAGGTTTCTCCCCCTTCTGTTACATAGGTCTTAAGTCCACTTAGACAGTTGTTGGTTACTGACAAGATATGAATGCCAGCCAGTATTGCACCCTTAGGGTGTCTTGGCATGCTCATCTTTGTTGGCATTTTTAAGCGTCATAGCTGGTAGGACTATTGTTTTCTTTCCTCTCTTTGAAGCTTGCACTGAACTAGTCCTTATGAGGGAGGCAGAAAGCTACAAATTAAATAGATGCCAAGACACAGGAGGGTAGAAGAACACATGTGACCTTAGAGAAAGGTGGAGTGATAGAAATGGAAAGAAAGTGTCTGGAGAGGAGATAGGAGTTAGGCTACAGGCAAGTCACGACAGAACTTTTGCTGGGTGTCTTCCCAATGTTCTCAAAAGCCGATAGGGCTATTAGAAGCATTACAGTAGGAAAAGAAAAAGAATGTGTCTTGGGAAATGGAATTTCTTTTTTCCTCGCTCCCTCACCTTCTCATGGGCGTGTGTGTGTGTGTGTGTGTGTGTGTGTGTGTGTGATGCAAGCATTAAGTATGTTTATGGGTGCTTGTGTCCAATTATGTGCACAAGAGGTCAGAGAAGACCAGTGAAGGACATCAGTATCTTTCTTTATTTCTATCTTATTATCTTGAATGAGGGTCTCTTATTGAACTGGAAGCTCGTTGTTTTGGCTGGGATAACTGCCCAGTTAGCCCCCATGATCTTGATGCCTCTGCCTATGAACCCATCCCGGATGTTGGCGCTGAAGAGCTGTGAAGGCATACTTGCCTTTTTATATGGCTGCTGGGGATTACACTCAGGTCTTCAGCTTCCACAGCAACTACTTTTACCCACTGAGCCGTCTTCCCAGCCTCAAAATGGGATTTTAAAACAAGGACTTGTTTATTTTATTTATGTGAGTGTTTTATCTGCATGTTAGTGCACCATGTGTGTACAGTGCCTGCTGAGGCCAGAAGGGGGCATTAGAACCCCTGGAACTGAAGTTATGGATGGTTGTGAGCCCCATGTGGGTATAGGGAACTGAACTCTGGGTCATCTGCAAGAGCAGCAAGTACTGTTAACCTCTGAGCTGTCCAGGTCTCCAGTTCTGGAAAACGGGGCTTTTGGTGGTGACTGTCTCTCAGTGCATTTTACTGTGGAGGTTGCTATAGCATGTGTTTTAAATGTCTCCAAAGGCCCATGTGTTGAAAACCTAGTCCTCCTCGCATGGCACAGTTGGTAAATGTTGAGACAATTAGGAAACTGTGCCTTATGGAAGGAACTTAGGCCACTGGAACTCATGCCCTTGAATGGGATAGTGGCATGCAAACTCTTCTTGTCTCTTTTTGATTCCTGGATTCCACCAGGTGGACAGATCTCTATCATGTGCTCCCACCATGACATCATGGGTCCCAAGCAACAGGCCAATGAACAGAATTTAAATCAATGAACCTGTGAGCTGTAATATACTCTCCTCCTACTCATGAACTGTTCATGTCAGTCATTTGTTACAGTAATGAGAAAAGCTAAAATTGAAGAGGATTGCTAGGTAAAACTGCTCTGCGGAAACACTGCTTTGAGTTGTGTTCTTTGTTTTTCCTTGATATAAACACACACACACACACACACACACACACACACACACACACACACACACAATTTCACTACCTTCTCCACAGAATACTCACATAACTATGCCAGGACTTGCATTTGAGTGTTTACAGATTTGTTTTGAAATCCATCATACCATAATTAAAATCAGGACATGGTTATACCCTCAATGATTAAGAGAACTTTCCTGAAGTGAGATTTTAAGCTTCATTGACTTCAAAGTAACACAAAGTACAGGGACACAGTTAGCTCTCCCTGGCTTTGTCCACTTCAATTCTCTCAGGGAAACACTTTTGCTACTTCTTGCTGAGAGAGAGAGAGAGGTTACACCAGTGATTCTCAACCTTCCTAATGCCGTGACCCTTTGATACAGTTCCTCATGTTGTGGTGACCCCCCCAACCATAAAATTATTTTCATTCCTACTTCATAACTGTGAGTTCCCCAAGGTTGTGAATTGTAATGTAAATATGTGATATTTCTGATGGTCTTAGGCTACCACTGTGAAAGGGTTGTTTGACCCCCAAAGGGGTTGTGATCTAATTATTGAGGATCACTGGGTTACAGTTACCTTTCTACAGAATGTCATAACAAACACTCATGGATTTTATAACTCAATTGTCATTCAGGTGTTATTAGACAACACCTCCTTTCCTGCTTCTATCCAAAGGCCTTGCTAAAATGGATGTTACTTGTATTTAAATGTCAACTAGCTGGAAAACAGCCATGATACTCACAAGGAAAAGACAAGACACACTTAAAGCTTTTTTTTTTGTAATCTGAGACCAGATAAACAAGAACAGTGTTCTGTCACCAGACAGGCAAGCAAGGTAGTGCTTGTCAAATCAGACAAAGGCATTTCAGCACTGACAACATTCCCTCACAAATTACTTTACTCCAAGTTCTACTTTTCTAATTAGCCACCTTGTGGGCTCTTTGAGGCCTCTGAAAGCAAAAAGCAACACAACCTGTGAGTCTTGTCCCTAAGGAAATCACTGTTCTGAGATCATAGTTACAAGGATCATGGCCACTTCCGTTTACTCATCACTATGTTCTTGTTTTTCCTATCTTAACAGCTTTATTCAATTTGGAATTTATTGTGCTATATTTTATATGTAGGAGTGAATGCTAGTTCATTCACACACAAAACACTAATGGATGCCTATGATATTCCAGGTATAACGCTCTTAGGTAGGTGATTGATAAATGACACTGTCAGAATTTTTGACTTCAAGAAGCCACTGAGCTTCTATTTATTTATTCTTTTACATCTGTCAGCAACCCAATAACTTTGTTAAAATTTTAAAGCAATGCATTTTAATAAATAATAGTAAGGCAAGGGTAACTTCATCACTGAGATTAGAAGTATGTGCCCACATACCTGGATAAGTATATTGGAATCTTACAGAATATCAGATCTTTAATGATTTAGTCTGCACATTGGAGCCCAATTTCTGGGATCAGGGTTGGTCTTTGTATTGGCTGTCTGTACACAATATTTTTATTTTTCAGATTCTTCCTGTGGTGATGATGCTTGTGGCATCTGTGGTGGGGAGAGAGTAGTTGACAAGTGTTGTGTGATTCATAGTGGATAGATAGGTATAAAATGGATAAGTCTTGTGAATGACCAAATGCTAATTCTATATGCACAATTCAAATATGGAAGAGGGAACTGAAAGCTGACATGCTTTGAGGGTATTACAGAAATGATTCATTTGGAAAATATATATTTATTTCTTCTCCTTTCTGTAGAGATAAGGATAAAATCCTAGAGGAAAGAAACCATTATTAGATTGGTGGTCTTTGTTCTTCCAATTGGTGTGTATACTGGAAAGAACATTAACTTTGGCATCATGCAGACCTAGGTTGAATTCCTCCCTCTGTCATTTAGTAGCATATGCTGTTTCAGCCATATTAAGTTTTCTTGTAGTTTCCTATCTGAAAAATGTAGCTTACTGATTTGATTTGATGATTAATTAAGTTAAAATTGAAACTCCTAGCATTACATAGTTCAGTATCAATTTTCTTTTCCTTTCACTACTAAGTGACAACAAAAGTTGTCTGTGCAGACAAAGGGCCTGTAGCACTGGATGCTTTTCTTTTTTCCTGCGCTTATCGTGAAGCCAATCCCTTAGTTTTTCACAATGCTTGATTTTTCTATGTATGGCTTCTATTTCATGCTTCACCAAATTATAGTGCTTGCAAAGTACCTTGAACTTTCTTATCACAAAGCACACAACAGGAGGTGTTCAATGCAAGTACCTTTTAGTCATGAACACTAGTCATTGGGGATGAAGGCTCTAGGTAGACACCAGCTTGAATTCTTCATATTCGGTGAGTTTTGTAGCTGCTGTCTTTAGCAATGTGGCCTTACTTTCAGTTTGTGGAGAACAACCAATAGCTATGGCAATAGCATAGGTCAGTTGGGGTTCCCATGAGACCCTTTTCAGCCAAGAAATCAATTAGATGGAACCCATCCTCAGTGATGGAGGCTTCATTTGGTGGCAGGAGATGTCCAGCTGGGGCTCATATTCATTTAGATTTCTTTATTTTCTTTTGTGTGTATGAGTAGTTCGCCTGCATGTATGTGTGTGTACATCATCTGTGTGCCTGGTGCCTGTGGCAGTCAGAAGAGGGCATCAGATGCCTCAGAACTGTTATGGATGATAGTGTGACACTGTGTGGGCACTGGGAAAAAAACCTGGGTCCCAGTACAAATAGAATGAATGGTTTTGGATTTTGTGTGGCATATCAAACACACACACACACACACACACACACACACACACACACACACACACACACACCTGTTATTAATCACTAAACCTTGTAGGCACTTTCATTAAACAGCAACAAAAACCCAAAACACTGGAATTCCAAAAGAGGTTGGAAATGAGTAGCCATGTCAACAAAAGCCAATTGTGGCAGTCCTGAAGGTTTTCAGACCAGGGAGTCTTCTATTTAATACTCTGCCTTGATTTCTCTCATTGTTCCTTTCAGCTCTGACCAAAGTTACCCAAGAGTCCAGCAAGAGTCACCCCAAACTGAAAACACACTGGCAATCCTGCTTCTCATGACCTTTTTGTATCACACGAGGGATCAAAGGGGTTTTGTTCTGTGTCTGCAATCAGCTATTTCTTTGAGAGAGCAGAGTCAGAAGAGTTTGAGTTATGATTGAAAGTGCATGCAAGGCAAACAGTGCCATGGCATTTTAATTACCTCCTCCTCTCTAGTGAAAAACAGTGCTAGGAGCAAGCAGATGTCTAGGGTTAAATTTGGTTTGAATCTCTTTACAGAAAACAAAGGACCATCCCATTTTCTCTTTTTGCAGAAATTTGGCTGTTTATTCCCCCCCCCCACTATTCCACTTATTTCCAAAATATCTTGCTCAGATTAAGACAATTGCTATTTCACAGATGTTTTCTCCCTGGATTCTGGACATATGCACACGGAAATATGCACAATCCCCTTCGGAATTAACTGATAATAGATGACTATTGCCTATTTCTTTGCTTAGTCTGAATGGCCATGGAAGAATATTGATTACTGGGCTGTTTTCCATGGCTTGCTCAGCTTGCCTTCCCACACAATCTGGGACTGCCTCCTGAGGGGTGATGGAGGGAGTCTTTTTCTTACCTGCCAGCTCCCAAATAACGCAGAGACTTCTTATTAATCAGTAAAGCCCAGCCTTAGCTTAGACCTGTTCCTAATTAGTTCTCATAACTTAAATTAACCCATATTTTTAAAATCTATGTTCTTTTACCTGGCTCAGTAACCTTTACGCAGTGCCGCTCATCCTGCTTTCTCCATGTCTGGCTGGCAACCCTCCTTTCTTCTTCCTGGTGACTTCTGTCACCAGAAGTCTCGCCTAACCTCTCTCTGCCTAGCTACTTGCCACCCATCTCTTTATTAAAGCAATCCCAGGGATACATCTTTAACAGTGTAAAGGAATATTCTACAAGGGGGTAGCACTGCCCACTTTGGCTGGCCCCTCCCACACAATCATTAATCAAGAACCTGCAACACTGACATGTGCTCAGCTCAGCTTTTGAAAGCAGTTCTAGGGCTGAGGGTTCCTCTTTCCAGGTGACTTTAGTTGGTGCCAAGTTAACCAAACCAACTAGCACATCTAGTGACTTCATAATTTAGTGAATGAATTTGCATCATCCTTTGTTTTGAGGCGATGAATGCAAAATGCAGGAAACAGACTCATCTGTGGAAATTATTGCAATGCTTGGAAAACTCAAGCCCTAATGTTTAGTGTTGGTGGATAATTAAACTAAGTTCCCATATTTCCAATACACATCCATAACTATATTCTTTACAATTAACATTGAAGTTTGCATTAACTACCAATGTTTTGAGACTTTTTTCAGTTCAATTTGGTGAACATTGATTTAATTTCTAAAATATTCAATATACTTACAGTTGCTCTCTACCCAGAAGTAGATTGCCAACACAAAATTGACTTCATGCTTTCTTGTGTGCTTTGGTATATTTTGTATTATTATGATTATGATGATGATTATTAATAGGTTTGTTTGATTTTTGTTGTTTCTTTTCTTTTTTCTTTTGAGAGAAAGGGAGTATGAAAGATCATGAAGTTGAGTGGGTGGGAACGGGGAAGATCTGCCCCAATTTGTACCCTATATTTCTATAGGGCAAATCCATAGGATAGATGACAGATATTGACACCCAAAATGTTGTGTCAGACATATAAAATAAGTCCATAATTTTGGCCCTAATTCCTAATAAACAGAATAGTTAAATATTTCTTTTACCCTGATTATACCAAAAAATTGTAGATGTTAAAAAAATCATTATTTCAACAGTTTAATAAGAAATCTGAGATAAAACAAAGGCATAGAAATCCAACCACATTTTTGGCAATTTCATGAATAACATTTGTAAGGCTTAGGACACAAATACAAATGGAACCACCAGCCGGTTCCTTTCTCTTACCTTTGAGTAGATATGTTACATGTAGTAGAGTTACTTACATGTTCTTACCTTTGTGTAGTTACATGCACATGTACTAGTTACCCACCCTTTAGGTATGCAGAATGTGACCGAGGAAGAGACCGGGACTCCAGGTTAATCCATCCTTTGACCCCACAGACTCATAGCCTATTTGGAAAGACATGGCTAGAGGAGTCTTTTAGATATAGGACACTGGTGAAGATCTTGACTTTCTAGATTTAAGCCACTCTTTTCCAAGCTGTTATCTTTTGTAGCATTCAAATCATATGACCATATGTTTCCTCGTGTATTCCTAAGAATCAAGTTCCTCTATCCTACCTTCCCAACTTAGACGAACTTGTCGGTGGAGTGAGAGAACTCTAGATGGTAGAGAGACTGTGCCTGCTTTTTCTGATAAAACCAGAGGCTGGAGTGTTGGCAAGGTCCTACTAGCAGAAGAGATAGCAGTGCTGTATATTTGGTCCCATTGAGCCAGAGTGTCTTATAATTTCCTCCAAACTGTCATGAATGGACCTTAGAGAGGTCAGCAGAGAGGGCCACATCTGGGTAGGGGATGACACAATGAGGGCTTGAGTGATCCTCCATGAGTGATCAGACAGGGAAGACAAGGGTACTAGCACTCACTAGCACGGATGCATGCCACAGCCAAGGAAGGTCCTGTAGAGGATATAAGTGCAGAATTAGAATCTAGAGTTTGACTGTGGCTATACCATCATGAATGGCCTTGGGAGCTACGAAGATTTGGGCCTTGGTTAGTATTTGGATGGGAGAAATTAAATTCCATAAAACACATTCAACTAGGATTTAAACAGAGAATAGATTCATTATTCTTTAAATATTTTTGTTACTTTAAATTATGTCTCTCTCTCTCTCTCTCTATATATATATATATATATATACATACATACACACACACACACACACACACACACACACACACACACACATATGCATGCTTGGTCTGAATGTGAGCATATCACATGACTGCAGATACCCCTGAAGGTCAAAGCCTTTAGATGTCTGATATGCCTTTCTTCACATCCTAGGTTACTGCCAGTTTGTTACTGAGAACCAAACAAAATGCTTTGCTAGGCATGTCTACTGCCAGCTGAGCCCCATCCCCTGCCAGAAAATATTATTATTATTTCTTTTTGCACATGAGAATTTGTCTACTGAGATTCATAATATATTCATATTATATCATTGTAATGCCTCCAAATTGCACATTTATTTGCTAATACACCTTAAAAGGCTTCCATGTTGTAGCACACATAAACATGCCTCTTTTCTTTCTTTCTTTTTTCTTTTTTTTTTTGGCTTTTTGAGACAGGGTTTCTCTGTATTGCTTTGGAGCCTGTTCTGGAAATAGTTCTGTAGACCAGGTTGACCTCAAACTCACAGAGATCCACTTGCCTCTGCCTCCTGAGTGCTGGGACTAAAGGCATGTACCACCAAAGCCTGGCTTAAACATGCTTCTTTTCAAAGACCACTTTGTAACAAATCACAGTTTAGTACCTATATAACCATCCTATGATTGGATATTTAAGTTGTATAAGTGTTTTGCTGATATGCATGTTGAAGCAATATGTAAGGTTTTCTCAATTATTCATAGCACAGCCTTTGAATGTCTTTATGCCAGACATTAAAATAACTACATTCCAGCAACACACACACACACACACACACACACACACACACACACACACACACACACACACACACTCAACACACCACATACACATGCACACATACATCCTAACTTATGACCAGTTTTCATCTTTTCTAGCAGCAATATTTTATCAGATAAAGTGTCTTATGGCAAGTCTGTATTTAAGAGAAACAAGGTGGAATCAGTCTGGAGGGAAACAGGTTGAAGGACAAGAGATCTGTCACTTTGTTCACTTCTGCAGCTTAGTGCATCCCCCACCTCCCTCCATAGCCTGCACCTGAGTCAACTCCAAGACTCAGGCTGCTTAGGGATACACAGGTGAGATTTGAGACTTTGGTCTGCCAAAGGTAATTGGATTAAGTACACTAGTTGGCTGTTTGATTTTTATGTTTGTAGTTTAGTGTTAACTACTGAAAGTCACCAGCAATCTCCTTTATCTTTCATTATAAATAGTATATAACTCAATTCTATCACTTACCACATTGACTGAAATCTGTAGAACCATGAAACCCAATGCCAATGAGATGGCTCAACAGATAAGAGTGCTTGCCACTAAGTCTGACAGCCTGAGTTAGATCCCTGCAACCAACATGTTAGAAATTCCAAAATTTGTCCTCTGACACTCCCCCCCCCCACACACAGTGACATGGCATGGCATAGATACCTTTAAAACATCAGCCACACTGTCTTGTGTCTCAATTAGCCTTTTGACTCATCATATGGGTCTCTGTTTCTGCTCCAGAATGGCCAGTTCACTTGACACAAGTTTGTTGAAAAGGGTTGGAATTGATCCAGATCTCTGTCCTGCTACACCTAGCTGCCGCCACCTTCATTAGATGACAGGTGAGAGCAGCATAAATACCTTAGCATCTGTTACTGTGTGTGAAGGAGAATTTAGTAAATGTCAACCAAAGATGGAAAAAACATGACTGCTCTTTCTGTATGAGTATTAGAAAAACCACCCACTTCATCCAAACTCTGGTTACTACGCAAAGAGGATGAAGATTCCAAAGAATGGAGCATACAGTCAAGTAGAGAGACTGTGTGACAGCTGCCTTAGAATGCAATGCGGGGATCAGTCTACCATATGCAGACAATGCATATTTCTCTCTCTCTGAAATTATTTTAACTTTTATTTGATGTACATTGATGTTTTGCCTGCATGTATATCTGTGTGAAGGTGTCAGATCCCCTGGAACTGGAATTACAGACAGGTGTGAGTTGCCATGTGGGTAACAGGGATTGAACCTGGGTCCTCTGGGAGAGCAGCCAGTGCTCTTAACTGCCGAGCCACCATTCCAGCCCCATTTGTTTTTCTCTTTATGAATTTATTTTGGCAAATTTTCAGACTTAAAATTGCAAGAGTTTAAAGAATTCTGATTACATTCAATCACATTCACAAAAAGATAAAATCTGAAAAGCTGTAGTTAGGACACCATTCACACCCAAATATTTCAAAATAATTCAAGGACCTTCTTTTACACAATAAATGCAACCATCGAGGCCACACTGATAACACCTATTATCTATTTAAAGGCAGTTTTCAACTTGCCTTAGTAGTTTCTGGGATATAAACAGATGAGAGGAGTGAGGCTAGGCTGCCTTGGGTTTTAGGCTCCTTAAGTCAGGAACAGTTTCCCAAGCTGTTTTTGTTTTTATTTTTCTGATGATACGAACATTCTGGACTGCTGCATTGCAGCATGCTCCTAGACATGATTTAGTCAGGCTCATTTCTGCATCGGGGCAGGAACTCCATAGGCATTATGGTGTGCCCTTCCTTCCCCTCGAATCACATCTGAAGAGGCAGTGTGGACAAGCATTATCACTGATGAAGCCCAAACACCTGGCTAAGGTGGTGTGTGCTAGGTTTCATCACTGAAAAGTTATTGTTATTGTTTCTGTTACAACTGATGTTTTTTTGGGAGAAACTTCAACAATCTGCAGATAGCCTGTTTTAATGTTGGGTTCCTACCTGGATCTGTTATTTCAGTAGCCAAGCATCAGCCTTTCGGATTCCTCACTCTTGGCTAGGTTTGTAGTTTAGGGGAAGGCTTCCTTCGCACACACTTGTGTGTATGTATTTTATATAGTGTAAATGTGCATGTACAGATAGCACTGTGGGTTCTTGGGCTCTTTCCCCTCCCCACACCTCCCCTATCCCTTGTAGATTCTTATCCAGTGGGTTACAGTCAGAAATTTGGTCCTCAAATTCCTAAGATCTTGCTAGTAGGAATCCATTCAAACTGGCTTCTTTGTGCTTTTTAGATGTCTCAGTCATTATCTGCTAAAAATTCTGGGCAGTTGGAAGTAACATCTCAAATTAAAGCCAATCCCCCAGTCAGTCTTCGAACATTTCTTTAACTTAAGGCACAAAATGATATTCCAGTCTCCTTATAGTTTCCGTGCTTCTGATTGGTGGTGTTTTTAAATAGTCAATAGATGTTGCTTTTACACCTTCTCAGCAAAGAGTTGGGAAGTAGAAATATACACACATCCCACATACACACACCCATACAGGGAATGGTTTTCATTCACACTAATACCTCCAGTTTCTATTAAGGCTCAGAGTTCAAGACCTCATTAGTGAGAAGCCTGGTTCCTCCTAACCTTGATCTATTTATCTCCTTGCTTATTCCTGCAACACACACAAAGTCATGTCAGAAATACTAGTGTATATGCCCCCCCAATCTGACCTATTTCTTCCTTTTTCATTTGTGGTGCTAAAACACTTTGTGTATGTTGGGCAAGCAGTCTGCCACTAAGCTACATCCCAGCCCTGCCTTACTGATCAAACTTCAATTTCTACTAGTTGTCTTTTTGACTATAGGTTCAAAGTATATTTCCACACAAAAGTTCCTGAATAAGAACCCTGTCCTCAGTAATTTGGTTCATATTATTATTTCTATTTGTATTCCATTTCTAAGGTTCCTCCAACTGTGACTCATTTGAGTGGATGAAACATTAGCATAGCTCCACAAGCAAGGGTTACCCAAAGGAATGTCATTTCCTATTAATCCTCTAATTCTAATTTATTTCATTTTGGTATTTAACTACAGTTATATTTTCAAAATACCAACTTTAAAAGTGACATACTCAAAACATGCTTCATTTTCTCTGTTTAGTGGTATGTCCTATAAAGAACTCCATATTGGTTCACAGAGCTGTTAGCTAACTCTTTCTTTCAGCTACACGGTATACACCATCTAGATAGGCCATAATTAACCCAACTGCTTTCTAATAAATATATAACCAGTCACCAATACTAAAATGAGAAGTATTAATAATCCTATATAGATATTTTATGTATTGTTAGAAGTATATTTTCAGTGGAAATTTTTGAAGTTGGATATCTGGGGCAAAATGTATACACATATATAGTTTTGTTAGGTATTATAAATTCGTATGCATAAGGACTCTGTTCTCATTAACCAACAACTTATAAAAGTGCATATTTCTAATTTTTGACCAGTAATAGGTGAGAAATATTATTTAATAATTTAAATTAAGACGATACACCTTATTATGAATCATGTTGATTATATGTCCAGATTTGTGGGCCATCTTTGTTTATTTGCCTCTGATGATGTGGTTGTTTATAGATGTATGTCATGGTTAGGCTTAGTATTGCTGTGATGAAACACTATGACCAAAGCAACTTGGGGAGGGAAGGGTTTATTTTGCTTACACTTCTACATTGAATGTCATCATTGAAGAAAGCCAAGACAGGAACTCAAACAGAGCAGGAACCTCTCCAGGAGTTGATGCAGAGTCCATGGAGGGGGCCTGCTTACTGGCTTGCTCCTTATCACTTGCTCAGACTGCTTATAAAACTCAGAATCATCAGCCCAGGGATGGTACCACCCAAGATGGGCTGGGCCCTCCCTCATCAATCACTAATTAAGAAATTGCCCTACAGCTGGAACTCAGGAGGCATTTTCTAAATGAAATCTCCTCCTTTCTGATGATTCAAGCTTGCATCACATTGACATAAAACTAGCCAGGGCAATTGACCCCTTTTCAACTTGATATCTAAACATATCACTGTTAAGCCATATACTTTCTTCTTCATTCCCCATGATCACACATTAACATCAACATCATAATATAAAAGTTTATGAACTTTAAGTCTCACAGTCTTTACAAATTAAAATTAGTCTCTTCAAACCTAAAATCCCATTAAAGTTCTTGTCTTTCAACTGTGGGCTCTTGTAAAATAAAAATAAGTTAAATATTTCCTTATTCAAGAGGGAAGAACCATGCCACAGTCACAATCAGATCAAAGAAAAACCAAACTCCAACAGGGTAAATAATTCAATGTCTAATATCTGGGATTCACTCACAATCTCATGGGCTCCTCCAAGGGGGCTTGAATAATTTCTCCAGATCTGCCCTCTGCAGTACATACAGCTAGTTTTTAAAGTTCTGGCTGGCTCTATTCCACTGCTGTTACTGTTCTTTGTGGTCATCCTATGTTACTGGCATTTCCAAAATGCTGGGGCCTTCTGCTACAATTGGGCTGCACTTTTACCAATAGCTTCTCATAGGCTTCATTTGTGGTACCAAGCCTCAACCTCTCCCAATGATCCCTTCAATCCTGGGCCTTCAATTGCCATGGAGGTTACACTTTCAACAGTTGCCTCTCCTGGCCTCCTGTGGTGCCAAGCCTCAGCTGCTCTTCATGATCCCTTCATGCCTTCAAAACCAGTATCACACTACCAAGTTCGGCTGCCAGGGCAAGGTTCAACCTTGGATACCTCTGGAAAACAGCTTGTGTGTGCTGACTCTCAGGAAACACTTCCCAGAAAATTTCAGAACAATGCTGGTCTCTTCTTAA
Organism: Phodopus roborovskii; assembly: GCF_943737965.1. Classification (NCBI taxonomy): domain Eukaryota; kingdom Metazoa; phylum Chordata; class Mammalia; order Rodentia; family Cricetidae; genus Phodopus; species Phodopus roborovskii. The sequence continues at coordinate 11,867,821 of NW_026125397.1, forward strand.
ACATCACCAATTTCTGAGTTCCAGTGACAGGCATTGAGTGTCCCAACAAAGCAAAGATTTCACATTAGTAATTATGGTATCCTGTTAATCACAGTGGATTATTTAGCCCCAGCTAACCAGAACCATATAATTCAAATTCAAAATAACATTTGGCCTTGATTGAATCTTTAAAATCTCCCTGAAATGTCACAAGCCCCACCTCCATCATCTTCACTGTGCTCAAATTCTTATCTTCAAAGCTCCCGCAGAACAATTCACTGAACACTCAACCCTCAATGGCTTTTCTAGCCCAAAGTTCCAAAGTCCTTCCACAATCCTTTCAAAAACAGCACCCTCAAACTGGTCATAAAACACCCCACTCCTGGTACCAAATTGTCTTAATTAGGCTTACTATTTCTGTAATGAAACACCATGACCAAAGCAACTTGAGGAGGGAAGGGTTTATTTTACTTATACTTCCACAATGAATGTCATCATTGAAGGAAGCCAGGACAGGAACTCAAAAAGAGCAGGAACCTCTCCAGGAGCTGATGCAGAGGCCATGGAAAGGTGCTGCTTAGTGGCTAGCCCCTTGTGGCTTGCTCAGCCTTCCTACTTATAGAACTCAGCCCAGGGGTCCTTACTCATCAATCACTAATTAAGAAAAAACCTTACAGCTGGATCTCAAGGAGACATTTTCTCAGTTGAGGTTCTCCCCTTTCTAATGACTCTAGCTTGAGTTAAGTTGACATAAAACTAACCAGGAATATGTATATATGTATAGCTTCTCATAGGCTTCATTTGTGGTACCAAGCTTCAACTTCTCCCAATGATGTGTATGTGTGTGTGTGTGTGTGTGTGTGTGTGTGTATATATATATATATATATATATATACATGTATATATATATATATATACATGTATATATATATATATATATATATGAATAACATATGTTGCAAACATTTTCTTATGATTTTTTGACTGTTGATTGATCTTGCTTCAGGATATGTTTTTGGTTTGTTACATGCTATTTTATTTAAAAAATATAGCATGTATTTATCAGTCTTTTCTTTTTACTGAATCTGGGTTTTGAGACATGGCTAGAAGCCTTTGCCAACATTCAGATTAGAAAGGAACCCAGTAATGCTTTATTCTAGTACTTTCAGGATTTCATTTGCTACATTTAGATATGTGATGAATTTGGAATTTATTGTTATGATGCTAGACACAGCTTTGTTTTGAGCTGCACCTTTAGTATAAAGTGATTTTTTCACATTTAAAATTTTTATGCATATGATATTTTGCTGGTGGGAGATGTCATTCTGTAAATATGTTTCTCATACAGGTTAATGAATAAAGCACTGTTGGCCAATAGGAAAGCAAGATAGGCGGGACTAGGAGACAAGGAGGATTCCAGGAAGTAGGAGGGAGGAGTCAACATGTAGAGACTGGAGAGAACAGATATCTGCGTCCACTCTCCGGTAAGATGAGACCACATGGAAATAGTTAGATTAATGGAAATGGGTTAATACTTAAGACAGAGCTAGTCAATAAGAAACAAGTGACTGGCCAACAGCGTTGTATCAAATACAGAGTCTCTGTGTGTTATGTGGGGCTGGCGTAGCGGTGGGACCAGACCGGCAGGGAAAACCTTACAACATTTTGCCTACATGTAATTATGCATCACACATGTTTGGAAGCCTGAAGAAGGCATTGGATCCTCTTGCGACCAGAGTGATGGGTGGGTGTGAGCCACTATGTGGGTGCTGGGCATTTGACCTTGGTTTTCCAGAGATGCAGCCAGTGCTTTTAACTGCTGAGCCATCTCTTCAGTCCATAGATGATGCATGCATGGGGTAAATTTTTATTAATTAATTTTTTATATCCTCTTCTGACTATACTGTTTAACAGAATAATTCTTCATTGCCCGTGGAATAAATAGGGCAAATAGAGTGAACATGTTTACATTTGATCATGTTTTAAAATATTTTTATTAAATTCTACCGTGTGTGTGTGTGTGTGTGTGTGTGTGTGTGTGTGTGTGTGTGTGTGGTGGGCAGAGAACAACTTGCACATCACTTCTCTGTTTCTACTGTGGGTCCCAGGATCAAACCCATGTTATCAGTTATGGTGGCAAGTACCTTTTCCCCCCTGAGTCACCTCACCAGCCTTTGAACACCATTGAAGCAGAGTGAGCAGCTCTATATTATGAGGATGATAATTTTAAGAACTATCTTTTTTTCTTTTTGGAAGTTTTCTTATCTGTATTCCAGTGTCTACTGTTGGCAGTGTCCTACTTAGGCCATCTTAAAGAGAAAGAGAAATCCACCTTGGTTAAAAAGATATCCAAAGCAAAGAACTTCCATGATAGTGAGAGACACCATTCCTGTTTGTGGCTGAATTTGGGGCAGGAAGGAAGAATGAAAATAAGAGCTGTTTTTTCCACTTAGTTGGGTGGTTGAATTAGCTGACCTTTAAGGTCCCCTCCACTGAGTTTTATGACTCCATGAATCATTCTGCTGACTCAAGCCAAGTCAGTGAGGAAATGGCTGGGATGGTGTGGGGGTCAGAGGGGAGCTGGAAATGTGGTGAGTGTATGGGAACCAAGGTAAGAAGGGAGAGACTTTAAATGACCAAGTACAGTAGGGAACAGCCTCTCCACCCCTTTCAAAACATGGTATCAGAGAATGGGAAGCAAAGATGTACACTGGGGGGGGGGGGGGAGTTTGAATGGGCAGGGAATGGCAGAACAGTGCTGATGTGATCCATGGGCACGGCCATTTCACATTTGGTCAGAGTATTGAGAATGAATTGAAGACAACATATCTCACCAGTGAGCCAGCATTATTAGAGGTGTGAGACGAACAGCCTTAGAATTACCTGGCCTGTTTCTAAGTTCATGTACTAGGTCATTTTGTCTGATACAGTAATTTTTAAGGTAACAGTGATTAGTAGAAGGGCGCACGGTGAAGCCTCAACTTCATTGCTGCCGTGAGAGGACCTTTCTGTCACAACTCTATTGTGAACTCCGTTATGCCTTCACCCTAGGACTAGATATGTAAGTCGTTTTGTTCTCGGTTTTCATTTTCTTAGAGCACCCTTGTTATTCACTGTTTTGTATAGTTTTGTATAAAGCACAAATCTTTTCTTTAGATTAAAAAGGGAATTGTAGTGGGATATTCACTTTGTCTCCTTCTGCGGCACTGACCACACCCATTGGGGGTGGAGCCAGGGGCGGAAGTGACCTGGGGAACTAAGTCTGAGGAAAGCGCTGTCTTGCAAGTGCAGGAGGACTTCAGGAGGAATTCTTGGAAGCAGGAATGTGCAGGTATTCACCTGTCTATGTTGTGAGATATTTCTCCCTGAATAAACATCTGTTCGGCCTAATTGTTTATCCTGATCTTTATTAAACCGCAATACAAGGGCATACAAATTTAGAGGGTGAGTATTTATACACAGGCAGCATTGTGGATGCAGAAATACTGTTTGCCTTCATGTGACCTGGTAGACACACATAAAAAGCAAATGTGACCTTGCATAAGACACTGATATAAAGTATGTGCAAATTTTACTACATAGAATTCCCTACATTTAAAATGGTCATCATAAGATCTAAGGGAGGAAGATGATAAAAGGAAGTCAAAGGAGTCTTCATCTATGACAAGATCTTTCTGTTGACAGATTTAAAGTACTCTGAGTTTGATAATGGCTAAAATATTTTCCTTGTCCAGTTTAGGTAAAAAAGGAGAAATTGGGTTTGCCAATTCTTGCGTTTGGCAGTGGGTGTGCCAGTTTAATTTTGCCTTAAGGAAATAATGGAAACTAACAACATGGTAACAGCACAAGCAACTATCAGAGAATGATTTAATAGCAGGACAGGGGCCCTGACTATGAGGCTGAGAAGCACTGTAGCAACTCCACTGAAAAAGTCACTTTTGCTTGTTACAGCAATGATAAAAATAATCCTGATTAGCAGACTCACTGTAAAATTTCAGGTTTATTCCTGCCATCGTGGATCTTTCTATTATTGCAGGGATGAATGAAGCCAGAGGGAAAATTTATGTATTTACCTTCAAATGACCTAATTTCCCTGGTTGTTTGGTTACCTTGGCTTTGCTCTGCTCTTTCTGAGTAAATGAACCTCAGAAGGCAACAGAGCTAATGCTGTGCCAGCCTTCTCTCTACCGCATATCTCTTCCATTCTGGGTTGAGAAGAGAACAATAAAAATCCCCATTACAAGCTTTCTGGCCTTATTTCTCCTTGTCTTTGGGCATTCCATTATGATCTAATGAGATACAAGACAACAGTCTAATTTTTTCATTTGTTATAACTTTCCATGTGATCTAAACTGTGATGTCCTTTAGAGAGTTTCATGAATTGCTGAAAAGAATGTGTATTCTCTAGCTGGTGGATGCAAAGTTCTGTAAATAATGCTTAGCTTGCTCTATGGTTTATTGTCCATGATTCTTTTTTAACCCTGTTGTTGTTTATTGATTTTTAAAAAATCTGAATGATCTATCTATTGATGAGAGTGAGTTATTTAAGCTACCCATAATTCTCTGTCCCTTTCCATTCCATTGTATTTGGTATATGTGTGTTTATAATCATGTGTGTGTTTATAATATATTCTTGGTAGATTGTTCTCTTTACCAATATATATATATATAATGACCATCTCTATTTCTTTTACTACTTTTGGCTTGATGTCTGCTTTCTTGGGTATGACTGAAGCTACTACTATTTACTTTAAAATTCCATTTACTTGAACTATTATTTCCTGTCTTTGGATTTCTAGTCATGTATTGTCACTAAGATATGTTTCTTGTAGTCAGCAAATAATTGGATCTTATTTTAAGTGCATTCAGTCAATCTGCATCTTTTAATTATAGTTAAGACCATTTACGGTTATTATTAAAAGATACTCACTCACTTCCCATTCTGCATCATTGAGATGTTTTACTGAGTACATGGTGTTTGATGCTTCCCTAGTTCTCCTGCTCATCTATTTGTCAGTTGATGTGTATATTTTCCTGAGCGCTTGTACTTGGCCATACCAGTTTTCCTCTTCTTTGTGCAGTATTCCTTTAGTGATTTTCTGAAACTCTAGCTTAGTGGTATTGCTTGCTTTAGTTTATACTTACCATGAAAGGTAATCTTCCTTGGCAGTTATTACATCACAGGGCTTTAGATAGGTCAGCTCATATTCTCCTGGCCTTTAGGGCTTCTGTTGAGAAGCCTACCATTGTTTTGATATATTTGTGTCTGTAAGTAATACTTGTCTGGTTTTTACTATTCTTTCTTAGTTCTATACTCTTAGAATGTTAAGTATAATATGTTATGGAGAGGGTTTTCCTGGATTCTAAATGCTTCTTTATACCACATTTGGAGCTAAAGAGTAGATCATAAATAGATCATAAGCAGAATGTTTGCCTAGTATGCACAACATCCTGGAGTTAATCATAAACACTGACAAAATAAAAATAAAGTAAAATGAAATATACTACTTTTCAATGGGTGATATAGCGAATACTTATATATTTTATTATCAACTGTATTAATAACCAGTGTGTTATAGTGAAAATTTTGTCTCCTGTTTTATTCCAGTGGCAAAATAAAACCTGACACATGGTGGACTTTCTGTTTAGTTTAATGAAAAAACAATAAATATTATAAATGAAATTTATTAGATTAGTTTACACGATAGGTTCTGGAGTCTAACAGAGGGCACCTGCATGCTGAAGATGCCCATGAAGTCAGCAGTTTAGCACTGAAGGCCTGGAAGCTCTCCAAGTACCAGAGCCACTGGAATTCATTTGCCATTGCAAGGCTGAGTGGCTGGAGTCTGATGTCAGCAGGGATCATCGCAGCAGTGATGGATATTCTAGCTTAGGAAGCACAATGACATTGCTTCATTCCTCAGCCCTCTTTACATCTGGCCTTCCTATTGAAAGGTGCCACCAACTTGAGAGGAGGTGATCCCACCCTCAGTTAATTTTCTTTGTGAACACACCTACAGATACATCCAGAGGTGTGCCTCTAGGTGATTCCCAATATAGTCCAGGCATAAGCAACCTATTACAGAGGTATTTACAAACACAGAAGTGCTAACAAGAAAAGCAGACCTCTCACAGTACACTTTAAGTTATCAACCAGTGGGCATATTTATTGTTAGCTGGAGAAAGATTTTTAATATTCTTTCACTCATAATACTTTCTCTATCTGAAGTATTGTTGAAGGAATTCAATACACTTGGGCTTGCCACAGCTGGGTCCTCTCTAAGCGGTCACTATGTGGAACTGTTGTGTGTGAGTGTTTATCAGGGTTCTGCTGTTGTAAAAAGGAGGGGTGGAGACAGAACCAAGCAAGGGAGAAGTCTGCTAGCAAAGCAGGGCTCTAAAGATCTGGTCCACTTGGAAGGGAACTTGGAGTCAGGGATGCCCATCAGCTTTGGGTCTTTATTGTGCTCTCCCTCTTTTATACGTCCCTTCAATTCTTGCCACTTACTGGATTCAGACAAAATCTTAAGAGAAATGATAATCTGTCCATGTCTGAGGCTAACCCTGATGATGCTGGAGGCTGGGGCTCACCATACTCCAAGCATCTTGGCAACAATAATCCCTCCTTGAATATCTGTCTGTCTGACACATCCCTGTGTTTGCTGCAGGATGCTAGACACCCTGGACTGATAGAAGAAATGAGTAGATAATGAATATAACAATTTTGCTCAAGGTAACATTATTCCATCTGGTCTATAATGGATAATTTAGGACAAAGCTTTCTGCTTATTGCTTCATTATTACTCATGACCCTCATTGAGGAGCTGTCTTGTTCCTGGATTATTAGTAATGGCCTGGGTTTGTCCTTGAAGAAGTCATTCTTCACGAGCCTTAGGTTATTTATCTTAAGATGAACAAAATGATGTTCTATCTTATGAAGGAAATAAGAACATCATTGGGAGAGGCTTCAAGAAAGTAGACAAGTCATTACATTTCCTAGCATAGTTCTAATACTTAACCAATGCCCAATAACAGCAGTAAATTAGGAGTAGCACATTTCTTGTTACCCCAGTCATCTCTACTGGTCACCACTATTGTTCTTACCATTGGCCACAAGCAGCTTGTGTCATTTCTCAAATATTTCTGTGTCCTCACAATACTTTCAAAAGCACCTTGGTCCCTAACTTCCTATGAATGCTGTTTCTCTTTTTCACCTCTTTTTCCTATGTGTATTCCTTACTAGTGCAATTTTTAAAAATTGCAAACTAATGTCTAAGAAAACTGTCCTTCTGCTCAACAAGTGATCTTATACATCCTACTCTTTCATAGTTTTTCCTGGGATGACTAACACATTCTCACTGACATTCCCTAACACCACTGGACATCCTATGACATGCATTCCACTTCACTCACGCATGTCATTCAAATTATGCAGCATTCTTTAGAGGAACAGAACTAATAGGATTTATGTACACACATTATAAAACTAGATTGTTGGTAAGTTGTTTAACTCTGTTCCCTCTGTCCAGTCTTTATTCCCTATGTGAATAACATCACTTAAACATCCTGTTCTTAGTGTATAAGTAAACACAATCAACACAATCACCAGAAATTTCTTTTTAAAAAGTTAATAGATATGTGAGGGTAGATGGTTCTCACTAGTAGCTAGTCTTTTGGTGGATGAGACAAAGTCCTTGATGCTCTTGTCTGTTTTCTCAGAGTGAAGGTAGAAGGACCAAGGTGAAGCAGGAAGTGATCTTCTTCTCCATCTTTCTTCCCCTCTCCTTCCACATTCTGTCAGAAATGGCACACTACTGGTAGGTTGGCTCTGTAATGCAACGCTGAGGAGGTATTCATGCTCATGGCTGAGCTTCCATCCGCAGCATCTTGCAATCTTGGGCATTAAGTTTCTGTATTCTTGGGCTTCAGTGTAAGATGTGGATGGGACCTTATGAATCTGAAGCAGGTGTGGGAGTGGAACCTGAGGCCCAGCTAATACTCTCTAAGCCATTCAGTCCTGGGTGGAGAGAGACAGATAACTGAGTTCTCCACTTATCAGAAAGTGAATATAGTTGTGTGGACAGACAGTTTAATTATGTGAAGACTTTTGACTGTGTGCCCTGTCCCTGTACCAATTCCCAGTACCAGTGACTTCAGAGGCCTGTGGGGCCTTCCTTGGCTGACATTTTCAGTTTGGCTTGGACTTGTTCCAAGCCACAGCTCTCCTCTGCATTCCTGACCACTATGCTGTGTCCTTTGTGAAATTTGCAGAGGAGGACAAGACAGTTTGTGGAGGTGGAGAGTCTCTTATTAGTGATAATAACCAACCAGTCAAGTTGAGATGGGTATGCTTGAGTCAAAAGCTCTAAGCCATAGGCCACCACAGTGGGAAGTCACAGATGAGTGCAGGTGTTGAGTGATATTTTGGGATCATACACCTTTCCTGAACACTTAATGTGTTTCAATTAAGGTGTCCTTTTTACAGAATACTTGCTGGAAAAGTTTTACTTTTCTTCAAGTTTTAGAGTCACAGGAACAGCAAGCATATAGTTTTCATTCTGGCATAAAATTTTCTACTCATTAACCACTGGTAATAACAATGTTATCAAGATATTCCAGGGAGATTTTATATATATCCTGTTAATTTTCAAAGCCATGGACTTCAAACCATCCTCTCTAGTCTCCATACAATGAAGATGTCACAGCATACCCTGTCCCTTTAAAAAATGTGTGATAAAGAAGGATGGGTAGACCTGTTCTACCATAGAGGGGAGAAAGATCTGGGCAGAGAACTACTCTTAAGCTTGGATAAATTCTTTTTTATAAGTAAATGACAGGTAAGAATTGTCAGACATTGCCAAAGAGATAAGTGCAAAGGGGAATAATCCAATCTGTGTTTGGTACAATGGTAATATTCGTGTGCGCGCACACACACACACACACACACACACACACACACGTATTATGTAAGGACAGTAAAAATGTCAAGAAAAAGGCTCTTTTGACTGTACCAGTTCAACATGCCCAGCTTGGAACAGTGTACACCTGGGACCCTGAGAAGTCCTGTTGCTTGACACCTATCTGAGTTAACGTTTTGTTAACACAGCATAGATAGGGTCATCTGGGAAGAAGGGAACCTCAATTGAGAAAATGTTTCTATGAGACTGTCCTGTTGCCAAGTCTGTGGGGGGAAATTTTTTTATTAGTGGCTGATGTGGGAAGCCCTAGCCTACTATGAGCATTGCCACCTAAGCAGGCTCCTGCTTTGCCTGAATGCTCCTCTGTGATGGATTGTGACCTGGGATGGGAAGATGAAACACATTCTTCTCTAAGTTGCTTTTAGTCATTGTCTCTATCACAGCAATAGAAAGCAAACTGGGACCTTCTCTTCTTTCTCTGTTCTCCCAGACCCAGTTCCTCAGTCTCATGTGCTGTAACAGAACACCAGCTGAAGCCTCTCTCCTCTCTTCCCCCATGTCCACATCTCCTGTGGATCCACGGGCCATCCTCTCCTAACTGCCCTCTTCCAACTCATCACTGCATTCCATCCTCTGACACCAGTAGGCATTCCCAATGAACACACTTTCTGAGAAGGCCAGTAAAACAGGCAACACGTAGCCATCATGTTACCCAAAAATCCAGAGAGGAAATAGAAACCAAGGAACAAAATAGCCCAGAATTCTACCAGACTTTCAAATAAAAGTTAACACCAATACTCATCAAATTTTCCCACAAAATAGAAACAGAAGGAACATTGCCCATTTCTTTTTATGAGGTCACAGTTCCTGATACCCAAACCACGTAATGATTCAACAACAACAATAAAAAGAAATAAAGAAAATTACAGATCAATTTCCCTTATAAACTTGTAAACCAAACCCAGTAACATATAAAGAAGATATCTAGCATGATCAAGTAGGCTTCCTCCCAGAGATGCAAAAATCAGTAAATATAATCCATCGTATAAACAAACTGAAAGAACAGAAGTCACACGATCATCTCATTAGATATGGAAAAGGCCTTTGACCAAATCCAACACCCTTTCATGATAAAAATCCTGGAGACATACTTCAACATGATAAAGGCAATTTACAGCAAGCTTATAGCCAACATCCACTTAAATGGATAGAAACCAAAACAATTCCCCTAAAATCAGGGAAATGGATAGGATGCCCCACCCTTCATAGCTACTAAATACAGTGCTTTTAGCTAGATCAGGGAGACAATTGAAGGAGATGAAGAGGGTACAAATCGGAAAGGAAGAAGTCAAAGAGTTATCACTCACAGGTGATAATGATCAGATATATAAGTGACCAAAAAATTCCACCAGGGAAATCCTACAGCTCATGACTACTTTTAGCAATGGCCAGATACAAGATTAACTAGAAAAAAAAATCAGTAGCCCTTTTAAATACATATAACAAATGAACTGAGAAAGAAATCAGAGGAACAACACCTTCACTATAGCCTCAAATCATAAAAAATATCTTGGAGTAACTCTTACCAAGCAATTGAAAGACTTGTATAATAAAAACTTTAGGACACTGAAGAAAAGAATTGAAGAAGATATCAGAAAATGGAAAGAGCTCTCATGACATGAATCAGTAGGATTAACATTAAAAATGGCTATCCTACTAAAAGCAATCTACAGATTTAATATAATTCCCCTCAAAATTCCAATACATTCCTTTATAGTCCTTGAAAGAACAATACTAAACTTCATATGGAAAAAGCAAAACAACAACAAAAACCAGGATATCTAAAGCAGTACTGAACACTAAAAGAACTGATGGCTGTATCACCGTCCCTGATTTCAAGTTGTACTAATGAGCTATAGTAAAAACAAACAAACAAAACTGTATGGTATTGACATAAACCAGACATGTTGATTCATAGAATCTAGTCGAAGATCCAGACACAAATCCACACACTTGAGTGAGGTAAACCAGACCCAGAAAGACGAATAAGGTATGTATTCATGTGTAAGTGGTTATTAGCTGTTAAGTAAATAATAATCAAGCTATAATTCATAGACTCAGAGATGTTAAGTAAAGAGGAAGAGTTGGGGGGGGCACATGTATCTCCCTGGGAAGAGCAAATAGACTATTTTTATGGGCTGGTTGGGGGCAGAAGGACCAGAAGGAATCAGGTGTGGGGGGAGATGGGATGGAGGGAGAGATTTAGAAAGAGATGGCTGGGATTAGGCAGTGTGGAAACCTAGTACAGTAGAGACCTCCTGGAATCTATGAAGGTGATCCTAATGAGGACTAGTAATGGGGGTAATAGAATCTCAACTGGTCATCCCTTATGGCCAGATGAGACTTCCAGTAAGGGGTCTGGGTTGTATTCAGTCGAGTTGTTGGCTAAGGGTGGTTACATGGAAACTCCCAAACAACCCAGGCTGACAAAAGATTTATCTCTGAAAACTCACAGTGAGATTCTATTGCAGAGGACAACATCTACACAAGTCATTGCTCGTGGAGAAGTAGAGTTGGTATTTACACAGCACCTTCACCCCTACATTCTTGTCTCCTTGGTTGAGGAAGGTACTCTGCAGGCTCCTGAAAGAGAAATGTTGACACTAGCCCAGCCACAAAACTTTAGACCTACATTCTATCATGCCTGCAAAATATTGTTGTGGAATATTATTTTAGCAAGGCAAAGATGTACTACATTTTTTTATGCTGCAGAATATTACCTCAACTGTGTGTTGCATTTGTTTATGCTGCGTTTGCTTAATGATGTAAGGATGTGTGTGTAATTGTGTAAAGATGTGTTGCATCTGTTTCACCGTGCCTGCTTAAGGCACCTGATTGGTCTAATAAAGAGCTGAATTGGTCTAATAAATAGCTAGGCATAAAGGGGGTAGGTGGGGCTGGTGGGCAGAGAGAATAAATACGAGAAGAAAATTGGAGAAAGAATGGGAGGAGAAAGGGGAGGGGGAGGAAGGGAAGGGAGGAAGGAGGGGAGGAGAAACCTGGTGCCAGAATCCAGGAGCTGCCTATCAATCAGAAACTAGAAGCAGTAAAAGGAAGATATACATAAAGGAGGAAAGAAAGGTAAATAGGCCAAGGCAAATGGTATATAAAGGGAAACAGGTTAATTTAAGTTAAAAGAGCTAGCCAGAAATGAGCCTAAGCTATGCTGATCATTCAAAACGGAAACAAAACAAAACAAAACAAAAAAAACCAGTCTCTGTGCCATGATTTGGGAGCAGGTTGGTGACCTAAAAGAAAAAGCCTGGGGAAATGTATGCTGGGACCCAACATCATGTGACAATAAGATTGTCAGAACTTACTCTTTACATATAGAAAAAAATATTTCCCAGCATAAAGGAGAACACTGGGTGAGTTTTCGGAGTATTTTAATCCCAGAACTTGTTGGTGGCTATAGATTTGTCTTTTGATCTTAGATAAAAGTCACTAAGGCAAGCCCAGAACAGTGAGTGACCCTTGAAAGTGAACTCTTTCCTTGTCTCCTACCTTCATCCATTGCTGCCATTTAATATCATCTGCGAAATTCAGGTCAGGAAGGAAATGGAAGATGTAACATTCTGCATACTTTCAGAATGAATTGTTTTCAACTTTCAAATAAATTAGAATCAGTTTGGGAAGATGTCTCCATCATGTAAAATGCTTGCTATGCGAGCATGAGCACCTGAGCTTGGATCTCTAACCACCCTTGTAAAAAGCTGGCTACAGTGGTGTACACTTGTGATTCCAGTTCTGGGAATGCAGGGAAAGAGGTTCTCTGGAACTTTTTGGTTGCTGCAGATGAGCTCCAGGTTTAGAGAGAGGCTCTCAGCAAATAAGGTGGAGAGTGATTGAGAAATCAGAGAATCAACTCCCACAAATGTTGTCCCTCTGACCTCAGGCATGTGCCCCCCCACACACAATAAAATTAAAATTTTCTTAGTCTACCAAGTAGGAAGAGGGACCTACTACCAACCACTAGCTTCCACATATGCAAGAACATGTATGCATCATACACAAATACACAGCCACACACTCACAAGTACACGCACAAAGTCATTTGAATTTATCACATCTGTAAAGATGGATGTAGGAAAAATATTTGCTTATATGGAATGAATGTTGAGTGGAACTAAACGTTCTTTTGTTCTTAGAATTCTTTACTGGAAGGAAAGGAGACAAACACAAAACATTGTTAGATAGTGATTCTGCAATACAATGATAACAGCAAGAGAAAATTTTAGCAATGAAGCAAGTAAGGGAGGATGCTCTCTAGTAAATCAAGAGACGCTTTCAAGTATTCTGATAATGTTGTAAAATAAATACTAGGTAGTTGGTTAAGTTCAAGAGAAAGTGATGGAGCTCTCTTTCCTAATTTAGACAGGAATCTTTGAGGAAGCAAACAGCTGGGTACCTAAGCAGGAACACTGAATCAAGTCTTTACAATAGAGAGGCAGACCCACCTTCTGGGAGGCCAGTGGGTCAAGAGACACCCAAGGTGAGTTTTGAAAAGAAGACAGAAGTGATTTGTTCTCAAACTCCTTTTAAACTTCTGCTTCATGGGTGGGCCAGGGTTTGCAGGTGTCTGTAGCCAGGAAAGACAGGGGCCTCACTCAGATCAGTTTTCAGTTTTCTGTTATCCTCATCCCTTGTCTCCGTGCTATTCAGCCAATATTGCATCTTTAGTGGTTAAGCTCTGGGGCAGGTGGCTATTTGTAAGGCTACTAATTAGATAAAGGGACCGATTTGTGCCAGGATGTAGATAATGCATGGAATTGTGCCAAGACCCACAGCTCAGGAGTTTATGACCCCCAGCTGCCATGGTGACCATGCCTATTCAGTGGGAGAAGGATTTTGTTGTGGGATAGGAGGTAGCCCATGGGCAGGGCACCCACTTCTGTGTGGCTTGAAACTGAAACTTAAATGGAAGTGAAGGGGCAGGAAGGCAGCGGAACACTGGGCTGCCCTTCATGCCTGAATGAGCAGATTGTTTGGGAGTTCTTTCCTTTTGTGGTGGGGGGAGGTGTCTTTCTTGTTTGCAGGAATCTGACTTTTGGAAGGAGATGTGTATACCCGAGTCTTCTTGCACTGGTCTCTCTCACTACATAGCTCCCATCCCGGCACCTTTGATTTCTTATTTTTAAAAAATATTTCTGAATATTTAGCGTGTTTTTTTTTATTTTTAAAGAAGAATGTGTTGTAAGCTTCAGGTGGCAAACAGAAATAATGTGAAATTGATGTTCTTACATTCTCCTGTGCGATATGATGATAATATTCTAGAGCTAGAAGACACCTTGTTATGTTCTCATGTATGCTACAATGGTAACACTCTAAAGCTGGGAGACACCAGGTAACACTCACATGTATGCTACAATGATAACACTCTAAAGCTGGGAGACACCAGGTAATACATGTATGCTACAATGATAACACTCTAAAGCTGGGAGACACCAGGTAACACTCACATGTATGCTACAATGATAACACTCTAAAGCTGGGAGACACCAGGTAACACTCACATGTATGCTACAATGGTAACACACTAAAGCTGGGAGACACCAGGTAACACTCACATGTATGCTACAATGGTAACACACTAAAGCTGGGAGACACCAGGTAATACATGTATGCTACAATGGTAACACACTAAAGCTGGGAGACACCAGGTAACATTCTCATATAACAACAATAATGTTTTAAAGCTGGGAGACACCATGGAGACAGTTACTCATAACATTCCCTTTGCCCAGGACTGTCTTATTGTCTTGGTGTCATAATTAATAGCCCCCTTTTTCCCTTTCACAGTGACCCTGCTGAGCAATAGCCAACTACCAGACCCAGAATATTTTATAATGTTGATCAGCTAGCTATAATGTCAGAAACAGAAATTGAGAAAAACGTTGAAGGTTGTAGATATAAGAGCGGGTGACATCAGTGACTAATTGAGTGTTGGCTAGATTGGGAATGGATAGAAAGCCCAGGGGCTGTTGAAGGATTGGAAGAAGTGAGTCAGAGAGGAATAGCCAAAATATTAAAGAAGGAACAGGCAGATTAAGAGTGAGTCATGGGAACAGAGACTTGGAAGAGTATAAACTTGTGGTAGAGACTAGGATGTAGAATAGATGCAGATGGGTAGATTTTTTTTTTTTCTGTTGAGGATTAATAATGTGACCTGGGCTTATGGAATTCTCTCCAGAAAAATAATGACCCTTTTAAATATTAATAGAAAAGAACTTAATAAAGGGTTGCTTATAAAAGTAGGAGTAGGATAAAATAAAAACCAAAATCAGAGATGGTGATATACCCAGGAAATAGCTCTGATGAAAGCTAAATCGTTAGATCATTCCTAGACCTAAGAACAAAGGGGAGGGAGTCCTTCTGTTATAAGAGGTTGCAAATATGGCAGCCTCAGGAGAGGGCTGTTGTAGGTGCTTGGCCCCCCGTAAGTAGATGGATGCTGTGATTGCCAGAACCTTGGCTAAGATA
This sequence comes from Phodopus roborovskii, assembly GCF_943737965.1. Lineage (NCBI taxonomy): Eukaryota > Metazoa > Chordata > Mammalia > Rodentia > Cricetidae > Phodopus > Phodopus roborovskii. The sequence continues at coordinate 11,883,258 of NW_026125397.1, forward strand.
TAGTATGTGGCGATAGGATCATTGTCTCCTCATCTCATCAGATCGCCTGTCAAGTTCTTCTACTGGTCACACCTAATTAGAAGGCAGAAATAAGATCACAATTAGAGAACTGGAGAAATAGCCCAGTGGGTTAGAGCACTTCCTGTGCAAGCATGAAGCCCTCATTTGGGACTGTAGCACTCATGTGAAAATCCAGACATGGCCACACCCACCTGTCATACCAGCATGGAGGGCACTGGAGATAGGATTGCTAGTTCAACCCCAAACAAACAAGCAAACAAACCCCACCCCCAAAACGAGTTTCAGGTTCAGCGGGAGACTCTGTTTACAAATAATACGGTGAGGAGCAATAGAGGACACTCAACACCCACACAGAATATGTACACATAGTTGTATAACATACAGGCGCACACACACACACACACACACACACACACACACACACACACGAATATAGAATGGGAAAAGGATTTTTGGCACCAAGACTGTGTTCCATCCATAGAACCCATATGGTAGGAGAGAACTTACTCCGTAATTATTTCTACAAGCTCATCATGGCAATGTGTACGTGTGTTTATGATACATATAATAAAGAGATATAGGACCTTTAAAATATTACTATTGAGGGCCCATACCCAGCACTTTGATGAATTGTGAAAATAGAAAACTGTATTAGTTTTCTGTAGAAAATAACTCTATTCTAGATAATAGTGAGATATGTGATGGAGAAAATACATGATTTCTGCTAATTTGTGTGTGTTAATTGTCATAATGAGGAATTATTACACATTATTGCATTGTTACAAAGAACAGGATGCAATCTAAGATTTTGAAGTTCCATAAAATGTAGTTTTGATATTATCTGAATTTTATCTCTCTTATTTAAATTTATAAGCCTTTTCATATGTAATTATAGAGGGACAGGGACTCCATATAATTCAACCTTAGGCAACTAGAAAGCCAGCAAAAATACATGAAGTTTTCTAAAGATGGTCAGCAAGAAGACCAGAAGAGTGGTCCACAAGAGGAAAAGGACCAAGAAGGGAGCCCTTTGATTGGCAGTTTTCAGTTTGGAAGTTTGTAGGCTAAAGTCCTGGGACAGGAATTCAAATAGGGACTGGGTTCCTTGTTGATTTAAGAGCATAATTTATAGTTCAGTGAAGCCAGAGTAAAATGCGAGAGAGAGAGAGAGAGAGAGAGAGAGAGAGAGAGAGAGAGAGAGAGAGAGAGAGAGAGAGAGGTTATATAATGTGAAAGAATCCCAGATTTTTGCAGAGGAGTTTCCTCAAGTGCTTGGCTGAATACTTTTTAGGACATTCACATAGAAAACTCCTCCATGCTCAAGAGTCACAAAAACATGCGCAGAACAAGTCAACAGTCCCGTGAGCTCATGCTGACTAGATTTATGTCAACGTAAAACAGACTATAGTCACCAGAGAGGAGGGAGAGAAAATGCTTTCACAACATCAGGCTGCAGGTACTTTCTCAATTACTAATCAAAGTGGGAAGACCCACTGTGTATGAGAACACCCCTGGACTAGTGATCCTGGGTTCTGTAAGAAAGGAGGCTGCACGTCCCCCCCCCCCCCATTGCCAGGCCTTGGCTAGAGAAAATGAAAGCTGTGGATTCCTTCCAGACTAACATGGTTTGAAGAAGCAAGACCCCTGAAGCACTGTCCCAGTTATGGACACTTCAACGATGGAACCTTGGACTGGAGGAAGAAGGAAAAATGTCAGTTCCAGACTGCTATATGCTTTCTGTTCCACTGAGATGTGGGCTGAGAATTCCCAGCTGCATACTCCTGCCATCACGGAGCTGCCTACCGTCATCTTGTCATCTCACTGATGGAGCATACAGCTAAAACTGCAAGAGAAAGCAAACCAAACCTCCCCTATGGTGCTTCTTGTCTGAGTTATCATCTCGAAAAGGTAAAAGGTGACTAATATAAGAGAAAGCTGGCAAGTCCTAGTGAAATCGGTGTTTCCCACTGTTTCCAAATAACACACATGGTGTTATTAGTAAACTATGGTAAACTGAGGTAAACAGAAAAAAGAAAGAAAGAAAGAAAGAAAGAAAGAAGGAAAGAAAGAAAGAAAGAAAGAAAGAAAGAAAGAAAGAAAGAAAGAAAGAAAGGAGGCTGCACATGACAGGAAGAGCAAGTTTGAAGCAACATTCCTCTGTAGCTACTGCATCAGCTTATGTTTCCAGGTTCCTTCCCATTATGAGTTTCTGCCTTGCCTTCCCTCAATGATCTGTGACTTGGAATATGCAAACCAAATAAACCCTTTCCTCTGTAAGTTGCTTTTGGTCACAGTGTTTCATCACAGCAGTATGAACTCTACCTACAAGCTTTTACGCGGTGGGAGGAGTTCCTGTTCCCATCCATCACAGTTGAAAGAGGTCTGATACATATGTCTCTAGATAAAGCCCTTTAGGCTCAAATTGACTGTAGAATAAAGACTGATGTTGACTTAGCCTAGCCATTTAGCATTCCTAAACTAAAGTAGATTAATAATAGATATATGGTGCCAGAAAAATTACAATATGAAGAGAACATAATAAAATCCAATAGCCAAAAATGATTATACAAATGATTATCAGACATTTAAACAAGAAAAAAAAAAAAAAAAACAAGACCCTTACAGGAGAGAAAATCATGGGCTGGGAAAACAGTTCATCTGTTAAGAGCACTGGTTGCTCTTCCAGAGGACCGGGGTTCCATTTCCAGCACCACATGGTCGTTCCCCTCCAGGTTGAGGGGATCTAATAACCTCTTCTGGCCTCCACATGCACCAGTAGACTTTTCTAATTCATTTATTCCTTCTGATAAATTGTAATGTTTTGTTAGAAGTAAAACTGCTGTGTTGGATCCTCATGGTTATTTTTATGTCTTTTGACCACATGCATGTGTGTGTGTGTGTGTGTGTGTGAGAGAGAGAGAGAGAGAGAGAGAGAGAGAGTCAGAGAGAGACAGAGAGACAGAGAGAGATAAAGAGAGAGAGAGGACTTGTGGGGCCACTATTTATACAAATTTTAAAAAGTTGATATAGTCAAACTTTATTTTCAAAGACATATGCATTGATTTTGACAGTATTTATCTCCACCACCTGTAAGAATTGGCAAATGTCATCATTTTTATCAATCTGGAAGTAAGAAAATGCCACCTCGTTTTTCAGTTAGTTGTGGCATTTTCTTTACAACCAAACAGAAAATTGTTGTTGGAACTCGTAGACTTCACAGTGGGTGTTTACTTACTTTTGGTGACACCTGAGTGACTTCTATGCATGCAGCTGCTGAGAGGATCACCCATTGCTGATTCTGAAGGAATTTGTCTGTCCTTTCACGACCAGCCTTCAGTATGTTTTCTGCATAGCTTCGCTACTTTAGATCTTCCAGAAGTAGAGTATATCCACGTGTCTCTTGGAGTTCATGCATTCAGCATCTTCTTTTAAACACGTTTGCTCTCTCCAGTGTTCCCTCCCCCCTGGGTATTTAATCATGTATATGACAAGCCGGCATTACATGCGATTCTCCTAGCAATGCCATATGGTTTCTCTGAATGGGGATAGATGGAGGAATTTATTGACTTTGATCATTGCACTATAACAAATACAATTATGGCATGGGAAATTTCCTACTAGAGTTCAAGAGAAGATGGGGGCGCCCCCTCCTTTGGATGATTTGTGTGTCCGAATGAATCAGGAGGCTTTCCCCAGATCCCATCCTCTTTCATATGTAATCATGGGGACGATGTGCCCATGTGCATTACTGGTGAAGGATTTCTCTCCTCCCCCATCTCCAGGCAAATAATCCCTCCTTTAAAACAGAGGGAACGATTTAGCAGTTGAAGTGTTGGCTTTGAAACGCTTAGACTTGGTGGCATCTTTCAAAGTTTCATCAGGATTGACTTAGTCCTTCATTCTGGAAATATCATAACCACATGGAACCCTAAGCCATTACAGAAGAGCTGCTTTTGTAAGAAATCCCAAACACGGGGGCCCTGTTTTCTCTGAGACTATTGAACATGCCTCACCATATAAACTAAGAAGCGAAAATTCTGACTTTAGTTATGCCTTGTAGATTTAGAATTTTAAATAGGCAACGATCACTGAATATGGAGCTTAATTCTTAACTATATTATATAGCTTTCATACAGTTACTGCTTTTTTCTTTTATAATTCAATAGGAGTCTGTATATGAATAAATAATTCTCTTTGTTTAACTACCACTTGTGTATTATTTTCTGAAACCATAACAAAATTAACCTTCTGCTTACTTTGTATTCGGGGGGACACAGGGGGAGGAGAAGCCAACACTGGCTCAAAGAAGGTACCCTGAAGTTGTCTTTGAGGTACTGTTTCCAAAGGAAGGAAGAAGGAAGGGAGGAAGGAAGGAAAAAAGGAAGGAAGGGAGGGATTGCTAATGAGGTGGATGCTCTTTGAGGATACACTATCAAGTAGTAAAGAAGGGACCCCCTGAGCCCGATACATGGTATTGTTTGAAACACTGTATTTTAAGAAGATGCTTAAAGGTGGAAAGAAGGAGTCCCAGCAAGGATCTCTAGAATGAAAGGAAATAGCCTGTGAAGGACACAACCTGCTGTGTGATTGCCATGTTGTCTTTGAGGAAGATGGACAAATTTGTTCTCAAACTTGGATGGATGGGAAGTATCCTGTGGTCATGCCATACATCAGGTACCAGGGTCACTGAGAAACACTGACACTAGCTTACCCCAGACCTGAACTGAAAACCCCGAAAACAATAAAAACACAGCCTCAAGTCTCCTTCATTCCAGTGACACTTAAACTGCAACCCTTTGTGTCTCTTGGCAGGCCTGAGGCTCTGGCTCTCGTTGTCCCAGGAGTCTGGCATGGCTTGGAGTTGGAGAGCTGTTCAGACCCTCTTTTGCATTCCTTCTTGGAGGTGCTATGCTCCTGGCCTTCTGAGCTCAGAGTCATTTGTTCTCATGTGTTTTTCATCTGTAGTCTGGTTTTGGGCCACTCCGTCCAGTCTTGGGAACAGAGGGGGTTCTGAAAAGTGTCTCCAAAAAAAGCGGATCACTATTAAACAATGCACGCCTTTTCATTTTTTCTAATATCATGCTGGTTGCTAATGGCTCTGTGAGCCTCTCATCCAAACACTGCTAAGGAGTGGGATAGTTGTGAGCTTTCTTTATAAAGGAGCCAATAGTTCTTCAAAAGGGCCCCTTCTGCATATCAACCATCACCCCAATTGAAATCATGGGTCAGTCATTGTAACCGACCAGAAGAAAATCCAGTTGTTCCATCATAGAAAATAGAGGTTGTTAGATTTGTCTTTTTTTTTTAATCCTTTGCAGAATTTAAAGATTAAATATACAAGCAGGATTTCTGTTATGAAAATTTAACAAGCCAGGTAATTTCAAGAGCATTAGTAATGTTAAAATTGTGATGGATGCTCAGACATCACAATGAAATGTCTTCTGTGTTCATAGAGGGCTCTCTTCATCTTTTTATCACTTCCCTTGCATTTCTGACATTGACAAACATGGACTGATGGCTAAAGGTCTGTTTGACTGTGCTTGCAAACTTAAAGTTTCAAACTACTTCGAAGTTTCAGTCTTGTCATCTGTGAAATGGGACTAACATGGCCTGTCTCCTGGAGACACTGGGAAGACTCAGTGAAAGAATCTGTGCACACTGACCATGATGTAGTAAAAAACAAACAAACAAAACAAAACAAAACTTCCAAACAAACGTGTCAGTCTAGCCTCCTTAGGACAAGGCATGCAGGTGGCTAAATGCAAGATTAACTGATTTGGAGCTGGGAGTAATGCCACAACTTGGGAAGGCAGCTATGTTCATGACTCCAGCACAATGCCATGGCTTTTGTTTACTTTAAAAAAGATGTGTGCTGAGGACTGAGACAGATTGCATTGGTCTTAAAACCACAAAGGGACATTCTAAGCATGAGCACTTGAGTCTACCTAAGCTCTAGCCACAAACTTCCTTGGTATAGGTAAATAACAATGGTTCTGCTTGGGGAACACTATGCTGCTTTTGCTTGTTTGTTCTCTTAGCAGTGCACATCTGTTTGTCCTCTTCAGTTTTCCTGCATTTTATGCATGTCATGCATCAGACAGCAGCAACCCAGAGAGAGTTAAAAATCTCAGATTATGCTACATACTGAAAGATACTCACCCCTTTAAAGTAAACACTCAAGTGTGTTGTAGTATGCTCATATGCCTTTAGAGACATCACCACTGTCTAATTCAGAACATTTTCATCACCCAGAAGGAAAACTCATGTCACTAGCATTCTCTCTTGGCTTCTGGCTGTTAACCCTATGCAATTATTGATCTGTGGAATTACATATTTTGAACATTTCTGAGACTGAGAATCATATATTATTGCAGCCTTTGTTGTCTGACTTCTTTCACTTAGCAGTGTTTTCAAGTGTTCATCAATATTGTAGCAAGTATCAGAAATTCATTAATTTCTGTAGCTGAATGGCATTTAATTGTATGGACATAAAATAGTTTTGTAGTCCAATAGTCATCAGAAAGGCTTTGTCCAGCAACTGATGAAATCAGATGCAGAGAACCACAGAATCCTGCAGAAGAGGGGAAGGAAGGACCTTAGGAGCAAGTAAGGCTAGGGGTACCACACACAGACACAGACACACAGACACACAGACACAGACACAGACACACAGACACAGACACACACACACACACACACACACACACACACACACACACACACACACACACACAAAGCCACAGAACCAATTAACCTGGGCCTACAGAGACTCATGGAGACTAATCCACCAACCAGAGAGCCTACATTGGGGTTGACCTAGGCCCTCTACATGTATGTTAAGTTGTGTAGCTTGATCTTCTTGTGGGATTCCTAACAATGAAAGCAGGGCTGTCTCTGACTCTGTTGCCTGTGTTTGGGACCCATTCCTCTTACTGGGTTGCCTCATACAGTCTTAATAGGAAAGGAAGTGCCTGGTATCACTGCAACTTGATGTACCATGGATGGCTGATATTCATGGGAGGCCTGCTGTTTTCTGAAGAGAAGCAGAGGAGGAGTAGATGTGTGTGTGTGGGGGGGGGCAGGAAGGAGATGAGGGGGACAGACTGGGGGGGGGAGAAGAGGGAGGGAACATTAGTAGGGATGTAAAAACAAACAAAAATAATTTGTTTAACCTTTGTTCAAGCTGATACACATTTATCATTTTTTGTTGTTAGACATAGTCTTGTTATATAGCCAGGCTGGCCTCAAATTTGAGATTCTTCTCTCTCAGCCTCCTGGGGGCTAGGATTGTAGATGCTGGCTACCACCACCAGCCTGTTTCTGCATGCACATATTTTCAGATTTCTTTCATGAAGTTTACTGAAGTTAATCAAACAGGTTTTTAAATAATATATTTTACATAGTGTAATGGCTAGTTTTATGCCAGCTTGACACAAGCTAGAGCCACAGAGAGGAAGGAGCCTCAATTGAAAAATGCATCCATAGAATCTGGCTGTAAAGCACTTTCTTAAATAGTTATCACTGGGGGAGGGCCCATCACATTGTGGGTGGTGCTATCCATGGACTGGCAGTCCTGGGTTTTATAAGAAAGCAGGCTGAGCAATCCATGGAGAGCAAGCCAGTTAGCAGCACCCTCCATGGCCTGTGCATCAGTTCCTGCCTCCAGGTTCCTGCCCTGCCTGAGTTCCTACCCTCATTGCTTTTGATAATGAACTGTTATATGAAACTGTGAGCAAAACAAACTCTTTTCTCCTAAGTGATGGTGTTTCTTCATAGCAGTAGTAACTGTCACTAAGACACTATTCAAAAGATTTTTTAGCAATGTGAGGGAACACCTTTATAACTTGTTTGTTCATTATTTTCTTTTACAAAAATGTTTGAGATGAAATAATTCATTTATGTATGTAGTGCAATGTGATATTTAATGTATATTAATGGAAAGATTATATCAAAGAATTAGTACGCTCACCACCTTACCAACTTATTGCTTATTTTTGTGGTGAGAGTGATGACAATCTCCTGTTACAGAAGTTTTGAAATAACCATCTATTCCTATTATTAATTATGGTTGCCATGATATGAAATATCCAAACTATTTCTCCTCTGTGATAGAATACACATCCAGTGACTCACGTTTTCCCTTTCCCCATGCCACTCCCCCCAGATACAAGTTTCAGGTGAACATTGGCCTACTTTCTGCTTATGAATAGGGCGTCTTAGAGTTCATATATAAGTGAGGTCCTGCGGTGTTTGTTTTTCTGTATCTGGCTTACATCACTTAGCACAGTGACCTCCAAGTTCAACCATGCCTCTGAAGAAGACAGGACACCCTTCATTTTAAAGATTGTGTAATATAAAGTGTACATATGTTTTTTGTGAGTGATATTTTTCTTATCTATTTATTTGGGGTGGGGGCTAACTTCCAGAATATATAAAGGACTCAATTTACCAAGTAACTTATGGGGGTTGCCTTTCTGTACATATATTTCTCTTTGGTACATGAATAAAGTACTGTGTGGCTAGTGTCCAGGCAGGAAGGATAGGCGGGGCTACCAGAGGAGGAGAATTCTGGGAAATGTAGGCAGGGAGGAGTCGTCATGTGAACCCTGGAAGAGAGGACCCAAGTCAGGCATTCTCTGGCAAGATAAGACCATATAGAACTACATAGATTATTAGTTATGGGTTAATAATTAAGACAGAGCTAGCCAATAAGAAGCCCAAGCCACCAGCCAAAGTTTTATAAATTAATATAGTGTCTGTGTGTTCATTGGCAGCTGTGGAACCAGGTGGGGAAATCCCTTAACAAATAACAATAAAATTAGTAACCTAAATAAAGACTACAGAAAGAACTGAGACTAATATTTTTCAAAAGAGGCAGCATGAACAGCCAATGGGTAATATGAAGAAAAAAAAGTCTTAAATTTTGACCAACAGAGAAATACAAGTTAGAATCACAATGTGACCACAACGCAAAACAAATGCTGTAAGTATCATGGCTTTCAGCTGTGGTTTTTTCTTTCTTTCTTTTTTTTTAATGGTTTTCTATGTGTGAGAATTGTGTGTTTCTGCCTTTATGTTTCTTGTGCCATCTATTGCTAGACATGGGACCTACCCTTAAGGGTGTTTTATGCCCAGTGAAGCGAGACTCCACTGGAAAAGTAATTCTTTTCATTTGTGAGTGGTTATCAGTTGGAGAAAGCTTCCAGGTTGGGGATGGGGGTTTGTGCCCACTTCCCCTCTAACTAAGCACGAGGACCCCACTTTGCTAAGAACCATGCATGGTCTGTGCACGATGCCACCATCTCAGTGAGTTCATATGTGCATCTGTCATGCCGTATTGAGAAGGCCTTGTTCCCTTGGTGTCCTCCGTCCTCTCTGCCTCATACTCTCTGCCTCTTCTTTCCAGGAGTTCCCTGAGCACTGATTGAGAAGAGAGATGTGAGGAAGACATCCTAGAGTGTTCCAAGACCTCTTGCTCTGCCTATTGTCTATTTGTGAGTTTATATGGTGGTTGATATTTCCAATTTCTGTATGTTGAGCCATCCCCACCTATCTGGTATGAAGCCTACTTGATCATGGTAGATAATGCTTTTGATGTGTCCTTTGATTAGATTTGCAATTTTGTTTTTGAGAAAATGTGCATCTATGTTCATAAGGGAAAGTGATCTGTGGTTCTCTTTGTTGGATCTTTATGTGGATTTGGTATCAGGGTAACTGTGGCCTCATGAAAAGAATTGGGCAATGTTCCTTCTATTTATTTATTTTTTGTGGAATAACTTGAGGAATATTGGGGTTAACTCTTCTTTTAAAGTCTTATAGAATTCTGCACCAAAACCATCTGGCTTTGGGTTTTACACTAGGTGGTCTATTTAAATTGCTTATTTGATTTTAACTTTGGTAGGTGGTATATATTAAGAAAATACCCATTTCTTTTAATTTTTCCAATTTGGTGGAGAACAAGTTTTTAAGGCATGTCCTTATGATTCTTTGGATTTCTTTGGTGTCTGTTGTAATGTCCCCCCTTTCATCTTCAGTTCTGTTATTTTGGATCTTCTGTCTGCCATTTTATTAATTTGGCTTAGGGTTTATTAATCTTATTTGTTCTCTCAAAGAACCAAGTCTTTGCTTTCTGACTCTTTGTATTATTATTTTTTGTTTGTTTCTATTTTATTGATTTCAGCCCTGAGTGTTTGATTATGTCTTACTGTCTATTCCTTTTGGGTGTGATTCTCTTTTTCTTTCTTTCTTTCTTCATTTCTTCCTTCCTTCCTTTATTTTTTTGTTCTAGAGTTTTCAGATGTGTTGTTAAGTTATTAATATGAAATTTCTCCATTTTTTAAACTATATGAACTTAATGCTGTGAATTTGTCCCTTCAAAATACTTGCACTGTGTCTCATAAGTTTTGATAATTTGCAATGTTTTCTCCTTTCTTTTGAACTTGTTTCACAGTCTCCTCTTCAGTGGCCACTGATTATTGCTTTTGGCAGGCTCTTGGTTCCATCCTTTCCTAGTTTATACACAAATTCTCTTCCATCTACCTTGTACCAATGCTCTGGATTGGTATCCCTCTGCCCCCATGGACACTCAAACTTTAGTTGACAGTTTTTTTTTGTATGCAGTATTTAGTGGGTTGGTTAGAAAGTTCACATTCCTGAGACTAGAGAAATGGCTTTGTGGTTAAGAGAACTCACTGTAATTGTGGAGGTCCTGGGTTCCCAGCACCCACATAGTGGCTTCCAATCACCGATAGCTTCAGTTTCAGGTAATCTGATGTCCCCTTTTTATGTGTAAAGCCACCAGGCATGCACATGACACACTAATGCATGCAGTGAAACGACTCACACACACAGAAAACAAAAACAAAAACCTTTCAGACTCTGGTGATGACACATTGAGAAGAAAAGAAAGGACATGGGCTGGGAAGGTACCTTAGTCAGTGAAGGGCTCGCTGCTCCAGTATGAGGACCCAAGTTTGTTCCCTAGAACTCATGTTGTTGGATGTGGTAGCATGTGTTTGTAATTCTTGAGCGAGGATGTGAGCACAGTCAAATCCTCTGATGCTCACGGGCCAGTCAGTCTCCTTGGCTACTTCCAGGCCAAAGAGACGTGTCTCAGAAAACAAAATGGATGGTTTTTGAGGAATGACACTTGAGTTTGATCTTTGGCTTTCACATGTACCTGTACACACATGTGCACATACACCTACACACACACACACACACACACACACACACACACACACACACACACAAACACACCCTAAAAAGGGTCAGAGAGGATCTTGGGAAGAATGAGGGATTTCCCCACTCCCTTAGACATTGTCAAGGTAGATATTTAAAGATTATGGAAAGAAACCAAACCAAAGTTCAGACACATTTATAGAATCTAGGTTAGATATCAATCTTATCTGTAATAATTATACTATTTCCTTGTATTGGGAACTTAACTATTTGATGATTATGAGTTCCCATCGAAAAGAAATAAAAATATTCAAAGGTAATCAAATGTACCTTGATCTTGGAAGTTTGTCAGACCACTAGAAGTAGAGGGTAAGTTGGTAAAGAGCAACAAGCATTATAAAAATAATTTTCACATTGTTGCAAATGGCATAAAATATGCTTTAAAACATACCTTATTCAGAGTAATGTTGCAGCAGTCACTCTAACTATAGATATGATTCTTAAATAAACTCTTAAGTAAAAGAAATTCCTTTAAAAAGAAAGCATGCCGTTAAGAAATGGTTTTTATAATAGGTTAGGATGAACAGTACCAACTCATTTGGGGGGCTTAGAATTTTCCTATGCTTGCAGAACTTACTTCATTGGCCTTGACCTCTGGAATACAGAGACTAATTTCAGTAAAGTATTGTGAGAACTGGAAATGGGAGGTGCAAAGAATAAGTAAGGGTTTTACTTACTTGTGTTAATCTGCTGTGGAAATTTGTGTTTTCTCCTAAAGCTAAAAAGAGGATGACATCTGCATATTGCGCCCTGTATGATGAGTTATAAGAAATGATGAAAAGGTCAGCTCTGAATTGCCTTGTGCTGTGTGTGTGTGTGTTCCTTTTTCCTATATCAGATGCATTTGTGTAAAGGACTTTCTCCAGGATTAAACACTTGCTTTTTTGAGGCAGCATTTCTGAATTTCCAACTGTCAAACTCTTCACTTACAAACCAATTGCATGGTGTGATACACCCCCTGCCGCATGCACGCACGCGCGCACACACACACACACACACACACACACACACACACACACACACACACAAGCTATGTCTTGGTGCCTCATTCCCAGAAGCATCTTGATAGAGAAGGTAAGCAAACATGCTGTCATTATTCACAGCAATGAAATTGTGGTGGGAAGAGGGAGATGGAGGGATACCCAGAGGACATTCTCCATCACCTTAGAGGTGACAGGGAAATGGTGACAAGAATTGGAAGGGTGGAGCTGCAAGCCACACACAAGTTGGAGAATGAGGGTGTTCTTTTAGTCAGGGAAACAGTTCTTTCGGGAAACTGGAGGTGGCCTGAGCATTTGTGAGGTTAGTCCTGCAAATGGGAGGCTGACTCTGTGGGCTTGGTGGAATGTGCAGAATGCGTTTGATCAGTTTCCCCACTTAGGGTTGAAGACAGAAGCACAGAAAGAATGTGGCCAAAATAGGCTGAAAGGACGAGTAAAGTCCTGGGGAATAAATCTTAGCTTGGTTTTAGAGTCTTCAGAATATCCCCATTGAAATCTTTGAAGTTAAAAAAAAAAAAAAAAAAAAAAAACTTCCTTGTAATTTTCAGGGTATGAATAGTTCCCAGGATATTCTAGTATCTCTACAAGCATGAGCAGATATTTTGTGACTCACTTTCCCCCAGCACCTCCCGGAATGAGATACTAGTTCCCAGGGTCATTAGGGAGTACAACATGGGAAGGAAGATAATGATGGCTTTTATAATCTTATTGTATCCCTGGCAACCAAGAGACGTTAGAAAAAAATGGCTCTGAATAATGAAAGACCAAGAGCTTCACTTTTCATTGGGAAAGATTTTAGTAGGAGACTATTTATAGACTTTATTGCCTTTATCCTTCCTTTCCTATGAGTTCAAGAACTTTTCAGGCATTTCCTTCACAATATTCCCAGGGAATCCTGCATCTTGAAGCCAAGAGAATCACAGAGTTGTAGTTTTTTGATCCATGGGTAGATCACCAGCCTACGGTTCCTTAGTGTGTTAGAAGAAAAGCTGAGACAAAGCCAGTCCTGGTCTAATAGAACCTGTCTTCCTGAAACCTGGATACAGATGCCAGATCCTCTTAGACAAAACAGAGCAGTGACATGGCCATGGCCATGCTCTTCTTTCTATGGAGTATTTCAGTAGAGCCTATCTTCTGGCAAACACAGATGACATGCCTTTTGTTAGTTATGCTGGTGCTGGCAAAGCCAATCACTTCTATAGCCAAGTTCACTTTTTCCCCAGAGGACTAGCCCTGCTTCATGTGTGGATCAGAACATGGCTATTTTTCGATGATATGAAAAGTGAAGTGATAAACAATTATTTAACATTGGGCATTGTTACCATAATAGACAGTGTGATGACATAAGGGTATCTACATGGCAAATGTGTATTCCCTATGCAGTAGGCTTGTCAAGGGAATAAGGACTTGCAGAGCAGAACTTTCTACACTAAGAAACTGAAGCTCAGAGCAGGCCAATGGCTTACCTAGCTATTGTGACTTATTATTTGTGTCAAAATCTTGTATCACATCCCTGTGACTCTGACTCCTACCAGCTTTCTCTGTTTGTTTCTTTGTCTATTGAATAGTATTTTATTTTTTCCTCTAGAATTTTATACAATGTGTTTTGATCATATTCATGCCTCTCCCCCAAATCCTCCCAGAAACTTCCCCACATTCTTACCCACCTGACTTCATGATCTCCCCCCATTAATAAAAAACAAGTTCAGTGTGTGTTGGCTAACAAATTCTGGACATGGGGCCTGCTCTGGAGTATGGGTGATATACTATGTATTGTTCTTCAGATACAGTTATAAGACTAAAGCTGGAGAAGGGGTGGGGGGTGTGGTCCCGAGTGAGGGTCCCAAGTGAGTGGGGTCCCAAGGTAAGGGACCACGTGGGAGAGCATAGCAGGTTCCATAGCAGGTGAGGGTGACCGAGGAAGGAGGGATTAACACGCCAGGCAGATAGAGCTTAAATGAGGAGTTTATTTAGAAAGGGGGGTGAGGGAGAAGGGAAGAGACATAGAGGCACCTGGAACAGAAGAGGAGAGAGGGGGGAAAGAGAGGGGGAGAGTGGAAGAGGTGGGTAGCTGATGGCCAACCAAAAGCAGGAGAGAGAGAGAGAGAGAGAGAGAGAGAGAGAGAGAGAGAGAGAGAGAGAGAGAGAGAGAGAGAGAGAGAGAGAAAGTGGACAGGGGTCTGATGTTTAGTACTTGTGGAACCCTGAGCTGACCAGAGTACTGCCTGAGCGCATTCTGCCAGGTGATAGGGGCAGGCCAGTATAATGCCTGAATCCTTACACTATGTGTCACTCCACTGAAGAAAGCTGACTACCTTTCCCAATAGCGATCAAATGTCAGTAGGTCCTCAGCTAGGGTATGACTTCATGCCTCCTTCCCTCCGTCATACAAGGATTTGGACTGGCTGGTGTCCGGTCCTGTGCATGATATCTGTGAGTTCATCTGTGTGTTTACCCTCTTGTGTCTGGAAATCGCCATTTCATTGAAGTCACTCACCAACTATGGTCCTTGAATTCTCTCTAGTTCCACTTTCACAATAATCCCTGAGCCTTGAGGAGAGAGTTGTGAGATAGGTATCCTTTTGAGCACTCAAACATTTTTTATTCTCTACATGTTGCCTAGATGTAGGCTCCTGAATTAATAGCTAACGTCTGTAAGAAGGTTCTCTGTGGAGGATTGAGCAGTGCACTCGAATTCATTACTTTTCTTTTACTGTGACAAAGCACCATTGCCAAGGCAACTTAGAGAAGAAAGGTTCCTTTGCGCGTATGGTTACAGAGTGATAAAAGTCCATCTTCATCACTGTGGGGAGGCAGGGCAGAGAGCAGATGTGATGGCAAGAATAGCTGAGAGCTCACATCTTGAATCATAAGCAGGAAGCAGAAAGAACAAACTGGGAACGGAGATGTATGTGGCTTGTAACCCTCAAAGTCCACCCCTAATCATGTACTCCACCCAGCAAGGCTGCAGCTCCCAAATCACTCAAATATTGGCAACTACTGGGAACCAAATAGCCAAACATTTGAACCTATAGTGGACATTCTCATTCAAGCCACTGATCTATGCATGTGGCAATATGTCATTAGGTAGCATTTTATTGCTATATCTATTTAACAGAATAATAGTAGTAGGTTTTCCTGTAGGGCTCATGGCCAATAAACTTAGATTCTTGGCCTCATTGACAATGTCAGGTATGGATTCTGTGT
This sequence comes from Phodopus roborovskii, assembly GCF_943737965.1. Lineage (NCBI taxonomy): Eukaryota > Metazoa > Chordata > Mammalia > Rodentia > Cricetidae > Phodopus > Phodopus roborovskii. The sequence goes on from NW_026125397.1 coordinate 11,898,728, forward strand.
TGTGGACTGGGCCTTAAATTCAATTAACTTGTAGTTGGTTACTCCTATCCACTGTTGACCAATGGGCGTGCATTACCAGGTAGGCTGTTATTGTAGCATGCAGGATTGAGACCGGTTTTCTTTTGCATCTCTGGTTGTATGCACAGTGCCTTCTGCACTGTGGACGCTACCCAGTAGGGATGAAGCTTCCAAGTGAGTGCCAGATAGATTTCTCCAGATGAGTCACATTTATAGGCTCTAAGGATAGACTGTGGTGTCTTAGAACCCTCCAGAAGAGCAGGCTCTGGTTTTCCTTCCCAAGCTGTAGCTATATACACTTACATAGCTCATATGGTCGTACCCCACAGAAATTCTTATAATCATTGTTGTTTATTAACTAGTCGGCTCTTTCTCTCATGCTATCTCTTTTAGCAACAGGGCATCTTCAGCAAATAGGGCCTTCCTATGAAGTTTGGGAGGGTAACCATTAGCATAGACAATATCCTGTAACGTTTGGGGAGGGGGTAGTCCACAAAACTTCATTGGCTGTTGACCTACTTTATTTGATATGTCTTGTTGCCTCTCTCAGGCATCACCTAGGAGCTGATGTCTTAGATACAGAATTAAATCAGATGGGCTGAAGGTAATATTATAACTATAGACAATTTTTAAAATTGCAGTTTTAAAGATATATTTTATTAGAGTTTTTTTTTTTTTGTGTGTGTGTGTGTGTACACCTATGGAGCCTATAATCCAGCTTCAAGGTATCCAACACCCTTTTCTGGTTTTCATAGGTACACATACACACACACAACTCACACCCACCCCTGAACATGGGTGTCTGTTGGGGGTCATGGGCAGTCTATGAGGCCTCTGGCAGTGGAACCAGTATTTACCCCTCGTGCATGAATGGGCTTTGGGAGTCCATTCCCTATGGAGGGATGCTCTCTCAGCCTAGATACATGGAGGAGGGCCTAGGCCCTGCCCCAAATGATGTGACAGACTTTGATGATTCCCCCATGAGAGGCCCCACTCTCCCTCAGGAGTGGATGAGGGTGTGTGGGAGATGGGAAGATGGGAGGGACGGGTCACTGGGGGTTGGTATGTAAAATAAGATTTTAAATAAATTTTAATTTTAAAAAGTTCTGTTTTCTAAACTTTTCTAAAAGTAAGGTTAAAAACTACTGATATTCTGTTTGCTAACCCAGAATATATGAGCTCAGCTTGTGCTCCAATCTATCTATGGTCCCTTTCTGCCAAGGTTGGCAGTCAGGGTCACTCTTTTATGCTGGCCTTCATCTTTGGAAAGCCGATGTGGGGCTACAACACTCAGCAGCTGTGGTGGAGGTGTCTTGAAGATCACTGTCTACTACTTTCTAATTGATGGAGACACCTGGGACCTCAGGGACATAGAAGCAGTACTGAAGGACCCATTGGCACAGCTACAAGGCATAGGCACGGTTTCCTTGGAAAGCGACAAGACCAGACTCCAGAGACAACAGACACAAACTAGCAGTGAAATGGTAGATAACAGCACAGACTAAGTACAGCCCAAAAGACTCCTTTGCTGGATAGAGGGTTATACAAGCTACTTAGGGGTTGATACTGTTTTTGACAAATGAACTTGCACTCACCGTCTGACCTGTTTGTTTCTTGCCCAGTCTCAGGTCGGATTTGAAGCTCTCTCATTCTCCCTGTTAGCTACTCTCTCTCCTTTATAACTTTCAGTCAGTGACAGAGGCACTTGTGCAAATAGAACTGGCTCTGTCTTATTGCACTCAGATGAGAAATGAAGGCAAAACGCCTGTTGTCTTAGCCAGACATGCAGCCTACACTTACAGGTGAAGATACATCATGATTCTGTTCTATGGAGGGCCAGGCTCTCGGAAGGGAAAGTAAAAATAAATTACCTGAGTGAAGAAAGCAAACATAAAGAAAAGAGTAAACAATTAAGTTGTCTGTGGGAGTGAGGATCACTGAACTGTCTCAGACACCATTGGATCATCTTTCTTAAACTGTTCTCATGGGATTTTAGGCAAAGGCGCTGAAGGCGCCAGAAGCAAGGTTCCTATCTCCATGTTGTCTGAACTGGTTTTGATGACCTCTGAAGGATATGCTTAGCATTACAACTCTCTGTGCTCATTTCTTACACTTTTAGAGAGCAGATGTGTCGTGATTTCAGTTCTCAGGACATGGACTCCAAGACTCCTGAGATTTGTGGTAGTAAGTATACTGGGAAGCACTCTTGGAACAGTTGAGTGGGGAAATAATGACAACAACTTGGATTTTGCAGGCAAGCAACGAGTTACAATAGTTTAAAAGAGACTGGATTATTTTCCTTTGGCGTTCTGCAGTCCTGGTAGACTTTTGGGGGCTGTTTCTGATTGGGTGAGATGTCAATTGTTACTAAAACCTTCAAACAGACAAAACAAAACAAAAAACAATTATCTGTGCATAAAGAAAACATTTTTACATCCCTGTTGGGTAGAAAAGCAACAGGCTCGGGGATGTGAGGGCAGAGAATGTCTTAGAGGAATAGCTGGAGCCATTATCTCTGTGGCCTGACTCCAGACCACAGGCCTGTCCAGGGAATCTACCACCCCAGGATGAAGAGTATATCCTGCAATCACCCACTGAATACTGACCTAATGGTCAGAGTAAATAGGCCTGTGAGATTCTCTGAAATTAGTGCATGAACATCCTTTGACTGTGAGGAGTAAATATTGCAGTAGCTACCTTATTTAAATTATTTATTTTTTATTGGTAAAATGCTCAAACAACTTCCTTTAGCATTAAAATTTTTCATTTTGCTATAACTTAATGATAATCTTAGACTAATACCTTTCTTGGGTCTTCTATTAGCTGACCTTTTCTTCAATATATACCATAAAACCATCTCATTGTAGTACGTATCTTATCTTCCAGTAACATGTGCCAAAATAATACATGTGACTTCTATAACTTGCAGAGTTCTCTACCTATTCCATACAGTGACTCTGTGGGTTTAGATTAACATGGATACCACATAAAGGTAGAAATGCAAGTCTAGGTGGTTATGAAAGTTTGCCATAAGTTGAGTTGGTTGTCCAGACCCCCTGTGTTTCATATCCAGATCTGCATCTCCTGTGTCCCATCTACATGCTGCATCCCACCCAGCCTCTGCTGCATCTGACAGGCAGCACTTTGTTCTCTATAAGTCAGCAGAAGAGCCAAGGCCAGCATGTGTTCCAAGTGAGAGGAACAGCAGAAAGCAAGGCAAAGAGGGATTGGAGCTCTTAGCTCCCAAGAGCACCTAAAAAAAATAACTCCTCTTGGAATGGGATTAAGGGTTTCCATAGAAAGCATTATCTGTTTTCTTTGGATGTATTCTGCTAGTAGTCAATGTGATGTGGGCTTGGGTACCACAGTAGAAGCAGTAACAGAAAATATCGATCCTGCAACTTATATAAAGCATTGAACAAACATGAGTTTATATCTCAGTGCTCCTATAAATGGAAACTTTTGGTGCAGTTATCAGAAGCTTTTTTGATTATTGTTATTTGAAGTGGATCCAACTCAAACAAAACTTGCTTGGGTTCTTGGGTCAACTATTTCACTTTTTTGTGGCAAAAAAATAAACTACACAAAAGGACTGTGTCTATTTTTCTTAATTTTCCTTTCCTTTTTGGTCACTCAGCCAGAGTTGAGGTGGTGAGGTACTGGAAAATATTCTCCACACGTGAGTGTGAGTGTGTGGATTGGGTAGGAAAGAAAGGGAGGGAGGAAGGGAGAGGGGGGAGGAAGAACATGGACTTGCTGCATCTGAATATGTGAAATAATTGTAAGCATTGCTTGTTAAATAACCCAAGACTGTTGAGACTAAGGTTTGGCTTAGGCTGTGTGTAGTTGTTATTTCAATGATGTAAGTTTCACACACTGACTGTTGGGGGATGTTTTTGAGACATTAGTCAGGCTGTGGTATCTCAATGGCAGAACTAAGAATCCATATCCTCAAGTAGTTGTCTCCCAAAGCACCAAAGCTCCTGTCTGGTATGTCTGGTTTTGGATATGGTTAAGGCAGTACCATGTCTGTTGGGAATAATATCCAAGCATGTGTTGATGCCAATATTGAAGACAGACATTATTAAAATAGAATGATGAACAGCTCAAGAAACAGTGAATGGCATCTTCCTGTATGGTAATTTGGGGTTGCAGTGAAAGCTTTTGTCTTAGGGTTTCTATTGCTGTGATTAAACACCATAACCGAAAGCAACTTGGGAATAAAGGGTTCATTCCATATTACAACTTGTAGTCCATCATTCAGGGAAGTCAGGACAGGAGCACAAGGCAGAGACCCAGAAGCAAGAACTGTTGGAAAGGCCATGGAGGAGCACTACTTACTGGCTTACTCGTCTTGGCTTGCTCAGCTGCGTTCTTACACCATCCAGGACCAGCTCTCCAGGAGCAGCACCACCCACAGTGGAACTGGTCCATTCCACATTTCATCAATCAAGAAAATGTCCCACCTTTTTTGCCTATAGTTAGTCTAACAAGAGCAATTTCTCTACTATGGTTTCCTCTTCTCAAATGACTCTAGTTTGTATAAAGTTAAGAAAAAATAGCCAGCACACTGTTTTCAGTAGAGTTTAAGATGCCAAGAGTTTTCACAGGGTGCTGCAAAGAACTGAAAACATTGATTTTAATAAATAATCTGTTGAAATGAAATACTAGCATTAGAAGCCTTAGCGCTTCACAATTGTAATCCTTCCAAAGAAAATTATCATGTCAGGTCTTGTAGATCACAGAAAATATTCAGGAATGGATCAGATAATCATTCTGCAGGCAGAAGCACTACAAAACTTAAAAAAAAAGCCACACATTCTTGAAAATTTATCCAAGTAGACAAAAGTGTGATTAGCTATTGCAAAAATTGTTTTCAAATTTGTTCATGTTAAAGACAGGAACAAAGAAAACATTGCAAATCGGAAATTTGTCAACTAGATTATAGAACAAACATATAATAGAGTCACATCTCAATATTAAGGTGGGGAATGGTGTGAAAATATCTGTTGATGACCCATTCCTCTGTGTGCATTTGTGCATGTGTGTTCATGTGTGAGTGTTCATGTGTATCTGAGTGTTATGTTTGTGTCATGTATGTGAGTATATCTATATCTAATGTATATCTTTATATATATGTGAGTGCATGTGTATATCAGCGTGTGATTATGTGTGAGTGTGTATGTTTGTGTGTGCCTGTGAGTGTATGTGCACAATAGAGTGTTTCTGTGTGTGAGTGTATATATGTGTGTGTGAGTGTGAGTATATATATGTATGTGTGTGCGGGTATGTGTACATGTATATATAAGAGTGTGTCAGAAGCAGACACCCACAGCTAAACATTGAGCCAAACTCTTGGAATCCTGTTGCAGACAGGGAGGAATGATGAGCAAAGGGGTCAAGACCAGGCTGGAGAAACCCATAGAAACAACTGACCTGAACAAGTCTGATAGCTGGGAAACCAGCATAGGACCGATTCAGATTCCCTGAATGTGGTGTTAGGAGGCCTGGGAAGTCTATGGAGCCTCTGGTAGTGGATCATTATTTATCCCTAGTATACGAATGGACTTTGGAAGCCCATTCCACACAGAAGGATTCTCTCTGCCTAGACACACAGGGGAGGGTCTGGGCCCTGCTTCAAATGATATGACAGACTTTGAAGACTTCCCATAGAAGGCCTTACCCTCCCTGGGGAGCAGAAAGGGGATGGGATGGGGGTTGGTGGGGGGGGGACAGGGAAGGATGGGAGGGTGCAGTAACTGGGATTGATATGTAAAACAAGCTTCTTTCTAATTTAAATGAAAAAAGAGTGTGTTTGTATTTGTATTAGTGTGTGTGTGTGTGTGTGTGTGTGTGTGTGTGTGTGTGTGTGTGTGGTTTTGACCTACACTTTAAAGGCATATTTTGGTACTAGTAAGTAAAAGGGATGCTATTTTGAGCTATCAAGGCACAGTCAAACTCTACTAAGTATAAAGAATTATTGTAGAGATCTAAACTGTATTAAAAAGAAACTGAATGAACACACAAGGCAAAGTCTGGGAAGATATCTGCCCTAAGGCAATCATGGTAGTTGTGTCAAAGTTGCATGAGTACAGGTGATTTTGTTGTCCTCTATTTCATCTAATTGTTTTCTCTAGTCTTTTATGAGAATAACTGTAAAGATAATAAAATAGATTGGATATAACTGATGTTTGACAGCCCGACTTTCATTTACAGTCCTTTCTTCTCTCCCTTCCTTTCTCCACGCTTGTTTGTTTTTTTAAATTTATTTGTTGAGATAGGATATCCCAATATGGATCTAGCTGGCCTTGAATTTGTGATCCTTTTGCCTCACACAGCCTCCAGAGTATTGTGATTATGAGTGAACACCCACTGACTGTGCCTAGCTCAACCTGACTGTTGTAAATAGTGAAGACAGTACACTTGTTTTCCTTTGCTTTCTTGCTTTGATGACACTGGTGTTTAACTCGTTGTTCATTTGGCACACCTTAAAATAGTAATACCAGCTTCTACCTTTCATATATCCCTAGGAAGGATGGTTAAGTTACCTCAAAAGTGTAATTCTTTGGTCTTCTTCCAGAATTAATATATATATATATATATATATATATTTACATATATGCATGTACATAAATATATGTATATATTTACATATATATGTAAATCTATAAATATATATATATTAATAAGCACAGTGTACCAGTAATATAATTCAAAATAAAGTCATCACAAAGTTTAAAGCATTTGTCTACTTCTTGCTTCAGAGTTGTATAAAAGTGCCAAAGGTTTGTCCATCAATTATGTATCCCTCTCAGCGAATGATATGTTATGCTTGTGATTGATGATGACTCGATCCCCTTGCTGATGTCCCTTAGCTATCTCAGTAGAGAAGGGGCTTTATTTGAATGGTCACTAGACTCTGTTGAGTGAAGGAGAGAGCAACCTAGGCTCATGGCATCTGCTGACACTGAAGGTCAGGTGGCAGAGCCATGGAAGACCAATAGCTATGACTCTAGGGCAAGGCTTGGAAAAGCATATTGGCTACATGACAGACTTGAAGAAGGCCAAATCACAGGCTCATGCTGCCTCTGTTATGGATACGAAGCCTGTTGTTGCTGGAAGCAAAGGCTGCCACAGGCGTTCCATGGAAGCTGACCAGGCAAGAGGCAATGGTGTTGGGTTCTCTCCTTGGGGAAGGCTTCATTTCATCACTGGGAAGGCAGACAAGCTGGTGTGAAAGGAAACCCACACCTAGTAACTGATACACAGCAATGACGTCTTGCTGGGAAATCTGAAGGACAGGGCCAGTGGAATATTGCATTCCATTAACTATAAGCAGGATGTGAGGATTAATAGGGAGTTGATGTGGGCAGCTGAGAAGTATTGACTAGCTTTAGAAATCCAAAGAATTTTGTGAGTGTGTGTGTGTGTGTCTGTAAATAATAATAATGGCAATAAATATTTTATTAAATTATTATTACTATTATTATGAGATTAGAGTCTCAAGTAACCCAGTCTGACTTTGAACTCTCTATGTAGCTGAGGGTCACCTCCAACTCATGATCCTCATGCTTATCTCTCTTTCATACTGGGATCACAGATGTGCACCATCACAGTTGTGTGTAGTGCTGGGGAATCAGTTCAGGGCTTCATGTTGTTAGGTAGGCATTCTACCAACTAAGCCACATCCCTAGCCCTCATATATCTTTCCAAAAGGAAATACCTAAGACAATATTTCTGGAGAAAGTAGGAAGGCTAGCTTTGGGGGGGGGGGGCGAACCACTCTAAATAGATTCTATGATTATTTTGGTATCCACTTTTTATTTCCAAGTCCATCCTCACCAGCACAAGAGCCCCAGCTTTCTTTCTGCTGTATTTCTTGTGCTGAAGAATATGTTCTTTGTATATTTGAATTCAATTAGCTCACTCTAATAACCTTCAGTAGAGCTGCAAGAGTGTGCGCTCTCTCTCAGTGCTCGGGGATGTGGGATGAAGCTTTTAAGTCATTCACAGACTGGCCACATGAACATGAGCAGACCCCGACCCTTTGAGTTTCAGTTCTATCATCTGGAAGTAGGAGCTACCTTTTGGTCTAGGTCTGACTATCTAGTCAGAGAAAGGAGGAAATCGGAACTAATAGTTGTTAAGCATCTAAGTTCTGGACTCTGTGCAGAATAGCTTATGTGGGTTATTTAGAGCCTCCAATATCCAGACACACCTAGTGACCAACAGAAAGATGAACCTTCTAGAAGCTTAGAGAAACTGAGGATCATCCTTCAAGAGAGTTTATCCAAAAACTTCAAAGCTGTGCTTGGTTTCCAACATGTCCCTAGCAGGTAGGGACACCTGAGCAGAGCTCAGTGTTTCTTGTACTCACTCAAGAGTCCAGGCTCTTGGCTATGTTCTAACATGAGCAATATGCAAAATCCAGAGCTGCTGTAATTAACAAAGTAACTTTGAGTGAAGGAATGTGTCCCTTCAGGTATCCCAGAAATCAGATTTGAAGATGATTTCTGTAATGTAGAGTGCATTTTAAAGTCTATTTCTATGAAATAATATTAAAAATCTAGATGGGGGAAGGGGATGGTTAAGGCTGAGTACTAGTGATAGACACAAATAGTTTATTGAGTGATAAGCAGTTTAATATTTGGCTTCCCGTGGGGAGCAGTTTCAAATTATGTTGTGGCTCTGGTGCTTATCTTGGAAGGCTTATCAATAAGCTTTCTTAGATTCTTAGATACAGTTCTAATCAAGAAAGCCCTTGAGTCTGGATCTTTCTCATCCAAACTTGTCTCTAGAATTCAAGTTATGTTAGAAAAGGATTACACTGAAGTAGACTCAGTGTATGAACACAAAGGCAAAGTGTGTGTGTGTGTGTGTGTGTGTGTGTGTGTGTGTGTGTGTGTGTGTGTGTATGTAAAACGCAAAGGTCAAGTTTAGATGTTTTTCCTCAGGAACCATCTACCTTGTGTTTTGAGATAAGTTCTTTCACTGACCTGCAGCACACAAGTAGGGCCAGGCTGGTTGGCCTGAGTACTCCAAGGATCTGCCTACATCCACCTGCCCCAGCACTGGAATAGCAAGAATGAGCTAGCATGCTCAGCACATTTCTCATGGGTTCTGGGGACTGAACTCAGGTTCTCATGCTTACACCATAAGCACGTTACCAACCAAGTCCTGGGAACACTCGTTAAGCTCTAGGAATTATTTTATTTGTTCAGAATAAATGCTTCTCTACTTTGTAGGCAACCCAGCTGAGTGGAAGTTTGCCTTCTATGTTATAAAATGAATATAAGAACCATGTGGAAATGGTTGAATATAAAGAGAGACATCAAGTTCTTTTGACCAAGAATGTTATTCCTTTGGAAAATATTTGTGACATGACCTCAAATAAGTCATGATCAGAGTACTAGACACAGACATGCAAGGTCTTTGCTTCCTTGCTCCGTGTGTTGGGGATTTTGAAATTTGCTAGCTGCTTTACCCTCTGGTAATGGATGTGGTCCTCCATGTTTGGAAGTGATCCCTGACAAACTATTTTCCCTTTCAAAGGTGGAAAGGCTAACACAGTGGTAATTCACTTTCATTGTTGGAAATAGAGGAGTGCTGAAGAAGAGAAAAGAATAGATACAGGTCATTTTTGTAGGTAGATACTTTTATTTTGAGAAAAGTACAGGGGGTTTCTTAACTAAATTACAGTGTATATGAGGTAGCTTTTCAAGAGAACCACCACCTGCTAGCTGGGCCAGTTGCAGAGACTATGAGTTCTGAAGCTGGGAGAAGTTTGGGTGGCCAATTCATATGAGATGGTACTGTTGCCTGAGTCTTTTTTTAAATCTGGCCATGTCTTACCAATAGAAATTTAGGTGCTGTATCACTTTATTCCTATTACCTATGGAAACAATCTTTGTTTGATTTTCTGTTATTTATCTTTTGATTTATTTATTATGTTTTGTGTGTATTTTGTTTTGCCTGCATATATGCATATTCCTTGTGCCTAAAGAGGTCAGAAGTAGGCAGTTCCCCTAGAACCTGAGACAGATGGTTGTGAACCACAACGTGGGTGCTTGGTTCAAACCTGGATCCTCTGCAAGCGTAACAAGTGCTTATAACTGCTAAGCAATCTCTTTAGCTCATGTGATTTTAAATTTTTAAAAAATCTTCTGTAACATATATATGGAGATGTGCAGCTTCGTTCTTTTATGGGACTCCTAACAGTGGGAACAGAGCCTGTCTCCACCTTTCACTGGCTTTTGGGATCTTACTCTTCATATTGGGTCACCTTTCCCAGCCTTAATACATGGGGAGGTGCTTAGTCTTACTGCAACTTGGTATGCCATGTGTTATTGATACTCACAGGAGACCTGCCTTTACCTGGATAGAGATGGAAGAGGAAGGGATTGGGGAATGGAAGGAGGGAATGGAGGGGAGGGACTGGAAGGAGAGGATGGGAGGATGCTGGGGTGGGGGTGGGGTTGGAGGCTGCAGCCAGGGTGTAAAAATAAATAGATGAATAAAGAAATGATTTTAAAAACAGATGGGAAATTAGCACCTGTATTGTTACCATTATCTAAATTAAACTGCTAATTATCATTAAATATTAACTAAACCATGAACAGAAAACCTTTTGTACTTACTGGAAAGCAATGTGTGTACAGGCTTTAGATGGTCTCTCTGGGAGTGGGATGATGGGTCAGATTCTCACAGGGCTCATTACTAGCCTACACCACGGTCTCTTTCTCACACCATGTGCCAGTCGGAGGTAACTGTATAGCAGGCTTTTGTCTGTAATGAAGGGGCAGGAAATCAAAGGCAGCAAGTCCTTCCTGACGAGTCCAGCTTTCTCTCTCCTCACTAAGAAATTCCTTTGAACTTCAACAAAAAAAGAAAGCAAGTTTTGACCTCTGTGGACAGGCATGAGCTGGGATGCCATCTGATCCCTTGTGGGGCCACTGGCAAGGCTGGGTCCACCCCCCCCAAGAATTTTGCAGTGTTTGTAGGAAATTAATTCGTAACTGAATCTATTCATCTTCTGAATGAGGAAAACAGCTACCAATCACTGTAGGAAACAGAAGGGGCTCAAAACTGGACTTTTGTTTTTCTTCCTTATGGGTAACATCTCTGCGATTAGCAGTTAGACACATGACCAACTATCTTACACCCCTGTGGCAGACAATGAATGGAGGGTTTGCCTCTCTGGCTTACTAGACGGAAGATATAGCCAGTTAAATGACAATAAAATCACAGCATGCATTCTCTTCTCATAATTTGGATATTTGAGTCCAGAAAGGCAGATAAAAATATCTGTATTGTGCCATGGTGCTATCAAGGCTTAAAGAGAGATTGTCAATCCATGATTATTTCAGTGTTGTTGCACTGGGACAGGAAAAATAAAAAAGATAGAGGAAACAAAATGATTTTTTTTTTTTTGCACACACTTTGCAATGATGACCCAATAACTGGATCTTGGATATTAACTGTTTGGCATATTCATAGAATATTGCTCTTATGTCTAGAGTTCAAGTAAAGAAAATAAGAAGTCAGTCCCTCCAGAAAGGGTGGGTGAGAATACTCAAGGGATCTGACACAATGGGTTCAGAATCTGATGGGTGAAGGTCTTTATACGCTAACGTCCTATAACTGAGACCCCTCATTTGGGCACACTCCAAGCACACCTCAGGGACAGGCACTATGATTCGGAAGGAAAGGATGAGAGACACATTAGTGGTAGAGAAAGGGGAAGTATAAAAAACACTTATGTTAAACTTGGCTGAGAGCATGTAAACATATCTGGTTCTAATTGCCCAAATATCGTTTTATTGTTCCAGATTTGAAAGAGAATCAGGTGAAACCAAGGCTATTTATCATCCTTAGAAAGCAGTTTGCTTTATTTGATGCCTCCTAGACAGATATTTAGAATGTTCTATTTGGTTCTTTTAGAGCGTAGCAATTTTTTTGTTGGAAAGATTCAGTTTGAGGGCAGACCTTTATAACCAAGGTCTCCTCTGATACTATGAAACTGTGAAGAGAAACGGAAATGAAGGCATGAAAGCGTGCAGCTTTCTTTCTTTTCTCAATGCCTGGACCAGGCTCGGCTTGGTTAAGCCAGTGGGGAAACGTATCTCTGTAGGTGTTGTATCTGTTGGAGGGATGAATAGAAAGCTTTGTCTCCCAGGATGTCAGCGTAGCACCTTCCATCAGAATGAAGTTCACTCAAAAACTTACAGCAAAGCACCTCCTACAACATTTCCTACATCCCTGAAGGATTAGCTTTCTGAAATCAAAGTGAGTCCAGAGAGAAAGGCCTTTCGGGTTATCCAGTTCATTCTCCTTAGTGCCGGGTTTCTTCCTGCAGCAGAGCAGCTGCTGTTTTGCTCTGTCTGGTTCCCAGTGTTCTGAAAGAGGGAGCTTCCCACCTCTCCCTGGGGAAGCCATTCTCCAATTCCGCAGTTCTCTCCACCAGGAAGTCTTCTCTGATAGCCATCTTGTGTTTTCCCTTCTTCGGCTGTCTCTCATTTCAGCCGGATAGCCTGTGTTCCAAAGCCCGTATTCTCTCTCCCGCCTGGCAGAATGCCGTTCCCCACCTTGTCTTCCTGGATTCTTTGTAGTAAAACCCATTGCAGGAGGAATCTGATCCAGGGTTCTGGAGATGCCCAAGGATGCCTTGCTGCTTCCTGCCACCGTATTCTGCTTGCATCTTTCTGCATATGTGAGAGCAGAAAAGACAGGCTTAACTTCAAAGCAAAATTGGGTGCAAGACAACATTTTCACAGTTTTTACACCCCCTCTTCCTCCAGTGCCTCTTAAAATAGTACACTTGCATGCTTCTCCAAAAGACTTATTCTTAGTGGATCATGTTTACAATACACATAAGCACAGAACTCAGATTATAGGTATGCCATGAAATTTAACTAATAGTGCTGGTAAAATATAGTATAGTGTTTGATGCATAGTAAATGGTAGTAATGAAACCTAACAGTACTGTGGATATATTCCTGGGTAGTGAACATTTATTTTACGATGTTTATGTACAAGGGTGATCATTGCCCCAATTGATTATAAAGAAAACAAAAAACAAAAAACAACAACAACAACAACAAAAAAAAAAAAACGGAAATAGCCAATATATTCATCAGTAGGGGATTAGAACTAAGAAATTTTCATTACATATGATTTATATTGCTTTATCAAAGCAGAATGCAAACTTTTATAATAATCCCAAACTCATATTTACATATATGCTAGGAAATGTATAGTATACCTAGATTAAAAATATGGGGTGTAACTGTATCCAAATGGTAATATTTTGCTAGTAAATGACCTGTCTTAGTTTCTTTTCTGGTTGTGAGGAAATACTCTGACAAAAGCATCTTAGATGAAAAAGGATTTAATTTTGGTCACTAGATTCTAGATTACAATTCATCACTGCAGGCAAGTCACAGAGGCAGAAGCTTGAGTCATTTGGTCACATCTCATCCACAGTCAAAGCAGACAGAAAAACAATGCATGCATGCTTGCTTGCTGCACTCAGCCCAGTTTCTATGCCCTTCTATGCCCTTACACAGTTCAGGATCCTCTGCCTAGGGAATGGTGCCACCCACAGTGGGCTGGGCTTGAATTAACTTAATTAAATAATCCTCTTTGGAAGAAAACCTTGGTATGTACTCACTCATATATGGATTTTAGACATAGAGCAAAGGATCACCAGTCTACAATCCACACCTCCAGAGAAGCTAGGAAACAAGGAGGACCCTAAGAAAGACATACACAATCCCCTGGAGAAGGGGAAAGGGACAAGATCTCTTGAGCAAATTGGGAGCACAGGTGGAGGAGAAAAGGAGTTAGGAGAAAGAGAAGGCGAGAAGAGGAGTGGGGAGGAAGACACGAGGGACCAGGAAAACTGAGTCAGGGGACGGATAGAGGAGAATGAGAAAAGAGATACCTTAATGGAGGGAGCCTTATGGGTTTAAAGAGAAATCTGGCACTAAGGAAATGTTCAGAGGTCTACAAGGATGACCCTAACTAAGAATCTAAGCAATAGTGGAGAGGCTAGCTTAAATGTCGTTCCCCTATAATGAGGGTGGTGGCTACATTTTATGCCATCCTAGAGCCTTCATCTAGTAACTGATGGAACCAGAACCAGACACCCACAGCTAAAAACTGAGCTAAATTCCTGGAATCCAGTTGTAGAGAGGGAGGGTATGATGAGCAAAAGAGTCAAGACTGGGCTGGTGAAACCCATAGAAACAGTTGACCTGAACAAGGGGGAACTCAAGGACTCCAGACTGACAGCTCAAAAAAACAGCATAGGATGGAACCAGGCCCTCCGAACTTGGGTGTCAGTTAGGAGGCCTGGGCAGTCTATGGGGCCTCTGGTAGTAGAACAGCATTTATAATTAGTGTATGAATGGACTTTGGGAGCCCATTCCCCATAGAGGGATACTCTCTCTCAGCCTAGACACACAGGGGAGGGCCTAGGCCCTGTCCCAAATGATATGACAGTCTTTGATGATCATCCATGGAGGGCCTCACCCTTTCTATAGAGCAGAAGAGGGATTGGATGGGGGGACCTGTGGGGGGCCTAGGAGAATGGGAGGGAAAGGGAACTGACTGGGATTGATATATAAAATAAGATTATTTCTAATTTAAATAAAAAAGAGAAAAAAATTCCTGTTTGGACATGCTCATAAGCCAATCCAGTACAGCCAATACTTCATGGAGACTCTCTTCCAGGTGAGTTTAAGGTTTGTCAAGATGATAATAAAAACTAACCACCATATGGTCACCCTCTTCATCAGAGGATATTACTTTTAGTTTGTTATTCACAGACTTGGTATGTTTTATAATCTAAGTCTCTATAAAATAGACCACGTAATTTATGTTTAAGAATATTTATCACTTGAATTAGAAAACACACTCAGGCTAAGCTCCTATGAAGTCCTTTTGCTTTACATTCAACACCTGGGCAAACTTTTATGTTTGTTGAAGGAAGATATAAAAAATGGCTGGCTTAGTAAGTAGTGTTTGGCAAGCTGTCAGGACATGACCATGGTCTTAGACAGGAGGACCCAGATAGGGTCTCATGGCCTTTGCTGG
The DNA here is from genome assembly GCF_943737965.1 of Phodopus roborovskii. NCBI lineage: Eukaryota > Metazoa > Chordata > Mammalia > Rodentia > Cricetidae > Phodopus > Phodopus roborovskii. The sequence goes on from NW_026125397.1 coordinate 11,913,842, forward strand.
CTTTCTGCCTCTGAGTTTTCTCCACTTCTGTTGTTAGTGTACAGGCAGGGTCGTGTTTTTGCTCAGGGAAGGTCCTGTCCTCTCCTTTACATAAGTAAGTGGGATTATTTATGGATTTTTAAGTCTATGTATCTGCATTTGAACTATAGCTTTGGCGATCAAGACTTTTATGAGTCTGAGTACTGGAAAAGTCATATTTAAAGATCCTGTGGAAGTGAAGCTCATACTTAGATGGCATCCTGGGTAAACTTCACATGGTAGGCTAGAGACCACACAGCTGGCATACGGCAGAGAAGACCCAGGCTCTCGACTTCTCACTTCATAGCTTAGACTCCTGTCATACCTCCGACATGTGATCTCTTGTGGATCAATTTTCTTGTCGTCAAGATTGGATTGGACGATGCCAGTATGTGGAGCATGAGATGTGTCTCACTTCCAGGGATGGTGGCCTTGAACGGTGAAAGTAGAACTGGAATTTTAGGGCGCTGGCTCCTATATTGGCAGTCCCTCTCTCTCTTTAGCCTCTCTGGTACTTACCATGGTTATGTCAGTGAAAGGAAAGATTGAGAGGTCAACAGTAACTGTAGCGCTCCATTTTTTTTTTTTTATTCTTTTAAAATATTGTTTCAGGTTTGAGTCCAAAGGACTTTCTGTTCCTGGTAGACTCTCACCTTCTCTCTTCCAAGTTACCAACTTTGTGTTCACTTTCATATGGTGAAAGAGACTCGTAAGTGAAAGAACTGCTATTTACGGTTTTAAAAGTGAAACCATATGCCAAATGGTTTCTGAAGAGCTGAAATCTGAGTTCCCTCTGATAATTTTTCAGCTTTTGTCCTATCTGAAATATTTAGGACACACAAGCAACATGATCAGGGACTGGGACTTTCCCACATTCGCCAACCCCAGTGAGGTAGCCACTGCTGCGTCAAGTTGGGTGACTGCCAGTTTGAGAGTCACCCTCCCTAAGCCTAGTTAGTATGGGAGGCATCTGAGGAGGTATGTGTTGCAAGAGAGCCATCATCAATAGGTGCCATGTCCTTCCTGCTGTGACCCATAGTAGTGATATTTACATACAGCTAATACAACTTGCTTCATTTTTTAAAATCCCTTTTTCCTGCCAAGCCCAAGATGACTAGAGGGGTTCTTCTGGCTCCCACATCGATTCCACAGCGCAGTGTGCTTTGTGTCTGCTTTGCTGACCTTGGAATACAAAGTCAGCCTTTTAATGATTTCACTGTTTGCTTCAAGCTTCATGCTGGGTGCCTGCTGTGGACCACATTTTGAATGTTTTTCTAATGATTTTTCAACCACTTCCTTGAAAAAAAAAGAAAGGTCCATTTCTGAAATCATCTGTTGGTAATTAGGGTGGCCAGCTACTTGTCTTCTAGTATAAGGCTTACATCAAGATCTCAGGCTCAGTAGTGTCAAAACTTTGTATTCTCAAAGGGTACAGGTTCACTGGGAAGGTTCCATGGTGCAGACATTCTTGGTGATAACAATTAGTCTATGGAGTGATTTATAGATCAGCAATGAGATCACAGGGCTGGGGAGATGGTTCAGAGTGTACACTGGGCAAGCTTGGGGACCCGAGTTTAGAGGCCCAGAGCCCACATAAATGTACATGCGGTGGCACAATATGGAACCCAGCACTCCTGTGGCCAGGGGGGAGAAAGGAGAGCCCTCGGAAACTCCCTGGCCAGGGAGTCTAATACCAGCTACGAATAAGAGACTATGGGTGTGGGCCGGAGAGATGTATCAGTGGTTGAGAGTAGTGGCTGCCCTCCCACAGAGTCTGGGTTCCTAGTGCTCATATGACAGCTCACTAGCAAGTGTAACTCCAGCTCAGCGAGGTCATAACCTCTTCAGAAGCTTCCAGGCACCATACCCGCACGGTGCACAGACTTCATGCAGGCAAAACACCGCATACACAAAAGACAGACAGACAGAAGCAGAGAGACAGAGATGCTGCGGCTGAAACACGGTAGAAGGTAGGGACTAACACCCGAGCTTGTCCTCTACATGCACATCCTGCCACATGCACACCTGGAACACACACACCCTGGCACACACACACCCTGCCACATCATGCATACCTGGAACACACATGCCCTGTCATATGCACACCTGGAACACACACACCCTGGCACACACACACCCTGCCACATCATGCACACCTGGAACACACATGCCCTGTCATATGCACACCTGGAACACACACACCCTGGCACACACACACCCTGCCACATCATGCACACCTGGAACACACATGCCCTGTCATATGCACACCCTGGCACATGCACACCTGGAACACAGACACCCTGGCACATGCACACCTTGGACTTGAACACCAAGTACATGGACACTTTGGCATGTACCCTCCCTGGAACATGCACACCCTGGACATAAACACCACGGTACATGTATACCCTGGCACATCAACACCCTGGACATCATGGTACATGCACATCCTGATACATGCACACACTAGCACATGTACATCCTGGCACACATACACTGTAATATGCTCACACTATGGCACATCCACACTATGGCACATGGATATTCTGGAAATGCACAATTTGATACATGCAAATCCTGGCATAAGCATGCCATGGGATATACAAACCATGTCATGGACACATGCAGACCCTAGCCTGTGTGGTCCCAAATAGAAACACAAAAACACACACATACACAATACATTCATATACACATATCCACAAAGATAAAAAACCTTAAAATAGTCTTTATTAGTAAGTATAAGTATTAGTAATTTATCCAGTAGAATTTCCTAAGTATCTATTCTGTATCAAGTGCTCAAAACTTAACTATTAGAAGGTATGGTTCTTTGCATTCTTACAAAATTTGTGAACCACTTATTCAGTTCTTATAATTCTGTGAGGTAAGATGTAATTTTTCAGATATGATAGTTAAGCTCTGACAGACTATTCTGTTTTATTTTGTTTTATAGGGCAGAGTTCACACACAGACCCAGCTTCCTTACTCTAAGCTCCGGCTCTTTCTTGGAAACACAGGCCTGTGGCTCGAACATCCGTGCTCTGAGTGTAGAACTGAGCAGCTCAGTCGCTGAGGAACTTTGCAAACTTCTTTAGACTGAAATAAGAAAAGCACTCGACATTCCCGTGAGAAGACCATAGGCTCTGCAGGTGGCACACATTGTAGACTGCCTGGCACGCAGTAACGTTCAATAGACGTACTGTGATAAGAATGTTTGTGTTGTAGTGACAGAGTGAAGCTTGCTAACTGGACATCCTCGCGGGGCCCTTGAGGAAAACATCCTCTCTGAAGGAGAAATCTGGGAGGAGAAAAGAGGAGCAGGAACAGGGAGAGGGGGACACTAGCAGCCAGCCACCCAGAAAGCCACGGAGTAAGAATGAAAGAAAGAAAACGATAGAAGCCCAGAGGCGCAAGATAGATGGACCAATTCAAAACAAGAAGATCTGGCTAGAAACAAGCCAAGGTAAGGTCAAGTATTTATACATAGTAATAAGTCTCCATGTGTGTTTATATGGGAGCTGGGTGATTGGTGCCCAAAAGAGCCAAGAGTAAAAGAGAAAAAACAAAATAAAACAAACAAACAAACAAACAAAAAACAAACCCAACTACATTTTGGCATTCCAAAGTGGGATTAGAGTAAAAGAAAAACCAACTACATACTTGTTTATCAGCTGCCATGCAGCACACATATATGTGGATGCTGGGCATCCCCACTGAAGACACTATTTTTCAGAAGAGTATTGCAGGCGTTTTCAATGTCAGCATTTCTATATGAATGCAATGAAATTGTTAAGTTACATAATTGGCCTATTGTCACTTGACTAAGTGGCAGTCGGGGTGCTGAGCTGCTTGCACCAATTCTGGAGCTGCTTTATCTCTTTCTGCAGTAAGAAGGGCCCTTCGCTCTGGAGTCACCTTCCTTTTTTGGTGAAAAGATGCAGGTGGTTATAGAATGCCATAAACTGAGCAAATCTGAAACCCGTCTTACTGTAATTATAATTTATTCATAGGCGTCCAAACAGAAAAAAAACCCATGGAGTGAAAAGGAACAGACTAGATGAGTGGCGATACGGGAGGTTCCACGGCAGGTATCTATCTGCTCGTATGACAGCTACGGAGTGGTTTACTCTTTCAAGTGCCTGCTGTGGTTTCAGTATGCAGGGTCCCCCACTGGCTCATGTGTGTGAACATGGCCCCAGGTAGCAGTGCTGTTTGAGAAGGTTATGGAACTTAGGAGGTGAAACCTCTGTGGATGAGGTGCACCACTTTGAGGGTTTCTGGCCTGACCATGTTTCCCATCCTCTCTCTTTCTGACTGCTGATGCGACAAGGTGTCCTCAAGCTTCTGCTGCCACGGTCTCCCCGCCATAGTGGACTCAGTCCCTCAGGAATAAGAAGTCAAAGTAAATCCTTTCTCCCTTAAGCTGTTTTTGTCAGCATATTTATCTTAGCAATGTAAAGAATAAAACTAGGGCAGTGCCTAAAAACGTGCATACCCAAGCCCCTTCTTTGCTTATGCCATAGATATGTATGGTAAACTTCGGCGTCTGCAGCTAACGTGGGGTGTTTAAAAAGCACTCACTGAGCGCTAGGCTGATTTAAATTATCTACTGTTCTAAAGACAATGACACCAAGCACCAGCAGCTCACGTGTCACAAAGTCACTGTTGTTCACATGTGATTTCTGTTATTATGATAAAACACCGATGAAAAGCGACAAAGGAGAGGAAAGGGCTTATTTTGCTTACACTTTCAAGTCGTAGTCTATCACTGAGGGGAGTCAGGGTAGACACAGAAGCAGGAACTTGGGGCAGAAACCACAGAGGAACGTTGGATACTAGCTTGCTCACAGGCTCATTTTTAGCTAGTCAGATCTTCCCAGGGAATGGTGCCACCCACAGTGGGCTTGGTCCTCCTACTAATCAGTTAACAATAAAGATAATGTTTCATCGCTGATTCGTTCACTATTATATTTCTTAGGGACCTATTTGCCATACAGTGACCCTGAGTCCCAGATAGGTATTGTGAACCCATCACTCATATCCTAGGGTTGTTTTGGATCTCAACTCTGCAGTGTACTCTTCAAAACATATTGAAATGAAGCAGCATATTTTTTCTTGGTAACTTACTTTGCTGATCAGTACCTACAATTGGCCTGTGCTAAGACACTGAGTATCCCTACACAGCATCAACCAGTATGAATTGGTGCATTCTATTCTCACTACTCGTGGAACAGGTGGGCTATAATAACACTCAAGCTCAGATTTTGCTGGCTCTTTTTTCCCTATGCAGGTCTGTATGCCCCTCTCTCCCTGCAATGCTCCAATGGGCCTTGAGACTACAGCGAATGTTTTTATTACAACCTCCAGTCAGCCCTTTCTAGGCTTTATGCCTTCTCTGCCTGTTATCCTCAAGGACACACTGCTCACTGAGGTGGCCAGCTACTTAGTCATAACAGAGGAAAGTGATGTTGCACCCAGAAAGACCCTGAGCATTAAACTTCTATAGTTTCTTGAGAAAGGATCCTTGCTCCTGTGTTTAAACTCTTCTTGAGTACAGTAATGGGAAGGGTGACTCCTGGACTGGTTGGGAAATGGGGTAATGGGGAAATGGTTTTGTCCATTTCCTCTATTCAGTGTTCTTAGCTATCCACAAAGGCAGTGAGAGTTACCAGAAGATGTCTGGGCTTCAGGAAAATGGGTTCCAAGTCCATCCCTATCACATGGCCACACATATCCAAGTAGATCTCACTTAGCCTCAAGATCCAGACTTGAGAATGCCTTTTGAAATGGACAATAAACTATTAAAATTACTTTTAAGGAAAGCCATGGAACTATAATATTGGCAATTGACAGGCTTTCACATGTTAAAGAAACAATGCTTGTGTGTTGGCTGAGAGGTGAGAGGAATTAAACATCTCTGAATTTCAGCATGATGGTAGAAATATAGACTGTTTCATATGCAGAACAAATGGGCCTTTTGCTTAATGTGAATCTGCGAAGTGTCTCATTGTTATTGTAGAGGGACATTCACATAGGAACCAGAGAAGTCTAAATCATACCTCATTGGTATTCATTTCTACCTAAATCTTCAAATTTCCAAGAACAACACTGAAAATATGAATTGTAAGGTAAACTAAGGAAGAACGTTTCTCACAAAAACTGTGTTTTCCTCCCAGGGAACTCCAGTTTTGAGAGATGTTCATGACTACATACTGACTTCTACTAGGATCCACATGGGATGAGCACATTGGTGGTGGCGCTGGATTGTACCACAAATGAGTGGATAGAAATGACAGCTGCTCTTGATGAACAAAATCATCACTCAGGCAGTCACCAAGGAAAGCCTTGGGTGAATACCCTTAAAACCCAAGTATCCATTTAAAACCTAATTGCTTTTGACATTGGAAACACACACCATGGATTTCATGTGGATGACTTCCCTTTGAGGTCTACATTTTCCTGCTGGGCAGCAGATGTTGCTCAACGACATAATATAATTGGGAAGATCCAAACCGTTATAGCTGGACAATGAGAACCAATCATGAGGAGTCAGAAAATTGAGTTGAATCTAACAGTTCCATGGTGGGGGAAGACCCAGCCAGTTTCCCCAGCATTGTATCATGACACCCAATCATTCCCAAACAACTTTTGTTTTGGTGGCATCAACCCCAATCATCTATAGTGAAATGCTGAATTATTCTGGAGTGTTCCCTAGGAGCATGGAGGGGGGGGGTCAATATTTAACATGTAGGTTTTGTTCTGACTTTTTGTTGCTGTGGGGTTTTTTTTTTTTTTAGCTCTTCATCTAACTTTACATGTTTATAGAATCAGAGCTTAAATATTACAAGCTTAATACAGGGAGTGGTGTCAAAATTCTGAGCTTTAAATAATGTCTCTGGGGTTCTTGGGCAGCCTCTTCTCTCTATGAGGATCCTGTGTCCAGAAGGGAGCTGGAGACCCTCTGTGGCTGTTAGACTTCTCTAATTAGACTACTCTGTTAGACTACTGGTCTCCATATGTGTTGGTTGCCTGTTCAGAGAGCTTGAATTACTTTCTCCCATGGCTACTAGGTGTTACTTGGCTCCCACACCTCTCACCCACCACTTTTTTATGGAATGCTATGCCACGATTGGATTTTGTATTTATCTATTTGAGGATTGGGTTGCTGATTCCTTTGAAACAATGAATATGTTGGTTTTTTTATTTGGTTTACAAAATTTGGAAAGTCACTGTGCTCAAGCATTTCTATTTGTTGAGTAGAAAAATAAAATACGATGTAAGATGTACACAAGTGTGGCTGCAAATCAAATGTTTGTCGAATTTTGAAAAGTTTTGCAAAAATAAATTGAATTCTCATTTCTGTCTGGAGGGATGCTGATGCTATTCCTTTTGAGAATAATTTGTGAGTGCACTTAGAGATTTAGCTATTTGGAAAAAGGTAAATTTGGTCATTTGGGCATAAATTCTAGTCTTTTTAGTAGTTGGTGTGCCTATAGTTTGTGCAATGACTTCGTTAAATATTTCATTCAATGTCATATCAAAATGTTTGTCCAACTATAAGAGACAAGGAGAGTGAAAGAGAGACACACAGAGAGACAGAGGCAGACACACACACACACACACACACACACACACACACACACACACACACACACACACACGAAGGAAGGATGGAAGCCTTTTCTTTGCTGGCACTCTAGTCCCATACCACCACCCAAAGCTTTCGAGTCTTAAATTTGCTTTCCATTAAGACGGTGGTTAGACGGCAGTTGCTGAACCTCTTAAGAGAATACACGATATGGTAATAAAGATCATTTCAGAAATAGGCTTTCTGCTCACTTGACTAGGAGGCATAATAACGAGCTCTGCATGTTCTCTGCACTTTTTGCTCCAGACCCTGGTTTTAAGCAGCGGGGTGTAGGGTGGAACTCACTGCAATTGGTTCACTTCCTACCTAGCAAATGGAAATGTTTGTTTTGTCTTTTCAGTCCCAGCCACCCCTGACCATGCAATGTGTTGTAAAATGTTCTTTGAAGTTCATGTGTCATCCATTTGCTATGAGCACCAAGGTTGGCGTGCTGTACTCTTCTCCAATGGTCTCTGCTGCCCCAGTTTCTTTAGGGGAAGGTTCAAGTCTGCCAGTCCCCTTTTCTTGTGGGATAGAACTCCATGCATGATGTTGGGTTTACCAGATGGAGTCTGGATTTTTACGGCTGCTAGCTCACTGTTTGTGTAGGAAAGCCAATTTATAGGGAAGTCAAAGGGTGATGATTTTAATGCAAACAAATGTCTTGAGAAGAGCTTCCTGGATGTCTCATGCTATGTGCTCAGCTGGCTGTGTGAACAATTGATGTGGCTTCTCTTTCTCCACAGCAGCAGGCAGCCCTGGGGAAAGTTGGGAGAAGACAGATGTGGCTCAGGACAGTTGTTTATAAATACAGATGTGTGTAGGGAAGGAAAGGGAATTAGAATTTAAGGGTATCCTAACACATTCTTCATTCTATTCAGGGACTCATAGAAGCAACCAGAGTTGCCACATGCTTAGCTCAACTCTTAGATGTTGCAGGTTAAGTGTTCATTTGAGTGTGTTCTCTCGTTTATGTGTCATAGCACTTTAAAATGTGTAAGATGTTAGAGTAAGGTTTTTCCTGCCGGCCTGGACCCACCGCGGCACCAGCCCCAAATAACACACAGAGACTCTGTATTTGATATAAATGCTATTGGTCAGGTACTAGTTTCTTATCGGCAAGTTCTGTCTTAATGATTGACCCATTTCTATTAATCTAAGTGTTTCCACGTGGTCTCATCTTACCGGAGAGTAGGGCCAACGTTCTCTCTCTCCAGTCTCTACATTCTGACTCCTCCCTACTACTTCCTCGAATCCTCCTTGTCTCCTAGTTCCACCTATCTTGTTTTCCTATTGGCCAACAGTGCTTTATTCATTAACCAGTATGAGAAACATATTTACAGAATGACATCTCCCATCATCTCCTCTTTTCTATCTAAATAAAAAGAAGAGTTTTAATCTTAACAAAGCAAAATATATAACACAACACTTATCAAATAAGAATCACAGTTAACAATATTTAGTCCAATAACATTTAACAAGATTGAAGAAAATATTTCATCATCTATCCTATCTTTGTGAGTCTAAAGTCCTATATGTAACTTATCTTTAATCCTAACTAAGGAAAACTATAACCATATCTGTCTTCAACTCCATCAAAGACCACAGAAGGATAACATATAAACTCTAGAAGTGACAGAGACAACTCACTGCCTGGTCAGTCACCTAAAGTTCTTCTGTAATGTTCCATCTTCAGCCTATAGGCCATAGTGTGTCTGGCAGACTCCTCAGCAAAACAGGAAACTTTAAACTGTCCATCTGTAGTGGCAGTTTGTCAGTTATTTTTTTCTGTGTCCTGCATACTGTCTGGCAGACTCTTTCATGAAGCAGGAACTCTATGGCAATGTCCATGTTGTATCAGCAGTCACTTTTCTGTGGGTCCTGCATGTCTAGTTTATACAGCATAAAGTCAAACAGTCCAGACAAGAGCAGTATCTTGTCCAAATGGCTAGTCTTGCCATATTGGAAGCAAACCCCATATGTGTTTCTTTGATGTCCATCTTCCTTTCTGACACAGGTGGTGTTGCCAGGAGCAGTTGTTCTTCACTGTTAAGAAAAACCCTAAAACATTTTAAATACCATATTCTGTAGGTCTTTGAAAGGTTTGAAGAATTTCTATCCTTCTCAAATACATCAAAAATCTAACTAACAACTCTAAGTTTGGCTATTATAGGTGATTATATATAATCTGTACTACATTATACATTATTTTTTAAATGAGCTATATAAACACAATACCTAAACAAGAGGAGAAATACACATATCACAAAATTCACCTTAAATTTGTATCAATAAATGAAAAATTCATTCCAAAACAAAGTATTCATATATACACCATAATCCCCCTTTTACCTTTAAAAAGATTGGTTGTGGTCATTAACCATTTATTACCAACCCCATTTAAATGAAAACAAACATTTATAAATAATATTTGGCAATTTGGGCCTCGTTCTTTCCGAACTACTTCCTGCTGGTAGGGGGCGCTGTAATGAGTAAGGTTTTTCCGCCCGCCACTAGTCTTGTCGCGCCACTGCGCCACCCACAAATAATACACAGAGACTCTGTATTTGATATAACACTGTTGGCCAGTTACTTGTTTCTTATCGGCTAGTTCTGTCTTAAGCATTAACCCATTTCTGTTAATGTAAGTATTTCCACGTGGTCTTATCTTACCGGGGAGCAGGCTAGAGTCCTGCTTTCTCCAGACTCTCCATCTTGACTCCTCCTTACTACTTCCTCGAATCCTCCTTGTCTCCTAGTCCCACCTATCTTGCTTTCTTATTGGCCAACAGTTCTTTATTCATTAACCAGTACAGAAACATATTTACATAATGACATCTCCCATCAGGGCGCTGTTACGGGGATCCTAAGAAGACACAGACATCTTGGCTGTAGTCTGCAAGGCTGTTATGTCTCAACTGTTTTGAATGTTGTATCACCTGTGACTCTGTTTCAGGGGTCTGGCTTGATCAAACCACATTAGTCTGGAAGGAATCCATAGCTTTTCATTTTCTGTGGAAATAAAAATAGAAATCCTTTTCCCCAGTTTTGTTTTTGTTTTTGTTTTTTTTTTTTAAAGATATAAATGCTGATGGCCAGGTACTAGTTTCTTATCGGCTAGCTCTGTCTTAATGATTAACCAATTTCTATTAATCTAAGTGTTTCCACATGGTGCTTAGCCCAAATCTTAGATGCTGCAGGTTAAGTATTCACTTGAGTGTGTTCTCTCCTTTATGTGTCATAGCACTTTAAAATGTGTAAGCTGTTTAAAAAATCATAACTCTGTTGTGATGTTGCTATTATTACTCCTAGCTTGTAAATGATGGAGTTTAGGTTTAGAAAAGATAATGTTGGCTTCATATCCTTTGTTGCCTTTGCCTAAACTCCGTAGAGACTAAGGAAGGCAACTAATAGAGTACTTAAGCATTGTGCTTAGCACATGGTAGGTGCTCAATAAATATTTTTCTTGCCCCTTTCTTTCCTCTTTTTGCCAGCTAGGTAGCTTAATTTCAGGGAAAGAGAGTCATTGTAAAGCTAATGCTATTATTTATATACTGAATTAAGTCATAGATTTTATAGACTTAATTCTGTGTGTATGTGTGTGTATAAACTGGAGGAAAACTTCTGGTGTTAGCTCTTGGGAATAGTGTCCATTTTATTTTGACACAGGGTCTCTTTTAGGCATGGACCTTATCTATTAAGTTGGGCTGTCTGGCTAGTGATCCCCAAGGATCTGCCTAGTTCTTTCTCCACAGTGCTGGGATTACAAGCATGAGCCACCTTGCCCAGGGTTTGGGTATGGGAGTAAGGTATTCAGGCTTAGAAAGCAAATATGTTACCAGCTGAGCCATTTCCCTATCCGTAGGTTTGGTTCTGATAATTATTACACGGATACAGACTGGAGCCTATAAAGTCGAAGGGCCCCAGTCAGACAGCTGGGGAACCAGTGTAGGACTGAACCAGGCCCCCTGAATGTGCATGTCAGCTAGAAGACCTGGGAAGTCTGTGGGGCCTCTGGCAGTGGAATCAGTATCCCTAGTGCACAAACAGACTTTGGGAGCCCATTCCCCCATGGAGGGATACTCTTTCAGCCTAGATACAAGGGAAAGGGCCTAGACCCTGCCCCAAATGACAAACTTTGATGGTCCCTCATGGAAGGCTTGACTCTCCCTGGGGTGGGGTGGGGGTCAGTGGGAGAATGGGAGGGAAAAGGAACTGGGATTGATATGTAAAATAAGATTATTTCTAATTTAAATAAAAAACAATCCTAAGTACAAATTTAGTCTTTGAAGACAAACAACCCTAGGGCTCTAAGTAATGTAAAGGTTACCACTTTAAAATTTTGCAGATAATATTCATGAATGATTTGATGAGTATCTTCAACCGATTACTCTTCTTAATTCTGAGCCTGCTATTCACCATACTTGAACGTTGAGGCTTTACCTATAGTGAAATTGTCTAAGTAATCATTATCTACTGAAGTAAACTAAAAGTTGTTTTGTTAACCCCTTCCTTAGACATAACAAATGTGACTTGTTCAAGATTGAAAGTAGATTTGAACTAGACCAGCTTTTGGCCACATGTCTCTTTATTTGTGCATGTTCTTTATTCTTTTTACGCTTTCACTGGTGCCTTTTCAATATGTGTTATTGTTAAATTTACTATTACAAGAGTTAAAAGAATTTGTTATATATCACAGTTTTGTCTGGATCCTGATTTGAGCAAAGAGTTTTTAAATGTTGAAGTTTAAGACTTGGTTATAAATTGAAACACTGAACAGATATTAAAAATATATTATTCTATTATTAAACACCACAAAATTTGGTTATATTAAGAAAAAGTGAGAGTTTACCCTTCAGAAACTCAGTGAAATAATGTGCCTCAAATCATATAGTGAGCAGAAATCATGTATAAGTTGAATTGTAATTGGTTGAGTTCAGAGATGGGTATATGAGGTTTTCGTCGTATTTGGATAGTTTAAAATTTCCACAGTTATAGAAGTATACCTGTCTAGTTGTGTTTCTGTTTTCATTGTTAGGCTTTCTATTTTGTCTTTTGATCATTGTAAAGAACTGGATATTGTTATTGGTTTGTTTTATTTAGAAAGACATCAAATCCATGAAATTAAAGTTTTGTTCCTTCTTATTTTGGATGCCAGGAAGTTTACAGTCAAATATATGGCCAATTTCAATAATGTGTTTGTTCATTCATTCAATAGATTTAAGGTTATGGAAGACGTTGCTGTTCTCTACCAAGTTGTCCATGAGTGGGGAATCTAGAGAATTAATTTTAGAGATCACCTGATACTGTGGATAAGGACTCATGGTAGACTGAGGAGGTGAATCAGTTAGTTCAATCTTTAGCTCACACATGAAAGGCTGGGCATGGTGGTCCATGCTTGTAATCTCAGTTCTGGGAGACAGAGGCAGATTCTTGGGACTTGCTTACAAGACAAATTAGCATAGTGGGCAAGTTCTAGGTCAATGAGAGACCTGCTCTCAAAAGGTGGGAATCTCCTGTGGAGTGATATCTGAGTTTGTCCTTTGGCCTCCACAAGCACACCCCCATACATACATGTGCACCTGCATACAACCCTCCCTCTCTCTCTCTCTCTCATTCTCTCTCTCTCTCTCATTCTCTCTCTCTCTCTCTCTCACACACACACCATGAGGTAGTGTAGAGGGGCTTATACAAGTTTTTATCTTTGAACCTCAGCACATACATCTATACAATGGTGATAAAATGATAAAAGTATAATTGACCCCAGAGATAAACACAAGAACTATTTATTAAACAGTATTTCCCCCCTAGAAGAAGGATCTAGAACATTTAAGGTAAAACAGGGGGCCAGGAAGTCCCCTTTGTGGGTTTTCTAACTTCATCATTGTTTATATTGGTTTTACTGAGTCATGTTTCTTTTAAAATCAAATATTAAAACATTTTCTTTCTCTTGACCTACTTTTTGTATTTATAGAAACATTCATAAATTCTATTTTGGAGTAAGGTATGGTATAAATAAAATTATCGCCTTTGAGAAAACACTTATGACTAATTCTAAGGAAAATATTTAAGGAACAATTTTAAGAATAGGATATTTTATAATCTGGTCACACATATATAACCCTAACCTGAAAATCTAAAATTGCTTTGGGAAGATAACCAAAATCTGCAACCAGTGAATGCTTCAATCTAGTGACTCACTGAGCATCTACATCGAAGTCTATCTCTTTGTTGTTACACTTCCTTCCCTACTGTCAATCATGTTTTCATTCCTTTCATATTTCTTATTTAATATAATCTATTTATAATGTAAATAGGAAAATCAAATGTGCCACCATGTCAAAAGTTCACCAATGATTCAGCAAGGTCCAACTCACATATAATTTCTCTCACTCCTCTGGACCTGTTAATTAGTGTGGCCTTTGGTCCAAAATCAATAAAGCATGTTCAGAACTCAGAGCTCAGAACTCAGCTCATGCACCTGCTCTTTGGTCTACTGTAGATGATAACTGGCTAGGTATGATACTTATGAAAGTTATTAGGAACTAGCCAATTAAAATCACATTTGAAAACAGTATTGTATTAAAAGGAGTAGGTCTAAAGGAAACACATTAAATCAGCATTAAAAATAGTGTCAGTAATGTACAGTATCAATATCACACGCTGTGACTTTGACATTTTTTACTGTGATTGTTTTAGAAAATAGTCTTCCTCAAAGAGATGTACACTGAAGTTTAGGGATGAAGGGACATGGCATCTGCAACTCAAATGTTGGAGAATGAAAGAAAACAAATGAGAAAATACAAATGTAATTAGTGAATCTGTTTGAAGTATATATAGTAGGTCCTTGACCTCCCCTTAATAACATTTCTCTACATTTGAAATTACATTAAAACAAAGGCATCAAACCTGCAATGACAGTTTTAATTTAAAGTGGAAATATATTTCAGAGTAGAACATTTTTCCCCCTTGACTTGTAGCCACAGTTGAAGACCTGCTTCATTATCTATACATAGAAAACAAAACAAAACAAAACAAAAAAACACCCAAGAACACAGGTGTGCGCTGACATTCAATACCAAGCTAAATTGGGAAACAGAACATGAAAAAACGATGCAGGACTGATCAGGAGTATAACATTCAAGGCCAAGTTATGTCTTGATCTTGATAGTGACATCATGGTCACCATGGAACAGTTACAGGGATTGTCCATCTAACGAATCATAGATCAGAAGGTATACATGAATCATATGTTTCTTTCTTGCTCACAAAGCATGGTATTGTGGTAACAAAGCTACAATCAAACTACATCCTTCACTCAAGGTCAATTGTGATATTTATGCTAGAGAGAAGCAAATGGCGTCTTCCCCCACCACGTCACCCCCATGCCAATGTTCCAACAGCAAAACCCCTTGCTTAAGTTTCAACCCATTTGACACTACAAGCTGAGACATTTTCTCAGGATTGCCTAATTCATCTGATTTCTTTTTTTCACCGTTGGAAAGGCACGGTTGTGAGAATGGTATCGTTTGTTGTATACACATATACTGATATGAATAGAGGGCAGGGGTTGACACTGGGTGTATTCCGCAATTGGTCTCTACTTGTTTTCTTCACACAGGGTCTCTTACTGAGGGTACAGACCACTGATTCAGCTAGGCTGGCTGGTCATGAGCTGCAGGGATCCACCTGTTTCTGCCTACTCAGTGCTGGGATTACGGGTTCACACTAACATGCCCAGCTTTAGTGTGGGCGCTGGGGCTTGCAATGAGGTCTTCACACTGGCATGAGAACATTTACTCATTAAGTGATCCTCTTGGCTCCTTGAAAGTGTTCTAATTGATAACTCAAAGAACTCTCTGAATAATGAAAACAACACTAGGAAAGGAAGTATATGCAATGTATATGCAATTTCTAAACAATTGATTAACTAGGTTACAGGAATGATGATGGAGTAATAGTATTGAAACTGCTTAGGAAATCTGTTGCTTTCTAGGTGGATTAAATCTGGATCTGTAAGCATCACCCCCTTTTCTAGCTGGCAATCAATGTTGAGAGATTAGTGGCTCTTACACAGACCAGTGACTCAATAGCAGCATCTTATTTTGCAAAGACTGTCTTTCATTTTCTGTATTAAATATCATACTTTATAGAGGTAGGATGGGAAGAAAGTCTGCATACAAGAAGGTAGTTAAAAGGAGTGAAGGAAGTGAATTGCCTCATAGCCTGGTTGGGGGTTAGGAGCAAATTTGAAAAATAACAAAATATTCAGAGATGTATTCATTAATTCTTCTTTCAAAAACTAGTCTGGACACCTCTCAAGGGTAGGAACCACTGCGTAGATTTCACGGGATCTAATGGTGGCATTTGGCATCCAATGTTTTCATAATCCTGCTGAGGGGTAGAATTACCTGAAGAGAAAGGGACTATGAGACAGAAGAAAACAACACAATAAAGGGATAGCCAGGAAAATAGTGAAGGAACCTATGTTTGTTTCTGATGACAAAAGTAGAAATAATCAAAGGGACCCCCTGTGTGTAGTAGATTCTTCTAGAACAGACCACCCTGTTATTCATTTAACTCTAGTGTACGTCCTAAGGAGTTTATTCTTTAGGCTACAACCTTGTGCAGGGTACACAGACATGCCCCTCTGAAGTCTTAAGTCTTGATCACACACACATGCACACACATGCACATGCACACACACACACACACACACACACACACACACACACACACACACCAGAATTGCCAAAAAGAACTGATGCAATGAGGAGGGAGTGTCCCAAGCAAAGGGCTTTGTTTATATGCTTCAGTTTCTCAGCATCTGCAGCTGCCATCTGTTTTAAGTTTGGTAATTTTTATTAAGGCAAAGTGGCACATGCTGTCACAGGAACTGCTCCAGCTCACGCTCCCCAGCAGGTCACCGGGTATCCCCTGGTGTGCTGAGACATAACATGTTTCCTGCCAGTGGATGAGGAGGAGAGAAAGCCCTGCTCAGCACTAGGTTTTAGTCCACTATGGCAACAGTCAAGCCACAGGCAGACATAAGAAATGCAAAGAACAATGATTGTATTTAAGGAGTTTGTCTATTAAGTTCACAAATAATTACTAAGTAGTCGTTATTCTTTGTAGTGACATAATTTAATTTCATTATGGAAGTTAAGAGAGCTAGCCTGATACCAAAAGGTGCTTTGGGGACATTTTTCTTCACTGATGGCACTTCCACAGTCTGGTCTATTCTTCCTAACCTGGTCTACATCTGGGACAAGCTTCCTGGGTTTAGGAGTACAGCATACAATCAGAGAGAAGAAGCTACTTAGTTCAGGCTGCAATTAAAGCTCAGAATTAGAAGAATATTTATTGAATACTCTGGGATGGGGAGGGGGGGAGAGGGGGGAATACCAAAACCTTTGGCAGCAGGGACTGATTGGGGCCCATTATAAGTTAGAATAAAGAGTAAAGATAAGAAAAAGAGTAGAGACAAATCACCCTCTGATCCACCCCAGTTCCATTTACACTTAGTCTGTGGATAAGCTGATTGTTAGCCCACTGTTAGCTTGGTATATAATGAGTCTGAAAGTATTTTGCAGGTAGTAGAACCCCCACATTGTTGGACTTGCCTGTGGGTGAGAGCTATCAGAGCAAAAGATGAAAGCCAGTAGAAACCTCTGAAGCTGCCTTTCTTTTCCAGCCTTTCATTGACAATAATGAATCAAAAATCAATAATACATCCCAGGACAATAGTGTGGATTGAGGATAGCCTTAAAGATAGAGAAAATGCATGGGAAGGATGCAAAGAAATACATGGATCAACCAAGTTGTAGCTTCATAAAGCAGACTCCTATAGCAGCTTTGTGCAGTACTTTTGCCGGGGAAAATTACTGTGGTATGCAACCACTGACTTTGCATACATTCTTTTCTAGTTATCAGGGTGAAGTATTATATGCAGTTTCCACTCATGTTGAATAAATAACACTATATACTGAGAATCTTGCCTCACAACTACGTTAATTCTCATTCCCTGAGGGGACCTGGATGGTCTGGACATTCCTCAGTTTATCATACAGGCTTTCTATAGTGACAGTGCCCCACTAATTGAAAACGATTAGGAAGAAGTGGTAAGTATGTCAGAGGCTGTGATGCAGCACAGCTACACCAGTGTCAGAGATAAACTGCACAAAGACTCTGAGGCTCATTAGGTCAATGGTATTTTCTGGGAGTTAAGTGTTTTGGGGGCATTTTTGTACCTTCTTCTAAATTAAGGGGGAAAATTGTATCATCTCATACCACTGGTAAGAAAAAGTCCAGGATTTCGGGGGTTGCTTTGGGTTCTGGGAACCGCATGCTTCCCACGTGGAATGCTTTTCTGGTGCATTTCCTAGCTGTTGATATGGGAGGTTGCCAAATATGAGTGGGGCCTACACTAGGAAAGAGCTCTGCTGCTCTGGGCACGGGGTTTAACAGACTCTTTGGTGCCAGAGGTGTCTGTGGTGGGAAAGGATGCTGCATGGTATTTGTCGAAAAACCACAGTGTTGAAATCCATAGTTTTAGAAGGCACACAACATTTCAACATTGCTTCTTGCTTTGCCTCTCTGTCCCAGTAGAGATGGAGTAGGGGGCGGGTTACTGGCCATGCAGACAGTGCTGCTCATCATGAGCTGGCTCCGTTTCAGTCTCTTGGCACAAGCACCTCTCCAGTAGGGCCACGTGAGCATGGAGAGAAGCTTGTGACCAGCTAGTAAGGAGGAAAAGGCTGGGTGTAGCCACAGACCAGCTTGTGTAGGTTGATACAAATGGAAGGTTATATACTGCAACCTCAACAGGTGGGACCCTGGAGGGCAGAGTCCAGGGGAAAATTCTCTGTGTGGGCAGAATGCTTCTGTTTGGGATAACCTTGAAGATACATCAGCTCCCGACTGTCTCATGTGGTAAGCTGCAGCCCCAGCTCCTATGTTAATGGTTAGTGTCTTTGTTTCATTCTCTGCATGTCTGTCTCCCAAGAACATTCCTAAACAAACAAGCCCACGGTTCTCTATCACAAATTTGTTTCCAAAGAGCTCACAAAAGACATGAATCTCCCAGGACTACGCCAGTGACCAGAAGGTACCCAATATGTAAGATTTGTCTCTTCTCCTCTATGATTTATTTTTTACTTGGAACCGTAGTCATTGTCTATAACTTCTTAAGCATCTATCATAGTCACAATGAAATAATCCTACTTAGAGGAAGGGATGAAGACGTAGTAAGCTGTCACGAGGGACAAAACCTTCAGCCTCATAGTCTGATGTGGGAAGAATTTCAGAGCAAATGTATATATTATGAATTTGCCTATCTGACATGGGTGTGGTTCTTCCCATTGTACAAAGAAATGGATGTCCTACAGCAGAGTTGTGTATCCATTTTCTTGTATATCCATCAAACCTTCTAATTGGGCAAATATGTTTATTTTCCTGGAAGCAAGATATGGCCTTGTGATTGCCCATACACAGTAGTGAGTATCTAGACAATTGTACAGTGTTGTGCTTTAAGTTTGGGCTGCTCAGGACAAGTAGGAGAGTGACTTGTTTCTCTTAATCCCTGGCTCTAACAAAGATCATCATTGTATCTGAAAATCAAGGAGGTAGTGAGTGACCATTTCCCAGGTTCCCTTGTTTGAGTAATACTGGTGAGATTACTCTTGTTATATTTATTAGCAAGAGGGGATGAGTGTCAAGAGCCTCAGCTTCTGATTTCATTCTTTTTTTTTGTCAATATTTTTAAATTTTATTTATTTATTTATTTTACTTATTGATCCCAGTTTCCTTTCCCTCCTTCTCTACCACCCTCCCATGACCCCTGACCACCTTCCTATCCCAACCCCCACCCCACTCCACAGGGAGGGTGATGCCTTCCAGGAGGGGTCAACAAAATCTGTCAAGTCATTTGGAGTAGGGACTAGGTCCTGCCTCTAGGTTAAGGGAGTATCCCTCCATGGGGAATGTGCTCCCAAAGTCCTTTTGTGCACCAGGGATACATCCTGGTTCCACTGCCTGAGGTCCCTTAGACTGCCCAGGTCTCGTAGCTGAGACCCATGTTCAGGGGGTCTGAGTCAGTTCTATGCTGGATTCCCAGCTATCAATCTGGGGGCCATGAGTTCCTCCTTGTTCAGGTCAGCTGTCTCTGTGGGTTTCTGCAACCTGGTCTTGTCCTCCCTTTCTGCTTCTGGATTCCAGTTCGGCTCAGTGTTTAGCTGTGGGTGTCTGCTTCTGTTTCCATCAGCTACTAGATAAGGGCTCTATGATGGTGGATAAGTTAGTCATCAATCTCTTTATCAGGGAAGGGCATTTATGGTAGCCTTTCCACTGTTGCTCAAATTGTCAGTTGGGGTCAGTCTTGCAGGTCTCTGGACATTTTTCTAGAGTCAGTTTTCAATTCAAACCTATAATGACTCCCTTTTATGCTCTCTCTCTCTCTCTCTCTCTCTCTCTCTCTCTCTCTCTCGCTCTCCTGGTATATTCCTCCCCTGACAAAATTCTTAAAGAAGTCATTACATTTCTTTTTCTGTGTTCTCGCTGATCAAAATTAAAATGGTTAGTATCTCCCCCATAGAAAGATAGGCCCAGAGAGCTATTGGCAAAAGCAAAGAATACATTTTGTGATTTGAGCAACAACTTGCAAAGAACAGAGAGAAATAGAGATGGAGGCAGAGGTAAGAGACAGAAAGGGGGGTAATAGAGAGAGCCAATAAAAGGAGTAAGAAAGCCCTTACTTTACTTGCCAAGTTGGTATGAGCTGCTGCTGGAGCATTCATTCAGCCAGCGTATCACAGTCAGGAGTAGCAAAGGCAGAGCTAAGGTTCAAGGTTTGGAGGAGACAGGAGGCCCAGAAGGCAGAGATGAGATTAAGTGAGGGCTGGGGGAACTGGGAAGAGGGTGGGAGTTTTCAGAGTCAGCAGCGTGAATGTGGTGATCAAAGGTGCCTGTCCCCCAAGTAGAAGGACAGCAGTTTAAGTCCTCAGAACCTATGTAAGAGCCAGGCAGGCAGCATGGCCTCCTGTAATCCCAGTAGTTGGGAGACAGAGGCAGGGGATAAGATGTCTAGTTAGATGTGGTGATCAGCAAGACCTGTGTTTAATTGAGAGACTCAACCTCAGTAACTGATGTGGAGAGCAATCGAGGAAAATAATTGATATCAGTTTTTTTCAGACCTTCAAACACACAAACACACACACACACACCTGCAAAATCGAAAGGCTTAAATCTAAACCTCCCTTAACATAGCTAACACTGGAGCCCAAAAGAAATTACAGGTCTACACACTGTATAAATTTGTGAACTCTTATATGAAGTCTTACACATATAAATAACATTACATGGGCAAAGATATATCTAAGACTCCTTATTTTAGTTTAGGTTGTAAGAGAATGAGGTGACACAGGGTTATATCAACCATATTCCAGGGCAAGCCCCATAGCCAGGAGTAGTTATCCAACACAAACTGTTTATGAGAGAGAGAGAGAGTGGGGAGGATGGGTATATGAACAAAATATATATTGTGTGAGATTATCAAAGAATAAATAAAATAGTGTTTTAAAACTACTGTAGAGAATAATTTAATCAAATTTCGGGCTATGCTGCAACCAAGACAACTCAATTGTTAAAATGCAAATATACTTTCTATGTTTACTTGAATGATGTGGATTAATTATTACAAATTGTGAAGTCTTCTTTGTGAATCACAGGTTGGAAATGAGTAAAAACAAAACAACAACAAAAAAAAACCCTCATTCTTCTTTGGTCCTTCTTCCCTTCCTTCTCTCTGTCTTCCTTCCTGTCTTCCTCTTCTCTGTTTTTTCAATGTAGAGCTGTTACCTTGTTCAAGATAGATAAAAAATTAAAAAGGAAGGCTCAAACTGATTTTGGGTGGTGGTTTGAGAGAGGTATGGTCTGTAATTTTACTTCATATGACTTAAAAGTGGATGATAAAGTTGTACAACTAGGATTAACTTATTAATTTAAAAATTTTCAACAAGCAGTACAATACAAAATCAAATGGCAAAAGAATGAGTCAAACTAAATATACCCTTTATACCATTAACTTTAATTATTCTAGGAAAGGAACAAATAAGATATTAAAAATGTAAAAATGCCTAAAATCACTTCCAAATTTCAACCTGTAATTCTTATAAGAAATTTTTATCATATAGTATATCCTATTGTTGTTATATTCCTTTTTATGGTAATGATATTTGAATATATTCAAACAAATTTGCAAATGTATTGCTTATTTTTCATATAGAAATTTTGTAAGTCATCAAGTATATATTTCTAAAATAAATCATGAGATGACATGTGTGCTCCCCAGCTGTGCATACTTGTGATATGTAACTAATTTTATTCAGACAGCAAATTGACAACACAACATTTTGGGGGCTGGATAGGAGACAGCTCCCCATCCCTTGGCACACAGCTCAGCAAGCCATCCTGCTGTCCCTTCAGCTTTATCCTTGAGGTTCTGTAGTTTTGGGTTATCCTTGAGGTTCTGTAGTTTGGGGTTACCTGTCTGCGTGTTCCTCTCCCCTGTGTTTCACCAGGGGCACTGAGATGATCAATCAAGAGGGTTGGGGTGTGACCCAGGATTGACCATTCAGAAATGCAAGCCACTGACTCTTGTCATTGTGCTCTCTGCCCACTACAACACATGACCCCTTTAATTCATGCCTACAGTGTGTAAAGCCCCAGGGATACCCTCCGGAAGTGTGACCAGACTGTTGTCATACCTCCAGGGTTTCAATAGCTACTAGACTGGGCCCTTTAAGAAACTACACTTGCTCTTTCAAATCAGGACAAGAGTCTCCTTATTCCACAGAAGCAGTAACTCAGTTATAGTTGTCCTGGTGGCCTAAAAAAGTCAAAGCTGCCTCCAGAATTGCCTGCCTTACTGCTTGACATAATTTATGTACTGGGAGGATCTGATCAGTGCCTTTGTTCTGTGAAAGCTGAGAGGCTTAAAAAACGGAGAATACATCATCATGTGACCTCAGAACACATGACAAAGATGAGACACCACAAAATGGGAAATACAAAAGCCTCCAAACTCTGCAAGAGGGGTGTGTGTGTGTCTGTCTGTGTGTGTGTGTGTCGGTCTGACTGTGTGTGATGTGTGTGTCTGTGTGTCTGTGTGTGTGTCTGTGTGTGTCTGTGTGTGTGTGTGTGTCTGTGTGTAGTGTCTGTGTATGTGTGTGTGTGTGTCTGTCTGTGTATGTGTGTGTCTGTGTCTGTGTGTGTCTCTGTGTGTGTGTGTGTGTGCGTTTTTCTTCTTGTTTCGTTGTGCAATCCTTGATCTAGGGAACAGAGTTTCTTTAGCACAGGGTGGTTGCCAGCATAGGGATTCATTTCCATAATATCTACAGCAACTCAATAGCCCTGAGACAGTGTCTGTGAAAGGAACTGACCACAGTGACCCACAAGCGACAGCCCTTTCGCTTCTGGCGGTGGCTTTACTCATTGTCCCACCTTCCCTGTTTTCAACCTGTGCGGGGAATCTGCTGTGGATCTCAAGCTGAGTGCCTTTGCCACTTCATCAAAAATAAGTGACCATCAGAAAACAGACTGGTTCTCCAGTAAAGATACTTTCGGCTGGGACGCAGCCTCTCCTGACTGTGTCCCTCACGGTGCCTGCCTCCACGGCGCCCGCCATTCGCTCCTTTAGCCTTCAGAGAGCTTTCAAGTTAATAGATGGTGTTTTTTGAATTAGGTATCGTAAGGAAACATGAAAAAGAAATAGAATGCAGGGTCTCTGCTCCCAGAATGACTAAAATCAAAAGACTCCACAGCCTATAATCTTTTCTCTTTTTCTTTTGAAGATTGGAAGCTCAGTCATTCAGCTGTCTCCCCCTTCCTCGGGTCTGCCTTGAGGGACAGTGAGATGATCCCATTTTACTTCTCATTAGGAACACATGGACGGGCTCAGAAACGTCTAAAGTGTTAATTAGTAGCAGCCCTTCTTGAATCAGGTATAATCTCATACTGCCTTGGGATCAAGAACTTGGCTAGCAGTGAGTTTTGAGCAGTGTGGTCAATAAAGAGAACCAGCAACTGTTTGTTTGTTTTTATGCTGAAACTCCCAATTAAAATTTGGTTAGTTTTATCATCAGGAATTCACTGGCATTTTTGTTTTCCAGGTAGTAGTAGATTTGTGACAGTTCATGGTGTTTTGCGATCTTCACATACCTGCTATACCTCCAGCCCACAAGTTGATGTACTCCAGTCAGGAGCTGTGACATCGGGGAGCATAGTATGTAGGACCAGCATGCGGTAGCAGATCACTGCATTAAGGATGCGGTTTCCAGCTCTTGAACCATGTCAGGAACGTATAGCCAGTCTGTCTGTTTCATGCTTGGTTAGAGGGAGAACATACAGATTTGAACATCTTCAGTCCAGAACTGTACGCCCTTTGGCTTTGCATTCACTGTCCTTGCAGCAGCGGTAATGCACTTAGGCTTGCAAAAAGAAATCTATTACATACTAGGAAGTCAATACACTATGTGTATAATTACTTTGATTTCTTAATGGTGATTGGCATATAGTTGATACTCAAAACTGTATTTCTCGGCTAAGTCAGTAATTGTCAAACTAAAACCCAGACAAGGAAATGGACTTCTATAGCTTACCTCCTTCCTCCTATCCATGAGCAGAGAATTAGTTGCCATTCACTTTAACCCTCTGAATACATTCTCCTTAATATCAACTTGCTAGTTATTCACTGTGCTTTGAGCTAGTGTGGTGGGTGCTGGATGGGGGAGCCTGCCACATTTGGGTTTGTTGAATACAGCCAACTGCTTTGAGTTCAGCAGAACCTAGCATGTTTGGCAAAGCCCTTTCCTGTCAAAGCTTTAAGAACATGTGGACCGAGATGGAAATTTAATCTGCATGCTCATTTACACGTAACTCATCAAAACATTTTAAAGAGCTCTTTGAAGTCTGCAGAGTTTTTCAATCTTTTTTCATGGAAACTTTTCAAGCATTTTTTTTTTTTGGAGGGGGGGTTCGTGGGAAGCTAGGCTTGGCTAAGACCAAGCTTAGTTGAGATTGGACCCTTACCACTCTCCTCTAATATTTTGTTTGTTTTATTTTGTTTCTGAGAGAGGGTCTCACTCTGTAGGCCAGATTGGCCTGGCACTTACTATACAGCCCAGGCTGAGTTTGAACTCACAGGAATCCCTTTGTCCTAGTCTCACAAAAACTGTGAGTATAGGCACAAGCTCCCCAATATCTTATATTGATTTAAATATCATATCTTCTCTTTGCACACGTTTTGTTGCTGTTCCAACTGCTTCTTTCATTTCTAAATTGTTGTTCATTAAACTTTATGGAAAAGCACAAATTAAAATTTGAAGAGAACTGATATATTGTTAGCATCTAAGGGGGGGGGGAGAGATTCTTATGATCAGCCTTTGACAGGATTATTGTGAGGATAATGGTGCCTTGTGTAACTCAAACCTGGAAAAGGTTGGGGTAAACCTGGCCAAGAACCTGTGACTAAAGAGGCCTTAGGCCTCAAGAGGAGGCCCTATTTCTGTTATTTTTGTTAAAAGGACATGGTATCAAACTACCTTCTAAATTATATTCAAAAATTAGTGGCTTGGTCAGTCTTCATCATGTAAGCTTCTTTTTTGTAGCATGTTAACACAACTCCTGAAAGTGTGCAAAGTGAGTGCGTGAGGGATACTTGGCCCTAAGGGGGACATTTAAACTATCCAAGGATCAGGACTTATCAAGGATGAGGATGTGGGAAGAATGTAAGAGCCATAGGTCGGTGAGGAATAATGCAAGACATTTTCTTCTGTGTACAGGATGACTGTTGCACTCAGGAGCTCAATTGCATCTGTGGTTACATGCACAGGATTTAGCCAGTTACCATTCTATCTTCCATGGGGATCTCTATGGGGAAAAATAAAGTAATTATCAAGTAGGAGTGTTGTCACTAAGAAGAAGTTTCAGTGTGTGTGTGTGTGGGGGTGGATAAAAGAACTATTGTGTGTGTGTGTGTGTGTGTGTGTGTGTGTGTGTGTGTGTGAAAGCTTCAAACTCAGTATATGTGATAAAGGGTTGTAGAAAATGACTAATTCAATGCCAGTTTGCCATTTATTTCACTGAACAAATATCTCACATATATTTTATTAAACTGTAATATATATATATGTATATATATGTATATATATATATACACACATACACACACACACACACACACATATATATATATATATATATATATATATATATACACTCTCCTCTTCTCCTCTGTCTTTCTCGTGTGTTAGTCATGTACATATTCCTGATTGTGAAGCAACCATTCTCCTGCCATTTTGTGGGAAACCTAAACCATACACACACACATACACACACACACACACACACACACACACACACACACACACACATGGATTTATGTCACAGTTTCCTTCATTCAATCCTGATTCTCTCTCTCTCTCTTTGTGTGTGTGTGTGTGTGTGTGTGTGTGTGTGTGTGTGTGTGTGTTTTCCACGTATAGTCAGAGATAGGAATCCTTAAATCTTCTCAAATCCCTAGAGGATTCCTAGACTCCAAATTATTCAAAGCCATTGTTGTATCTCTACAAATGAACCTGCTTTTATCTTGGTCCTTTTTTGCAGTTCGCTATTCATCATGTCTTTCTGGCTAGGTAGCTAGTATGGTCAACAGGTGAAGAGTTAGGACAGCTGGATACTTATAATTTATTCTGTTTCATATGCCTTGTTTTGGATATCATTAAATTATTTTTCATTGCTTCCCAAACAGACAGGGATATGGCTGTGCATGTTTTGTGAAAAGGCATTCTCAGTAAACTTTGTGAAGCAGGGAGTAAAGCAAAGTAAGGAAACAGAAGGGCTAAGCAAGGGTGTGGCCACTGGACTGACTTTGGTGAGAGTTCATTGTTTAAATATCAGTTCACAGTGTTTGACTCCGTGAGGTTAAAGGGCCAAGCGCTAGGATCTTCATGTCAGTCGGCCCCTGGCCACACTAAGGGCATCTAAGCAAGCTGGCTCCAGTCAAAACAGGGCAAGTCCCTGGAGAATGTAACTGGCATTAAGCTGTTTACTCATCACTGGCAGGAGCCGGGTGAAAGGGCTTGCTGACCAGTAAAAACATTCTAGAAGGGTCACCTACAGCATTTCTTGTAATACTGAATACATTGCTTTCTGCATTTCCCTGTTAAGCTGTCCCAGGTTCATTTTAAAGGTGATCAATGAGAAAATAGAGATCGAGACCCTATTATTATGGGCACAGCTTAACAATTTCTCAGGGTAACCTCTCCACACAGTAGGAACATGACTTTCAGTGAGACAATTTGATGAAAGAAAGCTTATCTTATTTAAGTCACTACTGGGCTTGCCCATCTGTGTTCTCTGTGGTCCAAAACCAAAGAATTAGAAGAAGCAGGTGTGCATTCTGGATCCACATGTACTTGTCGTAGTTTTTCTGTGATGGAAGCTCTCAAACATCAGCATGTACCAGGCTCAAATGTACCAACTTTTCAAAGCACCGTTTCCAGGCTTCTACCTCCCTGACAACAGTCACCCCTCTTCCAATGTGGCTGTTCCTTCTAGGTGGTGCTGTTGCTGTGTTGTAACTTTAGCTGCTCAGGATACTTGAGGCTGTTTATTTTTTGTTTGTCTGTTTGTTTTCTAAAGCCACAGGCAGTCATTCACATGAGCATACACATGGGTGACCATAGACAACGTAGTGTGCATCTCCCTATGGAATTAGCTGTGCCTATTGATTATGTATGAAGAGTGTAAATTCTAAGTAAGCATTCTAAAAATAACTAGAAAGTGATGCCCAGGGGTAAAATAGAGCTCTAGATTAGTAGTGTAAAATATAAATGTAATGTTTGCTATGCATATAAGTTATGAAATAAAATAAATGAGAGGCATTGCTTTGGAGTGAGTTCCGGCACTAGGCTCCAGCACTTGAGACCAAGCAAGAATGGAGTCCCTGTGCTAGGTGCCACGGAATCAAACTCAACATAGGCATCAGCTGATCATTCAACACCCAGAAGATTCTCATCAGCCAGTCCAAAGGAGCCCAGTCAACCTAAGCCTGGCAGTTAAACAAGTCTTTGCTTTACCCTTAAACGGAAAGACACTTGATGGTTGCTAATCTGCCTTATACACCAGTTTCCTTGTCCATTCAGACTGCCTGAATAAAACTGTTCTTCTATGCCTTGAGGAATTCTTTCTATTTTCATAGACTGTTTGCTTCCTGGTAAATGTCTTTGCTATGAAAGCCATTAGATGTTTGAAATTCAATTTGTTGAAATTTTATTCTTGAGTGCTTTATTTGCCAGCATGCAAATTCAAAGAAGACTACAAAGGAGATGGTGAAAATTAATTTTTATATTATTTCACCTAGACCAATAAGCTAAAGTAGAATTTCTTTTACATATAGCCAACATAAAATTCTTGGGATTTTTCTGTATTCTCTCTTTTTTGTAGATAACTCTAGGAAGGGTCGCATATAGGATGGCTCGGGGTAGACCTGCCCATTTGCACATTTGTGAGTAGTGGCTATTGTAATAGGCAGAACAAGAGCTTTTAATCAGGCAAACTCAGTGGAAGGTGTGATTATTCTTTTGCCCACCTCAGTTCTTCAATTTATGTTTAGTAAGCGAAACACCTTAAAGGCTTAATGGTATGCAATGGCAATGAAAGAGCCTGTAGAGGCTGCAAGTGTCTGCCTGAAGATGGCTGAGAGGCAGAACCACTTTCCAAAAGTTTAGGATTCTGATGAATTTGAGTCAGGAGCCCTTGTCATGGAGGGCATGATATTTCCCTATGGTTGCCAATGTTGGATCAAGCCATTAGTCTGAGTGGGAGATCAGACCGTGTGCACGTCACTTTAGACCTTCAGGAGCATAGGCACGGGAGGACAAGTCTGAGGGCTCTAGAGCAAGTGGAGGCCAATGTGAAGCTGTGGAAGATCGCTTCCATTAACGAGAGGTTAGCAGAGAGGTTTAGCCTCATTCCATCCTGGAGGCAGGATGCTAAAACTCATAGAATGCCAAGGAAAAAGTAACGAAAACCATTTATGTGACAAGAGGTTTTATATTCAATGTGTCCCCGTGCCGTCTTCTCTTTGACTCAGCATCCAGGGGTGGGTAGGACTTGCATTACCTCTCTTCATGCTGCAGGTCACTGTGGTAACTGCCTTCTCTGGATCAGTTACCAGTGCCCTGACCTTTGACCTTTGTTAGCTAGTACCAGTGTGTCTAGATCTTGCTTAGGAAGTAAGTGCAATGTGGCTCTGTGGGGCTGCAAACACTGGATAATACAAGATATGAAATATTTTTTTCCTTTTACAAAAAATGTTTTTAATTGAAATAGAATCCCATCACTTCCTCCTCCCACTCCTTCCAGCCCCTCTCAGGTACCACCTTGAAGGGCTCCCATGTCCCTCCCAAGTTGATAAACTCTTTATTTTTGATTATATTTATTACATATATCTGTGTGGGCATATGCATGCACAAATATGAAGAGAGCCTGCTTGAGTCCATTTTGTTATTTGTGTGTTTATGGATTCAAGGCTAAGTACTCTCTGTCTTGGATAACCAATTAGGGGCCTCATTCCTGGGAGAGGCTAGTTCTCCATCTCCCAACAGCTTCCCATGGTTCATTGTCTAGGGTTGGGTCCCTGTGAAATTTCCCCCTTCTGTTTTAGTATGTTGATTGACAATGCTGCAGCTCTGGTCTTAGTATTTTCACTTGAATGATGCTTAAAGTCTTTGCTGATTTTTATACCCCTTCTTTCCTGACTAACTGCAAATGACAGAAACGGCCACTGCTTTGACTGACTTCTGGAAGCTTGAAAGAATTCTAGACAGTATGCTTCTCAGAAATTACATAGGCACATTGCTCCTCCCTGGGCTTTTGGCAAACGTGCCAGCATGAAAACAAACAGGCGAGTCGCTGTTTCTTGCTTCTCCAGGTTATGCCAAAAGAATCCTACTTCCTCCTCACAATCCTGCTACTAGCACCTGAGACTAGGAATGTGAGTTGGGATCCAGACCTCCATTTATTTCTTTTAGGTTGCATATAAAAACTGGACAGGGCCCCCAGCCTCTTGTGTGATACATTTAGGCACAGACCGATGAGTCAGTTTATGTTTACAAAGACAAAGGTAACACCATCGAAAGGTTTTTGAATATCATGATCTGCAGAATGTAAGTGAAATCCTGACCCAGAAGTTCAAAACTTTGTGCTCAAATTCAATTGCATTTTAAAAACTTCTGAGGGCAGAGTTGTTTAAATTTGGGTTAATGTCCAGGAGTCACCCTCCAAAGGCTGTGAGTACGACTATCTGGAGTGTAGCTCTGGGCATTGGACTTGCAGGATTCTAAAGTAAGACCCAAGTCAAGAACCAATGTAGAGTCAAAGCTGGAAGAAGGTGGGGTTTTAAATGTATGTTAATCTTCCCCAGTCATGTACAATTTTCAAAAAACATTTGGGTAAGCTATTTTAAAAGTATAATTCCATCATATTGTGCACATATTCAGACACTAACCACACACAGAGATTAGGAGACTCTGGTTCCCATAGAAGCTTAGGTTGTGCAACCTATACAACTTCATGTTTTTAGTATTCCTCCCAGAATACTTTCCTTGGATTTTATCAGAGACTCTTTCCCAAAGATGCATTTCCCAAATGCAGCATCTTGCATTCCCGTCAGTAGACCCGTGAGAGGTCCCTTCATGTTCTCATCAGTGTTGGGTATTGGACTTTCCAGGTTCAGCTTATGAAATCAGGGTGCACCTGGCAGCTTTAATTTTCATTTCTCTATTGGCATAATGTTATCTTTTAATATAGTATTTGTTCTAACTTTTTCCCCACTCCATACTTTATCTTATATTTAGTCATGTATACAAAGAAACGTGACCATATACACTGTTCTAGCATGCTTCTTTGTTGCTGTGATAAAACACTGACCAAAACAACTTGAGGAGGAAGGGGTGTATTTCATACTGTGCTTCCAAGTACCAGTTTGTCACTGAGAGATGGCAGGTCAGGAACTCCAGGCAGGAACCTGGAGGCGGGAATTGAAACAGAGACCATGGAGGAGTGCTGCTTACTGTCTCGTTTCCTTTGACTTGCTCACCTATCATTCCTATACAGCCCAGGCCCCCTTGTCCAGGGATAACATTGCCCACTATGGGCTGGACTCTCCCATATCAATTAACAACCAGTAAAATGCTCCCACAGGCCAATCTGATAGAGACATAGCGTCAGTTGAGGTTGGTTCCCTCTTACCATATATGTCCAGTTGATAACTGAAGCTAACTATGACATATATCCCCATTTCCCCTTCCAATTCTATCCTCATGGTATCATTTTAATGATGTAAGTGCTAAATCCAGTTGGCACTTACCCTTATGAGCACACGAGGCCACCCACCGGTGCCTGTCACCTCATCAGTGGCCACGTGGTAAAAATGCATGGCTCTATTCTCTCTCCTTCAGAGACCACCTGAAAGTCCCTCAGTGAGGGGAGGGGCCTGCAGATCTCCTCTCCCGCTTGCAGAGTTCTGCAGCTGCTGTGCATTCATTTCTTTGGTAGCCATGCCATATCCAGAAAAACAGCATTTCACAGCACTCCTCCCCATTTTCTGTCTCTTACGTTCCTCCTGTCTTCTCTTTTGCTGTCTCTCCTGAGCCTTGCTTGGAAATAGCAGCGCAGGGGCCATTGATAGAGGTGTTCCACTCAGGGCTGAACACGTAGTCTCTTCCTAGCACTCTGACCAGTTATGCGTCTCTTCGTTGGCCTCTGCCCACTGCACGAAGACCTGGCTGACCAAGGCTGAGAGCAACCTGGGGAGGGTCTGCAGGGCTGGCCCTTTGGCACATGTTTAAAGACGGGTTGCCTAAGGGCCTGGCCAGTCTACGGGGCCGATGACAGTGGGTCAGTATTTATACTTAGTGTATGAATGGACCCTGGGAGCCCATTCCCTATGGAGGGATACTCTTTCAGCCTAGACACATGGGGGAGGGCCTAGGTCCTGCCCCAAATGATATGATGGACTTTGGTGATCCCCCATCGGAGTTCTCACTTTCCCTGGGAAGTAGACAGGGGGTGAGAGGACTGGAGGGAGAGGGGAACTGGGATTGGTGTATAAAATAAGATTGTTTTTAATTTAAATAAAAATTAATAAAAATGGTTTAGCAAAAAAAGATGGGTTGCTAGTTTCTTAGTATTGATTTACACAAACACACATACACACACGCACCTTACCAGATAAATATTATATAAATATGTGTGTTTAGTATATGCCATATATAATATGATTGAATTTTTATAGCATTTCTTTGATAATTTCCAAATATCTCAAAAGAAGGAGTCTCCTTGGAAACAGAAGACACATTGCAATATGCAAATTCATAGCATCCTGTTGAGAGTTAAGTGCTTGAGGGATACCCATACATTTCATGGTGATAAGGACAATTTTATGTCTTTCTCACACATTGGGAGACTATGTTACTCAGAGTGAAGTACTTTCTCTTAGATTTAAGGCTATGGATTAATGTAACCCTACTACAGAGATCTGTATGGATAACATATTCTATATACTTTGTAACAAAGTGCCCTGTTTCTTCCCTTTTGGGTGTATGAGTGTCTTGCTTGGGTGTGTATATGTGTACCACGGATGTTCAGCTCCTGGGGAGGCCAGCATTAGGGCCACTGGAGCTGGAGTTCAGATGGTGCTGGGACTCCTCCGCTACAAGAGCAGCAAGTGATCTTAACTTTGAGCTAGTTTTCCAGCCCTCAAAATCACAAAAATATTAACCTTATTTTAGAAAATGAAAATGTGGTCTTTCTCCCAAATTTTTGAAAACAGGAAAACATTTGCTTCCAAGGTATTAACAATCTACGGTATAAAGTCAATCTTCCTGTTAAGCTATTTTTGTCAATAATTTTAAGTAACAAATACACAATTTTAAATGGTCTAGTGTCTGTTTACTAAATGAAGAATGTGATAATACATTATCAAAAGGCAGAGCAATGACCTCTGAAAACAATTTAAAGAAATTAAAAGCAATTAGCAAGCCTACTAAGCTGTCTTATGAGGTATGTAGTCTTTTTGTCTACGTGCCTTCGGTTAAGTGATTAAGAATAGCACGCTATGCTAATCAGTGTGGACATGTGAATGTTGATTGGCTGGCTGACTCAGTCACAGAGGTATTGGTGACAGTGACTCCTGTAAACAGTGAGAAAAGGTCACTGCATAGGATAATCTAATGCCACATGCATCATGTGGTCTGTGATGTCAGTACTTTGAGCTGAATTCTTTTTATTTTCAGACATTATGGACAGTTTCCAGCAGGTCACTAGGACCTTGGTAGATTGCCCAGATAACTGTCACTTTTCTGGTGGGCTGTCA
Organism: Phodopus roborovskii; assembly: GCF_943737965.1. NCBI lineage: Eukaryota > Metazoa > Chordata > Mammalia > Rodentia > Cricetidae > Phodopus > Phodopus roborovskii. Next base: position 11,946,922 of record NW_026125397.1, read on the forward strand.
GCTAACCAAATTCAGAATCTCCATCCAAATGGAGGTACCTCCGTTTTCTGATCTCTCTCATATGTCCAACCACAGATCATTCTGTTTCATTTCCTTTCATCCCCAGATCTCTCCCGTGTCATTCTCCCTGAATGTCAGACCTTCACGTCTTCTTGCTTTTTCCAGTCACATGACTGAGTGCTCTGAGGTTGGCATAAAAAGGAAAATTTTGTTGAAACATATGATTTACATATTGGACATTATGCTTTCTCCCTGTTATTTGGATAATAAATTAGATCACCAGAATCTTTTAGCCTTTCCCTGTAACTACAACCACTATATGAAATTCATGGAGGACTAGTTAATTCCTAGATACCTCACATCTTACCTTTAACTCTCACAATTCTTTAAAATTGGGCCCTTTCTTTATCCACTCATTTTGTAGATGGAAAATTTAGAGCTGCTAGCCCAGATTACACAGCCAGAACTTTACTTTATTACTATTATTAATAATTCCCCCCTAAGCTATGTGCTAGAATTTGGGAAAATGGTGAAAACACCACTTTTCTTAATAAAGTTTGAAATTATGATACACCAAAGAAGAGAGTGTAATTATTTTCATTTACATATGTAAAGATATGTTTTAGGATATTGCAAGTTTCATGAATTCTCAAAAACAAAATCAAGTATTTTGACTTTATTTTTGCCTGCTGGTTTACTTACTAAGAAGGTAAAGTATAATAGCTTCCCCAATTGACTGTTACTTTTATCTTTAATTTTCTAGATTAATTGAGTAGCTTTTAAAAATTGGTGCTTTGTGAGTTTTCAAATTTAGCAAGCAAAGATTATTTTATAATACAGATAGAAAAATGGCCATGCTGAGAATACACAAGGCATCCTGTTCAGACACAAAGAACAAATTCCCCAAATCCCCAGCCTGTATCAGACCACCTACAGCGGCCTGCCTTTCCTCTTTGCCTCTACTCCCTGGGGACTCCACAGATCTCTCTGGACCCAGCCTTCTTCCCTCATCTTTTGAAACAGCTGCCAACACCTGAAGGCACTCTTTCCTTGGGACTGAAGTAGACAATCTTCACTCTTCTTGCTCTCTTCTTGTGAATTCTCCAGGCTCATTCCCAGTCCTGTATCAGATCACATATAGCCTACCCTCCCTCTCTGACTCCACGTCTTGGGGAACCCACAGATTCTCTAGGCAGACCCAGATTTCCTCCTTCCTCTGGGCCCTATCAGCTATCCCCACCTTCTAGCTCATTTCCATTCCTTCTTGTCAGCCTTAATACACCTGGCAGGGACTCAGAAGCTCTCCCTACCAGGCAACTTACAGCTACCAAACAAACACATAGAGCACCCACCCAACAAAGACAAGACCACATATTAACAATTAGAACCACAATCATCCAAAACCCAGACATTTAGATACCAGTATAGAAACACATCAGTAATAGTCAAGACAGTTAGTTTCTACAAGTACCCAGCAACCCTACTACAGTAGGCCCTGAGAAATACAACATAGCTGAAGCACTATTAACGATGTCTATGAGAACACCAAGTTGAATAAAAGAAGAAAACCATACAAGGATAGAATAGAAACACTAAACAAAATCCAAACTGAAATAAATCTGAAAATGAAAATTTGAGGAAGTCAAACAAAAATCTCAGAGGTATAGAAGAGAGATTCTGGGGCACTGAAGATAAGCTAGAAGAAATGGATGTCTTGGCCAAAAAAATATATTAAATACCAAAGAATCTGGGCACAAAACATCCATAGAATTTGGGACCAAATTTACAAATGACAGGAATAAAAACTGATGTTAGAAATACAGAAAACATTTTCAATAATATCATAGATGAAAATGTCATTGACCTAAAGAAGGAGGTGACTCTTAAGATACAAGAAGCACACAGAACACAAAATAAACTGGACCAGAAAAGAAATTTCCCACAACATATAATAATCAAAATATGGGATAAATGACAGGTGTAAGGGGAAGAGTCCAAGTATCATATGAAGACGGACCTATTTGAATAACAACTGACTTTTCAATAGAGACTCTAAAAGCCAGAAGAGCCTGATCAATGTTCTACAAACTCTAAGAGACCACACACCAGCAAATTAAAACAGGGAGGGAAAATAAAATCCTATACAACTACAACAAAACAACAGGAAACAGCAAGCATGGCTGTTTGGTCACTGTCACACCAGGAGTCTCCATTCTTCAAAAACGAATTGGATTGGAAAACAGGATAGCAAGATTAAAGTTATGAAGTAGCAAGAAAAATCATTTTATGGTTGAAGACCACCACAACATGAGGATCTACTGCATTAAAGGGTCATATCATTAGTAAGCTTGAGACCCATTGCGCTAAAGGAAAGCAGCAATAAAATGACTGCTAATGACATTCTGCTGTTCTGCTATACTCACAGGTCAGTGCCTTGCTCAGGCATCATCGGAGAAGCTTCCTCTTGCAGTAAATGAGAACAAACACAGGGAGCCACAGTGGGGCAATGTGCAGAGAGTGAGAGCCCTTGGAATACTCAGTCCTAAATGGGAGGTCTTCATCAAGTCTCTCCTCTCAGGCTGCAGGGATCTCTGTGGAAGCGGAGGTAGAAAGATGGGAAGAGCAGAGGGGATGGAAGACAAAAAAAGAAACAAGGCCTTTCCAGTTCAGCAGGACTGGTGGACATATGAATCGCAGAGACTGCAGCAGCATGCACAGGGCCTGCAGGGGTCTAAGCCATATGTGGACCCAGTACCGAGAGGGGACAAAGACACACCCCATATCCCTAACCCAGAAGCTATCTCCAATTTATAACCACTTGCAAAGGAAAACTTAGTTTCCTCCAACAAAGTCTCACTGAGTATACAAACCACAGTTACAGGCCGGCCCCAGGTTCAGCAGTAGATGACCAACGTAAAAGCAAATCAATGGTATTTTTAGAGGTTTTTCGTCTCACAGTGCTTTCTCTGGGCGTGTTATTTCTTACAGGTCTTTTGCTTATATATTATGGTTTTGATTTTATTTTTGTGGGTTTGCTTATGGGTATGTGAGAATGAGTGTCTCGGTGTCCGTGTGTGTTTCTTGTGTCTTTACTTTGGCTCTGGACCTTGTTTGTTTTGTCCTGTTCTGTTCTTTTGTTTTTATTTTATCGTAATTTATTTAATTACTATTTTTAGATGCCTGTTGGTATTCTAATGGGACAGAGAAAGAGGGAGTGTGGATTTGGGTGGTTGGGAAGGTGGGAGGGGATCTGGGAGTAGCTTGGGGAGGGGAAACCATGATCAGAAATATATCATATGGGGAAAAAATCATTATCCAATTTTAAAAATAGAAAAAACCCATAGGGAAATATTTTATGAGCCCCCTTAAAAATATGAATTAGACAACAGAAGGAAGTAATGTCCCTCCCAAAGAGCCATATACTATCTAACAAGAATCCTAGTGTCAGGAATGGGAAATCTTCCTTTGAGTTGTTGGGTAGGTGTGGATTCCAAGAGACTTCCCAAACATTATAGGCTGTTGTCATTGCTCCAGTAGGTCTCCTAGAGGCTGAGGGTCAGACTCTACTGCTGAAAACCCAAATACTTGGGACTAAAACTAACCTAGAAGCCTCTTCCCTGAGGACTACCTCTCATAGAATCAGAAGGAGTTATGCAAGATTCCAATGAAGAAAAGCAACTAGTAATCCTACCCAGCTGCAGAGCCTAACACTGTAACAAGAATTGGTCTGGAAAGATATACCCAATGATGCAGTAGTGGCACTTCTATCTTGGGGAAAACCAATACCTGTCTAATTGGACTTATGGCCTGCTCAATAGGAGGGAACTCACACCTGGTACTGGGAACCTAGCCAACTGCCTATGGATAGAGTGGGCAAGGGCCTTAGAGAAGAACCTACTGCTGTCAGTTTCCTAAACAATTATAATTTCTAACTCCATCATAAAGACTTATCCTTATACCCATAGGTAAGTGTAGTTCTCACCTCTAATCAAAGAAGCTTCTATTTGCAACAGAGGGAGACTATCACAGAGAAGAGTGACCATGCAGAGTCCAATCCCAACTGAGACATATGCAACACATTTCCTACACCTAAGTCCAGTGAAAATTATACAAAAGACATCAGGAAGATTGTAAGAGGCAGAGGACTAGAATGCTTGCCATAAGACAGCATCTGCTAAATGTTCTAGAGAAGCTGCACCCGTAAAATCTCAGCAGTATAGTTGCCTAAGCAAGATCTTCATAATCACAGTACCAGCTGTCATGCTAACACAGATGAGGAAATTTTCACAAGGCTGTACTCCTAGAAGAAAAGTGAGGTTATCTGGTCCAAAGCAATCAACTCTAAACCCATGTACATATGAGCAACACTAAGTAGATGAGAGAGAGAGAGAGAGAGAGAGAGAGAGAGAGAGAGAGAGAGAGAGAGAGAGAGAGAGGGAGAGAGAATAGTTACTGAAGAGGTCATGAATTTGAAATGGTGTAGAGAGGAATATTAGAGGAGCTGGAGGCAGAGAGCGAGGGGTGAACATGATATAAACATGGTACTCGTGTACATACTTCTCAAAACAAAAATTAGAAACGAGAACAAAAAATTTGCTTCCCTTCCCAATAAGTATTTGTGTAAAATAGGGAAAAGCTTTAACCTCAATGGAGTCGCTGTGGCAAGGAAGTCTCTATATTTCAAGGCAGCTATTCTGATGTGAATGGAGGCCCTATTGATAGAATTAAGATTTTAGGGTAACTTGGAATGTGATGACACTCTTAGGCACTCTCAATTTAGAAAGCCTTTGGAAAGACATGTCAGAGAAGAGGAGACATTTGTGAGGACAGTAGGAGTAACCCATTCCCTCTCACATCACTGCCTTGGAGCTGTGAGGTCTGTGCTTTGGGGGAGCGAGAAGGGGGGGGGGGCGGAGCTGACTCCTCTTGCCCGGGAGCTGCAGGGGGAAGAGAGAACCTCAAAGGCTGTAGTTCTGAGGAAGGACTCCAGAGCGCTAACAGCTCCCTCATGATGCATTTGTTGTGCAGTTTCTCCCAGAATCTCTTGATCCAGGTTGTCATTTTCACTCTTCCTAGACCCGGCTGATGATTTCAATGATCGCTCCACAATAATCCTTGGGCCCTGGTTCTGATCATCAGTCTCGATGTTTGTTTCATTCTTCAGATGTTCCCTTGATTGGTTCCTGGTTGCATATCCATATTTTGCATTTTTCCCCTAAAAGAACAGCATTTGCCATATGCCATATCAATCCTATAATTGAGCCAGTCCTTCCCAGTCCTTGCCCATCTGCCTGCATTGCTGAAAGCAATCCTTCAGTCATTTGCGCACTTTTTAAGAAATCGTATGTTTGCTTTGGGTGGGTTTCTGTACCCTAGTGCAAGCAAGATCCTTGAGTTTGTGCCATCCACATGTGAGTAGGCATGGTGAATCAGTCGATAGTCATTTATACCTATGCATTTATCCTAATTTGAAAATGAAATGACACCAAGCCCATACTAGCAAATTCTAATCGCCTGAAATGGGGGATTTAGAGACTGAGTCACTGGCAATCATACTTCCTTACAAACACTTTAAAGTTTGGCTTTTTTAATTTGCAAATTTCACCGATGGGTACACTAGCCCTTAATTGCACCATTCCCACCCCATCTAATTCCTCTCATGACCCCCAACTATCTCAAATCCATGACCTCTTCTACTCTATTTGTTGTGTATGGAGAAACCTCTAGGTCAACCTTAACCTTCATAGGCATTCAATCGTGGGCCTCACACTTGAATTTAACAGTCGTGTTGACTTCAGAGGAAGCAGAAATGAATTCACACCAACATCTTGATTAAGAGAACCACTTTCCTAACAAAGCATTATTTTGCTTAGCCAAAAAGCTAGTGCCACCTAGCAAGGAGACAAGCATCCAAAGACAACAAGACTTGGCTGATGACTTGCCAGGTCAGTCCCAGGTTTCCAGCAGCCCATCTAAGCGTCACTTGACATTTCACAGGCGTGGGAGTGGAGCCCCGAGTGACTCGAGCTCTTCTCTTCCAGCGCTGCTGTCCAGTCCATTCTTTCCTCCATCCTCAGTTGCAATGAATCGGAAACGCATCCCTCTCAAAGCACCAGGCCTTTTTTCAGCTTCACTCCCCTTCAACTGAACGGAGTTACACACAAGGGTGGGCACTCGAGGGGCGTGGGCTCCAAAAACAGAGTTCTCCGGTGACTCCCCTGTTCTTGTTTTATTTGTGTTTGTTTTCATAAATGTAAAATAATAACATCAGTTTTCAAGCCCTTAAGCAAATACAGTAGAAAAGGATTTTTAAAGAAAATGGTTGGGCCTCGATTTGATAAAGAAGCTATTGGTTTTTAAGTCATAGATGAAATGGGAGTTGGATGACTTTTGTATAATAGGAGTTGGTTTTAATTAATGACCTATAGCTCTAAGCAACACAATTGTTGGTTAGATTAAAATCGAAAGTCCCTAAATAGAACTCTAAAGAGAAAGGAATAGAAAGGAAAACTGTCTGAGGTGCATGTGCTCATTAAATATGTCTCTGTGAATGTCTGTGAGTAGTGTGGAATGATGTGTGTGTATTTAGGGACAGGTCACAAGAACGGAGAAGGACCTTATGACAGTCTGTGTGGTAGCAACAAGGACATGCTCGGTTTTATTTCATCTTTAAATTTCATGTCTCAACTTTCCAATACAACATCTTAAGATGCTTTAGGATATATATATATATATACATATATATATATATGTATATGTATATGTATATGTATATGTATATGTATATATATCTGAGTTGATTTTAACGGTTTCAAAACTAGACTTGCCAAATAAAATGCAAGAGCTTCACTGAGTTTTTAGATCAATCTATCATTAATAATGTAGGGACTTAATAATACTAAAACTGTGTTGCTGGTAAGCTGGGTTTCAGATCTAACTGGGTGTCCTGGACTTTTAACTTGCAAAATCTGGTAACCAAATACTTAAGAACATATATGGAAGTCATTCTCTCCAAACCATTCAGTAGGGCACTGGTTGATTGTCCTACCAGAAGTAAATGAAGGCCACTTTGACACCAAGAACTCATGCCTGATTTTTGACCTTTTCTAGTTTTGTGTTATTAGACATTCCCTCTCCAAACTCACTTGGAGAGAGAATGCCACATTTCACTCATTGTCTTATCCTTGGGGACAAAAGCTTTGAAAAATTAGGGCCATGTTTGAGTCCTAGATACGTTCAAGTATGCTCTGCGGCAAAATGCTATGTATTGTTTCAAGCTGACCCGACCCCACCCCCTCCTCTTTGGGAGAAAAGTACACCATCTTAAACCAAAGCACACTTCGGCTCCCTGTGCTAGCTTGGTGCCAGCAGCCACAACAGAAGCCTTTCATCTCTGCTTCAAAGTGTGGCAGAAGGAGTGTGGGGGATGGGAGCAGGGAAGGAAGGGGGGGCAAGTCGAATGCAAAGAGAGAGAGAAACAAACAAACAAACAAACAAACAGAAGGAGGCGAATGTATGGAGCGGGTCAAAGGAGGAACGTCCTGTCTCTCAAATATCATGTTCCTTTGGCTGGGCTGCACCCTCCAGGGTCTGCCCAGTTTCCCCTCTTGTATATTTTTTTGTTGCTGCCACTTCCCATGCTGGGAAGATTCTTGTCATCCCTCACATATTTTATCCACAGAAAAAGCTGCCCTGCCCTGTGCTCGGTGATTGAGACTGTGCCCCGGGTGTGCCGCTCTATCACTGGTTCCCAAGGCTGTCTAGCCTGGGAAAAGCTGGATGGACACGTTCCAAAATCAGCATTACACGCGTTATTGTTCTTACTCTCCCTGATTAGAGCGCACACAATGAAAACAACAGCAACAGCCTCATTTGCTAGCTCTCCTCCCAGCACAAGGCAGTTCTTAGTCTGTTTTTCTTTCTCTGGGTCTTCCTAAAGTTAACTGCTTCAGTGCTGGGGGCAGTCCTAGACCTGGAGTTTCTTTGTAACTGTGAGTACTGGGGAGGCAGGCAGCCTTGCCCTCAGGGAAATTTGGGCAGAGTTAACTAATGGTGTGAAAAATCAAAAGCTGTGTGTGGTGCCTCTGGGCCAGCTATAGGCACTCATTCCAGAAGAGTACGCTATAGCCCCGAGGTGGGTTAGGGTCTCTCAGTGTCTCCTTTGTAGCGAGGACAGATGTAAGAGTTGGCCTCTGGTTGGCTTACTCTTCAAGCCACAAAAACCAGCCTGCATTACCCCTTAGGTGGGCTTAATTGTTCAGTTCTCATTATCTATCCAGGGCTATTCTCAAATGTCTTTGGAAAATCTGGTTACTATGTTTATTTGTCTTTACAAGTTTGTGATGAAGTTAGGTGAGAAATAACTCTTTTCTTTTTACTTTTAAAGATGAGCAAATTAGAATAATTAGAGAGGCAGGGAGAGAGAGGGAGAGAGAGAGGGAGGGAGGGAGGGGGAGAGAGGTCAGAGTAGAGGGAAGGGAAGAGAGAGTAATGGTGTGAGACTTATGCTGCCTTTTTTTAAAATATAGAAAGTTCCATTGCGACTGAAGATACTGGCTGAGCCTCTGTTTGCACTGTAGTTACTGACCTGACTTTTATCTAAAGGTTTGGGAAGGTGGGGAGTAGAGGTGTGCAGATATCTGTGCACTCAAGATGATTTCAAATTAGCTTCCCTTTCACCGTATCTATTTTTGTCAGATCACATAGAGAGAGAGTTTGACCACTTTAAGAATCCTTTTGAATTCTTTCCTCCTGATGCTTCCTTGCAAACACTGACCTTTTATCATTTCTTTAGTTTTTGCCTTTTCCAAAATGTCACGTACTTAGAATATAAAGCTTGTAGCCCTTTCAGACATATTTCATTAAGTAGTATGCACCTCTTAATGGCTTGATAGCTAATTTCTTTTTAGTGCTGAAAAGTATTCCCTATGGTTGGTTGAAACCTCTTTTTTTTTTTTTTTTTTTTATAAAATTACTGATAGACATTCTTGTTACTTCTAAGCACTGGCAATTAAGAGTAAACTTTGTATGAAATTAAGTTTCAGGCCTTTTTAGTGAGTATCAAGGAGCATGGCTGCCCGAGTATATGCTAAGAGTACACTTGACTTTGGAAGAAAGTGAAAAATTCTGTTCTAATGGGTCTACAACATGTTGCATTCTGACCAGCAGCGAGTTGTAATTCTTCTTCATGCACTTAATTCCTCTTATCGTTGCTTGCATTTGTGTCTTAAGTGTTCTGAATTTTGCCCATCCTGCTAGTTAGCCAGCGACATTTCATTTTGGAGTAGCCCCAACAGAAATGATATTATTCTTTGAATTCCAACTGTTGTTTGTTTCTTAAGGGTATCAAGTAGAGCCTTTTTGCCTACTTGAGCCCTACAGTTTTGCTGTTTAGTGCTCCAGTTCTAAGGGGGATTTTGTTTGCTTGCTTCTATTTTTGTCAATTATTTCAGTTTTTCTACATGCACTAGCATGCCACCTGCAAACAAAAAACAGTTTTATGTCTTCCTTTGGAATCAGTTTGCCTTTTATTTCCTTTTCTTGACCTAGTGGATTAGACAAGTAAACAGCAGCACAGAGAAGGGACAGGGTCCTCTTCCCAAGCCTAAATTGGCTTACCTCTGTCTAACCTGAGCTTTCTGTAAACATTCTTTCCCTAGTGTGGTTGTCTCCCTCTACGCCTAGTTTGCCGGGACATTTTATTATGAATAGGTATGTCAGAATTTTCTGCATTTGTTGATGTGACTAGGTGACATCGCTTCATTAGCTTGTCAATATAATGGTTACCAGAATTGACTTGAAAGGTCCAGCTAGCTTTACCAAACTCTGACAAATCCCTCCAGACAAACGTGTAATCAGGAAAACACTGTTGATGTTGATTTATTAATATTTTTGCTGAGGATCTTTGTATCTATGTTTATGATTTATACTGACAGGTATTTTTCTTTCCTTATACTGTTTTCATTAATTAATTAACTAATTAATTAATTAATTTAGAGTGGTGCCTGGGAATGAGCTAGGAAGTGCTTGCTTGGCTTCCATCTTTGCTGACAGTTTATGAAGACTTGGGATAATTCCCCCTCAAACATTTGGTAGAATTTAAGAATGAACCCCTATTTTTGTTTTGAAAAGTTATTAATTATTAAATCAACTTCATTAATAGATGTGGGCCTGTTAAGGTTATTTTTTGTGCAAGTTTTGATAGATTGAATCTTTCAAGGAATTGGTCTATTTATATAGTTTATCAGTTTTATAAACTGACAGTTATTTCTAGTATTTCTTTGACTTCTTGTCTTTTCTCTCTCTCCTCTCTCTCCCTCTCTCCTCTCTCTCTGTGGTTGGAAGTGTGTTTAAGTATGGAGTGTGGTGGTGAAGTGTGTAGGGGTGTATGTAATTGTGTTTGTGTGTTTACAGAGGCAGAGAACATTGGCTGTCCTCTATCACTATTTACCGTATATCCACGAGACAGAACTTGGACATCTTGTTTGATTTTTGGCTTAGTTCGTCACCAGCAAACCCAGTGTTCTTTTTCTCTGTCTCCTCCCACCATTACTGGTGTAATGCACACAGATCCACCCTGCTTTCAACACAAGCACCAGAGAACCAAACTCAGGTCCCTATGCTTGCACAGCATGCATTCCACCCAGCCAATCATCTCCTCAGGTCCTAATAGTCCTTGTTTATTCTTTTATCACCCCATTTCTTTAATTTGCTTATGGTCTTTTGAGACAAGCTCTCAACTATGTAGGCCTAGCTGGCTTGTAAGTAACTAGCTATAGTAGACCAGGCAGGCCTTGAACTTGCTATGATCCCTTGGCCTGTACCTTCAAAGTGAATGAAGGTCTGCAACACTGTGCCGGGCTCCATCCCTTATTTCTAATACTGGTAATATGTCTTTTCTTTTTTACTTAGTTAATTTAGCTACAGGATTGCTAGTGTCAATTTATCTTCTTAAGGAATCAGATTTGGTTTCATTTATGATTTCTGTTTTGAAATTCATTGGTGTCTGTAGTAATTTTTATTACTAATTTCATTATGATTAATTTACACTTCTTTTCCTAGTTTAAGTTGTGAACTTAGATTATTTGCTTTAGGTTTTCACTGTAAAAACATTTCTTAAGCCCTGTTCCTTTGCTCTTTACATATGTCAGGATTATTTTTCTTTTAATCTTTCTGTTACTGGTTTTTAACTCTCATAATTTTTCTCAAAATAAATAAGTAAAGACATTTGGTGTCTCATGTGCCATTCTGGGCCTTACTAATCTTGTGAATGCAAAGCCAAATTTGGTTGAATTTGTGGAGTTACTAATTTGGAAATTATCTCTATGGTATTAACTGGATTTTTGTATTTCATTTTTAATTTTTACTCTCAAATTTTTAATAAACATAAGTATAAATTAAATAAACTAAGCTTTGAGTTTTAAAGTTCTAAGCCATTCTAAATTTAATTTTGCCAAGAAGGGACACATATAGTGTGTGGTAGTGCTTGGGGTTGAAAGAACAAGGGTAAAAACCATAGCTGTGCTTGAACTTTTGCACACGCCAGACTAATACCCTAGTCTTTGTGTCGTTTAATATGTATATTACACTACGAAAATAGAGGTCATAATTATGACCTAGAGGGACTATAAGAGATTATTTTTTTCTCCAATGAACTATGGGGTGAATGCATGACTTGATTAAAATGTAGCAAAGAGAGATGAAGAAATTTGAACAAACTGAGGCTTAACTATTTTGCCTAAGTTTTTTTTTTATAACTCAGTGTGTTCATATCCTGAATGAAGATTGCTAGTCTGGAGACCTACTCCACATACACGGATATACAACTTTAAGTTGAGCAGAACTTTAGCACAGATGCAGAGATAGCAGTTATTTGCTCTGTTCATGGTGGCAGTCTGAAGACCAAACATTGTCTTCATTTTATGAGCTGGGCTAGAGACTGGCCATGAATTCACCTCTAGCCTAGTCAAAGAGATGAAAGGCTGGTGTTTACCTTTGAGTCACTGGCCTTGACTTTTTAAGTACTTTTAAGGCACAACTGAAATAAAGAATGGCCCTAAACTTTGTAAGCTTGTAGAAATATAGCATTTTAGTGCTGTCTTGAACAGCCTCCTCTTGGATCAGACTCAGTGACATCCTTCTGCAGCTCGAGCCAATAAAGATCCACATTGTTGCTATTTAGAAGCTCACCACCTCTTGTTCATCTGTACATGTAAGGGTTCCACTCTGCCCCCATCCTTTTCTTCTCGATGAGGCCAGGTGTATGACATACCTTTATGTAACGAGGCTAACCAACGACAGTTAGGGATGCACACACAAATTTTCAAGAGGAATTTCCCCTCTTCTGTTAAACTGGTGGTCAGTGGCTTGTCTTCTTATAACTAGCTATGTATTCTCAGTGTCACAAAAGATAAACCCCAAACAAACAAGCCCAAAACCTTGTGAATTGTGCCACCTGCTTAAAACATGACTTTCCTTCACATTAAAATTTCTCAATGAAACATCAAGATGGAAACTGTAGGATTTTGTATGAGACAGTAGTTGACTATGTTCAAGAGCAGTTGAGTAGGTTGTAGTTTCCCAGGTTGTAATTGTTTCTTTTGTAAGAAATACTTCATTGTGGATTCCTAAAGACAGTCACAGAGGAACTGTAACAGCGTGCAATTTCATAGGCTTTTTTCTACTCTCAAACTCTCTGAATGCACGTGTTTTCTGCAATGATTTTATACCCTCACGCAGTATCACCAGCATTCCTTTCCAGGAAATAGAATTGCTTATTGATGCTCAAGTTAGTATGTATTAAAAAAATTTAGTCATTATTTGAGAATTTCATATAGTATATTTTCATCATATTTACTTCCAAACCTTCCTCTTAACTCCTCTGAGATATGTTCTCACCTTATTATGCCTCACTAACTTCCTGTCCCCTTTGTTGTTTTAAACTTAACATTGACTTATTGGTGCTATCTGTATACTTCTGCATGTAGAAACAGCCACAGGAGTGTGATGGGATGGCTAGGAGCCACAGTCTTAGAAAGAACTGACTCTTCCCCCTCCAGAGACTGGCAACAGTGCACAGCTCCTCAATTAAGGGCGGAAGCTCATGATTCCCTCCCTCCCCAGACTGGCATGTTAACTGGCTTGATCTTGTGCAGGCCATCATAGCTCCTGTGTGCTCATGAGTGCAGTAGTCCTGTCACTATTTTGCTCCAGTCCTCGATGACCCTTGGATCTTACAATATTTCTGTCCCTTCTTTCATGATAGTCCTTGATCCTTGGAGAGAGGGGGTGGCTGAGTGTCCACAGTCACTTACTGAGTTTCTACATTAATTACCATCCACTGCTCTCTCTCTCCCTCATACAAAAACAATTAAACCTTAGCAATATCTATAGTTATGTCTTAGTCTTTCCATTAAAAGGTGTGATAATTAAATCAATAAGAATTTTTTTCATCACAATTATAAATGCTGGAAGTCATAAAGCAAAATGTTGACCTGGCCATGCTTCCTTAGCGCAGATCTTTCTCAACTCCTCCTAACTTCTGGTAGTGGCCATCATGTGTGGCCTTTATTGACCAGCTGCTGTGTCACTCAAGAGTCAACTCATCTTTAATAGCATTCCCCCCATTTCTTCACATGGTCATCTTTTGCTTGTGTGGAACCGTTGATACTGGGGTAGGAGCTACCTTAAGCCCTAGGCAGCTCACCTCGATGGCATCTTCACACCATAACAACACCCCTCCAAACTGTCCAAGTTACTAGGCCTAGCTATTTGATGGAATATGCTATTATTTGATAAGTTAGAATAAAGGCACTGGAATCGACCTCAGATTACCTTAGTTTCTACTTTCATGATATCAATTTAGAGGCCTTTCAATACTGCTTCTCCCTAAGACACAGTGCTTTCTTTATTCACCACAGGTATCCAATAGATCTGTGTCTTGCAGCCTGAGCTGGGTGAAGACTGTGGGTACAGGTCAGCCAGGTGCTTCTTCATTATAATGAGGAAATGCATGGTGGAGAAATGGGAGAGAAGGATTCTGGGCGGGCCATGTGGCATGGAAGGAAGCAGAAATGGAGAGGTGAAGGCGGTGAGAACAGGCTGATGTGGGTGGCCTGCGTTGCCACCTGGGGTGAAGGTAACATCAGGTTGAGCTTCTGCCAAGGGCCACGTCTGGGTCCATGGTCTTGCTACAACTGGGGCCTGTGGCCCGTGTTACCAACAAAAGCCAAATAGATGCCTAGGGTCTGGGATGCTACCAAGGACCATGCTGGTGCCCCAGAGCCATGCTGCGACAGGGCTGGGCTGATCTGAGTGGCCTACGCCGTCACTTGGGGTCATGGTGACATCCAGGCTCAGGCTGCTGCTGAGGACCATGTCTGGATCTGTGGTCCTGCTACAGTTGGGGTCTGTGTTGAGGTCTGTGGCCTATGTTGCCATCAAAGGCCACATGGATGCTGGCGGTCTGGGCCACCACCTAGGGCCATGTTGGTGTCTGAGGGCCATTCTACTCCTGGGGTCATGCTGATTTGAGTGGCCTTTGCTGCCACCCAGGTCCATGGTATTGTCTGGGTCTGAACTGTTGAAGGCCATGTCTGGGTCTGTGGTATTGCTACAGCTGGGGTCTGTGTTGCTATCTGTAGTGCGTGCTACCCCTGAGCACCACATGAACCATGTGTATTGAAATCTGAGGGCCTTGCTGAGCCAGCCCTACCCTTCATTGGCCCTGGGACTCTGGCCCTGCCCCTAACTGGCCACTTAAGGGAGAAAGCTGGTCCAATCCTTCACAGGAGAGCTGCCTCTTCTCCCAAACGTCTGCACTTGGGAGAGCTGGTCCCACCCCTCACCTGAGGGAGGGGGATCCCAGCGGAGGTCCTGACTGACCAACTTGGGTAATACCCAGACACACATCCTGTGCTTTGAGTTGGCATTCTCCAACATCTACCCCGTCTATGGCCAGGTTTGCTGGAGCAAGGGAGGGGAACTGGTCATGTGAACACAAAGCCCCAGGATCTTTATGATAGAGGCTATCCCAGAGATTAGGTGAGAGCCCAGTGTTGATGGTCTACCAGAAACCAGAGACCTTGAACCAGACCAACAACTCATTACAGTGGACATTTGCAAGTGAAGCTGTTTGGACTAACGGGCATTTATTCTGCGGGACACACTGTAGCTCCCAGTTAGTTCCACTAAGATGAATGAAGAGGTGATGGACTGCTGGGAATGAAGGGGGGGTGGAAGTGTATTTTGTTTGTTTTGTTTTTAATAAGTATTTTATTTTTTATATTTTATTTGGGGGAGCACCTCAAGGGTGAAGGGCAGATATGGAGGGACTGGGAAATGAGTGGGTTGGGGTGCATGATGTGGAATTCCCAAAGAATCAATTAAAAAATTACATTTCATGAAAAAGAATATTGATCAGGACCCAAAGTCAGGGCACAGAGCAATGGTCAGGGGCTGCAGTTTCTCTATGTCTCCTCGCAGGAGTTAGCCCTTGATCGGTGTTGTGGCTGTAGCTCCCCTCTCTCAGCCCTTGCTTCTCCTGTCTGGACTATTGTGGCCATGCCCTCTCTCTTGCCTCTGAGTTTCCTCATTTAATGCACCCCCCAACAGATGCTGCCAGGATGAGCTTTAAAAATATAAATCTGACTTTGTCATGTTCAGTATGACACTTCCAGTGGCTTCTCTATGTGTGCTATGTGGGTCACAGTGAGGTTGGCACTCAGGGCTCCGCTTGGGTCACAATGTGATTGGCACCCAGGTCTCTATGTGGGTCACAGTGAGGTTGGCACTCAGGGCTCTGTATGTAGAGCCTGTTCACTCACACACTCCTGCATTTATGTTTAGCACAGTTAAGTTGCTCAGTTTTCTCACCCACGGTATTTTAATGTTGTATTTTCTGCCTTCACATATTCTGTCCCCTCTGTCTACCTATTTCACTTTTTGTTTGTTTCCATTTACCCTGAAAACTCCAATTCAAATGGCGGCAGCTTTGAGAAACCATTTCTCAGTGTTCTAGTCATAAGCAAACATTCTTTGGTGTCACCATTGAGCTCATATATATTTCCGTGTGTGTGTGTGTGTGTGTGTGTGTGTGTGTGTGTGTGTTTGATAGCTTAGGGCTTGGGGTAATGTCCCTGTTCTTTATCCTCAGCTGTCAAACACATAGAAGGGTCCTCAAAAACATTCAATTAAATCGAAGTAAATATCAAGTTCTTGACAGGAAACTGAATTCAGCCTCGAAGTTCATGTGGCCTTTCTCTGTGGTTAGCTTTTGAATTAATGAAATAGAAAGACGTGCTTTGGCACAGCTGTCTGGCACACCTGGGTTAAGTTCTAAGACAAACAGCTGCATTGCTGTAACTTGCTGTAAAACACCCACTTCTCACAGGGACGTGTGCTGTAGGGCCTATGGAAGGCAGCCAGGCCTGGGGCTGGCAGTCACCTGAAAACACTTGGGTTACGTTTCTATCGTCATGGCAGTTAGGCAGCCACTTATAATTATCCCCTTCAACGGGCAGCCCTGCTCCACAGGATGTGTTCTGACAGAACAGCACTCCCTTGCCTTCTCAAATACTTCGTTGCTGAGAGCTTCCCTCAGGTCGCCTGGGAGCTGCCTTGGAAGGAGTTTAAGGCCATGCTGTAGGATTGCAAGCTGTAAATTACCAGTCAGATTGATACCCAGGAAGGCATGGAGGAGAGCCACAGTTGGAGTCCACCCTTCTATTGTTCTCATGAAGCCACGGGAGTCTGGGAAGTGAAAGATCAGATTCCTATAAAGAGCTGGGCCAGGACATGGCAGCTAAAGAAAAGGGTCAGTCTTGGATACCGCAGAGAATGTCCAAAGAGAAAGCACAGTAGCAGCATCAGTAGTAATGCCAGAGCTGGAGGATGCTTGAGAATGCTGAGGCTTGGTTTGGCCTTGAAAGGATGGTGTGCGGAATGAAAATAGCCTACCCTGTTGCAGCCTACGTTGCCTAAAGGGCAAATGGAATCACATCGTTATTGATCTTCTTCATCTTATTCTTCTGATAACTTCTGTGACAGCGCTTTCCAGTGCCACACTGGTGATTGACAGAGGTACTTGTCAATGTGACTTCTTCCTTGCAGACCTAAATTGAAAGTCTCCTATAGCATCATCCACTCCCCACCTGTCCTGTACCCCACAAGGTATCCTAGCCCTGATATCAGAAAATAGTGTTTTGACTTCCCAAACTGGAGATTTGTAGGCACCATCACTGCAGGCATAAATGTTCACAGCTTAGGAAATTCCCCCCACCCTTTGTGTTTTGCAAGACAGAGTTTCTCTGTGTAATAGCCTTGGCTGTCCCAGAACTCACTTGGTAAGACCAGCTGGCCTCAAACTCACAGAGATCACCTGTTCTGCCATCACCCCTCCTGCCCTGCCCATGCTGGGATTAAAGCTGTTCACAAAATGGATCTGTTAAGTGGAGTCAGGTGACACTACTGGTTTGGGAGAAGAATGCTACTTTGCTAAGTAAAAAGAACTCTGACTTTGTCCTTTCTGCCCTTACCAATGGAAGTATGTCATACACACTCCAGAAAGCGATGCAATATTGGCCAGGCGTTGAAATAAAATAAGACAATCACACCAAAGAAAAGCGTCAGTAGAAGGGTGTGTTTCTAGAGAGGGCAGTTTCTTTTACATTTACCACTTGGTAGTAAAACTGATTGTATGGACGTCTTTTATTAATATAATTACTGTGCTAGGTGTCCTAAAGGGTTAAAAGAACCAATTTATGCCAGAGCAGAGCCTGTTTCTGAAAGTCTGTGAGGAAATGTAACACTATAGGAGGGAGCATGGACCAAGCATAGCTCTCAGCTCCTGGCAAGCAAGGTATCTCAGGTGGGCAGCATGGCCGGCTGTATACTAGTGGCTCTCCAGTGTCAAACCTGACAAGCTATGACAGGTTTATGGGATCGGAGCTGACATTTTCCTTCCCGTTGTAAGATGTCAGTGAGCTTGACTGCTTCTTGCACACAGCTAATGGTCTTAGCACCCCACTCATTAGGAAGCCTGTGAATCAAAAAGCCCCATGCCATCCCATGCCATGTCAAACGTGTTGTAAATATTCGTGCTAGGCCAACCTCTGAAGTGTCGGAGGCTTAGCTTGGGAAGAGAGCCAACATTTTGTTAGCTTCTATAAATACTTTTGATCTTGCAAAATTGGTCTGCAAGTCTTGCAAGAACAGGTTCTCTCCTAAAATCTGTGCTGTTATTTGGTTTGGCCTACCTGAAATAGGTGGTTGGTCTTTTCTTTTCTTCCTTTTTCTTTTCTTTCTTTCTTTTTTCTCTTTTTGTGAAGTGGCATGGATTTTAACACTTCTTGTTTTTAATATTCTGAGTAAAATGCACCAAATGCATTTTATAAGAAAATAACATGCATTTTATAAGAAAATCATTTGAAGGCCAGGAATATAGCTCAATGGGATAGTTCTTGCGTAACACGTGCAAGCCCCTGTATTCAGCCTACAGTATGAATATATACATATGCATAGGCATACAAAGGAAAACATTGATGTTTCCTTTTGTATAACAACAATTGATGGACAGGTGGTGGTGGCACATGCCTTTGTACCAGCACATTGGAGGCAGAGACAGGAGGGTCTCTGTGAGTTCAAGGTCAGCCTAGTCTACAGAGTAAATTCCAGAACAGGCTCTAAAGATACACAGAGAATTCCTGTCTCCAAAAACCAAAACAACAACAAAATAAAAAAAATCAATTGATGGATGAAATTGCTCAGTGATGGAAGGTTCTTACTTACTAAGCCCTAGGACCTGAGTTTGATCCCCAGGACCCAAATACGTGGTAAAAGGAGACAATGGACTCATACAAATGATACCTTGGCCTCCACACACCTACTATAGTGACCCTCACCCCCCCACATGCACACTCACATGTGCACACATGAAAAATTAATAACTTAAAAAACTATCTTTTAAAATTCGGTCACAAAGTTATTCACAAGTCTTTGTTCTACCAAAATCATTTCAACAATTCTAATGAGTTATAATCCATTCATTGCATTTCTGGAGGAATGGGATTGGAGAGATGGCTAAGCATTTAAGAGCCTCGCTGCTCTTTTAGACGATCAGGGTTTGGTTTTCAGTATCTACAGTAGACAGCTTCCAACCACTGTAACTCCAGCTCCAGGAGATCTGATGTCTTCTTCCAGTCTCCACAGATATTTGTATGTATATGTATACATATACACACTTTTTTAAAATTTTGAAAAAGAGTATAAGTATGCATTGAAAGCTTCATGGCAAATATTGGACCGGCATTAACTGGTTTTAACCTACAATACCTTATTATTGATACTTGTATATTGTGTTTAACTCATTCTTACTTATGTGTATACAAACTGCTCTCTATGAATTCTAAGAACATCTAGTCTAACATTACTGAAATTGCATCTGTACGCCACAACCATATAGAGAACATGATGATGATGATGATGCTTTTAAATGAGAGCCCTACTAGATTTCAGTCCCTAGCCTGGGAATGTTTAGGGGAAGAAAGACATCCAGGGACATTTCTCTAATCCAGTTCCTTGGTTTGCTAAGTACACACAACATGAGCAGCATTCCCTGGTAGAATTGATGCCCATGCACATTTCTTGGCTATGGGACTTCTTAGAACTTTGAAATAGAAAGTAAATATCCAACTGAAGTTTTCAACCGAAAGGTGATGCTGAGGAACTGTTTCGTGTTGCAAATTTTAGGGCACATGGAAGGAGTGTTTAGTGAGAAAAAGAGTGGGATAAGATGTCCTGATTCTGTCTCTTGAAGTGAACTTTGAGGAAGATGCTGAAGCCTAAATCCAGTAGATCAGATGGGTCTGTGCTTCAGCCTCCCCCTTAGCAATCCTTGCAAGCTTTCTGTGCTAGGGCTGGGTCACGTTTCCATCCCTCCCTGAAGGTATTTGCCTTGTAGTCAGTAGGTCTTCAGTCTATTGTTATTTTTTTTTAGGAAACATTAATTCAGCCAATGTTTTGCTGACTGTGTTGCCCTGAACACGTCATTTATTCTCTCTAAAGTTTCCTCTCATTTATAACATCTTTTTTTGTGGGGGGGGGGTTGACACAGCTGTCCCTGGAACTCCCTCTGTAGACCAGGCTGGCCTCAAACTCACAGAGATCTGTCTGCCTCTCCCTCCCAAGTGCTGGGATTAAAGGCATGTTTCACCACTGCCCAGCTAAAGTCCTTTTTATTATAAATTATTATTAATTATATTCCAAGTACCCCACAGAACTTTCTCTGAATGTAACTCACACAAAGTCCAGTGTGTAAGTGGATGGAAAGAGAAGCTTCTCAACTCTCCTCTATCTCAACCTATCTGACTATTTTCTCATACAATATATTTTGATCACATTTTCTCCTTCTACAGCTCCTCCCAGATCTTTCACCTCCCAACCCACCCAACAACTTCTTCTTCCCTTCTTCTCCTTCTCCCCCCCTCTCTCCCTCAAAAAATTCTCACAAAAACAAGCAAAAAGCCACTAATTAAAAAAAAGCACTCCCTCCAAATCCAGTAAAACAAACAAACAACAGGGGCTTGATTTTCTGTGGCTGGCTACCTGCTCCTAGGTGTAGGGCCTGCCATGAAGTGTGGTTGGTATATGCAGTGATACTCCACTGGAGAAAGCGTATTTTCCCTTTGCCAGTAGCTATCAATTGCAATTAACTTCTTGGTTAAGGGTGGGACACTGTGTCCACTTCTCCATCTCAATGCCATCTTAATGCCAGGACCCTGTCTGGCTTGAACCTATTCAGGTCCTGTGCATGATCCAATTTTGGATTTTTTTTTTTTGAAAAAAATCTTTATTTTTATAATGGTCAAATAGTTAAAAATCTAAAAGAATTCTTACTTAAATAATGTGTCTGGTTTAGATTAAAATAATCATTGTGCTTTAGCATGATTTAATAGTCTCTCATTTTTATTAATACGTCAGTTTATTGTTAGCATATGCAAAGGCAGGTAAAACTTAGTTAAGACTTTCAAAGATATATGGTAAAATGTGAGAGAATCATAGCTCTGTGTGTGTGTGTGTGGTGCTTTTGTGTGTGAGTGTGGGTGTGAACACACATGATGAATGTGTGGACGTTTGAGGACAATCTCTTGCACTCCACCTTGTTTGAGACAGGGTCTCTTGTTCGTAGCTGTATACACCAGGGTGGGTGGCCCGCACACTTGCAGGGATATCTCTGCCTGTCATCTTGTCATACAATGGCTTGTATCATAGACTTTTGATACTATGTATATTAGAGTATGGTGTTTCCTGGGCAGCACAATATGGAATAACCTGCAAGGAGAGAATATAAGATTCTCTGTGTCATAATTAGTGCTGGTAAATTCTGCCCAGTAGGGACTTCAGAACTTGGGAGAATTGGAAATTTGGGAGAGTCCTTAAAATGTGATTTTTAAAGGATGGAGCATTAGTCTGTGGAGGAAAGGACTAAGAAAATGGGCATGAAATTAAAGTGAAAGGATCAACTCCTTGAAGATGGACATACTTAATAATTTTGAAGACCAGTTTATTCAGATTATTTTATTACGAACTTCCTTTTACTAGAAAATCACTCATATTTCACAACATCTCCTCAACACAACCAAGGCACCAATACAGAAGAAGAATTCAAGCAAGCTTAAGAAGTTGTCATCAAAGTTGTTTAGCTATTTGTGTAGAATACAAAAGAATGTAACTGCCTTAGTCAGGTTTCTAATGCTGTGATAAAACACCATGCCCAAAGGCAACTCGGGGAGGAACAGGTTTCCTTAGATTATATGAGGAGTAAGTCAGGGCTGGAACTCAAGCCAGAAACTTGAAGGCAGGGACTGAAGCAGAAGCCTTGGGGGAGTGTGGCTTACTGGTTGGTCCCTGTGGTTTGGATCACCCGCCCAGGATTAGCCCCACCCCTGGTGGCCTGAGTGACACCACATCAATCAATCTAGGAAATGCCCTGCATACTTCCTTACAGGCAATCTGATGGAGGTATTTCTTCAGTTGAGGGTCTTCTTCCAGAGAACTCTAACATGTGACAAACTGACAAAAAGCTTACCAGCACAGAAATGTCCCCTAGCTGGTAAGAATTGAAACATATGGTTGCCAAAGTATGTTATTGACAGTTAGCTCAGCTCTCCTACAATGACTTTATGCTCAGTTCAAACACTGTATTTGCCAATCTGTTATAGGCAGAATTACAATCCAGCATTAGAACATGGAAGGAAGCTAAAATATTTCAAGGCCAGTCTCAGCTACAAAGAGAGTTACAGACCTTGTTCCAAACCAAAACCAAAACAAAAACTCAGACTGTTTAATATCTTAGAAAATATCCTGCTCTAAAATTATTCAGATGAAGCCAAAGTCCAGTAGAATTCATTTTCTGTGAATTTATATAATTCATTTAAAATACATGGGGGATGATTTATAAGGTGTGAATCTTAGTTCTTTTAAAATTCTCTGAACCTTAGCATTATCAGCTGGGTAGCAAGGATGGACATTCAGATCTGTAAGGTGTGTTCTCAGTAAATGACAAACTCTTTATAGGATGCTTGTAAAAGTTAGGAAGCTTGCATAAAGCATTGTAACAGTTGATGGATGCAGAAAACTTATAATATATTCTGTATTATTGTAATGTGAGGACAAATTTAATACAGTGTTCAGCTCATAGTGGCTCTCAAAAATATAGTTCAATCTGGTTTTTTAAAATAGACAAAATATTGAACTTCTAAACCTAGAGATGGACATATTAAGAGGCAATATGAACTATATTAGATATGTATAAAATCTCAATGAGAATTCTTAGAAAACTTACATAAAAATTATCTATCAATCTAGGAACTGCAGAAGATGACTTAGCAGTTCCCAGTGTCTAGTGGCCTTCAGAAAACAAGTTCAGTTTCCAATTCATGGCTCACAATTGTTAATAACTCAAGTTTCACCTTTTATGACCTCCCCATAAACCTGCATGCATGAACATGCAACACACATGCAAATAAATAGTGAAACAAATGATTTAAAAATAATAACACCAATCATTTTAAAACTCACAAAATCTAATTGTCCATTGCAACATGAAAAAAGAAAATAAGAATAAGAGGTAAATTTGATACTCGGTCTACATGACAACTAAGAACTTGTTAACCCAAGGTGTTAAAACTACAAAGAGAGTTAGGGGGCTCAGTAAGTCATTTGCAAACAGCTGAAATGAACAGCCAGGAATGTGTGGAGCATAGCCCTCACTTCCCAGGAGCTGCAATTGTGGGGACACTGTCCCTTTTTATTCTGATATCATGTATGTGGGAGCACTTGCCTTACTTCTGGCAGTGTGGTCATTGCCGGCCACTGTGTCATTCTACTCAAGAATGAAAGATTAAAGCAACCAGGTACAACACACGACCTCCTGCACGATTACTAGCAAGTGTAAGCTTTCCAAATGCAAAAGGGCAACCAGCATTTGGGTAGCCCTCCGTTGTGTGCAGCTTCATAGAAACTGAACTTTTGAATCAAAACGTATTAAGCACGCAAGTATGGAAACATTGGGCAAATGAAAGTCTACCACCACCACCTCCGCCCAAAGAAAAGGAATTTGAGCTGAAAGACAAGGAAACATGGCAAAGCAGGAACTAAGAGATGACTCTAATAGATCTCCTAGTCTTCATAAATAATTTAGTCAGGCACATAAATCACACATCCACATTATGCGGCCGACCAACACTTATCTCATTTGGGAGAAACACACCAACGCCCAAGAATGAAGAATACTAGGAAGGCTCCATGACTGTAGAAACAAACGATGTTGACAACACTTAAGGAATGATAAGGAGATACCATCAGTCAGCCACACAAATAAGAGAAACTGCCCTTTTCGTTCCATGCCCAGAGTTAAAGATCATTAAAGTCTTAAGACATTTGCAGAGATGAAACTCCATTGCCCCAGAATGTCAGGGAAAGTTGGGGTAGAAACTAAAGGGTGCTGGTATGATTCCAGTCAGGAACCTAGCTTTCTTTTCCTTTTGGCCACACAATGTGGAAGGCCATGCCTGTGGTGTGTGTGTTTTAGGTCTCTTATCCGCACAATCATAATCAAAACAACTCTGCCGGAGTGTCAGGGCAAACAGTAGATAGCCGAGAGTACTGCCATCAATCACAGACATTCTGATCAGCTCCCAGGTCTTGTCTAGGTCATGTTATGACTCCTTTATTAGTGTTTAAGGTCACCAAGAGACAGGCGAGTGCATCCTATAACAGGAAGTGTAGTGAGTCTCTGAAGTGCGATGTTTGGCTTTGCTAGGCACTGCGGCTGTGACTCGGAAATCCAGGGAAATGAGTTCAGCTCAGTCAGACTCCAGGCGCCGTGCTGCCTCGCAGCAGATAGAATGAGGCAGAATAATAGAGGCTTTCCTGCCATTCTCCACATTCAGCTGAATTCCGGTCAGCCCTTCCAGTCGAATTTTAGAAGGCTCTTTTCTATTCAGTCTCCATGCTGCAAGCTGTAATTCATGGGTAGGGGCTACAGAGAAAGGCTGGCCCCAACGTCAAGCCAAGCAGTGCCAGCAGAACCCTTCTGCAGGAAGACAGATTAAGGGGCATGTGCACCACTGAGTGAGTAGAGCAAAATTTAGTACCTACTCTGGGCTCCCGTAGGGTTACTGCTTGGCTGCTTTGGACCTGGCAACCACACACAAACCCAGACACATTGCCACACACTCCCTTGCACAGAGACTAGCTGCATGCACTAGCTCAGTGTGATACAGAAGGAGAGGAAGGCAGCAGGGGCCTCCCCTCCCTCTCCCTGGGGAACCCAGGCCTGGCCAGATAAGCTTTTGGTCTGTCTGTTGTGGGCTAGGTTCATTCTTTACCCAATATGATTCCTACTAGAGACCTTGAACAATTCAGATGACCTCATTGGAAAATGATTCTTGGAAACTTTCATTACTGATAGAGGGGTGAAACATAGTTGTTGAGGGAAATGGAGTTGCTAGGAAAAGACAGTTCTATACAGGGGTACTTCCCGAGGCCTTACACTAATAAAAATACAATTTGTTAATACACAAACATAATTGTGAGAAAGGGTAATTATACTCTTCTCACGTCTAAGAATTTAATGTTCACATTAAGACATAGGAGCATGGCTGGCAAGATGGCTCATATGGTAAAGGCATGTGCTGCCAAGCCAGAGGTGCAAGCATCTAGTACCAAAACCTAGATGGTGCAAGTTGTCTTCTTATCTGCACATGTGTGTTATTGCACATCCTACCCCAACACATACATATATTACATACATACAAACTGACTAATCTAAGACAGATAAATACATACATATCTACATACATGCAT
Source organism: Phodopus roborovskii (assembly GCF_943737965.1). NCBI lineage: Eukaryota > Metazoa > Chordata > Mammalia > Rodentia > Cricetidae > Phodopus > Phodopus roborovskii. The sequence continues at coordinate 11,972,287 of NW_026125397.1, forward strand.
ACTGACTAATCTAAGAAGACAGAAGGACCAGCAATGAAGGCTAACCTGTAATGCTGTATTATGATATTTAAGCACTAGCATTTATACAAAAGTTCATGTATTTGGTCACTGATGTTGGAAATGAAGTTTAGAATTTTGTTGATCTTGTAAATGACGGGCGTTAACCCCTTGCCTCTCTCTGCTTTGACACAGGTCTACAAACAAAGGTGGTCAGAAGGGCAGGGGTCTCTGTCAGCAATTGTTAGGTAAGAAATGAATTTGCAAAACCAGACTTTGCTCCAAAATCCCCTGGGTCGACAGAGCAGTGTATGCCATGATGTAGGTGGTCAGTAGAAGGATGACTGATGAGAGGGGAAGCCATCTAAGATCATGGTCACGTGTCACCAAGCATGTAAAAGGAGGGTGACTCTAGATAGAAAAATGAATACTCAAATATTCACATGTGTGTAGATAGTTAACACGTGTAAGAGCCCATGATCTTAAAGAACATACCTGGTGCTAAAAGTTTGCAACTTTTTTTTGGAACAGGAGACTGAACTTTGTTGTCATGAGAGAGCCAGGCATTTGGTAGCATTTGGCACAGTCTCGCCCACTGGGTCTGCTGTCTGCCAGAGACGGCAGGACTTGTGAGTTAAGAATTCTCCTGAAGTCACCATAGACAACAAGCATGGCGAAGGGGCTTTGTTTGTGGGCCCATTTATCCTGTGTGTGCCACAGGGTGGGGAAGGTTCCAGGGCTGCAAATGTGGAAGGACAGATGAAAGAAGTTTCAGATCGTGGCATCTAGTGCCTAGGGACATCCATTGTAAGCACAGACCCCATGTGAAGGGTAGTCGCTACTCAGGAGCAGCTGGGCCTTTGGGGGTACACACATCTCCAGTAATTAACCACACAGGGCTTTGCATGTACACTGCAGAGTCATAACTGTAGGGGGATGAGGGTATTGATATTTAGTTAACTACATGTTTCTGGTCATCCATAACTGTGCCAGACAGATAAAATATGTCATCTTGATTATGGCTGGAGTTTCAGAGAATGAGTGGCAGGCAGGGGGAGCTTCAGGAAACCTTAAAAACCCAGCAGGCATTTGGGACATCAAACATCAATTACCAAGTGCCACTTTGATGAGTTAAGAGTCAGGGAATCAGAACCAGATGTATTAAATTTTCCTTGAAATACACACAGGATTAAAAATTAAGGGTGTGGGGGGGACTCAATACAATATATTGTATCCAATGCTAGCTAAAGCATTTGGGAAAAAAAATCACTATAGGTATTTGACAATGAAGTGACTATTTACCCACTACTACATTCTAAATTCTAGTGGTGGCTACATGAAAAGCTGGAGAGAGAGTTTTGTGGGTAAGGAGAAGAAAAGTAATTCCTGGAAAACCAAGAGTGAACAAAGGAAAGAAGGGTCCTCTCAACATGTGTTTTATTCACTTGCTTAGGGAAATAAGTTCACATGGAATTCCATTGTGAAAATTTATCAAGTTACAAGTGGGATTAAATGAAGAGTTGCATACGCTTGCATACAGACTGGCCAGGCACTTAATTTAAAATGCACGATTGCGTTTGGCAGCTCTTAATAGGAGCTTAAGATATGCTATTCACTTTGACACATGCAAAGATTTCACATCTTGTGTCATCTTCCTCAGTGACACTTGGTTCCCAGGCTGTCTATCCTATGAGTGACAGCAGGCAGGACTACATTGCAGCCACCATCCCAAGATCTCAGTGGCTCCTGGCTTCCATGCACAAGCTGTTGAATAAATAAACACAATTCAATGTTATGCCCAGCGGCTTCCCTTCCTGGTGTCGTATAGCAGGGCTGCCCATGAGTATTTACTCACCATCCTGCAGGGCACCCTTTGGAATTTCTGAGGCCATGGATCCTATAAAGAGATAGTGATGACTTTAGGAAGCCTGTCACCTTCTCTTGGGTCCTCTTTATGTTTCCACAGTTCTGTCCTCAATGCTTTCCCTCAAGGGTGTGTGTGAAAATGCAGACATTACAAATGGAAGTTGCAGGCAAACAGAGTTGACCTAAGTCACAGTTTATCATTTGCATGTCACTATGGTTCAGAAAAAATGTTCCCTAATGGCCCATGAATTAAAAGCTTGGAAACCAGCCAGAGACACTATTGAGAAATGCTGAAGCCTTTACAGGCAGCATCTCATAGGAGGATGTTAGGTCACTGGGGATGTGTCTTTAAGGGACTATTAGGGCCACACCTCTATGTCAGCTGTTCACTTCCTGCCTGCCACGGAGTGAGCAGCTTTCTTATCATGTGCTCTTTTGATAATGCACTAAGTCACCAAAGGGCCCAAAGCAATAGGCTAATTGTCAGTGGATTAAAATCTAGAAGTGTGAGTGAAATGACCTTTCTTCTATTGAAATTGACCATCTAGGGTGCTTGTTACAGCCATGGAAAGGCGCCTGGCACACATATGATCTCACCGCTTTTTCCAAACTCTTATTTTATTCTTTTTATTATACGGGTTACATAAGGCCATGTTCATGCACATACAACCTCATCTCTGAACCCCAGTTTCTACATCTAGGTAATGTGAGCAGAGCAACATATTTGTCCTGAGAAGTTAATGGCAAGAGGACACAGAAAAGGTGCTTGACATGTGACCCTTCTTCAGAATAAACAGTGTCTATTTTAGTAAATAGGATATTGTTTTTTTTCTCTTTGCTCATCAAATGTGGTTGCTCAAAATGCAGGCATCAACCTTGCTCACATCCTATTCTTTAGGTACTGAGGCAAACATAGTAAACTCTAGTCTATCGTTATACTGAGGTCAGCCCCTGAATTCACAAAATTCTGTTATCTCATTATCACTTTTGTTGTTCGTGAGAACATTTGCTGTCTCTGAGCATTGGTAATGTCTGGAGTGTCTAGCCAGATGAAATTTGTTAGATCATTAAAAGAGAGAGTAATAATGTTAGATTATTCATTTTTAAATTTTGTTTTAGTGATTCTTATTTTAACCCTATACCTAAAATATAAATTTATAAAGGGGTTGTGACATTGAAAACCTAGGTAATGAGCAAAAAATACATTACAGTATTTCAAAGTTAATCTTCTGTATATCAGAGAACACAATCAAGTAACAAAAAGTATGTTAGTCCTAGAATGGATGGAAGTATGTTCAAATCTCATATATAAGTATTTATATGGGTTAGCAATTTTTATTCAGCACATATAAAGAATACCCACCCCGATAATGACAAAGCAAACAGCTCAGTTAAAGTGACTTGACTAGACATTCCTAAAATAAGATATGCAAATGACCACCTGAAAAGATGTCTGGCATCACTAACCATAAAGCAAATACAAACTAAAACACAATGAGCGATCACTGAAGTACTGAAATGCCCAGACTTTTCTTGTCATTATTGTCCAAGAATTAAGTTAGTATCTATCCATTAAATATGCACATAATCAATAATCTAGAGATGAGCTGAGGCATGTAAATTGGTATGTGTGAGTTACTTGAGAATGCTTTGCAATCTCATCTAAGATACTTGAACACCCATGCATTTCTGTATTCCTAAAAGGTGCTAAACCTGCTTGCACACCGATACCAATGTAACTGTGAGGTCTCTTTTATGTTGGCATGTTTGAGATTTTTTTCCCCTAAATTTTATTCCTTTGCTTTGTTAGCCTATGGTACAGTATCATATATGTGTTATAAGTTCCATAAGTTATAGGTTGCATGTATTTATGATGTTGGTGCCGATGCATTGTGGCATTAGAGACCTCAAAAAATAAAGCATTCCCAATGTGTAGTTAGTCTCTAACAGTGGCCACAGGACAATTTCTGACACTTGTCCAAGTTTTGCTTTGTATTAGAAACTATGTCAGCACAGTATGTGCACTGATCCTTTTAACCTTCAAGTCATGGATGAAAAAGAAGAAACAATTATTACTTGAATGCTGCAGCTAAGCAAGCAAGTACAATTCTTACTTATATTCTACAGCTAATTTTCAAGCAAGAAACTTCCCTGGGTCCCTGAATTACTAATAGAAACAGAAAGTGAACCTGGACAATCCAGCTCTAGAGCTCACATCTACAGCCCAGAATGATCAAGCACTTTAGAAGGTAGCATGAGTGAGTGTGTGTGTGTATGTGTGTGTGTGTGTGTGTGTGTGTGTGTGTGTGTGTGTTTATATTTAGGTTGCATTTACCAATAACTACATACCAAGAAAAGAACAAAAGTTTGGAGACTTAACAGTGTCATCAAGTTCCACTATTGTTGGCTGCTTTTTAAAACTTAATAGTAATATTATTTTCTAAAATCAACACCACTTATTAGACCATTCATTGTGTCTCAGGTACTGTGCTAAGGATTTTATATGACATGATTTTTTTTATGCTATGATTTTTTTTTATGCTATGTGTTATAGTAACACTTTAAGACAGACTTAATTACTCTGACTTGCATAGAGAAAACTCAAGCCTGCAAAGTTTAAAGGGTTGGTGATTTTTGGAGGCTGAGTTCCATTGGGCTACGAATTCTTAACCTATGGGTTCTACTGGCTACTGTCTTATTCAACAATCTTTGGCAGGAGTTTAAATGAGTTCAGAAATAATATCCATAATCATTGAGCAGATTTTCACAATGAAACATTTGGTTATCCTAAGTTAAAAACACCAGTGAAAATAAACTATTCCTATATTCTTGCACTCATGGCAGAAGAGCCACAGAATTGGAAAATTCTCTAGAAGCTATTGCGTTTAAACTCCATTGTAAGGAACTCACAGCGAGCATTGGTTAGGAGTCTGAAAACCCCAGCATAGCCAGCAATCCTGTCAGACCCTGGGGCTGTGGGGCTTCTCTCCTTTCTTGATTAAATCCACCCTCTCCCTGCCCTTCCTTTACTTTCCCTAACTGCTTGAACCAAACAGTGAGGAGGTGACCTACTCTTCACACAATAATCCAAATTTATTATGTACGCTTTGGGTCTTCTTACATAAGTCAAACGCAATTGTTCCTGGCATAGTTAGAGGTAGCGCCACATAGAGAAGGGAACTCAGGCTTTACTGTTAAAACATGCCAGGACTCTGGTTTCACCACTCAGTACTTTCGCATTCCTAGAAGTGTTACTTCAATGTTACATCTTCATAAAGATCTTATAGTCCCTTTTTGGAGGCGGTTGGAATGAGATGATGTCACAGTAAATACTGGCTCTTATTGTAAGAGACATTCTCCTCTGGTAAAAACAGACAACAGCAAAACTCATGAATTCTGTTAGCCTAGGCTGTTTTCGGAATAATATCGAAGAATTCTATAATGTAACGTGCATGGATAAGTTTACAGTTGTTTGTGTCGAAGTCTTGAGTTTCTATTCTTCCTTTTTGTTGTTTTGTTTGAGACAGGGTTTCTCTGTGTAGGATTGGTTGTCCTGAAACTTGCTTTGTGGACCAGGCTGGCCTCTGCCTCCCCAGTGCTGGGATTAATGATGCTCCGCAGTGCCCGCCTGGCTGGGTTTCTATTCATTATCCCTTTCTCTAGAGGTTGTGAGGATCATCATGACCATGAGACAGCAAAACTACCATCAACCTGAGTTCTTAAACAGCTCCATGGATAAGAGCTGCACTTGCCTGAAATACTGGCCTTGGGGTTACGGCAGAAAGAGAGAAGTCAGCATTCTTCTCTATGCCATAGGCTCGCTGTGCCTCTTAGAAGCACATGCTCTCCCTAATGGAGGCCTTGCGGTTCCATGCAAATGCTGAATTAAAGACAGTTGGTTGTTTCTTTTTATTCAACAAGAATGAGTCATTATGTTATTTCAAGGAGAAGACTAGAGAAAAAAAAGTCACACCCAGAAAAATCACAGGATTTTCACTGGGGTCACTCTCTGAACAATGCCAGTGTAGACTCAGTTTCCAGATTTGGTTAAGATGAGGGCAGTGTAGTGAAGACTCAGAACAGCTAGTTCATAGTGTCTGCTTCATTCTACTTGCAGTCCACAGAAATCACCCAGCTGTGCTTCTTGTTTGAGTTTCTAGGTGCTGTTGCATGTAAAAGCACATACAAACCACCGGCATATACAATGACCTGTTTGTTCAACCAAGAGCCTCTTTGTTCCTGATACTTCCAGGACCAAGGAGTATGGACCACTTTGCTCTGGAGAGTATCTGCTGGCGGGGGGAGGGGGGGTGTCTATTCATTTGATCTGTGCTCTGGATCTGCCTGCTTCTGTAGGAGCAATGGCCAAGAATCACAGCGCTTTGTCCCCATCGCCGACATTCCCTGTATACAGACGGCCCTGTAAGGTTGGCAGGGGGCAGAGAAGATGGGGAAATCACTACCAAAAGCAGATGTTTGATTTCCATAAGTGATATCCAATAGCATCAATATGCCCTCTTCACATACTGATAGCCTGGCATATATAATCACCACAGATCCTAAGCTGTTCTTTATCTTCCTAATTGACTCAGTTGTCCTAGCCATGCGCATAGTGTAAACCACAGTGGCTGCAATCTGTAAAGCATTAAGCAAACATGTAATATTTCCCAACAAGTTTTAATCATTATTAAATGATAGAAATCTGTTGAGCCTGAGGCAATGTCAGATCAAAACTGAGTTTCAACTTCTCTTCTACTTGTGTTCCCCATCTTAGGTGACAGCAAATCCGTCTTTTATAATTGCTTAGGCCAAAGACTGTCAATGTCACCCCTTTCCCACCCTCTTATAACAACTCCCCCAGCAGGAAATGCTCCTAGCTCCATCTCCCACATTCACCCAGGATCTGAGACCTTTGTACCGCCTCCACTGTGATGGGGCTGCCAGCAGCTCTTCTTGCATGGATTAGGTGCCCTCCTAGCTCTCCCTCCCACCCCCTGCTTCTGCTTCATCCCTGTCCTGCTCGCTTCACAGAGTATTTCCCAATGGGGTGGTCTTTTCACATGGGAGTCGGGCTATTCCCCTGTTCTGTTGAAGAGCATTTTGAAAGTTTCTGTTCTGGTTTAAATGTGAAAAGTCCCTCGTAGACCATTATGTTTAAACACCTAGTCCCCAGCTGGTGGCACTGTTCAGGGAGCTGAGCCAGGGCCTTAGGCTGGTTGCTAGAATGGGTGGGCCTTTGAAAGTTGTATACACCTGCATTGCGTTCTAGACTTCTCTGCTCCTTCATTTGTCAAGACGTGGGGAGCTGCAGCCCCATACTTCCATTCCTCAGACTGAACAATCTACTAGTCTATTAGTCCCATTTACTCTAGAGAAGCCTGGATAGTATGCTTGCTTACTGTGTTTGTTATGTTCTTATTTGTCTCCAGAATCTAGGTTCCGGGGAGACCAGACTCACAGACATACTTTAAGTACTCAGAATAATGCGCAGCATATACTAGGCACCTTCTGCTCACTGGGTGAATGAATGGGTGAAACCACATGTCAGAAACCAGTCTCTGATGAAGATGTGAAGAACTGAGTTCCCAGTTGGTTCAGAAGCCACTCTTTCCTAGCAGGAAGAATATGACACAAGAAAGTACTAAGACTTTCCAGAAAGAAGGGAAAGGAATTACAGAAGGGAGCCCTTCTAAGTTCTCCGTATGTTGTTCTTTTGGTTGATAGATTTGGGTGTCAAAACCACTTTGTTTGGGGAGTTAGGACTTGTCCTTGTCTTTCACAAGAATCTGAGCAAGGGAGAAAGGCTGTTTGGATCTAGTTCCCTGCCTCCTGCGCAGGCATTTCCTGGTGCAGTGTCAGGTGTCTTTCCTTAGGTGGGTTTGTCACTGAAGGATTACAGACTCTGCAGTTGAGAGCCAGGCTGGGATGCCTACAGCCAGCAGTGTCTCAGATCTCTGTTCAGTTTCCTACCCTCAGCTCTGCATTCACCTCCCAGCTGAAATGGTGAATATGAGCCATGGAAGCCGAGCGGTGCTCTGGGCATGCTCATCCAGGCTCTGACCCCAGGGAAGCCATGGTTCTGGTGGAATTAAAGCAAGGTGAGACGGAGGGCTATTTAGAGACAGATGACAATGGTTGGCATGAATAAACGGGAAGAACAGATGGGTGGCAACTTAGAGTGCTGAAAACAGGCTGAAAAATAAGGACAAACACAGTATTGTTAATTTGCTGTATGCCCCTCACTGACTGGCATTTGTAATCATTATGTTTCCTGAGGAGAACGTACTATTATGTTTTCCTCTGAAAACATGAAAAAAAAAATCTGTATCTTTGAGAATGGAATCACTGGCAATAAAAGAAGAAGTATTTTGTTTTCAATATCTGTGGACATGAGTTACTTTAAAATGTCAAGATTTGCCTACCAAATGACCTTTAGACCTCACTTTCCAAGATGGTTGCCATTGGCCCCTAGCCTACAGGAGAAGTCTTTACACTTGCCTCCAAGCCACTGCACACCACCTTTCTGAGGCTGCTCTCAGTGACAGGAAATCCACAAGCAGCAAGTTACCTATATACCAACAGCCCATGAATACACTCAGTGCAGGAGCAGCAGGAAAGATTCAGAAACAAAGAAACAACATACTTTGTTGTTGTATGTATGTCTGTATGTGTGTATGTATGTATGTATATATGTATGTATGTGTGCATGTGAGTGTGTGTGTGTGTGTGTGTGTGTGTGTGTGTAACAACTTATATGACAAACTTTTCAGATCTGGGGGTGTCTTATATTCTGCCTTCAGCCTAGAAGGGTCCATGCCACAGTCTCCTGTAGGGTGATTGCCATAGCAGGGCATATAAAAGGCACAGTGGAAAGGTGCAAAAGTCATTAACAGGCGAGAAATAGGAAGCAATCAGCAACACTTTAAGTAAATTATTACCATGAAATTACACTCCCAGCTTGAGATAAGTGTCCTGGCTCTGTTACGGCTATATACACCTCACTGGTTTAGCTGCGGCTGAGGAAACTTTCTCCTCGTTGGTTTATTGATGAAGTGTTAAGTCATGATGGACAGGCTGTGAGCCTAGTGAAGGAGAGCTGTCCACTTCTCTCAGGGATTTCTTCAAAGACTTGCTTCCCGCACAGAGGCCCTGTGAAGAAAGCCTGTAGGAACACTGCATTCGACAACCCGCCGCCTTTGGGGACAGAATGGAACCCTAACTGGGAAGATGATATTTTACGTCTAAGCTGTTTTGTGGAGAAAAGCCCACACTCTTTCCTAGGGTGTTGAAGGAAATGGGGCATGGCAGTAGGCAGCTGCGGGTCACGTGATATCTTCATAGCTCCCTCCCGCAGCTGGATAAGCCATCTGCATGGCTGAAAAGGTTGCAGTCCCCTTCCTAACAATCCTGGTTTCCCCCACCCACTTCTCTGAGCTGAAGGTTCCTCCCATCATCCTCTCTGGCCCAGCCTGTGGAATCAGCTCTTGAGTGTTTTCTGTTTCCATGGCTCAGGTTGCTCCCGTTTGCTTTCTCACCCACCACCCTATAAAGTTCCAGATGCTGAACTGTGGCTGACAAGGATGGCAAGCCCTCCTTCCCCTCCACAGCAGCCTGGGCCACGGACTCCGAAAGCAATTACAACAGCCAACCCTTCCAGAAGCTTCTTCTCTGAGAACAGACAGCTGCCTCGGAGCCCTCCCTCTCCCTGTTGGTGTTCAAACCCAGCATGCTTCACTAGGGTTCTGTTCTTGAAGGGGATAACGGTGGCATCCTCTGGCTCTAAATAAGTTGACGGGCAGTGGACTTTTTTTTTCCCCCTGGCAGATGTAACAGCCTCTCCCTACAGTGCCCCTGGAACGTGGCCAACACTTTCATCATATTGCTTTCCTGAATCCATCATTCTAGCTGGGGGCAGCCAGGTCAGAGGCAGCGCTGTTTTCTGTCGCACTTTCTCTGTTTCCATTCTTGTACTCGCCACAAAGAAACCTATGAAGAAATAGTGCAAAAAGGCATGCGTTTAACTTCTTTTTTTCACCCTGATAATGAATCGAATTTTGGGTGCTCACTTCTGCTGAGAGGCAAAGTGGCTTTGTAGTACACACAATGCACAATGAAGGAAATATATGAATGAAAGAAGGTGTAAGAAAAGCATAAGAAGTACAGTTAATGGTTTCTGGCATTGCCACAATAAACACTCTTTCTACAACTATATATGCTCTCAAATCTTAACATTATAAAACCTTAGCTTCAGAGGCTCTTTCTTTTATGTTGCAATCAAACACCTTACAAGAAGCAACGTAAAGGAGCAAGGTCCGAGTTTTGGGGGACCAGAGTGTTGCGGAGATATGTCGTGGGAAAAACAAGACAGCAGGACACATGGCATCCACACGAACATGCAAGCAAGAGACTGATTGGAGCTCAGCTTGCTTTCTTCTTTTTATTTAGTTTAGCATCCTCGCCCATGGAATGATACTACCGACATTTGCAGGGTCCTCCTCAATTATCGGGATTGAGGCATTTCCTCACAGGCATGCCCACAGGTCCATTTCCTAGATTGGTTCCAGATCCTGCCAAGTTACAGTCAGGTTTAATCAACATAGAATGGAAAATAGAACTCAGGTCCAATCTAGAAAAGAAGACAATAATGCTGTCTACACATATCTGAAGTTGTATCATCCAGACTGAAACTTCCAGAACGTTGCAAAACATACAATTTCCATTAAAATGGCTCCAGTCTTCTTCACTATCCTTGCCTCGTGTTTAAGTTCTTCTGAGTGCCACTGGTGGACTTCTGTGCTTTGCCTTCCGAAGGCATGTCAAGCATTACGTATGCGATCTGTGAACTGAGTGAGACACTGGCAAAACACTACTCCATCCTTTTCCCACATGGAACTTCCTTCCTTTCGATTCTTCATGATGGGACTTCACGTTATTTTCCATTTGGGACTTGATTCATGTTAAAATTTAGTTCTTGCCTAGGGTAATAGTGATAGCCAAATAGTTCAAAACTACTGAAAGAGATTTGCAGAAACTAAAGTGCCAGTGCTAACCAACACTAAACATTCAAAAGGGTCTGGATAGTGATGAGCAACTTCTAATTAATGGCAAGGGTCATTCTAGATGTGTTTCTCTCCTTGATTTCTGTGCAGATTACACCTTGGGTTCAAGGGACCCCCTCCCCCAAATGAACTTGTGACAGAGGAGCCCTCCGTCCTTTTAGTCACATGGGCCTGTTTCCTGGTAGGTAACCAGACTCAATGACACCCACAGCTCATCAATCTCACTGCTATACACAGACAAGGCTGACAAGTTGGTAAACACACCCTGAAACTTACCTCGAGTTTGTGGTCACACAGGCACACGTCACTCAGCACATTCCATGTGTTGACCGGGGTCAGAGCCAAGGTGATATAGCCTGAACTTTAGGGAAGCAGGTCAGGCCAGTTCCAGCCTTGTTGGAATCAGTGCTCAGATGCAGTCTGATTAGCTCAGCATGAAGTGGGTTAATGTCCTTCCCGTTCCGGTCACTGCCACTCATTTTTAAATATTCTCTGTGCTTTTCTTCCCCATCAGAAATCACTGACCCCTCTTGCAAGGTCAAACTACAAGTAAGCCAATCTTGTTGAAGAAAGAAGGCAGACTAAGGCTTTTACATCTAAAACTGATTTGGTCCAGCAATCTAAACATCTAGATGGCATTATGCCTACTTGTATTTACCGTGGCTCTGCCTCCTTTCCAGCCCTTTATGGCCTGTTGATTCTTTGTTTGTACTAGAGTCCTTCCTTAAACCCCACTTGCCTAGGCAAGGTCTTAGTCAGTTGTGATATTCTTGACAGCTCCAACTATAATTTAAAGTCCTATTCTGAAAATACATTTTTTTTCTCCAAAATTGGTATCCTAACAGGGGACTTCCATCCTCAAGGTCACATCTCTATAAGTAGTCACACTGTTCTGAAGTAATGTCTCTAGGCTCTGGGATATCCAGCCATCGTGGTATGGTATCTTTCTGGCCTTAAGCATCTTAGTCCTGTTGTTATACAATACTAGAGACTGGGTAATTTATAAAGAACAGAGGTGTATGGTTAAATCTGGGGAGGCCAAGGATGGCAGCACAGTGCTGGCATCTATCGGCTCAGCTTAAAGCGAAGCTTTCTGCTCTGTCATGGCACCGAGGACGGGAGGTAGGCAGAGCTGAAAGATGCCGGATAGCCATGCTTTACTACAGTATGTTCTCATGGCAGTTTTATTACAGTTGTACTCTGCAGCAAGAGTAAGAACTTGCACCTGTGATAATTAACTTGGTCCCCTAAGACTGGCATTCATCTTTTTATGGGAGCAGAGGCGTAGTGACCAAAGCCCTTCTCAGAGTATGCACCCTCTCTCAACATCTTTACACTGGGCATCAAGTTTTAACACGAGGGGACAACTCCAATTTAAACCTCAGTGCTAACGTAACTCCAGGTACCCCCTTCTTACCATTCAGTCCTATTAATAAGGCCTCAGCCTGCTTCATGTCTGAGCAAGCCTGGATTAAAATTTCAGACAGGAATAATTCTTAGAAGAAAAGCTAAATTAGGCTGGCAAACACCTACAAAAACAACCTTACAGTTTTAGAATGTGAATGAAACCGAGGATTATATAGCAGGGCGGTTTTGTGTTTTTGCAACTGAGACTTTTGTTTTTTGAAAAGGAATAATTATGATGGACATTCACATGACGTTAATCAAAACTGATCTGTGAAGGGCAGGGAGAAACTAGGAGTTAGGTTCATAACACAGAGCCAACTGGGACTCAAGAGCCTCAGAACTACAGTTTGAGAACCCTTGGTTTTTTCCAATGGCTTTCTTATAAAAATTCTCTAGGACCCCATGGATGATAGGATAGTAATTTTCATAGGATCAAGTGGACTTTTTTTGGTTGTTGTTGTTGTTAGATTTACCATTTGTGGATCTCAGGGTTCAGAATGTCAAGTGATCAAATCCACTAGTCTTGTTCTTTTTGGCCAAATCCTCCCAGTCTTCCATCTTTGACTGTATATCTCATGCAAACTACTACACGGGTGCCTAGAGGGGCAAAATAAACTACTTTCTGTGAGTTTAAGATGAATGAACACATCCACAAGTAGAATGTTAAGGTCAAATAGTATGATAAAAATGATAAATAAATAATGCTTGAAAAATAGTGTATTAGAGTACTCCAGGGAAGCAGAATAAATACTGTTTGTGAGTGTGTGTTGTGGGGGGGGTATGTGAGAGGGAGGGAAGGAAGGAGGGAGGGGACAGAGGGGAGGTTGTTTTAAGCAGTTGGCCTTTGTGACTGCAGAGTAAGGCACCTGAATTTTGTAGGAAAGGCCAGTAAGCTAGGGACACAAACTGTTGCTGTTACACGGGCTAGAGGAAATCTGAAGGGATGTCCCCATCTTTGAGGAAGGTCATCATTACCATTTATTATTATTATTCATTATTTTAGGTTTATTGATTTTAGCAGACTAGATGAAGTCCTTCACATTATGTAGGCCCTTTGCTTCACTCAAAGCCTACTGACTTAAGTGTTAATCTCACTTAAAAGTTACCTTCACAAAGCTATCAAGATATGTTGCCAAATATCTGGGTACTATGGTCTTGCCCAATTGACATTATTATAATTAACCACTGAAGCCCACTAATGTATGTTTTGGGGAGATAACATGGGACTCCTCAGACACAGTATGATATGTGAGAGTGAGGATGATAATGGAGAAAGGATTCAGGGCGTGGCACCAGTTAAATTATATAAGAGTGTGCACCGCCAATGCTAACGGGGGGGGGGGGGGGGGGGAGAGATGGGTTACTTATAAATCTCGTTAAGGAACAAACAGATACAATTCTGAACAGATTTACCAAGGCCAAGTCCACACAAATGCAAATTAAAATCAATTGCATTCAGTCAATAGCTCAAGCTTGGTTAATTTTCCCTCTAACTAGTTAAAAGTATAGACATTACTTTCTAATTTTAACCCCGTCATTAGTGTTTGCAGACACAAATTCTTCCTTCATTTGGGACCCAACTGCCAAGCTTCTTTGTGAAAGGGGATCAAAAGACTTTTATAAGGTGAAAGCCTTCGCTGCTTCCTGTTTGTGGTGTGACTGTTTTATAAAACAGCTGTGGAGTGCCACCAATTTTCCAATAATACCTAACAACTTGCTCCCGAAGGTAGGTAGCTCTACATTTTATCGTATGTAACAAAACATCAGCTACTTTTCCCCAGCCTTGTTAACTATTTGCTCTTGTTCCTTTTATATGTAATTTTTTTTTTTTTTGTTATTTGGTGAGGTTACACTTGCTTTTATTTTAATGCTATTAAATGTTGGTTGTAGTCCTCTTGAACGTATAAAGTATGGCCAGTTATTGGAGAACTGTAATATTTTAGAAGCAGTCATAACGTTTTGGTACTATGATAATGTGCTACAATATTTTTGTAGGTAATGACTGGAAAAGGTGAACGCCATGGATTGAATATTGATGCTCTCTTAAATTAGAATGTCCCAGCTTCCAGGGCCTCAGTAAGTGGAAGCCAAGGGAGGGAGACAATTTAGTTGTGTCCATGTGGGTGGAGTTGCCGTGATTAGATTAATACCGTTATAATAATTGCCAGAGCTTTCTATTGTCACAATGTAAAAAAACAGGCAAGGGCAGCCACCTGCAAGCAAAGCCCCTCTCAAACCCCACCCCCTCCCCGAGCTTTGCTAAACTACTCCAGATAAATGCCTGCTGTTTCAAGACCCCCAAATCTAACTAGCTTTTTAAAATCACACATCATTCATATATTTTCAGTTTCATGTGTTTTAGCCTCTGGGGAAGATCCTGGGGGAAGAGATGGGATTGGGAAATAAATTTAGCTTTAAGAATTTGGTTGCCAGGACCTGGTAGCTACCAGACAGTAGCAATGTGCCTGAGTGGCTTCAGGTTTGCTGGCCATAGAATATAAAGACAGCTTTCTAGACAAGCTGGTGCTGAACAGTTTCTTGGAAGATAAGCCCTCAGAAGGAGACTGTTGCTTTCTAGATAGAGGAGACAACATGAGCCATGTTAGGCAGTCATGGGCTGTCTCATATGCTCAGGGAAGGCCAACCTCCCCCACAAGAATGGCTTAGAGTGACGGGGAGAAGAAAGGATGGGAAGCTGATGAAGTAGATAAATGAACAGAATCTGATTGATGATCGTTTTAATACTATTTTAATATATTTTTTGTACATTTATTAGTTACTGATTTTTTTTTTTTTACAAAAGTAATACATACAGCTCATACAAATCTTACTCTTTGAGGCTTAAGATTTGAGGCTACATCCTAAAACTTAAAATTTACTATCCTATGTTCTCAGGTCAACACAGCCCTGAATTTAAGTTAATTTAACCCCAAGATATGCATATTTTGTTCTTCCAATAGAGGTTATAACACTACTTTTTTTTTTTTTTTGACTGAAATACCAGACACTAGTTTTGAATGCTGAGCAGTGTATGATCAAAGAGATTGTAACATTTGGATAGTGTGAGCAAAGCTTATGTAAAACAGCCTTAGTGTACCACCTTAAATAGCTCATACTAACTGTGAAAACAGGGCTTGTAACTGACTAGGTACGCAGTGTTCTCTATCACTGCGATGTCAATTGCCTCGCAATTACAAATGGCCACACTTGAAAGCGTTTGAGTACAAATAAATAGGATATTGAACTAATTTTTAAAAATATCAATCTGTTGTTAACATTTTCCATCCTTATACTGAAGTGAAATAAATGCCCCAATAATGTATTCTGCCATTATTTTAACACCCACAGGAATGAGATAAGCATTCATTTAAAGTGACAGAGAAACGGCTTCTACAATTTCACAAATTACCCAATCTCTGCAGAAATGCCAACTTCCTTTCACCTAGCAGTGCTATGCTGTTGCTTAAACCCCTTGTCCGTTTATCTCTGAAGAGAGACTGTTTTAGTCTGCATCCTCTGTGGTTGACCATTCGTCTGTGTATCTGTCACTACCTACTGCCATCGAGCTAGCATACACATCAGTCATTTGCTTATGATGCTCAACGCTACTCGTCTTCCTTCCAGGGTGATGTAAGTGTGTTTGTCTCATTTCCGTAATTGAAAAACTGGGCCACCGACTCAAGGCAACTCCACCAAACAATCCTATTGTGCATGCCAGACACTCCTGAGTTTTGGATTGGGGACTAATAAATAAGGGCAACCCGCACAACTTGCTTTTGGAAATATCACAGGCGTTACTTGCAGAAGTTATAAACAAACAAGAGCAGAAGCAGCTGGCTCCATTCCCGATGTGTGGTGCTGGGTTGACAATTTATCTCAGGGCCAAGTTGTGCAAGATTTGTTGATTGCTGGGGGCTTATGTTAGACATTTTCTCAAAGTTCAGTCAACAAAACTCAAGTGAAAAAAGGAAAGAAAACATCAAAATTTAAACATTGAAGGGGATGAACCTTACCTCAGACTATATCTCAGTGGCTGAGGCAATTTCCTGTGCCCATGGCACCCCTATGGCTCTAGATTTCCTCTGGATTGTGATACAGTGGTAGTCTTGAAGAAGGATAAATATCCAAATTTAGTGCAGAGACCTTAGTTGAGAGCGTAAATGAACCAGTAGAATAATTCAGGTCCGGCGTGTGGACTGGAGATAAGTAAACACGGTTCTGTCCCTGAAAGAATCAGGTGCCTCTCAAATATGGTGAGGAAGACCACTGAAGACACATGGCACCCCAGGCCCTTCTCTGTACAAGTGTTTGTCCTCAGATATTCAGAATGTGAGTCAAAAGATTTGAAGGCTTCCCGGACTAATTTAACTGTTCAGATAAGCACCATGCCCATCCTACCCTTTTCTCCAGTTTCCGATTGTTTTCTGTACCTGTGTCCCTGAAACACCATCATAAGATTTGTTACCAACACACCTGTACAATTGTAGCAGCCAGGGTTAGAATTATTGGAGACAAGGATTTAATGTGTCAGAATATAGAACAACCGCCATATTCTTGTTTTTGTGGTAATGAAGAGGAAAATAATGGAGGATTTAGAGTTCTTGTCCCCAGGGGTGTGTGTGTGTGTGTGTGTGTGTGTGTGTGTGTAAGGACTGCAGGGTGGAGTGAGGGTAGGGAGTGGGTAGAGGAAGGAGACTTAGAGAAGAGAACAAGGAACTGGGAAATAGGCCCAGGGCTGGTATCTGGGGAAAGGGGAACCAATACATCTTTTGTTGTCAGGAAAACCCTGGGCACAAAGGGTGAGTTTGAGCCTTGCTTCAGGTCAGTTGAGGGCATTGTGCAAAGGCGGCTTCAGACAGTAAAGGCAACCGACTGACTCTGAGGTAATTAAATCACTACATTAGGCTGTTGACCATGAAAGCAGAAAAATGCCAGCACACAAAAGGAAGAAAGAAAACCCCTTACATTTGTATCTAATTATATCATTAAAATGTTTACTGTTCCATGTAATAATTACGGGGCTCACATTTGATCATGGCGGAGTTGCCCTAATTGGCTAAAAGTTTTATCCATTCTTCTTGTGGGACAAAATTGGGTTTTATTTAGTCATTTTTTTCATTCAGGCATGCAAGGCTTCATGCCATCTGACTTTGCTTTATTCTGACTAGGGTTTTGGCAACTCCTGTGGTAATCTTCAGTTTTATTTCTTCCCCTCATTGATGTCTGTAATTATGGGCAGCCAGTTACCTGAGACAGGGATTATCTCTTCCACTTACATCCCTAATGTAAATTTGCTTTCACAGACTTCATAGGGCACAGCAGGCTTGCAAGAGAGTCCTCTGCACCACTCCGGAAGTCTCCTGTGAGGATCCCTCGGCCCTTTTCCCACTCAGCCATAGTCACTGTGCTTCCTGTAGCTGTACATGCCAGTTAGCCAAGGACTGCTTGATGGCGTTGCCAATTACCCAGCACTGTATCTCTGCTCATCTCACACCTCTTTTTAATTATTTTAAACACTGTTTGTATTTTGCTTTTGCACAGATTAATTCCAACATAGCAGAGTAAGGCATGTGAAAAGAAAATGCTAAAAGGAAAAACAGTTGTAGGGTTTTTTCTCTTTCTTTTCTTCCTTCCTTCCTTTTATCCTTTCTCCTTTCCTCCACCTCTCTCTCTCTCTCTCTCTCTTTCTCTTTTTTACTTTCCTTCTTTTGTTGTTAGTAGTTGGATACAGTATTTGTTTAGGACTAACTATTTAAGAATAAAAGTAGACTTTAATTTTAGTTCTGGAATTTATTACCTGTTATCAGTTACTTGAAATAAACAAATTCTGTTCTGGGAGTTGGGTCTCACAATGATGTGTTAAGAATTCATAAAAACCAGGGGCTGAAGAAATGGCTCGGCAAAGAAGGGCACTGGCTGCTTTTGCAGAGGACTCCAGTTTGAGTCCCGGTATCAACACAGCCACCTGTCACTTCAGGTCCAGGGGACCCAACAGTGTCTTCCGACTTCCACAGAGCAGGTGTGCATGTAGTACGTGTGGAACACCTGTATTTATGCAGCAAAAATAGTCATACACACAAAATTTAAAAAAAAACAGAATTCACACAAATCAAAGGTGAGACACAGGTGCCTGGGTTAATACAAGGCAGGTACCACCGCTGGTCATTTATAGCATGCCATCGAGAAATAGCAATGGAGCAGCTTGTATGGGAATGCCGTTTGCTAGCCCTATAACATGTGCCCCCCCCCAGAAACGTGGGTAAAAGCACTGTAATGCTTCCCAGCATCATCTGTCTTTGAGCAGAAAAAGCTCAGATCACTTGACCACTCACTCAGACCTGGTGTGACAAGGTGGCTGGAAGACAGGCTCAGGATGGAGCTGTCTGAATGGATATAGTTGGAGATTTTTGTTCCAATGCATACCTTCCCATTCACCCTGGTCCAACTTTAATTTACTGCCATAGACAAGATCGTTGGTAACTTTGAGGGTGACAATAAGCTGAAAACATTTTTCAAACACTCTCCTTCATACTTACCAGAAAATACTAGAATAGATGCTGTCAGCTAGGGCCCTGGTCACTGATTGGCATCAGATAGGTCAAGCCCAGTGATGTTCTCAACATTGGTGCAAAGGTCAGAGGCAAAAATTATACAGTCTCAAATACCAGTGGAATTAGAATTCCCAAACTGAGGCATCTACTTAGAATCCTTAATCTGTTTCCAAGGTAACAGATGCTCTTTTTGAGGCATGTCTCCATCCACATGTCAACATGACCAGGAAAGTCCTCCTATACATAGATAAGAGCCACTGAAGTTGTGGATGACACGACACCAACGTCTTCATATGGAGCCTGCCAAAATGGTGATTGCATTCATCAATATACTCTCTGGGAGCTCAACAGAGAGACAAGGGTTGTGTATCCCTAATCTGAAATGTTTGCCACCAGATTTCAAAGTTTTTTCTGTGGTGGTGGCTCGGGTAAATGAATCCATAGATTATCAGCTGAGTGTCCTTAATATGACAGCCGAAAATCTATGGTAGAACATGTAACATGTAGAAATTCAAATCAGGGATCCCAACACACACACACACACACACACACACACACACACACACACACACACACACACACACACACACACACACACAGAGAGAGAGAGAGAGAGTAGAGAGGGACAGACAGACAGACACACATGTTTTTTCTCAAAGTTACTTTCTTTTGTTACCGTTGTTCATGAAAAGAATTGATCCTTTCAAGTTTGTTGATGATTCTGAGGATTCTTCTTATTACTTTCTCTGCCTAAATGACTTCATACTTTCTTATTCTACCTGCTAACTATTAAGTGTCCTCAAAAAACAGACAAAATGCCTTACCTTAGTGTTGCCTTGAGGAAGACATACATAGCACCAACCTCTCCCTCTCTTCGTTCTCCTTGGTTGTCATGACAACGCACCATGCACTAGGTGGTTTGAAACAGCAGTTGTTTATTCAACCACAGAGCAGAGACTGAACATCAGCTTATCAGCAGGGTTATACCCTCTCGATGGTGATGCAGCAGCTTTCTTCTGGAAAGAGCTGGCATTGTTCCTATCTCTGCCTCTTGTCTTCACATCATTCTCTCTGTGCTCATGTGTGTGGTATTCTCTGTCCCTCATAAGAACAGGTGTCACTGCTTTAAAGACCACTCTAACTCCAGGATGAACCCATCTCCATAATACAATAGCCACCCCCGCTTTCCCAAATACAGTCATATCAACAGATTCCAGGAATTTGATCCCTGTCTTTTCCTTTGAGCCAGCACTCATGGGATAGTAGTCGCTTAGCACTCGTGGGATAGTAGTCGCTTTTCCGTGGAAAACATGGCTAAGTATCAGTCTTGCTGCTCCACAGCTATGATGACTGATAGCATTGGGTTCCTCACTTGCGAAGTCTCTAGGGATGTGGAAGTTTCAGTAAGAAGTCTCTAGAGCCCAGGACAGGGGAGGGGGTATTGCAAGCAAAGCAGAATGTCAGTGAGTAGGTGGCAGAACATTCCAGTGCCAGAGGTTCAGAAATCATTGCTATCTCTGCTTTGTATTTGTCATTTGAGGTGGCAGCTCTCAGCTGTTCTTGCTACCACGCCTGTCACTTGTTGACACACCTCCATTTTTTTAAAGGCGTGGACTCTACCCCTCTAGAACCATAAGCTAAAAGAAACTCTTCTATAGGCCTCTTCGTCATGGCATTTTTATCACACCAACAAAAGAGTAACTAATATAACAGATTTAACTTACGATTGGGGTCTATCCCAAGTTCTCCCTCCATTTGTATTATTGAAGACAGCTGAGACAGGGACCACTGACTGGTTACATTTTAGCTACCTGTCCAGATCTCCTTCAGCAGAAACGGAGGGGCTAGCAGTGATTGACAGAGCTAAGACATCCTTCCTCTTTTTTTTTTTTTTTTTTTTTTTTTGACCCACCCCAGGTCACCCAGCTCCATCAACCTCCTCAGCTGGAAGGCAAAGAAAGGCCACAAGGAAAGCTAGGGCTTTGATCTTCTACAGAGGCGGGCCTCTTTCCCTGTCCACATAACTCGAGGTCACTGAGGAGCAGCCTGAGAGCTGACCTTAGCTGGGACCCACAGGCCTAGTGACCTGCTTTGAAGAGTTGCTCAAAGCCAAGGACAAAGAAAGGGATCTGGGACTTGTTCACTGTGCAGACGTCTGCACACAGCAGCCCTCGACCCTGTCCTAATGACTTCTGTCTTGGGAGGACAAGATAATCCTGCCTTCAAGCCAATTTTATGGGCTCCTCGCTCTGCACATCTCCTCTGACCTGAGCCGCTGTAGGGACGGGGCTGTATCTGCTTGCATTCTTAACCCTGTTTTATTCTCCATGCAGAAAAAGATAAGCCTCCTTGTGGGAAAGCAGCTGCTTTGGATCAGGTTAGAAGCAGTAAATCTGGGAACAAACATAACATGAATGAAATGGTATCAGGACACGATGGGTTGATGAAAAGCCCAGGCTTTTGGCTCTTGCCACAGTCAGCGTGGGTTCATGTTTCATTCACATGGACTTCACACTGTTCTGTGATTAAAAATTTTCATCGCCTCATTCAGTAATTCCTTTCATCAATGCCACATACAATTTTGATCCTCTTAAAATTCCCATGGGTAATTGTTTTGATTTATAACAGTTTAAATAATAATACCAGATTGTTCTCTGTAGCTAGTTTTTATTTATTCCTTCCACCTTGGTTTAAATATTAAATATTCACTTTAAGTATTTATTAATTTAAATATCAAACATAAGCAGTATTTTGTGATACTTTTCTCAATGTTTGACCTCCATCCTATGGTACACACATGTAATTGATCCACTGACTCCGGTGATATTTTGCTATCTTAGATTTTTATTCAGGCTCCTTTCCTGCCACATTTAAAAAGTGTAATTGTTTCTATTTCCTTTGTGTACACAGATCACAGTATCTGATAGCTTTAAATATTTTATCAGGCATCAAATACAATATAAGAAATTAATGAGATTATGTATACTATCTGGTTTATTGTATTTATGAAATTTATAAATATCCATTATAATTAGCCATTTTCCCTTTTACCTATTTTAATCTATTCTTTTTTTTTTTTTTTAGATAGAATTCCAGGTTCTCTTCTGGTAATATGTCTTTCTTGTATAGAGAACATTCTTTAACCATTCTTTGCTGGCAATAGATTTGCATAGTATCCCTTCAACTGAGGATATATTTACTGACAATATTGTTGGATGCACAATCTAAAATTGACAATTATGTGTGTCCCCCTTCAGTATTAAAAAATCTTATTAGAAATTGTTCTTTCCTGTATGTTACGATGAGAAAACTCCTTTCTCTGGGTGTTTTCAAGATGTTTTTCTTCATCTTTATTTTTCATGTTCAAGGGTCATAGGCTTTGGTCTGGGTTTCCTATGGTTCGTTTTGTTTGGGATTCAGTACATCTCTGGAATGACTATGGTTTTACTTTATGCACTTAAAATTCTGGAATAATTTTCTCTGATGTTTTCTAAAGACCACGATGGTGTAAGCTTCTCTTCTGCTGTCTTGGGGACTCCTGACCGTGTGTTTTCATCTATTCAATTTGCCTTCTTTTGTTCACATAGATCTCCCTAGCTCACGGTTTTTATGCTGCCATCTCTACTCCCCAGTCAAACCTACTCAGCATCTTTTTTTTTTTTTTTTTTTTAATTTCCTACTGTTGCCACTTCTGTCTCGTTAATGGAATTCCCTATAATTTTATGATGACTCCTCCTTACAAATCCCTGTAAAATATTTATAATATCTGATTCACCCCCAAAGAGTACATCTGTTGGCTTCCTTTTCTTGTTTGAGGTTTTGTTTGTTTGCTTTTTATTTTGTTTTAATTCTTTGTATGATCATTGATTTTTTTTGTATCATGGATTTTTTTTTTAAAATAGAGCTATTGATCTTACTTTATTTTCCTTATTCAACATGTTTAGCATGAATACAGGGTATATGTGTAAGTTTAGTATCATCACAGAGCCTGCTGACATGTCACCAAAATTAGACACTTACACATACTACTTTCTTGCAGCAAAAGACAGTAAGACTTCACGTTCTGCTTCAATCCAGTGAAACTTCCCAGGGCAGGCAGGACATGATGTCTCTCTGCTGTGTTGTCAGTTCTAAGTTCAGATTTTTCAGGCTTTGTTCACACACACACACACACACACACACACACACACACACACACACACACGCAAGAACCCCCCACTAGCATCCACACGCAAGAGGCTGAAGCCTTGGCTTTGCATCAGATCTCACTAAAGAAAGAATTATGGTGCCAGGTGATACACCAGCCCTGAGTCGTGCCACACCTCCCTCACTGATATCTGATTGGAAATGGAAGACAAGCATGCTGTCAAACCCACCATCACTGTGCCCTGGGAGGGCAGGGAGCTGCCTACACATCAGAAGATACTCTGGGGAAGTAAGGCATGCTAGTCCAAAAGGATGTCTCCTTTGGAATATGACTAATATCTACTGAAATAGTCTTGTACCAATCCGAAAAAAGGAGAGGAAAAAAAATCTCAGTTCTCTAGGAGACGGAAGTGAGCAGGGTAAAGCACTGGGAAACCAGTGTGGCCCCAAGGGCAGAGAACTGTCACCTTACAGGGACAACCTTAAGTCCCTGACTCTGGTATGTCACCGGACTAAACTTAGACACAGTAGGGTGATGTTGGGACTAACAGAGATGCTGTTCAGGGACAGCCATACGCCGGTGTTTCTAGCCTTCCACCCTGTCTTGTTTCCTCTCTGTTGCTGCCTATACCGTGCCAGATTCCCCATGGTCACTGCTATTTGGAGTTTTTAGTTTGAATGCACAATTCCATGTATGGCCAGAAGCTTCTGTCTAGTGTTGGAAACATCTGGTTTGTGATAGCATTTTAAGTTCAGGATTTTAGTCCCCAAGCCTTGGAGCCACCCACCACTCACCTGTCGTTAAGAGCCCCCATCCAACACCTACTGTTACTGCGTTATCATTTCCAAAATCTATTTGGAGCCTGGCCACTCTCCCGTTATCGCTCCCACTTTGGCATAGCCACTACCATCTATTTCTTAGAATATTACTCCTAAATGGTCATTTTGTCTCCTCCATGTCCTTTACTCAGTCCAGTCTCAACACACTTATTCGAAGTGCTTTTCACCCTATGTATTATGATTCACAGTGTGTTCAGCATCCATCCGCAGCTTGCCATCTCACTTGGAGGAAGCATCAGTCTTTACAGTGGTGAGACAGACTCTCTGCTGTCTGGATTATTGGTTCCTCTCATCCTTTCTTACGACTACACTTCCCCTAAGTCAGCTGCAGTTATCCTTAAGCTGACCCAGTATTTCTGAGAGCATGGCACGGTACCCAGTTATCTCAGAGTATGTGGGTTTTATTTCCTTTGTCTAGAATGTTCCATGAGGCCTCACGTCTTTCACGTGGTAACTTCTCAATAAGGTGGTTCCTGACCCCATTATTTTCCATTGCAGCAATCCAATCTAGGGTTCTCTAGAAGTGCTTAATAGCTCAGGACCCTAAAGTGGTCAAGTGGACTCTAAATGCTGTCACTGAAGGTTATCAATATTGAATGGACCATCACCATAAATGCCAAGCAAAATACGACCATCCGTTTTCAAATGCGTGCTGTGTCAGTTACCTTTCTTATAACTGTGACAAAATACCAGACATAAGCCCGCCTCAAGGAAGGAGCATTTATGCGGGCTCATGATTTCAGACATTTGAGCTCAGTGTGGCAGGGAGGACATAGTTGAGCATAATAGACAAATGATGGCACCTGGGCAGCAGGGCGAAAAGCAGCACAAATGGCCAGGGTGCAGCCCTAAGGGCAAGCCCCTTGCAACAGAGGCTCCAGTCTTCCCTTTGCCTGGTGAAAGGACTTTTAACAAGAATGAGAACGGGCACAGGAATGGGTTATTGGCTCCCCCGACACACACACACACACACACACACACCCCACTGGGCTATATAGCGTGTGCTTTTCTTTTTTCCTTCCTTCCTTCCTCCCTTTTTTCTCTGGTGTGCATGCACTTGACCTTTTCCTCCCCTCTTTCCACCTGGAACTCTGCAACAGCTCCATGGCAAGGGCATCTAATCGTTTCTAGCATGCAAGAGCATTTGGTTCAGATTCCCTTATCATCGTTACCCCTTCTCCCCTCCCACTTGCCCCCTGCTCCACCTTAACAGACACGGGGAATGGAGCTCGGAGATCAGTGTCACGTCCACTACTTCTTCAAACACTTCAAGCAGAGAACCTTTCAGAGATGCGATTGTGGGACCCTAGACCTGGAAAATACCTGTCATCGGGACTTGCCCATCCGTCAGAGGATTCATTCCAATGACATTACTTGGTGCCTGGCATTTATTTTGTAGTTAGAAAGAAAAAAAAAAGTCAATGTACAATTAGGGGATTTACAAAAAATAGCTTAAAATAAGTGCAGATACTCTCAATTCGCTGCCATTTGGCATTTATAAATCAGTTTATTTAAATCATCGGAGAACTCCAATTTGATTTCTTTTGATGGTATGTGCGAAGGAGGTTTTTGGCTACATTTGGAAAGCTGATTTTTTTTTCTTTGAAAAATGCATGGATAGCATTATTTTAAATATGCCTCATAGTCTCAGTAAATTTCCCTTATGTACAAGTATATGAAACTGAACTACTTCAAGTATGTATTTTTTTAATATTTTTCTCATTTCATCACTTCATTAGTGTTTAGGGCAACAACTTCAACTACAGTAACACATTTAACACAGCATTTAATTGAAATGAAAGATGCTGCAAGTATTGCCTTCTAAAATCAGAATCAACTCCAGATTTCGACAGCAATCTTTCTCTGTAAAGGCTTTAAAAATGTCAAATCCTTCTATGAGGAAAACTAAAATCTTCTTCCCTGTTAACCTGTGATTATTTTTGAAATGATTTATTTAAAAAAGTGTCACATCTTTGAAATTGAAGCTGCTTTCTAATGCTCCGTGTAAACCTGCACAAATTCAGTGAGGGTCGTAGACTTTAAGAGAATGTCAAAAAGTGCCCCAACAGTTAATGTGAGACACCCTATGCTGACTCAGTTATGTAAGACATCCCACACCGGCTCAGTTATGTGAGACATCCCACACTGCCTGACTCAGTTATATGAGACATCCCACACTGCCTGACTCAATTATTTGACATACCCCACACTGCCTGACTCAGTTATTTGACACACCCCACACTAGATGATTCAGTTATGTGAGACATCCCACACTGACTCTATTTCCTAAATGAGATGAAAAATGAAAACAGAATCTGCATGTGAGTCTACTGACATTCAAGTCATTCAATTCTTAAACAATTTTTAAAAATTGAATCTTATTTTTATGGAACTATAAACACGACACCGGTACTTTTAAAACATGAACTGTGATTCCTTGAATAAATGGCTTTCTTCCTGAGTTGTTTTTTTTTTTTTTTTTTTTTTTTTTTTTTTTTAATGGGAGGTGAACACTAGATAGATGGAGGGAATCTGACGTAGTCTGGAAGAAATGTTTTATGTTTGTTCAGGACAATAGTTCATCTTGACAAGATTTTAAAATTTGAAATTCTTTGGTTTTTCCCACTTCCTTTCCTTTTTCTCCCCTACCCCTGCACCCCCATATAGAGTGTTATTATGCAGCCATTCAGGCTTGGAACTTACTGTGTAGGTCAGGCTGGCCTCAAACTCATAGAGATCCACCTGCCTCTGCTTCCTGGGTGCTGAGATTAAAAATATCACCACTTCGTCCAGCTCTTAAAATTTGTTTTCAAGTGTAAACCTAAGTTTAATTACTTTTAAATGTAGTTCCAACTGCTGCTAGGTATTTTAGTCATCTTTTTAAATTCCAAAAAATAAAATTGATACCAAATCCTGAAACTGATAAATATGTCACATTTTCAGAGACTATCAGGTTAAACATAAACAAGACAGTTAAAGAGGAAGGCACGTGGAAATAAAATACCATGATATTTGAGTTTGAGTTAACATGCTCATCTTGAGAAAGAATAGATTTTTCTTAAAAGAGTTATCATAGTTTTCTTCTTGTGACATTAAAATTGAATGAGGTTATTTTCCATTTTAAATGCATGTTCTAATGTTTGAATTATAATACAAATTATAAAATTTTATTTATGTAATAGATACATTTACTGGGTAGAGATACTGCTTTTGTTTGTTTGATTTTGACAGGGTTCCTTTGCCAAGGCTGGCTTTGAGATTATAGAAATGCACTTTACTATATTTCACAAGTGTAGGATTAAAGATGTGCACCACCACACCTGGATGAACAAAGCTTTTTTTTTTTTTTTTTTGTTTTATGAGTAGCAATATAATAATAATATAGTTTTTCCTTGTATTGAAAATAGATATTATTTTCTTATGTAATATATTCTGATTATGCTTTTCACTCCTTCTACTCCTCCCCAAATCCCCGTCTGAATTCACCCATTTATTGTCTTTCAGTAGAAAAATAACAGACATCTAAGGAATAATAATAAAATAAGATAAAACAAGATCTAACACACTGGAATTAAACAAAACAGACAAACAGAAGGAAAAAAGCCAAAGAAAATGCACACAAGAAACAGAGACTCACTCGTTAGCACACTCAGAAACCTCATAAAAATCACTGAATTGGGAGCCATAACATATACACAAAGTACCTGAGCCCTAACGGGAGAAATTTGATGGAAACATTCCATTTAGAGCTGAAGGTTCCATGGTCTCTCACTTTCTGAGTAATGTCTGGCTGTGGGTCTTACCTGTAGGTTAAAAGAGAGAAGAAAATTTATAAAAACACTATGATTAAATTTTCAAAGAAGAGTCCTGATGCAACATTATGAGACAAAGGAGCTCCAACTATGCCTTTGAGTTCATTGTCTATTGGGCATGCAGCCTCTACATGAGGGTAGTAGCGTGTTTCCCTAGTGAGACTCCCTTGGAGAAAATTAAATTTTCGTTTGCAAGTGGTTATCCCTTGAAGATTGCTTCTGGGACCCCATTTGGTGCAGACCTGTGCATGCTGCTTCAGTCTCTGGGAGTTCACAGGTGTGTCAGCCAGTTGATTCAGAGGGCCTGATTTTCTGGGTGTCCTTTCCTTTATCCCCTTTGGTTCTTACACTCTCTTCTTCCTCTTCATCAGGACTTCCTTGGCCCTGAAGGGAGGGATTTGATGGAAACATTCCATATAGGTCTCAGTGTTCTATGGTCTCTCACTTTCTGCATAATGCCTGGCTGTGGGTCTTTATATTTGTTCTATCAGCGGCAGGAGGAAGCTTCTCTGATAATGGCTGAGCAAGACACTGATCTATGAATATAGAAGAATGTCATTAGGAATCATTTTATTGCTACAGGCTTTGTTGTTTGATTTTTAGAACAGCAGTGTTTGGTTTTACCCTGAGTCCCTGGGTTACCTAGTTTCAGGTTCTCAGTCACTAAAGCAGTGCTGTATGGGTTCCATCTTATGGAGTGGGTCTTCAGTCAAATTGGATAGTGATTTCACACCACCGTTGTACTAGCATATCTCCCAGACAGGACAGCATTGCAGATGAAAGGGTTTGTGACTGAGCTAGTGGTTACATTTCGCCTTTAGTAACATGCAGAGTACATGTAGGTGTTTTGAAGGCTCTTATGTAGGCACCAGTTTGACTTACCCACATTTCCATGTTCAAAGAGTTGTTTAGGTGTTGTCTTTAGCAATTGGGCTTTGTTGTCAGTTCATGGAGAACAAATTAAAGTTTTGGTGACAGCCTGGGTTGTTCATAGATTCAGATGGGAATCCTTTGGCCAGCAACTCAATTAGCTATAACCCAATGCCAGTAATGGGAGCTTCATTTGGTAACAAGAGATGTCCAGTTGGGGTTTTGTTCCCCACCCCCACACCCTTATTTGTAGATTGAATTTAGATTCATTCATACATGTATATTATTTTACAAAATTTTGACTGTATTAGCTTTCATAATACACCTCAATGGCCCTTAATTTTAGGTCTCCCCGTCCCTTGTTTTCCTCTTCCCTCCCCACCCCCACTTGATCCTACAATTACAGTCCTGCCAGTCTATAACTGTTTATACTATTTCCCTTTCCTAGGGAGATCTATCTTTCTCTTTACACTATACCTAACTTCTGTGGCTCTATGGATTGAAGCTTGGTTGTCATTGACGTAACAGACAAATTCACATATAAGCGAATATATACCACATTTGTCTTTCTGGGTCTGGGTTACCTCACTCAAGATGATTTTTTTTCTATCCATTTACCTGCAAAATCATGATTTGATTTTTAATGGCCAAGTAATATTCCATTGTGTAAACAAGCATTTTCTTTATCCATTCATCAATTGAGAGACATCTAGAATATTTTTTGTTTCCAGCTGTTATGAATACAACAGCAATGAACATAGTTGGTCAAGTGTCTCATAGGATGAAACATCCTTTGGGTATATGTTCAAGAAAGGTAGAACCAGATCTTGAGATCGATTGATTCACATTTTCCCATGCTTCAGCTATATGGCATTTCTTGGGGCTACTACAGCAGGGTTGCTCAGCTCTAATGGACATATTGTCCAGGTTGTTATCGATCATGTTTTTATAGTGGTATCTATGGATCTGGTTTTGTAGTAATCATAATTCTAAGTGTTAACATCTGAGTGTATCTTTGTTAGGTGGGTATTTTAGAAAGCTTAGTGTGGAATTAAGGTAGACTCAATGTTATTATGGTTTGAATAGAAGTGTGCCTCATGGGCTCATGCGTGCAGTGAACACTTAGTTCCCAGAAGATGGTGCTGTTGCAAGGCTGTGGATTCTTCAGTAGGTGGAAACTGGCTGCCTGAAGCAAATCATTATCAGGTGAACTTTGATGTTTACAGCTGGTCCAGCCCTCACTCCAGCTCTCCCTCCTGGACCACCAGAAGCCCCAGTTCTGTGCAGCCATGGCTGTGAATCCTGCCACATCTTCTCCATGATGTCGGACTGGGTCTTCTCAAATTGTAAACCAAAATAAATCCCTTTCCCAGAAGTTATTTCTGTCTGGTATTGAAATGAGAAAAGTAACCACAAGAGGCATTTATTATATAAAGAAACGTCTGGTCTTTATGTTTAAAAAATATTCTAAGCCAAATGTGGCATGTATATTCCCAGCACTCTGGAGGCCTTCTTTGTATAACTGAAGTATGATTATCATTTTCTTCTATGCATAAATTAGTTATTTTATTTTAATTGACAATGATTATGCTAATTTACCTTTTTATCTATGTGCACATTTTAACTTTTTAAACTTTTACATTATTCAAGATGATATATTTCAAAATTGCTGGGTGATTTATTAGTTCATTGTGTACATTACACTTCCCAGGCCCTTCCCATTACAGAAGCAAGAAACATTTAGCATAAGTTCTCTGGTAGTTGCCTGATGACAATCCTAAGCCTGTCTCCCTGTCACCAAGCCATAGTAAAGCTGGGACTATTTTGACATCTTTATGTTCCTCTCCAAATATGTCTTTGCTCATGTTGAGTGTGAAGATGGGAGGCAAAGGAACTTAGTCTGCTGACTTCGCTAGATAATAGGAAGCCCCAGCAGTTGCCACCACTGATCTATGAGCTATGCCAGAATTATATGGGTGGGTACAGATAGCAGGACACTCAGAAAGAACAAGAGTGTGAAAGGTAAGAGATTCTCTTGATCTTTGGGGAGGAAAGGGGTTAAAACCAATGTAAGCTCAAAGTTGGCACTTTGGCCAATTTTCAATGAACAATTTGCTGGCATCAAGGGCATGCACAATGCCTCATGAGCATCATCACCATTGTCTCTATATTTCCTATTTAATCGCCTTTGAAATCAGCCTTGGCTCATTTGGGGAGTGTGGATGTTGAGAAAGGAAATAAAACAGATAGATAAGCTAGCTGGCTATGCCCTCTTCACGTTAAATGACCATTTTCATTCCTTAAGATTCCTATTCAAAGAAAAAGGGGGAACTCAGGAGTTATCTTTTCTTGAGCTTTTCATGTCCTTTTTGTCTTCAAATATGTGAATATAATCTGAGAAAGAATATGAATTTTCAGATACATTTGCACACACACATATATATATATACCCTGTGGAAAATACTAAAGCACAACAATTGCTACTTGTTATGTTTTTACATGGAGAGAGCAGTGTGGACTGAAGGCTCTGCAGTCCCTTAGTCCCAAATAAACCCACAGAGGCTTATATTAATTATGCACTGTGTGTCTAATGGCTCAGACTTCTTATTGGCTAGCTCTCTCTTAATTATTAACCCATTTCTATTAATCTGTGTATTTCCACATAGTCTTGGCTTACCGGTGATGCCTGGGCCCCTTTATCCCTCAGCAGCGACATGGATTCTCTCTGGGCTCACTCCCCGAGTTCTTCCTCTCAGCCTTCTCCTAGTCTGGTAGTCCTGTCTATACTTCCTGCCTGGCTACATCTTGCCAGTCCATTGCCTGAAGCAGCTTTATTCATCATCCAATAAGAGAAACATATATTCACAACATACAGAAGGATGTCCCCCACCTAGTAGGATGGGAAAGATATCTAAGCAATTAAGAGGGAGTACTGACCTTATAGAAGGATCTGAATTCAGTTCCCAGCACCCCACCTATAACTGCAGTTCCAGGAAATACATCATCCTCTTCTGAACTGCGGAGGCAACTGCACTCAAATGGGCACATCCCCACAACTCTCTGTCTCTCTCTCTCTCTCTCTCACACACACACACAAATAAATAAACTACAGGGCTGGAGAGATAGCTCAGTTGTTTGGAGTACTTGTTGCTCTTGCAGAGGACCTGGGTTTAACTTCCAACATTTACACAGTGGCCCACAACCATATGTAACTCCAGTTACTGGGAACTAATGCCTTCTACTAACCTGTTCAGGAACCAGGCATGCATGTGGTACACATACTTATTTGCAGAAAAGACATTTTATACACATAAAAATAAAATAAAATCTGAAAAATTCTAGAATAAATAAGTAATTTTTGGGATTCCTTATGCCCTCTTTTCCCAAATCATGCAGAATCACAAGAACAACTTGTTTTATTACAAAAAGAAGCTGCAGCCTCAGAGAACACATAGGTTTATGTGTATTTATTTATTTATTTATGTGGTAATAATGTCATTTAGAAGAATTTACTAGGCAACCAGCCACATAGAGTAATGAAATTTGCAATCTATCAGGAGATACATGGTAGGAGAATGACTAAAGCTTAAAATAAAAAGTCAATTTAAATGAATTTTCAACAGTTTTGATTGAGGTAAAATCACTATTAAAATGGTGGCTAAATTGGTAAACATTACATGCACCTGTTGAGATATGGAGATGTGCAGAAACATATTTTTTTTCATTTAAATTAGAAACAATCTTATTTTATATATCAGTTCTAGTTCCCTCCCATTCTTTCATGTTCCCCACCGGCCTCCATCCCATCCCTCTTCTGCTTCCCAGGGAGGGTGAAGCCTTCCATGGGGGATCTTCAAAGTCTGTCATATTGTTGGAGCAGGGCCTAGGCCCTCCCCCACGTGTCTAGGCTGACAGAGTATCCCTCTATGGGGAATGGGTTTCCAATGTCCACTCGTACACTAGGTATAAATGTTGTTCCATCCATTGCCATGGGCTCCATACACTGACCAGGCCTCCTGACTCACACCCACATTCAGGGGGGCCTGGTTCCATCCTATGCTGGTTTCCAAGCTCAGAGACATATAGCTTAAGAACACTGGTCATAGCTGGGCATTGGTGGCACACACCTTTAATCCCAGCACTTGGGAGGCAGAGGCAGGAGAATTTCTGTGAGTTTGAGGCCAGCCTGGTCTAAAGAGCTAGTTCCAGGACAGGCTCCAAAGCAATACAAAGAAACCCTGTCTCAAAAAACAAAAGCAAAACAAAACAAAACAAAACAAAAAATAAACACTGATCCTAATTCATTTCTTAGGAGTTATTTTATAGGATCGATCAGAGAAAAGTTAGCACACTAAATAATTAGCGCAGGAATACAGTTACATGTCAGAAATGATTGAAATCAATGTTCAAAAATGGGAAGTAGTAAAGGATATTGCAGCTCATTTATCTGGGGGCACACTATACAGCAGTTATGAAATGTTGACAAAAGAGTTCAAGGACATGTAAAATGTACCATCATTGGCAGTAAAGTAAAACAGCCTTATTTTTCCATGTAGTGTCATCTCAGAGATGTAAAAGGAATCCCAGATAAAGTGGATTGTATCTACCCCTAAGAGTTGCAGTTCCCACATTCAAGCCAATTGGATTGTTTCTGTGTGCTGGGTTCTATTTTATGAGAAGGAAATAAATCACAAGTAACCAAGTTAATGTGAAGAATTTGTTTAGAAGTGCACATCCCACGCTTGGTCTGTGGGGAGTGAGTTTATTCTCCCAAAGCTCTTAAAAAACGACATGTTTAATGTTGGCCCAGAGGCTTGTTACGCTCAAAGGCGCCTTCTGAATAAAGAATGTTTTTGCTCAATATGGTTTTAATACTAGGTGTGCATGTCATCTTCTAACTTTGAAAGTTAGTCGTCTCTGTACATACGTGTATGACTCTCACATAAACAGTGGAGCCAACTAAGCAGGGAGCACACCCTCCCACTTTACGGTGAAACTGAGACTTGCAGTTTTATGGAAGCAAGTTTTGTTCAGTTAAGAAATTCAATTTTTTAATTAATATTTCCTTAATTAGTAGATCTTACTTGGCTCCAAACAGACTCCCACATGAGAAGGTCTATGTGTAAATAATGAGAATAAACCAGTGTCTTTGGGAAACTTCCAGTATCAACTTATGCCAACTCTGAAGGGACAATTTCCACTGTTACCAAATGGGACCGGACCGTGAGGCGAGAGACGGACCACCAATGTGCCTCACGCGGGCCACTGTGTCTTCCTCATGGATCTTCCCAGTGTGACCATGGAAGCCTGGCATTTCTGAAAGAAGTGAAAGACTCCTATTCATATTTTAAGCCACCACATGTTTTGAGTTGATGTCGATGCTTTCAAGGTTTAGCAAAGTGGCCACAGGGCTTTGCTTGTTGATGAGGCTTTGGCCGGATTTCTGAAGACTGTTTCCCATGGCCATTTGGGGCATTTTAACAGCTTTGTTTGCAATTAGGCATACATGTGGCCTAGCATCAAATATGAATTCAGAATTGGAGACAAAGGTTTAAATGAGCTGCCAAAGATGTTTCCCTTCAAAGTGTGTCCAAAACAGCAGCATGATTTTTGTGTGGCTCACATTTGGATAACACAGGAATGGCTCTCAGGATGTCAAGTCCCAGGTGTTTAGGGAACCTGTATGATTTTTTGTTTGTTTGTTTGTTTTCTTGTTAGTTTTTGTTTTTTATTCTGGAGGCAAGGTTCTCTGTGTGACCGCCTCAGCTGTCCTGGAACACACTCTGTAGACCAGGCTGGCTTCAAACACACAGAGATCTTCCTGCCTCTGCCTCCCAAGTGCTGGGATTAAAGGTGTGTGCCACCACATGCATCAATCTTTTTGATTTGTAATGGAACACCTGATGACTGAGCATCCCCAGGCCCTTACTCACTCTTAGACCATCTCTAGTTTTAGCCCCATAAATCCTCTGTATAGCTTTGTCCTAGTGGCTGAATCACTTGGGACGACCTATACTAGACTATATAACTCAGTCTCTCTGGAAGAGAATCATGGTTGGTTCAGCGTGTGAGGTAGCATTTAACTGAGGAGCTGATAACAAGTGTGCTGGTCCAGTGAGGAAGGAACAAGTTGTTGTGATGAAGCCCCTTCATGTGTGAGTTACAGGGATGCAGATCCCAGAGTGATAGGAGTGAGAGAGTATACATTACGTGCTTAAAAACTGTAGAACATCAGGGGGTGGTACATGACATTAATCCCAGTACTTGGGAGGCAGAGGCAGGCAGATCTCCGTGAACTCCAGGCCAGCCTGATCTATAAGACCAAGTTCCAGAATGGCTCGAGCAGGTAAAGTCTATAGAAATGTTCAGAGTAGAGTTAGATTTGAAGCAGATCTTATTTGGAAATAAATTACTTCTACTTTTGCTAGTTGGATTAGCACTACCGGATACAACAAAAGAAAGTGTTGTGCAATAGGAGTAATACAGGGTTTTAACAAGAACAAACATATGATGCCCCAGGTACAGCAATGGGCAATGTGTAGACTTACAACCCCAGAAGACTCCCTCATTCTTGGCTAAAGAATCTTCTCTGCAGGTAACAATGGTTAATGCAGAGTCCTGGCAGGTCACAGTACTTACAACAGGTAACTGTTGAGTGTTCAGCCTCACTTTACCACCCTCCCTCTAGAGCCCAAGGAACATCATAGAGGAAGGGGTCAGAGGACGGACTGTTAGGTGATGTCTTACAGGGGTGACAAGTCTGTGGTGCTCATAAACTCATAGTGTCTTCAATGGCCTCTTGTAAGGGATTCTTAAGACTGGACCTTTAAATATTCAGGGGTAGAGGAGATCATGAGGCGTAGCTGAGCCTGTGGGAGCTAAAGAAAGTCAAGGGCTGCTGGGAGAGAGGGAGCCACTGGTCAATTACTTATGATCCAGTGGTAGTTTCACCCTCATGCCCAAGCACACAGTCCTGAATAAATAAATAAACAACAAATAGATAAAGATTAGAAAGTAGAAGGGGGATGTGGCGGAAGGAAAAGGAATGGGAGCAGGAAAGAGACTAAAGAGATGAGTCAGGCCAATATGTAGCATACACATGTGTAGTACTATCAAAGAGCTAATTAAGAAAAATAAAAAGAATTCAAAGTCCTGTGAACTTTGTGAGTTCTTCCAAGCAGGAACAAAATAAGGAACTAGCTTTTTATATGCTGTAAGGATGACCTTAGCTCATAAAGGAGTATCTGAAACCTTACTTCTCTGTTCTACAAGTTGTAGCTTATCGTAAAACACACACACACACACACACACACACACACACACACACACACACACACACACAAGTAATCCCTCCCTCAACCGAGTCTCTATGGTTTTATGGTTTTTTTCCTTTGTTTATCATATAAACATTTATCAAGAA
Source organism: Phodopus roborovskii (assembly GCF_943737965.1). Lineage (NCBI taxonomy): Eukaryota > Metazoa > Chordata > Mammalia > Rodentia > Cricetidae > Phodopus > Phodopus roborovskii. Next base: position 12,008,255 of record NW_026125397.1, read on the forward strand.
TCTGCTCTGTCCCAGACATTCTGATTAGTGCTGGGAATAAAAAAGGACAGATTCTCTGACCCAAAGAGGCTTGGAGTCTAAGAAGAATAAATAAATAGGCAATTAAAACACCATGTCCCCCAAGCATCTCTTTTGCATTTATTTATTTAGATGTCTGCTTCTATTTATTTAGATGACTTAATTTGAACTCTATGAGTACAGTGCCTGAGTCTCAGAGATGTATTTGATTCCCTAGCATCTGGGACACATCCTTTGCACTTAAATACATTGAAATGACCTTCATCAAATAAAGCAAATAAGTGGAGTAGTTGTAGTGCCCATATTTATATGTTGCTCATTTTATTATAGGACTCTTTGGGGAAAAATACTGTGTACATTTAGTCTAAGTAGACCCTGACAGTTCCATCTTTGAAATGATGAGGCCTTTTCACAGTAAAGCCTGGACTCTGTGCTCAAAAGATCTGGATTTCAGCCCTTGTATACTTTGAGTCTTTTCAGAGCCTCAGCTTTTTAATCTACAAAAGCAAAATAACTCCAAAACCCAAATTCACGAATTTTAAGACAAAATTCTGTGAGATGACGTGGAAAAATTGTTCTATAAATTATCAAGTAGTATGATTAACCTTGTAAACAGAAAATGCTATCAGGTATTGTGGTGAACAATTACTGCATTTCCTTGGGGAAATGTCTTTTCCTCAGTCCCTGTGACTGCCATGCTCCCTTGTTTAGCCCGCAGGTGGGGATTAATGACTGAGATTACACTAGACAGACTCTGTCTCTTGGGAACTGGGATCTTGAATATATAGCTCTGTACTGAAGGCCTTTGGGGTGTCAGCATTGTCCAGGACAGTTGTGATGGCTAACATTCACTGCCAACTTGACTACATTCAGGAGCATCATGGGAACACATGGGAAAGCAAAGATGTGGTGGGCAAGGCTGTGTAATCCACAAGTGTGGAGAGGAAAGGGAAGGAAGATTCCAAAGTCTTCCCTGAGTTTTACAACCACAAGTCCTCCGGAGGGAAGCCCAGAAGTGTGGACTGGATGGAGATGAGTGTGGTGGGTATAAATCCTCTCACTCTTCTGGATAGCATGGAGATGGCCGGGATTCTGGGAGGTGCTGAAGAATGCACTTCCAGCTGTGACCAGCTGACCATTGACCCTAGAACTCCAGCCACATTTTATTTTCTTAATGTGTCACTGATGACAAAGGCTGGGAAGACCCAACAGGAGACTACTGGGAGATGAGGTGGAAGAGGTCACCTTAGACCCCATTGTAGAGATAACTGAATGTCAGGTGTGTTAGGCAGCTTTTTGTCACTGTGATGAAGCACCCAAGGGAATCCACTTAAAGAAGGGGACTTTTGTTTGAATTCATGGACTCTGAGGTTTTAGTTCATGTACTCCTGGCTTCATTGTCTCTGGGACTGTGGTGAGGCAGAGCGCCACGTCTAAGTGCTCATGCTGAAGCGAAACTGCTTATGTCAGAGTGGCCAGAGAGCAAAATGAGGGAATTGGCTTTTAGAATGAAGCACTTTCACCCAAGTTCATTGCTTTACAAATACCAGAGTAGATTAATCTCCCAGAGACCAAACTTCAACACGTGAACTTTGGGAGTATACTGAATATCTAAACCACAATGCCAGAGGAAGACCAGTTATTTCCCAGAAGTCAGAGAACTACCAGTGGATTTTGAGTGACAGAAGATTAGCATCATTATAAGGCTGTGAAACTCTTAGATTGAAGAAGCCAAATAAAAGCCATTTAAGCCACCTAGTCTCAATCGAAGATAGAGAAGAATTCATCATAGCTTTGATACTTGGAAACTTAAAAAAAAAAAATCTCATTTTCTTTGCAGACTGATCTATTGATGGAATATAACATTTCCATGTTTAGAGTTTTCTCCAAGTGAATTAATCTTGTTTTTGATGGTTAGAGTTTCCTTGTATACGAACTACCTGAAACCACGGTAACCTGCTTGTCTTTTACATTAAAAGTACCATGATCATTAAGTCACCACCACAGGCTCCTGCAGTTCTCACCCTTGAGCTGATCACTGTCCTTGTATTTTGTAACTTATTATCATAATTAGACCCTCCAAACTAACATCCAAGATTTCTGTTATTGTTATTGACATCAGGATCCTTAGTCTTAACAGCATCTCCTCCCTTCCTTTCTGCCATAGCCACCCATGCACTTCAGTGGAGCTTTAAGGACAGTTAATCTTCTGTTACCAAGGTATTTCTAAGTTGTGGAAGTGCCGTAAAAAATCTTCCTGAGTGGAGATATGGATAGGGAAAGAATGGAGGTGGTTACATAGACTATACAAAATAGATATAGTCCCACATTCCAGCCTCTCTAGGATTCTGGGATCCTGTTCTTGCCCTGAGAAGATGGCTAGGAAGATAAGGCACTTTTCTTACAAGCACAAAGATCAGAGTTCTGTCTATAGAAACCATATAATAAAAGCCAGGCATGGCATGCATGTTTATAACCCCAGTTCTGGGGAGATAGAGACAGGTTGATCCCTGGGGCTAGCTGGCTATCCAGCTTAACCTACGTAGCAAGTTTCAGGCCATGAGAGACCTTGTCTCAGGAAAATAAGGCAAAAAGTATCTGGAGAATGACATGTGTGGTTATTCTCTGCCCTCCAGGCATACATGCACACACATGCACACATGCACTTGCACTCACACACAAATGCACATGAGCATGTATGCACATACACAAACACATGCACATACACAAACACTCCTGTTCTTTCAGAGTCTGTTGTGATAGTTCTGGTCCCATTAATGTGCAAAAGAGCCAATTATGCAGTGATTTTCAGCCTGTGGACCATTAAAAACATCTGGAGCAATTAAATATGATACATAGATCAATACCCTGAAAAATTACATCAACATCTGCAGGGGTAGAGTTTTTTAAAGTGATATTTTTAAAAGGTGGTTCCAATATGTTATCAAAAGTGAGAACCACTATGTTAAGCTTAGAGTGTGTACTCACTGCTCACATCAACACAAACAATCCAATCTAATGGTGCATTTAGGGTTCATTGAGCCAAACTGTTTCTACCCAAGTTCTAAGTCAATTTCGTGCTTTTGTTCTAAGTCAAGTTTGTATGACATAATGTCTAGGAATTCGCAATGAACAAATGTTTATCTAAAAATGTTTAGGTGCTTCAGAGTTCTGGGGACTAGGAGGTTTTTATCGAGATACCAGCACTGGCAAATAATGATGGGCAAATAGAAGAACTCTGCATAGCTGACTAGTGGAAAACTAAGAGTTCATCTCTGCAAGGCTTTTTTATACTGTCCCTGAGGCCCCGACTCTCAACTCCATTGCCTTTTGGAAGGGACAAGATGTCTAAACCATAGCACCATGTTTTTCAGGATCCTGCTATTAATGAACTAAATTTTGTTCCTCTACAGCATACACCCAGATTTATATATTGAAGTCCTATCCAAGAACCGTACAGTGTGATTGTCACTGTAAATAAGGTCTTCAAGAAGTAATTAAGGGGGGGAATCATAAGGGTAGGACTTCATCAAATATGACTGAAGAAATGATGAAAGACCTTATGAGGAAACAGAAAATGGCCATCCATGGGCCAAGGAAAGAAAACTCAGAATGACGCCCACCCTGTCCACTCCTGGATACTGATCTACAGAATGTTGAGGAAATAGAAGCCTGTTCTTCATGGCCTCTACTCCATCGTATTTACTGTACTAGCTCTGGCAATCTAATGCATCATACACAAACATTTGCAAGATCTTGCAGCTCATTTGGTGAATGGGCAGAATCTACTTCGGAAGCAAGCCCCCACTTCTAAAGCATGTTGGGAGTCATCCTATGTTTGGAGTGGAGGTGGGGAGAAGCGCCAGCATCATCCGAAGTAGTATCTGCTTTTGAACACACTGGACAATCACTGAGGAGGAATGAATTACTAAGTCCCCAGGGGCAAGGACAGGCTGTGTGGCATGTTATCTATTGCTATGTTTGTTTGGTTATTTATGTTTGAGAAAAAAGTCATTTTGTCTCGAAGTTTTAGATGTCTTGTTCCACAGCTACTCAACTTTGTGATTCTGGGCCTATGTTGAGAATGGACATCGCAGTGGAAGGTAGGAAAATGGAAAGCTACTCATCTCAGGGAAGCTTGGGTGAAAAGACACCAAGAACAAAAAGGCCCAGAGAGAAGATGCATCCTTCAAAGAATGTGCCACAATTGACCCGGCTCCTCCAACCAGGCTTGTCCCTGATACTTCATTCAGCTATGAACTTGCCAGAAGTTTGACCCACGGATGGTGTCATTATTTAACTGCCATGCAAGAGCATCTGGGAATATAACACTTCATATCCAAACCATAGCATCTCAGCACTGTCCCTGAAAGGCATGTGTTAGAGCTGTGGACCAATAGCAGTGGCTTAAATTGGGAAAGAAACGTAGATTACAAACTGTTTAGCCCTCCCTATGACCAATTGGATCAGAGACTCTGAGGATCGGGCCAACAATGGCATCTAAGGACGTGATCCTCTAACTTACCACCTGGAAGGGAGAGCCTTGCTCTCTTCAGAGTTCTTTCTCACTTCTCCGTAATACGTCTACATTCCTTCTGAACCAAAATAAAGCCTCACTAGGATGATGAGGTCCAGGCACTTCTCTTTCTCATCTAGCAATGCTGTGGTGGGTCATGTGAGGTCCAGGTGATGCTGATCTGGAAGATCCACCTCTCTGAGTGGCAGCAGTCTGATCTGTATGGAAAAGAGATGCTGTTACTAGTCCAGGTAGAAGAGGAATCTTGTCAGAGACCATGGATAAGAGGAATTGTTTGAGATATGCAGAATGTGAGTGCAGGGGAAGAAATGTGAATTTTTCTTAATGAGGCGTGAAAGGGAGGACCAGGTCTAGAGTAATATCGAACTCAAGGCCAGGTAAGGCATCCTGACATGTGTGCCTGCTGCTGCACAGCTGCCACAGGGCTGCTGCTGGCTTCTGACAGGGGCTGTGTGTGCCATCCTTCTCTCTGTACCTTATGGCAGCAGCACTATCTAAAGGGCACCTGGCAAGGGTTTAGGCAGTGAGAAGAATACCAATGCCAACCTGTAATGCCAACTTGAATATACCAGAGTGATATCAGGTACTCCTGGGGCTGACACTCAATTTTACCATTGGATCTGGGCAACCCAGATCCAATCATTCAGAATCTCTCATAGCCTATGTACCCTTGATTTGTAATGAGGTAATAAACAATACCGAAACCTTTGCTGCCATTATTATTAGTATTGTTATTATTGCTATTGTTATTTTGTTGGGGTGTGTGTGTGTGCTGTATGTATGTGTGTGCATGTGCGGAGGCCAGTAGTTGATGTTGGGAAACCTTCCTTTGTGGTTTTCTATCTCAGAGGAGTCAGCGTTCTTTCCCTGACCCTGGAGCTTATGGTTTCAGCTACACCGATTAGCCAGCAAGCCCTCTATCTGCCTGTGTTCATGTCAAAGCTGGGCTCGCAGGTGTGCGCCACCATGCCCAGCTTTTACGTGGATGCTTGGATGTGGGCTCACATCCTCACACCTACAGAGTGAGCACTTCACCCACTGAAATATCTGCACAACCCACTCTTTACCAATGAACGATGTGCCCAGGCCACTCTATTATTTGTAGAACCCCAAGCAACTGATCTCATCTGCCACTTATCTACAACTGAAGCAGGGCTGATAGAGACAATGTTGGCATCTCTTTTCCCAACCCAGAAAGAGTCTCAGTTTTCATATGAAAAGTACAAGGAGTGTGAAAGAAGAGTCTGAAATCAAATCTTAAGAGCCTGGTGCAGGTGGTGGTGTATGTCGCTAGCACTCGGGAAGCAGAGGCAGGTAGATCTGTATGAGTTCTAGGCCAGCCTGATGTGCACAGTGAGTTCCAGGGCAGCCGGAGCTGTTGCACGAGAAACCCTGTGTGTGGTGGGGGCTGGTGAGGAGAGGGCAATCTCTGGGGTGAGAGTGGGTTGCAGATGTAATCAAGCATATGCTCCCTCCCTTGTTTGCTTAAAGAGTCAATAAACACTTCTTTTAAGATGTGTGAGAGGACTGCATAAAGAAATTAAGTGGTGCTCTTCTAGGTTAAGTCCATATGCACATTTTTAGGGTCCTTTGGAATTGTCAAAAGGGAGGGAAATCTTAAGTTTGTTACTTCTTTATGGTGAGCCTAATTTTACTGCAACATCTTCAGAGATTGGCAGGAAACACAATGTGTGTACTGTTTAAAAGTAGGCTAGCCTCTAAACGAAATCTGTGGGTGCAGAGGCAGTTCTTATTCTTAGTGGCAAGAGCAATGCCCTGGGGTTAATCTTCACTGTCAACTTGACTAGATCTGGAACCCTAGGAATCATGTTTCTGAGTGTACCTGCAGGAACGTTTACAGAAAGGATTGATGGAAAAGGGGGACCCACCCAAATGTGGGTGCTACCATCCCATGTGTAGACCAGACCGAAAAAAGATGGAGGAGAAAGCTGGATAGGCACCAACACTAACATCGTTCCTGATCCACTGTGATGTGAGATAGCGGCTGCAGCCATAGCTGTGAGCCATCCCCTGCAGACATACCTGTGAGCCATCCTGCAGCCATAGCTGTGAGCCATCTTGCAGCCACAGCTATGAGCCATCCCCTGAAGCCATAGCTGTGAGCCATCCTTTGGCCCTGCTTCCCTGCCATGAAGATGTGTATCTTCAAACTGTGAGCCAGAATAAACCCTTCTTGCTGTCATTTGTTGCTCCTTGAGAGAATACAGACTTAGAGTTTAGAATTCAGGATTAAATTCCCAAGAATTTAATCATAGCAATGAGAAAAAATAACTATTAAAATATTAAGACATTCTCTTTGTTTCCCTCATTGTTTGTTTTCAATCGTTCACGTTCAGGATACTAGATACATTCACAGCAAGGCAAACATTGAATCTCAAGGGATCTTAACAGCTGCCTGCATGTCGTGTCGTAATGCATAAAGTTAAGAGGTGGGCTGCCATTTGCTATTCTGTAGTGTTGATGAAGCAATCGTGGCTGAAAACTGAGAAGCTGTACGGCAAGCATGTTAATCATATTTACTGCAGTTGTCACACTAGGTTTATGCTAAAAATAAAAGCAACTAAGATTCAGAAAACTGTTAGCTTTACAGCCAGTTGCTTTACAAAGCAACTGCAAACATCATTCAGTCTTGAAGGCTGCAAACGCCCATTTTACAGAATAGGAAATGAAGGAGTCAAACTGACAAAGTCACCAGGACACTAAGAAGCAGACTTGGACTTGGAACACAACTCTGTTTAGTTAAAAAGCTTGGATTGTTTTCATTGTAATTTTTGTTCTATTTATTTATTTAATAGTTATTATTTTATTTCTCCAGGACAGCGGACTTGCCATGGAGCTCTGGCTGTCCTGGAATTCACTCTGTAGACCAGACTGGCCTTGAACTTACAGAGATCTAACTGCCTCTGGCTCCCTGCTGCTGGGGTTAAAGGTGCATATTTTGATGAGCAGTCATTCAGAATGATGTCTGTCTCCATCAGAAAAAGTGTCTTCCATCAGGGATGAGGACAAGGCACGAGTGGCCATGAGAAAAGCATACATGCCACAGGAAGACATCAGTCCAGGGTTGTGTCATGAGGCAGTGACTGGCATGTTCTGAAAGATGAGAGTGACAGAAGGGGGCTCTTTGCCCTCAACAAAATTGTCTCGGGCCAATCATTTATCCTAAATTCTGTTATTGAAAACACTTCTTCTTGACGCTGGAGAGAATGGCCAGCAGTTAAGTTTGTGTGTTGCTCTTGCAGAGGACATGTTTGAATCCCAGAACCCACGGTGGGAAGCTAACAATGGCCTGGGACTCCAGCTCCAGGGACCAAGGGTTGGATGGCTTTTTGCAGTTTCTGTGGGCACCTGCATTCATATTCACGTACTCCACATACAAAAAAAATTACGCTGTTCAAATCACTGTTAGTAGCTGGATGTGTTGGCTCATGCTTGCAACCTCAGGACTTGAGAGGTGGAGGCAGGATGATCAAGAGTCCAAGGCTAGTCTTGGCTATGTAGTGAGTTCAAAGCCAGCCCAGGCTAAATGAGACCCTAATGAAAAACAAACAAACAAAATCAATCACAATTATTATGCCTGTAAGGGATATCACAAACTTAGCCCTATATGTCTCTTGGCAGAGTTTTGTTTATCAGTATTTGGCAGTTGTTTTTGTCTGGGATAGCTAGTTAATTATAAAATAGGGCAGGAAGAAATGCCAGTCAGAAGAATAAAATTTTATACCCTGGTAGATAAAAAGAAAGTTTTGGGACAGATACTATCCAAGGTTGGCAAGTCATGGGCCGAGCAACAAGTCTGCTGTTGAAGGAATTAGGGAAAGGGAAGGTGAATAGATATTTGAATAAGGGAGAGGGACTATCAAGAGTTTACAACCCTCCTGTAATTTTTAGCTTAATACTTACAATGAATTGGGGATTAAGACAGATGTGATGGGAAACCAGACTTGGAGCAGAGAATGTTAATTAATCTTGTAATGTCTGGCTTAACGTGGAAAGGGATGGGAAGGCCGGGGAGCTATTGCTTTGCTAAAACACAGGCCCGGGGAGACAATAAGCCTGGAGGTTGATAATGCAAAATCCAGGCTGGCTGGAAGATTAGAAAAGTCTAAAGACTTGTCACACAGGTGGGAGCCTTCTCCTTCAGTGAAATGGGAAGTCTGAGACAGCAGGGCAAGACCACCCGAAAAGAAGTTATCCCTGCTGTAAGGAAGGACATTTCTGTTAACAGAGCCGGGAAGACTGGTCGCCACTGGAGGCCTGGCGTGTCCGGCGTGTCCTCCCACTTGACCCGTGCCATCTCCTCTGTGATGGAGACCATGAGCTACTCCCAGGCCAGCACTTGCTGAGTGTTGAAGTGTTAGTCCCATAATCCAGCCTGCAAGTGGTTAGTTATATGGGTGCATGGAGCACAGCACAAATTCCAGCCCCTTCGATAAGTCATCCTTGGTCTGCGGCTTGTCCTGATCAAAAGGTGCAGACTGGGATTAAGATTCCAGATAAGTAAAACCAGTATCTGGGGAGAGGCCCCTTAAGACCTTTGCAGCTGACTGTTGGGACGTGTGGTCTTTATTTAACCTGTGTACAGGCAGAATTCTTTTCTATTTCTGCTCAGTTTAGTGGACAGCCTGTCTCCTTAATGGTTTGAAATATAAATACTGTGCACACCAAAGTGAGGCATTTCCCCACATCAGGCCAGAGGCTAGTTGCTGACTCTCCTCTGGGGAGAGAATACCACAAATGTTTAGTTAAAGCAAAGAAAAGTAAAGGGCAGTTTTATCTGTTCCTTGTCTGGGCCACCTAATGAAACTGTTTGACTGTCTCTGGGTTGGGATAATCCTCACTTGCTTTTCCATGAGCCTGGATGCTGCCAATGAAAGTTCTGAGATGTCACCGGGCATTTTTAAAACCGAGAAAATGACCTCAACAATCCATTATTTAAAGCTTGCTTTGCTTGTGTGTGCATGAATGTAATTTGGGTAAAAACAGGTATAATTAGAGAAACAGAATAGCCTGAGAAGGATATATTGCAATAATTGATTGTGGAAAAACTTGATTTGCAAGACTCAGTTTTGAGCAGGGTAGGGAAGGAACCCGGGAGAGGGTCTGCACTGGCCTGCCAGGAAATACAGATGTGCTTGGATAAAGAAGAGGGGTAAAATGGCCCGAGCACTTCCACATGCTTAGGGAGTTTAATTCCCTTTAAGAAGCTAAAGGGCTTCCTCTTGTCGAAGCAAATTCTGGAAGAATCTCAGCTAAGCTTATAATCCGTGTTTGTTACAGAGCCAGAGGGAGAAAAATCCATTTCCCAGATTTCTTCATCAATGATGCTGCTTCTCAGACTTGCCCCAGAAATCTACCTAAACATAGACAACATGATGACAATAATTGACCCCCAATACTGCCACCACAGAACTCAAAGATCACCCTTGAAGAAAGTGGCGATTCTAGACCAGAAGAGAAGGGATGCTTGCTGACAACCAGGATGGGGAATCACTTTGGTCATTAGCTCACACTTGTACAATTTGTATGTTTTCCCTGAATATCTGAAAAATAACATTTTTTTTCAAAGTTGTCTATTTCCAACAATTTCTGAATGCCATCAGAAGAACCCCCTACACACACACACACACACACAAACATACACACACACACACACATACACACCCACACACACACCCACACACACACACATACACACACATACACACACACACACACCCACACACACACACACACACATACACACACACACACACACACATACACACACACACACACACATACACACACACACACACACACACTCCAAAGCACATTCGGAAAGGGTTGTATAAAGAAACTTAGTGAAGACACTGTAATAGTCAGTTTCCTATAACGAAATACATGTTTCCTCCCAGCCATTAAAAAGGCTTCAAGTCTTCTTTCATGGACACCCACATCCACAGACCTCTTCTTACAGAAGACAGAAGTCATTTCATTTCATTAAATATTTCATTAGGTTCCAGAATTCATTTAAAGCCCTAGTCCTGAGAGACAGCTTAATCCCACCAACAAAAGAATGGTTGAAAAATATCACCTTTTGAAAAAGAAAACTTTCCACTTTTTTCCAAACTCCTGTTTTGGACAGAATATTTCCTTTAAAATTATTTCCAGTCCTATGGGCAGAGGTTGGGAAGATGGGGCTTTGAGCGGGAAATTTTGTGAATTTTAGTTTATTCTTGGTGCAAATGGCAGGTACATTATTTTCTTAAAATGTAAATGGTAATTGATCAATATTTAATAGGTCCACACATCAGTAGCTTTGACACATGGGAACCACAGAAGGCATGCTTAAAACCTCAATGAAAACTCCATTTCATCTGAAGTAAGAGAATTAGGTGTGTTTCTATTACATCTGTTTCTATGGCTCAAAAATAGCACTTTAAAATCTGAAATAAACAAAATGTCTGCTGAGTGACTCCCAGTGTTAAAAATGGTGAGAAGTGTAATGAAGGGAATGAGCAAAATCTATGAAAGCATTATAAAATAAATGTCACCAAAAATAGCCCAGCACCTTCTTCTAGGTGACAGTCAAAAATAAATGGGCTGTGATACATTTTTTCTTATGAAATCATGAGTCTAATATTGATTGCTTAGTTTGTCAGTTGCTGGTGAGAGCATACATGCACACGCATGCACATACACACACACACACACACACACAGAGAGAGAGAGAGAGAGAGAGAGAGAGAGAGAGCCCACATTTTATTCATTTCATCCATCAGGGTTTCTCTTATTGGAAATCAACACATAAATCTGGCATGACATTTCACTAGTAATGGCAGGGCATCTCTCCACCCTGTTTCCCCACGCCAGCTATATTTCCAGTTCTTTCTCTAGTGCTATTTTACCATTCACCACGGGGCCAGCTGAGTGAACTGATGGTGGGCTTGATCTAAAGGTTGGAACACTGAATCAAGTTACAAGGGAAGTCATTTCTAAATAGGCATCTGCACCTGGGTCAGGATCTCAGTAAATACTGCTCAATCTATTTCTCAGTTTAGAAGCAGTAAACACGTGGCAAAACCCCCAGAAAGCCAACACTCACGACTTCCTTTGGTGCAGATGGTTATCAGTGCCCTGAGCCCTCTCCTGTCTTAACTCCTGGGAACGTGCCTCTGTTTAGATAGTGTCTGGGGATTAACTGGCAAGAAGCTCTCTCCTGATACTGGTTCTTCCGTCCAGAGCTGACAAGCAGACGCCACGCCCACCACTTCGCAGTGATATTCTTGGGCTGAGAGAGGCCAGCAGACAGCCTTTCTTGTTCTGCAATCACATACCTACTTGCCCTTCCTGGGGACTAGAATTGCGGTTAGAAAGGAAAACAATGGCCCTCAGTGCCACACTGTAGAATGGTCATGGGAGGAAATGGCAGAGACACAGGAAACTGGGAGAGTGGATTTCTTACACAAACAATCCCAGGGAGAAACAGACTGTTGAAACAAAGGTGAAGCTAGAGGAAACAGCCTGGGCCACAGGGGAATGTGGTCTGGGAGGGAGGCAGAGCCATGCTCCTCCACGCTGGTGGCATCTTGGGGTAACCCAGTCTTCGGGGGCTGCTGGAGTATGAAAAAGTGGAGACTTCTCCCATAAGGACATCCTGACCCCCCGTGGGTTTGTAATGTTCTGGGCAAAGCACCCAGAACATTATGCGTGCGTGTGTGTGTGCATGCGTGCACACACACACTCACACACACATACACACACACACACACACACACACACACACAGAGAGAGAGAGAGAGAGAGAGAGAGAGAGAGAGAGAGAGAGAACACACACCATGGGAGTCAGAAGCAATCTGGCTTGTCCCCTTTATCTCCCCTTACCACATGGCAGAGAGTTTGCCCATCCCTTCTCCTCTTTCTGAGCACTTTTCTGGAAGGGCCTAAATAGTGGGTCCTTTCTTGCCCTAAACTTTTCACCCTCAGGATACACTGCTCACTTAATGTTCTGTCCTTCCAGGCTTGGGGACTGGCTCATCTGGGCTATTCACCTCTATCCATATAATGGCTGGACAACACCTCAGTTACCAATCTGAACACTCTGTTAAAACTTCTCTGTGGGCTTCAGCACATGGTCAGCCCTTGGTGGTTACTCAGTAGAAGAGCACTGACTTGAAGTCAATGCATTCCCCACCTGGATTCTTGCTCCAGAAAAACCCCTCTGGCCTTTGGGCTTCTGATGACACTTCATCCCCTGGAACCGGGTCTCTATCCCTTAGCCAATTAAATCATTCTGCTGATTTTCTTCTTTTTTCTTTTCTAGACCTTCTAAACAAGTAATCAAAGAATGTTCTGGTAAAGTGATAGGAAACTGTCCACTCCACTGCCAGGAGAGTCCTGCTGCTGTAGCTCTTATTTCTCAGTGGAGCTATGATGGGAGATGTCATTCTGTAAATACGTTTCTCATACTGGTTAATGAATAAAGCCCTGTTGGTCAATAGGAAAGCAAGATAGGCGGGACTAGGAAACAAGGAGGATTCAAGGAAGTAGTAGGGAGGAGTCAACATGGATAGACCGGAGAGAGCAGAACTGCCGGCCCCTCTCCAGTAAGATGAGACCATGTAAAAATACTTAGATTAATAGAAATGGGTTAATCATTAAGACAGAGCTAGCTGATAAGAAACTAGTAACTGGCAACAGCATTATATCAAATACAGCATCTCTGTGTGTTAATTGGGGCTGGCGTGGCGGTGGGACCAGCCAGCGGCAGGGAAAAACATTACCTAATAGAGCTAGGCTTGGAAGATACATCTCAGTCCCTTTTCAATGAAAGTTACTCATACAGGAAGGAGCATCTCCAAAGGTGATCTGGGAAGAAGTTGTAGCAAGATCTGCCATAAAGTAGCTATCCCCCCCCCCATGAAAGTTACCACTGTTAAAAACCCAGTTGGGAATGAGGTTGCAGCACTAGATTTGCACTCTAATGCTAATACAAGTCTCCCGGGTTCAGTCCCTGTAATTTAGCTAGTCTGGGATGCTTGTAATCCCAGCATTTTAGAGGATGAGACAGGAGAAATATATATTCTCATGTGTCAATGTGTGTGTGTGTGTGTGTGTGTGTGTGTGTGTGTGTTATTGTACTCTGAATGTGGTGTTAATAAAAGTCCCCCACGAAAGTAGATGGAACCCTGAGGACTGTGCTTTCAGAATAAAAGGAAAAGCTGCTTGAGACCTGGAGGATGTAATTCAGAAAGGGGTGACAAAGGATTTGGCTTTGTTGTTGTTGGGTTTTTGTTTGTTTGTTTGTTTGTTTTGAGACAGAATTTCTCTGTAGCTTTGGAGCCTGTCCTGGAACTCACTCTGTAGACCAAGCTGACCTCAAACTCACAGAAATCCAACTGCCTCTGCCTCCTGAGTGCTGGGATTGAAGGCTGTGACACCATGGCCCCAGAGAGGATTTGGCTTTTAGGGAAAGTTTCCCTTAAGCCCTAAGAAGTTGTAAAGATATATATATATATATATATATATATATATATATATATATATATATATATATCGATTCCTTCCTTCAGACCCTGTAATTTCCCACTAATTATGCCTTACCATTCTAATTTAGTGTTTACTTTAGAACAGGTTTTAATTAAAACAGATAAAAATCAGAACATCCTCAGATGTTTAGGAGTTGTTGGATGTTGGGGATGATGATGAGGGATTTCTTTGGAATTTTAAAATACATAGCTAGTAAAAATCCTTTCCTGTTCCTGAAATTGTATGCTGGAGATCTAAGGTGATACATTCACATGTCTAACTATACACTTGTATGGGCTATTGGGTATTTTGTGCTTTTTGTTCATTTTCTATAAATGTGGGACAAAGCTTGATTTTTAAAGCCACTTGTTACCTAGCAATGCCTGATATCACCAATCACAGGATGCTTAGTGGTGGCTGCGACTGCAGGAGGAGACTGGAAAACTCCTGAATGGGAACTAGTATTCAGATCCTAGAAACTCTGACCAGAAAGCCAGATGGAAGGAAGGGGAAAGGCCTCTGGACTGTAAGAATTATTTAGATGGCAATTTCAAAAGTTAAAATCTGTTAGGTTGGTAAATGTAACCACGTGTTTCCTGGAGGAAAGCACAACAAGCATATCTGAGTCTATGAGCATGGGCTAGACTTGTTCAGAGCCACCCTGCTATGAGAAACATGGACTCTGACACATGCTACAGTTGCTCTACTTATGTATGCTTTCCCATTGAGTTTTACATCTGTTTCTTTTACATTTTTTCTTTTTGTTATGGGGCCAGGTTTTATTAGCTATCTCAGGCTGGCCTCAGAACTCATCATCTTTGCTGTTTCAGCCTCCAAATACTGGGACAGAAGTTATGCACCATCATTAAAAAACAAACAAACACAGTAAATTAGGCAGCCAGGCAGTGGTAGTCCTTGCCTTTAATCTCCCCACCTGGGAGGCAGAGGCAGGAGAATCTCTGTAAATTCGAGACCAGTCTGTTTACCCAGCAAGTTCCAGGACAGATTCCACAACTACACAAAGAAACCCTGTATCAAAAAACCAACCAATTAACCAACCAACCAAACAAACAAACAAACAAAACCGTAAGTTTTATATTTTTCTTAAGAATATGAGTCCGTTTCATTGTCCTCAAGTCTTCCAAAGTTATAGGCTTTATAAATTAGAGTCTGTAAATCACTGAGGAAATGCTGGACCACTGAATCCTTTCTCCATCGATTTCACAAAAGCTAAAGGGAATCAAAGTTTTAGAAAAACAGAAGACAATGATAGATAAACTCTGAGGACTACAGAGATAGCAGACCATGAGGTCAACTCTCATTTAACCACCACAGTAACCAAGAGCAATGGCAGCAGCCCGTAATGTTTGGAGGGCTATCTACAGGACCTCACTGACCAACAACTCAAAAAGAGATAACTCATACAAGGCACTGTGGGATTTTGTTTGTCAGAATAAGGAATCTAGGGGAGGCATTGTTTCTCTATCACAGGATAATTGTATTTAAACTCAAATGTGTATATGTGAGTGTTTGTGTGTGTATCTAGGAAGCTTTTGTGGTAGTAAGTTTCCACACAACATTTTCAAAGGTCTTTAGTGTTAGCTATCCTTCCACAAACGTTTTCTATTCCCTGTCTCATTTAACCCTTCATTAGTCCCCTTTTACCTTTCATGCCACCTGTGTTCTACCCACCCCCCCCCCACTTGAAATCCCCCAATGGCTTATTACAAGTTTCCTAACTTATACTGGTATTTCAAATCACACACACACACACACACACACACACACACACAAAGAAAATATGTAGCTTTTGTCTTACTGGGAATAACAATTTCCAGCTCCATCCATGATCCTTAGACTCTCACAATTTAACTTTTCTTTACAGATGAGTAATATTCTATTGCGTAACTATACCACATTTTCACTATTTATTCATCAGTTGATGGACATCTAGGTTGTTTTCATTTCCTGGCTATTATAACGAGAGCAGCAGCAAACATGGATAAGCAAAAATCTCTGCCATAGGATATGGGGCCTTTGGGTATATACCCAAGAGTGATATAGATGGTTCATGCGACACATCTATTTCTAGGTTTTTGAAGAAGTTTTGAAGAAAACTATGGTTTCCATAGTGGCCATAATAGTTTCACTCCCACTAGCAGTGGATAAGTGTTCCCTGCCCCTAATACCCGTGGCAACATTTATTATCATTTGTTTTATTGGTCTTAGCCACTTTGATTAAGGTAAGATGAATTCTCAAAGTAGTTTCAATTTGTATTTTCCTGATGGCTAAGGACTTTGAGCATAGAAATTGTCTTGGCCATTTGTGTTTCTTCTTTTGATAAATATTTGTTTAGATTTGAGGTGGCTTGAATAGGGATGGCATCTCTAGGGCTGTACATTTGAATGCTTAGTCAGCAGGGAGGGATGCTACTTGAGAAGGACTAGCAGGTGTGGCCTTGTTGGAGTGGGTGTGGCCTTGTTGGAGGAAGTGTTTCAGGCTCTCCCTTCTGGCTGCCTTTGGATGGGATGTAGAACTTTCATTTCCTTCTCTAGCACCATGCCTTTCTTTGTGATGCCATGCTTCCTGCCACACTAAGGGACGGAACCTCTGAAATTATAATTAAACACCTTTCTGCATAAAGTTGACATAGTCATGGTAGCTCTAGATGGCATTAGAACACTAACAAGTTTCATGCCTTAATTTTTAATTGAGTTATTACTTTCTTAGTGTTTAGTTTTTTGATTTGTTTTTTGTTGTTCTAGACACAAACCCTCTGAAGATGTAAGCTGATAATTACCATTATTATCTTGTAGGCGGCCTCTTCACTTGAATGATGATAATCTTTGCTCTGCATCATTTTTTAGTTTCATGAGATCCCAGTTGTCACTTGCCGGTCTCAATGTCCATGCCACTGGAGTCTTATTCAGCAAATCTGTTCTTGTGCCTCTCTCAGATGCTACAAAACAGAAAAGAGAAGAAGGGAAGAAAACCTCAAAATTCTTTTCACAAAGTCAGTATAACTCTGACACTCAAACCAGGCTAAGGCTTATTTATCTAAATTTTTATTTAAATTAAAAACAATCTTATCTTACATATCAATCTCAGTTCCCTCTCCCTCCCATCCATCCATTCCCACCACCATCTCCCTGCCACCCCACCCATTCACTCCTCAGAGAGGGTGAGGCCTCCCATGGGGATCATTAAAGTCTGTCACATCATTTGGGGAACAACCTAGGCCCTCCCCTGTATATCTAGACCGAGAGAACATTCCTACATAGCGAATGGGCTTCCAAACTCCATTCACGAACTAGGAATAAATACGGGTTCCACTGTCAGAGTCTCCATAGACTGCCCACACCCCCCACCTAAGGCCCGCATTCAGGGGGCCTGGTTTAGTCTTCTGCAGGTTCCCTGACTGTCAGACTGTGCTGACTGCACGTGAAGGCAATCTTTGGGGTTTTATGTTTTGTTTTTGTTTGTTTGTTTGTAAGCAGCATCTTGTCAGATAGCCCACTCTACCCTGGGACTTGACATCCTCCCTCCTCAGCCTCCACAGGGTTGGAATCACAGGCCTGAGCCACCGTGCTTAAAGAGAAGGCATTCTATCGGCCTCCCTCTCTACTTCTGGTCTGTAAGGGGCACTCCGGGTAAGTGTGTCCCATGAAAGGCTGTAGGTGGCCCAGACAATCTAAAGCAAAATCTTTCGTTGCTCTCCCTGAAGGACAGGAGATGAGGCTCTGAGACTGGGCCGGGGGCACTGTCATAAGAAGTACTTGACCATTTAGCCTTCCCTTCCCCCACCACATTTCTTTCCAAAAAGCAAGTTCTGCTCGGGTTATCACTGGCCTCCAAGTCAGCTTTTGCTGGGAAAATAGAGAACTGTTTTCGTTGCCTTATCAGTGTCCCAGGAAAGGGGAAAGGAATGCTGGTGGCTATCTACACCTTGCCTTGGGACAATGAAATGCTGAAAGCAGGCTCCAGGGCCAGGGACTGTCCCTTCAGGCCCACAGAGTGTCTGCAAGGAAGGACCCAGAGGGAGGGGTTGGAGGAGGACTGGGCTTAGCCTGTGCAAACATAATAGCCCCTGGGGTGGGCTGCTAGACGCAGGAAGGGTGTGGGCAGGATCCAAGCACAGCTGCTCCTGCCTCCCCTCTCCACAGCCTTTGATCAGTGGGCAAAAGGCATTTTGTGCCCTGAGATAAATGCCTGGTCAGAGGGTGTGGGTGGCTGCTGAGGGGACTAAGGATTAAAGATGAAGGTATTTTATAGCCTGCCTTAAGGATGTGTGTTTCAAACCTGGGATCGGGGATGCTCAAGCTATATGGGAAGAGAAAGTTTTCCCGTGCACGCATTTACTCACTCATCAAATGTTGGTGTGGAGCGGAGTAAATTCCAGGCTTATGCTGCACATGGCATCAGGTATGACAGAATAATGTAAGCTGCTGTCAGGCTGCCAGGCTGACTCTCAAAGGGTTACTGAGATGCCAGCAATTCAGAGGCACTAAGAGGTGGGATCCTTTTCAGACGTTAACATTTCCCCTTCCTAGAATTTGATGTTTGCCACCCCCAGCCCTCTCTGCCCCTCTTGAGATGTGCACCCTGCAGCTGAAAGTAACTGGTAAACTTTGGGCTTGGGAACTAGGTGGAGATGAGATGAATGAAACGGAGGGACACATCTGCTTAGTCTGGAAGCGAACCTAAGGCTCATGGGCAAGCAATCCGAACTTCCCGCAAGACAACAGAGAGGACAGGAGGAGACATTGAATAGAAATTCCAGCCCCAATGACTGGTGATTACGGGAAATGCACGCCTCTTGTAGAAGGCCTTGACAGCATATGGGATGGAACTTCTGTGAGCCATAATGCCAAAGGATGCTGGGAAGCTTGGGAGAGGTGGAAAGGACATTCTGGGACAAACAAAACGAAGAAAGCAGAGTGGCAAAATGATTGCCTGTACTTAAAGACAAGTCATTTGACTTCAGAATGGAGGCAGGGATAGTAACAGAACCCTGTAAAATCTACTGAGGCCTTCCTCTGATAGACTTTGAATGTAAACTTGGCCTTTTTAACCTTTGTTTAAGCTACAGTTATTCCTTTACAATCGACGACTTAGGTTTGAATGTGAATTGGTTCCCAGAGACCCATGTTTTGAACACTACACCCCAGATGGTGCTGCTGCTTTAGGGAATTGTGGAACCCTTGCAATGTGGGATCTGGCTAGCAGAGGTAGGTCAATGGGACCCAGGCTTTGAAGAGTATATCTACCTCTGGTTCCAGTCTGAGCTCTGCACATCCTGACTGTTGCAGCTGTGCTAGAATCTCTGTTGCAGGCTTATATAGACACTGGGGCCTCTGAGTCTATGAGTAAAGGTATGTCTTTCATCTTTTAAGTCATTATTTTTATCTGTTGTGTCATAGCAGCAAGAAGAATATGGAATGCACCCATCAGCCTTGATTCTCCTACAGTGCGGGAGAAAATCCTCCAGATGTTGTGTTTTAATGCCCTGCCTATGAGTCATACATACAAGGTTTGAGGGCAATACATTGTAAAATTTCATAACAGCATGACAACCCTCTGACACTCTAGGCGAGGCACCATTTTGTAGCTCTTTATAAACTCATGAAGCAAACATCTATCTGAAGGGGAACACTATTTTCCAAGCCTCGTTCCAGGTACGAATGGGTTAGTGCATTGAGTAAAACTATATTATTACCCTGAGTACATGGCATGCTAGTTAAAGAAGCAACCAACAAACAGGAAGTCATAACCATATAGACTAATGCAGGGTAAAAAAACAGGAAGCAGTGCTTGTGTGTTAGGTTCTATAGGATGGTTCATGAAGGCCTTTCTGTTCAGGAAGCAATATTTATGCAGCAACTGACTGAATCTGAAAAGAATTCCACACAGAATGATTCAGTCTATTGTAAACCAGTCTTGTAAAAGGATGGAGGAAGGTCGGGCCAGAGTGTAGCCAGTTCTGTCTGCTTAACCTGGAAACAATCTTCCCTCCTGAGACAATGTGCTACATTGGACTTTTGAGTCTTGGTGGCCAATTCTTGATGTTGCTTGAGAATCCTTCTAAAAAATGGAGACAAAAAAAGCTTACATATTTTCTCTATAGTTTCTGGTTTTGATGATTGATGACTTGTTAGGAATATGGTTCAGGAAGAAAATCATGTAGTTTATTAAAGGCGTTAGAACATTGAGGAAGACCTTTGTTATATGTGAAGCATAAGATATATCTCTCTTACCCAATAAATCACTGCTAACCATTTGCTAATACTGACTGCATCTGGATCTCATTCAGATGGATTCAGTTGGAATAAAAAAGGAGCATTAAACGGTATATTTGGCCAACGTGCAATGTAGGAGGATCTTTTTGCTTGATTGTGATGACTTATGGGCTCAAGATAATTCTTATATAGTGCCAAAACACAATGAACCGTGGAAGAAGAAGCAGGGTATGGTCCAGTGGTGAAGAGCTTGCTATACAAACATGAGGACTAGAGTTCAGATCCCCACAACCCTTGTAAGTGCTTGAAACCTTATCAGCTGGGTAAGCCTCAGAAGATGGAGACCAAATATCCCATAAGATGGCTAGGGATACTAACAGCATCAGGGAATTCTGGGTTTGACTAAGAGACCTTACCTCACTGCATAAAGAGTTAGCATGTTAGAGGACAATTCCCCAAATCAACTTTGGAACTCCATGGGTACATATATCCACAAATATGTATGCCCCGTATATGTAAACATGCACACATATGAAAATGGAAAAAAGAAAAAAGTGAAAACAAAAATCAACTAACTTGCTGATTAAGTTAGCTACATGCAATGCAATTGACTTTTACCATTTTTTTTTTTTAATTCCATCCAAATGACTCATTCTGTATTCTGGTGGGTGGCTGCACAGATTTGATGAAATATTTTGTTTGGTGAATATTGTTTTTGTTTTAACTTACTCATTGAAGTATTTCATAAGATGTAGCCAGTTTATTGCTGCACAAAGTTCGGTGTGGTTGTATTGATGACAGAATTTAATTTTATCAAGACTAAAAGCTGCCAACACAGGCAGACACTTGGCCGTGCAGTGTACCAATTGATTTAAGTGAATCTACTTGTGACAGTGCAGGTGGGTGGCTGGTGTGGCAGCTTTGATATTCAGAGTTGCGAGTTATCAAATTTACTGGAAGTGGAACATGTTCCATCTTCCCAAAAGGTGAATCTGGCTTTTGTCTTTTATTCTTCCAAGAGATTTTTGTCTTGTTTCTGTTTGAAGTCGATTGTGTGAGATGCAGATGGCTAAGTGATTTCATTGTGAATGGAGTCTCACACTTCTTAAACAATTAGAAAGGGCTGTAGAGAATTACACACAATTAATACCATCCAGAGGCCTTCTAGATCTAGCCCCAACTACTCAAACTCTAGTTACTTGCTTTACAATGTTACTATTGACCCTTAACGGGACTAAAACGACATATTTCTAGGCAGTTTGTCTATTATTGTTTGTGAGCTCTGTGTGTGTGTGTGTGTGTGTGTGTGTGTGTATGCATGTGTGTGTGTGTGTGTGTGGTGTGTACATGTGTGCATGCAAATGTGTCAGCATTTGTCAGGGATTAATTTTAAACTCTCACACATACTTTATTCAATTTTCCAAGCTGTATAAGATCTTTGGAAACTGGCCATTCCTCTTTCTTCTACTAAACTTTTGTCCTTTGGTTCACTTCTCTAGACTTTTTCAAGTATTTGTTTTGATATTTCATTCTATACAGGAAATAGACATAATCACTAGTAAATGTACTGTTTGTAACTAAGACCCTGGGAGCCTTTCCTGGTTGAAGAAACTGACTCCCTCACATGCTGTAAATCCTTCTTATGGGATATCCTATTCTTATCTGGAGTTGAAAGTCAGGATTAATCCCGCTGATTAAGAAAATCTTTCTAAAACACACCCTGCATCCTATCCAGAATTCAGCTCTGCACAAAGTTTCCTTTCTCTCTTTCACTGTCAGTGGTAAAGTAGACCATGAGCAGTTTTGATGTTTGCTACAATTATTTTTTTTCTTTTATTGAAAATAGATTTTTTTTTCATACAATACTTGTTTTGTTTTTCGAGGCAGATTTCTCTGTGTAGATTTGGCTGTCCTGCAACTTGCTCTATGTACACCAGGCTTTTAAAACATAATGACAGAAGTCCCCCCACTTTTTTAAAACCAATTATTATGACACAAAATGGTGACAATTTATTTTTAAGCCAACTATCAATTATTAATAATAAATGTCAAGTTGACAGTATAGTCAATAAACCAAAACAGGTATAGGTGCATAAGAAATTCAGCCCAAGTTCTTTCACTTAAATCATCCACTCTAACATGCCCCTGCAGTGAATCCGCTGTGTAAATGTGCTTGAGCGAGCACACATTTGCTTTGTAGAGAAGGAAGAAACTCTTTTGCAGGTAGAGTTACTGGGGACTTCTCCCTCTTTGCTTTTTAAGTTTTGGGGCAGCATGGCTCCTTCCCAGACAGTCAGCCATGCTATAATAAATAACTTCAGCCATGGGAATTATAAAAGGAGGAGGGATCAGCTATAAAGAGAGGTAAACATCTTTCTTTTTGCAAAACTGTCAGATGCATTGAAGCAGAGACCAGCTCCTTGTCCTAGCTGTGGCCCCTCTTTCCTGCCCAGGACAGGGGAGCAGAGCTTCCCTGACTAAGTGGCCTGTGGTGAGAGACTTAGATAAGGTGCAGAGTTGCCCTCAATGGACATAAAACCCCTGTCTTAGGGACAAAGTGGGAAAGCTCTGCTTTTGTTACCACTCTATCAGGGAGAGGGGAAAAGACAAGGAAAACATAAACTGTACACAGCCTTCATTGTGTGCTGAGAAACCTCGGTTTTTAACCATTGTCTCCCTTCTTATTTACGCAATAAAGATGATTTTTCAGAAGTTTGCCAACTTACCAGCAGGGTCACTTTAATAGCCTGTGTTTATTTGGCAAGGACACTTACCATTTCCTACCCATGAGAACCAACATAGTCAAGCAATTTTGAAAAGTGACTGGGGGAAGAATAGTGTTTGCCTCTAAAAAAGAAAGCCATTACTACAAAATGCTCTGATATGACAAAAAAAAAAAAAAAAAAAAAAAAAAAAAAAAAGACTTCCTCCTAAGCCATCAAAACTTACTATACACACAGTACAGATATATCACATATTTGTAATACATATTATGTCATATTAATGTATTATATATAGTAAGCACTATTTCATTCCTTTTATATGTAAGTAGGTAAAGTTCCAGTCATGCTGACTTTATCTAAGTCCAAAATCCAACCATGTTTTCAATTGTATATAATGCAATCTCTTTGGTAAAGTAATCATGAACAGTAAGCATTTTAGGATCTATTTTTACTTTTATTCATATGTATGAGTAGATATCTGTCACATGTGTGAAGATGGATGCCTATGAGGGTAGAAAAAAGATGTCAGTTTCTCTGATGCTAGAGTTACAAAAGATTACTAAAGGTTGTGAGCCTCCTGAGACTAATGCTGGGAACTGAGCTCAGGTCTTCTGAAAGAACAGCAAGTGTTCTTACTGGCTGAGCCATAGTGTAGTTGCAAACAGTAACCTTAATTTGCTATCCTACTTTCCCTTGAGGGCTGAAGGAGTCTGAAAACACCTTTGCTAGATCATAGCAGTGATATTTCCAATTAGAATCCACCATCATCCATTCAACACATGTTACACTATGCTGTACCAGGCATCCTGCCAGATATGAAAGAACTCTTCAATTGCTTCAGGGAGCCTTAAATGCTTGAATTGAATTTTATTCTAGGCATATAGTTCATTTATTACTTTGGAAAAATAGACATGCTAAGCATTTACTGCATGCAATGTTTGCAATTCTAACTCTTTAGCTATGTCTTAAATTATACTCAGATTTTCTTCCTTACTCCCTTCCTGCTTCCTTTCCTTCTCTTTTCTTTTCTCATAAACACATCAAAATAGAGTCAATTGTTTCAGGAACAATTTAGTTCTCTTAAATAAGATATTGATTAAGCACTTATAGAGAATCATGCATACATGTTATCTTCAACAGGGTTACTGTTGCTATGTAGAGATGCCATGGCCACCACAACTCTGATAAAGGAAAGCATTTAATTGGAGCTAGCTTTACAGTTTCAGAGATTTAGTGCAATAGTGGCGGAATTATGGAGACAGACATGGTTCTGGAAAAGGATCTGAGAGTTCTACATCTGGATCTGTAGGCAACAGGAAGAGAGAGTGACATTGGGTCTGGCTTGAGCTTCTGAAACCTCAAGCCCACACCCTAATGACACACTTCTCCAACAAGTCCACATGTCCTAACCCTTTCAGGTAATGCCACTCCCTAGCAGCCTTTGGGGGCCACTTTCATTCAAACCACCACAACTACTTATTTCAAAGTTTTGAAACAGATATGGTGATACTTGCCTGTGGCACCAGCTCTTGGGAGTCAGGACTACTCGAGACCCAGCCTAGGCAACAGAACTAGAAATTTTTCCAGTAAAAAAACAAACAAGTAAAATTTGGACCGCTTAGCTGTCCGAGTGAACTGTAAAATGATGCAGGACTATTATTCCCAGTTAAGTATCAAGCCGACACACAGCTATCTGTTTCAGCACATATTGTCTTCCTAATGCCATTGTGTGGCCCTGTAATAATAAATGATAGGTTATCTCACACAGAGTCCCAGGTATTCACTGTAAGCTTTGAATGCTTCTTTCAACCCTTATGAATAAAAGGGATCAATTCCTACATATGATTGATTGGTGATTCTTTTCTTCTTTTGCACTCAAATGTCCCCCCACCTGTTTCCTTAAGAGGAAATCACTTTAATTGAAGAGAATGATGATCCTGTATGGGAAGTTGTAAAAAAAAAAAACAAACAAACAAACAAACAAACAAACAAAAACCCAGCCATTTGTAAGGATTTATGTGACCAAGTTAGGATTTCTTCCCTCAAAGGTCTATAACAATTCAGAAAAAGTTAAAACAATAAAAACAACTACAGAATCCATTTCTAAACAAAATCCTAGTTGCACTCAGTGACTGTTTTCCTAGTGCATGGTGTCAAATAATTACACAAAACAATTGCAGTAACAAATGATATCTTGTCTGTTCCTACACGGGGGCACAAACAAGCATTAAAACTGTGGCTCTGTCTTGTGACTGTCCCACAGCTGGATCATGCTGAACAGAGCAACCAAGTCCCACAGTCCCCTTGGAACACAGAGCTTCACATCTGGGCTTGAAGATTCCATTTTCTCAGAAAGTGGGGATCAGCACCACTCGATGGCACAACTGGACACTGTAGAATCACAAGGCTTCCGGCGGGTGTGTTCCCCTTTGCCAAGGCATTACTCAAGAATGATCTCCTTTTTGCTGTTAGGCCAGGGGTTTATCTGAACAAGGGCCTTATGGACCTGCCAGACTCTATGGGGTTTATCCATTAACCAGCATGTTAATTCTTTGGTTCTTTAAAGATCACACAGGAAAATCCACTTGGACGGTCACAAACGAAAGCATTGGCTTTATAAATATTCCTGTGGGAATGTTTTCTTGCTGTGGTCAACACTGAGAGTGGAGGACATCCTCAATGTCCATCATTGTTCTGTTCACACCAAAGAGTAAATAGAACTTCCTGTT
Organism: Phodopus roborovskii; assembly: GCF_943737965.1. Classification (NCBI taxonomy): domain Eukaryota; kingdom Metazoa; phylum Chordata; class Mammalia; order Rodentia; family Cricetidae; genus Phodopus; species Phodopus roborovskii. The sequence goes on from NW_026125397.1 coordinate 12,034,030, forward strand.
CCCACATCATCCAGACTTAAAGGGATGGACAGCCAGCTCGGGCTGATGGCAGCATTTGAGTGCAAGTTATGTGCTCGTGTCAAAAGCGGGTCTGGAGATAGGGTGGGGTGTGAGGAAAGGCTTTATTAATACAGCGACCTGTGTGAGTAAACAGTTGTTACTATAACATTTATACAACTGCTAGTTTAAATGGAGATGTTTATATTAAAGATCGACAGTGGCACATTAGTTTTTGTTACCTGTGCCAGATGATCAAATAGATACAGATCCCTATTTAGAAACCGATGTGTCTTGCTTTGCTTTTCTCATTAGGACATTAGCGTGTTGAATTTGCATTCCCTTTCTATCTCTTGAAGTGTTCTTTGCAATTCCACTTGTTAGCCCTCAGTCCTGACTTTCTATGACCTTCTCTGTCTGGCGAGCCTATTTTGTTTCTGAGAATATAGCCCTTTCTCCAGTGGGCGAGCCTATTCTGTGCTTTCTACTGGTCTGCGTACATAATGTATGAGGTTCTCTTGTGCAGATCCCAAATGACCTGATCTGAATTCTATCAGTTCTCACTCTTGAGCCACTTCTGCATCCTGAAACCAGGTCAACTAATGAACTTATTCACTTCTTGCAGCACAGAACCATTCCCTGTGGGCCACCACCCAGCTAGACGAGCACAGAGCAGAGTCTAAGCACTGATAAGAACCTTGATCTTACCATCTCTCTCATCCCCTACACGAGGCACTTTAAACACTCAGAGCTAATTATCTCAAGATCCTGCCAGTGAAACAGCATGTAAGGCTTCAAACTCGTGTTCGGACAGGTAGGAACAGATACATCCTGGCGCTTACCTGAGTTTACAGTTGAAGTCAATACTTTCCTTTTAAAAAATAAATGTGTAGGGCAGGAGTAGCCTAGAGGGTGGATTTGGTCTGTGTTCTGGAGTATCCGCTTAGTCGGGACTTAGTCCCTGTTCTCGAATAAGTCTCTCCTTACATCTGTTCCCCTAACTATGAAATGAAAATACTAACTCCATCCCAAAGGTCCTGAGGCTGACTGTGAGTGAAGTGCCTTGGAATCCGCCTCTGAAAGGCACTCAGCAGGTTCAAAGGGGGCAGTCTTAAAGGTGGTTTATCATATTTATAAATCAGTAAATCCTTCCCTTGGGTGTAACTCGATTCTTCCTCATGCTGTTCCCCACACACACACACACACTGAAAGGATCTTCAGATTCCTCTCTGCTCTCAGCTAAGCCCTGTGCCAGCTGTTTACACGCACAGAGCACTGCCCATCCTCTTTTGATTTGTAGCATGTGCCAAGCCCAAGACAAAAGAAGAGACTATTCACAAGTATGACTCATGTGAAAATTGAAACTTCATGCTTGATTTTATAAAGGGCCTTGCTTGCTTTCCGTGGGTTAGAATAATTGGGAATGAAGATAAACACTGTAAAACAAACATGAGCACAGGGTCAGTAAAGTGAATGTGAGTCAACCGTTAACTGATGAATCTAGTGGACAAATGTGGGAACTACAGGAACCTGCTTTTCCACTTTCCCCCGTTGTGTTGCTTTGAATTAATTTAAGAACATTCGGTTATATTTTCGTTTGTTTGAACACATGATGACTGCAGCAATTTGAGGCTTTCTTGAAGAAAGAAGGTGGAGAGGGCATGTGGCCAGCATCACGGATGAAGGACAGGAGAAGGGCTGGAAGACGTCCAGTAAAAGAGATGGCATTACAAAGCAGAGAGAGGAAAGGAAGGTGATATCCATCATGTGCCAGGCATGATGCTAAGCTCCTTACACATAAATAGCGTCTCATTTAATCCTAGTAGTGACTCTGCAAGATAGGCATTGAGATTGCTTTCATTCTGTTGAAGCTGAGAGCTTCTGTCATGTTTCCCAGGTAATGGAACCAGTAAATGACCGAACCAAAATTCCTACCTAGTTTCACATGACTCCCATTCAATGACTTCAAACCACACCCTGGCGCCATTTAACAAAGCTAGAAACCAATACTGGGTTCCTTGCTGTGTCCGGTTAGGAAGGACACTCACATAGTGCTATTGGTTTTCATCATTGCTGTAGTATGTTTCTTTTACTCTGACATGGCTATATTCCTTTCCTCAAAATGACCCCGTTAAACTCTCTACATTCTGTTTCTGATAAGATGTTGTTTATAAAAATATATATGCATCAAATATGACCATGGGAACCCTCTCATCAGGGATAAATAAAGCTTGACAATATCAGTGTGAAATCTGAGAATTTTAGAAAAATTTGGTATAAGAAATAAGGTATGAGGAATGCTAATGGACTCATGAGGTTGTACTTAGATGTTATATACATATATGTGAGTATGTGTATGTAACAATAATAGAGAGAAAGCCGTCATGAAATGAGAATGAGTAGGTGGCAGAAGAAGAGCTGGAGGGGGAGAGCATGTGACAGAAATGATGTGACTGGAGTATCATGTAGGAAATTGAAAGCAATAAAACAAAAAGAGAAAAGGGTTTTTTGTTTGTTGTTTGTTTTGTTTTGTAAGAAATAAGAGGAGGAGCTGCTCCTTTAAGTTGTAACCTAGGAAAGAATAGCTGTCTGGGGGGTGGCTGTGAGGAGACACTATCAGGACAGCATGACACAGTAGACTTTGTCCTGGTCACCTCTGTCTTTTGGTATCGGCTTCCCATAGATCCCAGCAAGAGGTTTTGATAGGTACAGCTCTCCCTCGGCTCCCAGGACCTCCACATCAACGTCCTAAGTGCTTGCTGTCCTCTGTCACTACTCTCTGTCTCAGAACTCTGTCTCCCTTGTTCCCGCCTGAAGTTGCCCCTCATGTGGCTTGCACTGGACCCCACATCCCCACCTGCTTTCAGGACTACACCTGAGAGTCCTCTCTTTTTGTATAAACGGTAAGAAGATTAAAGGCAGAGTTCCATAGTTATTCCTCTTCCATGACTGGAAAATCTGTGAGCCTCATCCTGACGATTGCCTGAGCAGAGGAAAGGCCAAGTAACACAATGTCTGGACAGGGCTTGATATTTTGTTGTTAATTTTCATAAATCCAAAACTAGCAACAAGGTTTCTTTTTTAATGTTGCTTTTCAGTTTTTTCTTAATCTTCTTGCCTCAGCTTAGGCATGGACCACCATGCTAACCCTTATAGCAGTATTTTATCACATTGTTTAAAAATGACTTTTCTTTAATGTTATAATGCAAAATATGCTCTTATTTGGAGATAATGTCCCTTACACATCCATGTGTTTGGATATTTTGACCCCAATGCTGTTGTGAGAGGCTGTGAGACCTTTTGTAAGATAGGCCTTCTAGAAGAAGTCAGCCACTGGAGAGCACTGAGGGTTCAATCCTGCCCTGGATCACGTCCAAGATCTCTCTGATTCTTGATCTACTGACATGTGAACAAGCAAAACCTTGAGACCCTAATGTCACAGCCAAAGTCCCAGTCTCTATGCCTACCACTGCCATGATGAGTTGTATCCCCTGAAGCATGAGTTAAAGCAATCCCAGCCTCTATTAAGCTGTATCTGTGATGCTGAAAACTACAGGTCACATGTACACAGGTGAAGTGACAACGAACACGGTAAGACACTGAAAACTACATTGATTTCTACAAGAAGCCAAAAGAAAACAAAAAAACCAAAACAAACAAAACCAGGCAAAGGCTTACCTAATTGCTAAAATTTAACATTTAAAGTAGAATTCAAAGTAGTTGTGAGCCAATTCAAAAGGATTCATTCTAGCAAGGATCATGAAAAGTATTAACCCAGAAAAGAAAGAAAACTCTACTCCATTACTAAGATTGTGTGAAAGTTAAAGTTGCGTGAAAGAATATTAAGGCAATACTCTAAAAATATCTCAGCAAATAATTTCAAATGCTGTTAAAATGAAGGGAAAATAGTAGACAGTCTCAGCAAAGAAATGGGAGATACAAAGGATAAAATAAGAATTTTAGAACTGACAAAGAGTATATAAAATAGAGATTTGAGGAATTTGGGGTGTGTCAATAGAAATTGTCCAATCTGAACAATAGTTTTCACTATTTTTTGAAGAAGAACAGAATACCAGGGCCATGTAAACAACAACAAAATGGTCTAATATTTATATCACAAGATATAAACTCCAAGAAAAAATGAGAAGTTGTGAGGGTCTATAAACTTTTTTTGAATAAAGAACTTATTATTGAAAACACTCCAAATTAGTGAAAGATGCAAGCTAGTAGACTCAATCAATGCAACAGACCCTCTCAAAACAAAACAAAATAAATCCATGCCTAGACATGTCATAATAATATTTATGAAGATTTAAAATAAGAAAGTTTTGAAAGCAACCAGGTGACAGTAACACTTTGATTATAGAGGATGAATGATTTGAATGATGGTCAGTGTCTTTCTAGAAACTATAAAAGCCAAAAGGTACTACTTCAAAATGCTTAACTGTGTGTGTATAATGATTCTATATTTGTCAACATATATCTTTATTTTTAAAATTCATTTAATATATATACACATCAATATACATATATTTATATACAATATAATACACATATGTTTGTACATGCATATATGTGTGTGTATATATATATATATATATATATATATATAATCAACTAAAAACTTATATCTAACACAAATATTCCTCAGGAATATGGTTGAAATGTAAACATTTTCGATGAGAATTTGTTGAAGGAGATTCTCCAGTTGTAAAGAAAAAGATAAAGAACTTGGAACATTATGAATAAAGAAATGACAATAGAAAAGGTAAACTCAAGAGAATAGAATGATAGGTCATTCCTTTCCTTTGTCTTAAAAAGCTATGTTTAATATTTGGAAACAAACTTTATAACTGTGTCTGATATGGTACTAGTGTATGTGGAGTAACATGTAAAACAAGCATTCCAAATAGAGGAAGATTTAAATGATGATGAATTTTCTGCCTCCCCTAGGATGATAAACTACAGGTGTTAATGGACTGTGACGGTGAAGTATATGCAGTAGAATATATATGGAGAGAGAAGTAAAAGCACTCTGGGGAAATTAAGATGAAATTGAATTCAGAAAGTTTATGCAACTCACAAGAAGGCATGAGAGACAATACAGAGAAACAACAAACATCTAGAAGGAACACATTTTTAAAATGACAGCATTCTAACGTGTTATTCTAACGTGGCCCTTAAATATGCTAAAAACATTCATTAAATTATATAAATAAGCAAAATTCATCTAAAAGTATCATCCAAAAAATTATGATTGGAAATACTCCAAATTTAGTGAAAGGTGCTAGCCAGTAGACTCAATCAACTCAAAAGACCACACACCCAAAAAGCCAAAATAAACCCATGCCCAGACAGGTCAAAATACTATTTTTGAAGAAGTCTACCAGAAGTTCAACTTTAAGTGTGTTGTGGATAACACAGCCTATGATGGCACTTAGCATCCTGTTGAGGACATGTGATGAAGCATAGCTTAGAAGACAAAATAGGGAAAGCAAAATGTGAGTTATCAGTAGATCATCAAGGACAAATCCTTGATGACCTATTGCCTCCAACAAGGCCATACCATCTCTCAGTAGTGCTAAGAGGCTAGTGACAAAGTCCTAAATAGATGGCCTTTTGGGGATATTTCAGATCCAAATCCTAACAATACCCTGCAAATAAATAAAACTAGTATAGAAAAATCTCAGTGTTCAGATATTAGCATCAATTTCCTGGCTTCAGTCATCGGTCTGTGGTTATATAGAATGTGATTATCAGGGCTGACTGGGCAAATGACACATGAAGATTCTCTCTACTACTACTTTCGTTTCTATCTGAGCCATGAGTTGTTTTATGATAAAAACGAGTTAGCCAAACGTGGTAGTACACACTTAGAACCTCAGCCCTTGGGAGATAGATGAAGAAAGATCACAGGCTTGAGGCCAGACTGAGCTGCATAAAAAAACAAAAACAACAAACAAATAAACAAACTAACAAACAAAACCCACCAAATTTTTAATTTGACTTTTTATTGATTTAAATATTCACAAGTAATTCCTAGCTGCAGATCAGATGGCACAAATGTATATTGAGTTCTGGCAAACAACTTCCCATACCTTTGCTTTTATTCCTAGTTACCCAAAGAAACACTCCATGTATGTAATTCTATTCAGCACATAAGATGGATTTGATGTTTTTTTAAATATCTCACAGTTACTGTATCACATTATAGTCTCAATAAATCCAAAATTAGGAAAGTAACATGTGTGATTACTCTAACTGCTACTGAGAAATAATGCAGATGGCAGGCTAACTTCTCAAGTTGAGTTGCAAAAGTTTGAAAATGCATCACTGTGTTTTGTAAGCTCACCAAGTAAGAAGAAGTCTATAGTTGCTGAGAGCCTTAATTATCTCTTTTTACTGACAAAAACATAAGCAATGTGCTACCTCCAAATCCCCAGGAATGAACACTTGGTCTATGTCTTTAAATCTTCTGCCAGCACGGGTTAAGAGATCAACACCATTGAGCCCACACAAGATCATCTCCAACGTGCAGAAAGGGTGATTTTATCATCTTCCCATCTGTTCTTTTCTTCTTTGCCCAGAGCACCTTCTCACTACATAAAATGTTCATGATTAAAAAGATAGAAATTCTTAGTGTACGTCTAATTCCTGCAACAGTACCCCAAACACAGCAAACAACCAACCAACAAACGAAGATAAGATCATAAATAACTTACCAGGCTCTTCTGGGGTCGTCGGGGGCAGAGACTCTCCAGGTTGTGTTGGACTAAGTTACTCTAACACCCCCATTTCCAGCCACCCCTAAAGTGATAGTGGAAGCTTCTGTGACCTCCAACCTTGAGGAAGAGCCACGCCTGGCTATCCAAGAGACCCTAGCAACGAGATTGAGGCTCCCTTCAGTAATATGTTATTGCAGCTCCACCCCAAGTTTATGGGGCCATTTTGGGAATGAGGAGCCTTTGGGATCTGTTTGGTAAAAGTACATTTTTTAGGGATAGGCCATTGAAGACTGTACCTGCTCATGTTTCAGGGTTACTTCCTCTGTTTCTTGGTCCACTGCCAAATCAAAGACCTGTAGCCATAGGCTCCCAGCACAGTAGAAGAAGCCAATCTGTCGTGCTTTACCACAAAGATGGACTGAAACCTTTGGAAATGATGGGTAAAATGAATCCTGCAACCCCTACTTGCTTTTGTAATCAGTGATGGCAAAAGAAAGAGAACTCGCTGGCTGAAATTATCTCCAGCATGATGATTTTCGGGGTTGTCGGCTTATTTATTTACTGCTATCACCTCTGTTTTAAATTCTCTATAGACAATATGTTTGTTTGCTGATTTTACTTGGGGAGCCACTCAGATCACCTCCCTTTCAAAAGCCACTGTTTTCCCACCCTGTCATCAGCACACCCTGTTCTTTCCTTTGCAGACAAACGGAGAGAGGTTCGGAGACAACCTAAGCTCTGAAAAGATAGGTACAGCCTGGTACCCTCCTGTTCCTGAATAGTGACATAGTATATGGTTCAAGGACAGTTTATATATACAATACCCCCCAACCCCAAAGACACAAGTGTCAAAGGCATGTTCCAGCTTGGTGCTACCAGCAGTTGCTGGGACAGGGGCCGGTCAGAGGCCAGGTGCCCTAGTGGGAGAGTCATGTTAGGTTAGGGTCATGCACTAGATGGAGACTATGAAGCTCTAGCCACTTCCTCTCACTGTCTTGGTTGTTTTACTCCTCTGCATTTCCACCACGATGTACTGCCTCTGCTCCAGAAAACTAGGAGTGTGTCTTCCCTACCATGAATGAGTTTCCAAGAACACAATCCCCCTCATAAGCACCCCCTCATAAGTTCCTTGTCTCAAGATGTGTCAGAAGTGACAGGGACCTATAAACCACTAGTTCTCAGAGGGTGTCTTCAGAGAACGGTGGTTAAGCAAATAAATTATTTATATTTCACATGGAAAAACAAACATTTCACAGAGAGACAACTCAAAATTTGACCATTACTTCAATTGAAAAATAAATGCCAGATAAACACAAAGATTGTCCACTGGGACTTTATCGCCTTTGGAAAAGAAATCTTTCTCAATAAAAGAGCCTCAACCCCAAAGATACTAAAACCAAGACATTAACTAATGTTCACACCTGATATTTACTCTACTTGTTAATAGCCCGAGTCTTCTAATTGCTACGTAATACCCAAACTTCATGACCATCAGAAGTATGTTTTATTTTGGGTCCTATTCCCTAGAAGCAGAGCCTGAGGCAAGGGTTTTGTTTTGTATGCTTTATTAGAAAGTGCATCCGGGAGAAAGGAGGCAGGTGGGATGGAACAGAATATAGTTGGGACAGCCTCAGTTGGAGCCTTCTGCAGCTGCGTGACTCTAAGATCTCTGAAGAATGAACTGTGTCACAGACAGTGTCAGCTTTTGCCACTCCATACCCACAGGTCACTGGCTTCAGATGTTTCTATTTGTGAAGATGGGCAGTCGCAGTATCTTTAGAAAAGGTAGTCCCTATTTAGGTCCAGGTCAAGTTTGAAGATGAGCTAGCAGTTGTGAGCTATTAGCAGACAAATTAGCAGCTGCATCATGAGCATGCTGGCAAGACTGGAAAGGGGACTTGGCCAGGCTCTGGGGTAATCTATAGCAGTTTATCCCTCTAATGCTGTGCATTATCCAGTTGTTTCCAACTTGAAATTCATTTCATCTAGATACAGATTTCCAGCATCTTGTTTCCCAGAGGATAGAGTTTAGAGGTTGACTGACAGTTGTTGAGTCTGTCAGTAGCCATTTCATGCTGATTTAGTCAATTAGTAATGGCATCATGACCTGTTCGAACTTGGTGATGGTTATAACAATTTTCATGTTTTTTTACCACATATTTAAAAAATATATTATTGTAAAAGTTTTAGGAGCTTTCTCTAGGCTTTTATTACTATAATAGTCCCCTCCCTCCAACCGTCTCTCTCTCCATCCCTTCCTCCCTCCCTTCCCTTATTTCTTTCTTATTGAGATTCTAGGGGTTTGAGAAGGAGACTCATGTAATCCACCCTAACCTCAAATTCACTAGGTAGCCAATGCTGGCCTTGCTTGAACTTCTGATCCTCCTGCTTCTGCCTCCCAAGTACTGGGCTTAGAGGTTTGTGCCATTGTACTTTCTCAGTCCTGTCTCTACTAGACCTGCTGAGCATTTTCAAGTGCTAAGCATATGCATCTGATCATAAGCGTAGTGAACCAGCAAATCATCAGTGGGGATGTACTGGGTCCATTTAGAGATGCGGCAAAGCTAGGGCTCCCGATCCACATGTAGCCCCATTTTAATCAGAGGATCCCAATATTGTTTTAGCTGAGTAAATGGCTATGTTACTCCATTTTTTCAATGCTATAACAAAACACACAAGGCAAGAAAATAATGTATCTAGTTCTGGAGGTTCAAAGGCTCACATCTGATGACTTTCCTATTGAGCCTCAAGACATTGCAGAGCATCACATGTGTGTCTCACACACATCACAGGTGTGTCTCACACCTTTCTGTCTTTGTCTGGATGGAAAGCCATTCTTTTTTTTTTTTTTTTAAATCATTGGGAAGGAATTCCACTTGACAACTTAATTAAAACTAACCACCTCCCAAAGATAATTAAAAACATCAGAGCAAATTTCTACCTTCTCGATAACTCACATTAAATATCAACCCCCTGGGGGAAAAAAATCTCAAACCACATCCAAACCACAGCATACTTCCTGGTCCTAAGTTTGGGATCCTTCACTCAATGGGAAAAGTGTTCTTGGAGGACATGCTGCATCAGCATCTTAGCAGCAAAGGGTAATGGAATTGAGTCACGGCAGGCAACAACAGCACCCACAATATTGCTCTTCCTTTGCTCCCCAGAGCCCCTCTCACATTCAGTGACGACATTATCTGTCTGCAGAATGGCTTGCATTCTGCTAGAGAAAATGTGTTGTCAAAGCAAAAAGGCATTTCAGTTTATCTTTACATTCCCAGAACCTAGGATGAAGCCTCCCAGGTAATGAGTACTTTGGTGCATTTGTTAATATTTACTTTCACCAACAGTGATGAGGCAGTAGCATGTGGGAAGTGGATGATATATATGCACTCAGCTCTTTGGGAACAAGAGATGATAAAATGTCTATTAAAAAAAAAAACTCATAACACAAAAATAAAACAAAGCCCTTACAGAATTAAGGGGTATGTTATCTTGATGACAGAATAGATGTTTTCATATTTATAAATCCTTACACCCCAATAAGCACAAATAAACCCATAAAGCATCTTTAAAAGTATCTTCCATGTAATATTTATGACATGATAGACAGTCCTGAAAAGCTCTGCATTCATTTATTCTGTGTGGTGGTTTAAATAGGTACGGCCTCCACAGACTCATGTTCTTCAATAGGGAGTGGCGCTGTTAAGAGGTGTGGCCTTGTTGGAGGAAGTGTGTCACTGTGGAGGTGGGCTTTGAAGTTTCATATGCTCAAACTAGACACAGTCTCCTTCTGTTGCCTGTGGATCAAGATAAAGACCTCTTAGCTCTTTCTCAAGCACCATGTCTGCCTGCATGCTGCCATGTCCTGTCATGATGATAATGGACTAAACCTCTGAAACTGTAAGCCAGCCCCAATGAAATGTTTTCCTTCTTTTATAAGAGCTGTCTATAACCAAATGCCATAAGCAAGATGGCTCGAAATCAAACTAAAAGCCATCTCTTACAGTTTCAGAACCTGAATATCCAGGATCAAGGCATTTGTGAGGGCTCATTTTTCTGTTTCATACATGGAACTTTCTAGCTGTGTTCTTACTTAGTGGAAGAAATTATCTTGGTCTACTTTCACAGTGCCACTTATTCCATTTAAAAATCTGTCTTTGGGCCATTGAGACGGCTCAGTTGGTGAAGGGGCTTGCCACCAAGACTGACAACCCTAGTTCAATTCCTGGAACCCACATGATGGAAGGGGAAAAACCCATCACAATGTACATGTGCATATGTACACCTACAAATTTTTTTAAAAGAATTTGTATTTCAAGATAGAGTTTCTTTTATTTTTGAGATTATAATGCAGTTACATCATTTCTCCCTTGCTGTTCATCCTTCCAAACCTTCCCATACACCCCTCCTCTATCTCTTTCCAATTCTTTTTACATCAAGTGCTGTTACATCCATATGGATGTATATAATGTATGTATATTCCTAAACACAACTTGCCCAATCTGCTTGGTATTACTTGTATTTATGTTTTCAGGGCTGACCATGTGGTAGTGGATAACCAGTAAGTACCCTCTTTCCTGGGAAAGATTCTTTGGTTTCAGGTACTTGGTTGCTGTAACAGAAAATGAGCCAAGGCAAGACATCTTTCTTCCAACTTCAAATAGCAGCTGTCTTGTTTTGGCCTGGGATCTTGCATGCACCTTGAAACTTGCCTAATTTCTACTTCTTGCTGATTTTCAACACTGTCTCTGCTATTTAGGTAATTGTCAGGGTAGCACCCCTTCATTGGTAGCCAAAATGTTCTTAGTTCACTCATGCTGCCGTGTGGAGGTGGAGCTTTTCTTGTGTCCTGCTTGTCCTGTACCAAATATCCACCCAAAAGCTTATATTACTTACAACATGTTTGGCCTATGACTTAGGCTCATTACTAATTAGCTCTTACAACTTAAAGTAACCCATTTCTATTCATCTACATCTTACCAGCTTCATGGCTTTACCTGTTCTCAAGGTTCTTTTTACCTTGTTTCTCTAGTGACTGGCTGGTTCAAAACTCCCTCTGACTCTGCCTTCTTTCTCCCTGTATCTCTTTTTGGCTTTCCTGCCTAGCTTTATTCTGCCTGGCTACAGGCCAATTCAACTTTATTATTAACCAGTGAGAGGAATACATATTCACAGTGTGCAGAAGGGTTATCCCACAGCCACGGTGTACGATGACAACTTCAGCAATAGCCAATGTTTTCTCACAGGTGCAGAATCTAGGAGTTTGGTCAGGGCTGCCCACTCCTTCCTGTGCCTTCATAGTCTTTCCTTATTACATGATTGTGGAGAGAGACAGACAGAAGGAGAATGATGTCTCTGATGTACTTCCCCATAAGGATGTATAAACACACTCTCTTAAGATCTTATGGAACTAATCTTAGTATATGAGAAAGTATGCAATATGAGGGTCATGTGTGTGCATATATACCTATGGAGGTCAGAGGTGGATTCTGAATACCTTCTATCTATTGATATATATATATATATATATATATATATATATGTAGTGAGATAGTCCTTCTGTAGCACTGACCACGCCCATTGGGGGGTGGAGCGATGGGCGGAGGTGACCTGAGTAAGGAGGAGTCAAGATGGAGAGTCAGGAGAGAGCTGGACGCCAGCCGCCTCCCCGGTAAGAGAAGGCCATATAAAAATACATAGATCAACAAAAATGGGTTAATAATTAAGACAAAACTAGCCGATAAGAAACAAGTAACCGGGCCAACAACATTATATCAAATACAGAGTCTCTATGTATTATTTGGGGCTGGCGCAGCAGCAGGACAAGACCAAGCGGCAGGCAGAAAAACCGTACGCGTTACATATATATATATATATATATATATATATATATATATATATATACATATATATATATATATATATTCATCCATCTATCTATCCATCTATCTCTGTCATCTATCATTTATCTATCCATCCTTTATCTTTTGAGGAACAATTTCTCAATGAACCAGGAGTTTATTGGCTGTCTATACTGGCTGCCTAACAAGATCCAGGCATCCAACTATCCCCAACCAATGCTAGTGCCAGGGTTACAGACCCAAACTGCCATCCTTGACTTTTATGCAAGTACAAAGCATTCAAACTCAAATCTCCATGCTTAGGTGGCAAACACTTACCTACTAAGGCATCTTAACAGCCCTGACCACTTGTAATCTAACTACCTTCTAGGTGGTTCTTTCTCTAACTAAGATCATGTCAATGGTGGGCATCTCTGAATTGTATCTTGAAGTTTTCTCAGTTTTACAAAGCATCAAAATATATATGGCTTGTCACTCTAAAATATAAAATTTTAAATGGAGGAGGCTTTAAAAAGAGAAGAAAAAAGGAAGGAAGGAAGGAAGGAAGAAAGAAAGAAAGAAAGAAAGAAAGAAAGAAAGAAAGGATTCAAATCCATTGGTAATTCTTCTCTGGGCTCTCAACTTAAGGTCTGAATGTAGCTTTCCTTGACAATCAGATAGTCCTGGCAACTCTTTTTCCACAAATAGTCAGAACAATGGGACCAGGGTGTAGGGCCTTGGAAGGACGTGTTGGGTGCCCCTCTCCACATTAGTTTGTTCATTGTCCCACAGCTGCCATTCACAGCCTTTAGAGAAGGTCGCTGCTTATCAGAAGAGTAGGGTTTCGACTGCTAGAATGCTTTGTGACTCTCAGTCATTCTCCCTGCCTCCACCTCTTTAGAACTGTTCCTTGAGACGCCCTCAAGCCAAAAAGGTGACACAATTTGCATTTGCCTCAATGCCTCCACAGAGCCTCTCCAAGATTATTTTACACTCAGACATATTATACTATTTTCCCCCACAGGATTGCCAGTTAGAAATGGGAGCCGAAATGTATCCTATACCCTACAATTGTACGTACAAAGTCCTAACGTCTGAAGGGGAACAATGTCATCCTATCTATGGAATCTAGCTGCCTAGTGAAATATTCAGCAAATATTTATTGTGTGGAAGTATCTGATTTAAATGTCAGTGTGCTCTAAATTACTTCGCTGCTCTCCAAATTCCCTTTTCAAGCTCCTCAAGATTGCCTCTCTTCCTCTTCTCACCTAAGTCCGTAAATACACACTGCATTGTCTAGCTTATCATTGGCAAAGAAGCAAGCTCCACTTGGATGATCCAGGCTCCTGGCTCATTAATGCTGAATTGTAAGCTATCAGGGATGGAAAACATGAACATAAAATTATGTTCATCAGCATAGAGAACGGAACCTTCCAATTATGAATAGTCATGTAAAAGGTTGAGAGGAATGACTTAATTTTTCAAAAAAAAAAAGCCAACAAAAATGATACTTGCTTCTTTTTATGTCTGAGCCACAAATCTCTGCAGTATCGAGTGACAGCTGCCCCTATGTACACTGTGGTTAACACTGGTCTCCTTTACCACCCAAACTTCATGAGACAGGGTGCTGTATTTACTTTGTTCATTTCTCCATTTCTAGTGCCTGTTGAATACCATTGTCTTATTATTATTGAATTACAAATCAATAAAATATAACCACAAAACTGGCTAGATGTTTACATAACTAGTGCATAATCAAAAACACAAACTTTGTGAACAAGGTTACTCCAAATTGTACTAATTTCTTCCGTGGAGTTGAGGTGGGTGTTCAGAATAAGGCTCTTTAGCTGATGTTTCAAACTCTTTTACCAAACAGTAGTGACTTCTGTCATGCCATATTTAACATACCTGAGACCAGGAACATGCTCTTTCTGGAGTCAAAGGTTCACTCATATAACACATTTCTAGATGATAGCAAGAGGCTGGCTTGGCAGATAGTAATCTCTAGTTCCTCCCCTTCGATATTTCTGAGAAAGATCTTGAAGAGCCTGGTCCTAATGGCATTGATAGAAGAGAATAGTAGAGTCAAGCCCGATACTCTTACATTCTTACTGCAGTAAGAATGATAGAAACACCATGGACAGAGGCAATCAGCTTCTTCCTCTGCAGTTCTGAGTTACTGAGGAATATAAGTCCTCTGGTTTCTTCCCTCTTCTTTGCATTTACCTGCCATTGTGTGGTCCAAGGCTAAAAACTGATTTATTTTCTTCTTTCTTCAATCCTGGTTTATCAGATTGCTTCCTGACTTTTTCACACCAAAGTAACTGTTTTATTTGTTTATTTTAACCAGGTGTCAAAAGAGTTTTGTCTGGTTTTTATGTCTTAGTTATTTTTTCATACTTAGTTTTTAATGTTTAGAGCTATGTATTTTAGTGTGTGTGCAACTGGTAATTAATTTTTTAATTTATGTCTCACTTTAAACACTCCAGAGTTTTTACTCAAAAGATGATAAGCTTTTATCACAAAATGTTGCTAGATCAGCAGGATGCAAAGAAACTTGCCCCATATCCCATGGATGCTTGTCCCTGTAGTGTATATGCATTTCATTAAAATACTGAAGTTATTTCCTGGGGACTCATGCGAGTTGGTGTCTAAAGTTTGGAATTATATATAGTAGCTGTCACATTGGGATCAATAAAGGAACTTCTCATTTAGTACCAATTAAATTAAGCATTCTGGGCCTTGAAAGTGACATTAATGTGTGGCTAGGAATAAGAACACTGTATACAGGTCTTTATCTCAGTATCTGACTCCCAAGTTTTTATTATACTAGAACAAATTAGGGGGTTGTTCCATGTGGCAGTCACAGCAAAGTAAAATTTCTCAGCATTAAATATAAAAAAGAAAGAAAAGAAAATGTAAAAAGACAGATCCAACCTCAGAGGCTGATCAGTAGCTGTGTAAAAGGACGTTGGACCTGAGTCCAGAAGTGCTGGAATGAAAAGTCGAAGTGGGTGGTGATCTTCTCCCTGGAAACTCTTGCCTTTCCAGAAAACCTTTCTGTAGCAGACAGCTGTGCCTAGCCTATAGGTGATGGCAGAGTGAACTCCATTTTAAGATGTCTTAGGATTAAATTCCCCTTAGTCAGATAAACACTCAACACATCATTTGTTTCCCCATGATACTCTTCAAGCCAAACGAGGCTGCATTCAGGAGCTTCCCCTTTGTCCTGCACACACTCCACTGCTAACCTTTCAGTGGTCACTAAAGTCATAATGCTGCCAAGTGCATGCAACTAGTGTCCCTACAGGACATCCCCAGGTCCCAAGCCTTCAAGTCTTCCCATGTGGAATGTGCAAACAAGCATGGTTTCTGCCTCCAGGTTCCTGCCTTTAAGTCCCTGTCTTGAGTTCCTGTCTGGACATGCCTCAGTGATAAACCTTGGTTTCCCCCAAACTGCTTTGGGTTAGTGTTTTATTATAGAAACATAAAGCAATTTTGAAACTGAAAAATAAGTCCCAAGAACTGATGTAGTTATTAAAAATTCTCAGGGTTACCCTGACTCCTAAGACCATGAATGAATATGAGAATGCAAAAACAAAATGCAGACCAGAATGATGTTGCGTATTTTGTGAAATATGGAAATTCTCTAATTTGATGCAACCACAACTGAAACTAGGAGACGACTTGACAAAACTTATACATGCCTCTGAAGTACTGGAGCCACAAACTATCTGATTCAGCACTGTGGCTTACTTATGGAACAGAGAAGGCATACCATAACTAAGAGTCTGTGAGCAAAGAGGATCCTAAAATTGGTCTTAGTATTTCAGCAAATTCAATGAAGTCTGACTTGCTGCCATGGTCTTCTTTTCCACTTCTGCAAGATTAATGAATCACTTAAAGATGAAAATGTGATTTCTCCTGACATTACAGTAAGCTCTAACAGCACAGGAATTTGTAAGAGTAACAAGATGAACTCTTGATGCTTAAGAGACTGGAGAACACAGCCTCACAATATTTTCCAATGCTCTTCTGTGTTTAACCTTTTCAAGAGTTTTGTAATATGTCAAAAACATGTGTTTCCAAAAGTCAGTGAAATTATGCTCAGTCCCTCACTTTTTAAAATATCTGCCTTACATATAGTTCAAGCTGGCCCTAAGCTGGATCCTCCTGCCTCCATCTCCCAAGTGCAGGATCACAGATGTGAGCCGCCACACCCAGCTTAGTTTCAGACATTTTCAATTTGTGATTACCCAACCAAAGCTGGTGCTTCACATTCCTACTTCTCCTACTTTGCTTTTAGTGGTTGTTATCGATGGGTTCAGTGAGATGACTCAGTCGGTAAAGGCACTTGCTGTCACTCCTGACGACCTGAGTTTGATCCCCTGGGCCAGTGGTTCTCAACCTTCCTGATGCTGCCAACCTTTCATACAGCTCCTCACGTTGTGGCCCCAACCCTAAAGTTATGTCATTGCTACTTCATAACTGTTGCTACTGGTGTGACTCATAGGGTGAATAATATTTCTGATAGTCCATGACCCCTTTATTCAATACTCAAAGGAGGTCACAACCCACAGGTAGAGAATCCTTTACATGGCCCCACGTGATGGAAAAAGGAAGGACAGACTTGATAGCACAAGTTGTCTGCTGACCCCCACACGTGCAGCATGATACATGGGTGTCTATGTGAGAATGCAGGCACACGTGTGCGTACATAAACACACACACACACACACACCACACAAACATAATTTACCATTTTATATTTGCATTTTAAAAAGTCTTTATGTTCAGAATAAAGCTGGAGTGACTCATATGGCCCTTGCATCCTACACTCCCCTTCATTTTCAATGTCCCTAACTAGGACGATGCTTTGCTTTCTGCTCTGCCATGCCCTTTCCCACCAAACCTGACTCTTCCCACTACTCCTTGCTTCTTTACCAGGACTCACCCTTCCAAGTCACATTCCCCCAGTAGCTATGGGAATTCAGTTGACCAGTGTCATGCTTCATTATGCAGTTCCTTTCATGAACTGCATCTCTGTTCTGGATTCCTTTTCTGGTCCTTAATGTACCTAACACATAAAAGATACTAATTATGTTGAATTATCTCAAATGAATCTTACCCTCAAGTTATATGCTTTAGAGAAAGTTATGGCACTTGGAGATAACAGAGAACTTTAAAATTGTGTATTTACAAACATTTATTAAATGGTTTGATCCAGTTGGAGGAGGACTTTTTAAAACTTGGCCAAAAACGGAAGTTGAGTCTCCAAATACTTATTTGTATAAGAGATTTTAAGCCTTGGAACCAATTCTGAACATGGCTGTCTAAGGATGTTCCTAACTTGGTTGGATTTCCAGTTCCTGTAATAAAATACCCCAAAAGAAATCAACTTAAGAGAGAAGGTGGTTATTCTGGTTCATGGTTCTGGGAATTGATCCTAGATTCTCTGTGAGAGCAGTCAGTGCTCTTAACCATTGAGCCATCTCTTGAGTTCAGGATAAGTGAGGATATTTTAAATGTTGAAGTAAGTTCCCTCAAGTACTTATTAATAACTTTATACTAAGTAGTTTTTTTTGTTTTGTTTGATTATTTTTAGGCAGCTGTCTTTATCTAATGGAGAAAGGGAACATCACTCAAGCTAGGATGCATTGATGTCATGAGCTTCCTTATCTTGATGCTCCAAGAAAAACAGAACCTGAGGATAATCATGAGTAAATCTTAAAAAGCTCAGGGCTGTACTTTAAGAAAATGCACAGAAACCAGAAAGCACTGAAGTACGGTTCCAAGTAAAGGAGACTAAAGAGACATAGTAATGAGACTCAGACAAGCCTAGTTAGGCTCTCAGTTTGAAAAGGAATGTTATTGGATAATTGGTGAAAATGGAATGGAGTATATGACTTTGATTAGTAGCCAATTAATGTTCACTTTCTGATGCCTAAGTCTAGAATTTAACTAAGGTAAAATAAATTATTGAAGAGAACATCCTAAGGTATGGCATCTTGTAAATACTTGTATCCATCCAATAAAAAATGTCTAGCCCATTGGCTTTGCTGTCGAAGAACAGTAGGCTCACATGGCTCTGAGAGACAGAGTTGAGTTGTATAATAACCAACCCCCTTATATAACTTTGTTGCTGGAATCAAACATGATGAATCATTTCTTACCTGAGGTCATGATGCCCTCAGGGACCGCATGTCAAATATCCTGCATAACAGATACTTACATTACAGTTTGTAACACTAACACAATTACAGTTGTGAAGCAGCAATGAAATATTTTATGGTTGGGGTCACCAGAACATAAAGAATCACATTACAGGGGGACAGCATTAGGAAAGTTGAGGGCCACTGTGCTAAAATAAAATAAGATGGTGTCAAGTTATTGGATGAAAAACATTATTTTATTAGAAATTAAGTCTAATTATCTTTTAGTTTTGAAACCAGAAACATTACAGCTATTCTCAAATAATCATGTAATCATTTAACTTGGTTGTGTGTTTATAGCAGATTGAATTCCATAGTATACCAAGGAATGTAAAACTTTAAAGTTCTTTCATCTTGTGTAGCATCCATTGTATAGGCATGTTGAAAATCACAGTGTGAGTATGGTTTATGAGGATAAGAGAGACTGAGGTGCTTCCTGGAGAACTATGTTAGCCAGCTTTTCATTGCTGTAATAAAATATCAGAGGCAATCAACTTATGAAGAAGAAAGGTGTGTTTGTCCATGGTTTGGGAGGTTCTAGCTTGCTTTGGGGCCTATACCGAGGCAGTACGTGGTGGTGCAAGCTGCTCACTTTACGTTGATCGAGAAGGAGAGGAGAAGGAGGAGGAAGACAAGGAACAGAAGCCAGAGTTGGAGTCAGGTTTCTAACATTCCCTTCCATGCTTCTCAAGCAAGACTTTGTAGGCTATTAGCTCTAGAATATTGGACTATTGACCTAGATATGATTATTTTGAGCTATCTGAACCTGGGTCCAGAATCCTCTTGTCAGCCCCTGCTGTCCATCGGGACAGCTGCTCTCTGGGGTCCACTGTCCCTCGTCCTTCTTCCTTAGCACTCAGCTCTTTTCCTTCTTTCTAATGGCTGCCATAAACACACACATGTTGTCTAACAAGACCACACCAGTCCTACCATCAACAGTCTGAAGAAGAACTGCCTTGGAACCTTAGAAGCAAAGAAAAGAGAGATGGTGGGAGAGGGACAAACTTAAATGGACATATTCTTCTACTAGCTACAGTGATGTGGGTTGTCTAATCCTATAGCTGGGAGAATGTGCAAAGGAATCCTCTTTGTTCTCACCATGCTAACTGCTTGCTTTTCTTGGAATATTCAGCACCAGCTATTATGGCAATGATACTTTTCCCTGTCTAACCTAGTTCTGCGTATATGTTGTCCCTGGGTTTATAGCTAGTAGTGGAATAAATTAAAGGCAAACTTGACTATTTTGACACTGAGGCTTCCCCCACCCAGCCCTAGGCCTGACAAACTCCTATTCATTCTTCAGATGAGAGCCAACAATTCAAGGAAAAATTTTCACAACCCAACCTCATGTCTTTCTTCCTTCTTCTATCACACCTCCACCGTGTCATGCTCCTGGATTTTATCTTGTGTAAGGCATTTCTTCTTCCTTCTGATTGGGTATGTGCTGAAGAGTCAAACTTATGCGGATTGGGGGAGCAGAATAAAACACTATATATTTTGCTTTTATAGTACCTGTGCTTCGAAAGTGCAGTTATGGAAGAAGTTGTGGGTTTTGATGCATTGATGAATTGTCTTAAACTAACTGAGTTCTGAGTAAGCCATGACATTTAGAAAGGAAGCAGGGAATTCTGAAGGGGTAATGTGGTGTTGGTGAGTGTATTATACAACCCTAGGTTGCTGGAGAGTCTAGAGAGTGGGACACTGTCAGTTCTTTGCATTTGTGCTGTCTGGTGAGGGAGGAACAGAACTCTGGTCCTGAGTCTTCTCATTGGCTGAGGGACATGGAGTAATCATTTTAATTCTCTAAGCATCGTTTTCCTTTCAGAACAATTTCTGATCTGGAAGCTAGAGTTAGTTATTTCCTTCCAAAAACAGAGTTAACAGTGCTTACTAAATATTTTTTTTAAAAGCAGGTAAAATAAGGATAAGTTCTTATACAAAGTTTAAATCCCTTCATCACCAAAAAAAAAAAAAAAAAAAAAAAAAAAAATACAAAGGCTTCACTAGGAAGGCAAAGAAATGTGTTTACAATTGGATCCATTGCATTTGAAATTTATGAGAAAACAAAAGAACTATCTTTGCAGGCCAATTTAGCAATGACTCCAAAGGGCTGAGCATGCATACTTCAGGAAGCCTGTGATTTTTATCAGCTGTATGATCCTAGCTGACAATAGCATATTTAGCAAACACGGTATATCGAATTAGTGTGGGCAGCAGTGTGAGTTCTCTTTCCCATAGACTAACTGACCTCTTCCTTTTTGAATTCCATGCAGTTTCTCTGTTAGCATCAAGCCAGAATTATGGAAAAATGTATAAAACAAAAAAGTCTAGGACAAGGCTTGCATAGATTGCTGACTGTCATTCTTGGGTTAGATTTTATGAACTCCTTCATGGAAGACCATGGTTTGTTTGTTTTCTCATGTATTTGATGATAGAGGAACACTGAACCAAACCATTGTGGCGAGGCTCACAAATATTTAAATGTCCTAAGTGACCACAGAGAGGGATTTGTGACAGGCTAAAAAAAATGAATCTAAATTATATATATTCAAAAGTAAGTTGCTGTCTTTAACATTTGGCTGAATTGTGATGAAAATGAGAGAAGTTGCCAGTAGACCATGCAGTCATGTGAAAGACAGCATAGACTACTGTATGATGCAGCACATGGAGACCAAAGCCTCATAAGGATGGGGAACCAAGCCCCACACCTCCACTGAGACGTGAGCGTTCATTGCTGTCGTGTGTTACTTCTGTAGTGCTTGGCATTTTTTCCTCATTGGCTTAAATACTGTTCTATCTATCATTGTTTCTTCTCTGTAGCCTCATAGACGTACTTACCTTTCTCCTCGGTCTAAACAGTTCCTCCCAGGGTCCTCTGTTAAAACTGGCACAGCAGTTGTCTTCGTTAAGATTTCTATTGCTGTGAAGAGACACTATGGTTTATGAATTCTTATAACGGAAAAACATTTAATTGGGATGGCTCACATTTTCAGAGGTTTACTCCATTTTCATCACGGTGGGACATGGCAGTGTGACAGAAAGAGATGAAAGTCCTACACCCTGACCTGCAGGCAACAGCAAGTGGTCTACACTAGGTGGAGCATTAGGAGACCTCATAGCCCACACCCACAGAACACACTTCCTCCAACAAGACCACTCCTCCTAATAGTGACACTCCTTATCAGCTTATGGAGACCGACTACATTCAGACTACCACGGAGATCATGAATTCCTTTAGTCTGCTCTTACTGAGGAACGTTTTTCTTTCTCCCTCAAGTGTGACAGATTTTCTGAGTACATTAGTCTAGGTTGGCAGGACCTGAAATATCACCACAAGCCTTCCTGGCTTTTTTTAACTTTTTTTCTGTCGAGAAATCTCTTATTTTGATGAGCTTCCCTTTATATATAGCATGATGTTTCTGGAAGCTTCAGACTTGTTTCATGTGTTCTGTTTATGTAGTGTTTTAACTAGAATATGATGTGGGAGGTTCTTTTAGTTTTTGTTTGATGTTATAAATGCTTCAAACACCCACATGGACATCTCTTTTTCAAGATTTGAGACATTTTCTGCTATAATTTTGTTGGAAATGCTTTCTGTTCCTTTAGCATGAAATTATATTTTTCTTCTTCTATGTCCATTATTCATATATTTTGTCTTTTCATCTGTGTTCCATAGATATATCACAATTTCATTCTTTCTTAAACTTATCTGTTTTATTTTGGTGGGTTATACTTTATATAAGATTTATTTTTCCTCAATTTCATTCGCTCTTAAATTTTTCTTTGTTATTTTGGTGGGTTATACTTTATATAAGACTTATTTTTCCTCTTGCAGGTTTCAGTACTTTCTGTTTAGTGTTTGAACTGTCTGTCATGGGGAGATATTTTTCTGTTCTTGTCTATTTGGTGTTTTATGAGCCTCTTGTATCTGTATGGGTGCGTCTTTCATTAGTTTTGGGAAGTTTTGCTCTATGATCTTGTTGAAGATCTGGTTCATGCCATTGACTTGGGGTTCTTTCCCCTCATCTATGCCTATAGTGTGAAGATTCCCTAATTCCCTACATGTTCCTTTCCTGTGGCCCTTTTAAAATTTTCATATTCTTTGCTTGTTTAGTCTGTTTTCTCTACTTTATCCTTGAGTCTCATATTCTCTCTTCTATTTGATCCAGTCTATTTATAATACTTTTCTTTTGAGTTTTCTAGTTGGGTTATTAAATTTTGCAACTCTTGTCTTCTTTTCAGCTTGAGTCTTTTCAGTATTTCTATCTCCTTATTGGATTTGCTATTGAAGTTCTGCATCTTTTATGTCATGTCATTAAGCCCTATGTTTGTGTTTCCTTGGGCATCAGTTACATGACCATTCTGCTTGAGTCTATTCTCTTTTTAAATTCACTGACATATCTGTTTATGTCCTCTTCAAAGTCCTTAAATTCTTTGATGGAGTTTATGATTATTTTTTTTAATTTTGCATCCTAAGGTTTATTTAGATGATTCTCTTTGGAGAAATTTCTACAGTAATGATGGCTTGAGGGAAATACACTGCTTGACTTTTCATACTATTTTATGATGAGACCTGGGCAAGCAGATTTCTTACATTGGTTGTATGTCTGGTGTGGACAGAGGAGGCTGGGCTGGTATCAGTAATTTGGCAGGGCACAGATGGGGTTCACCAGGCTGGACTGGGTTCTTTTTGTGGCACCTAGTGTAGGTCTACAACGTAGAAAGTGTGAAGGCAGGGAAGGATCAGACAGACCCACTACTCTGGGGGCAGACCATAGTTTATATGCACTAGACTGGGCTTAGAAAATGAATCTGCTACAACCAGCTATAAGGCAACTAGAGTTGGGAGTAGTTGTGCCAGGGAGTACAAGGTTACCCATGTCTCTGTGCCACATGGGCTTGCTATAGGGTCCCTGGCAGGAAGAGGTCTGTGGTTCAGTGAGTTACAAAGGGGGGAGAGTCTGGGTGAAGGTCATGATCCCTGGCAAGCAGCTTAGGCATGCTGGAGTTGAAATACTGGCTGAACTTAAAAGAAAACATAAACAACCAACCAACCAAGCAAAAATCATCCTTACTCTTTAAACGGCAATGTATGCAGTGTTCAACACGGACTAGGGTTGAGATGCCATTTTCCCCTGAAGGGCTGCTGTTTGGGGATACCAGGCTTTATCTTCACTACTCCTCTGAGAGTAGAAGAATGTCATCAAAACTAATCATTAACAAAGGATACTAGTAGTCAAATGAAAAAATAATAATAATCACCACTTAAGCATCATCCATGTTAAGTAGAGGAACACCGTGTGTTTGCTGATGCATTAGCTACTGTGACTGCATAGGAAGGAAATGAATACAGAAAGACAAGTCATTAATAATGAGCTAGAGAAAAGCCAGGAGAAGAAATGTGTGAACTGCTGTGACATAATCCTTCTGTACACTGCAAATTACACTGTGATTGGTTTAATAAAGAAGCGGACTGGCCAATAGCTGGGAAGAATAAGGTTAGGTGGGAAAACCAGACAAAGAACACTAGGAAGAAGGGCAGTGTCAAAGGAGTCACCAGCAAGACATGGAGAGGAAACAGGAGGTGCAAGATGGAAGAGAGGTAACGCCATTCAACAGAATGCAGATTAATATAAATGAGCTAATTTAAATTGTAAGAGCTAGTTAGTAATAAGCCTGAGCTATCAGGCAGTCATTAACAGTTAATATTAAGTCTCCATGTCAGTTATGTGGGAACTGGTAGATATTTGGGAACCAGTGAACATACGAGGAGGTGGTGAGGCAGGAGATGAGGCAGTCTGGGCTTAGACTCTAAAGAAAGACTCAGGGAAAGACATGTAATCGGTAACTTCAGTCACAGAGTGTACAGGCAGATGAGAAGAGAAAGGGAGGAGGAGCAGGGAGAGGACAAGAACAGAGCAGGACAAAGTGAGTTTTGTTTGTCTTTTAATTGGCAGCGAGTAGTGAACAAAAGGAAATAAGGCTAGAGGGGCTACAGATTGTGCATTCTGCCCTGTTTGCTGCTCTACCCTGAGTCTCAATGTGATTTCCTGGCCTCACGAATGTCTATCACACTCAGAGAGCTCTGTGTGAGCCTGAGTCTCAGGTGTTGCCCACACCTCTGGAAGGTCCTTTAGAAGACTAGCTGCCCCTACTTGCCTCTCCCTGAACATCTCTTTGCAAAATGAGGCGCCAGATGCTGGTCCAGTCTTCACCGGTTGACTTGTGGATGTTGGACCCATGCCTGCCGGTGCTATACTCCCTTGAGGTTCCGTATGCCGGTCGAATCCCGAGTCTTTTCCCCTGATGACTCTGCCTCCAATCAGGGTTCCAGCTTGCTGAACTCAGTATGGTTCTGATCACGAGTGTCTTCCCTTTAGACTGCAGGTATTAATCTGGCCAGGTTTTAGTGTGTAGTCCCGTGACACATCCAGTGGGGTTTCCCTAACAGGCCGTTCACAGAGGGCCTGGGGCTGTCAAGCGCTGACTCAGCGGGGATCTTTTTGAAAAGGTACCTGCAGCTGCTCCGTGAAGTAGAGCAGTGGCAGTGGGCATCTCCTCTTCCCTCAGCGTGGGCACTTCCCCTTCCCTTGTTTTCTGCCCTTTACAATGTCTGCTACTGAAAGTGCAAGTCCAGATTTTTCTGAGCCTGCCTTAAGCTGTGGCTTCTACCATCTGCTGTGGTGGGTTCCTGTCACTAAGAGAAAAGAGCTCCCCAGACGGTGCCAGTCCCTCTGGGACTGACTCTAGACTTTCTCTCTTCTGTGAAGTCCCTCATGTTATGTTGTTGTTAAAGCTGGAGATATTTCAGCATCGCCCACCTCTTCTGATATCTGCTTCCATCCCCCACTCCTCACCCCCCCACTCCCCAACCCCCCCACCCCCCCTCCATTGCCCTTTATTCTCTGGAGATTCCAGCAGACCTCTCCTCCCCTGCTCTGCCATCTTCTGAAGAGCTCTATCTACCTGCCTCTGCTTCTACTTTACCCTTAGAAATGTTGTGTGAAAATCTGGAATAAGTGAGAGATGGTTCTTAGCACAGGTTAGAACTCTGTCCTTTTCACTTGACAGGTGACTATGTGGAGAAGGGCATTTCTTTTCGAAGCAATTTGTAATCTTACTCTTGGAAATCTTGCACTTTTCTGCTGGGCCTCTTCTATCTAGGCCAGGCTTGAGGGGAGGGGGTAGGATGGGGCTCTTATCTGGTCTGAAACCCTTCATAAGTCCTTCCTTTTGCCCACACCTCTCTGCTCAGCAGGTGCCGGTCTTACCCTTCTACCATATCTCGCTCTCCTTCATCTTAGCCATCCCCAGGCTCCATCCAGCCATCTCTCTGCTGTGAGTGGTCCTTTCTGCTTCCGTTCCTTTTGAAACCCTCCTTAGTCTGAGTGATGGCTGCTCTTCTCTCTTCACATTGCCCCTGACAATAGGATATTCAGAGAAGACATTAAGATCACGATCATTTAAATGCTTGTATAATTTCTGTACCACATGTCTTCCTCTTGCCCTGTGTGTGGCTACATTCCCTGTATTGTTTTGTATTCATATAGAAACTTTTGTTTTGGTTTCAGTCAGATGCTCACAGCGGCAGCTGAGGCTTGATTCTTCTTTAGCTGTCTCCTTGTCTCATTTTTGCAACCAGAAACAAGGCCTCTGGTGTGGCTGTCGCTGATGGTGTTATCAAGCTGCTCAAGGACATGAAATTGATCCTCAATGCCAGAAGAAGTGAAGAAACAGAAGAAGGCAGTGCTCTTCTGCCTGAGTGAGGACAAGAACATCATCCTGGAGGAGGACAAGGAGATCCTGGTGGGTCATGTGGGGCAGACTGTGGACGACCCCTACAGCACTTTGTCAAGATGCTGCCAGACAAGGACTGCCACTATACTCTCTTTGATGTAACCTACCAGACCAAGGAGAGCAAGAAGGAGGACCTGAGTGTGCATCTCTTAAGAGCAAGATGATTTATGCCAGCCCCAAGGAAGCCATCATGAAAACTCTGACAAGAATCAACCATGAACCACAAACCAACTGCTACGAGGAAGTCAAGGACTCCTGCGCCCTGGCAGAGAAACTAGGAGGCAACGCTGGCTGTTGTCTCCTGGAGGGCAAGCTTTTGTGAGCCACCTCCAGGTCCCTGCCTGGAACATCTAGCAGCCACAGACCTACTCTTGGGTGTTTCAGTCTGCCCCTTTCCTGCCAGGCCAGAGGAGCTAGGAGGGGACCCTATCAGAGGGAGGGTAATCTGTCACCCCAGTGGCCAAATGTCTTCCCCATCCCTGGCAGATCTGGCCTTCCCGAACCGCTTCTGGTCTGATTCCTCTTGAGCGGACACAGACCAAATCCCTTCCCAGGCACCCAGTTTGAGGGTAGCCTGTATTTTTTAATGACACACCTACTCCTCACCCTCACCCCTGAATTCCATGTAGTCAACTTCTAACCAGAAGAGTGACTCTGTGCTTGTCTGTTTAGTTCTGTGTGCAAATGGAATATGGACATGACCTTCTCTGTGTCAGCTGCTTGTCCTCCCCTTTCCACTCATGAAAGCAAGGCCAGTGAGGAACCTTCCATTTTAAACAACAACAAAAGACATTTCCGTTTTAACCCCAGTGGGATGACCTGGTAAACTTTACTTTCTGTGTTAAAGGTTTTGAGCTGCACAGAGTGTATATTTGGGCAAATGACTCTTTTGGCTGTTGTAACCAGTCGGGCATAATTTAAAGAAAAACAAGATAACACTGAATTTTGGACTGCTTTTATGGAATTGGCTTATTTTCTAAGTTTTGGCCAGCACATACAACTTTCATGGTAGAGTCACTCAAATCTACACAATTAAATAGAACAGTCTGAAGTGGTGAAAATTCCTGATTGCATTCACTTCTAAATGAAAACAGTTGTGTCACTTTTAAGAACACATAGTGATGTGACTCATTCAGAAAGTATTAACAATAGTTGTTCGGAAGACCTACAGTATTAGCATAACAGTCAATAGGCCAAGTTTTAAATCGAATGCCTCAAGGCCTTACTGTGAATCCCAATTTCCTTTGTAAAAACTTTATGTCCCTGGCCACGTCCATCAGTTTCCACACAGCAACATCTTCTGGATCAGTTCAGATGATACCAGGAAATATAAACAGCGGCTCAAGAGATGGCTATGAGCACCCATGTCTGGAGACACACAATTTTTAGTAACTCCAGCTCTAGGGGATCCGACACCCTCTTCTGATCTCTGCAGACATCTGCACTCATTGCACACACACACACACACACACACACACACACAAAACTACAAAAGAAATGTGGCTAATATTAATATTTTCATTTGTTTCTTTCAAAAGTTGTTATTAATTTCTATATATTATAGTAACTATGTTTGTCATTTACTAAGCAAACTCCTCATAGCTTCTTGTCTGAATTATATCTTCTATTATTAATAAGAGAGTTAAATGAATGTAAATTAAAGTGACAAGGATGAGAATACTTTTTCTCAGCTTCCTCAACCGTGCCGTTCCTAAAATCTTCAGTCAGGTTTGAGCAGACAGTTGTGGTGATATGTTGTTTATGATCTAATAAAGCTTGCCTGGAGATCAGAATGCAAAACTAGCTACAGTTATAGAGGCCAGGCAATGGTAGTCACACTTTTAATCCCAGGACTCAGGAGACAGAGGCAGATGGATCTCAGTGAGTTTAAGGCCACCCAGGTTAAATGAGACTGGATCAGTCTAAAAGAGAAACAGAGCTCATACCTTTAATCCCAGCACTAGAGAGGTATATAAGACAGACAGGGTCTCAGAGCTAGCATTTAGTCTTGAGCATTTAGTCTCCAGTCACATTGAGGGCAGGACTGCCCCAGCTTTGGTAGAGGTAAGAGCTTTCTGGTGGCCTGGCTGCTTTGCTTCTTTAGTCTTCAGCTTGAACCCCAACATTTGTCCCTGGGTTTTATTGTTCATGCTACAAATTGTGGTAGGAGGAAATAGTTTTATGACCAACCTTTCACAGAACCTGAACATGGATCCTGGAGGAATGCTACTTAATGTGGCATGCAGCTGTAAGTCACACCTGCCCTGGAGTTCCTCTAGTCTCTCTCATCCCATTAGCCCACACTCCTGGGGTCAAGCTCTTGTAAACTCAGGGACTGTGAGACTCTGGAGGCACCAGTTCCTTCCGTGTAGATCAGATGTGACTCAGATTGCATTCTCAGGCCAGGAAGGAAAAATGTAGAAATGCACATGGGAAAATAAGCAAGGCCATGCTGAATGAGTTGACTATCCATATTTCTGTGAGAAACAGGGACAAAAGCCTGCATAACCGCTGAAGATTTCCCAGGCATTTCCTCGGCAAAAAGGGTCAAGGGACTTGAAAACATCCAGGAAACAATAGTTAGAAGAAACGTTGGGTTTGGTGCTTATCACTAAATGAGAAATCTTCTGATGACTGTATTTATTTCCACTTTCTCCAGCATAGCAGCTACCTCAAGGTTATCATTGTCCTTACTATAGTGGAGGAGGCAGAACACAGCCCTACAATGAGTCTGAAGATTAGTCTTCTCTTTGGAAGGGAAAACAAAACAACTAATTCTGGAACTCTGGAAAGTCTCATCCACCTAGACAACATCAACTCTCTCTCTCTCTGTGTGTGTGTGTGTGTGTGTAAGTATGTGTGAGTGCGAAATGTGCATATGCATGTGTATTCATGTTCCTGTATACACACAGAGGTCACAGGAGAACTCACCACCTTATTCCTTTGAAAAAAAGAGTTGCTCATTGAACCAGTAGGTAAGGTATGGCAATCTTTCTGTCCTGGCCACTACAGAACAAAGGTTACAGACATTCATGAAACCCTGAAGGGTTGTTTCTGCCAGTACTGAGAATTTGACCTCAGTTCTTCCTGTTTGAGCCGCAAGTGCCCTTAACCATGAATCATCTCTCTAGCCCCTTATTTTCTTCTATCATTGTATTTATTCATTTACTGAGCATTCGCTGCTATTTTTAGCAATCATTTTGAGAAGATTAAAAACCTTTCAGTACAAATGAACTTTCCATTTCTTTGAAATGCTGTTGCCTCCTAAATGCATCTGGTCCTTTCCTGACCTGGTCTTCAATAACAAAGGCAGTATGGTAGCAGCTCCTCACACTATCTCTTAAGCCATGTTTCACAGACTGTGTCAATACCTCCCATTTGTGATCAGATTGAAGGGCTTTTCAGGAATCTCAAATAGTTCAGGTTGTAGTTAGAGATTTATTATTTTTTCCTATCTCTCACCTGGTTGTCTGAAATTTGTCACTGGGCTGGTGAGTTATTATCAACCTTATACAAACTAGAGTCGCCTGGGAAGAAGAAACCTCAGTTGAAGAATGGCTTCCATCAGATTGGCCTGTGGACCAGGGCTGCAAGGCATTTTCTTGATTGCTAATTGGTAGATGGTGGCCCAACCCACCATGGTGGTATCATCCCTAGGCCTGGGCAGTAAGAGAAAAATAGTTGAGCAAGCTAGAGAAAGCAAGCCAGTAAGCAGCGTTCCTTAGTGGTCTCTACTTCATTTCCTGCTTCCAGGTTCCTGCCTTGAACTCCTGCCTTGGCTTCTCTCGTACAAGCTGTAAGGAGAAAAAAAAACCTTCTCCTCACCAACTTGCTTTTGGTCAGCGTTCCATCATCTCAACAGAGAAGCAAACAAGGACAGACACTTAGTTGTTTACTCACTAGCAGTAGAACCATAATCCATCAGAAATGTTGTGTGTTGTCTTGAGGAAATTTCAGTACACTCTTCATCTGCCCCGATCTTAGGAATCACCTTGTCCAAGGGCAATAGACATACTGTATCAGGTTCTCCCAGTGTGGATTCATTTAGCTAACAAGGAGTGATAGAGTCAGGAATCTAAAGGTTTCCAACACTGTTGTTTAGACGGTGGGACATAATAGAAAACACAAGCCTGTGCATGTGGTGTGTGTGTGTGTGTGTGTGTGTGTGTGTGTGTGTGTGTGTGTAAATATATGGTATGTCACAGAATAAGGAAATATAATATACTTAATGCAGTTTTAACTTTACTGTGCTTAAACTCCGAATTCCTAGTATCCATCTGCTTTTAAATCTCTGAACGTTTCCAGTCTCCACCAATGTTAAGTTCCATCCCATCCTTAAACCTTCTTTCACGTCACAGGCATAATCCATCAGAATATCTGTTGACTCTGTCTGTTTATAACACAGATCTAGCTAGCCCCCTTGCTCCAAACCACTGTATCTCACCTGAATCAACCCATGGCCTTCAACCTAGGGGAGTCCATCCCAACCATAGACATTCAAAATAGGAGCTAAAGTCATTCTTCTAAGACAGAAGTCAATTCATGTTTGTTTGTTTTGCTTTGCTTTTTGTGGGTCTTTTTGGTTTGTTTTTGTTTTTGGTGTGTGATTAAAAACTGTTTAATGGCTTTACATTTAACTGAGAATTAGAGCTCAAATAGTTCTTGAGAGCCACAAGTCCCACTGGCCTCCAGGACTTTCTTTCCATCTACTGACTCCTTCTGCCACGGCCAGTCAGATCCCTTCTCTATCTGTGCGGCCTTCATCACAGTGCTGCCTCAAAGGCTTTTCTCTTGCTTCTTTGCTTCAAATTACTCTCCTAGGCTGAGTAGCTTCTTCTCTTTCTTCAGGCCTTTCCTCTGTAAGCCTTTCCCTGGCTGTCCTCGTTAAGTTTAGTCTCCTCTGAGCAATTTTATCTTCTAGCATTCCTTCGTACTTACCCAGCAAATACTTTTTCCCCCCTCAGACTTCTGCTACAATTTCTGCATTTACATCAACACCTGGCATGTATGAAATGCTCAATAAATACTTGTTCAATTAGTGTTTGCTATTTTTGAGGTAAGTGTGTCCCTCAGGACTATAATGTTTAAAGCTTGCCCACAAGTGTAATGCTCTTTGGAGGTTCAGAACCTTTTAAAGGTGATGCTTAGAAGAAATAAGTTAGATCACTGGGTGCAAGGGAGGGGGTTCTTGTAGAGACTGTGCGAAACCCAGCTTCTCTTCCCCCAGCTGCCACATAATGAGCCACTTCTTCTGCTATGTCTTCCTGCCTTGAAGTACTGCTTTCACCACAGGCCCAAGAGCAATGGAGCCAAGGGGCCACACACAGAGACCATGAGCCCAAACCAACTGTTCCTTGGCTACAAACGCCTGGTGTAAGACTGATGGGGAATGTTCTTCTGTATATATGTTTGCTTTATTGGTTGATGAATAAAATACTGATTGGCCAGGCAGGAAATGACATAGCATGGCAGATACTGCCACTAGCTAACCATAGAGGTCTGGAGGTCTGTACAGACAGGCAGGAAGTGACATAGCTGGACAGAGTCAGAATATAAGCAGGGACAAACAGGAAATGGTTCTCTTCTCTGCAGAGATGTAGCCAGCAAAGGAGATGCAGGCCAGGCATTCCCGGTAAGCCAAGACCACGTGGAGACACTTAGATTGTTAAAAATGGGTTAATATTTAAGAGAGAGCTAGCCAATAAGAAACACTAGTAACTGGCCAACAGTTTCAAAATTAATACAGAGTCTCTGTGTGTCATTTGGGGCCGACACAGCTGTGGGACCAGGCTGGTGGGAAACTGCTAGTAACATAAGACAATCGACAGGTTCACTTACATCAGGTGTTTGTAGCAAAGGAAAGCTGCCTGATACAAGATAACTCATTACTTAAAAAAATAAAATTATGATTTTTTTAGGCTGAAAGTCTAGACATATTTTAATTTAGACACTGGAGGTTTGTTTTGGTCTTTGGGTAAGGGGATAGTGTCTCTGCCTGCTGCCTGTGGGTGGGAATGTAAAGCCCTGTTACAGTTCCAGCAGAACGAAACACAGGAGCAGCTGAAACAAAAAAGGACATACCTGTGTTAGCAATGCCACGCCTCCTTTTCCTTTCCAAACAGTTTATCAACTGGGGGATAAGAATGCAAATTATGAGCCTGTAAGGACCATTTTCTCAAACCACCACAAGCGACTGGCAGTACTCAGGGCTTGTGGGATGCTTCCGATGTATTCCTAGGCACTGTCACTTGACAATGTTTGGCTCAAAGATGTGTGGTTTCTCTGTTGTAGCTGATTTGAATGCTACTTAGAAATCTTTCTGAGAAATTATTACTATTTTGGCATGAAAATACTCAAGAGTATTGTTCTCTAAAAAATCCCAGGTTTTGAGATTTGATGTGTGATGCACATCTTCTCACCATGAAATTGAAGGTAACCTAGCCTCAGATTGGATAAGTTAAGGAGAGTTTAAAACATTTTACTCATTTTTTAAGGCAGTCTAAATATCATGGACTATAATAATGATAAGATAATGTTACCGTTTTCCAGGATTTTGAGACGAGTCCATGCTCCCTCAGTGGAATCAGTAAGGAGTCCGTATGTCCTACACATGCTTCCTGACTCAATATTTAGGGAATCTACCTTCTGCTTTGCCTTACTGGCCTTCTGGGAGCTGTCTCTTGTCTCATTTCCACCCCTAATTCTGAGCAAGGATTCACTTATTATTCTTCCTATCTCTCATTTATTCATGGTGCTGTCTGAGTGTCTTTCTGGTAATGAGTTCCCCTACCCAGGACAAATTTTCCTAGAGGTTTTCATGTTTATTCATCAAGGTTTCTATGGCAAGAATTCTTAGCAGCAATCCCAAAATTCATACGGAAGCCCAAAATACTCCAATAGCTAAAGCTCTCTGCAGGACTAAAAGCAGTGCTGGGACAGTCCAACAGATTACATCACATCATTCTATAAAGTCATGGTGTCACCGCAAAAAAACAAGGGAAATATAGAGCAACCACACATGACACACAGTCACAGCCACCTAATTTTTAACAAAGTGTGTCCGGAAAAAGTGATTTTCCACATGTAAAAGATCATACACACCGGATACATAAATGTCAACTGAAAATAAAGGCAACTCTAAATGAACCAAAGACATTAAGGAAACTTAGAAATTCCCAGAGGACAAAAAAGGGTAAACACCTGAAGATACAGACATAATAAACGGTTTCCTGAGCAGGACCACAATACAGGGGAAGTCCCAGCAAAGGAAATAGTCATAAGAGTATAGACAGTCCACAGAAGAGGGAAATGGTCTTTACCAGCTATACACAGAGAGTTAAGAAATAATACTGATGTGTTATTTAAATAGTATTAGTAGTAACTAAATAGTAAAGAACCATAATAATTAAATATCAAAAAACACCCACATCATTTTCCGTTTCTTTTTAATTAGAATATAATTACATCACCCTCCTCTTTGTGCAAACACTCTCATAACTACCCCAGCTCCATCTCAAACTCATGGCCTCTTGTTTTACACACACACACACACACACACACACACACACACACACACACACACTGAGATGGGGAGAGATAGAAATAAATGTACAAATACAACCTGATGAATCTGTTTAGTGTTACTTGTATGTATTTGTTTTTAGGGCTGCCACTTTGCATTGAGTAACTAGTTAGTCTGTTCAATAAAGGAGCTAATGGACTAAACAGATATTCTCAAAAGAAGAGATACAAATGCCAATAAATACTTTAAAAACTGCTCAACGCCCTTGACCATCAGGAAAATGCAAATTACAACTGCCTTGGGATTGAGAAATTCTTTTAGTTATTGGTCAGTTATTCAAGAGATTTAAAAAAAAATACAGACAATTTCTGTTAACCTTGGTTGCCTCTAAGAGGTTTGATGGGAGATGTTATTCTGCACATGTTTCTCTTATTGGTTAATGATTATAGCCAATTTCTTTCTTTAAAAAATGATAAATGTTGTGGTGGTATACACCAGTAGGATTTTCTGAGGGAGGCAGAGGCAAGCAGATTTCTGAGATTTTAAGGCCAGTCTGGTGTACAGAGTGTATTCCAGGACAGGCAAAAGTACACAGAGAAATCCTGTCTCAGAAAATGAAAAAAAAAAATAAAAAGAAAAGAAATAGAGTAATAAAAAAGCCATGGAAAATACACAGAGAGTCTGGATATTGTATTTTATTGTGTTGTCTTTAAATTGTTTGATTGCTGAGGAAAGAGCTACAGCTGCTAAAATACATGTGATTATAAATGCTGCTGAATTAATCCAACTTAAATATTCTGAAAATGCTTTGACTTCAAAATTTAAGCCTAAGGACATGTTACTTTGGAAAAAAGGTTTTGTTCGTGTTTCCACAGAAGATGGAAAGCTATAGATTCCTTCTAGACTTATATGATTTGATGAAGCAAAACCCCCTGATGGCCCAGGTGATCCAACATCTAAAACAGCTGAGATGATGAAGCCTTGAAGACTAACTACTACAACAAGGACTGTTCAGCCAATGAGGCAGAATGATAGGTGGAACTAGGAGACACTTTCTGGAAAGTGTAGGCAAAGTAGCAATCACCATGTGATCCCAGGAAGAGAGGACAAGAGTGAGGCATTCACCAGTAAGAGAAGACCATGTAGAAATAATTAGATTAATAGAAATGGGTTAATAATTAAGTCAGAGCTAGCCAATAAGAAAGCTTCATCATTGGCCCATAGTATTATAATTAATATAAGTCTCTGGGTGATCATTTGGGGCTAGCAGTAAGCCAAGGCTGGTGGAAAAGAGTGCTTATAACAGAAGTTGAAAGTAATTCCCTATTGGAGAAAACAAAACAAAACTAAAAACAAACACATACTTTGGACACAAGACTAAAAAGATTAGAGCTGGGTATAACCTGAAAAATACCTCCCAGAGGACTAGTTTTCAGAGTGTCAGAAGGTGCTATGCAAGCTGCCAAAGGAGAAAAGTAATCAAGCATCCCACCTCGAACACCTCTGAAGAACAATGCCAGTACAGTAAGGTGTTCCTAAAGGTTCAATAGTGGCACTCCTGTCTTCCCAGTAAGCAACAGCTGTCTAATTGGATGCAAGGCTCACTCAACAGGAGAGACATCATGCCTGGTACTGGAAACCTAGACAATACCTGAGGCTAGAGAGGTCATAGATCTTAGAGGAGAATCTACTCACGCCATTTTACTAGACCAGCATAATTCCTAACTGCAGACTAAATACTTGTCTTTACACTCACAGTTAATTGAAGGGCAACCCTCATCAACGTAGATTTTGCATCACAGAAAGCCAGGACTGGTCAAAATACAAAAAAGAAACAACTGATTATGGGATGCCCAGTCCTAGTTGATACATCTGCAATGCAATCCCCACTCCTAATATTCAGGGACATGCTGGAAGACCGGGCAGAAAGGCTGTAAGAGTCAGACAACCAGGAAGTCTGCTGTGAAATTGTGTCTCCTGGAAATGACTAGAAAGCCACACCCATGATACTGCACGTGTCTGTTTGCTTAAACAAAGCCCTCCAAAATGATACCACCAATAGACATTGTAAGGAGAAAGGAAGAAGTCATATGGAACCCCACCCCTATACCAACAACAGCTAATGGCTGCTGAGAGAAAAATTAGCCTTATGTGGGCAGATACTCTTTAATTAGTTATCCAATGCAAAGTGGCCAGCCATGAAATCATATGGTTACAAGCCACACTAAATGGACTCAGTGGATTGCATTAATGTGTTCAGGAATACATGTAACAACAATAATCAAGGGAAAAGGAACTGTGAATTTGAGAGGCAGTAAAGGGGGTACTGAAGGGGTTGGGAGGAGGAAGGAAAAGAGGGAAAGGTGTAATTATATTTTTAATGTAAGTAAATGAAAAGAAAAACAAATTGAACACTCTATAAAGGCTGTTGTAAGATGGGGCTGATATGATTACTTAGAGGTTAAGGGCACTTTCTGTTCTTGCAGGGAACCAGGTTCAGTTCCAAGTATCCACATGGCTGGTGGCTCACAACCATTTTTAACACCAGTTGCAGGGTATCTCCCATGCCTTCTGACCTCTGTGGACACCAGGCATGCACATGGTGCACATACAAGCATGTATGCAAAAGACTCAAACACATAAGATACAAAAGAATAAATCTCAAACAAATTTTAAAATACTATTATTTAAGAGGGCTAGCGAAGTGGCTTGGTAGGTGAAGCGCCTGTTGGGCAAGTATAATAACATGTGTTCCAGTCCCTACTCTTGTGTAAAAGAGACACATGAGAACCTGCATCTGCAGCTCCAGTGCAGGGAGGAATGGGAGACAGACAGCTCCTTGGAGCTGGTCAGCCTAGCCAAGTCAATGAGCTCCAATTCAGTAAGGTACCATTTCCCAAGTCATAAGGTGCAGAGGCAACTGAAGAAGAAATACATGACAATCTCTGTCCTCTACACCGATGCTTGTACCTTCACACCCACACACATACATACAGTTCACACTCATACACACACCATGTGCATGTACAATGGATAGCTATAGGAATTTTTACCTCCTTGTCTTCATTGAACCCTGCTTAGTAGAACAACTCACTTGTGGTTTTACTTTCTTCTCTAAAATGGAAGTTTCTTGTCAACGCAGCACCCTTCAGTCCTATACACTTCTGCCAGTGAGCCTGGCTGCTTCCCAGGGAACACTGACTAGAATTCTCATTAGGCAAGTCCAAGTTGACTTAATGGGCTATGTTTCAACCCTCTAATTGGTGCTTCTTGGTGGATGAAGGCCTAGGTTTGGAGCACTATTCCTGAGCAATCTGGAGAATTTGGCTGAGTTGAAACCTAGTTGATAAACCATTTCCTTATACTAATTCTAGTTCTTTCAGAAGAACGTGAAACCTCAGTAACCAAAATGAATTCAACTCACAGGCTATAAATCCCCAACATGCTTCAACTCTGATTCTGAAGTAGAATCATCTAAAGTCTGGAATCTAATCAGAATTCTGGATGGGCAGGACTCTGCCAGCTTAGCCACAGTTGTGGTATGTAGCGACCCCAGGATCTGTGGACTGGGAGCTCATTAGATGCTGGAAAACATATGCATTCCTTTCTGGACCCATCGTCTGAGAAAATAGCACTGACTCCTATGCAGAAAGAACATGAAACTAACATAGTCTTCTCAGCTGTGTAAATATCACTGGACAAAAAAAAACTATGGGCTGGCATGCCAACAATCAGAGCCCAGCCTTTCATCTCTACCACTGCTCAGAGAGGCTGTCTGCCTGTGCTTGGCCTGCTCTCTATGCTCATTT
Organism: Phodopus roborovskii; assembly: GCF_943737965.1. NCBI lineage: Eukaryota > Metazoa > Chordata > Mammalia > Rodentia > Cricetidae > Phodopus > Phodopus roborovskii. The sequence continues at coordinate 12,071,935 of NW_026125397.1, forward strand.
GTTGCATCCAAGCCACTAAAAACGCTGCCATACCAGGACATCAAAGATACAGGGGAGGTTGAGAAAAGGACCCGGGGGTGCTACCCAGGAAGTATGACTGCTTTCTCTACATGGAGGAAGCACTGGGGCATTCCCATGACTTTCCACCAAGTTAAAGAATTGTATCTGGGAATCAGTTTAAGCTCGAGTGAAGTCCCATTATCCAATTGTTTTGTTTTGATTAGTTCCCACACAGGCCATTTGTCTTCATTTCTGAACAAAAGGGTTTATATATTCTGAGATTCTTCCCTGTCCATCAGTACTAGAATAATGGTTCATGATGTCCTCAGTACTCCGTAATTTTTCTGTGATATCCCTTTATGAGGTTGATGGACCCCCCCCCAAACCCAATGGCTGTAGCTTTCTTCTGTGTTCATAAGCATCACTGTGTTAAAATTCTCACAGAGCTCCTGAGAGTTTGCTAAGGCACCCAGTGGGGTGTTGTCTCATATGCCCGTGTGAGTAGGGTTGATATGATTATCTTCTATTTGAAAGGACTATGTGATAAAATAATGAGAGCACAGTAAAATATATTGTAGAGCAAACCAAGATGTTATGCCCTAATAAGAAGAGCATTTTATGGGTCAGCAAGTTTAAATGCGGAAAACAGAATCCATTACATTGTGTTTAGGCAGAAAGTAGATTTGTGTGCTTATAGAATCTCTCAAATGGCCAGGAAAACAAAGCTGGTTGCTGCAGAGCTAGTAAATACATTCAACCATACTGCAAAACTGTCAATGATATGCAGCCTTTGGTATCTTCCACTGAAGACCTATGATCCAGGACTCTACCCAGTGCCTTGAAACAAGCTACCTCTGCCATTTTGAAATCCCCTGAGAAAACCTAAAAACATACAACCATTCAGCCTCCTGAGTATTATGGGAGCTTAGGTGTTCTCATAAGAGGCCAGATTACAGGTAAAAGGAGTCTAGGATTAGTAGCTATTTCAGCTTTTCTGCTGTTTCGATATAGAAAGGCAGCCTAGAGAACATCTACGCTTCAGTATCAGACCTGGGCTCACTGCTAAAAAACATCAAACAAAACAGACAGAAAGGAAGGAGAGGGAGAGAGAGAGAGAGAGAGAGAGAGACCTAGGTCTGTCTGTTGGAAAGTAAAAGTGCAGGACCTAGGGGATGAACTGGGCCTTCTAAAAGTGATGCTATAAACAGGGAGAAATGTGAGTGCTCAGCAATGGTGTAGGAAACTGTAGGGTCAAACTCGGGAAATTCTCAGCAACCACTGAAGCATGTTTTAACAAGTGTCTGAACTTGAACTAATGAGAATGCAGTGGGAAATTTCACTAGATAGAGGAATACCCAGAATATGCTCATAGTCGGCTCAAGGTGTCCTACCAAACAACATCAGAATCATTAAATGACGGCATAGAAACATAAACTGGAAAAGTTGAAAGTGATTAGACATATTTTCTCTATCTAGCCTCACTCCCTAGGAGACTCCATGTCTTTGAAGACATCTAGAGGTCACGACCTGCTCTCCACGGTGTGGTTATACATGGGTATGCCACAATCAGTAAAATCAGTGTGGGAGTCTACTTCTCCCTGAAGACCTCATCACAACAGTCATGGCCTCTTAGCAAACTGCAGGTTCCACCTTCCAATTCTCAGGTACAGTCATGCTCTCATTGCCTACGATTTTTCTACCAACTGTCAGAAGATCCCACCAAACCAGAAGAGACGGGAGCTTGACACCTTCTCCCTCAGCCCTGAGTCACCACTGAGCTGTAAGGCAGTATTACTGCCCACCTGATTACTAGAGACAAATAAATAAGCCTTCAGTCTCCAAACACCTAGGAGGCAACAGTCAGATTGTTTTCTCAACAAGCCAGGCTACATAATACTACTCTTGGGATCAAATGTCTCTGAGGACTTCTCATCTCATCAGAATAAAAGCCTCAGAATTTGTAGACTTACTTGCACTTGTCAAATAATGAAGATGACGTCCACCTGTCAAATGTGTGTGTGTGTGTGTGTGTGTGCGCGCGTGCACGTGCGCATGTGTATATATAGTTAAATATATATTGACAAGAATTATTCACTAACGTGGCAGTTGAGGGTTTTGTTGTTGTTTGTTTTTTGTTCCTTGCCTTGTTTCTACATCTCTACGCTTCTATTTTCTAATTTAATACCTGCTTCTTCATGAAAAATTTTCTAGGAAAATCTAGGAGAAGATGGATATCCTATGGCAATTGGACCACTAACACCAGATTTGGAAGACCAAGCAGAGAATTACAATTCCATCCAATTGAAGACTCTTGACAGTTTGTTAGTACTTTGACATTCATCTGCTGATTATGACCTTACAACAACACTGAGTTGAGTGGATTGTTTATGTTTAATAGATGATAAAGTGTAAAAGAACTTCCTTTGGCCATATAGCAGCAAGAAGGTGGCAAATGGAACTCCAAACACAAGTGACAAGCCCCTGGTACTAGGCACATAAACATTAATTAGAGAGTTTGTTGGGAAAAAAAAACAGAGGTTGTTCATTTATTTTTTTAATTCATTTCTCATAGTTGATCAGCTGCACAATGGCTGGTAAAGTGGATTGGAACGGCAGCTGGGGTCAGGAACAGTGGTGTGGTGCAGAGCCTGTCACATGGGCTTAGTGTGAAGGCATCTTGCATAGGAGTGTGATGTATGACATCACCTCAGGTTTGGATCAGCAGTGATTTAGGACGCAGTTTTGTCCAGAGTGACTCTGAAATACATTGTGGTGGGTGGGGTGGGGTGGGGGCTGTGAAACCTGGTGGTGAATGAGGATTCGGAGGAAGTTTCCTTGGCAACAGGCACATCTGCACCTTCACGTGATTAAACAGCATCATGTACTTCTGAAGAAAGAGTATTGCACAGTGGAACCAGAAGACAGGGGCTACCCCTAACCCAGTTCTGATGGAGAGATACTTCTGATGCATGTTGAGGAAATCTTCCTGGGCAGACTTCCTGAGCAGGTTTCCCAGAATACTTGTGGCTCACCACCTCCGAGAGAGAGAGAGAGAGAGAGAGAGAGAGAGAGAGAGAGAGAGAGAGAGAGAGAGAGAGAGAGAGAGAGAGAGAGAGAGAGAGAAGAACAGAAGAAATATCTGTGTAAACACAAACCTGGATGCCATGAACTAACAATAGTCTAGGACAGGCTGCTTCAAAATAAGATTCTTCAAAATAAGGTACAAAATGGAAGGTCCCTAACTTTTTCTTTGCCTTTCTGGGAAGAAGCTCATACGATTCAGGAAGAGTTGTTTCTCTGAGAAGCGTCATCTGGCCTGCATTGCATAACTATAGTCTCCATGCTTAAGGAAAATGTGTGTGTTTATCTCTAATGGCATAAGACATATAGAAAAATCTGAAGAAAAAAATCTTGTCTCTTCTCTCTAGTTTTAAGGCATTAAATCATATCCCCTTGTCCAATGATGTTTCCATGAATACCTGTTTCTTCATCAAATTTAACAACAAAAATACACAGAATTCTCTATTTCTTTGAGTGTTCAACTTCCTATAAAGTTCCTGTGTCATATATGAAGTTCCTGTTTCATAATATATGAAACTGTGTATATATTTCATATTACTCTTTCTTTCATTATAGGGGCCTCAGCCATGAACCTAGCAATGGGTGAGAAAAATAAATATTTTATTCCCTCCTCTGTGAGGAGTAAGGAGTAGAGGCTAAAGATGGAAAAGATGATGTTTCTAGGAAAGTTAAGGTTCCTGTTTCCAATTGCCTGACACATGAGGAAAACTGGGATGGACAGATTGCTTTCATTTGGAAAACAAGACTCAGAGATGACAACTGTATGGAAAGTATAATTAGAGAGGGTTTAATTGTCCCCTTCAATAGACAGTTCAAATGCCCATATGTATCCTAGAAAATGGAGAGCATTTGAGGACATAGCAATATATGTCTTCCAGTCACAGACACATGACTTGGGAAATTATCAACAAAGCTTGGAGATTTGGGTGGGCCCTGTTTCCTAAAGAGCATGGGTACAGAAAACAAATGAAAGAATTCATGTAATTATTATTGCACATCTGCAAGTTCCCACTTTACCTCAGTTAGTGAGCTTATCTAGGAGGGTTATAAACCTAGGCTGACACTGTGGCATGAAAGTCTCTGCTCACTTTACATGGCCCATGCGTTTGGACTCCTTACCTAAAAACTTTAAAATCCTAACCTGAACAGTCCTTTTGAAGACACCTTGCCTACTCTCCACTCCTAGAGAGCCTGACCTAGCAGATGTAGATAAGTCCCTGGGAATATAAGTTGGAAACAATCTTCTTCGCAATTCTGATTTCCATTCAACTTTGGGAAGCACAGAAACCAACCCTGTTCTGGTTTGTGGTATGGGTCGTGCTCCTTAAATAAATTCTTGTTCTTAGTTGCTCTCTGTTTCCTAGTGACCCTGAGCGGTAAACTCTTCCAGCTTTTTGACAGGAGTTCTGTGTGCTAATGTGGTACAGTGATTTCCACTGGGTAGTTTTGTACTGGAAGCGAGAGAATTTCCCATGGAGTGGCCCTGGTGGGCTCCATGCTTGAAAACTCTGCAACCTCAGAACATTGTGCCAACAGTCCAAAGAAAGGAGGCACCCTTATGTCTCCCCTCTATCTTCAAACATCTTACCTGCATTTCCATGTGCTCCCCCTTCCAGTATGATGGTGAAGGAGAAGAATTATTGAATTTTCCATGGAAAAACACATAAACAAAAGGAAGGGTACATTTATGTGCCTCTTGAGAAAGTGGCAGCCTTAATAACTGAGGATTTGGACTGATTTCAGTCTTACTCAAAAACAACAGCTTCCTTTACTCAGCAAAAAACACAATATTCAACCTTTTCATGGGAGGATTTAGTATTCTTTTCAAGGCTACATATCAAAACCCACACACAGTGGAAACATTCCCTCTCTCTGGGGCATCAAAGCAGAGGGAACTTGCAGACCAAGCTTTCTCAAATGAGGCCCTTTCTTTGCATCCTCAGACTTGCTCTCTGGGGATCGCTGCTGCCTCAAAACCATGAAGAAGAGGGTGAGGGGCCATCATACCATTTCCATTAAAAGCAGTTGTTGATGGCCATTTTCTCATTTTCTTTCTCCTCTTTCCTATTTCGCAGTAATGCTTGCATTCCAATAAAATGAGGCTTCCTGCAATAGACCAGACAAGGCTATTCTTCCCCTAATGCCAGTTGCTTTTCAAGTGGGTGGTGAGATAACTAAGAACATTTGTTACTGGGAAGAGTCTCTTCAAACCCATTAAAACACAGTATTTTGCCATTTCTTTATGTGAGGATAGCTTTTCTCTATGTAACTTCATTTAATTTTGGAGGGAGAATACCCGACTAGCTAAAAGCTAGTCAGTCACTCCATCTTCACAATCAATGTGAAACAGTAGAGACTTTTCCTATTTAACACAGGGATCCTACATGATTGGCTTCATCCTGTGTACTGAAAAATGCACAGGGAAGGGTAGCAATTCACACATGTCTGCATGTGTTTGGTGATCTTCATTTTGCTCTGAGGAATTGTGGACTACTGAGGTAATCTTTAAGGTCTCCCAAGCCTTTAACAGGCACGCCTTGTGTATCCCTTTCCTTTCTGTGAGAGCTCAACCTGGTGATTTCTTTCCAATGAATAGACATGACAAAATTGATAGGATGTCACTTCTCCAATAAGTCACGAAGAGCATGACCTTTGTCTTCCATGCTGTGGGGGGAGTCAGCTGCCATGGTTTGAGGTACATGTCAGAGTGGAAGGAGAAAAATGCTGGAGTCTCAGCAACCTAGAACCTGAATTCTCTTGACCACCATATGAGTGGGCCAGGAAAACGCCGTTTCTTGCTATGACTCTCTTGAGAGAGTCATGGTTTGCGAGACATCCAGAGCCCAAGAACACAACTAGACCACTCCTGGACCCATCATCCTTCAAAACTATTTGATAATAGATGAGGATGTCGTAAGCTGTAAAGTTTTCAGATAACTTGTTATAGAGCAGTAGATAACACACCAGTAACACGCATTGTTTTTAAAAATATCTTTCAACTGGGGCAGAGAGAAAAACATAAAAAACATAAAAAGATAAATAAATACTATATAGGTAATACATGTAGAGATACAAATAAAAAGATAGAATGTAACCAATATTCTGGACACTTACTGAAATCATTAACATCCATCCTAAGATGATCCTTAGTGCTTGCCTTACATTATTATAGACTAATTTGACAGTTTTCAGCTTTATTTAAAATTGGAATCAAATTTTATAATGTTTTTCCATGGTTTCCTGCTTAAGCAGGATTAAATTTGAATTCATTCATTGCAATACTACAATATTACATTTTTTGGGAGGGGTATAGGCAATTGATATGTTTGTTGTTCATTCACTAGTTTGTTTTTTACCATTAGGAGGAGCATTGCTATAAAAATTCTTCACCAGACCACAGAACCCCAGCCTGGACCTTGAGCATTTTTAGACCTGTTTCTGTTACATATAGATGCATTTCTGTTAGTTTTAGTGTGACTCCTACATAGGAGTGTAGGTTCTGGATCAATATACTGGTTCATGTTCTGCTTCTGTAGATGTTACCTAATCATTATTCCTATTTCATTGCAATGATGTGTGTAAAACTCCTAAGGCTAACATAATGAAATAACAAAACCCGAGTTGTTTAAAATGACTTGTCTCACAGTTCTAGAGAGTGGAGTCCTAAATCCAGCTAATAGGACCATGCTTCTCCAGATGCCTTTAGGTGAGAAGCCGTCCTTGTCTCTCTCCAGCACCTGGTGGCTTGTTGGCAAGTCTGAGGCTCCTTCGTTCTGCTTCCATCATCACATATATACTTTTCTCCCTCATCTTGTATGTACACACTAAAATGGCCCCTTCTCATAAGGATGGCAGTGATGTTAGATAAAGGACACATACTATTCTATCAAGACCTTGTCTTAGCTAATCATACCTGGGAATAGCTCTGCTCCCAAAATTAGTCATAATGTAAGGTACTGGGAGTTGGGAAAGGACACAATTTGACTCACGATTTTTGTTTTCCTTGTCATAAATGAAGTATGGATATATGTATGAGACTGGTTTTGAATTCTATTCTATTCCATTCTTGAGCATTCTATTACTTTATTTTGGACCACTCCTTTATTCTTTCATCATAACTATGCTGGCTGGATTGCCATAACTGTAATATAAATCTTCATATCCCAATAGTGTGATATTAATAGATGCAATATGACATTAACTTTATTGGTTGCACTTCATTGTATCTTAAAATTCTATTTATGTTACATTGTTTTCTTTATATATGAAGAATTCCCATTACTATATTTCTGGTGTAGGTATGCCAGTTATGAACTATTACTGTTTGGAAGAAAAAAACTTTAATCTTCCATTGAATTTTGGTGAATATTCCTTCCAAATACAGAATTCCATGTTGACATTTTAAAGAATAATTCTACTCACATCTAAATTGTATTTCCCTTTTCCTGTGTGCTTGTGTGTGTGTGTGTGTGTGTGTGTGTGTGTGTGTGTGTGTGTGTGAACTCATATGTGTATGGGAATACATGCCTAAGGTTGAAGTATGAAATAATCACCTGCCACGCTTTTACTTCATTCATTAATGTAAGATCTCTCAATCTAACTCAGAGCTCATTGATATTACTCTAGACATCTGGCTTTGGAGATTCCTATTCCCGCCTTCCCAGGCTGGAACTGAAGGTAGGTTAGCATGCCCACCTGGCACTTACACAGTTTCTGTGGCTCCAAACTTCCATCTTCATGCTTGCATAGCAAGCACTTTAACCAGTTGAGCAATATCCCCAGACCAGCTTCTATAATTTCTACTGAAAGGTCAAACACATTTAATTGTTGCTCTTCTAGAAGGAATACATGTCTTTTCTCTGCCCACTCACTGGAGTTTCCCTAACTCTGATTTCCAACAGCTTGATGCTAATGCCAGATTTGAATTTCTTCGCATAGTATTATTGTTTTTCTTTACATTCATGAACTACTTAAAATCATTTGATGCCTCAGATAAGTTTGGAGGAGTGCAACGTTTAAGGTCTTTTTAATGCTACATATTCCGGGTCTTCTTTCCTCTCAACTTGGGAATTCCATATTCGTGGCATTAGGCTTTTCCTCTGGATCTCAAATGTCTTGATACAACTTAAATGTTTTCCTAAAACTCAGGCCGAGTCTAGAGTTGGGCAAGGAATCAAGAAAAAAAAAAGAAGAAGGGAAGAAGTGATGGGGGATGCAAAAAATGCAAAAGAAAGAAAGAAAAACTAATTTGCATGGTAGTATAATGCAGTATAATACGAAACGGGATTGGGTGAAACCAGTTATGAATTTTAAGGGATGACTAGGTCACGAGGAAGACTGAGCTGGTGTACAGGTCATTTTGGCTCTGCTTTTTGTGTGCACTCTTCTTAGCGGAAGCTACCAGAACACTACCACAGAACACCACAAGGAGACTACCTTGAAGCTCTCAAAGTCTTGAACTTGGAGCTAAAATAAACTTTCAAGCTGATAAGTTACCCAGCCTGTGGTAATGAGCTATAGCAATAGAGACCTGATTAAACATATGATTTTAATGCTCTTTTCTGTATAATATATATACATTATATATATATATATATATTATATGAGAAAGTTCATTTATTTCTTGGTTTTGGCTGAATATAGTCTTGTGAATCCAGCTGAAGTTCAAAATGTAACCCTTCTGGGCTTTCTCTCTAGATAATTAAACTTATCTGTTGAGTTTCCAGTAATATCCTTGTTCAGTTGTAGAATTTCCATCTGGATCATTTTTATTCATATGTCATACCACATGCCATGTGCCTCGTATTCGTTATCACCTTTGAATTTTCATGAGAAACCCTGAAGGAGATTCTGTTAGTATCAGGGTTTTCAAGGGAGAAAGTCAGACTCAGAGAGATTAAACTGCTTAAGTTATCCAACAAGGAACTGGGGAAATTAGGATTTCATTCAGGGAATTCACTCAGAACTGAATTTTATAATTTTAAATCCTACGAAGTGAAGTACAGATCTGTGCGCATAAAAATAGCTATCATCTATACAGCGATTGTTCCATGTATATCAGACACTGTTTTAAGCATGCTACATTTAATAAATAGCTTATTCAGTCTTGCAATGACCTAGCGATAAATAGGCCATTTCATTCCAGATACACAAAGTTGAGGCTCAATGAAGGTAAAACTTGATTAAGATTCACAGTTCCTGCGTGCAAATCAGCTGGAGAAGTCTGCTCCCAAAGCCCATGTCCTGAACGCCTACACCAAACTGTCTGCCTGCTAAGTGATGCAAGCAATGGTGCTGAGATCGAGCACAAGCAAGGCAGAGGGCAAAGGATAAAGAGAAGACCCCAGATCTAATCAGGGCTTAGAAGCAGGGTCCACGAGATCTGGAAGAGCAGCGTGCTGCATAAGATGCTGCTCATTTGATACAAAACAGGGAGAAATGGGAAAAGGAAACATGGGGCTAAGGCTCATCACGCAAATTGTAAATAAGAGCATGCCGCACACAGTGTGGAAGGAACGTTCTTTGGAATGCAGCTTGCACAACCAGAAGCTCCCCAAGGAGAGCCACAGTTGCTTAGTGCTGCTGAGTCTCAGCAAGTGTCTGAGGTCAGGCGATTCTGAATGCCACGGTGCTAGTGAAGACTTGGCTGATAATTGCTAGGTTTGAAAGATAAGTATCAAGAAGGCAAAGATGTGGTCAGGTTTGTCCACAGGCAAACCATTGCAAGCAGTGAGAATCCGAAAACGGGAACTGAATATGTGGAGGAAAACTATGTTCGCTCTAGGCTGTAATTATCCACCATTTCCCAAGTGTTCTCAAAACACATGCGCATGCATGCACATGCACATACACGTGCAATCACATGTGTATTTATGTATGTATTTAGATACACACGCACATTTTTGTATTGGGCATTTACAAAAGCCATTTGGTTTGCATAAGTGACAGTAGGCAAAGTTTTTCAGGCTGCAGATAGCCCTGCGATTTCCATTCCACGGAATGCAAATAAGCCTCCTCTTTTCATGTAACTTGGTTGAGATTCCCATAAATGCTGAGGATAAATAGCTTGTTTCTTCGGTTTTCTTGAAACAAAACCACATGAAGAATCCAGGCACCAGCGAGGCTTCTGGGCCCCTCCCCCCACCTTGGAAATGCAAAACTGAAAATGATTTGCAGCAAAAGGATTAATAAAGGAACTCAGCTCTAGCAATTAGTCCTCCTCAAAAAGCCAGTCTAATGTTCATTACCCCTCTTTGGAAAAATACTCCAATATTTAACATCCCTTATGGTCCAGAAATGTCCAATGTAAATCTTCCTTTTAAAATAGAAGCCTCTGAGGGAACAAAAAAAACATGAACCAGACTGCAAAGCTCAAATTAGGTTCCCTCTTTAATTTCTTTCCATACTCTCTTCCTTCATATCCCACATCATAGCTTGCAACCATATACTTATATTCACACTTATTTACTTATTGTCTCTGCTCCCCTCACCATTTATGGCCCCATGCTCTAAGGACGAGGAACATGTCTGCTCACCATTACATTCACGCAGCAGAGTTCACACTTAGTACAAAGCAGACTGTTAAACTTTGACAGCCTATAGTGAAGGGATAGGAGGCAAGACGGGCTCTATGATTAACAGTGCACACGGCAGACATTTACTTACTGTTTGACACACCATGTTACATGCGGCCAGTAAGTCCTCTGAGGTGCCAATCTGTTCTCTCCATTCTCCAAAATCATTTACATGAGCAAGGAGTGCTACCAGATACCAAATAACATCCTTTTGTCAATTTGAACTGTAACAGTTACAGCACTAAAGTAGTATTCCCAAGGCTAGAACTAGCCATGTGGGAGCATATGAGGGCTGAAAGACCAACCGTGGACCCGTGTTAGCTTGACGGGGTAGTGATGGACTGATAAAGCAACAGCAATAAGAAGGACTGTAGATGTGAAGTAGCAGGAATTGATATATTTCCCGTATGCTAAGAGGACCTAAAAGCTATTATGTATCAGTGTCAATTTGCAAGTCCCCAGCCAGACCTTGGTTTTTTAAACATCATTCTTGATGCTAGCAGAAGCCAAAGGGGGGAAGGAGGGACCAGGCACAACTTCTTGCTTAGTCTTTTTATGTGTGAGATTTCATGGTATATAATGTATACCATAGTAATATATATATATGTAATATATATATGTATATATGTGTATATATATACATATATATATACACACACACACATACATACATACATACATACATAGTTTAAAAATACCATTCTTGAATAAAATGAATCAGGCATCTCTGAAGAAATGACTGGTCTTAAGACTCAGTCAGAAAATGTACAAGAGGACTTTGAATATCATAGAGTGCCAAGATAAGAAAGCAACGTAAAAAGAGAATGGTGCATGAGAAGCATTTAAATCAATAATAACTGATAACTTCCCCTCATATAAATATAAAAAAAAACAGGATTCCTAGAGAATATCAAGCAGAATAAATAAAAAGTAGAAACAAAACCCAACATCTAGCTAGATATTCAAAGTCTGGAAAATAATCAATAATAATTAAAAAATCCAGAAATAATCAACAGAGACAAATTATCTTTTGAACTGTGAAGTAAACATAGGATTCCATCTGGCTTCTCTCAAGAACGCATGTCAGGAAGAAATGAAGGGCACAGAATGAAATATTCAGGATTGAGAGGAGCAACAGCATAATGGGACGGGAGGTTGGGTAAAATGCTTGGGGAGCAGAGCATGAAGACCTGAGTTTAGACTCCATGGCACATCATTAGAAGCCAAGCACAGTAGTGCACATCTCTGACCTCAGCACTGAGGGCAGCAGAGACATAGACATGGGGTGGAGCGTGTGTGTGTGTGTGTGTGTGTGTGTGTGTGTGTGAGAGAGAGAGAGAGAGAGAGAGAGAGAGAGAGAGAGAGAGAGAGAGAGAGAGAGAGAACACCTTAGGGGATTGCTGGCCAAAATGGCAAGGTCAAGATTCAGTGAGAGCCTGTCTTGAAAAATAAGATAATAAAGTCACTTGAAGTCAAACTTTGGCTTCCATACATGCAGACATGAGCATGCACACGTGCGCACACACAAGACAACTCCAAATTTACTTTGTACCCTGGAAAATTATTCCTCAAAAGTGAAGGAGAGCTGGGTGTGGAAACACACACCTGTAAGCCAGTATTCAAGTAAAGGCTGAACATTCATACATTTAAGGCCAACCTGGGTCATGCATAGATCTTGTTTCAAAGATGTAACAAAAAAAAAGGAGAAATAAAGATTTCACTCTGATAAATAAACACAGATAATGTGTTGCCAGCAAACTGGCCTTGAAACAAAACAAAACAAAATGTCTAAAAAGAACAGGTAAAGGAAAAGAAAAACATATTTATTTTAAATTGATATAATGTATAAGATTTTGCTCAAAAACATTAGCAATAGGCTGAAGAGGATGGTTCAATAAATAAAATGCTTTCCATTCAAGTGTGAGGCTCTAAATTCAAGCCCTCGCATTCATGTAAAGATTCCAGTCATGGTGACACATCCTTGTAATCTCAGTTATGAGAGGCAGGAATGGGAGGGTTCCTTATTCTCCTTGATGGTCATTTTAGCCTTACTGGTGGGACCGAAGCCATTGCTTAGGTAGTCTCAAAGTAGGTGGACCTCATTCCTAAGGATACGGTTGCTCTGCAGCTTCCACATACATGCACATGTGCCCACAACAAGGAAGCACGCATACATATAAATAGCAATGACATATCATGTGCTTATGTGTGATTGAGATGGGAGATACAAGAAAGAATCAGAAATTCTTCATTAGAATAAGTACTATGCTAAGTTGTCTTTGATTAAGTCATATGCCCATGAAATATACATATAGAGAAAGGAGAGTGATTTGTATATACATATACATGTATATGTATTGTGTATTTGAGTCAAAATAGCCAGAAGGGCTCCTACAACACTGAAGAAAAAAAGAAAGAAAGAAACAGTGCCTAGAGATATGCCTCAGCAGTTAAGAGAGCTCATTGTTCTTGCAGAGGACTTTGGTTCAGTTCCCAGCAATAACATGGTGGTTCACAACCACCTGTAACTCTGGTTTCAAGAGATCTAGCAACCTCTTTTGATATCGGTGAGTACCTGGCATGCACATGGTGAGCACATGTACATGCAGGAAAAAAAAATACATTAAAAAAATTAAATCTATTTAAAAGAAGAAAAGTAAAGACAGAAGGCCAACACTCTCCAACTTTCAGACTCAGTATAAAGCTATAGCAATCAATCCAGTGTGGCACTAGCCTGGAAATGTTGGCAAAAGAATAGAAAAAAAAGTCCAATGAAATAGAGATCCCAGAAAGAAATTCACATAAATATCAATTGATCTTTGACAGAAGAACAAAAGTACCACAAAGAAGCAAAGATGGTCTTTGATTTTGGAAGAACTGAACACCCACATGCAAAGTAAATGACTCTAACTAGACTTTACACTGATCAAAATTTAACTCTAAATGGTTCAGACCTGAAAGCAACAGCTATAAAACTCCTGGAAGAAAGCACATAAGGAAAGTTGGACAACCTTGGGCATGCCTCCTCCTGTTTGTTGTTTTATTGGGGTTTGAATTTGACTGCTTGGTTTTTTGAAATGAGGTCTGACTCAGCTCAGGTTGCAGGTTAGTTTTGAACTCTGATCTTCCTGCTTCCACTCCCTAAGAATAGGATTACAGTCACATGCCACCACACAGGCCTGGTGATCTTTTAAACACGTCACTCATGATACAACCCAAGAAGGAAACCATTGAGAACCATTGAGAAACCACTGAGAACTGGATGGTACTGAAAGTAAAAAATTCTCCTCTTTGAAAACTATTATTTAAAAAGTGAAGAGACAGGCAACACATTTGGAGAAGAAGTGATAGAAAAACCCACAAAATACATGATACATTTTTACACAAAAATAAAAATGTCCATAAAGTTTCAAAAATCAACAATAAAAAGGAAGGGCTGAGAATGGAATGAGGTGAATAGACTCAAAAGCATGATACACACATGTGAAATGTCATAATAAAATGCAATCATTCATATATGATTGTGTGCTGATTAAAAAGGAAAAATGAACAGCCTGCTTTTTAAAAAAAAATGCACACACGATCTAAAGAGAAAACTCATCCATCCAAGAGCATTTGCCAAGAACCATAGAAATACACTCTACACCCTGTGTTGTCAGATAAAAGCAACCTGAAATAATGGTGATTCCACAACATGCCTATGAGAGAGTGGCTGAATCTACAACATTGCAATCACAGATGGGGTGAAAACACGGAGCACATGGTACCTTTGTTTATTCATGGAAAGAATAAAAAAACATACAGTCACTGGAGAAATATCTCTAAATTTTAAGTGCACCTTTTCTCTGTGATTGAGAGTCTGAAGCAGAACTATCCAAAATTTGAGTCTATTCAAAAGTATATAGCTTGTTCCAGACTAGTTTGGGCTACATAGTGAGATATTGTCTTAGAGAATGCAAGAACAAAAAATGGAATATTTTTTTTACTAAGTGATGGAGTAGTTTCATCATTTTCTGTTTTTGGCTAAAAAAAAAAAAATCTTTATGTACATATGCCCCCCCCACACACACACACATGGATAGTTACAATTGCCAAAAGTTCAAAGTAACCAAGATGGTCTTCAATGTCAAGAAGATACACTGTTTCACTCAGAGAAAGAAATATGTTCAGCGCTAAAGAAGGGATCCCAGAGCTAAATTCCAATGGATATCCCTTTCCTCTTAAGAGTGAAACTAAGGAAGAGGAGACAGAAGGTGGTAAGAGCCAGTAGATTAGGGAGTTCGCTGTGAGACTGTGTCTCCTAGTAATGACAAAAGCTACTCCCATAAAGTATCACTAACATGACTACCTAAACATGAACTCAGCAAGGACAACATCAATAGACATGAAAAAAATAGATGGGAAAAAAACATGAGACCTCAGCCCCACATAAAGAACTACAGGCACCTAAGGAATGCCAAGAGCAGGACATATTTTCCTCCCCATGGAAGAACACCAATTAGTTATCCAACACCAAATGTTCAGCCCTGAAGACATGCATACAGGTAATATACAGACTGAGTAGGTTATGTAAAAGAGAGTGTGTGTGCATATAATGCAATAATTAATTTAAAAAAAGAGGCCAGGAATTTGAGAGACAGCAAGAAACTGTGTATGGGAGGGTAAGAAGGGGGGGGGGGAGGAAGGGAGAAATGTTTTGTGATTGTGTCAGAAACTGAAAAATAACGTGGCATCTTCTCCTAAACTCCATTTAAAAAAAAAAAAAAGCAGCTACCTAGCCATGAAAAGACGTGAAGCAAATTTAATAGCCTATTATCTACTGAAAGAATTCAATCTGATGTAGTTCCACATGGTTTGATTCCGATTCTATGACAGTCTAGAAAAGGTCAAAATATGAAGTGACAAGATCAATGGCTGACATGCTTTCAGGGGATTGGGTGGGATAAACAGGAGCTCTGAGAAACTAGCAGGCAACAAAGCTGCGTGTTTGTGAGGATGGAATGGTGGGTGCCCTTTTGCCAAAGCCATTGAGTGTACAACACTAAGAGCAAATGTCCATGTAACTGTTGGGTGGTAACGAAGTGGCAGTTCAGGTCATTTAATCGAATTATAGAGCATGTTGTTGTTTGTGTATAGCTTGTTGCTGCTAAATTTATGTTGATACAGAATTACATTACAACTGTAGAGTTTCTGCTAGAGTTTCCTCTGAACCTAAAACTTATACAAAAAGTAAACCTTACTGGAAAAGAAAAATAAATGAACTAGGAGCAAAATGGCAGGTGGTGCTGCTTAAACGAAATGGTCCAGGAAGGTCTTTGTAATGAGATGATGCCCTTTGATGGAAACCCAGAGGAAGTGAGGGAGTGGGCTGTAGATATTCTGGACTGAGGAAATAGCCAGGTCAAAACCTTTAAGTGACAGAACTGTGGTGGGAGAATACCTTAGAGGAAAGGGAGCTGTAGGGAGATGGTAGATTGAAAAGCCATGGGTAAATGAGCATGTCCTTGAAGCATATCATTCTAATTCTACATCAGCACTACAGAATTTCAGCAAGAAACTGAAGCAAATGCTAATAATTAAGGGTCCAGTCTTCCAACCTAAAGATTCCTATTGTCATGGAGGAATTAAAATAAGGAAGCTTGACATGTTTGGTGATGGATGTTAGTTCCTTTCCTCATGGGCTCAGTGTACACATGGAATCTTAAAACAACCTTATCTGATATTTTAATATCTTATATGTAACCGATTCATAGCAATTGAACCATCTACTTATCCCACCAGCTACCGGTTTCTTCATGATTTTGTTATTTAACTGAAGACCACGTTTTACTGTGTGGTTAAGCAAAACATTTATTGTGTTGACTGCTGGATGCTTCCTGATATGGATAAAGAATTTCTAACATTGTCTTGCAAGACTGCTGGAAGTTAACTATTGGGGCAAAGGATAAGAAGGCTGCCAAATATTATGAAAGTCACTATGTACAGACACACTCTTGCAGCAAGTATGTCAGTGATGATGACAACTTTGGCACTGCTACTCAGTGTTCCAGAGACAATTCACCTTCAGCTTTGGGGTTTACCCAAAATTTGAATTATAAATTGCCAAATGTGTACTTTTCTCCTTAATTGAAAATGACTAAACGTTTCCATAGTTAAAATACAGCCTTTTGTAAAATTAAATTCTGGTAATGAATTGCAACTGTTAAACTCTTTCATCCCTTTTTAAGTCAAGGATGCAGAACATCTACTGAAATTTTAAGATGCCAAGAGGAAATGGTCACAGGTTGAAGAGCACCTTGGTACTCTGACATGGCTTCTATTCACTCAGAAGAGCACAGCTTCACCATGGTCTACTCCACGAAGGATTTCATTCATAAATAAACTAAGGAAGAGGCAGTAAGAAGCCCATTGGACAAGGCTTACTTTTTTAATAATCCTAGGTTATTGACATTCCTGACTGGCAATTCCTCATTATAAACAAAAACATCTTTAATGAATTAGGAGTAATGCAGTGGTGAGTATTAGCATTCCCTGTCCATTTAAATAAATTGCATAAAGCATTTTCTTAAGATTTAAGAGACATATTTTCATTTTAGATGCTTGAACTTTTATATTTTAGACACATTTTATTTGACCTTAGGAACACTAATATGCTAAAACTAGGAACAATTTCAACACTCTAATATCATGAATTCAAAAATGGAAGTTGTAAATATGTACTTTGTTTATTTTGCTTTCTGATATGGTATCACCACGTAGCCCTGTCTAGGTTTGAACTCATGATTCTCCTGCGTCAACCTCACAAAGGCCTGAAACACAAGCATGTGCCACTACACCCAATTCAAGCTTCCACTAGTCAAGAGGACAAAATGGCTGACAATGGGATCCTAAAAGATATGACCAAGGTAGAGGCGGAGGTAGTGGCCAAGATGGAAGACTGTCAATTTCCTGTACTAAAGTAATACTTTATATTTTATTCATTTTAAAACTATAAACTCAGTTCCTGCCAGTATGGGTCAGTGGTAGAGCATGCCTAGCAAGTACAGAGCCATGGGTTTAATCCTTAGTAATATGCAAATGAAACACACACATACCCAGAGAGGCAGAGGGGGGAGAGGGACTGTTACATACATACTAAAATCAAGTGAAGCATGACGTGAGAGCTCACCTTTATTTTGAATTCTGATCCTGTCTGATGAAAGAAACCACTGTTTGTTTTCTATCTAGCCTTCCCAAGAGAACACCATTTACAACATTTATGATATAAAACCTCTACCTTTTTGCTATTGTTTTGTGCTTTGTGTTCTCTGCTAGCTTGCTTTAGTATCTAGGCAGTGAGATCTGAGCAAGCGCAGAAAATAGGTTCAACCACACGCCCGGGTGGACATTTCAGTTTTCACGGTTTCTTTTTCAAACTGTGCTATAGTATCTTTTGCACGATGGGATATAGAGTCATTTCTCTAGGGATGCCCAGAGTTGGGTCTTTGAATCCTCTCTGATGACTTCTACTTAAGCACGGTCTTCCTTTCTGTGGCCTTGGTAGGGGACATGGACACAGACTCTTCTCTGGCAGCCTTCAGTGCCTATTGAATCTCATAGCACACGTCTTCTCCTCAGCACAGATGTTCTTTGGGAAAGTTCTGGAGAAGGAAGCAAAGGAGTGAAGCTGAGCATCATAGTCCTCAAGTTCAAGCAGACAAGGGGGCATCTAGTATGGTCTATGTGTGCTGTTCCTTAGCAAAAACCAGGCCACTGGGCAGCCTGGAGTGGAGGCAGCTCCTAGTAGAGAGGAGAGTGATTTGCTGGAAGACCAGCCAGAGCTCCCCTGAAGGGAAAACTGGCTTCTGCAGTGACAGTATTTTACCACAGAGTGACTACATTTTCAAAGTCATCTTATGTACATATAAGTTCTGACTTAGCATATTACCTTCATGTTCCATTATCATGTGAATAGTGTGACTTTTTATTAACATTTTTTTGATTGGAAGACAAAAAATATTTTGGGCATTGTAATGTTTTACATTAAATTGGAAGGAGCCAAAAAAAAAAAAAAAAAATCCTAAGGAGGTAAAAGAAGAAGAAGCAGAATAGCATTGCTCTGAAAAGGAAACGGGGGAGTTTCCAACAAACTGAAAACACAGGAAAGACGCTGGGCTGTTATTTGTAAAACGCTCACCTGAGGTTCTTTTGCATCTTTTGTTTGTTTGTTTGTCTGTTTTGCTTTTTGAGACAAGGTTTTTCCCTGAAACACTCCTGGCTCATCCTCAAACTCACTTTGTAGACCGGGCTGCCCTCAAACTCACAAGGTCCACCTGCCTCTGCTCCCTGAGTGCTAGGCTTAAAGGCGAGCACCACTGCTACCTGACTCTTTTGCATCTCTGTAAGTCCATTCTCCTCCATCTGCTCCCCTCCCATTCCTCTCTGACCCTGGCCAGACCACTTGCCATCCTCATTTTGAAACAATAATGTGAACAAACTGAAAACCGATGGGTCTCAGCTGTTCTACCAAAGCCTGCAAGACTCGCTTTCCCCCTCAGGTTCGCTGCTCCCATCTTTGTGTTCTTCCAATGCGTTGAGCTTGTTCCTTAAGACTTAGTCATGCCAGTCCTTTGCCCTACCCGCAATATGTCCTCTACGGAATCAGATAGCGTCTCAAACGCTAGTTTCACCAGGAAGCCCATCTCTCCCTGCTCCTCTACCTGCCTTATTCTATGTAACATTCACTAAGATCCCAAGTTAGCTTTCTGTTAAGGCGTTTGGTGTTTAACTTCAACCCTGAGGTGTACATTGTGCCTGCCAGGCTGCTATGCATATCTGTGCTGAATCATCTGGTCCATAGTAGAGCATCAGTAAATATTATGCTTTGTGGGAAAAAGAAAACCTATTGGGCTTCAGGTTCACGGACTTTGGTAAACTGCCACTGGCCCTCAACCGTTTTTCAAAAATCCTCACCTTCTATTATTCACAGCTCTTCCCTCACAATGCTGGCTTCCTTCTCCTCTGAACTCCCTGTCCTAATTGCTTCATCCATCTTCCTGAAGACCCTGTGATCCACTCCCTAAGGATGCCAAGCACAGGGAAACCTTTCAAGCCTCTGATTGGGCTTTTCGCAACCCTTAGAAACCAGTCCGTGCTCTGGGTCCACACTCTGGAAACATGGAGGGGCCTCAACTCTCAACACTCAATACTCTATTTGCATGAACTGAGAACTCCCTTTAAAACATCGGAAAGTTCTGGGATCCCTGGAGTCATGTGGCAATTCTGTTTTCCATTCTTACCTACCACATTTCTGCCATCCAATATTTCCTCTTAGCCTGAAGCCTGATAGACTCCAGCCTGTAGTCCCAATACAGGTGGCTCAGGAAATACATAGTTCAGGTGAAGGAAAGCTAAAGATTTATGAGGTAGAGATAGGCTCTGACAGCAGGGATTGAGAATGTGGCACTGTAATAAAGAAAGATAAATGGAGAAAGATAAATGAATAAAGATAGAGATAGGCAGGCTTTAGATGACTACCTGAATGGAAGAGTATGACCTTTGGATGAAGACAGTAAGCAACATAGAAACAATAAGAAAAGATATTTGAATTCCAGACAAGGAAAGCATAGGAGACAGATAGTACATAATTATGATATGATTTTAAAATTGCCATAAATGCAAGGCCAACCAAGAATAATTCCACACAACATTCCCAAGCAACAGAAGTCAACTTCACAGATGAGAGAGAGCAAATAATAAACTATGCATGGTCAAGGCTAACTCTGCTTTGCTCTCAAAGTTCAGGAAACATCAGATTCTAAATAATAAGGCAATGACTCTTGAGCTAAAGTTATAGCATCAATAGCTGGTCCTGGGCAAGTGCCAGCTTGCCTGGATAAATTTAGGGAGCTGTTAAAAATAGGATTATCTGGACTCCATCTCTGGCATTTCCCATTCAAGAGATCTGGAGTAGGAACTAGGAACTTGTATTTTTCAAGTGATTTCAAGGTGCAGCCTGGATTGTTACTCTCTTATCTAGAAGCCAGATGTATTGATGTAGGTCATTAATGCCCTGTGCTTGGTTGCTGGAGCTATCTCAAAAAACTGCACATATACACACCGGGTCTTTTGTTCCTTTCCAGTTGATCAGCTTAGCAGCAGGTAAATCTAAGCCAGTTTTGACCAGTGGAACACTGCATGTGACTGATTTGAAAGTAACTTCTTAGAAAGAAAACCAAGGTTTTTTTTTTCTTTGTTTGTTTGTTTGTTTGTGTTTGTTTATCTGTTTGTTTTATCCTTTCTGCCATGTGTGAAGGGGCTGAATCACTCAGTAGTGATGGCCAAAGCATGACCATGAGGCAAGACAGCTTCATGATGCTACCAATGATGTGGCTATCTAAGTGAAAGATGGAAGCAGCCAGGGTCTCATAAGACATTGTTGAGTCACCACATCATGCTCTGGATTTTAAGTTACATGTGACCATAAACTGGGAACTATACATGTGGATGTCCAAGGAACAGTATTTATGAAACACCAGTTTCCAAGATATCTAAAAACTATATACTATATTTCTCTATTAAGGAGAAAGGTAGATCTAACACAACATTACAAGTTTCCAGCAACTGGGGCAACTCAGCTGTTCAAAGGTTTTGTAACACATCTAGCTAGAAATACTTAGTATACAGCCGATGTTGGCATGATGACAGATACGATTTCTAAAAAAGAAAAACAGAAGTTATCTGTGGACATAAGCGAAGTCTTGTGATATTCAGCAGCCTCTCCAAAGCTCAGATGATGAACTTCTGATGGTCTAATAGTAGATATAATAATCTCGTGTCAATAGCAAGGCATCAACAGCAATGGACAATTACAGTTAGCATTTGGGGAAATATTGTAATTATCTTCCTGAAATATCCTTCACATTCTGCTAAGACCCTGATCATTCTTCAAGTTCTTGCTGAAATCCAAATGTCTTAGAACTGGCTACTTAACTCCAAGTGGTATGTTTCTCATCCTGCAGACCACTGCAACTGTAATTCATATTGCTCCATGAGCATCTATGATCCTTGTAACATCACTTTATCATTGTCCATGACCTGGTTCTTAATGACGGTGCTTAGCATGTTTTCTTCTCTTAATACTTCTTGGACCTCAAATATTTTTACAAGTTGTCCTGGTAGATACCATGTGACTGGTTTTATAATATTTTCCTAGCTTCCATGCCTGCAACATCTTACTTACAGACTATAGAAGACCCTGTAACCTCTGGAACCAAGCAGTGAATAGGTAGGAAAAAAGACTCCAAAGTGTATCACATGGGGGGATATGTTTGCATCTT
The DNA here is from genome assembly GCF_943737965.1 of Phodopus roborovskii. Taxonomy (NCBI): domain Eukaryota; kingdom Metazoa; phylum Chordata; class Mammalia; order Rodentia; family Cricetidae; genus Phodopus; species Phodopus roborovskii. The sequence goes on from NW_026125397.1 coordinate 12,093,908, forward strand.
AGTACAGACGCAGTCCATGGCTGTAGAAGAGGAGAGTTGAGGAGACTTTTCAAATATTTTGACCAAAGACCAGGTGAAGGGTATTTATGCTAAAATTAACTCCATGCTTGGGCAAGTTGTTCAATTTTGATAGAGGTTGATCTGAGACAAAGGTGGATCTAAAACTTTGCTTCCAAACCCATGGCACGACTTTCTACTTCCCTTTCAGGCTACAATTGGTTGGTGATTCCACACTTACGTTGCTCAAACTCTGTGAAAGGAGTTCTTCATTAATCTACATAATAAAAGCCTGGAGTCGGATATAGAGGAACATGCTGAAAGAGAATGGGCAAGCCGTGCCCACACCTTACCTCCTTAGCATCTCAGCAGACAAGCGAGAGAGTTCCTGATTCTCCCTCCTCATATCCCGTTTCTGCCTAGCTGCCTCACTTCCTCTCTGTCCATACAGACCTCCAGACTTCTATGGTTAGCTAGTGGAAAGCTCCATTCTCTGATCTTCAGACAGGCTTTATTTGCTTAAGCAAGATATCACCACAAAACTCCTGTTCTCCAACAGGACAAGGTCCCTAGGCATCTATATATACTTTCTACTAGGGCATAAGCTCCTCAAACAATGTTACTCCTATTTTATGCTGCATAGTGGTTTGAATGTGGGCTCTGGATTCAGATCATCTGTGTGTTCCCGCTTTTGGTGGCGAAGGTGTGGGGATTAAGAAGGATGCATAGAACACTCGGCATAGCAATAAGTCATAAGTCAATAGACAGCAGACAGTATAAATCCTATAGGACAGAGCCATGCAGTAAAACAGAGGGAGCTCAAGGAGTTATTTCTTAAGTAAACTGGATGTATAACTGAATGAATAAGTCCCACCAGAGTGCCTCAGAGATGGATTATTACACAGGACAAGACACCATGTCTCCAGGACAAAGGATGGACTCTGGCATGGCCAGAGGTCACTGCTTTCAAATCCCCAGTCATGAGTTGCCCTTCTACATGGAATGATCCAGCAGATTTTATTTTGTTTCCTGTCTTTTGAGTTTTTCTCTGTCCCTAAGTATCTTGAGCCTTTGGGGAGTTGTTCGAAGGATGACCACCTCAGTGTTTCATAACGAAGACTTTGTTGTGAGAAAAATACTACGTGTTTCCTCTGTAAGTCTCTGAGAGAAGCCCTGTGTTGAGTGAGTCTTCATGCACACCGCACATCTTCAGGGTTACCTGAACTTTATAAGTTGAAAGTATGTATTGCATGCTTTATTATCACAGCAGACCTTGAATATTTCAAAGGAGATTCTCGTTATTATAAAACGTCCCCAAACATTTTTGTTCATTTGTTCTGTTTTGCTTCGCTTTGATATAGACTCTGTCTGTTGTTAATCCTGCCTCTGACTCCGGAGTGCTGGAATGATTTCTAACACTTTACAGGCCAGGGACTTTTATTTATAAGGTTTGAGGAATATTGTTTTTTACAGCAGAGCAAAGGGCCCTCTGTGGGTTTGTTTGGGGCTTTTGCTATTGTTTTGTTTATAAAATACCCTTGGAAGCTTCCTGATGTCTCTTTAGCCTGTTCTCAAATTTAGAACTAAGGTTCTTCAGGGGAGGAAGAGGAAAGTAGTTCTAATGGCAAGCTCTGGAGAATCGGACAGTTTATTCAGTAGCCGAAAAAGATCCTTAGCATTGGCAGGATGTTTTTGTAAAACCTAAAATTGATTCTTAAGAGCACAAAAAAATCCCAGGCACACTCTTCCCCTTCCTTACCTGCTTCTCCATCAGAGGACAGCAAGCAGCTGGAAGGGAATTTGTGCAAAGCTAGGCACATAAAACACTCACTTCCTGATGGCCCTATTTGTCTGCACATAAGTAGATTACTGGGCCCGTACAGAGGGGGGCTGTTATCCATTCTTTAAACATGCACCTTAGAGTTGGTAAGTCCCAAAGAGCCACATGGCATCCCTTCTGGCTAAAGATAGACTTGCACAAAAGACACAGCATTTTAAGTAAAAATTATATGAGCAACTCAGTGGCCTAAACAGAAGCAGAACTAAGGGCTGAGGTGACAGCTCAATGGGTAAAGCACTTGCCACTCAAGCATGAGCCTGGAGTTCAGATCTGAAAGTTGGGTGTGGTCAATCACCTGTAACTTCCACTAAGAAGGATGTAGTGGTAAAAGGTTAATACAACTGTCAATATCTCTGACTCCATCCCTAGAGCAGAAGGCAGAGATGGGCAGATCCCAGGGACTGACCAGACAGTTTAGCTGAAACTCAAGCTCCAAGGTCAAGAGGAAACTCATTCTCAAACAGGCAGTCTCCTGCTCTTAAATAAATTGGTAGAGCAGTAGAGGAAAACACCCAAATACTGACTCCATGACTCCATGCATGGGAGCACACACACTCACACACACACTCATACACACCCACACACACTCACATATACACACTCACACATACACACACTCACAACACTCACACACTCACTCACACACATACACACTCACACTCACATATACACATACACACACTCATACATACACTAATCACACACACTCACACATACACTCACATACTCTCACACACATATACACACACCCACACACACTCACATATACACACTTACACACATACATACAGTCATCATGCACATACACACATACTCTCACCACACTCACATACATTCACACACACTCACACACAAGGTGAGTGGGCAGAATTGATGCATCGGAAACCAATCACTGAAAGGAAATATTAACTGCTTGAGATAATGACTGCAAACCCTGGACTTATGCACCCTCTATGCTCACCACTTAAAACACTTTAGCAAAGAAACGTAAGGAGAAACTGTACACTTCTTTTAATGCTCTCAGCTGAAAAGCAGCAAAAGAGAATGCTGTGATTTTTCTCTTAATTGTTGGACAAAGGAGGGATGTCGTTCCATAATGTCTATCGCGGTCCTCGGTTTGGCATCGTGGCAATTTGCTGGAAGCTTTGTCTCCATGTGAGGGATGCCACATACCACCCGCGTTCCCACCAGAGTCAGTGGTCTGTTTCCTCTTTGTCTTCCTTCTGAACTGCCACCGCATGCCTTCCACCTCCTCAAATGTGCTGTCTTGCATTATTCAACTAAAAAGATGCTTTACCAGCGCCAAAGTCTTCAGATGTGGTGCCCTTACATAGCATCCTACCGGTAACTGAACAGTAATCCGGCATCCATCAGTCTCTGATGAACAAGTAGCTGAGAGAGAAAAGACTGCCTACGGCTTAAATAAACAACAATAAGAGCATATGCAGATTCCAAAAGAACACACACCAAATTAAATAAAAAAAATTTAAACCTTACTGCCACAAAACACAGCATTAGCAGATGACGCTAACGGGCTTTAATTTTTCTTCTTGAATTATCTTCTAAAAGTTTTCTTGAAGACTAGGGTTCCTAATCTACACCCCCAAACGGCTAAGTCAATTGCACTTTGATTGTGCTGCCTCTCTTGGGGACAGGCAACTATTGGACTTGTTAAGAGTGCCCCTCTGGTAGAGCCAGGGAATGTTTAGGCTCATGTCCTCCAGCCACCCCACAAATGCCTGCTCAGCCACAAGGGCTCGGGTTAGGAATACTGACAGCCTCCTGTGGTAGGAGCGCTGAGGGCCTCCTGTACTGAAGGAATTAAGAGAAGAGTCAGGAAGTCTGTGCTCCCTGCAGGCAGCTAAAGACTTCATTAATCCAGTACTCGACACCAAGGGTGTAGAAAGGACTCTGGTCCCATTTGGGAGCTCCACCAAGGCAGCGATATCTGACCTGGTCCTGGAGAAAAGCCAAGAAGCATGTTCGTCTTTGAGACTGAAGCAGAGACCAAGGTGACATTCAGTAGCACATTTGACTGTCCTCAGAGCTGGCAGGACAAGAGGCAGGAGCCAAGAAGGTATATAGGTTTCCTGGAGTCTTCAGGTGTATTGGCCTTACAGAGGTCCTCCATGTGGGAGAGCCTGATTCTCTTTTATTCTCAAAAAGGGACATCTAAGAGCAGACAGACTTTTTTCCTCTAGAAGGGAGCATGCAGCTTTCCAGAGGGCTCCTTCCCACAGCCCGAGGCTCCGGGTTCAGCTGAACCCGGAGCCGCCTACAGCTGCCCCTTGCCTTGCCCCCGATTTTCCATGCCCGGCACAGGCGCACTGGCTGCTTATTTGACTGTGCCTATTTCCTCCAAAGGGAAGGAAGAAACCAGAGGACCCGGGGCCGGGAGTGGGGGTGGGGGGTTCACAGGGAGAGCACAAGGGCCTGCCACTGTGTCAAACTGAGAGTCTTCACTGAGCAGTTGACTCCAAGGAGAGCCTTAGAGAGTCCCTCCACTTCTGCAGATAAGGGAGAAGGAAAATGGAGTTAAGTCTCTCCATGGACTTCGGTGCAAGCCAGTTTTTCGTCTTGCTTGTGGCTGTACATCAGGCTTCCCGTCCTTGACCCCATACGGCTTGGTCCTGTCAGGAGGCAGCTGGTTGGGTGAGGCACAGACGCCCAGGGCTGGGAGTGGGAGATGGGGCCTGGAGGTGGTTGCCCTGACTCCAATTTAGTCTGCCTCTGGGTTAGCAGTGGCAGCTAAAGGTCCTGTGAAAAACGTCTGGCTGCCTCTGTTGGCGATCCTCCAGAAAGAACTGTTCGCAGGCCTGTTCGCAGGCGGCCTCATGCCAGAGCGCCTAACTGGGAACACAAAATGCATTGCTTTTCTTTTCACTGACCTCAAAGAGATCCTTTTATGGACAGGCCCATGCCGGCCTCCCCCTCTTTAAGAAAGAAAAATCCCTGTTGAGAAGCTGACCTCCAGTGGCCTGGGCAAGGCAACAGGTGACCCCCTCAGTGAGTGGGCGGACGTCAAAGCAGCTCTGTCTCTGCTGCCTGGTCAGAACTGAGGACAAACGCAGCTTTCAGCCTGAAAGGACACTGGTTCTCCATCGGATGGACAGTGGAGGTGGACCGAGCAGCAGGGCCCTGGGTCTCTGGCTTCCCAAAGAAGCCTTGGTTGGTCTCTGATCTTTAAAAGTTCGTGGGAATTTGCATGTCACGTTAACAAACAGGCTTCCTTTAGGAAAAGCTCAGCAATTTACCTAAATACCTCAAAGAGGTCAGCTAAGAACTGAACGGTATGGTTACCTCCTCCGCAGATGACTGTAGAGAGATTTCACGTGATCCCAGAGTTTCCCTGCATCCCTGACCAGGTGAGAAATGATACCCTAAGCTATGAAGATTTTTCTCAAAGGCTATGGTGCTGTGCGGGGTTTTTTTTTTTTTTTTTTTTTTTTTTCAATTTCACAAAAAGTGTTAATTTGGTATTGTTCATTTAGTAAACTACCATGAAGCATTTGTTTTAACATAATGAAGTATGAACTACTTCTCACACGTCAGCAGCTTGATTGTCCTATAGATCCCAATTTAAAGGCAAACCACATTCGCATCTATCGAACTGAAAGTCAGAGATTTTAGTTATTTGGGATATTAATGGATTTAAATTCATCATAATGGCCTTCTGTATGCACTTAGATTTATATACTGATTTTATGTCTGGAGGTAAAGGAAAATACCCCCGGCTTCTTTTTCTATTGGGAGACTTGGAAAAGATCAATCACTCATAGGCTTAAGGGAAGTTGCGTTCTCAGTTTTATTTTAGCATCATTCTTTTAGGTTCCTTACTAATTTAATATGCATTTCAAACTCATATGGCAGCTAGCAGTAAATCAGCCACAGTGAAAACAGGGACACCATGCTATATGCTGACTTCTCACGAATGGGATATAGAACTCACCGAGTGCTGTGTCACTGAATCCAAGTAACTGACTTGGAGCTAACCCAGAGGTAATAAAAGGAGGCGAGCTTCAAGTTCAGCTCGTTCAACACCTCTTACTTGGCTCTTTTAGCTACGGGTAAGGATACTAAGGGAAATCAGAGTGAATTAAGCATTCACTGAGTTCTTAAAGTATTTGTTTGCATCAGCATCTGGCCTTAGCCTGTCAGGGCCTTTGCTCAATCACAGGAATTGTTTCTCTCAAGGTCTCTATCTGTGAAGTGGGGAGACTGCAAGCGCAAGTGTTTCAGAGCTCCAAATCAAGAATAGTATAACAACAATGGTTATTGCCATGGGATGGTTATTTACTGTATGCAAAATGATTTTTTTGTGCACAAAAGCGTTTTGAAAGGAAAGGCTGAAGTGAAAGCAGTTGCTTTCTCTCTCAGAATTCTACCTCCTCTAGAAGCAGGAGAAATAATATGGGGTGACATGGTGATTCAGGCCTATAGCCAGAGCTGCCTGGGAAGTGGAGGAAAGAGGGTCACAAGTTCAAGACCTACCTGGTCTACGGAGGGATTTCAAGGCCAGCCTTGGTAAATCAGTGAGACACTATCTCAAAAATGAAATAAAATAAAAGAGAATGGTCTACTAACTCAGTGACAAAAGCATACATACACACAGAGAGAGGGGGGAGGGAGAGAGAGAGAGAGAGAGAGAGAGAGAGAGAGAGAGAGAGAGAGGAGGTGGCTCACACTCACATCCCCTCAAGCATTTAACAGGGCTTGGAAAACCATTGTTCCTTAGCCTTGTAAGGATCACCTGTTTTCTGCCACAGGTTGTGTTTTATTCTGGGGAGATGAGCAAAACTAGGTCCAGTTTCCAGGAGAACCTACAATTCACATTGTCTAGACATTGAAACAGACTTTAAAAATAAGAGAGTTGGGTATGGTGAGACATGCATGCAATCCCAGCACATGGAAGCAGAAACAGGAAGATGGTGAGTTCGAGGACATCATGGAATGAATAGTAATATTGTCTCAAAGGGGCCAAATAATAATAAATAATGACAACAGAAGCTCTAGTGCACCAAGAGTTGGGGGGAAAGTTTGAGATGGAAGCAAAGATCAGAATAAACATGTATCAAGAGTCAGTCTTGCAAAGTATAGGCCTTTGGGAATAATGTTCATTTTCATTATTAAGGTTTAAACTTGGGGAGTCTATGTTTGCCACTGGGGAAGGGGTGTGAAAGATATCTTGCTGAGTTCCACACCAGCAAAGTGTCTAGGAACTGAATAGACATGAGCATAACCCACACCGATGCAAAGGGCTCAGCTTTGCCCCACGCTGATCTACCCTCCAGTAGCTACAGTGACATTATCTTAGACTTGGCAATTTGGAAATTGAGGAGGGAAATAAATCTCTCTCCTGCTGTCCCTCTTCATTTTGCTTTGTTGTAGAGTTCTAATTTGTCTTTCTCGGCATCATGTTCTTAGACTCTAACTTGACATATCGAGTAGTTACTTGATAGACAGCTGTTGACAGTGGAAAGCAGTGTCTATTCATGTGATCCTCTCTTTTCTGTGACTGGTATTTTCACTAATTGAATGTATACATGACAGTAACTATCACGCAGACTAGAACTTGGTTAGGCACCATGGTGCTTTGCACAGAAACAGGACTCTGGACTTGTGAGTCAGGGAAGGTTGCACCTTGGAAGCAACAGGAAGAATCCAGTGAGTTATTTGGAGCATTAATCTCAATCTTCAACTTGAAGAGATATAAAATCACTTGGAAGACAATCCCTCTGGGCATGCCTTTGAGGGATTATCTTGATTAATGTAGTTAAGGACAACAGACCTGCCCACTGTGGATGGCTCCATTCTGGACCACATAAAGAGGACATATTCGTTGTCTTCAATGTGGCCAGCTTCCTCAAGCTCGTACTGATGTGATACCTCCTGTGACTGTCACCTTAAACTGTGCTCTAAAATAAACCCTTTCTCCTTTAAATTGTTTTTGTCAGAGCATTTTCACAGTATCAGAAAAAGGAGCTACAGGCTAGCCTGATGATTTGGACATGATATGATTATAGAGCCCTTATGGGAAGTAAAGATATCTGGACAGAAGCAGACAAATAAAGAGTTGTCCTGCTGCAATACATATCTTGAAATTAAACTCTCATGGGTGAAGTACTTTAAAAGTTAAGCATATAGAGAGAAACTATAAGATTTTTTTCCAAGTAGAAGGTCAATGTCGTGACTTAGACAAGAGAGATAAAAGAAATGAAATGTCTAAATTGGAGATGTTATTTTGTGGTAGGACACATGTCTATTATGAGCAACACATGAAGTTTGACCCTCAGTATCATGACAGAGAGGGGAAAAGAAGAGGAAAAGGAAATAGAAGGAGAGGGGAGAAAAAAGGATGGAGGCAAGGGGAGAGGAGACAAAGGGGTAGAAAGGGAAGGAACTAGACGTGGTGTTGCACATTTTTAACCTCATCACTTGAGAAACTGAGGTATAAATATTGAAATGAATTCAAGGCCACTCTAAGTACATAATAAGTTCCAGACTAGAATGTGACCGGGAGTCACAACTTCGGTTAGGCTGGTCAGCTGGAAATGAACGCTGGAAATCCTTCTGTTTCTACTTTGAGCACTGGGGTGGTAAAAATCCCACCACTAGGCCTGCCTTTTTTGTTTTGTTTTAAAGTGTGGGCACTAGGGAATCCAATTGAGGTCCTCCTGCTGGAGAAGCAATCACTTAACTGATTGAGCTGTCTCTGTAGGTTCTAATTTCAGTCCTGAATAAAGGCTTCTGCAAATTTATCTTGCTACAGTAACCTAAATCACACTCACATCTAACTTTCAGGTTGGAAGTCTCATCACTCAGCCAGTGATGCTGTTTTGGGGACACTGTGTTGTCTCTCTGGGAGGAGGAACCTTGCTCACAGAAGTAGGTCCCTGGAGGGGGGGGGGGTAGGCCTTTGATTCCTGTGTCTCTGCTTCCTGATCCTCTGGGACCAGCATCTGCCACAAGCTACCAGAATCATAAATAAACTGCCCCACCATGCTTTTGCCATCTTAGTAAGTAAAACCCTCTGAAACATGTACCCAAAGTAGTCTTTCTGCCCTTAAACTGAGCTATGTTATGGTAGTTAATCTCAACGGTGGACTTGGTGGGATTTAACATTCACCTGGAGACAAACCTCGGGGTGTGTTTAGGAGCACATGTGCAGAAAGCTGTAACTCAGATGGGAACACTCACCTTGGATGTGGGTAGCTCCGCTGCATGGGTTGAGGTCCCAGACTGCATGAAGAGTGCAGATTGGGTAAAGCTTTAGTGTCTCTGTATTCCTGCTTCGTCCCAGTCAGCTGAAGTATTTGGGGAGGGTTAGGAGGTGAGGCATTGTTGGAGGAGGTGGGCCTTTGAAACCTCAAAGATACCAGGCCCAGTGTCTTCCTCTTTCTGCCTAATGCTTGCTGATCAGGATGTAGAGCTCTCGGCCCCATGCCTGCCTGCCAGCTGCCAGCTTCTTGCTATGATGATCATGAACTAACCCTCTGAAACTATAGGACAGCCCCCACTTTAAATGCTTTCTTTTATAAGAATCGCCTTTGCCTTGGACATGGCATCTCTTCACAGCCATATAACAGTGACTAAGACCATAGATATCTGAACTACTGACAACTTCACCCAGAAATAGAAGAAGAAAAACAAGTTTGGCATTTGGTTTTGGAAATAGTAGTTTCAAAGTTAACCAAACAGAGAGTCTCATCAGCCAGCTACATAATTATTAAACTGTAGGTCATCTTTTGTATGGAATAATACAATTAAGAAGTGAATCAGATCATCCAAATAGGTTGCTCTGTTACAAGAGTTTGAAGTGTTTTAAGGACAACTCTAGCAGATGCAATATTGGAGTATTGTGGCAGTCAGATTTTTTTTTGTTGGAACAAATACCTGAGAGAAATAGTTCAAATGAGGAAAGAAATTTTGGCTGAGGACTTCAGAGTTGCTCGCCATGGTCATCTGGCACCACTACTATGAACCTGAGATTGTAAAACAGTGTCATGAGACAGGCTGTGGTAACGATCACTGTTCTCCTAGTAGCAGCCAGGAAACAAAGTGAATGGGGGACCCACAACTTAGCCCCCAAGGTCATTCCCCCAGTGATCACTTCCTCCTGCTAAGCCCCAGCTCTTAGTTTCTACCACCTCCTAATAATCAAATTATGGACATATTAAATTATGAGTGAATCAATGGATTAATTTTCATGACCAAGGAATTCTCCCAAACCCAGATTAGGATACTGTACTGATGGGGCATAGTCTGCTGTATGCTGTGAATATGTTGAATATGTATGTGATTGTCTTATTGGCTGATGAATAAAGCTGCTTCAGCCAATGGTCAGGCAGGGTATAACTAGGCCAGAAGTATAGGAGGAGTTACAAGACCAGGGAATTCTGGGAAGAGAAAGGCAGAGAAGCATTCGAGGGAGAGACACCATGTAAGCTGCCAAGGAAGAAAAAGACCCAGGCATCACAGGTAAGCCTAGACCACATGGCAATACACAGATTAATAGAAATGGGTTAATAATTAAGACAGAGCTAGCCAATAAGAAGCCTGGGCAACCCACCAAACAGTTTACAATTAACATAAGCCTCTGTATGCTTATTTGAGACTGAAGGGAGGCGGGACCAGGCTGAAGAAATCCACAGAAACAGCTGACCTGACCAAGTGAGAGCTTAAGGACCCCAGCATAAAGCTGGGGAACCAGCACTGGGTGAAACCAAGCTCCCTGAATGTGGGTGCCAGTTAGAAGGCTTGGGAAGACTATGTGACCTCTGACAGTGGAACTAGTATTTATCCTTAGCGCACAAATGGACTTTGGGAGCTCATTTCCCAAGGAGGGATACTCTCTCAACCCAGATACACAGAGGAAGGTCTATGCCCTCCCCCATGATGACCCCCCATAGAAGGCCTCACCCTCCCTAGGGAGTGAATGGGGGTTAGGAGGGTCTGAGGGGTGGGGGTGGGGAATGGGAGGATGGGGGGGGAGAGGGAACTGGGATTGATATGTAAAATAAGATTGTTCCTAAACTAAATAATTAAAAAGAAAACAGAGCTCCCTTCCCCTTCTTTCTTTTAATGTCTTTGCACGCATGCGCATCTTTATTTAATTTCCTTTCTTAATGAGCTCTAGGCTCATTAAGATGCACAGCTCTAATCCCAGGATTTGGAGAGCAGGAGGATCATGAGCTCAAGATTATCCTCAGCTGTAGAGCAGAGTTTGGGGCCAGCCTGGGCTAAATGAGATCTTGTCTCAAAAATGACAACTAACAAATAAATAAAAAACACAAAATTTGCTGCATAACACCTGGAAACTCGTCTCTGTAGAAGAATCCCAGCTTTGGGCTAGAAACCCAGCAGTGAGAGAGATTTCTGTGCAGGCATGAGAAGCTGAGTTTGCCTCCACCCCCACCCCGAAGCTCCGGAGTAAGAAGTGCCCATAGCCCTGTCATCCGAGGGCAGAAACAACAGGATCCCTCATGCTAACTACTCAGCCAGTCCAGCTAAAACATTCAGCGAGGGAGCTTTTGCTTCAAGGCTGTCAGGCACTGATGGAAGACACCTGACAACATCCCCCTCTGGTCTTTCCATGTGCATGCACGACCATATGCACTCCCACACAGACACACACACACACACACACACACACAATTTCAGCTTCTCTTGTTCTACAGACTATGTGTTTCTTTTTGTTGTTGTTTTGTTTGTTTGTTTGTTTCTTCAAGGCAGGGCTTCACTATGTAGACCAGGCTGGGCTTGAACTCGCAGAGATTGCCAGTCTCTACCTCTGCTTCCTAAATTCTGGGATTAAAGGCCTGTGCTGCTAAGACAGAAATATAAAATACCAAAAAGGAAACCAAACTAAGTAAGCAGTCAACAAAGGAAAAAAAGCACAAATGGCCAGTAAGTATTTAAAAAGTGTTCATCTTAAGCCATTCAGAAAATGCAAATTAAAATGGATTTAGGATTCTACCCCTCCTCCCTCCACCCCATCCAGAAGGGTTACCATTGAGAAGACAAATGATAACACATGCTGGTAAGGAAACAGGTAAATAGGAATCCTTGTTCACTGCTGGTAGGAGTGTAAATTGCTCCAGCCTCTATGGAAATCAGCATGGAGCTTGTTCAACAAACGGAAAACATAGCTATTATTTCATGCATCCATACTGTTTTTTGGTATGTACTAAAGGATGCTAAGTCAGCATACCACAGAGAGATACTTGTTCATCCAGGTCTATCAAGGCATTTCACATTAGCAAATATATGAAATCAGCATTATATTTATTAACTGACTAATATATCAAGGAAATATAAACCACATACACGACAGAATGTTGTTCTAATGTCAAGAATGGAACTTTATCATTCGTTGTATGAAATAAGCCAGCCTCAGAAAGACAAATGCTGCATATTTTCTCTTGTGTGGAATACAGATTTAAGCCGTGCATATGTGTGTTCTGCTTAACTTTTGTGCATATGTATGCTCTAGTTAACTTTAGTTGTCAGCTTGACTTTCCTGGGAGGAAGGAACCTCAGTTGAGTTGCCTCCATCACATTGCCCTGTGGCATGTCAATGGGGCATTTTCTGATTGCTGCTTGATGCACAAGGGCCCAGCGCACTGTAGGTGGTACTGCCCCTGGGCAGGTGGGCTTGGGCCATATGAGAAAAATAGATGAAAGTGAACCAAGAGGAAAGGAGTAGAGAACATTTCCCCCGGTCCCTTTCAGTTGCAGCCTCCAGCTTTCTGCCTGTGCTCCTGCCCTGACTTCCCTCAGAGGGAATCTGAGAGTCTCTCAAAGACTCTAGCTACATAGCTACATAGCTACATAAATCAGAAAAATCTGTGGTTATCCGGGGCTGAAGAGTCGGCCATGATTAAGAAGAGATAAGCTTGGCGAAATGAAACTTTTGCTTCCTGGAGTGTGGAGGTTTGAACAAGAAAACCCACATAGGCTATACATTTGAATACTCTGTCCCCAGTTGGTGGCCTTGTTGGAGGGGTGTGTCACTGTGGGGAAGCTTTGAGGTTCCCAAACCTGTGCCATTGTCAGTTTGCTTCCTCTTCCCCATGCTTCTGGATCAGATGTGCGCTGTCAGCTCTTGCCCTAGGGTCATGCCTGCCTGATGTAAGTTCCCGACTGTGATGGTCTCTAGCCCTCTGGACTATAAGCTCCCAATTTAAACGCTTGATTTTACACGATGCTTTAGTCATGGTGTGGTGGGAAATGTCATTCTGTAAATACGTTTCTCTTATTGATTAATGAATAAAGCCCCATTGGCCAAGAGGAAAGCAAGATAGGAGGGACTAGGAGACAAGGAGGATTCTGGGAGATGCAGTAGACAGGAGTCAAGATATAGGACATGAGAGGAGTAAAAGGTTGGAACTCTCTCTCTCTCTCTCTCTCTCTCTCTCTCTCTCTCTCTCTCTCTCTCTCTCTCTCTAGTAAGACCACTGGAAACACTTAGATTGAAAGAAATGAGTTAACAGCTAAGATAAAGCTAACCAATAAGAAGCTCTAGCCATTGGCCAACAGTTTATAACTAATAAAGTCTCTGTGTGTTATTTTGGGACTGACACTTGTAACAATGTGTTTCATCATGGCAACAGAAAAGTAATGAAGACAGAAGTTGGTACATTGGCGAGTGTGTATTGCTGTGACAGGCCTGACCATGCTGTTCTAAGAGGACTGCAGAGGACTTTGAGACTTTGCCCTAGGAAAGTAGTTGAATGCTGTAAGCAGAGTTTAATGGGGGAAGTTATCAGTGTCTGAAAATCAGCTATAAATACTTATAAACTAGCAACATTGATATTAAAAGCTTCTGAAATATATTTCCTCAGGGTCAGTGTACAGAAGCAGTGGTCCAGAAGGGGCCAAGACTACATCTTGGCTGGTAGCCAGACTTAGTAATGTGTAACAGTGGTACTGGTTTTGAAGGCATGAAAGGGTCATGGAGAGAAACTGAGGTTTGCCACTAAGAGGCCAGGAGAAGCCCTGAGTGACACACACAGGAAACCCTACAAAGTCAGAGATTCTGGGACCATGAGATGACCACTAAGGTTATCTGTTGGTATGAAATGGAGCAGGAGCTGGTCTGAGCCTACCAGACCAACTGGGCTGTGGACGGCAGCCCTGGACAGGTGGAACTGCCCAGATTAAGAATATTTTCAGTCCCAAATACTGGTCATTGAGCCACAGGATTTGATTTACAGTTGCTTAAGTTTGATTGCCTTTATACCCTGGTTCTTCCCTCAGTGGGTGAAGGTATGTGCGTGTGTGTGTGTGTGTGTGTGTGTGTGTGTGTGTGTGTGCAAGCGCGCGTGCATGCATGTTGCACCATATAAACCAGAGTTCTATGCCTGGACCCTCAGAACCCACATATAACCCTGGATGTGGTAGTCTGTATTTGTAATCCCAGCACTGCTAAGGGAGATGAGAGATGGATATGGGAGAAGCCATGAGAAGCTCAAGGTCCAGCTAGCCTAATGTACCCTGCTACAGAAAACACAAGAGACAGTGGCTCAATTCCAAGTAGGAGAGGTAAAGACTGACTCCTGAATGTTGTCCTCTGACTACCACACATGCAGCATGACACATATGTACATTCATAATATATAACACATGCATATAAACATGCACAGTGTACTCTCTCCCACATCTGTAACATCCCACACATGCACTAAGAAGGAGAGAAGGGAACGGAGAAGATAATGGGGAGGTAGGGACAAAGTACAAAGACACACACACACACACACATACTTACATACATACATACATACATATCAGTATAATCCACTTATTTGCTTGCTAACCAAAAGGCTAATTTAAAGTGTGAGAATGGGACTGGGCTGAAGCTCAATGCTTGTCTACATGCAGGAAGCACTGGGTTCAGTCCCCAACACATAGGGGATTCCAGAAGTGGGGTCGACTTCAAGGTCACCCTCAGCCACATGAGGCGCTCTAGGCCAGCATGAGTGAGACACTGGAAAGAACCGGCTGCTCCAGAGACAGTGTCGGTATGCGCTGTAGAAAGTGAGAAGTGCACTTTTGTGTGTTGCTGCTTTCTTTGTTTTTGTTTTACCACTTTCCCTAAAGGGTTTCCTAGACATAAGTCCGTGGACATGGCAAGCCCAGCTTGACAGAGTCGTGTTTTCTCACACATGTCACTTTCATAGGAAAACTGATGGGAAAATCTGAGCACTTCTTGTCAACTTCGGGATGCTTGTCTGCTCAATGCTTGAAGAACTGCAAGAAGGACAGCTTCCCGCTTGAGCCTCTGTCCCACACAGAAGCCGCTGTGTAGAAACGTCAGCTTTTCATTACTTCTTAGGGTCATGCGGCTTAACAAACATCAATGCCACACAGTCAAATTTTAATTTCAGATAAATAATAAGAGCTTTTAGTATGGTCACTGAACTTGTCCCTTGGGTGGGATATACTTTACACTAAAAGTTTATTCTCTGTTTATGTAAATTCCAAATGCAATTATTTCTGTGAATTGCTGTGTTTATACTGTCAACACTGTCTTATGTAAATTTTTTTGTTTGAATCAGCCCCTTTTTTTCTAATACAGTGAGTATGGCCTTTCTTTCTTTCTTTTTTCTTTTGTGTGTGTTTTGTTTAAGGGGTATCCCTTTTAACTCTTTTATTCACTATCTCAGCACACTTTTTCAAAGGTTTCTGTCACTTCCCAGCTAATTATGAATGACATCATTAGCATCACCATAGCTTTAAACTATGTGAAAACAGGATTAGAAATACTGACAAATTACAAAGACAAAAGGCTCCTGAGGAAGTTAGGATAGAGTTATGATCAAGAAAGGAAGGGAAGGAAATGCCAACTTTGGTTTAAAGATAAAGCTTCCACAGTAAGCGCTGTGTGAAGGAACCCAGGGAACACAGAATACCATGGGAGGTCGATGGGCACTCAGCCTCACATTTCACAGATGGGGAAACCCAAAACAATGGGAGTTAGTGACTTCCGGGGTAGCTGCAGGAGGCAGCTGTGTAAAGGAATTGGGGAAAGAAAAAAAAATGAGTCACCTAACACTGGATGGTGGCAGAAATCATCAACATGGGGACATTGTCTTAAAACACCTGCCCTTTAGACACTTGCAACATTGTTCTCTATAAGCACAAATAGAGAAGCTAACATGTTTTAGACTTTGAAAGGGATTTTGAGAACATCTAATCCTTTCATTATGCTGGTGGAGGAGCAAAGACAACATGTGGTTTTACTAAGTTGTGTAGCTTATAGGGATCTACCTCTGCTGAGAGCACAAGACTTCTCCATTTTGATGTGTATGTCTGGCTGCTTTTAAGTTAACCAGTGGTCCATCAGCTACAGTACAAAGCCAATAGGAGTCTTCTTCATGAAGTGCCTGGCTTAAAAACGGATTTCTTTGCTCACCCATCATCATGATCATAGTCCACACTCATGATAAAAACACAGGATAACAAGATAACAAGCACAACAGATTTATTTGATAGAATTGTAAATGCAAAGAGAGCTTTCCTAATGAAGATTCAATAAACATGGAATGAGTACTTAGAAATTTGATTAGACAAAGTGATGGCCTCATGGCAACAGACTAAGAAGGAAGTACAGCACAGTCAGTTGAGTCTTACTGACACCTGTGAGTATACACCTCACCTGGTGGGGAGTAAGGTTCTTTCTAGAACAGAAAGCAGGCCCTTGAATGTGACTCAGGAGTTAGGATTCCAGAAATTCGCACTCACAGAAAACTTCTGAGGCAGTGGTTCTGGGTTCTTGCCTGGTGAGTTTGAACACTGAATTTAACATACTATGCCAGAGTGAGTTTCTAGAAAAGAATTTATGATTGGTTCAGAGGTGGAATCTTAGGAACCAGCAAGTGGCAGAGCTTGATACAGTAAGAGCAGGTCCCACAGGCAAAGTCCCAACCAGCTGCCAGTCTAGGACCTTCTTGTAATAGCTAGGCTGCATTGAGGCACACTGAGATGAGCTAGTCCCGTCACACACCCCCAATGTGTCCGTGGGTCTTTTCCACTCAGTGACTGGGCTGAGGAGTCTAGGATACACCCATGTCTCCCAGTGGAACGTTTCTGGTATGTCTAAAGACAAGAACAGAACTGCCCATTTTTGAGGTACCTGCCTATCTGCCTGGCCAGTATTTATCTCCTGTCCTCATCACAGGATTCCTTCATGGCCAGCTCTTAAATAGAAAATTGGGGAAAGGTAAAATAACATTTCAAGGTTTCCCTGCTGGTTTTAGAGAAGAGAGATTCTAGTTAGTTCACTTGATGAGTTTAAAGTTCTCTGTAGTCCTGAAGAAAAAGAGCTAGAGAGGCTAGAAGGGTAAGAAATTATATGAAAGATTTGCCTGCTGAATGCTTATTGTTCAGTTCAAAGACTTGGATATGTCAAAGTCCCAGAATGAAGATATCTTTTGTTGCTGTTACTACTGCTATTGAAGTAGACTTCAGTGACTAGAGAGAGATTGTAGGATCTCATGCATGGTAAACAATTGTCCTATCACCAAATTATATGCCCAGCTAAGATTATCATTTTCTCTACCTGATATAAAGTGAGGATCATTGATGAATTGGGGAATAATGTAATAATAACTAAAGGTGAATATGTCTAACACTTGGAGGTCCAACAAGAGATTGCCTATCTGCAAACCAGAAGAAACTCTATGAAGAAACCAAAGCCTGTTGGCGCCCTGATCCTAGACTTCCAGCCTCCAGACTGTGAGCAAATAAATTCAGTTGTGAAAGCCACTTACTTTATGGTGTTTCATGTGGTAGCCAAACTAATTAATCTATTGAGAAAATCCATCTGCTTTGCCTTTAACAGGAATCATTAGCACAGCTATGGACAGAAAAAATTTGGAGTTTGCACGAGTTAATCTCTTTCTCTACAGAGTCATAAAAACCTAGGCAAAGGCGAGCAAAGACAAGAAACAGCATAGAATTCTAAAACCCTCTTACCCTACTATAGCGGATAAATAAGAATCTGGGAAAACAAATAGGCTAATGGATGTTTATTCTGGGGGAGGGGGTGTAAAATCACTTACACCAGAAACAGATGACCGCCAGCAGGTTCCCATCCCAAGGCTGTCTCCAGATGCTCTCAGTCTCTGACCAGGAAGCAAGAGAGCCAGCTGGGGTCTGGAACGCCAGACCTACTCACCCCCCCCCCCAGGTCACACCCACACCTGTCCCCACACAGGTGCGGGTAGAGTGGATATCTCACTACAATTCCCCTTTTAGTCTAAAGAAAAGATTTAGGCTTGATACAAAACTATATACAAGGACAGTAAGTATCAAATATACTCTAAGAAAATTAAGAACATACAAACTTAAGACCTGCGTATCCAGTCCAAGGGTGAAGGCATAACAGAGATTACTATAGAGTTGTCCTAAGCTGGAAAGCTTAAGTCTTGTCCATAATATTTCTATCTAGGAAAGAGAACAATGATTGTGACAGTCTAATCTTCAACCTCATTGAAGACCTAAGAAGGAAGATAACAATACTAGGGTAGGCAGGAAGTACAGGCAAGCATCTTCCAAACAGTGCAGCAAAGACAGAAACAGTAGGTTACCTGGACAGTCATGCAAGGTCTCATAGCAATGTTGATGCAACCAGTTTTGGCTAAGGCCTAAAGTATCTGAAAGCAGGGAGGTAGAAAGGCTGTCTTACCCTGACTTGGCAAGGTTCAGCAGTCTTCTATGTTTGTCTACTGCGAGTACAGTAGGACAGCATGTCCAAAGTCAGTGGTTGAGGTGGGGACAGTTCTTTGTCCAAGAGGCCATTAGCCAAAGAGAAGATGGACTCCAGAAGAGTGACATCAGTGCCCAAAGTATTCTCAGGGAAATGCTAGGTGCTGTTAGGAGCAATATTGTCTCATATCAATGAAGTACTAATATTAAAACATTTGAATGCCATAGAATATGGCATTCTATGCCATACGGCAAGTCTATGAAGTGTTTGAAGATCAAACATCTATGTCTGACTAATCTCATAGATATGGGTGAAGATAATCTGTAATACTCAGGAACCTAGCTATACGAATGGCTGAAACTTCCCTAAGTAATTAACAAGGGCAATGATTTTATATACATATATATATATGTATATATATACATATATATATATACATATATATACATATATATATATATATATGTGTGTGTGTGTGTGTGTGTGAGGTAGAATTGAAATATCTTGGCTGGAGGTAGAACTGTATAGTGCAACATGATACAAATATCCTAAATTGTATCAATATACAAAATGTCTTGATCATATGTGAAGGTATACTTACATAGAATATGATGAAGATATTTTGCACAAAACATCATAAACAGATTTTACAAAATATGACAAAATATAATATACAAATTATGCAAGAAAGGAATACAAACTTAATTTTACATAAATTACAAAATATAAGACTTTCTAACAATGTAAGTTGTATATAACTAATAATTGCTAAGATAATTCACAAGAAGATAAATTAATCTACCTATATCCCATCCAAGCCATACACTTCCCAACCCTATATTTATCTAAAAAAGATACCTGAGTCTGGGCATCACCTTCCATACCCAACCCTAAGCAACTAAAACCAACCCTATGTAGATGAATATTATCCCTTAATGCCAACAGTAGGGAAAGGGGGTGTCATTATCTTAATATTACTTCCTGCTGAAATAGGATGATGATGACTCTATGGGATCCTATAGGAAGAAAACTTTAAGCAACAAAATTTCTCGAGGGGACTAGCTATAACATTTGTAGCTAGTCTCTGCATGGCGAGTAATGGTTGACTGAAGTTCTATTTGAAATTCTGGCCAGGGTGTAACAAAAAGGTGCACCATTTCAGCTAGCTAGTCTGGAGTTGTGTCAAGCAATTACAGTCCCAAACCAGTTTTAGGGTAATATTTGTAGCCCAGATGCATCAGGTTGAATCAACAGGATATGATGAAGTGGGGCCCCATCTTTCTGGAGAGTTCAAAGATTGCTATTAGGAATTGTTATTGTTCCTAGTGGAAAACTTAAACATCAATATCAACATAAGAATTTCAACTTTTATAGATATGCATATTGGGAAAGTAACATTAAACATGAAAATAAGTATGAGGAAAACTAGGATTTCAGAGAGAAAACCTAGTTTAGACAAAAGACAGTCCCCAGATTTTGTTTTCTTCTGTCTTACACCAAATGGCTTCTTGATATAAGGCAGAAACTCTGAATTTAATTTTAAGAGCATGCTTGACTTTAGAGGAGGAAAGCCAAATCCAATTCCAAAACCAGCATTGGTTTACATGAATTTAGGCTAAAGAAGTACTAGCAAATAGAGAAATAGATTTTTGTATAGAAATAGTTCACTAGAATTAAATATTGGTGCCATATATCAGATTCATCTTTGTTTGATGGTTCTTTCTGGAGAGCTATCTTCTCTTCTGTAGGTACCTACAGTTCAGTGTCTTTTGGCTGTGTTGAAGATGGGTGTTTTCTGTTTTCCTATAAAGACAGGAACAGAACACTTCTACCTTTGAGAGGTCTCTATACAACTCATGGGAAATACTTTGGTGGATGACTTGTCATTTCTCCTCATTAAGAGGTTTCTCTTGTTCAACTCTGATTTTGATCAACTTAGATGGTATCCACATCTTTTCTTCTCCTGTAGATACAAAGGTGAAACCCCTACCCCAACTTAGTACATATCCTAGTTTCCATATTGAGGTCAATACATCCTTGAAGTACATCAATTGGTTTAGTTCAGAAGATTTTTCTATTGTCCAGTGTCTTTCTGCGGCTGTTTTTCCTTTCTCATTAGCATGAAGAAAGTTTAATGTTAATAAAGCATTATGTTTGGGTGTCTTGGTTCCCCCTGACTGTTTATAGAGCATTTCTTTTAAAGTACGATTAGATCTCTCAACTACTGCTTGTCCTGTAGGATTATGTGGTATACTAGTTATGTGCTTTATGTTATAATACTCAAAAAACTGTTTCAATTTGCTGGAGACATTCGCTGGAACATTGTCAGTTTTTATTGGTAAAGGTATTCCCATAATGGCCATTACCTCTAATAGGTGTGTGATAACAGAATTAGCCTTTTCAGAGCTCAGAGCAGTGGCCCATTGAAACTCTGAAAATGTATCTATAGTGTGATTCACATATTTTAATTTTCCAAATTCTGTAAAATGAAACACATCCATTTGCCTGATTATTCCTATTCTATTCATAGCTTTAAGGTAACTGCCTGGAGGTAGAGGAGTTTGGTTATAGAATGAGCAAGTAAGACATTTCCTTACTATTTCCTTAGCTTGCTACCAAGTGATATAAAAATCCTTTCTTAAACCTTTGCTGTTCACATGATGTTTCTTATGAAACTTCCAGGCCTGTAGCACACTTCCTATTAATAATCAATCAATTTCATCATTGCCTTGTGCTAGGGGACCTGGCAGACCCGTATGGGATCTGATGTGTGTTATATATATAGGATGAGTCCTCTTTCTGATAGTATCTTGTAGCTGTATAAACAGTGAAGTTAATTCTGTATCATCAGGATTAATTCTGCAGTCTCAATGTGTAAGACGACTCTCCCTGCATATTGAGAGTCAGGGGTTCTGTAAAATCCATAAGTACCATGAGAATGGTGTACAATTCTGCCTTTTGTACAAAGTTATAAGGGCTTTGAACTACTTATTTTTCCTGATTTATATCCTGCCTTACCTGATTTGTTTTCATCAGTGTAGAATATAGGAACTCCAGAAATTGGTATTTCTCTTACAATGTGTGGAAGAATACAAATTGTTTTCTTTATGAATTTGATTCTCTTACTTTTGGGATAATTGCTGCTAATCATTCCCAAAAAGTTACTGCAAGCTCTCTGACAATATCCATTGTCTTTCTATTAGGAGGAAATTTCTTCATTTGTTAAAGGTACTAATTTCTTCTGTGTCCCTTCCTGTCAGTTGGCAAAGTCTTAATTTACTTTTTAAAATCAAGTCAGAGATCTTTTCTATGTATGTTTTTAGTTTTTTATTCTGTTTATGTGGTAGAAATATCCATTCTAATATATCTTCCCTCTGCATCAAAATCCCTGAAGGATATTCTCTAGATGGTAATATAACCTATTACAGCCTAGTTGTAGATCTACACAATCCACATATGCCTCTAGTATTCTCTTTTCTACCCATTCTAATTCCTTTTCAGCTTCAGCTGATAGTATTGGTGGTTTATTTAAGTCCTTGTCCTCTTTAAGGGCCATTTTCAAGTTTTTCAAATCATGCCCTTCTATCCAATAATGGTCTGTAGTTGAGAAATCTCTCCTTGTAATTTTTGAAGGTCATTAAGTGTCTGATAACGATCTCTCCTGATCTGTACTTTTTGTGATCTAATTTTTTATAGACCTATTTTATATCCTAAGCAATTGATAGAATCTCCTCTTTGTATTTTTTTTTCAGGTGCAATTTGTAATTCCGAGCAAGGTAAGACTTCCTTTACTTCCTCAAACATTTTTTTCCCTAATGTTTCTACTTTAGAATCAGCCAACAATATATCATCCATGTAATGGTAAATTAAGGATTGTGGAAACTGTTTATGAATTTTTTCCAAAGATTTTTGCAGAAAATATTGACACAGGGTGTAGCTATTTAGCATTCTCTGTGGCAAAATCTCCCATTGATATCTCTTGACCAACTGAGAATTATTGTGATTAGGTACCGTGAAGGCAAATTTTTCTTTATCTTTTTCTTATAAAGGTATAGTGAAGAAGCAATCCTTTAAATCAATAACTATAATAGGCCATTCTTTAGGTATCAGAGAAGGCAAGGGCATTCCAGGCTGTAGAGAGCCCATTGGCTGGATTATTTTATTGATGGCTCTCAGGTCTGTAAGCATTCTCTGCTTTTCAGATTTCTTTTTGATAACAAATACAGGAGAATTCCAAGGGCTGGTAGATTCTTCGATATGTCCAGCATTTAGCTATTCCTGAACCAGGTTTTCTAAAGTCTCTAGCTTCTCAGAGATCATAGGCCATTGCTCTACCCAGACAGGTTCATCTGTTAGCCATTTTAAGGGTAGGGCTTTTGGTTCCTCTGTTAGTTTGGCACTTGTATTCTGTTTTTGTACAGCCTGGATATTTGGTGTCTGTCTTGTATAGTACTTTACAATATTTTTTCTATAACCATGAGTTCATTTAAGGTTCATATCTAATACCAGAGGAATGTTAATCTGTGTATTCCATTGCTGCAATAGATCACAACCCCATAAACTTATCCCTATATCAGCCTCATATGGTCTCAACGTTCTTCTCTGTCCTTCCGGTCCTATACATTCAATCCATCTCATGTTCTGTTTTACCTGAGATAGTGTTCCAATCCCTAAGAACTGAACATTTACCTCTTGCAGGGGCCATCACTTACAAAACTTCATTCACTCATTTTCATGAGTACCATTCAGGTCTACATGAAATATAGGTGCAGTTTGTGCTTTTTTTTTTTTTTTTTTTCATTTACAAACCCCTTTGTTACAAGAATCCATGCTAGTTAACAAATGGGGGCTACATTTCGTATTACTCTGACAAACTATCAGTCATCCAGCTGGGATATGGCTCTGTTGGTATAATGCTTGCCTAACAGCCATTCCTGGGTTCAAATCCCAATACCACATAAATTGGCCACAATGGTACACTTATGCCCCTTGTACTCAGAATTGCATAGACTTCTCTATTGAGGTTCTTGGTTTCTTCCTTCAACATAAAAAAATTTATAGGTGGATTCCACAGGCCAGTAACCAAGAGCTATATTTAGAAAATGGAGCACATATTATATTCATTGGGGATCAATGAGTGAGAACCACATTAGGAATGGTATAGGTGGCATTGTAGACCCAGGGAGGTTGGAATACAGGTCAAAGGTGGGGATGGGGAAGGAAGTCAGGCAATGGCAAGAAATTTGGGGAATTTCACCAGAAGCATCTGGTTTGTTGGCTGAGCCTGAAGAAAGGTGTGTGTGTGTGTGTGGTGGGGGGTAGCCACATTGGGTGGCCTAATTCACATAAGTTTTCTAAAAGTCTAAGGCTCATCTGGGGCTGATGAGTCCACAGAGAAACTTGGAACCCTGTTTTCTTGATCTTTTCATGGTTCCTTATATGAAACTGTAGTTTCATGGTTTCTTATAGTTTATCCAAATAGCTAACACTTAACAAAGGTAGTAAAGACAAAGATGCTAGATACACATGTTCAAGTCAGTTTTTTTGCTAGCCTAAATAGAACTTATAAATTCATAAGCCTTAAGCATCACACTTATGTTGTTCCTTATCTAAAATATCTTAGAGGCCTGGCATAAGTGGTTGGACATACAGCTCTAAGTCAGTTTTTATTAAGCTAAGTTAAATCTTTACAAACTTAGGTCTTTTAAACCTTAATTACTAAAAATCTGTTGCTTATAAGTACTATTTTTATTAGCAAGAATTGAATCGAACATATATATATATATATATATATATATATATATATAGTATGCTATAGCAGATCAATTTTGCTAAACAAGGGTTGAATCTAAGTACATATAAGAGTGCTGTAGCAAATTAAGATTACCTATGTATAGATTTTTTTCTTACTACCAACCCTTTCAGTTACAAGTTTTAAGTTAACATTTTGTTATAGATTTATAGATTATTTTTTACCATAGTCAATAAGCTTACAAATATTGAGATCCTAACATAGTTTATACTTTAGCAAAATTTTTAGAGCTATATGAGAAGGATATTTATAGAGTTAAACATGTGATTACACATTGTTATTCTTAAAGATAGTAAACAAAACCAAGAGAAGGAGTATGAGATAAGCAGCAATAATTTTTATTGGGAAGGGTTTACTTCTTAGCCATTTTAAAGCACATAGTGTCCTTTCCTGGGCTGATGCTTTGCTCTCTTTTTCCCTGTCACAGAACCATACGGTCATCCTGATCCAGGACAAAGACTTTGTATAAAACTTTTTAAATAAGCATGCTTGGGTCTAGACAAAGAAGGCCATAACCCAACTCCAGATCCAGCAATTTATAGAGAAGAACAACATGTGGCAATGTTTAATAACATCCATATCCAAATAACATTTGAGTCTCTGTAAAACTGAACTTAGTGATCATAGGAAGAGACCAGAGTGAGCAGAGAGTAAAGAAGGCTGAGATTTTGAGAGTGGAGAACAGAGTAAGCTTAGAGAACAGAGATTTGGGGATCATTTTCTTGTACAGTGGCAGGAGTTTTTACAATCTTGGAATATTTGGAAATGGAGTGTGTCATCTATTGGCTAGTTTATACTGCGGCCAAGCCTTCTGGTATAAGAAATTTAGGCTTTAGTGGAATCTATGAGTCTAAGAAGAGAAGGAGATTCGAGAAGGCAGGTGTGTAGACTAGAAAGAGTCCATGGAATTCAGGCTCCAGCAGGAAGTAAGAGAGAGAGCAAACTCCAGGAGTGAACTGAGAGACAGGTAGAGGAGTGGCCAGGAATGGAGCAAATATAAGATGGGAGAGATTCCAAGAGAGACAGAGCAAGCTCCAAGAGTGAACTGAGAATATGTGCAGAAGGAAAGCAAAGATGGAGAGGGATGGGTAAGTGTCCTGGGGCAAGAATTGCAATCTGGGACATTCCCAAACAGACTGAGAGACTTTCCGGAGAAAGAGATGTACCAAAACACAATAGAGAGGCATCTCTTTCCACATGGCAGGTGCCCAGTGGGGCCGGAGGAGCTACCTGACACACCAGCATGACCTTTGCAGCAGTAGGTCCCAGGATCTGAGAGAGACTGAGACTGAGCAGGCAGCTCCAAGAAGGCAACTTCTTGGAGTAGTTAGAGCACATGGAGGAGAAGCAGCTGGAGAGGCAGGCTTTAAAATTTGGAATCAAATATAGCTGGTGACAGAGCCAGCCAAAACAAATGATCCACACCTAAGGAGAGTCAAGCCAGCAGCTTGGTTTGGTTAGGAGAAGCCAGGTTCCTTGGGGAAGGGCCCATTTGTACCCCTTCCAGGTGTTCAGTACCGTATGTAAGCCGGGGGAAAAGGAGAGAAACTGCTGACATGAATACTTATTCCTTATGTATACATCTGCCTTCATGTGTACCTGCAGGGCAGAAGAGGGCACCAGATCGCGTTACAGATGGTCGTGAGCCACCACGTGGGTGCTGTGGAACTGAGCTCAGGACTCTTGGAAGAGCAGCCAGTGCTCTTATCCTCTGAGCCATCTCCAGCCCATGAGGGGAAGGTTTTAATTGTGAATAACGGACAGAAAATACCCAGAGGCATCTGGAAGTGTCTAGAGCAGAGAGAAAGATAAACAGAATGGACATGACCAGGGCTAGGGAAGCATGGGAGAGAGTAGTGAAAAAGTAGCAAGATAGTAAGTGATGGAGACTAGGGCATACGGAGTGAGTATGAAGCAGGAGGAGGGCAAGGGAGAGGGGACAGCAGAGCACAGAACAGTGAGAGAAGTTGGATAGAAGAAAGATGAGTAGTTGTGGGATGAGTAGCTGGAGGGATTTTACGAAATAAGATGGACTATGATGCTGGAATGGATTTTGAAATGTATAACACGAGACAGTGAAGCGCCCTGGAGGCCAGCATTAGCTTTGATATGCTGATGGGTGCCACAGGTAGATGTCAATTGGAAATCCCTATGTCCTTTCTGCCAAAGGTAAGAAAAATGATGATTGCTTCACAAATTCCTGAGAAATGCTGGCTTTTATGTAATCACCAGAAATCCTTCTATAGTTCAGCTTGAGCTCATTACTGAGTATATGGACTGCCTATGAGACCTAGCAGAGGCAAGGAAGTTGAGCTGGTCATTCAGTTTGGCCCACCGACAAGGTCTTCATGCATCTCAGTTCCAGTCAAGTTCTCACACGTAGCTTCCAGGAAATGGTATGCATTTAGGTCATGCAGAAGAAGTATGGTAACAAGATACCAGAGTAAGAAACAGAGCCCTCAGACACTTCTGGCATTTGTGGCTTCTGAACAGGACAGAACCAAAGATATCCCCGGTTTCTTGCCCAAAACAAAAACTGAGATTCCTGTCCCTACATTTCCTAATTTCTATTCTTGTTCTCATCAGTGCCGTCCTTAGCCTTGACCAAGGAAGCTTCTCTTTGAAGCAAATTGCAGGGGATGTGGAGATTTTTGGTTGGCTATGGTGCTGATAGCAAATGACTTCAGAGTATTCAGCTTTAGATGGGGCTCCCATATCATCCTCTCCTTGGCTTAGGAAACATGAAAGAGTGGGTAGAAAAAGTAAGAACCAGATGACGTGAGAAGGACCATGAAACACTGTGTTAAGAACATGACTTGGCAGTGCCATTCATGATGTCACAAGAGCTGTGGCTGCCTCCATAGGGCCTGCACAAGACTGAACATGAACACATTCAGTCACAGATTGAGGAGGGGTTCCTGGGGCCTTTCCCCACTCAGGCATACTAATGGAAACCTATGGCTGCTGGGGAACAGGAATCCCTTGTCTTTGGTGATGTAGCCACTGGTGAATTACGCACATCAGAGTGAACCTGATTAAACCCAGAAGCCCACAAAGCAAAAGACAAATGACTGACCAAGTTGTGAAAAGTGGAATGTGAGGCTTGGTGAAGGAAGTGGGAGAGGGTTGATGGGGGCAAGAGGAAGACAAGGGTGGGGACATGAGCATGATCAGAATATATTATACATGTGTGAAATTACCAAAGAATAAGTTAATTAGAAAGACCAGAAAATAGAAGTCTTTAAGGTCATTGGGCATGCAACTCTTCCTCACAAAACCAGAACTGAAACTCAATGTCAGGTCTCCCTGTGGGTAGGGATGTGGCATTCAAACTTGGCCAAAGATAATAAAAATTACTTTCCCATCAGAGGTTTTCTAGGGGGAAAAAGGGGGGGGGTAGGGGGTGGGATATACTGCCTTGTCTCTTGAGAGTTAATTTAAGTAAGACAGGAAATTGTGCCATAGGAAAACTTTCTATTACAGAAACATTTTAAATAGTATTAAACCTATCTAAATAGATATGATGGGGGATGTCCTTCTGTATATGTTTCTCTTATTTGTTTATTAATAAAACACTGTAGCCAATAGAGGCAGGGAGATAGGCGGGACTAGGAGACGAGGAGAATTCTGGGAAAGGTAGTCAGAGAAAACCTGCCAGAAAGAAGCAACATGTAGCCGCCAAAGGAGGGCCCCTCTTCGGTAACATAAGACCATGTGGAAATACTTAGATTAATAGAGATGGGTTAATAATTAAGACAGAACTAGCCAATAAGAAGCCCTAGCCTTTGGACATCAGATTTATAATTAACATAATATCTGTGTGTTTATTTGGTGGGACAAGAATCTCCAGCAACATATATAGGTTGGTATACAGGTCCCTTTGGCCTTGCTCATCCTGCTCGCTCATCCTATGATAGTACATTCCTCTACAATCATCTCAGTAGCTTTTGTCCAGTCTCACCGTTGAGAGTGCCTTATATCACTGTGTTATAAATTATGCTTGTGTTCTGTACTCTGCTGTGAATCTTGGCTGAATCCACTCTGTGGAAATCATAAGAGAGCAAGAGCCTTATAACCCAAGGGTGAAAGGGAGATGGACTTTCCCACTATTTGTAGGCACTATACGCCCATCATATTCCTGTACATCCAGCTGCTACTGTAAAAAGAAAATGAAAATTCTTGAAGGCACTTACCAACTTCAAAGTCACCCTTGAATTAACAAAATTTGACCTTATGAATTGAAAAATTAGGTTGATATCAAGAGTCCTTCTAAGTGTGGAAATAAACACCTTAGAAAGCCATTAAGGCTACAAATGAAAGCAGAGACACATGTCAGCCACTCTTTACATCATTTTGCCTGCAAGACCCTGCCCACCACCTGCAGCTCCTCATCCCTCACCATTAGCTATCAGTGCAGAGATAAGGACAATAGCTTTGCTTTTCTTCACTTGAGATGTGGCATTTCCTGGCTTCCTGCCCGTTTGTTTCCCTGCTGTCCTGAATCCTCAGGGTCTGGAGTCTAGGCGTGAGCAGTGGGGTTCCATGGAGTACAACTGGGAAGACAGCCACTGAGCCACTGGCTGGTGATGGTGTGGGCCTACAAAGACAATCAGCCCAGAGGCTGCCCGTGATTGCTCATGAGCTTTTGGGTGGAGGAGAACCTGTCTCATGGAGACCCTTTGTTTTTCCAGGCTGCCCTTGTTGACGGGAGGTTGTTTTCCTTGTGGCAGAGGCCCTCCTGTTTTCCTTTTCTTTAGAGACTTTGTGGGAGCTAAATTTAAACTTGATTAACAGCTTTCAGTCCAAGGAGGGTCAGAATACTTCTTTCTTGTTAAATGTTTTTCTTTCTGGTTCCATTTTGTTTTGTTTTAAGACACAATAGGCCCTCACAATGAGAGGCCTTTTGGTTCCCTTGCTGTGGTGTAAGACACAAAAAAAAAAGAAAAAGAAAAAAAAATTAGCAGCATGTACCGGGGTATTTTGATCCTGATCACAGGGGAGAAACTGACTAAACACTTTTTTTGTGAAGACTATAATATATGATTGATAGCTACTTCCAAAAACCTTCACAAACACTTTCAGTACTAACTTTGTTTCCATTTTGCTACTGAGTAACTTCAAGTTAATAGAGAAAAGCTTGAAGTTAATTGCTGATGGAAACATTTTGAATCTCACACACTAAGCTTCCCTTTTTGGAGTTTCCAAGGTGAAACTGAATCATTACTTCATGAAAGTGTTACTGGAGAGCTTGACATGCCCACCCTTGGTTGAGGCACCCTTAGGTAAAGATGGAACACTCGACAAAGAAATATTAGAGACAGAAAAGAAAAGGAGAAAGGTAAAGAAAAGAAAGGGAAGGAGGTGATGGGAGGAGAGGGGAGGGGAGGGGAGGCGATGAAGGGGAGGGGAGGGGAGAGCAGGGAAGAGGAGGGGAGGATGAGAACAGTGCAGCCAGAGGGCAACAGACCTGACCAATGGCCCAGAAAGCGACCTTGAGTCCGTGTTCATCTTGCTTTTATTAAGGGTCAGGTGGAGTCAGAGCCACAGGAACTTCTTTCGCAGCACAAAACTGATGCCTGCACTCAGGCAGCAGGGCTCTACTTTTAGAGCTAAAGAGGGCATAACACATTTATTGCTGTTAATTTTTATGATAATAAATTTTATTTAAATTTGAAACAAGCTTATTTTACAGGTCAATCCCAGTACCCTCACCCTCCACTTCTCCCTTGACCTCCTAACCCCCATACCATCCCCTTTCTGCTCCTCAGGGAGGGTGAGGCCTTCCATGTGGGATCTTCAATATCATTTGGAGCAAGGCCTAGGTCCTCCCCCATGTGTCTGCATTGAGAGTGTCCCTCTATGTGGAATGGGCTCCCAAAGTTCATTCATACACTAGGGATAAATACTGATCCATTACCAGAGGCCCCATAGACTGCCCTGTCCTCCTAACTGACATCCATTTTTAGGTCGATCCTATGCTGGTTTCCCAGCTATCAGACTGGAGTCCATGAGCTCCCCCTTGTTCAGGTCAACTGTTTCTGTGGGTTTCGCCAGCCTGGTCTGGACTCCTTTACTCATCATTTCTCCATCTCTGCAACTGGATTCCAGGAGTTCAGCTTACTGTTTAGCCGTGGGTGTCTGTTTCTGCTTCCATCAGCTACTGAACGAAGTCTCTAGGATCACATATAAGGTAGTCATCAATCTCATTATAAGGAAAGGGCATTTAAGGTAGCCTTTCCACTGTTGCTTAGATTGTTAGATGGGGTCATCCTTATAGATCTCTGGACATTACCCTAGAGCCAGATTTCTCTTAAAACCTATAATGGCTCCCTCTATTATGGTATCTCTTGCTCTACTCTATTATTTCCTAGACTCACTCTTCCTGCTCCCTCGTGCCCTTCCCTCCCCTCCTCTTCCCACCACTCTCCCAGTATGCTCTGGAGATCAAGCCCCCTTCTCTGTGAGAACATGTAAGTCCCTCTTAGGGTCCTCCTTGGTTCCTAGATTTTCTGACTGTGGGGATTGTAGGCTGGCAATCCTTTGCTCTATGTCTACAATACACATTTGAATGAGTACATAATATGCTTGTCTTTTTGTGACTGGGTTACCTTACTCAGGATGGTTTCTTCTAGTTTGTCCCATTGGCCTGTGAATTTCAAGATTGCATTGGTTTTTTGCTTGTTTGCTTGTTTGTTTTTTCTGTGGAGTACTACTCCATTGTATAAATGTACCACATTTTCTCTATCCATTCTTCAATTAAAGGGCATCTAGGTTGCTTCCAGGTTCTGTCTATTCCAAATAATGCTGCTATGAACATAGTTGAACAGATGTACTGGTTGGATGAATATGCATCATTTGGGTATATGCCTAAGAGTGGAATTGCTGTATCTTGTGGTAGACTAATTCCATTTTCCCTGAGGAACCTCCATACTGATTTCCTAAGTGGCTGTATGAGTTTGCATTCCCACCAGCAGTGGAAGAGTATTCCCCTTTCTCCACATCCTCTCCAGCATAAACTGTCTTTAATGTTTTTTACTTTTTTTCTTTTAGCCATTCTGACAGTAGTAAGATGTTGTCACTGAGTTGTTTTGATTTGTATTTCCCTGCTGACTAAGGATGTCTTAAGTGTCTTTCAGCCATTTTAGATTCCTCTATTGAAAATTTTCTCTTTAATACTGTACCCCATTTCTTAATTGGATTATTTAGTGTTTTGGTAACTAGTTTCTTGAGTTCTTTGTATATTTTGGAGGTCAGCCCTCTGTCAGATGTGGGGTTGGTGAAGATCTTTTCCCATTCTGTGGGCTGCCATTTTGTCTTGTTGACTCTGTCCTTTCCCTTATGGAAGCTTTTCAACTTTAGGAGGTCCCATTTATTAATAGTTGATCTCAGTGTCTGTGCTACTGGTGTTATGTTCAGGAAGTGGTCTCCTGTACCAATTCCTTCAAGGGTACCTCCCACTTTCTCTTCTAAGAAATTCAGTGTGGATGTATGTATGTTGAGGTCTTTGATCCATTTGGACTTAAGTTTTGTGCATGGCAATACATATGGATCTATCTGCAGTCTTCTACAAGTCAACATCCAGTTATGCCATCACCATTTGTTCAAGATGCTTTCCTTTTTCCATTGTATACTTTTAGCTTCTTTGTCAAAAAGCAGGTGTTCATAGGTGTGTGGGTTAATATCAGGATTTTCAATTCAATTCCATTGATTTGCCTGTCTATTTTTGCTCTAGTACCAAGCTGTTTTGATGATTCTAGTAGCTCTATAAGAGACCCTGAAATCAGGGACAGTGATGCCTCTGAAAGTTCCTTTATTGTACAGTGTTGTTTTGGCTATCCTGGGTCTTTTGTTTTTCCATATAAAGTTGAATATTGCTCTTACAAGGTCAGTGAAGAATTGTGCTGGGATTTTGATGGGGATTGCATTGAATCTGTAGATTGCTTTTGGCAAGATTGCCATTTTTACTATGTTGATACTACCTATCCAAGAGCATAGGAGATCTTCCCATTTTCTGGTATTTTCTTTAATTTTTTTTCTTTAAAGACTCAAAGTTCTTATTATATAGGTCTTTCACTTGTTTGGTTAGCATTATCCCAATATATTTTATTTTGTTTGTGGCTATTGTAAAGGGTGATGTTTCTCTGATTTCTTTCTCAGCCCCTTTATTGTCTGTATATAGCAGACTACTGATTTTTTTTTCGTTAATCTTGTATCCTGCCACTCTGCTGAATATGTTTATCAGCTGTAAAGGTTCTCTGGTAGAGTTTTTCGGGTCACTTATGTAAACTATCATATTATCTGCAAATACTGAGGGTTTGACTTCTTCCTTTCCAATTTATAACCCCTTCATCTTCTTTTGTTTTCTTATTGCTCAAGCTAAATCTTCAAGTACAATATTGAAGAGATATAGAGAGAGTGGAAAGCCTTGTCTTGTTCCTGATTTTAGAGGAATCACATTGAGTTTCCATTTAGTTTGATGTTAGCTGTTGGTTTGCTGTATGTGGCTTTTATTATGTTTAGGTATGTTCCTATTATCCCTGATTTCTTCAAGACCTTTATGATGAGCGGGTATTGGATTTTGTCAAATATCTTTCAGCATTTAGTGAGATGATCATGTGGTTTTTCTTTTTCAGTTTGTTTACATGGTGGATCACATTGATATATTTCAGAACATGATTGGTCCTTGTGCTCATTAATTTACACCAACTATGGCTACCTGCACAAGACTCACACAAGATCAAGTCAAGAAGCCCACACTGGATGGGGAAAGCTCATGAGTCTCAATCCCTAGGTGAAGAGCTTTTGGCAATAGATGGCTTCTGGGGAAGAGGAACTTATTTTTCTTGGGGAGTGTAGCCACTGGTAGGCTGTCCAGTACAGCAGCACTAACTGAACTTGGTATGATGCTAGGGGAAAAGACCTCATGAAGGTGGGAGAGATACATGTTGGAGTGTATCAGCAGAGAACAGGAGGGAAAACTGAGGGTAGATATAATTAAGATACATTGTATATATGCATAAAATTGTCAAATAATATGTTTTTAAAAATTGTTGTAACTTTAGAGAACAGGTCTAAAGCAGTACATAATCCTGCATGGGGATGACTGTTGAAAACACGCTTGTAAGACTCAGGTGTGAAACTTCAGAGTCATGTTTCTTCCTACTGTCTTAACAAATTAATAAACCCAGCACCAGAATGTAAACAACTTATGGACCCAAGGAAATAAGAGGGGAAGAACAGAACCCAGTAAAGTTTAAGATGATGAAAAGTTCATCTGGAAATTTGACTTGAGTAGCTGAGGTCATCTTTCTTCTGGAATATACTCCCTAACTTTGAATATGTACTGTCTTTCAAAGATCAAAATTAATAGATAGGATAAAGGAGGCTGACTTCTCTCTCTCTCTCTCTCTCTCTCTCTCTCTCTCTCTCTCCTATCTCTCTCATTGAAGACTGAAGAATATAAGAGTAATGGGCATGCCAACAAGTATTTGTTGGCCCTGGTTGTACTCTTTAATGTTTATAGCTTTCTGGAGTACTCATCACTTTCTCTGTCTCAGTTGTCATCTTCTTTTGTTATTATCTGGAGCTTTTTTGCTCATATTTTCCCACATAAATAAAAATTCAAGGTGTCTCTGGTTTATGTCTGTCCAGTATACTTACCCTTCTTTGACTGTCATCTAGAATCCACTACTCCAATGCTTTCTCTTGGTCTTTGTAGTGTGTTTGAGCTGATTTGCCAAAACACCTCTGAAGGGAACAGAGATTAAATTGGTAACAGAGGATTTTACCACCTTTCTACTGGGCTGGGTTAAAGGGCCACTCAGTAATCCTTAAACAGAAGGGCATTCCACATCACTGTAATCATGCTGATACCACCCTACCCCACATATTACATCATAGAATAAATGCTGACTTAGTTCATCTTAGGTCTTATACCTATATTGATTCATATGTGTCTTTGAGAGTAGATTAGATACCTCTGCTGGCTCTTAGGTATCTTGAGGTTACTCTTTATTTTTCTTTCATATGTCCTGTGTCCTATGATTTATGGCCTTGACTATGCAATCAAAGAGAAATCCAAAGCATAAGGAGAGTGAAACATCTAAGCATCCATGACTATCAGTTCAATTGTGAAGGTAAAATCTGACTAACATGGCTATGAAGTGCTGTTTGTGTACAGGGGATGCATTTATGATGAGGCTACCATTTTTATTCAATTTACTTATTGTAAGACAAATATTCATATGACACACATAAACAGTAAAATAAGAAAAAGAAATGAAAATCCAAATGCTAATAGTCATTGCCTTCTTTATGCTTTTGCTGCAAATGTAATTATTATATTTATAAGCACATCAGTTACCTATTATTGTTGAACTCCCACCAATACCTCAAAGTTTAGAATAGTAACAACTCTTCTGTGGGCTAGAAGTTTGGGCTGACTCTGTTGGGTGGTTCCTTGGGTGTGCACTAAGTTCTGTAATGTGCCAGCAGCAAGTTAGCATATGGGCTGAACAGCAAGTACACATGCCTTAATGCAGTACATGTCTCTGTGGGTTCTATTGGTCAAATCAAACTGTAATGAGGGGCATAGACATCAGGATTCTCTACGAAAATTCCATAATTGGCATGAAGATTAGTCATCCCACAAGAGCTTTGATATCAAGAGGAATGCTTTGCTATTCATAAAGGACAGCATCCACCACCATGCCCAGGATGCTAAAAATCTTTGATTATTCATATCTTTTACATAAAATTAAAATAATAATTCATAGTAACCTATGAGCATCCTCTTATAGCCTGTAAATCATCTTGAATATTTATAAGCCTTATTACAATGTAAGTACTATATAAATATTTTCTGGGGGATAATAACAAGAAAAGGTCTACTCATGACAAACACGGCCTTTCCCCAATATTTTCCATCTGATGTTGATTGAATGTACTCATGAGGAGTTCATCAATATAGAAGGCCAACTGTACACATAAAAAACAATGACCTAGATGATGAAGGATGTATGGCAGTGACCACTGGGTGCCATCAAGGAGTCAAAACGAACATGTAAAAGTATCCTAACCACTTTCTTTAGGTCTTGGGGTTGAGAGAATAACAATACAGAAGTGCTGCCACAAGTGAAGGTACTGCCACAAAACAAACAAACAAGCAAACAGAACAAAACAAAACAAAAAATACTTAAAAGACAGCTTTATTGCACTGCTGGAACATGTTGTTCTTCCTTGGAAAGGATTTGGATGTCAGTGGAGATTTAAGCCAATGGCCTTCCATTTTATAAGTTCCCGGGGAAGCACAAGTTTCCATAGACCTCTCATGCTTTCGCATGTTGGAAGAGTTATTGATATTTTAATCATAATTTATTTCATTAAGGTGCACTGGTATGGATCAAAGAGAGAGCTAACTTTAAGTGATAGGATATCTACTTGTTCATAGTTTCCCATAGGAAATAGGCCACATTTGCAAGCACTGAGATGTTATGAGCCTGGGAGGGAAATGCACAAGAATAGACAAACATCTTTACCAGTTTCTGAGGAAGGAAAAAAGTAAAGCTTTGGAGGGTGCTCTGGCATTGATTAGCTATAAAATTAAATTCACACAAGGAGGTGGGTGATTCTCTCACTAATTATTTACCTAACATCCAACTTGAAGGTGTTAAGGTATCGTGTTACAGAACTGTGTAAAGTCTGGTTCATTCAGAATGCTTTGACTCAGAATTATCTTTTTCAGTTTGCACCACAGTCTCAGAAACTGGGTATCATCTATTCTTCCAGAAGTTATAGGCCTGTTTCTTGTTTAATACAATAAAGGTGGTACCCCCTTTCATAGCTGATGGCATACAAAGTGACTTCTCATTAGAATAGTGGAGTTCCAACATGCAGGACTCTCCCCTCTAATCCACCCTTTACATATGATGTCAGCAGACTATTGTGTTGCCCAGCGGATGGTGAGGCTGAAGGAACCAGAGCAAATGCTGATAGTTTGCAGCCACTTGTATATCTTTGAGTAACATATTTTCCTATGTCCATATTGTCCGCCTGGGTACAAGAAATGGTAAATGGCTAACTTGTTAGCATAATAAAAATCTGATATCCTTCCCACTCCTTGCTGGTACACATTGAGTCCATCATTCTGGGTTTCTGTGACTCTGGAGATAATGTCATAGTGAATACAAGGTATTCTAAGGGTGAAAACTTCAGTGTCCAGTACTATGGTAGAGAGGTAATGAAAAGCGGTATTTCATCTTGCTTTCAGTTGCTATGATGAATGTTATGACCAAATGCAAATTGCAGAGGAAGAGTGTTTATTTGGCTCATAGATCATCATCTATCATGAAGGGACGCAGGTCAGGAGCTCAAGGCAGAGATGTGGAGGCAGGGACTGAAGCAGAGTCCCCTGAGGAGTGCTGCTTACTGGCTTGCTCTCTGTGGCTTACTCAACTACCTTCCTGTGCAGCCCAATCCCACCTACCTAGATGTGGCAAAGTGAGATGGGCCCTCTTGCTTCACACAGCAATTAAGAAATACTGAGTTGGGGCCAGAGAGATGGGGCTCTGGTCAAAAGCACTGGCTGCTCTTCCAGAGGATCCAAGTTCAATTCCCAGCACCCACATGGCAACACATAAATGTCTGTAATTCCAGTTCCAGGGGATCCAACAATGCCTTTTGGCTTTCATGGGCACTGCACACATGTGGAATGTAGGCTTGAAAGCAGGCAAAACACTCATATACATGAAAAAATAATAAAAATATTTTTAAAGAAATAATGCCTCACAGACATTGCCACAGATGAATCAGATCTAGGCCATTCTTTAGTTGAGGGTCTCTCTTCCTACATGACTCTAGATTTCTGTCAAGTTGCTGGCACAGGGGAACCATAACAAAGAGGTTGAACTTTAAACAGAGCATTAGGGCAATTGCATTTAGCCTCCATTAGAGCCAGTTCTGGTATAAGTAGAAAAGCTTTACTGCACCATGGATGAGGGCTGCCCAGCAGCTCTTTAGCAGCAAATTCTGTTAATTCAAACTTCACTGAATAAAGGTGTTCTGTTTTGGAAATACAGCTAAGCTATGCTATGTTTGAATACATGTGATAATTAGTTGCATTATACCAAGTTCCTTTTATTTTATATTATACTGTAGCAAACAAAGAATCTGAAGGCTTATCCACAATACCTATTCATTTTTATGTCAACACTGTATCATGTTTATTTGCTATGGTACTTTCTCATTGATGTGGTTGAGTGAAAATACAATGTAAATATATTTTAAATATCAGTTTTTCCTAGTTATACTGACTTAGGGAACAATTTATTCCCCCGAAATTTCAGCAGCATTGGCACAACTAAGAGTAATTATTTTTTTAGAAGTGCTTTAAAGAGAAAGAAAAAAAAGTTTATACAGTTATTATTTTTTTTTTACAAGTTGAAGGAGATGAAGGATCAGATGTACCTGAGAACTCATTTTTGTGTTGGTTCTTATGTATCATGCATGCACATTGAAGTTGGATTTGCTAAGTGGGTTCAGGAGATGCTGTGGGACGGAGGAGAGGAGCTGCCGTTGAGAACATACATGCTCACTAGTTCTGTTTCTCGCCTGCGCGGTCATAGGACGGATGTAAAGAACTGGTGTCTCATTCAGCCTCGCTCTCTGGTAAGAGGGACCCCAGTATAACTCTCAGAGTAGGATGGGAGCAAGGAGTGCCCCAACCTCTTTGTAGACAAGGTGACATTGAAGACTGGAAGGGTGAACTTGGTACTGAGGGTTAGAAATCCTTAGTCTGAGACAAACCACACAGTAAACTGAAAAGGAAACAAGTCTACTCTCCTGGAATGAGGATAAGAAATCTGATTTTATTATTTGTATAAAAATACATTCTGCGAATGTGGTACACTTTCCATTTATATGGGTAGTTTACTATTGCCTTGAGTACGTGCTGGATTTATCTCCACTTTCACTTTTTCACATTTCTAGATGACTATCCATATCTTCTGTTCTTTTTTTATGTTTATAATACCTCCTTCCTCACCATCAGTGTCAGACTGATATTTTGGGGAATTAAAAGGACTAAAAGAAAAAGATAGCCATGTCATTCCACCATTATAACCTTAATCACCTATATGATATTTACTCTCTTCCTTTCTATTATGGATGAATTAACTATGTTCCCAGATGAAGACAACCATCTTACCAGGATGCTGTTATAGTTATTATTGAATATCAATTTGACTGGATTGGGAATCACCATAAAATTGTCCCTCCAAGTGTGTCTGTAAGGCATTTCCGGGAAGGTTTAACCAGGAAGATGGAAAGCACTGTTCCTTGGGCTGGGATCCCAGACTACATAAAGAGAAACCTGATTTGAGCAGCAGCATTCACCTGTCTCTGCTTTCTGACAGGACACAACGTGACCAGCTGCCTCCTGTTTCTGCCAAAATTTCTTTCCTGCTCTGTTGAATGGTACCATCAAACTAGAAGATGAAACTTTTCTTTCTTTAGTTATTTCTGTCAAGTATTTTTTCATAGTGATAAGACAAATAACTAATACAAGCACAAAATCCCACCTACTTTCTCCAACTCCAGACTATTTCATCAAAAATTCTCTCCGTCTTATATCATCACCTTTCCATAATTAGTAAACTATTCTAATGAGCACAGCAAAATGTGATTATTTTTCCACTAAAATTCTCTTGATTGAGAGGTGCAGTATTTCTGGGTGTTGGTGGCACACGCCTTCAATCCCAGCGTAGTCTGTGTAGAAGTCTCCGTCTAAGAGAAACTGGAGTCTTTTCTAAGAACTCCTTCCTCCTTTCTTAAGGGTCACTGCTAGAGTGTGACTCCAAGACACTGCTGTTTTGATTGTTCCTTAAGAGAAGAACCAGGATGCAGAGTCAACACAGATGGGCTCTGTGCATGAGAGAGCTAAAACTTCTGCTGGGCTCTGGAAGGCTCTCTGTGCTTTCATCCAGGATCAGTTAGCAGTACAACAGCTAAAATCCTAGCATCAGAAATGTCTCTCTCACATTTTTTGTTTTTACTCAAAACTGTCCAATGATTCTTCAAATTATTCCAAGAAAAACCTTCATAGTCTTACTATAATCATAATGTTTTAGAAACGTAATTCTTGTGTGCGTGTGCGTGTGCGTGTGCGTGTGTGTGTGTGTGTGTGTGTGTGTGTGTGTGTGTGACCAGAGGTCAATGTTGGATATCTCCCTCTATTCATCTCCACTTTCAAGTCACAGCCAGGTCTCTGGCTGGACCATTCGGATGGGTCTGACTGTGCTTCTGTCTCCATTGCTGAGCTTACCAACCACCTGCTGCCACACTGAGCTCTTATGTGGGTGCTGGGATTCCCAGAGCCATCTTCCCAGCCAGCGGTATCTACAACTTTTTGATTTGCTGTTTTCGACTCAGAGTGATTTTCCCAGAAAGACATTCTCCTCAATCCAAAATTTCAGGCCCCATGCTCATTGTTTATATGTGCCCCTTTCATTCTTCCTTTGTACCATTTGTCCTAATTTATTCTTCAATATGGGGTAATATTTTAGATGACTCTACCCCACTCTGCTGGAAATGTAACCACCATGATATGGACTGGTTTGTCTGTTCTTGCTTTTTCAGTATCGTATGCCCACACTTACAGCATAGAGAGTGAGTGTTTGCTCATACATAGTGAAGGCTTATTTATCATTGAATGAATACCATGGCTTATAAGTAACATAATTTCCTTAAGAAAATTCAAAATAATAAAGTGATTAACAGAATATACACAGTAAGCCATTGTGCTACAAGAGCTAGTTCCAGGACAGCCTTCAAAGCCACAGAGAAACTCTGTCTCAACAAAAACAAAACAAAACACAAACACAATGAATATATTAAGCACAATAAAAATCTGATAGTGGAAATACATTAATAAATAAAAAGTTATCAGGAAGTATGTGAGTCATCTGCCAAAAAGGCATAAATAGGCCAGACATGGTGATACACACATTTAATCCCAGCACTTGGGAGGTAGAGACAGGTGGATGCCTGTGAGTTTGAGGGCAGCCTAGGCTATGTAGAGAGACCTGTCTCAAACCAAACCAAAACAAACAAAAAGGCATAAATGTTTAATGAGATATAAAGGAATATTTTACTCTATGGAGAAACTTAGTATACATTAAGTAAAATTACATATGACAAATATAGTGATTTTTCTAAAATTCATTTATGTATTTATCCAACTTCAAGAAAACCTCCTGCTAAAATTTTGGAAAATGAAGACTATTTCTAGATTTTATTTAGAAACACAGCTAATAATAATTTGTAGTAAAAATAAACAAACAACAAAAAATAGGAGATGTATGTATGTTGACATACATCTGTAGTCCCAATATTTGGAGATGGAAGCTGGAGGACTAAGAGTTCAAAGTTATTCTCACCTACTTTGAGAGTTTGAAGCCAGCCTTGTCTCCAAACAAAACAACAAAACTAGTACAGGAGACATTTTATTGAATATTTACATTCTTTATAAAAATTTAATTAAATCAGTGTGCTCATAGAAGTAAATTTAAATTATATATATATATATATATATATATATATATATATATATATGCCCCAAATGAATGCAAGGGTGGTATCAAATTATA
This sequence comes from Phodopus roborovskii, assembly GCF_943737965.1. NCBI lineage: Eukaryota > Metazoa > Chordata > Mammalia > Rodentia > Cricetidae > Phodopus > Phodopus roborovskii. The sequence continues at coordinate 12,134,908 of NW_026125397.1, forward strand.
ATCAAAAAATACATTTTTATAAACTAAAAGAAATGAAATGATCATTTAAGAAGGACGAAATGAAGCAATTTTATAAATCTATAAAATTATAGAAGGACAAAGCAAGCATTGTCTTTCCCAGTAAAGCCTGTACGTGGGATTGTCATCTTTGAAGCTTGAACATTATGTATGTAGGAGGAAATTCAGAACTATCTTAAGTTATGTGTATTGTTGGCATAAAGGGAGTTAGAATATAGCCATTAAAAATGTCATTTTAGGTATTCATACTACCCTACCATGGTCACATATAGTTCAGAGTCATTTTTCAATTATAGTCATCCAAAAAATTAACATAAAAGATAAAAGTGCAATTTGAAAATTTTTTTTCTGTTTAGTATTTCAACCTTCCAGGGTGTGTGTGTGTGTGTGTGTGTGCGTGTGCGTGTGCGTGTGTATGTGTGTGTGATATACAACCAGACTATTTTATCAATATCATACTTTTTAATGTTTTTGAAAGATAAATAGATATAAATTTACATGTGTTTCTGGATAGTATTATTAGACACTATCTGATTAGTACCATTTTGTAGGCTATCAATATAAAGGGAATAAGTTAAGGTCAAAACTTCAAATGACTTGACAGATTTTGATGATCCCTCATGGAAGGGCCCACCCTCCCTGGGGAGTGGATACAGGTGGGATGGGGGGGTGGGCTGATGGCTGGCATGGGAGGATGGGAGAAGGAACCGAGATTGATGTGTAAAATAAGAAAAAATATTAAATAATACTGAAAAGAAAAAAGTGTATGAAAATAGAAGTCTATTAAAATAACAGAAAAGATAAGTCCTAATGGATTACCTTGAACTATTACACACAGCTAAACTTTTACACTTAACTAGTGTCCTAGTTAGCACCAATTGTCAACTTGACTCAGTCTAGAACAATCTAAGGGAGCTTCTAATTGTAATGTTGTCTTGACTGGTGATTAATGTAGGAAATCCAGCCTACTGTGGGAAGTATCATCCCTAGGCAGGCATCCTGGGCTGTATATGAAAGCTAACTGAGCCTTAGCCAGGGACCAAGCCAGCAAGCAGCATTCATCTTTGGATTCTGCTTCAAGTTCTTGCTGAAATCCCTGCCCTGACTTCCTTCAGTGAGACTATGAGTTGGAAGCACAAGCTGACATAAACCCTGTCCTACCCTAAATTGCTTTGGATCACACTGTTTATCACAGAAAAACAATATAAACAACTACAATCTCGGTGCTTTGGGGGCTGAGACAGGAAGAGTGTGAATTTGACATTAGCATGGGCTACATAATGAGGCTCTGCCTCAAAACTAAGTAATAATTAATATATCCAATGCATGACATCATTAATACTCTTTTTAAAACTGGTATTCCTACTAAATCTCTCTTGGCCAGAAAAAATCTGGCCATTTAATTATTAAATTCTATTAGGCCTTTGGATGTGATTCTTTAAATAAAAATAGTTTTTTTTAAATTAAAAACAAAAAGGAGAAAAATGAACATTTGAGCTTTGCCTTATACCTTATTGGGCCAAGTCATCTACCTGCTAATAAGCAATAAGCTAAAAATAAAACTTCTCTCCCACAGCAGCCAACAAGCCTCTAAGAATAAACCAGAAAACTGCAGCCCCACATTTTGGTGATTTCTGCCTTTTGTGGCCCGTGTTCCCTGAGACCATAAATACCTCCACTTCATCCTCATCATTGTGGTTACCACGCATTTATCACCGTGGCAAATGCTAACCCTTTGCACCATACTTAGCTAAATATTGTTTGTTTTAGGAATAAAGCACAGAGTACAATTATTCCACTGTGGTTTCCCTCTCAGGGAGGGAGGAGGGGGAGGATGGACCCTAAAGGTTGATTTGCAATGCCTTGGCCCCTGTCAGGAGGCAGCCTGGGTTTCAAAGCGCCCTGGCTTCCAGGAGGGGATCTTCCTCAGGCTCCAGCTGGCACGGGGGGGGGGGGGGGGAGGGGAGGTAAGAACAAATACGCACAATTAACCTGGATGGGTAGACCCCAGGCTAGGAGAAGTCTGGAAAGACACCTGCAGCACCCTGAGTTAATTACATGTAAACAGCCTGCTCTTCTTCTGAGCCTCTGCAAGGGACTGTTCCTGGTTAGGAGTTATGCTGACTCCATATATTCCGTAAATATGGGATGGATGTCAACTCAAGATCAATCAAAATGAAAAGAAGCTTGCTCTACCTAAAGCTGCTCAATATGAGTCAAAGAGAACCCACTTCAAATGTAAAATACTAGAAAGAGGTGATAGATCAGAGAATTCGAGGCCCGGAAGACAGTGCAATAACTAAAACCCTTGCTGTGGGAGTATGAAGCCATGTGTTTCAATGACAGAATGCACACGTAAGACCTGTGTGGCCCATACATGCAATCATAGCAGCGGACAGGTATAGACAAGTGGATCCTTTGGGTCTGCTGGCCAGTTATCCTAATTGAGGAGTCCCGAGTCCCACTAAGAGACTAACTTTCATAACACAAGGTAGACAGCTCTTGAACTTATACCTGAGGCTGACCTTTAACCTCCACATGCTTGTGCACGAATGCACACACACACACAAACACACACACACCAAAAACAGACAACCGGAGGTCTAATTGGTTTCAGTTGTTAACTTTATATAACCTTGAGTCACCTGGCTATGCCTTGATTGAAAATCAATGTGGAAGGGCCCAGCCCACTGTGGGTAGCTTTATCCCTAGGTACATGGGCTTGGGCTATATAAAAAAAAAAAAATCATCTGAGCATGAGTTAGGGAGTAAACCAGAGAGTAAGCCAGCAAGCAGTGTTCCTCCATAGTTCCTGCCTCTAGGTTACTGCCCTGGCTTCTCTGAATGAGGTTTTATGATGAGGAACTATAAGCCAAATAAGCCCTTTCCTTCCCAAGTTGCTTCGGGTCAAGGTTTTAGCAGAACAAAATAAAACTAGAAGGGGAGATGAATTCACTCTATTTAATTTAAAATTGCATCAGTCATAAGCCATTGTAATGATCTCATGCTACACCAATGGGGCATGCTCTCTAGTTATTAAACGAGGAGGACAGGGGGAGAGAGGGAGAGAGGGAGGGAGGAAGAGAGAGAATGAAAGAGAGAGAAAGGAAGAAAAAAGAAAGGGAGAAAAAGAAAGGAAGGGAGAGAAAGAAAGGAAGAAAGGGATGGAGGAAGGAAGGAAAGAAAGAAAGAAAGGAAGGAAGGAAGGAAAGAAAGGAAGGAAGGAAGGAAGGAAGGAAGGAAGGAAGGAAGGAAGGAGGGAGGGAAGGAAGGAAGACAGAACGAAAGAAAACTTGGTTTGGCTCAGTAAGTTGAGACACATACTGCCAGGCCTGACCACCTGAATTCATTCCCCAAGACCCATGTGGTGGAGGGAGAGAGTCAACTCCCACAATTTTTCTTTTCTGACTTCCACATGTGCACATGGCACACCCACACACATGTACAGTGATATAATAAATGTAACTTTTAAAATTGGTCTTAAGGGAACCCATTTATGAGTGGGAAATGTTTCAGCTCGGTCCATGGGGCCTGTGAGCAGCCCAGATGCATAATTCTTTAAGGCAGTGTGGCCTGGGAAACAGGAAGCATAAGGTTGCATGGCCACCAAGGAGGGAAAGCTATATTTTCTGCACTAGCATTGGGTTGCATGGAGTCAAAAATCTGACGTTCGGCGGTGTGGGCTAAGTGAATGCTCTTGCCCATTTTTACTCCCTACTGTCTACTAGTGAAACTGAGACAAGTTATCCGTTTCCATTGCTACACGTGAAACAAGGAACAAGGGGCATACTATAAAGAAAGGAACAAAACAAGCACAGGTCCCAGAGTCAGGCAAATGCAAGTCAGATCTCTGCTCTACCATTTCCCAGTGGTTATGGCAGCTAATTTAAACTTTCTTATGTAGACATTTTTCAGGGACTAAGCACTTACTATTCAGGATGGGGCTCAAGATGTTCTAAGACAAGTAGGTTTGCATTATGTAATGTTCAATTATGGCTCTGCCATTCTCTGATCTCTCAGCATTCAGGAGCAAAAGATGCTGTTGCTTTCCTCCTCTGCAATAAGAAAACTTGAAGGAGCCACAGTGTGCCTCCCAGCTGTAGGGTCTGTTGACTAAAATACACTCCCACTGGGAACTTAAGAACACTGTGGCCAGGTGAGGGAAATGTATCTGGCAACTAGATTTGCTGAAAATGTTTTCTTTGTGCTTTCTTCTCTCATCCCAGAGGTTAGTTTCCTTGATAGACTTTTGCCGCAGTTAGAAAAAGGCTCCAGAAAAGAATGCCTCAGGAAGAGAATAATAAAGTCAGTTTCAGCAGAAAAATGAGCATGCTGCATTGGCATGATGATGTCCGTGCAGAGCAGGAGTCCTGAGTGGGGATGCTGCACACGCTGGGGTGGATGTAGTTCTAAAGCCTTCCAGGTCTGCTTAGCATGGGATCTTCTGCCCTTTGGATTCTAGGGGGATTGAATGAGTATTCCTTTTTGAAAAAGTTTTCAGACCTCTGGGTAATCAGTAGCTTCACCATCAGACAAAGAAAACCAATCTTCACTTATTATTATAATAATAACTTATTATTTTTATCCCCAGCATCATTTGTAGCCTAATGGTCCATTTGTTACTTTATCAACCCTTTCAATGAGAGTCTCAGCTAACCCTGAGCGTCCAGTTGTCTTCCTTTTATTCTGTTATATTCTTCCTTCTCCATTTCCAGCCACTGCTCAGGCTTCTCGGTGGTGGGGTCAGTTGTTTCTGTCTCATCCATGCCTGTGGAACCTCTTTTTCTTCTTTTTCTTCACCTTAACTTTAGGTGTTTCTTGCTTGAGCAATCAAAAACAGTATTCATTACAATAGCCACAAACAACATAAAGTATCTTGGGGTAATGCTTACCAAACAAGTGAAAGACCTATATAGCAAGAACTTTGTGTCTTTAAATAAAGGAATTAAAGAAGATACCAGAAAATGGAAGGAACTCCCATGCTCTTGGATAGGTAGGATAAACAAAGTAAAATTGGCAATCTTGACAAAAGCAATCTACAGATTCAATGCAATCCCCATCAAACTCCCAGCACAATTCTTCACAGACCTTGAAAGGATAATAATCAACTTTGTATGGAGAAACAAAAGACCCAGGATAGCCAAAACAACACTGTACAATAAAAGAACTTCAGGAGGCATCAACATCCCCAACTTCAAGCTCTACTACAGAGCTATAGTCCTGAAGACAGCTTGGTATTGGCACAAAAATAGACAGGTAAACCCATGGAATCTAATAGAAAATCCTAATATTAACCTAGGAACCTAGGAACACCTGCTAGGTACCAGATATGTACCTAGGAACACCTGCTTTTTGACAAAGAAGCTAAAATTATACAATGGTAGGAGGAAAGCATCTTCAACAAATAGTGCTAGCACAACTGGGTGATGGTGTGCACAAAACTCAAGTTCAAATGGATCAAAGACCTCAACATAAATCCAGCCACACTGAACCTCTTAGAAGAGAAAGTGGGATGTACCCTTGAACAAATTGTTAAAGGAGACTGCTTCCTGAACATAACACCAGTAACATAGACACTGAGGTTGATAATAAATGGGACCTCCTCAAACTGAGAAGCTTCTGTAAGGCAAAGAAAACAGTTGACAAGACCAAATGGCAGCCTACAGAATAGGAAAAGATCTTCACCAACCCCACATCTGACAGAGGGCTGATCTCCAAAATAGACAAAGAACTCAAGAAACTAGTCACCAAAACACCAAATAACCCTATTAAAAACTGGGGTATAGAACTGAATAGAGAATTCTCAGTAGAGGAATCCAAAATGGCTGAAAGTCACTTAAGAAAGTGTTCAACATCCTTAGCCATCAGGGAAATGCAAACCAAAACAACTCTAAGTTACCATCTTACTCCTGTCAGAATGGCTAAAATTAGAAACACCAATGTAGCTTATGTTGAAGAGGATGTGGAGTAAGAGGAACACTCCTTCACTGCTGGAGGGAGTGCAAATTTGTACAGCCATTATGAAGATCAGTATCGCTGTTCCTCGGGAAAATGGGAATCAGTCTACCACAGGATCCAGCAATCACACTGTTAGGCATATACCCAAATGCAGGAAAGGCTCAACTATGTTCATAGCAGCATTATTTGTAATAGCAAGAACCTGCTATATGCCCTTCAACTGAAGAATGGATAAAGAAGATGTGGCACATTTACACAATGGAATATTACTCAGCAGGGGGGGGGAGGCAATGGAATCTTGAAATTCGCAGGCAAATGGATGGAAATTGAAGAAACCATCCTGAGTGAGGTAACCCAGTCACAAAAAGAGGAACATGGTATGTACTCACTTATATATGAATTTTTGACATAGAGCAAAGGATCAGCAGCCTATAATACACACCACCAGAAAAACTAGGATGCAAGGAGGAACCTAAGAGATTCATACAAGGTCTCTCACAGAAGGGGAAAGGAACAAGAGCTCCTGAGCATATTGGGAGTCGGGGGGGGGGGGGGGAGAATGAGTGGAGAGGGTATTAGGAGTGAGAGGAGGGGAGAGAAGAGAACATGTGGGACCAGGAAGATTGAGTCATGGGATGGACAGATGAGAGGAGAGAGAGAAAGAAAGAGAGAGATACCATAATAGAGGGAGCCATTATAGGTTTGAAGAGAAAACTGACTCTAGAGAAATGTCCAGAGACCTACAAGACTGACCCCAACTAACAATCTGAGGAACAGTGGAAAGGTTACCATAAATGCCCTTCCCTGATAATGAGATTGATAACTAACTTATATGCTATCATAGAGCCCTCATCTAGTAACTGATGGAAACAGAAGCAGACACCCACAGTAAACACGGAGCTGAACTCCTGGAATCCAGTTGCTGAGAGGGAGGAGTGATAAGAAAAGGGATCAAGACCAGGCTACAGAAACTCACAAAGACAACTCTCTCTCTCTCTCTTTTTTAAAATTTTTCATTTTGAAACAGGATCTCACTAAGTTACCAGATTGTCCTTGGGTTCATAGTCTCTTTGAAAACCATAGTCTCTTTGAAAGAAGGAATAATGTCACGGAGTTTACAATATATAGTGCAAATACTAACAACAACAAAAAGGAACTGGGAAGCACTTTGAAGATATTCAACACTGTTAGTCATCATGGAAATGCAAACCAAAACTACTGCGAGTGAGATTTCATCTTACGCCAGTCACAGTGGCCAAGATCAATGAGACAAATGACAGCTCATGCCAGGAAGATTGCAGGCAGGAGTGCAAACTTATACAACCACTACGGAAGTCTGTGTTGTGGTTCCTTGGGAATCTATTGATTTCGAGATACCGTGTGTTTCTTTGTGTTTTTCTTGGCCTTTTTCCTTCCGTTAGTTCCTCCTATCCTATTTCAGTTTATTATTATTATTATTATTATTATTATTATTATTATTATTATTATTATTATTATATGCCTGTTTTATTCTAATGAGAGAGAGAAGGGAAAGGTGTGGATTTGAGTGGGTGAGGAGGTGGGGAGGAACTGGGAGGATTTAGAGGAAGAGAAATTTTAATCAGAACATATTGTATGAAAAAAGAATCTACTTTCAATAAAAAAAAAGAAGGAACTCTTACATTTATACATTTGTATTTTTTCCTAGAAAATATTTGTTAAGTAAAATAAGCAGTCGCAGAAAGACAAAAATACCAGTTAATTTCACTTACATGTGAAATACAAAAATCTGAACTCACAGAAACAAAGAGAAAAATGATGATTCCCAGAGTCTGGAATGGGAGGAGGACTTGGGGAGATGTTTGTCAAGAATAAAAGGTTTCAATTAGACAGAAGTGATAAGTTGAAGAGGTCTATTATACATCATGAAAATTAGAGTTAATTAAAATATATTGTATATTTGGAAATGGACAGGAGGATGGATTTGGAATATTCACTAAGAAGAAGAAATGTGTTCATGAATATGTTAAATAACTTACATAGGCACTCCACAGATTTATGTACAAGATTTAAGCAACTCATCAAATTGCTGTGTGTGTGTGTGTGTGTGTGTATCCTGACATTAATAATACATAATTAAAAATGTAAAAGATAAGATTTGGAAGCGTAGAAATAAGTATGTTGAGATCAGACAAAGCAGACCTCAAAATGAAAGTGCTGGGAAGGAGGAATATCTTGCCATTATAAAACTATCAACTCATTTGGGAAAGACAGAAATCATAAATGGTTATTATTTACAGCGGAACCTCAAAAAAAATATAAAGACTGACAACAGGAGAACTCAATAAATACATGATTATACTTGAAAATGTCGTCAGTATGTCTGGCTTGATAAATATGATGGCCAACCTTAATAGTCAGCTTGTGATTTAGAATCACCATGGAGACAGACCTCCGGACATGCTCCCGAGACATCTAGACTAGGATAATGACGCTGGGAAGACCCCACTTAAACATAAGCAGTACTGAATACTGAGCTGAGATGCAACACTCGTCTCTCTCTCTGCCTCAAACTCTTACTAACATGCCATGACTTCCACCGCGGTGACTATAACCTGGAGCAGTGACTAAGTTCACCCTTCCTTACTTGTTGTTGCCATATATTTTTGTCTCAGAAATAAGAAAAGTAACCGATACCTCAAATAAGGGAAAATTCTGCATAAATCAGTAGGATTATGAAAGAATACTATTCCCAAGTAAGTCAACCTTCTCAATGTTTGTTTATTTATTTATGCTAATTTTTATTTAAATTAGAAACAAGCCTGTCTCTACCATAAGGACTGATGGTAAATGTCTCTATATTTACATGCTTCAAGGGCAAACAAATGAAGTCTCTTCCTTTACTCCTCCAATTGTCTATTTTGGTCATCTTTTTGGAAAGATTCATTTATTTTCTTTAATTACGTGTATATGTGTGAGTGTGTACACTTATGTGCTGTGCTCCCAGAAGCCACAGAGGGCGTTGGGTCCCTGGAACTGGAATCAGATGTGGAAGCTGGGAAGCTTAGTCCTCTGTAAGACAAGGAAGGACTGTCAGCCATTAACTCTTCCCTCCACCCCCTCCTTTTCCATTGTCTTATTATCCACATTGGCCACTGTATCTGGATTGATTCATTCTCTTAGTTTTCATATAACAAAATAATATTTATTCCTGTTAGTTTCTTTCATGTTGTTACTTGCTCATGATTTGTTTTTCAGTTAAACGTAAAATTGTGTAATTAATATTACATTTTATATTAATACAAAATGCCCCAAAGGGTAAAGTCAATATATTAGTTACAGCTCTCAATGGATATTTATAAATGAACAGCCTTGATTTTTTTTTGTTGTTGTTGTTTTGTATGAACAGCCTCTTTTTTTTGTTCTTGTGTGTGTGTGTGTGTGTGTTTATCTGTGTTCTATACTTTTGATAGAGTCTCCGTATATAACTTAGTTGGTAAGGTGCATATCTAATGTACATGAAGAGCTGCGTTTGATTTCCAGCTCCCCATAAACTGGGCATGGTGGCACACACCCGTAATACTGCACTTCGAACACAGCACTCTGGAGGTGAGAACAGCAAGATCCGAACTCCAAGGCAATCCTTGGCTACTTAGTGAGTTCAAAACCAGCCTGGGATACATGAATCCCTGTGTTAAAACATACAATGGTCTAAAGCTCTAAAAATCGATTATGCAAATGATTACTATTATTACAAATATCAGTGTGCCTTCCTGTCTAGCTCACTATGCTTTGAATTTGAACCCACACACTTTATTACAGTGCAACAATGCTTACTGGTAATAGGTTAGTAGGTCCTAAGGGCTGTGCCTCGGTGAGTGTTGATGTTGTTATTAAGGGAATACAGTCTTCAGTTTAAGAGTTGATTGGTTGCTGAAGTGAGTGTGGCCCTCTATTCTCTCTCCCATGAACACTCTTTCCACACGACCCATCTGGCATGTTATGAAACAGAAAGAAAGACTTGATCAGATCCAGCCCATTGACCTTGGACTTCCCAGTCTCCAAAAGCCATCAGCCAAAGTTTTGACTGTTACAGCAGCAGGACACAGACTATATATATAAAACACTGATATTCTCTCATTTTTTTCTACATTAGGCATAATTGTTCATTTACAAATTAGGGACTCTAACAGTTGACCAAAGAGACATTAAAGGGATTTTTCTAAAACAAATTCTAGATGTTTGGCTGAGAGTGAAAACACTAATATTTGAGAAATAACTTCTAAAATATAAATGTATTACATTGACAAAGAATTTTAGGATATGAATCAGGGACCTAAACACCTTCTTGGCTGGCGCTGTACACACACACACACACACACACACACACACACACACCAGCTCACCACTGTTTGTAGGTATTTAACAAAGTCACATTGCTAAAAGTATGACAAGTACAATAAAACTTTATCTCAGTAAAGCAAGGAAAAGTCTATGTGGCTGATGTAGGAGAGTTAAAGTCAGCAAAGAACAAGGCATCTTTGAGTTAGCTGACATTTACTAACCATATAATATTCACCTGGTAGGCCTGGATTTTTATATGAGTTATATGAAATCATGCATTAGATAACTATCCTGCCTCCATTTTTTCAGATGAGAAACTGAAAATACAACAAACGACTAGGAAATCAAAAGCTGAGATTAGAAGCTGGGTAGTTCTTTTGACATTTGCTATGATGTGTAGAGACTGTTTAACCAGATTTATGGCCTTTATATAATGACAGGAAAGCTAGTAGCCAGATTACTGTTGTGTTTCATACAGAACTGTCCATGAAAGCAGAAGAAATCAATCTTATCATAGAGATGCAATCACAAGGGAAAAGAATTGGGGAAATACTTTACCTTCAGACAGAAGAGTGTAATCCTTGTATGGCCAGTTGTCTTTTCTACTCCAAACATTTGTGGATACATATTTCTTTGTGAGCGCTCAAGAAGAGATCTGTGAGGAAAACCCCGAGTGGCATGTGGACCTCGCTACCATCCTCCATGTTCGAATATGGGCTGGGCATAGTAGCTTGCTTTGACACAAGGAAGACAGCAAAAAACATGTACCTACTTCCTGGGTGAGGTTAAAAAGGCAGTGATTTTCATGAATTTCCCACTCCTCGGCTCAGTTCCCCTGAGGGAAGCCATCTCCCAGCCAGTGAGCTCACTGGCTGACTGGTCCAGGTAGCAACCAATCAATACTTAGACAAACAAGGTCACATGGCCTTCCAACGTCTAGGTAAATGACCTTGACCATGTGGTGATATCTTGTTTATACTCTAACAAGTAAAGCTCGCCTGAAGACCAGAGGGAGGAGCTAGCAACTAGCTAACCATAGAGGTCTGGAGGTCTGTTCAGACAGTCAGGAAGTGAGATGACTTGCGGAGAAAGGAATACAGGCAGCATGAGACAGGAACTCAGTCTCTTTTCAGTCTGAGGATTTCACAGAGGTAACAGCTCTAGTGGCTGGTTCTGTTCGTCTGGCCTTTCAGCTTTTATGCCCTAATATCAGACTCTGGGCTTTTATTATTAAGAACTATTAGAACTCGTGTTACAAGCCTCCACTTTCCCTGCAAGATCGCCCTGCAAGATGATTTTTGATGGTGGTCTTGTAAGAGGGCGAGGCACTTGCTACCTTCCGTAAAAGCTGTTCCCTTTTTTAAGCTGATGGATAACGAAGTTCCAATCATTGATCTCACGTTGAGAAAAATCACTCCACTCCCTCCACAAACTAAAATCCCTAACCTCGTCAGACTGGTGTTGAGAAGTGCCCTGAAGAGGATGCGCAGAGCAAACGGCACGGTTCTTAGACGCCTGTTAGCTGATTTAAGGGAAGATTTACTGGGCTTGCCACGTTCCTGCCTTCAGTTCCTGGGTCCATCTTACAGGCTGCAGATTTTACATTCTGTGTCCCAGTCCTGTCATTGTCATTTCCTGGGTTCTTGACGTCAACCCTGGCTGACCCCTAACAATTACCCTCTTGGACCACAAAATAAACACGGTGCCATGATCACAGCCTCTGTGGGACTGTTTGCTCCTTGGTTTGTACCGTGTTCACATTCTTCTCATAAACTCTATAGAGCCATCTCAATCCCATGTACCTACACAGAAAGCAAGCCTCTTTTAATGGGTTGCAAAGTAAAACAGTCATAATTTCCAATAAATTTGAAGCAATGTAAGTATTGTCTGTTTCCAAATGGAAGGTTTTGGTTCTTGAGAATGAAAAAAAATAATAATTATAAGCCATGCTGATATAAAGTATTTTGTTGTAGCATAAACTGGGGATGTTCTTAAATAATAAAAGATAATTTGCCATATTATCCCTCATAAAATAATTTTGCAATATATGTTCATAGAGAAGCTGTGAAAGGTAGGCTAGTAGGTTGTTTTGTGAGAACGTTGAATGATAAAATAGAAAAGTCGGAGAAGACATCTTTTATAACTTTTCTTTCCAGTTCCCTCTCTCCTTAAAATAGCCTTTTTCCCTGCTTCTCACAAAATCTTTCAATCTATGAGTAAAAAAATTGTTAAAAAAAAAAATAGGCCATATTATATCAGCCTTAATTTTGAACCTCAGACATCGTTATCTAATTGAATACATTCACACACAAGGAAACACAATTCTGCACATCATACATACATACATACATACATTCTGCTGGAGATCAAACCCAAAGTTTTGTACCTGATGGACAAACTCTGTGCCACTGGGATGTTACCCCAGTGACAATTCTTGATATTTATATGAGTAAAACAAATAAAGAATAAACTAATAATAACTATGCTGTGGTGGTTCCAGAAGTGACCTAGGAGCCCATAGTAGCTTCATATCTGATATTACAATGTCAAAGTGTGAAGTCACAGACAGTAAAGGAAAAAAGTCATTCTTACAGTTTCCAATATTCTCTCTTCTCTCTGTTTGCTCTTTTCTTAGTTCTCCAAGCCCATTATTGTTTCCTAGAGCTGTGACAGGGCCTAACTTCCCATGGAAAGTTTTTGGAGACATCATTATTCCATTTTATTAATGCATCTCCAGCAGTACTTAATGTATCTATAAACATTTTTTGTCTCAAAAGAAGAGACCATACACATAAATATGAACATTCGGTTTGTTCTACTAGTCATATATTGAATATGAAAGGAAGCAGTGGTCATGTGTCCTAACAGGTAACTAAATAGAGTCTATGAATACTATTTATACTATACTATAAATACTATTTAAAATCTCTACACTCTCTCAAGACTCTCACAGATAAATAAGTACATGGGTGTACCTATATACTTTGAATATACATTATATATGTTACATATTTGTATATATGACGTATAGCAATATATATTTACAAATAAGTCATTATATGTAATCCAAATAATATGACATTGTTCTCTTACAAACTACCAACATGATGGGAGATGTCATTCTGTAAATATGTTTCTCTTACTGGTTGATGAATAAAGCACCATTGGCCAATAAGAAAGCAAGACAGGCGGGACTAGGAGACAAGCAGGAAAGAGGAAGTAGGAAAGAGGAGTCAGCATGTAGAGACTGAAGAAAGCAGAACCTCGGCCCCACTCTCCGGTAGATGAGACCATGTGGAAATACTTAGATTAATAGAAATGGGTTAATACTTAAGACAGAGCTAGCCGATAAGAAACAAGTAACTGGCCAATAGAATTATATCTAATACAGTGTCTCTGTGTGTTATTTGGGGCTGGCGTGGCAGTGGGACCAGACTGGCTACAGGGAAAAACCTACTCCTAATACCAACATACATATTTTGTATAAATTCCAACTTTTTCAAATATTTAAGGGTTTCTTTAAAAACATATATTACCTGGTTCTAGAATTTAAAATGTATACAACATAAATATTATATATGTAACACACACACACACATATAACTCTTAGATTTACAATGAGCTTGTTTAGACAAAATAATTTCTTACAGATACATGATGGTTTAAGGCTTTGTTGCCTGATTTCTGATGTTCAAGAAAGCTAGTCACTTGGGAGGAAGATTGTCCATTTCCCTCACTCCTGAATTCCCAGGGCCTGAAACAGCATGTGCAGATCACAGGGCAGGTGATCAGTGCACTTGCTTGTCAAAGGAGGGGCTGTGCTTTTGAGGAGCACATCTCTTTGACATCAGACTTTCTAGGCTTCTGCCATCACATCACAATGAATGTGAACTAGACTTCTTTCTCTCTGCTAATATGATCTCAGCATTTGAGTCTAGGAGTGGAAATAAATATGAAAATGTTCTGAGATCTCAACCCAAAAGGAAGTGGGCGGGTGCTTCTAACTAGTTGTTTACCTTTCCTAGAGCCTTAAGCACCTTCTAAAGAAGAACTAGATCAGACTCACAAAGAGAGAAGACAGCCAAAGCCTGTGATAGAGCCAGAGCTCACTCAAGGCCAGGACAGTGCTGGGTGCAGCTGGCTGTGGGGGGGAAGGCAGCCCACATGACATCATCTATCTGGTCAGCAGTGTCTTGGCTTGCTACCTCTCTCTCTCCTTCTCTCCCTCCCTCCCTCCCTCTTCTCTCTTCCTTGCATTCTTTTATCCTTATCTCAGGGCTACCTTCAAAAATTGGAACCTATTGGGCAGGTTTTCTTCATGCACACACACACACACACACACACACACACACACACACACACACAGCCGTTTTACTCTTGAATCTTCTTTTAAGGAAAAAAAGAGGTCATTCTGGAAGTAAAGTGAAAACTCACTAAGATCAGAAATGTTTCCTGTGAAAATTTCGAATCTGTGTCTGAGGCTGGCGCACATCTGAGCAATAATATGTCATCTCTTCTATAACCATATCAACCTCCCAAACATAAGGAATTCCCACACTCTGCAGAGAACGTTTTGTATAGTTATTTAACACTTCACACATATTATCTCGTTTTGACTCTCTCTACAACTCCGTACAATTATAACCTTCTGCAAGTAGAGAAAATATGGTGGCCACCTCCACCCCCAGAGAAACCCTTGTATTTTCCTCATATTTTATTTGAGTAAAAATACATGATGAAAAATCACATCTGATTTTCATTGAAATTTCTTAGGCAGTTAGATGTGGGTATGAACTACGGAATGTGTTTTCTTTGAATTGCGTGGCTCCTCTATCCGTTTCTTCATGTTCCTTTTCTTTCCTTAACCATATGTTTTTGTATTATATTAATGAAAAATGTGGGCTCCCTTGCTGGGGGGATTAGACTCAGGGAACTCGCATGTGTAGAGGAGAAAGCCCGCTGTCTTCCTATGGTGCTATCACATTTCTCGGTGCCAATTGTGGGGGGCAGAAACAGTCATCAGCTGTTTCCAGCATTACAGGAATGTGCTTTGTTTATTGCCTGTTTTTATTTGTGGAGAAACAATGAGATCTATGTTATCAGAAACCGCAACAGTAAACAAAAGTTAGTGTGTCTCGAGCAATATGGCATGGGACTTAATTCTAAATTCCCCAAATACAAAATATTAATTAGGACACACTCAGTGCCCAGACATGCGAGAGGCAGTTACAGGAAATGGAAACACTGGTCTTGGGGGGGGGGGGCGACACTGTAGCTTTAAGCTCTTGAAATCTGTCCTTCAGTTCATTGGATGCACCCTTTCTATCTCTTGGTATCCATAACTCCCCCTTTTGAGGTGACTTGGGAAGTAAGTAAAAGGGAAAAGGTGTGGTCTCAGTCTGTGCCAAGCTCTAACAGCATCACGGCTTTCTCACCTCTGCAGAGCAGTCGGTTTCACTCCCCAAGTTCTCTGCAAAGCGGGAGAACATCTTTACACAATGATATCTGACCCTTGCTTTCCAGATGTCATTAGAAATGAAACCAGATGTGCTTTACTAGTGGCTCAGCCAGCCCCTCTCACACGGAGAAGTCTGCCTGAACAGTGTGGGGCCATGCATCCCTCATAAAAACAGAAAAAGAAAAAGTAGGAAAGGACAGGAGATAAAATGTAATTATCTCCTGCTTTGCCCAAGCAAGGAAGAAGAATTGAGCCACATGGTGTGGCATGGCAAAATGCTTTTCCTCTGATGCAGCTATTGCAAATTCTCTTCCTCTGGGCCTTAATGTTTGCTGGTGTTGATGGTAGTTAGCCAGCAAGATCTTCCTGGGTGGCTGTGGAATTTTCAGTACAATGAGTCAACGTAAGATCCTGAGATCTGAGATCTGAATTACACATACACACACGCACACGCATGCACACACGCACACATGCACTCACCTATTTCTTTACATTTTCCAAAGTCCACACAACAGCAGTTAGCTCACTGCTCCATTTTTGAAACTAATACTATCCTCTTGTCCGAAGCTTAGTTAAACTCTCTGTTCTGCTTTAGGTTCATTTAGTCACTGCGAGTCCTAATCACGGCTGATTTTTGGGCTCTTTCTCCTTGACATGTTCCAGATCCATCCTTCTCCCTCTGTGGTTTTCCCACCTCTTCCAGTCATTATTGCTTTACAGAATGACTTTACACGTCCTCCCTTGTTACTTACAGTGCAACTGTTTCTATGATTAAGTTTATTACTTACCTTCCCTGTTTATTTCCTGAAGTATCTATTTACTTAGGCATGGTCTCCAGTCCAGGCTGGCTTCAAACTCCCTACATAGCTGCTTATCTTGAACTTCTGATCCCCCTGCCCCAGCCCTCTCAATGCTGATATTACAGGCATGTGACTGCTCAGCTTAGCCAGCACTGGGCATCAAGCTCGGGCTTCTCGCCCTCTAGGCAAGCAGTCTGCCAACTAAACCACATTTTCAGTTCACTTTCTCTCTTTACATAGTTCAGCACTGCTTAGAGGAGATGGCCTGCTGCCTTTGTTGTGGACCATACAACTTTCCCAGGTTTTCTACCACAGGGAGGATGCGAAGCCTAGGCAAAGGCAAAGTCGCTTTAAGAGCTGGAACTGTTATGAAGGCAAAGTGCTGTTGCATAATGACATCACTTATTTAAAATAACTTGGCCTTTCTAGCTATTTTGTCATCTGTTTTCTTCCAGACTAACTGTCTCCCTGAAGGAACTGGTCAAGAAACAAAACCATGTGCCAGGAGGAGGGTGAAAACTCATGTTTGACCAGCTCTTCAGTGAATCAGTGAGTACGTTACCATGCTACGTGTACAAAGGCCATACTGAGGAAAGCAGAATCTTCTCCTGAAGCCAGAGTAGCCAAAACTAGAACAGTATTCCAAACCCACTTATTTCGACTGCTTCCAGGCAACTCATGAAAGTACCAGGCAATGTTGTTTCCACTATCAGTATAGAACAGCGTCTCACCACACCCCTCACATCTTAACTTGGGGATTTGCTTGCCTAAATGATAGTATCACAAGATAAACAGGCAGATTCTTGTGACTTCTGCACAGTGAGTCTTTTTACTGCCAAACAGCCAACTGACCTTTTTCCTTTCATCCTTCCCCTACCCTGCATGCTGAGGATTGACTGAAAACGGTGCCTGATGCAAACTAAGCAAACACCCCACCACTGAGCTGCACTCAGCTCCGCCTCATTTTAAAGTGAGAAATGTTCATCATCGGACCACTTGACCCATGATGAATGGTCCTCCCCGTGGAGAGGACCCTGTTTACATGGCTGTCAAGGCTGGGATGCTTGGATAACTGCAGTGGCAAGTAGGAAGGGAAGGAACTCTGCAGAAACTAGAGGTTCTGCTGTTAGGAACTGAGATCCTCTGTTCTACCTCTAGTCTAAGTTTACTGCCAAAGGTCGCATGATGCAGCAAGACATGAGAAGTCTTCAAGGCTCCTGAAGGATAGAACTTCTGCTGCACATTTGCAGTGATGCCAGCCAGTGTCCTTAGAAGCTTACCGTTGCCATAGCAAAAGGCTGAATCTTATGGCTGGCTCTAATCCCAGGTCATAAAAACACAAAAAAACCAATTCAGGTGTGCTGTTAATTCTCTAGTTTGACTGTTCTCCAGTTTCTTCATGAGGGCACTTAGTGCTGTGAACTTTCCTCTTAACACTGCTTTCAAAGTGTCCCACAAGTTTGGGTATATTGTGTCTTCATTCTCATTGAATTCTAGGAAGTCTTATTTTGAAATTCTTTTTTTATTTCTTCCTTGACACAGGAGTGGTGCAATTGCGCATTGTTCAGTTTCCATGAGTTTGGAAGGTTTCTGAAATGTGTGTTGTTGTTGAATTGTAACTTTAAACCTTGGTGATCTGTTAAGATACAGGCAATTATTCCAACTTTCTTGTATCTGTTGAGGTTTGCTTTGTTGCCGAGTGTGTGGTCAATTTTAGAGACGGTTCCATGTGGCACTGAGAAGAAGGTATGTTCTTTTGTTCTATAGATGTCTGTTAAACCCAACTGGGCTGTAACTTCTGTTAGTTCCTTTGTTTCTTTGTTAAGTTTCTGTCTGGCGGTCCTGTCCAGTGGTGAGAGTGGGGTGTTGAAGTCTCCCACTATAAGTGTGTGGGGTTTTAAGTATGATTTGAGTTTTAGTAATGTTTCTTTTACAAATGTGGGTACCCTTATATTTGGGGCATAGATGTTCAGTATGATGGTTTCTCAGGAAAATGGGAATCAGTCCACCTCAAGATCTAGCAATTCCACTCTTAGGCATATACCCAAAGGATGCACATTCATACCACAAGGACATCTGTTCAACTATGTTTATAGCACAATTATTTGTAATAGCCAGAACCTGGAAGCAGCCTAGATGCCTCTCAATTGAAGAATGGATGGAGAAAATGTGGTACATTTACATAATAGAGTACTACTCAGTAGGAAAAAACAATGACATTTTGAAATTTGCAGGCAAAAACCATTTCCTGAATTCAAAGGGCTTAGCAGTTATATTCTAAAGACAGGTTTGCCCTAATCATCAATGGCTAAAGTTACAGAAAGAGGGGAACAGGATAAAAGGTGGAGGATAAGGGAGACAGATTCCTTAGATTGTGTCTTCAAGATTAAACCATTACAGCAGGCCTTTTCTTGCTCTCTGGGTTCCTTTCTATCTCTGCATTCATCAGATGACCTTTGATCACTTCTGAAATGGAAACAAAATATCAAACTTAAAGATGTTACTGTAGAAATAATTTTCATTGTCTGATTTTTAACTGTCACAAGGTGCCCTTTAATAATCAAAGGAGCACAGAATCTGGTTGGCTGGCAATCAGTGTCTATGACAACTCCAGTTGGAGATACCTTTTAATTCTGTATCTCCAGCTTTAACAATTGACCCCAAGAGAAGTGGAGAGGGCTCAGCAGTTCTTCCAGAGGTCTGAGTTCGATTTCTAGCAACCACAGAGTGGCCCACCACCATCTGTCATGAGATCTGGCGCCCTCTTCTGGCCTGCAGGCATACCTGCAGACAGAATACTGTATATAAAATAAACAAATAAATAGCTTTTTTAAAAAAGAATTGGCCCCAGGTATATTCGTTAGCAAACTGACACATACTTAACTGTCCTCACAATTGAGACCACCGCACATATTTTTCTACATCTGTTCAAAGCAACAGTATGCTGCAGTGGAGATGATAACTGCTGAAGATAAATCACCTTTTTTTTTTAAATCAGAAGACTGAGCGATGAATACAATAATATTCTAAAATATTTTTGAACACTAAGTTTAAAATATTTTAAATATTAAATACTAAATTTAAAATTCAAATTTTAAAATAAAAGGGAGAGAGAAAAGAAGGGAGGAATGAAGGAAAAAGAAGTCAGGGAGAGGGAAGGGGACCAGGGAGATGCAGAAAGGAAACCGGGATGCCTGGGGTGGCAGCTGGATGCTGAGGCATGTGGTGTGGGGGTCTTTTAATGTTAGGAAAGTTTTGTAGCTTAGGAGATCCAGTAAAGCAAGTGAGTTCTAGATAAAGGCTAGGCAGTTACAGCGAGCATTATCCGCACTCACATGTGTGTAGCTGATGACTTGGAATCGGCCTCTCCCACAGTGCCTTCTTCCATGCCGATGGCTTCAGGCAGCACTGTGCTGTGTTATCTGTCTACACGACTCCCTGCACCGTGAGTCCCAGAAGGGCACGACCTCCACTCTAGTGGAGTATACACTTATGGGTATCAGCATGCAGCTCCCTGCCTGTCGCAGGCCGGGTGATGAAGAAACAAGCACTAGATGTAAAACTGCCAGCTCCAAAATAACACGCGTATTCCCAATAAAGGATCTTATGGTTTCAAAAATGAAGACACCAGAATGGGTGAACACAGTGTTTCCCTCACTAGAATCCTTTCATCAAGTCATCCACACATTTCTTAGAAGTAAAAAGATGCTCTAAATCTGTAGCAAGGTTTATTTATGTGCGTGGCCGCAGGGGAAGTGTGTAATACAGTTTCTTTGTAAATGGCTTTACCGTAAAAAAAAAAAAAAAAAAATGAGAAAAGAGTAAACTTTCTTGAGCTCCCTGCTTTAAATTCCAGGAATGCGAAACATGGATATGTTAGCATTTATTTGTTGCTGACATCACTTTATGTCTTACCTGACACACATTAAGTGGTTTAACAAAAGGAGACTGACAAGCAATTTGCAGTCTTCCACAATAGTCCATGTTTTCAGTATTATTAATCTAAATTGAACTCAAAACCGTTGAATACTCTTTTTGAGCAGCTTAAATTTACACCTAAAAGAAGGAAATATGAAAAATAAATATAAAAAAATCTATACTCTCCTGGGTTTGGCTATTTGGTTAATCTAAAAGACAAATTAGCATTTGGAGTAAACAAGTGTTTTTCTTTCTTCCTTATTAGCAAATGTTATCTGGTCTAAAAGTTGCATTCTTCAAATTAAAAATTTGAACTGTTTTAGAATTTAAAAAAGAAAGGAAAGCGAGGAGAGGAAGGAAGGAAGAAGGAACAGAGAAAGGAAAGAGGGAGGGAGAGAGAGAGGGAAGGAGGGAGGGATAGAGGGAGGGAGGAAGGAGAGGGGAGGGAGAGAGAGAGGAAAGGAGGGAGGGATAGAGGGAGGGAGGAAGGAAGGAGGAGGGAGGGAGAGAGGGAAGGAGGGAGGGATAGAGGGAGGGAGGAAGGAAGGAGAGGGGAGGGAGAGAGAGGGAAGGAGGGAGGGATAGAGGGAGGGAGGAAGGAAGGAGGAGGGAGGGAGGGAGAGAGGGAAGGAGGGAGGGATAGAGGGAGGAAGGAAGGAAGGAAGGCTTCAGTTTAGGAGTCTTGTTTAACCCCTCACTATATATATATATATTTAACTAAAAGTTTTAATTAGTCTTTCATTGGATTTCTAGAGCTATTGATTCCCATGTAACTGACAGGTAAGTTTAAATACAGATTTAATTACTAGCCAAGGACTTATGATTAAGTCAGAAGGGCTTGTAGGTCTATGGAGACCCACAGCTTGGCGGCAGGAATTGCTTTCAGCTTGTACTTCATTCACAGCTACATTGCCCTGAGCCCTCTAGTATTTCCCAACCTCTCTAATCTTAGTTTGAAACCATAAACTTAAGGAAACACTGTGTCTCTTCATTTCTACATCCTTCATAAAATACTTCACTAATTTGTATGCAACTGAAAGGCATAATTTGATGACCTGTCATTATTTGGAAGGTGCCTCCTAATTTTGGAAATGTTGGGTAGGGCATCCTACCTGAAGCGCAGTACGAATTCAGACAGTGTAACGTTGCAGAGGTTAACTGAGCAGGTGCATGTAAATGGCTAGCACATCGGAGAATGCAAGTACTTGATAACTATGAACTATTTTTTCCTTGTTTTTGAGACATCATCTCTCCCTGTAACTCTGGTTGTCCTGGAACTCATATAGGCCAGACCGGCCGCAGACTCACGTGTCCCCTCACAGCAATCTCTGTCACCCACCCCATCTGACATGGACTTTTCTACAAGTACCAGGGAGGGTCTGGTCTGGAGAGCCCTTATCGTTTTCGAATTGCTGTAGAGTGCCGACAAGCTGTGGTGTGATGCTGTCACGCACACGGAGTGGTCACGTTTTCCCAACCACAGAAAACAGGCACACCTCTATGCTCACACTTACTGAATTAAAATTAAAAAAAAAAAAAAAAAAAAAAGTTGTTCCATGAAAACCAGATGCAAATACACTGAGCCACTGGTTTGTGAGGTAAAGTTTCAGACAGGAACACACAGACTGACAGTTTGGCTTGAGTTGCTAGGCTCAAATAGAAAACAGCCATGACATTTTTAATTTACTATAGGTTTTATAGATAATTTAGGCACGTGTAGTTTCATAAAACTACTTTTAGAGTTCTTTCTCCATCTTATAAAACTTCAATGTCCAACAACCTAGATATCTATCTCAACAGAAAGGAAATTGTATAAGTAGAAACACAGTAAAATAACTTCTTATAATTTTTTTAGTTTTATATTTTGTGGTGCTGGTTCTCAAACCCAGGGCTATGCATACAGTAAGCCCAACTCTGTCACAGAATTATAGACCTCCAGCTCTAAAGCAGCAATTTTAAATGGTATTCTTCTGTTTTGTTTTATTTTATTTTTGAGCTCCTTGGACCAGAGATGTACTTAACATGTGGTAAAAATTAGATATTCAAGCCGTCACTCACAGATTTGCTCGGGGCTTCTTCCTTTTATATCCTGGCCATTTTGAAAACTTATAGATTGTGGTCATCTGAATCTCTTTATAGATTTAAACTAGGAAAATGCCATCGCTTCATGCAAAGCAGACATGCTCCTCTATTCCAAGGAGCTAAAAAGAGAACATGCTGTCCAGGTCTTCTAAGACCTTTTTTGCATGTTATTTGGATACATGTTCAAAAAAATTTTTTTTGAAAACCTTTGTATTTTTCAACTGACTTTCTATGTTCCATCCATGCAATTAACTATCTACTACTTAAAAGTACACAGAATGTCAAGCCTTTGAACATCACTGCAGAAAACAGACAGTACTCCAAGATGGATGGTGTTCCTTGTTTGAATTCCCACATCATTTCTGTATTCCCTAATTTGTATTATTTAGCTGACTTTTCTCTTAATGATGTTTTCCCGACTCTATCATTTGTTTCTAGAAATGCTGATGGTGTCGGTCTTCTTCCAGGGTCACTTGCCCATGGGGATGCGCTCTGGTTCTAACACAGCAGCTCTCCATTATATTTTAAGGCGTCCTGCACCCTCAGAGCAATGCAGTCATTTCCATACTCTGCCTGAAGCCTTCCTCTTCTATGCTCCGTTTTTCTATTTGCTATCACTTGGCAGTTGTAAGATTTACATTTTCTCAGGATTCCCATTTACTTAGCATTTCTGGGTATTTGCTCAGCTTTGTTCTCTCCAAAATGCAAGCTCATGTATGTTAGTTCCCTCAAGGTAGCTGCCAGGCTGACTTTCCATGTCTAAAGAGCCTGCCGCTGGCTGCTATACTACCTCACTTCTTTATCCTCTCAAGGAGAATCACCTCTTTCACTGTCATATCCAGTGAGGTGAACCCCAAGTTCATCGTGTGCTTTCTCTCTCCCAATTCAGATTAGAGCAGCTACGACTCTCAGGAGAGTGAAGCCCTGAGCTTTGGACTTTTCACTTTTCCTGTGAGGAAAACTCATTAAGATGCTTTGCAGGGTGTTCACCGTAACTTTCATAATGATAAAACTTTTTAAAATGCCACCTATCCCATTATGTTAAACTAAAAATAAATTTCCATGTATGACAGTATACATTTGGTAAGAATGACGAATGGAAAAAGAAATAAACTTTTAATTCTATCTAAACAAAAAACTTCTGTGTGGTTAGTAGGTATATTTCCTGCATGGAGTTTTTAAAAAAATGAATGTGTAGTGAATAAATATTGTTTCTTTATCTCCTGAACTTGGTAACACGTCTCTGTAACAACATCTCTGTGTTCTGATAAAGTTATTGTGTGGCAATAAAGAAGTATTATTATATCAGAAGCTGCTCTTGTCTAAAAACAAAATGACATTGCAAACAATTTGCTTGGTTTATTTTGTTATTTTATGTGATGCCCTCCAGGATCAGTTATGGGCAACTATACATCTTGACCTACCACGACCACGTGTAGTCAAGCACATCCGGTGTAATTGGTTCAAACAGACTTGTTTAGGGGAGTGAAATCTCTGCCTTGCTATCTCTCATAAACAATAGTCTCCAGCATCTCAGGAACTATCTGTCCTTGGGCAAGGGGCTTAGAGGTTAGAGGCATTTTATTTCATGGATCTCCTAGGCACAGTAATTAAAACTGAAAACGTAGTTGTGCCTCTCATAACATAAAGGAATGACTTTATGTGAAATACATAATCACTAAAGTACATCTTATTTGATAAGGAGTGGAAGAATCAGTGTGAAGAACACCCCCCCAAGAAAAATAGGATAGAAGACAGACCACAGAAAGTCCCCCTTGATGACCGCTGGAAAAATCAGGGAAATCAGGGATAGGCATCAAAGTAGGATTAGGGGAGCTGTGTATAGATCAGACATTTCTCTGGGTTCTCTACTACACAGGGACATTCTACATACATCTTGGGTTCAGAATGACAGACATAGTGATGTAGAGCTGTCCCCACCCTTTATCTTGTATTTGCTAAAGAAAAGCTAGGATTGGAACGTAGACACAGCTTCAGAGGGCATGGTGTTGTGAGCATGGCTCAAGGTGCTACCACAAGTCCCCCGCTAGATCCCTACCTGAACTTGGAGCTTGGAGGCTTTGTGAAGCCAGATATTCTGAAGCTCAGTCAACAGCATCAGGGGCAAAGACTGGAGGAGCCCTGGGCAGGCCTGCAGATATGGAAAAGCGTCTTTCTGCTTCCTTTGCCTCTTTTTGGTTTTTTCTTTTAAATGCTAGCTCCTAACTCTTGTTCTTTTCCTGCCTCCCAGGCATCAAGAACTAACTCCATGTCGCTCTCAGAAACTGACATTTATATCTTTGACTCACATCATCTTACACAAAGTAGCTCATTTGAGTTAAAACACAGCTAGTGTGTACTATGCCTAACACATCCATGAAACAAATAAACAAAAAAGCCTCTGATCTGCAAGTCCCTCTCCCCAGGACAGGTAGTTCTTGAAATGCTGGAGGCTATTGTTTTTTATGGGAGATAATAATCCAGTGCTTTCACTCCCCTAAACAAGTTTGTTTGACCCATCCAC
The DNA here is from genome assembly GCF_943737965.1 of Phodopus roborovskii. Lineage (NCBI taxonomy): Eukaryota > Metazoa > Chordata > Mammalia > Rodentia > Cricetidae > Phodopus > Phodopus roborovskii. The sequence goes on from NW_026125397.1 coordinate 12,159,989, forward strand.
ATTGGATGTGCTTAATCACATGTGGGCAGGAGGTATGTGAGCAGGAAATACATCAGGATGTATGCTTGTCTATGATTGGATGTAGGCAGGAGATACACAGGCAGGATATACATCAGGATGTATGCTTGCCTATGATTGGACCTGATGGGAAATATGGTACCCCTGTGGTTTTGTTCTTTTTTAGCCTCTGCAAAATATGACTCATGGTCATGTCCTGGGAACCTGAGAGTAGAACTGGCCAGAGCCTATCCTCCTGCCCAGTATTCCCTTAAGGTTTGTTTCAGATTTGGCTCAGAATAGTGGCAGTGGTCTTATTCTCAACTGGTAGTATTAACATTGTCCATAGAAACTTAATAGGTTTAGTATCTCCACTCCAAAAAACGATTTTCATAATTGGGTTGGAGCTTTGTGCCTCCGACCATCTGAACTTTGCCCTGCCCCTCTTCCAGTTGCTGGCAATCCCCATTTTTTGGTAGCTGTGAGCTTGCTCTCTTTAGAGTCCATACATGAGAGATCATGCTATGCTCGTCCTTTCCTGGCTCATTTCACTTAACATAATGTCATCAGGGTTCATCTAGGAGGCCTCTTCTGATACATGTCTGTCTCCTTCACGGTTATACTTTCCTGACCAAACCCCCCCCAAAAAAAAAACTCACTAATCTGACCGACAATCTTGTAATATTTGTTTAGCCTTCTCCGGCAACTCTCTAACTTCCAACTAGTGTGAACTCAGAACATGTTTATCTGTGACCCATCTATAATAACAGAACTGTGAAATCAAGCTAGAAGTCCTCCTCCTTTTCCATAATCCCCCTATCCCCTAAAATCATCAACTTTTATGCTTCTCTTAAAAGTTGCCTTGTCTGCATTGGCTCGTAATCCTTTTCTTGCTGTTGTGGAAATGACTCAAAATGACTCCAGGTGCCAACAGAATCCAAGTCTCCAACTCAGTCCTCATGGATCTGAACAGTGAACCCATTTTAGCTCAGACTATACACAGTAATGGAGTTTCCACTAAATGGATCTTTGCTGCTCTTTCTTCTTGCGGTTTTAGAGCAATCAGCTTGTTCAGTAGCAGCAATTACTCAACACCTGTTGTGTGCTCCTACAGTTCTCAGAGTCCAGACGGAGCAGAGACGAAGGACAGAAGTGACAATGTTTCAGGAGATTTTATGGTAGGGGTCTGGTGGGAGGCAGGATGTGCAGGTAACTCCTTGAATTGTCTGTCTCACAGGCAGAATATCCGGAGTTCACATCTCCAGAACTCAGTATAAAAGACTGGGATAGTGGCACACTTCAGCAACCCCAACAGAAAGAGGGAGGGGCGGGTGGGTCCCTGGAATTCGTTCAATGGGAAATGTAGTAAATATCGTTAAAAACACACAGTTGGAGACTGAGAAAAGGCAATCAGTGTTGACCTTGGGTCTGCACATGTACATGTGCTCACACACACACACTAGGAAGCACACACATGCACTCACACACACACTAAGAAGTACACACGCGTGCGCACACGTGCACACATGCACACACACGAACAGAGCTTTCGGTCATGACTAGGCAAATGATGTACTGAGCACTGAACTGAAAATCCAGACCCCAGGAGATCATTCTCACCACATCTGCCTCTAGCTTGATTCTGAGAGCTCCTGGAAGCCTTACTTCTGTGTATTCAAATCCCTGTTACCACAGCAACAGAAGACGTTTGAGACTGACTTGGGTTCAAGAAAACTGATGTACACTTGGTGTCAAACAAAATAAAGAGGAATCAGGACTAGAGAGACCATACGTAAAGTAACCTTAAACTATCACTACATGAATTGCCTGTAGTTAAAGTATGCCTCTTATTTTTATTGGCTCCTGAAGGAACTTCTACTACTTAATCAGGAGTCAATGCATGAATTTTGAAATAACTATAATATTATATATATATATATATATATATATATATAGAGAGAGAGAGAGAGAGAGAGAAAGAACATACATAGAGAATATATAAATAACTAGAATATATGGGGCATATAGAATATATAAATAATTAGAATTATATGTATATATATACATTATACATACATATGTATATCTATATGTGTATATATATATATATATATATATATATATATATATATATATATATATTCTACGTGTACATGTACTTGCTGAAAGCAATTAACATTTTTTTTAATGGATTGTTCAGAACAGGGCAGGGGGAGAAGGGTTGTTAAAAAAAAGTTTGCTACAAGGTCCTGGCTTATATCCTAGAGGCCAAGGCAGTATTAATGAAAAGGGGAAATCGAGCTACAGGACCATCAAAGGGGAGTGCCTGGAGCTAGAGAGGAGAAAGTAGAATAGAGCCAGAAATAGCCCACAGCAGGATTCCTGAGCGATAACCACCCTCATGACCTCCAGGCAGGGTTTTACAGCCTACAAAGGTCACCAGTTCCCATGAGATCCATCCTTCCTCCTAGCACAGGTTCTGCGGGCATCAGGAGATACTCAGGGCACTTGGGGCCTGTCGGCTGCCACTGCATCTCCTCAGGACCCTTATAAGGCTTCTCTGAGTGTCTGGCACTCAGCCCAAGCACAATGGGAAGTACACAAGTCACGCTGGTGGGTAGACGAAGCCCATGCGTGCCCCTTTTGATTCTTACGGCCCTACCATTCACTGGCTGACAGATACATCCTTGTCCCAAAGTGGACAGCAACTGGATGGGGGCGTCTCCCCCCAGCGCCCTTCTCCACAGGAAACTGAGCATCGCAGCTTGGATTCTATCAACGTAGAGCAGAGTGTGGGGTTGTCCGTGTCATGTGTTGCCTCTGCAGGTGGGGGATGAAGGGAGTCTGGAAGCTTCCTCCTGCCTAGCACTAAGCCAGGACACCTCATAACACAACCTCACAGAAAAGGAATGGACAGGCTTTGCTCAGGGCTTCGCTCAGGGTGACTCAGATGCTCCCAGGTGGGAAGGACGCTGAGTGAATGATTAACGTCTCTCTGAATGAAAGTTGAAATTGTGTTTATTAGACAATTACATTTCCAAATGCCTGCTAAAATATCTTCTTCCTCTACTCAAATAAAACAAGACATGGCAAAAAACTAAACAATGTTTTCCCTTTCCCTACTGTGTTCGTCGTTCAGTTTGCCTTCTGTAACAGCTGTAATGCAGCACCAAGATTCTCTTAACTTTGCCCTCCAAGCTGCTGGGTGCTTGCTGTGAAGTCCCTTCTTCCCTCCCTTTACATGAGCTGGCATGGATGGTCAGTTCATGTATGCTTTCACAGTCATCACCCTAGCCCCTGGCTCGACTCTACATTCCCTGCTTCGGGAATTCCTGCACTCCTCAACGGGAGGCACTGGGGAGAAACCACACTGTGAGATGGTGATGTCTCCATGGCACAGTGTGGCTCCAGACTCTATCCTTGCCAAAAGTGAAGCAGCCTAATGTATTAACCCAGTCTTTGCCAGACCTTTAATTATCAACACTATCATCTCTTCTCTGTTCAGATTTCACACTTCAGTCACAATTAGCCTCAGGAGTAATCCTCAGCCTTACTCTTTTTCTGTCTCTGTACACAGGACACCTTTCTTTTCTTTCTTGTCTATCCTCTCCCAGGTTCAGACCTGGTATCTCTCCCTATCTTCTCAAAAAATAAGTTGGGGGTTTTGTTATCGTTGGCTTGCTTTGTTCGTCCTCAAAATACCTACCCCTTAAATGTATGCTGCTCTCACAAAATTATTGCACATTGCTAGCAACTTATGCACACGCCTTACCTCTCTATCTCCTAGAACATGCTAGCAAACATGAAGAAAATGATGAGTGGTTTGCACAGTTGATGCAGACTTGAAAACACTAAGTAACCACCCAGTCATGTTTGAACAAGCACTCGGTGCAAGCCAGCAGACATTCTAAGGAGCCAAGGGAGCAGCCACATGTGCTCTCCAGCTCCTTCCAGTGCTGACGCTGCTAATTCTCCTACTGCGCCTGCTTCTCAACACTGGTCCATATTTGTGTAGTCTGTAGCCATGGAAGGACTGAGGAAACCAGCTAATAATGGAATGTTGGGTTTAGTCGTGCCGCACAGAAGCCAAATAAACTACCCAAGGCCAAGTAACTAGGGTTAGATTTTCTTCAACGGATTTCATGCAGGCAAAGTGAAAACACACATGCCTCACATGTAGCTAAGCAACATTTCCAATGCCTGATTTTTTTCCTTGACACGGTCGGTCTTTCAGCCTTATTGTGCTTACCAGAAGTGTGATGTAAGATGAAATCCTGAATTCTTTGGCATGTTTTATAACCAGAAAAAAATCTGCATACCCAGACAACCCTAAATACTACTTGTACTCCTGTGTGGGTGCGTGTACATGCACACGCATGTGGAGGCCAGAAGAGAAGCATGGATGTTGTTACTCAGGCACCATCCACCTTTTTGTTTTCTTTTTGAGACAATGTCTTTCACTAGCCTTCATCCTGACAGGTAAGGTAGGGTAGGCTGAGGTGGCTGTTGCAGGCATCTCAGGACCCACCTGTCTCTGCCTCCTCAGAGCTGTGATTACAAGCATGTACCACTGTGAACAGCTTTTTAGCATGGGTGTGGAAGGTTCAACTCAGGTCCTCTAGCGCCCTGGTAGAGCTCTCTCTCTCTAGCCTCTAAATGCCATTGTTTTGCTGTGAAGTTGTCTGTGTGTCTTTAGGACACATTGGCAAGAGGCTCAGAGTTGAATAATGTGGAGGATATATAGCCAAGGCTGCCCAATGGGTAGAGTTTATGACTCTGGTCCCAGAGTTCCCTGTTGTATAAATGGTTTGTAGAAGAGACAGAGCTCTCAGCCAGCTTTGCAGGTGAGTTTTGATCCAAAGACTTTGAGAACTCTGCTTAGAGGTGTATCTGATAGGCTTGCATGGCCAGAGGGGAAAGCATGGCCTTAGGTGTGAGAAAAATTAAAGATATTGGATAGAATCAGTCAAAGCTAGTGTATACATTTTGGGTAGCAGGCAGGACCAAGAATTAAAGTAATGGTTACCTAATGATTTTGGCTTCACTGAAACAATAAGGAAAATCTTTCTTATGCAATCACACTTGGCAGTAATGTCTTTCTTCTGAGAAAAGACAGAATCTCATTCAACCATATCTCAAAACCCATTCATTGATAATCATTAGCAAAAGTATCTGAAGAAATGTATGACTCAAATGAGCACATCAAAATTTAAATGCAAAATGTGCATTTTTAGGCCATTTGCTTGGAGCCATGGAGAAAAACTAAAAGTACATGAAAATTCTGCAGGTGTATATAATAAAAACTTAAGTGAATAAGTATACCAGATGCAACATAATGAAAGTTGATATTAATTTGCCAACTAAAAATTCTAAAAATAACAGGGAAGACTAAGATCTGTGCCAGGGATCACAAAAATGATTAAGGCATCCTACATTGTTTATTAACAAGCCAAAAATGTGTGTGGTTTTGGTGCAAATTAAAAGGATGCAGAGAAACACAAATGACAGTGATTTAATTTGACTAGCTCATCAGTTAAGAGGCTATTAAGAAATAAATTTTTGTAATTTAGTTTCCAGACCTCCCACATGTTTGAGGTCACAGAGGGGTGGTGGAGAAAGCGTGCTGGGGTCAGATCAATTCCGTGTGGATATCACGCTGACTACAAGGGATGCAGAGAAAACCTGACATAGGTTTTCTTTGTGTTCCGGAGTAAGAAATCAGATGGTGGGCACAGCCTGTCTCTCAGCGGTACAGATGTCTTAAAGGATAACAGTGATGCCAGAATGGCAGAGAAGGACATGTTTCCCGTATGGCAGCAGGTGGAGCACAGGATGAACTGCTTCACTTCCTTCCCTCACCTTCTTCCTTCTCACTAGTTCTTCATTTAATAAGTAATGAATTATTTATTACCATCATTACTAAAAAATAATTCATTTTTTATTAAATCCTTAGTATACAAAATAGTGATCTTTGTTATAACATGTGTTTCCATGTTACTATTTGTATTATATTATATTGTATTATTTTTCTCATGGTCCTTGCTCCTCTGTTCGACGTTTCTGCCTTTTACCTGGTCCCCTTCCTACCCACTAACAGCCCCCTTTCTGCCTCTATATACTTGTGTGCACCTCATTGGCATGTAAGAGTAAACATATGATGAAATCTCTGTAGTTCCCTACATACACTTTTCCTATAAATGACATACTTTCATTCTTATTTATGGTAGTACTCCACTGTGTAAATGTACCACATTTTCTCCATCCATTCTTCAGCTGACGGGCATCTAGGTTGCTTCCCGGTACTTGCTATTACAAAGAATGTTTCTATGAACATATTTGAACAGATGTCTTTGTTGCATGGATGTGGATCATTTGGGTATATCCCTAAAAGGGGGATTTCTGGGTCCTGTGGTAAACTGATTCCCATTTTCCTGAGGAACCACCATACTGATCTCCAAAATGGCTGTACAAGTTTGCACTCCCATCAGCAGTGGAGGAGTGCTCCCCTTTCTCCACATCCTCTCCAGCATGAGTTGTCATTGGTGTTTCTAATTTTAGCCATCCTGGCAGAAGTAAGATGGTATCTCAGAGTTGTTTTGATTCACATTTCTCTGATAGCTAAGGATGTTGAGCACTTTCTTAAGTGTCTTTCAGCCTTTATGATTTCCTCTATTGAGAATTCTCTCTTCAGTTCTGTACCCCATTTTTAATAGGGTTATTTGGTCTTTTGTTGACTAGTTTCTTGAGTTCTTTGTATATTTTGGAGATCAGCCCTCTGTCAGATGTAGGATTGGTGAAGATCTTTTCCCAGTCTGTGGGCTGTCATTTGGTCTTTTTGACTATGTCTTTTGTCTTACAGAAGCTTCTCAGTTTGAGGAGGTTCCATTTATTAATTGTTGATCTCAGTGTCTGTGTTACTGGTGTTATGTTCAGGAAGCAGTCTCCTTTAACAATTTGTTCAAGGGTACCTCCCACTTTCTCTTCCAAGAGGTTCAGTGTGGCTAGATTTATGTTGTGGTCTTTGATCCATTTGGACTTGAGTTTTGTGCATGGTGATAGACAGGGGTCTATCTGCAGTCTTCTACACACCATCATTCAGTTGTGCCAGCACCATTTGTTGAAGATGCTTTCCTCCTTCCATTGTATACTTTTAGCTGTTTTGTCAAAACTCAGGTGTTCGTAGGTGTGTGGGTTAATATCAGGATTTTCGATTCAATTCCATTGGTCTACCTGTCTATTTTTGTGCCAGTACCAAGCTGTCTTCAGGACTATAGCTCTGTAGTAGAGCTTGAAGTCGGGGATGTTGATGCCTCCTGAAGTTCTTTTATTGTACAGTGTTGTTTTGGCTATCCTGGGTCTTTTGTTTTTCCATATAAAGGTGAGTATTATCCTTTCAAGATCAGTGAAGAATTGTGCTGGGATTTTAATGGGGATTGCATTGAATCTGTAGATTGCTTTTGGCAAGATTTCCATTTTTACTATATGTATCTTACCTATCCAAGAGCATGGGAGATCTTTCCATTTTCTGGTATCTTCTTTAATTTCTTTCTTTAAAGACACAAAATTCTTGCTATATAAGGTCTTTCACTTGTTTGGCAAGTCAAGATACTTTATATTGTTTGTGGCTATTGTAAAGGGTGATGTTTCTCTGATTTCTTTCTCAGCCCCTTTATCATCTGTATATAGTAGGGCTACTGAGTTTTTTGAGTTAGTCTTGTATCCTGCTAGTTTCCTGATGGTGTTTATCAAATTGTAGGAGTTCCCCGGCAGAGTTTTTGGGTCGCTTATGTAATAGTGAAAGTTTGATTTCTTCCTTTCCAATTTGTAACCCTTGATCTCCTTTTGTTGTTTTATTGCTTTAGCTAGAACTTCAAGTAGAATACTGAAGAGATATGGAGAGAGAGGGCAGTCTTGTCTTGTTCCTGATTTTAGAAGAATTGCCTTAAGCTTTTCTCCATTTAGTTTGATGTTGGCTGTTGGTTTGCTGTATATGGCTTTTATTATGTTTAGGTATGTTCCCGTTATCCCTGATCTCTCCAAGACCTTTATCATGAAAGGGTGTTGAATCTTGTCAAAGGCTTTTTCAGCATCTAGTGAGAGGATCATGTGGTTTTTCTTTTTCAGTTTGTTTATATGGTGGATCACATTGATAGATTTTGGTATGTTGAACCATCCCTGAAACCCAGGGATGAAGCCTACTTGGCCATGGTGGATGATTTCTCTGATGTGTTCTTGGATTCGGTTTGCCAGTACTTTATTGAGTATTTTTGCATTTTGTTCATGAGGGATATTTGTGTGTAGTTTTCTTTCTTAGTTGTGTCTTTTTGTAGCTTGGGTACTAATGTAATTGTGCCCTCATAAAAAGAGTTTGATAATGAAACTTCTACTTCTATTGTGTGGAACAATTTGAGGAGTATTGGTATTAGCTCTTCTTTTAATTTCTGGTAGAATTCTGCCCTGAAGCCATCTGGCCCTGGGCTTTTTTTGGTTGGGAGACTTTTGATGGCTGCTTATATATCATTAGGGGTTATAGGTATATTTAAGTTGCTTATTTGTTCTTGATTTAATTTTGGTAAGTAATAGTTATCCAGAAATTCATCCATTTCCTTTGAATTTTCAAATTTTGTGGAGTACAGGTTTTCAAAGTACGACCTGAAAATTGGATTTCCTCTGTGTCCGTTGTTACATCTCCCCTTTTTGTTTCTGATTTTTTTAATTTTATATTCTCTCTCTGCTTTTTTGGTTAGTTTGGATAAAGGTTGTCTATCTTGATGATTTTCTCAAAAACCAACTCTTTGTTGCATTGTTTTTTTTTGTATGTTTGTTTGTTTGTTTTTTTTTTTTTTTTTTTTTTTGTATTGTCTTCCTGGTTTCTACTTTGATTTCAGCCTTCAAATTGATTATTTCTATACAATAGCTGATACGTACACTCTTCAGACTAATGGGAAAGTGAACTTAATTCAAATGTCAGTTAACTGAAAACATGATAAACTATTTAAAGGAACACCATTCAACTTTAAACATGAGAAAATCATTCACTTGTGTCACAATGTGATAAAACAGAGATAAAACTTTAAAATATTATACTAAGCAGAGGCCAAAACACACACAGATCCTAAAAATACCCAATTCCTAAGAAATGACCGCTAAAAGCAAATCCATAGAAATGGAGCATATTAATATTTACCTGGAGTTGGGAAAGGGCAATGGTCACTAGACATTAGGACTGGTTTTGGGGTGAGAAAAATATCCCCAGACTCAGATGTTCTAGCAGTGTGCAACTCTGTAAACTATGAGATGGTTTCAGTGCCTGTGTAAAACTACTGAATTCATAGCATGCAAATTTTAATAGAGCTGGAAGGAAGGGAGGACAAGGAAAAAGGAGTGAAGAGAAAAGGGAAGAGAGGAAGGACTATAAAGTGGCTTCCAGGAAACAGCTCTGAAGCTGGCCTAGTAGTCACTGTGTACAATCCAATGCACTGGACAACAACACAGAGCACACACCACTAGACCCTCCTATTTTTGGAAAAATGAACGAGTTATGCGCCAAGCTAAGGAAGTTCACGGGCTGCAAAGGGCGGGAAAACAATCTGTCCTTTCATCTATTTTTGTAAAAGAAGCAGAAGCTATAAACATCTTCTTTTTCCTGGGTTGGTAATTTTATCCCTCGTGACCTGTCTTTAGCCCCAAGAAGGAAGTCGTTTGGTTGGAGCTGTGGGGACCGAGTGGTACTCTCACCTTCTGTTGCACTGAGCAGCCCCCTCTGTTCCCACGTCTTCTCTCACCTGCTTCTGCCATTTATCTTTCCTAACACTGGCAGGAGAGGACACGAGAATTAGCTGTTGGAATCCTGACCTCACACAGTGGACCAACCCATAGACCCAAGAGCTGCTTATTCATGTGATTGCACTTCCTGAGAGCTGACAGACAGCCCCTCACTCTGAAATCATTCTCAGGCCACCAGCGTACTCTGACACAGAATAGACACAGCTGGGAGGAGGCCAGACTCGTCCCACGCACTCATACATGTTGTCCCAGAGACAGACCCAGGGCTGTGTGTGGGTGCTTTGCTTCCTGAGAGAACGAACCTTGCAGCTCTGTGCCAAGATGCTCCTGCCTGCAACATACAATTGCAAGCAAGAGGTCTGCACGAACTGATTCTGCTGATAATAAACCAGAGAGAAATGAAGTGTAAACAATGTCAGTGTCCTTGAAGTTAAAAACACGCACACTGCTTAATACCAAACGCATTATAGGAACACAATAGAGGAATCTCCTTTGTACTATGGACCTTGAACATTTACGACATGCGGCTACTTTGTTTGTAGATGCACAGGAAGGAGTCAGTGGCGGTGCCTCAACTACAGAAAGTAGTGGTATGCCCATGTGTATTTACGGTATCCAAAGCAAGATGAGCACACCACAATGAAAAAGAAAATGATGGGGTGATTGTGATATTCATGGTTGTTAGGCTTGACTACCTATGGCGTTAACTCAGACCCGAAGAGATGGAATTTTTGTTGTTGTTGTTGAATCATTTGAGGTGGGGAAAAAAATCCACCTTAAATCTGTGTCACACATTCTCATGGCAGCCTATATAAAGGACATGGGACAGGGAAGCTCTTGCTCATTGCCTGCTTGCCCTCACTCTGGCTGGCAAGTCTATTCCTTCACTGGCATCAGGGCTTACTTCTTTGGGATTCCAGCATATACTAAGACCCCCTGAACCATCCAGACTTGTGACTGAATGACTATTGAATTCTTGGACTTTCCTTTGGCAGACAGCCATTGTTGGAATATTCAGATCATAACTTCTAAGCCACTCTAAGAAACCCCATTTTTACACGCTCATAGATTGCATTCTATCAGTGCTGATTCTCTAGAAAACCCTGACTAATACGGAGACAAATATAGGCATTTGCTTCTGTTGGTACAGAGACACTCTGGGGGGAAGTACACAGGGAATAAGCAGTAGCAGCTGTCTCGGTGGTGGGGACCTGAACCGTGGTGACAGGAGAAAGGGGTCCACATTATACCCACTCATCCTCTTCCTCTTCCGGCTCCATCGCTGTCTTTGTAGACACTGATAGTTATTTTTAACATGCCTGACTGTTTTCTGTGGCTCCCATCCTGTTCCTCAAAACTGCCTTCTGCTTAGGAGAGAATAAAAAAACCACCTCTGGACATAGCTCTGTCTCATGGCCACCGTGTTACGTGCCATTTGAGTTGGCCTTAGGTTTTACTTTCTTTTCTGCTATTTCAGAGAACAGCCCCCTGCCCCTTCTTTTTTGGGCACGGTTGAAATGTAACCCTATTTTCTGTAACCCTAAAAGAAACGGCCTCTTCTCCTTGATGTCTTTACTTAGCATTCCTCTTCTCTTTACTCTTTGTAGTCTTTTCTTAGAGACCTATATTTTCCCTCTCTGATTCATCATTAATCATTACCACTCTATCCTGCTGGTCTCTGTTCTCCGGTAACCACACCTTGAGAGCCCACCATAGGGGATCCTTTGTTAACAAAGTCCATGAGCATGTTCTCCATATCCATATTATATTTGACCTCTAACATGTCAGGGGAGACACCTTTCCCAAAGCTTTTTCTCCGTGTCTCTGGGCTTCCTCACTCTCATCCTGAGTGGCAATTTAGACTAGCTGTTCTAGTGGAAAGCTGTGTGCCTCTACTACATAATCATCCATAGACATGAACAGGCTGATTATCTCCATTCAGTATTAATAGGTCACAACTCAATCATTGTAGTCTCAATATTCAGTGCCTAAGACAGCTAAGACAGATTTTTAACAAATTAATATTGGATAAATGAATTATCGGCGAAGGAAAATTTTCTTCTGTGATCCTGGATTTCAGTACTACCTGTGACAGGAAGTATGCTATGAATCATCTCTATTACCATACCATTACCTCCTTCCCTCTTGCAACAGAACTTGAAATTAGTTAGAAATCTGTTTAACCCATTTTAGATAATCTCTCTCTCTCTCTCTCTCTCTCTCTCTCTCTCTCTCTCTCTCTGTCTCTCTCTCTCTCCTTCCTCCCACCCTCTCTCTCTCCCCCTCTCTTTTCTCATTCTCATTAGCATCTGAACTTCATCTTAACTAATACACACCTTAACATGGGTGCAATTAACATAGCTTGGATCATCTGAAGGCTGGAAAGGTGAGCCTTTGGTTCTCTGGTTCACTTCTATCACAGAGACGAAGGATGTCTGTCTAAATTAGGGAAGATCACAAAGGCAAAGCCAAGATGATCAATAGCATGTTTCTCACTCAGGGCTGGCTGGCTTGGTCCCGAATAACAGGTTTTTGGGGTGAGAAATATGAGAACTTATGGGATAAAGACATATATGGCTGTTACTCAGGACCCCCTCCCCCCCCCCCGCCTCCTTTTTGAGAATGAAAGCTATCTGCTGAAACCTACTTAAAAGTGACTGGGTTAGTCAGTTCAGCCTTTCAAAAATGAAAAGTAAATTGGAGTTTTTTACAAGCTGATAATTCTGGGAACAAGCGGAATTCAATCAGCAAACCAGACGTTTCAACACTACAGGAGCACGTTACCAGCGAGTTAGTTCTGATTACAGTAGCTGAAAGTGACATTTGGAGGAAGATCGGGAAGCCAGCAGACACACCCTAATAGGGAAGCACAAGACTGAGTGGTGATGAATATTTTAATCTCTTAGAGAAGCCTGCAATTGATTTATCTTTAGCAGCATTCAAAGCCTTTTGCAGCCATAGTCTTAACTGATGTTTGGGAATAATTTGAATACCTGATGCATGTGAAAAAGTCCAGACTCACGTCTTCACACTGTGAAGCTTGATAAGCCACAGTTTTTCCCATATGGGCATGCAACTGATTAACTATTAGCTTGACCCATAGAATTCCCTTGCAAACTGACAACCCTGAGAAAGCCCACGCCCGTAGTGAAGTCCTCCTCCTGAAAAGGGCGCAGGCGCCTTGCCCTTTCTCACAGTCCTCTTGGCTACAGGAAAACAAGAATGCTCTTTGTCGGGGTAAAGCCAGGAGGGGCACTTTGGAGCTCATTTTTCTCATGGTGCATTCAAATCAAAAGGAATGAAGATAATTTAATTTGAAATGTGCCCTAGTGTTCCTTGTACTACCCCTGTGCTCCAACATGTTTCTGAAGAAAATGATTAGATGGTAAGAAATCAAACTAAAGAAACGCAGCTGGATGTCTGACATCTTAAAAAAAAAAAAAGTCCATTTAGACAGCCTGCCTTGTCTTTCCTTTTATCCTCTCTTTCTAAGATGAAACGGCTGATAACTCAGTCTCTAGCACCAAAGGCAATGTATTTCAATGTATAAGGTTAGTAGGGAGTGTGTGTGTGTGTGTGTGTGTGTGTGTGTGTGTGTGTGTGTACCCTTGTGTCAAGGGAAGATGCCAGGGTAGGCATCCTCCTCAGTTACTGTCTGTTCTACTTTTTTGAGACAAGACAGGGAGCCTGGGGCTCACTGATTCAGCGAGACTGGCCAGCAAGCCCCACAGCTTCTCCTGCCTCTGCCTGCCTAGTGCTGGGATTACACACCTGCCTGCTTGGCTTTGATGCTGAAGTTCCAATCCAGGCCCTCATATTGCACAGCAAACACTCAGCAACTCTGAGTCATCTCTCCAGATCCTCAGATAGTTTGAGTTTAACATTTTTATTTAAAATTCAGGTCTTCAGGCTTGGTGGCAAGCACCTTCACCAGTTATGCAATTCCCTGGTGCTTAATTATGTTTTAATTAAACATTTACTAGTACGTTATCTGAAGTAAAGTGTTCACTTTTGCTTTGTGCGTGAATAATCTAGTCACACACTAGTTAGGACTTTACAGCCATCATTAGCATAATGCTAATGATGAAATGGTTATATTAATTTAATCAAATTAATGTATTTATGTGTGGTGAAGTTACAGTTCTGGGGACTAAAGGAGGTCTATGCATGCCAGGCAAGCTCTCCACTAATGAGGTGTATCCTAGGGCTGGATGCTAATTTCAAACAAACATGCAGAGCATTTTGAAGTGTGCTCAATGTGAGTTCTACAATATTCACACATCAGGCAGAGTGAGTGGCTCTATAGCCACGCTGTACAAGGAAGGCCCAACCATAGATTCGCACAAGGTGTATGATCAGGAAAAGCTCCTCGGAGGCAGGATAGAAGCACAGGGAGTCAAGAGGACATGGGAAGAGAAGGAAGTGCCTCATCCTGGGAACTGATTTACATTTCAGACTGGCTGCGAGTCAAGAGCATCAACAAAACTGAATAAACCAAAACAGCTATAACGTTGGCAGCAAAGAACGAATACTTTTTTTTTCCTTCTGAGGGATAGCTCAAGTAAGAGTTAGAATAGCAATCTGTAGCCAAATTAACACTCCCATTTCACCCTAAACCAGAGGAACCTCAGAGACCATCTTGTAATTCGATTACAAAAGGAAAGCTCTATAAGAAAAGCAGTAAGTAAAGCCACTCATTTTTAATTTACACATTCTTTAAATCTGGCTTTACATTGCCACTGAACAGTATGCGATCAGGAGCTGCAGTCATATTATAGCTGTTGTTGCAACACTCACACTTAAGTCTGAGGCGTTTCCTGGCTCTTTCTTAGCAAGTCCTAGCTCTACTCCATACTGACTTGGGCCAAAATTGTTTCCTGTGGCCAGTGTCAAGATCCTAGCATCATCTGAGTCAATGGAGGTCCTGGCAGGGGTGTGGGTGGGGTGAACTCCTCAGTCCGAAGCCGGAACATGCTTCATCTCCCACTACGTGCCCTTACCTCGCCGGACTCTCTCCCTCCTGTGTGGTAAATGGGATGAAAACAAATGCGCCTCTTCTGAGAAACAGCAAGGGCTGAGTAAATGTGGTTGTGTATAGTGGAAGGCATCAGATACACGGAGTGGAAACTCAACTGAAAGTCCTGAAGTCCTGGGGGGAGGGAGAACAGCTATACTTCACATGCCCTAAGGTAGCACCATCTCCACAGTAAGCTTTAAGAGTTTCAATTGTTTCCCCTTCCAGCGTCACACAGAAATCTGTCCCTCCCTGGCACTGGGCATACTTTGCTCATTTCACAGGAGACCAGAGGAGGAACCTGGGCCTGAGGGCATGCAGCTGCCTGAGGGTCCCTCTGCTGGGTTTACAATAAATACAGTTTTGTTGACAGCTCTAAAAAAAAAAAAAAAAAAAGATGATGATGACGAAGATGAGGAAACAAATAGCATAGAATCAGCTAGCACTGTGAGAATCGTGTTGATTATGCCATGTAAGTTGCAATAGGAAAAACCAAGGTGAAACTGTAATTCCCTTCCCTCTAAGTGAGTTTCTACAGGAAACAAATAAAAAACACTTCAGTAACATTAAACAAAAACGAAAGAACCCAAATTCTGAAATCAGATGCGTAGCATGAATGGTGACAGAAGACATGCGTAGCTAGGTGCCCTCAGAGTTCTATGACACTTGGTGATTGCTTTGCCTGCCTTCATTGTCCTAACTGTAATTTTCCAACTCCTAAATATAAAATTCGTTCCCTAGCTTCATTCTATTTTCAAATATAATTTCACTCTTTCGAAGCAAAAGTTTGGATATAAACATTTCTCGAACAAAATAAAGCATTTTCTATCCCAAGACATTTCCACACAATTACTAGAAGCACAAATGCTGGAGAGAGCCACATTTACAAAATAGCTGGATAATGTGCATGGCCGGGGTGAATAAAGGACAGCAGTGATGATGATTTCTACGACGAATAAAGCGCCTAGAATAGTGGAGTGCTTAGAGGACGCTGCAAGCTTCCTTAGGTCCTCTGTGGCCGTGCGTGCTTGAATGACAGTTCTGATAGTACATTCTCTTGGCATGCTCAGATCTCGCTGCTTCCCAAGTCTTTAAGATGTGAAATGAAACCCCAAGGGACACATTAACGGGGCCAAAGGCACAAGCAACCAAAGCCAGCGGCCATGTCGCAGCGCCCTGGATTCCCATGAGAAATTCTGCAACCAGTTTATCTACGTCACGAGTCTGCAAACGGGCGGCTGCAAGAGTTTAAAAATACTCTGTTTTGAGATTTCCCTGGCCATGTTTAGTTCCCAGTCTGACGGTCGTAGGGGAGACACTAAAACTGAGAAAGGAGGAGATGCGGGTGCTGAAAGCCTCCTACACCTATCCCCAAGCCCACCATCCTCACAGACCCGTGCAGCTGCTCCCCTCTCCAGGGAAGCTGCAGTCTCAGGTACGGCTCTGCCATCCCTGGACATCTGCTTGGTTTGTCTATTTTCTGCTACGAGCAGAGGACAGGAAGGAAGGGTTTGTTTCCTGTAAACAGAGGGAGAGAAAATTACAGCTATTATTGTTTTGACAACGGAAGTCCTAGCTGAAACGGGTAGCATAGTTCATTCCTGACAGGCAGCAGGTCTGAGAATGGCTCTTGGCAAAAATTCCTCCCAAGGGGTCTCAGAGAAAAGCGGAATGCCTTGATAGCTTTGCATTAGATGTCTAACGGCCAGGCAGAACCATTCTGAGCCATCTTGATCCTGGGCTCTGGAAATGGAATGCAGCCTGTGTTTTGATGAATGTTTTCATACAAGCCTCCACCATCCAGGGTGAGCATGACAGTTCTTGACCTTCAAGCACATGCTCAAGTTTATGCAAATGTATACCCCGTGGTCCATTTATATCTATCTTTTAACTGTCTCCCCTTGTTCCCATACTATCAAACTTCATTTCTTTTGCAGTCTTCTTGCCATTTTAGATTACATACAGTTGCTGTGCATTTGATGGAAAACTGTGAAATTACCCAGTGAATCTTAAGATCCTGCCTCTTGATTTCAGTTTCAATATTCAGTTTGTCTACATGTTGCTACAACTGTGTTTCACTTCGTGTTATGTTGAAATATTTTAACTCGTTTTTATAGATCAGTATTTGAAGTCTAAAACAAACAAAAGCCAACCAAACAAAAGGAGGCTAAGAGATAACCAGATTCATTGTTCTGGGCACCAGAAAAAAGACAAGCCAGGTATCTCCACCTACTAAAGACAATGGAATTTGTTATTCAAAGAGAATTATGAGAGCAATAAACTATGTTCATATTTGGAGCAGGGTGCATGCTCTACTAAGAATGTAAAGCATCCTTTAGATTTCTTTGACGAAGCTGCAATACTAGCAGAAGAGTATAGGCTGCATCAGTCAGTGGAATTGTTTCCAGCCTGGGCAGTCTTCCGAATGACAAGGTGTCTGAAAGCTCAGGCTTGGTCCTCCATCCCATTCTGTCAAGGCCGATGGCTTCAATTAT
This sequence comes from Phodopus roborovskii, assembly GCF_943737965.1. NCBI lineage: Eukaryota > Metazoa > Chordata > Mammalia > Rodentia > Cricetidae > Phodopus > Phodopus roborovskii. The sequence goes on from NW_026125397.1 coordinate 12,177,281, forward strand.
ATCTATGTTCTTTGCCAATTGGAGACTCCAAGCACCACCTGTAATGCATGCCAGATTCTTAGATGTCACAGTTTACCTGATGCAGACACTTGACTATCTAGTAGACTTCTTACACTTCCCGTACCTGAAACAGGACTCTCCTTCCCCTGAAACCTGCTTTTCTCGACACCTCACCTCAATGATTATTGCCACCATTTACTTGGCTGCTCAGTTGGGAAATTGCTCCTTATTTTGCTTTGTATTCACAGTGAATCTTCCAGCAGTCTCTTAGTTTTACTTTCCCCCATATCTTCCGTTGTGTCTCTCTCTTTCTCCATTCCTAGGTGCACCCTATAACTTCAAACCACCTTCTCTTTCACCCAGAATACTTGTGGTAGCCCCCACTTGAAAGCTGTACTAGATGTCTACCCTTGAACTTGTGAGATTGTAAATCATTTAAGCCTATCACCTCTGCTATTAAACTCCTCGAGGGAATGCCCATTGTGTTCAGTATTAGAATTGAAACACCTTACCTTGAAATGCCTTCGGTGATCTCTTCTACATACTCTATCACTCAAGCACTGTAACCATCTTTATGTTTCCTGGAGTCAACTCTTCCCCACTAGAGTCTCCCAATGAGGACCATTGCCCCGCATTTCCTACCCTCGACCTCCGGTTGTTCCTCCTGAGATGCACTGCTGCCTCCCACAAAGACCAAAAGCTCATTGGACTCAACTGCTGCCTGGTGATTTCTTGTTTATTTATTTCTTCGTTATCTCTCCTCTCCCAGCAAGCTATCTCTCACCTCAGAAAGCTATGTGAACAGAGGCTATGTGCTCAGATCCAACATGGCCCAAAGGCTCCTGACATGCAGTGATGCTCAGAAGTTACAAAATGGATTGCGGAATCAAACAAGCAAGGAGCCCTATGTATTCTTGCATATCAGGGAAAGTGTTCTTAAGCAAGTGTTGGGTAAGCTGTGAGAAAGTCGAATTCTTTATGTGGTCAGCTCTGAAAGTATATGCACGCAAGCAACACTAATGAGACTTAGCAAGCAGTGTGTGTGTGTGTTTGTGCATGTGTGTGTGTGTGTGTGTGTGTGTGTGTGTGTGTGTGTAAATAATAATCAGAGGAAAGAGGACTTTGATTAGAGAGAGAGAGTGGGAAGGTGGAGAGGATATCAGATGGACTGAAGGGAGAAATAATGCAACATTTTAATTAAAGTAAAAATAGGTAATTTATTGAGAAAATATAAGTGTTGTTGGAGTACAACACCAGATAATGGATTGTAATTAAGTGAAAACTTGAGGGGAAAGGAAGGAGAGAGAGAGATGGAGAGAGATGTTAGAAGAAAGTGAAGGAGGAGGAGGAAGAGATGAGAAGTCAACAAAGGGAGGAGGGAGAGAAGGGAGAGAGGAGGAAACTTACAGAATTATGTCCAAGTTTGCCATTTTTGAAGCTCAAGAGAGGAGGAAAGGAGGAAAGGGAGGGGGAAGAGATGAGGAGGAGGAGAGGGAAAAGGGAATTGGCAGAAAAGCTGAAACTCAGAGAAGTGTTCAGGGTTGGGGACTAAGTTAAGGATTACAGAATTTTTTCCCAGGGTTACAGAAGAACCACTGTTCATGTAAGCAAGGAGGGAACAAGATAAGAAACGAGATTCACTGTCAAAACAACCTCTGTGTTGCTACGTGGAGAAGAGACTAGGGTGGGTAAATATGGCACCATTTTTGCCATTGGAGAACTGTCACTGTATTGGAGAGGAAATATCCTGAGAGCTTGCATTAAACTCTTGGTAGAGGAGATGGAGAACTTTGGACAAATCCTAGAGATATTTAGAAGATAGAAAAGGTAGGCTGTTTAACACTAAAGACAGTTTAAAAGGTATATGGAAATCTACTATTAAGGATACTAAATATATCATTTAAAAAGAGTTGGGTTAAGATATTATATATGGGGGGGGGGTAATGCATCTCCTGAAAACCACGTTACTGAACAAAAATCTCAGTATCAGATGTAGAATACCTTCCTTTGAGTTATTTGTCATGGGGTTTCCAAAGATACCCCCTAAACAATAGAGTATTGACTCTGCTTTTGGATGTACACCAGAATGTGGTGGCAAGACCCTATTGCTGAAAACACTACACTGTTTGGTCACAGAATATGAAAAAAAAAAAATCACGCTGGACCTCACTTGGAAACTTCCTCTTGCTGGCTGCTTTTCACAGTAATGGAAGTTGCTCAGCAGGCTGCTGGGAGAGAAAAGCCACCATGATACAGTAATGAGCACCATGGCAATGTGCAATAGTGGCATTCATATCATAGGGAAAACCAATAACGTTCTGATGGATTTAAGGCTGGATGCACTGGAGGTAACTCATGTTTGGTAGTGTAAACATGACTAAAAGCACATGGCTGAGAAGATCACAGACCCCTGGGGCAAACATACGCTTATTAGTTTGCTTGATGGACATGATACCAAACTGCCTTCTAAATACTTATCTTTATGCACATTGGAGAAACTTCTTTGTGAAATGAATGGCCATTAATACAGAGAGTCCCACTGGGCATAGCCGGAAATGCTCAACCTTAAATTGGTCCTCTACAAGTCCTCCCCTCTAGGGCTCGGGGAACATCACTGAAGGGGAAGGGAGAAGATTGTAAAAAACAGAGGTTGGGGAGGAGTGCAAAAGGAAAAAGGTGTCTTTTGGGTATGACCTAGCCATTGCACTCATGAAGTCACTGTACTTGTGGTTACCTGAAAAGTAAATACATAAATAACCTGCTTGTGATAGGGCCTTCTAATATTTCATCATGAAAAGGGGAAGAGCTCATAAGGCCCACCCCTCCCTGAGGGATTACTGACAACTAATGTTGGCTGAGGGAAGAAGCATCATTTCTTTAATAGTATAGCCATTGCTAAGTTGCTCACGGAGCAATATGTAACCACTTACCCATGTTCATATAAGCAACCCTATTTAAATTCAGTAGAGCATATGAACCAAAAATCTTTGAAACTAGAAGGGGGCTTTATGGGAAATAAGAGGGGTTTCAGCAGGAGAAGACTAAGGGTAGAGAAAGGATAATAAATGGTAAAACTGACTAAAGTTCATTATAGAAATGTTTGGAGTTGTCAACGAGCACTTTCTGAAATAGTGATGTCTTGTTAGGTATGAATGAGATGATGAAATACGGGAGACGTGGAATATCAGATACTGGTCCTAAATCAGATTTTTACTAGCATACTGTATTAGTTATTTTTCTGTTGTTATAAGAAAACACCCTGAAAAAAAGCAAGGTAAAAGAAAGGAGAGGTCCCATGTAACAAAGGAGGCCTGGCAGCAGGTAGCAGGAGCAAGAACCTGGCTGATAACATTTCATCCACACGCACTGCAACGCGATTGCACTGATGGCAGCGCCATTCACAAAAACAGAGGAACTGAAATGGGGGTGGGCATGTTACCAGGGCTGGGAAATGGCTCCAATTATAAAGTGCCTGATGCACAAGCATTGGGATCTGAGTTCGGGATACCCGAGCACCTATGTAAAAGCTCACATTTGTGGCAAGTCTATAATTCCCACTCTGGGGATATGGATACAAGTGGATCTCTGGAGCTTCTTGGCCAGCCAACATAGCCAAATCCATGAGCTCCAGGTTCAGCGAGTGAGAATATTTCAAAACAATAAAGTGAAAAGGGCTGGGAAGCTCACAATGTCAGTGATTTACTTACTTTAATAGTAACTTACAAGTGCAGGCCCAGGGCAAGAGTGTTTTCCTGTGAGTGTGTGTGTATAGAAAATAAAGCCCTCTAGCCAAATACCATTCCTTGTTCTCTATTCGGCTTCCTAGTTCAGGTTCTCAGTGGTTATTTGGACAGCGTTTATGCTGTCCCATATTTCCATTCACAATGAGTAATGGACCATTTCCGGGCTCTCACTCCCACTTTTAATGAACACCAACACTAATTAACTGACAGTAACTTGTAGCTGCTCTTGGCTACGCTCATCTCTCACTGAGGTCATAGCGGGCGTTGGTAATGTAATTTATTACCATGCACACTCTGAGATGCTCAGGGTGAGGACCACTTTTACAAAATGCCAAAGCCATGCAAGGCAGGCTTCTCATGGTAAGGTAATATGTTCCGTAGCTCCTGGCCTTGGCCTAATGACGCATCAAAGTCACAATAATTCCACTGGAATGCTGCAAAGATTTCCCAACACACTACCATCTGCTAGGAGGGACAGAGGGCCACTGTTTTGAAGAAGGACTACTGCATACATGCTGAACTAAAGAGCCGCATTGAGGCCCCCGAACCATCTGAAGGGCATAGTGTGCCAATTTTTCAGTATTTGCCATAAATTCATTCTCCAACTAGCAAGTCATACCTCAGGAGGAAAGAACACTAAAACACAGTATCAAAGATCTCTGTTTAAGAGAATGGCAGGCACCCAAGCCATTGTGTGCCCTGCAGTGAGGTCACCCAGGCAGGCTCCTTTAAGACCCAACTCTGCACTCCCTGTGAACTCTACCAAATTAGCTTTACACGATGAAGCCGTCTTGCTTCTTTAGAGGATCAAAGTAGCTGGACCGAGTCCCAGTGCTCTGTAGATAACCAGTCACAGGATACGTTTGCACCCTGTTGTGCCCCCAAGTACATCATGCTGCAGATTCCTCTGTATTTCTCAGTTTATTTCCATAGAGGGAACTTGGGTTCACATATTTCCCTGTATTATCTGCACTAATCTGTACACTCCACTCTCCTTACAACGCCTCTGGAACTGTGTAACATTGTTTGTCTCATGTATGGGGCTACTGTTTCCAACGGAGTCCTTTTATCCTTCCTATAATAACCTTTGTAATAGTAACAGCACCTCCTTGTAACACTTAAAATGCTTTTCTCACAAGGACAGCATGACAAGGGAAAGTATGTCAATATGATTCTTAACTGACATTTGAATTGTGAAGTCACAAGACTGCTTAAGCAAAATAAGTAACAATGAGAATGAAATGATGCATTAACATAAAAAACGGAAGAGAATAACGCAAGTTAGAATGAATTTGAACTCTAATGGTGAGAGAGATTGTCGATATATCTCTTTTGCCCCCTGTTCTATTCATATAAACTAATATGTCTCTCTACACACAGCCATATGTGCAAATACATGATAAATGTAACCACAAAAGATATAAATTGGCATGTATGTATGTATGTATATGTATATTTGCTATATAAGTGAGTGTATTTGTGTGCATGTGTGCCTGAGTGTATGTATGTGTCCTACATGAATGCAAGAGCCTGTAACAGGCACATGGGAGTATTAGGTCTCTTGGGACTGGGGTGATAGATGGTTATAAGCTTCCATGAGAGTTCTGGGACTTGGACATGGGTCTTCTGCAAGGGCAGTAAGCATTCTTAACCTGGAAGCCATCTCTCTAGCTCCCGACTCTAAAGTTTTACCTCCTTCAATTCTGTAAGAGTGTGGTTGTTCAAATGCTGTCACTGATCTCTAAAAGTGTTGTGATATCACTTTCTTAAAAATTCCTTTGTCTTTATTTGTGAAAATTAAAACACAAACAAAACAGGCTCATTACTTTGTAGCTGAATTTTAAATTTGACATTCGAGTGTTTAATCAGCTTGAATATTCATCATATCCAGACAATTTATTCCAATTGAGGTATTTTTGTTTCCAAAAATTGAGCTAGCCCTTTTTGATCATGCACTATTATGGTTTTTTCCCTTTATTAGCTGTTCCTAGTTGCAAAAACGATGTGTGTTCATTACAACTCAAATGAAGAATTAATTCTATAAGGAAGAAATAATCTCCACCCAGCTGCATCCCTCTGATCTCATCTCAAAAGCAAATGAAAAGTCTACATTGAAGAATAATAAATGCCCGTATAAAGTAGTGTAGAGGGGCTACCCAAGATACATTTTAAGGAAAAAGATACACTTTTTGTTTATCTTTATAATGTGTTTATCTAACATAGCTATACTATAGTATGCATGGACAGTCAAAGTACTTGCAGTTTGTTCACACTCCAGGTAGGAAGAATTGTAGGAGCCAGAAGGTTCAAGGACACCATGAGAACATGGTTTAGAGCGTGGCTCATTGGAGCTCACAGACACTGAAGCAACAATCACAGAGCCTGTATGGGTCTGAACTAGTATGGTTGTGTAGATTGACTTCTGTCTTACTTAGGGTTTCCATTGCTGTGAATAGATACCATGGCCACAGCAACTCTTATAAAGGAAAACATTTAATTGGCTGGCTTACAGTTTCAAAGGTCTAACTCATTACCATTATGGCAGGATACGGCAGCACGCAGGCAGACGTGGAGAAGGAGCTGAGAACTCAGCATCTTGGTCTGCAAGCAACAGGAAGTGAACTGTGTGTCACACTAAGACTGATCACAGGAGACCTTAAAGCCCATCCCCATAGTGACACGCTTCCTCCACAAGGCCACACCTACTCCAATAAAGTCACACCTCCTAATAGTGTCACTCCCTATGGCTTATGGGGGCCAATTAGATTCCAATTATTGCTGTGTTTTTGAGGGACTCCCAACAGTGGGAGGGGGTTTCTCTGGCTCTTTTGCCTGCCCTTGGGACCCTTTTCTTCCCACTGAGTTGCCTCATGCAGCCTTGATGTGAGGGTTTGTGCCTAGTCTTATTGTAATGTATGTCATATTGAGTTGAAATCCCTGGGAGGCCTGTTCTTTTCTGAAGGGAAACAGAGAGGAGTGGATCTTGGGGAGAAGGGAGGTGGGGGGGGGGGACTTGGAGGAGTAGAAGGAGAGAACTGTGGTCAGGATGCAATGTGTCAGAAAAAAAAGATGAAAAGTACAGAAAAAAATAAAAAACAAAACAAAAACAAATGTTAAAGGGACGTTGTCAATAACCAGCCATTATGTATAAGTGTCTTTTTTTTTTTCTCTGTAGAAGAGATTTCCTAAAGTGGAAGCATTGAGTCAAATTATATGTATCACACTTATCATTGCTTGTAGGGATAATAGAAGGGAGTAGAATTAGTAAAATATTATAGAAATTAAATTAATAGAATAATTAAAATACCATTTCTGGGTTAGCTGTGTGTGTGACCACAGAACAGAACGCTAGCCAGAATATTCTTTGAGTTCGGTGAGAATATATTCACATTGTTAAGTAATTTCCTAATGGTCATGATTGCTGTGTTGTTGGAGTTATGATTGCATTATTTATCACTCTTTGAGTGTTTATATCATCTTTCAAAAAGAAAATGACAATAATACAGGCAGAAAAGCACTATAGCCTCTTCCCTAACACAATCCAACAAAAAGTACACAGGAGATCATATGGGAATCTGACCATCCTGCTTAAAGACCACAGTGTTCACAGCTAACCTAGTCATCCTTACGTATCTTATATAATTTCTGCCTGGAAAGATCAATAATTTCAGATATTTGTGATAGCTTCTAGAATCATTCTATCTTCTAGAATCATTCAATAAATAACAGACTAACTTCTATTTTTCACTGCTGAGTTATTATCCTCACCACCACCCTAATGCCCTCACACAACTTGTTATATGTTGACACAATGTGCATTGAGAAGAACATGGTGCATGTCTATTCAAAAAAGAGTACTTTGTAAAGAGACCATCAAGTGTGTCCACAAATAGTCATGACATGTTTCATTTCAGTATCCTTATTATCACATAGCATTTCCAATTTTTCAGAAGAGAAGGAATATTCATTACACTTAATAATAAAAAAACAAGGCCATTGTTGCAGAAAAGTTTATTTTCTATGAAGTCTGAATTTTATCTCGCTTGTCACGTATTCATTAAGTGCTTCCTCTCCATCAGGATCAGTCTTAGGCACAAAGGACACAGAGATGGATGTACTGGTCCCTGTTCAAAGGAGTCAAGTTTCTAATATGGTCTCCAAGGCAGTGCCCACACTTAGAGTGGAGTATGAGAGGAGCTTGTATTCAAAGATGTGTCAGTAAATATAACATGACTTTTAGAACAATGCTCAACAGTTACTTTTCCACATAAGATATACAAATAAGAACAAATAATATATTTGTACCATACTAATATACAAGTGCCATATTAAACTGGGAGATATCAACCATAAGAAACACCAAGACTTTATGGAAGACTCAAATTTTGTGTCTAGATAATTATGTCAATGGCTGTCGAGCAGCACTGGCACCATCCAAGCCAACAATTTCCTGTATACAGATTTGAAGGAGTAAGGAAGAAAGATTTCTAATTGGGCACTAGACCTGGTAAATTTCTTAAAAGCAAAGCCATGAACTAGGTAAGGCAGTTAGAGGAGAGCAAGCATCTTGGCTAAGAAGTGTTTCCTCAAACACCTCATATTTTATAAACTTGGTCTCTAGCAGGCAGTATCCCTTTGGGAGGTCATTTGGGAGGTGGAGTCTTATTGGAGGAAGTGAGTCACTGGGGGTAAATTCTTGGAGTGTGACATGCCTAATTCCTCCATAACCCCCATGTACTGCCATGTACTGGTACCACTGTGATGCCCTGCCAAACACACCTACTCTAGGCCAAACAACCACACAATGATCCTTCTGAAACCTTAAGTTGTCTATGTCTGGTATTTTGTTCACAATGACAGGAAAAAAAGGTAATAAATACACCCAATCAAGGGCATTAATAATAATAATAATAATAATAATAATAATAATAATAATAAAGCTCAGCACCACCTCTTGCTTCACGGTGAAATGCAGAATAAGATTCCCAGGAAACAGGAAAGGTTATTTTCCCTCATTGCCTCTCTCTAACAATGCAATGGAGGATCTGGCTAGCTGAGGCAATTAGGTAAGAAAATAGGCCTTGCCCCTGAAGAGAGAAAATAATTTGTAAGAAGTCCCTAATAAAGAACTAGGTAGTAAGGCTTATTAATGAACACAGCTAAGGAGCAGAAAATTGCAACAGGGAGAAAAAGAAGAAAGAGATACAGGGGGCATTAAGAGTGTAGTCTGTGCAGAAACTTTATATGGATTTTGATTCAAGCTATTACACACACACACACACACACACACACACACACACACACACACACCATACAGCAATTCACAAATTGTAAACTATGAAGTTCTGATAATAAGACACTTGGTTATTCCTAGACACAAGAACATAGTAGCCATGCATCTGTAACGAGCCCTATATTTTGGAGATATTCTAAAATATTTATAATTCACATGATGCCTGAAATTTGTTTCACAGTAATGAAAGGAGGAAGAGTCAAGGGTTAGCCTTGCATTGAAATCACTGACGCTTGGTACATACACATTCCTTGTCCTATTCTTTCTACACTGGTGCATCTTTTAAATTTGGAATAATAAAACTTTCTTAAACAAAAAGAATTTGAAAACAAAGAAATACTTTAAGTGGCAAAAAACTGTTTGCAAAGATATATAAACTATAGGGCAATAGAAGAAAATGTTAGACAAATGAGAAGGGAAAAAACCTTAAAATTAGCATCTCTAAAGATTCACACACAGGTTAGTGGTGGGTTGTGAGTTTGCCCAGAAGCCATATAATTTAATATAAAAAGTGAAGTGCTTCATTTCCAGCATTTATGATGAAATCACTCAGAGAAAGCTGTCAGCTTAGTGTTTTACCCACTCGTAATAGTGGGACTCTTCTAGGACTTGTCGGTGTAACTCTTGAAGAGGCTGCTGTGTAGTCAGTCATGCATTCATTTACTACGTCCACTCTTATAGCAATATATTTGAGCATATTTCATAGGCAGACTCTTAGTCAAGAGCTGAGGACAAAAAAGGCTTGTGTGCACAGTTTACCGGGGGGAATTAAATGGAGTTATAGCCCGGCAGTGGTGATGCACACCTTTAATCCCAGCACTGGGGGTGCAGAGGCAGGTGGATCTCTGATCTCAAGGTCAGCCTGGTCTACAGAGGAAGTTCCAAGGCAGCCTGTGCTACACAGAGAAACCATATGTCAAAAACAAAACAAAACAAACAAACAAATAAACAAAGATGGAGTTAAAATGAAGAACAGTCAGCAATGACACCCAACCCAGGCTCAGGGAGAAGGAAATGATGGATTTTTGTTGATATCTGAGTAGAGAGTATAGAAATTACCCAGGAAGAGAGAGTAAATAGAAAGCGGTTCTCAGACCATGGAGAGAGCTGGGCTGGAAAGAGAAACATCCAGGAGAACAGAGGTGGCGAAATAAGGTTGCACGAACCTAATGTATCTAAAGCCCTAACCCCAGTGTTCCCTGTAGAACTTCGCCTTCCCATCTTCTTACTTCCGTAAAGACAGCCCTTTCCTGTTAGGTAGTTGCTAGAGCTGTCAATCATGGGGTTGTTGGGCAGCTTTTTTTTCTTTTCATTTTTTTCCTACTGTCATCTAGCCCTGCAGCAAAGCCTACGTTAAAATCTATACAGAATATAGCTCTTTATTCCCACTTCTGCTGTCATCAGGTACCTAAGGTTTTCTGCTAGCCCTTTCTTTGCTTCTATCCTTTGTATTTTTGTATTACATTGTGTCTGTGTGCTTGCATGAGTGGTGTGTGTGTGTGTGTGTGTGCACACATGCGTCTTACCTGTATGTGAGTACATGTCTGTGTGTGTGCGTGCATGTCTGTGTATGTGTGTCTGTGCATGCATGTGTGTGTGTTCACATGTGTGTGTGCACATGCATGCATGTGTCTGTGTGTGTGTGAATGTGTGCATGTGTCTCGTCTGTAAGTGTGTGCACACGTGTGTGCATGTGTGTCTGTGCATGCGAGCATGTGTGCATGTGTATGTGTGCGTGTGTGTGCACGTGTGTATCTGTGTGTGTCTGTGCATGCATGTGGGTGTATGTCTGTGTGTGTGTGTGCGCGTGTGTGTCTGTGTGTGTGAATGTGTGCATGTGTCTCATCTGTATATGTGTGCACGCGTGTGTGTGCATGTGTGTGTCTGTGTGTACAAGCATGCGTGCATGCATGTGTATGTGTGTGTGTCTGTGTGTCTATGCACACATGTGGGTGTATGTCTGTGTGTGTGTGTGTGTGGTGTGCGTGTGCGCGTGTGTGTGTGTGTGCACGTGCGTGTGTATGCATGTGGAGGTCAGAGGACAACTTGCTGGAGTTGCTTCTGTCTTCCCACCATGTGGGTTCACAGTTCTCAAATTCGGGTCATTAGGCTTGGTGACAAGTTGACCAACTGAGCCATCTCGACACCCACTTAAATTCTTAACTGTCTATTGCTTTCTCCAGGCACCAGTGGATTAAAGTATATAACCAAATATGAGATGACAACTTCCCTTTAATCAAAACTCAACAGCTTCCTCCCTCACTCAGAAAAAAAATCGAAGTTCTGAAGATGGCCTAGCATCCCTCCTACCATCTGGCCCTCCCTGATGATGTCTCCTCCCAACGCCCTTAGCCTACTGATGGCCCCTTGCTCCTCCTTGTATGTTGGCTAGCAAATCCATTTCATTAGATACAGAATTTGATCCTGCTGGTTCCTCGGTGTGGAATGCTATTCCTCCAGGCTTTTTGTTGCTGCGATTTTTGTTGTTGTTTGTTTTGTCAGTTGGTTTCCTAAGTATTACTTTGTGAGGATTTCCCCAATTATTGTGTATTGAGCAGTAACTGCTTGATGCTGGAGAGATGAGCTTGTTCAGAGGGCAAGGGTTCAAGCTTCACCATCTTCTTCTGTAACTATGGTCCCAGGGGGTATGTCACCCTATTCTAGTCTCCATGGGCACTGCATGCACTCCGTACACAGCCATACAGTCAGACAGTCATACATAAGAAATAAAAACAACAATCTCAAAAACATTTTTAAAAGTAATGCCTCTCTCCAGAATTTTTCTTCATAACATGTGCATTAAGTAAAGTTACCAACTTGCTATTAAAACAACTTCCACATTTTAGCAGCTCAATAAAACAAAATGTATTTCTTGTTCCTATAAAAATCTAAAAGGATCCTTGCAATCAGGCAGCATATTCAGGTAGCTCACCTTTCACTGGCAATCCTGGTTCTGCACTTGGTTGCATCAGAGCTCTTAAGCCAACTTGAGCCCCTGGAGTTCACTGTTGTTACTTGAAGCATCCGCCATCAGGTAGAAGGGAGGCAACAGATTATTCATTGTCCACTATCTACAGTCCCATGGTTGTCCTTAGCCACAGAAAATCAGAACATATTGAAATGCTCTGTGCCCAGGAGGAGAAAAAAAAACAGTATGACAAGCAACAGACACCAAATATCTACCTCACTCAATCTCTGAAATATGAAAACTCTGCTCATTCCCCGGTAAGATTTTTCCCATGAATTAAGGTTGAGTATTTCTGAGCAATATAGCCCTCACCATCTGGCACTGTGACCCATAATGTAAGTGACAATGTAACTAATATCAACCAATACTAAATACTGGACAGTGATAGTAGGATTACTATAGTACAAACTCCTATTTGGAAAAGACATAGACCCCTCCAGGCTCCTGGTCAAAGTTTTCTTCGGTCATGTCAAGCACATTATAAAGGCCATCTTCTCATGGGTCCTGCATGGCTGTGCAATGATGAATGCCTTTTTTCTACTGCTCTCTGTGACTCCTGGCTCTTCCTCCTGGTGTGTTTATGTGTCTTTCTTCTCCATGGGCATATCTGGGAATGGAAACGATGGCCTCATTGGGAAAAGAGGAGTCAATTCCTAGTGGGGCACTGTGGAGCCCAAAAGACATCTTAAGATCTAGATGGTGAAAGGGTTAGGTTTTTTGACCTAGGATTATCCTTTCTTTGGTTTTTTTAATTTTCACAAGAACTAAGGAAATTATTTGTTCATTTGCTGTTAATCAGTTCCATGTGCAAAGACACAAACTCGCCGTTTTTCCTAGCACAGCTCTCAAGCCTGATTTACTATCAAGCGTTCTTGTCTGGGTGCCTCTGTCTTCCATAGACTCACAGTTCTCCAAGGCAATCCACAAGAGGTAGGAAAGTCACATCTTAATTTAACCCCCCCCCCAATTCTGATCATTTTGTTTAATCAAAACATTTTACTGGTTCTGTGTCCCTCAGAGACCTTTCATCCTACATTTCAATGCTTAGTTATTTAGCAGCAAATTGAGTTTTCCTGGATTCTGATGCCTCCAAACTTGAACTACCATTTTCCTTTCCAATCCTATTTGTAAACAGATCCCTTTCTGACTCCACCTCTGTCAGGAGGAAGTTGGTGGTAGTTGGCATATTCCCACCAATAATTTTTTCTCAATCATTTCTGCTACAAATGCCAGTTTAGCAGGCACAGCAAACTGTCTTCCAGGCTATCACAGGTGGGAGAGTGGGTCTATTCACAAGTGTCCCAAGCAAGAGATAGATAATACTCATAGTGTAACAAAAGTTATATTTTATTATTCTCACTAAAGATTCACACTCTGAGTTCCTAACTACTATCCCAAGCCTATCTCCCCAAGGCTGTTCATCTGTGCAATATATCTTAGCTAAAGGTCAGGTCCAGTCACTAATAAAAGTTTCTGGTTCAAGGGTCAAGATATTGGGGTAGACTCTCCAGCTGCAGGACAGATCAAGATGGTATCTCTCCAGATGTTCAGAGCAGAGCATTGCTCTTGGTCTCTGCTTGCATACTGTCCAGTGAGCAGTGTGGCGTTCTAGGACTGTCTGGTTATCTTGAGTGAGTGATGTAGCTGGGTTCCAGTTATCAGTACAGACTTGGGTGTAGTGGGGTTCCTGACTTAGCTATTTTTACATGTCTAAAAGACATGCTTTTACTGGGCTCATTACAAGGACAAGGAAAGCAAGGTCAGAAACCTTATCTTTGACCCCCTGTGACAGTTACTCTTCATTGTTAATGTCACTGAACTTAAGACTTAGGAAACAATCCTCTGTTTATGTTTGTGAGAGCATTTCCAAGAGGTTTAACTGAGGAAGGAAGATCTCCCACTCTGAATATGGGAGGCATACTGCATGGAGTTCCTAGACTGAGTGACAAAGACAAAGTACCTGGGTGATGGGAGATGTCATTCTGTAAATATGTTTCTCAGATTGGTTAATGAATAAAGCACTGTTGGCCAATAGGAAAGCAAGATAGGCGGGACTAGGAGACAAGGAGGATTCTGGAAGGAGTAGGAAGGAGATTCAAGATGGAGGACCGAGAGAGAACACAGCCCCTCCCCGGTAAGATGAGACCATGTGGAAATACTTAGATTAATAGAAATGGGTTAATATTTAAGACAGTGCTAGCCAATAAGTAATGCTCGTAACAGGCCAACAGTTTTATATCTAATACAGCATCTCTGTGTGTTATTTGGGGCTGGGACCAGACCGGCAGGAAAAACCTACTCATAATACTTGGGGGCACCAGCATTCATGTCTCTGCTTCCTGACTATAGACCTGATGTGACCAGCTGCCTGATGCCACCACAGCTAGGGACACTATCAGTGCAGTGGCTTTCTGTCATGACAGACTGCCTCCTCAAGTGGGAGGCTAAATAAGTCGTTCCTTCCATAAGTTGCTTTTGTTGTGTATTCTGTCACAGCAATGAGAGAAGTAACAAGTGTACCCAGAAGTCCTACTACCATCCTGATGAGTGTAAGTAGTCTGAGGTTCTAAGCTCAGAGAGGACAGAACAGCAGGCTTCAAATGACCTTCACAGCACCTCCTATAGCCTGCCATTCACGTAGTGTTTCCTGTAGACTGCCACTCACTCGTGGGCCCCCTATAGACTTCCCTTCTGATGCTTTTCAGGCAGTTCAGTAAGAAAAAGATCATATTTTCAAGTAAAATTTCAAATTCCTATTGCATCTATCATGCCTGTAAAATCAAACGTATCTGGAGTTTTTGGAGTTTGTGTTATTTGCTTTCCTCTATATCTAATTTATATCTATTCTGTCATGTCTAGTTTTGTGTTGACATAAGCTAGAGATATGTGAAAGGAGGGAACTTCAATTGAGAAAAAGCCTGCATAAGATCTAGCCCTAGGGCCAGCCTTTTCATTAAGGCCTGGGCAGCCTGGAAGATATCCATAGACCCACCTGATTCCATTTAGCTCAGGCGTGTGCTAGCCACCCACAGACCATGGTCCTGCCTGGGGCCTTGTGGCACTGAGGGTGTGAGTCCCATTTTGATGAGTGTGTATGTGGTGGAGAAATCGGTGAGAAGGGGGAAGCAAAAATGGCCTGTGTGCTGTGGAGAGAGGGGGGACTGAACAAGGGAATGTGGTGGAGAGTGTGCTGATTGGAAGGCCTGATTGCCACCTGGGGACATGGTGACGTCCAGACCTGGGCTGCTGCTACGGGCATTTCTGGGTCCATGGTCCTCCTGTAGCCGGGGTCTATGTTGAAGTCCAAGGCCCTTGTTGCCACCAAAGATCACAGAGAAACCAGGGGCTGGACCTCAATCTGTGGTTTTGTTGGCATTTGAGGTCTGTGCTTCCCCCTGGGACTATGATATCATCCTGTCCCAGCTGCAGCTGTGGGCCATGATTGAGTCCGAGGTCCTGCTGCAGCTAGGGTCTGTGTTGATATCAGTGGTCTGTGCTGCCACAGGAGGTCATAGGAACCATGCATGACAAAAATCAGAAGGCCATGCTGGCTCTGGGAAAGCTGGCCCTGCCCCTCAGAGGAGAGCTAGCACACTCCCTCATACCCTCCACTCAGGAGAAATGGCCCCACCATGGGTGAGGGGAGAACTGGCTCTGCCCCTCACCTAAGGGGTGGTCCCAGTGGCCTAGACTGACCAGCTCAGATACCACCCAGGCCCACAACCAAACCTTGGGTTGGCTCGCCCTAACATCTACCCCATCTAGAACCTGCTGGAGCTCATGAAGGGACTGGTCCTATAGAACAATACTTGGAGGATCTCCATAACTTGGGGTGGACAAAAGGAATTTTGATGAGGATCCAGTAATGATGGTGTGCCAGAAACCAGAAGTCTTGAACCAGACCAATGACGTACTTGCAATGAATATTTGCAAATAAGTTTGATTAGACAAAAGGGTATACTGTATGACACATTACAGCTCCCAATGCCGCTAGGTCGAATGGAGGGGTGTTTGAGAGGTGAGAAAGATAGAGAGGAAGAGATTTTTTTTGCTTGCTTAGTTTGGTTTAGTTTGATTTTTTAAAATTTTCTTTTGGGAGATCCTGCTGGGGTTAGGAGCAGATATGGGGGGACTGAGAGGTGAGCAGAATTGGGAAATATGTTGCAAAATTTCCAAAGAATCAATAAAGAAATCATATTAAAATAAAAGATACAGCTGTAGGGCCTTTTCTTAACTAGTGATTGTTGCAAGAAGGCAGCCCATTGCGTGTGGTACCATCCCTGGGCTGGTGGTCCTAGTTTTAAAAGAAAGCAAGCTAAGCAAGCCGTTATGAACAAGTCAGTAAGCAGCATCCCTTCATGGCCTCTTCATTAGCTCTGTCTTTGGGTTCCTGCCCTCTCTGAGTTCCTGTCCTGGTTTCCTTCAATGATGGACTACAATGTGAAAGTATAAGTCAAATAATGCCCTCCCCTTTTGCTTTTTGGGTATGGTGTTTCATCGCAGCAATGGAATTCCTAACCAAGACAAATATATACATATACATATATATATTCTTAATTTAAAAAGAATAGCTTGTATGCATTGAATATTTTTGTTCTAAGGCACATTAAACATTCTACTCACTTTACAGTAATTAATATAGTAGCAGTAAATGTGATCGTGATATGAAGGCATTGTCTTCAGTTTGCTGATGAGAAAATTTGATTGGCATTGGCAAGTTACAAATGTCAAGAATCTTGGCCCATAATGCATAGGTAGTAAGCAGCGATGCATGACTCAGCAAGTGTTGAAAATAGTTTAGATTTTGAGAAGAGACAAACAACTTGAAGGAAAGATTTCAGGTTTCCGAGTCAGTTGAACTTTCTCTTGGCCACAGTGAGGTTTCCAGTCCCCTTGCCACCTTCCCTACCCCCATCATGGTTCTCTGATGAACTCAGCTCTCCCCCAAACCATGCTGCAACACTAAACATCAGTTCCCTCCTAAACGTTTACCACTGTGATTTAGCCACTTCCACAATCCCAAGGGTTGCAAACTCAAGAAAAGAAACTTACATTTTCAATCAATACTCAAAATGGGATTTCAGACGGCAGGAGAGCTAAAACCAGAAAAAGGGAAGGAACAGTGACCCCTCAGCTCCCATGTCCTTCTTCCCAGCTTTATCATAAAAACCACACCTCTAAAATGTTCGGGATGAGCATGAAGCATTTGGTAAGTCACTTCATGAAACCTCAGGTCTGGTGACTTTTTTAAAAAAGTCAAGAGGGTGAAGGGAGTGTCTTACTTGAGAAGCAAGGAATGTGTCTGCCTTGTAATGATTTTAAAAATGCTTCCTAAGAAGTTGCCAGGACAATGCACTGTGCAACATTGCCCCAGTGAATGGGGAATTCACCCTTATTCAAAGGCATCACTAGATTCAACTCTAAGCTTCCTATAACAGTTCCCCATGTAGCCCTGAGATTCTTCACATGGAGACGTTCACTATGAATTGAAATGCAACTTTCATTTCTTTTTTTTTTTCTTTCTTCCTTTCTTCTTTTTTTTTTTTTTTTTTCTTTTTTTTTTTTTTTTTTTTTTTTTTTTTTGCATGTGGGGTAGAACACAAAAGCTATTTTGTTTCACAAGTATAACATGATGATTTTTATGGGGGAAGTGAAGAATAATGTATCCAGTGGGGGAGGAATATAATTAGTTTGAATACAGAGTTCTGGAATTTGGCCAGGACAATAGCACAGTTATTGGGATGGGGGTGGGTGGGGCGGCTCCATTATGAATTATACTGAAAATTAAAATAAAAGTAGTTTGTCGTAGAATCTTGAATTCTCATGGTTATTGTTTTCCTTTCTCTCTCAAGGGGAAAATGTTCTGTAATAACATGCTGGGAGAAAGATTCACAGCAACACTGGACCAGCACTCAGGGTCCAGTATGATGCACTGTGCTAATCCTCAGTCTAGTACCACTTCCCTGGGGCTGTTCAAGCAAGCTTCTTCCTTATCCCTGCTAAGATCCCTTCTCTGTGCCCTTCCTATCCACCTGAGCCAGTGGTGTACTTTCAGAGAGCCCCAAGAGGTCAGGGATAAACCAGGACCATTTGGGAAGGAACTTCCTGGTTCTATGATATAAAAGGCAAGTGCGTATGTGTGTGTGGAACACAACTCCAGGTGCCCATATGTGATAGGATTCTGGTCTGGAGGCCAGATGGGATCTCTAAAATGTGGAGACGAGCAGGTCCCCAGGTCCCTCCTACTCTTTATTTGTCTAAGGCTAGTAAGTGCAACTCACATAAGTCAAAATGCATAGTTCCTGTTCTTACCCGTAGCCTAAATGAGTCTTATTAAACACACTGCAAATTGCCAGCCGAGGAGTACGAGCGGAGGAGACAGGAGTGGGACAGCTCTTCCTTTGAAGTTCAGAAGGAAGAGCCTCGTGTATTAAGTTTAAAAAACCGGAAAAGATTTCGAGCCAAAGTCAGAAAAGAGCTGGTGTTGCTATTCTCCCCGCGAGTGTCAGTGTGGCTGCCGGTCTACCAGGAGCACCATGGCTTAGCCGCGAAGGTCACACAGCACGGGGTTCCAGATGCTGTCGCCACATCCTGCCCATCTCTCCCACCCATCGCAGGCCTGGAGCAAACGCATGGCACGGTGCAGCAGGAGCCCAGATGGGTGGGTGGAGAAGAAAATCATGGAACTCAAATCGGTCTAATCAGCATCACAATTATCCTCAGACTGACTCAGCGGGGCCTCCAGGGTGGTCAGGCCGAGAGGCTGCTCCTTTGGGTCAGAGGAACCCTGGGGAGTAAGGGAGGTAAACCTTTAGAATCCTTTTATATTTCTCAAAAGAAAAGCAGGGAATGGGGATCTCCCTGGTGAATTGGGGGTGGGGACCAAAGGAATTGCTGAGTAAGCCTAAGGACTGAGGTTCAGATCCTTCACACCATGTATGTCTGGTGTGATAGCATGTTCACCTATAACTACCCTGCTAGGAGACCCTTCCCTGGGACTTGCAAGCCACCCAAGCTAGTGTAGACCCCGACCTCCAGACTCAGACTTTGTCTCCCAGAATAAAGTAGAAAACAACAGTGAAAGTCATACACACACACACACACACACAAACACACACACACACACACACAGAGAGTGAGAGAGAGAGAGAGAGAGAGAGAGAAGCTTTTAATCAAAAATTCAAATGTCCTGTGATAATTATAAAAGCAATATAGGGCTGAAAACTTAATCACTCCAAAATTGATCTTGTCAAATCTCCTTGAGCCCTAAACAAGGTAAAATTAGCTTTAATCCCGCCGATGAAAATAGTGAGTACTGATGCTTTGTTGCTTTAATGTGCCAAACTCACTACTTTGTTTTAGTTACAAGTTCCCCTTTCACCTGATGCTTGATCCCACTGTTAAGAATCTTTGGAAACTTCTATTTTAATAATTACATGATATCCCTTCATGTAGATTTGCAATTAGGTTGTGACTGACAATTCATTAGATGATTTTGTTTAAGTTCTTTGTTCTTCCATGATATTAGCTATGTTGCTATTATACTTATTCTAATCTTATCTTTAATGTTACATATAAAACATGTATATGTGTAAAACGTATTCTAAGAATTAGGGTAACCAAGTCAAAGGGGAAGATTATTAAGATTTTTGTCAAGTTTTTTAAAGCCATGGGCCTAGTTAAACCACCACATTTCCACTTTATCCCCTCCACCCAAATGGGAGTCTATAATTTGATAACTACCTGTCAATAAATAGGTGAGCCTGGCATCACATCCATTTGATTTTGTACTTATGTGAAAAACAATGAAATACATGAAATTATGCCATGTTCCTCCACCAAATGTGTTGACTGTTTCCTGCATTTCCAGCAATGACAAATACTTTTGGACTTTACTCCATGCCTAGCATTTTGCTGACTTACTGCTGTTTTCAAATCAGCATTTAAGATGTCATTGTCTCCTTCCAGAAGGGAAGCCTTCCGGTTGCATATATTTTAAATTGTATTTAAACAATTTCACTTCCTAGCCAAGGAGTCTGGACTTAGAAGGCCAGATTTAATCTCTTAACACTGAAGCTAGTTGGAATGAGCACATCTTCTCTCTATTTAGCTTTATATATTTACTGTGTTTCATTTTTGTTAAACTTCCAACTCTCCGAAGTTTGCATGTCATAACGCTTATTTTCGAAGGACAGACTTAACTTGGTAGCTTTCAATGAGGATTATTACCCAAGGTGATGTTCTTGAAAACCATCAAGGGAAGAAGGCAGGTATGAGCTCTACCAGCTTTAGAGGGATCTTAGGAAAACATCCCCCAGCCAGACTGCATTGGGATGTGGGATTCTCACCATTGATGCCTTTCAGTCATGGTCTCATGTGCGATCAGTAGAAGTGAGTGCTCTGGTTGGTGTCTGTGCCTATCCAGTCACTGCTGGGAAACCATTAAGATCACAATCCTCCTTTGTTAGCTGACTTGGCAGTGATGCCAGGAGCTGAATGGATCACAGAGCCTAAACCAGTTAGGATCATGTTTGGGTCTCTGAAACAATCATAGGAACTCTCCCCATGTCACAACCTGGCCACCTTGACATAACAACATGAATGTAGAGGTGCTGCAACACCCCTCCCCCAACCATATGCGGCACCAAGTTAGCACGTGAAAAATTTGGTCAGCCAAAGACCATTCAAGCTCAGGAAAAGCCCCCAATTGCACCAAAACTTGTATAAGAAATCAGAAAAAAAGAAAGTACATCATGAAAACAAGACAGTGTGGTGGTATATTAATGGTATGTTAGTATAGTGGCATATTAAGCAATTTTGCTATTTATTGACCAAATAGCAGAGAGGACGGGGAATAAGTGTTCTACAGGTAAAATCAGAAATAAAATGGAAGGTGCTCCCAAGTGATGATATTTGCAGTACGTGAGTGGCCCAAACTCAGACCTGACCAAGGTAGGTCATAATGCATTTATAAGTGTTTGTTTGAATCATATTACATCTTTCAGGGCCCAAATGTTCAGATTTAGATGCAGCCCCTACTGGCAGAGAGAAGGAAACTGAGCACATTGAAGAAGGTAGGACCAGAAAAGAAAGAGAACAAAGAATCAGCAACCAAAAATTGAGTTGCTGTCTCTACCGGTGGGGTGCTCTGCTACCCCAGACTCCTGGTTTCATTTAAAAAGCCTGCTGGCTTTGAAAGCACACTGGGTCTTTTCAATAGCAGAAGATCAAATGATATTAATCAGGCCATGGGGCCTAATCCTTCAACGCAACTGTCTCTTTGCATTATAAGCATTCCAGCTCTGGAATGATTTTTATTTCAGCTCTCCTTTTCTTCTTCCTCCCTCTGCCTCTTTCTTTAAACCTGGAGTCCCAAACAATCAATGCAGACTATCTTTTCTCGGCCACTTCTTCAACAGACAATTGATTATCATGTCTTATAATGAAAAGTGACAAGAAGGGGCAGGCCGTCCACCTCTCTCCCCTCTCTCCCACACCCTACTCATGCTTTGGCTTGCTCATCCCAGTCCGCGTTTTAGCGAGAAAACCACATCCTCATATTCAGGGTTCTCCCTGTTCATCACCTCGGCTGTCTCCAAATGGTTCTGCTTGACGGATTTGGTCGCACTCACCACAGATGTGTTTACAGCTGCTATCAATAGCTTTCTTCGCGGCAATCTTTCATGCGGGAATAGCACGATGCTAGTTTGCATTCTGCTGCATGTTTCTAAAGCCTGAAGAGGCACAGACTGTGGTGGGATGGTTCCTCCAAATGGTCCTCAGCTATCTGACCACTGGGGATGTGACAATCAAACATATGGTGGCAAGAAGTCGCTTGAAACCTTGTCCGGATTACAGCTCCTCTCTCCACTGAGGTGCTGATATGCCTGCAGTCGAACACCAGTGTTAGGTAGAGAATAGCTTATTTCTTAGGAGAAAGGCGTAAATAATCCCACAAAATTGGCCAAACTCCATATGGTTTATCGATGTTTTTGTTCCTAATATGCAAGTAGGTTTAGTACATGTCAGATGCTCCAAAGTTCTTGAAGTCTTGTTTTGTTTTTGTTTTTGTTTTTGTTTTTTGTTTTGTTTTTTGTTTGTTTGTTTGTTTTTGTTTTTGTTTGTTTTTTGTTTTTGTTTGTTTTTTTAATTCAGGGGAAAGTTTTAGGGGAATAAACTTTATTTCACCCAACTGGAGCAATGTGGTGAAGGCAGAGGTAAGGTGTCGTGCCAGACAGAGAGAGTGCTCTGTCTCTGGTCTCTGGAGGCTTTAGGACATTCACTGAGGATGCAGAGATGAGCAGAGCTCTGAGTCTGATGAAAATCCCAGTGCTGTCTTTTTCATGACCACGCCCCCTAACCTGTAGGGGAACAGATGCATTCCACTACATCAGTTTAGGGAAAAGAGTCCTCGTGGTTTGCTCTGTCTCCGAGTTCTGTATTAAACTTGAACTGTGGTTGGTTAAGCCCCTCGTCGCAGTTTGCACTTTGGAGTTTTGTTATTAGGACCTGTGACTTTGCCTTGGAAGCTCTCTGAGAACACGAAGCACTGGGTGCTGTTGCTGCCCCGGGGCTACAGCTCCGAGGTCCTTAAAAATGAACTCCTCCTACCTAAGGACCTCATCACCACAGACGGGAATCTAAGTCACCAAGTCAGCACACGAGACAATTGTGATATCATTTAACATTCCTTGCTCTCCTCCGTTTTAATTCTTAATTGAGCTTGTCATCCAAAGGAATTTCTTGTGGCTTTATTTATTTACACTTATGAACAAATGCTACCTCTTAAAAAGAAGGAATGAAGTAATGCAGGAGGAATCCAGGGCCCAAGGAAGGCTGGCGCCTCAGCTTTCACTGTGGACCTCTTAACTTTGCTACAGACATCTTTTGGTCAAGGGCGCCATCTCTCAGCAAAGTTTCCTCCTGCAGCCAGACTACAAGCAGGATCAGCCAAACCCTATTATAGGCACTTCCTTTCACAGCATACCTGGGAAGCTCCTGAGCTTCCCAGCAGTGGGTTTTAGTGGGGGGCCACTGTGACTATGTCTGGGCATTGGAAATGACCTGATTTTTCTCTGTTTTCACACTATCTGTGAAATCCATTTACATTAAGGATAATTGGCAACGGTATTACTTTAGTCTGGATCAATCATAACATTTTTGGATGCTTTATTGAATACATTTTCAAACCTTATTCCTGCTATAAATTATTCCTTATTGTTTTAGAGATCTTAGAGGTGTGCTTGGCCTCTCTTACTTAGAGCAAAAAAAAATCTGTTTCACTGTAGATCGGTGGCTACATGTAATACCCCCACCCATATTACAGCCGTCAGTTCCCACCCACCCAGGTGTCTGTGGGTGAGTGACTTTTTCCTCAACTTGAATTGTCTGTATTTTGTAACTTAGAGGGTACCAGAATAAAAATTTGACTATCTGAAAATGAATTGTGATGTCCTAGACTACTGTATCCGAATACAGTTTTGATCTTTCTTAATATGCAGCATCTTTCTGTTCTGTATGAAGCTATAGGTTCTGATTTCTATATATACATAAACCATTGTGCAAACCTCTTCATCCGTGTAAAGTGTTTGTGTGTGTGTGTGTGTGTGTGTGTGTGTGTGTGTGTGTGTGTGTGTGTTGGGAGACAGGAATGAAGGTAAGACGAAGTGAAAAACTCCTTCCTCATGAGATTGTGGTCAGGATCCAAGTCAATGGTGTCCTTGAAACTTCTTTGACTGATAAATCCAATTTAGGTCAATATACAACAGCCAGAGCATTTCTCCCAGCCGGGGAAAAGAGACTGAGGTCCATGATCGGTCACTTTGGCTGTGTGACATCTGCTTAGTTAGAGAAGATGCACCAGTCCTAGCTCTTTGCATCCTGCAATCTGTGGAGATGGTGGGCAGTGTGTGCACAAGTGCCCACCTTAGCCAGTCTCTTTGTTTCGTAGCATGAGCTCCTGTCTACCTTTTGTGAAGTATGTGGTCTGGGACAGCGAGCGGGACACTATTCAAGTCTCCTTCACCAATTACTAAAACAAACTAATGTGTTGTAAAATTAAATCTTCCCCAGCAAGGATTCCCGAGTGTGAAGGGAAAGCCCCAAAAATTTCTTTTTTCTTCTCCCCACTCACTCACTTCTGAACAATAACCCTCCGAGAGATATTCAGTTCTGAGAAAAGGGTTGGCTTCTGGGTGTCTTCTGGACTGTATATAAACCTACACTGTCCTCCTCCCTCCCTCCCTCTCTCCCTCCCTCCCTTCCTCTGTCCCTTCCTTCATTCATTCCTATTTATGTATTTATTTACTTTATTTTGAGGCAGAGTCTCACTGTGGAGCTCCTGTGCCTGGCAGCCTACACTTCTGTACTAGTTTACACTCTGTAAACTTTATATGGAATGATAATTATTGCGTACATGTGTTTTCCATTTGCATTATAAACTGGTTCCTGTGCTCTGTTCTCACTTTTAGATTGTGAGCATTATAAAGGCTGGACTCTCTATTCTCACTGTGCCCAATGCTTTGACATTAGATAAACATGGGCCAATGGTGACTCTTCTGCTTAATTAGTTCTCTAAAGACAGTGTGTTTGTTTGCAAAACAAATAAAAGCAACCTGTAGAGTTTCTGAGAGTCTAAGTAGCCATTCCTGAGAAACCTATAGCATATATCAAGTCTTCAAAATAAAATGCAAAGGAGTATTTCTCTTAAATTATCTGTTAAGAATCTGTGGTGGTGGCACACGCCTTTGATCCTTTCACTTAGGAGGCAGAAGCGGGTGGATCTCTGGTCTACAAAGCAAGTTCCAGGACATCCAGAATCGTCACACAGAGAAACCCTGTCTCAAAAACCAAAAGCAAAACAAAACAAAAAAGCCAAATCAGCAAACACAGAATGCTTGGTTTAGCCTGTCCATGGTCCAAAACTGAGGAGAAAATGTTAATGAGATGGTGCCACCTTATGGCTGAATCCCAAAACTACAGGCAGTTTCTTGGTAATGCCCTGAAAATTGCCTCCAGTGTTTTCCGTTCTTATTTTTGAGAAGCTGGAAAGATAAGCACAAAGCTTACCGGTGCATGACTTGTTCCCACATCCCTTCTCTCCCCCACCCTGAGAGGGATTGTGGACATCACAGTACACTCATCAGAGCCTAGAGCTTTCCTAATACCTTATGTTGTTACATCATCTTTGGACATATTCAATTAGTTAATGTATCAACCTCGATGTAACAAAGCAATGAGATTCTTTTGGAAGTTTGCAAGGTTAAACATAACCTTCACGCCCAGTCTAAATTCTCTTTCCCCACCCAAAAAGGTAGATCATTGGTACAGAAGCTTAAGGAAGAATTGCTCATCTTTAAGGGGTGACATAGACCTCACAGCTGACAAGTGGGACCTTTCAATCTCAGTGTTGTTATGGGGGGGAAAAAAACCGGAGTGTTTTACAAACAGACGACTCAGTCTTGAATGCCCGAGGGAGAGAAAAGTGGGTAGATTTAGTTATCCCTATAGTATTCATCCACAGGTCTGTAATGGAACCCATGAAGAGAAAGTATGTATACCAGGAGGAGGAAAGGCCAAATACCAGAGGGTAAAGGAGTGTGATCTTCCAATATGAGGACAGTTTCTTGCCCCATTAGACTTTTAGAGTTAAAAGGTACTTTCCACATTAGACAGTCTGGCTCCTTTCATAGGTTATAAATAACTCTACGCTTATCTATCTTGTGTGTCTGTGAGTTTTGTGTTTTAACCTTAATTGCTTTGTTTGGCTTTGTTGCAAGAGAGGTCTGGATCTATTAACAAGTCAGGTTGTAAAACACCTTCTACAATGTGTCATTTATTGGGAGAGAGTGGGCTGGGGAGAGAATTAGAAACAGCTGAGAGCTTACATGGGCCCATTGCTACTCCTGTTTTAAAGTAAGTTTAAAAGCTCCAGTGGAAAGAGAGAACTCAAAGATGCAGAAAGTTAAGAACAGATGTTGCTCAGCTGTGGCACTGGATGAGATGGTCACTGGCCTTGGAGACAAGGGAGGACCATTCTTGCAAGTCTGACATGCTTTGTCTTCTGCTTCCTACATCCCCAGTATCACCATGGACTGGGAGAAGAGAAACACACCAATGACACTCCTGCATAACTTAGGCATGTAGAAATTCAGTGGCTCTTGAACCAACCACATCTGTTCTTACAGAAATGATTGGTCGTATTTGTTGCATTTGTATCTTTGAGCCCCTTATCTGGGCTACTCTGAAATTACTGATGATTACCTTTATGTAATCTCTTGGCCAAGGTGACTCTCTCTTTCAAATGTATGTCTGTTACAGAATGACCTTTTTGCACACTGTGAAGCTGTGTCTTTGCCAAGGTGCCTTCTGATTGGTTTAATAAAAGAGCTGACTGGAAGGTAGCTAGGCAGGAGGTATGGGTGGGACAGAAAGAAACAGAGGATGCTGGGAAGAAGAAAGGCAAAGTCAGGAGAGTCGAGGGAGAAAGGCAGAGGAAGCAAGAGATAAGCATGCTGGGCTGAAATAAGATATGGCCACATGGCAGAATGTAAATTAATAGAAATGGGCTAATTAAAATTAAAAGAGCTTATAGCAAGCATGAGCTATTGGCCAAGCATTTGTAATGAATAAATCTCTGAATGGTTATTTGGGAAGCAGCTGGCAAAACAGAGCTAACAGTGGTCCCAACAGAAAACTCTGCCTAGAGATTTCCTTTCTGCATCTACCACCATCTTACCCTCAAGTATGCAGAGGAATGCCCTGTGGGGTTCTAGATTCTGGGAGTTTAACTTAGCTCAAGCAATTTTCTCCCAAGACACTGTATCTACCATATCAACATGATAAAACTTCCCAAGAAACATTTCAAGAACTTCAAAATATACATTTAAAAAAAAAAAGAAGAAGAAGAAGGATTCTTCTGTGACTTCGTAGTTAGGCATTTGGTTTTCTAATCTCCAAACTTCCTAATGCTTTGAAAGGAAAGGCGTGTCCCTGAACTGCACTTGACATGACAGCCATTACGAACTTAAAGTCTTGTCTTTTTTTAACTATGATGGACCAAGTATATTCATGGCACAAGTATGTCATTGCATCCCTAAAGGAAGTTCTAGGTAGTGCAGGTCAATCCCCCAAACATAGTGTCTTCACACAATGAAGAAATGCAGAAGTCTCTGCTGGCAATTCATGGCATATATTTTGTGGTAAACTTTTTTTGTAAGTAGAAAGAGAACAAAGTTTAGTATGCTAAATATATAAGCTAGTAATGTAGTCATTTGTTATAAGCTAGTAATGTAGTCATTTGTTAGTCTTCTCAAGTGTTACAGACTATACCTCTTTGCATTGAAATACTTGCATGATTGCCTTGCTATAGATGTGTATACATTGGTATTACCACAACATGTAAGAAATACATTGTGCTATGACTTACTGTGGTAGTTAATTTTGATTGTAGCGTGAACAAAGGGGAGTGTCCATGAGGAATTTTCTATAAGGCTGGCTTGTGGGCACGCCAGTGAGGGATCTCTTGTAAAAATATTTTTTAGATTACTATAGTTACATCATTTCCCCTATACCTTTTCCTCCCTCCAACCTCTCTCACATACCACCTGTTGCTCTCTTTCAAAATTTTGAGTCCTTTTTCTTTAACTGGTGCTGGGAGGGGGGTAGTGCTATTGGTGGTGATGTGTGTTGTATGTGTGTGTGTGTGTGTGTTCCTAAAACATAAATACAACCTACCCAGTCTCTCTCTCTCTCTCTCTCTCTCTCTCTCTCCCTCGCCATTTGGTGTTGGATAACCAATTGGTGTGCTCTTCTCTGGGGAAGACTGTTTCTCCAGATTTCTCCAGATCTCAGTATTCCTTAGCTGTCTGTAATTCTTTGACTAGGGTGAAGCCTCCTGAGTTTTCACCCTTCCACGTTAGCATGTCTATTGGTGTCATCCTTGTTCAGATGATGTTCATGGAGCCACGTTGGTGAGACTTTATGCATGGAGAGTCTAACATTTCAAGTAGACATAGTCTCACAGACATCTCCCTGCTCCTCTGGTTCAGGCAGCAAAGTGCCTGGCACAGATCAAATGTTCTTTAAGAAGTCTCCATTACCACACAGGCACATCTTACGTCTGCTCCCCTGAGTTCTCTTTCTCACTTCTGTAACTCACAGGGAAGCGCGTGCGTGCTGTGTTTTGTGTTTTAACACCACGCAGGTTTTATTTGTGTGGCCGGGTGAGGAGGGCGGCTTATTGTGGCTCTAGGATTGAGCTTAGGTCTTCTCACGGCTCTATAGTTTTGGTAGCATCTCTGTTTGTGCTTCCCCTCGTGTCCATCTGTCTTGCTGCCACTGTAGTGTTCACCGCTCGCTGTTTTTGATGTTTGTGGTTTTGTGCTCTGGGTCACGTCTCCTTTCTGTCCTGTTTCTTCTGTTTGTGTGCTGATGTGGTTTGCCTTTTATGACCTCACAGGCTACCGATGGGGCTCCTCCTGGACATCAAACCAAGAGAGCAGTAAGTGCCAAGTGTCTTGTTGGGCCAAATCCAATTCGGAATTTGCTTTGATGGTTCAAATGCCAGAAGCTCCAGGTTTGCATTTCCCCTGGCTTTCACATTTAAAGCTATTCTTACTTTTGAATTCTGCAAGTTCCACACCATTGCAAATGCATAAGAATCCTGGAATTTTGGCTTCTGGGATTTGCTGGGGGGGGGGGGAACCTTGCTTATAGACTTATTATTTGTCAGAAATCTACTCTTTATTCACCTAGGGATGCCCTAGAATAGCAATAATTATTGAATCCCCTTTACTTGGAGGGAGGGAAGAAATCCTTCAAGTTATTGAAAGGTGGATGTCAGCAGGAACCCTCCTCGTTATTATAACAGATTCTACATATGATGTCCCCTTTACATCTGCAGGGTTTATATCCACAGATTCATTCAGCTGAGAATCAAAGATACTTGAAAGGGGCTAGGAGATGGCTCAAAGCATATAGTGGTTGCATGAGTTCTAAACTAATATTAATAATAAAAACCCGGAAAGATTAAAGAAGCAGAGCAGCCAGCCACTAAAGATCTTACCTCTGTGATTCTCCGCACAAAAAAAAAAAAAAAAAAAAAAAAAAGCGAGTGAGTTCCTGTCTCCTCCCGATCTTATGTTCCTCTCCCCACCCATCCATATCACTTCCTGTCTGTCTATACAGATCTCGAGACCTCTATGGTTACCTACTGTCTAGCTCTACCCTCTGATCTTTAGGCAAGCTTTATTTGTTGTAGCATAAACAAAATATCACCACATACAGTGATCACCATGACAACATGAGAAGCCGGGTTCACATCCTTAGAACCCATGTAAAAGCCAAGTAGGTGTGGTGGCCATCGTTAATCCTAGCATGTGGAAGGGATAGGATTGTAGAATAATCTGAATAGCTAAACTAGACAATGGGTGAGCTCTGAGTTCAACTGAGGGAATCAATAAATAGCTTTCAAGAAAGACATTCAAGCCCCCCCCCCCGACACATTTGAGTACATATATGGCAACTCCAGGCCAGCCAGGACTACATAACAGAAATTATTATTATTATGATGATGATGGTGATTAGCTTTTTGAGACAGTCTATCCATGCTGACCAGGAACTCACTATATAGATAAGAATAATTGAGATCTCGCAGAGATCTGTCTGCCTCTGCCTCCCAAATGCTGGGATTAAAGGCATGAGTCACTACACCTGGCCCAGGAAATCTGTTTTATAATAAACAACAAAAAAAATCTAAACAGAAGCATTGCATCTGCTGCTAAGCATGTCGAGACTTTTTCTTGTCATTATGCTGTAAGTCATACAATCCAGCTAGTTACACAGCATTAAGTATTATAAATAATGTAAGGATGGTTTCAGTGTTTCCGAGGTTGCCATCTTTTTGTACATGGTGGAAAAGTGTCACCCTAATTGGTTTAATACAAAAACTGAATGACCAAATAGCTAGGTATGATTACCAGGTTCAGAGGATGCTGGGAAGAGGGGTGAAGGTAAAAGGAGGCACCAGGGATGCAGAGCAAGCAGCAAGGGCATTACAAAGTAAAGGTAACAAGCCATGGAAAAGAATGCAGAATAAAGGAGATGGGTTAATTTAAGTTATAAGAGCAAGCTAGAAGCAAGCCTAAGCTATCAACCAAGCTTTCATAATTAATAATAAGTCTCGTGTGGTTATGTGGGAACTGGCGGGTGGAACAGAGAAAGACTGGCTGCAGTTGCAGATTGTGAATCATGGATTTGTAAATCATGGATATGGGCATTCATAGAGGTCCCTGGAACTAATCTCCCACCGATGCTAGCATTGTTTCATAGAAGAGACAAAAATAAATTAAAGGAATAGTGCCAGTGCTGAGCACAAGCCAGTGTCCAACTCTTAGGGTGGAGGGACTGTGCCTCCAGCTCTGAGATGCCTCATGGAGCAGAAGTTCCTCAATCAGAAGCCGGCATAAGGTGCTCTGAAATTCACTGGGGACCCTGCCTTGTTCCTTCTGAGATGGACAGATAATGTGGTCAAATCATAGTTTTTGTTTCAGAGGTTCAAGTTTAAGCCATGTGTCTAGAACAGGGTGACGAGTAACAGTAACCCCAGCCAACACATAACTGGCTCTCATGGAAAAGTAGGAAGTAGTTGTCTATTCTGAAACTTGTGAGTGACCAACCATACCCTAGGCACAGTCTGAAGCCACCCTAGATAATGAGGTCCACGGGGGAAGAAGTTTCATGCCTGTTGGATTGTGGTTGTTTGTTGTGGATGATAATGGTGTGGTGTTTTTGGTTTGTTTGTTTGTTTGTTTGTTTGTTTGTTTGTTTGTAGCCTAGGATATCCTGGAGTTTGTGCTCATCCTGCCTCAGCCTTCCTGAGAGCTAGGGTTATACTTGTCTTATCTCTATGCCTGGCTCGTCTTTACCTGTTCTTAACTTTAGGGTTAGTAGAGACTAAAAATCACGCTTAGCTATATACTGCAAAATTCAATTTAATAGTCACAAAAACAACTTCATGCAAAAGAAGGACATCTATGGAGAAGATTTGAGGATTTAGTGGAGACTTGTGGTGGGGACCATTGATTGATATCGTCGAAATTGAAAAGGGACAAAAAAAAAAAAAGTCTGTCCCTTACTTAGTTTAAGAAATGGAGACAATGTTATCACCATTACCCCTGCTTCCATCCACTAGACCTTGTCCCCTGGCTGCTGCTTTTAGCAAAAAGCCAGCTGTGGCTCTTACTTTTATGAAACAGGGTCTTTTGTAATACAGGCTAGCCTTGAACTCCATTCAGCAGAGGATGACTTCAGCTCAGCTTCAACTCCAACCAGGATTAGAGGTGTGTGTCACCGGTCCAGGTTATGTGATACTGGGAATCAAACCCAGGGCTTCTGGGGTGCCAGGCAAGCACTCACCCAGAGAAGTGCATCTTAGCCTAGTCACATCTGCTTTAGTTAATGCCTGGAAATATGGGGAAGTTGCACACGCAAGTTTCTATGCTGAACTATAGTGTTCTGCCACAGGCAAGAAAGCAGCAAAATAGAACAAAGCCCAATCTTTCATCTCTCTCTCTTGAACAAACATTGCTTTTGTAATATTCCTTCCTTCCCAGGCTTCATTATCCTACATCTATCCTCTTTATCTGGGTTGCTCTCCTCTAACCTAGTTGCATAAATGATCAAAGTCAACTTGTAATTCCCTTCATCTTCCCCAAGCCTGTCAAGGGAAAAAGCCTTTCCATGCTACTTCACAAGGGAATTGTCACATAAAACTTGTGTGTCCCTTTATTCATTTTAAATATACACACATCGTCAGTTTTCTGACGATTGTGTCTCATCGCCAACATGAAAGATGCAAATTCGAGAACTTACTTTTTGAATATACAGAATGAGGTCTCTTCGTCTCAGCACTTTGGATATTTTGTGCTCAGTAATTCTTGTTGTGGGACTTTTTGTGCACTGGATCCCACGTTGTGACAAGCAAAATATCTTAAAGCATTGCCAGTTGTCCCCTTGGGGCAAAAATTTTTCTAGGTTAAGGACAATTGAACTAGAACATTGAATGTTATAGTTGATTTTAATCATCAACTTGACATGGTGAGACACAAGGAGAAACACACCTCAGGATGTCTTTGTGAGTGAGTTTCTAATGGGCTAATCAGGGCAAGAAGAACCACCTTAAATGTGGCTGAATGACAGCATTCAACACCCTCCACTTCCTGTGGATTGAGTGTGACTAGTTCACAATGCTGCCATGCCCACTTGCTGGACTGTTCCCTCAAACTTGAAGCCAAACAAACTCCTCATGTTGTCTTTGTCCTGTGTTTTGTGAAAGCAAAGACAAAGCTAACTAATACAACTAAATTGTCTCTTATCTAGAAAGATATGGCTCACAGAAGCATTAATTCTTTCTTGATTATTTTGAGAGACAAGAAAGAACCTGGTCTTCAGTCTTCTGAAGTGGGGGGGGGGGTGTCAAGACAGGGTTTCTCTGTGTAACAGTCCTGGCTGTCCTGGAACTCGCTCTGTAGACCAGGCTGGTCTTGAATTCACAGAGATCTGCCTGCCTCTCCCTCCCCAGTGTTGGGGTTAAAGGTTGTGCTACCCTACCAGGCTGGTTTTCACTTTTTACTTGATTCTTAAATTACGTCTGTCGAATGTTTGCTGGGATAATTTTCTCAGATTGATCTATTGCTTTTCAGCCTTTTGCCTGATTCTTCAAATAAGCAACAGGAAACATTGCAAAAGGCCACAAAAGTTTCCAGACAATTTCAGTTTATTCCCAAACTCCTTAAGCACACACTTGAGTTCAAGGAGAGAGTCCTTGTAAAGAGTGTCTTTCCTGTTTCCGACTCCCAGAAGTGGTGTAGGCTAAGGGCCAAGCCTTTGCTCTGTGGATATTTGGGGGCTATTTCAGATCCAAACCATAACAGGTACCATTCCATAACATCTAGGTCAAACCTGTGTGAGTGAGGGAAGGATCGAAGGAAATTCGATCATGGCAGGCAGAGGAGAGCAGGGTGTCCCGGAGAAGGATGAGGTGCACTGCACCCTCAGCGCATAGCTAGCAGCCCCACGCTTTGCAGGGCCCATCTCCAGACTGCGCTTCATATACTCTGCAAATCAGAAGTCCAAGTATCTGTTCACCTCAGCTTTCCTTTGTGTTTTTCCTGCAGCAGACTTGACAACACTACTTCTGATGATCGACTTGGCTATCAACACAAGCCATCATGAAGTGGCTCAACTCATCAAGCGGACCACATTTTCTGGCATTCATTTGATTCTTAATCATATTTAATCTTGTTTCAATAACACTCCCCCCAAACAATTTTGTGTCTTCTCACTCCTCAATCCTTCAGGGTCTCCTCCCCCTCCATACACAAGGTTTCCTACCGTCTGTGCATGGAAAGATTGTATTTCTTTCACAGGACTTTTTGGAAATTAGTTGCAGCAATGGTACTTACCTCACACATCATATGAATAAGAAAGGTCACATAGTCCTCTAAGGAACAGGTTTAAAGAACCAAGTGAGCATCTCTGCCCAAGTGTTGGAGGGATAGGAGGGGAGCACAGTCTTTGAATGAGATCAGAATAGTGCCCTCTAGTTGATTCTAATGTGTACATTGCATGGTCCAGTGCCCCTGAGAAAAAGGAAAGGGGGTGGAGGGGGGCAGAGAGCAGATGAGCAGGACAAACCATTGATGTGTTCAGCTACTGAGTTACAGGAGATCAGGAAGTCACATCCTCCTACTACAATATGTCTTGGCTTAGACTAGGCTGCCTCCTTAGGTAAGAAAACTGGGAGAGGACAGCTACATTGTCCCATGCCACATCTGCCATGGATAGCCATCACTTCCTGTGCCTTGTGAATTCTCCTCCTCAGAAGGCCAGCCTATCACCTTGTGCACTAGACTGTATCCTTTCATGACGGGTCAAGTTGTGAGGCCATTTCAGGTTCAACTGGAATTTGAACTCCTTGATGGAGAATCCCATGGGAAACTACCCAACTCAATCCTAGGAACCCAAGGTCAGGGTGTCCTAGCTAACTTAGCATCTGTTAACCTTGCTTCTGCGCAGTCCCCCGCCACTCCTGATCCCATTGTCAGCCCGTGCTTTTTGCCTGGTGAGCTGGATGCTTGGGGCTATGCCTCAGTCTGAGAACACGTGGGTATCAGCCCAGCAGGCTAGAATAAAGACTTTCAACTGGCTATAAACCGTGTATGAGTGGCCTTCTCTGGTGCTGGTGGACTATCTATAACACTTTTCTTCTTAATGCCAACACTGAAGCACCTCTCTGTCCCTATATTGATAATTTCTTTCTTTTTCTAAATTACTTCCATTAGTAAATTAACATACAAGAATATCTTCTATCTTTAATATCGCCACCCACGTGAAAGGAACCCTGTGGTACTTCCCTCCAGCCAATCTCCCTCACTTCTCTAGGGTCAATGGCCAACCTACAAAGTGACAAACTGCTTACACTCTATTTGCCTCTCAGAGAGTTGCATTAAATTCCCGAGGCCACAGACACTATTTACATCAGCGAACACCACTATGTCTCTTTACAGAGATCTTTAAGTAATGCTAGAGCTTTACGACATCTGTCACCCATTAGGTCTTTCCCTGTTCCCCAAACCTGTTTCCAGGGCTCCTATTCTAATAGAAATGATATCCTTTTATTGCTAAATTGTAATGTGAGTGATAGGTGCTACCAGACCATAGTCCATGAATGGGGTTGTACCAGGGGAATCCTGAGAGATTGTGAGAAAACTCTTATGACCTCAGTTTTTTCAAAAACACAGAATTGTCCCTGGAATGTGTTTTTGTGCTTCTCCAGGGGTATAGGATAGGAGTGAGTTTACTTCAGCTGCCGTTATTCACATGCCTCTATGGAAAAACATGTTTTTGCTACATCCGGCTTGCCCTTGTGATTATACTTTATTCATGTGACTCTTCTTAATCCTCAGAGTATAAATTGTCTGATGCTCTGAATCAAGTCGGCTCTTGCCCGAGGCGTTAGTCTGCCTCAATTTTAGGCCACTTTCTCCCAGGTTCACACTGCCAACTAGAGCACTAACAAGGTACTATTTAATATCTACTTCCATAGAGTCTATTTATGACGTCCAGACATGTTTTATAATCTGAAAAACCACTTTCACAGGCATGGTTACTCTGATGAGTTCTAATTCCAAAACACTCTGACGGTCACAGGACAGAGGGTCTACCAGTGTTATCTATTGGGAGACAGCAGATAGAGACTATAAATTAAAAGAGGGATAGGACCTTCAGCACCTAGGAACTTAGCACAGCAAGGCAGCTGAAGCTTGCATTTTCATTTTATAGGAATCCAAACAGTGATAAGTTATTCACCTATTCTCAATGCTGGAGATCACCTGGGGCCTCAAGCACGCAAATACTCTATCACTATACCATTCCCCACTTTCAACATCTTCTGTGGAGCTGACTATAATTCTGGGTATTGCTCACAGATGCTGGCTTAGGGTTCCATAGACTCTACTGAGTAACTTTCTGTACCAACACTTTGCTACAATGACTATACACACAACAGTGAATTCAAAATTTTCTAGCATAGAAGTAGTATGGTTCAAATGGAAGACATAATGGGTACGTTATATAATAAGAAACAAGGATAAACTACGCACGGCTTATTAGGACCATCACATGCATATTAATAAGCCTACGTGCTACAATTAAATAGAATTCCTTTTTATTCCCACATACTCCCTCACTTCCATTCCTCTTTGGATCTTGCCCATATCCATTAACTGCCTTTAAAAGCTTGTACTGTTCAGTTGTCAACGGAAACAAGTCATGGTCCAAGCAGATGCCGATAATTTTCTTGTTGTTGTTGGCGGTGGGTGATGCTTAAGTACTTAAGCTATTAAAGGGGTTGTGATTTCACTATGGGCTTGCTCTTCCTAGCCCATTTTTCTGCCTCCTCCAAAGTCCCCCGGTGTATCTGCCACCCATTTCCTCCCTCCATAGTTGTGCTCAGCGCCTCTCTGTTATATTGGTATGGATGTTAGACCCATAAGTGGAGCTCCTTAAAAGCTAGCTCTTCTGGCCAATTAGACGCTGAACTTCTAAGAAGGAAGATTGGCAGGCAACATCCAGCCTCTTCCCACTCAGGCCCTTAGCATCGAAATACCATCAAGGTGAAAGCAGCCAGGGTTACTTGAGCACAGACCAAAGTCCAAGCCCTGACTGCCCAACCAGAGAAGGGGGTCCACCCAGGGAGGATGTGCAGAGGGAGGGGAGAAGCCTGGGGGGGGGGGGGAGAGGGGAGAGGAGGTGCCTAAGGGGGAGGAGCCTATGGTGGGCGTGGCTGGGAGGGTGGAGAGGAACCGGAGGCGGGCGGGGCCGGAGGGTGGAGCCTAAGGGCGGAGAGTTGCTGAAGGCCACCCTTCAGGTGCTCTCCATCATGGCTTCTGCCTCTCCCGGCTACGGAGCCGGCTTGTTGCGCTTTCTGCGGCTGGTCGGGCAGCTCAAGGTGAGCGAGCGGGGGCGGCCTGGCCGGGAGGCGGTGGTTCGGGCTCAGGCTCTGGGACCTCGCCGCCTCCCTTCTCTCAGCCAGCGGTGCGCAGTCAGGATGTGCCGGGAAGGAGCTGCGGGCGACCAAGCCGGCGGCTGGGGCTGGACCCGGGACCGTGCACGCTCCGGGCCCGGCGCCGCCCGCTCTGGCCCCGGCACCCACTACCCAGGCCGTGGGCGATGCAGCCCAGCTAGAGCGGAAGGCAGGGAGTCCTGCACATGAGCAGTGGAGACTTCCCTGCCGCTGTGACTCCGGAAATGACCGTTTCTGTAACACAGTTTCAGCAGGCGCCAGCCTCTCGCCTGGCAGTGGTTGTGCAGTCCCCTACGGTCCCAGATCACCGGTTCCCTGAAACCGTGACTACTGTTCGTGAAATTCTTTAGAAGCATCGAACTCCCAGGGAAGGTGCAGATTCACATGATCACATCATGTTCGGAATAAAAACGGGACAGAAATTCCTCTAATCCTTCTGTGTCAGAATGGGGTAGCCTGTCGCATGTTTATGTGCAAAACATTCTGCTGTTTTCTTCTTGTGTGAAATGAGTTTTTTTGGATAGCAAAAACTCCTGCTCTTGTAGCTGGGAAAAACTCAGGGCTTTGCTTTGTACTTTTTCCTCACTAAGAAGTACTTGTTTTGAGAAGAGACTGGTAGCAGCAGACTGGCAGCCTGGAACTCTGTCTCCACCTATGCTGGGGTTTGCTTTTATTTCTAAAAACGCGGTATTTGCCCCGTAGTAGCACAGACAGATGACTATTGGACTTCAGTTGTGGATGGCATTTTGTTCTCTTACTAGTTTGATTTCAGAAGTGGATCACTATAGTCAGTTTAAAAAATAGGTTTGAAACCGAGCCTTGGTGACTCTGGCCGTCCCCTGGTATTGTCTTGAAGAGCACTTGTTGGTTGTGTGGTTGTTTCCAGCTATGGTATTTGTTTGTTTAATTCCTTATCTTCTTTAATTAGAGAGTTCCACGGACAGGCTGGGTATACAGAAATGTGGAAAAGCCAGAGAGTGTGTCAGATCACATGTACCGGATGGCAGTTATGGCTATGGTGACCAGAGATGACCACCTTAACAAGGATCGGTAAGCTGTTTGAACAGTGATGCTTGTGAAGGTTTCTGGACTCTGTGAGGGTTTCTTCGGTTGTAAAATACAGTAGGCTTTCTGCTGATTTTGTGTGTGTGTGTGTGTGTGTGTGTGTGTGTGTGTGTGTGTGTGTTAGTTTCAGTGCAAACAAGTGAGAAGTTAGGGCCTCGAAGTTATGTGTAAAAATCTGTCTTTGTATTAGTATTTACTTTGCTTTTATGAATAATGGTAACCATTTGTGAGGCCTCCTGTTGAGGCTGTATGGCAATAAGTATATAGATGCAATGGAGAAGTATCCCCTTTAGTTAATCAGCAAGCCTTTAAAGTAATTGAGAACCTATAGG
Source organism: Phodopus roborovskii (assembly GCF_943737965.1). Lineage (NCBI taxonomy): Eukaryota > Metazoa > Chordata > Mammalia > Rodentia > Cricetidae > Phodopus > Phodopus roborovskii. The sequence goes on from NW_026125397.1 coordinate 12,215,268, forward strand.
GCAAGGATTTACATAGAAGACAGCAAATGAATTGCTCAGGCCCAATGTGGCTTCAGTAAAATTCACAAAATAAGTTAGGGTAGGGAATTAACCAGTTTTTCTAGTAGTAGGGGAGATGGCCTGCCCTTTTGGTCTTCATGGATGAGCTGGTGGCTGAGTTGAGTTCTGAAGAGTTCTGGTGGAGAAATAGAAGCACTCACTGTGTGTAGAGAAGCTAGAATCAAGGCCCCAGGAGTGTGTGTGTGTGGGGGGGGGCACAAAGTACTTTGGAAAACAGAAGAAAGTCTGGTTGACTACAGCACAGAGTCCCTGGGGAGGGGAGGATTACCTGCTGCTCTGCAGATGGTGTGGAATAAGGGGATTTGGGGACAGAAAAAGAAGAAAAGCACAAAACAAAAGTGAAGTCAGTTTGAGATGAAGTCAGTCCGACGTTTGAACTGGACTGGAAAGAAACCAGAGGCAGGGAAACTTAGGAGACTTGGAAGCCTCCTGTTGATTAGTGGAACTGAAAAACAGCCCGCCCTTCTGGGGCACCTACCTCATTACTTGTCTCTCTCAATCTGGTGATTATTATCGTAGAATAATAACCAGAGCCATGTGTTAAATGACCAGTATGGAGCAAGAATATGATTTATCAAATACGATTTTCATATCTCTCTCATGAAGTACTTCTCCACACCCTTTTAGCGATGCTGGGCATCAAACTGGGGCCTTGTGAATGATAGGCCAGTACTCCACAAGCTGTGACTCCCTGTTACCCATTTTACATGATAAAATGAAGGGCGGCAAAGGGAAGCATTTAAATTAAGTAAGTTAATTTGGTAAACATCCTGTAGCTAGTAAGGTCGGCAGCCAAATTCAAAGCTTTTTCTGTTCAGATGCAATCATTACACATTGGAGGGAATGATTGACTCTACATTTTATAAGTAAAACATCTCTTGGCTTTGTAATTTGAAGTTAGGAACTTCTTAAAGTGAGAATTATAAAACCAACCATTAAAAAAAAATTCAGTTTGCTCTATATGCTCAAGTATTGTGTTAAATATTCACAAGCAGTTTTGATTCAGAACGAGTGTAGGCTGGTAGAATATAATTACTTTAGAAAATATTGTATTAAAATATTCTGTGAGTGGGGAAGAAAGAAAAGACACATTAGAAAGTTTAAGAATAGCATAGAAAAGAAACTTGTAGTGAATGTAATTTTGTGTAATTATTCAACATTTCTTACCTGGTCAGATGTATACGCCTAGCCCTGGTCCACGACATGGCAGAGTGCATCGTTGGGGACATAGCACCAGCAGATAACATCCCCAAAGAAGAAAAGCACAGGCGGGAAGAGGTTGGTGCCGAGCATTGACTCTGCAAAAGACCGTGTGGAAAATCTGTCGCTGAAGTGAAGAGAATTCACTAGCCCTGTTGGAATAATGGAAGACACCACCTAGCCAGTCTCAGGAGAGGGAAGGTCAGAGAGGGTGTGCTTTGAGTTTAGGACCAAGGTGTTGCGATGTAGCTCATCTGATGATAGGCCGACTAACTGAGTCTAGTAGAACTTAGATTTGGTGGGAATCATGAGGGAAGGTCTTCAAGAGTTTTAATGTTACCCGTAATGTCTGTTTTTAGGAGGGAATGGTCTTCTCTGAGCAAGGGGGTCTTGGGCAGCGAATTGGGTTTTAGCTTATTCTCAGCATTGTTTTATATAAGAGTAGGGCTACATCCCTGCTCCAGCCTTGTTTGTTGTTGTTGCTCCAGCAACAAATAGTCATGTTGACCTCAGTTTTTATTAGTATGCATAGATACATGGCATGGCTTTTATTTTTAGAATAGTACAAATATCTGAAATTGTCACACACACACCCAACCCACACACTTAAACTATTTGGGGAGAAATTCTCTAAACTACAAATATATATCTAGTACTATAGTGACTATTTAGTAAATTTAAGTTAGTCCTTTAGAGACTAGAAATTTTAAAAGTAAAAGAAAACACTTGAATTCACAGAAATAGATCGCATTGATAAGACACTAAATCAAGGTCAGTGAATGCTTCAGACTCAGAGCACAGGGCTAAAAAGAGACATTTTTTTGAGACCAAAACTGATAAACACATGAAGGAGCTCTTCTTTATCCTGTCCTGCCCATCTCTTGCTCTTTCATCCTTTAAAGCTGAAGGTATGGTACCCAGTGCAACCATCACTGAGAACGACTATTCCTATAGGCCTTAGAGACTGGTGCTAAGTTATTTAGTGAGGAAGTCTTTACTGAGATGGTTTAATAGAGAAGATAGACTTAAGCAGCTATTTTCCAAGCTGATGGAGATTAGAGCTAAGTAGCCAATGGGCTAATAGCCCATCTAGAAACAAGTTTCCATAGAGAAGTGGAGCTAATTTAGGTTCCTACATACCCTAAAACACGGGGATAGCACTTTGAGGATAGTATAAGGCTGTGTCGTCCCTCTTCTTCCCGAAGGACAAGTCCAGCATATAGTCTGCGCATCATGATGGAAGGAACTGTTTCTCAATATAGGTCTAGACTGTTCTGGAAAGGACTGTTTAGGTGGTTGTCAGAATGCATAAAGAAAAAATGATCTGCTGAAATTCCCAGTTGTAGAAAGGAACTGGTACTTGAGCCAGAGGACAGTGTGAAATGTCACCTGGATTAAGAGGAAGCTGGCTGGAAGATGCTGAAGACTACGGTGACCCAAGACTGAGGAGCAGGCAGAGGGAAATACAACAGAGAAGAGATAATGCTGTCCCTCCGGAAGCACATGAGGATTTTCTCCACAGAAGAACATGCCAGAAACTTCTAGAAAAGAACCACAGACACTGTGAAGGAACCGCATCCACGGGGGGTGGGGGGGTGGGGGGGGACCCGAGGGCTCTGCAGACAGGCTGGGTCCCGATCCCTGTCGCCCCAGCGAGGATCACAAGGTGCTGCTGTCGTCTTGTGTGCCACGTTCTGGTTAGGAAAAAGTCTTTCTGGCCCCAGTTGTCCTTGCTGCGCCCACTCCTGCTGATTCACAGAGAAGTAAATGTCACAGGCAGAAGGAGCAGGGACACATCTTTAGGAACATCAAGTTCTTGGCTGAGAGACCCGGGGCCTGGAGAGAGCTGGTGCACCCTTACACCTTCATGCTGCTGATCGGGTTTGGGCACAGGACGCTTGGGATTCCTTATACAGATGGTGTTTATGAACAGGATTCTGCACTCTGAGGCACTCATTAAGATGATTAAATGAAGGCCTTCTTGGCCTCGTGAGAAACATGCATAATGTGAACCAGGAAATTTGCCCAGAAATTTCTTGACGGAATGGCCAGGATTTAAGCTGCAGGAGGAGGGTGGGGGACTACTTGGTGAACTGACTATTTTAGAGGTTATTGGGCATTAGGATGAAAGGCAGAATGAGGGCATAGAAGACACAACTTGGGAAGTGGGCCAAAAGCAACGCTTGTAGTCTGACCCCCTACCTCTACCGTGATAACATGAACCTTTTACTATAACCCAAGCTCTCCAGTAGTGAGTAACATGAGAATTAAGGGGCTGGACTTAGAGGCTGAATGTAGCAGTGAACAGCTATACTCTTTTGCAAAGAGAGAAGCTTGTTTAAATGGAGTGCAGTCATGTTATACCTCCATCTGAGGGGCAGGGTGACTGAAGAATTAGCTGAAAGGAGAAGAATGGGCCTTTATCATGGCATTTGGAAAGTAGAGAAAGTGAAATCACAGTGAACATTTACAGAGGACTCAGGCTGGGTTATAAGGACTGTGTGTGCTCACACATTCAGACCATTCAGCCCTCTTTGGAAGGTACCATCTTGCCATTGAGAAAACTGCAAGACAAAAGGGCCTAGTCAGGGATCTTCAGCTAGTAAAGGCCAAGCCAAGGTTTAAGACCAAACAGTCTGAGTCTAGACTCTGAGTGAGCCACCACTCCACTCAGCAGTGTCAGGGTGTGAGCCACATGCTTTGCAGGTGCTTGCCGCGAAACTGGTAGAAAAGAATTGCGGATTTGGTGAGAGCTGTGCTCAGTTCAGTGGTAGCAAATTCTTGGCATACTTTGCTAGCAAAGGAAGAAGCTAGGAACATCGTCACTCAATTTATGACTGACTGACACAGCGAAAGTATAGAGGAATGAAGTCTTGGCTTATGACTAGGATCTTCAGTGAAGGTGGTATCGTTTTTTAAAGGAGACAAGACACTTAATGGTGTTACTGTGGAGGTCTTGTTTAGACAACCAAATCATACAAACACTCATCTCTACAAGAAGAGCTATGGGCATTTAATAGCTGCTGAGAGCAGAGTCAGTAATCTCTAGGGACAAGACCCTGATAGGTGGCCTAGTCCCAACAGTCATCTTTAAAACATGCATGTGTGCACGTGTGGGCGCGCGTGCGCGCGCACACATACACACACACCATGCAACATTAGATGGACTCAACAGACTATATATACACATGCGTGTATACCCATAATAGTAATTTGAGAAAGAGTGGGGGAACAAAGGAAGAGTTGGGAGGGGGAACCAGAAGGAGGGATAGAAGTATTATAGTACTTGTGGATGAAATCCTCAAGAAATGGTTTAAAAAGTATAATTCTCATTGAATAACAAGTTACATCAATATGTTTAGATCCAGGAAAAAAATTCTCAATTTTAAGAGGAAAGCAAAACATTTGTTGTATTTTGTTTTCCAAAGAACATGGTAATTTTGGAGAAGCTTCTTAATAAGTTAATATTAAGGTCTCCAAAGAGCTAATTCAGTCCTGGAATGCATTTATCCACATAAAGTAGCTTGCACGGGGCTGGCGAGGGCTGTATTTTTTTCTGCCATGTTAGGACTGGGCCAATCAGCTACGAAGAAGCAGAAAATGACTCCTGCTCAGAGCAGAGTGTTTACATATGTCTTCCAAGAAGGCTGAACTTCCGTATTCTATACACAGATGTCTTTTGGGGTGGGGGGAAGCAAGAAATAATGTATTTCTGGAATAGTATTCAAAATACAGTCTGTATATGGAGATAATTTATAAAAATATGCTTTCTCAAGTATATTGCTAAGATTTACAAAAAAAAAAAAAAAAAAAAAAAAACAAGAATGCAGATGTAAAATCCATTTTTATGCCGCCCAGTGGTGTGATACTACAGCTGTGTGACTGAGCAGGCCATCCAGATGGTGGTGCCACTTGTAGGAGCATAATACTGGTGCGGGTAGATGCTGCTTGCTGTAGACACAGAGGTACGCTCTAAGCCAGTTTTCCTCCCAACACCTCATAAATAGACACACAAATACCCATTTTCATTTTCATTGCTTTTCTGCAACTCATTGTCGTATTTTATATGAGACCTTGCTATTACTGAAGTTGATGCTTACAGCTTCTTCTTTTCAAAGAGTTTGACGTCCAGTAGAGTTAGAGATAAACAGGATGAGATGGCGGAGGGGTGTAAGGCCGTTGGGAAGCCAGGTCCCCTTCACAGTGTGCTATTTAGAATACTGGAATGATTGGAACCAAGAAAGAGACTGGACTGAGGAAGGAATCCACAAGTGTTTAGAGTAAGGAACACCTTTTCTACCTTTTCATTCTCTCAGTCTCCTCTTTTCTCTGGATTTTGTGGTTAAAGCTCAGGCTTCATGTGACAAAGGTGTCTTTAGACTCTGCTGGACACATATGAGTTGCAAGAACATCTCCTCAAATGGTTGTTGGGGGCACAGCCACTCTGATCTCATTGGTCATTGTCCTGCTGTTTGACAATCAGAGGATAGTACTTTCAGATGCAGCCCCTTGAGGTCATGAGGAGGACAGTGTTTGCAGTGCGTTCTGGAAATCCATGAACCTCAAAAACTAACTTCTGTTATGTTGTTGACAATGGTTAACTTTCTGTATGATGCTTTTAAGTTTTTGCAGTAATGAAAATAATAGAAAATGAATGTAATACTTAAAAAAGCCCAAACCTGTAAAGGCCAGCTTCTTCTACTGGGAGTTATTGTAAAGAATCTGAGTCCCTTTGGCTTTTGTAGATGAAATATTGACTTAGACAAAGGTGAATATAATGGAATTAATGGTTTCATATTTCAGGAGGCTATGAAGCAGATAACCCAGCTGCTGCCAGAGGACCTCGGGAAGGAGCTATATGAACTCTGGGAAGTGAGTATATATACTGGCTTGGTATTTTTATACCAAGTTATATGGCTTGTCCATGTTTTAGTTGCGTAGGTTACCTTAATAGTCTCTGCCTGATTTGCTGTTGTTTTGTTTCCCAGCTGCTACAGAAACTCCTGTGCTGATAGAAACTTTTCTTTGTAATTGTCTCTACTTCTCTTAGCATCACAGCACCTGGTACAGCTCTTGGTTCATGGTGCTTGTATTTCCGGCTGCTTTGGCCATAGCTGTGTACTCAAACCTAATTCTTTCATGTGTTTACATTCATGTTCACCTGTTGTTCATTTGTGTGTAGGTGCACGTGTGTATGTGTGAAAGCCAGAGTCAACCTCAGCTGCCATTCCTTAGGTATCCTCCACCTTGGTTTTGAGACATGGTCTCTCACTGGCCACTGAACCCCAGGGGTTCACCTGTCTCCCTGCCGCCTTTACCCTGGGATTACGAACATGTGCTACCTGGCAAGCTTTTTCACTTGGGTTCTGGAGTTGAACTTGGGTCTTCTTGCTTGCAAGATAAACATCTTACTGGCGAGCCATCTCCCCTGCTCCTGATTCTAATTCTTAAAACATGTGAATGACACTCTTAAAACAGGGAAATGACACCTGAGGGGTGACAGCTGAGGTTGTCCTCTGGACCCCATGGCTGTGGGGTAGCTCAGAACTGAGATTTTTAACCCACCAAGTTGTAGTTCTGTGACCCTGGGTGCTGTCATTTTACCGAGTCTGTTGTCCCGACATAAAAGAACAGGGTGATGCTATGAAGCCAGTGGTGAATGCCTTTGATCCCAGCACTTGGGAGGCAGAGGCTACAAAGTGATTTCTGAGTGCTGCCTTAGGTTCTCTCCTAGAGACATTCTGTAGCATGCACTACAGCTCTTAGTGTTTTGAAATAAGGAAATGCTGGAGTCTGCTGAGAGACCGAGGTCCTCTAGTAAGTATCTTCTTATGAGACTTCAGTCTAGGATGCTATGCATGGTGTCTAGCTTGGAGCTGCTGTAGAAAGTGTCTGTTACAGTAGACCAGGATTTCTTTGGGGAATAGTGCTCCATGTCTCAAAGCATAGATTCTCAAGTAGAATTTGAAGCGTGCTCTGTAAGGTGGGTCGCACAGTAGAGTAAGGTTGCACATCATACATGCAGAGAAAAAGAGACTTGAGTTTATGAAATGAATATCATTTTCTTTGTGTGGGGGGGTTGGTTTGTTTTTTAATTTATTTATTCTTTTAAATTTTGTTTTACATTCCAACCACAATTCTTCCTCCCATCCTCCCTTGCCCATCCTCAGTCTACTCCTTACCGTAAGGGCTCCCATGAGGAGTCAACATAGTCTGGCACATTTAGTTGGGGCGGGGCCAGGCCCTCTTCCATGCATTAATGCTGAGCATGGCATACCACCATAGGGAATGGGCTCCTACCAACTAGCTCATGTACCATGTTTGTACCATGGTCCTACTGCTTCACAACTGCCACATAGGAGAGTCTAGTTTCTTAGTCACCAGCAACTGACTGAAAATTCTACTGAAAAATCTACAGGTTTAAAATAGTGTCTTCCAAGTAAAGTATTGCAGTTGCTTAGAATTTTTGATTTGAGGAGAGATAAAACACTTGATAACCCCCACATAGGTGATGGGTTTTCCATCCTGCGCATGTCAGTGACTGACTTGATGACGCTCATCAAAGAACACTGGTGTCCTAGCACTGGGGACATGCCTCCATCTGTGATTGAGTGCTTGTGACCCTTGGCATTCCCTGCCCATTCTGGTCCCCACCCAGCAGCTGCATGGTGTCCTCCCTGAGTTTGTATCTGTGTACCAACAGCCTGGATTGGGGCTACATCATAGCTTAGTCGCCTCTGCAGAACCCTGTTTCCATATAAATCACAGTCACAGGTCACATTTAAGGCCCAGGCAAGCAGGAATCTTTCAACATAATGGGAGACATAGTAATTGATGTGTAGCCAATGATATAGTTTATGCATTCCCATACCCTGCCGCCAGGTTCACGTGCTTGCTTTCTTAATCAGTATCTGTGTGGCTTGGGGCAATTTAATTTCTCCATACCTCTATTTCTTCATTGGCAGTATATAGACACAGGAATTAAAGTAATCAATGTAAGACACTTAGAACATTGGTGAGTTCTAGCCCGTCTCTAATCCATACACCCTATTTTATCTGCCTTTAGTCCTGATGTTGCTTTAGGAATTGGTACCTAGAGAACTTAGGATAATACTAGCTGCATTGAAAATGCCAGTTGGTGGATATTTGAAGTATAGTCACCACAGCTGTTAGCATCACAAGCACCTGCCAGCCCGGAGGTTTAAGGGATTAGACATTCCTGGATTATAATTTGTCTTTCACCATAAAAGTGAATTTATGTTTTGTTTGCGTCCGAAAGCACCACAGGGAGCTGTGATTGTGGCTACACTGTGTTGTGAGAACATCAGAAAGGAGCATCCACCACCACCTGCATTACATTTCAGAGATGAGCCTTCAATCCCATGGGGCCGGCACTCCATACTAAATGCCTAACTGCCCGCCTGGGATATTTTCTCCCAGTACGATCAGATGTCAGTCAATTGGATGCAGTTGGGTTAACCCGTCATCTCTCTCAGAGCAGAGTAGAGCATTGTGAGGCTTCACCAGGAGAAAGGAGGCCATGAAAGGCAGACTTCACAGATAGCACATCCTTCCTCAGAGCCAACATCCCCAGCTTTCCTCCCCTTCTCCTCCTCTCCTTTCAGGACCTAGGCTGCCTTCTAGTCGTGCTGCTTAGGAAACCCTGGCCTGAGTCAGCTGGTGATGTGTCTTTTCCAGTCACACCTGTGGGTGGCAGAGTGCTGTGTGGGGTCCCCTCCCATCTCAATGCCACATCCCTGAAGTCAGCCACTTCCCTGTTGCTCCCTTCAAGCACCTGCCTGGCTACCTCTCTCTTCATTTCATAGCAGCTTGCCTTTTCTGTCTTTGTTTGTTTGTTTTAATTAGGAAAGTAGGGGCTGTATGGCTGGGGACTATTTTTTTTTTAACTTTGCATGACCTTGTACATACCTGTTCGTGTGACATTTTTTGAAGTAGATTTCCTCATTTGCCACATTTTTCTACTTCCCTTCATGACTAAGCATGTAAAGACTGACTTGTCCATACTCCCCAAATCCATTCTCTGAGGCTCACTGCAGTGTGACTGCCTGCCCCGCCTGTCACTGCGTTTGCTGAAAAGACACTAGGCTTCTGTGTGGCTTACTCCATCCAGCGTGTCCTGTTTTGCCTGGGTGCCATCTGGCACTTGGTCGCATGAGAAGAATTCTCCACTGAGTCTCTCATCCCTGGGATCTCTGGTACATTCTTTCTTGGTTTCCATTTATTTATTTGTTTGTTTGTTTGCATGTGTACGTGCGTGTGCGTGCGTGCACGTGTGCGTGTGTGCGCGTGCATGCGTGTGTGCATGCGTGTGTGCGTGTGTGTGTGTGTGTGTGTGCGCGTGCGTGTGTGTTAGCAGTAGTGTATGTATACCTGTTAGTGCATGTGCAGAGGCCAGAGGAGGGTGCTGTGCGTCCTGGTCTTTTCCTCTCCATGTTGTTCCCTTGAGGCAGGGTCTCTCACTGACCTGGAGGTGAACCAGTAGGCCCCCGATGTCCTCCTGTCTCCATCTCCTCAGCACTGGGGTCACAGATGCGGTGTACTCAGGCGCAGCCATGACAGGTTTTTGATGTGAGTTCTGAGGTTCACATTTCAGATCTCCCTGTGTGAGCAGACACTCTTGTCCCCTGAGCCATCTCCCCGGCCTCTCGTGCCTGCTTTTCTCTGTACCTTTGTGGCTGTCTCTTTGGGGTTTCTGCAAATGTCCCTCTTCCTTGGCCCATCTTCAGACCCTGTGTCCCCTCAGGTGCATGGACTGCTTTCCTCTCTGCAGCCCTGCTCATTACCTGTTGAGTCCGCTGTAGCTCAGGAACAGTCCCTCCCTTAAGCACTGTGCTCAGAACTAGAGCCCCCAAACACAGACCAACTGCATGTGCACAGGACTCCCGGCTTCTAAGACCCATGACCATGCTCATTGTTTTTGTCCCTTTTTCCTTTAACAAAATCGTGTGTGTGTGTGTGTGTGTGTGTGTGTGTGTGTGTGAAAATAAATCATTCAAAGCCTTGCAAAACCAATGGAGAGCATAATTAGAAGGGGAGCATCCCTGTAACTCCCACCTAGATCCATACTTGGAATTTGGTCCTTCACCCTAGAAACCTGTGTCTGTGTCTCATCCAAACGATGTATCTTCTCCACACTCCGCTCCTGCCCCCTGTGGTAACCACTAGCCCGACTTTTATAGAAATCATTTGGATCCCATCTCCATCTTATCATTCATCCTTGGATGTTGTACTTTAATCTTGTGAATATTTTTCAAACGTACTTTGTCCTTCAGATCTTCCTGAATTTATAGTATCTGCCTTCACCCCTTTTTCTTTCAAGTTATCTGTTGAGGATTCTAAACTATTTGGCCAATAATGGAGTCCGAAAAGCCTGGGTTTGCCAGTTGCCTCCCCACTATTGAGGTCCTCTATTATTTGATACAGGTTGGCAGCTAATCAGACTCAGGCTGGATCCTTTGGACAGCACTGTAGGTGGGTGTGGTGATCATTCAAGAGATACATGAAGTCGTATGAGAAGAATTCTGAGAGCTTGTGAAAAAAATAACTTCAGGAAAATAAGACAAGACTTGTGTGACCTCAGTTTCTTCAAATCACAGAATTGTTCTTGGAATTTATAACAGAAGGAGTGAGTTTACTTCAGATTATTCGTTACAGCTAGTTATTGTTATTTGTTTATATGCCTCTATGGAACAACCTGTTTTGTCCCTGTGCTTGTATCTTTACTTAGGCGACTCTTCTTAACCCTCAGAGTATAAATTATCCGAGACTAGAGTTGGCTAGTGCATGAGACTTTGGTCTGCCTCGTTTATAGGTACCATTCTCCAGAGCAGTGACAGTATATAATAATTGCTTTTTCTTTATGCTTGTATCCTCTAAACCTTGGAGGTTGCAAAAAGATAGTACTCCAGTGTGTTTTAATCTGTAGCGTATATATTTCTGCGCTTGCCCCCACCGACTCTTTGGTTGCAGTTCTTACACGAAAGGTGAGAAAATATGATTGAATGCAATGGCTTCCTTGACAGCAGGAAGAGCCTCACATCAGCCTCACCCCTAGCACATGCCACCCAGACTGTTGACCCCTAGTCCTTATGTCAACTCCTGAACACTTTGCTTGTTTGAGTCTTGTCTGTAGGTGATTCTTCCCTAACTCCTTGCATTTGACTCTATTTATTTTTTAATCCGTAAAATTCAGTTACTCTGGCTATAAAGTCCCTAATTCACAGTTCTTTTCTTGAATAGATTTAAGCATATTTCTCTCATTTTCTTCTAACATAAAACATTGCTGTCAAAGTCTAATGATCATTTTCTTTTTGTGCTATGCCAGGCTCTAGTTCTTATATAGGAGTCCAAAGAATTTCTTTTCTGTCTGGTAATTTGCATTAGAATGTATTTTTGTATTGATCATCCTGAGTTAATTTCCTTAGTTTAAAATGATATTTCCTGAACTCAGGAAACTGAGTTCAGATCTCCTTCCCCAGGATAACTGTTGGTGGTAGTAGTGGTGGCTTGTGCGTGTTTTCATGTAATGTGAGGAAAACATGGAGACTTGTTCTAGGGACTTCCCGACTGTTTCCCTTTCCTTATCTAGGTCTTCTCTTTTTTTCATCTTGATAAACGTCATACACTCAGTTTTGATTCTTTTGTTCACATGGGCCCCTGTCCTGTGACTGACCTAAAGGTCAGACAGGGGACTGAGTATCTTAGGATTGGACTGTCCTTGTGAAAGCCCCTAGTGCTGATCTACCATTAGGGTGCACAGAATCTTGCCCAGTGTCTGTCTGCAAACTTCAGGCTTGTGGTAGACACCTGTGGCCGGTTTTGAGCCCCTCTTGTACTGCTGTGCTTTCTTGAGGAAGATGCTGGTCTTATGCATAGCTCATAGATGCTGGTGTGCTGTCTCTTACATATAGTTTTATTTTATTCATTTCACTTCATCATTTTCCTCTCCTTGCTGCCATGATCGTAGGCCAGACTATAATGTTTTTGCTGGTGCTACACAATCTTGGAACCTGATTCCCCTGCCTCTTGTCCATACTTCATATTAGAGGGATCTTCCTGAGCATCAAATCTGAATGTGCTGACTGCTGTTGGAAGCCCCCTCCCACCTTGATGTCGTGATGCACAGGAGGCTAAGAGTCTCTACAGGAAGCCCAGGTCCTGTTGGCACAGACCCTTGCTTCCATATCTAAGAGTCTCTACAGGAAGCCCAGGTCCTGTTGGCACAGACCCTTGCTTCCATATCTAAGAGTCTCTATAGGAAGCCCAGGTCCTGTTGGCGCAGACCCTTGCTTCCGTATCTAAGAGTCTTTACAGGAAGCCCAGGTCCTGTTGGCGCAGACCCTTGCTTCCGTATCTAGCTGTCCCTCTTTCCTCCTCTGCCCTGTCACTCTGGTCTGATGTTAGAAACCACTCGAAGTAACTCTTTGAATGTCAGGATACTTCTTACCCTGGGAGCCTGGTCTACAGTATCCTTTACCCAATCCTGAGTTTTTAAAGAGAATATTAAATTAATTTATTGTCCATGTGCATGTGTGCACACGCATGCATGACATAACACATATGTGAAGGTCAGAGAACAACTTATGGTTGTTGGTTCATTCTTCATACCATTTGTGTTCCCGTGATCAAATTCAGGTCATCAGGCTTAGCGGCACGCACCTTTACCTGCCGACTGCTGAGGCATCTCAACAACCCCAGGCTTTTTTACTGAAAGGTAAAATTGGAGAATGCCTTTACAGTGAATTATTTAAGGGGAAAATCCAACGAATTGCATGCCTTTTAAGATATTCTGTAAACTCATCAGAATTCCCTGTGCAGCCAGTTGTGTTTCTCCGATAAACAACACGAGCAAAAGCAGCTCGGGGAAGATGGTTTATTTGGCCCACAGGTTTTAGTAGTCGTTCATCATTGAGGGAAGTCGGGGTAATAAGCAAGGTGATGGCAGAGGCAGCAACAACCCAGAGGAGCGCTCTCACCGACTTTCCTGGTCTGCTTTCTTCTGCATCCCAGGACCATCTGCCCAGAGATGCCCCCACCCTCAGTGGGACGGAGGCCTCTCATTCAATCATTAATGAAGAAAATGCCCCCACAGACATTCCCACAACATTCTGATGGAGTTAATTCCATCCAGAGTCCCTCTTCCCAGGTGGCCCCAGTGTTGTATCAAGCTGACAAAGACTGGCCAGCACAAGCTTATATTGTACTTCCCAACACTCCTAAGATTGTTTCCCTCACTATGAGCAGAAAGAAATTCTAGATTGGCTTGCTTGGCGTATTCAGTTTCCTTTGGCTAAATCGTGAACTTGAATTTATTTAATATAACTATGTGAATGTGAATGAACACTTAAATAGAATGTAGGGTTTTTTTTTTTGTTTTGTTTTGTTTTTTAAGTGCCTTTGAGATAAAGCAAAATATATTGGGCTTCATGTGTAAAGGATTCCCCTGTGTCAAATTCAGCTCTTACCAAATTCAAGTGGCTGCCTTTATAAGAATAAGGCTTCAAATATAACCTAAGAAACCTTTCAGTGGTTTGTATCATATTTCACTGCCGAGAAAGCATGATGGGATTGTTCTCTGAACACATCAGGGTGGAATTACAAATGAGAATTCTTGGGAAATCTTTTGGGAATACTCTGCTCTTAATAGAAAGTGGTCCTGTGCATCGTTAGTTGGAACTTGTGGCAGGTGATGTGTTCTGCCCTGAGAAGAAACCCCCCCTCCCAATCTCCCTGTTTCACTCAGAAGGGTGGGGGCAGTGGGGAGAGTATAGGTAAAAACGCCCCTCCCCTCCCACCACATTAACCGTCTCCCGCCACCAACACAGACATGTAGAGTGTGAAGCTCAGGGTCTCCATAATGTCCCCATAGGGACTTAACTAATTACTGTAGGTGGGTCGCAGGGACAAAGGTTCCCAGGTAAAACTGTAATGAAAAGTAACTAGCAAAGGTGTTAATTAGCTTAGCGGAAGAAGCAGTCTGAGGTGAAATGAAGAGAGAATGCAAATTTTGAGAAGTTTAAGATTTTAAAGAATCTTGAAATTAACTAGATCTAATCTACTCCACCCAACTGGACCAAACAGTCCTAGGGTTGGGGAGATGCAGTTTGTAATGTGTTGCTTTACAAGCCAGAGGACTTGAGTTTGATCCCTAGGGCACATGTTAAAGAAAAGGGGGGGGGAGGAAAAAGAGGGGAAGGAAGGGAAGAAAGGAGAGGAGGAGGGAGGGACATAGAGGGTGGGCAGGCAGGCAGATTGAAAGCAAGTATAGAAGGATATGCATGCAGTCTCAAGTCCAAGGAGGCTGGCAGATCCCTGGGTCTCAGTGGCCTTCCAGCCTACACAGCAAATCACAACCTGATGAGAGACCCTGTCTTGTCTGAAACAAATGGGCAGCAATTACATACATGTTCATCTGCACACACATGGACACACACACAAATACATTTTTTTAAAAGAATGTTCATCTTGAAACCATGACAGAAAGAGAAGAATTTGGAAGTATCGTAGAAACTTCCAGCGCATTGGGTGGCATCTGTGGAGTGTTTATCTTGCACAGGGTCTTAGTGCGAAACTGTTCCCTGAAGTCAAGTGTCTATAATTATCTGTACACGGTAGAGAAATGCAGTTGGTACTGAATATTCATTCCCTACACTGTGACTCTGACTCCAGGAACCCAAATAGTAAAATCCCTAGATTCCCCAACGAGGCAGCTTAATCATATCCTTTACATGTTCCTTTGCTTAGGAGTATGAGACTCAATCTAGTGCAGAAGCCAGATTCGTGAAGCAGCTGGACCAGTGTGAAATGATCCTTCAGGCATCCGAATATGAAGACATGGAGAGTAAACCCGGGAGGCTCCAAGACTTCTATGATTCCACAGCAGGTACTCGTGGTCATAAGCATTGTTGCTTGCTTGGTTTAGCTAGGCGTAATCTTAGAGTGAGGACTGGTGGTCCATTATTGAGCCCCATGTTGATTCCCTCTCCCAACCTTTCATGTAGAACATCTGGAAAGAAAATGGTAATGGTGGCATGGCTAACTGAGATGCCATTGACACTTAGGGACACTGCCACTTTGACATCGGAGTACCAGGTTCACATTCTGCGCCTGCCACCTGCCAGTTGGTGATCTCTTAATGTCTCAGAGCCTATGCCTCATCTGAAAAATGGGAACCAAAATTTCTTTCTTAAGTCCAAAATTGCTTTTCCGGGGGGGGGGGGGGGGGGATAGAGATAAAGCATGTGAAAGGGCTCTGACCTGTTATTATTATAGAGTTGTAATAAACGAGAGCCAGGGATATAGTTTAGTAATAGCGCACTTGCTTGGCAGGTTTAAGGCCCCAGACCCAGTATGGAAGGGGACATTAACAGGACTGTGTGAGGATGCAGGAAGAATTCGTGTGATCTGCTTAGCATGCACCTGCACTGTCAACCGTCTTTTGATCATTTACAAAGCAAGAAGCCACACCTACTGTGTCAGAGAAAGGAGCCACACCTACTGTGTCAGAGAAAGGAGCCACACCCGCTGTTGGAGATGGATGTCCTATGGCTTCCTTAGATATAACTCCCTGCCCACTTCCTGGGAGCCCTGTAGGATCATTCCAGTCTCTATTTCCCCCTGAGGGCTGTGAGGAGTGGCCTTTGTCTGACCTGCCAGGACCCTTGTGTGGCCTTAACAAGCCCAGAAAACTTCTGCCTCACAGAGAGATCTCTGAAATACTGTTTGCATGGGACTGAAGCTGTTGCAAGCTTCTTTTTTCTCCTTTTCCCGCTCCATCTAATCTACTCTAGACAGGACTCTCGATTTACACTGGACCATTATTGTGATCTCCCTTGTACATATGAGCATCAGCTCACCTTCTGGAGGGTGGGGCAGGGAGGAGTGGAGTGGGAATCAAACATGGGGCCTTGAGCCCCATGGTTAAGCACTCTGCTCCAGAGCTACACCCCTAGGCTGATATCTTCATTTTAAAAACACACAGCTTTCCTCTTTCTAAAACGTAAAATCCTGACACTTTTGACTGACCTAAAATGTCTTAGGACCCGCTGTTATCCGTGTTTCTGGCGCCCTTTCCTAATCTCTGTGAGAATGTAGTGTTCCCTTTTTGCTTAGGCTCCACTTGGTGTCGGTTTGGTACAACCTGTAGTCTCCCTCTGGCTCTCTCTCTCCTTTTGTTAGCTTCAGGTACTGCAACAAAACTCCCGAGATGACCAACTTCCAATGAGGAAGGTTTGTTTCGGCTCCTAGCTTTAGTGTGTGAGACTGCTTGACCCCATGGCTCTAGGTGGCGGCACGTCATGGTTGGGTATATGCTGGAGTACAGCTGTTCACCTTGGCCTTCGTGGATGCATATTTGTGTAACTCCACCTCTCAGAGGATCGGCCCCTTCCTTCCATATTGTCTGAGTCTCCTTTCACAGTATTTTAGCAATAGGGTCAAGTGCTTATAACAGAAGCCTGGAACGGTTGCTAGCTGGCGTCTTACTTTCATGGTTGGCTGGCCCATGTTTTCAGTGACAGTTGGGTTCCAAGAAACATATTTCATCACTAATTCAAAATGTGGGCCATGTTTATGTCATCTTTATACTTTACAGTTAGTTATCTTCCTTTGTAATATATTCGCACTGGGAAAATAGTAAGTGAAATATAAGCAGAATTTAAAAAAGGTCAGTGAGTGAAGAGTTGTCTAGTTCAAAGCCTCTGTTTTGCTGAGAAAGCAGCT
Organism: Phodopus roborovskii; assembly: GCF_943737965.1. NCBI lineage: Eukaryota > Metazoa > Chordata > Mammalia > Rodentia > Cricetidae > Phodopus > Phodopus roborovskii. The sequence goes on from NW_026125397.1 coordinate 12,232,269, forward strand.
TAAGTGCAGAAAGACCGTGACTTGCAATGGCCAAGCTGAAGTTACGATTCACCGCAATTGCATTTCAGCTCATTGCTTCCATTACAAAGTTAGTAAGTCAATATAACTGGACCCACTGAAGAAATGGCTTCTCATTATCTCAGAGACAGATGTGTAGGGAAAGGACACATTCCTACGTATGTAAGAACAAAGATGAAGACAGAGCTAGCAAGCCAGCTACATGGGAAGGGTTGGAGGAAAGAAAGGAAAGGGGAAATGATATAATTATGTTGTCATTTTAAAAACTAAATAACAAAGAAAAGGTTTCATCAAAGAAGCACGAGGAAACATGGAAACTGCATCTTATAATTACAGTTTGTTACTACACTTGCTTATTTGATAGCAGATGGGGGCATGCCGTAGCACATGTGTGGGAGTTAAAGGACAACTGTTGGGAGTTAGCGCTCTCCTTCCACCACGTGGGTTCAGAAGTAGATCTCAGGCTGACAGACTCCGCCACAAGCCCCTTGACCAGCTGAGTCGTTACACCAGCCCTATTACAGCTGTTTTGAAGGGGACCTCAGGCTGTAGCTCTGTTTTGTTTTTCTCCTATTCACATCACAGCTCTGTGCTCTTTTTCTGTCCTTGCGTTCTGAACCAAGAGAGTCTGTGACTGCAGGGTGGGTGGCAAATGTAGGGTGGGAGATGAGAAATGGCTTTGGAGGCAAGACTCTGAGGGCCTCATGGGTCAGTTAGTGCAGGATACTGACTTGTTAACCTATACTAGGTATCTATCGTGATTTATAATAGATGAGGGTGTGGTTACTGCCAAGAGCAAAATCCTGGGGAGGGTTGGGGAGCAGGGACAATGGTGGACATCAGCTACTTGAGATGTTAATCAGATGGTCATTTATATTCTTTATACCCTAGTCTTCCTGCCTGCCTGCCTGCCTTTCCTTCTTTCTCTTCCTTACCCTTCCTCCCTCCCTTCCTTCCTTCCTTCCTTCCTTCCTTCCTTCCTTTCCTTTCCTTTCTTTCTTTCTTTTCTTTTTTTTTAATTTTATTTCTGTGTCTTCCTTGCTGCCCTGGAACTAACTCTGCTCTGTAGACCATGCTGGACTCAGTCGGGGTTCCTCTGCCTCCCGAGTGCTAGGATTAAGGCATGCACCAGCACTACCCAGCAGGCCATTTTCTATGTAGGTACTGGATCCCCTTACTTCATTTCAGTTTTGGAAGAAAAAGATGGTTCTGGCCTCTGGGCTCTCACTCCCAAGCTTCCCCTGTAGTTCATGGGAGAGACACTCAGAGGCTGCCGGGTGCTCTTTCCTCTAGCCCTGCCTTATTGATGATTCTCTGTCTGATTCTCATCCTGCACTCTAGCTAAATTGGATCCCTTACCCAGGATCTCCAGCATTGAGATATGGCCAAGCTCACAGAAGAGAGCCCCTGATAGCCATGGGGGCAAATTGAAGAAATAGGTGTCTTCTCTTGTCAATATAGAAATGTCTTTTTCCCCCCAGGAAAATTCAGTCACCCTGAGATAGTCCAACTTGTTTGTGAGCTGGAGGCAGAGAGAAATGCCAGCATAGCCACAGCCTCTGCAGAGCCAGGCTCCTAAGAGCTCATGCCTTGCTGTCCGCTTGCTTCTCTACCTCATGGGAATGTGTTTTCTACTGTTGGTCTGAGAGTCTCCCAAGACGCAAGTCTTATTTTCCGCTGTCTGGACTTGAACAAGAAATGTGATATAATCCAGGCCCCAAAAGAAACCACCACACCGGAAGTGGTCAGGAAGATGCCATGGATGAAGACTCAAGAGGAGAATGCTTGTTTTGTGAATTCAATAAATATTTAACACTCCAAACTTTGGCTTCTGTTTTGGCTGTCCTCAATTACCTTATTTGAGCCTATGAGCCTATATTTATTGGAAGGTAGAACATTTAATTATAATGACTTTTAGGAACAGACACTTCACCTTTGGGAACAGCAGAGAGTTACTAATGTACTTGTTAGTCCTAGAGCCTCACCCAGATGAGATGCTCTTCCCACAGAGTCAAATTCTGAGGCCAACTGCTGTTGCTGTTTGAGAGAAGGTTTCACTCTGGCTGGTCCAGGCCCTCCTGGATCCTCCCCCTTCCCAAGTACTAGACCATTACAGGCATGTGGCACCACACCCAGCTTGAGTCAGGTATCTGATTTTACAGTGTGGTGCTTCGGACCCCTGATTGTAGACTTCCAATACTGCTGTTTCATACCCTGATTGTAGACTTCCAATATTGCTGTTTCATACCCTGATTGTAGACTTCCAATACTGCTGTTTCGTACCCTGATTGTAGACTTCCAATGCTGTTGTTTCGTACCCTGATTGTAGACTTCCAATACTGCTGTTTCGTACACTGATTGTAGACTTCCAATACTGCTAACAGGTCTGTTCTCCTTCCTAGTGTGTTATCTGAGGATATAAATTAGGGTATAATATTTCCAGTGCCACATGCCCTCCCCTTTCCTTTTTCTTTATGATTTAATATATTAGTTATAATAATTATGAATGGGTGATAAAAGAGTGTTTTTGGAGTTGTTGCACCAAAAGTAAGTATCTGTCAACATCACATCTCCCTTTTATTTCTCTTTGGTGGGAATAATAATCCTTTTCACATGTCTTTTGTTGTGTACTCCATCGAAAGGTGTGGAAAAGATGGACATCCATGCAAGCCTATCTGGTAATTCAGCATGAGCAAAGAGACCTGTCCCTTTAACAGAAAGATTATCCTCTAATGGAAGGGGGCCTTTGAGGCTGGTGTGGAACATCCTATGCAGCGTTTCTCTGGAAACTTTCCAGTATCCATGGATACCCAGTCTGCAGGAGCAATATTCATGTTCTCTGCAAAAGCAACACATGTGCATGTATACTTTCTGACTGTGAAAACTGTAAAGCTTGTGAAAACATTGTCTTTGGAAGTCTGATCGCTAGGAAAACAATTAATATTTGGGAGCCTTTTCTGTTTATAGGTTTGGAAATTTACACGAATAACCCCAGGTACAGTTCAAGAATGTGTGAGATTTTTCATGGACCTGGGTTTTGATTTTCAGTGTTCTGCCCGCTGCAGTTTCTCATGAAGTTAGGACAGTTTGAAGTTGTAGAAGCCTTTGCTGGCTCACACTATATACACTGTTTACATCATCATTATCTCAGTTTATCATTTTCCTACCAAGAGGCCAGTGAGTTCACAATGAGACTTTACCTAACCTTTATTTCTGAAAAACGAGTAAGTTTAATGGGATTATGATGAAGATTAAAAAAAAAAAAAAAAAAAAAAAAAAAAAAAAAGCCACTACACTGAAGCTCAAGAAGGAAAGATAACTACTGAATCCATCAGCAATATCTACAAATACTGGAATGGTTTTTTGCTTTCCCTTGGGAGATTCTTGCAGCTTGTCCAGATTGGTCTTCTGAATAAAAAGCCCTGCAATTAAGATGCAGAGTAAATAATTACTCTTGGGTTGAAGTCAACAGAAACATAATTTTTGGTCACATGTTCTCTTTGCACCTTGGCATTTTCTCCAGCTGTGACATAATTCTCTGTGCCCTTGTGTTTGGAAAAGGCCAGTTTGTCTCAAAGCCTGTGGGCCGTGTGTGCTGTGACTGCACAGTGAATTGTAAAGAGGTGGCTGTTGGATTCAGTATTTTTATACATATAATCTTATAGTTTAGAAGTGGGGAGTAATGATTTTTAGGGGGAATTGCTGCTGCTGGTAGGTATGATACATGTTTCCAGGTTTAAGTGCTGGGTATCTGGGTTGGACACAATCAAATGAGCCTGGTTTAGATACAGGATGTGTGTGTCTTGGTTCATGTGCTGGAGGCCTGGACTGTGTGTGTGTGTGTGTGTGTGTGTGTGTATTGAGGTTCGGGATCTAGAAACCTGGATTGGATGTGATTTGTGTGTCCGGGCTCAGTTTCTAGAGACCTGGTTGTTAGTGTGGGACCTTTAGGTTTGGGACTTAATGCAAAGTACATATGTCATGAAGGCATTGCTCTTGAGTAGCATTAATGCTGGTCTTGTGAAGTAAGTTGTTTTTCGAGAAGGTATTATTTAAAAAAAGAAGAAGAAGAAAAAACTGGCCCCTGGTTCTCTCATATTTTGGGTCACCATGGGATCACCATGTGACAGCTTCTGCCGTCAGCCATAAGGCTATCTGTCTCCAAAGCCAAAGAGATGTTCTTGAACACCCAAAACGAAGAGATAAGATACACTCATTTTCCTTATAAAGAATTCAGCCCCAGGTATTTCATCAACAATAGAAAACATGGTAAGACATTTGTGGTTAATTTTGGTTTGACTTGGTGTAAACTAAACCCTCTACCATATGAATTAAAAGGACTAATGAAGGATAGTGAGCTAGCTCGGTGGGTAAAGGAGCCTGCTGCCAAGCCTGAAGATCTGAGTTCAATCCCTAGGTCCTACATGGTGGAAAGAGAGAAGCAACTCCAACAGGTGCCTCTGACCCCTATATGACCACACTATGTAGCATGTGTGCCAGCTCAACCCCTCCCCCACCAAACCCTCACACAGAATTTGTGGTGACTGACTTACACTTTTTGTTTAGGAAATGTTGTTTGAGTGTGGGTCTCATGTAGCATAAGTTGGCCACAAAACTCACAATATAGGGCAAAGATGACCTTGAATGACACATCCTTGCGCCTCCCGGGAGTGAATATAGTTTATCAACAAAATTGATACTTAGAATTTTGAGGACTGCATTAAATGCTACGATCGGTGTACTAGAAACTTTGAGATAGTAATAGGTTAGTTTTCTTGCATATTTTCTTATGGAACTTGAATACTGTGTTTTGAGATTGTAAGCCTTAGACAGCTGTAAGACGGAAGTTGGTGGACGAAGATGTTCATTTACGGTACCAGGCAATGATTTCTCTGATACAGTTGGGTGTGTCGAGTGTGGTTTTCAAAAGACAGCAGAGAGCTCACGGAAGCTGACCATTTGGGATTCATTGACAAGTGGAAATTGAGTACGAAAAACAGTGTTTGTCATACTATGGCTGGAGAGCTGGCGCTGCCTTCATACCAGCTAAACAGTGTTGGCTTCCTGCCAGAGAGTGCCAGCACCCCCTGCTGGAAATGCTGTGTGTCTAACCTGCCCACTGTGGATCAAGTTTACAACCCAGATCCCTATCCTAATGTGTTGGGCCTCACAGGTCATGTGACCTCAACCAGCTTTATTTTCAGTTATATGTATGCGTCTGGATAGATTGTCATGCTACATCAACTTGAACAGAAGTTTTTCAAGTTCTCCTTGAACTCACTCTGTAGATGAAGATGGCCTGGAACATATGGGTCTCCTGTCTTTACCTCCTGAGTACTGAGACTACAGGTGAGGATCATAATACCTAGTTTGTTCCTTGCTGGGCAGTTAAACCCGGCACTCTGCTTAGTAAACAAGCACTCTAGCAGTCCAATGTGTTTAGTAGACAAGCACTCTAGCAGTCCAATGTGTGGGTTTTTTAAATTGTGAATTATTTTAGTTAATTGGTCTATTTGGTATATTCCTGCTACCAAACAACCAGCAGGTTCCCATTGTGAAGAAAAGAGTATATAATGTTAAAGCTAAAACTGGTTGAAAGGCGCTGGGTGTATTTTCATATACTGGAACAACATATAAATTGAAAATGTATTCTAACTCCTGTAGTTCTCTCTCAGATATTCTTACCTGAGTAGCTACTGCCCTAGGTGGATTGGAGGGAATTTGAGAGTCAGAGACTATTGTAGCATCCTTAGATGGCAATTGGTCTTAGAACTTGTCTATCCCATTCATCAGGTTAGAAGTTGATTTAAAGTTGCCCCTATAGAATCATTGCTACCAACTTTAAGTCATCAGCAGCCCCAGTAAACTAAAGCAATCAAAGATCCAGTCATCATTAAAATTGATTATTTTAATGACTTAAGTGTACATAATTGATGTAGGTGAAGGAGATCACAAGCAGTTTGGTGAAGTTTGTAGTGACTTGGCCTACTGCTGGAGGCAGTCTCAAAGGGCTCCATCTATTGATCTTCAAATTGATAGCAAGCACATCACTCAGCCTTCAAAGACATGCACATTGTTATGGAGACCAAGCAAAAACCAAAGCTAATCCTAGCTGCATGTTTGGGAAATACACATTGAGTTACACAAACGAGAATTATGACCAATTATGAACCCATTCCAGTTGGCCATTTTAAAAGGTGACACTAGTGAATACTGCAGTGTGATGGTCAAGTGGTCTGTCATCAACACAAATGGAAATGGAAATCATATTATTAAACTCTTCGGAGAAGCCATTTGAGTAACAACATCAAAACTCGGTTTCCCAGTGGGATTTTGGTCTTTGTATCAGCAGACGAGCGAGCAGATTTGCTGCCAGCAGCCCAGGCTGGCTGGACCTAGCATTGCAGCTCCTCATCCGTGGTCTGCCGGGGGCCTCCTGAAGCATTCTGGGAGCTGGCGTGTGCTGTGGAGTTCAGGACCTCCTCAAAACTGCCACCACTGGGGTTTGCCCCACCTACTTTCGTCTGAAATAGGCAGGCGGACAAGAATCCAGTTAGTTTTTCATTGTCATTTTTGTAACTTTTTTTTTTTAAAAATTAAGAATGTCAAAAGTATAATTACTTTTGGATTCAGAAATAACTATTTTTCCTGAGAGGCACATGAAGTTAGAGAAATTAGTTTCCTTTATGTTCCAGAATGTCATTCATTTCAGTTCTAGGATAAGATTCCAAGCTTTGTTTTTATGCATGTTTAGTACTCTTCCCTTTCTCTCTTCTATATGTAAGATTCTAATCCCTGTAGGAATATAATCAGATCTGTAGATGTACATCTCTCTCTGTTCATCTAAAGATTGATGTAATCAAATCAGAATTGGATCTTAGATTAATTCGTCCAGCTTTAACAAATGTATAAACATCCTTACATGACTTATACTTGAGTTTTCTATTTGAGACATAACTAGTGGCCAATATAATTTTTGAATAATTATCTCTTTTTGTGCATGCATATGCATCTTCATGTAGTTAAGGATACATGTTTGTGTGCACGTGTACATGTACATATGTGTGTATACATGTGGAGGCCACAGGACAACCTCAGGTGGGCCACCTCCTCCTTTTTCAGACAGAGACTCTCTCTGACCTAGAACTCTCCAGGTATGGCTGGCTATAAAGCCCCAGGCATCTACCCATCTCCACCTTCCCAGAGTTAGGATTGCAAGTGTGTCACTAATACCTGCATTTTTAACAGGAATTTTAAAACTTGAACTCTGATCAGAGTTCCTGCAGGACAAGAAGTATTTATCTCTCCAGCCTACCCTTGCCCCCACCATTTTTGGGTTTGGGCTTTTTGTTGTTTAGTGTGGTCCTGAGCACTAGGAATTCCGTATCTTTCTAGGCAAGTAGGAAAATCTCTGAGAATACTTTATGATGGGCCACTTTTGTGTCCTTGTTTATTGACTCAATAGGAACAACGAGGTCGACCTACATTTTAAATCTGTGCTTAAGGACTTGGAATGATTAGTCATTAGAAGCTCTTCAAATCCATGTTTTATATTCCAGAATATTTAACGCAAATCTGAACACCCATACTAGCCTTTCCTTAACCAGCTACAATGAGTAAGACCACCAGGAAAAGGGACAGTAAAGAACAGATAATGTCTACCCACAGTAATACAGACATGTGTACTGGAACAATGTCCATGCTGCCTGGCTTGCCCTTTAAAAACCTAACTGGACAGGGCTAGAGAGATGGCTCAGTGGTTAGGAGTACATGCTGCTCTTGCAAAGGACCCAACTTTGGATCTTAGCACCCATGTGACGGCCTGCAACCATGGGTAACTTCAGTTCCAAGCCCTCTTCTGACCAACGTGAGTAGCAGGTGTACCTGCAGTACAGACATACACACAGGCAGAAATATGCACACATTAAAAGGAAAGAAATAAAAACTTAACTGGGGTTTAAAAGCAGCTCATTGATTAAAACCTCCTTTATTCAACTAGCATAAAAATCCGTTTACCTCTTAAATTCAGTTATTAAATTGGCTTTTCTACATTGCTTAGATCAGAAATTAAATAATTAACTTTTATTTATGTCTTTGTTTGTTTTCCTCCACAGTCTTCCTATGTATCCCAGACTGGACTATACCTCTACATAGGTTAAGCTGACCTCAAATGCCTAATTCCCCACTTTAGCTGGTTTTACAGGCCTGTCCTACCATGCCTAACCAGGAGAATGATTGACATAAAAGGCCAGAGTAACTATTTCATACTTTAGAACCAGATCATCTTAAGCACTGATACTTAAAGTGAGCTGTTGTAGAAAGCAGCCACCAGTAGTACTAATCCGTGGAGAGCATGGGATGAGGAGGGTTGGACACTAATGTCTTACAATTTAAATTCCATATAGCACAATGTTATCTTGAATTTTTTCTAAACAAGCAAATATGCAAAACCACTTTTAGCTTATATGTAATCCAAAAATAGGTGATGAGCTGCCTCAGGGGCCTTAGTGTATGGATATCTGCTCAAGGCATGAAGCCCCAAACCTGTGATCTTAGCACTGGGAGGAAGTGGGTAAACATCAATGCCCTCAACTGTGTCATTCCATGGTGCCATTTGTTTCCTCAGAAACGAGTAGGGTTGATTGAATGTAACCTACTGTGTGAAGAATACCAGTTCCTTTGGGATTTCAGAAATGTGAATTCTCACAGGGTATAAAAGCACACACCTTTAGTCCCCATCCTAGGGAGACAGAGGTAGGTGGATCTCTGTGAATTAGAGACCAGGCTGGCCCACATAGTGAATTCTAGGACAGACAAGGCTACACAGTGGGACCCTGTCTTGGAAAACAAAAGCCAAACCAACCAAACAAAAATTCTAGTTCTCTTCTAGCTTCTGTTTAATAATAGAGATCACACTTTGTTATGTCAGGTGAACTCTAATTACAGATGTTTCCTCTTATACTTTAGTATTTTGTTTTCCCAAACCAAAATAGCAAGATAGAGAACTGCATTAAGAAGTCAATTTGATAAGTGTAATGCGTGTTTAGTGTCTGCTCATGGTAGTGCTTTGGGCATCAGACTGTGATTCTTGACTTAAGTGAAGACACAAACAATAAACCCATTTTGCACCCTTCTCTTCACAATATTTTTACATCTAAGAATTTATCACATTGTCCCCAGAATTACAATCTTTCTTTACAGACAATTTCATTTGAACTGCAAAGTCGGGCTACTGATTTCTCTGGATAACTGCCTAGGAAAACACAAAGCATTAAAAGATGCACATGACCAATGCATCTTCAAGTTTTGAAGGTTTGATTCATTCTGTAGCGTAGTCATCAGGAAGTAGGTGCTCGGCAACCACAGCCTGCATGGCTTACAGGAAGGGTGCGTGGCAGATGTTACTGTTTATGATGAGTCAGAACATGGTTAAATCCACAAAATGCTGTTTGATTATGATGAACCGGAAAGTTTTCCGTGGACTATCACACTGCCCATTGAAGTGAATATAAAAGGAGAAACACTGGCTTGGAGCAATGCCCGGTGGTATGTGTCAGATTGCTTGAGGAGATGGCATTGCTTCACCACAGAACACTTTTTCTCCATAGACCATAAACATGACCCTGAGTCCAGGTCAGGGGCTTAAAAACCAAGCTTAAAGTGGAGCTTGTGCCTGGAAATGAAACGCGGAGGCATCCATTCTTCCTTACTGAGCTATGTCCCTCAAGAGAAAATAGCCTCAAGGCCCATTAGTGGAGACTGAGAGAGAAACTTCAAGATTTAGAACCCCAAAGCAAATGGCAGCAAGTAAGCCATAGAAAAGACACTTTAATGTATGGTTACTTAGTCTGAGCAGCAGGGAGTAACGAGAAGTTTCATTGATGTGGGAGGCTTCAGGCAGCACCTGACAATGTCCTCTTTGCCTGGGTGGGCAAAGGGATTAGGCTTTGACTGGGAGATAAGCAGGCTTGTGGGATGTGAGTCTTGTTAAAGCCATGACCCCTTGCCCAAGCACAGAGTCTGCTTTCAGGAGGTCTAGACAAAGCATGGCATCTGATGGACAGCATGGTCAGGTGCCTGTCTGAAGGGGACAGTGTGGTCATGTGCCTGTCTGAAGGAGGAGATTAGTTGTGCGTGCCTTCTGTGCCATGAGGAGAAAACAGGAAGAGGCTGCGACTGTGACACCAACACTTACATGGGAACCATGAGCTTACCCATTTCCTAAAAGCAAATGAAAATAGGTTGTTCTTTATTCATCTGTGGCTTCTTCATATCTCCTCCTTCTAAAGGAACCTAAAAACTTCTAAAGGAACCTAAAAAAGTACAACTTCTCCTACATCTGTACTCCTCTAACAAGAAACAGAACTTGGACTCATGAGCTGATATGAGGCTGGAATCCAAGTGTTGAGAAACTGACCGAGATGTTTGAGTCGTTTATACAGGATGTTCTAGCAAGAGACAAGCACACAACACACTATATTGCTGCTTTTTTTTTATGCCCTATTAATCCTTACATATTCAGAGGAGGGGAATTGTCAAGCACCAGACAATTCTGACCCTGAAAGACAACTTCATTTTGGAGTGTTCAAAATCTCATCACGGGCCTTGAAAGGCAGACCTTGTGAAAGACCCAGCTTTAGGGAAGATCCTGAAGGTCCCGATCATTGGAAGCACCTGGGACCTGTTTAGGACTAACTTATGCCCTGGCAGATACTACCGTGGAGTACATGTGAGACTGACATGGTGAGCATCTGGAGGCAGCTAAATTGTGACCATTTTAATGTGTAGAACTCAGTAACAGTAAAATATAGGGATGGACTATGTTCACTATAGTAAATATACCAAGAGGTAAGGACATTATTATTTACGTGGCATCTTCCACAAGTTTCTCTTAATAATTGATTATCAATAGATTTTCCTGTTTTACTTTTTCTCCCTCAATGTAGATGAACATCTATGGATAAACAGTTAATGAAATTTTAACACCAACCATGGAATGGGCGTAATTCAGTGATACCCAGGGATCAAATGCATTACTAGGATAGGAAACAATGCATTCTGTGGCATTGCATAATTTTTCCTCTGTGATAGCCATACTGTGTTGTGGTTAGTATACAAACTTAGTAGATAAGTCTGGCATGGCAGTGGACCGAATTATGACACATGACAACCAATTTTATTCTGTTAATTAATGTCCAAACCAGAAGATCTGTTAGCTATTGCAGAAACTTTATTCACTTTCTATCCATAGTCCTCTCACACACACCTTTTGGGGGGATACTGTTATGACACTAAGTAGTGAAAACCCAACTCACATTCATGAACAATTTGTCCCTGAGTGGTTTATAAGCAATACTAAGGATACAGGAATACCCTTCACGGTTGGTTAAATCTAGAAGTCTCTATGGGAGGAAAAGGCCTGTCTTTCCATATGCCTATCTTCTTACTGCATAGAATGGTGATGGCCCTACCTTGCCTTCAGCACTAATGGTAGTAATGACTAAGCTGTCCTCGTGAAATGGACCCAATCATACACAGTTCACTTCATCTGTACCTTGAGGCTTGTGACAGTTGTCTCAACCCTCTCCTCAAATGATTTGAAAGTAGGAGAATTCCTAAAATAAAAAGAAAGAGGTCAGCTCTGAAGACCTTGTGTCTTAGCAACCATGATGTTTGGTTTTCAGTTCTTGTTTGTAAGTATCACTTCTGTACCAGAGCTAGCTGTCAGCTGGGCACCTATACCAACTATGATCTAGAATGCACTGTATTTCTGCTCAGGTAGGTCCAGAAACATAGACATAGGATATTTCTAAAATGGTCAGCAGATGGCACGGATCCAACTGTCATAATCCTATAGTCTTACAGAAGCCATTTTCACTGAGCCGATGAACTGACGGCTAATTTTACATTTGTCAATTGTTTTCTGCCATAACATTGCCCCCTTCCTAACTCAGTCTTTCTGTTTGTGTGTACTGGAAGACCTGTCTAAAGGTCATGCTGAGTTTTCCAAACTGGAAATTTATTTCCATAAGTTTGAGACAAGACAGACAAGAAATAGCTCAAGGAGAAAAAAAAAAAGTGTTCCTAGCTTTCTCTTTCTGTGCCTTAAAAATAATGATACCAACAGATTCCAGGAAGTGGCGTTTCTTCAAGTTGTTTTCATTATTTTACACCAGTGACCCCCCCCCATCAGCTCTCTACATTGTTTCTTTGTTAGCTGTGTGTATTAGCTTTTCGGCTTCTTAGGAGACAGAGCCTTCTTACTTCACTGGCATTTTATTAACGATTCAAACATTGCGTTGTATTATCTGTCCACCAACCTGTGGCCTTAAGTCATCTGGTGCTTTCTTGGTTGGACCTGACCACAACTGATATCAATGCATTACAAATGACATCACTAAATCCACTTAAAGAAGTAGAAGCTGAGAGCTGTATCTTAATTTTGGCATGTTGCATTTCAGTAACAATTGCCGTTGTATTCAAGTCAAATATTTCAAATTTTAACATAGTTGATAAACTATTTGCTCTTTCTTGAGGACAGAGGATAATAAAATAAGAGGAAAGGCCTGCAGAATCTTCATAAGGGAGCGTGGCTGTAAGATGTGGGTTTGGCTGTATGGTGTGAGAAGAGCCGTGACTCTAGGCAACTATGTATAAAATGTATTCTCCAGGTCTTGGGCTTTGTTGAGGATTGCTCCTGTGACTTGACAGTCCCCCTCTAGAACTGTACCTCCAGTCACATTGCAGGGCATAGCTTTATAACTTGCATATGACTCAAGCATTAGTCAAGTCCCTGTGAGGAATCTTTCATAAGGCCTCTGTTTCTTGGTGAAATTACATTTGTGTGACTCAAAATTATATACTGTGGCACTTCATTTTCTCTCCAGGCTTTATTTGGCTGAGCCTGCCCACATGGCATCCATCAGTTATGTAGGCCTACAGTGGGTAGACAGCTAAGATGGATGGTTTGTGGGTATATGTTAGATTAGTAAACTTAACTTCTTTTCAAAGTTAACTCCAGGAAGTTGATGAGATTGTCTCTGACCTCCAGACCACAGGATAGAACTTTGTTCATTTTGTCCAAACCTTCTTTGTATACCCAGATTTAAACTTGCTCAGTAGAGGAGCTACAAGCCTTGGGTTGCACTACTCAGTCAGGGTGTCTTATGGACGTGGTAACAATTCATCTGAAGATGAACATAGCAATCTTATTTCTACCAAATCCAGAAAACCAAACACTGTGGTTAAATTTCCCAATCAATGTCCCCAGTGTAGAAGAGACTTCATTAGACAGAAAAGCATAAACATTCTTCTAATTAAATTACACTAGAATGCATGCTGGAGAACTGTTTAATCAAATTTAATTACATCATGTACAACTATAAACTTTTGATACTGCAAATGACCCTAGAAGTATTTGGTTCCAGTAGTCTCATACTATTTAAAGTAACCGAGTTCCCTCTGCAATTACTCTAAATCATAATGCTAGGAGGCAGAGGAGAGCCATAGTTCTGACTGAAGTGTGGGAAGGTTGCAGAGGCCCCATGAGCTCCTTATCCCACACTGTTTGCAGCCCAGGCTGCTGGAGCACCCCCAGGAGCATCATGGGATGAGCAGCAAACCTGGTTCCAGCCTGTTACTGTCAACACAGTGCACTGGTATCAATGAAGGGGCTTTATTGTGACTGTAACATTGATCTTTGGCAGAACTGTATCTCACACACCCTGCCTCTTCTCATTTCCATTATGAAAATCTGTGCCTCCAGGCTATTACCACTGGTGATTGTTTTTTAATCATACTGTACCACTAAACCATGCAACCTTGAACTTGGATGGTTTTTCTCACCAGTAATCCATCCAGGATTGTTGTGGTCTGTCATTGTTAAACTTCCAGCACACATCTCATCTCAACATCTTAATGATGTTGCTGTCTGTTTTCTCCCATTCTTTTCTTTTTCTTCTCTTTTTTTCCTCCTAGGTTTGCATTTAATTATGCAAAGGTGTTCAGAATGTGTCAGGGCTCCTGTTAGTGCTTCAGATATGTTACTTTGTTTTGGCCTCATAAATCCATGCAAGGCAGCTTAGTTCTTTATCAGATGCAGTAAGAAATAGAGATTGTGATAGGTGAAGTTCTTGTCCCTGGTCTCAGGAAGGGTTGGATTTAAGGTCATGTTTCTGTCAAAAACCCAAGACCACAGCAAGTGGCCACCTTCCCTCCTGAAGACAGAAGGAATCATGAGGCATAGCACGGCACATCAACTAATTATTTTCTCAATGGAGAAGGAACTCACTTATAAAAATTAAAAATGTTTCATATACATTCTACATTAATATGATGTGAATATTTTGTACACATTACCTCATGGCAGGCATACTTATGGAATGGCGAATGGAGTACCTTCAGGACAAAGCACATTAAAGGGGGGGGGGGAGAAGACAGCACAATTTAAGTTCGTGGAAAAACTGGTTTGAAAGTTCTAAAACAGCCATTTCCAATATCCGATGTCTTCCCTGCCCACCCACCTGAGATGGTGCTTGCTTTCCTTGGATGTAAGTGACCACAGTCAGCTTCCAAGGGCTTAAGGGAGAATAGATGAACCATGGCCAAGGCCTCCCCAGGGGCCTTGCAAGAAATCTAGAAGGTGTGGTACCCCAGCCCATCCCTGCTCTGCACTTCGTTCTCACACTGGGTCAGAGTGAGAGCTGCACCCAGGAAGGACAGCCAACCGGTAGATGCTAATGCTCCATTGGACAGAATCTGTCCAGAAGAGTGCAAATGGTTAAGGTAGGGCATCCTAGGAAGCACATGCCAGGCTATCACGGTTCATCCACTCACACCAGCTGGAAGAGGAGACTTCCACATCCATTCTGGCCTAATTGTCATGAACAATTGGTACAAATGTAAACATGCCTGAGAATTTTAGAAGATTGATCCTCTTAATCCTAGAGTAGCTAGTTCATCGTCTCCCTTCTCCTTGCCTGGTATTGTCTATTGAGTTTTGCCCAGAACTAGAGTGAGGCAGTATGGAGGAAACAATCTGGGTTCCATCGCCCTGGGCTAGGGCTTGCTCCCCAGCAACATTTCAAGCATAGATTCTGCTTGCTCCTCTCCCTAGAACAGTGGTTCTCAACTGTGGGTCATGACCCCTTGGGTTGGAACAATGGTTTCACAGGCATTACCTTCACAGGGGTCATCTAAGAAAGAAAACACATATACTTAAATCATCATTCATAACAGTAGCCAAATTACAGGTATGAAGTAGCAACAAAAATAACTTTATGGTTAGAGTTCACTACGACATGAGGAACTATATTTAAAGGGTACAGTATTAGGAAGGTTGAAAACCACTGCTCCAGAAGCTAACAGGTTTTTGGATCAAAGCTGTCACACATTCTGGAAACTATCAACTAAAGCTATCAGGATGGGCATCCTTCTACTGAAATGCCAGAAAGACAAAGCCATTCAGGCAGTCCTTGTAACCTCCCAAAGATTATATAAAGAGATTGCATTTAAAACACATCACTGCAGGAAATCCAGTATCGTCAATCTGTTCACTTCATTAAAAACAATCTGGATGGGAGTGGATTAAGTTCAAAATAAGACTCCAGAAAGAAGACTTAAGTTGAAGCCCTCAAACTGGAAGCCACTAACTTCTTAACCTAAGTGTTTTCCAGTAATTTTCCTCCCTACAACTTCAGAATATGGAAATTGAAGTTTAGACGTCGGTGTGTCAAAGTTAAGAAAAATCAGAGAAAAGTGATAGGAGGGAAACAGTTCTCTGTTTCACAGTCTGCAAGTTTTATTTAAAATAATAATAATAATAATAATAAAAGCCAGGCTGTGCTGGCTCATGCCTTTAATCCCAGCACTTGCAGGCAGATCTCTGAGTTTGAGCCTAGCCTGGTCTACAGAGTGAGTGCCAGGACGGGCTCCAAAGCAATACAGAGAAACCCTGTCTGGAAAAACCAAAATAAAACAAGAACAAAACAAAACATAAAAACTCTCTCAATTTCAACTTTCTTTTTAAACCTCTTTGAATGCTAAGGACCCTGTCAGTGTGGGAAGAAGTTTTGCCGACAGAGGAGATTTAGGTCTAAGAGACTGCTTAGCAAATAAAACTGGTGGGAAAGATTCACGAGTGAGATGGATGTGTGATTAAGTCAACCCCAGTGGATTAGGCACTGTGCAATTGGCATCTTCCGGGTTACATGCATGCTACAGAAAATGGCCTTGTTTTTCTGATTGTGACACAGTGTGAAGGGAGCAGAGAACCATGGGTAGAAGGGAATAGCATGCAAGGAGGCAGCTGCAGACCTCACACAGCCTCATGGACTCAACATAGTGTGCTTACCCAATAGAGTGAGACCTGCAGCCAGGCAGCATGGGAGAGAAGGTCAAGGCTGAGTTAGCACAGGATGCACAGACATGACCCCCTTGTAACTTATGTCTTCTTGCAGGAGCTCAAAGGAAAGGGTTAAGTAACTGCATTCACTGCTCTTTTGGCTACACAGTCTGTCTTCCCTGTGTATGCTGAGGGGAAGTGTTCCAGGTCCCCATGGATATGGAAATCCCAGGATTCTTTTCATGGATAGCCTTAGTGTTTACATATAGGTTCTATACTTATTACTTGGATGCTTAAGACAGGGTAAAGTCATATGGTATTTGTTATGCCTTATTACTTAGAGAATCTTAGCACAAAAAATCAGTACATACTCAATAAAGATGAATTAAAAAAATATTTTCAACCCCTGGGCTCCACAGGTGCAGAAACAACAGCTGATAGCACCAATTTTTGAATGTGTCTTAAAGATTTTTTTTTTTTTTTGTCTGCCACTCTGTTGAAAGTTTGCTTCTAGCTGCTTTCCCCACAGTGATATATGGATGGCGGGCCTCCATTATATTATGTGCTTCCTCTGAACATTTGGTCCCCAGTGGCTCACCATCTGAACAAATCCACTGGGAAATTCTGAGAGGAAGCCAATTTGTTATTATAAAAGCCAACCCAACACCCAGCAGTTTACACTTCCTCAGAGTTCACTTCATGGATGCGACTTTAAGATAAGAGTGAGGTAAGCACCACTAATGCAATCTGCAGATGGAGAAAAAGACTGGACATGGTCATAAAGTTGGTGCTGGAACACGGAGGAATTTTATAGTGTAAGGAATAGTATAGGGCAATAGCACACTTTAGACCAGCGGAAAGCTTAAGGCAAAATACCTGTGCAAAGATTTTAACATTTCCTACTATCATCTTACAAATTGACACATTAGTTTGAACAAAATGTAAATAGAAAATTTCCTCATTTGAGTGTATTAAGCTGGAGGAATTTAACATAGACATATTACTTGTTTGAGTAAAATTTAAAACCTTTGTAATACATGATTTAAAAAAAACCTAGAAATACATCTCTGACTTTTATCAACTTAATGAAACGTTTTCAGAACTGTATCTGAATCTCTAGAAATGTATACTACGTTTTCCAGGATTTTTGCCACTTTTTGTTTGTCTAAAGCAGTGAGGCTCGATCCTCAGACCTCATGAATCCTAGACAGTTGCTAGACATGAATCTAGAGTAATAACACCAGCCACTTCACAATGAACACTGGGAAGCTTTCTATGAAGTTGTAATTATTGAGCATTCTGTAACTACTTGGAAATGAGTTACACATTGTGCTAAAACAAAACACTTAAAAACAGGAGGAAAGGCAGTTAATAATTGGGTCTCACACTTAGCACAATATGAACAGCAGTATACCAACACACTATCTGTTCATGACCACCTTTGGTCCTCACTAGAGAAACACGAGGAACCTTTAAGACACAAGGGGTCCCCATTGCAGATGCATCCTGATTCCCTTCATGTAAGGACCACCTTGAGTTGGTTGTATAATAAAGATTAAACTAGCACTTGAGTGCATAATACATGTGGGGCTCTATAATACCCCAGTGATATTGCTACTTGGGTTCCCCTCACTTTTTCTGTGATTTGAAGGAAGCCAAGGGCTCACTCTACCACTGAGTTACAGCCTTAGCTCCATGTTCCTTTCATCCATGTTTAATAAGGGTATCCATCCAGGTTAAAGATGGGATCACTTGCATCCCAAAGCAGTCACTTTCCAGATTCCCAGCCTCCATCCAAACACCTCTCAGCACCATCTTGGAGAGGAGCAATCTAGGAGCACGCATTTTATTTTTTTAAATGTTCCGGAAATGTTTATATGGACTCGCAAAGGTGGATGAAAGCTAATTGGCAGTGTTGTGCAAGGTGCTAGTGTTCAAGAGAAAGTTGTCAACTGCATTTGTAGAGAACAAACCTTATAAGCATGGCAAAACATATTTCCCCATATATAATATGCAGAAGGGTCTTTTTGGTAAGGGATTATTTGTTCAGAGAAATGGTTTGATGCTACTGATATGATTGCAAACTCTACCTATATAATACAATTAGCAGTAACTAATAATACAAAAATCATGTGCTGCCTCTCAAGGCTTTCAATGTGTTTTGAGGATGTGGTATTCATAACAATGAAGATAAAGCAATGCAGAGTATTCATGTACATATCTGTAATTAATTCTTTCCATACGAATGCCTAGTTAAAATGGTTCATGAATATGAGACATTATTCAACAGCTTTTGATGTAAGAAACTAAATACAAAGATATGAATATTTATTTCTAGGTATCAAAGCTTCAGAGAAATAACAGCAATGACATAAATATATATGCAGTTTCTGAAAAGGAGAAACTTAAAACTTGCCACTTTAAAAATTAACTTGGTTTCTAAGAGAAAAATGAAATTGATTTCTAAAGAAAAATCGCCTAAGCCACATCAGGCCAATTTAAAATAAATTGACAGGCATTTAAACAATACAAATATGACAGTAATAACTATGAGAAACATTTCCCTCACGTATAATATAAAAAATAAAAATATCATATACATCACTCTTTTCCATGTTTTTATAGTAAGGATGTTAGGGTTAATCCAAAGTCTATCTGCATGTCCTCCCTAGTCTTTGTAAACTTTTAACAACTATAATATGGAGGGTACTTGAAAGTTTTACTGGTGTTGTATACTGTATGATAATTGTTATTAAAAATGAAGATATATACATTCTTAATATATGTCAATATACTGGTAAAATAAAGAAAGACCAGAAGTATAAACCAAATAGTATCATTTTAAAATATAAAATATAACTTATCAGAGCAGATTCCACTGACTATTTCCCTATATCATTTAAGATATGTGATGCTTAATACTCCTTGTCAACTGATTAGATTTAGAATCACCATGGCAACATGCCTCTAGATGTGTCTGTAAGGCTGTTTTCAGACAGGCTAAACTGAGGAGGGAAGACTCACTACCTGTAGAGTAGGTCCAGGACTGAGAGTGCCAGCGTTCACCTCTCTCTGCTTCCTGGAGGTGACCAACTGCCTCCAAACCCTTCACCATGACTTCCTAGCCAGGATGAACTGTAGCCTCAAACTATGAAACAAAATGGATTCTTCCTGAAGTTGCTTTTGTCAGATATTTTGTCAGGTTCTTTGTGTCCTGGATTGTTCTGAAACCCTCCTCATTCCCTCTAACATCTACTTTTACTGATGGAAAGGGTAAGGTTGGTGCAAGGCTTCTAAACTAACCTTCCAACAGAAACAATCCCAACATGAAAATTTATCTCTGTCACCAATCAAGGTCATGTTTACCCATTAAAGAACGAAAAGAACACCCTACCAATACACAATGCTCTTTGGCTGGGTTCCTGTTTTGTTTTTGTTTTTGGTGACTTACCTCATATCTCCAAACTTCTTGCTGATGGCGGTTCCCACATTACTGAAAGCTGCTGTGGCCTTCTGCCCTGCGTGGCTCAGTGTTTCATGTGTTTTCTTGTACCTGGAAATAAAAGAGAACCATGGACCATGTCAGCACACAGCCCAAGAATGGAGTCTAAATTGCCTGATGCTCTCAATAAAGTCGGCTGGTGCATGAGGCTTCAGTCTGCCTCACTTAGGTCCAGCTCTCCCGGGTTCACGCTGCCGACTAGAGCAGTAAACAGTAAGTGATGACAGGAAGACAAGATGAAGCAAGGGATGTGAGACATGAAAGGAGCCCCCCATCCTGGAGTCTGGTTGACGTCTCTTGCCAGCTTGGAGCCAAAGATTCTATCACCATTAACAAAATCTGTCATGAAGGTTTTTACACAGTGACAGCATCCCTTTTAGATACTGGTATTTCAAACAAAAATGTCAAAGTAACAACAAACCATAATTAAGACCTTTGAATTTTATTTTCCTTTTTTCTTAGCTGTGAACCTATACATTTCAAAAACAGTTCACAAAAAAACCATTAACTTGGAGTTTACTTATGTCTCTGAAGAACAGATTGTATATTGCAAGCCCTGGCTGGTAAAGTGATAAAATGGAAAAAAAAAAAAAAAAAAGACCCTCCAGAAAATGTGACTTTTTCTGTAGAGGTCTGAGACCAGCATATTCAAAGTATAAGTTTACTTTGTACACTTTGCACATGACTGTATGTTTTAATTATGAAAAATTATGACCACGTGAAACCACAGAGTGACAAGTGATTTATACATGATATAAATATTGAAATACAACTTGCTACTAATAGTAAGGCAGTCACCATGGCACTGCATGCAAAAGATTAAGAAAGAAAATGGCAGTCATCACAAGATCTAAGAGCTTTCTGATCCCCAGAGGGCATGCGCTGCGATTCTTCAGAATAAACCAAAGCAGTACACTAAACACTAAATTACCTGGGCTCAAAAACATTTAGATGCAAAGCTTTTGGCCTTAAAGAAATCAATGTTGGGGCTGTAGAGATGGCTCAGTGGGTGGTAGGAGCTTGTACTACTCTTGCAGAGGACCCACGTCATCAGGCAGCACCCACGTGAAGCTGCTCACAAGCTCCTAGAATGCCAGTTCTTTGTGTACACATACATGCACACACGCATGCGCGCGCACACACACACACACACACACACACACACACACACGGGAGAGCATGCAAGCATGCACTCACACAAGTCAAAAATAAATATTAAACATGGAAGTCAGGAAAATAAGGGGCATGCATTTACAAGTGAATCAAGAAAAAAAAAATGGAATTCCTAGCCAGTTATATTTCTAGGATGCTGATAGAGTTTTCAAAAAGCATGAAACCAGATCTATAAAAAGTACATTCAAAGCCAGAATGGGGGCTTTGCAGAGGTAAGGAAAACCTGCACAAAATGTACGTAAACAGGTTCATGCACTATGGACTATGGATTTAGGGTTAGCTTTGTTTTAGGACTCTCCCTACTAATACTGAAATCACAATTCTGAAAAGAAAAAAAAAAAAGGCAAAAAACAGTTTTTCCTATGCAAAATTTCTCACGCAGAGTGGCAAGGACAGGGAACAATTCTTTCCTCCATATCTAATCCGTCAAGAAGCCCTCCTGGTTCAGTTCGATTTTCACAGCAGAACTACAGAACTAGAGCCTGCCAATTTTCTCGCCGCCTCTACTGCTCTCTGCTTCATCTGGTGCCATCCCTCACCTGGGCTCTTGCAGTGATTTCCTACCTTATCTTCCCAATTGTATCCTTCTCTCCCAACAGTGTCTTCAACACAACAGCCAGAAAAGGTCATTAAAACATCAAGTGCGTCTTTTTTCTGCACGCCCCCCCCCCCTTCACCAAAGTCCATAAGCACAGGCTTTGCACAACCTGGCCTCAGCCTCACTAACCCTACCTCTGCCTCTCCCCAGATGCCTTACTACTTCCTGAAGATGTCAGGCTCCATCTAGCCTGAGGCACAGGACTCTGCTCTAACTGCTCTGCTTGTGATGCCAACCCTTTGGCAAGGAAGGGGTCAGGTTGATGTCAGTACCCTACTTTGAAGTGTTAAAAAGCCTGCACTCTGAGGAAGACTGGAAGTTACCTTTTCTTGGTTCAATAGAACCTGGGAGCTTCTGGGAAGCCTTGGCCATGTGAATGCCAGCATGAAAGAGCAAAGCAGCAGGTGGGCGGTCACAGAAAGGGAAGTAAAGGCAGTCATGGAAGTCTGAGAGAAGAATCTACTGGGCACTCAGTGTCCACCCAACACCCACTCAAGTAGCCTGAAAAACACTGCAAAGGGAAAGGGAAGAGAATGGTGTGACAAACGCGATCTTTGCTGAGTTGGGCTACTAGAAAATTCCTTTTGATGCCATTCAGGCACCACTTTGGCAGTTTCTTGCAATTAGTCTGCATTATTTACTCCTACTGTAAGCTGACCTGCGTAGTTTAACACTATGTGTTTGAGAAGGCTTTGAATTTTGATATAAGAGATCTTTTGAACACACATGTGACATTCTGAATTGAATGATTTAATGTAAAACTGGCTAGAAATAAGGTCATATTGTAAGCAGTGTTACACTGTTTTAAAGACACCCCCCTCAAAAAAAAAAAATAATGGAAGGTAGGTACACACAAAGATCTGTGGACTTTTGTGTTAGCAATATTTAGGGATCAACAATGAAAAATGCATCTCTATTTCCACTATTCAGTTTTATTTTCATAGTGCAGCCTTATGCATGGCTCAATTAATATTAAGGATTATTTCTGAGAAATAATCCATAAATCTATCTTGTTTTTTACTTTTCCTTTTCTCATGTGTATGTGTGATGCTGAGAATTGAATTTGGGGTTCTGAGCCTTTAATGTTAAATCTGAGGGCTTTCAGCTCACACATGATGAATGGAGGCCTGTCAAAGTGCCATGGCTCCATGGTGACTGAGCAGGAGCCTCTCCTTCCCCCATACTGTCCTGTCACCTTGGAGACAACACTGAGGTGAGTTGGATCAACTTTTTATAGCTCCAGTTTCATGTAGAGAAATAATAACACTGCATTCTAAGAGTTTTAAGATGTGTAGGAGACCATATCGCAAAGAGGAACATTACCCGAGGTTGTCCTCTGGTCTCCATGCACAGGTGAATATGTGCATAAGCAACCACACACACACACACACACACACACACACACCCCTAAGGTGTGTGTGTTTCATTTCCCACCTCTTCATTAGGCAGCTGCTTCTTAAGAACAGTAAGGAGTCATTTTGCATGATGCTTAGAATCAATAACCAAAAAAAGACCTCAAGGGGTAGGCAGTGAGAGGGAGTTATGTGTGGGAAGTGATTACCAACACCATAGCAACCAAGGGCCTATGAGAAGTAGGTCATTGAACTCAGCACTGAGAGGCTCCCAGGAGCACCACTTACAGCGCTGCCTACATGAAGGGAACCTCAGGGGTGATGCATTGTCCATACCCTGTCATTTTACACAGAGTCCTGGTTGAACTGGATCTTAAATGCATGAGCAATATATTCCCACCTACATCCTGAGAGCCCAAGCCCTGAAAATGGTCAGGGCACTGATACTCCGACCCCAAAAGTGTGTTTGCCTTTTATTCTATTTAAAGTTAAACTCTAATTCCATTTGTTATTATTTTATATGTGGTGTGTGTGTGTGCGCGTGTGCGTGCGTGTGTGTGCGTGCGTGTGCACTCATGTGCCACAGTGTACATGTGAAGGTCATGAACTGTGCTCTCCTGCTACCTTGTTGAGACGGGGTCTCTCGTACTGACCCCATAGCTTTGTGTACTGAAGCCTGAGAGCTTCCAGGAGATTTTCCTGTCTCTGCCTCCCATAGCTCTGTGGGAGCCCATGTCTCTATGGGAGTGCTTCCATTACAGATGTTAGCCACCACTTTTGGATTTGATGTGGGTTCTAGGTAGCAAACACGGGTCATCAGGCTTGGAAGGCAAGCACTTCTATCCACGGAACCATCTCACCAACCCATACTTCACTTATATTAGGCCATGGATCCAGGCCTGGATCGTACTTCTGATATTTAAAATTGTTTTTCAACCACAGCATATATACAACTATCTTTAGTAAAGTCAAATAATGAGATGTAAATACTAATCTGATTGATTATACAACCTTATAACTCAAATAGAAAACTATATGCAGCATTTTAATAAATTAAATCCTTTTATATTATCTACAGTTTAGCATCTATTTATTTGTCTGCCTGGGCTATTATGCTGCAGACTGAACCCAGGAGCTCACACATGCTAAGCACACATCCTACTGCTGGGTAATGCCTCTAGCTCACACATGCTAAGCACACATCCTACTGCTGGGTTACGCCTCTAGCTCACACATGCTAAGAACACATCCTACTGCTGGGTTACACCTCTAGCTCACACATGCTAAGAACACATCCTACTGCTGGGTTACGCCTCTAGCTCACACATGCTAAGCACACATCCTACTGCTGGGTTACGCCTCTAGCTCACACATGCTAAGAACACATCCTACTGCTGGGTTACGCCTCTAGCTCACATATGCTAAGAACACATCCTACTGCTGGGTTACGCCTCTAGCTCACACATGCTAAGCACACATCCTACTGCTGGGTTACGCCTGTAGCTCACACATGCTAAGCACACATCCTACTGCTGGGTTACGCCTCTAGCTCACACATGCTAAGCACACATCCTACTGCTGGGTTACGCCTCTAGCTCACACATGCTAAGAACACATCCTACTGCTGGGTTACGCCTCTAGCTCACATATGCTAAGAACACATCCTACTGCTGGGTTACGCCTCTAGCTCACACATGCTAAGCACACATCCTACTGCTGGGTTACGCCTCTAGCTCACACATGCTAAGCACACATCCTACTGCTGGGTTACGCCTCTAGCTCACACATGCTAAGCACACATCCTACTGCTGGGTTACGCCTCTAGCTCACACATGCTAAGCACACATCCTACTGCTGGGTTACGCCTCTAGCCACTAGCACATCTCATTTTATGCTTAAGATACTTTACAGCATTGGACCTTACATAACTGACAAAGCAGGGTAGCCATAATGTTCTCTGTAGGTGATGGTGACAGTGTGGAGATACCCTCTGCTTGCTGTCTCTTGTGCAGTCAGTGGCAGACAGCTTGAGGACACAAGCTACATGAGGTCTGTGTTCTTGCTTTTTCTGGTCCCACCACCTCTTGTACAACTCATTCAAAATGCCTTGCTGTGTAGTGATTACAGATGATGGCTGTCTCTGTGACCTGCCTGCACTTCCTGCGGTTGGGGAACACATTTTGTTCATCATCGCTGTATCTTAAAAAGCGCCTAAATCAACTAAAGCAAGATCCTCATGGTGATGGGGGGGGGGAAAAAGAAGAAAATGTTTTTAGTTCAGTTTCTTGACTTGAGCTGCTGCAGTTTCCAGTGTGAGGTTTCCAATGCTTAGCAACTGTGGCGTGAAGGTGGTGAGGGGAAGTTCAGCCTCAGTGTGGTAAAGCAGGTTCCAGCAGCAGAAGGCAGGGATGAGCCCTTCCACATAAGAAGGCAAATGCCACCTAACAAGTAACATGGCAAAGGATCAGCCATGATAGTAATAGCAGCTACCATCTATTAAGTATTTATGTGTATAAATTCACCTAAGATCACTCACAGGCAGGGTTTTTGTTTTGTTTTTTTCTTTTCCTTTTACATGGGCCAACTTCCCATTTTTAAACTGCAGTTAACAGTAGCCTTTGCTTAATATCAGTTGAGCTTGGTTGAGCTGTTAAGCACTTAACAGGCCGGTGAGCTGTTTGGACAGTATGTACAGCCTGTTCTAGAGCTCGCTTTGGGGGACCACCTCCCCAAGCCAAATAAAAAGACTTCTACTGGCATTGTACATGAATTCCCTTGATAGGTCACACACAGCACAGGATTTACAATTTATTCAAAGGACGAAGCAGTGCCAGATTTAGACATAAGCATTTTCTACATATAACTAGAAGAAAGGACTAAAACATCAACTGTTTTTATAAGATACTTCACAGCATGAATACCTGTCCCCTAGGAAGAGATTTCAGGGTGCACTTCAACATCTCAGCAAGGACATACACGCAAAACTAGTTAGGATCATTGTCTTCTAATAACATCCGAAATAGGTTATTAATATATAAATTTACCACTTCTGTCTGGAGAAAAGAATCAACTTCCTGGTTTGGGGTAATACAATAGGATACTGAAGGTAAAGAGAACTAACTGTGCAGATTTGGGTATGCACAACTTTTAACAGTACGTTTTAATTGTCCTTGATACTTGAATGCAGCAGAACTACAGAGCACACCTCACAAAGAGATAATTATCATTCGGATCATGGTGACCTGGAAATGGAGCCCACCAGCAAAGAGCAAACAAAATCACAAACTGAACCTCACTTCTCAAGTACTTTGGAGCCTCTGAAATGCTGTAGGTTGGGCTGTAGTCTCCTTTATGTATAGCTTTGTTACTGAGCTTCACAAAAAAAGATGGAGGAGTTTAATGCTGGCTGTATTCTTCTTTATGCATAGCTTTGTTATTGAACTTTTCAAAAAAGATGGAGGAGTAGACATTCTTTTTTTTTTAACGCCTACCCTCTGTGGACCTACCATTTGGTCTGTGGCACAATGCACGAAAGTCTATTAGTGGGAGAATTTCATGGGTTCACAAAGCAGAATATTGAATACATAAACCAGCACACTGGCTCTAAGCCACCCATTTGCACCATGCCTCCTCAAGGTCTAAAACCCAATAAAAGAAATCCAGATATGAACAAAATAGACAGAAACAAGAGCAACATCCCCCATCCCCACCCCCACCCTCACACACATACTCATAGATGACCTTTGTCCTGCTTCTATATTCCTCAACTATTTCTATAAAGGAAGGAGTCAATTTTAGTCCATTATGTAATGATTCTTCCTCATTGGATCCAATAGCAATTTGTATCCTATTGCTGAAGAAAATATGCCAAGATCTTTCATTAGCATACCATAGATTTTCTTTTCATTATAAATCAAACTAAATAGGTCATGATTGCCTAATCATTATGCAAAGTATCGCCTCTGGGAATCACACACATTCACTGAAGGTTGAAATGCTTTTCAGTGCTTTGAAGTCTAATTCTTCCCAGCCAACCTACCACAGCTCATCATCCTCACAGTCACATTTTGATCCTATACGATATAGAATGTGTGCTAGAATGGGAGTCATGAACACTAATAAAGTGGGATTTAATTAATTTAGGGGGAAGTCATTTTGTTATCATCCTTCCAACATATGATTAATAAGGGCCCCCACTTCCCCTCAGCAGCAAAGCAAATAGGGTTAGAGGAAGACTTTCTCCTGAAATTATATGGTTGACCAACTTAGCTCTCCTCATAGTAGGAGCTCTTCTCTACACAGGAACGTTCAAGTTCAACTTCATTCCTAAAGGTTAGGGAGACCACAGTCATTGGATGTATCAGTCTCCAAGTCTAGTCCTACAGCTTTCAATAACACCATGGGTGAATGACTTACACACACACACACACATACACACACACACACACACACACACACACACACACACACACACACACACACCTCTGCCTTTAACTTTTCTCAAAGTTGGCCTCTCAGTCTGAATTTCCTTATGGGGTAGTTCAGACATGATTGAAACAGTCATTGAGTGTCAATTCTACCTCTGTATCTCAATCCTCTTGAAGACAGTGTACAGTCCCCACAAGCCCTGGCACCATCTCCATACAAGATTTTAACACACTGAGCCATCACAACCTATCACATTGGTACTGACATGGTCTTCTTCCCTGTGTACACAGAATCCAGGCTGTAATAACTGTAGTCCACAAGAGTCACAGCAATGCTATACTGACATTGAAGTGAGCAGAATGGATACTGTGTAGTCCAAGCATCCATGCGAGTTACATTCCATCACTTTGTTTCCCTCATCATCATCTGCCTACAAACTATTGGGATTTCTTGACAGACTGACTTCCAAGTCCTTCTCCTGCTCTCCATGTCTCTTGCTTACGAGTCTTATAAATGATTTTCCAATTCCTACCCATACTCCTCCACAATCTATTATGTAATCTAATGGAAATGACCCATAAATGTGAGTCAGCCCGGGGCCATTTCCTGGTCCAAACTTTCCAGCAGCAGCATCCGAAGACATTGGCACCGAATTCTCACTTGCTCTAGAGGCCTCAGTGATTTTCTGTCATCTCAGCACACCACATACACTCTAGACTTCCATAACACATGCCTTTTGCCCTCCCCACCCCAAACTTCAAAACTAGTCCATGCCTCAGAGTCTTGGTATCCACTTTTTCTCAGCCTGGAAATTCTTCTCTAGATTATTTAGCGCTGGAATCAGAGTCCAGAACAAGATTGTCCTGCCTGGAACTCCATCTAAGCAGCTCCAACCCTCTCCTCCAAGTGTTCTAACTGGCAGATCACCCTCTACTGTTGTCCTCACAGCAAATCCTGGTAAGCCCTACCTGTCCTAGTAAGTCCACTTTTATCACTCGCTTCTTGCTTGTTCCCTTTCCACACTGAAAGAAAGGTAGACACCTTGTCAATCCTGTTATTCTAAGGTCTAGATTAGCTTGTACATATAATAATAGCAGACATTCCTTAGCACTTGTTGGATAAATGACTGCGTAGGACCCTTTAATGACTTTCTGTTCCCTGCAGAAAAAAAGGTAACTCTATCAATAGAAGTACCTGCCCCTTCTCCCAAACCAAGCACACTAACTAACTGAATGTTCTTCTTGGGAGTAGAGCCTGCTGTCCTGCTGTGCCATGAGCAGTATGTGTCACCCTCAAGAGACACCACCTGTCCTTCTTGGACAGATTACATTCTGAGGACTCCTTGGAAATCCCGCTTTGCACAACCCCTGGAGTGGCAATATCCCCAGGCAGAGCTCCTGCTCTGCTTCATACTCCCACACCTCCCTGTGAACCAACCAAACAAAACCCTTATCTTTCTGATTCTATAACCCCGGGGACTAAATCTGTGCTATTCCCCGAGCAACAAGTTTTACACCCAGTAGACTGCTCGGCTATACCCATTTGTTCTTCAGACATGAAAGAACAGAGACTACCCATTCATCACTGTATGAATAGGCTTGAAGGCTTCCTGAAACCAGCCTTCCTGTGATTCCACACTCCAGGATACATACGCCTCTCTCCTTTTCCTGCCCCATCACAGCTTGGCACACTGGACACACCCTACACAGCTATTCCTTCCTATTCTTCCTCCTCATCTTCAGCCATAAGACTACGCTGCTCACATTTAGTAATCCCTGGAGTGAATTCGGGAGGCCAGATGAAGCAACCCTTCCTATTCCTATACCATAGAGGGAAGTTTTGATCAGTATGACTTGAAACCCAGAAATCTAAATCCAATGCAGAGGAACCAGACCCAGGGAAACTGGAGCACGTTCAGCCACACACGGTCAGGGCAATTCACAGGGCAAAGATCGAAGCCCAGACTATTGATAGATAAGCTTATTAATCTAGTGTCTAATACTCCACTGTCCTTTTCTGGTTTCTGGAGGTTGTTCATATGGTGTTGCTGCAGTACTTATTTTCAGTTGATACATACATGTGTGTGGTTTATAACCTTTTTGCAGCTATTATCATCTGATGAGGGAAGGTTCCTTAGCTTCTGGACAGGAACTTGGAAAACCCTGACTCCTGGCTGTCTTCCTCTAAGATGCATCCTTGCTAGATGGAGCTTTGGGCGTTTGCACACAGAAAGCTGAAGGGCAGATGAGCCACACTTCAGGGGGAAGAGAAACAACTGTTCCAATGGGAATGGAGGCAGCTATTTTGGGGAGCCTTGGGCTACTTTCAGGTCCATCTCCTCATACAAGGGCATCTTCCACAGCACCAAAAGGTTTTGAACATTAGTGCTTAAGAACTAGCAGGTGAAATTAGTATCTCACAAAACCTGAAATAATTGCTGTCAATCATCGGCATTACGTCATACTACTAGACACTAAGCCTAGAGGCAAAGAACTGTAAAGAGAAAAAAACTGATGTCCACATAGGCACTAGACATATGTGAAGGCAGTATCTTTACATGCTAATGAATGAAGCAGGGAAGCAATGCATACCTCAAAGGCAAAAGAATTCTCAGTGGCTGACCTTGGGGCCAAAGTTAATCAAGGTTTTGGACAGGAAGCCTTTCTGATTTCCCATCAGCCACTAGTACTCCACACACAAAAAGAAGGAAATCTTATATGTAAAACTTATATGTAAAAACCTTTTTCATATAAGAGCACCTAACAAGGAAACATTTTAGTCATCAAGAAGAGCTATATTTGGACTTTGGGTCTAGTCAATTGTAGTGTGTGAAATTGTATTTATTTTTTTATTTTCAAGTAGTTTACATAAAGTCTCAACAAAAATATTTCTAAAAAGAGCCATAGCTAAACATCTCACATATGTTTGTTTAAAAATCCAGTATGTTCACCTTTATAAAATAAGAGTGTTGCAAGCCAAATAACTTGTAGGTGGAAACCCAACTTTAAATGTTCACTACAAAAGAAACATAAGGAATATTCCCAAAGATTAGAGGCAACAGCTTTCATTTTAGTTAGCTTCCCACAATCTGTACAAGAACTGTGAATGAGTTTCTTACATTAATTGAAAATGCATAGTTACAGTTTCTCAGAAAAGATGAGGAGATGGTTCAGCTGGGGAAGTACCTACTACTGAAGTATGAGCACTTGGGTTTGTATCCTTCTCTAAGTATCTATCTACCAACAAATTGAGCACAGCAGCTTGCATCTGTCCCCCAACTGCTGGTGAGGGAGGGACCGAGAGATTCCCAGAGTTCACTGACAATATGAATTAATAAGCTCCAGTCCAGTAGGTGACATTGGCTCAGAAGATAAGACAGAAGGTGATGCAGGAAAACAGCTAACTTCAAAACATGCCAGCCAAAGATGCCTGAATTTCAGGAGACCCTCTTCAGGTGGGCTAGCTAAAGCTGGTTGGATGTGAGATGGATTAAGCAGCTCTAACTTTACTACTATCTCATCCCAAAGCCAAGTTTCCTGGCCTTTCCATCCCATGATAACACACAATCACCAAAGTTACAGGATCAGAAAGAGATACAAGAGTGAAAAGAAGCAGCACCCAGTTTCCTGGGAAGCTTTTGTCAGTTCTCAGCAGACACAAGATACTTAATCATGCCAATCAGAATGCCTCGCATCAGTAAATCTGACAACAAATGTTGGAAAGGATGTGGAGAGATAGGAATCTTATTCTGTCTTAGTGGGGTACAAATTAATATAGCCATGGCGGAAATCAGTTTTGTGCTAAGCTTTGTTGACTCCCTACCCTTTCTGAGGAGTAGATGGGGGGTTGGGGAGAGGTGTGAGGGGGAGCTGAAGGAGAGGAGAAAGGGGAAACTGTAGTTGGTATGTAAAATGAATAAAAAATTTAAAAAATTAAAAAGAGATTTCCCCAAGTATTAAAAATAGAACTATCATATGATCCTGCTATTACTCCTGGGCATAGCCACAGAATTCCATAACCTACCACAGAGATAGGTGCATCCCATGTTCATTGCTGTCTTATTTACCATAGCAAAGAGTTGGAATCCATCTAATTGTCCATCAACAGATAAATGGATGATACTATGCACATACATGTATGTATGTATATACATGTGCATGTATATGCACATACACACATATTGGCATATATGTGTTCATATACACAGATGTGTGCACATACATGCTTATACATGTACATATAGTGGGTACATACATATATTTACATGTGTATCCATAGCAGATTTTCATAGACAGGTAGATATAGGTTGGATGTAGTAGAATATTATTTAGCTGAAAAGGAAATTGATCACAAAATTTATAGGAAAATGTATGGTCTTAGAATGTATAATGTTAAGTGAGGTCACACAATCTCTGAAATAAAAATACTTCATTCCCCATAATCTACCCAAAACCAAATATGTGTGTGGGGACATAACATGTAAATAAAAAGAAAAAAGAAAGCCTAAATGCAAATAATGGGCATAAGTTATGAAAGAGTTCTAACTCTGTCATGGAATTTTTAGTTTTAGTAGTCGATAGGCGTATAAAAAATATTTGATCATGAAAATATAAAATCCATTGAATGTAGCTTCTTTTTCAGATGACTATTCTAACTGCATAGAAGTTCACTGAGATATATGGATCTGGTTAATTTCAGTGTGGTTTTCTTCTGCAAAATTTTTACAATGAAGTTTATAAATGAAACAGAAATCAGTCTAAAAGGAATTTGAGCTTGAGTTGGTTGTTTGCTTTTGAGGTGGGGTCTGGTGTCTCACAGGCTGGCATCTAACTTATTATGTAGCTGAGGATGACCTTGAGTTTCTGATCCTCCTTCCTCTACCTCCCCGGGCTAGAAGGGAAAGAAAGCCCATTACACTTCCATGCTGTGTAAGAGAATGAACCCAGGGTCTCCTGTATTTAGGCGAGTACTTAACCAGCTTGGCTACATCCTTAGATCCCGGAATTAAGAGTTTTTTGTCAGCACAGGCTTATTACAGGAAGTTCTTTTATAGTTTGCTTTACATGCAACATGCTTACCATTCATATTTCTTTCCTCTGCTCCTAAAGACAATACCTTCTTCATACATACAAGCACCAAATCAACCTTGTAGAAAAATCCAGAGGAAACACAGAAGAGTGTCAAGACAGCAGACTCCCTAACTTACTGAAGTCCTACTGATATACTCACGCAGTTGTGGTCTGCATATCATGCCAGCTTCTGCTGAAGTTCTGCTTTAACTCGTTCATCAGGTTCATGCCAAGTTTCTGTTTGATCTCAACCAGATGTCTTTCTTTTGCTGACAAAACTTGTCGTAATGTTGTAATTTCGTCTTCTAGCTAAAGGTGAGAGGAAAAAAATGGCGTGTGAAACATCAGAGCTAGTGAAAAATACATTCCCAAAAGCTTGCGATGCTACAGTGGAGTGCCTGAAGCCTGTTGGTGGCCTAATGCCAGTCCCAAAACTTAACTAAGCAAGTGACAGTCCATTCTCTGAAACTGCAACTTAATACAGGATGCTTAGGTTTCATGATTCCCAGAGTTCTTGGTTTCCCTTCTAACTGATTTAGATTGGGCACAAGATATACAAGGAAATAAAGATCACCTGTAAGCCTACAAGAAAATAGTATTTTTATTTTATGCCAACCCTTGTGTGTGGAAGCTAGAAGACAACTCATTAGAGTTGGTTCTCCCCTACCGTGTGGGTCCTGGCAGTTGGAGTAGGGTTGTCATCTTACACCAAGTACTCTTAGGTGCCTGAGCCATCTCACCGGCCCAATACTTATAGTTTTTAAATAAAGGTTGGTTTTGTAATGCCCACATTATTTAACAAAACAACTTCTTTTCATATGTTACTAGCTTGCTTATTTTTGTCAGCCACACGTAACTATACTTGACCCTCATCGTGCTTTATCCAATCTAGTGTCATAAAAAAGGGAGGAGCTAGGGAGGTGAGAATACATGTGAGGAAGTAATTTGGGTTATGCTTTCTTTAGCAATCTATTGACATGGAGCTGGCACAATAAACTGCATGTATCTTAAATATGCAATTTATAAGTATAGTGTATAAACATATGTATATTACATGGTTATATATGTGTGTGTAATACACATACTTATCAGTATATACTTATACGCACACATATATGTATATACATATATATATATGGATGTGCATATGTATATACTTACGTATCCATGCAGCCATACTACCATAGGCATCTGAAATATATATATTTCCTTCTAGCCGTTCTTTACAGTTTTCTCTCCCTAATCTTCCCTGACTCCCTAACTGTTGCCCTCACTAATCTTCCTTTTTTCACTCAACTGAGTTTGCAGTTTCAAGACTGTTATATAGTTATGTCATACCTTGTACATTTGTTTTGTTTGGCTTCATTCACTTAGCACAGCTATTTGCGACTGCCCCATGTTGCTTCATTAGCCATGGTCCCTTCCCTTTCAACTGAAGAGCACTGATCTATTGTGTGGGCTTGCCAGTTTGTTGCTAAGGAGCATTTGGATTTAGCTAATACACATAAAACCACTGTGAAAGGCTACCTACAAGGCTTTGGATGGAGGACATATCTTTTTCCTACATGCTGCATTCAAGGAGATCACTATAAAACTCTTTTTGCAAGTTCATTTCTAACTGAGGAGTCACATAAAATACTCAGAGTTTGGGGTACTGTAATATCCTATAAAATCCATTTAAACTTCCCAAAGTCTGATTTAACTGCATGTGTCATGCTTTATATTACAACTGCATGGGTTGCTCTGATATCAGGGTTTGATTTCCCATCTTGGCTTCTGGGAAGCACAAGCATTCATGCTTTTCTTCAGCAAGGCAAGCAAAACCATCATGAGGACATCCTTTGTATTCTACACGTGCCGAGGTAACAGAAGTCAGTTTCCCTAATGTTCTGAGTTTGCTTGATTGTTTTTTAATGAGGAGCTATGCCTCATTTACTTTAGAAGTCTCACTTTATTTCTGACCACAACTTGTGGACAGTCCTGCCAGGCATCTTGCAAACATGTTGCTGTGTCACCAGAGAAGAAGCTGCTGAAGAATGATGACTGCCTTTGAAACAAAGAGTCTTTTCTGTAGCACAGTACCAAACAGTAGGAATGATGCTGTGACTTCTTGTCTTTTGTTTTGGCCATGGTGAGGACTAAACCCATGGCCTCACACTTGATAAGCATGTACTCTGAACTGCTGCCCTAGATGGGAGGCCTCACACCCCAGATTATAACAAAGGCATAAGCACACAGGAGAAGCATTGTAAATAGCACACTATGCTAGAGCAATATCTTAGAGTTTTTAATGTCAGGAAAATGTTCTGACAGCTTAATGTTATGCATTTCTTTATGTTCATGGAATGTTCTTTATATGTTCTTGGAAGCATTTCCAGAAGAGAGACTGAGTCACACATCCCATATGTATTTATAATCAGTAGAAGCGTGTCTTTTTCTTGATGAGCCAGACTTCCGTGTGCACGCACAGACTGATGGCTGCAAATGAAGGGCTCGCAGACTACCTGAGGGCACAAGCTTTAGTCTCCCCATTCCACGAGAACACAGGGTTATTTGAAAGTCACATTTCTCTGTTCTTTATTATCATGCCATAATCCACTTCTCATTTTTGCCAAAGTGTCTTCCTGTATTCCATGTGCTACCTAATATGGATATTCCTCATTCTTGTGGCACAGACAACGCTTGGGTATCACATCTTCCTTTACTCTTCGGTAGCTAGAGCTCCCCTGATTCTTTCACTTCGAGTGACTGAAACTACTGGGAGTCTGGTTCCTTCTTGGGGTGGGGTGGATGCATAGGATGTTTCTACAGTTTCTACTGTGTGATAAAAACCCCGGGGAAACTTCTAACTTGCCGAGGTAAATTCTGATGTAGGACAGGAGAAAGAGCTTACAGATCTTGATAGTTCAGACTCATGCACATGGAACTTTATAGACAAAGTGAGTGATGTATGTGCTGCGAAGGAGCAGAGAAAACAAACAAAAAATCGGTTCCCGTTAGAATTTATCATAAAAACTTGACCCTCCCCACAAAGCGATAGAAATTTGAGGCAATTTGCTTATCTCTCATAACCTCAGTAGTTTGGGTCTGGAGCATGTCCCAAAGGTTTTCAGCTTAGGAAGTGACAAAAAGTTAGGGAAGTATAATCTAATGGAAGAGAGGTGGAGTGTGCCCTCAAGGGTGATGTTGGGGATGCTGGTTTCTCCCACTGTCTTTTTTTTTTTTTTTTTTCCTACCATGACACAATGTGCTACTATAGCATCCATGTTGCCTCCAGCAACATGGCCAACTGACTATAGGTCAACACTTTTGAAGCCATGAAACTAAATAAACCAGTCCCAATGTTTGGGGGTTCAATTATAGCAATGATTTAACCACAGTTCCTTTAAAAAATGCCCTAGAGCACGTGTAAAATGCAGAGCCCCAGGTACATGCCCCCACTTTTATTACTGTGAGATTCCAAAGTATCAAGCAAGGACAGACATCTTATAATATCCAATAAGTACCCCAAAATATTCTGCTCCAGATGAAATATGAAGTCTGTTTTCTGAGCATTTCTGTTAGTCATATCAAATCTAAAATGAGATGAAGTGCAGATAAATCACACTAAAGAATTTTGGAATAATCTTTCCCTTGCTAAGATGTGAAGGAATGGAAACTTTATACATCACTATGGAAAAGTAAAGTGGCTTCAGCACTGTCAGAAACTCTGGTTTCTCGAAGTAGTACCATTTCACATGTATGCCCCAAGAAACTAAAAACACACATATGTTCACACCAAAACAGCTTATAACCAAGAGGGTAAACAAACCACATGTCCCTCAAAGGTTGAACATAGTAAACTCTGTTTATACATAAAGTGGGACACATTGCATCCATACCAAGAAATGATCTCTTAATACATGCTACTTTCTGGATCAACCTTGACTTTGTTTCTTCATGGATGAACCTTGAAAATATTAGGCTTAAAAAATAAACCAGACATCAAAAGCTCACAAAGCATGTAAATACACATATATGAACTGCTCAGGATAGGTAACCACAGGGATGGAGGGCAGCATCGTGGTTGACAGAGACGAGGGGAGCGGCAATGTATGAAAACTGCTTGATGTCTGTGGTTTCCTTTCCGGGGGGGGGGGGGCACAGAAATTTGTGTTTTGGAAAGAGACTGAAGTAATGACTATAGAATGTTGTATGTTGACTGTGTTGAATAAACTTATCTTGGTAAGAATACAAAAGAAAAGCAAAATAACTGAGCTGAATTAGCTAAAAATTAACTTTAATATGCAATTTATATGGTAAGACTGAAAATTTAGTTTTCTATTTTAATTGCTACATTGTAAGGAAGATATAACATAAAGCCAGAAGAAATGCTTTGATAATCTGTTCGTTGTCAGTAAATCATTTTGCATACTGCTTCAACGCCTGCCTCTTTTGGCTGAGATCCCTGGACAGCTGAGATTAAAATGCTGGTACTGTATTGGAGTTGAGAGAGAAAGGCCCAGGGCCAAGTCAGTCTTTTCCAATCTAAGGAGCCTGAAGGCAATATGTGTTCTTAGCCCTCCCACCCAAGGAGGAAGAGACCAAAAGAGGGGAGGGAACTTCAGACTAGGCTCTGCTATGGATAATGCTGGCTGGAACTTTTCCCACTCCTATTAATACCCATTTTTCTTGAGTCATTTTGTCGAGGGACACCGGCGATACTGAATTGTTATATAACCACGAATCGCCAGTGCTGGTGCCCACACTTCCGTCCTTCCAGAGTCAGGCACAGTACAGAACACTGTGCATCACCACCTGCAGCTCAGAGGAAGCAAAAAGGGAAATGGATGACAGCAAGAACTATTAAGCAAAGAGAGAGATAATTAGACATTTGAAGATCTTAAGCAGCTGGGAATGAGGCAGAACAAATACTGGACATGAAACAGGACCTTGTGACATAGTGATTGGATCCATAGAGTCACATACTCCACTTTGGGCATTTGCAATACAGAGCTTTGGTTAAGCTGCAAAACAACTCAAGCGGTCATTGCACGCCGATGCACACACCACCGCACCAGGACAGGGGGGACATTGGTTTCATGTCCAGGGAATTTTAAGAATACAAGTAAACCATCATAAAAGAAACTACAGTTCAAGTAGTGTTCAAGACGTGCTGGTTGTGTAGATGGCTGGACAGGCGTAGATCTGATGGCAGCCTCATTGGGCTATTCACAACAAAGTGGGGGAGGCAGGGGACTGCCAGAAGTAACGGGAAGCTATGAGCGGGCCATGGAGAGGAGTGACCCAGAGTCTGGGTCTCTGGCAGGACCCAAGACTGCTGCTCTGGACAAACAGCCCGAGTAAGCAGTCCTTATACACAGAGGTCTCGTTTTGCCACCCGATACAAAGGAAGATCTCCAAAAGACTGGCCTCTGAGGAATCTTTGAACTCTTAAAAGATTTATTAATGTATGTGTGTATGAGTGAAGAGGCTGTGCACATACCATGAGACACACGTGGAGATCACAAGACAACTTGTGGGACTTGATCTCTGCTCTCACTATATGAGTCTCAGGCATCTAACTCAAGTCACCAGGCTCGGCCTCAGGCACCTTTACTTGCTGAATTATCTACCGGCCTCTGAGGAATCTTCATCACCTATGCCTGAGAAATCCAACTAGCCCTTCCAGATGCAGAGAAGGGCTACTTTTGAGCGACCCTGTGGAGGGTTGAGACAGGAGCTGAGCTTTTGGGAAGTGCTAAGACAGCTGAGTGATCTCTGCGCGTTCTTGGGACAACTGGATCCTAGCACTGACAGTAAAATCAGAATGTGTCTGCAGTGTAAAGGCCCTGTGGTGCTGGCTGTACATAGGCAGGACATTCTTGCAAGAGCAGAGAAAGGTAAGGGAAAGCTGATTTGGGAAAAGGGCAAGGCCAATGTGGGGCTAGCGAGGTCGAAGCAGAAATGGGTGAGGGACCTTGTACAAGCGTATCTGGAAGTCAGGATGCTAACTTTATCTCTGAAGCAAACAGAAATAAATGAGAAAGCATTACAGGCCAGTGCACTGTGAAGGATGGCATCATGAATCTCAGAAACCTGAGCACAGTTACAAAGAATCTCTGGTGTTACCATCAGAATTCTGACCTCAAAAGTATCAGAAATGAAACTGGCTGGAAGCATAAAGCTGTGACCAAGACGACAGGGAATTCTGAGATGTTGCTGGTTGTTTGCATTCAGGAAGCATCCATCTCAAACCAATGCTTACTTTTCCACTGATAATAAGAATAATACATGCCCACAATTGCATACAAGGACATACTGAATTTTTAGACGTATCTAAGCACATCCCAATAATCCCAGAACCCAGGCAAATTAGGACACTTTATAGGAGTCATTGTGTCACAGAAGCCTTCTTGAGCTGACACTGAAGCCCTATAAAGAAGGATTTACAGTCCAGCTTCAAGTCAACTAGCCTGTAGTAGTTTGCAGAACATAATTTTTGGATACCACAGTTGACATAAACAGGTCTTAAAACAGAATTCTGAGTCAGAGACCGTGTGAAGTTAGCCTATTACTCATTAAGGTGACCTCTGTTCTGCACTCTGGCATGTGTGACCACTCAGTGCACCTGCTAAAATACTTCCCAGTAGTGTTAGAGGACTGAGGTGGTCTCTTATTTTAAAAATGAAATCATTTTAAGGGCAGGCACACAAAAACAAATACTACACAATCTCATCTATATTTGATACAAGAAAAGCATAGAAGCAGAGTAAAATCTTGTTTATAGGCCAGGGAGGGAAAGAGAGAAATAAGGAGAAAATGGTCAAAGGGTACAAAATTATTTCAGATAAGAATAACTTCTGAGGTTCCACTGCACAATAGGGTGATAAATTTGACTATGTATTTCAAAATAACTAGGAGACTGAATGGTTTCACCATGGGAAAAAAAAATGTAGATGTGTGAGGCAGCAGATACACACGATGCAACTTTATTCGGCTGCCACACGCTACTCACATGTATGGATTTATCACACCGTACCCCATAGATACACGCTATTACCATGTGTCAATAAAAATAAAATGAAAACTTGTAGTAGGTGTACTGGTAAATGCTGTTAGAGCCGAACTCAGAAGGCTGGATAGAAGGAAATGTTGGTTCCAGATCAGCCTGGGTTATATAGCAAGATTCAGTCTCAACGAAACACAATGTAAATAATAAAATCACAGTATAAAACTTAAAGCAATTTGTTGCAGTTAGGACCTTACTGTGACAGTGAGCTATCAGAGTGCAGCAGCTGTGGGAGGGGGGTCCCCAGGCTGTGTCCTGAGCCAGTGGGAAGGTAAGAGCAGAAGGGAAAGGGTCACTGTTTCACAGGGAACAAGAGCCCCCTGCCCTGGGAACTGGATGTGGAAGGAGTGATGATGTCTACCTCTCCTATCCTCCGGCTTCACTCTGTTCCCGGAGCTTTTCTCCAGCCCGGTCCAAGAAGGAGACACCTCTAATCTTTGAGTCTGTGGGTGAGAGTGTACCACCTGCAAAAGCCTTGGCACTAACCTGTATTTAGGATGAATATGGCATTTTTCTTTCCTCTAGGATGGGTCCCTACAGCAGCTACACATGCTCCAATTAAACTCTAATTAATTGGAGCTTACTTCTCCACCCCCAGAGTGTTATTCTTGTCAAGAGAGCTAAGCCAGCTGCTCTTGTGATTGATATTTTTGTTAAAATAATAATAAAAAATGGGAAGAACTGCTTTTAGTAAGGAAAATACAACCATGCCATGGTTTACTTACTTATTTTTTGTTGTTGTTGCTTCTGAGACAAGGTCTTATTATGTGGTCCAAGCTAGCCTGGGATTCATCTATAGCCCAGGCTAACCTCCACTCTTCATCTTACTGCTGCAGCATCCTGAATGCAAGTATAACAAGCATGCAACATCTGTCCCACAGTTTTCAACATATTCCATCTGATTCACAAGCAATTAATTTTTGCACAACATCTCTACACTAAGGAAAACAAAAAACACATACTTAACACTAATTGTTATTGTGGATTACCCAGCACTGCCATCCACTTTACCCCTGTAGGCACTACCAGCATGGCAAAAACACCTTGGGAAAAGATGAATCATCCTGTACTGTGTTCACTTATGACGCTTCACTGCAGGAAAGACAACATAATTGCAATACAGGACCAGTGTTGCGCAAAAGATAGAAATAGGAGAGTACTAAACATACCTGAGCTAATTCTGCCTTTAACTCTTCCTTCTCCTCCTCAGAGAGCATGCTAGAGAAGTCAGCTCTGGCTAGTGTGTCCTCATCTCTTCCTTGCAGTGGTTCTGTCTCCAACAAGCCTTCAGGCAAAAGTGACAAAAACGTAAAGTGAGGATTATACATTCAGCCGTCTTCCATTTCTGTAACCTGGAGAATTCCATATACTGATTTAACATCACACTAAAAGACAATGAAAAATTCACCAGAAGGAAAGCAAGAACAAACCCCTCATCCTAAACGTGTGATGAACTCCAAGAAAAAAGTACTGAGAAGCTTAAAAGAAACAATTTAAAGAAAAAAAAAAAAAAAAAAAAAAAAAAAAACCTGAGTGCTAAGGGAAAGGCAGAACGTGAACAATGGGTTGGAGAGGTGACTCAGTGAC
This sequence comes from Phodopus roborovskii, assembly GCF_943737965.1. Classification (NCBI taxonomy): domain Eukaryota; kingdom Metazoa; phylum Chordata; class Mammalia; order Rodentia; family Cricetidae; genus Phodopus; species Phodopus roborovskii. The sequence goes on from NW_026125397.1 coordinate 12,273,389, forward strand.
ATGTACTACTCTAATAAGGACCTGAGTTCAGTTCCCATGTCCAGAAGCTGACAACGACCTGTAACTGCAGCTCCAGGGCTTTCCAGGTACCTTCCATCCAGAAGGTACTGGCACTCACATATACATATACTACCTCAACACATACTTACACACATAATCCTGAAAACAAAAGACATCTTTTTAAAAATATAAACAAAGTAAGCTGTCACAGAATTTACCTGGGTCATACAGATTCACCTTTAACTGCCTCATGGGTTCAGGCAGCAGAAAATGAAGCCCACCCAGGGAAAGAAACACAGTGTGAGACTTCACATATGCCTTCCTTCCCTGAAGGCATCAGCAAGGCAACCTGCCTGGTTTTCAAACCCAGAGCTGAACAACAGATGACAACAACAATAAAACCCAAGAACGCCATTACCCTGTATGGGATGCATGCAAACTGACTGCTTCGATGCCCTTTACCTGCAAACAATCAGAGCACCCAAAAGTCTTTTCTGTTTTTGAGGTGGTAACATGCAGAAGCTGGAAGAGCTATACTTAGAGGAAACACAGAAACAAATGGTTCCCCAAAGAGGAAAAGGTGGGAAGTCCTTAGTACCACAGACTAATCCCATGAGAACTCAATGTATAACTAAAGAGGCCTTCTTAGTTAAGATACACAATCCCTGGAGGGCCTTAGGCCATCTGGTTGACCCACTCATTAGCCTGATGTACCTGGAGAACCCAGAGCATATTCACAAATATGTTCAGAAAATATTTATTTATGATATGGTATATGGCACAGCTGTCATATGTGTGTGTGTGTATGTGTGTATGTGTGTATGTATAGATAGATATTATAGATAGATAGATACATAGATACATACACACATACATACACACACACACACATACATTGATACATGGATATCAGGCAATGGGACAGTCTTGGCCATGGTATGGACCATGCTCACGGATCAGTAGAATTAATATAGTGAAAATGGCAATCTTATCAAAGCAATCTACAGATTCAATGCAATTCCCATACAAATTCCAACACAATTCTTTGCAGAAATTGAAAGGAAAATTTTCAGCTTCATATCACACACACACAGAGAGAGAGAGAGAGAGAGAGAGAGAGAGAGAGAGAGAGAGAGAGAGAGAGAGAGAGAGAGGAAATAACAAAACCCAGGATAGCAAAAAAAAAAAAAAATCAAAATAATAATCAAGAACTGTGGGAGGTATCAGCATTCCTAATCTCCAACTGTACTTCAGAGCTATTGTGTTGGCATAAAAGCCAACACACTGACCAACAGAGCAGAACTGAAGACCTGGCTAAAAGTCCACATACCTATGGACACCACGTTTTTTTTTTTTAATAAGGAAGTTAGAAATACACACTGGGAAAAAGACAGCATCTTCAATGAATGGTGCTAGTCGAACTGAATGGCTGCATCTAGAAAAATGCAAATAGATCCATATCTTTCACCCTATAAATGGATCAAAACCTCAATATAAGGTCAGGTGCACTGAATCTGCAAGAAGGAAATGCCCTTGAACTCACTGGCACGGGAAAACACTTTCTGAACAAAACACCATTAGCACAAGCAGTAATATCAACAACTAATAACTGGTACCTCATAAAACTGAAACGTTTCTGCATGACAAAGGACACCATCATTTATAGACAGTGGCAGGCTACAGCATGGGAAAAGACATTTGCCAACTACCCATCTGATAGAGGGCTAATATCCAAAATATATAAAAAACTAAAACAACAAAATAAAAAACAAGACAAAACAAAAGCTGGGCATCAATAAAGCAAAACAAAACAAAACAAAAAAAAAAAAAAAAAAAAAAAAAACAAAGCATGGAGTTCTCAGAAGATGAAACACAAATGGCTCAGGAACACTTAAACGTTCAACATGCTTTGAGATTTCATCTTACACCAGTCACACTGGCCAAGATCAGTAAAACAAACAACAGCTTATGCTAACAAGAATGTAGTGAGAATGTGGTGTGAGGGGAATACTCATCCATTTCTGATGGGACTACAATCTAAAAAAAAAAAAAAAGTAACATATTTATGTAGTAACATAAATAAAATTGTTTAATGAAAGAGCAAATAATAAATTTGAGTCTGGGAGCAGAACTGGAGTACTCTGTTGTGTAGGGAGCCGTCCCTGCATTCTCCATTACAAGATGGCGCCTGCATCCGGCTGGTGTTGAGAGTAAACAAATCAGTGTGCAGGTGCAGGGTGATTTTCCCTCCCTTGGCCTCTGCCTCTCCCGTGGCGTCATATGGGCTGATGGGCTGCAGCCAATCAGGAGGTGACACGTCCGAGGCGAAGGTTGTAAACCTATATTAGGGTTGGGTTTTGGATGTTTGGGGTCTCTGCTCTGTAAGCTTATGCTCTCCCTCTCAAGATGCATTAAAGCTTTACTGCAGAAGGATCCTGAGTATGCCGCGTCGTTCTTGCTGGCGAGATGGTAGTGCGGGACACTGTTGGCCATGTGAGATCTTTGAAATCCAAATGGACTAGAAAGCACCAGTCAAATGGCCATATGCCCGCATCTGCATGACTAAAACCTGGCCTGGAATAGTACATTTAATTCACATATATAAACTGATCTAATTCCAGGTGAAGAGTGACTGTGCTGGTCCCACACTCCCAAGTTAATGACCCAATCTAAGGTTAGTCTAGTTACAAAGCCTATGTCCTTGTGTTTTACAGTTCTCTATTAGAGACCTGACTTGATTAATTTATAAAGACAGAGATTTATGTCTATCATTTCGGGAGACTGAGAAATCAAAAGTCAAGGGGGCCCACATCTCAACTGTGTCCTCTGAAAGTATTATCCCTTGGGTGAAGGTAACAAAGCAAGAAAGCATGTGTGAGATGGTGGGGGAAGGAAGGAGGCTGAGTTCAATATTAAACAGATCCTGTTCCTGTACCTTCTTTACCAATAGCCGTGTATGATGACAAAACTCTTGTGGCCTCTCTTCTCAATCCTATTGCACTGGGGACGAGTGTCTACTATGTAAACATCGGTAGGTCTGTGTTGGCAGCTATAAATTAAGAAGTGAGCTCTAGGTGAACATGATGTCTTTAACTCTGTGAGGAAATCACCTACAGGCATCTGCATATTCTCAATATATCTTTGCAACCACCCCTGGGGATTCAGTAATGACTTGTAGCCTTCCACAAAGTTCTACATCAAAAGGATCATAAACTATGATCCCTTTTTGGAGGATCAGGCATACATTGTTGGCAAAGGTTAGGGAGTTACAAATTTCTTTGAAATATAAAATAATCTTGTACTATACCAGTGAATTAAATAGATCCAGCTCTGTAACTAAGCAAGGGAAGAAAGGTGTATTCTTTCAGAAAGAGCATGAAATTGTCCCAAGATTTAATAAAAGAAGGAATGCAGTAAAGCAGCTTAAATGAAAATTTACCATGTTTTGAATAGTAGATTTAGTACTGTAATATTTATTGCTTAATTATATTTTCTTCATAATATGAGGTAAAAATAACTTCAAAATATCTGATTATTATCAAAGGGATAAACTACTGAGCTAATCTCATTACTGTGGGATTTATGATTATCTTCAAATGCACAAAAACCCCTCATATATAGTGATGCATATTTACTTAACTTATCCCTCAGACTGAGTATTGTTTTTCATGGACCCCCATCATTCAACTGCTTCTCTTTCATCTGTTAGCAGCTCTTATCTAATCTGTCACTGTATTGTGTTTCCTGTTGCCCTGGCGTTCTGGCAGAGGCTTCAAATGCCAGGAGTGGTACAACGGGTTCCTTACATCCTCACATCCTGAATTCAGGCTTGAAACCTGATGCAGAGCAAGCCAAGAGATTTTAAACCTGGTTTTTCTGAAGCTGAGGACCACTCCCTCTGGCCTTTGAGACTGGGGTCAGAGTGGGGCAGGGTCATATGTGGGGAGTTTCCATACACACATAGTCAGAAAAAACAAATCAGAACCTTACCTCCTAGAGATCTTCAATAATACCACCCCATCTTTCCCATATACTATACAGTGCACACGTGCTCCTTTCACACAGATATCAGAGCACCTCCTCATTGGTAGTGTCTTAACTGACAGCATCAAAATCTTAGTGTATATAAAATGACAGTCATCTTAAAACTTTGACGTTTTAGGTCTTAAAAATCATACAGTGAGGGGATTTGTCCCAGGACTCCATGACGTTCCAATGATCTCCAGTGACAAAGTATTTCATATAAAATGACTCAGTATTTGCATATAACCAAGGTGCTTTCTCCTGATATGTCCATGTCTAAATAACTAATAAAATATAACACATTGAAAATATTATACATCAAATTTTTATACTACATTGTTTAGTGAATAATTAAGGGGATAGTTGTATGTGTTCAGTACAATTAAAAAGTTTGCCTTATTATGCTTCTTTTGTTGCAATGAAACACCATGGCCAAGGTGACAGATACATGGGTTCATTTAGGTTTATGGTTCTGGAGAGAAAAGAGTAGGTCAGAACCATGGCAAGCATGCACACTGCTTAAACTCAGGGCTGGAGAGATGGCTCAGTGGTTAGGAGCACTGCCTGCTCTTCCAATGATCCTGAGTTCAATTCCCAGCCACCACTTGGTGGCTCACATCTGGAATCCAAGCATGAAGAAGAGCGAGAACTAGAAATGGTATGAATCTTTAAACTCTGAAAGCTAGGCTCCACTGACACACTTCCTCCAACAAGGCCACAACTCCTAAGCCAAACAGTGCCAACAACCTGGGGACCAAGAGTCCAAACACACGAACCCCTGGGGAGCATTCTCATTTAAACCACCACAGAGTTGGCTGAATCTGTAAGAAACCCACAGAGAGGGCAGACGATCTAAATCCACGCCTGTATTCCTAAGAATGACAGCACACCGTTTTGTAATGTGATCATTTTTTCCACGTAACTTTCTCCACTCGTTCTTAATCACCTCACTTAAAACCTGACCATCTCAAAGGTTCTCAGTTTCCCAATCCAGTCATGAAGTTCACAACAATATATCTGTCTGTATGTTTTTTAGGCATCTCTTTCTTTGGACCTCTAATGATGCATGGAAGAGAACTGGCTCAGTTTTTTTTTTTTTTTTCAGATTTTATCATAATATCTCAATCAACGGTTTATTAAGTGCCTATGTGAAAAGAGTCTATCACCAGGGAACAGACCACTGCTGAACAAACTCCTTTTCAAGCTTATACTGTAGTGGCTTAAACCCATCATTTCACCTCGACCATAAGGATAATAATGTTATTCCTAAGGACAGTTTAGAAGGGATTACTGTTTTGCCAAATTTCCAGTGTTTGGCACATGATAATCACTAAGTACATTAGTTCCACTTTCATTATAATAAAGCAATATTATTTCTTATTTGAATCATTATAAAGTTCAGGTACTATAAGAGTAAAAATAATTAATACTTTGACCTTAAGTTACTAAAAAAAAAAAAAAAAAAGTCTCTCTAGAGATAAGCTACTAACATATAAATCCCTAAGTAAAACCACTACATGTCAGGCTTAATGAATGAATAATTCACTAAATGAATGCCCTAAACCAGTCTTTCTCAACCTTCTTAATGCTGCCACCTTCTAGTACAGTTCTTTATGTTGAGGTGACTCCCAACCATAAAATCATTCTCATTGCTACTTCATAACTGCAATTTTGCTACTGTTGTGAACCATAATGTAAATATCTGTGTTATCTGATGGCATTGGGGGTCATGACCCACAGGTTGAGAACCACTGGCCTAAACCATCACACTGTGTTCTATTATCTGATCTTTAGAGAGGTGCCCTTAATCCATCACTACCCTTCCTGGCCACTGCTTAAAGGGCTAGGGAATTAGCCCGTGAGATCCTTGCCTGGGGTGTTGAACAAAGGTTGACTCTGGTCCCAGCACCATGGTAGAATGCACAAGGAAATCTCCCACAGAGCTGCCCTGCATCCTGTCCTTTGAACAAAACTTTAGGGGGAACTCCAGGGTTTTCCTCTTTGGATGTACATGCTCTTCCTTGCTGGGAGGCCTGATTGTCTGAATTCCAAATGTCTGAGTATTTTTTCTTTTTCTTTATCCTTAAAATAAACTCCATAGTTTTCATTTGAACTTGTCTAAATGTCTTAAAAAAAAAAAAAAAAAAAGCAGCACCAAGGCTAACAGACATAACATCACAGAATCCAGGTGAAAGATGATAACTTTGAACTCCTTCTCATATTTAGCTCTACAATATCAATTTGTAGCCATGACCTCAAATTAAATTAATTAAATAGGAGACAGTTACTTCAAACTGGTTTTCCACAAACCCTGAGAAGTCATTTTGTCATTTCCACAGACGTTAAGGTCTTGTCTAGCATAAACGGCCTAATAGCCTAAACTATCCAAGAACAAAACAATTCAAGTCTCCCTGAGTTCATCCCCCTCCACTTTGCATGGGATCAGCGGTCATTCATCAATCACCCTGTCCCATTGCCCCTAGGGAAGCATTGTCCCAGGTACCTCAATTTTCAAAGCTGGATGGGACAACAGTTATCATCATTGGTCTGTGGTGTCCATGTGAATCCTGAAGGGAGATCTTACCATCAAGGACTAGGATTTCAGAAGTGTATCTGTTAACATCGTATTCATGTATAGCAGAAACCCCAGTGTGACAGTTAGTATGAGAATGGTCCCCGTAAGCTCATGTATTTGAATGTTTGGTCCACAGTTAGTGGAACTGTGGGAAGGACTAGAAGGCGTGACCTTATTGGAGGAGATATATTACTTTGTTGGGCTTTGAAATTTCAAAACCCCACACCATTCCTAGTCTGTGTCTGTTTGTTTCTGTCTGTCCCTGTCTGTTTCTGTCTCTCTGCCTCTAATTTATGGATGTCAGCTCTAAACTACTGCTCCATCAACCTGCCTGCCTGCTTCCATACTTTCTGCCATGATTGTCATGGGCTCACTCTCTGAAACTATACACAATTCCTAGTTAAATGATCTATTTCATAAGTTGTCTTGGTTATGGTTTCTCTTCATAGCAGTAGAAAAGTAACTAAGATACTCAGGTATCCTGCCTAAGCCTGAGGAACTGCAAATTCTTTTGCAACCATTCTGAATTTCTTGAGAGAGACCAACCAGGAATCTTTAGGAGGTGGAGGCTACAGGATGGGTTTCTTGGGAGTTTCCTAAGGGAGGAATCTGTATTTGGGAACACTGGTATAGACAACACAAATGGGGGCTTCTTTCCTTGCTCTGAAACACAGTATATGGACATTCTCTACACCATATTTGAAGTACTGACTTATCTGGCCATTCATAATGGGAACCTCTTGACAGCACAGGCCAAGTCAGAGCCAAGGGTTGAATTTGGATCATCTTACCGTAAATGGCAACTGATAGTTACGTGTTCAAGTTGATGGCAGAAAGCATTCAGCGTTAAACCTGAAGCCCAGGACCTAAAACAAATTGGGTGCTTTTTCTAAGAAACTAAGTAGCTAGATGCAGGTAACGTCTGGTTCTAACAGCCCAATGTTGTGTATAGGAAATAATAAATGAAGCTCTCTGGGCAATGTCATCAGCATGAGCCTCCTCATCACACAGGACCTGTACCACTCTCCGGTCCTGGATACTTTCTCCCTCATGCTGTGATTTCACATCTGGTCCCCCTCTCTGGAATATAAACACCTGAAGAACAGAAACATGTTTTCCCACCCAAGCGCCAAAACATATTAGCTTAGCATGGTGATCTCTCCTAGAGTGATAGTTGAGGGGTGGCCCATAAACACCAGCATCCACTGATGGCAAAATGTCTCTGAACACAGTAGCCCAAAATCCATATCCAGATGTCACATAAAGGTTTGCAAGGGAGACACCAGGTGACTAAAGAATTTCAAGAGACACAAAGCTGAACTTCCTCTTCCGCCATTCCCTTCTGAGAGCTTCTGGATCCTCTTATGAGGATAATTTCCTCCATCTTACTTAGGGTACTAGGGGATGGTCACTCTCTTCTCTTCCCAAGTCCCTTGTATTCTCTTATAAAAACATAGATTTACTATTGAAGTACACAAAAATCAGGCTGCTGTTTGTTGCTCTCTGATGATAAGGTGTTGACTTTGGGAAAAGTTAGTGAGGAACCCTACCCTGCCAATTTTGCAAGAAAACAGCACAACAGTTTATGTTCTTCAACTAACTTTAGGGGGAGGGTGTTTCAGATATATGTCGATCTCAAAACTTAGATGGAGAACTGCAACGAAAAATGCATAAACCAACTGGAGGAACTCTTAGAAGTGGATCAAGTAGGAAAAGAAGTTTTGTTCTTAACCACACAGTAGGTACCTCGTATGCTTCCTATCTTGTCTTGCCGTCGCCAGAAACACATTAGGCAGATGACACAATGACAGGCAAAAGATTTTACCAAGCCCACAAGCTAACAAGTTGCTCTGGCACAATTTCAAAGCCGCTGCCAGAAGATCCAGAACTCTTGAGTCTGGGACTCATGACTGAATGAGAATCATGGGCATCACACCCAGGTAGGTGTCCTTTGCCAGCAAGTCCCATAGAGGGTGACATCAGAAGGACGCTCTGCACACAGTGACTTTGAGTTCACTTGAAGAATCCGAGCTCAGGGAATCTGAATATTTAGCAGGTATTAAGTGACACTGCCTGCTCTTTGCTCTGGCAGAAGGCATGTTCTATTACGTTGGATGGAAAGGGGAGCTGACTTCTGCTTCCCCAGAAGAAGCTAGCTCTCTCTTACCTAACTGTTCTCATCCTTAAAAAGCAGACCAGGAAAAACAAATGAACAAGCAACAATAAAAATGTCTGTGCTTGTATGATTTGAAGAAATGCAAGAGATCATTTGGAGATTCCTCTTGGATAAATGGCATTTTCTCATTTTCCCAATGATGAAACACCAATTTGAGAAAGTTTGTTAGTTTTCCCAAGTTTATGAAAAGTGGACTTGAGTTCTGAATGAAAAGCTGCTAGTATTCATGGTATTTTCATCTGACCACACCATCTCATGTGAGGATTGGACAGGAATAAAATATCTCCCTATCCTAACGAAACCCCCGTATCTCTGCACCAGGGATAGGGCCTTATAGAATCTCAAATTCTGGAGCTTTGATAGCCAAGGCCTCCCCAGGTAGAGCCCTGCATGGTCTTGTAGCTCCCAAACTTGTCTAAATCATATTTCTTTAAAAAATAACCTAAATATTTAAAAAAAAAATCAACCTAACTACCCAGTTGTTGCAGAACACTCTAAGATGCATTATACTTGTTTATGCTGTGGAACATTTGTTTAATGATGCAAACATGTACACTCTTTTATGTTGCATTTGTTAAACTCTGTGAAGCTGTGTTACTTTGGCTGCCTAAAATACCTGATGGGCTAATAAAGAGCTGAAGAGCCAATAGAGAGGCAGGATCAAGGATAGGCGGGGCTGGTGGGCAGAGAGAGAATAAATAGGAGAAATATGGGAGAACAAAGAAGGAGCAGGAGAGAATAAGGAGGGGAGGATGTCAGGGACCAGGCATCCAGCTACACAGCCAGCCACGGAGAAAGAAAAAAGGTATACAGAAATAGAGAAAGATAAATGTCCAGAGGCAAAAGAGATAGGTGGGATAGTTTAAGATAAGAAAAGCTGGATAGAAACAAGCCAAGCTTATGCCAGGCATTCATAACTAAGAGGAAGCCTCCATGTATTTATTTGGGAGCTGGGTGGTGGGCCCCACAAAAAAAGCCAAAAGAGTAAATCAACCAACAATGATGCCCAGTCTTCTGGATGCTGGAACTGTGCTGTCCATCATAGCTTCTATCCTCTTTAATTTTCATTGTTATGATGACGACTCAGACTTACTACCACATAGTCAAATAACATATTAAACAAATTTCATACCCTGCTTGCATCCTTTCCCCATGACTCAGCTGTACAATACTTAAGTAAATATTTTGAAATATTGCCTTGAGATGTTGCTATTGTGTCAAAATTCAGCTCAAGAGACAGCCCACTGATGACATCCATAACTTCTAACCTAAATGTGAAAATTCTTATACATATGGCAGCTGTGAATGATATTCATTGCTGGCTACCTAGGATTTCTCCCACCAAGGCTCCATCCCAGCCAGGCTGTCATACCCAATGCTCATCAGTAGTGTTTATTTGTTCTTGAATGTTTCCTGCCACCATGTCAGTTTTGAAAGCCTTTTCCACTTCCTCCACAGTTTCTCTTCCAAGAAGTCTACCAAGCTCTTAGTAACACTAGAATAACAACATGTTAAGTTTCTATAATTATAGTCAAACAAGTTGCAAACAAGAGGCAAATATTTCAGGTACTGCCTACTGTTTACTGTCCTTGTTAAAACATGAAGGATGCATGAGCCACCACTATTGATAATATTACTTCCCAAGCTTTGGTTTCATTTAATAATGTGACTAAGTCCAGAAAGTGTATCTATAATGACTACCCTGCAATTATATCAATCAGATGGACAAAGAGTTTTGGATTTTACCAATAATTTTTTCTCAAGATAATTCTTAGGTTGCAGAGATAAAACTAAATTTTAGACTTTGGCTGGGTGGTAGTGGCACATGACTTTAATTCCACAACTCAGGAGAAAGAGGCAGGAAGATCGCTGTGAATCTGAGGCCAGCCTGGTCTCAGAGCTAGTTCCAGAAGAGCCAGGCTATACAGAGAAGCCCTATCTCAAAAAAAAAAATTGACTTTGTCTTCCCTATTTTTATATATGATATGTAGGGGACAATACAAATAGATGATTATTGTGACAGGTTAAAGCGCATCTCTGGTAGAAGTGACTATTACAGATTGAAACAGCAAATATATGGTGTTATTTCCTTCAACCGCTCATTATTCAAAACAGACAAGGACTCTCTTTTGAATGCCAGAGGAAACATCCAGTTAACTGTGTACTATTAACTATTTGAAAGCTGAAAGCAAAAAAAAAAAAAAAAAAAAAAATCAAAGGAATACTAAAGATGATTTCAAAAGCACATGACCTCAAATTGTTAGTCAAGTGTCACTTGTAGCTAAAAAGTAGCCAATAGACAAGGGACTGAAAACTGTTAAAAGTTCCCTGGATGCCCAGTAACCTAAACTATCATCTCTGTGGTCAAAATGTGGCCAACAGTAAGAAACTCTTAAGATCCTGGACTGGCCTCATTTACAGAAGGTTTCCTAGTCCCCATGCCCAAACTATAGGATGCTTGAGAAAGCATTGAAACTGCTAAGAAATTGGTGTGGTAGCTAGGACCTGCTCACCATGGGGTATGAAAATGCTCTCCAAGCCCATGACAGTGGGTTACCTCAGATTATCATCTCACTGGGCTAAGGACAGAACATGTCACTGTATAAAGACACATTTCATTATTCTGTAAGAACAGCTGACCCACCAGGTCAGGATCCTCAAGCTAACTCCATATTAGACAGAATTCTGTTTCAAGCTGTCATCTGTGGCCACCTAGGCTTAAAAGTTTTAGTGCACAAGTTGAAAACTATTTCATTCTTTCCTCCTTCCTCCTTAATTCTCCCCCTCCCCGCTCCCTTCTTTGATGATGCTAGGGAATCACATCTAAGGCTTCATGTATGCAAACACTCTACCAACTGATCACACCCCCTAGTTCATATTCTCAAATAAAACAAATCCTTAAATGCCCTCTTCCCTGTAAAAGCCATACGATTAAGATACATGAACCTGGAGGTTAGCTCTAATTGGCAGAAAAGCAGATCTTTGGATGGTAATGTCTGCTAACAAATGTCCTTGGAGACTGATCTGTCTAGCTGACCAAATACCACAGGATAAATTCTGCATGTTCCACTTACAACAAAACATACATCACATACATCGAAATGAAGTGCCAAATGGAGAACCAAAGTTATCTGACAAGAATGTGGACAGTAAAGAGAGTTGGATGGCTTCACAATATTTGGACGTAATATTTGTGTATCAATTGCATGACCTATTGTATTTTTCTCTATCTTAGACTATGACTACTGCCTTATTCTTTGTAGATCCCTACCGTGCTTATAGTAGGTACTCAACAAATATTATAGAATATCTTAATTAGCCATTATGGATTTGCATATGTACTTCCAAATGCATACAATACTCATCAGAGGTGTTGGTGTGTTGCTTCTGTGATTTTATGATGAAATGACCAAAGCAGAGATCCAACAAGATGGTCATTGACAAAGATGACAGTGATAAAGATGTGCCAGGCAGTGCCCATCAGACTATCAGCTCTGTTACCATCATTCTCTTCCTCTTTGAGCATCTTGTCCATTCAGGGTTAAATGATGCCAGAGGCTCATACTCATTATATCATCATTCCACTCAAGTTTGTCTCACCCTCACCTCATCCTCGGGAAAGCTCCAGGTCAGTAAGATGAGAAACACTAAATTGAACAAGATTGTCAACTACATGGCAGATGGCCATGGATTTATTTTTGCTAAGTGACAGAAGACAGCCACAGCAAGTTCTTATCTGATAGCCTGACAAGTTGAGTCCTGGTATTGCCTGGAACCATTTGCATTAGAATCATTACATATCTCACTCAGGACAGAGGTGTGTTAGATTTTCAAACCTCACTTGTTATTTATGTCATTGACAATCTATCAGTTTCTTTTAAAAAGCTTTACTTGACTGTGAATACTGTTGAAAACACAAAACTGTGTTACAATAAGGTCCAGAGAACAAATATAGAGGAATCGAGTTTTTTTTTTTTTTTTTTTTAAAAAAAAGGCAGAAGAGAGGATGTTAGTTGCTTACAGATAGTGGATGGTGTGTTCTCCCAGGAACTGCCTCTGAACTTCACTCTGGTGGGGCCGACTTGATTCAACCAGTGTGAGCTCTTGCACCCTGGCTTTTATTCCTGACATGAGGTCACATGTCCTTGTCTGCTGATGTTAGTATTTCAATGACCACACTCAGAATCAGGAAGACTCAGTGAGTCTGTTTTCATTAAAAGGTGTTCTAAAATATTTATCAAAAAAGCCCTAGCTTCTCTAATCTCCCACATTTCAAGAAGAAGATTAAGGCATTTCAGATAGTTTTCTTGTTTTAAAGGATCATTTGCTAGTCTTGAAAGACATCCTTTGACACATGTAAAAATAGAAGCACACCGGATAAAACTACAAGCCAGACAAAAACAACCCAAAGTCAAGCCATAAAAACACAACAGCCACAAGTTGATGACTAAAAATGTAAATACATAACTATAGAAAAAATATTTCATGTTCCTGATGGACTCCAGGAACTTCCTTCTGAATGAATCTTCCTATTGCCTGGGGAAATGTATAAACTACTGCAGGAATGAGTACTGAGCAACCCAGACCAGATGAACCAGGGAAGCCTTTAACATCATCTTCCTCATCTCTGCATTCCACCTTCATTTCACAGCATCCACTCTTCATAGTCAAAATCACCTCTTGGGGCTGAAGAAGCGGCTCTGGGGCTAGGAGGGCTGGCTCTGCAAGCACAAGGGCCTGAGCTCAGATCTCTAGCACCCATGTGAAAAGGTGAACTTGGCTGCATCAGTGCCTGTTACCCCACCACTGTGGGGAGTGGAGCCTGCAGGCTCATTCAGAATTTCTGGCTGCAAGCCTAGCTCTAGGTTCAGCAAGAGATCTTGTCTCAAGGGAAGAAAGCATGGAGTGAAAGAGCCGACTCCCATCCTCCTTCTCTGGCCTCTCCATCCATACATTTGAGCATGCACACCAGCACTCACACATATGTACATACCACACACACACACACACACACACACACACACACACACACACACACCTCCCCTGAGCCCCCTGCCCTTCATACAGCAAACCATCCCTCACTGAAGTTGGAAAGGGAAGTCAAGCCTGGGGAAAGATAAACCTCTAAATTCAACAATCAGCTTGTAATCTTACCACAAGCAAAGACCTTATTTATATTCCAAACACTCTCCAGAGTAATAAACTCTTTGGAATTCAAACTCACTAAGAATAATTAGCAACTACTTTAGGTTTTTTTTTTTTTTTTTTTTTTGGTACTTTCTTGTCTTTCCACTTTTTTCCTTTCAAACCAACCAAAAGTAGACTTCAGAACTGGTCTTCCTAGTCACAAATTTACTGATATGAATTTTCACAAGATACCCTGACTATAGCCATAGGCTCTGGTATTTTTTTATGCCCTATACCTCCTGAGGGAATGAGGCAGAGACAAGCCTCTTCAGGATAGGCTACATTCCATTCTAGGTCATTCCTTGAATGTTCACTCACCTTTTTAATTGAGGGGTCAACCTAGTTCAGGAAAAACAATAACATCATTCCCTTAGCAATGGAAGACATCCCATGTCAACATGAAGCAGGATAAAAATACAACTTTGAGATGAAGAGATGGCTCAGTGGTTAAGAGCACTGACTGCTCTTCCAGAGGACCAGGGTTCAATTTCCAAGCACCCACACGGCAGCTCACAACTGTCTATAATTCCAGCGCCAGGGGATCTGACATCCATGGCAAAACACCAATGCATATAAAATTAAAATAAATAAAAGTCTTTAAAATGAAACTTTCTTTCAAGATCTAGTTAGAGACAGGAATAGGTGGTAACAAAGACCTCAGATGAGCCAGGGCTTTGTGAAACTCCCTGGTTCTTAAGCAATGGCAAGGGTAGGGCAGGGGTTAGGAGCATAGCAAAACTGTGTGGCAGCAATGCTTGGAGTCCTGATGCTCTGAATTGTCAGAGTACAAATAGCCATCTTCTAGCGTTCAGCAAATCAGTCCTGAGCATTCACCTTTTGCTACATCCCATGATGATGGCTGCTACTGAGTGTATCCTAGTAAAACCCCTTCACCCCCAAAATCTGCACAGGAAAACAAATGTGATGGGCCAGTTTCTGAACTGTGAAAAGTTTTGCAAGAATAAAATGTGCAAGAATTAGAAATTTTTCAGGCAAGCCTTAGATATGAAAATGCAATGGAAGTCCTGAAAAGTAATGATATAGGGTATGCAAATTTCCACTTAAGCCACTATCAAACTTCAAATGCAGTATGCGTTGTGTTGAAAAGCTGGAGAAGCAGTGGTACCTCTGGACAGGATTGGCTTATAGCTGCGATAGCTTGGGAGCCTTTGACCTAACACTTCTGCTTTAGAAAATGACTGTAAGAAAAAAAGGGATAGACCTAATGAGATGTGTGTAAAATATGGAAGTATTGCTGGTAATAGTAAGGGCTACAAAAATTAAACCAAGCACAGTACAACTGTACTACACATTAATTTTTTCGCTTGTGAATTGAAAACAATGTATTGACCATAAGGGATTTCCACAGTGTAGGACTTGCTGAATACAAAAGGGGAGTTCCCGGGTTGTGTTTACATACGATCCATTTCAGGGAGGAATGAAACACCTCTGAGGTGTAAATGTGACTCTCCATAATTACCAACTTGCAAGAAAACTTGAGGAAGGTTAGAAAAGATGCGCAGTAAATAACTAAATCTTGGCAGCAGCAAAGGGTGACATTGGAAGGAAGAAGAAAACTACCATTGTATGAATGCATTACCTGATGGGTTGCAATAGGCACACAATTATTAGTGTTTGTTTGTATTTTAAATGAAAGTTTTAATATAAATGAATAGATAAGAAAGGGTTTTAGGTGGCAGTTTCAGAGCTAGATACGAGATGCTGTAGTCAATTATGATGACAGACAGTGCTTACATTCTGGCTGTTTAATTTTTCTTTTTAAGTATCCAAAACAATGAGACTTTTATATGATTGTTATAGAAAAGGACAGAATTATTCTCATACCACTGTAGCAAACACAGCATTTCCATTCATCTCAATCAGTGACTAAGTATTGTATCTTTTCAGTGGACTCAAAGAGCATGTTAGCTCCCAGTAGCACAGACGTGATATGATTATAGCTAACAATATTAACTGGAGGCATAAAAATGTGGAATATGTTAATCATTCAAAATAGGTTACACATATACCTGCCAATAAATCCATTCATCAACAAATGATAACTCAAAGCTCAAGATACCATGTGTATTCAAAATATTTATATCAAACAATACATATCAAAAGGACTGGAAGAAAAAACTTGACAATAAATGCTAGTGGGAAGTGAAACTATGAAGTTTTTCACTACTTCTGACTACTTATACTTTCCAGATTGTCTATAATAACTATGGATTAAGAAAAACCAGACCTTTCTGGAACTGATACCCTGGGGCTCTCAGTCCTACTCTGTCACCTAGTAACCATCCCATCTGTAAACCCCCAGTGGGACTGTGGTGGCATTTCACTGAGAGTAAATGAAAACACAGACTTCTCCTTTCCACAGCATTTAAGCCAAGAGTGTCTTTGTTCTGGTCCCTGAAGCCCCTCTCCACCAGGAACCACTGTCTGCCACACAACATCATTCAGCCACCTTCTCCTCCCACACAGCAGCATACTCTTTCCTGTGTTGTGTGCGTGTGTGCGTGCATGTGTGCGCATGCACTTAATTTCTCTTTGTCTGTAAAGCTCAATCAAATGGTTTCCAGACTGTGACTTCTTCTCAGAATGCCTCCTGCCAAATGCCTTTCCATTTATTCCACTCCAGTAATTATCACATGATTATTGTCAGGAATTCCCCACAGACTATCAGAGAAGAGGCATAGCTTGAATCATCTCCCACAGCCGGATCATACCTGAGGTATTAAAAAGTGTTTGGGACCTGAAAACATATACACACAAGTAAGATTGTACAGCATGAACAAGTTGTACTTATGTATTTAGGAATATGGATATGTCTATTTGCATACATACAGACATACACACACCTATATATGTAACAACAATTAAAGAAAAACAGAGTCCACAAATTTGGAAGAGAGAAAGGTGGGATAAATAGGGGAGGGGATTGAAGGAGGAAAGAGAAGGCAGAATGATGTCATTACATTATAATCTCAAAAGTGTTCAGAAAAGTATTTGGTGAATAGGCAATATACAGCTGAATAAAAATAAATAACAATATTAATAGCATGAAATTTGGATTTTCTATAGTTTCCATCCCCAAATGATTAAATAAAGAGAAAAACTAAGAAGGTGCAGTTCCTATGAATGGGAGCGTCCTAGAGGTCTAAAGAAAAGAAATTTCAAGATTCAACACCCGAATCAAAGGTCATCTTCCCCCATGATGGGTCAGTCAAAGTGGGCCGTGGTTTTAAAGGAGAAGCCATTGGAACTCTTTCCTGTCTGGTCTGCTTCAGGCTCCTAGACATGAAGCCTTCACCCTACCCGCAGCCCCCACCCCCAGGAAATAAATTACTATGAAGGAACATTTAAAAATGAGGACATGTTGAATGATTGAGAAACAGTGTCTATCATTTGCCTCTAGTTTCTGAAAACATTTTCTGCATTGGAATGTTTTGTTTCAGAGAAAACACATCACCAAATCTGTTGTTAATGTGACTGCTGTCAGTTTCCAGTGCATTCTTACCTGGCCAAAACCTGAAGCACTTTTTAAAGAAAGAAGTTCTTCAGAATTTATTCATGGAATTTATGACGGGCAAAGCAGGAAGAAGACTACGTCCTCTTGCAAAACCCGTGCCAGATGGGGTAAACACACTTAAACAACGGGAGTCTGAAATGCTAAATGAAGGCAGGGCTTTATAGTCAGCACTATGAACATGCATGCTGTCCTACAATAGCACTACCTCAGAGCGGGAGTCTAGAAACTGGAGAATGTGCCAACAGTTACAGGTCCTTCCCTGGGTCCTGGGACCTAGCTAGGGCAATGAGGTAGTTCTTTGACAATTTCACACCAGTATATAGTGCACTCTGA
Organism: Phodopus roborovskii; assembly: GCF_943737965.1. Classification (NCBI taxonomy): domain Eukaryota; kingdom Metazoa; phylum Chordata; class Mammalia; order Rodentia; family Cricetidae; genus Phodopus; species Phodopus roborovskii. Next base: position 12,291,218 of record NW_026125397.1, read on the forward strand.
TTACTGTCACCCTACTTCTTTTTCCCACCAACCCCCACCCCCATCCCTATAAACCCTTTGTCTTTTTATTCTGTTTTGTGGCTTGCTGAATTTAGCCAGGGCCATCCATGTGATCATGGGTTTGGAGCCATTTTTGGAGCCTGGTAGTTTAGCGTCGGTTTCTTAACTAAAGACAGTATCAGTCTGACTCCCGGAATCGATCAGTAGCCAGTAGTTCAGTGGGAAGGGGCAGGGCCCTGTGAGTCCTTCCCCATCCGTGACTGACTTGCTTGGCTCAATCTTCTGCAGCCAGACAACAACTGCTGAGGATCATGCCCGCACTGGACATGCCCAGAAGACCCCACTTCACAGCTACTCTCCATCCTTGGATTCTAACATTCCTTCCATCTGTCTGCTGTGTTTCTGAACCTTACAGGAGGTGTTATGAATGATGTGTCTAGGGTTGAACACGTAGTCATCACCTGTTCTTAACACACCTGTGGTCACAAATGTCTGTACTCAGGTTCAGCACCTTTATTCCTGCTATTTCCTTGTAACTGCATAGTTCTGGCAAATTGTTTCTAGACATTTCAGGCATTCTAAACAGTATTTTTAATGACATTTTATTTTGCTTGAAGTGTGTCTCTCTGCACACTGAACTTTAATGTATGACCCTTTTTTAGTCCTCTGTGTCATAAAAATGTAATGATTTCATAGATCATACCAACCTAACAAAATATTTTTAGGCTGTGCTATGGGTAAAAATTAAAATAAATATAGTCTAACCTTTGACCCTTTAGTCTATACTTAATTATCTAGTTAAATAGTTAGAATTCCTGTCTAAACTTAATGGTGAAATCTTAGCCCTTGGGAAGCTAGGGCATATGACCACAAGTTCCAGGCAAGAACATGACAAATAATGGTTTTCAAAAAATCATTTTGGGTATTATAGAAAATATTCATATTTCTTCTTTTTATTTTTAATTTTTATTTGTTTATTTATTTATTTATTTATTTTTGAGATAGAGTTCTTCTGTGTAGCCCTGGCTGTCCTGAAACTCGCTCTAGAGACCAGGCTAGCCTCCAACTCACAGAGATCCACCTGCCTCTGCCTCCCGAGTGCTGGGATTAAAGGAGTACGCCACCACTGCCCAGCTTCAAACATCTGTATTTCAAGGATAATATTTTCTCTGCTCAGGATGAGGTTCTAGCTTCTCAGAATGTGTGTAGATTCTGTGAGAGACTTCCTTTGTCTCTTTCAGAACCAGCTGAGATCCTTGATGTGAGTATGAGCCATGCTATAATTTCTGAGCAACAGCAGCTAAGTTCACATGGGGACTGCAGGCTGCCGGTTCGGTGGCGGCTGCGCGAGCGCCCTTTTGTCTGGAACCACACGGTTTGCAGGATCAGCATCACTGACATTTTTTCATTATGGAACTTTTTTGTTGTGGGGGCTGTACTGTTCACTCACTGGGAGATGTTCAGCAATATATCTGGTCTCTGCCAACCCCATGTCAGAGGAACAATGAAACAGCTAAGACAGTAGTGGCATAGCTCTATGGGTAAACCCCTTACTGCGTAATCATGAAGACCTGGGTTTGTATCTCAACACACATGTAAAAAGACAGAGGTAGTGATGTGCTGGGCAGTGTGGTCAGGAGGACCTCTAAGGCTTACTGGCTAACAGTCTAGCTGATTGGCGAGCTCCAGGTTCAATGAGAAGCCCTGTCTAAGAAAATAAGGAAGAAGGTAATACAGGAAGAAACGTGATGCCAACCTCTGGCCTCTATACATGCATGAACAGGCAAACACACCCAGGCATACATGTGTACACATATGCATATCACACACACACACAGAGAGAGAGAGAGAGAGAGAGAGAGAGAGAGAGAGAGAGAGAGAGAGAGAGAGAGAGAGATTGATTTCCCAAAATCCCTTGTAGTGGGGATCTGAGAACCACTGGGAAAGGTCTGCTCAGAGCAGAGGTGGATTGGAGGTTCTCAGTTATGGCCAAAGAGAGATGTCGCTTGAATTCACAGTGTCTGTGTCAAGGATGTGTTATTTCATATGGGTAGTTATCACTATTCTCAATTTCTACATAAAAGAGCTGAAGTTCACACGGAGAAAATGGCAAAACCGAGTTCTGCTTTTTGCCACATTCAGGTGACCTGGCCTCGCTGGCTTTAGGCCACATGTTTCTCTTATGCTAGGCACCCGGGTGCAGTAATTGTACCCCGTGAATAGAGTGGAAAATGAAGGGACAGAGCTTCTCGATTGTTCTGTCTCCAGTAAGGAGCTGAAAACCACTAGTCAACTGTAGTCACTAAAGTCATTGGTGAAGACAACAGAGGATTCAAATGACCTGAAAGTACTGAAATGCCTGTAAGGACCTTTCCAAAGTACTATGAGTGCCTGGAAACCAACTAAAGACCTCCATCTCCAAAAATAGGGGAACAAAAGTCTCATTCTCTCTGAGGGTAAAGCAGCAGTAAAGGTCACACTTAGTTTGGGTAGAGAGCTTTGGTCTTGTTGGTCTTGGCATGAAGTTTGTCATACAATCCACTTCTATGAGAGCTTCGATTGTATTAACCTTTCAAATCTTGGCCTCAGGAGCCAAGGGCTCACTCAGAGGCTCCAGAGCTAATCCGTTCTGTGGCTTGCCCAATGCATGTGATCTGAAACTGAGGTAAATGTCCAGCCCCATCCAAATCCTGTAACAATAAATCCAGTTAACCATGTGGTGTGGGATAGATACCTCATACCCCCTACTCTCTTCTGGTTCCCTCTCTCTCTTTCTCTCTCTCTCTCGCTCTCGCTCTCTCTCTTTCTCTCTCTCTCTTTCTCACTCGCTCAAGTTCTGTTTAAGCCACATACCTAACAGAGGCTCAAAACTGAAGGGACAGATGCTAATTGCCAAGATTCGGTGGACTTGGTGTTCCCTTCAACTCTAATCACTATTTTCCCAGTCATGCATACTCTCCATAGTTCTGGTCATCAGCTCTATCTGAACTTTTAGCACTGACATGTCTGAGGAAGCAACTAGACAAATGGCAATTATCTTTTGGGAAAATCACTTTGTTGAAAGTTGCCATGACAAAGGGCCCTTGTTTATAAAGCATGGGCTAAGAAATATTAAATTATTTTTATAACTATTGATCAGCACCCCTACTATATTCTACCTTATAGAGGAAAATGAATCCTGCTTCATACAAGTTCTGCACGTATACTTTGTAAGAATCTTTACTCCCAGATGTGGAAGGCAAGAAGGGAGGGCTGGGTGTCTCTCTACTTGGAGGCAAAGGTTTTCTAATGTTCTTTCTGGTAGAAAAGTGAGCCAGTGATAAAAAATCAGCTGGGGGAGGGGGAGGGAGAAAGAGGAGAGACGGTGACATTTCTTATGCTTTGGGGTTTGTGGACTAGCTTCAATCCTACTGCATGTTCAGCTGGATAGCGTGGAAGATGCGTGCTCTAAGAGAACGGACACACCTGGATGAAAATGGTTTAAGGCTGGGAAGGCCCAAGTTACAGGATGGAGGAAGATCTTTACCTGGAAAAGAGGTGTGGCTGCAGACGCCAAGGAAGGCTTACTTAAAGGAATAGGCCCCGGCTCTTTTCTCATTAAGAAATGAGGCAGGTGCGCTAAGAGTTCATCCAGAATGAGGATGCGGTGGTTTGGGGAAGCATTTCCAGACTATAAATTAAGCATAGCTCTTTGTGGCACAGAACGGACTGAGGACATCTTCTGCTGCCGCCAATGAGAGAGGTCACGTTCACGTGAAGCCCAGGCCTGGTCAGACAGTTCTGAGAAGTGTTTCTTTTCCTTAGCTGTCTCTTCCTGCTAGTCACTTCAGGACATGGCTAAGGGGTAGGGATGTGAAGGCTGCACCTGACACTGGCTGGCTAGGGTTCTGAGCGTGACTGTCGCCTCTGTGCTTTATGTATCAAATCAGGCTGACACGATGTCACAGCTCTAAGTCTGCTTGGATACCATGGTGATGGGGGAAGTTCTCAGCCTAAGAATAGGCTGCTATCAGCTACCGAAGTGCAGGGAAAACGGAAGTTCTCCTTCCAGGCAAATCTGCTGTACACTTTAACAGACTCGGATAAATACTGAAGTACATACTATGGGGAAAGCAAGCACCAATTTCAATATCAGGCACTTTTTAAAAAGCCGGCATACAAAATAATTCTTTGACATTTTCGTATGTGCTTCCAATTGTACTTTGGTCATACTCACCCCACATTATTATGCTTTGCTTCCTATCCCACTGCCCCTTTCCTCTTCCCCAAAGTCCTCTTGCTGCATGCAAACAAACATACACTTACATACATGGTCCACACATGACAACATGCAATATTTGTCTTATCTTTTTTCCTTCCCTTATCCTCGCTCATTCTTCCTTCATCCCTTCCTTAAGACTTTTTCCTCCCTACCAACTTCCCTTTTTGTTTCTATTTTCATACCCCACATGTGTGTTGAATCTAGATTCTATACATGAAAGTGAAAATATCCATCCATCTGAATTTGGCTTATTTGCATAGTATAATTCCTCCCTCCCCAGCTCCATCCACTTTCCAGAAAATATCATGTACTTTATGTAAGCCAACAGAAAACATAACTGTATATTCCTTAGAAGTAGCTGGGCTATGGTTGGGATGGGGAGAAGTCTCCATGGTTAGTTAAACCAGTTGGTTTGCTGTGCCATCATCTGCTCCTGAGTTTGGATCCCAGGGGCTTGCTGGTCAGGCGATCTAACCAAAATAGTGAGTCCCAGGTTTCATAAGAAAATCTGCCCCCAAAAGAAAGGGTGGAGAGTTACAGAGAAAGACACACAAATTGGACCTTTGGTGTTGATATACCTACCATACATGTATACAACACACACATACACAGACACACATACTTCAAAGTGATAGGCGATTATCTATCTTACATGGAAAAATAAGTCCAGTTAGTAATTACTTGAATTTTCCTTATTGGTAAGGAATATACCAAAACTTTTTAGGGTTTGAAATTTTTCAAATAGAAATATAATTACATACTCCCCTTCCTCTCCTCCTTCCAACCCCTCCCACATTCCCTCTCAAATCCATGCCCTCTTTTTCTTTATTATTCATACACAGAGAGAGAGAGACAGAGAGAGACAGAGACAGATAGATACAAACTGCTAAATCTCTTTAGTTGTCTGTAAGTATATAATTTCAGGGATGAAAGTTTAGTATTGGATAACACTAATTCTCCCTCTCGGCAGTGGTTAATTGCCTGTAACTCTTACCCAGGGATAGAGCCCCGTGGTGGTCTGAATGAGAATGGCCCCCAGAGACTCATGTATTTGAATACTTGATCCCAGTTGGTGGAAATGCTTGGGAAGGATTTGGAGGCATGGCTTTGTTGAACATGTGTCACTGGGGGTTGGTTTTGAAGTTTCAAAAGATTCCCGGTGTGATTCCCAATTATCATCTCTACCTGGTGGATTTGCATCAAGATGGAGCTTCCAGCTTCTCTTTGCCCCTCCACTGTGAACTCTAACCCTCTGAGACCATAAATCAAATTAAATGTTTTGTAAGTTGCCTTGGTTACAGTGTTTTGTCCCCCTTCTACATTAGCGTGTCCTTTGCTGTTGTGGATTATTCAGAAAGTCACCAAAACATTTTTCCACATAAAATTCAAGTGATCCTTTCCCTTACTGAGGCAGTAATTAAAACTCTGGAACTACCTGAGATGTTTCTGGGGCCCATGCAAGTTCCGGTTTGATTTTGTTTTCTCTCTTCGACAATCACAAGGGTTAAGAATATGAGATGAAAACGTGAAACATAGAGTCTTAAAAACAACCTGAGCTTTGGAAGCTACAGAAAGCTCACTTTCCTTGTTGTCCTAAGTCTTTGATGATTCACTCATCTAAAGCTAATTTTACAGGCATCATCCCAGGCCCACTGAATTGGAACCTTTGGGGTCAATCTGGAGGATATGTGTGTTTTTAATCTCTGCAGGTGACACTGATGGGCACCCTGATGTGCAAGATCAGTGATTTTTATATCAAATAATGTTATGCAAGAGGCACCTCTGTGGGTTCAGCATTATTTTAAGTCTCAGAGACATGCTCGTTATTAGAACAGGCAGGACCCAAGTTCTCTGAAGCTAGAAAGATGTGAAAAGCAGAGAGACAGCAACTTTTTTTAGCTGCCCCAGTGCTACCAGGACGCTGGGGCAGGACACAACAGAGAGAATATCCCAGCGTGAGCCCAGGAATAGCATGGGAAATCCTGGAAAGTTCCTTGTGAGTCAGTTGCTCTGCCCTTGTGAAATCCCAATAAAAAAAACAAGCTTCCTAGGGAGAGGTCACAGTCAGCTCGACCGTCCTGTCTCATGCATGTGTGGAGATGTGTTTATTTTTGTCCTTGTTGATTGAGATAGGGTCTCCCTATGTTACTCAAAACTAAAGGTCTAAGTGTATCAGCCTCAGCTCCCTGGGTAGCTGAGACCACATTTTCGCCAACATGCCCAGGTGTGTGCGAAGTTTTAAAGGGACCCTCCACTCTTACAGGAAATACTGAAACAATGCAGAGAATGTAACATTTCCTCCTGATCTTTCCCTGGTGTCAGCTGTCATTCCAACATTTCGATCATGAAGCTGAAACTTCTATTTGTCTTATACTGGAACATAGTTTTCCATTGGCTCCTTCCTGGTTGTTCTTTCCCCCTAATATTTAAAAGAGTCTTGTCTTGAATTTTGTTTGAATCATGATATCTAAGAGTACAAACCTATGAATCGCACTGTTGGTGTTCTCAAGAAAAAACGAAGACCCTGTAAACTCTATGAGAGCCTGAGTTACCCTCCGACAGCAACGATTCCTCAGCTCACCCAGAAAGGCACCTTGCAGATGCAAAACACATGGCAGTTTGGGTTCTTCCAACACTCACGCTGGACTCAGAAGAGAAGGCCATCTATGCCGAGATGCATACTTTCGTATATGTATTTTAATAACTATATATATATGTACTGCTACATGTGTTTTATTTGTTTTTCATATATGTGAAATATATACTACTACATATAGTATGTACTAATATATACACTATATATAGTACATATACTATATACTCACATATATATTCATTTCTTCATATAGGTGTTTTACACACACATATATGCACACAAGCACATGTCCCCATAATGCTCGCTGTTCTTCCTCAACACCCTGCCACTGTGTATTGCCACATGTGGGTAGGTTATCACATGAGACTTCCTCATCCTTCAGCCCACTGGCACTCAGTTCCTGCATCACAGTCTTCCTGAGGGCTGGACACCTGTCAGAAGAAGGAACTGACAGGAAAGAGCGTAAGGCAGGGCAGACCGATTTTAGCTCCCAGTGTGAGGGAACACTCTGCCTAGGAAAGGCTCAGTGGCAGGAGCAGCTCACAGCTGTGGCAGAAGGAGCAAGAGCCTGTTTCTTCACATCTTAGCAGATCAGGAAACAAAGGGTTAGACTAGAAGTGGAGATGAGTTACAAACCTCAATGCCTCACGCCCCCACCCCCACCCCAGCAGCCCACTTCCAGCTAGCTCTCTCATCCCCAGAGTTTCCACAGTGTCTCAATACAGTGCTACGAGCTGGGGACCAAGGGTTCAAACACATACACCTGTGACATACATTTTACATCAAAACTGTAGTGTATGCGGAGAGTCTTCACACCTGGGAGCCAGGAGAGAGGGAAAAGTCAAGGCGACATGAGCAGTTTAAAAAGCCTTACTAGCATTCTTGCTGCAGCCAGGTCTTAGTTGCAGCCCCATCCCCAGACAGAATCACAGCGCAACCCAGCGAGGGCTCTGAAGTCGGGTGAGCCTAAACCTAGCTCTGTCAATGCACCTATTTGCAAGAAGGCCCTTGTACCTAGCTTGGCTTCTCTGATTTTCACTTTCTTCATCTGCAAAACACAAGAACTGATAGCAACCATTTCAAACAGTTCTTTTGAGGATTAAATGACATTCAGTTACATAAACTATTGGGCACAGTGTCTACCCCGTAAACATAATGAATAAATGTTGGCTCTGATTATGATGACCAACCAGCCAAGCCGAGCTGAACTGCCAGGTCAACACCCTTATAATTAAATATTTGCCACAGACAACAGGGATGCTAATAAATTGTCCAAGAACTCAGATGAGACACACCTATTATACAGCCGGCTCTTACCAGGATACATGACAAAGATCTGGCTTTATTAAAAAGGTTTCTTAAGGGGGGTGGCATGCACGTGAGCATGTGAAATAAGCTAGGCCTGCCATCAAAGCAGCTGAATAAAAGGCTTGGTTGGGGTTTGGAACCTATAGTAAGTGTGATCTTTTCTCTCTGGGTTCTTGAGAACCCAAAGCTGTGGTGAGCTCAGCTCTGGCTGGTAAGTTACCAAAACAAAACACACCGTGCATCGCATTCCTTCAGAAATGGTGATGGGCTTCTGATAAAGGTGCTGCTCAACCACAAACAAACAAAACACAGTTCTTCCTCCCCCAACAGGTGAAGAACTCTGTGGCCAGATGATGATGGCACAGAGGGGTCTCTCCTGCTATGGAGAGAAGTTTGAATGAATCACACCACAGCTTCAGGGGATTTCCCCCAGCACACACATCACACTGAAATGATAAAATGTGGGGTTTCTTCATTCCAAAATTCTGATTGCTACAGATTAGCCCCAAAGAAATTCCTACTGCTCAGGCCGGTTAAGTTCTAATACTCTTCTGTAGTAAGGGGGGTAACAGTGTGACAGGGCAGTAGGCAGTCAAAGGCCTCAAGCTAAACAGCTGGTGCCCTGAATGCTACACAAGGCCACCAGGAAAACAGAAATTTCCACTTGGAGTCAAGGCCAACTCCCACTCTCATGATGCAACGAGGGCCCTGGACAATGAAGAAGGGACAGGATTGATAGAAGAACCAGAAAGACACATGGCCACAAGGCAACTGTGCCAGGTTTTCAGCCATAATTTCCTTCAGCTCATTATTGGTTCTAATTAGATTCTACCCCGGAATACCTACACTATTATACCATGTGGGTGCTAGTTATTTGGTTTGTTTTTTTAATGAATTTATCTTGTTGATGAAAACCAGTCAATCATGACAAAATATGTTGACATCTCATACACATAAGGGGAGAGAAAAACAGCGCTATTTTAGAGGCGCCTGGGAACTGTGAAGCGTCTGCAGTTGTTCATTTCTTTCTTTTCTGGCAAACTTTTTGTCCCTGCATCCCCTCAGCTGGTAGGGAGGAAAGTACATTTACAGTGCGCAGATGTCTGCATCTTGATTCCATGGTGACAAGCACTTCCAACAGCAACCAGCAAAATGGAAACTTGGTTGAGCCTGGGAACCTCAGATGTGGCACAAGCCATATTTTCTAACAAGTAGGCTCCCCAACACTCTTTCTATCAGAATATATACTCCACCCCAATTTAAGCATAGCCATCTCTTTGTTGTTTCCTTTAAAATTAAAGGAAAGGGAAAACATCTATATTTCAGTGTAACCAGGAAAAGGACATTGGGCTTTTCTGCACCAAGAATAGGAAGGCTCACCCGTCATCATAAAATCCACCAAACACCCAGGCAACAGGTGAGATGTAAGCAGCAAGAGAGTTTGTTCTTCTATAAATCCATTCAGTATATAATATGTCACAGAAAATTCCTGAGACTCCAAGGATGCAATAATAATGGTTTTAAAAAAAACAAAACAAAAAAAAAAAAAAAAAAAAAAACCAAAGACCACCACCATACCACCAACAAGCAAAATCCAAGGCCAACAAAGAATAACTTAGCTTAAGGAGAAACTATATAATTTGAATTTAAAATTGTAGATAGGAAGATTCTATGTGACAAAATGCAAATCACTGAATCCAATGCACAGAGTGGAGGGAATAAGAATGCACAGTTTCACATTGTTTTCTTGTTCTAACATAAGAAAATGACAGAAAGGAGCAACCGACACATGCCACCATGCCGTCACAGGACTGATGCTTGCTTTCGTGGGTTTCCTACTGCCAACTTCTGGTAGAATAACCTAAGAAATCAACTAAGCAAATGAAGTATAGAAATTAAGATATAACAACAATAATTCACTCAGGGTGGCTGGTTTTAACAAGCTTAATATATTATATTTGGACAGTCCTACAAACCAAACCAAACAAAAAGCATATTGATTCCTGCCATTCACAAAGACTCAGCTGGCAGAAACAGTTCAAATTATGACGAGTGCAGCCCACAGAAGGAAGATTTTTCGATTCTCGTGCTTGAAGTGACACTGTGGCTAACTATTCAGTCACATATGGAAATGGCAAGTGACTCAGGTGCAGAGTGCTTTCTCTGTTCTATTTGTTCTAACCCACAATACCTCCAGGCTGGCAGAGAATTCTAGAAATGGACCAGAAGTGGGAAGCTCAGTGTTAGGGCTAATACCTTGACTTCCTGAACATAGCTGTGCTCTTTTTTCAGTGTTTTTGTCTGGGAAGATTATTGTTGCTAAGTTTCTACTTTAGATCCTTCTCTGAGGGGTGCACAGTAAATACCTTTTTAAAAAAGGAAAAAACAAAAACTGCTTATTTCAAACCCTTATGTAGTCAGGAAATAAAATCAAGTTGCCCCAGTATCAGATTTGGAAGGACCTCAGAGTGGAAAGGAAATAACAATGAGGTTGCAGAAAGGAGGCTTGTGGAAAAGTACTAAGCAGAGAGAGGCTCTCATCCCCACTCACCGGGATGGCGGGGGTGGGGGGTGGGGGGGGTAATGCATTGACTTGGGACAACACCCATGAAATCAAAGGCACTGATATCAGTCGGGGAGGGGGGGTGTCAGATTAAAGACTCAAACTCAAGGCAGTCCAGGTGACAATTTACAAATGTTTCTTAAATTAGACATACTGCAAAAGGTATCATGGAAAAGTCCACTTTCCCATCAGACTGTTTGAAATTCTTCATCCCCACCCAGTTAAATAGAAAACATCATTTTTCTTTGAGGTCCAAGGGTGAATCAGGCTTCCTTCCCAACACTTCCACTTGAGAGCCTGAACATCAGTCACGTCTGTGTTTATGGCACACAGACCCTCATTTGAGACAGCAGGTACAGCTGGCTTCTAGTGTCCCCCAAAGAATTAGGCTAGAATTTCACCCAAGTAGGGGAATCATTAAAATAATATGCACAATTGTCATTTAGTTCAGAACAGAAATTTTTCTTTGACAACCTTGAGTGTGTTGTTTTAAAGGCTGAGTGAGAAAGGTAACACAACACACAGGGCGGAGGTGACATCAGCTGAGATGCCTTCTATTTATACTGAGATGACCAGCTTCCTCATGACTGTCCCAACTAGTAAACAAAAGTCATTTACTACAGGCATTGACCATGCAAAAAGTTATTCCTTTGCCTCCAGTCTAAGCTAATTTCTCAGTGTATTGCAATTTCTACTATGGTAGAGACTTAAACCTATATCAAATCTTCAGTCAAAAGGTCCTGACCTTTCTGGTGCATACTACTAGAAACAAAACATGCCTGGATCTGATTTGACCCCACTGAGGAACTGTCAGTCTAGCCAAGTAGAAATCTTTCCACCCTGGAATGCCAGACATACAGGTCTGATGGGATTTCTTCCATGCTTGTTTGTTTGTTTATTTTTTCAAATTTCAGGTCATTATCACAGCTAGTGGGTCTTGAAGTTAACTCAATGGGCTGGCCAGAGTGATTATTAATAAAATTAAGTGGAATAAAAGAGAGTAGAAGTGACAAGGAATGAACACAGAAGGGCTAAGTAGTATTTCATGAGGTTCTGATTTGCTTCAGTATAGCTTTTTTTTTTCTATGTATAAACACACATATACTCAAACAACATGAAATACTGTGATCTTTGTTGTCCAAAAGCACCTGTAAAAACGAGAATTCCATTGTCCCTTGCAGTGTCTATACGCCTACTCACTATCAACATGTTCATTTTTAACAGGGGAGGTGTGAGAGAGTGAAGGAAGCCACTTTGGTCCCTCTCAGCCAACAGCTGTGGGAGGAAGAATGGGCACTCCAGGCAAAAGACATAGCTAAGGATGAAAATATCCTTTCCCACTTGGATACCAAGTGGGTGATGTGAGCATCTCACTCAATGAGAGAAACCCTGAAAAGTCCCCATTTGAGTCACATCTTTCTTCAGATAAGTTGCTTGTCCCTAACCTCCCAAACTGTGAAGACGATGACTGAATGCACGGTATACTATGGTAATTATGGAAAACTCTTCTTCAATGGGTAGTCATGTGACCACGTATCATCTCAACGGAAAGTTCCAACCAAGATCTGCATTAATTATTCTTCAAAGTGAATGATCCACCTGCTACTTCTTGCAACCCCTCAGCAAAAGTCATTGTTCCTCGGCGCCAACAGGGAAGCTTTGCTTAATCTCTTGTATTTCAGAGAGAAATGAAATGCATTACCTTGTCTCTGAGCAGGTATTAAAAATGCGCTTGCCAATTTCTGGACTTAAAAATAGCACGGGACTCTATTATTTAGCAGCATGTCAATGTGTATGTGCATGCATAAATAACCTGTGTGTGAATATATAACCTTACTTATATGCATGATATATAATTTTATTCAAAGGTATGTTTTTGCAACTATTTGTCAAAAATGCCATATTTCTATATACCCTCTCCATCTTGCTACTCTTAACAACTCACACTGAACACATATGCCAAATAGTAAACTCTCTTTTAAATGACTGCTGCCTATTTCATGGTAAACAAATACCACATGTATTCAAACACTGTCCTTTAAATAGATTTTTAAAATGTAGCTTCTTTCCCCTACTCCACCTCCCGGGAGGTGTGGGATGAGGTGCTTACTGTAATCAGTGCTGCAATAAATAATCTCTGTGTCTGTTATCCCTCCTTATGTAAGGCAGACCCAGTTCTGGAAAGTTCCAAGAGCAAAATTTAAATTCTAACAGATGCGGACCAACTATCCCTTTCAAAAACCAAAATAATTCACACTCGGCATTTACATGGTTATCTCATTTTTCTCTTTAATGTGGACGCTGTTTGATATTATAGCTAAGATTTTAATCTATATGAAATTGATTTTATTATGCATTCAGGAGAGGCCAAACTGTACTTTTTGTTGTTGCCTCCTCCTCCCTTTTAAATGCAAAGTTTTACTATTTAGACTGGGATGGCCTTGAACTCTTGAACTCAATACCTCCCTCCTCCTCTTCCTCCTGATTTCAGACATTTACCACCTTGCCATGCTTCACACTAATCTTTAAGCCTGTTATTATTAAGTTAGACCCCCACCCCACCCTATCCCACCCCCACTGTATTGCAAGATTCCAGAAAAACTGAAGGCTTATTTTGGACTGTTCTGGTGTCAGTGCCTCAATGTCGATGACAATGACTATTATTGTGCTGGTAAGTTTTTATTAACACAAGCTAGATTCATCTACAAACTAGCACCATCAGAAGAGAGGGAAACTCAATGAGGAATTACCTAGAGCATCAGGCTGGGCATGTCTCAGAGGGATTGTCTTGAGAGTGAGAGGCCCATCTTGATATCCACAGCCAAAGCCCTGAGTTGTGTAAGAGAGGAAAGTTAGCTGAGCAGGAGCAGAGTAAGAGTGTATATATAATAAGTTCTCTCTACTCTGGCCTACAGATGTGCTATGACTCAGTCTGACTTCCTGTCTTGACTTCCCCTCAGTGGGGAACTGTAACCTGGAACTTTAAACCAAATAAAACCCCTCTTCTCAGGATATTTTATCACAACCTCAGATAGGAAGCTAGAACAGTGCATACTGATAGCCCCCAGGGAAATCCCTACACTCATAATTTGTTTCTCAGCTAGTGTAAAAGTATTTAATACAACTCTGAAACACTTTCCTTGGGGACTTAAAGAGGGCTACACTAAATATAGTTATCAACTAGGCTACTGGGGTTTAAGATCATCCTTGGGTTATCTTGGTAGATCTTGTACTTACTCTAGTTCATGTGTTGGCCATCTAAGATCTACTAGCAAGTCCTGTCCATTGTCTGGTTTTATTTTTGACATGTTAGGAATTGAACCCAAGGCCTGTGCCTATTAGGCAATCACAGTAGCACTAAGCAATGTCTCTCTTTTGACGGTGTGTGTGTGTGTGTGTGTGTGTGTGTGTGTGTGTATGTGTATTGTTCATGTGCATACATGTAAGGTTGAGTGTAGCGACCAGGGGTTAACATGTGATGTCCTTCCTATTGTTGAGTATTAATGTATGGTAGTATTCTTGTTTCACTGTTGTTGAGTCTTTCACTGAACTTGGGGCCTGCCAGCTAGAGGAGCCTCCTAATCACCCTACCATTGGAATGCCCTGTGTCTACCTCCAGAGTGCTGGGATTACAGGCAGTTGCCATTCCTGCTTGGTTTTTATGTGGGTTCAAGAGAGCTGAACTCTAACACCCATGTTTTCCAGGCAAATGCTTTACCACTAAGCCATCTCTGTACCCTGACCCCTGCACAGTTTGCAGAAATTATTTTGTGTGCATGAGTGCGTGTGTACATGTGTGTATTAGGGTGCATTCATCTGTGCAATCACATGTGAAGGCCAGCAGTTCATGTCAGATGTCTCTCTATTAGTCCCCACTTTACTTTTTGAGACACTGGATTTCACAGGTCTGGAACTTGCCAACTAGGTAGGCTAGGGTGCCTGGCTAGCTAGCCTCAGAGATCCCCCTGCATCTACCTCTCCAGTGCTGGAACCATGTATCAGCAAGCTCAGCCTCTTTTCCCATGTGCTCTTCAGATCAAACTCACATCCTCAAATCACAAACAGCTTTACAAATCAAGCTGTCTCCTTCATCCTTTCCTAGCATCCTAGCTTGGACTTCGCTAATTTATAGTCATTCTACATCTCAGGTTCTTGTGTGTTTTCTTGATTGATGGTTAATGTGGGAGGCCCCACTCCACTGTGGGTGGTGCTGCCCTTTAGCAGGTGGCCCTGGGTTGTATAAGAAAGCAGGTTGAACAAGCCACGGAGAGCAAGCCTGTAAGAAGACTTCCCCCGCGGTCTCTGTTCTCCCAGTTCCTGCCTACAGGTCGTGTGTTCCTACCCCAACTTCCCTTCATGATTGATTATAGGCTGTATGCTTCACTCTTCCACCCCAAGGTGCTTTAGTCATGCTGTTCATTTCAGCAGCAGAAAGCAAACTAGGATACAAGTGAGTTAAGACCTCCTGAAAGCAAAATGCCAAATATGAGCATTAAAGTGAAATCTGATGTTTGCTATCATGTTTAAATGTTATCGCCGACCTGCTTCCCTGTTAGCGCTTGCAGGGCTTCAGCTGGGATTTCTTCTCTGTGGATATGCCTGTCTACCCAGCCAAGCCCTGGCCCCCACAGAACCAAACAGTAGCTTCATTTTCTTCATCTAAAGTGACTTGATAGACGTCAGCCATGTGTGTTCTTCCTGCAGCCAAGCGTGGTGACGCTGACATCAGGGCTCCATGGCTGGGATCCCAGGGTCTTGACCTTAGCATCAGGATGTTAAAAAGCAATGCGTGACCTGTCATTTTCCTAGTACCAACATGAAGACACAGCATAATTCTGCAGCCAGCAACAGGAGTCACAACTCGGGAACCAGACAGACCCTGCAGGCAATGGCTAGCTGATCCTAACAGCTTCTTAGCCATGGAAGTAGCCACATGGGATCCCAGTCATGGGGGATAGCACTGAGGTCTGGTCTGAAAGTCAGACTAAATCTACCATTTCAACAGTGTTGTGGTCTGGAGACCATTCAGCATGGCTTGTTACAGATTCGTCCCTGTTCCAAACAGCTGGGTAGAGATTCTAAGGTGATTGTCATCCTTCCTAATTGTGCAGCCCTTTAATACAGCTCCTCATGTCATCCTGACCCCCAGCATACAATTATTTCATTGCCACCCCATAACTGTAACTTTTCTGTTATGAATTGTAATGTAAACATCTGATATATGGAATTTCTGTTATTTGACCCCAAAGGGGGTCATGACCCACAGGTTGAGAACCAGTGCCCTAAGGTTTTACCAAGCCTGTAACTTAGTACTTGGAGTTGTAAACTCAGTTTCCTTTCTTCTATAACAAGAGTCATTACTTAGCCTTCCATTATATATTCTCCATCACTATCGATATCCATTTACAGTTAATCGGCATTTCAGAGCCAACCAAGTTGTTAGGAATTGAGCTCTGCAAGGGGGAAGTGATCCCTCTTCCATTGTCCCATATTTGTCACCTCACAGACATTTATAAATATCACAACCTCACACTCCAGCGTTGCATCGTCCGTTGTTTTCATTTAGAGTACTCTGAAGCAACCACGCGGCTGTTCTCCTCAGGGTACGTCGCTGGCCTCACTCTGTCCCTTGCAAATATTTGTATTCCACCATTTCTCACTACAAACCCACCTCTGAACTCATCTTGTCAAGGGTTCTCCTGTGCATCCCTGTCTCTAGCTGGCCACCCTGGAATTCTGGAGCACTGCATAACCCCGCCTCCCAGCTGGCTGCAGTGGAATTTTCTGGGCACTGCAACACATTTTATACTCCTGGAACGTTACTTCCCAGATTATCTTTCTGTTCTGATTTTATTTTATTTCTATTTATTTTCTAAGAACTACTTGTATTGGAAAATCTCCAGGTAAGGGGACTTTGACCTTTTGTTTATCCTAAGTTTCTAATACTGTCATTGGTCCAAAAAAGAGCATCCAGGGATCCCATAAATGCTTGTGGAAACATGTGCTATATAAACATACATAGTAGTTTTTGAGTGCTAGTCACACATGTAACTCCCATTCTGCAGGTCTCTGTGTACTCATCTGTAAAATGGAGGTGCTGTCACCTACCTTGGAGGTTAAATACAGACTTGGATAGCAATACTTATGTAGCTCTTGTCCAAGACCACAGAGCCAGAGGAATGATGACCTCTGAAAGCCGGTCCTGGGCTCCTAGTGTCCTAACTCTCTAAGATTTCCTCAGGGAGGTTAATACATCTGCCATTGTATCTACTCCAGAAGCATAGGCTACTTTAAGAGGCTGTGCCTAGAGCCTGGAACATCATCTCACATCCAGATGGCAGGGCCCCTCCCTTTCTACCTTTAACCAGCTCTCACAGCCGCCCCCTCGACACCCCTCTGCTACTATTAGAGGGGGACTCACTCATCTTTACCTCGCTCTCCCTAAAAATGCAACGCCCACATGTGCCTCACGACTTTAGCTCACGACTCTGGAAAGAGGCAGCTTGCCCTTACACATCATGAAAAGTGACAGTGGGAACATTCGCATTCTTCCCTTAGGACTCCCAGTGATTTTGACCTCAGCATACAGCCTGTGAGAAGGTACAGGTCCAACGTGGATGGGTTTACACAATGTCCAGACAAGTGAAACACATTGCAGGGGTTAGCTCAATAAAGTCTCTTGGCAAACATCATGATAGTCTACTAACCCTTCTCATACTCCTGGTTAATAGGTGTAACTGGCTTTAGAAAGTACAGCTACACAGAAGTTCACTATTACCTCCTTAAGGCCAGGGGTCTTAGAGGGACCCCTGCTAATACAAACTGACTCAGGGGTCAGCGAGATGACTCCGTGGGTAAAGGCATTTGCTGGGCAAATTTGAAGACCAGAGTTTGATTCTTAGAACAAATGTAAAGGTGGGAAGAGACTCAACTTGACCAAATTTGTCCTCTGACTTCCACACATATGTCCTGGCATCATTCATACACAGACACACACGCACATACATACATACTACATACACAGTGGTATCATTCATACACACACATGCATGCACTACACACATACTGCAAACTACATATACAATAAATAATAACGATAATAATAATAATTAAATTAAAAATTGGCACAAAGGGATAATCTAGGCAGGAGACTCCTGGGGAAGGATTGTACAAATCAACCATTCCCAATCATGGACAGCTGTCCTAGAACCATCCTAATGTTCCAAATACTCCTCAATCACTGGAGTCGATGCAACAAACAACACTGACTCTCCCAGTTCTACGTAAAAAGCTCAGCCTTTGGCAACCAGCACATCCAAGCGTCAAGAGCTCACACAAAGTCAACTGGTACAGCCCTGATATCTGAAGTTAACAATGCTGACACACTTAGCATCCATCCCCATTCACCGGTGCATCCCAGAATCTAGACAGTGCCTCGCACATTAAAGGTGCTCACCAAATGCTTATACGAAAATATTATCAAATAATAACATTTGCTTCTACTAGCACCTCAGTTCTTTATCTGTTCATAACTTAACATTGAAATCCCAGCATGCTGTGAAATTGTTTGGTTTCCTGTGTCTCTATTTTCTCTGGGAAAGTAATGAGCACCAGCTGGCTTCCCTCCTGATGTGATGGCCAAATTCTCTAAGTACTTTAGTCCTTCAGTGTGTGTGTGTGTGTGGTGTGTGTGTGTGTGTGTGTGTGTGTTCATGTATATGTGTGTATGAATGCATACAAGTGACTATATACACACACATGTGGAGGTCACATAACAATGTCAGGTGTCTTTCGAAATTGCTCTCTTACTTTTTTTGAGACAAATTCTTCCATCCAACTTGGAGCTCACAGATTTAGCTGCATTGGCTGGTCCACAAGCCTCGGAGGAACATCCCCCTACCCCCACCCCCACCCCCACCCCCCTGTCTCTCGGCTCTGCCCGGTGTTCCTCCTTAGCTGGGATGAAGGTGAACATCATTGTGCCTTCTGTTTTATGTGGGTGCTGGATACCGATCCAAAAGCAGAGCCTGGTGCTTATGGGCAAGAACTTTACTGATTAAGCCACAACTTTGACTCCAGCCCTCTTTCCTGTGCTCTGACCTACATATTTCTTGTTCTTCTTAGGTACATTATTCAGCTTTCTTGGTTACTCCTAAATCCTCTAGAAGAGGTATTTTATAATCTGACTTTAGTTTTCTAGAATTTTGGTCTTGGGGTAGTGCTCTGTGCTAAGACTTTGAGTCATATATTATCATAATTACTCAATCATTGAGGATTAATTGCCACAGTGTGTATAAATTAATTAGGACTGTACGTAATTGCTGATTTTTGTCCTAAAATTCTTAATCCTTCT
The DNA here is from genome assembly GCF_943737965.1 of Phodopus roborovskii. Lineage (NCBI taxonomy): Eukaryota > Metazoa > Chordata > Mammalia > Rodentia > Cricetidae > Phodopus > Phodopus roborovskii. The sequence goes on from NW_026125397.1 coordinate 12,310,299, forward strand.
AGATCTTAAAGAGGAAAACAAATAGGCCAGGATCTTATTTCTGAAACTGCCTTAACCTGCCATTTTCCACTCTGTAGGTTCTTGTTTTCTAATCTGCAGAGGAGAAGCATCAGCCCCCTTCACAGCCCAGAAAGGAACTCGAACCCTCACAATTAGATGTGTTGAAAGCAGCTGGCAATGATAAAGGGACATTACAGTGAAAGTATGACACTGTAATGCTGCAGCTCTGTGGGCTTCAAGCAGGAAGTTGTGTGATCCTGTTCTTTCCTTAAAAAGAGAACGCTGAATGAATAAATAGGACACATTCTTGATTCCTGAATGCATCATTAAAAGAACCAGGAAGAGTGTTTTACACAGATACTATGCAGTCCCCTTCACGGTTACATTTAGAAGCTGAATGCTCAGAGTAGGGCAATTAACACTGGAGTTCTGTGATCAGGAAACAGCTGCATAGCAGTACATGCCATCCTCGTGTACATGAAACTGCCACATTGAATTTGCAAATTCTTATATATTAGTAATTTTGAGAACTTCAAAGTCAAAGTAAAATTCTGCACAAATTGAAATAATGTATAGTCATCTGCCACACTGAATTTTCAAGTTCTTATATATTGGTAATTTTGAGACTTCAAAGTCAAAGTAAAATTCTGCACAAATTGAAATAATTTATAATCATCTTGACAGGATGTAGGAATAAACTAAGATTTATATAGTAACTTTTAAAGAAATGGCCAAAACTGAAGAATTGGGTTCTCGAAGACCCCAGAATCAGCCTTGGTCATAGACTAGAGTTAAGAAGGATGGCTGCTGTAGCCAGAGTTACAGGAAAGCAAAAAGCAGAGTAGGGGGTGGAAGGTGGAAGAATGCTTGCTGTGCTGAGTGCACGCCCACACCAACACAGGTGGCAAGTGGCTTTCCTTGCTGGGATTATTTCTCACAGTTTAGCTAGCTTTTCTGCAAGACCTTGCTTCCCTGAACAACAGTCCTGGCATTTTCTTAAATCGTGCAAACAATGACTTTGTGAAGTAGAGGCTGACTTATAGTGCTCCCATCCATTAAAAAAAAAAAAAAAAAAAAAGATTTACTTTGTGTGTGTGTGAGAGAGAGAGAGCGTGTGAGAGAGTGTGTGTGTGTGTGATAGAGTGTGTGTGTGTGTGTGTGAGAGAGAGAGAGAGAGAGAGAGAGAGAGAGTGTGTGTGTGTGTGTGTGTGTGTGTGTATGGGTCCCTGCAGAGGCCAGAAGAGGACATGAGATCCCCTGGAAGCGGAGTTGCAGGTGGTTGTGAAGCACTCAGGATGGGGTGCTGGGACTTGAACTCAGGTCCTCTACAGGAACACTTAAACACTGACCATCCCCCGAGCCCAGCATTTCCATTTTTACAGGGGTTTGTTTGTGGTTACAGAGAGAACTAATAGAAAGGAAAAAGCTAAGTTCAGTGGAGAGAAAATAAAGGAATGAAAAGTTCCCTTCTGCTATATTAAAGCTAGCCTATGCACAAAGAACATATGTCTTAAACATATGTCTGCTATGACAAAACCATCAGCACTGTAGAAAACAAAAAACAAAGCAAAACAAAAAACCAAAACACAGCTCATATGAACCCAAAGCCTAAACAGAATTGGATAGAAACTGCCTACTTGAGAAATATTTGGGGGAAAATGTTTTCCTTTTAGGTGAGGTGTTTTTGTTGTTGTTATTTATTTTGTTTTGAGACAGTGTTACTCTGTAGTCCATAGCAATCCTCCTGCCCCAGACATCTGAGTGCTGAGATTACACGATGAGCCCCCACAGCACACTTTAAAGGATTTTTGTTTGGAGCCTATCCTGGCACTCACTTCGTCGACCAGGCTGGCCTCGAATTCACAGTGATCCACCTGTCTCTGCCTCCAGAGTGCTGGGTTAAGGAGTGTACCACCACCACCCAGCAAAGGATTTCTTTTTTAAATAAGCGTTCGCCTCACCTATGAATAAGAACCGTAATTCCATGTGAGTAATGTTTCTTGGTTAAATGGTGCTTTGATGGGGGAGGGGTACTTACAATTTCATGTTTCAGGGTGTCCACTCTCTGAGCTGCTGCCTCCAGCCAGAAGGCAGAGTGGGACCTATGGCTTTGAGCCACACTGTAGAGATAGAACAATCTGTGCCTGCGCTGAGACCTCCCTCCTCCCTCCCGCTTCACGACTCCACTTCAGCAATGCATTTTTCTTAGAGTTTACCAAAAGTATGTCATAAGGGTTATGATAAGTCATTTACTTCATTCTTACAGTGTTTGGCCTCAGAAGACACTTTCCTTTTTTAGCTAGTGTTCTCTTCTCCCTAAAACACTGCCTGATACATGGAGAGTTTAGATAATTACAGGATGAAGAACTGAATAGTTCAAAGTCAAAACTCTCATGGTGTCTCTAGGAAGACTTCTGAATGTTTGGAGCTTACGTTATAAGTGAGAGAATTTGATCTCTCGGGAGACTGCCAGGCTTATGATTGCAATTTTAAATGTTTAATTAGTTAAGTAATTTAGACTTGTGATTTTTAAATGGAAATCTTACTAAATTTTGAGTAATGTTGAATCGTTAAAGCAAATTTTAGACTCGCTATGCTTAAAAGCTTATGTTTCAGATTTCTGAGATTTAAGTACTTGGAAATGTTAATCATTTAGAAAATGAGAATAACATATAAAGTAGGGTATTATAGTAACCAAATTTATATGCCACTTGTATTATTTGGATATCATGCTATACAAAGTTGCTTTGAAAACAGTGACTGTTCAGTAAGTATTCAAGAATTAAAGTATTAATTATATAATTATTGCTTTTACAAACAGAAAACGATTAAACCACAGCTAACAAGGTAGATCCTCCTAATATAAAGTTTAACCAAATATTGATATTTACATTAAAAATAAGCGTCTGGCTTTCTATTTGTCTTTGTTTTCTAAGCAATATTGGTAAATACGTGTGTGTGTGTGTGTGTGTGTGTGTGTGTGTGTGTGTGGTACACGCCTGTGAAGGTCAGAGGACAGCTTTCAGGAGTTTGTTCTCTCCTTCTACCATTTGATTTCCAGATATCAAACTCAGGCTTGGCAGCAAGTGCTTTTACCCACTGAGCCATCTTAACAGCCCTTCAAATTCTCAATGCTTTTGTAGCACTTTAATAACATTTATTATCCTTAATTTTAGGAGCTATTTGTGTCAAAAGTTAAAATAATTTTTTAAATAATTCACTTTCCACAAAAGTTGAAAGATCATTATCCAGCTCCAGTCTGCTAAGATTACCTGTGATTATGTTTAAATGTCATCCATCCATTTATTATTTCATTCTTTTATTTTTCTTAAGTATGTAAGAAGTATCTTCCATGAACCAATCATTATTCTAGCTAAACTGAGAAAGTAGTGAAAAAGGAAAACTGTCTAATTAAATATCCCTATTGAGCCTAGAGTAATGGCTTTATAAAGTATATGCATATGTGAAGTACTACACAACACACACACATATGTATATATGCTAACATAAATATTAAAAGGCCTTTGTTTCAATAATTAGATTTGATATATCTGACAGAGCAAGAGCTGTCAGATTTGTCAATAGACATTCCCAGAACCCTCAGCAGTCTCAGCATGCTGCTAAGCAACAGATACCAGGATGCTTGATGTCCTGCCATCCAGCATGCACCTTCCTCTGTTGGCAGCACACACACACTGATTTGATGAGCCTGTGTTATTATCATCAGGCCTGAGTCAGAATAGAGTGGAAATATGAACTGCCGAGTGAAGAGATGAGTATCTGGCTGTTCTTCTCTTGCTTTATTAAATTGTGATGAGATAAGCAATATAATGTGAGCAAAACATCCAACCTGTCCATTCTTCCCCAAAATGTATCTAGATGATGAATATTGCCTTGTATACCTACTGTCTATCTTTAGCTAAAATCTTAGAAAATAAAAAGCTCAAAGTAGCAACCATAAAAAAACAACAAACAAAACAAAACAAAAAAACAAATGTACTTGTCAGAAAATTTCAATGGGCTTAGTAAGTAAAATTTATGTTTCTGAAATTAAATCCTGCCTATGGGCCAGCTATCCAAACTCCATTGGCATTTGTATTTATTTCTACCTTCAACCCACTCATCTCCCCTTAGATCCAGAAGTTAGTTTTAATGTTGGGGTAAGGTAGTGTATGAAAACCCAGAGGATTTTTCTGGTGAAAGAATATTTTTAATATAGAAACTTCAAACCTATTTTATACAACAAAAAATGGAGGTGGTGGGGTTTGAATTCACCAAGGAAGATCTTTTGTTAATTCCCATTTGCCTACCACCTTCTTTAGAATCCAGCACAGAAGTTGTTCAATGAATACTGGATGGAAAATTAATAAAGAAATGGTTTTCCTTTTTTTATTGCCAGGATAGTGTCCAGCTACTGCCGCAAACACTTCCCACAAGCCAGCACACTCAACCCAAACCAAACTCACCAGGGAGCTGCCATTTTCACCGTTTTTTAAATGGGCCAACCCAGTGAGACATGGTCAGTTAAAACTAAAGAAATGTCTGAACTGGAGGGGAAATTCAGAGCATGACAACGCCTTTGATCTCCGCCTCAAAGTGAGTGTCCCTTTACATGACAGACCCTTTACTTGTCTTTCTTGTTCCTTTTGTCTTGACTCCCACATGATCACAGTCCTGTGAGTCAGGGAAGATGCTGTTATAGACATGCAGTCATCCATTAGATACCAGTATCAGCACCCAGAATAAAATTGCACAGATTATGTTAGATAGTGAAAATATCTAATGTGTTTAACACTTGCCACATAGGAAATAGGAGCAAATAACCCTCAGGCACAGGTGTATGTGCAACTTGTGCTGAAGGAATCTAAACAGACTTCTTAAGGATGGGCTAGCTAGGACCTTGAACACCTGGCTCTCAGCCCCTCCTCCCCTATACCCCGTTGCCTCCCCGCTGCATCATTACATAAATGATGCGGGACAATAAGAAACAACCACTCAAAGGAAAGCTTAGACTGGTGTTCAGGACAATGAAAGCGCTTCTGTAACCCAGTCCTTTTTGGGCCATATACCTGATTCAAAGGCAAAGTCGGCACGGATTGCTACAGAATGGTAGGACTTCTGGCCAGTAAAACTCCAAACAAATTAAATATAACAAGATAAGCAGAATTTATTGGTTGGGGCTTTAGCCCGAGGCAGCCAATGCTACACTACCTTGAACAGAAAGGGCCCAGTAGTGATGGAGTTGAGTGCTCAGACTCCTATTCAGAATAGGCAGGGCCAGGTTTGATCCGTTTTACTGGGATGGGAATCAATCTAGCCCTTGGCCAGTTCTCAATGTCCACAAGGTGCTTTTCCTCCTTGGTTTGCAGGCTAACAAAAAAGAACACTTAACCCAGAAACTACTGGGTCCCTTATCTTGCACAAATGACTTGGCTTCATGGTTGAGTCTGGGTTTAGACAAGATTATAGATGCTTAAGCTGCCAAGAAAGCACAGGATTGTGTAAGAGAAACAGATGCCAGCTCCAACAAGTAATCAGCTAACCTGCATTAACGAGGTGAATAAAACATTTGCAAATGACTGGCATGAAAAGCTAAGTGGAATCTGACCAAAGGGTTAAAACAGCAACAAGGAGGGAATCAGCATACAGACAGAAATGACAAGCTTTGCAGTTACCCTTCAGATACAATAGGTTCCAATGAAGAAATAATGTATTTACAAAAGTGCTCTTCAGGTTTCTACAAAAACAGTCAAGGCAGCTGTTACCATAACCCTTGTGTCTGGTGTGCTATCCACAGTAAAGCTGGGGAAAATAATAATATATTTTTTCAGCTGTGGGAATTACAGTTAGTAATTTTTAAGTTAACTAAATCCAAGTAAAAGAAGCAGACCTCCGGTTTTGGCAGGTTGTTTTTGTTGTTGTGGAACTATTTCGTTTTATGCTTGTTTGGTGTTTTGTTTTGTTAGGACAGAAGGGACAGAGGAAGGAGAGAGAGAGAAGCAGAGACAGAGAGACAGAAACAGAGAGACAGAAATAGACAGACAGTAGTTAGGAAAGGTTATGATTCTGCTCTGGAAGATCATCTCACATCTGAGCTGATTCTGGAGCCTTCCAAGGGCATTTTATGGCATGAGGGTATCTCCTTGGTAATGGTTCCCCCTTGTCTTCATCACTTGCAACCATCTCGAATCTCACTAGTTTTAGCTTGATCTAATCACGCGAGGTCCATTACCATAGACTGCGAATTTGTTGGCCTCAAAGCCAAATTTGATGTTCCAAAACAAAGCTGTTGAAGGAGCACGAGGATGTGGGCAGAAGAACACCTTCACCAGGCTTTTTAACAGGTATCAGGTTAAGGGCCAAGAGTTTATTTACCTTCTCTCCTCTTGGCAGCGGTCCCTTCCATTCTAAAAATGACTGAGGACAGTCTTCTCTTCAACAGAAGAGAAAAAGGAAAACTGAGCACAGATTAACAGAGAAACTGGACACTCTCCTCCTCTTAAGAATCCTTCCGTGGGTATGCTCTCACACTCACTCAAGACACACAGGGCGGCCAGACTACCACACATCATGAAGAGACTGACCCAGAGAGATGAAGTGTTGTATGCAATATGACTTTTGGCAGATGAACCCTCGCCTCACAAGAATAGCAAACGTCAGGTCTTTAAAAACAAAATGTGAAAAGGCCACAGGACACAATCCAGTTTTTCCATTTTTTAACTACTTTGTTTAAATTATTTCCAGAACTTTTATTTTTGCCATTCCTGCAATTATCTGATACTGAGCAAAGACAGCAGTAAGACCCTATTGATTTTAGTGAAGCTTTTACTAGGAACCAGCAGACTTTCCAATGAAAATCATGGCCTCATTTGTTCTTCAAATACTGCCTGAACCCCTATGATATGGTCAAATTGTGTTCTAGGAGCTGGAGACTACACAGTAGCCACCAAATTAAACTATGTTGGCCCTTCAGAACTTACCTGTGGGAGGCATGAGAAGAAAATTAACAAAATACATTTAAAACATAGGGCATATTAAATAGAGGGCAACTGCAAAGAGCAGGGAGAGAAATATTAAGTGTGTGTATGGGGAAAGTAAGGTATGATTGTATCTAGAAGAACCGGCATACAATTGTCAATCACACTCAAGAACCCAAGGCTGGCTCCCAAGGGAAATGCACAGCCTGTCTTCTCTCCACAGACTTTATTGATTGCTGCTTCTGTTTGCAGCAACACATAACCATTTTCTTCAATTTCTGTAGGTCAGAAATTGGGTCCTATGCTCAGGGTCTAATAAGGCAACAACTAAATGTCAGGAGACTCCTGGTCACCTAGCAGATCAATGGACACACCTATGTCCAAAGTTCATACAGCCATTAGCAGATTCGTTTTCCCCAGGTCTTTGCCTTCCTGGTTAAATCCTAGAAAAGCTGCCAGTTTCCATAAACTACCCCACAGTTTGTTGGCAGGTAAATTTTTACAGTACAGCTGCTTGTTTATCTGCTCACAAGGAGAGTCTCCAGTCTGTGAATCTGGCCCTTTACTAAGCAAGGTAAACAGGAGAGCCACCTCTCAGAATGCCTGTCACGTTTGTTTTGTTGGTTGGAAGGAAGCTGTAGTCTTGCCTGTGATCTACAGGATGAGATGTGTGCAAATAAAACCAAGTCAAAAGCCACTAGGTCTCAGTGAGAGTCTGTCTCCTATAAGCACTCATTCCAGACTATTGACTTTGCATCTGTAGCCCATAACCAGAGTTTCTGGTTAGATAGAACCAGTTTCTGGATAGAATCATCAAGTTTGCATTTCTAACAAGGTTCCTGGTGAAGCCCATGATGCTGACCAAAGGAATACACTTTGAGAACTAGTTCCTTAATAGCATGTTCAATCTATGCCTTCTAGCACCTCCCAAAATCAGCCAGCTCTTCATCTCCTCTAAAACCGATGTATGAGCTCTTCAGCAGCAGGCTCAGCCTATAGGAAGCTCATGTAAATATAGCCACACAGCAGAGCTATTTAACCAAGAAGCTCTGGACTCTTGGGAACCCAGGGTATGACTTCGAAGAAAGAACAGGGGCTCTGTGTCAACAAATGGGGTTCTCACTGTAAATAAACGCTCTCCCAGAAGTAGATTGTTGTAGAATATTAGTTAACAATGTGTCACATTTGTTTATGTTGTGGAACATTTGTTTAATGATGCAAAGATGTGTTGCATTCTTTTGTGTTGTATTTGTTTAATTCTGTGAAGCTGTGTTACTTTGCCTGTCTAAAACACCTGATTGGTCTAATAACGAGCTGAATGGCCAATAGTGAGGCAGGAGAAAGAAGAGATGGGGCTGACAAGCAGAGAGAATAAGTAGGAGAAATTTGGGAAGAAGAGATCATGGAACAGGAAAAGGAAGAGGACACAAGGGGCCAGTCATCCAGCTACATGGCCAGCCACAACGTAAGAAGTAAAGAAAGATACACAGAAATAGAGAATGGTAAAATCCCAGAGGGAAAAGATAAACAGGATAATTTAAGAAAAAGCTGGCAAGAAGCAAGCCAAACTAAGGTGGGGTATTCGTAAGAAAGATTAAGACTCCTTGAGATTGATTTGGGAGCTGGGTGGCATGCCTCCAAAGAGGAAAAACAAAACAAAAACTATAGTAGATGGACATAGAGATCAAGAAGGGTCCAGGACAGGAGCCAGAAATTCTGCAAGGCCATGTTTTACCCTACTTGCAAATTGAAAAATGGGCAGTCAAGTTTCATGAATGCTGACAAAAACAACACGTTTTGGTTGGCTAAAGGCAAAAGACAGTTTACTCCACCCAGCAATAACAGTTGTCAGAGTAGCACCGGGGTACTAGCTCCCTGGGCCCTGATTCCAAGGCTGATGTAATCAACTGATGAAGGCCAGGTCTGTTTCTACAGTGGTGTGTGTTGGTGAAGAGTAACACTGCCATAGGAGGCTTTGATGCCAACAGCAAATAACCCTGCCCTTAAGGAGTGTGGTTTCTGTCACCCAGACCTGCACAAGATTGGACAACCTTGAAAACCTGTCCAGAAAAACAAATGAGCCATAAATGCTCAGAAGATGAGCTGTGTACAAGGGTGAGACACCAAAGGAGAGCCGCCTCCCAATAACAGGATCCAGCCGCCAGCTATTCAAGTCTCCAGACTGAGAGTAGGAACAAAGTGGAGTGTAGAGGTCTTGCCTGTAACTGTGGCCACATCCCCGTTGGGCGTGGCTTCGTGCGCATGGAAGCAGGAAGAGGAAGGCAAGGAGTGGTCTGGCTTGTGTACACATCCCTCTCTTGGGTCAGCCAGTCTTGTAGGAAGCGCAGAGAAGCGCTCCGTGGTTCTTTGTATTTTGCTGTGTAAATGTTCCCCAACAAACACCCATTTGTCGTTTATCTTGGGTCTAGTGAAACCTTTACACCCTCGCCTTCAGTGGAGAAAACAAACAAGGAGGACATCTGAGGATGAGCGTTGGAAGAATAAGGAGGGAAGAACTCAAAAGGTTCACAAGAAGAAGCAAAGGAACCGAAGAGTAAGAGCATCAATCTGATTATTTCTGCTGAGATCTGAAGACCAAAGAGAAGCCCGAGAAAAATCAGAGAGACCAAGGCTAAGAAGTCCTGGGAGGCTGGGAAGGAGATATATTGGTTTGGCTCAGAGCAGTGTAAGCAGAGCCAGGGGGTGAGCTACTCAAGTCTAAGTATACTTTGAAAACACAGTTAGTGTTGCACACTGGAAGTCTACATGTTACATCTCAGTGAGTATGCAGACACAGCAGGTGGACATTTGAAGTGGAGGGGCAAGGTCCCAGATGGAAAAAATAAAGTCTCAGGTGGTTAACAGGTAGACTGAATCCAAAGCCATATTTCATGAAAAGATGGCCAAGAGAATCAGTGTGGGCATAAAGGAAGAGCAAGCCAAGGCTTGAGTTCTAGGGTTTGCCAAAGGAGAAGAGGTTTGTGGGGGGTGGGGGGGGGGCTGGGATATTGAAAATCAAAGGAACGAAGTGATGTAATAGTCAGCTATTATATGACTGACTTATATCTGTCACATGTGGATTGGGTGTTGAGAGGAGAAGAAGGAAGGGGGTGCTAATTCTTTTTCTAAATCAAATAGAAATCAAACTTATACCTTAAATGACAGCATTATGGAACATTTAATTTCCTTAACTTTGTGAGCTAGATAAAAGGGACAAACAAATTCTGAGGGCAGAGCTATCTGAGGGAAGGGGGTGATACCCCTCTATGATAGTCTAGAGTCAACAGAACAGAGGCACTGAGCTCTGAGCCTATCTGAGGTCAGACATCTACGATACAGCTGTTTATTTCACAGTATCAATTCCTTTGTTGCTGCAATCAAGCATACTTACTGGTGAGTGCATAAAAAAATGTGATTAAGCCAAATATGAGTGTGTTTCCACTGTCTCTCCTACTATTTCCATCTAACTGTAAGGTTTTTGACAGCAAGATATAAAATGGTAGTCTTCGAAAAAATTAATATTCTTGCCCAGATCTTTTAAGAAAGGAAATCTTTACAAACAAGTGAATTCAAAACACCATGACTCTAATTCCTCTCAATCCTTGAATCTCTACCAGTTGTTTGAAACAAACTGTGTAGGCAACATGTATATCCCAGAACCTCCTGGAATCCTTCAGCAGTTAGAGGAATAACAAAGGACAAGAACTATATTTCTCTCGTAGCCTGCCCTATGAAGAAAGGGAAATGATCTTTCCCTGATGTCACTAGATAGAAATTAATCTATTTTGGAAACTGGAATGTTGGGAAATATACACAGTGTTTTCTCATCGTTGATGCTCTCATTCATGGATAAAGGAGACACTTATGGAAAGAAAAAAACACACAAACACCTAACACCCAGACTCCAAAGTAGAGGAGTCCTTCCCACTCCCCTCATCCCAAATTTTCCATTGCTTTCAAATGAGTTTAGAACCCTCTAACAGGATGCTCTTGCTAACAATCCACAGAAGAAATTTCTAACTGGAAGAAGAAAACCCTATTTTGCAATTTTCCAGGAATGAGGAGGATGGCACATTTTAAATCAATGTCAGAGAAAATGCAATTTTCTCTGGGATATAAATAGCCACGGGCAACTTCAGAGACAAGGTCTGACAGACACACACACTCTTAGTATTGTGCATTTTCCGTTTACAGCAAAGTACCAGTTTTACCTCTTGCAAGAAGAAGCAATTTGTTGATGACTACGGGTACTTCAGACTTGTGGTTTTATTCTGGGAATTTTGTGTCTTATATATCAAATGCAACATTTCTATACAAAACACTTTAAAATGTATAAGTACATAAGGACGCTTCCTTTTAGCCTGGGCTTTATTCAGATACATCAGAATGTTTTGTTGCCTTCCTGGTCAGTATATCAATAACAATTCTTAATTGAATGCATATATTTTAAGTAAGTTATATTTTATTTCTGTAGACACTTGTTAGAATGCAGCATGGCATGGCACGTTTGAAAATCTACATTTTACAGTCATCTTTCATGTGTTCTTAGTTGCCTCATAACTCAGGAAGCTTAACAAGTGCCTTCCAAGAATCACTGGGAATTCCAGAACAACAGTAATGGCCACCATCTGCATACATTGAGAGCGAGCCAAGTGGGTGACTGAGGCAGACACCTCTTTCTTCACTTGACACATTAGTGGTTCACCCTTCCTAATACTGGGACCCTTTAATACAGTTCCTCATGTTGTAGTGACCTCCAACCATACAAGTATTTTTGTTGCTACTTTATAACTGTAATTTTGCTGCTGTTATGAATTCTAACGTAATAATCTGATAGTCAGGATGGTATTAGGCAACCCTTGCAAAAGCATCATTCAATCCCCAAAGGGTTGAGACCCACAGGTTGAGAACCACTGCTTTAGACCATAGTAACAAACCTTGCTATCCTGTTTTTCTTGTGCCCCCCCCCCCAACAGTTTCATTAGGTAGTCTCTTAAAGTAGGTATTGTGCTAACATGCATGGGAGAGAATTAAATGAATAAAACATTTTTCATCTAAACAGTTATGTATTATAATAATTATGAGGCAAAACAAAATCTTGAAGGGGGATACTTTTTATAATTAGCCCTTTTAGTCAGTGTCAGAAAAATACAAGTCCCATTTTCCAAAAATAAACACAAAGATCCCATCACTTTTAGTTTCTTTAAAAAGTACTGAGAGTGAGGATGAGGGGTTGGCTCAAGTATAGCGACCTGGATTTAGGTCCTTACCATCCAGGTGAAATGTCAGCCATCTGTAACCCCAGTGAGAGCAGGTGGGGATCCTAGGGACTTGGTGAATGGTCAGTCTAGCCTAAGTGGTGAGCACCAGATTAGTGAGAGAGTAATAGAGAAAGACTTCTAAGACTTCTAGGTCACACACACACACACACACACACACACACACACACACACACACTCACACACACACACACACACTCACACACACATAAGAGAGAGAGAGAGATGAAATCCACAAACACTGTTATTACTAGATATGGGCAAACAAATGGACCATTCAAACTATTTAAACTGATTATTTCTGTGAAGCACATGTTGGGTGATGTAACACAAATTCTTCCTCATGTAAACAAACCCAGCTAACTGATTCTAACCACAATCAAAGCATAATAGAGTAGATGCTTAGTTGGACTAACTACAATAAGCTCCTAACCCAGCCCCCAACCTGCCATGTAAGGAAGATAAGTCTCAAAGGTCTCAGAGATACCGAATCACCTTCAAATTCCATGACCGAGACCCTACCCACATACAGAATGAACAGTGCAATTAACTTCTGCCCTCCGACAGCTGCTGCGAGCATGCCAAATATAAAGTGAGTTCATTATTTGCAATTTGGTGCACTGGTTGCTATGCGTGCCAGCATGAGGAGTTGGTACAGAAAGGAACTGAAACCTCTGGTATGGAGTCAAACTGAATTCAAATCCAGGCTCTGATGATTTTTAAATTTAAGTTCTTAAATATTTTAAGAATTTCATACATGATAACTATATCAAAATCATTTCTAGCCCCCATTCCAACTCCTTCCATGTCTGCCCTTCACACTAGCTTCAAATTTTTGATCTTCTCTAATTATTATTGATATATATGTATATACACCCACACACACACACATATATATATGTATATATATATATATATGTCATACATACATACACTCTACTGAGTCCATTAGTGTTGCTTGCACGTGTTTAGGCCTGACCCACAGGTTGGATACTCTGTCTGGGAGCTCATCTCTGGGGAAAACTTGTTCTCATTTTCCCAGCAGCCATTGATTTCCTGGGGCTCTTCATCTGTGAAACTTTCCTATCCACATTGGCCTACTCCAACACTTCTAAGTTTCCCGAGATGAGGGTTGTCAGGTTAACCATCCTATAATTCTGAATCCTTACCTAGACAATGAAGACAATATTGCCTTCCTTATACGTTGGATGTAGTTTTTAACATGCACAGTGCGTGACAGGGAATGACAAGTCTAACATGTTATTATCCTTTTCAGTGTGAATTAGTTCTAACTCGCTTTCTGAAAATCCTGTTGGGGCAGAAATAGCCATCTTTCAGCTCTGTGAAGTATTACTCGTGGTGATGGATTCTTAACTCTGCTACCTCTCATTGCTGTACCCTTTGAGTGTGGTTGAGTCCCCACTGAGAGACAGTGGAGTAACCTGGAAGCATGTACTTCCAATTCAGCAGAAGTGGAATGGAAGCTTGTCTTTCTCACTTCAGCTTCCCCCCCTTAAAGGAGTTAAAAGTACAGATATCTACTGTAAGGTGTTACTACACGTATTTCAATAAAACAATGCATGGGCAGGGCTTGGCATGGGCTGACAGAGGCAACCACAACATTGACCGAGCGCTACCATGTACAGGGAAAATTAACTCACTGACACTTCGTTATGAGCCCAGCACATGAGAGCTATTATCTTCAGTCCACTTGAGGAAGAAGTCGAGGCCCAGGGAAACCAGTACCTCACCAGGATCAGTTGAATTTTAAGGTAAGGATGACAGACCTAAAATTGAGACAGGCCTCCTTGATTCCAGGATCTTAACTAGAGATACCCCAATGTCTGCTGAAACCAAGTGCTTATCAAATGTTTTGTATTACTGTAACTAACAATCAATACATATTTGCTAGAATATGTATTTAACCGAATCAATATTTTCTTGAATTGTTTGTTAGTTGTTATATAGTGCTATGTAGGAAGTCTCCCAAAATGGACACTCTGCTTATAAGTTTTTTTGGAAGAAGTTTACAGAATCTGCCCGCTAAGAATGCTAAGAAACTAAGTATATGTATGTTAGGGAGAGCAATTCAAGATGGGTTCCAGCTGACTACAACATCTGTATCATTATGTTTGAATTGCAACAAGAAGTTATAATATGACCAAAGATATACATGAGATGATTCAGCAGGTGAAGACACTTTCCACCAAGCCTGGTGTACTCACTGGCTGGTTTTGTGTGTCAACTTGACGCAAGCTAGAGTGATCAGAGGAATGATCCTCAGCTGAGGAAATGCCTCAGTGAGACTCAGCTGTAGGGCATTTTCTCATTTAGTGATCAATGGGGGAGGGCCCAGCCCCCCTGGGCTGCTGGTCCTGGGTTCTATAAAATGGTGGGCTGAGTGAGCCATGGGAAGTATGCCAGTGGGCAGCGCCTCTCCATGGCCTCTGCATCACCCCCTGCCTCTGAGATCCAGCCCTGTTTGAGTTCCTGCCCTGACTTCTCCAGTGATGAACAGAACTATTGAAGGATAAGCCAAACAAATCTTTCCTCCCCAAGTTGCTGTTTTGTCATGGTGTTTTCATTGCAGCAACAGAGACCCTAAGTAAGACACCTGTTGAACTGAATCCACACGGCAGGAAGACCAATTCCCACAGATTGTCTCCTAACTGCCACAAGAATACTATGGCAGATGTGCACCCCTACACTTAGTAAATGCATACATACATGTATTAATTTTTTTACAAAATTTTAGCAGTTCCATTGTGCTAAGTTTATTATATTGCCTGAAATGAAATAAAATTTTTGAACAAAATATAAAGTTTCTCCTAAAGTAATCTAATCATAGAGGAGTCTGTTGCAATTTGACAGGAAAGGAAGAATCTTATTTTGTAACAAAATGGCTTATTTTGTATAGGAGCAAGTCCTCACTTTTGGAAGAGCTAGTTAGATGGCTAGTGAACAAAGGAAGGTGCTTGCAACCAAGCCTGATGACCTGAGTTCAATCCCTGGGAACCCCACGGTCGAAGGAGGGAACCAACTCCTGAAAACTGTGTGTATGGCACATGTGCTCACATCCATCTAAAGTAAATGAATGTTATAAAGAAGAGTTCACTTCCTGTAGAGTAAAAACTACACAATTGAGTACATTTCACAGGTCATCATTCCTAGTCTCCTTTTCTGTTTCTATCCTGCTTTCCCTTTCATCCATTTCAGTTTTATATTGACTTATGTTTTATTTGTATGTCCATCTAATCTGTTTTTGTAAGTCCTTTCTGGAACAAGAGTCTTGAGCAAAGTGCAATATAAGTCAATATGGCATTGTCAATGTAATAGGATTTGCAAACAGGTAGGAATAATCCAGCAATTGTTAACTTTGTGTCATTTATGGGCTTTTAGAAATTCTCCCGTTAAATGTCTGATTAGAAAAAGGAGTTATTGCAGTAGGCTATGTAATAGACACCAAATCCTAAACCCTGGAACCCTTGAATATTAATTTACATGAAAAGGTTATCATTATAGATTGGTTAATTTGAGGCTCTTAGTTGTGCAGTTTAGCCAGATTTGGGCAGGCAGGCCTTTAACACAATCCCGTTTTTTTTTTTTTTTTTTTTTTTTTTTGTCAGAGGCAGGCAGAGACTCATCATAGTCAGGATGGGAGAGGCTGTGTGACCTCAGAACCAGAGATGCAGTAAAACATTAAGATACAGCTGAAAGGACCAGGAACTTCCATTGGAAATGGCTGCCGCATGTTTCGGGAGGATACTACATTACTAATGTTTCTTACTCCAGATGTTTCTCAGTTTAACCATGGCGTTCTGCCCCAATGCGGACATCATAAATTGAAAACACCATTTGATGAGGAGAATTTGAAGCCATTTCAACTATTACACATCATAGCTCAGCAAAAATTGCTCCCTGCAGAGTGTCAGCTGTTTCCTTTGTCAAGTGATTGACTAGAAATTGAGGCTGGCTGCCATGGTCTAGTAATAGAATACTATGGGCCAGTTAGCACTCTTTGCTATGACAAAATACTTTGAGAAAACAATCTGTGTCTTGAAAAAGGTTATTTGGGTTCATGATTTCAGCAACTTCCATCTGTATTGCTGTTGGACCGTAAGGGGGCAGAATGCCATGGCAGTTGGAACACCAGCAGAACACAGTTGCTTTCCTCATTGCAAGCAGACAGCAAAGCAGGATTCCAGACACTAGAAAAGTCTCAAGGACCCACTTCCTTATCCGGGTGTCCCACTTCCCACTAACTCCCAGTCCTGCCAGCAAATATGAACCCATCAGCAGACTGACACATTGGCTAGGCTTCATGTTGATCCACCTCTCAATAAAAGCAAACACCATAGAAAAATCAAGCCTTCAACACACGAGGCGGCAGGGAGACAAGTCATATTGAGCCCACGGCAAGTACTCAATCAGAAGTCTGAGATCAAAATTCAAACTTTGATACAGTCACGAAAAGCCATCTCTTTCACACTTTCGTGAAGGGGAAACACGGTCAGAGACTATGTATCAAATACTTGAAGGCAAATTCTCCAGAACCAGGAAAAAGCAGCCAAGAGTGCTGAGTCCCCGAGGGTTTCCCATTTCGCTCTGCTCCACAGCCCCTTCCCACAAAATCGCCCACACATAATCCCCCTGCCAACTCTAGCGTGTCTTCCTGTTTTTCAGGAAGTAATTTACCCTTTCACAAAGCCAATGAACACGTTTTGGAGAATTTCACTCCCACGAGACTTCCAAAGACTTGCTTATGCATTTCGGAGCTACATGGGCAACCCACATCCATAACACATGTGTGCAGCAAGGGGCTGTAGCCGCTGTTTGCTTTCCTCTAGATTTAAAGGCAGAAAGAGAAAATGGAAAGGAAGACAAACCATCTCCAGTCCAGAAAATTCTAAGATAAACCACACATTGGAAATCACAGGACTATTTTAGAATATAAGAGCAAACACCCATTTAGTGTTCTGCTCAGTTCCATCCAGCCAGGAAGGCAGAGGGGAGAGTATCATCCGGCAGTGAAGAGGCAGTTAAGACTTGGGTCTTAGCTTTCCTTCCAAAGGCCAGGGTTTGAGTGTGATGGGCACTCACAACAATTTTGTCACTCCTTGCCTGTTTATCCATAAACAAGGAATCTAGCTTCTGAGTATCTCCTCTGCAGAATGGGAATGGCAATTCTACCTACCTCCTTAGGCGCTATGTATATGGTCAGTGCATATAAAACATTGAGAAGACAAAAGAAACAGCCTGAGCTTTTTGACTATTGACAAGTAGACCTAAAGTTTATGTTCTCATCACACTAGGTGGCCCATTTTACTGTCATCAGTATGTGGAGATCTTACAATTTAGTTTGTGAAGTAAGTGCCAGATTAATGACCATCTCATCCTCTACCATAAATTGTATGAAGCAGAAATCAATTCTGGGTATCTTCTTCCCGATATTGTGTTTGGAAAAAGAAAACTGCAAAGTACTTGCTCACACATATAGCAAGCTAGTAGCATCAGTAGTTCTCAGTCTACCATTTCAGATGGCTTCAGAATTTCGGTTGATGCTTTTAATGAATATAATTCTTTCCCTACCTTATAGAATAATAGAATTACTTGGATAGCTTTCAAGCATACACATAATAAGGCTCCAGAGACTCCACAGTGACTGATATGGGATCAGCCCAGTCCACTTGGCCCATATTAATGGGTTCTTCAAATTTGGATTTATCTGCATGTATCCAGATAAATAATACCTGAGCATGTATAGACCTTTTGCCAGTCACCAATATACATGTATATTAATAATATACTATTATAGTAATTTTCGTGACAATTGGTTGGATCAGTTTTATGAATGATCTGGAGACAACTGAAGTATACAGGAGATGTTTAAGAGTATTATGCAGATGTAAAACAGATTTGAGCATGTATGTTTGTGTGTGTGTGTTGCCCACAGAGCCCAGGAGAGGGCATCTGATTCTCCTGGAGCTGGAGTTACAAGCAGTTGTGAGCCACCGATGTGGGCATAGGTACAGGACAAACTTAGGTTCTTAACCCTGAGCCATCTCTCCAGCACAGATTCTGGTATCTTTAGGAGGGCCCAGGAGCTAAGTTTCCATCAATACTTAGAGATACATGCATTCTAATCTGAAAGCCGTGTTGGAAAGCTCTAATACTGTCAGCGTCTGCTTTGGTTCAGGCACAAAGGAGTCCACTGGGATCCCTGCTTCGGAATTTGACGAACAACCAGCACCTTCTGCTTGCCTAAGTCAGCAAGAACCGTCTAGAAGGACCATCTGTACGCTTCAGTTACGTGCAAATCTCCTCGAAGAACTCTGTTTAGCCTCAACACCCGCTCATCTTCAGTGTCTGGGCAGCTTCCTCATCCTCCACGGGGCCCTCCCACCCCACCTCATGACTGATCACGTGGCCTGCCTCAAGGAAGAATCTCGTTAGTCCAGAAGCAATTTGGCAGAATCCTGTCACACCTTCCTGATGCTTCCCCAAGTAACTCAGCATCCACTCATCCCACATTGCCCACTGGCTGTACATCCCACTTGTTCATGCTTTGGAGGGTTGAGCCCAAACTCTCCCATTACAAGACTCTTGCAGTGAACCTTACAATTCCCCCCACTCCCAGGATCGTGGACCGGCTTAATAGGAATTAAAGAATGTCCTATTAAGATAATGGGCAGTTTGGGGGGGGGGCAGGGTACTGGAAGCTGCAGCATCCTGGCTGATAGAACTAATGAGGAGTATGGATCGTGCTGTTCAGACTACAGTGATCCTGGCAGCAAACTGGCTCAATGACTCCAGACCTAAACACTGCCAAACTGCTTTTGCCCCTAGAACACAAGTGTATGAGGTCATGAACCGCATTACTTTTTTTTTTTTTTTTTTTTTTTTTTTTTTTTTTTGACTTTGTATTTAAAAGGAATCACAGAATTTCTTAGTGTGAAGAACCGAAGAACCGGGGTCCCAATGGCACTAAGGCAACCCATTCTTTCTGAGTGTTCATTCCAAAGTGGACTCCTGGGTGCTTTCTTCCTCCCTGCCCCCTCGCTCCACATCTGGCCACCTCTGATCCTTTACTCTTATTCTTGAACAGTCCGATAGAGTTCTCTGGACTCCTCCAGCGGACACCCGGAGCACAGAGCAGGAGACCGGCACCTGATGGAGCTGGGGAGGTAGAAACCTATCCCTAACCGCGGAAAAGCAGGATACAGTTATCAATCTGGAGGTCAGGAGGGTGCTTGTAAAGGCCAATCCCCCTGCCTCAGCCCTTGCATGGTAGGGACACAGGGGCTCCACAGAGCCACCACCTTACCGCGCGTCCGCGTCACCCCTCGCCCGCACTAGTGAACCGAACAACGCAAACCCACGGCGGGAATCCCAAGGATCCCGCTCCCCGGGGGAGGCGACCGAAACGATCCGGAGCCTGCACAACAGGTCCTTTTGGCACCCTCCATGGTGAAGAAGTTGGGGCAACCGACTGCGGGAAGGGGTCGGGCAGACAGGGACACAATCCCTACAGGAGGGACACTCCGTTTCCGTGTCTCAAGCCCCTTCCCCGGTCCCCAGACCCACCGCAAATTCCGAGTTAGGCTAGGGATGCAAGCGTGATCCCGAAGGCGCGCGTAGGCGCGGAGTTCCGTACACGTAGGATGTCCCTGTCCGTCCAGGAGTAAAGTTAGCTAATACAGGCAGAGAAAGTCCCTGTGCATCTCAGGACTAGACCTCGGGGGCGACGGGCGAGCACCCACCTTGTGCCTGCGCCTCCATGGTGGCCGACGTGGAGCTGAGAGCGGCGGGGGGACAGGCGGACGCCTCGTGGAGCAGATGGCAGCGGTGCCCGAGCTCGGAAGACAGCTGGCCCCGCCGCTCTCCGGCCCTCTCCGGGCGAGCGTGTGGCGAGCTCTGCGTGGAGGGGGCGGGGGACTGCAGGCAGCCACCACTGGCCACTGCTGGTTACCTCCGCCCCTTCCAGTCCACCTGGTCCACCGAGCAAGCGATGCCAAGAACAACAGGTCGGGCGCCACCTGCCGGCCGCTCGGCGCACCTAGCGGGAGGCTTCCCCTCCAGCTCCAGAATGCCCTGACAGGCAATTTGGCCCAGTGGCAGGCAATCAAATGCCTTGGCCAGAGGAAGGTAAAGGTTGTAGGGGTACAATGCTGAGCCATTGATCCTGGTGGAGATAGTAGTGTTAGGTTGTTAGGAATCCCGGCACCATATTTTTCTCAAGTGACCATTATGTAACTTTATTTTTATATGCCTGTTTAAAGAAGCCTTGCTTGATGGCATTGGTTCATTCAACACTGAGCACACAGCAACGTAACTCCGGCCAAAAGGCAGTGTATTGAGGTTATGTAATGTGTGCGCTTCCGCTGTGAAGTTCAGCGCACCCTATGGCACTTAGGGGTGTTGTGCATGGATCCAGCCTCACGCAGAAGTCAGAACGAAAAGCAGCAAATGAGAGCTGAAATCACAAGGTTGAGCAGTCCTATCCGGCTTCCTGATGGGAGGGACTGTAATACTCTGAGACTTTTGTTTGTGACTCCAGAAGACAAAACAAGTACTGAAATAAGGGAGGTTCGATGTTAAAACAAATCTGAGTGAGAAGCAGAGAAGCACGGGCCTAAGACATTGACGGGACATTGGCCTTGGTATCCAGACCCTCGTCTGGATGGCTGTGCCGCTGGATTGGTTGGGGAGTCTTTTCAGAGAAGACTCAAACTTCAGTCCCAGACCAAGGCTTGTCTGAGGATGTGACTGGAAAGCTGACAGAGTGGGACCTCTCCCAGTCTATACCCCAGGAATCGTCCCTTTTCTCAACGCTTCACAAACTTCTGTGAAATTCAAGCTAGCATTTTCTTATGCTTAGTCTTGAATAGTTTGCGCTTTCGTGTGAGAGAGTGTCTTTCTCTTTCTTTAATAAACTAATGAGGAAGTCTGGAGAGATTGTAAGTGGTTATTGTATTAAATCTCCCATGATTCCTCCTGCCAAAGAGCCTCAAGCAGATTTATAACTCAGGAAAGATAGTCAATAAGTCAGCAGTAAGTCTTATTTTATCCGCATCCAAGTTACTCTCAAAGTTCCAGCCTAGTAAATATGAATGGAATCGTGTACTTTTCCTTGGGGGGAGCAGGAGGGAGGGAGGGATACTGATGGCTTCTTGACTTGTACACAAACATGTCAGTGTTTGTTTTGTTTTTCTCAGTTTTGTGTTGAGGATCTCATTGGCATATAACCATTTTCATGACATTTACCCTAGGGACTTTTGGTGACAATGACCAGGCAGGTCCAAAGTGGCAACTGGGTAATTAAATCACTTTTAGAGTCTATCCAGTTGGTCTTCTTAATCCTGGAAATTAAACATCGGGTTATATATAGTTGAGTTGCAGCTGTTAAAATGAGCTAAAAGTAGATCCTGACGTTTTTGCTTAAGTCATCTACCGCCATCTGAACTCTGACTCATTGCTAAAACTTTATGCTACTGCCCCCTTAACATTTTGGTAATTTTTTTTTTTAATGATCATAAGACTTGGCATTCATTCTTTACGCCAAGGATCTGGCCAGGTTCCAAGGCAACAAATTGAAAGGCATCATTTTCTCCATCCCTTTCAAAGGGTTCATGATCTATTGAGAAGAAAGGATGAACAGATCCTTCATGAAGCCATGTGAGGTGCTCAGCGACCTGCAAGGCTAGCCCAGTATGCCCGAGTTCACTGCTAAAGACCTCTCAAGTCAGACCCTCGAGGGGAAACTCGTTTTAATCTTGAAGCATGACAAATTATCCAAATAAGTTGTGTCACCCCTGTGTTTGTTACCAGTATTGCCACTGTGACCGCATACCAGACAAGAAGCAACTTAAGAGACAAGATCTTCCTTTTGTCTCAAGGTGTGAGGGGACACATTCTGTGATGGCAGAGACAGGGGTGTATATATGGCTGTACCAGAAGGGTGAGGCTGCCTGTTTACATTTCAACAGAAAGTCAGGGAGGAGGACAGCAAGGGTGAGTCTATCATATGTGGCTTGGCCATAGCCAACAAGGCTTGCCTTCCCCACTCCGTTCCTCCAGTCTAAGCCCCTCCCCTCAAAGATTGCACAGACTTGCAAATCAGCACTACCAGCTGGAGAGAACGAGTTCAAACACATGAAGTACAAGAGACCATTTTACGTTCAAATCACAGCACCACAAAACTGTGACTTAGCTGAGAGAATATTACTCAGGTCAGCATGTAAGAGGCTGACAGTCCAAATCCTTCCTTTTCATTCCCTCTTATGACTGGCCATGGAGTTCGAGGCTTCTCGAAAGCTTAAGCAAATGGTCACGTCATCTCTCATGCTCCTCATCTTTTAGTGGCTACACATGGAGAACAGCATTCGGGTGTGAGTCTGCGTGAATGAACTCTGGATCACTCTGAGAGGGTCAGTCTGAAGAGGCAATGATGACATGGACAGCATCGGTGTCCAAAGGGAAGGAGAACTGGCCGGAAGCTGCTCTGGGCCACTAACAATGTCTAGTGCTGAGGGTGTCCATCCATGTGTGTGGAGAAGAGAAATGAGATGAAACAGTGGGAAAGACAGGCAAAACATTGTGACTAATAAATAGAGAGGGAATGAGAGCTGTGTGGTGCTGTTGGATTCCCCCCCTGAAAACTGCCTAATGGAAGTTCCTTCACCTGTCTGTGCCTGGCCTTCTGCATTTTGTGGTATTCATTCATGTGTTTGCTCTGTTCCCCCTGTCCCCTTTGTCACTCATGTTTCGAAAGCACTGGTCCCAAGCATCCAGAGAGAAGACCGAATGAGGGACTTTGCATCAATTTTTATCTGGGTTCACACTTCAGATAATCTAATTTAATTTATATTTGGAAAGCTCTCTGGGTAATATTGATGCTCTCCCAGGACTGAGAACAACTGTTAGAAATTGTCCACAGCACAGATGAAAGGTACTGATTCTCCAGTTTAAATTAAAACGCTGTCACTCAGGTAAACACACATAAAAAGCAACGTGAGAAGAAAGAACAAGAATTTGTGCCCCTAAATGCAGAGAAATTGGAGAGCACGGAGAAACTGGAGGGGGCACCGGTGGGTAAAGAAGACCCAGACATGAGTCAGTCTGTGTCTTACATACCTGTCAGTCCTCGACCTGTGCCAGGGAAGGAGCAGACCTGGCCATTCTGTTACAGCCTTTCCCTCCTAATTTTAGTAACCCTGTAACAGACAGAGTGCTTTTTGATGGGGGAATGTCCTTCTGTATATATGTTTCTTTTCTTGATTGATGAACAAAACACTGATTGGCAGTAGCCAGGCAGAATGTATATGTGGGATTACCAGACAAGGAGAATTCTGGAAGAGAGGACTCAGAGAGGAACCACCAAGAGACGCCATGTAGCCGCCAAAGGAGTTAACAACAGGTTTGGGCATTCTCCAATATGGCAAAACCACATGGAAATACATAGATTAATTAAAACAGGTTAATAGTTAAGAGAGAGCTAGACAATAAAAAGCCTGAGCCATTGGCCAAACAGTTTATAATTAATATAAGCCTCTGTGTGTTTATTTGAGTCTAAACGGCTATGGGACTTAGCAGAACAGAAACTCTATCTACAGCTTTTTTAAGTTCCAGCCCTTTGGAGCAGTCTAGAGAAACAACTGGGACTTTCCCGAGCACCATGTGGGTTGTGAAGTTAAAGGGAGAGAGAACCATTTGGTAAACCAATGATACCCTGAGGTGAAAGGGTAAGTATTGGCTCAGGACCCCCTGGGCTAAGTTCTCAGCACCAACGAGATGTATTTGCCCAAAGGGACAGAGGGCAGAAAATAAGAGACAAACACAGGAGACAGAGGACCAAGGAGGAGGGGAAGGGAACAGGGGAGGGGGAGAAAGGATATTTGTCCCAGAAAGGGAAAAAGGACTGCCTCTGGGTAGAGAGGAGACAGACGTGGCCCATAGGAAAACGGCAGTTTATAACGACACAAGAGGAAACCCTGTGTCAAGATAAGGTGTTTAATTTTAATCGGGCATGTTAATTAGGTGACCCAAAGAGGCTTTTGATTGCTGGACTCCAATGCGTTGATTGCTGGACCATGATAGTCAGCCTCAGCAAGAGGAAGTAGCCAAATAAGGGAACAGGCCTTGGTGCCCAGCTTTAGGAGTAATCTAAGGGGTTTTAGCAAGGCAGAGGGCATGGAAGAAAGGGGCAAGGCCTGCCGGAGCCATGCCCACCATGCTCAAGCTGGCCAGAGCCCCTTCCTGAGGGCCTGGTGTCAGGACGTTTGTGGAGCCACAGACTCCTCAGTGAGACATGAAGGGGAAGGAAATCGGTGTCTAGCTTGAACCTTTGCCTCTCAAGGGCGTGCTGACCTCACCTGCCAGTGCATACAAGTCGGGCAAAAGGAGCAGAGGAGAGACCACATGGGCTCCTGAAGAGGGCCACCATTGTTTTTATTCTAGCCTTGCAAATCTTCAGAGCTGAGGAGGACAGGGAATGAATCCACCAGCCACACAGCTGTCTATGGAGGCCAGGGCAGATGTGTGGATCAGGCTTGCCAGGACCACCACAACTGGAAACCAAGAGGTGAGCCAACACCAGATGAGAATGTCAGAGGCCGTCGGCTTAGGGCTCACCAGGGCCTAAGGGAGTTAGTTGCTGGTGAATAAACAGGCTGTCACCATCATCAGGGTAAATTATGGGTTTGCTTTGGGCTTTCCTTGCCCTACAATGCCCACTCGGTTCCTATGGTAGAGAGGAACTGTTGTTACCTCAAGGAAGAAGGGCAATAGGACCTGAAAATCCCACCAATCCCACACACACACACGGGGGGAGAGAGAGAAAGAGAGAGAGAGGTGTTCTGAGAGAAACTGGAGAGATTCACTCGAGATGGAGATACCTAACTCACATAAGTGACATTCCAGCATCAAACTAATTGCCCCAGAGACAGGTGAATCTGAATCAACTGCCTGAAAGACAGCCACTATTAAGCAATTATCACAAAAATGCAATCGTTTCGTGTCTATCTGTCATAAAATCGTGACTCACCAATAGACTGAGTATGTTACATTAAATGCTTCCCCCAGCACCTGGTTAGTGAGCCAAACTTGTTTTCTCCACGTTCCACAGTATTTCTAGACATGTCCACTAACCCGCAAATTACACATGGATGTCCACACAATTCAGAGAATAAAGCACTTCCTGCTCACTAAAAGGAGTACGTAATTATAGTCTCAGGATCCTATATACTAAGGATTATACCTCTAAGGCTCTTCCCTATATAGTCACTTTTAAATCTCAATCTCTAAACTACATAGGCTTCAAAAAGATTTAATACAGCGTTTTGCTGAACGTGACATTTTTTACACGTCTTGAATAGTTCTTTGTTGTGTTGTAGGATGTTTAGGCACATTGTGGACATCTAGCCAATAGGAGCTATAAAACTGTTACAATCAAAGTGTTTGCACACGTTGCCATAGTAACCTCAAAGGCAAAATGTCTTCCAGGCGAGAGCCACACCTTCACTTCTGTCTTGAAGATTGAATCCTTCTGGGCAGAAACGATTACCTTATACTAAAGGGACCCTACAGAAAGGAGTATCCTGCCAGCCTGGCAGCGGTGGCAAGGTTGCCTTCTTTGTCACAAAGAGCTCTTGGAAGTCTCTTTTCTCCTGTGTCTGTCACCGGTTTCTGACACAGAAGAGTTGTCAAAAAAAAAAGCCTAAAAGGAGACTTATTTTATTTGGACGGGTGTGTGAACATGTGTACATGTGACTGCAGATGCCCTTGCAGGCCAGAGGCATCACGTACCCAGGAGCAGCATTATAGACTATTGTGTGCAGTTCAACATGGGTGCTGGGAACTGACCTCGGGTAGTTTTGGGGGGAAAACCCTTAAATACTAAGCCATTTCTCCATAGCTTCATCTCTTTCTTAAGCAGCAAGAGAAGGAAAAATGGCTGTACTAGAAATTCTTCCTGCCGTTAATTTTAATAAATGAAGATATCACATGCTTTTACATTACAAAAGTGCTAACAGAAAATGCAATTGGATATTTATTGTTTTCAGGTTTGAAGAGTATGTCCAAATTGTAATCATGATAAAAGGAAATTAGAAACTGAGAAAGTGTGTGTTTGACCTCAAAGAGTCAGAGCTTCGGGGCAGGCTAGAAGGCTTGTCAGACACAGGAGTCTACTACCAAGACTGAGGACCTGAATTTGATACCTAGGTGGAAGGAGAAAATACTAATTTAAGCAAACAGCAATATTTGGACAGGTTTGAAACAATAACCACCTATATACAGACATGTAGATAGATAGATATTCATGAGCATCTGTACACATTTTCTTTAGACATTGATTATTAATGTTTTTGCTTTAGCAGAGAAAAAGTGCGAGTTGTAGATCATTTAACTGGTTAATGACAGCTATCACACGAAACCCAATTAAGCTTCCCTGCTTCTGTTCTCATCCAGCCTGCCAAATTGCTTCAGATTTCTAATTTTCTTCATTTCTGGAACAGTTAAAAAACGAAAGCCATTGTTCGCTCTGTAACACATTAGCAATAATCAGTGAAAATAAAAATTAGCCAAAGTTAATGAATTAAATTTACTTGGATTTCGCATGACACTGATTGAATAATTTATAAAAGAAAACAATGAACGTGCTGGCCGCCTCTTGAATATGTTGCTCACACCCATACCGGGTAGTCTATTTATTAATACATCTATTTTCTCACTGGAGGAAAAGGAGCTCTGTGCATGAACTGGGTCAACAGCTTAAAGTATTCACTTAAAGAAATGAAGGAGATTAACACAATCTTAAAAACTGCAGGAGCTCTCATGCACTGTGACAGTGTATCCAGCTCAGAATGGGAAGTTCAAAATTACCCCACAACTGTCTGTCAAAGGAGCAGAGAGGCTGCTCTAAAACATGAGTGCAATCAATCCAAAAGCAAACACAATCCAGCAGGCAGGCTGCAAAATTCAATATCCTGCAGGGGAAAAACAAAACAAAACAAAAAACAAAACAAAAAAACTTCACATTTTACTCCTCTTATGTAGACGGAGATTTACTTTCTATTTTGTTATCTTTTGTTTTACCACCTCCCCTGATCTCCAACCTCCTTATCCCAAACCAACACACACACCCCACAGCACATCATGAACTTTGAGTTTTGGGAGGCATTTGTTAAGATGTCAGGTCCTCTGTTACAGGAAAAATAATGACTCCACATCAGGCAAGCCCACAATTCTGTTTTTCCCAATGACCACTTCCGGCCAGTCACGTGCGCACAAGGTCGGCCATTTGTAGCAGCTTGAAGTTTCCTCGATGAGGCAAGTGTTTCTGTAACTTGCTGTGGTCATGTGTTTATTATCTGTTGAGAAAACACCAGCACCTCGTCATCAGTCCATCAAAGCTGCTTTTTGTAATTCCTGTGAATTCAATATTAAACACTTGCTTTTCTGTGTGGAGCTTTCCTTGACCCTTTATATCACAGAATCTACCAACATGAAATTAAGTTTGGTAAATTGTTTAATACTTAAGTTGGGTTTCTTTCTTTCTTTCTTTTTTTTTTTTTTTTTGCTGTTAGTTATTAGGCTTTTATTTTAGTGTATATTATATACTCCTTTATCATGATAGAAAGTTGGTGTAGGGAATACTCTAAAAAAGAAATAAATTTTAATAAGACACTTTGAAAAGTAACAACTTATTTGGACATGGCAAAATAGAATGTGATTTATACTAGCTTGAGGAAGTTATCGAAGTTATTGTTAGTAGTAGATTCAAAATCGTGTTGCCCAAGATGAACACTAGGTGGCGCCAAATCATAAGGATGCTAAGTGAGACTGTAAGCAAGGCCTTGGTTTCAATGGCAATCTAGTAAGGCTAAGAGCCAACCAACATCTCTTGATTGTGTAGTCGATCCTAAGCATTTTTGTCTCGTCAATTTTCTTATATAAGCTCATTTTCTTCACAATATCCTTAAAATTAGCTGTTGTTATCTCTGTTTTGTAGATAGGATATTTCAGATGATGAAAACATTTTGTTGTTTTATTTCAATAGGTGATTAACATTGCATCTAACCCCATTTCACGTTCTGTGCTAGGGTTTGATATGACCCAGCTCAGCTATAATTTGAGATAACCCCGTGATTATTTTGTATCACACTCCTTGTTTGGACGATGAGTTTAGGGAGATTCTTCACTTTTTTCCAAACACATGTAAGGCATAATTCTTGCAGACAAATCTGAAGCTAAAGCTTCCATTTCACTATGTGGAATAACTTTAGGACAGATGCACAAGACAGTCTCTCTCTGTATCTCCTCCTGCCTTTTCTCATGCGCCTAAATACACATCTACTGTAGTCTTTCCCAGTCTGATCTTAGGTTCAGGTATCAGGGGAGGCGGACAAACCAGCAATGCGGATACAGTTGCTTGCTATTTATTATAATACTTTATATAATTACAATATAAAGTATTGTACATCCCTGTGTATATTACAGAAATAAGAGAATGACTACATTTTCTGGATTAATTCACCACTGAATACTCCACTCACACTAGGGGCTCATTTCTGGACATGGTAGAAAGACCACAACAAAGGAAAAACAAGCTACAAAGCAAAACCCTTTGGAGGGATCTCAGTCACCTTTGAAATGAAATGATTATAGTCCTGTGTATTGGATCACGAAAGCATAAAGAAGAGAAGGAAGAAAAGGAAGGAAATAAGGAAGGAAGGAAAAGCGAGGGGAAGGGAGATTAAAGAGAGATTCTAGAATAATTATGGCTTTAATATTTCTTCATTTTTTTCATCAAAACATAAGAGTGTTTACTCAAAGAAATTACATGTTTTAAAACGTGGTGCATTAGAAATGTCATGAATGAAATCTAAAGTTACGAAAATGTAAAGTGATAGTAGTCCTTTGTTAAAATACATATTTATCCACTTATGCATTTTGAAGTACAAGGCCTTGAGCATGTTAGAATAGTGCTATACCATACCCCTGGCCTTCAAGATACTGATTTAGCTTTTTAAAGTAACCTGGAGTCACCAGCAGACGGGCCTGGGTTCCAATGGGGAAGATAACTCCAGAATGCTGTTCTTCCCTTCATTGGTTTCCCCGGTTTTCTGCTCTGGGCACCTGCGATGATCTCCCTCACCTGAGCAGGTTTCCCACCTTCCTTCCCTGAGCACCACCTGTATTGTCCGAAGCTGATGCCACTCAGTAAGATCCCACCGTTTTCAGAAGTTATGAGCAATATGCTCTATGTAGTAGGTAGAATGTGAGCCATAAAAATGACTTATGAACTCTTAAAAGCACAGTTGTTACTGTGGGTTTGTTTCTCAAGATTTATTTTCCCTGTTATGTGTATGGAGGCCACCTGTGTGGGGGAGTGCCCGAGGAGGACAGAGGAGCCATTGGATGCTGGAGTTACAGGCTGTGGTGAGCTGCCTGAGGAAACACCTCAGAGCAGAGTAGGCAGCGCTCCCAACAGCCAAGCCATCTCTCCATCGCCAGCTGTTTCCTGGAGAACGAGGATGGACTCCGTGGCCTTGCATGTGTTGTCCCTTTGGGACTCCTAACAAACCCTACCAGCCTCATCTCCTTGTCCCTGTCTGGAGTGGGTACCCGTTTTCAGGGATGCCACAACATAGTACCACTCACTGTGTGCCCTACTCAATGGAAGCTTATTTTCTCACAGGCCTGGAGAGTCTGAATCAGGGGTCAGGGCTGGTGTCAGCGGAGGTCTTTCTCTGTGGCTTAGGCACGCCCGCCCCCCAACACCACCACCCCCCAACACCCGCAAACCACTGTTTTCATACATCTTCCTTCTATGAGCATCCGTCTCTCTCTCCTTTTCTCCCGTGAAGACAGAAGTCAGGTTAAGATCCTCCCTAATTCATTGTAACTTGACTCTTTCCTTAAAGCAGGTCCTCAACCTTCCTAATTCTTTCATCCTTTAATACCTCCCCCACCAACCATAAACTTATTTCTTTGCTACTTCATAACTGTAATAATGCTAATGTTATATAGTGCAATGTAAATGTTTGATATGCAGGACATATGACCCCTGTGAAGGGGTCATTTGACTCTTCAAAGGCGTCCACAGGTTGAGAAGCACTGCCTTACAGACTCCATGTGTAAATACAGTCACATTCTGAGACAGTAATCATATAGATTTGGAGGGCACAAATCCATCCAATGACAGGTCACTGTTATATTGTGACCATTTCCCTGGCTAAGGTCCTTTGTTTCCTCCCCTTTTAAAGTGTGGGCTGGCAGGCAGAGGGCCATTAACTTGCACATGCTACTACTCAGTTCTGTTCCAGGAGGCATGCCTAATGACTCTTACTATTGCAATTTCCAAGCCTTTGTTATTTCATCTGTATAGAAGATAGCCATAGGAATTGTTGCTTAATAAATAAAAGACCAGAGGCTGATATTGGGGTTCAAACTTCAAGCTGAAGATTAGAAAAGCAAAGTCGGGGGCCGCTAGTTCTTACCACTACCTCAGGCTGAATGGGCTGACCCTGCTGCCTCTCTGGAATGCCAGCTACTCCTGTTTTATATTATACTGATTCACTCTAATGTATCCCTGGGTGGCCTTGAACTCAGAGAGGTAAGTCTGCCTTTATCTTCTGAATCCTGGGATTAAGGGCATGTACCACCACCCCCTGACATCTATAGCTTGTGGCTGACTTTGCTTTCTGAACCCTCAGGCAAGCTTCAATAAATCATAAATAATATAACACAACAAGGAACACTGTTACTGGGGGCTCTTAGCAAATCTACAAGAGATGCTTGCTGCTGCCTCTCAACAACAGGGCAGTTTTATAAAACAAAGTGTGAAGTGGCCTCATAGAAACCTCCCATTGTTTCTAGTGACCCTTAAAACTCAGAGTCCATGTTTTGATTTCCATCGTCACTGTTAGTCCAATACTGAGCCAAGACAGAACTCAAAGTAATAGAGAATGATTCGATACATCATTAAACAGAATGCTTCTTATTCAACAAAACACCATCCACAGCCACGATAGATATTTAATAGTCACCAGGAAGCAAGTCTTAGCAGAATGGGACCATTCTGGGTGCCTCTTATGCTCACAGGATATTTTACAGTGATGTGTGTGATGTGTTTAGCTCACAGATTTCTTCCTTAGAAAACTGAATGGTTCCAGCAAGACACTAATGACATGACTGCAGAGGTTCTTTGAGCAGCCTTTATTCTCCTGCTCAGGATTCCGGCTTGTGGCCTCCTGAAGCTAATTGGTGCCGCCAGCCTTTCCTGCAGAGGCAGCTGCTTTTTTATGGTCGGAGGAGATAAACAGAGGCTCAATGGGAGATCTATTTCTGGGCATAGAAAGGGCCTCTGTGCTGCTGGTTGAGGGGGAAGTCACCCAACCTCCCTCATGGAAAGCCTGAACTGTTTCTTAGGGCTCTCCTCCTCACTCTGGCACTTCCTGTCCCCAGTTTAACTAGGAGATAGGCTAAGAGAAACAAAGTAAGTCACAGCAAGCCCCAAAGTATGAAATCATGTCTACTTTGGCAAACAGGAGTTCTAACTTGACAGAGCAGTGTGTGTTCACTCAGTGTTGAATGAGTGGCCAGCGTAGAAAGCAGTATTAATTTAGGGGTCACAATTACAGCCCAGAGGTGGTCAATAACACTTTTGGTTCCATAATAATTTACTTGAGGGAAGGAAAAGGGAGCTTCTATTTACTGAGTAGCATCCTGGGTCTCTTGCATAAGTGGAAACCATGCATATTTATTCATATTACACAGTTGCCAAAACAAAACTTAATGTCATACAATTGTGAGAGAGGTTGATTTATAATTGCTGTAGTTTGACTTTATTTCACACTATTAAGCAGATCATATGTTGCAGCATGTCAAGAGTTGGTTCTCTCCAGCACAAGGGGAGGTTATACTACAACAGGAGACTGATTACCTGGTGTGCGGACACTGGTAGAGGTCAGAAGACAGCCTTCAGAAGTCTGTTCCCATTAGCATCAAAGGACCCAAGAAAGGCCAGAGCATAGCCTTTCAAATTATCAGGCTTTCTGGCAAGATTCCTCACTTAATGAGTCAATGTGCTGAACTAAAATCTTATCTTTTGTGATGATGACTTTGTATAAAAATAAAGACCTATGTGAGTTTTAGCCTATAGACACTTTTAAGATATTTGTCACCTTTACCAATTAAATATGCAACACTACAAACTATACAGGGCTGGGGAGATGTCTCAGTGCTCTGCAAATATGAGGACCTAAGTTCAAATCCCCAGCATGTCTTAGTGAAAAATTCAGCATGGCTGTGCATGTCTGTAATCCCAGCACTGGGGAGTGAAGACAGACAGACAACTTGCTGGCCAGCCAGCCCAGATGAAAAGTGCAAGCTGCATGTTCATCAAGGTCATGGTCACAAGGCAATAAGACAGAAAGCAATAAAGGAAGAGCATAGACATTATGTTCTGTCTTCCACATGTGTGTTTAAGCATATCAAGGGTATGCTCACACATACACACACATACCATACTGAAATAGAAATAAAAGTTGTTTCCAGTGCTAGAAAAATGATTGTGCTGCTTAAATTCATTGTCTGATTAAACAGAATTACCTGTACTCTTTGTTCTTGCTGTTTTTTAAGTGTATGGTTTTCTATAATGGTTCCTGTCTGTTGCAAAGAGATGTTTCCTTGATGAGGGGCAAGAACTACACTTATCTGAGGGCATTAGGACAACTATTTAAAGTATGGTTAGGGATTATGCTGGTTTAATAAAATGGTGGATGTAAGTTTTCCGTTGCAGAAAACTGCAACCAATCAAAATGCAGAATTGTAGAGCTATGTCCCAAGGATGCATCCACAAAGTAATTCCAGTACTTAAGGCTCAGGAACCATTATGGAAGAGGGGGCTGAAAGATGTAAAAGTCAGAGAATGAGGAAGTTTGCTGTAAGACTGTGTCTCTTAATAATGTCAAAAGACACAGCCATAAAGTCTCACCAACACAACTTCCCGAACATGAGCTGAACAAAGGACAACAGCAATACACTGCCAAAGTGTACTACATAAAAACTACAGGCAGCTACGGAATGCTGAAATCTACAGTTTTCACAGGGAAGAACATACCAGTTGACTAGCCTAGAAAACAAGCAACATTTTATAAACATTATATATATATATATATGTGTGTGTGTGTGTGTGTGTGTGTGTGTGTGTGTGTGTATGTATATATATATACATATTATATTTAGGAATATATATGTATATAACACCACATTTATGCATGTACCAATAATGAAGAGGCCATGAATTTGAAGGAGAGCAGGGAGGAGTATATGGGAGAGTTTGGAGATAGGAAAGGGAAGGGAGAAATGATGTAATTCTATTATAATCTCAAAAATAAAGGAAAATATATATGAGTGTTTTGTCTGCATGTATGATTGTGTACTGCATGTGTGCCTGGTACCCACGGAGGCTAAAAGAAGGCATTGGATTACCTAGAACTGGAGTTACAGATGGTTGCAAGCCACCGTATGGGTGTTGGGCATCAAATCTGGGTCTTCTGGAATTGCAGCCAGTGATCTTAACTGCTTAAGCCATATCCCTAAATTGCTTTCGTAAGAACCAGAGTTATTTACGTAAGTTAGAATCACCTTCACAAAGTAGGAAGGTATTTTAAGCTCATTGCAATGTATGTAGAAGTAGGCTACACACAGTAGGCTGGAATTCAGTGTAAAATGTAACTGGCTTTCGACAGCAACAGGCTATCACAGTTCTTAGAAGCAGAAGAATGTTCCTATATGTAATGGGTTGAATTCTTGAGCACCCTAATAATAGGGTATTCTGGACAAGAGAGAACATTAAGTGAATTTTTCAACATGAACACTTGGATTTCTCTGAGGCTACGCTCTGGCCTTTCTTATGTCCTTTGATGTTAATGGGAATGACTGAGGACAGTGCCAGTTTCCTAAGAGAATTTTAAATAGGAAATGCCTTCTGTAGGTGACTGTGTCTCAGACACTGCTTAAGTCACTGAGAAATCACACACCCACCTTCTGAACTCACGCTATTCTACACTGGAAACCTACTCAGATGTTATTTATAGGTGAAGATTCTAAAACAAAGGTTAATCACCTTTGCCCTTGTATCTGAAGCCAGAAATTGGGACAAACATTTGATAGACACAATGCCTGTGTTCTTTCTATCATGCCTGTCTCTTCCATTAACCCTCATTTTAAATATCTTACTTCCATATGCAGTCAAACTCTGAGGCAACATATTAATTTAGCCTATAATAAGACAATGCTCCCTGAGATTGGGCCATTAATCCAATGACTGAAGTGACGACACTACCAGCCAAGTGATATGGAGACATGCTGGAAGCCACTAGAAGCTAGGAGAGGCAGAGAACACACTCTAGAGTCTTCAAAGGAGCCCACCTGTGGCCAGGTTGACTTCAGACTTTAGATCTGTGAGAGTATAAATGTCTGTTGCTTCAAGCCACTTAGTTTGTGACACATGTCTTTGGCAGGCCTGTGAGACCAACAAGGGCTTTGCTCAGTAGTGACTGATGCAGAGTGCTTGACAAAGAACTATGGTGATGTGTCCTGTGTAGGTTCAGGCAGGATGCTGGGTCTGAAGAGGACAGAGAAGTAACGGGATAGAGAACTACACCATGCCAGGGCAAGGAGACTCGATGGGACCTGTCAGGGGTAGAGAAAGGCTGGAACTGAATGGTCTGGACTGGTCATAGGCTTCGTGGGTCCAGATTAAAGAGCTGAAACACACATGGGAGCAGCGGTGGCCAACCTGAGTCAAGACCCCTGAGTCAAGACCCCTTCGGCAACCCTTTACCTGTAAAAGTTTACATTATGATTCATAACAATGGCAAAATTACAGTTATGAAGTAGCAACGAAAAGTACAACATGAGGAACTGTATTAGAGGTTCACAGCATTAGGAAGGTTGAGAACCACTCATTTAGAGATTGCCCATGTGTCTTTGTCTTATGTCAAAGTCTGCCAAGTTGTGTGTCTAACCTGATATCAGAAAGACAAATGGGCACTTATTTTCCCCACCTTTGCCTACTAGCCTCTCCACTAGACGTTAGGCTCTACACCTTTTAAATGAGAAGCTTTCTGCTCAATAAAATCATTGAACTGAGTAAGTTCACTTGAACCAATTTTTAATGAATGAACATCAGATATACACACCTAGCACTATAAAATGTTTTCAGATACATCTGTCATTCGATGGGAACAATTCTGTTCTATCTAATTCAGATTTCAGGACTTTGGTACTGCGAGGGTTAATACCATCAACTTGACAGGCTCAACCACTGCCTCTGACCATGCTTGCTAGGGATCATCTAGACCAGGAGTCCTCAACCTTCCTAATGCTGCCACCCTTTAACACAGTTCCTCATGTTGTAATGACCCCCAACCATGAAATTATTTTGTTGCTACTTCATAACTGTGACTCTGCTGCTGTTATGAATTGTAATGTAAATACCCGTGTTTTCTAATGGTCTTAGATGACCCCTGTGAAAGGGTCACTGGAACCCCCAAAGGGGCCTCTACTCACAGGATGAGAACCACTGATCTAGATCAATCATGACAGGAAGAGCCACCTTGACTGTGGTTGGAACCGTTGTTTAGGCTGGGATCTTGGGTTGAGTAAAGGCAAACAAGCTGAGCATGAACATTCATGAGTCTAAACTTCTTGACGGTGAATGTGATGTGACTACCTGCTTCTAGCTTATGTCACCTCCATCATGGGCTATACTTGAACTGTGATCCAAAGCAAAACTTACCTTCTCTAAGTCAGGTGTTTGC
This sequence comes from Phodopus roborovskii, assembly GCF_943737965.1. Lineage (NCBI taxonomy): Eukaryota > Metazoa > Chordata > Mammalia > Rodentia > Cricetidae > Phodopus > Phodopus roborovskii. Next base: position 12,346,386 of record NW_026125397.1, read on the forward strand.
AAGAAGACAAGTAACTTTAATGTAGATGCCTTGCTCCTGACAGCCAGCATCTGCTCTTGGTTCTACCCTTTCCAAACTGCACGATGGGCAAGTTATTCAGTGTTCATAAATGTTAATGGATAATGCAACAAGAGTAATTCCAGAGCATAAGCAAAATGAGTAAGTAAATGTAAAACTAACCTTTGTGTGTGATTACAAGATACAATAGGAAGAACCTGTTTACTATTCAGATGAGAACATCCCATGTCCCAAGGACTTAGGAAAAATGTGTAATTTACTGCCCAAGTTCCATGCCACCCCAGCTTATCCTTCATCTTGTATATCTCATCATCCCTGCTCATCCTACCTATTCCACTTCAGGAGGGATTTCACTGCTCACTAGCTGAGAGTGCTGACAATTAACAGCTCTTACCTGAGCCCCTCAGCTAAAGATATCCACTTCTAAATGCCATACTACAGCTCACACTTGGTGTCTAGTGGGCAGAGCCGGAAGTTCCTCTTGCTGTGATGTAGTCTACACTGCTGGGCTTCTCCAGCCTCGTGGCCTCTGGCAGATGGACTCACAGACTTCATTACAGCCTTTCTTCCCTTTCCCGATCCTACTACCTCTATTCTTTCACAGATGTGGATGATGATAGCTCTTAGCAACAGCCATCCTAAATGCAAATCTCCATTTCCAAGTCTGCCCTGCAGAGACTTGTGCCTCTCCCAAGTAATAACACTGAACTGTAGTTTGTGGGAAATCATCCAGGAAACAGCACTGTAAAGGACTGTCTGTCATTCACCAAAGACACAGTGCATGGCTCCTATAAGCCAGCCACGATCACAGGCACGGGGAAGGTGGAGACGAAGGCAGAGGTATATCCACCACTGGCTGCGCTGCTCTGACAGAGAACTGATATTTTATGTCATTTGTGGCTATTGTGAAGGGTACTTTTCCCAGATTTCTTTCCCAGCTCTTTTTCTAAATTTTAAGAAAAATCATGTTTCTTGCTTTTCCCACTAAAATGATTCCTGCTAAATAATGTTCTAAGATATCCAAGAACATCCTACTTCCAGAGGGTACTCACCAGGGAGCAAGCTGAGGAAACACAAAAGGGTCTATCCAGACCCAACAGAGCTGGGGCTACAGCTAACGGAGGAGGTATTCTCAATTTTACAAAACCTACACAACACTGTACATGCACAGTGGACTCCTGAGCCAGCAGGTTTGGATCTGAGATCGTGAAATATGTTCTAGGGTGATCAGACAGCCCAGCCATAGAAGTGTAAGACCTGAAATTCTTGATTGCCCTGTCATAGGGTCTTCCTGATATAAGAACATCCAGGCTGAATGTGACTTGGTTTATTGTGGGCTTTGCACAACTTGCTTCTCCATCACACTTGCAAATCCTGTTAATTCTACATTTAAATCCAACCAATTCTCCTCCCACCTGCTGCCACTGCCGTGCTCCACACCATCCTTAGTGTCTGGCTTCACTGTTCTTGTTCCCTCCGGGCTGCTCTGCTACGTTTCTGGTTCTTATTTCCATCCCATTGGTCTGTGGCAGCAAGAGATAGGGATGTGACATAGGGTTGATCATGTGGCCTCTCTGCCTAAGTCCAGGGATTTCTCATCTTGCTCACAGTTCTCCATTTGCCCCTTCCTCCTGTCTGTCCATCTTTCCTTCCACTCCATCTCTTCTAACTGTTGTGGAGTCTTGTTTAGAGCCTTGGTACCACTGTCTCCTTCATCTTAAGTGTTCTTCTTGTGGTATCAATCAATACACTTCCTTCATCTCATGCTTTGCCCACACATTGGCTTCTCAGCAACCTAGAGTCATAATGCCTACTACCCATTTCTCTTCTGGGATTTTTTTTCATCTCTATAATTTACATATGTAACTTGCTTGTCTATTTTTCCATTCATGAAAAGCATGCATATCATGAAGGCAGGCATTTATGTCTTGTTACTTGATATATCACCCGGACTTAGATTAGTCTGGCAAACAGTAGGGACTCCAAAGATATGAGATGAAGGAACACATGATATCTTTCCCTCCAAGTCAATCTCTCCAGCCAGGAGACTGATGTCCTGTGAGTTCATCTGTGATGTATCAGTTTCTTGGCCAGGCTTTAAGATAATGGTGAGCCTCTGCTTCCAGGCCAATCGGGATATTGGCTTTTGGTACTCAGCTACCACACTGGTAGGAAATCAAAGACATTTTCTGTGAGGATTGTAAGAAACAGAGCCAAGGTTTAGGTCATATAATCAAATACTTTGGAAAACTAGTGAAACAGTGATGTCTCTAAGGATAATGAACATCACTGAAGATGTTGAAAAGATTGTTCAGTTCTCAGCTTCTGTTGGCAGCTCTGTTCTGAACTGAGTGGGTCAGAAAGGCAGAATCTTTCTGTTTCTGAGTTCTGGAAGTCCAAGTATTGGCCAGGCTGTACTCTTTCTGGCAGCTTTAGGACAGGATTTGTATTAGTTGCATGTGTTTGTTGGCCATCACTGGCTGGCTGGCGCTTCACTCCAACCAGTTATCCCTTCTCCATTGGAGACAAATGGTGTCTGGAAACTCACAGGCTCACACATTTCACAGTCACGCCCCTTTAAAAGAGGAAGGGGAATCAAGTTCAAAGACTGCTGGGGGAGGAGACAGATTGGATTCAGTGTAGTGCCCACCTCTGTGGCGCTTGCTTTTACTGATATGGTGGAGTATGAGAAGTGATGCAGGACTCGCGTTGTTAGGTGAATGAAACTAAGCATTCAGACAACAAAACAGTATGTGTTGACTGAAGAAGGCAATAGATTCCTTGAGCAAAATCACATATGTAATCAATAAGAAAGTCCAGAAATGTAGATAGTAGGCATCATCCATTAAAATAATTTCCTTTTCGGGGCCTTTCAGATGCCATCCTAGACTCAGTGTGTAATAACCATAGTAAACTAGCCTTCTCTAGTGTTTATGCCTGTCATCAGTGATTCATCTTGTGTTGGCCATGTTCCAAATAAACAGTCACTAACTACAGTATGAGCTAATACTGAAAGCTTACTATGAACAATTCGATAGGATGTTAAGCACTTCAACACATCTTAAACCCAGTTAATCCTCAAAAATGTCTTCAGAAGCATGTTCTCTCCATGTAAAAGGAAAAATCTAATCACAGCAAAGTAAGGAACATGCCCCAAATTATACAGCTTGGAATTGTCTCAGTTGGGGACTGAGCTAACCACTGAGCTGTGCATGTACTGAAAGACCCGCGGAGGGCTCCAACCCTCACGCCCCGACTCAGGAAAGGCGACCCCCCAAATCACTCACGAGAAGCAGTCTTGATGCAAAAGCATGAGGTCTTTTATATTCCAGTACACTGGGGTCCGCAGCCATACTCCAGGTGGGGTAGAGGACTGGGAACCCGGGTACAGGGTTCAGACAGCTTTTATAGGGTTAAAACAAAGCCCGTGCACCACAAACCAATCATCTCATAGCATCCAGTGTGGACCAATCAATTTGAACTATCCAAGCCCGCACTTTGCCCAGGAAGTCTGCTTTCGCTAGGGCTTCTGGGTAGTGTGGCACGGCTCATTTCTTGTTCTCATTCACTCACAGGTGCTGTCGGTAAACCCACCCTGTCGTAAACAGTCAAGAATGATCTTTTGCCTACTCACTGCTAGGGGGCAGAGTCTGGGGAGAATTAGGCTAAATTTTTCCATCCTTACAGTACCATCCATCTTCACAAAGCTATCTCAACTGGGACCTGAGGGTTAAAACCTGTACCAGGGTAAATTTCTGAAGGATATAATCATTAACTTTTCAACAGGAAACTCCTAACAATCATTGGTTGAAATATAAATATGAGTAAGATTAATAGTCAGGAACAAATGAGAATTCCGTAATGAGATACACTACATTGATGGATCTTTCCACTCTCAACACACTGGACCACCACTCTAAAGACATTTTAAAAATCTGGTGCCATAATTTGATAAATATCAGAGGACATGAAGTTTGGAAAGCACTATTAACATTCCAGGAAACAGTCTATCTTTTCAATAGCGATAGAGGCACTTGAACTAGAATTCTAAAAGAACTAGAAGTCCACAATTCAAAGTGCTTGTTTAGCTTGGAGCATATGTTGCAAACATTTGTGGCATGCTGTGTAAATGAAATACATTTCTACTGTATTATGCATGTTGTTGGCAACTGTAGCTGTAATACACAGTAGTATCTATTTTGTTTTTAAATTTACAACATTGTGCTTGGAGATGAGTGCTTACTAAAATGAGAGGAATTAAATATAGTTGAAGACTCAGTGCAGTGTACCTGGCTTGAATGTCCCATCCCCCCCCCAACACACACACTGGTTAAGTAGCAAGTACTTGAAAGAAATTTTAACGAGGTGTAAGCAGAAAGAATACTCTTGTCAATGGGTAGAAGAAATATAACTTGACATCCCCTTTAAATGATGCCATCTGGATGGATGTATGAGGGTGCATATGCCACATGGTTATTTTCAGCCTGACCCCCAAATCCATTAGTAAGGATGTCTGTCAGGATTTGTGTTCAAGAATGCCCCCCCCCCCGCCATCCTTGTGCAGAGAGCAGTTGAATACAAATAGCTAAAGCATATGCTAGCTGAAAGCCAAGTATTGCTTTAACAATAGAAGGAAGACATCTAGTAAGAAATGAAAAAAAAGAGGTTAAAATTTACATTTCGGCAGGTGCTGTATCAAAGTCACCTTTATCCGTATTTGGTATCTGGGATTAAAGGTCACTTCTTTCCTCTGGAATTTTCCAGATTATTTTTTTCCCTACACGGTTCTTTCAAGTGCTGGTATAATATACATTCAAGGTATGTTTAAAGTGTCCAGATTTTAATGCACAACAGTTAATATAATGTATACATCCTGAAGATACACACTCCACTATTCCAAAAAGTTTTTTCATCCCCCCCCCCACTTAACAATCCTACCCCCCCACCAACAACCATTTTTTTTTTTTTTTTTTTAACCAGTGATTAGTTTTGTCTCATTTAGATCAGCGTTATTCTACACTACACTTTTGTGTCTGGCTTAGTTTATACAACATCGTATCTGTTCCTGTGGGTGGAATTTCTCAGTCATTTATTTTTCATTTGATTGTTCTGTGGTATTTCACTGTATGAATGTGTCACTATATATTTACCAATTTTACTGCTCATAAAATCATGTACATGTTCTCTGGTCAACAAATACCCCCATTTCAAAGAGAACAAGAAAAAATTGCTAGGGTATAAAATAGACATTAATGTAACAATTTCTATTTTCTTTCCTTCATCTGCTCCCTCAGTCAAAAGAATAATCCCTACTCCAATAATTCCAAGTAAATTTATAATATGTGAGTGTTGACTTCACCTTCATTTATTTAGAATCAGAAACTACAGGCAAAAAAGACAAGAGTCTTCTCTTTTAAGAACTTTTATTACACATTGCTAGATGCTGCTGCGATGATAGTCTGCACACATTGTGTGGGAAAGAGCACTCCACAGTAATCTATACTATACACACAGTGACACCTGGAACCATTTGATTTCCATTAGTTTCATCCAGATAATGTCTTTATATTCTTTCATGAGATCTGATATAATTAATGTTACCCTCCTGATTTAACACGACCAAAATAGCAAACATGTTTTAAAACCACAGCAAAAGGATATAGGGACAGTACTGAGAGGCTCCACAAGACACCCAATCTTCTTCTCAACGACTTGTCCCTACAGTTTGTGTGACCTGATACTTGCATTGCTCTCATCAGTCACAAATGAAATAGTGCTTTCTCAGAAGGAACATGTTGTGTATCCTTTAGTGGATATAACACATATCCACTAAAATTTCTTGAGGTAATGAATTTCTAAATTCCATTGCTTATTGAAAAAAACAAACAAACAAAAAAAAACTTCAGTTCCAGGTCCTTCCAGCAGGGTCTATCTGTTGGCAGGAAGACTCTTTTTCTCTTTGTCAAATATTTATACATTTCCATATGCAATTCATGTCTGTCTTATCTTCACACCTGGTTTATTTTAATCAACTGTCATACATTCATCATGAAAATTTTAAATATATATAAAATAAAAGGCACAGACCTTGAAGAGCAAATAATATACAGAATGGCTTGAAGTTGCTACAGTCCACTGTCAATGAATAATGTGTAGATTGTGACAACTACATGTAATTTTTTTTTGGCATCTATAAGAAACTTAATGATAAAATATTGTCTAGGACAAGTTGTGGAGAAATGGTCATATTTCTAAAGCATCACAGTTATGTTAATTTTTAATGCTCTTTGTAAAATGAATTGCCAACAAGCTCATCACACTGTTTCCAATGTATTCGACCTCCTTTTTTGTGGTTTAAAAATAAAAATTCATTCTATTTGCCTCATTTTCTTGGCTTAGCTTAACACAAAACAACATACTTGAGAAAAATACAGCTTATTTATTATTCTAGAGACAATCTAGTAGATTCAGTAGCAAATGCAGGCTAGGTACATCTACAAAGACAAAGGACATGCTTTAAATAGTGGGATCAATGAACACCAACAGAAAATATATGGCTCACGTAAAGAAATAAGGCACTAGTAACATACACAAATGTTACATCATCACACAAGCACCATATGGAAGGGTTGGGACTGTACAATAGTTAATGTACTGCAAAGTAGAAACAGGGTTTATTTTCCTGGCTTTCTTCACTAGTTCTTTCTTTCCAATAATTCGTGTGCCAACACTACCATGGTGAGAGAGGACACTATGTACAATTTATGGACCCAACAGAATCAAACACTCATCCAGAAGTTGATTGCTTCAACAGCTTAAGAATTCAGGTCTTTTTGATAACTTTCTTTTTCAATGTTTTGGTTTTGGTAGAATTTGTTTTTTCCTTTCTAATGGCTTTTCACAGATAAATTAAGTCTATTGACATCTATTTTGTTACTTCTACCTACCTATTTCCTAAAACTATAATCAAAATGGCTTCTTCCTTGTTCTTTATGAAGACCCTAAGTTGGCAGTGTAACTTTTTAAAAATCAAACATTTTCAACTTTCTTCTCATTGTTGTTTTTCGAGACAGGGTTTCTCTGTATTGCTTTGGAGCATGACCTGGAACACATTCTGTAGACCAGGCTGTCCTCGATCTGCCTGCCTCTGCCTTCAGAGTGCTGGGGTTAAAGGCGTGTGCCACCAACGCCTGGTAACAAGGTTCATTTTCAACACGAAAAACATGGCATATTATTTGGAAAGGGGCCACAGAGTTTACATAAAATTTTAAGCTGTGCAGTAAAAAAAAGTGACAAGACCTGGTACAACTCAGTAATGGAAACTACTCACCTTAAGATCAAGAAATTAATCATCCCTTGCTATTATTATTGAGAACTGAATTAAAATGGCACATAGTCTCAGATTAAATAGGAGATGATAATCATTCATTAGAACATCATTTGAATATGCAGTAGCAACAGAAGCAAACAGGGACTATTTCTTTTTAGCACTTTAACACTATTAAAAAAAATAAAAAGATGTGGATAATGTAATTGTCTTTCAGATTTCCAAGATAAGTAAATGATATATTTGATCATGAAAACATTTTATCAATTTGGCTTAAAAGAAAAGCCAAACAACTACTAGTCACTCATGACTTTTTAATAAATGATGAGTTAATGTAACAACATTTCCATGCTGCTGGGTTTGTTTGTTTGTTTTTGAGACAGGGTCTCACTATGTAGCTCTGGCTGTCCTGAAACTCACTCTGTAGATCATACTGGCTTTGAACTCACAGAGAACTCACCTATCTCTGCCTCCCAAGTGCTGAGAGTAAAGGTGTGTACCAATGTGCCCAGACACACTGCTGTTTTGATTAGATTTTTGTAAGACTGAAAAATGTACTACTCATTAGTATGTTAAATTTTTTCAAAAGCAAGGCGATTGCCAATTAATCCCTCCCCGGGGGTTGAGTGCCTTTATTAGGAGGTGGCAGAGGCGTGTATGCAGCAGTCACACAAACAAGGGTTTAAATTAAAGTCCCTAACTGTATCGTTTCTAGGGAGGCCAGGGCTGGTGAGGGAGGGGCACAGATGACAAGTTATCGCAGTCACGTGCAGCAGGTTGCCTGGTGCGTGCCTGACCTACTCAGTACACCCTTTGTCTTTCACCATGGAACCAAGTTTCAAAGGGTAGAAGGAGAAGGAAACAAAACAAACCTATAGTAGACCTGGGCCTTTCAAAGACATCACTGTTGACTGAGAAGGAGGAAATGAAAGCAAGTCCAGCTGACCCCAGGCCTAAGGGTTCTGACTTGGCCTAAGGCCAAGTGCCCTACCTGGGACAGGATTGTTTTGGCCTTGGCAAATGGGGTCTATATACGCATGTGTACATAAACCAATTGCTAGTCTGAATTTCATATGAAAATAAAGTTGTCAAAACACCATCTATAGAAATTTGTGATTAAAATGATCAACATTAAATATTTGGCTATTGAGGAGTTATCATTTGTAACTTTAAAAAAAACAGGCATTAGAGAAATGATTTGTAGTCAGTTGATAAAGGTGCTATTTTATCTAGAATTCTTTGTAAAGAAACAAAGCATGTTCATTTTCTATAGGCTAAAAATTATGTGCATTAGATATTTATACACTATTTATTTGAAACTGTATATTTAGATATAGAGGAAGTGATGCTAATGAAAAGTTGGTACCTTTAAGAATTTAACTAGAAGCCAGGCGGTGGTGGCACATGCCTTTAATCCCAGCACTCAGGAGGCAGAGGCAGGCAGATCTTTGAGTTTGAGGCCAACCTGGTCTACAGAGCAAGTTCCAGGACAGCTAGGTCTGTTACACAGAGAAACTGGCTCGGAAAGGGGGGCGGATTTAACTAGAATTTTAAGACAGTGTCCCTAGCTAGCCATGAGGTGAATCCTTGACATGGACATTGAAAGGATCAAATGACTACAGCACAGCCCGCCAGGTATAAGGAAAGCCTGAAGTGACATTATTTCTGCACTTCCTGGGGTAATATAATACTCAAGTGTTACTCTCTAAACTTTTTCGTTGTATAGTAAACATAGATTAAATACATCTTGAGTATGGCTTATGTACTTCAAATGACAAGCAGTTTTTCTCTAGAGTCGGGCCAATCCATGGTATAGACAAATTGATTGTTTTAGATTATCAAAATGTCTAACAATAATCATAGAAGGGGAACTGATAGTTGCATTTTACATACAATCCACCCCAAGTTGAAGCTAGAAGATGTTTTTACTTAAAGACCAATAATCATAACTATAACTTATTTTGAATGAAGGATGAAAGACTGAGTCAGGCTGTATGAACGTCTACATGCTTTTTGTTCGTTGAGCTTCTGGCCACCATGGATATCTGAAGTTTGGTCCTGGAATATTACTAACTCTCTGATCCAATTGGCATCTCATTTGTTTGACTAGTTTGCAGAGAGCTAGGAAGAGTTCCTCACTGCCTATCAAGAATCAGGAAAAAGGTCCCAGCCACTCTGGATTCATTTTGGCTAACTAACAATAAAAGACATTTACTACTAGAGTTTGGTCACAGAGACCTTTCAGCACAGAACTTCCTTGCGTTACAGTGAAAGGAGCTAAGGGTTAAGGCAAATTATTCTTCACTTGGCTAAGATGAGAAGAGGAAGGGACTGCTGAAGGAAAAGACAAGATAATATGGAAAACAAAGAAGAAAGATAGGTGCATGGTGTTGAGATATTTCTGTATTGCTGTTCATACGAGAACAGAGTGATAGCCTATGACTCAGAACTGAAAAACACTAAAAATATTTTTCTCTGTTAACGAGTCTAACATAACCTAACAAACTAATGAAATGTCTTCAGAGACATAAAAAATGACCCTCAAAAGAACATTGGTAATATTTCATGTGTCTTTAAAAAGATATTTTTTTCTGTATTTTAAGTTATTATTTCCAAAAACAGTTACTTCTTTAGTTGAAAGAAAAAAATATATTTTCTAATGTGCATGATTACATGCTTGCATGACTGACAATATGTATAAGGATGTATAAGGTATGTGACACATCAAGGCTTCAGTTAATCTGTACATAGACAATAGCAATAGTCTCACACTGTGAGCATTGGGTCTGAATAAAATCAATGGAAGCTGAAGACTTACAGTGATGCCCACAAGTCCCACACAGCACTTGGCTTTGAAATCCGTCTTAACCGTACACTCAAAGGAAGTCACAGTGGAGTGGCATCCACTGATCTGCATCCAAAATGTCACCTTTCAAAGTCTTAAATACCCTCTCAAGTTTGGGGTTCTTATTTAGATGAAACTGTTTCTATACAAGTATCTTAGTTTCATCGATATGGTCATTGCAGAGACACATTTTAATATGTGATTGTGGAAGTTAGTGTCCACAACTGTAGAAAAGTACATAATTAACTTATAATTTGAAAAATAAAATGTGCTCTAGCTATTTTTTATTTACTGTGTTTCCGGCCAAGAAAGTTTTCTTTTATAGAATTGACAAACTCTGGAAATACAGTTAAAACTTGTAGTAAGAATTAATATCTTAAACAAAATTCAAGAGAAATGATTATGTAGCATCATTATTTGCTGTAAGTTCGAAACATAGCAAAATTGTTGCAAAGGAAAATTCCAGGATTACTAGAACATTAGGAATAGTTCTCTATATTAAGGATTACGTTACATAAAATTCTAAGCTTTTGATTCCTCACAAATTTGAGGAATTTGAACATAATTTTTGACAGGATTCTATTCTCACCACTGAAAAACACACGTTGCTTATTTTATCACTTAATTATCTAAATGGCACACACACTGGAAAGTGCATCAATTTTAAGGCTAACCATATAGTATACATTAACATAAAACAAGCATTGAGATAGACTTCAACCACTGACATGGAACAACTCACATTAAGGCTTTTTGTGTGGCTTGTCTCTAACATCTAAAGTGACTCATGGCGTGGAGTTTCTTAGTTTTGTTGTACTGATATGCCACCTGATGTTAAAATAGCTTTGTATGTTCGGTAGGGGAGATGTGTTGGCAGACACACTGAAGTCTGAGAGAAGAAAGAAAGAACACCGAGACTACACACACCAGGGTGAGCTTTTCTCCCCAACCTTATTCCTTCTTCTCTGAGGGGGAAAATAGTGGCGGTGTGGACAAAAATGTGGTTGAAACTAACATAGGGACAGACAATGACTGCAGCGGTACATTTTGTGAGAACACTGGGCCACATATCTGGGCAGCGAAATTAAAAGGTAGACTCAAATAGGATCTTGGAACTCAAGAGATGATGCCACAGAGTTGGGCATTTCCCAAGAGGTACTACTGAATCCCACGGCAGAAAAAGATGCCAGTGTAGTATGTCTGCTGTTTAACTGTCTTTGACTGTTTTCCTGTCTGTTCTTGTAGGAGACAGTAAGTGGCTAACAGCTGGGCCATAAATGTGTAAAGAGAATGTTGCTTGTGTCATAGGGTTTGATTCTTTTCCTTTCCCTTCTACCTTCCGTAAATGACACACAAACATGGTGTTTTAGAAAATGTGACACACACCATCCACTTGGCTTGAGTACTGAAGTTAAAAGTAAGCAGTCCAAGAACTGATTCATCTTTTTTCCCCACTGTCAAAGACAGCTGATCATGTTTTAGCTTCATTGGAAACAAATTAATTTTCTCTTTTAAATTTTGGGAGGGTATTTGGCTAATCTATCAAGGGCGAAGTCTTTTAAAAGATGCTTTGCTTTAAAATTAGGCACTCTCTACAATGTTTACTCGCAAATAGGATTCTCAAATATATTATTTCCATGATCTCATTGCCCGACTATACTTTTAAAATCTTTATTACAAATACTTGTAAAAATAAAAATCAAACCATGGAAATGGTCACAATAGGTGACAAAATATATGGATGCATAAAATGCTTACTTTGTGATAAGTGAAAACTATCTTGTTTCCCACTCAACAGAAGACTGAGTCAATTAAAACAAAGCTCTATGGTAGATTACATAGTCATTTTCAAATAGATGTAAACACTTATGGCAAAGTATTTTTCTAATATTCCAAAACATGAAGGAGTCACAGCGAAGGATATTATTCTGTTTGTAGAAAATTAACACACAAGGGTGCACACATGCACACATACAGACACACATGTATTTGTACACTTGAAGGAAGCATCTGGAAGGATAGGAAGGACCATTGATAGGAGTCACCCCTAGAAAAACAAGGGGTAGTTAAGCAGTGGAACTTATACTTTATAATTCCATATGGTTTGATTTTCTTCAGGAACATACATACATTTACAAAGGTAACGTATAAGGACAAGTCATGGGTAAAAAGTTACAACATGTATACTTCATTTTGTAAAGGAGTTTTCAGAATTTACCATAAAGGTCACTACTGCTCTACCTTCAAAGTTGGCACTGACATATAAATAGATTTTCCCCCCATTTTTAACTCTTTAGAAGATTTCAAGACTTACTAAAATATTCACAAATACTTTTCAGTCACTATCACGGAAAGGACACTCATACTTCTGTAGTCTTTAAAAAGAGTAAAATGCATACATTTCTTTTACAAATCTGTGCACTTACAAATGAGATGTCTGTGCAGTACAATGTGCAAACTCCTACCCTCTGATGGAGCAATCTTTCCTGATAACAAATACCACTTTGTAACTTACATATTGGAATTTTTTTCAAATTAGATAAAATGCCTGTAAAAGATAAGTTATTTAAAGAACAGAATAAAAATCCCTGAGTAGGCCAAAGACAACAGGCACAATAACCCAAGAATATAGACAATCTTAGACCCGAATGTCTCTGTTCACCCAGGTGGTGTGTATGAACATGTTATGTTTACATATGACATACAGATATATGCATAGATCATACACAGACAAATCCATCCTACTCACACGTGGCCAAACTGATGCCCAAGTCCAGGAAAGACGAAAACTTAAAGCACTTTTATGATAGAAACATGTATTTGGACTAGAAGTTCTCACTCTTTTGGTCCAAGACTAGCACACCTAAAGCAGACAGTGAATAATTGCCAGATGGATGGCTGAAGGCATCTGTGCAAGCAAGTCACTGTTCCTTACCTCACACCATACTCTATCCGCTATTCCAGAGCCTCAAGTGCTGCACACTCCTCTGACCAGAAACTCACCACTTAGCGGGAAGTTGTCCAGCTCTTCTCTATGGCCCAGAGGGAATACAAGCATGCTAGCTTATACACGGACTGTTCTTCATGGACACATGGATACAAAGTACTTACACTCTAGTATCCAACACCGTGAAATAGTTATGTAAATGTGCATGTTATCATATAGTCTACTTCAAGTCAAACACAGTTACATTTACAATAAGTAGAGTAATGCATGGTAAAATTCTAACTTGGATAATTTAGACTGGAAACCTCAGGCTTTTTAATATCTCTTCTTCATCTTGAAAAAGCAAGGAAACAAGAGCTGTTTAGTTAAATTTCATTTTCTTATTCTCAAAGACTTCTCATTTCCTGAAAATATTTTCATTTGTTTCCCTCTCCAACTGCAGTTTACATTTTTAGATCAAACTATGTACATAAAAAATCTGTTTTCAAGTTATCTCTCTATAAGGAGATATTCAACAATGCATGAATCTGAGTGGTAAACACAGGTAAAATTCCTCAAAACTAGCATTTATTTTTGTAAAAACAAACAAACAAACAAACAAACCAAACTTGGGGACAAAACAAACAAACAAAAACTAGAGGAAAGGGGGAAGGAGTAGAGCATCAAATAATTTTTTAAAACTTGGACCTAAAGCAGAAGCAAAAAAGAAAAAAAAATTAATTAAATTATTCCAGGAGGACTATATCAACAGGATAAACTATGTATGCACAAACCCAAGGAACCCTAGAAGATCGAGAGTTGGAAATTTGGGGACTTTCTAAAACCACCCTTTCAGTTTCATCAGTTTACAAAGTTTGGTACATCGGAGTGACATCGCACAAATTCTCGTGTGTGTGTGTGTGTGTGTGTGTGTGTGTGTGTGTGTGTGTGTGACCACAAGAAGAGCAAAAAACAGACCGGGCTACCACAGAAACAACCTGTTGTTGACACTGGCTTTAATGCAGTACATTAGCAAGTTAGGCCCGCAGAAGGAACCCTTATGGCTGCATGGTTCTATGAAGAAAGACATGGAAATGGACAAGCACACGGTTATGGAGCCTGATTTAATACGTGTTTATATACACACATTCACATCCTTACACATACGCACCGGTAACGGTAACTCATGGTTCTTCTCATTATTTTAATTTCATCAATTCCCATCTGGGTATTGAGTTTTTTGTTTTTTTAAAGCAATTACAGTATCCAAAGAACAAAAGAATGATACCACTCGGGCTACAAATGACAACAGGTGCATTTGGTGAACTCTGATTTATCTTCTGCAAAGTGGCTTTGTTTGCTGCGACAGACAGGGCTTCAGCTATGCACACCAAGTCTCACAGACAGCCTGGAGGGAAGCACACAGTTCAGACAGTCCAAACAACATCCTTGTGAGATGTCCTCAGAACACATGTGAGGATACCCTGTTCTCAAAATATCTTCTTCCAAGAACCACAAAGGTCAGAGTTGCTATATAAATGTCTATAATTAACGAAAGTGACCATATTTTAAAAAGCAGCAATTTGTTTAGGGAAGGACGGGATACCATTTTGGGAGTGCACCGTAGCTAGAGGCACTGTGGCCTGCAGAGAACCACCGGAGACAAGATGGTAGAAGTTCCTCTAGGTGTTCTGAAGGATCTGACTCACAGACGGTGTACCACCCTGCACAGCCTCCCCTGGTGCCGGCCGATGTCATGGGAAATCCTCTGTGGATTACCAGTGCATACCTGTCCGTGATCGCTTTCTCTGTTTTTTACAAAGGCAATATATAGGAAATACAAATAAACCTAGGAATTAAAAAAATAAAGGCAATTAGGGAGGGACCGCTGAGGGGTGTATGTGTGTGGGGGTATATTTGAAATTTCCCAATTTACTTATATGCAAACTATTTATAACAGTCATTGTTAACGATTCACAAGCATAAAATACTACGGGACTTTTTTTTTTTTAATAAGACTTCATTCTTTCTATTTCTCTTCAGACCCCTGCTCCCCTTCACTCTCAGTTATAACAGTTCTAATAAAAAACAAACAGTTTGTAGCAAACCATCTAGCCTTATCACAATCCTACAATTTGCACACTATGATATTCAAGATTCACTGTTGGACAGTATAACATCTTATTTAAAAATATACATGTGGTCCCTGTTCTAATGATTCTGAGATCCTGATGAGACCTGATTCCCACTACTTGAGATAATAACATTGTTGTATAAAGTCCTGACTGACTAAAATGACTGGAATGCGAGACACTTTATAATTCTATCTGTCCCACTCACTCATTACCTATAAAGAGAAGTTTACACGTGGAAAATCATTTAGTTTAGCAAAAGTATCCCATTTTATGTAGGGAATAATGATGAACATAGCTTAAGGTGAAATTTCTAAAGCAATGCTTCACAAAGTGTGGCCCTTGGGCTAAGAGCATCAACAACATCCAGGAACTTTTTAGAAACATAAATCCATGTGACCAGCCATCACACTGTGTTAGAAACTGAGTGTAGGATCTACCTGTGCATGTTTTCATCAGCTCTCCGGGTTAGTCTACATCACGCTAAGTCAGAGCTACTCTTTTAAACATGTTTGCTCACATGTTAAGTGTCTCATAAACATAGCCTGTTGGAAACATGTCCCTCTGACCTTATACACCCCATACTGCATGGCTGTTTAAAGTGGGCACGGAGAAGAAACTATGCTCGCTCACTCGCACCATTATATACACGCGATTGTCTCTACTGCCACGGGAGAATTCTAATCTCAAGTGTGTCATGTGTTTCTTACCGATTACAACTGCTATGGCCCCTAGTGCCAATCCCAAAACCAGGATGAGAGGCGTAATGAAGAGCTTTCCAGCTGGAAAACAAAATCAAAATAATTCAGAGTCTCAAATCTGACTTACCAAGCAATTACAGCAGCTCTTTAAAGAAGTATTAGAATCAGGGGCATGTGTAGCACTGATGCACACATGTGTCCATCACCGAAGTTCAATCACACAGTGCCACAAAGCCCTGGGCATATGCCAAGCATCTACAAGTCATTTATTCTTTACAACCAAAATGCTTACAATCCTTCATACTGGCACACTTTACTCTTTGTATTTTTTCCTTCAGATTTCTTCTACCTTCAATGTTCAAAATGTTGAAAGCTCAAGAAAGGAGTAGCGTAGGCTACCATGCATCGAATAATCTATGGAGCTCACAATGATGGAAAGCTAGTAGGGACCACAGTGGGTATCTGACCTGGCCCATGTCTAAGAAAAATGCTTTACTTACTTTTGGGTAAGAGGGGAAATCATATGAACATCTAATAGAGCGAACTCCAAATGGGATGCCTCGAGACAACTGCTGTAGAAAACGACCATTGAATAAATGATGTGTTGGAAGTTATTCAAGTGAATCATTGTAACAAACTTTGAAAGGAAGCACTTATAAGAAGGTCCGGTTTTGGGAGGGATGCCACACTTGGCAGCACCAGCTGACTTCTCTTTTGAATGAATAACTGATCTGTGACAATCATCACTATTGTCACATGTCACTGAAGCCAAGAAGCCACCAGTGGAATCCCTTTGACTTTGAAAGGCACAGACAAAACCAGGACAATTACTGCAACCTTTGAACACATGACATAACTCTACAATCTAAATGCCACAAAGTGTGTGAGAGGAAGTCTGCAGTAGAATCACATAGCCACTCCAGAATCGCAAAGCAACACCATTCTATAAGTTATGTAAAGTGACTGAGGATAATAATTGCATGAGAAAAGATACACAGGCATTTGCTGAGAGTCTGGTAGAAAAAAAGAATTAACTTTTTAATTCATAGAAGTTAGTTTTTGGAATCAGATGACTAGATATGGAAAAATGCTGTTTTAAATATCAAATTGAGAATATAGTTTATTACCCAGTAAAATTATATATGAATCTTTTGTCAGTTTAACATGATGCCCAGTCATGAGTTTTTCTTTTGTTTTATACCAATGACAAAACTCACTTAGGCAGTACTAAGAACTACACTGAAGAGTCTAGAATGCAGTATCCAGGTTACATTAAGAGTCTACTTTTCTTCCCCAAACTTCTACACACAGCTCAGTCTCTTTAGTGGTATTTCCTCTTAAAGTAACCAAGACATTTTCATCTTAGCAACAGAATCAACTGTCAAGTAACAACACTGACTTTTCCCTCCTGAACATCACCAAGGAGCATGTTTCGTGCCTGCCCCTTAGGGGGATTAAACTGGGACAGTGCTAGACATGGTTATTAAGTCTGCTTCTCAGATTGCCTTGACTGGAGCAAGCATATTTTCTCTTATTCCAGGGTCAATAACAATGGTCTTAAAACATCATTTTCAATAGTTAAGTATATTTTTTCACATCCATAATTATATCCTGTTTAAATATTCTTAATTTCAAATTTTATTTAATTTTATGTTATTGTAATACACCATTGATTGTGTGTGCCACCACTGCCCAGTAGTCCATCCTCTCTTTTAAAACAAGGTATGGTGATATAGCTCAGGTTGGTCTTTAACTCATGATCCTCATGCTTTAGCCTCCAGACAATGTAAGACTTCTCCATGTACATTATTATGCCAGGATAGTTTTATATTTCTTTTGAAAATAATTTATTAAAACTTTTATAATGCATTCTGTAGACTATAAAAGTTTGACACTGAATATTAATGACACATGCACTCTAGTCAAAAGTTCAAAGTAACTCATTTATTACCTAAATTTTTGTGACAGTGACCCTTTTTTTTATGTGAACTCTTTAATTCTACTTTCAGCTTCCTTAAATTGACATGGTCTTTTACTTAAATTGAGTATTTTTCAAAATAATTTTTGGAGGAGACTCCATTGCTCTTGCTCATACTAATTTTATGCTATGAAGAGATAAGTTAAAGAATTATCTGTAAAAATTATGTATGTGATTTAAAACTTCAAATTTTGGAGGTTCATAGGATGGCTCAGGTGGTAAAGATGCAAATCCATGCCTAACAACCTGAATTTGATCCCTGCAACTCTCCTGGTAGAAAGGGAGAAGAGATTTCCACACATGTCCACAAGCATGCTGTGGCACATACACATGAATGGCAGTAACACTCCTTGAATGATTTGCTTGTTTCCCAGATGCTGCTCACCACCCTGAAGTGCCCAGGAGCTCTAGCTGTGTGTGGTCACAGTGAATGAAAACCAAGTTTCCCATCCTCAGCTGTAACGGACATGTAGGCGCTTGCTCTACCTCTGGCCAAGGGCACTTAAAGGCACTCGCACAGACAGGGTGATAGACGTGGGGGCTAAGCTAAAAATCATACCCTCTCTCATATGGCAGGAGTAAGTAATTTGGGAATTTCCGGTTTTCGTGGGATAAGAGGAATGGGGACCCCTCCAATGGGGAGTGGTGTCCAGCTTGTGTCAAGTTGACAACTGAACCAATCATCATAACCACTTAGTGATAGTTGTATTTGGTGGCCAGAAATTGTGTGGCAGGGAAATGTATTTTAAGTCAGCTGCCCCTTATGGTGTCAGGGTTATTTATGGTGGCTTAATTAAATGTACATGTGTGTGTTGTAGCTGAATACACACATGCATCTGAATACAAGATAGACCACACACACACACACACACACACACACACACACACACCAGAATTCAAGACGGTGCTGAAACAGGAAAAGAGCCACAGGAGAGTTGAGCTTTGTGTCTGAGGTCGTTCTCTGTCTAACTAGATTTGCTGATGTGACATCGCTCACAACTCTGCAATTTTCTCTCGTGGGACGACTCTTACAAATACTGCCTATATCAGTTATCTCCAAAGTCCACAGAAGCAGCATGTAAATACTGTTTTTATCATTGTAATTTTTCCCTAACAAGCAAATGAAGGAACAGAAAATACTGAAAGGTATTAGAACCATTGCTATTGATGGTGTGACTCTGGAAAAGTAGTGTGTTTAATTAAAATTTGGTTGAGAGGTTTCTTTGCTTGTTTGTTTGTTTGTTTTCAGTGAT
Organism: Phodopus roborovskii; assembly: GCF_943737965.1. NCBI lineage: Eukaryota > Metazoa > Chordata > Mammalia > Rodentia > Cricetidae > Phodopus > Phodopus roborovskii. The sequence goes on from NW_026125397.1 coordinate 12,365,566, forward strand.
CATGCATAGGTTTAGAAAGTGGTGATGCTGGTCTCCGCATAGTAGAGTATACATAAAAATGAAGTCTGTAACTCAGACCAACCTCTCTCAACTCAGCCATCGTAACTCTAGAGAGGAGTGAGTCATAGCCTTGAACAGGCTGAGTACAGTCACAAAGGTATTCCCATAAACCAGGCAAAATGGCTAGGAAAGACAAAGAATGTTTGGATGTTTTAAAAGTCCTGGACACCCAGGAAAAATGTGTCAAAGAAAGCACCATGCTATAGAAAGAGAAAGAAATCTCACAGTGGACACATTGCCCAGGAGGTGGGAACTAATTCAAGAAATCAGATGAGGTCAGAAGGACTGTGTAAATGAAGGGAGGGCATGGGGCCGGGTGATCTGATAGGAGCAGGTATTTATGTTTCTGTTTGCACGGCTTATGTGTGAGCGCAGGGCTTTGTATTATCTGAAGAGGGGGTTAAAGCAGTTACCTGGGTAACTAGACTTGGACTTATATGCAATTGAGAGCTTTCGTACTTATTTCATTATCCGATTAATTGTTGATTACTAACAAGATGCATGAAAATATCATTTCTATAGGTATTATACAACTCCCACAGGGCTGTGGGGTGTGTGTATGTTTTGTTCAACATCGTTCCCTGTTAAGTGCTGTACCATGCTTATGTAATGAATCAATAGAGCATCTATGTGTTTAAGATGCCTGTTAATGTCCATACAAAAATAAATAGGACATTCTTTTTGTCACCAATTGGCTCATTCCCAGTGTTTCAGAAATGGTGGTCATGAATAGTGTCATATGAACAATCTTAACTTTTCAATTTTGATCACATTTTGGTAAAAGCCCTACTACAATCCTTGGCACATAACAGGCACACAGGATTCTCAAGGCTGGGACACTTTTAGCAACACTCCTTAGGTTCTAAGCAATACTCACCACAGACTGACCCTCGAACTAATCTTCTTAAATGAGGTCTCTCTGGGAGGTAGCGATATTTGCATCCAAATATACTGAGGTTTGATGTGTGGTCTCCAAAAAACCGGAGCTGGCGGTATCTCTCTCCACATCGATAACAAAAATTAGTGTTACACTGTGAACAAGTCATATGGTCACATCCTTCCGTTCTCTGGATATGAATCTGGATAAAAGGATAAAGAGAAGGAAATGCAATTAATGTGTTTCAAGAGTAAAATTCCAAATATTTCAGAACCACTTTTACCAAATTAAAAGTCTTATGTAGCATTTCTGGCGAGAAGTTTTCAATTTGTTTGTAATCATTTTTATTTAAAATATTCCCAATATTAATTTTTACCATTATAAGTTTATAATGTTGCTGTGGGACTTGTATGCTGATGAACATTTTAATGTACTTAGGAACTTTGTAAATAACATGAGTCAAACCTGCCAGAGGTTGTTTGACTCTTATTAGGTAAGTCATGGCCACAGCCTACAACTCCACACATTTTAATTGCCACTCTACTTTTTCCTTGGGTACACAGACTTAGTGTGTAGTCAAGGGCATATAAGCACTTATGTTCCAGGGCTGCTACTAAATTATGATTTGGGTAATAAACCAAAGCTGCTGATTATTGCTCCTGGTGCCTTATCCTTTTACAGTTATACAGTTTTCTCTTTGTATAAGCTGGTCCTATAGCAGTGCATACACGCTTTGTGCAGCCTATCAATTATCTGAGGGTCTCTCTTTAAGAACAGATGTAAATTGTAGACAAAACTGCATAAAAGACCTAAGAAAGGGCTGTGCTGGTAAAGGCTTTCAAGCTAAGGCTCTACAGCCTCCTAGTAAATTACTCAGCCTCTGGTCCAGCGAACATTATTCTTTTGCCTATTTGTTAATACTTATGGGATCATTAGCCATGCATCCTGCAGATGGCGCTAAGAAATAGCTCAGACCAGGGCTAGGAATACAGTACAACCCCAGATTCAAAGCATAGGGCATCATAAACCCAGTGTGGTAACCCATGCCTGTAAAACCAGCCATCAGAGGACAGGAAGGCAGGAGAATCAGAAGTTCAAGGCCTTTCTCCATCACATGGAGAAAACTCAAGGACAACTTGGACTACATGAGACTTTGCCTCAAAAAACAAAACAAAGTAAAAGACAAAACAATAACATGGGCCAAAGCACTCCTGAACATTTCTGATCTTTCAAGCTTCCAAGGCACGGGGAGAAGGTATGTGTGAAATCAACTGCTAAACACCCAACATCTACTACCCACGTTTGGAGTCTATGCTGCATTGAAATGGAGCTAGCTAATGTTTTTTTTTTCCAAAGAACACACCAATAGCATGAGTGACCTACAAAAGGAGAGAACTGCTGTGCTCCAAGCACTGTACAAAGACTACAAAAAGAACCTTCTCTGATAAGAGATATACTAACTCAGAGATATACTAATCTAAGAGTACGGCTGAATGTCTTTGTAAGTTGTTAAAAGATGTCCACTTAGCAGGACTTATTGGCCAGTGAGGTTCCAGAGCCCCCACACACATTACAAGATATTGCCAGTTCTTTTTGTTAGCCTCCAGAACTTGATGGTAAGTCCCTATTGCTAAACATCCTACACATTCTGAATCACAGAATATGAAGCAATCAAGCTGGATCTAGGAAGTTTTTTCCCCTACCAGCCGATTTTCAAATTTCTGGAAGGTGCTATGAATGCTACTAGAGTAGAAAAGTAATTATCAGTCTTACCCAGCTATCAACCTTGTGAGTACAGTAATGTCAGGCTTGGCAAGACAGGACCACCATTACAATAGTAGCGTGGATGTCATGAGAGTAAACAAGGACCTTCTGGTTGAATTTAAATCCTGCTTCACAAGACAAAATCCATACCTGGCATCATTACTAGGGCCAAGAACCTATAGCTAGACAGGTCATACACTCCAGATGAGAAACTCATGTTATCATTATCCTTCAGCCAATTTTCTTGTAAAACTTGGGACCACCTGCCCAGGGGGTAGCACTACCAACAGCTGGCTGAATTTTCCCATGTCAATCAGTAATCAAGAAAAGATCCCAAAGACATGCTGGCAGGACAGTCTGCTCAGAGCAATTCCCCAGTTGAAATAGCCTCAAATAATCCTGTGCTGTGTCAAATTGACAACTGTAGCTAACTAGATCTCCTCAGACACTATCCAACAAGTAAACAAAAGAAAAATTACACTAACTAGTAGTATTCCCTGATAATCCAGCACTTGGGAGCCCGAGGCGTGAGGATGGCCTGAGTCACACAGGGTTATCATAGGAAGTAACACTCGGTCTAAGAAATAAAAGGCAAGCAGCAGGTTACTGACTAAGTGGAGTTCCAGAAAGGCACAGAATTCACAGCCCTGGGTCTCTGAATGCCTTGGCACAGCACTGCTCATTCTATATCTGGGAAGGCTAATTATCTGCACCCCTCTGCTTAAGCCCTGGCTAATAAAGTCTGCACTGGTCCAGATCATGCACATCCTTTTATTTATTTATCCATGTATTTGTGCTTGTATTATTGTGTCGTATTACTGTGTCTGCCAGGCATACATTTCTATGACTGAGCCCAGAGGGCAGGAGATCTGTGTCCTCTTCTACTAGTCCCTACCTGTTACTTTCAATCATGGTCTCCTGAACCAAAGGCTTTCATTTTCTTGACTACACTGGAAGCCAGCTAGCTTCAGCAATCTGTAACTCTGAGAGCTAGAGTTCCAGGAGTGTGTGGTGCTGTTACAAAGCTTGTTGAGATGTAAACTCTGGTCCTCAGGGTTACAAGCAAGAGCTGAATCACACTGACAGCCTCCTGTACATCTTTTCATTCTTTTTATTAAGGGGCTTGCACATATCCTCACCCAAGCACTGTCTCAACAAGTACGGATCACAGAATTGTCAAACCCAACAATCTTGTTTTGAGATGTTCTGCCTCTTGAACCACCTGATGTCATTTAATCAGCTGATTACTTCCTCCTCCCTGACCTCTGATGTGCATGTCTTTCAATGCCTCTATTTTCCATTCCACTCTATTCCTACTTCTTCACCTATCCCTAATCCCATCCATATTTTCCATACTCCATACATGTTCTTTGGGTGACCTCTCCCACTCAGAGATTATCGGTTTCAATTTTCCTCCACTATATGTCTCGTTTCTTTACTTCATCTGTGGGCCTGGCCCTTCCCCTTTAGATCCACACAACTATTTGTTAGTTACATACATAAGCCATTTTCAAGTCAAATAAGCAGAACTCAAGTCACCATTGTTCTGGAATGCTTTAGTCCTTCGAAAATAAGATAAAACTGTATCTTGTCTCCAATACATCCTGTTAGGCACACAGCTAAATATCCACTGGGCAGCTTAGTTAGCTTCCTCTAAACTTTCTATGTGATCAAGAGAGCTCACGCTCCAAGTAATTTGGCTGGTCCTTGTCTTCTCAGCCTTTTGACAATTAGCCTAAGCTTACATCACCATCTTTCCAACTACTTACACCTACTTTCAAAATGGCAACAGCAATCTAAAATATAAATCTACTACCATTCAACTCTTGCTCAGATCCACTTGGTGGCTCCTAGAGGAGACAATAAGATTAAGTTCCTCAAGGTGGCATGCAAAGTCTGGGTTCTCGATCACTTCCCCGACACCACCTTGACAACACTTCCGAGAAGTTTACATTACAGGAATCACCACGAAACTATGGCTCCCACATGCCACACTGTCTGCATCCGCACTTTGGTCACACATACTGAGTGCATGTTCCACCACTGAGCTACAAGCTCCATTTTATTTTAAATGCTGAGTTGGAGTTGCTACAGAACAGAAAGTGAGTCTTAAAACTGAGCTATCTGATAGTTTGAGATCCTTTAGGAAAAATGGCTGTATCAATATTCATATAAAGATTGGGCCTCCAGGGTTTTTCCTCACACAGCTCTGCCTAAATGGATCATGAGGACTCCACCCATCCCGGAAGTGCCATAGTATACAAGCGACGCTCAATCAGCCATCTCATCCCCTTGTAGAGAGTTCAGAACTCTTGTTTTACTTGGCAGGAGATGCTTGCCTATCACAAATGAGGCTAACGTTGCCTTGGGGTCTTGTGGAAGAACTAGACTCTTGACATAATTTTCAAATGCATTAGATATTCACACAGATGAAATCTATTTCTAATAATTCAAGGATATTAATAGTTTTCATGTAGCATATTTTTAACTTACACTACTATTATGAAACTGAGATATTGATTATATCCGAACTTGGAATCTAACTTGATTTTATATTTAAGCCCAAAATGCATTTTAAAACCATGTTTTCTCATACTACAGCTACATATACACATATGCTTTTATTACAAGCACATGTATGCATATAGACATGTAAACATGTTTAGACATTCATACACTTTTTTGCCTTCATTTAAAACTGTTAAATATAAAGTACAGATATTGATGTTTTAATTTCAAAGTTTATTAAATATCAAAATATATATGTATGTATCTGTTTCCTATTTCTTTTAATTTTGTAACACATACATGTTATTAGTACATGTTGTTACATTATAATAGTGTCACTCGTTTCTATTTTATAATTATTAAGGCATGAATGCAATGCATATTTGCATTACATATTTAATCTCCAAAGAGTAAGCAAGTTTGTTTGTCATAAAAATACAGTTCTGGTTGGGTATGAGAAGGCACATGCGCATAACCTCAGCACTTGGAAGGCTGCTGTGGGATGACTGGAAGCTACCTACGGCAGAGGCTGGTGTGCAGCAGTAAATGGTGGCATATGTTAGACAGTACTGTCATCATTATCAATGTGTTAACCGTATAAAAGAAGGACTGCACACCAGAATTTAGCATGACCTATTAGTATTTTTTGCTTATTTACGCGCGCGTGCCGTGAGTGTGTGTGTGTGTGTGTGTGTGTGTGTGCGCGCGCGCGCGCATGTACGCTACCAGGCAAATAGCTCAGAGCATGAGGAAGCAAAGGTCAACAACACTCTGTCACTGATCACAGGTCTGACACTTCCTTTAAAAGCAGAAAAGTAATCGTCTTTTTATCTTGAAATAAGAAACGTGTTGGCTTAGGATAACAATGAACTACCATTGTTTCATATTATTTCACAAATCATGTTAGTCGTACATTAGCCTTAGAATCCAAGTAATTCCTGATTCATTAGTTTTCTACCATGTCTTAGAACATGGCTCAGACAGAAGTGTGCAGTAATTTCTGTAAGAGGAGACTCAAAGTGTTCAGCCGAGGGTCATCTGCTTTGTTCACTGTGGCTAATTTCTATCACATGGCACACAAATTTGAGTAAACAGTTTTAAAATTTGATAGTAAGGGAGAAAGTAACTTGAAAGGAGGAGGTTTAATGAATTCCCTTTTGCCCTCTGCCTGCAGCACAACCACCAAAAATGACTCCCTAATAATTTTGAAAACATTAAGTCAACTTGGCTTTGGTAAGCTCTGAATTCTCAGCAAAATTTGCCCTTTACCCAAAGAAGGAAAAAACATACAAAAATTAAAAACAAAGCACACACACACACACACACACAAAAAAAAAAAAAAAAAAAAAAAAGCTAGCTAAACCCCTAAATGTTGTACAGGTTGTATGAGATGTTAGTCTGTGAGCTATGAAACGCCACAAAGCTGTGACTTCCTGTTTCCTAGTTGAATTTAATATCTAATTATGAGCAAGTTTAAATATTTTCAACATTCCAGATGATGATTTAATGGCTATCCATGGACTCATTATCCACATTAATGACACACAAAAAAATGGTACATCCTTCTAGGTAGAAGTACCGAAGAGAATGGTTTCTTGGCAGACTGCCTTCTTCATGTTTTATTGACTCAACATTCCACTTGCTTTGCACTTCCCTCAAAGTATCAACTAGAACAGCCCGGAGGTATGGACTCCAGCATCTTCAAAGTTCATGTGTTGAAAACACATTTGGAGGGCTGAGTTTTTGCTTTAGGAAAAAAAAAAAAAAAAAAGGGATTTGTCTGTCTCCCGAGTACTAAGACTATAGGCATGCACTGTTACAGCCAGACACGGATAATAAAGGTCAAGATGTCAAAGAAGGACTCAAAGCTGGGAATCAGATGCCTTGTGAAAACATGAATACTAGCAGCTACTGACTAGACTGAAGGCTTAAGGTTAAAATACACGTGGCTGTGAAACTTCTTACAACAGCAGTGTTTAATGAGTTTTATATTGCTGACACCTTTATTAATTAGAATGATGCATCTCACTTTTAATTTTATTAGTCTAGCAAATCTCAACTCACTTCAGAACTTATGTATAGTGTCAAGTTGAACTTTTGAACAGACAGTATTTTGTCCCCCACTAAAATTTAATTTCTTCACTTGTGTAAAATTTAATTCGAAGGTCAGAGCATCGTGATCTATGTTTAGATTAATTGAAGGGAAATCTGTCAAAATAATCTTATGTTTTATTTAGAGTCAGAACTTACACAAACAGAAAAGTCGTTTTTATAAGAATGCTGTATCATAATTTACTGAATAAACTTCTACAGTCAAAAGAATGGGAGTGGCCCACATCTTTACCTAGCACTCAGAAGTAGAGAGACAGAGGCAGGCAAATGTCTGTGACTTTTGAGACACACATTGTTTACAACCAAGATCTAGCCAGGAGCTACATGGTGAGAATATGGCCTCTAAAAAAAAAACAAAACAAACAAACAAAAAACAGGAGAAGAAGAAAATAAAGAGGAAAGATAATGATGGGGATAGAAGGAGGGCTCAGTGGTTAAGAGCACTTACTGCTCTTGAAGAGGGTTCAGATTCGATTCCTAGCACCCACACTGTGGCACACAATCGTCTATAATTCTAGTTCCAGGATTATCTGATGCCTTCTCTGAACTCTGTGAGCTCATAAATTCATGAAAGTACTTACATATGTACATAACATTCATCAATAAATAAAAAGAGGATATGACTCATCAAAATGATTAAGCAAAATAGCTCTTGATAAAGTGTTATTATAATTTCACAAAAACAATTCATAAATAATCTATGGAATTGTTTTGTGTGTTTACCTCAATACAAAATAATTACACTTATGAGTAAGTATCTTGATCATAAATGATTGTAAAGAACTTTTACCACTCATTTTTACTATCTGTCAATTCCAATTATACTTTTATTATGTTTTATTTATACATTTGTGTTTATCTATGTATGTATGCATGTCTACATACACACCACACATATTTGTAGAGGCTAAACCACAGAATGCAGGAGTTGAATCTCTCCTTGTACCATGTGGGTTTTGGAGCCTGCACTCGGGTGGTCAGTTTTGATAGCAAGGTTTCTTTACTCCCTGAGCCATCTTGCTGGCCCCAAAATTCAATTATAAATACTAATTTTGATTTGCTTACAGGGGTCAAATTTTCTCATAGTACCATATCATGTATGAAACCCTATTTTCCACTTGAGGCAAAGCCATCTCACTGTGGAAGAAGAGACATTGATAAGTGACAGAGAGGGACAAGCTGTTTTATTTAAGCCACTAGTTCACACAAGGGATGGCCACATTCTAACGCTGCTTGAATGATGTATAATCATTTTGAACTCACCAGTTTTGTTACAGAACTTTTCTAACAACTTAGTAACAAGAATGGAGATCCCAGCAAAGATAGTACTAGGTGTTATGATTTTACATTTGCTTGGTAAGAATTACAAATTAATTGGTAGGGCAGAATTATTTAATAAACGCAACTGAGCCAAGATGTTGCAATTGGGAAAAAAATTATTTTAAATATCTAATTCATAGTAAACATTAAGTAAATTATAGTCAGATTAAAGTTAAAAAATTAAAGTATTGATACATCAAAAGGTTAAAGGAAAGGAAGATAACAGACACAATTAAATTTTAACATGAAACTCTGGATGTTGTGATGTTTAAGCTTAGAAGCAAATACATATGGAAAACATGTAAGTATATAAAATATATGTGTGCATGATATTTATGTGTGCTTGTATATATGTTGAAAGAGAAAGAAAATAATATATTCAGACAAATAAAATTTTAAAAATATGTGCAAATCATTTTTTTAAAAAACAGAAAAACAAATAGAGAAACTATTGGATAAAAGGAGTTAAAATTTTGAAATACAGAGTTCATAGAAGTGGATGCAAACAAGTATGACCCAACTTAGCCCACTAAAATAGCCAAATATGAACAGAAAATTTAAGAAGGGTTCATGACTAACTCAAAGGAACCTGACTTTATATTCAGCTTGTAAGAAAATTAGCAAATGTAAATATAAGGACATATTTCACAATCGTTAAAGTAGCAAATGAGCAACAATATACTTGGAATCAGAATAGGAGAAGCTTACCAGAACCTCTGCCGGTTTTCTGGGGAAGTAAGTTGTTTCCCTGCTTTTAGAATGTAGCAATTTCACATTATGCACCAAATAGGAAAAACGGTGACCCTGCATCCACCAGCTCTGCCTTTACAGTGGCATGTTAACAGTTCAAAACAGAAAAAAGGATGCATCCATGATACATATGACAGTTAACAGAAATGTTTAGAAAACAATTTAGTAACATCAGAAATGTTTGAGTGGTTAAAAAAAAAAAAACTAATGACACTAAATAGTCACAATACTATCCTTGAAATCTTTATAAAATTAATTTACAAAGGGTGTAGGCCACAAAGAGACAGGGACATATTAACAGTGAATGCGGTAGTACCATGGGATGCGCGGAAATGCCTTCCGGTTCACCCCAAATTTGGATCAAGTCTTGTGAACTTATAAACAAACATTTAAAAATACAAATTACTATTAACACTATAAAATTAACTTAAAAACACAATGATAACAGAATGCAAAAATACAAATAAGCTTGGTCAAATCAAAATTCACACACCACATTTTGTTACAAACATTGAGAATATTTACATGAAACAAAACTGACAATTGCGCCATTGGGAGCAATGTGTGTGAAAATCTTCAAAAGTTTTGAAAATTTTAATCTTCCTTTTTTGTGTTTGTAAATATTAATAGATGATTTGAGAAAGAAAGTCCTAAGAGTACAAAATACTAACTCACTGAATCTGTCTTCTTAATTTCTACTAGAAGAAATGTTTCTTTGGAGGAGAAAGAGGAGTGATTTCAAAGACAGAAAAGAAAAAGAAAAGATCAGAAAATGCAGAGCTTTAAAGTCATGACGGGAAGAAAGAGAATATTTGCAATCAAAACAAGCCATAAAATATGACTTACACCAACTTATGTCTTACATTGTATGGACTTGGACTGCACCAGCAAATGGTTGTTTCAATGCCGTCATGTGAACAGTTCTATGGCTCTCTCTTTTGGGCTATTTATAGGGTAATTCTTTTGAAAGCCTCTTTACCTTTTACCTGTTGCTCCCCATGAGCCACAGCACTTACACTTCCTCTCAGCTATTTATCTGTACATGGGGAAACTAGGAAGTTGTTAGTGCCCTTGTTAGTGTCCTCTGAAAACACACTGGCTGCGCTTTCTCTCAAGCTTCCATTGAATGTTAGGTTAGGGTAATTTTCTGTGTTGCTTCTCTTCATTAAGAAATCCCCCACTGCATAACGTTGCATGGCCATTCATGAACCAGACTAAATGGAAATTGTTTTTACAGCTATTTAGAGAGGTGCGAAGTGCACTCTTCGGGGAGTGTTCAGTAGAATGAGTTAATAACACGCCTCAACTCTTCCTGGCCTGGGTTGGGTTTGGAACTGAGAAATACCTTAGGATGGAGTGGTAGTGACAGAAAAGCAAAGCAGCCAGTTCAACAGGTCTGCTCCCCAAGGCAGGGAAAAGTAAGAACAGCCTAACACAGAGCACTGTGGACCACTTTGAAGTCGGGCTGGTCTGTAGGTCCAGCTGCCGAGGAGGCTGAGGCAGGAGGTCCAGATCAGCCTGAACAATGCAGAAAGAAATTTCCTCACAAAATTCTTCTGGTCACTAAGGATATAGCATAAATTTTGCACTATACTATTTACTTTCTAAATGCATAAAATAAAATGTAAATTTGGTACAGCTAAAACATTACATGCTCACTAATACATTAATTTATAAAATACTTTTACTACACTATGGATTCACCATTATTAATTTTAAATTATTTCCTAATAATTTAAAATTACCATTTATCTAGTGTGAGGTGTCAAGAAAGCAACTGCAAAATTATCCTTAAAGTTGGGCCCAATATGGTTGTCTAAAGTAAATTTTTTCAAATATAGAAGCCACACATGGCAGAAATTCGAAAACTTACACACACACACACACACACACACACAAACTTTCTAAAGTAAATCTTAAAATAAAAGTGTCACACTCCAACAGATGTGTATCATGTAGCATCCAGTCTCATATTTTCAAAGTGAATGATTTGCTAACATCTCTAGAGGACAACCTTCCTTGACTATTGCAGAGCTGGTTTTTACCATCGAGGTCCCAGCTCAAAGGCATGCTAACACTTGAAAACATGAATGGTTGTCAAGAGAGAAACCGGAAAACAGGACTCATGGAATCACAAATTCCTGACATTCGTCTAGCTTTGCCCTTGATAAGATTGACAGAAAGGCAAAAGTGGCCAATATAAAGCAATGCCAGGCAATTTAAGATAAGCAGAGACAGACAACAGCAGGAAGAGAAGAGCAGAGGACCAGGGGACTCAGTCTGTACCAGGTTTGGAGATGCAGTTATGTACAGCAAGTGACATAAGCTTTCCTATTGTCTTCCCAACAGCATCTACTTGTGCATGCATCTTAACCTGTATGTGAAAAATAAGGATTTCTGTACTTTAGACTAATATTTGTAAGCAGCGTTCTTAAGTTTTGAATTATAATGCTAATGATGATATTGGACACTTTATGCACACACATGTTCAGTTTGACATCCAATATCATTAGTATCGAAAAAAATGAAACATCAAAGCCTTGTTCACACCTGAGTAGGCAATTATAAATATGCTACACTTCCATACTGTGAATACGGCTCAGTGAAATGCAGGTATCATTTTCCATTCCTGCTACGGGTTATCTCACCTTGCACTTTGGACACTTCTGGGCATTTCTCTGCCCGTGCTCAATTTCGCTGGCCCAATGACGCAATAACTTGTCTCCTTTTCTGTACTCCTTGCAGTTAACACCTTCATGCCAAGGAGCATGGCACTTAAAACACCAGATGAATTGGCAAGTAGGACACTGGATCTGTGCAAGAAAAACAGTGTTAGTACTTAGGAGACACCCGAGTGTTTTCTACTGCTGTGATAAACACCATAACCAAATGCAGCCTGGGGAAGAAAGGGGTTGTTTGCTTACACATCCCAATCACAGTCCATCATAAAGGGAAACACGGGAAGGCAGCTGGCAGCAGGAATTGAAGCAGAGGCCACATAAGAACACTGTTTAGTAAGGGGTCAGTCAAGACCAAGCTGGAGAAACCCACAGAAACATCTGACCTGAACAAGGGGGGAGCTCATGGACCCCAGACTGAGGATAGCTGGGAAACCAGGAGAGGACCGACCCAGACTCCCTGAACGTGGGTGTTAGTGAGCAGGGCTGGGCAGTCTATGGGGCCTCTGGTAGTGGACCAGTATTTATCCCTAGTATACGAACAGACTTTGGAAACCCATTTCACACAGATGAATACTCTCTCAGCCTAGACAGATGGGGGAGGGCCTGGGCCCTGCTCCAAATGATACGACAGACTTTGAAGATCCCCCATGTAAAGCCTCACCTTCCCTGGGGAGCAGAAAGGGGATGGGATGGGGGTTGGGGGTAGGAAGACAGGGAGGAGGGGAGGGTGAGGGAACTGGGATTGACATGTACAACAAGCTTGTTTTAAATTTAAATTTAAAAAAATCATAAAAAATTAGTGATTTTCAGGTTAAATAAATATTACAAATGTAAAAAACAAACCAACACACTGCTTACTGGCTTGCTCCTCATGGCTTGCTCAGCCTGCTTGCTAATAAAACCCAGAACCACCTACCCAGGGGCGGCACCACCCACAGTAAGTTGGGCCCTCCCACATCAATCATTATTCAAGAAAATGCCCTACAGGTAAATATGGCCAGCAATTTTCTCAATTGAGGTTTCTTCTTCCCAGATGACCTAAGCCTGTGTCAGGCTGGCAAAAACATTCACCAGCATAGTGTCTAATGGGATAAGAATGTCAATGCTTTGGGAAATTAGCTAAGGTTATTATTTGAAATACTTTCTCCAAGAACAAACAGGACCAAATCTCAGTAAAACATGAATACTCTGCGATGGAAAGAGGAAAGGACTGTTTGGGCAAGAATAGTTTGCTGTTTAGAGACTACTCAGGCATCCATCGAACACGTGGGACATTTTGAAAATCAATTCAGTTTTATGAAAACCTCCCATCCTGAAGCAGAGCAAATCCAAACACTTTGACTGCTCGTCAATTGACGTGACCCTTGAGCCAGCTTTCCAGTCATTTTCATTGCTTTTCCAAGCAAAGGCTAGCTTACCTTTGCAGAACATTCCTCAAAGGGAAAGCACACTAGCAACACCACACTGCTGGATCAGCAGTGACCACTGAGGGTCACGTGAGAAAGGTGTCCGTGTGTAGATCCTGCCGGTGGCCCCTAAGAAGCCATCAGAAAGCATCCTTCTTTGTGAATATGAATGTATGGAATGTGTTCACTGAAGCGATGTCTTCTACTCTACACGGGAGTGTCTCTTATGCCTTCCACTGTTTCGATGGCAGTGAAGTGTGTGACATTTGCACACAGTATTCCTCGTTCAAACTCGAATGGCATTTGGTCATAATACATGGTCCCCCCAATTTGTTTAAATGAATGAACACCTCCCCTCAGATGATCTCATAACTAAGACCTCTCTTACTCCTCTTCATGCTTCTGCGCATAGCGTCACAGCAGCCGGACGGACACTCTGAACAACAGTTTCTTTTGATAAACCGGAGCTAATGCTACCACTTCCACTTTTGGCTGTGGATGCTTTTTTGACAGCACGGTTCCACTGTGTCCATTAACTAAGAAGCAGTTACAGGCACGGCTCTATTGCTTACACCTCACAAGACTCAAGTTCTCACTCATGGCGTTAGAAATTCTGGCCATGCTGGCACACCCTTTTAGTGCTAACACTTGGGGACGTGGGAGGAAGACTGGAGGCCACCCTGAGCTGTATACAGGGGTCAGGTCTCAAAAACGGAAACATTCTTTCTCCGTAAATATGTAATAATAAAATTTTGCTTTCAATTTTATACAAAAACGTCAATTGTCATAGCAGAATTCTTTAACTTCAAAATTCTGTTAAATGGAAATAATGCACCTTATTTTTTTTCTCAAAATAATGCTACAGAATATATATGGCCTTCATAAGTGTACAGTATAGATGATGATAGACATTAAGTAATGCAGCACATAGGCATTAAGAAGGTATTTGAATCTAAATGGCCGGCGTACCCTTTTACCACATCAAAACTCTTCATCATATTCAGTGGCATTCCTTCTTTAATAAGTGAAAACTTGGAATTTCTCACCCAAAAGTCACCATGGTTAAACTACTCAATTAGTCACCATTTTACAGGATTCACAACCCACAAATATAATAAGGGAGACTCCTTGGTTTGGGGGCGTAAAGGATTATTACTACTCAAGTAATTTTCTTTATTTATTTAAAAAAAAAACCCACTTGCCTTTTCTGTATTAAAATTAGTCCTTCTAAAAACAGTAAGAGGGAATTTATTAGACTTGTTTATACAACATCAGCTGGGTATACCAATAATAAGAGTCTATATACTAAGCTTGTTTTGTTTTTTAAAGAGAGTGTTTCATGTAATCAAGCTGGCTTCCAAGTTACTAAGTAGCAAAGGATGATCTTTACCTCCTTATCTTTCCACCTCCATCTCCCAAGTGCTGGAATTACCTTCCCCACACCACACTGGACTAAGTAAGTCATTTTTAGGGGAGGAATAATGAGTTGACATGGGTAAGCTTCAGACAAAAAGCAAGAGAAACTGTTTTGTCTCTTAGGTCATTCAACAGTGCAGAACAGAGGCCAGCATTATAAATGAGGGTTTCCTTTTGCATACAAACGGGATGGTAAGGAAGTGAAGAACACATCTTCCCATCACTCATCTTGCAGGTGTCAGAAAGTATGAGTACTTAATTCAATTGTCTCCTATCCGACAGTATTCACAAGTCTAAATCACCAAACTCTAGCATCATTAAATGAAAATATGTGAGGCCTTTTTTGAAGTAACTAAAACAAGCCTGAGTTCAAATCACAGAGCTCATATTTATTTTTTAAAAAGCCAGGCATTGAGGTTGTTCATGCAGGCAACCTTAGCTCTGGGGAGTTAGAGGCAGATACATCCAGGACTAAGAGTGGTCAGTCAGCCTAAATCAGTGAGTAAGGTTGAGTACAGGGCCAAGTAAAACACACACACACACACACACACACCACACTTCACTTCTTCTGCAGGGTTTTTAATTAGATTTAGATTGTATTTATTAGGGAATAGAAGAAGTAATGTAAAGTTACTTTGAGACTGGGAATCACTTCATGGAGGTGGAACACTATGATGGCTCAAGGATCCATGTGGCCAAAAGTTGCACTATGACCACATCAACAGATTTTGAACAGTGATAATCAGAATACGTGATTATGGTAAGGTACCATAAGGAAGGAACCTGGTACCTGGTGTCTGAACCAGAGAATGTGATGCCCAAGAAAAGTAACTGAGACAGCCATTATAAAGCAAGATCTGAAGTCAACTCACACTCAACTGCTTTCCACACTCCGAACAGAAATAGTAGACAATAATAGCAACTTTGGTATTCAGAGAATACAGCCTAACTGTCACAGTACTGACTTTTGTCTGAAGATGCCACGCCTTATTCATTAGGACCTTAACCACCATCAAACTTGGCCTTCTCCAAACACAGAAGTCAACACTGCATCTTCCTCCACTCTTGTGTTCAGTCACTGCCCTGGGGGAATGCCAGACCGCAACCACCACAACCACAGGCCTACCACACGGGGGTGGGGGGGTTTGGGGGAGTGAGGAGGCTGTCTTCTGAATAAAATGATCTCCATGCACACACTAGCCTCCATCCTTCCCACACGTGGGCTGGTGTGTATATGAAATGTGATGCCCGGTCCAGCTGGGGGCAGTGTTGGGGAAGGCTGGGAATCCTCAGGGAGAAGAGGGTCACTGGGGCAGTTGCTGAAGCTTTAGGGCCCTGCCCCCACTTCCTGTCTTCTCTTCTGCTTTCTGATTGCAGATGCAATGTGGCCAGCTGCCCCCTGCTCTCCTTGCCACACACTCCCCAGCAGGACGGACTGCATCCTCCTGAACCGTAGGCCAAACAATTCACCCCTAGCAGGACAGAGTGCATCCTCCTGAGCCATGGGCAAAAGAACTCACCCCCAGCAGGACGGACTGCATCCTCCTGAAACGTAGGCCATACAACTCACTTGTGTTCACTGCTTCTTGTCGGGTATTTTGTCATCACAACGGGAAAGGTCATGAATACACTACTCAAGGTTAAGTCAGAGAATAACAGCTGTATCACCTGGAAGCTTGCTGGAAACACAGGACTCGTGAAAGCCCATGCACAATGATTCAAGCATTTACACTTTTACAAGATTCTCTTCAGGTGATTCATAAGCGTGCTAAAGTTTGAAATGGACTAATCTAATGCCTTCCAACTCCGTCTCTTTGACCACAAACAGCCCAGTGATTCTTCCAAATACAAGTAGCCACCGGCTGACATAGTTGACAAGCCACCTAAGAGGTAGCTGATGCCTGCTTTGGCAGCAGAGGTTACTCACTCTTCAATGATAAGAGGCAAAAGTGTGTCTTCTCTCTTTAGAGGCAAAATGGGGATACACATGCACGCATCCAGACTTTACCGTGGAGGCAAAGGCAGAAAGAGTGTGTGAAGACCTCTGGAGAAGAGAACTGACTTATGATTTGTGCTCTTATGCCACCAGAGCTCCTGGTTCTCCCTGAGCCCTGCTTTCTTCCTTCCTACTTCCAAAAGCAGAGCAGGGCAAACCTCATTGCTACGGCCTAAGAAAGAGCACCTATCCGCATCCTATAATTGAAAACAGTCTAATGAACACAACCTTCCATTGCTGTATCCTGAGAAAGCTTCTTTCTTCAAAATGTCTTCCCTATACTTCCCAACTGCATTTAGTACCTTTACCAGGAAATTTACGTTAGGTAGGCAGACATCCAACCTCTCCAAGAGTCTACAGATTCACTAAAGGCAAAGACTTCATCTGTCTCGCTCTTCCTGGATTCTCTCTACTAGTAAGTAAAGCATAGGCAACTGGTAAGTTCTTTGTAAGAGGAATCTGACTAAATCCATTAACTGACGCGGCACTACCATACCACCAGGCGATGTCTACTACTTTATCTTCATGACACTGTTTGATCTTTACGATTAAGGTGCAATCTCTTCTGCATGGATTAATAAATACTCAGCTGTCCTAAGCAAATAATGTTTTCCTGTAAACTCATCATGCCAAGAAACCAACACTCAAGACAAAGAAACCAAAACAAGTAAAACTGCAGATAATATTTACTAAGTTTCCATTTTCCTATACACAGTTTTACTTTTTAAAAATGTATTTGCGTGTATATGTGGTGTATAGATGTGTGGGATCATATGGATTTCTGCACTGTGTGGAGGCCAGACATCAATGTCTGATGTTTTCCTCTACTGCCCTTTCTCTTATTTTTGAGACAGGGTTTCTAAGTGAACTTGGAGCTCCCCAACTGGCTGTGCTGGTTGATCAGAAGGCTCCTGGGATCTGCCTTTTTCTCCAGGCCTCTCCAGTGTTGGGGATTATAGATGCATGATGCTGTGTCCAACTTTTATGTAGGTGATGGATTTGAACCCAGGTTCTCCAGTTTGTATACATCAAGCCCTTACCAACTGAGCCAATGCCCAGCCTGGTAGTTTTAAATAAATAATAAAATCATTACTCACTATGCTCAAGGTTAGAGAACATTCATGCATAACTGCAAGCATTATGAAGGTAAGAGCTACCTTAGTTTTCCATGAGGAATTTCCTTTATTAGAATATCTGGTTCAACAGATTCACAATAATGAAACCCAGTCATTAATTCATTCATCACGGAGATATATAGCACCTGAGTGGCAGGTACTGACCATACTGGTTTTTGTTTTCACATAGAAAAGAATGAATATACTCTGTCTGTAAGGAACTTATGAGGAGCAGACAGACAGGAAGCCGGGCAGCAATAAGATTGGGTAATAACCTCTGGGATAGAAGCTTGGGAACGATGCTTCAGAGAAGGCTGGAAGATAAATTCTCAGAGTAATTCTGGTCTTGCACCGTGAGCAGAATGGTGCCATGGCATGAGATAAGACGCGCACACCTTCACATTTCCTCCTCTAGAAAACAAACAGGTCAGTAAATAAATGAAGAGAAGGAAAGAAAAGGATTTTCCTTCTTTAAAAGTCTTATCACTTATTTTTCTGATAATGGATCAAGATAGCAAACTTATCCAAACACGTGACCTTGCTAACCTCCCATAATACCAACTTTGTGGCTACTATTATGTATTTCATACACGACTGTTGCGCAATCCATTCACCTCAAAACTTCACATTTAAAGATTTTCCCCGCTAAGGCAATGTATCAGAACCTGAACAGAAGAACCGCTTCCAAAGATCTCCCTTTCCCTCACCTGAAATCACCATTTCATACCAGCCCACCTGGAAATACTGTCCCTCAGCTCGGAAAGCAAGGCCTATCGAAGTGTGAGTCTGCAACATCTTGTCTAGGGACCCACTTTTTCATTGATTTATAAAGGGGAAGAACTAGAAAATTCTGCCTTGAGCTGCCAATCCCCAGGCCAGTGTGTCGTCTTACTGGGTTTGCAGACCATGGGTTAGCAAGGATGAAAGGGAAAAAACAGAGTTCCAACTCTTCTTGTTCCTGGACATCTCCTGACCACTGACCGGCACTTGGCGGACGTATCCTTCCTTCTCCTGGCTGCTCAACCCCAGAAATGGTTCTTTGTTCTCTTCTTTTCTGTTCTAAAGCCTCAAGACGCAATGTGATGAAGAGACACCACCAAAATCTGTTCCAAACACCACTGCAGGTCAATTTATGTTGACTATAAGTCTGGATTGTTATTATTATTATTTAGGGAATTTGTGGGGGTAGATGTAAGGATAAAACATCAGTTGAATTTCAGTATTTGGCTGTTAAAAGTTGAAGGCAGAAAAAAAATCTCTAAAAATATTATGGTTATTTTATGAAATCAAGAAAGAAAGAAAAAGAGGCAACTTTGGCAAGACACCCCATAAACAAAGAAAGAAAGAAATGTATTCATAAAATCTAGGCTTGCATCATTGCTGAGTATTCATAAACACTTCAAGGCTAACATATGCAACACACCCTCTGTTTAACTGGCTTCTCTAAATCAGGCTGGACAGCTTCATTTTTATCTGCCTTGTGCAACAACATCTAAGAAACTACATTTGTCTTCTGCCAGTTGCCGACTTGGATGAGGGGCATCAATCCCAAGAGAAATTCGAATGTGTTAGGAGCTAAACTCACCACTGATTGGCAGCCTGTTTCTCATTCGTAAACAGCTGGAAGTGATGGTGTGTGTGGGGGAGGGGGGTAGGTTGAAGAGGCTCAGGGGTATAGAAAGAAGGGCAAAGCACACTAACTTCACATTCGTGCGGAAAGCTGAAATTTTTTTTACACATAGAAAGAAATTCTGTCATTTCTACCAGAAGGTTAAGTCCACTTTACAAATACTGACAGAATACCCCTCTAAAAGCCCTTAAGAAATTGTCTTTACCACACACCGAGGCAGCATATTTGTGCAGCTTTATAGACTGTGACTACGAAGAGGGCTTGTGATCATTCCAGAAGGTGCTAAAGCTGTATGCCGTTTCTCCAGGACATCTAAATCTAAGTGCGTTTCCTTCTACCTGACACTGAGTCATAGCAACACTGTGCAAATCACCACAGTTCTGCTTAACACTTGTGAGGAGTAAAGGGCTGTTATTAGTTTTGCCCTCAGGAACCACAGAGGTGCCTTTGACATATTCACTGTGTTGGTACGTATGACGTTCAACTCAAATGGAGTCAGAACTAAATTAAGGCGGCTCACTCTTAGTCCACAATTGGAGGGGGGGGGGTCTTGAGATCGAAGAACCCCAATAAACTACAAGAAGTTATTTCTGATCCTCAGTGGTAGTAACCTGTTTCTCCTTCTCCCTCCTTTCCCTAGAAGAACAACTCTCACTTTCTTCTCCAAAGCAAATTTTTTCCTTCATTTTTATAAGTTTACTTACTGTGATGGTCAGTCTTGGTTGTCAACGTGACTACATCTGGAGTTAATTAAAACCCAAGTAACTGGGTACAGCCGTAAGGGATTTTTCTTAATTAAATCACCTAAAGTGGTAAGACACACCTTTAATCTGGGTCAAGTCTTCTGATAGCAGCCTATATAAAGGACGTAGAAGAAAGAAGTTCTTTGCCTGCCTGCCCTCACTCACAATTCACTGGCATTAGAGCCTACTTCTTTGGGATTCTGTCATGTACTAAAGACCAGCTGAAACATCCAATCTTGTGAACTGAACAATTACTGGATTCTTGAACCTTCCATTGGGAGACAGCTATTGTTGGACTAGCTGGGCCATAATCTGTAAGCCACCCTAATAAATCTGTCATCTGTTTTTCAATAGACCTTATTCATCTACACACACACACACACACACACACACACACACACACACACACAGATGACATAGATGATAGACAGCTATCTATCACTTCTGTTCCAGAGTCTAGAGAACCCTGAAAAATAAAGTTACAAATCTCTTCCCCAACCTCTTAATACTGATGACCCATATAAGTCACTTCTGAGCCAAGGGTCATGGGCATCTCTCTGACGTCCCAAAGGGTCTTTACACTTTGTACCATCAACAAATTTCTGACTCAATTGGTTTTCTATGACCTAACAACCTACCCTGTTCCTCTTCTTCCAGATAGTCAATGTCAACCCTCCTCTGTTTCTAGCATCCATTTCTTGCCCTATCATTGACTCCATCGCTACTCTTTTTGACTCTATGTGCTTTCTTAATACTCAGGGCTGCTGACTTTGCTTCCCTTGCCTAATATAAATGACCATAGTGGTTTCTGGTTTGTGTTCAACATGTACTATCTGTTAGTCATGGTGCAGGCCTTTACATGAGTGATTTCATTAAATTCTCATCATACTCTTAGCGCAGAAATGATATTACTACCCCCAGTTAGAGATATGTAAAGTACACTCATGGCATTAGAGAAAGTGTGACAAGATGAGAATATAAATCACGCCTAAAACCAGTGTTCTGACCTACTTTGGTAAATTCACTATTTAAAAGCTTAATGTTTTTACTCTTGTAAGAAACCTTTCCAATCTCTCCTCTTCTCCCACACTTCCAGGACTCTCCAACTATTGCAGGACATATTTATTACTACTACATATTGCTCCTTTATTAGTTCCCTTAGCAAGTAGATTTCATAAGCATACTCTCAAGGTCATATAGCTGCTTATCAGCAGTGAATGAAGTCAGCCTGGATCAGCTTCCTAGAGACCAGTTCGAAAGCAAGGCTCTAACCAAACAACCACATAAAATCCCAAACGATAATCTCTATGGAACAGACCTTCAAAAGAGGGGTGATGCGTTTATCTCTAGGTGTCATGGCAGTACGTGTAAACCATGTTGATCTTCTTATTGTAAACCTGCTTGCAACTTGATAGGCATCAAGTATGACATCAAGACATTAAAGAGATTATCTAAGCTAGAAATTATATTTTTAATCAGAAATTTCAGTCAGCCTATAGAAAAGGAACGGTAAAAATTTTTGATCTTGTAGCATGAGTTACATGGAGAGAATGATGAAAATATTTTGTAGAAAAAAAAGTGAAACTGATTTGACAAGGTTGTCTCTGTATAAATTTCTCAACTCAGGAAAGCACTTATTCAATTTCATATGAATTTGATGATGCTTTGAAGCCAGGACACTTTATTCAAATTATATAAACTGTTAACTGGGGTCTGGAAGGACAAATGAGCACCCAGACTTCTGATTACTGGTGGTATCTGTCCCACTGCCATCTGCTTAGTATAAATATTTAATGAATGATCTTTATTTTTTTTAAAGTATACAAACAAAAGGCTCAGATACCACCCACATTTTAGATCTTAGCTTCATGTGAAAAACACTCACTCAGATAGAAAATAACTGTGACATTTAAAATAAATTTTGAACCTGCTAATCTAAGTGCTTCTGACTTGATAGCCAAAACCATAATAAGTGTCATAATAAGTGACATCTTAGCACAAGATACAGTAACCCAATGATTCAAGAACAATACTCCTAAAATAAACAAACACAATAAAGGGCCTGTTGATAGGTACAAAACTGGCCTAGGGATATAAATTATACCACAAAGAGATAGTAAATTACTCAGGGATATTAGGGATTACGGACAACCTTTTTTAGTTGTTAACTTATTCCACTATATCAAATTGGAAGTGGCTTTGGTTATTGGGATAGATGATTAAAATACATCAAAATGGAAAAAAAGCCTACTTGCTCACCCCAAGTATCAAGACCTTAGTGTCAATTTACCATGCTACCCTGCAAGCATGTATGCCATGGGGCTTTCTGGAATGACCATGTCAATGTCCTTCTTACCTCAGTATCGAGATAATTTTGAGCATGCAAATCCGGTGGTGGTAAGGCACAGCTTGCAGTTTAGTGATGAAAGATGCTTTGAAAGTATATGAGAGCACTATATTAAAGCAGAAAGAAGCACTGCTTCCAGAATTGCTGCAGTCAGGCCTCACACTATGGGCAGCAAGGAATAGGGAGGCTATATGTCTCTTGGCTGTTGTGATTTTTCTCCTCTAAGAGAATAACCAGGGGCGATCAAATCTACATTCAGTGGCAGACTGGCTGCTGTTGAAATCTGCATAGTAGCCCTGCTTTGAGTTGTGCTGCAGTTTGGATCTGGAATGTCCTAAAAGCCCATGGATGCTGGTGAAGGTTGGGTTGCAACCAACTGTGCTACTGGTTGATACGAAACCTTTGAGGGGAGGTGGAGGGGATGAAGTTAGGTCATTGTGGGTATGTCACTGAAGAATTCTTGAGACCCAGCTCCTCCTCTTTTTGCCTTCTCTGCCACTCTAAATGTTCCTGCTACTCTGCACAGGCTCCAAGAAATGAGGACAGCCAGTCTGTCATGCACTCAAACAGAAGACAATCTTACTCCTTGTAAACTGAGTGTCTCAGGCATTTTGTCAAGGTGATCCAAAGCTGGCTTATACATACCTTGCTTTCCGTCCTTCCCCAAACCCTGAATGTTTAAATTACTTCATTCGAAACAACATTTATTTTCTACTAATTTCTGCCCTTCTCAAAGCAACTTTCTTCTCCTGGTCCATTTGTCCCCTGCTCCTTTCCTTCACTATAAGCCAGGTGACAGACACAGGGAGATGCCTGTTATTGGGATATATTATCCAAATACCTTTGTTTCAACCAAAACAATACACAGTTAAATATATATACAAGGTGATAAATTGTGTTTATCCTAACATGGCTTTGATGAAACAAGACATAATAGTTTATTCTTACAGTAATTGTACCTTAAATTATAGTACTTGCTGTGCATTTAGTAATAACATTACAATTTAAATTACTCAAATTATTTTCACTTTGATTCAACTATGCATTCATGTTTTGATTACCACAAATTTCAAAACTGAGTAGTCTCATACATATGTCTAATTCTAAAAATAATTGAGAAAAAAATATTCTACGTTAGGGAAAGACAAGTCCACAACTAAACATCACTTGATAATATTAATAAAATGCAAATGGAGTAGTTCCTCTGAATAACCTAAGAATACAAAGCATGAAATAAAAAATAGTCTACTAAGATTCAATGACTCTGTAGGACATTGTTTCCCTTACACAATTTCATAATCTCAAGATGGCAGGCTTTAACAAAAGACTTTTCTGGACAGTTATGACTTAAAGAGACTAGAGTACCTAATAACACCACCACAAATAAAATACTACAGCTATGAGAGCCGAGTGGCCTCGAGGCCAATTAGTCATGAAGAGACTTTGACTAACCAAGCAGGACTCTTTGAAGGGGAGGAAAATTCGATAAACCATAGCCTCCTCGAGGCTACAGAATGAATAATGGAGTGGCCACTGTTTCTAAAACACAGCACATGGGCAGGAACTGCCCCTAAGTGGAGAGGCTGCAATGGTGAAGGGCAGAACCATCCAGCAGCCTCGTGGACCTCATACTGAAAGTTCTTTCCTCTGCTGCAGGCCAGGCTCCTACTGTGGTGCAACACACTGCCGGACAATTGTTCTGGGCAGGGCTGATGCACTCTTGTGTCTCAGCTCTCTAGGCTGTGTCCCATAACTCAGTCTATGGTTCCTGTTCTTGGTCTTGCCCTCTGTGGCAGCCTCTGTATGCTGCCTGTCTGATTTCTCTCTGCTACCTACAGAATTAAATTCCAACTTGTGAACACACTGTACAAGACCCAGCCTGACCTGCACTTGCCCATCTTCCCAGCTGCCTCTCCCTTCTTTCCTCACCTGTTTCCAACACAACCAGCCTCAGCCTCTGGGCCTAAGCACTGACTCATGCTTTCTCTTAACAGCTTTCCTCTGTGTCAGCCAATCCTTCTCTAGGAAGAACCATCCTAGCTAGTGCCTACCCAAGTACTCACTTACATACTCTATTACATATGTCCCTTCGGCAACAGATTGCATCTTAAGCACTGCCCCC
This sequence comes from Phodopus roborovskii, assembly GCF_943737965.1. Taxonomy (NCBI): domain Eukaryota; kingdom Metazoa; phylum Chordata; class Mammalia; order Rodentia; family Cricetidae; genus Phodopus; species Phodopus roborovskii. Next base: position 12,390,413 of record NW_026125397.1, read on the forward strand.
AGATGGCTATATGGTAAATAAAGGCTTGCTCCTAGGGTGAAACTAGTGACAGGTGTTCTAGCTTTAGGAGGCAAGAGCTAATGGCAAGCCTTCAGATCACTGAGGCTATGCCCTTAGAACTCCAACGCCTTCCCCCCTACAACCACAACATGAGTAGTTTTGTTCAGCTGGTTCTCCTACATAGGCCCAAAAGGAGCAGGCTAAAGTTCCCTAGACTAAGATGTCCCAAGCTGGCCAATAGACAACACAAACCTTTTCCCTCTATAAGTCGATCATCGCAGATATCTGTTATAGCAACAGAAAACTGGCCAACACACCCTTGTGAGACTTTTGAGGCAGGGACAGTGTCACATTTGTTCGTCACCTATGGTAGTAAATGCCAAACACACAGCAGCATTCTACATTTGGCAAATAGAGAATGAATGATGTTTTACACAAGTTTTGCTCATAATAAACAAAGGTTGAAGAAATGGAAATTGAGACCATTGAAAGAGTCAAGCTCATAATTTAAAAATAAGGGGATGAAAAGCCCCAGTATTTACTTAGCACTTGTTAACAGTGATGACTGTGACTCCAAAGATCAGCCATCCATTAGGTTATTAAAATAATTTCCAACATGATGAAGGTCAAATAGAAAACCAGTTAAATCGTCCAGGGAGATCCCTTAGCAATGGTCTCCGCAAACCACGTTAGAATTACAGGCAACATAGGCTTACCTCGGGCTCTGGATTAGGGATAGGAGAAAGAAGTCCAGGCCACACCCACCACTAGTCAGCCTGTCATGACTGCTCCCATCCTGTGACTTTTAACCTACTGATCAGGAGAGCATGCTTACTTTGTATCTGCTTTCTGATCTGGAAGGAGTGGGGATGTGTCCTTTCTTCTTAAAGGTTGTGAAGTGTTTGCACTGAGGACAGGGCTTGGTGCTGGGGTCAATTCGGCCAAGTTCCAAGAAGTACTTATACTTGATGGAGTCTTCATGAGTCAAGTTGTAGACAACAGTAGTTTCCTCCAGGGTTTCGAAACACTCTGTGATTGGGCATTTGATTTCTACTTGGCCAAGTTGTACCTGTGTGAAAGGACAGAAGGAAAAAAAAAAAGACCACTGGTTATTAAGGTTCTTTGTTATTTGTTTTTGCATACAACATGCTTTCAAGAAAAGGTTATCAGCTCTCTTTCCAGATAGCATAAGGAACTAGTCATTTTGAAACCTTACATTGAATACCAAAAACCGTGATCAGTAGGATGCTTAAGGGCTCTCTGACAATTATGTTTGTGAACTTATTTGACGATCCACGGGCATATTAAAGAAGAAAATGACCACTTTACCTTTTGGGGGGATAAGAGAGCACACAGGCACAAGCCAGCTATAAGTCTTCAGATGCATCAGCATCCTGAGACCTGCCAACCAAAGGCATTTCAGAGATCTCAACTCACTGCACTTTTTCAACACTATGCTTTGGGCACATCTCTAAAAGGAGAACTCTTAAGAAGTGTTTATGTATAATAGCTATTAGTTTATAAAAAAAAATAATAACCCTGAATTAATGTTTTCTCTGGCCCTTCCCTTACCAGCACATAAATAGCTCTGATGTTATCACAATCTTACAAGTAAGCAGGAAAAGGAAAGCAAGAGAAACCTGGGTGGCTGAGATGGCTCAGCAGGCATAGGCACTTGCCACTCAACCTACCGAGGAGTTCAATCCCCCAGACCCACGCAGTAGAAGAGGACCAACTTCCAAAAGTTCCTCTCTGCCTCCGTGTGCACACTTTGCACAAGCACGTCCCCTTCCCTACACATACATCAAATGAATAAATATAAAACAACTACAAATACATTGGTGGGGTAAAGACATTGTAAGTACAATGGTAAAAACCTAGTTATAACTACGAGCATACTTAAATGATTATTATGAAGGTATTTAGAAAGTAAACCTGTTTGTGACACATTTCAGACAACTTTAATGTAAAACTATACGGTGATTTATACTTCAACAGTAAACTAATATATTGATAAGGGTATTTATTGAAGCCAGCCAGATTCTTCTACGTTATCATCAGGTTAGCTCATGGCTTTTCCTGGCACTACCATGTCCTTCCCAGCATCCTTCTGCCACTAACTTCTTACCTACTCTTTCTCAAGTTTATATCTGATGAACAGCAAAGCCGAAAGTGTGAGTTTTTAAGATTTTTATTTTCAGTTGCTCCTTTCGACCATGTTTTTGCTCTTCTCCAGACCATGTGCCTTTTTCCCATTTCTGCCTCAATCTTCCTTCCTGAGTTCTCTTCTCTTGTGGGTGGGTGTGTTACATTTCTCAGAATGTCAGAGTCGCACGTCAAAATCACAGAGTTGTAATTGCTTGCTGTGTGCATTTCTAGTGTCACTCTCTGTCACACTGTGAGGGTGGAGGCAAGGAGATCGTAGTGCTGTGGCTAGAGTCACCCTTTACTGCTTTGGAAGACATCCTGATCCCTCTCTATTCAAATTTCCCTGTCTCTTAAAAATGAGTTGTGTTAGACTTTTTTGTTTTAATCATTGTCTGTCATGTTTATTGCAAGTGGTATCTAGTTCCCATTCCGAATGCTAATGGTAACATCCTTCTCTCCCAATCTAGCTCTGTGGCCTTCTGGATAAATGTGTATATACACACACACACACATACACACACACACACACACACACACACACACACACACATACATACATACATTTGGTAATGTCTCTGGAGTAAACTAGACCTTCAGACCTTTTAATTTATAGCCCTCCAATTGCAGTCCTATCTGCTCAGGCACCTGAGTGATGGGTGTGCCTCTACACCTCGCTTTCCAATTATGTTTTATAATAGGTTATTTTAAGTTACACCTCAGGAAAGAAGTCCGTATAAGCGTTTCATAGAGACAAAAATATCCAGGGAATAGTAAGAGTCTGTGTTTATGAAGTCTGTGAACAAATATTTTAAAATGGTAAGATGTTCCTTCTTTTAATGCTCTGTAGGTATCTGTGAAGCCCTGCTCAGAATGGGGCACCAAGATGGCAGGTGCCTATCGGGAATAAGGCAGGCAGTCAGGACGCAGAGTGATGACAGTGTCAGCCTGACAGGGTGACGCACGCACCTTGTCACCAAAAGATGGCGGAAGCTTGGTTACTTCAGATCTGGGTGAAACCGGCTGAGATCAATGGAACTCAGCCAATAAGGATGAAGCTGCTCCACGAAGCCAAAAGAGCCAACACGGTGAACGGCCTGGAGGCAAATGCAGAGTTCTCGAGGGCAGGGGTGCCAGGCTTTATTCACCCCTACTGCATTGGTTTACACAGCAACCATTCATGTGGATTTAAGATTACACCCTTGAAGCGGGGTTGACGAATAGACTGGACCCCAAGTCTGAGTGCAGAAGAGGCTGTAAACATGAACTTGGGTCAGAGCACAAGGGTAGGGCATTACGATATCTGAGGACCCTGGACTTTTTCCCCTACAGAAACAGACAAGTACTCAGTTTCTCTCGTTTACTGGAGAGCAGACCACTTTTGTGCTGAAGAGCCCGGGCTACCTGTTTCCAGCTTGATGCTTGAATTTACCCTTCCTCTACCTGTGTATTTCGTATTTTAACCATATGAGTGGTAGTGGTGGACGCAGCATTTTTATAGCTATCTGGAAACAGTCGGGCCTTATGGAATGCCGTGCAGTGTGAAGAGTAGAACCATCCCAGGCATCCCAAGGACAAGGCTATCTTGTTACTCTTGGAGCAGAGGGTATTGATTACCTGACCACCCTAGGATGCCATGCAACATCCAGCCAGGCACCTGCTCTTCTATTTCAAGGGTTCTTGGCTCTTTCGGCAAATCTGTTCCATTTCCATGGACACCTCATTTCCTGTAGTTTTCAAAGTCTCTACTCTTTCTCAAAGTTCCGAAATCCTTACCCCACACCACTGAGCCAGGACCTCACACAACCTTTTACCCATCACAGGATGACATGCTGCACATACTACCCAATCGCCAGCTAGCAATCCCATTATCCTGTCTCCATCTGGCCCTCTCTCTTCTGGCTTCCTTGGTGTAAGATGTAACTAACTTCTAGAACAACTGCACAAAAAAGACCCTGGAAAAAGTCTTCTGCGAGTTTAAGTTTCCTGACCAACTCTAGACCTGCGCGTTCAGAACCTGAATTATTGTCAGGAAGCCAATAATTGGCAGTTAGAACAATGACTCAAGCCTTTCAATTACTCATACTTCCTTGTAAAGAACACCCCCTTCTCATGCACAGTGTGACTAATGACCTATCTGACTCTGGGCAGCTACGTGTGTATAGTTTTTAGAGTGGTTGTCTCAAAAGATTATTAGACAGGTATCTTGAGTAAGCAGTGAGTATTCATTTATTTATCCAGTAATATATATTCTGTTAATTCAAGGAGACACTTAGAAAAGCCCTTTAACACTAAGAAAATGAAACTTGTTCTACATGCAATAGTTGTTCAGCATTAAGGGTGGTACATGGCATAATAGCATAACACTACAATTAGTCACCTGTAGGACCGCAGCAAATTGTGGGCTCCATAGGATAGGCACTAGGAGGGACTCCTAGAGAGATAGAAGGGGATGGCTATGCTAGGCTTGCTGGAAGAAATAAAAAAAGAAAATACAGATAACAATCTTTGCCGTGATGGAGAAGTGGCACTTTCCACTGGGCCTGAGGAGCTCTAATGCAGAGAAACTTTCCACAGGCAAAGGGACCAATGACTGTGGCTCCCAGACAGGGGGAACCTAATTTGCCTATGTTCAGAACACAGGCCAGTGGATGACATTTACTAAGTCAAGGACAGAAACATGTGGAATGAAGCTGGAGTGCCTGGTGGGATATGACCATATAGGCCTTGCTGATCATATTAAGAATTCCAGATTAAATTACAAATTCAATATGAATCATTTCCAGGCCTTAAAGGAGGAGTAACTGGTCACATTAAAAACAAACAAGCAAACATGGAAGGCGCTCTTGGAGAATGTAGCCCCCAGGAGCCAAGGCACAGGCTAAGAAGACAGCGGGTCTCTGCTGAAGCCTGATCCCACCAGATGCCCAGGGAGCAGGCTGCTGGTATCTGAACTTGGTACTAAGGAGCAGCCAGTGTGAATTTTGTAAGTGAGACCAATGGGATCCTTTTGAAATTGACAAAAAAATTATCTGAGTGCTACACATGATACTTTAAAATACGGATACACTGTGGATTGGCTACATGGCTCCAATATTACTTATTTTACAATGAATCCTACTTTCTTAGCAGTCTTCAAGCTTATTATACTTAACTGCGGTCACCGTACTGGACAACTGTCCCCTTGAATTTGTTTCTTCTGAGATGTCTGTCCTTGGAGCAGCATCTGCCTAACAGCCTGTGTGTCTCCCACTGCTGCTGCCAGCCAGCTCCGAATAATTATAGCTATTTCAAATTCTAAGACTTCATCCTTTTCAGGCTCTAAATTGACTAAAATCATCTAGCATTTTCCTTTCTGCGTCTGCCTACTTCACTCAACATGTCACTCAACATTTGTAATGCTGTCTCAGATGACAGGATTTCCTCTTTTTCAAGGATGAAGTAGTACTCCAATGTGTGTGTACACGTATTTATAAATGTGACAATACAAAGCAGTGGTTCTCAACCTGTACGTCTCGACCCCTTAAAAAATTACATTACGATTCATAATAGTATCAAAATTAGTTATGAAGCACTAACAACATAATCTTATGGCTGGGATCTCCACAACATGAGGTTGTGGTGATATATTGTTTATGATCTAATAAGATCAGAGAATCAAAGCAGCTAGCCAGTAACTCTTATCGCTACAGAGGCTGAAACAGAGATCCTGTCTTCCCTGTGACTGGAAACTGAATCTCACATGAGACCCTTTGCTTCTTCCTTATATACCTCTCTAGTGCTGGGATTAAAGGTGTGAGCTTTTTTACTCTTTTAGACTGATTCATGTAGCCCTGGGTGTCCTTGAACTCACAGAGATCCGTTTGCCTCTGTCTCCTGAGTCCTGGGATTAAAGGTGTGGACACCACTGCCCAGCTTCTGTGGCTGTGGCTGGCTTTGCATTCTGATCCTTCAGGCCAGATTTATTAGATCATAAACAATATATCAGCACAGGAGGAACTGTACTAAAGGGTCACAGCATTAGGAAGGTTGAGAACCCCTGATAGAAAGCATGTTTTCTTCATCTATTAATAGATACTCAGATTGATTCTATATCTTAGCTCTTGTAAACAACAATTCAATAAGCATAGGAGTGGAGATGACTCTTTCACATATTAACTATTTTGAATGTGTGTGTATATATGTACATATATATTTAATTGTTTTGTATATATGTATGTATAAGCAAAATATATCAAGAGGAGCCATCATTTGCATATAATGGCTGCTGTAACTTATTCATTTGAAATTAATTTTGGGGGTCAGCCTGTGCAGCACCCGTGGGGGTCAATGGGGGGGTTGCAGGAGTCACTTCTCCACTACATGGTTTCTGGGGTTCAACTCGGGTGTTCAGTTTCACCAGCAAGGATCCTTACTTACCCACTGAGCCATTCCACCAGCCTGGCTGAGGAGATGCACATTGCCACCTCTAGTACACAAGTGCTCTCTTTTTCCAACTTTTACCCTTTTTACTTTTGTAGTAACATTTTTATAGTAACAGGAACAAAAACAACAGACACCCAAAGTAGACTAATCAATGAAGCCATCCTTCATGGCTTCGGCAGCATCAATTAGTGCTGACAGTCTTTGCCACTTGGGTTTGACAGTAGCACCTCATTTAAAATCTACCTAATGTTTTATAAAACCTTCACTAGGAATAATTACAAACGCATGGTAAAAAAAAAAAATATGATAGGGAGTATGAATTCTCAAAAATTCATTCTTCCACTGGAACAACTGTCAATTTATGATCAATGCTGTTTCTTTGGGGATGTAGCTCACTTAGTTCTTGCATCATATTCTGAAGCAAATACACATCGTGTCATTTCTTTCATAAACATTTGCATGTTTCCAAGAACTAAGAAGTTCCTTTGCAACTATAACCCTGATGCCAAACATTTCCCCACATGTCTATTAGTATCAAATCAAGGTTTCCAATATGCCAGCTAACTTCTGTTTACAGTACGTTAAAGTTCTGGAACTCCATAAACTTACTTCACGTTGTGTTGTGTTCACTGCTAATGCCACTACTTACATCATTGAAAAATATGTTCTCTGTTTCTTCTGAACAAGTTCATTCTTGTCAGAAAAAAAATTACTTAACTGTAAAACAATCTCAAAGGTGTCAGCAGGAGGCATAATTATCCACTTAACACCTGAGCTAGATGGCTAATTTGCCACATGAGAGAACTCAAAAGTAATTTAGTGGCTAAGGTGAGAGGGACCTCTGAAGTGGTGGATTAATTAATTAAATTCTCCAAAGAAAAGGACAGGAAAAAGTACAATCTAGGGCCTCAAATTCGATGTGTTAAATGTTTAGTCTGATTTGGACTTTGAATTTAAGTGTTAGACATGAGACTTTACAGGGTGTTTCCGGCCTTTTGTTCATATTGCCTCGGTCCCGACAAATGGAGAGCAGCAGCAAGACACAGTAGGAAACTACCACATGCAGAGAGTGCTGAGCACCCCTGGGCTAATGGTTCCCCAGCTCACTGCTTTCCAGCATCTGTAACCACAGGAAGGTGGACATCTGCTCTACTGGGGCACATGCTTTCTTGGGGGGGGGCGGGGCATGTGTGTGTGTGTGTGTGTGTGTGTGTGTGTGTGTGTGTGTGTGTGTGTGGATGAGCATGTGTGTGCGTGCACTTGGTTGAGGAGGCCAAACATTAAAGGATGGTATTTTTACTGATTGCTTTCTTTGCTTACCAAGGCAGGCTCTCTTGCTGAACCCCAAGCTTGCTAATTTGTCTATCCAACATGGCTCTGTGACCCCATCTCTCCCTCTTGAGTGCCTGGAATACAGGCGGGTGCCACACCTGCTGGGTTTCTAGGTGAATCCTGGAGATCCAAACTCCTGTCCTGGTTCATGCACAAGTTTTTATCTACTGAGCCATCCACACAGGGTTGTGGGGATTTTATTTTGGTTTGGGTTTTTGTATACTCAGCAGCTCCCACAACATCCTGTGATGACAACTTAAGAGTTTTTTTCTTTTCATAATGGGGGATATCTTCAAGCCAGAGTTCTCTCAGGTACAACCAGGGTCAGTACAAAGAAAATCATATTTAAGGTCTTGAACTAACCACAACCACAAGTACAGACACACTAATTAAAATTCAAGCATATTTTTTAAAAGGCTTATCACCAAATGGAAAACTTCAGCCCTAGGTGCCTTGAAGGGAAATTCACTAAGCACCCAAGGATAAAATAACATTAATAGTACACAGTAATTTTTGGAGAAAAGGGGAAGAATGAGGAGAGAAGGAAATCACTGCAGTGGTTGGATTATGAAGTTAGCATAATCCTGGTAGCAAAACCTGCAAATGAAGTTGCAAGAAAAAAACAATATTGAGCAATCTCTTCTATAAACATTGATGCAAAAACCCTGACCAAGTATTAGCCAAGTAAACAGGCCAATGCATGGGAGATGTCATGATGAAGTTGGCTATGTTTCAAAAATGCAAGCAAGGTTGTCGGTTGAGGCAATTCACACACGAATAGTAAGTACAAAAGGGCCTTCTTGGCTCTCTGAGTAGAGCCATGGTGTTTGTCAAGAACAAATGGCTGACAAAAGGTGGTCAAGGGGAGCCAAGAAGAAACTGGTTCAGCCATTTCCTAAGAAAGAGCAGTCAGATATGAACGCTCAGTATTAGAAACAGTAAGAAACCAATGGCCACAAAGACTTGATAAGACTTGTTATATAGCAGGGTATGGTGATGTATGCCTTTAATCTCAGTACCAGGAAGGCTGAGGCAGACAGATCTCTGTGAGCTTTGGGGCCATCCTGGTCTACAAAGCAAGTGCCAGGAATGTTACACAGAGAGACCCTGTCTTGAACTCCCCCCCCCCACACACACAAAGACCCTGTTGTTGATGATGTGATTCACAGGACATGGAGAAATCAAGCTAAGTTCCACCCCCACTGGCTAGCTTTCACCATGTCACAGGCCTCTCTCATGCTACCAGGGAAGAAACATAACCAACAGTCCTACCCAGCTGTGAACTCTGGACGCCATCTTAGAAATACTGAGTGGTCTGACATGACAAGACACACCCACTAGTGCAATAACGGCAGGGATGTGATAGGATTCGTCAGCCACTTTCTGGATGGATTTAGGCCCGTTACAGTAAGATAAAATCATGTCTAGACCACTAACTGGGCCATAAACCTGAATGAGCTTATGCCACTGGCCCATGGGAAGAATTTAATATTATTATCCTGCCAAAAGCGCATAGTATCAAACTGAGCCCCCCCACACACACACACGTTCTTTTCTTTATGCGCATAGACCACATATTCCTCAACTTTCATTAGAGAAACTTTTTGCATGAGATGGAGGTTAATATAGACACCTACAACTGTCAACATGCAGAGCTTAAGAGACTACGGAGGGCTCAGCTCAAACTGGGATGTCTGTGTCACACCCCTCCCCTCGAGGCTCAAGGATCACCTTAGAAGATGGGGTAGTGAGAATTTAGGAGGCAGAAGTAGTACCTGTGGGCAGTGAAACAGTAATTGCAGAGCACACCCGGATGATAATAGAAACCACGATCCAACAGGACACACAGATGTCCTGAAAGTAGTAGTTAATAGAATGATTCTGGCCAGCACTGGAGAAACATGGGACAGCTCGCCAGTCCCATGCTTTCCTCAGGAAAGGAGAAATGCTGGAGAGGGTCAGGCTTGAACTGGGAAAGCTCCTTGTGCTTCATGGGGAAGGCAAGAGGTCCGGAACGGCTGCGGGTGAGGAGACAAATACCAGGTAGCACCAGTCTAAGGCCTAAGACCATTTATTTTTAAATCTTAGTTTTGAAAAAATAAAACTTAAAACACAATAAAAGAGAAAAAAAATTATTTGATCATCACACACAGAAAAACATAGCAAACTAAGGTCACATGGAAATTTCCTTAATGTGATGAGAAATAGCTACATAAACCCCCTTCAAACATCACAATTTTAAAATTTTTCTCCTTGAAGTTGGACAAGTTATAGCCAATGTCACCATTATTCAACCCTGACTAGAGCTCATGACCAAAGCAAGATGACCAAAAAAAAGGAACGAGAGCGAAACCATTGGAAATGAACAACTCAAATCCCACGACTTACAGAGTTCAAGATCGTACGGGTAGAAAATTCCAGTTCTAACAGATAATCACCTGGAACTAAATGTGAATCTAGCCAGTGCAGGACGCTGCACACCTTGCTCCTGGAAACCTGACCTGACTGGAGCTGATGAAGGGAATAAAGAAAGGACAGACACAGACACATGAAGAGAAAGCTGGGGCCTGATGGAACACCAACAGCAGCAACTGCAATCAGAAATTGGGCGTGTTCATTTTGTGCGTCTGAATCAGAGGCAGGTTACTGTACACAGCTGAACGGGTGTACACAACAGCTCTGTGGCGCTGCTGTCTTGGGCTGCGGTCATCTGGCAGGAGGAAGCTGTGGCTGAGTTTCTGCACAGGCTGTCAACATCCACACTTGGGCCCTGGGAAGGTTTTGCCGCTCCTCTGAGCCTCACCAAAGGAAGGCTCCGCAGTCCCCATGGGTCTGAGGCACTGGGGTTGTTGACATAGCTGTGCTCTTGTGAACAAAACACATTCACTTGGGACTACATCCACTCCTTACACACTCATTCAAGACTTCCTCGCTCCACACAGACCAGAACGCTAAGTAGGTCAGTGATACACAATCTCATGCACATCTATAGACTGGTTATGAGAAATTCAAAATAATGTTCAAGAGCCAATGACATTTTAGATATAAACATTTCCAGCAGAAATAAATGTAAAAATACTTCCTCACAGAAACATCTGATGTATTTTGGTGTTAGAAAAGCAGTAAATGAATAGAAGGACATGCTGCATTCTTGAACTACAAGATTCAACATTAGGAGCTGCAAATAAATTCAAGTTCAGTGAAATTTCTAGCAGTTTTCTTTTTTATTCTGGAGGGAAGGTGGGCTCAAAACTCTAAGGTAACTTGAAAACACACATGCACAATCATGACACTTGCTCCTGTGTGACCTCCCCAAAGCTCACATATTGACATTTAATTACCAGCATAGGTATCAGAGACTGGGCCTTTGGAAGGTGACTGAGTCATGAGGATGGAGCCCCGGCAGGTGGGATCAGTGCCCTTATGAAACATGCCCCAGAGATGTATGTGCTTCTCTCCATCCATGTTGAGAGGACTCACTGGGAAGCAGCAGTCTACGAGACACAGACGGTCTCGGTAGCACAGTGGTGTATGTGACAGGAAAATGTGGCGTAAGAGGAGGGCTTAGTGGCATCTAGGAAGTGGAGGACAAAGGGAGGGACCATCCTAATGTCCCCTTCAGGCACATGTCACCAGTGTCCTACCTGTCTTGCATTAGGCCCCCCTCCTAAAGGAACCCAATTTTCCTATAGCACCCCAGGGTGTGAACCAGCCTCCCACACCTAAAGCTCTGGGGGGCTTTCAATGTCTCAATTAGAACAGCTCCCCAGCTTGTGGTATTTGATTAGAAAGGCATGAGTGGACTAAGCAAACACTGGATCTAGAGAAACACAGCAGTAAAACTTGTTCTACAAGATTTAAAAGTAATCAGAGAGCTACAGGGATTACAATAGCGTGACACTGACATGAGGACAGTCATTGCAACAAAAACCCACCCTACAGGGAAGCTACACAGCAGGGTGGCAGCCAGCTTTTTCAGTAACTCATCTGGGTCCCTTAAATATCCTCCAAAATTAGTCCTTGACGGTACACTTTACATGAGGTGAGTTAGAGTTACATACATGAAAGCTAAAAAAGGGAGCTTCTGAAGATGACCGAGAACATTGTTGGAATGGAAAGGTTTCTTACACTTGACAGGAAACATTCATTATAGAAATGGGTCAGTTTAAACCTATGCTCCCCAGTAAACAGTTAGGAGAGTGGAAACTCAAAACTATGAGACGGTATTCACGAATTAGAAATGACAAGTGTTACATATCCCTAAAGATACAGACAACCAACCCAGTTAAAAAAAAAAAAAAGGTCAAAGGACATAGAAGGATTTCAGAAAAGATGACCCCACATGACCAGTGGAGGCACCATCAAGGTGTGCTCAGCATCTCAAATTCTCAGAGAGGAGCCATAGGACAGTTGCTTCAGAGTAGAGACTCTTCCACAGCACCCGAAGACTCAGTATGTGGCCTGTGGGGGAGGGGTGGCTTAGTGGGTAAAGAACTCCCCAGCAAGCATGAGGACTAGTGTCTGAATCCTCCCAGGACCCATGTGCAGCCATGTGCAGCGCGTATGCTCACAACGCCAGTGCTCCTATGCTAACACGGGAGGCGAGGCGGAGGGGAGGGTCTCCAGAAACTCCTGGGCCAGGCAGCCCAGGAAATGAGAGATTTGATCTCGGGTAAGACAGAAGCTGAAGACCAACACCTGAGGCTGTCCTCTGACACACACTATGAGAAGCGCACATTGACAACACTCACACATACAGCATGCACACACTGGGGAGGGGGCAACAGCAAATACTGAATAATTAAAGCAACTGGCTACTGGACTTCATAGAGGCAGTTCCACCCTCCTGTATCATTTAAGTGTTTCCCCGCCACACTCTGAATTTTTATAATCATTTACTTAAGCAATTTAAACATTTAAGCACATGTGCCGTAAATTCTCATGGATCTTAAAATAACAAGTACAAAGTACAAGCCTGGATCTCCGCCATCCAGCTCCTATTCACCTTCACACAGAGCTGAGGTTGCCTTCTAGAGACTGAGACATGCAAAGAGCTACTCCATCCTCCCCAAACTCAATTAGTGAATAATGCTTGTCTTACTCTCTTCACCAGGCAATGCATCCTGGAGCTGTGTTTATATTAACATGCATCGGTTTTCCTGTTTTTTCATAACTCCCAGTACAGTGTATCATGTGCTGTAACCAGTCATACTGACCACATTGATATTTACATTATTCTTAGTCCTTTGGTGTGTCAAACAATGCTGGAATGCATAATATTTTACACATGTTATCAACTATATAAAATTACTTAGTAGATGGATGCCTTAGGTAAGAATTCTTGGGTCTAAAAGAAATGCTTGTATTTAATGGATAGTTCTCCACTGGACAGTTAAAGAGAGTGGGCGCGGTGGCTCACACCTATGACACAGAGAAAGAATGACCATTAAATCAGGGGCCAGCTGGAGCAACACAGTAAGACCATCCCAGAAAAAACAAAAGACAGCAGCATAAGAGAAAACTTCATGACTAATTACAAAATAAAGCTGTGCCTAATAGGTAAGTACAATGTTTAGATTCAGGAATTTATAGTGCAGTAAATGTTTTTTCTTTAATTATTGCAAAGAATCGTAACTATAATGTAACTTCCCTCTTTGAGAAGCACACTGAGATGTGATTATCAGATACTAAGCAAGTTTTAGCATTCATTGTACCAGGAAGGGCTTTTAAAATCCAAATGAGATGCCACATATGTGTAACTGTTCAATGTTTATAATTACGTATTCAGTGAATTTAAACGCTTACATTCCTGTTTCAAGGCTGCTGTGTCGTCGTCTGAACTGACATCTCTGGCAGCCTTTGGATCTCCCTTGTCCCTCCTTTCCCCAGACCTGCTTAACCCACTCTAGTCTTCACTGCCATTAGTTGGGTGCTTTCAGATTTGGAGTTTATGTGAAACTGTGTGGTAATGGGGTTTATCCTGTTCAAAACAACGCCCTCTAGGTTACAGCAAATGACAGAGTGTCTTTCATCTCATGACCATCCTCATTGTCTGTCCCTTTTTCATCCTCTCATCCACCAATGGATATTTGGGCTGTTTCCACATCACGGCTACAACCAGGGCTACAATGGGTTGGCAACACCACTATTGTATTTCCTTTGGGGAAAATACACAAGTGGGGTCAACGGATTATATGGTAGTTTTGTGTAACTGTTTCTTAGAACAACTGTGCTAACATCACCGCTAACTGTGTACAGGGTTCTTTTTTTTTTTTTCAAAGTGTTATTTCTAAGATACAATTCTGATCATCACATTTTACAAATTAAAATTTTCCATACCCTTATATTCAAATAAAATGAAAACTTCTCACTATGCGAACTCATAGGAAACAAAGCCCTAAGTTGGGAGGTAATGACATTCAGGAAGGCAGGGCATGCTTGAGGGGTGTGGTCAGGAAAAGTAGACCTTGTAGTTGGCCCCATCCTGCCAATCCTCCCTGCTTCCTGGAAAGTATATAGACAACAACTTTCCATCATAATGTTCACACATCCCATAGCCAAGAAACAATAGATCCAGCCAGCTGCAGAATCCTCTGAAACCATCAGCCAAGAAGAACCCCACCCAAGGAGGCTTTCTCTTATTTGTGACCAAACATATATAACCCAAACATTTGTTGCTGACATTTACTAATACTTTAGTTACCAAACTTTCACTGGCCGACTAAGATGTTAACGTATTTCTGCTAGATATAATACAACTATACAAATTTTTATCTAATTGTTGAATAATCATTTCATAAGAGAGACCTGAAACATCTACTCCCCCCCCCCCCAAAAAAAAAACAAGAGGCTGTAATTTGGGTATCACTGGGTAGTACCAGGGAAATGGACTGTACTGCTGGGTCAAAGTGTGCGATTACTATAAGACTCTTAAGACATACCTTCAAAATGACTTGCAAAAGCTGTACTTATTTACTCTGCAGCTGTAGCCTCTGTATTTCCTTTTTTCTGATGAAGACATAGTGGGGGGTTTGCAGAGCTCTAGGAAACATGTGACAGCTTTGGCTAGTAGATGTTCTTACTTACTGAAGGATATAATAACCGATTTTCCTAATTGTTTCATTTATATGGGGAAAATGAGATGAACTGTATCTGCATAACTGATTTTATAAAAGAGACATGGAAAGAAGAAAAATCAGGCTTTGGTTTATCATCCAAATGCTATTATTTTAAACAGGTCCTTTGATTTCCTTGAGAATGTACTCTCTATATATATGTATATACATATATGTGTGTGTGTGTATATATATATATATATATATATATAAATCCTATATATATACTATATTTATATCACATTTAGACTACATGTAACTTGGTCCTACCTTTCCACACCCATGTACTGTGAGCTCTTTTCATGATATTACTGTCTGTGGTCACTTTCCAGTATCCAAGAAGCAGAGAACGTTTCTGAACATTCTGTAACCCCTGAGTGAGAAGCCATATAGTCAACCTCCATGTGGACACTGTTTCCAGCTTAATGCACGAATGTGGGAAGAATATCTCGGTTCAAAAATACTCTCTATTTGAGGTTATTTTCTTAGGCTACACTCCCAGAACTGAAATTCTGGTCAAAAGGAATGATTATACTAATATTCTTGAAACAATACTGTCAAACTGATTTGCCAGGGCTGTATTAATTCTATATAATACCAACCACTTTACTACCATTTTCTCTATGGATGACGATCACCTTAAAAAAAGGGGGGGGGCACACACACCCCTCATCCTTTCAATTCAGCAAACAAAACAGCAATGCCATTATGTTAATGAATGTATACATTGCTAACTTTACTGAAGGCCAGTACATTTTCCCCCTTTCAGTGAGGTTTCTAGCCACTTACTGGCCTAACACAGCCCGATCCCACACCATGCAGTATTCATGGAGATTATCTAATATCTGTGTGAAGCATGAAGACTTCCCTGCAAGCCTAGCCGAAGAGGAGCCTTTATCCAGAATCCAGCCCTGAGCAGATGTTTACTTGGCAGCCTCACTGCAGTAATTAGCATCAGAAAGCAGGGCAATTTAAAAAAACATACAACCAGATCTCAGGTCCATGAATCATGGTTCTGTAAAGGGCCCAACCATCTGGATGCCTGGGCCCAGTCCTCCATTTTTGAGAAAGAGAGGCATGATGGTACAAAAAGGCAAGGACTTCAGGACACTAGGCTCTCACAACTTCAACAGCTTAATGTCCACGTGCCCCTTAAACAAGTCCATTCTCTACCATGGATTGCCTACGTCTCATAGGCACAGGCTGGGTTTGTTTTATAAACTTGGTATCCTACACAGCGGGGGGAAGGGGTACTGTCTGGCATGCAAGCAGACTTAGTATTTATTTGTTGACACAAATTGAAACGGAATAATCAAAATCTTGTCAGACAGATGTCCCCAAGATAGAGACAAAGGATAAACATCTCTTTCTTATTGTAGGGCACAGGTCACTCACTCCAGCTCCCTGTACCAGAGAAACCACACTTGGGGGTGGGGGGGAGCAGGTGGGGACCTCGGGGACCTTCCAGGCTTCTTGCCCAGAAGGCAGCCCCTACTTTAATCTCATATGCAAAACTGGCAATATATGATTTTTGTAGACATAATTTTACCACTTTTTTTTTCATTTTCTCAAGAAACAGGTGGTTACAGGTATTTTTTTTTTTTTTTTTAAGGTAAAGTGCTTTTCAAAGGATGTACACTTACCTGGCAAATAAGAAGGAATTTTGCTTTGAGGTCTCAAAATGATGTGATCCTCCTATATTTCCAAAACATTTCTCAGAGCTAACCAACATTTAGGGAAATACAATGTTGTATTCTGTTCCAATCTCCCTTGTTTGCAAATTTAAAAATGTCAAATTCCTTTATTGGAAAAGCACTATTAATATATCTTTTTAAAAAGAAAAAATAAATATACATGGTTTTAATCTACCCAACAAATACTTTATTTCTAGCTTTCTATTTTGAAACATTTCGTATCTTCTCTCTCACACACATTTTTTATAAACTGGGCTTAGTCATTTGGAAGTATTTATTTAGTTACAACTATGTGATCAGAAAGCAGCACAGATAAAGTATGTTTGCCTACTATAAATAAATACCATATTCACATTTCCTTAATTTCCCCTCCAATGTTCTTTACAGTTAGTTTGTAAAAACGATTCAACATCGACCAAGGATCACGGCGTCTATTCGGCTGTCCTAGCGGACCAGCTGCTCTAGCCCTTCATCCTAGAATACTGTCATTAAAATGTGAGAAATTCAGGTCAGTTATTTTGAAGACTGTCTCACAATGCGGATGTGTTGATTACATCACCCTACGAAAACCCAGGTGAACTTTTCCTGGTGCTTGTGTCTTCCCAAACACAACCCCAGCTCCCCAGTGCTGTCAACCGCAAGTTGGCTCGCTCAGTCACAGTGATGGCTGCCAGGGCTCTGCAATGTAGCGATGCTTCTCCTTTTGGGGTTAATAAATAACACAGACACGGCACTGTATTCCATTCCAAAACATCCCCAAGAATATTTTACAAGGTGGCTTTCCCATCTGTTGATGACCTGTCCCTGAATCAGACATTGCACTAGGGCTCGCAAAATGCTTTTTTCTAGTTTTAGTATTCCTTTTACATTTACCTCTATTAGCTGGAATTCTTTTGAGTAAGAGAATATTTTCCATGCTTTTTTTTCTTTCTTTCTTTCTTTTTTTTTTTTTTCTTAGAATATTGTATACTCAGCATTCCCTTTTTTGATCATCATGTTACAAGTCATTACCATCTCTCCAAATGTCCCAAGTTTGGCCAGTGGAAACCTATTACATCAGCATCTTTTGGCAGGTCTGCATTAGTCTTGAATAATTCCTTGTCCTGGAGCTATAATCAGATGATTCTCCAGAGCTCTGCTTCTTTTTGAAGGTGTGTGTGGGGTTGGGGTGATTTTGCTTTAAATCCATGATCTGGGTTTTTAGAGATGCACTTGTCTCTAAGCATGGGCACTTCTAGACCCTTCAGCATCAAACACATCACCTATCTATTCCCCTTCCTTACTCTAACTCGTGAATACACATCGAGCCTCCACCTCTAGTCTCATAATGGGTCTGTGACTCTTTTCTGCAGTGAGAAAAACTGGTGCAAACATTTTCCCCTCTACCTGGAGTGTATTTCTCTGAGCAACTGTCACAGGAAGGTGCCTGTGACTGTTCTGAGTTAGTTCTCCGGCTTGATTGCAGTCAATCTGCTACACAGTTAAATTCCTTTGTTCATTTCTTATTCTATTTTTAGGCTTGCTTTTTCCCTTATTTTTTCTTTTAGTTTTTCAAGACAGGATTTTTCTATGTAACCCTGGAACTAGCTCTGTGGACCAGGCTGGTCTCAAACTCAGAGATCCTCCTGCCTCTGCCTTCCAAGAGCTGGGATTAAAAGCGTGAGCCACCACCAACCATTTTAGACTTGCATTTTAACATTTTCCTTTTTTTTTCTAAATTTAATTTTGTTTTGAGTAAGTAAAACAATATGATTCAACAATCAAAACTATGTGAAAAATACACAGAGCATTTCCACATGGCACTCAGAGGATTTAGACTTCGGGATGGCTGCCATACCATGTCTTCCTTCCCATCTCTAAACAGTTCAGTTTCTAACATTTCTTTTTGACAGAAATAAGCAAGATTTGATTTTCACCTCACTATGTTGCCCCAATGCATTCTAAATCTACATGAGTTAAGGAATTTCTATATGAAAACTTAACTGGCAGATTCACGGCAGATTCCTAGTGACAAAAATCATAGAGAAAATGCATACAGTCCTATTATGTGTTCTGAAGACCTTCCATGCGATGCCATAAGAAGTATTCAGAGACAGATTTTTGACAAGCAAATCAATCATGCCCTAAATCTAAAAGCCACAAGCACTAAAGTTTTGTATTTCCCATTCCATGTCACAGTAAAAACAAACTTTTTCCGCCAACTACATGGCTTTTTAGTAAGAAAGCAAGTAGCAGACATTATGTGCATCTATAACTGTGCCACACATATGACCAAAAGAGCAGTCACTGTAACAGGACATACCAGAACCACAAAAATGTACCTTAGAAATAAATTGGAGATGTTCCATGATGTCAGTAGATGTAAGCCAAAACCTCAATTGACTATAGTGACTACACAAGCCAATGGTCTTCTAAAACAAAACTTAAAATGGAGATTTCTACAAAACAGTGAACACACACACACACACACACACACACACACACACACACACACACACACACCCCTGAAAAAAAACGGGGAATGAACCAGGAGCTCTGTTTGTTCATCTGATTGACTGGCTGGTTTATTGGTTGGTTGATTAGTTTTCTCTGTGCCCATTTCTATGCTTTGCAATACTCTACAACTGAATTATAAATTTCCCTGGCATTGGGTCAGTCTATCAAGATCCACTATTTTCTTCTCGTAGAGCTTTATTTTGTTCCTTTAATTTTTTTTTTATTTTTATTTTTGTGTGTTTTATGTTTTTTTTTTTTTTTTTGAGACTGTGCTCATTCTATTGCCTAGGCTGGCCTTGAACTCACACAATCCTCCAGCCCAACCCCAAGTATGAATTATAAGCATGAGCTAATTATTGCAGGATATTTGATCACACTGTGTAAAAGATGCCTTCTGAGGAAATAGATGAGATCTCCTGGGGAAAGTGGGAGGGGGTAGAGCGGAGGGGATAGGGGATGAGGATGTGAAGGAACGGGATGGTTGAGTTGGGGGAGGGATGGAGAGGGACAGCAATGAAAGAGATATCTTGATAGAGGGCGCCATTATGGGTTTAGGGAGAAATCTGGTGCTAGGGAAATTCCCAGGAATCGACAAGGATGACCCCAGCTAAGACTCCTAGCAACAGGGAGAGAGTACCTGAACTGGCCTTCTCCTGTAATCAGATTGGTGACTATCCTAATTGTCATCATAGAACCTTCATCCAGCAAATGATGGAAGCAGATGCAGAGATTCACATCCAAGCACCAGGCCGAGCTCCAGTAGTCCAGTCAAAGAGAGGGAGGAGAGATTATATGAGCAAGGGGGTGGGGGTGGAGTCAAGATCATTACAGGAAAATCCACAGAGACAGCTGACCCAAGCTAGTGGGAGCTTATGGAATTTGGACTGACAGCATGAGATTGAATAGGCCCTCTGCATATGGGTGACAGTTGTGTGGTTTGGTCTGTTTGTGGGGCCCCTGGCAATGGGACCAAGATCTGTCCCTCCTGCATGAGCTCATTTTTTGGAGCCTATAGCCTTTGGTGGGATGCCTTGCTAAGCCTTGATGCAGGGGAAGGGGATTGGCCTTGCCTCAACTTGATATGCCAGGCTTTGTTGAATTCCCCTGGGAAACTTTACCCTTTCTGACAGGTTGGAGCGGGGAGGGAGGGACTTCTGCACAGTTAGAGAAACTCAGGGGCATTACTCTAGGTGACCAAGAGACCCCAGGGAGCATTGAAAAAGTTGGACTACAGAATGGAGGAGAGGTAAAAAGCCACTTTACGTATAAGAACTAGTTGGGAACAAGCCTAAGCTTGACCAGCACAGATGGGTACCAAACCTGTTACTTTCTTTCTGATTCCCGAATTTTTGAAGATACTCAGAGATGAATCATGAAACCCATAAGATTAAGTAGTAGAAAGTGAACTGGCAGATCTATTTCAATCACCGGCAATCTGGCCTTTTTTTTTTTTTTTTTTTTTTTTTTTTGGGAAATCACCACCTGTCATAATATCAGGTTGTTGTTGCCTTGGGTTGTCCACATCCTCCAAAGGAGAATCATTCTACTTCATACCTGGTGTAATTTTGCTACTAATATGAATCATAATGTAAATATCTGTATTTTCTGATGGTCTTATGTGACCCTGTGAAAGGATCCTTTAATGGTTAAGATCTACACCAAGGATCCTCTGAGAGTCACTGGTATGAACTAACATATTTCCTCCTGGTATTTCTTTTACAGTCACCTAAGCTCCAAAAAGTTAAATTATTCCTCCAACAATCTCTCTTGTAAATATCAGTTTAGATTCCTGGGCCATTATTGTCTTTCCCTTTTTTATCATTGTCCTGGTAAGCCAAAACTAAAGTTTTGTGAATGCTAATGTGTTTGGAAAGTCTTTAACAAAAACAAACAAGGTATGTTTTCAGTGAAAATCCCTGTGCTGAAGGACATCTGTTCCTGAAGTGATACAATGAATTCATTCTGTGGCTTAAAAATGAGATATGCGCTAAACGAGTTTTTAAAAGAAAATATTGTCAATAACTCGTATTTCCTCAATTCTAAGGGTACCCTGGATTTACAGTAAGCCACTTCATTTGATAAAAATAAAAGATATTTCTAACTTTTCCCAACGTAGGCTTAACTAGACATTAACACTATTTACCACTGCCGTACAAATCTAATCACATGGGTCTACACTATAGTCTGTGCTAATGCCAAAGGGGCCCCATGCTATGCCGCCATATGAACGCAAAGCCTTTAAGTTGTCCCAAGCTTAAGTTCTCACAAGCTCTCAGACAGTGAGCATTACAAATGACCAGTCATCGTCCTCAGAACAATTACAATACAGCAGTTTATGCTGTGAAGGGATTGGGTGTGAGGCAATGTGAGGAAAGGAATTTCAAGGCTTCGGAAAAATCTGGCTAAGGAAATATATAATAACCTCTTGTCTAAATTGAATAAGCTATGTGGCAGCCTCTGTTATAAAGTGGTTAGTTGCTTTCCTATTTCATTGTTGTGTAACTATATATGTTCTATCTCAATGTTTCACTACTGAATGAGTTAATTCATTATAATACCGTGCTTGTGCCAAAACAACCACCGAACACGACTTGAATAGAAGGATTAAAGGGATTGTTGTCCACACTAAAAAAAGGTTACAATTCAGTGACTTCCTGGTTAAAACTCAGTGATGTTTGAATATACACAAACAAGGATTCAATCTCTATTCTAAACGTTCCCTTGAGCTCAAAGCCCTATATAACACCTAATCCTAGCACAAATGAAGAGGACGTGGACGCCACTCACACAGTACTTAGAAACCTTTTCTCCTAAAGCAGGTTATCTATTTGGGGCATTCCTGTGGCATTTTATTTCTATAACCAACTTATTCTACAAAAGAACCTTAAAACAGGTTGTAAGAGAGAGGCAACAAGTGGATCAGGAACACCTGTGGGTTCATCAAAACTTAGGACTTCAATTACAAAACCTTACAAGGCAACTCCACTAATCCCCAACTTTCTAGTTGTGAAGGCAAATGGGAAACAAAACACAGTGCATAAGCATGAATATGGTATTGCCATAATGCAGTCATTATTGAGTGTAGCATATAGCTGTTTCTGTCCAACTGAGAAAACTATGTGAAGTCAATGGGAAAGAAGACAAAGTCTAATTATATGAGTCTTCACATAATATATACTGCACGTCAAAATCCTGCATTCTATTCCCCTTTATACAAAATTTTATTAGCTCTTTATCTTATTGGTGGGCTTTATCTTATTGGTGGAAACATTGTTTCCAAATGTTATGTAGTATTTAAAGGTAACATAGCATGCCCAGCGTTGGTGGCTCACACCTTTAATCCCAGGAGGCAGAACGGGGATCACTGTGAGTTGGAGGCCAGCCTGGTCTACAGAGTGAGTTCCAGGACAGCATGACAGGCTCCAAAGCAACACAGAGAAACCCTGTCTTGTAAAAACAAAAACAAACAAACAAACAAAAAACCAGGAACATAGAATATCCCAAATCCCTATACAGGCATCATGTGTATGTCTGATAGAGAGAGAGCAAGGACGAGAGTGGGAGAGACAGACAGCCGCAGACAGACAAACAGTGTGCCTATCTCTGAAGGGTAGAAGCAGCTTTGCATTTGCTCAGGTCAACGAAGCACGTGACTGAGTTCCCAACAACCTATGATGAAGTATACAGGAGATGGCCTTGGCATGAAGTAACATTCATTTCAATTAAAACGAATTTCTCTTTATTACAAAAATGGCTTCTTCTGAAAACTACACCCCAGATACATGAATGAGTCACTGGAAGAATGAAGTCTTTGGTAACAAAAAGTTCGGCTTTGCTGTTTGATGTTGAGCAGCTTCTGACTGTAACTGGCTAAAAGATCTGGTCATCTCCAGAGCCTGATTATCCTGCCCTGTTAGATTAATCAGCACAGACATGGATCCATACCCCATTTCCTGAACCAGAAAGACAGACATACTGCTTCACTGAATGCTGTCCCAAATGATTAATCCTAATAGGAAATAACGAGGAAGTCGCAGGTCACATCAATTACCATTCGATTTTGCCTTCCGTACTTTCATTTCCTTGTCTGAGGGTACCATACTGAGTCGCGTCAAGGATTAGTGAGCAGGGCATTTAGAATACCTTATGGAAATCATTACTACCTAGTAACTGGCACTGTAATCACCATTACTCAAACAAAACCTCTCCCTGCTTACTCTACACAGTGATATTATGATAAAGGTTGACACAAGTTTTTGTCCACTCTGGGTCACTGATTTTAATTAGGACCAACCACTGTGCCCAGATCCATGAAAAAAAAAAGAAAAGAAAAGAAAAAAAAAACCCACAAAAGGTGATACCCAGGGCTATCCAGGAAGACAATGGCCTCTGCAGCTGTGTTCACATTACACAAACAGAGAAGTAAAGTCTGCCCTAAAATAAATGCTAACACATTTCACAAATAATGAATACGCACACCTTTTACTTATAATACTGTTGTATTTAATTTATTTGATAAATACTCAGTAGCTAAATGATGGTCAAGTGGGGATTTGATGCTAGATCTAAAGGTATGATTCACTTCCTGGCTTAAGTCAGTCATGTAAGGCAGTGAATCATTAGAATATAATGAATAAATATGGAATATTTTCTATGTCTCTCTTGAAGGGTTTAGATATTTTTCCTGCTACATTATTTATTAGGAACCAGATATGGTAGATGAGTAAGAACTATACAATGGGTAAATCTGCATTTACAAAAACAACTACAGCTCTCATCTTGTAATGGAAATTTTTCTATCATCTATAAATCCTTCCATAATCACACTTAAAAATAGCACATGGACATGGCCCACTCTACAACACATACCCTTACATCACCCACATGCATCTTCTTTAACGTCTGTATTCTGTTCTATATTTATATAAAGTATATACTTTTGGATAACTAGCATAGCTCTAGAACAACAAAAACTTTTTGGCATACACAGACACTCTATCAACATATGTTGACTCCATTAAAAAAAAAAAATCAAATAAAGTATCTAGTATTTCAAATATTTTCCAATACTTTTCACAAACCTTTAAGAAATACATAGAAGTAGTAGTCTTTAGTAATATAATATTGTACATTTAAAACCTACCCATTAAAAATATGTACTGTATAAAGACATTTTACTCCCAGTACTGAAAGGATACTTTCAATTGAAAGACTATAATCATGAAACATAATGATCAGGAAGAAATATTTCAAAAATGATTATATATTTGCTAATAAAGTTAAAAGCAAATTAAACAAAACCTTACATACTTTATTCCAACATTGGTGGATAAGCTGTCCACAAGCTGTCTGCTACTAACAAGAACAAACTCATAAGAATTTAATGGAACAAGTTTCTATAAAGCACAAAGCTAACATACATACTAGTTTTGGAATATATATAATACCCTATTTGTAAATCCACCTTTATCAAAAAGGCTTTAATACAATGACAGTAATTATGGAAATGTTTTAAATAGAATCCCACAGGCATTATAAATATTTCTGAACCATAACACCTACAGGCAGCATTAATATAACATATAAAAATCACAGCAGAAATGATGGGCTATATTAAAATGTCACGTTCATTGCAGTCAGCTCTTACTAATACTAAATACTAATCTGCAATACTCTTCCCAAATTCTATTGAGTGAAGTACTCAACTCATTCTGTCAATTCAACCACGACAGCTGCTTGGGAATGCTTTCCATTATTACAAATGCTATATTTTAAATATTTAGAAACATCTAAACTGCCTTAGTCCTTTATGCCTTCATAATGTCTGGCTACTTCTAAGTATGCTTCCTCTTTCAAATGACTAGATGATAGCAAACCACTCCTGGTTATCTTTTTTGACTATACTATTCAATGCATACTCAGTGTCTCTTTAAAAAGAAAAGTGGCTTGGGATATCCAAAAAGTATTTGGCCAGCATCCTGATATAGCTTCTTGAATTTACACTAAGGTGCTTATGAAGGCAAAGGAAAAGCCAAGAACTCAGAACCCAAGGGGAGATACTAGTTAATCTAGCCAAAAGAGTTGTCTGCTGGGCGTGGTGGCTCATTTCTGCAATCCCAGAATTTGGAAGGCTTAAATGAATGGGACCACTGTGAATTCAGACCAGACCAGACTAGAATGAGTCTATCTTAAAAACAAACAAAACAAAACAAAACAAAAGGCCTCACACAGAGCCACTACTGAAAGTGTACACAGAGAAGGAATAAGGGAAATAGAAATAAACTGCAAATTGAAAGAAGAGGTAGACTGAAACATCATTAAAGAAACAATGTGTTGTTGCTCCCACTACACACTTTAAAGGGGTCGGAGAGATGGCTCAATGGTTAAAGTAGTCTGCTCTCACAGAGAACTTGAGATATGAACCCAGGGCCTGTCACCTGTCACTCCAGCTCTACTGGATCTAATGTCTTCTTTCGGCCTCTGCGGGCACATACATACATGCAAATAAAAAACACCTTGTTTTTAAAAGTCCTTCACTAAGACTGGAGGTGACTTTTCCAGAACCCAACATTTCTTTGTTCATCTTGAAATATGATTAGTGCCAGTAAGATAAATGATGCAATTACAGCCATGTTGGCACATATTTGAGGCAAGCAGAGAGAGTTCTGGGTTCATTAGTGAAAATTACTGACAAGGCTGAAATAGGAGACCAAGGAACTCAAAATCCTCAAGCAAGATGGATAAAAGTCTATGGTACTCCAATCGGATCATGGTGGGTCTAAAATGGCCCAGAAAGCGATGGCGTAACCTGTTTAAGTGTGGAACATGGTGGTGGCCATTGTTCTGCATAGCTCTAGGTGACAGCCCAATTGCCATCAGGTTTTCTTTGTCCTCAGCCTTCTACTGTCCCTGGAAATTAAAATTTGCCTAGAGTCATTCCTAAACAAAACTTTAAAAAAAAAAAATCCGTGTTTTACATTCTGCTTCCTTACATTTTAACATGTGTGAAACTCTTTGTCCCCTCTACCATGTCACCTACAAAATTGCTTTCTATGGAGACTTAACAAATCTAAAGAAGCCGGGCTAATTAATGTGTCAATCACCCCTATAAACGGCCTCCTGCCTGAGTAATGACTTAATTTCACCCTTTATCTATTTGGGAGCACATGCGAAGTGAAACCATGAGACTAAACACTGAATCCAAGCCATGCAGCCCAGGAGAGCAGGAGCCTGCAGGGAGTTCTCAATTGCTGCCCCTCCAGCCTGCTGTGCACAGACCCAGCAACCCCAAAGAGGCTAAGGCACTTCCACCTCAGAGGCGCTGTGAAGCAGCAGCTTCCTCCCGCAAGGAGTGTGAAGTAATGACATGTTCAGGAGCAAAGAAGCAAGTGGCCTTTGTGTGGATGTTGTCACTAGAATTGAGTAGCCTGGGTCAAGAACCGGTATATACTAAAGCAAACCAGTTACATTGCATGGCTCAAATTCCCAAAGGCTCACTGATCCATCGTGCATACAATAAATTTCATTGGGTAAATTACACAAAATTGAAGTACTTCTGAACAAATTTCCTAGAGTTTAAATAAAAAAACTTTATTTCCCCAAAGTCACACATTAGTAGATAAAAGTGCCCACGAAACTGGTAAAGACACACAAGCTTTCAGAGTCAGCATTCCCATGAACTGCCCACTTTGGAGACAATAATAATAATGCAGGTAATTTTTCTCACTGTAACTCCGTGAGATTTGCTTTTACTTTACATGTGTGGGTGTTTTGCCCACATGTATTTCTGGGCGCCGTGTGCATGCCGTGCCCACATAAGCCAGAAAGGTGAACGGACTGGAGTTACAGTCAGTTGTTAGCAGCCAGGTGGGCATTAGGAGTCAAACTCAAATCTTACTTTTAACTGCTAAGCCATCTTTCCAGACCTAGAATATTTTAACTTTCTTTCTTTCTTTCTTTTTTTAATTTGTTGGATTCTTTTAAAGAGGGTTAGATATAGACAGTTTCACTATGTAGCTGAGGCTAGTCTTGAACTCTTTATTTCTCTTCCTCAGCCTACAGAACGCTGTCATTGCGGGCATGTGCTACCACACGTATTAGCACCAGGCGGTGAGGAAGATAACTATAGTAGTTTTTTGTCAACTTAGTACAAGACAGGGTGATCTGAGAAGAGGGAGGGAAGAGGAAAAATTACTCCCACAAGACTGACCTGTAGGCAAGCCTGTGGGGCATTAGCAACTGACACACAAGAGCCCAGCCCATAGCGGGTGGCGCCATGATAGAGAAAGCGCTGCACCACGTCCCACCGTGATGTTAAGGGACTGAACCTCTGAGCTATAAGCCACCCCAATTAAATGTTTTCCCTTATAAGAGTTGCTATGGGCATGACTTCTCTTCTCAGCAACAGAAACCTTAACTAAGACACATGGCAAGTCATTCCACCTGGCAGTCCTAACTGGGAGGAAATCATTTCTAGTCATAATAAACACAGAGCCTCTGTTAGTTCATAACTCCATCCTCACTGCATTGACTCAAATACCTTAGGAAGCAACTGAAGAACATTCTGATTTCTCTCCTGAGTGCACAGGACAAAGACAGTACCTGGAGGTGGCCAGACATTGGAGTCTCCTCCTCGTCTGGGAATGCTAACCCTGCCGCTCTGAAAAATCTGACCCAAGCTAGGATCCGGAAAAAGAATGCAGAGCTGACGTTGTGCCATTAACATGGGGTGGGAAAGGCCTGACGGGAAGCAAAAAGCTCCTAAAAGTAGTCAAAACTAACTGGAGCCACATGGGATCTAAATTGGTCCAAGGAGTCTAGAATGTTACTACACAGGTAAGGTCTACCAGAAGCAAGAGGCAGCTTGTGCCGTTTCCCAGTTTTACAGGGAGAACGTGAGCTTTCTCAGCAGTCTTTGACAGGAGTCCAAAAGCAAAGGCTTAAGGAGCCGGCTCAGTTAGCATGTGCTTGGAGGGCCTGAGCTTGGATCCACAGACCTGAGTATGAGGGCACAGGCATGTACCCCAGGCCCGAGGAAGCAGACAGGCAATGTCAGGCTAGCTGGCTAGTCAGCCTAGCCAATCAGTGAGCGGAGGGTTCAGCAAGTGACACTATTTCAAAAAAATGAGATGGACAGTGACCGAGTGTCTACCATGTAGACATTTGTTCTCTACATATATATGCACACATATGATCATATCATACACAACACACATACACACTAGCAAAGGTTTTTCCAGGAGGACTGAATAACAGGAAAGAGTGGAAGGGGATAGGGAAGAAAAGAAGAGAGAGAAGGAAAAAGCAAGTTGCCAACTAATTATCATGAAAGGAGAGTTACTGCTTCTGTCCATCAAAGAACCAGGGCACCAAGACCTTTACATAGCAAATATTTATTCTTTTTTTGTTTTGTTTTTTTGTTTTTGCTTTTTGAGACCGGGTTTCTCTGTGTAGGTCTAGCTGTCCTGGAACTAGTTCCAGGCTGGTCTCGAACTCACAGAGATCCACATGCCTCTGCCTCCCAAGTGCTAGAATTAAAGGCCTGCGCTACCAACACCCAGCCAAATATTCATTCTTATACATATCCCTCCTCCAACCTCCCCCTTTCTCTGCTTTCTCTTATTCATTCTACTAACAGAAAGAAAGAGCCGATATCGATGGACAGAAAACTAATTCTGCTTCTAGGGAAAGTAAAGGAAAAAAAAAAAAAAATGTTCTCCAAAGTTCCAATTCTATGAAACGGCTTGACATGAAGTGTTCAAGGAAATCTAAGGGCTCCTAAAACATTAATAAATGTGCCTCTCCTCCTTGGAGAGAGAAAGATGAGGCAGTCTCACTATTTTGATCCAGGAAGGAAGGCCTGGGACCTGCTATGAAGCTCAGAGTGGTAGCAAATCCGTGCCCCCCTTGCCCTGCTTCCCAATGCAGGCGTGTAGCACCAAAGCACAGTGTTTTCTTTTTCTTTTACAGTAGCTGGCACCTTCAAATCCAGGTTCCACCAAATGCTAGGCAAGCACTGTACCGCTATGTCATTGTGTCTTCTATATAATCTACCTTCATTCCATTTGGGGAACTGGCTCATGGATGTGGATGAGAAGGAAACTAATTACACAACGGCCTGATGTTCCTACTCTGAACCTTAACCTGAGTCCTGGCAATAGACCCATGATTATGAAGGAAGGAAAACACAGTGCAAGGTCCAAGAACAAACCCTTTATATTCATGGCCATATTGTCGCATTTCCTCAGGAAAGTGCGTTCTATCTAGTTCCTTGCTCTCTGTGAACTAGTGATATAAAGCTGACTGCCGTGAGATATAAAAACACACACAACAGGGCATCATCTTTCACACCATCAAATAAATGTCAACACTCCATGCTCACATCACATGGACAATAATGCTCATATATTGCTGGGTTTTGGACAAGTAACTTGTAAACTTTAGTTCAATACAGTAAACTGAACTTAATAAGAAGAAACATCTCCTAAGTCACATGCACATTATGGTACCAAATAAAATGAAACAAAGCAAAAAATTTCTGCTACCTAATTTAGCAATTCGCTTGGAACTAGTGAAAGAAAATGTCCAGGTTCAGAAGTAGAGAGGGGTTAGAGACAGACACTACCTACAGCTAAGGTCATCCACAGCTGAAGAAAAGAAGTCCTGTTGGATGCACAGATCTCCTTACACAGCGATCCGACCCGCCGTATGAATCAGTTTGCTTTTATTGCAATGAATACTGGACACAACACACTTCAAAGGAGGGAAAGTTTATTCTGGCTCATGGTTTCAGAAGCCTTAGTTCACGGTTGGTTAGCCCTGTTGCTTTGAGCGTGTGGGGACACAATTTATCACCAGCTGAACTGATTTACAAAGGCCTATTTACCTCATGGCTGCCAGAAAGCAAAGAGAAAGAGACTATTGTTCAAGAGCATATGTTGCCTTTAATTTCTACCAACTAGGCCAGTCTCTTATAGGCTGGACCACCTCCTAACAGTGCCACAGGAAGGAGGCTAAGCCTAAAACGACTGTCTTAGGGAAGACTCAAGATCCAAGCCCTAGCGCCCAGTGAAAGCAAAAGGCTTCTTGGTAAGCACTATTTGAGCATAAAGAGTCACTGCAAGACGAAGTTCATCCGGGCCTCCAAGGGGCTGATGGGAGAGCCACTCGGTACCAGTGCTGGGACCCCAAGCAGAGCAAAGACATGGCCAGGTCAGACTGAGTAATACTCATTACCTCTGTCCATATGGTTAAGTCAGAGACTATGGGATATCTGGAGAAAACAGAAATGTTGTCACCTAACAAACATGACGATTGTAAAAATGGAGAAGGGAAAGTTCACACACAAAATTATGCCCAAATGCACCAAAAACACTACCACAGGACATCAGCACTTCAAGTGCTGGGGACAAAAGAGACTTGAAAATATGTAGGACCTAAAGGTTCAAACAATGAGGAGAGAAGAAATTATTAGCCAAGAAAAGAAACCACATGGGAAAAAAATAGTAAAATAAAACAAATTCCTGATAAAAGGAGAGTCACTGAAATAATTCAGTTGACAAACTGATTTATAGACGGGCAAGCGCGGAAGACAAATCAGTGAATTGATAAATGGGTTTCAGAAAATTATTTAGAATTCTATACTAAATCTTGACTATAAATACATAAAATAAGCCAATCATGTCAGTTATAGTAATACACACCTTCAATTAAAGTACTTGGGAGGCAGAGGCAGGCAGGTTCTGAGTTCGAGGTCAGTCTGGTCTACAAATTGAGTTTCAGGAGAAGCAGGGCTACATGGAGGAACCTGTCTCAACCCCTACCGCCACCAAATATCTATAAAGTGAACATATATCCACTTATTATTTAAAAAAAAACAATTCTGATAAAGCTCTATGTGTAGAGATGTCCTTTTTGAGTCAATTTTAATTCTAAAATGTAAAGTCAAAAAGAATTGTAATATTTCAGACTATTAAGTTGTTCCACATTCGTTTGGTGGAGCACTATACCTTGATTAAAATTAAGAACTTAGTTTGTGAAAGAATTGGAAGATGAAATCTAAAATCAAACCAAGTGGGAAAAGGCATATTAAATTTTTCTGCTCAGTAATCTGAACTATATACTATGTTACTGGAAAAAAAAAAAAAGAAACTATAGGTAAAATAATGATAGGAGAGACCACTAGGGAGGTAGGGCTATTCTGTCTATCTTGCCTATGACTTGCAGTCAAGGACTGGGAATTATTAATTACCTGCTGTGCAAGTTTGAATGAGAATGGGCCCCATAGGCCCATATATTTGAATGCTTAGTCATCAGGGAGGGGCACTACTTGAGAAGGATTAAGAGGTGTGGCCTTGTTGGAGGAGGTGTGTCATTGGGGGTGGGCTTTGAGGTTTCAAAAGCCCAAGCCAGGCTCAGTGTCTTTCTCTTCCTGTTGCCTGCAGATACAGATGTAGAACTCTCGAGTACTTCTCCAGCAAAGTGTCTGCCTGCGTGCCTCCAGGCTCTCCCTGCCATGATGATAATAATGGACTAAACCTCTGAAACTGTAAGAGAGCCCCAATTAAATGTTTTCCTTTATAGCCAAGTAGTGGTGGCGCACACCTTTAATCCTAGCTAGCACTCAGGTGGCAGAGGCAGGTGGATCTCTGTAAGTTCCAGGCGGGCCTGGTCTACAGATGTAGTTCAAGAACAGCAAGGGCTACAGAGAGAAACCCTGTCTCAAACAACAACAAAAAGTTGCTGTAGTCATGGTGTCTTTTCACAGCAATAAAACACTGACTAAAACACCTTTGTCAGGGTAACTCTTTCAAAGAGACATCCTCAACTCTTTCTATTTTTATTTTGTTTTATGTGTATTATTTTGTTTTATGTGGTGCATGTATAGACATACATGTACCACTTGCATGCACACTGTCTAAGGAGCCAGGAGAGGACATTGGTCACTGGAACTTGAGTTATAGATGTTGTGAGCTGCCATGTGGGTGCTGAGACTCGAACCCAGGTCCTCTAGAAGAGCAGCTATTGTTCTTAATTGCTGAACCATCTCTCCAGTGAGTTTTTCAACTCTCGGTTCACGATTATAACATGAATTTGGAGACCTCATTTACGGATGTCTTTTCATTGATCACAACACAACATAAAACATCTCCAACATAAAAGAATTTTTTTTTTTAACCTTTAGTCACTCTTGGGTCACATTTTATTGAAGTGATGTGCACAAAGCTATCTCAGACAAAAAGTAAGACCTCTTGGGAAAGATCCTGGGTCTGTAGTCACTTAGAAGCTTCCTGAGATGATGCGGACTTCAGTAACCTTTTCCTGAGCCTGGCAGAGTGATTGAAAACAAAACATCTCCTGACTTAATAGTGAATTACTGGATCCCTATGAACAGCTTTCTTACCTATTTCTCAGAGCAACAGAACACAGCATAGACCATACTTAGCTCAATATTAAATGCTACTTTTAGAAACAGTAAGATAAATCAGACTGAATTCTCCGCGTAAATAGTAATTTCCCATACTCCTTTTTTAATTTATTTATTTTTCTTTTCTATTTTTTTATACACTGGTGTTTGCCTGCATGTATGCCTGTGTGAGGGTGCCGGATCCCCTGGAACTGGAGCTACAGACAATTCTGATGTGGGTGCTGGGAACCAAACTTGGGTCCTCTGAAAGAGCTGTCAGTGTACTTAACTGCTGAGCCATTTCTCCAATCCGATTTCCCATAATTCTTATACTGTATATTCCACAGGAAGCTTTAGTAACCTATACTCAAACACTCTACACTGTATAGTTTGTGCAAATAGAGTTGTCATGCGCTTTCATAGTTAGTAACATGGTAGATGAATTTCTAGCATTGTAATAATTCTTAAAAATGAAAGTTTTTTTTTTTTTATAATAGCCTTTCAAAACTTCAGGCTTAAAAGAATATTTCCAAACACCTGGCAAGGATCTGAAGAGCTGCTCCAGGACGCTTAGCTGAGGACCACTGGATGGCCCAAAGCCCAACCCAGATAAATCTGCCTTTCCTGTGGCTTTCCAGCTGACAGCAGGTTTATTCTGTCGTCTGAAAAACAGAATATCTCTCTGCTTTCTCATCACCGTGAAGTCGTTTCACCTTGAACCCTCATGTTACGCAAGCCATGTCTGCCTTTAAACTGCAGAGTCAACACGTTCACATGAAGGCTTTTTATCCTCTGATGGCTCAGTGTGCTTGCTGACAGTAGCGTCAGACGATCCCCTGCATGGCCTGAGGAGGCCCGTGCTGGAGACCAAGTTCACAAAAACCCACCGTTTCCACTGATCCTGCACAAGGGCTTTTAGAAAGAAGCTTTTTATGTCCTTAGGACTGTTCACAAAACCTAAACGAAGACTTCGTATGATGGTAGAGTGGGAGACCAGCTTTCTAAGAAACAGGAAGGACTGACCTGAGTCGTGGTGCTTGATATATGTTACATCTATCCATTCTTAATTTTGCTTTCCCCTTCCCACAAAGTGTCTCTAGTTTAAAAAGGCCCAGACCTCCACAGAGTATCTGAGAGCTTTGCCTTCTTCTAAGGATGACATGACTTAGCTAGAACTTCTCTGCTCTGGTTAGCTCAGTTTCCACACTGGCCTCTCTTAAGGATGAGATGCTTAGGGCAGGAAACCTGGCCTGGCTGGAAGTTGGCAGGAATGGCTGGAGAGGAAGTGCACAAACAGGCTCCTAACCAGAGCTGGAAGGCTCAGTGTCTGACGATTGGCATTTCTGGGACAGCCACAAGGCTCCATGTGACCGGTACTGCAGGGACAGGTAAGGAGTAGACTTCATGCCCTATATGAAGACACAGACGACACTGACATGCCCCAGAGGTTGACTAACACTTTCTGACAAGACTCAGTTTTCCAGACTACATCTAAGAAAGGCAACCTGACTACTGAATTCGGTGGGGGAACCTTATCCCATCATTTGAGAAAAGATCAAAATCAAAAATCTAATTTAAAAACAAGCATTTGAGGTAGAATTCTTTCAGGGTTTGACATTATTTGGCTGTTGAACAATGAGATTAGGCATACATGTTGACATCGATGACTTTGAATTCCATCACAGGCTTTTCCTAACTTATCTGAATCTAAAATTCTCTTCCAGAAACCACATACCTCACCAGTTGCAAAAGACAAAGGACACTGCATAAGTGAAACTTTATGGTATGGGCTGCAATAACAAACACATGTATACTCGTCTTCTCTGATGAACGCATTTTTTATTTATTGTGTGTGTGTATGTGTGTATATTTGTATGTGTATGTGTGTGTTTATGTGTGTATGAGTATTTGTATGTGTATGTGTGTGCATATGTGTGCTTGTATGTGTGTATATATGTGTGTATGTGTATTTGTATGTGTATGTTTGCATCTGTGTTTATGTGATTATGTATGTTTATGTTTGTATGTGTATGTACACATGTGTATGTGTTTATGTGTATGCATATGTCTGTGTATGTCTGTGTGTTTGTATGTATATGTGTGTTTATGTGTGTGTATATGTATGTATGTATATGTCCGTCGGTGTGTATATTTGTATGTATATGTGTTTATGTATGTGTGTTTGTGTGTATGTGTGTACATGTATTTGTATGTATGTGTATATATGTATGTACGCATGTGTGTTTGTATGTGTATGTTTGTATGTGTCTGTGTGTATATGTATATGTGTGTTTATGTATATATATATATATGTGTGTGTTTGTATGTGTGTGTATGTGTGTTTGTGTATATGTATATGTCTGTGTGTGTATGGCTTTGTGTTTGCATGTGTATGTGTGTTTATGTGTGTGTATATATGTGAACGTATTTATGTGTATGTTTGTATATGTATGTCTGTGTGTATACGTCTATGTCTGTGTGTGTGCGCACATGCACACATGTATGTGTGGAGCATGTGTGATTAGAGGACTACCTGCGGAGCTTATTCTCTCCGTCCTCTGCAAGGACCCTGAGACTGAACTTTATGGAAAGTGCTTTCACCTTCTGAGCCATCTTGCTGGCTTTATCTTTTCAAAAATAATAATCACGTAAGTTATAAAGAACTGAGTGTACATTGTAGAGGGATTAAATCAAGCTAATCAATACATTTATCACCTCATCTGCTTATGTTTCTTTGGCAGAATATTTCAAAGTGATTCTGAAGTATCTGACACACTGTCACCATGCCGAGCAGTGTATCTCTATTGATTTTATTTACTTATTCATATAGTATCTAGCATGTGTGTATGTACAGGCATTTTCATGCCATGGCACCCACATGCAGGTCAGAGGACAACTCTGACAAATCAGAGTTCTTGTGTACAATGTGGGTCCCAGGGATGGAACTCGGGTCATAAGGACACTGTCCAGAGCCCGGGACGTAGCAGTTAAACTCCTCAGCACCCTGGCAGGCTCCCTACCACTCATCGCCAGGCCTGAAAGAAGGGCACTGCCTTTATAGCAGCTACCAGCTGGAGAAAGGTGCCCTGGAAGGGTGGTCAGGGTGGAAGATCCTTGCCTCTCCAGCAGCCTCCCTTCACAGACACGAATTCAATGCAGACAATCCACAGGAGTCTGGAGTCCCAAATATTTCCGTAACTGAATCTCATTTCATACTGAGACTCTAACAGCAGCTCAGATCTACATGCAGAAGTGACCCTGGTGTTGGGCCTCACCTCTCTCTCCCCACCTGGATGGAAACAGTAATTCTAGAGGCCTGCTCAGAACTCTCACTCCTGCCAGGGTACTGACGGGCCCACGCTTGCTTACTCCTCAGCTACTGTGCATTTTCCCTCTTATCATCGCTTTGAATCCTATCACTCAGCATAAAAATGAAATCATTTTGTTCCCCTCTCTCAGCACAAATCATACAAAACCCACACACTGAGGCACGAGTATTCCATCACAACACAGTCCTGTTACACACAGGAGAAACCCTGTCCTTGACTCAAAATTGGAAACTTAAAACAAGGCAGAGTGTATGGATTCTGAATAAACAAGGACTCCTGGCTTTGATAATTATGATTCAAATTTCAACTTTGTAATTTAGCAAGAGAATGCACATCTAAGAATCAGCCGGAAGGAATCTACTCAATTATTTTAATTTATTCCTATTGTCATATTTTAATTACTAGTTGACAAAACGTAGTATTATCTTGTCAGGCATGTTGCATAACAGTAATAGTGGTAGCGTGAGCACGGGGGTCTTCACCCAGCATTCACTAGATCCCTTACTGCAGAATTTTCAGATGTAGTCCAAAAAAACCTGAAAGCCGAATTTACTATAGACGCTAAAGATGCACGGTAGGTAGCAAGGCGAAATAGAAAAAATAGGACAACGAGCCTCCTGCAGGGGTTCACATCTGTAATCGCAACACGCAGGAGGCTGCCATCAGCTGGGGCTACAAACTGAGTAACAGCCTAGCGGGCCCCTGGAGATTGAGTTCCTGTCTAAAATATCACAGTAATAATAAATTGAAAATGGGGGCGAAAACCCAAGAAGGTAAGAAAGCTTCCACAGAATCGCATCGCACAGCTCTACCGGCACTAACCCTTAGGGTACTGTTGCCTTCTTTTATTTCCTTGTGGAAATAAATCTTTTAAATCAGCAGCTTCAGGATATTTAATCAATAAAGAAATTGAAGGACAATTTAAAAATTAACATTCTGCAAAATGGCAAATCAATAAGTAGGAGATGGTCTCTGAGTTGATTAGAAAGTTGAGACTGCCTACCAAGGTCACTTTCAAGTGCTTTCACTTTATGTGGTGGAAAGATGTTTCTCTTGCACACACAGCTAATGAATATGGATGTTTTGAAAACTAATTTACGGAATAAAATGTAAGAGAAAGGATGAAAGGTGCTAGAGATAAGCATGTAATCTAAGGATTTAGGCTTATTCTATCATATAAGAGCATTTTTTGGGGGGGGGGCAGGATAATTCATTCAGGACTAGCCATGCCATCAGCACAGAATACTCCAGGACTATAACTATAATTCAAACTACAACACGAAGAACTTAAAACACAGGAATGCAAATACTCCTGTACCTCAAGTCAGTGTATTTAGGTTAACTATGTTTCGGTGTGTCTATTTTTCCACTACACATTCAAATCTGAAAGGTAAAATGTACTCCTAGAATACTTAATAACAGGACCAAATCTTCCTTAGGAATTCTTGAAATTGATACTTAAGGATGAAGAAGTATCAATATTTTTAAAGTTTTCTTTACATCATTTTACATTCATATAAAAAGATAATATACAAGCCATAACTGCCACCAGATTAACTATAATATCCTTGCATGCATGCATTACATAATAGATTACGATATATTATATGTCAGTGTTTTTTCAGAGACGATACATACACACACACACACATATATATTTTATATATATATATATATATATATATATAGTAGGTCCAGAAGTGTGTTTTTGTTTTTTAACCAGTTTTAATTTACTTTTAACTGTATGGTGTGTGTATGTGTGTGCATGTGTCAGTGTGTTTGTGGGTGTGTTACTGCAAGTGGATATGGAGGCCAGAACAGCGTGTCAGACATCTTGGAGGCGGAGTGACAGGAGGTTAAGAGCAACCTTGTGAGGGTACCGGAAACCAAACTTGGGTCCTGTGCAACAGCACCAAGCATTCTGACTGCTGATCCATCTCTCCAAAGCTTCCTTCTAGGGGACTAGTTTTCACACCGAGTAGCATAGATCTTTAGCTTAGAGTCTCACGGACGTTGCAGCACTAGCTCAAGGGCGCGGTAAGGGCTCCAGGTGGCAGGTGCTAACTGCTGAGCAACCAGGAGGAAGGAAAAGATCTCCATGTAAACTGTATATACTGAACAATGATGCCCAGCACTGACATCAAGGTTTCTCAGTGCCTGGAGTAGATAAGCCCTGAGAGAACGGAGTCATCACATGACCAGCGACCACAACAGCATCGGCACTGATAGTTTAAGAAGGTGCTGGGGTTGGGAGAGAAATCATATTGTTCCGCTCCATTAACATGAAGGTGTTACTAGTTGGTTTTGAGATTACTGTGCGTTCTGTATTCCAAGCATAAGCAGTATGGGAAGTACTAGTAGGTGCTTTGTGTATATTATAATGAATGGTAAGGTCAAGGTCTATATACTTCCCAATGCTGACCAGCACTGCTGCAAATAACTGTTTGCTTTTGAATCTCTGAAACATTGTCTTTATTTATGTGTATGTGTGTGGGACTGCATGAGTTTGTGCGGACCTCATGTGTGCCCTTACGCCTGGTGCCCACAGAAGCCAGGGGCATTAGTTCCCCTAGAACTGGAGTTAGCATTAGTTGCCTGTCACCCGATGTGGGCACCGGAGCCAAACTTGGGTCCTCTGCAAGACCAGTAAGCACTATTAACCACTGAGCCATCTCATTCTTCAGCCCCTCTGTTTCAGTATGTAAAAGGGGTGGGCAGCAGATGAAGACCCCTAAGAAAGTCAGGGTCAACCAAAGTGAAGAGTTATGAAGTCTACACACAACTCCTGGACCTAAGGCTTGGGGACCATTGTGGAAGAGAAAGTAGAAAGGCTGTTAGAGCCTGAGGACCAGGGAGTTTGCTGTGAGACAGTGTCCCCTGGGAACATCAAAAGCTACACCCATAAAGTCTCACCAACATGGATGCCGAAACATGAGCTGAACAAGGGTGACACCAATACATGTGCTCATGTGAACGTGGGCAGGGAAAGTTCATGAGGCTTCAACTCTGCACAAAGAACTATGGGCAACTAAGGGATGGTGAGATCTGGAGAATCAGTTTTCCCTGAGCAAGAGGACACCAACTGGTTATCCACTACCAAATGGTCAGCCCTGAGAGCATACACAATTGACAGTGTAAAGAATGCGTGGGTTGTATTTATGTATTTAGGAACACACACACACACACACACACACACACACACACACACACACACACACACACACAAGCCCACACCATTAATGAAAACAGAGACCATGAATTCAAGAGAGTAGGGCAAGTATACGGGAGGGTTTGGAGGGGGAAAGGATGATAAGATGTGGGAGAGAAAGGGGAAGATATGCACTTAGGGTATCCATACAACAGTAGGTATCCACTGAAACTGGAGAGGATGCCTGCTGGCTGTCAGCTGAGGGACAAATGAATTCCTGCCAACTGCAAGTGCCAAGTTCCTTGACCACCTGCGGTTAGCCACTGATGTCACAAGCAGGCTAAAAGTAGAATGATGTTCCCACAGAAGGAAATTTAAAATAAAACATCCCAAGACCATCTCCTCTCAGAACTAGACTAAGAAAGACTTAGAACCAGAGCTGACAAGAACTGGTGGGCTTGGCTCGCTCTCATCACAATAGTTATGTTTTCCTTTATACATTTCTTGGACAATCAAAGTCACCCCAAGGGATGACACTTTGCTTGACGCCAAACACTGCCACCGGTCAACAACCGGTTCTAGGCTATTCGTAAAGATAGACCCTTCCTGGCTTAGCCTTTCTGAAACACTGGGGTGAGAACTGGCTCTAATTTTAGGGTTTTTCCAATGGTAGATATTTGCATAGGCTTTAAATGTCGAGCACCCCAGTCTGAACGCATGGGACAGGGGCGTGACCCTGCCCCGACCTATTGTGCTGCTTTGTTGACTCCTCAAAGGAGCCCTCGCAGTGTGGAAGGGGGTGGGCTGGGGAAGAGGGAAAGAGGGGTGGGCGGTAAAACTGTGGTTGGAATATACAATGGGATTTAAAAGACTAAATAAATTACAAAAACAAAGGTTGGGCATCCAGTCTAAAACTCTGAAATCTGAAATGGCCCAGAAACCTTTTGAACATCGTATGTCAGCACTCACATGACTTTAATTTTGGAGCACTTCCAGGTTGATGTTTTCAGATCGGGGTGTTCCACCTACCTGTAGCTGGGGGGTTTGTAGCAGCAAAGTGATCCTGCAGGCATCTATCAAAAGGACCTTACCCAATTGGCATGCCAAGCAGTGCTTCTGAGCAAAGCTACAGTAGGGATCTCTTGTCCAATTTAAGTTGCTAATTCTATAGTCTTTTTAAATAAAATCTGTTGCCGAATGGTCACTTCAAATTTTTATAAGGTTATAAGGAAAGCAAAATCAATGTATATGGGAAATGTCAGAGTCCTGAATTTTTGGGCAGTTAGCAGAGTGAAGACCTAGGTAAAACTTGTGGGTTTCCAGAGCCAGAGCCCTGAAAAAGGAAAAGCCAGCTGAATCGGTCTTCTCCTTACTCCACAGCTGTCTGTACTTGCTGTGTGACAGAGGGGAGGAGCTGCGGGAGAAGGCACACAAGAAGCAGAGAAAACAGAATCCATGGAGAGGGAGACCTGAGGTCAGCAAGTACAGAGTGGAAACTATGGAGAGGAACAGGCCTGCGCTAAGGAAAAGACAAGGACTCGGAGCAAGCCTCTGAGGATGCGCGACAAGCAGTCTAGAGGAAATGTTTTCCTAAACTTTCTTTCTAGAAAGGGACCCTGATGTCTGGGGAAAGAAGAAGTCGGTATGGCTCAGAGCAGTTGAAATAATGGAGTCCAGGAGGTCAGGAGGGTTCTGCCAGGAAAGGAAGGGGAAGTCAAAGGGTATCTTTATTAATTAATTAAATATATGTTAAATTAACTGAGGAGAGATTAGGAAATAAACGCCAGTGATGGAGTGAGAGCAACAAGACTAAGAATGAAGGGAAAGAAGGGACAGCAGTGTGAAGGACCAGAGTCAACAGGCGAACAGGCTGACCCGGGGACAGGCTGACCCGGGGACAGGCTGACCGTGGGCGGCAGCCAGTGGCTCTCACACATAGACTTCTTCCCAGGCCCAGGCACGTGCTCATTAATGCCCATGCTGTTACAGGGGAGATTCCTCCTGTATATATGTTTCTTTCACTGGTGATGAATAAAACACTGTTTGGCCAATGAGGCGGGAAGATAGGCGGGGCTAGGATTTGGAGAATTCTGGGAAAAGTAGGCAGAGAGAACCTGCCAAAGACAGTCGCCATGTAGACCACATAGGCGTAGCAGGTCCAGATAAGATCATGTGGAAATACATAGATTAATAGAAACTGGTTAATAATTAAGACAAAGCTAGCCAGTAAGAAGCACTAACCATTGGCCAACAGTTTACAATTAATACAGCATCTCTGTGTGTTCATTTGGGGCTGAAGCTGTGGCGCCAGGCTGGAAGAAAAACCAGCAACAGAAATGTTTTAGCTATACTCAGTCAGGGCCCTTGTCTCTTTCCACTCTGCTCTTCCTCCATCCTGTGTCTGCTGTCATCACCGCAACTATGAGGTGGTGGCCTCTTTCCAGGTTTACCTACGGAGGTTCTAAGTTAGGCTACAATAAATGATTCTGTATGGCCTCTAGTCATCTGGGGCATACAGCTAAGTAAATGGTAGAACACTGGTAAGGGAATAACTCCCAGGAATATCTTACTGGACAGCACTGACTTGGCTGTGTTTGTTGAAAGTACATGGACACTGAGAAATGAACAAAGCATGAAGCATAGAGCCATAAACTCAGATGTAGAAAATCCTTCCCATATCACCAAGCACAAAGCAATAAATAGTAGATTTCTCCCGTGTTTGGTCAGAACCAAAGTTTTCTTGTCAGTTTATAATTAAACTCATACACACACACACACACACACACACACACACACACACCAAAAAAAGAAAATAAAACTCTTTTCTGACAGTAATGATAAAAAACAAAACAAAATAGAATCTACAGCCATTCCCATTTGTGGAACAGAAACCTGTACAAATACTACAAACAATGATTCGTGAGACTGTGTATATCTTACAAATCTCAACTGTTGATACTACAGCGCATTACAATAACTAAGGAAAGCGTGAATCTTTATAGTCCATTTCTTGATAATAGCTTTGACTTTGCTATGAGATGTAGTGTACTCGTAGCACTCCTAGAGTCCTGGGTGCAGAGAAGACTAACACCACAGAAACAAACAAGAGAACATCACATGTTCAACTAAAAACAGAAAAGAAAACCACCACAAACTGGGAGGAAATCTTCGAGTCACATTAAAATAACAAAGTATTAGTATTTCAGATGCAACTGAACTCTTAAAT
The DNA here is from genome assembly GCF_943737965.1 of Phodopus roborovskii. NCBI lineage: Eukaryota > Metazoa > Chordata > Mammalia > Rodentia > Cricetidae > Phodopus > Phodopus roborovskii. Next base: position 12,432,728 of record NW_026125397.1, read on the forward strand.
CAAGAGACAAAGGGCTAAGACTCTAGCAAAGTACAACAAAGAAAACATAAGTAACCTGTAATCTGCAAAAGCTAAAGGCAAGTTCACCCTCACTCTAAACCAGGGAAATACACATATAAAACCATGGTTCTTTTTCACACCCGGTGTATTGGTCAAACAAAATATGAATGCAGATTACTATGGAGGTAATGAGAAAGCTGGAACTTCCACTGGCTACTGAGCACAGACCAGTTGGCACAATCACTTTGGAAACACTTTGGTAATCCCAGCCAAATTAAAGATGCACAGGTTTGCCAAGCAGCTATAGCTTTCCTAGGTAAAATTCCCTGAGTGGAGTCTGCAAAGGCAAAAACCACACAAGAAAAAGAGCCCAAATGTCTGACATAGAAGTGCATTGTGTAGGGGTGTGTGTGTGTGTGTGTGTGTGTGTGTGTGTGTGTGTGTGTGTGTGTACAGGAATGTGGAGTATGAGGTCCCTAGCACGCATCTCCCTCAATCATCCACCTTACTTTTTAAGACAGGGTCTTTCACTGAGCCTGGAACTCGCTCATTTAGCCAAGTCCCAGACATCCTATCCCTGCCCTTCTTGCCCAGGTGTCGCACAAGCACTGTGGAACTCGGAACTCGGACACTAACTTGTCCAGGAGATCAAACTCATGTCCTCGCATTTGTACACCAAGCACCTCACTAAGCCCTCTCCCCGACCTCTGAACTTTAACTCTGAGTAAAAGAAATGTCCCCAGAAAAAGAGCATAGCAAGTATGTCCTCATTCAAATTCAGGCATGACCGGGTTCAGCTAAGCAACAGTATTTAAATGTAGAGAAACTAGCAGTATACAATTTCATCAAATGTATAATGCTTTTTAACTTGAAGCTACAGCATGCTCTGTTTTGGGTGTGCAGTGTTATTGCTCTGCTTCTTATACAGACTGGATCTGAAAACATTTGTTCCATTATTGTTTTTAAAATTTTTGATGGTATGTTTTATATATTCTTTTGTACGTATACTGTATCACAAAATAAAAATGTTAAAAGGGACTGGAGAAAAACAATGAAAGCATGCTAATCTTGGTTATGTTGAGTCTAGAAAGTGACGCTCCAAATACCTGGCCTCCTCGTTCAAAATGACAGACACAGTCCATAATTACTAATAATCTTGCTTTAGGTTCTTTAACAATGGAGCTGTAAGTCATGCCTGGGGAAATCTGAAGACCTTCCATTTGACTTTGTGCAGGATTAGGAGCCTGGCTGTACAAATGAAGCTGTCTGTGAGCGGGCAGGTCATCACAGAGTCTCACATACCCGTGACTGTCTCAGTACGACCACAAAAGCCGTAGCAAGATGGAAAATCAAGTTCTGAAACTATGTGTCCACCCAGAGACCCACCAGTAACTTTTCTTTTTTCCGATTTGGTGTGGTGGACATAGAAGGACTGCACCACTCTGGGCATTTTTAAACATTCTTAAACGCACACAGTGAAAAGACGCACATAATGTACCCTGTGTTCTTTTCCCTTTTAAAATCCTTGCCTTGCACTCTGCCCTGATGATTTATTTTCTAAAACAGACAATATCCCTTCTCTAAGTGACTCCCCACTGGCTGCAGGCTAAAGATACAATCTCCTAGCCATGGAACAAAAGCTCCGACTCTGGAGCTTTTCTGGAGAACCCTTGCTCCTACTGAGCCGATCTGAGGCCTCGCTGTAGCTCCTCTCACTCTCAGGCCAGGCCAACTCTTTTCTGGGAGCTTTCTCTGCCTGGCTCATTCCTAAAGTACTCTGATATCATCTAAGGCCTCCCTAGCGCCTTCCTGGTCTACACTGGCCCAGCAGCCACACCCACCCAAAAGCAGCATTCACTGCACCTGGGGTGGTGCCCTGTGTAGGTCTCTGCTGCCTAGCGCAGAACTCTGAGCTAATCCTGACAAATTCGCCATCACATTGCTGTTGTGGCCGCCCTGGGCTTCCCTCCTCCCAGACACCCGTTTATTCTCTTTCTGTAACTGCAAGGTTGGTCCCCAGCCACTTACCCCCCCCCACAGCCCCCGCGGTCCTCACCGTTTGCTGCCTAGCTCTCCTCTGCCACTATTTCCCCTGCCCGGCTCCATGCTCGCCTCCCTCCCTCACAGATAGCCCTGACTGTGGCCAGTCTGCTGGCCATGTCTGGCCTGTTTCTTTTCTCTCTGCTCTGGATGGTTTCTCTCCTTGATTTACACAGGAACCGGAAGCATCAGGAGTGCTCCTGTTGGCATTTTCTTCTCTGCTCCCCCTCGTATACGAGCACTTCGTATATATACACGAGCCCTTCGTTAACAATGCAGCAGGAGTTCCAGAGCACTTGCACGAGAAGCACTACTTTGCAGTTTGCATAAACCTGTCTGAGTCCCCAGGGTTTTAGACCATAATCTGCCCAAGGCAGGAATGTCCAATGTCACTGTCTCTGATGATGGGAAAAGTTCTGTGCTTATGCTGCCACATGCTGTTGTCACTGCACACAAGAACACTTAAAATGTCACTATCGAGAAAGAAGAGCCATGTCCTTCATTTAATAATGATTTATTTTAAATCATACATCTATAGCACCAAGTGTCTAGTAATACACATACAGGGTCTATAATATAGAATCCTAGCTAGGCATGGTGCGGTAGGCCTGTAATCACAGCTACCCAGGCAGCTGAGGTGAGGGAATCAACTGAACTCAGGCTTTGGAGACCTGTGTAGGCCACAACCAAAACTCCGTCTCAGAAAGGGAACCATTCAGGGTGCAGTGTTTGGCCAGCATTTATGAGGCCTGGATTCAATCCCCAAAGTTAAATAAATTAAAGTGTTAACCAACTTTAAAACTCCCCCCACCCCACCCCCCCAGGAGGTGTTGTGTTGGCAGTGAATGCCTTTAAGCCTAGCTTTCAGGCCAGCCCAGTCTACGGATCAAGTTCCAGGATAGCCAGGGCTACACTGAGAAACCCTGTCTCAAAAAATAAAACAAACAAACAAAAAAATCACACACACACACACACACACACACACACACACACACCTCTACCTGATACACATAGAGTTCAAGACTAGACTGCTTTAGAAAGCCTGTCTCAAAACCATCAAAAATTGAAAGAATATAAGACAAAACTGTCTTATAAAACTGTATTCACAAAAACACTCAAGTCTAATTCTCAGGGCATGAGAGGTGACTCAGAAGTCTGGCTACTCTTGTAGAGGACCCAGGTTCAATTCCCAGCATGCACATGGTGGCTCACAATCATCTGTATGTTCAATTCCAGGGGCTCTGAGTCCCTCTTCTTGCTTCTGCAGGCACCAGGCATGAATGAGTATACAGTCGTATATTCAGGCAAAATACCTACCCAAATAAGTAGCAGTAACAATGACAGTGATGATGACTGCTGTAATTTATTTAAAAAAAAAAAAAAAAGCAGCCTGAGAGAAAAGGACACCATTCGACAGACCTCTGTGGAGGATTTTTTGTTTTGTTTTAATTAGGGAAAAGGGAATAGGAAAAGAAGCGGGGGGGGGGGGGGGGGACAGCCTCTGGAGACTAGAGCAGCATTAAGAGAGAGAAAAGAGGGAAGGGGAGGGGGAGAGAGGGAGAGGGGGAGAGAGAGGGAGAGGGAGGGGGAGGGGGGAGAGAGGGGGGAGAGAGGGAGGGGGAGGGGGGAGAGAGGGGGGGAGGGAGAGAGAGGGAGAGGGGGGAAAGGCCTTTTTAAAAGGGGACGTAGTGAATGTGCACAGGTGGTGCTCTTAGTGGTTACAGCTGAGGGCAGATCCTGTCAGAACCCCAAGCACAGGCCAGTACAGATGCCTGGATACTAACAATGATGACTGAAGCAGGAGTACCTGCTAATGTAGACTTCCCCAATGAAGAAAAGAGACCAAAGTGTCCTTACAGTTTTCAGTCTTATAATGAAAGCCCGATAATAAAACAGAACTGTAATAATGTTATAGGAAAACAGAACAAATGAAGAATGCCAACCTGAAGATGAGGTGTGCCGCTGCGCGCCCCCCCCCGGTCCACCACATACACACCCAGAGGAGATCAGCAGAAGATGGTATTTAAGCAAAAGCTAGGAGCAGACAGGAGCCAGGACACATGGGGAGAGCAAGCAGCAATGCAAACAGTCTTTATGGGAGCAAAAGCAAAGAACACAGAAAGAGCAAAGAGTCCCGGAACCTGGCCCTGAAGAGCAGTGTGAGGGAGAGGTAGTATGGAGCCACGGGAACGGAAAGGAAAGGCGCGCAGGACCATGAAGGCGCGAAGGCCACTATGAATCCTTGGCTGTACTCTGATTAGCCAACATAAAGAGGAACGTGATAGAACTTTTGAGGCCTTCCTGTCGCTGTAACTCTTAAGGTCACTCTACAAAAGCACCAAGGCAGAAGCAGGAGAACACAGATTTTATGGCTACTGTCTGGTGCGGTATAACAGTGGCCTGGTTCACAGTGTAGGCTGTTGGAATAGCGAGAAGTGGCTTTATTCCGTTTATATGTTAAAGATGAGATAAACAATAGTAAATGAAATACAGGAGTGTGTTACAAGACAGAGAAAAGCCAATCAACTCTGAGGTTCTGATCCAAGCACCGTGAATATGTTTCAGCCGATAACTGAGATCATAGACACCACGGGTAGTGAAGGGTTAGAAAGACGAAGATGAGCCTTTGACTTGTACAGTACATATAAAATATCCAAGAGTCACATACATTATACAGATGTGTAAGCAACTCACAGACATGTTAAAATATCAGTGACACAGTGGACATTCGGCCTAAACCAAATCAGGTCATAGGAGCTGTGAGAATGAATAAAGAAGGGCTGAGGCTGCTTCAAGATTTCAAATGAAAGTTAAGTGACTCAGGGTGAATCACTAAAAGTCACAATCACCTAGTGTGGAAGAAAATCAAGAGACTATAATATCCTCGAAACCTTGCAAAGAAAGTGTTTCAAAGTGGAGTGAGGGATCAATTATTTGAGGAACCAAATAATGTAAAGGAACAACAAAACGGCACATTGGATTGAGCCAAAGGGAAGTCCACAGCGATGCTCACAAACACAGCCACAGTGAAGGCAGAGAAGAGGCCCGGTTGGTGTGGGACAGCAAACACTCCAAGTGCCACTCAGATCACAAACCAGAGACATCCCTGTCACTTGAGAGTATGCCGAGGGACTTGCATCATCCTCCTGCAACTTTTCTCAATGACTTTATAAAGGTGTGTGTGTGTGTGTGTGTGTGTGTGTGTGTGTGTGTGTGTGTGTGTGATATGTGCAGGTACCAGGAAGGACAAGAGAGGGTGCTGGATTCCCTGTAGCTGGAGTTAGGAGGTTGTGAGCCACCAGACAAGGGTGATTAGAACCAAAGTCAGAGCTTCTAGAAAAGAAGAAGCAAGTAGTTTTTGTTTGTTTGTTATTTTGTTTGTTGTTGTTGTTGTTGTTGTTTTGGTTTTTCCAGACAAGGGTTTCTCTGTGTAACCACCCTTACTGTCCTGGAACTTACTCTATAGACCAGGCTAGTCTTAAACTCTCAGAGATCCATCTGCCTCTGCCTCTGCCTCTGCCTCCTGCGTGCTTAGAATAAAGATGTACATCACCACCACCGGGCTCAGAAAGTGTTCTTAACAGTCATACCTCCAGCCCCTTACTATAACATTTAATTATTATTATTATGTATTCTATGTATCAAAAGAACAAAGAATGTAGATTTCACACCCCATGCTTTGAAGACAGGCACAGTGAAGTGTGGGTAAGACAGCAAAGTGCTGTTTAGTTTGCAGTGACATTACAACTAAGAGAATCTTAGGAAGGACTTCCCAATTACGCATATCCACATGAGCCAGTGGCCTGATGTAGCATTTGCTGCTATCTGTGTAGGAAGATGTCCAATAGTGAAATGTGTAGAATCTCAGTACTGAACAACACAACAATATTCACAAAAACAGCATTTATGACTTTAGACTCTCATCAAGCAAACTGTTGAACAAATGTTTTCACAGCAGTACATAGGCATTATAAATTTTAAATCACAATTATTGTTGTTTTGAATTTGTTCTCTAACATAGGTGCAAATTGATTACATTTTTTTTCTTTAGTACTTAAAGTACCTGGGTAAAATTCATCTTTTTAACTAGAAAACTTATACTACCCATGATATATTACTTTGAATAGGTAAACTACTGCAAACACAATTGGTTCAATTTTTTAATTATTTTTAAAATCTGCTTTCAGATTTTTGGAGAGATGCTTAAGAATACTTGCTATTCTTGCAGAGGAAACGGGTTCAGTTCCCAGCATCCACATGGCAGGCAGCTCATGATGGCCTATAAGTATAGCACCAGAGGACCTAAAACCCTATTTTGACATCTGTGAACACCAGGCACACATGTGGTACACTTAATTCACACGGGCAAGGCATTCAAACACATGAAAATAAATGAACACTTTCTTAAAACAATCTTAAGAGTCTCCTTTACAATCATCAGCACAATTTCCAACATGGAGCTAGGTGATACAATAAATCAAAATACATTAGCATGGAAGGGTAAGGGGCCAAAGGGAGAGCACATTTCACATCAGTCCATGACAGGATCGCAAGGGAAGGTCTGCTGACTGGCATTTCTCACCCTCCCTCCATTATAAAACTGCAACTTTCTCAACACACAGAAAAAGGTCAGCGTGGCACTAACTAAAACAAGAGCGATTACAGAGGAGGGCAAAGCATTGGCAGGAACAGTGATCTTTGGCTTTGCACATCAAAATAGTTTAAAGTTCAAAAACCCTGTCAACCCAGAAGAAAAGGGGGAGTAACAGGCATGTGGTAGGAATTGTACTCCTCTAATCAAAACAGCAATTTCCACTTTTGTGACCGACCCAGAATTTAAAGTGCAGAGGAAACGGAGGCAGAAGACAATAATGAAAAGCACGGTAAATAATGAAACTGGCATAAGAAAACCCAGTGCTCTGTATGCTAAGTTAAAAATATTAAGACCATGATGAGTAATCATAAACTGTCATGCATACTCCATCAGAGAGTTCCAGTGGTTAAGGAGGACAGGCAGCCTGGGAAGTGGAGTTTAAACCAACCACCGCTGCTGTGACACGCTGTAGCTGTATACTGTATTGTGCATCAAAAGGGAGATGGCCACAGAAACTAACTAGTGCTGTAACAAATCTCCAAGACTGCAGTGCTCACCTATCAGTCTCTTCAGGGATGCCTCTGAGTGCTTACAGTTAACTTAGAAAATACCAAAGGACGTGTCTGTCTGTTTAAGGTGCTATAACAAAATGCCCTACAGTTGCTAATTTATAGCCAATAGGTATATCTCAAGGTGCCAGGAGATTGTTTCCAGCAAGGTCCTGTCCTTCACAGATGTGCACATCTTCTCCATGGTCTCACATAGTAGGCACACGTGTCATCCATGAGGTCTGAGTCCACATGAGCACCTCACCTCCTAAAACCCTGAATGCTTGAACAACTGGCTCCAAGAACTTCAGATGAGAAACATTCAACCTCTACTTGTAAAAATACTATGTTACCTTAATTTACATGATTGTGATCTAAATATTTATCTTCCTCTAAAAGTAAAGTTGAAACTTAATTCCCAGAGACAACGGTCTTGCAGGATGGGACCTTTGGGAAGTTGTCTTGACACAGTCCTTAGAGTACACATAGAAGGAGTGTGAGGGAGTCTCTTTGCCCCTTCTGCCATGTAAGAAAAGTCACAGGGTATAGTCCATGAAGAATGGCCTCTTGGTTTTGGACATTCCAATCTCAGGAACTGAATAATGAGTTTTAGTCATTTTGTCAGCCAGTCAGTTTGCTCTTCTTAGAGCAATCTAAGTAGACTAAGAATTATCTTTAAAACGTATCTTAGCTGGGCGTTGGTGGCACATGCCTCGGGAGGCAAAGGCAGGTGGATCTCTGTGAGTTGGAGGCCAGGCTGTTCCAGGACAGGCTCCAAAGCTACCGAGAAATCTTGTCTCAAAAAACCTATCTTGACAATTATTAGAAAAAATTTCTCTGCTAGCTAACTTCAAGCTTTCTTGCTGAGTCTTGATCTTTATTCATATATATAATACATCAGTTACAGATTAATTAAGAACAAATGTGTTCATGATAGTGTGTTGTCCTGTTAATGGGGCAGTTCACTCCATATCACTTCGTGTCTTCACTTATTTTCCTACTTTAATAATATTCTTTTTTCTGGAAAGGTCTTGCATATCTTCAGAGTGAATTCTAAATATGTGTTTAAACACAATTTCTCTTTCTAAACAGTTCTAGTGGTGAATAGTTCAATAACACTTCTGCCTGATAAAATAAGCTTTTTTCTTTTTCATATATTTGCTTAATTTCATACTTTCTAATGTTTTATTAAGGATTTTAAAATTAAGAAGGCAAATGGGACAATCATATCCTGTTTTTAAAAATGATTTTTTTATTTAGGCATCTTTTTGTATGTGTGTATGTGCACATGCCTGAAGGGGGTATCAGATCCCCCAGAGTTGGAGTTACACACAGTAGGTGCTGGAAATGGAACTCCAGTCCTCTATAAGAGCAACTAGTATTCTTAACTACTGAGCATCTGTCCAGTCTACTATGGCACCTTTTCATTAAAGTGTTTCTATTCTCTTTGTCTACCTTTGTCACATTTGTATTAAGTTGGTAATACAACCTCTACAATGTGCAGAGGTTTCAAATGTTTCCAAATCTCCTATGTTGAAATGTAACCACCATGTGATATTATGAAGAGATTGGGGGGGGGGGTCCTTTGGAAGATACGTAAGTCATACAACACAGCTCTCATGTACAGAATTAGGAACCTGATAAAACAGTTGACATAAGTGTCCTCTTGCTTTCTGTCACCATCTGATGACCATCTTCTCCAGAAGCCACAAAATGTAAGACACCATCATGGCAGCTGAGACACTGAACCTGACATTGCTTTATGGTAGACTTTCAAACCTCCACAACCATGGGGGGGGGTATGTTTGTAAATTACTCAATTTGAGGTATTTAGTCATAGCAGCAAAAACAGACTAAGATACTGATTCATTATCCGTTTTAAAAGATTTATTATATTATTATTATATTACATGGCAAACACTCAAACCCAAATCTTCTAACTTTATGTAAGCTCTGCAGTTCAAATAGGTTCACAAAGCAGTATAGGAAATTAAGCAATTTCACTAGGGGTAAAGGTTCATTATGTGATGGGAGATGTCATTCTGTAAATATGTTTCTCTTATTGGCTAATGAATAAAGCACTGTTGGCAAATAGGAAAGCAAGATAGGCGGGAGTAGGAGACAAGGAGGCTTCTAGGAGATGTACTAGAGAGGAGTCAAGATGTGGGGACTTGAGAGAAAAGGTCTAGACCCTCTCTCCGGTAAGATAAGACCACACACACTTAGGTTAGTAGAAATGGGTTAATATTTATGAATCAGCTAGCCAATAAGAAACACTAGTAACAGGCCAACAACTTTATAACTAATAGAGTTCCTGTGTTATTTTGGGGCTGACATGGCTGTGGGACCAGGCTGGCAGGGAAACTGCTCATAACAAAATGGCACCTGCAATGTGGGTACTAAGATCTTCCACTTAAAACCTGACAAAAGCTTAAAAAGGGATTTTAGAAGCAAAACAACAGAGACAAGCAAGTCTTCTAGGTAGCAGCATTTTTCTCGGGTGGGTTCTGTTTTGCTAGAGACAAGCAGAGACTCGTGCAGCTCCTTTAAGGGAGGTTTCCTGACTTGGCATGAGCAGAAAAAACCCACAGCTCTTTTAAGAAACCCTGCTCACCATTCAATGTGTATGAGAGCTGGCAGTGGAAGTGACCACGGCTCCAAGCCGGCAGCATGCTGCTTGATGACAGCATAGACCAAGGCAGTGAGCACAGCTCTCAGTACTGGCAGAAAACATACCTAGCCATCTTGCATAGATGGCATCTAAAACAGCTGTGGCTTTCATTTTAGCAATGCTGTTGTTTAGCAGATAAAAGACTCATGGCCAGAAAAAGTAAAAATTTACAGTAAAGACAGATTCAGATAAAGATTAGAATACACATAGGCTTGGGAGAGAAAAAGAAACAGGAAAAAGTGATAAAAAAAAAAAGAAGAAAAAGAAGAAGGAAAGAAACAAACAAACAAACAAACAAAACAAAACAAAACAAAAACAAAAACAAAAAACAAAGAGTAGCTGGGTGTGGTAGCACACGCCTTTAATTCCGGCACTCGGGAGGCAGAGGCAGAGGCAAGTGATCTCAAAGTGAACCTGGTGTACAGAGTGAATTCCAGAGCAGCCAAAGATACACAGAGAAACCCTGTCTCAATAAATAAAAAAAGATAGAAGTAAAAGAAATAGAGTAATTAAAAAGCCATGTAAAAATGGAAAATACACAGAGAGTCTGGGTACTATATGCTAGTGTGTTGTCTTTGAACTGCTTGACTGCTAAGGAAGGAACAACTAAAATATACTTGATTACCCATGCTGCTATATTAATCCAATTTGTATATTTTAAAAATGCTTTGACTTCAAAATTTAAGTCTAAGGACAGATTACTGGGGAAAAGAATTTCTATTTTTGTTTCCACAGAAAATGAAAAGCTATTGATTCCTTCAGACTAACATGGTTTGATCAAGCAAGACCTTCTGAAGCAGTGGCCCAACTGATACAACATCCAAAACAGCTGGGACAAAGCAGGCTTGCAGACCACTACAGCCAGGATTTCTGCATCTTCTTAGGATTCCCCAAGACAGCGCCCCCTACCAGCAGGAAGCAGTTTGGAAAGAACAATGCCCAAATTCCCAAATATTGTCTATAAATGTTTGTTTTCATTTAAATGGGGTTAGTTATAAATGGTTAATGATCACAACCAATCTCTTTTTAAAGGTAAAAAGTAGATTATGGTATAAAAATGAATACTTTGTTTTGGGATAGATTTTCATTTATTGATACAATTTAATGTCAATTTTGTGATATGTGTATTTCTCCTCTTGTTTACGTATTGTGTTTATATAGCTCATTTAAAATATAATGTATAATTTAGTACAGATTATAGATAGTTACCTATATATATAATAGTCAAAACTTATAGTTATTTTAGTTAGGATTTCTAGATATTCAGAAATATATTTGAGATGGGTAAATATTCTTCAAACCTTTCAAAGACCTATAGAATATGGCATTTAAAATGGTTTAGGGTTTTTCTTAACAGTGAGGCACAACTGCTCCTGGCAACACCACCTGCATCAGAAAGAAAGATGGACATCGAAGAAATTCTCGTTATGAAGTTTGCTTCCAATATGGACTATTTGCTTTATGCTGTATAAACTGGACATTCAGGACCCACAGAAAAGTGACTGCTGAAACAAGATGGGCATTGCTACAGGGTTCTTGCTTCATGGAAGAGTCTGCTAGTCTGCAGGACACAAAGTAAAGTTACTGACAAACTGCCAATACAGGTGGACAGTTTAAAGTTTCCTGCTTTGCTGAGGAGTCTGACAGACACACTATGTATGACCTATAGGCTGAAGATGGAACATTGCAGAAGAACTTCAGGTGACTGACCAGGCAGGCTGACGGACAGAGTTGTCTCTGTCATTTCTAGAGTTTACATATGTGGTTTTTGAGGCAGTTGAAGACAGATAGCTATGGCTATAGTTTTCCTTATTTAGAATTAAACATAAATTACATATAAGACTTTAGACCCACAAAGATAGGATAGATGATGGAATATTTTCTTTAAAGCTTGCTAAATGTTAATGGACTAAATATTGTTAACTGTGGTTCTTATTTGATAACTGTTTTTGTTGTATATTTTACTGTGTTAAAGTTAAAACCCTTCTTTTTATTTTAGACAGAAAAGAGATGATGGGAGATGGCATTCTGTAAATATGTTTCTCTTATTGGTTAATGAATAAAGCACTGTTGGCAAATAGGAAGGCAAGATAGGCAGGACTAGGAGAAAGGAGGCTTCTGGGAGATATAATAGAGAGGAGTCAAGATGTAGGGACTTGAGAAAAGGTCCGGACCTTCTCTCCGGTAAGATAAGACCACGTAAAAACACTTAGATTAATAGAAATGGGTTAATATTTATGACAGAGCTAGCCAATAAGAAATGCTAGTAACAGGCCAACAGCTTTATAACTAATAATCTCTGTGTGTTAATTTGGGGCTGACATGGCTGTGGGACCAGGCTGGTAGGAAAGTGCTTGTAACAAAACATAATAAATATTATAGATCAAATCACAAGGAGAAAGGATTTTGTGGAGATTTCCCATTTTATGCCATTTTTGAAGCCAGTCTATGAACTAATTGACTCTTGAGTGTCTGAGGTGGTATGCTGAATAGAAAATATAGCAATCCCCTTTATCCATGTTTTTTTTTTTTTTTTTTTTTTTTTTGCTCCATGGTTCATTATCCAGTAGCTACTATAGATTGAAAAATTAAATGAAAATAGAAATAGGTAATCCATGTTCTAATTGTATAGTATGATGGGGTCTTGCACTATTCAAGTGGGTCCTGGTAGTATATTAACAACCATTTGACCAGCATTTCTTGTCACGTACATACTTCCTTATGCATGCTCTCTTCCCTTTTAGTCACTCTTGGTTAGAAGATCAACTATTGGTATGACTAGTGTTCACATAAGTTCCAAATACTAGTCTAGTACCACTACATTTCTAATGTCATGCACTGTGATGGTTAGCATTATCTGTCAACATGACATTTTGTAGAATAACCTGAGTGAGTATCCATAAGGAAATGTCAAGATCAAATTGGCCTGTGGGCATGTCTGAGAGGAACTGTCTAGATTACATTAATGGATGTGATTACATTAATGGATGTGGGAAGATTCAGCCTGGATCTGGGTCCAGAACTGCATCAGGGCAGAGAAAGGAAGCTGAGCAGTATGTGTGTGTACATTCATTCTCTTCCTGCTCTGGAGTATGGATGGGACCAACTGCTTCAAGTTCCTCCATGACTTCTCTACAAAACTGAACTATAATCTGACCTAAAATAACCCCTTCCCCTTAAGTTGTTGTTTGTTGGTGTATTTTTTATCACATCAACAGAAATAAATGTAGGACACTTAACTCGCTTTATCTTATCATATAGGTTCCATGTTATCAACTCACATCACCATTGTAAAATGAGTAGGCATGGTACAATGAGCATAATAAGGTATGCTGAGAAACTGTACTCTTATTACAGTGTGCCATTATCTTTATTTGTTCTAATTATTGACAAAGCTATCAATCTTATTGTTGTTAATCTTACTGTGCCTAATTTATTATTAACCATTATATGTATAAACATATCTACAGAAAACACTAAGCACAGTACAGAGAGTTCAGTACCATCTTCAGTGTGGGTACCGACCAGGGTGTTTAGAATGTATCTCCCACAGAGGAGAGACAACTAAGAGATGCTTTTCTTCTCATTGAAAACAAGATAGTCTATACAAGTCATTTGACAAGGATAGCCATATCTGTTTCCTTGACATCCCAAAGCTACTAACTCAAGAAAGGTAACTGATTCCTCTTCACAACCTTTCAACATGATCACAGGTAGCACGTAGCACAATTCATGTCCCCTTCTGAAGAACTTAATACGTTGCATTCATTTAAAGTCATCAACATTTGACTTTTCATATCTAACCAACCATTGGTATAAATGTTTACTTATTATATGGATACAACAAGCTGTTCCAAATTAGTGAAAACAGCTGTATTACAGAGAGGAATCTGATTCCATGCAATCCCCATCAAATTCTCATGACATTCTTCACAAAAACAGCAGAAAAAATAAAAGAAGGTCTTCAATCAATAGCCAAAACAAATCCAGAGCACAAAGCAAGGCTGGGGGGCATCGCAAGACGTAATTTCAAATACACTACAAAACAGTAATTGTAGGGGGAAAACAAAAAACAAAAACAAAAGCCATTGCTCTTGAGACACTGGAACAGAATATTAAACTCAGAGGCAAATATGCATCACAATAGCCACCAAGGTTTCCATAAATTTCCAAACACATTCACTGCGGGGGGGGGGGGAGACTGGGGGGGGGGGGGGACCGGCCTCTTCCACAAATGGTACTGGGAAAAACTGGCTTTCTATGTGTAGAAGAATAAAACTAAGTCCCTGTCTCTCACCTGTACAAAATCAACTCAAAATGGCTCAAGGAGCTGGAACTCTGAAGCCTAAGAGGGAAGTTTAGGGAGTCATTTCAAGTACATATGATGATTTAAACTGTCAAGTGGAAAGGATCTAGAATCACCCAGTAAGGAGCCACTGGGCATGTCTATAAGGATTATCTAGATTATATTAACTGACATGGGAAGATTCACCTTAACTATGAGTGGCATTATCCCATGGGTGGAGTTCTGAACTGAATAAAGGACAAGTAGCTCAAGACTAACATTCATCTGTAGAGATAGCCACCCTGCCTGCACCTGCAGCACTGACCACACCTGTTAGGGCGTGGTCACAGGTGCAGAGGGTTAGGTTAGGTCTGGGGTTCAGGACCCCAGGACTCTCTCTCTCTCTTGGCTCCTGTCAGGTCATGAAGAGCTGCCTGGGTGTGGACCCGTGGAGTGGGTCATCAGTTTCTTATGTAAGTGACTTTTCCCCTAATAAAATGAATAGCCCATATTAAACCTAGTCCCTTGTATCTGACAGCTTTCACCCCCTTGCTTCCTGACCATGGATGCAGCGCAACCAGCTGCCTCGAGCTCTTGCGGCCATTAGTTTCCTGCCAACTGTTTGCCAAACTAAACCTTTTCTCCCTTAAGCTGCCTTTGTCAGAGTATTCTGTCACACTGACAACACAATAACTAATACAGCCCATAAGCAAAGACTTTATCAAAAACATCCCACCATCTGAGGAAATGACAGTGAGAACTGGCAAAACGGCATTGCATGAAATTGTGAAGTTATAAGCGAGATAATAATAAGAGTGAAGATGAGCCTACAGAATGGAACAAAATGACACCCCAAATCAAGTAATAGATGGCTAGACATTTTTCAATAAGTAAAGTACAAATGAGCAATAAATACATGAGAAATGTTCAAACAGCCTAGCCATCACAGAAATGTGTATTAAAACTACACTGTTTCCAACACACACCCCAAAGCAAATGCTGGGAAGGCTGTGAAGGAAGAAACCCTGGATAAATAACACAGCCACTATCGTCACCAGTAGAAAAGTTCACCAAAAACACTAGAAAAAGAACTATGGTGGGATACACATCTCCTGGAAATACATTCCAAGGACTTTAAAGCAGCATACCAGAGGGCCTTGCACGTCTGTTTATTATAGCACAATTACATAGCTAAATTACAGAAGCAGCCTCAATTATGGAGCCAACAGATGAATGGATAAAGAAAATGTCTTTATATAGACATATACATTCATTCATATATATGGCATCAAAGTGTAAGTAAGCATACTTGAGCAATGGAGATGGGTGGCTACAGGGAACCAAGTACTCTCAAAGTACATGACAAAGTTGAATAAAAATATATTTATGAAATCTACCATTGTGTTTATGCCAAAATATGCCCCCAAAAGGGACAGATGATTCCGTAGTTAAAAGTGCATGCTAAGAGCTAAAGAGATAGCTCAATCGTTAAGGGAGCCTGTTGTTGTTCTTGTTGAGGACCCAGGTTCAATTCTCAGCACCCACAATCACCTGTAACTCTATCCCAGGGGATCTTAAACTGTCTTTTGATCTCTGTGGGCACTGAGCACACATGTGATGCAGATACAGAAATACAAGCAAAACAATCATACACATAAAACAAGTAAATGTAGAGAAAGGTTGTTAGAGTTCATGTTACCACTCAAGTTCAGTCCCAAGCACCAGAGTGGAGTGGCTGCCATAACTCTTGCCCCAGCTCCAAGGAATCTGATGTCCTCTTCTAGTTCCGTGAGCACTCATACATACATATCAAACACACACACACACACACAAAGAAATCTTTTAATTATTTTTAAATAAGTTATTGTTACTGATCATGGGCACTGTGTGTAATATGTGGCATGAAACGTGTGTGTGCCTTTATGAAAGGGCACCATCTGGGAAAACAAAGTAGGAAAAATAAGACAAAAACACCCCAAGTTCCTGCAAAGAGCTGAAATGTTCTGTTAAGATAAACACAGTGAGATTATTAATGTTTCCAAAATTATTTTACAAACACGTAAACACTGACACTCCAGGACACCACCCCAGTACCTTTCATTGATCACACTATCTACTTGGAAAATATTCTACATTTGGTAAACACTACTCACTCATTACATTGCTTTTTTCTAGTGGTGAGTCACACAGAGTGAGCTGCACAGCTGATGCTGCAACATATGTACATGTTTGTATTTTCCTAAAATGCCTACAAAACACACTAGAGTCCAAATCTAGGTGAAATGTAAAATACTTGAGGTTTTAATCATACACTGAAAAACATCACACTGACACTATAAAACAGTTCAATGTTACAGGTTTTCTAATAAACATAGGATGTATCAGAGGAAATCCCCAGGCATTGAGTGAACTAAATCAATGTACTGGAAGGAGGGGCAACTCGGTACTGAGCATACACCCAACAGAGCAAACCTTTGTTGAAGCAGCCACTTTATCACTATATGCATACTGCAAACAAAGACTAGGACCAGCCACGTCAAAATAGCACAGTCTGGGTCTGCTGGAGCCATGACCCCAGAGTCTGTGCCACTGAAGGCAGAGGAAGTGGAGTTTAGAACAGAGAAGAATACTGTTACAAAACCAGGAGTTAGAAGGAAGAACAGGTGATTAAACACTGTTAACTAGAGAAGGAGCAGTTACTAACCAGCTCAAAAAAGCAAGGGCATGCGCTAAGAAGAATGGCCAGAACCCTTTAAGGATTCTTTTCCAAAAAAAGAAAGAAAAAAGGAAAGGGCAGTTTTTAAAGAGGAAACAGCAAATGGTTAACTCCTTTTGAGAAAAGAACTGGTTTGGGGCAGTCACTAATATAACTACAGACACGCATACCTATATTTCAGGGCAGTAACTTTTTTCCAAACCACACAAAGCCAAGCAAACAGACAGAGATCCATCCTAGACAGAGTCAAGCTAAGGAGACAGCTGTGGGGCCTGGGAGATAAGACTGCTGTGGTGTACAGGGTTGCACAACCTCAGGCCTTCCTTTCAACAGAGTGGCTGCAGGCGCTGGCAGGGACTGCTACTCTAACCGAGCACCCCCAACACCTTTGAAAGGCAAAAAGCAAGGAGGAGCTAGGGCAGAGACAATCCATCTGCATGACAATGCAAAGCCACTGTCCCCTCCGCTCCAGACACAGCAACTGCCTCCTGGTCACCTAGTCACCTCCCTGCTATTCTTCCCTTGAAACACCGGTTACTCTCCACACAAGGACCTTTTTAAAACATTAATGACCCCTTCACAGCTGTACCAAATGGTCCAGTGATTTTTCATCACCCTTGGAAAAAAGTATCGATTTCACAGAGGAGCTGCGGAATCTGACCCACAGCGCTTCTGTGCGTCCTCCCCAGCCCCCCACTGCCTGAGCTGCAGCAGCCCGGCGGCTGCCCCCTTCCGCTCTCCTTTTCCAGCCCTCAGGCACCGCCCATGCTCCACGGTGGGAGGTCTTGCTCTGCTCAGGACTTCTCACCATTCAGCTCTGTTTTTCTTCTGTAGCTGTGATAGGGACTGATCTAGTCCCCTCTCCAATCATGGTCAAATGTACATCCTCTCTTTTTATATGCAAGTGTTTTCTGATTGTGTTTTCCTGTTTGCTTATCTAGCTCACAAATCTTAAACCCTTCATTCACCCCGTCAGACCACCTACTATGGCAACAGCTACTTTTCAGTTACCAGCCAAGTTCCAACTCTGACTACTCCTAAAAACACAGCTTTCGCTTCCTAGAACTGCCATCTTCAACAACACGCAGTTAGGCTCATATATCACACCCTAACTCCTGCCAGGAGAACGTCTTTCCCACCTGTTGATTTTCTACGTTTTCTGAGAAGTCTGATCATGACTTCTGTGTCAGGAGCCACCTGTCTCAAACGAAGAACCCGTGCTGCCAAATACTTCATGCTCTGAAGTTGTTTCAATTGAATAAGAACACTCGAGCCCTTCCTTTCACTGTTCCTCTTCGTCTCCTCTACTGGAGGACGGTCTCTAAAAGTGTGGCTCTACGGAAGGAAAAGAACGCTTTGGACAGTGTGATTCCTCTCTGTAAAAAGCTCTGGAACTCGTGGCTGTCTGTGCAACCTGCAATTTGTTCGTCCAGAAAAGGTGACAAGATTAATTATTCCCCCACCTCGCCAGAGCTCTGGTCTTATGATCAGCAGCAGGCCAGTCCTTCCATGCCTGTGCAGGGTTAAGGCTGCGGCCACAGATCAACAAGTTGCTAACCAGCCTGTGAGAAGACCGCCCACTTGACCTTGGCCTCCTTAGCTGAACAAGCTTTGTCAGGCCATCCAGACTGTAACAAACCAAGAGGACACTGAGATGGAACTATCCACACCCACAAATTCCGGTGATGTGGGGTTTTTATTTGTTTTTTTTTTTTCTTTTACATCTTGAGTGTAACAAATTAATTAACCATATACAAGCAGTGCCATAGAAATGCCATCAGTGTTTCTGAAAACTGGGTAAGCGGTTGGTGAGTCTGTTTCTGAAGTCTGCCTTCTGTTCATTTTGACACTTTGACAACAACTGTCTGAGAAAGTATCTAAAATCAAGGACAGATGAAAAACACGGCAGTGTTGCTATGTTTGCTACATCATTATACACACTTCGTTTATAGCTTATGGGAAAGTTGCTGCTGAGAAATGCCTATCTTCCCTGAGCACAATCAAGCACTAAACTTGCAAATCTTTAAACAAGTGGCTTAAAATCTCTCTGAACATCTCCATTTAGATGATACACAGATACAAGTAAAGTATTAGGAAAATAAATTATTACCCTTTCAGTATCTTCCTCCTAAGCATCCCTCTAAGTACTGCCCCTTATTAAGGGTGACTCACAAACTAACATTAGAACTCAGAACAACACAAAACAGAAACTTCAGAATTATCTATTTTGGTTAGTTTAAACTACATTTGAAAGAAAACTTAACTGGAAAAAGAGTACACTTGGATTTTTCAAAATCAGTAAATATTCTTCCTGGGACACAAATAAGTAACTTTGAAAGTTGACAGGCAGACACTCATAACACACACGCGCACACACACCTGCACACACACACCTGCACACGCACACACACCTGCACACACACGCGTGCGCGCACACACACACCTGCACACACGCGCGCACACACACGCGTGCGCGCACACACACCTGTGCGCACACACACACACCTGCACACACACACACACCTGCGCACACACACACACACACACACCTGCGCGCACACACACACACCTGCACACACACACAATTTTATACTACCTTCTTAAATATCAGGTGTTTCTTTCAGAAAAGGAGTTAAGGAGGACTAAAAACGAGGACACTTGGATTGTACCTATCATTTCCCATCCAGGGTATCTTTGGCAGAGGAATGAAACTGTCCTTTCCTGCCAAGGCCACACAGAAAGTGTAGGACAATGCAGCTACATCAAAGTCACTTCGAAACTTTCCAGACAGCTGTCCTTAGATATGAACTAATTAAATTCCAAGCGTTAGGAAAAATGGCTTCTCATCAACTGTCTCATTCCTCTGCTGTTTCAATCGTTCAGCAACTAGGAGAAAGGCTGTGGCGACTGTTCTTGCCACACACGACCCTGAGCTAATCAGCCTCACAGACGCTAAGAACGGCCAATGATCACGTGAGGAAACACAAGCACGAACACCACAAAAGGAAAATGATTTGCCAGGTGGCCTATAATTAGCTTCCAAGTTTTACAGTAGAGAATAGTATTGAGGCAAATAGATTAGGAAGACTTTAAAAGGGATTAGTCATTCGTGTGAATGGACTAACCCTAAATCAAGTTACCTGAGCCGGGAAGGGGGGGGACATCACACAAGCATATATATGTATCCCCTCTATTACAGATCCCCCTGTAACAGATCCCCCTCCACTCCAGATTCCACTATTATAGTGTTATAGAACCCATCTATTATAGATCCCTCTAGTATAGATTCCCCTCCATTACAGGTCCCTCTCCTCTACAAATCCCTCCATTACAGGTCCCTCTGTTAGAGATTCCCCTCCATTACAGGTCCCTCTGTTATAGATTCCCCTCCATTACAGGTCCCTCTCCTCTACAAATCCCTCCATTACAGGTCCCTCTGTTAGAGATTCCCTCCATTACAGGTCCCTCTGTTATAGATTCCCTCCATTACAGGTCCCTCTCCTCTACAAATCCCTCCATTACAGGTCCCTCTGTTAGAGATTCCCTCCATTACAGGTCCCTCTGTTAGAGATTCCCCTCCATTACAGGTCCCTCTGTTAGAGATTCCCTCCATTACAGGTCCCTCTGTTATAGATCCCCTCCATGACAGGTCCCTCTGTTAGAGATTCCCCTCTATTACAGGTCCCTCTGTTAGAGATTCCCTCCATTTCGGGTCCCCTCTATTATAGATCCCCTCTTCTTCAAGAACAGAAAAGCAACTTTGAGTACAACAGAGTTGCTTCTGGAAATGTTCAGACCCTGAGCAAACAATAAAATCATCCACAAGCTATACTACCATAAACAACGAAACCCCAACAGTGGGCTGATGAGGATTAACTAGGAGAGGTAATTCTAAAGTACCCTTAAACTTTCCAATGGAGACTTTAACCACTGTGAGTAAAATTCTGATACAATGGGAAGGAAGCTGTATGAGAGAGAATACTTTTAAGTAATACTAATCAGAATATTTAAAAGTTAACCTTGACGCCAAAATATCTGTTACAATAATATCTAAAATAATTTCAAGAAGGAATAGCTTTCATGAGTCCTTACAAAATTATTTAAACACAATGTACAAGAAAACATTAAATTGTATTGACCAATAAAATGATATATTGGAAATGTATGAATGTTTTCAATGTTTATGTTTTACCAACCAAAGTAAAATACACATTCTAAAAAAGTTTTACTACCTACATTAACAATGTTTGTGCATTTTACCTGGAATTGTGTAGTAGTGATTAAAATATGTCTCTAAAATCCTTTGCCACAGAACTTAAAAGAGTAGGGATGGTGTGATGATGGTGGTCTGGCGAGGCAGAGGCAGATGGACCTTTATGAGTTCGAGGACAGCCTGGTCTACAGAGAGAGTTCCAGGACAGCCAGCAATACACAGAGAAACCCTGTCTCAAAACACCAAAAAGGATAGTGTGAACACCACTTCCCAATGAGTCTGTGTGGACTTGTTTGCGGGGGGGGGGGGGGCAATGCTGCTGAGAGACTCGCAAATGAGGGTGGAAAGGATTAGTGCCATTCACCTGGCTGGATACTGGCTCTAGGGAAAGCCATCCCTAAAGCAGAACCAGGGGCATGCAGGCAGGCACTTTGGTAGACAGCCACAGCTGAGTGGCAACAGCTGCAAGCTGAGCGAGTATGACATCTGATCAGAACATCATGAGAAACTCCAAGCATGAACTGGCCATCAGAGCAGTTCCCAAATTCCTGACCCACGGTGTCATGGTCAAAATAAAACAGCCATCTTAAGCCCCTGGGTTCCTGACAAATTCGTTAAGCAGCAGGCACAGTTACCAGAGCGAGGGCTGTACCTAAAGAAGAAACTCCAGAGCATGGGTAGGGTGGTAGAAGACAGACTCTAGCCATGGTATTTACATTCAAATTTAAATATAGAACAGTATGTCAAAAGTTCAGGTTCAAATTATTTATTTTCCTTTTCAACCAATCTAAACATACCTCTCTTTTCTATCATTCCCTTAGGTTTTAATAAACACTAACTGAACACTTACTCTACCCTGGATGCCAATCGAAGGTGCTAGTTATGAAAGTAACTAACACACTATGGGTACTATCGCAATATCACAGAATCAAACACCAAGCATCCTACAAGCATATAAATACAAAAGGTACAAGTACATGCCGACAGTCAAAGGGACTCTGAGAGCGATGACAACAAGAAACAGTCACATGGAGACTTGGCAGAGATCTGAAGGCTGAGGGGAGCTGGCCACAAAAACAAGACATTAACCCTTGAGCGAAGAGAGCTTGATGATGGAAAGGGCTAAAAAACATAAGTCACGTCCAGTCTACTGGCTGTGTTAGGAACCAGGATCTTCGTGTGAGGTGAGGGGAAGTAAACTTCTTCAGGGTTTTGAATGAGATAATACTGAAATGTTCATTTCAAAGGATTCATGTGACTCTTAGCTTTGCATCACTGTGACAAAATACATGACATTTTCCATTTATAAGAATCAAAACACGAACTGTGGGGTGGTGGCACACACGCCTGTATTTCCAGCACTCAGGAGGCAGAGGCAGCGGATGTCTGTGAGTTCCAGGACATGGAGGGCTACACAGAGAAAACCCTGTTTCAGGAGGGAGGGGAAGAGAGGGGAAGGGAGAGGAGGGATAGAAGGGAGGAATGGGAAGGAAGAAAAACTCTTGGCTCAGGTCCAAAGGTTACCCTTCCCGGTCACCTGGCAGTTACCTAGGGCCTGCAGCACCACAGCACCTCTTAGTAGGAATGTATGACTAAGAAAGCTGCCAAGCTCATAGCTCCAGAAAAGAGAAGACACCGAGAGGCCCAGGGGTCCAGTATCTTCTCTAAACCATGCCCATAATTTCCTGACTGCCTTATACTAGCTCCTATCACTTAAGAATTTTACCACTTCAGAACAGTGTCACAAGCAGAACAAAGGTTCAACATCTGGTCCCTTGAAAAGACATCCAAACTGGAACATGGATAGTATGACAACACTATCCTGGATGTATGAAATAAAGTAAGCAAGCAAGCCCACTTCAGGTGCCACTTCTATGCCTGTAACACAAGAGAAAATTATTTTGTATATAAGCATGGCGCGTGTGTGCATCACTCGTGTGCATGGAGGGGGAGGGGGCAGGGTCCTAGCTCCACCTAACCAGTGCTGGCTTTACTTCCTGTTGTCATGCCTAGCTTCCCACCTGGCTACTGGGAATCCTAACCCAGGCCCTCAGGTGTGCAGCAGGCACTTTCTAGATTCCCAGGAGTCCCTAAACAAGATCGCACTAAGATCTTACTACGAGGAAGGCAGCCTCTCTGAGGGAAATGTTTATATGGCACAGAATCAAATTCTCCCAGTTGAAGAAAGAAAGGAAACGTTACACAGTTTAAAGTGGGAACTCTCTGAGAGCTGTTATATCTGCATACTGTTTTATAGCTTAATGGAAACACACAGCAGGAAAGAGGCAATTTAGATACAATGGATTTCCTGCAGAAGGACTCTTCCATTGTTTTATAGCCTCAGATTTTAAAAAAGGCAGAATATAGGGTCAATCCTCAGAGAATAATATCTAAGCTGAGTCTAGAAGAATGAGATATGAAGGAAGCAGGGATGTGGACCAGCAACGGAAGAACAAGGGCTCTCCTAAGACAGAGTCCATGCTACCAAGGACAGGCTCAGGCGACTCAGAGGTCTTCAAAGAACAAAAAGTTTAACATGGCTACCCACTTGGGGCTCCTGGATGACATAGCTTGAAAAACAGAGTCAGATCACTCGGGACCATGTACAAAGTTCACATTCTACTCTAAACGCAAGAGACCACGACTGGACAACTAAAAAGAAGAGAGCCAAGAATGGCCATGCATTCTAAAGAGACCTGTGGCTTCCATGTGGGAAAAGAGATTGCAGACAAGATTGGAGCACAGGAATCAAGACACCAGCATGCAGGAGGGAGGCACCGAGGAGAAGCCCCACCCACGGTTAAGACGACTTCCTGTTCTTCCAGAGCACACAACACAGATCTCCAGGACCCAGGCTCACTATGACCTGCAACTCCAGCTCCAGGGAATCCACAGCCGCTTTCTGCTCCCCACAGACATCTGCATGTATGTGACATACTCACACGCCCATGCGCGCGTGCGAGCGAACACACACACACACACAGAGACAGAGACAGAGAGGGGAAAGGTGGAGGCAGGAGGAACAGAAAAGGCAGCAGGAATGAAGTGTAGCAGAATGCACAGAAGCCCCTTAGGATGTGGGGGAAAAGAACTCAGGCATGGCCTGAGGTTCTGGATTGGGGAAGAGTGATGGAAGCAAAGATTCCGAAAGCAGAAAAAACAAGCTCTGAGGAGGAAGAGAACAAAAGCAGGAATCCATTTCGAAAATTTAAGATGAACTGTCTACAGGCAGGTATGGAAAGGACACCCATGAGAGGTAGTTCAACAGTTAAAAGACAGGAAGAGCAATGGGTTCGGATGGAGGCCACCTGAACCCCAGAAGTAAACGAGTCAATGTTAGCAAACACTAGAAAGATAGGTGAAGTAGTGACTTAGAGTCAGGAAGAAAAGAGGAATGCACGCCATATTGCCACTACCTGAGCAGCAAATCAAATCGCTGCTTTTCTAGAGTTTCCGTTGGTTATTCACGCAGAGTCCGGGCCTTCCCTTACAAATCCCACAAGAAGCTCCCACCTTCTTAAACATGTAACCGTGTTTCTTTTCTGCCTTCAACTGGGAGAATGTGATTCTGTGTGATATAAATATTTCCCTCTGGGACGCTGGCTTCTCGTCTAGGTGGCTTTTTACTTCCACTCAGCACCCACAGTGATCTCTCCACGCAGACATCCAGTTCTTCCAAAGGGATGGTCACACCTGACAAGGCCACACTCCTTGTCCTCCCAGCCCCATGGGAGGACACGCAAATTAGCTACAGTATTAGCCCCACCCACCCCGGTTTTGCGGGCCTTCTGTCATCATTACCTTTTTGGTAAGATAACAACTGTAAACTCTATAAAAGGGCTGCAGGCTCTGGAACCAAACTGATCGAAGTTTAAATCCCACTTCCAACATTCTGTAACTCAGTGACTTTGAGAAAGTTACTAAATCTCTACCCTTCATTGTTCTCATAGGATACTGTACGACAGCGGTTCTTAACCCGTGGGTCGTAACCACCTTGGAGGTCAAACAACCCTTTCACAGGAGTGGGATATTAGATATCCTGCACATCAAAAATGTACATTACAATTCGTAACGGTAGCAAAATTACAGTTATGAAGTAGCAATGGAAATAAGTTTATGGTTGGGGGTCACCACAGCATGAGGAACTGTATTCAAGGGTCACAGTGTTAGGAAGGTTGAGAACCACTGTTGTGCTACGTACAGTTTAAAATGCGATGAGTTGTTACTGTTCGCTTGGACCTGCTGTAATCTGAAGGCCAACTGCACAACTGTCAAGGAAGCAGATCCATTCACATTTAGCAACCATCTCTAGTTGGGAAAAGTGATGGTTACTTTCAGTCATCATCCTGCTGGGACTCAAACACATGAGACAGACGACTACTCTTTCCCGTTTATTTTATTGTGTGTGTGTGTGTGTGTGTGTGTGTGTGTGTGTGTGTGTGTGTGTGTAACCTCGCCATGCCTGGGTGCATGGGGAGAGGTGTTATACACACATGGACTTACCTGTATATGTGAGTATGTGGAAACTAGAAAACCATATCAAGTCCCTTACAGCTTACTTTTTTTATTTTACAGGATCTCTCAATAAACCAGGGGCCCACCTATCTCTGCCTCCCTAGCGGTATAGTTACAGATGTGTGCCGCAGTATCTAGCTGTTAAGTAGGTGTCTGGGCTCCGAACTCAGGTCCTCGTGCTTGCTCAGCAAGCTCTGCATGCCCTGGTCCACCTCTCCTGCCCTCCTTCCCTTTAAAAGGCTCATTATTAAGTTCTGGGA
Source organism: Phodopus roborovskii (assembly GCF_943737965.1). Taxonomy (NCBI): domain Eukaryota; kingdom Metazoa; phylum Chordata; class Mammalia; order Rodentia; family Cricetidae; genus Phodopus; species Phodopus roborovskii. The sequence continues at coordinate 12,458,570 of NW_026125397.1, forward strand.
GAGCATCACATCTCTGTTCTCTTCTTGATGAGTCAGCTTCTCCCTCACAAGTTCTTAGCTGGTTCTTCTGTATGACCCACACTGCAATTCATGTGCATTGATACGACCAGAGTTAACCCCCATTCAGGCCTCAGGCATCAAATATCATCTACATATTGTCAACGTTCCAATTCATATCTTCTATTCAGATCTGGCTTATGATGCCAGATTCCAGGTACCTGTTGAGTATCTCAACAGCATTTTACATTCAAGTCTTCCAAACTCCTCATTCTTTCCAAACCTCGTCCTCCCCCACTGTTCCTCGTCTTTCTGAAGGGAAAACCTAGTTTTCTCTTTGGACTCATCTTGAATTCCTTTACTCTCACACCACATCCAACTAGTAAATCCAGTAAATTCCACCAGCTCTATCACTGCAATACAGTCAAAATTCAAGCACTTCAAACACACACCTCTGTCTGTCACTCTACTCAACTGTACCTCGCCTGCTTGGAATAATACCTCCTTAGTCTTCACAACACATTCTGCACACAGACTGGAATTCCTTTCTAAAGGACAGTCATAGCTCGCTACTCTCTGCTCAATATTTCCCCGAAGTTTCCCATCTTGCTCAGACGAAAGGTAAGCTCTCTAGGACCTCAAACTCTGTCTTTGTCCTCTATCCACCCCCACTGTACCTGCCGCGTACCAACCACGTGGGTCTGTCTCCTGGCCATCCCTGTCTCTACCCTGGACACTATTGCCGTTTTCTCAGACGTGCATATGGTCTGTCCCATGGCTGGCTTATGAAGGTCTTAACTGGGAAGGGACACTGGGAAAGATACCATTTCTAATAAAACCCCTCAAATGATGACCTTAGTAACAATCCCCTTTTTGGTATTTACCAACTTTGCTTTGTTTCTTGTTCTCCACAGCCCCCATTGCCTCTAATATACTAAATGATTTCCATATGCCTTCTTCATAACCTAGCATATAAACTCCACAAAGCCAGGGACTGTGCTAACTTCTTTCCATTTTTAGCACAGACAGCAGAACCTGTAATACAGAGGGTGCTAACACACAAGTCAGCTAATAGGAAATGATAACTATGGATGAGAACAATTAGATGGAAGATTTGCAATCAACAGTTGCTCTCAGTGTTTGTGTGTACACAGACCAAGCACAAATATCCCAAAAGGGATGGTGGAAATGGGAGATGTCATTCTGTAAATATGTTTCTCTTATTGGTTAATGAGTAAAGCACCGTTAGCAAATAGGAAGGCAGGATAGGCAGGACTAGGAGACAAGGAGGATTCTGGGAGAGGTAGTAAAGTAGGGTCAAGATGCAGGCTGTGAGAGGAATAAAAGGTCCGGACTCTCTCTCTCCGGGTAAGACCACATGGAAACACTTAGATTGATAGAAATGAGTTAATATCTAAGACAGAGCTAACCAATAAGAATCTCTAGCCATTGGCCAACAGCTTTATAACTAATAGAGTCTCTGTGTGTTATTTTGGGGCTGACGCAGCTGTGAGACCAGGCTGGCGGGAAAGTGCTTATAACAACAGAGAATGGTAAATGCTGGACACTATATTCCTATAAACACTGAATTCTCATTTTATAAAAGAACCTAATGTGAGAGGCTTCATCTCAGTTTAGTATGTAAAATACTTTTAACAAAATAAGTGGGAATAAAACAGACACTTTTTTCAGCCTGTGATGAGCATCTTCCACCTTACATTCCATCAGCAGCACGTAAAGAAAAAACATTTTTTAAACGTCAGCCAAACTGTCATGAATAAACCAAAACCAAATCAGCAAAGATATTTTTCCCTGAAGTTAATGTCGTAAATATTCTAAAGAGGGTATTTATAGATATTCTATTCCAACAACTGCAATGTATTCTGAAACACACATTTGTGTGCAAGTCTGTGTATATATAAATATACATATGTACATTAACAAGTATATAGAAATTTATTAGTTTTGGCTACACACAGTAAGAGAAAAAAACAGCACACTGAATAAAAAGTTAGTTGCTTCCTGGAATGGTCTTAAAAGAAGCTTCCAGAGAAGAAAAAGGAAAAAGGTAAGTATATAACCACTTAAAAAGAGCTTTCGTCAAGAAAACTGGAAACAAAAAAATACTTCCAGCAAGGCTGCAAAAAGGTTTCTTGAGATAGGTCTAATGCAAATACAAAACACTAGCTAGCAAATAGGGTAATTATAAGAAACAACTGCCAGCAGCCTGTCTCCGTTGCCTATCACAAACCCTTACTAATAAAAGGCTGAGAACTCAAGCTTTACCACCATCCTTTTGGTCTATCACCTCTGGACTAAGGACTGTGCAGGTTTAAACAGTGAGCTCCATCCACTCTAGACTAAATCACATCTATCCGTGTCAGCTGATACAGGAAGTCAGTAGTACTTGCAGTATTGCTTGAGATGTCTTAAGAGTGTAGGACTGCTCTGTAGGGCCTCTACTCCAGTCTGCTGGAAGGCCAGGGAAAGCCACACCACAGTAGGACCAGGGACTGCTGGCCCAGAGCTCAGAGCTTGCTGGGGGAACTGCACTGCAGAAATGAAGCCCCAGTTCAACTCAGACTTGAAACAGTAAAAGAGAAACGGACGCAACTGTCAAAGAGAAGTGGTGCAGAGCGAAGAGGAAAATAAGGACACGGGTCAGGAAGGTGTGCAAACGAGTGTTACCACATCCCCCTACACATGCACTGACTGCACACACGCGTGCACACACAAACGCATACAAAGTCCTTCAGCCTCGCTTTTGAAATGTGTAAAGTGACTCCAGGATAGAGTTCATGCTCACATTATCCCTCACTTTCAGGGTTACCAAGAGGGTCTGCAAATCTATCTACCCATGTGAAGACAAGGATAGTCAAACTCCATGTTCAGTAAGATAACAAGACTTAAAGGGAAAGAATTAAGTTACACTTCTTTAAGTCAAGATTGGATGACTTACTTTACTAAGGGAATATTTGCATTCTGGCCTCTGGTTCTAAGGATGACTATAGTAACAGTCGTTTTAGGACACTGCCATGTAGCAGCTGTCCTCCTCACAATGTGTAGAAGAAATATGTTGCTTGCTGCTATTAATACCCATTGGACAGGTGTATAGATTCCAAGTCATATGCATCCACCAATCTCCTGCACTTCTGAGCAGCGTGCTAAAAGCCACAACAGCTGCTATCCTTAGCTAGCCCATCAGTAGGCTCAATTCTTCCTTTGTATTATCCATAGCACTAAATGTTAATATTTCATATTTACAACGCGTTTTACTATCTAAATCAAAACCATGAAGGAAAGACATTTGTGGATGGCTTCTGCAAAGCAAAGACGGCAACTCATCCCTCTTCTTAGAAGAATGTGGCAAAGGCCAAACAAGCTAAGGAGACATTTAGGAGAACCTGGGATCTGGAAGGTATTGCAGGCACTCTGGGAACTATAATGTCACTGGGAAATGCACTTCTAAAAAATGTATGTATAAAACATACATATACCTAAGCAATAAACAAGTAATTTCCACTCTGAGCTTTGGTGTACCATAACCTGGGAGGGGGATGTCCTTCTGCATGTTGAGAATATATGTTTCTCTTATTGGTTGATGAATAAAGCTGTTTTGGCCAATAGACAGATAGGATGTAGCCAGGCAGGAAAGTGGGGCTACCACACTAGGTGAATTCTGGGAAGAGGAACTCAGAGAGTGATTCAAGAGGGAGATGCCATGTAGTTACCAGGAAGGAAGGACATCAGGGCATTCCCCAGGAAGCCCAGACATGTGGAGATAACACAGATTAACAGTGCCCAAAGCAGTGATTGACATTGTCATCTATAGTTTGACTTCGCCATGGTAGCCAGAAAGTGCATGGTAACTACTATACTATAAAGTCATCCCACCAAGAAGAATTTCCCTACCCGATCACGACACAAAGATCCTGTTTAATTGCTGAAGCCTATACTAAAATAGTGATAAAATACCTACTCATCACCCTTGGCCACATCTTCAATCCCTGAAAGACTCTTCGATGCTCCAAGTCAAAAAGCCCTTCAACCTCCCAAATTCCTGTCTTCTGTCAAAGAACACAGCAACTCCTCTCAGAGGAGTTCACTCAACTAGGCAAGATTCCAACTCACAATTAATATTCATTTTTAGTATTTGTGCAAAATGTTTAATACTTGCTTTACATTCTTAAATGATGTTAAATAATGCACCAAGCAGATGGCACAAACTCAAATGTGAAAACATCACTAATAGGTCTTTAAATACATGCTTTCCCCCCTAAGGGCTTTGAGCAGCCAGGAAGTCAAGGCTTGCCACACTTGCTTAGGTCAAAAATCTTATCAGGCCAGGTGGTGGTGGCCCATGCCTTTAATCCCAGCACTTGGGAGACAGAGGCAAGTGGATCTCTGTGAGTTTGAGTCCAATCTGATCTACAGAGCTAGTTCAAGGACAATCAAAGCTACACAAAGAAACCCTGTCTCAATAAAATAAAATAGAAAATCTTATCATATGAGAAAGAGAAAGCAAGCAACATCTCCCCTGCCTATTTGCTGTTGTTGTTACTGTTTATTTTTGTTTTGAATATTGTGGATTTAATCCACAACCACCCAGAAGCTAAGTAAGCATTTCATCACTGAGTTATAATTTCAGTACCCCGTCCCCCCCAACTTCCCCCACACACACTTTTTTTTTTTTTCAAATCTGGAGACAGTGGCTCACTAAATGGCCCAGGCTGCCTCTGAACTCACACAGTTGTTCCAGCACGCCTTGAACCTGTGCTCTGTCTGCCTCAATCTCCCAAGCAGCTGGGATTACAGATCTGGACCATCAGGTCTGACTGCAATACCCTTTTGCCCTGGATCATCAGTAAGGCAGCAACCACACAGCTAGACATGGTTTTACTCAGGCACTGGTGGATTCGCCACAGACCACTATCTACCGTTAAATTTCACCAATGAGAAGATCCAGGTACAGATGACCATGAAACAGAGACATCTGGATATAAAGACCACCAAATGTTACAATTCAGCATCACATCAGAAATATTACAACCCCAATCTTGTATTTTACCCAATGGAAAAGGAGGTAAATTTGCATAAGAGAAAAATTTGCTTAAACTCTTAGATCTAACAGTGTAACACATGTAGCCTATTTCACTTATCTGCTTTGAGTCTTGTTTTTCAACTTAAATGTAAAAAACGCTCTGAACGAGCCCTGAGGTGGTGGTGCACACCTTTAATCCCAGGGCTCCAGAGGCAGAGGCAGAAGCAGGCAGGTCTCGAGTTCAAGGCTAGCCTGATCTACAAAGTTAGGTCTAGTACATCCAGGGCTGTTACACAGAGACACCCTGTCTTGAATCATCCCCCCGCCCAGAAACAGCAATGCTCTGAGCAAAATTTGACACCCAAGGTTTCTAGGGTAACCACTGAGCAAATATCTGGTATATGCTAAATAGGCAGGAATTAACAAAATCATATGGAATCTCCCTGTCTTCACAGAAGCTAACTACTCAGGCACAAGATAATGTATTGGTGCTATGTAGAAAAGCTAAAACCCGGGAGTGTGGGGATAAGGCTCAACTTTTAAAAGGTGGTCACAGATGGGGCTGGAGAGATGGCTCAGCTCTGGCTGCTCTTCCAGAGGTCCTGAGATCAATTCCCACCAACCACGTGGTGGCTCACAATCTTCTATAATGAAATCTAGTACCCTCTTCCGGGGTTCAGGCAGAACACTGTATACATAATAAAAGATGGTCACAGAGGCTGGGGAGAGGGCTCAACTGGTAAGAACCTGCTGAACAAAAGTCGGAGACCTGAGTTCGAATGCCTCAGCTAAACATGTATATCCATGCCTCTAACCCCACGACTGAGGAGCAGAGACAGCCTATGTGAAACAAGCTTCAAGTTCAGTAAGAGACTCTTCCTCAAAGGAATAAATGCTCTGAGCAAGCCCTGGACAGGAGTTTCCATATGATTTTGTTAATTCCTGCCTATTTAGCATATACCAGATATTTGTTCAGTGGCTACCCTAGAAACCTTGGGTATCAAATTTTGCTCAGAGCATTGCTATTTCTAGGGGGGGGCTTCAAGACAGGGTGTCTCTGTGTAACAGCCCTGGATGTACTAGAACTAACTTTGTAGACCAGGCTAGCCTTGAACTCGAGACCTGCCTGCTTCTGCCTCTGCCTCTGGAGCCCTGGGATTAAAGGTGTGCACCACCATCTCAGGGCTTGCTCAGAGTGTTCTCCTCTGACCTCCGTGCAAGTGCAAGACCTGCAAACCCTTGCACATACATGGACACATGTATACAGACAAGGATGCTCAGGGAAGACCACAAAGAACAGCATGTGAACACGGATCCAAAGGTAGGGGTGACAGATGGTGCAAAATGGTCCAGGCATGGGGAGTCCGCTAGACACAGGGAACAAGTACAAGGCCCTGAGGTGCAAGCTTGCCTGGCTTCCTTGACTTAACTGGTGCTGTGATTATTTGAGATAATGCCTCATTGTTGCAGTTGCTTTGGGAGGTCGGGAACCCTGATGTCACAAAGATGGCAGACAGGACTCAGACACTGCTGTCACTTCGAAGGAGTTTACATTGGTATGTGCAAAAAATAAAAAAGGACTGCTCACTCCATTCGTTCCTTCTCCCTTCTTCTCGCTACCACCGAAAGCACCAACTTCCTAAAACTAACTTTTGCTGACAAAAAGAAAACTGCCTTTGGGAATCCAACTGTTAGGCGGCATCACCCACCAGGAGTATCAACCTTGGCCTTCAAAACCAGCTGGCGGTTGGTTATATCCAGCACTCAGTAGGTAAGGGATAGAACTGGAGATAGATAGTAGGACCACAATGTTAATCTCAGAACTATGAAAGTGGAAGCCTTAGAATCAAAAGTTCAAGGCCAACCTAGGCTACTTAACCAGCTCGAGGCCAAATTAAGCTACACAAGAAGACCCTATAAACAAACAGATAAGTGTGACTTGGTATTAGTGTTTACATCTCATTAGATGCTGCTGTGTACTGTTTTTTGAACACATTTGCTCTCACCATGACTTCTCTGGAGCAAGGCCCATATTTTGGGGATGCTGGAGCCCTACCACAAGGCTCTGCACATGACATCAGCACTCTCTCTCCCAGGGTGAAGTCAGAAACAACCACAAACAAACAGCCTCACTCCTGCCTTAAATCTCCACCAGTGGATAAATCCTAAAAACAGATTCCACGGTCTCTCTCTCCCGGGTGTTTGGATAGTCTCAGTCTTTGGGCCAAGCTCCTGTTTGTGTAACATTCCAGTCTGTCTAAGTCTCTCTCTGCATTTTCAGTCGGGCACAGTTCACACTTTCAGGCTAGACCCAAGCAATACACACACACACACACACACACACACACACACACACTCACTCACACACTGTTCAGAGCCCTGGTCAATCACTTCAGCCAGTGTAACACTATATCGTCTGAAAACTACCCAGGTCAGACATCCAGACAGTCTAGCAAGACAAGCGGGCAGGAAGAGAACAATTTCAGGGCAGGAAAGATTTGAAGACAAATTTTAAAAACATCTGAGCAGGAGCCTGGAGGATGAGGTACAGCGCCACAGAAGAGCTGGCACCTGAACAGACACGGTTTTGAAAGATGAATAGGCCTAGGACAATCAGACACGCGATCAAAGGGCATTACGGATTGTGCAAAAACACTGGCAGAAACGCGACAGACTGAACACCATGAAGGAGGGCTGCTATGCTTCTCAAGCTTTCCAAGAAAAAAAACCCAACAAGCTCTCCGAAGGAGGGCGGAGGGGAGGAAAGTTCCACGGGCAGCCTGTCGGATTGAAAGCTCCCCTTGCTCTCCCTTTGCTTTCTTTGGCTCTTTCTGGTTTGTTTCTCTCTTGAGGAAATAAAAGTACTGTGCTGGCTTAAAATCTCAGCAGAGAAAAATATTTAGTGTGGAAAACCGACAAGTGGGCAAGAGTTTTTTGGTTTTTTTGTTTTTGTTTTGTTTTAATTTACCCTACTTTCGATATACAGAGGGGACACAGTTAAAATGCAGGTATCACAGCCCTGACATAATACTAATCTCAACCCTTCTCTTCACCATCGCGGTCTGTCAGTTTCTGGGATGCCAGGCCAGTGAGGCAGTCTCTCTGGTCTCCTCCGAGCAAGCTCTTGCTTGCAATCCACCGAAGAAATAATCAGAGGGCGATCCGCCTCATTCCTCCCGCCGCTGCCAACCAAAACCTGAAGCTCAGGGCAGACTTAAACAGCCAATAAACCCGTGTGGACAAAAACACACTTAATAAAACGTACGACGGTAGCAATTGCTAGAGGGCCTGGGAAAGCGGGCCGGGTCACCCCTTCCCTTGCTGGGGAACTTGGAGGGGAACCCTCCACCCCAGTGCTTTGGCAGCACGGTGAATGGGCCGAGAGCGGGCAGAGGGCAGGGGGAGTTACCTGGGCGCTCAGGTAGATTTTGAGGCACTCCTCGCACACCGCCTTCTTGCAGCAGGGCAGGGGTTTGATGGGCTTGTCTTCCAGGCACACCCGGCACATCAGCACCATGTGGGGCGCGTAGGGGTCCCCTACCCCGCCCAGGCCAGAGTATGGTGGAGCTCCTAATAGGCCAGGCACGGAGAAGGGCTCCGGAGCCAGGTAGAACTCCAGCTCGATGCTGCCTCCGTCGAGGGAGAGGGGGTCAGCCGGGAGCGACAAGGGAGAGCTGGGGAAGGAGGGTGGCGGGCTGGCGGGAATCGGCCCCGGCGGGGCTCGAGATGGGGACTCCGGCGGCGACAATGACTCGGCGGTGGGGGCCTCGGGCAGGTCGCTCTCCACGCAGTACACGGAGCAGAAGACTGGCGGCTTGGCGGGGGGCGGGTGCCGCTGGGCAAGCACGTCCAGGAGCAGCCCGTCGGGGGGCTGCTGGCCGGGGGTCGCCTCCCGTGGCGCCGCTCCGTCGGCCTGGCGCTCCAGCTGCAGTTCCAAACTCTGGGGGTCCAGGGGCCCGGTGAGTGGCAGACCCGCCGGCTGCCCCGCCGTGGCCCGATTGCTCGCAGGCTCCTGGGCGCTGGCGTCCGCGCAGCCCGGGTCTCTTCCGCAGCCGCCGCCGCTCGCCTCCGAGGAGGAGGAGGAGGCGGCGGCGGAGGCGCGCGGCCCGGGAGCCCCGGCGCGGTCCCCTCGCGGCCTGGGGGACTCGGGCTGGCCCGCTGAGCCCCCGGCAGGGACCCGCGCCTCCCAGGGCCCGCCGCCGCCGCTCACCGTGCTCTGCTCCTCGCCCATCGCCGCCCGCGGCCCGCGCCGCCGCCGCCCATCCAGCCGCCGGGACCCCCAGCCGGCGCCGGGCAGCGCGGGCAGCGGCTCGCCTCCACTCGCGGCTGCGCTTCTGCTTCCGGGTCCCTCCTCCGGGGCCGGGACGCCCCAAGCTCCCTCCGGGGAGCCCGTGCTCCCGGGCCGCAGCGCGCGGGCAGCCGGCTCCTCCTCCTCCTCGTCGTCGTCGTCGCCGCCGTCCTCTGGCGCGGCAGGGCACCGCCTCGGGGACGCCGAGGGCCTCGGGCTGCCGAGACCCGGCCCGCATGCAGGTCGGGGCGGTGCCGCGAGCCCCGGGCAGGGCGGAGGAGTCCCGGGGGAGGAGGCGGCCGTCAGCCCCGCGCCACCCCTGTCCCCGCGGCGGGGATCGCGGCCGGCGAGCCGAGGGGTCGCGGGGCCTGTGGCGTCACCGAGAGGGGGCCGAGCCGCCCGCAGCCGCTGCTGCCCCGGGGGGAGAGGCGGGAGCGGGCGACCCCCTCCCCTCGTGCTTCACCTAGGGCCCTGCTCCCTCCCCCTCACCCCACCCCTTTGGCGCACACCTCCCCACACGTACACACGCGCGCGGGCACCCGCGCACACACACTCTCGCACGCACAGCACCGTGAGTGTGAGCCAAGCTGAGATGCGCTCTCACGCCTAGAGTTCACACTTGGCCCCAGCCAAAGCCTTCAGCGCCTGCAGGCGCCCCTAAGGGCTGTGCTTTCAGTAGAACTTCCTACACAACTGCTGCAAACTGGGCTCGGGACCGAGAAAAGCACTGGGATGTTGCTTGCACCCAAGAAGCGGTGGCAGGGATTCTTCACACTGTTGTGTGTTCTGCTTAGTTTCCTGTTTCCTGCCTAGTGGGACAGGATCTTTGAAAACCACAAATAATCCAAAAAGCACTTGTCGCCTACTCCTCCCAACAAGAATACTTAGAAGCACTAACAAATAACTACCCCAAGATTTGTCCTTTTTTCCTCCCCTCGGTGTTCTCTCAGGAAATTGAGAAATTGATTTGATGGGGTTTTCTGTTCTTTTTTTTTTTTTTTTTTTTTTTTTTTCCCCTTAACCCTTTTAAGTGAGTAGCCTGGCCTAATTAATCAACTGGAGGATCATTGTTAGGAATCAGGGAAATTAACATAACCATATTCATACCCAAAACTGTTTCCAAGACAACAATTATATTTGAGCCAGAACTTAATTATGTGTTGCTCTATCTTTATTTTACAGGAAGTATTAGTCACCCAAACACTGGTGTGTTTTAATTTTCTAAAGCCAATGAAAACATTTTTGGGAAACCAACCCTTTTTCTTTTAGCTTGGGAGCGAATTCAAATTACATATCCATGTCAAGAAGAAACTATGAAGTGTGTAGACTGAAGTTGTTATTGAGTTATTCTAAAATATTTTCCAAGGCAGATGGGAATGATACAAGGTGATAAGAAGCGGTGGACCCAAGGGCCACCGATTTCTATCTGCTGTAACTGCGACTCAGGTACTCTTGGGCCACTTGAGTTGCATCATTCCAAATGCCCTGTCACTCATTAGTCTAACCCAAGAATGAAGAATTCTTCTTGGGGGGTTGTTTGTTTGTTTGTTTGTTTTTGAGACAGGGTTTCTCTATGTAGCCGAAGCTGACCTGGAACTCGCTTTGTAGACCAGGCTGGCCTCGAACTCAGAGAGAGCCACTTGCATCTGTCTCCCTAGGGCCAGGCTGAAGAATTCTTATTTTTAACATGAAATGGTACTCATGTGGCCTGGAGAGATAGCTCAGTCAGTAGAAGCATGGACCCTAACCTCAATCCTCAGTACCCACCTCAAAACTAAAAAGCCAGCGGTAAAGCCCAGACAGGTGAATAATGGATGACTACTGCGAGTCTTGAATACTGCCCATCCTCTTTGCCCTTCCTTACCATGACTTCTTCCAGTTGAATGCTTCTGGCACTTACGATTAGGAACACAGTATTCCCACCTTCTTCCTCTAGGTGAATCCACACTTGGCCTGAATCCTGGCCCTGTCACCCCTAGAATGGGGTCTGAGACCCACAGGACCCCAACAGTATAAAAACAGATCACAATGCAATGTTGTGGGATATGTGTTCACTGTGTGAAGATGTATTGTTGTGGTTGGTGTAATAGAGAGCTGAATGGACAATAGCTAGGCAGGAAGAGGTTAGGCGGAACTTCCATGGACAGAGAACCCTGGGAAGAAGAAAGGCAGAGTTGCCAGATACAGAGGAAGCAGGATGAGATGAGGTAATGCCACGAGGCAGAACGTAGATTAACATAAATCAGTTAATTTAAGTTATAAGGGCTAGAGTGGGAAAAGCCTAAGCTAATGTCCAAACTTTAATAATTAGTAATTAGTCTCCATGTCATTATTTGGGAGCTGGGTATCCAAAGATAGTCCACTAAGGAAGTTTGCTACATTTGGTGCCTAATATGCAGCAAGTAAATCCACATAGAGCCTGAAAAATAAGTTCTGAACTCAGAGTAGACAGTGGCTTCCTGGCAATCCTGGTCTCAGGGCACAACTCCTTTAAGGGGCCCTGCTGTGAGCAGCCAGTGCTATTCTGTAGTGGGAGATGAGGTAGAAAGGCCTGCTGCAGTGTGTACCCAAACACTTCCCAGGCCTGGAGCAGATAGATACAACTCCATGATGGGGCCCACAGGAATGAGGCTTGACTCTCACTAACCAGCTTCCAGCAACATGGGTTAGCAGAGCCACACTGATGCTGGTTTTCACTCATGTGGTAAGAAAAACACTGAAGATGGGCAGAAAGTCAGGTCCAAACTAAGAAAGGTTCTGAACAGCTATACTATACTTTAAAATGTTCTTAGATACTAAAGATAGAAAAGAAAAATAGACAGTTATAAAAAATAAATAGTTTAAAAATAGTAAAGTCTTTAAAGAGAAAGTAAAGTAATATAAAAGGAAAAAAACTTGAAAAGATGGAAAATACACAGGGTATCTGGATCCTGTATGGTGCTCTTTTGACTTTGAATGTTTTTAATTCAAATGAACAAAAACCAATAACTTCCAAGAGACACTGGATTATGGAAACTGCTAAATTGTGTGTGTGTGTGTGTGTGTGTGTGTGTGTGTGTGTGTGAACTTCAGAATGGAAGTCAGAAAATATGTTGCATTGGGGAAGAGGTTATGACTGTTTCCATAGGAAACAAAATGCTATAGATCTCTTCAAAATTAATGAGGGAGAACTCCTGAAAGTCTTAGCTACAGACATGAAGAAAAACTATAAAACAGGTGTTGTATATGTCAATCCCTCTACACAGGAACAGCTTTCTGAGACTGGGTGAGACATGATAAATCATGTTGGCTCATGACTTATTGCATGCCACCTTTTCATATGACATGGATAGATTTATATTAGTTTGGTTATACAGTTCAAACAGACATAAAGTTTACAGATGCCTTTTACCTGCTCAAGCATAAAACAAACAAACAAAAAATCATCTTTAGCTGATGTGTGCATATTGCACATTCCATACTTGTATAAATACAGATACATATATGTTACCTTTAAAAGTTTGCATGTTTTCAGAAAATAAAAGGACAAGATATCAATAAGGACAAGTAGCCCAAGTGATCTAGCCTTTCAGAATGTGTTTCAGTTTCCTCAAAATTCTGCATCTACAACAGCTTCAAAGCTATTAGCAGAGATTGATGGGAGATGTCATTCTGTAAATGTTTCTCATATTGGTTAATGAACTGTTGGCCAATAGAAAAGCAAGATGGGTGGGACTAGGAGACAGGAGGATTCCGGAAGGAGTAGGGAGGAGACTCAAGATGGAGGATAGAGAAAAGAATGCCAGCCCCTCTCTCCAGTAAGATGAGACCACTTAGAAGTACTTAGATTAATAGAAATGGGTTAATAATTAAGACAGAGCTATGATAAGAAGCTAGTAACTGGCCAACAGAATTATATCTAATACAGTGTCTCTGTGTATTATTTGGAGCTGGTGCAGCAGTGGGACCAAACAGGCAGGGGGAAAAACTACTCATAACAAGAGATGATTTGGCCTCACACACTACTCCAACCAGGACTTCAGATAAGCCCTGCACTTTCCCATTACACAGAGACTAGAAAATCAACAACATAGCAAGCTCTCCCAGGTCTTGACCATTGTCTCAATTTTCTCAGGGCACCCTAGAGATGCTGCTGTCACCCCAGACAACAGGAAGTAGTTTAGAGAACATGACACACATTCCCAAGATTTGGAGTGGATGGCTTTTGATTTTTCAGTGGATTATGAATGTTTGTCATCATTTGAGGCAGGGTTTAAAATTGTTGGTCATGCTCAGGAAGAAAGGTAAGCAAAGGGGGTCAGGTTCAAATATCTCTTCTGAAAAGAAAAGGAAGATATATAGAAAGGTTAGTCTAAACTGGTAGATTAATGAATCTAAACTAAAAAGCAACTATTAATCTCAATTTTTTCACATTGGTATGGATTTTTATATTTTGATACAAATTTAAGGTTATTTTTGTTTTACTGTATATGTTTCTACTTGTATTTGAGGTATAGTACCTATGCAGCTCGTTTAACAAAATAATGTAAATTTCTAGTCCTTAAAATTTATTATTATAAACTATTTAGGATAATCAAGAAATGTAGTTTAGTAGTTAGTTATCTAACAATCAAATTTGTGGCCATGTTAGGTATGTTTCTAAGATCAAACACAGATATTTTAGATAAACAGATGATCTTCAAATACTTTTGAGATCTATACAATATGGCATTTAAGATGTTTTAATAACATGAGACTTTTTGTGCCAGTGAGGCATGTCTGTTCCTGGCAGCACCAATTTTCTTCAAAAATGGATGATGAGCATGGAAAAACCTTAATATGGAGTTTGCTTTCACTGTGGTATAGTTAGCCACTGAGCAAAAAATCTGCCCTTGCCTCTACTGATGACAGTATGCTGTCCAAAATGGACAAGCAGGACACTGAGGAAGGCAACTTTCAACTTTACCAAGACAAGGGAGGCCAGTCCTTCACAATCACTGCTTCAAAGAAATGCCTCACCATTGCAGGGGTAACTGTCCAAACAGCCAGTTGTCTCTGTCATTTATATAGTTTTGGAAGTTATTTGCTCTGAATATCCTGTTTACTCAAATAATATTTTATCCTTCTTGGGTCTTAGATGGGGATTGAAGACTAGATAGTTATACAGTTTTCTTTGTTAGCAAATTCAGAAAAAGAAAAAAAACTTACATAAAAGATATGTTTGTAAGGTTGAAAAACATAAAAAGCTTAAGTTATTTATTTAAGAAAATGTTTTAAGGTCTAAAAAGATATTTTTAGCCTGGTAATACAAGTTATAATTAAAAAAAATGGTTTAGGTATAAATTTTCAATTCATCAAGATAAGGCAGACATTAGAGTATTTCCTTCAAATTTGCCAAATTCTAATGGACTGGACATGGTGAACACAGTCCTAATTTGATAATTGTTCTTATTGTATACAGTTTTCCTATGTTAGAGTTAAAACCTTTTCTTATTTAGACAAAAGGGGGAAATGTTGTAAGATATTTTACACTGTGTGAAGATGTGTTTCTGCTATGGGTATAATTGGGGTGATTGTAATAAAGAGCTGAATGGCCAATAGCTAGACAGGAAGAGGTTAGGTGGGACTTCTAGGGACAGAGAGGACTCTGGGATGAAGAAAGGCAGAGTTGCCAGCTAGTTTCAGAGGAAACAGGATGGGCAGTATGGAGATGAGGTAATGCCACAAGGCAGAATGTAGATTAGTATAAATGGGTTGATTTAAATTATAAGAGCTTGTGGAACAAGCCTAAGCTAATGGCCAAGCTTTCATAATTAATAATAAGTTTCTGTGTCATTATTTTTGAGCTGGCAGCCCAAAGAAAAGTCAGTGCTATAATGGTATCCCCCTCAGTTTCTTGCAAATTCATGAAGACTAGTGTTATTGTACAGATGGAGTTTCTTCTTATTTTAAAGATTGATTTAAAATGTAGTTACTATATAGCAGGTATTCCACAGACATGCCATGAGGCTAATATCGTCCCAGCTCAGACCAGCTGCAGAAGGGAAGGAGAAAGGGGATGGGGGAGGAGGGGAAAGAAGCTGGTTATCAATGATCACAACCCCAAATAACCACTTAAATAGTTTTACCATATTGATATGCATTGTTCTTTTATTTGCATCTGTGTTTATAGACTATAAATAGACAGGGCTAGAGAGATGCCTTAATAGTTATGAGCACTGGATGCTCATGCAGAGGACCTGGGTTCAATTTCCAGCACACACATGGCAGCTCAGAAACTGGCTGCTGTAACTTCAATTTCAGTGTGTCCACTCCCTCTTCTGGCCTTGGTGGACACTGGGTACATATTTGGTGCACAGTGATAGATGCAGCAAAATAACCATGCATATAAAGATAAATATATTAATTTAAAATTATATATGTAATATATATTAGAAATATATATGTGTGTGTATATATATATATATATATATATATATTATGGTGTAGGGTTTTGTTTTGTTTGGCTTCTGTGCCCTTATTAAATAATAATCCATTCTGAACACATTTATACTGCTGTATCAATAAGTGATCATAATTTGTAACCATTTAATACCTTTCTGTGTCTACTGTATGTCATAGCATTATATTGCATCAAAACAGCTAATCTATGATCTCAATAAATATATCATGTTTATAATATTAATCTTATTAGCACTTAGTGTAACTTTCATATACATTTCTAATGTAATATGCCATAAAATCCTAAGAATTAAATTGCTACTGAAAACAGTAGATAAATTTTGAAGGTTTTGGCACACATTATCAAAAATGTTTAGCACCAACTTATAGTCTCAGCAACCTGGTGGGTATAGGATAACCTCCTTCTCCAAATGTTCTAAGGATTGTTTACTATTTGCCTTCACAAATTAAATTCAAGGGTATGGTTTTTTTTATTATAAAAAAAGAGTGAATTCCTGTACTAACTGTCAAGCCACCTCTAGCTATAAACCATTAAATCTTCGTGATTTGGTTTTCTGGCCCTGAGGTTAGGGTTCAAACAGTGTCTTTGTCACTGTTCTATTGCTGTGAAGGTACACCATGTCCAAGGCCACTCTCATAAAAGAAAGCATTTAATTGGGGACTTGTTTACAGTTTCAGAGGCTTAGTCCATTATCAGTATGTCAGAGAACATGGCGGCAGGCAGGCTGAGAGCTACACCCTGATCTAGAGATTCAGAGAGAGAGAGACAACAGACAGACAGACAGACAGACAGACTGAGTTTGTCATGGGCTTTTGAAATCTCAAAGCCAGCTCCCACCTCTATCCCTATCCTTGGTAAGAGATACATTTCCTCTAACAAGGCTACACTTCCTAATCCTTCTAATCTTTCTCAAATAGTGCCATTCCCTGATGACTAAGCATTCAAATATAATAGACTATGGGGGCCATTTTTTAAAAAGAATTATTTATTTTAATATATATGGTTACTGGGAATTGAACTCAGGACCTCTGGAAGAACAGCCAGTGCTCCTAACTGCTGAGCCATCTCTCCAGCTCAGTCAGTTAATATTCTGCACTTCCTGCTGACAGTTCTCTGTTTCTGCATGTGTAATGTATATAACGGGAAAACATTAAAAAAAAAAAAAAAAGAGTGGAACAGTTTCATCCTTAAGAACAGAAAAATGAGCTAGACATTAAAGATAGCTGTTTGCATATGTGTTCATATGAAGGCACCAAGTCTGCTTTTTTTGCTATGACTCAACAGTTATGTCTGTTTGATCCTGTGTAAAATGCTGGAAAACTAAGTTCACTAATTTGTTCAATTGAAGAAATAATCCTCGTCCCAATTTTTTCTTTATTATTGACTTTGTTCCATTCATGAAATACACCAAACTGTCCAGTGTAGGTTTTACCTAAATATGGAAGCCTGGTACTTAATCTTCTGCATATATTTGTTTAAAAAAAAAAAAAAAAGCAATGGCAGAATGTTATTCTAAACGTCAGATAGAATTGCAGTCTCCAAACTGTGTAACAAGAGGCCCTGAAGAACTATAACAAACTTGCAGGTGCATGATGAAATGTTGAAAATTCTTGAAAGAATTGGGTTCCATACAAGCTACTACCGTTGTTTGGTCCTGATTATTATTATTATTGTTAGAAATGTCTTTTGTCTTGTGAAAAAAAAAATCCAGGTGCAAGGATCTAATCAACTCTAATCAATTCTAATCAATCCCAGTAAGCTCTAATCAATTCTAATCAATCCCAGTAAGCTCTAATCAATTCTAATCAATCCCAGTAAGTCTTCAGGGGGTAGAGGAGATAGAGGCGGTGAGAGGGGAGCAGGAGGAGGGAAGCAGAGGACAGACAGACAGACATAGTCTGTTAAAATTGAACATTTGGATTTATGAGACATAGTTGTAAAGCACTAACTTTGGCTGAAGCATAGCTTTGCCTTTATCCCTTGCCTCCTGAGAAGTAGTCTCTAAGGCCCGGGACTGGTCCACTAGACCTATGTTTAGTCATTAGAGGGTTGAGGTGATCTTCAGTCCATGCAGCACATACTAACAATATGATTTATGGTGGGGGCTTTGGGTCATGTGGTGTCAGCCTGAGCTGTGACAAGTTAGAAACTGAGATCAACTACATGGGTGACAACTATGTCTACATTATTGGTCTCAGGTGGAAACTGAACATGGAGGCTTAGTTAGGAGAACATCTTTATTGGCCATATGGTTCCGCATGCTCCATCCATGTTGCCATATATCATTTCTGAGAGACTGGAGCATTGTCTCTACCAATCCCACCAGCAGAGGACAATAGGTGACTCTGTGTCTGGGCCCTGACTATTTGTCTTTCCTGCTTATGGTTTTTATCTGCATTTAATGCTTCATTGTGACAAATCATAGCTGACAGAAGGCTGCTTTGCCACGTTCTGTGTCCATCTAGCGAATTCTTTATCTCAAGGATTCTCTTAGGAATAGTTTGAATAGCAGTTCTTTGGTCAGTTTAGGTTCTTCTTAGTTTGTTTCTTTGTTTATTTGGTCCCAGTGGTGTCAATGGAAAGATAGAGCTCCTGCCAGTTCAAGATAAAGACAGTAAAATATGAGGTTCTTGTCACAAGAGAACGTTCATTTTCTCAGATGGCCCAGAAAAGAAACTCCTTCACTTCTAATATTAGTTATGATCCTTTGCTTGACAAAAATCTAGCAAGAGAATTAAATGTTTCTGAAAGTTTTTCAGCCAGCAGTTTAAGCCATCCAGCTAAATTTATTTTAAAATTATGCCAAATAATTTTTATCTGTTTAATCTCTTAACATGCTGCTACCAAGTTGGAATGGGAAAAACCCAGCTGCCTTTGGGGGATGTTAAATGCCACAAGCTGTTTCTCAAATACTGTGGCATCAATATAGCTCAAAATATTTTCTCAAATACTTTTATTTAAATTTCTCAATATGCAAGTATCAAAAACAGCTTTTTATTCACACATTCATGACTCATTTACATTTTCTGGTATTTATATGACTCTGATTGGCTTCATTGAACTTTAGGAAAACCACTTATGTGCCACTTATAATCCTGCGGGACGAGTACCAAAGCAAGTAGGTTTGTCTGTAACACAGTCCTGTTTTCTAATAGTTTCCATTTGCCTGTAGTCTGAAGGCCTTAGTTTTTACATCTGTAAAATGAGAAGATCTGAGTTGTTCTAAAGTTCATCTCATTACTAAAATTGTAATTTCCTATTCAATCAGCTTGCTCATATATCTTTTATGCATAATGCCTTGATATGCATAGTGGGCTTATACTTGGTGACTATAATTCAATCAGACTCCTAAGGAATTAAGTAGACAAGATGCATAGATAATGAAGAAACTAGATTTTGTGGGTGTAAACATTGGACTATAAACTCAGTCCTGTGCGAATGTCGGTTCATGGTGACTTCAGTCATCACAAATTTTATGGAGTTGGAGAAGGTGAAAAAGGCAGCAAATTATTGAAAGATGAGACTACATGAGTGAGCCCACAGTGACAGCAAATAAGACGACTTGAGTGGCAGCTCGATACTGATCTCTTTTCTTTTTTTTACAAAGCACAGAGGTGATACAAAACCTAGAACTGTGGGCAGGATAGTTGTGTTGACTGTCTTTGGTCCTGTTCCTTTTGTCTACTCTTTGTTTTTCTGGATATTGGTCCACAGCATCACAGATCAGAAACTTCCCTTACCTTCTTACTTAAGTTATCCAAGGAAAACGACTGACAGGTGATCAAAGGGCTGGGGGCATTTACTTCCCTATTTCCTAATCGGACAAGTCTGTGTGTGCTATCTAAGTCCTCTGACAAAGGTCTAGCTACCTACTGCCTCTGTATCTAAGACGCCTTCTTAGGGATGT
This sequence comes from Phodopus roborovskii, assembly GCF_943737965.1. Lineage (NCBI taxonomy): Eukaryota > Metazoa > Chordata > Mammalia > Rodentia > Cricetidae > Phodopus > Phodopus roborovskii. The sequence goes on from NW_026125397.1 coordinate 12,478,245, forward strand.
CACAGTAGTTACAAACATTAAGCCTCAAAGTTCTAGAAATCTGTTGTCTTGTGGTTCTGAGATTACAAGTCTAGAATCAAGATGTTGGCTGAAACACAAGAATGCGAAGTTGTATTTCCTTCCCTCTTCTAGCCTTTGGTGATGCTAACGATTCTTGCCATTCTTAGCTGTGGTAGTTTAAGTAAGAACGGCTCCCATAGGCTCATATATTTGAATGCTTTCTCATCAGTGAGTGGCACTTCTTGTGAGGGATTAGGAGGTATAGCCTTATTGGAGGAAATATGTCATTGGGGGCAAGCTTTGAGGTTTCAAGAGCCCAAGCCTGTATCTTTTTTCTGCTGCCTGCAAACCTAGACATAGAACTCTAGGCTATTTCTCTAGTACCGTGTCTGCCAACATGCTGCCATGCTTTTGATTATGATGACAATGGACTAAACCTCTGAAACTATAAGCAAGCCCCAACTTATAAAATGCTTTTCTTTATAAGCATTTCCGTGGTCATGTCTCTTTACAGCAATAGAACACTGACTAAGCACTTGCCTTGTGTTTTTCTCCCTTCTCTGTCTTTGGCATTATATGCTCATTTGTCAGTGTCTCCTTCCCTCTTCCCATAAGGACTCTAGTCAGTTTGGATTAAAACCCTACCTTACTGCTGTATGTCTTTATCTGAACCCATTCTATGTATATCCATCCTACTTCAAGTAAGAGAACATTCTAAAGTGGTTGGTGTTAGGAACTAGCAGCCAGCTGACCCCCGCCCCGACGATGGGCGGGGACGCTCATGGCCTTGTCATCTCTACATCAGCTTTACCTGGCGGTCAGAGGACTCAGTTACGCATGCGCAAGCCTCTTTTAAAGCAAGCGCACCAAGTGCCCCTCTCTCTCTCTGCTTCTTTGCTCTTTCTTTGCTCTCTCTTTGCTCTCTCTCTGTTCCCTCTCTCTCCTGCTTTCGGTTGGCCACCAGCTACCCCCTCTTTCTCTCCCCTCTCTCAATAAACTCCACATGGGCACTCGTGTTTGTGTTTCTTAGGCATTAGCTGCAGCAAAAGAACAACAGTTGGAATCTGAAATCTGTAAATCTTTTGGAGTAACATAGCTTAGTTTATGTCAAGAGAAAACTACTTACTCTCCATGTTTTCTGATCCCATGGTACTGCATTATCTCTTGCTCAAGACCTACCTCTGTATTGACTCCTCATGGGAGCCCTTACCCGGTAAGGAGTGGACTGGGGGTGGGTTAGGGGGGAGGTCAGGAAGGGTTGGAGGAGGCAAGGGAATGAGAAAAGGAGTGGGAGGGAGAATTGTAGTTGAAATGTAAAATGAAATTTAAAAAATTAAAAATGAAAAAAAAATAAATATCTTACCAATAATAAAAAGAATAGCTCTGTCTAGTCTTTGTCATTGATGCCATTAATGGTTCTCCAAAATGCATTGTTTTGATCATCTGTACTCTTCAGAGATTCTGATGTTGTGGGTTTGATTACCCTGGGAGTGATTTGACTTTGATTTGAAGGTCTTTTGTTGTGGAGTTGCTTTTAACCAGAGAATCATGATCGACCCTGGGTTCAAGAAAACTAGTTATGTTGGCAACTTAAAATATGCACTAGTGAATGGAGTCCCAGAGGGCCGTGAAGAAAGGACCTCTTGCTACTATGCTTTTAAGTCCTGATGGAATGGGAAGTGGGAAAGGGTGCCAATGGTCATCGGCCTCCTATGTCCCAGGGTACAATCCAAAGTCTCCAGGCCTTTTATGTGGTGTACATTTCCCCCACCCACCCTTTGGCTCACTCTGCCTTAATCATCACACGTCCACACACCTTTGTTCTTCCTCAAATACTGCACCAGGCTCTAGCCTCAGGTCTTTAATCTGTGTCCTGTGCACTGACTGGCACTAGCTCCTCATACTGTAATGGTCAATCTACATTGTCAGCATGATTGGCAGACTCTCATGGAGCTGCTCCTAAGGAAGGAAGCTCTACCCTAAATGTGGGTGGCACTATGGCACTATCCCATACTCTGGGGTTCATAGCTGGATGAAAGGGAAGCCTCTCTCTCTCTCTCTCTCTCTCTCTCTCTCTCTCTCTCTGTGTGTGTGTGTGTGTGTGTGTGTCTGTCTGTCTGTCTCTCTCTCTCTCTCCCTCTCCTCTTTCTCTCTTCATGTTGTAATGGTAGACTATAATCTCAAAGTATGAACCAAAGTAAGCCCTCCCTTTCTTAAATTGCTTTTGTCAAGTTTTTTTTTTGTGTGTGTGTGTGTGAAACATAACTAATAGACCTTCAGACCAACTTTCTTCGGGTTTCTGTTCAAAAGACTCTGTCAGAAACACCTTCCTAAACCATTCCAGAGCAAACACCACCGCTCCCACCACTTTACCCCAGCCCTCCCCGTGCTGTGGAATAATCCTTTTGAACACTGTAAAGATGGTGTTGCTCTTATTGATTTAATAAAGAGCCAATAGCTAGGCAGGCAGAAGTTGCATGAGAGCGCCAGACTGAGAGAACACTGGGAAGAAGGGCAGAGTCTCCAGCCAGAGCATGGCATGCAAGAGAATAGGTAAATGCTACCAGTCATATTTCAGCATGTAGATTGATAACAACAGCAGAAACTCAAAAGTTAATTTCAGTTGTAAGAACTAGTCAGTAGCAAACCTAAGCTATCATCCAAGTATTTATAATTAATAATAAATCTCTGTGTCATTTATTTGATTCCCTTTATTTGATTCCCAAAGGGTTCTCCCACTTGAGTCAGTACATAATTAATCTTCCTATTTTTTTCTGTCAGTCATACTATTACCATTTGTTATAGATCTTACTTCAAATGGTGACTATTAATCATTTTTTTTAATGTGGGGTGAATTTCCATCAATAGAGGAGTATAATTAATCTTCTATTAGTTATCTACTTTATAATGTATTTATAATTCCATGAAAATAATACTATTCTGTCTATTGAGGAAATTAACCCCACATAAAAATATTCATTAATTGACAGTCGCCATTCAAAGACTTGTTCTACACCCACTTAGGAAATCCTGATTTCATATGTAATTTTTTGTGCCTTTCTTACAAGGCTGTCAAGAATATTGCTAAAAAGGTTTAGTTTGTTTTGAATTTTACATTTTGAAGGGTACTTTCCAATATTATTTTTTTAAAAATCCCAATGGATGTTAGTCATAGGCATTAGCAATTCCTATGAGAATGCCTGTTGGTTGTGTGATGCAAAAACATATTCCCAAGATTGTCCTATTGATTTGTAAATCGTTATTTTATACTGGAAGATTTCACTAATGCCATTCTGAGTGACACGGGCTTTGGCTACAGAGTGCCTAGCTTCTTCCTTCTCATTCTTCCTGCACTTCCTCAGTTGACTTGGGGCTCAATGGTTAAGTTGCATTCTTAGCCAATGCTCGCAATGTGATTAAATAGCATGTTAAGTGATGAACACTCTGATTTAATCATCAGCTTCCAATTCTAGACATGACTAAGAGATGTGAAACTGAAATGCCATGGTGCTTTCTACACCTAAGAACCCGGCCAGCATGGTGTCACCGTTGCTGTAGTGATTTTGAAGCACCAGCAAAAGTACCAGCATACAATGACAGACTCCCAATCTCTGATTGTTGGAAGGAGTAATGAACACACAAGCCTCTTAGTCCCTTGCTTAAATAGCAAGCCATGCTATGCTACTTAAGAAACACTTCCTTTGAGTTCAAAGGGTTAATGAATGAAATTAGGGTACATTTTGTTATCAGCAATGAATTAAACAGAACTTGATAGTTAAGGAAAGAGGCTTGACTGTTTCTCCTAAAAAATATTATGAATTATAAAACTTAAAATTTATATGTAATTTTTGTAGGATTTTATTTTTGTGTTTAAATATATGTGTATGTGAGAGAGAGAGAGACAGAGGGAGAGGGGGTAGGGAGAGAGAGAGAGAGAGAGAGAGAGAGAGAGAGAGAGAGAGAGAGAGAGAGAGAATCAGTTCCCTGAAGCTGCATTTCCAGGGTTTGAGTTCTCTGATGCAGATTCTGGAAGCAACACTTGGGTCCTCTCTAAGAGTCATACATACTCTTCACTACTGAGTTGTTGTTCTAGTCCTTGAGTCTTTTTTTTTTTTTTTTTTTTTTTTTTTTAGTTTTGTTTTGTTTTCTATGTCCACCCAAAAGCATCAGTGAAGACTCACAGGGTGTAGTTAGTTGTTCCCTTTTAAGTTAGCCAACCAGAATCAGTTGAAAAGCTATGAAATAAAAGTGAAAGATAGGAACTAAGAGAGAAGTCCATTCACTGACAACCTGTATGTCCTAATCTAGATAAGGTAAGTCAAGGTAGCCTTCAGATGAAGGGTCTCAACTTTTTCCCTCCAACTCCAGACTAAACAGAATTTTCCTACATCATTCCACCACCAAATCTTACTCCGGTTGTGCTTAATTCTCTCAGACCTTTGTGTAGTCCTCTGAATGACAAATAGGTATCTTTCTCTATTGTTATAGTAGCTCACCCATCTCTAGTGACTTACAGTTTATTTTCACATGCAACACACTGCCTAGTTTTCAGCCACACTGTGCAGTAGGAATGTTAAGTCCATAAACAGCAAACTAGAACCTACTATCTGTTTTCCTACAGCCTGTCACACTAAGAATGGTTGCATACACTTTAAAGAACTGTTTAAAAGGGAAATGATAAAAAATAATAATAAAAAACAAAATGCCCTCCAAATCTGAAATATTTGCTATCATTTACTTCATAGGTAAAGTTGCCCTGAGCCTGAATTGGGACTACATCCCTTGTCAGAAGATAAGTAAGCAACGTGCAGTCACAGATGGAGATGGCTCAGCAGGTTAAGACCCTTTCCACCAGTCTTGAAGACCTGAGTTTGAACCCCGCCTTCCGTGGAGGAAAGGGAGAACTAACTCCAAGTGTTCTCTGACCTCTGCATACACACAAATACTGTAGAAATAAAATGCAAAGTTGGGCGTGGTGGTACACGCCTTTAATACCACCACTTGGGAGGCAAAGGAAGGCAGATCTCTGTGAGTTTGAGGCCAGCATGGTCTACAAAGCTACAGAGAGAAACCCTGCCTCAAAAACAACAACAACAAAAAGAAAGTATGATAGGAAAATTTATTAAAAGCTACAGATGGATGAAGAAATAGAAGCCATTGGTTTTAAATCTATCTTAAAATAATAAGAATAAAATAGAAGACTACCCCCCCCAGAACAAAAAATTCTTTCTTTTGGTGTCCCTTAGTTCTGACATTATGAGAAAATAATAACAAGGATGAGAAGTGGAAAGATGACAGTATTCATGAGATATGTACTTTACTGATTTCTAAAATTATCATTTAATTAATTAATAATTATTATCGAATTAATTTGTTTATCGTATGTTATATCTGTATGTGTGTGCAGGGAGAGGACAACTCTAGGGAATCAGCTCTCCCCGTCCACCATATGGGTCCCACAGATAGAACTCAGGTTTTCCAGCCTAGGAGCAAGTACTTTTTATCCACAAAGCCATCTTGCTGATACAGTTATACCTGTTATGCCCAGTGGCACTCTGTGATGTGCTTTTCTATGCAGACAACTGATAGCTGAAAACTTTGTTTTTCTCAATCTATATCATGATTGTCCTAAGTTTATGAACTTCCACAAACGACACATAACAACCCTACTTGATTTCCAGTAGCTCATAAAACTTGTATAGTATCACTGAATTCAATAGAAATATAGGATAAGAAAGAATTAGTGATGTAGTGGAGCAGGGATCCCCAACCTTCCTAAAGCCATGGCCCTTTAACACAGCTCTTCATGTTGTAGTGACCCCCCAACCATAAAATTGTTTCATTGCTACTTCATAACAGTAACTTTGCTACTGTTATGAAGCAACGTAAATACCTGGTATGCAACCCAGAAAGGTTGAGAACTGCTGTGGTACAGATCCAAACCTCAAGAATATATTCCAAGTAACGCATACTAGACAAGGAACATCAGGGTATCATCTCATTCCGAAGCCTAGCTAACATTCCAGAAGTTTGAATAACCAGAAGACAGAGTTTCAGATAGCCTCGACTACTGGAAAGTGAAGAGGGGAACCCAGAAAAAAACCAAAAACAACAACAACAATAACAACATGCTAGAAGGCCAAGCCGTACATTCTATGTGCTAATTCTGCCAAAACCTCTGGCTGACGCTAAAGCACATGCACATTAACATGATGCGAGCAACCCAACTGATTACACAATGAACTGCACCCAGCCACAGAGAAACAGCTTTTGAAGTTTGAATCATATCAAAAGCAAATTGGTTGAAAAAGGAAAGCAATTTTTTTTGTTGTTTTGAGAAATATAAAAGATTGAGAGTTTCTACAACACACCGCTTCAATTTCCAGGATTCAATTCAAAAGTACTTAATCAAAAAAAAAAAAAAAAAAAAAAAAAAAAAAAAAGATAACCTGTTTTTAGAAGACAAAATAATAGCTAGCCAGCATCTACAGGATAACACACACCTTTAAGATGTTACGGTTATACTTAGGACTAGCAATATAGTGTTTTTGATGGGCTTTTGAATTTTCAGCAAAAAGTGTAGATATTATAAAAAGAAATTGAGTATGAATTGTAATGGAAAAATATAGGATGCAATATCTTGAAAGTCACTATGTGACATAACAGCAAAAAATGGCAGAGAGTCAATTAATATTGAAGACTGATAAATATAGATTATTCAACCTGAAAAAGAGCAAAATATTAAATGCATACTCCTCATTTGCTGAAAGAACAGCAAAATACCTGATTTACAAGATGCATAGTTAGCTTTAATTGTCAACTAGGCACAGCCTGGCGTTGTGACTAGGAACCTAAATCGAGGAGCTGCCTTGACATGTGGAATAACATATTTAATTAGTAAAGGGCATTTATGGTAGCCTTTCCATGGTTGCTCAAATTGTTAGTTGGCAGCAGTCTTGTAGGTCTCTAGACCTTTCTTTAGGTTCAGTTTTCTCTTCAAACCAATAATGGATCCCTCTTTTATGTTCTCTCTCTCTCTTCTGTCTTCTCTTCCTACCCTGACTCAATCTTCCTAGTTGCACATGCTTTCCTCTCCTCCCATTCTCTTTCTCCTACTTCTCCCTCCATTCACTGACCCCGTTCCCATGTGCTCTTGGGGACTTGTCCCTTCCCAGTTCTGTGAGGGACTTTATATGAATCTCTTAGAAAACACCTTGTTGAAGATGCTGTCCTCCTCCCATTGTATTCTTTTAGCTGTTTTGTCAAAAATCAGGTGTTCATAAGTGTATGGGTTTATATCAGGATTTTCTATTCAATTCCATTGGTCTACTTGTCTAATTTTGTGCCAATACCAGGCTGTTTTCAGGACTATAGCTCTTTAGTAGAGCTTAAAGTCAGGGATGGTGATGCCTCCTGAAGTTCTTTTATTGTACAGGGCTGTTTTGGCTATCCTGGGTCTTTTGTTTTTCCGTATAAAGTTGATTATTGTCCTTTCGAGGTCAGTGAAGAATTGTGCTAGGATTTTAATGGGGATTGCATTGAATCTGTAGATTGCTTTTGGCGTTGTAGATTGCCATTTTTACTATATTTATCTTACCTATCTAAGAACATGGGAGATCTTTCCATTTTCTGGTATCTTCTTTAATTTCTTTCTTTAGAGCCACAAAGTTCTTGTTATATGGGTCTTTTGCTTGTTTGGTAAGCATTACACCAAGATACTTTATGGTTTTTGTGGCTGTTGTAAAGGGTGATGTTTGTCTGACTTCTTTCTCAGCCTCTTTGTTGTCTGAATATAGTAGGGCTACTGATTTTTTTTTTTTTTTGAGTTTATCTTGTATCCTGCTAGTTTGCTGAAGGTGTTTATCAGCTGCAGGAGTTCCCTGGTAGAGTTTATTGGGTCGCTTATGTAAACTATCATATCATCTGCAAATAGAGACAGTTTGACTTCTTCCTTTCCAATTTGTATCCTTATAGCTTTAGCTAGAACTTCCAGTACGATATTGAAGAGATATGGAGAGGGCAGCCTTGTCTTGTTCCTGATTTTAGAGGAATCGCCTTATGCTTCTCTCCATTCAGTTTGATGTTGGCTGGTGGTTTGCTGTATATTGCTCTTATTATGTTTAGGTATGATCCTATTATCCCTGATCTCTCAAGACCTTTATCATGAAAGGGTATTGAATTTTGTCAAGGCTTTTTCAGCATCTAGGGAGATGATCATATGGTTTTTCCTTTTCAGTTTGTGTATATGGTGGATCACATTGATAGATTTCCATATGTTAAACCATACCTGCAATCCAGGGATGAAGCCTACTTGGTCATAGTGGATATAGTGGATGATTTCTCTGAAGTATTCTTGGTTCAGTTTGCCAGTATTTTATTGAGTATTTTTGCATCAATGTTCATCAGGGATATTGGTCTGTTGTTTTCTTTCTTAGTTGTGTCTTTGTGGCCTCGTAGAAAGAGTTTAGCAATGAACCTTCTGTTTTTACTGTGTGGAACAATTTGAGGAGTATTAGCATTAATTCTTTCTTGAATGTCTGGTACAATTCTGCACTGAAGCCATCTGGCCCTGGGCTTTTTTTTTTTTTTTTTTTTTTTTTGTTGTTGGAAGGCTTTGGATGACTGCTTCTATTTCATTGTGGGTTATAGATCTATTTAAGTTGTTTGTTCTTGATTTAATTTTGGTAAGTGGTAGTTATCCAGAAATTTGTCTATTTCCTTTGAATTTTCAATGTTTGTGGAATACAGGTTTTCAAAGTATGACCTGAAAATTGACTGTGTCCGTTGTTATTTTCCCCTTTTCGTTTCTGATTTTGTTAATTTGCATGTTCTCTCTCTGCTTTTTCATTAGTTTGGATAAAGGTTTGTCTATCTTGTTGATTTTCTCAAAAAACCAACTCTTTGTTGCATTGATTTTTTGTATTGTTTTCCTGGTTTCTATTTTGTTGATTTCTGCCCTCAAATTGATTATTTCCTGGTGTCTACTCCTCCAGGGTGAGTTTGCTTCTTTTTGTTCTAAGGCTTTCAGTTGTGCTGTTAATTCTTTACTGTGATTATCTTCTGTTTTCTTCATATGGGCACTTAGTGCTATGAATTTCCCTCGTAGCACTGCTTTCAAGGTGTCCCATAAGTTCGGGTATGTTGTATCCTCATTCTCGTTGAATATTAGTAAGTCCTTAATTTCTTTCTTTATTTCTTCTTTGACCCAAGTGTGGTGTAATTGCACATTGTTCAGTTTCCATGAGTTTGTAGGTTTTCTGCGATTTGTGTTGTTGTTGAATTCCAATTTTAAAGCATGATGGTCTGATAAGATACAGGGGACTATTCCAATTCTTTTGTATCTATTGAGGTTTGGTATGCCACCTCGTATGTGGTCCATTTTATAGAAGGTTCCATGTGGAGCAGAGAAGAAGGTATATTCTTTTGTGTTTGGATGGAATGTTCTATAGATGTCTGTTAAACCAAGTTGAGACATAACTTGTTAGTTCTTTTGTTTCTTTGTTGAGTTTCTGGTTGGTGGTCCTGTCTAGTGGTGAGAGTGGTGTGTAGAAGTCTCCCACTATAAATGTGTGAGGTTTTATGTGAGTTTTAGTAGCATTTCTTTTACGAATGTGGGTGCCTTTGTATTTGGGGCATAGATGTTCAGAATTGAGACTTTGTCCTGCGAAGAATATGAAATAACCATCTTCATCTCTTTTGATTAATTTTGGTTTGAAGTCTAACTTGTTAGATATTAGGATAGCCACACCTGTTTGCTTCTTGGGTCCATTTGATTGGAAGATCTTTTCCCAACCCTCTACCCTGAGGTAATGTCTATCTTTAAAGCTTAGATGTGTTTCTTGTATGCAGCAGAAGGATGGATTCTGTCTCTGTATCCATTCTGTTAGCCTGTGTCTTTTTATAGGTGAGTTAAGACCATTAATGTTGAGTGTGAGTAAGGACCATTGTTTGTTAGTGCTTGTTTGTTTTAGATTTGTTGTTGGCAGTGTTATTGTGAATATATCTGTCCTGCTTTACCCTTGGTTTCTGGTGTATTGAGATTATCTGTTGCCTACATCTTTTTGGGTGTAGTTAACTTCCTTGGGTTGGAGTTTTCCTTCAACACTTTCTGTAGGGCTGGATTTGCAGATACGTATTGTGAAAATCTGGCTTTGTCATTAAATATCTTGTTTTCTCCATCTATAGTGATTGAGAGTTTTGCTGGATATAGTAGCCTAGGCTGGCATCCGTGTTCTCTTAATACTTTTAGAGCATCTTTCCAGGACCTTCTGGCCTTGAGGGTTTCCATGGAGAAGTCAGGTGTAATTTTGATAGGTCTGCCTTTATATGTTACCTGTCCTTTTTCCTTCGCTGCTCTTAATATTCTTTCTTTATTCTGTATGCTAGATGTTTTGATTATTATATGTCATGATATGTCATGATATATTATATTCTTTGGTCCAGCCTATTTGGTGTTCGGTATGCTTCTTGCACTTTCATGGGCATATCCTTCTTCAGATTGGGAAAGTTTTCCTCAATGATTTTGTTGAATATGTTTTTGTCACATTTGAGCTGGACTTCCTCACCTTCCTCTATGCCTATAATTCTTAGGTTTGGCTTTTTCATGGTATCCCACAGTTCCTGGATGTTTTGTGTTAAAGATTTGTTGGATTTATGATTTTCTTCAGTCGATGAATCTATTTCCTCTGCTTTATCTTCCATGCCTGAGATTCTCTGTTCCATCTCTTGAGTTCTGTTGGTTATGCTTGCATCTGTAGTTCCTGATCATTTGCCAAGTCTTTCTATTTCCAGCATTCCTTTGGTTTGTGTTGTTTTTATTTTCTCTATTTCAGTTTTCAAGTCTTGAACCATTTCCTTCACCTGCTTAATTGTTTTTTCTTGGCTTTCTGTACTTTCTTTACTTTCCTTAACAAATTTGTTCATTTCTTACAATTTTTCGTTTGTTTTTTCTTCCATTTCTTTAAGGGATTTTCTCATATCTTTTTTGAGGGCCTCTATCATTTTTATGATGATAATTTTTTAAGTCATTCCCTTCTGCTTCATCTGCTTTGTTGTGTTCTGGTCTAGTTGGTATAGATTTCTTAGATTCTGGTGGTGTCATGCTTGTCTTTCTGTTGTTAGGTGTTTTCTTGTATTGCCATCTTCCCATAGCTTCTTCCAGTAGGTGTTGATGGGGTCTCTCCCTCTCTCTATGGTACTTCCTTGGTGGGCTTAGGTGGGTCAGAGGTTTGATGTCTGAAGCTCTGGATGGTCCAAGCTCTCTAGGATGTCTCTCCACAGGGGGCCTGGTGATGGGGGTCAGCGATCAGGCTCCAGCAGAAGACTGGCAATGGGGGTCAAAGATCCCGAAGGCTGGGACTGAGGAGTTCATTGTGCCTATAGGCAGATCTAGCCTGGCACTCTCTAGCTGAGGCCTCTTTAGCAGAGGCCCTGCAATGGGATCAAGGATGCTGCCAGCAGGAACTCAGAGTCTCAAAAGTATTTTTAAAAAGTCTTTTTTATTCTATGTTTCTATGCAAGGTTGAGGAAAAATAGCAATTTTATGTTATTCTATAGAATCTTTTGTGGATTGTTTGTTTGTTTTTCAATGCAAGGTTTCTCTGTGTAGCTCTGATGGTCCTGGAACTCAATCCACAGTCCAGACTTACTTCCTCTTCCTCCCTGGTACTGGGATTAAAGGTGTTCACCACCACTGCCTGGCCTTGCTGTGTATAGCAATTTTGAAAGAGGATTTTCCATCTCCATCCCCCCAAACTATCATACATTTAGCTTTGACCTACAAGACAATAAATGATCTACTAAACAGATGGAACAGGTTTATGATGCATTTCCTTTGTGTCAGCAGCTATAACATATAAGACTTTCTCATGATTTGTTTTCAGCAAAATGTTTAAGTTGAAAGTTGTAACACGGATAAATAAATGACCCAGAGACTGATATTGGGGTTCAACCTTCAGGCTGGATATCAGAAAAGCAAAGCAGTCAGCCACTGGTTCTCATCACTAGCTCAGGCTGAAAGGGCTGATCCTCACAGGAGATCTTTACCAAGTCTCAGACTGCTGCCTCTTCTCAGGGTGGCTGGAGAATGGATGCTTCTCTGAGACCTTGTTTCCCTAATGTTGGCATTAAAGGTGTGAACTACAATTCTCTTTTAGACCGATTCACTCTTGTTTAGATCTGTGTGGCCTTGGACTATCTCTTAATCCCGGGTCCTAGGATTAAAGGTGTGTACCTGCACGGCCTAGCTTCTGGCTGCTGGGATTAAAGGTGTGTGTCTGGCTTCTAAGGCTTGTGGTTGACTTTACTTTCTGAATCCTCAGTCAAGCTTTAATATCATAGACAACATACACCATAGAAAATTCTAACATTTGCTATGCTTGTCTGACTTGAGGTATATTTTCTTCTCCAAACACCTATTTCCTATGAACTTTTAATTGCACTGTAGAGTTTATCATTGCTTATCAATTGTACCATTTCCTTTTCATTTTAGGAAAAGCTGAGTGAGTTGAAATAAAGATTTTTCCCTGTTTCTTTTGTTCTCTGATGTGATTTAAAGTTATCCTTGGATTATATTAACATTCTCACGCTGGCTACTGCTTATTCCTAACACTGCAGGTATTTCACTGGTTTGGAACTAATTGTTTGCTGATCTTTCTTCTTCACCAAAGTAAAATTTCTTTCAAGGCAAAGAAACCATTCACGTATGCAGCATAGGGTCACCCATATAGCTATAATGAAAGATATTTACAAAATAAATATTGTTACTCATTTTAATTAAAAAAAATATTGATTAGCCAGGCAGTGGTGGTGCACTCCTTTAATCCCAGCACTCGGGAGGCAGAAGCAGGCGGATCTGAGTTGGAGATCAGCCTGGTCTACAGAGTGAGTTCTAGGACATCCAGGGTTACACAGAGAAACCCTGTCTCTGAAGACAAACAAAGATTTACAAGTTTTTACTTTATGGACAGGAACATTTTGTCTACATATGTGTGAGTGGACTATGTGTGGTGGCTGGTGGTAAAGGAGGCTAGAAGAGGACATCTGATGCCCTGGAAACTGGAGTGACAGTTGTGAGTCATCTTGTAGGTACTGGGACTCTGTGATTGTATTGAAAGCTAATATATTTTGATATCTTTGAGAAGGAAGTTTAACTAAAGAAAAATAAATGATGATGATTAAAAAAACCCCAAACTACTATTTTTCCTGCTGAGATATGTAGTAAACTAGACAATTTTTCTTTTAAAAATTTTCCACAATTTCAGATTCTTGACTTTGTTTTCTCATTTCCATGCAATGTTGTGATAATATGTGATATATTTTCTTTTTATTGCCAAATCATTAAAATATATGACATATTTAGTACAGTATCTAAAGTAAGAAAATAAGTACTAAATAAAAATTTTCAATTTAGTTTATTTCTCGGTCTTATTTATTGTTACAGACTCAAGTTTCACAGCTGAATCTGACAGGGTATTGGAAGTAATAACCCCATGCTATAAGGCAAGGAGAAAAAAATATCCGCGCATAGTGTGACAGCAGAGAACTGCTCAGTCATTCTGTTTGAATGCATTTCCATTTATGAAATTTGTCCTCTTCTTACAAAGAGGCTTGCAATTTTTGGTTACTTGCTGTATGAATATTTTAGCACATGTTTATTCACTATTTTTAGTTCTTCTTTTATTGCCTGTGCACAATCTTTGGCCATTTTCCTACTTATTATCCTATGTTTATTAAAGACAGTAACCTAGTGTCTATTATAGATACATTGATTTGCCTTGTAAATGAGAAATATTTTGGTAGCTGTCACTTTTCTGTTACTTAAAAATTCTCTTTATGAACACCCATGTTTTTATTGGTGCATCAAATTATATATGTCAATAGGTCAGCAGCCATAGGAAATATGTCCATAGATATCGTTGGCATTTCTAATAAGTAATCATTTTCAAAGTCTCCCCACAATAACATGGGGCAGTTAGATTAAAGCATAATGACATGCTGGGCATGGTAGTCTATACCTTCAATTACAGCACACAGGAGGCAGAAGTCGGCAGATCTTTGTGAGTTCAAGGCCAGCATGGTCTACAAAGTAAGTTTCAGAACAGCCAGGGCTATACAGAGAAACCATGTCTCAATAAACAAACAAAACAAAACAAATACACACACACACACACACACACACACACACACTGGTCTATGTACACATGTGCCTCCTGATTTCTTTCTACATTGTATGACTTCTTTACATATGATTGTGTTTGACTGGTTATTCTCTCTCTCTTTCTGTATATGTGTGAGTGTATGTGAATGAGTGTGTGTTTTCCAGCATTTAGGACTTTAGCCTTCAAGAACTAAAGTTTAAAGTTTGCCAATTTCAACAAATATCTAGGGAGACAGACAATAGCTACCAGTGGACTTGCTTAGGAAACTTGCTGACCTTTGCACAGATCACACCACCACAGCATAAAATGAGAGCATCATTTTACAGCTAGAACTGTGGAATCACACTGGACAACTTCACCCAGTTTTATATTATTTGGCAAAGACCTTAAAGAAATCTAAAGTACTAATCTAATTTATTGAGAGTAGAAATCTCCTATGAATCCACTTATGAAGAAGAAACTGTTTCCTAAAGAAATATTTGGAAAATTTTAGGTTATATTCAAAAATAGGAATTGAATATATCCATTGTGTTATGTTATGAAAAACAAGCAGATGAAATTATAACCAAGAAGCAAGTAAATTACAGCAGAAAGGATTAAATTAGCCAGCTGCTCATTCGAATATGCAAGTGAATGCTGGAACAAATTAAGACTAAGTCACTGCATGACCTAAATCAGATCATGATAATTCTCAACAGAACATTCTCAACATTCTTGTTATCATAAGCACTGAACATTTATTAAAAAGTTCATTTAGGGAAGCAGTATTGCAACATCTATTTCATGAATCAGAATATATAGATTTCATGGTAATGTAAAAGTATTCTAGAATGTAATTAAATAGAACAATTAAAGATAATCAATGTGTACAAATACCTGAGACACTTAAATGTGCACCCATTTTTCTTCACCTTCATACAAAATTATTCCTCAGAATTAATTTTTTAAAGTCTTTTTGTTTATGTAAGTTGGTGAAATCAAGTAGCCTTTATCACCTGATTCCACATCATCCATTTTTACTCTGAAGAAATTCACTTTATTCCACACAGCTCCTTTGCTTATTATAGGACTGATCTTCAGATCATAGTATTAGTTACATTTCAATAAATGCTAATCCGATTATCAATGAAGACAGCTAGTTACCCAAAATACTATAATTTATTCATCCCTATTTCTTCTTAATGGCATAATCCCAAGAATATGTAGTACATAATTTTCTTAAATAATTCCATGATGTGTTGAAAAACTGGCAAGATTGATAAACCAACCTGCTTCCATCTTCGGCTTAAAACTATCTTATAATAAAGACAATCTAGATTCCTTCTTATGTGTGATTAAACCTCTGCTTTTCAAGGATTGGGCTGTGCCATACATGTAACCTTAACTGCAAATGGCTCTGTTTTGCTTATGTTAGGATACAGCAACCATACCTATGTTTCTAAAGGTTGTTATGACCACCTTGCAACCATGACTTTGTTTTAGGAAATTGTTATGACCAACTTGTTATGCTTATATCCTGCTTCTATACCTCTGCCCATTTGCCTGTCAAATTCCCCATTTGGAAACCCCATACTCCTGAGCTATAAATACCCTTATCTTTCTCAAGTCAAATGCCAGTCTCTGGAACCCCACCTAAGGGAGAGACAGGCCATGTTCGAGAATTAAAAAGCTTTCTTTGATTAATTTGGCCATGACTTGTGTCAGTGGTCTTTCTCCTGGAACCTGTGGTATTAACAAGATAAGATTAATCAGAATGTTAATAAATTTAGAAATTTATCTTTTCAGGACAGGGTTTCTCTGTGTAACAGCCCTGGCTGTCCTGAGATTCACTCTGTAGATCCAGTTAGCATTGAACTCACAGAGATCCACCTGCCTCTGCTTTATGAGCGCTGGGACTAAAGGTTTATGCTACCACTGCCTGGCTAGAAATGGTTTTTCAAAGCCTATTTTTCTCAAAAACTATTTTTTATTAAAATGTGGTGGGGTTATTGGAGAGATGGCTCAGTGGCTGCCCTTTCCAGAGGACCTGGCTTCAGTTGTTAGCATCCAGATGACAGGTCACAACCATACGTAAGTCTAGTTCTGGGGGAATCGAACAACTGTTTTGGCTTCTGTGGGCACCAGGCATACAGATGGTGCCCAGTCATACATAAACAGAAAAACACTCATATATGTGAAATAAAAATAAATCAATCTTTTTACAAAGTTAAACTTACATCAACAACAGTGCTTTGGAAAGGTCTTGGTAGCCTAATACCTTGATGGACATGCCAGAAACAGGCTAGAGTGCTGTTTAAAATTACTGTTTAGGTAATTAATCTACAACCATTTTGTACTTGTGAATCCCTTTAGAACACAAAAAAATATTGTACTTTTGAAGGCCCCAAAACAAATTAGCATGCACAGAGTTCATAAAAGCATCTACAAACACCATGTCATTCAATCATTTTACTGACCTGGACCTTTGAGGAAAATACTTCACCTCTTTCCTATGCTCACAAAGCAGATGTATTGTCCCTGTTTCCAAATATTCAATGTTACTCCTTTAAAATGGTGTGTCCTTGTCTCTATCCCTGTCCTGTCTCCTATCACCCCCATGGTATAGTTAAACTGAACCCCACAGCACCCTGGGGAGTCCCTTCCCAGGGATCCACATGCCAAGCCAATGGTTATACTCGCTTAACTCTTTGGTAGAGCCTGCTCTATCTACCCTCCCAAGTCTTCCCAGGGTCACATTACACAGATGCATTTCCAACAAAGGTTTTTTTCCCCACATTGTGCAAAATCCCAATAGAGCAAAATTTAAAGAACCCTGTAGGACAAAGCATGCCTTAGTTAACACATACCCACAAGAATCTAGTCTGATTATGACTATTACCATTTCTCCAGATTCAGGTTTTATGTCTTAGCTAAACCTCTATTTTTCTGCATCATTTAATGTTTTCTTGATATATATATGTGTGTGTGTGTGTGTGTGTGTGTGCGCGCGTGCGTGCGCGTGCGTGTGTGTCAAGTGCTTCTTTTTTGTTGCTGGTTAACAGGGTTTTTATATGCTCCCTTTTCTATATCTACTATCAATGATTGCCTTTTTTAGGTTAACTCTAACATTTGTGTTGATAGAATAGAAAAGACCCACACTCCAAGAATGGGGACAGGAACACCAAGAAGTCCCGACCCTTGTTTTTCTTGTGGTCTGTACCTATTGTAGACTCCTCTGAGCAGCTCTGGAGAGACATTTCAGAACTCAGAGGTTTGGCCAATGTCCCAGTTCTTTAGGAGTCTCCCAACCTCAGCATGTGGCTGTGATGACAATGGGACACCTCCATCGAACAAATGTCAGATTGTAGCAGGATCTGACATTAATCCCTTTCCTCCACCAAAGGCTTAGAGTACCTTGCTCTAGTTTTCTTCCTGAGAATAACAGAGGGAACAGCTTGAGGTCTGGACCATGGCCAACCTTCAACCTTTCTAAAACTGCCAAAGAGCTCACTGTGTCTTTAGAATTGTGTCTGTGGATGCGTATTTTCACTAGACTGGAAGCCCTCCAGGTGTTTGCTTAAGGAAGCCATTGAAATTCAATGCAAATTAAGACCAGCTTTCTAGGAGAAGAGACTCTTTCTCAGGCTCAAGACATGAGCACACATTATTTAGATGCTCAATATGTGTTTATGTTGTAAGTAGTTAAAATATGCTTAAAAATGTGAAATACAGGCTGTTTTGCTTTTTTAGAAAAGCAAACGTTTTGCTTTTTTAAAATATGCTTAAAATTCTAAAATACAAGACATTTTGCTTTAGTTAGGGTTTATAATACAGCATAAAAAATTATTTCTAAATTTAGGTGAAAGTTGTCCACTCAGTGATGATATATGCTACCATCCCATCAGTTCCTAAGAAGTGGTTCAGAACGTAAGATTCCACTGAGAAAATCCATCTCATGGGAATATAAGGAAAGCAATAAGTAAGTAATAATAAATCAAAAATTGTTGTTAACCCTGTATGGATCTAGGCTAGTGCTGTTTGAGAAAGGAGGTCACATACAGCCAGGAATGGCAGCACATCTATAATCCTGCTGCTGGAAAGGCTGAAGCCAAAAGAATTGCCAGCGCCAAAACAAAGGTCTTGCAGGGCTGTGGTAGCATACACCTTTAATCCCAGCACTCTGGAGGCAGGGATAGGCAGATCACTGGGATCTCTGGCCCAGGCCTGCCTGGGCCATAGCACGAGTTCTAGGACAACCACAGCTACATAGAGAAACCCGGATGGGAGAAGTCATTCTGTAAATATGTTTCTCGTATTGGCTAATGAATAAAGCACTGTTGGCCAATAGGAAAGCAAGATGGGCAGGTCGAGGAGACAAGGATAATTCGGAAACTAGTAGGAAGAGATTCAACATGGAGGACAGAGAGAGCAGAACTCTGGATCCTCTCTCTGGTAAGCCAAGCCCACATGGAAACATTTAGAGTAATAGAAATGGGTTTTAATATTTAAGACAGAGCTAGCCAATAAGAAATGCTAGTAACAGGCCAAAAGCTTTATATCTAATATAGTGTTTCTGTGTGTTATTTGGGGCTGGCGCGGCAGTGGGACCAAGCTGGTGGGAAAACCTGCTAGTAACAAAACCCTGCCTAAAACAAACAAAAACAAACAGCTCCAGCCTGATGGGAGATGTCATTCTGAAAATATGTTTCTCGTATTGGCTAATGAATAAAGCACTGTTGGCCAATAGGAAAGCAAGATGGGCAGGACTAGGAGACTAGGAGGAGAGAGGAAGTGGTAGGGAGGAGATTTGAGATGGAAGACAGAGAGAGCAGAAAGCCAGTCCCTCTCTCCAGTAAGATAAGATCATGTGGAAATACTTAGATTAATAGAAATGGGTTAATAATTAAGACAGAGCTAGCCGATAAGAAACTAGTAACTGGCCAACAGAATTATATCAAATACAGAGTCTCTGTGTATTATTTGGGGCTGGCACAGAGGTGGGACCAGACATACTCATAATACCAGCCTCTAAGGGAATAAAAGTTTCTTTGGGAACCAAATATGAGTGACTAGAACCCTGTAATACTTATTCAAGTTCTACCAAATACTGTGTTCCACTGTGGACACAACTATATATATGACGTTTTATCAGCCACAGGATAAAAAACAAGGCATGAAACAGGATATTTATAAAATATATTTGGCAAGGAGCCGTAGAGATAGCTCAGGGGTTAAGAGCACTGGTTGCTCTTACAGAGGACCTGAGTTCAATTCCTAGCACCCATATGGCAGTTCACCATTTATAACTCCAATTACAGGGCATCTGAAGTCCTGGCTTCTGTGGGCACTACATTAATGTGGTACACTGACATATATGCAAGCAAAACATGTAGAATTAAAAGATTTAAAATCATAAAATAAAATGTATTGGTGGCAACTGCAGGTACAAGGCCTCAGCAAAGTAGAGAAAACTGTCACATGTCTCACAACTATGTGATACTATTCTTAGATTTGGATTGGTAGAAGTCAGTGGTTTGCTAAGAATACATTTTAAAGATTTTTGATGATCAGACATGGAGGTGGGCAACTAATGTTTTCCAAAGGGTTCAAAATAGTACAAAATAATTCAGCTCTCTTGTACAGTATTAACTCAACTCTGCATGATCACAAAGTTCAGTTGTTGAGTTTTATGGATTTGTTTTTAAAACACGTCTCACTATGCAGTTCCAGTTGTCCTGGATGAGGTTACCTCGCCAGCCAGATTCTCCTGTCTCTGCTTTTGAGTTCGGGATTAAAGATGTGTGTCATCACACCTGGCTGCCTGGCTGTGTAGAATTCTTAACACAGCCTTCCTTCCTTCCTTCCTCCCTCCCTCCCTCCCTCCCTCCCTCCCTCCCTCCCTTCCTTCCTTCCTTCTACTCTGCCTCTCCCTCTCTCTTTCTTGGCATATGAGTTCAAGGCTAGACTAGGTTACAGAGTGTGCCCATCTGCAAAACCATAGTCACCTGGGCTTGAGAGCAGGCTGAGTGGTTAATGCTTTTTATTTTATTTTATTTTATTTTATTTTATTTTTGGTTTTCAAGACAGAGTTTCTCTGTATTGCTTTGGAGCCTGCTATCTTGGAACTTGCTCCATAGACCAGGTTGGTCTTAAACTCATAGAAGTCTGCCTGCCTCTGCCTCCCGAGTGCTGAGATTAAAGTCCTGCACCACCAATGCCCAGCTGTTAAGTGCTCTTTTGTAAGACTGAAGTTTGGTTTCCAGCATCAACATCAGGTGTCTCACAAGTCCAGCTGCAAAGGACCTCACACCTCCTGGACTCTTTAGATACCTGCACCCATACCTCTCTCTCTCTCTCTCTCTCTCTCTCTCTCTCTCTCACACACACACACACACACACACACACACACACACACATTTTAAATCTTTGTAAAAGTACAACCACCTTAAAAATCCCCTAAGACAGAAGACTGCATAACAGCTTAATAATGAATTTGTTAAGTGACACATTGGAAAGTCAGGTTAAACGGAAAGACCAAGTACAGAGGTTTGACTATTTCCCTGTGTTCACGTGTTAGCCATTTAATCTCCTAGTGCAACAGTGCCAAGAGTGGGACACTAAAACCTTCAGGAGTGGGTATAACACCTTGCTTGTGGAAACGGTTACTTATTATAGGAGAGGGCTTCTGAATAAATGGCGAGTTTGCTCTCTTTCCTTTTTGTTTTCTATTCTGGAAGGTTGCAATAAAAGGTTAGTTGCAGATGTGAGCCCTTTGATTTTAGACTTAACGGCCTACAGGGGTATTAAAAGAAAAATATTTTTTCTTTTTCCTTTCTCTTTCTTTCTTTCTTTCTTCCTTCCTTTCTTTCTTCTTTGTTAATTATCTAGTCTCATGTATTCTGTGATAATAGCACAAAGCAGATGAGAATAGCGAGTTGATGCTAAGAAGTGAGGCTGATGGTGTAATAAACACCTAAAAATGTGGAAGTGACTTTGAACTGAGAAATGCATAGAGAGTTGAAGATGCTGAAGATGCTGATGATGTTGAAGAAGCAGGCTAGGAAAATGTTGAGATGGCCATGAATGTGATATTAAAGACAGTTCTTGTGAACACTCAGAAGGACACAAAAGCAGTATGCCCAGATTTTCAAAGGGAGAGAGTCCTTAACCTGTGGTTCTCAACCTACGGGTCATGACCCCTTGGCGATGTCAATGAACCTTTCACATGGGTCACCTAAGACCATTAGAAATATCAGATACTTACATTATGATTGACAACAGCAGCAAAATTACAGTTATGAAGTAGCAATGAAAGTAATTTTAGGGTTGGGGGAAATCACCACAAGAGGAACTGTACTAAAAGGCTGCAGCATTAGGAAGGTTGAGAATCAGTGGCTTAAGTGGTGATGATCATATTATTGGTAGAAGTATAAACAGGAGATTCATTTCTGGTGAGGGCACAGACAGAAATGAGGAGCAAAGTATTAGGAAGTGACAAATGGAAGTGTGTCTGTGTTCAAATATTTTGTGGTAATCCGAATTTAAAAGCAATGAGTTCTCACTGATGAAAAGTGTAGGCAACAAAGCATTTAAGACCTGCATGGTTTAAGGCAGTGCACTGTTTTAGGCATTGCATGGTTTGAGGTACTGTATTGCTTCTTTTTGACCTCTTACAGTGAAAAGAAAGAAGACATTATTTAAAGAGAATAACTGAAAGAAAAACACAAAGGAAAGATTTGAACAACTCTTAGCTTGGCCCTGTAAAAAGATAAAAGAGGTATGGCCAAATGATCATTTGCTAAAGAGATTAATACAGGTGAGAGGATTCCTCCAGTCAAGGGAAAGCATGAATGACCCCAGGGAAGTTTAGAGATCTTCAAGACAAGTTGTAAACTGGAGAGAACAATTGCCCAAGAATGCCTGTAGGAACTTAGTATATGAGTTTCTTTTTTGAATTTTGGCACTGCCTTCCTGAGCTACCCTAGTCATGAATGACACAAACAACCCAAGTGAGCTTTGTCCTGTTCCTTCCGAAAGTATAAGCCATAGAGTTTGATACTATGCATAAACACAAGAGCTGTGGGACCATGGTGATCTCCAACTAAAAATTTCAGGATGCTATAAACAGGCTGAAGAGAGACAGGCATTGGCTGATGGGGAGCAGGTGAGGATTGTCATGGCAGGGCCACCTCAGAGAGCTCCCATGAATGTGGCATCTAGTGGTGCCACAGGGGATGCTCCAGTACTGTAGGGCAAGCAGTGTGTACCCCCACCATGGAGAGCTACTTGTGTGAAACTTCAGCCCATAAACTTTTGGATAGACTTAGTGGAGCTCAGAAACAGGGGAGACCTACCTAAGGTCTCAGAAACAGGGGAGACCTACCTAAGGTCTCAGAAACAGGGGAGACCTACCTAAGGTCTTAGAAGTCCAACCCCCCCCCCCTAGTGTGCTCAGGGTGTGAGATATGAAGTCAAAGGAGTTTTTGCTGTTGTTAAATTTTATTGTTTTCCAGCTTTCAGACTAAACACTCTTTCCCTGTTTTGTTCTATACTTCCTTGGAAGCAGCTATTCCTTTTATTTTATTTTTCTCTTCTGACAGGAGCAAGTCTATGCTATATTTATCCCACCACTGGATTTGTGAAGCAGATAACTGTTAGCAATCATATGCTCACAGTTGGAATGCCTCATGATGAATTATGCCTCAGTTCTGATTCATTTGATTTAGACACACTCTTGACTCCGACCTTTGGGATATTAGGGTTAAGATTTGGAGACTATGAATGACGTTTGTGTGTGAGAAGGACATATTTTGGTGGCCAAAGACAAAAAGCTGCCTTTGAATATGCCTTCTGGGCTTCATACTCAAACCCTAAAGCAACAGCTTTTGAAAAGTAGAAAAGGTAAGAGACTGTGATATCATGAGGGCCTTGTCTTCAAGACTGTATTAATGCTGCTGTTGTAGGGATAGGTTAGTTTTCACAGGAGTGGGAACCAGATCAAAAGATGAATTGGACCTCCTGATTCCCTCCCCCCTTCTGGTCATGTGATTTCTTGCTCTTTTGTCTTCCATCATGGGTCGAAGACACTTATAACAGGAAGACACTCAGCAGGTGTGGGCCTTTGGATATTTGGTTTTCTAGTTTCAAGAACCATAACAAATAATTCTCTGTCCTCTACGAGCTACTGAACTTCAGCTATTCTATTATAGTAGCATGAAAATAAATGACAGTAAGTCAATGAGTACTATTTTGTAAATGTAAACTTGAATGTTTACATGATATATAGCTATAGCATTCATAGAAGAAAATGTATCTTCAATCCATAGTCCTTATTTTGTAGACAAGGAAGTCAAGATGCTGATGAGTAAGAAATTTGCTTGCTTTTCTATAACTGATATGGTTGAATCATTTTTGGTTCTTGACCAGATCAACCAGGTAAACCAAACAGTATAAAATTATAATTCAAAAAATTAATTTTGGGGCCACAGAGTTGGCTCAGTGGGTTAAAGGAACCATTGTATAAATATGAGGACATGGGTTTGGTTCCATGGTACCAAGCCAGGCACTGTGGTTGGCTAGTAAGAGAATTACCAGGGTTAGCTGGGTATCCAGCCTAGTGGGTAAACAGCAAGCTTTAAGTTCAGTGAGAGACCTTGTATCAAGGGAATATCATAGAGAGTAACAGTAGGCATCCTTCTCTTGCCTATCTGCCATGACTTCCAAGATCTGTTTGACTCTTGTACAATAACCCTTCTCTTTATGTTCTCATTTTTCATGGACCCTTGGTTCTTTAATGAAGCCATTTCCTTCATGGGCATCTTTCATCCATTCATACTTTTCTCTCAGTTATGGACATGGCTGTTAGCTGCTCATCAGCCTGGTCTCTGGACATGTTGTTGCTCTGTTTTCTGTCACTCAGACAGATTTCTCATTATCTGGGATTGTATAATCTGTTACCTGTCCCGTCTGAATATAACCTTCACAAGGACAGAAATAAAGCTGTGTGAGAATATACACTTTTGCTAACGCAAGAAACAAATATTCCTTTTGCATTTACTGTTAATGTCTTTATCATTATGACGAAAGAATTCTTGACACTAAAAAAATCTTAAAAGGAGGTAAAATCTATTTACTCATGGTTCCAGACATATCAGTCCATCATGGCTGGGAGGGAAATGGAACAGGTCACATAGGACAAGGGAAGTAGAGTGGAATAGAAACAGGAAGAAACTAAGGGAAGGTCCTCAGTGACTTACTCCCTCCACCAGGTCCTACATTCCATGCTTCAACTCACGTAAATTCTGAATCCATTAATGGATAAAACCATTTATTAGATCAGAAAACACATGATCAAATTATTTCTGATAACATCCCCACAGACAGACCCAGAGGTTTGCTTTATTAATTTCCTGGATATTTCTCCATTCAAGCAAGTTGTCAGTCAAAAGCAACCATCACAACTATGCTTCCCTGCATTTAAAATGCTTTACGAGCACTGTTTTATTTAACGTCCGTGGTGATCCTGTCATCATTTACTAGGAGGGAAGTGAAATCTCATAAATGTTAAAAGCATGCCTTAGTTAAGTTACATAAGTATTAAATATCTGGGATATGATTCAAACTTGGATTTATTTTTAGCTTGAGGCCTTGAACTGAAAACAATATAAAAGAAATGAGAATTCAAGGCACGTAAATGACATACCCACTCAAACATCCAGAGTAATAGTGCTAAAGCAGAAAGTAGGCATTATGACCCTGTGGGAAAAGATTGGTAAGGGGAAAATTTTATGGCGCACTGAAATAGGTATTTTGTCTTCTATGGAAGAACTGAACACACAATAATGTCTTTGAAACGTTTGCTTAGTTTAAAATTTCTGCTTAAATGCAGAAGAATGTGTTCCATTATCAAGTCAATTATATCACCATATTATTATCTGAATCTAAAGCTCTGGGTTCTTAGAAGACAATGTTTTGAGTACTCTGCATATCCATGATTCCTGCTTCCTTAAGGCTAATGTCCAATACATCAGCGACAATGGGGTATATTATGTAGACTATTTTAAAGTGGATTTTGATTTTCTTCCCTTTGACCAAATAAATTCTTCTTTCTTTTTCACCTGGCTATAGTGTTATATTATAGTTTGGTTGGCTATCTATCTATCTATCATCTCCTGTCTAAAGTTTTCTTGTTTATTTAGTGTTCTGTTTATTTGTTTTTTGAGTTAGGAGAAAGGCCTGTTAATTCACTAGAACTCATTTTATAGATGTCTATGTAGTAGTTTTGCTGGCAGTAATTAGACTGATGTTCAATGGTGAGTTTCTTCCTAGCATAAACACCGAAGCCTGAGAGCTAGCTTTTAAGTTCGAGAGAATAGCCCGATCTTTTTTGTAGCTGTGAAATTGCTCCCTGGCTTCAGAAGTGAGCATACCTTCTTAGTCATCTCTTTGCTGCTTTCAGGTAACCATGATATACCTCCAGAGGAGCCCTAGCAACACAAATACCATCGCATCAAAGTCATCAAGTAAGTTATAGGACCTCTGTGGAAGGTGAACAGATTCTGGTGAAATCTGTGTAGTCAAAGCTAGTATCTCTAAGTCAGCTTTTAGACTGAAAAGAATCTGAGCCAATTATTCTACACGAAACAAAACTGGCTCTTTTTCTTTTGATGCTTACGTAGAAAACCGATCACCATGTAGCTGTCTCTAATTAAGTTTGGAGACTCTAGCTTCCTATGTCTAATATTGGCCCAAACATGCTCTCTGGGTTTGGAATAGATGATTCGGTGATTACGAGAGGGAGAAGTGAACTTGCTCTGGTACTTATGCTAACCACAAATATTTCTTTTGGTAGGACACAGAGTAGTCCTTGTCCTAAAAAAATCTCCAATGGAATCTCTGAAATCATGGGATGTAATTAAATTCGGAGTTTTCCAGGTAAGTGTGGTTGTCTGTGGGAATAAAGATGAGGTCTGGTTGGGCCAGTTTAGAAGTTCCTCAGTCTGCTTGTCTGTATTTGTTCTCAGCTCTCAGGGCATAAAAATGGTCCTGTTAAACCAGACTGTCAAAATGGCCCGGCTCCCTGCTTGATTTACTCCCGCCACATAAACCCAAGCAGACTGGGTATGAATGCCACATTTGAGAAAATCTCTCATTTGGGAAAACATACTGGGTCACTTTAAAAAGGAGTTAAATGCATTTCTTTTTTCAAGATGTGTTAGGTAGGCAGAAAGGAATGCTGGAGTGACTCCCGGCCAATGGTCTAGCTAAAGATGTCCGTTTCTCCTGGAAATTGCTCCACAGGGTCCCATGTCGTCACTTGGGGGAGGGGAGAACTGCAAGAAGCTTGCTTTCACTTACCCGGGGAAAGGGGTTGGGGGGGGGGGGGGCTGGGCGGTGGATGAATGAAGCCCCGATCCTCCGCAGAGCCAGCAGCAGCTCACACTTTTAAAGGAAACCCCGTCGGGAGCTTCCAGGCGCTGAGACTCCACTACGCATGCTCTACTTCACCGCTCTACATTTACAGAATACAGACAATTGAACGTGGCCCACTTACTTCATTTCCACAGCATGCGCTGCAGGATCGCTTGATTCAAAAGGTTTCCTGCTTTTACTTTGAAGTATAATTAAAAAGCTAGTGGATTTAAAGGTTAACGCCGGTGTAGTCTACACATGTGTCCTAAGGCTTCCGAAAATGGAGGATCTTCCAGAGTGGTGAGTGTACCAGAGCACATCTGCATGGAAGTTTGTAAGATGTTCAGCGATCGCTCCTGGAGGTCTTAATTCACTGAAGAGGGAAGAAGGCGATGGAAAGGATGGGAACCATAAGACTCTAAAACAGGACCAGGATTCAGGCCCTCAAAAAAGAATGATTCTCCCTGGGCAGGGGTGGTGCAAACCTTTAATCCCAGCACTTACTTAGGAGGCAGAGGTGGGCGGATCTCTGTGATGTCAAGGTCAGCCTGGTCTACACAGTGAGTTCCTAGACACCCAGGGCTACACAGAGAAACCCTGTCTTAAAAAAGCCAAAACTAAAACCAAAACAAACCAAAACAAAAATGGATGATTCTCACAGTACCAGCTTCTTATTAACTGAAAATTGAATTGTTTTAGGTAGAAAGGTTTGTGGTATATGGTAGCTATAATACAATTTTATTTCTTTGAGTGTAGAAGGTTGGGGCTGGAAAGGTAGCTCAGTGGTTACTTCTCTTCCAGAGGACCTGGTTCCCAGCATCCATGTCTGGTGGCTTAAAATCTACCTATTCTAAGAGATCTGACAGTCTCTTCAAGTCTTCACAAACACACCTGCACTCATGGTGCATACACACACACATAAATAAAAAATTATAAAGTTGAACAAAAGTGCACTGTGTTTTTGTTACAATCTTATTGCTTGAAGGCTTAAGTTTTATAAACTATTAGAATACTTATGAACACCTCCTGTACAAATGCTATTCATTTGTGTCACTTGCCACAATTTGCTACTTAGTAAGTTCTCCTGAGTCATCTTCTAACAGGTCTTCCAAATAATTTCCAAAAGCACTGCAATGCAGGAGTTCTGGGAATTAGATTCTGTAGGTTGCTGTTTAGAATCTGTGTTTAGTAACTGTCTTGGTAGTTGGGCTTATATTGCTGTGAAGAGAAGTCAGGACCATGGCAACTCTTATAAAGGAAAACATTTAATTGGGGTGGCTCACTTACGGTTCAGAGGTTTAGTCCATTATCATTATTGTGGAACATGGCAGCACACAGGCAGACATGGTCCTGGAGAAGTAGAGTCGTATATCTTGCAGGCAACCAGAAGTGGTCTGAGACACTGGGTATCTTTGAGACCTCAAAACCCACTTCCAGAGTGACATACTTCCTGTAACAAGACCACACCTACTCTAAAAAAGCCACACCCCTAATAGTGTCACTCCTTTTGGGAGACATTTTCTC
Source organism: Phodopus roborovskii (assembly GCF_943737965.1). Classification (NCBI taxonomy): domain Eukaryota; kingdom Metazoa; phylum Chordata; class Mammalia; order Rodentia; family Cricetidae; genus Phodopus; species Phodopus roborovskii. The sequence continues at coordinate 12,506,318 of NW_026125397.1, forward strand.
TCAAACCACCACAGTAACCTCTTACATTTGATCTTTAAAGTGTTTTTTTTTTTTATTTTACTTTATGTGTATGAATGTTTTGAGTGTATGTCTGTGTACCATGTATGTATCTGATTTCCACAGAGGCCAAAAAAGAGCCGCCGGTACTCTTAAGTGCCAAACCATCTCTCCAATCTCAAGACATTTGACACTTGGATTTTGTTTATGCCCCCTTTAGCATCAAAAACAAGCTATTTTCAAGTGGGAATTATTAGTGTTTGGAATCCAAACTTTGTATAAAAAGAGCAAGTCAACATTGTTTTATTGTTGTAAAATTTCCCTTTTAGACAAAAGGAAATTGTGCTTGGAGCTGGAAGGAAAATGCTCTCCTCAGGCCACTTTTCAATCCTTCATAGTGCTATCTTGATTAAAAGGCTTGGTGAGTTGAAAATCAGATATATACAAAGGCTATGACTCATTTCTTAGGTGTTCAGGATTGTGTCTAAAGGACATTCTACACGTAGGAGATAGGTAGAAGAAAGTTAGACATAGGCCATTTGAAGGCACGAGAAAGGGAGGGGTCAAGCCGCAGAAATGGCTGGCACTGGCCACGGATCAAAGTCAAGTTCTTGAATAGCACCATGATTATGGCCATTTGGAGACTTCTCCCTCAATAGTATATTCCTAAAGAGGCTCTTACATTAGTATGCTACCATCCCCTGTACAAAACAGACTTTGTTCTTATCCAGATGACTGATGGGCCTTATCCAGCTAAGTATTATGGTGATGTCCCCCATAGGCATATGTATTTGAACAGTTGATGGTGATATGTAGGGAGATTTAGGAGGTGTGAGCCCTTACAGAAGGAAGGATGTGACTGAGAGTGGTCTGTGAAGTTGCAAAATTAGAGCCATTCCCGATGTACATGCTTCCCGACCCCCCTCCCTCCCTCCCCTCTTTTTTGCAGTTAAGACATGAGCTCTCTGCTTCCTGTTGCTGCCGCCATGCCTGCCTACCATGAACTCTTATCCCTCTGAAACCATAAACCCTTCCTTCTATAAGTTGCCTTGGTCATGATGTTTTAATCACAGCAATAGAGAACACTATAATATTCAAATGGATGGATTTATTTTTTAAGTAATTTCACCCAAAGGACACTTACAGGGCAAAGATTTACAGGTCAGTACAGCATGATTGTGCGACTATTGGTTGGTTTTAGAATTTGAGAATATAGCTCTTACAGGAGGAGAACACTGAAAGTCATGCTACTTTGTTGTGTTTAGCTTATTGGTGATGGTAAATGAGGCTAACACAAGACAGATGAATGGAAGAAAGGGGTTGTTGGTATAAGAGAGCCAGCGAATGAAACAGTTGGCTTGTTAAATGGCCAAGGTTAGGGACTTGTTAGCGTAGAATGTAAAAGGGAGACGTGAGAAAAAGAGGAAAAGCAACAGCTGACTTATGGAAGGCAAGTGGAGTTTTGAAGAACACATGACGAGCGACGTGAAAGCTTATGATGTCATCTGTTAGTTCAGTGTGAGAAATCTTTCTCTTTCCCAGACAGGTGCTTCTCTCTCCCTGCTGTGACCTGATGTATTTCCTAACAGATGCTGCTTTGGCTCAGATGGTGGAAGGGATGGATGGAAAGGCTTCTCTGATTCTGAGTAGTCACCAGCCTTTCATGGTCTATGCCAGTGGTTCTCAACTTGTGGGTCATGACCCCTTCGGGAGTTGAACAGTCCTTTCATAATTTTATGGCTGGTGGGGGTCACCACAATATTAGTAACTTATTAAAGACTCACAGCATTGGGAAGTGGAAAACCAATGGTCTATGGCAAAGTATCATTGACTAGAGAGCCATGTGTGTTCTAATACCATTCACTCCACAGCCAGCTGCCATAAGAAAACTTCAAGTATGACTTAAGTCTGTATAAGAAGTGATGTGTGTCTTTACACTGAGAGATAACATTGTGATGACTTTTTGGCATTAAAATTAAGAAAAGATGACAATTAGAAAATTATGTAGCACATGTCAACATCAGTTCTAGCTTTCACTCCCAAACAGAGGGCCATTAATACAATGTTTCTTAAAGCTTTCATAATCTTAAAAATAACAAACACTATTTCAATAAAAGACTACATTGCAAAGACAGAATATACTGGATTATACTTTCTTATGATAACAGCAATTTAAGTGCATTGGAGAGTATATTTAATAGAGCTACACTGAAAATTTGCAACATGAGTTTTGACATGTTTGTAAATTAATAGAAGCAATTAATAGATTCTATATATTAATATATTTTATTATATATAAATATTTATTATATAAAATATTAATATATTTTATTTAGAGTTTGTATTTCATGACCCAAGTATTCATTTACAATTTTAGATAAAAGAGTATCATATACATTGATTGGTGGTAATTGTACATGCTTCTAATCTCAGCACACAGGCAGCAGAGGCAGGCAGATCTCTGTGAGTTCAAGGCCAGCCTGATCTTCATAGACAGTTACAGGACAACCAGGGCTACACAGAGAAACCCTGTCTTGAAAAACAAGACAAAACAAAGAATGACATATACAAACTGTGGCAGTCATCTCAGCTTAGAAGAGAACATGCTGCCTAGTGTGAGAACATGGATGGGGCCACAGAGTATGTGCTAGGGACATGAATAAGGCATACATAGGAGGATGTTGCATGCTTCCATTCATGAGGAATCTAAAATGGACAGACTTAGAAACACAGTGGAATGGTCTTTACCATAGGCAGGGATGGAGAAAACAGGGAAGCTGTTTATAAAAGGTGTTTCCATAGCAATTGAGAGGAGACTAGACAGATTGCTACAGTGTTCCTGGTTCATAATTAGGCAAATGGCAACCAAAGCCAGCATAAACGGCTTTAATAAAACAGAAATGCCAACTAAGAAACTCCCACCAGAATGACCCAAGGGAAGACTATGCTTTTTATCACTTGAGACATTTCCTTATCCTATTACTGTATTCACCCAGCAAAGTCTCTCCCACACAGCCAGGCTCCTATGGCAGAGCCCTAGGCCAGGCCTCTTCCAGGTAGTGTTTGTCTGGTTCAAGCAACCTGTCTTCTCAAATAAACATTTGAAATTTTTGACATAACAAAATTGGTCCTTGTATTCCTTGTAAACCTAAGGCAGAGAAATCCAACACTGAGGTACCTGCAAGTCTAGTGTATGACGAAGGCTCATTTCTCAAAGATGGTGTCATTTAGGGTAGAAGGAATGGAAGGACAAGAGTGGAAAGGATGAACAACTTTCTGTGCCTCTTTTATGAGGTCACTGATGCCATTCATAAGGGCTCCCCTGTTATGGTGACGTAACACCATCCCTGCTCCTCATCTTATAATAGTATTACATTAGCAATAAGTTTTGACATGTTGTAGATGAGACACTCAGACTATGGCAGACATAAAGTGAAATCATGAATTAAATAATTAACTGTTTATCAGTCAGTTCTCATTGCGTCCCTTTTATTCACCGCCTATTTTTCAGAGGCCCTAGGAATACAGTGGTGAGCAATATCACTGTTTTTCCCCCCTTAGTAGAATGTTTGATTGAGAGATAGTGATGGATGTGCTGGGCCCATGCAGCGGTAGATGCAAAGAACAAGATGATGGCTATGACCGCTCAATCTATCTGTATGTGACTTCTCAGGAAGAGAACAGTTGCAGTCAAGGTTGGTTCATACGTTTCTAGCTCTAGGGCAACTAGGGCAAAGTTCAGAGGAGAGAGGCATGCTGACTTTACTCTTGAATTGCATGCCTTTTGGATGCCTGCAGAATATGCAAATGATGATATTTAGAACAAGCTAGATGTACGTACTTGTGACTTCTTCCGGGACACTAAGATTTGAGTTGATGTTATTGGAAGTTATTGGCCGGTAGAGGCCACTACATGAGACTAAGCCAGAAAGTGTGAAGTGAAAATAAATAAAGGTCAATGATCAAAATAAAAATTTCGTGTGAGTAAATGGACAAAGTGACGCACTACAGGGTGGATACACACACACATACATACACACACACACACACACACACACACACACACACACACACTTCATTTATTTATTTATTTGTGTTGGAGACAAGGTTCCACTCTATAGATCTGGCTATTCTTTAACTTTCTGTGTAGACCAGGCTGATCTTGAGCTCCCAGAGCTCTGACTCTGTCTCCAGAGTTCTGAGATCAAAGGTGTACACCACCATACCCAACTTATCTTTTTTTTTTTTTTTTAAAGCAACTATCTTTCATTAAAAATAATATAAGACTCAAGCAAATAATAGATATGATAAATTTTGTTACAAATCGGTATCAGGAAGGATACAGTATTAAAATAGGAAGACAGTCTTAAAGATAGGTCTCCAGGCAGATGTTGAGTTGATCTAGGGGACCACCCAGTGAAGGGGATTTGAAACAGAAGTGCAAAGAAGCCAACACACAAAGTCAGCTTGCATCAGCTCCACAAGATAAACCAAAAAAAGAGATAGTGAGTTCTACCCTTAACACATAAAATTAAGGTCATAAGCACAGAAAAGTTTCATAAAATACTTAGGAGGACTGTATTTTATGCATTTTGTAAATTAGTGGGATAAACCTTCTCTGTAGGACACCAGGGAGGCATTCAAATGGCTGTGCTATTCCAGGGATAAACAGGGAAGGAAATGAAATCCCAGTGCAAAGAGCCACATTCAACACCCACCATAAAGAATTTGATGGCCCTCTAAATATATCTTCACTGTCTCTTCCACAGGTTTCAAAGCCTAAGAAAGTGCACTGGAAAGGGTTTTCCCTTTATTGTTCACTATAACTTATAATTGCCTAGAGCCATTACTATCTTCCTTAATTAGGGGAGGGTCAGCTCCAGGGAAAAGGAAAATGGATCCAGTGATGTTAGCTTTTACTTAATGAAAGAAAGGACAGGAGAAAGAACTTAGAATTATAGTTCTAAAGCTAATACATTAAAAAATTATCATGAAGCCATGTATAGTGGCACAAGCTTTTAATCCCTGAACTCAAGCAGAGACAGGTGAATTACTGTAAGTTAGAGTCAAGCCTGAACTGTATATATAGTAAGACCCTGTCTTGGGGGTGGGGGAGGAAGGTTACAATGTAAAAAATATATATATTGTTGCTATTTTTGAGTCCCATCTCTAATTATGAATTCTCTAATTTGACTTTTGCCCTTAATAAACCCTGTCTGTGTTTGTGTCCAATGGTAATCCTGTTTCTGGAGACTGAACATATGCAGGGAACGCCTTAATGCTTAGACCTGATGAGTGGAGTCCTTGAACTGCTTATCTATGCACTTGCTTTCTTAGGTTGTGTGCCATTTGCTTCATCTTCTCTATTATTTTGATTTCTAAGGAAAACTGATTATAACCTGGCATAAGTGGGCACACAACTAGAAGCATCTGGTTTTGTAGAAAGGCCACAGTTTTGCAAGTGGGAAGTCTCCTGCGGTATTTGCTTTCTTTATTTCAAGGTCTCTTATTGCTGAAGTGGCTGTAAGTAATTGCTGGGGGTTACATAGATAAATTGCTTCTGATTTTCAGGGAAATAAAGCCGGAACTGACCAAGCAGCCAAAGAATCACGTAGCTTTGCAGTACTGAGAGCATGTTTACCCTGTGTCTCTCAGCAGACAGGGTTCCCTGGGGATTCTGTGAAGCCTCAGTAGGAGTACTCAACAGGTATTAACGTGACTAAGGACTTTTCACTCTTCCTTCAAGAATTCATTCTGGCCTAAGAGGAGGTGAAGAACTCTTTCTGATGAATTATTTCCAATGGGTCAGAAGATAGATTCACAGAGTGTGGGTTACCAACATTTTCAATCTGGTGAGATCACGTCTCCCTCAAGTCATAAAAAGTAGACTTGTGCCTAGAGGTGGTGGAGCACTCCTTTAATCTCATCACTCAGGAGGCAGAGACAAGTTGATCTCTGTGAGTTCGAGGCCAGCTTGGTCTAGAGACTGTTTCACAGAGAAACCCTGTCTTGAAAAGCAAACAAAACAAAACAAAAAAGTAGATTTGTTATTTCTAAAGGCAGGGTAACGGGGGGCCTAGGATTTGTGGTACGGTGGTCTCAGTAGCTCAGAAAAGCTGCCCTGGAAAGAAGTTTCTATGATCCTCACATGTTGGCACAGCTGAGGGACCCCAGCAAGCTGCATACCTTGGGTTTTTATATCCTGGGTGATACATGATACACTGGATTCAAGTGTGGATGGACACTCTATCTTTAGGGACTGGATCAGACCCCAGGAATGATCAGGCCAGCTCCAGCAGAGGGAGAGAGCTTTGCTTCCTCAGCACATTCTACACTTGCTTCAAGATCAAATGAGAGCCCTCCTGCAGGAGAGAAATGGGCAGGCTTTCATATCTCTACAGTGGGGATGTAGACTTCGTGGTGCCAAAGTGCATGCTGTTTTGTCTTAGAGAACTACATCTTAAATTCAAGACATTTCTATTACAAATAATGTGTGAGAGTTAAAACATGATAAAGTTGTTACCTCTTGGTAATAGAGGGAAAATTAATCTTTACCTTCTTTGTCTTATTGTAGAAATCTACAGTGACCTTCTACCAACATTGCTTTTTGTTGTGTGAATCCTATTTTTTTTTTTTTTTTTTTTTTTTTTTAACAAAAAAGGATTGCATTTACTTGGCAGAACTAGTTTTGAAAAACAGAATTATGAGCATGGGTAAATTGTTTAACCTTTATACCAGGGATACTCCAGCATCCCAAAACTATAAAATGATGATATTTATTAGTTTTTAGAAGAAGTTTGGTTGGGGTTAGAAATGCTTAAAACCAAGTGTTCAGTGAAATGACTGAAAGATAGCAAAAGCCCCATGAACTCAGAATGTCACCAAAGCTTTCACTCACTCTCCATTCTGTGGTTGCCGCTCACACACAAGATTTGCTATTGCACAAGACATATCACCCCAAGGGCTTGACTCATACACAGCTGTGAGTGATGCTTAATCAGAGATTGCTATGTGCATGAACAGTTGGTGATAATTGTAGGCATAAACACTCCACAGTCTGATTATGTCAACTCTTCTTTTTATTTTAGAAGATGGTTGGTGTCAAGTGGCCTCTGTCATGTCCCTTTTCTTCCTTTTGGTGTGCAAATGTCAACTTGCTTTGTTTAGTTCTTTCCAGACAGGGTTTCAAACAGCCTAGCCTATTCATTCTCAAAGTTACTGGATAGCCAACACTGGCCTTGACCTCCTGGTCCTCCAGTCTCCACTCCCCAAATGATGGGACTGCAGGCATGTGCAACCACATCCTGTTTCACAAAATAGGTCTGAGCAAATATTTAGGAGGCAGACGAATGCTACAGATCTTGTCAAGCTCAGGACTACTTATTACTTCAGTGGGAAGGAATCTGAAGGATCAAATTCTGAAGGTCCATTCTGGGGTAAAATGGAAGCCTCATCTTCTCTTACCTCAGATCTCAGACAGACTGACACCATTTTAAAAGCATGAATCCATTTTAGCTAATAGGATTGGTTTGTACGAGATAAGACGAGATAAGATGTTGCTACATAACCCCTACTGGCTTGCAACTACCCATGTTGTCCCAGCTGCCCTAGAATTCATGATCCTCCTTTTACTTGGTGGGATTACAGACCTCCACTATCAGACCCAGTACCTTGTGGGAATTTGGATCTACAATATTTGTTTGGGTACCATAAATATCTGGGGTGCAGTCTCATGATCCATTTTTGCAAGACACTGCAGGAGGAAAGGATTCATGATGGATGAGAAAAAGCTAAAGATTCTGGCAGCCCTCGATGGTTGGTCCCAGGCTGGGATCTCATTCTGTCTTGTTCACTGGATTTCCAGAGGGTGCATTCAGAATGAACACCAGGTGCTGTGTCTTTATTTTAATTTCAAAATTATTCTGTCTAGTTGGATTTACATCTTGAGGATGTATTGCCTGGGACTTAAGATGAGGGACTAGGTAATCATTTTCTCTTGTGTGTTTTAGAACATATATCATTGAAATAAAAATAACTGGGTTTTGCCTCAAGAGTTGCCTGGAAGCGTTTTGCCTTCTGTAGCCCCACGGTATCAGTTCACCTAGCCTGAAATATAAATCCATGAATGCAAGCTGGAGTGTCCAGTATTGCCATTCAGGTGTCATGGATATGTAAGACCATGGCCATATACTACAGACCATCAACTAAACAACTATTTCCAGTTAGTAAGATGTTATCACTGAGATAGTAAACATGTCTTTGTTTTCAAAAGTACTGGTTCCATAAGTATAGTTACTCATCTTCACTGGTTTTAAGTGTACAATTCAGTAGCATGAGGTACATGCACATACATAACCACTACCATGATCTTTTTTATAGAACTATTTTGTCATTGAACACAGATATTCAAACTAGGCCTTTTAAACAGGACATTTAAAATTATTAGCCTGAAAAACATATTGAAAAAGATGTGTATGTTATCCCCAAAGTTGGAAAAGTATATAATGATGGAATGAATTATGGTACATTATCTAAGTGATTATTTGACTTTTCTCTTTTAATCATGGCTTTTAAAAATAATATAAAATCATATCGAAAGCATCCACCATTTCAAGTAGAACCAAGGAAGAAATGGAGAGTAGAAGAACCAATGTAACACTTCCCATCTTGACTTCTGGTTTACTTTCTACATGCCAAGCTTCATCTCCTCCACGACGAACCCTCCTGTTAAGCTTCAATATCCCTGAAACTTGCTTGTTTGTCCAGTTGCACGTTTATTTTGTGTTATTACTTAGAACAAATCTTCCAAGAGAAGCAGTTCCTTGGTAAATTCAGTTCAGATTAATACACTTGTATGATTACATAAAAGGCTAACTTCCATAATGTACTTTTGTATTGTGTGTGTGTGTCTGTGTGTATGTGTGTGTGTTTGTGGTAGGTGGTGTGAGCAATAGGGCTCATGTGAAATCAGAGGGACAACTTTGAAACTGAGTTGTCACTTTCGTTTTGTTTTGAGGCAGAGTCTGCCTCTCTCCTGCATACTCTCAGATGGCAGACCCAAGACCTTCTGGGCAGTTCTAGCTTCACCTCAGATCTCACCGTAGGAATGCTGGGATTAGGTAGAAATGCATGCCCCACAACTGGCTTTTCTATGTGTCTTTTTGGGTCCCAGCTCAGGTTGTCAGGCTCACATTACTATTGGTTTTGTCTACTGAGCCATTTGCCCAGTTCTTAAGGATGAGTTAGTTAACTTTGTTTACTTCAGTAAAACAGTGAACTTTTCCTCAATAATCTGAACATTTTTTTCTATTTATGCGTGTCACACATTTGGAGCATTTACATGTTATTATGTATATGTATAACTTTTACATGCTTATTAGGAACTCTTTACATACCTTACATTTTATTTAACATTTGTTTTTATTAAAATATTTTTATACACGCTATTTTGATCATGTGTTTCCCCTTCTGCCAACTCTTCCCAGGTTCTCCCCACCTTCCTACCCATCCAAGTTCGTGTTCTTTAATCTGAACAGTCTTAAAAAAAAAAAAAAAGAACAAGGTTGAAACTAATTCTTTCCAAGTTCAACATTTTCTAAAGGCTACAGTCATCCGTGTGTGGTGTGGCACTGGTGAATGACACACAGCCCAAAGGAGTGAAATAGAGAGCCAGAAATTATCTCTGCATGTAGTCAAAGACTTTGCTTTTTTTGAGACAGGATCTCACTGTGCAGCCCTGGCTGGCCTAGGACTTGCTATGTAGAATATTCTTGTCTCAAACTCGTAGGGATCCCTACCCTGAACCTCTACCTCCTGAATGCTGGCATTGAAGCATCCTCATCATGCCAAAGGTTAGGGGGGAGGGCGGAAGGAGGAGGGGGAGAAAAAAAGGGGGAGAGGAATAGACTGGGGCCTCCTATGGGTTCAAAGCCCACCCCCAGTGACACACCTCCTCTTCCAATACGCCCACCTCCTAATCCCTTTCCAAAAACAAGTTTCACTGACTGGGGATCAAGCCTTCAAGTAGGTGAGACTTGGGGGGCATTCTCAAACTATCCCATGGAATCTCATAACAACTATGCATTTGTTCATCATCAAACTCTATCAAAGGTGAACACATCACTCATAGAATGTGCAAAAGTTTTGTTAGTCGTCTGCCTCATGAGAGAATAATGTACAGAACATATAAATTCCTACAGCTGAGCAGCAGGAACAGAATGAACAAAAAAAAAAAAAAAAAAAAAAAAAAAAAAAAATTGACATTTGTTCTTCATACTTAGATTTTTCTGTCTTCCTAGCAGTTTAAAAGAAAATTTATAGGAAGAATTCTTTTCTTCTTTTTAAAAAATATACATTAACATCTTCCTAGTTTTATTTGTAAACAAAAATGATGTGATAAAATTTAATCAATTACGTTCTGGAAGCATCTGTGATGTTCGTAATTTATCCCAGAAAGGGGAAAAAAAAAATCAACAACAGAGTCCTTGAGCTCAAAGATAATCAAATCTGACTCCTGAGTTTCCCAGAGACCTGGGTGGGGGGGGAGTGTTTCGTGACTCCAGAAGATAGGGCAGCTGCCCTCTGATGTCGTAGGTCCATGGGCAGTGTGTCTGTAACAGAAGCCAGGAGGTTTCCAGGCTGCAAACTACTTCTGGTGTAAATCATATTAGTGAGGGAAACAAAGTATAGTGATGATGACTTCAGTAAACAAAACATCCATTAGAAAACAAGATTAGGAAAGGCCTGTAATAAGCCTCGCGGCGGGCTGTTATGCTTGAAGACCTCAAGCCTTTGATCTGCAGCCACAGAACTGACTGGTTGCAGGATCATGGATGTTAAGCTACTAACTCATGTCCTGTGCAGATGAAGTTGATTTGTCAGGCATACGTCATGGGGTCCTTTGAGATTAAATGAGTTAGTGGGTATAGACTCTCTGGCATGAATATGCACTTTACCCGCGCTTGCCTTTGTTGTGGGAACCGATGCTAGCCATGCCATTAAAGAAGGGACGAGGTTGTCGTCGTCACTTTCTTCTGTTTTTCTTTTCATACATTCACGAGAAAAAGTAAGTGTAAGGCTTATAGACATGAAGTCTTGAAAAGTTGGAATACCCTTTCTCTGGGAGATGGAAATACATGAACTAGAGACAGGCAGGAACTTAAGAGCTCAAAGGCAGCTCCGGGTTCCCTTTTAACTGACTGCTTACCACCCTATTTTCTCTGACAGATCTCAGTGTCTTTCTTTACCTTCCTTGCCTCTCCAAGCCAATCACACCTTCTCTAGGCAGTCTCTTCCTGGGGTCAGCCACAGAAAAGCAGGGCAGTTCTCAGATTCCTCTTCCTTACCCATTCTTTCCATTAACAGAACAATGGCTTCTAGCTATAGAAAAATGAGTAGACTAATATGTTGAGGATGAGCAAAATTTCAGGGCAAAAAGGTTTTTAGTAGTGACTCTGAGGACTGATTATGCTAAATTAGAGGTAGGATTCAGTCTGCTTTCTTCAAAGCCCAGTTCTCCCATGGTGTGTTGAGTGGTTTATTCTTGTTATTTTGGAGTCTTTCATTGTAAAAGGATGTAGGAACTATTCTTTCGATCTCAAACTGAACAGAAACAATGCTATCTGTAAGGAGTATGGGTTTTTCCTCCCGCCGCCTGGTCTGGTCCCGCCGCCGAGGCAGCCCCAAACAATACACTGAGACTCTGTATTAGATATAATTCTGTTGGCCTGGTTACTTGTTTCTTATCTGCTAGCTCTGTCTTAATTATAAGCCCATTTCTATGTATTTCCATGTGGTCTTACCAGGGAGAGGCGGCTGGCAGTTCTGCCTTCTCCAGACTCTCCATGCTGACTCCTCCTTCCTACTTCCTCTTTCCTCCTTGTCTCCTAGTCCCTCCTATCTTCCTTTCCTATTGGCCAACAGTGCTTTATTCATTAACCAGTATGAGAAACATATACAGAATAACATCTCCCATCAGCTATCAATAGATACCACCACTAGATAGCAGACATTAGAATTAAAGGCAAAGTTTTTGCTCTTTTTTTATTTGTTTTTACTGCCTGACTGGTTCCCCCACTCCCCCCCCCCCCAGTACCTTTTCCCACCTCTCACCCCTTCCCATCCTGTCCTCCTTCTCTGTTTCTCTTCAGAAAAGGGCAGGCCTCCCAGGAATATCAACCAGACATGGTACACCAAATTACAGTAAGACTAGGCACCTCCTCTCCTATTAAGGATCTTTTCAAGTAGGAGGAGTAGGTACCAAGACAGGCAACAGAGGTCAGACTTAGCCCTTGCTCCCTCTGTTAGGAGTCCCACAAGAAGACCAAGTTACACAACTGTAACATATATATATATATATATATATATATATATATATATATAGAGAGAGAGAGAGAGAGAGAGAGGGCCTAGGTTAGCCCATGTGGGCTGCCTGGTTATCGGTTTAGTCTCTGTGAGGCCCTATGGGGCTACATAAGTTGATTCTATGGGTTTTCTTGTGATGCCCTTGACCCCTCTGGCTCCTATATCTTTGTTTTCCCTCTTCCATGGGATTTTTCAAGCTCTCCCTAATGTTTGGCTCTGAGTCTCTGCATCTGTTTCAATTACTTGCTGAATGAAGTCTTTCTAATAACAGTTGGGCTGGGCACCAATCTATGAGTATAGCAGAATACCATTAGGAATCATTTTATTGACTTTTTTTTTTTTTTTTTTTTTTTTTTTGTCCTGTCAAGTTTGTTGTATCCTAGGTCTCTGGACTATCTTACCTCTGCTTCCTGGCCCTCAGGGGCGAGCTCCCTCTGTTGGTATGGGTCTCAAGCTGGGCCAGTCATTGGTTGGTCACTCCTACAATGGGAAATATTATTATTAAATGACTATCATAATATTCTTTAGTAGCAATAATAAACAAATACGGGAAAATAAAAAGACAGTCTCTGCACAGAAACAGGTGTCTATGTGTGTGTGTGTGTGTGTGTGAATCAACTGTAAATATCTGTATGGGAAGAATACAAGAACCTAAATAAAAAACACAATCTCTGCATTCAAAGGCAGAATGGAGCGGGCAGAGGAATCAATGAACATAACGATGGAGTAATAGCAACAGCATAGTGAGAACTATTACGGAAAGATGTGAAATTAAAAGTTCAAAACCATAGAAGAAGATCTGTTTCTATTAGTTGCAGTTACAGGGCAGAGAGAAAAGAAGACCGTGCTGATAATTTCTGAGAAACAACAGTTGAAATCATTGCAAATTTGCCCCCCCCAAATAAACCATAGATTCAAGAACCCTAGTGAATCTCAAAGAGCTAAGTCCAAAGTCATCAAATTCTAAAATCTAGTAAACAAACAAACAAACAAAAACAAAACAAACAAAAAAACCTTGATGGGAGAGGAGAAAGATTCAGGGAAAAGAGGAGAGAGGAGGGGGCATCTTCCTTATAGCGAGAAACTTACTTATTTTCTTCTGATTTTTTTAGATTAGAGTTTGGATCCAAGGCCAACTACATTTGCTAGTTAAGTGAATGTTGGGCCAATGCACTGCCTCCTCAGCCCCATGGGCCAAAAATACAATTTAAGTGTTAGATTTCTTATCAGAAATAATGCAGGCTAGAAGGAAGTAAATGTTTCCAAAGGCAGAAAGAATAGAATCCTAAAACCAGAAGAATATTCATAAACAGAAGCAAGGTCAAATGAAGGGAATCTAAGGAGTGATTAACCACGGAGCTTCCTTCACAAGTGGGCTAATAGAAATATCTGGAAACAGAAAGAAAACAATAGAAGAAAAACATCTTGAACATCACAAAGGAAGAAAGAACACAGGAAGGGGAAATACAGTCAGTGCTGGCTGGGAGAAGGAACTGTAGATAGGGGAACAACATCGGGTACTATAAGGGGGATGAGAAAAATGGTAGGGGTGACTTCCTAGGAGAGAGAGGAGCCAGGCAACAGTGAGGGAGAGGGAGGAGGTAAGATAGCAACACTAAGGATCTTTGAAAAAGCCATATGGAGTCACATCGTTTTATGCTTAATTAAACTTTCACACATCGAGGTATATACATATATGCATATAGCAACAACAATTATTGAAAAAAAAAGTCATGAATTTGAAAGAGAGCAAGGGGGGGGTTGCATCAGAGGATTTGGAAGGGGGAAAGGGAAGAGGAAATGGCAACTACAATCTCAAAAAGTAAAAGAAGCAGCAGAAAATTTTACCTAGACTTATTTAAATACATGTGCATATATTATCATTTATCCGTCTTATATCAGTTTTTAAATAAAGTTAAATCACTTGGAATGAATGGCATTGTTATCCACAAGAGCCACAGACTCTCCCGCAAAAACACACCCCCCCACTCCCCCATCCCCCGCCAGGGCCAGACAGGAAAACTCCATTCAAGCTGTTGGCTAGAGGACTCTGAAACCGCTCCCCCAAAATATGCAAATGCTGTTGCCTCTCATCGCCTCCTAAAAGCTGAAGACAACACCATATTGCTGAAGGTGCCATACATTTCAGAGGACGCATAGAGGAGCTGAGTGGCACTGATCTGAAAGCCTTCTATCTGAGGGCCAGCTTTTATAGTATCATTGGAGATACGCAAGCTGCCAATGTAGAAAAGCAATCAACAGTCCTACCCAGATGTGACGCCTCTGAACCACAACAACCAACATGGCAAGATATCCCCAAAGGCACGCTATGGCATTTATATATTGGTGGGAACCAGTCGCTAATTGGACTTAAGGCCCATTCAGTAGGAGGGAACTCATGTCTGGTATTGTAAACCTAGTTAACTACCTGTGCAGTGAGGTCATTGAACTCAGTCCATCCACTACTGTCACTCTCCTGAAGCTCGATAATTTCTACATTCTGACTACATTCTAAATATTTATCTTTATTTCCACAAATAAGTGTAGCTCTCACCTGCTCCAAGGAATCTTCTTTTTGAACAGATAGAGACAATTACAGGAAGATAAAATGAGTGCAGAGAATAACCGACCTTTGTGGGTCAAACCAAACGATGTGTGTATAATACAGCTCCTACACCTCAGGCTCAGGGAACCTTGAGGAAGAGGTATGGAAAGGCTGTGAGAACCAGAGGAAGGGCTATCCGCTATGAGACTGCCTTCTATACGTATCAGGGAAGCTGCACCAGGAGACCTCAGCAATGTGTGTGCCCAAACAAGACCTTAAAAATGACAACGTCAGTTGACATGCCACCATGGACATGGGAGTTCTCATAGGGCTCCACCCCTACAGTGAATTAAAACTGCCGAGAGAGACAGAAGCTGTCTTCTCCAGAAAAGACACCCTGATAGGTTACCAAATCTTAAGATGCCAGCTCCAAAAAACACACATGAGCAACACTAAATGGTCTCAGCAGGATATACGTGTGTGTATTTGTGTGTGTGTGTGTGTGTGTGTGTGTGTGTGTGTGAGTGTGTGTGAGTGTATTGATATGATATATTATAATTAAATGTATACGTTATAATTAAAGAGTAAGAGGCCATGAGATTAACAAGGAGTTAGAGGGACATAAGAGGAACTGTACAGAACAGAGGGGAATAATGATGTAAATATAATATTCATATCAAATTTTCAAAAAGAAATAATAATTTAAAATGTTCTGAATTTCTAGATTTAATTCTGGAAATGGAAAAGGAGATCTTGTTTCATGTTTACTGAAACCAATAATAGGTAATAGCAGCAACAGTGGGTTGTTATATGATTATGTACATGTATGTGTGTAGTCACTAGAAAAAAATTATAAAGTTCCACAAAAATATGTACTAAAAATATTTCACATGGATACTTAAAAATAGAATTCAAAAAAATATATTCAAGTCACCTCCATGGCAGGTACAAAAATTAAACACAAAAGTAGAGAGAATTTTAAAAAACAAGAAAAAAGTTTGTCTTACAGGAGGGAGGGCCTAGGCCCTACTCCAAATGACTTGACAGATTTTGATGATCCCTCCTGGAAGGCCTCACCCACCATGTGGAGTGGGTATGGAATGGGATGGGAGGAGGAGGTGTGGGGGGGCATGGGAGGATGGGAGGGAGAGGGAACTGGGATCGATATGTAAAATAAGAAAATATAATTAAAAAAAGAAAAAAGTTTGTCTTAAAGAAGTATCAATATTTGCACTAAATGTACATGGCATTCATTAGTCATTAATAAACTAAGGTTGTAAGAGTGGTTTAAAAATATGGCCCAAAGACATTTCTATAAGAACTTCAGCTGGGCAGGGTGGTAGAGGTAGATGCCTTTGATCCCAGCACTTGGGATGCAGACTCAGGTTGGTCTTCAAGTTCGAGGCCAGCCTGGTCTACAGAGGGAATTCTAGGACAGTCAGAGCTACACAGAGAAACCCTGTCTCAAAAACAAATCAACAACACAAAACAAAACAAACAAGCAAACAAAAACCCCACCAGAATTAATGTCTAGGTTGACTTGTCTGGTTAAGTATTTTTAAAGATCTGTATAGAAACACATTAAAGGCTCTCTCTCTCTCTCTCTCTCTCTCTCTCTCTCTCTCTCTCTCTCTCTCTCTGTGTGTGCGTGTGCGTGTGTGTGTGTAAATGTGTGTGATTGTTCATGATTTTGGAGCAGGTGAACCTTGGGTGTTGTCCCTCAGCTTTCCACCATTTTTTGAGACGGGATCGCTCTGGAAGCATTTTAGTTTAAAGTAATCATATTACAATTTGCTTTTGTTTCTTGTAACACAGAGGCTTTATTCAAAAAGTCCTTGTCTGTGCTAATATCTGGAAGCTGACTGGTCCATCACTGAGGGAAGCCAGGGCAGAAACTCAAGAACAGGAACCTGGAGGCAGGAAGTAGAACAGTGACCACAGAGGAACACTGAATGCTGGCTTGCTTCCCCTGGTTTGCTCAGCTACTTTTCCTATGAAAGCCAGGCTCATCTGCCTCAAGAAGGCAGTGCCCACAGTGGGCTCCATCCTCTTACATTAGTGAACAATTGAGAAGATACCTCACGGACATACCCACAGATCAATTTGAAGGATGCAATGCCTTGTTGGGATCCCCTCTATGAAGACATGTCTAGGTTTGTGTCAAGTTGACAAAAACTTAACAGCACACTTGGTAATAATGAAATTTGAAGAATCATGTTAGCATATCGAAATTATTTTCTGGCAAACAGTATGTGACAAACCGACACAGTGCACAAACTTTTTTTTTAAAATCTTGGAATTAAAAAATAAACAATTAGACACATTATTTTAAAGAACAACTAGCCAAATGTATAGGCACACAGTCTGTAGACCCTGCAGCTAGGAGACTGAGGGAGGAAGATTGTGATATATAAAGCAAGACTCTCCCTCAAACAGGGCAGCCAACAGAGATATAATAAGGAGAGTAGTCTAGGGAGATCGGTGGCCACATGCAAAGGAAAGACACCACCTCCTCTCTCTTACCGGTGACAACGTCATCTTAGAAGGGATACAACTTAAATGCAAGCTCTAAAGTCATGAAACCATTGCTGTGGAGAGCAGACAGAGGGGTATTGTGGCAGTCTAGTTTCCACACACACAGGTTCTGTCCTGATACTGAGGAGGCAGGGGAGGGAAGCCAGCAGGGACACAAATCTTTACTGCTTCCCGGTACCTTTGACACAGCCTTAGCAGGCCTGGAACATAGTTTGTGTCCCAGATTAAGGCCTCACAAAGAACTATGCGTTGTCTGTGGCCTTTCACTCTTTGTGGAGTCTATGGTTCTCCCCAGGATGCCTGGCTTGAGCAGAATGGCTAGTGGCTGAAAGGTTTTTGCCTTTCTAGGATCCCCTATTCATCATGCTTTGGCTAGACAGGGCTTTCCTTGGGCTCCAAGTATACTCATTTATTTAACAAAAGTCTTAAAAAATAAAAATACATATATTAAAAGAATAAAAACAAAAAACACAAAACACAGCAGTTACTGCACTAGTACTTGCTGTAATCCCTAGCTTTTGTCTCTGTACCTGTCTCTGTCTCTCTGATTTTACACACACACACACACACACACACACACACACACATCTATATATACATGTATGAATACACACACATATATATGCAATATGACCTGTATGCATATATGATATATACGTATCATAGTTTTAATTGCAACTAATGGGAAGAATGCAGAAGAGCTTTTAAAGTAGATGTCCATCACAGAGAATATATGATGGATATAGACTTAGCTTGAGTTGGTTTGTTAGATGCAGTCCTTGAGAAGTGTCCTCAGCAGATCCTAATGTAATAGTGCTTCAATATTAGCTGTCCCTCACTTAACTCTAGGCCCAACATCTCTGTCACTATGGGAACAGATTAATTCTAGCTACAATGCCATCCTGTGTTGATTAAGAACGTTCCAGGTCATTCCAGACAGGAAGGCTATTACACAGAAAAACCAGTTGGAAACATTTAAAAATGAGCTGAAACATTTAGCTGGTAAGGACACAGGGCTAATGTCTGGGCTTATGGTCTTGAAGGTCTGGAGATGCTGCCAGTTGATTTTCTTTCTATTATGATCTTTCTTTCTTTTCATTTTCAGTGATTTTAATTGTATTTTTTTTTACTCGCTTATGTTTGTTCTGATTATCCATTTTCTCCCTTTGCCTCTCACTTTCTTTTTGCTCATCTCCATTGTCATAAGTAGGATGGCATTTCTTTCTTTTTAAAAATTCTTTGTATTAATTTACTTTTTACATTCCAATAACATTTCTTCCTGACACTGTTTTCTATTCCTTAAAGTGTATGAACTCTTCACAGATAAAATTATCATGTAAACACCTCCAGAAATCTGATGTGATTTATAATCATTTAGGGACTGGGGTGAGACCACAAGTTTAGTAAAGTATAGAATGCATTGTATTAACTGTTGTCCTGGTTAGTTTTTTGTCAATCTAGAGTCCTTTTGGAAAGGGGAAACCTCAATTGAGAAAATGCCCTACCAGATGGGCCTGTGCACAAACCTGTGGAAGCATTTTCTTGATAATGATTGATGCAAGAGGGCAGAGCCCATTGTGGATGGTACCACCCATGCGCAGGGATCCCTTCACGACGGACTGTGTCAGGAACATGTAAGATGGACTTGGAGTTCCTGCAGGCAAGATCCTTGACCCCCAAATCCGGGCCCCTGCAAAAGAACGAGGTCTCAGCTGGAGAGCGCCAGTTTCCAGTGAGATCCCACTACCCTGCAAAACCTTCTCAAGTTCCAGCCCAGCCCTCGTCCTCTTCTGCCGGCTATTGGCCAGAGGTGAGTCTGGGCCCAATCGGGGCTGCCTGTCCCCTTCAACCTCTTTCCCCCCTCCCCCGCCTGAACTCCCTGGATTGGCCCCTGATCCTGCTGCTCCTGTCTCCGGTCCCCTTTGAGAGCACCCTTGGAGCTCTGATACACCCCCACCCATCCCAACCTCCAGCCTACCCCCCCCTACCCTGTGCCCTACCCCACCTACGGTCCTGCCGCTCTGGTTGAGCACTGGGACAGAGGGTGGAGCCAACAGTCCACCCTACTTCGGAGACCTCTCGGAGCAACTCCGAACAAAGGAGACCTGACTATCCACGTGGGACCACCTGTAATTTCCACTGGCTTGGTCCCTGACCCCGCCTCCAGTCCTCTGCTGGAGTCCCAGGCCCCTCCCAGAGATCCGCCTATCTCTGCGGGTCCACTTGGAGTTCCTGCAGGCAAGATCCTTGACCCCCAAATCCGGGCCCTGCCAAAGAACGAGGTCTCAGCTGGAGAGCGCCAGTTTCCAGTGAGATCCCACTACCCTGCAAAAACTTCTCAAGTTCCAGTCCAGCCCTCGTCCTCTTCTCCCGGCTATTGGCCAGAGAGAAGCCTCCTAGAGAGCTTGGACCACACAGAGATACAGACATTGAATCTTTGATCCACATAAGCCCATCTGGGAAGGACCATAGAGAGAGGGAAGAGACACCACCAACACCTACAGGAAGAAGCTATGGGAAGAAGGCAATACAAGAGAACACCTAACAACAGAAAGACAAACATGACACCACCAGAATCTAGGGAATCTACACCAACTAGAATGGAACACAACAACAAAGCAGAGGAAACAGAAGGGTATGACTTAAAAATCACCATCATAAAAATGATAGAGGCCCTCAAAGAAGATATGAGAAAATCCCTTAAAGAAATAGAGGAAAAAACAAACAAAAAAGTGGAAGAAATGAACAAATTCCTTAAGGAAAGTACAGAAAGCCAAGAAAAAACAATTAACCAGGTGAAGGAAACGGTTCAAGATTTGAAAACCGAAATTGAGAAAATAAAGGCAACACAAATGGAAGGAAAGCTGGAAATTGAAAAGCTGGGCAAAAAATCGGAAACCACGGACACAAGCATAACCAATAGAATTCAAGAGATGGAAGAGAGAATCTCAGGCGCAGAAGATAAACTAGAAGAAATAGATTCATCGACCAAAGAAAACCATAAATCCAACAAATCCTTAACACACAATATCCAGGAAATGTGGGACACCATGAAAAGCCCAAACCAAAAAAAAAAAGGCAAAGAGAAAGGGAAAAAAACCCAACCCAAAGGGGTCCAAAAAAAAAACAAAAAAAAAAAAAACAAAAAAAACCAAAACAAAAAAAAAACACCCCCATAAAAAAAAAAAAAAAAAAAACCCAACAACAAATATCCAACAAAAAAAAAAAAACCACACAAAAAAAAAAAAACAAAAAATACAAAATAAAAAAAAAAAAAAAAAAAAAAAAAAAAAAAAAAAAAAAAGGAAAAATAAAATATAAACCCAAAAAAAAAAAAAATAACCCTCCCCTCTCCCCCCCAACCCCCCAAAGCCAGACGGTTTTATTTTTTTAAAAAAAAAAAAAAAAAAATAACCCCACCCCCCCCCCCCTATCCCAAAAAACAAACCCCCAAAGTCAATATAGATGGAGAGAACAAGATATTCAATGACAAAACCAGATTTTCCCAATATGTATGTACAAATCCAGCCCTACAGAAAGTATTGGAAGGAAAATTCCAACCCAAGGAAGGTAACTACGCCCACAAAAATGTAGGCAACAGATAATCCAACTACACCAGAAACCTAGGGTGAAGCAGAACAAATATATTCACAATACCACTGCCAACAACAAACCTAAATCAAACAACCATCAACAATCAATGGTCCTTACTCACCCTCAACATTAATGGTCTTAACTCACCTATAAAAAGACACAGATTAACAGAATGGATACGAAGACAGAATCCATCCTTCTGCTGCATACAAGAAACACATCTTAGCTCCAAAGATAGACATTACCTCAGGGTAAAGGGTTGGGAAAAGATTTTCCAATCAAATGGAAATAAGAAGCAAGCAGGCGTAGCTATCCTAATATCTAACAAACTAGACTTCAAACCAAAACTAGTCAAAAGAGATGACGATGGTCATTTCATATTCATCTCAGGAGAAATCCATCAACACAAAGTCTCAATTCTGAACATCTATGCCCCTAATACAAAGCCACCCACATTCGTAAAAGAAACACTACTAAAACTCAAAGCTCATATAAAACCTCACACACTTATAGTGGGAGATTTCAATACACCACTCTCAACACTAGACAGGACCACAAATCAGAAACTCAACAAAGAAACAAAAGAATTAACAGAAGTTATGTCTCAACTGGGGCTAACAGACATCTATAGAACATTCCATCCAAAGACAAAAGAATATACCTTCTTCTCTGCTCCACATGGAACCTTCTCTAAAATCGACCACATACTAGGAGACATAACAAACCTCAACAGATACAAGAGAATAGAAATAGTCCCCTGTATCTTATCGGACCACCATGCTTTAAAATTGGAATTCAACAACAATACAAATAGCAGAAAACCTGCAAACTCATGGAAACTTAACAATGTGCAATTGCACCACTCCTGGGTCAAAGAAGAAATAAAGAAAGAAATTAAAGACTTTCTAATATTCAACGAGAATGAGGATACAACATACCCGAACTTATGGGACACCTTGAAAGCAGTGCTACGAGGGAAGTTCATTGCACTAAGTGCCCATATGAAGAAAACAGAGGATAGTCACATAAATGAATTAACAGCGCAACTGAAAACCTTAGAACAGAGAGAAGCGAATTCACCCCGCAGGAGCAGACGCCAGGAAATAATCAACTTGAGGGCTGAAATCAACAAAATAGAAACCAGGAAAACAATACAAAAAATCAATGCAACAAAGAGTTGGTTTTTTGAGAAAATCAACAAGATTGATAAACCTTTATCCAAATTAACGAAAAAGCAGAGACAGAACATGCAAATTAACAAAATCAGAAATGAAATGGGGAACATAACAACAGACACAGAGGAAATCCAGACAATTTTCAGGTCATACTTCGAAAATCTGTATTCCACAAAAATTGAAAATTCAAAGGAAATGGACAAGTTTCTGGATAACTATCACTTACCAAAATTAAATCAAGAACAGACAAACAACTTAAATAGACCTATAACCCGAAATGAAATAGAAGCAGTCATCGAAAGCCTTCCAACGAAAAAAAGTCCAGGGCCAGATGGATTCAGTGCAGAATTCTACCAGACATTCAAGGAAGAACTAATACCACTACTCCTCAAACTGTTCCACAAGATAGAAACAGAAGGTTTATTGCCAATCTCTTTTTATGAGGCCACAATAACTTGGGTACCCAAACCTCACAAAGACACAACTAAGAAAGAAAACTACAGACCAATATCCCTGATGAACATCGATGCAAAAATACTCAATAAAATAATGGCAAACCGAATTCAAAAATACATCAGAGAAATCATCCACCATGATCAAGTAGGCTTCATACCTGGATTGCAGGGATGGTTTAACATACGAAAATCTATCAATGTGATCCACCATATAAACAAACTGAAAAAGAAAAACCATATGATTATCTCCCTAGATGCAGAAAAAGCCTTCGATAAAATTCAACACCCTTTCATGATAAAGGTATTAGAGAGGTCAGGGATAACAGGAACATACCTAAACATAATAAGAGCAATATACAGCAAACCAACTGCCAACATCAAACTGAATGGAGAGAAACTTAAGCCAATTCCTCTAAAATCAGGAACAAGACAAGGCTGTCCTCTCTCTCCATATCTCTTCAATATCGTACTAGAAGTTCTAGCTAATGCTATAAGACAACAAAAAGGAGATCAAGGGCATCCAAATTGGAAAGGAAGAAGTCAAACTGTCTCTATTCGCAGATGATATGATAGTTTACATAAGCGACCCAATAAACTCTACCAGGGAACTCCTACAGCTGATAAACACCTTCAGCAAACTAGCAGGATACAAGATAAACTCAAAAAAATCAGTAGCCCTATTTTTTTCAGACGACAAAGAGGCAGAGAAAGAAATCAGAGAAACATCACCCTTTACAATAGCCACAAGCAACATAAAGTATCTTGGTGTAACGCTTACCAAACAAGTAAAAGATCTATATAATAAGAACTTTGTGACTCTAAAGAAAGAAATTAAAGAAGATACCAGAAAATGGAAAGACCTCCCATGCTCTTGGATAGGTAGGATAAACATAGTAAAAATGGCAATCTTACCAAAAGCAATCTACAGATTCAATGCAATCCCCATTAAAATCCCACCACAATTCTTCACCGACCTTGAAAGGATAATAATTAACTTTATATGGAAAAACAAAAGACCCAGGATAGCCAAAACAACCCTATACAATAAAAGAACATCAGGAGGCATCACCATTCCTGACTTTAAGCTCTACTACAGAGCTATAGTTCTGAAAACAGCCTGGTATTGGCATAAAAATAGACAGGTAGACCAATGGAATCGAATTGAAAATCCTGATATTAATCCATGCACCTATGAACACCTGATTTTCGACAAAACAGCTAAAATGATACAATGGGGCAAAGACAGCATCTTCAACAAATGGTGCTGGCACAATTGGATGAGGGTGTGTAGAAGACTGCAGATAGACCCATGTCTGTCGCCATGCACAAAACTCAAGTCCAAATGGATCAAAGACCTCAACATCAATCCAGCCACATTGAACCTCTTAGAAGAGAAAGTAGGAGGTACCCTTGAACAAATTGGTATAGGAGACCGCTTCTTGAACATAACTCCAGGGGCACAGACACTGAAAGAAACAATTAATAAATGGGACCTCTTCAAACTTAGAAGCTTCTGTAAGGCAAAGGACACAGTTGACAAGACCAAACGGCAGCCCACTGACTGGGAAAAGATTTTCACTAATCCTATATCCGACAAAGGGCTGATCTCCAAAATATACAAAGAACTCAAGAAACTAGTCAACAAAACACCAAATAACCCTATTAAAAAATGGGGTACAGAACTGAAGAAAGAATTCTCAATGGAGGAAATCAAAAAGGCTGAAAGACACTTAAGAAAATGCTCCACATCCTTAGCTATCAGGGAAATGCAAATCAAAACAACTTTGAGATACCATCTTACCCCTGCCAGAATGGCTAAAATTAGAAACACCAGTGATGACTTATGTTGGAGAGGATGTGGAGAAAGTGGAACACTCCTCCACTGCTGGTGGGAGTGCAAACTCATACAGCCATTTTGGAGATCAGTATGGCGGTTCCTCAGGAAAATGGGAATTAGTTTACCACAGGACCCGGCAATCCCCCTCTTAGGCATATACCCAAAGGATTCACATCAATGCAACAAAGACATCTGTTCAACTATGTTCATAGCAGCACTATTTGTAATAGCAAGAACCTGGAAGCAACCTAGATGCCCTTCAATTGAAGAATGGTTAATGAAGATGTGGCACATCTACACAATGGAATACTACTCTGCAGAAAAAAATAATGGTATCTTGAAATTCGCAGGCAAGTGGATGGCACTTGAAGAAACCATCCTGAATGAGGTAACCCAGTCACAAAAAGAGGAACACAGTATGTACTCACTCATATATGGATTTTAGACCTAGATCAAATGATCACCAGCCTATAATTCACATCACCAGAGGAACTAGGATACAAGTTGTATTCTAAGAGATTCATATAAAGTCCCTCACAGAACTGGGAAGGGACAAGTCCACCAGACCTCAGGTATAGTGGGGGAGGACAGCTAATGGAGAGAGAAGTAGGAGAAAATGAGAGGGAGGAGAGGAAGGCATGTGCGACTAGGAGGATTGAGCCTGGTTAGGAATGGAAAATAGGAAAGAGAGAGAGAGACAGAGACAGAGAGAGAGAACATAAAAGAGGGAGCCAATATTGGTTTGAAGATAAAGTTGAACACAAAGAAAGGTCAAAGGAACTACAAGACTGCTCCCAACTAACAATCTCAGCTTCCGTGGAAAGGCTATCATAAATGCCCTTCCCCGGAGAGTGAGATCAACAACTAACTTCTCCATGGAGTCCTCAACTAATGCCTGTTGAAAACAGGAGCAAACACCCATACATAAACACTGAGTCAAACTAGAACCCAGAAGCAGATGGAGAGGACAAGACCATGCGGTAGAAGTACATAGAGACAGCTTACCTGAACAAGGAGGAGCTAAGGGCCACTAGACTGATAGCTGGGAAGCCAACAGGGGTCTGACTCGGACTCCCCTGAATATGGGTCTCAGCCAGAAGGTCTGAGCAGTCTAAGAGACCTCAGACAGTGGAGCCAGGATGTATCCCTGGTGCACAAAAGGACTTTGCAAACATATCCCCCATGGAGGGATAACTGCCTTATTCTAGAGATAGGAGAGAAGCCCTAGTCCCTACTTCACAGGACCTGTCAGATCTACATGACCCCAACTGGATGGCATTCCCCTACATATTGTATTGTGGTGGGGGGTTGGGAGGGGAGGGTGTTTAGAGTGCATGGGAGAGGGTAGAGAGGGTAAAAGGGAGGGAAGGAGGGAGGGAGGGCTTGGGGGGAGGGAGGGAGGGAGAGGGAACTGGGATCGACATGTAAAATAATAATAATAAAAAAAAAAAAAAAAAAAAACAAAAAAAAAAAAACGCTTTGACTCCAAAATTTAAGTTGGAGAACAAGTTACTGGGGAAAAGTATTTCTATTTTTGTTTCCACAGAAAATGAAAAGATGTGGATTCCTTCCAGACTAATGTGGTTTGATCACACCAGACCGCCTGAAACAGAGTACAAGCTGATCCTACATTCCAAACAGCTGAACAAAACAGCCCTACAGACTACAGCTAGGATATCTGAATCTTCTTCGAATCCCCCAAGACAGCGCCCCTTACCAGCAGGAAGTAGTTTGGAAAGAACGACGCCCAAATTCCCAAATATTGTGTATAAATGTTTGTTTTCATTTAATTGGACTTTGTTATATAAAATTAAATAAAAAATACTCTATTAAAAAAAAAAAAAAAAAAAAAAAAAAAAAAAGGAACATGTAAGATGAAATGAACAGTGTCCTCACCAAGTTGCTGTTGGTCGTGGTGTTTTATCACAGTAATGGAAACATTAAGACTACCTGGTTAGTAACTACCCTAATTTGACTTGCTTGTTACTTTTCAAAAAAGGGTATCGATTGTGATAGTTTGGAATTATCCCAGGGACTTCTTTCTTTTAACTGCTTATTTGAACTATTTATCAGATTAAATATCAAAATATTATAATCCATTATTGTTGTAATCCAGGCAAACCTGGCTTCGCCTCTCACCCACCTGCGCATGACAGGTGTATGTACCCTGGCTCTTTAAAAGAAAGGCTCCACCCACTTTTGTGTGTCTGTGTGCCCCCCCCCCCCATTTCCCTTCCCTGTTCCTCCCCTTCTGTCCTGTTTCTGTGTTTCTTTACCTTGTTTTCTTACCTCCTCTTCAATAAAACTTCCAATGTGAGTCAAGTCTACAGGTCCCTGTGTCCCAACAGCCCGATGGTGATAGCAGACCAATGCATGGGACCAGGGACCTGCCACATGCAGTCCCAACCCATTATGCTTTATTCCTAATGATTATTATATGTGAACTCCTGGAACATGATTACCTGAGTTTGGTAGGATTTTTGACTACTCAGTCCATGTGATGGAAAGAACAGGAGGTAGCAATCCTGGTCTCTAATCATATTTCCTTCTTGGTCTACCCTATTAACAAATTTGCATCTCTCTCTTAATTTAGAACTGGATTAAACTATCATCAAGCCGGGAAGTGGTGGTGCATGCCTTTAATTTAAGAACTTGGGAGGCACAGGCAGGTGGGTCTTTGAGTTTGAGGCCCGCCTGATTTACAGAGTGAGTTCCAGGACAGCCAGGGCTACACACAGAGAAACCCTGTCTAGAACAAAACAAAACAAACAAACCTAACAAACAAAATCTGTTTGCAAGTTTGTCTACCATTTATTTTAGAACTAGTGCACCTAAACTTACTTTTATCTCCTGGATCCTTGCTTTAGATTATTTTCTATTTCAGACAACCCTCAACTATCTGCTAAGGGTTGATTTATGCGTCGAGCACTGGCTAACATCTGAAAAGCTTTGATTAGTGTGTAGGTGATTCAGTGAAGACCACTGCTGTCTACTGGGTCATATGGAGATGATTGTAATTGGCAAAGAAGTCCTCGAGCGAATGACATCACTGAGAGATGCATATGGCAGAAGGTGGCAAAGGAATAGAAGGTTAACAGATGGTTCTAAGTGGAGAATTTATTTTTGTTTATTTTTGGGAATTCCACACACATATGCAGTGGAATGTGATCATAGTCACCCTATTAGCTTCTTAACACCCTTCTATTCCTGCTGACTCCCTTCTTTGAAGTGAATCATTATCTGTCCTAGTTTGCACTCCAGTGCTGAGCTAAACACCACAACCAAAGGCAGCTTGGGGAGGAAAGGATTTATTTGACTTATACATCCATATCACAGCCCACCGCTGAGGGAAGTCGGGGCAGGAACCCTAGCAGGAACCTGGAGGCAGTGATGGGGAGTGTCCTTCTGTATATGTTTCTCTTATTGGTTGATGAATAAAACACTAGGTTGTCCAGGCAGAAAGAAAGGCAGGGCTAGAAGATGGAGAATGCTGGGGAGAGAGGTAGAGACACCATGTGGCTGGAGGAGTAACATAAGGGATTATGGGTAGGTCATAGCCTGGTGGCAATACATAGATTAACAGATATGGGTTAATAATTTAGAGAGAGCTAGGCAATAAGAAGCCCAAGCCATTGGCCAACAGTTTTATAATTAATAGAAGTCTTTGTGTGCTTCTTTGGGGCTGAGAAGGGCGGTGGGACCTGGCGGGACAGAGAAAACTCCCAGCAACAAGGCAGAAACTGAAACAGAGAGCATGGAGGAGTACTTGCTCAGCTTGCTTTCTTCTACAATCTAGGACCAGGTGCCCAGGGGTGGGGTTGGCCCACAGTAGAGTGGACTCTGCTGTACCAATCACTACTCAAAAAGTGCCCCATGGCATGCCCACTGGCCAATCTGTAGTTCCTTTTTTCCCAGGTGACTCAAGTTGGTGCCAAGTTGACAAAATCCAATCAGTACATCCTCTTACTTTCCCGGTTTCCCCTCTACCCTCATGAGCATGCGTGTTTGTGTGTGTGTGTGTTCAGGTCTTATGTGGATAGCCACAGCAGCTGTATGTTCATGACTGCATTAACTATATCACATCTAGAACATAGCTTTTTACAATCACTTTCCCATCAGCCACTTCTTGCAACCTTTCTGCCGTGAAATCTGCATCATTTCCTTGGCTTTGAAGAGGGGGTGATATGGATGTCCTTTAAGACTGAGCACTCAACATTTCTTAATTCACGTGACTTTGACCAGCTATGAGTCTCTGCTCTAACAGTCACCTGCTGCGAAGAGAAGCTTCCCTGACCAACTAGCCCACAAGTTTAATGATAAGTATTTAGAAGGCACTTTGACAACATGTCCATTAAGTAAAGTATCAGTAGTAATTCTCCCTGAGGCCCATGACCCCTCTAGACATGACTTTTGATCAGGTTTACCATATCAGCTCTTGTGGAGCAGACTTCAGATCCCAAACTCCCTAACATAGTTGGTTACTTCTCAAATAAATGGAGAATTTATTAAAGTAATGAGTTCTAAGCCCTAGCAAAAGGTCTGCATGTTCTAGAAAATGGGGGGAGGCTTGAAGTGGGCGGTGGGAGCTAAGGAAAGTGTAGAAAGCAGGAGCTGAGATTGGAGATATAACTCTATAACTATACATATGTATTTGCATATAAATGTATATGCTTACAATTT
The DNA here is from genome assembly GCF_943737965.1 of Phodopus roborovskii. Classification (NCBI taxonomy): domain Eukaryota; kingdom Metazoa; phylum Chordata; class Mammalia; order Rodentia; family Cricetidae; genus Phodopus; species Phodopus roborovskii. The sequence continues at coordinate 12,535,499 of NW_026125397.1, forward strand.
AATCATGGCATTTTCCCCTTCACTTCTGAAAACGTATACACAAATAACTCTACAGACTGAGCAGGTTATATTTAGGAGATATATAACTTTTTATAGGAAGGTAAAGGAATGCCTCCATCATGAATATTAAGAATGAACTGTAGGAAGCCAAGTGTGGTAGCATATGGCTTTAATACCTTCAAGAGGTAGAGAGAGACATATGGATCTGTGTACGTTCAAGGCCAGCTTGGTCTACATCTCCACTTCTAAGACAGCAAGGGCTGCGTAGTGAGACCCTGTCTCAACACAAAACAAAACAAACAAAAGCTGTAGGGGTAGAAGTTGAATCTGAGGTGAACCATGAGGGTAGGAATGAAAGGGGCCTGGATTTCATGGTGAGGGGCTTTGAAGTCAGAGCCCACAGGCTGTGCTCACATATAGACAGTGAAAGCTAAAAGAATGACAGGGTTTATTCTGTATTTATTGAGTTGATTCATGTGTCGCGGCATGAATGTCTTGTGTGTTCTGCTAAGATTCTTGGCTTAGAGACATGGCAAAGCCCAGTCACGCTAAGATACTGATGGTAAGGGAATTTGATTTTTCAAAATGTTTTGAGTGCATCAACAAAACACATTTTATTTTTGGGACATGTACATATGCATATTTGTATATGGATAAATTGTAGCATTGTTTCAAGAGATTATATTGACCCATATTTTACATAATATAAAACATAAAGTTAATGTAAAATATGACTTTAGTTATACTGTAAAACAGTATTTTTAATAATCTATTTCAGTGTCAAAATGCTGGCAAAATCCATTGAATTGGTAGCTCTAAAATATTTTTGTTTCAGGACTATTTTCTTAAAAATTATTAAAGACTCTAAAGAAACTTTGAGTAAGTTATACCTACCAATATTTACTAAGTCAGAAACTAAAGAAGATAATTAGAGAAACTTAAGTCATCTAAAAATAACAATTACATACTATATATTAATATAACAATACTTCATGGAAATATTCCACAGAAAACTTGCACAAAAGTTAGAAAAGACAGTTTTATCTTTTTGGACATAGAACTAATTTTTATGTTAGTTTTATGTTATGACAGCTAGATTCCCATATTTATTTCCGATTTCCCAGTCTGGTAAGTATTATCATATATCATTTATCATATATCATTATATTATCATATAAGTTATTTTCTTGAAATACATGAAGAATAAAGCATAAACATATGTTTAAAATGCAAAAAATATAAATCCCTAATTTTCTGTATGCCATAGGTTAGCTGTGCAGTATTTTATGGGGTATTTCCTTGTGACCATGCTGCTCAGTGGGATCTTCAGCTTAACAGAAGAGTGTTATGCTTTCCCAGAGGAAAAGAATCAAAAGTCAGTGTTTGAATCATGACCTCCACTGAATGTATGGCTTTTTGCAGTATCCTTTGTTAAGTTTGTGCTTTAACTTTAAAAGACATTACATTGATACACAGAAAGTGCAGATGTTTGGGAGGTACTATGGCATGTTCACTATAGGATTATTCTGTAGCGCTTATCTATTCTTATCTATCTATCTATCTATCTATCTATCTATCTATCTATCTATCATTTATCTATTCTCAAACTTTTACTTCTTGCTGTGAAAACAGTCAATATTTTTCTTCTAGGCTTTAAAAATTATCCAGTATATTTACCTATAGTCACTATTGTGGTTTGAATGAGCATGGGCCCCATAGGCTCAGCTCATACATTTGCTTCCTTAGTTCCCAGTGGATAAACTGTTTGGGAAGGATTAAGAGGTGTGGCCTTGATGGAGTAGGTGTGGCCTCATTGGAGGGGGTATGTCACCTGGGGTGGACTTAGAAGTTTTAAAAGCCCAGGCCAGGCCCAGCCTCTCTCTCTCTCTCTCTCTCTCTCTCTCTCTCTCTCTCTCTCTCTCTGCCTACAGATCAGGATATAGCTACTGCTCCAGCACCTGTCTGCATGCCACCATGCCCCCCATGATGATGATGAGCAAGTCCCCCTTAAATGCTTTCCTTCTAAGAGTTGCCTTGGTCATGCAGTCTCTTCATAGCAATAAAACAGTAACAAAGACAGTCACCCCTGTGCATTATTCAAAAACCACGTGCTTTCCTTCCCTGTGTTGCTATAACTTAGTTAATGTCCCAGTCTTCTTTTCCTTCTACTTCCTCGGCTGGTATCCACTATTCTGCTCTGTAAGTAGAACCATTGTACGTCAGGGACAGTCTACAAATAGAAGGAGAAAAAAAAAAAAAAAAAAAAAAAAAAAAAAAAAAAGAAAGGAACAGAAAAATACTTTTAACCTTTTATCTTAGCATTTCCACAGATTATTTATACCTTGCTATTTCAAGAAATTCTTTATTTAATTAAAAAATACTTACATCATTTCTCCCTTCCCATTCCTGCCCTTCCCATGGTAGACTCCACCTCCTCTTAAATGTAAGGCTGCCTCTTTCTTTAAGCATGTTATGTATTCATGTAAAGGGATCGATGCAGAGACACAACCTACTAGTGGGTTCAGTGTCGCCAAGGGATGAGGAACTTAGCAGATTTTGTGAATGTTCTTTTGTTACTCCATCCACATTCATTGAGTGTTTTTTTTCTTTCTTTCCTTTTCTTTTTTCTTCTCTTTCTTTCTTTTTCTTCCTTCCTTCCTTCCTTCCTTCCTTCCTTCCTTCCTTTCTTTCTTTCTTTCTTTCTTTTTCTTTTTTTTGAGACAGGATTTCTCTGTACTGCTTCCGAGCCTGTCATGGCACTCACTCTGTAGACCAGACTGACCTCGAACTCACAGAAATCTCTGCCTCCCGAATGCTGGGATTAAAGGCGTTCGCCACCAACGCCCTGCTTCATTGAGTGATTTCTAAAGCAATACTTGTACCATGGGGTCGGAAAGTGTGACGATGACCTGGATGTACTTCTCCTCCCTCAGTCTCTGAAGTATGCCCCACCCACCTATTTGGAACTTTGAGTGGCTCTTTTACCTACAAGCAACTTGGACCACAAGGATTAGGGAAAGCTTTTCACTGTGATATAGATTTCCAAATGTTTGTAAACTTAACTTTATGATGCCCGCAAGTCACATTTGTTAGTGTCACCATCTCATTAGAAAAGTCGCTACGTTACCAGGAAGCTATCAGGTTGGCAGTGGGGGTTTCATTACAGGTTTTCTAACATTGCCCTCTCTGCTGAACATTGGAACTTTATCACCGTTCCCAATGTGCTCCTGCTTCCGAAAGTTCTTTCAAATAAAAAGGCTGTTCCATCTGGAAAGGATGCAGTTCGGCTCACAACTTGATCGCACAGTAATTGTAGTCATTATTTGTCTCTTTGTTATGGCAAAATGCCCTATAAACATAACTTAAGGAACAAAGAAGGGCTTATTTTGAAGGCGCAGTCCCTCCTGGCTGAGAAGGCCTGGTGTGGGCATGTGAACACAGCTGGCTACTTTGTATCAGCTATGAGGATGTAGTGATGGAAGCTGAGCTCATGTAGCTTTCTCCGTTTTATTCAGTCCAGAACTCCAGCCATAGAAGAGCAACACCCACAGTTACTGTAGGTCTTTTCATCCCGTCCAACCTAATCTAGAAACTTTCTCACAGAGGTGCCTGGATATTTCTTTACTAGGTGATTTTAGATTCTGTTAGGTTGACATATTAATCTCCATATGAATTTTACTTAACTAAGCCTTTAATTTTGCCACAAAGAATATTGAAGACATATTCTTTAGGGTGAGATTTAATAGCAGAAACCCTTTTTACCATTTTACCAGGGACATACCTAGGTGAAACTAGTACTTTTGAACTGTGAATGATAGCTGAGAATAATTGTTACCTGTGCAGTCTGGTTGTATTGCTGAGGATCTATAATTTCACCCATGGCGCCCTTTGTGACATCAGTGTACATATCATCCTTGTGTGAAAACAAGTGCTGCTTAGCGTTATTATGAGAGTGGTTTAACCTAATGACTCCCTGAGAACTGCCTGGGCCCTGTAGTCTTCATTGTGGTACAACACTAAATTGATATGACAGTTTACTAATAGCTGACAAACTTCAGTTTCACACAGAGAATATACCGAAGCAGAAAAATAACACAGAAAATTAAGGATAAATGAAAACATCATTGGACCAGGCTCTGATTTTTAGCCCCCACCAACCAAGACCAAGGCTTGTAACAAGATGAGAAGCTATTCATTTTAAACATCCATTTTCAAAACCTATTCCCTTCTAGTTCAGTGGTTCTCAACTTGTGGGTCGTGACTCCTTTGGACAAACTTTCACAGGAGTCCGCCAAGACCTTGGGAAAACACAGATATTACATTACAATTCATAACAGTAGCCAAGTCACAGTTACGTAGTAGCAATGAAAATAATTTTATGGTCCGGGTCTCCACACATGAGGAGCTGTATTAATGGGTCACAGCATCAGGAAGGTTGAGAATCACTAGCTGTTCTAGTATGTCTTCAATTTATAGGAAAACCACTCAAAATATTTCCTCAATAAGCAATTAGCCTTTTCTATAAACCAGATGATATTTTCATATCTATGATTTCAGGCACCATAACATTCAGAGCCTTCTCAAGTCCAGCAGTGGCAATACTAAAATTATCCATAATTGCTGACATTTTAGACAATGTAAACTCTAGTTTGAAATATAGAAAGGTGAGATACCCAGGCTTTATACCTTAAAAGACTTCTCAGGCTTTCCCTGTAATAGTCCTCTTTGCAATATAAGAAGTTCCTCAGCTAAGTGTCAGACCTACTCACACCAGCAAATCCAGTTCAGAGAGGAGAGAGGAGTGTGCGGTCTGAGAAGCATGAGCCAAATATGAACATGCCCAGGGCAGTCAGATGAAGTAGCAAGTCTGCGCTAACGTGCTATGTGTCAGGGTGTGAAGTCTTCCTTGGTCCAGGAAGCAAGGTGGGCACAGGAGGCTTTCCTTATATTTGTTGCCTTGTCCTGCAAGGGCTAAGAGCCGGACTAAGTGAAAGGAACAAGAGAGACCGGGTGTGCATTTGAAGCATACTTTGAATTGGCTTTGAATTGGATGAAATGGCGTGTGTGTGTGTGTGTGTGTGTGTGTGTGTGTGTGTGTGTGTGTGAAGCACATTATTCAGTTTAACATACAGATTAAGTACTCTTGTAGAGGTCTCATCACCTCACCGAAAAAAGCACCATATTAAATACCTTTGCTACAATAATTTTAGAGATTTTTAAAAATATTTTTGTTTTTGGTAGAGTTTGGTGATAAGTAATCCACTCTATTTATAACTGACTATGGCTTGATTTCTTGGCATTATGAACTCTGGTAAATAGGGAAAGACAGACAACAGATTATTTAGGACCTAACACAGTCTTCTTGGGTTTTTAAATAAAGTCATTTTTAAGTTGGCAAAGTATCTTCACAATATTTATGTTAAATCAAGATAGTCCTTCATTTTTATTATATTGTCTGTTTTTAGTTTGCCATCATTTTCTTTTTTTGGTGTGTGTGTGTGTGTGTGTGTGAGAGAGAGAGAGAGAGAGAGAGAGAGAGAGAGAGAGAGACAGAGAGAGATGAAAAGCCATATTAAACACACATGGTACCATTTGACATTGTAGGACCTAGACTTAAATGGTGTTGTTTAACATAGTAGCTACTGGACACGTGTACTTTTGTCAGATGTGACAGATATGTCAGGGTTTCAGTAGTCACTCCTGTGTAGTAACTGTCATTAAAGAGCACGGAATACTTGTGTCATAATAGAAATCATAGAAGTTTGATCAGGTGGCACTGATGTAGGCAACTCAGTCTCGCAGTTTCACTGGTGATGATCTCAGGATACTCTGGGTGTATTATTATGATGACCTATAAGAGAGTTCTCTCCTGTGGATGAGAAAGGGAAATAGTGTGGGGAAGACAGCTGCTGTTTGCAAACAGCCTCGGAGGACATGCTCCCAAATATGTTCAAATTACAGAGAACCGAGTGCAGTGTGAAAAGGAGAGCCAGGGTAAAATGTGAGCAAACAAGCAGGGTTTAAGAAAGGATGGTAATCCTTTTTTTAAACTGGAAACTGAAAATGAGGCCTTCCTGCTGCAGGAAAGTTAAGAGGTAAGTTTAGCAGAAGATGAAGAAACTCTGCCTCAGGTATCCACATTGAGAGGAAAGGGTAGATGCTCAAGATAAAGCAGAGGAAGGAGATGCAAGCCTGTCCCCCTGGTGAGTGTGATAAGGAAAAGGAGATTCAGGGGGCACTGAAGAGAAAGAGGAGAGGATTGTGTAGACTCAGAGCCTTAGGGACAGTCTGACTGCAGAGGCTGAAGGCAGCTTGGGAGGGAATACAGACCATGGTGTTATCTGTTTTCACAGACTGGGTGGCCAGCCACGCCATCATCTGAAAACAGGAAGAAAAGTGGGGGCTGATGGAATTAGGGGTCACTGGGTAAATCAGTCACAATAAATGAGGCTAAAGAAAGGAAATGGAAGGGCTTTCCCAGGAAGGAAGAAAATAGCCAGAATCCCTGTCTGAGGGGGGCTTTCAAGAGGAAGGATCCCAAAGGAAATACAAAGGAAAGTCTGCTGAAGTGGACACTACAGAACAGGGCAGCCCTGGAGGATAACTATACAGGAAGATCCCAGGATACAGGAACAGCACAATGAATCCCAGAAAGGAAAAAAAAAAAAAAAAAAAAAAAAAAAAAAGCAATAAGACTAGAAAGCAATCAGACAGTAAAGGCAGAAATACCTGGTCTTTAGGCTGTGATGAGCAGATAGAAAATTCTAGAATCCTGGATAACGACATAAAGAATATAAATAGCTCTGTAAGTCAGTCATTAAGGAATCTAAGGCATGTGTAAACAAAGTTCACATGGGCACGATTGCTCATAGGAACTGGTTTTTCTTAAGCATGATTTTTCCTTTCTAGCCTTTGTGAAGAATCCAGACAAATAAATTAATAAATAAAAATACATTACTTTCACTTCCATTACAGATGCTAAAAAATACTGTCCAAGATAAGAGTATGGGTGTCTTTGGGTATCTCGGGAACAGTAGACCTAAGCTAGGATTCTGGTTTCATCTTTGTGGGTTCTTTAAATTCTGCTTTGAACATTCTCTAGGCTGCACTGAGTGAGGTCAGAGTATATTTTCTTTATATAATAATCAGATCCCACACATTAGGCTATTTACTTATTTTTATGAAACCACCAGAATTTTCTCTCAAGAGCCAAATTTCCCTAACAGTATATAATGTAAATTCCAAGTTCAGCCATGGGCTGAAACAAATAAGAAAGAATTTTCAAAAGTTCCTGGTCACAAACTTAATTTATATTTTGTCTCAACTATGTTGAAGCTTATAATGGTTGGTGCTATCTTATGTCTTTACAATGTTTCAAAGGTTCAACCATGGCTTATCAGTCAAAACTTACCATTTACCTTTTTGAGTTTGGCTCATTTTCCTTAACATGATCTTCAGTTCCATCTTTTTTGTTATTGTTGTTGTTTGTTTTTGTTTTTTGTTTTGTTTGTTTGTTTTTCTTTTTGAAGACAGAATTTCTCTGTGGCTTTAGAGGTTGTCCTGGAACTAGCTCTGTAGTCCAGGCTGGCCTCGAACTCACAGAGATCTGCCTGCCTCTGCCTCCCGGGTGCTGCTGGGACTAAAGGTGTGCACCACCAATGCCTGGCCCATCCGCTTCTTGCAAATAATTCGATTTGCTCTTTTTTCTTTATGCCATAGCACTTTGCTTTTGCTTTTCTAAAATTTATAAACATTAACTTATATATACATATGACATGGTGCATGATCAGAGGCCAATTTGTGGAAGTTAGTTTTCTTCCAATTCCGTGGGTGGCAGGGATCCACGGGGGCCTTCAAGCTTGGTCACAAGTGACTTGGCTGGCTTCACCATCATCACTTCCCCTTCAGACACCATGCAGTTCCTTTAAGCCTTCTGTTCTTTTCAGTACTTTGTGGTGCATTATACATCTTTAAGAGCTGTATGTAGATTAAATTTCCTTTACTAAAATGTCTTGTTATTTCTTTGAGAGTTTGTTTCCTATAATGTGTTTTGATCATCTTTATCCCCATCTCTTTGCTAATTCATTTCCCTTCCTTATCTGCCAACCCAACTCTATCCTCATCTGTCTGTCTGTCTCTTATCTTTCAAGACAAATTTGGGGGTGCCCAAATATTCTTGGGTGTGTTGCCCTCCATTGGAGTGTGCTCAGTTTACCAGGGTCTACACTCTTGGAGGAAACTTCCCCTTCCTCCCCCAGGAGCTGATAGTACTTTCTCATTCTTTCTGTTAGAATATATCCAGCAGTGTTACCATTTAATGAAACATTCAGAAACATATCGTTTGACATAAATAAAGGGCTTTGTAGAACTTTAGTTCTCCATAAAAAACATCATACTATATCATTATAGTGTTTTTTTCCTCTACAGAAAACATGCATAAACAGGTAATGTTTAGTCCCTGTCTACACCTTCTGTCACTATTTATATCATTCAGGAAAGGACAGAAGAGTGAATGCCGCTTCGGTGTGTATATAAGTGTGTACTAACTTGATAGACTAAGAGATGGATTTTCAATTTGACCAGGAGGGAGGACATTGATGGGGAGGGGGGCATGAGCTCATTTGCCCAAGGAAGCCATCACCATCGACTGCATATTATAAGGACTTTCTGGTGGAGAGACGTGGCAAGGACCCTTTAGACATAAAATTCTGGGATCCTCACCTACCTCTCCACAGATCTGAATATTGCTACATGGGCACATTAAATAACCATTAGAGAAATTAAAAATAAAGGCTGGAGTGAAAGCAGGAGAATTATGGAAACCGAAAGGCAAATGGACCATCTAGGTCTATGTATGGAAAACTGGCACATTTCCCTTCTCAAACTAGACAGCTCTGTCTGTCAGCAAATGAGTACCCGGGATGGCTCTGTGAACACCAGGAGGGAATGGGAAGTGAAGAGAAACGAGGGGGGGGGGGACGGGGTTTAAGAACAAGTCATTGTGAAGCTGACACAGCCCTAAGTACTTCAGGTGGTGGAATATATCTGAGCAATAATCTAGACTTGTTTCCGAGTCTAAGAAGCCGTATGAAGCAAAACTGAACCAGTCAGGCTAAGGGCAAATTGGAGAAATGTGCTCAGGTTTCTTGTGAATGTTTCTGATAAAATTTTACATGATACTTTGTTCTTTTCTATTTTGGGTTGTGTGGGGCAGATTTTCTTTCTTCTCCTTTCTTTCCTTCTTCCTTTCTTTTGTTTTTCTTCTTCCCGGGACCAGGAAATCTTTCGTAGAAAAAAAACAAGGTCCCTGAAAAGGGAAGGAAAGTATACTCTGCTTACGTTTTCTTGAACCCTACTCAGCCAATAGAGACACATTCTTTATAACCCTCCCTCCCCCTACACACACACACACACACACACACACACACTTCAGCACCAAGTTTCTTTTGCTTGGGTTTCTTTTGTCATTTGGTAAAAAAACCTCAGGTGTAATTTTCTTGAGGTCCTAGATCTTCTTAGACTCATCAGAAATGGCTGAACCAACGACTCCAGTCTTTCAGTTTCTAATCTCCAGGCAGCCTCTGGTCTCCTGCTGACGTGTTTCCAAGTACAGTCAAAGGCAGAAACGATAGGCTCTGCGATCTGTCTCCCGCATGACAATGACTGTGCCAGCCAGGAGGGGGCGCCTCTCCTTTCACATTCCGTTGTCACTTGAGCAGCTGCAGCTGCTGCCTTAGGGAAAAGCAGAGCCTTGACCTTTCTTTCCACTGTCCTCTCAGGTCTGTAAGGAATGTACAGGCTTGCTGCAGTTGCTCTGCAGGGCTCTAGCATTTCATATCTGTCACAGAGCCAACTCCTGTTTGGGCCATATTATATCAACAGCCCGAGTATAGGCTCCATGTACTAAATTTTACCTGTGGATTCACACGTTCTTACCCGCAAACTCTATGACCCCCGAGTTTTAAATAGGGGAAATTCTCAGCGTGTCTGACAGAGGACGATGAGTCAGTTCTATAAATGGTAATTCGATGACACTTCTAGTCTGTCATATGAAACTCTCCACTATTCATCTTCTCCCTGTAAAATATTCTTTAGGTAAGATAGGGGCCATTTGTGGATAGACATTTGGATGTGAAGAATTACCAACGTAAAGCAATGGCTCGAGTGTAATTTAGAAGAAAGCATATTAGCACACTTCAGTGACAGAGAGCAGTGCCATTTGTATCATTTGTCTATTGTGGTTTTCAAATGTGACTCACTCTCAGCTTCTCCAGGGTTTTTGTAGAAGGCAGAAATGTACCTTTGTGGGGTTGGGGGCAAGGTGAGCCACTAAGAGATCACACCATGGGGAAGCAAAGATAGAGACAGACGGACAAACAGACAGACAGAAAGACAGGGAGACAGAGAGAATGAACAAGGCAGAGAGAACCAGATTAAGAATGAGAGAGAGCTATGATGACCAGAGACACCTTTTTGAAGGGTGGGCATGTTGCTAAGCAACTCCTAGTGATGGTGGGCATGTGCCACACTTGGCAGTGGTGGGTGATGGTGCTAAGTAGCTGAAAGGCAGAATTCGATTAATGTACAACAGTAACTACTTTTGATTTAGCACCATGTTCAAGGATTTAAAGGCTTGTTCTTTTGACTGAGAATCTTGACAATCAGCCTTACCGATATTTGAGGTGTTGGGAACCTCACAGAATTCTCTGACCAGTGAATATGGGTTTTTATTATGTAAAAGTGGATGCGGAAGAAACCAGTGTTCTAATGTGGTGAGGCCTGAGGTTGAAATGTGAGTATTGTGAGCTTTGCTCTCCCTGTGTTTCCAGCGTACAGGGCAGTGTGTGGCATATAACAGGAACCTTATGCTATTTACTGAAGGAAAGGGTGGGTATGTAGAAAATTTATCTGGTGCTTTCAGGAGGATCTTTTGTTGGAAGACGATGTTATCTTGAGAAGACAAAGACAAAACTCTAAGTGAACTCTTCTCGTTTCTTTACTTCTAGTGGTTTTTCTCCCCTTAAAGCACACACAGTTCATGCCTTACACAGTCAAGACGCCTTCATTGGCCATTGATAAAATGCCAGCCAAAAGCAACCTGAGGGAAGAAGGTCTATTTGGCTCACACTTCTACATCATAGCCCATCGTCTGGGAGGAAGGAACCGAAGCAGACACAAAGGGTGTTTCTCGGGGTTTCTCTGCTTCCTTTCTTCCACCTGCCCAGGGATGGCACAGTCCACATGGAATGGGTCCTGCCACATCGAACATCAATCAAGAAAATGCTCAAAAACTTGAACACAGGCCAGTCTGATGGCAGTAGCTCCTAAACGGAGGTTCTTACTTCCCAGGTAGCTCTAGTATGTGCCAAGCCAATGAAAACTGGCAAGTACAGATGAAGACATGATCTTTGTCTACAACTGAACTTCTTAACAGCCAGCAATGCTAGTGGCTTTTAGCCTTCCGAGTCTCTAACATTGGAGAACTCACACATTTTTCCAATAAGTGTTCTGATGTGCTCTTCCCAGCATTCAAAGAATATGAACTGATCTTCAGTTCTAACTCATTAAATATAATTAGGGCTCTGTTAATATTGTTATGCTGAATTTTAATTTCAGGGAAAATTATTATCAAGGATTAATATTTCTGGTGAGTATAAATAACAACCAGAACATCCTGAAAATCTTGGTTTTTGAACCACTAAATTTTATATGGACATTAATAATTTTGCATCATATGCATAGTTGCTTTAATTTTCAAGCTGGGGTATAATATGCTTTTTCTGGATGTGGATATACTTTCTATATTTTGAAGAGTATCAATATAAAAACATGTAAATTCTTGCATTATTAAGAATCTTGTGTGATAATTGTCCAATGTTAGTACTACTTGTTATTAAGATATGGGGTAAGTATCCAGGAGGCTAAAATAAAATTAAAAAAAAAAAAAAACGCATTGACTTTATTCTTGAATATTCACAGATCTAGTACTTAAACAAAGGAGCCAAACCTGATGACCTGAGTTCAATTCCTGGAGCCCACAGAAGATGGAGGGAGAAAAGCAAGAAAGATGGTGAAACAGGATTTAGAAACATAAATACATGTACATAACAGAAAAACTCACTGTGCACTGACTGAGGCGCACACAGCATCTGTGTGCTGGAAACTGTCAGTAGCTCTTACAAAAGAAATGAAAAAGGACCCAGAATGACATATCCTCTTTTTGGCTAGAAGTCTGAGCAGAGTGAACATTCCAGCTGTTTCCTAAATTGGTGTGTAGATTAAGTAGAATTCAGGTTCCCAATTACATTAGTTTAGACAAATCTATTTCAGGGTTTCTTTCAGCCAGACATGGTGCACATGCCTTTAATTTCAGCACCCAGCAGGCAGAGGTAGGTGGATCTCTGTGAGTTGGTCTGCCAGTGGGGACTACATAGGGAATTATTAATTACGTGAAGAAAAATAAATCTAAATACATTAATTTAAAATGCAATTTAAATACCTATTATAATAAACTAGACTAATGTTTGAGGTTGTTTAAGGTTTTTGTTTTTGATTTGTCTCCCCCCCCCCACTCTCTTGTTTTATATTTTGAGATGCCACTTAGGTTTGTAGTAGACTGTCTTGGACCTCACTACTAGGTGATTTCCATATGAAAGCTTTCTCTTAGAATTGTGGCATGTGCACAGTGAATATGTTTACCCATGCATTAACATTTATCAGACGTTTCGATTCACTGTAAAAAAATATTTGAACAAATGTAATTCGGTAAAGATTTGAGGGGGCTGAAGAGAAGGCTCTGTGATTAAGCACACTTACAGTTTTCGCAAAGGACCTGGGTTTGGTTCCCAGAGCCCCCATCAGGTGGCTTGCAGCCTCCTGAAGCCCTTGGGAACCTACACCTACACTTACGTGGTGTGCATAAACTTGTGTAAGCGCATGAACATACACATAGGAAGCAAGTCAATCTTAAAAAGAAAAGATTTGAGAAGTGGAGGGTAACTTCTGTGTTCAAATGCATCACCTGTTAATCAGCAGCTGTAGGGTTTTGAGATAATTAAGACAGCTCTCCATGCCTTTATGATTAAAAGAATAACAGTGGAAGAAGCTGTTATAATAGGCTTCAAGGAGGAATGAACTCTGACTTATGACACACAGTGCCGGGAAGTGATAAGAAAAAAAAAAAAAAAAAAAAAAAAAAAAAAAGAGAGAGAGAGAGAAAGAGTCCTAGGATTCAGTAGAATTTGACTTCATCTTGGCCCTCTCATTTTGTAGCTAACTACTAATTCTATCAGTGAGGAAGCTTTCATATGGAAATCTTGAAGTTAATAGGTTTTTGTATGTGACTGATAGTAAAACAAAAACCTCATTGATAAACTTCATGTAATACTAGACATGAAGAAAGCCATTATCATTTAGCAGCTGTGTTATAGTTACCGTGTAAGGTAGTTGTATTTACCCTATTGAATCTGCTCAACCAGCCAGCACCACAGTAGGATTCTTAGAGATTCAGAGCCCAGTATGACAAATTCTGTTTCAGGAGCTCCAAAGACAAGCAGAGGCATTTAAGTATAACTTTAAATACTTGGTTGTCTATTTTTGCCTTCTTATGGGAAATATGATAAAAGTATATTATTGTTCATTGATGAGGAATTAATTTCTCTTCCTCCTGTGCTTCAGCTCTTCTTATTGACTGGAGCACCCATACTCTACAGTTCTTTTTTAACAGTTGTGGATGTTACCGTTGGATGTAACTCATGAAATGGTTTCACAATGTCTGGTGGAATGTTGACAAATTACCAACCAATGTGTAGGTTGTGAGGTCTGAACTGATAAAAGTTAGATAAAAACCTATCTATCTAAGCATAGATAGAAGTTTTATTAGATAAAATAGATATAATTATCAGGAAAATTACAGTCTGGGTCATATGGTAAGTGACTGATAATCGACACAGTTGTTCATGTGGATCAACTTGGGCATAGGCCCTAAATTAGCAGTAAGAAGGAGTTAAGGAGTATTTTAACAAAAGAAAAATAACTTCATTCTTTACAATCAAGTATTTTTCAGCATTAAAATGTTATTATATATAAAGAAATCCTAAAAGAATTGTGTATCTGTTAGATATCTAAATGATCATTTAAAACTACCGGCCTAATGGGAAAAAAAAAGCAACAATACTGTATTAATATCATTAAAGGAATTTGTGCTGCATTTATTAAAATAGATTACTCTATATTCAATGATGATGGCTCAGAACTCACTTTTACTGTGTCTCTTTAATAGCCTAAACTTTTTTTTTAAATTACTGTTGTAGATGTAACTGTGTTAGATATAAATCATAAAATAGTTTGTGTTTCAGGTAATGATGGCTTAGAGATGCTGAGACCCTTTAGTACAATTTCTCATGTTGTTGTGACCTTCCCCCAACCTTAAAATTATTTTCATTGCTACTTCATAACTGTAATTTTGCTATGACTATGAATTGTAAATATCTGTTTTCCAATGCTATTAGGTGCCCCACAAATTGAGAATCTCTGTATTGCTTTAATTTTGCTACTGTTACGAATCCTAACATAAATATCTGACATGCAGGATATCTTATATATGACTCCTGTGAAAGGAATGAGACCCACACATTAAGAACCTATGGTTTAGAAATTGCACGGTTTAGCAAGACTAAAATTTGAATTGTAGCCTTAGAGCGCCCTCTTCTGTTTACTACTAGGTAATAAAAAATAACTTAAAAGTGGATTCCTATGACCAGGTTAGAATATCTATTTTCATATGTACTGTGTGTGTGTGTGTTTGTGTGTGTGTGTGTGTGTGTGTGTGTGTGTGTGTGTGTGTCCGTGTCCATATGTGCTTTGTGTGTGTGTGTGTGCGCGCGCGCACGTGCGAGCGCGCGAGTACATATGGTGCATGCATGTAGGTTCACATGTCCATACATGCCCATCAGGATGACAGAGTCAAAATAGTGAGTCTTCTTTCTCCTCTCCACCGAATTTCTTTGAGACAGTCTCTTTCTGAATCTGGAGTTGACCAATTGGCTAGACTTGGTGGCCTGTAAACTCCAGGGAACTCTTACTCTCTGTTGCTCAGTACTGGCATGACGGGACTGAACATGCCCGTCGGCTTTTCACGTGGGGACCTAGGATCTGAACTCAGGCCCTCATGCTTGCAGAAAAATTGAGCCATCTTCCTCACACTGTGTGTATTTTTGTAATGAAGTTTCTGAAATGTGGTGCCTATAAACGATTCATTTTAATAGTGATTAAGTGATACACTTAAAGTACCATTCATGATGATCAAAAGATATTAATGTGTACCAGGAGTTTCTAAAATTTATGTCTAGAACCATTCGCTTTTCTAATTCCAGAGTCCGGTGAGAGCACCGTAAGGGAAGGAGAAAGGTTTGTGAAGTGACAGCCATTCCCTAGCCATCATCTCGAAGGCCTCAGGGATGGATGGCTTGACAGATGGAGAAATTGAGGTACCAGGAGTTTAAATGGTTTCATCAAGTTCATGTTACTGGCAGAGCCCAGGCTTCCAGCCTTTTTCATCTCCAACTTCTGTCCTCACTCACTTAGATGGAAAATAGTAGAGAGGCAAGCAGGAGAGGTGCAGAGCAAGGGCTGTGGTCCACTTACTCAACTGCTTACAGTTGTACAGTATGTGCTGTTCAAACGATTTAAATATATCCTAAATTATAATTTCTGAATCTATTTTTAAAATTCATATACATATACATATATAATGTTTATGTAATTTTATTTCTATAGTTTCACCCCTCTCTCTTCTCTTTCTAACTCCCCCTGTGTCACCCCCTGGCCTTAAATTTATGGCCCCTTTTCTTTAATTATTATTGTTACAGAAACGAATACATATAGAAGTACAAACCGTGACTCCGTTAGCGTTGTTCATAGGCATATGACTTTGGACATGGTCACACAGTATCTGATAAGCAATTGAGGGACCCATCCCTGGGGAAGAGCGATTCTTCCTCTCTCAGTAGACATTAATTGCTTATCGCTCTTTATCTAGAGATGGAGCTCTGGGAGGTCTCTGCCGTCCATGTTTGCAAGTCAGATGTTATTGTCATTACTCAGGTCTTGTTAAGGTTTTTCTCTGCTGGCTCTTACATGATTTCCAGCCCCTCTCCTATGATACTTACTAGGCCTTAGGATTGGGATATAGATGTGTCAGTTGGTGTTAGGCACCCAACAATAAACTGTTCTTGTCAGTTCAAGCAGTTGCAACTTTCTGTGATTGTCTGTGTGCTGGAAAAACAATATTCTTTAATAAGGTCGAAAGCTACACTTACCTTTGAGAATAAGGGTAAGTGTTAAGAATTTAGTTAGAAATTATGACAGTTTGGGGAAATAACAGCGGGGAATTCTATGACTTCAACAGCCATGGTAGTTGCCTAGGTTCACAGTGCCAGACATAAATTTCCTCCTTTTGAGTGGGCCTTAAATCCAATTAGTTGTTGGTTGCTGTTAAGATATGAGTATCACAACAGCACCTTTAAAGATATCTTGTCATACTGGTCAAAGGCTTCATGGATGTGTAGAACTATTCCATACTCAGCTTGCATAGCTTCTTCTGATGCTATGAAGGCTAATACTCATGTATGGGGCTTCTGGGTCAGATCCAATTCAATTACTCTAATCCTGTACCCAAAGTGTGTGGTGTCTTTAGCGGTAGGGACATACCTTCAAATTCTGGGAGGTAACCAAGTACAACAGCAATAGCCTACTTTATTTTGGGTGTTTCTTGTACTCCCAAGACCAATAATTCAAAAGGGAGTTTCTCATGGCTAGTCCTGCACTTTTTGTTAGATGGCTTTGGGGAGGTGCACGTGTGTGTGTGTGTGTGTGTGTGTGTGTGTGTGTGTGTGTATGAATGTATGTATGTATGTAGGCATTGTATCAAATGGTATAAGTTCATTTAAAATTACATATTTATATGTAATATGTAATTCTGTGTCAAAGTAAAATAATATGATTCTTTATGACTTTTAAAAAACATGCACTGGTGTTTTGCCTGTATATAATCTGTGTGAGGGTGTCAGATCCTCTGGAACTGGAGTTACAGACAGTTGTGAGCTGCCATGTGGGTTCCAAGAATTGAACCTGAGTCCTTTAGAAGAACAGCCAGTGCTCTTAACTGCTGAGCCATCTCTACAGCCCCTCTCTATGACTTTTTCAAACGTCCTTAGTGCTATTTATCCTTCTCTCTCCCTTTTCTTCTGTATTGCTCTCCCAGAGTTGCAACTATTGTCACATATAAGATCATCTCACCATTACGAAGTGATTTGCATTAAAATACTGTGTTCTGGTCACATTTGTGGAGGGGTGGGTTGGATGCAGGTAAGGTGCAGGACACCAGAAGAGTGAGTGAAATCTCCTGGAACTTGAGTAAAGGCAATTGTGAGCCACCCAGTGTAGATGCTCAGAACCAAACTTGGGTCTTCTGCAAGTTCTCTTCACCCATGAGCCATCTTTCTAGTCCAAAGGATACTATATTTTAGATAGTACTGATTATATGCTAAATATCTCATTATCTTATTTTTATTAATTGACCCAACATTTTTTTTTTTTGGTATTAGGAGTTGATTTTTTCTTCCTTTTATTGTTAAGTTTGAGCAAAGGCTAGGTGAATGTACCGAGATCCCATTAACCATCAACCCCATGGTTGCATGCCTTATGCCACTGATGACCTACAATGACAATGACACATCATTATCACTCAGGGTCTACCATCTGCATTAAGCCTTTGAAGCTGTATGCACTGGGAGTCTGGTTCAATGTATAGTGATATATTATTGCCATCATTATTGACTCAGCAGCTTCACTGTCGTATAAACATTAATATGCTCCATGTTTTCACCTCTCCCGTCTCTCCCACCAGCTAATGACTTTTCTACCATCTTCGTGCATTCCCCAGAATGCCATTTATTTGGAAGCATATAGTATCTAGCCTCTTCGCATTGATCAATGCACATTTACATTGCCTTCGTATGTTTTAATGGTTTTCTAGCTTATCATTGCCAATGCTGAATGGCATCCCATTGTCTAGAGAGAACAGAGTTTATCCAAGTTTATTCATTCACTTGTTGCTTGCTCATTCTTAGTTGCTTCTGGTTGAAACTGAAAAAGCTGAAGTAAACAGTTGTACAATTTTTTGTTTGGACATAACTACCCCCCTGCGCCACCCCCCCTCTCCGAGACAGGATTTCTCTTTAACAGTCCTGGAAGTTGCTTTGTAGTCTAGGCTGGCCTTGAACTCACAGATCTCTACCTGCTATGGCCTCCCAAGTGCTGGGATCAAAGGCATGTGCCCCCGCCACCCTGCTAGCGTAACATTTAAAACTCTTTGAGGTAATAGTTGGAGATGTATTTGCTGGTTTGTATGGTAAGCACCTAGTTAGTTTAGAAAGAAATCACCAAACTATCTTCCAAAGTTTCCTTCACTGTTGCCAGGAGTTCCTTTCCCTGACAACATTCAGTATTGTTTTCAGAGGCATCAAATCTTAATCTTTTCTTTAAAAATAATTTAACTTAACTTTATGTGCATTGGTGTGAGGGTGTCAGATATCCTGAAACGAGGGTTTCAGACAGTTGAGGGTGCCATGTTGTTTCTGGGAATTGAACTCAGGTTCGCTGGAACCCAGTGCTCTTAACTACAGAGCCATCTCTCCAGCCCCATTTAAAGATATTTTGTTTATTTTTTATTTTATGTGCATTGGTGTTTTGCCTGCATGAATGTCCATGTAAGGGTGTCAGATCTTGGAGTTCCAGACCATTGTGAGCTGCCAAGTGGATGCTGAGAATTAAACCTGGGTCTTCTGGAAGAACAGCCTATGCTCTTAACCACTGAGCCATCTCTCTAGCCCATAGCCCATTTAAAGTATTTTATTTATTTTTATTTTATGTATATTGGTGTTTTGCCTGAATGTCTGTGTAAGGGTGTCAGATTTTGTAGTTACAGAAAATTGTGAGCTACCATATGGGTGCATGGAATTGAACCATGGTCCTCTGGAAGAACAGCTAGTGCTTTTAATTACTAGGTTGTATCTCCAGCTCCCAAATGTTAACTAATCTTATAGAGGATTATACATTTTTAACATGAGTTCATTTCCATTGTCCTAGTGTAATTATTAATAGTATTACTGAAAGTATCCAGTTGGGATAAGGTATCATATGACCTTCCATATTTTATACTTGTGGAAACTAATACCCAGAGAAGTTAAAGAAGTTAGAAGGTTTGTAAATTATCTGTTACTGTAACTGAGATTTTTTTCCTGTCCTTAAAGATGATACTGTTTCCACTGTATATATGCAACACCTCTGTATTTTCTTCAGGATGTTTTTAACAGTATGATTTATTGCTTATCTTGCAGATGTTAAAGACTAAGTCATCACTGCAGTTATACTTTGCACATAGTTCAGTTTTCAAACTGGACCCCAAGTCTTGCTAATGCAACTGCTCACAAATGTAATCAACTACTCTTCATTCCATTGTCAGTCAACTTGCCATGCTCCACTAGGCCATTTCAAAGTATTGAAAAGCTGCTTTGTCTTTATTTAACACCTGTCCAGTAAGTCTCTATCTGATCAAAGTGTTAAACTTGTGGAATACTAAATTTACTATTGCTGATAACATGATTATTGGAGAAAACAGTGTCCTTTGTATTAAAACTTCCAGTGGTGGGGTCACATACAGAACCTTAAGATCTACCCCTTAGACAGCTTTGCACAGGGAAAATATTCTATGTGGACATATTTGGGGAAAGGTCAGGACTAAGTTAAAACCAACGTGGGACATGCACGCGATTTGAGGAAGAAGTTACAAAAAGGTGGTCCAGAGGATGCACAGGAAGAACGTGCCTCCTTTAAAAGGATGACCACAAGCTCTACGTAGGGATGCAGTAAGGTACTGTGCAAGAGAAGACTCATTAACTTTTCTAATCTTAGAGCTATTTGATTTTAAAAAGTGATATGACAGACAGATAGTCTGCCTCTGTTGATGGTGGAGACAAAGTACATACTTTGGTGTGGGTGTGTCTGGAGTGTGTCTAGCCTGAGGTGAAGGGCATATAACCTGGAAATTCTAGCAGTTGGCTGAGTACCTCTCAGGATAATGCCATGAATTCAGGAGTACTTTCAAAATCATTGTGGGCGATTTTTTAAAAATCAGTTTTCTGGGTTTTTATGTAAAAATTCAAATTATATATTCTTTTCTTCTTTCCTTTGTCCCCAAATAGCAGATATTAATGCACACACACACATAAATATGTAATACATTTTTCTCACTTTTACGATTTGTATGTAGCAAGAAAGGACCACTTTTGGGGTGGATAATGAGGAAGGAGGAGAAAGAAACATTTCAAAAGCTGGAAAGCCAAAGGTAACTGTGGAAGCACTTTGACAAAGTCAGCTAGCAGATAACTGTCCAATTTTAGGAAAACCAGCCAGAATTCTATACCATTTTCTCAGCATCTTCTTTCTTAGCTTGGCTTATTAATGATGGCCAAAATGCAGAGCAATATACATCGCCACCCCGCCCTGTTCTTTTTCTGTTCATGTGCTCTTGTGTCTATCCGTTTAATAGCCTGTAATCAGGTGAATTGTTTATGCTGTGTTAAGTGAAGATGGCTTTCATGCTGGAAGCACCCTGGTGTGTTGCCATGGAAATGCCACGATCACTGATTCAGTATTAGGAGTTTTGGCCACACTATTAAAATGAGCATAGAGACAGGGCAGGTTGAAATTTCTTTAGCAGGATTGAAAAGAACCTTTGTTAGACTCATGCCTTGCTTATGCAACAGAAATGGTTTTAAAAGAATTTAGCATGTGAACATGCACACACGCATACACACACGCACACACACACACGCACACACACACACACACCACATACTTTCAAAACACCCAGTCATAAATATACAAAAATACCCTAGTAAGATATGAGGGGTGGTGTCTAGTCTTACTGCAACTTGATATACCATGTTTGGTGATATCCATGGGAGACCTGACCTTTTTGGAAGAGAAATAAGGAGGAGTGGATGGGGATGGGTGTGTGTGTTGGGGGGGAGGGGGAGGAAGGGAACACTGAGATCAGGATGTAGTATATGAGAGAATACATTTTAAAAACTTTAAAAAAGCAGGCCTGGCTGTAGTTCAGTTGATAGACTCCTTCCTTGTGTAATAAATGCAAAGCCCTGATTCCATCTCCATCACCATCTTAAACCAGGCAAGACAGTGCCTTCCTGCTTGTACTCCTGGTCTAAGGAGGCAGAACAAGCAGGACAAGAAGGTCATCTTCAGCTAAAGAGGGAAGTAGAGGGCAGACCGGGCTGCATGAAACCTGTCTCTAAAAACCAACCAACCAAAACAGACAAATAAGTGAAGAAGGCAGGATATTCCAGCACCACAATGAAAAAGACATCAGAGGCTGGAGAAATGGGCTCAGTGGTTAAGAACACTAGCTGATCTTCCAGAGGTCCTGAGTTCATTTCCCAGTAACCACATGACAGCTCACAACCATCTGTCATGACATCTGGTGCCCTCTTCTGGCCTGCAGGGATACACGCAGACAGAACACTATACATAACAAATCTTTAAAACAGACAGACAAACAAAACCACAAAAAGACATTAGCGAGAATCAAACAATGAGAAAGACCTGCCACGGTGTTGCTGTGAGCTCCAGCAGGCTCAGGAAACTGAGAACGACCTCTTGCCATAGCTAGCAACTTGACAGGTGCCTCAAGACAACCGCACTGCTCAGCATTCTGGAAACCGCCTTCATGAGTACAGAAAGAGAATCACCTCCAGAGCTCCCGGGCTTAACACAGACCTCTCATACCCCGGAGCCTATGGGATCCGGAGAGCTTTGGGATTTCTGACTTACAGAATCCCACCTGATAACTTTTGCTCTTTTTAGCGGTGCCTGAGAAGCAGTTTGTTGAAACATGAAAAAGATAGTCACATTTTCTTTCCTTACTATTTCTTTCCTTAACCTATTGTGTCACCATCGGCCACCTCTTCCCTATCGGTTGTTTTAGGTCCCCTTCTTTTTTTGAAATCAGAGAGGTTGAGAGGATGGAAAGACTACTTCAGAGTCCTCTTCTGGCCCTGCTTTTCACAGCAGATTCATTTTCCTCCACACCAAAATTCCAAGATGAGGCTGGGGTGCTTTCAGTGGGTCGGTAAGGGCCAGTCGAGCTTTGGAGAACATGTGTGTGTGGGGACGGGGCTCATAGGCCTGGGGGAGGGTGTGTCTTTCATGCCCTGGTCAGAAAGGTGGCTTTTATTTCACCTGTTTTAGAGTTTAGAAGAAGACCAGGCAAGGAATGGGAAAGTTGCCTGAAGATCAAGGGCAGTGATCCAAGGGTGGCCAATGAGATGCTGAGAATGACTTTACATTCATGCATACATTGAAGGCATGTCCCACAGGCTCTCTCCTTCATGGAGCAGTGTGGCTATAGCTTGTGATTGCTAACGTTTTGTTTTAAGTTTTAATTACTCTGCTTATGAGATCTATAGCACAAAAATGTAGCCTGGCGGTGGTGGCTCACGCCTTTAATTCCCAGCACTCAGGAGGCAGAGGCAGGTGTATCTCTTTGAGTTCGAAGCCAGCCTGGTTGACAGCGAGATCCACAACATTCAAGGAACACAACAGAACCCTGTCTTGAAACACCACAAACAAACAAACAAAGCCCCCTAACCTTTAAGTTCCACTTATAAGCCCCACTTGCTTGAGGACAGACAATGTCCTGGAATGCGGGGCTTGGGGGTGGCGGGTGGGGGTATGTTCATGTAAGATAGCAAGTTACACTTTCACTTCAGTAAGCAAGGTGGGTTGTCCCAACTGTACAGGATGTGTTTGATCAAATGTAGGTGGGAGGTAAGAAGGATGTACATCAGGATATATGCTTGTCCCTGATTGGACGAAGGTGAAAGGTACGGAACCTAGAGGGATCTGACTTTATAAGTCCCTGTCTAATGTAATTCAGTACCTTTCTCTGGGAATTCTAGCTATAGATCTGGCCCGTGTTCATCATCCTGGCCAGTACTTTATAAAGCTTGCTTCAAATTTGGCTCAAAAATTGTGGTAGTGGTCTTATTCTCACCTGGTGGCATTAATAGGTTCTCATCTTTCCTGGGTCGTTTGACCTTCCAAGCAGGCTTCCCAAGCTATTGGTGCTCATCTCTTGCTGCTAACTCGATCTACAAAGTGTCAATTCTTGTCACACCGTATGGAGCCACTCCAGTGAGGACATGCTCTCTGCCTCTCTGACACTGACCATCAGTGCTTGTCTGCACACATGTGTGTCCCTTGACTCTCCAGTTCTAAACAGTGAATCTGATTTCCACAATGCTTCCCAGTTTTTAAAGGAAGAAGGCCTGGTGAACACAGCTTTAGAGTGATAGAAGAATTAAAAAAAAAAAAAAAAAAACTTTTGCCACACGGGCCAAGGTTTTGTTTTTTGTTATTTGTTTTTTTTTCCATTGTGGGAATCTTAGGACTTAAAAGAAATGAAAAGAAATGAAATAGAAGGAATCTATTCCTCCTTGTATATACTCTTTCTCTTTGCTTGTCTTTATTCTCCTGTATGCTTTATCCTGAAGAGATCTGAAAAATGCTTTGAGTTATTCTGGAGTCTTGGAAGGATTGCATTTTAAATGAATGAACAAACTAACATTTGGCCCCAAACAACCCTGAACCTTAGAGGGCTGTGATGAAGACCATGGGAAACAGAATCTTGTATCTTGTAGAGGATAGCTTCAGCAACCACAGGAAGCTGGGAAGCTGGCTCTTTGTGTATGGAAGACAGGGATGGTTTCATATTGATCTTATTTGAATATAAGACATCAAGAAGGGTTGGATACTTACTAGAAATGTTCAAAAATGCTAGTGTGTATTTATTGGAAATAATTTTTATACAGAGGAAATTATGAAATATTGAAAGGATCAGTGAGCATAGTTGTAATCAGGATTTGAGGATCCTTTGAAATAACTTAAACCTGCCTGATACACCTTATCTGAGAGTCAGTGTGGAAAGGATCAGAAAAATAGATAACTGAGATAAAATATTTTTTTTACAAATAAAATATACAATCGGTATTTGACTCTTCGATTAGTTTAATTGTAGAGAAAGTATAATATGTAATAAAACCTTTCAGTGATTGTCCTAAAACTTTGTCTGAATTTTAATGTGGGCTATAAAGGAAAAATTATGAGCAAAATTCAGAAGCAAGTGAAATTTATGCTTTTACTTGTTTATTATGTTTAGATTCAGTTTGAGGAACAGTGTTGTAATTAATTATAAGTAAGAATTATCACCTCCAAATCAAATATCCATTATTGTAACCAGACTAAATTTTCTTTCTTTTTGGGTAAAGATAAATAATTCAAGAAATATTTCTAGGAGCTTTTCAAACATTGCCTCGCTAATCAGCAGGTGGAACTTAATAGCACCTGGATTAATCAGAAACTAATAAGGGAAAAATTGCTTCCTCTGTAGATGCAGGAAAAAATATCTCATTTGCATCAGCTCTTTTTAGAAGGAGGAATCACTCACAGTTGTTAATGAATTCCTAGAGGGTGTATGATGGGAGAGATAACACACATGCTTAAAGACCAAAGATGAGTTCACAGCAAAGCATGCCCTGTTGGACGATTTGAGAAGTTTTCTGGTGTTCCCTGTCATTTAAGAGGCCCTATTCTCACGCCCACCCACACACTCCAACTTTAATTGTTGTCTAATATTCATTTTAAACAAAGAGCTGCTCGATCATGCACCACCCACTTGCCTTACACCCCTGGCAAACTACTGTTTGATAATGAAATGGAAGGAACTTACCCAATATTTCTATGAATTCTTGGAAGGCCACACAGATTCATTCTTACTATGGTTGAGAAAATGGCTCCTGGCCTACGTGGGCCTAGATGGATTGGCCTGGGGCAGTTGTCTCTGTAGAGACAGGTAATACAAGAGTTGGCAACTTGCTCATATTCATAAGGACTGAAGGGTAAGCATTTATTTACTTGTTCTTAGAAGCATGGATTGGATTAGTCAAGTTTCTCTATCTCTCTCCATTTATATATGTCTATCTATCTATCTATCTATCTATCTATCTATCTATCTATCATCTATATCCATCTATCATCTATCATCTATCTAGGTTTATCATGAAAAATTAGCTTGTAACTTTGGAGGCTGAAACATCACACACTGACTTAAGAGCATGAGTGGGTTAAGTCTAAAGTTTTATAAAACAGGAGGCCCATTGTCGGAGCTTCCAAAAGCAGAGACTCCATCCCTTCGCTTCCTTGGTATTAGTCAGGGTTGTGTGACACCCACTCACATTGGTGGAGACATCTTATTTGTTTTATCTGCCTACTCAAATATTTACCTCTTCTGAGAGTGTGCGCACAGATATTCCCAGAAACGATATTTTTTCCACCTCCCAAATATCTCTTAGCTCAGTCACAAAGATACACAAAATGAATCGTGTCACCTGTGTGGTGGGAATAGCTCTGTGCCATGTAGCTGCTGACTTCCAAGTACCACTGTGAGAGGACAGGAGTGTAGTTTGCTACTTACAGTTTTATAAAATTAGTCTCACTTTAAGACACATGAGAATATGATGGTATTTTCTGAATCTTTTGATATTTGTAAATGTCTGCTTTTTAGAACTTGCAGTTTGCTTTGACATTGTTTCTCACTGTCAAGCTTCTGGATATAAGATGAATATACATTTAGTACCATATATGTACAGTTGTTTATATTGTCATTGAAGTAATAGGGGAAGGAATAGGGGTGGTTCAGCCTTGGGTTTGTTTCTTAGGATCCACAGTGGAAGGAGAAAAACAACTTCTGAAAGTTGTTCTCTGATCTTCATTGATGTGTGCATGGTATATATACATGCACACACAGACACACAGACACGTACGCATGCACAGAGGAATATAATAAGAACAAAAACAACTTATTCTATTTTGAAGACTTCAAAGAAACTCTTATTTTAATCATGGGCCATTTGCTTAAGTATTTTAAAAAAGTAAAACCAAGAAAATTTAATAAAACTTAAATTAGACATCTTCTTTACTTGATGGTGGTAATAAATCTACGGTGAAATAACTTTAATGCTTTCAATAGGGCTATCCAGTTAGTCATAAACTAAAGCATGGTTTTAAATAACAGAAACAACTAAGTGTAGTTTGATTTTAATTAAACATTATTCTGGACCCAAGATTTTGGTTGGACACTTCATTGAGAATGAGGCATTGATTTGGTAGCTTGAGATTCTGATTGAAGACTCTGTCATAACAGTTACAGAATTGTAGTGAGATACCCACCCCACCTGCACCTGTTGCACTGACCACACCCAACTGAGGCGTGGGGACAGGTGCGGACATGACATGTGGGGTCTAGGTCTGGGGTCCCAGACACCAACTCGATCTCTTACTTCTGGTAGGAGACAGAGAGCTTCTGGGTGCATCTGTGGAGCAGGAACCTGCCACGGTCATCTGTTTCTGGTGTAAATGATTTCTCCCCGAATAAACATCAATCACCCTATATTGTGTCCCAGAATCTTATTTTCCATGCAATACAGAATTCTTTCTTTCTTTCTTTTTTTAATTTCATGAGGCATGGATTTCTAGAAACTTATATGGTTTTTTCATTAGTTATTTTACTACCAGTTTTTAATAGAAAATCTTAGAACTCCTGGAATGTGGAAACAAAGAATCTAGGTTGAAAAAAAAAGTTAAAATTAAATTGCTATTCATTTTGTCTATGGTAAAAACATCATACATACTCTGAACACCAGATGGCAGTAAAAGCATATGATAAATTTATTGTTCATCAAGTAATAGTGATATTTTATGAACCTTACAATGACGATTCCTTTGGTACATTTTTTTCCACCCGTGTCAAATTATTTAACTTTCTCTTATTCATGCTAGGTTCAAGTAGGTAATAAGAATCAACTGTAAAAATTCTCAACTCATAGCCAGGTGGTGGTGGTGCATGCCTTTAATTCCAGCACTCAGGAGGCAGAGGCAGACGGTTTTCTCCATTACACACATAGTTACACTCCTCTGAACTCTTTAAGAAGAAATATACTGCTAAATGAAGTAATAGGCAGATCTCAGTCTGTTTGATAGTTATTCATCATAAGGCATCACTCAAATTTATTTTGGAAAAATATTCTTAACTCATAATTCTTCCTTCAACAAAAAGGTAGCACAAAAGTAATGCCAATAGCAGAGAATAGTAGTGACAAATTGGTCATCTTTCCAAGGAAAACTGAAAATTAGTTAATTCCCAGGATCACTTGAAATGCCCTGAAAACTTTGCAATGTAAAGATTTCCCTAAACTTGACAATACTATGAACAGTTTGCCATTGTTAGCAATGTTTCATGAAGCTGAAAGAAACCTTCTTTACTATAAACAGCAGGTTTTGATCAGCTTAGAGGCAATGTTGAGTTAGATTCTGTGTCATATAGAGACATGCCCAAGGTGTGTGACTAGGTAGGATGTCAGGAAGGAAATCCAAATATTGAGTTTGTAGTTCTTGTAAATTATCTTGTAAATTATTTAGGTTTGATTTGTTGTTATTTCTTCTCTCCTTCCAAATATATGTGAATTTTTACAGGTAGGTTTAGATTTCTTTTTAAAGTGGGGGGTCTCATTATATAGCTCTCTATGTAGAGGGCTAAGCTAGATAGAGGCATTCAGCTATCTCTGCAGTAGGGTGTTAAATGTATGTGTCATCATGTACAACCCAGATAACTTTTCTTTAATAAGGCCTAAAAACATATAAACTTCTATCCATACACATCTAAATCTACCCATTTTAACTGCTAAATCTTCCTAACTCTTGTTTCTATTTAACTTTCTGGTTTTATCTATATCAAGGCATCTATTTTACAATCCTATCAAAGTAATTGCTCATTTTTATTCCCCACAGTTTCTGCTGTTTTGTTACTGACCACTGTTTTTTGTTTTTTGTCCTGTTTTGAAGTCCTTTGGGTATTGCCTTTCTAATCTCTACTTGTCTGTGTTTGGCATACCTTCTTTGCATATCATTTGCCTGAAGAAAAAGATCTAGTCTCCCAGAAACCTCTACATTTCCTATAACCAGACAAAAACAATTTCTTTCCCATATAGTAAAAAAGCTTTCATTTTCCATCACACATATCTATATATACTTTGTATTATGCATATTTTAACACACATTATTTATACTATTGGCCTTCCTGGATTCCTGATGAAAGGATCTAAATATTATACATGTTTTTGTATCTTTTAGTACTTAGCGTTATATATAAAAACTTAGTTCATTATATATTATAGGCAACCCATCGTGATGTGAAAAATAAGCCAATGAAGACATGGAAATCAATTGCTCTGTGCTTTTTATTGTTTGTGTTTTTGAAATATTATCATAGTGGCCTTGGGTATATCTTATATTTAAGCATATCATGTAACAATTTGAAGACAATGTGACTTCATCTCAATATAGACAATTCCACAAGACCATAGCTGCCTCTCCCATCCTTTTTTATTCTACATGAGTTGTCAACTATAGCCTGTGGGCTAAATCCATCCGGATGCCTACTTCTGTAAATAACATTTTGTTATCACATTTATTTGAATAATGTCAGAAACTGTTTCAAAATGGCAGAGTTGAGTAGTTGTGTTGGAGATGGTATAGAAACACAACCTAAATCTTGATTTGGCCTTTATATTATATTAAATAAAAAGCAGTTCTGCCATTGTCCTTTGTCTTAACCCTTCTGGATGACTGAAAGGAGATTCCAAAACATGCCTTATAAAACGTGAGCAGAGGATGAAGGAAGCATCAGACACAAGTTCTGAAGCTACCATGGATTTGGGGTGGGGCCTGCCGGTGAGGGTTAGCTTTGCATATGTGCCCCTCATTGCCTCAAAGGAACAATTTCACAGACAAGGACAGAAGAGGAGAGCTCAGCATGATGCTTTCTCTTTGTTTGTTTCATTTGGAATCGGGGTTAATTTATTTTATGACCATAAAGATATAAATCCTCAAAGCAGTCCATGAATTTTATTACTATTTTTTTTTTACTTTTATTTTTTCATTTTTTGAGACAGGGGTTCTCTGTGTAACTCTTATCTGTTCTGGAATTCACTCTGCATACCAGGTTTACTTTGAAATCACAGAGATCAGCTTGCCTCAGTCTTGGAGTGCTGGGATTAAAGACGTGTGCCACCACACCCAGCTTCTCTCTGTCTTTTTAAAACCATTTTATTCCTTTTTCTTTTTTTCTCCCAAACCTATGTATATTTTAAAACACATTGTAAACCTTTAGAGGTTTTTCTTAATGTGAATCTGTCTTTACTGTAAATATTTATCTTTTTCTGGCCACGAGTCTTTTATCTGGTAAACAACAGCATTGTTAAAATGAAAGCCACAGTTGTTTCAGCCGTGGTCTATCCAAGATGGCGGCGGGTACCTTTCCCGCCAGCAGTGAGAGCTGTGCTCACTGCCTTGGTCTATGCTGCACCCAGCAGCATGCTGCTGGCTTGGCGATGTGATCATTGCCATTGCCAGCTCTGTATACACCATTCGGTTTCTAGCAGAGCTCTGTAAAAGCTGTGTGGATTTTTGCCGCTTATGCTGAGTCAGGAAACCTCCCTTAAAGAAGCCGCGCAAATCTTTGCTTGTCTCTCACAAAACAGAGTCCAACCCCCAAAAAATGCTGTTAGCAAGAAGCCTTGCTTGTCTTTGTCCTTTTGTTTATAAAACCCTTTTTTAAGCTTTTGTTAAATTTTAAGTGGAAGTTCTTATTAGCCACGTGGGCGCCATATGTTACTAGTAAGTTTTCCCTCCTGCGGGCCTGGTTCCAGCGCCACCCCAGCCCCAAATAACACACAGAGACACTGTATTAGATATAATGCTGTTGTCCTGTTACTTGCTTTTTATCGGCTAGCTCTGTCTTAATCAACCCATTTCTATTAATCTAAGTATTTCCACCTGGTCTCATCTTACCGGAGAGGGGGCCAGTGTTCTGCTCTCTCCCGTTTCTACCAGCTGACTCCTCCCTACTCCTTCCGGAATCCTCCTTGTCTCCTAGTCCCGCCTATCTTGCTTTCCTATTGGCCAACAGTGCTTTATTCATTAACCAGTATGAGAAACATATTTACAGAATGACATCTCCCGTCATAAATCCTCAAAGAGTTCCATTAATTTTGTTAGGCCTTTTGCATGTTCTTTTTCAAATAAGTGTTGTGCTAGCTTAATGTTCAGTGTACTGGGTATTATAATAAACACCTGGGGCAGCTTAACACTGACCCAAATCCTGGAATCCAGTTGCAAAGAGGGAGGAGTGATAAGAAAAGGGGGCAAGACCCAGACTGATAGCTGGGAAGCCAGCATGGGACTGACTCAGACCCCCTGAACATGGGTCTCAGCTAGAAGGCCTGGGCAGTCTAAGGGACCTCAGACAGTGGAACCAGGATGTATCCCTGGTGCACAAAAGGACCTTGGGAACACATCCCCCATGGAGGGATAACTCCCTTAATCTAGAGACAGGAGAGAAGTCCTAGTCCCTACTTCAAATGACTTGGCAGATTTAGATGACCCCTCCTGGATGGCATCACCCTACATGTGGAGTTGGGGGGGGATGGGAGTGGAGGGTGGTCAGGGTGTATGTGGGGGGGACAGGGAAAGAGGGAAGGAGGGAGGGAAGGAGGGAGAGAGAGAGAGGGAACTGGGATTGATATGTGAAATAAAAAATAAAAAAAAAAAAAAAAGAAAAAAAAAAGAAAAGAAAAGAAGAAAAGGAATCAAGACCAGGCTACAGGAACCCACAGAGACAGCTGACCTGAACAAGGAGCAACTAATGGACCCCCAGACTGATAGCTGGGAAACCAACATTGTACTGACTCAGACCCCCTGAACATGGGTCTCAGAACATCTGGGCAGTCTAAGGGACCTCTGACAGTGGAACTAGGATGTATCCCTGGTGCACAAAAGGACTTTGGAAGCACATTCCCCATGGAGGAATACTCCCTTAATCTAGAGACAGGAGAGAAGGCCTAGACCCTACTCTAAATGACTTGACAGATTTTGTTGATCCCTCCTGGAAGACATCACCCTCCCTGTGGATGGGAGGGGGAGATGGGATGGGAGGGGGTGGGGGGCATGGGAGGGGGTGAGGGGCATGGGAGGGAGGGGGAACTGGTATTGATATGTAAGATTAGGAAAAAAAATAAAAAGCACATGAGGGACCTTGGTGGATTTCATGGCAGGAATGCCAGGCAGACAGAGAAGTTTTATTAGAAAGGGAGGGGAGGGTGTAGGCAGGAAAGAGAAAAGAGGTAAAGAGACACAGAGACAGAGAGAGGACAGAAGAGAAGAGGCAGACAGGAAAAGTCCTGTGTGCACCCGGGAAAGAGCGGGAAGAGCAAAGAGGGCAGGGCCTTTATTTTAAAGAGCCCTGTACATACACCTGCCATGCACAGGTGAGAGGTGGGGCCAGGCTTGCCTGGATTACACCACCAGGATAAAACACACGGTTTCCCGTACAGTGCTAACTAGCATGCTAGAAACTTACAGGTGTGTATAAATGCAATGCAGAGACAGCTGATGTAAGATTAAAATACAGATTCTGAGACTATTTCTTTTTATACATTACCATAATATAAAAAATTGGCTGGGTGTTGGTAGCACATGCTTTAATCCCAGAACTAGGGAGACAGAGGCAGGCAGATCTCTGTGAGTTCGAGACCAACCTGGTCTATAGAGCTAGTTCCAGGACAGGGTCCAAAACAATACAGACAAACCCCATCTCAAAAAACAAACACAAGCAAACAAAAAACAAGCAAACAAAACAAAAAACCAAAAAAAAAAAGAAAGAAAGAAAGAAAAGAAAAAAAGAAAAGAAAAGTCTCCTGTAGATGAAGGAAAAACATATAAGCAACCTTTTGAGACTTTATTTATTGTGAGCTCCACAAATCTTAGAATATGGGCACAGCTTCCTTAAGGCTGAATTTTTACCTTTTATTGAGCAGTCCTTACCTCTATCTTATTTTTCCTCTTCTTTCTCTAAACCTGAGTCTAGCACAAGGGTCGTCTGATGTGTTTTGTTTTTGTTGTTTTTTAGACAGAACAAACTAAACAAACAAACAAAAAACCTATACTCTGCTTCCTGGAGAACTTTTGTTCTTCATGAAATTTCATTTTGTTGCTGCCTTAGGCTAATGTTGCACTGCTTCTCATCTCTGTAAGACATCTTACCTTAGTCAACTTCCTTGCCTTTCATATATATATATTTTGCATATCCATCCCAGGTTCCCTCTCCCTCCCTCCTCCCATGTCCCCGACCCCTCCCATCCTATTCCCCCCTCTCCACAGGGAGGGTGATATCTTCCAGAAGGGATCATCAAAATCTGTCAAGTCATTTGGAGTAGGGTCTAGGCCCTCCCTCCTGCCTCTAGGCTAAGGGAGTATTCCTCCATGGGGAATGTTCTCCTAAAGTCCTTTCCTGCACCAGCGATACATCCTGGTTCCACTGTCAGAGGTTTCTTAGACTGCCCAGATGTTCTAAATGAGACCCATGTTCAGGGGGGTCTGAGTCAGTACAATGCTGGTTTCCCAGCTATCAGTCTGGGGTCCATTTGCTCCCCCTTGTTCAGGTCAGCTGTCTCTGTGGGTTTGTGTACCCTGGTCTTGCCCCCTTTTATCACTCCTCCCTCTCTGCAACTGGATTCCAGGAGTTGGGCACAGGGTTTAGCTGTGGGTGTCTGCTTCTGCTTCTATCAGATACTAGATGAGGGCTCTATGATGGAATATAAGTTAGTCATCAATCTCATTATCAGGGAAAGGCACTTAAGGTGGTAGCCTCTCCACTTTTGCTCAGATTGTTAATTGGGGTCATCCTTGTAGACATTTCTCTAGAGTCAGTTTCCTCTTCAAACCTATAATATCTTCCTCTATTATGGTATCTCTCTTTTTTTTTGTTCTTGTCTATTTGTCCCCTGACTCAATCCTCCTTGTCCCACATGTTCTCCTCTCCTCCCCTTCTCTTTCTCCCAACTCCCTCTCCACTCACTGTCCCCACCACTCCCAATATGCTCAGGAGATCTTGTTCCCTTCCCCTTCTGTGAGGGACCTTGTATGAATCTCTTAGGTTTCTGCTTGTATCATAGTTTCTCTGGCAGTGTGAATTATAGGCTGGTGATCCTTTGCTCTATGTCTAAAATCAATATATGAGTGAGTACATACCATGTTTCTCTTTTTGTGACTGGGCTACCTCACTCAGGATGCTTTCATCAAGTTCCATCCATTTGCCTTCGAATTTCAAGATTCCATTGTTTTTGTTCCCTCTGAGTAGTATTCCATTGTGTAAATGTGCCACATCTTCTTTATCCATTCTTCAGTTGAGGGGCATCTAGGTTGCTTCTAGGTTCTGGCTGTTATAAATAATGCTGCTATGAACAAATTTGAACAGATGTCTTATGGTATGAATGTGCATCCTTTGGGTATATGCCTAATAATACACAACCCCAGAGAAGATGGGAAAGAAGGAGGATCCTAAGAGAGACATACACAGGCAAATGGACAAGATCTCCTGCGCAAATTGGGAGCATGGGAGGAAGGGTAGGAAGGTAGAAGAAAGAGGAGGGGAGAAGGAGACAGAGAAGGAGAACATGAGGAATCAGGAAGGTCAAGTTGGAGGAAGAACAGAGAAGGAGAGCAAGGAAAGAGATACCTTAATAGAGGGAGCCATTATGGACTTAACAAGAAACCTGACACTAGGGAAATTTCCAGGAATCTACAAGGATGACCCCAACCAGCAATCTAAGCAATAGTGGAGAGGCTACCTTAAATGCCCTTCCCTTTTAATGAGATTGATGACTACCTTAAATGACTACCTAGAACATTCATCCAGTAGCTGATGGAAGCAGTAACAGAGATTCACAGCTAAGCACTGAGCCAAACTGCTGAAATCCGTTGTAGAGAGGGAGGAGTGATGAGCTTGGGAAATCCACTGAAATAGCTGAACTGAGCAAGTGGGAGCTCACAGATTCCAGACTGACAGCTAGGGGACCTGCTTAAGACAGAACCAGGATCCCTGAATGTGCATATCATTTGGGGGGCTTGGCCAGTCTATGGGGCCGCTGGCAGTGGAACCAGTATTTATTCTTAGTGCATGAATGAACTTTGGGAGTCCATTCCCTATGGAAGGATGCTCTCTCAGCCTAGATACACAGGGGAGGGCTTAAGTCCTCCCCCAAATGATGTGACAGACTTTGATGATCCTCCATGGGAGGCCTCACCCTCCCTGAGGGGAGATGGTGGGGGAATAGGAGGACAGGAAGGAGAGGGAACTGGGATTGATATGTAAAATAAGATTGTTTTTAATTTAAATAAAAATTAATTAAAAAATCATTATGATGTGGCAATTTGTTACCACACAACAAGAAACAAACATACTAATTTATATCTAGAATTAAAATAGAAGGGCCATGTTAACTGTTGTACTTTTAAAAATTGATATATATATACATATATATGTATATATGTATATATATATATATATATATATATATATATATATATATATAACTCATCAATTAAAGCAAGAATGAACAAAAGTTGTGACAATGTGAGTCATACACAATGTATATATGAGATTGTTGACTTTTCTGGATATCATTTAAGAAAAACTAAATAAATAAGGAATACTTTTGTTTTGCTATTTTTTTTGGTGAAAATGGGATTTACCTTTATTATTTATGAAATAGTAACTGATATCTACTTGTTGAAAGTAGGGATGAGGTAATACCATTCCATTTTGTATGAATGTTGGGAAATGGTAAGTGATTTATTTAGTTTTCTTCTAGGCTTCTATTATAAATAGACCCACAGGAATAAATGACTTTTTTGTGGTGTTATTCAGTCAAACCTTTCAGGATGAATGACATTGGCAACAAATATTTAGCAAGGCCTGGCTTACGGTGACCATACTGCTTTGGGTTTTAGCTTAACATTCCTCCATGGGTTTCAATTTTAAATGTCAAACACAACCAAGGTGGGGAAAGGAAGGTGTGAGCATTGTATCACAAGTGCCTTGTTTTTCCTTTAGAATGGACCACAGGGGCAGCATATACTGTGCTTTCATTTCTCCTTGAACAGACAGGAAATCATGTTGGTGAGAGATAGACCCACAATGAAGAAAGGTAGGGTAGTTTCCTAAAATTTATTATATGTCCAACACTTTCCATCATTGTCAAGAAATCCCTATATAATTTCCTAGGTGTTGGGGGCACAGAGAAGCTCTAAGAGAACCAAGAATGTTAATTATGCAGGACTTCTCCATGGAGGAGACAGAAATCAAACACCTGCATTCCATCCAGAAAGCTGAGAGTGGATTTTGTTAACAACCTGGTGGCCTTTCTGCCATTGTTAGTGGCAGACCTCACCACCTTTAGCTGTAGAGGCAGACCACACCCAAATTCCACAAAATGATTATCCCAGACTCTTTCCTCCCTAGATCATTACTCATCCTTAGGGAAGATGTCACATACACTTTGTGACTGCTGACCTTTATGCTATTGGTCAGAGATCACATTAGATTCCTCATGGTCTCATGTACTCTTTAAAAAGAGTCTCTATGTAGTCTCACCTTAAGCTTTATTGTGCACCTAGAATTGGACTGATTATTGCCTGGAAACCTTTCCCCAAACTGAATTGCATTTTAAATACACAGACAATGAATAGCCTGGCATTAGACTCCCTGGTGTCTGATCCAGGTTGATGACTTCTTTCTGCATTGGATTTTCATTTTTATCTCTTCAGTTGGTTTGTTTCCTTGCCTGGATACCTACCTGAAGGACTCCCCCTCCCCCCAACCCAGCTGGAATAAGGCTGAGAGATGGGAGTGGCATGGATAAGAGGAAGGAAGCCCAGAACTGTAGGCTTGTGACAAATCACAAGGTGTGAAGTTGGTATCTACCACTTAGATTTTGTGATCTGTTGCTATAGTTTTTCTTGTCCTGCCAGGTCCCGCCTCCCTTATTAGTCCCAAATAAACACACAGACACTATATTAGTTATTAAACTGTTGGCCAATGGCTAGGGCTTCTTACTGGCTAGCTCTCTCTTACTTCTTAATTATTAACCCACTTCTATTAATCTTTGTATTTCCACGTGGTCTTGGCTTAATGGAGAATGTCTGAACCTGTTACTCCTTTGTGGTCTACTTGGAGACTCTTTTCAGTTTCTTTCTGCCTACCTTTCCCAGAATTCTCCTCATCTCCTGGTCCTGCCTATCTTCCTGCCTCTACTGGCTATTGGCCAAACAGTGTTTTATTCATCAACCAATAAGAGAAACACATATACAGGACATCCCCCATCAGTGATCATCTAGGATATCATGTGACACATCAAATGCTGCACTAGTATTTTGTTGCATCAAAGAGTGCTTGAAAAGAGAAAAAGAATAGAAAGGGAATTTGTCGACTCCAGTGTTTCCCATACATCATCATTCAGAAAATATGAAGGGTCAAAATGTATAGTCATATCAAGTTAGTCTGTGTATATTCTAGTTAGCTACATTTTCAGTTTCTATATGCATTTTAATACAAATTTGTTTGTATTTTAAATGTATCAGAATGTGCTATCATCTACTTTAATGATTTCCCATTGCACTGTCTTATTGAGAAGTAATTGTTGCTACTTAAAATGATTTTATATTTATTATTTGAAAATTTTATATATGTATACACTGTAATTCATCCTTTCCAGTTCCTATTAGGGTCCCCTACCTAATTTCACTCCAAACTTCATATCTTCTGTTTTTTGTTGCTGTTGTTGTTGTTATTGATAACCCTCGAGTCTAGTTAGGGCTGCCATAAGCACATGCATCTGGGACATTCCAGAAACCAGCATCTCACAGCTCTTTTACCATTTCTTCCACGATGTTCCCTGAATCTTGGATGATTCATCTTCAGCTGATGTCTCAGTTACTTATACTTGGCACGTTGACCAGTATGAATGTCTGCAAAAAGAGGCTTCTCTGACCAAAGTTGAGAGCAACACAAACATACAAGTATAAACTCAAGTAGTTATAAGGCAGATTGACAACATAACTGTTTAATATAACAACAGTAGGCCTGCCCCCCATCCCCAGGGTCTATCAACTCCTCAATCATGAGCATTTGCCCTGGTTTACAATGCTAGGCATGAAGTTCATCTTTTGGAGTAGGCCTCATATTCAATCAGAAAGTGTTTGGTCATCTCCATAGCGGTCAGACCTGTCAGGCCACTATTGCACTAACGGGTATATTTTGCTAGGGAGGTTGTTATTGTAGTGTGCTGCACTCAGGTCCAGCCCTGAGTGAGACCATTGTCTTTTCTTTGTCAGCAATATGAATACTTTCTTCTGGTACTTGTAAGGTAGCCTGTAAGGGAGAGCATTTCCTAGTCAGTTGAAGTTGATCTGTTCATGTGCTGCATTCAGAGTGAGTGGTATCTTCAGTAACAGTGTTTTGGTGGGTAACCAAGAGCAATATCCTGTGCTGTTTTGGGTGTCTTTGGGACCTTCCTGACCAATAATTCATAGGGAGGAATCTTGTGCCTGGCACTGAGGTTTTCATTTAATGACCTATGTTTTCTGGGAGCAGTGTTGTCTACCCACGCAGGGTACTCTGCTCAAATTACTTTTTGCTGTAGATTATATTTTAAGACAATTTATGACTTGTGAATTTTTGTAAGACTTCATATTTCACTGTTTTTTTATTAATCACCTCCTATATTCTTCTTTTTCTCCCTATCTTCATCTCTACTTATACTTCAACTCAGATTACTTCCTCTTGTTATTTTGTGTCATTAGTATACTATGATCCCCTCTGCTCATATGTTTTTAACCTGGGCTGCAAATTCATAGTTTTTTTTTCCATGCATTTTCCTTCGAATTAAGCCTTTCCTTCTTACTTGTTTCCCCAGACCATGCGCCTTCCATGTTTGAATCCCCCCCCCATATTTTTCCTCTTTATTTTTATTTTGCCTACATTTTACCACCTCTCTCTCTTAATGTAAATGCTGACAATGTTCTGTTTCTATTACTTGGCTTCCAAATGCATTCCAATTAAACATAGGGGAAAATGAGTCAATGCCAGGGTCTGTATTGCCAGGGAGAGAGAGCACATGGCCTTTGTCTTTCTGGGCCTAGGGGAGCTCCCTAAGCATAGCTTATTTCCCATTCCCTCTACTAATCTCCATATCTCATTGTTTATTTTACAGCTGAGTAACGGGCCATTATGTGTATTTATCACATTCTTCTTATCTGTTCATCAGTTGATGGGCACCACTGAGGATTCCACTTACTACCTATAGCGCAACAGTGATTATGGATACGCAGGCAACCCTGTGGTAGGTTAGAAGGATCTTGGGGTCTGTGCTTACGGTCATATGGCAGTTCTATGAGAAACCTCCAGACTGATTTCCAAAATGGTGGCACTAGTTTATACTCTCATCAACACTGTATAAAAAGGCCCTCCCCCTACATCCACACCAGCATTTGTTTCATTTGTATTCTTGATGTTGGCCACCCTAATTAGGGTGGGATAGAATCATAACTTTAAACTGCATTTCCCTGATGGATAAAGATGTTGAACATTTAGAAAAGTGATTACTGTCCAGTTGCATTTCTTGGTGATAGGCCTTTCTTTCCCCTTGGTTCCACACCCGTTTTTCAATTGGGTTGTTTGTTCTTTAGACATGTCTAGGGTTCTGTTATTGTTAGTCTTTGTATATTCTAGACGGGAATCTTCTGTTTGCTCTGTTCAATATGTAGCTAATAAAGATTTTATCCAGTTCTGTGCTCTGCCTCTTCATTAGACTGACAGTATGCTGTAAGAAGCCTTTTCATTTCATGAGACCGCATGTGTCAATCATTGATCATTTATATATTCTATTTCATAAATACTACATGTATATAATTTTGTCAAAAGAACATATGTCTTAATTCCCCTTAGGGATGGTTCTTTTTATTTTTTTTAAATTTAAATTTGAAACAAGGATGTTTTACATGTCAATCCCAGTTCTCTCTCCCTTCCCTCCTCCCCTGTCCCCCCCCCCCAACCCCATCCCACTCCTTTTCTGCTCCCCAGGGAGGGAGAGGCCTTCCATGGGGAATCTTCAACATCTGTCATATCATTTGGAGCAGGGCTAGGCCCTCTCTCATGTGTCTAGGCTGAGGGTTGGTCCTATGCTGGTTTTCCAGCTATCAGACTGGAGTCCATGAGCTCCCCAGGCTTCTTCAGTCTGGTCTTGACCTCTTTGCTCATCAATCCTCCCTTTCTGGAACTGTATTCCAAGAGTCTGACTCAGTGTTCCACTGTGGGTGTCTGCTTCTGCTTCCATCAGCTACTAGATGAAGTCTCTAGTATGGCATATAATGTAGTCACCAATCTCATTATAGGGGAAGGGCATTTAAGGTAGCCTCTCAACTATTGCTTAGATTGTTAGTTGGGGTCATCCCTATAGATCTCTGGACATTTCCCTAGTGCCAGATTTCTCTTGAAACATATAATGGCTTCCTCTACTATGGTATCCCTTTTCTTGCTCTCCTCTATTTCCCTTATTCAATCTTCCTGTTTCCCCCATGCCCTCCTCTCCCATCCTTGTCTACTTTTCTCTTTCTCCTAACCCTCTCTCCCCTCTCCCCATGCTCCCAGTTTTCTTGGAAGATCTTGTCCCTTTCCCCTTCTCCAGGGGGACCATGTATGTCTCTCTTAGGGTCCTCCATATTTCCTAGCTTTTCTGGTGGTGTAGATTGTAGGCTGGTAATCCTTTGCTCTGTGTCTAAAAACTATATATGAATGAGTACATGCTGTGTTTGTATTTTTGTGACTGGGTTACCTCACTCAGGGTGGTTTCTTCAAGTTCCATCCATTTTTTTTTTCTGCTGATCAGTACTCCACTGTGTAAATATAAATGTACCACATTTTCTCCATCCATTCTTTAGTTGAGGGGCACTTAGGTTGATTCCAGGTTCTGGCTATTACAAATAATGCTGCTATGAACACAGCTGAACAAATGTCCTTGTTGTATGAATGTGCTTCTTTTGAGTATATGCCTAAGAGTGGAATTACTGGATATTGAGGTAGACTGATTTCCATTTTCCTGAGGAACCGCCATAGTGATACTGATTTCCAAAGTGGCTGTATGAATTTGCACTCCCACTAACAGTGGAGGAGTGTACCCCTTTCTCCACATCCTCTCCAACATAAACTATGTTTGGTATTTTTGATTTTAGCTACTCTGACAGGAGTAAGATGGTATCTCAGAGTTGTTTTAATTTGCATTTCTCTGATGGCTATGGTTGTTGAGCACTTTCTTAAATGTCTTTCTGCTATTTTAGATTCCTTGCGAATTCTCTATTTAGTTCTGCACCCCATTTTTTAATGGGATTATTTGGTGTTTTGGTTACTAGCTTTCTGAATTCTTTGTAAATTTTGGAAATGACCTCTATGTCAGATGTGGGGTTGTTGAATATCTTTTCCCATTCTGTGGGCTGCCATTTTGTCTTGTTGACTGTGTCCTTTACCTTACAGTTTTCACTTTCAGGAGGTCCCATTTATTAATTGTTTATCTCAGTGTCTGTGCTACTGGTGTTATATTCAGGAAGCAGTCTCCTGTATTAGTTCATTCAAGGGTACCTTCCACTTTCTCTTCTGAGAGGTTCAGTGTGGCTGGATTTATGTTGAGGTCTTTGATCCATGTGGACTTAAGTTTTGTGCATGGCAATAGATATGGATCTGTCTTCAGTCTTCTACACACCAGCATCCAGTTATGCCAGTACCATTGTTTCTTTTTTCCATTGTATAATTTTAGCTGCTTTGTCAAAAATCAGGTGTTCATAGGTGTGTGGGTTAATATCAGCGTTTTCAGTTCGATTGCATTGGTTTTCTTATCAATTTTTACACCCATACCAAGCTATTTTCAGGACTACAGCTTTATAATAGAGCTTAGAGTCAGGGATGGTGATGCCTCCAGAAGTTCGTTTATTGTACAGGGTTGTTTTTGCTATTCTGGGTCTTTTGTTTTTCCATATAAAGTTGAGTATTGGTATTTCAAGGTCTATGAAGAATTGTGCTGGGATTTTGATGGGGATTGCATTGAATCTGTAGATTGTTTTTGGCAAAATTGTCATTTTTACTTTATCTTACCTATCCAAGAGTATGGGAGATCTTTCCATTTTCTGATATCTTCTTTAATTTCTTTCTTTAAAGATGCAAAGTTCTTGCTATATAGGTCTTTCACTTGTTTGGTTACCATTATCTCAAGATATTTTATTTGATTGTGGATATTATAAGGGGTGATGCTTCTCTGTTGACTGTTTTTATACTGTTGTCTACCTATCACTTTTTCCAGTGAGTACCGGTGGGATCTGTCCTTCTCTTGGTGTGTATGGGACCAAGGTTCTCTTCTGGTGGGTGCATGCTGGTCCCATACTCCAATGGCTGTCCTCTTCCAGCAGGTGGACATGGGACTAGGGCGCTGGCAGACTCTGCATGGGCTGGTCGACTGGGATGGGTTACCCTGTGCGCAGTCCTGAGAAGGAGGCTCCAAGCAGGGTATTGGAAGGTGGGCTCCTTCTGTGGGTGGAGGTGGGACTCTGGAAGACACTGGACAAGCTGGTCTGCCTGGATGTGCTCTGCTGTGAGTGTGCTGGCCCCAGGCCTCAGGCAGGATGGTTCTTTCTTAATCTTTTTTTTAAAAAAAGAGTTTTTGGATTGATGTATTTTATAAAACATTATTTGTATGAGTGTTTTGCCTGTGAAAATGCTTATATGTACAACACATGCATTCCTGGTGTCTATGGAAGTAGACTCCTCTAGGACTGAAGTTGCAGATGGTTGTGAACTGCTGTGTAAGTTCCTTTGCAAAAACAGCACCCTTTCTTGACTGTTCAGCCAAGTCCCTAGACCAGTGGTTCTCAGCCTGTGGGTCATGACCCCTCCAGCTGCATACCAGATATTTACATTATGATTGATAACAGCAACAAAATTAAAGTTCTGAAGTAGAAACGAAATAATTTTATAGTTGAGCTTCACACAACATGAGGAACTGTATTAAAGGTTGCAGCATTAGGAAGGTTAGAGACTATTGCCCTAGACCTGTTTCCTAATTTTTGAAAGAATCTCACATCTTTATTTATTTATTTAGAGGTGTATATATCATTCTTTTCCTACTTTTTATTTTTATTTTACATATCGATCCCAGGTCCCTCTCCCCCCTCCTTCCCTCTTTCCCTCCCTTCCATGCCCCCTCCCACCCTCCCCTCCTAACCCCCTCCATTCCACATGTAGCGTGTCACATCTTTATTTTTAATTGGGCCCAATAGGTTCTGTAGCCATACTTCCTTATAAAACTTAGTATGAGGTTTTTCTCTTCTGAAACTATGTAAGTAATATTATTTTTGTATGTTTATGTGGTGTGCACGTGTGTGTGTGTGTGTGTGTGTGTGTGTGTGTGCACATACTCATAGGTGTGTGGGTCCATGTGTGAGGCCAGAGGCTGACTTTGGGTTATTTCTTCACTGACTCTCCACTTTACTGAGCAAGGTCTCTCACTGTATCTAGAGCTGGCCAAGGCGATCTCTGCAGTTAGCCAGATTTCCTCAAGGATCTCTTGCTGCAGTCTCACTAGCACAGGGATGACAAATGGGCCACCATTCCAGATGGCTTTTATGCAGCTGCAGGGGATCTGAACTTTGACCTTCATGCTTACCTGGAGAGCACTTTAACCACTGGGGCACCTCTCCAGTCCCAACTTAATAACTAATTTCTAGAATTTGTATATGTTTATTGTATACAAAATGATGCTGTATATGATATATTGTGTGCAATGTACAATGGCTAATTCAAGACACTTAATATGTTCATTTCCCAACAAACTTACTGTTTGTATGTAGTGAGAACATTTAACATCCTCTGTCACAGCAATATCCAAGTACATAATACTTGTATACTGTTATAGTTAATATTATAGCTGTATACTATTATATTAATGTTGTCATCATAACCTATTATACTGGATACTATTATAGTTCCATGTGTTCATCATATCCTGTAATGCTTGGATACTAGTATAGTTCCATGTTATCATTATTCCCACTATTTGTATAATTAATTCCTTAAGCTTATCCCCCTAACTGCAATTTTATCCATACAATATATTTTGATGTTTTTCCTCTCCCAGGTTCTTCCAACCTCCCTTTTCCTTTGACACTTCATTTTTTGTTCTATTCATATGAATAAGATTATGTACTATCTGCCGTTCTGTGCCTTGTTTATTTGGCCTAATAATAATGTCTTCCAGATTCATCCACTTTGTTACCAAGGACAAAAGTTCATCTTTTTAAAGGCTGAATGTTATTCCGTTGTTATATGTGGTGTAATTTTTTAAAAGTGGCTTCAGAGAGAATGACACCATGCAACAGAATTCAAGCAGAGGTGTTTTTATTAGGGGAAAAGGAGGGGGGGGGGAGACTGGCCTCCAGGGGCAGGAGCAAAGGGAGAGGTGAAGGAGAAGAAGAAAGAAAGAGAGACAGACAGAGAGAAGGAGAGAAAGAGAGAGGGGAATGGAGGGTGGGGTAGGCAGAGCCCTTTTTAAAAGGGAACATGGTGAACTTTTAGTGGCAGCAGCGGAGGGCATAGC
This sequence comes from Phodopus roborovskii, assembly GCF_943737965.1. Classification (NCBI taxonomy): domain Eukaryota; kingdom Metazoa; phylum Chordata; class Mammalia; order Rodentia; family Cricetidae; genus Phodopus; species Phodopus roborovskii. Next base: position 12,579,226 of record NW_026125397.1, read on the forward strand.
CTATCAGGGCTCCAAAGGCAAGCCAGTCCAAATGCCTAAATACTAACAATATGCACCCTGTTTCCTTTGTACATTTATCAACTGACGAATATAGGTGGATTCTATATTATGAATGATGTGACAATGTATATAATACAGAGATCTCTTCACATATTTATTTCATTTCCATTGGGTATATACCCAGAAATTAGATTGCTCCATTTTTATTAAACATATTTCCATAATGTCTAACTAGTTTAGATTTCCACTAAAAGTATGTGGTTCTTTTCTGTCCATCCTTGACAACTCCTGTTACTATCATCATTTTTATTAATGCTAAGCATTTCAATGTATTTGTGCGTGGTAGACTCTTCACATAAAAAGACATATTTTGAAATAGGGTTTCATGTAGCCCAGGCTAGTTTCATGCTTACTGTATATTCAAGGACCTTAAACTTCAAGTCCACCCACTTTTCCTTCCTGAATGCCGTGATTGTAGGTGTTTATACTATGTCCAGTTCTATGTGATATTGGGAATGAAACCTAGAGCCTCATAATTCTAGGCAAGCCCTTTAACCAGCTCATCTACATCCACAGCCCCACATTTTGCAACTTAAAGAGGCAAATGCTTTGACTCATTAAATGTAGAAGTATTTCATATTGAAGAATATTTATTTGTCAGTCATTAGCCAAAGCAACATAATCACTGAGTATTTTTTGTTTTTGTCTTATTGTGTTTAGCATGAGTCCCAGACTTCCAACTTTTTTTTCTTTTCTTTTCTTTTTTTTAAATCTCTACCTATCTATCTGCTTTGGCTCTTAGGAAGTTGGCCTTAGACAGAGAGGACAGTTCCACATACATGGAACACATAGGCATTGTAACTGTCTTTATGAATGAAATATTTTCACAACCTTTCCTCAATTGGTTCCGTTTTTATTGACTAACCATTTGTTAAGCCCTCGCCCATTTATTTGTTTAACTTCACTGTGTGAGCATCTCGGTCATACTGATAGAAAAATGACAAGAGCCTCAGGTGTTTTGGTGGCTTCCAGTTTGGAGCTTGGGAGATTTATGTCTGGACAGCTGTGTGCAAAACCTTTTGCACATGGAGATCAGCATATCCCCCCAAAGATATAATGAGTAAAACTAGAAGAATAATGAAGAAAAATGACTGGCGCCTGGAAGGGAATAAACAGGGCATGCCTCTGTTAAGTAACTCCCTGAAGGACTCTTAGGAAAGACTGACTGATTAATTGAATCAATCCATCATGCTTGAAGTGACAGCATCAATTTGTAATCTTTTATGGGAGCTGTTTTATTCCATTGCTGCTACAGTTTAAATTCACACGAGGGCAGAATGAAAAGCCAACATTATACTTGTTTTAATATTAAGGTGCCATATTATTAAGGAAATTTCATTATGGAAAAGATTTACATTAATTTTAATAATGATTTAGACTGAGTAAAAGAATCAACATGTGGCTTCCTCTCTGAATTTATCATATAAATTATCATATAAATTTAACATATAAATATCACCTTTCATTGCCCATCCTAAACCTTGAGCTCATTATTCTAATCTTTAATGACTGAAAAATGATATTATTATAATTGTACAGATTACAAAAGATATCTATTTTTACCTGTTTTAGAGTGAAATTTCTTCCATTTCCATTGTTCTCAGTTACCGTCATAACTAACGAAGTGTTAGAAGATTTCAGTGATAAATATGATGCTAGCACATATCATCTTGTTCAATCTCACTAAATTAAATGGCATGAAATACATAAATGGTTGTGACCGTCTTCCTTCATAGTAATCAAAAATGTCTGTTTCAGTATACTGACTTACTTTAAATTGGCCATTACATAGTGATCATGGAGATTTTCTTTTCATCCTTGGAATCAGGTAGAATGCATATACAATAAAACGAGAAGAGAACCATCTACAAGCCCGCAATGAAGATTTTCATAGGATGAAAATAATGGGAACTTTTTATCCAGTGCAGGAATCTTGACAGCAAAGCTTTCTGAGTATAAGCCTTGAATTCTGGAACTTTCCAGAGACAAATAATATGTTTGGGGAAATATTTCCTTGAGGAATTTATACACTGTTTAAGATGGGGAGGCTTAAGTAATTTTAATTTCTCTAACTTACTTGTAAGTGTCTCCAAATGCAATCTAGGAAACCTAACTATAAAATTGGATACAATTGGAAGGGTAATACAGAAGGACATATCTTATATCTATGTTTGCTTCTGGGTATGGGTTACTGGTTTTTGAAATAACTGTAATAGAATGAAATATATTTCAATGTCAAACTACTTCAAGCTTAATAAAATAGTTCAGAAGCATTTTATGTTTTGACATTGTCTTAGGGACACCCTCATCACAAGTCATTTGAATTTAAGCAGTCCTGGTTCATTTGATAGAGTCTGTGGTTTGTATATTGGCCAGAGTGCACAGCAGCATTTTCTGTGGAAAAGGGCATTATTTACACTTCCAGAGTGAGTATATTGTAATGTTGAAAATGTTGGGTACTTTTTAACTACTTAGAAGTTTTTTTTGTTTTGTTTTTGTTTTTTTTTTTTTTTTGGTCTCTATAATGAATGGCTCTGGGTTTCAGAGGTTAATAGTTTGTTTTTCAAATTAATGCCTCCACAATTAAACTCACCACACCACATCAGTGGGATTTGGATACATGTTTCACTGTGCCTATGGTTACGTTTCAAATACTCACCAAATGTAGCCTTAGTTGTGTTTGTTGTCTAAGAATCTTATAACTTATTTAAGTGAGCCTTTCAGAAGAACATTTTCCATGGGGAATATGTTTGTGTCTATATATGGTTGACCTATTCATTCCATCGCTCTTGGTGCAGTGGAGATGCTGCGGACCTTTGACTTGACAGCCAGTGAAGAATGAAAGTCATCCTCACTGGCTTTGGTAAACACCACCTGAGCTTTCTGTTCTCATCTGGAACCAGAGCTAAATAAAGCCACTTGATCACTTTCAAGGCTCTCACCATGTGGCCAAGAAATCAAGCACTGAATATCCATCTCCAGCTTCTTGGTACATAGCACAACTTCTGCAGCTTCCTCTTGCAGTATTGGGAGTTTGGCTTGTGGTAGCTGGTAAGTGTCTGTGTACAGTTGGAGGAACATAAGTCAGCAGCAGCTCAAGGCTGGATCAGCCTGGGCCAGCTACTCTGCCTCTGCTGCAATTAAGGGCAACCGATTACCAGGGGTCTTTTCCATTTGCTTCCGTTACCCCAAACCATTTCCATTCAACTCCCGCTGAAGTGAACATCTATAGTCTAACAACATCAGCAACAGCTTATGTTATCAAAGGAACAAATCAGTAGTCTTTAAATTATTTCATTTAAAAATAAAATAGGAGAGATAGCTTAGTAGGTAAAGTGTTGTCACATAAGCCTGGGAACTGAGCTGGATCCCAACTTGCCTGTAATCTCAGTGCGGATGAAGTGCACACAGGTCCAGCCTAGCCTAATTGGTGAGCCTCAGGTCCAAGTGGGGACTCTGCCTCATTAAACAAAGTGGACAGTTCCTGAGAACTAATACCTTATGTTGACCACCATAAACATGTACATACATGTACACACACCTCTCTCACACAGGCATTCACAAGCATACCCACACACAAATATTTTTGTAAAATTGAAATTCCCCACCTGTAGACTAATGAAGTGATTTAAAACATTCTTATTTGATTTTTATGAGTGTGGGGGGTTTTGGCTGTGTGTCTGTCTGTGCTTCCATTTTGGTGCCTGTGAAGGCCAGAAGAGGGGCAACGAATCCCCTGGAATTGTAGTTACAATGGTTGTGAGCTGCCAACGAGTTATGGGAGTCACTCTTGGGTCCTCCAGAAGAGCGGCCAGTATTATTAATTACTTAGCCATCTTTTTGGTCCCAAACCAAATTATTTTCATTTGGTGCCCTTTAAGTGTAAAATCATGGAAGAAAGGAAGGAAGAAAGAAAAAAAGAAAGGAAGGAAAGAAGGAAGGAAGAAAGAGCGGTTCTTATGTAAGGTCAAATGAGCCCCTTTCCTTGATCTTCCCGGTGTGGGTTAGTTTTATATCAATTAGACACAAGCTAGAGTCATTTGGGTGGTGGGAACCTTGATTGAGGAAATGCCCCCACCAGAATGGCCTGTGTGTAAGCCTACAGTGCATTTTCTTGATTAATGATTCAAGTGGGAGGGCCCATCTCACTACGTCTTGTACCATCCTTGGGCAGATAGTACTGGGTGCTTTAAGAAAGAAGGCTGAGCAAGGCCTGGGGAACAAACCAGTAAGCAGAATCCTCCATGGCTTCTGCTTCATCCTGTTCCTGACTCCAGTTTCAGGGCCTGAGTTCCTGCCCTGACAGCTCTAAAAGTAAACCCTTTCTTCCACAACTTGCTCTTGGTCATGGTTTTTATCACAACAATAATAAAAGCAAAAGAGAAAAGGAAAAAAAGAAAGAAAGAAAGAAAGGAAGGAAGAAAGAAAGGAAGGAAGGAAGAAAGATCGGTTCTTCAGGTGACAGCAAGCCTGTTGCAGGTAGTCCGAAGTGGGAGACCACGGCTGGAAGAGTGTGAAGGGATGCAACCCATAGCCGAGCTAGAGTGGTCCTGAGGCTGGCGGTTCTCTTTCATGGCTCACCACTCATTGGACTGTGTGGAATATTAGTAGCATCATCATGCAAGTCTATGAGGGTTTCCCTGTCAGTGACGCAAATGCACTGTGAGAAGCAGCAGGGACTTTCGGGGATGGCTCAGATACTTCATTGTTTTTCCATTTATTTTTAAAATGCAAATTACACTAGTAAGTCAAAAAAATCACTCTGTTAAAAATACATTCAGAATTAACAAATGCAAGAGAGGAGAGAGAGAGAGAGGAAAAAAAAAAAGACAGATCAGGGTTATTAACTCTTGCTTTCAGAATATTAGGTTATAACAAAAGCTCAGCCTAGAAAAATAGCATTCTTCACCAGATTTTGAGGAGGATACAGCTGTACAACTTGGATGTTTCCCAGATAGAGTCAACCACACTACTGTGCCTCCTGCTCCTAAAAAGGCCCGCCCTCTGACTACTCTTTAGTAGTCAACAACTGTTTCTGAAATATTTGGTGGCGATGATATAGTGATTTGGTGGAGAGTTGGCTGCAACTTAAAACGAAACATGACGACTTATTTTATTCCCTCCCTACACATGTACTACTTCAAGGTGGAATCCCATTACAATAGCAATATGGTAAAACCTCATTTCAATAGTCACATTAGAATAGCTTCTGGCATGTATAGTATTTATATTTTAGGAATAAAAGGACAATACACTGGTGAATAGTTTTCCTCAAACATTAAACATGCATATCACTATAAAAACACCATATGTGGTTTCACCGACATGTTTGCAACTGTTCACTTTATGCATGTAGGTATGGACCGACATAAACAAGCCACTGGGAAAACTCTAGTGTGAGTGCTGAAATCATTTTCTGCATGTGGTTTATGTGCCAATGGTCACTTTCAGTTTCTTTATCAGGTTTAAATGGGTATGTGGGCACATTTTACAAACATCTATGCAAAGACATCAACTGGCCTGTCTTATGGAGATCTGAAAGTGGGTTAAGATGCAAAAAGGGTTAACCCAGTAAACAAAACTGTAAGTAGCAAAAGAAAAAAAAAAAGTTGCTCCATGCCAACATCTAACTTCACAGTCTGAATTTCACTGCATGTCAAGATGATAAAGAAAACTTGACCTTAGTGTCTCACATGGATCGAAGAAAAACATGACTCATCTGTGTTACTGATAAGCTTGAGCTAATTATGTTTTCCACTAATGAAAATCAAACAGTGCTTGAAAATATAGAACTAAATTTCCTAGGAGTTCAGAATATCCCATAAACACATTGACCCACTATTGTCTCCAAAGGCATCTCATTGCCAACTACGTCAACAGCACAGGTTTTTTTTTTTTTTTCTGCCACAATAATACAGGAGGATTGAAATACACTCTAACACACAACAGATCCCCCAGATACCACAAAGAGATCTCAAAGATTTCACTAAGTTAACTATTGCTCCCCCCACCCACCCCAAAAATAATCTCGTACGCCGAAGTTAGAAAAGAAAGTTCACCTACATTGGGTCTTGGATTTGAATTAGATATAAAAGAGTAAACATAGCGAATACATAGTCAGTTGGCCTCTGTCATAGGAACCCACAGCTCTTTCCTGTGGTAGGAAAAGCCATTTGCTCCTAGAGTGCAAGAAATACAAGCAACCAGTCAAGCCATCTCTGCTTTCAGTAGAGTTGAGTAGATTAATACATTTCACTTGGTTCCACTCCAGCTACATCAGAAGGCCGTGTTCAAGAGACATGAAGATGACAGCTGTGGTTGCCACTGGGACTTGTCTCTTTGTGGCCACGGAAGGGGCTCAGTGGTAAAGCATCATGTTCTTACACAGACACATTGGAGCTGCTGAGAGTTTCCGTCTTGCTCCTTGATGTGAGACAGAGTCAAATTGCTCAGAATTAACAGCAGTGTGTTGGCCTAAAGGAAGTGACTGGGGGACGCCTGCACTGAGAGTCTTGGGCACACAACTCAGGTGGGTTAAGGCAAGTAAGTACAGTATAGCCTTTAGGGCAAAACAACCTGCCATTTCAGATTTGGTACAAGGTCATCACAGCACATTCTGTCTATATATATATATATATTTTTTTGCAATTATGTTGCCTAAGTAGCTGTGGTGCTATCAAGATGTATGGTATGGAATACAGAAAATGGGGTTCCAAACTAGTGTGCCTGGGTTAACTTGGCACCTCACAGAGCCAACAGGTTGGGCTGCGGAGGAGTAAGTAACAGCCTGCAGAGGGCACCAACAACATGTCTCCTTCTCCACCTTCAAAGATGGGGAGAAGGGAGCCTGCTTTAAGGAAATCCAGGATGGGACGTCCTGCATATTTATCAGTTTCAGTCAGATAGAGGAGGTCCAGGGGAGTTGATGTGTGTGTGATCGTGACGGTGGTGTGTGTGACTGTGTGCGCACTCGCACGTGTGTGCTTCCACACATATGTCTATGTAAAACTTCTTGTTTGATCTGGTAACGTGTGTGTGTGTGTGTGTATGTGTGTGTGTTTAAACTCATTTGCTTCTTTCTCTTCATAAAAGGCAGGAGACCACTGCACAAGTCATTTGAGAAGTCCATGGACTGACAGACAGAAGTCATCTGTGTTATTTTGACCTAAGAGAGAGAAAAGATGCTTGTAATCAAGAGAGAATGCTGGATGCTTATTGCTGCCACCCTCGCTTCTCCAAACACAAGAGCAAATGAAAGGAAAGGTTGGGGAAGTAAGGAAACAGAATCTCAAAGTGGGGTTTAGACAATATTTGTCTCCCTTTTATGTCTCAGGGCCATGTCACCAATAGAGGTCACTTATGATCATTCAGCGAGTAGATGAAATGAGTATGGACTGCCAGCAGCTGCCAAAATGATGCAGTGTTTTTTTGCATGCTGTCTAGTACATCACAGTATTAGGAAGGGGACACCATCATGTCCATATGCGCTATGGCACATAGGTCAGTTGGGACTGGAAAACCTTGTTAGAAAGTTAATGAGATGACATGGGAATTTCTGATAGCTATCAATTTATTTTGTATGAGTGTGACAGACTGTAGTTAGGGAGAGAGAACCTTTCTTATTCTTAATTGAAGAATCATAAACTAAGAACACCCATGCAATTGAACTACAAATAAAGAGGGCAGTTTATCCATTGGCTGTGACTGTTGTCAGTGACTTCATGGCTTGATCCAAGAGCCAGGCCACAGATTTGTTTCATGTATCCCACGGCTAAAATTCTACATTGCATTTTAGCATTTGTTTTCTTTCAAAAGAATAGCTTTTATTTCCAGTGGCTTTATAATATTGCTAGGATGCTTGAACTGGCCCGTGATGTTAAATTACACTTACTTTACAAGACATATTTACGGCGAGTTGACATGAAAATGTATACTCCGAATGACGAAGACAGAGGAGGTGCTCAGGGCTCTGCCTCTCAGTGGGGATGAAGCTTATAGGTGAATCAAGTTTGATTTTTCACAAGTTCCTACTAGGTAATGGCTTTCAGAGGACGGACTCTGAGGGCTGCATAGTTGTAAAGCTCTCCACTCAACACTGTATAGTGTAAAGTCAAAAGGAGGTATGGGAGATGGAGAAAGGGGGCAGGGCACATGTATGGAAACATGACGGTCACATTAGCCGTGTGAACCAGTACGATAGAACCAGGGAGGGCAAACGGCAGGCTGGATTCACAGTCCATTTAAGAAATCGAAGAGACATCCAACAAGGCTCAGGAAAAGTGCATGCTGCTCTCAGCAGCACCACTAACAGGTTGGGCGAGTCTTGTTTTCCTCTCTCTTGATTCTATTTCCTCATTTACAAAATAAAATCACAAGGTTTTGTGATGTGATGTTTTCTAAGGGATGTTTTATGGAAGAGGTGAAGGCAGAATTTTGACTAGTAAGTTTCATGTGCCTTGAGTACTCTGAGCACCCTAGACACGGGTCCTGTTAAATGTTTAGACATTCATGGGCAATGGGACTTCAAAGCTGTCCTACCATTGTGCCATTCCCAGGCACTGATGGGGAAAACGATATCTGACTGTTTATTGGGCAGGCAACGTTTTCTATTTAGGAAAATTAGGGAAAGTTTTGTTCTTAGGGAATTTAATTCTTAACAAAGATAATCCTTTTAAAATCCTGGTTTGAAGATTAACATTAGCATTAGAGATGCTTGATTGGAAACAATCTGTTTGATAACAATATACTTGTTCAGGAAATAATGTGGGGAGTGGATAAACACATGCCATCTTTGGGGAAGACAAACGTTTCAGTTTTCTTGGAAAAAAAGTGACTAAGGGAAGCGGAAGCTACCCGAACACTTACGCTCCCAACAAATTAAAAGCTTTAGTAGTTTCAGCCCCAGCATTGTGTGCTCCTAGCACCATCCAACATGCTTATAGTAGTAGGGGTATGAAAGCTACTAGGAGTTGAAGAGTGGATATTTAAATAAAGCATTGTGCTTGTCTCGTAAGGCTGCAGCCAGGCACTCAGGGAATTACTGAGAGCTGTTGGAAAGGAAAGGGAGGGCATCAGTGAGGACTTCAGGCATATTAATTTGGCAGCCATGTGTAGGATGGGATGAGAGTTCAGAAATAATGGAATTGGAGAACTCAATGGTTGCTCATGGATGCTGGAAGTCTGTGGCTTGGGATGTAAAGGAAGAATGTGTGATCTACCGTTTATAGAGGCGATAATGCTGTGGATGGTATGTGGTATTGCTTGATTTCTGAACAGATGCAATCTGTTTATACCAGTGGTGCTATTCAAACACTTGCAGAAGACTACAAGGGACACATGGAAAAAGGCAGGCACAATGCATACATCATTCTCCTTTGAAAGAGAAACTTAGGAGTGTCTCAAGATTAATCTGTTTGGAGTAGAAGTACCCCCAAACTCCATTCATTATCCTACGTGCTGCAGTTATTAAAAGGTAAATGACTTAATGGTGGAGGACAACGACAACAAACACATATCTTCAAAGAGAAGTTCACATTTCAAAATGAATTGGAAGCTTACTTTCTATTTTGATCTTCTCTTGCAATTCAGCATATCACTTGATGCTGAGATATAGAATTTGCTATCAGTTGTTATCCAAGGGGATTTGCCTAAACACAGATATAAAAATCAGGCTCTGATTGTCTGTGCTCTTGAGCGCTACAGTTAAGGCTTTGATCAGCTTCAGTCCTCGTGCTCCAGTTTCATTTTAACCTTCACACTGATAAAGTACGGCTTAGAGTTTGATTTTTTTTTTTGGAATATGTATCTATTACTAGGGTGAGCTAGCATTTATCATCTACATGAACACTCAAGACTAATATGGAGGGCTGATACAACAATATGAACACAACCAGCATCAACTGGGGCTATACTGGGAAAGCCAGAGTTTTGTATAGTTACATGTAACTGCCTATACTGTTAGAATGTTTTCAAAATACACACATTTCAGGTAATTCAAAGAATTGTTATATATTAGAGGCCTTTGAGCCATATAGATGATACTTACATAACACTAAAGAAAACTTTAAAGATGACCTTTTTGATGTCATTTTTTTAAACATGAAGAAAATGTTTTAGAATCATCCTAGTTAAAACAATATTAATCATAGAAAATGAAAATATAAAACCAAGGGAAAGTTGCATGCATTTTTTTGTGCCATTATACATTTACTTGACTATCTTTTCATACACTAGAAAGATACTTTCCAAGTCAAGTACTTACATGTACATTGGTTGTAGTTGTAAGTGAGATGTCTTCTGAGGCCCTTGATATCCATAAGAATCAAAGCCACCTATGAAGTCAACTGAAAAGGGACAATTGCATTTGTTAGTTCCCTTTTCAGAATATATAGAAATGAATGATCAAGGTCCTCACAAATTACTAACATTAACTTTAAAATAATCAAATAAGCTAAGACTAATGATCAAAGAGCATGAAAAATAGTTTCTTCAAGGTAGTGATTTTCTTTCTTCAACAATGATATTTAATTATTGCTTTAGAGCTTTCTTTATACTTTGCAGAAGGTAGTTTGCATATTTATCAAGTAACAAAGACATAAGTGAACTTATAAAACTTCATTTGCACATTAGATGAAATATGAACTTTTGGTTAAAGTGGAGGAGTTTGGGGGAACACATTACAAGTGTTATAAGATGAAAACAATCGTAGTCAATTCCATGTATCTGTCCAGTTGCAGCAAATTAATATTATGTATTATAATGACCAAGTACAGAGTACTGTAGTTGAATATTACATAAATTAACTCATCACTATGCTTGCCATCCCATCATATGGATTATAATCTAAAACAATAAGTTAGATGTGGAACTAGGTCTAACTAATCAATGCATTGTATACCCAGATATCAAGTGAAAGACCTAATCAAATACAAGAATCACTATGGCAGATAGTATTTTCCAAAATGCTGAAAGAACATTGCCTATACCACACGTTCTTACAAAGTAACATTGGTTATCTTCCCATCCCATGATTTTGATTGCTATCATTTCCTCTCAAGCTTAGATAGAGGTGTTGGGACAGGTTTGAGTCTTGCAGCAAGGATGCTATATTTACTTTAGAGCTAGATCATTAAGGGTCATTTATTTTCTTCTTTTTTCCTTTGGTGGGCTTTCTTTTTATATAGCCACCATACTATGAAGAAGCCCAAGCTAGTTTACACTGAGAAATGAGAAAATGATTAGAACACACATATTTAACCCATTGTCTAGCTGAGGTCCTAGCCTATAGCTGCTATCCATGTCCAGACATATGAAAAAATATCTCTACCTGATTACAGACTCCAGCTGTTGAGTCCATACAGTCTTGCGGTACTCCTAGCTCAGTTGGTCTCCGCCATCATAGAATGTAGATAATTCTATCACTATGCCATTCCTGTCTAAGTTATGAATCTTCAGGAATTTTTGGTTTTTATATTTGAGACAGAACTTTTCTGTGTAATCCTGAGTGTCCCAGAACTCCCTCTATAGCCCAGACTAGCTTCAAATCGGAAATCTATCTGCCCCTGCCTTCCACGTGCTGGGATTACAGCATAATAAATGCTTACTTTATAGCACTAAGCTTTGGTGAATCAATCAAGCAAACAAGCAACAGCAACAACAAAACGGGAAGGGTGGAGACTTCTGTGAAAAAGCTATGCTTTGCCTTCTGGTTTTTCAGGTGCTCATATTGAGGCTGTGTCATGAAATGGGAGGCAAAAACTATAAAGGGCCTACAAAGAGATTACAGCAAAGAGAAAGACTGGAAAATAGAGACTAAATTAGAATTGACTCAGAGACCTTCGTTTTTCTAGTAGTTTATTCTGTTGGCTTATGTTATCTTCCTTTGGTTCTCTTGTTAATACCCTAGAGTAGTACAGACAGAAAGTCCAGCAAAAAGACTGAGATAACATTAAGTCTATGAGGTGTATGCAGTAGGAAATCTTCCCCTCATGAAGGATGTTATTCTTTAGTGTGATATAGGTATAGGAGTCATTATACTCCTTTTTGTCATATTCACATATCCACAACTTCTCCAAATATTAATATTCCCCTTCAGAGCTGTACATTAGTTACAACTGATTAACCTACATTGCTATATCATTATCACCAGAAGCTAAGAGTTTCCTCTAGGGCTCACTCTTGGTCTTGAAAAACATATATGGGTTTTGAAAAATATATATGGCATGCAACTACCAGTATAGTATAAAAAGTAGCCCCATTGAGTGAAAATGTCCCTGTACTCCATATAATAGCCTTATTTCCTAGCTCCTGTGGCAACTGATCTATTTTGTATATCAATAATTTTACTGTTTTACAAAATATCATAGAACTGGAAGCATATATCTTTTAGCAAATTATTTAAAGTCTTATTTGAGTGTGAGTGTGTGTGTGTGTGTGTGTGTGTGAGTGTGCATCTGCATGCTATTTTGCATCTGTATGTCATTGTGCACCGCTAAAGATGTCAGAGGACAGCTTTGCGGAATCAATTCTCTCCTTGTCTTTCTGTGGATTCCTGGGATTGAGGTCCTGTCACCAGGTTCCTGTGTCAGTATGTATCTATTGTGTTGTCCTGCCCATATATATATATATATTACTAGTATCTAACTGACTTCTTTCACTTCAAGTTTCTTCTATGTAATGTTCAGTTGGGTATGGAAACTGGTGCACATGTTTGTACAGGTGCATATGTGAACATGTGTGTAAATGGATTTGGAGTTTTCCTTGGTTCAAGTTCCACCTTGGTTTTTGAGGCAGGGTCTCTCAGTTTTACCTGAAACTCAGCTAAGCTGCCAGTATTGAACCCTAAGGATCCATCTGACACTTCCTCCTCAGTGCTGAGACAGAAATGTATACTATCACATCTATTTGCGCTTTTTCCCCCTGAGATTTTACAGTGGTGCTGGGGAGCAGACTCGGGGCTTTATGTTTGCTGGCCAGATAATCCATGGACTGGGCTATCTCCCCAGACCCTGTTTTGTTGGTGTGTGTGTGTGTGTGTGTGTGTGTATGTGTGTGTGTGCACACGCGTGTGTGTGTTATAGCGTGGCAGTGGTTTTCATTTTAGGATTGGGAAACCCTCTCCCTCCAGTTTGAAGCAGACTCTCTTTTCTCATTTAGAGTGGGACAAATTCCCAATTTGAGATAATTTTTTAAACTCAATCCAGCATTTTATAAAAGAGTAATAAAAAAAAGAGAGAAGTGCTTTCATTTGCAGAGCACACAGAGTAACACCCGAGCCCCTGACCTTCTGCCACTGTGCTCTGCATGTCTCATCACACCATCCCACTCTGAATGACTGTGACCCAAAGGCAGACAGGGGCCTGGTACACGTTCCAACATGGGTTGGTCTCTGAGAAAAGAAAAGTCTTTGTATATGACTAAGATGGACTTTTGTCATTTCACACACGAGGAAGCAAACTTAAATTAGGAGTGGAGGGCATGTTTTATACTGTTTATTGCTTGAAATTCATGCCAAAGACCAACAGCCTTGGAAGTTGTGTGCCATCAATTTCTGCTAAGTTAGTCTCCTAAAGTGTTTAGATGATTCTATATATGATCTGTGGAACAAGAATCAGATGGATCTAGTGTATCACACAGTTAAGTTTATGGTTGTTGCTGTAGTAGGTAAATCTGATTATTCTTTGAACCACGTGCAAGTGCCTTTGGGATGCCACGGATAAAGAGAATTTCAAAAGTTGAATTACTTGTGGACTAGCTTAACTTTGAAAAGGCCAGAGGAACAGTGAGTTTGCTGTGAGATTTTGTCTTTTAGGAATGTCAGGAGTGTTATTCATAAAAGTCTAACCAACATGGCTGCCTAAACAGAACCTGAAAAAGGATAACACCAATAGGTATGCTAACGTGGAAGGGCCAAAGATCACAAGGCCTCATCTTTAGACAAAGTATTATAAGCAACCAAGGAATGCTGGGACTCAGTGGGGAGCACTTTGATGGTTATCCAACACTAAATTGTCAGCCATTTGTATTGGTTGAAAAAAATGTATACTATAACATTGTACAAACTTAGCAGGATATATTTATGTATTGAAGAATTTTTATATCTATTTATCTATGTATCACATACCTATCATCTATCTATCTATCTATCTATCTATCTATCTATCTATCATCTATCTATTTATCTACATATCTACTTATCTGTCTCTCTCTCGCTATCCATCTATATCAGTAATAACCATTAAAGAAAAAGATGCCATGAATTTGAAAAAGAGTAAAAGGTCTGGTAGATGACAGCAGGAGAAATGATGTAATTATGTTATAACCCAAAAGTAAAAACAATGAAAAATAAGACTAAAACAGAAAAAAAATACCTTAATGGCACATTGGCCTATTTTAAATTTCTTTTACATGATTATTTAAGTGCCCAAGGTAACACCATCTTGTCTTGATATTAGCCTGATCCATTTTGTGCCTGCCCATGTGCTTTTCAGACCCTGACCCCGCTGAAAAGTCTCACCGATGTTGGCAACACATGCATGGTCCAAATGCACAACCAAAACTACATGCTGAAGTGTGTACCCCAAACCAGTATTACCAGGTTCTCCTGACCTATACCCGACAATGATGCCATTGTGGCTTTTGCTTGATAAGTGCTGCTCTCTGAGTTGCAGCACTAGTAGTCTTTCTATAGTGTTAACCTACTCTGGGTGGCTGACTCTAATTTGGCTTTAATTGCGTTGTGTTCTGCAACTTTCTCACCGGAACTAAAACAATTATATTGAACAGATAGCACATGGAGGCTAATGCACAATCTGAAACTTGAATGAATGATGGGGTTATGAAATATCTAACCCATCTTTCCCATGTAGTTGTGACAGCAGATAAATGTTAGGGCCATAATTTATGTCTGCATTTTTATCTTTTAGAAAAACAGTACCTTTTATCACTAAGAAGTCTCCTCAGTTCTTGAAAGAAAAAGTAAAACAAATTTGTGACTATTTCTAACTGCAGAATAGTTGCTCAGACCCTCTCAGTTTTTATCACCTGTCTTTATAAAGCAGTAATAGTTATCTTTAAAAAATATAGCCAGGTTTTTGCTCGAGGCAATGACCAGCTGAGAATGGGGTTTGAAGCCAGGCATTTTGTTTTCTTCTTACATACACTGGAACCTGATGACTGTCCCTCGTTCATGCCTATCTAGTAAATCCCTTTAAGGCTTCCAAAAGTGATCAAAGGGACAAAATCACATGTTGTATTAAAGCTAAACCTTCAGCCTTTTGTATTCCTTTTTATTATTCATTAAATAAAAATTTAGAGTTCACTAAGTTACCTAATAGTTGTAGATGCCTCTTTACTATTCAATTTTCCAGCATTTACTCTGTCCCTTTTAGAAAGTTCGCTTTCATCTTCTCCCCAACTCCAGTCTAATAATCTAGGAAGATTCTGGAGTCAACAGTAACTGACTTGGAAATTGTTTTGCTTGTATTTACCAGTAAATTATTAATGAAGTGTCATTGTTTTCTGTAACACACACACACACACACACACACACACACACACACACACACACACACACATATATATGGTGATGGGCAACAGTGTTCAAGTTTTAGGTCCTGTACTTTGTTGTCTAAAAGCTTTTGTTGTACCTCAAATGAGAATCCAAGCAGCCCTCTCTTCCAAAAGTTGTCCCTATTATCAGTAGTGTCTTGTCTGATTCTGATTATAGTGAGGGTTTTCTTTTTTTCCATTTAAAAAATGTTTTATTTCATTTTCCATTCCAACCCCAGTTCTCCCTCCCCGCCCTCCTCCTACCCCCTTGTCTCTGCCTCTTCCCACCCTCTCTCACCTCCCCTCTAGCCCACACTCAGTCCACTCTTCCTCAAGGGTAAGGGCTCCTATGAGGAGTCAACAAAGTCTGGCACAATAGGTTGGAGCAGGGCCAGGCCCCTCTTTCATCCATTAAGACTGAGCATGGCATCCCACCATAGGGAATGGGCGCCAGCAAGCCAGCTCATGTACCAGGTTTGTATCGTGGTCCTACTGCCAGGGGCCACTATAGTGAGGGTTTTCAAAGTGATAGAGGATGCTTTCTTTATAGCAACTTGGCACATTATCTTAATTAAAAAAACGTGAAAGGCAGACAGAAAAATTGCTGAGGATTGTAGGGTGGGTATCTTTTGCTTGGTATCTGTCTGGTATCCACTTATAAGTGAGTACATACTATATTTGTCTTTCTGGTTTTGTGTTACCTGACTCAGGATGATTTTTTTCTAGTTCTGTCTATTTGCCTTCAAATTTTAGAATGCCATTGTTTCTTACCACTGAGTAGTACTCCATTGTGTAAATATACCACATTTTCTTTATCTGTTCTTCAGTTGAGGGGCATCTAGGTTGTTTCTAAGATCTGGTTATTACAAATAATGTTGCTATGAACATAGTTGAGCAAATGTCCTTGCAGGGGCTTGAGGGAGGTTGATCCCTAATTTTCTGAGAAATTGCCATACTGATTTCCACAGTGTCTGTACAAGTTTGCACTCCCACCAGCAATGGAGGAGTGTTCCTCTTTCTCCACATTCTCTCCAGCATAAGCTGTTATTGGTGTTTTTGATTTTAGCCATTCTGATCTGTGTAAGGTGGATCTCAGAATGGTTCTGACTTGCATTTCCCTGATGACTAAGGATGCTGAGCATTTCCTTAATTGTCTTTCTACCATTTGAGATTTTTCTCTTGAGAATTCTCTATTTAGATCTGTACCCCATTTTAAAAATTGGATTATTTGATAATTTGATGCCTAGTTTCTTGAGTTTACTAGAACCTTCTTCCAGAAACAGATGGAAGCAGATGCAGAAATCCACAACTAACCAATGGGCTAAGCTCCTGGAGTACAATCAACGTGTGGGAGGAGCAAAAATATGAACAAAGGAGTCAAGACCGTGATTTGGAAACCCACAGAATCAGGTGATCTGAGCTAGTGAGAGATCACTGACTTAGGTCTGACAAATGAGGAACCTGCATAAGACTGAACTAGACTCCCTTAATATAGGTGACAATGGTGTGGCTGGGACAATATATGAGGTCACTAGCAGTGGATCCAAGGTCTAATACTAATGCACAAACTGACTTAGTGGAGCCCATATTATATGGAGAGATACCTTGCCCAGCCTAGACACAGGAGTGTGGGGGTGGAGAGATGCCTTGGTCCTGCCTCAATAAGATGATGGGACAGACTTAGTAGATTTCTTAGGGGAGACCTTCCCTTCTCTGAGGAGCAGATGGGAGGTGGGGGGCTGGAGGGGAGCAGGAGGAGAGGAGGGAGGGGGAACAGGGAATGGAATGTAAAAAAATGACTAAAATAATGAAATAAAAAAGAAAAATTACTGTGATCAGAATCAGAATTAGGGGTGTGAGAAGGGAAAGATGTCACTGGCTGCAAGAAAAATTGACAAAGAGATAGAAAAAGGGCTATAGAAAGTGTTAGAACGGGAAGGGGTTTCTGTTGACTAGCGCAACATTGCTGTATTCCCATAGAACCAATGCAAATGTATCTAGGGAGTTAGTGGTTGGCTTCCTTTCCAAAATATCGTATTTAAATTAAAAGGGATACAGCTGGATGTCAGGTGCAGGAAAAGGGAAACAATTGTAAAGCAAGAGCTTAGAGTGATGGATTTCCCCCTTCTTATTCAGCTTCACTTTGCTTCATTGTTTAACTGTCACCACCTGACACAGTAGGAATCTACTGGTTTCTTTGTATTTGTCTTCACCACTGTAACGTAAACTGTATGAGACTGACTGTTCTGTGTTTTTTACTCCAGTAGCTTAAAAACACACAACAGCATTTGGCTTGTGGAAGACACTCCATCCATATTTACTGGATAGATTGTATATACTTTAGGCTACAAAGGAAAATTAGGCAATAGGCAATTGATCAGCACATGGAAGATTATAGCAAAATTTCAAGACATAGTTGACTGAACGCTTTCATCCTTCCCTCCATCAGGCCTTGAGCAATAATAAAGAGAACATCTTTCAGATATAAACAAAATAGACTTTTTGGATCCCATCAGGGAAGGCTGTCACTCCATCTTCTTTGACTAAGAGACATGGCAGCAAGAAGGATGTCAGGGCACGCTTTAGTGTTAGTGTGGTGCAGGTGAGAGGATCCTCTGCTACTGGACTCTGCCCTAGTATTTTATACAGTGATGGTTACTGGGAAAACCATTCTTTTTTCTGTTTTTTAAATTTAAATTTGAAAAATAAGGTTGTTTTACATGGCAATCCAAGTTCCCTCACCCTCCCATCCTCCCCTATCACCCCTACCAAACCCCAGATCATCCCCTTTCTGTGCCCCAGGGATGGTGAGGCCTTCCATGGGGGATCTTCAAAGTCTGTCATATCATTTGGGGCAGGGCCTAGGCCCTCCTCCATGTGTCTAGGCAGCTAGACACTAGCATAATTCCTGGAATCTAGTTACAGAGAGGGAGGAGTGATGAGCAAAGGGGTCAAGACCAGGCTGGAGAAACCCACAGAATCAGCTGACCTGAACAAGGGGGAGATCATGGACACCAGTCTGACGGCTGGGAAAACAGCATAGGACTGACCCAGATCCCCTGAATGTGGGTGTTAGTTAGGAGGACTGGGCAGTCTATGGGGTCTCTAGTAATGGATCAGTATTTATCCCAAGTATATGAATGAACTTTGGGAGCCCATCCGACGTATAGGGAAAACCATTATTCTTACTGAACATTCACAGGACCCCAAGGTGAGGCGCAGAACTGAATAGATGTGCCAAAATAAAATTTGAATTTGTTTAACCTTTATCATTGGGTGGATTTGTGTTTGGTTCCTAGAAGACAAAGTTTTCAATGGTTTGATTAGGACAAAAAGTATGCAAAACTATACATAATTAGTATACAAAATTCAATGAATATGAACATTGGCACACCCATCGCATCTTTCTTCACAGCAGAGATGCCAGCACATCCATCCTGTCCAACAACCTCCTAGGAATATGACTTTTATTTCAAGTTCTGTGGTGCTTTCCTGTGGCCTTAGTTTTCCTATCTGCAGTGAGGGTGTATCTGTATTCTGACCTATGGTGGGAGGGACATAGAGGGAGAGGCAATTATTTTAAATTAGAAAAGTATCATATCAATTTAATAACTATGATTTAATGACATAAATCATAGCAGAAATCTAGGGGAAAAATGTCCCTTGAATAAATACTCTTTGCTAAAATCTGTTCCCTGTTGTGAACCTCCCTTCTCTTTAAACTAAATCATGAATACTTAGTCCAGCATACTAAAACTGCCTTTTAAAATACATGTTGGCAGTGAGGTATTGTAGCAAAAAATTGTCCCTCTGTTATTAATGACAAGGCCACTAATCAACATATTCTCTTCAGGAGACAGAGCTGCAGAGAACCACGAAGGGAAATGTCGAATGGCAGTTTTCCGAAAGCGAAGCCTAAATATTTAGGAGAGCACATTGAAGGGCATTAAAGAATACGTGTGGGCCTGGAAAACAGTGTCCATCCATCCATTATCTCTGCAGGTATGAATTTCAAGGGCACTTACATCCAGATGCACAAAAGGAACTGAGAACATAATTAACCACAGGACAACATGAAAAGAACGGGCTTTCTCCTTTCTCTCACCCAGACCGATGGTATGAACTTGATGTGTTCCATCTAGCTAAAGTCCCTGAATGAAGTTTGAACTTTGAACCCCCGCTCTTAAATTCTGATTAAGAAAACACAGTCCCTATAGTAATCTTGTTGTTGCCTGAAAGGTCACTGCAGTGTTGTGCTATGAAGGGCTTCTAGCCAGCAGGAACACACACACACAGAATGGAAGGAGACTCATGAACTGACTCAGGGCCAGCCCCTCCACTTCCTCTGTTCAAGTGTATTTTCTTAGGCTCTTGGATCTTACTTTTCATGTCCTTCTTAGTTGCATCAGAAGCAGAGTTTTTTTAAAATGTTAAGCCATTGCCACATGTTAATAAATGAAAATGAAAAGCAAGAACAACCTTACTGTCATCATAAATAGAATGGGGATTTAGCTGGAAGTTGTTTGAACAACTGCTTGAAGCTTTTGTTTCTAAATGCTAATAAAAATGAAGTACAACTTGCACATGTTTAACTTAACTGTCTTTTCCTAATTCTCAGGAAGCTAAGTACCATAGATAAAACTTTAAACTCATGGGCCCCCAGACTGATAGCTGGGAATCCAGCATGGGACTGACTCAGACCCCCTGAACATGGGTCTCAGCTAGAAGGCCTGGGCAGTCTGAGGGACCTCTGACAGGGATACAGGATGTATTCCTGGTACAAAAAAGGACTTTGGGAGCAATTCCCCATGGAGGGATACTCCCTTAGCCTAGAGACAGGAGGGAGGGCCTAGTCCCTACTCCAAATGACCTGACAGATTTTGGTGATCCCTCCTGGAAGGCATCACCCTCCCTGTGGAGGGGGAGGGCGGGCAGGTGGAATGGGAGGTGGGGTCGGGGCCGTGGGAGGGAGGGAGAGGGAACTGGGGTTGATATGTAAAATAAGAAAAAATAATAAATACGTATAAAAATGAAAAACAAAACAAAACAAAACAAACAAAAAAAAAAAAAAAAAAACAAACCAAAAACCAAAAAAAGAAAAAAACTTTAAGCTGGGCAATGGTGGCACATGCCTTAACCCCAGCAGAGGCAAGTGGATCTGTGAGTGTGAGGCTGGACTGGTCCGTAATTCCTGGTCCAGGACAGCCAGAACTGTTACACAGAGAAACACTGTCTGGAAAAAAGACCAAATTTTAAGGCTGTGTCATGATTTTCTGTTGAGACCACAAGCTCAGTGTCAGTATCTTTGGATAAATAATGGCCCCAGGTAAAATGACCCAGAGAAGTAGAGGGGTAGCCTTAAGTGGGAGCTCCAGAGGGTGAGATCTGTGCAGAGGGTATGTATTTATTTACAATATGGTACCTCTAAGTACGTCGTGTTTCCTCTGAGGTCTAATTTCTTCTACTTTTAAAATATAGCTAAAACTTCTTTATTTTTGTTTTGAGAATTTCATATATAAGTACTGACTGTAGATCATTTCCACCCCTCCTCCCCCATCAACTCATCCCAAGAACACACCCTCAAATTTATGATCTCTTCTTTTAAAATTACTGCTACACACACACACACACACACACACACACACACACACACACACACACACAGAGCTGAGATGTCATGGATCCAGATTCGCTGTTTTATACAAAACACACTATCTTGTAGCAGACATCCTGTGTCTCTGGCTCTCACAATCCTTCCATCCCTCTTCTGGAATGTTCCATGAGCCTTAGGTGTTGAAGTTCTGTTGTAAATCTATCAATTGGAATTGGATGTACTATAGTTGGTTCTTTGCATTTTAACTAGTTGTGGCTTTTTGTGCTGCAAATAGTAGTTTTGGGCCACACATATCTGTGGGTATAAAGATAAATATTTAGAATGCCATGAGGGACAGAAATGGTTTAAGAGAGTGACATCCCTCTAGACGTTCCTCTAGGGCCCATGACATCACCAGGCATGGGTAGCTGGCTAAGGTTATAGTATAAAAACATGGATTTCCTTCTATTAAGTAGGTTTTAAGTTACATAGATGGCTTTTGGTTACCCCTGAGATGTAAGCACTACTATTGCTCCGTTGGGGATGTCTAACAATTTTAGCTTTGAAGGATTGAGAGTATCAGATTTCTTACCTGTGTAAGACATTAAAAGCACACAATGGCTAGGTGTTAGAATCCATCTTCATTTTTTAAAGTAAAATATTTACACATGGGGAGTGATTGGGGTTATTCTTAAATGGAGATTTTGACTATTTCCTGACAAATTTAGAATGTTTAGGGCCAGATGAATAGACAGAAATAAGGCTCAAAGATGCAAACTGTAGCTGAATTTACTGAAGTTTTATATGGAATGATATAAACATGGATCTCATCAGCATAACCCTGGGCGTGGGGCAGAGGCATGGCTATCGAGACTCCAGTCTTAATAAATAGAAAAATAGCGTGTGAGACCCATTGCAGGAAGATTTATCAAAAGGCAACTTGCATAGTGCACTTTTATATTTTGAATACTTTGAGAGATCACCTTGTCTCTATCAATAAGGACTAGGAGAGTCTGGGACCATCATATTTTACTAATGGTCTATGCATATTTAGCAAGGGCGTAGGAGAAAGTGGGCAAGAACATAGTGAGAGCCAAACATCTTGGATTGGGCAGGAGGTCAAATTGTGGAGGATAAAGTACTCTGCCAAGAAAAGCTTACTAGTTCCTTTCAGATATGGGCAGCATTCCAAGCATACGATAGAATATTTGCCAGAATTGTTGAGGGTCTGGGGAAGAGGACCAAAGAGTCAAGTTTTGTGTTTGAATACTTGACTTAGGAAGCCTGGAAAGATGAGGGGCAGGCCTTGTGGAGAGTGTGACACACCACTGTCAGAAGGGTGAAGCCCTGTTGAGCAGTAGCTAGCAGCCAGCCAGGCATGCTGAGTGTGCATTTGCAGCCAGTTAGTGACTCCTCCGTGATGGGCAAGTACCCATAATTAGAAATGGAGAAACTGCATTGTTACTTAATCAGACACAGATGCTGCAAATCCAAGCATGAAAAAGAATGGTAGGTGAGGATGTGCATCCAGAGTGCTTGTTTGCCCTCCCTGGAGGCAGGGGATGAGAAAGAAGGTGTAAAGAAGTCAGAGGCAGGAGAATGAGGAGAAAGAGAAGTTACACAAGAGTCTCAGAATGGTGGTCTCAGGGAAGTTTTCTCCCATTGTAATGTAGGTCAACCAAGTGCAGCCTGCCCAGTGGAAACAATGGAGAGGTGAGGGCAATGTGAGGGTTGATCAGGACCCTGGTAAGAGCCAAGGAAAGGAAGAAACGAAGTGTCAGAAAATGATGGATCCCGTTATTTTTGCTACTTTCTGTAAACGGGAGAAGCACACAGACTATCATGACACACACAGACTACCATGACAAGTCTAAGCCAACTTCATCTTCCAGATGCCCGGGCTTGGTTGCCATTTGGATTGATTGGATCTCGCAGCCTTTGTTTTGTTCACCCTTGTTAGAACTGCTTTCAATTATATATGACATGGCTTTTAGAAAGAAATGGAAGGGAACAGTATTGCAAGTTAAAGATGAGCTAGTTAGACATGATTTGACTTATCTTCTCAGCTGACATCCAGGATATATTTAGAATGCCCAACTCATTTAAATGCAACAGTTCTAATTAGATTGGTGGGGACATTAATGTAGGCATAGTTAGAGAAATAAAATGGAAAAATGCATGCTATAATCACCTATTAGAGAAAAAATCCTCGCCTTGTGCCTTGTAATGTTTGTATAATCATATTATCTTGCAAGGTCTAGAAAGTAAAACCAGAAAACTCCAGAGCTTAAACTGATCATCTGGTAGGGCAGCGCTCACAGTTCCAGCTAAGAAGCTAGCCAGTGGTTACCCAACATTCTTATTGGTACATAGGCACATTGAAAGAAATTTAGCTATTTCAGGCTAATTGAAAACATGTAAAATTATCCACATATGTACTATAGTAGAACTTTGGCTAACGTGGACCTGAAACTTAGGTACAGTAGTTTTCTGCAAAAGAAAAAAAAAAAAAAAAAAAAAAGACGTCTATTTTTATTCATTTGTATGTGTCTCTGTGATTTATCCGTGTAATTTCAGCCAGAGTATCACTTTGTACCCCAGCTTTCCTGGTCTGAGTTCTCCTCATGCCTTATCATTAACATCTGAAATTGTATGTTGGACGTAGACATCATGAAAATAAAGTTCATATCAGTTTGCTTCATTCCTGGCAATGCGCACAGACTGGCTGATCAATACGTAGTCGTCAGAAGCAGCTCTCTGGGATGCCACAGTGATGGGGAAATTGTACTTAGAACCACAGATGCCAGCCCTGGTCTCTTCTGCCCCCCTGGTCTCACTGAGCCCCTTTCTTACTTCGTTTCCAGCAAGACATCTCAGTGTCCCGTTCTGCTACTGTAAAGCTAGGGAATTAAAGTGTGTAATTGCTCATATAGTTCACAGTTCCATGATTCTGCATAATTCCATACTTCTGGGATTGGTTTGCACACTAATGGGAGTGATAGAAACATTAAAGGAGTAATTCCAAAATTTAGTTATTTCTAGCTAGATGTTATGATTATGCTCTGATGTTATTAAGCAAATTTACTGGAAGATGAGCTTATCTGTATCTCTTGGTCTGTCTGTCTCTTTATCTCTCTCCCTTACACATACACACACCCACCCACCCATCACTCCCCCCACATTCCACATGCATATATATATATATATATATATATATATATATATATATATATATATGCAAACCTGGGTTGAAAGTACTAGAAAAAAATATAATGTTTGTACTGAACATATGAAGACATTATTTTTTTTGGTGTCAATAGTTCCTCAAAATACAATGCCACAACATTTATGTGTCATTTACACTGTGTTAGGTATTATGATGATAATTCAAAGTGTATTGAAGTTATGTGTATGGCATTTGCAAGTACCACATAATACTATGTAAGAGAAGTTCAGCATCTACAAATCATAGGAGGGCCCTGGAATCTCCCATGGATATAGAAGGATGATTTCTTACAGCATCTGGAACTTGTGGCCTGACAGCTCTCAGTGGAAAAACAGAGCAATGAACAATGCAGGGCCCAGGAGAGGAGAGTGGGATTGACAGGTTTGGAGCACATTGAAGCACTGTTCCTATTCATTTTATCTTAGTGATGCTGGAGTACGGGTGTGCACCTGTGCCATTCTTTAGCAGCCCTACTCTTGAGAACTCTTTCAATATCAACTTCATTAGTTACAAAGGCAGCAAGCCATATCCAATTTTCTTTTTGTGTCAGGATTGTTCATGTATACACCAGACTTCTTTGTTAGAAACATTTATAATTAATCCTATAAACAAACATATAAACAAACATGCAAATTTCACACTCTCTGCCCCTGTGTGTGTGTGTGTGTGTGTGTGTGTGTGTGTGTGTATGTATGTATGTATGTATGTATGTATGTATGTATGTATTTGAAATTTAAACTACAGACCTAACCTCATTTCCAATTGATAATAGACATGGAATCCCAGAAGTGCTCTAAACCTCTTGATAGTAACATCCTAATTTCCTTTCCTGGTAAACGTTTTAAATAAGATTTTTGCGCCAAAGGAAATTAACCTTTAAATTAATCGTAATTATAAAATGCCATCACTGATTTTTGTCTTCAGCCTAATTACTTTCTATTATTTAAACAAAACTGTACCTCCTGTGAGCTTGAACTTTGTATCTTTTTCACTCCTTACCACACAGTACCGACTTATTGTATCAGAGGGCACCCACAGCATTCTTTGCTACAGAAGCCTTCTTTAAATGTCACGGGGACCCAGGACTTACCTCCAAGCCCACTCAGAGACAAAGGACTCTTTCAGGGCCCACATGCAAGGTGTCTCTACTCTGTTGCTTCCATTACACTTGTCTGTTAATGGGGCCTCAGAGATCCATTACATCTCCATCCGAGATGGCTAGAGTCCATGCGTTTCCCCCAGCTTCCTTCAGCTGTCTCTGTATGTTTCTCCATAATGATCTTGACCTCCTTTGCTCATATATTCCCTCCTCCCTCTCTTCCACTGGATTTTGGGAGCTCAGTCTGGTTCCATAGTGGGATGCCGTGCTCAGTCTTAATGAATGGGAGAGGGGCCTGGCCCTGCCCCAACCTATTGTACCAGACTATGTTGACTTCTCATGGGGGCCCTCACCCATGAGAAGGAGTGGACTGGGGGAGGGCTGGGGGGGGACGTGATGGGGGTGGGAAGAGGAGGAGGGAAGTGGGAGGAGGGGTGGTAAAGAGAACTGTGGTTAGAATATAAAATGAAATAAAAAATAAAAAAGGAAAAAAGATTTAAAAAATGACAAAAAGAGAAGGAGATGGCTAAGATCATCCTCCTTTTTCTCTTCCATACCACTTCCAAAACAAAGATCAACTGGATTCGGCGCAGTGGTCAGCGGCCAGCGTTCATGAGGAGACTAACCGTCAAGGTCACTATCTTCTCAGCACAACTCTGGCCCAGAGGGCTGTCCCCGAAGCTAGCCCTTTGTCAAAGCTGGGACTGAAGCATCCAAGAAACTTTATGAACATGTATATACAATTCTGGTGCCTAAAAGTCTATTTTTCTGCAACTTGACTCCTGCTGTTCCTGTGCCTTTATTTATGTGAGGTTACAAGCGCAGAGCACTTATCACAGGTGGCCTGGGTCTGAAGAGATAGCTATCCTAATTAGCCTTAATGATAAAAGCCCGTAGTCAGATATTAGGGTGAGAGCTGAAAGATCAGAGACTCCCAGGGGGCAGCCACCAGAAACTTCTTACCTTTATGAAATCTCAGACTGAATGGTGGAGATCCTGTCTCTAGGAATCCTCAAACTAAATGGGTCAAGATCTTGTCTCCACCTGCCTTATATTCCTGTCTTTACCTCCTAGTGCTGGGATTAAATTCATGAACCTCATGAGATCCCAAGTGAAAGATATTAGTCATCACTGCTCGGCTCTGTTTCTATTTTAGACTGGTTCAAACTTGTGTAGCCCAGGTTGGCCTTGACCTCCTCATCTTCATCTTCCTGCTTTGTCCTCCCAAGTGTTGGGAATAAAGGTGTGTGCCACCACTGACCTCATGACCTCAGGGCAAGCTTTTTTTTTTTTTTGTGAGAAGAACACAAAATTACACTATTGGAAGGTATGAAATGAGCAAATGGAAGATGTTTTTTCTTCAAATGAACTTTTTGTTAATACTATCATGTATCTCTTTGCATTCATATGCTCTGGCATTCTTTTCTGTTGAGGCTGATTAAAACAACTGCCCCCTTCTTTGTCTCCTAGCTCATCAAGTCCCTGCTGTCAGAAATACTTTCTGCAGGAACTACTCCTTTGTATGTCCAGGATAAAAATCTTCTCTGCTTATCTAAATGCTGTTGCTTCTATATTGATCTTTTAGCAGCCCAGGCCTCAACAGAAAATGACTCATTTCTTTCCCCCTCATATTTTTGACTTGGAAAGATTAGATTTGCATAAGGGCGAATATACTGAGTGTCTGTGTGAATGAGAAGCCATCTAGCATAACAGAGTAGATGATATAAGAAAAGGGAGAAAACAAGCAATGATTGTTGGAGAATCTTGGCTTCCACTTTTTATTTAAAAAAAATGCAAATTCAGAAACCGAGCTGGTGCGTTTCTCCCAAGTGACCACAGGAGGGAGCAATACAAGAATAAGAGGGGATCTGCACTATCAAGGCTATGGAAAGAGACAGGCTGCTGGAGACCATGCTGTCGCTGAAAGGAACTCTCACTTGACTTACAGGTGGCACGGAGTATTCATCCGTCTCACATGTTGATCACATACTCAATCTTTTATTTTTACGTATGGCAAATCCTGCCTTCTCTCTTATCCATTTGCTTCAAAAGTGGCAAAGGGTGCTTTATTGCACTCAGTGTTTCAACTACTTAGAATCAACTGAAGTCTAAGAAGATGTTACAACTTTGTGCCATCCTCCATATATGCCTAGAAATGTTTGTGGAATGCCAAATGGTTCACCTTTTACTTGGCAAAAACATAGCGAGTCTTCCTCCAGGTGGGGATACATTCCATGCTAAGACACAGGGAACGAGACGTGTTGGGTACCGATGACACCAACACACACTTTAATCAGGAGGAGAGTCGACTTCAATACTCTGCATTATGGAAGTTCAGTGATTTAATCTTTAGGGATTTATAAAATTTAGGTGTTGAAATAGAGCAATAGGTAGCATTTTCTTTCTTATCATTTCAGAGCTTGAAGAAATCATCACTGGAAAGAAATCTCAGGCAGAACGGAAGGATATTAAGGAAACTGCAACATCTGTGCCTTGAGAGGGTGGGAAGGGAAGATGAGGACATGTCTCACTGTGACCCCACGAGAATCTGCAGAGCACAGCTACATGCGAATGGCATTCAAACTCTGGGCATTTATCCTTTAATAATATGTGAAGATGCTCAGAGATAAAGAAAAATGGTGAGTTTGGGGTGATTGGAAATAGGCAGATATAGACAAGCTTATTTCACTTGGTAGCTCCTAAGATTGTAATTGTTATAAAAAGAAGACCAAATGATAATACATGAACTATGTATCTTTCACTGGGTTGTTTGAGTATGACTCTCTAAATAAGACAGAATATCCTCCCTCCACCTCCACATCTCCACCTGTCAATCAGGCACACAATACACCGTGCATTTTTTATGAAATGCTTGTTGCCTCTTCAGAGGTTATGTTTGAGGAGCGATGTAAAGCAACAAGAAACCTCAGCTTATCAAACGCAATGTGTAGTATGATCTGAAACAACCACATTTGAAATATGGCAGATGACGGACAGTAAGGAAAGAAGCAAAGAAGCATGGGAAGGACAAAAGAAAAAGGGAGGACAATTGATAAGAAGAAAGAATAGAATGAAACCAGGAAGTATATGATATGCCAAAAGGTTAACTGAAGACCAGAACTTAGCTCTGGCCATTTTGATATTCTCTCCGCTTATTGTTTTGTTTATCTGTATTTTTTATGCTCTCTGTAGTAAACCTCTATTCATTTATGAGCAAGATTAAGCATCATGTTCTTAGGGCAGAATATATCTCCATGTAATCCTCTGCATAGTAAGTGACTGTGCTCAGGCAGTTACCTTCGAACCTGATGGTCCTGGATAGCTGGAAATAGGCTCAACACATAAAGAATGTAGTTTGATAAATGACGTATGCTAGCAGGCTTTAGAAGAAAAATCAAACAAAAATAATAGAAAATTATTATCCTGGAAGCAGTGAATAATTTTCTGTGGTTTTGTCTTTAGAGGGAAGATCCTATAAATCGATTGTGACTTCTGTCCCTAGGCTACTTGACTTCAGAGAATCAGGACAGGTTTTTATTCATTTGCGTTTAGTTGGTGGGCATGTGTACATGTCTAACTCCAAATTTAAATAGCTGGAATTCATTTTCCAATATTGCTTTAAGAATAAGTCCCTGAGGTTATTATCTTTAAATGACATTCCACATCTTTTTCCCAGGTGATCTCAATATTGAATAACATTTGGAAATACATTGCATCTCTATTAGATGAGGTGGTAGCTGCAGTCGTCCCTCAGTAACCATGGGGATTCCAGGACCTTCTTGTGGATACAAAAACTCATAAATGCTCAGGTGCCCTAGAAAAACTGACAGACTTTATGTATAACCCACACACACCATGCAGTGTAGATGGAGTCATCTCTAGATCATTCTAATACCTAATTCTGTAGAAATGCTCTGAGCAATAAAAGTTGCTATTTTTTTTGGGGGGGAACTTTTGATGATGCTTAGGTACCCTAGGAAAACTGACATAGAGTTCATATAAAACACACACACACACACACACACACACACACACACACAGACCATGCAGTGCACATAGAGTCATCTGTAGATAATTTGTAATAACCAATGCTGTGCAAATTCTCTGTGTGGTAAAAGTTGCTGTATTATATTATTTGGAAACTTTTGATGAGGACAAAAAGTCTAGACATATTTGGTACAAAGGCACTCTTCCTGCACTGCCCAGCTATTTTCTATCTGCCATTGGTTGAATTCACAAATAAAAGAACAATTTGCAGATGGGAGAAATGTGCTCAGAAAAAGAAAAAGGTACTTAAAAATGGATGTATTTTCAAGAGACCAACATTTAGTTGTTCTTTGTTTTAATGAAAATAATTTAAAAAACAAAACAGCAATGGAAATTGAAAAGCCATATGTTGAAGCCTTCCCCCCTCCTCATGGATTAGTGATACATTCTATAAAGATCTTTTAATAGCAGGTGACACACAGAGATAGATAAATTATTATCTCTGTCACCAAAGTGGTACAGATCACAGCACTGCAGTAGAGGGGAGGTCTAACTACGCAAAAGAGCCACGTATAAGATAAAAGCCATGAAGATCAGGGATCTCTGATACGTTCATTTCTTTTACCGAAGTTTGTAAACAAAGGCAAACACAAGGGGTTGGAAGAGACTTGGGCCTATAAAGAAAACTCAGCATGTCCAGAGACAGGAGAGCTTGACCACAAAGAGCACAGTAGGGATGCCCGCTCTTCTGGAGGAAGCCTGTTCTCTTAAAGCAGAGAAAACACACTCAAGTGTGTTGTGAGTGTCACTATGCTCAAATGGGTGCCTGGCTTAAGGTAGAACTGTTGAGCTGGAGTTCAAGGTTTTAGTTTTTCCTGGTGTAGAACTTGTCATCTAAAAGTAGATGGTAGCCCAGATGGAGGTGCTGGCTGGGTTTCCTGCCTGATGGTAGTGAACGTGTAGCCATGCTGGACAGTATTAGCATCCAAAGGTCTCATCTGAGGTTAGGTCTATTCTTCCCCAACAAATATAGTCATATGTCCAAGAGATACATTGTGTGTTCATGTGCATGTGCATGTGTGTGTACTATTGTGTGTGTGTGTGTGTGTGTGTGTGTTATATCCTTATTTGTGTCCCTGCCCTTCAAGTCATGACTAGAAGGCTTAAAATTCAGTGTGAAGCTTTTGAGCAGGGTCTTTAAACAGCTAATTAAAGTTAAATATGGTCACCAGGACAAGGCTTCAGTCTAACTGGACTGAAATTTTTAAGTAAGAAGGAAGGCATAGAAAAAAGGCCATGTAAAGATATTTGAATGGCAAGGAGAGTCTCAGGATAAAGTGAAGGATAACACCTTGATCTTGGGGGTTCAGCCTCCAGAGCTGGGAGAAAATGAATTTCTGTTGTTTAAGTTCTGGATGATGTGGCGAGTTATCATGGCAGCCCCACCGATTCTTAGAAAGCAGAAGAGCATCCTCATCATGCTACCTGATGTCATATCCTAGTGTGCGCAGCAGGTGGCAGTGGTGTGCTGTGACTTTATGCAGTCAGCCCGTTTGCCAGGCTGTGGCTCTGGTTTAGAATATGGGGTCGAATACAGAGATGTCCACATTCAGGGGTTTTCCACTAGAAAGAAATGTTGCACTAATGCATCTGTTGTAAGGCTAACTATGTAGCTCAGTAGGTACAGTGCTCGCCTAGCACACACGAGACCTCAGCTCAACTCACAGCATTGCATAAACCTGGCATGGTGGCACACTTGCAATCTCAGCACTTGGGAGGAGGAGTCAGGAAGATCAGAGGCTTAAAGTCTTCCTAGGCTATTTAATAAGTGTGACACAAGCTTGGAATGTTAGCGCTCTCTCTCTCTCCCTCCCTCCTTTTCTTCCTTCCTCTCCTCACCCCTGTGTTGAGCAGTCTAGCATCCTCTGCTTCTTACTATGTCATGGAATCTGACTTGTGTTCTTGCTCCTGGTTCGTGGTTCCTCTTCCCTCTTACTTTGGCTGGGTATACTCATGTCTGTAAGCACAGAAATGCTCAACTTCAGGTCAGCCTCTAGCCTACTTTAGTCACCCAGAAGTCAGAAGCCT
The DNA here is from genome assembly GCF_943737965.1 of Phodopus roborovskii. Classification (NCBI taxonomy): domain Eukaryota; kingdom Metazoa; phylum Chordata; class Mammalia; order Rodentia; family Cricetidae; genus Phodopus; species Phodopus roborovskii. Next base: position 12,610,828 of record NW_026125397.1, read on the forward strand.
GGCCTCATCTCTACAGTGTGTTCTCATCAAGGTACAGAACCTAGACTGTTCTCTTAGGGATGGAGACTTCACTAGTTTGGCCAGCAGGTAGCTCCAAACAGACAAGACACCAGCTCCAGTGTCGCACAGACATCACCTCTTTCAAATTCTTCAAGGCTTGCTTTTGTTTTTCATAAAAATTAAGGGTCAAAGTAATTTCCTTTGCAATTTCCCAAAGTTGGGCAGCAATTTCAGCTTTTCTTTACGTAAGATTATTAGAAGTTGGGTTTCTAGGTAGTGTCTTTAGTTAGGAACATGGCAAGAAGCTAAGATGATGTGAAATACCAGTTGACATTTTGTTCTGTGAACCCTCCTGATGGCTGATGGAAATGACCACAAATAAGCTTAGAGAAGTCACCAATTGTCCCTGTATACAAGGAGACCTGATGGACACCTGTAGGCTGTCCACTGGGCCTATCAGTATCTAAGCTCAGTGCCAATGGCCTAGAGAAGACAGACAAGGATTTCCTTAAGTTTTCAGAACCACATGAGAAACTTGTTCAGGAAACAGCTTCTTATGCTCTCCATCAATCAAAGCAGAAATGGGGAAGATAACAAAATAGATAAAAGACATTACTGTTAGAAGTTTTGGGGGTAATGTTTTATTAGATGCTGGGGCATAAGCTTCATGTGCTAAAAGCTGTTTGAGATGTCTGGTCTTCTTGAATTTACATGATATTGGTGAAACTTTTACTTAGGACAGAATTCCCTGAACAAAGCTTCTGTGCATGGTGAGTGCTTACTGGATGTCTTCTCTTACACCTCAAGCAGCCTATCCACACTCAGCTAACTATCATGTCCCACTCTATTTCCTTTAAGAGGCATTTCTATGTACTCATTCACTCTTAACAGACATCTAGGAATCCCCCAGACCCTCCTTTCCCTTTATCACAGTGTCCAACAATGCCCTGTTCCACTACTCAAAATGTTTTAGCTTGGGTCATATCATATCGTATCATTGTCTTATATCAATCATATCATGTCATTTCTTAACATGCCATGCCATATCATGACATATCAGATTATGTTGTATCATATATCTATCTTATCAGATCATCCCATATCACATCATATCTTAATGTGCCATGCCATTACAATGCCATTATCAGATCATGTCATAGCGTTTTATGTCATGCCATCTTAGATCATGGCATACATATCATTACCATAGCAATTGATTTCCATTAGACATTCAATTATTGGCAGAGTTTTAAGCACTGTTACAAATTATTAATGAGATTCAAAGTCTTTGATGAAACAGATTGATTAGCAATACACAATAACTGAACTGTAGCAAAGGGAAATATCCAAGTTAACTGCATTTAGAATTCTCTTGTGTCTCTAATCTCCCGTCTGTATTCTCTACTATAATTGTTCTAAGAACAGATTTTTGAAATACCTTTCAATGAAAAGGGAAAAGCATGTTTTCAAAATGAGAGCCTCTCTGTTTCTTTAATATGCTGATTCTTTTGTGAAGACTAGCTTAGCATGGTGGGCACCAAAGCCTTACTTCCTGTTCTGCTGGGGTGTGGAGGGGTATTGTCTCATAGCAGGGGAAGCTGGGGAGGAAATACTAAGGAAGCTTTGAACTTGAAAGGCACAGAGTGGAGCTTTAATACTTACAGCTGTCTTCTTCTTCAGTTATGCATTTCACAACGTAACAGGCGTAGATGAAGCCCGCCAGCTGAAACAAAACAGACAAGCTTTAGACATCACACAAAGGCCACAGAATCCAACCTCTCTGGGGCAGCAGCATTTCAAAGACAGGCAGTTAGGTTCCCACTTGGGCATCCTGCATGGTTTGTCGCTGCATCTTGACTCTATTGTGGATGTTTGACTCCAGCTGTATCCATCTGCCTAGTAGATAAATACATTGCTGTACCTTTCTCTGGCATTTACATGTGCAATTTGCTAATTGCTAGGTAAACATGAAACAATTATTTCAGGTGCAAAGACAGGAAAAGAACTATGGCCATTTGTGAATGGGCTCAACACTTACATTTTATAGCAGACTTTTCTTGAAGTCAGGACCCAGGTTTCTAAAACTGAATTCTTCTCAACTACAGAAAAATACCATGAGGAAAAAGACTCCAAGGAGTTTCCATTGTGGGTTGCCTGGATGCCTCGTAAACAAGAGAAACTCTTACTGAAACACGTAGCAGGAACCCATCCTGACCATCATTAGGATGATGTTACAGGGATGTAAATGAGATAGAAAGCTGTGAGTAAGAGTGATTGCCAGAACACTCTGAGCTTGGGCTTGCACGCACCATACCAACTTTTCTGAAAAGTTCCACAGAAAGGTCCCCGTGGTCACCAGAGTCCTTGCTCTTTGAAATGGGAGGCTACAAAGAACACCAGTCGTTTGGCATCTAAGCCTCAAGATTGAATGGCTTTGTACACTTTCATATCAGTAATATGTAGTTAAATTCTTAGCTCTGATAGGAGGATACCATATAATTTACTGGTAAGCGTATTTTAGCAAAATCAATCCAAGTGTCTTGAATTCTATGTTGTATTGTTACACAAAAAAATGATTTTCATATGAGGTTTTATTTTCATATATATTAATCCTTGTACCCTGTTCTTTTGCATACTCCTAATACCCTCTACCATTCCTCTTACTCTTTCCCTTTCTCCCTTCTGACATATATACATATAAATAAGAGGAAACATGAGATATTTTATTTTGCTCCCTTATTCCCTTTCCATTTCATTGTAAACTTCTTCCGTCTCTCCTCACTATGCCCTTTTACTTTCATGGCTTATCTATGTTTATACAAGTTCATGTAAATATTATCTAGAAGTTTCCCCTGCCTCAGTGGACCTGCCTCCCTGATATACCCACCAATGGATTTTAAACTTGCCTTAAGTTATGACTCTCTTGTTCTATGAAACCATAAAGCCCTTTTGAAATTGCTTTCACACAGCAACAGGAATTTGGGGTAGCCTAAATATGTGTTCCTAGGTCATAGTTACTCAGAATAGCTTCAGAGTAAACTATCTCTTCTTCCTTTTAAGATGAGGACTGTAGTTTTCCTGTTGACAGTTATGGCACCACAGCATGGGACCCAGATAATGATTTCATTGGAGGAAGCACCTGAATGGAAAGGAGTATCTGCATAGATCAACTGAATCCAGGTCATCTGGTGTTATTTCCTCAGTGAGTTGTGGGTGAGTTCTTTCTGGGGTTCCAGACTCTCTTGGTTTGGTCACTGGCTCATTTTATTTGTTCTGGACTTGCTAAGAAGGATACTACGTTGAGAGATCCCCTTTTCATAGGCTTTCAAAGTATTTTGTTTAAGGTTATCTAGTTTGTTTCTTTGCTTTGAAAGTATTTTGGTCTGGGCATTTTGGTTTGGTTTGATTGGTCTCTTTAAGATCTCTGAAGACATTTTTGTCAGTATTTTGTTTGCTTTTGAAACTTGGAAGCATTTTTTCCCTTGGTTTTTATTGTCTTTGAAATATTTTGATTAATTATCATTTGGCTGTTGTCTCCTGACATTGCCCCTCAAATTCACCATTTTGAGTTTTCCTGTTCTATGTCCAGTGACCTTACCAAGCCTTTGGCTTAGGAATTTTATGAGTACCAGATGATAAAGATGTTAAAGGGAGGAAGCACCTGTTCCCTCCCACCCCAAAATGTAGAGGCATCAAGGGGAACATCCTGTGACAGGCAAAGGCCTCATAGGGAAACCCAACAAACATATTCCATTCCTGGGTTAGAAGAAACTTTATTGGATTTGCTTGGAAGACATGTACAGGATTGGCCACTCAAGGTCTTGAGCCCTACACATTTTCACAAACACACAAGATGACCCCAAGACCCAGTGGGAGAAGAGAGTCTCATGAGAAAAGGTGAGAGAGCTGATTCCTAAAAGCAGCACATAAAACAACTTACCCAAAAAATAATTCCATAGTTAGCATGGTTATGCAACTTTTCAGGAGAAAAGGAACACACACACACACACACACACACACACACACACACACACACACACACGGTATAAGGTTTCAAAAAATAAACGTTTAGAGATGAATCACCTCCAGGTACTCTAACTGGCTTTGTGTGATCATTCATTTGCAAATATTTGGAAAAAGAGGGAGATGCAGAAACCTGAATATTTACTACCTACAAACTAGCTTATCTTGTGTCCCTAACAAAGTCCTCAGCAATGAAGTTATTCATTCTTTTTTTTTTTCCTTAAAAACAAATCACAAGCAGGCAGCCTGCTTTAATTAAAATGTAAAATATATGTTAACAAACAGAAAAACTTAAACAAATTATAATGCATTAAATATATGAAATACCATAAGAAGGCCCATAAAAAAAACCGATTTTGATTAAATTATAGTACTCCCCCCTCCCTCCCTTTATGCCTTCCCGTGCCCTCTCCTTCTCAAATACTTGGATTTTTATTCTTTAATTACACACACACACACACACACACACACACACACACACACACACACACACACACACAAATACACCCTGATGCCTGTTTCGTGTTCTTGTAAATAAATGTTTTTAGGGATGACTCCTCAGTTATCCAAACCCATTATTATTGTGTTGTTATTGTAGTGTTTACATTTTGTTGTTAACTTGACTCACTTGAGAAGAAGGAACCTCAGTAGCAGGACTGACTCCATCAGAATGCCATGTGTGCACGTCTTGTGGGGGCTAGTAGGCGTGGGAGGGCCTGCTATGGATGGGGCTTGGATGAATAAGGAAGATAGCTCAGCATGAGCCTGGAAGCAAGCCAGTAAGCAGCATTCCTTCATGATTTCTGCTGTTCTTGCTTGAGTACCTAACCAGACTTCCCTCCTTGATGGACTGCTAATAAATTCTTTCCTTCACAATTTTAAATCCTAACAATAAAAAAAGGTCACCCGGTGATTGGAGCATTTAAATGGGGTTGCATTAACCCTTTCTATCTTTTATTTGCCAAGAGCCATGGGAAGGCTTTATTCTCTGAATGGTCCATCTCATGCTCACATTGTCCTTGGGTCTGGCCCTAGCTCGTTAGTGATCTGTGATGTTGTAAAAGTCCCTTGGGTGCTGCCCGCACTGATTTATCAATGCTTTATCTATATTTCAGGCTTTAAGTACTTGTTGAATTATTTGTAAAGCAATTTTTTCTCAATCACAAACTTTCCTTTTGATTCCTCCTTATCACTTCATTACTTTGAAATGAAAATCTAGGTAATGAGTATTGACAAATTCTGAGATTCAGGGCCAGTGCATCTTTAAACCCCTCATTAACGCGTCGCTGCTAGATTCTCAATTATTAAGTGCACTGTCTCGGAATGCAGCTAAGGACCTGCATCCTGCTCATCAGTGAGCTTGTAATTGTATTCAGCTTCATTCTCTAACTACCAGGGGAGCTCCTTGGATACATAAGTAAATCCTGTTGCATTCTATTATAAAACCCTGCTGATTCAGAGGAGTTTAGCTTTTAAATTGGTCACCTCTAAATACAAATGTGAGTGTGCTCTTCCCCAATTCATCAGATTCAGAAACTCTACTGTCTTCCAGTTTTCCTACTCCTATACATTTCTAATTTAATTCTAACTCTCCATTAGCAATTTATAAATATTTTTTAGTAGTAGAGAGTCTGAGAGTGTCTAACAATTGTCAATGTTTCTAATTCTGTGCATCTCTTAAATGCTACCTAAGCCACCATAGAGACTAACCCTGGGTTGCCAACTGACATTTATGATTGGGCAGCTTTCTGCTGTGGAAGCTGTGAACATTTAAACAGTACTGTTCTACAACAAAGACAGCCAACCGCTGAGACTATCAAAAATGTCTCCAGACGTTGCCATATGTCCCTTTTAAAGGGCAAAATTGCCCTTGGTTAGAGCCACTATTTTAGATATAGTCCTAGCCTTAAGGAATTTGCCATCTTGTAAAATTTGTCATTTGAAGTAGATTTGAGAATTATCTGGGAGGGAACAAACTGTATAGGTGACAATCAGTACAGTTGTTTCCATGTATTGGTTCATTAATCCCTGCAACCAACCTTGGATCAACTTATACATACTGTTTGCAGGAGACAAGTAATAAAAGTTGCTTTTCCAGAGGAAGACCTGAAGCAGGAAATTTATGTACGGGTTAAGGCAGCTACCCATAGTTCTACTTGATGAAAGTTTAGGAACCTCATCCTAGAGCAGTAGACATCAAAATTGTGTAGGCAGATCAGGGTCCAATCAGCAGGGCCCCAGTTTGTATCCAATTGTTCTTGTTTTGCATGTGTAAGGGGCAGTCCTTGAGAAAGTATCCTTTTTTTTTTTGCAATGTCCACAACTCTCCTGAAGTGATGCCCAGCATTTTAGTTGCATTTCTACCACACCTACTTAGAACTCAGTCCCGTAGAAAGCTGTTCGTAATTTGCAGGAAAACAAAATAGTATATTCCCCTCTACTGCCCCTTAAGTCATTTCCCCTACTGTGCCAACCAAGAGTGCCAATTCTGGACACTTTCCCTCTTACCCAACTCCTAATGTAATCCACTCATTCTTCAAGAGTAGATTAGCATATTAATTCCCCTGAGAGATGGCAGGCCATTCCCAGAGTAGATTGTAGGCTGGCTGCTTGCAAGGAATCCCAGAGACACAGGAAGGCTTTGGGAGAGAATATATTGGGAAAGGACAAGTGAGGTAACATTTTGTAAGAAGCATTCAGAAAAGAGCAGCAGGGGAAGAGTGGTTATGTTCAGAGGGGAGAAAAGGGGCCCCAGGCAGAGGCATTCTGACCATTTGAAGAGAAGCAATTGGGCAAACGGAGGAGGATAGTAGCTCATGTTATTGTTACAGATCTGAGTTACTGTGGTTAAAATGAAATGGCCGGGGCTGGCGAGACAGATCAGCAATTAGGAGCACTGACTGCCCTTGCAGAGGATCCTGTTTAGATTCCCAGAACCCACACGGTGGTGACTTACAACTGTGGATAACTCCACTTGCAGGGGATTCGACACACTTTTCTGGCTTCCACAGGGACTTGGTGTGCATGTCGTACGTACACAAATTTACATGAAGGCAAACTACATAAAATAAGAATAACTAAATCTCAGTTCCCATGCAGGCTCCTTGGTTTCATGGAACACACACAGTTCAGTCTCTGAGCCCAAATTAGTTGATTCTGTGGGTTTCCTTTTGGTGTTCTTGACCCTCCTGGCTCCTCCAATCCTTCCTCTTCTTTTGCAGGATTTCCCAAACTCTGCCTAATGTTTGGCTGTGGGTTTCTGTGTCTGCTTCTATCGGTTGTTAGATAAAGCTTCTCTGATAATAGTTGGGCTGGGCAACAATCTATGAGTATAGCAGAATATCATTAGGAATCATTTCATTTACTTTGTTTGTTTGTTTGATTCTATCCTAGGTCTCTGGGATAACCTGCCTCTGGGTCTTGGCCGTCAGGGGTCAGCTCCCTCTCAGGGTGTGGGCCTCCATCTGGGCCAGTCATTGGCTGGTCACTCCCACATTTTTTTGTGCCATCTTTACCCCCGCTCATCTTGTAGGCTGAGAAAATAGTAGGTTGAAGGGTTTGGGGATGGGTTGATGTTCCAGTCCCTCCACTGGAAGTCTTGTTTTGTTATAGTGCATATAACCTATATCCTCTGTTTCTATGAGGCTTAGTTAGGGTCACCCTTATAGATTCCTGGGAGTTTCCACTGCTCTAGGTTTCTAGATCATCCCAGAGATGCTCCATATTCCAATTGTCTCTCCCAGTACTCTCTCCCTCCATCCTTCCCCCAACCTGATTCCTCCTGTTATTACTGTGTAACTTATTTTCTTGTGGGACTCCTAACAGTGAGAGCAGGGGCTGTCTCTGACTCTGTTGCCTCTTTTGGGGACCCGTTTCTTCTACCAAATGGCTGCATCCAGCCTTAATAGAAGAGGAGGTGCCTAGTCTCACTGCAACTTGATATACCAGGGCTGGTTGATATCCATGGGAGGCCTGCCTGTATCTGATGAGCAACAGAGGAGGAGGATAGGATGGGAGGAGAGGAGAGAGGGGAGGGAGGAACTGGGAGAAGATGAAGGAAGACTTTGGTTGGGATATATAAACAAAATAAAACAAAACAGAATAAATAAATCTCAAAAAAGTTTTTTTTCTTTTTGCTTTGTTCCTTCTTTAAATATGGATAGAATAATAACTGAAGATTAACATGGTATTATGCCAGAAAAGGGAATGGTTACCCACTTAGGAGAAAAAGAAGTATTTGAGTTGCTTATTTTTGACATCTAAAGTACAGCTAATTCTAAATAATTTTATTTTTACTTATCTTGTTATCATAATATATCTAGTATTATTTGTTAATTCACCTGGTGAGATTTTACCACTCATCATGACAATATTACTGACAGAGAGGAAATGCTATTTTTTCTCTCCAGAATTAAATTAGATTAAAATTCCTTTCTGTATCCACAGACTAAACTGTGATTGCATGTCCTAGACATTCACTTTGAAGTTAAGAGGTAAAAGGAAAGGGAAACCCTTTTGCAAGTATGTAGAAACATTGAATTTTGATACTCTAACATTGTAGTTGGAGCTTCTGTTTCTAGAAAGAGGGACTTGTCAGAGCGATTCTTTTTCTTCTAACTAAGCTCAAGTCAAAACCTCGAGCATTAAATGTGTGGCCCACACAAGAGTTTAAGTGGCAGAGAAAAGTCAGTACTACAAGGGACCTTGTTCTTCAAGGTGGGATATAAGGTTAGTTCTTTCTTTCAGTCCCTTCTCCCTTTTTCCTTTCTTGTTTGTTTTCCCTCCTGTGTTTTCTTGATCTTGTATATGTGGGATTCAGTGTTATGCAGCTCAAGAGTCTAGAACTGAGTCTTAAGCCCTTAGGGAATCTGTTCTCTCTTGCCAAAGGACTAGGAAAGAGGCAGGGTAGCAGGAAACAGTTTAATAAATGATGACCCCCCCCCCCTCAGCAAGTGAGTGCCACAGGAAAAGCAAACAGAAATAACGGTATTCTCCTTCCTCACCCACCAGGGAACAAAGGCTTCATCCATGGCCAGGTTATGGGGTCCAAGAAGCCAAACAAGAACTTGTAGATCTCCATCTAGGAATTAGGAGGAGTCCCCTATTCCTGTGCATGAGGGTGAGGGAATCTCAATTTCTAGCCTCACTCTACAGTAAGTAGTACAGCACCCTAGTCCTCTCTGTTGGAGTGATGTCAGAGGAAACAGTGTGAAGTTGTGACTGTTTACCAATGCTCTGATGCTATAGCATCTGTGAAAATAACCAGGAGCAGTAAAGTGTCATCTGACCTTTCTCAGCTGTGATGTCAAAAGTTAGGGGCCACTACTCACTGCCTCTGCGTCACCATGACAGCCCTTCCTATGTGAATCTTCATGGAGTCTAAATGAGGATCCAGGACCTTCTGGCACAACTTGACAGAAGTGACCTAGCATTCTCTTTCCTCCCTACCAAGACTTTGTGGGGTGAATTAACAAAAGCAGAAGCCTTAATTAAAACCCAGAGTCTCAGTCAGTGGGCTGCCGTTTGGTCTTGTCAACTGTGTCCTTTGCCTTACAGAAGCTTCTAAGTTTGAAGAGGTCCCATTTATTAATTGTTTCTTTCAGTGTCTGTGCCCCTGGAGTTATGTTCAAGAAGCGGTCTCCTATACCAATTTGTTCAAGGGTACCTCCTACTTTCTCTTCTAAGAGGTTCAATGTGGCTGGATTGATGTTGAGGTCTTTGATCCATTTGGACTTGAGTTTTGTGCATGGCGACAGACATGGGTCTATCTGCAGTCTTCTACACACCCTCATCCAATTGTGCCAGCACCATTTGTTGAAGATGCTGTCTTTGCCCCATTGTATAATTTTAGCTGTTTTGTCGAAAATCAGGTGTTCATAGGTGCGTGGATTAATATCAGGATTTTCAATTCGATTCCATTGGTCTACCTGTCTATTTTTATGCCAATACCAGGCTGTTTTCAGAACTATAGCTCTGTAGTAGAGCTTAAAGTCAGGAATGGTGATGCCTCCTGATGTTCTTTTATTGTATAGGGTTGTTTTGGCTATCCTGGGTCTTTTGAAACGGCAGCCCACTGACTGGGAAAAGATTTTCACTAATCCTATATCCGACAAAGGGCTGATCTCCAAAATATACAAAGAACTCAAGAAACTAGTCAACAAAACACCAAATAACCCTATTAAAAAATGGGGTACAGAACTGAAGAAAGAATTCTCAATGGAGGAAATCAAAAAGACTGAAAGACACTTAAGAAAATGCTCCACATCCTTAGCTATCAGGGAAATGCAAATCAAAACAACTTTGAGATACCATCTTACCCCTGCCAGAATGGCTAAAATTAGAAACACCAGTGATGACTTATGTTGGAGAGGATGTGGAGAAAGTGGAACACTCCTCCACTGCTGGTGGGAGTGCAAACTCATACAGCCACTTTGGAGATCAGTATGGCGGTTCCTCAGGAAAATGGGAATTAGTTTACCACAGGACCCGGCAATCCCCCTCTTAGGCATATACCCAAAGGATTCACATCAATGCAACAAAGACATCTGTTCAACTATGTTCATAGCAGCACTATTTGTAATAGCAAGAACCTGGAAGCAACCTAGATGCCCTTCAATTGAAGAATGGTTAATGAAGATGTGGCACATCTACACAATGGAATACTACTCTGCAGAAAAAAATAATGGTATCTTGAAATTCGCAGGCAAGTGGATGGCACTTGAAGAAACCATCCTGAATGAGGTAACCCAGTCACAAAAAGAGGAACGCAGTATGTACTCACTCATATATGGATTTTAGACCTAGATCAAATGATCATCAGCCTATAATTCACATCACCAGAGGAACTAGGATACAAGTTGTATTCTAAGAGATTCATATAAAGTCCCTCACAGAACTGGGAAGGGACAAGTCCCCCAGACCTCAGGTATAGTGGGGGAGGACAGCTAATGGAGAGAGAAGTAGGAGAAAATGAGAGGGAGGAGAGGAAGGCATGTGCGACCAGGAGGATTGAGCCTGGTTAGGAATGGAAAATAGGAAAGAGAGAGAGAGACAGAGACAGAGAGAGAGAGAACATAAAAGAGGGAGCCAATATTGGTTTGAAGATAAAGTTGAACACAAAGAAAGGTCGAGGGAACTACAAGACTGCTCCCAACTAACAATCTCAGCTTCCGTGGAAAGGCTATCATAAATGCCCTTCCCGGAGAGTGAGATCAACAACTAACTTCTCCATGGAGTCCTCAACTAATGCCTGTTGAAAACAGGAGCAAACACCCATACATAAACACTGAGTCAAACTAGAACCCAGAAGCAGATGGAGAGGACAAGACCATGCGGTAGAAGTACATAGAGACAGCTTACCTGAACAAGGAGGAGCTAAGGGCCACTAGACTGATAGCTGGGAAGCCAACAGGGGTCTGACTCGGACCCCCCTGAATATGGGTCTCAGCCAGAAGGTCTGAGCAGTCTGAGAGACCTCAGACAGTGGAGCCAGGATGTATCCCTGGTGCACAAAAGGATTTTGCAAACATATCCCCCATGGAGGGATAACTGCCTTATTCTAGAGATAGGAGAGAAGCCCTAGTCCCTACTTCACAGGACCTGTCAGATCTACATGACCCCAACTGGATGGCATTCCCCTACATATTGTATTGTGGTGGGGGGTTGGGAGGGGAGGGTGTTTAGAGTGCATGGGAGAGGGTAGAGAGGGCAAAAGGGAGGGGAGGAGGGAGGGAGGGCTTGGGGGGAGGGAGGGAGGGAGGGAGAGGGAACTGGGATCGACATGTAAAATAATAATAATAAAAAAAAAAACAAAACAAAAAAAACGCTTTGACTCCAAAATTTAAGTTGAAGAACAAGTTACTGGGGAAAAGTATTTCTATTTTTGTTTCCACAGAAAATGAAAAGATGTGGATTCCTTCCAGACTAATGTGGTTTGATCACACCAGACCGCCTGAAACAGAGTACAAGCTGATCCTACATTCCAAACAGCTGGACAAAACAGCCCTACAGACTACAGCTAGGATATCTGAATCTTCTTCGAATCCCCCAAGACAGCGCCCCTTACCAGCAGGAAGTAGTTTGGAAAGAACGACGCCCAAATTCCCAAATATTGTGTATAAATGTTTGTTTTCATTTAATTGGACTTTGTTATATAAAATTAAATAAAAAATACTCTATATGCATAAAAAAAACCCAGAGTCTCATGACATGTTATCCTAAATGTCCATGTTTCAATTAAACTTCAATTAAAAACATCTCCATCTGAATAAAATGAGAATCAATGGAAGTGATTATCTGACAAGCATTTTAAATTACTATCCATTAAATGCTCCAATAATCATTTATAAACAACAAAACAAACAAACAAACAAACAAACCAGGCAGTTCTCCAAACATAACTGAAACGATGAGGCTGAACCAAAAATGGGAAAAGTGGAAATTTACAAGGAAAAACTAATGCAGTTACTAAAATAAGAAAACAGCCAGAGAATGGAGGGTTCCAAGGGTCAAAAGTCTTCAGGTGTGATGACAGGTGGCAGAAAGTCCCTCTTAGGGCAAGAGAGAAGGAGAGGAAAACTGTGAACACAGAACAGAGTGTCAGGGTCCACGGGACAGTGACCAAGGGGCTAGAGTTCATGCATTTACAAAAGTAAAGAAGATGGCAGCAGTACTGATAATATCTGCACAAAACAATGAGTGAAAACTTCCTAAATTTGCTTTACAAAATCCTCACGAACTTCTATATTCAAAAGGGGAGGAAACTCTGAAAAGCACCACTCAAAGCAAATTTGCATACTATAAAGTCAAAATTTGGAAGACCCCCCCAAAAAAAATTAAAAGTAGGAAGGGACATATTTATGCAGTACCAATCTAGAAACATGGTTTCTTAAAAGCCATAGCTGCGGTTATGCTCTAAGTTAACAACTGTACTCTGGAGCATTTCCTTCAGAAAGGAATAAAATGTAGATGCCAAAACCATACTCCACTCTTCCTCTTAGTAGTTAAAAGTAAGGCATAACCAAGATGTCCTTCAGTGCATGGAGAAGTTGTCCAGCTTGTGTACCTGTACCATAAAATGCCATTCAGGAACAGCACAGAAAAAACTATTGATTTATGCAACAACTTGAAAGCATTCCCAAAGAACTGTGCATTTTTGACAAAGGCCAATTCAAAAATTTGATATTATTTAGATTATTTTTTTTACTTTTATTTATATGTATGTGTACATTCATGTGAGTGCAGTTGCCTTGTTTACAGGGGCCAGAAGATGTCAGATCCCATGAAACTAAAGTTACAGGTGGCTCTGAGCCATCCTAAGTGGATATTGGGAACTGAACTTTGATCTTCTGTCAGAGCAGCCAGTGCTCTTAACCACTGAACAGACTCTTGAGCTCTGCAAACTTTATGTTATTTAGTTCCACGTTTGTGCTTGTTTGCTTGTTTTAAAACACATATTCTTAGTATATGGCCTAGAATGGCCTAGAACTCTAGCTCCTTCTGCCTTAGCCACCTGGGTGGTAGAGTTTTGCCATGCATTGCCATACTTAGACCATACTACTTGTTACATGATAAAATCACATGATAAGATCTAGAATGGACTGCTGGTTGTTAGAGACAAAGAGATCAGGGTTGGACAGAAGTGGATATGACCATAAAATGTAACAAACAGGATCATCTCATTTGTGGAATTCCTGAATCTATAGCCTATAGTATCAATAGGAACAGTATTATCTAAAAAGCAACCCTTTCTTTATTTCTAGAATACAAATATTAGGTTTCATTATGGCTTTTTTTTTCAAACAAAATTTGTTTTGTTGATTGTTCCCTGTTTTTCTCCTCTCTTTCCCATTCTAGTTAATTTTTTTATTTAAAAGCAACTTAGGAGAAACGAAGGCAGAACTCAAGCAGCTAGTCATACCACACCTACAGCCAAGAGCAGAGAGCAAATAAAAGCATCTTTGCTTGCTTGTTTGCTTGACCAAAGCTAGTTTTTTTCTCCAGTTATTCAGGAGTCTCTGTCTAGGGAATAACACTGCCCATATTGTCTTCCTACATCAATTAACAATCAAGATAGTCCCCCATAGACATGCTCACAGGCCAGTTGGTTCTAGATAATTATTCATTAAGAATTTCCTCCCAAAGGGAAGGGGAAAGTCTTAAAATTCGATTTCAGTTAGGAAAAATCAATTTAAAAAGATTTCCCTTTAAAATGATATTAGGTTGTATCAAGTTGCTGGCTAAAACTAACCAGCACCATCCACCCTTTGTCAAATTGGCTTAACTTTCCATCTCTTGTCTCCAAAGTCTTATGTTAAAATAATAATATAAAACATGGTCTCCGGCCTGAAACAGAGTACCAGGTGATCCTACATTCAAAACAGCTGGACAAAGCAGCCTTACAGACTACAGCCAGGATTTCTGAATCTTCTTCGAATCTCCCATGACAGCGCCCCTTACCAGCAGGAAGTAGTTTGGAAAGAACAACGCCCAAATTCCCAAATATTGTGTATAAATGTTTGTTTTCATTTAATTGGACTTTGTTATATAAAATAAATTAAAAAAATTAATAAAACAAAAAACAAAACAAAACAAAACAAAAAAAAAAACATGGTCTAACTCCCCAAAGCTCCCAAAGTCTTAAAAAATTCCAATACTCCAAAAGTCTGAAGTTTTGTGAAAGGTCAAAAATCTCTTAATGTGGGCACCTATAGTATAAGAAAGAAAAGTACATGCTTAAGAACTCTTGTTCAGTAGTTTGGAAAGAACAACGCCCAAATTCCCAAATATTGTCTATAAATGTTTATTTTCATTTAAATGGACTTGGTCATATAAAATAAAATAAAATAGAATTCTTGTTCAACTAAAGAAAGGTCTAGAGACCTACAAGCCTGCCGCCAACTAACAATTTGAGCAACTGTGGAAAGGCTAGAATAAATGTCCTTCCTGGATAGTGAGATCAACAACTAACTTATACACCATCATGGAGCCCTCATCTAGTACCTGTTGGAATCAGAAGAAAACACCCATACCTAAACACTGAGTCAAACTATAATCCAGATGCAGAGGGAGAGGACAAGACCAGGTTGCAGAAACACAGAGACAACTGACCTGAACAAAGAGGAGCTAGTGGACCCCCCAGACTGATAGCTGGGAATCCAGCATAGGGCTGACTCAGGCCCCCCTGAATATGGGTCTAAGCCAAAAGGATTGAGCAGTCTAAGGGACCTCAGACAGTGAAACCAGGATGTATCCCTGGTGCACAAAAGGACCTTGTGGACACATCCCCCATGGAGGGATACTCCCTTAACCTAGAGACAGGAGATAAGTCCTAGTCCGCACTTCAAATGCCTTGACAGATTTATATGACCCCACCTGAATGGCATTGCCCTACATGTGGAATTGGGGTGGGGGGATGGGAGAGGAGGGTGGTCAGGGTGCATGTGAAGGGGGCAGAGAGGGTAAGAGGGAGGGAGGGAGGCAGTAGGGAGGGAAGGAGAGGGAACTAGGATCGACATGTAAAATAAAAAATAAAAGGAATTCTTGTTCAAAAAGGGACAAACTATAAAATGTAAAACCAATCATACTAAAATGAAACTGAAATCCATAAGTATAAATCAAAGTCCAACATCTGGGACCCACTCTTAACATAGAGTCTAAAGGGCTTGGGTATCCCTTCCCAGATTTACCTTCTAGTCCAGCTGTATCCACGTTTGCTACAGTCTTTGGTGGGCACCCCAGTGGTCCTATTATCTCCAAAATTCTGGTGTCTCAACCAGATTGCAAACAGAACTTTACTTTCATTTCTGGCCTTCCTGCAGGGATTCTTACCCTTCTACAAGGTACCATGCTACCGACATGCTCTATGACACGCTCAACCTTCCATGTTTCATGCTTTCAAAACCAGTACCACATGAGAGATTCTTAGAACATTACCAAGTTTTGCTTCCAGCTTGAGCTGTAGTCAGGCCCTTGAGTCAGTTTCTGTGTGCTGACTGTGAAGAAAGACTCTTCTACTGTTCCAGTGGAGCACAGATTTCACCTCAGCAGTGTTGAACTCATAGAGAACAGCTGCTTTTTTAGCCTCGATCAACACATATGGATTCTTTGGCAATATATTACACAAATGGCCATTGGCCTAGTTCTTGCTAAAGTCTCTGTTTGCCTCTGAAACACCATGAGCTGAGTCTTCCATACCCACACTTCAGCTTTCTCTCCTCTCAAGGATCCACTGTAATAGCCCATTAAGCTCTGCCCAAGGTATTCAGTGGATTTTACAACCCAGAGTTCCCAAACCCCTACATTTCCTCCTTCAAATAATATGGTGAATTTCATCAGAGTGACAAACTCATTTCCTGTTGCAGAATATTTGTTTACACTGTGTGAAGATGTGTCACTGTGATTGGTTTCACAAAGAGCTGAATGGCCAATAGCAAGGCAGGAGAGATAGGTGGGACTTACAGGAAAAAGAGAGACACTTAGGATGTTTCTAGGTGTGAGAGAGAGAGACCATCACAGAGACACACAAGGAGTCAGACACACAGAATGGGAGAGAGGTAAAAGTCCCATGGTAGAACATACATTGATTAAAATATGGGTAAACTTAAATTATAAGAGCTGGCAGGACAATCTTAAGCTAAAGCAGAGCTTTCATAATTAATAAGTCTTCCTGTCACATATTTGAGAGCTGGAGGCACAAAGAAAACAACGACAACAATTTCCCAAGTACTAATTTCTGTTCTAGTTACATTTCTGTTTGTTGTTGTTGTTGCTGTAGTAAAATACCCCGACAAAAAGCAGCTTAAGGGAGAAAGGGCTTTATCTAGTTAATAATTCTAGCTCTCTCAGTGAGAATTTCAGGCAGAAACTCAAGCAGTCATACGCCTTCCACAGTCAAGAGCAGAGAGAAATGAATGTGTCCTTGCTTGCATGTCCTCTGCTAATGTCCTCTTCTCTTCTACTGCTCTGCACCCCCTTACCTAGGGAATGGTGCCTCCCACAATGGGATGGGTCTTCCTAAATCATTGGTTCTCAACCTTGCTAATGCTGTGACCCTTCAAAACAGTTCCTCATGTTGTGGCGACCCCCAACCATAAAATTATTTTCATTGTTGCTTCATAAGTGTAATTTTGCTATGGTTATGAATCATATTGTAAATATATTTTAGAAATAGAGGTTTGACAAAGGAGTTTTGAGCCACGGGTTATAAGACACTATCCTAAGTTAATGGAGAATTAAGACAACTAGGTACAGACACACCCACGGGCCAACCTGATCTAAACAATTCATCATTACAACTCTCCTTTCAGATCAATTGTCAAATCGATAGTTAAAACTAAGTACCCTCTTCATATTCTTGAACCTTCAGGAGCTTCTTTTCTGCTTTCACATATGGTCCTTTCATCTCCCCACATCTTAACACTACTTGTCCTCCTTTTGGGATATCCCATCTAGTTTAATAGCTTACACTCTCATACTCCTTATTTGCTATATATAAACATTCAAAGTAAAGATCCACATGCTAGGGTTATCATGAGATTTTTGTCTTTCTGAGCTTGGGTAACATTCAATATGATGTTTCCCAAATCCATTCCTTTACATGCAAATTTGTCTTTATAGTTAAATAACATACATATAATTATAGCTGGAAAGAGGAGGGTAGAGGGTAATTTGTATTTGAATATTAGCGGTCAAAGTAGCTGGCATTAGGTACGGGCCTTTGGGGAAAGAGAGTGCTAAAACTGTATTAACATCCCTACTGTATTTCAGATGTAATGAGGAGTTAAGGAGCATGCGGCACTCCTGGAAGTCCATAGTCCAGAAGTAAATCCCAAGAAATTGTCAGAAGCAGGGCCTGGAGACTCACCTTTAATCCCAGCACTCACCAGGCAGAAGCAGGCAGATCTCTGCGAGTCTGAGGCCAGCCTGGTCTACAGAATAAGTTCCAGGACAGCCAGGGATGTTACACAGAGAAATCCAGTCCTGAAACCACCCCCCCACCCTCCCAAACGTCAAAGGAAATTGTCAGTGAGGTGACATGATAACAGCATAGAGAAGGTTGCACGCAATCTCAATCTCACACTTCAAGACACAGGCTCTAAAAAAAAAAAAAAAAAAAAAAAAAAAAAAAGACACAGATCAGGTATAAACTGGAAGGCAGCTTTTGTTTTTTTTCTTGAGACAGGGCTTCTCTGTAGCTTTGGAGCCTGTCCTGGAACCAGGACCAGGCTGGCCTCGAACTCACAGAGATCCACTAGCCTCTGCCTCCAGAGTGCTGGGATTAAAGGTGTGTATCGCCAACACACGGCTGGAAAGCAGTTTGACCAGGTAAGTTTTAGATGTCTCACCTTAAGTTCTATTTTTTTTTTTTGATATTTTACAACTTTTGAGGAAGAATAGTGATCTAATGAAGACATGTAATTATATGAAGTATCCTGACTGATTCCAGATATCTGCATTATCTGAAGGGAATTTCTGTATCTAGAACAAGGGACAGCCCCATGTTCTTCTGGGATTGCAGGTAGGTAGATGCTATTTGTTTAAATATGTTCAATGGTACTATACTAACATATATATTTAACAGGATTGTGACCATGATGAGAAGGGGAATGAGACAGAAATACAGAACTAAGAGCTCATGGTGTCCCCTTAGCAAACATTTGGATGCTGATAAAGGGGATGGTGATGGTGAGGAAATCCCCCATGCAAACTAATGCTTCATTGCTTATTGAAAAACACATTAAAACCCAGATGATTCCTGTGATCACTTCAGGTCTTTTAATATAAATAAATCCTCCTGGTTACAGTAGTAATTTGGGAATAAGAAGTGTAAGATATATTCTATGCAAATAAATTGTTAAACTAGCATTTGCTAAAAGGACAGTGTGAACACCTCTCACCATAATAGGTTAATAAATATCCTGCTTTTTTTATCTATATTAAGAGGACTTTAAAACCAAATGTAGCCAATGTGACTGGTGAACAGGCTATTTCATTTGATCTTAGGAGCTATCTATTATGCCTACAATTGTGTGTGTATGCACGAGGGCAATGTTGTTTGTACAGGCAGAAGTTGTACCTTCCAGTTTCATTTGAGGACACTAAGCAGATCCCCATCCACCCCCAGTAACTATGCCAGAAATCTATCTGGAATATATTAGTTATCACCTTCTAGACTATAAGTTAATGTCCAGTTAGTAGACCATTTACAGACTAGGAACTGAGTGAGAAATACAGGCTGGAAAATACAGTTACACATCTGACCTCACCCTCTCTGGTTATGTGTGTTTCAGCCTGACCACCAGCAGGAATGCACCTTGGCTTTCCCATCATAGGCTGTCTTCACCCAGCCCAGCATCCTTGATCTAGGCTGGTTGGTAGGATGCAAGAAACATCTAAAGTTACCCTACTCTAATACATTTTCATAAAAAGAAAGCACTTCTTCTTTTGACAAGATAGTAGTATCAGAAGACACATTAAATGGCAAACTCACAATTATAAAAAGCAGGTTGTGAGTTAAATAAAATGGAGGTAATTTGTTAATGAAATAAAAATGTCAATAAGACTAGCTCTCCTGCTGTGCTAAGCAACAGAGCTAAAGATAAAAGATGGAGCTTGACATATACCTGCTAGAGAGGAAATGTACCTCAAGATGTTAGAGTAAACATAAATGTATTCCTAGGGTTTTAAAAATCCAGCTAGCAGAAACTCTGCAACAACTGGTTCCTTTACTGTGACATCTGTCGAACTCAGCGTTATGCGCTAGCTATAGAAAGTATTTGTGTAGCACTCCATGAAGTTGTCTATGGTAGCTGACCACATGAAACAGTCTAGGGCTAGGGATGATGAGTGGAATGAAGGCAGCAGCAGAGAAAGGCCCCAAGGCGAATAAGATGCGATCTGGGGAAGACACAAATTTGAATTCCATTTTAGTGCAGGAAGTAATTTCAAAAGGCACAAAATTGAACCGAAGTGTCACTTAAAAGGCCCATTAATTTTACCCACTTGTAGAGGTACAACCTGGCTAGGGTGGGTCTCTGTGGAGTCAGACCCTGGCTATGACCAGTGTCTTCACTCACCATTTCTGAGTTCCCTTTCTCTTCCCTCCCATTCTACTCTCTTTCCTTCTTTTTTTTCTGTCTCTCCCCTTTCTCTCTTCTTTGCTGCCAGCCCCTTTCATAGTGCTAGAGTGCATTCAGCATCTCACACATCCTAAGTTCTGCCATCCTAACTCCATCCCTCTATTCATTATGTCTCTTAGATTACCTTCAGTAAATCTAAGATTTATACAAAAGTGAAAGAAATTACGCGAAACACCTGCTCACAGAAGAATATTATTAACTAATGATGAAATGGTTATTGTCATTTAGAAAAAAATGCTACGAATAACTGCAACCGTGTTTATGCATTTTCCTTTTATTATTGTTTTGGGTGGGGCTAGAGATTTATTCTAAGGACATGGGGCTAGAGATTTAACGGAGGGCCTTGTACATGCTAGGCATTCTACTGCTGTATTCCAAGCTTTTATTTTATTTTTTTTTTAAAATTGAAAAATGTCTAACCCTTCAAACCAACAAATGAAATTAACCAAACCTTCATATTCTGGTGATACATGGGAAGTAGGAAAGCGATGAATATTCAAATATATTAAAAGGCCTCATTGTATTCTAACCACATGCTAACATCTTTATAACTGTTGTTCTATACTATAACCAACTTCCATCACTATTCATGATTTATGAATCAGAAAACCAAATCTTAGGAAAAATTATCAGAGGATATGAACTCATCTCTACAGATCCAAAACATGACTAAATTTTTTCAACTGAACCTAACACTGTTAACTTACCCAGTGTGAGACATAGACTCCAAGGAGATAATATCAGGGCATGGACGTATATGAGAAGCGAACGTTAAGTTCATGGAGCATTCCAGTGTAGAAGTTTGAAATACATAAAATAGAACTGAGCTATGGAGTAGCAGAGCTTTGAAAGCAGCAAGAAACAAAATGGTTCAGGCTTCAGAGAAACCACAAAGTAGCTTAATACCACTCAAGGGAAAGCTGGGGGATGCAGAGAGGAGCACACTCCTACTCCTCATTTAATTACCATCTCAGATTGCCTTCAGTGGTTCCAACTCATCATGGTTTTATAGTCCTCCTCTGACTTGTTTGTGCATACATCTAGAGTCCAGAGCAGCCTTCTCATATTAGAAATGTATTGGTGAACCACTAATTACCTTCAGCTTACAACCGATGAGCAGCTAAAGCTTCATATTATGTGGGTAGTCATAGGATTGGTTCTAAGAACACAAAATCTTAGCAGCTGTTTCTCTTGCTCAGGAGAATTGATAGTAAAGTATTCAAATCTAACTTCTTATCCCCAACACCTAAGGCTCGTTTTTTTTTTCCTATATTAAAATCCTGACAGTTCACCCAAGAAACATTTTCATAGTTTTTAAGATATTCATGCTTTTTTCACACGGTGTTTCTTTACAGTAAACTAAAGTTAGTACCACACAATGAGTGAGTTCATGGAAGACTGTGATATTACAGGGCCCCTTCTCAGGGAAGCATTTGCTAAACACTAAAAGGCACAGAATGGTACTTTTCACTCTGAGACTTTACAGCACTTTCTTCACCTACAATTGATTCCTTTTCAATATTACTTATTTGTACATATTCTCAAATTGGGTTATAAAAATTTTTGAGGCTCCAGGAATACTTCTTTTAAAAATTTCTTCTAAATTTGTATTTATTTATTATATTGTGCATGTGTATACATGTGGGCATACATATACTGTGATGAACATGAGGAGGTCAAATGACAACTTGTAGTTAGTTCTTTTCTTCCATCAGGGGATTCAGGGATCAAACTCAGGGTATCAGGTTTAACAGCAGGAACCCTTATGCCCCTGAGACATCTTGAGGCCCAGTGGTATTTATTCTATGTAAGATCATTCCCTATTGATTTTTCCTCATCTCTATTCCCTGAAACCATGTACCACCCACTTGCCTACTGAAACTATTGTCCTCATATTGATACCAGAGATCACTTTTCTGGCTCTTGCACTTCATAAAAACAGAAATTCACTGCTTTGTGGTTGGTGTCTTTCACCTAAAAAAACAGGCTATAGGGATTAACTCAACATATTGATGTTCCTATAACTGAATAGTTTATTTGACATGTGCTTTGTGAATATACATACATCAGTTGACATTTGTTACGTGAGAAAATAATCCATGGCTGGAAAGATGGTTTAGCCATTAAAGTCTGGGCTCACATCCAAAAATTAAGGCAATAATCCACATAAGCCAAAATCCAGGGACTTGAAGGAATAATTCCTTTGCTTATTGTTCTGTGGATGAATGACATGACCTAAGTTTGTGGGCAATTCTTTTGGTGGAATTGGTTGGGCTCATGTGGGCTTCAGTAGTTAAATCATTTAGTCAAACTCTTTTGAGGAGATTATTTTGTGGCTAAGTGAGGCGACAAGGGCAAATGAGACATAGTTTTTTTCAACTCAGTTATCTGATCATCTGTTAGAAGAGTTTTGTTCACATTGGTGTTGCAGGGGCTGTGCAAGTGTCTGTCGTCAGATCATCTGCTATTATGTCAAGGTGAAGTCACTTCCTGCTCTTCTAATGTTAACATTAATTGGGGCCTTAGCTTTGGAAATCTCCCATGATACGACATCCTGTTTTTTTGTCCATTTGATAAAGGACATTGAAATTGTCTCCTAATTAAAGTTACTATAAATACTGGTACTGTCAACAATTTTCCAGGTGTTTCTGTAAATATGCATCTTAACTTCTCTTATGGAAATATCAGGGACTAGCTCACTTGGTAGGGAATGAGACATTTTTAAAGATGTATTTATTATTTTTGTATATGAGTTCTCTATTTACATGTATGTTGCATGACAGAATAAGAGAGTATCACACAGTAGGGGGCATCAGATCCCATTACAAATGGGTGCTGGGAATTGAATCCAGGAGTTCTGGAAGGTTAGTCAGTGCTCTTAACCACTGAGTCATCTCTCCAGCCCTAGGTATGAGACTCTCAAAGAAACATCAACTAGTGGGAGTTATGGGTCATAAGGTAGAAGCCTGGGGATGTGAAAATAGTCTGGGCCTCTCGAAATAATTAGAGGGGTTACCAGCAGTGAGTTCTTCAATAATACAAGCTTCTGTTTTCCAAGGTCAATTTTAATTTCAGTTTTGGTATATTTATTAAATACACCCTCTCCATACTTCATTTCACTAAAACTCCAGGAATGCTTTGCTGCCCACATTGTCTCATATGAGCAAGACTTAGAAATGTAGGCGTCCTGGAGGCACTGGGCAAAGACAAGCCGTGGAAACAGAATTGAAAATTTGGCTAGAAATAGAGTTCAATTCCACACCTTTTCAAGTCTGTTCTTCCTATAGTGTGCTTCATCTCTGTATCTCTGAATTCATCCAGTTGTGCAGGTTGAAAAAAAATTCTAAGTCATCTTTTGTTCTGTTTATCCAAGGTTTTAACATTACTTTCAAAATAAACCTGCCCTCAACCTCTCATGACCTCCCTGTCATTTACAAAATTCACCCAGGATTCTTACCTGAAACATCCCTTAATTGATCCCTGTCAATCATCTGTAGTCTGAAATTCATATCACCATTCCAAAGGTAAGTCAAATTGTATGCCCCCCTTCTTCCCCCCAATAATGACTCCAATTTATAGGTACGTATTAGGTTGAAGGGTCTTTCAAGAACTAGTCTTTTAAGCAAACACCTACAGCTGAAGGAACAATCTTTGTATAGGAACTGCATTAGCACTGAACAGAATTCTTGGAATCCAGTTGCAGAGAGGGAGGAGTGATGAGCAAAGGGGTCAAGATCAGGCTGGGGAAACCCACAGAATCACCTGACCTGAACAAGGGGGAGCTCATGCACCCCAGACTGATAGCTGGGAAACCAGCACAGGACTGACCCAGACCCTCTGAATGTGGACCTCAGTTAGAAGGCCTGGGCAGTCTATGGGGCCTCTGACAATGGAACCAGGCTGTATCCCTGGCGCAGGAACAGACTTCAGGAGCCCATTCCCCATGGAGGGATGCTCCCTTAGCCTAGAGTCACGGGGGAGGGCCTAGGCCCTACCCATAATGGTATGACTGACTTTAATGATCCCTCATGGAAGGCCTCACCCTCTCTGGGGAGTGGATGGGGGATGGGATGGGGAGGGTGGGGGGTATGGGAGGATGGGACGTATAGTTTCTAAACTAGCCTTTTGCTTTTTACCTGTTTGCTTCTTTGCTGCTTCTTTCTCAGCCCCTGTGTTACAGCCTCACTGTCATCTGCAGCAACTCGGTCCAGTGCCTTACTGTTTCGAGCCTTTGCCTTCCTTCCCCTGGGCTCACAGCGTGCTTTCTTCAGTCACGGGGCTCCTGCGCGTTCTTTATAAATTCTCTTTGAAGCTCTGGGAGAGACAGCCAGGGCGTTCATTCTTCTCACCTCAGATGCCATCACATCCAGCCTTGGCTCACACATCTCCACGAGGAAGAAGGCGGGTTTTAATTTCTTTTTTGTATATAGTGTGTATTGATCGCCTCAGATCATTTCTGGCTTTTTTTTTTTTTTCCTTTTCCATTAATGTGCGGAGTTTGAGAACAGTGGACTTTATTGGAAACGTTGTCTAAAGGACAAGTTTTAAGTACAGTGCTTAGAATGCTTTCTCTTTCCCTCCTAATTTTAAGTCGTGTGAAAGCTATTTACATGTTCTTTCTTTATAAATATTTGTTGTATTTCTGAGGTCTAATTTTCTAATATTTTTGCCAAACTAAATTCCATCTGGATCGTTGCTTCTAATTTTCTCCTCTAATTGCTAGGTCCCTAAAGTTTTCTCATTATACACTTTTCAAAAGTATCAAGGGAGCACAATATTGATTTGGTTCCATTAAAGAAAAGCACAGGCAGAAAGAGGGGCAGGGAAGAGAGAACAGAGGATAAGGTAATTTGTAGAGATGTGAAAAATAACAGCAAAAAGACGAGCCCAAGAATGGGCTCCTTACGCATGGATTATTTTATAGCATTGTTTTAAAATTACAGCAAGATTCTACAAGATCATATTTTCAGTTATCAAACCACAAGATTAGTGTGCACAGAGACGTGCTATGCCACCTTTCGATTCCAGGAAAGTATGTTTTCCGTCACATTATATTTCTTATTATATTACATTAAAACGGTGCAAAGGAACAATCTTTGTATAGGAACTGCATTAGCACTCTCGGGGACAGAAAGCAGTCTGCATCCCTCCTTCTCCCATCTTTACAGATGCTATCATTTCAAACTGTTCTTCTAGAAGAGTGAGGCTTGGTGACATCCTGTCTCCTCACTTTACCTCAATGACCTGGAAACTGTTGAAACCTCATTGCTAGATGTCACCTTCGTATACATGTGTAAATGTGGGTTCTTTTAAAGCAGGGGATGCTGAGTGAGAGACAGGGCTGTGCCGATTTCCACGATCTTTTTTGTGAGGGATGACTGAGTTCTTCTAAGACTAGCCTATTTGTGTAGGTGCATTTTCCAAAGTTAGAACTGTTGTTTTAGACTTCCATTATATACTCAAAACTTCCAACTCAATGACCAGGTGCACACTCCTCGATCCTTTTCTCGGTAGCCATGATTTCCACCTACTGTGATGTCAGCTCTCTTTAGCCTATACCATACTCAAACGTGATAGCTCCCTCCAAAGCAGGTAAACCATGTTCCTCTTTCACGCTGATGAATGCATTCAGTCTCAGAGAGCTAGTGAATAAAAATAGCTCATATTTTTGTATGAGAGGCTGTTTCACCTGCAAAGCCCTTTATTCCTCACAACCACTTCATGAAATAGGTATAATTATGTCCTCTGTAGAGGTGAGAGGTCTGGTACAGATGGAAGGGCCAAGGCTTCACAACAGTCACCTGCTAATAAGCAGTGACTCATGAGTGAGTCTGGTCTGGTTCAAGGCACAGCCTATGCTCTGGGCCTCTATCCCACGCTGCCAATGGTTTAGGATGCAAAGGCTCTGTTAGGGTAGACACTGACTGGAGCTCTTCACCCACTGAAGTGTCTCCCATGACATGCAGCTGGATAGGAAAGTAGTTAAGGATAAATACACAAAGCATAGCTTCTGAGCTTTATAGAATTTATAGAAATTTATAGTAGAACCAGTAGATTCTCTTAAAAATCTGACCATATAATGATATATTTATTTGATAGTATTTCATTATAGATAAATGTTTCAGTCTTGCATCAAATGCTTAAATTTATTACTGACAATTTAATGGTGCATCTAAGACTTGACTAAATTTCATACGTACAAATTAGATGAAACAAATGTTATATAAAATAGTATACAGGTCTCTGACAGTAGAAATAGTTTATTAGAACTAATTTAATTAAGGAAAAAACCCACATACAACTCTGTGACACAAAATCCACGAATAATGACCAGTCTCAAGGGATTATAATTTGAGACTTGATATCTAACTTCTGTTGGGGATATAGAATAGTAGACAATAGAGTTTTATGTTTTGAAATGTAATATAATAGAAAAATGTGCTAAAATTAGGAGTGAGACTACATTAAAACAGAATAGAGAGAAATAAAGTGGTACAGAAGAAGTAAAATGCATTATCATATTTGGGAGGTAGGGGAGCACCCACTCCAGGCAGCTACTGAAGTGTGCTGAATTCAACTATCAATTCCAGTAGAGTAGAGGGAGAGAACTTATTTCCAAGTTTTCTTCTCACCTCCACATTTATGATACATAGGCCTATACACCACACACACACACACACACACACACACACACACACACACACACACACACACACAGAGAGAGAGAGAGAGAGAGAGAGAATAAATAAATGTAAAAAATGTAAAAAAAAAAAAAAAAGTAGTTTTGTATTGATCCCATGAGTGAAAACTGAAGTCCCTCCAAGGAGATCACAGATTCCTTCCAGCCCAAGACAACTTCACATGGGGGCTCAGAATGGCTTGGCCACATTGGCCACTAGGGAAAAGTGGTGGGTACAGAGAATTTACCTCTGAGTCCATTTCTATCTTTCTTAACGTCTCCAAATGTCTATTTTTACTTCCCTCCACAAACCACTGATGAATCCATATTCCAAAACTCCATTTAGAGGAGGTGGGAGAGCATCTCCTTGTGGAAGATAATGGTACTTAAAATGTTCCAGTTATCCTTTGTTGACATTGACTATGTTCCATCCATGTGTTACATCCAAGGCTAGAAACTTGAAAGGTCAAGGTTGCCAGTGCATGAAATATTTCTCTTTTCTCCTCTGCAGACTTGGAAACTTTAATTAAAAAAAAATCTAGCAAAGTCCTTGGAGCTTCATGCTTGTGTGCCCAACTGCCCACCAGATGATGCCATGCCTCAACTTTCAGATCTAGTCATGGCTTGTCTCTCTAATATGTATCTGTACTGAGGTTCTGAGGTCTGACTGCACCTAAGGGCTCTGTTTAAAGGGGCAGCCATAGCATCAGTCCACACTTTAAATCCCAACCTGGGACTCATTCTCTACTGTTTTCCTTTTCTCATACTGTAGAATCAATGCATCAGGAGGATGCCCTGGATTTTATTTTCAAAATACATCTGGAATCTGATCTGTTCTGCTCCCCAGACTCAAGCAGCCATTTCTCTCACCTGGGAGCTGTAATCCTGTGACCTTTGAGTCTATCCATAACAGTAGCTGCCTGGTCATTTGAAAATGTAGCTAAGACCATGTCCCTCTTTTATTGAAGGCATCTGCGATCCTCTAGTCCAGTGAGAGCCAAGGTCAACATCATTACAGTGGTTTCTAAAAGTATCAGCGTGTGTGCTTCCCCGTAGTCTCTCTGACCTGATCCCGAACTCTGTCTCTCTCATTAACACTTCTCTAACACTGGCTTCTTGGCTAAGCCCTGAACACACTGGCCCACTTTAGCTTTACAGCTTGCATTTAAATTCTATCAACTGGCACCCTTTGAAGAAGGCTCACCTTGATCATCACATTTGAAAGCTTCTGTTGGCAGTTGCAGAACCTCTAACCCTGTTGCTTTTGTCTATGGCAGTTTAAATCTTGTGGCATGGACAAGAAGCTTTATTTTGCTTTGAAAGTTAATTGTATGCTTAATCTCAGTTATTTTGGTACTACTGGTGGTAAATTTCTCGATCTGGTCCTTCTTGAATTACTGGTTATGAACTAAGTTATTGTCTTGGTGTCTTATTCAAAGAAAAATTTCCCAAGTTTCTCCATAATGGCCTCCACTTAAAGACTAATCTAAAGGCTAAGATCCCTCTCCAAGGTGAACTGTTTATTCTGGGACATAGTTGATCATTTACTAGTCAAGGAAGACAATTCTATTTTTTTTTTTTTTAAATCAAAACAAAACTGGAGATTTCCCTAGTGCCAGATTTCTCATTAAGCCCATAATGGCTTCCACTACTAAGGTATCTCTTTCCTTGCTCTCATTCTCTGTCCTCCCCCCAACTCCACCTTCCTAATCCCTCATGTACTCCTTCCCTTTCTCCTTTCTCCCCACCCCCATGCTCCCAATTTACTAAGGAGGGCTTGTCCCCTTTCTCTTTTTTTGGGTATGTTTCTCTTGGGGTCCTCCTTGTTTCCTAGCTTTCCTGGGATTGTGGATTGTAGGCTGGTTATCCTTTGCTCTATGCCTATATCTACATATGAGTGAGTACACATACATCATCAGGGATCCACAAGGATGACTCCAACTAAGAATCTAAGTAATAGTGGAGAGGCTACCTTAAATTCCCTTCCCCTATAATAAGATTGATGACTACCTTAAATGCCATCATAGAACCTTCAGCCAGTAACTGATGGAAGCAGAAGCAGAGATTCACAGCTTAAGCACCGGGTCTAACTCTGGAATCCAGTTGTAGATAGGGAGGAGTGATGAGCAAAGGAGTCAAGACCACGCTGGGGAAACCCACAGAAACAGCTGACCTGAGCAAGTGGGAGCTCACGGACCCCAGTCTGACAGCTGAGGAACCAGCATGAGACTGAACTAGGCCCCCTGAACGTGGGTGTCAGTTGGGAGGCCTGGGCAGTTTATGAGGCCTCGGGCAGTGGAACCAGTATTTATCTTTAGTGCATGAATGGGCTTTGGGAGCCCATTCCCTGTGGGGGGGGGAGGATACTCTCTCAGCCTAGATGCATGGGGGAGGGCCTACATCCTGCCCCAATTGAAGTGACAGACTTTGATGATTCTCCATGGGAGGCCTCACCCTCCTTGAGGAGTATATGGGGGTGGAATGGGGAGCTGGTGGGGGGAATGGGAGGGCAGGAGGGAGAGGGAACTGGGATTGTTTGTTTTTAATTTAAATAAAAATCAATAACACCCCCCCCCCATCCCAACTTTCTTTGTCTCCCTCCCCACTCTCTCTCTCTCTTTCTCCTTCATTTCCAAACTCCCTTTCTCTCCCGCCCCCTCCCATTAGTGACTGAGGCATCTGAAGGGCCTGTTATATACATGATCTTCACATACTTTTTATCTCATAATTCTGAGAAATGGTCTTATACAATTTCTTCTACGTTATGACAGATAGCCAAAGACTAGTGTGACACCCGATGACCTTCAGGATGATCAATCCACAGAAAGTGTTCACATTTTGTTGTATTTGTCTTGGTGTAAGATTCAATATCTTTGACAAGTCCTCAGAGCTGATATCTTCATATCAACTAGAGTTAGCGACAGTCTCGTTCTCATACCAGGTAGGAATCACAGTTTCAAGAAGGGCTCTTACTTTTTAAACAAATCATCATGCAATTACGATGCCAATTCTCACTTTACATATTTCCAAATTCACTCTAAAACTTACAATCTTTAAAAACTCAGGGTCCTGCAGACATTTTAGTGAGAAGAGTGTTAACGGAGAGAGATAGATGGAAACAAGTTTCTCTGAGTGGTGGAATGGAAGGCATGTGGAGAACAAGTAGGGAACTGTCATTTAAGTTGGAAGAACATTCCCAGATGCCTAGCTGCAGCGGGCATCTCCCCGCAATGCTCCAGACTCTAGTGTTGCAGCTTCCCACTGGGAAGCCACCCTTGGGTGAGCTGAGGATACTTAAGAGTTCATTCTCGTTCGCACCGAGTCCTCCTTCCTTCAATGCTGCTTTTCTCTCTTGCTTCCGGCCACAGACAATAGCATCATGATCTATCCTGCTGCTTTATTCAGAACTCTGGACACAGATGCAGCCTGTATCTATGCCTCGGCCCTACCAAGTCCAGTTTCTACCTATTCAGGGTCTATAAACTCAGGTCTCTCTTCTCCAGCACCTTGACTACCACTGAAGAGACCTTACCATGGCTTGCAGTAAGTTTTGTAATAGACTGTCAATTCATTTCCCACAGTGTTGCCAGGACGATTGCTGTCAAAAATGCAACCCTATTATGCCAGTCCTCCTTTTGGAAATGCACTACACATTCCTGCAGTCCAAAAGTTGAACTCTTTTACTTGGCATATGTGGCATTTCAAAATGTGCCTTCTGCCTGTCATACAACTTTTATTTTCAGGGATTTCTATGTTTTAGTGCATCAGAATCACTTGTAGATGTTCATAAGGGCCACTCTCGCTAACAGTTCCACTGACGTCTGAAGCCCCTACCCCTACTGTTGCCAGACAAAGAAACCATTGCACTTGCCTAAAGAACTTTTCTACTTCTTGTAAGCACTCTCCTCAGCCTTTACTTAAATGACAAAGCTTTCTTAGAAGTTTACTATTTCAAAATTATCCTATGCATACCATAGAAAAAATTCAGAAAGGGAAATAGAAACCAGTCACAATTCTCTACCTCTTCTATAGTCTTCTGCGGTTATGACTCTATCATCTATCTACCTATCGTCTGTTGATATTCTTACCTATCATCTATTATCTTTTTATTTTCTACCGTCTGTGTTTCTATCATCTGTCATCTATATATCTATCAATATATGTATCTATCTGTCATCTGTCATCTATCTGACAAAATGTGTCAAAAATCTGCATATAAAATACCATTTTGGAGTATATTACATATTTTTTTTTCAAGATAGGGTCTCTCTGTGTCGATTTGAAGTCTTTCCTGGAACTCGCTCTGAGGAACAGGCTGGACTCAAACTCACAGAGATCCACCTGGCTCTGCCTCCTGAGTGCTGGGATTAAAGGCGTGCACCACCAACGCCTGGCTGAATATTATATATCTTATATATGTTTCTTGAATCAATTATCTTTTATAACCTTTTCAATGACAAAAGAGAAATCTCAATTATTCTTTCAATGGGCACACACACATGCATACACATATGTCATATCAACTTCATTTATATGTATGTGTGTGTCTATGTATATATCTGTAGATACAGAATTATAGTATTACTCAGTCTTCTAATGATCGAGGTTGTTACTAAAAACATAATGTTAGGATATATTAAAGACATACTAGAATATAAACCTTTATTCTGTTATTAGATAATCTGTTTGGAATAGCTTACTCACTGCAAGATACTTTTAAAGTATTTTTATTATATTTTTTGTTATTTAAAGAAATTTTTAAATTTAAAAATATTTTGATCATATTACTCTCTTTCTTCAAGTTCTCCCACCCAACTTTAAGTTCTTTCTCAAAACAAACAAAGAAAACTACAATACAACAACAAAAATTTCCCTAAAACCAAGAAAACAAAACAACAGGCAAAAAGAAAAAACAAACAAAAACAATAAAAATCCGCCAAATTGTAACCAAATAAAAGCTTGAAAATAGAAAAACAAAACAAAAACCAAAATAACAACAACAACAAAAAACCCACCCCAAACAAGCAAACAAGGCCTGCGGAGTCCATTATATGTTGGTCAGATACTCCTGAACATGAAGTCTGCTGCGGAGTGGTTGATAGACCCAGTGTCATTCCATCGGAGAAAACTGATTTTCCCTCTTCCAGCAGGTATAGCTCAGTGATCAACCTTTACCCTAGTGGTTAGGATTTAATTCATTAATTCACTTAAAAATATGACAAAATAAAATATAAGATAAAACAAAATCAATCAAAGTTGGACAAGACAAACCAACAGAAGGAAAAGAGCCCAAGAGAAGGTACAAGAATCAGAGACCCGCTCATCCACACACCCAGGAATCTCACACAAACACTAAACTGGAGGGACTTTTAGTAAATTTCACACAATCCCTTAAATTTCTGTAAATAACATCAATTTAATCAATCGTTTAAACATAGCCTAAATTAGATAAAATACACCACACATTTAAAAGCTGTTTTGGAGGCACAAGTTACATAAAATGTCCATAATAAAGGCATGTTTTTTTTGACATGAAGCATCTGTGTGTTTGGCCTTATTAGGAGAAAGTTGAAAGTTTGCTCTTTCATTTCCTTCCTTCCTTCCTTTCATTCATTCTTTCTAGGATTTCTAAGTTACTAATGTAATAAGAATCTTAATCAGAGTCTATGAAAGTATGAGAAGTTTAAAAACACAAACTTGACCCTGGCAGCAGCTGGGAACTAATGGTGAGGATAGTCTTTCCTAGAATTTTTATTCTGTGTTTTCCTAAACACTCACTCCTCTTCATCTTTCTCCAGATGTGGCAAAAGGATGACTTATAGACTTGCTGGTATTATTTAGTATCATTTTGCCATAGGGATGATTTAGTGCATGCTGAGGAAGACAGTCCTAATGGAAAGAACAAGCAGAGAGTAAATGAAGATCATTGGGCTAAGGTGAAGCCCAAATCAGCTCCCTAGAGGCCTTGGGAATCTCATGGTGGACTTCACCAGGCCCATCATAGAAGTAAAATATGGGAATTAGAGAACAGTTACTAGGGGAAGTCTGGCTTTGGTCAATAAAAAGAAGGAAAACAGCAGGAAGAAATTAAAGTTTTGGAAATTATACCGTGGAATCCTGATGGATGACTTGCAGAGACAGTTAAAATAACAGATGCTAGCGTCTTGAAATGTGTAAGCCAAACCCCTTAATATCTTTCTTCAGGAGGTCAGACTCTTGCAAAAGGGGACAGAGATTTAATGATTTTCAGTATTTTATTCACAGATATGTGATAAGGGTTTTGCTAAGCTATTAGTGAAGTTTTACCATCCCCTTGCGTGAAAGACTAAAAAGAGTTTGAGGCTGTGAATGGAGAACAAAAAGACAAGTGGAGGAGATTCCCTAGGGAAAGACTGATACCTTGGAGGCCGAGTTCAGGAGAAGGGGAGCTGAATTTATACACAGGCAATGTTGGTCTTATATTGCAATATTAGTGATTTTTATCATTAAAACTCGATGCCTTTGTGTTTGTCAAAGAACATATTTAGCTTCTTCATGTTTCCCTACTAGGCTGTTGAAATAAATATGTACACTTAGTTTTCAAATCCCCATTGCTCTGACTGCTCTCTTGGGAGAGAGAGAGCTACTAAAGAGCTGACAGAAGCTATCTCTAGGGAGGGCTGCTACCTGCCTTCAACCAAATTGAAGCTATTAAAGGAGGATTAACTCATGAATAGCCAGAAGAAGGCACAGTACAAAATTATATCTCTATATATTCTTACCTTTCCCCAATTTGCAACTAAAATGAAAATACCTAGAGACTATGTTGCATGGAGGACTTGTGTATAATCTTCCCCACTCAAGAATCTTTACATTTGGTTTATGATTAAGGGTTTGATATTAGAGGGTAAATAGGCTTCAAAGTTTTCAGGTAGACCCATCAATCAACTGTAATTACTCTAGTAAAGGCAAGCGATTCAAATGCAGTTCAATTACTTCACTGATTAATATGCCCCAATTAGAACCATAGATAAGATGAACATGGGGACTGTCTTTTGGTGCATTGTTTGCAACAATGAAGCAATTTGCATCATAGGAAGATGAAAAAGGCTGAACCTCTTGTTAGGAGTAGGTTTTTCCCTGTAGCTGGTCTTGTCCCTGTGCCGCCTCGCCAGCCTCAAATAACACACAGAGACACTGACTGTATTAGATATAATTCTGTTGGCCTGTTACTGGTTTCTTATCTACTAGCTCTGTCTTAATTATTAATCCATTTCTATTAATTTAAGTACTTCCACCTGGTCTTATCTTACCGGAGAGTGGGGCTGGCATTCTTCTCTCTCTGTCCTCTATCTTGGATCTCCTCCTCCTACTTCCGGAATCCTCCTTGTCTCCTAGTACTGCCTATCTTGCTTTCCTATAGGCCAACAGTGCTTTATTCATTAACCAATAAGAGAAACATATTTACAGAATGACATCTCCCATCAACCTTTTTCATAATCTTCCAATCTAGTCCATATTTCTGCCCCCAGATATAAAGAATAAAGTTTAATAAGCAGGCATTTAAGACAGTAAACAGCCATTTAAAAAACTATCACTCTTCCCTCTATGAATGATGAGGAGAAAGAAAGCAGATGGTTATAGGAACAAAAACATTTAGAGAGTGTGGGAAATCTTTTCTGAAGGCTTGTTTTACTCATCTGGATTGATACCCAACCACCAATGGCAGCTGTAGCCTTTCTTATCATTGTGTCTCACTGTGTGCTTTTCCCAGACAAATATAGGATCAGGAGAGGAAAAGGAAAACTTTTTTTTTTTAAAGTGTTGTAGATATAACAAAACCACAGGTTGCTCACAGCCTTTCAAATGAATGACTAGTGTTTACAATCGACCTGAGTTAAATGAAGCAGTTGATTACAAATGCTAGACACTCAATCTAGAAACTATACCTTGAAGAAAGAGACAATTTATGACTATGGATTGTTGCTTTTGAATGAGAAGGAAAATGTGACGCTATAACAAGTATGAAATATTTTTGAGGGGGTGACAGAATGAAATATTTTTCAGCATCTAAAACAGCTTTGTGAATGCAACAAGATAAAATGCTATTTGCATCAATATTTCTATCCCTGGAAGAAACACACTCTTGTAACAGAAGCATAAATTCTGATTTAGTTTATCATGAAAAAAAGAACACTACTGGTAGGTAGGGAAGGTCACATAGAAAAAAATTCTAGGTGGGAAAAGCTTGAAGAAAGAGTAATTAGACATTATTATATCTAGGAAATATTTGAGAAGGATTGGTATATTTGGTTTCTGGTATCTATAGCTACATAAAAATGTTTTATATGAAGGTCATGATATTGAAGGTCATGATATTGCAGCTTTTGGCTTAAAAATCACTGTAGGATCAGGATAGTGCAATTTCTTACTTTCCCAGCAAGGAGACCCTGTCGCCTTGGCTCTCAAGCAGCAGGAAGATGTTTTGCAGAATGGCCAGTGAATGCTGCTAAGAAGACAGATTTCTTTGGTGTCTTGCTACAGAGGCAAGAACATAACGGCACTCTCAAGAAACCTCATTATATCTCCACCCTCACAGGATGGGGGTACTCTTCCATCCTTTCCTTTACTATGATATTAGTTCTAGAAGCTAATTAGTTATACTCACACTCCATACATAGAATAATAGAAATTACATAGACTTTAAATGTCCCCTTTCATCTAAATGATAGACCTTTTTTAATTTTAAACACTATAGAGACTTTTATTATAGCTGTAGAATGGGAACATAAATATACTTTTAGTTTGTTTCTTACTGTTCATTTCTGGGCAAGAATTTAAGTGATTATAACGTTAAGGAAACAAAAACAACTATTACATGGCATAATGTAAAGTATTGATACATCACTATCTGCTAAGAAACTATTATATGCCAGATGTGACCTCTTATTCTAAGATACAGTGGTGCTTGATGAGACTGCCTTCTTACAGAACTTATATCTAGTGGGAGACACAAGCAAAATATGAGTGGCTAAAAAATCAATGGTCCCAGTTATGTTCTGCTGCTGTGATAAAACACTGACCAAAACCAGCTTGGGGAGGAAAGGGTTTATTGGGCTTACAAATCCATTGCTGAGTGAAGTCAGGGCAGGAACTCAACACAGAGTCACAAACCTTGAAAAAGATGCTTACCAGTGCTTGCTCAGTTTGTTTTCTTATGTAATGCAGGACTATCTGCACAAAGGTGGCATGACCCACAATGGACTGTACCCTCCCATTTCAATCACTAATCAAGGAAATTCACACAGACGTGCTCACAGGACAATATGATGGGAGTGATTCCTTGATGGAGGGTCACTCTTCCTGCATGTATGTCTATATTCATGTCCAGCTGAAAAGATCTATCCAGTACATTATCTAAAAAATAAGCAGGTAAATCCATTATTGATCAACCACGAGTCAAAAACTCATAGACTTAGTGGCCTCAGGGATCAAAGGAGGAGCTCAGACCCTCCAGAATATGGGAGAGTGGGCAAAAAACCTGGGGCTACCAAAATTTCTTTGTAAAATTCTTCCAAATTCAGGAGTATTGGCTGACCCCTGGTATGTACACATGTGTATGAAATTCCAAAGTGTCCAGAGAAAAGACTATAGGAGGAAGTCTAAAAAGAGCCAACAGATGTATCATACACACTAGTAAGGATATCTGTGAGTTCAAGCTCTGCTTGATAAGCTAAGGGGCTCAGCTTGTGATCTCTCTGCACTGTCCTAGGGCTGAGTGGTTTTTTTTTGGGGGGGAGGGAGTGTTGGGAGGAGGGATTAGACTATTAGAGGAAATACTCCCAAACTACCAAAACATGAACCAAATCCTCCACAACTTGTTTTCCACCTATTAAGATTATACTCTGCTGGAATGCGTGTCATCAAGCTGAGAAACTTTCAGTGGCTGATGAAAGGCTGCATGCACTTCTGTAGTCACAGCAGCCTGAGCAACCTGGTTTCTAGTTGTGAAGCCTCTTGCAAAGCAAGAGAATTAACACACCGAGGATTAAAAAGATGGTCTCTGCAGAAGCAGCAGCAGCAGCAGCAGAAGGAAATAACGCAGGCTTTCTGACAACACTGCAATGGCGTTGCTAGTGGATCTTGGAGAGGAGGCATGGGAGACACAAGTGGGAGACAGATTCGTTTTAGTAGAGGATGGCCTGTTAGAATGGCTTTGTACCCCCACCACATTTTCTTAGGCTCACACCTACAAGACAGCTATAAGTTCCTTTCCACTTATTTGGAATCAAGTGCAACACTCATATCATCATTCCCAACAGCCCTACGAGGCACTTTAAACAAGTTAGGTCCTGTAAAGCATGCCTAGAGCTCAAGTTAGCATCTGGTCCTTGTGTCAAGCTGGTGCTGTAGGTGCCAATACAATGAAAAGCCTTTCTACTTGGAATCTCTGGTGGCCACACCTGGCCTCAGCTAGGTGGTTTCCAGTCTCCTTGTCTAGCATATCAATGTCTCCAGTTCCCTCCCCAGCTCAGTAGCAGACAGGTTGCATGGGCCTTTCCTCTCGCTCTCCCTCACTACATTCACCTGAAATGCTACTAAACCTTGCAGGGGGCATGGTTTTTCTCCCTTCCCCAATCTCTTTGTTTGTAAACACTTTCTACTCAGAATCTTCAGCAGCCACACCTGGCAGAGACTCAGGCAGGTGAATCACATTGTCCTTTGTTATGGTGTCTCTATTCTTACTCTCAGCCAGTAACAACATTCTTTACGGCAGGAAAAGAGCAGGTTAAATCTAAAAAAAAAAAAAAAAAAAAAAAAAAGAAAAGAAAGAAAGAATTCAGGCACAAAATATCCAGGAAATCTGGGACAATGTGAACATACCAAATCTATGACTAATAGTAATAGAGAAAAGAGAATAAATCCAGGTCAAAGGCACAGAAAATATTTTCAACAAAATTGAAGAAACTTTCCCTAACCTAAAGAAGGAGATGTCTATCAAAGCACAATAAGCATATATAAGACCATGTAGAATGAAGTAGAAAATAAATTCCACATGACATATAATAATGAATACATTAATTGTATAGGACAAAGGAAAAATATTTAAAGGCAGATCCAATAGAAAAACATCCAACTTCTTGATGGAGACTAAAATCCACAAAAGCCTGTCCAGATGTTCTACAAACTCTAAGAACATATACCCATTCCAGACTTCTATACCCAGCAATAACTATCAATCACAATTGATGGAAAAAGAAAGGCATTCCATAATAAGGTCAAATTTAAACAGTGTCTATCTATAAATGTAGCTCTATTGAAGGAACTAGCAGGACAGCTTCATCTGAAGAGCTTGACCACAACCAAGCAAACACAAGGGCCAGGCACTCCCTGGAAATCTGCTGACCACAGATGGTTTACAAACTCATGGAAGCTGAAAAACTTACCACTGAATGAAAAATTCAGGGTTAAGATAAAAGTTAAAAAGGAAATGAAAAAGAATTGAATGAAAATGAAAACACAGTATGTCCAAACTTATGAGACAAAATGAAGTTGGTTCTAAGTTCATAGCAGTAAGTGCCTGCATAAAGAAAAGTGAAGAGATATCCTATTAGTAACTTAATAGCATGTCTGAAAGCTCTGGCCCAAAAGTAGTAGATGGTTAAAAAAAAAAATCAAACTCAGGATAATATCAATAAAGCAAAGCTAACAAAGAAGCAGATATAAAGAATCAATGACACAAAGATTTGGTTCTTTCAGAAAATCAATAACATGGACAACCCATTAGCCAAATTACCTAAAAGATGGAGACAGAATATCCAAATTAACAAAATTAGAGACAAAAAAGCATATATAATACTTAGAAATCCAGAGAATCGTAAGGATCTACTTAAAAAAAAAACTGTACTCCATCAAATTGCAAAATACAAAAGAAATGAACAATTTTATTGACATATACCACCTACCAAATCAGGAAGAAACAAGCAATTCAATTACCACTAGTGAAACAGAAGTGGTAATTAAAAGTCTCCCAACCCACTCCCTTCACCAAAGGGACAAGGGCTAGATGGCTTTAATGTAGAATTTTACTAGAATTTCAAAGAAGAGTTAATCTCAAATTCCCCTCAAATTATCCCATGAAAAGAAATAAAACAAAACAAAAAAAAAACATTGCCCATTCTTTTTTAAGAGGCCATAGTTATTCAGATACCTAACCACATAAATACTTAAAGAGATTACAAACTAAATTCTCTTACGAACATAGATAAATAGGATAGGATAGTTAAACTGGGACATCCTACTAAAAGCAATGTACAAATTCAATGCAATCCCTATCAAAATTTCAACACAATTCTTCACAGAAATTGAAAGAGAAATTTCCTGATACAAAAAACAAACAAAAAACCTAGGATGGCCAAAACCATCCTAAATCATCATCTGTTGCAGGTATCACCATTTCCCATTTTAAGTTATACTACAAGGCTATAGTAATAAAAACACATGGGATTGGCACAAAAGCAGACATGTTGATTAACAGAATCAAGTTGAAGACCCAAATATAAGTCCACAAAACTATGGACAACTGGTTTTGATAAAGAGGCCAGAGTTACAGATTGGAAAAAAGACAGTGTCTTCAATAAATGGTACTGGTGAAACTGGATGGCTGCACTTAGAGGAATCCAAGTGGACCCATACTTACCATCCCGCACAAAACAGAACTCCAAATAGATCAGAGACCTCAACATAAAACCAGATACACTGCATCTGACAGAAATGAAAGTGAAGAATAGTTTTGACATATTGAGCATAGGAACTAAGAACAATAATTAATAAATGAGACCTCATGAAACTGAAAAGCTTTTGTATAGTAAAGGGCACCATCATGTCAACAAAACAGCAGGCTCCAGAATGGGAAAAGATTTTTTATCAGCTACACATTTGATAGAAGGCTAATCTCCAAAGTGTATAATGAACTCAAAAACTGGACATCAAGAAAACAAATAATTTAATTTAAAAAATTGGAACAGATCTAAACAGAATTATCAAACAAGGAAACAAAGCTGAGTGGCACTTAAAGAAATGTCGAACATCCTTAGTAATCAGGGAAATTGAAATCAAAAGTACTTTGAGATGTCATTTTATCCTAGTCAGAATGGACAAGACAAATAAAACAAGAACAGCTCATACTGGTGAAGATGTGGAGTAAGGGAAACACTCCTCTATTGCTGATTGACATCAAAGCTCATACAGCCTCTTTGGAAGAAAGCATTGGTAGTTCCTCAGGAAATCGGTAATTGGCCTACTTCAAGACACAGATAACAGCACTCTTTGTGGATTCACCCATAGGACACTTCATTCTACTAGGGACACTTTATAAACCATGATCATTGCTGCTCTATTCAGAATAGCCAGAAACTGGAAATAACCTAGATGTTCATCAATGAATGAAGAGATAAAGAAAATGTGGTACATTTACACAGTGGAATATTACTTAACCATTAAAAGGAATTATTAATTTATCAGTTAAATGGATGAAACTAGAAAAAAAAATAATCCTGAGTGAGGTATCCCAGATTCATAAAGACATATACAGTATGTATTCAGTTGTATACTGATGTTAGCTGGTAAGTCTTCAATAAGTAAGCTACAAGCTATATAACCATAAAGGTTAATTACCATGTAAAGTAATAGGGGAGAGAGATGGATTTCCCTAGGAAAAGGGGATAGTTATGGATGGACTATGGTGAGTACAGGAATGGTCAGAATAAATGTGAAGGCGGAGAGACTAGGGGAAATGAGGGAATACAAGGAGGGACAGCATTTGAGGGGGTCATATGAAAATCCAATGCAGTAAAAACTTCTAAAATATGTACATGTATGAAGGAGATATAAATGAAAATACCAAATAACAGAGTAGATGAAACTTCAAATGGACAACTCTTATCAGCAAATAAAGCTTCCAATACTATTAATGGGTAATATCCAATTGAGTTATTGGCTAAAGAGACCCCAAGAGGAATCTATAAAAAAGTCAAGCTATTGCCAAGGCTATTGCGTGCTCTCCACAAACTGATGGTAAGGTCCTATTGCTAAAGATGACACCTACTCAACCCACTGAACATAGAGAAGCCCAGCCAGTGGCTACCCAGAACACTCACCCTTATGGATTAGTGTTCATGGTACAGGAAGGTATTTGCACACTTCCAAATAAGAAAGGTAAACACCAAGGAAGCTACAAAACCTTCTACTTCCAATGCTGATCAATAGACTCAATAGATGTATGAACTTATAGGGACTGTGAAAGCATGTACAGTAGCAGATGAGGTCCTAGTGCTAAGATGGGAAATTAAACACTAGTTCCCATCTCCAACAGAGAAGTTATTTCCAATTAAAAACTGCTTGCAAAGGAAAAATTCTCCAATGGAGTCACATTGGGTATATAAATCACACTTCAGGGTGGGCCCCAAGCCCAGCAGTACGTGGCTAACACAAAATTACCTCCAGTGGTATTTTGTAAATTTTGCTTTTTGTCTCATATTACTTTGATGGTTTATTTATTTATTTATTTATTTATTTATTTATTTATTTATTTATAGCTTTGCTGGTCTTTTGCTTGTGTATTTTAGTTTCTGATTTTGAGCTTTTGTGTGTGTGTGTGTGTGTGTGTGTGTGTGTGTGTGTGTCTTTGTTCTGTTTTGTGCTCTTCCTTAGTGTTTTTGTTTGCTTGTTTGTTTTATTTTATCCTTGATTGTCTTTTTATTTTACTTTAAAGTAAACAAAAACCATTTATAAGATAGCTTATAAAAATATAATGTTTTCATACATGGGGTAGCCAAATAGGGACATGTTCATAACTGTATAAAGTAGAGAA
The DNA here is from genome assembly GCF_943737965.1 of Phodopus roborovskii. NCBI lineage: Eukaryota > Metazoa > Chordata > Mammalia > Rodentia > Cricetidae > Phodopus > Phodopus roborovskii. Next base: position 12,652,520 of record NW_026125397.1, read on the forward strand.
TTACTGCTCCCACAGGTCCTTAATAGGACTATTTTAGGATCCCTTGTCAACACTACACTCTACTTCAGTGGGCACAGTGACAGTGGCACCTCACATTTGCCTTGTTTTGAGGAGTGCTATAATTTAATTTCATGAGATTAAAGAGGACTCTTCAGTTTTGAAAGTCAGCATGGTGGTGTACCATGGGAGGCATCTACAAAGAAATTCACTTACATCCTGGAAAGGCTGAGGAAAAGAGACATTTCTGCTTTTGCATGCTTCTAGCCTTCTCTGTAAGTCTTCCACACTATTTCAAAAACAGCTTAAGAGGAGTCTAGCTTTATCTCAGTCTGAACCTATTTGGCAGGAATAAAAGCTGGAGGAGATAATTTAATTGGCAGGACATAAGAGGATCCAGTGTGACTCTATGAATGGCTTCCAAGTCACACAGGCATCTTTCAGGACAGAAGTACTGTGCAGAAGTTTGATAAAACCAGGCATTGAGAGGAGCCAAGAAAGAGAAAAACACATGCTTCCTTCTTGATTGTTGAGCCTGTCTGTAAATGCAGAGAAATCACTAAGGAATGTTTTGCATTTTGATGGAAAAGCTAGGGGTTTCATTTGATAAAGGCATTGGAATTTCAGCATGCTATTCACTTCTCCCTGAAAGGATGAGGAATAAGTCTTTCCAATGCAACATGCGATGTTTGCATTTTCCTATGCATAGGGCATTTGAAAAGAATGTTATATGTTTCAGTGAGATCCAAACATTTATGAAAATAATAGTGATCCAGGGTTGCACTTAATGTAGAAGCTTCCGAGTAGCTCAGACAATTTATTTGCCTGTACAAATATGATCTGAGGGTTGGTTAAGTGATAATACATTGAGATTTTATTCCTAGCTAACTTGAATAAAGGATGGGCCAAAAATGGTGCAAGCACTTAGGCATCCTGCTGATAAGTTCATTGGATAGATTGAATTTCATCTTAAAGCAATATAAATCAAGAGAAAAAAATACTTCCCCCCCCAGTAGTATTTAGTTGGTAGAATTTTACTTAGTATGGTTTACTTTTCTCCACCTGTTTTCCTTCTGCCTGCTTGGACTCCTGTGTAACCTAAATAAAAGAATCCATTTATAGTCAACTTTCAAGTGATAAGATGTCTAGGAAGGCTCAGAGGTATTGACTCAAAAAACTATGATAAATACAGAAATATATGGTTTAGTGGTCAATGTGAAAGCCTAAAATGGGTTTCCTGTAGCAAGGATGAGCAATAGAATGAGACCGCTGCCCAAGCCAGGATGGAAGATACAGACTCCTTCTGAAGGGTAGGTGTTATTTCTTACCATTTTTTAAAATCGCATACCTTCTTTTGTCTCTTACAGTGTATGGACTGCTTTTTAAAAGAAGGGTTCTGAGTGCCTGAAACTAGGATGAACCAACATGATGCAACTGATGGGTAGAATTACTGTAATCAAATTATTTTGAAATATAAATGTAAGATATTACTATGGATGACTTTTGTAAATGTAGTAAATAAGAGGTAGCTTATTAGTGATGAACTTTGTGGCCTGAATTAGTGATGCCCATTACAGTTACTCAGTTTTAAAGCAGCAATTGTAATATCCTATCAATATTATTTGCCTGTTCTGTTGTCAGTGCTCTTTTAGAAGGAAATCCTGCATTTCAGTGGGAGGGAATAACAATGATTAAAACAAAAAGACAGGAAGAAGAGCAATATAAAAAATATGGGCACAACTGAAAGCTGTCTTTTTGACTAGGTGAACACAAAATGGCATACCTTTGCATAGATTAAAAATGAAGAGGGAGAATCCTCTAAGAAAATCACGAGTAAAAGAAGTACATAACAAATAATGACATGGGCACACAAGGAATCATGAAGACACTCTGAATAACTATAATGAACAGACTCAAAGCACAGGAAACAAGTGCATGAATTGCTAGCAACACACAGCATACCAAAATTGAACCAAGAAGAAATAAAAAATCTGAACAGGTCAATAGTGAGTAAGGAGACTTCTGATGAAGAGTCTCTTGTTAAAAAGCTGTCCAGACACAGAGCACACTTTAGTATCTACCTCAAATGTTTCAAAAACAGAAACCACATTGCATTGATTTCTACCATCACTCTTGAGTGAACATGGTAAGTAATTTACTTCCTTCAAGGCACCAGTGAAAAATAAATGAAACATGACTTTTTTTCCTGGAAGCTGAAGACATCTGTGACGTCTAAAATCTTTACCAATCATTTACATGAATAGGGGTTTTCTCTTGTATGAGTTTGTCCCAATTACCTAATTCAAAAGGATATAAATAGGCTTTAAAATATTTACAGTGCTAGAGACATGGCTGGACCTTTAAAAAATGCTCATTTCCAGGACCAAAGGATAGTTTTTGACAACTTCCTGTAATTCCTGCTACAAGATCCAAGAGTCTAATGTTCTCAGGAACCAGAATGCACATTCACATACCCACTGGTTCTTACATTCCTTTTGTGGCGTTTGTTCATCTTCTATTGTGATTTACTTAGTGATAAGCATTTTTCTGCTGTGATATATAGAATAGTATCCCCATTATCTAAGCTGTATATTGCCTATTTAAATATCAGTCAGTGTGAGAACATACTTTTCAAGTAAGGGTGTCTATGAAAGGGTTGTGGGTTGTTCTTGATTTTTTCATATTTTCACTTGAGATTTTGTTGTTTGTTATTCAGCCTGGCTTGGAAGTCAGTAATGATTCAGTTATGCATTTGGACTCATGATCCTCATGTGTCTGCTTCCTGAGTATAAGTCCAAGGGTAGATGTTGTACTCCCAATGTGTGCTGTTTTGTTGACTCAATTTAACAATGGTAATGTTAAAATGCTAAAGAGAATATAAGATATATTAGATACCTTATCCGTGTATTCAGAGCTGTATTTTCATTTATCTGGTAGAGATGTAATAAAGTAGCATAATTGACAATCAACAAAAATAAAACAAAGCAAACAAAAAACAACAAAAAAGATGTTCAGAGCATCAGCATTTTATAGGCAATACATAAACTCGCTGTAATTATCAAAACCTAGCATTTAGAATTGACTGTATTTATCACAATGTAGTTTGAATGATGTATTCTTATGACTATACTTTTCTCTTGCATGAGTTTGGTTGTGAAGTGAATTGTATTCCCCCCTCCTAGTTTTTTTCCCCTTTACTTTCAAGAATATAATTACATATTTTTTCCTTTCCCTTTCTTCTCTCCAAAGCCTCCAAAATACCCTTGTTCCCTCAAATCCATGTCGTTTTTTTTGTTAACACACACACACACACACACACACACACACACACACACACACACACACACACTGTAGATGGAGTTTCTGTTCCGCCCAGTCCCAACCATTCTAGAATATGAAACTGAACAGTTTTGTTACCTATTTAATTCAGTAGTTGTTAGTATTCAGGCATATGAATTGGCCTGCTCTTGGGGTCCTGATGGTATACACCCTGAGCTGCAGCCACTAAAAGCACCACCTGAGCACATTCACTACATGCCCCTTTAAAAGTACCCTGTCCACCGCCGATTTCTGTCTCTCTCTCTCCTCTCTCTCACTCCCTTTCTCCTCCTTATGTCGCTCCTGTCCCCAGTGGCCAGTCTCCACTCTACCCTTTCCCACTCACTTTCCCCCAATAACCCTACCCAAGCTCTGTCACATGGCATCTTTCTCTCTCACTGCTGCTTTTTAAAATTACGAGAGAAGCATTGTGTTAGACTTATATTGATTAGAAACACAATAAGTGAAATTTTAGGATATGATCTTACTGTTATTATACCAGCTTAATTTACTGAACTGTATTCCCTCAGTAAGGAATTCAGAGAGGAGGTAGTCATATTTTCATTTATACTATTCTACTCTCACGCATACTATTGTCATCTATTCTATTGTCCTTCAACAAGGTATTTCACAGGGCAGTAGTATTTTGTTGTTAAGTATTCAATGAATATGATATTGGCACTCATGTTGAAGTATGGGGTAGTTTGTTCTTAACCTCACCGAGACTTCCAAATAACATTGAAACTCGAGAACTAGTTGCTTAAAAACGTTTGTACCTATTTAATTTAGATATTTTATATTCTGAAGATAAAAAGTCACTTTTCATTCGATTAGCTCATTCCTGGGTAAGCCAACACACACACACACACACACACACACACACACACACACACACACACACAAAACAACATGCCCCAGGTTGCCCTCTGATGGGAGATGCCATTATGTATATATGTTTCTCATACTGGTTAATGAATAAAGCACTGTTGGCCAAAGGAAAGGAAGATAGGAGGGACTAGGAGACAAGGAGGAAAGAGGAAGTAGGAAGGAGGAGTCAAGATGGAGAGACTGGGGAGATGAGACACTGGCCCCTTTCCCCGGTAAGACCATCACGTGGAAATATTAGATTAACAGAAATGGGTTAATACTTAAGACATAGCTAGCCGATAAGAAACTAGCACCTGGCCAATAGCATTGTATCAAATACAGGGTCTCTGTGCATTATTTGGGGTTTGCGCGGCGGTGGGACAAGACCAGCGGCGGCAGGCGGAAATACCATACTCCTTACAGCCCTCTTCTATAGTAACGATCACTTTCTAATGACTACAGTCTGTGGTACTTTGCTGCTTTGGAAAATGTGAATTGTGTCCTGGAGAAGTGGGCTTCTATCTACAGAAGGCGTCTGTCTCTAAGCTGATCTACACTTAACGCAAAGTTCTTACCACTGTCCTGTCTCCGCATCATAGATAAACTGTAATTTCATAAGTGGATAGAACTGGTTTGATTTCTGATCATGAGTGGATGAACAAGGTGCAAAATGCATCAGACATCTTGAAAATTTGGGAAAAATGAAATTTGGGATCCAGTCAACCATAATGCATAGTACATTGAAAGAAAGACAAAGTAAGTCTATGAGAATTGAGAGTATCTACCAAATCTTGTAGTCTTGGGTGTGTATATTTATTGTTTAATTCAGTAAAATGCATTTGCCGAACATTGAGTTAGATCCCATAGTGAGAAACAGACAAGAAAAGAGTCTTTATTCAGTATGTACATCAAAGAGGCTAGAAAATTATTCTTTAACATGTTCATATTTTATCTCCAGTTTACTCAGTGACCAGAAAATGGGATTCTCAATAAATTTCAATTTAATGAATTAAAGGCTCTGATGAGAAATCAAATGAGACAAAGAATCCACCCTGCTAATTAGTTCTATTTGCTGGTGGCATTCTTCAGAACTTTGTTTGCTATATTGAGTTTTATATTAACTGCAGTTATAAACATAAATACTGACTGTGGTCATTGCAATCGACTATAGGTGCCCATGTTGTCAGCAAATACCTCAGTGACTGCAGAGCACAGTCATAGAAGTAACTGAACAAGAGGTTTGAGAAATGAAAGCCCTTGAAGAACACACTGCAATAAAGTCATGGAAATCAGAGTTGAGAAAGATCAGATGATACTCCGTAATTCATGAGTTGAGAACTGGTGGAAGGTTTTCTTTTATAGTCTTTTTAAATATGCATTTTCCTGTTTGAATGAACCACACAGATAAGGCTTCTAAATCTTCCATCAGGACAATATGATTAAACAGCTCACTGATAGGAATAGTTTACTGATATATGTCCTGAATTGTTTTATTTAATTTACTCCATTAACTGCAATTATAGCTAGAAGGAAACAATAAGTAATTTAAACGCTTCTGAGTTCAGCTATGTACCTCATTCCTTTACTCTGTCATGACCATGTAATTACTTTCTGCTGCTTTCTTTGAGCAGTCTGCTATCTGCAAGCATCTTCACTCATGATGTAGATCCTTCCATGCTTTGTGCCTATTGTGGTTCATATACAGACCCTGATCGTGTAATAAACCACCTTCCCCTGGGCTGAACTGGTAAGAGGTATATGAGAAGAAATCTCAGTGCAAATGGCATGCATGAAAAGCTAAAGTGACAGAAGTCACATCCTTGTTAGGGCTTTTGTCTCGCTAGATACAATTTTGTGCTAAAGAGATTACTGAATAAGGTTTTGTCTGCAGCACTGTTACTGTAGCACCTGTTTTACAATCAGAGTGCTCGATTTAGTGAAACTGCATCCTTCATTCAGAAAGATTTTCTTCAGCAGACAAGGTGACACAAAACACTTGCCCTTCTAAAAGAGGATTAGCAACTTTTACATTTTCAAATCCACTTTGGTACAATCACTAACATGAAGCCAGTTTCCAATTTCATATAAGAAAGATCTCTAGGGAGATAGCCAGCTTAATTAACTAAGAAATGACAAGTAAGACAGAATTTTTCACTGATGAAATGTGACTTACTGTTCAGAATGTAACCTCACCTGACCTCTTCAACTGAAACTCTTCTGAAAAACTATTTGAAAGTGATGCTTGGACATGGCAAAGAAAGGGAGAAGTAACCCAACAGTTGCTACTTTCCTTTTCATTTTGTTGTGTGTGGTCTATGATGGACCAGAACAGTTATCAGCATGTCAGAATTAATTTTGCAAGGTAATTTCATAAATGTGTTTTACAACTAGGATCCACTTATTTCATAAACAGAACATGTTCCTAAGTTTAGGATGAGCATGCTTAGATATATGTTCTTTGTTTAACCTGCCTTGTATGGAACGTAAAAATGTATATATGAGCTCTGCAGGCCTGAGACTCCTGCTAATCACTGCCAAGGAGTTATTACATAAATGCTGAAAATTGTTGGATTGTTGATGGCTATCCATTAAAACTGATAAGATGTTATAAACCCCCACACCCAAAGACATATGCATGCACGCACGCGCGCGCGCACACACACACACACACACACACACACAAATATCATTTAGACCACTGGAAACTTTGATCAATTCAACATTGAGTGTAAATAAAATAAAAGGGCATGGGAGGAAGAAAGAAGGATAGAGAGGGTAAGAAGAAGATAAAAAGGAAGGGGAGAGGAAAGATAGAAGGAAAGAAGAAAGGGAGGAAGGAAGAAGGAAGAAAGGAAGGAAGGAAAAAAGAAGGTACCTTGGGAACAGGAAGAAGAAAATCTCACTTCTCAATAGCTATCACATGTGTATTAGGGAATTACAGAATCAAAGATTGGCGAGTGCATGAAAAGGAAGAGGCATGAAATATTAAGATTTATAAATTATTCCTGGGAATGCTTGAGGCTAATTGCCATGCTCTCCTGAGAGCTATGCTTCAGCTTTCTCTTCTTTATGCTGCCCTTTGTAAGGAGGACTGGGAGGGCATTGCCTGTGTAGCAGACTATGACCGCCTTTGCCTTTTAATTGAAAGATGTGAGTGGAAGAACAAAGCCATACATTTTCTGTAAAGTGATGCTTCTGCATATAGGAAGGTTTGCTTTTAACTCATTTCTTTTACTTATAAGCCTTTTCATAATTCAGTAAATTCAACACAAGTAATTTCAATAAAAATTTTATTTGTTCATTTGTCCATTTCCCTCCCACTTCCCCTCTCTCTTCCCCATGTGTGAGGGAGAGAGAGAGACATAGGCAGAGAGAGAGGGGGGTAGGGAGAGAGAGAGAGAGAGAGAGAGAGAGAGAGAGAGAGAGAGAGAGAGAGAGAGAAGGAAAGAACCGCCTTGGGTGGAGTGATAGTTCAGTTCACTGTTTGTTGGTAGACCTGATGGGTTGCAGGGTGCCAAGTAGAATTATTAAAGAATTAACTCCTTCATGCCTATCATCCTTTCAGGGAAAAATATAAAATTAGATTCTGACTGACCAACAGGGCTTTGCCATTCTTCTGTGCTTGACCAGTCTTTAAACACACAGGTTCCTCCTTACTCTAGGCCCCAGAGCTACCTTTTCTCAGTACATTTACTCTTGACTTAACATATATAAGATGTATAATGTATGAAATGTAAACAGATAACAATAAGTATACAATACATAAAAAAAGAACTATCCACTCTTTTGGGACACATGTCTTTAAAAAGAAAACTTCTCCACAATTTAAACCATGGGGGGGGGGTGGTAAACCTTTCTCTAGGATCTGGATCTATTCTTTCACTTATTAAACCTCAAGGAATCCAGTGTCCTGCCTCTTAGCTTCAGTGTGAGTGTGGAAGCTTGATTTCCATGTTTTTTCCCTCTTTCTCCTGATTGTAAAATTACATCATACCTTAAAGATACCAGAAAGATTGATTTTCCTTTGGGTCAGGACAATTTGCAAATACAGGTTGCTTGGACACTAATAACTCTCCAAATACTTCCAACTGTGTTCCATCAGGCTGTTGAAACTCCCCCTTAGCCTTTGATGAAAGAGCTTCTGAATATGCAGAATCATCAACTTAGCTTTCTGCTCCCAATCCCAGCATCTTCTGAAAACTGTCACTCACCCTGATGCTGACTGCGCACTGAAGAGAGACTGCTTGAGTGCTGTCTGGTTGTAAAGAAACGAAAGACCCAAACTTTTAGGAGCTTGACATGGCCACGGGATAAGAATATAACGCGGAACATCTCTATTTAGTAAGAGTCTATGAGTGTCCTAGCAGAAGTGTGAGACATTTATTTTGGGTCTGAAAAAGTATGTCTATGGCAATTTGGCACCACAAAAATGCAAGACATTGGTGCACTTAACTTTTTTTTTAAATGCTACTATCAGAGCTTGGGGAAGTAATTAATGATTCTCCCCCCCCACCAATAAAGGAAAGCAAAAGAAGTTAAGATCTTCAATGAATCCAAAAAGATAAAAATAGAGAAATTCAGAAAGTGCAGGACCCCAGTGATCTTATGAGTTCGAAACATGAGGCTAAGTCCAAGCTTCATTTTGAAATTCTATAATTTCCTTTTTTAAGTCTTACAATTTCATACAAGGGGTTTCCATTTACAAAATTCCCAACTATACATGTCCAGTTTTTCTCCAGTGTTACCTTACTATACCCGAAATTATCATGACCTAGTCTTCTTTGGTTATTTTTTACACACACACACACACACACACACACACACACACACACACACACACCACACAGAGGCGTGCAAGCACTCAAGCACACGTTTATATAGTGCTGCTCACAAGTACATAGATGCATCAAGGAAGCTCATCCCTGGAGAAAACTAATGCTGCCCTTCTCAGGAGCCATTTATTTATCCATCCATGTGTGCATGTCATATGGTGTTGCCATTACACAGGGTGTGTTTCAGCAGCCATTACTGTTCAGATTTCATAGGTGCAACTTCCCTAAGATATCTAGAAGGTATCTTGCAGCAGGTGTCCTGAACTCTGACTCTCTTTTTCAAACAATTTATTTTCCTTACAATTATGTGTATATGTGTATGGCAGTGTGTGGGTTTGTTCACATGCTTGCTGAGGCTCAAGGGGGCCAGAGTGATTGGAGCCATATAGTTGGAATTTCAGGTAACCGTGAGCCATCTGGTGCGGGTCTTTGACAAGCAAAGTACAAATGCTTTCACCATCTGAGATGTCCCCAGGCTGTCTTGTGTTTTATCTTACTTGTTTCTGGCAAGTAATTGACAAAGGAAGTGAGGTAGGCAAGCATAATGAAAGTTTAGCAACCCAGTATTCTGCTTGATCACCCTATATACATATCCATGTCTAACAGTGCTTTTGGCAACCTGGCCCACCATCTCCACCCATCTCACTTCAAACAAGGGGATGCATCACTCCTTACTAGCAAACTTACTAATCAGTTTCCATTTAAATTATTTTGGGAAATATCCTAGTACAGGTGGCAAAAGGCCTATCTAGCTTGAAATAATCTTGGGCATATGATCAGTAAAGAAAAAGTTATATCCTCTGAATGAAGGTTTAGGGGAAAAACATTTATCATCTTCAACTTATGTATAATTAAACATGTGAATGATTAAAATCAGATATGACATGTATAGTAAGGACTTACATAACCCAAGCTGGTCAACCAAAACAAACAAGTAAAACACTCATACCCCATTCTTCAGTAACTTACTCCTCTTCCTCCTGAAGCCCCCAATAATATCTGATTCTCTTGAGTCCTCTAAGTCAAGGAGGCCTCTCTCCCCATGCAATGTGTATGATCTCTATAATAGTTTTATTTCTGAATACAATTCCTTTTTACTGTGCAAACTCTGTGTACTAGAGAGACTGCATGATATTCTATATGTTGGCCCAAATGATGACGATGGAAGTAGCTTCCAAGGGTGAGAAAGCAGATGTCTCTTGACCTTGAGCTTGTAGGTGTTAACAGCTCAAAGGCTTATTTTTCCTTTGTGCCCTACTTATTCACTAATTCTCTAATTCCCAATAGGCATTTATAGAACACCTCCAAGTACTGAGTGATAGGGATCCTTAAGGAACTTCCAGTGTTCTGGAGGTGTATAAACCAACAACTGTAGTGTGGAGAATGCTTTCTTATGAGTTATGCCTTATTAATCTTCAACAATAGGTATCCTGAGGTTAAGAGTTGGAAATAGTAAGAAACTGTGACAGCCAGTTGAAGACAATGACTTTGCTTGTTGAATCAAATAATAAATATGGTCATTTATTTTTTTGTGTGTTTTCTTCCTTTTAGTAGTAAATTATTTTCACTATATTTGATTTTTTTTTAAAAAAATTCTATCATGGTGAAGTGGGTGACAAAGACAACTGATGTTAGCTTGACATGCAGTTCGTTAATTTACAGTAGGTACCAAGAACAAGCTGGGCGAAAACAGAAGGAAGGAAAGGAGGAAGGAAGGAAGGAAGGAAGCAAACCCTGGTTTTCCTGTTTCAGCCTTTGCCTTGGCCTGAAGTTTTCAAGTGTCATGAAACCTTGGTAAAGACAAGATGTTTCTGAGGAAAAAAAATGCCTTCTGCCTCTAAGTTCCCCTCATTCATTTGTCTTGTTGGCGCTACTCTTTGGAGAAACTATCATAAGACAATAAAACAAATACAATGAAAGATCGTGTACCTCTTCATCCCAGCAGTTGAAGATTTCCGTGCACTTCTGAGCAACGGGAGCAGTACCCTCACAGGCTGAGCTCATTCTGGGGCAAGGGATCTTTCTCCTGGCACTTTTAAAGCTCTGGCATCTGTGTTGCACCTCACAACAAGTTATTCTCTGATAAGGCACAGCTGGGGACATTCCCGCTTCTCTGGACAGTCAGGTTTTCACACCAGTTAATTGGCAGAAGGCTTAATATATTTCTTAATTATAGCTGCACAGTCGTTGCTGGAAGAACCTCCAAAATCATTAAAAAATGTTTCTGATAAACTCTTTTTGCAACGGCTCAATGAAGGGCAACGAATACTTGAGATTCTATCAAGAGACAAGGGCATCCCAGGAGAGCATCACAGAGGGATAAGGGAAGCCAAGAAATGCCTGTGCCTCCAGCTATGTACCAGACTGTGAGAAATAACTGTCCAACATTACCTTCAGATGGTTTTGAAAACATCCTTATAGACAGATACACAGTAGCATTGGTTTATCATTAGCTAAAATTGTCTGGTCGGCTTAATGCAAATGTTATCAGTCTTTTTACTAATACTCCAGTCTTTGTTTTCTTTGGAGTTGGCCTTTTAAAAATGTATCTGGAATCACATAATTACAGAAGTTGAGGTGACCCGTGGAGATTATATGTTTCAAATTTTTTTTTTTTTGGATAGGCTAGCTGAGATGCAATGAGATTAAATAGCTCTCACCAGACTATTTAGTTTGTTCATAGTTGAACCAGGTCTAGTGCTTTTTAAATGTTTCTTGGTCTTGAAATTATTAAAAATTAAGAGTGTTTTGAAAGAAGTTTTTCTCAGCTTAGGGGCTTTTATTTATTTATTTTTTAAAGTTTAAAAATAAACGAAAAGAGGACAGCAAGAAAAGAGATCGTAATAGAGGGAGCCATAGGCTTTAAGAGAAATCTGGCACTAGGGAAATGTCCAAAGATCTACAAGGATGAACACAACTCACAATCTAAGCAATAGTGGAGAGGCTACCTAAAATGCACTTCCCCAATAATGAGATTGTTGATTACCTTATATGCCATCCTAGAGCCTTCATCTAGTAGCTGATGGAAGCAGAAACAGACACAGTTAAACACTGAGCCGAACTCCTGGAATCCAGTTGCAGAGAGGGAAGAATGATGAGCAAAGGGGTCAAGACCAGGCTGGAGAAACCCATAGAAACTGCTGACATGAACAAGGGGGAGCTCATGAACTCCAGTGTGACAGCTGGGAAACCAGCATAGGACCTACCCAGACTCCCTGAATGTGGGTGTTAGTTAGGAAGACTCGGCAGTTTGTGGGGTCTCTGGTAGGGGATCAGTTTTTATCCCTAGTGTACAAATGGACTTTGGGAGCCCATTCCACATAGAGGGATACTCTTTCACCCAGACACACTGGGGAGGGCCTAGGCCCTGCTCCAAATGATATGACAGACTTTGAAGACTCCCTATGGAAGGCCTCACCCTCCCTGGGGAGCAGAAAGAGGATGGGATAATTGCTGGTATCTTCAAATCATGCTGAGTGAGGTAACCCAGTCACAAAAAGAGGAACAATGGTATGTACTTTCTCATATATGGATGGAGTGATAAGAAAAGGGGTCAAGACCAGGCTACAGAGACCCACAGAGATAGCTGACCTGAACAAGGAGGAGCTAATGGACCCCCAGACTGATAGCTGGGAAACCAACATTGGACTGACTCAGAGCCCCTGAACATGGGTCTCAGTTAGAAGGCCTGGGCAGTCTAAGGGACCTCTGACGGTGGAACCAGGATGTATTCCTGGTGCACAAAAGGACTCTGGGAGCACATTCCCCATGGAGGGATACTCCCTTAGCACACAGGAGGGAGGGTCTAGAGCCTACTCCAAATGACTTGACAGATTTTGATGATCCCTCCTGGAAGACATTGCCCTCCCTTCCCACTCCACAGTAGGAGGGGAGTGGGATGGGAGGGTGGTCGGGGGCATAGGAGGGAGGGAGAGGGAACTGAGATCAATATGTAAAATAAGAAAAAAAAATGTGTGTGTGTGTGTGTGTGTGTGTGAATAAAAAGGAAACTTTTTAGTCTTTTAAGCATATGTGTGCCTGCATGAGTATATCTGTGTTGTGTGCATGCAGAAGCCTTAGCGGGAAGAGGAAATCAGAAATCCTGGAATTGGAGTTATAGGCAGTTGTGAGTGGCCTGATGTGTTTCCTGGAAATGGAAGAGCAGTACACACTGATGTAAAAGCAGTGCACACTCTCAACCACTGGGCCTCAATACTCTCTTTTTTTATTTTTTATTTAAATTTAAAACAATCTTATGTTATATATTATTTTTTTCTTAAGACACTTGTAAACATTCTTCAAATATGTTTTTTAAAAGTTTGCTTTATTCTCAAATATTGATTGACAGCAGAGAATTTTGCAATTTACCTGGTTCAGTACTCTGACAAGAGGCTACTAGGACTCAGTGGCATGTCAGTTATAGTTTTCCCTCTCCATGGCATTCTCTTTGATGCCTGCAACTGTAGATATCTCTCAATGTTTAGTCCTACTATTGACATTAAGTTATTAATTATTAAAATTATTTATTTGAGATAAGTGTTGTAGGATTAGTGAGCAGGGTTGGGGTATGTCTCACTGTTAGAGCGTTAGCCTAACATATGCAAAGCCTTAGATTTATGTTCTGTTCCCACAAAGTATTAATGAGAAACTAAACATATATTATTATTATTATTAGCAGTAGTAATAGCAGTAGCATTAAACTGGGCAATAACCTGGAAAGCAAACATTTCCACAGGTTTTTGCACTAAAAATTTGTCTGATGTTTGGAATGTTGTTAGTGTCTTAGGTTTTCTATTGCTGCAATGAAATATTATAATGAAGAAACAAGTTGGGAGGGAAAGGATTTATTTGGCTTACACTTTCATGCTGTTGTTCATTATTGAAGGATGTCAGGAAACTCAAACAGGACAGGATCCTGGAGGCAGAGGATGATGCAGAGGCCATGGATGGGCTCTGCTTATTGGCTTTTTCAGCCTGCTTGCTTATAGATAGGGCCACCAGCCCAGCAATGGCACCACCCACCACTAGCTGGGCTCTCTCCCATTGGTCACTACTTGAGAAAATGCATTATGGCTGGATCTCCTGGAGGCATTTCCTCAACTGAGGCTCCTCTCTCTCTGATGACTCTAGCTGTGTCAAATTGCACACAAAATCAGCCAGTTTACAAAGAATACACAGAAGCACAATTGAGAAATGACAATAGCATGTAAAACATTCGGGGTTGTGAATTTCTCTTTATTTTAGTCTTTGTGATTCTTCTGAGGTGGATATTGAGATGTAGGGAAGTATTTTAAAAATAATATTCAATGAAGCAATTATAGCATAGATTAAGCATTTAATTTTTCATATTTTTATTTCATCTTCTTTTTGGAAAAATAAGGTCATTTCAGAATTTATTATATATTTGTGGTTCAAAATATGACTATTTGGAGAAATTTGTAATATCTGTAAATATCTACATGTATCAAATATTAAATTTATTTTTATATGAAATCTGTCATGTTAGGTAGTGAATCCTAGGCATGAAAATCCCACCTGGAGAGATGAAAAAATTGAATGCATGTTTGTATACCTACACTGATATGTTCATTCTTAAAGCCTTTAACTTTAAACATATGATACATATCCTTTCGTTCACTTCCCCAATTTGATATAGTTTTAAATAAATTCCTTCCTCTGGGAAATGTCCTTATCATTTTGTAATACTTGGACATTTTTTTACAATTGCTGCATTGTGCAAGTTTATCATGCAAAGAAAATGAAATTGAAAACAAAATCAGAAGAGAAACTAAGATCTCCAGCAATTTGGAATGTCGGACACTCAAGCTGAGTATTTTATGGGTGAATGGTATTGCTGTCAATTGTGTGAGACATTTGCTCTTTTACAGGAAAACAGTTAGTATGTAGCAAGAGACAACACCTTGGTGGTTCACACTTTTCCTTCAGTAGGATGTTTCTTGGCAAAGACTGGTTTTATATTCCCAAATGGACAGCCTCAGTTTCTTCAGTGATCATAGAAAAGTGCTCATGGGAATATGTTCTGGAAACCATTGCTGCTAAAATCTGTGTATTTTATGGTTGTGACCCTTGGTAATTAGTAGAAGGGGTTTGCAACTATATTTAATCAATTGCTGGGGACCGATACAACCCAAATGCACACAAGAATGGATGTGATGCTTCTTGCTTTCTAAGTGGTTGGGGAATTAGTTTCAAATGGTAATATGTCTGGAACTATCTAATGGTCACTGTGTGTGTGTGTGTGTGTGGTGGTGGTGGTGGTGAAAACAAGATCTCTCTCCAACCCCAATGTTTGAGTAAAATTCAGAAAAAAAATGGA
Organism: Phodopus roborovskii; assembly: GCF_943737965.1. Classification (NCBI taxonomy): domain Eukaryota; kingdom Metazoa; phylum Chordata; class Mammalia; order Rodentia; family Cricetidae; genus Phodopus; species Phodopus roborovskii. Next base: position 12,667,871 of record NW_026125397.1, read on the forward strand.
TGTTGATCTAATGACTTTTATTTTTAACAGAGTAACAGGAGATGCTTGAAGCCACAAGTTCAAAGTAATTTGGATAAAATATGAAAGAGGTATTAGTTGAATGAATAAATTAAATGTTACACGTAGAGCCGGTAGTTGGCAGCACACATCTGTAATTCCAGCCCTTGTGAGGCAGAGGCAGGCAGATCTCTGTGAGTTCGAGGCAAGCCTAGTGTACAGAGCAAGTTCCAGGACAGGCTCCAAAGCAATACAGAGAAACCCTGTCTTGAACCCCCTTCCCCGAAAAAAATGTTCCTTGCAATCGCTGCCATAAGTGACTCAGATAATCTTATTGTAAAACACTGTTCCACCACTCCCTCAATAAAAATAAGGCAGAGGATATGAATGTGTCTGTACATGCACATGAGGTATGTAGTGTATTGCTGAAGAACCACATATGTGTTTCTGGTTTATCCTCATGTATCATGATACTCTGCCTAAATCTTACGAATGGTGAATCTAAGTAAGTCTTATGCTCAGATTTTGGGTTCATCTTCCTGAAAGACAGAGCAGAAAAAAGTAGGAGTCAAAAATTTCTATGTGTAGCTTGCTTTTTAGTGTCGATTTTTCTAACACCAAAACCCAGCTGATTAGTTACATTGTCTTCTACATAGTTTTGATTTTATTTAAAGCAAATAATAAATAAAAAATTTGCATGTGTTCTAAGGCAAACTCATATGCCTTTCATCTGTTCCAGTGAATTCAGTGCATCTTTTGGTTCTGGTTTTCTCTTGCAAAATTGATGATTTGAGAACCTGAAAACCTGAATAGAAAGCATAAAGCTATGAAAAACAGACAATAGCCCCCACTTGGGGAGTTGGGGGCATAAACTTCACAATACCTCTAATGCAACCCTTCCTGTTTCAACGCTGACTCTCCCTGTCATAGAATTCACAAAAATGGGAAAATAGAAGAGTATAATCAAAACAGGACCTCATGTACATCAACCTTAATGGGAGGATAATGGAGGAGACTAGGGATTTAGTCTGCCATCCACATAAGATTATGAATTGCTAAATAATTCATCAGTAATGTCTAAACATATTGAGGGCTTCCTATATCCTTTGATCTGTGCAATGGCTTATTGGACCTCACAAAAATCTTCAGAGACAAAGTCCCATTTGCTTGTCCAGACTCACACATTGATTTATTGAGCTGTTAGGGAACAGGCTGAAGTCACAAAGCTCGTGAAGGGCAAAGCTCCCACTGCCCCACGTGATCTGACACCTAAGCCTGTACTTTGAACTACTAGGCTCTGACTCTATGATGTCATGCTGTCCATTATTGATTATCTATAATGTATGCAGAATAGTGTCAGATAAAGCAGCAAAAATGTAATGATGAGATTGCTGTCCTTCTAGGTGGTAGGACATTATTTCTGAATTTTGAAGGGATTAATTTTCTGTTGTTCATATAAATTTATATATACATACATATTTAATGTATATATGTATGTTTTGAGAGACAGGATTTCTCTATGCTCTGTGCTCTCTGTGAACCCATTTCCTGTCTCTACCTCATGAGTGTTAGGATTGCAACTTTGTGTTATCGTATCAAGAAAAGCTTATTCATGTTATGAAAACGCATCATCTTTTTAATGGAGGAATAATTCTGTGCCATGAAATCCTTACTATTATCCAGGAAGCAGAACTACAGGTGCATACAGGCCCAGGGCTGGGATGCTTCCCTAGGCAATGGCAGGAGGCAGAAAATTACTAACCTACCCTTGAAGTGTAACGGAGGCTGTTTCTGGAGGAATCAGTATGCTCATGACTGAAGCCAAGTCAAGGCACTATGTGTATTATAAAGAGTTCTCCAGGGAAACAATTAGTATTTAATATAAGAATTGACTCACAAAATCATGGGGACCAAGACTTTCCCTCCCATCTATTATCTGCACGGATAATGCATGCTTAAGAGTGAAGAAAGCCATCACTGAGTGGAAAGTCCTAGAGCTGGGACCAGAGCAGCTGGTCACATTTTGACTCACATTCTAGAATTGGAAAGCTGGAGAATCAAGATGTCTGAGACATAAGGGCAGGAGAAGAATGATATGGCTTTAAAAGAAAGAACTTGTTATTGGCCTTTTTCTGTTTGGGTCATCATTATACTAGCTGATGTCACTTTTCCTCAACAGGAGCCATTTTCTTTTTTTTCCTTCACTCCTATGAGTGTTAATGTGTTCAGAGTATACATACCCTTATACCCAGAAACAAAGTGTGCCTACTAGCAATTTGGATATCCTCAACTTCACTAAAATTAAAGCATAGCACTTATCATCGCACCACTTAAATAGCCAAATCAGAGTGGGCAGCACACTGGATCCAGAGAAAGTATCATTCTCTGGAATGACCTGGCATGAACAGGTAAGAACTGATGAGGATAACAGTGCAGCATTGGCAATGACCCATTTAGAATATAGACACTCCATTCTTTTGCTGTTGCACAGGAGACTGAATCTCACTGGGCTATTGCTCTGTGTTGGTAAAGTTACACTTTCCTATTAGCTGACTCAACTTGCTTCATTACTAAATGTTTATGTTTATGATTTGTATTCTAAGGAGGATCAAAGTGACATGTTAAAACATGTGTGAATTAGGATAATAAAAAAGACCAAAAGGCACATGAACAGAACAGGGTCTGATGGATTAGAAAAACCTATCATATCTCCCCAGACTGAGGTCCAAGGACACAAAACAGAATCAACATCACAACAGGCAATGGTGTCTGCCTTTAGTTCTGCTGCCTCAGGTTGAGAGGAGGCTCAGCTCCTGAGTCCTGCTGTCACCTGCTTTCATGTTTCTAATCGGGGATCTGCACATTGTGCATGTGAGCAGCCACAGACATGAAGGTGGCTTAGCCAGACGCTGTGCAGCACTGTGATTCATGTTGGTACGCTGAGTCACTGTTCCCATAAAATCCAAGAAAAGGTTTCTACTGATTTTTCTATTAATTCCAAGTGGCTATTAACTGAAACAAAACCCAAATAACTTTTTTAAATGTCACGACTGTGAGCAATATCTAAATCCAGATGAGTTGTAAGCTCTGGTGTTGTCCACCACCAACCTCCTCAGCACCCTTCCTTGGTCATATGGCAGACATCTAAGTTGAAGATATTCAGCAGAGAAGTAATGACTTTTTTCCAACTCCTCCTCACATTGTGTTCCTCTTAGTAACTTGGATTGTTAGTTATTCCTCATTACAAGTATCTCTTGCTTTCTCTCTTTTGAAGCACACCCCAAGATATATCAAGAATAAGAACTTTCAAATTCACCATTTCCCTTGTTCTATAGCTTTGACCTAACATGTTTTGCTGTTGTTAATGTTATTATTGCTTTGTTAAATTATTTTAATAGCCACTAAACTGTCACTCTGTGGAATTCCATTTCTGACTATTATCACTTTTTTATACAATGACCTAAAACTCTTTAAACATCTTCATATTATATAATTATATCAAACACAGGTCTATTTCCAAGCTTTTATCCTTCCACTGATCTTTTCACTGAATTCACCCTTCACTGTGATCATTCTTAGTCTTCTTTCAGACTCTGACTATATTATAGTTTCTTATGGCAAGATAAGGGATGCCTTAGAACTTTCTACTTGCTTTTCCTTCCACCAGTGCCAACAAGGATAACATCATTTAGAGTACTCTCACTAAAATATTTTATCAAAAATGTTGTCACTGTTCTTTCAAATCTTCATAAACCTCCCACAATTTTCCTACCTGGAGGCATCATTTTGGAAGGTTCTGGAAGCTTTAGGAGGCAGAGAATCCCTGGATGAATTGGGATGATGGGAACAGGAATTGGGTTTTATAACCTGGCCCCACTTCCTGTCATTTCTCTGCTTTCTAACAGCAGAGCCAATGTGCATAGACAGTATGCTCTTGGGACCATGCCTTCCTCACCCTATTGGACGGTATGCCCTTGAACTGAAAGCCAAGGTGAACTCTTCCTCACTTTTGCCAGATATTTAGTCACAGCAGTTAATGCCTCACAAATCTTTCTCATCACCCTTCTGAGGTTCACGAGGTGCTGAGTCTCTGTGCTGTTCTCTGCTGTGTTGCTTAGGCCTCAAGCAACACTTGACCCTTACTAAGTATTAGTTGGAATACATGTGAGATGATGGAAAAGAAAACCGCAGGACATCTGACCTTTGGTTACCTTACATGAAAATGAATCTCTCATTAGGAGTCCTCACTAGGAAAAAAGAAAAAGAAATAGACTCTACAAGTGGGAGCACCCACCATTAACTGTCACTTTAAGCCTTGTATCTTAGAGTAGCCAAAGCTCCAGGAGCGTGTCCAAGCCCACAAGGCATTTTCAACCCCTCTACCCCCCCCCCTGCTTTGCTCGCACCCAGCACATTCATCTATCCACTGCCACTGACTCCAGGGACATCATGCTGTCTCACCCTGAGATCCACCCATCTGGCTTACAGGGCAGAAGGAAGATCCAGATTCCTTTACAACCTTGAAACATGTTGTTTTAGAAAAAATTCTAGCTCTGGTGTCTATTTTTTTTTTAAGTGATTATTTTGTAATCGCCTTTGTGACCTAGGTGAAAATTCTGCAAGCTCAACCAACCTTCAAGATACATATGGTGCCTCTACAATTGTTTTCATTCTTTCAACCCACACAACTATGCACATAACTTCTACCACCATTCCCAAGACCCCAGAGGTGTGCTGGGATGGGAATAGCCTGTTCAGCCCTAGCTCATTTTAACTATACTCATAGTATGGAAGAGATGCTGGACTCAAGCTAATTGATTCAGACATATATGTGTAGTCAATACTCTACCACTAAAGTTAACTTCCTAATTACGAATGAAGGGTAGAGTGTACCCAGGTACACACATGCACACCTTTAAATCATTTGTGTGAAACTATACCTGTGCAAACTTTGTATGCCACTGCCTAAAGAATATTGCTCCTGGGAAGGAGCAAATCATTTTGTATAATGTGTTCAAAAGTGTTTTGAATCATATGTAGCTCATAAAAACAAAAATAAGAGACTTTACCATGTCAAATTTAAAGGTGGAGTATAGCTAAAAATCATAGTTTTTTTTTAGCTTAAAATTCATTGGAGAATAAATCATTAATTATTATAAAGGAATACAATAATTCATCATATGAATAATGTGTTCTATGTTATAAATCATTTTCCCACATAATAATCTTTCAGGTCTTATGTCGATGCTGTATTATAGAGACTGTTCAATTTTATGCCTCAAAGAGAGTTTGCAATAGATAGAGGTCTTTAGGAATTCAGAAGGGATATAATCATTATACATTGTATATATTTATGAAACTGGCAAAAGAGGAGCTTTTTTTCCTGGGGAGGGGTAAAGCTCATTTGGTAACGTATGAGTGTCTAAGTTCAATCTTCAGAACCCACAGAGACAAGCCCAGTGTAATGGCATGAACTTCCCCAGCACTAGGGAGACAGAGAGGAGAATTCCTGGAGTTAGCTGAGCAGCTAATCTAAATAGTAAAATTGATGTGCTCCAAGCTAATGATAGATGCTGCCTCAGAAGCAGTACTTCCATCAGGTTTCTATTTTTAGTGAGAAAAAGACCATACTTACAAGGTGATGCTATAGTTTTGTTTTGTGACATAGGAAAGGGGAACATTAAAATTATCTTGTCTTAAAAGCAATTTTTATTATTCTGTATTATGGTTTATTATCTAAGCAAAAGAAGCACAGTCATATTCTCTTGGCTTTATTGGGTTGCTTATATGATGGAGCTTTTAAAATTGCAGACATTTTTGGCAAACAGCAAGGTTATTTAAACACTGCTCACTATTCAATATTGTTTTATAAAATTTTATATATTCAAAATGTGATGATAATTTGCCACATATTGTAGAATACAAATGAACATATATGTGAGACCGGGGTTCTTGCACAGGATTTACCTCAAGTTAGACAACATGCCTCTCACCCATTAATCCTCTTAGACTGAATCTAAATCACATTGAATTCATTGTTACCAATTCCTTTGAAGAAGGTTTTATTACCTCACATACTCCTAAGGATCAGCACTTTATATATATTTCTATACACTGTTACTTCTTGTGCCTTCACAATGTCATTGGGTTTTGACCTGAGGGATGGCTTATTTAACTCAAACACACACACACACACACACACACACACACACACACACACACACACGTATGTATATTCAGCAAACTGTATGAAGTTCTAAGTCCCTAGAGTTTATTTTTAACATGGCAAGATGACATACTATAATCGCTTTCTAGCTAACCTACATTGGAAGGTCCTGTCTGGCAGAGAGGCAACTATCCTAGGCTGATGGGTGTAGACTACTGTAACTGAAAATCTATCATGCTGTTAGACTCACACAATTGGTTTGCTACTGTTATAAATGTGGGTTACAGGTGAAAATGAGACTTTTTTTTTCCCTCAGGAGGGCACCTCTTAGTTGCCCTTCCTTATATATTTCTACACAGTTCTAACGATTTCAGAATCTCTGAGAAGAGAGAATTGTGAAAGCATCCTTCCACGCTTCCATTGATTCTTACAAGTTTGATGTGTTTGGCTCTTCTCCACCGAGAACGGAAGGTGGCAATTTTGTGGGTGACTGGAAAATTAGAAATGTGTGTTATAGAAACCTTTTCTTTGACTGTTTTGAAATACCACTTTTGTAAAAAAAAAAAAAAAAAAAAAAAAAAAGATTCCATGTGTTTTCAAAGCTTCACCAATCTACTTGTTTGTAAGCACTTTTAAGCTGAATGGAGTCCCACATCGTTTTACTGTCAATGGGGAAAATGCTAGCTCTCCTCTGCTTGCCTCCAGTCAACTTGCCACCTCCATCACATACCTGGTGTGCCCTTCCTTTTCTTTGGGAACCCATTAGGCCCTGTCTAGTTAATATCACGTCCTCTGTTTTCCCTTCTGGTCTTGGCCGATGTTTTATTAACGTGACAAGCTAGAGTTTTCTGGGAAAAGGATCTCAATTGAGTAAGTGCCTTGATCAGATTACCTGTGGGCAAGTTCTGTGGGGACATTTTCATGATTAATGATGGGTGTGGGAGGAGCCAGCTCACGGTGGGCTGTGCAAGCCTTGCCAAGCTGTTCTGACTTGTATTAGAGCAGGCTGAGCAAGCCATGAGAGAAAGCCAGTAAACAGCATCCCTCTGTCTTCCACTTCAGTTCCTGCCTCCAGGTTCCCGCTTTGAGTTTCTACCTTGACTTCCCTCAGTGATGGAGTATGATGAGAGTTATAAGCTGTAAAGCACTCATTCCTTCCTAAGCTGCTTTTGGTTATGTTGTTTTATTGCTGCAATAAAATGCCCTAAGACACTCATAAAAGGTTTCCTATATTTTCCTATAAGGATACATGCCATACAGTTATATTTAGCTTTACTGGATTGTTTGGTTTTTATGTTTAGATTACATTTCTGAAGATCATGAGTTCTCTTTCATATTTTTATGTATCTATGCTATTTCTTAGCAAAATGTGTTGCTCGCTTCCTAACTGTGGAGTGAACTACGGTGTTTGCCTTTCCCTGTGTCTAAGCCCAGTGATGATAAGAAAAGAAAACAAGCGAGTTCACAATGTGGATGCGAAACCTGCCAGCCTCACATGACAGATGGACACCCTTCCAAAAATGTTGCAACCTGGGTAAAAGTAAGATGACTTTTGGGGTATGCTAGCAACTCTCTGTGATCTTCTACAACTTTGTGTGAGTTTCCACCTCTGCTTGCTCCTCAGTAAAATCATGAGTTTGGTTTAGATATTTTAGCATGCTGTGTATAGTTCTGGTGGAATTTTAATAGAAGTGTTATAATGGTTATCTGTTCTATGCCAACAGCTATCCATAGATATTGTTTCAAAATAAGAAAAAGTTAGAAGAAAAGTTTTAGAGTTGAAAAGCACATGGAATTATTTGGTTTACCTCAGTTCTGGATCCAGAGATGTTTATGTTTTAATGTATAGCAAATAGCCAAAGAATAATACTCTAGATTTTAGGGTAATCATGTTGGGGACATATACTTGTGAGAGGATGCATTGTTGATCAATAGCTTCTGAACATTAGGCTATATTTAGATTGAAAGCTGTTCTGTTTTTGCCAGATGCCTCAATAGTAGTGAATTTTTTCTTTCACTCTTACAAGGAAGGATGGCTTCTTGATTTGTAATTCACAAGATTTTATTCTCAGAAGGGACCAGTGCCTGGATATAAGTCCAGGTACTAGTGTTGTTTTAAGAGTCTTAAGAATATTTAGGCAAGAATCCCCATATTTTCACTTTGCAATGGGCTCTGAAAATTAGGCAAAGGTTCTACCTTAAAGGTTAGACCAAAACTGAGTGGAGATGAGATAGCAGAAAAGCAAGAACAAATAACCGCTAAAGGAATCCAGATTAACAGAGATGCCAGGCATTTTGTAGAGTACACATTGCACAGTTAAACATTTGCATAAATGTCAATCAAAATTTGTGGGCAGGGCTAACCTGAATTGTTGATATGCGGTTGAAGGAAATCCTGACAAGAGTCTCCCAATGTGAGCCGTTATGAAAAGACAGGCAGAAAATGCTTAGCAATTAAAATAAATGACAGTGTCTTGGTGTTCTAAATCCTATCAAGCTGACAATGGAGTCTAAGCATCCCAAATCAAGTTCCTGACATGCACAGGTGAACTTCTGTATTTATGTATAGGACCAAAAGGTTCTGAAATGTAGATCTCTTATCTGTGTCTCTCAAGCTGGTTATGCATACATTATTTGTATATTCTGTATATATAGGCATTCTCTGTATATATGTATGTATGTATGTATATATATATATATATATTTTTTCTGTATAGTATATTTGTAATCATTTTCACTTTTGTTATATCTCTGAGATTCTATCCTGAATTATGCCTTCTAAAATAAGTCCTTACTGTGCTTTTAGAGTTGGGGTTGGCCCATTACAAAGGAATCATATGCTTGTGTTCATTTTATTCAGAAAACTGGACCATTTTTCAACTTGAAAGGGATTTCTTTTTTTTAAATCACAGTCAAATGTTTGTGCAGTTTTCCTACATAAGGGAACAAACAAGATGTAAATCTCATGAGGCCATTCCCTCAAAAATGGCAATACTATCCAACAGAGCAATTTTGATCTGCTTTTACCTTTTATAAATTTTATTTGCATGTATTTCAGAGTGCTGCATAGCAAGTGCATTGAGTTTGCAAAGAAGATAAATATATCTATTTTTCCTAAAAAAGAAACAAATTCAAACCTCCCTCATTCCCGTTGTATATAACATACACATTTGTATATAGGCATTTTTTTTTACATTTTATGTATATTTGTACATACATTCTGAGCTTCTCCACAGATAATTGAGAGAGTGTGCACATGTCACATTCTTATTATTTAACACAGTAGGCACACCAGAACAAATAAATATTTAACAAAGAACTAATGATTAGCTATGACTATTTTTAATTTCATCTTTAAAATTTTCTATTTGTTGCAGCTCACCAGTATTCAAGCATGTCATTTTATACTAGTTGTGATAGCCCATATGGTCATTCAAGTTTTAATTTCAGTAACACCTGTTTAATCTCCCACTAACATTTTCTTGAAAACAAACTTAATGTCAAAATCAGTAATTATCTATGAAATACCAAAAATAAGGACACGTGTAGGAGTAGAGTAATGAAGTCCTAGCTTTAAAATGTTTATAGTTTCATGTGAAGGAAGGGATCCCAGGGGAAAGTAACCTACCAAGAGGTCCTGTGCTCCACAGTTAAGTAGCTTGGGAGTCAGCATCTATGGTTAGGGCAAAGTTTTCCGCCATTGGTTTCACTACATTTATTGATAAGCAAAGGTTTGTTGAGTGAATTTGAAAAATACAAAGGAGAAGCCAATTTAGAATTTAGAATTAAATATTTTGTTTTTTGAGAGGAGGCCTCATTCTGTTGCCTGGAAACATTTAAGTTTTTATTCTCCAGGCAATGAGTGGGTACTGAGGATTTTTGTTCAGGATGCACACACAGAGTTTGCGTTGGAATGAAAATTGAACATAACAGATGGTCAGACCTTTTGAAAATTATTACAATAGTTAATCCTGAGTATGAAGTCCATGTGATAAAAAACAGAATTCATAGAATCTGACAAATGAATGAAGGCAATGCAATAGTCAACCACAAACAAGACTACTTTTGGAAATGTCACCACAGATTCTGATCTGAAAGAATCAGCCTACAAGGCAAGATAATTTGAGGAAAATTTGATTTCAGGATTGGCCATAGGAAGAACTATGTCCTCTAAAAGATAGTTTGAATTCTTCATATCAAAGTCCTTAAGGACATGGTCTTGCTTGGATTTAGTCTGTGTTTGAGAGTGAAAATGAGGTCTTTACGCTGGGGGGCGAATCTGCTGTAACTGATAGCCTATAAAGAAGGAAATTTTGACACCATCAATCGGAGAGGTCACATTGGTAACAGGAAAAGAGATTGGAGCTGTGCAACCACAGGAAAAGCCAGCAATTGTGATGGTTGTTTCAGGTTGTCAACTTGACTGTCTGTAATCAACTCAAACATCTCTGACAGATTTCCCTTGACTGAATTGAGGTGGGACAATCCACCCCAAATCTTGATGTTTAGAGGTGGGAAGATTCACCTCAAAACTGGACCTCACTTTCTGTTGGAAGCTTATACAAAGGACAAGGACTAAAGAGCTTTGGCTCTTTGCCTGTGTGCCCTCAGTCATGTTGGTAAGTTTATTCCTTCATTGGCATTAGATCCTACATCTTAAAATTCTGATGTATACTGAAGATCAATTGAAACATCCAGCCTTGTCACCCGAACAAGTAATAAGTAACTACCAGATTCTTGGACTTTCCATTGGTAAATACTCCTTGTTGGGCTATCTAGTAAGCCACTGTAACAATTTATACGGGGGGGGGGGAGGGAGAGACAGGGAGGGAAAGGGAGAGAGAAGGAGATTTATATATATGAATATACAATTATATACATATATAATTGTATCAGTTATTTTCCTCTAGAAAACACTGACTAATACATATTGTGTTACCAAAAGTGGTTCTAGGGAAACAGATTGTAAAGATGAATTTGTTAAATATATGGAGTAGGCTTGGCAACTAGACTATACCCACAGTTACTGAAATTTTTTCTGGTAGTATAGAAAACACCAAAATCCCATGGTTAGAAATATTTGAAAAGCTTGCTTCATGGACTAAAGAATTTAATGATTCTGCACATTAAATTTTTGACAATTTGTGGGGAAATAAGGTAAATAATGATGCTGTCTGGTTGCTTCTAGCACTTTCAGATAGATCAACAATAGAATGTAGTAAGTTTAGGAATACAATTAATCGACTTCTAGTATCTTGGAATATCGTGACAAAGGTAAAGAATAAACGCTGTGATAAACACCAACTCCTAGCATCACAGGACACAATTGCAAAGGAGCAAAAATGAACAGTGAAACAATTAGCCAGCTCCAGATATGCATAAAGAGTCTAAAGGTTTCTAAGGGCGCCCTGGACTAGAGTCTTCTCTCCAGTAGTCATAGAGCTCAAGTTGCTAAAATCAAACAGAAGCTCTCATTAAAAGATTGGCTGAATTACACTAAAAATTCAAATCACATCCCCAGAGAATGTCAGTGATAGGACATTGATTGTTAAGGAATGAAATTCAGTAATTTGGGATGGAAGTGTGTGGGAGGACCTTACTGAGGCTGCTGATGTTGGTCCCTCAGATTATCAGGGGGTTTATCTCACCTGAGGAAATAGTCTCTAAATTCTTAGCAGAGAATGTTTCCCAGCCCCTACCCCCTAAGAAAATTAATGTCTCCTTGTCTGCCAAACCAGCAGTAAATGAAGGAATGCTAAGTAACATAATTCTGATGCTCCTCTGGACACTCTAATAGTCACCTCTAGACTTAAAAGCAGATTTAAGACTAAGCAGACACCTAGAGGGAAGCTAAAATGTTTAGTCCATGAGGATGTATGCCATACTTCTAAAGTGCTTAAAGAATTTGCTAATTCATTCAAGCAGAAATATGGAGGATATATGTGGGAATGGATTTTAAAGATGTGGGATAATGATAGGAGTATAAAACTAGATTACACTGAGTTTATTGATATGGGCCCACTGACTGGAGATTCTAGGTTTAATATGGAAGCGTATACAGTTAAGCACAGTGTTAAAAGTTTGCTTGAATGATAGGGCCCTGTGTGGTGGTTCATGCCTTTAATCCCAGAACTCAGGATGCAGAAGCAGGCAGGTCTCTGAGTTTGAGGCCAACCTGGTCTACAAAGTTGAAGCCAACCAATAAAATGTGGCCTACTGAGCTGGAGATCCCTGATATCACTTGGCTTAGGAATGATGAAGGGATTTTATGGCTTAGGGAAATCACAATGCTAGAGTGAATATGCTATATAAATCCTCCACATGGGAAGTCCCAGAAGACATGCCCTTCACTAATTCCAAAATGGCAATAGAGTTACCAGCACTTTGAAGAACTTTGTCAGTGTGCTTTACCTTATGTCAGACCTTACAGTTAGAGATGCTGTTTCTCAGCTGAATTAAACGTGATGGGTTTAACTGAGCCCCAGAGTATCAGGAGCCTGGCGGCAGCACTGAGTTGCCAAAGGAAGCATGGGTAAAGCGATATTTGTGGTGGCATGGTGGCATGACTCATGTGGACCTTTGGTACTGGCTAAGTACAATGCTTCAAGGTGTGAAACAGATAAATCTCCTACCCCATTTTTATTTGATATGAATAAGCAGAAAATTTCTCAGTGCTACAGTTTACAGTGCTACAGAACCTCTTGAATCAAGGGAACTTGGATTTCCCTGAAGAAGGACCTTGAAAAATACCTCTGAGTATTATTATTGCTCTTGTTTTTGTCCTTCCCCAGAGGGATCTATGGTCCTTTACAGGGGTAACTGTACACTGGGTTAAAGTGAAAATAAGACTTTTTTTTTAAGGTCTACTGGATATTGGTTCTGAATTGATGCTGATTCTGGGAGATGCCAAGAAACACAGTGGCCTTACAGTTAAAGTAGAAGTTTATGGAGGTCAGGTGATTAATGGCATTTTGACTGACATGAGACTCACAGTGGGTCCCATGGGTCTCCCAACTTGTTCTGTTTCCAGAATGTGTAATTGGGATAGACAAACTTAGAAGTTGGCAGAATTCTCACACTGCTTCCTTGACCTGTGGAGTGAGGGCTATAATGGTTGGAAAGGCTAAATGGAAGCCTTTGGAGTTGCCTCTGCCAGGGGAGTGATTCAAAAACATATATTCCTGGAGGAATTGCAGAAATTAATGCCACTATCCAGGACTTGAAAGATGACAGTGATGGTGCATCTCACCTCATCTCTCTTTATCTTTCCTATTTGGCCTGTGGAGAAGACAGGTGGATCAAGAAGAATGACATTGACTACCACAAACTTAATCAAGTAGTGACTCTGGTCTGCTGTATAAGATGTGGTGTCCTTACTTGAGCAGATTAACACATCTCCTGGTGCATGGTATGCAGCTATTGATCTAGCAAATGTCTTTTTTCTTGGAAGATGCCTGTAAGGACAACTAGAGGAAATATGCTTTCAGTTAGCAAGGCCAACAGTATACCTTTACAGTTTACCTCAAGTTTCCAGCACTGTGTCATAACTGAACTTGAAGGAATCTTGATCATTTGTCTCTTTTATAAATTATCACACTGCACCACTGTATTGATGACATTATGTTGATCGGATTAAGAGAGCAAAGGGTAGCAACCACCTTGGACCTGAATGCATAAAAAGATGGGAAATAATTTCAACAAAAAATTGAGGGCCTTATACTTAGTGAAATTTTTAGGATTCCAATGGTGTAGGACATGCAGAGATATTCCTTCTAAGGTGAAGTTTTCATATCTGTTCCCTCCCTCCACCAAGAAAAAAATGTAGTATTTATTGGGCCTACATGAATTCCAGTGATAGTGCATTTCCTACTTGGGTGTTTTCTCCAGTCCATATACCAAGTGTATCAGAATGCTGCTCACTTTGAGTGGGGCCTCAAACAGGAGGAGGCTCTTCAGCAGGTCCAGGCTGCTATACAGGATGCTTTACCACTTGGACCATATGATTTAGTAGACCTGAAGGTATCAGTGATAGAAAGCAATATTGTTTGGAGCATTTGGTAGGCCCCTATAGGTGATAACAGGAAACTGGGATTTGTAGCAAGGCATTACCATCCTCTGCAGACAGCTATTCTCCCTTTGAGATACAATCCAACCTGCTATGGGGCCTTAGTGGAAACAGAATAGTTGACAGTGGTTCGCCAGGTTACTATGTAACCTGAGCTGCCTTCTAGGGGTATTATCTGACCCACTGAGCTATAAAATAGGATATACACAGCAGTCACCTATTAGCAAATAGAAGTGGTATATATATAACTGGCCTGAGCAGGTTCTGAGGGTGCAAGCAAGTTACATAAAGAAATGCATGGACAAATGCCTGTGGCCTGGCTTACTGACAGTTCTGCACTCTATGCAAGCACTATCTAGAAGTGGACAGCTACAGTATTATATTCCCTTACTGGGACAAACCTAAAAGATATTGGTGAAGGGAATTCTTCACAGTGAGTAGAACTTTGGGAAGTATATACAGCCATACACTTTTGCTTGAAAGGAGAAATTACCAGATGTGTGATTGTTTACTAATTCATGGGCTGTAGCCAGTGGTTTGGCTTGATAGTGAGGGACCTGGAAAGGACATGATTAGATATTTGGGGAAAAGTATATTCTAGATCTCTCTGGATGAGCAAGGGATGGGGAAATACTTGTCTCCCATGTAAATGCTCATCAAAAGATCACTTCAGCAAAGTAGTTTAATAATCAAAAAATAGTATGGCTCATTTTGTGGATAGTTAGCCCCCCCTCCAGCCATCCTTTTTATTAGCAATGGGACCATCAATAAAGTGGCAATGGAGATGGAGATTATGCATGTGCAGGACAACATGGACTCTACTCATCAGTGCTGACCTGTCTACACCTGCTGCTGAGTGCTAAATCTGCCAGCATCAGACGCTAGCATTGAGCTCCAGATATAACACCATTCTAAGGCATGATCAGTCAGCAACCTGGTGGAAGGTTGATTATCCTGGCCCACTTCCTTTATGGAGAAGGCAACACTTTCTCTTTACTAAAATATGTACCTAACTGGTTATGAATTTTTCTTTCCAGCATGTAATGCTTATGCTCAAACTACCATTTATGAACTTACAAAATGTGGTAGTCAGAGACGGTAAAGTCTTTTTGCCTCCAAGCTACCTAAGGCAGGACACACATGATGGAATGTGTGCTTCCCATGATGGGTAAGGCTGGAAGGTTGAAGAAGACTACCTAAGACAGACACAGTCATCTGTCCTGTGGCAGAAGCACAGGTATTTTTTAATTATGTTAAGAAGGGGGAATTTGTGGGTGCCCATAAAGATGGCTCACTCCATCTTGGCACAAGGACAGAGTTCAAAGCTGTCAGCAAGTCATATGACTTAAAGGTCAAAGGTGTGGCTACAGAAGGATGTTTTGGCTGTCTTAGTCTAAATAACAACAGACATGGATCTGAGGTGTATCTACTCCTGACCTCAAGGCTGAGGAAGAAGAAGTTGAATCTGAGTTATGGCTACTCCTGACCTCAAGACTAGGGAACAAGAAATTAGAGTTAAGGTGTGGTTATTGAACCTTTGGAATGAGTGAGGAAGAAAAGTCTGTTTGTTCCATATACATGATACTGTGTTCCACTTTTTGGTTATGGTATATAAAAGTGGCAAAAAATAAACTCGTGGCATTTCAGAAAAACAAAACAAAACAAAAAAACAAATGAACGAACGAATGAATCAACCAACCAACCAAACACCCCAAAATCCATCATTCTGGCATTCTACACAGTATTGTTTCTGACTAAGGAAGTCACTTCACACTCAGACCCCAACAGTGTGGGCTCATGCTCATGGAATCCACTGTTCTTACCACGCTCTTCACCATCCAGACACAGCTGGCCTGTTGGATGACACAGTTCCCATTTGGTGGTAGTTGCCTGGAGGGCCGGGATAGGGTTCTCCAGAAGGCAGTAGAGGCTTTGATACAAACTATCAGCATTTGATATATACTACTGTTTCTCCCATAGCTGGGATTTATGGGTCCTGGAATCAAGGAGTGCAAAAAGGGAATGGTTCTACTCACTGTCACCCCTAGTGACCCAGTAGGAAAAGTTTTGCTTCCTTTCTCCATTACTTTACAGTTTGGGTGCCTAGAAGTTTTGGTTCCAGAGCAGGGAATGTTCCTGCCACGAAATACAACAGGCATTCCACTAACTATAAGTTTAGGACCCCCATCCTCTGGCTACTTTGAACTAAGAAGGGAATAATAGTGTTAGGAGGGGTGATTGATCTAGGTTACTGGGGGAAAATATGAATTGCTTCTCCACAGTGGAAGCAAGCAAGCAATGCAGGAATTCCATTATGTCCTGTGATTAAGTCAATGGAAAACTACTACACCTCAATCCAGGTAGGATGACAAAAGGTACAGACTCTTTAGGAATGAAGGTATGTGTCTCCCCTCCAGGAAAAGAACCAAGGCTTTCTGAGGTGCTTGCTGAGGATGAAGGAAATACAGAATGGGTAGTAGAGAGAGGTTGTTATGAATACCAGGTAAGTCCATGAGACCAGTTATAGACATGAGGATTTTAACTGTCATGATCAGAAATCTAAAGCATTGAGGGAATACGATCTTTTTTTGTGGTTGTTTTAAGATATCCCAATTTAGGATACTTTAACTTGGTGTCCCTAAGACACCAACATCAGTAATTGAGTTTGAGTTATCCATGTTGATGTCACTGGAGACATTTAAGGAGGGAAGTACCTGGCTTGGAGAGAGAGAGAGAGAGAGAGAAAGAGAGGAGACTGAGGGTTCAAACAAGGAGGATGAATTCCTTGACAGAGAACATACAAACAAACCCAGAGGACCTCCTAAGAACTACTTTAAGACACTCTGAGTTGCAGAATTTACTAATTTCTACTGTAAATTCTTTCCCCTAGCTAATTTGAAGCTAGTTATATGATGTTAATTAACCAATAAAATTTAGAAATCATGGCTCTCAGGGGTGGTCTAAGCTGGTTTCACTGTTACGTGCCCATGTTTAGAACACCTGTGGAGGGCATGGCTACATAACATGAAATAAACATGTGACTAGAAAGACATGACACTGAATTTTCAAAGGCAAACTCATAAGAAGAATAAAGTTTAGGCCTTTTATCACTTCTGTGTACTACATATACTATTAAAATCATCACTATGGTCCACAGAATTATGAATTTATTTGCTTTTCTTAACATGTCAATGCTTTTATTTTATTAATAACAAAACCATTATTTTATTTTACATTTGAGATGGGATGTCATGCATCTCAGGCTGGTCTCAAACTCACTATAGCTGAGGATGACTTTGAACTTCTAACAATCCTGCCTTCATTTCTTAAGAACTGGATTTAGAGGTCTGTGACCCTACTCAGGGTTTGTACTGTGCTGGGAATCAAATCTATGGCTTTGTGAAGTAAGGTAAGCATAGTGCCATTTGAACTAAATCCCCAGTCCAACAAAAGTAATATTTTAAACAAATAAGCTTTGGAGGTTATTATTAAGGACTAAAAAGCTTTGTAGAAATAATTTAATTTCCTCATCAACCAGCTAGTATAATTATACTGATTTTATATCCGAGGAGTCAGAAAATTAACACGGCACATGTATAGGCATATGGTCATGATATTTGGCAGCTGATATACAGAGAAAAGTCTCAAAATCCAATGCCTAAAGAAGCAGGAGAGGAAACTACCAGCTGTATTGATTAGTTCTAAGCGGCACTCTGGTTTCACTGAATAAATGCAGAAAGGAAACTCTTGAGTTACAGATCTTAACACTTTTAAAGGAGAGGCAAAAGTTCAGTTTTCTTCACATAATTTCCCTGTTTAAACATCTTATTCACATATCTGTATACCTTGAGGAAGCCTATGTCAGTACATCCAGCCAGGGTGCCACCTTATCTGGGAAGTGACCCAGATACATGCCATCTTACTCTATCTTTGTACTTCCAAGCTTAACTCAAGTAGTGTAGGTTGTACCCCAGACCAGGTAGACACATTTGTATGCTCAGTAACTACTGACTTGAAATCACTCCTATCCCTCAAAAAAAAAAAAAAAAAAAAAAAAAAAAAAAGAATCAATACTGAATATCTGAAGAACTGAACTACCAACTCTTCAAATCTATTCTGAAATTAGCTAAGTTTGGACAACAGCAAAAGTAGAAAACTTCCACTCAACATAGGTAGGCAAGAATCTCATACTAAACACATAAACAACAACAACAAAAAAAGTCTGTATGCCCTGGTTACATCACTAAAACAACAACAAAAGCTATGAAAATATCTACTCCCCAAACCCACTAGTCTAAAAAATTTGTTGTCTAATGAGGATTACTTGGATCAACCCAGGAGACAGAATTTAAATGAACAACCATAAAATAAACATGATTGAAGAGTTCAAGAAGTTTAAAGAAGACAGGCTGCTGAAGTCATGGGTCTTGGAGGTGAATAATTATCACTTTACTAATTCACTATAATCCCTAACTACATTATTAATATTTATCCTTACACCCACAGATATGTGCAGCCCTTAACCCTCATTGTGAAAAAATTTCTTTGTAACAAAGAGACCATGCAAAAACACCAACAACTAATTACAATGCAGAGTTGTGGAGCCAGTTCCAAGAGACACATCTGAAAACAACCCACACACATAAGGTTCAGGGAACATTATGGAAAAAGGGACACCCGAGGATCAGACAGCTTGCTATGAGACTGACTTTTAATAAAGTCAGAAGTTATGCCCGTAAAGTCACACCATCATAACTGCCCAACCTTGAGCTGAACAAGGACAATAACGATAAACAACATGCTAAAGTGGTCTGGGGAAAGCTCATTGAGGACTCAACCCTACACAAAGAACTGCAGGTAACTAAAGAGTGCTGAGATAGGGGTAGAGTTCTCCTTGGAGAAGCGCATGCCAATTGAGTGTTCAATGCTAAATGGTTGGCTCTGAAAACACACACACACACCACACGCACACACCACACAAATACACTATACATACACCACACACAAACACACACACCACACAAATTCACTACACATACACACCACACGCACACACCACACAAATACACTATACACACCCACTATACACACATACATACACCACACACAAACACACACACCACATGCACGCACACATCACACGCACATACATACACCACACACAAACACACACACCACATGCACACACACATCACACGCACATACATACAGCACACACAAACACACACACCACATGCACACACACATCACACGCACACGCACACACACACACACCACACAAATTCACTACACATACACACCACACGCACATACCACAAACACACACATACCACACACCACATACACACCACACATACTACACACACACACACCACATACATATATCACACACACCACATACATATATCACACACACCACACACCACACACACCACACACACACACAACACACTACACACACACACACATATACCACATGCGTACATACACCACACACACCACAAACAAACATACAAACACACACCAATGCACATACCACACACACACACACACACCACACGCACACATATACCACATGCACACATATACCACACACACATACCACATCAACACACACCACACACACACACCACACACACACCACACCAACACACTACACACACCCCACAAACATATACCACACACACTACCACACATGCACACACCACACCAACACACTACACACACACACTACACACACACACCACACAATACACACATACACACCACACACACATAGCACCAGCAATTCATGAAAAGGAAGCCATGAATGTGAAGCAGAGCAAGATGGAATATATGGAAGGATTTAGAAATGACAAAATTATAATCTCAAATATAAAAGAAAAAAGGTGGGAACAAACACCATATGAATTTAAAGATAATAGCAATAAACACCATAATAAAGTGAAAAAGATAATACAGAATTTGAAAGCTGAATTCAGCAGAGAGTGACATACAGAAGAAAACTTAAGCTGAAATGAAGACAGAATTGTTGCCACATTTTAAACATACTGGATGTTAGCATAGGCTCACAGATTAGTCAACAGTTTTGTCATGTCATTCAGCCTTTCTCTAGGGAAAAAAAAAGATGGAAGAAACTTTGCAGAGATTCTAAAAACACCATGTACAGTCTTCTAAAATCCCGAGAGAACTTCAGAGTGAAATGCATTAAATACATTTATATGTAAAGTAAATTGTCATTTTAAACACCAGATACCACGTTCCATAATAAACATAACTATTATCTGTCCTTCAGGATTTACCTAATGTCATTCATTTAGTCTATTTTGATGTAGGTTGCATTTGTTGTTTGCTTTCTATTAATTTTCTTCACCATACATGAACATCTCTTATTTGTGTCTAATGCTTGATCTTGTAGTGTATGTTCAAGTCTATTAGAAGTAATCTTATGGAAGCTTTCCTGGGGTATTGGTCACTTATATCCTGGTTTGTGGGATGCTTGGTTTCTTTTGGAGAGAAACTGTAGGAAATACTGATAAAGTAAATCTAGGTCTTATTATGAAAGGCCATAGTAAGCGATGTAGGCAGTAAAGTATTTTATAAGCAAAGAAAAAATATAGTAAGAGAAACACTTAACTACTCTGGACCACTTTACAGAATTTACTGAACTGTAAATAAATCTGAAGGCAGGGGCCAAGATCTGAGGCTGCAATGATAATAGAAACGATAGATAACATCCTAGCAGACTCAAGAAACAGGATAGAGCCAAGATATTTTCAGGGGAATTAACCTATATGTCAAATGTAGGAAATTAAGACTTAATTTTAACACAACATTATTTAGTTCCATAAAATATTTCCATTTTGCTTCCTGGCCAAAGTTAGATGGTCTTTAATTGTATACTGTGGCTTTTGTTTTTCCATAGGCCTTTATTATTGTATTAGTCAAAGGACTAATATAAATATAAAACTTTATATTTATTTTTTTCGTGTATATGCATGCATCATGTGGAGATTAGGGGACAACTTGCAGGGTTTAGCTGTCTCCTCCCACTACATAAATGGGTGCCAGAGATGGAACTCATTCATGTCTGCAGACTTTGCAGAAGGCACTTTTAACTGTTGGATCATCTTATAAGTCTAAGTGGAATAGTTTTGAATGTTTCCTTTATTGCTAGTATTATAAGATGTTGCTCACTTCCATCTTAGGATCATTGTTCCTTCAAGAATCCCTAGTAAGTTTTACTGAGTAAGCTGTTGTGTGCTCAGTGCTATCAAGACACTATAGCTCTAGGATTTCTGTTCAGGAGCACAAAAAAGTTATGTGCACACACTAAGTCATACATGTGTGTACACACATAATGCATATTTATGTCTGTAGCTTTAAGTACACATTTTGAGTTAAACATGAGGTCATTGTCATACTGATGTCTCCAGCTCCCTCTGATTAGCATGTGAGTCATTCTAGCCTTCCTTTTTTTGTCTGTTTGACCTCCCATTATAACAGTGAGAAATCTGACTCTTGTCATCAGCTATCCATTTACTTAATTTGTTGATTTGTAGTGTATGTGTGAAGCATTATTAGAATTGCTAACCTGCACCCCAGTGAGAAACATCATTATCGACTAGAGTATGGCGTTTACGTGCAATTTCTCTTTTCCTTCAGTTTTACTGACTCTACATGTTCTCAACGTTTTCTAGGTCAGAAACACTTTTGTTCCTCTCTGTCAGTGGAGTTGTTTGTACATTTTCAGTTTAGTTAGATTCTCTTGTGATAAATATTATTACAAATTTTCACTTTAGGTCAAAACCATTTATGCTCATCCCTGTCAGTGGGTTTTTTTTTTTTTTGTACCTTTTCAATTAATTCAGTTAAATTCTCTTGTTATAGATATTGCAAATTTTCACTATCAAATTTGGATACGGTATCTTTTTCTTACCATGACAAATTTACTAGATTTAAGAGTTGTAGGTATAGGGTTGGAGAGATGGCTCAGCGTTTAAGAGCACTGTCTGCTATGCCAGAGGTCCTGAATTCCATTCCCAGCAACTACAGGATGGCTAACAAACATCTATAATGAGATTTGATGCTCTCTTCTGTCTTATGACCTCCTCTGTCATGCAAGCATACATGCAGGCAGAACACATTGTAAAAACACAATAAATAAATAATCTCTAAAAAATTCTGGGCTCTGGTGGTGCATACCTTTAATCCCAGCATTTGGGAGGCAGAGGCAGGTAGATCTCTATGAGTTCAAGGGCAGCCTCCTCTGTAAAGTAAGTTTCAGGACAACTAGGGCTACACAGAGAAACTGTCTCAAAACAATCAAAGAAATAATAAACAAAAAAACCCAACACCCCAAAAGATGTACATACTGTAAAATAAATGATAGGAACAGATGCAATTTTTTACCTTAGGCTTTAAAATCTATTCTAAATAACATTTTATTTTTCTAAATTCATTTACTACTATTAATTTTAACTTCCTAATTTGGCACAGTGAGGCTTTAAGTTCATGAAAAGTTAAAATAGTTTATTTTTCATTCTATTTACACATCAAGAGACTGAAGGATTTTGGAAATAACTAATATGTGATGTAACAGAAGCCACTCTAGATTAAACTTTACAAACACACACACACACACACACACACACACACACACACACACACACGAAGAATTAGTAACATAATGCATTTTATGAACTATACTAATGGAAAGTCAAAACCAAGCTGGTTGCTAAGGAAACTAGATTTAATTGAGCAAACATATTAGTGACTTTGGGGAGCTATCTCTGTCAATAATGCATTAAGTCTGTAACATATTATTTTGGCTCTGTTTGATGATACAGGTGTTTTGACTTCAATTTATTATTGTTATTATTATAACCATATTATCAAATTTTAGGATGTAGATAATTTAAGGTTCTGATGAATATTTTACATGTGAATATATTTCTGTGTGACCAAAATTATTTCTGATGCAACAATATTCACTGTCATAAAATGCGAACTTTGAAGAGGACAGAAAAATACTGTGAATCCTATTTCATTATATCTATATCTACTAATTTTCAAGAAAAAACTACATATTGTCTTAGTTCCTTTTTCTGTTGCTATGATAAAAAGGGGCTTATTTTGGATTACAGTTCTAGGGTATATACACTCATGTCAGGGAACTCAAAGTAACGGCAACCAGAAGCATCCCATAATCAGGAAGAAGAGAGGCCCTGATGAGTACCCTTTCTCAATGTGCAGTCTAGGATCTCAGCCAGAGGATGTTGCCACCCGTAGTGGGCTGCTCCTTCCATCTCAATGTACACAATCAAGCAAAACCCTGCTTACATGCCCCGAGGCTTATCTCTGAGATCATTCTAGAGTCAGACAAGTGGTCAATTAACAGTTAACTATCACCTTAATGTCAAAATTCCCAGATGATCTAATAGAGATCAAAGTTGAGTTTTGACATATTTTATATTATTATTTATCGTGTTTTATTTCGGTTTACTTTATCTTGCTTCAATTTCAACGTATACTTATGACATTGTCTTTATGGGGAGGGTCAATTTAAGTAATGGATGTTCAGTAATTACAGTGAAGAAATTAACAGTGTGTGGATCAGCTGTTCATAATGCCCTAACTACCAAGTATTGCTACATTGGGAGGTTGTGGAAATTTTAGTTTACATCTGAATTCTGAATATCTGAATGATATACACAGACTGGAAATCAATAATTTGGCTGGGAATTAGCTGGCAACACATATTTCCATTCAAGCTGAGCTACGCACAGCTTGGTGGCATCCAACTATACAATCTTGTCATTGTGGTCTACTTCACCATGACTTTTGTGTTCTCTACATCTCATACCCACCCCAAAGAGCATGCAGCAATAATTATCTTGAATGAAACACTTCCTCAGGCTTTAAAAGCTAGACCTAGTTGGTAACCTCTTCGTCTTAAGTAAAAATTCATGTCAGTTCAAAACTTCTAACCAGAAGAGTTCTAATACCGATTTCTGATTTTAGAACTAATATTTTTATTCTTTCTTGAAACTTTGTCCTTGATATTACTCTTCCCTTAGAACACAGAGGTGATAGTCAAATACCCCTCATTTTCTGGGAAAACTAGAGGGATCAATATGCTGAGAAAACCTTCCATGAATGAATAAAGGAAGAAAAATGTCATCATGAAAATTCTCCACATATTTTCTAACAGACAAAACTGGCCTTTTTAACTTGATGACAGTGTAAACTAAAATAAGTAACAGTATAAAAGTAAAACCATGTAGGTATTATAACAAAATAAGATCAAATTACTCTGTAGCATATCACATGTCTGGTAACTGTGGCCCCGATGGCATCATATGGGCACCAATGGACATGGGTATCTCTCTAGTTTGACCTGTAATATACATAACATCTCTCTTGGGTTAGTTCTACTCTGTTTGCAGTTGTAGTTGGTGGATATCTGATGTTCCTGGTATTTCCAACACACTGTGGTCTCCATTGCAACTTTGGTTTTGCCTTTATGATTTCACACCATGGCTTCTCAGAGTGTCTTTGTAGGGAACCCACCAAAGACACTTATTGCCTGGCCTCAGGGCTTTCTGCCACCTTGATGCATGACTCCACATATCCTTACTCTTGCAGTTTGCAAGCAAACAAAACCAGAGCCCTGTATATGAGACTACCAACTTTGGCTGCCAGCTCGAGATGCTGCCTGGCACCCTTCTATGACAGCTGTTTTACTCTTTCCATAAATGGCTGTTTTCCAGAGCGCCTCATTCAGTAGTATTCTCAATGTAACTTTCAAGCGAATTTGCACTTTTACAAGGGGGAACCTTTTTAGCTTGGGCCATTGACCTCCGGGAAGCTTTCTTACTGTCTCTGTGAGGAGCATGAGGTTTCTTTTTTATAGCTGGCTTCTCTGCACCTGCCCTACCTACAACTTTAAGTTCACTCTTGCCCCTTTCCTCACAGACTGTACATTTTGCACAGTAAATATGAATAAGAACCATGGATGGAGCAGTGACACAGCCTGGTATG
The DNA here is from genome assembly GCF_943737965.1 of Phodopus roborovskii. Classification (NCBI taxonomy): domain Eukaryota; kingdom Metazoa; phylum Chordata; class Mammalia; order Rodentia; family Cricetidae; genus Phodopus; species Phodopus roborovskii. Next base: position 12,693,142 of record NW_026125397.1, read on the forward strand.
ATAACGGTCTTGACACTTTTCCCACCAAACGAATTAGTGCATTATTTTTCAGTTCCTCGGTAAGGTTTTCAAGACAACAGGCAGAAAGCACCCAGATCGTTTGGTAGAATACAACAGAAAATCGCCTCTAGGTTATTTTGAGTAGACTCCCTCTGAAACCTTTCAAACCAGGTACACGCTATCTGAATTTCTCTTGGCATTCTCGTGTTCCAAACTCTCAACAGGACAGCTCATGAAGCTTTGCTTACAGCAGTTTAGTTTCTCTAGCCTGCAGCCCAAAATGTCCTTGAAAAGCAGATGCAAAGGTCAATGAAGCACAGGCTAGGTTTATCACAGAAACAGCTGTACCCCGCTGCACCAAATTTCCGTATTAGTTACTTATTGTTGTGACAAAATGAAACGTGGCTTCAAGAAGGTAGGTTCATTTTGCTTTCGGGGTCGGAGGCCACAGGTGGTCACAGAAGGGAAAGAGGCTCCAGCTGTAGCAGCAGCAGGGGGAAACAGCTGGCCATTTTGCATCCACAGTTAGGAATCAAGAAAATATTCATGTTGCCAATCAGCTTCCTTTCTCCCCCTTTCCTTTTCATTTAGCTCAGAACCACAAACCATGGGAGGTTTTCCCTCTTCACTTTCTCTGGACACTCCCACACGGTAATCTCCAGATTACCTACATCCATTCAAGTCAAAACTGCGTATTAACCATCAGGCCAAGTTGGAGTAATAAGAGCAAAGCAGCTTGGTACAAGAAGCTCAGTAAAACATCGGAAAAAATTTCCGTCATTAAAAGAGCACTGGAGACAGAAAGGAACATTGAGATGTTTTAGGTGGCAAAGCCCCCGCAAACCAAAGTCCTCAAGAACAGCGGGAGACCAAGGGCCAATGCTGCATTTCCAGTTTTAAAACTGTAACCCAGGAGGAGAGTTTGTACATCAGTGGGTGTGGGTGATGCAGGGTAGGGTGACAACTACCTAGCATGATGCTCATTTGTAAAAGGTGCTCAGGCTTATGTCAAAGCTGAAAGGAAAAGAGTCACACACGATGCCATGTCCTAGTAGTCTCTGGGCAAATTAAGTATATTTAGTGAGAAAAATCCAAATAAAAAATCCTTTAAAAGAGTTCTCTTAGTCCAGAGAATGAAACAATGATTCAAAAGGAACAAACTGTCCCGAGGCTGGAGGAAATAGAGCAAGTTATTCCGCGGAAACAGTCCAAGATTGAGGTGTGGGGATGTTAATGGACCAAAGCGGGATACGCGAACTGAACAGTGCCTGATTCATTCCTGCCTTTAGTCTTAGTGCGTTAAAGAATGCTAACCACAGAGGGAGGATATGCCATATAAATAAAGTAAATCACATTCTTAATTCTTTTATTAATGAACATCTTCCTCCCTCCATATTACATTGTAGCCGTTGTTTAAACAAAAAATAAAATATCCTCTACTCCATTCTAGGAGAGAGTATACATATTTATTTCCCCCAACAGTGAAATCTAAAGGAGTACTTTCCCATGTGAGGTGTACTTTGAGGTACTGAGCTAGAACAAAGCAAGAAGCAATGGTACACACAGTCACCCTTAACCTTGTTTCACCCTTGGGGAGAAAAACTAAATGATGCATGTCAAATATGCTTTAGTAAGGATATAATCATATATAATAACTAATGTTAAAAAGTAGCTTTTCTGGACTAAATTGAGAACCTCAGTTGTTCAGGATAAGTTGGGGTGCTATGTAAGGCTGTGCCTTGGCTTAGGTTAGTAACTGGGGAGTCACAAAAATTATTTATCTTAAGTTTCTGAATGCCATGTGGGAGCCTGGTATTTAAAACTCATTGGAAGGCAGGCTCCCGGGCCTGAGCGACATAAAGACAGCCACTATTCCTGGCTGCCCTGGTGTTTGCTGGCTTCCACGGTTCAGTGACTCATATCTGAGCAGAACAAAACTTTATCACAAAGAATTTCATTCCGCATTAAACTTGCAGATGAAAAGTAATTTAGTTTATATGCTGCAGTGATGCAAATCAAAACCCTTAACATGTTTATTAATTGCTAAAAGAGGGGAGGGTTCCAGAAGCGCGCGCGCGCGCGCGCGCACACACACACACACACACACACACACACACACACACACACACACACACACACACACAAAATCCTCTCACAGAGCTATGGAAATAGGCTATCTGAAAAACAGAATTTGAGAGACGCCCAGTGTTTTGGAAGCCATGGGTCAGCTTTACAAGATGAGGCAAATGCAATTTTGAAGCCGCATGATCAACATCAGGACTCCAATTTTTAAAAATTATTTGCTACATGTTACCGCTTGGATGTGAACTGTCTCCCATAGGCTCGTATGTTTGAACATTTAGTCTCCAGAAATTGGTGCTGTTTTACAAAACTGTTGAGCCACTGAGAGATGGCGCCTCACCAGGGCAACGAATCTCTGAGGACCTTGAGGTTTTGTAGGTGGCGCCACTTCCTGTTCGCTCTCTGCTTCCTGGTGCCAGAGGCAGTGTGGTCCAACCACTTCAATGTCTGCCATCGCGCCTTCCTCACCTTGGTGGACTGGATCCCCTCTGATGGTAAGATGCTATAAACACATTCTCCTTTAAAGTTGCTTCTCCTTCAAGTTTTTTTGTCACAGCAACGGGGAGAATAACGAATACAGCATCGAGCTTGAAAACCCATTTCTCACTCACAAGGAAAACTGTTTTGAGACCTGTTGGAACTGCTCCTTCTGTTCTCTGTCATTTAGAAGACAAGTTTTAAACTAAAGTCTTCTCTCCATAACATACAAATTCCTTCTCCAAAAGCTAAGGTCTAAGGCCCTAGGAAATTAACAGTGCCTGAGCTAACAAATAGCATGGCATACTTAAAATAATCATAAAAGAACTCAAATGTCAAGCCTGATCACTTTTGCTTTAAAGAAAAAACACTTGAAGAAATAAATGTAATTTCCATCACAGCAATGAATCTTACATTTTATATCTGGTACTCACCCACTTACTGAATGAGCAAAACAGGTTGCTCGTTTGGGGGTATGGTGATTCTGGAAGCATCTAGGCCACAGGGGGAGCTGTCACTATGTGGCTGAAGCACTTAATCACAATTGCAAAACTATACATCATTCCACATAAGTAAAACTTAAACATCCAGGCTTTTCCCCCCCCACAGAGAGATGGGTTCTTTTACTTACCCAAAACAGCAAAATTACTAGAACATATTACAAGTTAGATGTATGTTTTAGAACATGAAGATATATATATCCTTTTCCCCAATGGATTCATTAGTGGAAATTTTTGCAAAGAAGGCCAAAGACAAGGAGTAAGGTCCCACATACACAAATATTATCGTTATAGTGACAAGTTGGAAACAACGTAAATGTCCTGAGAGAGGTGATTTGATAAGTAAACTGTGGTCCCATGGCATACATGGATCTTTTTAAGTTTGTAAGGAGATTTCAAGGCTGTGTCTAAAGAAACAAAGAGGCAAGTTCTGATATGCTGGAGAAGTGATGTGTTTGGAGGCTCAGGCAGATACGTAGTGTCAGGGTGGTAAAATGAAGTTATTGCCTAACATTTTATGCCATGCTTCCACATATATAACAATCCATGAACTGAGATGCACACATAAACATTGAGAATGTGCAGGGAGAGGCTCTGATGTGTTTCTTTTTATCCTTCTGGACGCACTGTGTGTTGGGCTAGTGCACTCACTCACTGTCCCAGGTGCTGGGTGCTTTGTTCACACTCTAGTGTGGTGCACCATCCCACAGGCAAAGTTCATCTGTGACGAGACAGGCAAGCTCAATGATGCCTTATACCTTCACTGATCCACCCCACATCCTATGTGCTCATCTTCAGAAGGTAGACACTCAGTGCTCGACTACAGGAGAGTGGTTCTCAACCTTCCTACTGCTGCAATCTTTTAATACAGTTCCTCATGTTGTGGTGATCCCCAATCATAAAATTATTTTCATTGCTATTTCATAACTGTTAATTTGCTACTTATTGCGGTAAATAAGGGTCAGGATAAACAAATAGGCCGAATAGATGTTTATTCAGGGAGAAATAACTTACAACCTAGACAGATGAACACCAGGAAATTCAACCCGATCCTCTCCTGTCCGAGTCACTCCAGAAAGAGAGCGCCTTCCTGGCCCCCTCCGACCTCCTTCCTCAGGTCACCTCCGCCCATCGCTCCACCCCCCAATGGGCGTGGTCAGTGCTACAGAAGGACTACCTCACTACAGCTACTGTTATGAATTGTAATGTAAATATTAGATATGCACAATATCCAATATGTGACTTCTGAGAAAAGGGCCATTTGACCCCTCCCCCAAAGGCTTTGGGACCCACAGTTTGAGAACCACTGATGTAGTACAAGACTGCTGTCTAAAATCTTGTATATAGGTTACTGAAATGCTTCTAGCTTTAATTGTTATTTAATGGTGTGTCTATTGACACTGGAGTTCTCTCCTCATCTGAAATAATTTTCATATAACAGGAACATCAAGGCCACAGTGGTAACTGTCATTGTGTGTCGGAAACACTTAGTCATGCTTACAAAATTATACATAATTCAACATAATCAAAACTTACACATCCAGACTTTTGAAAATTACAGTTTCTACAGCAAACATTTTATCTGCATGTTATCTCTACTATTGGCTGTGCATTTTCTTTTTTCCTTTGGAGCAATTTCTCTTCCTATCCATACATTATGGTGGATTACATACCCAAAGCCATCCATGCAATCATCTGAGTTTCTAGCCTTCGGAAGTGTTGACTTAAGTCTCTGAACACTTCTAATATGAAGTGACCTAATGATGCTGTGGATCTTGAAGGAGATCCCACAACCACCACTCTACTAAGCCAGCACAATTCCTAACTCCATTCTAAATGTTTATCCTTGTACACAGGATAACAGGTGGAGATCAGTGCAGAACCCAAACAAGCAAAATGCAGAGAACCAGTTACCAAACAGTGCTCAGTTCTGACAGATACATCAACACAACTCCTACCGCTATGTCTCAGGGATCACAGCAATTGTAAGAGCCCAAGGAGCAGAGTTTTCTGTAAGATTATAATTCCTAGGAACATCAGAGAAGCTACATCCATGAAGTCTCAGCAACATGGCTGCCTCAACAAGACCCAGACAATGACACCAATAGAAGGTGGGAGGGAGAAAACTCATGGTGCCTCAACCATAAACAGAGAACTACAAGTAACCAAGGAAGGCCATAGTCAGGGGAAATAGTTTCCATCAGGGAAGAGCCCTCAAATAGGGAAGGATGCCCAAATTGGTTAACCAATACCATTGTTTGGCACTGAAATTATATACACACAAGTAGCATTATGCAGATTAAGCAGCTCACATATTTATGAATTGGAGATATTTAAAACATGTATATGCACACACGTATGTGCACAGATGCATGAATGTATGTGTGAACATACACTAAAACAGTTAAAAATAGAGGAAGGGGGTGATGTAATTATATTTTAATTTAAAACCTATAAAAATAATTAGAAATTGCCTTTGAAAGACCGTCTAAACAGCAGTTCTAAAGTAAATTGTTTCTTCATACTTATTGGGAACACACATACACACACACACACGCGTGCACACACACGCGCGCACACACACGGGCACACACACATGTGCGCGCACACACACACGCACACCCCAAGTGGAGAAATGGGGCACATGGCACACTGTTGGTGAGAATGATAAGCAGTGTGGCTTACCCTGTAAGAGAATAGTCCTACATAGATGTGTATGCACAGAAGAATTGAAATCAGGACCCTAAACAGGGACATTTATAAGACTATTTTTATAGACATTAAAATCATAACAAAACATAGAAGCAACTCAAATGGCTCTCTACAAATGAAAAAGTCAAGAAACTATGGTATTTGCATCAGAAAAAGAAGGCTTTTCTTTTATGTGCTACAGCATAGATTAACCTTGAGGATATTGGGTTAAAGAAATCAGGCAGCTACATAAAGACAACTGCTGTAGGATCTCATGGAATGCAGAAAGTAGAAACAGCTGGAGGGAGGGCTGGCAGGGTGGCTGCTTAACGGAGTTTTGGTTGTTTCAATTTGAAGAGTTGAAAACTTGGCTGCACAACAGTGTGAGTGTACTTGACACACTGAACGATGCACTCGTAACAGTTTAGGCGGTGAGTTTCATGTCATGTGTTTTACCAAAATTGACAAAAGGTAGTGTCACTGCTGTCACCGTTGTCACACACGAAGGCACTGACCTTTGTGCCTCTGCTTCCTCAAACAAATTGCATGGCAGCAATTTGAAGAAATAAGATAAAATAAAACAAAACAAAACAAAAAACAAACACAATTATCTGGGGGAAGAGAACAGTACTGAACTACTATAAACAGAAGGTGAAGATGAGGTGGATGGATTAACATTGATAATGCAAGATGTTGAAATATAATAAAACATAAGTGAAGCTTGTAATTCACAAAGAAAACCTGGTGTCTACTATATCCAATGTTCTTAAACATTCAAGCCACTGCATGAGAAGGAGGGATGGATGAAACCCTGAGCGACTCCAACTGCCTACATTACTAAGATTTGCTAATGAAAATAGGAAGGTCTTGTAGTTCAAAGTCTTTAGTTGTTCTACTTGAACCCCATCACCCCTGAAGTACAGAACGTTCACTAGCCCCACATGCACAAGAAGCATTATCCGCACACTGCACACCTATTCTCAAAATGAACTCTTGACATGATTCTATGAACGAAATGTTGCATAGTATTTCCCATGATACTGCTGGGGATCAAGAATATAACTGTCAATATTGAGATCTGGGTTTAATTATGTCTCTTCCCACGTTAGAAACTCTCATTTAGGAACTTATAGATCCTACAGTTCTTACTTACAAATGGATAACCTGGTTCTCCGAGTCCTCATGCCTGTGCAAAGGCCAGGTCATGTGGTGCTAGAGTGTATCTCTGACATTTATTTGTTTATGTGCATGTGTGTGAATGCAGGCACATGTGAAATGGCATGTGGAGGCCAAAGCAGAGTGATAGTCCTTGCTTCTGTCTTACTTGAGACAGGGCCTTTTTTTTTTTTTTCCTATTTTTCACCACTGCTCATCCAGGGTAACTGGCCTGTAATTCCCAGTGTCTCTGGGACCTTCCTGTCTCTGATTTTATAACCCTGGAGTAACACAGGGATTATACACGCATGCTACAATGCCTGGCTCTACATTGATTCTAGAATTTGAACTTAGACACTCATTTGCGCATAGCCAACATTCCACACATTGAATGATACTATCTTTTCTCCCTTTGGCACCCATTCTGTAATGTGAACGTCCAGTCTATTTTATGTCGAGAAAATCTAAGTGGGATCTATGCCTAGAATCACACTAGAACTTGGAGGGATAGATGGTATTATAAATAAAGCTTTTTAAAATTACATTTATCTATTTAGTGTGTGTCCATAACAGAGGCAGAGAGAGGGAGACAGAGAGACAGAGATAGAGGAAGACACACACACACACACACACACACACACACACACACACAGAGAGAGAGAGAGAGAGAGAGAGAGAGAGAGAGAGAGCCCATTAGCTATGGTTCACGTTTGTGGAGATCAGAGGACAATTTGTTGGAGTCATTGGAGTCAGTTATCTCCTTCTACCATGCGTTCTCAGGAACCAAACTCAAATTGTCAGGCTTAGCAGCAAGAGCCTTTCCCCACTGAGCCATATCACCAGCCCAAATGCTATTTTAAGATATCACATATTTGTACTCAAAGTTTCAAACTGTGCTTGACACATAGCTGAGCAATATTTGGAAGGTAGGAATTCAGAGATTTCAGGAGTCCAAATAAGCTTATTTCTCACACATTTAAATCTACATTATACAGATATTTTTCCATTTTCGTTATATTTTTCTTCACTTAATTTACTGTCACTTAAAATTAATTGGTCTGTGTACCGTATACTTACCAGAAACAAACAAACATTAGACAAGCATACACAAACAACTGTCAACTCATTTGCTGATTGCTGGGAGGGGGAAGTGAACCAGACAGAAGGCGAAAATTTCCTGACAGTTTACACTGATCTCTGTGAGCCCTTGCCCCTCCCACCTGTCAGGACAGAAGAATCTAACATACGCTCTTTGTGTTGCTTTATTACACAACATTCTTTTCCACTCCCATTAACATAGTTTCCTGATTTGTCATTTCTAATATTTTAGCTAAATTCATGCCATTTTCTCCCCTTCAGTTTGACCGATACTATGAATCTTGGTCACTAGCTGGGAAAACGATCCCATTGTCTAAAGAGAGAATGCACATGGGATCAACAAGGAATCCTACAAAAATCTGATATTCTTTGCAGGGTTTGATTGGCTGCCCACAAGCCCAAGCATGTGTGGGAAAACTTCTTAAGGTTTCTGGCAGCTGATTAACTTGTAGAAGCTAAGATCAACTGACAAATTCAATTATACATTCAAATTATATTTTCAAATTGGCTTAATTTTTTTAAAGTGATGAATGATCCTTAAGGGAAAAATTCTATTACAATATGAACAAGCAGAAATTAAGTCTCAGCATTAACATGATGCCTGTGCACCCAGACTCCCCAGTTTCTGTCGAGTCGCAGGTTTAGTAAAGTGAAGTGTTTGGTTATAGGCCAACCATGAATGACATTTGCTCTCTAGCAAGGGAAGAAGCTTAGCTTAGGGAGAGAAAAGAATAGCTTTGAGACACAGTGATACTCTTACGAGACTTCACACTAGTCATGGAGACCATAAATAGAGAACACTGTTTGTCAACAAATTCTCTCTCAAGACACAGGGTTTGCTAATTCACTTCCTGGTTGGAGTAGTTCAGGGAGAAGCCATTGCTGATTGCACAAGGCATTTCCCACTTAGATTCTTACACAGTTGCATAGCGATAAGCAATGTGTTGCCAAACATCTGCCCCCTCTGGAGACTTAATGTACCATAGGCAGAAAAGAGAGAGAAATGTTTCTCATGTGTTCTCCTATTAGAGTTTGAACCACTGTCAGCAGCTGAACACTGCAAATCTCAATTTTATGGAATAACTTGGGACCTAGACTGCTACATAAAAATTGATTTTTTACACAAAATGGAAATTAGCCATTTTTTCCTACAAATGCTATTGAAAAAAAAAAGTCTGTTTGACTGATGATAGATTATGAAGCACACTGACCTTTTTCTTTTTTCCTTTTGTACTGATAAATTAGCAAGACATAAACGTCAATAAAAATTACATTTAAGCTCATTATCTAAGTCTTTTTTTAATAGTAAATCACTTTCATTTGTCAAAATTGACATGCAAGATTGAATCTCCTCAATATTAACAGATTTTCTATTCTTTAGTTTATTACCTTTTATTATTCAAATGTTACCTATATTGTTTAATTATTGAAATTGACTCATGGAAGGAATTGACCCAACTAGATATCCTTAAGATAGTTCTGACATGGTGGGGGTGGGCAGTGAGGGGAGAGGGATTTAGGAGAAAGAGAAGGGGAGAAGAGGACATGAGAGAGCAGGAAGATTGTGTCAGGGAAGAAGAGAAAAAAGCAAGAAAAGAGATACCATAATAGAGGGAATCATTATTGATTTAAGGAGAAATCTGACACTAGGGAAATGTCCACAGATCTATAAGGATGACCCTAACTAACAATCTAGTGTTAGTGGCTACCTTAAATGCCCTTCCCTGATAATGAGATTGATGACTATCTTATATGCCATCATCGAGCCTTGATCTAGTTAGTAGCTGATGGAAGCAGAAGCAGATACCCATAGCTAAACACTGAGTTAGTAGCTGATGGAAGGAAGCAGAAGCAGATACCCATAGCTAAACACTGAGTTGAACTCCTGGAATCCAGTTGCAGAAAAGGAGGAGTGATGAACAAAGGAATCAAGACCATGCTGGAGAAACCCACAGAGATAGCTGACCTGAACAAGGGGAGCTCATGGAACCCAGACTGATAGCTGGGAAACCAGCCAAGGACTGACCCAGACCCGCTGAACATGGGTGTTGGTTAGGAGGTCTGGGCAGTCTAAGGGACCTCTGACAGCAGAACCAGGATGTATCCCTGGTACACGAAAGGACTTAGGGAGCACATTCCCCATGGAGGGATAATCCCTTAGCCTAGAGACACAGGGGAGGGCCTAGGCCCTACCCCAGATGACTTGACAGATTTTGATGATTCCTTCTGGAAGGCCTCATCCTCCCTGGTGAGTGGATGGGGGATGGGGGACATGGGAGGATGGGAGGGAGAGGGAATTGAGATCAATATGTAAAATAAGAAAAAATATAAACAAAAAATTAAAAAGAAAAGACAGAGACATTGACAAACCCAGAAGCCTGGCGATGCTGTCATGTGACAGGGAAGTCCATGATCCCAAATATTTTTTTCTTTTTAAAGATAGCTCTGACACAAGGTAAAGAACTTGGAAAACTGAGTTTCCCTTAAGCGCCGGCTTTGAGTATTCTGTTAGATTACTGCAGATAAAGAAAGATTAATCATGTAAAAAAAAAAATAAATACCAAGTGTGGCGAGACTAGGATTGAATCCTGGACTCCATAGCCAAAGGTTTGAGTGTTTCTTCAGTGAGAGAACATTTCTCATAGAAGAATTAAAAGGACAATGAGCAAAAATTGACATGTGAATGATCACTGCTGATGAGAGAATACAAGTGGGAAATGAGGACATGCATATGACAACACATATGGAAAGAATAAGAATTTAACCTTGTGTTCATGTAGCCTACAACATAAAGACATCATTAAAGTATTAAGCTGAGGAAAAGAAGCTGGAACAAATGACCATGTGTTTTATGATTACACTTCTATAAACTTCCCAGTATAGGGATGTCCATAGAGATAGAAGGTATCTGTGTAGTCATCGGGGGTTGAGAGAAGGGGCAGATGGTAAGCAACTTGTAATAGGCACTGGGCTTCTTCTCCAAGTGGTAAAAATATGCTGTATTTAGATTGTTTGATGGCTGCACAACTGTGGATACACTAAAAAACAATCAGTTTGTGCCTCTGAAGTGAATAAGTTTTAAGTATGCAAATTATGCCTTATAAGATGCTAAAAAAGACACTGTGAAATGATTCAGTCACTGAATGTCACAGTGCTCCTCTGTTCTCCTTCAATTTAAGACAGTGAATAGATGGTCCTCAAGGTCCTCAGGTAATTCAGACCTTGTTTTCTGGGGAAGCACACCTTTTCGAGAATTCTAAGAGAAGTATTTCTTCTCAATTCCACACGTTCTCCTACTGTAGTTTGAGCCACTGTCACCAGTTGAGAATACTAAATTTGTGTTTTAATTTTCCACTCTTGTGCAGGTGTGTGTACGTGTGTGTGTGTGTGTGTGTGTGTGTGTGTGTGTGTTCACAAATGAACCATGTGCACATATATATATATATATATGCCAAAAGACAACTTGTGGGTGTTAGCTCTCTCCTTTTACCTTGTGGGTCCCTGGGATCAAACTGTAGTCATTGATCATGGAGGCAAGATCTTTTACCTGTGAGCCATCTTATTCAATAACCATAGATATTTGCTTTTAAACATGACGTGGCAGAAGTCATGCTATTCTTTTCAGTGGAGGTTCATGGTACTCTACACTTATCATTATCATAGTTACTGGCATTAGCATTCTGGAATTGTTTTTGAAAGACTGTGATAATTCCTCTTGAATACCTGTAATAATTGTTTGAATCTGAATTCAAATTTTGAGCTATGATCAATGCAGTAATCGCATTGAGCTGTATCTCTGGGCTTCACATTATTATGAGTAGTAGCTGTGGAATTCAGTAGATATTTCACATGTTCTCTTTCAGTATCAAAAGACGTCCTTAAGGCTCAATGGAGGTAATCAGGGTAGCAGTAAGCACACATTGCAGCTAGTATCACAAGGACTTGTGGGCAAAGGTGGCTATCTCAGGTTGGGCTCCACACCAGCAAATGTCAGCCAAAGAGATGAGGAAGATGGCTGCAGGACACATGCACTGGAGAATGAAATTATGATCTGCAACACTGAAAATCTTGCTGTTTAAAAGGACGGCACTAGATGTCACTAAGGTCTCTCTAGCTAGGAGGGCCTTGCCTACCTGCAGGTCACCCTCAGTCCCCTAGCAAAACTCCTATGTTGGAGGTCTGATTTTCATGAAACTCTCACTTCGAAGAGCCTGTCTTCCCCTCACAGTCTACCTCCTCTCTAAATTTTCTACGAAAATGGTGAGATCTGTATCAGGTTGCTTAACAGGACTTCTGACCTGTGTGACTCACACATGTTTACATCTGACCATCAAAAGCCTACAGACCCTCTCTTACTCCAGGCAGTGCTCAGTGAGGAGCCAGCTTCATGCTCATGGAGAGATATAAGTATGGTGTCCTTGACTTCTGCCCATGAAGGGCCACCTGGTACAGGTAACTCAGGCAGCCTGAGGCCAGACCAGCCCTGTCCAGTGGCCCTGGAGCCTTTCCCATGGACCCCATGCCCACCAGGGGCCTGGCCTGGACCAAGGTCCCCTGAAGCATGAATATGAAGCAGGGAACCAGCACTAGGTGGCTGTAGCTGGTTTCCCACTTTCCTTCCTTCTACCCCATTCCTTCTCGTTCTAAGCTACAGAAATTAAGGTTGGAGTTGGAGAGGTTGTAAGTGTGGAGGGGCACTAGGACCTTGATATGGATTTTTTTTTTTTTAGATGAAGTTGGAAAAGCATAAAAAACAGTTTTAAGCCACAGGGAAAATGTATCATTAGAGAAAGTGACACCCATGAAGAGTAATTAACATTTCCTACTATTGCAATTTGTGAAGAAATTCTTTATAAGTTATCACAAAAATTCCAGTGAGAACTCTGAAAGATTTTTTTTTTTAAAAAAATCCCATTAGCAGAACATAACACTGTGTACAAATAATGAAAAAGCAACAGCCCAATTCCTAAAGGTTCTTGTGTGCAGGCACAGTGGATCTAGAGCTTGTTCTTTTTACAGTGAGGAATGCTGCTTAAGGCATACACTGTAAGAGACACGCACTTGCTGAGAAACCCTTATATATGCTAGCACTCCTTCGCTTCATTTGTTTGTTCATCCATCCATTCATTATTCATGGAAGGTCTGCCACATGCCAGAATATGTCCTTGGTATTGAGAATTTAGAGAAGAAAGCAGACAAAACTTCCAGACCCCACCCCATGGAGTTTATCCTCTAGTTAAAAAAAATGGCAATAAATTATTAAAATTAATAAAATATTGGTAAAATATATGATATGCTTGATAGCATAGATGTCATAATGAATAATAAAGCAGGAGGTGAGATGTGAAACCACATGGACCAGTCAAAGGAAGATAGGACTAGAGCAGGTGCTGAGCTCCAACTGAGATGCTATTCATACTCAAGAGGTGGCCAAAGGGATCACAGGGACCACATGATGGTGGAGATGTAGACAGTGTACTGATTTTTTTTTTTAACTCAGTGACATATGGCACTAATAGGCATTTGAGGGGGGATAGCATGTTATCTAGTGTGTCACTGTTTATCTGATATAGAGCAAGGATATGTGCTTGCAGGTATATCTACCATCCTGTGGTCTCAACTGGCATTCTCAGACTCTTCCCATATTAAGTTTTTCCATGCCATATCTTGGGGCAGGAGTCCCTTACTATTCCCATTTATATAGCCTCCCCTTGATTCCCTATCTGCTTCTGTAGAGTGCATATCATAACTAAAGAGATCTAAGGTGGAAATTATACTGTTTGTTATTTCTAAACCAGAGCACAACTATGGGCTGAACTCAGAGCTCATTATCTTTTACCCAGCTCCTGAAGCCACATCATAATGTAACCCATGATCTTAATGGTACAGATATCTGGAGATTTTAGTGCCTGTGTAATTGCTGTATTTTAGAGTATTTGTTATTAGCAGAGTTTAAATCTATGGCTTCCATTCTAGAGCCTTCATGCAGATAAACACTGAGCTTAACTCCTGGAATCCAGTTGCAGAAAGGAAGGAGTGATGAACAAAGGGGTCAAGACCAGGCTGGAGAAACCCAGAGAACCAGCTGACCTGTATAAGGGGGAGCTCATGGTCTCCAGTCTAACAGGATTGACCCAGATTCCCTGAACGTGGGTGTTAATTAGGAGGACCGGGCAATCTATTGGGCCATTAGTAGTGAGTGGATCAGTATCTGTCCCTACTATATGAATGAACTTTGGGAGCCCATTCCACATGGGGAAGGCCTGGGTCCTGCTCCAAATGATATGACAGACTTTGAAGGTCCCCCATGAAAGGCATCACCATCCCTGGGGAGTAGAAAGGGGATGGAATGGGGGTTGGGAGAGGGACAGCAGAGCACAGGAGGGTGAGGGACCTGGGATTGACATGTAAAACAAGCTTGTTTTAAATTTAAATAAAAATATTATCATAAAGGGAAAATCCTCACCATGAAAAAACCTATGGCTTCAGAGCCTATTTCTATGAAAAGAAAGGACATAAAGCAAATTTATCAACTTGATAAGAAAGAGTGAAGGAGTAGCCTAAGCAAAGGTTCTTACACAGTGCTCCCATTCTGGACTGGAAAGATGATTGCTGGTGCACCCCTCCAACAATTTTCTTATTTAGTATTTACTAGTAGAGTATTAGCAACACCTGGAATCTAAGGGTTTTACTTTCCCTTTGGTTTGGATATACTGATGGGAAAATGAAGAGCAAGATCAAGATAAGAAGGACACCAGGTGGCAGTCTGCTGAGGCTCAGTAGAAATGGTAAGGGGGATGGATAAGTTGGTAGCATAGAAACCTCTAGGAATACAGGTTGCCATGTTCAGGTGTGGGCCTCACATAGTGATGGTGCTAGTGGCTTTAGGAAGGTTGGTAGGGCATGAACCCCTGATGTATGGTACCCTTGTAGGGAAACATGGTATGGATGTCCTAGCACATTTTCATTCTCAGCAGCTACAAATTAGGAAAGTAGCATGCGTGGTTACAAGAGAAGACTGTCTTCTAGAATATTCCATGTGTGAAGTGCTTCAAGGGATTAATGAGAAGAAGTATATCGTTTCCTATTTCAGGGAGTGGATGTCATTTATAGTGGTGTGTGTGTGTGTGTGTGTGTGTGTGTGTGTGTGTGTGTGTGTGTGTGCCTGCATGTGCAAATGCAGAGGACAGCCTTAGCTGTTGTTCTTTGTTTGAGAGCCAGAGTCTCTCATTTTCTTGTAGCTCACCATGTATGCCATTCTGGTTGACCAATAAGCCTCAGAGCAATCTAGCTGTTTCTGCCTCCCCAGCAGAGAGAGGCATTACAAGTGTTCCTTTTCCTTCCTTCCTTCCTTCCTTCCTTCCTTCCTTCCTTCCTTCCTGCCTGCCTGCCTGCCTGCCTGCCTGCCTGCCTGCCTGCCTCCCTCCCTCCCTCCCTCCCTCCTTCCTTTCCCCTCTCTCTTCTTTCTTCCTTTCTTGGAGTTCTGGGAGTTAGAGTACAGATTCTCTTCCACACAGGGCAAGCTTACTGCATAACTATCTGGTCCCCATTGGGTTATTAGTCAAATGAACTCTATTTCCTAGGTGCTCAGCACTCCAAATAATTCAATCTTCTGTTTCTGGGACAGATGGCAAAAGTACTCTGACACAGCAAATGTTGTCTGCCATCCCCGGGCACTGCCTCTCCTAGTTTAAATGAGGAACCTCCCATTGCTCGGTCATGCATACCTGCTTCCTACTTTGGAACCTCTGTGTCTTGGAAATAGCCTGTCAGTTCCCATCTGCTTCATGAAGTTTCCAGTCTCCAGAGAGTAGGATCTCCACTCTGAACTCCTGTCAGATGCTAGAGATCCAGAAGGGAATAACCCTTCCAATCTTCCTGAAATTGTTTTTGTGACATCAAGGCCTGCCTTGGGGAAACACAATATACTGTACTCAGATGAAAATGAGATTTGTAAGCACACTGGTTTCTTATCAAGGCAGCTTGAAAAACATCCTTCACCTTCATAGGGATAACTGTGAAGGCTTTGAATTTATAGCCATTAATAAGCAGAATCCTGCCAAACACAAATATTGTTTTCCTATATCAGGTAAGTGTGGAGAAAGCCCAAGAATGGACAAAAGGCTTTTCACTAGTGAAAAATGGAATTTAGACTTCCATGTCAGCTCCAAAGAGAAGTAGATTACAGCAGCTGCAATTAATTGCCATTACATTTATTGGAACCTTGAAAACAATTAGCAAGTGTCCTGGCTGATATGACAGATTAATTAATCATTTAATATATTCCTGCAAATTGATTTATCCATCAAATAGCTACCTCTAGTTGCATACTCATGGCTGTGCTTATGACTCTATTGCTAACACTCCTGTTTTAAAAGGAGAGCAAGAATCTTAGCTTTATTTAGTTCCCTCCATTTTAGTGTTTAAATAGATTAGATCTTAATATTTGTAAGTTAGAGAACAGAAGGGCTTCACAGAAAGATATCTAGAAGAAAGGGACTCCTGTGTTTGGGTCAGATATCTATTCCAAGGGAACAAAATTATAGTGACAAAGGATACAACTAGAATGCAGTCTTAAGTATGATATACCTAACTCAGACTTACAAACATCTAACCCTGTCCAAGTTAACTTTAAAGTTGCTAGGTAAGCAAAAAAAGTCTGATATTTCTCCCATGGGATCTCTAACATGTAGGCAAGCCATAGCCTCTTGAGTTCATCCTTCTATAGGGTACTTGTTTTTTATTTTTTTCCATGATTTTAATTATTTTAATTAAATTTCACCTCTTTCATTTATCCTTTTACCCGTGGAATAACACAGAGTAAATCATGTATGTGTGTGCTTGTGTGTGTGTGTGTGTGTGTGTGTGTGTGTGTGCATCACATGTGAAGGGCTAACGACAGCTTTGGTTGTGGTTCCTCAGGAGCTGTCCACCCTATTTTTGGGGGCAGTGTCTTAATTTCCTTGAACTCACCAAATATGCCAGACTGGTTGCCTGAGCCCCAGGAATTCTTTCACCTCCATCCATGGATGGGATTATAAGTGCATCCCCCATGCCTAGCTCTTTAGTATCCGGGCTTTGGAGGAACAAAATCAGGTCCCTATGTTTGCAATGAAGATTTACTGACTGAGCTCTCTCCCCTGCCCCTGCATAGAGTTATGAGACTCTAAAAACCTCTTATTGCCTTAGTTCTTTGGATATATTTCCATTTTGTTATTTTACCACAAGAGGTTATCATGATATTCCAGATATGAAGCTATGGGCTGTGCCTTCCTTCATTGTTCAATGTTAATAGACTTTGAATGCAACTTTGTCTTTACTTGGACATTTCTGAACATTGCTAACATTGGTCTTTTCCTCTACGAAAAATCTATGAGTGCTTTCCTTGTCATCTGTGTTTAATTGTAGACACAAAACTTCACTGTAGTTCAGACAAGAAGGAAGACATTTCAGGCTTTCTTAGGAAAGAAACATGTAGGAACAGTTTATTGTGGTGATAAAAGACAGAATGTGGACTTGAACCTTTTCACTTCTGTTTGATACCTATAACCAGACACAAAAAATTTAATCTTACCTGTTCTGATGTGGTAAGGATTGTAGTGAACTTATGCCCCTGGATTACTCTGAAGATGAAAAAGCTATATAAACTATTTCTTTGTAACGCTCAATATATAAGGAATTCCAAAATATACACTACACTGTAATTATTATTTTAAATGCTCATTCTGTCATTCAACACACTGATTTTACTCCCTGTTTACTTAATAAGACAAAGGAGAATATGCTGAATATAAGTGATATCAAAAAAGTACTCCAAGAGACTGCCTGAAACAGAGTACAAGCTAATCCTACATTCAAAACAGCTGGACAAAACAGCCCTACAGACTACAGCCAGGATATCTGAATCTTCTTTGAATCCCCCCAAGATAGCGCCCCTTACCAGCAGGAAGTAGCTTGGAAAGAACGACGCCCAAATTCCCAAATATTGTGTATAAATGTTTGTTTTCATTTAATTGGACTTTGTTATATAAAATAAAATAAAATAAAATAAAAAAGTACTCCAAGTTCTAAGACTCAGTGTTCATCTACATATTATAAAATCTGATCTTCCTTCTACTATGTAATGCTATTTTGCTTAATAAACAGGACTTCTTAAAATGAAACCAAGTGTGGAAAAAGAAAAAAATATTCTTTAATCCATTTATTGCATTTTATTTAATTTTGATGTTTGGTTGGGCAGTCATGGTCCCTCAGGTAAAGGGATAGAGGCACAGGGAAACCATGTGCTGCTCACCCCTCGTGCCTTCTCTGTAACCATTTCTGCATATCGAGACTCCCTTTCCTCTGCTTTCCAATAACCCGTATTCTTCGCTCCATCTTTCTCAGTTTGTATACTTTTCAACTTGTCATATTGTCTAGTTTTCTCAATTTTGTTTGTCTAGACACCCTGTTACTCACTTTCTCCCCTGACACTCCATAGGACAATGACGCTTCCATGCACTCTGGTTTCAGCTAGGATGGAAGATGGTTCAGTGCCTTTCAAGTTATAGTAAAGTGGTTAAGATATCACCATCCTTGGATTTGACTGCATAACTTTGTCTAAGGAATGACCTAAACATCATTTTTCCATCCCGAAAGTCGGGCTAATAATATTGCCAATCAGGTCTTCTATTCTGGGCTGGCTGTATGTCTCTGGGAATAATTATAAATGTAGTCCAAAACAAAACCATGCAATTACTCAAAGCAGAGTGAGTTTTTTATGTTATTCTTGTAACCCAACTGCAGTTATAGAGCAAGGGGAAGTGGTGTGTCCAAATATTAAAAGTGTGTGCATGCCTGATAGGCACAGAAGAAATAAAATAAGTAGTAAGTTTAGGTATTTTCAACACAGTTATTATTTGCTATGATTAAGATTGATATTAATATTTCTTTAAGAACCATAATGAGCTACCCAACAGACAAAACAAACATGGTTGTTGTATACAGGAATTAATGGTCCAGGGCTCCACCATCACCCCATCATCATGGTTATCACAACTACCATTCTTTTATCTTTGCCATCTTTAATTTTATTTTAATATCGATCCCAGTTTCCTCTCTTTCCCTCCCTCTCTTCCTCTTTCCCTCTTTTCCACACTCTCATGCTCCCCGACCATCTTCTTCTCCCACTCCCCCCCCCCCCACTCCACATGTAGGGTGATGCCTTCCAGGTGGTGTCATCTAAATCTGTCAAGTCATTTGGAGTAGGAACTAGGCCTTCTCTCCTGTCTCTAGGTTATGGGAGTGTCCCTCCATGGGGGATGTACTCAGAAAGTCCTTTTGTGCACCAGGTTCCACTGTCCAAGGTCCCTCAGATAGCCCAGGCCTTCTAGCTGAGACCCATGTTCAGGGGGTCTGAGTCAGTTCCATGCTGGATTCCCAGCTATCAGTCTGGGGGCCATTTGCTCTTCTTTGTTCAGATCAGCTGTTTCTATCTGTTTCTGTAGCCTGGTCAGTGGTAGACTGATTCCCATTTTCCTGAGGAACTGCCATACTGATCTCCAGAAATGGCTGTACAAGTTTTCACTCCCGCCAGCAGTGGAGGAATGTTCCCCTTTCTCCACATCATCTCCAGCATAAGTTGTCATTGGTGTTTCTAATTTTAGTCATTCTGGCAGGAGTAAGATGGTATCTCACAGTTGTTTTGATTTGCATTTCCTTGATAGCTAAGGATGTTGAACACTTTCTTAAGTGTCTTTCAGACTTTTTGATTTCCTCTATTGAGAGTTCTCTATTCAGTTCTGTATCCCATTTTTAAATAGGGTTATTTGGTGTTTTAGTGACTAGTTTCTTGAGTTCTTTGTATATTTTGGAGATCAGCCCTCTGTCAGATGGAAGATTTGTGAAAATCTTTTCCCAGTCTGTGGGCTGCCATTTGGTCTTGTCAACTGTGTTGACAAGAAGCTTTACAGAAGCTTCTCAGTTTGAGGAAGTCCCATTTATTAATTGTCAATCTCAATGTCTGTGCTACTGGAGTTATGTTCAGGAAGCAGTTTCCTGTACCAATTTGTTCAAGGGTACCTCCCACTTTCTCTTCTAAGAGGGTCAGTGTGGCTGGATTTATGTTGAGGTCTTTGATCCATTTGGACTTGAGTTTTGTGCATGGCAATAAGCATGGGTCTATCCGCAGTCTTCTACACACCAACAACCAGTTGTGCCAGCACCATTTGTTGAAGATGCTTTCCTCATATACTTTTAGCTGTTTTGTCAAAAACCAAGTGTTCGTAGGTGTGTGGGTTAATGTCTGGATTTTTGATGAGATTCCATTGGTCTACTTGTCTATTTTTGTGCCAATTCCAGGCTATTTCTGTAGTAGAGCTTAAAGTTGGGGATGGTGATACCTCCTGAAGTTCCTTTATTGTACAGGGTTGTTTTGGCTATCCTAGGTCTTTTGTTTTTCCATATAAAGTTGATTATTATCCTTTCAAGGTCAGTGAAGAATTGTGGTGGGATTTTAATGGGGATTGCATTGAATCTGTATATTGCTTTTGGCAAGATTGTCATTTTTACTATGTTTATCCTACCTACCTATCCAAGAGTATGGGGTATCTTTCCATTTTCTGGTATCTTCTTTAATTTCTTTCTTTAAAGACACAAAGTTCTTCCTATATAGGTTTTCCACTTCTTTGGTAAGTGTTATCCCAAAGTTGTTTGTGGCTATTTTAAAAGGATGAAGCCTACTTGGTCATGGTGGATGATTTCTCTGATGTACTCTTGGATTCGGTTTGCCAGTATTTTATTGAGTATCTTTGCATCAATGTTCATCAGGGATATTGGTCTGCAGTTTTCTTTCTTAGTTGTGTCTTTGTGTGACTTGGGTACCATGGTTATTGTGGCCTCATTAAAAAGAGTTTGGTAATGAACCTTCTTTTCTATTGTGTGGAACAGTTTGAGGAATATTGGTATTAGCTCTTCCTTGAATTTATGGTTGAATTCTGCACTGAAGCCATCTGGCCCTGAGCTTTTTTTTTTTTTTTTTTTTTTGGATGGAAGGCTTTTGATGACTGCTTCTATTTCATTAGGGGTTATAGGTCTCTTTAAGTTGTTTATCTAATTTTGACTTAATTTTGGTGAGTGACAGTTATCTAGAAATTTGTTCATTTCCTTTGAATTTTTAAATTTTTGTGGAGTACAGATTTTCAAAGTATGACTTGAAAATTGTCTGGATTTCCTCTGTGTCCGTTGTTATGTTCCTCTTTTCATTTCTGATTTAGTTAATTTGCATGTTCTCTCTCTGCTTTTTCATTAGTTTGGATAAAGATTTGCCTATCTTGTTGATTTTTTTGAAAAGCCAACTTTTATTGCATTGATTTTTTTGTATTGTTTTCCTGGTTTCTACTTTATTGATTTCAGCCCTCAAATTGATTATTTCCTGGCATCTACTCATCCAGAGTGAGTTTGCTTCTTTTTGTTCAAAGTCTTTCAGTTGTGCTGTTAATTCTCTAATGTGACTATTCTCTGTTTTCTTCATATGGGCACTTATTGCAATGGACTTCCTTGTAACACTGCTTTCAAGGTGTCTCATAAGTTCGGGTATGTCGTGTCCTCATTCTCTTTGAATTTTAGGAAGTCCTTTATTTCTTTCTTTATTTCTTCTTTGACCCAGGTGTGGTGCAATCGCGCATTGTTCAGTTTCCATGAGTTTGTGGGGTTTCGGCGATTTGCGTTGCTGTTGAATTCAGACTTTAAAGCATGGTGGTTTGATAAGATACAGGGAACTATTCCAATTTTTTTGTATCTGCTGAGGTTTGTTATGTTGCCTAGAAGGTCCCATGTGGAGCAGAGAAGAAGGTATATTCTTTTGTGTTTGGATGGAATGTTCGCTAGATGTCTGTTAAACCCAACTGAGACAAAACTTCTGTTAGTTCTTTTATTTCTTTGTTAAGTTTCTGACTGGTTGTCCTGTCTAGTGGTCAGAGTGGGGTGTTGAAGTCTCCCACTATAAGTGTGTGAGGTTTTATGTGAGCTCTGAGTTTTAGTAGCATTTCTTTTACGAATGTGGGTGCCTTTGTATTTGGGGCATAGATGTTCAGGATTGAGACTTTGTGCTGATGGATTTCTCTTGTGATGAATACGAAATAACCATCTTCATCTCTTTTAATTGATTTTGGTTTGAAGTCTAACTTGTTAGATATTAGGATAGTCACATATGCTTGCTTCTTGGGTCCATTTGACTGGAAGATCTTTTCCCAACCCTCTACCCTGAGGTAATGTCTGTCTTTGAAGCTTATATTTGTTTCTTGTATGCAGCAGAAGGATTGATTCTGTCTTTGTATCCATTCTGTTAGCCTGTGTCATTTATAGGTTGAGTTAAGACCATTTACGTTGAGGGTGAGTAAGGACCAGTGATTGTTGATGCTTGTTTGATTTAGGTTTGTTGTTGGCAGTGGTATTGTGAATATATGTTCTTTTGGGTTTACCCTTGGGTTCTGGTGAAGTGGGACTATCTATTGCCTGTGTCTTTGTGAGCATAGTTAACTTCCTTGGTTTGTAGTTTTCCATCCAGAACTTTCTGTAGGCCTGGATTTGTAGATATGTATTGTGAAAACCTGGCTTTGTCATTAAATATCATGTTTTCGCCATCTACAGTGATTGAGAGTTTTGGTGGGTATAGTAGCCTGGGCTGCCATCCGTGGACTCTTAGTACTTGTAAAACATCTATCCAGGACCTTCTGGCCTTGAGAGTTTCCATAGAGAAGTCAGGTGTAATTTTGATAGGTCTGCCTTTATATGTTACCTGGCCTTTTTCCTTTGCAGCTTTTAATATTCTTTCTTTATTCTCTATGTTAGGTGTTTTGATTTTTATGTGTCGAGGGGTCTTTTTTCTTTGGTCCAGTCTATTTTTGTTCAGTATGCTTCTTGTACTTTCATAGGCATGTCCTTCTTCAGATTGGGAAAGTTTTCTTCAATGATTTTGATGAATATGTTTTCTGAACCTTTGAACTGGGCTTCTTCACCTTCTTCTATACCTATTATTCTTAGGTTTGGCCTTTTCACGGTGTCCCACATTTCCTTGAAGTTTTGTGTTAAGGATTTGTTGGATTTAAGGTTTTCTTTGGTCGATGAATCTATTTCCTCTATTTTGTCTTCAGTGTCTGAGATTCTCTCTTCCATCTCTTGTATTCTGTTGGTTATGCTTGCATCTGTAGTCCCTGATCATTTGCCCAGTTATTCTATTTCCAGCATTCCTTCAGTTTGTGTTTTCTTTATTGTCTTTATTTCAGTTTTCAAGTCTTGAACTGTTTCCTTCGCCTGTTTAATTTTTTTTCCTTAGCTTTCCTTATTTTCTTTAAGAGATTTGTTCATTTCTTCCAATTTTTTGTTTGTTTCTTCTTCCATTTCTTTAAGGGATTTTCTTACAACGTCTTTGAAGGTCTCTATCATTTTTATGAAGATATTCTTTTAAGTTTCTCTCTTCTGCCTCATCTGCTTTTGGGTGTTCAGGTCTAGTTGCTGTAGAGTTCCTAAATTTTGGTGGTGTCATGCTTGTCTTTCTATTGTTAAGTGTTTTCTTCTATTGCCATTTTCCCATCACTTCTTTCAGTGGGTGCTGGTGGGGTCTCTCTCTCTCTCTCTCTCTCTCTCTCTCTCTATCTCTGCTACTTCCCTGGTGGGCTTATGTGGGCCAGAATTTTGATGTCTATAGCTCTGGGTGGTTCAAGCTCTCTAGGAGGTCTCTCCTCAGGCAGAGGCCTGGTGATGGGGGTCAAAGATTAGGCTCCAGCAGATGTCCTCCAGCAGAGGAGCAGCGATGGGGTGCCAAAGATCTGGCAGGCAGGGACTCAGGATGGTCCTGTGGAAATAGGTGGATCTCTGGCTGGGGCCTGGAACTCTGTCAGATGACCGGCGGTGGGTCATGTCAGAGATCATGCAGGCGGGGATTCAGGGTGGTCCCCACGGGATAGGCGGATGTCTGGCTGGGGTCTGGAACTCTCCAGCAGGGTCCTGGCGATGGGTGTCAAAGATCCGGCAGGCAGGGACTCAGGATGGTCCTGTGGGGATAGGTGGATCTTTGGCTGGGGCCCAGAACTCCGGCAGAGGACCAGTGGTGGGGGTCAGAGCTTATTTTTGCCATCTTATCATTAATCTCTCTTCAGATACTATAGTTATCAGCAGTAATAGTGGGGATATGTGGGTTTGTTAATGTGTCCACATTTTCTCACAGCTATACTTTACTGCTTCTACCTTTTAATGCCTTTGAGTTTTTCTGTTTTATCTTTTTGGTTTTGTCATGATTCTAGAAGGTACTCTGCATACTACAAGAAGAGAATGGTGATCGTCAGTATCACCCAGCTATAAACTCTGTGACCTAGAAGAGCATTCTTTCTGAAAGATACACTGGTGCAAATATTATTGGAGCAATCAACCACCTTATGATTGTATTTATGGCCCACTACAATCACGCATGACATTGCTTAAGTGGCCAAGAACCTGTGACTGGATAGGACATGGCCTAAGGGAAATTCTGTACTATTATTATTTTGTTAAAGGAACATAGTGATATAACGATTCCTAATGATATATTACTATATCTATAGATCAGAGTTGAATCAGCTCACATCAGAGAAGCCTCTTATTTTAGTAGATGGTAATTAACAGAGACTCTTAACTGGACCATGTGAGAGAATTAGGAGCACTCAATCCTAAATGCATGTCATTATCAAAACCCTCTTCTCAAGACTTGAGGATGTAAGCAGAAGAGGAGGCAGAAAGATTGTAAAAGCGGAAGTGGTGGCTGAAGGAAACAGCTTCTTCCATACATAATAGGACTGATACACATACATATGTACTCACAAAAACTGTAGCAGCACACGGGGCAGGTACAGCTTCAAGCCAGACAAAGTCTCACCTCAAGCCAAAAAGCTGTTTGAATGTTTGAATTTGATACCTGATAGGAAAGTGAAAATCAAGTTTCTCCAGTGAGTATCACTCGTTATACCTACTACACTCCAGGGCAGGCCCCATTCCCAGGAGTAGTTTCATAACGCAAAATGAACTTCATTTCTTTTCTTTTTGTGGTATTTTTGTTGTGCTTTGTATTTTTGACATAGAGAGGGAGGCAGGACGGGAAGGACACAGGCACACACACACACACACACACACACACACACACACACACACACACACACACACAGAGAGAGAGAGAGAGAGAGAGAGAGAGAGAGAGAGAGAGAGAGAGAGAATGAACATGAAGTTCACTGGGGAGGTAGGGAAGAGTTCAGAAAAGTTGTGGAATGGGAAGGATATGATAAAAATACATTGTATAAAAATTTTAAATAAAGGAAATGCCTTTTTTCCTCACATTACATTGAATAACTATATATTTCAGGACTTTTGTGGAATATTCCATACTAGCAGGGGTATCTATGTATTCATTTTACTGTTCTCAACAGTGTCCCATATGTATATCCTTGAGTGATAGCTTATCTGCCTACAGTGATAGTAGAGCTGTACAATTATCACCGCACTCCTCAGCTGAACACACCTTCTCTTTATTTTCTCCACTCCTGCCAGAGGAGCTAGCATCAAACTGCTGTAATCTTCTGGGATCTGCCCCCTCTTCTGTGGAACCACAGACTAAAGGACAGCTGCATCCATGGGTTGTTGTAGTAGTTAAAGACCCATAGGAAAATGAATGACTATTAGTATTAAAGAACCCAATAAAATAACAAAATTTTCTACAACTTCTAAATCTGAGGTCAACAACTTCCAAAGGTGCCCAAGGCAGAGAAGGAAGCAACATGGTAACCTAAACTTGGTTCACAGACAGTGATGGCAGCTGACGTTTGGGAGAAGCATTCCCACAGTGTAATATATTCCTTCCTGTCGCCATTTCTGTCTCTGGAGGATGTGACTTATCTGATTTAAGGACCCCCACAGCAAAGTCAGCCAGAATCAATCTTGAACAATCATTGCATTGTTCCAGATTGCGGTTTTGTCATTTGGTGATAATGAATTTAAGAAAGGTTTATGACTTTCCTGACATACAGTGCTGGGAAAAAGTATCAATTTAAATACATCAGTAAAAGGATGCAAACAAGCAGTCATGTCCTTTTCTTGCATGCAACATTTGCTCTGTCTGTCTCATTTGCATGTGAGCGCAAGATGACTCCTAAGCCCACAGAAATTACTTTTAATTCACTTTCAAATAAAAATGTATACAAGTAAAGTGGGTGAGCCAAGTTTGACTTTATGAAGACACACATTTTAAGAGGTATATGTAATTTGGGAAATTACCCACATGGCGTTGAAATGGTCCCCCAATCTTCTCAATGCCATGTTAACATTTTAAATCACTAAAGCAAGTCTGTCTTTGGGGCACAGAGATATGATGACTGATGTAAATGGCATTTGCGACATCAGCTTAGCTTTAGAAATTTCACATGCCACCATTCTCTAAGTTAATGGGACAAGGGCAGAAGTAACACCGAGGGAAGGGGATGGCACTGTAATGACTATGAAAGATAAGCCTCATAAAATTATTTCTCCATCTCCCCCTCCCTCCGTGTATTTGTGGCTACATATTTCCTTCTCTCGACGCTTTTCTAAAATTCTGGAGTGTGTTTAAAGAAATGCCATTGTGAAAGGAAATGAAGAGTACTGGAAAGACTTTTTTTGGCTGCTCAGGTTTCTCAGACAGGAGATCCACTAAGGCAATTCCTGTTGCTTGATAACTATTCAACTCATCACTAGTCTTTCTGTGTCTGTCCTTAAGTGCAAATGTGTCACAGGAAAACAAATTGAACTTTTGTGTCCACAATTTATGAGGTTGGGTCTTTTGTGAAGTTAAAAATGTGATATATTCATCTCTATGGAAAATGAAAATTATACATTCTAAAATTATTATAATGTACTTCAGAATGATTCCCATGTCTGTCTGTTTTGTCACTTTTGTTGTGCATATTGATATACAAGAAAATGTGTATATGTAGTAATGTTCAAATGTATTTGTTTCTGTCTGCTAAATATTGCCCAGTGAAAATCTCTCTTCTGAGGAGGAATGTTTTAAGCATACCGGTGGGTTTGAACTATAGCCATGTTTAAGGTCTTTGAGCATTTAAATATCTCTAGTGAGTTCCATAGGTTACCATAAATGTCCAGCCTAAATTATGATGACAGCATAGAGGAAATCCTAGCTATTTGACACCTGTTTTAAGACTACATGATAATTTTCATGAATATAAGAACTATTTTTGTGACAGAATTGGTGATGGCAAAAAGTACAGATTAAAAAAATAAAAGTATCACACAATTTCTTTTGGCCAAGGCAGTAAAGTAACTGTGCAATCATGAGCACCTGAGTTCATATTTCACACATCCTGTAAACATCCTGTAAAACTTTGGGTGTCACAGTGTAAACCTGTAATCCTAGTCCTGGGAAAACACAAATATGATGGTTTCTAGGAATTGTGTAGCTTTGAGCAGCAGTTTGATTCTTTGAACCATAATGATCTTTTCACCTCTCTGTAAAGACTTTATATAGGACTAGAAGTGACCCGGGCCATATAACTTTTCCCATGTCCTAAGCAGTCTTCATAGGGACAGTGATGAGTTAAAGAAATTGCACGAATAAAGGGTATCTGGGATTTATACAGATGCAGAAGCACTTTTACATGAGATATATTTCAACAACCAATAAACCGAAGACTAGCAGAGAAAATCACACATTCACCAAAACCTGCAGAATAAATTGATAAATGCTTATTTTTCTTGTCTTTAATATATGACAAATGCTGAAAACAAAACCCCGCTAATTTTGAAACTTCATATACATACATACATATATATACATAAATATACACATATGTATGTATTTATGTATAATGATATTTTTATATAGAGGCAGAGAAGAGTTTCCCAGGCTCTACAAGGAAATACTGAATGCTAACATTTAATGAGTAACCAAGTGGGATTGCAAGTATGGGCCAAATATTATTAACTTTGATTGCTCCTCCAGAAATCTTGAGGTAGACACTGTATTTGATTGATTGTAATGACATCTCTCACCTCACACAGTTTTTTTATACTGTCATCTCTCAGTCCCTTTCAAAGATGAGGTTAGGTTTCTGATCTCCAGAGCTACAAAGCCTGGAGTTCTAGAAATGTTGACACCTCTTATAGGATCACTAGGAAGAGAGTTTTGGGGGTGGCTCTCCAAGTTTAACTTGGCTTCCAGCTTCTGACTCACTTTCCCACTGAGAGTTACTGAGCAGATAGCATTCCCCACTCCTCATGAAAACATGCTTTCTTGCATGTCTTATCCCAATGATTCTAGCTGCAGGCTCTGCTGCTACCTGACTGAGCTCTTTAACCCAGAACCACCAGAAAGGTCAGAAACACTTAATAAGTTGTTGCTGTAAGCGAGTGAGTTTACATATGGGTATATATAATCTCCATTAACAAGATTCCCATTCCATTTTACAGACAGGGAAGATAAAAAACAAAATAAAACAAAATACAACAACAACAAATAACACATGGTTAAATAATTTGTTCAAGGCACTACAGCTAATAAAACTCCAATCGTCTTCCTACACTGTCTCTTACACACTCCTGAAGCAAAAGCTGTGTTATTCTTGGCAGAGGCAACCCTATGGACTACATAAATGACTATGGTGACCTTCTGTGTTAAATCTCCTGCTCCTAAATGACTCCCCCCTTCTTTTCTCTATTGACAATGACATTTCCCCCCTCTACTAAATCACTGGCGTTGGACAGGGAAATTAAAATGGCAAATCTGATACAGCATTGAAAAATACAGTACATAAATTACAATCACATTAAGATGATTACAGCATAGGAATGACAATTCAAGGTAATGAGTAAAGGACCTCTGTTTTAGAGAGCAAAGCAATTATCTTGCAAGACTGCAAGTTGGCTGCAAATCTAAGATGCACTGCCAGCCTACTTCTTAAGCAGGACTGGTGTTTCTATGTCATTGTTATGTTACTTAATGACACTAATTATTTAAAAATTAAGCACCAGCTATTTCATGGCCTGGTGTTTTATATTCAAACGGAGCTGATTTCAGCTTTCTTTCAGGGTATCATTGCCTTTCGTAGCTCCTTTTCAAGCCTTTCAGATTTTCCCAGAAGCTGCACTTTTTTTTTTTTTTTTAAATGTGAACACTTTTTGTGGAAATTTCTGACATAAAAATTTAAAAAGGTCAATTTTATGATGAAGCATAGTAGCTTCAAAATTCTAAATGGCACCCTAGACTCAAGAAACTAATTGCTTTTTTCATCACAGGACTACCTCAAGTGCCTACACTCTAAACTCACCTAGACAAAAAGCAGGATGCACCTGACTTTTCTTTAAGATCCCCTGGGACTTCCTGTGATGAGTGATGCTGTAAATAAAAAAAAAAAAAAAGAAGGAAAAACAAAAACAGAGAAAAAAGGAATCCCTTGGGAAGTACCATTGTGTGGGATGCAGGAGTTTGAATGTGAAACCCAAATTTCTTCCAAAAGCAAATGTGTTGGGAAATGGATCCTTTACTGTACTGACTGCCTTATAGAACAGGAGAACTTCCATGATTCTATTTATAGACATAAGTTAGAAAAGTCAGACTAAGTGCCCTAAATAATAATCAAATGCCTACAACCCAGAGTTGTCTAAGGCCCAACGGCCTGTGGTCAGGATGTATTGTATGAGAGAAGAATCTATTTTCAATTAAAACAAAACAAATTGGTAATTCTTATCATGTTGGCATGTTTTGATAAACAAAGGCACATGTATTTCTAACTGCAAGTATGAAAAAGTGATAGATGCTTCACCCTATGAACCAAATTAGCAATTAAAACCTAGAGACTGGATATTAGATGGGAAATGATCCACCAGATCAGCAATCTATTGAGTAACTAACCAAGGATTAAGCTAGAACACTGTCATCTAATTAATTGAATTGTGTTTTCCAACCCATGAGTTTTTTGCTCCTTCTCTTTGCAATTCCCACATTTCATCCAGTTACTACTGGAGCTCAAAGAACAGCTTCAATAGCTATACAACAAAAGAAGCAAAACTTCTATTTTTCTATTGATATTTTTGGCTAATATAAAATAATATGTATTTAATAAATATATATTAAAGATTCTGGCACATTTGGTTAGCTGTACAAACATAGTCTTTTCTCAGCCAATACATATTCATGTTAAGTTACTGGATAAAAAAAATTCAATTTCATGCTATCAGAAATAGGGTGGAAAATGGCTAGATTGAAGTTTGGCTTCTGGCTACATTATTTCCAGTACTGAAAATAACCATATGGCACCAGAATGTGTACAGGTCACTTGGGAGACTTACTGTAATTATGTCATGATGTGCTCATTGCTAGGGATCCAGCATGTTTTCTTGCCCCTCTACCTGCTTTGTTCAGGAGCAGCTGCTGTCTTCAAGCTGTTGTCTGTTTCCAACACAGGGACTGAAGGGAGATGCGCTTTCTAGGGAAGTCATGTTGCAATGCAGAAACAGCAACAAAAAATGGATTCAATGGGGGGAGGTAAAGTTCATTGGGCAAATGTCTCATCAGCTGGTGCTAATTTACTGCTGTTAGTTCCAGTTGGTAAATAACACTGCTTCTGTCACTGATACAGAGCTGAAAGGATGGGGCACACAGTTAATGGACGGAAGAACAGAACACTGCTTTGTAGAGCTCTTGATTGCAATGGCTTTATTTTAGTGGTTGCATGAGTGAGCCTCAGCTACTCCTCTCACTCACCACATGTGCCAGGACAGTACTTTGTGGGTGACACTGCACAAACTGGTTTATTATACATTACTAAAGAGAGTATTCAATAAAGTTTCACAGACACGCATATCTAGTGGCTTTATTAAATACTGTTTTAATTATCAGTGTCCCTTATAAGACAGACACATACTTTTAAACAAATGCCTGTAGCATATCTTGGAATGGCAGGACAGAGTACATGAAAGAGAGATTTACTGGAACTGCTTAGAGTTATTGACAATGCTATTTCTAAAAAAAATTTTGAAAATAGGTGAGTCTGACATGGGTGTGTTTCTATCATCTGCTTCCTCTCTCTCTCTCTCTCTCTCTCTCTCTCTCTCTCTCTGTGTGTGTGTGTGTGTGTGTGTGTGTATGCATGTTGTGTGTGTGTGGGCCTGTGTGCTTTCCTGTAGTCTTTAGGAGAAAGTGTACAATTAACAGGGAATAAGGAAGGGAACAAAACATGCTCACATCAGCATTCTGGAATGCAAAGGTTTCTCCTGGCAGGGTTCTCCTTTTGTTCTCACTGGGACTACTTATGCCTCCTTCCTCCACTGTCCCTCATCTCCTCAGGGAGAGGTAGATGTTTAGTGGTTGGGCTTTCTTCCTGTAACATGGTTTTTGTACCCATCTTGAGATACTTGGTTAACTTTAAGGAGTTAGGTTTTTCCTCCCGGCCACTGGTCTGGTCCCGCCGCCACGCCTGCCCCAATTAACACACAGAGACTCTATTTGATATAATGCTGTTGGCCAGGAACTAGTTTCTTATCAGCTAGCTCTGTCTTAAGTATTAACCCATTTCTGTGTATTTCCACGTGGTCTTACCGGAGAGCAGGGGCTGGTGGTTCTGTTCTCTCTCTTCTCTCCATCTTGACCCCTCCTTACTCTTCCTCATTCCTCCTTGTCTCCTAGTCCCGCCTATCTTCCATCCCTATTGGCCAACAGTGCTTTATTCAGTAACCAGTATGAGAAACATATATACAGAATGGCATCTCCCATCAGTTAGCCTGCCTTTTTTTTTTTTTTTAAACCTAGAGTATATATTTTGGAGGGAAGGATGCATATTTTTGGATTGTGTATATAAAAAGACCTACACTCAGGACCCTTCCAAATGGACATGTTTGTAGCAGTGTGATTGAGCTAGAAGCTCAGTTTTAAGTGTAAGGCTAGATCAAGTCTTAATCTTTGAAAATATTTGATCTTTATTTCATATGTATAAATGCCTGTCTGCAAGTATGTATGAACACTGAGAGCATGTAGCCATGAAGTGTTCACAGAAACTAGAAGAGGATGTTGGATCTGATCCCCTGTAACTGGAGATGCTCATGGTTATGAGTTGCCATGTGGGTGCTGGGAACCTAACCTAAGTCCTCTGCAAGAGCACAGCTGCTTTCAACTGATGAGCTATTTTTCAACCACAGCAAATTAAAATTTGTTAAAACATGCATTGCAACGTGGAGAACTATGAAGACTTTGCATTATACTAGGTGCTACAAATTATAATTTGCTACTTAATACCATAACAACATATCCTATATTAGACATATAGATTTACTGGTATTAATACAGGAACCTATACTATAAACTGACTTCTTCATAATGATTAGTATATGTTTCATCACAGTAGTCAACAATGCATTCATTAACTTCTCAGTTTCTATAAGACAAAAGCTATTAAAATATTTTACCTCATCTATTTTAGATGAATCTATATTTATTTTTGGATTATTATATTTAGGAAGAAACAAATAGTTCCTCTTTGAGAAATATTTTACAAAGACTATGTTGACAACTATAAACCCTGAAGCAATTTATATAGATATTTGAGAAAAAAGTAGCAAGGTAAAGTTTGTTTATTAATTCAAATCTATTTATATTCCTCATGAAAGTGTTTTAAGAAGCAAGTGATATAACAGTTTGATGGATTAATGTATTGCAGCTTACTAGTTAGCATGGATTTAAACCAGTTATTTCCAAACAAAGGCAAAATATAAAAATGTAGCCATGCATTTTATAGACAGGTGGTTTTATAATCCTTAAGAAAGGTAAGGACATAATTATGTTTAGTTTTATCTAAACATCACATCCCTGAATATATGAATACAAAAAGTAGCTGTATGGATTGGTGCACAATATATCAGAAAGGAGCAGGAAGAGGGTAGAAAGAGAAATGCTGTATTTCTTCACAGCCCATATTTACTAAAGAAACCACTATAAGGCACACTGAATTTATTTTCAGATGATTGGTTTAGGCCTTCATTTCTTGCTGCGTTTGTGGGATGTTGTAGTTGGTTAAGGCTTCACTTCACACCAATGCAGGTAAAACCTTAGAGTGGAAAAAGTAAATGCATCAAACTTCTGTAATGAAATATTAAATGCACAACTTTTCCCGATCCTTATTTGGTCAAAGCTGATTTCCTGGAGAAGTATATGTAAACGCAGATAATTCAGAAGAAAAGAGAGACATTTCAAGTTTAAATCAATGTGGGGACCAATCATCGCACAATCTGACCCTGCGGTTGCAGAGGTGGAAACAGCGCAGACAGCCATTGACCTCAGTTTGTCTGAACTCCAAGAAAAAGAAACACTCATCCAAAAATGCCAGAAAATCAATTGTAAAGAATTTGAATTTCATATATCAGTGACAGGGAGCAAAGGCTGGGTTTGAGGAGAGTCATGCGCAAACCTGGTTTTGGCAGCAGTATTTTGTGCTGATTGGAAAAGGAGACAGATGAGAGCAGGGAGGTTAAATGGAGATGAAGCTGACGTGGTTCAGGAGTGTTGTGATTAGAGCCGAGAGTGCCATCTGGTCAATAGAGACGAAAGGGTAATATCAAAGGCCTCTTAGGAAAAGCGATACAGGATATTTGAACACTTACCATAATACACACACACACACACACACACACACACACACACACACACACACACACACACGCAGAGGAAAAGGCAAATCTACTAACACTTGCGGAATAAATGTTTCCCATATTGCAATTTGGAAAGCAACTTCATATCATTTAATATCATTTAAACAGAAATATGAAGTTAGGTACTAATTTGTTTCCTTTTCTCTCTTCCTTCTCCCCACCATCCTCCAGCACTTCTCTCTTTCCCTACTTCCATTCTTCTTTCCTGTCATCTTAACCAACAACTTAAGCAGACATAGTAAAAAGTTGGGAGAGCAATTTGGAATGAATGGGTGATGCTTTTTTAATATTTGAATCAGGCATGACCAGCAGAAGGAAGCCACCTCCCAATATGAGCAGACATAGGGGGAGAAGTTACTGTAATATCTAGATTGACAGAACAGAAAAGGGAGGAAGTGGCTTCAGTATGACTGTGATGAAAGCTGTCACACTACTCAGATATGTGGTGACCTGTGATGAAACAGCCATGGGGCATTAGAGACAGGTCTCAATTTAAGATGAATCGTGGAGCTAAGGCTAGGTGGGAAGAACTCCAGAGTAAGGAGGGGCACAGGAAAAACAAACCAGAGCAAATCTTAAGATCTGAAGAAGCCCAAGGCAGTATATCTGCATGTGGATAATCAAAGCAGATTCATTAATAAGGAACCGCATTTTCTTTAAATGGATGAGAATGGTTGTTAGAACTTAATCAAATGCAAAAATATGTTGAAAGTCAAAGCCATGTCTTGCTTCTAGTAATGCTATATTATGAAGCTCATGCTTTCTTTCTCAGCTCATTTATCATTGGTGCAGAGGAGGGCTCCTGATTTTTTTTTTTAGTTAATATTGTATCCAGCTACTTGGCTAAAGTGTTTATCAGGTGTAGGAATTCCCTGACAGTTTTTTTTGGGGGGTGAGAGGGGTTTTCACTTATGTATAATATCTTATCACCTGCAAATAATGATAGTCTGACTCCTTCCTTTCCAAAGAAATTAGAAAATCAACATCCTTTACAACAACCTAAAATAACTCAAAATATCTTGATATAACTCTAATCAAGCAATTAAAAGACCTGTATGACAAGAACTTCAAGTCTTTGAAGAAAGAAATAGAAGAAAATATCAAGATAGGAAGATCTTCCATGCTCATGAATTGGTAGGATTAACATAGTTAAAATGGCCATTTTACCAAAACAATTGACAGATTCAATTCAACCCCCATTGAAATCCCAATTCTTTACAGACCTTGGAATAACAATACTCAACTTCATATGGAAAAACAACAACAAAATCCAGGACAGCTAAAACAACCCTGTACAATAAAGGAACTTCTGGAGGCATCACCATCCCCAACTTCAAGCTCTGCTATAGAGTTACAGTAATAAAACCCAAATTAAAAAAAAAAAAAACAGACAGGTGAGTCAATGGATTAAATTGAAGACCCAGATGTAAATCTTCACACCTATGGACAACTGATTTTTTGACAAAGAAGCCAAAATTAAACAATGGAAAAAAAGAAAGCATCTTCAACAAAAGTTGCTGGTCTAACTGGATGCTAAAGTGTAGAAGAGTGCAGATAGAGCCATATCTTTTGCCCTGCACAAAACTCAAGTTCAAGTGTACAAAAGGCCTCAACATGAATCCAGTTACACTGAACATGATAGAAGAGAAAGTGGGAAATAATCTGGAATTTATTCACACAGGAGACAACTTCCTGAACAGAACACCAATAGCACAGACACTAAGATCAACAATTAATAAATGGGGCCTTATGAAATTGTAAGTCCTATGCCATTGCCAATAGGACAAAATGGCAGCCTGCATAATAGGAAATGATCTCCACCAACACCATGTCTGACAGAGGACTGATTTCCAAAGTATTTAAAGAACTCAAGAAGCTAGATTATCAACAAACCAAATAGTACAATTAAAAAAGAAGAGTTTCAAATAGCTGAGAAACTTAAGGAGATGTTCAACATCCTCAGCCATCAGGGAAATGCAAATCAAAACTACTCTGAGATTCCATCTTACACTTCTCAGAATGGCTAAGATCAAAAATACATCAGAGAGCTTATGTTGGAAAGGATGTGGAGCAAGGGGAACACTCCTCCATTGTTGGTAGGAGTGCAAACTTGTACAGCCACTGTGGAAGTCAGTGTCATGGTTTCTCAGAAAACTAGGAATAAAATCATCACATGATCCAGCTCTACAAGTATCAGTCATATATCCAAAGGATGCTCAATCATATCACAAGGACTCTTGCTAGACTGTGCTCATAGCAGCTTTATTCAACCTGGAAACAATTCAGATGTTCCTCAGTGGAGGAATGGATAAAGAAAATGTGCTACATTTGCACAATGGAGTGTTACTCAGCTATTAAAAACAAGGTCACAAAGAAATTTGAAGGCAAATGGATTTACTTTTTTTGTTCCTTGTTGGGGCCTATCACCCAGCTCCCAAATAAATACAAGGATTTATTTTATTTATAAATGTCTAGCCTTAGTTTGGATTGTTTCTAGACATCTTTTCTAACTTAAATTATCCTGTTTTTCTTCAACTACATTTTTGTCTCTTGGTTTTTTCTTTTTATCTTTCTTTATTCTATATATCTTTCTTTCCTTCTTACTCTGTGGCTAGCTGTGTGGCTCCCCCTCCATCCCCACTCCCCTGGAAACCTCCTCTCCTTCTTTTCTAGCTCCTAGCTCTCTTCCCTAAATTTTTCCTCCTATCTATTCTCTCTGACACCAGCTGCACTTACTTCTCTCTCCTGCCTGGCTATTGAACATTCCTCTATTATAACAGTCAGGTGTTTGAGGCAGACAAAGTAACACAGCTTTACAGAATTAAATAAATGCAACATAAAAGAATACAAAGATATTCCATGGCATAAACAAATGTAACATGTCTTAAACTAATATTCCACAACAAATGGATGGAACTAGAAGAAAGTCATCCTGAGTGAGGTAACCCAAACTGAGAA
Organism: Phodopus roborovskii; assembly: GCF_943737965.1. NCBI lineage: Eukaryota > Metazoa > Chordata > Mammalia > Rodentia > Cricetidae > Phodopus > Phodopus roborovskii. The sequence goes on from NW_026125397.1 coordinate 12,729,795, forward strand.
AGACAAACATGGCTTGTACTCACTCATAAGAAAATATTAACTATGAAATAAAGGATACTAATGCTACAATACACCCAGAGAGACTATGTAACAAGGAGGCTTCATGGTGGGGGGGTGGTGGGTTGCCAGATCCCTGGGAAGGGAAATAGAAGATATTTCATGAGTGAATTGAGGCAGGTGGGGATGGGAACATGAGAGATCGGATTGTGGCTGGGAGACAGTGAGATTAATGCAAGAGACTACTGGGAAGGAGGGACATTTCAGAATCAGGTAAAAACCTACCAGTGAATATCCTAGGAATCTACAAGGATGACCCTAGCTAAGAATCCCAACAAGTGTGGATATGTAGCTTGAACAAGCCATCTCCTATGACCAGATTTGTGCCTACACTAATCTTTATCAGAGAAGCTTCACCAAGCAACTGATGGAAACAGATACAGACCCGCAGCCAAACATTAGGCAGGGCTCAGGAAATGCTACAGATGAAGGAGAAAAAGGACTGTAGGAGCCAGAGGGTCAAGCAAACCACGAGAAAACTCACAGAATCAACTAATCTGGTCTCACAGGGGCTCACAGAGATTGAACCTACAAATATGGAGCATGCACAGGACTGACCTAGTCACTCTCATATATGTTCCAGTTGTATAGCTTGGTCCTCTTGGTGGATTCTTAAAAGTGGGAACTAGGATTTTTCTACTCTTTTACTGTTTTGGGGGACCATACTCCCCATGCTGGGTCCCCTTGTCCAGCCTTAATGCATGAGGAGGGGCTTAGTCTTACTGCAACATGATATGCCATGTTTTGTTGATACTCATGTGACACCTTCCCTTTCCTAAACAGAAATGGAGGAGGAGTGGTTTGGGGGTGGGTGCAGAAGAAAGTCATTGTGGGGGGTGCTTGGAGGAGAGGAGGGAGGGGAACCTGTTGCCAGGATGTAAAATAAGTAAATAGATAAACAGCAATAACAGCAAAAAGTAAGACAAAACAAACAAATAAACAAAGAAAAACCATGACCCATGCTTCTAAGGAAGCTGAGCCATGAAAAGATATGATGATTGGAAGACAATATGGGATGGAAGTTAGCTTTGCCCTGTGGCTTTCTGAAGATTCCAGGTTGAAATAGGGTCTATGGGATTGACACACAATCTGGTGCTTGCACACTGGTCAAGTAGCTGGCCAGGAGGATGGTCAGAAAGCATGAAGCTGCTGTCCAACCCTTCCAGAAGATTCTGCTTCACATGAAATTCCTTTCCCTCTGAGTGTCTCGTCAGTTTTGTGCTTGGTAGATGTATTATCAAACATTCCTCTTCAGTAAACTATGAGCAAAAAGGGCATTTTCTTCATGTATGGGAGACACATATGAACAGTGTGGAAAGACAGAAAGGGTGAAAGCCTCACAAACAACAAAACAGTAACAAGAACATCAACAAAAACCCTAAAATCCCATCATTGTTAAGATAACACACACACACACACACACACACACACACACACACACACACACGAGGGTGCAAAGTCTCATTAAACATCTCCAGTGGATCACTTAGGCTTAGCTAGTAGCCCTGAGGACTGAGGTTTCTGTTCTCTCTGGCTACATTAAATGGAGCAGGAATGGATGACACTTGTCCCGCTAATGGCAGGTAACTACAGGACTGAATTATGAGTTTCCACTGATGGCTCTTCTCGTTTTGGCAAAGGTGTAGGCTATATTTCATCTGTCAAGTGCTTACTTCTGTTTGTTCCAAAATGTGTTTGAGGAAGAGGATGGGTGAGAAATTGTGCCTAAACTTGGTCTGAGAACAGGGTCTCTTCTCTCAGGTCATGGCATATGCTGGCTGCACAGTCAAAGCTTATCGCCACCCACAGGGAGGCAAGCATGAAGGATGGCTCTGCGGGAGCCACTTCCTCAGCTGATGGGTTTCCACTTTGAGATCAGGACTTGAATGAGGCAGTGGTAATCCATTCTGGCTGGATTTTCTGTGCCTGTGGTGGAGGGAGACTCACTAATCTCTTAGACAATTTTGAAAGAACACTATTTTATCGAGTCTTAATTCTTTTATGAGATTTGGCACTGATTTTAAATGAGAACATAACAGCCCTAATATTAGAGATTATTGATTTGTACCCCTTTTGAAATAAATCAATAGGAAGAACATTGAAGTCTGGCAAATTTCTGCTCACATCTTATCATAAAGATGAGCATTTTCTTTCTGGATTGAAGTAACTTGAAATGTTTTGCTTAAATAGTTCTTTCCAGACATAATACCAAGTTGAAACTGAGATATGCTATGGCTGTGAACTCTTGTATAGGCCTTGATGAATTCCTGTATAGAAATTGCTGACTTCCTGCATAGGCATTGCTGTGATTTCCTGAATAAGAATTGGCTGTGACTTCCTGTATTGGTTGTGAGATCCTGTGTGAGAATTGGATGTAAGTTGTTATACAGACATTGGCTGTGGTTTCCTGTATTGGTATTGGCTATGAGCTCTTGTATTGATCTTGGCTACGAATTACTGTGTTAGGATTGGTTGTGAGTGCTGTAAAGGCATTGGCTATGAATTCCTGTTTAGGTATTAGGTTTGAGTTCCTGTATAAGCAACGACTATGAATTTCTGTGTGAGAACTGTCTATGAGTTCTCATATAGGCATTGGTTGTGAGTTCCTGCAACTTGCATTGTCCTCCATCTTAAAGCTTTATGTTTCATCATCCAAATGTCAAAATTTCAGTTAATAAAATATTTTTCATGTTTATGTACCCAGTAAATATTTTGATCTTTTTTTATATATGAGGAAATTTTGAAAGTATTAATACCACTTTCAGGAATATAGTGGCAGCATCATATTTCTAAGAACAGTTTGATGCCTTATGGCTTATGATCCTGTGGTTGCTCTTGCCTCATTGGATGTTGATCACCCTGTGATTATCACTCTCTGGCTTCCATTTAATGATAAGTTATTTCATGATAGTTTGACCTTGAAGTCTATTCACTCTTTCCTCTGAATGTATCACCAATCACTCTATATTGATGGGAAAGTCTTGGATTCACACGTGTATATAAATGCTTTGGGAATTGGAGATGAGTCTTAGCCTCTATAAAAAGTAAGTGCATCATGTTCCAATCTGTTGTCTTATCTTTACACACACACTCACTCACACACACACACACACACACACACACACACACACACACACACCCTCCCATATCCTCTGCTAATTCTCTTCTTCTGTTCTTTTACATTGTGGCTCTTCCAGCAGGTTTGTTTCCTTCATTTGGGGTCAAATTTATTTTTATTTCTGTTTTTCCATCTGTTTATAGGTAAGAGTACAGAGAATGATAGAATTACCAGAAACAAGAACACACTTTTCTGACATGGAAAGGAATCAAGTGGTATCCAATTATAGATGTTTTCTTAGCCCATATATCTCTGTATCTACTCTTTATCCCCATCTATTATAACAACAACAACAACAACAACAAAAAACCCACTATACATATTTTTGAGAAGCCAGAAACGAAACCAGAATGGCATAATGTTTAAAAATTTCTCTGTTTGAATACTTCATAATTCTATAGCAAGCATAAGAAAAGGATATTTAGATAAAATTGCAATTAAAATAATATAGTAATCAACCTATTATATTACTGAGTAAATTTCAAAATTTGAATAACACATAATCTATACTCTGAGCTGTATTTATAAAAACAATAACATTTACTTCAAATGAAGAAGACAGATGGTATAATTTATCTCAAAGATGACACTATTCTTAGGATACATGCAAGATGTTTGAAGAAATTCCATTTAGCAGTTGGTCTTAGAAATAAATTTATGAATTAAGTTCTGGATTACATTTCTGCAACATTAATAAAAACAGGGCATGGATGGTAGAGTTACTATATAATTTGTAAAAATTATAGGATTGGATATTAGAATTGGATCATTACATAGTCTCAACTATCAAGTAGCTGATGAGTCTACAAAATGGAGGTTTTCAGAGCTAGCAAAAGACAAATGTATACTCCTTACATTTTCTTAACCAAAGCCATGAATTAGTTGCTTCCAGCAGGAAGTAAGAATACCTTGAATACTTGAAATGTACCACCAATGCTATGCTTGTTGTTCCTGGCTAAGGCCCTTGGATTTTGACTTAAAAACAAACCACTGATAATATTTTATAATTCTTATGAGCTCAGGTTTTCTACTCATTAAAAACTAGATTTGCAAAACGTAGAAATCAGAGAAGAAAAAAAGGAAGTTTTCAAATGAGTCAGCTTAAGCAACAATGACAAAATGGAATGAGTAATCGTCTTACAACAAAAGAACAGACAAGAATAGAGGCAAGCACGTAACAACATAAAATTTCTGACCATCATGGCAGGGAACATGAGAGGAATATTCTAACATATTTTCAGTGGGTTGTGAGATTACTGTCACATTTCAAAACATTTTGCTATACATCTGATAGCATTTACCATGTACTATTAAGCATGTACTATGTTACATGCTTAATAGACACAGATTGTAATTTTAAAACTACTATTACTAATATTCTGAAATATTGCATATAATAAATGCTAATACATAATAAATAATATGCTAAACAAAATAATGCTAAATAATACAAAAATCTTTTATAAGCTTAAGTTAATTTGAAGAGATATGCTAGTATTCATTTTTCAGGTATGGGGACACTTAGAGCCTTGTAGTTTTCTCCTCGAGTTCAAAGAGACAAATGGGGAAAGTGGGCTGAACATTCGTTCTATATCTGGCTAAAAGTCAATATATTGGTGGGTTTATTTATTCATCTTTTTGACACAGGATCTCAATATTGTGTACCAAGATGACTTCAAATCACCATCTTCTTGCCTCACTTCTTGAACTGAAATGATAGCTAGGCACCACCATATGCATTGCATTTTTTGAAAACAATTCCCATCAAAATCACCATCATAACTCATGGGAGGTTTTTGGTAAAGGGGGTGGGGGTGAATGAAACAAATAACATATGAACTTGATAAAATGTAATGAGAGTAAATAAATCATATGTGGTTCTTGAAAGTTCAAGTAGGAAAAAGTTAGAGTTTTAATCTTCCACATTTTAACATTATTTTCATTGAGGGCTATGGTATGTGTGTGGTGATCAGAGAGCATCTTGAGAGAAATGGTTCCCTCCTCCTGTCATGTGGCTCTGGGATTAGACTGGATTTTCAGGTTTAACCTCAAGGGCCTACCTGCTGAGCAATGGCACCAGCCTACAAGATAAAATTTTAAAACCAAAGCAAAGGATGGCTACTAAAGTAGTAGAGAGAAAAATTTTCATCTTTGGAAAAATGAAAATGAAATATGCTGTCTAGTAGGAAGAAGTAGGGTGTTTATTAAAAAAGTTTACTGGAGGAAATGGGATTCTAAAAACCAGATTAAATAAACAGATGAGAGTAGGCATGAGATAGATAGATATGTAAATGGCATCTTGACTACAAACCAAAAGTAACCTATGAAACGGGAACACCATAAAAATGGATGTTGTGTATGTTAGCTACATTTTAAAATAGTGACTAGATTTGAACCACATGCCTGACAGCAGTTGATGAAACACCAAACTGCATACAACAAAAAAGAAGCTTCATTTAAAGAAACTACTGGTAAAAAGAATTTGTAATAACCAAATTCCACTAGCCATGGAATAAATAGTAAATAAAACTTGTGGGTTTTACAGAGTAGCTCTCATTTTTGAAATCTATGTATAATAAAATATTTAAGAATTTTAAATAAAAAAAATTCTTTGACTCCAAAATTTAAGTTCAAGGACAAGTTACTGGGGAAAAGGATTTCTATTTTTGTTTCCACAGAAAATGAGAATCTGTGGATTCCTTCCAGACTAATGTGGTTTGATCAAGCCAGACTGCCTGAAACAGAGTAGCAGGTGATCCTACATTCAAAACAGCTGGACAAAGCAGCCTTACAGACTACAGCAAGGATTTCTGAATCTTCTTCGAATCCCCCATGACAGCGCCCCTTACCAGCAGGAAGTAGTTTGGAAAGAACGATGCCCAAATTCCCAAATATTGTCTATAAATGTTTGTTCTCATTTAAATGGACTTGGTTATATAAAATAAATAAATAAATAAATAAATAATTTAGAAAAAGAAAAAAAATTTTAAAGAGAAAAAGAAAAATTCAAAGATTCTGAAGGAGTAGATATGTTATTTCCAAGTAATAGAAACCAGATGTATAGCTAACTTCTCATCATGTTAGAAGATGGTAGGAAAACTAAATAAATATGCTCAAGAAGAATAACCATCCACCCATAATGTAGATCTAGTAAATTATTGTTAAAGGGTGAGGTGATTATAAAGAGATAGAATGGAACACTAACAATCATATTTCATAAATATTTAAAGCAATGAAAGTAAAAATGAACTGAAACAGTGTTGAAAATAGATAAAATAGATCCAAAATCATGAGATATAGAAAGTTAAGGTATCTGGGAGAATATAAACCATTCTAAATTTGTTTTTCACAGAACACCTAATTTTACTCTATTGAGAACTTACTATATTAAGAATATAGTTTTGTTAAGGACACGAGGTAAGCTGTAAGGAAAACCACTAATAAAAGCAAATTAGGACATGTCATTCACCCAAATATTAAAGAATTTAAAATAATTACAAAATTGAAAAGTCACATGACACTTTCCCATTTACTTTTCTCATCTTTTTGTGTTTGTATCTGAAATTGCCCATGTTACATGTGTTTTTCTATGTGGGGAAAAAATAAGAAATATACTTCGATGATTTTAAGACATTAGTATAGTTTAACTATCAGCAACACAAAATTATAGAAAGCAATATGTTACACTTTATGTACAAAGTAACTATCTCACTAAATACTACCATATTTAATATATGAATAAGAAAAGGAGAATAATTGTGAAATTATTCAAGGAATGAGAACTTTTTATATTTCAAATTTAAGAGTTTTCTGGACACCCTTTTATGATATTTTGTGCAAAGACAGATATTCACTTTGTCTTTTCTGATTTGCATTTATTTTCTTCCTCTTCAGTTACTGTACTGCAAAGACTTCAGGGACTATATAGATAAGAGGAGAGAATGCACACCTTTAGAGAAAATGCTTTTCATTATCCCATATTTAATATAATTCTGGCTATAAAATTTTCCACCAACATAATATTTTTATGAATTATTTGGGAGTTTTATGCAATGCACCCTGATCATGCTTGCTTTCCATTTCTTCCAGGTCTACCCTCCCACACCCGCAACCTCCTCAAAGAAATAAAAATGTACACCAAGTCCAATTTGTTTTGCACATATACTCACTGAAGCATGGCCACATTTTCTTTGTGTATATCTGTATTGTATTGAGTTATGCTCCTTCTATTCTTAATTTCTTTAGCTACTTTAATAAGGAAGGCTGTTGACCTTCACCAAACACTTTTGTGCATCTACTAGCACAATCATGATTTCTGTGTATATTTATGCAATCTATTACATTTATTGACTTGCACAAATTAAACTATTCTTGCATCTTTGGAATGAAGTCAATTTGGTCACAGTGTACATTTTTCAACAATGAATTCTATTTGCAATTATTTTATTGAGAATATTTGTATCCATTTTAAAGTAGATATTGGTATTAATTTTCTTTTGCGTTTGGAATTAGCTTAATACTGGCTTTACAAACAAGTTTGATAAGGTTCCATATCTTCATATTTTATACAACCATTTGAAGGGGATTGACCTTAATTTGTCTTTAACTATGTGGTAGAATTTAGTGGTGAGTCCATCTGGTCCTGGGCTTCTGGCTTTTTTTTTTCTTTTTAATTGGGAGAACTCTCATTACTGTGTTAGTCTCTTTGCTTTCTACAAGACTGAATTTTCTATATTTTCTTGACTTAACTTTGATAAGTCATATGTCCATTCTAAAAATAACTTTATATTTCAGGGAATAATTCAAATAATTGATATATGGTGTTTCATGAAATTAGGAAGCTTCTGTATCACAAAGAAAATTATGGCGTGAAGAGAAAGCCTATAGCATGAAAGAAAATCTTTTCTAGCTGTATAACTGACAAAGGATTAATATACAGAATGCATAAAGAGCTTGAAAGCAAACAGGGCCTCAAATAATCCACTCAATAAATAACAAAATGAAATGAACAGCACTTTAAAAAATATGAATCACAGATAGCTGACAAGCACACGAAAAAACCCACAATCCTTTGCCATCAGTGAAATGCAAATTAAAATTACAGGGAAATTTTGTATCACCCTTTCACATGAGCCGTCATTAAAAACAAACAATAATAAATGCTGGTGAAGCTGTGTTGTGAAAGGACCATTCACATGTTTCTGGAAGGGATATAAATGAGCGATGCCCCATGAATATAAATATGGAGGCTTCAATAAATTAAAACTATAACTAACATATATGACCCAGCTCTACAACTCCCAAGCATTTACTGTAAGAACCTGTGACGCTATAAATGTAGCAAGTTCTGGAAGTGGCATCAGTATCCTTCAACAGATGAATCAATAAAGAAAATGTTATATATAAACAAAATGAATTATTATTCAGACACAAAGAATTAAATTATTACAATTACAGAAAAAAATTGATCGAAGTGGATATAATTGTATTTAGCTAGTGATGCTAGACTGAGGTAAAACAATATGTTTTCTTTCACAGGCAGAATCTATATTTAAAGAAGGGAGCATGATCTAAGTGAGGAGAGGAAGCTGTTCAAAGGGAATGCGAGGGTTACCAAGAGAGTTGGAAGGTATGTGACATGATAGCTGAAGGGAATACTATTTGGTTGAAGGAAGGGGACCGGAGAGGATGGAAAAGGAAGTCCAATGGGAGTGAATTAGAATAAACATAATGATACATATGAAAATGTTATAAAGAAACACAACAATGCTTATGTTAGCTATTGATTAATAATAAAACCAAAAGGTCTTACAAAGCCATAGTACGTATAGTGGTCAGGGATAAACACAAGAATAAATGAAGCAGAACTGTGGATCAGACCCTATGACAGGGATGACATAGGTCAGTAAGTGTTGTCTCAAGTATATGGGAACAAATAGTCAATACTTTAGAGAGAAAAAGAATTACTTTTCAAAGTATACCATTCTGAAGGGTTAACAAGGAAACAATAATGCATGTAAGAACAAAGAATGTGGTGTGTTTCTGAGTGCCATGATGAGTGAATACTTTTTTGAGCAAGACTATAAATGGGCAATGCCTCAATAGACAGTTTTTGATGAGTTTGTTCACCATACAGTCAACTATCTATGTGACGAAAGATGGAAGACAGAGCAAACACATAAAAGAAAGGCGGAAAGATGACCCACACAGGTAAGCTTTGCGCATATATACATTTCTTAAAAACTTTGTGTGTGTGTGTGTGTGTGTGTGTGCGCGCGCGCGCGCGCGCGCGTGTGTGTATGAAACTGAGCTATGCACATTTGAATGTAGGCGCCTACAGAGACTAGAAGAGGGGGTGGAATCATCTGGAGGTAGAATTATAGGTAGTTAGGAGCCACCTGGTGTGAGTGCGGGGAACTGAATTTGAGTCCTCTCTTAACTTACCTCTCCAGGCTCTCCATCTATTTATTGCATAGAATCTTGTTCCTTAATTACAAAATTCAGTAAAATCCCTTTTAGCCCATCTCCATTTCTTTGTGTCTGCCACAGATACCCAGAAATACTTTCTACTTGGGACTTCTTGTGGCCACACTGTGCTGGGACTCAAACCAGTGCCTCTCTGCTCAGCCATCATCAGAGAAACTTCTTCTTTACATAGATAAGAACTAACACAGAGACCTACATCTGGACAATGAGCAGAGAGTGAGAGAGATTTTGGAACCTTTAGTCCTAAATAGGATGTCTTCATCAAACCCCTCCATTCAGGGATCAGGGATTTAGGAGGAAGAGAAGGCAGAAGCATTATGAGAGGTGATGGATGACTCCAAGGAAACAGTGTCCTCCAGACACAACAAGATTGATGAACATATGAACTCACAGAGACTGTGGCAGCATACACAGGCCTGTACAGAGTCACATCAGATGGGGCTTCAGTGATGAAAAGGGAAAATAACAGTAGCCTCCACCTCTAACCTAGAAGCTATTTGCAATTGATGCCTGCTTGCAAATAAAAAAAAAAAATTAGTCTTTCCAAAGGAGTCTCACTGAGTATATTAACCATACTTTAGTTAAGGCCCTTTGCCCAGCAGTAGATGGCCATTACAAAATGAACTCAATGACATTTTTGTATATGTTTTGTTTCATATGTCTTTGTTTGGGCATTTTTTTCATCTTATTGGTCTTTTGCTTGTATATTTTGGTTTCTAATTATTGTGGGTTTTATTTTTATTTTTGTTATTGTTTCTTTTTGTTATTTTTGTATTTGTTTGTTTCATAAAGCTTGACAAGAAGGTGGGAGGGGGCTGGACACTGTGGGAGAATAAAAGAGCCATCAGAATATGTTGTATGAAGTTTCTTTTTTTCCCCCAACATTAAAGAAGAAAATTGTCCAAAATTAGGGTAATGAAGAAAGTGGTAGAATGATTGTGAGCCTAGCCTTTAACGGCTGAGCCATCTCTCCAGCCCGAAAGTGGTAGAATGAATAAAATAAAAAAAAATTAAACTAAAAAATAGAACAAATAAAATGCGGTAGAAGACATGATGTTCCAGCAGCAGCAGGATGTACAATCAAACTGCGTATTGTGGTCCTGCCTCTCTGGAAGAGGATATAAGGGGTTCAGACAGATTTCCCTGTTGCTAAGCATAGTCTTAGCAAGCTGGACAGGGTTCGAGGCTCTTGTCTTCTGCTCTTGGTTACAGAGTAAACAGTGTCATCTCCTAGGGACAGACAAACCCTTCAGTGGACTCAGAATTCCCAGTGTCAGCCCTTGGTTTGAAAGTCGCATGAGTGAACACTAAACATTGAATGTGTCAGATTCCTGTGCCAGACTCAGCTCTGGGTGTCATAAGTGTCCATCTATTTGCACTACATGCATATAGAACGCCTTTCAGAGGAGACAAGTCTTCACAAGATCCGTAAACCCCAAACCTGTTATTTGAATAACATCTAGAGTTGTGTTTATTTTGGAAAAAAGGCATCAGCTTTCGGTTGCTGACATTACAGAGATAGAAAAAGCCCCACTTCTGCCATTACGGGCGCAGCTAAGAGCATTTGTCCTGGAAAAAAGAGGCCGTGTAGACAGGAAACGGAAGAAAAGAGAGAATAAAACCTGGTGCAGCTGACATTTCATGGCTGATTTCTATTGGCCAGAATAGCTGCTTGTCATCCAGCATTCATAAAAACATCCAGCACAAGCCTCGTTCTCAGTATCATTTTAGTAAATGAGCGTTATTTAATGCAAGAGCTTTTGAAATGTGTTTGACAGCCTGAATTTCTATCAGAATTGGCGATAGCGATGCACATATCATTACTGCCTTGCAAAGCTCCTGAGTGGAAAGAAAAGTTGGCCACAAAAGTAGTAGGCCACAAGCAAGGGATATGAGAATGTTTTTAAAGCATTCTTTCTGAGTGGGGAGCACACCAATTGGTTACTCAGTATCAAATAGCTTTGCAAACATATGCAGGGTATAGGTAAGAATCTAGGAACCCACACACATGTATGCACATACATATGTAATAATAATTACAGAAAAAAGAGGGCATAAATTTGAAAGAGAGCAAGAAGGGATGCATGGGAGGATTTGGATGGAGGAAAGGGAAGGGGGGAAATGATGTAGTTATAATCACAAAAGTTAGAGTATTTAAATATAAAACATTCTCCCCTTGCCAGAAACCACATCCTCATTTCCTGCCCCTGCAATATTCTTCTATCAAAATTCATTCATGTTTGTTCTGAAGACTTTGTATTGATTTGGAAATGGTTTTCCCAAATAGAGGTAATAAATTAAACCTTTTCATTGGCTACATTATGTTTGCAAACGTGGCAGCGGGCTTATAGTACTCTAATACAGACATTCACTAAAACAAATCCATTCCTGGAAGGCAGTAGTGGGTGGCCAGGGCTGTGAAGGTCTTCTGCCCGTTACATCCTTTGGAAAAGCACATGAGGTAGAATGAAATTTAGGAATAAGGTTAAAAGGAAAGCTGAAGGGAAAAACGTGTAGCTTCCAAAAGCTTTTTCAACAGCCAACATGAGTTTTACAGGCCTTAGTTAGACAAACAAAGCCATGGCATATCCTAAATATATTATTTTTTTCTCTGTAAAAAAAAAAAAAAAAGAAGTGTTTGAATGTATCATGGGTAAACTTGCTTATGATCCCGATCCTGACACCTTGTCAACAAAACAGAAATTATGTTAAATGGTTTGTATTGTATGGAATTTTGACTCTTAAAAGTAATATTCTTAACGGGATTATCTAAAAGAGCTTCTTCTATAACACTACCAAGCTAGATATTTTAGCTTGCCTTTTAAGAGTAAGTCCAAGTTAGAGTGTATTTAAATTATGCCTAATTGTTAGTTTGCCTTATTTCTCATTTTGTTTTATTACCAGTACTAATTAAAGGTATATCTTACTATCCTTATAAGGAAAGAGGCAGTCATTGTAAAATTTACTACAGTTCCATCTCCACACAATTGAGAAATTCATTCTATTAAAATTCTATGTATCTTCCTGTGAAAGTGTTAACTAAAAATCAAGAAAAATAAATATTCGAAACTATTGGCTGCCCTGTAACTCCTCTGTGTACTTGCATGGGTGATTTTTTTGTTTTGTTTTGTTTTTGAAGCATGCATTTCTTATTTGAATTAATGAACATATTTTAGTTTGTTCTTTCAGGGTGAGCTTCTTGACAGTTAAATGCCACTCAGAAGCAAAACTGAAAACTTTGCTATGAAATCTGACATTGATGCCAGTGTACTTTATTGGATCTTAAAGATAGATGGGGAAAAAAAAAAAAAACCAACAACAACATTCTGAAATGAACAGGTTGGAGTGCTGTTGCTAGAAGGTCCTGAGCAATTCTGAGTCGCTGTATGAATAGCGAGTTCGAGTTCTCTTTTAAATTAATACTAGAGATAAATTCCATTCTCTGACTTACACTGAGTTTTGATAGGCCAACGTTTAATATACTCAGGTCAAGGTACCATCAACTGGAACAGCATTTACTTCTTTCTCCTTCTATAAAGCCAGATGAAGCAACACTTCTTAGATGGTCTCCAGGAAAATTATAAGGAGAAACATCTTCTATAATTGGTGAACACCACCTTTCATTTATCCTTTAAAGCCCCAGCTTAGACTGTCATTCATTTTGGGTTTTATTTACTCATAAATTATTATGGGAGGATCTTTACTACGGTAAAAGGAACAAGCACTATTATCTGATAGAAAAACAAAGATGTTTTTGGTGGCTCAGCATGAGCCACCAAATGAAGACGCAATGATATCATGTGTTCATTAGTACTGAGGAGGCCACTGGTTTTTGCTATTGATTAGAACCCATTTAAACACTGTTTCAGCATGCATTACCTTGAATTTCTTAACTTTTTGGTAAAGACCTCAAATGCTCACTACTTCTCCTTTCTCCACAATAACCCTACCTGCTTCTCTCACTTTTAACAGCAGCAACAAATGGCACTGATGCAGCTTAAGACATGAATACTATCAACTTCTCTTCATTATTTATTCTCACATATGAATTAAGGGAAGGGGCATTATTAAGAGTGTAGAATACCAAGTCCCAGGCACTCTTTACCCCATGCAGGCAATTACTCAGCAATCCATGAGACAATCTCCTTTGTTAGAAATCCAGAAAGCAGTTGAAAGGCTTCTGTGCTGTGTTTAAATGCAGAACTGGCTGCATCAAAACACTAGGAAAATTCATGGTTTCAACCACAGTCTGTTCCTGACGTTCACTGAAGTGAGTAGCGTGATTGGGGAAAGCTTCCAGCTGCTGGCTTCTCCCAGGGAAAGGAAGAGATGACTGAAACTAGATTGTACTTATTTAGATGTTTTGATAAACTCCTTAAGAGAATGGATTCCGTCTTGTCTGTATTTCCCGACTGACATCAAGCAGCACCAAGCTAAGGTCCACTGAAAACAAGTGATGGTTTGGAATATTCTATACATTCCCAACACAGCCCTTCCTCTGGCCCAGGATAGAATTAGAGGGCAAAACACTTAGAACTCTCATCTTTTCCATGGGGAGAGAAAGAATTTGAGTTTGTATAATAATCAGGTTGGGGAGTGGGTGATTTGTAGTATCCATCGGAAAGAACACACTCTAGTGGCTTCTGGTAATAAGTGAGAGCTGGGCAGTTTGTGACAATGTCAGAGAACCTGTAGTGTTATGAACACATCTCAAGGAAACAAGAGAGTATGGGCTATTCATAGAGCAACTGCCAAGTTCCTATCATTTGCAAATATTCAAGCAGAACAATGAAGACACATGCACAGAAGGTGTTTAAGGAGATTCTCTAATCTCGATGCAGTAGGCTATTTGGGATAGATCTTTCCTTGTACAATGCCAGTTCTTGGTGTTTGGGAAAAGCTTCTATGTTTCATGGGATGAAAGCTACAAGGTATACAGAGAAAGAAACAAGATGCCATAGCACATGAACAAAATGTACCTACAGAAACTGACCCTAGGGCATGGTGCTATATGAAGTATCTGGCAAATAATTCAAGATAGGGATCATAAATAAACTTAACATTTCAGAAACATTATATGTGAGCCAAATGAGAATATTTACCAAGAAATGAAAATACAAAAAGGAACCAAGCAAAAATGGGAACTGAAGAATGCAATAATTGAATTGACAAATCCATTAATGGGCTTCAACACAGAAGCTGAGTTTGGCATAACAATTACAAACCCAGAGAGGAAGTATTTGAAATGATACTAACAAGGGGACAAAACACTATACTCGGGAGAGCCAGAGACAGGAAAGGGATGTCAGAGAGTTCCAAAGAGTACTAGCTATGCTAAAAGTTCTCATTTAAGCCCAACCTTCCTGTCTGCTCCTTTTATCAAGTAGAGAGGCATTCTGCCTAATGGTCTTCTTTTTTTTCTCTTCCTTCTTCCAAAACTCAACCCCACAGAGCTAAAAACACTGTCAAGAGTTAAATATTGTAAAGCAGAAATATGATTGATTGACAGAATTCAGAAGCAGAAATAATTTAGCAAAATAATGCATACGAGCTGTTGCTTGAAGATTCTTGTTAATGCCATCAAAAGGTGAAGAAGATAGAAGCAGGTCTCACATTAAGCATGGCTGTAGACAACTTTGGCAGGGAATATTTCATGCTTCATATTCGTAAGGACCATCACTATGATGATGAAAGTAAAGATAATGGAAGCAGCTTCCCTTCCTGGCTTACAGGCTTGATATCCTCCATTAGCTAGAGACATGCATCGGTGCAGACTTGTGATTCTTTCATCTAAGTTCTCAGGGTTTTAGAGAAATATCTGTAAGTACTGAGAAAGGCTGTTAATGAGGCTCAAAAAGATGGTCATTGGATTGTTCTTCATAATAAGAATCTGGTTACTGGAATAGACATTAAGAATGACATTCTGTCTACCATGCTTTATAAATATTTAGAACAGTTTTCTATCTTTTTAAACAATAGTGTTCACTGCTGAGATAAAACAAAATATTGCAAAGTATTTGATGCCCCATTTAATGTTAAAGCCAACTGTCCTCTGTGTTTAAGTAATTGCAATTTGTATGTAGGTACCTGGATTTCCCACAGGATATATATTAAAGCTCAATGGTAACTTTGGCTTCTGGGGCTGGAATCAACAGTCATTAAGAAAACAAGGATTTTTTTTTCTCTCTCAGCAGCATCACGGTGATCAAGGACAAATGCCAGAAGAAAAGAGGCAGAAAGGGAGCCAAGGAGGAAGTGGCTGGTTTGTTTTCTAAGAAACATTGGTATGATGTGAAAGCTCTGAGTATGTTCAATATTAGAAATATTAGAAACTTTTGAATAATGCTAGTCATAAGGATTAAAGGAACCAAAATCACATCTGGTGGCCTACGGGTTATACATTTGAAGTCAGACTGCTGATCTGCAGAACGATGAACTTTCATTTATAAAATTCAGGCTAATTACTCAGAATGTTGATATCAAAACCTGTCTAACTTCCATGTGGTGTGCATCTTACCGAGACAAAATGTATCCCATTATCAATGAGTGGCAGACTGTGATCAAAGCTCATATTGTTGTCAAGACAACAGATGGTTATTTGGTCCACCTATTCTGTGTTGATTTCACTCAAAAAATGCAACCATCAGATTCACAAAATGTCCTACATGCAGTATCAACATGTTCATCCAGATCTGGAAGATGATGGAACTCATGACCCAAGACATGCAGACAAATGGAAGCGGTTAATAAATTGATTGCAGAAAGCATGGGAAAAGACATTGAAAAGTCTTGCCAGTCCGTTTACCTTCTTCATGATGTCACCATTAGAAAAGTAAAGCTGCCGAAGACCTCAAGTTTGAATTGGGAGCGCCATGGTGAAGGTGGTAGTTCTGTGAAAACTACCAGTGACAAGACAGATGCTAAACTTGAACAAGCTGATGAATATATGGACTATTAGCCCAAGTATTTGTTTAAGATCTAGAATTTAAGTAGTGATAATAAAGGCCTATTTGTGATGGAGAGAGAGAGAGAGAGAGAGAGAGAGAGAGAGAGAGAGAGAGAGAGAGAGAGAGAGAGAGAATGAAGTAATTTTTTAAACTGAGAAAAAAAAAGTGTGCTTAAAATATTCTGCAAGCCAGCTTCAAGATTCCAAGAATCAGGCAGTTTAGCTACTGTGGGATTTTAACAAGATGAGCTATACAGATTTTCTGCCTGGGAAGGAAAGGGTTAGTGAAGAAACAGATTGTCAATTAAGCATGAGTTGAAAGTTCAGCTTTCAGAGGATCCCGAATTTAAACCTCACATTTCAAGAAACAGATCCTGACGAACAGAAACAAATGAAGGCTATGGATAAGGAGACTTATGTAAGCCAAGTGCATGAGTTTCTGTACCCATGTCATTGGCTCACGTAAATGCCAGACGTCATTTTATATCCAGCCTAGATATAGCAGACGTTGGCCTTTAAGTATAGATTGCTATGAGACAAAATTGCCCTTGAATGAGAAAGGAAGTTTACTGGTGAGAAAAATGATTTTCCCCAGTTAACAGTTAAAACCCTAATCATAGAAATGTTTTCAAGTAGAGGTCAAAGGGTGGGAAAAGAGAAGAGCTATAATGATATTTCAGTTCTCACCTAAAAAGAAAAAAAAATCAGCTCCAGTTTAAATTGCAATGTGTGGGTTGTGTACATAGATCGCTCTCCTCCCTCTCGCCTAAAACCTCAGGCTTCATGTTAAGTGGGACAAATCACATCGTTCATAGTTCTGCTCTGCTTGGTACAGCTGCTGGCTGCAGGTGGTGCCCTAAAAATATATTGTTTGTTTATTTTGTGTTGTAGCAGTCTCCAGAATGGTACCGAAAAGTACAACCGCTCTCTCCTTTGTGTTGGTGAACCACATGACGAACGACTAAGACCTCTGCCAAACCCAGCGTGAAAAGACCCAAATAAGAGGCCCAGGTAGTGCTCGAGGCTCAGCTTCTGATAAGTTCCATTTTCTTTAGAGTCATGAAGCAAAGCTGACAAGCAGACTATCTGTCATCAGTACCCCTCGACTGACTGGGTCGCAGTGAAGCAAAGCCAAGCTACAAACTGCCTTTGTTGGGAGAAGAATTGAGCTGCTCTGGAGATTAACATCTGTAAGCACATGAGGCAGAAATGAAAAAAAAAATCAATAACACATCACAGAAGCAAAATAAAACAGAGATGAATCCAGGTAAATGTTCACATAGATTATTTAAATAAAGCTTCTAATGATTTTTTCTTTAATAACTTGCATGATCAAATGGTTTTTCCACTCATACTGGCAGAGCACTGAAGGGTAACTCTGCTTACCTCACAGTTGTTGAACACAACCCAATAATTGATATGTAAGCTGTCTTACACAAAATAATAATACATGAGGTTTACATTACCCATTAATACCATTCTAGTCATTTTTCATTAGGCGAGTCTCAAAACAATAAACCTCCCCCAAGGTAAGGATTTATATGAGGTAATTGTTACAAAGGCAAGATTGACAACTGTAATTTCATGCCAAGCAACTCTTGGCAAGGCATTTCTTGCTATTGAAAAATAACAAATAAAAGAATCAATGGGATTCTGATAAAAATCTAGAGAATTATTAAGTAAAATATAAACTAAGAATGATTATATAAAAATATTTTAAAAAGCCCCATTGCCTTCTAGCAACCCAGTAGAATTTAGAGCACAGAAATACAATTAGATTATTAACACAAGAGGGAATATGTAACCCAAAGAGTAGACTGCTAATCAGATCACTTTTAGTTATTGTGGGAACTATGGCTATTGGCTGCATATGTATTCTACATGTGCATGGGATATATATGGTGTATTCAATATGATCATGATTCCAAATTTCAGAAAAAGAATTTAGCCAGATGGTGGTGGCACACACACCTTTAATCCCAACACTGGGAAGGCAGAGGCAGACAGATCTCTATAAGTTTGAGTCTAGTCTGGGCTACAGGACAAGATAGCCAGGGCCACACAGAGAAACCCATCTCAAAAGAACAAAGCAAAGCAAACACACTTAAATTACAGTGAGCAGAATGGGAAAGAGACTTAGGGAGAAAGTAACCTGTTGGTGCTGACTACAGTCTAGTGAGAGGTGGTCAGCACTCAGGTGGAGGCCACAGCCTTTGCTGTCATCCTATGCATCGTGCTCCATAGTCACACACCTCCATGCTCTTCACATTTGGACCTTACCATCTAGTGACTCTTGCTGCTGCTTCCTCATCTTGCCTTACTACTCTCTGTAGGGCGGCAATTATATTGGCCACACTGTTGCTGACCCACAATCCTGTAGGATGTGCATACACATCATATACATTGTTGTTTTCACAAGAACCGAGGTTGCAGGAGTAAGGCAAAAAGGTTGACTCTCCCCTACTGCTCCAGTGACACAGATCAATGTCCTCAGTAGTTACTATCCAGAGAACAAAAGACTGTGACATTCTTTCTAGCTCTAAACAGGTGAAGAGGAATGTACATTTTCCATCGAATCGACTTGACTTTAAAACACTGTTTAAATCAAGTTTGGAGCAAGGATACCAGCAGTTTTGGCCACCATTTTCTAATTTCCTAACAGTGAGCTTCCTTTGATAACTTTTCCTTTAATTTTGTGATGTGTAAGCAACACTAACATGCTTGGGAAGTAAGTATGTTGCTCAAAAGAAACACAGATAAGTGAATCATCGACATTGAGCTTCTCTTTACCTCAGTGTACAATTCCAATTAAAGCTAGTTTTCAAGGTACCATGGGTTGCATAATAGTGATGAATCAATACAAATGGCATCTGACTAATAGGGTAACATTAAATTATAGTACATGTGAGTTGTGTGTTTATAGATTTAAGAGATGAGAGTCTTCTCTATGCCTCTGTGATAAAGAAATTTATGAAGTTGTAGAAAAATGTTAGAAGAGAGGTGGTGAATAAGACAAATGGGCAGAAGGCATTGAATAGTAAGAGAAAAAGGAAAAATAAATACTTATAAGTGTGCTGAAAATAAACTAGCCAAGCTTAAGACATGGCATTGTTGAGACTCACTGAAAGAGAACAGAGAGATGCATACATTTCTGGATGTAAGAGGAGATAAAGGGACTGAAAATACCCTTGGAGCTGTGGCTCTCTGGACTTCTATTGCTGTGGGAAGCAACTGAAGTCTTGAATGAATGAATGAATGAATATTGTTTGTCATGAACACAGCCATGTCAAAGACTCTAGTGTCTTAGACCTATGGAAAATGGCAAAGGCTTCCTCTGGTCAATGTGTGGATGTTGATAATGGGTGCAGAAAATGTCACCATAGCTTTCTCTCCACAGTTGTTTATAGCCTGAAGACTGCTTTCCTACAGAGATTAACCAAACCTGCCTCTTTGTCAGCTGTGTATATCACCCTCACCTCCTTGTTCTGATGTGCGAAGGAGCCCACCTCCCTGTTCAACTTTATATACCAATTAACACAGTAAGTTTTGGGGGTGCGGTGGCTTCTTTAGGCTACCAAATGCCCAATTTTCTGTGCATCTGTCCACATTCCGTCTTTTCTTCATTCCTTACTACCCCATTTTGATCAATCCCCAAAGTCATGCATAGCTTGCAACATCAGGACTTGGGAACCAGATTACGACACAGGTCTTAATTCAGACACCCATGTGACAGTTGTCTCCTGGGTAGAATCCAGTTACTGTACAGTAAAAAAGACAAGACTGAATTATAAACTTATTAGTGCCTACAATTGTAAGCTTGACTCGGGCTCATTGCTTGAAATGAATTTAACATGACTGGTGAGGGTAGAGACAGATGTTAGGAGGTAAAAGCAGAGTCAGAAAGCCTGCAGCTATAATGACCTGAGAAGAAAAACGGGGTGAAAATGACCAGGCCCAGGAATCATGTATCTTCCCGAGCAGAAGGATGTGTGGGCTGGCAACAGTTTAAGTCCTATTTATAAGACTGATAAAAGTGAAAGACCCAGACAGAAGATCACAGATGGTTCCTTTCCACTGTGTAAACATTATTTAGCTTTAGTGTATTTGCCCATATTTTTATTCCTTTACTCTCAAGTATAGCATGCCAAACAATAAATTATCTTTCACATTATGGCTGTCAGTACAAATCATGTTTATATCCTTCCTTTGAGAATTCATTGCTCTTATTCAAAAACAGGAACACATCTTACTATATTTCCCTACCACTATATTTAGACAGTCCAGAGAAGAGAAAAATGCCATGAAATACTTATGGCTAAGAGTCCTGTATTATACTATTTGATTAGAACTAAAATGGCATCCTAAATAATATTGTACCTTACAAATGAAGACGATAATCTGCTATTCCAGGCCAACAACTTGCGACGATTTTCACAAAATACTATGCTTTGATCGATACTAATATGATAGCTTATTTTGGAGATACTTAAAATTGAGTACAACTAATTTAGTTCTGAAACAGTTTTTTGGTTTATAAAGTATAAGAAATAGGATCTCAACTTAGTTAATTGCATGGTACACACTATACAATCAACACTTAAACCTCATGATAATAAGAAAATATTATTTGTGATTTGTTGTAGTCTATAATCCTTACCACTATCTTAAATGTATTTCTATTCTTATTCTCTGTTTCCAAATGTCTTAAGAAGTAAGATGAAGAATATAGAGGGCAAGTGAATTCAGAAACAGCTATTGTGTACAACTGGTAATAGCTGATGAGGG
The DNA here is from genome assembly GCF_943737965.1 of Phodopus roborovskii. NCBI lineage: Eukaryota > Metazoa > Chordata > Mammalia > Rodentia > Cricetidae > Phodopus > Phodopus roborovskii. The sequence continues at coordinate 12,751,187 of NW_026125397.1, forward strand.
GCGAGGAAGGCTAGTGAAGCTGGAGACGGAGTGGTATTTGGTTTTTGAACCTGGGGAAAAGGCAAACGTGGTAGGAGTTCCTTGTTTGTTTGTTTGTTTTTGCATATTGCTGTGAGTTAGTCTGAAAAGTTTATAGTACCCAAAAGAACTGCACGAAGGAGAAAATAAAGGATGCTGCCTTTATTCCTTCTCAAGGCAATTTCTGTAACATTTAGTTCCTAATTACAAAGTATTTTGTTGTACAATTGGTGGCAAGATTTAAGGATGGGTAGTCTTACACTGTGACTATTTTACCTTCAATTTCTCAGTTTGCAAGCAGGAAACCCCAGAGAATATTAATAATAAACAACCCCCCTTGCACTTAATTTGTCTTCGAAGGCTATTTGAATTCTTGCACTATTCAACTGTGTGTTCGCAGGCACATTGACTAGTTTCAAAGGACACAACAGCAATAAGCAAAATGAATGAAAGGACCTGATGAAAGGAACTGATTAACACTTATTCCCAGCAGCAGTATTTGTTCCTATTCAGGGGCGGTACACTTGGTGCTCTAAAATTAGTTTGCGGAACTTTTGTTATTTTCTGTTTGGAACACATGGTTGTTCCAGGGAACGTCTTCTGATTCTCTTTCTATTTCCTTTCCTAACCTTCAGGGAAGTACCTGTTTACACTCATATTTGCTTCTTTTTTTTTCTGTGTGTTTTGAATATTTGTATGAAGTATAGTGATGTTGCAAAAAAAAAAAAAAAAAACCAAAAAAACAAAAAAACAAATCCTGTTTGTTGACCAAGTTGTCAGCCTCTGTCTCTGAGCTCCCAGGAGATGAAAGCAGGGGACACAAACCTAAATGAGTCCAGTGTAGTGGCGTCTTGTAGTGGGGCCACACCCTTTGGGCGTCATTTCAGGGGGAGACATGACCCCTTTAAGGCAGAGGAGCTGCCCCTGCCAGTGCAAGCTCTCTTGGGTCCCAGAGAGCATCAGAAGGGCAGAGACTGCATCTCCTGGAGCAGGAGGGTCGCAGAAGTTATTTACTCTTATCTGTGTAAGTGCTTCCCCAAGAAAACACCTGTTTATTATTTATCTTGGGTCTGGTGAACTCATTTAAACCTCTGCCTTTAGTTCACCATTGTAGATATGTGTACCAATTGAGTGTACCAACTGTGGGTACAGCCCAGCCGTGCAGATGTGTATACCAACGGAGTCTATAAATTGTTGGGGCAGCTGACAGCAGAGCCTGGCCAAAATTGTTGTACTTCTAACAATAGAGCCTCTGCCTTCTAGTACATCTAACAACGAAGTCCAACATTGTGGGGTTACATAACAACTGTACTCAGTACTACAAGTACTTCTAATGACTGAAGACCCCCTTGTAGCATTTCTAATAGCGGAGCATGAACTGTGGGTATATCTAACTGAGCCCAGCACAGCACTTATATCAAACAGTATGACCTAGCATGACAGCTGCTGGCTCTTTCTGGAGCTGGGAAAAAAGAAGGATGCTTCAAGTGCTGACTATTTTCCCTTGTAAGGAGGCAGGAGTCTTGTCTTAAGAATGAAACTTTTTTTTTGATCTTTAACATTGGACTATAAGTCTCAAGACTCAGTTCTCATTTCCAGATCTATGCTAAATTTCTATCTACTACTGAAATGTAGTGCATGTAGTACAGATCCCAAGCTATTTCTATCATAGGTCTGACCTGAATGAAACAATCAACGCTGTATGGCCACCCTTGAGTCAGAGATGCAATGCCCTTGAACAGGGCTGTGTGGCCATAAGCATTACATAGAGAACCCACTCTCCTGATAGGGCTGTGCTGCCATCTTGGTGGAAGAGTACTGACTTTCCAGACTGGACTTCATGTGTTTCTGGGAAATTCAGGGCTTTAGATTCACTAGCTGTGAAGAGGAAGTGAAGTCAATGGTGTGTTCGGGCAAACTCTGAAGATGACAATCACACAAGACTAAACTTCAAGTTTGTATAAACAAAGGTATAATAGGTCTTGGAAATGCCTATTTCAGGGCAACGCTGACAACTGCTTTAGAGAATTGGTCATTTCTTCTCGGTCTGAAAAGTATCCAATTAAAAAAAATGACCTTAAATACATGCATGTTAGAGATTATTGCTTGATATATTTTCACAATTAGTTGAGATAGCATCCTTGTGGAAGATTAGTTGATCATACATACATCTATTTGTTTCTGAATGCATTCTGTCCCATCGATTTGTATATTTGCTATTATGGCCACAACATAATTTTAATCACTATAATATTATAATATATTTTAAAAACAGGAAGATGACATGTATAGTTTTGTTCTTTTAAAGATTATTTTGATTATTTCAGGGTAAATTATAGTTTCATATAACCTTTAGAGTTGTTTATTCTGTTTTTATAAAAACTGCTGTGGAGTATATGATGTTTAATCTAAATGTTTTCTTGGTAATATTGTCTAATTTATCTGGATGCAAAAGACCTTTGCATATTGGCACACTAAATAGTATATTTTAAGTATATCTATTTTATTGCCATTTAACTATATCTGATATAATTTTATGTTAAAAAATAAGGTTGGGTAACAATTTCAGTCATTCAAATATGCTAGTCCAACCACTGAGATACATTGCTCTGCCCAATAGTGTGATTTGAAACTTAGAGTCTTTTATTTGAAAGCACAGCCACCCCTCTCAGCCTACATCCATCCTCTGAAATTCAGCTGACATTCATGGTGTAGACCCAGATACCCTGGTTCTTTCTCCAATTCTGTCCTCAGCCATTCCTCATAGCCCATATCCATTTTTTTTGTGACTCACCACCTTCTGCAGACCTACTCTCTTCCAGGGACCCCACAGCCACTACACTTTGTAGAAACTCAAATAGTCTATTTGTGCCTTTCTTCACCTTCTCTTTCTAGGATACCTCTTCTCCACCTACCAATTCACACCTCAGCCCCTCCTTCTAGCCCATTTCCATTTCTTTGGGACCTTCTGCTATCCGTGGACAAACTTGAGAAACCCTTAGTTATATCTCTGCCCATGCTCCATGGAATTGAGAACACTGAATACTACTTATGAGATTTTCGGAGTCTTTTTCCTTCCCCTGCCTACTTGCCTATCATCCAGCTCTCCCACTGGACTGATTGATGCAGGACTGCTTAAGAGTCTGAACCTAGAGTTCTAACCAGAGTTTTAGATCTGAGACCAGTCAGAGTATGAACCTCGGAACCTAGAAGGGCACCAAGACTGAAAATAAAGCCCCATCTGTTAGTCCACAACCTGACAGATTGGGTGACAGCAGTCAAAGAACCGACCACCTAACAGAGGCAAGACCACCACATGTCCCACACCAAGAAAACACAGACCTCATAACTCCACAAGGCCAGACCTTGCCCCTAAAACTTGAACATGAACAACTAGGACAATACATCTTATCCAGAGACCAGCACCTCTATTGTTATTTTTCCTGAGAAGTCAGTTTAGCTGAAACACAAGACAAGGACTTTAAAACAACAACTATGAATATGTTCAGGGACCTTAATAAGGATATGAATACATGCCTCAAAAAAAGACCATGAAATCATAAACAATTGAATAAAATAATGAAAACTATTAAAGTTATGAAAAATAAAAGTTGACAGGAAATATAATTGCTAAAAGAAAAGCCAAACGAATGAAATGCAAAATGAAAAGCTCAGAAAGTTAAAAAAAAAAACTCAAAGGAAACATCAAAACAGATTAAGTGAAAGAGAGAATTTCAGGTCTTGAAGTCAAGGTAGAAAAAAATGGATGGTTCAAAGCAGACACCTACAGCTAAACACTGAGCTGAACTCCTGGAATCCAGATGCAGAAAGGGAGGAGAGATAAGAAAATGGGGTCAAGACCAAGCTACAGAAACCCAAGTGACAGCTGACCTGAACAAGGGGGAGCTCATGGACCCCCAGACCGATAGCTGGGAAACCAGCATTGGACTGGCTCAGGCCACCTGAACTTGGGTATCAGTTAAAAGGCCTGGGCAGTCTAAATGACCTCTGAAAGTGGAACCAGGATGTATCCCTGGTGCACAAAAGGAATTTTGGAACATATTCCCCATGGAGGGATAGTCCCTTAGCCTAGAGGCAGGAGGGAGGGCCTAGTCCCTACTCCAAATGACTTGACAGATTTTGATGATCTCTCCTGGAAGGCATCACCCTCCCTGTGGAGTGGGGAGGGGTGGGATAGGAGAGGGGTCAGGGGGCATGGGAGGGAGGGAAGAAGGGAGAGAGAACTGGGATCAATATGTAAAATAAGAAAAAATTATATATATGTATACACACACACACACACACACACACACACACACACACACACACACACACACAAATGAATGGCTCAGTTAAAAAAAAATGTTAAGTCTAAAGCCAGCCAGCCACAAAACATCCAGAATATTTAGGACACTATGAAAAGACTTAGCCTATGAATAATAGATACAAAGGAAGGAGAAGAAACCCAACTAAAAAATACAGACATTATTTTTAACAAAATCATAGAATAAAATTTCCCAAATCTAAAGAAAGAGAAGCCTATGAAGGTGCAAGAATACCAAGTAGACAAGACCAGAAAAGAAATTTTCTGTGACATATAATAATCAAAATAAGTGTACTGAATAAAGAAAGAATATTAAAGACTGCATGGGGAAAAAAGACTAAGCCACATATATGAACAGGCTCATTAGACAACACTTGACTTTTCAGTGGAAACTTTTAAATTCAGAAAAGCCCACCCAGATACTGTATAGGCTTTGAAAAGATTAGAGATACCAGCCTAGGTTGCAATACCTAGTAAAAGAATCAATCAGTCACAGTCAAAGGAGAAAGAAAACTATTTAATGATGAAAAAATATATAACATATTTCTGTCTATGAACTCAGCTCTATTAGAAGGAAAATTTGGGTCTGAAGAGAAAGTTAAATACACCAAAGAGGACACAGGAATAAACCCTAGAACAATTAACCAAAAGAGGTCTAAAACAATAATAAAAACAATAAAACCACAACAAAATAACAGGGATTAATAAAGATTGCTCAACAATAACACTCAATATTCCAGTTACAATTACCACAATGAAAATACATAGACTAGCATATTTGATTAGAAAATAGGACTCATCTTTCTGCTGCCTCCAAGAAATACACATAACTATTCCTTGATATTGAACAGACATTTATAGATAGGAAAGATGCTACTCTAGAGTAGGAGGATGGAAATGGTAGTTCAAGCAAACAAAATAAGAAGCAAGCAGGCATAGCTACTTTAATATCTGACAAATAGTCTTCAAACAAAAACTAATCAGGAGAGACTGGGAAGGGCACTACATACTCATCAAAGGAAAAGAAAACATGAAGAGACATTAAGGTTCTAAACACCTATGCATCAAATGCAAGGACAACAAAGTTCATGAAAGAGATATTGCTACAGCTAAAATAAAATATTAGCCCAAATACAGTGACAGTGGGTGACTTCAGTACCTCTAATTTATCATCAACATATAGGCCATCCAGTCAAAACCTAAACAGATGAACTCTGGAGTTAAAAATATCATAATCAAATGGCACTAACAGGCATCTAGAGATTGTTCCTCTCAAACACACACACACACACACACACACACACACACACACATATACACACACACACACACAATTAGAGGTAAAAAGAGAAAGTACAAGAGACACCATGGAAATTCAGATAATCATAAAGATATACTTTATGATACAAAACACAAAAGGTACAATATTGTCATTACATACAACTTGGCAGTGACAAACAGACCTATAAGCAGATTTAAGCTCCACTCAATGTGACAGAAATCACTCCTGGTAATGAAAAGCTAGCCACCTCCCCAATATCAGTGAAGTCATGGACCGTGGAGGAGAACCTATAAGTGACATTTTACTAAATTAGCATAATCCCTAATTACTTTATAAATACATGTTCCTATACTCACAGGTAAGTGTAGCTCTCATCACTCTAAGGAAACTTCTTTTTGCAACAGACAGAGACCATTAGAGGAAACCAGAAGAGGTCAAAATGCAGAGGGTATGGATTTCAGTCCCAAATAATTTATCTGTAACATCAGTCCTAAACCCAACGCTCAGGAATCATTGCAGAAGATACCCAGACACAATTCCACATACCTACAGATACCTGGTTTTTGAAACAGATGCCAAAAATAAACATTGGATGAAAGATAGCATTGTCTATAAATGTTGCTGGTCAATCTGAATAGCTAGATATAGAAGAATGAAAACAGATTCACAGCTATCATCTCACACAAAATTCAATCCTAATGGACCAAGGTCATCAACATAAGACAAGATACCACAAACTGATGGAAAAGAAAGTAGGGGATGCCCTTGAATTTATTAGCACAGGAAAGGACTTCCTGATAGTAAAGGGTGTAAGGCTGACAATTAACTAATAAATAGGACATTGGAAACTTAAAACCTTCTTCCAGCAAAGGACACCACCACCATTCTAGCAAAGACTAACCCACAGAATGGAATAAAAAATTACCTATTATACATCAAACAGATGTATAGAATATACAAAGGGCTAAACAAACAAACATATGAAAAAAACCAGAAAAAAACAAAACTGAATGTGAAGTGAAGAATATGAATAACACAATTAAGAATGTGGACTAGAATTCAATAGAGCATTCTCAAAAAATGAAACACAAACGGCTGACAAACATTTAAACATGTTCAACATCCTTAAACCATCTGCAAAATCAAACTCATTGGAAATTTCATTTTACCCTAGTTAGAACGTCAAGATTAATAAAACAACAGATGCTTGTGAGGGTGTGAAGCAAGTGGATCACTTACTCATTGCTTGTGGGAGTGAAAACTTGTAAAGCCACTGTGGAAGAATACATGCACTTCCTTAAAGAGCTGAAATAGATGGACAAAAGATCCCGATACACCACTCTTGAGCATTTACCCAAAGGACTCTATATCTCACCACAGAGATATGTGCTTATTCATTGCTGAACATATTCATACTCATAAAAGATGGAAATCAGAAAGCCTAGATGTCCATCAACTGATGAATGGGTAATGGAATTATAGTATATTCACAGAAAGGTTTTTCTTCAATTATTAAGAAAACTGAAATTTGTAGTGAACTTGTATAGCTAGAAACAATGAACCTGAGTGAGGTAACCCAGAGCTAGAAAGAAAAACATTCCATGTTTTTTTTTCTTACAGATGAATATTAGCTTTCAAGCTTTAGTTATGGGTAGGTCACTCACAATATCTACAGAGATTAGGTGGTTAGTAAAGGGGACTAGTCAGGGGGAGGGGATCTTTCAAGGAAGGGTAAATGGCATGCAGTGTTATAAAGGAATAAAGGATAAACTAGGAGAATTAAATGGGGGTGGTGGGGAGAAAATAGTACAGAGGAGAAAATATGGGGAAGAGTAAGCAACAATAAAGGCCTTTTGAAAAGCCACATGGAAACCTACTTCTGTATATATATATTAGATGAAGAATTAGACACCATATGCTACTAAATAAAGCCTCCAGTAGTGGGGGCGAGGCACATCATTTATTGTTGTTGGCCAAAGGTTATCTCCTAGAACCATCACTCTAAACATTATAAACTACTGCCTATTCTATTGGTGCCCCCCCCCCCAGACTAATGGTAAGACCCTATTGCTGAAGGAAAGAACCAGAGGTGTTGGACAGTTCCCACGGGAATAGTGCTTTCCAGATCAATTAAGCTAAAGGCAATTTCAAACTCCCCATGACTGACAGCATGCACAAGCTCAGTACAAGTTTGTCTGATGAAATCCCAGCACAGAAAAGGAGACTAGGCCCAAAGTCCTACCCCTTGACTAACAAAAGTTATTTGCAATTTATAGCTACTAAAAGAGGGAAAACTCAGTTTTTATCAATTGAGAGACTCTGTGTATATCTGCCATAGTCAAAGGAAGGCCTCGTGCTCAGTAGCAGGTGACCAGCACAGAATGGAGCACAGAATGGACTCCAGGTTTGTTTGGTGGTGTTTTTGTTTTGTCTTGTTTTTGTGTGTGCATGAGGATGCGTGCGTGCGTGTGTGTGTGTGTGTGTGTGTGTGTGTGTGTGTGTGTGTGTGTGTGTGTAGTGTGTCCCTTTTTGTCAATAGAATGAGAAAGAACATGAAGTTGAATGTGGCAGATACAGAAGATCTGGAGGAGAGGGGAAAATGTGATCAAAATATATTGTGTGGAAAATGAAAAACAAAGCCCAGGCTGTTTTGAAGGCTTGTGGGTTCTGGAGAGTTCTTTGGGAACGTACAGTTCTACTTCCCTACTTTCACAGAATTTTGTCCTAATGAAATGTATTTATCTGATCTTCATTTGCTCATTATCTCATACTGCTTTGCATTGAATTAACATAACTACTCATAGTTTCTTTTATACATTATATTAACATGCATAAATTTAAATGTGACTTTTTTCTCTTATTTCACAAGAACGGAATGTTGGAATATATTTGTATTTGAGTTATAGTCATAGTTATAATTTTATACACCTGATCAAAACAACACAGTCTATAATAAACAGGGATTGAAGTTGTTAAGTGTGAATTAAATTTTTATTTGAAATGTATTTGTTGTTAGTACTAGAATGAGAGTCCAGCATGATTCATATTTTAGTATAGTGTTTACTTGTAAGCACTGAAAAATCTTGTTCTTAAATATCAAAGTAGTGAGTACATTTTGTGTGATGATGTTACCCAATTTATGAGACTTATTCTAAGCTGCATGCCACAATTTACACATTCTCTATCACAAAAATCATTTCAAATAACCTGCCAACTGGCAAATCTATTAGGTTTTCCTTCTACTTTAATGAAAGCAAAGAACTGGAAATTGCTCAATTTGCAACAATTTCTGGGAAATATATCAAAAACATGACAAAGATCTAATGAACAACTATTAATCATACCCCAGAATCTCTCAAAGGCACGGATCCTGATTAAATTAAAATGTTTGTAAAGCGTTATAAGATTATTGACTTTACATTGGTGTCTTTTTATATAGTACAATGTTTTGTTAATTTAAAATGTCATGTGCTCTGTTTTATTCTTATCAAACTATAGCACTACAGACAAGCTTAGGTTAGTTTATAAAACCTGTAAAAAATTATAATATAAATGGATAAATAATTTTTCACTCTGAAACACATAAGACAAATCAAATTTACTTTTTGTATCAGTAAATCTGTTTACAGATGTGTCATGGCTCAAGACTAATCCTGGTACTTAGGAGGCTGAGGTAGGTGAATGGCCTGGAGTCTGTGGCGTGCCTGGGCTGCAGAGTGAGCCTCTGTTTCAAAATGAAATTGGAAAAAAAAAAGTAAAAAGAAAAAAGGGAAATGTTTGTCTTATTTTCTCCACGAAAATAAGTATAAAAACCGGATATCCCCATGACAACCACATGGCTTCTGAATATGGCGTATTTGAGAAGCAGATCATCCCATCTTCCCAGCCATCCTTATTAAGCCAAACAAGCTCATGGCACTACACACTTCATAGTGGCTTAAACAGTAGGACCCACATCTTTACCCAATTCATGTAAATGAGTGTTTCCAGATTCAAGGGGACTTGAGAAGCAGCAAATACAACAATCCCACTTGCCTGTGCATACTGCACACATTAACAAAAAGCTGGGTCTCAAAAAGCACCCCAGCACAGAGTCTAGTAATCTTGGACGAAGTGGTTCAAAAATTGTAAACTAGGCAAGTCCGAGTACCATAAATGCCAAATAGAAATTATTAATCTGTAATAATGGGAGTATCTGCATTTCATTTGTCTGAAAGAACGTGTTTCCTTTATTACTTTTTATTTAACTATAATCTGTTGAACAATGATTTCATGTATACTACAAAGCACAGAGTTTTATGACCAGGGAAGATATGTGACTGACGGGGGGTATGACTTGACAATTGCTATATTTTAATCTGATAATTTGTGTATGGTTTCTAAGCCTCCTCTAAAGAGTGTGGGAAATACTAGACTTATTTACATTTTTACCAATATCCTATGCAAGTCTCCTAAAAGAATATTAATCACGCAGCTGTGAATTTAGAAGTATGTCGGATGTAAAGGAAATAAAGGAAAACAAAGGCAAGCAATTTTGGTTGGTGAGGTTTATATTAAATTTAGGAATATTGATTCTCTGGATGTGGCTAGAGCAAAAAAAAAAATTATCTGGCTTTGTTTTCCAATGACTTTTTTTTTTTTTTAATTCTAACATAATTTCAATAAATATAGTTACTTGAGTCATTACAACAAATCTTTCCCCTTAAAATAACATTTGTATATATTATAATGTTTTAGCCACCATGTTGCTTACAGGAGTGAGGCTAATGTGCATAGACACCAACTCCTCTGTCCCCGGGAGACAGCTAACCAATCATGGGATTCTTTGCCCAGATAGACAATGGTAACAGCATTCGTGTTCAAAGTTGTCTCTCTTCCTTTCTATTGGAGCATGACCACTCTCTTTTGTAAAATTTCATTTAAATTAAAAACAAACTTATTTTACATACCAATTCCAGTTCCCTCTCCCTCCGGTCCTCCCATCGCCCCCACCTTCTCTTAACCAGCTATGTATGGGAGCAAAGGCTTTTAACAGGTTCTGCTGCCTTGAAGGACTGTCACATGGTCAAAAGCATATATTCATGCTAGCAGGCTTTCTAATCTTTATCTTATCAGTCACACACTGCTTAAGAAATTGTATGAATCTGGTTGTAATATGAAAACACTGTTTCCCAGTCAATCTTCTTGCTCTCCCAACACTTAGTTAATGTGTTTGCAAATGTGGGGATTTGAAAAACATTTCTTTCTTTCTTTCTTTCTTCTTCTTCTTCTTTTTTTTTTTTTTTTTTGTATTAAAAATGCACACACCTGTATGCCTTTCGAATGCAACAGAAGCTGAGGAAGCTGGAAGATTGACACCTGGCTCATCGTCAGGGTTTTCTGCTTGGCTGGAGGCTGTATGATTAGTATTATACTTGGCTTCCTTTGGCCATAGATGGGAGATATCTATGTGTGTAATGCAAATTTGGGTTCTGTGAATGCTACTTCCAAAATAAGCCAGGAGCTGAATGGCAGAAAACACAATTGGGTAATAAGCATTTGGGGGTTCGGAAATCTGTGAAAGAAAGGCTGAGCCACTGCAAAGTAAAAGCCAGAGAGATTTGGAATTAATTAAGAGCAGCTACTGGGAGAGCAGCCATTTATGGAAGCAGACTTGAACCAGACATCCTGGAGGCCAGCTTCAAAGACGGATGCAAGCAAGAGAGACAGTTTAGCTGACTTTGCAGAATGCAGGAGGAGAGTAAGAAGCAAAGATTATGTCCCAAATTGCATACGATGCATTCTTACCGCGTCTCCCATGTTTTCTGACTGTACCAGGTTTGTATCATCAAGAACCCGTTCCCATCTCTTGTGACGCCCTCAAGCAGAGAAACCCATATCTCTCTGGTTTTTTCTAGAAGCCGACAGGGTCATTCACCAGGAACTGTTTATTACACTGAACAGAACTGAGTATTTGATTATCTGAAGGTGATTCAGAAAGGGGAACAGATATGTGAGACAGAATTTCATCCGTTCATCACTGCAGCAAGGGTGATCATAATGACCAGAGGGAAATGTGTTCTTAAGGCAGAGAAATTGCTCAAGACAAGCCCTTAGGGGAACAGCAGATACTTTTTAGCCCAAGGCTGGCTAAACGACAGCAAGCCCAAAGGCAGAAAGTATATAGAACTTAATTATGTACTTCCCAACTATTCTCTGTTATGCCGCAGTCAGCACTGCAAAATAAGCACTGCTGTCCTCAGAGGAGGAACAAGCGAAAACGACAGGTAAGGATGGGATGCTGCTCCTCCATTCTGGAGGCAATGCGGAGAGGTGGGGCGAGAATCCAGTCACATCAGCTTAAAGATGTTCTGTCTGCTCTGCACTGTGTGTACTGTGTGCACTGTGTGTACTGTGTGCACTGTGTGTACTGTGTGCACTGTGTGTACTGTGTGCACTGTGTGTACTGTGTGCACTGTGTGTGCATTGTGTGTATTGTGTGCATTGTGTGTACTGTGTGCACTGTGTGTACTGTGGGCACTGTGTGTACTGTGTGCACTGTGCACTGTGTGTGCATTGTGTGTATTGTGTGCATTGTGTGTACTGTGTGCACTGTGTGTGCATTGTGTGTACTGTGTGCATTGTGTGTTTTGTGCACTGTGTGTGCATTGTGTGTACTGTGCACTGTGTGTGCATTGTGTGTACTGTGCACTGTGTGTGCATTGTGTGTATTGTGCACTGTGTGTGCATTGTGTGTACTGTGCACTGTGTGTGCATTGTGTGTACTGTGTACTGTGTGCATTGTGTGTATTGTGTGCTGTGTGTGCATTGTGTGTACTGTGCACTGTGTGTGCACTGTGGGTACTGTGTACTGTGTGCATTGTGTGTATTGTGTGCTGTGTGTGCATTGTGTGTACTGTGCACTGTGTGTGCACTGTGGGTACTGTGCACTGTGTATACTGTGTACTATGTAATGTGTATGCTGTGCACTGAGTATGCTGTGCACTGTGTACATTGTGTATATGATGTACTGTGTATGCTGTGTACTGTGTACTATGTCTGCACTGTGTGTACTGTGTGCATTGTGTGTACTGTGTGTACTGTGTATAATGTGTATGCTGTGCAGTATGCATCCTGTGTACTGTGTATACTATGTACTGTGTATACTGTGCATCGAGTCGTTAAAGGTTGGTTTTACTGTGTAATATATTTTTCTTTGGATAGTATATCGCCCTTGACATATACATCTACATCCAAATTTATTTATGTAGAAATTTCCTACATTCGAATGTCTTACACAGGTTTAATAAAACTGTAGCTAAGTTATATACACACACAACACAAATTCAAATAGCTTTCTAAAAATGATCATATATATATTCTAAAATCTAAAATCTAAGATCTAAAAATGGTCATATATATCTATCCATTTTTGTATGACATCTTCATATCATCTTCGAGGCATAGGTGTGAGTTTGGAAAATTGTAGGTTCAGTAAAAATGATGTTTTTGAGGGTGTATTTTGTTTAAACCCCCTTTCTCATGAGTCTCATGAGTTTAGGTATTTCATGTCTCTTAATTCCAGACCTATTTCCACTTTCCTCATGCAAAACTATCTTAATAGACTGACAAGTGAAGTAACCATGAAAGTCTTCTAGCCAGCTTACCTCTACCTCCCAATAAACAAAATAAACCGTTTCAAAGTTTGAAACTGTCCAGAAAGACCTTCATTGAAGGTGTGTCTTGGATTGGACATACGGAAGTGAGGACACTCTATGCTTGTTATCCAGAACATTACCTGCTTAACATCACTGAAACTCTTCCTAAGCTGACCTGGTTTGTCTTTGAGGACAGGATCCTTGAAAGCCAGGACTCCCAAGATCAAAAGACCTTCATGAAGTTTCTTAGACAAAACTGACTGACTGCTGGATACCCTCTAACGTTATGTAATCGAGCTGTATTCTAAGTATTCTTGGTGCCATCATAATTGATATTTCCATGATTAGAACCATAAAACGATCTAAAGAAGAGAAGAGGTGGCCACTGAACTTTTGGAAAAAAAAATCTACCCTTCCTCTCAGAAGATGTAGCTATTTCTCTCTTATATTTAGCCTGTATCCCACCTGCACTTTCTTTATTCTGTACCCGTGATCTCCTCACACTTCAGTGATTTCATAGCTGATTTATAAGCCCCATCTCTGCTTCCATGGTTTCTCAGGTAAAGAACCTTCCTTCGTTGCTCAATGAGGTGTCTTTAGCGCCTAGTACTGCGGCTCCAAGAGAGGTAAGAGCTCATCTAATTTGGGTTAAAAAATGATAATACTTCAAAGAAGAACCCAACTCAGAATTTCTAGATATTAGGCTTTTCTGCAAAGATTTCTAGTTCTTTCTTTGGGACTAGGAGTCAGTGAACTACAATAAGAGGTCTTATTTCTGATCAGGGGCATGCCGATGTGATCCACTATGTCTATTTTGATCTCAGGCATGGCATTTCATGATCACCGGGCAGAAGGTGGCTCCATTAGTCTTGTTTCTTATATGACAACTAGCACCTCCAACAGAAATACAAGCTGACACACAGGAAGTGTTTTTGTGTTTGTTTTTTTGTGATGGTGATGTTGTCTATGGATGTAGCCCAGAGTTGCCTTGAATTTAAAAAATTCTGTATCAGCCTCCCAAGTATGCAGACTCCAGCCACATTCTATAACCCTTGGCTAAGAATAAGTTTTTAAATTTTTCATTATAGAGGTTTATAAAATGTTTACTGGCACAATACATTTAGACTATCTTAACTATATATATCATAATATCTTTTTGTTTTGCTTTGGTTTTTATTTGTTACTGAGACAGGATGTCTTTATGTGGCACTGGCTGTCCTAGATCTCACTCTGTAGACCAGGATGGCTTTGAACTCACAGAGATCTAATTGTTTCTGCCTCCTGAGTGCTGGGAATAAAGGCGTGTGCCACCACATTCAGCTATAATATCTCATGGTGAAAAAGCTTTTTTCTTAAACCTAGAGACATTGATACCATTTTACATATAACTTATTGTTTCTTATTATTAACTTGTGAGTTAATACATCCCTCAAAGTAATTAGCTGAAGAAAGCTAAAGAACAAAAATATTTAAGGTTGTGCATATCAATTACAGGTCTACTTGGAACCTAAGATATACATATACTTATACATGTGTGTATGTGTTTTAGAAGCTCACATAAACACCTAAATTCATGTACATCAAAGCTGTAAACTTTCTAAACCTCGCAGAATTACATAGTTAAGTTTTCTAAGTTTCTTCAGGAAAAGTTGTTTTTATTTATATCTTTGTTCTAATAATGCAAATAATTTGTCTGTATAACTTAAGCATTTGTGACACACATTTGATGTTTGTAACTTCTTTACCTCCTGATAAAAATGAGGGTGCTTTATTTTCACAACATAAAACATTGAGACATGGAAGTCTAGGGGTAGAACCTAAAGTAGGAATTGTTCTGAAAAAGGAGGGAATATAAAAAATGGTAGATCTTGAAAATCTAGGGAGAATGAAGGTGCCAGGCAAATAGAAGAAATAATTTGTGCTAACAGTTCATCAAAAAGGAACATCAAGAGAAAAAAAAATATTGAAATCTTTCTTCTTAGGTAGGAAGAACGTGAAGTGTGAAAACTATCGAAGGTTCCTTTACAATCTTCAGAAAAGTCTACCACAATTGAAACTAGTCGAATCTTTATGACTGGATAACATAAAAGCCTCTTTGTCAGTTGCTGATGTAAAGCAGTATGCACAGATTTGGGAAGACTTGATTTAACGCAGAAAATTCCTGTTATAAATGACATTAATTGGAAAAGCCAAAAGACACACGTTCAACATAGAATCCATGAGCACTGAGTTTGCCCGGAAGGAAACAATCCCAGAAGCACTAGAGTGGTTAGTTGTCAACACTCACTGCGAGGATGATCTGGAGGGAACTATGAGCCACTTCTATGTATTGGTAATCCAGAAAACACCCTGAGACAGTGATGTATCGATGGTCTTCTGGGGCCCAGTCTGGGGCGGGTGTCACAGATGTCACCATACATCCTGGTCCATTCTCCATCCACCAAGATCGGTGCATTGAAATATTAAATGTCAGGATAAGGTCTGTTTCCTGCAAGAAGGCAATTTGGAAGGATGAGAAAAACTGTAAATATTAGTTTATTTAGGATGAACTTATTTGTGTTTTCCGTTTGAAAATGTAGGTCCTTCTCCATCTCCTAATGTATGATAGAGGTACTTAAAGAACAGTTATTATGTGCATGTAAATACTACTTCTGAAGGTTTGACTGACCATGATGCTATCAGTTAAATTATTGTTTTTGTAAAAATACCAATGATTTACATTTGGGAACTTGGAACTACATAACTGGGTGAAATTAGTGTTATCATAAATATTCACTTCTTTTCTCTCCATATATTTATTTTTCAAATATTTTAGTTTTCCACACTGAATTTAAATTTGACTACATTTACCTTAATGTTGAAGCTAATGATAGGATTATAAGAGAACTTTCCATAGTATAATACACTATTACTTGTTTCTTCCCCTTTCTACTAAAGTTGGTCCTGTCTGTCCACATGCAATTGGTTCCAGGACACTGCAGATAACAAAATTCAAAGAAGCTCATGTCCTTTATATTAAAAGACAGTGATGGGAATAAAATGCATAGTCTTGAATATGGAGGGGGAAACTGTTTCAGCCAATCATTATCTTCAATCTTGTTAACGTCTGTTGTGAATTTGCTCATAACATTTCTTAGAAAATATCAGCAAATTCTTATAGTTTAGAGATAGTAAACTTGCAGCTCTTTACATGAACTGGCTGGTGCACAAAGTGATTGATTATGCACACTGACAAATGGGTATCAATGGCAAACAAACAGAAGGAAGGTACAGGGAATGCACCTAACACCTTCCATTTCTCAGCAAGGCACGGGGGGTGACTAGTGTGGGAACTGTCTTACTTCCATGTGCATGCGCGTGGTATGGGGCTATAGGAGCAAACCAGCCTCACTCCAGATTCAAGTGCTCATCTCCAGGCAGATGGAAGAGAGTATCTCTTGTTCCCGAGGCGATGGAGAAAAGTGTTAAGAATTCCTTGGCTTTTTGGAGCCCATTATCTATGCAGAGATTGCTGTAATTTAAGAGAAGCTGTGCTCCAGAGAAAAATGCCATGTGACAGGGTTCAAGCACAGTTTGTTTTTGTTTGTTTGTTTGTTTGTTTTATTAGGGAAAAGGATCATAACAAGGGGAAAGGGAAGGGGAGAGATGGGCTTCCACAGACAGGAGCATCAGGAGAGAGGAGAAGAAAGGAAAGGGGGCAGAGTGAGAGAGAGAGAGAGGAACAGAGAGAGAGAGAGAGAGAGAGAGAGAGAGAGAGAGAGAGAGAGAGAAAGAAAGAGAGAGAGAGAGGGATGGGAGGTGGGCAGGGCCCTTTCAAAAAAGGAATATAGTGAATGTGCACAGGTGGTGCCCTTAGTGGCTGCAGCTGAGGGCGTATCCTGTCAGAACCACTAGGCCGACCAGGACAGATGCCTGAATACTAACAGGGATACCTTGCTCAGCCTAGATATCAAGGATCTTGGTCCTGTCTCAAGAGCCTTTGCTGATTCCCCATGGGAAGCCTGACCTTCTCTGAGGAGTGGATAAGGGGCAGAGTGGGGAGAAGGTGGCTGGAGCAGAAGGACAGGAGGGAGAGGGAACTGGGATTGGTATGTAAAGTAATATTGTTTTAAAAATAAAAATAAAAAATAAATAAAAATAATTTCTTGGAAACTTGGAGACACAGAGCTTGCAAGCGACTCACCCTTAATAAGCCTGCAGTCAAAGCACCTGCTAAGTGGCCAAACAAAAAAAAATGATGATGTTTTTTGGGAGGCAAATATATTGCTACAGGAAATGGGTACAAAGTAAAGAAGTTTGGAAAAACTTTATGGTCTATCATGAGAGAATTAACTGTGGGTATTTCCCATGGCTTTCCAAGAAGAACAGAAATTTTGCTAGCAGGGCCATAAACAGCTGAATCTCTCCTGTTTCATATTCCCAATTTTTATTTTTAATTGATAATATTTTTTATTTAAATTTGAAACAAGCTTGTTTTATATGTCAATCCCAGTTTCCTCACCCTCCTCCCCTCCCCTCTTTCCCCCACCCCCACAACCCCCATTCTATCCCCTTTCTGTCCCCAGGAAAGATAAGGCCTTCCATGGGGAATCTTCAAAGTCTGTCATATCATTTGGAGCAGGGCCTAATCCCTCCTGCATGTGTCTAGGCTGAGAGAGTATCCCTCTATGTAGAATGGGCTTCCAAAATCCACCCATCCACTAGGGATAAATACTGATCCACTACCAGAGGTCCTATAGACTGCCCAGTCCTTCTAACTTACACCTATGTTCAGAGGTTCTGGGTCAGCCCTTTACTGTTTTCCTAGCTCTCAGTCTGGGGTCCATGAACTCCCTCTTGTTCAGGTCAGCTGTCTCTATGGGTTTTTCCAGCTTGGTCTTGACCCCTTTGCTCATCACTCCTCCCCCTCTGCAACTGGATTCCAGGAGGTCAGCTCAGTGTTTAGCTGTGGGTGTCTGCTTCTGTTTCCATCAGCTACTGGATGAAGGCTCTAGGATGGCATATAAGATAGTCATCAATCTCATTACCGGGGAAGGACATTTAAGGTAGCCTCTCCCTACTACTTAGTTAGTTGGGGTCATCCATGTTTTGAAGAGGGAGAAGTAATATGAGAAAGTAGAGCAGGTAAACTGGTAGTCATATGCCTGCTGCTGAGGTACTTAATGCAAGGTAGTGTCTCTGAAACGCCCAACACTGTATCATGAGCAATTCAGTTTGATAATCCTCCAAAAGTCTTGTTGGTGCCTAGACACCTTCTCTGACCTCTTAAACTCTTTTCTTTTGCTATTTCGGCTCGGAGGAGTGATAACAATAATTGCTAATTAGGAAAAGCATGGTTATGAAGACAGGAGACCATACTGAACAGGTCTTTCCTATGGAGCGGGCAGGACATGAACTTTGAGTGAAACTTGAATATCTTATTAGAGTGCTGGAAAGCCACTTCCATTTTGTTGTGGAACAACTTCTAACTGTGTAGCTCTGGCTGGCTTGGGGCTGGATGTATACACCAGACGTGGCTTAGAATGTATGGAGACCCTATGTAAATTAAAGGATACTGTGCACGTCCAAAAAGTAATTTCTCTATGCTGTGCTAAGCGATACAGCCCCTTTCCCTTTTCCTCTTCCCACTCCAGTTTCACCCATCCCTCCCCCCACCAAGTTTAGGTGTCACATGCATGTGTAATGGGTATACATGTCCATGCAATGCACGTACTTGTATTGCTCTCTACCTTATTATTATGTTTCAAATGATAACATGACGTTTAATTTAGAAGGTTCTGAATGGCAAATTGCCTAGATCTCATGTTTAAACAGCTTTCCTATCAATAATCATTGAAATCCCATGGTTTTAATTGTTATCCATCAACTCTTTTTGAAATACATAGTGTATGGAGATCCACCTGCTTCTTCCTCCAAGTGCTGAGGTTAAAGATAAGCACCACCATCCCTGGTCAGCTACTTCCATTTGTAAAAGAGACCATTTATGGAATGGCAGTGACTTCAGATGGGTTCTTATTCAAAGAAACAGGAAATCTGTCACGTCATTAATCTGGTTGTGACAGAACCAGAATCTGAGCAATGGGTAGGTTGTCTCTATGAGGGAGGAATAATGTGTTCTGCTTCTGTCTCAGCATTCCTCACTGAATATCTGATTACATAAGAAAATCAGAGGAATCACCAGGGATGAGGAGGATGAAGAAAATGGCTTAAAATGGCAATTAGATCAAGCTGAAGATGTGAGGGTAACCAGGTCTACACAGTCCAGAAGTAACACAATTTGGTCTCTAATAGCTAAGGTTCTTTGATGCAGTTATCTCAGGATCTCTGTAGTCTGATTCTCCCACAGGAAATTATCCCTAGAGATGAGGCTCCATCGGGAAGGATGGGAGAGGGGACTTTACAAAACTGAAAAACTGGCTCTTTGCATTATTGCTCCCCATCATCTGTGGCAAGACTTATTGCTCATATAAAACTAAAGTTAGTAAACAATTATAAATGAGTTTGTCTGGGGTGATCATTATTTTAGGACAGAAACTAGGTCAGAGACCATGATGAGGAGAATCTGGTTGTTGATTATCTCATTAAGCAGGGTCTGTCAGGACTTCTGCTGTGAAATCCCTTCTCCCTTGGTAACTCTCAGCAGAGAAGTGCAATTGGAGTCCACAACTTCCCAAGAACTACATTAAGGCATTGCCATTAGCAGAGTGTATGTGCAGTAGACGTCCTATGATCAGCAGCATTAATTTATAACTTTATGTTCTAAAAACTGATAGAAAAGGAGAGGAGGAGAGAAAACATAGCTAAAATAGAAGAGGCAATGGATACAAGAGATGAAGGTGTCTAGGAAGCTAAAATGGGGATACCTCAGTTCACTCAGTCAGCTCCGCCATGTTGGCAATAAGGGAAACAGAACAAACCTTCATATCTATCTGCCTGCCTGTCTGTCTATTGTGTGTGTGTGTGTGTGTGTGTGTGTGTGTGTGTGTGTGTGTGTGTGTGTACATATGTGAGTGGATGAGGAGGTCAGGGGACAATTTGCAGGAGCCAGTTCTCACCTTCCAGGAAACATGCACCATTATCTGCCACGCAGCCTCACTGTTTAATGTAATTGCAATATGTTTGGATGGTACCTTGGATTTCCTTCCAAATTTAAAATGTTTTACCTGAGATATTGGGTTACGTTTGGCAGACTGGCCAGAGAGTATGCCTTCCTTTTTGTGTGTGCATAGATTGTAAGAATCAAATATGGGTTTTCATGCTTACAAGGGAAACACCTTACCAGCAGAGACATGATGCTAGCCTAGTTCTTCTTGCTAATATACTTGCTGCACTCTTTCTTCAGGACTATTGTAGCAGAGTTGTATAAACACCATGGCTTCAGAAATTGAGAATTTTATTGCTATGTTGTTCTAGCAGCTCTGTCTGCTCTCAAGGTACAGTCAAGATGATTTCTTCTGGTCATCAAAGGACAATATATGTCCAAGACTTTGATGACATAATGGCAGTATTTGGCTCTCTTTTGGCTCCCAAAGTGCAACCATGATCTCTGCTCTCATTTCTCAGAATATCTGTCTTATGGGCTGTGTTAAAATCCTCCCTCTATACTAGCAAGTCATTCATATTTATTTAAAACTTCATGGACTGAAATAATCTTAACTGGTTACATCTAATTACTGTATTTCCAAATAAACTCACATTTGGTGGGATTGCAATATATAAATTTGGAAGGGGCACAGTTCAACCTATAATGCTAAACTCTGATAGCTAAGGTTTATCAGAACCAGACTGCATGAATGACAGGCACTACATTTCATTTCTTTGTTTTTGCATTACCTATTTTATTGCCCACTATTAACATGTAGTTTAAAAAATCATACTTCCCATAAATTCTTACCAAAATAGCATTATTTGTCCATAGTTTCTGCCATTTCAAAGTATCTTCTTGAAAAAACAATCATATTCATTTGTTTGAAATTGTTTCTTAAGGTATTCGTTTTTATTTTATACATATTATGTCACATCTATATTATTACATAATCATTAAACTTTTTACCCACCTATTCCTCTAGAAGGTATGAATGAGCATGCTTAGGTCATTGGCTCCTCTATTTTTGACAATTCTGCATAATTTTCTCTAGAATTTGATTAAGTCAACAGTATAAAATTTATGACCATATAAATATTTTTATGGCTAAGCTGAGTTGTGAATTATGAGAGTAATTTCTTTCTTATATAACATTTCTTCCAGGAGTTAATAATTACTTCCCATCAAAAAACATACTTTATGTCTTTGAAGTAGTTTTAGGCTCAGAGAAAAAATGAGCCAAAAGTGTACTTTTCCTCTCTCAAATACATAATCTTCCTCCTATGAACATCCTAGGCCGGAATGCTAGATTTGTTGCAGTCTGTGAACCTACACTGAACATTATTGCCATTCAAAGTCTCTATTTTTCATTGTGTTCACTCTTGATACATAGTGTCTGGTTTTAGAAAATGAGCGGTGACAGGGACAGGAACCTGCTATCCTGGTATCATAGAGAATCGTTTCCTTGCCTTGGCTTTCCTCTTTGCCTCGCATACGGTCCCTGCCATCTTCCTAACTGATAGAAGCCGGCCTGTTTCATTTCTTGAAGATTTCCGCATCATTGCAAATCACAATGTGGATTTTTCCACATTGGAGTCCTTTACTTAAGATTACACATTTAAGTTTGTTCTTTTTTTATGACCTAGTAGCTGATAGCACTTTCGTTGTCTGTGTAAATCACAGTTGTTTTGTCTATTCACTCCACTGAATGACTTCTTGGCTGACTTAAGAGTTTTGGCAATTATGAATAAAGTTGCTATAAATGTCCATTGTTCAGGGTTAATATGGACATAAGATTTTAACTATTTGAGTAAATAAATACTGGAGAGCCGGTAAAGGCACATGTATCTTTCCAAGAAACTACAGCATAATCTTTCAAGTGGCTTTACTATATTGAGATCTCCTGAGTAGTGAATACTAGTCCCTGTTGCTCCATGTCCTTATCAGCATTTAGTGTTGCTTTTTTTCTAGATTTTGATTATTTTACATATGGATGCCCAGACATTCTATCTCCATTTGCTAAAAAATGGCTATTCTTTTCATTACATAGTCTCTATTCCTTTGTCAAAAGTCAAATGCCCATGTTTATCTGAGTCTGTCAAGCTGTCCACTCTGCCCCATTGATTTTCCATGTATTCTTTCATTAGTACTGCACTGTCTTGATCAATGCAGCATTATAATAAATCCCAAATTCAAAAATTCAAAATGAGCTCGTCTCCAAATTCTGTCATTCTTCTTAAATAATATGTGGCCTTTTCTGGATATTTGCCTCTTGGAAAAATTTTAGAATTAATTTGGTAACATCCACAAAAATTACATTTATAATGTTGAGATCTTTGAAGCCATGGATTGTTAGAAAGAACTGACACCTAAACATCTGGAATCTGCGTATCAATGAACATGGTTTATCTTTCTAATTACTTAGTTCTCTGGGTTTCCCAAAAATTCTATACTTTTCCTCATATTTATCTTATCTATACTTTGTTACAATTTTTTGAACATCTTATTATGGTACTTCTGTAAATTGCATTTTTCTTTTAACTTCGAATTCCATTTGTTTATTGTTGACATATAGGAAATCAAGTAATTTTTATGTACCCTCTGGCATGCATTTTAGAGCTGTATAGTACTAGGATTTTTGATGAACTTTTCTTTATTTTGTATAAAGATAACATGTCATCTGTGAACAAAGACATTGTTATTTTGCCTTCCCACTCTGCATAGCTTCATTATGTATTAATCATAATAACTTGACTAGACATTCCAATACAATGCTCAGAAATGTGAACCAAACTTCCTGAGAGGTAGCTATACCTGCAAAGCTGATTGATAAGAACTTCAATGATTACAGAGAGTTGGGAGGCTAAGGTTCACAGCTCAATACAAATTATCTTGGGCTGTCTTTAACCTCTTTAATAGCCATCTATTGACCATCTGTATATTATCCATCATCCTCATGACTTTTTTCTTTTTTGTCTATTATATAATTTTTTAAAATTCAAAATAGAAACAGGCTTGTTTTACATATTAGTCCCTGTTCCTGCACCCTCCTTCTTTCCCTGTTACCCCCCACAAACCCCCAAACCATCCCATTTCTGCTCCTCAGAAAGGGTGAGGCCTTTCATGGGGAGTCTTCAAAGTCTGTCATAACATTTGGATCAGGGCCTAGGCTCTCCCTCATGTGTCTAGGCTGAGGGAGTATCCCTCTATGTGGAATGGGCTCCCAAAGTCCTTTCATATACAAGGAATAAATACTGACACTATCATTATTCTCATAACTTTTAAAGTAAGTCTTTTTGGAATGTATAAGCAAGGCTTATAGTTCTCACAAACCAAAAAACTAAGAATTTTATCCAGGGAGTCCAATGCCTACAGCAAATATTTCTCTTTTCTTCTTCTTTGCTGTACTTGCATACTTGATACACCTACTAATGTATTTGTAACTGATCTTGATCTATGAGTTTCTTTACTCTGTGAGTACAGAAAGTTCATTAAACTGTTATAGTATCTGAACATGACTACAGAGTAATCTAAACTTATAGTCGCAGTCAATGGTCACACAAATTAAACTGCTTCTTATTCCCTTTGAGAGATGTGTCTTTTTCACATTGCTAGCATTTTGGGCAGGTGAGCTTGGCTTCTGTCTGGTCTTAGGAGGAGGGCTCTAATTTCTCTTTTATGGATAAAATGATATTAGCTGTAGGTAGTTTTAGATACACTCTATCTAGTAGAGTCCCACTCTTTTCCTAATTTGTATATTTTTAAATGTAAATCAGGAATGGGTGTTGGGTGTTACCAATCTTTTTTTTCTGATATGATAATGTGATTTTGCTTTTTCAGCCTTGTAAAAATCCTCTAGATGTGTGCTACAAAGTGAAATTTAGTTAGGGTGGACTGGAGGAAGCACATAATTAGTTATCGGCTGCCTAAAGATCTCAGCCTAGTTTAGAAATGGTATTTAGGTGATGTTAGATAGCCTTGTAAAATGAAAGAGGTAAGTATGTTCTCTGATCTTACCTTCTGCAAGAGGTGAAAGCAAATTGGTATCTATTTTCCTTAAATATTTAGTCAAATTCACCAGTGATCTCATTTGGGTTTGGTGTTTCTTGTCTTGAAAAGCTGTTATTTATTTAATTTTCTTTAATAGATGTAGGACTTTTGAAATTCTTTATCATTTAATAAGTTTATCTTGGCAATTGAATATGTGGATGCAGAATTATCAATAGCATTACATTATGGCCTCTCTGTTTATTGTTCATAGATGATTTATAATAATATTCCTGTTCATTTCAGGTATTAACATTTGTTCTCTCTCATGCTCTCTCTCTCTCTCATCTTTTATGAACACAGACACATATAACACACACTCACACACACACACACACACACACACACACACACACACACGTACACATTATGTAGAGGCTTACTGATTATTTTCAAAGAGCCAGCTTTTTGCTGTATTCCTTTTCTTTGTGGACTTCCTGTTTTAACATTATTGATTTCTCTTCTAACTAAAAAATTATTTTTTTCTTATTTTGGAAATAATTTGCTCTTCCTTTACTGTTGTGCTAAATAAAAAGACTAGAGTATTGATTTGACACGACAGCATTCAGTGCCATAAATTTCCTCATAAGTAGTGATTTTTCTTATAATTTTTGTTTTCAACTTCATTTACTTTAAATTTCAACATATGTAGTTTATATATAATATATTGCATATACATAGTATATATAGTGTTTGTTGATTTATGATTTTTTAACATGTGTGGTTTAATTCACAAATATTTTGAGATTTCACTGTTTTCTTTTTGTTAATTACATCACATTTTTGGTACATTCAAAAGTCTATCTACTGTCTGGTGCTAAATGGTTCAAATAAGTAACCAAACAGATTATATTTAGAAATAGGTATATACATATATGCATTAAATAACAATTTATGAAAAAAGAAGCCATGAATTGTAAGTATAACTGGGAAGTGTATATGGGAGATTTTGAAGGGAGCAAAGGAAAGGGAGAAGTATCATAATTATACTCTCAAAAATAAAATTTAACATATATAACTTCAAAAAGTCCAAATTGCTTAATATTTCTTTTAAGCTGTTCAATAGAATTATAAAGACTAGTTACAATTAATTTCTACATGATATCCCATGTAGAAATAATTTCATTTATTTTCATATATGCGCTCTTTTGCCAGGGGCCTATGACAAGGAATTACCATGATCTCAGATTCTCTCAGGCTCCATACAATTATTTAATAATATACATTTATTATTATTTTGAACCAGATGAATATTGTAGGATGGGCTAAAAATGCATTTTCTTGTTTTAATATTTCAAATTATAATTGTAACATTTCTTCTTTGTCTTTCTTCCTTACAAACTCTACAACATACCTTCCCTGCTTTCTTTCAACTCATAATCTCTCCTTTCATTAAAAGTTATTGCATAAATTTATGTTATGCATATATATTTATATTCCTAAATAAACCTTATCATTGTATACAATGTTACTTGCATGTGTGCTTTCAAGGCTGACTGGCATCTGTCTTAGTTAGGGTTTCTATTTCAGTAAAGAGACACCATGACCACAGAATCTCTTATAAAGGAAAAATATCACAGAGAAACCCTGTCTTGAAAAATATAAGTACAGGGAAAACCATTTAATTGGGGCTGGCTTACAGTTGCAGAGGTTTGGTACCTTATCTTCTTGGTGAAAGAATGACAGTGTGCAGGCAGACATGGTGTTGGACTTGGCAATCATATTGGTGACACTTTATGGGTGTAGCTTTTCACATTACAATCTCTCACAGAATCTCTGCTCCTCTGTCTGGCTCTTACAATGTTTCTGCTCCCTCTTCTAAATGTTCCTTGTAGGCTTATTCCTTTGACACACAGAACTGGAGATGACACATCACTGACCAATTTTTGTAAGATGCCCAATTTCTTGTAACTGTCCAAGATGACCTTAATGACTCCATCATCTGGATTAATACCTAGACAGGACACTGTTTTGACAGGCTCTGACCTATCTTTCCTTAGAGGTTTAACTTTAGAAATTTTGCAATTATAATTTCACCCACTGCTTGCCAGTGTCGTTTTTAGAGAGAATCAAATTTTTTGAAATGTGGTTGTCAAGGACAATGGCCCTTCTGTTTAATCCTTCATGAGAACAGAGTGAGCTGCTAAGGATAACTGGTCAGTGACAAACACAGATGGACTGATCTCATTGACTCAACTCCTTTTCTACTATTTTCCATTACTTTTCCATTTGTTCACTCTATCTTTTATAATCACCTACCATTTGTCTAAATAGTGTTGAGTTCAATTTGTCTTCCCTGTTATAAAGTGGACAACATTATTTAGGCATTTATTCAAGAACTGAATAGCCTTCTAGGTCTATTTAACTTTGAGTTGATGTCAGTTCAACTGAAGTTTTCCTCCCCTACTGCAGTAGTTCAAGTACAATCTATCTTGCCATTTAAAAAATAAGTGTCAGGAGTAATTTCACTTCAACATTTGTCATGTCTTTTTCTTGTCTTGTTTCTTCTTTCATTATGCAGAGTACAACCTTCCTTGCTTCCTTAAGAATAGGTGAATGATTTTAAGTCCAATGTGCTCTTTTTGGTCTTTCTATATTCATTAATATTTTAGCTGGATATACTTCTTGTTTGAAGGTTATTTTTTTTCTTAGAATGTATGGCCATTCCTTCAATATCTTCCAGTTAAAAATTCTTATATCAAAAATTAAATCAGGAAACATTTACTTAATAGCTACAGTTTCATTAGAGAAACAAGTAAATCCACTAAGGTGAGGGAAATGCTTGGAAAGTTCACACAGACTTGAGCATGTGCTAATCTGTAATGAGCTAATGTGTGAACCTTCTTTTGAACTACAGCGCTACAGAATTTAACTGATAAACAGCACTAGAAAAAAATTAAATAGAAGGAGTTTTTGAAATTGACAAAGTGGAATGGACTAGACAGTAGCACATTCTGTGGACTGGATCTGAAATTAAATGATACTAAAGGCTTAGTGCCCAAGTTGGTGCTATCAAAAAGTGGGGAGAAATTGAAAAAGTGAGTTCTAATGGGGGTTCTTCTTGTCATTCCAGGTATGCTTTGAAGAGATACTGGTCCCTTCTTTCCCTTTATGCATCCTGACTATAGTGTATGAAACTTTAATTCATCACTCACACCCCACAATGAGAGGTTACCATAACATAGCTTCAAAAGCACTGGAACCAAGAAATTGTGGAGTGAAATCTCCAAGACTACATGTTAAAATAAGTATTTCATTTTTAAAAGCTGGTTTCCTAAGGTATGTGTTGTAATGGAAAGTTAACACACTATAGACATAAATAAAAATCCATTTATACTTACATATTTTCAGATATTTTATATGTCACATAGGTCAATATTATGATTTTTCTTCCATTAAGCATAAGTATAGAGCATTTGCTCCAACAAATGAGGTGCTGATATAATTTTTCTTCCTGAAATTTTTATGTGACCTATTTTCATTTTTTGCCACTTTCATCTCTTTGTCTTAAGTTAGAAAATATACACACTAAAGCTTGAATAAAATGATGCCATGACAACATGATATGTACTCCCCAAGTCTTTCAATCTTTAGATTGCATTTGTCTAAAGTAATTTTTAAATTAAAATTTATGCAAATTCATTATGCTTCCTTTATATTTTAAATATTATGTTATGTTCTTTTTCCCAGAGATAATGAACATCATTGGGAATTAACATACTTAAGTTTTTAGATTCAGAATTTACAAGTACTCATACATATATTCATAATACCATATTTTATATTTTTGAGGTGTAATAACATAGAAATACACTTTTAGCTTTAGCTTCTGGAGTTATGTAAGGTAGCCTCTAGTGGGCTTTCAGTTCAGAAGCCCTCCATTTCCTTCTTGGAATTATTCTTGCATTGTATCTTCTTTCCTCTACTTTCCCAATTACATCAGTTTAGGAGCTTCCAATAGTCAGGTTTTCCACTTCTGGGATTGATGTCTTATTTTATTTTCTTTAATATTTTATTTTCTTTAATATTGTTTGTCTTCTTCTTCTTCTTCTTCTTCTTCTTCTTCTTCTTCTTCTTCTTCTTCTTCTTCTTCTTCTTCTTCTTCTTCTTCCTCTTCCTTTCTCTCCCTCCCTCTCTCTCTGTGTCTCTCTCTTTCATTAGGCATCTTTCTTATATTCCAACCAAATACCAAAGTATTTTGAATTTCCATTATTTCACTATTTTCTATTGATGTCTTTAGTATTGCCAATTTTTGGATGAGTTTAGATTCTTTCATAGTTGCTAGACTGTCTTAGTTTTAAAGTTAGATCATCTATAGTGTTTTATTTAACCAAGTTTTATATTGATCAGAAATTATTAATCAAAATTTTTTATTTATCAAAATAAATAAAAATTTATTTTATTAAGTAAATAGATAACTAATTAAATAACATAAAAATAAGATCAAGGGTCTATTCTGTGCCAACCACAATGCTCCTGCCTTTGTAAATGATGAATTTGGAGGGGAAGAGTCGCAAAACAAATATTTAAATAAATTGAAAACACTTATGCTCTCCCAAGTGCTTCAGTTGGTGGGGGGCAGGGTCAACTCTCCTGCCTGGCAGGTGAGGGGGCAAGAGAGGAAGGGAACCACATCTACATCCACATAGTAGACAAGTATAACTGTACCTGGTGATGGGAATGGTGGGAGGGAGGTGTGAGCCTGCCCCAGGATGTGAGTTGGTGGGGAGGACCTGCCCCACCTCTCATCTGCCATGTGGTAATGAGGGTGAGGGAAAGAGGCCCTCCTCCCCTTGCCCCCTGCCACCTGTAACAGGCTGGAGAACTGGCTTCTGGGGCATGAGAGTGGGAGGGCTGGTTCTGCCCTTTACCAGCTGCAGCATCAGGAGAGTGGCTCCTGTACCTTGTCTGGGCAACACAGGCAAGGCCCTGCTGGTGTAAGTGCCAGTGCGTTGGCCCATCCCATTGTTGCTTGTTGCATAGGGTGAGCCTGCACCAGTGCTAGAGATCTCACCCTGGTGATGAAGATGAGGGAAGGAGAGTGGGCAGCTAACCAACCCAGCTACTACCCAGGCCCCAAACCAGGGCTGCCAATTGGCCCACCTTCACATCCACCCCATCTATGATCTGCTGGCTAGAGCACATAAAAGGTATGGTCCTGATGATCCAAAGCTACAGGTACTCCATGACACGGGGCATCTGCAGGATGTCCAAGAGGCATCCCAGTGAGGGCCCAGCAAAAGCCAGAGGCCTCAAACCAGACCAATGACTCATGTCGGTGAGCACTTGCAAGTATAGATGATTGGACTAAAGGATACACTGTGTGACTCATGGTGGCTCACTGAAGCTTACATGGAGAGATTTTTTTTTCTTCTCTTTTAAATTTTACTCTTTTTAATGGCCTGGTTGGGGAGGTTTCAGAGGCAGAGAACAGATATGAAGGGATGGGGGATGAATGGGATCATGATGCATGGCGTGAAATCCATAAAGAACCAATAAAAAGTTAAAAAAAATTCTGTATTTTGCTTTAAATAATGAAGAAAAATATATTCAATAAGTAAATAGTACGAATAGAAAAGAAAGTACTGCACTATTTTATATAGAATACTAAGAAATCTCTTTCTTTCTTGTTCCTTTCTTTAAACTAAACCAAGTCAGCTCTGTGCATTTGTGCCTATGTGCACGAGTGTGGGACCATTCACAAAGCATGAAAATTCTACCATTCTAAACTCAGGAATGATACTCCCCAGCAGACATGAACCATGAATAACCCCTCACTACAGTGTGGGTAAGAGATCCTTTCCATTAACTGTACTGGAGTTTGGCTGGCTTGATCCTGGGAGGTCTTGTGCAAGTAAGCACAGCTATTGTCATGTCATAAGAGGCCATTTCATAGCATCCACCCACCCTCTTGCTGGTACTTCATTCTGCTGCTTTTTCCAAGCTCGTCCTTGAACCTAAGTGGTCAGTGGTGAGGGGTGAAGTTTCAAGAGTCTCCGTGTGGAAGTTCAATGTTTTCAGTGTTTCAACCACAAATTATAAATTCTTTTCTGCAAAACAGTCTGTAGATCTCTTGGGAATTCTATTTTAGTTACAGTAGCAATTCCTGAATGTAATTTGCTTCATGCATAATAACTGTGCATTTTGTAAGTTGAGCTCAAAATTATGACTTCTGACACATTGAACAAGTCTTGATAGCACAGTAGAAGGCAGAACACCACAAAACAAAATTTCATAATCCACAAAAAGATAAGTCAAATCAACTCAGAAACTTAACATATGTAAGCATCTAAATCCAAGAAAATCTTTCATAGTTATATGCTTAGATGAGAGTAGTGACAGAAATGCTCATATTAGTATATTTATTCACCTGTCTTAGTAACTGTCTTCAAAAGTTCATATGTAAGGACCCCATTATTGGTCATGTCATTTTTTTAAAACAACAAGGGCCGATGTGTTACATAAAAGCTGTTATTAACACAAAAACTTTGTTTCTGACAGGGCCTTTGTGTATTCAGGTCAATGCAAGAAGTTTAATTGCTGAACAAATAATGAGCATTTGATTAAAAAATGTTGACAAGTAAATGAGAAAATGATACCAATGGCATTTCAGTATTTGAATAGAAAGCTAAACCTTTCTTTCTCAGTAAATGGCATTTGAAGAAGAGTCTGACTGTAATGATAGTAGGCTCTTCAGAGCTTATATTACAGACTGAGATGTGGAGGGTAAGAGTTAAGAAGTGCAGGAAAAATTAGAGGTATTATCTTGAATTTATAGAGTTTTCCATAATCCTTTACTTCTGAAATAAATAAGAAACCCTGGTATCTTCCTTTTCTGAGTACCCTAGTTAATATCAGAAATGCTGGAAATGGAATTTTGTTCTAATTATTGTAGTCTATAGTTATC
The DNA here is from genome assembly GCF_943737965.1 of Phodopus roborovskii. NCBI lineage: Eukaryota > Metazoa > Chordata > Mammalia > Rodentia > Cricetidae > Phodopus > Phodopus roborovskii. The sequence goes on from NW_026125397.1 coordinate 12,782,486, forward strand.
ATTATGGTTATTAGAACTATTATTTTCTGGATGTGCAGGCACATGACCATATTCCCAATGCTAAGATCCTGCAACAAGAGGATCCTGAGTCAAAGGTCTATCTCAATTACATAGAAAATTCAAGACAAGACTAAAATACAGTATGACCTCGTATTGTAAGCCAGGGCCTGATTATGTAACTCAGTAGTAGATCTCTGTTCTAGTATGTGTTAGATCCTTGGTTTAATCCATAGTACTGCAACATAATTCCTCTTATGCTATACCCAAACAACTCTACTAGGCTACTACAATGTACTGGTAAAACAGTATATCTGACATTACAGGGTTTATTTTCTCTTTGTAGGTCTATATATAAATATAACATGACTGACTAATGAACCCCCAGACTGATAGCTGGGAATCCAGTATGGGACTGACTCAGACCCCCTGAACATGGGTCTCAGCTAGAAGGCCTGAGCAGTTCAAGGGACCTCAGACAGTGGAACCAGGATGTATTCCTGGTACACAAAAGAACTTTTGGTGCACATCCCCCATGGAGGGATACTCCCTTAACCTAGTGACAGGAGAGAAGTCCGAGTCCCTACTCCAAATGACTTGACAGATTTAGATGACCCCTCCTGGATGGCATCACCCTACATGTGGAGTGGGGGGGATAGAGGGGAGGGTGGTTGGGGGGCATGAGAGGATGAGAGGAAGGGAGGGAGAGGGAACTGGGATCAATATGTAAAATAAAAATAAAATATTAAAAAACATACTGTGAATTATAGACAGTGTCAGGGCCCATAAAGATGGCTCAACTTTATCTTGCCTGAAGGTCAGAGAGTTCAAAACTGTCCTAAGTAAGTCATAAGACCTAAAGGTTTAAGGCAGGGCTACAGTAGGGTGTTTGATCTTGGCCTTGGGTGTCTTATCTAAATAACAACAGATTTGGTATGAGGTGTGGTTACTCTTGACTCTTAAGGTCAGATAACAAGAAATTGAATCTAAGGCGTGGTTACCGAATCCTTGGAGAATTGAGGAAGAAAGTCTGTTTATACTATGTTCCCCTGTTTGGTTAAGGTATTTAAGAATGGTGAAGAATAAACTTGGCATGTTCAGTATTCACTCTGTCCTGTGTCTCTGTCTTTTTCTTAAGCCTTTTAGCCTGCCCTTTCTTAATCCACACTCCCTTCTCAGGTACACACTGGAGGCAAGTCGGCTGAATCCAACTGTAGTCCTACAAAGACAGGTTTACACAGGATAGTCTATGCATAGAATTTCAGAAAGTATGATGCTGAGGGATGTTTGAGACAGAAGAAACAGCAGTGCTTACGTAGATGCCCAGCCTGAGGGAAAAGGCATGTTAAGTAGAACGGATCAAAATAATCAAAATTTGAGAGCTATACCAACTTCACCGTAGCATTACAATTATGACTTGGATTTTTCAAAATGGAACACTATGAAATTGATTCGGGAACATATAAAATGCCTGGTCAAGAAATCCTGGCTTATTGAAAGAGTTTAATCGGCTACAAGCTGATTGTGCAGCCCAGTATTAGACTGCCTGTTGGCACTCTCCACCACTGGTCTAGAGACACCACATTAACAGTTCTGCTCTTGAGTCGACTGTGCAGAAGACATGGCAAGACTCATGTGAAGACTGCATTAACTGCCATTAAGGGCAGTGCTACCGATGCTAGAAATAATTTGTAGACTCTTCTCCTGAGTTACTCATGGTAGGACTAGGATCATTGTCTCCAATATTTTCAGAACAGAATGGTGATCGAGTTAAATTTCCTTTCTAACCACAAAACATTACTCTGTTGTCAACATTAGGTGGATGGCAAGCAAATATATCATACTCAAAGATGTAATACTCCTTGAAATTAAAATGTGTGCATCAAGAATCTTTATACATTTATTCTTTAAGATTGAGAAAGTTGAGGAACCCCAAGAAGAATAATTTCTTGTAATTAGGAGAGGATATTGGAGCCAGGATAGTGTACTAGATTGAATTTCAAAGCAATAATTACATTCTTAATGAACATTTACTTATAACTAATGTAAAAGATTTAGAATATCTGAAAATACTGCTATGTATCACAAAGCCAAAATCTACACATGCATAGCAATTCTAAGAAACCATAAAACATTCTTACACTTTCTGCTAGTGAATTTATGGTTTTAAGTTTAAGACAAGAAGATATAGCTGACAAAATATCATTTTGAGAGAGTAGAAAATGGTCTAATTAGTTAAATGGTCTTTATTTAACTAATTTGACAAACCCCCATTCTGTAGGGATGCAGCTCAAAGCATGGGGACGTTCATACTACCAACCACGAATCTGAAAATGTGATTCATTCTTTTAGATGATGTACTTAAAAGATGTTGATGAGACATTAAATAAACATCTGTGCTATTTTTCTTTTCTAGATTTTTAAACTATGGATAATGTTTGGATTTTCTTTGATTACTTCAACATGATACCATAAGCTAAGGTTAATTCCAGTTCCTGGTTCTTATCTTTAGTTTGTGGAGTGCAGATTTTAAACATAATTGCTACATTGGAAATATTACAAACACCAAGCTAAAAAACATATAAGGAAAGCCAATGAATTCCTAAAAAATAATGTTTAGCAGCAAACAAAAAAACAAAAACAAAAACAAAATGTTTGTCCTATTAGGCTGTATTCACTAAAGGTTTAATAAATAGTATCTAAAGCCCAAAGCCATTAGGTTTTCTTACTAGTCCTTGCATGAAATTTTTAACATGTCCATGTGCCAGCAAAGGCCATATTTTTATTTCTTAAAATGTTATCTTGACCACTTTTGTAGACCAGAAAAAGTTTTCTATTATCTAACAGCTGGGCTCCATATTTTATACCATCACTGCTTCAGAACTGTTTTTAGTGGAATTGCTCTGTACTCTCATAAATAACCCAAACAGACCCCTTCATTTGAATGTACACTTCAGGTTGCTTTTTCCAATGAGTTTTTCTTGTTTAGTCTTCCCTTCAAGGTCATCATGTTATTTAAATCAGTAGCAATGGTAGATGCTGTTGGCAAGTAGTATTTCTTTCTTTTTTCTTTTTTCCTTCTTTTTTTTTTTTTTTTTAATAGAATTAGGGAATACAGACTATGTAGGCACTAGTTATGCCGAAATACACAGTAACTGTCAGCTGGAGAACAGAGTTAAGAGAGCAAAGTCAGAGGGACCAGGAGAAAGGAAGGGGATGACTAAGGAAAAAAAGGAAAGGGAAAAAGAAGGAATTCTGTAAAAAAATTTTAATACCATACTAAAGTTAATTGAACCTCCAAGTTTAATATCTCAGTTTTTCTGGCTTTCAAAATTAGAATAATCGACCGTGAATGGCGTCTGTTTTTGGCGGTGTGTTTCATCTGTTTCCCACAGTCTCGAGCAGATGCCAGAGGCAGGATTTCTGCAGCTGGTTCCAACAATATAAGACCAACTTCTTTGGGCATTATGGTTTCAGGGCAGTGAAAGCTCTCTAGCAGCTGTCCCTGCTGTTACCTCCCTTTACCATTTGTTCCCTCCCCACAGGTATCTTTTCCCATCTTGTGACTGTTCCTTTTCTTCTGTAAAAGCTTTGAAAAGTGATCTACATTCTCTCTAGGGGCTCAGTTAGGCAGAGGACAGGTTAGCTATTTCCAGACGTGTTGCTGCCATTTAAACACTCACCTGACGGCTACCATCCCAACATTTTAAAAGTGCATTTGTGAGGAGTTTGAGTCAGCATGGAGGCACAGAGGGGTTTAAAGATATGTAAGGAACACTGAGTGTCCTCAATAGTTCACGGTCATTACTGCCAGTCATAGCCTTCCTGTAAGTGCAGCCAGGCTCCAACTGGCGCTGTCATTTTCCCAATGGCGGAAATCCTGACTTGTAGAGAACCAGTGTTTTACTCCAAAGACTTTAACTTGTCAATACGCTTGACTGTGGAGGCTGATCTCATTTGATTCATAGTTCAAAGTACCTGCTTCTTAAATTTGTTATTAGAGCTACTAATGAGGTTTTATGTCCTTTTCAACATTTATTTCAATTTATGGAAAGCTTTGATTCATGGGGAAATAGCTCCCAATGGCAGGAAGCTGGAGATGGATCAAAAGTTTGTGTTATTGACCACAGACTACACAGTCATTTTTTCACACTTATTTTTTTAATATTTTTTTCTTTTTAAAATTTATTTATTTATTTTTTATTTTACATGTTGATCCCAGTTTCCCCTCCGTAACTCCCTCCATTCCTCCCTCTGTCCTTCCCTTCCTCTCTCCCTCCCTCCCTCCCTCCAACCCTCTCTGCCCCCTCACATGCACCCTGACCACCCTCCCCTCCCATCCCAATTCCACATGTAGGGCAATGCCATTCAGGTGGGGTCATGTAGATCTGTCAAGTCATTTGAAGTGCGGACTAGGACTTCTCTCCTGTCTCTAGGTTAAGGGAGTATCCCTCCATGGTGGATGTGTCTGCAAGGTGCTTTTGTGCACCAGGAATACATCCTGGTTCCGCTGTCTGAGGTCCCTTAGACTGTTCAGTCCTTCTGGCTGAGACCCATATGAGGGGGTCTGAGTCAGTCCCATGCTGTATTCCCAGATATCAGTCTGGGGGCCCGTTAGCTCCTCCTTGTTCAGGTCAGCTGTCTCTGTGTGTTTCTGCAACCTGGTCTTGTCCTCTCCCTCTGCTTCTGGATTCTAGTTCGACTCAGTATTTAGTTGTGGGTGTTTGCTTCTGTTTCCAACAGGTACTAGATGAGGTCTCCATGATGGTGGATAAGTTAGTTGTTGATCTCACTATCTAGGAAGGCATTTATATTAGCATTTCCACGGTTGCTCAAATTATTAGTTGGCAGCAGTCTTGTAGGTCTCTAGACCTTTCTTTGGTTCAGTTTTCTCTTCAAACCAATAATGGCTCTCTCTTTTATGCCCCCCTCTTCTGTCTGCTATTCCTACCCTGACTCAATCTTCCTAGTCACATGTGTTTTCCTCTCCTTCCCTTCTCTTTCTCCTACTTCTCTCTCCATTCACTGCCCCCCCCCCCAACTTTCCATGTGCTCTGAGCGACTTGTCCCTTCCCCCTTCTGTGAAGGACTTTATATGAAACTCTTAGAATAACCTTGTATCCTAGTTCCTCTGGTGCTGTGAATTATAGGCTGGTGATCCTTTGCTCTAGGTCTAAAATCCACATATGAGCAAGTACATACCATGTTCCTCTTTTTGTGACTGGGTTACCTCATTGAGGATGGTTTCTTCAAGTGCCATCCACTTGCCCGTGAATTTCAAGATTCCATTATTTTTTTCTGCAGAGTAGTATTCCATTGTGTAGATGTGCCACATCTTCTTTATCCATTCTTCTAGGTTGCTTCCAGGTTCTTGCTATTACAAATAATGCTGCTATGAACATAGTTGAGCACATGTTTTTGTTGCATGGATGTGGATCATTTGGGTATATGCCTAAGAGGGGGATTGCCGGGTCCTGTGGTAAACTAATTCCCATTTCCTAATTTTCCTGAGGAACCGGCATACTGATCTCCAAAATGTCTGTATGAGTTTGCACTCCCACCAGCAGTGGAGGAATGTTCCCCTTTCTCCACATCCTCTCCAGCATAAGTTGTCATTGGTGTTTCTAATTTTAGCCATTCTGGCAGGAGTAAGATGGTATCTCAAAGTTGTTTTGATTTGCATTTCCCTGATAGCTAAGGATGTTGAACACTTTCTTAAGTGTCTTTCAGCCTTTTTGATTTCCTCTATTGAAAATTCTTTCTTCGGTTCTGTACCCCATTTTTTAATAGGGTTATTTGGTGTTTTGTTGACTAGTTTCTTGAGTTCTTTGTATATTTTGGGGATCAGCCCTTTGTCGGATATAGGATTGGTGAAAATCTTTTCTCAGGCTGCCGTTTGGTCTTTTTCACTGTGTCCTTTGCCTTATAGAAGCTTCTAAGTTTGAAGACATCCCATTTATCAATAGTTGATCTCAATGTCTGTGCTCCTGGAGTTATGTTCAGGAAGCGGTCTCCTATACCAATTTGTTCAAGGGTACCTCCTACTTTCTCTTCTAAGAGGTTCAGTGTGGCTAGATTGATGTTGAGGTCTTTGATCCAATTTGACTTTAGTTTTGTGCATGGGGATAAACATGGATCTATCTACAGTCTTCTACACACCCTCATCCAATTGTGCCAGCACCATTTGTTGTAGATGCTTTCCTCACCCCGTTGTATTCTTTTAGCTGTTTTGTTGAAAACCAGGTGTTCATAGGTGTGTGGGTTAATATCAGGATTTTCAATTCGATTCCATTGGTCTGCCTGTCTATTTTTATGCCAATACCAGGCTGTTTTCAGAACTATAGCTCTGTAGTAAAGCTTAAAGTCAGGAATGGTGATGCCTCCCGAAGTTCTTTTATTGTACAGGGCTGTTTTGGCTATCCTGGGTCTTTTGTTTTTCCATATAAAGTTGACCTTTCAAGGTCAGTGAAGAATTGTGGTGGGATTTTAATGGCGATTGCATTGAATCTGTAGATGGCTTTTGGCAAGATTGCCATTTTTACTATATTTATCCTACCTATCCAAGAACATGGGAGAGCTTACCATTTTCTGGTATCTTCTTTAATTTCTTTCTTTAGAGCCACAAAGTTCTTATTATATAGGTCTTTCACTTGTTTGGTAAGCATTACCCCAAGATACTTTATGTTGTTTGTGGTTATTGCAATGTGTGATGTTTCTCTGATTTCTTTCTCAGCCTCTTTGTCGTCTGAATAAAGTAGAGCTACTGATTTTTTTAAGTTTATCTTATATCCTGCTAGTTTGCTGAAGGTGTTTATCAGCTGTAGGAGTTCCCTAGTAGAGTTTATTGGGTTGCTTATGTACACTATCATATCATCTGCAAATAGAGACAGTTTGACTTCTTCCTTTCCAATTTGGGTCCCCTTGATCTCTTTTTGTTTTCTTATAACTTTAGCTAGAACTTCAAGTACAATATTGAAGAGATATGGAAAGATTTAGCTGGAGACCAAAGGAAATGATAGTTAACAAGATATCTCTGTAAAATACCTAGAAATCTTTTTGTTTTGAAGGAGAAAAGGGTACCTCATGGCTTGTTTAAATTCTTTTACTTGTTGCTAAATATGTAGCAATATGTGTCACAGAAAGGAAATAACAATACAATGTATGTGTTTGCTTGCTAGCCCGTGATATCTTTGCGTGTATAAATTGCTATCCGTATTTAACAGAAGAAGAAAATGAAATTGATAGTCTATATACCTCTATCAAGTTATTTTTTTCATGGAAGGAATAATATTTCAAAAAATATTGTCTGATGTTAAGTCTTCCCTGCTCTTCCTTGTTGCAACCCGAGGAAATTCTCTGACTTGCCTATCAGTTATAACCTATCAATCAAACTATCATATTTGAGTGCTAGCTAAATGACTTAGCAAAGCTGCATGTTTCAGAGCCTGACAACATGAATTTGATCCCTGGGATCCCCATGGTGGAAGAAGAGAGCCAACGCCCACAAGTTGTCTTCTGATTGCCACACATATGCTGAAGCATGCAAACACATGTGGTGTGTGTGTGTGTGTGTGTACATGCATGAACATACACAAATAAATATAATAAATATGTAAATCCATATTCAATATCATAAAGGATTTTAAAGAATATAATAATTGTTTTAAACAGTGAAGATATAATATACTCCATTAACTTAAAAAATTTCCAAGTGCGATTTTAGAAGCATTCCCAGCAAAAGGGAAGACCTTGCCATGTCCTCTCAGGTGCTGTGCCAAGTCTGTTCTGAAATACACTGCACCCTGCATTTGTCGTGGTTATATTTGTCATGCATTTGGATGAAGATGCTTTTAGGGATATTTTAGTTGTACTTGATTCTCATGGGAGAATTATTTTTAAGTGGTAAGATTTTTACCTTGATTTGTTTTATCCTGGCTAGTGCATAGATCAATACTACCAAGAATTTGTGGAGACACACATAAATAAACCTCTAAGTCTAAATAAAACACCTTCAAGTATATGTATTTATTTCATTTGGATTACTTCCAAAGAACTCTGCATCTTTTTTTTATCATGACTAGGCCAAGAGGATGCTAATGAAAAGATCACAATTCAAAAGGAAATGTTAAGAAGCATTTAAAAATATGGCTCATCATTAATTTTTAAGTAACATTAAATTCTTAATCTCCTTTAGGAAGATGGGGATAGTCTCTTGGGAAGTTTGAGAAGAGACGGGTATAAATTGAGGGTAGAGACAGGGAGGAAATAAAGAATTAAATCATTTTGATGCAGCAATAAATAGATGGAAGTAGGGAAGTGGGTGTTAGGCTTGATAGTTTATTTTGGTACCGTACTGACACCATAGCAGCATTGATCCCAAGCTCAGTTCTTTTTTAAAGGATACACTTGCCCCAATTCCTGTTTTGCTCATTTTCCCTAAACAAAGGTGTCACCATCTTACAATCTGCTTTTATTTTTTAATTTCATAACATTGACTGCCTTAAGAGTATCACAAGAGACTTGAGATGTCTTGGAGAAAGGAAGAGCGAAGTAACTCACTATGAAAATGCTTCCTCAGAGCTGTAAGCAAGGCAGACACTGAACTATATTTATCATGAAATTGAAAACTGTATAAAAATTGGTGGTACCATGCGAACTTTGCACATAAGCTACGAGAAAGAATAACATAAGCGACAGAATACTAAGGTGATCACCTAGTTTCTCTTTGGAGACAGAGGGGATTGTGTGAGATCTTGTCTTCTTGTATAGGGACTTTCACAGTTCTCCAACAAACACTGAGGATTTTCATTAAAATATGGATCCTTGATTTAATAGTATCCTGACTTTGTGTCCAGGCTAGCTTTACAGTCTAAAACAGTTTATCTGAAAAAAATTTGCAACAATTTGGGTTCAGTCATTTAGAGGACTAGCAGGGAGCCTCCTAATTGCCTTAAAATACTTAAAGCTATATCTAAAGTCAGAAGGATCATAATAATTTTTATAGTTATCTCCAGGGAGTTGTCCAATGAGTCAAGCTCCTGAATTTATCTAGATGGCTTTAGAGGTGTCCCAACACCAACAGTGTCAGGCTGTGGAATAATTTTCTGCTGTTGCCAATGCTCTTCCCGCAAAGGTCAGCTGACTTGACAAAACTGAAGTTGTATTTAAAAATTACAATGACTTTGTGACTTGAAGAGTAAAGAGGGACAAAGAAAATCATATATCACACTGTAATATTTTCTGTGCTCAGCATTCATTATCATTTAAACAGGGAATACTATTAACCATATTATATCAGCTTATGTAATTCACACAAATTAATCCAGGAAAATATACTAGGATTTATTTTGTCTGTAGATGACTATTATCTGTGCTTAGTAAGCTTAATCCATGGACAATTAATCCAGTTTTAGCTCTAAAATGATGCACAATGGTGTATTTACTAAGAATCCTTTAACAGTCAAAGTTATAGGTATTTTGAGAATCTTTATGTATTAAAATCAATTAATGAGCCGGACAGTGCTGGCACACACCTTTAATCCCAGCACTCAGGAGGCAGAGGCAGGCGGATCTCTGTGAGTTCAAGGACAGCCTGATCTAAAGAGCGAGTTCCAGGACAGGCTCCAAAGCAATACAGAGAAACCCTGTCTTGAAAAACAAACAAACTAAAAACATAACCCCCCCAAATCAATTAATGTATCCCATTTTAACATTTTTTATCCCAAATGATTACTGATGGTCAGAATCAGGAGCATTATTTGAATTTGTAGGATCAACTCCCTGATATAATTAACACAAAATGAGAAAAGGCTGATTTAAGCTTGGCTTACCATTTTAATTTGGGGGTTCTAGTCAAACATGGTCAAGTGGACTAGTCAGTTTCCTTGGGCTTCTGGTTGGGTTGTTGATGGTAATGGTGAGATGTGTGGTGGAACAAACTCCAAAGTTTATTGTGTATCCCTTTAAGGGCATGCCAGAGTAACATAAGGGCCACCCATAATGCCTCATTCTCCAACAGGTTCCACTACCTCCCAAGAGCATTACCTTGGAGAACCAAAGCTTTTTAACTGATTGGCCTTTGGGGATAATTCACCATTCAAGCTATAGCAAATTGCTACCAAAATTGCTAGCAATTTAAAATTTTACTCTAGTTAAAATATTTAAAAGTTTACTTACTACTCTAGGCTGCAGTGACATGATTTTGAATAATTTACATTTCAGAAATTTGGCCATAAAAGAAATGGAATTTATTGGGAATCCTAAGGCTAAATTCAGACCTGACACACATGAACCCTTTCACTCTAAATGCATTCATTAATTTTCCCTGGTGCTACATTGTCACTTAGCATGGATTGAAGTTTTAGTTTTTTATTAATTATATAATTTGATTTCTCCCTAGTTGAGAGTTGAGTCCATGTTACTCATTCTTTTTAAAGAGAGATGTATGAGCCTGTCTGAAATCACCAAGATTAAGAAAAAAAAAAAAAAAAAAGAAAGAGTAAAAATATTTCATGTTTGAGAGAATTTGAAAGAGCTCAAGTAATTTATAGCAATAACTTCCCCCTGTCTTAAATTATCCAAGTGAGTTTGCAGGTCCTTTGCTCTACTTGTCAGTGGGAACTAGGCTAGAGCTGGCAGGAAAAGTGAAGGGCTATGAAAGAAAAGCCCGAACTTAGAACTCGGGGCACCATCTTCTACACTGCTTTCTCATTTAGCGACACAGAGGATAGTGGCTGTCTCTTTCTTGATAATTGAGTTCCAGAGAAGTAAAATGAGAATTGTTACCTTTAATAAGGATAAATTTAGTCTTAGTGCTAAAGCTCTGAAGAATCATCTAGTAATGAGGTATTGGACAATTTATAATAATTAAGCATGTTCATCTAAAGTTCTCTCTGAATATTAGCCCATAGCTTAGAGCCATGTAGCAAAGGATAGCATTGACATGCTTTTCTATTATTACTGCCTAATTCTTGTTCCTGGCTACCTTACTTTGTCCCTTTGGGGGAAGCATTCTTCCTCACATCTAAATGTTTAGCTTTATATAACATGGGTATTGCATTTATCTGTGCATATTTCTAAACCCTGACACTGGATTATCCTCTTTAGCTCATTTATAATCCCAAGACCCCAGATCACAAACAGACTAGTCAAATATAGGTGGTGCCTACTATTATGTTACTTTTATCTTGTCTGTGATATTTTGTCATGGTTTGTCATGATATGCGGACTTTATATTCCTTTTTTAGACAACTGCTTTCCATGGCTCAGTACCTAACAGCATAGAATGTACAATCTAAATTTATTCAGTTACTAATTATTGGCATAAATACCCGTTGAAGATAACAAGTATCTAGTATAGATTTGCAATGGATATATATTAAGTCAATAAGATTCATATACTTAAGTATTACGGTCATATGTGGCCATGGTAACTTGTTTTAATATTTAGTTTTCAGTAAAGCGATATTTCTGGAAAGCATTTAGATATCTATATCCATGAGATATGCACCTACAAATTCAATCAATGCTGGATCAAAAATATTCAGGTAATTAAAAAACGAATCTGTCCTGAATACATGTGTTTTCTTTCTCATAAGTATCAGTTATGATGCATTTATATTGAACTCTTATAAACAATCTAAAGATCATTTAAGATACATGATTTTTTAAATCTAGCTTATATGCAAATACTGTGTTGTAATTTATATGAATCTGAAGAGTTCTCAGATTTGAAGTCCATGGTGGAGGCTAGAGAGGTGAAATGTGTCTCACAGCCAGCTCTCCTTGAATAGCAAGATTTACTCTGTGTCTTCCATTTCTAAACCAATATTAGAAAATCCTTTGTTATTTAAATAATAAACAGAGGTATTAAATTTAATAAGTAACATATATTCAATCAGATTAATAACCACAATAAAATACAGTTTTACTTCTCTGCATCTTCATGGTACGTATTTCCTTCCTCAATGTAAATAGAAAACAGTATTTTTACTGTATATTTGGGGAATTTTTTCTCCTTAGGGATCAAAAGATAAAAGGAGAAAATATTGTGTTGGTTTATTGGTTTTTTTTTTTTTTGAGGGCATAACTTTTTATGAGAAAAAGAATTTAGTTAAATTTGAGGCTAATATTTTCTAATAAAAATAACTTCAGGGCTTTCATGAGACAAAACAGAGCTGCCTATCACTGTCTAAAGAAAGTACCCAAATTTGCAAATGTGAGTTTGAAAGCAGCAGTCTTCTGAAAGCGAAATGAAGACTGTCCTGTGGCCTTGGACCTCATCCCTCCTAAGGGATAATTACATCCCTAGGACAAAATTCTTAGTATCAGTAGAGGAGGTATAAAGAAAAAAACTTATTTCCCATTATTTAAGCTTCAAAATGAGAAAGACTCCCTATTTAAATAATTATCTTCATGTTAAAGGATGAAGAAATGTTTCTCTATTTCCTTCTGTATACCATTATGATGAGAAACTTGCTTGATAGATAAGATTGCAGTTGAAGAGCTCAGCCTAGCCATCCTTTTCCTCTTACTAGGTACCAGGTGATCTTTGAAATGCACACATGCCAAGGGCTAAGCAGAGACATACATACACTTTATATTCTTTTTACAGATAAACAACTTAATTGGTTATTTCAATTGTGAATGACACTGACTGAATGGGAGGGTAAAGTCAATGGAACCAGCATACCCACTTGTGATTCCTGAGTAGTGTAGAGTCTGAAATCCCAAATCACAGCTGACTGAATCATGAGTGTCTACTATCTGCTAGACAAATCAATAAATACAGATAGATAGTATCTTTCCCCTAGGTTAACTGGATAAATTCAAATGTACTAGCTTCCTGTTAGTAAAAGGTCCATCTTCAAGTTATTAATTTATTATAAATATGTCTCTGCTTCATAGAATCTGACAAAACCCAAACAATTTCACAATTGTTACTAGAGATTTTATTCCTCCATCATTTTGGAGGTGACCACTGAAGGATAATAAGTAGGACATTATTATAGTTGACTCACAGGCCCATGGGAAATTATTTCCACATCTCCATTTGAAAATTGGAAGATGTTGGTAACAAAAGCAATATACAGTAAACCAACAGCCAACATTAAACTGAATGGAGAGAAGCTTAAGGCCATTCCTCTAAAATCAGAAACAAGACAAGGCTGTCCACTCTCTACATATCTCTTTAATATTATACTTGAATTTCTAGTTATAACAATAAAGCAACAAAAGGAGATTAAGGGGGTACAAATTGCAAAGGAAGAAGTCAAACTCTCACTATTTGCAGATGATATGATAGTTTACATAAATGACCAGAAAAACTCTACCAGGGAAGTCCTACAGCTGATAAACACATTCAGCAAATTAGCAGGATACACGATTAACAACAACAACAACAACAACAACAACAAAATCAGTAGCCCTACTATATACAGATGATAAAGGGGCTGAGAAAGAAATTAGCCTTACAATAGCCAGAAACAACATAAAGTATCTTGGGGTAACACTTACCAAACAAGTGAAAGACCTATATAATAAGAACTTTGTGTCTTTAAAGAAAATAAAGAAGATAGCAGAAAATGGAAAGATCTCTCATGCTCTTGAATAGGTAGGATAAACATAGTAAAAATAGCAATCTTGCCTAAAGCAATCTACAGATTCAATGTAATCCCCATCAAAATTCCAGCACAAAATCAACTTTATATGGAAAAACAAAAGACCCAGGATAGCCAAAAAAAAAAAAAAAAAAAAAAAAAAAAAATACAATAAAAGAGCTTCAGGAGGCATCACCATCCCTGACTTTAAGCTCTACTACAGAGCTATAGTCCTGAAAAACAGCTTGGTATTGGCAAAAAAAATAGACAGGTAGACCTCAAATCTCTTTCAGTTTGTAACTCATTTTTCGAATTGTTGATGACTGTATTTACTGCTTAAGTGGAATGAAAACAGTAGCTGTGTCATGAAGACAAAAGGGTTACATGAAGATCAGTAAGGAGAAGCATGGTCTAGGAAAGGACACCTTCTTCCTACTTGGTTTTTTTTTTTTTTTTTTTTTTGTGATAATACTACATCTTAGGAGCTTGGCCTATTTTAACCAAATAGGTATTTTAAAAGTTGATTAAACAAAGGTAGAGATGGAAGTTGGAAATCTGAAGAATTCAAACAATACAAAGGAACCACTGTAGATTATTTAAAAGAACCTGTGAGAAAATACAGTGATACATTTTTATTTTTACTTACATAACTTAAAACTTTTGCTGAAGTGAATTTTTAGATCAAAACATCTAATTTTAACAGGTGCATGTGCTGAGTCAAGAAAAACAGTTCCACATCACAAATAGAACCAAACATCTGGACAACAAGTTGCTAAAATTGAAAAGTCCTGTTTTAAATGTAGTTCTTTTTTCTTGCTTTGAGGAAGGAAATGAAAATTAATCATATTCTGGAAATAAGTTTCTAATTCTTTATATTTGCAATCAAATATACAAATTATGCTCATAAGAACTTTTGCAAAGTCATATTTTCCCTTCAGTCATCCTATCATCTACAGTTGGTTAAGACTGCTGCTGTTTAAGCATTATTATAACAGCTTCCTTTTTTAATCCTCACAATTGGTGTCATCTTTAGTCTCCTTAGGGTCGCAAATGGCCTCAGAAATTGTTATATCTTCTGCTAAAGAACCAGGTGGAAGAGACATGTGCTTCTAATCTTTTTGGCCTCACAGGTGTCTTCATTCATGGAAAATGCCCTGGCCTGTTGTCTCCTCCTTTCTACCTCACTAATTACGTCTACTGATTCTTTATAGGTTAACTTACTACAAGTAGTTTTTAAACGTAAGATGTTTTTCTTCTTTATAATATGTAATGAGACATGGTCATTGTTATGTCTGACATTCCTTCTCTCTCTATTATGCTTTAAAATCTCCCTTTAGCATGATGTCATGTTAACCAGTCACAGAATAAAACTCATTATAAACATAGAGATTTGTGAATGTTCCTTTTTGCCAATGTCATGTATTAAGTTCAGCCAATCAGAATCTAATGACAGAAATAACCCAAGAAGACAGTATCTCATTTTGAAAGTGAGGTCAATAAAGACTTACACTAATAAAGTCTTAGGAAACTTCAAAAAGCCCAGTAAAATTGCATCCAGGTATAATTTGAGCAGTGAGAAATAAAGAGAAGACAATCAGGAAAGGAAGAAAGAAAGGAAGAAAGAAAGAAAGGAAGGTAGGAAGAAAGGAAGGAAGGAAGAAAGAAAGAGGGAAAATACTTGGATGTATCTTGTTTACAGTCTTTAATTCATTAGCTACTTTTTAAGCATTGCTTAAGTTGAGTTCCTACTTTTGGATTTTCCAGAATTGCAACATACTTCCATCCTTATCTGCAGCTAATTGTCTATACTACTTATGGTCACCAAACCCTACAACATTAATGTCTAAGAAACAGACATTCTTTTTCCATGCTTTCTTTTCTGATTATGCTTTTTTCAAGTTTAAAAAATTGCTCTGAGGAACTGATCTGAGTCTTCTGCTGTCACACTACCCCGTGTATCTAGGGAGCATCCTATTCGAGCTGCCAAGTGTCCTCTGCAGATGTAACAACCTCTGAGCCAAAGGGAACGGTACAAGATTTCTCATCAGAGTTTAGAAAGATATCTTTGCTCTCCTTTTAGGATCCATATGTGAGAACAGTGGGGTCCAGTGTTGCTGCCTTCATTTCTTATTCTTAGGGGACAAGTGGTCTTAGATTGGAGCCGCCTTCAAAGCAGACACTGATGTGAGTGGAAGAGACACAAGTCATTAACTTCACATATTTAAGATTTTTAAATTATGTTTTATGTATCTCCCAGACTCACTGAGTTAGGAACGCCAACAAGCTACATTAGGGAGAAGTCACTTAACCGCAAGGTGAGTTGTATTTCATATGATGTAAAGCTGTATGACTCCTGAAATGTAGTACATAGTTTATAAATATTAGTTTCATCTTAAGATAAAATTCTGTTAGTGTACTACCAAAGATTAGTGGCTTTTCAGCCTTGGGTGCTTTGCAAATCTTTGTCCAGTGGTTCTCCATACCAATTAAATTAGTCTCTGGGAATGAGATTTGTGTTTCAGTCTTCTTAAAGCTCCTTTGGTGATTTCCATGGACAGCCAATGCTGAGAAACACTGATTGAAGGCTAACTCACAAACAGGATTTGTAGAAAGGGGGAGAAAATACGGCAGGTTTTACTTTAAACAGCAGCCCTAAGTATTGTCTATTTATTGTGTCAAGGTTTCGAAGTTCACTCCCTCTGTGATGATAGCTTCTAATCTTGTTTTTGTTCCCTCAGGCTAACTGTTGCTACTTTTCTACAGCAACAGTTAAGGGAATATCTTTTTAGCCTCAGTAGGCTGTGCTCATTTATTTTTATTCCATAAGAATTCCTCCAAGCTTCTGTGCTCATTATTTTATTAGGGACTAATAAATTTAACTTGACCATACACAACTGCTAAAAGGCATAGTGTTTCAACGAGGCAGACTGACAGACAATGGCATGGTTAAATCCTTTATTAGCTTATGAAAGGCATTAGTATTGCATTAAAAGCCAAAGTTAAATTGTGTGTAAATTACGAATAGAGTTATTAGGCCCCAAGTGAGATAGCATGGGCTCTATGGACAAATAGTAATTCCTGAAATTTCTAAAATTGGGAGAGAGTTAAATTAATTTGTTGGAGTCAGAAGAAGACACTGAGCTCAGCATAAATCAAACCTCTAAGTGAGCAGCTGAGCTCACAGTTCTCATGTTCTAGGTTGTATAGTTATAAAATATGGTAATCTTTTACCTATAAACCTTACAGGATAAACCTCAATTATTGCCCGGGAAAAGATTGACCAATCAAAATTAAAGATAAATAAATTTAACTTTGGAAACATTAGATTATATTATGTGCCTTGGCTGGATGATTTGAAGAGGCTCACACAGTGAAAATTGATGTCATACTCATTTTAAAAAGCATGCTTCCCAGATCTGAGAGAAATAAACAAACAAACAAAAACTAGAAAGCTGTTAGATCATTTTGGCCTCTTGGCAGATCTGCCTCATGTCAGTCATATCAGAGAAAAAAGGACCGATACCTGCAAATGTGCAACATGGACCAACCAGCTTTAAAATTATTATTCACATTATTTAAGTACTTCATAGGTTCCAGGAAGTATTTTATTTACTCCCCATAACAAGGCACTAAGAAACTCAGGACATAAAATGTTAAATATAAAGCTCTCCTGCAAGTACATGGCAGAAGCAGAGTTTAAAATAAGGACCAGCTTCACGGCCATATGCTCTTAATGATCTCATACTGATTCCAGGTTCTCAAAGCAAAACTTATGATCTGGAAGGAGTGGGGATCACCTTTACCCTACCGGTCATTTTCTATCCCAGAAGTGTGGAAGATAAGGGATATGGGAAAGATGCTGATGTGGACTCCGCATGGTAACTGAGGATGTGGACTCCGCATGCTAACTGAGGATTTGGTGGACTCCGCATGCCACTGAGTCCTTTTGCCACTGAGCTGCTCTCTATTTCATCACCAGGGTTTGGAGAGAGCAGGTCTTGGTAAAGACAGGATTAGATTAAAAGGCACACTCTAAGTATACACGCACTTTTAGCAATTTTGCATTTTTCCCCTCTCAAGTGAAGTGGAATTACAAGGTCAAAGAATTGAATGATTTAATAACTTTGCTTAAGTTCATTTTAACCACCTGTCAAAACGAAATTTTTAGTAATTCAGTGTCCTGACACACACACACACACACACACACACACACACACACACACACACACACACGTGAAGTTTAGGACTGTGATACCTCTTTTTAAAGGAAATATAAGGAATTAAATTTTCAGAATTAGCTAAAAACTGCTTGTGTATTCATAGTTCCTACATAATCCCTCAGGCAACCAACCCATGTAAGGAAAAAAAGGGCTGATTTGTCATGACACTTCCTTTTCTACTTTGACTGGAATAGAGGTAAAATGTAAGGTTTGTAGAGGCTGGATCTGTGCCAAATTAAGGAAATGTGCATATGTGCACACCTAAGGATGACCATATGTGAGTGTGAGTGGTGTATGTGTGTATGTGTATGCATGCGTGCATGCTTGCGTGCGTGCGTGCCTGTGTGTGTTTGTCCTGAGTTAAGGTATGTTGCTGGATCTCAAGTAATGAACCAACTGAAAATAATTTGGAGTTTGTATTCTAGTTATACTGTGACATTCTCTTCCTCAGATGTGACAATTAACACATAAACATTCCCAGGAACTTTTATAAGGCATTATGAACATTGTAAAACCTTAGATATAGTGTCCTCTTCATTTTAAAGGTATCTTCTTACGTTAAATTGAGAGCAAACTCATGTCTTGTTTCAAACACTCCACAGTTTCCATAGTAACAACTGGCCCACACTGATTAGCACACTTATGCTCTCATAACATGCTATGGAATAGGATTGGCTTGTGAATGTAATATGCAAAAAAAAAAAAACCCTTTTATCTTTGTCTCCCTCCAAATAACTGGACTCATGGCAGTCTTAAAACTACTTTCTGGGAACTGTTTTTTGTCCCCCAGCCATCTAGAAACTATAGACTGTCTGATAGCTGATATGTCTATCATGCTTAACTTACCTGTCTATAGGAAGTATAGCGTGTGTTGTTCTTTCCAAGATTTAGATGATACTAGAAAGATTCCAAATTTATTGATTTACTTTGTCCTTGAAGAACAACCTTATAAATTAAAAGGCCCAGGTGGCAACCTCCAAGTACTTAAAAATGAAAAGAACTGTTTTGTGTTTCAACAATCCCAAACATCACAACCATGAAATAAAAGTTGTTAAGTAAATATAGTTCATAATATTGGTTCTACTGTTGATGTAATGTAGCAAGTGTATTCAGTGTGAGAACTTTCTTCCACTGAAGGAGCCGATAACTGAACACACAGAACAACCAAGTACAATGCACTCTAACATGAGCAAGGATCTTACTGGTCTAATTATGCTGAAGAGATTTATAAGGAAAGAAGCACATGAAAAGAACAGATGTGGGTAAGGCATTTACCTGGTTTTGGAGAATTACCTGGTAGAAATTCATGAAGGAGAAATGAAAAAATAAAAGGGAGAACAATGTTGTAAATAGTGGCTTTGCTCTAGTTGATGAGACTTGTTTGTGAGAATTCCATGTATTTCAGATGGTATTGTGGATGGGTATGGAAAATAGGAGAGTATATGGAAAATTAATTTGAAATCAGGTCATAGAAGGTCTTTAATCAAGGACTGATAATCTGATAATTCTTTTTCTTTTCTACATTAAAAAAACTTAATGCTAGAAATTTTAAAAAACTATATACACACACACACACATATATATATATGTAGATATATATAACACACACACACATATATTAATTCTCACAATTTTTAGAGGAGACTTGGGACTTGGGGTGGGTTGAGATGAGACCTTGAGGGATCAGCTTAGGCGGTGGGTAGAGAAGGAGACTACTGAAAGAGATGACTGGAAATAGAGTACATCTGGGAGTCAGGTTTCTACACAGCTTCAGTTGTGGATGTGTAGCCTCCACTGGGGATCTCCAGTAACCAGGCAAGACTCTCAGTGGAGGGGTAGGACACCAACCCAGCCATATAACTTTCTACCTACACTCTGGAAAGGAAGAACATATCCAGAGCCATTTGCTTACATTATCATTAGGAAATGGCCCGAGCACATCTGCATATCAGGATGCATAATGCTACACAATACATACCTTTACACTGTATATGTATATGACACCAGGGGCAAGAGACCTAAACAAATGTAAGCACAGAAGGAGAGTTATCCAGAGAGCTGATAGCAGAATCAGACCACCCCGCAGTACAAAAGCACTCTCCACAGGGGATTTATGTGTTAATAGCCTTCAACTGAAACAGTGGAGAGGAGCTGACACTGGTGTATTCCATGTAGCAGTACATCCTGATAACACCGCAGAATTTCTGTTGAGAACAAGATCACAGGAGTTCAGAGAAAGCAGGTACAGAGAGACAGGGAGAAACACAGACAGGACTCTCAGCCAGTAAAGAATCCCAGAAATTATGTTTATAAATCTACTTGAATGTCTGACTGTCTCTAGAACCATCTTTACACAAGGAAGACTCCAAGCATCAGAGTACGGTTAATGAATCAAATGAGATCACAGCTACTGCTAAGAAAGAGAACTTGATCTGCAGTTTCAATGTGACTGGATAATAATGCACAAGAGGGAAGGGGACACTCTTCAGGGTAAGATAAGGTCTGATACCTTATGGGTCAAGTCTACAGCAATCCATCAACACTAACCCTGTGCTCACACAGCCGTTAGAACTGGTGAGCAGAATGTAAACGTAGTGCTCTATTCATTTCACAGTACAGGAGCAAATGCATGCTATAAATATCTAAAAGAGCAGAAATCTCAGGAGAGGAAATGGAATTATAAGAAAAGAGTGCAACGAACAGAACATGGAACTAAAAATAAACAACCATGAAAAACAACTGACTGGACTTGCTTATGGTTTTGGTTGTGAGCCTAGCCTTTAAGAGCTGAGGCATCTCTCCAGCCCTGACTGGACTTTCTTACCAGCAGGCTAAAGTTGCCAGAGGGATGAATGAGTGGACAGGAAGGGGAAACAATGAAATATATTCAACCTGAAGAACAGAGAGAACTAAAACAGAAAAGATCTAGACACAAGGTCTAGAATCTGCATAACTATCCTTTCAAAAAAGACAGATTGAATCAGATTAAAATATTTGAAGAAATCACGGTGGAAATTTCCCCCACATCTTGGGAAAGATACAAATTACAAATTCAACTAGCACAAACACGAAGAAGCAGTCTCTAATGGAGAAGGTCTGGGAGTTCTCATATAAACTACTGAAAAGGCTGGCATCAAATGAGGGGGTAAGGTTTTAAACTGAGAGGAGGGAAAGAGTTTTCAAACTGAACTTTGTATTTATTGAAAATATAGCTAAAACAATAAAGAGAAAATAATGGCATGTTCTATTTCAAATAGCAAAAGGTGTATTTCAATTAAAAAAAAAAAGAAAAAAGAAAGACTTTCATGAAGAAATTAAGACGGGCAAAATAAAAAATACTTGGGTACCTATTAAATACCATATTTCCTCTTAATTCAAAAAATATGACTTTAAGACTAAAATGTAAACAATATGTGTTAGAGAGAATAATGTATGTCATTAATAAACATGATAATTTTCACCAAGAATGGAATATGGAGTTCATCTATATCATTCTAAATACCAATGTTTTACATGAAGTGTTACATTGTAAACTTAGATGGTAAAGAATACTGCAAAGACAGGAACCACAAAAACCAGTATGAAAATCCAATATATAAATAAAACACAGTTCTGAAGAAAATACATTCAATCAACTTAATCCACTGGCTTGAACACTATGGAACATAATAATGTTGAGTGTAATAGAGTCTTTGTTTTCTAAGTTCCTAAATTGATCAACTGACAAATGATGTTATTAGCTGTGTAAAAAAGTGACAGAATCTAGTATATACATCTGCATGTATATATTAGATTATATATATCAGGAATTGAAACCAGGGTCTTGTGTAGGTTAATATCAGGATTTTCAATTTGATTCCATTGATTTACCTGTCTATGTTTGTTACAATACCAAGCTGTTTTCAAGAATATAGCTCTATAATAGAGCTTGAAGTCAGAGATGCTGATGCCTCCTGAAGTTTCTTTATTGTACAGTGTTGTTTTGGCTACCCTGGGTCTTGTTTTTCCATATAGAGTTGAGTATTATCCTTTCAAGGTCAGTGAAGAATTATGCTGGGATTTTGATGGGGATTGCATTGAATCTGTAGATAGGTTTTTGCAAGATAGCCATTTTTATTGTGTTTATCCTACCTATTCAAGAGCATAGGATATCTTTCCATTTTCTGATATCTTCTTTAATTTCTTTCTTTAGAGCCATAAAGTTCTTATTATATAGGTCTTTCACTTATTTGGTAAGTGTTACCCTAAGATACTTTATGTTGTTTGTGGCTATTGTAAAGGGTGATGTTTCTCTGATTTCTTTCTCAGCCCCTTTATCATCTATATATAGTAGGGCTACTGAGTTTTTTGAGTTAATCTTGTACCCTGCTAATTTGCTGAATGTATTTATCAGCTGTAGGACTTCCCTGGTAGAGTTTTTGGATCACTTATGTAAACTATCATATCCTCTGAAAATAGTGATAGTTTGATTTCTCCCTTTCCAATTTGCATCCCCTTGATCTCCTTTTGTTGTCTTGTTGCTTTAGCTAGAACTTCAAGTACAATATTGAAGATATATGGAAAGAGTGGACAGCCTTGTCTTGTTCCTGATTTTAGAGAAATCACCTTAAGCTTCTCTCCATTTAGTTTGATGTTGGCTGTTGGTTTAATGTATATTGATTTTTATTATGTTTAGGTATGTTCCTGTTATACCTGATCTCTCCAAGACCTCTATCATGAAAGGGTGTTGGATTTTGTTAAAGGCTTTTCAGCATCTAGTGAGATGTTCACATGATGTTTCTTTTTCAGTTTGTTTATATGGTGGATCACATTGATAGATTTTTCATATGTTGAACCATCCCTGCACCCCTGGGTTGAAGCCTGCTTGGTCATTTTGGATGATTTCTATGTGTTCTTGGATTTGATTCGACAATATTTTATTGAGTATTTTTATACCAATGTTCATGAAGGATATTGGTCTGTAGTTCTCTTTCTTAGTTGT
Organism: Phodopus roborovskii; assembly: GCF_943737965.1. Lineage (NCBI taxonomy): Eukaryota > Metazoa > Chordata > Mammalia > Rodentia > Cricetidae > Phodopus > Phodopus roborovskii. The sequence continues at coordinate 12,805,282 of NW_026125397.1, forward strand.
GTCTTTGTGTGGCTTAGTTACCAAGGTAATTGTAGCCTCGTAAAAAATAGTTTGGCAATCAACCTTCTGATTCTATGGTGTGGAACAATGTGAAGAGTATTGGTTTTAGCTCTTCTTTGAATTCTGGTAGAATTCTTCACTGAAGCCATGTTGCCTTGAGGTTCTTTTGGTTGGAAAGCTTTTGATGACTGCTTCTGCTTCATTAGGGGTTATAGGTATTTAAATTGCTCATCTATTCTTGATTTAATTTTGGTAAGGGATAACTATCTAAATTTGTTCATTTCTGTTAAATTTTCAAATTTTGTGGAGTACATGTTTTCAAGGTATGACCTGAAGAGTCTCTGGATTTCCTCAGTGTCTGTTGTTATGTCCTCCTTTTCATTTCTGATTTTGCTGATTTGCATGTTCTCTCTCTGCTTTTTGGTTAGTGTGGATAAGGGTTTGTCTATCTTGTTGATTTTTCTCAAAGAACCAACTCTCTGTTACATTGATTCTTTGTATTGTTTTTCTAGTTTCTACTTTATTGATTTCAGCCCTCAAATTGATTATTTCCCGGTGTCTACTCCTCCAGGTTGAGTTTGCTTCTTTTTGTTCTGTCTTTGAAACTTAGATGTATTTTGTCTTTGTATCTATTCTGTTAGCCTGTGCCTTTTTATAGACAAGTTCAGGCCATTAATATTGAGGGAAAGGAAGGACTATTGATTGTTAATTCTTGTTTGTTTTAGATTTGTTGTTGGAAGTGGTATTGTGATTATATTGCCCCACTTTTTCTTTTGGGTTCTGGAAAAATGGGATTATATATTGCCTATGTCTTTGTGAGTGTAGTTAACTTCTTTGATTGGAGTTTTCATTCCAGAACTTTCTGTAGGGCTGGATTTGTGGATATTATTTGAAAATATGGCTTTGTCATTGAATATCTTGTTTTCTCCATCTATAGTGATTGAGAGTTTTGCTGGCTTTGGTAGCCTAGGTTGGCATCTGTGGACTCTTAGTATTTGTAGAATATCTATCCAGGACCTTCTGGCCTTCAGAGTTTCCATGGAGATTCCAGGTATAATTTTGGTAGGTCTGCCTTTATATGTTACCTGGCCTTTTTCCTTTGCTGCTTAAATATTCTTTCTTTTTTCTCTATGTTAGGTGTTTTGATTATTATGTGTCAAGGGATCTTTTTTCTTTGGTCCAGTCTATTTTTGTTCGGTATGCTTCTTGTACTTTCACAGGCATGTCCTTCTTCAGATTGGGAAAGTTTTCTTCAATGATTTTGTTGAATATGTTTTCTGCACATTTGATCTGGGCTTCTTTGCTTTCTTCTATGCCTATTATTCTTAGGTTTGGCCTTTTCATGGTGTCCCACATTTCCTGGATGTTTTGTGTTAAGGATTTGTTGGATTTATAATTTTCTTTGGTCGATGAATCTATTTCCTTTATTTTATCTTCAGCGCCAGAGATTCTCTCTTCCATCTCTTGTATTCTCTTGGTTATGCTTGTGTCTGTAGTCCATGATCATTTGCCCAGTTTTTCTTTTTCCAGCATTACTTCAGTTTGTTTTTTCTTTATTGTCTCTATTTCAGTTTTCAGGTCTTGAACTGTTTGAATTGTTTCCTTCATCTGTCTGATTGTTTCTTTTTCTTGGCTTTCCTTGCTTTCTTTAAGAGATTTGTTCATTTCTTACATTTCTTGCTTTGTCTTTTCTTCCAATTTTTGTTTTTTTTTTTCTTCCATTTCTTTAAGGGATTTTCTCATATCATCTTTAAGGTCCCCTATCATTTTCATGAAGTTATTTTTTTAAGTTGTTCTCTTCTGCTTCATCTGCTTTGGTGTGTTCAGGTCTAGTTGGTGTAGGGGCTCTAGATTCTGGTGGTGTCATACTGGTCTTTTCTTGTTGATTGTTGTCTTGTATTACCATCTTCCCATCAGTTCTTCCTTCCCATCAGTTCTTCCTGTGGGTGCAGGTGGAATCTTTCTCTACCCTGCTCTTCCACTGGGTGTACATGGTTCAGGAGTTTGATATCAGTAACTCTGGATGAACGGTGCTCTCTTGGAGGTCTCACAAGCAGAGGCCACAGCAGGGCTAATGATATGGGGAACACAGGCTCAGGATGGTTTCAATCACTCAGGCAGAAGGCAGGCAAGGGGGCTCAAAAGTTAGGTGAGGCCAGGCTTAAGATGGTCTGGTGTGCAGGGGCAGGTCTAGTATGTGCTGAGCTGACCAACGAAGTTCCAATGAGATGGCAGTGCTGTTGGACCTGTGCTCTGGCCAAATGCTTACCCTGAACAGTGGGCCCATCAGGGCCAAAGATGAGGGGAAGGCAGGCTCTGGGTGGGGGATGGTCCAGAGTACCAGGACTGGACCATTCAGGCCAAGGGTATAGTGGGGAACAAGATGTAGATCTAACTCAGGATGTCCCAGGAAAGGATGTGGTGGGGATTCCACCTGGGCTGGTTCCAGACTCACCTCAGGCAGAGGGCAGGCATAGGGGCCCAAAGATTCTTTTTTTTTTTTTTTAAACCCTTTGTTTCTTACGTGTCTGTTTGGATTGAAAATGTGAAAGCTCCTACCCCCCCCATTTAATATGTATTATCTAGGCCAGTTCATTGCTTTAAGTCCTTACTCAGAGTCTTCAGTACAGTTTGAAAGATAACCATTGTCCTTTCATATCTAGAAAACCCTTGTATGTGCAAATTAACTGATCCTAATATACAAAGGAAGGTTATTTACTTTTTGTTCTTTTAATGTGTTTCTACACTTAAAAACATTAAGGAACAGGAAGCTTAAGGAGAAAAATCCACTTCCCTTTGAAGGTGAGGCATTTTTTTGGTGTCTGTGACATTTTACCACAAGTCTGGATTCAAATTATCAAAGATGTTTAGAAGATGCGGCTACCTATTAATTATTTAACAATAAGACTTTTGAAGACTGGAGGGGTCCCACTGGGATGATCTTACTCTATTAAGCCTATGGGAAACCAGATTATAATCAGAAATATATTTTATTTTTTCCACAGGAAATTACTGTGATAAGAACAAGGCAAAGTTAGAGTGTATCTACTCATTGTACATTGTCCCAGTATGTAACCATAGGTACCGTGGAATATAGGAAGTCAGAGCATGGAGAGCTGTATGGATGACATTAGATAGTACCACATGGTATCTGTCATCTGACACAGAATGGTTCACACACTTAGTCACACGGAACTTTGCCTCCATTTGTGTAGTAACTCCCATTTGTCTGTTGTTCAAACATTAGGCATCCAACTGCATTTTCACCGTATCCCTGTTTTGGATATACTGAAATGTCTAGGTGGGTACCCAGCCACCCTGCTAGCAGGGACAAGATGTGCTCTTGTTTGGTGACTATGCATTCCTAGATTCTTGGACATGTCAATCTGATGACATAATTCTCCAGTTACCTTATTTCTTTTCCTTTAATTGTTGGGGTTCTAAAACGTCAGATAATTCGTTAGACTCCACCGTGCAATTAATGGCTGATAACCACATCAATAATCATCATCAATGTTGGAAATAGGTTCTGTAACTACATTTTCATTGCACTTCCTAGTTCTAACTTTACTCCATATATTCATGAAGCTTAAAAGTGACCTTAGACATCATCTGACTCAATAGCTTCATTTTATATGAGAAGAAAGTGATGCCCTGGGGAGATTTAAGCCATCTAATATGTAACTTGTATGTGCTGGAACTAAAGTCAGGGTCTATTGCCTTTCAGTCTCCACTATTCTCTCCTGCCTTGGGGGCACAAGACTTCAAAACTAATATCTCCACATAGAATTATTCTATAGTTTTCAGACTGGTGACTTTTTTTTTTGGAGTATTTCTGTTTTTATTACCTCTGTCATAGAGTAAGATATAAAAAGGAGTAAATGCAAACCAGTCAAGATTAAATGTGAATTTAATTTATCAAGTAATTGCTTCTATGTTGCATTAAGAAAAAAAAGAGAGAGAAGGTCCTTTTAAAACAAGGTAAACACAGTGTCTGAATGGAGAAGCCCCATGTAGTAATTTTCATGTAAAAACTGTATTCCTGAAACTAAGACATTAAATTCCAAAGACAGAATGAGTTAAGTGGAAATTGACCATAAGTTATATGATTAAATCCAAGTATGTTTCTAGTCTGTTTTTAAACACATAAGTTAAACAATTCTTAAGAATGATTTACAAATCTAAGAAATAAAGAGAAATTTAAAATTCTTTGGGAATACCTATTACTTATTTCTTTGGCTGCAACATTGGAAGCCAGTGTTGCCTATATAGACTGTGGAATATAAAATAAAACTATCTTCTCAATCATGCTTACAGCAAAGTGCTCAAAATCTGCCTTTTCTTTATTTCCAGTTACATCATGAGTCCAGTTTTCCAGTAAGGAGAGAATGGAAGGCACATTATAGTAAAAGAGTCCAGCAAGACCCAAACTACACTTAGTTTTTCCATACAGCTCTGCTTATATAAGTCAGCACACACAAACACAAAAACAAATGGATAGAATGTGTTACCTACTTCATCTGCAATTTCAAAACATTCCTGTTTCCTTCCTCCTTTCCTTCCCTTCCTTCCTAACTTTCTTCCTTCCCTCCTTTCTCTCCTTTATTGCTTCCTAAATTTCTTTCTCTTTATCTTTTCCCTGTTTTTCTCCCTCCCCTCTCCTTCTTTTTCTAGATCCAATGCATGGTCTCTCATATGCTACACAAGCATTCTTCCAATTAACATTCTAGGGTAAATTTTAGCCTTTGGATCATGAAAGAACATGACCATATTGAGAAAAATAGAAAGTAAGAGAACAGTTTGGAAGAGGGCTACTTGGGTATTACTTAAATGAGTTATTTCCAAATTAAGAAAGCATTAGCCTGATCATAAATAGGGTAAATACTGCCTAGTCTAAACTTTTCTACCCTAGCAGTGTTTTCCCTGTTTTTCTGATTTGCTTCCCAGTTAACACAATTATGAGTTATTTTTTAGATTAAAGTCAGGGGTTCAACAGCAGGAAGGAAATTTTATCCCTTACTCTTATATTTTTAAGAATATCACATTCTTGCAGATATGGTTATAGTAAGAATTATTCCTAGTCAGCTTTCTCAAATGATAAATATTGTATTATTGCTCAAGTACCATTCTTCAAAATAAATTGATAAAATCTACCGCATCAGTAAAAATGCCACCTAGAGTTATATTTGTTCTTTATTTTAAATGTATTGGGAAACAGGACAAGTAAAGTCATCATCTACTTCCTTATTGAACATGAACCAGACAGGACAAAGTTGTGTTTGAGAGATAAAAACTCAGGGATCCCATGCACTTCTGAAAACAGTGTCAAACAAAGCATGTGGTGATGTTATGCTCAGAAGTCAGGGAGGCAGAGTTAACAGAAATAAAGTGAGAAAATGTTATGGTAGAAGAGACACCAGCTCGCTATTTCCTGTAACAAACAGTGACCCAAAGCACAAAAATACAATATTTATTTCAGTGTATTTATCCTAATTTTAACAACAACATGGTCTGAGAATCAACTCACATAAACCTCTTAATTTCCTCACTAGACAGATGTATGTAATAGACTCTAGGATACTTTATAGATAATACAACAAAATACTGGTCTCCTCTGTTTTGAGGAGACCACAGTATTGAAGGATTGACAAATATTGTACTGCACTGTCTCTGAGCATTGTGCCTGAGAGATCATATATAGTTGTTTGCTTTTGAAGTTAGGTGCCTGAAGGTGCTGTGAAATCCTCAGTTTAAGGTACAGGTATACCATCACAGGTCAGGACTGAAGACATGAGAAATAACAGTTAGTTCTACTCTGCTACTCTGAGGCTAGAATTTGGCAATGTGCTGTTTATCAACTAATGACTTCAAACTCCAAAATCCCCTTCAAGGGAAGTTACTGTGATTGTCTCTATTGCAAACACCAGGAAAATGAAACATAATGTTTCAGAGCTAAACAATAACATATTCCAGGCAGCCTGGTCTTCCTGTCTAAGTGATCACCCACCGCCACATTCTGTATCTTTTCCTCACATTTTGGAGATGAGCTTTGAAAGATGTAGAAGATGGTTTTCCAGGTGGAGAAGAGCCCTAATCCCACAATGAAGACTGTGAATTCAAAGGGTCCATATTGTGTTTATTAGAAGATAAAGAGGGAGAGTCTCTGGGATCTTGAGTCCACGTTAGTGAGAAATGAAGGTGAGGTAATGCAGGCACATGAAGGAAGAAGGAGAAGACACACCTTCACCATCCTTGCTCACCCTTTCCATCTCTTTGTGCCAGAGTTTCCCGCATGACTTTAAATTTCCTGTGTGTCATGATTTCTAGAACACTACAACTGACTGGGTTTTAGCCATATTCTATTATACAATTTCTAACACTTGGGGAAGCTATGATTTTTCTTCCTCCCAGATTCTTTCGGATGATGCTCTAAAACCATTCTAGGGTGAGTGATGAAAGGGTAAAGTAAAAGTGACGTTAGCCTCAAGGTTTGTAATGATTGTTTTGGCTGACGTTCCTTCTTTTATTTTTCATTCCACTCTCTAAATATGGCAGTAAGAGGATTTTGTGTGTGTATTTTCCTAGAGCTCTGAGGGACAAACAAACAAACAAATTACTTATTTTTCTTCATCAAATCATTTAAATTGAGGGGGAATATTGGCTAGGTACCTGAGAACATTGTTCTCATCCTAGACCATAACTAAAATTAGAGGTGGCATTCTGGTTTCCTGCCTCCTTTCTCCCTGCACAATTCCTACGTTCATTTACATTGAGGTTTCCAAGCTCTTAAACCACAAGCAAACACTTGTACTCCCAGAGGTTCACCAAACAAACCACAACAGATAAGCGGACGATCTGCAGCTATCGCGCAAGTACACCAGAGACGGACGAGTCTGCTGAGATACATACTGCCTTGCTGAAATGTCACCAGCAATGGCATTCTGCAGTCAAGTGACAGTGGGGTGAGGGATTACAGTCTATGGGTGTCTGCCTGTGGCCAGCACTGCTGCCTAATTAACATCTTGACCCTCTTGCTCCCTGCCCTTTCTCCTGCCTGAGATCTGGAACTGTCAATCCTGCGGCTGAATGTGGGCTGTAGAAATAGAATTTGTCCAGCACAGTTAAGGAAAAGATTTCAAATTGTTTTTCATACATTTTTTTTTCAAAAACCAGACGTTTTTACACCTTCTCCCCCCCCCCCCCCACAATTGAACCATTGAACCTGTTGCTTCCTTGAAAAGTTGGGGGGTTTGGCATGATGGGATGTCATGCAGAAAAAATATTTGAACATTTTTATGCCCTATGGGGGGAGCACACATTCTCCTTCACCACTGTCCACATTTATGATTAGTCTCCCGCCTGATTTTAGCAGATCCCTGAGTCATTTTCCTCTGCTTCTTTCCCTATCTCCGATAGATGTAGCTAACTCCTCTCTACACTGACTGTTGCTAATTACCTTCATCTCATTAGAAAAGCTGAAGATAGAAAAAAGTTCAATTTGATCTCTAAAAGAGTTCCTGCATGGCTGGTTTGTGCCGGTGACATGAGGTGCTGAGGAAGACCAATGATAGACCAGAGAACCACTGACAAGAGGTAGGGGAGAGAAAAACTGATTCATTTGATAGGAAACTAGAATTTCATAGCTAGGGTTCTCTTTCACTGTTGTTGGGACAGCATCAGACTACACAGGCCTGACTGATGGGAATTTTCCAGGTAGACAAGGGGGCATCCATCTTGTAACGCTCTTCTTGCCTCTGCCTCCTAAGTCTGGGATTACAGGGACATGCCACCATGCCAAGTTGTAGCTATAATTATAATATGTTTCACCTTATATTAGTGAGGAAGATGTCTCTCTATATTTATCGACATTAGTATAGATGTATACACATTCATATTCACATATATGCATATTTTCACATGCAAACGTATACATAAAAGAATTTGAATTTTGGAATTTAATGGATCAGTAATGCCGTGTAGCTTCCTTCCTGCGATTTTTGTCCTCCATTTAAATTAAGAAAAATCTTCCCGTGTAATGTGCATGCATATGTGTGTATGTATGTGTGTGAGGGCATGTGTACACCACAATGGGAGTGTCTGGGGGTCTGAGGACAATCTGCAGAGTCAGTCCTTGCCGTCCACCCCAACTAAGACAGAACCTTTTGCTGTTTGCCATTACATATGTTAGGGTAGCTGTTCCAGTACCTTCTGGTGATTTTCCTATCTTTACCTCCATCCAGCCTGAGGAGTGCACTGGGATCATAGAGAAGTGTCTATACCTTTCTGTGCCTTTTGAGTACACACATTTGCATTTTCATGCTTTTGTTGTAAGTGTTTTACCCTCTAAGCTCACTTCATAGCCCTGGAGTTCTTACGTAGGGGTCTATAACCTCACATAGCATAGCATGCAAACCAACTGCAAATTGATGATTTAAGAATTTAACAGCCAAGTTTCAGCCAATCACAAGCATCTGGGTTTTAGCCAATCGTTTGTAGCCAGCTTATTATACCAACCTATTCCCCAATAAGGTAGAGCTTAATTGTGACCCAACGAGTCATATCTCTGTTTTGCTTTTGTGTTTAATGTATGGAAGACCCTGTGTACAGTGTCAGATATCACTCTCAGAACTTCTTCTAGTTCTGAGTGTTGCCCAATTCATAATGTCCTTTGCTCAGATAAACTTTATAAAATTTAATTTGCCTAAAGGGGTTTTCAATAGCATATGTTTAAATTATATTTCATCTGTATTTAAAATGAGAACTGTAGTCCAGGGCCTTTGGAGAAATGGGTTAAATTATTCAAAAGTGTGTAAGTTTAACTTGACAGTAGATCTTTAAAGCACTCTAAATTAATTTCTTTTTGTATATCCAGTGACAGCTCTAAGTTCAGCAAACTAAACCCAGTGTGTTCTGATTCATGAATTCACTTCTCTCTGTTAGGAGTTCATTGTAAGGTTGATAAATACCGTTTTCAGTGCCATTTACTTAGTGACGTACAGAAGCACTGACTTCCTATTTGTGTGAGCAAACTGTTGTCCTATTTAGTTATTAGCTGACTACAGTCTGGTTATTTCTTGAAATATAGAGCCAAGTCATAAACGTGCATTGAAACCATTTTTGTGAATGGAACTGGTTGGGGGGGAGCACGGCGGTGCTGAAGATAACTTCGTGAATTTACTATTCTGAGCATCACCATGGCTGGTACACAGTGAAGATCAAATCACTGCCCTGCAACTTATCCACTTGACCCAACTCCAAATCTCTTACTAACAACACATTTAAAAATACACTGCCAGTTCTATTACTAACCCCAACTATTACCATCAACCTTCAGTGCTAGAGATGATGAACTACGTCTTCTCAAGGAAGAATTCTCTTCCCTTTCAATAGCTCATATGAGTTGAAAAATGGTGTTGGTGACTACATCTTAAGCATTTGTTTAGTACTGCGATACAGAACTCATTAATGGTGATTTTGTTTTTTTAAAAAAGTGGAAACCTAGTGTTAAAGGTCCTAGTACTAAGTTATCAATAACATAATGGAAAGAGTCCATGGAGGTGTGGTTTTGAAATATTCAGTGTTTCACTTCTGCTTTAGCTAATTGGAAGCTTAATTTTTCTTGTACACAAAGTGGTAATGGTATGAAATTTTTAAAAAGAAGAAGAAGGAGAAAGAAGATGTAAAAGATCTGCACTCTCCTTAAGGGAGTCAGCCCTAGGAGGTTTTATGTATTTCCTCTGCTCTGAGATGATGATATTTCCAAAAAACAGAATATTTATGTGCACAGAATTGATGTATAATGCCACTTACAGAGAAATTTTAAATTGAGATTAATAGGAAATTCAATGATGTTTGAGTGTTAAATGATAAAAATGCCATTAATTTAAACTTAAGATAATCAATTTCAGAGTTCTTTCTTAAAGTCCACAGCCTTATCTTTCTAAGCTCTTCATGTATCAGAATGACTCCTCTCAGGAGATGATGTTCATATTAGGAACACTAAGCAAAAATAAAATGACTGGAGAGTAGGAAAGGTTTGTGCCCTGCTGGAGTAACCTCCTGTGGGATATGTTTTCTTATATCTGTAGGCCAAAGGGGACAGCACACTCTCTATAAACATGGGTATTTATTTAAAAAAAGCAATAATGTAGATGTGAAGATCCCTTCTAAATTTATGAAGTTATAGTTCTTCAAAGTTCTGATGTGAAACTTTATTTTCTTATCATTTTACATAAGAAAATTCAAGCCAATAGTCAGCTGGGAACACACCCCAGGATATGCCACATAATAGATTTTGAAATCCTGTATATTCCATCTTCAATTAATTTTGGCATGCTTCATTTTGCTGACAGCCATTATCAATCTTTCCCCTCTGACTTCTTGTAATTTGGAACTTTAATGGAAAATGTGCTTAATTATATTCACTTTAGCACTTTCTTGTACACAGTCTTACATTGTTCTCTGAATCTTATTAAATTGACATGCAATAAAAGAAATATTCACTCACTCAATATCCTTTAGATTTTCCATGGCACTTTTAAGTAGAGCATACCAGTAGTGAAAGCTCAATAAATGCTTGCTAACTCTCGAGTCTCCTATTTCTCTGGTTATACTCCCTACTTCTACAATTCAGAGAATAAATGTCCCAATAAGCCAGTATGTGTAACTTTCCTGGCAACATTACAAGTCTTTGTCTCTTTAAAACAGTCTGTCTGAAAGTTCCAGAATCTACAGGGAGCCCAGTTCTGAAACCGTCTTTAGAAGGGTTGAAGGGATGGCTCAGCACTTAGGGACACTGCTACTCTTGCAGAGGACCCGGTTTCAGTTCCCAGTGCCCACGTGGTGACTCGCAACTATCTGTAACCCCAGTTCCAGGTGACTTAGTGCTTTCATCTTCTCTCCTTAGTCACCAAGCATGCATGTAGTACGCATACATATACGTAGGCAAACATCCATACATGAAGTGAAAATAAGTAAATAAATAACACTATTAGAAACCCACATTGAATGGGGACTCTTATTCTTATTTGTGTCTTAAAGGCTCTTTTCATAAGCTAAGTGTGACAAGTTTAGAAATAGCTATTTTTTTCTCTGTTCCCATGTTCATTCATTTGACAGATATTAATGGGTGCCTTCTCTGGACATGACATTCTGCTAGCTTTTTGGTATACAGTGATGAATCAGCAGAGATCTTGGCCTCTAGAATTACAGTGCTTTGTTACAGGGAACACTGTCAAAGCCAGGTGGTAAGGCCACTGAGCCTGCAGTTGTGACATCCGTGACAGGCAGGCTCCTCTCAAGACTGTACACAGAGAATAAAGTGGCTCTTTTATTTTCAGCTCAGATAAAAATGGTTGAAAATATCATTGTGAGTAGACAATGTTCAGCTTATGAAAGACACTGTCTATAATTTTCTGATGTACATGAACTGGAAAGTAGTCAAACATGGACAGAAAGAAATAGAAAACCTATCTAATCTTATGAAAGAAGGAGGAAGACAAGAAAAGAAAAGAAAAGAAAAGAAAAGGAAAAGAGACCTAATAAGGGTGAAAGAAAGAGGAACCGAGATACAGACAAATAATGCTTTAAAATGTAGAAACATTTTCATTAAGTTCTATTTCATAGATCCCGTACAGATTAGCATAGAGGCTTGACATCTATTAAAGTAGCACACGAACCAAAGAATGGGCAGTGTGTCACATTACTTTAATATTTGCAATTCAGTTTTAGTCATCGACTCTCCAAACACTGAATGGTTTTGGTTAAAGCTTTTGTTCTGGGCCTTGTGCTGGAGTTTGGAGGTCAGACATTAGACTGCTGACAGGAGAAAGGTGAGAAAAACCACTGCCTTCTTTGCTATGGCTTTGCTCTTGGAACGAGGAGAGCACCCTGTCCCTTGATAGTCTGTCAGTCTTGGAGCTCTAGTGGTGGCATTGCTGCTGGCAATAACCCAAGTGGCTGAGCCAGTCGCCAGAAGGTGACTGAGCCTCTGTGACACCAGTTCTGTGACTTTCCAGCTCAAGCCCAGCAGCACTGTGGTCCCAGGCAAGAGGAAATAACCACACTCCTGGGTTAGGGGGACAACTCTAGTGTGACTCTAGTCTCACGTTTATGTCCCTTTCACTCTCAGAGGGTGACATAATGGATGATAAAGCAAAGAATCTGTTTAAAGACAGCAGAAGAAAAACAGTGATTCTACTCTGCGGCAGGACTCATCAAGGTACAGTAAAATTTGAGGCAGCCTGAGTAAATGTTTGTTCTATAAGTGTGTGCTTTTAACCACCTTGAGCTGACATACAGACGCCTAATAAGAGTTAGGCTGAGGAAGTAATTCTTTTTTTTTTTTTTATTATTTAATATTTTTTTCTCAGTTTAGATATTGTTCCCAGTTCCTTCTCCCTCCCATCCTCCCATGCCCCACAGCTACCCTCAATCCCATGCCCCATCCCATCCCCCATCCACTACTCAGGGAGGGTGATGCCTTCCAGGAGGGATCATCTAAATCTGTCAAGTCATTTGAAGTAGGGCCTAGGCTCTCCCCAGTGTCTCTAGGCTAAGGGAGCATCCCTCCATGGGAATGTGCTCCCTAAGTCCTTTCGTGCACTAGGGATACATCCTGCTTCCATTGGCAGAGGTCCCATAGACTGCCCAGTCCTCCTAAATGAGACCTAGGTTCAGGGTTCTGGATCCGTAGGTCCTATGCTGGTTTCCCAGCTATCAGTGTGAGGTCCATGAGCTCCATTCTGTTCAGGTCAGCTGTCTCTGTGGGTTTCCCTAACCTGGTCTTGACCCCTTTGCTCATCTCTCCTCCCTCTCTGTAACGATTACAGGAGTTCGGCTCAGTTTTCAGCTGTGGGTTTCTGCCTCTGCTGAGGAAGCAACTCTTTCCTTTAATGTGCATGAGATCCTGAAAGCTGAAGCAGCTAATTCCTCATTTATTCTTCTTAATACAATTGAAATTATGAACTAAGTGTGTAGAACCAAAACAGGAACTTAGTGAATACTAACATTAAGTTGACTTTCAATAAAATCATCTTCAGAGGCAGCGTACTGTGGATGTTTGCTTATTCTCCTACAGGAAAGAGGGAAAGCAGGCATTGTGGATTGTCAGCATTTATGGAATAAAAGCTGTGCTTTAGTCATTGTGGTTTCCTTTTCACTTGTTTATGGGGCTGGATATCCCAACTAGGTATTTATGGATGTGCCAAAAATTAGCATATATTTTACCAGCCTGTTACATTCTGGTTGCAAACCCTGTATCTAATCCTCATGTGTATTGTGTATTATGGCTATTGTTTAGTGTCATTCGCTTTTATTTTTTATTTTTTTGTCATTAGGTAAGACTGTTTAACGGGGTATACTGGTACATGGAAACTCTTTTCAGTTGTGACTGGCTTTAGACAAAGCAATTAGCAGTAAACAGTTAATATCTGATGAAGAGAGGGTGCATGTTTTATTGAGCTTATGGATAATAAAATTCTGCGGACCAGAACATGGATACATGGGTGATGTCTGTAAGGAAACAATGAAGGGCAAGACCTACTATAGAGAGTACATTAGAGCAATGTTGAGCAATCTAGGAGGTCAAAAGCAGAAAAAGGGAATAAAGGAAGAAATTAAAAGCAGGAAAGGAAATAATAAAGAAATACCCCATTATGGCTACTGTCCTTGCCCCTGTCCTTGTCATTTCCCATTTGTGTCATCTTTTGTCCTTGTTTGTACCCCCTCACCTAATTCATACTTATTTCATTTGCAGATAATGCTTCCTAAGTATGGCTTTGTTCCAATCCTTCCAAAGGTATTCCAAAATCCTATGTTATATTATCCATAGAACTTATGTCTAAGGGGATCCTGTTATTAGTGGATAGATAAACATTATTATACCTATGGGAAAAAGAAAGACCCATGAATAAATCTGAACAAAATGTTTTCAATAGAAAAGTCAAACATAATATTTTTTTTGTGTAAAGAAAACTGAAGCCCTCTGAATGTGGCTGCCAGTTAGGAGGCCTGGGCAGTAATGGGACCCTGACAGTGGAACAGTGTTTATCCCTAGTGTACAAATGGATTTTGGAAGCCCATTCCCCATGGAGGGAAACTCTCTTAGCCCAGACACATGGAGGCAGGCCTAGGCCCTCTTCCAAATGATGTGACTGACTTGATGATCTCCAGGGAAGACCTCACCCTCCCTGGGAAGTGGATGTGGGGTGGAATGGAGGGATCTGTGGGGTCATGGCAGGATGGGAAGGAGAGAGAACTTGGATTGATATGTAAAATAAGATTGTTTCTAAATTAAATTCATAAATTTAAAAAAGAATACTGCTCTCCACGTAAACATTAGCAAATAGGATGCTTCCCCCCCCAAATTAACATGAGGTATAAACTTATATAAGCCTGACTAAATTTATAAATAATTGAGGGCACTTCATGACACATCAGAGCCACTCTGCCTTATACATACATTTGCTTGTTCACTCATGATGCATGTCCAAATTACGAATCTTAATCATTTATTGAGGAGAAGGGTTGAGTACTCCAAAGGGGACCTCTAGACAGCCTTCGCTGTAACTTGTCACCACAGGCATATACAAGGACTCTGATACCTCAGATTGTTGGTTCAAGTCAGCACTCATGTGTTTATCTCTTTTAATAAGAAAGATTCACAGCCCAAGGATGAGTAGTTGGGCAGAAGCTACTGCTGTTCTCATCATCTGGACCCTACACTTTCTTCTACATCATTTTCCATGAGAACATTGCTAATGGCCTCACTTTTTGGTTTTCGTAGTCTGGTCCATGTTAACCTTGTTAACTGAAGTTCATTGGAATGCTTTCACTTTCCTGATGCCAGATGTCTATATTCCAGTCTATTGTCTGTATTATCTGAAGTTCGGAAATGTCCAGTGGCCTTTGAAGTGGCTCCCGAATCATGTTTTCTAGTCTAATCTCCACTCTTCAGATACAATGTCTCACCATGGTATCCTTCTCTTGGGGTTGGGCCTTACCTTTAATTCTGTCCCCCTAGAGCTAGCTTTTCTGAGTCATATCCCCCAACTAAAGGGGAGAAGCTTGATATGGGGCACTTCTAACTGTATCAAGATAAAAAACATTCTTCTCAGATAGACAAGCTGATTATTTTGGTAAAAGAAGCTTACTCACTAATCCAGCCCTTCAGTAGCAGTTTCCTGCAAGATCTAGGCAGGGAGGTTGTCGATGACACAGGCATCTGCGTTCAAGTTCAAAAGATCAAAATCAATAGCATTAGAGGGCATTCTCCCCAAAGCATGGCATGGTACGACTCCTATTGGTTTTAATGGAAGTCATGAAGCTAACATGCCATGTAACCTTTTTAAAATGGAAGGATTAGCATTCAAGTGGAGCTGCCTCATAGTGTGTCTATTGACAGAGCATTATGCATAGAGCTTGAATTGATCAGAGTGACTTAAATTTCTTGTCTTTCCTCCAGTGTAAACTGAGTAAGCTATTATCCTCCCTTCTCATCTGATAATGACTTGGTCCTCCCAAGTAGAAATTGGTGGGGATTTTAAGAACATCATCTACAGCAGGATGCCAATGCTTTCAAATGTGATTCACATACTAATCATAGTGACATTTGGAATATTTTAAGTAGATCACCATTTTTGTCTGATAGTTCCTTATTGATTTATTTTTAAAAATGTAGAGCATCCCTATTAAAGTGTATGGTACCATTATGCATTAAAAATTGATCAAAACAGATATTTCCTATTCTCATACCCTAAAAAGAATTCTGGCATGAAATCTCTGACAAAAGTAATGATGTTAATCAAAATATTCTGCAGTTATAAAAATCTGGATATCAAATTGTTTTTGAGAAATTTAAGCCTTTGGATTATTTCTTGCTGCTATTCATGTGTTTCTCAAACATGGAAATAATTTCAAAGGAAAGTATCTTATTTTAAAGGAGTAATATAAAAATTATAAAAACTAAGTTATAAACATGAATGAACTTTTTGTAATAAATGTATTTAGTAGGATTATGAGACAGGTTGTTGTCACATAACATGTTTAATATCATGTAAATTATGATTAACAAATACAATTCCCTTAAAAATAAATAAAACTTAGGTTTAATCAGTTGACTGCCTTTGCATTGGAACAGCACATAAATATGCCAAAGCTTTAGGTACTTTTATGAGTTCCCTTGAAAAATAGTTGTTTCCACTTAAAAAGGCTGTGTGAAGGGATGGCATTTATAATCTAAAAACTTCATGCACTTGTGAGTTTCCATAAGCAGTTATGCCTCCATCTTTCTGTATGCGGTGCTACATCGTGATATCACAAATGCTTGGTTTGCTAAGTGATTACTGGCATACTCTTCTACTCACTGTGGCATTGTTCCCACTCAAATAGTGACCAAGAACTTCTCTTCTGTCCCTGCATCAAGATAATGAGATCCAGAAAACCTTAACCATCATAAGGTTGAGAAGCCATGCTGTCAAATTACCTAATGCTCTACACCATTTGTTATTTAGTCAAAACTCTCAGACACAGAAAGACCATGATTCGTATCTCCTTAAGCTTTGAATTATAGTTCACCACAGCCAAACTGTGTCACTGATCTAGGTGATGCAGGGCTGAAATAACATGATAGATAGATGCACTTTGTTATTTACAACCATGGTTCCTCCGGATTGCACAAGGAAGTTACTTGGTGTATTACCAATAATTCTCGAACAATTCAATGGTATTAAAAGAAGAGCAGTGAGAAACATTTTTTTTTTTTTTTTACAAAAAATGGCATTTAAAATGTTCTCTATCTATTCTTCACTCACAGAAGTAGGCATCATTTTCAGATACTTTCATTTTAAGGGCACCCAGGCTACAAAGTTCAGTGCTGTGCCTGTATACACTGAAATGGAAGGCACTTTCTCCCTGCAGGAAGCCAGCACCCTGCAGTCTTTTTGAACCATGGATTTCTGGCTCAAACAAGAGATTAATGGAACAATAACAACTTGCTGCAATTAAGTATTTATCCCTGGAGAGGGTTCAGGTCTAAATGAGGCCTCTGTATCAAACTCCTCCTCAGAGATCATCACAGAAGAGGGAGTTAAAAGATGTTAGGGCTAGCGGCAATGAGTTACTACAGTAAAACAATGCTTTCCAGGCTATTTAGGGGAGTTTTATATATGAATGCATGGTGGCTGTAACTACATACACAAGACCTGCTGAAGAACAAGCCAAACAAAACCCCAGAATGAAAGGGGTCATCAAATCCCATTCCTAGCTGATGGGGAAAGGCTTCATTACTTTACTTCAGGGACAGGAGTCTAAGAGGTTACCTATGCTTGAGAAGACGGTTCTACAGCCATGCAAACACTAGGGACAGCACTAAGTGGACTTAATGGTTCAACAAAAGAGTATGTAAAATTTGGGGGGAATTGTGATGTGGAGATATGGAAGGAACTGGAGGGGAAGGAGTGGTGAAGGAATATAAGCAAACCACATGTTATGCGTCTTTCACATGGGTTACGTGATGCTGAAATTCAGAAGAAAGTCTATGAACCCTGCCATTGCTGCTGCTTTTCCTCTGTATCAAGAGCCCTACGTTCTAGTGAGGGGGTGATAACTACAAAGAGAAAAGAGGCCAATAAAAATTTCTCCTCTGATGTATTTTAAATTTCCAGACTGCCCCAATGTATATTCACACATGAAGGCAAGTAGGGTTGATGGCTTTATAAGACATAATAAAAAATTCAAAACAAAACACTAAAGAGTTCCTGCTCTTGATCCTTTATGAGAGGAAACCACTCACAATTGAAACATTCAACTATAGTTGCTTCCAATAGACAGTCTGTGTCAGCAAGATTAACAACTTTTCTTAGAAATGTAATAATTAAAACGGTTCCAACTGCAGTTGATAAGGTAGACTTATGAATGGAAAAAATACTCTCTCTAGGTAATATTTTATGAAATGAATTTCTGCTAAGAACTTCCTGAGGAAGAGGCTAGACAGCTTCAAAGTTAGATGTTTGAAGAAGGAAGAACTAATGACTGTTTGACAGGTTTAAAAAGTCATGCTTGACATCCTGGTTAGTGCTGTTTTAAGAAGACTTAGATGTTCCTCTTTATTGAATGTCACACAGCAGAATGAAATGATCAGTCACATAGCTTCCCTTATTTAAAACTATCAAAATTTTCATTTAGAAGCATGGAGTAGTTTTAATCAAATGATGATCCCTAACAACTCAAAAATCTTATAATATATGAACTCAAATCATTTGTTCAGGGTTAGAAGAGGCCAGAATTACAATTCTGTGTTTATACTCTGAGCTAGAAGTCTGGCATCTCTACCTTAAAATACTAGGGGTGACTTAAAGCTTTTTCAGTGTTAACACAATAGATAAATGATACACATCAATGATTGCTATTCCTCAGACCTTTCCTTTGCAACATATAAAATCATACAATTTATTTTTCATGTGGGGAAATGAAGAATTTGGCAATCATGTCTAATTTCCTAGCTGAAATTATTATTCATTTGGATAAAGGAAAAGGAGGTAGGTTTGTCAACAACAAGAGAGGATACTTATTTAAATTCGAATCTCAGATAAAAAACAATAATATCTCGGTGTCAGTGTATCCAAAAATTTTCACAGATCCCATAACTTATCTGATTAAACTGAGATTCAGTCATTTTCAGCTATAAATTTTTAGTCTAATTATTAAGATAAATTCTCCTCACTTTTCAATTTATGGTTTGTGGATGATGTAATAATTTCATGTTTCAAGCTGACTAGGCAAAGAATACTCAGATATTAAATGGTTTAATGTTATTTCTTGGTGTGACTGTGGACATTTCTGTATGTGATGATCATTTGAATAAAAATACTGAGCAAACCACATTGTCTTGCCCATGAAGAGTGGACACATTCTGTTAGAACTCATTCTGTCTGGTTGGTCTGTCATAACGTCAGGCAATTGTGAGAATTGTGAGAACGTTAGGTGCTTAAGAATCAGTTACTATGCTGGACAGTGGTGGTGCACTCCTTTAATCACAGCACTCGGCAGGCCAGCCTGGTCTAACAGGCTCCAAAACTACAGAGAAACCCCTCCCCACAAAGTATCAGTTTCTGTGACTATAGTTGCCCAGTGAGGACAGTGAGGGCTGAATCTGTGGGTGTGTTCAGAGATTTTGGAGCCCTCACTGAAGTGGTGCTGAAGAGTTCAAATGTGAGTGGTTCAGGAAAAGTATGAGGGAAAGAATCTAGCTGAGGCATCAGTACAATTTCCCTGGCTTCTGTAGGGAAATTCAAACTAAGTCAATTTGGTGAGAAGGAGATGCCACAGACTCATGATTTCTAAGTTTAGTCAGGACCTCAGGGACATCAAACATCTTATATAAGCCTACACAGCTCTTTCATTCTGTTTTTATTGTAACTATTAGGTAGATGTCTCTTCCAGGATAGCCATTTCCCCGACTGCCATTTCACCGAGTCCTTTACCATGAGTTGCTTTATTTTCCCCCTTTGGTAGCAGCTCCACAACTCCACAACTGGGACTGAAAAGGAAGAACCTTTCTCCATTTCTTACTCTTTTATTTTAACTCAGAATGTCCCACTTCCAGAGTCCTTGCTAAAAGTCAACGTTCTTTTTCCTCTCTGCAGCACTGGAAGGTACCTTTCCCATCTTCATATGTATTGTATAGAAGTTCAGCTCCTGGAGGCAGTGTGAAGGAACCCCTTCCTTTTACCCTCCCTGCTGGTGATATCTTCCTGTCCTTTTCAAACTAATTAAACCAGTGGTTCTTAACCTGGGGGGGGGGGTCAGGTCACCTAAGGCCACTGCAAAACACAGATAACTACATTATGATTCATAATAGTAGCAAAATTACAGTTATGACGTAGCAATGAAAGTAATTTGATGGTTGGAGGTCGCCGCAAATATGAGGAACTGTGTGAAAGGGTCAAGTCATTAGGAAGGTTGAGAACCATGGAATTAGAGAAACTGAAAAATTGATGTTCAAATGTCAATAATTAGGATATGTTAAGAATGATACTGTCAGAAGAAGTAATATCTATAAAAACTAGTTTTGAGGTACGAAGCAGACAGAATTGGGTACAAAGGCTAAAAAGAGAGCTGAAAAATCTTGTAATTTCTCCGTTGTCATTTTGGTTTTTTGATGGTTAGGCACAAACACAAACAAAATAAACCTTATCTTCTAAAGTAAGGCCACATACATTACAACCAAAAATGAAAGTCAGCGGATTGTTTAGGGGGGACTAGGCATTTAGAAGTAAGTGTTCAGTTAAACTGCAACAGGGCACACAAAGGATGTTGAGAAGAAACAGCAACAGGAAGAAGTCATCATAGGAAGATCATGCTGGTTTGCTAACTGAATGGAAGACATTTGGACTCTCTGAAAGGAACTGAATTTTGGATCTAAGCGGAGAAACAGCTGACAAGTAACCATGTCATCTAGCACTTTTGGAATGTTACTGCATGTCCAGCTCTTGTCTAAGCATTTTATGTAAAATACCATATTCCCATTTCTCATTGGGGAAAAACTAAAGTACACAGCCACGAATTGGTGGCTAAGGAAATAAAAGCAACCAGTATATTTTAAGAGTGGCATATGGGTGATATTGTCTGGACCCAAGTGTGGGTGAGTTTTCATTGCTTCTGGAGCTCTTATCTCAGAGTGAATGGAGGATGTGAATTAGGTCTCTTTGAATTCCCAAAATTAGAAGTCTCCAAAAAGTACAGCTCCTATAAATTCTAGCTTTCATCACATATAGTGTATGGCCTTTCAATAGCTTTTTGTTAGGAATCAAAACAATTATACAAAGCTTACACTATTAATAAATACAGCTTACACCTTAAATAAAAGCCTATATATACCCAGGGCTAGAGATGACAGTCGTGTATTGGTATAAACATCTACTGAAACATTTTTTATTGTGCAATAGATGCAACTGAAAAAAAATATAATGTACATGAACATGTGATCATAGGACTAATGATGGAAAATTATGAGAAGAGGCCACCTAGTCCCTAAAGTGTTCTTCTTGTTAGTTTTATTTTGTTTTTCTTTAAATGTTAATGAACACAATCACCACCAAGCAACAAGATTATCTCCTAGTACAAAGTCAAGGACATTCTCATTAAAGTACCTTGCTTCAGCATCATCAAAGTTGAGTAAATATACAGTCTTAATTCTCAGGTGTTTTCTGTTTTTTTTTTTTAAGAAAGGTTATTTTGGTGGAAACTATATGCATTCTTTATCAAGACCTAATCATAGAGTTACTTGTCATTAAATAAGTGGTTCATGTGCAGGTCACTAATATTCTAAGATATAATTTCTTAAGAAATTAAGATTTTTTCCCCTGAGACCAAGTCTTTGCTCAGTAATTTTTTTACATCTCTCTTACTTTGTTCTCTCAGTGGACAGATTTTTCTAGAAGCTGGCCCTCCCCTGTTACTCTCCTACATAGTATATCTGTCTCAGATACAACTTTTGGGAACCTCACCAAAGATAGTTGGCCACTCACACAACTCCCTGTGTTGTAGATTTTAGCACAGTTGGTAAAGGTGGTGATGGGTTAAATTTTTATCTGAGCAGTTCCTTTTCTCTGGACACATTCTGCCGTCTGTGCTTCGTTCTCTAAATAGCTGTCATACCAGCAATGCTCTTTACTCATGATATCAATTATATTTGTGATACTATCTATGTCTCCTGACTAGATGACAGGCTCTTAAGACACTGGGATCACTAATCCTTTTTCATCACTAGAACTTGGTAGAATACCCTGTGTAGAATATGTGGTCCAACTGCTGAACACAAATTTGTAAAAGGGAGTGAAAAAATAGGAAAAATGCTGTTTTTTTATTTGGGTATCTAGCATGTTAACTGCTGCCTCAATAACAATTGCATCAAAAACAGCAGCTTCTGGGATTACTTTGGTGCAAAAGAGAGACGGAACATTGCACAAACAGTCATTGGCAGTGGGCACTAGTTAGTGTTAGCATAAAAGAGTGGGTAAACCAATCCCAGTTAAAGAATGGGGGCAAGGTGAGGAAGAATACATGTGGCTCTGAAACTCTGAAGAATGTTCTGGCTTGCAAGTGCAGCTCTCACAGATTCCGCACAGCTTCATCTTCCTGCCATTCTTACCTCTTCAAGGTGCTTTTTTCTTCCCATCTCTCCTCACACCCTTCAGATTATTTCTATTGTTGTCTACCACATGGACACTTCTATCTTCCCAGTTTCTTATTGCAACCACAACAGCCTAAGTTACAAAGAGTTTACTATCACAATCACAACAGCCTCAGTTACAAAGAGTTTACTATCACAACCACAACAGCCTCAGTTACAAAGAGTTTACTATCACAACCACAACAGCCTCAGTTATAAAGAGTTTACTATCACAACCACAACAGCCTCAGTTACAAAGAGTTTACTTATAAGTAGACTTTGGGCTCTCTTTGTAATGATGGTTTATTACAGTGTAGGACACGACGCATCTTGGAAGCTTTTTTGGGAACTTCGTCAGATCCTACTAGGAAAGTTGACAAAATGGCCATGACCCATACACAGTAGTCTCTCTATGAAAGGCATTGCAAAATCCCTAATGCAGTTCACATGTTTCCACCCACAGTGCAAGTTCCTGACAAGTCCAGTTCATTGCAACAAGGTCCTTACACAGATGGGAGGCAAAACCTGCAGCAGAGAGGCAGTTGTCACAAAACTTCAGCACTGCAGCATGGCCTTAGGGCCTTGGGGAAGAATCTGGCTGCTACTATTTAGCATGTAATTATTGACTAGTTTGCCATTTCGTTTTTCTAACTCACAGCTTGCAGCAAAGGGCAGCAGCAAAATGGAAACGAATGGACAGAAGTTTGTACTGTATGTAAGGTAGGTGAAAGGGGAAGATGACAATCTGCAGGCAGGGAGGAGGAAGCAAGGGAAGGAGAGAGGGGGAGGAGGGGGAGGAGAGGGCTAGCTGCATATTAGCAACATTAAAAAATTACTACTAGCACAGTACTGACATGGGAGGGTATAATTTTCTAACGACTCTCACTGTACTGTTTTTCAGTTGAGACATATACATCTTATTAGTTACTCTATTAATTAATAGTGGTCACTCTGACAATCAAGGGATGTTTAACCTAGGTCCAAAGATTTTTCTGCTTGGGAATATTAGATAATATTTAACAACTCTGCAATCTTTCCTTTAAGGAAAAGAAGTAAAATAGATTTGAGCCACATTGACATTGTTGGTCTGTTATTTATAAAACTCACTTTCTGAATTCTCAAGCAGCAGCAGATGATTCTAAATAAGACTCCTGCCTTAGTGTGTGTTCTTTTTGAATGAGTGCAAAGAAAACACTCCCCAAGCAAGCTGGACTCAGTTAAAGCACAGGTGTCTTCTGCATGCTGTATCCAACCACCTTTGTATGCACTCCTCTGGCTCATGAGCTTCTCTTGCTCTAAGATGATCATTTATTAGGATGTTCACTTATTCTATAGAGAGACAAATGAAACAAATCATCATAAAGAGGGTATTAATTAAGTCTGATATATTGTTCACGGTGACAGAAAAATAGCCCAAATATCTACCAAAGTATTCTCCCAATTGTGAACAGTATTTTATAAGTTAAGATAGGAAATATTTTCTGGAGGTTGCACAGACAGACTAAGCCACCGAAATAACATTATTTCAGATAAATGATCAATCCCTCTATGGTCCCTGCGGCTTATTTTAACGGAGTTTTCAGCGGGGGGTACACCAGAAACTCTGTGATGCATGTAATAGAATCAAGAGCTCCATTACAAACCCAAATTGCAAGCACCTCTGCGTATCTCTAGGCTCACTTTCTTAAGAAGGATATACAGCCTTGAAGTCCCAAATAACCTGCTGTTGCCTGTGCAAGTATTAGAACATATAATTGAAGGTGAATTTCATATACTGAGCTGACCTGTCCTATGACTTCAGTTTTGGAACCTGATGTCTCATCTGAATTGGTGGTCCAAGTTGGGAAACAGTCAATCCAAAGATATCTCTATGTGTCATGATTAAG
Organism: Phodopus roborovskii; assembly: GCF_943737965.1. Classification (NCBI taxonomy): domain Eukaryota; kingdom Metazoa; phylum Chordata; class Mammalia; order Rodentia; family Cricetidae; genus Phodopus; species Phodopus roborovskii. The sequence goes on from NW_026125397.1 coordinate 12,829,339, forward strand.
ATTAAGGTCATTACTATAAAATTAAGAACTCAGATCTCAGATTTCTAAAGGTTTTGTTAATTCTCCCCAAATTTTAATTACTTGCAACAATAATTTCATATATTATGAAAAAATCTCTGTGAAAACAAATTGTAGAAAAGAGAGATGATGTATGAAGAAACTGTATTACAGGAAATTCAGAGTTATGGCTGTTTTGTGCACATTATCATTTTAATCAGAAATAATGTGTGGACGATGGGTAGTGATCAGGCCTGTAATTTCAACACTGGGAGGTGGAGGCAAGGTGGAGTTAAGAGGTCAAGGGCACTCTAAACCCTACAAGAGATCAAGACCACTATAAACCCTATAGAGTTAGTTTGAATCAATCCTTGGGCACATGACAATCTGTCTTAGAAAGAAAACCCAAGTAGTTTGAATGGATTATCTCTTCACTATACTGTATTCTGTATTACGCATCAAAAATTAAACAAACTTGATTGCTAGCTGTTATAAGATCTGTAACTAAAAGAAATCAGAGAGACTAAGTGTCAGGTAGTCAGGACAATAGTATAGACGTGTCTACACAGTCACTTGGAGTAAGTGTAATCCGTGGAGGATGTTTCTAGAGTGACTCCATGAAGAACGCGTTTTTAGAGGATGGTGTAGTTAGGACTATTTGCTACGTACTGTCTCTTTCATTCTTTATCCTCTCCCATCTCTTACTGCTCCCCGTGCCCATTTTTGAAACACCTGTGATTTGCTAGTTTGCAATGGTTTGCAGGTTTAACAAAGATGGCTTGACAGTGAGAGTAGAGAACTTCTCTTTCTCCTCTATGTTTTCACAAGGAGACATTTTCTCCGATATCAATGCAGTCTTTTTCCCTCCTCCTGCATCTCTAATGGTGGTTGGGCAGGTGCTTGATTGGAGGAACTGGTAGATTACACAGTCAGGTTCAGCTCCTTTTCTCAGGTCTTTCTGGTGTCTCATTTCCTGCAGAGAGTCTCAGTCGTGCATCCAACTGGGTTGCTCAGTTTGGACACAGCCTGTAATTTTAGTCTTTCCCTCCTTATGGACACTACATTCTTAGGTAGCTGTGTTGACAGCAATTAAGGAGAGATTTGACCTTTTCTTTTATTTTTAACCCTTACTCTAAAACACATCTTTTTCCTGGACTGGGAGACAAGGCTCATTGGTTAAGGGAGCTTGGTGCTTTTGCACAGGACTAGGGTTTGATTTCAGTTCACAGTACCTATGTCATAGTTCACAAGCATCTGTAAGTTCAGTTCCAGGGGATCTACCATTCTCTTCTTGCCTCTTTGGGTACCAAGTATGTATGTGGTGCCTAAACATACATGCAAGCTAAAACTAGGCACAATAAAAATAAACAAATAAAAGCTTTATTCTTTATATGCAAGCCACGTTCTAGTAACCATTTTGCATGAATACATCTGTGAACTGTGGCATGCAATACTCAGGTCACCAAGCAGAAGAATTCTGTCATTCCACACAATTTCTGTTCTCTTTCTAATCAAGACTTCTTTCTATTCCAGTTGTCTCTGTTCATAGTCTTGCATTTTCCACAATCTCACGGAACTAAAAGCATATAAATGGGATCATATCCTTTTCAAAGCAGTTTATTTCCCAGTATAATGTATCAGAGTCGTTTACTTTGGTACACCCTGCTGCTGCTTTTTATTGTTCAGTAATATTACTTTGTAAGAGACTATCACAATTTAATGATTCATCAGTTAATGGATATTTGGGTAATTTCCAGATTTTGATGATTATTAATAAAGCTGCTGGTAATATTTATATATAGGCTTCTGTGTGACTATAAACTTTTATCTAAATGAGTAAATACCTTTAAGTATAATGGCTAAGTTATATTGTTAGTTGTATATTAAACTTTACTTTAGTATCAACCAATTTCAAATTGCTGTACTAATTTGTATTCTGATATATGCATCCCATTTACTTTGACTACTTCCTGCTATCTTGCAATATTGCCTTTATTTTTTAATTAAAAATTTAACCATTTTAATAAGTATGATCTAGTAACTCATGCTTTTAATTTGCATTTCCCTAATGACTAATAATTTTGGGTATTTTTCATATGATAATTTGATTCCTGTGTATTTTCTTGGATGAGGGAATCTGATATACTAGTTTGCTCATTTTTTATTTTGGTATTTTTAAATTCCTTTCGAGATTGGAAGAATATTAAATTGTATTGCGTTCATTTATGTATGTGTCTGTGTACATGTGTTCAGAGCCTGGAAGACAACCACTAGGAATCAGTTCTCTCTTTATATCTGTGGATCACAGAGATTGATCTCAGGTCACCAGACTTGAGGGAAAGCACCTTTTCTCATTGGAAACACCTTGCGGGAGCAGGCTTGGAGAAATTTTGTTATAGTCTGGTTGTAGGCACTGTATCAATGATTTGAAAGCATTTCTGTTACATTCTTTTGTAATTGCTTACTTGTTTTTGGGGAAGTGCACACCTTTATCTGTTGATGAAGTTCATTCAGCCCATCATTTCTTTTTAAGATGCATTTTGCTTCAGTGTCTGACTTAAGAAATTGTGGAGAGATTGAAGATGAAGGGTGCTTGCTTGGCATGTATGGGAGACCTAGGTTCTCCCAACACAACAATAAAAAAAAATCAAACAAAATTTTGCCTAAAAGTAATAAAATATTGTGTCTTATGCTTTCTTCTAGTAGTCCTTTTAATTTTAGTTTTTATATTAACACTACAATTCATTTTGACTTAATTTTTGTACGTGAAGAAAGGACATGGCATTGGGTGGGCAGGGAGGCAGGGAGAATCCAGGAGAAGCTGAAGGATGAGGAAAGTATTATCAGCATAAAATGTTTTTCAATAACAATAGATATATATTTTTGACAATGAAGAAACTTTAATAAGTGAAAGGTGTAATTAGTTACCACCTAACTATGTGAAAATAGTCAAAATTCTAAGAATGAAATTTTTGTAGTTTTTTTAATCGAAATCCATCAATGTATCTTGTATACATACTTTACATATATATATATATATATATATATATATATATATATATATATATATATCAACTCATGGTTTCATGAAGTCTGATCACTGGCCTTGGTAGATTTCCATATGTATTACATACATTACAGGAAGCATATTTTTAGTATTTCCAAGAATCTAAACTCTACATCTCCATGTCTGGAAGAGATCAGTAACAGCATATGGCTGATAGACCTTAAGCCAAGGTTTTCATTTGTGCTTGAAAGTTCAAATGTTATCCGTGGCATCACATCTGAGTTTACTTCTAATGTGACAGCCTTGTTCACTCATTCACAGGAAAACATCTGACAAACGTCCAAGCTGCCTTTGTCTCTGTGAGTTCATATGTGCATTCATCCTGCCCTGCTGTGTTCAGAGAACCTTGTATCCATGGTGCCCTCCATCCCTCTAGCTCTTACATCCCTTTCTGCCTCCTTCTCTGTAGGCCAGTCTTAAGGGCAGACCCAATGCCCAGCAGCAGATGCCAACACAAAATGAACTCAGTGGCATTTGCGGAGGTTCTTAATCTCATGTTTTTTTCCTGCATATATATTATTCCTTTGCATATATATTATAGCTTCTGCTTTTGTGTTTTTATGGGATTCCTGTGTGTACAAATATGTGTGTGTGTGTGTGTGTGTGTGTGTGTGTGTGTGTGTGTGTCTTTCTCCAAATATGTGTTTCAGGCTTTTTCTTGAGCTCTTTTTCTTGTGTGTTTTGTCCTATTCTGGTTTGTTTGTGTTTCTTTTATTTTATTATTATCCAGATGCATGCTTATTTTGTAATTAATCTAATGAGAGACAGAAAGGGTGTGGGTCAGGAGGGAAGGGAAATGCTGAGTATCTCTGAGAATCTGGAGAAGGAGAAACTATAAACAGAATATATTGTATGAAAAAATTATTTTTAATAAAAGAAACACAGAGAAAAAGAAAGATTTCTTTTGCATGTGATCTAATTTGTTACATAAAGTATTAGAAGGATGGGTTATTAAAGATTTGATGTTTATTAAAATCAATATATGTTGATGCCTAGAGATAGGTTTTTTCCCCCACAGTATTCTGGGGTTCAAACTCAGGCATTGCATATACTAGGCATATGCTCTCTCACTGAGCCATATTCCAAGTCTGGTTAAGGGAAAACACCTCCCCCTCTCTTTTCTGTTCACTAAAGAACACCAGAGCATTTGGGTTAAGGTGACAGAAGTTTAATCTACACCTGTGTTTGCACCTTCAGTGCCTATGACAAAACAATGATAAACAAGCTCTTAGCATTCTGAGGGAAATCCTTACAAGAATCATGAGAACAGCCAATGGTTCACATACCACATCTTGAAAAACATTTGATTAAGATTTGAAAGGGAATGAAGACTGAGAAACCACAATACTTTCAAAAATAGCAACAGAAGCTGCCTTCCAGGATGTGTGTGTGTGTGTGTGTGTGTGTGAGTGTGTGTGTGTGTGTGAGTGTGTGTGTGTGTGGATGTGTGTGTGTGCGTGCGTGTGTGCGTGTGTGTGAGTGTGTGTGTGTGTGAGTGTGTGTGTGAGTGTGAGTGTGTGTGGATGTGTGTGTGTGCGTGCGTGCGTGCGTGTGTGTGTGTGTGAGTGTGTGTGTGTGTGTGTGGATGTGTGTGTGTGTGCGTGCGTGCGTGCGTGTGTGTGTGTGTGTGTGTGTACATGTATACTAGAGGAAAGAAACTTCCTGAACAGGCATACATCACTTGCCCAAGAAGCTCCCCAACAGGAGAAAAAAGTCTCTGATGGGTAAGCTGAAAATCTTTGGTCTCAGGAGCTAGCAGAGACATGATGTTAGATAGAACACACCATTCTCACAGAAACAACATAATAGAAAGACTTGGCACCTATGTAAAATCAAGAATGACAGAGTATCAGGAGAAAAGGCAGAAAGCTTGGGATAATCTGGACAGTGTCTAAACTATGTAGCAAGACTGCTCTGTGGCAGGTGTCATTCTAAGAAGAGGTGATTGGATGGATTCCTTCCTCCATAGTATGATGATCGTACACACCTAAAATAACAGACATTGAAAGTTGTAGTGTAAAGGACAGGATGAATCATCTCTCCGTCCTAAGGAGACCTGAAGGTCACAGGGGCAGGATGAATTAGATGTCACCATGGTGTCTACAGTGGACAGTCTAACAACTCAGGCTGATTTAAGTGTTCAGCAAATGGCTAGTGTATACAGCATGTATGTCCCTGTCCAAAGGGGTTAGGGATGAATTCCTTCTTGGAAGAGACTCTGTGCTTCTTTATGAGATCGTATCACACAACTTGGAATAACATGCAACATAAAACCTCAGGATTGTTTGGTTTCAGGAATCATTTATATACTATTTTCACTTGATGATTGACCATGAGTAACTAAGACCATGGAAAAGGAAACTACAGATGAGTGCCTTACTGTATTTTGACAAAATCAGCAACTCCAATCATCACAGAAGATAAGCACTGAATTTTATAGATGAACAAATTCAACCTAAGTGAAGAGTCTGAAGATGGAGTTTGCAATCAGAGCCTGCAATAAACCCAGCTCTGTCATACTCAAAAGGCTATAGATTTTCTATTTTCATGAGTACTTTAAAACAATACATTTGTTTGCTTGTTTTAGCAGCAGTTTATCAGTAAAATTTTAAGTGGAACACTAAAACTTCTCATATAGCATCAACACTCATGAAATCTTAATCTAGTGTTTGGCGACTCCCACAAGCACTTTCAAAGCACTTCTATGAAGAAAATAGCATGGTACATCTGCTTTCCCATGCATAGACATTGTCCAGTGCCATATACCTTCTGTCATTGCGTGTTTACTTTCAACTGCCCCTGATATAGGAGATTGCCACCCCAAGCAAGGAGCTATTTCAAGTGGTAACCAGGCTGAAGGAAGTGCCTGGGTTTAACTCTACCTTGTTTAGCTTCAATTTTACACTAGTGGAAAAGACCTTGTTATAAGAGAAATAAGTTTCTTCCTTTCTGTTTCCCAACCTGGAAGACACGTGATTTTTTCAACTCATCCGACTCTGAATAAACATATTTAAACTGCTAGAAAGATTTTGATGAAGCATTTAAACTAGAGTAAAATCTAGTCATGTAACCATTGAGTATAGCATATACTGGGCCATCCTCACACAAAATTTAGGATACCCTACACTGTGTTCTATAGGCTATGCTAGGCTTTACCTTCATATCTCAAAGGGGTATTCACTAAGTTATTTTGAATTTTCATGGATTTGTAGGTGAAGAACTGATTCAATGCAAGTAGAAGAATATAAGCTATTTTGTCTTTTTGGAAGAAGAAATATAAGCTAGTTTGACCATTAGGAGATATATGAACAATAGATTCATTTAAAAAATACTCCCACACCTAAGGCCAAGGGAACATTGCTAAAGAGAAGATAGATTGTAGGACCCAGAGTATCAGGAAGGTTGCTGTGAGATTGTGTCTCCTAAAAACAGCTGCAGTTACACCCATAACATCTTAGAAACATGGCTGCCCAAGCATGGGCTGAACATGGACAGGAATAACAGACATGCTAAAAGTAGGCGGGGAAGAGCTTGCAAGGCCTTAATCCTACCCAAGGAACTACAAGCAACCAAGATATACTGAGAGCAGGAGAAATGACCTTCCCCAGGAAAGAGTACACCAATAGGTTTTCCAACACCAATTGGTCAACCCAGAAAACATACATGTAAGTAATGTTATACAGATTGAGCATGTTACATTTAGAAATATATAAATTTATACATATACATATTTGCATGCAATAGCAATTAATGAAAGAAGAGGCCATGAGTTTAAAAGAGAGATAGGAGGAGGTTTATGGGAGGTTTAGGAGAGAGGAAACTGAAAGAAGAAAATTTGTAATTATATTATAATCTTTAAAAAAAAAAAAGGGTTGAAAGACAAATTAGTAATTAGATGGAGGTTCAACCAGAGGCCAGGATAATCAAGAACCATCAAAAGAATATAAAGAGTCAGTTTAACTCATTCAAAAAGTTGATAAAGAAAAGAAAGAAAAAGAAAAGAAAAGAAAAGGTAGAAGAAAGTCAAGACTAAAACATTCATGTTTTGATGCAGTCTACTGGAGATAAAACTGAGTCAGAAAGCTTGCTCTTCTAGCTCTTGGCTTCCTCAAGTACTGAAGGAAAAATAGGCTACAGCCAGAAGATCCCAAACCACACTCTACTAGATGGAAAGCACAATCAACTAGAATGTTTCACATCTGTCTTAGGGTTTTCACTGCTGGGAAGAGACACAATGACCGAGCAACTCTTACAAGAAAAACATTTGAGGGGGCTTGCTAACAGTTTCCGTTTTGGTCCATTATCCTCATGATAGGGAGAATGGCAGCATGCAGGCACACATAGCGCTAGAGGGATTGTAGGTGACAGGAAATTGACTGAGACACTGGCAGTACCTGAGCATAGGAAACCCCAAAGCCCACCTCCAAAATGACACACTTCCTCCAACAAAGCCATACTCACTCCAACAAAACCACACCTACTGATAGTGCCACTTCCTATGATATTATGGGGGACAGTTACATTCAAACTACCACAACATCTGTCCGATTGATGGGGGGAGACAGCTATGCCTTTTAGTCACAGACCAAAAAGAGGGAACCTTTTAGAGAAATCACTATGAAGTACTAGAAAATAATTTCATGCAATCAATTCATATACTTGTCTATAAATAGTATTTTATAAACTTTTTCAGACAGGGCTTATTTTATTTTTCTGGGATAAATGTTATACATTCAAAACTTACAAATTATATTTGCTAAGTGCCTTAGTTCCCTTTTGTTACTTCTGGACCCAAATATTCAAAGCTGCTCTTTATATAAAGAAAACATACTTATGTGGCTCAAAGTTCTGGTGACTAGAACATCCTGCATGGAACTGCAACATGATGGAGAAGTAGAAAATGAACTTGCAGAAGGGTTGCTCATGACAGACACATTAGGGAGAAAACTGAGACATGGTTACTGGTGTTTTTGATAAAACAGTCACTGGTGGCTTTCAGAAAGCAGATCAAATTGGAAGTGAGTTTTGAGGGGAGGAGGAAGTAAGGAATGAAATACCTTCCTTTGGGAAGAAGGGGAAGTCCAAGTCAGAGCATCTGGGAGCTGCAAAGCCAAGGCTTTGTTCCTCTACATTAAAGGCTGCATGTCAGCCAAAAAAGAACAGAATACTCAATAAATTGGTAGTTGAGAGAACGTCGTGGGGCTGTCTCTAGCTCTGGAAGGCTTACTTTATGAACTTGCATACTGGTTGTGGAAGGTGTACTTCGGGGCGCACGTTCTAGCTTTGCCCATATGCAAATTCTTCTTTAGAAACAAAAAGAACCCAGACACCTGCTGTAGTTAGGGTTAGAGGAATTAAGAAGGAACACATCTTCTCCTCCAGGCAAGGAGGCATCTCTTCCTCCATAATGGTTGACCTTAAAATCTTTCTCTAGGTTCTAATCCAGTTTTAAAACAAAGGGGGGCACACAAGAGAGAAAGAGAAACAGCAGCTGTTAGTCAGATAAGAGATTCATCTGAACAACAAACTCAAAAAAAAAAAAAAACAAAAACAACAACAACAACAACAAAAAAAAAAACAAAAAACAAACTTAGCTTAAAACACACGGCATTCTACATAGAATGGAAAAGTGCAGGAGACTCAAAGAGTGAACCAACATGTGTTTATGCACAACTGTTTTTCAATAATACTGAGGTTTAATTTTCCTTTTTGTTTTCTTTTGAGTTTACAGTGCAATGCTTTTGAAGGCTACATGATACATGATAATGCTGCAGAGTTAACATAGAGGCAGGAATTAAAATGAACCAGCCTCTACTGAAGTAGACAGTAAAGCCAAGAAAAGAAGGCACTACACACACTATTTTTATGTTGCTGAAGTTATTTATTTATTTATTTATTTATCTATCTAATGAAGTATGCTGTTTAATGTAACCAGTCATGGGTATATTTCTGCTTTTAAATGAATTGATAAATACATATTTTAAATACCTTCAGTTTTAATTTTATATGCTAATCAATAGATATACCCATACATGCCAAAGCTTCTTGAAGTCCTTGTTAGCTTTTAGCAGCTAAGAGGATTCAGAACACACAGGGAGCAGACTCTCTAATCTAGTCAAACAAAACTTTCAATATTTGTCACTGTCCACTTATTTCTTCTATCTAAAGTAAACTAAGCCATTGGAAAACATCAGTTTCATTTGCCTGAAGATCCAAGCAGGTCTGAAACAATTGGCATATTTGTACTTCATTGTACTGAATGAAATGCTGTCTGATGACACAATTGTAGAGGAGAAAATAAAATCCCTTTCATTCTTTGTACAATGGCAAATTCTTCTTTTGGGCGACAGCATATCCGGCTCTCTTTCCATAGTATTATGTGAAATTCCAATCCAAGAGCCTAAACTTAAAGGGATTCATGTCAATTGTCAGACTTTCCGAAGGAACTGGGGAAGTCACTACACCTTTGTATGACTGTGACCTGAGCTTTTAGAAAACCCTCACAGGCACCAGATCTTAGGGATTTAAACCTTAATGCTGAATTTTTCCACAGCGACAGACACTAAAACAGCCCAGAGATAAAATGTGAGATCTGCCTAGACACAAGTCAGTTCCCTCAGATGTCAGGTACCCTGCGCATCGCATTGGCTTATTATCTGGAGAGCTCATGGCCACGCATTTGTTGACTGCCATCCAGAGATAGGCTAACAGCTGCTCCACAAATGCAGAGGAGTGACCTGCAGGGATTTTTGAGGCACAGGCTATTATTTCACCAGAAAACAGTGTAAGGATTATCTCCAGTTAGGATATATTTTTTGCCATTAAAGTAATGCAATGGAATTACACAAGAACCCGTCTGCCAGCTGCTGTGGCTGGCGCTGTGAATCTGCCACACTTTAAAAAGGAAGAACATGAAACACCACATTTGAATTATCTTCCTCTCATTAAGTCTCAATGTATAAAGAGGAGAGAGTTAATATGCAACTAAAACAAAAATAGTGTTTCAAAAATATTTTTTCCCCCACTGACCAGATTGCAATTTACAACCCTGCCATTCTATCGCTGCTGTGACACTTCCGTGTGCTGCCTGGATGCAAAATTGGCCAGGTTTAGCATAATAGCTGGCTGCATAAAACATGAGATTGCAAATGTCACTGGAAAAAGATGATGAATGGCGGTGAGATATTTATATACACTCTGTACATGTGTTGACTAAACCGCTTGAAGGAAATCTGTTAGAACCCATCTTTTCAGTGACAGATCTGGCCTCAGAATGACTTTTTGTACTACAGGCATGTAGGACCATAGTGGCTGCTAGGCTGGCATCGTTTACTTTGCCCCCCTTATCCATCCCTTACACCACAGTCATTCTCTTTGCATCTTAGGTGCTGTACCTTAAAGTGAGACAGTGACTCATATCAGGGCAGGGGAAAGGCACTGTCGAAAGCCTGTCCTCCACTACTGTTTGACCTGTCCTGAAACCCTTACTGGATGAGAAGGTTGCTGCATCTGGCTGGATGCCTGATGATGTCTTCAATTATCCACCCGTGCTGCAGCAGAGTCATATCCAGGATGTGGAAGTATTCAGCTCATGCTGGCATTAAATTAGGTACTTAATCTCTGTCTTCTTTTCCCCTCAAGTTCTTGTCTTAAGCAAAAATAATCATAAAAGTAGATTATTCCAGTATCCTCTCTGATGTAAAATGTGATTGGTAATCAAAGTCATGATCTTTACTGAAAAAGAAGGGATTTGTGTGTGTGTGTGTGTGTGTGTGTGTGTGTGTGTGTGTGTGCGCGCGCGTACGCTCGTAGGTACTTGTATGTTGAGTTTACCTGCGAAGATCAGAAGTTAGTCATACTGTTGTTTCAAGCTTCCTGTACTCAATTAAGTGAAAGAGTTTCCCCTGCTGTGTGCATGCCATGTGTATTATGCTATTATACGCCCAAAGCAGTGGGACAAAGTAACTAGAAGTTGAGATCCACTGACATCAGGAACCAAAATAAATATTCCCTCCTATTAAGTTGATAAACCTTATATTTTTTTTTTTATACTGATGGCAAGCTGACGAACACAGACAGAAAAGGCTAGTAATATAGATGCCCCTGACACATGTGACACCTTAATGTTAGTTTGCCACTTGTGTGGAACAAGTTTTACGACCACTCAAAAGTAGCCCAAAAGCCTCCCCCCCCCACCACATGCATTCTCAAATTAGCCATTTCACCTTAGTAATTATGTTTGTGATTGTTTATTATTTAATCCATGTGTATGCTCTGTGATAACAAATGCCAAAATACGATTAGTCATTGGCATACTCAGCCATTCTCTGCTCTACATCCAGAGCCAGAAGGCAGCCTTCAAAAAGGGAAGAAGAGAGCGATGAAAGGAAGCATGGCATAGAAAGGAGAGCCTGGAGGAGAAACGGCTAATTTGAAATCTGTAAATGTTAACGTAAGTCTCAGCTTGTTCAATCAAAAGCCTTCCATCATGTCTTGGTTGTATACTTCATGCCTATTGCACTGTAAATACCTGTATGGGATCTGAGGGAACTGACACATAAATCATGAGTCAGACATAAACCTGATGCAAAAAAGTAAGAACTGTCCTGTTCTCAGGTAGCTTCATATTCTGCCCTACCCCCCATTGCGAACATCAAATTCACTGAAAAAGGCTCAAATTTAGACTGCTCTCCCGGAAGAGAAGAGTTTAATGAGTTTTGAAGCACACAACATAACAGGCTGTCTTTTTTTGTTTGCTCTAGGCATAATAAATATTCTGCCAGGGGTTACAAGGCCATCTGCAGATTTGGGGTAGTTAATAATATTTGCACTCCCATTTTTATAAGTTTAAATAGCAGCACCTTCACTTTTTGTTGGAATAAACTATGCTGACAATCCAACAGAATAAACCCAAAGTTAATACAGGGAGGTGGGAAGCTAACACAAAGGCCTCATTTCAAACCATTCCCATAGAAGCATAAAGTAGGAGGCTTCTAGTTTTCTTAAAGTAACTATACTTCACAAATTCTGCTTAGTGTCCGCCCACCAATGAAGCAATCTTGCCTCCTAGAAGCAAAGCAAACATTTTAAGCCTAGATTACACAGAATCCTGCAAAGAGGTCCCTGTTGGGGGACGTCCAGTGACAGTTCACTTCCTCTTCCTACTCCTGGCAGGCTCTGTATCTTCTGTAGGGATGGTATTAATTTGTTACAAACTCAGCTACAATAGCTCAAGGGCTTTGTTTTCCTTAATCACCCTAGTTACTTGACTAAAAAGGAAGCCTTGCTCTACAAACACAATTGGAAAAGTAAGATTACCTGTGGAAACTCAGTGCCTTTTAGAAGGAGGCTATTAAGATTAAGGAAAACAAGCACAGATCTCTGTCCTTAAACAAAGGCAAACATTTCAAAAAAAAAAAAAAAAAGGAAACAACTCACCTTGTTTTCAACCTGCATACACATTTCCCATGTTAAGGTTACATTTCTATGTGTTACTTGATTAATGAAGGCTATAGGCCATTTCTCATAATAGGGACCTTCTCATTATTCACTGTAGAGGATCAATAAATGAACAAGAAAAAGCATCAATATTTGGCCCTGTAATTGTGATGGGCAAATCTTCTGAGTGTTTCTATAATAATAAACATGTGGCATCAGTATTTTAAAGCAACAGTGATAAGATCTTTATTCTGGATTTCATGAAGCTAATTATGAATTAATGTGTTGGTTTATATAGCTTGACGTCATGTAAAATGCTATGCCCATGCATTCAAGGCTACTTCCCATTTTTTCTTCTATCAATTTCAGGGTACCTGGATTTATGTTGAGATCTTTGATCCATTTGGACTTGAGTGTTGTGCATGGAGAAAGAAGTAAATCTATGTGCATTCTTCTATATCAGCATCCAGTTATGCCAGCACCATTTGGCGAAGATGCTTTATTTTTTCAATTGTACAATTTTGGCTTCTTTGTCAAAAATCAGGTGTTCATAGGTGTATGGATTAGTATTAAGGTCTTCAATTCGATTTCATTAATCGAAGTGACTGCTTTTATGCTAATGCAAAGCTGTTTTTTTATTAGTGTAGCTCTATAATAGAGCTTGAAGTCAGGGATAGTGATGCCTCTGGAAGTTCCCTTAATGTACAGGATTGTTTGGCTATCCTGGGTTTTTGTTTTTCCATATTGGTATGCCAGACTTTGTTAACTCCCCACAGAAGGCCTTCAGCTCCTCTGAGGAGTAGATGGGGGGTGGGAAGTGTGAAAGACAGGGGTTGGGAGAAGGGGAAGAAGGTTGGTGTATAAAATGAAAAATAATTTTTTAAATAAAGAAATCAAGGTAGAATAATGCTTTGTGGAGTTGAAGGAACATGTGATTGAACCAATGGCAGAATCCTTTTCTTTTTTAAATTAAAAAACATACTACTTTATTTTATTTTATATTTTTTTTCTTATTTTACATATCGATCCCAGTTCCATCTCCCTCCCATCCTCCCATGCCCCACACAACACCCCCTCCGTGGTCCCATTCCCCATCTATTCCCCAGGAGGGTGAGGCCTTCCAGGAGGGATCATCAAAATCTGGCAAGTCATTTGGGGTAGGGTCTAGGTCCTCCCTGTGTCTTTAGTCTAAGGGAGTATCCCTTCATGGGGAATGTGCTCCCTAAGTCCTTTCATGCACCAGGGAAACATCCTGGTTCCACTGTCAGTGGTCGCATAGACTACCCAGGCCTCCTAAATGAGACCCACTTTCAGGGAGTCTGGGTTGGTCCTTTGCTGATTTCCCAACTATTCATCTGGGGTCCACAAGCTCCTCGTTGTTCCGGTCAGCTATCTCTTTGGGTCTGTTTGTTTCTGTAGCCTGGTCTTGACCCCTTTGCTCATCACTTTTCCCTTTCTGTAAAAATGGGTTCCAGGAGTTTGACTCAGTGTTTAACTGTGAGTGTCTCAATGGCAGGATTCTTATCCTTATCATACCAGAAACAAGGTCTGAAGAAACTGTGGGGTTGAAACATTCCAGTGTTCTCATCTATAAACATACAACACCTAACTCAAAGAGTGGTTGTATATGAATTTACATTAATTATATACTCCTCCATCTAAGGAGTTTGTATATAGTCGGAAATATATGCATAGACTAATAATTTCGGGTCTAAGAAGAAAACTAATGTACATGATTAAACACTACATTGATATTGTATTTGACCTTCTTGTAAATCAGTGTAAAATAGAAATAGGAAGAGTTAGCTAGAATACAAATAAATTAACAAGTTGAGGTTGAGGAAAGAGAAACAGAAACTGGTTTTTCGAAGACATAAATACTCTGTTATTATCATAACCCACATTTTCACATGGCTAACTCAATAGCGTAATAGGAAATAAGAAATGAAAGCAAACTAAAAGGGTTTTAGTGATGTTTTTAGCTGGCAGGAGCCAAGGGTATCATTTAAACTCTTCAGTAAAGGTCAAATGGAATGTGATTCAACTCTTCTGACTTAAGATGTTGGAAAAATACTGAAGGCATGGTCACTTAAACCTTCACTTAACTTGATAAAAAAAATCCCCTCTCAGTTCTTGTTTTGACAGAAGCAAGGCAGAAGGTGGTCTTTACTCCTTTACTGAGATCATGTTGATCTATATAATTTAGAAATCCCATTAGATAGAGTTGTCTTCGTAATGCAATTGTAATATCCTAATATATCTGATCTTTAACCATATTTGCTTTCTATTCAATTGGAATAATGGATTGGCTTTTTGGAAAATGTGAACATATGAAAAAAAAAATGCAAAGGCAACCAAGAGACAACATTAAGAAATGCAAAGGAAAGGGTTCTTGGGTTGAGGGCTGCACCATGTTTAATGTGTGATTTACAGAAAATATCTAAATTTGTAAATATTATATCACTACAAATATATGGTACTCTATCTGCTTCTTTTGACTCTAGGAGTTTTTTTAAGACATAGTTAGGACATGCCCATCATGTGCCAAGCACCTCTGGCTCAGTGGAAAGGTAAATGGAAGTGGACTATGGCTACATCCTCTAATTGGCATCCAGAAACAAAATGCTGTCCCATTTTGCACCAATTGACTGCGTTTATGTAGCATTTGATGTTGTCTTGTGGTTGCTGTACAACTGAACAAGGTCCCGGGTGTTTCATCAAATGATTCATTGCCAGATATCTAAGGGATCTCATGTGAGTCAGTACGAGGTTGATCTGACATGGGGACAACAGGGACCAATGGCCACTGTCCTTGAAGACAAAGATCTGTTTTGGAATAGCATGTGTTAGCATTTGCTAACAGTAAGATGCATAGAAAAACCACCTCTAGTCATTGAAGTGTGAGAACAGCTCACAGACCAGGGTAAAATTGTATACCTGTCTGGCAGCATCCCTCAAGAAGCTGAGCTTCATCTTCCTAATATTTAGAAATCATTTTGGAGAAAGGAAAGAAAAAAAAAAAGAAGTACTTCTTCTAAGTAAAACTATGAATTGGAAAAAGTGACAGTAAGCATGAAGTATTTTTAACCAAAAAAAAAAAAAAAAATGCTGTTCCCTGGAAGTTTTAAATTATTTCCTTCTTTTGAAGTTGGTGGGGTTTATGGATAAAGGTCACATCAGTTTTGGAGAATAATGCACTTACTCTGATGGTTTCCAAGTTGATTTAGAATCACCTATCAGACTGTTTGTTTGCATGTCTCTGTGTGGCTGTAAGGGTGTTTTCAGAGAGAATTAACAGATGGAGAAGTTTGGTAACACCATCTCACGGACTGAGGACCCATACAGAGTAAAAGCAGTAACAAAAGACACATTCCCTCTGACAATGCCCTTACTGCTCTTCCCTGACACACCCTTCTCACTATAATGTACTGAACCCTATGGAACCATGAGCCAAGGTTAGCATCTCATTTCTTAAGCTGTTTCTGTACAGTGTCAGCCACAGTGGTGACAACACTAAAAGACTTGGGTCCTTACCCGGAAAGACATTCAGCTCACTTTTTGATCTCAGACAAACATTGGATTGAAACTCCAACATTCACCCCCAGAGAATGCAGTAGAAATGTTTGTGGCTTAAAACACTTCCTACTGGGAGACGTGTCCTACACACTGGCAGTAAAAGTGCTTCAGCCTAGCTTCTACGGACCTGATTTAGAGCAACACAGACTCCCCGTGTACTCATCAAAAACAGGGAGTGTGGAATCTGTCTCCAGGAAGGAGAATGTAGAGCTATTTGCAACTGATTTATGAGGAATTTTCTTTCTGAAAGTTTTATTTTCATTGTGTGTGTGTGTGTGTGTGTGTGTGTGTGTATGTATGTGTGTGCCTGTGTGTATCATGTGTATACTTGTAGTCAGAAGGTGTTGGGTAATCAATCTGAAGCTGGAAGAGCTACAGGGCTTTATGAGCCAACCAGCATGGGTGCTGAGAACTGAACTCTGGTCATCTGAGGGAGCAGCAAACATTCTTAGCTCCTGAGCATATTCCTTGTGTTTTGAATAAAGTTTTACAAACACAATAAACACAATAATCTTAGTCTTGAATTGAGTTGATGTTTGTGTCTCCAGCTACACACTAAGACTGAACACACCTGGTTAATCATATTATTCACTGGCAGAAAGGGGGTACCTTTTCTTCCACTTTTCTTTGTGCAAGGGTTAATGTCAGGCTTATACATCATCCGTGCATTAAAGTATAACAGAGAGACGATGGGCTTCTGATTTAGTGGACTCATGTTGCATGAAGAGCTTGTCAGCATATGCTTTCCCCAAAGCTTTCCCAGAGACAGTGTCTACTCAGTATTGTGTTTGTATGGAGGCCGGAAACGGACATCAGTTGTCTTTGTCAATCACCCTCCACATTATTCCTTGAGAAATGGTGTCTTTCTTACCCTGGAGGCTGACAGTTAGGCAAGACTGGCTGAATAGGGAGTAGGCCTCTTGTTGCTGGGGTTACAGAGTTGCTGCCACATCTACCGTTTTACATGGGTGCAAAGAGTCTGAACTGACACTGTCCTTGCTTGTGTGCCAAGTGTTTTACTGAGCCCTCTTTCTTGCCCCCTCTTTGCCTTAATCTTTAATGGCTCACCTTATGCAGGTCAAATTTTTTAGTTGAACAGTCTAGAAATTGATTTAAAGTCTGCATATAACACTGCTAGTTTGCTTATTAGAAGTAAGTTGTTGTTAAAAAAAAAAAAAAAAACATGGGGTTAATGGTTCGGTGATATACCTCTCTGGGTTTCCATGAAGATCAAATCTATATTTACAAAATCGTTCTTGTGTGTTTGGTACATAGATGATCAATGCCAGTTTTGCCTATAATACTGCACGGGCCAAAATTCTAACAACAAATATGAAAAATTTTGAACTTCTGCCCACTAAGGATTCATTGATAAAATTAAAAATATTTGGCCAAATAAACTTAGATTTTGAAATTTCGCCTCCACTTGTCATTAAACATTTCTGAAACACAAAAAAAGAGAAATTTCAATAAACCAGATGTTTCTCTTTCAAATAAAAAGGTAATGCCAGAGGGATGTTGTTGTTTGTGTCTCCCAGCCAAATCCAGGGGGAAGAAATTAAATCCTATTATTTGCCTTCTACAATGTAGGTTTTTCCCTTGTGTCTGTTCTTGTTTGTTTGGTCCCTCCCCCCTTGGCTTTTTAAAATTCTTCTGTTGAGACAGGGTCTCATTTTATCGCTTCAGGTTACTTCGGACTTGTGATCCTTCTGCCTTAGCCCCTGGTATGCTGAGATGACATGTGTATGCCCCTGTACCTGGCTTTAAGGTACAGCTCTTATTTGAGCTTTTTGAGAATAAGCTACAACACCAACTAAAAATAAAAGTATATAAACAGTTATTACAAAGCAGCATTTTAAAACTTGAATGAGGATGTCAAGACAACTTAGTGGGTGAACTGAGTCCAATTGTTGGAACTTACATGGTAGGAGGAGAAAATCCATACCTGCAGGCTGTCTTATGCTACACACACACACACACACACACACACACACACACACACACACACACACACAGAGGGAGAGGGAGAAATACATTTGTAGAAAGTTTTGAATTACTGGTTATGCCTGGACAACTGGTTATGCCTGTGTTTAACTACTGAGATGCCAAAACTCTGCTTTGTGCTAATAGCTCATTCTCAAATCTTTCTTCTGCCTATTTCCCCAAAGAAATTCAAAAGAAAAGTCTTTCCTATTTAATTATTTAACCCAGTAAACTTACTGCCTTGGGTGTCTTAGCTTTTCAATACTGGAAAATTAATCTTTTACATAAAAAAAAGATATAGGTAGATTAGGTTATCTCCAATGTTTTCACCACTTCTGAACTTTTATGAACGGCCATAGACCTATCCGTATATAAAAACCAGCAGTTAGAGTTTGCAAACAACAAGATTAAAATTAACATGCACTAAAGATCTCTCCACCTCTGCTAACTTTGAGTATCAAGGGGGTTCTTGCCTCAAGAATCTTTCTGATTTAAGTGCTTGATGTAGATCCAAACTCTACCAAATTCTGAGATGCAAGGCAAGTGTTACACAATCACAATATTGTTGAGAGGCTGCTGCAAACCTAAAAACACTCTAGAGTTGGTTTATAATTTACTTAAAGCAAAGAGGGAGGTGAGAGACCTTGATGTTTTCATTAGCATAGAATTGCAACTCAAGTTTCTGATACCAAGGAGTGTCTCCAATAGAAAGTGTTGCCCTCTTAGAGCTAACAGCTGTGTGTTTAGGTTAGAGCCAAGTCCAGTGATCACAGGCTGGATCAAACTGTAGCTTCCATTCAGTATGCTATTGAGCAACAGGTCACACCCGGCTTCTAATGACCATCAACTGGAAACCAACTTCATTAACCACTGAGTAATTACCAATGCTCTCATGAATAATGGTCACTGTAATTTTAGAAACAGCCATTTAGCTGAGACATTAAAGGTTACCAAACATTTCTCACAAAGTAATGACTGTGACTAGTGAAAAATGAAACCACATCTCCTCAGCAATTTGGTTTCAGAGAAGTTAATGGAGTTTCCTACACAATGGGTTTATTTTTACTTTTGGCTGCATTCATATGACCTTGATTGAGAAGAGGAATTAGTTACAGATGATCGATTGACAGTGGTGTCTTTGATTTTCAAACTTGTCATCCCAGTGTCCTTGTTGAAGCTCCACCAAGATCATCCCTTCTCTGACAGAACTTGGATGGGGATATCTTATCCAAAAAGCAAGAATGTCAATTTTTCTTTATTTTTGCTTAATGAAAGCCTATTCTCACCTAAAAAAAATGCTGTTAAAATATTGGGAGTTGCAGGGAAAGAAGATAAGAGGGACTGTTAGAGCCCACTTAATTTAAGAGCTAGGAGGTGACCCAACAAAATTCAAGGGCGAAACTTAGAGAAAATGTCAACATGATGTAAAGGACAAGAATGCTGTACAGATTCCCTGCTCCTCCCAACTTAGGTAATATTATACTTGACTAAATTCATAAACAAGTTTACCTGGGCCTAGCTCATTCACTTGCCTATCATAAGTGAAAGTCTGTTTCAACTTCCAGAACCTCAATTTTCTTCTTCATTCGTTTATTATTTGTTTTACCTTCTGACCACAGTTTCTCTTTCCTCCTCTCTTCTCAGTCTTTCCCTCCACCTTCTCTCGGCCCCCTCCCATCCACTTCCCCTCCATTTCTATTCAGAAAAGGACAGGCCTCCCATGAATATCAACAAAACCTGGCAAATCAAGTTGCGGTAAAACTAGGCACCTCACTTTGTATTAAGGCTGAACAAGTTGACCTATTATGAGGAATAGGGTCTTAAAATTCTGTAAAAACAGTCAGAGAGAGCCCCTGTTCCCATTGTTAGGAGTTCCACAAGAGGACCAAACTGTATAGTTTGTCCTGTATAGTTAAATGAGTACACAAGACCCAATATAAATGATAAACTTATTAGGGAAGCCCTTACACAAATAATAGTAATTAACCACCACACTCTTACAGCTCCTAAAGATGCAGCATTTGCCCTTCCGGCCACAGCCCTAAGGTGTGGCCACCATCACCAAGTTCACTGGCAAAGCAAGATGCCACTACAGAGTGCCTAGTTCAGTCCTATGCAGGCTTCCTGCTGGTTGGTGCAGTCTCTGTGTGCCCTAGGAGCCTAGGTTCGTTGATTCTGTGAGTTTTCTTGTAGTGTCCTTGGCTGTTATGGCTCCTACAATCCTTTCTTCCTCTCTTCAGGGTTCGCCAAGCTTGGTCTAGAGTTTCACTGCAGCGCCTCAAAATTTAATTAAGTAAACAATCAGTCACTTTGTAACTAGAAACAAAGTCCAGTTATTTTGGACTTTGATGAGAGACTGATAATACCAAACCTATGTTTTACTTTTATCCTTGTATCTTGTTTAATTTAATGGATTTACTCCATTATGCTTCAGCATCAAAGCACCTGCTCATAAATATCTTTATCCTCAGCCCTATTTCTTTCTTAGTTGTAGTATCCTAGTAAAAATTCAGTTCTACATCAATAAGATTTGTCTTCCTACTCTAGCTAGAGACCATCCTGTGTCATAGCCACATGTCAAACATCTCCAAGTGGCTATCCACCATTCTCAGTCTCCCTCTCTTACTCTCCATTGTATCAGTCTCACATCTCCAACCCTATACCTCTTCAGCTTCTGTTACTTACACAGGCATCTTAGCTTTTAATGTGCATGTACACGCACACACACACACACACACACACACACACACACACACACACACATATATATGTACAGCTATAGGTAAGCAAGTCTAAAAATCTAGAAGAGAGAACACCAAATTATGATAGTTGCCAAATGAAGTTAGGAATTTGTTATACTAAATTATGTTACTGTTTTTTTTTTTTTTGTCATTTTGTTTATAATTTTAAAAATTTCCTTGCTGGCATATTGAGATGCCAACACATTAAAGTATTACTAGTTTGCAACCATTTTATATAAAATTATTGTCTGTTTTATTCACCAAATGATCATTTACAGAAGTGACACAAACTGGAATGATTTCTTGGCATAGTCTGTATAAGAAATGTGGCAACATATTAGTCCTTGTTTTAAAACAAACAAACAAAAAAGACTTAGTATTATGGTCTGAAGTTCAATTTTGAGATTTTATTTCAAATTTGTTAGAACAGTAATACTGAATCTACATCAAAACAAAATTTGTAAATTTTTCTTGACCTTCATGACTACAAATTTATTGTGTTCATATGAGGATTGGTAGGGGGAATATTGGCAATTAGTTAAGCTGCTCTAGTTTCATTCAAAGAATTGTGTTAGAACTGAATGAGTCCAACTGTATTATGAAGAAAGTGACAAGTGTCTACAGATAAATTGCATAGTTCTTCTTGAGTCCCATCACTCAGGCTGACCTTTGGTCTTTACTTGAATCTTAAATTGAAGAAGAAAAGAAGAGCAGCATTTCCATAGTAGGAACCTGGAATTCTCTAAGCAGAGTTATAAACCACCACCTCCCTGGATTACAAAGCTCTTTTCTAGATTTCAGCTACTCCAAAATAGGTTTTAGGCTGCTAGTTGAGCAAATACAAAGAGTCACTGTTTTCACCTGCTCCAGACTTGAAAGTAATTTCTGCACATATTTATAATTATGTGGTCAAGTCTTATTACAGTTCTGAAATGTTATAGCGAAACATAATTTAGGGAGCCTGAATGGTTCATATCAATCAATTACTTCATGAATATTATACAGTCCTGTCAGAAAACAATAGTGCTTGCTTTGTAATTTACTTGAATTACTTATAACTCAAGGACTCCAGCAAAGGCAAATTTGTAGAAGCCTCATTCAAATACATCTTAGACATTTAATTTCCTCCATACCATTTGCAAAGAATAACAATTTCTTAATTCACTTGTCTTTAATGTGAAAAAAGTCTCCCTTCCACAATTAACTAAAAAGAACCATCTATTCTGTGTCCAAAGAGAATAGAACACCAACCCTTTATGCTCATGTATGGTAGTTCTACCTCTTGGTGGAGAATCTGCAGTATTAAGATGTTCTGTGCTGCTTATTGACTTGTCCATTGGAAAAATAAAGGCTATCTGAATGTTGAGAAACATAACTACTCAGCATGTCAGTACAGTACAACACAAAGAATTACTTGTTCTTTACGGTCCAATTTAAGTATTTGCTGTCTATAAATAAGTGCACCCCTGAGCCAGGAAACACTTGTATTTTCCTCAAGAACATTATCAGATTTGAGATTTCTTATGATCAATCCATGTTGACTTCTGATGGTCTTTGTAATCCTCTAACAAACATAATAAACAAAGATGAGCTTCAGATTGCACAAAGGAAAACATACACATACACAGTCACACATATAGACATGTGTATATACTTATCTATTGCATTGCCAACATAAGTCCCCTTGAGGTTGTTGTAGAATAATTTTTTTGTATATTGTGAAGACATGGCTCTGCTGGCACCTTCTGATTGGTTTTAAAAAAGATCTTAATAGCCAATAGCTAATTAGGTGAGAATAGGAGGGACTTCCAATGAGAAAGAGGAACTCTGGGAAGGAATCAGGGAGGCAAGGAATTTACCAGAGAGTCACAGAGGTTGTTGAACATACAGTGTGGAGGAAAGGTAGTGAACCATGTGACAATATAACCTAATATAAATGATTAATTTAAGTTATAAGAGCTATTAGGGAATAAGCCTAAGCTAAGGCCAAGCTTTCACAGTTAATAAGAAGTTTTCGTTTCATTATTTGGGAGCTGGGAGTACAAAGAAAACCCAACTACAAGTGGTGAGTGGGAACGGAGTATATCACTTTCTTTGAAACTTTAAGGATTTGTTGTTGATGATGATTAAGGGACCTTTGATATGGATTTCAAGGACTGACACTGTGATAAAAGCAAACAAAACAAAACAAAAACACAGCAAAACAAAACAAAAAAACTCTGAAACCCAACTGTTATGCTATAAGTATTCAGCAAGTTTTGGTTGATAGTATCTGTACAGAGCATGCCACTCAACTGATTTCCATGTTTGGTTTATAGAGGGACCAAAGTAATGAACTAAGAAAATCACATCACTATACTTTCATGCTCCTATTCTATCTTTCAATCTTCTGTTAAGGTCTACATTATTGGTTCAGTGAAAAAAAAAAGTTGTTGTATGGTGTGAGATTTATTGTGTAAGTTGTACAACCTAAAACTGATAACTGGAAATAGACTAAAAGGAAATAAGCAAGCAAGACATTGCTGTTTTTCTTCACTCTTACTCTTTTTATTCCTGGGACAGCTTGTTGAAAATAGAACATTAAAAAAAAAAAAAAAAAAAAAAAAAAAAAAAAAAACTCAAAGAAGAGATAGCACTCTTTAAATGTTGCTATTTACTTCTAATGTGTCATTAGAGTATACAGTATCTGTCACTAAAGTGAGATGAAATAATGAAATTTCATGGCAGAATTCCTAAGACTAATGTTTATGTCATTTCATTTTGTAGTTGCATTGCGGGTAAGTGAAAGCCAATTTTACCAATTATAGTGCTATCATTTAGTACTCTGCACATAAACAACTATATCAGTGTCATCAACTACAGCAGTTATCATTTGATGGGAGCATGCACACAAAAGTAGAGAACCTGGCACCAAGATAAAACAGACTGGAGAGGAGCTCTTAATATACTTATGTATGCATATGAAGCTCTTACTGGTGAGCTACTTTACATTATTTATTTTAAGCTTCTGAAATGTAGAAAACAAGCAAGTTGACTTAACATTTTGTTGGTCAAATAATAAACATCCAGAAACAAATAAAGATCCATCCCCAAAATCTGTACTGTAAATTGCCTTAAAATTGACCATCATAAACAGCCAAGATGCAATAATGCTAAGCTGCCTGTGTTCTGTCTCTTCCTTGACTGAATATGTTGCTCATTCTAAGATGCAAACAAATGTATCTTTAGAAAGAAAATAGAGAACTGTCTCCAATTCTTTGCCCAACCCCCATCATTTCTAATGACTGGAAGTTGGTGTTTGTTTGTTTGTTTCTCTAAAAATTTGGGATTATTTTCAAGTCTGTTTCAGTTTCCTTTTAAAGGGCAAGTGCCTGGAATAAGCTATTTTCTCAACGGGTACTGAGCAATTCTGCTTACACACTACTTGCCTTAGAGAAAATCATTTGGTCTCAGACCTTTTTGGGTAAGTAAATCAGTTGAGTACTTGCCCTTTAAGTGAAGGGAGACCATCTTGCAGTTTCCCAACAGAAGAGATTTAAGCCCCTGCCTGGAGAAGGATAATTACTGATCTCCTCCAAGATTTGCTTGATGCACCATTCTTTAAATGTAAGAAACCCAAGCAACTCTTGCCACCAATTTGTACCTGTCTGTTATAGAGATACATAGTGGAACTTCTGGAGGGCTCTGGCATCAAAGAGACATATTAATGTTGATTCCAGTTCATCACTGTGTTTAACTCTAAAACACTATCGGGTTTTAAATTATTAGTAGCCCTTAATAAAATCTAAGGTAATTCCCCTTAGTCTGTTAAAAAAACAAAATAAAACAAAACAAAACAAACAAACAAAAAAAAAACCAGGAGTCAATTAATTGAATTAGAGACTTATTTTTTTCCTTCCCATTTTGGTTAAATTTGATTGAGGTGGTGAAACCATTCAGTGTCCCTAGATTTGAATATAGACTTTTCTGTATCATTTCTGGTTGCTATTAATTGCTAAAGAGCTAATTCAAGGTGGCCAAACACAAATCCAATTCCCTATCTAAAACATTCAACTCTGTATTATTTTCAAAAGCTTCAGATTTTTTGAGGATTTCTGTTGTTCTGTACTCCCCGTTGCTGTATCTACCATCAGAGTGACCATGGGAGCTGGAAAGGTAGTGGAGTGGGCTGGACATCCATCCTTTCACAGCTCCTTGTTCTCTATCTTGTAGAAACTCAGAGATTTGTCGGGAAACGGGAAAGCAGTAAGAAGGCCGAGAGGATGTTTTCTATGCAGGATGCTGTGGGCTGGCTTCCTTAGCTCTTGGTCAGTCTGTTATGCAAGCTGACTCTATTTCTAAGGGTCCTTATCACAGTTTGATTAGTGCCAATAGACCTCATCCCACTACAGGAGTCTAATATTGCAGTTTCTTCTCTATCAAGAATTCTTAATCTCCAGGTACTTACTTTGATGGGTTCTACCATGATGCTTAGTTTGTTGTGACTCTTTGGGTGGCCTGAATAAGTTTTATGGTGGGGGGGGATTGAATTTTGCTTCAACAAACACTGAGAAAATAGGCTGATGCCAATGCTGTGGTAACTCTTTTCATTCTTTGGTTGGCACTGTCTGGATTATCCCTCTAGATTTCTAAACAGGAGTCAAAAGCAGCCCATGCTACATATTGATTACAACATTCATAGTTCGGTTTCTTCATGTAGCCTATGTGAAGGCCTTCGGTCTCATACCTGCCTGTAGCTTTCCTCTAAAATATCCGTTCCTTTCTCCCAATTTGCATAGATCAGGCTTTTACTACTGAATAGGGTTAGGGTTGTGGACACTTTTAAACAGAAGTCAGCATAGCCTTGCAGCATTTTGGAATTCAGTATCTTTTGTGTTTTGTCACATCAGTCAAAATTTCTAGTTCACCACACTACTGCATAGTCTCTCTTCTATCACAAGTTAGTAGAATGATTTTCCGTTACATATTTGTATTAAAGATCAAATTGGTTAAAGTTGTTAAAATGCTTTTTGCTTTGGAGTCACATCTAATAAAAGTATCAGTTTTCTTATTACAATGAAAAGCTCATCAAGCTTGTAGGCAATTAGAATTTAAATAATGTATATAATGAGTTATTTACTAATCTCTGCTTTATGATGCACTTGCAAAGGTATTCATTACTTGGGTAGGTAATGAAAGGATTAGTTGTATAACAGCATGCAAATTTAGGAAAATGGAGTGCAAATTTTGATTATGCTGACAAAACATGAGGAACATTTATAAATTTTTGAACAGCTGATGTTCATAGTGTATACAATTTAAATTCTATTACGCTGGTAAACATGGGGAAATATCTAATAAAAAGAAATACTCCTTTGACTTCACACTGGTGTTTTGATTATTTTTATTATTATTTAATATTCACCAAGCAGCCATGCTGAGCCAAACTCTAATTTAATGTTTATCAAGTGCTGGGAAATACTTAGATAAAGGGACCAATTTAGTACGATTGTGCTGAGAAACTGAGACTACATCGTCATCAAAATATTTGGTGAACACTTATTTTCCTTTGCTTCCAATTCTTATATTTTAAAAGTTTGACATGTTATGGATATTTACCCCTGGGGATCAGATTTTTACTTAGTACATTTTGATATTCAAGATAAGAGTTTAGATAACAATTGTGTTATATTAATGACCATGCATGCACAATAAAAATATCACTGAGAACATGCCATACCACAGTGGATTCAAGGTCTTGAGGTCCTGCCATCTCTTCTTCTTCCTTTTGAACAATGTTATTTCCCTGCGGATTTCAAGACCAAGTTTCTCTACATAATTTAAACTCACAGTTGATATTTCTTATATTTCTTTTCTATTTTCTTTTTTTCTTTCTTTTTTATTTATTTATTTATTTATTTATTTATTTATTTATTTATTTATTGAGACAGTGTTTCTCTGTGTAGCCCTGGGTGTCCTGCAATTTACTCCTGGAATTCATTCTGTAGTCCAGGCTGGCCTTGAACTCAGAAATCCACCTGCCTCTGCTTACTAAGCTACTAAGTGCTGTGAATAAAGACGTGCAACACCACTAACACCACTGCTCAGCCAGTTTATGTTTTGTTTTCATTTTTCTGTGGAGCAGTTGTGAAAGTCTTTGGATAGTATTGTAGTCAACATTTATTGATTGCACAATGTGCTTATCAAAGTCTCTGAGTTTTAAGCTGGGGCAAACAAAACACAACAAAATAAACAAAAACAAAAACCCCAAAAAACAAAAAACAAACAAAAACAAACCAAAACAAAATAAAACAAAAACCCCTCATCCAAAAACGTGAAAATCTATGTGTGCAAACTGCACAGGAACACTGGGGGAAAACAATTTTGTTTCATATATTTGCACACCATTGCTCTTTGACACCCTTGAACTCTTAAGATCTAACAGGCTATCCTTCTAGATAGTTTAGCTGTAAAAATAGCAGTTGTAAGATCCTATTGGCAAAGACCCCACATGCTTCATACATTGGTCTTGAAGGAATTGAGAGAGAACAGACCTGGAAGCCTCCTCTGTGAGAACGGCTTCTCTTGGTGTTGGTACATACTAAGTTGCCAAAAGAGAGAAGCACTTCGTAGTCCCACCCAGCTACATCCTACAAACTACAGAAATGATTAGTAGAGGAAGATATTCACAAATGGTGCAATCGTAGCGTTTTTTACTTGGAGCCAACCAGCATCTGTCCACTTAGACTTAAGGCCTGTTCAGTAAAAGGGTACATGTGTGGTACTGTAAAAGAAGTGGCTGGAGAAGTCATAGACCACAAAAGAGTACCCGTTACTGCACTTCTCCTAAACCAATACAATTCCTATCTGTAGGCTAAATCCTTTTGGCTATAGTCACAGATAAGTGTAGCTTTCATCCCTCCTCAAAGAAGCTTCATTCTGCAACAGATACTATTCCAGAAATCCACAACAGTTTAAAATAAAGAGAATAAGATACTATAGGCTTCACAATCCCAACTGATACCTGTGAAATGCAGTTCCTATATCTTAGACTGAGGAATTACTGTGGAAGTTGGGAGAGAAAGTTATGTTTCACAGGTCCAGCATGCCTACTTCTAGATAGAATCTTCTAAAGTTGAAAGGGAAAGTGTACCCACAAAAACACAGCAATGTGGTTGCCCAAAGAAGACAAGCACAATGGCAACACATTTGACAGACCAACACATACAGGAGAAATTCCACTTGGTACCATTCCCATGTAAGAGCTACAGGTGATAAACGATGTTGAGAGAGAAAGAGATTTTTATTTTTAGTGGGGATGTCTTTCCACATAGGCTGTCCAATCTCATATGGTTAGCCCTGGATTCATGTACATATGGTAAACCCTAAATGGATTTGGTAGGATACAGATATATGTACGTATGTGAATGTTAATGTTGTGTGTGATGTGTATATATTTATTTAATCATGAT
Source organism: Phodopus roborovskii (assembly GCF_943737965.1). Taxonomy (NCBI): domain Eukaryota; kingdom Metazoa; phylum Chordata; class Mammalia; order Rodentia; family Cricetidae; genus Phodopus; species Phodopus roborovskii. Next base: position 12,857,592 of record NW_026125397.1, read on the forward strand.
ATATACATAACAATCATAATTATAAAAGAGATCATGGATTTGGGAAGATTTTTTACCAGAAGAGGAGATAATAGTGATAAAAAGTAGTGCTTATGTATAAAGTTCTCAAAACTAAAACAAGTATCAGTTGCATTTTACTCAAAACATGTGGTATGGCTGTAATATAGTATATATTCAAATGACAAAGAGGAAATGGACCTTTAATAATATAATAAATATTTTCCGGGGTCTCATTTTCATTTTGTCTGAAAGTGACACTATGGCATTTATCTATTTAGTTTTGAAATGCATAGTTACTAGTAGCTAAACTGAAAATTTATTTTTAAAATGTTCAAAAAGATAAATTGTTGAATATATAGCTACTTTCTTTTCAAATGCTCAGTCTTTATGGTTGTATCACTAAAATATGTATGTAATCTCATGGAATAGTTACATTTTAGAATATTTAAAGGTAAGACAAAAAGTGTCATATTGTATGTAAATGAAATGTAATCATAGATCTGGTCTCTCATTAGTTAAATCCAGAGAAAATTTGAAAGAGGTTAACAAAAGTCCCTGTGGATGTCTCTACAGTGACAGTTGCCCATGTTAGGAAAATAATTTAAAATAACTCCTAACTGAGGTCTCTCTAATTTATGTCATATATGGAACTTGCAGAAAATATTGCTAGATGCTTTACATGTATGACTCAGTGTTTATCCAGTTGAAGAGGTTTCTATTGTATAACCATTGGCTTTCTCTCTCAAATGTCACATTTGAAGAAAAGTATTTACTCAACAAGAAGTAGAGGATAAACTATTTCTCAAATTCATCTGTCTAAATACTTCCCACTGTGTATTCATAAAAAAGGAGACACATATAAGAAAGTCATATTAATCAAACACTTAATTGGCTCTATACTTTTGGCTAACCTCTTATATCAATTTGCTCAATAATTTACATAGTTCTATTTTATCCTTTTTTTTTTCTTGGTAAAAATGAGGAAACAGGCTTAGAAAGTTACTTGCTCAAACTATCTCATTCCTTATTCTTGTGGCTAACAGAAATGCGTAAGACCTTAATTTCTAAACTATACAAACAACCATGCTTAAATATTGCCAAAGTAGTGTGTGTGTGTGTGTGTGTGTGTGTGTGTGTGTCCCTGTGTATTTATGCTTGTGAAGGCCAGAGGCCAACCTTACATACCATTTCTCAAGTACTATCTACAATGATTTTTAAAATAGGCTCTCTCATCCACCTAGAACTCACTGATTAGGCAAGGCAGTGAGTCAAATGAGCCCTGTTACCTCCTTCCCACTGTTGAGATTAGATGGGTTCTGAGGATTTAACTCAAGTCCTCAAGATTACAGGACAATGTCTTTACCAACTGAGGTATCTTCCCAGGTCTTTCTGTAAAATTGTGTAAGACAAAATATTTTAAACATGTATTATTAACACGATACATACTTTAGAGTTATTGATTGATCAGTGTGTATATAATAGTAGAAATAATTTTTGATCAAGAAATCATTCTTTAAAGATTACCAAATACGTAGTTTATGACATACTATCTTATTTTGCTCCATAATAGGATTATGGAGAATAGACATTCATACTGAGTTAGCAGTCATATAAGCTGAGACTTAAACAGTTGTTTTAAGTTATGTCTTTGCACAACTGTGCATGGCTAGGCTGGAGTTACAAACTGAGGCTGGTTTGGTTGCAATACTTTTGTTCTCAGTCATCTAGTCAGACTTTTCTATGAAAGTAATTTGAAATTAATGGTAAATCAAGGATCATATCTTATATTTCCATATTTTGATACATAGCATACTAAGTGCTTAATAAAAGCTCAAGGGAATGCAAATGCAGATGCATGAAAATTATCAGTGGCTAACAGGAAGGGAGAAAGATGGCCTTGTAAACAACCACTGCCATATTTCTCAAAGCAAATTATGAAACCAGCTGATTTAGAAGCATGAGGTTTAATTTCTTAATTTGAATTCTTTAATTGGCTATATATACATCAGAACAACTAGAGCTGTGGTCTATGAGGAAGTTGCCTCATTTTGGGGATTATCTGGAGTTTAATTCATAAGACTTTTAAGTATTTGCAGAAATCACTTATTTTTTTTTTTTTTTTTACAGCCCACTACATCCTGCTCTTCTCTCTGGCTAGATCATTAATTTGTTAGAAATCTAATGTAAAATCTATATCTTTTCTGTTACAGAAGACACTGAGCACATTAAATGCATAAATATTTTAAAACCTTGCTGTTTAAATAACATCTTTGAGACTGACTAGAATGCAGCCCCTAAATCTATGGTGGATTTTTTTTCACTTTGTCTTTAGTAACTGTTATGTATATTCACTAGAACATTTGAGCAGAGTGAGCACAAGTAAAGTTGTTTTGTGGAGTTTCCCAAGATATTTATTTTGAGGCAATAAACACATTATTTAGACTTAATTCAAATTATAAAATATGATCCCACATGGAGAATCTAGATTATTAATGTGACTAATTTGCACAGTTGGAAAAGGAAAGTCTTAAAAATAGATAACACACACACACACACACACGTGTGTGTGTGTGTGTGTGTGTGTGTAAATAAAATGAATGGCTAAAATAAATGAAAAAAATCAGTTTGGGGAAAACAGAAGAGATACACAACCTGAATATGTGCTATGGGGAAATTTTATTTAACCTAGAGATTTTTTTTTCTCTATCTCTATTCTCTCATCATTGTACAAGAATAGTAGTGAAACTTCTAATCTCTAAACTCAAATGGAAGGTTTAATATTCCTGACTATGTAAAAACTGGACACAGACACATTCATTCATTCATTCAACAGTTTTCTGAAGGTTTACTACATAACAAATGTGCTATAAAACAAAAATATACAGGTATAAAATATAGTCCTTGCCTTTTTTCCATTTCAAAGAAAATATATATCATAGAAAAGCCTAACAAAGAATATATATGCCTGTTTAAGAAATGACATCCTAGAAGAAAAGATGGTTTTCATTTTAAATTGGCAATGACAGGAGAGTCATTCTTCAGAGCCACTCCTACTGTCCTGGAACTATTTTCTTCCTTTTCCTTAATAAATCTAGGTTCGTTCTGCTTAGAAAAAGTAGCAAAGTTACAAAATAAATCGCAGAAGAAATTAAATGAAAATAATTGCCTATGAAGATATAGAAATATTTTATTCAGTGTACCCATTGAATAAAAGAGAATTACTTTAGTTTGCCTGAGCCACTGAGAAAAACAATATACCTAAACAATCTGCGGCAGTGGAGGATGCAATCATCAGCCCTGCACTGAAGAGCATGGTTAACAATTGGAGAGTTGTTTTCATTGTTTAACTTTAGCAAAAAACAAAAAAGCTGAATTCTTCCCTGAGAAGAACAGAGAAATTGCCAAGCCAAGAGGCAAAAAGAATAAATAACCAAGAATCTTCCAGATGGATGTGGGCTCAGATAAGTGTTATGTAGCTGCAGCATGCAAACACAGCCCAGTGACCTTTACTTCATTTCCCTCCCTCCCTCCCTCCCTCCCTCCCTCCCTCCCTCCCTCCCTCCCTCCCTCCCTCCCTCCCTCCCTCCCTCTCTTCCTTTCATTGTTTTTTGAGACAGGGTTTTTCTGTATAACAGTCCTGGCTGTCCTGGAACTCACTTTGTAGAGCAGGCTGGCCTTGAACCCACTGAAATTGTCCTGCCTCTGCCTCCTGATTGCCAGGATTAAAGGCTTGTGCCACCCCAGCCCTACCCCAGCCCTGCGACCTTTGGTTTAAAACAAACAACAAAGTCATCAAGATTGATGAGAAAAACACAGTAAGTAGTGGAGTGTGTGTGTGTGTGTGTGTGTGTGTGTGTGTGTGTGTGTGAAATCACTACACTCGAAAACATGAAAAGCTACACCAATATATAAAATATTCATAAAACTGGTAACAGAGTGTCTGGGGAAAATCTAAACCTACTGGGCAAAAGGAAGTGTGATGTCTACTATGTTTTTTTATCACAAGTAGAACAAGAAAATTTCAAGGATATGAGCTGAACTTCGCAGTAACTTGCTGTATTATTTGAAGAATCCAATTTTGCTCTCCTTTAGAATCTAACTCTCCAGTTAAGAGTCTCTCAGTGTCCCTTCTCAGGCATGGTGTAGAGGCAAGGCAAAGCAGCAGAGGCTCACAGGTAGAGGCAAGGGGAAGCATCAGAGGTCTACTTGGGTAGAACAGCAGGGGCTCTCGGTCAACAAAGGTAGAAAGTACTTGCCTATTGGCTTTCTACCTTTGTAAACTACCCCCCCCCCCAGCTTCCTTGTGTGACTGGGCCAGTGTTAGCCATATGACTGAAGGTCACAGGCAGCTTGTTCTCCTACAGCTAAATATTTAAGTAAACAAATCTCACTCTGGATTATTGGCTGTTAAACATCTATCATGGTGCTAATCATATTAACTTTTGTTTTGCATTTATTTTGCCTTTTTGTTTTTGCCATGTGCATCCTATGGAAGACAACATTTCATAGATAACAGTGAAGAGAAAAAAAAAAAAAATCAAACCAGATGTCCTGTGAGAAGCAGCAAAGAAGCCAGGCAGAGAATCTGATCAACTTTGTTTGAAGCCAAGTAGCTCTGAGCCCTTGAAGTACATGAGACAACCTGCAGCCTTGTGATGAATTTCCTTTTGGGTTAGCTAGCTCATGTATTTTTCTGTTAGCAATTGGGAGAGTTCTAACTAATCCTGGCAGATTCAAAAGGAACAGAGCTGACATGCTTGAAGAGACTCAGATGTTAACTGAGGGTGAGGGCACCTATGGGGACTTCAGATATGGAGCTTGGGTGTCCAGTACGTTGTGTGAGGTCAGGAAGGAAACTTAATGTGAGCTCTCAGAGGGGATGCTGGGAGGACATTGATGACTGTGGTTGCTACTTTAGGAGTTTTGCCCAGGGCTGGCCTGCAGAAGGTACAAACAAATAAATAAACCACACTCAGTAAAGACACAGCAGCAAAGAGCTTCAGGGCAGAAAATATTTAGAAGACTCGGCAGAGAGAACATCCATGTGTTCATTTTTATAAGTCTTTCCCATGTTGCTTATTCCTGCCTGAGTGCTTCTTGAGTTCAATAGTCATAACTAGGGAGTTGGATGTTTTTATTGAGTGATTTCTAGTTTGGTAACCCTTCTACATTTGTAAAGGCCACATTGCTCTCTGTCACATCTCTCCCTGCCCAGATCTGCTCTCTGCCCTGCCCTGACCAGTTGCCCATGAGCAGGTTCTCCTCAGCCCCCTCAGCCCATCAGCAAAGTAAAATAATGAGTCCTCTCCTCTTCAAGCCAGAACTGATGCTCTTTGCCCGAGAGAAGGAGGGAGGGAAAGGGGGGGAGTTCACAGTCCCACCTCCCTGAACTTCTCCCTCTCCTTCTTTACTAATTCATAGACAGAAACAGAGGCGTCTGTCAGCGTGTGTGTGTGTGTGTGTGTGTGTGTGTGTGTGTGTGTGTGTGTGTGTGTGTAAGCCCCGGGCATCTCTTTAAAAAAAGCCTTGAGCTTTCATCAGAAGCAAAGCTACATGTCAATTATTTCAGGTCACTGGTGTTATCATTGTACTCTTCAATGTTAAATAGACACATGGAAGTGACAGGAAGTCTAATGGAGTATTGGTGTTGGAACATCAAACAACAAAACCCCAGCATTTCTTAAGGGCAGCTTGGTGATATGTGTGGTGTAATCGCAACAGCTTTCTAATTAAAAACTAAAAAGTCATTGATTTATGTTTTTCATCCCAATAAATGATTTGGATTCCGTGTCAAATAGACACTCTGTAGCATAAATGCCATATTTTAAAAGCCACTGGTATGGTTAAAAAGAAAACTGATCTGGGTACTGAACTAAAAATAAACAGGCAAATTTCAATATAAACCCAGAATTTCATCATGACTCAATTAGTGGGCCAAGCCAGCTGCCTTTTCTCAGAGGCTCTTGTTAACATCAGTGTGATGCTGCTGCCCTAGATAAGAATGGATTGGACCTGATCCTCACCCTTAGAGTAGAATCAAGCTGGAAACAGATAATTAGTATCAGTAAAACCTCAGTGCAAATACTGCCAGCCCTTGTGGTAATGTCTTCAAGAGCAGTAAGCGCTAATTGTCAGTATGGGTTTGGAAAGGAAACAGTTCATGATAGAGTGAGCTCTTAGAGGAGATGCTGGGGGACGAATCCAGGGGAACTGTACAAAGGACTCAGTTTGTTCAAATATGAGCAGTTTTCCATGTCCCAAAGTTTACTTCGTTGGGTAAAGCATTATGGCATCCTGAAACCCAATCCAGCTGTCTGTGATCCTCAAGCTCATCCACCAAGTTTTCAAACCACAAGCATTTAGTAAATAATATTGATCCCCACAGGACCCTGGGATGCCTTCAAATTAACCAGTGTGTAGGGAAAAATATGCATGCAGCATAGTAGCATTGACAGACACTCTTATTTAAGGGAGATCATGACATGTCATCCAGTGAAACACACGTGTCCCACCCAGTGAAATACATGTGTCTCACCACGCATCGCCAACTCATGTCAGAAGCATAACCATCAATTTGAAAATTGAGATCTTTGGAAGATCTCTATGTCATACAAGGAATAAATAACTTGGTAAATGTTAGAATTTCTTTATCCCTTCCACAGAAGATGGTAACCTATACATAAATGAGAGAGTCTTCCCCGGCCATCTATTATGCCTGCACCATACATAACCTTGGACTTCTCAGCTCCTGAAATGTGAGAAACAAAAGCATAATGTTTAAAACATGCATTCTGTGTTTTTCCCAAGCACCCTAAACAGGCTGGGGCACCCATAAACACTCATGCTGTGCTAAGCACTTCCTTTTCTTTCTTCTTAGAACCTAGGAAATATATTTCATGAGATTATGGGGTACCTAGCCGCTGGTGTGCCACAGACTCTTTGGGGCAGAAAAAGACATACATCATCCACATCCAACCCCAGAAGGTCATCAAGTAATCAACAAGCAGGAGATTTTCATTTGACATTTCCTGGGGTGATCAGACTTACAGTGGAGCAAGAGGCTTTCAAACGCCCTTCTCCCACAGACACACAGCACAGAGCAGTACTCTCCAGTAGACAGCTAGAATTCAAAGACACCAGCTCACTGCACAATCGAGGGAACATTCACATTAAAACAGGCAAGAAAAGCAACCCCATCCCGAGCACAGCACCATCTAGCCTAGAAGGAGCCCCCAAATCTACTTCTGAAGAGGTAAGAAATTTATTGGCATACACAGTACCTGACTGTTGTAGTTCATGATGGTAAGTGTTGGGGTATAGGGTGGGAAGAGAATGTCTCTTAAATCACTAGCTTTGAGGGTTTCCTTAGCATGTTTCCTCAGCATAAAAGCAAAGGGGTATTTAAAGTTCATCCGCAATAGTGTAAGCTGCAGCCCCCTATTACCACCTCCGAATAGTCTTCAGTAGGTATGGCCATAGTCTTTTCTTTCTTTTTGTCTTAAAGGTGTTTTGTTGTTGATGTTTGAGTTTTTTTTATTTAACGAAATAAAACATAACAAGTTAAAGCAAAGACAATCCCATTGATGTTGGACAAAACCAACCACCAGAAGGGAAAGGGTCTCAAGAGCAGGCAAAAGAGTCAGCGACACACTGGTTACCACATTCGGGAGTCCCATGAAAGCACTAAACTGAAAGCTATGGTATGTATGCAGAGGACCCGGTGCAGACCTGTGTAGGCCCTGTGCTTGGCCATGTGTGGCTCTGTTCTCCAACAAGCAAGTTAGCAAACAGCTCCCTGAGCCTGTACTGGGGAGATGATTCCCTGTGCCTCCTCTCTTCCCTTCTAATGATAACTCCAGTCTTATGGGAAGGAATTGGAGGCCTGTGGTAGCAGCTAAGAGAGGGCTAATTTTCTCCATGCCTTCTCCACCATCTTGACTCAAAGATAACTGTCTGAAATCCCTACATTTCTAGGAGAAGAACGTAACCTCCCAGTTGGTTAAAGGGGAAGGTGGGCCCTTTCTCCACCTCATTCCCTGGTTTACTTCAGTTGGAACTCTAGACTAGAAAGCTCCCTCTATATTTGAGACTTCCTGATTGATTGGGAGCAAGTCGTGTCTTCATCTCCAGTAATTGCAGCCCTGTCACCTCTCCATGAGAAGAGACTTGGGGTTTCTGTCAGTGGGTAGTCCTTGCAACTCGTCCCCGGCCTGCTCTAAATATAGTCTTGTGTTCTTTCATTGGAAGACATGGAAGTTACTCTGAACGGTCCTTTCTTGTTTGCTCCATTGATAACTCCTCGCCAGATGTGTTTTCTTCCTGGAGAGTTTGAAGTTTTATTTCTTGCCCAATGGATGAGCAGATATAACTCACAAAAATCTTCCCTGGTTTTCTCTAGCAATAAATCTATCCATTTTTTTTTTTTACAGTTCTTACTTAGTTTTTATTCATAATCATAAACTTAACTCTGCAATCCAGCTAGACTTGGAGGGGAATGAGGAAAATATGGAACCCAAACAATTTCAGTGAGAGCAGAGATTACAGGGCATTGGGAGCAGATGGGGTGGGGGATGCTCTCCTGAGCTACAGAAGGAATGGTCTGGTGGGTAAGAAGCCCACAAGTCAAAAGAATTAGAGTTGTCCACAGTCGGAAATGGTGATCTTCTTGCTGGTCTTGCCATTCTTGGACCCGAAACGCTCCATGGCTTCCACAATGTTCATGCCTTCTTTTACCTTCCCAAAGACCACATGCTTGCCATCCAGCCACTCAGTCTTGGCGGTGCAGATAAAAAACTGGGAACCATTTGTGTTTGGTCCAGCATTTGCCATGGACAAGATGCCAGGACCTGTATGCTTCAGGATGAAGTTCTCATCCTCAAATTTCTCTCCGTAGATGGACCGGCCACCAGTGCCGTTATGGCGTGTTAAGTCACCACCCTGGCACATGAATCCAGGGATAATTCTGTGAAAGGAGGAACACTTGTATCCAAATCCTTTCTCTCCAGTGCTCAGAGCACAAGTTTTCTGCTGTCTTTGGAACTTTGTCTGCAAATAGCTCGAAGGAGACGCGGCCCAGGGGCTCGCCATCAGCCATGATGTCGAAGAACACGGTGGGGTTGACCATGGTTGCAGGAAGAAGCGGCAAGGGACAGCGGCGTCTGCAAAGCCTCTAGCAATAAATCTTAATGTGCAGACTCTCGCTGGTAGTAGTTTCTGTGTGTGGTGCCATACTTCTTTCAGCCCTTCACATATGGGCCTCGCCCAGAAGACACCCATTCTGGAGCCCTGAACATCTGTGTCTAAGACAATTGTGATGAAAGAGCTTTTAACTTAGAAACATCTGACATCTATGACCCAGCTTCAAAATAAACAATTAGATTAACAATACCCACAAGACCTCCAGGATTTCATCTTAATGTAGGGAAAAGTAAGGGGCACATAAAATATGGCTCTCAGCTTCTGCTGGGGAAGAAGGAATGAGATTACGGTGTTATCACACTAACGTCTCCTCTGACATAGCCAGTTACGGGCTCTTGCCCTTCTTGTTTCACAGGAATAGCATTGTGTATCACTGTCCAATTGTAATGTGTGATGACATGGGTCTCTTTGATTCATCCTATTAAGTTTCTATTGATCTTCATGGATCTGAATTTCAATTTTCTTGTCCAGACTTGGGAAGTGTTCTGTCATTGCTGTTTTTAATATTTATCATCAACTCTATCACAATTTTTGAAAATCTTAAGTAAGTGGTAAATGGTCTGATATATATAGTAAAGTCCAGTATATTTTGGGTCAGACGGAGCTATGATTTCAGTGCTGAACATAGACTAGTTTTGTTAAAAATTTCTCATTTATTTTACATCATTAAGAGTAATTGTGTACTTATATGATGTTTGCATTATATATCCAGTGTAGAAAGTGTCAATCAAATAGATAAAATGTATATTGCTTTATCAACAAACTTTTTAGTGGTAAGAATGCTAAAGTTCTTTCATAGCAATTTTGAAACATACTATCTGTCATTATAAACTATACTCCTGATGCAGTGCCATAAATGACAAATACTTCTTTTAATAGTCTATCTGAAGCTCTACTTGTGGATCATGGATGTTTTTTTTCTCCTAACATTCGTTTCTCATCCTCTATGTCTGTGTTGCTTAACCTGTGGGTTGGATATCCTGTATATCAGATCCTCACATTACAACTCATAACAGTTACAGTTATGAAGCAACAACAAAATAATTTTATGGTTGGAGGTTATAAAATGAGGAATTGTATTAAAGGATCACATCATTAGGAATGTTGAAAACCAGTACTCTATGGGCTTCTCATTTCCACTTTATATTTTTTACTCTGTTTCTATTATAATTACTAGTTCATAAAATGCAGACATGCAGAACTTGCCTATCTGTTCCCTCTTATTTCATTTAGCACAATATTATCTGGTTGTACCTGATTATCAGATATGAAAGTACTACCTTCTACTTAAGGCTCCACAGTACTCTATGTGTATAGTATGATTTTTCCACTCATCTGTTGATAGGCACTTAGAAAACCAGGACCAAAATGGCAACAGTAACCTTTTATTTCTCATTAATTAAATAGGACTTAATCAACACATAGAAAAGTTATGTGCATAAAATTATAATGTGCATAAAATTATAATACACCTGATCCACTGAGGGCCGGAAAGAACAAAACTGGAAAATCCAGTAATTTCCCACCTGTCCTCAGGCTTCAGAGGACATCCATCACACATGCTCCTGTTGGTTTGGACTTTATCACCAATACTGTTAACTCCAGTCTTCCCACATTCTCAGCCCCTAGCCTCAAACTCCAAGTTACAAAATCAGATCCTCTGTTTTTTGTGTCTTCAAACAAGGACTGAATCTCTCACTGATGCTCATGAAAAAATAACTGAAGGGACATTTTGACCTCTGCAATTATGTGTATCAACTCCCTGGCACTGAGGATTTGATAACAGTTCATTATATATGGTATTCCCAGCTATTGAAGCTACCTACTGTAGGATGACAGAATTTACAATGGGCCCAAATAACCCAAGGGTAATAATTTAAAGCATATATGTGGATAAACAAATACAGGACACATTAGTTCAAAATTTGAAACTTCTTGTGAATGTTTACTTAAGGAAATAAAAGATTGTTCATCACTACTCAAACTATTCTGGAATAAAAATAGAAATATACCTGCCAGTAGAAACATGAGAGTATAAATAAATAGTGATAAGTATAATGAAGAAAGTCATGATTTCTGTGGTCAAAACAACTAAATTTCTTTTGATTCTCATTTCTTATCAGCTGCTGAGCAGTACTTTCTCCATTCAAGCAACTCCTTCTCTGCTGATGCTAGCAACATCTCTCTGGGTTTCTTTGGGTAGCTTCTTAATGGCTACTGGTTCTCCAGTGTTAATTCCTTTCATGTGAATCTCTAATTGCCACCTCTCTTTCTCACTAGAAGCTAACCATATCACCAAACACCTTTTGGGTAAAGTTTAAACTCATTTGCATGAGAGACAAGACATTTAATCTATTGGCAGGTGAACTCTCCCACTCCAACATTTGCCACCCACTTCTTTATATGTTAGATGCTTACTCTATTAAATTAACCAAAATAATATTTGACAGATTGGGAGGTTTGGGGCATATTCTTCTTTTCTTCCTAAGCACTTTCAATTCATCCTCTTATATAACCTCAACTGACCCTATTTAAGTCAACTTAGGGATATGCATGAGTTTGTGTGGCAATAACCAACCTACCTTGTGGTCTTAATCCATTTTCTTTTAGCATAACAGATTATCTATGGCCAAGTGATTCATAAAGAGTGTGCATTTACTTGGCTCATGCTAATGGAAGTTGGAAAGCCCAAGAACTTGAAGTCAACCTCTGGTGAAGGCTTTCTTTCTCTATTATCTGGCCAAACATTACATCACATCATGAGAATGCTAGAGAGAAGTTAAGAGGAATGTTACTAAGTCTACAATCATGATCTATCCTGTCCTTTCATAAAGGAGATGGTCCATGATTTTATCACCTCTTTAAAGTCCTACCTTTTAGTACGATTTGAGGATAATTAAATTTTAATTTGAGGTTTGGGGAGAACTCTCAAACCCCAGCTTGTCATATACCCATACCAAGTTTCAACACCTCTGAAGTGGCCCAATACCTCTCTGTGGACTTCAACCATAACATTTATCATGTTGTTTACTTACCTGCCTCCCTTATATGTTCACAGATTTAAGTGCATGACTTGTTATATATATTCAACTTTATCTAACCTTACACATAAATGAACCATTTTATCTTAAGTTGTTCACAGAACAGTTGAATACAAACTTTTTGACCCCTTTGTAAGAAAGCATAAGATTAAAGACGGGATCATACTCTATATTAAAGATATGCCTTCAGAGATGTTACTACTTAGAGATGTTCAGAAAAAAAATGCACCTGTGCTTAAAGGTACACAGTAAAACACTCCCAGTGTTGCTTGGAACCAGGTTTAGAATAAGATCACAGTGGAAAAAGGAGAATTATATTTTTGTTTTGATATTCTGCAATGCTGCATGGTATTTTTTTAACCAACATAAGCATACAAACAAAAAATAATCAAGTTATATTTACAAAAGAAAAGAAATAAACTGAAAACTAAGCTGCCACAGTAGCTTATCCTTATTCTACAAGGAACCTTATTGACCATACATTGAGTAATGTTGTAAATTCCAGGCATTATATTGATTTCCAATTTGTTCTAATTATATTACAGTATGGGTTCTAGAATGGATAGCTGTTTTGTTACATTTATTTATGCTGTGGAATATTATTTTAACTGTGTAAAGATGTATTATAATTTTGTTGTTGCATTTGCTAATTTTGTAAATATTTGTTGCATTTATTTGTTTTGCATCTGTTTAATTATGTAAAGATGTGCTACATTTGTTTGTGCTGCATTTATTTAACTATGTAAAGATGCATTGCATTTATTTCACCTTCCCTTTCTGTTGTGCCTGTAACTCCATTGATTGGGGACAGACCCAGGCAGATCTTGGGAGCTCAATAATCATCCAGCCTCGCCCAAACTGTAAATTTCAGGTTCAACAAGAGACCCTGTCTGGAGGGAATAAGATGTGGATCAGTAGAGGAAGACATCTGATTGTCCCCTCTGCTCTGTATGTTCAGACCAGATGGTTGGCCCTTGAAATATATTCTCTTGGCTGTTGTATTAGTAACATTCTATTACAAGTTAGCATATAAGTCCATCATTCATAAGCTCACCAATTTCACTGTCTCAGTATACAGGCATGGAAATAGGGCCAGACCACGCATTTATTTGACCCATACACAGTATGCCCCCTATCAGATATATTCATTAGAATCTCATTAGTTAGGAGAATCATAATTTCTATTATATTTTCTCCTGGTTCCCCAGGTATAAGAATTAAGGATTTTTAAAAAATCTTTTCTTCCCTGATTCTGACAACATAAAATGTTTTTTTAGGGTATGTTGTCTTTAGGCCTCTAAATATCCCAGTAATACCGATGCAGAAGGACTAGAGGTATTTACCTTTCCTATTTGACAGGAAGAAGCTGCTTCATAGATTCTGCAGTTTTCCCAGAACGTTTAAAAAGATGCGAGAAATCTGTGAGCTATATTTAACCCATGCACTTGTTTAGTTGAAAGTTTGTCCAGGGCTTCTTTTTGCCTCTAACATTAGCTCTAACCTGCTTGTGAGACTCGTGTGGATTTCACTGTGAAATTCCCACTGTCCCTTCCTGCTTATCTTGCTTGCCTTTTGTATTTCTAACTTCTTCTCTGAATCAATCTTCCACCACAGCCTCTCATACTGATCTCACTCACATTATGTAACTGGGTCCACGCTCTTACACCTTATCACACACTGTTTCTCTCCCCCACCTACACAGTACACATTCCAGCCACATTACCTTCCTTAAAATTTCTATCAGAATGCTCCCTTTTGGTAACCAGTCTCAAGTTGCAGACAGTTGTGCCTTCATTGGTATTATGTTGTTATATGCAGGGCGATGGGCAAATTGGAAAGTATTCTTACATCATTTCTTGTTTATCAATCCAATATATCATTTTCTTCCACTCTTAAAAGCTCCCTAGCTTTGTAGTCATAGATCTTTAACATTTTTAGCTTCAGAGTATCTGTAATGTTGTTTTTTTCCCTAAATCTACATTTTCACTATGATTTTTATAAATTTGAACCTTAGTAATAATAAAAGTAAGAACAAATACATTCTCTATTTTATGTTTCCTATACCATTATACCATGGTGGAGAGTTTTAAATGAACCACTTTTTTATCATTAGGACAGAAAATAACACATTTGTTCATATTTTAAAAAGATATTATGTAAAGGAGTGTCTGTGTGTATAATATTCCTTCCATCATTGTTTCTCTCACTCACTAAATTGTTATGACTAACATGTTGCTATGGGCAGTAAGCTAAGAGCTATAAGAAGAGCTAATTTCATGTTTTGGCTAGATTTCCATCTTGTTTCGCTTATTATTGTGTGAAAACTAATAAAGAACAAGAATTAATCCAGAAAATATTTCTGCCACTAACAACAGACAACTTTATCAGAGGATACTTCATTTGGGATTTCTTTTTATATCATAAAAAAAACCCTCCTGCTGCTGACATGAGATAAAGAGTTCTAAGTAATGGAAAATCAATTTTGACTAGAGAGAGAAAGACCTACATTCGGTGGACAAGGCCCCGGTAGCAACCTTTCACACATTTCTCTCCCATTCTCTTTCTGTGTCTCTCAAAGCCATTGTCTAATGTTTCCTCAGTTAGAAAAGACGCCCACAGAGCTAAAAAGCAGCTCTGCTTCTTGCCACAGAAATTAACTGTGATGTTTAACTTTTGTTCCCATCTCCCCAAATGATATTTTAGGTGAGCTCACTAGGTAAGGTCTGTAGCCTGAACTGGTGTTCACTGGTGCCATGGTATCTACACACAGATGTTATCTGGTACCCATCTATCGAAGGTATGGGAGTTGGTTTAAGGAAGGATGTATTTTTTGAAGGCCCTCTGGGCTACAGCCTCAGACACTAGGGTCTTGTCTCTATATCTTTCACCCAGAGAAACCAATGATGATGTCAAAATTCCTGAATATTCGCTATTATAGTCAAAACTATTTTCATTTATTTAAACACAGAGAACCATTGTGAGTAGAAGGGATGTGTTAACTATTAGTGAGTTCAGTAAACACATTCAAATGAAATAAATAACAACAGTTTTCTGTATGTTTCTGTTACAAACTAGCTATGCCACTTTAGAAATTTATTTTAATTTTTTATCCTCTAAATGCACTGTTCCAACAAAGAAGTAACAACATGACTTTCTATTCTCTTAATATTTTTCTGAGGGTGTTAATGAAGCATTTCTTTTGAAATATTGGGGAAACATGAACAATGTTTATGCGGTGAAATTTATTCATAAATATATTAATGTGTTCTTGTATTTGTGATTTACATTAAAACAGACTAAACTTCAATATGTCATGCAATACTGAGGTATATTAAATGAATTATGAGTAGTTGTTATGTGTAGGATGGTAAATTTCTGTAAACAAACAAATAGATAAAATTTACAAAATGTGAAAATAATAATTTATGTTCTCAAATAAATAATTAAGATACCTTAAACATACTGTAACATCTAAACAAATATGATCACTTCTTTTAAGACATTTTATTTACGTAGTAGTAAGATGACTTCAAATTTGTTTTTCTAGTAACCCAGCCACTGAGTAGGTATAATACTCATTGATTTTCCTTCATCCAGATCAATACCACTTTGTCAAGCTGACTTTCCATCCTTCTGTGCATCCCTGAAAAAGTAGTGACTGCTGCGAGGAAATAATAAGCTCCTTTAACAGAGAGGTCCTGTATAGAACGTACAAACAAAACATGCCACCCCACGCTTCTAACAGCATTGTTTGCTCCACTTACCACACATTGGTTTGTTAACAAACATGCAATTCATCTTTCTTTGCAACCAGGCTATTGGCTATTGCTTATAATTTTATAGGAATATGATATAAATATGACTTAAGTAATAATACTGAATGGTCTAAGCTGAGAACATTGGGGCACTTTTACCCCCAATTCCCCCACTATTCTTTTCTATCTTTCTTAGCTGATGAAGATTTGTGTAGAAGGAGTTATAATAGTTTCTCTTCTCTCCACAAGTACCTATGCTCGATCTTTTATGCATGAAAAAGACAAAGTTTATGGAAATGGCTTTAATTCTGCCAAGTTCCAAGTCTCTGTAGGTGATATTTTATCACTGCACTGATAAAATGTTTGCTAGATATCACTGTCCTCATGCAATCTATTTCATTTCCATTCTTACTTTCTAATATGGTTCCCATTTGTTTCTGATTACTGTGCCCTTGGGGGAAAGAATGAAAACGGCATGTAACACAGAACATTCCCTGGCATTTGGCTCTCAATATGGCTCCTCTGAAAGGCAATGGGGTAGCTAAGAAAGAACATGGGTTCAGAATGAAGGGAAGTGTGAGATACTGATAAGCATCCTCATGTCTCTGATAATATGGAATGGTTTATTCCACTCATTCTTCAGAGCCAAGTAAAGCACAAATATTCTCATGAAACTGACATGTTCTTTCTCTCTAAGAACTTCAGCAACAGTGTCTTATCAGAATGTAAATATAAGCATCTCTTTTAAATACTTAGACTAAGTGAAAAACATGCATACTAACCACAGAATTACACATAACAACAACAAAAAATAAACCATATTAAAGACAAAACTCTGAGGGTAGCTTGTACCTTTCTAGGTTTCTATTTTTAATACAAAAAGGACAAACTGCAGGTTGCCAGTCACTTTAGCAAGTGACATTGTAATTTGACCAGAAAATCATAGTGCGCAGCTGGAGAATAAACAACTGCAACATTCTGTTGCCTGAAATAGTTTGTATTCACATGCAAACACATCCTATTCCCCATCCATGCTGTTAATATATTAACCCATACATTTCCTCTGCACCTATGAGAAACTATATTATGATCCACCCACATGGAAACCAAACATAGTATTGTGCACGTTTAATTTTGGTGTTGAGATAGAGATAAGACAGAGAAAGAAATATCTCTGGAGCTCAATGGCCAACTAGTCTTGCTCAAAATGGTGAGCTCCAGGTTAAGTAACTGAGTCTGTCTTAAAGACAGAATGATATAGGAAGACACTAGACCTCTGATCTCCACATACACATACACAAACACACACACACACACACACACACACACACACACACGAAAGAGAGAGGGAAAAAGACAGAAGCATTTCCTTGCAATTATATCAAATGCTATATTGTGTTTAACGAATAACACATACAGTTGAGTAGAATATTCTGCATTAGGTGAGGATGAGTTTTTTCAATATTTTAGATAATGTAATTACATCATTTCCCCTTTCATCCCTCCATCTCCCTTATATTGTTCTCTTTCAAATTAATGACCTCTTTTTTCATTAGTTCCTGTTGGAAATATTACTCAGTGAATTCTGATGTCAGACCGGAAAATTGTCATTTAAGGGTTCACAGTAATTCTACGTAACAATCCATTGTCAATAAACTAAAAGTGAGAGGGAAAACAGTGTAGAAGGTCAAAAAGTTCACACACCTGGTGTTAATGATAATGAGCAACATTAACTAAGTGTGTTGTTTTCAATCTTTTTCCTAATTAGAGAACCAAATTTAAGGTATTTCATTGACAAGGGTGAAATGAGACACATCTGTGTGTTCAAATATTTCATGTCTCTGTGCATAATAATTTTAGTATAGTATATATACCATATTCTTAATCAACCATGATACCCAAGCATATTAAAGTACAACTGAGGCTGACAAAATACTTTGCCTATCAGTGGTTTCAAAGTTAGAAGAATAAAAATCCTACTATCAGTTGCACTTAAACATTGCAGTCTCTGATCAGTTTTAGGAATGAGTATTGTAGTTGTAGAGAAAAGATTTAAACATATGATCTAAATGTAAATCATTCTAACATATAATAGTAATATTGAGCAAAATCACAGAATATATATACACATATATTATATTTTAACTTGTAATATATATATAGTGCTTTCTTGTGTACTATCAGAAAAGAATTAAAAGATGGAGATTTAAGAAGTTTGAAGTTATGGTGTATGGCAAATCCATAAAGAAGGGAAGTATGTGATCAAAATAAATTTTATACATGTATGCAATTGTCAATGAAAAATAAAACATAAGAAATAAGAAATAACACAACAATTCTGGTAGAAATTTTCTGTAAATCCCTCTGATACTGGACTGTTTTTTTGGTGTGTGTGTGTGTGTGTGTGTGTGTGTGTGTGTGTGTGTGTGTGTGTAGCTAGAAGACTTTGTTACTATTTTGATCCCCTTACTTGTTGTGGGTTTGCTTAGTATTGTTCAAGAGACCCATAAGACATTGCAGACTATTGCAATTAACCTTGGTTCCCCCCCCCCGGAGATGGAAGGTAAGTCCTTATTGTTGAAGACACTATGCATGTGAGACAGGGCCCAGAAATGGCCTGAAAGCCTCCTTCTTGAAGCTTAACTTTCACAGTAGCAGAAGACATCACACAAGCTTTAAAGGACATAAACCACCAATAGTTCTACCCAACTACGAAGCCTAGGAAATGTATCAACGACCAGCATGGCATGATAAGCCTAAATAGGTAGTAGTTGTAAGTGGAGTTTTTAATTGTCTAATTAATAAAAATCCAGAGTCAGATATAGAAGAAAACACTGAGAGATCAGAGAGAAAGAGCAAGCCACAGCCACACCTTTACCTTTTTAGTGTCTTAGCAGACAAGAGAGCAAGTTCCTATTTCTCGCTGCTTATATCCTGTTTCTGCCCAGCTTTCTCACTTCTGTCTGTCTGTAAAGACCTCCAGACCTCTATGGTTAGCTAGTGGCAAGCTCGAGTCTCTGACCTTCAGATAGGCTTTATTTGTATAAGGAAGATATCACCAGAAGTAGTGGCAAACATAGCTTGGGTGTAACCATCAGCTCTCTAATTCAATTTAAGACCATTCTCAACAAGAAGAAAATCAGGCCTTGTACTCGAAATCTAGCCAAATACCCAGGTCTCGTGAAGTCCTCATGGAGGAGAACCTACCGACACCACTCTACTATACCAGCACAATCCTTAACTACATTTTAAATGTTTGTACTTATACTCATACATAACTGAAATTCTTATCCCTCATCAAGGAACTTCTCTTTGTAAAATACACAGACCGTTACAGAATATCATAATCAAACTACAGAGGTGGAGCCTGGTTCCAGTGGATGCAGCTATGAAACATTCCTGGTGGACCTGAGGCTTGGGACATTGTGGCAGAGCGGGTGGAAAAATTCTAAGAGACAGAGGAACAGGAAATTTGTTGCAAGTATGTCTTCTAAAAGTATCAGAAACTATACCCACAAAGTCTCACCTTCATGACTGATTAAAAATGAGCTTAATAAGAACAATAACAGACATGCCAAAGTAGACATGGAAAGGCCCATGACTCCTCAACTCCATACAAAGAGCTACAGGCAACTAAGGAATGCTGAGAATGAAGAAATAGTCTCCTTGAGGGAATGCAACAATTGGTTTGCCAATATCAAATGTTCATCCCAAAAACATACCTGTGATACAGACTGAAAAGATAACATTTTTATGTGGTAAATGAAGTTATGATCTCAACATCTTAAAGATGTGATTCTGAAACACAGCTTCGGTACCTGGCTCTCTACAGTGTAACATCTGAATACTACTTTTGGGGAATCCTAATACCAATGGTTTAAATTATTTCCATCAATTTGTGGTCACATCCCTGATTGCACTTGGGCAGCCTCAGCCTTCCTAGTGACTCTCCAGCCGCAGTCTTCCAATAATTGGGGTTTTACTTGCTTCTTTGTGGTGTCTTTTTTTTTTTTTTTTTTTTTTTCATATTCCTGCTTTGTTTTCTGTCTATTTTTTTTTCTGTCTTTATCATTTCTAACTGATTTGGGATTGACAATGAATTTATTTCCTGATTCTGCCTAACTTGTCTCACAACTTCAGGCTTCCTTTACTCACCGTCTGCTCTTGCTTTCCCGTGTGCTCTGCCAACCTCATCCCATCAGCTAGGTCTTTACTGGGTCTATTCCATCCGTTTTGTTTTTGTAAAAAAAAAAAAAAAATCCACTCTTTTTTGTGAACTAAGTGACATTCTAGAGGTTATCATTTCATAAAGAACTAAAGTTCCAGGAGAAAAGGCACCAAAAACTGGGACGTAAACCCTCTGTGTATTACTCCATCTCCGAGCAGCTCTATTATCCCACGGACAGTGCTCTGCAGGGGATGTGTTCTAAGGTCAGCTTGCTGTTGTTAGGTGTGAAATCTAGCGCTGTTCTGTAGACTCCTGCCAAGGAATCATCACTATCAAGATGGTAGAGAGAGAGAGAGAGAAAGAGAGAGAGAGAGAGAGAGAGAGAGAGGGACACATATGCATAAAGGAGAAATCCAAGTCATTGGTACTGTGCTTTCTTTTATTTTTTTTTCCTTCTAAAACTAGGCTCTGAAATGATTACTATGGTCATGGCCTAAATTTTATGGGCTTTTATAGATTGCCATTCATAAAAATGAGGCCAGCTCAACAAAATATGAATAGAAAAGTTCTGCCTGCTTTTAAAGATAGTATAGTAAATGTAATAGCATAATAAAATAAACTATTTCTTAAGAAGTAATTGGATTTCGTGATGCAATAAAAATTTCTTTAAGACATAAAAACCTCCAAAAATGTTAAAGAATGCATTCATTACAAAACTAAAATAAAGCTTGTCTTGACTTATTATTCCCCCATTAAAATATTTAACTGTATAAAACAAGGTCAATTTAATACAAGGGGTTAAATTATTTCAAATCAAGTAAAAATTGCTCCTCTTAGAAAGTTTTTGTCCAACAATCCTTTTTGAAATAAGCTAACAAACACTGAGATTTACCAGGCCCTCCTTGAAACACAACAGATGAAAATATGGCAGTAGGAATTTAATACTTATGTTTTTACCAATTGGCATACTATTTTATAATCTTATAAATATTTTTAAATCCAGGGATACATATGAGGTTGTTTTGTTTTTCCCTGTGGAAAAAGTGAATCTAGAATGTTCCATGGTCTCTGTGGACCAGCATTGCAGAAGTCAGGGAGGAGAAAAGCAAAGGGGCACCCGGTATTTCCTGTCTGTTGTGCTTCCGCCAATGACCATCAAGGCATGAGCACCAAAACTGATTAGGATAAGGCGAGAGATGGCTCAGAGGGTGAATCTGGGGCTGCTGGAGAAAACCTGCCAACTTCAGTTGAGTCCCTGTGGCCATCATGTTGGCAGGCATCCTGCAAGTTGTCCTCTGACCTCCACAGACACAAGTGGAGCATGGACATGCACAGTCACCCCCCCCCATATCCTCCGCATGCCACACCACAACTCTAAATAAATGGAAAGCACTGGACTATTCACGCCACTGATGACAGGGCGTTGTTATGTTAGTCATCATTCAGAGAGTTTAAAGGAAAATCTGGAAAGTAAAGTGTGTGTGTGTGTGTGTGTGTGTGTGTGTGTGTGTGTGTGTGTGTATGCTTGCATGTGTGTGAGAGCTCATCCGTTACTACATCATATAAAAGAATAATGAATAATGAAGATACCCTAAAAATGGTTTTATATTTTGCCCCTTCTTCAGTTTTGAAATGACTCCCAAAAGGATGATTTCTAATTACTGAAAATATTACAAGATTTACTTTGAATATTATATATTCACTCGTGACCAATAATTTATTTGCATCACCTGTGACTTCTTGAAATTTCACCTGAAGTTAAGGGCTTTAAGACATAATTACTAGGAAACACTAATGTGAAATCTAATCACAATAAGCCTCCTAAGACACATTTGAAAAAGAGGTTGGGAGCAACTCTTCAGAGCACATGAAAGAACTCCAAGTCAAACCGAACTCTGGATGCCAGCAGGAGCTAATGATATGCCCTGTTCATTACATATTTGTGGGATTGATTAATTAAGTAATTAAAAGTTAAGCCTGAAGATTTTTTTATGTACAAAAGAACAATTATAAAATGAGGTTTGAGAAATGAGCAAAGCCCACATGCAACCTTGTGCCTTCCAGTAGTCACAGGCTGCATTAACTAAATGGAAGATGATTTGGGCTGACTGCCTTAATGAACAGGGGAATCAACACTAGGGGGCGCAGGGTGATTCTACTGCAGGTGTCTAATTGGGTGCAGTACAGGTGTGATTAGGATGCATAACACACACACACACACACACACACACACACACACACACACACACGAGTCTTGGAGTGCTGACCGGGATAACTGTGTTTGGTCCATGTGAATAGCTATAAAGGTTTTAGTATGACAATGCAGTTATGGCCACATTAGCTAGAACAGAAAATGAGCCAACCTGAGATCCGGAGGCAGGAACCTAGCATTTGCTAAAAGCTCCCATAAAACGAAACAAGTTGAAGCATTAGAATAGAGTCCTGGCTGATCAGAAAGTCTCCCCCACCCTGTTTTATCTTGGCTAAAAAAACAAAACAAAAAATTAAAAGAAATGTTCTATTCTTTTTTTTTTTTTTAATGAATTCTGTTATCTGACTGACTTCAAGTAACTACACCTTGGTCCTGTCCTCCCCTCTCTATAACGCACTTCCTAGCCACAGATATAAGATTACTATTATCTGAAGTGACTTTCTGGTGTCCTAGCACTCCTCACCATGTCTCTAGCAGGCGACACAGCCCTATTTGATTTTTATTGCGTGCCCACTGTAATTAAGTTTTCTATAAAGCAAGCTTTTTTGTGTGCTTTGTTCCCTCTATGAACATAAAACAGTGCAGGAAGCATGAGAGGAATGAGGTAGCGTTGACCATTGTGGGGTGATCATTACTTAACTTTATAAATCGCTACACCTATGAGAGAGTTGCCAAGTGAACATCTGCAAAAGCAGTAATTGAATAGTGAGGACTCTAGCAACACCGTTTGTGATGGGAGAAGATTGCTGTGTGCTGAAGGTGGGGGTAACAGACAATTGGTGGTGGAAATGGAAATTAAGAAAGAAAGAAAAAAGGATGAAAGATTTCCTTAAAGAAAAGGGAGAATATTTTAATTAGATGCTTTAAGTGCTCCATGCCTTTGAATATAATGTGGCTAATGATCCTATAGTCTAGTCTGTAATTCAACTGAAATAATTGTTAGTCACTCATTGTGGAGTATGATTATTTAGCAGTAACTCTGTAGATTAAACTCTCAAACATTATTTTAACCTGGGAACAAAGTTTGAGATTTTTTTAAAAAAATGTATTTTACTTTGTTTCCTTTACTGTCAAAAGTTGTTTCTTTTTCTATCTCCTATAGGCAGTTAGTGGGAGCAGATCAGACAACTACTTTCTGATGTGATAGCTTCAAATTTACTGCAGACTAGAATGAAGAACTTGTTAAAGTGACTATACAAATGAAAGTCCTGTAAGGAAAGTCCAGGCATGGATACACATAGTGAGATAGGGGAGAGACAGAGAGAGAGAGAGAGAGAGAGAGAGAGAGAGAGAGAGAGAGAGAGAGAGAGAGAGAGAACAGAGCTAGAGAGACAAGGAAAGAGAGACAGAGACAGAGAATTTTTTTTACAGCACCTCAGTTAATTTCTATACATAGCCAAGTATGACAACTTTTGAAATTTCTGTAGTTACTAGATTGCAGGACTTACATTTTGTCAGTCCTGGCAATTTTCCATTTGTAGAAGAATCTGAAAGTGGGGCTAGTTCTTTCCTGCTACAGGTTTTCAAGGCAGACTACAGCGGCATGAATGAGTACCAGCCACTTTTCTCTGACTCCAGCACCCCTGGACAGCACATGGAGATTGTAGCCAAAGTGTAGCTGCTTTGATCCTTTTCCTAGAGACTTTTGATGTAGTAGATGTAAGATGGGATCTGGAATCTTTTGTTCTAACAAAATTCCTAGTGAGGTAGTTTATCTGAAAATGAATGTTTAATAGTTAATAGAGAAAAGAAATGTGAGCCTGGATCTCCCCTACACGTGTGGATTTCTCTGGGAGAAACTCAGTTGGTTTATTTCCTGTCCTAACTTCTACAAGTCATTTTCCAAGGGGACTAGAAATCTCCAACCATGTGCCAGTTCTAAAGTAAATACTTCAATGGAACTGTAGGCTAGAATTGTTTCCAATCCACATGCAACCAATGGAGCTATTTCCTGTGTATATTACATGTATGGTTGTGACATGTTAAAAATCTGGGATGCAATTATTATTACTTACAGGAGATTTAGTACTTTCTGCTTCAATAATTTCATTCTCAAATGTTTCTCCAAACATTTTTTGAATAATTCATATAGTTTATAGTTTGCATTTTTGGTAGATTTTGAACAAATTGGAAATTGTGCTTTCAGTATGGAATGTTCCCCCACTAACGAATGCTTTGAACATGTAGAACCCATCTACTCTTGGAAAGTTTGGAAACCTTGAATGGTAAGACTCCCAATGGAGGCAGTAAGATAACAAGGGCATGGTATTGGGCATATGTTGCCTCTGGTTCTTTTCCATTTTCCTCTCTCTGCTTCCTGTCTGACATAGCATGTCCTGCCACATCTTCTCCACTATGAGGGATAGAAACTGTGAGGAAGGCAAATCCTCCTTTCTATAAATTATCCTTTCATGCATTCTGATCTAAGAATAGTGCAAACCTAACTAATATATATGATCCTTTTCATCATTAGAGACCTGCCTAGCAAAACACAGGACCACAATTAAATGGCCAGCACACCCCCCCCCCCTTTGTGATCACATCGCTTGCATTTTGTGCAGGACATTTCCACAGGAAATTCTTGGTGGGCTTACTAACTTTTACCTATCAGTTGTCATGCTTCTAAAGATTTCCAGCACTCCTGTACAAAATGAGAAGCATCCCACATTTTTTTTTTTTTTTTTTTTTTTGCTAGAAGTGTAGATGCAGATTGAAATGTCCTGAGTTAGGGTTGAAGATCAAACAAGTTTGTGGCTTTAGTGGGCAAAATGGCATCAGGATCATTACCCGACACTGAGACCTGCATTGGCTATGTGGTGGGAACAAATCCTGGTGCCTATATATTAACTTTATTTGTGGCTGTTTCTGCCTGTATTACTGTACCCTTCTTGTTCTTCTCAACTACATGCTAACATTCAGACAATTAATTGTTTAGCCTTTCCTTTGGGCTCAACATGAGCATCTCACTGCCTTCACACATTAAAGATATCCAGGAGAATATAGTCAGACAAACAAATTAAGGAAAACAATATAGTATTACTTGGTCTATGGTAATGATAATGGGTTGTTAGCACTCTCAAATAAAATGGTGGGTGTTAGGGTGTCATGAGACCCTCATCAGCTATTTCAATCTCAGCTCCGTGATTGCGGAAGAGGCACATTAGGATATGTAGGAGGCAGGAGGCAGGGGAATAACTGAATTCAGTATTGAATGGTTCAGCTTCTCTGAGGTTGTCACAAAAGCAGGTGGACCGACAAGTAAGCCCAATCAACCCATTAGTTCACCAACTATGTTTTGGATGCAATTACTTCTTTAGTTTATGCTTGGTTCCATACCTGGGGGGGGGAAGAAAAAGTAATGGGGCATTTCAATGATCTCATAAAATCCTGTTCTTGAATTCACTTATATTTAGTTTTACTGAGCTTAACTTAAATCTGCTCTTGCCAATATGATCAACACAATACAGGGATTTGGGAAGTTGAAGAAGAAAAACAGAAGTGTTTGTCGATGAAACTGGAAGATCATCACTTTATGGTGTGGATGAGTGCAATATCTGTTTGGTGTGTGTGTGTGTGTGTGTGTGTGTGTGTGTGTGTGTGTGTGTGTTTGTAGTTATAATTCACACTCATTGTGTGTGTATGTAGATGTAATACTTATTGTAACATGTATTTTTCCAGTTTCTATTGTATCCATTATTCTTTAGTGCCTGCCTCTGTGAGAGATCTGTGAAGATGTGTGTCAAAAATACTTTTATGTTGCTGCAAAGTGATTACCTAGGATATATTTAAATCAGTTAATGCACGAATAATCACCAGAAAAAAAATTAAGACTAAAAGCAGTGAAGAGTACAAGAGGAAATCATTTGTGAAATCTTTAGCCTTTGCCACATCTATAAATCTTTTTATGAATAAGATCCTGTTGAGGGTCAGCCTGAGTACATGTATTTGTAAAATGAGGAAACAATTATTTGCTTCTTTAATTGCTTGGTTATGTGAGAGAAGCCAGCTTGAAAAGAATTCAAGAATCCCTCTCTAGGTATATTTAACATTTCAGTTAGCATTAGATGAGTAGCCACTCACTGACAACTTACAGAATATATTTGTTTCTCACATAGTATTTATAAAATCACACAACAAAATACTTAAAATTAGTATTATCATTTTACCGATATAGAATGTAAATTAATTTCCAAAAGAAACAAGTGATAATGGGTGGGGTCAATATTTAAATTCCAATGATGTCATTTCCCATGGTCTGTGTTACTGCTAGGAAGCCAAATGAAGGCAGACAATGAACGTAAAGCACTTCTGTCTGAGTATGTATTCACCAGTAAAAATCACATCCAGAAATATATTTAAACACTTTACTGTGTTTCTAGACCATAAATTCTCTGATTCTTGATGTTGTCTTTGTGATTTTTAAATTTTGTGATTCCATAAATTTGGCATAATTAAATGCTCACAAAACTGTGGTTTGAGGAATATTTATAGTATGCAGTAAACAATGACGTGAAATAATAATAAAAAGAAAACTCTATCATTGTTCTTCCTCATTTTTTTTTTTGACAAGTTGACTAATAAGGCATGAATACAAGAGTAAGATTTGGAGGACCCTTAATAGCCTCAGTATTTCTTCTGCTGGAATAGTAATGTCTGAAATACATAAAGATCTCAGAGTGTTTATTGTTTTAAATGCACCACCTAGAACTCTGCATGAGTAAATAATGTTGATCCTAGAAGCCATGAACTAAATTCCCAGTGCAAGGTTTGACGACATTTTCTTCCCAGGAGTTGTTGATCTGTGGCAATCCCAAAACTGTTCTAGCTGTTGACACGGCCTTTTACCCACCAGAACTAAATTACAAGACTCTACTTCTGTAGATTCCCCATGCTTTCATACACAAGCTGGAACTGTACTAAAGGCTTCTTCCCTAATGGCTAGCTTTCAAGATACTACACAGTCAGAGGGGAGAAAGGCTATCAGCTTTCCTACCTGGCGATGGACCCTGTATGCAAACCCAAACAACTGTCAGCTAAGACCTTCCCACTGCTGTAACAGTGGCAGGCTTTCTAAGCAGGTAAATAAATGCTCTACCTGGCCGAAAACCGTGGCTGAGATGTCACAGCTCTAACAAGGAAGTTTGCTATTATTCATTTTCCAAGTGGATGTGCAGGGGCCCAACAAATTACCTTGTAAATATTTTTTTAATCCAAAGATTAGAGCTGTTCTCATCTTCATCAGGACAACCACCAACTGTAGTGGACAGTTATAACAACAGACACTCATAACTGCTCAAAGCAATGGACCCAAATGTAGTATCTCTCCAAGGTTCAGGGTATATTATGGAAGGCTGAAGTGTAAGCTAAGAGCCTGATCATGGGCAGGAGTGCTACAGAGTTTTCTCTACCAGACATGAATTGGTCTTTGCACTCAAGAACTCACAGCTCTCTTTAATTGCCCAAGATCTGTGCTTGTTTAGACTGTACAGCATCCAGTCATGGATAGGGGAGGGTTCTTGAGGTTCACCCTTCCCGGAAGAGCTAGTTGCAGTTAATAGTTGCTGGGAGGTGAGACATACATATAGTGAGTGTGGTAACCACTGGTAAATTACTCATAGCTATGGTCAGTAACGTTCCTCCACTCAGTACTCATGCAAGTGACCCGATTAATGTATGAGTCTTCCTCACACTCTCTCTCTCCCTCTCTGTCTCTCCCTCCTTCTCCCCCCACCACAAACACACAGGCACATATACTCACACACTAATACATGAGATTCGAAGGAGGACTAGTAGAGAAAAAGGAGTTGTGGCAGGGGAGGGACAAAAGGGAAGGGAAGGTAATGGGAGTGAACATTATCACAACACACTATTTAAGCAGATGAAATTGTCAACAATTGTTAATTAACAAATTAGAATTGTATCTACAGACATGTAATGAAATAATACAAGTTTCATTAAGATGGACTGGGATTTTAAAGCTTGATCTCAAACCTAGACTGTATGGATTGAATTCACACCCTGACTTCTTAAATATGTACAAACGTATCCATCAGAGACAAACAAACAAACCAAAAACAATTACAAATCTCATTATGCCAGATGTTTTCCCAGGACAGGCTTTAAAACCATAGAGGAAATCTAAGAATAAACTAATCTATAAAAGGGTTAGAAATGTTTAGGAAGAAGAATTGGAGTCACCCAAGCACACACTGGGCAGAGAAAATCATTTCTTTCTACTTTTAATTGCCTTGTCCTCTCATGTGTGGGCAGTCCTTAGAAGATGATACAAAGTGACCTATGATTTATTTTCCTATTTCAAGAGAAATATCCTGAACTCAGGGCACAATAAGCTTTCAGAATTGCTGTAGGGGAGAATGTATCAAATTGTTACCCAGTTTACAGAAAAAAATATTTTAGCTTATTGTATCTTTTCTCTATACTGGTCTAAATAAAACATATAGTGTCTCTGACACTAAGACACTCCAGATTTGTAATAGATAAAGTTTGCAAATTAAAACCAATTCTTTGAAGTAGCCCAGAAGGTTTTTTTTTTTCCTGCATTTTTCTTTCTGAAGACTTAGATATACAACTGGTCTCTGTGTTTTCAAACTATTACTGTTGGTTGTGACTCATATGAAAGTTGCACTGACAATTTGGTCCTCAGTAACGCATAATTATCAAAATATATACAACCTTCCTTTAGATCTTCAAAGAGTATACTATGCCATTGTTTTAGCACCAAACAAACACATGTGTTGAAAGCATAATTGATGTAAGATTACTGATAGATAATGCTATAAAAATGTAGCTACAATGCTTTGACAATATTTGGTAGGAAGAAAATAATAAATACTTTATACATATGGATAGAAATAGAAATATTGTTTATTATGTTATTTTGAGCAACTAGACAAAAATAATTATGAGAATAGCTGTTAATTAAAATATCATACATAGTCTCCAAACACCATGAAATTCACAACTAGCTCAAAAGAAACTAAAAGGATCCAGGATGCCAATGGCCACGCATTATAAAATGTCAAGTTAAACACCTAACTGTGAGCCAGATTGCTTAGGATACAGTCTTTTGACTGTAAATATCAAATTCATAAAGGACAGTATGAATCTTTTAACTTTATAAAGATGACATGCAGGCTCTAACATTTTGAGAAAATTAAATCACTTAGTAACATTTATGAGGAAGCATGCATTTAACTATCAATACTGGACAGCTCTGGATCAGCTATGTGGAAGTCAAAATGCCATACAGAACACTGCACAGTTGTATTAAAGGTCTTTCTAAAGAAAAGATCCAAATAATTTGTTAGGGGTAGTTTCTAAAAGTATGGAAAACAAGATCCTATTGCAATTATTGAAAAATGACAAAGGGGTTACTTTACTTTTATGGCAAATTAAGGAAAATGGGTTCTATCTTTTCGTAGGGCTCTTTGATGTGGTCTTTATCATGATTCTGTGGAAACAAGCATCTTCTCTAAATAAAATAATCTTTCTACTAACATATTACAATAAAGATTTTTATCAAATTACAGAAATCAGGGTAATCAGGGTCAGGGAATTGATAAAGACACCAAAGTCCAGTTTTCCATCACCAGAGCCCAGATGAAATCCCAGACTCTGGAAGATGAGGTGTACATCTTCAGTCCCAAGGGAGCCTGGAGCCAGAGACAGGAGAAATACCCTGAAGCCTGCTGCTCAGCTAGCTTGGACTACACTATGCAGCAGCAGAAACAAGAGCTTCTGTGTAAAGTTGAGACCCTGTGGGCTTTTGCAACCCTACACAAAGAATCATGAGCAGCAAAGGAATACTTAGAGTAGGATAAATCGTCTTCCTCAGGGAAGAGCACATTAATTGGTTATTCAATATCAAATGATCAGCCATGTATGCATACATACATGTTACATTATACAGGGTAAACAGTTATATTTATATTAACGAGAAAAAGACCATGGATTTTAAAGATAGCAAGATGAGTATATGGGAAGGTTTAAAGGGAAAATATAATTATAATGTTTAAAAACTTCAATGCTACTAAGATCTGAATCTTGATAGTAAAGAATGTTAAAATTAACTAAAATATTAGAAAATTTGTTTTTCATAATGAATCACAAAGTAATTTATTTTAAAACAGTATATATATATATATATATATATATGTGTGTGTGTGTGTGTGTGTGTGTGTGTAATTTTTCCACTTATTAAAATAAGTAAATTTACATACTAAGAGAAAACAGAGATTTTTGCCTCAAGAATGTGCAGGGCAAAAAGCAAATCTCAAGTTTTCCTCAGACTTTTACACACATATGGTACACGTATACTACTCACACAGGCAAATATGTATGCATGAAATTGCATAAAGTAATTAATAATCATGATAGCTACTCCTGTAAGATCAGTGTTCCTATTTAGGCAACAGAGAATTAAAGGTCAAATTAGGTGACTTTTGCATGTCTTAAAGTTGTTCTTGGTTTGAAAATATTTAGCATAGCAACCATTGTGCATACTTGAGAAGATAGGTATTATCTGTTTTGACTGACAAGAACCATTTCTAAGTCTCCATTTATTTGCATCTTCATTGTGAATGCTGCACAGGCTTTCAGCTTATTTGGCTACTTTATAAAAGTCCAACCTTTCATATTGCAGGCCTTGTAGAATGCTGCCTTTTAGGATGCATTTAAATGCTCAGTCACTTGAGCAAATAGTGTAAGGGCAGGTAGACTCAGAAGATGCCAATCAAATCATCTGGGTCTGCATCACACTACTTTATTGTTGATGTGAGAGAACAGTCACTTTCACCCAGCACCTTGACTTCTTGCTGACAAATTACTGAATGGGTGTGTATGGGTAAATGGAGAAATTTTCTGAGTGTCAGAATACACATTTTGGTCTTATGAGGCAGAAAAAAAATAAAGAGTTCCAACTAGGAAAATGAAATAATCATTATAGTCTAATGAAAAAAAACTGTAGGGAGTGTCTGGGTTAGTTTTCTACTTCCATGAAGAGATACCATGGCCAGGAAACTTATGGAAGAGTTCATAAAGGGCTCACAGTTCCAGAGAGTTACAGCTCTTGACCATCATATCAGGGAAGCATGGCAGCAGTGGGTGAAAGTTTACACCCTGATTCACATACATGTTCAACACAGATGGAAAGGTAACTGGGAAGGACATGAACTTTTTAAACCCCAAATCCTAACCCCAGGTTCACACTTCCTCCGACAAGACCTCACACAACCCCTATCCTTCCCAGACAGATCTACCAACTGGGAACCAAGTATTCCAACATCAGAGACTGTGGAGGGGATGAATTCTCATTCAATCCACCACTGGAAACTTGTCCATTAATTAAACAGAACAAACCTGAACGTATATTCATTAATGTTTATGGGTGAAATGTACTACTCATTCCTGAGTCCTCCCCCCCTTTTTTAAGTCTAGGATTATCAAATTTACAAAACAAAACCATTGGTAATTCTATCATTCCTTCACAATCTATAGTGTGTCAATGACTAACAAGATCCCTTACCTTAAAGAAAATAAGAGGTAAATATTTCTGAGCCATTGTGAGTGGGAACATAGATTTAGATTATACAAATTTCATGCTCCAATGCGGAAGCACTTTCATGAAGTTTTATAGTTTTACAGAACAAAGAAAGACCTAAATCAAGGCAAGTTTAAAATATGTTAGTGGGAACATCAGCAAGTGGGTACAGCAAAATGGGGACACTTTTCTGTAGCTATGTGATAAAACGATTGCTTTATGGTGGTGGAAGCTAGTAGTCTCGTAAGTTAATAGATTCCAAAATGACTTTGTCTATTAGTCATAGATGTTAGTTCAGACATAGATTCGGGCAAAGAACGGCTGTTTTGGAGGGCTAGATCTAGCTCAAGGTAAGGCAACTAGACTCTGGACCAACAGCGATCCAGTCTCTCCACAGGACTGTAGTTCTAATCAATTCCTCAGACTCGGCACACACAGTGTCTTCTCAGGAACGCTTGTTCAAATTTATTTAAAATAAAAAAAAAATAGCCTATCTGTATTTTAAATATTTATGAACAAGTTTCTAATTTGGTTTCCCAATCAATTTTTTTCTTTATTATTAAATGAAGTACACTTTTATTAGATGGGAGAGGAAATGACTTGAATGTCATCCAGTAGTCTTTCTACCTCATTGCTCACCCAGTCATTCATTTTCCATAAAAGTACTCTACTGGGTTAAGTTGTCACCTAGAAGAACCATTGAGGTACATTATTCTAGTGTCTCAGAATTTGACATTATTTAAAAACTATGGTCATTTCAGGTATGATCAGTTAAGATGAGGTCATACTGGAAACTGGATAGTCCCTTCACCAAAAGTGACTGGTTTCTTTGTCAGTAGATGGGAGGGGATTTAAAAAGTGGAGGCAAACTGAGAAAGACAACCACAGGGAGTGAGACTGTAGTTACAGCTACAGTCAAGGGGGTGGGGGACAAAAACAACAACACAAAAACAAAACCAAAACAAATAAATACAAAAACCAAAAAGCTAAAGGTGTCCTGTACTACTTTAGAGGGTAGACAGAGCCTGCCTCTCAAGACTAATTGCTTCCAAACTTCTATAACTCTGTCACATCTAGTTTTTGGCTGTGCAAGTGGTACTTTGTTAAAGCAACCATAGAAACTAATACAAGCTTCTTAAGTATTAAAGACAATCAAACATAAATGATAACTGCGAGAAAATTAAAGAAGTCCTTGAGATATCATGTGAGGTCATGAATTCTAATTTTAAAATGTTAATTTCTTACTTTTTCCCCATCACTAGGTTAGCAATCATGTGGAAGTTAGAATCCAGTATCATGGTGGGGAAAGGGCTAGAAAATGTCATATCCCAAATACAGTAAAGAGAACTCAACAATTGATAGCTGAGGGCAGCCATGTTTTGAGTGTTAAGATCAAAACCTTTCTTTCCTACTGTTTTTGTAAAGAGTGATGAGAAAGTTGTCTTCTTGTATACCTATCCTTACTATGAAATTAAATCTAAATTCTATAGAGCTTCATATTATAGTTGACAATATGAAAGAATAAAATATGTAGGCATAGTCTAAGAAGGATAAATTATTTACTCAAAGCATATATCGAAACCTAGTTAAAACCTCTGTAATTAACATATTACCATAATGAATATATAATGGTTATGATGCCAGAATGAAGAACACACTCTTGGAAAAAAAAACTCTGTAATTGAAATATAAGATAAATACAATATGTCAGTTCCACAAAGAAAATATAGATTCTAAGAAAACTGCTTCCTGATTATGAAAATGAAATTCTTATAACACATTAAAGATTAGAAATGGAGATTTATAGTTCAGAGGTGATAAAACCTAACATTACAAATGTTACTGTCTGAATGCCCTTTCAAATAAAATTAGTAAAACCTTCTGCAAAACAATTGGATAATTTATACAGAGAACTTTGTAAAGACATATGCTTTCTTCATGGCTATTGTATATTTGGAAACATTTAGTAATCATATTAATCACTAATAGAAATTAAAAGAGTGAAGTCACTCATAGCAGAGTATCTCATGCACTCATGAATCACCTGGAGCTCCTGCTAATACCACCAGTTCTGACTCAGAAACTAGTCATGAGACCAAGGAGTCTGCATCTCTGACAGGGCATGTGACACACAGCCTACCCCATAGAAGCGAAGGCCACTTTTTGAATAGCAATATGTTTTCCATCATTTCCTCAAACACCTTGCAAAAACACAGATTGTATCTTCAGACACGGAGTCTAAATTGCTAGCAGAAACTTATCTATGTATTAACCCTCTCCCTGTGTTCTCCTTCCTGAGTAAAACTCTAATATCAGTGGTTTACAGAGCAGCTCCACTCAAGCATGTCTCCTGGGCTTTAGAACTTATATCTTTGCCTGGGAAAGTTTTCAATAGCAATTGCCATGAAAACATCCTTAACTGTGGCTCCCATCATTTCATTAAACTCTATCATCTCAGAGGAGAAAGGTATAAAAAGCTCATTCACAGGCACTCTAGCAAACTCAATCACACTTCAATGCACTGTCCCTTTGGGGATGAGCCAGTATTAACTAACCTTGTCCCTGTGGAGAGAATGGCTGCAAGTTAATACATACTGGTTTGGCCCCTACTGCCCTGAACTTTGAACTAGAAGGCTACAGAGAACAATTCCTTGGACCGTTTCTAAATCAAAACTTGACCAAGAAGTAGTTCAGGTACAGGGCAAGGTTAAAAGGTACAGGTTAGTTTGGACTATTCTATCACCATCCCAGAGAAATGGAACGTTCACATTGTTTTATACCTAAACCTACCTGAAAGAAACAGTTCCAGTAGCAGCCTGCTAATGTAGCCCTTAGAAGTGTTACTGTCAGAGAAAAGCAGTTACTCAAAGAAAGAGCATGCCAGAAACTTCAGGGGAGGCCAAAATAGTTTGAATAATGTCTTTCCAGATGTATCTTTAATTCCACTCACTTTTACCTGCAATGCTTGAACTGTGATCTGAAAGACCATGCCAGAAAGCAACAACAATGTAAAAGCATTTTAAGTTAAATATACATTACTTTGGGAATTTAAAAATGTCTGGCAGACAAGTTATTTTGACAAGAATGAGGACTTAGAAAAACACAGATCATTTACTATCCTCAAGCATATCATGACCTTTGGCTTCATTTCCTCGCTTAGCAGGAAAGTTCAAGTTACAAAGCTGCCCTGGCCCAGGAGTGGTGATAAAAAGCCTTTAATTCCAGTATTACATAGACAGAGGCAGGTCCATCTGTTTGAGTTCAAGGCCAACTTGGTCTACATAAGATGTTTCAGGTCAGCTCTGGTAGGAACGTGTCTCAAACCCAAACCAAAACAAGAAATGTTGCCTTTGAAATACAGAATTCTGAAAAATCTTCTTTCTATGCAAAAATAAAATTTCCAGACACAACTATTACTGGAAATTTTATAGAAGAGATTTTCACATTGTAACACTTTTGGCTGTCCTTTTCCTACTTGGCAAGAATATATTTTCATTTAAATACATTGAATTGATTACACAAGCCCCGCAGTACCCTCCACAGTAAAGAGGGCCAGAAGCCACTTGAACTTCAAGAATACATTAGCAAAGTGAAATAATGCTGCTGAGTGTTTCACACTACGCTCACTGAATATAAAATACAAACATAAAGATTTGTTTTATCTCAAAAGGAAAGGGGGATTCTTGTGTGTGTGTGTGTGTGTGTGTGTGTGTGTGTGTGTGTGTGTGCGTGTGTGTGTGTTTTCTCTCTCTCTCAAATGGATATTTCAGAACCCTTTAGTCTAAGTTTCATTTTGAGTTTAGAGCCAATCATCACATGTGTGGATTTTACTCTAATATGTAATGATACCATCTAGAGATGGATTTTTAACAGTTTCTTGCCTATTTCACTGGTCAATGCATTATAACTCCCATCTCTGGCAAACAGTCCTGTAGCAACAGCTCATTGTAGAGTGAAATATGCTCACACACAGAATAATCAAGTACACAGCAGAGGCAAGGTTTCCCCAGTGGCTGCTTGAGTTCTCTGAGTTGAAGGCACCATCTACTTCCTGTTTCCTGACTCAACTCATATTCCTAAATTACTATTGTGGCATAGCTTTGAATAATTATCTTTACAACTTAAACAAAATCATATGTTGATCATTTTCATTCACCTCCCTCCACTCCTTCTAGATCTAGACCTTCCTATTGCTGTGACCCTTTAATACAGTTCCCCCTGTTGTGGTGATACCCCCAACCACACAATTATTTCATTGCTACTTCATTACTTTAATTTTGTTCTTGTTATAAACTGTAATGGAGGAATCTGATATTTAATATGTGATACCCCTAAAGGGGGTCACCCCAGGTTGAAAACAGCTGTTCTAGATTTTCCTTCCTAATCTAGCCAAGTTTCTGTTCTTTCTCTTAAAGTAAAGCAAACCCCCAAACCAACCAACCAAACCAAACTAAACCAAACCAAACAAAAAGCCCTAACAACCACCACCACCACCATCAAAAACAACAAAAAAAGACCCATGGAGTTTATGTTGTGTTGGCCAACTACTCCAAAGCAGGGAACTGCCCTGGAATGGGTTGATATACCCAGTACCACTCTATTGAAGAAAGTTGATGTTCCCTGTCCCAGGCATTACCAATTAAAAATAACTTCTTGGTTAGGGATGATGGGACTCTCTTCTTGGTGCTGGAAGTCTGTCTGGGTTAAATTTGTGCAGCTCTGTTTTGATGTTTGATGATATTCCCTGTATATAATAAATAAATATATATATATATATGTATATATATGTATATAGATGTGCACACACACACATATATGCTTATATTTGCCATATACAATGACTAATAATCATTTAAATTCAATTCTCTGCAAAACTGTTTATTCTCATCATAGGAGGCATAACTGATTACTTGAAAATGGCTATAATTGAGCCAAAATAATCTTAAATATTCTTGTTCAGGGTTAGTGTTGGAAAATGTTAGTAAGCTGTTGATGAGTAATTGTTCAAATATCTGTTTGTATTCAAAAAGCAGTGAAAGAATTTTAAAGTATTTTATAATCACTTCAATGAAAACCTTAAAAGTCAAGTTTCTTCAAATAAAGTGCTGTTATGCTCTCACAAAAGCAACAGAAATCAGCCTACCTATGAAAAGAAAAACAAATGGAGCTTTATATACATTGTCAATGTTTAACTTTAATAAAGTACAATGCTATTCCCAGTGTAAAAGTATAATGAGTAGTAAGTATATAGTGAAGGTTTATTTAGTTTACTAAAGTTAGAGTCAGCGGAATGGTGTTCAGTCAAGAGAGGACGGGGACACTGGTGGCGACAAGCTTTTTGCCTCATTGTTTATGTACAGATGCACATACCAACACAAAGACAAATACACATAAAGTCTACACATAAATATATACATATGTATACCTAAGGGAAAATTAGCCAAGGCTAGAATAAACATGATAAGTGAAACATAAAACGTGTTAATACTATATAGTAGAATTGCTCTAAGTTGCCTATAATTCTATTATAAATAACTTTTATTTATAATTCTACTGGATGAAAATCACTATTTACTAATCTTATCAAGTTAATATGCAATTAATAAGTCTGTTCTCTAATAAGATCTAAACAGCAAATCAAAGGTTATCTCCTTATTTATAATGTCAAATTTCCTTCAAAGCTTATAGAAACTCTTAGTTAATTTCAAAACCTACTATTCTTAAAAATTTTTACTGATTGTGGCTAATATGTCAGTCTTTAGCATCTAGTTCAGTGTCTGGTACATAGTGTCTGGTGAATAATTGTTTAGTGAAGAAATGTTAATTTATAAAGGAAAGGAGGACAATTCTGATTGGCCAAAAAAATGTTACACATGGATATTTAGAAATTAATATATTCCTTCTTACTTAATGTTTTCCTTTTAATCTCCATTTCATGTTATAACTAAGCTGTATCACTGTTTGGTGAAAGAGCTTGTGTGACTTAATGTTGTGTAAGTTATGCGTATATACTTTTATTTTTTTCCCTTTTTTAATTTAATTTTGAAGCAAGGTTGTTTTACATGTCAATCCCAGTTCCCTCACCGTCTCATCCTCCCCTATCACCCTCACAAACCCCAACCCATCTCCTTTCTGCTCCCCAGGGAGGATGAAGCCTCCCATCGGGAGTCTTCAAAGTCTGTCATATCATTTGGGGCAGGGCCTAGGCCCCCCCATGTGTCTAGGATGAGAGAATACCCCTCTATGTGGAATGGGCTCCCAAAGTCCATTTGTATACTAGGGATAAATATTGATTCATTACTAGAGGCCCCATACACTGCCCAGTCCTCCTAACTAACAACCACATTCAAGTGGTCTGGGTCGGTCTTATGCTGGTTTCCCAGATATCAGACTGGGGTGCATGAGCAACCCTTTGTTTAGGTCATCTGTTTCTGTGGGTTTTTCCAGCTTGGTTTTGACCCCTTTGCTCATACTTCTCCCTCTCTGTAACTGGATTCCAGGAGTTCAGCTAGTGTTTAGCTGTGGGTATCTGCTTCTGCTTCCATTAGCTACTGGATGAGGTATCTAGGATGGCATATAACATATAAGGTAGTTGTCAATCTCATCATGGAAGAGCATTAAAGGTAGCCTCTCCACTATTGCTTAGATTGTTAGATGGGTTCATCCTTGTAGATCTCTGGGCATTTCCTTAGTGCCAGATTTCTCCTTAAATCATAATGGGTCCCTCTATTATGGTATCTCTTTTCTTGTTCTCCTCTATTCTTTCCCCATCTCAATCTTCCTGTTCCCTTATGTCCACCTCTCTCCTCCCTTTCTCCCCCTCTCTTCCTATTAACTCCCTCTCTTCTCCCTTCATGCTCCCAATTTTCTCAGGAGATCATGTCCCTTTCCCCTTCTTTGGGGAACCATGTATGTCTCTCTTAGGGTCCTCCTTGTTTCCTAGTCTGGTGGTGTTAATTGTAGGCTGGTAATCCTTTGCTCTATGTCTAAAATCCATACATGAGTGAGTGCATAACATGTTTGTCTTTTTGTGACTGGGTTACCTCACTCAGGATTGTTTCTTCTAGTTCCACCCATTTCCCTGTGAATTTCAGGATTCCATTGTGTTTTTCCACTGAGTAGTACTCCATTGGGTAAATATACCACATTTTCCCCATCCATTCTTCAGTTGAGGGGCATTTAGGTTGCTTCCATGTTCTGGGTATTATAAATAATGCTGCTGCGAATATAGTTGAACAGATGTCCTTGTTGAATGAATGTGCATCTTTTTGATATATGCATAAGAGTGGAATTACTGGATCTTGAGGTAGACTAATTCCCATTTTCCTGAGGAACCACCATACTGATTTCCATAGTGACTGTATGAGTTTCCACTCCCACCATGAGTGGAGGAGTGTGACCCTTTCTCCACAATCTCTCTAGCATAAACTGTCTTTGGTGTTTCTAATTTTAGCCATTCTGACAGGAGTAAGATGGTATCTATCTCAGAGTTGTTTTGATTTGTATTTCCCTGAGATGAGTAAGGATGTTGAGCACTTTCTTAAATGTCTTTCAGCCATTTTTGATTCCACTATAGAGAATTCTCTATTTAGTTATATACCCCACTTTTTAATTGGATTATTTGGTGTTTTGGTGACTAGCTTTTTGGGTTCTTTGTATATGTTGGAAACCAGCCCTTTGTCAGATGTGAGGTTGATGAATATCTTTTCCCATTTTGTAAGTGCCATTTGGTCTTGTTGACTATGTCCTTTGCCTTACAGAAGCTTCTCAGTTTGAGGAGGTCCCATTTATTAATTGTTGATCTTAGTGTCTTTGATACTGGTGTTATGTTCAGGAAGCAGTCTCCTGTACCCGTTCATTCAAAGGTACCTCCCACTTTCTTTTCTAAGATGTTCAGTGTAGCTGGGTTTATGTTGAAGTCTTTGATCCATTTGGACTTAAGTTTTGTGCATGACAAGCCAAGCATATTTTGTGGTACTTTGTCTCAATTAAAGTTGGGCAATGATCAATTAATCCAATCATGTCCATGACATTTCTTTACACTCTATCTGGGAGAATATTTCAGGAGATGTTCATATGATGCCAGTGGGTTTGAACTGGATCTCTGTACTTTTATTGTTTAAACCTCATTTTACTAATTGCTTTCTTGACCAGGAATAGAATTCAAGGCTTTGAGCAGTGACTAGTTGAAAGTTAGAATGAATTAAATGCCTCATTAAGATTGATATCAGCTAAAGTACCTGGAAATTTGCAGTATCAATAGGTAGAATAATTTAAATTATTGGAAAATAGAAAGATATGTCATTGTTTTACATATAGAGATTATCAATCATAAAACAATAGGCAGTATCAACATTAATCTATAAATTTAACACCATTCTAATGCCACACATCTTTTTTTGAATCTAAACAAGGCCATTCTAAAATTCATTTGGAAACACAAAGAAACATACATTGTCAAGTAAAGTCTATTAGAGAAAGGGTTGAGATCAATAGTAACTACTAAAACACAATGCACACATTGTTATAAGAGAACATAAAGTCTTTAAATAGGCCCACCGTAAAGGACACCGAAGTTTATGATTCAAGATAAATTTTTGATGAGCAGCACAATTGTGGACTATTGAGAAAATTGGAAAGGAAACTTCTAAAAATATTAACAAGATCATTATGCCTCTTAAGCAAGCATCTGAGACTTAAATATGTAATAGTAACTAACATTGTTGTTGAAATTATGACCTTTTTCAATAATCTTAGAATTAAGCTATGCATGAACTACTGGGAACTATGACTGCAATTCAAGTACAGATGGGGAACTTACATATTCATTTCTCTTTCTCAAAGATATGCCAAGTACTCCAAGAGTTCCCAGGAAACTGATAGTGAGTGCTACAAGACACTCAAGGGGTGACAGAAACATCTTTCGCCATACATTCTTTTCTCAATTGAATATACAATAGTTATTATGTTTTAAAGAGGAATTTAACCTAAAGACATAGACACAGACACAGACACACACACACACACACACACACACACACACACACACACACACACGTAAATTGGAAGTAGCCAGGAATACTGCATGTTTGACTTTCAACCATCTTCTGGTATGTTCACATCTACCATATATTGTGGCAAGTCTCTCAACTTCATTTCTTTTTCTACTGCTACCAAACTCTGGCTTCCAAGCAGGACATAATATTTCCAAATTCACAGTCCCAGAAGTGTGTGTGTGTGTGTGTGTGTGTGTGTGTGTGTGTGTGTGTGTGTGTGTGTGTGTGTATAGAGGATGAAAGGTGGTACAGGTGGTCAAAGCACACCTGGTCTGGAATCTGCCTCAGGAAGTTGGGCTTGATTTGCTCTAGGGAGGTATGGAAAGTGATTTGCATTTTAGAGAGACAACGTGATGAAGTGTAGAAAACTGATAGAGGGAAGCTGTAAGCAGGTAGCTAGCAATAAATAATAGGCATAGTTTGCAGCAGCTGCATGTGAAATAAACAAAATCACCTATGATGGTTAGAGTTCCTTGTTAACTGGGCATCCACAGTCCCCTAGGAAACAAGCTTCCTGGTCACCTGTGAAAGATGATTTAGCCTCTGGCATGCCTGGGAAGGATTATATTAATTAGGCCAATCTACTTGGGAAAAGCAGTTCTTTATGTGGGTGGGGTCATTCCCTGTACTGCCTGTAGAGAATGCAAAAGGAGAGAGAGGAAAATGATGTTCACATTCTGCTTCTTGATTCTACTAATTTCCCCTCTTATCCTGATAGATTATAACCTTAACCCATGAATTAAAAAAAGAAAAACTGACCATTGACCAAATACACAAACAAACAAACAAAAAATACCAAACCTTTCTCCCTATACTTCCTTTATTCAGGGTATTTTATCATAGCAACAGGAAATGAATTAAACTATAGCCTTGGAGGTGTTTCTGTACTAATTAGACACAGCTAATTGTAGCTAACTCTGCCTGTGTACTAATGAGATGCCAGGTGCTGTTCTAACACAATTTCATGCACTCTAAAATTTGAAGTGGCTCCTAGGCATAGGTAATATTCTGTTTTTTTTTTAAATTCTTATTGATCACAATTTATTGTAAAGTCATGAAAGGCCAGCGACAGTCAGTCTGGACAAATACTTGATTGCATCCAGTTGATGGGATGAAGACAGTAGCACTGAGTCACATGATGAGAGCAATACTTCCTTTTCCACCTTCCTAGGAAAATATTCACTAAATAAGCAAATACTGCTATCTGCATCTGATGAATGGAAAATCTGTACGAGCTTCAAGAACTTGCCTGAGTTTACACAGCAGTTGATGAGGTGTATGGGGAGGTACAATGGTGGCTCAAGAGCATTACTTTCTACTTTACACCGCCACATTTCCCTGGAGGTCAAGGTACTTGCAAGGCTTTCAGCCCTTTCTGCTCTGTAGATAAGCAGTGTCCACTAACCACACCACGCCCCTCTGATTATCGCCCGGTGCTTCCCACAGTTCATTCACAGTTTTCTTCTGTATTTAGCAACTTTTCTGTGTCCGTATCTATGTCTATCCTAGCTGTAACAGTCTTTTAGACTCACATTCAGGCTTTCTATCTCACCTGATTTCCTTAAAATCTCCTTTCCCATTGCTTTTTAACCACTTATTAAATTCAGTACCAAATAATCCAGCATAGTATACCATGCTTGATTTATTTTGTGTTCCTAAGTCTTATCTTTCAATTTTATTATTTTTCAGAAATAGTGTTTGTCTTATTTTGTTGTAATAGCTGTAGTTTGTGGTGGAGTGTTTGCTGACTCATCATAGAGGTCAGAATACACAACATGCATAACAGATACAGGCATGGTGAGAGCAGACCTTCCAGTTTGGTTTCAACTTGATTAGTCTGTGTCCTGTAGGCAAAATGTGTAGTGTTTTGACAAAAGACTCTTAGCATCTAGTTTAGGCAGGCAACCAAGAACAGTTCTGTTAGACTGCTTTTGATGGCTCCAAGGGCCCAGTGACTATAGGGAGGTAGCCAGCCCCTGTGAAAGTTTCACATAATAGCCCATGATTTCTGAGACCATCCCTATGTATGCATGTGGAATAACCACACAGAATCAAACTCTTCATTTAAAAATGTTGTTTTTAATTATCTCACAAAGTGGCAAGTTTCCTCATGTTTTTAATTAATTCTTCAGGAGTGTCGTACTTGCTTTGGTCATATTTGAATTGCACACTTCCTCTTCCTCAACTCTTCCCAGATCTATTCCCTCTTTCCTACACACTCAGTTCTCTGTCTTGTCAGTTTTAAACCCTTCAAGACTAGCTTGTACTCCCCAAAAATTCCTGCATGTGTGGTCTTCATTAGAGTGACCAATTTACCAGAGGTTCTACTTTTATACTTTTAGAGGGAACTCTCTCTCTCTCTCTCTCTCTCCATTGTCTGTCTCTTTCTTTCTTTGTCTTTGTCTCTCTCTCTTTCTCCCTCTCTCCCCCTCTGTCTGTCTGTCTCTCTCTTTCTCTTTCACCCTCCCTCCCCATCTCTTAGAAGCTTTGCTAAGCATGTCATCTGCCAATCTTCACAGCTCAGTGTCTCAGTTCCATACCAATTGGCACAGCAT
The DNA here is from genome assembly GCF_943737965.1 of Phodopus roborovskii. Taxonomy (NCBI): domain Eukaryota; kingdom Metazoa; phylum Chordata; class Mammalia; order Rodentia; family Cricetidae; genus Phodopus; species Phodopus roborovskii. Next base: position 12,901,136 of record NW_026125397.1, read on the forward strand.
GTACTCAATGCAGTCTGAGTGGATAACTAACTCTTGTAACTTTCCTGTATTTCATACTTTCTTCATTTCTTCTTTGATTTTGGCTTAAATAATGTAATGGTGTATTACTATTTTTTTTAAACCTACATATATCTATCTGCCTAAATAACTGATATGGGCATTTTCTGGAGGGGAGGGAGAAAAGATTGTATGAATGGAAATTTCAGAAAGTCAGATATGGAACTGTTGGGAGGCTTACTTTTCCTCAATGGAATGATACCATCACTATACAACAGGTCATTTCAGATATTCTTAATTCTTTCTATTTCATTCTTATTCTTTATTTTAGAAACAAATATAAATCCGTTGACTTAAAAAAAAAAAACTGTAGAATTAAAAATCCCAGAAGCATACTAACTAAAATCTTCTCAGTTTAATTGCTAACTTGATTTGTGTTATGTTTGGGGGCTTGATATGAATAGAAAAATGTAAGAAGCACAGGTAACACATAATGACCACTGAAAGTTTGACTTCATAAACACTGTATGTCCCATCTAAAGAAAGTTATGTTTTTAACTGCTATAACACTGAGTTTCAAACAAAATTCCTTCCACCTGGTTTTACTGATTTCTGAAGGGAAAAAAAGTGCCAGACATTAATATCTCAAATGGAACGACGATGACTACGTATTATTGAGATTTAGTATTAAAAGTGGCATTTTCATTAGAATCCTCTTCTTGGCTATGAGAAGCTATGATGATGTATTATCCACTTCAAACAAATGTGATGCAGAAAATGCCTAGGAGGTAATAACACAGTTTATGAAAAAAAATAAATATGATGGCTAGCCAAATACAATCTGCACACTGATATTTTTCCATGGCAAGTCATATATCTTATAAGGAAAGGGTGCACATGAAACATTGATAGAAAGTTTGTATGCTTATGAAACTAAAAATGTATTAAAATGTTGTCTGAAATCCAGTTGTTTCAGTAAAACCATCCCTACACGAGAAGAAAGTTACGTGTGGAGTTATTATATTTTTATGGTTATTTCAAGTCAAAGTGATTCACCTGCTTCCTTTTGCCATATAGTTCACAGGATATGGAGTGAGTGTGGCTCCCTCCTTCTGAGATCCTTAGCATGGAGAGGAGACTTTTAGGCCCCCTATGATGATAGATGTCACCTGCTTCAGAGTAACCCTGGGAGCAGCATCTTAAGTTTCAGCTCTAACATTCACCACCTTCCTGACACCTGATCAGTCAGCTTATCTCCCAATACATCACTTTATTCAACTATAAAGAAAATACTTAGGGATTTCAACTCTTTTCTTTCAAGTATAACCCCTCTCTTTTCTAAATATAGCAAAATCTGCCAGCTAGTCTTCTGCAGGAACACACACATAGAAAGCAGGTCCTGTTCCTACATCACGTTCCAGCGCAGGTCCTCCATTTCTGTCAGGGGTTTCTACTGTCAGGTTCTTAGCTAGTACATCACTCTTCTGCTTTCTGGCTGTCATTTTCTCTGTTTGCATAATACTTCACTCAACAGCAGTGGTCTTCAACCTGTGGGTCACGACCCCTATGGGTCGAAGGACCCTTTCACAGGGATTGCATTTCAGATATCTTGCATATCAGATATTTACATTATGACTCATAACTAGTGAAATTACAATTATGAGGTAGCAATAAACTAATTTTAGGGTAGGAGGTTCATTCCAGCATGAGGAGCTCTATTAAAGCATCACATTAGGGAGACTGAGGACCACTGCTTTACAGTAACATTCCCCAGTGTCAACCTATGTTCTTTTAGATTTAAGAATCAACAGCAACCAAAACAAAAAGAAATTCTTTCTAGTCCCTCAGCAGCTTCCTTAGTTCTCCGGTTTTGTGAGGCATTATTATAGATTCTGTCCACACGACCAGATATTGCGCAGGGCGGGACCTCATTTCATGCTTTCTTTGATGACATTGTCCTCACATGTGACCTGCAATGCACCAATGCATATATTGCTTACTAACCTGTGATCTACATGTGTGCTGTGGTGGTTTGAATGAGAATGTCCCTTATAGACTCAGAGACTTTAATACTTGGTCCCCAGTAGGTGGTGCTATTTGTGTAGGTGTAGGAGATGTGGGTTTGCTGGAGGAAGCTCATCACTGAGCACAGCACTTTGAGAACATGAAGTCTCTCCCTACTTCTAATTTGATCTCTTTACCTCCTGTGGGTAGTTCAAGACATGAGCTCTTAGTTTGTTGCTCCAGCCACTATGCCTGCCCATTCCCTGCGATGACAGACATTCATCCCTTTGGAACAATATAAATAAACCCTTCCTTCTATAACTTGCATTGGCTATGCAGCTTTCTCATGGCGAAAGAAAAGTAACTAATACACATGATTTTATCTCTCTCCTTTGTCACAGGTTCTCTGAGTGGAGTGCATGCTATTAATCTTAACATCTTCCTTAGTGTCTCTGCTAGCCTTCCTGTGGAAGGAATTTAATTACTGTTCAGTGTGTCAATGAGTTAAAATGGTTTTCTGTACTATTTTACTTGGCAAGGAGACAAGATAAAATAAGATTGAAGGTGTGAAAATACTTGGCAGGATTTAAGTTTCACTGAAATGGAAGAGCACATAGCTGGAATATTGTACAAAACTTTTGATCAGAGTAGAACCTCTTCAGATTATATTTGTAGCTGACCACTCTGAAGTGTGACTTGGCTACTAAGGAAATTCCTGGGCTGTAAGTGTAGAAATTCAGAGAATGTTGGAAGAAAGAAAATGCCAAAAAGACCAGCTTTTTTTTTTTTTTTAGAGCTGTCCAGACATCTTAATTTGTTTTCATGTAGAGAGACTTGTCATACTGCCACTAACCATCTTCCCTACTTGTCATTGCAGAGTCTATACATTGTGCCAATTCCACTAACATTGTGGCCAAAATTTCCACCAAGTCTGATAAATCCACAGCAGACTGTAAGTGAGTTAAATTGTCTCCATTTAAGTCATCTACAGCTTAATCTACTCTTGGTAGAAAGCCCTAGAAATGACAAGTGAATTCTCACAGACTGAAGCCAACAGTAAAGCATGAATGTTTATGCCAGTTATTCGGTTACAATGATTCTATAGCCATTCCCTCCTGGGGTTTTTCAGGAATTATTTTCTTTAAGAAAAAAAAGTGTAAACACTAAGTCTGGTAAAACAGCTTTAGTGCCCTGAGATGGATTCTACATGCCTATATGTGAACCAATAGCCTTGGAATCACTCCAGAGCTACTTGAAAACACGGGATCACAATGGCTCAGTAGGAATCTTAATTTTGGAATGAGATCAATTACACTGTCAGACACATTGTTCTAAGCAAGGGATGTATGAGGAAAGGAAATAAAATGTTCGCTTCTCATTGTGATCTAAAATGTGTACATATAGTTCTACCTTCAATTAATCTAAGATGATTTCTAAAACCTTTAGATGAGTTTTGCAATAATTGAAGGTATTAAGACAGAAAAAGAAAGAGAAGCCCCAGCCCTAAGACATTTCTTATCCAATCAATGAAATAATTTGTTTTTCTTCCAAAATGTGGCCATTGGATACAGAAACTGAAAACCATGAAGTGTTTACTTAACACACTCAAGTTAGTCATTATACATGCTTCTGGCCTGCTCCTTTCTAGCCAATTATTTCTAACTAGGCACTTATTGTAATATTATCATAATGTATAGAGTAAGCTGATGACTATTGTGTATGAACTCAATTTCAATTGTGGAGAAATATTTAAGATGTCAAGTATACTATTTTTATATTGTTAGTAAGAACAGAATTCCTTAAGAAAAATGTTCATGTGGCTCTACTACTTTCCTCTTCCTTAACTTTAATATTTATTTATCTTTTTAGTTGAAGAAATATAAACATGGATTGTAAAATCTATTATTCCCTCAATAAAACAACACTAACAAAGCAAATAATCTAACAAAAAGACTTAAAAAATGTCTTTTTGTGAGAATATAATATATTCTATTCATAAATTTCAGTCTTGTCTGGGGAAGAAGGTTTGGTTTTCCAGGACAAGAGAACATGACAGCAAGCCAATTGGTTGCAGGTTTTGGGGGTGTGGTGGCAATTGGTGAGCATAAGCAGAGATCTCTCAAGAAAGGTGAACAGAAATATTAATGACGTTTACTGAGGAAAAGGAAGACACATCATCAATTGCTCCTTCCACCAACAGGTCCTGCTCCATACCTATGGCTCTGACTTTACCAGACAAAAGTAGTTCTCACCTCTAATCAAAGGAGTTTACTTTTGGAGCAGTTAGAGTCCATTATAGAAAACCACAACTGGTCAAAATGCAGAGAACATTTTGGTAGAGGTTCCTAACCTTAATGGATACATGATCAACACAACTTCTACATCTAAGGCTTAGGGTATATCATGAAAGTTGGAGTGGAAAATCTGTCTGAGCTATAGGACCAGGAAATCTGGTGTGAGATTGTGACTGCGATTCTTATAAATGTCAAGTTAGCTTCACCTGGACAGTATGGATGCTTAGACAAGACCTGAATGATGATACCAACAGACATGCTGTCATGGAAGTGGGAAATCCCACAGAGCCTCAAGACCATGGAGTGGTGAGAGAGGGCAGGTTAATCTTCCCTAGGAATGAACCCCATAATTGGCTATCAAATACTAACTGGTTAGTCATGAAATCACATACATATAGGCAACATTGAACAGACTCAGCAAGTTGCATTTATATACTTATGTGTATATATGTAACAATAAAAGTTAAGAAAAAGAGGCCATGAATTTGAGAGGAATTGAGGGGAATGGGCATGGGAGTTGGAGGAAGGATGGGCAGGAGGAAAACATTGTAATTAAAAAACTAAAAAGGGTTCATAATAAATAAGTAAGACTATGTAGTACAGGAGATAATATATTCTACAAGAATTTAGAAATATAAATTACTATTATTAATAATAGTATTACACATCATTATATGTATTGCTCAGAGAATTCCCAAGAGTATAAGGAAAAGATAGCTCCAACTGACAATGAGTTCTTAACTGTCGAAATTAGTTCATGTTATGTAGCAGGCTGAGCCCGGAGGACACACTTCCTGTTCATTATCAGTCAATTACATGCAAGCACATCTAATATCATTTGGATGTTCACAGTGAAACCTAGTTTCAATTTATATTACTTTGAATCCACGGGGAATTTCCCCACTGAGATAATGCTCAAAATGTATTTTTCATTATTGTCCTTCTTATAAAACTGAGATAACTGTCAGACATTTCTGTAAGTTAAAGTCGTCAAACTCACTAATATTTACCCATCTAAAACCTTGGTATGTTCTAAGCACTACATCCAGACTAAATATGTTTCACATATTTCTAACTCAGCTCATAATACATCAATAAAGTCTCCCTGTAATCCAATCATGTTTGTTGCATTCCATCCTTCTTGAAATTTTATCAGTAATGGTACTAGATGATATTTAATGGGGATGCTAACTATATCCAAAAACCATTCCCTTATATTTATTTTCTAATATACTTAGCATAGCAACCCTAGTGGTGAATCCTACATTAATTTCATTTTGTGGATGAAGACATAGACTGATAGAGGCTAGTATCCTCCCTAGGCTGATTTGACTCATGCATGGTTGGGACAAGAGTCATACTTATTCTAGCCAGTCTTTAGTGTATGATATTCCTGACTGCTGCGGTGTTCTGTTATCAAGATATTACAGGTGCTGGGTGTCAAGAATGGGCAAGGGACAACATCCTCAGCATTTGCCTTCATTTGCATAGAGCTTGTTAAAGTTTTTGATGGGGGGATGTCCTTCTGTATGTGTGTGTGTGTGTGTGTGTGTGTGTGTATGTATATATATATATATATATATATATATATATATATATGTATATCTTATTGGTTAATGAATAAAACACTGATTGTCCAGTAGAGGAAAGAAGATGGGGTTAGGAGATGAGAAGAACACTGAGGAGAGAGGCAGAGAGGCTCTGAAGAGACACCATGTAGCTGTCAGGAGTAACAGGTCTGGGCATTCTTTGGTAAGCCAAGACCTTGTGAAAATACATAGATTAATAGTTATGAGTTAATAATTAAGACAGAGCTAGCCAACAAGAAGCCATAGCCATTAGCCAACAGTTTAGCAATTACTATGTCTCTATGTTTATTTGGGGCTGAAGCATGGTGGGATCTGGTAGAACAGAAACTTTCATCTTCAGTTTTCATTTAGTTCAGTTTAAATTACATTCAACATCTATTTACATGTTTAAAAAATAATATCTCTTAAACTACTGCAAGAGTTTTATATGAGTTACTATATATTAAGAACTGCATGGATTGTTATTGTAGAGACAACTTACCATGTCAAAAATCATAAACAAACAAATCATTGATTAGGAAGTATCTCCTCGGTCCACAAAACTCTGACTTTTGCTCAATGGTCTCAAACAAATCTATTCTCTTAGAGATACCTACTTTTGCACAATACAGAACTCAGATAAATGACATACATGCATTGAAATTAGTTGTAATCTGTAAATAAAATATAGTTATACATACGCATATATTAAACTGGGTATCTGTAGGAACAATATAGCTTATAAGTTTTCATATCCCTCCACTATCTACTGAAATAAATTTCATTCTTTGTAAATTCATCATTGTCATTGGCTTCCTTGGTTCCCAGACCTCAGGGTTCTTTGTTCCAATGGACTTTAAGCTCTGTTGTAAGTTTATTCCTGTCTCAAAAGGAAATTCTCAGACAAATGTCAGCATATTCTTATGCTGAGTTCACTCTTTTCCTTAAAGTAACTTTTGAAGTTATCTGGACAGAAAAACTTAAATATTCAGCTCTTTCCGAGCATAATACCTTGTTGCTAATCTTGGAACTGAGTGCATTATCTATCACATTATATCAATTTGACTTATAGTTGACAAATTTAAGAATTCTTGATATTGTAAAAAAACTATTATCCATTTGTATTTTACAGTCTATGTATAAGTTATGTATAAGTTGCTCTTTTTTTTTTTTTTTTTTTTTTTTTTTTTTTTTTGAGACAGGGTCTCCTGAAACTTGTATGAACCCAGAGTGACTTATAGCTACAGATTCTGTGCCTCTGCTTCAGAAGTGTAGTGTTGTGATTACTGGCCTGTGACACCTCATCTGGTATGTAAATCACTCCCAGGTCTGGTTGTATCTTGGGGCAACTGATTAGCTCTGGAGATACAAGACAAAAATACTATCAAAACTTTCTTTTTTTAATTTCTAAATTTATTTTACATCCCAACCACAATTGCCCCTCCCTCCTCTTCATTCCCTCCAGCCACCTCCCATCTGCTGCCCACCCCCCCACATCAACCTTTCAATTCAGAAAGAAGCTAGCCTCCCATGGGAGTCAACAAGGTATGGTATCAAGTTGAGGTGCGACCAAGCTCCTACTGCTGCATCAAGGCTGAGCAAGAGGGAATAGGTTCCAAAATGCCAGCTCATGACACGGGCAGGTCCTGATTCCACTGCTAGGGTCCCCAAAAACAGACCCAGCTACACTCTCACTCACATGGAAGGGCCTACTTCAGTTCCATGCAGGCTCTCTAGCTGTTGGTCCCAAGTCCATGGGCCCCCAATAGCTTGGGTCAGCTGTCTCTGTGGGTTTTCCCATCATGATCTTGACCACCAGTGCCCACTCAATCCCTCTTCACTCTCTTCAAATGGACTCCAGGAGCTTGGCCCAGGACTTGGCTGTGGGTGTCTGCACCCACTTAAAGACCTTCATAAATTTAAATTGCTCTTAAGGGAGGATGTGGTCAGAGGTAGGACAAAAAAAAAAGTCTTTTTCATACTATTCAATAAAAACAATTAATTTAGTGACTGAATTGAAAGCGGAACCAGGACCCAACCCTAGATCAGGGCTTCCCTACAGCACATTATCCAACAGCTCAAGTTCAGAGTTATATGAATGTGTAAGAATCCCTTATCCAGGACTTACTGAGCATGAGGCTCTGTTTTTGTGTATACAATGAACACATCTATATGATTTGTGAGGTATTTTAACAACTGAATAGATAATATATTTAGCACAGAGTTCATGCTTAGGATACAGCATAGTATCTCATACTTTTCTAAAAGAATATTTCCTCTAAAGATTAATTTGAAAAAAAAGAGATTTAATGCAAATATTGCAACTAAAATATTTAAGAGAAATTATGTATCATAACAATATGTATCTAATGAAAATGATAGAAAATAATTAAGTTTGCTTTAAAAAGTGAGATATTTCTGGAAATTATCTTCCTGCCTTGAGGTTCACCTACATGTTAGTTAGATAAGATCTTCTAGATTTAGATAACATTGGATCTCTTGCATAATACAGCAGTCCAAAAATCATGGGGACTAGCCCTTTGCCCTCATTTACAGTAAAATAAATTTAAGAACAATTATGCTTTTACTAATGGCATTGAGCCATGTTCTCTTTTACTAAACACTGTCATTTTCCATGCTCAGGGATTATAAAGGAGACCATATTCTAAATGAGATCTTCAAACTAATTAGCTTCCCGTTTGACACATTCAGTGACAAGAAAAATAAATAGTGCATCAAGATACATTTACATTTGCATGAGTAAAACTAATGGTATCACTACTTGGTATTTTTACCACAGAGTGGAGCCATGTCTAAACCAATATATCTCTACTCTTTCTATTGGTTATTTGTATTGAAGTTCAGTTTTTTTTTATTCACATCTTAAATCATCAGCTATTCACATGACAACAAGGAAAGACTGGATAGTGAACAAGGAATGTTAAAATAACAAATATGCAGTGCTCTTTGCTCCTATTTTTGTAGGGAATCTGTAACCCCTTGATACATGGAAGTGCTTCCATCTAGAAATTAATTCACTTGGTCTTGCTTTCTTTAATTAGTGACACTGACATCTTAATTTACATTCTACAAGAATCAGCTTGAATACTCCAATGAGGTTGATTGCCTCAAACACTGAAATTTTTATATTCACAAAGGATTATTTTAAGTTCTACTTGAGAAGATCAAAGTGTAGCCTGGGTGGGCTAAACAACAGAGCCCATATAATCTGGACTTAGGGTCAGTATATAGAGAATTATTAAAACAACAACAACCTCATAATCCTATTCACACACAGTTACCTGCTATTAGAAGTGTGAATTCAAGTTCTTATATGACTGTATTATAACTTGTTGTTAAGGAATGAAGTATGATGACAATAATGTCATACTAGATCAAGTCTATATCCACTAAGCATTATACAACGAGAAAGAGTAAAGATTTATCATTGCCATTATACCACAACATAATGAACGTTTTCGATGATTCATTTATGTACAGCATCAACACTTTGAAACTTTATAGATAGCAGTGATGAAACAGGAAAACAGCTTAAAGTCGATACAATTATTAACTTGGAATGTGCTTAAAAATGAAAGTAATGGCTGAAGAAGCAACAAATGTTACATCATCAACTCAACCCTCCCTCACCAGCTGTCCTCTTAATACTGATTAGGAAATTTAAAGCATTCAGAAGAGCAGAGCCGAGAGTTCAAAACAAAAACACTAGTATACACTGCATTCCCTTTCATTTATTTTTATTCCTTCCGTACTTCTTCATGGGACATTTCTTTTATATCATGTAATATACTAGAATATTAGGATAATTTTATGAAAAATTATATTTTCTGCTTCCGAGAATATCAGTATCCAATAGAAGCCAGGAAACAATAGGAGTTAAAATACAGCCTGTATACTCTCAGATATTTCAAAATGAAGGGGGGAATGAAGAGGAGCAAATGATTCATTTCTTTTTCTCCTGCAGAAAGAAGCATCTCTTTCCAAAGGCTGCCATCCATCAGAATGGGGAACTAACACATAGCCAATGAAAACTCCACACAAAATAGTCATCACAACTCCCAGTTTATGGAGATCATAACAGAATAACAAGCAGCAAACAGCTCTTTTGTGTTGCTTTCAGGATTCACAGTTTTCTATCTTAAAATCCTTACTACACCTATAAATCCAGCTAGCACTCTATTTCCCTGGATCCATCATCTTTAAATGGGACTGGCAATCAATGTAAAGCCATAGAGCTACATCTCCTGGGTACAAACTGTTGTCTTCACTGTGTATTCCTTTCAAGTTTGGAAACCTGTTAAAGGTGTATTTAATGGTAACTCCTCAAACCAATAAAATTGTGATGGACATAGCAGGAAAATTGGTAGATGATAAATGTTTTCTTCTGGAAAAAATTGCAAATAATTTGGTTGATTATGTTACTTGATTTTTTTTCGCCCTTGTTTATATCCTAAGCAGGTATGATTACACAAACAAAGTGTAAATACCTTATATTGCTTGGATAAGGTTATGGCTTAATTTAATTATAGTAATTTACAACCCCATTGCACAAAATTGTTTTTAAAAAAAGTGCTGCTTGCGATGGCTAGTAGGTTGACACAGCTAACACTGTACACTTAAATTAGACTATCTCATTAAATTTTAGGATGTCATTATTCCTTGCCTTATTATTTTTAAAATTTAATATTATTTATTCTTTTTAATTAGACTGGTTAATTTATATGATAATCTCCACAGGATTTTCCTGCAATAAATATAATTTCATCCATTATTTTCCATTGTTAATATATCATATTTTCTTTACACCTTTCTCTGTTGCTGACACCATGCTATTTCCATAATATATAGCTTCCTTGTCTTATTATTATTGTAAATATCATGTTGTGGCTTCTATGGGTCATAAAGGAAGCTCATGACATACTGCCTCTGATGCATGTTGCATTAGTCACGCTTTTTTCTCAACTCAAGTAGCAAGCAATGTAGCATACATGGCCATAAATGTATGTGAGGAAATATCCAGTGAATTACCTGATACAGTCACTAACATCAAGAACATAGGGAGTCATCTTTCTGAGTAATTCTGAGAAGACAAGAAAACCAAATAATCTGAGAAGACAGGAAAACCAAATCATTTGACTTGTGTTTTCTGTAATGGAACTATGGAAGCGTCAAAGTATAAAGCAAGGTCAGTTAATGTGAGGCAAAAGTCCCATATTGAGAGGCAAAAGCTGACTTTCCTGTTTCATTTGTTCAAGTACACTTTTTTTGTGAGCTAGTGCTCTTGAAATACATTTTCTTTGAGTTCCCTATTATTCCAAAACTCCAAAACAGCAACATTTTATTTGCCTCTAAATATGAAACACATGAATATGAAGGGAATGATTTTTGACTAAAATACTCTATTTCTCTTTTATAAAATGGTGATTTTTTTATTACAATTACTGATGTAGATGTTGGAAAATGAGCAATACATGTTTCTCATGGATTGTAAAATGCAGCGTTATTTGGGGAAATTAGTATATTCAGGCTCATAGTAAATTAAATGACTGGAATTTAGGACTGTAACTGTTTTAACAGTTCAGAAATTTCTGGACTGAGATTTTCTTGGACCACATGACTCATCTTCCACACTCAGGTAAATGATGTTCTAGTAGGTCTGCAGACACACTGTTGCATATTTGAACTCTATGTGCCAAAGGTATTTGGTAAATAAGAAAACCTCCAGCTTCCTGAGTAAAGACCCGGTGAGACAGAACTTCAGGGATAAACACAAAGGCTCTCACTGTAAATCCAAACACCTCTAGATAAACAGACCAACAATGTACAAAGCTAATTTTGATAAACGGTACTTATAATTTATCTCATTAAATTCTATAGTACCAACTCCTTAAATTCACTGGTTCTGATAAGAGACTACATTTATAGTTCTATTGAGGATGTCTCATAATTTTTTCTTAGTGTCAGACTTGTTTGGACTTCATGCTTAATTTAATGTTTACCACCTTATCAAAATGGATATAATCCAGCTGGTGTGATGGCTCAGCAGGTAAAGGCACCAACTGTCAAGCTGATAACATGATTTGGTCACCAGGACCTACATGGATCATTGAGAGAACCAAGTCCCACAAGTTGTCTTCTGACTCTGACATCCAAACACAAGCACTGCACTCATGTGTTCAAGCATGCGTGTGTGTATGTTTTGGGGGGCATGCTGCACATATCTGTTTAATAGTTAAGAACAGTTGTTGCTCTTGAAAACCAAACCCATACCAGATTGCTTACAACTCCCGTAAGTCCAGATCCATGAATCTGACACTTCGCTAGGCACTGGCCAATCACACAGTACACATACATATATGTAGACATGCACACAAACACATACAACAAAATAATAAACAAATCTTAATAAACTACTGTATTAGCTTAAGGTATGTTACCATAGTTATCTAAAACAAGCTTTTTGAAGGAGTCCCTATCAAGCAAAAAGTAAAACAACGGTGTTAGACTGTAGGCAAAATAAGTGACTGAAGGCCATTGAGTGAGATCTCCCAATGTGTCAATGGAAGGCAAGACGGATCCAGGGACATTGGGGAAATAAGACAAATGATGGAAATATGTTCTCCAAAATATATGATTTCAAATCCTTTCAATGGAAGGTAACTAATTACAGAAAACAAAACTCCAGAAATCATAGAATTTTATATAATACATGTGGGAGGAGAGGATTAAATAGAGGGATAAGAGAAGGTTAAAAAGGAGGTAAAGAAAGGAATACAGGGAGAAGAAACTGATATAAGCCAGGCCATGGAAAACTGCCATATGATTTACACAATGCTAAGAAAGTTGATATGGAGATTAAGAGTAGTAGGGACCAAGAGCTTCTAGTGTTATGATGGACACAACATTTCAAAAGGCTGGGGGGAGGGATGCTAATATCTACACTGTAGTAGTAGCAGTAGCAGCAGCAGCAGCAGTAGTAATAGTAATGATAATAACAATAATAATAGTAAATGTTTGAAGAGGTAGCTATTTTCATCCTGAAAATATCCACATATCAAAACATCTTACAATAGCCATACATCTTATTTTTTATATTCTATATACTGGTCAACAGTAATTTATGATTTAAGTTAAACTTGATTGATCTTTATAATCAGCTTTTACACACAAGAATGCATTAGAAACTGAATATGCTACAAAATTTTGACTCGGTTTTATGAAGAAAATTCACATCTCCCTGACTTGAAGTCATTGAATTTTAGGGGAAATGCATTTTTTATGTCTCTGGGACTCTGCTCCAACCATATGTTTGCCTAGGTGGACCCTAGCTCATAGAAGAACCCTAGTGTCAAATGAAAAGTATGAGTCAGCACCAATGTTTATTGGACAAAAAGGGACCTGAGTTACTCGACATTGGATGTCCAACTGCTGACAAGTAGGGAACAACTAGGTGAAAGGGCAAACTGAAACAGACAGAAATCATAAGCCAAGTGATCGTCTAATGAGGAAGTAGGACAAACTGAAACAGACAGAAATCATAAGCCAAGTGATCGTCTAATGAGGAAGTAGGACAAACTGAAACAGACAGAAATCATAAGCCAAGTGATCGTCTAATGAGGAAGTAGTGCTTGGATGTAGTTGTAATGGAAAACAAAACTTAGTCGAAAGAAATCATCCAAAGATTTATCAGAATCTTTAATGTCAGAATATAATACAAAATGATTAAAATCAAAATAGCACCATACAGCTACACATGTATACCCATAGACTAATCGAATATAATAGGCAGCCCAGAAGTAAGCCATATGTTTCACAGACAGCCAAGGTATAAATGGAAAAATTAATTCAATAAATGATGCGGAGTAAATTTGTTAACTCCACGAAGAACAGTAGAACAATTATGCTGTTACCTGCTGTTGTTACTATATGTTGTCCAAAGGAGCCAGATAAGAGTGTTGGATGCCTCAGAGCTAGAGTTACAAGTGGTTGTAAGCAAGCTGGTGTGGGTTTTGGGAACCAAATGCAAATCCTTTGCAAGAGCAGCAAGTACTCTTAAGTTCTGGATATGTGTGAGTGTGTGAATGCGTGTGAGTGTATGTGTTGTGTGTGTGTGCATGTGTGCATGTGTGTGTGTATGTGTGCATGTGTGTGTGTGTGTGTGTGTGTGTGTGTGTGTGTGTGTGTGTGTACTTGAGTGCAATGTCTTATATAGGACAACTTCTGGATATTGGTTTTATTTATCGCCCCATGTTGGTCCTGGGGAGAAAATGAGGTCATGAGACTTTATCTATCAAACTATCACACCAGAGGGACCATATCCATTTTGATAAAGTGTAAATAGTAGTTTAAGCATGAAGTTGTGTCAAGACTGACACTAAATACACATTTGTAGGACATCGTCAAGTAAATTAAGTGTTGGGTCTCATTAGAACCTGTGAATTTATTGAGTTGGTACTATAGGATTCAATGACAGATGTGAAACAAGCTATGCCATAGAGAATTTCTATGTTATGTATTTATGATAAATATCCTTTTATTTGGATTATCTTTAATTTTAAATAAGTATGATGTCTTTCCTTTCTTTATCTCATGGTTAATTAACTTGATCAATAGCTATGACTTGCTATTGTAATGGATACTTAAATATGATGTTGGATACTTAAATATGATGTAGAAAGATGGTTCTCAAAGTCTAACAAACATAGAAATTCCCTGAAGGGTTTGCTAAGCATAGAATGCCAATCCTCATTCAGGGCTACTGACTCACCAGGCCAGGGGTAAAGAAAGCATGGCAATGGCCTTTGTATCAAAGTCCCAAGGAATGCTTCACTGGTTTTGAGCCTATTTTTTGAGAAACACTACTGCACGTAGAGAATAGGTAGAAACAGAGTGACAGCAACTCAAGGTCACACAGCTCAAGACATAAGTTAAAGGATGAAACCTGGGTCTTACTCGTCTGCCTTATATAGTTATGTGTGCACTTACAGATTTCCTAATTTGGATATACTTCTTTATATGTTTTCACAAACAAATCTTTGTACACTTATTCCTACATACATGTATGATTTCCTGTGTAATCTTTTATCTCTGAAGACTTTTTGCAGGTGTTTTATACATATATATCCATTAATTTATGTAGTTAAGTTGCAAAAATAATCAAAACTAAAGTATAAAACTAGAAATTAAACTCCCAGTTCTATATAACTAGTCAAAAGCTAACAAAATGATTTTTGTTCAAGTTTTTTAAGAAAATCCTTCTTATGATCACTTAAGGTATTTTGAACAGATATTAGTAGTTTATCATGTACCTCCATAAAGAACATGGACGCTGGAAATCCTAGCTGAGGGATAGAGATAATAACAATAAAAAAAACTAATCAAACTGGCCTTCTGATATAGTAGGGTGTAATTTAGGACTCAATTTGTCATCCTGGATCATTCAAAAGCAAAAGTTTTTTTTCCCCAGTAACACACATACTATGTTTTTGGGTTAACTTGTTCTTGAGTAAGTCTAGACCCATTTGTACTTCATAAATAGAAATAAAACATTTCATTTTCTGCCTGCTTTTAAATATAAGTTCAGGTAATCTGTGGTTGTTGAACTGTAAGTGTTTATCTACTAATAGTTGAAC
This sequence comes from Phodopus roborovskii, assembly GCF_943737965.1. Taxonomy (NCBI): domain Eukaryota; kingdom Metazoa; phylum Chordata; class Mammalia; order Rodentia; family Cricetidae; genus Phodopus; species Phodopus roborovskii. The sequence continues at coordinate 12,916,652 of NW_026125397.1, forward strand.
AATATTTTGCTATATATTTCAGGCTGGCATTAAACTCTTAATTCTGTGGTCTCAGTTTCCAGAAAGATGTATAATATTACACCTACCTTACTTTTAATGACTAGTTCTACCTCTAAGATCATGGCCACTTGTCATAAAACATTAAGAATATGGTTCATTAACTAACTATAGTTGACTTATTTAATCATTGCTTCTAATGCATAAACTCACACATGTTAATATTAATACATATAAACATTTTCCTATTATATATAATTTAAGTTTTCTGGAAGTGTAAAGAATCAAGATTTTCTTGTGGCTTCCAGGTGTTCTCTTGCAAAGATTTTAAAGTAGGTTTTATAAATGTCAAATCGCACATGTAGTCTGCATTCTTATTCACAGTTTATCTTCTTATTCATATTCATTTACTTATTCTCCTTGGTTTTCTACTATATGTATTTTTTTAATCTAACAACAAACACAGACTAACCCAGCCATTCTGTTGTCCTAAGCAAAATGTTTCAATGCATAATGATATAGTAATTAAAAACATAAGGATGTGATGAGATAACAAATATGAAATCTGTAAACTGCTATCATTTTTCTGATTTGATTTAATTTTAACCTTTATTTTCTATTTTGTGAGCCAGTTTCCACATTATTTGAGTGTGACTAGTAAAATACATTGCGGGTACACAGTATAAGACACATTTTCTTTACCTCTTACTCTTTTGTGTAAAAGATATATTGAAATGGAGTTGTCAAAAATTAATCAAAACTTACCATATTTGAAAAGAAACACTTTATAGTGACATTATTATTTAGATTTGTTATTATGATTGATATTTGTGTAAGTCATTTGCTAAAGAGTATAGCTCATCACCAACATTATTAATGAAGTTATCTATAAATATGCAATGAACATGAAGCACTGACATTTGAAACTACTTGATCACATGCCACATACACATTTAAACAGCATGAGACCTCATGTCACACATGCAGTGGTGCATGAGCATATATACACAAAATGGAATTAGTACTGGTGACAACAACTGTTACTTTCTCTTAGTTTGTGTGAACACATTCCCCATGGAGCGATAACTGCCTTAATCTAGAGACAGGAGAGAAGCCCTAGTCCCTACTTCACATGACCTGTCAGATCTACATGACCCCAACTGGATGGCATTCCCCTACATATGGAATTGGGGTGGGGGGATGGGAGGGGTGGGTGGTTGGAGTGCATGTGAGAGGGCAGAGAGGGTAAAAGGGAGGGAAGGAAGGAGGGAGGGAGGGACGGAGGGAGAGGGAACTGGGATCGGCATGTAAAATAATAAATTAAATTTAAAAAAAATGATTAGATTCCAAAATTTAAGTTGAAAGACAAGTTACTGGGGAAAAGGATTTATATTTTTGTTTCCACAGAAAATGAAAAGATGTGGATTCCTTCCAGACTAATGTGTTTTGATCAAGCCAGACCACCTGAAACAGAGTACGAGGTGATCCTACATTCAAAACAGCTGGACAAAGCAGCCTTACAGACTACAGCCAGGATTTCTGAATCTTCTTCGAATCCCCCATGACAGCACCCCTTACCAGAAGGAAGTAGTTTGAAAAGAACGACGCCCAAATTCCCAAATATTGTGTATAAATGTTTGTTTTCATTTAAATGGACTTTGTTATATAAAATAAATAAATAAATAAATAAATGAGAGAAAAGTTTTCCCAGGCAATCCATTAATCCATTCTAAGAACAAGTAATCTACAACATGCATGCACATACATACACACATATGCATACACACAGGCACACTCATGCACACACATGTGCACACTCACACACATACACACACACACACACAAACACATACACGGAGGTAGGAGAGACATGACTTTTGTGGGCTCTTTACGCTGATTATGTTTTAAAAGATATCTGGGTATATTAGAAGAAGTTGAACATTTTAGATATTATATATTTATTGAACTATAAAGAAGTTTTATTGCACAGTTTGGGATCAAATGTTTTCAGGGCCAACAGAAAAATCATTTAGAGTAAACTTTTGTAAGAACCAATCACATTCAGTTTCAATTAGACTCACAGAGTGTTTTTAGGAAAGTCTATAGACAAAAGTCTGCATTCTCATTATAAGTGTAATTGTTAAGACATTATAACTCTGCCAGCTTAATTAGCCTTGGGAAAAGACTTGGGACTCTGCTTTTTAACACAGTCAAAAATTTTAGGATTTAAAAGTGTGATATTTTGAAATTGCTTTTTTAAATTTTTTTTCCCTTAGAGATTTAGTTTTCTCTTCATTTTCACTCCTATGAAGTTCTTGACTCTTGAAGTTCTTAATCTCTCCCCATGATTTTAACATTACCTGTTCAGTATACCTGAACTGAGAGTTTGAGGAGGGCATAAAGCATGGTGATAGCAACAGCTTTTCTTTCTTTGGAACATATGACCACTATCGATGGTCAATGAAAGGTCAAACTGTCTTGGCATCTAAAGTTCTTGAAAGTTCCTTATTTATTAGTTTAAATTAGTGTCTAAACAATTTCCCCTCGAGAAAAAGTAAATTGCATCAAAATTTAGATTCAGCAGTGACTTTCTCTAATATAAAACCCTGTTGAGGAGAAGCTTTAAAATATGTCATCAAGTCTTAAATAATAAGCACGTTATTACCTAAATTCTGATACTGATCAAAGTTCTAAGTCATATATTTGGAGGGATATAATTATGAGCAAAGGATGTATCCCTAGGTCGATGGTGATAAGGTTGTCACACATTAGAGTGAATTGTAATTTTCTGTTTGACAAAAGCAGATAGAGACTTAACTGTTGTTAGCTAGACATAAAAAATGACACTTAGTAAATGGGTACTTTGAAAAGAATGAACTCATTTTAGAGCTGGAAGAGACATTTCATGGCCAACTCTTACATATTCTTTAAAAATAACTTATCACCTGAGAACCAGAACCAGAACCAGTTTCAGAATCATTTAATGCCAGTGCAAAAATGGAAATAAATATTTCTTCATCCTGTGTAAGAGTTCTTGGCATACTTCTTTTTATTAAATTTATTTTCTCATGTGTGTTTGTGTGTGTGTCTGTGTGTGTGTGTGTGTGTGTGTCTGTGTGTTTGCAGTCGAGCACAAGTGCCCCTGGAGTCTGGAAGAGGGTGTTTTGACCCCTGGAACACATGAGGCAATTGTGGAGCTCCTGACATAAGCATAGGGAACTGCAGTCAGTCCTCTGCAAGACCAGTAAGTGATCTTAACTGCTCAGCCATCTCTCGAGGTCTCATGACAATTCTTACAATCAGTCCTCTTCTTTTTGAGGAGACCATCAATGAGAAACAGCAGCAAGCAATCATGATTCCCCTGAATTAGGAGTTGTTTTTAGCCTACTTCCTCTCCTTTCTTTGTGCATATGTAAGAAGGAATGGCCTTTATTGAAATTCAGGAATCCTAAGACTACACTTGTAGACTTCTACATGTCCAGCATAACTCCTAATTAAAGTTTACAAAATCTGTAAATACTCATTTTCTGGTTGTAACCAGCTTCATTTTAGTTAGGTATAGTTTATCACAGTTGATTATTTACAAGGGAATGTAAAGTTCATTGTTCTAGTTACTGAGGTTTTAAATTTATTGCTGATAATAATTCCAAATTTTATTAATTAATTTCAAGTTTTACTGCTTTCCATTGTGGCAGTTTGAATATAGTTGACTCCCATAAGCTCATACAGAGTGGCACTACTAGGAGGTGTGGCTTCGTTGAAGTAGGCATCATCTCTGTGCATACTGGGCCAGCCCCTCCAGCAGGAACCACATTGAGCCTGCTCTCTCCTGACCTTTGGGATCATTTGCCTGCCTTCTGCATGAGGACTTCTGCATGACTGCCTTCCCCACATCATTGGGCCTGCTGTGGCCTTTGTTTGAGAGACCTCCAAGAGAGCTCTGATCATCCAGAGTTACTGACACACCTACACCCATTGGGACTGCAGGGTAGAGACAGAGTCTCCAATGGAACCCACTGGAAGAAGCAATGGGAAGATGGCAATATAAGAAAACACCTAACAATATAAAGACCAGTATGACACCACCAGAATATTGGGCCTCTATACCAACTAGACCTGAACACACCAAAGTAGATGAAGCAGAATAGAATGACCTAAAACAGAACTTAATAAAAATGATAGACACCTTCAAAGATGATATGAGAAAATCCCTTAAAGAAATGAAAGAAAAAATAAAAAAACAAAAAATTGGAAGAAATAGAGGAAAAGACCAAGCCAAAAAAAAAAAAAAAAAAAAAAAAAAAATACAAGAAATGAACAAATGTCTTAAAGAAAGCAAGGAAAGCTAAGAAAAAAAGTCAATCAAACAGATGTAGGAAACAATTCAAGATATGAAAACTGAAATAGAGACAATAAAGAAAACACAAACTGAAGGAATACTGGAAATAGAAAAACTGGGCAAACGATCATGAACTACAGATGCAAGCATAACCAACAGAATACAAGAGAGGGAAGAGAAAATCTCAGGCACTGAATATAAACTAGAGGAAATAGATTCATCGACTAAAGAAAATCTTAAATCCAACAAATCCTTAACACAAAACACCCAGGAAACGTGGGACACCGTGAAAAGGCCAAACCTAAGAATAATAGGTATAGAAGAAGGTGAAGAAGCCCAGCTCAAACGTGCAGAAACTGTATCCAACAAAATCATTGAAGAAAACTTTCCCAATCTGAAGAAGGACATGCCTATGAAAGTACAAGAAGCATACCAAACACCAAATAGACTGAGCCAAATAAAAAAGACCTCTCAACACATAATAATCAAAACACCTAACATACAGAATAAAGAAAGAATATTAAGAGTAGTGAAGGAAGAAGGACAGGTAACATATGAAGGCAGACATATCAAAATTACACCTGACTTCTCTATGGAAACTCTGAAAGCCAGAAGCTCCTAGATAGATGTTCTACAAACACTAAGAGTCCACAGATGCCAGTCCAGACTACTATACCCACCAAAACTCTCAATCATTATAGATGAAGAAGACAAGATATTCCATGACAAAACCAGATATTCACAATACATATCCACAATCCAGTCCCACAGAAAGTTCTGGTAGGAAAACTCCAACCCAAGGAAGTTAACTACACTCACAAAGACAGAGCCAATATACAATCCCACTTTCCCAGAGCCCAAAAGAAAGAGATAGGCAAATGTACTCACGACCACAATCAACAACAAGTCTAAAACAAACAAGAATTAACAATGGTCCTTACCTTCCCTTAACATTAATGGTCTTAAGTTGCCAATAAAAAGACACAGGCTAACAGAATGGATATGAAGACAGAACCAAACTTTCTTCTGCTTACAAGAAACACATCTGAGCTTCAAAGACAGACATTACCTCAGGGTAAAGGTTGAAAAAAGATCTTCCAATCAAATGGACCCAGGAAGAAAGAAGGTGTAGCTATTCTGATACCTAACAAGATATATTTCAAACCAAAAACAATCAAAAGAGATGAAGAAGGTCATTTCATATTCATCACAGGAAAAATACATCAGCACAAAGTCTCAATTTTGAATATCTATGCCCCAAATACAAAGGTAGTCACATTCATAAAAGAAACATTACTAAAACTCAAATCTCATATAAAACCTCACACACTCATAGTGGGAGACTTCAACACCACATTCTCACCACTAGACAGGACCACCAGACAGAAACTTAACAAAGTAACAGAGGAACAATCAGCAGTTATGTCCCAACTGGGTTTAAAAGACATCTATAGAACAATCCATCTAAACACAAAGAATATACCTTCTTCTCAGCTCCATATGGAACCTTCTTTAAAATCGAACACATACTAGGCAACATAACAAACCTCAACAGATACAAAATTGGTGTAGTCCCCTGTATCTTATTAGACCATCAAGCTTTAAGGTTGGAATTCAACAACACCACAAATTGCAGAAACCCTACAAACTCCTGGAAACTGAACAATGCACAACTGCACCATACCTGGGTCAAGGAAGAAACAAAGAAAGAAACTAAGGACTTTCTAAAATTCAACGAGAATGAATACACAACATATCCAAACTTATGGGACACTCTGAAAGCAGTGCTAAGAGGAAAGTTCATTGAACAAAGTGCCCAATGAAGAAAATGGAGTAGTCACACTAGAGAATTAACAGCACAACTGAAAGCCTTAGAACAAAAAGAAGCAAACTCACCCCAGAGGAATAGATGCTAGGAAATAGTCAATTTGAGAGCTGAAATCAATAAAGTAAAATATAGTAAAACAATACAAAGAATCAATGTAACAAAGAGTTGGTTCTTCAAGAAACTTAACAAGATAGACAAACCTTTATCCAAACTAACTAAAAAGCAGAGAGAGAACATGCAAATCAGCAAAATCAGAAATGAAAAGGGGGATATAACAAGGGACACTGAGGATATCTAGAGACCCTTCAGATCATACTTTGATAAATTACACTCCACAACATTGAAAATTTAATGGAAATTGACAAATTTCTGAATAGGTACCACTTGCCAAGATTGAATCAAGAACAGATAAGCAATTTAAATAGATCTATAACCACTAATGAAATAGAAGCAGTAATCAAAAGCCTCCCAACCAAAAATAGCTCATGTCCAGATGACCTCAGTGCAGAATTCTACCAGAAACTCAAAGAAGAGCTAATACCAATACTCCTTAAATTGTTCCACACAATAGAAGCATATAGTTCACTGCCAAATTCTTTTAATGAGGCTACAATTACCTTGGTGCCCAAGCCACACAGTCATTACTAAGAAAGAGAACTACAGACAGATATCCCTCATGAACATTCATGCAAAATTACTCAATAAAATACTGGCAAATTGAATCCAAGAACACATCGGAGAAATCATCCACCATGATCAAGTAAGCTTCATCCTAACATGCAGGGATGGTTCAACATATGAAAACCTGTCAATGTAATCTACCATATAAATAAACTGAAAATGAAACATCATATGATCATCTCACTGAATGCTGAAAAACTCTTTGACAAAATCCAACACCCCTTCAGGATAAAGGTTTTGCTGAAATCAGTGATAACAGGAACATAACTTAAACATAATAAAAACTATATACAGTAAACCAACAGCCAACATCAGACTAAATGGAAACTCAATGTGATTATTATAAAACCAGGTACAAAACAAGGCTGTCCACTCTCTCCATATTTCTTCAATATTGTACTTTAAGTTCTAGCTAAAACAATAAGACAACAAAAGGAGATCAAGGGGCTACAAATCAGAAAGGAAGAAGTAACTTTCATTATTTGCAGATGATATGATAGTTTATTTAAGTGACCTGGAAAACTCTACCAGGGAACTCCTACAGCAGATAAACACCTTCAGCACAGTGGCAGGATACAAGATTAACTAAAAAAAAAAAAAAAAAATCAGTAGCCCTCCTATATACAGATTATAAAGCCACAAACAACACAAAATATCTTGGGGTAATGTTAACCAAACAAGTAAAAACCTATATATCAATAACTTTGTGCCTTTAAAGAAAGAAATTAAAGAAGATACCAGAAAATGGAAAGATCTCCCATGCTCTTGGATAGGTGGGATAAACATAGTAAAAATTACAGTCTTGCCAAAAGCAGTCTAAAGATTCAATGCAATCCCTGTCAAAATCCCAGCAAAATTCTTCACTGACTTTGAAAGGATAACACCCAACTTTATATGGAAAACCAAAAGACCCAGGATAGCCAAAACAACCCTGTACAATAAAGGAATTTCAGGAGACATTACCATCCCTGACTTTAAGCTCTTCAACAGAGCTATAGTCCTGAAAACAGCTTGGTACTGGCACAAAAATAGACAGGTAAACCAATGGAATCAAACAGAAAATCCTGATATTAACCCATACACCTGATGGGAGTGCAAACTTGCAAAGCCATTTTAGGGATCAGTACGGTAGTTCTTCAGGAAAATGGGAATCCGTCTACCATAGGTCCCAGCAATTCCATTCTTAGGTATATACCTACATAATCCACATCCATGCAACAATGACATCTGTTTAACTATGTTCATAGCAGCATTATTTGTAATAGTTAGAACCTGGAACAACCAAGATGCCCACAAGTGAAGAATGATAAAGAAAATGTGGTACATTTAACAATGGTGTACTACTCAGTGGAGAAAATCAATGGAATCTTGAAATCCGAAGGCAAATGGATGGAACTAGAAGAAACAATCCTGTGTGGGATAACCCAGTCACAAAGAGGAACATGGTATGTACTCACTCATGTATGGATTTTAGACACAGAGCAAAGGATCACCAGCCTACAATTCACACTGCCAGAGAAGCTAGGATATCAGAGAACCGTAAGAGAGTCATACAAGGTCCCTCACAGAAGGGAAAAGGGACAAGTTTTCCTGAGCATATTGGAAGAGGTGGGAAATAGTGAGTGGAGAGAGAGGTAGGAGAAAGAGAAGGGAAGAAGAGGAGAACATGTGAGACCTGGAAGATTTAGTAGGGGGATGAATAGATGAGAGCAAGAAAAGAGACACCATAATAGAGGAAGGTATTTTTTAATTTTAAGGTACTTAGTGAGTCATTTGTGACACTCATCAATGTTTCACTGGGAGTTTAAAAAGGGAATTTAAGAGAAACATGTTTTTATTTTCATCTTATACAGGTATTTTATTTTTAGTTAATTATTCTGTGTTTTTCACATCAAGTATCTTTTTTATTATTTTTTCTTATTTTACTATCTATCCCAGTTCCCTCTCCCTCCCATCCTCCTATGTCCCCTAAGCCACCCCCCCCAGCCCCATTCCCCAACTGCTCCACATGGAGGGTAAGGCTTTCTAAGAAGGATTATCAAAATCTTTCAAGTCATTTGGAGTTTGGACTAGGTCCTCCCTCCTGTCTCTAGGTTAAGAGAGTATTCCTCCATGGGGAATGTGCCCCCAAATTCCTTTTGTGCACCAGGAATAAATCCTGGTTCCACTCTCCAAGGTCCCTTAGACTGTTCAGGCCTTCTAGCTGAGACCCATGTTCAGGGGGTCTGAGTCAGTTCCATGCTGGACTACCAGCTATCAGTCTGGGGGCCCATTAGCTTCTCCTTGTTCAGGTCAGCTGATTCTATTGTTTCTGCAGCTTGGTCTTGTCCTCTCTCTCTGCATCGGGATTCCAGTTTGGCTTAGTGCCTAGTTGTGGGTGTTTGCTTCTGTTTCCATCAGCTACTACATGAGGGCTCCATGATGGTGGATACATTAGTCGTGGATCTCATTATCAGGGAAGGGCATTTATGGTAGCCTTTCCACTGTTGTTCAAATTGTTAGTTGGGGTCAGTCTTGTAGGTCTCTGTATATTTCTCTAGGTCCAGTTTTATCTTCAAACCTATATTGGCTCCCTTTTTATTCTCTCTCTCTTTCTCTCTCTCTCTCTCTCTCCTCCCATATATTCCTCGCCTGACTCAATCATCCTAGTCCTCCGTACTTTCTTCTCCTCCCCTTCTCTTTCTCCTAGTTCCCTCTCGACTCAATGCCCCCCTCCACATATCCTCAGGAAATCTTGTCCCTTTATACTTCTGTGAGGGATCTTATATGAATATCTTAGACTCCTCCTTGTATCCTAGTTTCTCTGGCAGTGTGAATTATAGGCTGGTGATCCCTGCAAAGTAGTATTCCATTGTGTAAATGTGCCACATCTTCTTTATCCATTCTTCAGTTGAGGGGCATCTAGGTTGCTTCTAGGCTCTTGCTATTACAAATATGCTGCTATGAACATAGTTGAGCACATGTCTTTCTTGCATGGATGTGGATCATTTGGGTATATGCTTAAGAGGGGCATTGCCGTCCTGTAGTAGCCTGATTCCCATTTTCCTGAGGAACCTCCATACTGACCTCCAAAATGGCTGTAGAAGTTTTCACTCTTTCTTGTGGAGAGTGTTCCCCTTTCTCCACATCCTCTCCAGCATAAGTTGTCATTGGTATTTCTCATTTTAGCCATTCTGGCAAGGGTAAGACGGTATCTCAAAGTTGTTTTGATTTGCATTTCCCTGATAGCTAAGGATGTTGAGCACTTTCTTAAGTGTCTTCCAGCCATTTTGATTTCCTCTATTGAGAAGTCTCTATTCAGTTCAGTACCCCATTTTTTTAATAGGGTTATTTGGTGTTTTGGTGACTAGTTCTTGATTTGATTTTTCTTAAAATGAAGTGTAATTGATCTCAATATATAAACTCCCTATGTATTCGCAGCCAGTACACCTAGTATTAACATCTTGGTAATGTATGGTGTGTTTATCATACTCAATAAAACAATATGAAAATGCTGTTACTGCGTAAATCTCACATTTTACTCTGTTTTCCTGAGTTTCCACATGATAGCCTGTTTCTTTTTCACATTGTATTTAGTAATCAGTGTTCATGGGCCCCTATAGGGTTTCATTCTCTCAGATTTCCTTTGTTTTGAAGCTTTATATATTTCCCACAGTACCGGTCAGATATGTGGAGAAGGTATCTCAGTTAGTACTTGTTTGTTTTCTTTTGTAATATATATGCACATATATGTATATGTATATGTGTATTTTTAATTTAAAGTTGAAACAAGCTTTTTTCCATATCCTTCCCAGTTTCTGCACCCTCCCATCCTCCTCTGTTCCCCTAATAAACCCCCATTCCATCTTATTTCTGCTTCCCAGGGAGGGTGACACCTTCCATGGGGAGTCCTCGAAATCTGTTATATCATTTGAAGCAGGGCCCAGATTCTCCCCCATGTGTCTAGTCTGAGAGAGTATCCCTCCATGTGGAATGGGCACCCAAAGTCCATTCATATGCTAGGGGAATAATACTGACCTACTACCAGAGGCCCCATAGACTGCCCAGTCCTCCCAACTAACACCACATTCAGGAAATCTGGGTTGGTCCTATGCTGGTTTCCCAGCAATAAGACTGGAGTCCTTGAGCTGCACTTGTTCAGGTCAGGAGTTTTTATGGGTTTCTCCAGCCTGGTCTTGACCCCTTCACTCATCATAGACACTAAATACTGAGCTGAACACTTTTTTGTTTGCTAAAAGATTAGACTTTGTTCTCATATTCTGTGGCAAAGGCGGTAATGTTATCACATCATTTAAAGAACACATGCTATCAACAGTATTCATCCCTACTGACATGACCCCTCATCTGGCTACATTTCCCCATCCTATGCCCCATTTCCTTACTCTGCTCATTGAAGAAATTGTGGGCAGTTCTGACTTAGGAAGGAAGAGTTATTTCATTTTATTGAGAGCAGCATGTTCTATATAATGGAATTCTACTGCTCATAAAATTTGCATATTCTCTTTCATGTATTTATATATTCTGCTATTTAGAGTTTGGTTTATATAGAATACCATGGTATCTACTTTGTTGTTCAAATTGCTGTAGCTGTGGAATTTGGGCATCTACGACCTCCATTCAATGATGCTAGTATCACTTGCATGTTCTGACTTTTGGGAGCTACTGGATGTTTCAGGTTGTCCACGTGTCTTCTGGGTTGCAACAGAGTCAGTCATTTCTAGAAAAGACCCCTGGTTCCTTTTAGTTACAAACAGAATTACAGAATGAAATTTCTGTAGGGTAAGTGCTCCATTTAATTTTATGTGAGAAACATAGCAGTGTTTTAAACTGCATTGCTATTTGGCTGGGAGTGTGACTTAAGATACATCCCCTTTTAAAGCCCTTCATTCTACCTGCTAATACAGGATACACTTAATGTAACTGCTAAAAGCCCGGCCTCAGAGAAAAAGCTCTTTGTTCTTTGAAGAGAAGGGAGGCCATTCTGAGCTGAGCACAAATGCAGTGTTCAGAGGCAGAGTGAGGGGTTCCTTGACGAGTACTTCCCATTTCCTTTCATCCTCAGCCCATACTTGGCTTTTATGATCATTGTCCAAGGGTAGAATTCCAGAGTAACTCAAAAGTCTGATGAGGCTGGGTTCCAGGCACTGAAGTTCTTTGTGAAGGATATTTATTGTCATAGATGCTGAGAGAGAGAGAGACAGAGAGAGAGAGACAGAGACAGACAGAGAGAGATAAAAGATAGATAGATAGATAGATAGATAGATAGACAGACAGACAGACAGACAGACAGACAGACAGACAGATTGAGATGTGGAATGAATCAAGGGAGAGATCAAGGGAGAGGTAGTCAGTCTCTCTGGGTGTTTTGATCATGAGGAAAAAGACATTTTCATAAAAAAGAGAACATAAAAAGATGTGAGTGTGAGAGGATGAGAAACATTACTCTTTTTAGGCCTCAACAGGGGAGAGCAACAACCAAGTAGATCCAGGGTAGATTATGCCCTGCTTAGTAAAAGGCTCTAGAGGCAAGCTAAAGGACTAAAGATTGCTCTCAAAACAGAGAAATAAGTAAGCTGCATTGTCCAGTAACTGGAGCAGGTGGCCAGTTTCCATCCTCCATAGTACCTAGGCACAGGATGAGCACCTAGACATAAGCTAGAAGCCTGCTGTGGGTCCATAAAAGGCAGCTCAGACTGAAAATTAGATTGACCTATGGAGTGCTAAGCATATATTTTGAACTTCTTTGAGATTTTGGACTGAACTAATGCTCATAATACTGCTTTCATTCTCCTTACTTTGATGGAGGATTAGATCAAACCCATCACCCCTTTGAAAAGTTATATAAGAAATGCATTTTATGTCCTTAGGATATCTCAGAGGGGGAAAATTAATGGACAGTTATGGAGCTCTTAGAGCCTTCTGCTTCGGGACTATGTGCTCTGAGTTGGAAGTCTAAGGTTCAATGCTTATAAATCCTTTTCAGTTTAAAGGGTGACACTGATGAAGTCAGTTGGTTGCAATGGTTGTGGAAAAGATTCTGATGCTATTGAGCAATTGGGCAGGACAGAATCCAAACTAAATTCCTCTATGTAATCCATTGCTCCACAGAGCTGTGGGACTTGGGCTCTTTGGGACATTGTGTCATATGTCATTATAAGAAACTACATAGGGTTACTAAGAGTACATACCTCACAAGATTAACGTGACAGTTTGGTTCACATGGGCAAGATGTGTAGAATACAGTAAACAAGATGTAGGGTAGTTAAGTCACAATGGTGCACATAGCCTGGTGCTAGTTTTGCTTTAAAAACGAAAGTCTGGTCTGGTCAAAGTGAAATCTTGACATATTTTATATTTAATTAGTCCCTAACCCTGGTATTTAAGAACTTTGATTATAACTAGTTTTTGATTCTAATTATTTTAGCAGATGAAAGTACACCTTACAAATGCCTATTACAGTCAAATTATACTTTTCTCTTACATAAATATACACACAAACACACATACTTATATATATATGGGTATATACATACATACATACATATACATCCTAATTCAGAAAAGGGAACAGATTTAACTGATTTAAGCCACTTCCAGAACTAGGAAGTCTTGAAAATGTCAGCAAAATTCTTAAGAAACTATCCCAGGCAACACTACTTAGAAACAGGCTCACAGTTTTTCTTCTAAGATATAAGGGCCAAGTTGTTTACCTATGATCAGTGTTTTCTATACCTTGATAATTAGAAGGGAATTGCAATTCCAGATTAAAAATTTTTGCGTTCAACACCCCCCCCCACCCACACACACACTGCTTAGAAGTTCTTAGCAGCCATCTTCATGTTTAGGAATTAGAAACCGATTCCTTCCTGAAAACGTCTGAGAAGTTGTCTGAAAATTAGCACTTTAACTTTAATTCATTTATTTAGAAAAACCAGGAAGTTCTGTCAATGTAATCATGATTTTTTTTTTGGACAGAAATGAATTTTCAAGTGTGTTCAGTCAGACTTTACTCAAGCAAAGCAGTGAAAGAGTCTTTGAATCAGAACTATGGCTCCCCAGAATCTGGTTAAAATTATCTCCAGCACCACCTGTCAGTACTATTATGCAGAAAAGGAAAAACACCTGTTAGGGTTCCAGTGCAGTGAGGGAGGCTCAGGGGCTCCTGGGTGCTCTTATCACAGTGGCAAGAACACCCGCAGTCCTTCCTAGACGGTCACCTGATCACTAAGGAGCCCTTGTGCTTTACTTTGAATGTCTTGAGAACATTTCATCTGCATGTACAGTCACTCCATTGGAAGAAAATCCACACGTCTTTTTTCATTTCTATCTTTAGTTTTTGTTAAAATCCCAAGCTTAAACAACTTGCCTGGCTTTAGAAAAAGTGTTACGATGTTTCAGAAAGTGATAATGTGTTGTAGCATGAGGGCCAACTTGTTAACAGCTAAACTCATTTTAGAAGGGGCTGGAGCTGGTGATGCAAATGCCTGGTCCTAAGAATGCCTGGTGATGAGGAAAGGATGGGTCAGGTTAGGGTTAGAGCCAATTGCAATGTATGCTCTCAATTAATGTTTTCTGGCCTCCTCAGACTGACTTGATTAAGTTTCATGCTCTAAGAACTCAGAGTTTGGCCTTTCAAACAAGTCACTTGGGGTCAGATCAGAATGTTTGGATTGAGACTTACCTATTTATGTTAAGTTTTGTCAAAGGAATTCTGGATCGGCTCTTGCAGGGAGGTGGGAAATCTTGTAGTTAAACATAGAATACATATTTCAGTGCTCAGATGTGGTTATACTGATACATTCTCAGCATAATTATTGAAGAAAGTTAATTCAAAAAGAATTGCACTGACCAAAAACACTTAAAATTCATTATATGCTAGTCTGGAATCCTTTGACTGTTTTATAGTTTTTGCTGCATTTCTATAAAAATAGGTACATGAAACCTAATAGAAAAGAAGGTAGGGAATAGCCCTGAACTCATTGGAACAGGAAAAGACTTTCTGAATAGAACACCATTAACGTAGGCACTAAGATCAACAATTAATAAATGGGACCTCCTGAAACTGAGGAGCTTCTTTAAGGCCAAGGAAACCATCCATCAGACAAAGTGGCAGCCTACAGACTGGGAAAAGATTTTCACCAACTGTGTATCTGATAGAAAGCTAATCTTGAAAATATATAAAGAATTAAAAGAAAACTAGATGTCAATAAAACAAATAATCCAATTAAAATGGGGGTATAGATCTAAGCATAGAATTATCAATAGAGGAAACTCAAATAGCTGAGAAACACTTAAAGAAATGTTCAACATCCTTGGCCATCAGGGAAATAAATGCTAATCAAACTCCTTTGAGATTTCATTTTACACCAGTCACAATGGCTATTATCAATAAAACAAGTGATTGCTTATGATGGTGAGGATATTGAGCAAACGGGATACTCATCTATTGTTGGTAGGAGTACACACTCATACTGCTACCTAGGAAATCAGTGTGGCGTTTCCTCAGGAAGATGGGAATTGATCTACTCAAGATCCACCTATACCGATCTTGGAAATATACCCAAAGGACACTTGCGCAGACATGTCCATTGCTGCTCTATTCATAATAGCTAGAAACTGGAAATGACTTAGATGTCCATCATCAGAAGAGTGGACAAAGAAAATGTGGTGTGTCATAAAATTGGCAGGGGTGGAGCTATAAAACAAAACAAAAAAAAAAAATCATCCTGATTGAGGTTTACCAGATACAGAAAGACAAATATGATATGTATTTGCTTATAATGTGGCATTGGCTGTTAAGTCAATGATATCTAAGCCACAATCCACAGAACCACAAAGGTTATATATCCCAGGAAGACAAATTGCTACGTAAGAACAATGATATTTAAATTGGGACTTGTACTAGCGCGTTCTTCCCTCTGTTTGGAAGCTATCATTCTAAGGCACGTGCCCCAGTGAGGCTGTTATTCCATTTCAAAAGTTGCATCAGGGACCAGAGACAGGGAACCAGGTGATTTCCCCCAAGGTATCATGCAATTACATTTTAATAAGTTTTACAGATGTTATTGATCCCTCCTGGAAGGAAGGCATCACCCTCCCTGTATAGTGTGAGGGGGGGATGGGATGGGGAGGTGGTCAGGGGGCATGGGAGGGAGGGAGAGGGAACTGGGATCGATAAGTAAAATAAGAAAAAAATAAAAATTAAAAAAAATAAGTTTTACTTGTGCATCTGAATATGAAAGGTTGTATCTCTTTATATGTATGCCTATATAGGCCCACATACAGACATATATGGTTGTGTGTATATCCTCTATAATCAATATAGCTTCTGAAAAGTATAAACCTAACATAAACAATAAATAAGTAATATATAAGTAATAAAATAAGTACTATATAAAAGTCTATAAATCACAAAATGTAGTAAAAGGTCCTCTATAATCTGGACTCTGCTCCCCATCTGCACCTCTGTTCTCCCTTGAATTAATCACTGAGTACCTGAAGATTGCTTTGTAATCTTGTACAGGTCTGTGTCACTGATCATCTTATTGAGAGTGCATTGCACTGAGGGTCCCTGAGACTGTTCCATCTTGGCTTCCTGAGTTATTCAGCACATCCTGGTTAGATGTTCCCTGTGTGCCTCTGCTCCTTCACTACACTCTCCAAAAAACAAGAGCCTCTATACAGGTGAGGCTCTACTTGTAGTCACACTGCGTTATAATCATATAAACATTCTTGAGCATCATTGTTTGCTCTGTGTTGCTCAAAGAGTGGAATATATGTCCTCACTGAAATATTTGAATACCATCTCAGTGTCTTATTCAAGTTATATTCCCAGTAAATTGTTATTTTTGGAAGAATATTTAGAGGGTCTTAAGGAACTTCCAAGTATATATTGGAAGTATTTTGATATAGTTTAAGTTAATTCTTTGTAGTATCATTTCATTGGATAAAATGTGGCAGCTCTGTGGTAGACAAAACTTCATATCTAATTTCCTGTTCATTCAGATGCTCAAGTACATGAAAGTGATAAGAAGAAATCTGAGGATCTTTGTCATTGCCTCCTGATGATACCAACAAATAAAATATAAATGAAAAACTATTTACTCATTAATATAAATTCATGAGGAAGAAGAGCAGCAGAAAAAATAATAACCATAATTGTTCAGTCAGTTTTCTCAGATGTAAAAGTATGTTATATTTATTTACTTGTCCTGTGTTAATGTTGACATATCAATCAAATTTCACAGAAGTAGAGAGGTAGAATTAACTAAAGCATATGAAAGCATATGCAGGAAATTTCCTTTCATTAAAATTTTATCTACATGACTGAGATAGTTCTCACTGAGTTGCTCTGCTTCTTTTGAGAATTCCAAAATGTTGTAAGGAAAGCACTTTTTCAACACAGCATGCCAAAGCTTCATTATCACTCTGAGATGAAGCCTTTTAATTTATTCTTTTAGTAAAGTAAAGCATTTAGATTCAGAACACACTGGAATGCATGAACAGCTTCCAAACATTTTAATAAAGCAGCTGATGTACTGATGTACTGCCATAGAGTTGTGTAATAAAAATGGAAAGTTAGACACACACACACACACACACACACACACACACACACACCACACCACCCCCCACATACCCCTACACATACTCTCTGTGAGACTGTGTCACTGTGTCTACATTTAGATATGCCAGAGACTTACTGATGAAGTCTGTAACAATATCATGATAAAGCTGCAGAAAAGTAGAATTAGAGTGGTTTATTCCAGAACCCATACTGAAAACCAGGTTTGACTAATATATTCTCATTCACTAACCTCTTTTAGATAATAGATATCATTTAAAAGAAAAGACTATAAATCTATGATGATAACAGGGGAGTTCAAATTAACTAAAGGACACAGACACATGCTCTCTCCCTCTTTCTCTTTCACACACTCTCTCTCACACAGAGGTTTGTCCTATTATACGAATATTATCATAACAGTTTTAAATAAAAGAACATTAGCATGTAAACACATCCAATGTACTTTAGATTTGGAGTTTTCCAAATTTCTACTTCCATAATTTCAGAAACAGTAATTTTTGGCATGACTGTCCTCTAATCAGAAAAGATACTGTTTCCCTGAATATGTTCAGCGTATTTAACCTAATTGTTACTCCCAATTACAATGGTGAGAACATCTGGCAGGAATTAATGGCACCTGCTTCATCTACATTCACTTTCATCTTGTTTGGTCTAGCCTCCTGCAAATCCTTCACCCCAATGGGCACATCCTCTCTCCATATTACCCCCCGCCCCCGTTTATTTTTGAAAGACAAAGATGACCATTTCAACAATTTGCTTAAGTTCTTTGTGCCTAGGTAACTCTCCAGACACCTGCCTCCTTTCCACCTCAATTGCTAGCTGGGTTTTAGACACAGTCACCTGTTCCCAGTTCCTCATACTTACTGTTGCTGTCATCAATAGCCTGCTGCATATGCAGCTCTTAGTGGAAACATCCTCTGTCTCCAATTGTAAATTCCCATCTAGTTAACTTATTCTATTCAGGACTTCAGCTGCATTTCTAGTGAATTCTCCTGACTTCTCTAGCTCATTGAAGTGCTGCTTCTAGGGCTTCTGGTGAGTACTAGGGAGGTACTATCTGTTTTAGAGGATAAACCCATTTTTATTTAATAGCATTTAATTTTTGAAATTAAAATGAAACACATCATTTCTCCCATTTTCCTTCCTCCAGGAAGGTGCAAAATCCCTGAAGGTACAATAGTGGCACTCATGTCTTGGTGGCTACAGCTCTCTAATTGGACTTAAGAGCATGTCAATGAGAGGAAAATCATGACTGGTACTGGTTGTGGAGGAGAAATTACCACACTACCACTGTCAGTTTACTGAAACAGCATAATCCCTATCTACACCCTAAATATTTATCTTTGTACTACAGAATCATATGTATATCAGCACTTATTAAAAAGAAACAACTAAACAAACAAAAGCAGCTCTTTTCAACAAAACAAAACCAACCTAAAATGAAGAGAACAAATGATTGTGTGCTGCCCAACTCCAACTGATGTATGGGCACATCTTTTGTGGGCTTTGCAACACGGGTGATGTTCATCAGGAATACACAAAGAGATGGCAGAGAACAGAACACTGTATCAGTATACGATCTGAGGCCATACTTTGGGGAGGAGAGTATGTATTAGCTTCTTTCCCTTTAAGACTTTACTTCATTTTGTGTTGTGAATTTCTGGGCTACTTATGATGAAAAATTGTCCCTGTAAAGCTGACAAAATGAGATCCATACGGATGTTCCTGCTGGGAGTATGTGTGAATTTTCTATTTTTAAATGAAATACTGTGTAATTTGAAGCACATTTTTGAGTAAGTACACAGTGTTTGAAAATTCTCAAAAATAAGGTTAATAGACTTGTGTTTTGTATGTTGATTATCTGGGCACCAATGGAAATGCAGTTTGAATTAGCACCATAGTGATTATTTTTTAGTTCTTGACTATATACATATTTGTATACTTGATATGTACATACACAAGTACTGAAATATGTTATATTTTATATATATATTCATACACGTACATATATCACATATTTATACTGTTGTAGCAATTGCAAAGCTTACCATCTGGTCTTGGAATAAAGTACATGAAACCTAACCAGAAATATGTATTAATAAATTACTTGATTAACATTTGTTTGGAACTCTTTTAAAAAGGTAAATTGTTTTCTTTCATTAAAGGATTATAAAATTTATCTTGGCTATGGTCTATAAATAAGTGCCTTTTACCAAGAGAATCTTGGACACCCTGGAAAGAGAAAGCCCTGCTGAGCAGAATTATTTTTCATAGGCCAGTTGAGTTTTATGTTGCTTTATCTTTCTGCACTACGAGTTATTGCCAAAGTTACAATGTTGTAACTTTTATCACCTTGCAAAAAAAAAAAAAAAAAAAAAAAAAGACAAGAAACAAAGGAAGAAAGGAAGGGAGGAAGAAACAAAGAAAGGAAGGTTTTACTTAAGTGAATAGTTTAAGCAACAGGGAAACACTACTCAACTATTCATATATATATATATATATATATATATATATATACATACATATATATATATGAATAAAAAACTTGATTTCTTGAGGCTTTATCATACAAACTTGGGGTTATTTGTCCTCATCCCTCCCTCTCCTTTCATGTTGAACTACTTCACTCTTTTTAAGTTGGAGCATCATCCCTGTTACTCCATGTCCCATTTCATTTCTCCTCTTCCTATCCCCAGCTTCCCATCAATGGTTTCTTTACACCCTTTTGGCTTCTGTGGTTACGCCATGTTGTACATACACATCTGAGAATTTGAAGCCAGGAACCAGGGATGAAAGAGTATATACAGCATTTGACTTTCTTAGTCTGGGTGACCCCACATAATATAATCTTTACTAGGCCTATACATACCTACACATTTTGTTTTTCTTTATAACTGAGTAGTATTCCATTGTGTATATGAACCATGTCTTATCATCTTATACATGATACATATAAGTGTATGTACACATGGTACAAGTAGTTTTCCACCAGCCTGGTCCCACAACTACTCCAGTCCCAAATAACACACAGAGATGGTGTATTAGATATGAAGCTGTTGGCCTGTTACTAGCATTACTTATTGGCTAGCTCTGTCTTAAATATTACCCCATTTCTATTAATCTAAGTATTTCCACATGGTCTTATCTTACTGGAGAAAGGGCCTGGGACCTCTGCTTTCTTGGTCTTACATGCTGACTCTTTTTTCTGCCTCTTCCTGAAACCTCCTTATATCAAGTCCTGCCTATTTTGCTTTCCTATTGGCAAGGAGGACTTTATTAATTAACCAATAAAAGAAACATATTTATAGAATGACATCTCCCATCACCTACCTACACACATACACACACACATGCACGCACACACACGCACATGCACACACACCCTCACAGAGAGAGAGAGAGAGAGAGAGAGAGAGAGAAATTAAAGTCACAATGTTCTCCCAAGAGTCATTGTCAAATAAAAGCCCAAGTACCAAGCATGAGAAACCTCCTTTTGAATGGCTGTTCAGAGTATTCCACACACAATTAGGTTATTATTAGATCCCTTGTTAACCTCTCAAAAGTTGAAGATGATCCACTATTGCTGAGGACACTTGTTGACATAGGACTCAAATGATTCAAGTTGGATCTGACCCGAAAGCCTCTTTCCTGTGGTCTAGCTTCGATGGTTCTTGAAAATATTATGTATGTTGCCAAGGAAGGGGAGCAATTAAACAATACTATAGAACTACAACTCCCATGAACCATGAATATCGTCAGCATGGCAAGATATGTATAAAGGGGCAAGAGGTGGCACCCACATGTTGGTAGCAGCCACCACCTATCTGGATTTAAGGCCCACTCAACAGGAGGGAAATCATGCCTAGTAATAGAAGCAAAGCCAGCTTTCTGGGACTAGTGATGTCATGGATCTTAAAAGAAAATCTACTACCATCACTTTGCTAGACTAAAACAAAATTCCTTACTGCATTCTAAATCTTATCCTTATACCCACAGATAAGTGTAGTCATCTCCCATCATCAAAAAGCTTCTCTTTATAGTAGGTGAAAACTGTTACAGAAACTGGACACCATATAGTGATCAAGGGATTGTGGGGAGCCCTGCAAAATGGTTACATCTACATCATAGGTCCTGCATCTGTGAATAGTGAGCATCATAGAAGAGGTGCCAGTAAGACTGTAGGCATCAGAAAACCAGGAAATTTGCTGTGAAACAGTCTCTTCTAGAAATCACTTGAAAAAAGATTGGACACTGGGAACACCAATGGGCATATTAATGTGGAAAGGCAAAAAAATATTGGGGGTCCCACTCACAGATGAAGAACTATAGTCAATTAATGACTCCTAGGAAAATTACCTTTCCTATTGGTTGTCCAGTGGTAAGCCCTGAAGCTATATAAATACAGTGTAAATAGAATCAGCAAGATATAGCTGTCTGTCTATCTATGTATCTATCTATGTATCTATCTATCATTTATCTGTGCATGAGAACACACACACACACACACACACATATGTGGCCATGTTATTCTATGAGAGTATCAAATTAATATTGAATCCATATGAAATTATATTTTGAATATGTAGAAGCTTGTAATTCCACTTAATCAAACAGTATTTCTCATTCAAATGTTACAATAATCTGGTATGAGTAGGTTCTATTAGACCAAGCCTAAGCATAAAGATATTGAAGCTTAAAAAAGATTAACGAAATTCTCTCCCTCCCTAAGGTCACCTGGCAGTAAGTAATAAAACTGCAATATGACTTATTCTGGTTTAACTCAGCTGAACTTGGGTCAATTAGATTTCTAATAGTATTAGTTGAGTAAATAATTTTTAAATTAATAAAACATGATGCTTTACATGTAATTAGTATTATTATTAATATACTATATTTCACAAAATTGTCACTAATAAACAATCTGTTTGCATTTGGTTGTCTTCATTGTTATTAAAAAGATACCAATTTGACAATGGAGGATTTAGCAAATATACATGGAACATTTTGTAAAGAGACAGCAGTACTGAGTTTGGAAATGTGGGAAACCTCTGGGGATGTTTCATGGATCAAAATATATTGCAATAAAAACTGTGCGTAGATAGGATCAATGTAAGTTTTAATTAGGTGTGGTAATACCATATGCAGTTAATATGCTACTACCATAGGCTTTAAAACTAAGACCATGGAATGTGGGGGACATAGACCTCTAGTGGAATATTATATTTCATTTTCAGATAAAGGTCCTATGTGACATTAGTATTGAAATTTTGCAATCCATAATATAAAGAAGAAAAGTCATTTGAATAGACTGCAATTGTTATACTCCAGTATCATGCCAGATGTTCTATTGTCTTAAATGCGTCAGTCATGCTTTTATTCCGAATACTGTTTTCCTGGGTAATTATGGAAGACACGAATGCATGTTACTTGGTGTATGGTGTGTGTTCACATACAGGTGCTAAATTGTGAAAATACAAAAGGAGGGCTACATCTTACCGTTTTATCCAGTTTCCCAGTGTTGTGAATTCAGGGGGTTCTCCCCACTGAAAAGAGCCTTGACTCTGAGACACACGGTGCCCTATATACTGCGGTATATACATACCCTGATCATTCTAAATTTGCATTTATTATAGTAAAAGGAGCCTTATGCCATGAAAACTTAAACATTCATTCTCATTTGCATTTTCGATAACATGAGAGGTATATTGATATCCACAGCTCTTCTTCTGGGAAGAATATTTCTAGGGAGTAGACATCATGAGAATGTGAAGATTCGTGAGACTTGACAGAGACACAATTTTAAATTGTTGATGTCCATGAAAGGTTTTCATGGACATCATTTCTTGATTTGTAGATTTAGCATACTTTAGTGATTCTTTTTCTTCTCTTGTTCTTTTGTTTCTTTTCCAGTCTGAGTTAAGACGAATCTCTTTTGACTCCATATGTCACTTAAGAATTATCACTGAATGCCTGCTGTGATCAGATCTTCTGTTGCATGTCTTATTACATGTTGCTGTGGGTCTCCGCTGAGAAGATCTATTTTAATTTTCATTTACAGACTCTCTCCCGAGAAGGAGAGCTGCAGAATTATTTCAAGGTCACAGGATATGATGGATGAGGAGTACAGCAGAGATCCCAGTTTCATTCCAAATTGAAAGAACAAGAGAGAGAGAGAGAGAGAGAGAGAGAGAGAGAGAGAGAGAGAGAGAGAGAGAGAGAGAAAAGATTAACCTGTTTCAATTAAGCTGAAATGAGGCCAAGGGCAAATGACCTTTATAACAACTCAACATGATCATCTCAGTGTAGAATCTCTGCTCTTTAAAAGCACTGATTTTCCTCCAGCTACCTGCTACCACTTGCTGGAAGTAGCTTGCATCTTATGCTAGACTGCTCTCTTTTTGGTGCATTTTCACCTGGAGTACTCATTCTCCCACCGAGCATCACAAAATGTTACTATATTATGGTTATCTATGAGTGATCCTGTTTTATGAAATGACAGTAAAATATATTTGTTATAGAATAAGGACGAGGTTGCAGCCAAGGCCTGTACTTTGACTTGGGAGTCTTAATCTAATGGTAAATTATTTTAGATATTATATGGAACACATTAATGAAAATCTCAAATCTATGACCATATTAACATGTCTATCATCTATCATTCTGTCTGTCTCTCTGTCTGTCCACTTACCCATATAATTATTTAATCTGTCTCTGTAGTGTTTCTATATTATATCATGCATTTAACAGATTCAGAAGAAAGATCCCAGTGGGAATAAAGAAACAATAAATCTATGCCATCTATGATATGACCACCTTTATAACACTTTATGTTTGAAATAAATAAACTTGTAGTTCATTGCTACTTTTGTCATGCAAGTGAAAGATTGGCAGCGACAAATTAACAGCATCCAAGATTTGTACTAAATAATGTGAGAATCTGGTTTGTTAAGGACTCGGAAATTATTAAATGAAAGGTGCCATTCCAATATTTCCTATACTAACTTTAACTTCCTTATTTTCTTACAAGCTAAGGATGACTATGCATTAAATAGTAAGTCTTCTATCACAAAGTTGTGTTTCCAGCCAGCCATATTTTCTTTATAGGTCATCATTAGCTGCTCCATAGTTGTTTCATACATTTTTTTTAATTGAAACTTATTGGGACCAAAATATAAACTTGGCTGGTAATGTTTAATCAGCCTTGGGAACCAATAATATTTTGAATGAGAATAGAAGAACAAGGAAATTTCTAAACAACACATTGAACAATAACTCTGTATGTATGTATGTATGTATGTATGCCTGCATGTATATATGTAAGTAAGTAATTTTGTACTGAGGTGCTATAGGAAATTAGAAAAAGAGGGTCAGGTATGGGCAGAAGAGTTGATAGTCAAGCATTAAGGAAGATTCTTTTTCATCTCTTCAATGAGTTAGAAAGAAGAATATCATGCCAAAGTGTCAAGGTGAGATTATGTGCAACAAACACATAGAGGAAGAAGGAGATAAAAGATTCAGGGAAAGGAAATCTAGGGTAAAAATGATGAAGAGGGAGTTGTAGATGTTGGAGGTAAATCATTTCTGTCTTTGAAACATTAGGACACTCAAAGGTAATGGAGGCTTCATTGGTAACAGAGAACTGTGTTTATGTGTATGCACACCGCTGGTAGAAGTAGCAGCATGCATTGGGAAGCAATGAAGGCAATAAGCACATTTTTATTACATTTTGTTGAGCTATTTTATATTATTTAATGATGAGTTATTCCTTAAGCTTAGTCTTGCAGTTAAATAATGAAAACAAAAGTGCTTTGCTTTTATTTTATCCTATTCATTTATATCTCATACTTACTACAAAATTCAAATCCTTTGAATGGTAACTGGTTTCAGATTTAATGCAGCATAGGTACTTGATTCAATTTTCTTGTTCAGGAATCATCACTCAACTGGCAGCTTTTCGCAACCAGCAGCCTTCAATCACTGTATTTCTGTCACAATTTTAGATCTGGGGTTCAGTGTGAAGCTGTTTTGCAGAGCTGAAGAATAAATGCTCAAGTTTTTCTTCCTACGATTCATTCTACTCATGTCACATGTCAGGGTATTTTGTGATCCCTGAAAGCCAAAACATCCATATTCTATATTATCCCCAATGTAGTTCTCAGCACCAATATAAAAGAATGCACATGTAAAACTGGGAATTGTGTTAGTGGAATTATCTTCTTTAGAATCCTGAGAAAGAGTTTGCAAATTTGGTGTGAGGTAAAGTCTGTCATAGTGAGGTTCCAGGCGACTGCTCCGAGCTTGTTCTAAGCTGGCGACTGTAGTCCATTGGTAGAGCATTTACTTAGCATGCTTGGTGTCTTGGGTTCAATTCCCTAGGATGCTCAATAAATAAGTAAATACTATAACTCTGAGGGTCAGAGAACTGGATTATAGAAAACCATCTTTCCATGTGGGTCTAAGTATTGAACCCATGGCATCAGTCTTGTATCAAGTATCTCTCCCCACTGAGACACCTTGTTGGTTTTCATCATTTTTTAGTGATAAAACTGTTCACTCATTTCCTTTGATTTTTTTCCCTTGTATTTTTATTTATTTTTAATCTCAGTTAGAACTGAGGCTAAACATAATAACATGAAGAAAATAATAAAAATTGTTCAAAAGCTTTAAATGAAAAGATGGAGGCTAGTTAAGAAATGGAAAGAAAGAAAAATAATCCACAAAGCCAAAGGAATAACTGTGCATGTTCTCAATTAAACATTCATGCTTTCTTCAGGGTTTTTCTTTAATGACGCTAATCTCTGTGACTTTATTTTAATTAGCCCTTTTCTATTACTTCTAAGTCTATGGATGTCATAGGAAAGGTAATATTTATGTTCATCTCTCTATAACTCCTAGTACAAAGCATTAGTGAATCTGGCCTGCCCTCAAAGGGTATGTTGGCTACTGATCTGTAAACTCAAAAGTGTAGTTTCCAAGCATCATAAGGGTTTTGAAGATGAAATTATTGCTTTATTAATTTAAATCTAAGATGAGGCTGAATTTACAGATATAATTTATTAAACATGAACAAATACTAATTTAGGTGGCTTTTGAAAAATAAAAAAGAATGCAGAAACAAAAGTAGGCAGGTAGTGGTATATATATTTTAATATATATTATATTTTATAATTTTATACACATTATACAATATTATATACTATATTTTAATTAAGAGACATATAAAGAATGTAGTATAGTAAGAAGTAAACTGAAGTCAATGAAAATACATGTCAAAAATAGCCATTGTGAGCAATTAAATCATTCAATTTATAGATTAATGGAAATAAATAAGCATTATCAAAGGAACAGTGAAAATTCTCAACTAGGAAAATAGACGATTAAGATATTCACAAGTCTGTTATAAGGTGGGACAGGAAACAAGGAAAAAGGATAGTACATCAGCACAGGTGTGCCTGCCTAACACCCACTGTTACATGAGCAATAATGACAAATACAAATATGTTAAAGCTGTCACATGAATGAGAGAGATTCTTCAAAACAACAGTAAAAGAAAATGCAGCTAGACACTAAGTGTACAAGACATGCATTAGCAAAATTACCTACACCGAGGAGATGAAAACAATTATATCATTCAAACGGAAGTTGGCGAAGCAAAATTAACACCTGGTGAAAATGCATGTCAAGGAACAGAATATTCAACTCCAATCTTTTCACTCTAATGAAAACATAGATCATAAAGCAAATTCATGGAGCAATACCTGTTGTAAGAAAAATGATTCAGAATACAGATAACAAGATCATTACTAAGCTGTCAGGGCATTTTTTCTTATACCCTTTCAGCTGTCATTTGCGATCACTACTCAACTTATAATCATGACAGCACAAGATTTTAACATGACACTTTGCCACAAATTATTCCAGGTAGTGTGTGGAAGATTTCCTGTCTTATAGTCTTTTGATATCATGTCACATTTTAAAGTAAAAGTCTAAGCCAAGTCATTTTAAATGTATCATTTACCTTGTTTAGGACATATTTAAGCTGAGAAGCTATGTATTCATTACTTTCTATTCTTTGTGACCTTCATTCAGACCATTGAGACTGCAGACATAGAAGTACTCTAGCTAATCAATTCCTTCAGGTCTTGGTTGATTTATGCCTTCTTTCATTTTGAGGCACTCATTCTCTTTTTATTTCAGTTGGGGAAATAGCAATGTTCACAGTTATCTTCCTGGAGCCATAGACGGCCTAACAAATTCCCTATTGCCAGATGTGGAGAAGCCTCTTGAGGTATTGGTCAGAGGAACACAAGAGACAAAACTCTTCAAACCATGTGGCATACCGTTGTTGTCCTTGGTTGCCTAACATGAGTAGAAGGTAACTCCATGTTGCCAAAGACCAGAACACCTCCTTCCTGTGGGCTAGCATTCATAGTACTGGAATGAAGGTAATACGTAAGCTGTCATGGGAGGAAGGTAATCCATACAGCTGTGATATATAAAAATTATAACAATGACTAGCAAGGCAAAATATCTATCAAGGTGCAGTAGTGGCACTTACATCTTTGTGGTAATTGACAACTATCTAATTAGAAGTAAGGCCATTTCAACAAGAGGAAAATCATTTCAGGTACTGGAAACTTAGTCAAGCAATGAAGGCTAATGAGATTGTGGACAACCGACTTCTGCTACATTTTTAAGCCAGCATGATTTCTAACAAGATTCTAAGCACTTGTCTTTATGCCCACAGTAAGTATATCTCTCACTCCTCATCAAAGAACTTTCTTTTTTGCAGCAGATACAGACAATTACAGAAAGTCATAAATGGCCAAAATGCAGAGACAAGCTCAACATGGAGTAATGACCCCCAACTAATATGTCTAAATACAAACCCCACACCTAAGGTTCAGAGCACCTTGAATAGAGGGCCATAAAAGTTGAAAGAGCCACAGGACCAGGCAGTCTCCTGAGTTTGTTCTTTCTACGGATTACAGAGAAGATATACGCATAAAATCTCATCATGGTTGCTTAAACAAGACTTGGACAGTGACAACACCAGTTGACATGCCAACATGGGTGGAGGGAATCTCATGGGGTCCTACTTTAGATGAAGAATTACAGGCAATTACTGACTGCAAAGAAAGCTAGAATTAATCTCCTCAGTGATATACTCCCTAACTGGTTATTTAATAGCTAGCTATAAGGCCTAGATGAAGATACATCCACACAACATTAAACTGACTCAATCTAATTATATATTTATTAATATATGTGTGGGTACATACATGTGTACAAAAAAACAGTTAAAAAGAAAGAGGCTATAAATTTAAGAGTGTGTGATGTGCCAGGAAGGTTAGACAAGGGAGAGGTTGGATGGGAGAGATATAATTTTACTTTAATTAAAAATAAAATAAAAATTTGAAAACATAGAAAGGTAAACAAAATTAAGTATACATCACTAAACTGAGACGTCATTTGTCTATTGGCCATCACTGAATTCTGAGTCAGTATCAACAGGACATATGAAAGAATCTCTTTTTGTACCTATGATAGTTGACATTTTATGACAAGGCACCAAATCTCTGTTGTCCTGTTTCCTACAATATCCTATTTTAGGCTATTCTCAGACTCCACACATTTGCCAAGAGAGATCTGGGAGGGTAAAAGTCACAATGTGGTTCTATTCTTTAAGAATGGGGTAACTGGGTCCCATGAAAAATCCAGTTTAATAGAATATAGTGCGACAACTATATACATTTCTCAAATAGGTCCGTTCACTACACCTATAGTTTTCTTTAAAACTCATCAGAATACTGCATTTTTCTTTGTTCATA
Organism: Phodopus roborovskii; assembly: GCF_943737965.1. Lineage (NCBI taxonomy): Eukaryota > Metazoa > Chordata > Mammalia > Rodentia > Cricetidae > Phodopus > Phodopus roborovskii. The sequence continues at coordinate 12,945,916 of NW_026125397.1, forward strand.
AGTTATTTTGAATGTAACCAAAACTTAAGTCCCATGGATGAGACTTAATAGGTCTGTCCAGCTATGAATCCTCATAGGAATCAGTATTCTCTTACTGGGATATTTTAATTAATGATGCACAGGCATACAGAAAGGGCAAACAGCATCCAATGCTCATCTTATTCCCTTTACACAGTACCTCCCTTTAGTTTTCATTGACAATGTTCAAAGCAGTGGTGTGTGTCTCACTTCTATATCATCCATATTCTTCTGGGTTTAAAACCTATGTCAAATCTGCTATAATATTTATTTAGATTTGCCTTGGTCATTTTATAGTCTTGCTTAAGCTAATTAAATCTCAAAATTGTTTTATAGAGTAGTTCCTTGATCATATTGCTTATTTGCTTTTAGTACTGACTCCCTAACATTGCAAAAATTACAAAGCTTCCTTTTTCTGAACACCTACAGAAAAGCACATAATACATCTATGCACACACTAAATACAAAGCTCTGAAAACAGAATCTGTTTAAGGAAATGTGAGATGGAAAGAACTAGTGTCCCAATTAAGAAGTTGTAATGAGACAAATGACAAACCCCTTTTAATTGTAAAACTGGCCACTTTCTAAATGGAAACAAGCTTGATGCCTTTAGCATCTTGGGATATTACAATTTATGCACTTTAATGAGTATATTAATGGATAATTAATACTTTAAAGTAGATTTTATTGGGTAACTAAACATCTAATTTGTTTTGAACATCTTACATAGGTGCAAATGCCTATAAAGGAAAGCGCCTCTCGTGGCTTAAGAAGAGTGATAAAAATGGAATATGGAATATATGTAATTATAGGGTGAGTTGTAAGAAACATTTATCGTTATTGACAAGACTTCCCAACCCTGTTTAATCATGATCTTCATGGCATAATGTGACTCACACTCAAAGTTTCTGGTGTTTCTAGATCATTAGAGAAGGAAAAATTACTTGGAGCTATTTAATTGGATATTTTACAAGTTACAGTCCCTAAGATATTGTAATTTTTTGTGAGATTGTCTGAAGGAGAAAACAGTGTGGTTACTTATATTCAGAAAGTATTATACAACACACGGATATTTATAACAAGCGATTGTAATGGCTTTAAGAAGGCTTAAATTACAAAGCAAACGGAATACTCAATCACAGCACTTGTTTAGCATTCTTTAGCACAGCACTTTTGTAACAAATATCATTTTTATTTTCTCACACAAATATTTTACAAGCAGTGATTCTGACAAGACAAATTCAGAAATGACAGAGAGACTGACTCTCCACTTTTTGGCCAGGAAACAGATGCCTAAAATTTCAAGATATATTATCAAAGGTACAAGTCAACTAATCACTGCCTGAGAGTGATCTAGAAAATCATTGCTCACTTTTAGTCACTATACATTCTGCTATGTAGCCATCCTTCCTACAGAGGCGGCTTGATCAGCACATGTATCATAAGTATTGGAAAATGAACACATTCTATCTGATAACTAGCACGCATTTCAGTGGATTCCTTATGAGCTTCCAGTGTTCTAAACTCTGTCCTAAATGTTTCAAACAAAACCAAGTATAGTTCCATTTGATTCTATATATAACAAAACAGCAGTGTAATTGTTTTACTCAGAATTTCTATTGCTGCGACAAAACAACGTGATCATGTTGATTATGCAACTTGAGGAGGAAAGGGTTTTCAAGGTTATGCTTGCACTTCTGCCCCTGCAAGAAGTTAGCAAACACTCAAATAGGGCAGACAGGTGGAGGCAGGAGCTGATGCAGAAGCCGTGGAACAGTGCTGTTTACTGGCTTGCTTTTCATAGTTTGTTTAGTCTGTTCTCTCTTAGAACCCAAGACCAGGATCCTAGGAGTGACACTACCCTCACTGAGCTAGGCTCTTCCGCTTCAATCATCTATCAGGACAACGTGTCACATGTTTAACTGCAGGACAGTACGGTAGGGGCAATTTTACAACTGAGGTTCCCTTTCCCAATATGACTCTAGTTTGTGTCACTGACCTGAAAGTAAGCAACACAATAACATCCAGAAGTAACCGAATTAGAAAGAGAGAATTTTAATTGAATTCTATCGTATAAGTGGATAGTATGTTACTAATCTTATGAATAATGAAATTATAGTAAATGTTTTGTTAAAATAAAAAAAAATAACAAAATTTATGATTGTACCACAAATATATAAAATAGATGAGAAGCATTCTGAAAGGAAATGTTGATGGAACCATCAAAGGTCATCGTCTAAAATAGAATGTTATATTTACTCATTTTGCATGTTTATACATTGTGAGTACATACACAACAAAGTGAATCATGTGGTGGTCAGAGAACAGATTATGGCAGTCACTTCTCTCCTTCTACTATGTGAACCCCAAGGATTGAATTCTGTTTTTTAGGCCTGATGTTAAGCAAGTGAACCCTCTCATCAGACCAAAAATCATATAAGTGTGTGTGTATAAGCATGTATATATGTATATATATATATATATATATATATATATATATATATATATATATATATGAGATCAGGAGAGCAATCCAGTGAATACTGAATGCCTCAAGTTTATTCTTGAACATTCTTATATACCCCAACTGAAAAGGGGGAAAGGGCAAGAGATTTATTTGTTAAAATGCTAGGAAAAACAGATTTTCTTCCTTATTTTTCCAACATTCAGTAGACTAAATCTTTCATTATCTGACCCTGTGGGTTAAGAGTAATTGCACAGTATATTTTTAATGTAGGAAATTATTCTACAAATAAGTAAAACAAGCAACATACAGATAGGCTAAAAACTGTAAGTAAACAAATTGCCAATAATTATATTCAAAGGTTATAAGGATTTTGAAGTAAAACTGTGATGCATTTTTAGATTAACTAAACTAAAATTTTTGTTTTATTTATTTGGGTGTGGGAGAGAGAGAGAGAGAGAGAGAGAGAGAGAGAGAGAGAGAGAGAGAGAGAGAGAGAGAGAGAGGCAGACAGAGACACAGACAGATGAACAGAGAGAGGAGAGATTGAATTTGAGCATGCACAAGTCAATCAGAGGACAACTACGGGGAAGCTTGTTCTATCTGTGTTCTGCAGGGTCCCAATTTCAAACTCAGGTCATCGGGTTGCTGGAGTGAGTGCTTTTATTTGGTGATCCATCTCTCCTGCCGAAATCAAAGTTTTGACAAACTCCAATACAGAAAATATATAACAATGGCAGTATTTATACATAGTAACATTAATATGTACATACTTCATAATATTCATATCCTTTGTTGGAACAACATTTTGCACTTATAAAAGACTGAACTGGTGAAGAGTCAAGTGTGTGTGTAGTTAGAAACTTACAGTTTTTTCTTTGCAGAGATATTTCCATTAACAAAAACAGAAAGAGAAAGCAAAACAATAAAGAACACTGTGAACTAGTGTGTGTGTGTGTGTGTGTGTGTGTGTGTGTGTTTGTGTGTGTGAGGAGCAGCAGGTATATGTGTGTGTCTGTCTGCCTGTGTGTCTATCTTTTTGTGTCTGTGTGTTCAGATGTATCTAAAGCAAAAATAACCCAACTACTTAAAATAATGGCAGATGCTACTTGTTCCACTGTCTCCTGTCATCTCTTACCAAGTTGTCCCCCCACTGAACAAACCTCACAGTGACTGTCATGGGAAGTCTCTCCTGACTGCACTGTAGGAGACATAGCTCCTCGTCTACTTCCAGATTGTTAGGTGAGCTCAGAAGATGCTGGTCATGGGCTAATCATGCTAAATAGACATCTGCTACATTATATATTTATGCATATATTAATGTAGGATATGCAAATGTTCAAATATACCCTCGAATGTACTTTTAAGTTTGAGGATTTGTGTTAGCAAGAATCATTTCCTTGTCTCTTAGTTGTTCTCTGCTTTTTTTTTTTTATAGCAAACGCTACTTCTGTAATGGAAGAAGTACAAACACTTTCTAAACACACACGCACACAAACAACAAAAGCACTGTCGTTTAATATCATCATAGGTACCTTCCAGATGTTTTTCCTTGGCAAACAGTTTACCATTGTCAAAGCATTGCTGAGGCATAAACAATTCATTTTCAACCTGTTTGCTTTTGCTAAGTGTTCAGTGTCGTTTTGAAAACTAGAACAGCTTGTTTCCTGTGCTCCTGCATCTTTCACATCAGTTCTGCTTCGGGAATTTCATGCGATTCTTTATGTTTATCTTCCCTCCCTGTTTTTTTTCCCTTTGAGGGAAAAGTCTAATGGGCATTCTTGGATGGCCTGGAACACGCTACGCAGACCAAACTGACTGTAAATCATAGGAATCTGCTACCTTTGCCTCCGGACCGCCACTATGCCCAGTCCTTGTTGTCTTTTAACACTAACTTTCCTGGAAGCAGAGATTAAAGTTCCAGCCCATGTGGACCCATGTATATCTTTAAAGGGACTATATTGAGACAAGAAGAACATCAATACTCATTAAAAATCAAACACTCTATTTTCTCCCTAATGATTTTACACAGGGATGTCACATATACACTTCACAACACAAACAAGTAACCTTCTGAGGTGAACATAAAAATGTACAGCTTCATTCCAGCACACTGACTGCAAAGATGATCATTCATGAACTGTGCTCACTGAGCTATCTCTCAGCCTCTAGAGATTCATAAATATAGTACGTAAGAACTAAAGAAAACACAAATTGTTTTAAATAATAAAGTCAATTCCATTAAAGAAATTCTGCATTCCGGCTCATAGGAAGACACTCTGCTCTCCATTTCTATTTCATGTTTCACAGAACCCATAGGAAGAAAACCTCAATAACAATAACCCAATAAAGACACAAGCACCCTTACAGAAAGTAAGATACTCACTGTGCTGAATATCACTTAAAAGACTTTGCTGCCATTGATAAGATTTTCAGTTGTTAAGAGATACTCTTAAGCCACAGTAAACATCAGAGCCTTTTTGTTTACTCACATAATATCCATTTACTCTAAATGATTGATGTAAAATGATCATTTATAAACTGAATGTAGGATAACCTCTTCACGTTATAAAATTATATGAGGACTTAGCAGTTGAAATATTGTCTTAAGTGTAGGACACTGTTTGCCAATTTGCTTAATCACATATCATGCCTCTTTCACTGATGCTAGATAATTTAAGTTCAAACAATGTCTTCAGTGGGAAAACTTTGTTCTAAGAAAAAAGCTATATGAAAACAGCTTCTATGATTGCACAGGCTTTCTTGGACCAGCAGCCCCCAAATCATAAGTCAGAGACTTGTTAGTTATGAATGCTTGGTCTTAGTTTAGGATTGTCCCACTAGCTCTTATAAATTATTTTAATCTGTTAACTCATCTAGTTTTGCTTAGGGGCTTTTTTTTTTTTTTAACCTTTCTTTTATTTTGTATTTCCGACTTTCCTGCTTCCTCTGTGTCTGACTGGCTGGCCCTGGCCCCAGGTTCTCACCCCATCTCCCCGGTTTTTCGAGACAGGGTTTCTCTCTTTTGCTTTGGAGCCTGTCCTGTAACTGGCTCTGTAGTTCAGACTGGCCTCGAACTCACAGAGATCCGCCAGACTCTGGGATTAAAGGCCTGTGCCACCATCGCCGGCTGCATATTCACCTTTTTCTCTCTTGTTCTATTCTCTCTTGAGCCTAGATTTCTCCTCTTATTCTCTCTGCCCTCCAGCCTTGCCTATCTCTTTGCTGCCTAGCTATTGGCCATTCAGTGTTTTATTAGACCATCAGGTGCCTTAGGCAGGCAAGGTAAAACAAATGTAACACATCTTTACAAAGTTAAACAAATGCAGCATTAATACACCTTTACATTGTTAAAGAAATATTCCACAGCATAAGCTCATCAGTATCCATGGTAAATACTTAATTTAGTTTTATATTTTACTCTAATACATAGCCACCAAAAAGTGCATAAACAAGAAATTAATAAAACTTGACTTGGGAACAATCTTTTCCAGCCATTGGATAATGTATTTACAGGAAAAAAGTGATTTGACTTTTCTCTGCTTGAAGAGTTATACTCCCCCCCACCCCAGCTTTCTTTTGGGAAATTAACTTTTACATGCTTAATGCCAGTTTTTTTTTTTTTTTTTTTTTTTGTCTTATGTAAGTCTGAAAGGGAAATCAACATTTTCTTTAACTGGATCCATTAATCAATGTGTGACTTCTAACAATTTATCTGCTGTGATTGAGGGAACCCATCTTACTTCTCCTAAGGCTTGTTTCACTGTTTTCTATTGATTTTAAGTACTCTAGAAACACTTGTGATCACTAAGATGACAGCGTCATTTATACAGAGATCACTTTGCTCCTAAGAACTCTGCCAAGAGCTCTCAATATTACCAACCTAAAAGGATTTGTTTTCCTCTTTTAGTTGTTAGTTGTCTCTGGAGGAATAATACAGACAACTCAAAGGACACTTAAGAAACATTTTGGTAAAGTGTTTTATCACATTTTATTCTTATCATACAAAATTATCTTAAAACTATCTTGCGGATGCCACAAAAAAAGTTAGAGTAGCATTATGTATGCAAATTGTTTGTTATGCCTGATGTAGTCTTAGCCTGCTTAGTTCATGCTCTTGGCTGTTGGCTCCAGATTAACAACAAAAACTCCCATGTCTGTGATGGAGGGAGGGAGGTGTGGTTGGCAACTGAGAGACAAGAAGGTGGGATATGCCAAGGGAAGGATGAGGAAAGAAGATCTACCTATCTACCTAGCTATCATCCATCCATCCATCCATCCATCCACCTATCTATCTATCTATCTATCTACCTATCTACCTAGCTATCATCTATCCATCCATCCATCCATCTATCTATCTACCTACCTAGCTATCATCTATCCATCCATCCATCTATCTACCTACCTAGCTATCATCTATCCATCCATCTATATATCTATCTATGTATGTATCTATCTATCTATCATCTATCTATTTATCTATGTATCTATCTATCATCTATCTATCTATCATCTATCTATCATCTATCTATTTACCTAGCTTCATCTATCCATCCATCTATCTATGTATCTATGTGTGTGTATGCATATATGCATATATGTATATATATGTTTATATGAGGAAGAAATACTATATATAGTATTGTTAGATAGTTATGCTCTATAAAAAAACCCAAAAAACAAAAAACAAACAAACAAAAAAAAAAAAGACAAAACATGGTGACTAGACAGCATCATGACAGAACATTGCAGGAAATGACCCCAAATTGTGCCTTTTGGGTAACAAGATATGAACTAATATTGAAGCTGTCTCTGTTCTTGGCATCTACTGAACAGAGACCAAGAACAGATTAATCTTAATTGTGATAATTTATGTGCTTTATATTCATTCTTGTAGAGAATGACTGACTAGCAGGTTAAAATCCAGGCCACTGAACAAATTATTGTTAAAAACCTGGGGTTAGGTGTAGTATGATCCTGGTTATGAGAGGTTAGTGCCTCATCTATGATTACTATGTCCTAATTTACATACATGATTAGTTTTGTGACAATGCATGAAATTATCAACATTAATATGGTTAACATGGCCTTTTATTCTAGTATGTTCTGCATTTTTATTCCTAGCCTAGACTTACTGGCATGAACTTCAAAACAAAAAACTCAAAAGGTTAATCATCTTCGAGTGGTATTCTATTTCTATCATAGATATAAGAAATCTGGTACAAGTCTTCTGAATTGATATTCCCCTATTTCGTGTCTTCATTTCACTGAACCCTGTATAATTTTTTCCATTCATATACTTATTAGTAAGTAGGCTTTAGAAAAAGGTTTGGAATTTATAAATTTTAAATCTTTGCTTATCACCAATATTTTGTATATCTGTATTAGCATTTTACCGATAATCAAATCATATGAAAAAAGGGAAAACACACTGAGTAGTGCCAGTGCTTTATTGAGAGTGGATTGTTACCATGGACGTTAGTGCCTGCACTTTCTTATATACATGTGCAGGCTTATGTTACTTTACAATACATTGATCTAACCAATAAACCAAGGATTGTAAAAATGGCAATTCAGCATATAATTTCTATTAATAAAAACTATTTCTGAGCTGGAGTTAATCCATATATTGAAGTTCAGTATTATGATGTTTATCAAGTTGTGTGCATGAGGATTTGATATATGTATGTTTGGCATTGTAATGTCATTGGTTAATTATTCTCTCGTGTAGAGTAAAGGGTCCTCTTCTGATTAATATTATTTTGAGTCTGTTTTGCCAGACATTTGGGTATTAATATCTTCCTGCTTTCTGGTTCTATTTGCTTTGAATAAAAATCAATCTTTTGCAAGGTAGTGTCTATACTTGAATATTATATAAACTTCATGTAGGCAATAAAAAATTCTTGATTCATTCAGTTAATCCATGTCTTTTCACTAGGGAGTTAAAGGCATTAATATATTTTAAAGGTATGCATTGATTATTGTTATTTTTCTGTGGGTATTCTTAGTCCTCTTTTGGATTTTAATAATTATAATTTCATTTTCTTTATTTCTATAAACTTTTGGCTATGTTCATTCCTCTTGCTGGACCAAATAACTGCTGTCAGTATCATTACAAGGCTGGTTTGGTGAGTAGAGATTTTTCTGGCCTGTCCATGTCATGGAATTATCTTCTTTCCCTTTCCACTACAACAAATAGTTTTGGTGGTTTGATAGCCTTAGTTGGCATCTAATGTCTTTTAGATCTTGGAGTAATTTTCCCCAGGCTCCTTTGTCTTGAAATATTTCTTTGAAATATAAGTTGTTATTCTAAAAGGTTTACCTTTATAGTGGACCTGTGATTTTTCTTTTGTAGCTTTCATTGCTCTCTGTTTGTATATTTGTTTCTTAGTTATTATATGTTATGTGGAGATTGTTTTCTGGTCATATCTGTGTGGTATTCAGTTTGTTTCTTAGATTTGTATTGATATAACTTCTTTAATTGGGGGGAGGTTTTCTTTTTCTTTTCTTTTCTTTTTTTTTTTAATCTGTTGAAGATCTGGACTATACCATTGATACCTTTGGTATTTTCATTATGTTCCTAAATTCCTCCATGACATGGCCCTTGCTTTTCTGAGTTGGTGATGACAATCCTGATGCTGAAAACATCATACATTCCTTTTTACATATAACTTAGAGGAATATAGTCAGAACTTGCCTGTTTAAGAATCCTGTTTAAGGACTAGATTTCATGGCATCTGAGGGTTCTGTGTAAGATGCCAAGGGAAAGAAGCAATCAATAGTACTACAAGGCTATAAATTCTGTGAAATGATCTATGATCAGACTAGAAAGCTATCCTCAATGTTGCAACAGTGATATTTAATATCTTAGAGTTACCAACAACTGTCTAATTGAACAAGGGCCTTGTCAATAAGAGGGAATACATGCCTGCTACTATAACCCTAGCTAACTGACTGTTGAAATCATGGACTGTATATGATAGCCTACTACTGAAATATAATTTCTAACAGCATTCCAAAACCTCATCTGCTTATTCAAATATAAATGTAGCTCTCACCATCCCCCCTCCCAAATAAAATGCTTCTTTTGAAGACTTTGGAGACTATTACAGAAAGTTGCAATTGATCAGACATAGCAACAATAGATGTGTGATGTTTAACCCAAATGGATTCATCTGTAGCTCAACCCTAATACCTAAGGCTCAATGAAGATTTTGGCAAAGGGAAAAGTACTATTGTGAGTGGGTGGGATAGTTCTTAAATGATAATGTCTTCTGTCTATGACAGGGAAGACACACCCATGAAATGCCAACCATATGGTCACCTAAGGAAGACCTGTATAATGCCAATACCACTTGACAGGGTAACACATATTGAAGAGAACTTTCACTAGACTTCACACCTAGATGAAGAACTACAGGCAATTAATAGCTGATAAGAAAGGGAGAATCCAGGGACAAGAACCCTGTCAGGTTATCTAATCCCCAAAGTCAGCCATAAACACATGTACAGAAGAGTAACACTAAATGGACTGAGCAGTGTGTGTCTGTGCCTCTATGTGTGTATGTTTATGTATGTGTATGAGGTGTGTGTGTGTGTGTAAAAATTTAAAAAGATTTTGAGAGGGAGCACTGGTACATGTCGCCAGGAGCAGTAGGAGGGAGAGAGGGAAGAGTATACATGATATAAATATAGTATGCATGGTGGAAACTCAAAAATGTATAAATTAAATCATTGAAAAGATTTAAAGAGTTCATACTTTTCTTTATCATATCCATGACAGACGCAATTACAATCTTTGTGCTGAGTAGCACTATAGAACTACCATTAACCTACTGACAAGATTTACTTGCTGAGTACAGGTTTGGGTTATCTGTGAAAATCTACATCTTATGATATACATTAATGTGTTTGAGGAAACATTAGAATCATTTTTATGATACGATCTCCAAATTGTGCTTATTCCCTTATTCCCTCACTTCTAATAACGTATGCTTGTTTTTTTATAACATACCTAACTGTGTTTTCATTTGTTAGTCTGTGAACACTGCTGACTCCAAATCAAACAACACTCCAGATAGAATGTCGACTACCCTTTTGAAGTTAGAGGAATGTACCCTCTATTAATTAATCACCAGTTCATACATCTACATGAACTATATCTTACTTCTTTGAGAATACAATTTTTTTTCATGAGTTTTAAAGACAAACATTCTGTTGTGGTACGTTAGGAAGGAACAAAAATCAATGGCCCAAAATAAAATGGAAAAGTAAATATGAATCCTCTTGGGCCCTACAAATAATGTGGTTGGTTTTTGTTTTGATGAATATAGATAAATGTTTTTGTGTAGGGAACCTAGAATAATCATGATAAAATTACTTTACAGAGAAGTGTGCCTTGGCTGAAAGGTTCCATTATTTTAGCTGATTTTTTTCCCTCACTTCTCATTTCATTGATGCATTCAAGAGACATTTTTTCTTTTTACACACCAGCACAGCTGGGTTAAGTATTGTTTTTCCACCATTACTGACTTTGACTTTATCTTCATTGGTAACAGATTTACAACCTATAAGCAATTTGAATCACCTATGTTTTATTTATACTATGTACGAAAATGGTGAAGTACAAACAGATAACTGTTAGTTAAGAGAAAATTTAAAGTGATTTGGGTCAAATGAGCTTAAATGAACTATACATTGCAATTTTTAATTATGTACTCAATGATAAAATGTGAAGAATGTGTTGATAATTGATGTCTATCTTAAAATATTTTCAAACCTCACAATCAATTAATATTCTTATCAAGATATGCAGAGTATTAAATGAAAATGTCACTTTCTGTGAAGAATTTACAATGCAAAGAATTTATTTTTAATGCCAAAATCTCATTGCTATTACAAAACTGGGAGGTGAAATTATATCATCCATAAAACTGATTTATGAGGCAATGTTTTATAGATTACTAATGTTCAAAATAATACAACTAATTATAAATTCTTGGCTATCCAGTGTTTACTGTACTTAGATGTATACTGAAGAAATAAATTTTCAGATTAACATAAGGACAATTTGATTTGGATGTTTGAATGTCCCTTTCTGAGCAGGAGTCAAGGACTTCCTTTCTTTCCACATCTGGGTTTTTTTAGATAGGTCATCTGGAGGGATGTACGCAAACTGTCACAGTCAACATCCAAATTCATCTAGAAGAAGTCATATTAGCTATGGCAATAAACTCATAATAGCACCTGGGATCATTTCCTCAGAGGGTCAGAGGGAGGGTGAGGAATAGTAGGTAGATCTCCATGCAGTTTAGAGTAGAAAGACCCCAAAGAAAAGAAAAGCCAGAAATGTCCTTGGGAATTCTTGGCAGGTCCATTCTTGCTAAAGGCCAAAGATACCAATAGTGTTTGGGAAACCCTAATCTCTTGTCCAGTGCCTAAATGATTCTAGGGTTGCCTCTTAAGGGAGGTGGGATTTCAAAGTAGTGATGAAATGCATGGGAAAACTCCTCTTGGTCAGGAAGGTGAATCTCTGACTCAAGTGCAAATCTAACACCCCAATGGGTCCAGTTCACTCTCTTGAGCCCCTAGATAGGTTTGCTCACCTTATACCTGCTAATGAACAGTTATTTCCCTTGCTATTGCGGTTTCTTACTCCAAGGAAGGAGAGATAAACAGTCAACATCTTAATTAGTTCAAAGAAAAGAATATTTTAAAAGGGGGGGGTGATTTATAAGAAATATTGTAGCATGAACAACATAAACTCAGAGACAGATACTGGGGTTCAAGTTGAAGATAAGAAAAGCAAAGCTACATCTACCAAGGCTGCTGGGATTAAAGGTATGTACTACCATGCCTGGCCTCTATGGCTGTGGCTAGCTTTGCATTCTGATCTCCAGACAAACTTTATTAGATCATAAATAATCTATCACCACAAAATATTGAATATGAGTCTTTTCTATTAGATATTATAACACATGTTTAGGCCAAGGAATCTTTTCATCTCTGCCTCCTTGTTAGACTTTTGTACACATGTTTTAATCCCTCCACCTGTTAACTTTTTTTCTTATACAAAGGCTTCCTGCTGCATTCCAGCAATGAGATGACCTGGAAGTGATCCTTTTCCCTTGGAACAGCCACCCCTCTCTCCTTCCTCCTTAATTTCTGGTATGTCAATTCTTCTGAGACTAGCCAATATAGTAAGATAGAGAGGCTGGACTCCAGCTACCAGGGAAAAGACATAGTTACCATCTGAGATAGATAGATAGATAGATAGATAGATAGATAGATAGATAGATGAAAACCAAGTGAACTTTTGCCTCTGTGAAAGTTTGCTCTTCTGAGAGCACCTACTTAATCAAGAATAAAGTTGTGTCTTACCTACACATTAAAACAAGCAAACAAACAAGAAAACTGGAAGTTTAATACTTTAACAATGAGGAAATACAAAAAGAAAATATAAACACATACACAAACATGCATGCAGACACACTCTATATGTTTATCCAATATGTTCCAAGTCATTCATGTAGTAGGAAAAAAATAAAACAAAGTCAACAATTTATTATATTAATACCTGTAGCCTTCCAACTATCAGGATATATATATATTATGCTTTCTATCATATTTTGAGAAATGTGACAATGATGATAAATATTAAAATAAGAAAATAACAAAACTATGGAATAGATAATTGAATAGATAATTCTAACATTCCAAATATACAAATCTTCTCTTCAGTAAGAAAATCTAAAATTAGCATTGCAAGCTAAAGATTCATTTTGGAGAGTAACATTTACTGATTTTATTCATTTAAAGTCAAATTTACTCAAATTTCATTACTTCAGTCTTTGACTATACTGGCTTTAAAAAAGTCAAATAATTCGAGTAAAACATTTTAACCAAAGTAAAAGCACTATAAGGCAAGTCTTGTCCTTATGGACAATTTATATTTAAAATCTAATTAGCTTGTCTTGAAATGGTCTTCTCGACAGCATTTGCTAACATAAGTATTCCAAACTATCATGACTTTGTCAGAAGTTGTTGTATTATATTGAATGCCCTCAGTGGAACTCCTAAATATTTAAACAATGAAATTTGATACTTATGTCTGTGTATATTTGTACGTACCTGTAAAGTTTTCTTAAAATTTAGAGGTGTACACAGTATCTAAACACAGATAAATTTATCCTAGTCCCAGAAGACTCAGTCATCTTTGGCATTAGTTTGTGAACATCCTCTGAGTTGAAAAATGTTTGGATTTTTGAATATATTTTTTTTAATGTGTCTATTTGGAACACAGTTAGAATGGCACTTGCTTTTCAAGAGCTGTTACTTATAAACAATTGGCCAATGATAACTGAAAGGCATTCTGAACTCTTGTTCACCTCTAAGGACACTTGCTGATTCTTGCTCAGATAATATTATATGCAGTTCTTTCCCAACAGGTAACATTATAAAGCACAAAAATATTGAAGACAGATTAAATTATATTGTACTAAAATATAGAAAATACACCTTAGAGAGAGATGTTGTTTGAAATACAAGTCACCAATAAAATACTTCACTGTGTTTTATATTAATACTACATCTCTTGTCTGAATCTTAGAAAATTTAAGTGGGCCTAACCTAGGTATCTAAGTATAAAATCATTTATTAAGAATTATTTAAATGCTTCTGTAGTTGCTTTTGAGTATTGTGGCACATATTTTGCTGTTATTTTTACTTATTTAGGATGCTACTTAATTAATAATTCCATGGTTTTAACAAAACGTTATCAAATGTTACAGAAATCAACTTTTTTTTTCATGTCATCAGAGTAGGTAAGGAAAAGAATTGCTGTTTTAAATTCTTGCCATGATTTCTATTCACAATATGTTAGAAAAATTAAATTAGACTCTATAACTAAGAAGATAGCTGTTCTTGCTTTGTGTACTTAGTGTTTAAAGATAGTGAGTGGAAATTTTAGTACCTTCAAATACCTCAGAGATAGGTAGCTCCCTACTCGTTGACTTTGATGTTTCCTGGCTCTGTAAGTATGAGCAAAGCTATATGTAAGTGTTGAGCTTAAGTCAATTTTCCATAATATGAGAGGCAGTAGGGACCTACTGTTAGCCAGCTAAACTCTAAGTATAGATTGTAGAGATGGATATACAAGAAGCCACAAATCACCCTCCAAATACAGGAAAGGCAGTTTTGTTTGGTTATTAAAGAACTTGATAACTTTTTCTCAGTGTTGGTTATTCTATGACTGTACAATCACTTTGATGGGCATTATATTTTCCATCTCCTCTTTTCGAATACTCCTGATGAATTGTTTAAAAGACCATGCCATGAGTAACCCTATCTGTGCAAATAAGATTTGAATAGACATTTTACTTTATTAACAATTATAATTTAATTAAAATGGTTAAGCCTATAAGTAAACTTAAGGATCAATGATTCAATGCCTTTTTTGTTTACTTTATTTTTTTCAGACAAAGGAATTCAAGCCAGTTATGGCAAATGATACGCACAATCCCATTCAATTCACAAATAACAGCACAAGGACTCAGACTGAGTGTTCTGGGAGATTTGATGGGTATAGCATTGGAATGAAAGCTGAAAGAGGATTCAAACCTCAAAGAATACTGGGGAGATCATACTTATTGTGTTATAACACTGCACACATATGACTGAGTTCAATTCAGTGAAGATGACAACCTAATCACTTGAAAGGATGATGACACTTCACAGAACAAGGTGGAGATATTTCGAGGGTCATCATGTTAATATGTGGCACAGGGTTAGCAATAGAGTGAATGAGTTTCTGTTACATATCTACAAACTCATTGGCATCTACAAGATCACATCCCTCGAGAGCTTCCTGAGTTACTGTACCCTGCTGAGATGGGAAGCAATTAGGCAGAAGTCAAACCATGGGATGGCAGAATGTTTGAAAGCATTGAGGCAGTTAAGATCTATCACTTGTAGTGGAATGATCCCTGGGCCACCAAAGCTCTGTTTAGTCACTGTGTCGCCCATCACCTTCTGCACAGGGGTGTGAGCTTTGTAACTGTATTTAATGCAGTAGCAGAGGATCCTTTCTTTGTTATGATTAGACTGTTATGTCTTGTAATAGAGCATTCTTTCCACAATTTTTAATATATAAATACCTTTAAACATTACAGGAATAACTATTTGAGGCACTGTTAGCTTTATTTCACTTAAATTAAAATAAAGTCTAACTTTGAGTAAATAAATCTGAATCGGATTTGAATATTACAAAAGAGACATAGGTATCGAAACACTGCATGTTATTCCAATGGTCTGTATAATTTTGTATATTGTGAAGCCAAATAACTAAATAAGCATAAGGCTACTCAAGCATATTTTAACTTTCTAATACTTATATTTGTTAATTAGCATTTAATAGTTATTGCCTTTCATCTACTGCAAGTTTACTTTTAATTTTTCAGTCAATATCCTATTATATTACTACACCAAGCACAAGATCATGAGCAGTTAATCACTGAAGTGCTGCTTTACAACCTTGAAACTTAATCTACCACGCTACAGTATAACCATTAGCATTGTTCAAGTGTGTGTTACACCATGTAGCACACATGGAGAAATGCTGATACTCATCCTCACTTCTTCGTATGACTCCAACTAGTTTTTTATCGAAGATAAATGAACAACATCAGGGATTATTAGATATTCTAGTAAGTGATTGAAAGGATCAACTTTAGCCAGTATCCCAGATACAGCATCTTGCTGGAGGACATTAGCATTGTTTTTAGAATGATGAGTGGCTTCATTCCCAGTAACATCAAAAGTGAGAGATACCTACTGTCTTGCTCCAGAACTATATCATAATATAGTCTGAAGAAAACTTTACACCTGAACAAGCAAGAAAATACAATACTATTTACTTTCTGAAGAATTTTATCCATAATTTAATGAAAATTGAATATTGCCACTGTAGCGAATAACCTGCAGGCTCAGAAAGACACATGTGGGGAGACAAGAAAATGGCAAAGTGCCTCATTGGTGCAGTATTGTGGCATAGTCATTACCAGGGTAACCAACCACACCCTGACTAGATATGAGGTCTGCTCCAAAAAGAAAGTGAAAGATTTTGGGGTACACAGCCTAGTTTGGATGTCTTTATTACACTCCCTCACCTCAAGGTTCAGAATACTCTGCAAGAGAAATAGAAAGAGTATAAAAGCCAGAGATGGTGAATGGCTCCAAGGAACAGCATCTTCTAGACTCAACAGAACGATAACATATAGGAACCCACAGAGACTCTAATAGCAGCAAATGACCTGCCCAGATTCAAAGCCGACAAAACGCAGCACTAAGGAAGAGGAAGTAAATATGAAGTCTCATATTGCGGTTTAATAAGGATTGGGATAAACAAATAGGCCGAATAGATGTTTATTCAGGGAGAAATAACTTACAACCTGGACAGATGAACAAGAGCAAGTTCCAAACCTGGACAGATGAACACCAGCAAGTTCCACAGGATGCTCTCCTCTCCGCTTCCCGCCAGCAAGAGAGCGTTCCCCGGCTTCTCCTCAGACCTCATTCCACAGGTCACTTCCGCCCCTGGCTCCACCCCCCAATGGGCGTGGTCAGTGCCACAGAAGGAGACAAAATGAATATCCCACTACAGTCTCATCCCTAACCAAGAAGCTATTTGTAATCGATACCTTCCGGGAATTGAAAAATCAAGTTTCTCCAAAAGCGTGTCCCTGGGTATGTCAACCATGTTTCAGGGCAGACCTCATGTCCAAGAGAGTTGGCCAACACAAAATGGGCTTCACATTTTGTTTTGTTTTGTTTTTGTTTGTTTATTTTAGTTTTGTTTGTTCATTTTGTTTGTTTGTGTTGTGTATTATTTTTGTTTGGTTTTTTTTTTTTTTTTTTTTTTTTGCTTCTTTTTGGCTTATTGATTTTTGTTTTCAGTTTGGTTTATTTTCATTTTTTCCATGTTTCTGATTTTGTTGTTGTTGTTTGGTTTTGTTTTTTAGAGAAACAGCAATAGATCATGAAGTTGGAAGGCCAGGGAGGTGGTGGGGGTTTGGGAGGAGTTGGTAAAGGGGAAATATGACCAAAATATACTGTATGGGAACAACATAGGATGTATATCTATTTTGTCAGTCCTCTCCATCATGATCAAGATCTATTGTCTGCCATAATTACTAAGTCATGTATGCAAGTGGGCCCAATATTACTGTGGTTTTAAGATGGAGAATAAATTTTGGAAACTGGCTAAAAGAAGACATTGCAAGTAAGATCCCGAAGAAGGTATTGTAGCCACAAATTCCACATGTTACTGTAGCACTAAAGCCTTAGTTCATAAGAGTGAGTGGGAGGGACATTCTTTGTGTGGGTTGACAAAAAAAGATAAAGGCCAGACTCTATCTGACAATACCATGGCATTTACCCAAGGGCTGGCCTCTAGTCATTATGTTGTGATTGATAGAGGGTAATTCACAATGAATTATTTACCTACCTTGTCTATCATTCTTTCAACCAGGTAGACATAGAATCTATACAGCACTGTATCGTGAATAAATGGACCAGGTAAATGGAACAAAGTTGACTATATTGGACCCATTATTTGTTAGAGGAGCAAAAAGTAATAAACTACCACATTATCTTGATTAAATTAATACAAATTCTAGTGTAGTGTATGTTTCTCTGCCTGTACAGATTAAGCATCATCATAGTCTGACCTTTTCTTACTATATGGGATATTGCAAAAGGTCATATTAGGGAAATGGGCCCACTTTGAGAAAGGGGTTATAATAACACTATTCTGTGAGCCTAGCATATTCTAACTTCACAGATACCACACAGTCGATAATACATACTTGAAAGTAATATTCCATATTCATGATAGTATAGAGAGTAAGGGTTATTGTGGTGTGATGTATAGATCACATCTGCTTCCAAACGTAAGGCATGAAGTCTGAATGAATCTGCTTGTTATTACTTTATGAAGATGTCTGGGGGACAGTTCTTACTATTTGTTGGTTATAGACACTAGACATTTCCAGCTCTTGATTCTAAGAAGCAGCACTCCAACCAATAGTCAGGCATGGAGTCTAAAAATATATGCACCGTTATTTATTCAGAATCCTCATCCTAAGAGAGTACTGATCCAATAGCAGTCTGGATCCTGAAGAGCTAAATTATACTGTCCACTATAGCAAGGTCAATTGATATTACACAATTTTTAAGGTTTTATTTATTTTTATTTTTTAATTATATGTCTGTGTGTGGGGGAGCATAAATACAAGTACAGGTGCTTATGCAAACCAGAATAGGGTAGAAGATATTATAAGGAGGCATTTATGATGTGCTCAGCAGAGGTTCTTGGAATTGGACTCAAGCCCTCTGCAGGGTCAATAAGTTCTCTTAACAGCTGATCCATTTCTCCAGCCACATACCATACAATTTATGATTTGCAATGTAGAAATAGTATGTTTCAAATCTGGGTGACTGTTTGGGCATTTTCTGGTATTTACTTGCCAAATTTCAATGAAAAAAAGAAGAAAGAAATGTAGCATACCTCACAGTAGCAAAAGATGGAAGCAGAGATTTCGACTTGCAGGTTGAAGGGTTAGACCTACACCATTTGTTTAGATGGTAGACAGTAGATGTACTGTTAGAATTACATTGCATTGGCATATGGACTTCCTTTTGTAGATGATCTTAAATGAATTACTCATATAGTCTAAGCAGGGTTTTGATCATTTTAAAAGTAAGTCTATCAGAATTAGGATCAAGGAGCTTTGAAGGAAGTTGAAGGGGCAGAATCTGACCTGACAGATTACTGAGTATATATTTAAGGGAAAAGACCTGGTATTGTAAAGTTTACTTCTGAAAAAAAAATCTATGGGATTGTTCCATGAGGTTCCATTCCTGTCCTGTAGTTCATGCAAAACTCCTCATGGGACTGAGGAGAAAGACAAGATTTGTGAATTTGAGAGGGAAATTCCAAAGTACTTTAAGATGCATATGAGGAATAAGTACTTTGTTGTTGTTTTGAATCAACCTCAAGGTGGGTGGTGGAATGATACATTAGTCAGGGAGCCCCCAAAACCATGTTAGCTCTCTTTAGAACCATATATGAGAAAATTAAGAACTTTAACTTTGGTGATGTTATGAGCCATTTGAGATGTCCTGAAAAAAAATGTCACACAGACCACATTAGGGTTAAAAGATGTATGTGAAGAAAAAGATATAAATGTTACTTGAAATGGTTTGGAGCATCATCTGGATAGACTGATAAGTAGAAAGTCAAACTCCAGATAAGGATGAGATCACACAGGACCGTGTAAGAAGAAGGAAGCTCAGGAGAAAGTTGTTACTAACGAGAATTTAGCAGCTGGGTAATAAAAATACATTTGCAGAGGGAAACATTGGAGAAGCATTCACAGAGAAAAACAGATGGCTGTTGAATCCAGAAACAAAGGAAAGAAAAGGATCCCAGAAGTGGGGGTGGAAATTGGCATTTAATGGAGCTGATACAGCAGGAAGGATAGGATACAAAAAATGGCATTATTTATTTTATGGCAATGAGGCCAGTGGTAATACCAACAAGAGATGCTTTGAGGAGGGGAGGGACTAGATTCTTCAAGAGAACATACATAGAAACTTAAAAATGCAGAGGAATGGCCACAAGTTCAGCTGTGAAAGGCCAGACAGAGAGGATGAGCAAGGAAAGCGAGCAAGCCCTGAATGTTAGTTTTGTTATAATCATTTTCATTGCATCTCTATCTCCCTCTCACAAGAGGGGTTAAGTGCACTCAGGGTCAATGGAAAACACCAAGTTCAGAGCTACAGGATGAATAAATAACAAGACTGAGGAATAATGCAAGGCTCTGAAATGCTTGAATTGATTTTATTTTCACACTATAAGAAATAGCAATCATCTGAGTATTCTATATTCTATATTTTCTCCTCTAAAGCCTAGTGGGTATGAAGGCCAGGAAGATGGTATGGTGGGTAAAGGCATTTGCTCCCAAGCTTGATGACCTGAGCTAAATTCCTGGGACTGACATGGTGAAGGAAAAAACTGATTCAGGAATGCTCTCCTCTGACTTCCACAAGCATGCCATGGCATGCAGGCACGCACACACAGACTCAGACAGACAGACAGACAGACAGACACACACACACACACACACACACACACTAAAAGGGTAATAATCTAAGTAGGTGCAGCACTTTAAGGTAAAGGCAACAGAGGAAATTAAAAATTAAATCCTGGACATTACTAAAAGAAACATTAATATTGATGCTGATTCTCAAACTCGTTTTTTTTTCCTTTTGGGGGGTGTTTTTCCACCTTTTAATGTTTTCGTTTGTTTTGATTAACCATTTGAGAGACAAATTGTGTGGAGCTGGGTGGTTAGACAGGTGGGAATGATTTAAGGAGAGTTGGGGAAGAGAGAGAATGTGATAATATGATAAAAATCTAGTTTGATAATTTTTACAAAAGGAACCAGAAAGACAAATATCCAATGTTTTATTCCATCTGTGGATGTTAGTTTTTATTCTAGAGATGTGTGTGTGTGTCATTTAGCACACACACAGAAGTTAGGTAGCTAGTAAAGACTGGGGATAGGGGTGGGGTTCTTCCAAGGAAAGGGAATAAAGGAGAAACTAGAAATGAAGTATTAAATGGAAGGAGACAGAAGAGGTTAGTTACAAGAAGAACTGTGGGCAGCAAGAACAAAGACTAAAGGTCTTTTTGTACACTGTGTAACAACCCAAACCTATGGAAACTTCCTAAAGTATATACGTATGTAAAAGGAACATAAATAAAATTACCTTATTATGGAAGACAGTACTTTAATTAGACATCATATGGTACCAAATAAAACCCCCAGTATCAGAAATGGGTAACATCTTATTTATTGTAATCAATAGGGTTCCATAGATCTTATATAACATTACAGGTTATTTCCAATGCTATTGGGTTAACCTCCAAAACTTACTAGTATGACCTATGCCTTACAGTATGGAGAAGTCTGGCTGGTATTCATGAGGAAGCTTCACTCCTACTATATAGAATTTATAGTATTTTTTGTACTATAGATGCTACCAGAGAGGAAAAGAAATAATCTCAGTTACAAAACCTTCAAGTTATATAAGATATAGCCACTTCTGTAATAGTTGCATGAATGTTCGAGGAGTTACCAAGCATGTTTTTTATTGGATTGAAGGTGAGTTTCATAAGATGTAACTCACACCTGGTATGCAAATGAAGCTAAGAACCCACGGTTATATAGGTCATGGGTCTGAGGGAATACTTCCTACTATTATTCTGCTGAATTACCACATCAATAAAATGACTCCTAATAACATATTGCTGTACCCATAGAAAAGTACATCACTTAACTTTCATCAGTAAATGGAAATGAAATTCAAGACAGAAACCTAGAACTAGTCAACAAGGAGAGAATAAAAAACTTTGGAATGTTTGGCCCTGTGTGAGAAGTCACTTTTCCCCTCGAGGCTCAGGAATGCATGTACAAGAGGAGTGGAAAGATCGTGAGAGGCTAAGATGATGGATTACTTCAAGGATTGAAGATACAGCAGGACTGATGTATATATAAACACATAGACACTGTGACAGCACGTGTAAGACCTGCATACACTCAAAAATGCCATCACAGAGGTAAGTGATATTGGGGTCCCATCCCTAGCAAGTAACATATCATGGGAGAGGAAAAGTCAGATTTCTTCAGTATAGTGACACTGGTATATCAAACAAACTCTAACAAAAGCTCCATGCTCAGTAGACAGACAACAGAAATTGTACTCCATGCAATCTTCTTTTATAAATAGAGAAAAAAAATATGAAAATTGGGTGTTAGGGAAGTTCTGAGAGAAGATGGGGGAGAAGAAAGAGTATGAACACACTGTATTGTATGAATTTCTCAAAGAATAAAATTATTAATAAAAACAATGGAACGCCAGCAACACAAAATCCTGTAATTCATACCTAGGCCTACCTCATGAATATGTGCAAATCATGTAAATCTTTCACAGCATTAAGTACAGCAATTTTTTTAAATTCTAGATTGAAACTGAAGGATATGATGAAAAAAACTTATTATTCATATTTGTATATCCAGGACATTCAGCTCCCACTCTGTATTATTAGATGAAATAGGGAGAAAAAAATATAGAATAAAGAGAAGGAGAGGGGAGAGAGTGGAAAATATGTACAGAAAGTAGAGGCAGTCAGAGAGAGAGAGAGAGAGAGAGAGAGAGAGAGAGAGAGAGAGAGAGAGGAATAGATGATATGATTTAGAAAAGCTTGCATGAATCTCCAAGAACAAACTTGGCCACTGTGCCTACAAAGGAGTAAATGGGACAATAAGACCAGGAAATGAAGCACTCTTAGAAAGACTTGTGGTCATTGTATATTTCCTCTTGAGGGATAAGTAAACCCCTTGAAGATGTTTAGCAGAGAAGTAACTTTAGACTAAAAATTAAAAAAAAAGTCTGGGTGTTATACTGAAAAGAATGTAGGAAGTGATGAGCTGAAACTGGAGACACAGCAACCTGTTGGCAGTATGGCAGGAATGGTGGCCTGAGAAGGGATGGGATTCTGCAAATTCCCTGAGGACAAAGGTGTGGGATTCACTGGACTAGGGTACAGAACCAAGTTGCAAAGAGAAACTTCAGTCAGTACAATTCCACCTCTGGGATTTCTGGTCTCACATCATTGTATAAGCATGAATGATCACATACTCAAAGAACACTTTTGTTCTCACGCACTGTGCAGGCAAGTTTTAATGTCAACTTGACATAGGCAAACACTTCGCAAGAGAGCAGATCATTGAGAAAATACCCGCAATACGTTGGTTTGTGAGCAGGTCTGTGGTGCATTTTCTTAGTGAGTTATGTGGGAGAGCCTGCCTCATCATGGATGATACTGACTTTGGACTGGTGGTCCTGGATGCCATAAGGAAGAAGGCTAAGCATAATGATGAAACTAATAAGCTGAATCCCACCAAGGCCTCTGCTCCAGCTCCTGCCTCCAGATTCTGCCTTGTTTGAGTTCCTTTTTATGTTTTGACATTTGGGGAACAGGGTTTTTGTGAAATAGTTATGGCTGTCCTGGAACTCACTCTGCAGACCAGGCTGGCATCATCCTCACAGAAATCAACCTGCCTCTGTCTCCCAAGTGCTGGAATTAAGGACATGAGCCATCACCACCTGGTCTCGTTGGTTTTGGTCATATTGTTATATTACAATAATAGAAACTGCACCTAAGATACCTATTATTGATTTAGAACAATACTGGACTTCATCAAATGAAAGCACGTGTTCTTTTATTGTAATGCCATGACATGGAAGGAACATTTAGGAATTTGGGAGGTTGTTTTGGTTGTGAAAATCTTTGTGTTTGGTATTTTCTATTTGTGATTCCAAAAGCTGTGTTGAAAAGGGTATCAGAACTTATTACGTGGGAGGAAACAAGAGAGAGGAGAGAGAGAGAGAAAGAGAGAGAGAGAGAGACAGAGAACACTCCAATGTCAACAAAAAATATTTTGTCTTAAATTAGTGTGTATAGACTCTAACTTCAAACTCAGCACATTATTTCCATCACTATACCAAATGAAAGCATTTAAGATAAAGTGCATTTTAGTTGGTGGAGCAGAAAGATGAAATTACACAATTTGGGGGGGGGGAATGAATGGTTGAGCGTCAGTTGATTTCTTAGCGACCTTTGCTTTAAAAGGTCTCTTTTAGCAAACATTTTACATTACTTATTTTGAAATGAAAAATTATGAAGAAACTATTTATATTTAATTAAGCATTTTCATTTTGGAGTTATATATCTGAAAACTGGATTTCCAAACATCAAACAACACTAGACCTCCCTGGACTAAAGGATTTGTACTTTGAGACTTTTTTAATATAAAGGATTAGTTAAGACTGTGAAAGGAGCATTTGGGGAAAAAATAATTCACTGCTATTCCCTCTCAGTGGCATAACTGAGTGCTTCCATTAGAGAGTGCCAAGAAACTTCTTTAATGCTGTTTCTGCTGACAGCTCTCCTGATATGGGCATTTCTAACCATGGAATTTCAAGTCTTGGCTCCACCCACTACTAGTCCAGAGACTGTAAACCTGTCCGTGCTCTTTTGTGTTAAGCCGAGAGGATAGAAAAATGACGCTATAGGATTGTTTTGAGAGTCAAATTTGAACACACATGAAGTGAATCCAGCCGTATTTGGGATATCTGCCACCCCTCATGGTTGTTGAGAATAGCACCAGTATTTCACTTTGTTTCCTCTGTAATGGAGCAATTTTAAAAAGCGCACGACTCCCAAGGCTAGCAAAGAGAACCTAGAGCACTTCTATCTAAGCATTGTAATGTTTTAAAAAAGACATATATTGTCCAGCCTCAGGCTGCCTTTGGATGGCTCCTAAATGCTGATGGATTTCCAAGCTATGGCTGTATATAGAACTGGCCATTTCTTCCTGTGGGAGTGTTTTTTGAGGTATGGGTGCCTAGTCCTTCTGATCACAGAGTTCACATATAAAGTGAAAATCTCAGACAAAACAGCAAGGTCAGGAGCAGTTACTTTCCTTTACCTCACTAGTTTATTTTCTTAAAATCCATGAGTCTTTTATAACCTTGTGTTGGTTTACTTTTATTCTGGCCCTTTTCTATTAATTGGAATGTCACTGTTTCTGCTACACAGGAGAGTGTCTGCCTATAACATGTAATAAATGTTCTCTTAAATTCCCTTTTAATTAACAAGGAATAGAAAACATTGGTCACTAGTAAACAATTCGGCACTAATATCTTAGAAGAAACCTGAGAGCCTGTTTCTAAGCAGTGTGTTTTGACTAGCCTATGCCTGTTAGTCAGTTTCTTAAATATTTCACTGACATTTTCAAGGCTTCCTACCTTTTAGGGTAGATATCTTAGTTACTGTGTTGTGATAAAATACCCCAAGCAAAGCACCTTAGGTAAGAAAGGAGGTGTTTATTGGCTCATGGTTGGAGGTGCAGTCATCAAGGCAGAAAAGTCACAACAGCTGGAGCTTGGAGTCACATTATGGACATAGTCAGAATGAAAAGAGCAATGTTTCTCATGGCCAAACATGGTTCTTCTTTTTTCTTCATTCCAACAGCACATAAAATGGTGCCACCTACATTTATGGTTGGCCTTCCCACCGTGATTAACCTAGTAAGAAAATCCCACTTAAGCACCACACACACCAATGTAATCTAAAAAACAAAAACAAAAACAAAAATACCTCATAGAGGCTACTTACCGAAGTGATTCTAGATCTTATCACATTGGCTATTACTATTAACCATCACGGTGGATTATGCCTGTCACACTAGTGCTTAGGAAGCTGAAGTAGGAGTATCCCTAAGAGATGAATCTCTATGTGTATGGATCTTCTATATGTATGAAGTAATAGTGTTTCACAACAATCAAAACACATTGTCTTAGTGCCAAATTCTCTGCCTATATTTCCTATAGCTAAGTCTATGAGTTATCTGACAGGTAACAACATGATCCCATGTAATGACATTGCCTAGGCAACTCAACCTGTAATGCTAATAGCATAAAAAGTATTCTATAGTATGCATGGATCACATTTCTCGTCATTGTTTCACTAGATTGAATGCTTAAAAACTTTGTGTATGTGTGTGTGTGTGTGTGTGTGTGTGTGTGTGCACGTTTTAGCAAGCATGTGTGTGTGTGCCATAGTCCCTGTCTTAGTCATTTTTCCATTGCTTTGATGAGACACAGTGACAAAGATAGCTTACAGAATAGAGACTTCTTTGGGACTTACTACTGCAGAAGGTTATAGTCTATGACTGTCATGGTGGACAGCATGCAGCAGAAATACAGGGATGGTGCTAGAGCAACAGCAAAGTGTTCACAACTAGAGACACAACCACAGGACAGAGAGGAACACTGGGAATAGTATGTTTCTTTAGTGGGTTTTTTGTTTGTTTGTTTGTTTTTGTTTATAGGGCTTTTTTCAAGACAGGGTTTCTCTGTGTAGCTTTGGAGCCTGTCCTAGAACTCACTCTGTAGATTAGACAGGCTGGCTTCCAACTAACTCACAGGGATCTGCATGTCTTTGCCTCCCAAGTGCTGGGATTAAAGGCTTGCACCATCACTGAGGGGCTGGCATGTGTCTTTTGAAACCTCAATACTAACTTCCAGTCACCTCCAACAAGGCCATATCATCTACTACTTCCCAAAGAGTTCCACCAACTATTCAAACATATGAGCCTATGAGTGGACCAACCTCACTCAGACCACTACAGGCCTGTGTCTATGTCAGAGGACAACTTTAGGTGCTGCTCTTCCTCCTCCCACAGTGTTTGAGACTGGGTCTCCTTGACTTTGAGCTCTGGAGATTCTCCTGTCTCTATGACCCACCTTCCTATAAGGCTTTCTGGGATTACAGACAATCCTGCTATTGATTTAAGCTTTTAAGTGAGTTCTGTAGATCCAAACTCAAGTTCTCAGCCTTGTAGGGCAAGTGCTTTTACCTACCGAGCCATCTCTGCAGTCCTGTTTCTACAAATTCTTAAATTAACTTAATTTTTCAGAATTTAATGATGCTGCCTTCCTATGAAGTGCATATAGAAAAGCAAACAAAACCGAACAAGTGAAAAATGTTCTCCTGATTACATGACCCAAATTTCCTATATGTTTACAAAACATACACTTGAAATAACACATGAATGATTCTGAATACAAAATAAATACTAAGCCTCCCATTAGGTATTTTGCAAAATTTTTTCCTGGCTCCAAAGAGCAAATGTTAAATATGTTTTATTGAAAGAAAAAAATGACCTAACCCACAGGAAACATACTCAAGTGTCCCCTCTTGAGTTCCTTGAAAATGAAACCCTGTGTCTCACTAGAATTTACAAAGCCATGTTTCTACTTCAAAGAAAATCAACAAGAATGATTTTCTGCTTAATCTGCTTCCTTTTTACTCCTTGTTTCCTAAAGAATACAGCCAAGGCAATATATCAAAGTGAGTTTTCTCTGAACACAGGGGGCTTGAAGGCAGCAATGCTCACTGCCACTCTCAGATGGATAATGACAGGTGTAATGTATAGGGCATCTCTGCAGAGAAGGGACTCTTCCCTTCACCCTGTGAGGAAGGAAGACATTGAATTAGTGTGCTGCACATACAGATTGCCAAGAGGAGCAGGCCACCAGCCGGAGCAACCAAAGCAAAGAATCCCAAATGCCTTTGTGGTTTACGAGTGGTCATTTTTCAAAGATGTACACATGGATGGAGAGGAGAGGCTGCGAGCCAGTGGAAGCAAAGTAATGCAAGGTTTCACAAGCATTTCTGGGAAGACACTTCCATCAAATATTCATGGCAGTTTCTTGTCTGCGTGACTCGACTTGATGGAATAGTCGTGCCGATTCACCTGGCACCAGATCTCAGACCCCCTTTCCCTTGCCCAGCTAGTAAGTCTTGGCTGTCAGTTATGGGAGCTGATGGGAAATGATAGCCTTATTGAGCTGCTTCATGAACTGTAACTCATTTGTTCTCAAGATCCAGACTGACAGCCCTTGCATTTCTCCCTTCCAGCAAAAATTGAGCATAAATCACTTTATCGTTTTTTCCACATGACACTTTATCAGAATTCTGGAATTCTGTATGAAGTCACAGGGGTTGGTGATAGAAAATGAGACAGCTTCTGTCCTGCAGCTGAGGAGGACTTCCCCCTAGAAAGGCATTAGTGGTACCACAAAAACACCATTGGAATTGAACTAAATCTTTCTTCTTTGAAAGACAGTTGATCAGCTTTGTTTGTTTGTTTGATTCTCTCTTTTTTCTTATTTTTTTCCATGGGAAAGAAGGGGAAGGTGGAGTTATGAAATATGTGTTCTTTAACAAGCCAAAGGTAAATGGCCTAACACTTAGCCTAATCTAGTCTAAAGTGGCTAGTGACTACATTCAATGCTGCAATGCTGGAGTCTCCACAGTGAGGACATGTGCTTTCAAAGCTCATTTACCTTGAGTGAAATTTGTTAAAGTAATTTCCCATCACTTTCTAGTTTAACTTCCTTCTCAGCAACAATTTCCAAGTATTCATAAGTTGTTGCCTCTTATTAGAGCTCATCTTTGGAATTTTATTGCTATCACATTCTCATTAAGAATGTTTGAAAAAGCCATAAAAGGTCATTTTTTTATGTTTACTTAAAATATGTGCCGTATTTATGTATGTATGTATGTATGTGTGTGTGTGTGTGTGTGTGTGTGTGTGTGTGTGTGTGTGTTTGTAGCAATATAAACATGTATAGGTAGAGATAGTTTAAATGAAGTTACAGCACTTGAGATGGTAATGCTATTCCCAAGAGTCATAGACTATATAACAAAAGGCCAGTATAAGGCAAGAAAAATTTCCATTTCTGTGATTAATCATGAAGTCCAAGTGATTCCCAAACCAGTATAAGCTAGTATTGGTCATTGGTTTACTCCCAGTAAATTTCTCAAAACATTGCATACTTTAGCCATAGGACTTGGAAGAACCAAATTGGAAATGACCCAGAAGTCTCTCCCTGACAACTAGCTCTTATAATGCCTGAAGGTGCTGTAGAGCCACCATAAGAGAAGAACAGTCAGTAGTCTTCTCCAGCTACAAAGCCTATGAAACACCACAGTGAGCAGCATGGCAAGATCTCCATAATGGATCAAAAATACCATTTACATTTCAAAAAACACCATGGAAGAGGAGAAAGCATGATTGTCATAGCCAGAAGACCAGAACATCTGCTATGAGATAGTGTATTTTATGTATGACAAAGAGCACACCTATGGAATCTCAACAATATGATCACTAAAACAGGATCAATCAATAAAGACACCAGTTGGTATGCCAATGTGAAAGCTCTCAAGTCCTTATCTGTAGACAAAGAGCCACAAGACGTACTAGCTGCTGAGAGAGGGAGGGTAAGTCCCTTCATAGCTTTTCTGAAAACAAGTAGTCAACCATAAACCATATGCATCTATAGAGAAACAGCTATATATGGCTTAACAGGTGAAGTTTACATACACACACTTGCATATGCATGCAAATCTGTATATGAGAGTGTGTCAAAAATAGAGGAGAGGTTATGAGAGCAACAATAGGTTTTAATAGAGTTTACATATTTTCAACCAACAAACTGATTTTATTGTTTTTTTTCCCCAATCTTCTTGAACTTGATTCACACCTTACCAGATAGAGTTCAGTGTGTACACTCAGGGAAACAATTCCTTGTTCATCTTGTTTTCTTTGTTTTGTGACAGGGACATCTCTGTCTGTAAACTTTCATGGTGTAGACATTTAGGTTTGTGAATACACAATTATATGAACATGTTAAAAATTTTTAAAAAATGCCCCACTTGGCATGTTATGTTAATGGTGTCCATGACTTGCTGATTTCATTAAGTCATAAAGTTTAAATGCATATCTATAAGGGAATTCATGTCCAGTAGAATTGATATGACTCCTATGGAATAAAAACTGTTTCTTGTGCTTGGCAGTGGTGGCATATGCCTTTAATCCCAGCACTCTGGAGTCAGGGACAGGCAGATCTCTGTGAATTCAAGACCTGCCTGATCTAAAGTGTGAGTCCCAGGACAGCCAGGGCTGTTACACAGAGAAACTCTGTCATGAAAAATCAATCAATCATTACAAAAAAAAATTCAAAAATTATTTCTTGTGAGGGGAAAAAAATCTTATGTTTTCATGTGTAAAACATATATACTAATTATATTGTGTACAGTATGTACACAAATGTATAGGATGTCACTGGTATTAGATGCAGTTGCAAATTTGTGGAACAATCAATCTTCATGGGCAAATGAAGGAAATGGAAAGAAAAGAACATTGATATCAGATACCTGTAGTGATATCAATGAACAGCAATTATCTTTTAAAATACCTTTTCTTTTTATGATTTTTTAAAAGCAATCTTATTTTACATAACAATCCCCATTCCTTCCCCCTGCTCTCCCCCTGATCCCCACTGCTACCTACTTCTTCAGCCCTGACAGCTTTGTTTTGATTTGTACTGGAGCAATATCAGGTTTGGTCATTTTTCTGAAGAGATTGGAAAATAGTGTGTGTGTGTGTGTGTGTGTGTGTGTGTGTGTGTGTGAAGTCTACACACTGGAAACTGAAAAATGATATACAGCAGGTAAAGAGAGGAGAGAGACCAACAGAAGATCAGTGATGCCATCAAATACACCCTGGATGCAAATTTTCTGTGTCTGTTTCCTAAGCAACCTTTGCCTGTGATAGACTGTCAAGAAGAACAGTTCAATCCCATTGCAATCATATGCACTTTATGAAATCTCTCTAGGAATTAGCCTCTCTAAAAATAGGCATTGAAGAAGAAGTTATTATCTCATTCTAATTTATTGCCATTTTCACTCGATAAAGTTCCATTTAAATGTCTATGGGGGTCATGCTTATTAGCAAGCCATGAGCAGATCTAAAAGCAGGCCTGAATTAGACTGAAAATTCATGACACCAAATACTTGAAACCCTGGAAGGAATCAGGTGTGTGTGTGTGTGTGTGTGTGTGTGTGTGTGTGTGTGTGCGCGCGCGCGCACGCGCGCGTGTGTGTGTGTTGTGCATGCATTTAATCTGTGCTGCATTTAGTCAGATAGCTGGATTAGTCTAGCCCCAGCTTCTTGGTTCTTTCTATACAAGATGCTAGACACACAGTGTGTATGGAGAGAAAAACAACACAGCCACCCTGAGTGCATTCCTATGAAAGACTCAAATGAAGACCACAAATGGGGCCCAGTCCAACTCTGTCCTGAATACTAGTAAAATGTTCACACTTTGGTATCACACATTTTGAAGGAACTGATGAGGGGAATGGGTATGATCTTATGTCCATGTGAGGCTGACTTCACTATGACAGAGACCAGAGACTTTCCACTGCAAGTTTCCTTTATACATTTCTTTACAAAATGATCTAGTATTAAAGTACAAGAAGTGCCTTTAGAAACCAAACTGACCAACTCTCCATGTTTTCACTTCTATCAAAATATTATTTCAATAGTTTGAGTTGCTAAAATAATTACGCGTAGTGACTTACATTGTAAATTTTATCTCACATCCTATCAAATTTCTGAAGTATTTCTCTTTATTGTATAATGTCTTCCTTTGAAAATCTTATGTTGTTTCTACTTGAATTTTCCTTCGGCTCATTTCATGTGCCTGAGTCTAGCATCTCTTTGACATTTTTATTTCAACCATATTGTTTCTGCCTGGCCCCTGCTGCTGTTTCTTCTCAGTATTGTGCACCTCTTTTCAGTACATCCAAATTATGACAGAGCCAGATTCCCTGACAATTCATGATTGGCCCAGGGACATGTGAGTGCCTGGCAGCAAATGCAGCAGGGGCTGCCAAGGACTAATGCTGTGAACTGTAACACCACTGTCACAACCATCTCATTACAGCCCCTGAAGTACTGGACTTGTTTTCTGTCACTTCGCTCCTCTCCTTTGTTCACTTATTTATTTAGTCATCCATTCCCACACATATAAGGAATACTAAAGTATTCCTTAGCTAAAGTACCAACTACACTGTTAGCACCAATGCCACCAAGAGAAGTAAAATGTAACTCCTGCCTTGGGCAGCTCCTATCTTGAGAGAGCCAAGTATGGGGGCTTTGGATGGCTTGCTGTAGCCCGGCCATAGAAGGCACATGCATAAGAAAGATCCTATCCAAGAAGCTTGTGTATTAGCCTAGGGAGACTGAAGACAAAATCTCATATAGTGCAAATAAGATCAGAGAGAACAAATTCCTCTTCCCTGCACAAACAGCCTTAATATTAACTGATGCCTTCATCCTGTCCTGGGGACCTTAAGAAGTTTACAGATATCAAATCATTTCAAACTAAAGTAAGAAATAATAGCACACTGTTCCAGTAACAAGAAAATCATACAACTACACTTTTGAAGAACATAAATTAAAATAGAAATGTAAGTTTGCATACATACACTTGATAAAAATGTAAGGGATCATGTTGAAGAAATGTTGTGTAGTTAGAATTAATTCTGCTGCAACATACTACAGTGTATCTCTGGAGCAAAGGTAGGGGCATATAGAAACATGAATTCTGAGAACAGGTGTGTAAGGAGTGAAGATCAAAGCCTTGCATCATATGCATTATCTACTTCTCTTACCTTTGACAAGTCTCACATCAGTACACGGACATACATGCAGACACACAGGGGAACAAGCCACTAGGCTTAAAGTGTTGCTTACAGTCAAAATCAATTTCTAGAAGTTACAGAATCAAGCATCCAATCCCAGAAAAGATATGTCTCTTTTCAATCTAATTTACAAATGGACTATTCTTCTTGGCTTTCAAAGGTTGGGGGAACAGGGGAGGAGGAGAGGGTAAAGGAACTGGGATTGATATGTAAAATGAGATTGTTTCAAATTTAAATAAAAAATTATGTAAAAAAATAAAAGAAAGAAAAGTTTCCTCAGATCCCCTAGGAACACCATCCTAATGATTAGCTCACACTATGCTTTGGAGGACTTCCTAATAGTTTACCTCCTTTTCTCCCTGCTGGAGCTCTTACTTAGGCTGACCTCTCTGATAAATAAGAAGCATCAACTTCTAAATTATTTATAACATCCTTTCATATATTTGCAGGAGAACTCGGGGAGCAATTCAAAGAGAAATGCAGCTGCTTCCAGACCCATTAAATAAAAAACCAAGCATGCTTAGTCTCTTGGATATGGCATTTCACTCCTTGGAAATGTTTGTTTTTAATATTTTAATAAAGAGTTGTATAGAGCAGGCATAAATCCCAGTTCTTGCCAGCAAGCCATGGCTCATGTACAACTTGTCTGATGACATTTTCTGTACTGTAAGAAGGATCGTCTGCCTAAAAATTGTTATAGACTTCATAATATTTAAGAAATAATTGGACAAGCGAGTTTTAGAACGGAAGATCCTAAAATGCAATAAAATAGTCAACTAATAACTAGTGATTGAGAAACTGTTGGATCTATTACTTGCAAAAATAGAGAATTTTTCTGTTGAGCTAAAGAGACCTTTAATGCATTGCGTTAAGACAGAAAGTCAATCAGAAAGCAGAAATTGTATTTACAAGGGTTAGGAAAATCTGTGTTTGACACATTAGTCAAACATGCCATTCTAGATAGATTCTTAAATTGCAAGCATTATGTCCACCAAATATACATATGTTTAGTCTCAGGATGGATCTCTTCTGATCATTCTGTCATTGGAAGAAGAAGTAGATTCCAGTAAATCAGAAAAAAAAATTATTCACAGCCCTGATATTAGTAAAGAATGTGCATTCTCTTTTGCACATGAAGTCTGGATGCTAACTGTGTCCTCTTCTCACATGTGAAGCCTAATTACTAATTCATGACAATAGTGTGCCGCAAGCACTTCAAGAGGTTTACAGATAACAATCCTTTAATAAAAAACACAGCAACAGTGGGTTGCATAGTTAACATGAAAACCATCCAAATGAACAAGTCAAGAAACAGAGACAAGGAATTGAAACTCAGGTAGAGTTAGCTACTTTAAAAGGCTGTGCAGTATATTGCTGATAATTGAAATATTCAAGGAAGCTTCCACTTGTATATATGAGTTTGATATAATCTCTCTGATTGAGATGAGGATGATAACGATGATTGTGAAAACTATGTTCTTGGCATCAGCTGCCCTTAAGTATGAATGGTATCTGATCATGTGGCTCTATAATTATTTATTTACCTATTTACTTATTGATGACCATTTGGTTATTTTTCATGTTAGACTTTTATAAGAAACCACTACCAACATTCATGTCTCAATGTTGCATTCATCTCTCCCAGGCAAATATTGCAGAGCACTGCAATATTGCATAGGTGTACATTTATTTTTTTAAAAGTATTTTCAGAAGTTTTATGGACATTTGTAGTCCCATCTGAATGGATGATGTGTTTGAACCCTTAACTGTCTTGCACATAACACCAGTAGCACAGACACTGAGATTGACAATTAATAGATGGGACCTTCTGAAACTGAGAAGGCAAAGGACAGTCGACAAGACCAAACACCTGCCCTCAGAATGGGAAAAGATATTCACCATCCCCACATCTAATAGAGGGCTAACAAAGAACTTAAGAAGCTAGTCACCAAAATACCAAATGATCCAATTAAAAAGTGGGGTACAAAACTAAATAGAGAATTCTCAATGGAGAAACCTAAAATGGCTGAAAGACACTTAAGAAAGTGCTCAACATCCTCAGCCATCAGGGAAATGCAAATCAAAACAACTCTGAGAAACCATCTTACTCCTGTCAGAATGGCTAAAATAAAAAAAACACCAATGACAATTTATGCTGAGAGGATGTGGAGAAAGGGGAACACTCCTCCACTGCTGGTTGAAGTGCAAACTTGTACAGCCACTTTGGAAATCAGTACGGCAGTTCCTCAGAAAAATGGGAATCAGTCTACCACAAGATCCAGTAATTCCACTTTTAGGCATATACCCAAAATATATACATTCATACAACAAGGACATGTGTTTAACTATGTTCATAGCAGCTTTATTTGTAATACCCAGAACCTGGAAGCAACCAAGATGCCACTCAACTGAAGAATGGATGAAAAAAAGGTCGTACATTTACACAATGGAGTACTACTCAAAGGAAAAAACAAAATGGAATCCCGAAATTCACAGGAAAATGGAAGGAACTAGAAGAATCCATTCTGAGTGAGGTAACCCATTCACAAAAAGACAAAGACAGTATGTCCTCACTCATATGTGGATTTTAGTCATAGAGCAAAGGAGTAACAGCCTATAATTCACACTGACAGAAAAGCTAGGAAACAAGAAGGACCCTAAGAGAGACATACATGGTTCTTCAGAGAAGGTGAAAGGGACAAGAACTTCAGAGCAAATTGGGAGCATGGTGGGAGGGGAGAGGGAGTTAGGAGAAATAGAAAGGGAAAAGAGAAGAGGGAATGAGGGAACAGGAAGATTGAGACAGGGAATGAATTGAGGAGAACAAGAAAAGTGATACCATAATAGATGGAGCCACTATAGATTTAAGGAGAAATCTGGCACTAGGGAATTACCCAGAGATCTACAAAGATGAACCCAATTAACAATCTAAGCAATAGTGGAGAGGCTACCTTAAATGCCCTTCCCTGATAATGAGATTGATGACTACCATATATGCCATCATAGAGCCTTGATCTAGTACCTAATGGAAGCAGAAACAGACACTCACAGCTAAACACCGACTTTCTAGGAAATATATACTAACTGATGCAATAGTGGCAAGAATGTCATTGATTTGTGATTGGGTCTTCCACTGGAATACATTTCTAGTTGGTTAACAGCCCATGTCTGGGAAAGTCACAAGCTTTAGGCAGAGTTATTCTCTCTCTCTCTCTCTCTCTCTCTCTCTCTCTCTCTCTCTCTCTCTACTACTACTACTACTACTACTACTACTACTACTACTACATTAATTGGTCTTTTAAATATTTATTGTCATACCCATTTTTCTATTTTGCTTAAACCTAGCCAGAAAAACTTTTTTTGCAATGGGCAATGGATAAATGGAGAAGACTCACACCTGCTCAAAGTCCTTAAAACAAGTGACTATGTTTGGGTCCTCCTTGCACATTCTTGGGAGTTACCCTGCACCAAGTTTCTCCCTAAGCCCATAGCGACTTCCTCTATTACGATGTCTTTTTCATTGTTCTTCCACTGCATCCCTCCCCACCTAGGCCATCTGGTTCTCTCCTGTTCTCAACCCCCATCCCCTGTAGATAGGTAATTTCTCTATCTGGGATCATCCTTGTGTCCCCCCCTAGAGTTATTATTGTTACTTAGCTTACCCGTCAGGAGGAGTGGACTGAGGGTGACCTAGAGGGGAGGAGAAAGAGGGTGGGAGGAGGTGAGGGGGTGGGAGGAGTAGTGGAGGGACAACTGTGGTTGGAATGTAAAATAAAATCAAAATAAAAAATGGACGTAAAAGAATAAGTGACTATGAATTTTCAGTTCTAAATGTTACATCTATATTACACTAATCCCTGTCAATGCTCAGAATGTCACAGAAGTGTTGAAAAAAATGTAAAAAGATGGGAGGAAATGCTGTAAAATGCTTTCTTCTGGGTCTGTCATGGCTGTTCTACTCATGAAGTCACAACAGATATGGTTCCATGCAAAAGATCTACACAAGATCTAGTTATAACAGTTCTAGCATGGACAGGGAGGCATCACAAGGACTCAACCACAGGTGAGAAATTATTGGCAACTGATGGTTGTTGGAGGAGAGGGAGTTTTCCACAGAGACAATGGTACTTTCCACTCTCTAGCGGGTGGTCCCACAACTATATGCATATTGTAAGACTATTGGAGCTCAGTGTGATGATAGAAAAGAAGAAGAAGGAGAAGGAGGAGGAGAAGAAGATAAAGCTGAATGAAGGTCATGTTGGAAGCATCTGGACTTTGGAGGTAATCAGAGAAAGGGAAAATATGTTCAAAATACATTATAATCATGTGACTTTCTCTAAGAACAAATAATAAAAGTTACTGCAAAAAAATATTAGAGTTAAAAAAGAAAAGTTTTGAATGTTGAAAATATATATAGGTTTCTATTTTTTCCAAGTTTTGATAGTTTTTGCTTTAATTCAAAATACTGATATTAATATATAAACATTCTCAGTTTTTTATCCTACCTATTAAATGTCACTCTTCAATCTTCATGAAATTACTATAGTATCAATTGCTTTAAAGTTTATAGTGTGAATTTTTAATTCATCATACATCGTCTTTAAATGATATTCTTTGTACCTACTGTAAAACCACATAACATTTTACTAGGTAAATTTCTAACCTTTGCATAATAATAGCAACATTTTGCTTCTAATGAGAACTGTATTTCACAATATATTGTTATGATTGGTGCTCTAAACAGCTGTTTTTGAAAAGGATTTGAAAAATAAGAGAAACTATTATAAGAAGGTACTGTTATTCATATTTCAGAGTAACTTTCTACCAACCCCAACATCTTCTTTTGCAAGACTCCTCACCCTGTGTTTCAACCATATGAATTTTACAAGGTCACTGTATGGATCCCTCTTCAGTTGAGAAATACCAGAAAACTCATTTTTGTTTCATCTTTCTATAATTCAAAAGCCTAATTTGCTTTCTGCTCCATTTTCGTGGGCAAAAGCAAATGTGCTCAATTAACATTTCCCAGTCAGTGTTGCTATGAAAGTCTGTCTGCTGTTTAGAAAAATCAAAGTTGATATATCAATAATTTTACTCATAACTATGAAATAAAAATAAAATGTATACACTGTAGCAGTCATCAGAGCAATATTCTGAGAAGTATATGTGGATATCAAAATAAAATCTGTGAATTAAATTTATGCTTAAAGGGGAAACAAGATGAATGCATCCAGGATAAGAATGGAGAGTTAAAGTCAGAAACATTCGGACAGGCCAGGGTCTGGCTGGCCTAGCAGTATGTTACAGTTGTTATTGGTCCAACATATCATTCCGAAATTAAAGCCACAATAATGATCTGACAGCCTTACAATGTCTTACAATTTTGGTTGTGAGCCTAGCCTTGAAGAATTAAGCCATCTCTCCAGCCCCAGTCTTAGAATTTCTATGATTCAGTAATTCAATAAAGGATTAGGAACAATTCTGGAGTAATTAAGTCTCATGAGTTTTAGTCAGACAATAGCTGGAGCTAGAACAGATGGGAGTTGAAGCAAGTGGACACAGATGAATCTATCTTTTTAATAAGCATCAGGTTCACTCTGCATGGTGTGTGAATGTCCACTGGTTCAAGCTTTTGAAAGAAAGTCAGGACTAGGCACATCATCTGTGCTGTGTGCTGGCTAACAGTTTCAAGCTGATGTTTTCCATGGAGCAAGGTGGAAAATGTGACATCCTTTGTGAATTTGTCTCAGAAGCCAGGCACCTCTATTGTATTTTATTGCTCCTAATGTTTATGATAGCTGTCCACAGTCAAAAACAGAAGCACAGAGTTCATATCGCCATAGAACATGTATGATAGACACATTGATGGGAAGGTATAGTGTGTATCTTTGAAAAATATGACCTGTCACACAGACTCATAAAGGGAACAGCTGGAAGTAAATTTAACAGAGGAGACAATATCCCAATTAGACATCTCTTGTTACCAAATGATGCTTCCAGTATTGAAATGGAGTTGTTGGTCAAAGGGGTCCTACAGAAACCCCCAAAGAACATAGTCTATTGGCAAGCCTATTGGTTTCTCTCCACAAACTGAAGATAAAGCCCTATAGCTAAAGACAACACCTACACCACTCATGGAACATGAAGAAGTTGAGCTCTTACTTACCTAGAGCCTTCATCCCTAGGAACTACTGTTCATGATTTTGGAAGGCACTGTGTACATTACCAAAGAAGAAAGGCAAGTAAACACCAAGCCAGTTGCAAATCCTATCAACAGTGATTACCTTCCTTCAAGATGTACTAATGCAATAGTGGCATAAAACTTGGGGCATAACCAAGCACTATCTGACTAGATTTAAGGCCCAATCCATGAGATGTAACTCGCCCACAACACTACTCTAAGAGATGTCTATCTGAGATCAAATAGGCAAGGGACCTAGGAGAAAACCAAAATACTATTTTCTAACTAAAGGAATGCAGCAATAAAATGAATCCTGATGACATTCTGTTACATTCATACATTAATATCTTGCTCTGCCATCATCAGAGAGGCTTTTTCTTCTCCTCCTCCTGCTCCTCCTCCTCCTTCTTTTCTTTTTTGAGAGGCAGGGTTTCTCTTTGTGGCATTAGACCTGGCTGTCCTGGAACTCACTTTGCAGGCTAGGCTGGCCTCCAACTCACAGAGAGGCTTCCCTGTGACTAGTACTTAGCAGTAGATGGGAGCAAGTGTGAAGACTCACAGACAGGCAGTTTTCAGAGTTAGCAATCTTAGAACACTCACTCCTAAATGGGATATACTTGTCTATGGGAGAATGAATGGAAAGCGTGTAAGGTCCAGAGGGGATGGAGAACACCAAGGAAGCATGGCCTTCTAAACATTGTGGACCTATGGACACAAACTCACAAAAGCTGTGAGGGCATGCACAGGTCCTCCACCGTCTGTGCTAGATGGAGGTTCAGCGTGGACAGAAGTGCTCACAAGACATCATCCCTCCTAGAAGCCAACTCTAATTGCTAGCTACACCCAAATGAAAACTTAATTTTCTCTGATGAAGATTCACTGGGGGAGACTTTACATTTTTTTAAGAAATAAGGTCAAAGTGGTGTCTATTAAAGAATGCTTCCTCTTTCCAATATGGCACCTGTTGTTACCATGTGATCTACATGTCCTCATATGGCAGACAAGAACAAGCTACTAATTAAGGCCTTTTAGTAAGTGCCCAGAATAACCTGTGAGTGTTCATGTTTGTGATTATGTTCTCATAAATCTAGGCAACACATTTCAAACACAGCAGAGCTCAGACTTCTTGGCATTATAACAATAAATACTATCGTTTTTGAGCCACTATGATGTTTTAGTTTCTTAACACTAGAACATTATTGAAAATATGCAGGTATAATTACACATATTTAACATTAAGGAGCCTATGTATCACAGAATTGTGTGTATCAATCAAGCTGACCTTGCTTAATGGAGCTTATCTGTGACTGGTCTTGCTTATTTCAAAGCCCTGGATGCTCCTCGTCATACTTCAATACTAAAGATCCATGCTTGCATATTTTGTTCATTTCTAGTCGTTGTCAGCTAACAAGAACAGCAGTATTCCACTCAACATGGAATGATTTTATTTCCTATGTCACCTATGAATAGACAAAAATCACAGTTTTAGGTACTGCTTCATCACTGACTGCTGAGAAAAGGCACAGGTGTGCACTGGCCTTGGCAGTTGGTCTAATCCCAACAGCTGAAATGGTTGACACATTTAGATTTGAGAACATGAATTTAGATCCAATGCTTTTTCTTCACTGGTTTGCAGAAGTGTGTGTGTGTGTGTGTGTGTGTGTGTGTGTGTGTGTGTGTGTGTGGTATGTGTGTTCATTCATACCTCAGGGATTCTATATTATTTTAAAAATGATTTTCTTTTGTATGTGTGTGTGTGTGTGTGTGTGTGTGTGTGTGTGTGTGTGTGTGTGTGGTATGTGTGTTCATTCATACCTCAGGGATTCTATATTATTTTAAAAATGATTTTCTTTTGTATGTCATGAAGCTGAACATTTGGGGAGTTATTCAACCATTTATAATAGGATCCAGAGGAACTTACAGCAAATGTTGGATAGCCCCCAAATGATACTATCTGTAGGAAAGGTCAAAGCCTCATAGTGATTATCATTGAACCTTAAAAGACAAACAATTTGCGTGGCTCTGCTACATCTTGGCTCTGTTCAATTTCAGCCCTGCTGAGAATACTACAATGGAAAAGATAGCTGCACTGAGCTGTTCTTCCTGGGTACCTCTCTTCTTTCCTGTCATTGGTTCCGTTTTGGTTTTTCCTTTGCAGGAAAAAATCAAATATAAAGTTACATTCATTTGCTAGTGAAACAAAAATATGTTACCAAGCCAAATTTGAGTGTGGCAATACTTTTTTATATATAAACTTAAAACAAAGACAAAGTTTAAAAAAACACTTTTTTCTGAGATAATTCATGGTGGTTAAGTAGGACAAGGTAGTAGAACTCATAAGTAAACAAGCCAATTTTTGCTGGGTATACTGAGGACAGATATAAAGATGCTGGACATGTTCCTAAAATCTCAGTCTTTCTGTAGGAGTACACACAACTTCCAATAATACCTCTCTTTTTGATCCATAACAGTATTAAAATAATTTACTTTTTCTAACTTAGTGAAACAATTTAAGAGGCCACAAAGAAAGTAGTCACTAGTATATTCTATTCAGTTGTCATTATTTGAAAAGTACAACATAATGAGTCTTAGGCAGAAAAGCAGAAAGTAAACTAAATAAGTATTAAATCACATTAGTATTTGCATATTATATTGATGTTATACTATACTCTGTCTGATTTAACACAATCTATCAAATCACAGAGTCTTTTCTCTTGGTCTGTATCAGTTACATTATTTGCCTCTTGCTTCAATGACTCCCGTGATTCACCATTTAAAACAGCTTATATTTAAATGACATGTGAATGGTATCAATCTAAAATATTGTATTTTTAACAGAAAGCAACATAAAAACACCAGGTGCAAGAAGGTATCTCTGTCTTTCCTCCTAATAATCAGGATATACAATTACCATGAAAAAACATCTTCCATGTACCAGAAAGAAAACAATATTCTGAACATGTAGATATGGAATTACTGTAAAGACAAATCCACACAGGTAAACTCAATGTAATAACCTTCTATTTGACTGGTTACACCCATAAAGTTTCTGGTCACTTTCCCACATCTACCAATTTGATTCTAAACCTTATTATCCTTTCTCTTCTCACCTCTCAGCAGTATATTTCCCTTTATTAAAATTTTTTTGGTGTCATAATTATACATTTAAAAATAGAAAAAAATTTAAAATGGTATGCATGCCACTAAATCTGACCTTTTTTGGGGGGGGTTCCATAGTCACGCAACAATAAAAAAAAAACATCAGAAACAGATAAAAGTTATGTTTTCTTTTGTTAGTATGTCTTTGATTAGGCTAATTTGTAGACCCCCAATCACAGAGCTCAGGAGAGGAAGGTAAAGGCTTTGCTTCCCTCACTATTATGTGACAGGCATTAAGTTAATTGCGATTCATAATTAAAATTATAGAATAGACAATACACATTAACTACTTTTAGCATATATTACTTTGATCTACATCTTCCATCTTTGTGATTAAAAGAAGTCTCAGAGTTGCATGTCTTAGGCAGGATATATAGATCAGTATATTGAAAAACTGAAACTATAGATTAAGGAATTATCTTTTATTTGAATTATGGAAAATGACAGTGAAAATAATGTGAAATAAATCTGTCCACAATACATCTTTACCCTGTTAGTTATTGCATGTAACCACAAGTGACTGGTCCTACTTGTGTGCAATAATGAGCAAAAGGAAATAGAAACTCATGTACAGTTACATTCTTATCAAAATCTCTGTATTCAGCAAA
The DNA here is from genome assembly GCF_943737965.1 of Phodopus roborovskii. Lineage (NCBI taxonomy): Eukaryota > Metazoa > Chordata > Mammalia > Rodentia > Cricetidae > Phodopus > Phodopus roborovskii. Next base: position 12,988,593 of record NW_026125397.1, read on the forward strand.
GCTAAGATGTAAGTACAACACAAAGGAGAGAAGCTGATCTTTTGGACACAGACAGCATTTGAGAAGTGGCATATGAGAAATCCTTTCATATTAAAATATCCAAGTACTTTGACTATAATTAAGTTAATAAACACTTATTAGTAAATACATACACAGTTAAGGGTTTATCCACTAAAAACAGTTTATTTAGTTCTTTACACACACCATATATTAAGAAGTGAAATGATCATATTATGCCGGTTCAAATTTAATATTCTTTTGGTCATTGTAGTTTTGGTTTCCTATCACAAGTGTCAGAGTCAAGAGAGTAGGAACATTACTTGGAATAAATGGGTGAACCTTAGATTTCTGGAAAGAAAACCAAGACAAATGAGCTACTTATGGGCATTTTCAAGGCAGTAGGGCCAACAAAGAAAGACTGTGGCTTTTGGGGTTTGAAAGTAGTTACAATCTGGTCCTTTGGATTGTACTAAAAAGCGATTCACTGATAAGTACAGAAATGTAATGCTACCTAGGAATGCTATGAAACATGTGGTTTAAACATTGACATTGTCCTTGTTGCTATTGTTAACCTATTTGAAAATCTGAGCCAAGTTGATTTGCTGCTTAGATTTATCCTCATAGTGTTTTATATGCATGTCTATCTCATTGTAAAGAAGACAATGCTACACACAAAAAGAACACATGCAGAAGAAACAATAAAAATAATCCATCTACAAACATACCCTCATTATTTTACCATTATTTGTTGTGACTCTACATGGCAATTTTATTAACAGTGTAGTTGGATGATTGGAAACAATCTGGGGTAATGTTGAAACGTACAAGGGAAAGTATTTGGCACACGATCAATTGATAATTGTTTTAGTGTGCTGGTAATGAGCTTCTACATAGGTTCCTTTAACAACTTTAACTGCTGAGAAACTAATGAGTTTTTATTTTCTTAAAAAGTAAATCATTCACAGTTGTATTATTTTCTTTAATACTGACCTCATTTCACTCATTCCCGTGTATTTGTACATGGATAACATGAGTCATTTTAGGTTCTACCTACATATAAACAAACAAACAAACAAAACCCCTCATTTTTAAAAGTTACCTTCATTCTTTCTAACAGTCTCTATTCTTTTTAACTATCTGTGCCTAAAAATCAAATGTGTTACCTTAACTGCACTTTGATGGGCAAATGCCACTAAAAGACCGTGTTTCTAGGCAACCAAACAGAGATTAAGGACAAGACAAAAGAAACAATTCCCTACTTCAATTGTCACAGTAAAAAGGATTTTGTCATAATGCATTAATGCCCACAGAACAGGCATAGTATTTTATTTAATTTCCCATACTCTATCTAAAAAAAAATAATTTTTTAAATAACAATTTTCTAAAGTTAGTTTGATTATTCTTTCTCTTTTTTAAAGCAATACATTACTAAGTTTAATGAGCTTTAATTTACCTAACATGGAAAGAAAGGGAAGAAATTTTGATGATGAGTCAGTGTGTAAAAGTTAGGCAACTACAGGTATTATAAATAGAGAGATCACAGTCAAGGTCAGTTTTCCTTCTCTCCTTTACATGTTAAGGATTTCTAAAAACTCACTTATTATGATGTAGAATAGCAAGATTATTAACAGGTCATGAAAGTACTTCAGGTAGGAACACATCAGGAATATTGACAAAGGTTAATAGTAAAAAAAATTGTGACATTTCTTAGTAAATGGCTGACTTCAGAGTAATAAACCTTTTGATTCATGAATGATCACATGGATTAATCTGGACCATAGAAAGAATGAAGAATTTTACCACTAAAATTGTTTATGTATTTTGGTGACATGAAACTTTCCATCAGTAAATCTTGTTCAGAACATTGAATGCATCTTTTTGTTTTTTTTTTTTTATAAATTTTTATTTAAATTTGGAATAGGCTTGTTTTAGATGCCAATCCCAGTTCCTGCACCCTCCTGTCCTTCCATGTTCTCCTCATCAATCCCCATCCCATCCCCTTTTTGCTCCCTAGGGAGTAGACTTCCATGGGGAATCTTCAAAGCCAAGGCCCTCCCCAATGTGTCTAGGCTGAGATAATATCCCTCTATGTGGAATGGGCTCCCAAAGTCCATTCATATCCTAGGGATAAATACTGATCCACTACCAAAGGCCCCATAGACTGCCCAATACTTCTAACCAACATGCACGTTCTGGGAATCTGGGTCAGTCCTATGCTGGTTTCCAAGATATCAGACTGGAGTCCATGAGCTCCCGCTTGTTCAGGTCAACAGTTTCTGTGGGTTTCTCCATCCTGGTCTTGACCACTTTGCTCATCACTCCTCCCTCTCTGCAACTGGATTGCAGGAGTTCTGCTCAGTGTTAACTGTGGGTGGCTGGAGAGATGGCTGAACCATTAAAGGCTAGGCTCACAACTGAAACACCGAATGCATTTTTAACAGAGTTTATTACCTGGCAGCAAGCAGAGCACATTTATCCTAAGAATCCCATTAAACTACAATGACCAATGCCTCTTAGCAAGTTTACTTCAGTTTTCACTGGAATTTTAAAAAAAAATCAAATTGAAGAAATTGATTAGAGGAGTAAAACACCCTCTGATGTGATTTCTCAGTCACTGTTTCATTCAGTTGGAGATTAAATCTAGACCATTAGATGAACATCCGTAATTTTACAATAATACAGACCAGTGAAAACTTCAGCAGAGGAACATAAGGAAGCAGAGAAGAGGAAGTAAATGGAGATCAGTAGCAATCATTCATGAGATGTAGTTGTTTCTATGGAGTATGGGCTGCAGAATCTCATTAAGTTGTACTAGTTTGTCTGAGAGGAATGCCAAGATGGATAGGGATAATACAAAACACAGACTAGGAAGCAAAGAGTCAAATAATGAATTCTGATTTCAGAGAACATCACCAGTTGAAAGGAAACACTGAAGCAGTATTTTGCAAAGCTTGTACGGAAGATGTAAAGCACCCTCAGGGCATCTCTGATACGGACTTTATATTGTGAGAATAGTTCACATATGCAAAAGACGAAAGGCCGTCAAGAAAACCAAGTCAAGTATTCATTATTTCACCCTTGGAGAAAATGAGATAAAATGCTAAGTTTGCATCAACAGTTGGTGTTGAAAGAACACATTGTTAGAAGAGGTTCTGAGGACTGGGGCACTTCATTATTGTGGACACAAAGACAAAAATATCTTTCAGTTTCAGAATGAAGGAAACACAAGTTGATACTGGCAGGAGCTCAGGAATATTTCTAATGTATTACATATGATAGCAAGGCTAACCAGAATATATATATATATACATACATATATATATATACATATATATATATACATATACATATATATGTGTGTGTGTGTGTGTGTGTATGTATGTATGTATTATGTATGTATATATTTTAACAAAAGCTGTACTGTTTTCTATATACTCCCATGGCATTGAGTATAAGAATACCTTTGGATTCCTAGGTGCCATGTCAATTCTGTTAATTCTGTTCTAATGACTAATTTCTATTAGTTTTCTTCAAGTTGGCTGATCAACCACTTTTCTGTACTTTGATTTTGGGCCCATAAATTGCATATTCAAATACATCTCTTATCCCAGATCCTTCTTTATGTCTTCCATGTTTTTGCTGAGACATTCAAGGTTTTCTGGTCCTTTCATTTGTTCACACATTCACATTGAAGCTCTTTCTAAAAGCTGTAACAGACAGTGCTAACATCCCCTCATCTTAAACCTGGTTAGGTTTACTGTATCTTAATTATTTAGTTTAATCAACTTTTAAATCTAAATATGGCAAGTGACAACTTGATTGAAAACTTAGCAATTGAGTAGTACGCTATAGAATTCAGAGTATTTTATATGCTGGCTCCTTTTGATAACACACCATTGAAGCAATCATGGCATAGTGTCATGACCGATTAATGGAACAAAATTAACTCTTTCGCTACTTAGCCTCTGTTGACTTCTAGGGATGTTGAGCAAAGTACATCTCCTCGTAACTGTTAAGGTTGGGAACTTGGAGCTCATCAAATCTCTACTGGTGCCATTTTGGCAGGTAGATGGCAGTGTCTTATTACTGTCCTGGATGTGTCACTTGCCTCTTCACTGCTCAGTGGGTACGAAGGTTACACCCTCCATGAGACTCTGGGTACCACTCTCATGATTTGCTACTAAATCACATATTTCATGTTAGTAAATTGAACATATAGTTTAGGAAAGGAGGCACTTTTAATATGATCTAGAAAACTGGTTATTGCTTTGAAGTTTGTGAAATAGGCAAAAAGAATCTACAATTATCAGTAGTGATAGTTGTGGTTTTGTGTAGAGAAAGGGTTGCCAACCACTCAGTAACTTTCAGGGTTTCTGAATGCATGCTTACACACAGTTTCCATGAGCTTTTTAGGAGCTCTCCTGTGAACAAGAGGAAAAAAATATATCTGTCTTTCCTGAAATATGAGTCTTAATGTAAATCAGTTGAAAAAGCAACAGAGCTTCAAGGACAAGTGAAGCTACAGCAAAAAAAAAAAAAAAATCTAATGTGTGTCTTTGAGTTCTCTCAAGGACAGAATGAGAAATTACCTTCAATATAAGAAACTTTCTAAATAAGTGATTAAACCCCAAGCAGACCTTAATATCAATGAATATTAAAATCTATTCTTTTCTTAAAACAAGTTCTCTCCCTTGAAAGATCAATAATATTGGAACTTTTAAGTCAAGCTAATCATTATTTTTAATTAAAAATAAAAGATACAAATGAGCAACAGTATATAGAAGAGAGACAGAATCACTACAAATGCTCAAGCAAGAATGTAAAGCAGCTAGAGTATAGGGACTTTACACTGCCAATGTAAATACATGGACCCAATGCACCAATTCCAATAAAGGTTCCACCTGCCAAAATTCACTTTACAGGCATGGAAAACTGACTAGCACTGTAGGTAAGCAGATAAGGTGCCTCTTATCTCTCCAGAAAAAAAAACTTTAATCAGAAAATCTGAAAGGTGGCTTAACTTTCTTTTTTTGAAATACAGTTTCAATTTTAGCCCCAGAGTGCCAAGTGATTTATTACGTACCCCTGAGCAGCATTTTCCTGTCTAACCCTTTGAGGTTGGGATTACTTGTGTGAGCCACTATGCCACACTCAGAATTTAACTGGTGATATAAAGTGCACACAGAAAAGGTATCTAAATAAATTGCTCAATAAATGAAACCATAATTTATTCAGCATCATCCTATGGATGCCTATAACCAAGCCTACTGACTCTAGCTCCATCCCCAGGAAGCCTATGGTCAAAGGAGAGAACTGAGTCCCAAAAGTCAGTCATACATTGACATTCACAATATTTTCCATAGCATGTGTACACACACACACACACACACACACACACACACACACACACACACACACACGTAAGTTCATAAATCCTTCAGAATTGTGATCTTCATCAGTAGACTGGACCAGACAGATTGTGTGTTTCTATCCCATAAGAGTAGGGTGACTTGTAGCATCCCAACTTCTACACAGTGAGTGTTAGGAGATATTTTAATGAAAGACAATTAAAAAACTTCCTATATTTATAAATATCCCCCAGAACATTTTGAGATACTATTTATTATGTAGTAGTGTAATATGATACTAATTTTTGGATAAAGAATTACTTTCTGGACAGGACATGGTGCCTTAGCCAAAAGTAAAAATCTGTTAAATCTTTACTGCATTAAATTTTAAGAAATCTTGTTCATCAAAAAGCATCATTAAGAGAATCAAGAGACAGCTTCAGGGTAGAAAAAACAATTACAGCTATAGAACTAGCATGGAATTCAAAACCAGATTTTATAAAAATGCAATACAAATGACAGAAACCCCAAAGAAAAATGATGAGATTTTGAACCATGAAGTTAAGCAACAGCCAAGAATATATGAAAAGACTTCCAACAGTATTGCTAAACAGGAGGATGCAAAGACAGAGTCCCATAAAATGACAAGGTAAGAAAACTTAAGAAAAGAAATAGTAAACTATGATGGAGAGGAAGGGCTATTGAAACGTTTCCTAGAAATGAATGGGTAGTGACCAAAATAGGAAATTCATGTTGCAAGGTCTCTGTTTCAAGCACTAAGATGTTCTTCTTACACCCAAATCAGCCATTGGCAGGGAAAATGCACAAGTATGGCTACATTAACAAATGTCATTTTAAACATCATTGGCTCACTGGCTTTGTTATAATAAGCCATGCTTGGGAGACTTCTGATACAGAATACCAGAATGCTTACAGATAGCCGGTAGGAGGGCAAATTTGTACAATAAACTCAGAAATGATTTATTATCTTACATACAAAGTGGTGGCTAATCTTTAGTAACTTGATAAGACTGAAAATCACCTAAACACACACACACACACACACACACACACACACACACACACACACACACGGATACTTCCAGAGAGAACTAATAGAGTGGGAAATATTTGAACTAAGTGTAGGAAGAAACACTAGGCTGGGGTATCTTCATGAAAAAGATGCACAAGAAAGGAGGTATCTTACTACTTTAGCCAGACTCTCTCCCTCCCTCTCTCTCTGTCTTTTTTCTTTATCTCCCCCTCCACCCCTCCTCTCTGGCAGCCATGCTGTGAGCTAATCTCCCATTCCCTTCCTACAAGGATGGATTGAAATTTCTGTAAGACCACAAATAAATTATTATCTAAATTATTTTGCTCAGGTATTTTGTCCTAATGACATAAAACGGAGACACATTTCTTCACAGTGATTTCACTCATGGATTATTTACTCCTCAGAAAAAATTCTGGTGGAAGGCAACAGTGATTTGTGGGCATTAGTTTTTCTCTTATAACACTGGCAGCAAAATGGATACATTGACTATAATGTGCGAAAATGGAATACTTTATAGCCAGAAAACAGAAAAGAATGGGCCAAAGGCTCAAATAATTATGATGACATAACAGAGGCTACGCAAACCTACTTATGTAAGTTTTCAAGTACAATTTTCGTCACACTATAATATTTATTAATTCTTGTTAGTTTATAAGGAATATAAATAAAAGACTATAAATATTGTCATAAAAGTCAGGAAACTGGTATCATGACTGAAGAAACTGTACAGAAAAATCTCGAATATTCTATTATGCATTTCTTTATAAAAAAATTACTTATTTAAAATCTGGCTGCAGTTTCCTCTCTTTCCTCCCCTCCCAGTCCCTACCCTCAACTCCACTTTTCTCACCCCCATTTCTGAGGCTAATTCAGTTGACCTAATAATTTGTTTTGTTTTGTGCATTTTCTCATTTGTGCTTCAGTAATATACTTTATGCCAAGAGAAATTTTTTACCTTACTAAATTGTTTGTATTTCTTAGTGTGTGTGTGTTTGTGTGTGTGTGTGTGTGTGTGTGTGTGTGTGTGTATACCACATTTTTCTTATGCACTCACTATCTCAAACACATTTATCTGGTTTTCAATTTCAATAATTATTTAAATCTGTGGAAATAATTACATGTTTCTGAGGAAAGATATTTGAAAATTATCTGTATTTTTTTCAAATTTCAGAAACCTACTGCCAACAAAGTTTTAACTTTGAATATTTGATGTTGTAAACATATATTTGAAATATACTTTATTTTTACCATTGAGGAAGGCAGCATTTATACAACTCATTTGACTTTGAGAAGTTGAGTTGTATTTGCATAGAGCTTTATCCCTATGTTCTAGTGACTTTGATACAGGAAAATACTCTTCACTCTACTAAAATAGAAAAGCAAAAACATGCCAGTAACAAACCTTTTGATCTATAAACCCTGTCTCAAAAACAAAACAAAAAGAATCATAATTTGGTAATTTTCACAAAAATATAAAGTGATCTGGACAAAGTAACCTCTCCACTATTGCTTAGATTGTTAGTTGGAGTCCTCCTTGTAGAGCTATAGAAATTTTTCCAGATTTCTCTTTAAAGCTATATTGGCTCCCTCTATTAGGGTACCTCTATTTTTACTCTCTTCTATTCTCCTCCTGATTTAATCTTCCTTCTCCCTCATGGCCTCCTCTTCCCTCCTCTTCTTCCCTTCTCTTTCTACTAATTCTCTCTCCCCTTCCCACATGCTCCCAATTTGCTCAGGAGATCTTTTCCCTTTACTCTTATCTGGGCGACCATGTTTATGGCTCTTAGAGTCCTACTTGTTTCCTAGTTTCTCTGGTAGTGTGGAGGGTAGGCTGATAATCCTTTGTTCTATGTCTAGAATCCATATATGAGTGAGTACATACCACATTTGTTTTTTTGTGATTGAGTACATCACTCAGGAATGTTTCTTCTAGTTCCATCTATTGGCCTGTGATTTTCAAGATTCCATTTTCCCCCCCACTGAGTAGTGCTCCATTGTGTAAATGTACCACATTTTCTCCATTCATTCTTAGATTGAGGGACACTTAGGTTGATTTAGGATCTGGTTATTACAAATAATACTGCTATGCACATAGTTGAACAGATGTCATTGTATGAATGTGCATCTTTTGGGTATATGCCTAAGAGTGGAATTACTGGCACTTGAGGTAGACTGAGTCCCATTTTCCCGAGGAACCGCTATACTGGTTTCCAAAGTGGCTGTATTAGTTTGAACTCCCACCAGCAGTGGAAGAGTGTTCCCCTTTCTCCACATCTTCTCCAGTATAAACTGTCATTGGTATTTTTGATTTTAGCCATTCTGACAGGAGTAAGATGGTATCTCAGAGTTGTTTTGATTTGCATTTCCCTGATGGCTAAGGATGCTGACTACTTTCTTAAGTGTCTTTCGGCCATTTTACATTCCTCTATTGAGAATTTCTAGTTAGTCCTGTACTCCACTTTTTATTTTTTTTATTTACTTAATTTATTTACTTATTTTACATATCAATCCCAGTTCCCTCTCCATCCCAGCCTCCCATGTCCCTGTACACCCTCTATCCCAACCCCCATTTACTCCCCAGGGAGGGTGAAGACTTCAATGAGGGATCACCAAAATCTGTTAAATCATTTTGGATAGGGCCTTGGACCTCCTCCATTTCTCTAGGATAAGGTAGTATCCCTCCATGGGGAATGGACTCCTGGACTCCAATCCTGCACTAGGGACACAACCTGGTTCCATTGTCAGAGTTATCACATACTGCCCAGACCTCATAACTGTGACCCAAGTTCAGGGGGTCTGGATCAGTCTTATACTGGTATCCCAGCTGTCAGTCTGGGTCCATGAGCTCCCCCTTGTTCAGGTCAGCTGTTTCTGTGGGTTTCTCCAGCCTTGTCTTGACCACTTTGCTAATCACTCCTCCCTCTCTGCAACTGGATACAGGAGTTTGGCTCAGTTTTTAGCTGTGGTTGTCTGCTTCTGCTTCCATCAGCTACTGGATGAGGGCTGTAGGATGGTAGATAAGGTAGTCAGCAATCTCATTATTGGGAAAGGACATTTAAGGTAGCCTCTCCACTATTGGTTAGATTGTTACTTGGGGTCATCCTTGTAGGTCTCTGGACATTTCCCTAGTGCCAGATTTCTATTAAAACCTATAATGGTTCCCTCTATTATGGTATCTCTTCTTTCCCTGACTCAATTTTCTTGCTTCCTCATTTTCTCTTCTCTGCTCCTTTATTCTCCTTCTCTTTCTCCTAACTTCTTCTCCCCTGCCACCCACTTGCTCCCAATTTGCTCAGGAGACCTTGTCTCATTCCCTTTCTGTGGGAGACGATGTATGTCTCTCTTAGAGTTCTCCTGGTTTCCTAGCTTCTCTGGCGATGTGAATTGTACTCTGGTGATCCTTAGCTCTATGTCTAAAATCCTTATAACATGTTTTTCTTTTTATGACTGTGTACTCTACTTTTTAATTGTATTATTTGGTGTTTTGGTAACTAGCTTCTTAAGTTCTTTGTATATTTTGGAAATCAGCCCTCTGTCAGATGTAGGGTTGGTGAATATCATTTCCTATTCTGTAGGCTGCCATTTTGTCTTATTGACTGTGTTATGTGCCTTACAGAAGCTTTTCAGTTTCAAGAGGTCCATTTATTAATTGTTGATTTCAGTTTCTGTGCTACTGGTGTTATGTCAAGGAAAGTCTCCTGTACCAATTCATTCAAGGGTACTCCTCAGTTTCCTTTTGGACTTGAATATTGTGCATGGTGATAGATAAGGATCTATCTGCAGTCTTCTATATACCAGCATCCAGTTATGCCAGCACCATTTGTTAAGATGCTTTCCTTTTTTTATTGTATAATTTTAGCTTCTTTGTCAAAAATCAGGTGTTCGTAGGTGTGTGGGTTAATATCAGGGTTTTCAATTTGATTCCATTGGTCTTCCTGTCTACTTTTGTGCCAATACCAAGCTGTTTTGGGGGCCTATAGCTCTATAATTGAGCTTGAAGTCAGGGATGGTGATGCCTCTCAGTGTTCCCTTATTGTATAGGGTTATTTTAGCTATCTGGGTCATTTGTCTTTCCATATAAAGTTGAGTATTGTTCTTTCAAAGTCTGTGGAGAATTGTGCTGGGATTATGATGGGGATTGAATTGAATCTGTTAATTGCTTTTGTCAAGATGGCCTTTTATAGTACGTTGATCCTACCTAGCCAAGAGCATGGGTGATCTTTCCATTTTCTGGTATCTTCTTTAATTTCTTTCTTGAAAGACTCCAAGTTCTTGTTACTATGTAGGTCTTTCACTTCTTTGGTTAGCATACTCCAAGATATTTTATATTGTTTGTGGCTATTGTAAAATGTGATGTTACTCTGATTCCTTCTCAGTCCCTTTATCATCTGCATATAGTATTCCTTGTTTCTGATTTTAGTTTGATATTGGCTGCTGGTTTGGTGTATATTGCTTTTATTATGTTATGTATGTACCTGTTATCCCTGACCTTTATCATGAGGGGTATTGGATTTTGTCAAATTCTTTTTCAGCATCTATAGATGATCATGATGGTTTTCTTTTTCAATTTGTTTATATGGTGGATTACATTGATGGAGTTTCATATGTTGAACCATCTCTGTGTCCCTTGGATGAGGCCTACTTGATTGTGGTGTAATATTTCTCTGATGTGTTCTTGGATTCGTTTTGCCAGAATTATATTGAGTATTTTTGCATCAATGTTCGTGAGGGATAATGGTCTGTAGTTCGCTTACGTAGTTGTGTCTTTGTGTGTCTTGGGTACTAAGGTAATTGTAGCCTCATAAAAAGAGTTTGGCAATGAACCTTATGCTTCTATTGTACGGAACACTTTCAGAAGTATTGGTGTTAGCTATGTGAATTTCTGGTAGAATTCTGCACTGCAACTGTCTGGCCCTGGGGTTTTTTGGTTGGGAGACTTTTGATGACTGCTTCTATTTCATTAGGGGTTGTGGGTCTATTTAAATTGCTTATTTAAATTGCTTATTTAAATTGCTTATTGTTCTTGATTTAATTTTGGTAAGTGATAACTGTCAAGAAAATTGTTTATTTCCTTTAAATTTTCTAATTTTGTGGAGTATAGGCTTTCAAAGTATGACCTGAATATTCTCTGGATTTCCTCAGTGTATGTTGTTAAATCTCCCTTTATATTTCTGATTTAGTTAATTTTCACGTTCTCTCTTTGCCTTTTGGTTAGTTTGGATAAAGGTTTGTCTATCTGGTTGACTTTCTCAAAGAATCAACTCTTTGTTTCTTTGATTCTACTTTATTGATTTCAGCCCTCCATTTAATTATTTCATGAGGTCTACTCCTTTGGGGTGAGTTTGTTTCTTTTTGTTCTAGAGGTTTCAGTTGTGCTGTTAATTCTCTAATGTTACTATTCTCCAGATTCTTCATGTGGCTTCTTAGTGTTATAAAATGTCTTCTTTGTTCTGCTTTCAAAGTGTCCAGTAAGTTTGGTTATGATGAGTTTTCGTTGTCATTGAATCCTAGGAAGTATTTAATTTCTTCTTTATTTCTTCCTTGACCCAGGAAAGGTGCAATTGTTCATTGTATGGTTTGTACGGTGTTTGCAATTTATATTGTTGTTGAATTCTAACTTTCAAGCATGGTAGTCTGATAAGATACAGGGGGTTATTCTATTTTTTGTTTGTTGCTGTTGTTCCTATTGAGATTGGTTTTGTTGCTGAATATGTGGTGAATTTTAGAGAGGGTTCCATGTGGAGGAGAGAATAAGGTATATTCTTTTGTGTTTGGATGGAATGTTCTATAAATGTCTGTTAAACCCAATTGGGTCATAATTTCTGTTAGTTCCTTTGTTTCTTTGTTAAGTTTCTGTCTGATGGTCCTGTCTAGTGCTGAGAGTAGGGTGTTGAATTTTTCCACAATAAGTGTGTGAGGTTTTATGTGATTTGGTTTGCGTTTTAATAATGTTTCTTTTATGAATGTGAGTGCCTTTGTATTTGTGGCATAGATGATCTGAATTGAAAGTTCATCTTCATAGATTTTTCATAGATGAATAAGGAATGGCCTTCTTCATTTCTTTTGCTTGTTTTTTGGGTCCATTTTATTGGAAAATATTTTCCCAATTCTTAATGTCTGTCTTTGAAGTTGAGGTGTGTTTCCTGTATGCAGCAGAAGGATGGACTCTGTCTTTGTATCCATTTTGTTAGCCTGTATCTTTTTATAGGCTTTTTAAGAACAGTAATATTGAGGTATATTAATGACCACTGATTGTTTATTCTTGTTTGTTTAGGATTTGTTGTTAATGGTGATATTTTGTGTTGTTTTCCCCCTTTTTCCTTTGGCTGTTGGTAAATTGGGATCATCTATTGCCTATGTTATTGTGGGTGTAGTTAACTTCATTGGGTTGGAATTTTCCTTCCAGAACTTTCTGTATGTAGGGCTGGACTAGTTGATATGAATTGTTTAAATCTGGTTTAAATCATGGAATATTTTGTTTTTTCCATCTATAGTGAATGAAAGCTTTGCTGGATATAGTAGTGTGGGCTGTCATTTGTGGTCTTTAGTGTTGCTAGATTACCTATCCAGGATATTCTAATCTTTGGTGTTTCCATAAAGAGGTCAGTCATAATTCTGATAGGTTTGCCTTTATATGTTACTTGGCTTTTTCCTTTGCTGCTCTTCATATTCTTTCTTTATTCTGTATGTTAGGTATTTGTATTATTATGTGGCAATGGGACTTCTTTTTGTGGTCCAGTCTATTTGGTGTTCTGTCAGTTTCTTGTACTTTCATTGGCATATCTTACTTTAGGTTGCAAAAGTTTTCTTCTATGAATTTGTTGAATATATTTTCTGTACCTTTGAGTTGGGTTTCTTCACCTTCTTCTATACATATTATTCTTAGGTTTGAACTTTACATGGTGTCCCTTATTTCCTGGATAATTTGTGTCTGGGATTTTTTGTACTTAAGATTTTCTTTGGTCGATGAATCTATTTCTCATAGTGTATCTTCAGCACCTGAGATTCTCTCTTTGATCTCTTGTATGCTTGCATCTGTAGTTCCTGATCATTTACCCAGTTTTTCTATTTCCAGCATTATCTCTGACTTTTTTTTTATGCCTCTATTTCAGCTTTCATACTTCACACTGTTTGAACTGGTTCTTGCAAGTTTTGGTCTGTCTTTCCTTCTGTATATTTTTTTAATTTTCTCATTTGCTATTTTAGGGTCTCTATCATCATCATGAAGTTGTTTTTTGAGTTATTCTCTTCTGCTTCATCTGGGTTGGGATATTCATGGCTTGTTGGTATGGAATCCCTAGACTCTGGTGTTGTCATATTGATCTATTTGTTGTTGACTGTGTTCTTATACTGTTGTCTATTCACCCATTCTTCCAGTGTGTACCTGTGGGGGTCTTTTTCTCTCCTGGTGGGTATGGGACAACGGTTCTCTTTTAGTGGGTGCAAGCAAGTCCAATATTCTAATGGCTCTCCTCTTCCTGTGGGTGGAGGAGAGACTAGGACATTGGCAGAATTTGGATGGACTGGTCTGCCTGGAGGGTTCCCCTGTGCGGAGTTTCCAGTCCTCAAGAGCTCTGAACAGTGCACTAGAAGGCCCATGTTTAGCATTATATTGAAGTATAAGTCATACTTATTCCAGGCACATAAGTAAAATACTGGAGTTTATTTTCATCTTTCTAGACCTCCTAGGGTCTCAGGCAGTATTGTGACTATGGTATACTGATCTTTCTCAAGACAGAGGCATTAAACTATTCTAGCACACATTTCGTTTGTTTTTCCACAACTTATAAAAACACAAAGTACTAATAGGTTCCTGTGCCAAGTTGATACATTTATCTTTAAAGATTAATGATGTATGACTGCTTTAAAGTTAAAAATAAATTCAAATTTTTTGAGTTCATCTTTTTTTTCCTATGTAGATTTTCCACCCTTGTGAGACATGCCAACATCATATCCCAGAGGTGAGTAACTTTCTGTGTTATTTCTGAATCTTCTTAATCCTCCCACACATAATTCTAATTCAGTAGCATGTGTGATAGTTATTCTTTCGTTTTTATCTCTCCCGATTCTTAATGATCTCTGGCCTGAATTGCTGAAACATACTCTCTATTAGTAGAGGCTCCCAGACCTTCTTCCATCTAATTAAGCTAAAATGACATGATTGAAGTCACAGTTATGTTTCTTAGCTGTATTTCATTAAAACACTTCCCTTTAGATATCACCACCAAGCAACTACACCTTTCCTAAAATCCAGATAGCGAGCATTCCCCAAATCTCATTGCATTCAATTGCATCTTCTTTCCTCATTTCCCACATTATCTTTGTTCCAAGAATTACTCATAGTTTTGGATTATCATTATATTTCTCACATTCTATTTTAATAATTACATCACATCATGAGATAACAAAGTTTTGTATGACTAGAAAGAACTTCTTAATTCCTGTGTTGAATAAGATAAAGTTTTAGAGGGTAAAACAATAATACTTCTCCCTCATGTTCAAACCCAAAGTGCCAGGGAAGTTACCCTGAATTAAGTTTCTGAAAACTTTTGTTTGTTACTGTAACTCCTAAAAGAGCCCAGTTCTCAGTAAATGTGCATGGATGACACTAAATTAGTAATTACAGAATATATTTTTGCAAGACTAAATAATACTTATTAAGACACTCTAAAATCTGAGGAAATTATTCTCAGTGTGGAATGGAACTGTTTTCCTGTGATGCAATACATCAACTATTTATCTAAACATGTCTATATCCCATGTATAATTTGCTTTTTATATAGGAATGTAATAAAAAAAAGAGTGAAACTTATTTTTTTAACCTGTAAGTGGATTGAACATAATTGCCTTAAGGGGTAAGGAAAGAGTTTAATTCTAAATCACTACACACTACACAATAATGTACCCACAAAAGGGTGTCCACCACTCCAAGTCAGTTAATGTTAGGAACACATGTACATCAAAACTTTTATTAGCTTTCTTTTCCTTTCCAGAAACTTGGAATACAAAAGCATCACATATTTATTATACTTGAAGTGAATTTTTAAGACAAAGTTTGAATACCTTATTGGTAATAAATAAATTATAGAAAGTCCAGTTTCTAGCTATAACTCAAATATAAGTTACCTACTAACAGAAAAGTCTTTATTACATAAGTGAATTAAATAAATGTTACAATTTTACACCAACCTCTGCACTGAGTTTTAGTCATGCATTGAACTGGAAGACTGTGATAGGTAGGAACAGGACTCTACTGGTGTAGCAAATGGGAACACCTCCAAACTCTAAGCACTAAACTATTCTTCAGAGTAGCATAACACATTTGCTAGTCTTTGTATTCTTTATAACTTCTTATTGTTCCATTTTTATAACATGCTGAAGAGGCCATATAAAAACTTTTAATGTTAGTTTACTGAAATTTCTTACTCTAGATTTCCAGAAATATATCAGAAAGGCTCAGCTAATGTTCTGAAAATTGAAGGTCAAGCTACCACTTTTGTTTCTCATGCAAGCAAGGCTATGGCCAGAGAAAATTTTCTGAGCAGGCAAGCATTGTGCTTTTGGAACGTGATTATCTATTCATCTCTGCCTTCCTATCACTTAATTACTTACCTATTGGCCTGTCTATCCTCTATACATCAGTCAATTGTCTATCATATAGCTACCTACAATTCTGTCTTCTATTCCTTCTGTTTTTGTGGAGATCCGCTAATTTAGGGATATTCATGATTTGGAGTTCATGCTTTACTTTTATCTTTTCTATCATAATATAATGCTAGCATGGGGACACAAGAAGTGAATCAATTGGTAAGGGGTGTTTATAAAACTCCCTTCACAGATTACAGAAACATAAAAGCTGAGGAGGGTTATCACTATGCCATTTTATAGATAACCAGAGGGCATGATGTATTTGAACTCATTTGGGCAGAATGATGGCTAGTTGTTTGTTTTTTTTTCTTTATGGAGATGTAAAAGAAAGAAATCTATATAACATATAGCTGGTCTTGAAATTAGACAATATAAGTGTTATTCCCAAAATATAATGTCTAGTTCTCTGTGGTACTTTCATATGTTGAGAGTCCCTTAGAGATATAAAACTTTATGAACCAGACAATATCTGAAATTTTAAATACAGGAAACCTGGGCCTAAATTATTCCCTTGTTACCTAGAATTTACTTTCCATCAACTGAGTTTATCTCCTTTGGCCTTGGTGTCCTCACATATAGGGATTTATGGAGATGCTTATGTGAAATTATAAAATCTTCCAAATGATAGAAAATGGCAAATATAATATGGTTCCTAATGTTGCAAAGCAACCACCTTGGCAGAATATGAGTATGCATGGGGCCAAAGATATGTTGCAAAGTACAACTTAGAATGATTGGGGTGGGGGCTGAAAATGTGCTTCAACCCAGTTTACATAAGTATCTGGCACCTCGTGATGACTCTTTAACTACTTATAGTTGCATACACTAACAGTCCTCACTCCTCATTTCAGCAATGTTCTGTTATACTTTTCCATAAGTTTTATAAAACAATCTGTAACTTTAGAGAGGACATTGCTTTGCACAAGTCATAAAAGTAGCAAGTGGCCTAGTCAAGACTGTAAATCAGGCCTTCTGTTTCGGATTCTTTCCACCACCTCTTTCCTATGTCCCAGTCCTCTTAATATATAAATCACATTTCATGAGACAATTCCCACACTGGAGTGAAGCATTGTATTAGGCACAGGAAGAATCATTCTCATTAGTGTATGGTTCCACCTCATGGACTGAACCAATGTAGAACAATGATGCAAATTAATATCACTGCCATTTTTAGTTAAAAGTTAATTTCATACACCTTGATTATTTAAGTCCTTCCTACTGCTCAAGTAAGTCTGACTAAACCAAGATTTTTTATTATTATTATTATTATTATTTAATTTTTAGTTTCCTCAACATTCCACAGCCACAGGTTTTATTTGTAAGTTGACAACCTGACAGAATGCAAGATTCAATGAAAAGAAACATACATTCGACTTTGAATAGAGTAAGGGGATGGGAAAACACTAGGAACACTGCCTGATACCCAAGAACCTACACTGTATAGCATGACATCACTAGCATTCTACTGAATTTTTAAATTTCTGTCAGTAAAGTAACTTTTAAATTGCTCTACCCTTTAAGAATTAATAGAAGGGAGGCTTATTTTCTTCTATTTTAAATATGATTTTATGTATTTGGGAAACACAGCTATGAAGTGTCCTGCTGTGGTGTGTATGCTTTGAGGGCCTTTCCAACTTTGGAATAATTGAAAGTTACTTCAACGTTTTTATGTTTTGAAACAATTTTAGTAATTTCTGAATAATTTAGTTTTCTGTCTGTACTAAAATATAATGGAGGAAGTGTAAGCATCTTCAAAGGGTATTTGCTGCATTGGCAGAGACTAATAACATATTTTATGAAAGCATCTTAGTTGGTACTAGATACTACAGTGAAACAGTAGAGGTTGCATGAGCAGTTATTTTAGAAATTCCATTGTCCTGACTCTAATATAATAACTAATAAAATAATTTGAAAGACAACATATACCACAGTGGATTTTCATCTCTTTTAGAAGTTTTCATTTCAGCGAAAAGATAGCAATCAGCATGCTTGAAAATAACACATAAATATCATTCAAAGTATAGGTGTAGCTATGTGTTGCTGGATGTTTATTCAAGAATGTCATGCAATGAGATCCCATTTCCATGATGTCAAGGCAGTTGGTTTGCACAAGTATGCTAACTCTATGACACTTCTGTAATGACAGAATTAACTAATACTTAATTTCTGAGGGTCTTTGTGGTTGTTTAGTAGTACATGATTATACATTATCCTGGTTTTGTCTGTCTGAAGAATGAATATATTTCAACAACTATTTGTCAAAGAAGGAAGTGGTTAATTTGTTTCGTCTTGATATTTTAGTTTCATAGAAGTCATCAAAGGAAATACAACTAACCAAACACTATTCAGTTAGTGTTGATGAGTTCATAAGATCATAAAAAGTTGATGCTTTGACTGTGCTTATGCTTACATAAAAATAATTTATGAAAACACTCAGTATTTTCCTAGGTTACTGAATATCCTCGGGGGTGGGGGGAAGGAGTTGAAATGAAGAACTCAATATCCTATATGACATCCTTAATAAACGATATTCGACTTCACAGTTTGTGGTAGGAAAGTCTTCCCTGATGTGGAATGTTGTGTATTTTGATTGGAGCTTGGAGGGGGCACAATCAGAAGTGATTTCAGTAAGGCCACAGTAGCTTCTATTACTACAGAGAGACATGTTTTCAACTGTGTGAAGCCTCTCATTTACTAAACAAATATTTGTTAAGTAGCTACTCTGTGTCAGGCCTTGGTGAACAAGACAAACAAAGTCCTAGACTTCAAAAGGTCACATCATGCCAAATCACCATTGACATATTAAGAAAACAGCAGGCCAGAAGGACAGACTGATTACCAATACTTGCTGACCCCTTCTCCCACACATACAAACAGCACTGTCACCAGGTGACAGGTAAATATGTGACAAGAATAATTTCTCATATATTAGCTCTTACTGTAGGGAGCTCTGAACTTGGAGCTTCAGATAGTTCTACCCAGAGAAGAACATTCATGTTCAAAGTTTCAACCTAGATAGCACAGCTTTCACTATCTACTGTGCAATTGTTGCTCATATGTCTCCTATGTGGCATAGTGCTGGGGGTTTATAACATAACTATGCATCTCATGGAAAGCAAAGCCAGGAAGCAAACATTTCCTTCAAACCGCTATACCACTTAGGAACAAGTTTTATTAAAAATGCCCAAATACCCTCAGAAATGTAGTCCTTTAATATTCAGAAACATCTTGCTTTTTGTTTTATGAGTCCCCTTTAGGGTTAGCAATGGCCATTTGCTAATTCCACTAGCTGTTAGGAGATCCTCATAGTAGGTCTTCTTCTTTATCTTGCACACCTAAGCTCTCAATTATCAATTCTCATGATTTCCATGGTAGTGGTTGTTCACATTAGTGCATAGATGGGTAGCTGAGGTTAACAGAAGAAAATCACAGGTTCTGGGATAGCCAAGATTGCCTTTACACCCTGATAGTCTCTACTGTAATACTTCATTTGAAAATCATGCAAATCAATTTTGAGGTCATTATTTCTTGAATACAGGTTTACCTCAGCAAGGAACCAGGAGATCAGGGATGTTTTCCTGTCAGTGTGGGGAAACATTCATCTGCAAATAGTATGTCTCCTACTAAAGAAAAAGTCTGCTCAATGCAGACATTGATGTTCAGACAACTTATTTAATATAAAGCTTCCCTTCTACAACTAACACTGTTAACCCAGAGAAATGTTTTGATTCAGTGAGTCTATTTCACAGCAAACCTTCACTTGTTTGCATCAATCTAATTGAAAGAATATTTAAATTCTTTCCAAATGATCAGTAAACAGCCATATTCAAGTTCCCTCAAAACTATTCCACCTCAAGTGAAAGAATGTGCTGGAATCTTCTTTTTCAGGCCTCTATAAGAATAAAGTCATGGAAGATAATTCTCTACCCACTCACATCTGTGTTTTTGATAGCAGAGCTTTTGTGGGAAATGACTAGAGAAAAATTATTTCATCCTGGTGGCAAAGATGATGTGTGGGAGAGGGAAAGAGGGAGGGAGGGAAGAAGGGAGGAAGAGGGAACTGGGATCGATATATAAAATAAAAATAAAAAATAAATTAATATAATAAAAACAATTTACTTTTATAAAGCACAGAGAATTAAAAATAAGAAAGAACAAAAAAAGAAACTACACTTCTGTAGAGCTTTGGGTTACCTAGCAGGGCTATTGTCATTGTTCTTACAGCCATACTGTCAAGTTACCTTAAGCTTTTGAATAACTAAAGTGGTAAAATATGAGAAAACAATCAGGCTTTGTGCCATACACCTGTAAACCCAGATTCATAGCAGGCAGAGGTTGGAGGATCACAGCATAAGGCCAGCATGGGTTACATATTAACTCCAGGACAATCAAGGCAGTTTGGCCAGACATTATATCAAAACACAAAATGACAAAGAGCTGGGTATATAGTTCAGTGCTAGAGGATCGGCCTAGGATGCAATATCTAAAAGTCCTGGGTTCAACCCTCAGTTTCCCAACAAAACCAGGGGTGTAGTGGGGAGGGAGGCGCTATATGCAGTGTATATATAGCCTATAAGGATATTTTTTTTATTGCCTGGCTCAAAACAATTTACTTGAATATATTAACTGATTCAAACACATACACAGGTGATTATAGCTTGATTATGTTAGTGATTATATTAGTAGTAATATAATTAAGTAATATAATAGTAATTAAGACACTTTTATAAACTGTTATTTTCTTATAACATCTCATTGGTCTTGCAGAGTGTGAGTGTGTGTGTGTGTGTGTGCGCGCACGTGTGCATGTGTGCATGTGTTCATACATACATAAATATGAGATGATGCAAGAATTATTTTTCTTGTATGATTAAAAAAATTATTTCCCTTTCCCCTGTTCTCTTCACAGACCCGTGAAGAGGCGTGTATCCTCAGGATTTCATTAGGTTACAAAGAATAAGTAAACTATGCTATGTTAACATTAAAATGCCCCTCCATAGAGATAATATATTTGCATTTGTATTAATTTATTCAGTAATATTTAGTAAACACTCATTAAGTATCCATTGCTATGCTTAACAAGGGTGGAACCAAATGAATATAAAATACCAATCCTGCCCAGGGGGTCATATCCAAATAACAGCAATATTGTTACAACAGATTTTTAAATTGTTTTCTTAAATTTTCCTGTGGGTCTTGCTGATACAAAGAAGACATTTGAATATAACAAAAAGACAGAATGGGACCATATGGGAAGGGAGTGAAATATAATGGAAGTAAATTTACTCATAGGCACCCTGAAATTGTCCTTACTTGTGGAAGTCAAGTTCTACAAAACCAAGGTAAACCTATAATTTATGACTAATGATGCTTTGCATATAGAGGAAACAGGGATCTTTTTTTGGTATACAGTTCTGTTAGAAGACATCTATTGAATACACATCAATGAACTATTAACATAAAACTCATCAAACCCATTAAGTTCATGCTGAAATGAAGCTTCTACAGCTCTGAAAAGGTCATCACCACCTTGTTGCACCCTGGAACCCTAGTGAGCATTTTAGCACCGCACTCGGGGGATGTATTTGTTGTTCTTTTGATGCAACTAATGCCTATAAAACACAAACACGAGACTCAGTGCCCACGTGGAGTTTATTGAGAGAGGGGAGAGAAAGAAGGGGTAGCTGGTGGCCAACCGAAAGCAGGAGAGAGAGAGAGAACAAAGAGAGAGCAAAGAAGCAGAGAGGCAGAGAGGCAGAGAGAGAGAAGCACTTGGCGTGCTTGCTTTAAAAGAGGCTTGC
Organism: Phodopus roborovskii; assembly: GCF_943737965.1. Lineage (NCBI taxonomy): Eukaryota > Metazoa > Chordata > Mammalia > Rodentia > Cricetidae > Phodopus > Phodopus roborovskii. The sequence goes on from NW_026125397.1 coordinate 13,010,444, forward strand.
GCTTGAGTAACTGAGTCCTCTGGCCACCAGGTAAAGCTGATGTAGGGATGACATGGCCATGAGCGTCCCGCCCATCGTTGGGGCAGGGGTCAGCTGGCTGCTAGTTCCTAACAGTATTAATTAGCAAAATCACTGACACAAGGCCATACCATGCCAAAGACAAAGCAGAAAATTCAAAGGATACGTGCACACATTGTGGGAATGAAGACGAGGGGAAGAGAGAGTAGTTTGTACCAACCTCAGTAAAGAGCATATTCCCTGTGGGCTCACAATTTTCACCACCATGCCTATCCTCCCCATAGTAGCACCACGTGAATGAATAATGTGCATATAGAGGAATCCAGTAAGTAGGGAAATTGGATCGCTCAGAACACACACACAAACAACAAAGTGTTTGTTACACTTAATCTGAAAAACTGTGACACATGGTCATATTGGGAGTAACTAGAGTGGTGAACCATGTAGCTATACATTTATTTTTCTTAGAGGAACACGTGGACCAGGAACTTTAGAAAAGTTGTGTGAGAAATGCTCGCCCCCCAGCAAAAAAAAAAAAAAAAAAAAAAAAAGAAAAGAAAAAGAAACTAAAAATCTGGTTGGATTAAGACTTCTGTATTAACTGTGACACAGAGGCCTGGAACTTTTAAAATTCGTAGCTGAATAATGAATATGAAATAAGTGTGTTCCTTATTAAAGTTGTAGTGTCCTTATAACCACTGAATTAGTATTTATCCAGTAGTAATGTGAATTTTTAATTTTGTTTTCGGTGGAAAATGAATTTATAAATATAATGATTTGGTTTAGAAATTCGGAAGAAGTTATTCATTGTAGCCAAAAATTGGAAACAGCCTACATGACCATCGATGGATACATTATTAGAGAAAATCTGGCACATTTCTACAATGGAATGTCACTCAGCTAATAAAAACATGAAATCATTAAATTCACAGGTAAATGGAAGGATCTAATAAAAATCATCCTGAGTTAGGTAACCTAGATCCAGAAATATATTCATTTATGTGTGAATGCTAGCTGTTACATCATTAATAAGCAACCTACAATCCATGTAAGTAAGGGACTAGTGGGTGGGGATGGATCTCCTTAGGAAGGGGAAATAGAACAGATAGTATAGACAGATGGGGAGGGGGGGTATTGGAATGAGAGGATCAAATACAGAGGGTAAGGGTGAGCAAGAGTAGGAACATAGGTAGGAGCAGTCAAAACTAAGGACCATTTAAGATGTTGTATAGAACCTAATACAATAGAAGCTTGCTAAAATATATATGTACATGATGGCAATAAATGAAATCACTAAATTGAGAATTATGTACACAAGCTCCCATACCTAACACAGAAACTGTCTGCAGTGAATAACCATTTGTAAATGGAAAAGATTTTTCTTTCTTCAAGCAATCTCACTGGGAAATCAAACCACTCTTAAGGGTAGGCCCCATACCTAGAAGCAGATGGCCAAAACAAAATGGACCAATGGCATCTTTGGAGGCTCTGTCTCACAGTGTGTGTCAGTTTATTTACTTTTAACCTTATAGGTCATTATGTATATATTATGGCTTCTGGGTTTGTGCTATTCCTGGATATGCTGTGAAAACATTGTGTGTGAGTGGAGGGGGGTCTGTATTCTTAGGAGCTGTTATGATCACTGGAGGTAATTAAGTGGCATCCCAAGCCTTTACCACGTGCCATCACCTCCCTCTGGTTGTGACAACCAAAAATGTCTGAGAATCTGAGAAGAATAGCACAGAATAGAGCGATGGTTACTTATTAATTTGTTCAGCTTAATTCAGCTAGTGCCTATTGACCCTGAGTCAAATCTCAGACTGGGTTTGGGTAGAAATACAGAGACATACAAGACACAGATTATGTTGACTTCCATCTGAGGCTTTACCACTTGTAAAACAAGTAAAGCAATTAATCCATTTTAAGAGGTGGGAAATGGGCTTTCTGATCTGTAGGGATTGAGACATCAATCTACAGATTTAGTTGGAGGCATTCTGGATGTGACAAAAATCCAGTTCTGAAACCATGGAGCTACCAACAAACGACCCTTGTTTTGTTACTTGTACACTTATTCTGCAATTCACTTCAGGGTCTGCTCTGTCTGGCCTTTAGGACAGGAAGAGTGTTCTGTAGGTGGAGCATGGTGGTTGGTTGCATGTCCTCAGGGGTGGAGTCTGGCTACTCAGGAGTGGGGGCCTTTGGGAGAGGGGCTTACAAAAAGTGCTTTGCATGATATTATTTTCTTCTGTTCTTTCAAGTTGTGCCTAATGCTGTTACTGGACACAAAGCAATGTATTATTAGGATGAGAAATATTCAAACAAGGTGCTAAGATTATTCCTTACACTTTGATTCTGAGGCTCTTTTGTTTGTTTGTTTGTTTGTTTTAGGTTTTCAAGACAGGGTTGCCCTGTGTAGCTTTGGAGCCTGTCCTGGAACTAGCTCTTGTAGACCAGACTGGTCTCAAATTCACAGAGAACCACCTGCTTCTGCCTCCCAAGGGCTGGGATTTAAGGTGTGTACCACCAACACCCGGCTCAGCTCGAGGCTCTTTTTTTAACCACTGGAGTTTGATTGTCAAATACTTTGGGACTGGAGTGATTGAACAGTAAATTAAGAGTCTTGGAGAAGAGCTGGATTTGGCTTCTAGCTCTAACATGGCAGCCCAAAATTCCTTGGAACTTCAGTTCTGAGGGTTCTACCAACATCTTTATATCTTTGTTCACTCTCTATATGTAACGAGTACGGTTTTTTCCGCCTGCTGTCCGGTCTTGTCCCGCCACCAAGCCAGCCCCAAATAACACACAGAGACTCTGTATTTGATACAATACTGTTGGCCCGGTTACTTGTTACTTATCGGCTAGCTCTGCCTTTAATTATTAACCCATTTTTATGTATCTTTACATGGCCTTGTCTTACCGGGGAGGCGGCTGGCGTCCAGCTCTCTCCAGACTCTCCATCTTGACCCCTCCTTACTACTTCCTATTTCCTCCTTGTCTCCTAGTCCCTCCTATCTTCCTTTCCTATTGGCCAACAGTGCTTTATTATTAACCAGTATGAGAAACATATATACATAATTGCATCTCCCATCATCTCCTCTTTTCTGTTTAAATAAAAAGAAGTGTTTTAACCTTAACATAGCAAAATATATAACACATCAGTTATCAAATAAGAATCACAGCTAACAATATTTAGTCCATTAACATTTAGCAAGACTAAAAGAAACTATTCTATCATCTATCCTATATTTGTGAATCTAAAGTCCTATATGTAACTTATCTTTAAACCTAACTAAGGAAAACTATAACCATTACTATCTGTCTTCAACTCTTTCAAAGACCACAGAAGGATAGTATATAAACTCTAGAAATGACAGAGACAACTCACTGCCTGGTCACCCGAAGTTCTTTTGTAATCTTCCATCTTCAGCCCATAGGCCATAGTGTGTCTGGCAGACTCTTCAGCAACGCAGGAAACTTTAAACTGTCTTCTTGTATTGGCAGTTTGTCAGTCACTTTTGTCTGTGTCCTGCATGCTGTCTCGCAGACTCTTCCATGAAGCAGGATCTCTGTTAGCAATGTCCATCTTGAATCAGAAGTCACTTTCCTGTGGGTCCTGCATGTCCAGTTTATACATCACAAAGTCAAACAGTCCAGACAAGAGGAGTATCTTGTCCAAATGGCTAGTCTTGCCATATTGGAAATAAACTCCATAATGAGTTTCTTCAATGTCCATCTTCATCTTCCTTTCTGACGCAGGTGGTGTTGCCAGGAACAATTATGTCTCATTGTCAAGAAAAACCCTAAACCATTTTAGATGCCATATTCTGTAGGTCTTTGAAAGGTTTGAAGAATGCCTATCCATCTCAAATATATGTCTGTATATCTAGAAATACTAACTAACTTAACTATAAGTTCTAACTATCATAGGTAACTATCTATAATCTATACTACATTATACATTACATTTCTAACTGAGCTCAATAAACACAATACCTAAACAAGAGGAGAAATATACATATCACCTTATTGACCTTAAATTGTATCAATAAATGAAAATCTATTCCAAAACAAAGTATTCATATCTATACCATAAAAAGTTGGGCGCCATTTGTAACGAGTACGGTTTTTTCCGCCTGCTGTCCGGTCTTGTCCCGCCACCAAGCCAGCCCCAAATAACACACAGAGACTCTGTATTTGATACAATACTGTTGGCCCGGTTACTTGTTACTTATCGGCTAGCTCTGCCTTTAATTATTAACCCATTTTTATGTATCTTTACATGGCCTTGTCTTACCGGGGGAGGCGGCTGGCGTCCAGCTCTCTCCAGACTCTCCATCTTGACCCCTCCTTACTACTTCCTATTTCCTCCTTGTCTCCTAGTCCCTCCTATCTTCCTTTCCTATTGGCCAACAATGCTTTATTATTAACCAGTATGAGAAACATATATACATAATTACATCTCCCATCACTCTATATTTGAAGTATGTTTATGTATACACAGGGAAAATACAAATACATACAAACTAAAAAATACATACAATCTTAATCGAAACCATTATGAAATGGCAAGTTAGTACAATGTGATAAGGGGCTTCTTTCATGTTTGAGATCAAACTGGTCAAAATTCTAGCATGGGAAAGGGCTCATGAGGCCTACTTCTAATGGGGGAGCTACAAGAAGTTGATGGTTCTTGAGGATAGAGAACCAATTTTCTTTGGATGTGTTGCCACTTGTAGATTGCCTGTGCTACAATGAATGGCCCTGTACTAAAATACATATAGGAAATAGTAATTGTACTCAGTGAACCATATATAAGAGGGTATATGGGAGGGTTTTGAAGGAGGTATATATGATTAAAATACATTGTAAAGCCTGTGTCACATTCCCAAAGAGTAGATTAAAATTTTATATAAAAAATGATGACTAAAAATTATACAAAATTCAGTGTTTGGAAGACAAAATAATAATATTAATAATAATAACAATAAATCTTTAAATCAAAGTTTCATTTCATAAAGTAATAGACAGAACCAAACACATTGTGATTGTTTTACTGTTTCTCCATTGTGAACTCGAAGCACAAAAGTTATATGCATGCATGTACATAACTTGATCTTAGCCAAGAGGCTGAGAAGTGGCTGTGCTTATGTGAATACACACACACACACACACACACACACACACACATATATATATATGTATATATATATATATATATACATATATATATATATATATATATATACTCACACATACTTATTAGTGGTAAACTTTGCCAGTATCTACTTAAATATGGATCATAAATTTGCTAATCAGTGGTGAGAGGTGGGGCTTGAATTTTTCTACTCATTGGGATCATCTATAAATATATGAACATCTTCAAATGTCAACTGCATTGAAACAAGAAAGAGCCAGACAAAGCCAGGAAACTGGGCCAACAGTTACATAGGATCATCCAAGGCATGGAGAAGTAAAAATTCCAATTCCAGTTTCAGGAAGTATTTAGTCAGTGAGCCTGGAGCCTGCAAACAGCTATGCTTAAAAATATCTAAGGGTGGGTGGTTAGAATCGTGTATTTCTGAGGCAGAGACAGGCAGTGTTAGCAGAGAAAAAAATTAGAAAGACATTTCCCACAAGTCAGTAAGCCGTCTTCATGCTTGAGCAGGCTGCAGCAGCCACGTGCCCTTTCTCTCCTTTCCTATCTCCTCAAAGCACTGTGTTCGTGACTTATACTATCCACTTGATGGCACTTGATGTCACTGCCCTAAGGTCAGCCTCCAAAAATGTAAAAATAACCAGCTGGGCCTTTAATATCTCATAGCTGGCTATAAGAAAACATAATAAGGTATTGCCACTTTTTCTATTTGTGACACATGACTGACTTGATGAGTCTTTTGGAAATATGCTCTTATTTCCTGCAGTTTTTTTTCTCATTTGAACTCTGTTCTTGCAGTTTCAGTAATATTATTTTACATGGTCAGCAAATGCAAAATGAATGCATCTTCACAATTCAGTAATGCTGATGGCGTGTAGTTAGAAATCAAGTTAAAGGGAATTGGCTAATTTAAAAAGCAAGTGAAAGACAAACCATTATAAGCAATTGTATATCACAAGCAAATAAAAACCCTGAATATCATCCCATGTTTACTTCAATAAGCTATGGGATTACATATATGAACCACCCACTGTGCCTGACAAGGTACATATGATTTAATGTCTTCATATTACTAACACATCTGTGGTGGCTTCTGTAAGGAGTACGGTTTTTCCACCCATCTTGTCCTGCCGCCACACCAGCCCCAATTAACATACAGAGACTCTGTATTTGATATAATCCCATTGGCCTGTTACTAGTTTCTTATCAGCTAGCTCTATCTTAAGTATTAACCCATTTCTATGTAATTCCACGTGGTCTTACCGAGAGCAGAGGAATGGTGGTTCTGTTCTCTCCAGACTCTCCATCTTGACCCTCCTTACTACTTCCTATTTCCTCCTTGTCTACTAGACCCACCTATCTTGCTTTCCTATTGGCCAACAGTGCTTTATTCATTAACCAGTATGAGAAACATATACAGAATGACATCTCCCATCAGGCTTCAATAAGAAATGTGGACATAAGGCTCTTGCATTTGTAAATCTGGTTCTCAGTTATTATTCTGTTTAAAGATATTATGGAATCTTGATGAAGGAATCATGTGTCTTTGGCCTTGAGAGTTCATAGCCTCACTCCATTTCCTGTCCTTATTCTGCTTCCTGTGTGTGTGTGGGGGGGGGGGATGTGACAACTAGTTACTGCTCCTGAATCTTACTATGCATCCCTGTCTTTATGAACTCTACTATTCACCAACTGTTTTCTTTACATTGCTTTGCTCTTGGTGTTTTTATCATAGCAACAGAAAAGTGACAAATATAGCATTTTTAGACAGTTTTATTTTGCCCTGGCTTCTCTTAAATGTGATCCATAAGAGTCCTATGCAATACTTTAAATCTTTAATCCTACTTATACTTCAAATTCTTGCTCTTGTAAATTGCTTTAGGTTGCTGCTATAATCTGTTACTTTATTCATTCTTTCAGTCATTTATGTAACACATACTCATTCCAGTTATGGACTTACTTCCTGCTTCTGTAAAGACAGACCATCAACATCTACATGTAACTAGTCTCAGAGGGAGGGTGATACCCTGAGGTGAGAACTCACTGAGATGAAGATATTTTCATTGCATTTCCAGAGATTAGCCAATTCTTATGGTTAATATTTATTGGCTGCTTAAACTGTAGGAGCTAAGAATGTTATTCTTTGATTGAATTTTATATTTGCATTAAATTTATGATGTAAGCATAACAATATTCTTACTTTCTTTTTTGTTAAGTTTTATTTTTATATATTTATTATTTTTCTTATTTTACATATCAATCCCAGTTCCCCCTCCCTCCCTCCCATGCGCCCTGATCCCCTCCCATCCCAACACCCTCCCACTCCACAGGGAGGGTGATGCCTTCCAGGAGGGATCATCAAAATCTGTCAAGTCATTTGGAATAGGGACTAGGCCCTCCCCCTGCCTCTAGGCTAAGGGAGTATCCCTCCATGGGGAATGTGCTCCCCAAAGTCCTTTCGTGCACCCGGGATACATCCTGGTTCCACTATCAGAGGTTCCTTAGACTGCACAGACCTTCTAACTGAGACCCATGTTCATGGGGTTTGAGTTGGTCCAATGCTGGTTTCCCAGTTATCAGTCTGGGAGTCTAGGAGTTCCCCCTGATTCAGGTCAGCTGTCTCTGCTGACTTAGTGGGTTTCTTTAGCCTGGTCTTGACCCCTTCTAATATCACTCTTCCCTCTGTACAACTGGATTCCAGGAGTTTGGCTCAGTGTTTAGCTGTGGGTGTCTGCTTCTGTTTCTATCAGCTACTAGATGAGGGCTTACTTTCTTAAAGGGAAGATATGGGATCATGTATGTATGTATGTATGTATGAGAACTAGAATGGAAACTGTGTGTGAGGGTGGATTTTAGTAATGAGAATTAGTAAGGAAAGGACCTGTAGATAGAAGGGGGAGTTTAAGAGGACAGCAAGGCCGTGCCCACGTGATCTGGTGACACACACTGTAGGGATGCGAATTTGCATAAAGCAGGGTAAAAATGAGGAGGCAGAGGTTACTGGTGAGGGCTTTATACACTATGCCAGAGAGTTTGATTTTATTCTGTAGCCAACAGGGAGCCACCGAAGTGTTTCAAGCAGGTAAATGACCTTCTACATCTTGCCCTTTGGAAAGATCACCCTGTCTCCACAGTTGAAAATGGATCCGAGAGTTACATACGCAGCCAAGCAAACTGTTTGGAAAGGTATGTGTGAGTCAGAGCACATTTGATGATTCTTGCCAGGAGGAAGTTGTGAGCTGCATATAGAAACTGTTTCCAGTAAGGAGATAGAATAGACACAACCAATATGCCTCTGTGACTGTGAAGGCAAAGGAACATTGTAGAACGGCATAGTGGATTCCCCAGTTCCTGGCCATAATGATTGGGGAAAATACGACACTATTGAAGGAACATGGAAGCAATGTGACATTCAGACAACTGCTGACACTTGAGCATTACATCTTTATTTTATTTTATTTTTGCTAAAGTGGAGTAACCAATGCTTTCCTTGCTGAATGTCTTGATGACTTGTGAACTAGAGAGCACAGGAGCCACTGAAGCCTGTCTAGGTTTGCCAACCATCAAGTTTTGTGCTGCCATGTTGTGAGCTCTTCCTGAGCTCTCACAGGATGTTTAAAGACAGCAATAGAGTGAACCCCTGTAACTTCTAATAAATCATGGCATTAAACAATAAGGCATGTTTCCCCATCAGCCCCAGGACATTGTTCTTATGTTGATTTTCTTTGTAGGATATAGTTGATGATAGAGATGCCATATCTCTAAAAAATGTTTTCATTTTTGGAACTGTCGGGCATCTAGTATGAATGTCTGACAGAGTCAGATGTGGGTGCTGCCTCCATTTCTTGGAGCTCATGTAGACTCCAAAAGAAGCAGTGGTGGAACTGGTTCAGTATAAAATTCTCAAGCTACGGATGTGCATATGGAGCATGGGTGTGCACACGGGGCACTGGTGTCACATGGAGTGTGTATGTGCATATGGAGTGTGGATTTGCACACGGAGAACGGGTGTGCACACAGAGAGTGGGTGTGCACACGGACCATGGTTATGCGCATGAGTGTGGATGTGCACACGGAGCACGAAGTGCACACGGAGGATGGGTGTGCACACAGAGCACGGATGTGCACACGGAGCATGGGTGTGCACACAGACCATGGGTGTGCACACAGAGCATGGGTGTGCACACAGACCATGGGTGTGCACACGGAGCATGGATGTGCACATGGAGCATGGGTATGCACACGGAGCATGGATGTGCACATGGAGCATGGGTGTGCACACAGACCATGGGTGTGCACACGGAGCATGGATGTGCACATGGAGCATGGGTGTGCACACAGACCATGGGTATGCACACGGAGTACGGATGTGCACAGGGAGCATGGATGTGCACACAGACCATGGGTGTGCACACGGAGCATGGATGTGCACACGGAGCACGCATGTGCACAGGGAACATGGGTATGCACATGGAGCATGGATTGCACACCGGGCATGGATGTGCACACGGAGTATGGGTGTGCACATGGAGCACGGGTATGCACACGGAGCACGGATTATACAGGGAGCACGGGTGTGCACATGAAGCTCTATCAGGATGGGCCTGAGCCTATCTTTTAAATTAGAGTTCCAGCTTATATTTCTTTTCATTTGCTCAGGGCCCTGTATATGCCAATAATTTCAGTCATGGCTCATAGAAAAGGAAAAGTTGAAAAATGAATAAAACATGATTGCCCATAAACTGTTTCCTTTTCTTTCTTCTCAGAGAAGATGTATGCATCTAGGGTACACACAGCACTTTACTCATTTTAGTCAGTGGTGTTTTAAATAATGTATTGATTGAGTATGGGATTAGAAGAAAGCATTTGCCTTACATTTTTATATGAATGCAAAAGAATTAGGTGATTGTATCACCTTGGTCATAAATCTGACAAAGACTGAAAAAGAAATATCATTTCTCAAAACCATCGACAATCCAAGACTCCTCTAAATCCAAATGCACTGTTCAGGTTACAATGCTTACTCTTATAAATAAAGCAATATATTAATTTGATGTGACTAAAAACAGGCAGAAGATGCTGTATTCGTTGCTATCCAGGCAATAAACACAAAATGTGCGCTTTCTGGATAAAGCCCTCCAAAGCTTGGAATCAAATTATGCAAATGTTAGCAAATGCAAATGCTGGCACCCAGCTCGCAAGTAACATTTACAAATGATGATTCGGCCAGAGCTTAGAAAAAATTAAATTATTTTTTTTTTTTTGTCTCTAAAGAATACAATTGACTAGTGCTTTTAGAGGTTCTCAAAACCTTTGTTGTTTAGCTGTACTTCATTATTCAGCCATTATCAACTTTCACCTCTAATGGATGGTACCCATGAAGATAGTCAAGCTTCTCACCAGGATGCAATAGGAAAGCTCCATTGTGTGCATGGTACCTGCCTCCTGGGTGTGAAATGTAGACATCCCAGGTCTGCATAAGTTAAGGATATAGTTACAGGCTTTGACACAGAGACTTTGAAGTATCAGTTGCCTGAAATTTGATAATGTGTTTCCTGTATGATACCCTGATAATGCAGATATTTTGCTTCACCGTGCTGCATTCAACATGTTAAGAAAAAGATTGGTGACCCTAAAGAAATTTTATTGACAAATGTTGTATTTATTCATATTTATAGATACAATTTTAAACAGGCTGGTGAGTTGGCTCAGCATGGAAAAGTGTGAGAGCAATCCTTGAAATTAACTTGAAACTTGGAGAAGAGGACTGACTCCAAAATGCTGTCCTCTGACATAACCCGGGTACACATGCACACATGTGCGAGTACACACACACATACGCACACATATACACAAACACAGACACTCACAGACACGTACACACAGGGAGATATAATAAGAAATGAAGAAAACAAAATTCAAGCTAAAACCAAGAATATTGAAAATTCTTAAAATTTCCATTTTAAGGTGATAATGGGCCTACCACATGTTAGCATAGATAATGTAGTTTAGTTTAAAAACTTTTGTAAATAATATTATTTTTTATTTCTGTGTCTGTCTTAGTGGAAGACAAGTAGATTTTTATGTGCTTCATTTAACCTCTTATATACTTTTCACTGGTTGGACACATTAAGTATTATTCATAACATGAATGCCCAAAATTGGAAATGCCGCCAAATCCAAAATATTGTAAGAACAAAAAAGACACTTCAAGTAATTAAAAAGTGTCAATATGATCTTAAATGATGCTATGAGTCACAGTCACAATGATGATAAATGAAATATACTGTGAAAAATTACCTTCAGTTTCCATGTCCATGCTGTTTTCTCATGTATGTGCCTATTTTAGAGAATGAAAATTTCAGAAAAATTCTAAAGTCCAAAACATTCATATTTTAATCATTTCAGACAAGGGCTTTGCAGCACCTCTCCCCCGTCTGACTTCTTGGTTTCTGTCAGTCTGTCTGCCCCAACCCTCTCTCCTTCTCTCTTTCCCCCATTCTGTATGTGTTTTAAATTGCTTTAAATTCTTTAAATAAAAAAGAATGGAACAATGGGAAGAATAATTTGAAATTCTCTATGTTTCAGATATTTAGGAATATTTCACTAATTCTTTACAAGATGCCTGTTATTATCATTATTAATGTTGTTTGTCATTAAGAAATACTTGATTTCACAGACCTTTAGAAAAGTTCTCATGAACTTCCAGAAGTTTCAAGATAATATTTACTGTTGACCAACCCATATAAGGACCCGAGGGTTCTCCTGGCTTTTACCTTGAATCCTAAAGAAGTCCTCACAAATCTCTCTATTTCTAGTCAATTGTAAGAGAAAGTTTAGACAGCACAATGGGTTCTTAGTACATGATCCCCTGGAGAAGGGTAAAAGGCCAAGATCTCCCTAGCAAATTGGGAGCACAGACAGAGGGTAAAGGGAGTTAGGAGGAAAAGGTCGGGAGAGGAAGGTACGAGGGAGCAGGCAAATTGAGTCAGGGAAATAATATAGAAGAGGGAGTCATTATAGATTTAAAGAGAAATCTGGCACTATAGAAAAGTCCAGAGAGCTACAAGGATGACCCCCAAGTAACAATCTTAGCAATAGTGGAGAGGCTACCTTAAATGCTCTTCCCTGATTATGAGCTTGATGCCATCATAGAGCCTTCATCCAGTAGGTGAAGCAGACACCCACAGCTAAACATTGAGCTGAACTCCTGGAATCCAGTTGCAGAGAGGAAGGAGTGATGAGCAAAGGAGTCAAGAGCAGGCTTGAGAAACCCACAGAAACTGTTGATTTGAACAAGGGGGAGCTCATGGACTCCAGTCTGATAGCTGGGAAACCAGCATAGGACCTACCCAGACCCCCTGAATGTGGGTGTTAGTCTATGCGGCCTCTGGTAGTGGATCAGTATTTATCCCTAGATTACAAATGGACTTTGGGAACCCATTCTGCATAGATGGATACTCTCTCAGCCTAGACTCATCACAAAGGGGATGGCCCAGGCCCTGCTCCAAATGATATGACAGACAAATGATTTGGAGATCTCCCATGGAAGGCCTCCCTGGGAAGCAGAAAGGGGATGGGATGGGAGCTGGGGGGAGGAGGGGAGAGTGTGGGAACTGGGATTGACATATAAAACAAATATGTTTCAAATTTAAATAAGAATATTATCATAAAAATCTAGTTTATTGAAACAATGAACACTCTTTTTCTTATGTTCCATTAATGAGAGCAATTTATATGGTCATACCTCACACAAGAGAAAAAAAAGGGGCAGGGAATGCAGCCACTGGGAAGCATCATCTTTTTCTATAGCATTCTTATATCATAAATGAGCATGTGTTGAGTTGACAGAAAATTAATTAAACAACAGGTGCTTGACTGTACCATGGCTACTTCTTAAGGCATCCCTAAGGCTGCCAAGCAGAGGTATACACTCCCAGATAAGAAGCATCCATAGTTCAGCTGCATTGCTGACTTACAGAGAAAAAAGGCCACCGTATCTTTCCCTGCCTTCTTTTCATTCTTGTACTAACTGTGCAACGATAGAGCAAACTTCCTTTTTGAAACTTTATCAAAACAAAAACAACAACAAAACAAGTGAGTATGAAAAAGGTATATTAAAAAGCTTCTAGTTATATATAAAAAGAAAAGAACATTCCAGGATTTATTATGATAGTAATCCCCCTTATCAAACTCCATATCAAGTCTACCTCATTCTTCAATGATTCATATATGTCCTTGAACATGAAATGAGTATGCTAGGGAAAACTTTGGGAATTTTATAGGATAGTGGAACTGTAACCATATTTCAGATGGTAAGCCAAATTTCTGCAAAATGAGTTTCCTGATGTACAAAAGGCATCGTAGTTTGGATTTCATGATAATGTTTTTCAAAATCACATCAGATACTTTTTCTCTTTCAGAAACATTTTTTTTTTGTCCATATAGGAATGGTAACTAGAAGCAATCCTTCCAGGCTAGTTCATTAAGCTCCTGCACTTACACCTTTTCTAAAGCTCTTTGCTACACAGAGCTGCTGGGTCATTTTATTTCCCATATTTACACAGCTGGAGATAAGCCCAGGGCTGCCCATGTGCTAGCAAAGAACTCTGCCACTGAGCTATGGTCTCTTTGGAATGCAAAACCCATTAAGTTAGGATGAAAATCAGTAAAAGAGAGCCTGCTTAAGGCTTTAGAACTTGAAGCAGGGAATTAATTATAAAAATCACGACAGAATTGAGGACACAAATGTGGCATGCTGAAGAAACAAGACCACCAGATACATGCTACTCTACTCTCGGTCTTAGGCTGTGAAGGTGAAGAAGGTGTTGGCAGGATTAGAGGAGCCCATAGATTGCAGGTCTCTGGGAGAGTCAGGCAGCTCATCTGCTTCCATACTTCTAACTTCAAACCACACTTCCAACAGGACTTATGGTGAAGTAGTGTATGGTGCATATCAGGGAGCTTAGACTGAGACACTGAAAAGTCTGTGTTTACCTTTCCTTCTCTCAACATGTCTAAATCTTAAGAATACCTAGCTTTGGCTAAAAAAGACAGAAACTCCACAATCCAAATTGCAGCTCCTTTAACCTTCAGAGCTCCACCATCCAGGAGTGAACCAAAGTAGGCAGAAGTTCAGGGTGACACACAGGGATTACAAGCCAAGATGATGGCTCACTCAGCCAGCTCAAGGACACAAGTCTGTGTTGTCAGGACCCAAATTTAATCAATTAAAAACCCAGGCCTTGTTGCTTGAGCCTATAGTTTTTGGATTAAAGGGGTAGACACAGAGGGATGCCTGGAGCTCCTTTGCCAGCCTAACTTAATCAGTGACCTCTGCATTCAGAAAGATTGTCTTAAAAACTAAGATAGAGAGCAGTTGGACTAGACACTCGATGCTGATCTCTGGTATCCAAACACAGTACATGTTTATGTACTTACATGCACATGCCCTCACATACATACACATACACCATACATTGCACACACAGTTGACAGGTAAATGAAAGATGATAGATAGAAATATAAACATATACATACATAAGTACATAATGCACAGAATAGCATGATGGGCTTGTCCACTACGCTACAGTGCTGCAGGATTATTTTCTGGGTACCAGTTGCACTCTTGAATCGATCCATTTCTTCTCTCTTTGCTGCTTTGTTTTGTTTGTTTGTTAGTTTGTTAGGTATTTTGTTGTTTTGTTTTTGTTTTTAATAACTGCTCTATAATGTATCAGGAGGTAAGAAAGAACTAGCTGAGGAACACCAGGATTTATTCTAGAAGATGAAGTCTAATGTTTTATTCCAGAATGTCATGTGACCCCCTGGGTATAACATCCAGAGCTGGTTACCTCCCAGCATCCCTCATCTGTGTGTAAATGGAGTTTGGACAGATGAGACTAAAACTGTTCTTGGCAGCTTTTCTAACCCTTGGGATAATGACTCATGAATTGAAGACTTCTGTTATGTGCCTTGCTTTCATATCTGAAAGCAATAAACCCACTGTGTCACTAAAGTGTGATTGTCTATCTCACTAGATTCAGACAAGTATTAAAAGGGTAATTAGACATGCAGAAGGCTGAAGTTACAGCAAGTGCACCTTGACTTTGTGGCACAGGTGATCTCATGGTAAACTGAACTGCAATTTGTAGTGAGGTAGTCCTTCTGTAGCACTGACCACGCCCATTGGGGGGTGGAGCGATGGGCGGAGGTGACCTGAGGAAGGAGGTGGGAGGGGGCCAGGAAGGCGCTCTCTCTTTCTGGCGTGACTCGGACAGGAGAGGATCGGGTTGAATTTCCTGGTGTTCATCTGTCTAGGTTGTAAGTTATTTCTCCCTGATTAAACATCTATTCGGCCTATTTGTTTATCCTGATCCTTATTTACCGCAATATCTGGTGTCAGAAGCGGGATTTACCTGGGTTTTGCCCCCAGGCGGCAGAAGCCGCCCCCCTCCCCCACCTTCCCCAATGGGCATGGTCAGTGCTACAGAAGGACTACATCACTACAGCAATTGGGGGAGGAAACGTCATTGTTATGCATAAGCACCTGAAGTGGCCAGGCCCTGGGATTCAGTGTGGCAGTATCAAATGAACTGAACTCTTCTCTCTCTCTCTTTCTCTCTCTCTCTTTCTTTCTTTCTTTCTTTTTTTTTTTTTTTTTTTTTTTTTTTTTTTTTTTGAGATTAAAGAAGAACTTGAAAGCCATAGGTAGGTTACTTGCAGGAAACTGGAATCTCTTGGAGTAAGAAAATAGATTTCTAGATTCCTCACTATATCTAACAGGTAACATCAAGAATTGTAAGTGTCCTCTTTGCACCAAGGGAGAGATCACCGTGGTTCTAGTCCTGCAATGCAGGCTGTGATTTTGTAACCCACTGGTAAAAATCCTTACGATGATCCCCTATTTTAAAGTGAGGAATCTTATAGAGATTATGAAAATACCATTCCTGCCTACTGTGGGTTCTATATATCAGGAAATGTGATTTGAAATCTCAAGTTCCTTTTAAGCAAAGGACACAATGCATTGTTATCAAGCATCTTTCCATATTGATGATGATATTAAATTTCTTTCACTGAGGATAACTGGCTGATTAAAAAGTTAATATGTAGACAGATAAGTGTAGTTGTATTCTAGTAAATGGGTCTATTGTAAAGGAAACTTGTCTCTTTTTACAAACTAGGTTACCTCTAGATAAAAGCAAACATCTTTAAAGGCATGGGTTCTTATGTCATTTTCTCATCAAAGAAACTAAAGTCAATGCAAAAATAAGTGATACTTATCAGTGGTGGAATAATGATTTCATTAAAAAAGATATTTTAAGATGTATCACATTTTTTTTCTTTGTACTTAGTAAAGAGGATCTGAGCTAGCTAGATAGAAAGCAACTAATTTGGAAAAAACATAAATTAAGACTGATACATGTTTTGCTAAAGCCAATGGGAGGCCTGACCCTTTCTGAACAGTGACAGAAGATGGAAAGGGAAAGGATCTAGGGGAAGGAGACACTGGGAGGAGAGAAGGGAGAAGAAACTGTGGTCAGTAAGTAAAATAAATGGAAAAGTTTATTTAAATAAAATTAAATTTAAAAAGACTGATACAAAAGTTTGTTTCTATCACATGTTCTCCAAAAACTTTCAAATTTGAATAATGTACCAAATTAAATTTTCTTTGGGGGAATATATAACACATAAATCCTTCTTTAATTTTCCTGGTAAGAGATTTTTTTTTTTATGTCTTTAAAAATGTATGGATTTATATATTTTATACTATGGACTTTTATCAGCATTTTCCTATCATTTTGACAAAAGCATTTTGCATTATTTAAACTTAAAAATAAACAATAAATCAAAAACAACTCAAGGTTTTTACTGTAAAAATTATTGATTCTAGTCATGAAAATAATCTCACCAAGTGGCCATTTCTCCAATCTCATTTAAACATTCTAGAATGAAATGAATACATTCTGTATGACTGTATATGTGTTGGGGGCTAAAAGGAAATGGCATGGGTCTGTGATTTAGGTGGGCTAGTTTCAGTCAAGAGTCATGTGTTTTATATCTTGTTTTATTAGGGTCATTATATCTCCCCTTGGGGGGCTCTACAACTCAATGAACACACAAACACATCAAAGCTCACAACTGTTCCCATTCCTACTCCCTGTAACCATCAATCAGCTCTTCCCAGAGCCCTCTTCATATCCACCACTCAGGAGAGTTCATTTGAACCAACAGCATGTGAGAATGATCATGATGCTGGATAGCCCTAATCTGGACAGCCATCCCATCCCACTGTCCCCAATGGGAAACCCTCTGCCTGCCTCATTTAAGATAGCTCCATTCCTGTTCTCTTATGGGGTTCACTGCTGGGCTAAAGTAACAGTTTAGACCTCATCTCCTCATGAACATTCATTGCTACAAGTGAGAAAGGAAAAATATAATTACAGTGTTGCACAATAAAAAGCATTTCTGGATTTATTTATGTTACTTCATTTTGTTGTTAGTTGACAGAATTTTCATCTGTTAACTTGAGTTAGTAATGGTCCCTTGAGACAGTCACTGATGACTGATGACTCATGTCTTACTAGGTGAGGAACACTGACATATAGAAAGGCATACTCTTATCAAATTAACTTTATTAAAATGTAAATCATAGTTGGTTAGCCTTTTTCCAATATAATTTTTCTGACCTAGTGTGTGTGTGTGTGTGTGTGTGTGTGTGTGTGTGTGTGTGTGTGTGTGTAGAGGGGGGGTTGGGAAATAGATTTGGAAGCCAAATGTAAAGGAAATTAATTTGCATTCCTTGCATAGCTTCTACACATGCCTCGTAATTTTGAAATCTTTGTGCATGGAATAAAGGCAGTAGATTTATGGTCCTATGTCAATGCAAAGTTATGAATTTCAGAAGATTTTGGATTTTGTAATTTTAAGTCAGCAATGTTCAGTTTGTTTTTTAACTCATGGTCAGTTTATAAATATTATTTTACAACAGATGGGGACTATTATAGAGAACCAACAGCTGATAAAATGCAGAGTTATGGAACACATTACCAAGGAGAGCACTGAAAAAAAAAAAAAAAAAACACTTCTGCAACTAAGGCTCAAGGAACATTGCAGAAGATGGAGCAGAAAGATTTTACCAACCAGAGAATCAGAGAGGTTTTTTGTGAGACAACAGCTCCTAGTAATCCTAGAGTTACCCTAATAAAGTCATTAATGTGACTGTCTAAATATGAGCCTAACAAGGACCGCAGAAATAGTCTTGGCAAAGTGAGAGGGGAAAACTCATCAGGCCTCAGCCATACATAAGGAGCTACAGGCAACTAAGGAGTTCTGAGAGTGACAAAATATTGAGTGAAGGAAACACCACCTGGTACCCAATACCAAATGTTCAGCCCTGGAAGTGTATACATACAAGTAACAGATTCTGAGACTATACACCTCAGTATATCAAATGGGCAACTCAAGCATACACTGTAGGGCATCAGTTCTGTACACAAACTTATTCTCTCTTTCCACAGTTTGTGTTTGATTTATTATCTCTATACAATGACGTAACAAATTCTAAATATTTAGACTATAAAGCGAGGAGTCAATCTTGGCCATTTTCTAATTATGTACTATATTTAATATATTAATAAGTCTGTTTGTAATTAACTTCATGGAATATTAACAACATAACCAGATGGAGTTTTAATTAATTAAAATTAATGTATTTTCTATTGCACATATGCCTACTTAGTTTAATCCAACTGTATCTGAAACTTAAGGTAATTATTAAGCTGATTTTTTTGCCACACCACGGTGATGTTTCTAAATATAAATTTTAGTCACAGCATCCTTATCCTATCCAGGGTTTTATTACACCTAGAACCTCATAAGGGTTAAAATCTGAGTCAATGGTGTTCCTGGCTGGAATGCACAAGACTTTGGATTCTATCCTTAATGGACCCTTTCACAAATAAAGCAAAGTGCAAACTGTATTTTCAGGATGTTAAGCAAAATAGGGAAGTCCTGTTTTGTTATATTAAGCTAATCCAGCTGTGAAGACCTGTATTGGTTGAATATTTTTAGGAAAGATCTGTCTTACAAGTGTTTAAAGAAGCATATTAATAAGGTTTATTCTTAGCTTCTTCATAATCTGAATAATAATTAGAAACATAAGTGAGAGGTAAGTTTGCCAGTAAATTAGATGTATGTAACTTTGACACATATATTAAAGTTACCCCATGAAAGTTAGAGGAAAGGAATTCTCTGACTATAGCAGCCATTTTATGTTAATTCACCAAATATGTCTATTCAAGTCAGTAATTGTGCTTTTATTACCCAAATGTGTACGTTTTCTTACAGAGAGCTGCTCAACATGAGGTAAAATTAGATACCTTCTCTTTAGGACAGTTTGTTAATTAGGACAAACAAAAATCACTTAAAACAAGAATAGTAAGTCCAAGGAATTGAAAGACTAGCTTTCTTCTCTCTGGAAAGAGCATCTCTTTCAAGCATGTGGATAGTTTCACAAAAAAGAAAGGCTGATCAAACAGACCCTGGAGACTGGAGTGGAGATAGATGACATATTCAGAGAGATTGCACACTCTGCTCCAAACATTGTCTCTTCATATAAGTTTTGTTTTTTTCTTTTAATATACCCTGGGAAATGTAATTTGAAACCCTACTAATAATATTGTTAAAAATGACTTAAAATGATATTAAACATCCTCTAATAGTGTGGAACAAACCCAACTCTCTCCACTATTGATACTTTAAGTAATCATTTGTACCATTTTGTGAAGAGAGTTTTTTTTTTTTTTTTTTTTTTTTATGGGAGCAACACATTTATCATGTAAACCCCAAAACTTATTTCAATTTCTGAATATGCAATTATTTTCATTTCTCTCCTGCTCAGTCTTCATGTATCTTCAGATTTAGTATTTTCACAATTTTTAGAGAAAAAATTCTAAGTTTTGCTTTCTTAATACTTCAGATTAACAGAATTTCTCCCTTGTGAGATCCTGTCCCTTGTGACTCTGTAGAGAAAACTTAATCTTCTGCAATAGTCACTCAGAAAATGAGGGACTTACCATTAGGAAAGTTATTTAAAGATGGGATGCTATAACTCTTATGAACTGCATCTACAATACATTGGTAGGTTTCGTTTTTAAGTTATCGCAAAGAAAAGTGAAATTCTGCTGCACTTTATATTCTCAGTAAACACAGGATTAGTTACAGGCCTAGAGACCTCATCCTTTCATGGTGAGAAGATTGCAACACCCACTCCATTCTCGTCATTTCTTAAAGAATGAATAGTTTTCTTATATTATATAGCCCACTTCACTATTTCTATTGTTTAATATTTTGCTTTCTTTGTTTTCAAATCAATGCTTCTTGCTTTACATGCCTTGAGGGATAACTTACAGAGAAAAATTGTGCCCAGCAGCACTAATTATTTGGCTATTTGGCAATATTGAACTCATCTATATTTTCCCCTCTTCCTCATTGAGAAAAAGGAAACAGGAAACCAAAAAGACAAGAAGAATTGAGTTCATTATACAACGCGCTATGATGCCACTGTTAATATACTGTATAAATGCATTAAAAACTAAGTAATGGGTGGAGGCTGTGGGTGTAAAAACTGCTTAGTGTATTAATTGTACTCATAAAACCAGAGTGCAGAAACTCAAGTCCATCTATTCTGCAGCCTCCTGATAAACCTGGCTTAGCGGGTGCGCTCCTAGGGGCTCTCAGCTCTCCTCAGTGCCTGGATGGTCACAGATACGAACAGGAGGAATGGCAAAGCACACCAAGTTGTGTGATACTGGTACTCCTCTCAGGACTAATTGAATGCATCACACCTAGTTTCGGTTGTGATTCAAATCAAAGGTTTGAAGACCTGTCACTAGAGGTTTTTCTATCAATGCTCAGAAGGAACAGCGTGTCCCTGTGGTACAAATCTAGCCACTTGGCTACAAAATGTCTAGTTTTTATATTATGGGAAAGATGATAATTCTTCAAATTATAACTTGAGTTAGGTATTAGACCTGTAAGTGTGAAACCCCTGGAGTCCTGCAATTGCTATTATGCTCATTCCTTTAGCTGGTTACATGTGTTAATGAAAGAAAAATGAAAAACTAATTAGATCCCGTAAATGGCTGCTTATTGCTGAGTTGTGCCCCTCTTTGTACTCTTCAAAGTCCCACTTCTAATAGCAACAGGCTTCATGCGTATTTCTTTTTTCATTACTAAAAGACAAACCTCGAGGAAGACGAGGGTAGTAACACCATAAGCATTATACTAAAACATAAAACAGGCTAAATATTTCAAAATTTCTTTGTGCAATGCTCAATCAGCAAATAGTTAAATAGGCATATTTTCTTTGTATTGCTTTATGTCTAATAACAGTACTTACCAAACATGGCTCCCTGGTTGCTTATATCACACAGAGCTACTAATACAAAGTTTCTACTGTATTTTCAATGTAAATTTTCTGTACAGGGTAAACTAGAGTAAGTTTTTATTTCCATATGAAAAGAATGTAAAATAGTCACTTGGTTTTCCCTTGCCAAGTAATCTAGATGGTAGAAACAAGAAAATATTTATTTTGTTCTTTATTATACCTTGAGATGTGCTTTTATTTAAATTTTCCCAGTTCATCATAGTATCATTTACCCCACTAAATCTGTACAAAGACAATGGCAAAAGTCTGCCTTACAAAGTTAATTTGACAACTGCCAAGTCCAGTTAGATTTCCATGTGGTTTAGCTTCAACCTCACATTTGGGTAACAGTTTAAAATGAGCAGGGTGATTTTCGTAAGATTATCACAAACTGTATTATGGACAGAGAGCCCACTAGGAGAAGGGGTGACCCGTGTTTCTGGATATAATTGTTATGATAAATCCTGCTAAGATAATTATCAAATAAGACTTGCTGTTTCATTTTTAAATTACAAAAGAATGCAATCCTTTTCTAATTATTATTACTTCAAATATTCTAAAATTTAAGCACACACACACACACACATATACACACACACACAAATTAGTGTTACCTCTCTAAATATATTATATGTATATGTATATATGTGTACATGTATACACACACACATATATGTATGTACGTATGTATGTATAATCACTAACTCAGTATTTCATGTACATGTAGCTATTTTTATTTATTTGTTTTTATTATGGGCTCTAAGGGCACAATAAGATGTCTCATTAAGTAAAGTCACTTTTCTCAAATGTCAGGTGCTGCGGAATAACCCTTCTGTACATTATGAATATGTGTTATCCTCACTGGTTAATAATGAAGCTGACTGGTCTAGAGCAGGCAGGATAAAGTTATGTGAAACAATCAAATTGAAGACTCTAGAATAAAAAAGGGTGGAGTCAGGGAAACTCCAGTCAGCTGCTAAAGAAGTAGGCCATGTAGAAAATGAGGTAATAAGTCATGTGTCATATGGCAGAGCATATATAAGAGATACGGGTTAATTTAAGTGTAAGAATTAGCTAGTAACAAGCCTAAGCCATTGGCCAAGCATTTTAAAGTAACTTTAAGCCTCTATGTCAGTTATTTGGAAACAGGTGGTAGGGATAGGAAATCTCTGGCTACAGTCAGGCAACCTGAATTCAATCTCCAGAGACCACACAAAATGAAAGAGAACAAGATTGCATGTGTGCTTGTGGGTCAGAACACGTGCTCTCCACCATGAGGGCCTAGCACTAATGGAGTTGACACTCATCTGCCTGCAGATTGCATCCATAGATCAAACTCACATCCCATGTTTGCAGAGAAAGTGCTCTTAGACACTGAACTGTCTCGCCATCTCCTAAAGCATGGGATTTTCAGTGCAAATATATCTTTACATATGTATTCTTATACTATCCCATTTCTCTGTAAAGTAAAAACTTACAAATACTTAATTTTAATTTGTATCCACACTAAAACCTATCATTCTAGTACAATATTTATAGAGTAGACTTTTGAGACAAACAGGGTTGGCAAAGCCATGCTCATTTTGGGAAATTTGCTTTATATCTTGAACAAGGCTATCTTGGGAATGTAATGACTGTAATTTTACTTTTTCTCATACTAATTTTACAAATGTTTCCTTGTGGGTGAATGGCATGCTCATTGCTTAATAGACAATGTTGTTTTAGCAGGGACACCAAAGGAAATAATAAAGGCTTGAAAAAAATCATCACAAAGTCTACACAGGAAATAGTAGCTTTGAAGTCAAAGTTTTTGATCTAGAAGAGGAAATAAAGCCCTAATAACAGATTTAGAGGAAAGTACAGATCGAGCCCTCTACGGCCGTTTCCAGAGAGACAGAGGAAGTAGGAGAAGGAATATTGAGATAAGGACTGTTGCTTGCTTTATTGGCTTTGTTCTTTTGCGAAGGGGGCCTCAAGAAGATAGGGTGACCTCACTTTCCTTTGCAGCAGAGGCTCATCATCTGTTTTCTCTATTTCCCAAGTATTGAGAGCACAGGCGTGAGTTAGGATGTTCAAATAGGTCATACCTCTGAACCCACAACCCAGCAGCCTGTGGAAGCAGCTGCTTCCATGTTCTAAGGCACCGCCGTGAGCTGTAGTAACAGAACGCAGACTCAGGGAATCCAGTGTACACCTGGAAGTCATTCTTCCTTTCCTTTCTAGCAGCTCATGCTTTCTTCATTTTTCTTCAGAAGAATGTCACATCAATATTGGACATGTGTGACACATCTGAACCTTTCCTCAGAAAAGACTTTTAAGGCCCCCAAGACTTTGCAAAGAATAATGAGCGTTTTTCTGTTTAAGAGGTCCCACTTAGAATACTCAAGACACTTATGTGCTCCACAATAAAGAGGATGGTATTCTTGACACAAACGGGAGCATTAAGCATCGGTATTAGCAAGAGAAAAAGGAATCAAAACAACTGCAACAACAATAAATAAATAAATAAATAAATAAATAAATAAACCCAGAATTTAGGGTAGTCAATTCACTATACCCATAAAAGCTGCATAAATCTTGTGATTTTTTTGGGGGACAACTGACTCAACTTCTGTCACAGAAGGTATCAGTCCTGTGACAAAGGACACACTGTTTCAGTGACAAGAGGCAGAGACAAACCCAAGTGGAAATTTTCAGACATAGCTGCAGTTTCCAAACAAGCTACACAGGGCAAGTCAGGGCTTCATCACTCTGGGAAGTGAGAACCCTGGCTTCTGGAAATGCAGTTATGATAAAAAAAAAATCAATGATCCACATAACTTTGAGTCTTGTCCAGCCCCAGTTTGGAGTCTGCTTCTTCCTCAGGATGGGGATTTTGCTGCATAGGAAGAATGTAAACAGTCCCTGATCCCCCTCAGGACCTGGGATTTTTTTTTTTTGGTATTTCACTTGATACCTTAGATGGGGCCCATAGTAATATGTCAAGTGATAAATTTGTTTATTTGCCAATAACCAATTCTACATTAAGGCTTCTGCTTTCAAAAAATGGCCAGAAATCAAGAAGTCTCCTTTGTGCCTTGCTTTGAAGACTCCTATAAATACAATTCTTAAACAACAATGTATAGTCTTAATATGTAGGAATATGTCTAAGTTAAAATAACCCTAGACATCTGGCCCCACTCCAGATCTATACCAAAATATGTATTTTAAAATGCTTAAGAGTTTCATATGAATTCATTCTCTGTGCTTACTATTGCCACGGAGTACTGTTTCAACCCTGAACAGATTCTATATTTCCTTTGGCAGGGGAGTTAAAGGAGCTCTATTTTCAGCCAACTTCTGAAATCCACATTCTCACTATTTTGTCTCCTTGGTATGCCTGGCTTTTTTTTTTTTTTTTTTTTTTTTTTTTGGTCTGGGAATGAATAAAGCATGATACCTACATTGAATACTAAAGATTAGACAGTTAAGCAACAAAATAATTGCAATATATTGATAAGAGCAATTAGTTTACATTGTTATACGTTTTATCAACTGGTTTCATTTATAAACAACTCAACTTCTCAACTGATTCTTTACTATAGTGCAGTAGCCCAGTGGCCACCTTCCCCATTGGTTTAATGACCATCTGAGATTTAATTGGAAAGAAGAATCTCTAAGTGGATACTATAACATTGCCCAAAATAACATGTAATTGTGAGGAAGTATTATGTATTCTTGTATACTCTTACATCTTAATTCATCAAAATGCTGTTCATTAGATAGTCACACAGAAAAATCAGTTATATGAATGCCATAGTTGCAATAGAAAAGGGGGTATGTATGGCTATTACATTTTCTTAAAAACTATTAATATATTTATACTGAACAAAGAAATAAGAAATAATTATTAATTTTTAACTCAGATGTTTGTTTCAAGTGTGGTTTCCAAAACCTTTGTCCATTTTATGCTGTGTCAATTACATTGGATTTGAACTGCTCTCTCTCTCTCTCTCTCTCTTTCTCTCTCTCTCTCTGTCATACTGTCAAGACTGCCAGGTCACAAAATGAAATGCAAAAAAGCATAAAATGTATTTCTGTCCCTCTTTCCACTCAGTAACTCCTGATATAGCTTTGACATCTTTAACATGGATAAGAGACAGTTTGCCCTTCCTGTATTTGTCTATTGTTTATAGAGCAGTGTTTCATTATTTCATTATTCCCATTTTAGAAGAATCACTGTGGTTTCACCAACTTCTGAATTGATCATTTGTATTTTTCAGTATATTTTAACCTTTATATCTCAATGTAAGGTCTTAAGCATTTTTTAACATTTTATGATAGCAAAATTTTATTGTTATTAGATTTATTTTTTAGTAAATTTAAAATATTTCCAGATTTTAATTTCAAGTGGTTGGGCCTTTCAGTTTAGAAGTAAACTGCTACCTTAGAGTTTCATTTTTTTTCTGGTCCCAGGAGTCAGAGAACACTAGTTTAATGACTACAACTTATTATGCACTGAGCATTTTATGGTTTGAGTCACTCAATGATTAGGTGTTGTCTATAGCTTTGACAGTTCTATGATGGGTGGAACTTCCTACTGAATAAAATATTATTTTTTGCTAGTTATAATGTATAGAGTGTCAACATTTTTACTATTTATCTGATTAACATTTTTATAAAGGAGTATTACAAACTCCAATTAATTATGAATACTACAGTTCAATATTTTTATCCAATTATTTTTGTTTTATTAATCTCGATGCTATATTATTTTATTCAGGATAACTATTTCACTATCTGCTTGCATTTCTGTCTTTCAGTTTGTCTATCTACACGAGTAGGTATTTTTCTTTGAGGATCTGGAAATTGGATAAAGGACCTTGCCCATATCGGACAAGCAAAAAATCCCCAAACAAGTCAAAAATGCCTGAACAAAACAATATGAGACAGAAGACCAGAAAAATATCGTTAGTTCATATTGTATTGGCCCTCTACTCCTGTGCATAGGCCCTAACTCTAAATTAGATTAATATACCCAGTTAGACTCCTTTGGAGAAAACTATTTGTTTCTTTTGTAAGCTGTTGTCACATATTCTCTGTAGGGATGATAGGACATTGTGTCCACCTTGCACACTCCAGCACTGGAACCCTATCTGGCTTGAACATGCATGAGTCCTTTGTGTCAGTCCTGTTGTATCTAGAAGACACTCTTCCATATTCTCATCACTCCTACATCTCTGCAACTGGATTCCAGGAGTTCAGCTTAGTGTTTAGTTGTGGGAGTCTGCTTCTGTTTCCATCAATTACAGGATGAAGGCTCTAGGATGGCATATAAGATAGTCACCAATCTCATTATCAGGAAAGGGCATTTAAGGTAGCCTCTCCACTATTGCTTAGATTGTTAGTTGGAGTCATCCTTGTAGGTCTCTGGACATTTCCCTAGTGTAAGATTTCTCTTTAAATCTTAATGTCTCCCTCTATTATGGTTTCTCTTTCTTGCTCTCCTCTATTCTTCCCCCAACTCAATCTTCTTGCTCCTTTATGTCCTCCTTTCCCCTCAACTTCTCCCCTTCTCTTTTTCTTGACTCCCTCTCCCCTCCCCAACTGATCCCAAATCTCTCAGGAGACTACTTTATGAACATAACATCAGTAGCACAGACACTGAGATCTACAATTAATAAATGGGTCATCCTAAAACTGAGAAGCTTCTGAAGGCAAAGATTTCCTGATTGGCTCATATCTGGAGCCTCAAACTGAAAAAAAACCTTTCTTCTATGTGGTGTTTTACCTCAGCAATGGAAAAATAACTAATATACCAAAGAAAGTAATAACTAATACACCATATGGATCTAGTATACTGTATACAAAATTAGTCATTTCTTTGTGATAACAAGTATTGAGTTCAGGTTCTTTAGCTTGCTAATTAGCATTCTGTTATGTAGCTACATCCTTTTCTCATTGCACCACCCTTTTCTTTGGGCAGCATCACATTTATTTGCCCAGAATAGTCTTGAACACTTTATTAGCCATGCAAGCCTTCAACCTGACATTGTTCTTGTCATCGCTCTAGTAGCTGGGGTTGCAGGTGTGTGCAATCATGCCTCACTGAAAAATAAATTAGGTTTTAAAGAAACACTAATATAAGTAAAACAAATATAACACGTCTCTCCATTTATGTTTACATACAAAGTTATAGAAGACAAATTTGATATTTACTGATTTTTTACTGAATATAAATATGTGTGAACATTGGGATCTTTGTTAAATTGTTTAAATTCCATTATTCTGTCTACCACTCATTTCTGTTTTTAAGGATTTGTTCCTCTTAGTCTTCAGTGTAAGGAAGGTTTTATCTTCTAGCTCTGCTTCTTATGGAAGACAACAGTTTTATTCACCAAAGCTTGAATTGTGTGTATTATTTCTTCTTTCAAATGGCAACATTTAACAATAAATCACATCTAGATCCTAGCCCAACCATGAAAGTCATTAAAACATGACAGCTTTCTAGAAGTAACTTCCATGCATTTCTAAATCACACGCACACCATTATATATGATTAAACATTGTTGCCTCGGTTGCACTAGATAATTTTCTAATGCCAAGTGAAATCTATCAGGTATTTACTTGTGCCCTTAGTCTCACAGGCTTAAGTGAAAACACACTGGTCTCTCCTGGGTATGAAGAGACCCTTTGCCTGCTTTCTCTGTCAGCTTATTGCTTTATCCCTGTAATACACGATCACCATGGACTAACGATTTTCCTCAGAAAAAGCATGAGTTGGCATCTCAAAACAGCTCATTCAGAAGATGTGGAGACTTGCAATTTCACCTGAACCAGCTTACAATTTTACACATCTAACCAGATCATTTTTGCCACATTTGAGCAGACCATTAAGCTTTTTCTAATGTGTTCCTATGAAAATTATTTTCTCATTCCAGGTGACGCAATTCAGTAAATAAACCACTATAGTACTTGTGCTTTTGTTCTGTTTTGTACTTTGAACCTAAAAATTACTACATATTAAATAACATATTTCACCTTTTTTCAATAATTCAACCTAGTTGATGGATAGGATGGGTTCTCATTTCTGCCTGAAAAATGATAAGGGATTCATAATTGACTAGTATAATGAAATAAGAAAACTACATACGAAGACTTCTCAAAATCCCGAACACAAGGGATCACTTCACATTTAATGTTCAAAGGCAACTTCAAACAAAGATACTATATGCAATGAATTGAAAACCCATTTCCTCTTGGTTTCCAAATGAGATATCTATTAAAAATACCAATTCAAGGAACAACACATTATATAATACTTGATGATATTTAGTTTAAACACTAACATGTTATAAACATAAATAATATAGAAATTGTTACTGTTGTTTAGATGTTTTGTTGCTATGATATTATATATTCCTATTATATGCCAACTTAACAGAAAATTAAAAAGCAGTTTCTCTATTTGATAAAAATAAAACAAATTTTATTTTTTCTTGAGTCCTTTACAGCTACAATTTCTAAAATAGTCATTGAAATTTTGTTAGTAATATTGTATTTTCATGGTATTAACCATATACCTATTTATAAAAGACAACCAAAGATTGTTGTATGTACTTCATAACCACATGGAAAATTAATTGCTTAGAAAAATAAACTGAAAATGCTATAGAAAAGAGAATACAAGTTTTGATCTCTACATTATTGTAACTAAAATCTTAAACTTGAAAGTAACTAAAATCTTTAAGTTTAAGTCTTGCTTGTATTTGTTGTAAAGCAATTACCTATTTTTCATATTGTGTGGAAAAAGCAACACCTTTCTCATTATGTACATCCCTCTGAATGCATTCTCTTATTTGATTTCATGTATTTGCTTCCAGGACTCAAGTCATGGAGGATTCAGATGGTATACCGACTGCCATACTTTTTAGAGGTTGAAAATGATGATGTTATAATCTGGCTACTATATGCAGTCTCAACAGAGCCATTATTGACTTTTCATTCTTTCTTATTTTACATATTGATTCCAGTTCCCTCTCCCTCCCATCCTTCCACCGCCCCCTAGCCCCCTCTCCCATCCCATTTCCCACCCACTCCCCAGGAAGGGTGAGGCATCACAGGAGGGATCATCAAATCTGTCAAGGTATTTGGAGAAGGGCCTAGGCCCTCCCTCCTGCCTCTAGGCTAAGGGAGTATCCCTCCATGGGGAATGTGCTCCCGAAGTTGAGCACCAGGGATAAATCCTGTTTCCACTATCAGAGGTCCGGCAGACTGCCTAGGCCTTTTAACTGAGATCCAGGTTTAGGGGGACTGGGTCAGTCCTATGCTGGTTTCCCATCTATCAGTCTGGGGTCCATGAGCTCCTATATTACATTTTTAATCACTAGTGTTTCTGCCTAGCATTTTATTCCTCACAGAGTGTGAGCTACTTGAAACAACTCAAGTATTAAATGCCACACAATCACCTTTCTCAGATCCTTTGTACAGAGAAAAAGAAAATCCAGAGCAGATAACCATAGAATTTAGTCCTTTATGGTTTTATGTTTAAAGGAGATGATAAAATTTGCATGAGTTCTGAAGCCTTGGTGTACAAGAAAATACTGTTAACTGCTCCATTGATGATGATGATGGACAATCACTAAGTGCTTGTGAGAATACGATTTCTTAGTCTTTGGCTTACAGATTGCTTGTGCTTTGGGGTTTTAGGGTGTGCCCTCACAATAGTTTAATTATCTTGTTTAAAATCACGAGATCCTAGCCTCCATTCTGTGTGTACAGATACACATGGAAAGCTTGCTGCCTCCAGAAAACATCTGTGCACTCAGCTCACCTCAACTCTCTTTTTTCTCTGTGTTTTCATGTTAAACAAACCCGGGTATATTGAATCATTTCACTCTGTCAATACTCCTGACACTTAACTTACAATTTTAAGGTGATTATTTTATATAGAGAATATTGTTAAATGTCATTCTAATGTGAAATTTCCTTGAAGAAAGTGGATTACATAACATCAGAGACATATAAACAGGGGACTAATTCAGGTCCCTGAGAAAGAGTGCTACCTTTTCAGCAGAGATTCAATCTGCGTTTCTCCTATAGCAGTCAGAACAATTTTTCTCCATTGGTCACAGCCCCTTCCCAAATGGGATGTGTGCTTGCCACAGCATACAGAATGACTCTCTGGACAAATCACTAAGTGGTCTTTCACTAGGCTGACTGTGAGGAACTGGCCATAAATCTGATCCTTGAATATTTCACTAGACTCTCCCTCATCCCAAATGTCACACTTATTTTCTCTCCATCTTTGTCATTGAACCATGATAAATCAAAATGATTTATTTCTACTTGACATAAATCCATAGCACAGATTAAATGATAAGCAAACACTATTAAAATGCTGAGTGTTTGGTCAAACTCCTACATATATATTACCACCCCATATCTCCCTAGCCTGACTAGATATATAGATATGGGGAAGAAATATCTAGAGATTTTTCTTCTGAGTATTAGGTTTAAAGATTACAGTACCTTTAAGACATTTACCACATGTGATGGTGTTAGCCAAAGACTATGTCATAACTTCTGTCTTCCAACATTAGCAAGAGGAACAAGTCAGAAATTCTCTCCTGAGTCAAGATTTACTTAAATGGATTGCCTTATTTCACCTATTTGCTGTAACCATACTACAATAGAACAACGATGGCCTTAGCACTCTGTAGATTACATTATTCAATAGTCAATGAATTCATGTTAAAATTACAGCAGTGCTTCTCACACAGTAAATAAATTACAATGAAAACATAAAGAGTTTTTATATCTTCTAGTCTATGTTAGAATAATGTATTTATTTTTATTCACTTCTGTAATAAATTATTTCCTTCTGTGAATTGTCTAAATTATTGTATTATTATTTAAGTTCAATCAGGAAAACATTGCTCAAGACAAGGCAATGAAGTGACTTCAAAAATCTTTAAGATATTTGTCTCTGAAAATATCCTATTCAGCCTTAGAATCCTCTCATGGATGTTATAAAGGCATATTACATTAGGGGTATTATAATTTACATTCCAAATTAATTTTGCTGCATAGCACACATCATAACTTTGAGATGACAGAATCACAGAGGTAAAAGTGAGACATCCTTCACTTCACCTTCACCCACTGCACCTAAAATACAAGAGCTCAGAGAGTCTTGTTCTAAATTTGAAAGAGATTCATTAATGTAGGAGTGATGACTCAGGCAAATCAGATGGCAAATTACCTTTGAGAGATCCCCCGCCTCCAAATAGAAGCAGATAACAAACACATTCCACGTCACCCAGAGGACTAGCCAGACAGCATACTGTGGAAAAGCAAAGGAACAAGAGAAGAATTAATTTAGAATTAGCTGAGGATGAGGGCAAATAGATCTTGAACTTCTGAAATCCAAGTCAAAGACTAGTTGAAAATACTGGCTATTGCTTCCAATTATATATATTTATCTCTATCCATCTCTTGATTTCTTATGACATTTAGTCTCAGAAATAATAAAATACTGAAGAACCAGCTTTAGGTTTTTAAGAGAGAAAAGATAACAGCCTCCCCATTTCCATATAAAGGCTTTTATATTTACAGACATGGAGAAACGACGTTCCATTTGACATTCTAAATACATTAAAAATATTTTGTTTATAAAGTCATCTTTATGGTGAATGTGCAAACTTCATTCAAGTTATTAATTTTATCCCCAACACAATGGTCCTCATGTTCATGTCCCATGCAGCAGCTCTTTTCTTCTTCTTTTTCAAAATCCTTTCTTTGTATTTCACTTATTTACTTACTTATTTTTTTTTTACATGTCGATCCCAGTTCCCTTTCCTTCTCTCCCTCCCTGCCCTTTTCCCTTCCTCCCTCTTTCCCTCAATTCCCTCTCACATGTACCCTGACCACCCTCCCCTCCCATCCCTCCACCCCAATTCCACATGTAGGGCAATGCCATCCAGGTGGGGTCGTATAAATCTGTCAAGTCATTTGAAGTAGGACTAGGACTTCTCTCCTGTCTCTAGATTAAGGCAGTTATCCCTCCATGGGGGATGTGTCCCCAAGGTCCTTTTGTGCACCGGGAATACATCCTGATTCTACTGCCTGAGGTTCCTTAGACTGCTTAGTCCTTCTAGCTGAGACCCATATTCAGGGGGGCCTGAGTCTGTCCCATTCTGGATTCCCAGCTATCAGTCTGGGGGCCCATTAGCTCCTCCTTGTTTAGGTAAGCTGTCTCTATGTGTTCTGCAACCTGGTCTTGTCCTCTCCATCTGCATCTAGATTCTAGTTTGACTCAGTGTTTAGGTATGGGTGTTTGCTTCTGTTTTTTTGTTTCCACCAGGTACTAGATGAGGGCTCCATGATGGTGGATAAGTTAGTTGTTGATCTCACTATCTGGGAAGGGCATTTATGGTAGCCTTTCCATGGTTGCTCAAATTGTTAGTTGGCAGCAGTCTTGTAGGTCTCTAGACCTTTCTTTAGGTTCAGTTTTCTCTTCAAATCAATAATGTCTTCCTCTTTTATGTTCGTTCTCTCTCTCTCTCTCTCTCTCTCTCTCTCTCTCTCTCTCTCTCATCTTCTATTCCTACCCCAACTCAATCTTCCTAGTTGCATGTGCTTTCCTCTCCTCCCCTTCTCTTTCTCCCACTCCTCTCTCCATTCACTGCCCCCCCAATTCCCATGTGCTCTGAGGGACTTGTCCCTTCCCCCTTCTGTGAAGGACTTTATATGAATCTCTTAGAATACACCTTGTATCCTAGTTCCTCTGGTGGTGTGAATTATAGGCTGGTGATCCTTTGCTCTAGGTCTAAAGTCCACATATGAGTGAGTACATGCCATGTTATTCACTCATACACCCCATGACGTAACAGTAACAATCTAGGAATTATTCTCATTCTGTTTTTTGCTTAGTGTGTACTCTGCAGTGGTGACAAATTTTCTTACCAAGTCATAGTTCTAATTATCCAGTCAATCAAATCACTTTAAACACCTACAAGTCACTATCCTACAGAAACACTGCAGATAACAAACACAAAAATTAATTACCCAAAAATTCATGTTAAATGTAGGAGATGATTTTTAAGAAGGTGAATATCACATTACACATCAAATTATATGTAATGTGAACAAAGAGGGAATATGGAAATAATGCATAGTTTATCTTGAGAAACAAAATATTAAATCTTAAAAAAAGGTGATACTTCCTGGAAGAAATGTATAAAACTGACTTTCAAACTCAATTAAGTTAAAATGTGATGATTGGTTGGTGATAACAATGACAAAATGGCCAGTCTAGGTTTTGCTTTGTCATTGAAATCACAGGGTATTATGTTTCTTCCTGCTAAATAAATCCATGGGTTCCATCCCTTTAATGATGATTCATATCTTTATACTGCTATTTAAGAGGTTCCATGATTTTGATGCTGTGTTTTCAGTCACTTGTTTAAGCTCATTCCTGTAGATATCATGGGTCCTAACACTTGTTGACTCTATTCCCTGGACTTAAAATACATTTTTCTCTTTGGGGTTTTTCCCCATATAATGCCTTCATCATTGATTTTTTTTTCTTTCTTTTCTCTATACATTACTGTTCACATCCATCAATATTTTATTTTTCTTCAAAGGTCACCTAAAATAACACTTGGTGTCAGACATGTAGTTATACCTGGCTGAGCTTTTCATAGCATTTAGCTAACTTTTATGTCTTAATTTCACCACTAATATCCTGTTTAATTACTTATATAAATAATCTAATGTATGAACAATAATGTCTTTATGAAATAAGTTCTTCTGTCTATGTTGATGTCCATAAGTTCTTAACTTAATATCTTGGATAACATAGGCATTCAGAAAATATTATGTTTAAGTCAGTGAATGGATGAGAAGAAACTAAGTAAAATATTATTTTCAGAAAAAATGAGGACAGTACTCATGGACATCATTTTTGCAGGAATACTCTGATCATTACGTTATTTGATGAGTGATGAAATTGGGTAATAGTACATAAAGTTTCCACAACATTTTAAAGACACTGGGTGGTTCCAAGTGCTATACAGGGGTGTTGCTCTTGGCAGCATAGAGTGAAGAAGGTCAAACCAAATGATTCGAGAAGAAAGATATTTGAAATGCTACATGGAGTGTGGGCTGAGAACTCATAATTGGATTCATAAACTGAGTAACTGTGGCAAAAAGGGGATCCTGATCCGTAAAACAGGGATGCTAGGAAACACTTGAGTTCGTTTAATGTGTACATTTAACTGCCATACCTTATTTGTAAACTAAAATGGAGGGTTGTTATTGAGCGCATGAAGTTTTTTTGACCATTTTCTTTTTAGATATTTAGATATTTAGTTTAGATATTAGTTTAGATAATTCCACAGATTGCCTTTCACTCCAGTTGCTTCCTACTCTCTGCAGAAGAATTTTCACTGTATATGACACCTTGCAGCTTTGCTTTGGTTTCCTATAATTTGGCTTTGTTGTTCATGAAAAAACAAACAAACAAAGAAACACCTTGGTCATTTCAGTGTCCTGAAATATTTCACCAATGTTGGTTTCTAAAAGTCTGAGGTCTTGCATTTATTTGATGGATAGGTTTGGATTTTAGTTTCAAAACTACATTGAAGTTTAGGGTCCTTGTTGATAGCATGAATAAAAAGGCACATACAATTTGTGATCATTTAGTTAATTTTTTATGATTTTTTTTAAATTTGAAACAAGCATGGTTTACATGTCAATCCCAGTTACCTCACCCTCCCCTCCTCCCTTGTCTCCCTCCCAACCCTATCCCATCCCCTTTCTGCTCCCCAGGGAGGGTGAGGCCTTCCATGGGGAATCTTCAAAGTCTGTCATATAATTTAGAGCAGGCCCAGACCCTCCTCCATGTGTCTAGGCTGAGAGAGTATGCATTTATGTGGAATGGGTTCCCAAAGTTCATAAGTATACTAAGGATAAATACTGATCCACTACCAGAGGGCCCATAGACTGCCTAGGTCTCCTAAGTAACACCCACATTCAGGGGGTCTGGGTTGGACCTATGCTTGTTTCCCAGCTATCAGACTGGTGTCCATGAACTCCCCCTTGTTCAGGTCAGCTGTTTCTGTGGGTTTCTTAACCGAGGTCTTGACCCCTTTGCTCATCACATCTCTGAGTCTGCAACTTAATTCCAGGATTTCGGCTCAGTGTTTAGCTGTGGTTGTCTGCTTCTGCTTCCTTTCAGCTACTGGATGAAGGCTTTAGGATGGCATATGAGGTAGTAGTCAACAATTTCATTATAGGGATAGGACATTCAAAGTAGCCTCACCACTATGGTTTAGATTGCTAGTTGGGGGTCACTCTTGTGGATCTCAGGACATTTCCCTAGTGCCAGATTACTTTTTAATCCTATAGTGACTTCTTCTATTATGTTATATCTTTTCTTGCTCTCCTCTGTTCTGTCCATGACTCAAACTGCCTGCTCCCTTATGCCTTTCTCTCCCTTTTTCTTCTCCCCTCCCCTTCCCCTTACTCCTTATCTCCTAGCTCCATGCTCCCAGTTTGCTTGGGAGATCTTGTCCCTCTCCCCTTCTCTGGTATACACTGTGTCTCTTAAGGACCTCCTTGTTTCCTAGTTTTTCTGGAGATGTGCATTGTAGGCTAGTGATCCTTTGCTTTATGTATAAAATCCATATATGAGTGAGTACATATCATGTTCCTTTTTTTGTGACTGGGTTACCTCACCCAGGATGGTTTCTTCTACTTCCATCCATTTGCCTGTGAATTCAAGATTTCATTGTTTTTTTCTGCTGAGTAGTACTACATTGTGTAGCACATTTTCTCCATCCATTCTTCAGCTGAGAGGCATTTAGGTTGCTTCCAGGTTTTGACTGCTACAAATAATGCTGCTGTGAACATAGTAGAACAGAAGTCCTTGTTGCACGAACATACACGTTTTGGGTACATGACTAAGTGTGGAATTACTGAATTTTTTGGTAGACTGATTCCCATTTTCCTGAGGAACCATAATACTGATTTCCCAAGTGGCTGTATGAGTTCCCGTTTCTCGAAATCCTCTTCAGCATAAACTGTCCTTGGTGCTTTTTATTTTAACCATTCTCACAGGAGTAAGATGGTGTCTCAGAGTTGTTTTGATTTGCATTTCTCCAATGGCTAAGGATGTTGGGCACTTTCTTAAAGGCCTTTAAGCCATTTTGGATTCCTCTATTGAGAATTCTTTATTTAGTTCTGTTTCCTATTTTTTAATTGGATTATTTGGTGTTTTGGTAACTAGCTTCTTGAGTTCTTTGATTACTTTGGAAATCAGCCCTGTGTCAGATGTGAGTTTGGTGAATATCTTTTCCCATTCTGTGGGCTGCTGTTTTGTCTTGTTGACTGTATCCTTTGCCTTACAGAAGCTTTTCAGTTTCAAGAGGTCCCATTTATTAATTGTTCATCTTGTGTCTGTGCTCCTGGTGTTTTGGTCAGGAAGTGGTCTACTGTATCAATTCATTCATACATACCACCCACTTTCTCTTGTAAGAATAGTCCCTTTATCTCCACAGGTATATGGCATACTGGTTTACCCAGCAATGTATATTTATAGAAGTAACAATTTACTGCTCTTTAATACTAATATGGTCTTTCCTAATTTAGTCTTATTTACATGTATGCTATACATTAATATAAATTGGCTAAAACTTGAGCTGAATTTTTTGATATAATATCCAAAATGAAATGGCCCATAAAAATGAATTACATTGAAATTGACAACACTGTACATAGTATCTGTATCTGTCAATTAAGAACTCTGCAGATCTATCCCAGCTATATGGTATCATTGAGCTTCAGGCTCTGCAAGTGCTTATTAATAATTGCTAACTCCTATGGCTTCTGTAGACTAGATTATGGAAAATTTCAAGGTGTTCATCACTTGAATGTTTAATAGTTGTTGTCACTTTATTATAATACTTATGATTGTGCATCACTCTTTATCAAAATAAAACAGCAGTAATGCTAAAAGTTTGTCATCTCAGACTCTATACAACATATTCCACTAATGTGTCTAACACATCAACTTACCCAGTTGACGGTGCAATGAAGAATTATTTCCTTAAGATAATATGATTAACTCTAACTTAAATTGTTTCTTTAATTTTTGTCCTTTTACTTAAATCTTAAAATTGATATGTAGATAGCATTTGTGAAGAAATCATTTACATTTTCAAATTAAAACAGTAATTTTCTACCTTTAATTTACCATATCACAAACCTATCAATGATGTTCTATGTCTTATTATATGGGTTTCTTTTATAGTATTTATGGCAAATATTCTGTATGCACACATTTTTCAAGGGTAACATGGAAGTACATGTTCCTTTTCCATCTTTACATTTCCTTGAATTACTTTTATATCTTTATTATATACTTTATTACAATTCAGGTGACCTCAGAAAATACTAGATATTACAGAAGAAAGTCTTCACTTTTAGCGCACTGGTCTCTTAAACAAATAGGAGGGAAAAATCACTTGAATGCACTCATAGTAATCTTGTAATCCTTTCATTATGCAAAATCAGGGTTTTACTAACTATTTCACTTATCTTGATGTATTAATTATCTTTTTCTTTTACATCCTTACTACATTCTTCATCTTTTATTATTCCTTTTTGGAGTCATACATCTTTTTCAGTAGCTAATGGTAGTATTTTCAGAATGGATGTTGATAGTTACCCGAGTATTGATGAAGATATTTGCATTTCCTTATAAGTTGTCTGGCAGTGATTTTTGCCATTAAATGCCATTGTAAAGCCTGTTCTTCAACTTCTTCATGTAATAGAAATTACAAGAGTCTGTGCTAACTTCTTTCCACTTGCTACAGTGAGTGGCCTGGCAATTGTTCAGCTTGTATGTAATTGGGAATGACATTCTGCCTGGGAGAACTACTCTAACAAGATGACAAAGAATTGTTCTGGCTAGGTATCACCTAACTTGGAGTTTTCTTGAGTAAAATGAATCTTTCTTCAGTCTCATTTTTCCCGAGAAAAGGCTTATATTTTACTTTTCAGATAAAAGCTTAAAAGCTTTGATCTATTATCTGTGATAGGAGACAAATCCCACTTTTTGATGAAATCCACTTTTCACAAACTGATGTCTGAAGTACCCAATAAACCACGTGAGAGCCTAATGCAATTCAAGTCTTACCAAAATGCTGAATAACTTTAGCTATACCTGAACTAATGATTCATCATGATTTCCTTGTTGTCTTGTGGCTGGAATAACAAAATCAAATTATCTAAATAAAGCCAGAAGTAGTTAAGGCCCTGACTTACTATATTGGGTAATTCAGATATATTTATGTGTGTGTGTGTGCATGCACACATGAATGCACACATACATGACAGGGACAAATGTACTAGTACAAAGTGTGAAAGTCAGATGACAATTTTCGGGGGCTTCTTCTACCCTTCCACTCTAGTATCCTGTGTCATCAGGTTTCTGGCAACCATCTTTACCACCTGAGTCATCCAACTGGCCTGATACACAGCTGCATATAATGTATGAATAAAGATTAGGTTATGCAAGGCTAAAATGTTCATAGCTGTTTTATTTGAAAACATCCAATCACATCTCAATGACACTGCCACAGCCTTGTCATTCCTCTCATTCACAGTAAAAATGCCTAGGATTTACCTCTAGATTTTTTTAAAAATGTGTTTATTTATTTATTTTTCTTATTTTACATATCGATCCCAGTTCTCTCTCCCTACCTCCTTCCTACTCTCCCTCCATTTCTCTGTCCCTCCTTCCCTCCCTCCCTCTGTCCCTCCCATGTACCCCGACCTCTAGATTTTAAGATGTCACATATATATATAGCAAGACAAAGTATGCAATTTTAAAATAGTCTGTCAGTTGTACTTGCCCAGATACACATGTGATATTTCAATTTTTATTAAGATAAAATAAACTTTATAAACTATCTTTATGAAACTATAAATTAGAGCATTGTTTTCCCAAAGCAATATTTTTCAATAATTAAAGGAGAACAAATGTGCTTAAGACAGACCAATTCCTCATATTTCTTGCTAAATGTTTCTATAAAATTCACCTTAGAAAAATAGACTTTCTTTTATGATATTATAATGAAAAATCAAGTATTAATTGGAATAGAGATTTAGGTTTATAGTTTGTCTGCAATACTAATGTCATGTTTAATTTTCTTAAATATTACCAAGTTTAGAAAAAAATGTTTAGCAAAATTATTATTAGGAGATGAAAGAGGAAGATAAAGGTAATTGCTTTCCATGTTACATCGTAAGTGATTTATTAGCCAAGGAATTGGTCATGAATCAGTTCATTATCATTAACTACCAGCTGGATGCCTGAGCCTTCAGCAGATGTGTCAAGTCAAGGAAGCATTACAGGATATGACCAAATTTGCCTACTGATTTGATTTCCACTTCCCAATGCAATACCATCAATTCTCAATATGCAATCCATACAATCTGCAGAAATGTTTTTTTGGTTTGAATATTTTGCCTATGCTACAAAAGTAGTATCAGCAACCAATATCACTGAGACCATGCTGCTAATAAAAATGTAATGATATGCCAACTTTGATGAACTTCTCACAGTTCCTTGAAGTTAAATGTGGGGAGGTTGAAATCATTAACAAGTAAATGTTTATAGTAAATAGGAAGACAATTTGAAAGGTATATTGAAACATCTGTCTCTAAAATCAAACACTTCTGCTGAGCGTGTTTTGGACATACTGATGTTTTGCCCAATGCTTTTCATGTCTTTTGTTCAGTTCTGCATCTCTAAGAGCTGCATCACTTGACCTGTTGAGGTCACTTTCTTACCTGTTGTTATGATAAGGAGAAAAAGTAGCCAAAATAACATGTGCGACCAGGAAGATTGAGCCTGGTTAGGAATAGAAGATAGGAAAGAGAGAGAGACAGAGACAGAGAGAACACAAAAGAGGGAGCCAATATTGGTTTGAAGATAAAATTGAACACAAAGAAAGGTCTAGAGAACTACAAGACTGCTCCCAACTAACAATTTGAGCTTCCGTGGAAAGGCTAGCATAAATGCCCTTCCCAGAGAGTGAGATCAACAACTAGCTTCTCCATGGAGCCCTCAACTAATGCCTGTTGGAAACAGGATCAAACACCCATACATAAACATTGAGTGGAACTAGAACCCAGATGCAGATGGAGAGGACAAGACCATGCGGCAAAAACACATACAGACAGCTTACCTGAACAAGGAGGAGCTAACGGCCACTAGACTGATAGCTTGGAAGCCAGCATGGGACTGACTCAGGCCCCCCTGAATATGGGTCTCAGCCAGAAGGACTGAGCAGTCTAAGAAACCTCAGACAGTGGAACCAGGATGTATCCCTGGTGCACCA
Organism: Phodopus roborovskii; assembly: GCF_943737965.1. Classification (NCBI taxonomy): domain Eukaryota; kingdom Metazoa; phylum Chordata; class Mammalia; order Rodentia; family Cricetidae; genus Phodopus; species Phodopus roborovskii. Next base: position 13,051,437 of record NW_026125397.1, read on the forward strand.
AAGGACTTTGCGAACATATCCCCCATGGAGGGATAACTGCCTTAATCTAGAGACAGGAGAGAAGCCCTAGTCCCTAGTTCACATGACCTGTCAGATCTACATGACCCCAACTGGATGGCATTCCCCTACATATGGAATTGGGGTGGGGGGATGGGAGGGGAGGTTGGTTAGAGTGCATGTGAGAGGGCAGAGAGGGTAAAAGGGAGGGAAGGAGGAAGGGAGAGGGAACTGGGTTCGACATGTAAAATAATAAATTAAATTAAAAGAAAATGCTTTGACTCCAAAATTTAAGTTGAAGGACAAGTTACTGGGGAAAAGGATTTCTAGTTTTGTTTCCATAGGAAATGAAAAGATGTGGATTCCTTCCAGACTAATGTGGTTTGATCACACCAGACCGCCTGAAACAGAGTACAATGTGATCCTACATTCAAAACAGCTGGACAAAGCAGCCCTACAGACTACAGCCAGGATATCTGAATCTTCTTCGAATCCCCCATGACAGCGCCCCTAACCAGCAGGAAGTAGTTTGGAAAGAACGACGCCCAAATTCCCAAATATTGTCTATAAATGTTTGTTTTCATTTAATTGGACTTTGTTATATAAAATAAATTAAAAAAATAAAGACAAGCCAAAGGGGAAAAAATAATACATTTATTTTCAGTTCTTGGTTATGTCATGCCAAGAGACACCTGCTTTATAGTGAAAATCAAAAAAAAAAAAAAAAAAAAAAATCTGTCCCTAGTTGGGACGAAGGGCAACTGGAAGTGATAACAAGACTTAGCCTGGGTGCATGAACCAGGTATTTGGAGCCCATTCACTATGGTGGGATACCTTCCTCAGCCTTGATGCCAGGTGAGGGGCTTGGTTCTTCCTCAACTTAGTTTGCCAGACTTTGACTCCCCAAGGGGAGCCTTACTCCTCTAAGGAGTGGATGGGAGGAGTAGGAATGGGGAGTATGTGGGGAGGGGAGAAAAAAAGGGGAGTAAAGGGGACTGGGCTTGCTATGTATGAAAAGAAATTCTAAATAAAAAAAAAAGATATTGCTACAGAAAATGCTAGATAAAAATTAGAATGCTCCCAGGAATGAACTGTTTGGTTAGATAGTCATCCAAAATCTCATAGAAATCTAGTGTTATGCTGAGCATGGTGAATATACCATATCTCAGTATCCCAGAGGCAGAAAGAAGCAAGAGTAGTTCTGAGAGTTTGAGGCCAGCCTGTTCTGCAGAAAGAGTTCAAGGGCAGCTAGGGGTACACAGAAAAACCCTGCCTCAAGGAAACAAACAAAATAAATTTTAAACCACTTTTAGGTGGTTTAAAAACATCAATAGGCATATTTTTTCCCTGAGAGTACTAAAAATTCTGAACACCAAACACGAGAAATTAAAGAAATGTCATATTTTGGAACTATGCATTTAATATTTCAGTGTTAACTCCTCATTCTCCTCTCAATGCATATTGTGAAGTCCTGCTTGTCTGCATTAAATAGAAATCTCATTCTTTATTCTATCCTTCACAGATTTCACTTGGTGAGGAAGGCTTATTGAATAGCCTATAACCTACATGACAGTTCAATCATGCAGAGAGTTATCAGGTCAATTCTCAGCTATTTCAACTTCTAATGCTCTTATTCTATTTGTATCAGTTATGAAAAAACTAGGCTATCCTTAAATATCTTAGATTAGTTTGACATAAAAATATTTTTGGCAATTATACCTGAAAATGTTTAGTTCAATCAACGGTCTATAAATTTTCAAATATTCAGTGGGCATTATTTCAATAAATGTAAAAATGATTATTGATTTTTATTCATCACTACAAAGCAAAACAATATTCCAGATGTATTCTGTTTGTCTTTAAGTAAAAGTTGAAAGTAATGTCCTTTGATCAAAAAGCAAGAATATTTGTACAACACAATAACAGATGTATGTGAATATTTTCTTGAGCTTATTTCACTCAAAATATTTAATGACAGGAAACTTATTCTTATGCAATTCCTAAAGCTGGAAATGTTCTACTAAAAAGCCTTTATCTACAATAAGTTTTGCTATAAGGCAATATTCTGATTACTATGTGCTCATAAATTTAAGACTTAAAAAGTTAAGAAAACATGACTTAGTAAAACAAACCAAATTACATTAAAACTATAAAGGCTAAAATTTATGTGGCACTAAATTTACATAATGATTTTTTTATTTTTTGTATAGTAGGCATTTGAGCTGTGGATCTGCAATATAACAATGAGTGAAGGGGGAAAGAATCTTTAATTTGCTAAAACTACAATTTCCATTTCATGGCTGACTATTTATCGCTATTTGTAATTTGGAGTGGCTCCAACAACCTACTGTTTATTGCCAGTCAGCAAATAATTTAAGTCCCATATGGTTACCCTTTTGTGTTTTATATCTTTGTTTAAAGATTCTAATTACAACTGTTTTCCTTCTGTTCAAGGTTTTTGGATTGTCCAAAACCCACTAATGATAATGAATTTGCCAGATTCCTCTTATTTAATTGCAGATCACCCAAAATGTGTTATAAATCATTTAGAAGTTAACTGTCAGGAATTTGAAGATGTGTGTGTGTGTGTGTGTGTGTGTGTGTGTGTGTTTGGTGTATGTAGGTAGCTGCACACCTGTATAGAGGTTTAATTATTCTATCACTCTTCACTTTATTTTTTGAAATAGCATCTCTCTGAATCTGGACCACACACAAGCTAGCCAGCAAGTCCCTGGGGTTTGCCATTATCTTCTGTTTCTGCCCCTACACAGCATCAGGATTATATAAGCAAACCAGTGTGCCTACTCTTTAACATGCAAATACTTTACCAACTAAGACATTTCATTAGACCCTGATGAGTTTTATACAACACATGTAGTACTATTTTTATTCAATTTTTTAAAAATCACACACCCATTATGAGTTATGTAACAGCTTTTCCAGGCCTGCACATATATACATTCCCCAAACCTAGAGAACTGTTACCTTATATAGCAAAACTGGATAGAAAATAACGTTTTGTTCAGACATGAGTAAGAAAGGGATGGAGGTGGGCTAGTGCTCTTTAATATTGGGAATATCCAATAGCATCACATGTATCTTGTAAGAGGCAGGAGATGGATATCTTAAACAGAGAAGGGAAAGAGGAGATGGGAGGGAGAGGTAAGTGTTTGGACGATGTTGGGTTATGGCCTACAGGTCTTCCCAAATACTATAATTTTTTTTTTAAATTCTAAAAAGTTATAAGATAAAGACCAGTGAGATGGCAGAACTTTTGGAGGAGGGAAACCCTGATTTTACCTATTAAACCAATATCATAAACCAGGAACTCAGAAGAATCCGTGTGTCTGTGTGTGTGTGTGTGTCTGTGTGTGTGTGTGTGTGTGTGTGTGTGTGTGTGTTTTAGGAGAACAAGTTTGTAATAATTTATTGTGGTGACACATAACAAAAGCACAGGAGACCAGCATATTCACTGCTATTAATGGTATTGCAGAGTAAATAATAACACATGTGGTGCGATGGGCAATTTAGATATTGAAATTTACTCATTTTTAGCCATTAAACTACTACTTCTGAATCCATTGCTAAGGTTGCAGTCACACACAGACAGAAATGTAACGGTGTGGAGAGGTCTCAGATCCACAGAAAGGAGGGAAACAAACTATAGAAAAATATGAGCAGTGCTATCATTATATCATTAGAGATTTCTAGATAGGTTGAAAATTATGAAGCAATGCAAAGTTGTGATTAGAGGAAGAGTATCTATACAGGTCGAAACAACTGCCCACTAAAGAATCTGTGATGTTTCCCCAAAGTGAGATGATTAGTTACAAAATGTTTTTTTTTTTTTCACATCTTTGAGGAACCAAAGACTTCATTTAATGAATAGGGACATGGACTTGACAAGGTATCAGACTGCATTCATTATGCTTAATGTGCTCTGCAGTGTAACTAGTCCCCACTTTATTTGGAGACTGTGGCCCATATGAACAAATTGAGAAGACAAAGTCCAATTGAGTGGATACATGAAACATTAAAATAAAATTCTCCATTAAATCAGAACAAATAAATGATTCAGAGGCTGATATTGGGGTTCATCTTCAAGCTTAAGATCAGAGAAGCAAAGCAGCGAAGCCACTAGCTCTTACTCTACCTCAGAATGAAAGGGCTTATTCTGTGTCCATGAGCTCTCACCAAGCCTCAGACTGCTGCATCTCCTCAGTGTGCCTGAAGAATCCATGACTGATAATGACTACTGAAGACCCTGCTCCTATCTTTTATACTCTACTGCTGGGATTAAAGGGGTGAGATCCCAGGTGCTGAGATCACCTTTGTGAAAGCTATTCCTTTCTTTCTTTTTTATATATAAATTTTTACGTAAATTAAAGAATCGTATTTTACATACCAATCCCAGTTCCCTCTCCCTCCTGTCATTCCATTTCCCCCATCTACTCCCCAGGGGTGAGGCCTCCCATTGGAGATCACCAAAGCCTGTCACATCATTTGGGGTAGGACCTAGATCCTCTCCAATACCAAGCTGTCGTCAGGACTATAGCACTGTAATAGAGCTTAAAGTCAGGGATGGTGATGTCTCCTGAAGTTCCTTTATTGTACAGGGTTGTTTTGGCTATCCTGGGTGTTTTGTTTTGTTTTGTTTTTCATATCAAGTTGAGTATTGTTCTTTTCTTTCATGATCTGTGAAGAACTGTGCTGGGATATTTTGGGGGATTGCATTGAAACTGTAGATTGTTTTTGGCAAGATTGCCCTTTTTACTATGTTGATCTTACCTATCCAAGAGTATGGGAGATCTTTACATTTTCTGGGATTTTCTTTAATTTCTTTCTTTAAAGACTCAAAGTTCTTATTATATAGGTCTTTCACTTGTTTGGTTAGCATTACCCCAAGATATTTTATGTTGTTCGTGGCTATTGTAAAGCGTGATGTTTCCCTGATTTCTTTCCCAGCCCCTTTATTGACTGTATATAGTAGGACTATTAATTTTTTTAAGTTAATCTTGTATTCTGCCACTTTGATGAAGATGTTTATCAGCTGTAGGAGAAACCCATGTGTTAAAGCTTACAGATTATTCCAGTGTTGAAGGGAATAATCCTAAAATTATAAATTCTTTAATAAATACATATGTTTAAATACATGAGAGAAAAGACAGACGGCAATGATGAAAGTCTTTCCCAAGAGAAAAACAAAGAAAGTACCAGACCAAACCACCAACTAACCAACAGAACAACAGTCTGTCAAACTGAATTCAATAGACTCTTTCATATTGACGTGTATCTGTTCGCTTTGTTCGAGCAATTTTTGTTTGTTTGTTTGCTTGTTGTTTTGTTTTTTTTTTTTGAGACAGAATTTCTCAGTGTAGCTGTGGCAGTCTAGATCTCATTCTGTAACCAAGACTGGCATCAAACCCAAAGATCTGCCTGCCTCTGCCTTCCAAGTGTGGGGATTAAAGGCCTGAATCACTGCCCATTCAACTTTTTCTTTAAAAAAATTATTATTGTTGTTTTTTTCTTTCAACATTTTTTATTTTTAAATTGATAGATAAAATTGTATTGCATGATTTGTCATGTAAAAAGATGCTTTCACCTATGTATACCTTGTAGACTTATAGGCCCAATAATGAACATGAACATATGTATGCACGTAGTTACCATTTTGATGGTAAATATTTGCTAATATTTACTATCCCTTCCAGGGTTTTCAAGATTGTGATGCATCACCTTTTCATAGAGCAGATCGGCTGAAATTACTCCTTTAATATAACTGGAATTATTTCTATTTTAGCCAACATTATCCCACTCTCCCTCCTGCATTAGCATTTAAGTTACTAGATTATTTCAGTAGGAAACATTTCTTCATTATACCTCAGGGTGGTGGTATACAGGTATTTTTTAATAGTGATAAAATTTTCTGTCTTCTTCTACATCAATGTTTTAAGTTCCACATGCTGGTATAATTATGAGGTTTATCTTACGGCTTGGTGATTCCTTTATTTCATTAGTAATAACCCCCTTCTGTTTATTTTTTCCCTGATGTTTCAAATAACAGGATTCCTTTCCATTTCATAGTTGAAGAGTTCCCTCTCTCTCTCTCTCTCTCTCTCTCTCTCTCTCTCTCTCTCTCTCTGTGATCATATTTTGTCACTTCATTCATTCAAAGATTCATGTAGGTTATTTACACACCATGGCTAATGCAAGCAGTTCTGTAGTAAATATGGAAATGCCAATAATGGGTTGATAAACTGATTTCATTCCTAAAGATAAAAAGCTGATAGTAATTATGCTAGATTTTGTATTAGTGCTATTTTTAAATTTTAATGAACTTCACAAGGGGAGGAGAGGAGAACATGTAGGACCAGGAAGATTTAGTCAGGGAATGAATAGACGAGAGCAAAAAGAAGATATACCATAATGGAGAGAGACATTATAGGTTGAAGAGAAAACTAGAAAACTGACTCTAGAGAAATATCCAGAGACCTACAAGGATAACCCCAACTAACAATCTGAGGAACAGTGGAAAGACTACTTTATATGCCCTTCCCTGATAATGAGATTGATAACTAAGTTATCAATAATAATAAAAGAAAAGAAAAAAATGTAATGAACTTCTATACTATTTTCTATAATGGATGAATAGAAGAGTCTTAAGATTTTTGTTTCATGGTTCATCTCTCTGTGTTCAATCACAAAAATGTTAGCTGAGGGGAAAAAATTCTAGAAATATATGACACATTTTAAGTTGTATGTCACTTGAATAGTGTCTGAAATTTCAACATAACTCCCTGCCATAATTAAGATGTGAGTAACCCTTTTGAGCAGTGAAAGTTTATATAGTGCCTGCCTGTTAGTTGTTTTGTGATTAACTTTTGTTATCAGAATGACTGCTTCTACTGCATGTTTCTGTTTAAGTAAAGTTATTTGCTTTAATGAACATCAAGGTCAAAGGACAATAATCCTGTTAATGTTTACATTCCTATAATAATAGTTCAATTTACTGGAATCACTATTATCCTTATTTTATTGTGCTTTATATATAATGTGTATAAATGTATTATTATTTTAATATACATAATTATATATTGTTTTAATAACACAACACACACACACATACATATATATAATTATTTTCAAGTCAGGCTCTTGTTATGCAGCCCAAATTTGTCTCAAATTTGCACTTCCTCTTTAAGCCACTCAAGTGTTAATACTAGAAATGTGTGACATCACACATAGCCACTGAGTATACATAATTCAGAACTAGAGCTTGAGTGTAGGTATGTGGATAGTTTGGTAAAATCTATGATTTCAGTAATGCACTAGATGACATGTAACTTTTTCCCAATTGATAGACATATCCAAAATTTCATTGTCCTGATAAATGCCATGGATATTTTCCTTCATATTTTAAGTGGCTTATAGTTTCAATTCTTTAAAATTATTGGAATTATATGTACATTTATTTATATTCAAAGAAATATTGATCATAGTATATTATAATTAGATATAATGTTAGGCAATAATATATTAATAGTAAATTATCTAAAAATGTCCCTTATTAGGATTATTTTAGTTATTTAATGGAAAGATCTCTTAAGAAGGTAGGAGTCCTGAACTTGAATATTTACTGTGTAATGAGTATATGTTGAAGATAAGGTAAATTATCAGTATTTAGAGCTTGGTACTTCTTAAACTAATATTTTTGGATGAATGCAAAGGAATACTGTTATTTTTCAGGTAAGTATATTTTTTCTCATATAACATGTCTTAGCTACAGTGCCTGTGGGCTTGTCCAACAAAGATGATGGTGATAAACAGAGAGCTTCACTTCTATGTCAGTCACTTAGACAGTCAATCATATTTATTGGGAATAATGACTGTAGAGAGACATGAACCAAAATTATTAGCACTGTGGAGCACTTTAGGCATCATTCTAGGAAAGTTCTCTTTAAAATGATGTATTTAAAATTAGTAAAGAGATTTATTTTATGAAAAGCATTCAGCCCCTTAATGGCCATCAGATGAAATATGAGGAAGACAGGAACCATTTGATCAAATATGTTTCAAATATGTTAAAATATGCTAAAATAATACAAAATGTGAAAATCTATATCCATATATAGTATGAAAATAACTTAATTGATTTCTAACATTTATCAAAGGATGAAAAGGCGGCCATGGATAATTAGACTTTGACATATACACTAGTTACATTCAATTAAACTAGTTACTTTCTTCAGGTATTTTTAAAAATAACTGTAGGGCTAAATATCTAACTCACATGTTAAGAAATCAAGGATAAAAAGTCTAATAATAATCCTTTTGTTAAATTTTATTTTTCTAGTTAGGCTAACTTTGGATTTAATCCAAAATGACATAAGAAATAATAGTTTATTATACATTCATCTGATTACTAAAGTATTTACATCTCATGACTGGCTTATCTTAGACTCTCTCACAGTTCTCGAAAGATCAGCCTGGCGTCAGAACTCTATGTGAAATCCATGGAGGCTTCTTTTGTTACTGGCTTGTAGTTTATCCTTTCCTGAATGAACTTGCATTCCCAGTCCTTTACAGATGTCATTCCTGGGAACACTTTAATAAATTGCCTACACACAAATCTCATTCTCAAGAATAGAGCTTATAACCATACAAATTGGGACTTGCCCTTCAAACAGAAACTAACGGGAGACTATGGATGTAGATCACCTGATGGCTGGCAATAAAGATCTTGTCACTTGAAATCAATGGTATAATGATAGTTTGGGGACCCAGCTAGCACTGAAGCTAAATGTTTTTACTGGTGGTAAACTGAGATGACTCGTTTAGACATAACTAATGACAAAGCTGTCAACAAGAAAGCAATAGTGAATGCCTAACTGAGAGCCTGTCTGAGAAAACTAATAGCCAGTGAATAACAGATGACATATTAGTTCCCTGTACTAAGAAGTAGACATGACTCATCGGGAACAAACTGAATCATTCTGACAGGATGGCTGTTTATTCTATAGTTGAAAAAAAAATTGAGGCGTATAGAACATTTGGTCTAGAGCACAAGACTCTAACAAACCCATCTGACTTTTGAAGACACATTGAGTGGTTAACTTGGAGAGGGGATAGGCAAAGAATCTCTTTGTGATATATTTGAAATGCTCTGGATAAATGGTTATTGCATAGTGTTGTATTTCTAGTAGGTATAATACTTAGATTCACAATGGAACACCAGAGCAGAGTAGTTCTATCATTGTATACTTAGATAATTTTGCTTCTATTTCTAAGCTAGTTTCTGAAGATCTAGAATACCTTGGCTCCTGTTATGGATACTTCTCCTAGCCAATAATGCAAAAGATCTATTAAGTTCACTGCATGACTCTTGCAAATCATGTGAAACTCTTTGACCCAAGACACAAACAGAGAAGAAGAGTGACCCTTTCCTGGCATGAATAATAGACCTGGATCATCACTGCATCTGGGGAAGAACATAATTGAGAGCAAGGTGAAATATGGTTATCTCCTGATTATTCCCTACCAAGTCAACTGCAGATCATTTTGGAAGATGAATTGCAAGGTTGGTAGATGAAATTTAGTATTCTTATTTATTTGTCTTATAGCTGTGACAAAGTATTCTGATGTGAACAACTTAACATAGGAAGGGTTTATTTTGGGTCACATTCCAGAGTAGAGTCTATCATAAAAGGGAAATTACTGAGAAAGGGGTACAAGGCAACTGGTCACCACAATGTACCCAATCAGGAGGCTGAGGGAGATGAATGTCCCTGTTACAGCTCACTTTTTCCATTAACTCTGTCAAGAATCCAGTCATTGAAATACAGCTAGCTACAAAAAACAAACAAAACAGAACAAAACAAAACAAAACAAAAAAAAACCCCTGAGTTCTAGTTCTAGACCATAAATAATAAACCACTGCTCTTCTGGAATACATAAAGAATGGCTAGAAGAGAACTGAGGTACATCGATTGTTGCTCCTGGGACATTTGCAAAGTGAAGTTGAAATTTATCTTACCAACTGGGTACATTCATCATTTCAATGAAACCAGTGATGCGTGTGACATTTCCAGATAAGGCAATGGTAAGTTTATAATCAAGAAACAAGAAGCTTTAAGTGTTTTCATCAAGCTTCCCAGTGGAAGTAAATTTTTATTATTTTAATGTAACTTAAGGATTAATTATGACTTCTGTCCAAGGGGAACACATGGACAATATCCTAGAGCTTCCACTACAGTCTGAGATGTTTCAATTGAAACACTCATATTTCAAATGCTTATTTTTCACCTTGAAGTAGTAGTAAGAATGTGTTGATTTTATTTTCATTCTCTCTGAAAGTATTACACCTTGATGAGCTGATAACAATCGACTCATTCAAGGTCATAATACAGCCTATATCCAATATAAATTCCATGGGGGAATATGAAAGCTTCACCCATGCAATTAATTCTTCTTTCTTCAGCTGGGTCTCTCCTTATATTTCCATTGTTCTATACTTCCTTTACCTTATTCTCTGTCCTGCCATTCCCACCAGCAAAATCAAATCAAGTCCCACTTAATTTGAATGATAATATGCTAGACTTTATAAATTACTCATTATTTTACAGTTTTGAATATTTCTAATCTTTGTTTTTAAAAGGAATTAGAAGAAAGCTCCAATGCCATAAAATAAATTATATATATATATATATATATATATATATAATTTTTTCTAAATATTTTTCCTTTATGAGTACAAAGCAGCTCAAAATAATATCTTTTTTGGTGAATGCATCTGAATAAATATGTTCTATTATTATATAAGCTTTTCAATTTATTTATGTTGCATTATAACTCTGGGTTTAACTTGGAGTGAGTCTACTGACATTTACAAATAATAAATATCATATATTCCTAGCTGAAAATGTATTCAATACTACTTTAATAATTTTACATGGTTGCTACATTTAATCTTCAAACAACGTTTTAAATAAGTTGCATTATTATTCATATTACAAACTGAATAAATGTACATAAGGCTGCAATATTTGTTATCACCTCTCCATTCAAAATTATACTAAATGTCTTAATGAGCAAGAGGAATACAAAAAATAAAATAAAATAAAGCTTTTGGATGAAACTAAACTGGATTACTCATGGATGGTATGATTATTCATACGAGAATTGGTAAATGAGTGGTTACAACTAATTTTGTGGTCAAGAATAAACAATATCCAATACAAATAATAAAAGTGTTCCCCATACATAAAAGAAAAAATTAGAAAGCATTTTAAAAGAAGTGGATTCTGAAAGTCTATCTTATACTTGATAGGCAGGTGTGTATCAAATTTTAACAAAGCCACTTTAGAAACCAATCAAGAAGGCAGTATATTGATAGGGGATGTCATTCTGTAAATATGTTTCTTGTATTGGTTAATGAATAAAGCACTGTTGGCCAATAGGAAAGCAACATAGGTTGGACTAGGAGACTAGGAGGAGAGAGGAAAGAGTAGTGAAGAGATTCAAGATGGTGGACTAACAGAGAGAGAAGAATGCCAGCCCCTCTCTCTGGTAAGATAAGACTACATGGAAATAGATTAATACAAATGGGTTAATATTTAAGACAGACCTAGCCGATAAAAATTAAGTAACTGGCCAACAGTGTTATATCTAATACAATGTCTCAGTGTGTTATTTGGGGCTGGCATGGCAGAAGGACCAGACCAGTTCACAGAAAAACTGCTCATAACAGTATATCTAGATGATAAACATGAGACGGGACACTAGGAACCAAAGTATAAAGTCAGAACGTGGGGAGATGTTGCCAAACTCCTAAGAAGAATAAACAGTGAAAGTAAAAGACAATAACTACTGATGAGTTTCTTATGACACACACCCACCAAGTCATGGGTGATTCATTCCTAGAAGTAGAGGACTTTTCCTAGATCAGAATTCTGGGCCTCAGTCTCCAACAAATGCCACAAGGGGATAGTGGGATAAAGTGTTAAAATTGAAGGAGGGAAGAGGGACAAAGAGAGAATGTGAGATATAGCTCTGTTTGCATGTGCCTTCTGGTAAGACTGCCCAATTCAGCAAATAAAACTTAATTCCATATAGAACTAAAACTAATACTATTATATGAAAACCAACTTATACTAGGCAACTTAATTTGGTAACTAATTATACTTAATCTGTTAATTATTCATCCAGTAGTATAGAACTTTCTGGAAGTATAGAATTTCATTTTGAGAGAACAAGGCTGTAATTCAACCAAAAGCAAGCATAGTGAGCATGTAAAATGAAGTGAATATTAAATAGGTTTCTGAATATTTTTCTTTATTTTTGAGAAATTATGTATTAAAGATTTCAAAGATAAAAAATAAGCCTTATGCTACCATGAAAATATGGGAAGTCATAAAATCAGCACAAGAATAAGCATAAAGGGGGACAGAAAAAATATTTGTAAACTACAATATCACAGTAATGAAAAAGAAATAAAGCTTTATATGCTAAACAGAAAAAAAAAATCAAGTCAGTTCTCACTAATAAGGCCTTGGGGTGAATATTCTATATTCTACAATTAGAAGATGCAGACTGATTAGCTAAGGTTGTAAACACTGGAAATAAAAGTCTTGATAATATTCTGATTTGGGGAGTCTAATTTATTAATAGAGTAAATTATTCAATACAAAGGAAACCAAAAACTAGCTATACATGTATAAAGTATTAAAGTTGAACCAGAAAGAAGTAAAAGATTTCTTGTCGAGCTTGACAACTTGGGATCACTGGAACCAATAGAACGGAAGGAGAAAACCAAATTCTGCAAGCTGCCCTCTGGCTTTGCAAGTGTGCTATTGGATGCTTCACATGAACACCAAATTAATAAATAAAAAAATTGCTTTAAAATGTTAAAAGAGATACATTCACTAAAAAATTATTAATTGATCAGTTAAGCAGGAAGATGAAATGACAGAATGTGTATTTTAACCCAAGCTAGGAGCACTCCCTTTATTTTGAAATATGCTGAAAATAAGATGCAACAGTAAGAGGTTGCAGCTTAATGCTAATCAATGCTCAGATTATTTGGATAACTTGAAGAAGTTAACACCAGAGTTAAACCACTGTGGGAAAATGGCCCTGGCAAAAACAGAGCATGCCATGCAATGGTGGAAGAATCCTCATTCTTTGAACCATTACCTGATCACTTTCCTGAGTTCAACATGTAGTAAGCTCTAAAACATTTCTCAACAATATTTAAAACTCAAAACCCTATCATGCATCTTTTTTTCTGACAAGAAAAGAATAAAACTAGAAATGTACAATAAATGTTAGAAAGTATATAAAGACACAAAGACTGAAAAAAGAAAGTAATTGAAACGAACATAAGTGACTATACTTCAAGCCAAATGATATGACATGTATCAAAATCAGATCATGACTAAGAAAGGAGTTTACATAAATAAGCATCCCTAAAAAAACATTTTAAATAAAAGATTTAATGTTATAACTGAAGGAGTTGTAGTAATAAACAGTAAGCTCAAATGTAGGAGCAGGAAAAAATAAACATCAGAGTGAAAATAAGATATAGGCAAATACATAATGAAACATTAGAGAGATGGTAGAAACAAATAACATAACTGTAAAATCTACTTTTTGAAAATATTAAACTAAGAAATAATTTGACTAGTCACAATAAAAAGAAATGATCCAAATAAAAAAGTCTGTCATGAAAGGAGACAATAGACTAATACCACAGTTATATAGTAGTAAGTCAAGTTGAAAGCCAAGATTAAAAATCATACCTGCCATATGTACAAGTAAGACATAAAATAATAAGCTAGTATCAATTATCAATATTAGATTCACAAATTCTCAAAAAGATATTTGCAAAAGGAATTCAACAATACATGAAACAGATATAATGATAATATGGGGATTGTACCACATATGTAAGGATGATCTAACATTGACAAATGAATAAATATGATAACACAAATAGATTGAAGGGCAAAGTCATGTGATTGGCTCAACACATAAATCAATAAGCACAACATTATCAATGATGAACAGAATAAACATACCTAAACACAATGAGTAAGATTGTAACAAACATCTACTGAGAAAGAAAAAGTCAAAAGGATTGCCACTGAGACCAGGAACAAAACCTGGAGTTCATAATGAAAGTGAGTAGGAAAGATAAAGATAAGAGGGAAGGTCCTCAAATTATCTCAGTTTGTAGATAATATTATTCTAAATATAGAAAATAAGAAACTGCACCAAAGTCTATTATAAATTATATAGTCAGTAAAAGTTATAAGATAAAAATTAAACACAAAGTAAACATTTTAATACAACAATAATAAAATTGTTGAGAAAAATAATGAAAAATTTCCTTTATACAATGGCTACTAAATTAAAATAATTTAAAAACAAATTAACAATGCAAGTAAAAACTCTACAATGGAAGTTGTAAAACACTTGAAAGAAATTGAAAGGAACATTTCTTTTAAATGTTTTTCAGCCATTTGATATTCCTCTCTTGAAAATTCTTTTTAGATTTTACCCCATTTTTTAATTGAGTTATTTTTTGATATCTAGTTACATAAGTTCTTTATAAATTTTGGATATTAGTCCTCTATCAGATTTGGAGTTGGTAAAAATCTCTTTCCATTCTGTATGCTTTCCTGTTGCAAGATATATGATCACACTGTGTGAAAATCTACAAAGAATCAATAAAAGTTAAAACAAAAATAAAGTGACAATGTTTTACCTATCCCACTTCTGGATATAATGTCAAAGAAATAAAGTCAGCATATCAAACAGCTAGTTAATTTCCATATTTATTACACCACTGTTCATAATAGTTAAGACATGCAAGCAATCCAGATGTCATAAGTCATCAATTATGCAGATATGATAGAATATTATGCAGTCATTAAAGAGTGGTGACAGAGTAACTGTTCAATATATATATATGTATGTATGTATGTATATATACATACATACATACACACATATACATATACATACACACACACACACACACACACACACACACACACATATATATATATATATATGTCCCTGGATAAAATTCCCAGTCTATCTCTTTCTTTTATTTTATCCTATTTACATATGGATCCAATTTCCCTCTTTTTCCCATCCTCCCAACCCCCAATCTGCATCCCATCCCCCATCCATTCCTCAGGGAGGGTGAGGTCTTCCAAAGTCCTTTAGTACACCATCCTAGTTCCACTGTCAGAGGTCCTTTAGAATACTCAGGCCTCCTAACTGTGACACACATTTAAGGGTTTTGTGTTGGTCCTATGCTGGTTTCCCAGTTATCACTCTGGGATCCATGAGCTCCTCCTTGTTCAGGTCAGCAGTTTCTATGGGTTTCTCCATCCTAGTCTTAACACCTTTGCTCATCACTCCTCCCTTTCTACAACTGTATTACAGGAGTTCGGATCAGTGTTCAGAAGTGGGTGTCTGCTTCTGCTTCCATCAGCTACTGTATGAAGGCTCTAGGATGTTATTCTCTCTCTCTCTCTCTCTCTCTCTCTCTCTCTCTCTCTCTCTCTCTCTCTCTCTCTCTCTCATATCTATCTGAACACCTAAAGACAAAAGTGATGGAATTGGAGAACACTATGATAAACAAATTAAATCAAAATTAAATCAAGCCATGACAGAAACTACATGCCCTGTCTTACACATGGAAAGTAAAACTATTTGTATTGATGTAGAATAGTGATTACTAAAGGCTTAGAATGACAGCAAGGTGAGAGGAACTTTGAAGGGGTTAATGGGCACTACCACATATATAGATAGAACATAAAATTCTAAGTGTTTTTCTGCACAGTGCAATGATCATGAATGTGTATCTGAGAACTTACAATTTTTGAACATGGAGAACAATGGCAACATTGTTACTCTGTAACCACCAATTTACTAGTTAGGCACACACACACAAAATAATAAATGTAAAAAGCATAACTACCAATGCATAAAATAGGAGATAAAAAGAATTGTCATTCATTTTTTCACAACAACAAAGTGTAGAATGAAAATAAATTTATTTTGCCTTCTACCTCAAAACACAGTGAGAAATTGAGGGGGGAAATGAGATGAAATTGAATAACAGGATATTTACAAAGATGGATGCATTCATTCACTCAGCATGTTTAATACATTTTAGTACTCATGTTATAAGAGGTCAAGAGGAAACTACTAAAAATAGTGGGAATCTAAACAGGCAGAATAAATTCCTAAATAGTGAATATAGTTGTAGTAAAATGATTGTATAATTAATTTTTTGTTGTATTTCAGAAAATATAAATGAATCATACAAAACTTACCCATTTCCTTATGACATGCTTGTCTCCATATTTTCTTAGTGGGGAGACATATTCCCCGCTAAGGGAATAGACAAGTGGCTTTCTTTATATGATATTTGACAAAACTCATTATTTTATTAGGGACAAAGCAGGGAGTCACCATTTATGTTGATACTCTTTGGGTACTATTTTTATAATCTAAAAGACACACAAATTTCTTGATGATGGGTTTTGTTTTTATCTCTGCAGTGGGTTTACTGTGGCCTCTCCCATTATAGAACTGGGCAGATAGACCACATCTTTTTTTTTTTTTTTTCTGGTTTTTTTTTTCCCTGTTTCAGTAAGAAGTCCAGGTAAGTAGAACCTTTAACCTCTACTAGCCTAGATAATCTACTATGGTTTAAAGTGAGAAGTCAGAGTATTGGTGATTAAAATTGTGAGTTAAAATTATATTTATATCAGAGAAAAACATAGACAGAAATGTTCCCGTGTGCATCTTGGGAAATCACTCAGAGGCTCAATATTGATTACAATTGTCTGTCTGATGGCTCAGGCTTATTTCTGGCCAGCTCTTACATTTACTAACTAATTTCTGTTAATCTGTATAAAGCCACCAAGCCATGGTTTTACCTCATGTTGTATGTGTCTTGCTTCTTTGGCAGCTGCTGCTGTCTTCCTAACTCCACCTTCTTTCTCCCTGTATCTCTGCTTGGATTTTCTGCCTAGCTATATTCTGTCCTGCGATAGGCCAAAGCAGCTTTTTCATCAACCAATAAAAGCAACACATATTTGCAGTGTAAAGAAGGACAACTCACATCATTGGTCCTCTGGATTTCAGTATCAACTGCTTTCTCCTGAATAAACTCCCCATCCTCTGATTTTGGACATGTTTATTTAATATTATGGTCCCTCTGTTTTCAGCCTTGGTCTCACTTCTTCATTAGGTCTCAAGATACGTTATTTCTCATGGTATAGTCAGATGCTCTGCTATGATAGATAGTTTTAAGACAAACCAAAATTGGCTCAAATAAAGGAAGTGGAAAGGAGGATAGGAGAATTTAAAAACTGAAAAGTAATGATAAAAGGTAAATTATAGATATGATAATCTCTGAATATAAACAAAAAGCAAAAAGGAGTCCATGCTTCCTTTAAGATTTAACAAATGGTCTATAGAAAGCCTACTGATTTTTGTAATTCGATTTATAGCTAGTTTCTTTGTTGAAAATATTGAACATGTCTATACTATATAAAGCAAGCATAAGAAATTTGTCCTTGAGCTGGTGGTCAGGAGAGTCCAAGGAGCACCACACATTATTTAGGCTGTTGCCATTGCCTGAGATTGCCTGCCAAACTTGAAGACAAGACTCTGCTGTTGAAGACACTGCACAATTTGAATACAGGACAAATAGGAATGGAGGTGGAGATGACCTGGAAGCCTCTGAAGACATCTTTCATATCTTGAGATGCTGTGAAAGATGCTGAGAGAGAAACAAATAGCCATACTCAGATGCAAAGGCCATGAGTCACAACAATGACCAACCTGGTAAGACACAGCTAAGCATGCATTAGGGGCGTGTTATATCTTGTTGGTAACCCACAGCCATCTAACTGGGATTAGGGCCCACTCGATAGTAGGGAATTCATTCATAGTACTGTAAAACTGGCTGGCTATGCATGGCTAGTGAGGTATGTATTGATGAGCATGGGAGGTGTTGGTAAAGTGAAAAAATTCATGCGTTATTTCTAAAGAGTGGCCATTAAAATACATGAACTCATATACAGAGGAAAACATGTTTAAATGAAGAGGTTGAAACCCACAAAAAGAACAGAACAAAGCAGCAATACATCAACAATCATAAATATTTGTAATCATATTAGGTCCTAGATGGTACTTAAAAAAAAAAGAAGAAGAAGAAGCAAAGTAGCACTACCCTCGTTTGCTATGCAATCCCTGAAACCTCCACAAATGCCAAAACTATTTCATGAAGCTTTAGCAGGGGACATGGCATTGAAATTCTGAAAGGATTTGTACTTAGCATTTCTCTGGCATTAGAGAAATGATTGGAAATTTTTCTTTTAATTAAAACTGTCAGCATGGAAGGATTTAAAGACGATCAGAACAAATCCAACCAGCAAGCTTCATTAGCCAAGAAAGTAACAAGAAAAGTAAAAAGCACTATTTATGAATATCGTAAGAAATAGCCCTACACGTTAAAATGGATTTGGTGGCATTGATAATAATACATAGAATTCAACTGTACACAGTCTACTTTTCCTAAATTTTCACAGGTGGGAAACAACCTAACAGTTTAATGTACATATTCACTGAATTGTTTTCTAAAGATAAAAATATAGATTATTTAGGAACATGTAAATAACTTAGAGTTAAAGGCGCTGCTCCTCCTCAGTTTATGTTAAATAGTCATAATAGAAATGTAATGGTCCTTATAACAACATCATCCATCCACTTCATTAAAAAAATCACAGGAAGTGACTATGGGCATGGAGGAGACCATCCTGTGTGTCTGAGACTAAAATAACATGTTTCTCACAGCTCAGATACATCTGTGGTCCTGTCACTGAGTTTATCTAAGTCACAGAAATGGTGAATTTAAAGAAAAATTGGGACTAGGATCCACAAATCTGTATATTAATAGTAGATCAAAGCCAGATGACCTCAATCTACACAATTAACTGCAGGCAAATAAGAAATATAAGGGCAGGAAAAAATGTAATCACCAGGGGAGAGCACACCAATTATTTTTTCGATATTAAATGGTCAGCCCTGAAAACAAACATACAAGCAACGGTTTATAGACTGACCAGCTGAGCAGGTTATATTTAGACATATATAATATATAGTACACATATTGCACACACTCATATATATATATGAATGAAGTAACAATCAACAAAACAGCACATGGATTTGGAAGAGAGCAATAAAGTGCACATAGAATGGTTTAGAGAAAGAAAAAAAAGGGAGGTAAAGATGTTGTAATTTTGCTATATTTTCAAAAATAAAAACAAAAAAATTTTAAATTAAAATATAATTACATTATTTCTACTTTCCCTTTCTTCACTCCCAGTCTTTACGTTTTCTTGCTTGCTTGCTCTCAAATTTATGGCTACTATTTCTTTAATTTTTCTACTATATAAACATACACGTATATGTCAGAATATACATATGATATATACACATGTAGATATCACATATGGATATATCTGATGTGTGTGTATGCATGTATATATCTGATATATACATGTGTATATTTAGGCATATGTATTCATACATACATATGGTTATATTTCTAAATATACCTGCTCAGTCTGTATAAAATTATGTGTAATTAATTTCATTGCTGACCAACTGGGTAAAACAACTTTTCCTTTTCTTAGCATTCTTTGGTTATCTATAGTCCTGGGAAATTTCCTGTTTCCATGTTAATATGCCTATTGGTGTCTTTGTTCCGGACGTGCCTTGGTAACTACATTGATGAAATTTTTCCAAGACTATCTAATAAAAAAAACAAACTGTCTTAAAAGACACTAAGAACATTACATGTCATTGCTGTATCTCTTGTTGTCTTTGCTGAGGTTGAAGATGATTTCCTGTCTCCGAAGAGATCATATACTTCAAATGCAGGACCTGGAGGATCTGAGCTAGATCTGACCTTTAACCTGATCCCTGAGAACTTGTTTTCAGGCAACCATAAAGTGCAATGCAATATTCCAAGGGAGAAAAACAAATAGGTCAGGCCTGCATTCCAACACATATGAACCACAACAAACAGAATATCACTCTAGGTGGGATAGTGGCATACATAACTTGGCAGCAAAACAGCAGTTCTCTGAGTTGTCTTAATGTATTTGCAACAAGAGGGACATTGCCACTTAACTAAACTAGCATGTTTCTTAACTTCATTCTAAATATTTATTCCTATATTCAAAGGTCAGAATGGGCCTCACCCCTCATCAAAAAATTTCCTTTTTGAACAGAATCCACTGTAGAAAACAGCAATCAATCAAATTGCACATAACTAGTAGCTGTGTGTGTTGTTCAGGCTCAAGTAATATATCTACAACACAATCGTTGCATCTAAGCTTTAGGGTTCATAGAAGAAGAGGAAGTCAGAAAGATTGTTAAAAACAAAAATGCTTTTTGTTCACAAATGAACAGAAAATTCTCTGATTCTGTTGACAGATTTATAGTTTGGGAAGGGATGCTTTTGAGTAGAAACTTGAATCTTTGACAGGTAGCCAAAGTAGTTCCTCTAAATATTATGAATAAACAAATATACAATCAATATCTATATAGTATACTAAGGATAAATCCTTCAACCCAAACACTTACACACAATGGTATGTCTTAAGAAACTTAATATCTTGACATTACACTTAGAGTTAAAATTCTAGGACGTCATGCAGGATTCAAAAACACCAATGTTAAACTTTGCTACTTGCAGAAACAACACTGAACTCTATGTGAAGTGGCAGAGATCTCCTTGAACTTAGTTCACTGAGTAACTCTACTAAATGAAACTACACACACGTTTCCCTTTTCATAGAGATGATAAAGTAACACACTTTTGCATTGTGGGCTAATTGAGTAACAGAGACATCCTCTCTCCCAAATATTTTGGCCTACTGCCAAAGCAATTGGTTATCCTCCATAACTTTATGGTAAGATCCTATTTCTGAAGACATTAAATATGTGTCATTAAACATGGAGAAATCTAGCTGGAATTCAATTAGGAGTGTCACCCAAAGTGGCTAGTTTATAGTGCCAGAAAGGTCTATACACGTTACTAGAGAAGAAGAAAAACAAACCAACAAACACCAATCTCCCTCAGTTAAGTAAATGGCATACTATACTAATGAATTGTCTCCAAGATATGTCTCCTGGCGCAATCGTGGCATGGACGTTACAAGAGTAATCAAACATTTTGATTATATTTAAGAACTATTGCATGAATTAGAACTCATGTGTGACATGGCCAATACCCTGAGGATGGAGAGGTCTTGGCCCTAGGCTAATAAAACAAACTACTATTATTATTATAAATGAACGTAGTGTTGAAATATTAGTCCTACTAATACAACCACTGATGAGTGTACCTCTTATGACTCATCAGAGCATCTCACCATCTTCTTGTGTACATAGTAATTAACAGCAAATGAACAATGTGAAGAGAATAACAAACTTTGGAATTCGTACTCTTAACTGGCATGTCTTTACTATTCTTCTTGTCTTAGAGACCTTTGGAAGAGAGGCAGAAAGATTATAAGAGCCAGAGGAGATGGTTGGCTTAAAAAAAAAAAAAACCATTGTTTATCCTGACACAACAAGCAATATGCACATATGCATTTACAAAGACTATGGCATCATGCACAGGACCTTTGCAAGCTCAAGTCAAAGAAAATCCCTAAATGGAGGAGGAAAAGTGCACATGAAGACCCACTCCTAACCAATTTACAATTGAAAGCAGTTCTAAGAGAGAAAATTAGTTTTCTTCAAGGTAGTGACACTGAGTGTATCAACCACAATTCAGAGAAGACCCCATGCCCACGAGTAGTCAGCCAAAATACATTAGACTCAAAATGTTTTGTTTTTATAGAATAGAAAGAACCCAAAGTTGGATGCTTAGGTAAGTGGGGGAAGGGATCTGGGAGTAGTTGGAGAAGGGAAAGATAAAAATATATTGTATTAAATTCTCAAGGAATAAATACAAATACTTAAATATATCCACCCGTATATGTATTTGCATACATACATTATGTATGATACATGTATATACACACATATGTGTCTAAACAAGCACACACATACTCACATATACTCTCAAAATTCCCATCCACAGCCCCCTAATCAAATTTTCAATTCTGAAAGGCATCTTGAGTAAAATAAGTTGCTTACTGCATTTTATCTTATCCTCCATAAAAGGATATTTGCTGTCAACTTTTAGAATCTCTTTTAGAAAATGTAATGATTAAGTGCAGATTTACCTAAATTTCTAAATCTCATTATAAATATCTTTTGATATTTTTACAAAATTTATCAATGTCCTTGTTTTCGATTATCATTTATTTTTAGAAAATTCATTAATTCCTCACAAGCATTTCTTTGAGGTTATGAGCCTCAAGCACTCAGTACATACTGTGTAAATTTTATCTGTTAGTGAAACTGATGTGCATAGACATTCTGTTTAATTTACACTGAGTATACATATCCAGAAATTTATCACTCATTTCTTTCTGTATGGAAATTCATTTTAATGTCATAATGACAAAGATATAGTTATAAGAGTGAATAAGACATTTAATGATGATTTATATTAACATAATCTACTCTGATAAATTATCTCTGTTCATACTGAGCTTCACAGACACAACATTCAGGGGAAATACACCATTTTTATAATAGAGATATGTAAAATGGCACCATTACTCTCTATGTTTGTATTATCCCTTTTTACTTAAATAAGAAGAGATATAAGAAACATTGTAGAAATATGCCCTATAGATTCTATTTATTTCAATAAAATGAATAGTACTGAACATTGTTCTAATTGTGTATTTTTGAAAGCATCTCACTGTAGTGCCATTTCTCCATGGAATTTTGTGGACAGAGATTCAGTGCAGAATAATCTACAGTTGGAGATTCACCACATTGGAACATTAATCCTCTTCCAATTCTACTCATATGCTAAATACTTGTAATTAAAGTCATGTCTTCAATATATTGATTCTCTAGAAACAAGAAAAGATTATAAGCTCTTAGCAACTTTAGATTCATGAATAATTTTACATGTGTCAATTGTTCCCTAAATTATTTCTTCAATTTCATTAGGCGTTTTCCTTTTGTGCTATTACCCTGAGTAAAATCTGTGCTTTCACTATCTTCTCTGGCATTGTAACTTTTTATGAATAGTATTTGGTCATTTTGCTTTTTCCCTATTGGAAAACAATCTATACCTTTAAATTTGAATTCCTGACACTTTGTTACCATGGTCATAGAAACTTTGTCTTTACAGGTAGACCCACAAGCCCAAGACATCAGACCTGTTAATTATGGACACAGTAAACATATTACAAATGTAGATACAGCTACCCCATCAATTACATTGGAAATATATATTATTGTTAATATAATATAGTAAAACTGTGAAATGATATAATGATATCTATATTATGTACACTATTTTAGTCAATATTAATCATATAATACATATAAAGAACATGCATTACTATCTTATGTAATGGTTTGTAGTAGAAATTTTCATTTATACTAAACTAAAAGAAATTGTTAAATATCTCTTTATGGCTGGAATGTTAATGTTAAAATACTCATTCATGTCAGAAAAATTATAAAAACAAAAACCAAAACCAAACAAAACCCAAAGCACCAGTGTTGTTTCAATGGATACAATCCACTGAAACCATTAACCATATTTATTATATAAAATGGAATAATCTTTAGGATAAATTAGCTAAAATAACACCAAAATGCTATATGCTAGTGGTAAAATCTTAAACATGGTTTTCAGGAAGCACTCATGGGATACATGCTTAGGTTAAAATACTTTCATTCGGAGGCAAAAAATTGTCTAGAATATAACTAGTATTGTAGCTGTTGTTTTTGTTTTGTTTTGCTTTGTTTTTTGTAGTCATACTTTGGCTGGATCCCCCCAGCTCAGTTCCTTAGAAACACTGCTTGCCAAGGATTCAAAGCAGAGACATTCAAGGACAGTGTCCTTAACCTCAATCAATGATGGATCCCTTACCATAAGTCTGTACACAGGTAAACAGTGGCTGATGAGGTACCAATAGAAAGGCTCTGACTATGGTAAGTTTTCAGTTGTCAAGTTTCTGAAGAGCTAAGACTGCTCCAAGTTCCTTGAAGGACAAACAGATTTCATGGGTAGTAGTTTTGCACTGATATATGGCTAAACCTGTGTTCTTCCTGGTAGGTTATTTCTTCCAGATCATGTCCCAGAAAACCTGTGTTCCACACGCAACACAACACAAGAAACTTCTAAAGCTCTTTATCTGACAAAATATAATGGTAATATTTAATGAGATGTGTTTTAAAAGAACACCATAAAAAAGAATATCATAAACACAATCTTATGTGTATTGTTTCTTTTCTAATAAGAATTAGCTTGTATTAATAAAGAGCTTGCTCTGTGATTTTAATATATATATATATATATATATATATATATATATATATATATATAGTGGATATTGACAAGGACTTTAGAAATGTCCCTGACTTCCAAGGGAAAAAAAAGGCTTGGAACAGAGGAACAGGTTTCCCAAAGAATAACAGCATACGTTGTCATGCTTTACCCACCATCAACTATGCTCCATCAGCTTTCACGGGATCCTTCCATTCTAGCATTCACTAAAGACAAAACTTTCAAACCTTAAGCATTTTTCTAGTTAGAATACCAGTGCTTCCAATTGTTCTGAGCCTCACGAGATCCAGAAGAATCACTTGTAGATGTCTAAAACAGTCACAAGGAATAGAGATCCCCACCCATTCAACAGAACATTTCTTGTAGTTGATATGTTTGGTGGGTGGAGTCTTAGTGTGTCAGGGTTGATGGAAGGTGAACAAGGCTATAGAATGTTGTGTCAGAGAAAATTTTCAATATTAGAGATGGATTTTACCCAAGAATTTTAAATATCCTTTAGGTACACAGCATACACAGAGGATCAATACCAGAAGGAACACTGTATCACTAACTGAGAAGTCCTTATCTCTTTTCCTCCTTTTTCTTCTCTGATCACTGAAACAGTAGAGAAAAAAAAAAAAAAAAAAAAAAAAAAGAATCCCAGAAGAGGAAGACAGAGATGAGCACAACAGAAACATGTAAAAGCAGATCACAAATTTCCCCCAGTACTACTATAAAGAACAGGGCCAGGCCTGCAGTTATGAGTGGACCAGAAGCCACATCTTAATGTCTTACGAAGATAGCTACCTAAGACAAGAGGAATGATGCTCCCGGACCTACTTGCTCTGGTTGCTATGCTACATCTCTAACTTAGCCCTGGTCCAGGTGACTAGAAATGGCACTACCCACTACATCAATTAGCAAGTGCAATAATATCCCACAGAGATGTCCACAGGCTGTTTAATGGAGACAATTGCTCAACTAAGCCTTTCTCCGTCTCTGTGTCTTTCTCTCTCTCCTTCCCTTTTCCCCCTCTCTCTTTCTTGATAAATAAGTAGCCATTTATTTGACTCATCTTTATTGGTATTGCTTGGTGTTGTTGTTTCATATTTCTATTGTTTCTTTTAAATATGTGTGGTTTTTTTTGGGGGGGGTCAGCATACAAAACAACCGTTTCTCTGTGGCATTTTCACAGGTATGTGCCAATCATCATACTTTGCTCTCTTGTCACACTCCCATTCTCCATAGTTCTTTCACCTTTCCCAGATAGTCCCCCTTCACATACACTTACTTCACAGCCATCTACTTTACCATTGCCTAAAGAGCTCTTCCCCCGTTTCATGATTCCCCTTTTTAGATTAATGATCTACACATACAGGAACACACATATACATGCCTATATATGTCTTTTTAAAAGGTAGATTCTGGATATAGACAAAGAATGCTGAATCAATCGTTTGAGTCTGGATCATCTTGATTAACACGATTCTTCTTAGACAAATTCCTATCATAGATGTAAACATGGACATAGGATAGAATTGAATGAAAAAAAAAAAAAGGAACGCCCAAAGAGTCAGTCCAATCTATGCAAATAAAAAGTACGAGATAATATGTTTGTATACGTTTTCTGTGTTTATATGCCTTTGTTTTTCAACTTTAAAATGGGAGGTTAATAGGATTATTTGGAATTATGCAATTAAATGTTTCTTCATTTGTGTTTGTGTTTTTATAACATATATTTAACCTTTGCAAATAAAATACATTTTCATTTTAACAAACGGAAAGAAAACAAGAAGAAATCAGGCAGGCAATGATTCATTTTCTGCTGCCCAATCTCTTCAGATATGAGAAGCTGTAACATGACCTTATAATCACTACAATGAATGCTACAAGCTTTCTGATGCACTTGCAATAAGAAACCATGCCTTGCATTCATTAACTCCAACATAGCCACGTTGCTTCTTATTTGCTTGTTGTTTTCTGTCTATATTTGCTTCCACAAATGAACACTGTAATGAACGTTTACTAACTGGATGACTTTTCCATGGCTCATTTTATATGGTTATGGTCTAGACTCATTGAGGGTTCATAATTCTTCTAAAAGTAATATTTTGCATCCAAACATACTAAATATTGGCTAAAGTGATATAACTTTGGTGCTTTTATGAATACTATAAAAGAAAAAACCCACTATACATATTATCATTGTTGAAACAACTTCGTGTTTCAAACATTATTTCAAATGCGTTTCCAATCAAAATGTAGAAATACTATGATAGTTTTTGTTTTATCTATTACATTTTATTTTGTTGCATTTTACTATCCCTTAGATGCCTTTTTTTCTTAATGGAAAAGTGAGTGGATTCATAGAGGAGGAGGTTGGAAGGATCTGGGTGGACCAGAAGGAGGGGAAACCATAATCAGGATATATTATTTGAGAAAACAGTCTCTTCTCAATCAAAAGGAAAAAATATTGCAAAATGCATGCCAGTTGTACTTTAAAAGTCGTATTAAAAAAGTGATGAGTGAATAATTGCACATAGGCAGAAATGTTGTCAGTTCAATGCCCTGTACGACTTTCCAAACATAAAAATAAATGAAAGTGCTAACTTCACTATGAACTGATGTCCTCCTATCATGGCACTGAGGCAGATATGTGCTGCTCAGTGCTGATCTCGTATTTGTGTGGTGTTGCCTGCTTTTGTAATGGTGCCATTGGAAATAGCTATTTCTGCCAAACTTTAATTATTCAAAAGAAGTTCAAGTTTCTATGAACCTTAGGTTTTCAAGTCTGGGACATATGTATAAATTATATTAACAAATTAGACATTGTTTGATTATGCCTTCTATTGTCAATTCCAAGTTTTTCAATCAAAGTGAGAAGAGAGACGAGAGGTAAAATTAAAGTAGAGAGAATAGAGAAACAAAAATGACAACAATAGTGAGGGCAGAAAGCAGGAAGGGGATGCTTTGGGGAAGGGTTAGAGAAAATGAGAGGGTACGAATAGGGGTAAGTCTGATAATGCTTCATTGTAAACATATTTGAACTTCTTAAACTGAAAGAGGAAGAATGAATGCATAAAAACCTAGGGTAAAGGTTAACAATTAAACTGTCATTTATACCTGCTGGGAGAGGGAAAATAAGCTTTTTTCAATAGAATGATGCTGGTTAGATCAACTATTCCAACACCGGCCTCCTGATCGGGATAGTTGACCAACACACAATGAAATCCACTTGTGTGTGTGTGTGCATGGGTGTGTTTGCTGTTTTTATTTCTTTTGGGGTATTGTTTTAATTTGTTGTTGTTATGTTGGGTTTTTGTTTGCTTATGGAGAAAGATGAGTATGCGGAAAGTGGGAGAGAACAGGGGAGGGGAAGAATACAATCAAAATATAATTAAGCTTAATTTTTTTAAAAAAATAAATAATGAAAACTGCCAGGCAGTGGTGTTGAACACTTTAATCCCTACACTCAAGAGGAAGACACAGGCATATGCCTGTGAGTTCAAAGCCAGCTTTGTCTACAAAGCAAGTTCCAGAACAGCCAGGGCTACACAGAGAAAACCTGTCTGAAAAGAAAAGGAAAAAAAAAAAAAAAAAACCAAGAAAACAAAACAAACAAAAAGCAAAAATGAAACTAAAACAAGAATGAGAGTCTGAAAGAGGGGATGCCATTTAAGATAAAGTTAATGGACAAGGACGGCAGCCTCCGTAACTCACAGGGCTCAAGAAAGATAGCATATTGAGGAGTCTTCTAGTCAGTTAGGGCTTTTTTCCCCACTCGATACAAGTTCGAGTCATTTGAGAAGGAGGGATATGAGGGTGGTTGTTTCCCATGCATTTGGGAAGCAGAAGGAAGGTAGATCTCTGAGTTCCAGGATAGGCTGTCTACAGAAAGAGTTCCCGGGCAGTTAGTGCTACACAGAGAAACCCTGCCTTGAAAACAAACAAACAAACAACAAAAACAAAAGAAGAAGGGACATCAATTGAGAAATCCTCCCACCAGGTGTTAACTAAGGGGAAGACTTGGGGACATTTTTTGATTAGTGGATGATGTCTCAGTTCCCTTCCATTGAGGGAAGTGTCACCCCTGGGCAGATGGTCCTACCATGTACAGGAAAATAAGCTGAGGAAGCCATGGGGGGCAAGACAATACAATGGCCTCGGTATTAGCTTCTGCCTCCAAGCCCCTGCCTTAAGTTCCTGCCCTGACTTTACTGGGTAATGACCTACAAGCCACAACCTGAAATAAATCCCAAAGTTGCCTTTGGTCCTGACGTTTTATCACAGCAATAGAATCCTAAGACAGTAGGTAGGTTCTCACTGTCTTGACTAAGTTCAAAACTTAGAGAGCAAAGCTTTTATGTACTACTCGATTTTCTTGGGTTACAATATGTGTGCCTTGACTAAGAATAGAGGAGAATGATAAAGAGAAACATTGCAAGCCACAATAAATTATTAAAGTAAATATGCAGAATTCATCTGTGAGTAAAACAGAGAAAAGTATTTAAAAGTTTTAAGAATCATTAGCATTTGGATATGCAATACCTGAATACGTTAAAAAAAAAAAAAAGTGTTCAGGCTCTATAGTCACAATTGCCTTCTTCCCTAGCATGCCAACATGCTTTATAGACATGCCATTAACTCAAATTAACAAAATGTAAAAAGCAGATACTTAGTCTAGAAAATGTTCTTGGTTGGATGCTTGTCAAGCAACACAGCACTGACTGGATTTCCTCCAGAGAGCTCATACTCAGCTTCTCACGTTCACTGTGGTTTTCCAATGTTGAAGAAGTGGTTTACTCTCTTAACTTTCAGTAACTCGTTTACACTGGTGGTTTGCACTTCAGGCCTCCTATGTTTGCCGTCTACTCAGCTTTCCATCGAACTTACTATGGTTCAGGTTTGTGCAGATTAGCCGACGTTTTCCTTATAGAGACAAATGCCAAATTTCAAATAGAAAATATGCCACAAAGGATGCCTTCCTTGCTGTAAAGCCTTGTGTGTGCCAGATCAGTAGGAATGTCCTCTACATGACAAGGTGTACTGTTTAATGGGCTCAAAGATACTGTTGAGGCATGGAAAATGACACCTCCCATCACAATGCAGGAGGCAGTTTCTCCTTGGGCTGTTCTTGGCTACCTTTCTCTCATCCTATACCCTCTCCTCATGGCCAGCCACAGATATGTGAATTCTTCCTCAGGGCAACACAAAGAAACCTTTCCCCCAAGGTAGTCATAAAACCTGAAATTCTTTCTCTAAGTCTCTCTTGCTAATAGAAAATGAAGAGCTTCATGGCAAAGGCCCTTGCTTCATATCTAAGAAAAAGGGATTTTATGAGTGAAAGGACAAAGAGCACTCCATTCCCTTACTACAACTCACTGTGCAGAGATTTTCATAATAGCTTCTTCATTCGGTCATATTTCCATGTGTGTCTGTGCTTATAGAACTGAAATCTCATCCATTTACAACGGTTCACTTGGTCTTCCCATCTGAAGGCTCCTGCGTCACATCTAGCCATTATCAAGTAAATGTTAAACTTTTTATGGCTTAGAGGTGTCAGCCATGATGCAATTTATAATGTGCAAGTCAGAGTTCAGCCTCATTTCTGCCTCTATATTGAAATCCTTTTTCTTTCTCCCCTAAACACTTAATTTGTTTTACATTTTGTTGTAAACCTTTATATTACTGATAAAATGAATAAAATAATTCATTAGAACACATACCATTTAACCTATAATTCTGGGATTGGTAATCTCCTACCAAATAACATGGTTATAATTAATGAATTTTATGGTCAACTGGTAGTTTTCAGTTTTCATTTAGATTTATAAGTAATTTTTATCACATCTTACATTTTATATGTCAAAACAAGAAAATCTGACCATTTATTGTTTGGAATCATTATCTATATTAAACTTCCACAGGACTTGCTAAATTTGTTGAGTCTTTGTGCACTGTTTCTGAGAAACGCATATTTTGGAACAGATTACTAACTGAAACACAACACGTCTAGCATATTTTAATAAATAATTCCAAGAATCAGAAATGTAAAATGTTTTCAGAGGATGTTTTCCTAAAGGGTATGGCAATGAAGAACAAGAAATTCAATCGTAATTGTCAACCTTTATGTATATTAAAAGCTTTCCACTTCCATCAGTGACAACCACGGGATACACATGGATATTGATCGAATGGTACTTATACAGGATGGATTAATGGCTTCTTCTCCCGTAAATATAAATATTTCAGTGTGCTATCACCAAACCTTCGAACTGTTAAACAACCGTGAAAAGCATCAAATCCTATTTACCCACTTTCCCCAGAGGTTCCTTAAGATACTGCCTGGTAGAATAACAATAAGCCAACAAACTCTAATTTAACACTAATCATATTAATTACATAGCATATCCTGACACAATCATTCTGTTTAGGATTATTACATTTGCACTGCTGCTATTCAACCAGAATATTTCACAGCTTATTTTTTTTCTAAAGACTGTGTGTGTGTGTGTGTGTGTGTGTGTGTGTGTGTGTGTGTGTGTTATCATTCTGGACACTAGTAGCTGTACATATGGAGGGCAGAAATCAACACTGGGTGTGTCCTCTATTGTTCTCCACTTTAATTTATAAGACAGGGACTCAGTGAAATTGAGTCTCCTCCTGTTTCAGGTAAGTAAGCAGCTCACTGAGTGATAGGGATTTGCCATCTTACCTACCTGACACATAACTACTGCATAATAGAGAACAGGTTTCACTTTATGTCCCCTATAATATGTGTAGTAAATTAGTTACAATATAGTCTTTCTTCATCTCCACATTCTTACTGTTCACAGAATAAGCAGACGTGATTGTTCATGTACTTTCCAATTCAAGCAGGTTCATTTCGATCAAAACACTAATTATACCATGATTTAATGTTGCTTAGCGTTTTCTTATCTAGAAAGATATGCTGCCTTCTCCCAAAGGAACAGCAACCGTCCTCTGAATCGTGGCTGTGGAATGACCTGGCTCATGATTTGCCAACAGTAATAACAAGAAGGGTGAGACTGCAGATAATCTGTGGTCCACACTTAAAATAGTTTTCCATCATGCTAGTTGAGAGTTGAGGAAGAGGCTTGTATACATCTTAAATCTGGTTCCTACTTTATTTGTACATATAAACTCTCTGCATAGAAGCTTCAAGGGCAACTTGTTGTAGTGATAACTAAAAGTGATGAGTCAAACTCTGTTTTCTTTAATCATCTGTTGCTTGTATTGGAATGATACTAGTGCCCATTAAAATTTGAGCAGTGAATCTGATTTTATTTCTTTTGATGATAAAAGATTAATGGATTCCTTTTCATTATACAATTTATCATATATATTCATACATGTTTGTATATAATATGTAACTTCACATATGTATGGTAATGAAGCATTTTTCTTTTGCCTATAAATCTAAAATTGTAATAGTCATTGAAACCTTCCTTACTAGGTGTAGAAACTAAAATTTGGAAGTGATGCTAAAACAAACACTTTCCCCAAATATTTTACTAATCAATTTTTTTATTCATAAGGATAAGTCTACTATATCAGAAGACTAAAAAATGATCAAGTATACTTTTTATTTTGTAATATCATTCTTCCATGTTTTTTATGAAGTTTGGTGGTAAACATTTACAAATTAACCTGGCGCTTCTGACGACTGTGTAGCAACTAAGAGCAAGGATGGAATTAAATTCAAAAGAGATGTCCCAAGAAAGAAATTAGGAAAACTAAAAGGAAATGGTGGAGTGGGAAGGAAGGATAAAAGAAGGCGAAAGGGGAAGAGGAAGAAAGGAAGGGGAAGAGTGGAGGAGGAACAGAGGGCAGAAGGAAGAATGAGGGGAAGAAGGAGGGGATGGAAACAGCCAAGATAAATTCTTTATACAGAACACAGCTTTGTAACTAATGGAAGGAGCAAGAGGACCCTGAAATAGCATATATTATTACAACTGAAGCTGAAGATCAGGAGTATGTGATCAGCAGCAAGAAATGTCTCTAAAAAATAAAGATGAGTGGACTGAGTCAAAAATGAAATATGAAGGCAACAACTTTGCTATTACTGAGCCTGAACTGGCCATCTCCTGTGAGCAAGCAAGGCGGCAAGTAGAGAGAGTGGGAAGCCAGTCCAGCCACATACCCTTCAACCTACAGTCTGCCCTGTCTGTATGGGAGGTTCAGGGGAAATGGTGGCACAGAGAGTATGGGAGTGGCAAAAATGACTGGTTTAGCCAAAAACCTGTGCCAGGGGAGTAAATCAAAGCCACCTCGGACACTGCCTGCAGCACAAGGACCCACAGCCTAGATAACTCAGAGACGAAGATAGAACCAGAAAGGACTAAAGGAAAACAATGCCAATGTAATGATGCTTAACAATAGTCTGCTATAGTCATAGATTGGTACCTAGCCCAAATATCATCAGCGAGCCTTCATGCAGCAACTGATGGAAACAGATACAGAGACCCAAAGGCAAATGATCATGGAGCTCGGAAAATCATGAAGAAGAGTGGGGGGATGGAGTGTAGGAGCCAGAGGGGTCAAGGACACCACAGCCTCACCTAAGCTGAGCTCTTAGGCGCTCATAGAGACCCAGAGGGTCTCCATGAAACTGACCTGGGCACTCTGCATATATGTTTCAGTTGTGTATGTTGGTCCTCTTGTGGGATTACCAACAGTGTGAACAGGGGCTGTCTCCAATTCTTTTACTGGCTTTTGGGACCCTACTCTCCACACTGGGTCACCTTGCCCATCCTTAATACACGGGGAAGTGCTTAGTCTACTACAAGTTGATATGCAGTGTATTTGTTGATGATCATGGGAGACCTGCCCTTGTTAAATAGAAATAGAGAGGAGTGGATAAGGGTGGATAAGGGGTGGGTGGGAACAGAAAGGTAGGGTGGGGTGAAAGACTATGAGGAGAGGCAGGAGAGGAAAATGCAGGGGGATGTAACAGACTAATTAATTAATTTAAAAAAGAATCCCAACTGTACTCTCGGATTATCTCCAGAACCCTGATCATCACTCTATGTATTAAAACATTTGAATTCTTTTCGCAGAGTACCTTTTTGATAAGGTAGAATTTATTTCTTTCCTTGGCAAACTTCTCTTCCAAGAAAAGAATCTTACATTAGAAGAAGCACTTACTTAGAAGCAGCAACAACAAACCTCAAACTCACTCACTCCAGTAATTTACCAAATCTTGACCATGAAACATTTCAGATGGGTGTAGCTCCCTAAGTTCTCAAAATCACTGTCTTCATTAGTCCTTCATCACTCCTGGTCAGAATGTCTCCTAAGCGGCTGTCACATTTCTACTGAATAAATTCCTCATGCTTGCACAGTTATGCTAAAAGCTCATTCCAATTATGATGCTTATGAACCCACTTATGTTAATTGGTTTATTTCTGCATTCAACCAGATTCATTTTTATCTTAAAAAGGAAAGAAATTCTTTTAGTACCCTGTCCACCACTTTGAGAGAAGCCCTCTCTTTTCCATCCTCTCACAATGAACCTTTGTCCTGTTCCTTCTATATAAATGTTTCCCTTATTTGTGGGTTTATAGTAATGTTGCTTCCCTCCCTGTCATTTCTGGCGTTTTGTCAATTAAGGTCATTCATTATATTCTCACTGAAGACAATCCCTGGTTCAGCAGTGCCTAAGAGGAGGGTTTCTCCCTGTAGCTGATCTCACACTGTTGCTTATTTCCTCCCTCCTAAGAAACAGGATGCTCAACTGCCATGCCATTAACTCTTAGATTTCTTTTTCTACTGTCTACTACTTCCTTATAGTTTTCTTCCCAATTCTGTTTTTCACTAGGTTTCTATATCTCCCTTTATTCTTTGATTTATTATCTAGTTTTCACCTATGGGTTAAGTTCACTATTAAAAAAATGCTGACCCATACTAATAAATATTTCCAATATTGTAAAAATATGTTTACAAAATATTTACAGAATCATTGATTCTGCCTAAATATTGATGACTTAACAAATGTATTCCCTGCCCCCAAATACCTCCCTTGTTCCCAGATATTTTTCTGTTTCTGTTTGGTTGACAGTTTCATATGGTTTCCAGTAGGTATTTTATATCACTAGAAAGATGTATCCTCTTCACCCTGAACTTTTGTTTGCCTTTCATTGTCAACACCATAACAGGCATTTTTACACATCTGGTTACCCAAACCCAAACTGTGAAGCTTGTGTGATAGTTTTCCTTTGAGATATGGAAGAAACCATTGAGATTCAACTACCTTGAGACCTCTGAAGCCCCGCCTCTTATCTACACCCTAATGACTGAGCCAGCCCAATCTTCCTTGGTCTCATTTGCAGTACCGTGGGTCTCATGGTTTCCTGCCCACATCTAAGTCTTTCTTCCCTTTTAGTAGTACTTCTTGTCTTCTGAAGTCCAATTGTAAGATGGAAATCTCACAAGGTCACTTTTATGTTTAGAACTTCAGAGGACGTCTCTGAAACAATTGTTTTAAATTATTTTCTACATTCTAGCATTTGCTAAGAGACTGATCAGGTGATGCATGTTCTTTCCGATGAAGTTCTATTCATGCTTCAGGAAGCACAGTTCATGGAGTCAAACCATAGAGGCATGATTTACAGAATAAAATATCAAAGTCTGTATTAAATGTCCACCATCCTGCTGCTGTCATTTGTATGCCCTGTTCAGTAGCAATTGGGGTCAGAAAATGTGACAAGACAATTTTTGTTTCTGCATATTTTAAACTCCATTTCATATGACGTTTTATCCAGCTTTGAAATATATATATACACCTTCTTCCAGCTGTACTCTAAATTTTATCTTCAGTATAGAATCCCACAGCTCCCTCAGACAGAAATTTATACTACTACTCCCTTGTTTTACAATGGTTTTTTTTCTAATAATATTTGTGAATCTAATACTTATTCACTGTATGGATATCTTAAAGTTGCAGGTGATCCTTCTGTAGTCATAAGTTTGCATACACAAGTCCCTGGAGATGTGGTAGATGACAATGTTTTTGTAGCTCTAATTTTGACCAGATGGTACAGTTTTAAAAACTTAGTATGAAAAAGGCTAATGACAGAATGTCTTGGGTTGAATGAAATGAACACAAAAACAATATGATCGGTGAGGGAAGTTTAATAGGTGAAGTCATTGAAATGTACTATGCATGCCATGGAAGCGATAAAGTTATAGAAAGCAGTAATGGAGAAAAACAGAATCACAGGATTTGCGGATGGTAATATGCTTTAATCTTTTCTTACAGGCATCCTGTAAGTAGTCTATCCTTCATGTCTATCAAGTGAGCATTCAGGCAGTGCCTGGTCAGCCAGTTGCTCCTCTGGGAGACTGATCTGAGAAATACCACAGTCAGAAAGAGCAATAGCAGACTGAGTTTCACATTCTCTCTTTCTCTCATGTGTAACATCACACAAACTGTGAAAGAAATGTGAAGCAAATTAATTTAACAAGGCTTCACACTCTTAATTGCTTTTAAATTAAATGTTTCATATACATTTTAGCATACAATCTTAAGAAAATTTTCAGTGAATAATTAAATTTAAGCCAATTAACTTTAGTACTTCTTCAAAACAGAAAAATGTGAAATAATGGAAAAGAGACAGAAGACTAAAAATAAGCTGTGACTATATATTGCCAGGTAAGCCAAGGAACACTGAGTGTAGGAGCGACATCCACTGAAGGTATGGTAATCATATTTTTTAAGTTAAAGGATGTTTTCCTTATATTTTGTTCACAATTGCCAAAATAATTTATATTAGGAATCACCACTGTAAATGCTACAAGTAGCAGTCATTTAAAATATTATTTTCTTATCAGAAAATATCTTATCTTTTGCTGAGCAGTTGTTTTAACCAGGCAAAGATGTGTCACATTTGTTTATGCGGTGTAATATTACTTTTACTGTGTAAAAGTGCTTTACACTTGTTTAAGCTGCTTTTGTTTAATGATGTGTGCTTAATTATAAAACAAATGTGTTGAATTTGTTTCATCTTGCCTGATTGATCTAATACGAAGCTGAATGGCAACAGCTAGGCAGACAAAGGATAGGCCGGGTTGGAGGGCAGAGAGAATAAGTAGGAGGAGGAATCTAGGCTGGAAAGAGAAGAGGAGGAAGGTAGGAGAGAAGTAGAGAGAAAGATAGGGACAGGCTTGGGGCAAGAAGCCAGGCAGTCACCTGTCATACAGACACTGGAGTGTAATTTGTACAGAAGGAAGAAAGGTTAAAAGTCCCAAGGCTAAAGACAGATAAGAAACACGTTAATTTAAGTTAAAGAAAAGACAGCTAGCCAGGAACGAGCCTATACTAGGCCAAACATTTATAACTAATAAATCTCCCAGTCATGATTTGAGAGCTGGTTAGTAGCCCAAAAGAAAAAACCTGCTATATTTACATAGAGAGAATGCATATCACATATCTACCTATGACAAAATATTATTCAGGAACTTAGTCAATATTTAACAGGCCTTCCTTTTTATGTTTTCAAACTTAAGTAACAATAGAATCTAACAAAGAGATTCTTTTATGCCGTCCTTGTTCAGGTCTTGTTGAGGCAGCCATGTTGATGAGATGCCATGGGCTTAATTAGCGTCACTACATTTGTAGAATGTCACTACATAATTTTGCAGTAGATGTACTATTCATGTGACTTTTACAATCTTTTGACTGTCACCTTTTCTGCAAATTTCCTTGAATATTGGGTGCTGGCATTGTGTTGTAGATGTATCAGTTGGGGTTGGACACTACATGGTCCCTTGTTCTCTGCATTTTAATCAGTCATGGTTGTATGTAATTTGTTGCCAAGAGAAGCTTCTTCCCAGACATACTAACTAACATGTAAAGGGGAAATTTCATTGGTCCTAAGTCTAGACAAGGAACTACAAGCAACCTCCTGTGCTGAGAGTTGGAGAAAAGAGTATTCCCCAGGAAGAGTACACCAATTAGTTTTCTAATACCAAGTGGTTATCATTGAAACCATATATATATATATATATATATATATATATATATATATGTATATATATGTATATATACATATATATGTGTGTGTGTATACATATAAATATATATATATATAATATTGTATGGTTTTAGTGATTTATTTAGAGAAATAGATATATAAAATACAAATTACATACAATACATAAATAAAACAACAATGAAATAAAAAGTCAATGAAAATTAGGGAGAGGGAGAGAGAACAAGAAAGGGAAGGGGTACAGGGAAAGGATGGGAAGGAGGAAAGACAAAGGGGATTGTTTGAAGGCGTTTGAAACTGAAACCACACTGTTCCTTGTAGTTGCTCTCATCAGAACATGTTTGAACCGCATGCCATTGTGCTGTGTTAGCACAGAGTGACTTAGCAGGTTCCCTACTGACAGTAGATTTACTGCATCATGGTCTTTGGACTTTCAAGCATTAGCAGTTCATTCACTCTTTGCTAAATTTTCAGCAAAGTAGCCACTTGAGACCTTTCTCATTTATATTTAAAATTACATACTATGTATAGGTTAGACTTTTCTAAACATGCAGTGCCTTTTACCTTTACCTGAAAACAGAAGCAACCCATTAAAAAAAATCCCCTCATAAATAGAGCTGTGATGGGTAACTTATAAAAACAATGACCAGTATACATCTTAGCATGTGTCTAGTGCAGCCATTTATAACCATGTGCAGAGGTCAGTGTCAGGGTGAAACATCTTTCATTCCTAGCCATAGTACTCATGACAGGAAGGAAAGTTTGAAAAAGTAGTGTCCGTTTTTCTGCTGACTTGTAAAACTTGTAAGTCATAATAGAAACATTAAAATTGGAAAGAGACTGAGATGGGAAAGAAGATAGGTCAATTTCTGCTTAAAGTTTTGTCATAAAAATTAGTGACAGGGAGATGAAAAAGAACTTTAAAGTTATATTTATTTATTCAGGAGAGGCTGAAAGTCATTTTGATTACTACTCATTTCAAAACTTTTTAAGTCTTCAGTAATGTATTATTATTATTTACCCAGGTTTTCACAAAACATAGTAAAAGACCATATTGAAACAAAAACTGAATTTTGTAATATTTTTAAAAATTAGAAAGAATGTGAAAAATATAAATTGAGTATTTTGTGTATCCCTTTGATTCTGTATGCACAATTACTGACAAATGAGGGACTAAACCAAGGTTTACACAGTTGATTTGACTTGAATTTGATTTATGAGTCATTTCATTTCTGATAGAGAGAGCTATGTCCTTCCTATCTCATTTCAGACCTCCTAAACATTTTGACATTTTTTGCTGAAGAAATGAGTTTGTTCTGAGAAACATATCTAGCTGGATGTCTGATTTTGCTTTACATGACAATGGGGAGAAATTCCGGCTTAAAAACCATGAACTAATACAACTTTATTCCATCTGTACGTGGTTAGTGTTCAAATGTTTGTTGGGTCTCTTCACCTTTGCAGAGCTCCAAGGTGATACATTGAAGTTGTAGAGTAAAAATGGTTATCTGGCTGAGGTGTTGTCTATATTCACACCAATGGCACAGCCTCATTACTTTCTTTCTATATTGATTCTTAGTAATAGCAAACATTTACATTTGCTTTCAATTCATTTCCTTCATTCCATCGTTTCTTTGTTCCTTCATTCCTTCCATCGTTCCTTTCTTCTTCCCTCATCCCTCACTTCCCTTTCTCTTGTTCCTTTATCTTTGGGGAAGTATGCCATTTTACCCCAGTACTGATGACCAAACTCAGGGCCTTATATTTGTTATTTCTTTGTCATTAAGTTAAAATTCCAACTACAGTAATATAAAGCAAAAATATTTCAATTTATTCACAGGAGTAGAGCAAATGCAAATAGAACATCTACTTTGGTCAAACAAAAGCAGAAACTTCACTTTGGCTAATGTATAAAGTTATTCAACTTCCTTCCCTAGGACTCTAAAAGAATGGCTAAATTGACAGCCTACAATGTTGATATTTTTAAATGCTGATGGCATCATGAGGCATTTCAGGTTGAGTGAGGAAAACTAAAATGTACTAAGAGGCAAACATAGGCCAATAAATGGCCTGTATGCAACTTCCCGGGCCCAGGAAATCAAGTCCTGGGAGTACACATGCATACACTGGACCCAATGTTGTGACTGTCCCACACTCGGGCACGCTAGAGGAACTGGGAAACTAGAAACAACTAAAGCGTTAGAGGCATGGAAACGATGCAGTCCACCATTACCTAGGCATGGCACAGCCGGACGGCCTTTTCTGATTAAGTTGCTATTAAAGCCTGAGCAAATCTCAGAGACCCTGTGATAGCTCGTTTTATATATACTTGATACACGCTTGAGTCATTTTTAAGAGGGAATGTCAACTGAAAAGATGCCTCCACCAGATTGACCTATGGGCAAGCCTGTGGTACATTTTCCTGATTGGTGACTAGGGTGGAAAGGCCCAGCCCACTATGACTGTTGCCACTGCTGGGCTGGTGATCCTAGATGCTGTAAGAAAAAAAATGCTGTGCAAGTCATCTTGAGTAAGCCAGTAAGCAACACTCCTCCATGATCTCTGTACTTGTTCCTGCCCCAGGTTCCTGCCTTGCATGAGTTCTGCCCCGACTTTCCTCAGTGAGACTGTTA
Source organism: Phodopus roborovskii (assembly GCF_943737965.1). NCBI lineage: Eukaryota > Metazoa > Chordata > Mammalia > Rodentia > Cricetidae > Phodopus > Phodopus roborovskii. The sequence goes on from NW_026125397.1 coordinate 13,091,588, forward strand.
GGTGCAAGTGCGAGATGAAATAAACAGTTGCTTCCCCAACCTGCTTTGGTCACATTGTTTATCACAGTTATAGAAACCTAAGACAAATCCACACTGATACCAAACAGCTTCAAGGTAATTTGGGACAGATATTATTGGATATACTATTCTGGCTCTTACTATGACAAGAGCACAAATGTAAAAGGACAAGACAGACTCTAGACAGAGTTTCCGTACTGCAGAAGACGGTATTTGGTGCATCACCAAAAAATCTTGGTATATGTTAGATGTTCATTAAATCAAGTGCTAAGCCCAACTGTAAACTAAGAATAAGCATGGCTAATGTATTTGATATGGAAGAACAGCTCAGGATATACTCAGATAGGACATGCAAGGCAGCGAGGCAGTGGGAAGAACTATGCTTTACAGTACATTGGATAGATGGGGGGTGAATCTAGTTTTTATAAAAGATCCAGTTGATGAAATTTATTTCATCAGTTTGAATCCAGGTCAAGTCTGTTCAGTTTCAGGTAGCATGAACATTCTCCATTTGAGGATGCAAGGACACAGCATTTAATGTATTTTCATAAGTATTTCTTAGTTCAATATAATCTCCTTTAAATAAATCGAAACTCCTGTGTTAGGCATGCTTTTAAAAATATTATGAATAAACATTACAGAAAAGAGACCACTACATAGGATCAAGATAGAAATTCACCTTAATACACGCAAACCCACCCCCTCCACGTATCTTGCACAGCATGGATCAAATTTACACAATACCCATATACTCTGAATATTTTTATGTGTCATTATTATCAGTAAATTATTCATTTGGAACACCCCATACAAATTATTAGCCCTATGTCAAATATACAAAGCAGTCACAAAACATATATTTAATGATCAGAATGACATAGATGACTTAATTTTTGTATATTCATTTTATAATTTAAAACCGTAAACTGTGACAAATACATAAATCAAAATATAAAAAGCCAATTTAAATAATGAACCAAATATCAGCCACGGGAACACTAATAGACTCAATACATATCAGTTTTGTATGTCTGTTTGCTTAAAAAGAAGAGTCTGTTGTCTCACTGTGGAGACAGATTTGCTGCAGGTGGATAATAGTGTTTTTCTCTTGAAAGAAAATCAGAAAGCAAAAATAACAAAGGCAGGGGCAACCACAAAGAACTGGAATCTGTTAAACTGTGACTGAAAGACTAAAGCAGCACAAAAAACACCACAGAACTCATGTGACTGAAGGTGAGATGAGCTACTAGACAAACACTTACGTACTGACCCTCCATGAACTGGCTGGACGCCTGAGAGGCAGTCACTCAATAATGGAATGTATAAGTCAAGACTTGAAAATGTCTTCATAGCCCAGGTCAAAAACCGCACCAGGATGAAAAAAATTTTGTTGAAGTGTTTTTGTTGTTGCTGTTTGCTGGTTTTAATTGTTGATGATTTTTCAAAATTATCAACATTAGAATTAGTTTCCATCTCCTGTTGCATTTTCAAGATTAAATATGGTGATGAAAAAAAACCCATGTAAATGATATAGTCCAGTATCATAGCATATTCCTTACTCTGTGGGAAAGCAGATAAGCAGTAAATTCCTGAATTATGAAAAAGCAAACAAAAGAATTACTTCTGAGGGCTGGAGAGATGGCTCAGCAGTTAGGAGGACTAGCTGTTCTTCCAGAGGAACTGTGTTCAACTTTAAGCACCCACATGGTAGCTCACAACTGTCTGTAACTCCAAGATCTGACACCCTCACATAGACATGGATGCATGCAAAACACAAAATGCATATAAAATAAAAACAAACAAATAAATAAAATTGCTTCTGAGCAGTACACCTAAAAGAATTATGAAGCAGTTAGTGCATTCTCAGATGTGAAAATGTCTGTCTGTTCTCCTAAAGGGCATCCCAGGAAAACAAAGGGAAAAAAAAAAAGGCCTGTAAGTCACCCCATTCATGCCCCCAGCACCATCTCCTCCAACATTCTGTCTTCAGAAACATAAAATGGACTGTTTATGTAGTACTAGAAACTTCTCCATTCTATGTTTACTCCAGCAGATTCACTTAAACTATTTTTTTTTCTTTGTTTTTTCGAGACAGGGTTTCTATGTGTAGCTTTGTAGACCAGGCTGGCCTTGAACTCACAGAGATTCGCCCGCTTCTGCCTCCAGAGTGCTGGGATTAAAGATGTGTGCCACCACTTCTTGGCCTTTAGCATCTTCTTACATCTTTTTACTTTCCTTCACTCCAGGCCTTCCAGTTCAATAGGTAGAGACAGGCATGGCTTTTATTCTGTTTCTAACAGGAACCAGTGGATGTATTAAGTACCCTTTGCTGTAAGGAGCCTTGGGGCTGTTACCTGAGAGATGATGCTTGTGGATAGCAACTTTGGCAACTTTGTCAAGAAATCTGCCTTACAAAAATTTACATCCTGCCCTACCATTAGTCTGCCTGATGCCTAGAGCTATTGGCCTAATAAAGCCTAGACTTTCATGGTTCACACACTCTCAGCATAGCAAAGAATTAAAATATGTTTTTATTTTAGTTTGTAAGGATTAGTTTGTATTGTGAAACATACCCTATAATTTGTAATAAAGTAAGGGTCTGGAGTCAATTTGTCCTTGGGTATAAAACTACCAGAACTATGGTTGATTTTGAAGAAATTAAAATACAACAGATGTCTGAATAACATGAGTTTATGAAAGCAAACATGGATCAACATGAAGACATTATATTTAATGTTTCTGTTTGGATTGGGAGACATTTTAACACTAATTTCTTGAATCTCCAGCTCAACATCCTTTTATTTTTCTTAATTTACAAAGAAATATAGAAACTTATAGCTTCCAAAGCCAAAGAAAAGATAAGTATTAAGCAATGCTTAACTTCGTAAAACCATTGTGCTAACTATGGGACCTGTGATTATGGACAGGTGATGATTAAGGGAGTGCATTGATAAGTGTCATTACAGAAGAAAGAGGAAGGACTATGATAATAGGATGACCAAAACTTTATTTTTATTATGGTCAAAATTAGCAGAAAATTAGTTCAAGATGTATACTTTTGGCTTTGTGCAATCTCTTAGGTTATTTGAATTCAAGAGAAAGTTCAAATTAATTATGTATCATAAACATACAAGTGTTAAATAAGATGGTCTGATAAAAATGCAGATAGACTAATGTTTCTGGAGCTTTCTGTTCTGGCTGGGACCACAGCTGTCCTTGAGTCCCAAATAAACACACAGATGCTATATTAATTATAAAGCTGTGGTCAAAGCCTAGGGCTTCTTATTGACTGGTTCTGTTCTAATTATTAACCCATTTCTATCAGTTTAGGCTTGGCATGAGGCTGTGGCTTACCCTGTAAGGCCCAGGCATATTGTTACTCCTTCAGCAGCATGATGACTCTGTCTAGGGCCTGCATGACTTTCCCAGAATTCTCCTCAGCTCCTATCCATTTCTATTATCCTGCCTCACTGGCTGAATAGTGTTTTATTCATCAACCAATAAGAGAAACACATATACACAAGGTAGAAGTTATGAATGTTTTCTTTTCACAACTAATAACTACTTACCCTTATATCATAGTTTAAAACTATACTATAAAATATAAATGTTAAGATTATATTTATATCAATTTTCATTTTCCTGAAATTGAAGCTGTAGAATACTAACATAAATGAAATATATTTCAAAATTCTTCTTAAAACATTTTTAGTTGTAGAGTTATGGAGTTGTAGAAACTAAATGAACTACACTCACTTCATGAAAAATTGCTGCCTTATAGTTCATCTCACTGCAACCCCAAATCAAGATAAATCATGGAATATACATTTGATGAACACCTTCTGGAACATACAACTATTTAGAAGAAAGGGTAGTACTGTATATATGCCTGTATAGGAGCTAGCTCAGCCAAGTCAAAGCCTTCAAGAACAATATCCATTTATTTATCCTGTAATAATTGTATTTTGTCCAGCTATAGCTATAAAATATGAAGGTAAGATATTTTACACTAATAGTGATTATTTCAGAGTTCTATGTATTTGATGGCTTCTGGCCTTAAGTTTCCGCATACTTCAACAAAGCATCTTGGGAGGTGAATTATAAAATATATCATGTCAGGCATAAGTACCTAAATATTGTAACTACATAGTTATTAACAACAGGCTGCAGGGATCCTGAAAATACACAGTGAAACTGAAGAGATTAAAACAGCATAAATGAAGAGGAGCATTGAAAGACAGCAGCCTAGTCACATACCATTCACATACTAGCGGTGTAAGGAATGTGTGGGATACGTAGAGGATAATGTAATATTCACTTACGCCTTTCATGTTTGAATGGACTTTGCAGCCCTGGAACTTTAACAATTAAGGGAGTTTAAAGTCTTATACATTGCAACGACATGACTATTGCATACAAAAGTTCGAAATGACTTTTTCTATGGCATTAAATAGAAGAGATGTAGTTCTGAAATAGCACTTTCATTTCATTTTGAGTTCTGACCAGAACGATGCACAAAACTTAAGATAGTGTCTTTTGGCTAGTCACTTGGAAGTACTTTTAAATGTTCATCCTAAGAAAAATTTGCAATTGTGCCTGGATTTCATTGTGTAGCAAACAATAATGCTATAAACTGGTAAGGAGGGCATGTATAAACTGTACTAGCATAAGGTTCCTAATTGCATCACTCATAAATATTTTTCTGCCTACCCTATTGAAGTAAGCAGTATCTTTTCTAGATACCGAATGGGGAACTCAATGTATCAGCCTTTACCCTAATATAATGTCCAAGGCCAAGGGATTGTACAAAGGAGTGAGCAGTTGGTGCTGCTTTTATTAATCCAATAGTGGAACACAGAAAATACCAAGACAGTAAAAGATTTTGAAGCAAAGGAACTAACCTCAGCAGGCAATGTTATTGTTCTACTTGCCAAACAAGGGATTCTAAACTCTGTATTACCTCGGCAACTTAGAAGAGGATGCATTCTGTGTTATGCATGAGGTGAATTTGTCTGCAGTAGAAGAGAGTTTCAGCAATGACACAACAGCACAGAGCTTCATTGGTTGGGGGGTGGAGATAAAATAGTAATCACTGGACAGATACCATTCCTGAAGCTGTCTCAGTGATTCGCCTTTCTTCGACTTGAACAGTATTGGAAATTTAAATGCTAGTGATTCTTTACTGTCATTCTTTCAGCATGGAAAATGAGAAGCACTGAGTCCGAGACTTACCAGCACATGGACAGATGCAAATGGTGTGGAAACATGGTGCAGCTATGGGAAACTTTAGGAGGAATCGTGTGGTTTATGGTTTCAGAAATGTGTTCTTTGCAAGAACCAGAGTTAATACCGGAGACAAACTAGTTATTTTATTTTATCATGTGTAGTTTAAAGAGGGATATAGGCTGCATGTAAGTAACTATCATATGTTCTCCTATCCACAGAAATTAGCTGTCTTAGAAAAAAACGCAATAACTTCATAGAGCTTCATAACACCAACATGATATGCTGAAGTCATTTCATTTAATAACAGGTGTGTTCAGTGAAATTAAACACTTCCCATGAGTTACCATACTGAAGATGATTTACATATGGACATTTCTGTAATGTTTAGTGCTATCATATATTAGGAAACATGAAATCATTTTCATCATTTCAAGTGGTAATCACTATTTCATAAATTTGTGTACTGTTGTTAAGTGAGAAAAGACAACACAGTATTATTAAATTCCTGTGGGCTTGACTGAGCTCAAACAAAGCATGTGGTGAAATACTATTACTTTCTGTGCCAATGTATATGATTTAAAATAGACAATCATCTAAGGTAGTTACCAATCTCATTATTAGGGAAGGATATAGAACCTTCAGCCAGTAGCTGATAGAAGCAGAAACAGACACCCACAGCTAAACCCTGAGCAGAATTCCTGAAATCCAGTTGCAGAGAGGGAGGAATGATAAATAAAGGGGTTAAGACCAGGCTGGAGAAATCCACAGTAACACCTGACCTGAACAAGGGGGAGTTCATGGACCATAGTCTGATAATTGGGAAAACAGCATAGGATTGACCCAGACCCCCTGAACGTGGGTGTTAATTAGGAGGACTGGGCAGTCTATAGGGCTGAGTATACTAATGGACTTTGGGAGCCCATTCCACATAGAAGAATATTCTCTCAGCCTAGACACATCTGGTAATGCCTAGGCCCTTCTCCAAGTGATATGATAGACTTTGAAGCTTCCGCATGGAAGGCCTCATCCTCCCTGGGGAGCAGAAAGGAGATGGGATGGGGGTTGGGAGAAGGCAGGGGAGGAGGGGAGGGTGAAGGAACTGGGATTGATATGTAAAACATATGTAAAACAAGGTTGCTTCAAATTTAAATAAAAAATATTATCATAAAAAATAATAGTCAATCATCAATCGTAATATATATGTACACACACACACACATATATGTGTGTGTATGTATATATACACACACATATATATGTCCACATATTGACCTGGAAATTTGTTTGGTGAATGTCTCCTAAATAATTTTATTTACTTGATTTTAGTCTCTCTAATTACTGCCCAAAAATAAAAATTAGGGCTAGGGTGATAGTCCAGCTGCTGGGAAGCATTGCTTTGCAAACCTAAGGACAAGATGACAAGTAAAACTAGGGCATGAAGCATAAGTGATGGTCACAAGAGGTCAGAACATGGCCCTTCTGCCCCTTGGTATTGGTCTAGGCTGAATAGTCTGAGTTAACCCCACAGAGGATAAAAACTACAACAAAGACCCATAAAAGTCCCCATACATCAGAAAGAGAGACAATGCATAGAAACTGTGGTCATGGAAGGTTAGCTAGAAGATCCTTCCCACCCACACATATGTATCTAATTTTGAACTGTTGAATAGAATCTGATGCACCTGCTGGAATCTTTCCATGCTGTATTTGAACTGGCTATTAGTTTTTTGCAGTCAACCTGGGTATCGCCTTCAAAATTTAAGCAGTACTACATGCTTATGATAGACAATGGCGGGGAGCTTGGAGACCTTGCCTACCATCTGTAACAAGCTGTCCATGCATTTACAAATCAAGGCTGACCTCTTAGCGTCTCACGGACTGGAAATAGATCTAAAAAGGTGTAGTCCGGACAATCATACTGTTTTCTTCATGTACGTATGTATGTATGTATGTATAACTCTTTATAATAGCTATCACTGTTGTCTAAATTCATAAGAGATTTAAATTTTTGGTCATCAATACTTAGACTTATTCTACTAATCTAAAGATTCTAAATTTTTCTAAGAATTAACTTCTACATCGTTCTCTCTGTGGTCATGCCATGTATTGCTGGCTCTTTTACATGTATGGATGTCTCTGACACTATGTAAGCCTTATAAATATTTATGGATATTTGTAAAGTTATACACAATTTCTAATTTTCAAATTAGTTTTTTTATTTTATAAGCCTTGTATATAAGTATATTGTATGACTTGACAGATTGTTTTTGTAAAGCCTTCTGTCAACATCTTAACAGAAGAATGCAATGAAAGCACTTTACCCATAGGAAAACTAATTTTACACTACTGTGTCTCAAAGTGAACAAATACCAAATACTGACCCAGTTTTCCTTGATATGATAGGAGAAAAAAATGTTACATGAGGTTATATGTGAACAAATTTGAATCTAAGCATGCCAGTATGAAAGAAAAGGCATTTCTGGGGATATATTATGTTACCTAAATAAAAACAGCTAATATTTAAAATTTTCTTTAGATCAGAATAAGTATTTTTGCATATCAACAGGGCACAATATACTAAAATGTGCTAGGACTTACAGACTTACAGAAGTTTTGTTAAAATGGTGGCATAGTGGTGGTTGTAAGAGGAGAGGTGTAGTCAGACAAAGTGAAAAACTACTAAGTTCAATAAAGGAGAGTTTCAACAGAAAAATATCCCTTGGTAATAAAGAGAACATATTTATGAAATTATTTCTGTTTATTCATATTTTATTTTAGTAAGTCCTTAATTCTATTGAGCATTGCACATAATGGTTTGTATCTGGTTTCTATCAGCATGTGTTCCAGTTTTCATGGTAAGTTATTCAGTTCCAACATTACTATATCAACAGTAGTGGAGTAAAGAAGACAGTGCAAATGTTACCTACTTCACCTTTAGGACACTTATTCAAGATTGACAGACAGGGAGTGATACAGCAGCCAGTGAGTGTTGCATTGCTTAATATTTGTTTAACTATGCAAAGATGTGTTGCATTTGTTTAACTATGTAAAGTCATGCTGTGTTTGCTTATGTTGCAGCATATTTGTTTAACTGTGTTAAGATGTGCTGCTGCTTTACTTTGCCTGATTGGTATAATTAAAACAGATGGGTCAATAGCAAGGGAGGAGGTGTAGGCAGGATTTCCAGGTAGAGATAGTAAGCAGAAGGAGGAATTTAGGCTGGAGAAAGGCAAGTAATGAAAAAGAGATACTATGAAGATGCCAGGGGCCAGCCACACAGACACAGAGGAGGTAGGATAGTAGGACATACAGCATAAAGGAAGATAAAAGCCCAAGGCAAAACAGAGATGAATAGAAGGAGATTAAATTAAACTTAAGCTAACATTCATAATTAATAATAAGTCTCTGTGTCTTTATTTGGGCGCTTGTTGGTGGCTCCCAACCAAAAAAAAAAAAAAAAAAGAAAAGAGGAACTACAATTGAGAGAATTTCTCCCCTTGTTTATACACAGGAGCATCCCTAAGAAGATAGTATCGTCAATGTGCTCAACAGACTTACAGATGAGGACTGAATGTCTTACAATTCCCTAAGGCGTCATTTACCACTATTTTATAAACACCACTTTCCACGTCACTGAAGAAATCCCTACAATAAGACAATAACAATAAAACATTAACAAGAGTGGACAAAGAATGAAGAAAAGCCACAGGTTTTAGAAGTTAAAATGGCAACAAAGCAAATTTTAAAATTTAGATACTAACTCCTCTGAAAATACAACTTCAGAAGTGCATGCAGGCTCTAAACTCCATAACATAACACCAATTCAACAAAAAACAATCAAAGATTCTGTAAGTCCCAATTTCTTTTTTCACAATGAGATCATTTAGAAACAATAAATTCTCTTCCAAAGTCCATCTTGCAAACACTTGTCAATTTCTTACTGTATGATATTTCTTAAAATATAAATACTATACAATATGTTCCTAAATTCAAGAAAAACATTCCATTTTTAAAATCCCTTAAATACAAGTGTTCTTTTTAAAGGGAGAAGTTAGAAAATTGACTCCACTGTGTTCAAGTAAATGGCAGGTCTGAGGTTTAACTGGAGAGTACAGATAACATGTTCTCACACATGGAGTTCCCTGATGAGTTGCAGTCTCCAAAACCACTGACAAGATGTTGGCAGATGTAGCATAAGATGACCCAGAAAAATGACAACTATTTCACTGAGAAGACAGTTGGGCAATCAGAATGCATCCTGCCCCTGAAACAATTCACACAGCCTCTGAAAGGTCAACTTCCACAGCATCCTGTGACAGAAAGATTCCTTTCTGACTACACAAAAACCGTTATGAAGCAATCACTATTCTCGAAGAATTTCTTCACTTGCTGTCAGTTTGTCTGGATTTATAGAATGAAGCCAAATAACAAATTGAAGAATCAAATAGTTTGAAGCTGAAATCCTTCAGTAGAGTCAATCTTAAAAGTAAATTTTAAAGTTCTTACTTGGCCCTTAAAGCATGTAACATCCAACATAAGACATGTTAAAATTTTGTATTATCAATTTGGCTCCTCTGTGGCCAGAAAATTATTCAAATATTCTGAAAGTGTTGCTTATAGAAGAATCTGCCTCTTGCTTACTTTGAATTAGGAGACATAATTAAGAAGTAGATGCCTTTGATCTCATCTATTGCCACTTTCCACTTATAAAAGACAGAATACACAAAAGAGACCAATGAGGATTTGAGGGGATTCTAAAGAGAGAAAAAGGTTATAACAAGGGAGCTTATGACAACAAAATTAAACAAAATCTCCAGAAAATAATGATTTGTCAAAATGTTTGTTGTCAGTATAAAAAAAAGGGAAATATGAACAGCTCCTGTACAGAAGATTACAAAGCTGATTTATGAAACACTTGGTCCTAGATCATTTTGTAGAGGATTCTAGGAAATATTTCTATTTCTAGCTGTATTTACACTACTCCAGTCACAGCATTAAGTCACTAAGTTTTACTTTTTGAAGAATACATAATTGAAAATGCTTGGAAGGTAAAAGCAATCTATTAACCTCCATTCTAGAACAGTAAGTATTAAAAGTAGAAGATAACTATTTAAGAACTTAACATAATAAACTAAGTATTACTAGTGAATTAATGGTAAACCAGTACCAGAACATACTAGTAAAACAGTACATTCAAATGAAGTACTAATGAAGCCAACAAAATTAAATGTAGTAAATAAAAATATTTATTATTCTAGATAATTCAAGGTGAACATGAAAGTATGGCACAAAGGGTCAAGACAGTTTACTGAGTACTAACAGCAATACAATTAAAAACAAAGTACTAAACTCCACATTTATACCAAGGAACAGAATAGAACAGATTGCTAGTTAATATTTTCTTGGAATAGATTATAAATATGACATATACTTGAGCCTAATATTAAACATTAACTGTGAGAGGTTTGCTTCAAAAAATACCTATAAAAAACAAGAGACACTAGGAAATTACTTTATGTGACCCAATAAAATAGCAGAGTTGTAATACTTGTCAGAAACAAGAGGAATTATTTCAGGCCAACCTAAGCTACATAGCCAATTTGAAACAACCTTGAACTATTGGAAAACTAGCTCAAATAATAAAATCATTAATATGATAAATGGTTGTATTAGTTGATGATCATATAAAAGAAAACAATTTTGGTTCCACATACAAATTAAATAGTAAAATGCTTCCTACCATGTTCTAAATATTAAATGTAAGAGTATTAAACAATAAATATATTAGAAGAAAAATATTGAAAGACCTTATAGCATGCAGAGTATATCATCTTCAGTAAATAAGAAACTTGTAATATTTTAGTAAATCAAATGTCTTTGACCAAAGGGGCCAAGACAACCTGAAAGAACAACCTGGCAATGTAAAATTAAAGTTCATTAAAAAATTGATAGGCAAAAAATTACATAAAATGGCATATATGATAGTAGGCTTAGAATAAAAAAAATAATATACAAGTGTACATGGCAAAGTATGGGAATGTATTCATGAGAGATAATGGTTTTAAGCCTTCTGGTATAATTAGAGTTAATATAATGCATACCTTACAAAGTGACCTACTTGCAAGGAGGCATATCAGAAACCACACAGAATTGCTCTGTATGCAGAGTAACTGGACTTTCAGAGGTTATCAGAGTACTTCACGGGGAAAACCATGCCTCTAAGACTCATGAGTTCAGTCTCCAATCAAATGGATCTCAGAGACCCACAAAACAAGACTGAAGTCTGCTATTGATTTTGGTTGCACAACAAGACTCAATGGTAAGACCTTATTCCTGCAGACAACACATGCTTTGGTTACAGGACAGGAAGACAAGTTGATATTGGTCTAGTAGCTTCATCCTTCATGACTAGCTTCCATGGTGCTGGAATATGCTATGCAGGCTACTGGAGAAGAGTCATCAACATTCTTAGTAGCTGTGAATGCTGCAAGCTATATGACAGCAAGCCTGGCAAGTTTTGACTTAGGTACTACACTAGGAGCAAGTTATAATGGTAACCCGTCACTTTTTCATTGGCTTTAAGGCTTTTTCCATTAGATGCAACTCATGTCTTGTACTGTTAACTGGGCCAAGAAGTTGTGGCTGGGTAGGTCAAAGGCAGTAGGGGAGAACTGTTATGCTACTAAATAGATATAATACCACTCTGCCCCCAACTACTACCCATCTTTATGATCATAGACTTTTGCAGCTCTTACTAGTTTTCATCATAGAAGCTGCTTTTGCAGTAGTTACCAATTAATATGGAGATTCATAACTGGGTGGACTGATCAGCTCTAAGTGGGACATCTATGACACATGCCCTCCTTTCAAAGCAAAAGCAGAGTAAATATCAATAAATGCAATGAAAAATATGAAAGTATATTAAAAATGAAATATTTTGTGATTTTAAAATAAAACTAGTCAGAAACCAGGAATATAAGAAAAATAAAATCAAATTGTGACTGAAAAATGAGTAGTTGTTGGCAAGTCTCTACCAGGTACTGTATAATGATGATACAAGCATATAATCCCAGTCCTTGTATTGAGACTATCATAAGCCTGAGGCTTGCATTGCCGTTAGATAGTAAGACCAAACATATACCTAAACAAATGAATAAATTAGCGTCAAGGAAACACACACACTTCTAAGTGTAATATATAAAAAGAGAATATCAGGATAAGAAAATGCTCTTGTTTTAAACTAAACCCTATGTTATAAACTGATTTAAAGATCTACAAAAATATCATTGTTTATTTTAGAAAAGAGTTTTTAACTCCACAAATATATATATATTTAAAACTTCATTGTAAAAAATATGAAGACATTTAAAAATGAGTATTTGGAATGTTCAAATGTAATTATAAGAAACACACTAAAGGTCTCAAGTCAGAGCCAAAGACTAACATGAGACCACGAAGTAAAGTCTCATACAATAAGTGACTCACATTTTCTCAGAAGTGAATGTTCCTAAGAGGTTAAACTGCATTCACAAAGCTGTGTGATAATATAAATAAATATTATCTATTTAGGACAACAGGCCAAACCTATTAAACATGTAATAGTATATTCTTTGTCGTACTCCTAGGCCTATGCCAAAATACTTACTCTCACAAAGACTTCACATCATTAGTTATATTGTTAATTTGATTCTGCTTTAAGAGACTCTTAGTCAATAATCTACACTGATTGTCTGATTGGAACACAGGAATCACACAGTATTAATGTTTTAGCTCTAGTAAGTTTTCTCCTAGATACCTTTCTTTTTCTGATTTTTTTAAAGCAAGGAAGTATCTACTTGAACACAGAATAATAACTTAACAGGATCTCCAGGAGTGCAAATATTTTCAGGGAGGCAACATCATTAAAGCTGAAAAGCAAATTACTTGAAATTAGACCCAATAAGTATTCCTCAATAGTGTTTATTTATGGTCTCCATGAATAATGAAAAATAGTAGCATAGCTGATTATAGCAGTTAATGCATAGCAGAAGTACAGAATTCCTCTTCCTCCTCATACTCATTACATAGCTGTAAATCTTCCGAATTGCTATATCCAAGTGATTTGCAAAAGGGGCCTTGGATTTGCCATTTGGTCCTCTAATCAGCTAATCACACCCATGTTTTGCCCAGCATGGCAGGGTGTCCTTTCTTTAGCATGATCTCATTAGGAAGGCACAGTTAAGGAAGTCAAAACATATGGCACATGCATGATGGCTACAAGTTTTGCTCAGCCATCAGGCTCAAGGATCAGCAGCTGCCTTTTCTGTTTCCTACTCATACAGCAATGCATGCAGTCTGCATAAGGTTAATATGAGTTCTATAGGCAGAGGAGGAAGGGTAGAAATATTTTGAGGGTCAAAGCAGTGATCTCAATATGAAAGCTGCTGTGGAAGCAGAAAGAGAAACCTACAAGTTCCTTGAGGTATTATAAAAGGACTGATGAGTGAAACTCACCCACATTACTGTCATTAACAAACCATGTTTGATACCCAACACTGCATACTGCCAGTATCTTGAGCTCAAGTGAATATGCATTACATAATTTGATTTCTAACATAAAGTAACATTTTCATCAGAGTCATATATTTATTTATGAATAATTTCACCAGAGTTAATCTGGACTTTTTCACTTATTGTCATGAATTATATAGTGCCTACTTTTTTCTATAGTATCTGGATTTCTATTTGGAATTGAAATTTTTATTTTATTTTCTTTGATCATATTGTATTATTCTAAATACCCGAGGCTCCCAAAGAAGATTAAATATTGCTTGTTATAATTGATTGATTTAAATTTGAAAATTATTCTTTTTTTATGCTTATGAGCAGTAAAATTAGTCATAAAACAAAATTCATTATCTATACTCTTTTTATTTTGTTACTGTGCTTGGCATCTCAGAGAGTATTCATATGTTCTGGGGAACTTTTAATTAAAAATACTAATATGTCTTATTACTAATTTGTACATCTTCCTAGGTAGGAAATGTGCAATGGATGCTTGCTTCTTAATGTTCATTTCAGGGCACTGGTCTTTTTGTTTTAGTAAAATTGGAAACAATAAATTAACCCTTATTTGGTAATACTGTAATACTGTATTTAACTTTTAAAACTTCAAAAGCAATAGAACAAATTACAAAGACAAAAAGATTTTATTTTAAAGAGATGAAAACAGTAAGCATTAAAATGCTTTATTGCATTTTAGATGAACATATCTACAATTAGTATTATGAATGTCATAATTTTTTATTATATTAATATATAAACTTATTTTTGAGAAATTTTACTAATAGGCTTTTAGCTATCCTTATAACTATATGACATATATTAATATATAACACCTTATTAAATATTTATAAATATATGAGAAAATCATGTATTTTGATATTTTATACTATAATATATTTTATACTGTAGGCTTTCATGTATGTAATGTATAAATTATTAAAATAAATAATTTTAAAAAAATTGAGTGGGCATCCCAAGCTTCTCACCCAAATTAAACAAAATCAATAATAATCATACAAAAATTCGATTTCATTAAAGATAAAAAGAATATTAAAAAGTAATATTTTTTCATATCAAATATGAGGCCACTTGTTTGTCAGAGCTAGCAAGGTGCATTGTACATGCTGACTACAGTGTATTTTGCTACAATTTAGAATATGAAACTCTCATATACGTTTTATTATTAGGCCTTGTTACTAAGGAATAATTCAGAAACAAACACAAGAGTATTTTCATGGGGAACATTGGATATTTTATAAAGTAAAACATACGAATTAATGATATAAGCACTAAAGTTAAGAAGGTTCAAATGTACAATGGAATATGTTTATAATTTTATATTATATCAAAAGCTTTAAAGTTATATGATGATATATGGTAAATTTTAAATTTTTTCATCAATACACAAAATTGTCCAGAAAATGTCAGGAATGAAATTTTGAGTTAGCTTAATTGAACTACTGATAAAATACATAAAAGGACAAATATAAAAATCACAAAGGGCTGCTTCTTTAGAAAGGAAAGAAATGTCATTGTTATAATCTAAGTCTTAAGTCTTGACTATAGCCAATACGTCAATGTGAGCCACAGCCTCCTATTATGCCCTTTTCTTCTCTAGATGGTTCATGAAGTAGAATTTCTAACATTAAGATTCTATTTTAGATTCTTTCAACTGCAATTTCTTTGTCTTCTTTGGACAAACTGTAATTTTATTCCATTTTTATGTTATGTCCCTACTTTTGTGAAGCCACTTTTAGACCCTTAGTCATAGAAATTATACTGAAATGGATAACCTAAAAATTATTATGGAAAACAGAGTGATACAATACAACTCCAAAAGCCACGGTGTTGCTTTGAGAAAAGCCAACAGAGAGGAGAAGAGAGGGGACTGTTAGTAAAGATGGAAAAAGCAAGAAAATTGTGTTTTATGGCTATAGAGATACCTCATGATAAATACTGAGAACAATAATGATCATGGCCAGAGCCCGACATAACTGAAAACACAAATGTGTCTATGCTGATTTGATTAAGATGGTTGTCAAGAAAGCAGTTGTCAGAACTATTTTCAGTGTCTTAGCTGAATATGACATGATATTGTAAGAGAGCAAGCAATAAGCTAAAGGAAAAAAGGAATTCTCAACCAGAACTTGGAGGTTACACTTCTCACCCAGAATTCACTGAGTTTGAATATAGAAATTTAGCATTCGAAACAAGCAAATGATTGATTCTTGGTGTAATGCAGTGTCTCCAGAAAACATCAACCCAGAGTGTGGTAGAATAGCAGTTTAAGGCATGTGGCTTTTGCTTATGCTGCATTTGTTATGCTCTGTGCAGCTGTGTTACTGTGCCTGTCCAAAACACCAAATAGTCCTAATAAAGAGCTGAATGGCCAATAGCAAGGCAGGTACAAGGATGGAGAGGGGAGGCAGAGAGTATAAATGGAAGGAGAAACGAGGAGAAACAGCAGCAGAAGAAGAAGCAAGAAGAGAACAAGAAGAGGAGGAAGTCAGGGGCCAGGCACCCAGCCACCCAGCCACCCAGCCAGGCATGGAGTAAGAAGGAAAGCCAGATATACAGAAGTAAGAAAGACATAAGGAAGAGAAAGAACCCAGAGGGAAAAGGTAGATGGGATAATTTAAACCAAGTAGAGCTGGCAAGAAACAAGCCAATCTAAGGCCAGACAATCATAACTAAAAGCAAGCTTCCATGCATTCATTTTGGGTGCTGCCTGTAAGAATGAGCAAGTGAGGGCATAGTGAGAAAATGCATTGTGACACAGAACCTCAGCAGGGTTTCAACTTGGTCTAACACAACCTGACAAAGAACTAATTGTTAAGCAAAGATTATAACTGAATCCAGGGTACTCTCAAAGTACTTGCTCAGAATACAGTCTAACCAGCATCTTACATTCCTTCTTATACTACAGCCACAATGTTTTATTTAGTATTACTTTTGAATAATAATAAGAAAAAATGTTACAGCTAATTTGCATTGGACACCTTTGAACACT
The DNA here is from genome assembly GCF_943737965.1 of Phodopus roborovskii. Classification (NCBI taxonomy): domain Eukaryota; kingdom Metazoa; phylum Chordata; class Mammalia; order Rodentia; family Cricetidae; genus Phodopus; species Phodopus roborovskii. Next base: position 13,108,386 of record NW_026125397.1, read on the forward strand.
CAGTGTTGTGATAAATGTATTTCATAAACTAGCATACTGCTTACCCAAGACTTCCATCTCCATTTTAAAATTGTTTGGACAGTTTTGTTTTCATTCCAAGTATTTATTCATTCATATAGATGCAATTTTACTTAATGATACTCAAAGCAACGTTTTTGTTTTATTTTGTTTTATGTTTTTTTTTTTTTTCTAGACAGGTTTCTCTGTGTAATAGTCCTGGCTGTTCCGGAATTCACTCTGTTAAACCAGGCTAGCTTCAAATTCACTGAGATCCAACTGTTTCTGCCTCCTGAGTGCTGGGATTTAATGGTGGATGCCACCAGCAGCCAGCACACAAAGCAATTTTAATTATAAGAATAAAATCACGAAAGGGCGCAAAGTCAGATTTTTCATTTATAGTTGATAGTCGGTCAACTAAAACATTATTAGAAAATATAATCAATGCTTCTACTTTTAAGAAAAACTACAGAATCCAGATGAGACAAACTTGTACACAGCCATTAATAGCAAGTTAGATCCAAAATTTCAGCCTTGAAATTTTGACTTCAAATGGTCCACTCCTAGCCATTGTGCTATAGTCCCTACCTTAGATCCAACTGGTTTGTTGAGGGGTTAAAGAAAGTATGGGAGGCAGAGTTAACCAAAATTAACTATTATGAAAAACTACTATTAAAACTCACTATATGGAAACTAATAATTTCAATAGCTAACTAAAAATGTACCTTATTTTTAAAATAAAACAAAAAAAATGATAATTTGAATGAAGTTACACTGCATGAGTGGATATTGATACTTCTAGAAGCCAACAGTAACTAAATGTAAATACCACGGCCAAATGTGAGACTTAGCTCTATGAGGTATTGTTAGGTAGGTACCAGAGACAACCAAAAATACACAGATTATTGCTATTGTTCTTAGTTTCCCATCATAATTTGAGCATAAGACCATATTTATGAAGAGACAATTTACTTTGGGCATAGAACACAGAAAAAATTAAACCAAGCACCCTCCTTCTTAGCTAGTATTCACTGTGGTAGAAAGTGCGATGCCAGCTATTGGAAGAAAAGAGTCATCCATAGTCTTAACAGATGTAGACTTGGCATGTTGCCATTGTGATCTCACAGACAAGATAATGTTTACTGGCAGAATAGTGGCATAGTTATTATGAGAATGACTGAATCTTTCTGAGTGAATATGAGTCATACTCCTCATGCGGAAAAACATTCGTGATCATGAAAACCTGGTCCAATGCTGTTGACTAGGAAACTCATAGGTACTAGAAGAGATTTTACTAAAGTTGTTTTGCTAAAAGGACATGTTGTTAAAATGCCTCCTAATTATTTATGTTTGTATCCATAGACTGTGATGCTCCCAACTTTGGCTATAGAAACTTCAGCTTGCAGTAAGTTAGTGCAAATTAACTTAGAGATTCAAAATGGACCCAAGTGCCGGGAGTAAATGACTGTTAAGTACTCAAACCTAACCAGGATCTGTATGTCACATACTCCTAGGACTAAGAAACGCGAGAGGGAGAAAAATGAGTGTAAGAGGAGGGAGATGGGGAGAAGTGTTGTGCCAGGTGTTTTCTGTAATTGCTAGTCATTAAATTCATGAATTCATAGAAGATGCAGTTACCTGCACCTGAGCTGTACAAGCTTGGACCATCAACATCCATCTTTGAGGGTGTAAGGTCTCATGGAGCCACACCCCTCTTTGAGAAGTTATGAAAATTGAATCAGTCCCTGGAGAAGGGGAATCATTTTTCTTCAGGTGATGGTATAGTCACATCTAGGGTGCCCAAGCACCAGGAAATGTCCCTCAGCTATGTCATGGGAGCAACCCTAATTAAACTCATTGGCATGTGCACTGGGCACCTACACAGAGAGAGAGAGAGGGAGAGAGAGAGAGAGGGGGAGAGAGAGAGGGAGAGAGAGAGAGAGAGGGAGAGAGGCAGAGAGAGAGAGAGGGAGAGAGAGAGAGACTAAGACAGGGAAACTAGTTGGAGAAAAAGAGAACAATTGAATTGAATCTGATAAAAATAATTTTTATATTTGTATGAATTTCTTATATGGGCAATACTAAAACAACTTAAATTAAGAAAAATTTTACCTAGCAACAGAACACTTTTTATATTGTGGATTGCTACCACAGTACATATACTGCATGTCCTTTCACAGAGCACGTTCCAGGATGCATGGACTATGGGGTTCTCTTGATTCTTTAGGGCACTGGACCTCTTGGATACATCTTCATTACATTCTTGCCTCAGTTCCAGTGAGCCTCAACTATGCACAGAAGTACTTTACTGGCCACAAATGGGCACCTTGTATGAGAAGATAGTTTTATGAAACTTGTAGCCGATCTTCAGCTGTACTAACACTAACCACAAACTACTTGTAACATTTAAAATAGTCCCTATACAAAAATAGAATAAGACAAAAATAGCTTACACTTGAAACAAGAAAATGAAAAAAATTAAAAACAAAACAAAACAAAAAACCCACTACCACCAACAAATACTCTGCATTAGCGAAGGCAGGGAAGAGCAATAATATGAGCAACAGGGTCAAGACCATTTTGGGGAAACAGCTGACCTGAGCTAGTAGGAGCTCACTAATTCCAGACAGTTGAGCAGTCTGTAGGGCCACTGGCAGTGTGACCAGGATTTATACTAGTGCTTGCACTGGATTTTTGGAGCCCATTCACTTTGGAAGGATGCCTTGCTCAACCTAGATGGGCTACCTCAAAGTGATGTGCCAGACTATGCTGACTCCCCATGGGAAGCCATACCCTCTCTGAGGAGTAGAGGAGGGTGGGTGATGGCTACATGGGGGAAGTGGGAACTGAGATTGGTATACAAAATGAGAAAAGATTGTGTTAAAATAAAATAAACGATAAAAAATAAAATAAGTAAACAAAACATCAAACTAACACAGAACCCTACAAAAATGAAGAATGATAGCAGAAATCTGAAGCACATACAAAGTTAAAAAAAAAATTATCCTGTTATGGTTCCCATAGCAACTGAAACACAGTTGAATTTCGCTTATGTTAAGTAAGTTTAACTTGAATAGGAATGCAAAATACTTCCTCTGAGCCAAAATGAGAAAATACAGGAAGCACAGAGACAATGGTCCAAAATATCCAGCATACAACTAATTCAAACATTACCCTTAATGTGAATTGAAAATTTAACGTCAGTAGTATATAGTTGTTTGCATTGGTTTTAAGCTATGTTTGTCTACTTTTTGAGCTAGGATTATTTTAAATGAGAAAACAATCTTATTAAATTTTCATAACTCAGAGGTCACAACTTGGTAATTTAGAAATATAGAATCATGGTTTTGCTTGTAATTATATGAAACCATTTGTCCAAAGTGCAATTAATGAAAATACAACATGATTACATCCATTATTAAACTCAATTACTATTGATGTTATCTGGCACTATGAAAATAAACACATGATTTAAGACTATCCTACTGTTAAAGTAGAATATATATTTAGTTTGCAAGAATTTTGTAGGTTGCATATCTTTCTCCAGTTGAGTAAAGATGATAAATGCAGAAAGAATACTTACTCCCGTAATGTAACGAGGTCTATACTGAATAGTCCCAAACAAACCAAGGATGACGATGATAATATGTACAAAATTTGCCAGGATAGGTGCCCACTGATATCCAAGGAAATCAAATATTTGCCTCTCCAGCACACAAACCTAGAACAGCAAAAGAGGATGAAATAAGTCAGCACAAATGAGAAATGTCAGAGTCAGAGATGAAAGGATCAGTATGACATTGTAATTAGCAAGTATGACTCTACTATTATATGTGGTGGTAGGGTATTTATTTAACAGTCATATTGCAAAAGAACACCATCTGAGTATCCACAGAGAGCTGTTCACCTTTCAGGGATGGCTCTGTGGAGGCACCCAGCACTATTTATAAGATGTCATTTGTACATTCACACACACACACACACACACAATATCATTATATGCACTATCAATCATTTGACATCGTCAACCAGAAAGGTAAGCAAGTCCCCATGCAGGGCTTCTTTGGATCTCTTCAAATGTCACTCTGTAAGTTGGGTATTCACAAGGGGAGTTGCTACAGGGGAATAAAAAGAAACTCAGCGAGGCACTAGGATTTATGAAGATCCACAACCAAACAAGCTACATTAGTCATTTCTTCTCCGAGTGTCTGACACCCTACTGTAAAGTGAAGAACTTCAACAGATGGGAAGGGTCCTATCAATCCTAACAGTGTAGAGCTATAAAGCAACCCGATTTTTATTATACAGACAATGTAAAAGAAAGGCCAAAAAGGAAATAAGAACGTGAAAAAGAAAAGAAGATAATGACATTTTTTAAAGCAAGAACATCTAATCTATGCTCCCCAATTTGTAATTAAGATATAGAAGAATTTTGAGCAGACAAAAATAACAGCAAAATAACGGCAACAAATTGTAAGAAGCTCTGAAATTTCATTTTACACTAGATGGTGAAATTAGATTGCTGGCAAATCCTAACAAAACAAATAGTCTGTTGGCTTTCTTGTGTGTCCTCGGGTGGACAGATAATAAACTCATTGTTCAGAGAAAACATTGCAAATGGTCTCAGTGTTCCACACTAAGACTTGGGAAACCTCAGCCATGATTTCAAATGAAGTGGTAATTTAAAAACTCTCCAAATACCAAAAGCCAGGCTGGCTCTTGGGAACCTGTTCCTCATAATGGGTCGCCTTGAGCCGTCTTAATACAAGGGCAGGAGCTTCTGCTAGTGCAACTTATTTTGCCATGTTTTTGTTGATATTCATGGGGGCCTGCCCTTTTCTGAATAGAAAGGTGGTGGGTTGAATATAGGGGTCAGAGGCAGGAGGATCTCTGTGAGGCCAGCCAGGTCTACAAAGCTACACAGAGAAACCCTGCCCCCCTCCAAAAAAAAAAGTGCTTATTGCGCAAGCCTGATGACTCAAAGGTTAGATCCCTGGAGCCAACAATGGAAGGAGAAAACTCTTTCCCAAGAATTGTCCGCCCATTTTGACGTCTACATATGTTTAGTGGCAGATATGTGAAGCTCATGTATATGTACACAGATATCCACTCTCAGTAATACATATTTTATAGTATTTTGGAAATTATAGCAAAATTACATTATTTCTACCTTCTCTTTTCTCCATCCCATCTCTCCCATGTACTCTCCTAGGTCTCTCTGAAATTCATGGTCTCTTTTCCTGTGTGTGTGTGTGTGTGTGTGTGTGTGTGTGTGTGTGTGTGTGTGTGTGTGAGTATGCATGTATGTTCTTAACTATATAAATACAACCTGCTTATTCTTATAATATTACCTATATGCATGTTTTAAATTTAAAATTTGTACATAGGGCTTAGTTTGAAGACTTCAGAGCATCATTCCTACTTCAGTACTTTAGCTAGGTAACAGACTTTCTGTTGAAGATGTGAAAGAGAAAAGAGATTCCCCAAAACCTGTTTGTATAATAGTGCCATTTCCTAAAGCAAAGCGCAAACCATTCAATGACTGTAGTTGTTACAAGCCAGGCTAAACAGATGATGTCACTGTGTCTTTGCAAGGATAGGGGTCAAAAGAGAAAATTAAAGAGAAGAGGAAGAAGAGGGATAGGAGGAAGGGTCAATGATGATGATGATGATATCTAGTCTGTGGTCCCTTTCATATGCTAAATGCATCATAGCACCAGATAACACAATACAATAGTCTTATTGGCTAATGACCACAAATATATTTAGGGCTTGAACATAGCAATTCCATAAACAAATGTACTTTCCAGGAAGAAGAAACATTCCTTAGCTATTTCAAGTATTAAGCAAGATAAATGACATCTATCTGTGAAAGAGAGCAATGCTGAATGCACCTTGAGTGCCTGCATAAAATGTGTCAAAAATTAAGTGGTTCTTCTGACAATGCCTAGTAATGTATATGGAAGCTCATCTCCACATCAAGCTTCCTTCTTTTTGCGTATGAATAAATGGTAAACAAAAACGAAAGCCAACAGCAAGAAAAATCTAAACTCTGTATTTTGAGCATCATAACTATGGGAACACAGCAGGAGAAAAACACAGAGCAGATCAGTCAAGCAGTGAGAACTTTCTGAACAAATGGACCAGTTACATGAGAAGATCATACGGCTATCATTAATTATAAAAACATACAAACAATGATGTGCTTGCTAAGTTTGCAAGTCTAACATGAAAATTTAACAGGATTTATTAGGTTCATCATGACAGAACTAATAGCTTCTTCCTCATGAGATTATGAAGAAAGAAAAACCTTATAAAGGATGTTTTACACTCACACACACACACACACACACACACACACACAAACACTCCATCTCTTTTTTTTCATTGTTATATTGTAGATAATAAATTGCCTTATTAATTCTGTTGTAATTTAAAGCTACACTGAAGAATGGAAGCCATTCAGTGAATCTACAATGGGTGACAATTTTTAGGCATAGTTCAGTTTTTTCCTCAGATTTCTTTCCATCAGGAAAAGTAGTAAATATAAGAATAAGATATTGTTTGAACCCCCCCCAATGTCCTGAATACATACACACCCCTCCTCAGTCACGCACAAACCCAAGGACATAAACATGATTGTCAGACAATGTAGATTAAGGATTATAAGAGTTATCACATCTGATTATGCTGTGGACACAAAGATAGTATTGGAAACCAAATATAGTGTCTATAATTTCAGTGTTGAGGAGGTGGAGACATGAAAATCCTGGGGCCCTGCTGGCCAACCCTCTAGGCAAATCAACAAGTTTCATGTTGAATGAGGGACCATCTCAAAAATCAAGGTCAGAGAGTGATGAAGAAAGACATCGGTTTTTGGCCTACATTCACACACACACACACACACACACACACACACACACACACACACACACACAGCCACACAAACATGCACTCACACAAACTCAAGCACACAGACATGCACACACTCCCACATACATTTATACACACACATACACACACACACACAAACATTTCATATATCCTAGTTGTTATGTTGTAGCATATGTACTGGTGATAAAAAATATGCAGGTTCATTACCTCTTTTATTTTGGTATAATACAGAGAATCTTTAACCATACTTTTAGTTTGTGACATTATCTTTGGCGACAGCAAAACTTATGATTTGCTCTTTTGGTTGTATTTCATTTATTGCCTCCCTTAATTCAATCTTAGTGGTATTCTGGTCTTGTCTCTTGGGTGCTTTCAAATGCAGTTGCCTGATGCCTTTCAAATCATCTGTTACATAAATGGAAGGAACTGGCCTTGGAAAATATAATATTATTGTTTATTTCACTGTCATACTTTAACATAAAACATAAAGTGTAAAAAGCTTTTGTATTTAGCATTTATACATAAATTCTGGTTCTTTCATTTACCTTCTACACAACAGTTTACTATAAACATATAATGTATTGCCTTTAATTCCTTGGTATACAAATCATGCTTGCCCATTCATTACTACTGTTATAGAGTTTTTATTTTTAACAAATTAGTGATTAATCATTGATCACCAGTATGAGTGATGATGTTAACAGTCTTCCTTAATATGCATTCGTAATTATATTAACTGTGGTAGAAATCCCTATTTGCATTGGTATATTGCTAACACATTTTTATTTTGTGTTAAAATTCAATAACAAAATTAAGGAAATATTATTTGTCACTTCTGTATCTACAATGTGCCTAAAATGAATTTCTTTCTATGACACTGTAACAAAGATTTTTCCTTGCCTCGGAATATAAATATGACATTGTTTTTCTTAAACATTTCAACACTTTTGAAAAGTCAAGGGGTCTCATTTCCTTTCTTCAAAGGCCATCTGTACAGACATGGAGCACTACTGCAGACTGCATTGCTTTGGAAAATAATAAAAATATAGAGGCTAGATTAAGGGCACAGACTTGCACCATGTGGAGATCCAGTTTCCACTTATCTACATAAATGTGACTGCAATGTGGTTATGCCTTTGTATATTGTTTTTCTTTGGGAAATACCATTAAGTTTTCTATCTTAGCACATTGTACACTCATAAACAAACTTTATATTTTATCAAGGCATTTATTTTAATTTGGGTATTTAATTTGCCTCTATGTTTTGGAAGACACCACAGTGAATACACAAAACAGACATATTAATGTGTCTATAGGCCAACTTGCCCCCAAAGGACATGTATAGCCTGAGTTTCCATGTTAGTTTCTCATAGTTTTAATCTAAACATTAATAAAGTTACAAATATCTTAGAGGTTTACTGTGTCTGCACAAAAGCCCTGGGATGCTGAGGCTTTAGACTATCAGAAAATGTCACAAGGTCAAAAAACAAAACACTGTATAGGTTGATCATTTCTCATATTTTTTGCTTGTGGTGGACAAAATAAATGCAAACACACCTGTCAGTCTTCAAACATTATACGAAAGATACAGCATTTAATTTACATTTCATTAAGGAATGCTATTCACATAAAACAAGAAGAAGATCCCCAAACCATAAACATCATGTGCAGTGAACAGGCAGTAACCTTAGCTCTAGGTAATAGGGTTTTCATCCAAGAGAGGTCACTTACACTAGAATAAAATTTGGCAACAATGTATTTGGCAACAATGGGTCATGAATAAAAATTCTTTATTTCAATTGAACTATTACTTCTAAATAATTGATTTGCACTAGGAAGAAATTAACCATTGCCAACATCATTATCACAGTCAGAACAACCACAAGTACCTACACAACAACATAGCAAATAGAATGGCATGCATTACTTTTATTAGAACAGACATCAGCATACATTTCTGGTTGAAATTTTATATTTTAAACTTATACATTGGTATTAGAATTCAAAGTCATGGTGTGACTGTGGTAGTTCCCTTAGTCTCTATAAATATTACTCCCTTTATCCGTAAAATGGAGGGTTGTAACAGATTATCTCCTGCAGTCATCATGGAGATAAATGAAGAGTAATATCTATATAAAACATGCATTCAATGCTTTGTATTTTAAGATGATTGCTACTATCAACACACATTTCAAATACCAGTATTTTACCCCAAGTATCATTCCTATTTTTGCATCTGCTAGTATATTTCAGTTAAAAATGATTTAAAGTTTCTTATAATTTGGCAATGAATACTAATCACACCATTACATATATCCCTCAAAAATGTAAATTCTGTGGAGGTAGTCTGTTGAGGGGTGGTTTTTTGTTTATTTGCTTGTTTTGTTTTTGTTTTATTGTTTTGTTTTTTGTGTCATGTCTCAAATCTATTGAGGTAACATAACAGTGAGTAACAAAACACATTTGCCAAACATTGCCTGCATTCCAATGTGACCTCCCCAAAAAACACATTTATTTCTAAAGATCTGCATCTACATAGTTAAAATCAATAAAGAATTTAGGCAACAGGGCTGGAGAGATGGCTCAGCATTTAAGAGACCGGCTACTTTTCAAAGGTGCTGAGTTCAATTCCAAGCAACCAAATGGAAGCTCACAACCATCTTTCATGAGATCTGGTGGGTGTCTTCTCCTGGCCTGTAGGCATACATGCAGACAGAACACTGTATACATAATAATTTTTTAAAAAAAATTAGGTAAAGGCTCTGTGCCATCAAATCTGACGGCTTAAGCTGGATGCCCAGAAATCACTTAATTGAAGGAAAAGAGAAAGCTGTTCTCCATGTACACCATGCACCCAGCATATGCATCCTTTCCACACACATGTGTAAGTGCTCATGCCTATATGTGAATGAGTATGCCTATATAAAATAACTAAATAGGTATACAAGATTTTTAAAAAGACTAATAGTACTCCTTATAAAAAGGAATTGCAAGAATGTATTATTATATACATTCTTATATATGTATATATAATAGAAACAAAAGAATCAAATGGAAACAATATTATAACAATATTATGTTTATTACAGAAGTGAATTTTCTGGTGACTTGAAATTCTGACACGCTGAGGTTATACTAAAGCAAACTCATATTTTTATGAGAAAATTTAGAGGTATAATAATGAATTGTTAATTTAGTTTGCCCCTACTTTTGATAACAATTTTATTGAAATATAATTTTAAATATGTACCTCATATTCTAGTTGTTATAATGACAAAATCACTTATTATTTCTCACAGCTGTTCAGTTTGCATAGTAATTTAAAACCATTTCATAGTCAACACTCATGCTATCTAAAGACAAGTTGATGAATAGCATATTATACTAGTTTAAAATAAAACAGAAAATCCTTGTGAAAAGCAACACAGCATGTTAATAAATGAGCACAAATAAAAAGTATTCTTCCCCATTAAACTTACAAAATCATAAATTTTCCCATTCTTTTTCTCTATTTTTACAGATTGTTTTGGAAATGTGTAAATGAGAAGGGTATAGTGAACAATCTTTAACATTAATTGAATTTGAAACTGAGGTTTTTAAAAAATGCTATGAATTGATTTTAACATCTCCACATCATATTTGAAAGTTCTGTCCTCTCACTGGATAAATTTAACTGAATTCTGATATCACAATTATTATAATTACACAACACTTATTGTAGGCATCACATTAAAACTTCAATGCTTTTGAGTTAGGGCCTCCCCAAAACTATGCAATAATTAGCAGATATTGTACTTGCTTTACACATGAGTATACTAACTGTCACAGATGCTAACATTTTCAATATCATGATTATAGACAACCTTCTGGACTCTGACACAGATGTCCTGCTCCTCAGTCTACTGATAACTAAACATACTAGAACTTTATGAGATGTTATTCACACTTTGTTAGGAATGCACCTCTGTACCACATGCTTTTCTAATTCAATAGGAAAATAAATATAAAGGTCCTTCCTTCTTGAAAAAGATTAAAAATTCAAAAGATAAACTTGTACCATTTTATGCTTGAAGCCTATGATTTTCAAATTTATAGAGTCATCATGAATCCTACAAAATAGTCATAATTATTACTATTACTCCATCCCTACAAAGAGTGCCATCCATGGAACAATGTCTTTGTTTTGCAAAAAATAGTTGAAGTGGTATGTTCTGCTATCAATGCAGTTAGCAAATAATATTCCCATGAAACCATAACCAAATGTACTTATCAGATATTACATGTCAAAGTCATTTCAAACCTTCATAGCCTGACTCATTTACCAAGTTTAGCATCTCAGTATAACTGTGTGAAATGAACTAACACATTCATAGGAGAGGTCCATTTAGTTGAGATATCATTGCTTTGATTCCTCTGTGGGGAATATAATTTTGTTCTGTGAAAAACTAACCCCTCAATAACCTGGAACATATCAGAATGACAGTTTTTCAAGGGAGATTTCATGCGTCACCCAAAGCACATTACAGGTGTGAGTTTGAAAAAGCAATGTAACCACTAGACCTTGAATTTCCAGTCTCTGCAAAACAATGTCAACAAGGTCAAGATCAAGTCACTTTAAAAAAAAAGTTTGAGATATACACAATTTAGAGAAAACTATGCAGGATTTAGAGAATGTCATCTGTGGAATTTTACAACATATATTTTATAATCATTGATGAAATAATTAAAACATTAAGCCAACCAAAGCCTTGTCCTGAGTCTTAAAGAGATTTCAGAATATGAATCATCAATGAGCTTATCAGATACTCTTCATGTTCTCTAGAATAATCCATATTATGTTATATATTGTATCAGAAATTGGAAGAGAGGTACACAAAAAGTCTCAGATGGCCCAGAAGAAGCTGATAATGGTTCCACATATTTATTTCTGATTCCCTTCCAAGTCCCCCAGGGCTCACCAAGCACACAGAAACAAAGGTTAATAGGACCGGTACACAGCAGAGCAGATGAACCTGCTATTTTAATAAGAAACTATAAATTTTCAGTTGAAATGGTACCCAAGCTTCATAGAATCCCATCTTTGCTTAGTACTAACTTAAATATCCATTAAGACTCTGGTAAAAGCAAAACAGAAATAGCTTGTAATGATCTTATTTTCATTTATCATAAGGGTTTGCTTTCTCATAGCAAATGACAAGGCTCTGGAGAAAACTCAATATTTATAAAAAAAACATAATAAACATATCAAAGTTGCCATATGGAGAATTTAAATAAAATGTGTCAACTAAGTAGATGTAGATTTTTTTTTTCTTAAAGCTGATAAAGGGTCCAAAATATGCATCATGTTTCTTTATAAGACAACACTATCAAGGCAGCTTTGAGGTTTCATCTCAAAATGTACTTGTAAGCCTTTGTAAACACTCATTTTGGGACAAGGTCTCCTGAACATATAGGGAGTGTGGTGGGGGACAGTGAATGGATTGGGAGCAAGGAGAAAGAAGGAGAGGAGAGGAAAGGAAAACAAGAAAGACTAGGAAGACTGAGTTAGGGGAAGAATAGATGAGATAAAGGAGAGAGGGGAGGGAGAAGAAGGGAGAGAGACAGAGAGAGAGGGAGAGAGAAGGAGAGAGAGAGCATGAGCATAAAAGAGGGAGCCATGATACATTTGAAGAGAAAACTGACTGGAGAAATGTCCAGAGACCTACAAGACTAACCCCAACTAACAATTTGAGCAACAGTGGAAAGGCTACCATAAATCCATAAATGCCCTTCCTTGATAATGAGATTGATAACTAACTTATCCACCATCATGGAGCCCTCATCCAGTAGCTGATGGAAACAGAAGCAAACACCCACAACTAAACACTGAGCCAAACTGGAATCCAGATGTAGAGAGTGAGGACAAGCCCAGGCTACAGAAACACAAAGACAGCTGACCTGAACATGGAGGAGATAACGGCCCCCAGACTGATAGCAGGAATCCAGCATGGGACTGACTCAGACCCCCTGAACATGGGTCTCAGCTAGAAGGCCTAAGCAGTCTAAGGGACCTCAGACAGTGGAACCAGGATGTATCCCTAGTGCATAAAAGGGCCTTGCAGGCACATCCCCCATGGAGGGATACTCCCTTAACCTAGAGAAAGGAGAGAAGGCCTAGACCCTATTCCAAATGACTTGACAGATTTAGATGACCCCCCTGGAAGGCATCACCCTCCCTCTATAGTAGGGGTGGATGGGATGGGAGGATAGGAGAAAGGGAGGGAGGGAGAGGGAACTGGAATCGATATGTAAAATGAGAAAAAAAAATAAAGTAAAATAATTAAAAACAAAATAATCCAAAAACTAAAAAAGAATTCAAGATAAATTACTATTGGGATACAGTCCTTCTCTTCCCATTTGCTGTCTTACCCTTAGTTAAGGCAATGGATGGATAATGCCACCACCATTTTTGGGATTCTGCCTGTTAAGTATGCCCTGCGTATTTAAAATAACTGAAGATGAGAGCCTGAATGCTCTTGTTGGTAATAGGGACAACACAGTGTCTATACGACCCATATGCCGAGGTCTTCTCCATTTCCTTTTCCTCTGAGCTGCTCTTCTCCTCAAATACAGACACAAGCACATGACTTAGGACACAGTTATTATTTTTTCTGACTAGTGCAAGGCAGCTGTATGGAAGATGTTAATCATAGTTCTCAAACTCTAGGTGACGTCTCTTTCATAAAATTCAATTTCATAAGGATGGAAGATGGGATGACAGCCTCACTTACTCTGACTTCTAAAGGCCAATCAAGGGTTGAAATGAAAGGAGCTATGTTATCAAGATTGCTAACATGGCCAACAGAAACTGCAGTGATGGGTTTTTTAATTTTTTTTTCAGAAATTCTAACTAGGAATGCACAAAAATGCCATTTGAGTTGGCTGCAGGAACATTTTAGGTTTTGTAGTGAAGTGTTCTCTTTCTGGCAATGGCAAATGCCGTGTCTCCTGTGTATTTTAGAGTAGCTTTATTATTGAATTCCCCAGAGATCTGTTGATGCTATTCTGAAAAGGTATAGCCACAGTTTCCCTATTGACAGAATTGAATGTAGTAAGATGTGATAGCCTCTGTCAGCATTAGTGTTATTTCACAGCCTCTATTATTACCTTACAGAAAACCAGTCCAAGTTAGAAATAAAATTTGTCAAGATACTAAAAGTATTTCATTTCTTATACTTGAAAATTCAAAGCAATAAGTGCTGCTAAATTTTACACATTGTTCTCTGTAATGCACACATTTTTATATGCTACCATTAGTACATATAGAATGATTTCAGGCATTTCACCAGCATGTATTATTTAGTGAGGTCAGACAATGTAATGAATGAGACAATATTTTCTCTATTTTGAAAAGAAGGAAGCAAGACAGTATGAATGTTTCAGAGGTAAAATAGATGCTCAACATGCAAAGGGTTCTGTATTTATTATATATCATTGTAAACAAACAACAAAATAAAACACAAAAAAATCTAGACATACTAATTAAAGCTAGGTTATATATCTACTGATTGGGAAAGATGATTTGTCTGTACGTTATGGTAGGTTGCTTTGTATACGTAATACCTCATATGAAAAACATATAAGTATATGGAATAATTTTCTTACACTCGTATATGTGTGTGTTTGCTACATTAGACTTAACTTGAAGCATGATTTGCTTAACTATTTATTCTAAGATAGTAAAGAAATACAAAATACTAGTTAATAAAACTTCTACAAGATAGGATTTTGCCTTACACTGATGCATACAATGTTATTTATGAAGTAGTATATCCAATCTGTTATAACATAATGTAGAACATAGAAGTGATCGTGTAGATTTTAATTCATAGAGATTTACTAACATAATCAATGGTTAAACAAACTGCAGCAAAAGAGTTGTATCAGTCAGTATTCAATTTTTTTATTAATTAGATTTGGTCTTTGAGAATTTTTATACACAATGAATACACACCATTGTTACAGTTCCTGTTTATCCTTCCTGCCTATACATCACTTTCCACATTCATGTTTATTAGTTCTATTTTGTGACTCACTGAGTTTAACTAAAGCCATCAGTGTGACCATGGATTTAGAGCCATCTGTTGGAGTCATAGGACTCAGAAGTGGGAATATAAATGAAGATAATAACATCCCCTTTCCAAAATCAATCACTATCTATTAGATAAGTATAAGGAAAAAGTCCCACAAACCATCACCCATTCATGTCAGACAGAATTGTGGAAACCTTGGAAATCTTAAAAGCTATCATTTTGACCCATTGACATGGTACCTGATCTTCCACATCCATTTCCCCTGTGCTTGACAATTTTGTGAAGATTCACTGTCAGGATGTGGGAGAGTGCTGTTTTCAGGGTGCTGGAAATGCACTTCTGAACTTTCTAATGTGGTTTACTGGCAATGGTTCCTGACAAATAACGTTTTCTATTGCCAAACTCTGAAGACTTAAAGAATGCTGGAATATGCTTACCTTTTTGAAATTCCTGTATGACTAAGTTGTTTTTTTTTAATTCTTTGTAATATGTTAATCACAGAAGAAAGATAAAGTATGAAGAATATAATTAACTCTTTCCATTAAGTAACTCATCTCCTTCATTTTTACTTAATTTTAACTTACTTAGTATTTAGTTTAGTGTGTGTATGTGTGTGTGTGTGTGTGTGTGTGTGTGTGTGTGTGTGTGTGAATGTGTGTGTGTGATCAGACTGTTAGAATCAGAAGAGAAACTTTGTGTAGTTGCCTAGAGAGGACAGAAAAGGGAATCGGAGTCCATGGAGAAAAACAGACAACTGATAGCCACCTGATGTGTGTGCTGTGAGACCAGCAACTGGGTATGCTAAGAGATCAGGAGGCACTGAAATAGTCCTCACCTCTGAGACATCTCTCCCTCCCATGTCCTTGCTGCTAAAAGAAGAGCATTAAATTTATGGTGTGTGAATGTACAACTCATGTATATTATACCCACATTCACACTTACATCTATGTCCATTTAGAGCTAATACATATCTTCCATATACTTTGTTTCATATCATCCCTTTCATGGGGCTAAAGAGTGTTCAAGTAAATTAGTTCTACACACTTGCATCTCAACAACGTTTCCACCTATGTTACAGATGTTAGAGGAAAAAAGAGAGTAAAATTGAAAAATGTTGAAAAAGATACAGTGAAAGATACCTTACTCTTCAGGCTCTTGAAAAACACTTTATAACAATTTACCTACTTGAAACTAACAGAAATTAAAATATGTATGTATCTGTACATATATTATATATACAATCATATCAAACCTGTTAGCATGAGTGTGTATGAAGACAAAGGACCTTGAGTAGTGAAATACTAGCAAAAAGTCAACATATCCTGACCAAATGAACTGAACTTGACCTAACAATGGAGAACACCAACAGAAGTTGTCCAAATTTATAAAGAATTATTTGTTAATAAAACTTTTTTGGAATACTTCTTTGTATGACAGATGGTTTGGGGTACTATGTGTCACAGGTTAAACTTGGCTTCAAAATAGGATGATAAATAAAGTTATATTAAATGAATTTTGTTTCACAGGTAAGTAATTAAGTAGACAAAACAAAAACTGTGATCAAGTCTGAAAGAATAATAGAGTTCCCTACACTTAAGACTTTAATGTCAGAGGAATTTTTTATTGTTGCTGTTTAATGGGTCACTGCTTTTCCAGTTGTCTTGATGGTGTTCACTTGTTTCACTAACTAACACATCACATTTCATTCCAAAGGACAAAGCAAACCCCATATTCTAGACTAGAGCTACACTCTGCCAAGTCTATTGTCACACATCTCAGAGGTCACCAAGGTGCTATCACCTGTGAGTTTCTCACTCCTATTTCAAGGAGCTTATGATGAAGAGTTCCAGCTCTGTTCTAGCTCCCTATGCAATCATAGTCCTACAAAGGCATTCAGAACTCTCATGAAAACGGTGAGTTATAATGTAGCCTGGTCAGCAGAGCACTACAATCTACTAATTATTTGCCCTGATGATTTTTCTTAGAGAGTCTTTTGATAAAAAGCAAAGAAAATTGCCTAAATTCTTTCCATGATCTTAACAAAATAACTTGTGAATTTTAAGCGGTTTCAGTGTAACTCTTCTAAGAGTTCAAAGTTCAAATTACTTTGAAATTGAGTGTTTTATAATAATGATATATGTGAAAAGACCAGATTGAGCTCAGTTAAGCAAGTTTGGTATAAAGCAGCATTAGAAGTAAAGCATAAGAAAAAGAGATATTTATATTCTAATATGACTAAAGTCATGATAATCTAAAAATACTTAAATGCTTTCTTAAGGAAGCATGCATATAAATTTAACTGAAAATGGTACCAAATAATTTTAAAAAGATAATAAAATGGTAAGATATATATGTTAATTTTATCATATTTGAATAAAATTGTTTTTAAAAAGAACCAAATGCAATGGTTCTAAAGGACTCCTAGAATGTCAAATAAAATATTTGGATATATGTTTTCTATGTTTACCTATTTTTGTCTATATATATGTTTGTACTTGTACAAATTGTATGTTTGTGCATTAGCACATATTTTGGATGGGGAGCCCACTTTAAAAAAAATAGTTCTAGATCTGCATAGAATTCTATCAGAAAATAAAATATGCAACCTATAATATGTAAGGTGTGATTGATTTGTGTCAGGACTAAAAGAAACTCAGAACAAAAGGCTAACTGCAGCGGCTATTAGCATACCAAACACATACTGGCCTCCAAGCACTCTGAGCACCTTAAAGACCTGCTATGGAGTCCATGCTGGCATCCTGACTCCTATTAGCTCTATTCACCCTCCACACTAATCTAAATTTCTCCAGCTATTGGGCTTACCTTCCTCAGCTTCCTGTTCTTATAAAATCCTGCCATTGTGGCCAGGTGCTCTCTTTTGTTCTCTTGGGAGTTGACTCTAGGCCCTCTCCCTTCTTTATTCTCTCTCTCTATTTCTGCCTTGTTCTCCCCAGTTCAGTCTCCTGGCCATGTTTTTGAGACAGGGTTTCACTGCATAACTTTGGAGCCTTTCCTGGCACTCCCTCTGTACACCAGGCTGCCCTTGAACTCATGGAGATCTTCTAGCCTCTGCCTCCCAAGTGCTGGTATTAAATGCATGCCCTAGCATTGTAGTCTACTATTTTGTCTCTGTGCTCCGGACTCTTCCAGTTGCTCATAGCTGTACTATACCTCAAATCTACAATAAAACTCTTTTCCTCAACCATACCTCGGTATGGGTCATGTGCTCACTTCATACAATTTGTGGTTGCGTTTTAAACATACTAAAAAGTACACTGATAATTTTTTTGCCAGTTTCTATAGCCATCACATTAAGTTGAATCTTACTGCTATTTAATGTAGCCAATACTAAATAAAACATATTTAGAACAGCAAATAAAAATTAGAAAAATATTTTTGGCTCTTTTTTGTAAAGATGTAGCAGGCAAAGGAGATGCAGATTCAACATTCCTTGTAAGCCAAGACTGCGTGGAAATGCTTAGATTATTAGAAAAAAATGTGTTAATAGTTAAGTCAGAGTTAGCCAATAAGAAACCATAGCCAATGGCCAACTTTTTCATAATTAAAAAAAGAAAAATATTTTGATGTAAATTACTTAAGAATTTCCCAAAATTATAAAAAGAATGAAACTAGTCAAATTACTATCCAGCAACTTTTCTCATTGGTTTTGATTAATCCTGAATTTCTTATCATGTCAGATTCTACATTCCTCCGTATCACTGCAATATAGTGGTTTTATAGAGCTATTTTATCAGATGTAAATGGCAGCTTATACAAATGGAGTATAGATGATTTCTGTATTAGATTTATTTTCATTTAAGAAGTAACTTAATATTGACCTTTATTGGCTGAACTAAGACTTGGAACTTTATAAAACAAAATAAGCAGTATGTTTAACTACTATTTAAAACTTGACATGTATTTCTCCACTTGGACTGTTACTGTGCATAGTCTGGTTCAGTGTTGTAGAATTTGACCTAATAGCCCTCTTCAATGTGGTCCTAATTCAAGAGATGGCATGGTGGCAATACAGAACTTAGTGCTTGGGCACACCAGCTGCCTAGAAACTATAAATTTCAATGTTTGAAAATGAAAGCAATATTTTTCTAAATAGAGGTTGCTCAGGTTTTATGTATTTCTCTAAGTTTTAATGGATATGCATTTTACCACTGCTTGTAATACACAATAACTTTTACTCTGAAACTTTGATATCTTCAGAAACGAGAGGGGTAGACTAACACATAGATTCTGCAACTTGAATGCATAAGTAAAAGAGGTGGGAGGGGTAGTTAGATACTGTCCAGTGGATGACCTACATGATTTGATTTGCTTCCTTACCCTTGCAAAGTAAGACATAGTTTAAACATTTTTATTAATTATTCTTAACATTTCAGAATATTCATCTTATAGACACTTTACACATGTCTTATTAAATAGCTTTTAAGCTATTTAAACGTTAACCCTCAATCAGTGAAAGAGCATAGATGATTTCCAACTATAAATTTCACTTTTGACAAAGTTATATATGACAAAAAGCTATACATAAACTAATTGGACCCCCACACTAGTAAGCTGAAAAATATTGTGTTATAACATTATTGTCTGCAACTGAATAGACATCACAAGAAACATAGCATGATCTAAGAATAAGCCCTAATGCTGGCTTGTTGGGTTATTGCTATGACAATAGATGCAGTTTGGTAGAATACATTACTATTTCTGTAAAACCAAGAGTTGAACTTTTTTTTTTGGCATAACTTGAGGAATACAAGATCAGGCAGATAAGAGTAAATAAGAATTGATCTTTCCTTCTTTACGCACGCCCTATGTATCATGTAAACATGCTTCTGTAATAGGTATTCATTTCAAAAACTGCATCTCACAAGTTAGAACTGACATAAGTGTTGAGTAGATAGAATATGCAAAATTTAAAAATTTCCCATCTTAAAAGGAAGTCAAATAAAAGGACATTTTATAGAAATAGAATTTAGTGTGTCTCAATTACATTTTAAAATCTTCTCTGTAATAGCTCATAAATTAGTTAACTTCCACTTCTTATTGTCTTGCTGTCTGTTTTCATGAGGACAACCAGACTGGGGCTCATAAGAATAAAATCAGATCATGCTTCCCTTCTGCTAAAATTCCCTAAATCCATCCCATCCTAGAGTAAAAGAGATTCCCTAGAAATAGCCACTGTCCCCTACTGTACATCCCCCCAGCTCCACCTCCATGTGGACCCCACCTGCATTTCTATTTCTCAACTGCAGTCTCTCTCATCTTGAGTCTAAAGCATCAGCAGCATCCCCTGCCCATGCCTTTCCACAGTTTCTGTCCTCACCACTTAGAAAACTCTACCCATATACTTGTGGTGCTTTTTCCATTGCTACAGTTGTCCAATATACAAAGTAGAAGCACTTCATTTTATCATGGAAACGTCTCTCTCTGTGCGTGCATCTGTTTGAAGGGAAATGAACCACAGACCTTGGATATCGAAAGCACATAATTTTTTATTTAAATTTGAAACAAATCTTATTTTACATATTAATCCCAGTTCTATCTTCCTCTCATCCTCCCATGCCCCTCATCCCATAGCCTTTCTGCTCCCCAAAGAGGGTGAGGCATTCCCCTGGGAGATCATCCAAGTCTGTCACATCAATTGAGGCAGGGTCTAGGTCCTCCTCTATGTGTCTATGCTGAGAGAGTATCCCTCTGGGGAATGGGCTCCCAAAGTCCATTCATACAGTAGGGATAAATACTGTTGCACCACCATACACTGCCCAGACCGTCTAACTGACATCCACATTCAGGGGGTCTAGTTCTGTCTTACGCTGGTTTTCTTGCTGTCAATCTTGGGTCCGTGAGATCCTCCTTGTACAGGTTAGCTGTTTCTGTGGGTTTCCCCAGCCTGATCTTGATCCCTTTGCTTATCATTGCTCCCCCCTCTACAACTCATTATAGGTTTAAAGAGAAATCTGTCACTAGGAAAATGTCCAGAGATCTACAAGGAAGACCCAACTAAGAATCTAAGCAATAATGTAGAGGCTACCATAAATGCCCTTCACTATACTGCGAATGATGACTACCTTATATGTCACCCTAGAGCCTTCATTCAGTAGCTGATGGAAGCATAAGCAGTCGCCCACAGCTGAACACTGAGCTGAACTCCTAAAAAGCACATTCTCTACCATTGTACTATAGCCACAGTCTTTTCATGATGTGACTGATAGCTCCGCCCTAAAGTTAAACTCTTAAATATTTTATTTTCTGAGCTTCCTATATTTTCTCTCATTTAACATCATTAATGCATTATAATATGCTAAAGTTTTGACCCTTTAGTTTGTTGATTGCCTGTTTTCGTCAGTAAAATATAAATTTCATGAGGGTGAGAACTTTTCTCTTTGGCTTACTAATGAATGTCCTAGAACAATGCTCAACACATCCTTGATGCTCAGTGTGTGTGTGTGTGTGTGTGTGTGTTTTACATCATTCTGATAACTCTAGTTTGTGTCAAGTGCAGTACAGTCAGTACAATATCCACTGTTCATTAAATAGGTTGATGTGACATAAATTATTGGGACTGAGATCAGATAGCAAAGATGGCATTACTCTCCTATTGACTAAGGTTAAATCTTCCACAGAAAAATTTATACATACATACATATATACATATATACATACATGATGACATGAATCTCATTTAAGATGTTTTTAAATAATGAAAGTGGTAAATAAGAGGAAAGAAATTTGCCTGGTACTATGGTGATTTATTGCTGCTACTCCAACTCTAACTGGCTGTGTAATCATTACTAATAATTTGGTCCATTATCTTTAACAAAATCATAATCAATGAGGATATTAATCATCCATCTGTTCTATCATACACTTTGTCAAGAAGCTGAAATTTCTGGGAATAGGCCTGCCTTATACACAAAACAGCCCAACAATAGATGATTTCTGTTAGTGATGTGAGCAGAGGTGAATAAGAAAACAGATATGTAAAGAATAGGTTTGATAGAATGCACCCCATAGGACAACAGTCCCCTAGGTCCAAGGACCCAGCAGAGACTTGGGTAGATGTCTCCTGTTCTAGGTTTGATTATAATCAGCTAGGTCCTCTCTCTGCCTCACAGCCTATGGCATTCCTGTTTTACTTCATGCTGGTTAGTTATTATCTACAGTAGTGGCAGCAAGGGTAGCAGTCATTGGGGCATCGATTGCTGAACCCTGAATCTTCCAAGCAATCTCTTGATAGGTAATGAATGATGTCATAAATTGAAGTATCTTCTTAGAGTTATTTTCGTAGTTTAATATTTCCCCCTTTAATATCCTGTAAGAATTATGAGGTAACTGGTACTTCAATCCTTGACTCAGGAGATAGATTACAGGGATACAATTAGAAATAAACAAAAAGTTTTGTGAAATTTTTTTTTTATTTTGAAGACTAATGGCTATGGCTTTATAAGAAAGGGAATTCATGAGGATCAGGTTTCTCCTTCACAAACACACACACACAAAGCTCTGGGGGGGGGCACCAACAACAAACACTAGAATAAAATAATCATCATCCAGAATGAAGGGTTGCCTAGATGAGAGACATATATCATCATATCATAGGGGAACTCCTCACCTCATCATTTCCAATGAAAATAAAAGAAGATCAGGAACAAAACGGCTAACTAAGCCAGACTTCTGAGCTATGAAGCCACATTATGCTGTATACCCCAGGGTATAAGATGTATGGATAGGAAAGTTGAGTGTATCGGTGTTTCTCTGTGTGAACAGATACCTTCGTGACTAACAGGATCTGGCAATCAGCTCTCTATAGTGAGACACTATAGCAGCATCTATAATGATGAGTTTCACAGCTGGAACTTACATGGGAAGCTGAGACATGCCCTAGGTTTACAAATCATGCCATGGAAGATTTAAAAAGCATAAGTTGGGCCTGAGAAGATGGCCAGGTGGTCAAGTTCTTGCCTGGCCATGACAGCACATACCTCTGCTGAGACCCCTTCCTCTCAGATAACTGTAGCTTCTAGCAAGTATAATACAGCCAGTACAATATCCATTGTTCATAAAATTGGGTTGATGTGACATAAATTATTGGGACTCAGATCAGACAGCAGAGGCTCCCAAAGTGACTAAGGTTAAATCTGCGACAGCCAAACAGAATAAATGCTCAAAAAGAAAAAAAAAAAAAGGATGAATTTTTTAATATAAAGTAGTGAGAAATGTATGCTACACCCACCTGGAGTTCATTTTGCTACAAGTACACTATTTAGTTTTATTCATCAAACAATCCTAAATTTAGGGAAATGTCACTTTCCCCAATTTTATAATACAGAAAATTAGTGCATTTTACGAATGAGAAAAATTAATGCATTTCCCCTACCTTACACTAGAGAATGAAGTAGCTGGCCTAAAGATCTGACTAGTTGCAAAATTATGTTTTCATCTCAGAATCATGAGGCTTCAAGACTTGCCAATTTTACACTATTTCAAGATACTGAATTTCAAGATACTGCATTGCTTACTTGGTCCTAAAACAAAGAACAGACAAAAATAAAGCCTTTTGTAAGTCTCTGCCTTTAGTTAAATTATTTTATCATTAAAATAGCAAGTACCACAAACCCAGTGCCTTCTTTTTCATGACTTTAGTTGTAATCCTGTATTCCCTTCTACCTGTGATGGGGCAAAGATCCTGTGACGCCTCAAACCTGCAAATACAGACTCTTAAGAGAGCAATCTTTAGGCACTGCCATCCGCATTCCAACCCCAGCTTCACTGAATGACTTTATGATTCCAGCTAGTCTAATTCCTCTTTTCACACTTAGGTTTTCTCATCATTAAAAAGAATACTACAACTGCATTAATGCAATATTGCTTCAAGAATGAAATGTGTACACATCTACTGCATGAGAAAATACTGGCATATAAGGAATTCTTTTGAGAACAAGGTGAAAAATTATCCTTATTTTGAACATCTCTCAAGTTATGGAAATGAGAAGAGACTTCATGTCTGTGTAAATTTCATGTCCCAGTGTGTGTCAAATGGGCTTCTAAATGGTTCAGGGAAAATAGTGATTTCGCTGACATTACTAATGTCTAGTGTTGTACTGAATAATACCCCATATTAAAGAGTTCAGAGAATACATGGTGAATAAATTCTTTCCGGTTGGAGTGAGGGGTGATTTTTGTCCTTGAGGCATAAGCATTGTAAGCAATTGAAGAATTGGATTTACAGATTAAATATTAAAACATGAGCTCAGACCTGGTCTCATCAGTCAGGAGCATGTGGCAATGAGCATTTTCACAAACAATTCAAGATCAGCTAAAGCTTGAAGGCAAAATTCCAGACTATGTTTGACCCTTAGTCCAGCTGACCATAGCATAACACAGATGGTAAAATCTTTAGCTAAGTATTTATTGGGCCATCTGCTTTCATCTATATTGAGAATGTATGGCATCTTTTGGATGGTGAATCTAATTAGTATTATTACGTTGTTTCTCTGGATCAGAAACTCAGTGGAAAACAGATTCTAAGATAAAAGCATTGGAGATAGTAGAAGCAAGATTTTACTTATTTCTACTTACAGAATATGTGGTTTTGGTATGTTTCTTGTATGTTTTCCTCATGTAACAATTTACCAAAGAAACTAAGCAAATTAACATAGGCTTTATCCCAGGCAGAAGGACATTATGGAAATCATAACATGAAGAATAATCCAATCCTGTTCATATGTGCACACATAAACTTGATGCTATTGTTTTCAATTCATGAGGAGTGTAGATATCATCTCTGATACCGTGAAAATACTATGATGATGGACGAAGAAAGGGAAGTACAAATTTTTCCCCTTATAAGCTATCTAGAAAAAGATATTAGAAAAGTGATTTGAAACTAAGGGTTTCCAAATTCAAATGTTAAAGAAAAATACCTATTAACTATGGGCCTGTCACACTGATGATTCTGTTTTTTTCTTTCAATTCCCCCCTTTTTTTTTCTAGGAATGCTTCATTATTAGAGGAAAACATTAACGACTGCCAGTTTGAAGCTAATCCCTCGGTTCCCTATGGATGATCCCTGGGTTCCCAACAGTGCTTGGTTACATTTAAAACCAGTCAGGCTGTGATGAAATTTCCACCAATGTGTGATTTATAAATAATCATTTAAGGTTCATAGAGTTACCTCATTTTCCACCACAATATCTGAGGGGGCAAAATGACCCTTTATCAGAAACCAATGTGCTTTTCCTAAGATGAATTTGTGACCTATACCTGTGTGTGATGACCAACTGGATTTTGTCAGGGCCAACATATCCCTACCTTCACAGCATTTTGTCCAAGTTATCTCTGATCCCAAAGGTTAACACAGTTTTCATCTCACCCACTGACTTTGCTGAAAATAAACTTCTTTTCAACACTCTAAGGGAGCAATATAGCGTGTAAGAGGGTGATTTAATTGGATATCTAAAATTGGCTTTCTATCCCACATCCATTAGTCCAATGAAGAGGAGTTTCTGAATAAGATGTGGCCTGATATTTTGTTCTTTCTTTCTTTTTAAAGATTGCACAGGTTTGGAAAAGGAATAGCCTAATCCTGAAAATGATGACCACATTGTTCACATTCGTTTATAACAGGTGGATAGGGTACCTGTTTGTACAGAGACTGCGAGAGTAAATCAAACAGGGAAGAATATGGTTTTGATACATTCATCCAATAACTAGTGCGGTCTCTGGTGAAAGTTGCAGCAATTGTGTAGGCAAATCAATAGAGATTCATATAGTTTGTTTATGCATGAATGAACAACAAAAGAACTTTGAACACTGCTGAAGGACAGTGATCCCTCTTTCTCTCATTCAGCATCCCTAACTAAGTATCCCTTCTTGTATTTTCTGTTCATAATAAAGCAATGCAATGCAAACCTTCCTTCTGAAGCTCTATGAATTGGTTTGTGAAAAAACAGGATCCTCTATACAATGAAGGCCCATGTGATGGACCCAGCAGCTATATATTTACAAAATAGCAGCCCCCAATAAACTGGCACCTTATCTCTATAGAATGAGAATGTATTCATCCACTTGGTTCGCAGTTCCAAGATTGACACTGTTTAATCACATGTGAAGTCAGAAAATCAAAGGCAGTGAGATGTTTCAGTAGGCAGAGACACTCATCTGCAGCCCGGAGGACCTGAGCTCACCTCCGAAATCTCAAGGTGACAGGTGAGAACCTATTCCTGAGAGATGTCCTCAGACCTCTGCTAATATGAGTAAGCATGTGTGCATAAGGACACACACAAACATATACACAAAATAAAACACATATGGACATACCGATTAAAGTAATTTTAGAAAGCAAAATTAGATAAGCACTTTATTTTTAGGAGCTTGTGGAAGTTTTACAAACCCTTATATATGAACACATAAAGAGTTCGCTACTTCCCAAACACACAAAGTGTGAAATGGCTGTCATAAATACAGCTGTTCATACTGTGGCCCAGATGAGGCCAATGACATTACAGCAGCATGCCTTCTTGCATTTTATCACGGCACTAAAATATTCAATTCCTTCCCTTGAAAAAGCACTGTTATGGGCATTATAAAGAAATGAGCCACGATGAGTTCTGAGCAATTATCACCCTAAAGAGAAAATGATGCAACTGAATGGGAATAGCTGCTTAGACACTCAAGACTCTAGTAGTTCATGATTAGAGCCAACGGGCCTAATTCATCAGCTGGTCTGGATTTTAGGAGAATTCTGTTCAGTGCGAGGACTAAGGCACAGCCAGGGGACTTATGGGGAAAGCCTATTAAGCACATAAAAATCCACCTATAAATAGAGGTGACTACATTAGAGTAACAATTAGCTGTTCGTAGGAGATGGGGCGTATGTTAGGTTGGACTGTTGTTGTGTAAAGCTCTTTTCATTGGGCTGTGGCCATTAAAGCATCTCCCTATCTATTTTTAATGTTTCTAGCATTTCAATATTAGTTTCTCAGTGTTTCAGTGTTTAAGGTTAAGGATGAGGAAGCAGTGCTTAGAGGAAACTGCCACCACATTTTAGTGTCCTTTTAATGATGAAGCTACGCAACAAGACTTTTAGGTCCTGCGTGCAGACCTCTTCACATTCACAATCATTGAGTGGGGCAGACCTGTTCATATTCACAATCTTTGAAGTACTGCGCCATCTCTGTCACATCCTCTCAACTTTTAAAGAACTCTCATTGCTTTTACTTTAACAATGTAACAAAGAAATGAATTCTAACACAGGAGAAATGGAACAGATACAAATCAATATCTGTAGAACCGGCATGCTTTCTAGTCCCTTAAAAATAAGAATAAAGCAATTCACTATTTCCTCAAAGTAATCTTCTCAGAAAACAAAGCACAATATTTGGCAGAGGTTTCTCTCCCAGGAATGCCCTCCGCCATCAGCTATAAATAACGAAACAACCGTGAGAAATTTGCAAGATTGGGACAATTACTTCCATTGACGTGGAACACTTAATAAAGCAACTGCTGTACACAAGTCACAAGCATCACAGGGAAGATTATACCGGAAGAAAAGATGATTTCTGAGGCATACAACAAGTTATCAACACACATTAGGAGACAAATGTTATATCATATTCTTTCAAATAACATCTGCAGTTCACCTGAGAATTTTATAATAGCTATTTATAGAACAGCAGAAGACTGATTTTAATTTTAGAAGTAAAAACCAGGAAATATTTGGACACATAGGCACACAGGCACACAGATGGACACTGCATATAAACTCTTCACAAGAAATGGATTATCCAAATGACCCTGAATGTCTAATATTGAAACTCTAATGCCATCGTCCATCATCTGTTCAAATAAACTCATGTTCATTTTATTTTTTTAATATGTTCATGTGGAGAAAATCTCATATAAAAATTACCTCTTTTGCCAATGGTAAAAAATAAAAAAAAAGATTTTACAGTATCATAATAGAATGTGAGCTTAGCAACCTTTCAGGATACTAAAGTAAATGTTATTCATAGTTATTATTGACAACACCTTGTAAAATGTGAATTTTAATAATCACACATTTTCCATTACACTGACTTTATCATTCACCTTGAAATAAATTCAACAAAACATATGCAGTCCTTTCACACTGAAAAACATGAATCTGATAAGAATGATTAATCTAAATTACTGTAGGGAGCAGACCATATTCGTGAAATGCAAGTATCAGTAAACTGTATTAAGAAGTATAAACTGGTCTCAAATTAATTTTTAAGTCAGTGTAAAACCAATCAATTGCCTGAAGACCTTTCCCTTTTTTTTGTTGCTTTTTTTTGTTTTGTTTTTGTTTTTTTGATATCCTACACAAACTCAGAAGATACTATGTAACTCCAGGAAAGAAGGCAAATATATGTGCTTTCATAAATATATTTAACTCACTAGCATTGTTCTATGGTATTGATGTTTAATAAGGATCAGGAGAAACAAATAGGCTAAATAGATGTTTATTCAGGGAGAAATAACTTACAACATAGACAGATGAACATCAGCAGGTACCTGGTCCCAAGGATGCCTCCTGATGTACTCCTGTCCCTGTGCTGCAAGCAAGAGAGCTCTCCAATTCCCTCCTCAGACTTAGTTCCCCCAAGTAACATTTGGCCCTGTCTCCACCCCCAATGAGTGTGGTCTATGCTACAGGTGTGGACAAGGTGAATATCTCACTACACTAAGGGCTATCCAAATATGAAACTACTTGGTACTCATAACAGAGAAATAGTTACTATATTAGTACTTTTGATTTAGAAACGAAGAAATTATAGCATAAGGAAGCTAAGTAGTTCATTTAAAAATCACAAATGGAGTGAGCTAAACCCAGAGAAGGCTTCCAGTCATTACACTGTGCTGAAGAGAAGCAAAAGTCCTTCTTGAGTCTAAGACACTAGTCTTCCTATTTTTTTTGTTGTATATAATTGTGAAATACATACCATGTATTTCATACATGCCTTATAATGTGTGTGTGAACGAATATTAAGAAAGAGAATGTAGCCAGTGTATCAGAAGGAAAAAGGACAGGTAACATATAAAGGCAGAAGTATTCTCATACCTAACACTATTAATTTTATTGTCTCATCTGGCTTTAGGAAAATGAATCTGAAATCTTTGTTAATTATTTGATGTTCTATCTTTCTAGTTTTAGCACTCATCTCTGCATCCATAGCCATATTTTAGGAAGCTGTTATTGTCATAACATGGTTGAGAGTTTGAGTCTGTGATTTATTAGTTCCTAAAAGTGTGCTCCTGGTTTCTGTCATATGAAGTATTTCACCATAACTATTTTTCCTGACAAATATGCCATTCATTATCTGTTCTGTTTTTAATGGATTTTTGGGATGCTTACAGTTTGGGGTATATAA
This sequence comes from Phodopus roborovskii, assembly GCF_943737965.1. Taxonomy (NCBI): domain Eukaryota; kingdom Metazoa; phylum Chordata; class Mammalia; order Rodentia; family Cricetidae; genus Phodopus; species Phodopus roborovskii. Next base: position 13,137,757 of record NW_026125397.1, read on the forward strand.
TTGTATGACTGTAAATTACATATATGTACACATGTTATTACAAACATTATTCCTTCTTGGTGTGAAGAAACACCCTGGCCAATGTTATTTATAAAATAAAGCATTTAATTGACGATGAGGATTAATCATCACAACTCCACTCTGTGTCAGCTTCATGCCTAAACACATAACTTAAAATCAGTATATTCCATCCCTTCACAATAATGCATTTGATCATCATGCAAAATGCATTTAGATAATGTCCAAAAGTCCATATGGTCTCAACACTGTTCAGAATTCAAAATGTCTTCTGACTCAAGGCAACCTCTTAACTGTGAGTTACCCAAGCATGCTATATCCTTGGGATATAAAATGGACCAAGAATGCACCCTTATGTCAAAATGAAGAAGCAGAGCATGAGAATATATAATATAGCAAACATAAATAAAATCTCTAGCTCTATGTCTGGCATTAAAGGTTTAAAATGTAATCAGCTGGGCAATAAAACATTTGGGAAGCCCCCACAGGCCATTTTTGCTCCCTGTAACAAACTCAGCCTCCAACTTGGAGTGGCTTCACTCTGTGCCCAGAGCTTTGCTTTGTTGATGTCTCATGGTCATGGCATATCTAAGGTTTTAATTAAAAGCTAGATTTTTACTTTAATAATTTTATTTGGTGGTTTCCCAAGGCCTCCTTTCAGGTAAAATGACCTAAGCACATATTGTCTGGCTCTAGAGATGTTTTAGAACCTTCATGGGAGCCTGTCTTTTAACATTCTTGCTGAGATGTAAATTCAAAATGTGGCCTGGGCACCTTGAACCACAATTACAGCAATATCTGTGTGCCTCTGGAGATGATTCTGGAGTAATATTTCATTGAGTAATTGTGATGCCACTCTCAATTTAGATTCTTTCTTTTCAAATATAATTGTTCTTTTATAAGTTACAGCATTTGATGGGACTGCACTTTCCTTCAATGAATATTTCCTATTTTAATAGTACAGAACCAGAAATTTTGGTTAAATGACTTTATCTTTTTTAATAATAATAATAGGACCAATCTACATGTACTCTGTCTACAACTTCCAACTTCTTAAGATTCATTTCTTTACCAGATGTCACATATTTATATATTTCTACTCTGTCAGTGTAGATCTGAATAAGAAAAATGAGCAGTAACATGCCATAGCCTGAATGATATGCTATCTTGAAATTCTTTTCAGCCAGATAAATTAGTCCATTAGTTTTCAATTCAGCCTCACTTAAATTCTCAACACAAAGAAAAACATGGAGCTAATTTGTTTGCCAGTTCCTGATGTATTCCCAGTTTTCGTTTGCAACCTGCAAAGCCAGCCTTCAGCCTCCACATTTCTTAAAGTATTCTTGTCTCTCAAATTCTCTACATGATGACCTCTCAAGTTTTACATGTAACTGTGCTAAAGCTTTTCTACCCCCAAATTCCAAACGTTTATGTATTTATGTATTTTATGGCAAACTTGCCCCAAAGTGCAATGAACTCTGTGGTCATGTTTATTATAGCAACAATCCCATTTTGAAGCATTTTTTTTTTTTAAATCAGCAACTTTTGTCATCACTGTGACAGAACACCCAAGAACAACGTAAAGAAGGAAGTGATTGATTTGGCTTAGAGTTTGAGGGTGTACTGAGGAATTCCTGTCAGCAAGGTTGTAAAGCAGCTGGTTACCTAACACTAATGGGCAGTAAGCAGGGAAAGACAAATTGAGAGGCAGAGCTAACATTCTCTTGTTTATTCAGGGCAGGGTCTTTCCAAGTCAACAGTCCTGCTCACATTTGGAGAAAGCTTTTTCTCCTCATTAAACCTTTCTGGAAATCCCCTCTTTGGACAACCTTTAGGTAGGTTTCTATGACAATTCTACATTTTGTTAAGTTGACGATGAAAGTTAACCATCATACTAACTCTCACATGCATCTGTGCCCTTCCATATTTCTGTTGTAAAAATAACAGCAAGAAGAAAGTAAAAGATGTGTTTCTGTAACCCAGGATGCCCTTACTTTCAGAAATATAAGTCAAGTAAATAATTCAGTTCATCATTAATTACTGATTCTCTGCTATTTACATTATAGCAACACAAAACGAACTAGGAATAACATTTCACTTATGGCTAATCTTTAATCTTTTAAAAAATAATTTTTATCATTTTTAAAAGTAAAATTTTATATTTCATTCTGCTTTAAAACTTTGAACCCAATTTGCTATAAGTAGTTTGCTATTTTTATCCTTATTCAATCTGCTTAACTCATAATTTTTAAGAGTATTTTATATTAATTTTATGCCCGTGTGCATTTCCATGTGAGGATATGTGCATGTCTGTGTGAGAGGTACTGCTTGCTCCTGGAGCATACATTTACAGGTTGTTTCTAGCCAAACCACATGAGCAGTGATCAAACTCAGGTCATCTGCATGAGTAGATCATGTTCTCAATGGCTGAACCATATCTCCAGCTCCACTAGTATGTTTTTAACCTGGGTCTTTACATCTCATTTCTTTTTCTCTTCAATTCTTTTACAGTCCACTTTCATATTTTTATAGTCTCCCATCTCTTGTTTAGATAGATGATGGTATTTTCTTTTTACTTGTTTTTAACATCTATGGTTTGTTTCTCTCAGGCATGTGGCCTCCTTTTCTAGGTGTTAACTATAAGCTGGTGCATTATATTAATAAATGGAAATTCACTGATAAGGGTGAAGTTGAATCTCTATAAAGAGATTTGTGTGTGTGTGTGTGTGTGTGTGTGTGTTTAGCTTGTTGTTAGATGATGACAAACCCAGGACCACTTTAAATTCTCACCTCAGCTCACATCATTGACCTCCTCTGGTATCACCCATGGTCTGTTTGTTACCAAGAGATGTAAAGGTTTATGTGTTCAAGAATTCTCAGAATAATGTTGATTGCTTGAAATTCCCAAAGTTCATGCTGTGGTTATCTCAGCACCAAGGTGAATTGAGCCACATTTCCTTCTTGCCTTCCTCTGTGTGACAAGGGTTTTTTCTCCAGTTACTTTTATGTAGGAAGGCTGTCCTTTTCGGGAGCCAGGTTTGTATTGCTGTCTCACATTAGATAACCTGCATTTGTCCAGGTTTATGTTTTAACTTCTGTTCTCTGTGCCTTAGGCAGCCTTTCAGGAAGAAACGCTGGGTCTTGTGAGCTCAGCATATACCCAAGACAAAAGCTAACTTGCATGCTCGCTCAATTCCAATACCAGCATTTCCATTTTTTATTTTATTTTGGTGCTCTTTGAATTTCATAGAGTTGGTGGGAGTAGCTGCTGCGAGTAGCTGTTACATGTACATTTGCTCAGCAGTGTATTTAAATAAAATTTTAAAGAAATCCTTAAAAATATCATAGTATTTTATTGATAACTAATGCATCATATTGCTGAAAATGGAAGACTGGTCTAATCTTACTGAGAAAACCCAAAACATGAGAAAAAATGCATTAAGTGTTCAATGATCAATACAATGAGAGTCATATGGCTAAACTGACTGAAACACACCCTAAAAGAGCATGTGTCCCCCAGACACTTCCAATCTGACCACCAAGGACATCCTTTGATTCTTTGTAGTGACAATGGTTTCTCAGAATCCATTTACTTTAAAAGAAGAAAATGATCTTTGATGCCAGGAACCCTTATACAATGGTCCTACCATTCAGTGTCTGAACATACTTTTCTCAGGTTAGCCTAGAGTGTTTGTAGATGCTTAGTAGCCACATTGGTCTTCAAAAGTTAGAACTCACCAGTGAGAGTCTTCAACACACTTCAAGGATTATTGAAATCTCTTTTGTTATCAGGTGGAAGCTTCACTCCAGCCCCTGACATCTATAAACCCAGAGTCTTGGATTTTATGGTGGAAGTTCCACCCAAGCCTTCCTCCCCCTTTCTCTCAAAACCCTGCTACAACTCAGAAAGCCCACCTAATGGTGACCCCTTCCCCCAGAGATGCAGAGATGCTCAAGCCCATTCCCACAGGGTATTTAAACTATCCCCCAGAGAACAGAATCATGGTGTTTCTGATCTCCTTGTTCCATCTCCTATCTGGGGAACTGGAAGGGCCATCCAGGAGCACTGTAGCCATTAAATGTGGGCTTTTTCTAATTTTGTTTGATTTGATCTGATTTGGATTGCTGATGCTACTTATCAATCTACTGGGGAGATTCTATTTACAAATATGGTATTATTAACTGTTTAAGGTACTTTATATTTTAAATGATAAAAGTACATTCCAGTTAAGGGATTTGAGATGATGTCTGAAACATAAAGATATGCTCTGAGGTAGACTTGTATAAATAAAAGCTTGAGGGCTGTAAAGTATGAGTAGTTTACATAACTATATCAGCCTTATACTTGGTAGAGAAGATGGGAACAGAAAGGTATACAATAAGGCATGCTATTTAACCCCAAGAAGACATTCTTGTATAGTCTTTTTAAGTCACCTTGCTTAAATACCTAACATCATATTTAATGTAAGGCAATTTGAAAGTATTTAACCATTTTCTGATCACTTCTGTTTCTTTTATCTTTCTACTGTATTTTTTTTGTTGTTGTTCATTCTTTCCTATCCTTTGCTCTATCTCTCCCTTCTTCTCTTCTTTACTCTCTTTCTCTGTGATTGTTCATATGGCCTTTGTGCATGCTTGACAAGCATTCTATTAATGCTCTACTTTCTTCATATCTCTATGTGGTAGATGAATCAACAGGCAATACTAAACTTGAAAGTAACATGTATATTTGAGTAACAAAAATGTGAAAATATCTTACTGGGATCATTAAGTGTTCAACTAGTCAAACTGTATTTTGAAGCAAATCCCCCTTCATTTTTTCTGCTCTTTGTGCATGAGAAATTCATCATTATAAAGAAAATGAGACCAATATTTTAGAAAAAGTGTATAATAAAATCATAATTTTCAGTATTGTTCTGTACATTATTCCAATGCTTTATAATTCTTTAATCCACCTTAAAGCATTATTAATTAATTTAGCAAAATGATTAGTGTGGTAAGGCTTTAAGTGTGTCTGCATTATAACAACTGAAAGATGAAATAACATTCAAATGACTAAATACATATAAATTATATTTATACAAGATTTTTATTTACATGAATTTAAACCACAAAGGAAAAGGGAATAACATCACCATCACCCAAGTGTGAACTTTACACGATATCACTTAGCCACACTATTGAATACAGGATAAAATAGAAACCCCTTAAGAACCCTTAGTGTACTGAGCCCAGCATGCCTGCTTCACACATGAGCAGCTGTTATAACTCTAACTACACATCCTCCAAGAGACTTCTCTCTTGACAAGAAAATATCCTCAAGTGTACACGGCAGAAATTTGAAACTTGCTCATTCACAGTATTTTCTTTTAATGGAACTAACCTAAATGTTTAAGTTTATGAGGTTGAATGGAAGTAAAAGAGCTAAGATGCCATTTTAGCTTCAGTAGCACACCATGAAGGCACTTTTATACAATGTCTAAACAGACATACACATATACAGAAATCTGAACATATATCTGTATTCAAAGAAATAAATAATCAGGGGAGTGCAGATAAATATACAACATTTGGGGACAGACAAATATTTTATTTACTTATTATTGTAGCCTAATGTTGTTGCATCCCAATCCCTGGAACATCTGAAGATGTTATCTTCCATCATAAAAGCAATCAGAAAAAAAAAATAAAAACTAAAACTAAAACAAGATACCCCAAAAAGGAATTATTTGAAATCACGTTTGGAGTCAGTCTAATCATATGGTTTCCTTAGAAGTAGAGAACCTTGTGAAACTACGTCTGATAGAGATGGGAGCAGGAAACAAGTACAAGCCCTCAATCCCAGGCTATGAAATGTGGGAACTGCTTGCAATAATTTGCTAGAGTTCTCCAGTGATGGAAAAGGCAAATAAGTTTTTTTTCAAAAGTCTTAGAAAAGAATGCAGCCTCTCCATCATTCTTCAGAACACTGAGACTTATGAGATCATCTACACTATATATATTTTAATTTAAACATAACATTTGTGTTTAAATTTTATAGCAGTATCTGATCCTCACTACTGACAAACTATTGACAAACTATTGACAAACCCATCACTGATATTACTAGGGACCAAATCATTGACATAATTGTGCAAATATCCCCTTCCTAATAGATGATGGTATGAGAATAAGATGAATTGGCACTAAAAGCAGATCTACCACTGCCCTGTGCACCTTCTGTGAGAACTAGTGACACACTTACACTATTTGCCAAACCTCAGGACATAATGCTATCGATGTAGAAAATCTACAACACAGAGATATGTGACTAAGTGAGCTATGAGGAAGAGAGTATGGTGTCTTCAATAAACAATGAAGAACGACCCTTTTAATGGAAATCTGCAAAAATCCATGTAGTAAAATGGACAGTCTTTTGGCAGCATAGAGAAAGAATTACAACAGCAATACACTAAGAAACACTAGAACAGTTAGGGTCTTATTTCATTAACTGTGGAGATGGGCAATGAAAACTGAGACTAGGTAAAATGGAGAAAAAAAATGATAGAAGGAAAAAAGGCAAGGAAAGAAGGAATGAGGGGGGAAGGAAAGAATGACATCGGAGAAGAGTGCTGAATGTAGGTTTCAGGAGACACGACATTTCACTATTACAGACTTCTACCTTCTCTCAGGGAGTATTTATTAGGTATTCCTATAAGCAGCTTATGTATATTTCATCTGCAGTTACCATTCATTATACATCATGCTCTTTACAAGAAATTACTTCCCATTGCTCACACTTATTAATAACAAACAGACAGATATATCTTGTATATATGTGATATTTGTGCATGGGCATGTTCATGTGTGTATGTGTGCACATGCTTGAGGAGACCAGAGGTCAATGTCAGGTGTGTTCTTTGACCTCTTGCTTCCTTATGATTTGAGGCTGGATCCCTTAATTAACATGTCACTCACAGATTTTACTAGAATGGCTGACCAGAAGGTTTCAGGTGTCTTTGTGTCCCTGCCTCCTCAGTAATGGGAACACAGGCATGCACTTAAGCAACTACTTCCATCTCCCTAGCCTTCCCCATGGGTATTTTTAATATTCTCATTTTCATATATGATGCTATGTGAATAAAAAGGACTAATGTGACAGTTTCCAGTGTCACACTTGTCCCTAGTACTGAGAAAAATGTTTCACTTCTGATTGTAGAGGAAGTTAATTTTGTTTCAGAATATTAGTCATAAAGGTATTTTGTACTTGGTTCAAAGTGGCAATTATGGGTAAATCTAAGTCTTGAAACTGGAGAACAATCTGATTTGCCTTTCTTGCAGCAAAGGCAAGTCTGGTGACACGAAGTAGCTAAAATGCAAGGCATGGAGCTAAAGAGAGAATCCATTCAGACATGCTATTCTTGCAGATTCTAAACTCTTCTCTAAATCAAATCAGTATGATAAAATTATAGAATTGCTGTAAATTGCCAAACTTTATTTCTCCCACAGTAATATTTTTTAAATACACACTAAGCCTCTTAGTGTCTTTTGAATTAAAGAACTTTTACAACACACTGAAGTAATAAAATGTGATGGGGAATAGCTAAAGCAATAACCTCTATGGATTAAATGTTTCTCAAAATAGTCTTGAATTTGAAAGATGCGAAGAACATGTCTAGGTGAAGAATTAACACAGAAAAATGTCACAAAGATTGGCCAAGTGCAAATGGCTTGAGATATATTCCCAAACTAAAAGTTTACCAGTTCATCTGCCTTTAGACAATACACCAAGGAAAGAGATCTTTAATTAAAATGTACTTTGAAAATGAAATCAACATTCAGAAGGAATGGATATGGAGAAGTTGTGTTGTGAACTAAAAACACTAATAGAATGCCTAATTAAGTAAAAATAACCTCATGATATCCATGGCAAGCTCAGAAACCAAGGAAAATTTTCTACCAGTGAATGCATAGTTTTCTGTTTGTACTCTATCCATCAAAGTTGGATAATCAGATATACTGTAAAATGCCAAATAATTGATAGAAAAAAAAAAAAGAAAGGATTCCTGATCTTTCCTTGCTTAGAGTTTTTTAATTGAAGGCATCCTGGTGAACTGTTAGCACATTGATGTCTTATTCAGGGGTAGTAGTTAATGTTATGAACATCAAAGAACTATACTAATAGCTTCTGTTGAGAAATATAATGGTACTTTTTTGTTTATTGACCTGAGCTGTTTTCGATTACACATACTGTGATGTCTTTAATTGGAAGAACTTTCTCAAAATCCTTGATCTGGAGAAATTAAATACTGAAATTATTTTCAATATAAATAACAAAATTCTGATTCTCACAAGTAGACAAAATAGTATTTCAAGAAATTAATTATATTTTGAGATGAAAACTAAGCATATTATTGTACTATATCAGGCCTATGAATTAACATTGGTACTTTTGAACAATATCTGTTTTAGTAAGAACTAATTTAAACCAGAATTACTGAAATCTCCAGTTTATTAATCCAGGAGTCTAATCTTTGTAACTGTAGGTTGGAATGAATTCTTATATGCTGGAAGTTGATTGGTGAATTCATCGAGAGTTTCCAGACACTTTTCTAGAGGAAACAGCAAAGTTTATGAAGTCATGGGTGCTAACAACTTGGATGATATCAAGATGCATGTTGTTGACAATCCCAAAACAGTGACATAGAATTCCCCTAAATTGCTCCAATTTGCTACAACTTATTACATTGAGTATCAGAACATAACCATGACTTTCCAAGCCTACTGAGATTGTTTTAACAAATCCTTTTTGGATTTTCCCCCTTGCCATACTTTTCACCTTTTATTTCTCCCCTTTGTTCCCCCAATACAGCTTTCTTTTTCTTTTTTTTTATTAATAAAATGTATTTATTTATTTTACATCCCAACCAGTTTCCCCTCCCTCCTCTCTTCACATTCCCTACCCCACTTACCCTCTGTGCCCCCAAATCTACTCCTCCAGGCCACCCATGGTTATCAACTACCTGTGGCATATCAAGTTGCGGTAGGACTAAGCACCTCCCCTCTCTTATTGCATGATTCCTGTACATAAGAAAAAGCTTTCTTTCAATAAATTACTAAAAAGTATTCCATTGTTATATATCTTAACTACTCCCTATCATTTAAAGGTCACTATCATAATAAAAAGTAAGAAAATGTTTATGCATGCAAAGAAATGTGTGGCTGCTGGGCATAATCGGATTATGGGAAATTAACTTTTCTACCTTATAAACTTGGTTTTAGCTTATTACTCAGGAAGGTGTGGTGTGAATGAATCTGTCAGAGTCCTGGAAAAGTTTCTAATGTCCATTCTTGCTTCCCATACAGCAAAAGTTACTTTTCACATCTTTTTCTCTCCAACTGTTGTGTATTATTTCACACTACTAATTATACTGTTCCCTAAATTCCATGTCCTACTTTCACAAGCCTCCTGGCTTATTATACCAGTTTAATATCTGTTTCAGTGACAACTATATTTTCTTGTATCCCAATAGAGGTGTTGTCAAAGTCCATAATTTGAATTTATTCTTTTTTGAGACTCAGGGATCATTTTTTTTTTTTATTTTTATAATAGAATATTCATGGGAATTATCCCAAATCCTCCTCACCTTTAAACTATAGAGCTGGGCTCACAAGTACACTACATTTTGTAAATTCAAAATACTTGAAACTAAATTTATATTTGGGGTTAGCCAAGTAGCAAACTGACTATAAATCATTTATGGTAGATTGTTATAGTAGAATGTATTTCAGCAGACTCCTCCAAAAATCGCCTATTTTCCCAAAGGAATTTAATTTACCAATTTTGTTGATCCTTCTAATTCAATTTCTTGTTAAATTTTAAGTATTCAAATTCAATTTTTCATTATTTGTTTAACACATGACTTTCTAACATTGTACTTTCATTGTACTTTCAGGGTCACAAATTGATAATCTTCCAAAAGCATTTTGTTAGTATAGCATTTATCTTTATCCAAATCTTTAATATTGTTATTGTTCATCACTTTCCCCTTAGTATTATAGATCTCTCAACATGCTCATGCAGATGTTAACTAAGCACTGTCTGGGTCACTCTAGGAACAACATGGTATCACAGTTTAAACACATCAATCACTACTCCAGGTGTTTTGGGACATGCTGCAACACAGGTCAACTCCATCTTATCTTTCCGCATTTGTCATATTTCCTCATCGCCATTCATTGATCTAGAAATACGCTGTTGATCACTGAAAACCTCTGATGTATTTGTACACTATATCTTCACCTATATTGTTCCCCCACCTTGGAAAGTCCATAGCCTTATCTACAGCTATTGCACTTCTACCAAAAGTAATGTCATCTCTCCACCCACAAACAAGTATTCCTGACTTGCACTGACATTGTGTGGCAGGTGTATCTCTTCCCTACTTTCACTATTCACTAATTTGGGAATTTGATCATTCTGAAAGCCCTCCAGAGATGTGCATACTTATATACACCCTATAGTGCACACCACAATGCTCCTCATAGGACATGGTGTTAACAATTGTGGAAGACTTATGAAATTGTTAGAGATGATTCTCTTATTTGGATAAGCTATTAAAATAAATATATTAAAACATATAGTCTTACACTTCACATCCTTAGGGATGTGGTAAAAAGGAAAATAAAAACAATTTTCCTAGAAAAATATTTACAACTCTACATTTTCAGTTTGTAAATTTTATGACATCTTGGTGTCACAGATTTGGCCATATAAAATGAATTATAGAAAGTTATTAGAAAAGAATTAACATTCTAATTTAAAATATCATTATATCCATTCAAAATATATAGTATGTCTCTTATATTAAAAAATTAAAATAGACATCATTTTTGTTATAATTTATCAGCATTTTGGCTTTTATCTTTAATGACCATTACCATAAACTAAATATTATAAATCTATAAATAACATGTAATGAGTTTTCAAGTGTGTGTGCACACAAGGACAATTTTGTTTTGCTTTAGGCACCATCTACTTTATTTATTTTGTAAACAGAGTTTCTCAAAGACATAAAACTCACCAAGTAAACTAGGATGGGAGTTAGTGAGCTCTAGTTATGTGCCTATTTCTGACACACTTGCACTGGAATTAAAAGCATGTGTTACCACTCCTGTTCTTTATTCATGTATATTCTTGGATCAGACTCATGTCTTTAAGCATACACAGTAAGTGCTTTGACAACTGGGGCATCTTCTCAGCCCTGTAGTTCTCTTTAATGCATTTATTGATTTTATTAATATGCATTATCCACATAACCTTAATATTTATTATTCTTTGGGGCTAAATCTTGCTTTAGCGAGTGACTGTCTCTGTCTCTCTGTCTCTGCCTCCCTCTCTGCTACAAAGACAGATATTTTCCATAGATAAGAGGTAAAATCCTAAGACAGAATTAGGCTTTTCATAAGGACTAAGCCAGCATGCTGTCTTAAAAATGAGAAGAAAGAGAAAGCACATGGTTTTGACCTTCAAGGTTTCTAAGCCTCTGAAAGCTAAAGTACTTTTTAATAGCATAGAAATGGAGAAAGCAAAGAGCATAGAACAAAACACAATCTGCCCTTTAAGCTTTGGATAGAAAGTAGAAGACAGATGGGAAATTCCATTGTGTGCTTTCTCTGCCACCTGTCACCATCTGAATGGTAGCCAGTGTTATAACTACACCTTATTAAGTTGTTCAATGGAAATATTACTATGGGAGGGCTACTTCTCTTGGAGTTAATGAAACTTTCAGCTTACCAAATGTATAAAAATGCATGTCTCACTTCAGACCAAGAGTTAGCAATAACACTATTATTTAACATTTATAACTTTGGATATGATTTAGAATTTTGGATTAAATATTTAGCTAATTGTACAATTTGTAAATACACATGATTATAGAAAACATAGGTTGACTATTTTCCAAAGACAAAGATAATATGTATTTTAAAATGTAGTAAAATTGATTAAAAAGTATGTGACTGGTTAATACTTAATAAGAATGCATGGATCGCTTACTCAGTAGTGTAGTAGATAAAAGGCTAAGGTTATACTGTATAATAAACAGAAAGACACAATGCTTGTATTCCCAGGACATAGAGTATGTACAATAGAACTTAACTAGATAATATATTTAAATTGCTTAATTGTTTAATTTAAAATTATTTAGTCCCACAACATATGATCTCTAAGGGTATTATTTAGTTCATAGATGTCATAGTTCAAAGATTGATGATTAATTATGGTATTGTTTAATTAAGTTACTTGCTATAAAAATGGCTGGAAAAACTGGGATTTGAGCTACTATAAGATTGAGGTTTCATGCTTAGACCTATCACAAAGACAAAAAAATTATTAGAGAAATGTAATCCTAAAAGTAAATGTGTATATTTCAAAGAGGAAAAAAAGGAAAAGGACCAAAATCAGATAGGCCTGATGAATATCTTAGTTTTACTGCCAAGATTTAAATTTCAGAAAACATTGATACAGGGAATGACCTTCAAAGAGTAGACAGAAAATAATATTGCAAAGCAATCAGTCCGAAACAAAATATTCATTGGTTGATAATGGAGGAAAGGGTTTTTAAAGACTCAAATATATGATGACCCATCCTGAAGACAATCATGAGTAAGCATAACACATGTTCATAATTTATAGCAGGTTTAAGGAATTTCCTTTAGATTGTTGCACAATTTTCAAAGACTCCTATATATTCTTGAGCAATTTAAAGTAGAATTCAGATATTAAATATTATACAATAATATTTAAAATAATGTAATTCCATCTACTTTTTAATTATGTGGGAAGTCCAGGAAGCATAAACGAGGACATCTACATGTCTACTAAAGCATGTTTAATGCATCATAAAACTTGAAGGGAAGAAGATGTCTGATGGGAGATGTCATTCTGTAAATGTTTCTTATATTGGTTAAGGAATAAAGCACTGTTGGCCAATAGGAAAGCAAGATAGGCAGGACTAGGAGGAGAGAGGAAGAAGTAGGGAGGAGTTTCAAGTCCTAGGACCAACAGGGTAGAAATCCAGGCCCTCTCTCTGGTAAGATAAGACAACATGGAAATACTTAGATTAATGAAATGGGATAATATGTAAGACAGAGCTAGCAATAAGAAATGCTGCTAACAGGCTATCAGCTTTATATATAATACAGTGTCTCTGCATGTTATTTGGGGGCTGGCATGGCTGTGGGACCAGGCCAGTGGGAAAACATACTCCTACCAGAAGTCATTTGTGGTCCATTTCACTATTGTCTTCTGTGAAAATGCAGATTCTGAGGACAAGTTAAATAGGGTGAGGAAACAAACATAGCCCCATCTCATATTCAAAGATTGACAAGGGAAGATGGTTAGCACATAAGCTTCCAGAAAACCTCACCTGGAATCAGCACAACATAGTCAGTATCTGGTCATGGACTACAGGATACATGGACATGAGAGGAATTCCTGTCATCTTAAAAGAGTAATAGCAGCAGCCAGTTATTTCAATATAAGACACAATAATGGTTTGTGTATTCAATAATTTAATTTGAGATAGAGAGAGACATACTGTCTTTTGCAAAAGAATCTCCGTCCTATAATATTAGTTGAATCAGATGACAGGCAATTAACATTACAGCCTATTAGGTAATGAATGAGAGAGAAAATGAGATGTTAACACATGCACAAATACAGTGGTCATTCACAAGTCTTCTGTTTTTCATTGTAGCCCAGTAATTCAGGACTACCTTGTTTCCTATTTAAAATGATTGCCAAATCTACCTAATTTCCTTTTCTACTCCAAGTAAATACTAAAGGAATGTGAGCTCTCTGATCCTGCTAAATAAAATATAATTTAATGACCAAGTTACAAGGTGAAGGGTCTGTGCAGTCTCTTCACCTGTACCATAGAAAAGGGAAGAAATGTGTTAGGAACAAGAGCAAACAGCTAACGATAGAAGTTCCCTCAGCTCCTATAGGTCAGGGTTGTTCTTGACTAAAAAGTTATGGGAGATGGCTAAGTTGGGGTGGATAAATGGTTGAACTAAAGCAATTTCTTAAACCTTGTGCTATGTTTTATTTTATCTTCTCAGTCTATCATATTCATCTTTGGTAAACTAATGCAGAATAGAGCAATGTATTCTACATAACATCTGGTAATTAGGCATTTATTTTTCCTAATTGATCCTACAATGATGGCAAAGTAGTCTCAATTGTGCACTAAATATTTATCATTTGTCTCATAGTATAATAAGGAACCTTAAATTAGAAATTGGCATTATTTTTTTACTCTATACTTGTTAAAAGTATATTTATTATGAAGTGTTCTATAGGAGTAAATATTTTTCAGGATGCCATTTAATGTTAAAACTACTTTGTTACATATTGAAAATCAATTTTGCTGAACCAGAGAAAGAATTGGCAATAGAATAGTAAACACATGGGAAGCTTAAATGGATTTGCTTTCTAGGAAGCAGGAGCATACATTCCATGGTTGGGTTCACAGAGCCATATAGAGTACCATGACACAGATCATAGCAAAAGCAAGCCAGGTGATAGCCATTAACTACCAAGATTTGGTATTCAGTTTTCCATCTCTGCCACATAATACATATGATGAGAAGAAAGATTTATTCGGGCTTGAGGCTCTAGAAGTTAAACTCCAAGATTGAGGGGATTTCATCTCTTCAGGCCTATAGGAACCAGGATGTATCACCCATGGAGGGATACACCCTTAAACTAAAGACAGGAGAGGAGGCCTAGTCCCTATTCAAAATGACTTGACAGATTTAGATGACCCCTCCTGGAAGGCATCACCCTACATGTGGAGTTGGGGAGGATGGGATGGAAGGGTGGTCAGGGGCATGAGAGGATGGGAGAAAGGGAAAGAAGGAGGGATGGAGGGAGAAAGAGGGAACTGGGATATATATGTAAAATAAAAATAAATTTATAAAAAAAAAAGTATGTCATGATTAGAGGAGGCAAGGAAACCCTGAGCAAATGTGTAAAGTGTTGATGAAGACCTGAGTGAATGTCTATTGTTAACACTAGGATGGCCAAGTCAAGGGCAAGGCCTCAAATTCCATTAAAAATTGGAAGTTTTCCTCCATTTATGCTGGTCCAAGTACAAGTGTTTAAAAGTGATTGATTGGCAAGTGTATGCAAAATCTAACAACTTCAGCTTCCTCTCCCAGAACATTTGTTGGTTGTGAGTACTCACAGGAACCTTCAATACAGACTAGCTAAAGCTGGCTTGTGTGATATACATAAACATGTTCAGGTTTCAGGTTGTTAAACAATTAGTGCTACTCCATCAGATAACTCCAAACCCACATCACCATTCCTATTTTTCTGTTCATGTGTCTATGTAAGCCAGGAATGAATTGCTTACCAGAAGCCAGCTTCCACTGGACTTCCTAGGATGAAATCCTGTGCGGCATTTAAGGGTCTGCTCTTCAAGGCACTCAGATAATCATTTTTAACACTGCAGCCTGCACTGACTGAGGCAGAAATGTTGGTCTTTCTATACCAAGGGATCTTTTGTATGTTCTATGTTATCCCAGAAGACGTAACAATATCTTAGCTGTGAGGCATTTTCCTATATGATGTAAGAAGACATACCCAGACCTAAGGTGGTCAATAGAGAACCTGTATTCTGTGTCTGTCTTAAAAAAAAAATAAGACTTATAGAAGTTGCTACAGGTTAAATTTGTGTCACTTCTGTAATTGGATAGTGTATGCTGATATACTAGTATTGAAAAAGGAGAAGACTAAAATTAAGCCATTAATATTAAAACCACTCATTTCACTTAAGAATATTTGGATCTGAAAATATTGCAAATGTTCTAAAATAGAAAACCGTTTACAAGGTAAAGTACTCACAAAGCTTCTAAAAATGCACACACACTGAAATCCCTGGAGAAAAGCCTGCACAGAAAACCCCTCTGCTCTCCACAACCACAGAAGGGAAGGTCAGTCTATAATCAACACGAGACAGATTCAAGGGGAGTGTGAGCAAGTTCCCCCAAGGAGAATAAATTCACTTAATAAAAAGGTTTAAGTTCGGGCCCCAGGACTAATAGTGTGGCCGCACCATTCCTTTATTGTCTGTCTCTTTTCTTTCCCTTTTTGGCCTTCAGGGGAGTAGTAATGGTGAAATTTTCCAAATTCAAAGAGACATTTCTGTCAAAGAGCAAAACACCCAAGAATATAAACATGTCACTTCAGCTGCTTCACCTGTGAAATACAGGTTATAAATACTCTGTTCTTACTTCTCACTGGGTCATTGGAATAACTCAAAAAAATCGGTGAAGTGCTTCTTACAGAAGGTTTCCTGTTTGTAAGTGCTAAATTCATCATAAGTAATAACATAATAAATAAAATTGAAACAGCTCTTCACATTCGTTCGAAAATAGAGGAGGTTAATAGTGCAACTGGAGACAATTGTTATTTGTTAAAATCAGGAACTGCATGTACTTGTGGTAAACAAACTAGAGATTGGCTGAGGAAGAGGAGGCAGGAAAAGAAAAATAATCAGAAGTTCAAAGCAATGAGCATGGGGGGCTTCTTTCCCTCTATACAGACAGACCATCAGTCTGATGGCAGGGGGTGCAGAATCTGTGACAGAAATCTTTGTATGCATCTCATGAGCACAGAGACAACTCTCTGGGAGACAGACTGGTGAAGCAGCTCAAATTTATTCCAGGGTATAAGGAATATATAGGATTGGGGAATTGTGGGACACACCCTAATTTGCATTAAGTGCTACACTACTATCACAAGGCTTTGTGTGTGGCATTAGGGTCCTATCAAAATGGCTAGAGCACTTGCCTAATTACCATGTACGTCATCATGGGAAGATGGTTTGCAAGTAACTGTGTCTCAAGGATCCCCCTTGAGATAACCCTCCAGATAAGGCTAGATAGAGAGTTGGGGAATGAAAGCGTTTCCATATTGCTGAGCTTAAGCTTAGAAAAAACTGCCAGGCTATGGGGAGGCTGCAAATTAAACCTGACCCAATTGCCTTTTGCTGTGGGGGTAATGCACAATCTTGTTTTTTTTTTTTTTTTGGTTTGTTTGTTTGTTTTGTTTTGTTTTGTTTTGTTTGAGACAGGGTTTCTCAGTAGCTTTGGAGCCAATCTTGGAACTCTCTCTGTAGCACAAGGCTGGCCTTAAACTCCTTAAACTCACAGAGATCCCTCTGCTTCTGCCTCTGGAGTGCTGGGATTAAAGGTGTGTGCACAAACTGCATGGTTGCATTGTCTATTTTTAATGGTTTAACTACAGACATGGCACAAGGGACATGGGTCATGAGTAGTGAGATAAAATTATATAACATATAATTCTACCTGTGTTTTAGAAAAATCTGCACAAGAAATTCAGCTAAGATATAACAAATAATCTACCTGACTTTGTAAACCCTTGGATAGTTTTAATAGTTTATTACACAGCTTTTAAAACAATCAATTAAATGTTTGTTAATCAATATGTAGTATATTATGCCATATATATTATGTAGATTGTATGTAATCATCTATATATAATAGTATATATTATATGTTTTATTTTTATTTCAAATGTGTTATTTCTGACAATAGCAAACTTTGTTATGTCATGGGATTTCCACATTTCAACTCATGAAAGGAAGTAGTTTATGTTCTAATTCTTACCAAATGGAATTGACAGCAATTCGAAAAGACTTTTCTTGACTGGTAGATATTTCATAGATAAAAAGAATGTCCTGAGAGTATTCATTTGGTAAATGGGGACAGACATCAAATCCAATATGAAAGATATTCTCACTCTTCAGTCAGGGGATTGCTCCAACACAGAACTCATAGTAAGTAGGAAAAGAGAGCTCTGGAAGTCCAGATATAAGAACACATTTTTGGCTTCTGTTTTATATTGCACTAAAGGGCTATTTTTCATTCATGGGAAAATCTGGCCTCTTACTAACAAATGTTCTCCAAGCTTATGAGTATTGGAGAAAAATATTATCACAGCAAAAAAGTGGCAGGTATGATTTGAGCTCTACTTTTTTCTGGGTAGGCAACTTAACACAAATGACCTCTATTGAATGTCTAATAAACATATAGACACAAAGACATAAAGAAATAATGAATTATTAAATGAGAACTACTGTAGTATGTAAACTTAATTTTTAGGGAAAATTTTGCCTTTTTATTTACTGGGCTGGCAGTAACGTTGGACCATACTGCTTTACTGAGTTTAGTAGAGAAAGTAGCCTTTAATCTCAAAGCAGCCTTTATTCTTGGCCAAAGCACAACTACTTCCTATATCATTACACACAGTGGTCACAGACACTAGAAAGAAAGTGTTTAACCTTAAATGCTTGGAATAGTTACAAAGTTCAAGTTATTTCAGGAGAGTAAGAGCTGCAAAACTTTAGAGAATCCCAGACATCCACGTATTAGGAAAATAATTATTGTACTGTTTTCTTAAGGATTTACACATGGTTTCATCAGAAAATCATATGGAAATAGTATCTTTTAAGAGCTTTGGGTGAACCTGAGTTAAATAATTACTCAACATTCAAAGGGAAGATATAGAAGACATGTTTTTGTCATCTTTCATATTTATAATGATTATTTTTCAAGGCACTATGAATTTCTAGAAGGTACAGATTGATTCCTAACAATAAGAAGCAACAGAAAAACGCGAAGCATGTGATTTTTATGAATTTTATTGTGTTATCAAAGCTGATATCTCAAAAAGACAGCCAAACAGTAACATCAATCAATATCTATTTAGATTTATTTTTATTAATTTTTTAAAATTTATTTTATGTACCAACCACTGTTTTCCCCTCCTTTCACTCCTCCCGTCCCCCCTCCCCACCTCCTTTCTACCCCATCCCATCCTCTCCTCAGAAAAAATAAGTCCTCCCATGAGAGTCAATGAAGCATGGCATAGCAAGTTGAGGCAGGTTTAACTGTATTTCTCACATTTATTTTACCACAAACATTGCCAAAGTAATGTGAATGAAGCAGTCTGGGGTACAGCTATGCTTTAAATATAACTGTTCTATCTGGCATATTAGCAGCATCATTTATAGAATTAAGTCATAACAAAAGATCACAGCAAAGTGTTTTAAATGAAAGAAATAATTAGAAATCCTCCTTTAAAGTGCACAAATATATCTGTATATACATAAAAATACATGTAAACGCAAGCAAATATGTATGCACATTTTATAGTATGTGTGTAAAATATGTAGATATTTGTACATGATAACTTAAATATACACACATATAAATACAGTCACAGAAGTGTCAATATTCACACCCCAATATTCTCTCATTCTTACATCTGTGATATTGAAATGCAACTTAGAATCAATCACACTCCAGAGTCTTCTACTCTTAATGAAATAATTTTATCTTCAAATTAGACTTACAAAATATTTCCTTCCTTCCATACTATTCAATTTTAATATTTCTACTTTTCATATTTTCCAGGATCTGAGCACACACAGGAAGTACTTCACTCCCACTTACGTTGTTATACAGAGCACAAGATTTTTACCGTCTTTGTCATCTGTTTGAAGGTTATAACTATCCTAAGTAGCCAGATGATTTCCTGAAAGTAATTTCTTTAGTTGAATCTCAGTGGGAGAAAATATGTAAGAAGAGATGTGGATATGTACAAGTAATGCAATGTTGAATTGTTAATGTTCCATTATTTCAATGATGGTTTTTGTCAAATGAAAGAGGAAAAGAAACCATGTAGTGTTCTTTGTATAGAGGAATCCTCAAACAGACACTAACAAATAGTATATAGATGCATTTTATGAGTGATGATGAAGTATACATTATATTATGTAACTCTGAGATACAAAAATTCTTGAACATGACTACATAATGGTAATGATCATATATTTTATAGTATAAATCAAAAAGAACCAATAGCTTGGTGCAAGGATGATTCAACATGTACCTCTTGCATGCAAGAGGAAGATGCCATGAGACAGGGTTCAAGCACAGGGGATTTTTTTTACTTAGGGAAAAGGATCATAAAACAGGAAAATGGGAGGGGGAGACTGGCCTCTCGAGGCAGGATCAGCAGAGGAGAGAGGGTAGAGAGAAGAGGAGGAAAGAGAGAACAACAGAGAGAGGGAGAGAAAGAGAGAGAGAGAGAGAGAAGGATGGCAGGTGTGCAGGGTCCATTTAAAGGGGAACCTAGTGAATATGCACAGGTGGTGCTCTTAGTGGCTGCAGCTAAGAATCCCAAGGACAGGCCAGTACAGATGCCTAAATATAACACCCATCATCTTCAATTGTTTTCTCTTCATTAGATTTCCTTGACAGCACAAGAATACCTTACATTTTACTGTGGCAATATACTAATTATGATTTATTAAAGCTTGCCTGAGTATTCAGAAAGGCAAAGTCACCCACAAGGTTTAGAAGTCAGGCACTCACCATCTTTAATCCGGAATCTAGGAGGTGGTGGTACACACTGTTAATCCCAGGACGCAGGATTAAGAGGTAGACAGATCTCTGTGAGTTCAGAGCCATCCAGATCTACACAAGACTGAATCAGTCTAAAAGAGAATGATAGCTCACACCTGTAATCCCAGGACTCATGAGAGGTTTATAAATCAACATCAGGATTCTGTATGAGGCATTCATTCTCCAGCCACACTGAGAAGAGGTTACAGTGTGAGACTTGGTGAGAGTTTTAGGAGACAGATGAACCTATATGAGGTAGAGGAAAGAAGCTAGTGGCCAGCTGTTTTGCTTTCCTGATACTCAGCTTAAAGTTTGAAGCCCAATATCAGTCTCTTGGTCATTTATTTTTTCATGCTACATTTTTCTAAACAGGGAATGTCAATAGAAAAAAAGTGACTGATTTTGGTTATTTCTGTTTTCATCAAAGATGTTTGAGAGTCTTTCTTCTGTTTCTAGTTCATGGAATAGTTAGAGAAGCATCAGTTGTAGTTCTGGTAATATTTTATAAAATTCTTCTGTTTAGTCAGTGTTGTGTATTAATATTATTAATCATTATCATTATTATTATTCTGTCAAGTTCTAGCTTGTTACAGGTCTTTTTAAATTCTTGATCTATTAGTTTAATATCAGGAAGTGAAACGTACCTAAAAATCCAACTATTTCTTTAGGGTTTTCAATGGCATGGAATAAATGTTTATAAAGAACATCTTTTAATTTTCTGGGGTTTCTTTTATATCTCTTGTAGTGTCTACCTGATTATCTCAATTACATTAGTTTGTGTATTTTCTCTCTTTGCCTTTTAGTTAATTTGACTGATTATTTGTCAATCTTATCTTCTTTTCAAAGAATCAATTTTGTGCTTCATTAATTCTATGTTCCATTGTTTCTGTTCCATTAATTTCTACCCTGTGAAGACTATTATTTCCTGTATACTACTTTTGTTCTTGTGTTCCCAAACTCTTGAGGTACATAACAAAATTTATTTAATTTAGTGATTTCTGATTTTGAAAACATATTATTCTCTCACATTTTACAAGCCAACCACTGTTTCCCTTCCCTTCTCCCCTCCCAGTCTTTCCCCACAAACTTCCCCTGTCTCTTCCTCAAGATCCACTCCTCCCCAATTTCCCTTAAAGAAAATAACAGGACTCCCAGGAATATCAATAAATTATGGCATATTGAATTGCAAAAAGACTAGGCTCATCCTCTCATACTAAGGCTGGGCAAAACAACCCACTGGGAGGAAAGAGGTCATAAAAGCAAGCAAAAGAGTAAAAGACACCCCCAGAAGAACATCAAGCTACACAACCTAACATATACACAGAAGTCCTACCTGAGATCCATATAGTCTTCCTGAATGTTGCTATAGTGTCGGGCAGCCCCTATGAGCCCTGATTATTTGATTCTTCAGGTCATTTCCCAGTGGTGTCCTAGACCCTTCTGGCTCCTATAATCCTTCCTCATCTTCTTTCTCAGGCTTTCCCAAGCTCTGCCTGTTTTGGTGTGGGTCTCTGTACCTGCTGCCATTACTTATGCATGTATCAGAGCTATATTTATTTCTCTTAGGAGTACTTTCCTTATATATTAGAGTTTTTAATACAGTTTTTAAGTTCATTTAATTTTAAAAAGTTTGGTTCAATATTTGCAAATAAATAAATGTAATAAATAATGTAGGTTAAATAAGGACACAATCATGTGACAATTCCAATCTATGCAGAAGGGAGAATGTGGAACTAGGGGAATGGCCTTCTACATAATAAAGACTATATATGACAAACTCACTGTCAACATTATCCTAAATGGAGAAAAATCTCGGCAATTCTATTAAAATCAGAACTGAAACAGGGCTGTCCACTAACCCTACTCTTTTTCAAAACACTAGCCAAGGGAAGAAGAAAAATTAAAGGGATACACGTAGGGGAAAAAAGTCAATTTATCCCTATTTTTTACATATAATAGCATATAGAACCACAATTTTCCATTTATAAATTTCTAAAAACAAGCCATAATTTCAAAAAGCCACAAAATACAAAATCAATTTACAAAAATCAGTAACCTTTATTTATATTAATGAAAAACTCTTTGAGAAAGTGATTTTGGGCACACTCCCATTCACAATCACCTCAAAAAAGATAAAATATCTAGGAATAAAGCTAACCTAGCATATGAAAGACTTTCAATTCCAAATTTAATTCTCCAAAGAAAGAATATGAGGACAACAGTAGAAAATGGACAGACCTTCACTCCCAAGAACTTCTGGAACTGATAATGTGAAAATGACCATTCTACTATAAGCAACTCATAGATGAAATGCAATACCAACAACTAAACTCTCTACAGCACTCTTCATAGGTAAAGGAAAAAATTCAACGTTCATATGGATCCCAAAGACCATGAATAGCCAAAGGCATTCCTGAGAAAACACAACAGTGCCAGAGGGATCCTGTGCTTTCTTTCAATGTATGGTACAGAGCAGCGGGAAAAAAAAAAAGAACAAAAACAAACAAACAAACAAACAAAAAAAAAAACACTATAGTATGGGCACAAAAAGAATCACATGGATAAATAGAACAAAGAAGAAGACCCAGGCATTATTACACAAACTGTAGGCATTGTCAGGTGAAAAAAAGCACACACTGGAGAAAAGGCAATCTTCAATAAACAAGAAACCTGGATGTCCACATTTACATGTAGAAGAATAAATTAAAACCATAGCTATAATCCTGCAGAAAGTTAACTCCAAATGTATCAAAGAGCTGATTAAGAAGAATGACAAAGAACATGCCAAACTGCATGGGAAAATGTCAATGAGTCCTCAACGCTATCTATACAAAGAACTGGAGGCAACTGAGTAGAGCAGGGTGAAGGAGAGGTGTCCCCACCCCAGGTAAGGGCACACCAATCGTTTGTCCAGTGCCAACCTGTCAGTTCTGAGAAAGATACATACAACATCATACAAGTGACATTGCATAGATTGAGAGGGGGGTGGGGGAGAGAGAGAGAGTGAGAGCAAGAGCGAGAGCAAGAGAGAGAGAGAGAGAGAAAGAGAGAGACAGGAAGAGAGAGAGAGCAAATCTGAAGGAAAGCAAAGCAGGGTATATGGGAAGATTTGTAGGGATGAAAGAGGAGTGATTATTATAATTAAAATATAATCTCAAATAGTTTTCCCCATATATATATATATGTATATATATATTTCTTATTTTTACATATTGATCTAAGTTCCCTCTCCCTCCCATTCCCCCTCCCCACTCCACAGGGAGGGTGATGCCTTGCTATGAACTAAGCAAGATTTCATATTTTATCAGCACAGAACATCCTTACTTTAAGACATGCCTTATGATGCTGAACAATCAACTATATTTGTGTTTGCCTCTGATGCCATAATATATATTCGTACTAGCCCTTTTTTTCCTAATGAATACTCTTCCAAAACTTGAAACTTTTTCTCAAACAAATCAACTCCCTATTAAATAATGACCATACAGAATACAATTTTAACCAACATATGCTTTCATGTTATTGTTTAGCTATTAGTGGTTGGTGAATTGATTCTTGTTTGCTATATAAACAGTTTCCTCTATTTTCAAATCGATGTAGGTCTTATCAATGCATGGTAATTAATGCACATGACAGATTGTATGTAATTCTAAAAAAATTAAATTTTTTATTGAACATTAAAAATCTCATTTTTTTGTGAAAAAGTATTTTGAGTGTTGTTTATTTCAGAATGTATTCATGATGTAACTCATTTGCTTCCCAATCTTTTTTTAATTTAAATTTGAGCAAGCTTGTTTTACATGTCAATCCCAGTTCCCTCAGTCTCCCCTTCTTCCCTGTCCCCCTCCCAACCCCCATCCCATCCCCTTTCTGCTCCCCAGGGAGGGGGAGGCCTTCTATGGGGGGATCTTAAAGTCTGTCACATCATTTGGAGCAGGGCCTAGGCCCTCCCCCGTGTGTCTAGGCTGAGAGAATATCTCTCTATGTGGGATGGGCTCCAAAGTCCATTCATATACTAGGAATAAATACTGATTCTCTACCAGAGGCCCTTAGACTGTCAAATCCTCCTAACTGACACGCACATTCAGGGTGTCTGGGTTGGTCCTATGCTGGTTTCTCAGCTATCAGACGGGGTCCATGAGCTTCCCCTTTGTTCATGTCATCTGTTTCTGTGGGTTTCTCCAGCTTGGTCTTGACCTCTTTGCTCATCACTCCCTCCCTCTCTGCAAATGGATTCCAGGAGTTCAGCTCAGTGTTTAACTGTGGGTGCCCAATCTTATCAGTACTCAAGAATAATCTTCAGCTGAATTGAAACATAGCAAGAGATTTAATTTACATAAATTGTTATTTTTTTATTTTTCATTGAAAAACACTTCATACACAGGAACACAAGCTACATGTTCTATGCCATTTATATTTTAAGCCCTAATTATATTTAAATTACTCTTCGTTCCTAGTACATTAACATAATTGTGTGTCAGCTAAATGTACTTACTGAATGAGGTATTTTTAGAGTAACCTGTAAGTCAATGAAGCCTTTTTTCAATTTTTACATACTTGCTTATTGTCTACTACCAGAAGGGCATGTCTGTCTTTAAAATTGCTTTTGCAAGTTTTTATATAAATACAGTTACATATGTATAACACTTTGAATATATCCACCCCCCATAACTACCTAATGAAGATTTTCTTGGCTCTTTTCTCCTCTCCTTTTTCCTTGTAGACAACATTATTTCTACTACCTTATAATATATACACATATATACACACATATATATGTAAGAGCATATAGGTGTTCATGCAAATGTGGCTTTATGATATACAATTTTTTAAAAAAGATCTACAAACCATGACTCAGAGAAATAGTCCATGTTCGTATTTCTGTTCCTGTTTTAACGTAAATGACATAACTTCATGGAATTGATTGCTAAAAAAATTGCATTGTGTACATTACTACTCTTTCTCATTCCTCTTTAACTGGACTCTTAGTTGGTTTTATATTTTGCTATTATCAACTGTGTAACCATAATCATTGCTGTGTAATTTCTGTGACATATTGAATTGGAATCCTTTGACTCAAGGGTTGGGTAACAGGGAGGACCAATTTTTGTTTTGTGAGAAGCATCCAGAATGACTAGTTATAGCCACTCTAAAAGTGGACATAGGATTCCTTTTTCTTATAGGCTCACAAGCATTTGTCTATTTGTTTTCTTAATAAGTTCCGTTCTACTTGGGTTAAATAGAATCCTACTACCAAAGAAGCTTCTAACACACACACACACACACACACACACACACACACACACACCACACAAACAACACAAACACAAAACTCACACATACACAAACACACAAATACACACACCACATCAAAAAAGTCAGAAAGGAGCTTCTCAACAACAGGGCAACTGGTGGAGTTTAGTATTTTTCACTTCTTTTATCCAAGTACATATCATCTTTTGAGAATGGTGTGTTCATTCATTAGCCCTCCCATTAATGATTGTTTTTCCATTGTTTAGTTATTTTAATCTTTCATCATGTGTTTCACTAAGAAATATTTTCTCAAAATTGGTAGGTTGAGTTTTCGTGTGCTTTTAATGAAGTTTGGGGATGAAGGAAAGAAATAAAGATGTTCATATGTAGCTACATTTCCTTAAGACTACAGCCATCTGTTTAATTTTGGTATATCTGATACATTTATTCAGTTAGTTACTTGATGATATTTGCCAAGGATCCAATGTAAATTTATAAAATAAAAATTAAGTTCTAAAAAGTGTTTGAAATAGAGAAAGGAGGATCTTGTTCTTATAATGTTAAGTGAAAAGAACATATGGCATAAATAATCTATTGTCATGAGAAACAAGGTGATTCATGTGTATATATGTACATGTATATAATACATATGTGTACATACATGTGCACATGTCTGTATGTATGTTGTATTATGAATGCATAAATGTATTTATATATGTATACATGTGATTGTATATATATGTATGTATGTATGTGTGTATGTATGTATTGTGTATCTATATGTGAGTATATTTATCTCTATGTATTTTATACACATTTTTTTTGTGCTCACCTCACCACAGGCGAAGGAGAACAATGGATTCCCTATGTTATCAACCTTCACTTAACCTGGACTAGATGAAGGAGAACAATGGATTCCCTATGCTACCAACCTTCACTTAACCTGGAGCTACATTTTTGGAGAGCAGTCATATTGCATTCTTTACTTTCCCAGTGTCTGGTGTTATAAATATGATGGCCAAACCCAGCATTAAAACAAACAAACAAAAGCATGTAGCTGATAATAATAATAATAGTGTTAATTAGTGAGGTATCTTCTATCCAATTCTTCAACTGTGTGAGCAGTTGAAGAAATCACTAAACGTCTTATAAAATGTCATCTGACATAAAAATCTGCATTTAAAAAGGACACAAAAAAAGATGATAGATGAACAGGAGGCATTATTGTTTATGGAATGAGAAGTAGAAGCTGGAAAATATGCAAGTCAATGTCTTAAACTATATGTTTCTTTCATGTGTGTATGCAGAATTGAGTTGTTAGCAAACTGAGGTCCTTCTTCCATTATTGATATATGGATGTCATTCCTGAGGTCTTTATGACTGTAAAAGAAAAGCTAAAGTAATTTTTGAGGCTAATAACTAAAGCAAATGAATATCCAGTAAGGTAATGAATCAGAAAATTAAATATAACTTTCAACAATGCAAGGGCACTTTTAATTTATGGACCAATACCAATCATTATATATAAAAAAAGAAATTTGGCAGAGTGTCTAATGTTAAGATTGAAATCAATATTCACAGTAAATCTTTTTAACTTTGAATTCTGAACCTATTTCAGTCCCTGCCTTGACTTCTCTCAGTGATGGAGCATAGGCTAGGATTGTAAGATGAGATAATTCCTACCCCCAAATGAACTTAAATAATGACACCAAAAAGATATGGCTCTTGGAGCACGGATATTGAACAGACCAACAACATGATGCCATTCCTGTAGCTGCAAGAGATCAACATCTAGGTAAGAGGACTAGATAACAAAGTCTTTAGTGCTCCACTACTGAACAACGGTTCATATGGTCCTGATTACACTAAGCATTGTCTGTAAGAGAGGCTGTTCATCAAAGCTTCCATACAGCTATATTTTAAAGGCATCATTTTGTACCTTTACCTGAAAGATTCCATTCAAAGCTTTGAAATAATTTAAAGGGAAGTCATATACTGCTTCCTTAAAGGTAAGGAGAATTAGTATAAAATTTGGATTAAAACAAAATTTTAAACCATGATTAAGTGGTAGGAATTTCTTCTATTATTGCTAACATGCTGCATTGGGTTAAAAAGATACTTATTTCATATGCATTTCTTAAAACAATGTACTTCCATGTTTATTTTTCATGTTTTATTACCAGTTAATGCTAATATCTTTTATTCTATGAATGGTAACTTTGAGAAAAGAGTTAGGCTAATCCATTTCAAGAGAAAGAAGCCCATTATGTAAGACAAACTTATACATGTTTAAAACTGTGCTTCAAAAATATTAACCATGCAAAGATTATGAATATATTAAACTGATATTCAGAAATGGTAGGCTATTTATATTCTTCATACTATTCAAGCAAACATAGCAACTAAATGGCATTCTAATATTTATATTAAATTATTCTGACACTGACAGTGATCTAAAGATCAATTATGGTTTTGAATAATCATAGTCATTCTGTGCACTGGTGGGAAAAAAACTCAGGTTACATATTTAAGTTCCAAATCATTCTATATGCAGGGGAACCATTCTTTATCATAAAGTCCAGGTGAGCAGTATTAGACATCTCCAGAATTTAGCAGATCACTTTATCTACAGCTTAAATAAAACGAATAAAACGATCATGTTTCTGTGACCTCAGATGTCGAATCCCAAAGTATCAAGAGCTAATTAAAGGTAAATATTTCTATGATCTGGGAAAACAATTATTTGTGGTAAATTTGCAATTTGCTATGAGTTATTTTAATTACTTGTAATACTGAATCTAGAACAGTATGGTGAGATTTTCTGAATACCAAGTATGTTTATAGCACCTGTGTAGTTATATCACCCTCAAGGGAAGGAGAAACACAGGAAGAACTCTTTTCACTGAATTGGAAGGATTCAGAATTAACCTGATTTTTTGAAGAAATATTACTCAATATTCATCAGTATCGATGGCTCCATAAGATGTCCATTGTTGTAGATATATTTACCAAAGTACCAACTTCTACTCATATTCTATTTATCCTATTTCCCTATTAATTCAAGAGAATGATCTCTATTGGAGTTTCCTTTCTGATACATTTCTTGATTAAAATAAAACAAAAGAAATATAATAGAAATGAATATATGTTTTAATTAAATTTTTATATAATATAATATAATATTAAATTTTATAACAACTGTTTGCATTTGGCATATCTATAGATATTGCTAAGACACTAAAGAGTTTGTGTAAATGTGTACCTTTAAACACACACCAAACATGTTAAAATTTATGGGAATATACTTCAGAATTCACTTTTCTAGCAACCTAAAATATATCTGCATTTTATTCATCACATCTGATCACATACATATTCATTATATGTTCATCTAAATTCCTGGTGAAGAATGATAACCCAGCACAGGTGAGCTAACAAAAATGAATACACTAGATGCTTAATATAAATCAGGAATTGCATTAAAATGTGGATCCAAGTAAATTATGAGGTATACTTGAGCTAAATGGACAGGAAATTGAGAATAAAGAAGTGAAGCTAATATCATAGTTTCTTCATAACTTAATTGAGCTTCCACACTGTTACAAATAGTGGAGCAGTCATAAAGGTAAAATTATCATAGGGCCTTTTTTTCACATTTAAGTAAATTATCAAAGAGTGAGCAGACAGGCAATCTTATATCCCTTGGCTAGTGACAGTCTTCTTTGTAGAAAACAAGTTTAGAATGCTATTGTATGTAATATAATTACTATATTACTTATTATCAAAAATGTTTATACCTTCACAAAGGGCAAATAAGTGAAAACTATTTTTACTGTACTGTGTTGTTGACATATTTGTCTCCGCAGAGATTTATAGATTTTACACACATCAAACAAAAATAGGGACTTTTGTTTAGTATAAACAGATATTCTTTTTAAAAAGAGTGTTGTAAGTTAAGTAAGTAGAGAAGTAATTTTTCATTTCTTCATTTGCCTTAAAATATTCATTAATCAGAGTTTAGTGCCAACACAGTGCAAGGCAAGAAAAAAAAGTTTAAATAAAAAGGAGGCTCTGTGCTGGAAGGTACAACTGAGAAGATGAACACAAAATAGGATGAATACTAGAGTTAAACAACAGAAATCATATGTAACACAAAAAAGAATGTAACCGAGGAAATCTGCTCAAATTGTTTGACAACACATAATTGATTTCTCCCAGACTGCAGCCAACAGTCTATGTGCACACAGTATTTCTGGAACAGCTTTAACCTCAAAAAAATTTTAAAAGATTAATGTGTAAGAGATTGTGTTTGAGAAATGTGTAATAATTTCCTTACTGTTTTGAGCCCATGTAGATGATTCAATGTAGTTATTTTAGTCATAAATGTTCCCTGGCCACATATAATTCAAATATTGGATGATCCCGAGGATTAGTATGCCTGCTCAAGGCATACTATATATATATCCTATTATATACAGGATATATATAATAGGAAGGGTGAGCCCGTGAAATTTCAATAATATTGTCACTTAAACAAGACCTGTAAGTTACAATACTAGCTGAAACTCCAGTGCGAAGGGGGGAAGTCTCACAAGGCCCCACTCTTAGATGAGTAACTATAGTAAAGTAACAGCTTTACTATAGTAAAGTAAAAGCTATACTATACTAAAGTAAAAGCATTGCTGTCTGTTTCACAAAATTCCCTGGCTTCCCTGGACAACTGACATCAAACCTAACTGAGCTGCAATCCTTGCCTGAATTAGTATGTTCACTTCATCCATCCTGAACATGATATAGGCAGTGTAATCTCTCAATGATGAACACCAATGAACACTTAAATATTTATGTTTTTATAATAGATTCCCAGTGTTAAGTAAATGACTATATCTATGCTTTCCAAGCTTTTATAAGCTTTATGCTACTTGAGGTAAGAGAAAGTAGACAAGAAAGCATCTAATATCCAATCAGAAACTGCTACATAATGCATTTTATCCCAGTGCCATTTAATTAACCGTGATAATCAAAATTTGACCAAGTTGCTACAAAACCTTCAAGTCCTGGTTGCTGGGGAACAGCAGCTTGCCTTCCCAAAGGCCTGTGAACTGATATTCCACAAACTTCCTACCCTTACATTTTAACATCAGTTACAAGTGGATTTATGTAAACAAAGTAAAAGTAGAGGGGTAAACTATTATTATTTCATCTTAGAAACATTTGTGTTTCTAATTTAAGTTCAGTTCAATTTCTAGAATATAACACAATATATTTTGATATCGTGTCTTAACATAGGACCTCAACAATTTGGTCCCAAAGATTCTGTTTCTTGATAATATCAACATCCCCAGGCACATTTTCAGGATTCTTCTTCTCTAGTAATATCACTGAGCATTCTGCTGCCAGACCCGGGAACTATAGAAAACCAGATTCTTAATGCATATGCACATATTCATGTTTCCTCCACCCACTTAACACCTTTGTGCTCAGATGATCAACCCTTTTTGTATGTTTCCCAAGGGTAGCCTTTTGAGGCTGCACTGAGCTTCATGCTTCCCTGGCATGATACTTTCCACTTTGTAGATGTCAAATGTGGAACGGAAGCATCACATAATTTAAGAGTGAAAATGAATGTGAGCCCTGAACACCAGTCACCCTTGAAGCAGAAAACTTAATGTGCATTCCAGAGAAGAAATCTATTGCATGGGACAAGGGCATAGGCTAGCAGCCAGGTCTAACATTCAGCTTAAAATATTGTTTAATAGAACACACCATGCCAACTCACTTGTAATGAAGTTTATCACAAATGGAGTTAGTTTTATTTTTTTCAATTACGATTTGTATATATTTTTAAATTTATGGTTATATTCATATATAATTCACATATGTACATGTATGAAGGAAATTTGGATAAAAGCACACACTTTCGTGTAAAAATCTGCATCTAAATTATGTACAATTTAGAGAGGCTGGCTCCATTCTGAAGGACATATAACACTCAGAATGCCTTGACTGTCAAGGAACAGTATACACTCACTAACCCATGGGGCAGGCAATCTGGAATGGGCAACTGTAGGAGAATGAAACTAAGTGCTGTAGAGTACATTAGACTGCAGAGCAAATTAACTCTTGTTGCATTGTGAGAAGAATTTTGATGAGATGGGAAAGGCAATCAAGTATATTTCACATTGCAGTAATGATAAGACAACTTTATATTCCAGAGAACCCTGTGTTTATCTTTAGTTGTCACTGAAATGAGGATGTATTACCATCTAAAATTCTTTACATAAAAAAGACTAAACTCTAAAATAAGGTCACGGTGTGACATCAGTAGTTTGTTAGAAGGCAATAGCTTTTGTAGATCTTGTAATTATTTTTAATTACAAATGTGAAGACTGAACTAATTGTGGCACCAATTTAAGGGAAATTATGCACAGGATAAATAGAGTTCATATCCATACTTCCTACGAACGCTAAAAGTTGCAAAAGGCACTGAGTGTTTGAGTCGGATTTGGATAGTTGTCAGAAATGATTACTAGAGTAATGGGAAGGTACATATCTTTACAAATTAAACAGCAGAGCTAAGGAGACAGTTCATTCAGTAAAATGCTTATTCCCAAATATGACCTAGGTTCCATCCCAGTACCTACTTATAAAAGTTGAGCCTAGTAGTACATACTTTAATTGGAGCAATGGGGAGGAGAACCTCTGGGTTTTCTCTCAGCTACACTAGCCTACTGATGAGCTCTTGTCAAAGAGAGAGACCCTATCTTAAAAATGCAAGGTATATGGCACTTTTAGTGTGACACATATGCACAGGTACCTGTTCATATATATGTACACACACATATGCAAACTACATATTTTTAGCAACTTAAATAAAAATTGAATAATTAATTTGTGAAATCAACATCTCACAGGTCTATTACAACTTTGTTGGGATGGTATGAAATATTTTGTTTCGAGAAACTGTTATGAAAATAAACTTTAAAAAGAAGAAAAGAGGCCTTGCTTGGTTGGAGTCTCACAGAGCACTGATGATATTGTCTTTAGCCATTCACCCAGTGTCTTAGGAGTCCATTTACTCATATTCATGTTTTTCCCCCAGTAATTGATTTTCCATAATACATATTTGCTTGGGGGATTCCTGAATCTAATTGGAATAAACACTCATAGGAATGTTTACATAGTTTTTTTCTCCTTTTTTAAATTTAAATTTGAAACAAATTTGTTTTACATGTCAATCCCACTTGCCTCACCTTCCCCTCCTCCCCTATCACCCATACCAAACCCTAGCCCATCTCCTTCCTGCTCCCCAGGGAGTATGGGACCTTCCATGGGAAGTCTCAAAGTCTGTCATATCATTTGGGGCAGGGCCTAAGCCCTCCCCCCTCATGTCTAGGCTGAGAAAATATCCCTCTATGTGGGATGGGCTCCAAAAGTCCATTACTATACTAGAGACAAATACTGATCCACTACCAGAGGCCCCATACACTGCCCAGTCCTCCTAACTGACACCCACGTTCAGGGGTCTGAGTCAGTCCTATGCTGGTTTCCCAGCTATCAGTCTGCATGAGCTCCCCCTTGTTCAGGTCAGCAGTTTCTATGGATTTCTCCAGCCTGGTCTTGACCCCTTTGCTCATCACTCCTCCCTCTCTGAAACTGGATTCCACGAGTCTGGCTCAGTGTTGAGCTGTGAGTATCTGCTGCTTCTGTCTACAAGAGCAATACATAGTCCCCAGTTTACAGAGTTTTGGAAAAGATAGGAGATAGCACCTAATTTAGCTCTGACTGTAAATTCACCTACACTTGTATCCACTTAAAGAAAATATGACAGGCTCTTATGCTTCAGTTAGACAAGGCTGCTTTTTAGAATGGATATACTTGGTAGAAATTAATGGAGACTTAATAAGACCTCCCAGAATTATACACTGAAGAATAGAGTTGAATTTCTCTAAGGCCATTCTAGAATAAGGAAGATGTTGTTTGTGTAGGCTTCTTTATACTTAAATGTGCTTAAGTGAAAGTAAATGATATTACAAAGAATACAATCAATGCAAAAGCAATCATTATTTAATAATTGCAAATTCACTTAATACACTTATTTGAAACTAGGAAATGAAAAAAATTTAAATTGCGTCTTTTATCTTTCCTCACACAAATGTTCGAATAAAAAAGCTCAATAAAATCATAAAAAGTATGTTACCTTCACCTCCAATTTCTACAGCCTTACATCATCTTTATAGGCATTCCAAATTAAATATGTCAGAAATAGTCCTGAGCACGTTTTACCTTATCCACCAGTGAGGTCAATTTACATTATGTAGCTTGAAGGCATACCAAAACATGAATGAACTTCTTATTCCCTTTATCCTGAGTTATCACACATGATAAAATGGAAACCTTATTGTTCTTATCTTGTAAGTTGTTCTCCTAATGATATAAGGAAGCAGAACAATGTATAAGAAATTCTATACTATGGAAATATCAGTGAATACTTAATCCAAGGAAGATCTAAACAGAGAATATAAAAAGAAGCATAAAAACATGTTGTTTAACCAATATAGAAGGCAAGGGGCAAGAAAAATGAAATCAGAGAGGAAATATGAGCATAAAATAGTGACATAGTAAATATAAATCAAGATATGACTTATGAAGAAAGATATATCAACACTCAAATGTAATGATGGATATGCAAGCATAGATGAATCAGGAAGTTACAGCATTGCTTTTGAGACCATTAGAGCTCTTGTTTCACTGGTAATTCTAGAAAGAGAAACATAAAGTTTGCCAGTCCTCAGTTCTTAGAGTAGGATTATCTAGGTTTTGTTGAGCCTTTTAAGGGAAATCAAGTTAAAAAAAAAAAGACAGCAAGACTTTAAGTTCTGCATCTGGCCTTGGGCAGAGACCCAAACCATACTTCTCTAGACACACTGAGATTTTAAAATACTCTATGTGAAAGTTAAATTTTCACTTCATACTTTTACTATTATTTTAGAATTATAAGTTTCTACTCATATTACATATTATTTGAAAGATTTTTATTTTCATTGGATTGGGTATACATTTATTTGAGGAATATTTTTATTTGCTTTAAAAATTGACACAAAACTGAGATACCACAAGAAATTTATTAAATTAGTTAAAATCCAAAACACTGGAAGTGATTTTAAAAATCAGAAATCCTCATTCATTAATACTAGCAATGTAAAACAGTGAAATCCATTTACTTTACAGTTTAGAAAGTTTCTTATAAAATGAAACATATATTTAGTACACAAATCCCAAAGCCACACCTATTGCTGTTTAACCAAGGAAGTTATGAACTCATATCCATACAACATTCTTGTATATTTAATGCCTTAATTATGACTCTAATAGGGAAAAGCAACCAACATGTTTTCAACAAATGAATGGTTATATGATCTAATGTACATTCATACCATGAACGGTTACTGTGTTAAAAAGAAATGAGTAAAGAATTTATGAAACATCTGGGGAAGAGGAGGGAGGGAGGAGAAAGAGGTGGGCATAAGTGGAGGGAGGAGGAGAACATGAGGGATAAGGAAGGTTGAGTTGGCGGAAGAACAAAGAAGGAGAGCAAGGAAAGAGATACCTTAATAGAGGGAACTGTTATGGTCCTACCGAGAAATTTGGCACTAGGGAAATTTCCAGGAATCCACAAGGATGACTCCTATTTAAAATCAAAGCAACCGTGGAGAGGCTACATTAAATGCCCTTCCCTTATAATGAGATTATTGACTTCCTTAAATGCCATCCTAGAGCCTTCATCCAGTAGCTGATGGAAACAGAAGCAGAGACCCACAGCTAAGCACTGAGCCAAACTCCTGAAATCCAATTGTAGAGAGGGAGGAGTAAGGGGTCAAGATCACCTGGGGAAACCCACAGAACAGCTGACCTGAGCAAGTGAGAGCTCACCAACACTAGACTGACAACTGGGGAACCAGCATAAGATCCAACCAGGCTCCCTGAATGTGGGAGTCAGTTGGGGGGACTTGGGTAGTCTATGGGGTCTCTGGCAGTGAAACCAATATTTATCCCTAGTGTGCGGCTTTAGGAGCCCATTCCACATACAGGGATACTCTCTCGGCCTAAATACTTATGGGAGAGTCTGCCTCAATGATGTGACAGACTTTGATGATCCTCTAAGGGAGGCCTCATCCTCCCTGAAGAGTGGATGGGGGGTGGAATCGGGAAGGTGGGGGGATAGGAGAACCAGTGGGAGAGGGAACTGGGATTGATGTGTAAAGTAAGATTGTTTTTAATATAAATAAAAATACATATTTTTAGAAAAGGAAGAAAAAAAATTTGTGGAAAAATCTTAAAAATACATATTGCTAATTGAAAGAAGCCAATATGAATTGAACACATACCACATGATTCTAATTATGATAATATTCATTTTGGAAAAACAGACCTATGAGGGAAAAAGGTCAGTCATTACTTGGGGCTTGGGGTGGTGAAGGTGGAGTGCAGGTGACTTTTTAGGGCAGTGGAACTTTTCTGAATAACACCATGGTGGTAGATAACTGCTATCATGCATTTGTCAGAACTCACACTGGTAATAAAGCAGGAGAGAATTCTAATGGAAACTGTGGGCTCCCTGTCCACCCTCCGGTACAGATACAGCAGTCTTCATTGCTTTCTCTATAATTTTGACATGAACCTAAAATTGTTCTAAAAATAAAAACTCCTTATTTTAAATTTGTGTTTCATTTGCTTTGTAATTATATGTATAGGGGTATGTGTTTGTTCAAGTGAGAGCAGTGTTTGCAGAAGCCAGAAGAGGGTGTCAGATACCTTGGGGCAGGATTAGCAGGCAGTTGTGACCTACCACACCTGGTTACTGGGAACTCATGCTGGTCCTTCACAAAAGCAATGGGTGCTCTTAACCACTGAGCCAATTCACCAGCCTAAAAACTATAAACAAAAATGATTAGAGAATCAGACCACATAGTACCTGATCACAGTGAGGAGGAGCTGGCCAGGTGAGGGGTAACAAAAATGAGCTTTCTGATTCTGCCATTAGATTTTCTTGTGTGACACCCTGTCATCATGGAAGATGGATTATTTCTGAGTTTCACATCAAATGACTCACTATTGTATATCCTCATTACAGCCTGTGTATATGTTGATTAACAATTTACAGTTCCAATAGGTTTTTGTCATAGCAAACTTATTTATACATAACATTTTATTTTATTTTTTAAATAGAGTTTTATTTAAATTAATAACAATCTTATTTTACACACCAATCCCAGTTTCCTCTCCCTACCATCCTCCCTTGTACCCCACCAATCCTCCATTCTACCCTCTATCCACTTCCCAGGAAGTGTGAGGCCTCCCATGACTGATCAACAACATTTGTGACATCATTTGGGGCAGGACCTAAGCCCTCTGCCATGTATCTAGGTTGAAAGAGCATTCCTCCATAGGGAATGGTCTCCCAAAGCCCATTTGTAAACTAAGGATACAAACTAGTTCCACTGCCAGAGGTCCCGTAGAGGCTACCTTAAATGTCCTTTTCCTATAATGAGATTGATAAATACCTTATATGCCATACTAGAGCCTTCATCATGTAGCTGATGGAAGCCGAAGCAGAAATTTGCAGCCATGCACTATGCCTGGAATACGTTTGTAGAGAGGGAGGACTGATGAGCAAAGGTGTCAAGACCATGCTTGGGGAACCCAGAGAAAGAGATGATATGAGCAAGTGGGAGCTCTTGGAACCCATTATGACAGCTAAGGAACCAGCATGGGACTAAACTAGGCCACCTGAATGTGGGTGTCAGTTGGGAGGCCTGGGCAGTCTATGGTGCCTCTGGCAGAGGAAGACATATTTTAAATATCCATCACTGAGCCACTACAAAAAGAACTTATTCAAAATAGGTCTTCATGTAGCAATCTATCAATCAGCTGTTTTTTTTTTTGAACAACTATTCCACTATATTGAAAACAGCTAAATAATTCTATTTTTTCCAAAGAGTCAAAAAATGAATCATTCACTCACATACTCTGTCTACATAAAGCCACACATCACATCTGCTTTGACCTGTACATGTGTCATTTATCATCTCAATGCTTCAAATATTTCAGCACATTGGCTAATGTTTGCATATAAGTATTAATTTCGAGTGTTTTAAATATTGCATTTCACTTAAGCCTCAAAACAATTCATATTATTTAATGATTAAGATTCCTCACAACAAAATGGGAACTTAGAAATAATAACTATGTCTGGAAAAATGACCAAATTATGAATGGCCAAACTATGAATGGCCATGGTTCCAGCAAGTCTCTGGACTCCTCAGGGAGTCCTGTGCCACCAAGGACACACTCTCATATGTATGTATGCTTGTTCAGGGAATTTAGAACAAGGAAACAATGTTTACATGCCACATAATTGCTACATTTTAGAAAGCCTGCCCTCTGATCCTCACTGTTTTTAGTAACAGGAATTATCTCTAAAAGATAATATAGACATAGAAGTTCCTGTCCCTATAATGTGGAAGCTTATTGTGTTCCTGACATCCTGCTTCACTATGTAGGCCCTGGGAGAACAAAGATGAAAAGCTTTCCTCTTTCTGTGCAACTTTCAAAAGGGCAGCAATTACCATGACAAAAAGGAAGGGCTTCCTTGTCACTGGCATTTTGCCACTATTAATTTGTCCCAGGACAGTTTCCCGTCAAGTGCCTTGCATTCTGTTTCTAACATGAAAAACTGCACTGCACAGGTAGTAATTGCTGTTGCTGTGTTTAGCGGCTGGCAGAACATCGGCCTGTATATTTTCCATTTCCACGAGCTCCAAGTCATTTAGGTAGTCAAGAGACACATGTGGTTCAGAGAAGGAAGTCTTCAAAGATAATCCTTATCTTTTGCAGGATAATGATGATTGTGGGATATGTTGGTTTTCCTTTTTTTTTTTTTCCTTCAGGCAAACATCTTCATGAACCAACCCTTGAAAAATAATTCTAGTAGGGGCATTATTTCCATTGGAAACAAAAATGATGATGTCAGTATAACTGACAGTCAGATCAATGGTGTCCTATGAAACCTTAGATTTAGTTAAGATTTCTATAAATTATTATTTACCATATATATATATATATATATATATATATATGTACACATATCTATTTAATCTGCCCAAGGCTGTTTATAAGTAGTTTTTATTCTACTAATCAATCTGCTATAAGTGGAATCTAAACAAAGTTCAGAGATTTTGTATAAGTGATAAATATTTAATTATATTGAAGATGGTTCTTAAGTATGGATTTTGATGACTTTGAGAGAGCCATTAGAAGTCTGAAACTATGGCTATAAATTCCATCATGTTATTGACCAGTAGACTCAATAGCATGTAAGAGGTTCACAGCAGTCTCTAAGTGAATAGTTTCCAGAAAAAGGATGAACTTTACTAGACATCTCAAATAACTATGGCCTGAGACTTAGATGTTATTGAGAAAGGAATTTATTACCAGTACCAATACAGAAAGTACATGCCAAGTATCTATTGCTGTGAAGAGACACTATGACCACAGCAACACTTATAAATGGCAATCTTTAATTGGGGTGGTTAACATTTTCAAAGGTTTTATTCACTATCATCATGGTACAACATAGTGGCATGCAGGCAGACATGGTGTTGAAGAAGTAGCCAAGTGTCATACATCATTTATTGGCAACAGGAAGTAGTCTCAGTCACCGGGCAGTCTCTTGAGCATAGGAGACTTCAAATCAATTCCCGGACAGTGACACACTTCCCCAACAAGGCCACATCTCCTGATAGTGCCACTCCCTATGAGATCATGGGGGCCAATTACATTCAGACTACCACATCAAGTAAATAAAAAATTACAAGCAGTTTGGGTGTGTCTCAGTGCTTATCTTTCACCCATAGGCTAATCAAGATGACCTCAAGCAGACACTTCTAAGATGTGATCATCTGCTAGGTCTTATTGCTCAAGGTTACTGCAGATAAAGTGGGGTATACTGAGTTACAATTAAAGGCAGTGAGAAGGATTGCTTCAGAAAACAAAACAAAACAAAACCAAAAAATAAAATTAAAAAATTAAAAAAAAATAAAAAATAAATAAAACCTTCTTTGTGTAGAGCCGCTTGAGCTAATTCCTGGAATTTCCAACTTGCCCTTGCCATGGCCTATTTTACATCTTCGTACACATCGAAGTGGTCACCACAATTAGATGAGAAGGTCCCTTCCAATTAAGCTCCTAATCTCTTCTACTAATTTACCTTCTGTTTTAAGCTTAATGTAAATCCATTCAGGCAAAGTGTTCAATTAACAAGTTGCAACAATTCCTTAATGCTAAGCTCTAGCACTATGGGGCATTTTAATAAACAAAATGGATGTATACTGAAATTGAATTATGGATAGAGACTCAGGTATCCCATGATTGGGGGAATGGTGGTTGCATCTGTACTCCCAGAACTCAATTGGCATAGTCAGGAAGACACAACATTGAGACTGGTCTGGTCTAATAGTGACTTAACATTTTAGCCAGAGATACTATGTGGCAACTCTGTCTCAACAACAGACAGCAAGCAAACAAGGAAAAAATCAAAACAAACAAACAAGGACACAAAAGAGACAGACAATAAATTGGCATGAATATGGAATTTCTAGTAGATGAAATTACATCATTGATAACAAATGAAATTGAATTTCAAGTAAAATCACTTAAAAATTGTTGGGAATGGTGATACATAAATATTACTTTGTAGATAAAGAATTCAAACCTATTTAGTGGAAATTTTCAGGTAGGGAAAGAAGGTTAGGCAAAGAAAAAAAAGTCTATCTAGTAAGTGTTGTGTGGGGTAGTGGCCACGGTGGTTGTGCTGTGAGTGGTGAGCTACAGCTACAAATGATGAGGCATCAAACAATGAGTTTGAGACAAATTGAACTAAATGCTTTGAGATCAAAATTAATTTGTTTTAAAAGTTATT
This sequence comes from Phodopus roborovskii, assembly GCF_943737965.1. Taxonomy (NCBI): domain Eukaryota; kingdom Metazoa; phylum Chordata; class Mammalia; order Rodentia; family Cricetidae; genus Phodopus; species Phodopus roborovskii. The sequence continues at coordinate 13,178,489 of NW_026125397.1, forward strand.
TTTACATTTCATTTGTTTAAAAACTTCAGGATTTTGTGTACTCCATTCTAAAATTTTGATTCTCCTGGAGCAAGAACCAGAAATTTCAAGCTTTAATCAAATGTCCATGATCACTCTGGTACAAGCAGAGGAAGGAATGTACTTTAAGAATGACATCATCACTACCTCTACTTTTATTCTTGAGGGACAAAGAAAAGCCTGAGTGTTTCTTTTTATTTCTATTTCTTATTTTAGTGACATTCTAAATCATATTTGTTACCTGTGATCATTAGTTTCATATCCCTTCACTATCCTAAACATAGGTTTTATTCTCAAAATAAATATCTATCTACTCCATCATGGTTTAAGAAGGATCAGGATAAACAAATAGGCCAAATATATAGTTACTTATAAAAGTCAAAACTTATAGTTAGATGTGTTAAATTTTCTATATATATATAGAGATGTATTTGAAATGCATAGGCATTCTTCAAACCTTTCAAAGACCTACAGAATATGGCATTGAAAATGGTTTAGGGTTTTTCTTGACAGTGAGACATAACTGCTCCTGGCACTTGCATCTGCATCAGAAAGGAAGATGGACTTCAAAGAAACTCGTTATGGAGTTTGCCTCTAACATATGGCAAGACTAGCCATTTGGGCAAGATACTGTTCTTGTCTGGACTGTTTGACTTTATGCTGTAAAAACTGGACATGCAGGACCCACAGATTGCTGATACAAGATGGTCATTGCTACAGGATTCCTGCTTCATGGAAGAGTCTGCCAGTCAGTCTGCAGGACACAGACAAAAGTGACTGACAAACTGCCAATACAGGCGGACAGTTTAAAGTTTCCTGCTTTGCTGAGGAGTCTGGTAGACACACTATGGCCTATGGGCTGAAGATGCAACATTACAGAAGAACTTTGGGTGACTGACCAGGTGAGTTGTCTCTGTCATTTCTAGAGTTTATATGTTACTCTTCTGTGGTCTTTGAGGGAGTTGAAGACAGATTGGTATGGTTACAGTTTTCCTTAGTTAGGACTAAAGATAAATTACATATAGGACTTAAGACTCACAAAGATAGGATAGATGTTGGAATATTTTCTTTAAATTTTGTTACAGGTTAATGGACTAAGTATTAACTGTTGTTCTTATTTGATAATTGTTTTGTTATGTTATATATTTTACTATGTTATAGTTAGAGAGAAAAGAGGAGATGATGGGAGATGTCATTCTATAAATATGTTTCTCTTATTGGTTAATGAATAAAGCACTGTTGGCCAATAGAAAAGCAAGATAGGCAGGACCAGGAGACTCGAAGGAGAGAGGAAGTAGTAGGGGGAAGAGTCAAGATGGAGGATGGAGAGAGAAGACCATTCCCTCTCTCTGGTAAGATGAGACCATGTGGAAATATTTAGAATAATAGAAATGGGTTAATATTTAAGACAGATCTAACTGATAAGAAATTAGTAACTGTCCAACAGCTCTATATCTAATACAGAGTCTCTGTGTATTATTTAGGGTTTGTGTGGCTATAGGACCAGACTGGTGGGGGAAAAACAACTCATAACACTACTCATTTGCACTATGCTAACTGTAACAACAGAAATGAAGAGTAAAGGGTACCCTTAACAAAGTGGCTTTGTTAAGGCTTTACCTTCCCACAAACAGCACAACAACTGAACTTCAAAAGAGCACATACACAGGTTTAGAGATTACCAAATTATCATTGAGTGACAACTATGTATAGAACCCAATAACTTGCTGAGGTAGATGATGAGTTCATCTCTAATCCATCCATGGTGGTAAACAAGTGTTTCAGGTAGCATTTGGTAAAGTACAGGTTGCAGTAAGAAAAGACTTAAGACAAATAAAGAAAATCCCTAAAACTATTACAGTAATCCACACTCTAGCAAAGTTTATAAGAGCAGGTAAGGAATACTTCAAGATCACATTACATTACACCATCTTCAAATCTAGAGCTCAGTTTATGCAACAACACAATATATTTATCTTAAAAAAAGAATAACTCATCATACTTTTTAGGTTATCCATGCCACCTTTCCCTTTGCACTCCTTAAAATTACAAAAGTCTCCCTCAAAACTACTTAAGAGAATAAAAATAAATGCATAGCCACTGGCTTCTTGGCTTTATAATTTTCATTATTATATGTTGCTTTCACAAAAAGTCAAAATGGTTCTTATTTTTCCTTGCACTTCTTTGCCTACCTGTTTAAAACAGATACAGTACATTGAAATGATTCATAGGAGGCCTATTAAATTAAAACAAAATTTTAGCATAGCAAACTTAATGAGGTTATATTAATTAGCATGTAAAAGATACAACTTTTTCCAAACAACTCTTACAGGTTTAAATGCTGAACTTATTTTGCAAAGTCATACACCTCAATACTTGTATAAGTGTCCCATAGGCCTATATTTCCATGAACAATAACCATAAAAAATAAATAACAACATAATACTATTTAATTCTTTCTCAACATTTTTATGTACATATTCTGCATTATTTCTGACCCTCCCATGACCTCCTTTGTAGGCACTGCAGAATGACACACTTCTAATTTTCCTCTTCTGAGATTGTCCTATACCTATGTATATTCACAAAAAAATCCTTTATATGATAACAATTTATGTTCCTTTGTCTCACAGAAGAAAAATCATAATCCAAGGAAAAATTTTTGATACATCACCACCTGCGTTATCTGACATTAGAATTGTTTCCATAACTATCCAAAACTGCCCTAAAAGCAATTTCCATGATACAGAAGGAACTTCTTGATGAACAACCATTTTTGATCATAATGGAAATAACTGCATACCTACACTACATTATAGAATTGCCTTTTTATTTTACCTTTCTCTTTTGCAAAACTGAGGATTGGACCTAGGGTCATGTGTATATCAGCATGTCTGTGGTCTCTCTCTCTTCTTTTTTTTTTTTTTTCATTTTTCATTTCTAAATAGGCCTTCAGTTTCTATTGAGTCTGACACTGGCCCAGTGAGCTCTTAAACTCACGATCTTCCTACCTCAGCCTTCTTAGAAACTAATATTCTAGTCTTATATCACCAGGAAGGAAGGTGTTCTGCTACATTTCTGAATTTTCTATAATCACATCCACCCAATGCAACAGTGTTTATTATCATATCATCTAAATCAGAAATGCGAGAATTTTCAAAATGGTGATTAGTGTAGAAAGCATAAAACACCCACTGTACATGTTTGTGCATTTATTCTTCATATTGGCATTATTGCTTATGTTTCTATGGGACACAGCTTTTCTGATAGACTCTCTACAATTTTTAAGTGACACATAGTAGTAATATGATTTCTATAATTTGAGGAATTTCCTGGTGGTTTTGAGATCCTTTTAATTACATTCTAAGAAAATTAAAAATGTATTGCTTTAGATATTATGCTAATGAAATGCACTAACTTTTTAAAGATAAAATATTTGTGCTCAATAATGTAAAAAATAAGTTAATTCAAGTTCAAGATACTAAGCATAACATTGAAATAAATTTTATTGTCTTAATTCAAAGGATGCTGGAATAAGCAAAAACTTATATTTTGGACATTTCAGTATTAATGTTGGAAATTAATGAGCACAAACAAAGTAAGAGATATATTTCAAGTTAGAAGAATTAGAATATCCTAAGTCTGAATATAGGAAATACTTTCATCTGTTCTTATAAAGAATGATAAAAGTATATTCTATAATGATTAATTCAATTTTGTACTTATTAATTTATTCCCTTGTTCGAAGTCTAGTATTTGACCACTATAACTCATTGTTAATAGCTGTTGAAAACTAAGATAATTAGTCTATATTGAACACCGCTTTACTTCTATGATTATCCAGATTTTCTTTATTTTTCTTTTTAACTCAGGTCATTTCCAAAAGCAAAAGAGCATCTATTTCAGCTCAACTGTTAAACACAGAAAAGTATTAGTTAATAAAACAAAAGAGAATTACACCGATCATTTTATAGTGACTACATTAGCAAGCTGTCATTAGCTCTTTAAGACTTTGGGGTAAACTGAAGAGAACAAGAGATACTCAGTCCTGCAGTCTAGGAACCATCTGGAGAAGCCAGGGGTGTAGAAATTAAAAATACTTAAGAAATTCAATGCATTAATGGGTAAAGGAAATGCAGAGAAATGGTTCCAAATGGAATGGGAAGTAGTAAGTGTTAGTATTCAGGCATCTGCACTGGCCTGTCCTTGGGTTTGACAGGATACACCCTCAGCTGCAGCCACTAAGAGCACCACCTGTGCATATTTACCATGATTCCTTTTAAAAGGGCCCTGCCTACCTCCCATCCTTCTCCCTCTCCCTCCCTCCCTCCCTCCCTCCCTCCCTCCCTCCCTCCCTCCCTCCCTCCCTCCCTCTCTCTCTCTCTCTCTCTCTCTCCCTCTTCCTCTCTTTGTCCCTCATTCCTCCCTTGCACTGCTCCTGTCCCTGGACAATAGTCTTCCCACTGCCCTTTCCCCCTTTTATGATCTCCCTTCCCCCAAAATACCCTTCTGCTTGAACTTTGTCACACTTGTCACACTGCATCTTTCTCTCCAGGGTTGCTTTTCCTAAATTACAACATTAAGACCTTCTCAAACGTCTGTTATAGACTATGTCTACTGCATTGAAGGTCAAGTATTTAGATAACAAATTGGGAAAGATGAACAGGAAATTTAAGAGAACCAGATATTTTGAACATAATACTTGATAAATTCCATAATTAGCAGTGAACTTCAATAAGTTGCACTACTTTTAAGAAAGCACAATACAACAGTATCTTTTGCATAATTTGAACATTAAAAAAATAAGAGAACAACTTTTCATTATTCTGTGCGCATTTGGCCATTTCCATCAGTCTGATGATTTCTTTTTCTTGTTTTGATGATCTGTCACAATATGCATTAGGTCAGAGTACAAATAAAGTCATTATCAGTCTGTATGTGAGGTGGCAGATGTTTCAAGCCATCACTATTTCTGTAGTTTTAAACGACAATCAAACATGCATTTTGAAAAAAAAAATCGTCTCTGATAAAAATGACAATGTAAAATTTCAATCTCAAAAACATAACAGGATGCTCTAATGAGATACATGAGTCTGAGAATGAACTAATCTACCACATTTTATTCTTAGAGTCATATGGATGTGCTGTAGGACACAAGATTTCCTTAATGAAACCCTGAATCTCCATTTACCAAAAAATATAAGAAATAAGCCCTTGAGAATGTGTCAGATACATTTCATCAATCATAGTCATTTAAGAAAAGAGAGTTGATGCTTAATTCCTTCTCTTAAAAGGGAATTTTCCGGCCCAGGAGATGGCTCCCTAGGAGCAATTGTCAAGTCTGACAGCCTGAGTTCCACCTAAGATTCCACATGATGGAAGGAGAGAAATGATTCCTGCATGTGCTCACACAAATGAATATACAAATATAAAATAATGCAGTAATCTTTTTGTAAAAAAGTATAAGAATATTAGTTAAAAAGTGTTGTCTACATTTACGTGACCATTAATGGTAACTTGCCAATCACCAAATACACTTTCAAACTTCAGAAACAATGAGATTATTTTGATAGGACACAGCAAAAATCCTTTTATAAAAGAAGTGCCCTATAGCTAAAGGACAAAACTGGGACTAATCTCAGCACTCAAGAAACAGAAGAAGGTGGATCTCTGGGAGTTCGAGGCCAGCCTGGTCTACAGAGTTAGTTCCAAGACAGCTGTGACTGTTACACATAGAAACCTTGTATCAAAATAATCACTACAACAACAAAAAGTTATTATGAGTATGCTTAAAGTTCTTAAAGAGGTTATGAATGGATCCATTGATGAAATGTACAAAAACACACAGGGTTCATTCTCAAGAGTAGAATGAAATAAAGAAAAACAGTTCAAGACATGGAAGTAGAAATGAAATCATTAAAGAAAATCTCAACTGAGGTAAAACTTAGTGAAAACTTCAGGAGTTCGAACAGAATCTTCAAAGCAAACATCACCAACAGGATATAAGAGACAAAAGAGAGATGTGGTGTTATATCAAAACACAAAGCAAGCCACAACTAGTTAGCTATAGAAGCTGGGCAGTTGTCACACAGATCTTTAAATCCAAGATTCAGGAGTTAAAGGCAGATGGATATCTGTGAGATCAAGGAGGGCTACATTAGAGTGAATCAGTCTAACAAAGAAATAGAGCTCACAACTTTAATTCCAGCACTAGAAAGGTAGATAATGTCTATGGTGGCATTCTGAGATTTAGTCTTCAGCCATATTGAGGAGAAGAAGCAGTCTGAAGCTTGGAGGAGAGCTTGTGGAGACAGGACCAGCCCTTTCAGCCTGAGGTAGAGTTAAGAGCTAGTGGCTTGGCTGCTTTGCTTTTCTCTGATCTCAGTGGCTCTATGAGATCATAAACAATATATCACCGCAGACAGAATGTCAGGTCTTGAAGACAAGATGGAAAAAAAGGATACTTAATTCAAAGAAAATGATAAATCCTGGAAAACAAAAATTCAAGCAGAAGTTATACAGGATAGCTGGGACACCATGAAAAGACTAAATCTATGAATAATAGGAACAGAGTAAGAAGAAACTCAGGACAAAGACACTTAGAGTATTTTCAAGGAAATACATAATAGGAAATTTCCCTAATCTAAAAAAGAAGGTGCCTGTAAAAGTACAAGAAGAATACAGGACACCAAATAGACTAGATGAAAAAAGAAATTCCCACAATGCATAATCATCAAAGCACTAAATATATAGAACAAAGAAAGTATTAAAAAGGGAGAAAAGACCAAATAACATATAAAGGCAGACTTATTAGAATAGCAGCTGAGTTTTCATGGGAGACCCTAAAAGCCAGGAAAGCCTGAACAGACTGTATATAAACTATAAGAGACTACAGATGCCAACTCAAACTATTCCTAGCAAAACTTCCAATCACAATAGATGAAGGAAAAAAAACATTCCACAATAAAAACTAATTTTAACAGTATCTACCTAGAAATTGAGCTCTAAGGAAGGCACAAGAAAGAGAACTTCAATTTGAGATTAACCACACCTAACAAAACATAGGGCATAAATATCAGATCAGCAAATCAAAGGTGGGGGGAACCCACACCACAACAAAAAAGGAATCACAAGAACTGCTCATTGGTAACACTCGACACTAATTGTTTTAATTTTCCAATATAAAGAGACAGATTAGCAGATTGGATAATAATGCAAAAACCATCCCAATTCTGTACCAATGAAATACATCTGAACAAAATGGAGAGACACCACTTCAGGATAAAAGGGAGGAAATATATTCCAGCAAATGAACATAAGAAACAAGAGGGCAGCAATTTTATTAACTAACAAAATAGACTTCAAACCAAACTAATCAGAAGAGATAGGAAAGGACACTATATACCCATCAAAGGAAAAATTCACCAAGAGGATAGTTCAATTCCAAACATCCATACACCAAATACACTGTCTTAGCATGTCTATTGCTGCAATAAAACACCATGACCTAAAAGAGAATTGGGTAGAAAAATGTTTATTTGGTTTACACTTCCATATTGCTTTTTATCATCAAAGAATGTCAGGACAGGAACTCAAACATGGAAGATACCTGGAAGCAGCTGATGAAGACGTTGTGCTGGATGCTACTTCCTGGGTTGCTCCCCATGGCTTGCTCAATCTGCTTTCTTAGAAATCTAGGACCACCAGCCCAGGGATAGCACCACCCACTATGGGCTAGGCGATCCCTCAACAATCACTAAGGAAATGCCTTACAGCTGGATAGTATGGAGGCATTTTCTCAATTGAGTTTTCCACCTCTCAAGTATTTCTAGCTTGTGTTAAGTTGACATGAGACAAGCCAGCAAAACAAAACCATTGTCAATTTGACATACAAACACATTTCTGTTAAGCCACAACCACTCTTGCTTGCCCCCAAGACCTTACATTAAAATCATAAATAACTTTAAAAGTCCCGTGGGCTTTACAAATTTACACCTATTTAAATTTCAGTTCCCCAAATATCTAATCTTTCTAAAATTCAAAACATTTGTTTTAAAAGTTCTTAATCTTTTACCAGTAAGGTCCAGTAAAAACCAAAATTATAATTAAATACCTTCATATTTCAAAAGGGAAGAACAATAAACAGTCAGAATCAAACCAAACAAAACCAAACTCCAATTGTATGAACAACAAAGTGTCCAATACCCGGGATCACTCTTCTTCTGGGCCCCTCCAAGGGGCTTGGGTCAGTTCCTCTGTCCCCTTGATAATTATCACGTAGATATAAAGAACTTGTAAGGTATAAGCAAGCAAAAGAACACACCGAGGCATGCCATTACATGGTTCATGCGCTCACTGAGACTCCATTGGGAAAAAATTGTACTTTTCATTTGTAAATAATTATCACACGCAGGTTCTTGTGCTTTTCCTTGGCTCTTTGTTTGTTTCATCCTATTCTGTTTTTTGTGTGTGTTTATTTTGTCTTACTTTATTTTACTTTCATCAATATTTAGATGCATATTTCTATTATTAATGAGAGAAAGAAAGAAAGTCTGGATTTGGGTGAGTGGGGCGTTGTGGAGGATCCGGGAGTTGGGAGAGGGAAACTGTAATCAGAATATATTGTAATAAAAATCTATTTTCAATCAAAAGAAGGAATATATATATACATATGTATATGTATATATATATAGGGATAGACTTTTATATGTAACTAATGTTCTTAATATGTAGATTAGTCATGATGTCATAATTATATCACAAACTGAGTTTCTGAAGAAAAAGTCAACCAATTGCTAAACTCTTATTTCAAAGAACATAAACATAAAACTATGTAAGCACTAATTAGTAATAAAATGAACATTTGCAAGTGTATGTCTTTTAACAGTGTTATGGGGACTAATCATCACTACTTTACTTTTAAATTCATGCTTTGTAAATAACTGCAAAGCTTGATATCATCATTTTCCCTCCCGTTAAGTCTACTCTCACTCACAGTATTTATTCTTATAAGAAACATCCCTGAGGTTAATTATCTCTCATTGCTTCACTAATATACAGCCTTCTCATTAAGCAAAGACTAATAGTTTTCAAACTACTATATAAAGGGGAAGAAAGGTCATGAATTATTAGATTGATGGGATAATAAAGTAATAATCAACAATATTCCATCTATTAAAATTTCTTCCATATAGCTGACATGTTAAATTCCAGTAGTGCCTAGATATTCAGAAGAGTTCTAAACACATGGTCCAGAAGCTAATAATATACGTTTGTAAATTAAGATCACAAAATATAGCTGGCCATGGTGTTGCTCAGTTTGAATCCCAGCACTTGAATCTCAGAGGCCAGAGAATCTCTGAGTTTTAAGCCAGCCTGGTTTACAGAGTGATTTCTAGGACAGCTAGGGCTACACAGAGAAACTTTGTCTTAAAAAACAAACAAAGGACCACTGAATATATTTTCCATATTCTAATAAACTTATTTTTTCATGTATTGACCTCTTTTATAATTTCTCAACATTTTATAAATGATTAACATAATGCCTTCCTTACATGTCCATTGTCAATACTCATTGAATGAAATATTAAGATAATAGTTTTCTTAGACCTCCATCACAACTGTTAAAATTTCACAGAGACACCTCAGACTTTATAGGGAATTAAGTTCTGGCTAGTATACTGGCTTCTTGTCAAATAAAACAACTTGAAACTGAAAAAAGTAATTCCTGAATAACTATGTATAAATTTAACTTATTATTTACTTGGGTGAAGAGAAAACCTAGTTGAGTAATGAAGGCCTGCTATCCTTGAAATATTTTAATGCCATCTTCAAACAGCACAGAGTTGAGTAAGATGCCATCCCATAGTGTAGAGTAGCAACAATTAATGGACTATTACCAGTCTTCTATAGTTGCAGATATGAGTCATTAGAATAGTGCTTGGACATTTATATCTTAGTACTATATAGATGAGTGCACATGTATGTTCTCTCACTCTGTGTGTGTGTGTGTGTGTGTGTGTGTGTGTGTGTGTGTGTGTGTGTGTGTGTACATTTTGATTTTGGGACACACCTACTGTGGATACCTGCTAATCTGTATCTATTAATGAAACAAATCTGTCTTAAAACAAGGTAGACATGTTGGAATTTGTAGCTCTCAGTACACAGCAGCATTTAAATCTTCCACTCCTCAAATCAAGTAGCACGTTAAGCTCAGAGAAAATAAAGCTTCCGTGGTCAAAATTAGATAGTGCTAATTATTAAGAATGACAATCAGCATCACCATCGTCATGAGTCATCTATTATTTAAGAAGGTAGCCAACTGAGAAATACTTAGATTCTCGACGAAAATGTCTCCTGCTTGTGTATTTCCTCATATGAAAAGGAACCAAAAACCATGCATAGTAACCATATAGTAACCATCCCGCTCAGAAAGTAATTCTGAAGTTAAAAGAGTCAGTGTCCTTGGCCTGTCCATCTGTGTGGGTTCCATGAGAAAAGGTCCTGAGTTCCACCCTGCTTCCCTCTAACTGTTCTCTCTATGTGTTGTATACCCATAAAGCCTCCCCTACATCACTGTGTAAACATGAGATGCACATGGATAACAGTAACACACATACTAACATGGATGGGGGAGAGAGCATGTTTTAGATTTTAAGCCCTTATTTTTAGTTTTTGAGGTATGCTTAGGAAGTTGGACTGAATCTCTGGTGACTTAGGCAGTTATTTTATGGACTTTATTTCAATTATATTAGTATTGACATTGGCTATTTGATATTCTGGTGTAAAGGAGATTATGGCATAATTTTATTTTTACAAACATCCCAGCCCTTTCAAGAGTGAAGTATGTTAAGCAGTATAACTGAGTATGTACCTCTCATCCAAACTACTGGTATATACAAGATTGGCACAACACCATCATCTACAAAATAAGAATCAGAAGATACCTGGTACTTAATAGAATTCATAGTGCAAAGAAAATCAATTATAGTAATAACTTTCATCATGCTCACATTAATAGCTTGAGCAACAATGATGCTTAAAAACCCCTTTCTATTTAATGCTATAACTGAAAATGGTCTTATTTTAATAAGCTAGGTAAAAGTATACATAAAGTAAAAATTATTTCACTAATTGACATTCTTATTAAAATCATCAGATAATTGCAAATTCACACTTACCCGGTTTTTACTTAAGCGCTGATATTTAATTGAATAAAGGAGGCCGAAGTTCTCCCTTACAGGGAAAAATGTAATCTGTAACCTGTAACATTTGTAGAAAAGAATGACTAACCTGTCACTAGTTACATTATTCCTTATGGTATCAAACTTTTGACTTTCCTTAGCGGCATTTGTTAGTGTCAATGGTCAGGTATACATTCTGAGCAATCACATATGGACAGAGAGGAGATTATTTCTATGTGTGATGACAGGGAAGTGCCACCTTTCTCCCCATGCTCTTTGTCCATATTTTTTATGGAAACATGTGATTTCTGGAACTCAAATAACTGTGGTGCTAGGTAGGAGAAGGAGGTTGGGTCCAGTACGACTTTACACAGCAGAGTCCTATACACTTGCCAGTGTAATAAGAAACATGTATTGTTTTATTTCTAAACTAAATGAAATTTTCATATACATGTTAAGATGCCTTGAACAAGAGTCTCCTGTGAAATAAAGAGCATGCATTTTTCATCTCTTTTGTTCCTAAATATAGAAGCTTTTACTAAAGGGGCACTTATAAGGGTTCCTGAAAGGTGTTGAACTGAGTTGAAATGTACTTTTAGCAACCAGATTGGATAGGCATGTTAATTTCCTCCACATACTGACATTAGTTGACATTCCACAAATCCTCAAATTTAGAATGTTATTAATATTTGGGGGTATCATATTGCATGTGTCACCTTTTTTAAAATTGTACAAACATGCAACTGTCTTCTTTTATTGGCTATAGAATATATTAACTGTTATGAAAATAGAATTCAAAACTAGGAGATGAGTAATTCAACACTGTATCCATTCTCATCATAAAATGGACAAATACAGGTATACGACAGAAATAATTAGTCTCTTTATCTGTTTGCTCCCATCAATTAGAGGAAGACACTTTCCTGAAGAATGCAAGACAAGGCACTGATCATGTGTATAGCTGGACAGCATTGGGAGTTATTTTCCCACTAACTGTTTTGTTTTGTTTTTAAGACCATTACAATTTGGTTTTACCCTGGGAGTTTAGTATGGTTCTTGGTGACTTGAGGAATGTTGGGCGTGCATTCCATCTCCACCAGTTTGCCTTAAGTCTGTGGGTTTCTCCCGCCGGCTGTGTGACACCATTGCCTTAGCCTATTTTGCAGGTAGGACAGACAGTAAATCAAAGGTTTTGTGGTAAGATCGGTGTCTAGATTTCTCTTTTGGTGTCCTACAAGGTACCTTCTTATGCCAAAGACAGCACAACATAGAGGGAAGGATCTTTGTGGGCACTAACTCAATCTTTCCATGTTCAAGGAGTTATGCGTGTATTGTCTTCAGCAATGGAGGTTGCTATAAGACATCTTAAAATCCACTGAAACTTGATTAAGCAAAAATTTATTGAGTGTTTTATTTTTATTGTCTTCACTTTTGTCTCACAGAGGTCAACACAACTTCTTTGAGAAAAATTCAAAAATCATAAATGTGTTTTGCCAAGAGACTGAAAAAGATTCTTGAAAAAATATTCCATCCTGAGTGAAGTAACCCCAAACCAGAATGGCACACATAGTATGTACTCACTCATAAGTGGATAAATACCAGACATAAAGTAAAAGGTACCCAGCCTACAATCCACAATCCCAGAGAAGCTAGAACCCTCCTCCAGAAACAGATAGAAGCAGATGCAGAAATCCACAACTAACTAATGGGCCAAGCTCATGGAGTACAATTGAAGTGAGAGTCAGGTGATAATATTAACAAAGGAGTTAAGACCATGATGAGGAAACCCACAGAATCAGCTGACCCGAGCTAGTGAGAGATCACTGACTCAGGTCTGACAAATGGGGAATCTGCATAAGACCAACTAGACTCCCTTAATATGGTGACAATGGTGTGACTGGGACAATATATGAGGCACTGGCAGTGGGTCCAAGACCTAACACTAATGCACAAACTGACTTAGTGGAGCCCATTCTCCATGGAGAGAAGTTCAGCTTAGGCTGGGGGGCGGGGGAGGAACGTGGGAAAGGCCTTTGTCCTGACCCAAAGAGATGCTGGGGCAGACCTAGTAGATTTCCTAGGGGAGGCCTTATTCTCTCTGAGGAGCAGATGGGGGGAGGAGTGCAGGGAGTAGAAGAAGAAGAGGAAGGGGGGACTGGGATTAGAATGTAAAACATAAACTAGTTTTAAAAAGAAAATTAAAAAGTTAACAAATTTGCTTTGCTTCAATACAGATTGTCATACTGGGGTCATTAGTTTTTAACTGGTTTAAAAATATGCAGAATTTGTGGATTGATTATCATTAAGTGTATCAGAATTTCTACAGAAAAAGATAGAAGATTTTAAGAAGCTATGTCAGATAATGTTGGTACGGACATTGGAGGTGTTATCAAGTTCTTACTAGGAAAAATCCATGTGAGTCAAACATAGTTTACTTATCATTAATCTTTGAAAAGCATACTTCTTCAGCGAAATTATATAGATTATTTAGAAAACATAACTTGTTCAACACCAAGTGCACTGTTTATAGAAATATATCAAATGGTTTACTAGACTTCAAGAAGCAGCAGATTTTCTGATTTAAAAAGAAAACAGCTCATTGTGAAAAGGAAGAGTAAAGTATTCTATAATGAGCTGCTGCAAACTTTCAGTGTCCACCTTCAGCTATTAAATTTAATGATTCTCCTGGTTGGGCAATTTTTTATCCAAGATTTTCTTCTCTGCCCACTTTGCACACAAAAAAAGATACATTTAGGATAAGTTAAGTAGAAAATGCATACTCGGTGTAGCAATTACATAATATCCCTTTCATTTACTCACTCAGCAGACCTATGTGAACTCCTGCATTGAGTTAAGTGTTAATAGTGGGGCATTAAATAAGAAAAAGTTGCTATATTCATGGAGGTAATGGAAAGCCAGACCAGATAAAACAGACAAAAAACATTTAAATAATGTAACAGCTATTGTTGTTAAAGATCAATAAAACAGAAAAAAAAAAAGGTAAAGAATACAGGAAGAGAATGGAAAATGGACAGTAATAATTAAACAAATTACATGAGAATGTACATAGCTAGTGAGGATTTGCATGGAGAAAGAGTCTAAAACCAGGGATAGAAATGATAGCTACTTGGATTTATAAAGTATCAGGATTATACCTTGCACCCTTATCAGGCCAAGAATGTATAGCTAAACAGGTCATATAGCCAAGGAGAGAGGCTGCTACTATTACTCCCCTAAATACACCAACTTGTACTGGATTAGCTTTCTACCCATAGATCATTGCATGTGACCACACCCTCCTTATAAAGGAAGCTTCCATGTACAGTAGATGGGGACTAACACAGAAACACACAATAGGGCACTTCTTGGAGAATATCAGAATTCTGCAAGCACAGTGATTGTGACAGCATGGACAAGATCTTTACATCATCAAGCCAGTCAAACTCCTAGATCAGTAGCAATTGGTAACTGACAGTCGCGGGAAGAGGGACAGTGGTCTCTAAAAGTTTTGCCTTGATAGGTCAACTATACTCCACTCAAAGTCCAACTCCCCTCCCCAAATATTTCAGCATCACAAGTAGGCTTTGATGAAAAATTGAAGATAATAACATGAAGATTAGTGGATAACAAGGGGGTGGAAGTGAGAAAAGTCAGAAGGGTGAACATCATCAAAAATTTACAGAATTCTTAAAGAACTAATAAAGGCATAAACATAAATGTAATTCAATCAATTTTTCCTTCTGAGATTTCTTCTCATGTTTTTAAATCCCCAAATGAGGTGACTATTGAGGAGGGTACCTTTTGCCATGTTTCTGAAGAAGATGAGTTTACAAAAGTGCCCAGGGCCTCAGGCTAACCAGACAGATTTAAGGCATGGCATTTAAACCAAGATGGACCTCAGAGGCATTTGCTGTGAGAATCTTAAGTCAGCGTCAGTTTCTCCTCAGTCTTTTAATACTCAGGATGCAAATGCAGAAACAAAGATAATGGTTTTGACCACATCAGTTAGAGAGATCAAACTGGTCAAGGAAGAAAAAGAACCAAGGAAGCTACTAAAATTGGCTCAGCAGAGTTTGTCAGGTCATTTTTTTATTTCTGGAAGTTCACTTTAATAAGTTATCTTTTTGCCTAAATTAATTCAGTTTTTAAAATTTCCTACAGTCATTAAGAAAATGGGCATTTTTATATAGTACATATATTTGAACATCTAATATTTTTAAATTTTTGTTCTTTTTATTGAAAATATTCTGTTTTTCATACAATAAGTCCTGATTATAATTTTCCTTTCCTCTAGTCCTCCGAGGTATTCCAAACCTCTCTTACCCTCTGGATCCACTTTTTTTCTGTCTCTCATTAGAAAAGAACAGAGTTCTAAGAAGTAGCAACCAAATATGACAAAATAAAATATGAAAAGATGAAGCAAAACTATCATATCAAAGTTGAACATAGCAAACAAACTTGAGAAAGAATTCCAAGAACAGGTAATAGAGTCAGAGACCCACTCATTCTCATAGGAGTCCCATAGAAATACTAAGCTAATAGCTGTAACATATGTGCACAAGACCTGGTGCACTAGACCCAGGCAGGCCCCACGCTTGCTGATTTGATCTCTGTGAGCCAAAATTACCTTGCTTAGTTGATTTAGAAGGTCTTGTTCTCCTGGTGTCCTCCATCCCCTCTGACACTTCCTATCGTTCTGCCTCCTCTTCCACAGTATTCCCTGAGCTCTGAGAGAAGGGTTTTGATGCAGCCTCCAATCAAAACTAACTCCAATCAAAACTAACTAATATCTGTCTGTGGGTGGCTGCCTCTGTTCCTGTCTGCTGTTGGGGGAAGTCTTGCTAATGATGACTGCATAAGATACTGACCTAGGAGTATAGCAGGATATCATTAAGGATTATTTTATTATTTATTTATTTATTTTGCCAGTATGTTTGGTTTTATCCTAAGTCTCTGGGCTATCTAATCTCTGTGTCTTGGTTAATGAAACAATGGATTTCTTCTCATGGAATGGGCCTTAAGTCAAATCAGATATTGGTTGGCTACTCCCACAAGCTCTGTTGTTCAATGTCCTAGCACATTTTCAGGCAGGACAGATTGTAGATGAAGGTTTTGTTGCTAGATAGTGTCCACTATTCTCTTCTGGTACCTTCCTGCATGATAAAATGGAATGAAGAGGTGGAGGCTCATCTAGGCACCTGGTCAACTTATGCATGTTCAATGAGTTGTGGGGATCTTGTCCTTGGCAAAGGGCTCTGCTGTCAGTTTCCAGAGATAGAAACCATTTATCTTAGCATCATCCAGAGTCATTGAGAAAATATTCACTTCTCTATATTACATGTATTTCAAAACCTAATTTTATCTAGCTGAGCAGTAGGAACATTTATTCCCAGCACTTGGGAGGCAAAGGCAGGCAGATATTTGTGAGTTCATGGCCAGCCTGGTCTACAAAGCAAGTTCCAGGAGAGGCTCCAAAGATACACAGAGAAACCCTATCTTGAAAAAAACCAAAACCAAAACCAAAAAACAATTTACTCAAATAATAAACAACAGACTAAAAATTACAAGTGTTTCCATGATGTGTGTGAGAGAGAGACAGACACATACACACACACACACACACACACACACACACACACACACACACAGAGAGAGAGAGAGAGAGAGAGAGAGAGAGAGATTGTAGATACAGTAGACTTTTCTACTTTTAGCTGGTTCTATATTTTACAAAGTTAAATTTGTTGTATTGGAATTACTAAGGCGAGGTCTTAAATTTCTCATTATCCAAACCCCCAAAAAAAATCCACAAAGAAAAAGAAATTTATAGAAAAACCTTATTATGTTACAGTTATAAATTCCTCAACTTACACATTGAGTGTTCCAATTTTCTTATTACAATCCATTGTATTGATTGTAAAATATAGTAATTTAAGTCAACCATGGATGTGTGGTTTTAGCAGGTAGCCCATTGTTGGTCACTTTTAATGTGTAATAAACTTCATTTATTTGATAAGCAATTAGGAAACTTAAAAAGAATAAGGCTGGTGATTTGGCACAATTATAGAGGGTGTGCGCACAGTTTGTAAAAGTTCCTGAATTTAATTATTTTGAAATGGAATTAACCTCTTGTAATAGCAGTATTTTTAAGGTTTTGAAGATGTCAAAAACTTCTGTTATATTTAAGAGAAGTCTGCTTTTAAGAATATGTAAATGAGCTGTGAGCAAAAATAATATTAGAAATTCATATTCATATGTATTAAGTAATGCTTGATCATGTGAATACATAGTGATGTACAGGATAATATCTACAAAATTAAATATGCATATGGGTTCATGTATGTACATATCTATATAGTCAGCATTGGAATATATATTGAACATAAGAAAAACCAATGTTGAAAGTATACAGTTATGATTTTAATAGTTTAATGAATTTTAAAAAAACAGCTACTGAAATATACAGAAATATGTGACACAGAATCCTAAACCTCTAAATATTCTTATCACTAAAACAGAGATAAGTCAAAAATATAGCATTGAAAATAGTCTAAACAATAATAATCTGGAATATTGCTTAACTTTCACAATATCTTAATTTAAAATATTTTGGGAACTTCATATCCAAATACTGCCTCTGTGTTACTCCCTTCTTCTCCCTCAGTTCCTTCCATTTCTCTCTGTCTTTCTTGAAAATTCACGATGTACTTGTCTTATATATACTTTAAACAACCTACTGAGTTCAATTATGATTGCAAACATATACATATATCCAGGTTGTCCACTTAGGATTTAACATCCTATATGAGAACTCATCCACAGAGGAAATTGATTGTTCCTTTGCCAGAAGGCATTGTGATGGGAGAAGTCATTCTATAAATACGTTTCTCTTATTGGTTAATGAATAAAGCACTGTTGGCAAATAGGAAAGTAAGATAGGTGGGACTAGGAGACAGGGAGGATTCTGGGAGATATAGTAGGAGATTCAAGATGTAGGGACTTGAGAAGAAGATCCAGACCCTCTCTCTGGTAAGATAAGATCATGTGGAAATACTTAGATTAATAGAAATGGTTTAATATTTAAGACAGAGCTAGCCAATAAGAAACGATCATAACAGGCCAACAGCTTTATATCCAATATAGTGTCTCTGTGTATTATTTGGAGCTGACATGGCTGTGGGACCCAGATGGCGGGAAAACTGTTGGTAACAGCATTGAACATCTATAATTTTTCATCTAGGGTTATCCTTATCCATGTTGGCATGTCAACTAGTCATACCTTATGCAAAACCTTACATAATTTTATTAGCATTAATGAAAGGCATTTATTTCCAATAAATTTGACAAAATGTTTAATAGGATATTATAATGTTTATGTTATTTGCTTTCCAGCTAAAATAATGTGTTCAAGAGACAATTTCATAATAATAACTAAAGACTTTTAAATATAAGTTGATCAATACAGTAATGTCTATGGTATTCATGTTATTCAAATAATGTTTATTGGAATTATATAAGTCCTGGCATGTAAATTTCAAAAGTAATCCAATCTAACATAATTTGTCTCATTTTCTAAATTAGTATTTTCCACATAAAGTTGTCTTCAACAGAGATATACATTGAATTCACATATTCCTCGTAGAACCCAAAATGTTTTCCTTTAAAATTCAGCACACACACAACAATATCCTTACATTGTTATATATTCCTTAAATGTTATTAAATTAGGGGCCATAGAGATGGCTCAGCAAGTAAAGGCACCTGGTTGCTAAGCCTATGAACTCAGTTTAGTCTCCATAAAGCCCAAGGAAGAAAAAGAGAACAGAATCTCACAAGTTGTCTTTTGACCTTCAGAAGTGTGTTGTTTTGTATGGACAGCCCCAAAATACAAGTAAATATTAGGAGATTTAATCTCAAATAAATTAATCTCTTGCACTTTTATTATCCAGAAAAGTGGAACCATTGTTAGAAAATGTGTGATGACCGTGAAGGCATGTTTACTGGTCAGATCCATGTGACCATTTGCAGATGATGAACCTCTCCTTTGCTCTATCATATTTTATAGAGTTATGGCCAGTATATATAGGAATCCTGATTTGAATGACAATGAGGTAATATGATACTGTATTTTATTGTCAAAATTTTTAAATGTTCAATTTGGGAAAAGATGATAAGCTAGACACATGCTAATTAGACTTTTGCTTTAAACTCCAGCACAGATTCAACTGTAGTGACAAGTAATTTGACATGGAGGCAGAATAAATTGCTTGGTTTCCCTGTGATGCCATATGAACTGAGGCTTCTCAAATGAGAAGAAAGACCATGTCTATGGTCACATGTACTTTGGCATTTTGTTAACTCAACAAAGAAATACACTAATTACATAAAAAAAATTAATGGGTCTAGGCCAGGTCCTAAGTCTATTTGTAAAATGCCTTCCACACAAATCTGAAGACCTGAGTTCTATTTGCATCACCAGTATAAAAGGAAAACGGCATCAACAACAACTGTGGTATTTATTACCTGTGATCCTAGCACTGAGGCAGGAGGTGGACAGAGGAATATCCTTGAGGCTAACTTACTTGGCTATCTCAGGTCCATAGACATACCTTCTCTCATAAAATAAGGTGGTACATGTGTAGAATAACACTTGAGTTAGATATTTTGTCTCCACATACACACATGTGCATGTTAACATACATATAAAAGCATGTATACATGTGAAGACACATACAAAAACATCTTCAACCTAATGTTCTGTTAATTATTTGGTTTCAAGCGCACACTCATCAACTTAGGAAAATTATGAAGAATGTGAGATGTGTATTTTTCCTTAACAAAAGAAAACTTAAAACCAACAGAATGCCTTGGTGTCATGTTACTTTTCATAGCATGTTATACATAAAACTCTAAAACAAAAAAACATACCCTAAAAGTTCAAATTAAATAGATATACAAGAGCAAACACTTTGACAAGAATTTAACACCAGTTGCATGGGGTAGACATTTGAATAAAGAGAAAAAAAGGTTTCTTTCTAAGTAACTATACTTAGTCATACATGCATATGCCTTTAGGGAAATATGCTTAAATATTATTAGTCTTGTCCTGTTACAGTGTTTTTAAAAATACACATGGCTTTTTTCCATAGGAACATGAAAAACCTGCTTATGACAGACATGATATCACAAGCAAGTATAGTGAGCTGATGTTTTCTTTGACAGGAAAAATCTGTGTGGTATGATACGGATGTATTACCTTCTTTCCTTGGAGAATGCCCTACCCCATGATTTTCTTTATGCCCAGGGGATACCCAACATACTTCTTATGAACAAATAAACAAAGGCTCCTCTACTCTAGGTTTTTATTTTCCAAAGACTAATGTGTAATTACAGCAAGAAGTGGCCTGAAAAGTTAATTCACAACACTGAAATAATCATATGAAGTATCTGTTAAACTCACATACCCAACACTCCACCATGCAAAAATGCTATTTTACCAAACTCCTTTATATTTTACATGTATGATTTCACATTAGTAACTTTTTACATATTAATAGGAATTACAAAAGGATATAATACATTCCTCAGTGTTAATTAAACCGTCAAAGTATACTTAATAATAGTTCACTATAAATAACCTCAGGGTTTACTGGTAACACTTGCTTTATTCTATTGCTGTTAACTTCATATTAACCTAGTATGTTTATGAATGGAGTGAAATGTGGTTGTTTGAACAAGAATGGCCCTCTTAGGCTCATGTATTTGAATGCTTAATGACAAGTTGGTGGATTGATGGGAGGGATTAGGAGATGTGTCTTTGTTGCAGGAGGTTTCTTGCTCAAGGTGAACGTTGACATCTAAAAAGCCTATGTCTGGCCCTATGTCTTTCTTTGCCTGAAAACTGTGCATGATGTAGCTCTCAGCTACTTCTCCTGCCTGCCTGCCCATTATCATGCTCTCCACCATACTAATAATTTACTACCATTCTGAAACTATATTTTGGCAAAGAATTGGCTGCTTTTTGCACTCATGCTACATTTTTCACGGAGGCTACACTGAAGTGTGTTGTATTAATGGCATTAGAAGGGGAGGTTTCCAGATACTTATGTCATATGGCTATTAGTAGTAGCTCTTATACAGATCTATAATGAAAAGGAGCAAGTAGAACAAGGAAAAATGCAAACTGTACACTGTATTAAAAATAGCATCAGGAATGCTGATGGAGTCAAATCCTGTGCTCAAGGAGAAAAAAAAAGTTTAAAGAAAGACCTCAAGCCACACTGAATAAAAGCAGTAGACCCTACCAAGCAAGGCTTCCAACTTATGAAAAGGAACTAAAGGAAAGCTTAAGTGGAAACCATCCACAACTGAAAGCTTATAAAAACGTAGAGCCAAGGTTGTGGCAGAACAAGCAGAAGTTGGCAGCTTCAACCATCTGACTCTTGCTTAAGAGTCAAGAACACAGAAAAAAAAAGTTATGCAATGGTCCTCTATAGCTATGGAAAACCACTGAGGCCAGGTGTATTGCAGGACAGACCCTTAGAACCTGCATGATGGCTCAAAGAGGGTATCACATCTAGCTGTAACATGAATTGAACTGGAGGCTCCAAGATGATGGAAATGCCCAGAGTCATCATATACCTATCAAAGAGAGCTGCTAACAAGGTGTGGAACTAGTCCCAGAGAAAGAGAGAGAGAGAGAGACAGAGAGAGAGGCAGAGAGAGACAGATAGAGAGAGAGAGGTACATTGCAAACAACAAAGCTGGAAGGAGTTGGAGATCAGAAGAGCACTCTGGCATAGACATAAAACATAGAGATGCAGAATTTGGAGCTCTTACTGGTAGGTTCTAGTTATGCTTTGGTCCAGTATATCACTATGCTCCCTTCCTCCTTTTTGAAATATTAATGTATGTATACTTTGTGCTACTGCATGTTGAAAGTGTGTGCTTTGGTTTTTCATTTTGGTTTTATAGACGGTTACAGTTAAGAGAGTGCCTTGTGTCTTAGAACAGACTTTGAACTTTCAACTTTTAAACAATGTTGACACTCTGATGAACAATGGGAATTTTTGAAGTTGCACTGAATGCATTCTGCATTATGACATGGCTATAAGTCTATGCAGGGCAGGATTAACACAGTGCAATGACTAAGAGTGATGGCTTTAAAAATTAATTGAAAACACTGAAATAGGTACACAAAATATCTGTTAAACTTAAGTATTCAACACCCTACAAGTTTTGTAACCACAAGAAAGTGCTACTTCACCAAACTCCTTTATGGTCTACCAGTATGTTTTCAAATAAGTTGTACATATTACTAGATATTGCAAACGGTCATCATATTCTCCTCAGTGGAAACAGAGCTGTCAAAATGGTGTCCAAGAATTCTGTTCACTCTGAGGTCATGACTGCAGGATTTGTGAAGCTTATATTCCCCTACCATTTATATCAAATGGAGACTAGCGGTTTTTTTTCTCTTCAGTACCAACATTTCCTGTAGCTAAGGACATTCTTCACTCTTTCTAATCTAAATGTCCTGATTTCCTTTTCATCTTTGCTCACAGGTTCTCCCTTTGATTCTTTAATTATCTTGTTTCTGGTCTTTAGATATCCTCCTGTGTCACTACATTTCAGGATAATAGATCCTCAAAGGAATACATTATATGAAGCAGCATTATTGGTGAAAGTCTCTTTATGTGATTAAATAAGAACCACATGAGGGAAATCTTGTAGAAAAATAGTTTTGAAGCAAAGTTATAAAAACTCTAGTTTTTTTTTTTTTACCCAAAATGAAAGTATTGTATATTAAAGAAACTATCAGTAAGCTATTTATTCTTCATGGCCTTTGATAAAACATGATTTTCGAAGTAGCTTTTCATATGAAAAAAATTTGAACTTATTTTAAAAATATGTAATAAATACTTTGAAAATATAATATCACTCAAGTGGACATATTTTAAATTCAAAACCAAAACACCAAGTGACATTTGTTAGATCCAAATCAGCCCCCCCAAATGGCTATGTTGGTTACAATGTTTTGAACGACTTTGGCTGGGTGAACAGAAGGATTGTTGCTGGCTAAAAAGGGCCTTAATGGAGGGCTTCTGTTTACCAGAGGCCTCCCTTTGCCTGCCTGAGGGCAATTACCTTAGTGTAGACATCCAACTTCCTGTCAATCAGAATAACCTATATAAGCTCCCTCTTGAATGTCATGAAAGCCCTTGCTTTTCTGTCATGTTGTCATTCTATCTCCTCCTTGAGAGAAAGTCTTGGCTATTTAATCTCCAATAATCCTTTCTTGCTACCCATGCACTGGTCTCATTTGGTAGTCTTACTGTGCCCTTGGTCACAGCACTGGCCTTGGACTTTACACAGTTATCAGTAATTTATAGCTTATTTTCAAGCTCCAATGCATGACTGTCTTTAGAGCAAAAAGATGAATCATCTGCTTGCGTTTATACATGCATTCTGTGCCAAATCTCCAACTTATTCAACATTATACATATTAGTAAGTTTGTATCAATAACCATGTGACACCGAAGCAATAGCATATCAGTATTAATAATGCAAATACGGAAGACCATAATGTGTTTAATATATGAATGTAATTCATTAAGACTTCAGGAAACAGCTTAATAATAAAGAATCAAGAAACCATGATATTCTAAACTAAATAGCATCCCACTGTCATATAGACTCAATCACTAAATGTATTCACAGTGGATTAGGGTAATATTAACTAAAAGTAAACTCATACATTAATGCTTAGCCTAAGATGACTTCACACTTGATAAATTATTAACAGGTCTGATAAAAAAAAAAACAAGTAATTTGTTACAAATACGTCCTATTACTAAAATCTCTAACCATGATCCCCATAGAATTAATTGACTTGATGAAAATTGTGCAAATACTTCATTTAATATCTGATTCCACTAATAATATCAAAAAACATCTGAAATCACTTTTGATATGGCGTATGGTTATTTTCCAAATCAGTACCCAGAAAGTTTGAATTACTGTTAAAATGTGTATATGAGACTGAATCTGTAAAGTATGTCCTGTGCTTATTTTTCAATATGTTAGTTAACATGAATTGTAGGTTTCCACTTAGAAGAGGAACTGTGATGCCGCTGCAGCCAAATGATTTTCATATCGTCTGAAACAAGCAGTAAAATCTGAAAGTATAAAACAATATAGCCCTCATACTCACATGCTGACATTACCATTACGAGTCATAGCAATACTATAGGCCTAACTTGTAAAAGTCCTTTATGGGTCAGTCACATTTATTTTAAATTAAAACTTTGAATACAAACTAATAAGAAATTTGTTGAAATTCTACATTGGAGATGGCATTACACAATAATGTTTATGAAGAGTAATTCAGTTGCCTATACAGTGCCTATAGAGATGTGGAAATGAACATAGAGATAAAAACAAATTTTCATGGTAAGTTTAAGATTTCCCAACACATGCGAGAGTACCATGCTGTCAACCATCTTCCTAAATCTAAAATTTCAATATGCAGCAGTTTGAGATTGAGGTGATAAAGTCCCTATCCTCGGATCATTGACTGTCTCACCATACTAAATTAAGGAACCAAAATTGGTGGTTGGTTCTATAATCTCCCTATAAACCCTATAAACTATAGGGTTTAAAACATGAGGATCACAGCCTGCACTGTGCACTTAATTGCCAGACTGCTTGGACATGAGACACCTGTCATTCAGTCAAAAAAATCAAGGGCCACCACAGGTTCCATAAGATGGCAAAATGCAAACTATATGCAACCTATTCCCATAAGTGACACCCTGACCTCCACACACATGCCAGGGTGTGCTTATACACACACACACACACACACACACACACACACACACACACACGAGTAAACTACATTCTTTTTTAAAAGGTCAAGCAAATAAAATCAACTGAAAACACTCTTTTTTCTTTTTTTCTTTCTTTTTTTTGGGGGGGATCGGTCAAACTTGACTGTTGTAGTGACCAAGACATATGAAAAGTATTTGTTTATGAATAGATATTTAACTCAGACACCAATTATAAATGTGTTTCAAGCTTCAGTTTAACACCTATTATGTGTAGATAATGATGCATACATTTAATGATGTAATGCAATGACTCATATATTTAATGTAAGAAATAAAATATTCTCTAAATCAGATATTTGAAAAGAACCATGAATGCCATTTAACTTGTATAATTCTGTTTGTAGCCTCTTGATAGCTTACATGGAGCAAGAACGCTGGGGAGCTATCGGAGGTGGCTTGAACATGAGTGGCCTTAAAGGCTCTGTTGTTGCTGTGAGTATTTAGTAGGAAGTAGAAGAGGCTGCAATGCACATGAAGCAAGGATTCTTTTTCCTACCCTACAACTCTGTACGATTCTCAGTAAAAGTCAACTCCTTTAAATGAATGCATTTCCCAATAGGAATCATATCCTGAAGGAAGACTTTCTGTAATCATGCTTCAACAGGGTAAGCACACTAGGATTGTAAAGATGTATTGCTTTCTGTCCCTACCCTTTCCACCGTAAATAAGTCTTATTGCCTGGCTAAGAATAAGTACCCTTGTTAAACCCCAAGTCTCAAGATGATTTGAAAAGAAGTAGTGAGAAACAATGAGGGAAAATATCAGCAGGCCAAGGAACAATGAACACTTTTCACCCATGATTTAGTATGTGCACTCACTCTCAGGTATAGGCCACTAGAATTTGCATGGTTATAGTGTTTACATTTTTCTTTAATAAACATGAATTTGTATTGTATATATTGGCATAGCTAAAAAGCAGCCTCTTGTGCATGGATTTCTGGGATTATGCAAATCCTGTTTTTATTTCTTCCATTTTGAGAATTTTGCCATTGTCGTACCAACACGCGTATCCCCTATTCTAGTTGAATATGACATAGTTTCCTCTCTCCTTTTTCTCTTTCCATTTAACGAGAGTCCTTATGGGCAGTCACTTTTCAAAAAAACTGCAAACTGCCACCATAAGTAAGCTGCTGTTAGTTTGTGTTTGATGGTTATTGGGAAATTTTACATTATGATCAATAAAATTTTTCTTCATGCATGACAATAATTTTTAATATTGAAATATATGTTAATCATTGAGTGTTTGCATATGCAGAAACTAAGAACATATACAAAAATAAAAATTTGAAAGGCCTTGCTATACTAACACTCCAGTCTGTAAGATCTAGTAGGAGAGTCAAGATGTAGAGACTAGGGAGAGAAGAAGTCTGGACCCTCTCTCCGGTAAGATAAGACCACGTTGAAAATAAAATTGGGTTAATATTTAAGACAGAGCTAGCCTAAGAAATGCTAGTAACTTGCCAACAAGTTTATATCTAACACAGCGTTTCTGTGCGTTATTTGGGTCTGATACGCCTGTGGGTCCAGGCTGGTAGGAAAACTTCATAACACCGCAGCCTTCTGAAAAAAGTTGTGAGGGATTCTGGCAAACAAATAATAAAATTATGTTTGAGAAGGTGGAGTAGAAGTAAATGATGATTTGAATGACAGCTGATAGCATACCACTTTTTTATAATCAAATTGTTCAAAAACTTATGCAATATACATATATCAAATAATTTCTAACTAAATTTTTGTAAGAGTTTCAGAGATAAATAAACTAGGATCAAATATAGTACAAGTGGGAAGCAAATTAGGGTGAATGACCTCTAAAGTCATGACTTCTGTTTCCTAGAAAAACATTTTAAGTATATTTTTATTTTCTGAAGCTATACTAACACTCCTGTTGTTTCTACTGAACTTAAGGGATTTTAAACTCT
The DNA here is from genome assembly GCF_943737965.1 of Phodopus roborovskii. Classification (NCBI taxonomy): domain Eukaryota; kingdom Metazoa; phylum Chordata; class Mammalia; order Rodentia; family Cricetidae; genus Phodopus; species Phodopus roborovskii. The sequence continues at coordinate 13,205,498 of NW_026125397.1, forward strand.
GAACCACAGACTACACCTATATACTTTGCACTGTATGCCATGCATGGTTACTTTTCAACACTCCAGTTGACCTAAACTGTAATTTACAACTTACATGAGGAAACATAGTGTCATTGGCCTCCCAATGACATGAATACGGTCATTAAGACATCTGCCAAATTTTAGAGTTTCTGCTTTCTTTAGAATTGATGTTCTGCTGATGTGATAACATTGGCACATAGTATACAGAGTGACACAAAGGTGTTCCTACACCGATCAGGTCTTGCCAAGATGATGGCAGTCTCCAAGACAAGGAGCAAAACCACAGTGGCAAATAATTTTTAATCTTAATATAGCTTTGATTTTTGGAATTCTGGCTTCCAGAATTTTAAGAAAGTATAATCTCTTTAATTAAGGCAGTCAATCTAGTGTATTCTTATGCCCTTAGTTTTTTCTTTCTTTTTCATATTTGTAAAATCTCTAGGGTTCTGCAATTATTGGAGGTAGTCACGTAGCTTTAATTAAGAGTTGCTCTTTACTTCCTGAATAGGCTCTTTATAAGAGCTTTTAAGTCCCCTTGACTAATGAAGAGCATGTGGATGGGCAGTAAAAGACACCTTGGAAAACACTAATATGGGGGAAGCATAATAAATTGTTGATATAGGGATTTTGATAGATATTTGATAATCTACAAGTACATGCAGAATATGGGGATATGGAAACATGGACACATGTGGCTCCTCTGCATCACTGATTATATCTATTTTTCAGTGCATTTCAGTTGACACACAGCTGTCAGGAACTGAACCCAGGTCTTCTGCTAAATTAGCAAGTGCCCTTAACTGCTGAGCTGGCTCTCCAGCCCCAAACTTGAAATGTTTAAACTGAGAAATTTTGCTCTGCTGAGAACTTTCAGAAAAAAATTTTCTCTAATTGGAAGCAGAATTTTGTGCAGCCTTTTCACATGTCCTATGTGTCCTGTTTGTGTCTTGGTTGTCTCTGCAAACCCCTCACTATGATGTTCCCACTGTGTTTTTTCAAACTGAGAACTCCTTTCTGTTCCTGAGCAATACTTAGACCTCTTGAGCTTCCCATTCCCTCTGTCTGATGTCTATTTCCCTCAGACCACCTCATGCTCAAGAATGACTAATTTGAGCATCCTAGATGCTTGAGTTTCTATGGCATAACTCTTAGATTTGTTCAGAGCATTCATTGATCATTTTCAAAACTTACCTGACTCCCTTCTCCTAGTCCTCATTGTTGAGATGCTGGTAACTATTAGAGAGGCCATTACAGAGGAGTCAATAAAATGTGTGCATGCACGATAGAAGAGTAGCAAATGGAAAATATGCTCACCCTGCTCTGATAGAAAACATCGTGAATGAAAAAGAAACATGAAGTTCATTCCCTTTATTTCTCTCTGTTGCAGCTTAATTATCAATGCGTACCTCAAGATTTATTTCTCATTGCCTACAACTAGTCCCTTTAAGTTTCTACAATCAAATATGCCCTGCATGCATTCTTGTCCAAACATGCTTTACTTCTATTTAAAAAATCCCTGCTATATCTATAACCTGAACTTCCCATCATACATGAAATGCAGGGAGAATGTCATCTGTTAATCCTTTTATCTTTGTATCTGCATCTCCCTAATACTTCTATTTCTAGACTTCTTGTTGCCTCTGTGACACTGTTCAAAGGATCTTCAGGTACCATTTAAAATGAATGCACATAGGGAACTGTGAAATGAGGTCACATCATTTTATCTCCATTTATGACTGCCTCATTTTACTCTTTAAAACATCGACTTTGTTATGTCTCATTCACAAGTCATCAATTATCCATTTCTCTATTATCACCTTGTGTGAGTTCCTTTACCCTGAGTTCACCAGTATCATATGCTCCTCATTTCCTTTCAAACTGTTTTTGTCATTTATCTCAATATCACAGAATTATTAAATCGTACCAGCACTGCCTTTTGACACTTGTAGTAGATTAAAAATGACAGTATATATTAAGTATATATGTTTTCATTATCTATTTTAAGTAAGATTCTCATCATTGTCATCTTCTGGCATCTCCTCAATTCCAAAAGCTGTCTTCATTGGCTTGCTTGTACCATTACTCACTTAACATCCCTTGGGCAATTGTTCAGAAACCATGCTACCTATTGAGACAGCTGAAATGATAAAAATCACATTAAGGAAAAACATAACTAGTGGCTTACATATAAGTGACTTCTATTGTGAAACATCTGGCAATTCTGAAAGGCAAGTCACAATTCATCATGTAGTTTCTACACTTTCCTTTCTAAAAATTCCTTTTCTCTCAGGAGGCAAAGTAGTTTGAATTTACATCTCGCTAACGGGCCCCTAGACTGATAGCTGGGAACCTAGCATGGGACTGACTCAGACCCCCTGAACATGGGTCTCAGCTAGAAGACCTGAGCAGTCTAAGGGACCTCAGACAGTGGAACCAGGATGTATTCCTGGTGCATAAAAGGGCCTTGCAGACACATCCCCCATGGAGGGATACTCTCTTAACCTAGAGACAGGAGAGAAGTCCTAGTCCCTACTTCAAATGACTTGGCAGATTTAGATGACCCCTCCTGGATGGCATCACCCTACATGTGGAGTGGGGGGGGGGAGGGTGTAAGAGGAAGGGAGGGGAAGAAGGAGGGAGGAAGAGGGAACTGGGATTGATATGTAAAATGAAAAAAAAATAAATGGCATGATAAATTTGTAAAAAAAAAAAAACAGACCTAAATTTCTGAAAATCTCTTGCAATTAAATTTTATTTTTCAAAAACTACAACATTACAAATGCTTCAAAGTATTCATTTCCTGTGTATTTATCACAGGACTAGAGTTCAGATCCCCACCATTCACTGTAAAGGCCAAGCTTGGCGGTACATATCTAAACCAAGTGCCAGTCATAGTTTTTCTGCAACTTGCTGGCCCCACAGACTAGTTAATGGCAAGTTCCAGGTAAACATGAGATCCCTTCTAAAAAAACCAGATAGGAAGTAACAAAGGAAGACAAGTTATGTCCATCTCTGGACTCCAAATACAGGTATATTCATGTTTATACTCCCTCACCTAACCTTTAACAATAACAGTAGCAAAGCAATAAATGGAGAATGTGCAATAGAAACTACAGTATGAGTCAGAGTGTGGAGAAGATAAGACTTTGAGGTTATTGAGCCCTGGGCTAGAAGAGAAAGTGGGTTTCAATACACATGCGCATAGCCATAAGGCTTTATGTGAAGGAAGAAGCAGAGCTGAGTTACACATTCCATTACTTCAAAAACCTTCATACTGAAAGCTTTAAGAGTGAGCGCAATGTGCAATTAAAGCAAAGAATTGAGAGGAATAGCTTATGGAGGCAAAATGAACAAGTTTCACCAATGAACACATCAGCTGAAGATGTTTCACGAACAAGAGAGTTAATAAGAAAAAGTCACTCTGGTAGCATCTTCCTTTGAAGAGTATGGCTTCTTTTTCTGACATCACCTAATTAAATCTCAAAGTATATACAGTTGTGCAATCAACTCTCAGCATCCTCTGAGAATCATCTTAGAAAACAGGCCTTTTCTGGGTATTTATTTCAGTCTATGTATTTTCTCTGTACGGGGCAGAAATTAGACATCATTATTTTGTGTGGCTCTTTCTCACTTCCGCATTTGCAGCCTGTCTGTGTGTTGGTGTGGATGATTCTCTGCAGCTGAACTTTAACAACCTCAGGTCAAGTGTGAAACGGCAGCCCGCACATGTGTGATAACAGCCATTGTTCTCTCTTCTCAGGTGAGTGCGGTTCATCTGAACATTCATAATGATGGATTGAAATGTCACACATTCCACTGGCTCCTGAATGAAGGCACGGTGTACTGGCAAAGGTTACAGAGATGTTTTCTGAGAGTTCCCAGTGTGGTCCTTCCTGTTATAATATGTATCTATCATGTAATCAAGGGGGTGACAGAGAGCAGCAGGAATATACTAAATTCTATAAACATAAGTATTGCCAGGGAACACACATAATTTGTTGATAATGGTAATTTTGTGAAATATGTCAATCAAAGCATGAGCAAATTTAAAATATGCTCAGAGTTTAAAGGATAATGATTAACCTAGCAGTCCTAAAATAATCACATAGCCTAGGAAATGGAGCAGTAACAATAATTTTACTGCATTTTTATAGTGAATCATTTCTGCAGTTTTCTCAATATTTTTATTTCTGGTAATGTAGATATACCTAAAAGTGTATGCATATGTTTTTGCCAGTGTTGGAATCACTAAAAATAGCTTGACTTTTCTGGTTTGTATTTTCATTCACTATTATTAGGCTTGTGTGATTAATCCATGCAGATATACATTCACTTATTTTGACTGAAAAATTTTCTATGTGAATGCAATACAGATTTTACTAAATCTAATGTGATATGTGTGTTGCTTTTCTGACCATTTTTCAATACACATTATCCATACACACATGCATAAACAGAAGTATTTCAAACCCTGGAAGTTCAATTACTCTGTCACACACTATTCACAAAATTCTTTTTGGAAGGGACTGTAGGAACTTGCATTGCAATACATGAAATCCTATTCTCTAAATTCTATTTAATCCTATAGATTGATAAATCTTTCTTTAACGTGTACCATCATATATGTACAAATAGAATGTAATCTAAATTTGAATGTGTTCATTTGAATGTATGCATTATTTGAATGACTAATAGAATTTGTTACCTTCTTTTCTATTTACCATGTCTCAAGGGTACTTGTAAACATTCTTTTTCTTTACTATTGCATTACTTTTTGAATTGATTTGTTAGATTTCTCTAGATAGTGAATAGATAGGCTGGATACTAATATTTCTTTCTTTGAATGCATGTATTGCAGTTATGTACTGTCTGTGTTCTTATAAAGTTGAGTGATTTCTCATAAGGGTGGCTCTTAGGTTGTTTATTAGTTCTGGGGTTAGTTTCATAAGGGATTATCCAAATACCTTCCAGATAATATGTAATGATTGTGAACCTTCTTTAAAGCCTTGTACTGTCATTAGCTATATTTTTGTATTGAGTAGCATCATAGTAAAGTACTAATGCATATTCTCCTCATAGTTAACAACGTTCAACAGTTTTCATTTGCCATCTGAACACTTGCTTTGTTGAAATGTATACCTGATTTTCTCAATGGAATTGTAGCACACTGAGTCTAGCAGGCCAGAATGCGCTTTCTCAGTCACTAAGTTTGCCTATAGGGACTTGATGTTTAACTGTATGAAATTGGGGGTGATATGTCTGGAAGGTTCTGCATGGTGGGAGGATCAGAAACTTGAATTTCAACTTGAAGTTACCAAACATAAGCCCTAGAAGAAGGTTTGAACCACAAGAAGTCAGGTGAAGATTAAAGACCTGTTGAGGGTCATAGAAGAAGTGGTTATCCTGGATAAGGACATGGAGCATGGCTCTGTCCTAGCAGTGGGACCAGATGGAGAAGATGGGAATGCACATACAATTTGAAACAGTAGAACAAGGCCAGGAACAAAACCGAAATAGTCAATGATGCACTCAAGGAATTAAGCGTGGTGTTTACTCAGTTTGACAAGAATGAGTCTGGCCTGATAAACCACCAGGATTATTCCCTTCACTCACATGGCTATGACCGCCACACAGTATAGAAAGAAAAAAAGAAACCAACCTGAGTTCAAGGTGGCCCTGAGAACTTAGATTCCAACAGGGATGTGCATATCTTCCTGCAAACATGAATGACTTTCATTCTCGGCTAGGGAATAGAGACCATCAAGTACAGAGAGGAGACCAGGAGCATTTTCCTGGAACTCTGCAACAAGAGCAAGCCTGTTACCAAGAAGGAATTACACTAGAAACTGATCAGGGGAAAGCCTACTACTGTGTTTCCCACATAAAGCCATACATATATGGCACAGGCTGAGAAAAAAACAAACAAACAAACAAACAAACCACTGCCTTCATCGATGTCAAGTTCACCTGCTTCGTCTTTGTGAATATATCTTTGACTCTTACTGCTCTCCCTTTGAAAGTTTACAATTAGCTCATGCTGACTGACTCATGTTGCTTACCCTATTGTTGTTTTGTTTCATGTCAACGCCTCTGTGCTCTCAGGAGACTATTCTAGACAATGTTAATAGCCAGTGCAACTGTAAGCCTGCTTAGCTTGCAGTAAGACTGAGTAGAGGATGGTGTTTCAGTTAGATATTTCGGGCCTCAAATATCACCATGTAGTGGTGGGGACCAGATCTATTTTTTTTCCATTATGTGTATGAGAGTAATTCCTCTCTCTCTCTCTCTCTCTCTCTCTCTCTCTCTCTCTCTCTCTCTCTCTGTGTGTGTGTGTGTGTGTGTGTGTGCAGTGTCTGAGGCCAAAAGAGTGTGCCACACCCATGCAACAGGGATTTTGGATGATTGTCAGTGAACATGTGGATGTTGAGAACCAAACTAGAATCTTCTACAATAGCAGCAAAGGCTCTAGACCTATCAGATACTGGTCTAAAATTACCCATCTGTACTGTCCATATGTGTTGTCCATCTGTAACTACAAGTTGCTAATGTGCTATGTACTATTGAGTTGGAAGTTCTTTATGTATCCTTAATACTAGTCATTTGTCAAAAATATGATCTGCATGTCTTCTCTTTGTTCTAACTAATTCTTTTGTTCTTTTCTAATGGTTTTGCAGAAAAATTATATTAAGTTTACTTATCTTTCTTTATGAAGAATCCTTCTTCTATCATGTTTGAGACTCTACCTAGACTTTGAACCCAAATATTCTCTTATTTATATTTTTACTTTTAATTTATCATTCACCATGAGCTAATTTCTATGATCAGTGGTGGAAAAGGAGAATGCACACAGTTGCCTACACACACACACACACACACACACACACACACACACACACACACACTAGATTTTCTAGAACCTTTCTTTCTCTACATTAAATTGTTTTAGTAACTTACTTGTAAAAAGAAAAAAATCATTATACATCTTGTTCATCTCTTGGACTGATTCTCTTCCATTTCTCTACTAATACTAACAATAGTGTTTTTAAAGAACAGGAATTCAATTTGATCTTTTAAATGTTTTTGTTATTGTTTTCTTCCTATAAAAGAAGCTACTATTTTAATACAATAAAGTTTTTACTTCCTATATTTTGGCCTTGTGTTTTTAAGTATTTAATATATTATGCATCTGCTTTCATGTCTCATGTTAACACTGCTGCCTGTATATGGGATAGGGCACTAGGTGAATCTTGTTGGTTTCTGTCTTGCAACATTATAATGTTTAATAAGACTAATTCTTCCTGAGTCACCTTCTGTGCAAGTGCTTATAATAATTTTGCCATGTTAGGTTTGCACAAAAATTAAACAGATCGCCAAATCTCATGTAAAATTTTTGAGCAAAATTGTAATATATTTGCAGGTGAATTTGTGTATAAAATCTTTTCCAAGTAAATGACACATGTAAGAAAGCCTTTTAATAATTTCAGCAAAGATCCAAACTTTATCCTAACTATTCTGCTAATTATGTTAAATAGAGTCATATGATTATGTTTTATGATGGTTTTTCTTTAGTGTTATATTGTCTAAATTTAGTGCTAAAATTTCAATTTATTTGCTACTTTCAAATCTACATAAAATGTTACTTCACTTCGCCTAATAATTCATAAAATCTATATAATATGTTGAATCAATACGTGGTGGGCATCATCATTTAATTTCTTATTTTTCACATATTATATTTATCTTTGATACTTAAATAAAGATTTCTTTAGGTATACAGTATTGTTCTCTTCCTAGTTTGCTTAGAGTTTTTTAAGAGTATCTTTTGTTGATTAACCTTAAATTAAAACAAAAAACGCTCTTTTAGAGTCAGACTTATTTTTATGTTTAAAAGCTTAAGGTAAATGGAGGACTTAAAGGGTAAAGTGTCCTTGACCTTATGATATTTTAAGTATTTGTAATGAGATAAAGTTGAGCAAGTTTAGCCATTTTCTAGTATTAAGCAGACAGGGTTTGGAATCCTGAGACACTTCTTCATCTATCTATTACTTCTCTAACTCAAATGCTTCTCCTTACCTTTTAATTTTTTTAATGAGAAATGTAAATTTTCAGTATTTTTCTACTGTGTATTATTACTGGGATAATGCATAGAGAATACAAAATGATTCAGAGAAAATTAATGCCATAAATGATGAGATGTTCTATAATTAGAATATAGAAGTCCTCAAATTTATGACCTAATTACTTTTCTTACTGTCTTTAGGCATAGTATAATAGATTTGGTTTCTGTTCCAGGCAATAAGAACCATAAAAATGAATTTTTATGAAAACAAATGAAATTAAGCCACAAAGATACTATTTCACAAACATTTATTGAATATGTAAATTCAACTGTAGCAGCATAATGTTTTGACATCCAACTGTGAGAACTTTCTCTTTAATTTTCCTTGCTCTCCTCCACTTCCAATAAATAGCTGACACACAAGAAAAGATGATAAAGCGAAAACAATAATCCCACTCCTCATTTTTCCTGTTTAAAAATGATTTGGGAAAGCATCTTGTAGAACTATTCTTGAGTTTCAATAACAAGAAAAAGAACATGAGTGAAAAAGTGTTTCATTTTTACTTTTGAACTCATAAGGATTAATATAAATTCCACAAAACAAAGGTTGTAAGATGAAAATAAATTCATGGTTATTTAGAGCTGCTTTATCATGAAAAATAGATAAGAGGTTTGCTAATGGAGAAGAAAAGAAAAATAAGGTTGGAAGACACATGTGATATCTAGTTGTGAATTCAAAGAACCTAACCATCACAGAATGCCAATAGAGAGGTGTGTCCAAATTATGGAAACATTATTCTATGTACAAGAAGAAGTATATAGATACCCAAGATGCAGCTCACGATAGTTTAACCTCTTGGAGAATACAAAGCTGCCATGGAAGCATGGTTTTGGCAAATCACATCCCCTCTGGCGAAAGTGCTAAGAAGGGCCTGACCACAGTTTCAAAATACCACAGGCAAACTAGTGTACGATAGAGAGAAACTAGGAGAAAACAGAAATATCGGAAGATCTGCCATTTGTCTTAGAAGCCAAAATTACCTACAGAAGCAGTGAGACCCGGCACATGTGACCAGAGAGCTGGAGGATTTGGTAAGGAACAGACACATCAAAAATAGAAGCAAACGTTCTTGATGTAAAACCAACGGTCACAACTCAGCAGAAGCCAGGGATGAGAAAAGACATCAGAGATTCCAGTCCAAGCTTTGCTGCTGTGCCTATGTCAATTAGGAAAACTATCTTACACCCAGTATGTTCCAGATGATGAAAACTAGGGAAAAAATCAGGATATTAACCAACTGCCCTAATCATAAAATCATGAGTTTAAAGTAGAAGCTACTAAATTAACATGAATAATGCCATTAAGCTTTTTTTTCCCATTGAACAAAAACAAACCCATGAGCTACACTGAGACAAAAGGTATGATCTTATATTTTGTTTGTATTTAAATTTTTATAAATGTATAACAATTAAATTACTATAGACATGTGTGAACACTTATGAAGATATTTTGTGCTGCTGAGACTAAACGAAACTCTATTTCTGAACTATATCATTGGGCTTGAATGAAATACTTTTAATTATTTTATTTTTTGAGACTATAATATAATTCCACCATGTCTAGCTTTCCTTTCTTCCCTCCAACTTCTCCCATATATCATATCCTTCTTTGCTATTTTTTGAATTCATGGCCTCTCTTTTCATTAGTTGTTGCTATATACATTTATGCATATGCATATATATATATATTTTATCATGAATCAATTCATGAGTATTTATTTATCTCTAATATTACCATAACCAGCCTCGTTGTCTTGGGCCTTGCCTCCTGCACACATGGATGCTCGGCCCCAATAGGCCTCAACAGTCTTGGAAGCCTCATCAGGGCCCAGGATTCATTCATGTTGCTGAAGTCTGGCCTTTTCAGTTCTAGAGGCTCATCCTGGGGCTCTCCGGGCATCACACATATATATATTCTTAAACACATAAATAAAGTCATCTCAATCTCTATAGTGTTTCTTGTATGAATGTTGTCCACGTTGTTTGAGTGAAATATTTAAAGTTCATAGGTACCTTTAAAGAAGAAAGTTTGCAAACGTTTGAATCTCCTGAAATAGCCATAGACAATCTTCAGTATTCCAAGAAAACTGAGGGCAGACATATTACTCTTTTCGCTACTTCAGCAAGAAAGTCAACCACTTCTCCATATATTTGAGTGAGAAATGGTTAAGAATTGACCTTGTCCTGAATGGCAGAACTTCCAGTGACACTTTGCAACATCAACTCAGTGAAATGGAGGCAGCAATCTCCTGAATCTATGGATACCACAGGTTTTATGCTAACTGGATACATTGTAAAGTTTTCGTGTTTCATGAGGCCTTATTATCCTCAGTATATCTTAAGTTTGAACTTCCCAAGTGTGTCTCCATGCTCCTGGAAGGAGCAATATTAAGCTGCACCTGGAGAACTGGATTGACCAGGGAAATGCTTGATGAGAGGGAGCCAAGCTAGAAGGTTAAGAACAGAATTAAAACCTTGGATATCAAAGAAACAAAACTAAAGAGCAGCTGCCCCTTTTCACATTTTATTTTAGTGTCTTTTTTTCTTCTGTGAATGTGCATCATTTAGGTAATAACTAATACATAGGAACAACCATTTTTAAGAACGAAGACACCTAGGACTTTAATTTGATTTTTTTTTTTATTTGACTTAAAGGTCAAATGCATTATTGTAGAGGTCAGGTATTAAGGTATAAAAAGTGTCTTGGACCAGACTCACCCTACTGATCAGTGCAAGGAGAGTGGCTGGGTGTGGGGGTGGGACAAGGCACTGATACACAAATGTTCTTACCATTAACCCATTTCAGAGAAGAGTGGTGGAGTGAAGAAAATGATCCATTGGAACCCTTGAAACAAAGACTCTGAGACTGAGCTCACACAGTCAGCTGTATTGGCTGGGCCCTTCTATCTATATGGTTATCTGCATCTTTTTTTAATCTGCTAATGGGCAGCAAATAGTCTCATACCAAGAGGATTTCAATAACCTTCCAAATGATGAATAAATATGATATACATTGAGAATTCATGCTTTCCAGTCACTCAGAGAACTGTCATTAACTTTGAAGCCTACATATAATACATTTTGCATAATTCTTGATGGCAAAATAAAAATATTCTATTTGAAACCATAGCAACATTTTGTATTATGCAAAAGGGAAATCTCAAGGGGAAAGTCTGATGCCTAAAGCTAACTTAAGATGCTTTGCTGTTTAATCATTCCGATAGTGAAAGAGAACTACATTCAGTTTAAACAATCTTGGTACTGCCTGTTTCCATCTGAAGTTTGCATAGTTAATGTGATGGCTTTTACTTGTGTTGGCTGAAGTCCACAGCCGGTGTTCACTCAGACTCAGGTCTCTAGCAAATAAAGTGAAACAGAGGGTGTGGGCATAACTTCTGAAACTATTCAAGGTGGTGAATCAAGGATTTTTAATATTTAGCCTCCTTTGGTTGTAAAATTTTTATCTTAATAAAATTTGTATGGAGCCTTAATGTACACAGAAATATTCAGCTTCTCTAAGGTGTGAATGTTCTTAGACCATCTGGTATATTTAGTAGGATCATGGAAGAATAAAATGAAAATACTTTAAGGTAATATTAAGGAAAAATAATAGAAACCTTCAATAGTTGAGGAAAATCATAAGGAAGTTTTTAATGAAATTTCATAAATTTTGGTTTTGTATTCATTTTTTTTTACTGTTTATTAACAATAATGGAAACCTTTTATTATACAAATTAAATATCAGTTTACTAAGGATACTCTTTTATGTACCCCAATCAATGTCTGAGAGTAATAAATAATTTGACATAAAGGACAATGAGTAATGTAAATTAGCTTTCAGTAAAGGCTTTTTTTTTTTCCCTCACACAGGTACCTTTAACAACTGGCAGAAAATCAGATTTTAACAGATAGCTTTGTTAAATGCTTTTCATCTAACATTAAAGGCAATGCAAACATTCTGAAAATCACATAAAATAATAGCATACTTACGATGCCCTTGCCAGTAATAGTCATTTGATGAAAAATTAAATAGGACACTGAAGACGACAGACCATAGTAGATTGCCTCTATCATTGGAGGTTGTATAGACCTTGTTCCTTGAACCTGTCACCAGCAGCTTGATATTGCAATTTCGCTTCATGGGAATATTACTGACTGTACATGTTAGATAGATTCACATTTATCAGTTTTCTGTACAACATTATCTGTATCACATAAATATTAAATATGTGCACCTAGATGGTCCTTTCAATGTAAAGTCAGTCAAACACACACACACACACACACACACACACACACACACACACACACACACACACCTAGCATTTGGTATTAACGAAAGTTAGAACTCTGTGCATTCTGGGCAATGAGGCCAACAAGGGCTGGCTGATCTACCTCCAACCATTTTTTGACCTGTTTGATTTTTTGGTGCTGCAGAAGAAGACAACATTCCTGCATGTTAGACAAACAGTCTACCATTGAGCTATTCTACAACCCTATCAAGTAAAATCTATGCACATAAACAATTAAGATCCACACAGGAAAGATTTGTTGACATCAAGGGTTTGATTTACTTTTATCCTGAAATAGTTCCTCAAAACTATTCCTATGTACATAACAATGAAAATATAGTAGAATAAAAATAAGAAATCATAAAATATGAAATATTTTTAATATTGAGTATGATGGTACACTCCTGTAATCTCAGCACTTGGGGTTTGGAGACAGCATGGTGAGTACTTCCAAGTTATTTTTGGCAACATCATGAAAACAAGGCCAGCTGGGTCTACATAAAATCCCACATTAAGTCAAAACTGAGTCTCAGTTGCTAGAAATTTTATGAAGATGTTAACAATAGTTATAGTTAACAGACTAAGAAATTTTAATTTGAAACAGGGATATGTAAGTGTTCATGGATGAGGGGTTTGTGATTCATCATGATGATAACTGTTTTATCCTATAAGATAAACACATGACACCTGTGTCTTGGGAGAAAGAGTAACAGTAGTAAAATCACAACTTTTGTAACATTGCTTGTTTCACTGCAGAATGGATCCCAGCGACTTCTAAAGCTGCAGCCCAGCTTCCTGTGTATGGAATACAGAATCTTAATTCTACTTTGGTACTCAGCTTTCTTGTACTTTTCTCCTAAGAAATCATTCTTTCCATTCTCGAGAGGGGAGCAAATAGGTAAAGCTGCAACAACCAAAAATAGTCATGGGATTCTGATCTCACTACTGGGGAACTATGCCCATTTCATTTGAGACTGTGGTAACCAACAGTCATGTAAGCTGTAAGTAAAGTATATAAACACTAATGACAAAACTTGCTTTATAGAAAAAGACAAGACCTATAGAATGACCAAGATCTGAAGCCATTTTGGGTTGCTGTTCCGTGTTCAATGTAGGAGACTCAGTAGTCCATTGACTTGAAGGTGGTACAAAGTCTACAATTCTCATGAGAGCACATGGATTGGTGGGATCTGGAGAAGAGTTAAGTGTGTGCATTCAAATTGTATTTTGTAAAATTACTATTCTGAAGGCTGAACATATAGCTCAGTGGTAGAATGGTAGAACACTTGCTTTAGTATGTACAAAGCCCTGGATTTGAACTCCCGTATAAAAGAAAAAGAACAACAACAACAACAAAAGGCTAGTCTTATTCTGATCACAGTGGCTTTATGGGTAGATTTGCTCTAACTGACATGGCTACTAGCCACATTTAAGTAGGGTTTAGAGTTTGCTCTGGTCTACATGTGGCCTTTCAATTGCAAAAAGCATTATTTTATTTTATTCTTCTTCCTTTTACCATCTGTTTCCCATCCTATCTTCCTTCCTTTCTTTAATTCTTTCTTTAAAACATTTTAGTTGGATTTCTAACAATTGGTAAAATCGTAACTTACTGTTTGTACAATAAACAAGGCCAATTAAAATAAAAAACTATCATCTTTATTTAAAGAATTTGAGAAGTATTGGCAATTACCCTTTTTTAAGTTAACTTGCCTGGTGGCAAATTCTTGCAAGGTGGTTTGGAGGAATGAAGGCCCTCAAACAAGCCAGCAGCAGCAGCAAATTTCCAAGATCTACTTTGAGCCTCCTGTTTGAAAAATGGCTACATGTGTTCCAGATGATACTTGTAAAATCTGAAGTTTTGGAATCCCTGGCTTCCGGGGATAGGCTAGCAAGCTCTTTGTCACTCACACATTGTATGAGCATGTGCTGTGTAATTGACTGCAGTAAGGCAGAAAGTAGAAAGTACAACACTTTCTAAGAAAGGCCACCTGCCATGCATCTCACCTGGGCAGCATAATAATGCTGATGCTGTTGGTGGTGATGCAGGTGAGCCACGCCTGTGGCTGTGAGAGCAGGAGAAGTGACCCTGCCCCTTGCTGCCTGCTGCACTAGGTGAGCTTAGCCTAGGCAGAGCTAGAGAGCTTGCCTGGCGGGGACAATGAGGGAAAAGTAAGAGTCACCAACCCAGGTACCATCCAGGCCCATGTCAGAACTACAGGGTAGCCCCCTCAAGCACCCACCTCATCTATAAACGGCTGGAGCATGCAAAGGGGATGGATCTGCATATCCAAAGTTACACCATGCCCACACAAGGCCACAGTAGGATATCTACAAGGATTAAAGGGTAAATTACACGGCACACTGACTCACACTATAGTTTCCATGCCAAGATTATTTTTGTTCTTGTTTATTTGCTTTGGTTTTTTGGTTTTACGTTTAAATTTTGGTGTTGGTGGCAGAGGTTGCTAGAGTAGAGGGTGCAAGTGAAGGAATAGAGAGATGACTGGGAACTGGGATGCATAATGTAGAATTCATAAAGAATCAATAAAAAGTTAGAAAGAAAAAATCAAAGAAAGAAAGCATAAAAGAAAGAAAGAAAAGAAAGTAACAGAGGGAGGAAGGGAAGGGGCAAGATGTACAGATTAAGATACATGAACCGCAAGTTCCTGCTCCTAGGGTCCACACCCAGGCTGCTCTCTGTAACCAGAATAGAACCCAGAGAGATCAAGCCTATCCCGGACTCCAGACCAAATACCACATGCTCACCTACTTACCTGTGGTTAGTGTCACAGGTGTGGCTGCGTGGATCTCTTACTACAGGAAGAGAGGAAGGGAGGGAGGGAGGAAGGAAAGAAAGAAAATATACATCCTCACAAAATTATATATTGCCCTGTTTTCAATCCCAATTGTTCCACTTTATTTCTACGTTAATTTTCCTCACTTTTTATTATGAGAGAATGTTCATTTTTATTCCTTGTGATTCTTATGAAGATTCAGTAAGCACGTATGACATTTATAGTTCCTAGTTCAGGCAAGATATATGACACACATTCAATAATATTAGCTAGCAGTTACTTTTCAATTGTCTTATTAAATTCAGTAGTAACACCTACATATGACTAGGTTTAAAATGAAGCAGGCCTTTTCTCTATTGCAGTAGCCATATTTACATGCTCAAATTCCATCTATGTAACTGAACATCCAGAGGAATGACTAGATCTCTGTGCTCTAGGCTGTGAGATAAATGCATTAGAGATAGGGTCTGAGAATTTAGAGGAAGACTTTGTCTGTTACTCACCTTAAAAGACCTAGTACCTTCAGATGGTACCCATTGTCTCTCCTTGATACTTTTGAACATAGGAAGGTTGACTTGTGACTGGGAACCCCCTGCCAGACTAGAAATATCCATGATGCTTCTTATTTAACCAGTGTGAACAACTTTGAATGTACCCAGGTTTCTTTCCATTGCTTACCACAGTCAATCTCAAGCTAACAATGTGTATCATTGTGTATTGTTTTTTCCAGGAGTTTAAGGTGTCAAATATAGATAAAATCAAAGGAAGACTGAAGATAATGGTATTCTGCTGTCCAACATTAGCTCAAAGGAGCATTATTTCAGCATGGAATTAATAGCTATCAAGAAACTTCTCTTCCTTTCCTGAGATCCCATCTAAAGTTCTTGTTCTACTTAGGAGTTTTGCTTGTGTGGTTGGTTGCTTGGTTGGTTAGTTTTGCTTTATTTGTTTTATTTACCTGACCATGTACACCAATACCTCTACACACTTCTTACTTCTGTGTTCTCTTGATTATAATTTCTATTTAATTTATCTTCTTATATTCAAACCCCTCAACCCATAAACATCTGCTTAAAGTGAATTCTCAATGTCTCTTATATTGATACTCTAAAAGTATGTCTTTCAACACATAATTCAGAACTTATTTATATAATTGATTTGCACATATAATAAATACATATGATATATGACTACAAAACAGTTATTATTGTAACTCAAAGGCATGCCAGATCTCCTTGCCCCTTTGGAGCAGTCAAGCTAATCTATAATCGTAGAAATAAACACTAATCAAGTCTGCTATATTGTATCTGGTTACTTTACTAGATGGCATGGAATATTTGATTGACAGAACAGTGTGCTATAGTACAGCGGAGAATTCTAGCACCTGCTGGCAGCCTTTGTTAAAATGTGCACATCTCACCAAAAATATGCAGATTTTAATTACTGCTACATAGTTTAATGTAGTGAATAGGGCTTCTGAAAGTCTGTGGTAGGTTTAAGTTCCTCAGTGAGGCAAGAACCAACCTATCAAGGAGAACAAAAGAATAGAAGATCAAAATCTAAGTAACCAGAAAAAGATATGTAAGTTAATGAATAATCAGGGGACACAATGGATTACTGAACTATTGCGCTTCCACCAGAAAGGAAGAACAAGAGGAAATTTCATAGTAGGCTCTTAGTTAAAAACCTGGTGTTTTTGAGGTACTTTGAAGGCAGGATTAGAATAAAATAAAAGATGTAGCTGGGGCAGAGGCTTGACAGTCCAAGATAAACAGATGGAGTACTTGTAGGTTCTGATCATGAAGTAGGTTTCTGACATAGGAAGGAGGCCAGGACCACCATAGGAAAGTAAATTAGTGACACCTGTGAAGCTCAGGATTTAGAAGATTTATCTACCAGAATGCTGAACTCACCCATAATGAGGGCCAGAGGTGCATTAAAGAGAGGGACTCATGCTAGAGAGTGATTTAAGAGCTGAACCTCTCAGGGACCATGTGAAAGTGTGACCTCTCATGCAGGCCAAATGATATACTACATACCCATGGTGTGTACTCATTTATGTGTGCCTGGACACACGGGATAAGGAAGAGAGAACATAAGATGGGATTAACTTGTATAAAGTTGTTATAATTAAGTACATTTTATATTTTTTCTGTTAATTAAAAGACATTTTTTCTATATCTTATATAGCCATTGCTATTTATAAATATTTAGAATTTAAAATGGCATAAGTAAAATATGACTAGTTAAAAGACCCAATGCTTCTCTTTAGATGATGTTCACATAAATATTGTTTCCTTTGCTCGAATACAGATCTAAATTTAAAAAGGCTCTAGTCACACAATGAAAGGGATTCAAAGGTGCCTATTACACGTTATTTGAATAAATGTAGAAATGGACACTCCATAAAACTACCTGAAATAATGACAGCTGTGTAGAGAGAAAGGCGATGGTGCTAACAGTGAACAGAATAGCAAAGTATAGATAATGATGAAAAGCCTGTGCTCATCAACCTCCACCTTCAGAAAATTTCCAAAGCAAACACCACCTATCTATCTTGACTCTGGGAAGCAATGATGTATAAGGAACAAAAGAAGAAAAACTGCAATGTGAAGATCAACAAGAAACTAATCATTTATATCAGCCACGCTTTCTTTTCTGGCTCACAAGGTAAGAGATGAGCTGATACAAAAAAGGAGCAGAAGGCAATTTTCAAAGCCCACATTCTTGGCATTCTAGCATTGTATCCTCCCCTACTGTGCAGGATCTGGGCTGACTGACTAACATTTTGTTTTAAAACATTGACCATCAGGATAATTATTCATAATGAATAATAGATTTGTCAATGTGATCCATTAACACTTTCCCATCAACGTACTATAACTGGAAATGAAATAATTGACAAAGACCTCTCAAATGACATCATATAGGTAATCTATTGAGGTGGATACGGGAAATTGAGTAAGGACAATGGAACTGTGTACTGACAGATAAATGGAGAAATGACATTCTCTCTCTGCCAATAAACTAATGATAAATCACCATTCCTCCTATAACATGCCAATGAAGCAACATTTTTATGTTATTAGCAGGAAGTAGAGAAGGAATTTGATGGCTGCATTTATTTTGTAAAGTCAACATTTGTAAACAGAGCAAGTAAAACAAAGCCAATTCTTCCTCCTCATTGGGAAAGTGGGGAGAACAGTACCAAACAGGAAGGACTTTGGCCAGTGATATTGATGAATCCATCCATACCCTACACTGTGAAGACAACTGTGCAATGTGATTAGCAAAGTCACAACTGAGATTTTTCTTCTCTTGTATATTAACTTCTTTTTATCCCAGGAACAAAATCCCATTACCACAGACTACAGTCCTTAGCTATCACTGTTTTCAGGCCTCAGGCAAGTGCTTTAACTCTGTTGTGTATCATTGCCAATCACAAGCTCCAACAATATGCATATACTAAGAAAACGACCATAGTGTTATGCAATTGTTTTTGCCTTCACAAGAGAGGTACCATGTAGAATTTTCCCTGTGAAATAAATTTTTCTCTCTAACCAAAAGTAAAGCACTTTTCATTTACTAGCAAAAAAAAAAAAAAAAAAAAAAAAAATGTCAGTATGGAAGGAAGGCTTTCTTAATTATTTATGGAAGTCTATTTCTGGGCATTACTTACTGATTTTGCATTTGTTTTTGATTCATATGTAAGCCGTAATATTAAATAAGTTGACAAAAGTACCTATACCTATACCATTTCCTCTTAGTCTGGTCTGGTCTTTACTTTAGCTATGTAACTGCACAGTTACAAACCTCGGTGTCTTGAAATGGAACAGGCTTCTCAGAGACATGTCTTGAAGTGCTATGACACAGCCACTCTGACCTCTATATTTGATTAGGTTCAAGTCTTCCATTCTATCAAAGTCTGTCCTATTATTTGGAACAGGGCCTAGGCCCTCCCCCATGTGTCTAGGCTGAGAGAGTATTCATCTATGTGGAATGGGCTCCCAAAGTCCATTTGTACACTAGGAATAAATACTGATCCACTACCAAAGGTCCCATAGACTACCTAGGCTTCCTAACTGACACCCACATTCAGGGTGTCTGGATTGGTCCTATGCTGGTGGTATCATGATTACTTTTTTAGACACATGTTAGAGTAGGTGATCTATGAGGATAGAAATTATGACGTTTCTTTATGATGCCGCCCTAGTGGACAGTAAAAGAGAATGTGGTCACTTTTCCAGGTTTGTAAATTATGGTACTCTGTACTTTGGGTGGCTTCTGGCATGAGTGCATATACTTTCTGAGTTTTACCAATTCATAAAATTAAGATTAGTGAATTTTAGTGTATGTAAATGTGAACTGGAAATCCAGAACCTGAGCAGGATAGGATCCCAACCTCCCTCAGTTCTTGTGAGAGTCCTTGTACTATCACTCCATATTTTCAAACTGTTTCATCCCAATAGTCTGTCTTCTTATTACTAACTTCAAATCAAACGAAATCAAGCAACACCATGCTCTGAATACTCCACTGACTCTCACACAGAGAAGCAAAGCCCACATTTGTTGTAATTTGCAAAGTCTTCAATATCCAGGCCTACGCACGCTCTCTTTGATCTCACATCTGTGTTCTTCATTTCTTACTTAGTCCAGGCTATTTCTTGCTTCAGGCCTTGTTCCTACTGCTATTCCCAAGTATATCTGAATAATATTCTCCATCACTTGGGAATCTCTATAATATGTACTCAATATAAATACTCTTTGAAACTGAGACCCCTACATTCTATTTCTTCCCCATTTTCTTCATTTATTTTTAGTAGTTTTGACCATATATACACACACACACACACACACACACACACACACACACACACACACACACACTCTTAAATTTATTGATTACTTTTGGGTGTGAGTGTTTCATAATTTACTATAAAATTCTTTGTGGGCAATGTGTCTGTGTATGTTATTTCATTGATGTTGTATTTTAGGATTTAAAATATTGCTTGGCACATAGAAGGATATATATTTATATTTATATTTACATCAATATATATGATGTATATATATATATATATATATGCTATGCATCAATGTAAATGAAGGACAATATGAATTTCTTTATAAGTATACTTACTAAATAATGTCCTCATTTTGTTATTTATGAAAATTTTGAGGTGGACAGAAGGAAGGAAGTCATAAAGAATATCATGACAGGGGTGACTCCAGCTTTGCCTGATAGAATAATCAGAACTAATTTGAGAACACTGAAAATTTTAAATAACTGCATTTCTTTCAAGTGTATCAAATTAAGACAATCACCATAAGAAGTTATAACATTTAACAATTTCTGTATTGCTAAAATTAAATTAATTTTGCTTAATATACTAAAAATACAGACATGTAACTCATTTGGTCTTTTCTTTAAAAAAAAAATACTGTAGCTGGGTGGTGGTATGACATGCCTTTAACACAGCACTCAGGAAGCCAAAGAAGACTTCTGTGAGTTTGAGGCCAACCTAGTCTACAGAACAAGTTCCAGGAGAGTTGGGATACATAGAGAAGTCTTGCTTGAAAAACAAACAGGCAAAATGTTATGATAATACCAAAAATATCTCCATCTAAAACAAAATAAAAATCACAGGCCTTTAAGAAACATTTCCTGCTTTTGTGCCCTGTTCTACTCACACTAGGTTCTCATGGGAAATTACAGGTGGAAGCTGACAGCAACAGCAACATATTGGCCAGCGTTATTACAACTCTCCATCTGCAGTACATATCAAGGAATGTCTGAGTCTTTACCTAAGCAAAGCACTGAAGCTATACACCATGCTCTACAATAAAACTAGAAGGAACATTCTTGTTATGTCATGCTACATGATCCATTAAGGTATATAGCTCACGGTGATGACTTGTGTTTCTGCCCCTGGAGCACTCATGTGCATATTTCTAAGATCATACACTTCTGGCAAGCAATCCTGGATAAAAACACCTCCCAAAGCAAGACTGCAGAGGACAATTGGTAACCAGGGTTATACATGAGCTCACACCCAGAAGCTGAGCTTTGTTGATGCCGTTGTCAAATACTGTTACCTAGCAATACCATTCTGATGACCATGCCCAATTTCTTTCCTTATGATGAATCTTTTCCTGGTCTATACACTCACTTTTTTCACCTGCCTAACTAGTCTTAAGCACCCAAACAAACCATGACTCTAGATGGAGCATGTCCCCTCCACTGTCAGACAGGCTTCACATTATCATGTAGAACAAGACTACCAATGTATACTTTTAACCCTATAAATTGTTTCACTGATTATAACTTAGGTATATTGGAACAATCTCTTCCATAGACACAAATGCTGTGTAATAATTATGAAATACATTGGAAAACCCCACTCAGGATAATATTCATTTCTCTAGTCACATATTACTTCCATTTATACTTAACTGCTTTGATTGTTGTGAAGATTTGTTAATTATGCATGTACATGTATAGATAGGTGCATGTGAATGCAGGGGCCCGCAAAGGCCAGAAGAAGTCATCCGATAACCCGCATCTGTAGTTACTGGTGCTTCAGCACTGCCTGATGCGGGTGCTGTATCCAAACTCAGATTCTCTGGAAGAGTAGCAAATGTTCTTAACTACTGAGCAATCGTCTCAGTCCAAGGTGCTATAGTTTCAAAAATATTTTTTAAAGTAATTGTTATTTTGCTTAACATTAATGCAGTACACAGCATACATACATTTAATTTACAAATATTTAAGCAGTGTGGAAATCTAGATAAGGCACTTAAATGTAAAGTGTGAAAGCTCATGTACCATATAAAATAAATGAAAATTATCACATTTTGGATGTGTAAAAATTACAGAAATGTAAAAACAGCTCACCTTTATAGAAAAATCCAGATGTGTACTTTGTTTTAACTCTCATACACTCTTACCATTATTATCAAGGAGCAGAGCAAGAGAAAAAAAAATATCTTAAAAGGAGTTCAGACAAACTAAACCATCAAATGAGAGTTAACCTAAAACTTTCAATGAAGACATTCATTCTAAATTTAGATGAGAGAAAACAAGAGAAAGAAATGAATAGAAGACTTTTTTTTACTGTCTCTTGTTGCTATTTCTGAATGAAAGAGGTCAGTGAAGAGTGAACAGGTTAGGGACAGAGTTTAGAATGTTTTAATAAAAAGCCATCAACTTCATGTGGTTAAGAAAAAAATGTCTGAGGTCATTTCCACTTTACTTTTCTATTATTCATTATTTTTTTAAAAAACATAAGGAGAAACATTCTATGCATTCTATTCAGGTACACTTGTTTTAAAGGGTAATATGACGATTTTTCCAATTCTCAGATTATTCCATTTAATAACTGCTGTTCAAATAAATATGAAGGCATTATTAGAAAAATAATTTCATGAATTGCAGGGTCAGACATTCTTTTTCTCTGTAATACTCTTGGTGCTAGTTAGATCACAAAGGTAAAATACTGGCAGTAAAATGTTTTGCAGCATAAAATTAATAGATACTAGAAGATGTAGATATATTTTTCAAACTGCCCAAGACTGGTGTATGTCTAAATAATTCACTGGGATTGTACATAAAAAATATGAAAATTTATAAACTCTCTAAGCTGATGACTTGGTATTGGACCACAAATCTTACATAGGGTATTTGATTTACACATAAGTAACATAATTATCATTACTGTAGTTATACAAACTATATAGTTATGATTATAAATCCTATATACATGAATTTCCAATGTACTTCATCTGAATTTGACACCACCAGTGTTTTAGGCAATGACTAGAGTTTGGACCTGTATAGATGTGTAAATGCACTGTGCTATATCTCCTTTAAGAAACAACAGAAGTCCCCTCATTAAGATTTTAGAAAGAATGAGTAATGTATTTGATACCATTAGAAACTAATAAGTAATGATTATTTTGAATGTTCAATTGTGGTTTTATGGATGTGTTATGGGATGTTTTTATGGAAGAAACTGGTGTGATCTGGAAGAATTTTGCTCTTCGAACAAGTTGAAGCATTTGCAGAAGAGGCTCTGCTCCAGGGAAATGACTCACACAGCTCATGTGGTCCATTGAGCACTGCTACAGACCAATGAGAGGACTCAAACAGAAACATGAGCCCACCAACAAACATCCAAAACTGCATTCTCTTATAATCACAACCTCCCCACACTGGCAAAGGGAGAACTATCTTACCTCTAAACTCTGACTCCTTTAGTACCTCGAAGTAATTCACATTTTGGATTAGGCCATTACCAGCTTCCAAGAAAGACAAACCTGTCCTAAAACCTACTGTATCCAAAACCCTTATCCCTTCGTTGTTCTTGGGAACTGAAGCCTATGATGATATTCAATAAAAGGCATGGTGTTCTTAGCGAAAGCAACCTGCACTAAGATTAGTCCAGTGTTCTTAATGGCCAAAGCAGAGTGGGAGGTGATTCAGAAAGATTCAGACAGTCTGTCCCACTGAAACAGAAACACTATAAATTAATATCTTGTGCATGAACACCTATATTTCCTAACTATAAAAAGCTCAGTTCCATTCCTATTCCATCTCCCCTTCTCTTCTCAAGAGAGGCATTGGCTTGCTTCTCCTTGAAGTTGAATACTATTCCAAATTATCAAGTTTCTAAGAACCAGCCAAGTCTTTTGTCTAGATCCTGGTCATTATTTTGTTATTCTCACTGTGTCCTCTATCATCTTTGTATTGACCACTCCTAGACTTAAACCTCTGAATGTTTAGTTATGCAGACGTAAGCCTGCAAGGACTGTCAAACACTTCAAAGTAGCTTCTGTGGTCACATTGTCTTTCCACTGTCCTCTTCCTGCTCTAGTTTCTGTGTGGGAACTCATTTAGCCTGACATTCATGTCTTCCGGAGTAATCTAAATCAGCAACATGTTTTGGTTTATCAGCACATAACTGCCCTATTTAATAAGTCATTGTCACCAAGTACTGATCTGCAGCTCAACTGACTTCTCCCAGTGTTCTCTCCCTCTCTTGTGAACCTCATACAGATCATAATAAACTAAAAGGTAGGCAAGTTCTCAGACCTAATAGGAAAAGTAGGTAGAAAAAACAAAAGCAAACATGCCCACACCCAAAGACTGCATTGTCTCAAGAGGCATACCAAGACAGGCACAATACTGATGGACATTGACACTCTCTGTCCAGCACTATCTACTTAGTCAGATGTCTTGAGTTCCTAGGGGGTTATCTCTGGAAGCCATTATTCCTAAGCAATACCTTTTACTCCAGCCAGCTTGCTTCTTAAAATGGGCCGTGACTTTACACATTCCTTTATGCTTTATGCTTTAGGCTGGATGCTTGAAAACCTTTGCTCAATTATTTGTCCGGTCTTGGGGACAATCATCTTTTTTCCAAAGTCTGCGGATAAGGCATGCATCCTAGATATTATAATGTCTGTCTAGGTATTCATCTCAAGCCACCTAAAAATGCAAAGTTCAGAAGACTAGTTATCTTACAAGTTTATGTTGTCTAATTTATTTTAGAAATACATCTTTAATATGGACTTTTTTTAGTCTTTAAAATTAATTACAACACATTCATTATAGGTCTTGAATCAATGGGGAAAATTTTTAAATCTCATCAAAGAAATTGATCAATTCCTTCACATTAACAAATAAATCAGTTATATCAAGATGAATCACTCTAATATGAAAATGTCAACAAGTTGTCTCCAGCCTGAATTTCATAAAAGCAATCAGCCCCCTATGTTCTTTGACCAAAGGTAATGTATGTGTATCTGAGTCAAGACAAGAAATTTCATGTAATCAATATGCTAGTGAGCAGTGTTAGGGTGAGCTGTGTGGGGGTTGATAGTATGAATGACTACAATTAGAAAGGTTCTAGAGGACAAGATAAGTAGGTAGATAAACAGTGACTCATAACTATCAGAAACCTGTGCCTCAGTCTTATCAGGAGGCAGAACAAATTTACATTGTTATGTTGTAGTTTCAGTACCCACGTACCAGTGTGAGGTTTTTCATTTCTTCTTTTCAACTTGAGTGCATAGGGTAAGTACCTGATAGAACACCTTGTCTTTTATATGTCTCTTAACAGGTTTATATTAGCATCAAATACTCACTATACACTACATTTTGGTGCTGAGTACCTAGAAATACTGAGAAATGTGTGTCTGTTAACTTCCGGTAAACATTTGCATGCTAAATAAATGTTCAATACATTACAAAGATAGGAAATGCACTTATTTGGAAGGCAAAAGTAAATTCCATATATCTGTATCTACTTTTCAGATATGATGAAACTAATTTTTCTAAAGAATAGTATCTTCTTAGGCATTTTACTTCTACATAAAGTTCATTAATAGACTTCTTTTTAGATTCAAATTACTTTTAAACTTCATTACTTGTCCCACATACATTCTTAAAAACCTGCTAATTCAAAGAAGATGCTCGAGCATCCTTTTGTGTCTTGAGGATAAGAAAAATCTCAGAAGTTCTAAGTGGCTTTGTCAAGTTGTAAGGAATGAAGCATGTTCCATTTAAAAAATGTGAGTGAACACTTATTTAACTTGTATATGATTAGAAATCTGGTCACAGGGATAAACTTTTTATAAATGAAGATGTCTTCTCTAGAAGACAATCTATGGTAGAAAAGCAGAGGCTAGTAGTAACTGATCTTTGACTGATATGGAAAGACAAAGTAATATCAAGGAAACAAACCTGTAACTTCTGCTGAAGGTTCCACTCTAGATATTAGCCAGGTTTTTTGCATTTACTTTTGAGTTAGACACTGTTTTGTAGTAAGAGCAGCCTGAGCATTATAGCATGTCTGGCAGCATCACTGGGTTCTTCCTAAAAGATGTTGGTCCAGTCACACCTCTATTCTCACTCCACCAGCTGTACACCTGTGACTGTCCATAATGTTTCCTAATCCGCCAAACATCTTCTGGCAGCCACGCTTTCTGATGACCACAGTTTGAGCCTCATTCCCTCATAGTACTATATTGTCTAGCTTGACCTTGCTGTGCTTTGAAGATCTGGCTGTTCACAGAATTCTGATCCTCTTACCTCTGCCTTTCTCCCCAGTGTGTTGACACTAAACCCGTATGCATACCTGGCCCAGCCCACTAACACAACTTTTGAGTAAGCCATAATTTAACTTCTAACATTTACTAAAGGGAAAAGAGAAAAGGCTTACCAATATGATGAAATTATTATCTATAACTAAGGAAAGTTTCAAATCCAGTGCATTGTGGGTAATAATTCAGTTTCTTGAATCACAATCGATTACAAACTGTGTTATCATGATTGGGTTACTTGAATTCTAACTCATCTGGTCTTCATGTTAAAAAGATATTATTTTAAAATTCACACTGAAGTTTATAGGAACAGCACTACCTAATGCTATATCATGTAGTATATAATAAATCCATTATATTATAATAATCGAAGTATAAAATATCTTTGACCATATTCATTTTTAGGTCAAAATGGACATTTTATATTTCAAACATAGAAATAGAAGTACATCATTTAGAGTACCTCCTGGTTCTCTACAAAATCAATATTCCATTGATTTCAACTTAGTTGATGAAAGAACAGGTTAGTACATATGTGACAGTTAATAGAACCTGGATTCATCCAGGAGATGATCCTCTGGACAGGCCTGTGAAAGATTAGCTGAATTAGGTTAGCCTTGTTGAATACATCTGAGGGGTTTTAATTTAAGGCATGAAGACCACACAAAATGTAGGTGATGCTATTACTATAGGATGGGGTCCACCCAAAATGTAGATGTTCCTATTACCTTGGGATAAGGTCCACCAAAAAAATGAGGGTGATACTAGGATAGGGTCCATCCAAATATGGGTGATGCTATTACCATGGGATAGGAAAAAGACAAAGTGAATGGAGAACAAATGGAAATAATTCTCTGCTTCTTGATTATGGATGTATTATATGATCAGCTGTCTTCAGCTACTGCTGCCATGACTTTCCTACCAGGGTGCACTGTAAGCTTAGCTGAGAGCCAAAAGAAACACTTCTTTAAGTTGCTTTTGTCTAGCATTTTATCACAGTGAAAGGAAATATAACCAAGACATATGTTAATATACATTTTTTATTAATTGTATCTTTCACTTGTAAAAACCTGGCAGTGTTTTCTCAAAGATGATGACCAAGGGTGAAAAGTAAAAATTTCATTTTCATATATTTTTATGATAGCTCAACTCCTTTAACCTTACTAAAGGATCTATTTAAAGCATTATTTCCAAAGTAATATGTACTTTTCAAAATTATATTTTTTCTTGGCAGTAGCACAGAACAGACCTCCTATGTGGACTTCAGAGGACATCTGTAGGAACCTGAGCTCTATTTTCATACCCAGCAGATGGAACTGAGGTCCTTGGTCTCAGCAGCAAGTATTTTTACCTACTGAGCTATATCAATAGTCTCTGAACAAATTGTTTTTCAAAATCATCTCCAAAACCATTTCTCCTGCATAGCAATGAAATGTGTATTACTGGTATACTATTTATTACCCAGTACACACTCATTGTGTATATCCTAAAAAAAGATATGTTGTGAAATCCATCACATAGAAATTCAAATAATGCATGATCTATGTCCCCACAAGTACCATCCACTTACTGTGTAGTAACAAATGTGGAAAGATTTGCTTTGTTATTCTTAATCTGCATGATGGGAATGGAAATCTAATAAAGCAGTCATGCAGTCCTTTTGATGGGTTGTAGATGTCCTATGTTTTACTGAGGCATCATGTCTTCCCCTCTACCTACTAACTTCTTGCAGAATCTCCTTGATCTATTCCTCTCATTAACTCCTGGAGCAATTCAATCGGCCATCACTTCCAGATGACTAACTCATTAACAAAATGAAAGCATAGTCCATCTGTTAGCCAGAAGAGGATACTGGTAAACAATGTCTAAGATAGCATGTTGCCACTGAAATGTTAACTTATCAGAGGTCTCCCCTAATTCTAACAACTAGACAGACTTTCTACAGCAAGTTACTTTTCACTCTATAATTTTAACACACATTCTTTCCACAAAAGAACTAGAAGATAAGGTTGTTTCTAATTTAAGTAAAATTTATTTAAAAAAAAAAAAAAGATACTAAGCTGAGCATGGTGGCACACGTCTATAGTCTCAGAATTCTGGAGGTAGATGTGGGAAGATCACACAGGTAAGGTGTGTTTCCTCTGGCAGCAAGGTGCCAGCCAACCATGGCTACCTAGGAATATCCTGTTGCATGTTACAATAATAATGATATGACAGTATTTTGATGTTTGTCAATGCTAGCTACAGGCAATTTATGGGTGAGCATACCAGGTGTAGGGTTTTAAGCTCCTCATTTATTCTGGTATAGTCAGGATGTGACCTCATTCAACAGTATAAACTCCAGAGATAAGTTTGCCAATTATGTGAGGTTAAGAAGTAACTGGAGATTCAGGTCACTTATGCACAAACCTAAATTATAGCAAATAGCATAACTCACAGGCTGACCTCTATGTAATGTGCCTGTCTAATTTAGAAATGTCTTCTTCGTGATATGTAAAAATTAAGTTATATTATTTCAGCTTGTATTTAAACTTATTTATTATTTCTATGAGAAAGATCCATGCATTTTTTTTTACTGAAATTTTGCATATTTTTCATCCTATAAGCTTCTCTGTTCTCAAACATAAATATCATTGGCAAACTACAATGGTGTTCTTTCTTAGTTCTCTTGTCAATGGCTCCGAACTAGTTCCCTAAGTCATTTTAATTTAAAAAATATTATTGTAGAGGGTAAATGTGCTTAAGAAATTGATCTGCACTCAGTCTTGGCCTAAAGAAATGTAAGGAAACACATAGTGAGCAGAATATAAACATGGAGGAAACCATAAAGGTTGGATAAGGATTTTGCAGTAGAAAAACATAGGGATTTCAGAAATAACATGATCAAAGCTAAGGAGCTGCAAAGTGTTGAATAGTAACTAAAACCAATTTAGAATCTGAACCTAAGGATAAGGAGTAGGGTTCTCAGAATTGACTGGTCTGGAGAACTGCCATAAAGGCAATCAATGGAAAAATCAAAGTGTCATGTTTTCCAAAAGTGTAATATGAAATGCAGTAACTTTTCTAATTAAGGCCACAGAGCAGTCAGGCAGATGTCAACAAGCCAGAGAACTAAATGGCAATCCATTATTTTTTATGATGTTAAAAATGTGTTTGGTCCGTTAGGTTTCTCATTACTGTGATCAAATACCAGACTAGAAGTACCAAAGAAGGAAGCTTGCTTTGGATTACCATTAAAGGGATACAGTCTATTATGGCCAGGAAGCCATGGTAGCTGGAATGCCATGTAACTGGTCTCTTTGCACCCACAGTATGTAGAAGAGTGTATAGGAAACAGGGCTAGGGGGTAAAATCTCAGGCTATCCCCCTATAACCAACTAATTCAAGTAAGGTCCCACTTTCTCAATGTTCTACACGCTGCCAAAGTAACATCACCGCTTAGATTATCAAATATTCAAATGAAGGAGATTAAAGGGGATGTTTCACATTCAAACCAAACAGCCTTGTGTTATACAATATCAAAATATAGAAATAACCCTGAAAATCCAGGAGTTGGACTATTTCACCTCAGTGTTTCCAATCAAGCAGAGTCAAACACAGATGCTGCAATTACTCATGTGAAAACAATTATTTACTTCATCAAGTAAAGGCTACTAACATTCCAAGATTTTCCTACCAGTTTGCTTTCTAGCTTCTGCTTTTGATCACAGGAATAAGTTCCCAGTCTCCATATGTGAATGAGATATTCTCTCAAATTACAGTTGTGAAATCTCTAGGCCCAGGAATTCATACTTGTGTGGGGTTACATGCATTCATGGACACAAAGAGAGCATAACTTCAGATTTGACATTCAACCAAATAATCCGGCTGTTATAATAGTGTATTTAACAGTACCCAGGAGAACAAGTGAGCATGATGTTTAATGCAAACTAGCTTGTGAAAAAACATGATCACTTCCTATTATATTACACAGCAATAAAATATTAAAAAGTACTCCTTGGGGAGATAGTTAATGTATATTGATAAAGTTGATAGCCTGGGGAGTTGTATCCTAACATAAATAGAATGCAGTATCAGAAAAAAAAAAACTGTAGGCCAGCTATTTCCATCAAAATAATGTGGAATGTGAAATACATATTTGAGCAGAACCAGAATACATACTGACACTAGGCAACTCTGAGGAGCAAAATCTCTATTCTGCCTCACATATTCCAACCACATAGGTTTTATTTTCCCTTTTTTATTTATTTATTTTATTGTGTGTATATGAGAGTTATGCCTGAATGTATATACATACATTCAGTGCACCATGTGCCTGCCCTAGGTGGCTGTGAGCCATCACATGAGTGCTGGAAATCTGATCCTCTGAAAGAGCAGGAAGCACTCTTCAGCATTGAGCAATCCTCCAAGCTCTGACATGGAGACTCTTAAAGTGATATGTATATCACTTATACATAGTTTACATGCTGGTAAAAGTATATAGTTAATGCAAATAATTGATTACAAAAATGTATGTGCTGGCAATAAGCCTGGTACATCCCAGAATTCTATGAAGACTTAAGTCTCAACTCTAACCTGCACAGATCTTGTTTACACTCTTGAAACAGAGAAACCCCTAATATCTTTTTTTCAAAAAGACTAAATTAAAAAATATTTAAAAGTGTGGTGGTTTGAATGACAATGACCCCTGTAGGGTCATATGCTTGAATGTTTGGTCCCTGGTTAGTGGAACTGTTTGGGTAGGATTCAGAGGTATGGCATTGTTGGAGTAAGTGTGGCATTGTTAGAAAAGGTTTGCCACAGGGTGTGAGAGTTGAGGTCTCAAAAGCTTGTGGTAGGTCCAGTGTGATCTTCTCTGCCTGCTGCCTTCAGATTAGGATACCCAGCTCTTAGGTACTACTTCAGGATCGTGCCTGTCTGGCTGCCTCCACACACACCCACCATGATGATAATTAATTAACCCTCTGAAACTGTAAGCAAGTCCCCAAGCTTTCTCTTGTAAGTTGCCTTGGTAATGGTATCTCCCCCCAGCGATACAATAGTGACAAGAACAATCAGTGTGAATATTATCCAAGAAGCTGGAAAATCCAAAGGTGTACAGCAGGTAAACACTTCTTCACAATTTTGTGGCTCATATTCCCACTGACATTCACATAGTTTAGTAGCAACTTTGTACCATGATGATGACCAAAGAAGATCCCTAAAGAATGTTCTGAAAAATGTGTATGAACACTTAACAATAAATCTTTCAACTAGCTTTTTTAATTGCTTAATTTTATAGATAAACCAATTGAAGTTTATGTAAATAACTTGTTATAATTGCATTGCTAATGATTCATGAGCAGAACTTCAAGTACACATATTTAGATAGTTAAAATATTTGATTATTGTGTAATGTCATATAACAGATGAAACAAGACTTCTAGATATAGGGATGAGAAGTTGAAAGAATTTCTTTGTTGTTGAATCTCTGGCAGGGCCACACTCTGTGACCTAAATTGGCCTAAAACTCACTCACTATCAGAGACTGACATGATATTTGTGGGGATCACCTGTCTCCTCCTAACCTGTGTTGAGGATAATAGATGGGACCCATCAGCATATTTTGCTTCAGAAATCGAGTAGTTCTGTTTACTTCCAAAGTTTAAGTTCTTAATTATTGCAATATGTAAATAACATCCAGATGTACTGACATGGTATACAGCTTCTTTTTACAGTGTGACAGGAGAAAAAAATTATAAGATAAAACATGGGTGACAGCATATTTGACTGACTGTGGGCTTGTGTGCCAGCATAAGTGGTCCTGCCCATTGAAGCTGGAACTCTAACAAAGCAAAAATCTATACCTTCCATCTTGCTTAACCTCCATCTCCCATCTTTATTCTTCATAGTGAACAATAGGGGATATTGAACATATTGTTCTGAATATTTTTATTCTTTAACTGGCTTATGAACTAATGTACAAACAGAATTTCTGAGATGTACCAACTGAATTTATCAATTATCTCAACATTTTGTAACACATTAAAATATCTATTTCTGAATTATGTAAGACATGCAAAAGCTTTAAAAGGACTTAAAGATAAAACTCTAAAACTCAAGTAAATTTAATCTGTAAGTGGAAATGGGTCATACTGAAATAGCTGGAGAGTGTAATCTTAAGTTGTCTGATGTAGTATTAGTGTGTTAATAGATTTAAAAGTAATGTAATATTCACAGAAATACTCATTCCTTAAACTTGCATTAGTTTTGGGCACTTTGTGGCAGATTTTCATCGCTGTGTTCCTGTGTCCAATGGCAGACTAAAATCATCTCCACGTGTTACCGGAGAGTGTTAAGGGGCAAAAACATGTTACATACGTCAAATGGATTGCTCGTCTACTAAAAGTGAGCCTTTCAAAGCTCGTAAATGTTCACATATATATGTATTTTCTCACCATTAGCTCTGAAAAACTATAAAAGCAATAGGTGATACTAACAATAGTTTTTCTTTAATTTAATTAATGTATTTATTTGGAAGCATTGAGGAAACAGTGCAGGTCCTCTAGGTTCTAGGTTAGGGAATGTTAGAGATTTTGCTCAACTATTAACATAAATTTCACTGAAAATGTCTTTGATCATATTAACAACAACAACAACAATAATGATACAAGCTAAATTTTCTTTGAGGGTGACTGTATTTCAGGTTACTTTATACCTACCACATTTTCCAGTGGTCATAATCATCTTATGAAATAGAAGCATAGCATATTTTTCAGGGTGCATAGCTAGAGATATGAATCCTGGATATGACCTCATATTGAGAGGGTTTAGAGTTAATTCTTGTAACTATTGCACTATTATGTTTATTTCAATTATCTCAGAAACATGGCTATAACAAAAAGATGATCATCTGTAACTACATAAAACAGAAATTCCTCTGATCTGGGACTTCATGTTCCTATACTTTTGTTTTAATATCCTTCAGACAGGCGATAGACAGACCAAGCAGGCAGGCAGACAGGCAGACATTGGATAGATAGAAAGAATATTAAATCTAACATGAATTAGAATTAGTGAATTGAGTCTTGGGGGGGGGAGGAATTCAAGTGAGCTATCAAAAGTGCCCAGAGGGAATCTTGCAGCCAGGATCTTTACAACAATTATAACATCTGAGCACATGAGAATTAGGGACTATAAGACTTTAGAATTCATACCGGCAGGAAGCCTCAAGCAGTGATGATAAAAGAAAACAAAATGATGCCAATTTAAGTGGGTTAAATAGAGAGAAAATCAGGTGGTGGGGGGATCTTTAATCAAGCCAAACCAGTGAGGAGAATAGAGGTTGATGATGTGTAAATGGTTAACAATTTTATATCTACTGCGATCAGTTCTATTCATATGATTTTTCTCCTCTGTTTTTAAGTTCTTGGTAGCTTAATCAGTTAAATGAAGAATATGTAGGGTTGTAGGAATCGTATGATCTCCATATGAAGAAATAAGTTGATTTTAATCACTTAAAATTTAAAAGCTAAACGGAAATTTAAATATCATCATCAAACCACACCAAAAGAAAATAGAAAGAGAACAAAAAGAGGTTAATTAAGCTTACTTTTATCACTCTAAATGTCATTGACATGAACTTGAATAAGACAATTAGTGACAGAATTTGCAGTGAAACACAAAAGCCTAATTTGGAATGTCCCACAGAGGAAAAGACTTCAGAAAGAGGAGATGTGTCTCTAGGTTTTCCTTTTAAAGAAGCAAACACAAAAGAGATCATTAAAGATGATGAACTATTTTCCTCACTAAAATAGTTTAGAGAAAATAATTTCTCCTATACTTTCTAAACTTCTGATCACCTCTGTGTGTTCTCATTAGATTTGGAGATAAGACCAACCACACACATAATCTTGCCAATTTAGCACCCTGTGATAAAGACACAAAATATGGTTAATTAGAATTTTAAGTTTTTAAAACTTGTTTTGAAATCTAACTAGAACATTAGTTTCACAGGCTTTGTTGGAAGGAACACTGGCTACAGTAGCTTATATGTTCTGTGGGAATACAAAGTAGAACGAATTTATTTCAATCATTAGGAAACATCTAAATCTGAAAGACACATGGCATACAAACCTGGTAGAGATTAAACTGTGTTAAAGAAAATATTACAAAGTGAAATTTAGACTGCAAATGAGTGCCGGGAAAAATGCAAAAATATGGAGTGTTAAGTGAACATGAATGAGAGACCCCGGGAGAGTTTGAATGTAAGATGACTGAATGATGGAAAACGTCGAAGACGTGGTTGGTGTGGGGATGACAAAGTTAAGGTAAAGAAAGTTCAAAAGGCTTTAGTTTGGCAGATCCACTTGAAAGAAAAACAGGGGGACTCAACATACTTGCAAAAGGGAACTCCTGAAAGTAAGCCACCTAACTGTAATGTAATGTTTCTGACAAGTGTTTGATAGTGAACAGATTACTAAACTGAATCTGTAGTGGGAGATTTTGGCAGACAAAAACCACACATGGGTCTGTGCTCTTGAGTAACAGAGGGTGTTCTGGGTTGCACTGAGTGATTTAGGAGTTTGGCAAAGAACCATTCCAAACAATCAACTAATGTGCAAGAAAGTGCAGTTTATAATCTTTGTTGTGTGATGAAAGCAAATGTTAAGAGACTAAATGTGTACTCATCCCATTATTTAAACACCCATGCTTTTGTTATAAGCATATAAATATATGTACAGCCTAGATTCTATCTCAAAGAAGATCCTTGTCATTGTACCTGATAATTTCCAGTAGGAAATTAAGCATATGGATAGAGTTAACTTTACTAATATTCCTGACTTTTAGGAGTGGGTTAGATATAGTGAACTCTATTATAATCTCAGTACATGGTGTAGTATTTAAGTTCCTCATATCCCACAAAGCTTTGCATAGGTTTCACAGAAACCAATGCAGTTAATAGTCATCCAGCTTGAGGTAATTTACATTGTTTGGTTAAATGAGCCATATCAACATTCAGAAATGTGCTATGCTGATTTCCATTGAAGTTTTATTCATAGTATAATAGATTAGACCTAGGATACAGCATAGTTATTAGAGTGGTTTGTACATAAAAGAAAGAACCTGGTTTTGATCCTCAGAACTCATGCTTAGGGAAAGTCAGGCATGCTCACATGCTTGTACTCTTAGCACTAAGGCAGCAGAGATAAGATGATTCTTGGGGCTCCCTGGTCAGCCACTCTTCAAGCAGGTAAATTCTAGGCCTATCAGAGACCATGTCTCAAGGGAGAAGACACATGTAATAATGTCATCTGGTCTCAGATTCTGGTCTCAGAATCATGTATGCTGGGCTGACTTGATCTTCAGGAGGTCTTGGGCATGCAGTCATCCTACTAAAAGTTTATGTGTGTAATGGACCTGACCCATCCCATATATAATTTTTCACTGCAAAAAAAATTCATTGTTTGAAACCCTGCTCATCAGCACTATGGCAATCATGATACTGCTGAATTACTGACAACTTTATTCGGACAGTTAGGTATTATAGATTCCTAAGACTATTACACTAATATTTACAAATTTTTGCCATACCACAAACACATGCATAATGTTTACATTTGGATTTTAATATTCTGATGCAGGGATTTTTCTTGATTGTGGCTCATCTCATTTCCTTCCTTACTCTCTCACTGAAACTATGATCCATACTCATCACCCAGCACAAACGTCAAGTAAATCAAAGGCTATTACATAAAATCAGATACACTGAACCTAATAGAAGAGAAAGTAGAGAATAGCTTTGGACAAATTGGCACAGAAGACTACTCTTTGGAAAGAATGCCGGCACTAAGCTTCAACAATTAATAAATAGGATCTCAGAGATGGAAAATCTTCTGTAAGGCAGGGGATCAGGTGGACGAGGATATAGGGTAGAGGGAGAGAGTACTAGGAGAGATATCTGGAATTGAGGGGATTTGGGAGGTGGTGTGAAATCTAATGTGGTAAAACCCTTCTGGAATGTATGAAGCTGATCCTAATGAGGACTCCTAGTGATGAGGGATACAGAGTCTCAACTGGCCATCTCTTATCAAACAAGAAGCTTGTAATAATGAGACTGGGTTGCACTCAAATGAATTGTTGACCAAGGGGGAATCCATGGGAATTCCCAAACCACCCAGGCTGTTGCTAAGACAAAGGGTAGCTCTCTGTGACAGCAGATCGCCATTGCTGGGGACAAAACCCATATAACTCATATAACTCAGAGAAGTCATACTGGTGCCTATTTGGACCCTTCAACCCATACATTCTAGTCTTTTTTGGTACAGGAATGTTCTCTTCCTGCTACCAAAAGAGAAAAATGCACACCAACTCAGCCACAAGACTTTGATCTACAATCTGTCCTTCCTTCAGAATATGTTGAACAATGGTAGCATAGAACTTGTGGGAAAAGCCAACCAATGTCGACTTAAGGTCCACTCCACAAGAGGGAACCCATGCCCAACATGGCTTGAGTAACCAAGAACCAAAGAACCAGAGTCTAGATAGCTCAGAGACCAAGCATTACTGAACTTAAAAAAAAAGTATCAAAAAAAATGTCTCCTACTGATATTGTGCTATACTCATAGATTAGTACCATATGGAGTCATCATTAAAGAGGCTTCCTCAAGCAACTTATGGGAACGGATGCAGAGAACACAGCCAGACATTATGACATTATGTAGAGAGAACCTAAATGGGATATCTCCATCAAATCTCTCCCCGTAAAACTTAAAAATTCCCATGGAAGAGGAGATAGAAAGATTGCTAGGTGGTAGGGGGTGGTGGTGGAAGAGGAGGATATCAATAGAACATGGCCCTCAACTGAGCAAAACAAATATAAGCTCATGGAGACTGATGTAGCAAGAACAGAGACTACATAGGTATACACCTGGTTATCTGAGTATATATCATAGCTACTAGCTTAGTATTTTTAAGGTAATCTTGACCATGAGAAAGAATTGGTCTCTGACTCTTGTGACTACTCTTGAGACTCTTCGGTTGGGTTGCTTTCTTCAACATCAATATGATAGGTTTTTGCTTCATCTTATTATATTTTATTTTGTCGTGTTTCGTTTTTATCTCTTAGAAGCCTGTTCTTTTATAATGAGAGAAAGAATTGGAATGGACATGGAGAGGAGGGGATATAAGGAGAAACTGGGAGAAGCAGAGAAAGAAGTAACTGTAATCACGTAGTCACAATACGTTGTATGAGAAAAGAATCTAACTGAAACAAAAGAAAAAATAGCAAAAGATGAAGACAGATGGCATGATATGCATACATGCAACATAAAAGAGGCAATGTGTATGTGTATGTATATGTGTGTTTCTGTATGTATGGATGGATGGATTGTGTCTATATATGTGTACTATATGTGTGTGCATGTGTTTGGGTGTTTATGTATGTGTATGGGTGTATATATGTTTATATATGTGTGTGTGTGTGTGTGTGTGTGTTTCACAAAAAGCTGGATAAGAAGAGAGATCTCCTTATACATGAAACTTTCTGTTGGAATGATCAAATTTTAAATTATATATTTCAAATATCAATATAGTGGGTATAAGAATATTACTACCTAAAGTCATATTGAAAAGGAGTTAAAATGCTCATGTATAACAATTAGTCACGTACTGGAGTTTGGCTAATTTTCACTAATTTTGCTTGATAGGTACGAATAAATTTCTGTGAGGACCCAGAGAATGGCCAATCCCTTCTTCCTAGACAAGAAACAAAAGCAGCAACTGTCACGGACCAGTGGAAGAGGAAGAGGTCCACATTAGCTCTTTGTCTTCATTCGGTTGTATGGGGAATAAGAGAGAAAAGGACCCCAATAAGCTGCAGAGATGGCATGCACTGTAAACCCAGACCATAGGGCTGCTGAGGTTGCATGGCATCTTCAAACCAGGAATACAAAAACATGCAACATACTCTATTGAAGGGGAGAGGAAGGGGATCAGGAGGGTCAGGAGAGAGGACACCATAGAAGGCACGGAGGAGGAGCAGAAAGGAAAAGAAAGAAATTTTCAAAAACTAAACTGGAATGTAATAGGGGTACAGTGAACTGGAAGTGTGCAGTAATATCCTGTTTTAAATTTATTGTCTAATAGTCCTGCATATTTTCTAACTTGCTTTTTGATTGGCCTGAAACTTTTGATCCTCCTGACTCAGTATTTCAAGTGCTAGGACAAAATGTAAGCAGCTACATTCTCAGCCCTTACCCAAGACATGATGACAGATTTGCAGTTCTATAAAGCACATGATTTCATGCCTCCGGCAAACCACCATAGAATGGTTCTGGGAATGTTTGCTTGTTTGTTTGTTTTCAAATCAGTACTTTTGAGTAATTGATAGGGAGTGGAGACACAGCATTGGAAGATTTGGAAGGGACATGAGAATAGTTGGAAATGGGGAAGAGAATGAGGAAATGATGAAAATACAGTGTTCATGCATGAAATTCCCCGAAAACATTAAAATTAAAACTTAAGATGTTATATTACTTATTCAATTCAGTTGGTTTCTCATCACCAATTTACTGTGTCTAATAACACTGGTTTCTCAGTCAAACTTTCACTATTTGCAGATGATAATGAAGTGTAGATAAGCGACCCGAAAAATTCTACCATGGGACTCCTACAGCTGATAAACACCTTCAGCAAGTTGGCAGGATAGAAGATTAACTCAAAAAAATCAGCAGCCCTACTATATACAGACAACAAAGGGGCTGAGAACGAAATCAGAGAAACGTCACGCTTTACAATAGCCACAAACAATGTAAAGTATATGGGGGTAATGCTTACCAAACAAGTAAAAGACCTATATAGCAAGAACTATATTTAAAGAAGGAAAATAAAAAAGGAAATGGAAAGATCCCCCATGCCTTTGGATAGATAGGATAAACATAGTAAAAATGGCAATCTTGCCAAAAAGCAATCTACAGATTTAAAGCAATCCCCATCAAAATACCAGCACAAGTCTTCACTGACCTTGAAGGATAATAATCAACTTTATATGGGAAAACAAAAGACCCAGGATAGCCAAAACAACCTTGTACAATAAAGGAACTTCAAGAGGCATCACCATCCCTGACTTCAAGACCTACTATACAGCTATAGTCCTAAAAACAGTTTGGTGTCGGCACAAAAAATAAACAGTTAGACCAAAGGAATCGAATCAAAACTCCTAATATTAACCCACACACCTACAAATGCCTGATTTTTGACAAAACAGCTAAAATTATACAATGGAAGGAAGAAAGCATCTTCAACAAATGATACTGGCACAACTGGATGATGGTGTGTTGAAGACCGCAGATAGACCCATGTCTATTGCACAAATCTTAAGTCCAAATGGATCAAACACCTCAGCATAAATCCAGCACACTGAACCTCCTAGAAAAGAAAGTGGGAGGCACCCTAGAACAAATTGGTACAGGAGACCGCTTCCTGGACATAACACCAATATCACAAACACTGAGATTGACAATTAATAAATGGGATCTCCTGAAACTGAGAAGCTTCTTTAAGGCAAAGGACACAGTCAACAAGACCAAACAGCAGCTCACACGGTGGGAAAAGATCTTCACCAACCCCACATCTGACTGAGGGCTGATCTCAAAAATATACAAAGAACTCAAGAAACTAGTCACCAAAATACCAAATAATCCAATTAGAAAGTGGAGTACAGAACTGAATACAGAATTCTCAATAAAGGAATCCAAAATGGCTGAAAGACACTTAAGAAAGAGCTCAACATCCTTAGCCATCAGGGAAATGCAAATCAAAACTCCGAGATTCCCTCTTAATCCTGTCAGAATGGTTAAAATCAGAAACACCAATGACAGCTTATGTTGGAGAGGATGTGGACAAAGGGGAACACTCCTCCACTGCTGCTGGGAGTGCAAACTTGTACAGCCATTTTGCAGATCAGTATGTCTGCACCTCAGGAAAACAGCAATCAGTCTACCACAGGACCCAGCAATCCCCCTCTTAGTCATACACCCAAATAATCCACATCCATGCAACAAAGACATCTGCTGAGCTATGTTCATAGCAGCAATAACCTGGAAGCAACCTAGATGCCCCTGAACTGAAGAATGGATAACGAAGATGTGGTACATTTTCACAATAGAATACTACTCAGCAGTGGTGTGAGGAACAGTGGAATCTTGAAATTTTCAGGCAAATGGATAGAACTTGAAGAAACCATGCTGAGTGACGTAAATCAGTCACAAAAAAGAGGAACATTGTTTGTAGTCACTCATATATGGATTTTTAGACATACAGCAAAAGATCACCAGCCTATAATAATTAGGATACAATAAGGAACCTAAGAGGTTCGTACAAGGGACAATATCTCCTGAATCTCCTGAGCATATTGGGAGCTGGGGAGGGGGGTGAGAGAGTACAGAAGGAGATAGGAGAAAGAGAAGGGGAGGAGAGGAGAACATGTGGGACCAGGAAGATTGAGTCAGGGGATGAATAGATGAGAGCAAGAAAAGAGATACCATAATAGAGGGAGCTATTTTAGGTTTGAAGAGAAAACTGACTCTAGAAAAATGTTCAGAGACCTGCCAAGATGACCCCAACTAACAACCTGAGCAACAGTAGAGAGGCTACCTTAAATGCCTTTCAGTGGTAATGAGATTAATTACTAACTTATATGCCATCTTAAAACCTTCATCTAGTAGCTGTTGGAAATAGAAGTAGACATCCACAGCTAAACACTGAAACAAACACCTGGAATCCAGTTGCAGAGAGGGAGGAGTGAAAAGTGAAGGGTTAAAAATGAGGCTACAGAAACCCACAGGGGCAGCTGACCTGATCAAGTGGGAGCTCATGGACCCCCAGACTGATAGCTGGGAAACCAGCATTGGACTGGCTCCAGACCCCTGAACATTGGTCTCAATTAGAAGGCCTGCACAGTCTACAGGACCCCAGACTGATTGCTAGGAAAATAGCATAGGACCGACTCAGACCCCCTGAATATAGGTCTCAATTAGAAGGTCTAGGCAGTCTGTGGGACTTCCCACAGTAGAACCAGGATGTATTCCTGGTATAAGAAAGGACTTTGGGAGCACATTCCCCATGGATGGATACTCCATTAATCTAGGGGCAGGAGGGATGGACTAGTCCCTACTCCACATGACTTGACAGATTTTGATGATCCCTCCTGGAAGGCTTCATCCTCCCTGTGGAGTGGG
This sequence comes from Phodopus roborovskii, assembly GCF_943737965.1. NCBI lineage: Eukaryota > Metazoa > Chordata > Mammalia > Rodentia > Cricetidae > Phodopus > Phodopus roborovskii. The sequence goes on from NW_026125397.1 coordinate 13,247,046, forward strand.
TGGGGAATGGGATGGTAAGGGGATTGGGGGGGCAGAGAAGAATGGGAGGGAGAGGGGACTGGGATCGATATGCAAAATGAGAAAAAATAAAAATAAATGATAAAAAAAAAAAACAACTGGTTCTCCAGAACATCAGGGACCCATTCCAGAAATATAGATCCAGAAACTCCTATCTCATCTGATGCTGATGTTTACCTCCTTGATATTTTAAAATGATGCTATCACAAACCATTTAATTATAGTTCCAAGTGAAGTCTGTTTTATTGTTTCATCATCAGCTTTTACATAAACCCGAGCCAAAATGACCAATGTAGCATTCAGCACAATGGTGGGAATGTGTAGGGTAACTAGTAGTTATGTCACATCTGGGCCTTCCGAGAGAATTTTGTTTCTTTAATCTATAGTATTCCATACAATGCTAATGGCCTATAAGAATGGAAATGCTCATAGGTAAAAGTGATGAGATCTGAAATTCATTCTACAGTTCAGAAACAATGGCCCTAAGTCTGCTGAGTGAATGAAGATGACCAAGGATGGAAATGGTAATAACTTTAAGCTTGTATATGAAATTAAGTTAGTGAGAAGACTCTTGAAAAAATGAGATTTTTTCTAATAACTGTTTCCTTTCTTATGAGTAGCAGCAGATTTTCTAAGCCATGTTAAACCCTATTCACAATTAATATTTATTAAGATCAAATAACAAAACTTTATAGAGTTCTTAACATTGAAAATTTCAAGGAAGGAAATCATTCTTGCTTATTCATGTAATTTCCACAATTAATCGAAATCTTTGCTGGCCCCAAATTGTCCTTCAATTTATGGTTTTTGCATGAATAAACAGTTTATTATCCTTTGAGAACCACTTAAAGAAATATCATCTTTAGTTTGCACATGAAGAAATGGAAGCCAATAAGTGTTCCACATGCCAAGAAAACGATCTGGGAATTGAGTTTGGATCTGTGTCTGCCAATGAAGAAGGTCACCCCTTGGTTAGTTTTCAGACTTGCGTACTCTTTCACTCAGATTTGCAATAGAGACAGTCACTCTGCCTATGGCATGTGATAATAATAATTCTTATCTTGTCATTCAATGTAGTTTTTTTAATACCAACTTCAGTGTTTCACTTTAATGGAAGTTACATGTCTCATAATCTTTCAAAAATAAATCAGTGAGAAATTTGGGGATTTTCAATTCAGTATTTACACTGGAGAAAATTCCCCATTGCCACAAATATGTGAATCCCAACCGATGAGCATAAAATAACTTCCTGAAATGTAATCATAATCTCTTTTTAACAAGACAAAAATCTTTCCTGAGTTTTTTTTTTTTCATCACTTACCATGATAACATGTCAGTTTCTCCCTACAAAATACACTATTTACAGCATTTGTAATTTTCTAACAAAATACAGGCAGAATATTGACAAGTAAGAGCCTGGTGTGAGCCACCCTGTAACAATTTTCAAATCTTTGAGTCAATATCATCATAGCATTCTCCCCCCCCCCTGTGGTGTGCTCTGCTTCTTGTTGGAGACGCTTAGCAAGATTAGCAAAAATTTAAGCCTAGCAATTTATTAAGTTATTTTGTTCCATGTGGATGAAAGATGGTATTTGTAAATTCTGCTACATTCTCCTCACGCAAGCTGTCTTGAACAACCAAACATCATCTGTGTGATTACAGCACAATTACCTTGACTACAATTCTAAGTATGCCAATTCTTATTTGACATGTGTCCCTTGATTTCTGTAAGTGGCTAGAGTGCTTATTCCTTGCCTTACAGAATCTGCTGGATGAGATAAGACAGCACATAAAAAAAACACTGTGAAGCTCTAAGGTATTATGAAAATAATAAGACGACCCACACAATTTTGACAGGAGAATAAGCTGTTTGGGTCTAAATGAGAAATACCCTTTAGTTACTCAAACTTGACTATGAAATAACCTAAAAATTACTAACTTCATTTCACCCCAAATATGGGAAACTTAAACTAATAGCCAGCTAATACCTTCCTCTGTGCTCATTGTTAGTTAATGATGCTTGTAAGAACAAAATCAAATTTAGTTCTATGAGGTTAGGTTTTCTTTCTCTGTGGCCCCTCTTTCTTAAGACCTACTTTACTTTCTAGGATTTATTCACTTTAGGTTTATACTTTCACGAACCATAAACATATTTATTACTCTTATTCTCATTATTGTTTCTATTGTTGTTGTCTTGTGGCTGATGACTGAACCCAGGGCTTGGGCTTGCTAGACAAGCATTCTACCACAGAGCTAAATCCCCAACCCTAACACACATGCACACATAGGCACTTGTACACGTTGATAGTGGGTTCTTATGTTCTGCCATGGTCTCTCTTGGAATGAGGGTCTATTGTGTCTTCTTCACAGGCTCTTTAATTGAAGAGATCAAGCCAAATGCCTGTAGATACTTGTGATCTGGTTATCTTGTTTTAATGTAATTTTGGGATTCATTGAGAAGAACAGAACTCTAATAAACAGGACAAGTTTAAACTGGATCAACTAATATAAATTCTGGTGCCATTTCACATTCTAATTTATCCTTTAAAAAGTCAAAATTTTGATTCTCGTTAATTTCAATAACCATCATCATTTTTACTCTAGCTTATACTCACTAGATGATGTAATACAAGCTTACTAAATTGTAGCATGGTTTATTCAAAGTAGAACATCTTACTCAAAGTAAAATATGTTCAAGTCTTTTTCCCCCTTATAAGTTTCTTTTCTAAAACATGTCTTGGAAATACAAACAAAATCAATGGATTATTAATAAGTTCTATATGTAAGAATTTTATTTATGTAGTCTAAAGATATCACCATTCAATTTAAAAAAAAAGAGTAGAAACATAGATTGCCACAAAAAAAACAAATTTTATGTAAAAGTAAAGTAAATTAAGTATGGATATTTTGGTTAGCTAGTAATATAACCTTTGAAAATATATTTTTTGTTTTATCAATCATATATAACTGATCCCATTATCACACAGAACTACACACTTTATTTCTTCTAGCTAATTTTGTAACTAAAATAATCTGGCCAACAAAGATTTCTAAGAAAGACAAAAATTTAGTAGAAGTGTGACAAAGGCTATACATAGGGCATGCAATATGGAATGCAGATATTGCAATATCAGATCAAATTGTTTATTAAGATTTCACAAGTTATTTTACTAACTATAGCATTATATGTCTGAGATAAGTAAGCCTTTGCACTCAGCTATGGTAATATTATGTTTTATCACTATAATAATGGTTATACCCATTTAGGTACATTTTGATTTATTCCATCATAACTCTTTATTTTATATTTCTAGTAAATTAACAATGTATTAAGTGAAGTATTAAGAATTCAGATTCCTGAGTATGTTTGTTTAATACAAAGTAGGGCTAGGGTATATCACTGTGGTAAACTGTAGACAGGGAAGGGAATCAAAAAGCCTGGAGAGAAGGAAGGACTGGGTTATGGGAACATTTGTGAGAAAGGACAGAAGCGAGGGGAGGAACAAGACAAGACTTGTCTCTACTGTGTCAAAACACACAAGCTAAAAGCAACTTTGAAAGAAAGGATTTCTTCTGCCTCAAAGTTCCAAGGTGCAATGAATCCCAGAAAGGAAATTGTGCCAGCAGGAATCTGAGGAAACAGATCACATGGCATGCACTGTCTGAAGCAGAGTATAAATATCAGTGCTCAAATCTAGTTCTCTTTTTAATTAAGTCCAGGATCCTAGTCCATGAAATTGTTGCTAATAGTTAGGGTATGCCTTCCTACCTCAATTTCCCTAGTAGAAAACTCCTCAGACACAATCCAATAGCCTTGTCTCCTTGGTGGTTCTAGATCTTGTGAAGTTGGCAATTAAGAACTATCATAGAAGGAGAGGGAGAGAAAAGAAAGAAGGGAAATTTTTTTCATAAAATATAGCAAATATTTTTCTCAGTAGTTAAGTTTGTATATACAGCTATATTCGATCAATAAAGGACATTCTATTAAAGCACTAACTATTGCGTTAATTTTCCCACTTTGCTTTCATTTTCATCAATGAATTACTGGTTATAATGTTTTTGGTCTAATATGAACTTAGTGATAAAAGCTGCTTGAAGATTATCACAAAAGATATTGAAACAGTCCACCTTTACAGTGTATAAAACTGAGAAATTAATAAACTAACCATCAGAAGTGTTTATGAAAACTTGAAAGAATAAGGCAGGTGTTTTCAACTGAAAGAGCTAGGGGGAATTCCACAAGACCAACTGATGGAGCCCCTCCCTAGGGACAATGCTGGCTTTAGGATGACATCAGGAAAAACTCAGCCAATACCACTGCAAGTCTCATATATCTGCAGTATACAGGACAGCCTCAAGGAGAGGTGCGACAAAACATAAGCAAGCCTAGGCTGACCGAGTAATCCCCAGAGTGGAAGCCTCCCTAGAGTGCAGATACTCAGCCTGGCCCCATATTTCTATCACAGGCTCCATTGGCCATCAAATGCTATTTCACTCTTCAGGAGTCATGGTTCCTTCCCCAAGCCTGTTGTCTAGTTCCTTCCACTGTTTGTTTCTGAGGACAAACATTATTTCTCCCCCTCCCAAGCCCAGACAGTGGATTAATTTAGGCTTGACAATGTTCTCTCTCAGTGCCACAGGAAAGGCAGCTCTCCTGTGTCTCAGGAGATAGTCGCTGTAGGGCAAATTAGGTTTTTGGCAAAGCTTCCTAGAGCTATAGGCTTAGCAAAAATAAATGGCATGCCCAGATCAAAAAGTTGTAAAAGGGCCCAGCCTGCTATCTGTTGACACACCAACTTAGTGGAATTGCTAAGCAGAAAGCCCAAAAGGGAGGGCAGCTGAGGTCCTTAGCAGCCAACTAACTCAGTGAGTGCAAATCTAGGGCGCTACCCATTTCTTCCAGTTACTGCATTATTGTCTGAGTTATTCATACTTTCAGAACTGGAGCCCAACCTCTTTCTCACTCATAAACAAATATACAGATACACATAGTGGGTGAACGAAATTTGGTTTCATATGGGAGCAGGGGAGACTGCGATTTAAAAAGCCAACATTTGTTTTGCTAATGTTTTCAATTATTTCAACAGCATACTGAAGGATTTTTCTTCAATCCTTTCTCTACGAAGCTTAATCAAAACTGAGTAATGTACTGATCCACTACCAGAGGCACCATAGACGGCCAAGTCCTCCCAACTAACACCACATTCAGGGAATCTTGGTTAGTCCTATGCTGGTTTCCCAGCTATCAGACTGGAGTCCACAAGCTAGCTCCTCCTTGTTCAGGTCAGCCGTTTCTCTGGTTTCTGCAGCCTGGTCTTGACCCCTTTGCTGATCACTCCTACCTCTCTGAAACTGGATTCCAGGAGTTTAGCTCAGTGTTTAGCTGTGGGTGTCTGTTTCCATCAGCTACTAGGTGAAGGATCTAGTATGACATATAAGATAGTCATCAATCTCATTATCAAGGAAGGGCATTTAAGGTAGCCTATCCACTATTGCTTAGATTGTTGGTTGGGGTCACACTTGTAGATCTCTGAACATTTCCCTAGTGCCAGATTTCTATTTAAATCTATAAATGGATCCCACTATTATGGTATCTTTTCTTGATTTCCTCTATTCTTTCCCTGACTCAATCTTCCTGCTCATTCATGATCACCTCTGCCCTCCTCTCTAACTCCCTGCCCCCATGCTCCCAATTTGCTCCAGAGATCTTGTTCCTTTCCTCTTCTCCAGGGGACCAAGTATGTCTCTCAGATGGCCCTCCTTGTTTCCAAGCTTTTTTGGTGGTGTGGACTGTAGGCTTGTGATCCTTTGCTCTATGTCTAAAATCCATATATAAGCGAGTACATACTGTATTTGTCTTTTTGTGACTGGGTTACCTCACTCAGGATGGTTCTTCTAGTTCCATTCATTTGCAAGTGAATTTCAAGATTCTATTGTTTTCTTTTTCCACTGAGTAGTACTCCATTGTATAAATGTACCACATTTTCTCCATCCATTCTTCAGTTGAAGGTCATTTAGTTTGCTTCAAGGTTCTAGCTATTACAAATAATGCTGCTATGAACACAGTCGAACAGATGTCCTTGTTGTGTGAATGTGCATAATTGGTAGCCCATTCCACATAGAGGGATACTCCCTCAGCCTAGACACATGGGGTAGGGCCTGGGCCTGGCTTCAAATGATATGACAGACTTTGAAGATTCCCCATGGATGGCCTCACCCTCCCTGGGGAGCAGAAAGGGGATGGGATGGAGGTTTGGTGGGGGTAACACACACACACACACACACACACACACACATACACACACACACACACACACACACACACACACACACACATATATATATATATTTAAAGCACAATGCAAAAAATACCTATTTCACCCACACAAAATAATAGTAATTAAATTTTGGTCATTGTCTATGTCTGTGTGACACACTGATTCAAGTCATGTATCAGTAATGAGAAAATAATGACATGGGTACAAAGATGGAGCAAATAACAAGGATAGGCTTCATTTAAATTGCTGATATAAATGATTTTAGTATATCATTAAGAAATGGTTTAAGAATTAAAATAGGAATATCATATTTACAACTATAATTTATTTCAAATAAATATATGCTCATTTATTTTACTTGTAAACTAGATGCATAGACTCAAAATGGTATGGTTTGCAATTTTGTTCAGTTATTTCTTAAGTAAAATAATATCTGATTTCAAAACTGATGAAAATATTCAATATCATGATAATTAAAAACAATAATCAAAGATATATTTAACATTGAGATCATGATGGTTGGAAACTTCAATTTGCTATCCCATACAGACAATTCAACCATTTCTTTTAAGAACATAAACTGTGATCTTCTCTTATCACAATTCAAATTCACTTTTGCCATTTATTAATTCTGTCCCTGTCATCAAATTATTTATTTAACTTTTCCTTGCTGCAATTCCCTTATTATGAACTAAGTAACAGCTTATCTTTCAAAGCATTATAAGATCCTGTCAGCTAAATTTTATAAAGTATTAAAAGCACATAAAGTACATAGTTATCTTATTATTGCTCCTATCAACATTATTATTATTTTGCATGTTATTTGGATACATAGGATTTGCAGCCCAGGTTACCTTCAAACTTACACTCCTCATGCCAAGAGTCTACAGTCCTGAGATCGAATACCACCATCCAAGACTTCATAGTAAATACTTGTTAATATAAAATTTTGACCTGGGCAGAGTGGTATATGCCTATAAGCCCAGGATTAAGGAAAGTAAACACCACATCTGAAAGCACTGGATTTATATGGACTACATACTAAGTTCTTGTCTCAGAATACAACAAAACTGACTCAATTACCACTACTGCAGAGAATATCTTGAGACTATTTCCAGGTAGTCTACATCTTACTAGGTCAATATGTGTAAAAGCCTAATATTGTAGAAAGAAGTCTATTCACACAAAAATATATTACAGTTATTTTTCTATGGGAATACTTGGTTAATTCAAACCTCTGAAATCTGCTTCATATTCCCCTTTAAACTCCTGATATTTCACTAAACTGGCAAATTAACCAATTGTATTTCATCAACAGTATCCTAAGTGAAAATAATATAATGAGGACTGAAACAAAGTGGAATTCATGAACATATGAAATAAAATGCAACATGCAAGAAGAGTTATCCATAACTCATTAAGTTTTCATCTTTCATAAACAATGTGTTATTTAACAATTTAAGGAGATATACTCACTGCATTGAATTGCCAACTAAAAATAAATTACATTTTACTGTCTCTCAAATGATGAATCATTCTGAAACCTCCGAATCAATAGTTTTATGAGGTTTCAGAGAAGATCAAGTTGGCATACCATGGGTCCTGTATAGCATTCCACCTTCTTCCAGGGAAATTAAATTGTTTACTCAACTTTTTATTATGTCTTTTTGTTTCTTAGCTAAAGACAGCTTACATACACCCCAATAGAGAAATAATAAAAATATGCAAAGTAAAATACATGTTTGGAATAGAGTAACCAATGAATTGTTTAAAGATTCAAAACCACTAAGTTATCTACAGGCAAGTGTCTCTTTGCTTGCTTATGTACAAAATACCCTAATGTGTCCAAGTTATGAAGAATAATCCTAGCAGGATTTCAGCCCCCACCAGTGACTGATACTCAAAGTAAAGGCCTTAAGATATCAGGAAAATTCAAAAAGTTTCAAATATATTTCACGTGATAATTCAACTTGATGATTACTGGAATTTAGTATTTACTAAGGATGTTATATGGACAGCATTTTATATTCCTTCATATAATAAATAACCATAATGCACCTCCTCTGTACTTATTCCCTCTATTCCTTGCAGGCAGCATCTGAAAGTTTCTAATCCACTAATTATGAGGAGAAAACCCTGGGTGAGGTAAAGGCAACTGAGGGGAGATCACAGAACCAGCAGTCTGCAGAAATTTAGCCTGACTCTAAATCCACAGACTATCAATTTGTGTTCGTAATAATTTCTGAAGGCTCAGTTTTGTTGGCCACTACTGCAAGACTACTTTAAATATAAGGACAATCCCATATAACTGGAAGGTCTTCATGAATTTGAGAACATTGTATGAAGGAAAAAAATATCCTTGTGCACTAATACCTTCTGTACCTATGTCACCATCCATCAGCTCTACACAATGACCCACTTGACACTCCAGACCCTCCCAGGTCAGCACATAGCAGGGACCAGTAGATGTCTTTCCCCTGCATTCTCTTGCCTTGTGTGTACCAATAGGTTCATAAACAGCCTAGCAAGACAGAGTCCAATATTCAATAATTATTGATGCCACCAGAGAAAGCCATCGAAGCAAACACACGTGAAGAGGCCCCTTGAAGGATATTAATGATGTAAGCCTCTTGTGTCAGACAGCTTATTACCCACTAATTGTGACACTATTTCCAGCTCAAACACTTGATAGTCTGTCTGTCCTTTTGGTACCCTTTTTTCCTGGGTATCTTTCTTGCCAATGTTTTTCTGTTGAATCCTCCTCCTACCATCTCCTCAGTTATTACACCTCAGAATGTACCCTTCCCAAAAAAAAGTATAATCATGAGACTTGAGAAGTATTATGCTTTTTAGTAGTTGTTGATAGATAGCACATAGTAGGAGTTACTGACACTAATTTTTAGAATGGCTTTAGTGTGAGTCTACAGAACGCATGACTGTAGGTACATGATCAATATGTTGTCTATCTTTTCTCTTCCAACTTTGCATATATGAATGGACATAGAAACACATAGGTGTGAAAATTTCCCTCATGTCAAGAGTAGCAGTTTCACAACTCACTAATATTCCCAGAACATGTGTGCATAAAGCCAGATGCTGATCAGTGGAATGGCTAGAGATACAGCAAAAAACTGTACCTTGTACTGCAATTAAATCAAAAGACAGCAAGTACTGAAATGAATTTTCCCGTTAAAACAAAAGTCAACAAGTTTATCTTATCATTAGGTTTTAGTGCCTTCTCAGATTAAATAACATGAATATAACTCTAGCTAATGTCAGTTAGGATACCATGCTAATATGCACAAACATGAATCATGTTATTAATTACTATTTCAAAGCAAGACAGAAAAAAATGAGTGGTTCATTTACTACAGCACACAGAGAGATGTGGACATCTCCCTAGTCACCCAACTTCCATATGGGTAGTACAACTACTGTGAGGCTGACTTCTTGCTTTACATGCTACTAATTGGGCCAAAATCACTTTCTAGAAGGTCTCTAATAGGTTCAAAGTATTAAGGATGATAATACACATCTTATAGATAATACATTTTAGTGCTGAAAATTAATATACTTCAATTTTAATTGAAATTAGTCAAAATAGCCACTATTGGAGAACTAATATTTTGTTATATTAACACTATTTAATTGTAATTATTTCCTTTATTCTTCAATATTCAAGTTCATTAATGCAAACTCATATTCCAGGTAAATGTTTAAAGACAGGAATAGATGAGCTTGTTCTCAAGGAATGAAATGCCATGGGGCATAGACAGGAGTGAAACAGTAATTGCAGCTCCCTACCTAAAGTCGTTTGGAGGAATATTATTCATCTTAGGGTCAGAATTACATAAGAACTAAGGCATTGAATCTAGGTGCACAGATGTCCAAGAAGAGCACATCTAAGGTGGTGGCTGAACAGGGAATATTTGGCAAGGAAAAGACTTAAGAACCACAAAGTATAAGAGAACAGTGCACAGACAAAGTCAGGAAGTTGATGATCTGGTACAGTCTCAGTGAAGTCAGAACCAGGAACCACTGTCCACTGAAGTTAAAAAAGCTTCCCTTCTGGACATTTATTTTATTTTAATTAATTTTATTTAAATTTGAAACAAGCTCCTTTTACATAACAATCCTAGTTTCCACACCCTCCCATCCTCCCTTATCCCTCACATCAACCCCCATCCCATCCCCTTTCTGCTCCCAGGGAGGGTGAGGCCTTCCATGGGGGATCTTCAAAGTCTGTGATATCATTTGGAGCAGGGTCCATGTCCTTCCCCGTGTATCTAGGCTGAGAGAATATCCCTCTGTGTGGGATGGGCTCCCAAAGTCTATTCGTATACTAGGGATGAATACTGATCCACCATCAGAGGCCCCATAGATTGAGACTGCAGCTCTGGGCATCTTTTGTATTAGCTACTTCTAAGCTCTGAAAGGAGTCCTGGCTTTGTCTCCAGATTTTTATCTGTGTGAAATGAAAAAATTAGCAATTATTTATCTATATGAAAATAGCTTAGCAGGCCTAAGAGTAGCACCTTTGGGGGGAAAATGGATTAAAATGCAGGTCCTGGGTGCATCTGGGATTCTAGGCTTCAAGGGTGGTCTCACTCCACCATCCTCAAGTGCTATGTTGGACTATTAGACTCACTATGATTATACACATACATACATACATATACATAGATACAGATACATACATACATATATAGTTTCTGCTGGATACCTAATTTCCTTTTAAGGGTTGAGAACTTTGGTATAAGTTAGACAGAGCCTTCCTTGGTGATCAGTTTTATATAAACAAACAAATAAAATGCCAGAACTCTAAATATGTTTCCTATGTACACATGTGTTTGTGTGTGTGAGAGAAGGGGGGAGGTGGGAATGAGGGTTTGGGTATCCACTGATGCCTGTGTATGCAGAGGCCATATGAAGACATTCGATGTCATCTCTTATCAGCTTTTACTTTAATCACTTGAGAAAATATACTAAATCGAGGACTTAATGTTTCAGTTAGACTGGCAAGCCCAAACACACACTGTCTTTTCCCTACAACACTGACCATAGATGCTAGTATTTGGAACTCAGGTTTGTAGGCTTACATAGGCTCTTAACTAATGAGCCATCTCCCCTGCCCAGCACCAAGTATCATAAGGAGGCTTTCTACATGGCACTCTTTCCAAATGCTACAGTTTGTGGCTTGAAGAACTGAAGAGACCACATTCCATAAGACACCCCAGACTGAGCTCCCAGGAGCTGCTGCCTGGTTCTTGGCGGCATTCCTTTTGAGGATGGTGTCTTGTATCATTTCACATCTGAGATGTGTGAACTTTTAAATCCTGACTCATGACTCATCCTTGTATAATTCACAGAATGTTCAAAAGTTTTATTTTTCTTTTGTTGAAGTAGGACCCGTAATTATCTGTCCCCTTACCACCACAAAATCTACATGTTTTTTTTTTTTCTGGTAGGAAAAATGAAATTATAGAAAGGAAGCTGGTTTCCATAACGCAGCATTCAGTGGGAGAGACACTTGAAATATAACTAATATAGGTAATGTTAATGATGTTAATTTTCAAAATACAGGCACTAGAATACCTATTGTGGGAAGGTTACAGCTAATGGAAACATGAATGTCTATGGGAAACTCTCACTGAAAGTCACTGTGAGGAGTAAAGTCACGGCTCAAAAAATTGTTCCTTGTATAAATTGGGTGTATTAACAATTATCCAATATTTTAGAAATTCAGGATACTTTATTAGGCATTATAAGGTACACATGATTCGCTTTATTAATAAATGAAGCATGGAAATGTTCATTTGGCTCTCATTATGAATCAATGTCTGCTCTCAGTTAGTTAAAGCTGTAGTGTGATCTTCCCTCCCTTTCCTGTGGTTATATATTGTTTATGATCTAACAAAGCTTGCCTGAAGATCAGAATGTAAAGCTAGCTATGAGCATAGAAGCCACGCAGTGTTGGCCACACCTTTAATCCCAGGACTCAGGAGACAGACTTCTGTGATTTCAAGTTTAGAGTGAATCAGTCTAAAAGAGAAACACAGCTCACACTTTAACCCAGCACTAGGGAGGTGGAGACAGGAGGATGGCTGGGCAGAGAGAGGACTATAGGGCGGGAAGAGACAGTGAGTCTGAGCATCAGTACAGACTGGAGCAGTTTGAGGTTCGGTGGCACACCCCTTCAGGCTGAGCATTGGCAGAGGTGAGGACTCTCAAGTGGCTGGCTGCTTTGCTTACCTGATCTTCAGGTTTCTGTTTCTGAGTTTTTATTATTCATACTACACTTTTCCCCTTTCAGGGAGAACCTACCCATTCTTTAGCTACAGGAGTACTGGCTGCTGCCACGTAAAAGCTGAATCATTGTGAGGCATTACTTGCTTCAGAGGGTTCCACTAGCCCGAAGATTAATCCTCCATTAGATGCCTATTGAATCAAGGAAACTGCTGCCTGGAGAACACATGGTGTCCTACAAGCTTCAGAAGCCCCAATGAGAACAGCCAATCATCGAATGCAAGTTCCTAACTGCTTGCCTCTCCTTCCCTATCCTGCTTTCCACTCCCACAACAGACATGCCCAAGTGATGGCCACTCTCTCAACAAATGCGCCCCAGTAATGCCTCCAAAATAAGGAATTTCTGCAAGAAAACCTCCACATAAGAACTTGTTTCTCAGAAAACAATCTAATAGAGCTAATGCAAGAGTAACAAAACTAACATGGAAATTGTTCTAATTGTTGTAGATTCTTCAGGCGATCAGGGATTGAGGTAGAACAAGAGCATACGTCCTGTGAAAGTAGAATTCAAAGAAAAACTAGCTGGGAAACACGGAGAAGGGCATTCTGTGGTTTAGTAACAAGGCAGGCACAGTGGAAGAAATAAATTGGTTGGCTGAATAAAAAAGATGTTTCAAAAAGAAAGAGAATTTCAAAATATTTCTCCAAAATCAAGAAACTACTGCCATATTTGTGACCAGTCAGGGCGGAGGGATAGTGCGAAGCAAGTAAACGGGCTACAGGTCTCATATGTGGGGCAGCCAGAGGGAAGAAAGGCTATAAAGCAATCTCCCATATGGGCTGGACAGCAGAAAGCAGAGGTCTGTCAAGGCAAGCAGTGGCCAAGTGCTGAAGGCTGTGGCTATCAGAGGAAGATGAGATTTCTAATGGGCAACTGGGGTCACTCATAGGTGTCTGGACATAATTAGAGAGTTAGATTCAGGTTAGGATGAAGAATGAAAACAGCCTGGAGGCAAACCCTGGCGGTCCAGTTCCTCAGCTTGATCCAGTCTGAATCCAGCGAGGGATGGCATCTCAGGGTCAGAAGCCAAGGGTCACCTGTCAAGGGTTCTTAGCATTCCCAACGCCAGAGTCCCTAAGGTGTAATGAAAGATGCTATGCAGAATAGTTGGTAATGCTTAGATCACTGTACACCCAGATCCCGGCTGAAGAAATAAAAAGCAAGATTAAATGACAAGTGTAAGGGACTTGTAGGCTGGGAATCAATCATGGTGTAAAGGACAATGCATGGCCTGTGGCTTTGTCAAAAGCTAAACAAGTTAAGAATGGAAAAAGTGACTGTGAGAGACTGAAAGAGATGAAGGCCGGAATGGTGTGGTCTGAACGAACAGGTTCATTAATGATCGGAAAGGTGCATGAGGTCAACAGTAGAAAATGTCATGAGTGCCCTACCTGAAGAAAAGCAGAGTATTGAGGCCGTGATAGGCAAAAAAAAAAAAAAAAAAAAAAAAAACATAAAGGGGATGTGAACTTTCATCCACAAAGGGAAAACATGCTGATAGTGCGTTTGAAAGTAAAGTGTAAGTTCAGCCACCCCATTACATTAAAACAGTAAGTCAATGTCAGCTTCCCTGATTTCTAAACCAAGTCTGAATGCCTTTTTGTACCAAGAAATTGACAGCTCCCAAGCTGTACAAAACCTCATGAATGACAGACAGTCATGTCTAGTCACAGCTTACTCCAGCATGCAAAGTGAGGTCAGTGTTTATAAGACCATCTGGAATTCACTATGAGCTCCAGAAGGGAATGGCACCTCTGGGGTTGGCTGCTGAGCTATGGCCATCATCAGTGATGCCCTGGGTTGAGGCAGGTGGCACCTGCTAGCAGGACTCTATGAGTAAAAATAGCAATGTTGCCTCTGTGTATGTCCCTCATTAATTCACCTATACTTGAGCTATGCTTCCACAGGAAAATTGGGGCAGAGCATGCCATGAACCCAATCTGAAAAGCACTGCAGGTCACCTGTCTAATCAGATACCAGGATCTGCCTCTGCACTCCAGCCAGCCTTTCTCCTGTGTTCCTCTGGACGGCACAATTGAAAATTCACACCCAATTATAAAAACTGAATGAGACTGCTTTAGCAAATGGCTTGAATAAGACTGGCCTTATTTTACATGCTCTTGACTGGAGTAACTGCAATGGCTGGCATAACTGGTCAGCTGAACCCAGTAGATGGCCCAAATTCCTAGTCCGGGTTCCAGAGCACTCTGGGGATTTGCAGCTGGCAACTGCTATGGAGAATTTAGCAGACAGTTTATAAGAAAAACTGTTAAAGGAGGATACCCAATTTAACAGGATCTGAGGGATGAAGATGAGATGATGCCATAGCAATAAAATTCAGACACATGATGTAGATGTCAACTGCGTCTGTCGAACCGTTACATGAGATCCGAGAACTGGCAGCAACGGACAACTGAGGATACTTTATAAATGGGGTAATATCAGACTAGGATGCAAGGAGCAGAAAAATCATGGTGACAGGAGCTAAGATAGGATCACCAAGTCACTGACTACTAGAAATTCGACTTTTCTAAGGCCAATGGGAAAAGATGGGCTCAGAAGTCTACTACTTGCTTCTTGTCCCTCAGAGGGTTCCTTGTCAGGGATGTCACCCACTGCATTTTATCCCCAGAATGCCAGGCATATTGTTCCTCAAAAAGCAATGGGTCAGTTATGGTAGTTCCTTGACCAAAGCATCCTTCAAAATAATGCCAGAAACAGTGAGAAAGAAAATATTGTCTTCACCTGAAAAGCTTTTTACATACTGTCCATTTTCACCAAGTAATTGCACTGCTCACAGGCTCGGTTTGCCTTAGGCTCCACCCAAAGAAAATGCAGGAGCATGCCCATGCTTAGAGCACATTAGTGAAGCTTGAAATATGCTCACTAAAAAGATGAAAGTCAAACCCATCCTAGGAATTATTTAGTATAACCGATAGGGAAAGAGCTGCCTAAAGTTTAGCTTAGTTCACTAACAGTAAATGTTTCAATTCAGACCCTGACATTTATTTAAACAAAACAAAACATAAAAAATGTTTCTTATGCATGAGATCATCCTCTTTAACTCAAGTGCTGCCACAACATATTTCATTTTTCTTCTTACACAAACTTATTGCAACACAATGATTATTTGTAGAATGGATGAAGATAGCTTAGGTTTTAATCCTAAATTGTCCACTTACTATCTTAAAACTACTTCATATGCCTATTTCCCTACATAGAAATTGAGAAGAATAATGCTAGTTTCAATAAAATTCTATTATCAACCCCATGAGACAATACATGAAGCTTTTAGGACAGTGTAGACACACACTACTATAATCTTCATGTCCTCTTCTCTATATATTATTGTTACTCCTTTTGCCTCTAGAACTCATATGCCAGCCAGAAATAGTTGTCCTGTAAATATGTGCTAGGTGGATATATGTCAATTAATATACACACTCGTGATGCATCTTCAGGAAGAACTTCAGGTAGTCAATTGTAGACCAAAGATTTGAAATCAAGAGAGGACAATGCACGCAAATGCTTTCCCACTATCACATATGGAGTACAATGAAGGAATTTGCTATTCAAAGGACAACTACACGAAAACTTCACTGGGGGAAATCTCAACAAAGACAGCAGAGCACAAAGTGTTTTTTATGTTCTGTTTCATTTTGGAGATTCTTATTGTAATTCAGTAATTAGGTATCGCATCCTCAGAGTTCTATTTCTAGTATTTGTGCTGTTGCCAAAATGAGAACATCTCAGTGAAGTGCAATGAGCATCTCAGTCTCTCATAATGGAATGTGGTCAAAAAAAAAAAAAAAAAAAAAAAAAAAAAAGACCATGGATTGAAAAGGAAGAGCAGGAACCGGAACAAAGGAAGGGAGATTAAATATAGACAGACTTAGTATCAGGCTACTCACACCAATTTTTCTTAGAAAGGGTTGAGTGAGAGAGATGTGATTCAACAATAATGTTATCCATGCTGGGTCTGCCCATCCTAGGAAAATGCCCAGCTGTCACACTAATGTCCCACCTGCTCTGTAGGCCCACTTCAGACTCCAGAGAAAAGAACTTGGAAGAGGCTGAAAGGAGCTGAAAAGCTGACAAGAAAGCAGATTAGAACACTGAGGAGCAACCTGCCATATGATGTTCACAGAAAATGGCCATTATAAGATGCTGCTTTCACATTTCACACATTAGCCAAAGGGAAAATATTCTCCCCTTGTCTGAGAAAGCTGGCTTAGGTTGACAAACAAAAGTATAGACACGCTCAAGCTGGGCGTTTGAGAACATGCTGCTTTTAAAGCATATGCAAAAAAAAAAATGCAGGGCTTTCAGAATCTATTTTCAAGCTGTATCTCAGTGTGTTTGAGATAGCACACTTACAATGAGCTGGGCTCAAAAGGACCCCATGCTTTCACGATGATTAAAGAGGTTACAGGAGCAAAGGAAGTGATTTCTAGATAACAAGGTTTTGCACATCAACACATATGGCTAAATCATAGGTTATCGTTTATTTTTACAATCAAACCCTGCTGTTTCTAATTAGACAATCTGTAATGGTCACAGGACCTGTTGATTGCTGAGAGGTCATTATCATACGATTTATAAAGACCAGACTCTAAGTGTAATGTGTGTGCATACGTAATCTATGAGTCAAGATGCATAACTCTTCCCTATTAACTCTATAGCACCTGCTGGAAGTGCACTCTAGGTACATAAACATCACTGCTCTGACAAAGCAATTAATTATCTAAAGCTGGCATAGTCTAGCTAGCTCCATCAGGAGCCACAGCCAGGCACAGCGGGGAGACATAACAATGGCGGAGAACAAAACAGGTATCACACTTGAGAATATGGCTCTGGAAATGGAAAGAAAACATGATTTACTGTAAACTCAAACTATTGATGATGTTTGGGAAAATGTTATGACAAACATTACATTCATGTGTTAGGGTTGGACTAAAATGGCTTACTTCCCATAATGGGACACGGCACTGCATATTCCCATACACTAAGGTCTGCAGATGGACCTCTACCCGTGGGTGTGTTATAGAGGTACCTACCATACAAACCTGAGCATTCTGAGGTTTGAGTTCAGGTCCTTGCCACTTCCTACTCTTATACTTCCCACCTGTATAGTTATGCACACTTGAGGAATATAGTCACATATATACAAATATAGCCGCATATCTCCTAGCTCTGCAAACATATATATATATATATATATATATATATATATATATATATATATATACACACACACACACACACACACACACACACACACACACACACTCATATTTACAGTATTGCATCCACAAAACCTATGGAAGTTGTTTCAACTATGCAATTTTATTCCAAGATTTAAAAGTATGAGAGTCTCAAAGGGATGAACATGTAGCTATGTGTAACACAACTTATGAATATATGTGTATGTACCAGAGGAGACCAGTAATGTTGGTCAATTTGCAAAACTGTAAACAAAATACCCAAGTGTTGTTAATTCGTAAACAATAAAAACTTTATATAGCTTTTGAAGCCTGGAATGTAAGACAAAGGGATGCAACTTGATCTGTCCTAGGGAAGGCTCTCATTCTGCAAGCCTACACGATTAAGTGAATACTGTCCTGATATAGCAAACACCAGAAGGAAGAGGAAATAACGCTTTCACACCTAATTTACACAAGCATAAAGTACATTCATGAGAATCAACTGGGGTGAAGCAACTCCAGAATGCCCTAACTCTTCATGGTATCACATTAAATTTGGGAACGTATATAAAAACAATGTAGACCAAGGAATTAGTAGGCCGAGAAAAAATGAATTAAGAATTCTTGCTTATCGTATTTGAGAAGACAGGCAATGAGTTCATAGTCTCCATTATATGGAACTCAGAAGAGCTTCTTAGTTACTTGAATGTCATGCATACATAAAAATTTGAGTGTCTTTCTGTGATTGACAGGAATGGAGACAAGAGGTCAGTAATAACAGGTCTGGATAATAGAATAGAAATGTAAGGCAATAGTGTAAAGATTTTTACCTCTTTGGACATAAGGTTCTTCCTATAAAATTGTGATTAAAGATACTCATGGCCTGGTAGAAAATAAGAACTAATGAAAAGGTGGTTTGCATTGTTCACTGTTTCTTTGTTTGTTTTTTTCCATTGAAAAAAAAAGAACAACTAAGTCAGGACTAGGAAGAAACCCTTCCATATTAAAACCTAGAAATTACTGCTAAGGATTGACAGCAGATACATAACAAAGCATAATCAACCAGTCAGGAGTTGTCATGCATAAACCAAGAAATGTCATTCTACAAAACCAGAAAGGGAGACAAGAAGTAAGCTACAACAACCAAAGAAGCAGACAAAAGATGTATGTATTCGTCTTCCTAGGTAATTGATACCAGATTTTATTGAAATAACAGTTAAAGCAACAATACAAAAAGTAAACATGTGATGGCTGATATGTGAGTGATGCTCCTCTATGCACACAAATATAGCTTTCAATTGGATTTTCTTTTCCTAAAAACCTTGTAAAATGAAAATCACTATCGTTACCATTTTATAGATGAATTATGGGATAGTTAAAAGATACGTGTGTTAAGATGTATTTTTGTTGTTGAGGATAAGAAATGTTTTGAGTTTATAATATTGTTTCATTTTAGGAAATGTATTCAGCTATATCTTGGTTTATCTTACATCAGGGAGAGAAGACACACAAACTAAATAGACTGAACTAGGATTAACATCCTTTACAATTAACAAGAGAGTTATATAGCAAAAAATATTGTGGTTACTATTGTTGTGATGAAACAGCAGAGAAACAGAAGAAGTAAGTGGTTTATTTGGCTTACACTTCAATGTCACTGTTCATCAATGAAGAACCTCTAGGCAGGAATTTAAATAGGTCAGGAATCTGCAAGCAGAAGCTGATGCAGAGGCTATGGAAGAGAGTAATGGTTGTTCTTCATGGCATGCTCAGACTTCTTTCTTATAAAATACAGGAACATCAGCTTAGGTGGCACCACCCACAATGAGATGGGCCCTCCCACATCAGTCTGTGATTAAGAAAATGCCCTATAGGCATGTCTGCAGCTTGGTGTACTGTAGGTATTCTTCTCAAACAACTTTAGCTAATGTCAAGTTGACACATAGCCACAACAATATATTGTTTTGAATTGCTGTCACAAGTACTTCCATAACTTGCTAGAATACTAATATTAAAAGCTATCATTTATTGGATATTAATGGCAGATCTGACACTGGGCTAATTTCTACATATATTAATTCTATTCAAACAAGAATTCTATGAGATTAGTGACTTGTAAAATAAAAAAAATATATCTAGTCATTGGCAATAAATAATATCAAAACAATAAAGAACTTTTATTAGTCCATTTATTTTACAAGAGTAAAGTTTACCTTGCCCAAAATTAGGGAAAAGATAGAAACAAGTGTTCTCATTACACCTGGACAAGTTATTTGTTGTTGCTAGTGTTTAATTTCTTCAAACTCAATTCTTCATTTCTTTTTCTACAATATGCACAGTAATACTAGACACCTTATTGTGTAAATTAAATGTGCTAACTTACATAAAAGTTCATTCCCATGACTGTCTGGCAGACAACAGCACAAGTGTTTACTATCATATTAATTTCATGAGTATCGATTTGGAATACAAAATGGAATTATGCATGAAAGGCCAGATGCTTGTTAAGATTCATTCTCCACAAGTAAGTATGTTAGTTAGTGTAGTTTAGAAAATTACACAAATACAGTCACAAAACTACTCATTGTCTCAAATTGTTATGACAATAAATGACCCTACCCCATGGGAAATTATATGCAATAAGTGGTATTAAGGGAATTAAGAAGACAAAATACTGATATGAGTGTGGATAGTAAAGATGTCTATTTCGGTATCAGAGAGGATGAAGAGAAGTACTGGGAATCAGCCTGGGGAACATTTATAGTGTCTGGCAAAGGACCTGGCTGTTTTGGGCCATGTCAGAAGTGTTTGGGAAAGAAATTTCAACATAGCATGACATTTGTGCTGTGGTAGGGATATGGCTCACTGACTGTGTTTACCGAAGTATATGATGAAAATTTAAAGCAGGATAAACAAAACTATACAGTTTTCAAGGAAGAGAAAATTAACAGGTTAAAGTTGCAGATAAGGATAGAAAAGATACCAGCTGTGTTTACTATAAAGATTGGACACGTTAAAGAGAAACCGGGAATTTTTCACTGGGCTAATTGGGAATGTGTTTTTACGGGAAGACCCCAAGGCTTCTGGAAATGCAAATTTACTTAAAAGGAGAGTCTGAAGTGAAAATATGGTCACAGGCTTCCATGCTAGAAAACCCTGCCTAAGGAAGTATTTTCCCAGGGTCAGCCACTGAGGTACATGGTTGTGGTCTCAGGCTGAGGTACAAACTGGCCGCTGATCATGGCATTGTCACATAACGGTGCCTTTATAAGCATGCAAGATACAAGAGGGGAGACATGAGTGCCTACACCTAGAGGGCAGAAAGCTTCGAGAGCAATGTGTGGCAGGCTCAGATTCTCTGTGAGCAGATGCTGAGAGCCCTCTGTGTAAAGCTATCGAGGTAAAGTCTAAGTTGCACTGGAGACCCGTGAATATTAAAGATGAAAGAAAGCTGCGGGTTCCAAGCACAGATGGTCAACAAAAGAACTCAGAGGTAGCAAGGGCAACATGGCTGTCAAAACAGGCTACTCAGGGTTTCTGGAACCTAGATTATATGGCACCAAAAACTGCAGATACCTGACAGGAAGATTCAAGACTTGGATTTTACTATGCATTTATCCAAATTCTCCTTGCCAGGTCCCCATTCCTCCCTTTTTGAAATGAGGGAGGTGCTTTGTCTGCACCATTATAAATTGTGTGATCGTTCATATAGAATCACCTCACCTAGAAGACCATTGGCTGGGTATGCCTGGAAGGGGTGTTTAGACTAGAATAACCGAGGTAGGAAGACACATCTTAACTGTGGCTCATCCCAAGCTGGGCTCCTGGCTTGAATAGATGTGAGCTGAGCCCTCCCTGTGATCACTCTGCCTCCTGATTACAGGTGTAATGGGACTGGCTGCCTCCAGCTGTTGCATGATTTCTCCACCATAATTGACTGTAGACCCTTGAACTGTAAGCTAAAACAATCCTTTAGCTGTATTAAGCTGAAGAAAAGGAAACAAGCTAACATTAATTGGAAGTACATTTTTCTGTTTTCCATTTTATAAATGTTCACAGGTATGAAGTTGTTCATTTCTCAGTAGAAACGTTATGCTTAGACATTTTGTCAGTGTTGAATATGACTTCTGGAAACTTTTAAAGATGGACTCAATATGCCTGGCATTATGAAATGAACATAAGATTTTAGGGGGTATGGTGGAATGTCATATTTCAAATAATTTTTCAGAATCGAGATGATACTGGTAATAACTAATCTTCATTATCAAATTGGCTACATATAGAGTCACGGGGGGGGGGGGCAGCAAACCATGGGTAGTGCCATCCCAGGGGCTCCAGACCTAAACTGGGGAAAAGATGAGCCCATCACCCTTCTCTGTTTCCTGGGCACAGCTTAGACAAATCCACTTCTGGAACCACGTCCCCTATGTTGCAGTGAATTTCATCCCTCTGAACTATGAGCCAAAATAGACCCTTCCTCCACTAATTTATTTTTTGCAACTATTTGATCATATCTATGAGAAGAGTAAAGTAAATAGTCTACTCATATTAACAATGATCACTCATTAAAGAATAATTTCCTCAAAGGGCTACACATAACGAAAGAAACCAATTCAAAGCATTTGTTTCCATAGTTCTTTCTTAATCTTTTTCTTTTTCTTTTCTCTCTTTCTTCTCTATGTGGTGGGTGGGAGGCAGCATCTTTCTACATAGCACTGACTTTCCTGGACTTAGTTTGTAGTTCAGGCTGCCCTTGAACTTAGAGATCTGTTTGCCTCTGCTTTCCAAGTGCTGGGTTTAAAGGCATATGTCACCTTCCCAAATAGCATAAGTTTTCTTAACTGAAGAAGTATCACCTTCTAATGTGTACTGATTGGTATTACTAGAAGTAATACCTTCTAATGTGTACTGATTGGTTGCTTCTAAGATGTTAGGATGCTCCTAACTTGTCATCTAGCACTAACTACTATAATTACTGTGAGTAAACTAAAAAGCTTGTTGTTGGTGCTCATAAAGATGTCTGTACTGCATCTTGGCTCAAGGACAGAAAGTTCAAAACTGTCCTCAGCAAGTATACGGTGTAGCTTAGGGTGTTTGTCTCTCTTATTCTAAATAACAACAGACATGATCTGAGGTGTGGCTACTTCTGACTCTCAAGGTTAGGGAACAAGAAGTTGAATCTAAGGTGTGGTTACTGAACCCTTAGAGAAAGGAGGAAGAAAAGTCTGTTTGTTCCATGTTCCCCTTTTTAAAGTATATAAGAGTGGTGAAAAAATAAACTCATGGGATTTCAATATTAAGTGAATCTGCCCTCCTGATTTTATTCTGTGTCTCTATCTTTTCTTTACCATCTGTAACTGGCCTTTCCCTCATCCACCCCCACCCCTACTCAGGTACGAACTTGGGGCTGCTCAGCTGGTTCAGATTGCAGGCCCACAAAGACAACTTTCTGGTAGCTGGTGATGTTTGGACATAGTGTAGCTCAAACTGTGGAAACAATTATTAAAATAGAACATATTGAAACATGAAAAGAGAAAAGGAAAGGGAGGAAGGAGTAGGAAGAAGTATTTGAACAATTCTTTGCTTGTTTTCTTTAAATGAACGTCTTCTTGCCTTTAGTAGAGGACATGAGCAAGGAGGTTTCTATCATGTACAATGCATCTCAAATAATGGAAATCTCCTTGACAATATCCTATGAAACATCTAATCTCTGACAAGAATAGGGAGAAGATTGCAGGTGTTTTGAGAAAGTGTTGAAGATACACCACTCTCCTAAAATAGTTAAGAAGGCTAACGAAAAAGACTATAAAATAACATTTAAACAGTATAAAAGGAGATTATTCTAAACACCTACAAGAATAATGTGACTACTAAGATTATTCTCCCCATCCCTAGCTCAGATGTGTTCTTGACTTCCAACTATTCTTCAAGACAAATGTGTCATTCAGATTTGCTTTTTCCAAACTTACAATGGGTGTCAATTTGTGAGCAATCTTAGCCAGTCAGAGAAATAAGCATTTAATGTAATTTTCTTAACACTATATTATTTATTATCTCTCAAAGACCAGAGCGTTGATGAAATCACACAAATAGCTTGTTTTCAACATGTTATACATGATGAATGTCTTTCCTGAAAATAGCATACTTACCATAAAAACAATGCTTTTCCTCACCAATTTTTTTTTTCAGTTTTATACTATTTTTCTATTGCTGGGTAACATTTCATTTCTAATGCATGAGTATTGTTATTTCAAACATTTAGCAACAATCACCATAGAAACAACCTGGTATAAACATTGTCTAATTCCAATATTAACTTTTGATTTTTTAAAACAATGTCTTGAAGAGTTTTGGGGTTAAACATTAAAATATAATTGTTTTTCTTGCATGCATATCTGCTGAACTAAAGTTTACTGGATGAGTAAGTAAAAATAAATGAAGGTAAATGACACTGAATATATAACAAATAATATGTCAATTAAGGCAAATATATTTCCTGCCATGTAAGTCACATTGTCACATTCTGGTGAATGATGTCTCAGGTGTTTTTTGTTTCTTTGCTTTTTAAAGAACCTCTGAGGCTGAATTTTAAATGCATATTAAACAGAACACAAGCACCTTTTCCTCCTCCCTTAGTGCTGGAGAAGGCTTTATTGTTCTAAACTTCATTTCTCTTTTCTGCCCATCTTTTCATTTTTATATGGCTACAGTCCAGTTGGTGTAGGAAAAAGTTGAGGGGGTATTTCCTTTCCTCTTTTTCAGACTCTGAAGTCCATTGCTAACAACTGCATAAAGTCCCAAATAATCAGATGTGCCTCAAGAAGAGATCAATCAGCAGCCTAACAATTATGCAAATAAAGTGTATTTGCAAATAGAACTAACACAGGTGATAGGGGGCAGGACCAACTTCTGTGACTAAATGCCAAGCGATTTTATTTTTAAGACGTTCCCATTATGATTGCCTTTCTTGCTGCTTACTGAGTCCTTTACCCAGAACAATAGACAGCTAACTCTGTTCCATATTATTCTACAGTCAAAGAGATGACTGTTAAAAGCTATGGTTTTGGCCAATAAGTAGTTAATATAGTAATCTTGGAAGCACTTTTAGATAGACCAAGACTGAAAATACTCTACCATGGTGCATGGTCCTTTTCTGTTCTGTGAAGAGTCTCAATACTAACCCTCATGGTCTGAAAATATAGCTTAGATATCCACACAAAGAAACATAAGTAACTAAAGCAAAGTACTATACTATAAGAGCAAAGAGTGTTCTGTGCCCAACCAACCTATCCAACTTGGAGACCAAGCTTCCAATTTATGTTTCTGCTCATCTAGTGACAAACATATGCTGGAAGTACAGAATAAGAATATTTAAGCCTTCAATTCATAAGCAGTTACACTAGTGAAGTAACCATGAAGCTGCTCATGCCTACTTATACTGGGCACTCACTCTGTGCCTGGAAGCACATTAGGCATCAAAGACACTAAACCAAGAGGGGAAGGAAATATTCTACCAGGGATGTCATGTTATAGATTTCTAAAATAAAATTGCTATGAGTAAATAACAGAATAATGGAATTCAGGATGATACCAGGGGTAAGAGTTAGTTAGAGTGAAGGATCAGACTGAAGTGTCATGTTGCATTACTTTTCCTGAGAAAATGTGCACAAATGTGTACTCATCCAAACAGGACAAGAAGGACAGACAAAATAAATTACTCAAAGTCTCGCCTGGTGAACCAAGGAGTGAGGATGGCAGGTCACCTACCAGGTATGGACAACTAACAGGCAGCTAGACCCCTGGAACACAATCTCTTCTCCCATCAAAGTTAACTATCTTTGAAACCTTTGGAAGGGGGAGAACATTCAATGTGTAGTGAGCTATATGTCCTGAATGTTGCCCACTAGGGGGCGTTCCTTTCCCTCTCCTACAGCAAAGAGTGTTAGTGGGCACAATCTTAAATAATTAGCAGCTACTCTAACCAAAGATGAAACCAGCCAAGCCCAGCTCAGAGGACAGTGATTCTTAACAGCAAGTATAAGTGTTTTTCAAAGGTGCTGGGTAGCAGTTTCCTCCGAGGTGAAAACCTCCCATCCTGGAAAGAAACTTCTGAAGATATGGGATGCAAAGAAAAAGTGAAACAGCAAGATATTACAGAACAGGGTGTTTACAAGGAGATGAAACAGCAGGATATTCTAAGGGAGTTAAAACACTCTCCATCCTACAAGGAAGCTCTGTTAAGCCATGAAATAATACCACAAAATAGCTTCAGGAAGTCCCTGAAACTGAGCATATTAACTAAAACCCTCCCTCCACAAAGTCAAAAGCAGCAAAGCTTGCTGAGAGTCTCTCTTGGGTGAGCCAAACTGCAAAGAAAGTGCTTAGATGACCCAGACTTTTGAAAGAAGTAGACACCAACTGAAGGAAATAAAAAATGCCAGAAATGCCAGCGGACCACCTGAAAGAGGCTCAAATCAACTGAAAAGGACACTTTGCAGCCTTTAGAGCTGCCTGCAGGCTGTGCTGTGAGCTCTAGGTTTCCAGCTTTTGTGAGCTGTCTCGCATGCTGGGTTTGCCTCTGGCAATGTAGCTCTCTTCCTTGCTTGTATTCCTGTAAGTAACAGTAATAAATCTCATTAGTTTGCCAAATTGGACTTTGTGTTTTTTTAATGGCGTGATTAAAGCACAATTGATGAAGAAGAAAGCTATCTTAGATGCCCAAAGTTAAGAAGAAGTAAATCAGAGTAGACCAATATGGGATCAATTTGTGTTTTGTACTGAGCAGAAGGGAAAGAAGTGTCACACTTCAATAATTTACACTAGTTACAACCATTTGCATACTTGCTTCCTCATTTCATCATATTTCCCCACTACCCACAATATACTATATATTTTTCAATAATTTACACTAGTTACAACCATTTGCATACTTGCTTCCTCATTTCATCATATTTTCCCACTACCCACAATATACTATATATTTTTTGTGCACAATATAAGAATGGCCTAACTTCCTGTACAGTATAAGATGTTCTCAGTTTATTCTTATTGTCCTGTCTTATGACTACAACCATGATTAACTCTCAAATATGTCCCAGATAAGAAATGGAATGTCAAACCTTTTTTACAAAGGATTAGAGAACAAGTCTATACCAGGATTTTCTGGGTAGAGAGACTAAACTACTACAGTATGACAGTGGCTACTAACAATATGTGAATGATTAAACATATATTTGTTCCAATATAATTTATTAATGAATATTTAAATTACATTTAATATATTTTGAATATTACAGCTATTTTCCATTTAATTAAAATATAGAGTATATTTGGCTTCCAGGATATAAAATAGCCTCTGCTGTCCTTTGACGATTTTCAGGTCATAGGAGGTGGGTGTCTTTCAAACAATGCTTACTGCAAACCCATACTATTCCTACTGTATGTCCTGGATATATTTTCAGCGAAGAAACATAATAATATACTTGTGGAACTCATGTAATGTCAAGCAAGTAAGTGGCAGAATTAGGTTCTAAAACCCATGTTCTTACTCTCTTTGCTAAAACATCTCACCACACCCATCAATTCTCACTCTTTTGTTTCTTTCTTGACAATAAGTTTCATTTTCTGTTCCTTACATAGTTTGGAGCTTCCTTTCCTCATCTCTTCCTCTTGGTTTTGTTTCAATAACTATCCTTCTCCACACTCTGCAAAAATGATATGCCTAGAACTGGATAAAGAATTTTAAATGGCAGGAATAATGAGCCAGTGTTCTCGACTTCTATAATTATCAAAAAATCCTAGATATCTCCTGTATCTCTTAGTAGTAACTATTCCCTCCATCACCCTTGAGTAAAACCTGTTAAGGCCTTACTTGTATACTCTCTGTTTAGAAATACATGTGTTGCCACCTTCACCATGTTCTTTCCACAATCGGTATTATAACAGTTCTTCTGTCCTTTACAATTGTGATTCCTGGCAAATTCATAATTCCTTTGAATCCCTTCTTTTTATAACAGATGGCATAAATTTATGAAAGAGGTAAGTTGTTCTACATTCTTAAAGCTTGGATACTCTGTAATGCTACTGTGTTAATACAGAACTTTTCTCATAGTGCCTGAATTTTAGGTTCTATATATCAAACAACATTCTTTACATATGAAGTCTTGGAACACAGGCCTTTTTTTTTTCTTTAAGTGTGAGCTTTCTGCACATTCTACCACAATCCTTCATGTTTACAAAGCATTTGACAACTGTTTATTTAACAAACAGTGTCTGTCTATTTTGATAGTACAGATGGATAAGAAAAGAGGAAAACAGGGTATTTAATTCCAGGACCTCCTCCACTATTCACACTTTTTGCCAGCAATAAGGCCTCAGGGAAGCACAAACACTTACAAATGCAGAAAAATCCTATGAGCAATTCCCTGCCCACATTGTTTTATTAAGTGTCTTTTTAAATGGAAGACAGAAAAGGATGATATTTTATTGTTGGTGCATGCTGCCATTGTTTGCTTAGGTATTGGTCTTTTTTTTTTTTTTTTTTTTTTTTTTTTTTTAAGCAAGCTGCTGAATTATGTTGCTCATTCCCATACAAATTTCTAACAACGTTAGAATTGCATTAAAAATCATAGATGAATTTGGGGCAAGACACAGTTCAGAGAGATGAAAGCGAACAACCTGTTTGGCTTCTATTAAGCTTACAGATTTATCAATATTGGGCACACGGGGGAACGACAGAGCAAGAGTTTACGAGCTCTGTGAAAGGATTGATTTCTACAAGTCTCTGATTTAGCTGGAAGGGATGCCTATATATTTAGTTAGCAAAGGGGTTAATGGATTCAACCTTTTGAAAAATGCACTTCTTTGCATGCAGCTGGCGTGATGGATAGTTAACTGAATGCACGTGGGTAAACATAGGTGAAAGCAAATTAATTGAAAGGTACGGAGCTTATTGTTTACTTTTTCTTGATAGATGGCTCTCATTATTTTCTTTGGGCAAGCAAAGCCATAACAGTTTCCAGAGAAAAGAGGGGTGACAGCTCCAGGAAACTGCTTACAGATGGACAGCTAGCAGGCTAAAAATATTTCTTGTGTCCACCTCATCAATAAGCGGGCTCCACAAGGGATTGAAATTATTCTTTTCTGCTCATGCTGCCATTGGAGAGCTATGAGGATGATTATTGATAACTGGGTCTGTAGAACAAAACATACGCAATAACACAAACTCATTGCCTCTCATGTCATTATTTAAAGTGGTACCATGCACCTATCAATGTCTTGGAGAACTGTGCTAGTGCCATGTTTAGTTACAAATCTATTAATCCTCCTAGTTATTAGTGATGTGTTTATTTTTCACCTACATTTACATAGTCCATATTATGTACTGCAAAGGCAGAAGTTACTGAGTTGAAACAGGTTTTCAATTTTGGATTGTATAAATACTCTAGGAATTAGCCTTCATCTTCTTTCACAGTTTTGTTATTGTTGTTGCTTTTTGAGACAGGATTTTTCTGTATAACATCTCTGGCTGTCCTGGAACTCTCCTTGTAGACAGACTAACCTGGCTTCAAATTCACAGAGATCTGCCTGCCAATGCCCACCAAGTGCTGGGATTAAAGGCGTGTGCCACTAATGCCCTTTCACTTTTCGCTGTCCTAAAGCTATTTAGGGTTATATTTTTGTAACAATAATACTAAGTTGAATAAATAAAGATAAAACTTTATATAATAAACAAAATTGGTTAATGAATAAAGCACTGTTGGCCAATAGGAAAGGAAGATAGGAGGGACTAAGAGACAAGGAAGAAAGAGGAAGTAGTAAGGAGGAGTCAAGATGGAGAGTCTGGAGAAGGCAGAACCGCCAGCCGCCTCCTGCTGGTAAGACCACATGGAAATACATAGAAATGGGTTAATAATTAAGACAGAGCTAGCCGATAAGAAACTAGTACCTGGCCAACAGCATTATATATAATACAGCGTCTCGGTGTGTTATTTGGGGCTGGCACGGCGGCAGGACAAAACCAGAGGCTGGCTGAAAAACTTTACCCTTTACAGGTATATTCTATCCTCTGGGTGTTATGTTGTAAAACTGATGATAATACCCAGTTTTGTTAATTTCACCAAACTACAAACTGGCCCTGTGATGTTTTGAACTTCTGACTAAATGCAATAATGTGCTCCACATTCTGCTAAAATGTTCTCCTGGGCCTGAGAGTCACAGTGATTAACTGAGTTTCTGATTTCAGAGCGGGACAATTAGCCAATAACCAGGGATTACACCCAGAGCTGCAATGACTCTGTTAAGGAGTCCCTGGCTCCCCGTTTTCCTAAATGTCTAATCTCTGAGGGCAAAAGACAAGAGTTCATTCAAAGGTGAACTGAGCTGCTGGAGGATAGTTGTCGTTGTGTATTTTATGTTAAGGTAATGGACAATTTAAAAAAATTAAGGAACTAACCTCAATGTAATTC
Organism: Phodopus roborovskii; assembly: GCF_943737965.1. Taxonomy (NCBI): domain Eukaryota; kingdom Metazoa; phylum Chordata; class Mammalia; order Rodentia; family Cricetidae; genus Phodopus; species Phodopus roborovskii. Next base: position 13,277,320 of record NW_026125397.1, read on the forward strand.
TCAGATCGCCCTTTCATTAAAAAAGAAATTTAATCTTGGTGAACTACTGGATTTCTCAGGCTGTGATAAAGCTATCATTCATTTGACTTCAAAGATTCCAAAGGCACTACGATCTAAAAGAAAATGCTGCTCTTTTAACAGCAGCCATGTTATTATAAAGTATGCATCCTTATTTCATTTCCTTTGCAATGTCATGTGAAAGCAGTTACATTCAGCAGTGTTTACTGAAGTCAGAGGAAAGAACCCCTGAAGCCCTCCTACAAATCAGGGTATGAATTATTTTTCTAGCTTTTCCATGATAAAGAGAAAAATAATAATTGAGTCCAGAAGGCAGACTTTTATTTTATGAGTGACATATAAGGCAATCCAGGTGAATAGTATTTGAAATTCATTTCACTCTGCTCCCCATGAATTCTTACAGTTTATCTCTTCAGAGTGCAAGGACCATCAAGTGAATCCCATACTCATGGCTGCTCCATGTTGTAGCTTGTCACACACAAGCATCCTCACCAACTGGCTTTTACTGCCTTTACCAAACCTTCCTTCTGGACCTCTCCCTCAGAGACCCTGCCAAAACCTTGTGCCCATTGACAGTTTTAGTTCACAATACGGGTGGTTTTTCTGATCTGAGATAAACATTAGGTTTTAGGTGCCTTCCTTTCTTTATCCTTCCTCAGGTAAGTAAAAATCTTAAATTGTTAATTTCAGTGAGAAACACAAAACCCATAGCCAATTAATAAAAATTAAAAAAAAAAAACTCCTTCCTGTGGATGATATTGAAATACTCCACTCAAACATCCTTTTGTCATTATGTTAGTCAAGTCACTTTTGTATAGAAATAAAAGGGAATGTAATTTCTCTATGCAAACCATTGACCATTTAACCAAGACATGGTGTTCATCCCTTAAAGATAATTCCTTTCCATGCTAGGCTAGCCCTCCACTAGTTACCTACTTTCTCTACTCCCATTCATACTTCTGAAAGAGGGGATCAAGCCAGAAAGGGGCATTATCATAGTGTGAGCCCCTGCTTCCCTGACACTCAAGGTTGGATGAGGGATATGATTTCAGTGAAACCTAAGTATCTATGTGGTCACCAAGCCCAGTGAAGGAATGGACACTTTTTTCTCAAAGGGCCCCTCTATAAGCACACTGGAGGCTTTGTTTTTAGGCTGCTGAAGTCAGGATGGGAGTAGAAAGGACATTATCTTCCATTCATTCCTGGTTTAGCTCCCTCATTTTTATGAATGGCTTATTTATTTATTATTAATTTTTATTTTTTGAGATTGTAATATAACCACAGAATTATCCCTCCTTTTCCTCCCACTAAAGTCTTCCATGTACCCCCATTCCTTACTTTCTTTCAAATCAGGATTAATTTTTATTTTGTTTTGTGTATGAATGTACTCGTGTTTGTGCATATGTGTGTCTGTGTATTTGTGTATTCCTAAATACATGAATACAACCTGTTCAGTCTGTATATTGTTACATATACATACACACATACATACATACGTATATGTTTTCTGGAATGACCATTTGGTATTCAATAGTCTTTTGGAGTGTTCTTCCCCAGAAATACTTTTTCTCCTGCGCTCAGCATTGCTTGCTTGACTGTAGTTGTTTTTAAGGCTTCATAAAGAAATGGTTTAGTGGAATCAACAACTGTAGTTTGATTAGAAGAATATATATATATATATATAATCTTAGTCGGCAAAATGAACATCTATGGTTTTCTTAGGGTAATGAAAACCTCACTTGGTAAAAATCCCTAGCACAGCAAATTAACTCAATACATCCACTGTCAACATTATAATTAACATTACTAGAGAATACCTGGAACATTTTAACAACACGGTAATCAATCTGTAGACTCTTCTCATTTGAATAAAACTTGTAGAAATCAATTTAGCTTCCTTGAGCTTGCCTCTTCCACTGGAGTTTTCAGAGCCTTCAGCACAGATTCTAGCATTCCCATTATGCAGTTTTCATGGAGCTGTGTCTCATTCAACACTCCTGGCTTCCTACACTGTTGTTGCCAGCTCAATGGCAGGTTCAAAAGTTCTTACCCTTCCTCTGCTCTTTCCAGTTATAAACAGCCTTGGAAAATTCAAAGAAAAACCAAGATTTTTGCATCAGAAGATACTGTCTGGAACTTCTTCCCACAAGTGAATTCTGAAGATTTATGGAAATAGTTCAACACCTAAATTCAATTTGAAGTTCTGCTATCAAGACTACATATTCAAAAACCTACATTTTATTATCCATAGAATGCTACATATACCAATGTTATCAATCTTACAATGAGTCTCAGAGATTTTGGTAACTGGGCTGGTAACAATTAGAATACTATGAATTTACCATTGTTGAAATGTCACAATTGCCAGACTAATACAGATGCAAGATTTCAAAACTAAGGAATATTATTTTTTGTCTTTAGCCCTTCATACATACTCTCTTCCTTGAATGAATTTTACACTCTGCTACACAGGAACACTATTACTGAGGGGGGTAGTAATTCAGTGGATCAATTCTACTTTGGGCTTCATTACATACCAGGAACCCAGCAAGATCTACTCAGTGAACATTGTTTAGTTGTTTAGTTTAAAACAACACTAATTCTCCTTGCCAGGACAATAAATTCTCATTGTTAAGCATTTCAGGAGCTTAATCATGAAATGATTTCCCCTGCACCTATCAAAGTGTAGCCAGCAACCCAAGGTATAGATCAGGGGTCTTATATACCTGACAAATAATAACCTTAGACAGAGATTAAGACATAGGACTAAGACTGTATTGTTCTTTGCTTGCAACCATTTTTTTAAAATAAATTTTTATTGAAAATAAGAGCAATACTATTTTATATACCAATCCCAGTTCCCTCTCCTTCCCATCTTCCAATGGCCCTCCACCAACCCTACCATCCCACTCCCGAGGATCACCTACTCAGGGAGGGTGAGACCTCCCATGAGGGATCATCAAAGTCTGACACATCATGTGGGACAGGACCTAGGCCTTCCCCTGCGTATCTTGGCTGAGAGCGCATCCCTCCATAGGGGAAGGGTTCCCAAAACCCATTTCTGCACTAGGGATAAATACTGGCTCCACTACCAGAGGCCCCATAGATTGTCCAGGCCTCCCAACTGACGTCTGATCAAGGGGCCTAGTTCAGTCTCATGCTGGTTCTCCAGCTGTCAGATTGGAGTCTGTGAACTTCCACTTGCTCTGTTTCTATGGGTTCCCCCAGCATCAGGAAGATCAAGTTGGGGGAAGAATAGAGAAGGAGAGCAAGAAAGAGATGCCTTAATAGAGGGAGCCATTATAGGTTTAAAAAGAAATCTGGCACTAGGGAAATGTCCAAGGATCCACAAGGATGACCCCAACTAAGAATCTAAGCAATAGTGGAGAGGCTACCTTAAATGTCTTTCCCCTCTGTGATTGATGACTACCTTATATGCCATCCCAGATCCTTCATCCAGTAGCTAATGGAAGCAGAAGCAGACACTCATAGCTAAACACTTAGCCAAACTCCTGGAATCCAGTTGTAGAGAGGGAGAAGTGATGAGCAAAGGGGTCAAGACCATGTAGGGGAAACCCATAGAGACAGCAACTATTTTTTAAATCTTGCTTGTTGTGCTACAAGCTTTCTCTTCTAGTGCGATTATTGTATGCCATATGCTTGCTGGGTCTATATTTTAGATGTCAATCTATAACTTTACATCTTCCTCACCTCATCCACTTAAGTTCTCTCACCTTATCTTATGCCCATCATCACTATTTTAAAAACTATTATCTCCCTTTTCTCTGTCCACTCCCACTTTGACTTCCCATCCCCCTCCTCATTTCAATCTATCTCTTTTGCCTGTCCTTTTCCAACTTCTATTAATAGATCTGTTTTTTTCTGAATTCCCTCATCCTTGTGTTAAATGAAAACTATCTTTGCCATTCTTTGAATATCACACAAGCTTTTCTGTTGCTGTTGCTATGATAACTTAGGGCTCTTAACTAGATCTAGCCATCTGTTAAAGTTTTTTTTCTGCAAATATCTTATTCTTTTATACTATTTATTTCAGAAAACTAACTCTGGAGCAAAAATGTCCAATTAATTATTGTATTTTTTATTAATTATAAATATTATTAATTTTTCAAATTTTGGCTTTGGCTCTACTTTATCAAATATTATAATTTCTTCTGAATACTGCAGCAATGTACATGGTTGCACAAATATATCTGTAGTAGGAAATAGAGTCCTGTGAATATATGCCAAAGAGTTGAATAAATGTGTCATATTAAAGATCCACCCCTAGATTTTTTAAAGGTGTATGTGTCTGCACTGATTTCCAGTTAGCGTTCTCATAAACAGTAAGTGCACCTTTTCCTCTCCAACTTCTCCAGTATTTGTTGTCATATAATTTCTTGTTGGTAGTCATTGTGCTTGGGATGAGATGGATTCATAATTTAAGTTTACATTTCCTTGATAACTACTGATGCTGAACACTTTTTAAAGTGTCTAGTAGTCACCCATACTTCTCCTTTGGGGACATCTAGGTTTATTATAGAACTTTTTTGTTGTGCTACTTTCCTGTTCATTGCAGCTCTACTAACAATCACTAGAAATTGGGATCAACTTAGATGCTCCAGCAATTGATAGATAATGAAAATGTAGCACATATACACAGCGGAATTTAATTGAGTTCTATAGGTGAATTCTATAGGTGAGTTCTATAATAAAATTATGAAATCTTCAAAAACATATTGAGTGAGGTAAAATAGGCACAGAAAGACAAATACTGTTTGTTTTACATCATATATGGATCCCAATTTTGAGTTCCCCATTTTGTGTGTTCAACTTAGAATCCTGTGAAAAACAGAAATCTAGAAAAATCCATTGGCAGTGACTTGCTTTATGGAAGTGAGGAGGATTGTAGGGCATAGATGATATGAGCTAGAAGGGAAGGATAGTAAATGTAGAAAGATTTTAGCAAGGAGGTTGTCAGCATGGTAGAGGTTATCTGGGCAAGGACAAGTGTCAAGCAAAATAAAGGGGTATGAGAAACCACACAGAAACCTATTATCTTATAATAAAATTTAAATTTAAAAATAAAGGGAGATAAACCACAATACTTACAAAAGTTTCTCTATAAAACATATGCTATTGAACAAAATTTCCAGAACCATAAGGATAGTGTGTGTGTATGATTTCTCCATGGTTCCCTAAATAATAAAAATTTTTCATTCCTCTTGGCTTTTGAACTATATGATAAGACCTGTTGCTAAAGTACTCCCATGTTTTTTTTTTTAAAAAAAAAGCATTAAAAATAAACTTATAAGCTACAGGATATTGCTACTGTTTTTGTTTTTTACCCCCACTGAAGTGAAAGGTTAACCTCCATTGAGGAGAACACTATTCACTTTGGACACAGTGCCCAGAGGACACAAGCTAGGTGTCCTTAAAAAACCTCTCTGCTGAGGACTAGATTCCAAAGCATCAGAAGGCACTATGCTAGCTTTCAAAGGAGAGAAGCAAACAGCAGTTTTACCTGGCCATGATGCCTGTGAACCAGGAGAATGGCCACCATGGCATAATAACACTAAAGGTACAATAGCAAAAATCATATATTGCCAGTAATTAAGAGCTATGTATTTGAATTAAGGCCCACTCTACAAAAGGGAAATCATATATGGTACTGGATGCCTAGCAAGCTATCCAAGGGTACTGAAATCAAGTCGTATAATCTCTAATTTCATCCTATACAATGGTCCTTATATTCACAGATAATTGTAGTCCCCCTCCCTTATCTAGGAAATTTCCTTTTGCAAAAGACGTCAGAGATCATTACAGAAAAGCACAGCTGACCAAAATGCAGAGCTATAGTGAGTGCCCAGTTCCACCTGATACATCTTCAACATAATGCCTGCACTAATGCTTACGGAATCGTTGCAGAAGAGGGAGAGGAAAGACGGTAATTGCCAGGAGAACTGGAATAATGTCAGAAGCTACATAAACTCAGGCAAGCTCACTTCTGCAGTGGGATATTCACTTTGTCTCCTTCTATGGCACTTGACCACGCCCGTTGGGGCTGGAGCCAGGGGCGGAAGTGACCGATGGAACTAGGTCTGAGGAGGAGCTGGGGAACGCTCTCTTGCTGGTGGGACAGGGAGAGGAGAGCATCCAGTGGAACTTGCTGGTGTTCATCTGTCTAGGTTGTAAGTTATTTCTCCCTGAATAAACATCTGTTCGACCTAATTATTTATCCTGATCCTTATTAAACCGCGATACACTTCAGTACTAAAGAAAGAACTATAGGCAACCAAGGAATGCTGAGAGCAGAAAAAATAGTCTTCTCCACAGAAGAGCACACCAATAGGTTTGTACAAAACCACATGGCTACTCCTGAAAACATACATGTATGTAACACTATACAGACTTAGCAGGATACACACACATACATACATGTGTACACACACACGTATACACACAAGCATATGTTCATGTGTCCATGTGTGTGAGAGAGAGACAGAGACAGAGAAACAGGCAGAGACAACAAACAAGATCAAAGAGATCATGAATTTGAAAGAGAACAAAGGGGAATACATGGGAGGGTTTAGAATGTGGAAAGGGAACAGGAAAATGGTGTGATTATAATATGATATCATTCAATAACTAAATGCTATTTTTAAAAGTTAGAGTTAAGACAAAATAAATTCTTTCACTTTCCCTTAACTATTACGATAAACTTATTTTTTTTGTCCCGTTCGTGTCATACCAGTCTTAAACTTGATACTACAAATTCTGTTTCTTCCTAAGATAACTAATAAAATAAAGAGGCTGATTGCCTTGTTAAAGAATGAGTAACATTTATAACATATAATTCTATTTCTCAATGGCATCTATGAATGATGATTAATAAAAAAATGATGTTCCATTAAGGTCTCATGTGGCTGTCTTTGAAGCTGGCAGTAATCATTGTGACACAGTGTTTCATCCCTTGTCTCCAAAAAGTGCTAAGCACCTGGGAAAAATTTTCTAATTAGTTCTAATGTATGAGGAGAGGCTCTGAGGGGGTAGGAAGATAAAAAATATCTGGAAAGTTCACCATGGCTGTCATTAAAATATCATCTGCTCAAATTTGTGCACAAAACACAAGTCTTTAGCCATAGAAATTCACGTAAAATACTGTAAATAGCTTCTAAAAGGAAATGGATTTCTATACACAATTATTGTATGCTATGAATTGAGTCTATTGAGACATTACTGCAGAGGCAGTTCCTTGATATTTAAGCTATTTTGGTTTATATATGCTTTTCTTTCTCATTAAAAATCTCAAAAATGATATTTTAAAGGCTTTAGTTGTAAAATAAATAAATTAATAAACTTACCAATTAAAATTATATTTTATTATGTATGAGTACATGTGTGAACATGTACATGGTGCATGTGAGGAGATTAATGTGCACAAATTGGATCGTTCCATCTACCATGTAAGTCTGAAAGATTGAACTCAGGTTGTTAATATTGGTCACAGTGCTTTTACCTACTGAGCCATCTCCCTGATCTATAAATTTAACTGTGCAAAGAACCATATTTGTAGCTTAAACACATAAACTAAGGAAGATCAGGATATAGAACACAAACTGAAACTCATTTGCCAATCTCTTCATACCATAGAGACCCAGGAATCCCTTAACACAGACCGAAGGGCCTGCTGGTCATTTTTTTTTTTTAACGCAACAAATATATTGTCTGTGGAGAGTAATTCATATTCATATCCTGACCCTGTGTTTTATATGATGGAAGGTATGATCCACAGTCACTTTTAATATATCACCTCACTCGGGCTCATGGTCATTAGAGTGGATAAAATCTCCCTGGTATAGGTTCTAATAGAAAAACACTATCATTCATTTCTTCACCTTTGTAAAAATACCTCCACATATTAGTTCCTGTACAAACTATACTTTCATATGATCAAAGATGATCCTTTACTAATTAGTTCCCAGGTGGTCCATTTTTTAAGTTTTTTATTTCATTTTACATTCCAACCAAGGTTCTCCCTCCCACACCTACTCCCAGCCCCCTTGTCTCCTCCCACTTCCTATCCTCAGCCCACCCCCAGTCCACCTCTCCTGGAGGGGAAGAGCTCCCATGAGGAGTAAACATAGCCTGGCACAATAGGTTGGGGAAGGGCCAGGCCCCTTTCACATGTATTAAGGCAGAGTTGGAATGTGTTCCAACGAGCTAGCTCATATACCAGGTTTGTACATGGCCCCTCAAATAGTTCAGGCTTCACAACTGTCTCACACATACCAAGGTCCTGCTTCAGGTCTCTGGAGTCTCCATAATTTTAGTCTAGAATTCATGAGTTTCCACAGCTTGGTTCAACTGTCTCTGTAGATTTCTCCATCATAGCCTTGATCTGTCTTGTTCATATGTTACCTCCTCCCTCTCTTTGACTGGATTCCCGGGGCTCAGGCTGGTGCTTGGTTGTTGATCTCTGTGTCTAGTTCCATCAGTCATTGGATAGGGTTCTATGATGACAGTTGCGGTACTCACCAATCTAATTACAGGGGAAGACCAGTTCAGGCATTCTCTCTACTACTGATATGAGTCTTAGTGGGATCATCCTTGTGGTTTCTTGGGAGTTACCCCAGCATCAGATTTCTCCTTAAGACCATTGTGGCTCTCTCTATTATAAGGGAATGGGATGGTTGGGGGTGGGGAGAGATGCAGGAGAACAATGAGATACCAAGTAGCCCATTTTTAAGAAGTAAGTTCAATATGATGTAGGAGTGGATTTGGGGTCATTAGAAAAGCCGGTTTGTTAACTTTGTCTTTTGATAGGGTTCTAGGGTCTCCAATGCATTATAGAGTATATATTTGAAAACAGTTCCATAGATAGAAGGACTCATTCATGCATAGGTCTACAATATACCCTTGTTTTGTTGTTTATTATTTTGTATTAGAAACCATTCCAAGTCACACACAAACAAGTGCAAGACTCAGCAGAGTATCCAGAAATATGCTGAGCTCTGGCCTGCCATGTAGAATAAGCCTTTTATAAATGTGGATGGCATTTTTAAAAAACTGATGGGTCCACACCACAGAACTTCTACTATAGTTCTCTGCAGCATGTGCCACGCCCTGCAGAGATACATTTGAGAGCTTGGCTTCACAGGAGAACCAGATCTCACGCCCTGCACTCCTTCACTCAGGGAAGATCACGTTAAGCATTTTAACTAGGTCAGTCCTTCCTCACATTTGTTTCCTGTTTGTGAGGAGAATGCAGTGTGCTGAAATTCACCTGGCTGCTTTACCATAACTCCCAGAAAGAATGATTCAGTACATCTTGAGCACCTGCGTTTAAAACAAGATCTTTCTCAACCCAGAGATCAACTTGAGAATCATTGCTGCAAACAAAGTTTTAAAATGTATCACTTTGTTTCAGCTTTATTTCTCACTCTTTTTTTTTTTTTTCCAATAAGAATGTTACTTCCAGGATCTAGTCATGAGCCAGTTTGTGGAGTTTCAGACTTTATAACTGAGTTCCCCTTTCTTATATTTGAAAAGCATTTTCTTTACAAATATGGTAGAGAGGGTAGGGAGGGAAACTATATGCACATCAATTTGTAATTATTTAACAAATAGTATCATTTTTAAAATGGGTACGACAAATTTTCTTTTAAATCTCTAAAACATGAAAGGCATTATTTATATTAGTGGTTCTCAACCTTCCAAATGCTGTGACCCTTTAATATAGTTTCTCATGTTGTAGTGGCCCCTAGCCATATTAATTTTGTTGTTATTTCATGACTGCAATTGTGCTCGTGAGCATTGTCTCAGTTCCAAAGACCATCAGAAATACATGTTTTCCAATTGTTGGTACCCACAGACTGAGAGGCACTTATTTGTGTAGGACAGAATTTGTGTGTGTGTGTGTGTGTGTGTGTGTGTGTGTGTGTGTGTTTAGGGTGATCAGTGTATTATAAAGGATTGAATAGTTTATAAGATAATAATATAACTATAGTATAAATCTGAGTTAAAGTTGGATTTCATTAAATCCATTATCAATCAAAATTCCTGAAAACCTGCAAGGGAAAGGGAATAAAAAGAAATACATTGTTCGTTTCCTTCTTTTGAACTGAGTAGTTAATATTAGAATGCTTGCTAATTAGTTAATTTATTCTGTTCTTGAGCTAAGCCAGAGGCTCACAAAAGCCTTACAAGTTTCAATTTCTAGACAGGCCTAATTCTTAAATCACAAATTTATGAATTTTATAATTATTTCAATTTAAACTCACACATGTCCCTCTAGTAATGCATCAAAAGATTATTATGCTATTAAGTTGAACATTGGGTATTTACAGAAAAGGTTACAGACTGATAAGGATTACTGCTAGTAACCTTTTAAAACCATATGTGTCATTTTCAAATTACAGAACTTGGTTTAAGTGTCATTCATACATTAGAATAAGCTGCAACACATAATCACTAGTTCCATAGATCCCCATTTAGCCTCCTTTTTTCATTATTCAACAGAGAGGTTACCAAGCTACAGACCTTGTTTTTAATGTGATAAGTGTTAAGTTCTTAATCTCAAGGGTTTTCCTGATATTTTATATGGGTAAAAACACAATTGTTTTTCAAACAATAAAGATGTATATTTATAGCCACAACTATAACAATTTCCTGTCCTGATGAATATGTGTAATATTAATTAGAAATTTAAAACAGTACAGTTCCTAACCCTTTGAATAACACTACATAAATTAAAAAACAAATGAACAAGTTAAATTTTAGTGGCAAAAGATCATTCATCTTTCATTTAGTCAGTAATTAGTTAGGTTCAATAATATTTTCTTTTCTTTTGTTTTGCTTTTCAAGACAGGGTTCCTCTGTGTAACAGCCCTGGCTCCTGGAAGTCAATTGTAGACCAGGATGGCCTGGAACTCAAAGAGATCTGCCTGTATCTGAGTCCTGAGTGCTGAAATTAAAGCTGTGTGCCACCACACCTGGCCTAGGTTTAATAACAATAAAGAGCAAACCACAGTAGAGAACAAAAAAAGGAATCAGAAACACTAATTTTAATATATAATGTTAGATTATAATATTTATAAACACCCATATATTCTAACAGGATGGTTTTATCAGATAAAGAAATAATTACACAGAGGTGAATGGTGATACTAAATAGACAGTTATTTTAAAGTATGAGAAATTATTTTGGATGAGGTCATTCAAGAAACTCAGTTGGGTAATTCCAAGGAACAGAGATAAAGAAGGTACCTGTGATAGTCAAGGTGGGTGAAGGTGCAAGATTTCTTTTCCTTCCACTAAGCATGTCTACTCCAAGCCAGTTTTCCTTTGATTTTTGTATCTCTACTGAGAGTAAGAAAACTTCACTCTAAACATTGTTTGATGACCATTTTCAGATGATACAGGAAACAGAAAACTGGTCAGTGCTCACAATAGATGGGAGTGTTCTGCCAAAGCAACTGACCTGCCAAGTAGAAGGTCAAAAATCCCTCTTAAATTGTGACCAGGAGAATACCCTTGCTTGATGCACAGGGACTTGTTAGACATCCATACGGGGTTCTACAGGGTTCTATGTACATCATGTCCTCAATTACTATAGACTTACTAAGCCTTGGACACACAGAATACCTTCAGATGAATGAGTGGAGTATTCACAAGTAAGTTTCTTGCTCCATACTGGTAACTTAGAGTTTTGTACTCAATGAGATGTAGTAAACATTGCTCGTGTGTGTGTGTGTGTGTGTGTGTGTGTGTGTGTGTGTGTGAGAGAGAGAGAGAGAGAGAGAGAGAGAGAGACAGAGAGACAGAGAGAGGGAGAGACCACTTTACAGAGCCAGCCCTTGTGCCACAGTAAACTAGGCATTTTCCAAGCTAAAAATGAAATTAAGAAAAGTATCATTTTATCATATGAAAATGAAACAATAAAAGTGAATATGAGCAAAACATAAATAAAATGGCATCAGGCATTTATACAACGTAAGAATGAATATTCTTAACTTGCCTCTGCTAATCAACTACACAAACGTGATATAATCCCTATAAAAACAGCATGCTATATTTCACAGGAATTGACAATTGACAAGGAATCACATATGAAAAATTAAGAAAGAAAAACCACTGGAATAGCCAAAGAAATCCTGAAAAAGAAAGGCAATACACCTGATCTAAAATTCTACCATAGGAACATATGAACCCTGAATTCTACCATTAGAACATATGACACTATCATAGAGCAGAAATAAAAACCAATGGAAAAGATCAAAGAGCATAGAAGTATGTCTAACATCTATGATCATTAATTGTCATCCAGGGCATGAATATTCTAGTTTGCTTTTCTGTTGCTGTGATAAACAATATGACCTATTATTTCATTTTACACATCGATTTCATCAATAGAAGCCATGGCAGAATCCTGGAGGGAGAAGCTGAGGCACAGCTTACAGAGGAACACTGCATATTGCCTTTATCATCTATATTTCTTATAAAATTCAAGACCACTTGACCAGGGGTAGCACCAGCCACAGAGTGCTGGCCCCTACCATATCAGTCTACAAGGAAGTCTAATCCAATAGACCTTATTTGCCAGTTGAAGTTCTATCTGGTCAGGTGACACTAGTTTGATCCAAGTTGCCAAAAAATAAGGAGCACACTTGATCCCTTCAACTTGCCACATAAGAACATCACTGTTAAACTTTAACCTTTCTTATTCAGTTTGTCCCAAGATCTCAATTTAACATCCATGTTACAATGTGAAGTAGGGGTTTGTTTTGGTTTGGTTTTTGCACTTTTAAAGGTCACATCTTCTTTAGATTTCCACCATTTAAAACGTTAATATCTCTTAAAAATAATCAAAGTCTCTTAACTGTGGACTCCTTTTTATAAAAGTATAAATCCAAAATATGCTTTTGTATTTCAGGAGGGAAGAGCAAGAGCCCACAGTTCTAATTAGGACAAAGCAAACCAAATGTGTAAATATGTCAGTAGGGAACTCATTCATTATCTTCTGGGCTCCAAGAGGCTTGGTAGTCACACCTCTCTGTCTCTGTCATTTGCAGCACAAGAAGCATGGCTCATAGGAAGCTCCACTCCATACCTGTCACTGTCCTTAGTGGTCATGCTATATTCCTAACATCTCAGTATGCTGGGGTTTCAAATACAATTGAGTCTGTACCTTCACTAATGTCCTCTTGTGGCCTTTCACAGTGCTGAGAGCCTCAGCTGCTCTCCACAACCCTTTCAACTTGGGGTCTCCACTGAATCAGAGCCTGTATCTACCTAAATGCCCTCTATTGTCCTCTCATTATGACAAGCCAATATCGTTTTCCATAAACCCTCCATGTCTTCAAAGCCAGTCCCATATGGGAGGCCCTTACACATCACTTTCCAAATACTGCTGCAAGCTTGGCGGGCCGTCCTTGTTGCCTACTGGAGCACAGCTTCTGTGTACTGATTCTGAAGAAATACTTCCAGAAGATTTTGTTGCAACTTTGCTAGTCTCTTTACAAACACACCTGATTCTTCAGCACCAGCTGACCAGCATCAAGGCTCCCATTAAGTATACAAGGTTTCACTTCTAAAGAGTCCTAATTCAAACACTTCGCCTCAAGTTTCCAATAAAGCCGTTGCTTCCCTCTAAAGCTCCACAGCCAGGTCTCCATCATCTGACTCTCAACATTCCTATCTTTCAAGCACCACGCACAACACAGCTGATTGAGCTGTAAGAGCTCCAAGCACTTTCACAATTGCCTCAAAAAAATGAAAGCAGTATGGTCACATCCACTATACTCCAGGTTCATGGTACCAATCGTTCTCCTACTCTGCTCCTCTGTTGTGAAAAAGCACTGGCCAGAAGCTACCTGCTGAGGAAAGGGTTTGATTTACAAGTAGTAGGTTATAGTCTATCATTGAGGAAGTCAGGGAAAGAGCTCAAGCAGAAGAAGAAACAATAGAAGAATGCTGCTTACAGATTTGATTCTAAGCTCACATCAACTACCTGTCTTATACATTCCAGGACCATTTACCCAGAAGTGGCACTACCCACAGCGCAATTCACCAGCCAACATCAATTAACAATCAAGAAATTAGAACTATACTATCTCATTCATGAGTATCAATGCAATCCACAAATAAACCTTTAGCAAATATGCATAACTTACTACAGAAGTAAAGTGGAACCATATGAGGCTTCTTGTAGAAAGTTAAGGATGACCTTCCATTAGAGTATCAGTTACTTAATGATATGTAAGAACAGATTAGACCCTACCAGGTTGTTAGGTCAAAAATACACAACATTGATATATATGTTTACATTGCAAGGGAAAATAAGCATATGGAAACACACATGCACACAATAGTAAGGCCTTGTGAATAATTAAATCAAGGAGCATGTAAAAGGATTTTTTATAAGAAATACAGAATATACAAAAAAGGCAGAAGCCATGAGCCTGTTGTCTATGACCATGAAAATGTATGTGAAGATAAACATCAGCTGTCCATAATCTTTAGAAAACACTGATGTTAAATCCTTTTGACTCCCAATAGCAACAAAGTTGAAAAGAGTGAACTGTCATGCTAATATTCTTTTCAGGAAAGTATAATGAATCAGGTGTAAAAGAAGTCCAACAAAGATACCAAGGTACTACAAAAGTACCTATTAAAATAAATCTTGGGCACAGTTGATTAAAGTTTCATATGTGGAATTTCCTTTGACTCTGTCCTTGATTGAGTCAGTTAGGGAATAGAAACTATCAGCTGAAGTTGTTTGAGGTGACTATGTGCACCCAAGCTGATAAGAGAAGGTAGAAGGGTTAGAAGAGGGGGAGGAGAAAGAGAGTCCTTATGAATATTTTGTGTTAGAAACTTGGAATGCTGAGCCCTTTGGTGTGCGCGGGGGTTAAATATTATCTCACCTCTTACATAAAGTATAAAGATACATCAAGAGGTACAGTTCTTCTTGGGTCTCATAGTTCTATTTCTCAGTTCAGGTATACAGATCAGGCCCAGGTAGACACTGGAGACCAAATTACTCAGCCACCAAGTGAAATCTGAAACAGTGGCCTCAACTGAGTCATGGGCTGTGTCCCTATATTACCCGTCATATTTTCACTTCATCTAAAGTACCTGAGATTTACTACCAGTTTAATTTATTTCATGATCACAACAAGGGATGTTGTAAAACTCTTTATACTGTCCCCAATTCAAGCAATCACATGTTCCCTACAGGAACCACTCACCAAGGCCCAGGATTCTTAAGACAGAGAACAAAGGAAAGTCATGACCTGACTCTTCTGGAGTAGGTCTGTTTTAGAGTTGCTTCATCAGCCCTCTCTGTCCTTTCAGTGACATTCAACAGAAACATTATCAGTGTGGTCCATACTCCACTGGGGGGCTCCTGCTTCTCATCATATCATTATGGTTTAACTTGTGGAAGTTGACTGTTGCCCAGCACTGTAAAACATTTACAACTTTTGCCAGAAATTTACACAATTTTAAATTTGAATTTTGTGTTCTAGCTTCTGGATAAATATTAGTAAAAACATCATCACATCCAAGGTTCAAACTTCCAAACCCACCTCACCATTTGATGAATCTGAAATATAATACTGGTTTACAATACTTTCATAATACTGGTTCACTCTGCACTAATTCCATATTAAATTGCTGTTACACATTTTTCAAAGAACTTACAAGGGATTTATGAACAAGAACCAATAATAAGAATGACAGAGAGATATTTAAGGAATAATAGGAAGATACATTTTGGTAGGTGTTATTATAATCAAGAAGGAAAAGATAATGATGTAAAGCCACAATAAGAATTATTATACAAAGACTAACAAGAAAGAAGCAAGCAAAGTATAAAGCCTCTGAGCTATTTATTTTTTTATTTTTCTTATTTTACATATCAATCCCAGTTCCCTCACCCTCCCTGCTATGCCCCCCAAACCCCCTTTCATCCTACCCCCCCACACACACTCACACACTCACACACTCCACAGGGAGGGTGATGCTTTTCAGGAGGGTTCAACAAAATCAGTCAAGTCATTTGGACTAGGCCCTCCCTCCTGCCTCTAGGTTAAGGGAGTATCCCTCCATGAGGAATGTGCTCCCAAAATCTTTTGTGCACCAGGGATACATCCGGGTTCCACTGTCAGAGGTCCCTTAGACTGTCCAGTCCTTCTAACTGAGACCCATGTTCAGGGGGTCTGAGTTGGTTCAATGCTGGATTCCCAGCTATCAGTCTGGGGGCCCATGACCTCCCCTTGGTTTGTGTCAGCTGTCTTTGTGGGTTTCTATAATCTGGTCTTGTCCCTCTCTGCATCTGGATTCTGGTTTGGCTCAGTGTTTAGCTGTGGGTGTCTGCTTCTAAGTTTTAAGGAATAATGCAACATGTCAAAAAATTAATACTGAATTTTCCAAATTGTTTGAATTTTGTGAAGCTTCTCATCTCTTTTTGCATTTCTTCCTGAGGTAGTTTCTCTGTCTCTTTCACTGTGTTGGGCTCCTTTAGCATTTTGGAACTCACAATGCCCATCCACCCCACCCCCCCAGGGTCACACCACAGATACACACCTAGCTCTTAGGTGGAAGAGCTCCACATTAAACACAGTTAGGCAGCCAGCAGAAGAAAATGGAGCGTGTTCTGGTTTGAAAGTGCCTGGCACCAGCTTGTCAATTCTAACCTGACTAGTGTTCTCTCAGGAATGCTCAGCTGCAAGATAAGCATGGAGCTTTGATAATCCAAATACACTTTGATAGAACATCAACTGAATTTTGTAGTGGAGAGCAACATTTTTAAGGTTCTGCATTTTCGCTGGAGGCAGAGGGAATACCAGAAGGAAAAGAAATGAAAGCTGATCACCACTTCAAAAGCTGATCTTTGTAATGCTGTCATTAGCAGCCGTAAAAGAAAAAAAAAAAAAAAAAAAAAAAAAAAAAAAAAAAAAAAAAAAAAAAGAAAGAAAGATTGCAAGAACATTGCTGAAGCAGACAAGAAATGATTTTGATGACTGATTGCTCTAGGGTGTAGTTTAACTTCATTCTTTGAACAACAGGTGAGGTCAGGATTTCCTTTGCTCCTGCTACATTTGTGAAATGTTTTGTTTGCAAGGGAAGAAAAATACATACATGAGACAGATTAGTTGATGAACTCTTCACTTAGTTTCTCAATAAAAGATAAATATCTGGGATATTCAGGGTGATAAGGGAAATGGAAGGTTCCTCTTTCTAAAGAAACCATCCCCTCTGGCTAGATGCAAAGGCATAATTTTCACATTTAAACAAATATAATATACAAATATTTGGACTAGACTACAGAAACATTTCGACAGGAGTGGCAACTGGGAAATTGTAGTGTCTGTACTTTATCAAGGGAGGAAGAGATAAAAACACACAAAAATGTCACCTGCTGAGACCAACAAGGAAAGCATTAGTGTCTCAGATAAAAATGCGTAACAGATAACCACACAAATCTGGAAAGCATATACGATGGGAAAGGGAACTGCAAAGCTCCACTGTCTTTTCTCTGTATGCCTTTCTCCACCAAACTCTGGCCTTGCGAAAAGTCCTGCCTGCCAAACACAATGTGGGTTTTGTGGTTACAAAATCAATGACATTATGGCTGTGAGATGTGGGCTGAGGGATAATAGAGAATGCCTAATTATTCAATAGGCTCATGATATCAATCTTAAGTAACAGACAGTATCCATTATGCATCCTTTTTGTACCCAGTGACTCTAAATGGTTTTCCAGCTATCATGCTGGCACACTCTTCCCAAGAGATTTCAAACATCAGCTTCATTATTTTTCTTTTCCTGTCTGTCATCCAATACTCCTCCTTCTCTCACAGGGGACTCTATGTATTGTTCTCAACACCTAAGCTGTGCTCAAATACAGTGACAGTGTCCTCCACTTCTCACACGCACACAGAAACAATATTAAGGAGAAAACCTCTAGTGCTAAAAACATGTGGCCGGTTTTGAGCAGGCTCAGTCTTGCTACACCGTGGCCGCCGCAGTAAGAATCAAGTGTCTTTGGGAATGGTGATTTCAGAAAAGAAAAGGTATTACTTGTTATGCATGTCCGCATGGCAGATAATAGCAGTTAGCACAAGTGACAGAGACACAAAGAAAGAGAAAAGACATAGCTTGCACAGAAGCACACAGCAGGAGGAGTAGCTGGGGAAGCCTGAGAGTATGGGAAGAAAGAAAACTCAGGAAACCGGACACGAGTCACTGAGAATAAATGCTAGGAAACTAATATACACTAGATGCCAGCATAGGAGGGCAATGCTCCCACTCTACAAGTATGAAGTAGAAATTACAGGCTTGCTAAGAGTTAGACAAGATATCCTTTACGATAAATTGGCGGTAAGACATTCTATAATTTACTGTCAAGTCTATCTTAACATGTGCAACTTGTTATGTGACATAACTTAAAAATTTAACTATTGATAGTCATCATGCCAACATACTTCTTTTTCTCCAGTTTGGAAAGGTTAAAGTAATTTTTGGAGAAGCATTTTGTAAACCTTTTCCTCTTTACATTTTCTCAGCATTTCCTCAGCTGGAAGGTCTGTTTTCTTCATTTTCTTTCATTTCCCATAGATTTTTAACTATGATAAGCACATGTGCCCAGACATTATTCATTCCTGTCTACTTCTGTTCTGAGTTACTATAGAGGGTGCAATCAGGCTACAAGACAGTTGGTTTTCCTTGGAGAACAATACACCAGGAATTGTCTCTCAACAGCAGTGCTTAGTCATGAGAATTTGGAGGTGACTGACTCTAACATAGACCCTTGAGAGTCACTAGAAAAGCTAATTACTACATAATAATGGGCCTGTGATACCATTGTAAAATATGAAGAAATAACACATGCCATTAGTTATCAAAACTCAAATTTAAAACTATAGTCATGGGAAGACATTTTCCTTTTGAATTGTAAGCATAACATAGAATACATTTAGAAAATATGTTTATTACTGCTATGCCAACTGAGAGGTATATGTAATTAAGCTAGAAAATATGTTCCACTCCATTAATGTTACCATTAGAAATTACAGATCAGCCATTAGGAAATCAAAAGTAGCCGTTAGACAGCCTATGCATTCAGTCGCATCATCTCTGTTTCCCTGACAACCTGGCAGCATCCATGACCCAACTGAATTCCCAACAGTATTGCTGAACAGGCTTTTAATAACGCTGACAGCTTTCTTTGCTCTGGTGGTATGGTGTTCTCTTGGTGAGCATGGAGTTGGCTTTCTATGTCCCAAATGTGATTTAACCTTTGTCAACTAATTCACAGAATATAGAGCTTTCATACTACATAAAACGGCACAGTTATAATGGGGGAGGGAGGACGGGAATATAACTGAAGTCCCAGGACTCTCACTAAGCAGCCACTTAAAATAGGCTTGATTCTTCTACTTAAAAATCATTCATTTAGTTGTGTAATTTTTTAAAGGTCTCTAAATATTGTAACTGATAACAGGTGAGAAAAGTATACTTCAGAGACACTGATAATAGGTATTTATTTAATAATCAGTCCAGTCATTTTAAATCATTACTGAAGTACATTTGGCTCTACATAAAGAACACTGAATTCTCCATTCCTGAAACAAGAAAACAGGTTTTCCTGTGTTCTTTCATTTAATTCTGCCAGTGACTCTTGATACATTTTATCTTTTCTGTTGTGTATCATTTGCCTTCCTATTCTCTATACCTTGGCTAACACACAGATAGGAGCTTGATTTCCCCTGGCTCAGCATTTTATAAAAATATCTGTCATGGCAACAATAAGTAATGTACTTCCCTTCCCTAAAAACATGTGAGCCTGGTCCTGCTAATCAATGTCCATCGCTGATTTCTCTTCCTAGAGAGCAAGCTCAGAAGTAAATTACCATATGTAGAAAGTCAGCAATAGCCCAACACACAGCCTGAAAGGAAGAAAGTTATGTCATTGCTTTGAAACCTCAGTTCTGCACAATTGGCAGAGCAGGGAAAGAACAGTCAGATATAGATTTCAGAAGAAAAACCTGCTTTTAAATATTCTGTTTTAAGTCCTATCTTTTAATGAGGAAAACAATCAGATTAAAAAATCATTCTTCTACTATACCAAAATGGCAACTGTGATGATTTTGATCTAGCTTTATAACCCTTTCTCTTTAGTTTAGGAGTGTCTTTCGCTGTAGAAATTTAATGACTATCATAGTGTAAATTACCAACCTGTCTACTCTCTTTTGTCAGATAATGGTAAAATGGCAATTAACATCAAACTACAATGTATGTAGAAAGGGATTGCTCTTGTCATCTTAAATTCTGAAATTCCAGGAGTAGATATTTCTCATTACTCTGAAAGAACCTTGTAAAAGTTAGACTCAACAGTTTTGGAGGAAGATTAGAGATAGAGTATAACAGTCTGATGACTTACCCTCTGTCTCAGATTTTCAAAAATTAGAAACTATTTTTTCATGGAAATACTATTTACTTACAGAACACCCTGTCTTCATTGAGAAACCAGCCATCCTTCCTTTTGCCAAACAAGCTGAAGTTGTATTCCCACTTTTCATTTTATAATCTGAAGTATGCTTTAGATATTCCAGTTCTTAAGGTTGGTCTCACTCACTCTATTGCATCTCAAATGTCAAGCAAAGATACTTCCGTTTCAGTCTTTTGCTTTCCTTACTCCATCTGGCATTCCACTTGTACAGGTTATATCTAAGCTCTAGAGGCAACATTGCTCAGTCTCTTGGTATTGCCTATCTCCAAGTCCCTCACCTATCTAGTTTCACATCTCCAAGCTTTTCAATAAAAAAAAGTATACATATGATTTGAGCGATATAGGGCGATATGAAATAACATCTCTGTATTTTAGCACATACAAGGAGAAAATCAATTCACACTGTTGAGCAATCAAAGGAAAATCTATAAAATGCCATCAATTACTTTAAATACACCATTACTAACACTGACATTCTTAACTAATACTATAAAGATGTCAATTAAAATCAATGAATTCATGTTTCAGAGGTATATCTATTGACATAAAACCAAAATAATCAAGCAAACAAACAAACAAACAAACAAATAAATAAAAGACACACTTGAAAAATTTAGGCACAGGTCTTTGGAAGACAGCTCAGAATGAATAAGGACCTGCACTTGGATCTCCAGATCCTGTGTAAGCTATGAAGTATTAGGGTCTGTATCCATAGCCCTAAGCTCCTTCTGCTATAGGAGTCCATGAGAATACACAGAATCTGACAAGCACAGGACCGAACACCAAGTGATTCTGTCTTGAATCAAGTGGACAGTGAGGATAGATACCCATCACTGTCTTCCATCCTTTACATGAGTATTATGGCTCATGCTTACCTGCACATGAACAAAGAACACACACACACACACACACACACACACACACACACACACACTTTAAAAGATTTTAAGGGAAAGGCCTGCTCAGCACCTCTAGTTCTGAGGGGCACAGGCTTACTCAAGCCCACCAGGGGTAGTTTGCCTTAAGGACCCATATTGTACCACAAGATGCCAGGCAGCTATGCACTATTATGGTGAGTAACTGTGTAGAGGGGTATGGGAGGGAGGGAGAGGCAGAGAGGTTCATGTCCTGTGGAGATGAGCAGATCTGTAGAGGCAAAGATGGTGAGAGGAATGGGCTAATGGTGGAGGCCTATTTGGCATTTGGGGCCATGGTGACATCCAGTCCTGGTCTACTGCCAAGGGCCATGCTGCCAAGTGGCCCTACTGCAGCCAAGGTCTATGGCTCCTATTACCACCAAAGGCTGTGTAGTGGTCCAGGGTATGGGCAGACACTGGAGGCCATATTATGACAAGGGTCATAATACCATCAGGGTCATACAGATTGGGGTGAACTATGTAACCACCTGAGGCTATGGACTTATCTGAGCCAGGCTGCAGCTAGGGGCCATGTTTGGCTCAGCAGCAAAAGGGTCTGTGCAGATATCCATCTCCTGGTTCCACTGAAGGCCGTGCAGAAGCACGAGGCCATGGTAACATCTGGACAGAGAGGCTGCTAAGGACCACGTCTTGGTGCATGGTCCTACCAAAGCCAGGGTCTATGTTGATGTCCTAGCACGAGCTGTGTATGTCGGTGGGGGAATGGGAGCATATCTGTGTCCATGGCTCTACCTCACCCAAGCTCTGTATTGAGGTCTGCAGCTCCTGCTGCCATCTGGTGACTACACTACTGCTGGCGCTGCTAGTCCCATACCAATCTGAGAGGCATATGCTACCACCTGAGTCAATGGTGACATCAAGATCCAAGACACTGCTGATGGCCATGTCTGCGTCCACAGAGTTGGGCTCTGTGGTCTGTTTGATGTCCATTGCCTGTGAGACCACAGGGGCCCCAGCAAACCATGTGTTGAAACATGAGTTAACACACAAGGGCCTCAATGAGCTGTGCCCCATTCCAAAGAGCTGACCTCCATTCCTCCATGGCCCTAGAATGATAGGCCCCAATGAACACAGGATGGGAAGACTAGCCTCACCTCTAATAGGAGAGTTGGTTGGCCTCCCAAAGTTTGGAGTAGTCACAGTGGCTAAGAGTGACCATCTCAGCAGTTACGTAGATGCGTATCCAGGGCTTTGAACCGGCACACCTGAACATCTACCCCATCTGTGACCTGCTGGAGTGTGTGAAGGGACTGGTCCTGCAGAGCCATGGCCACATGGTGCCCATGAAGGGGCAACAATGGGACATCAGGGGGATTTCTTGGGGGGCAGGGGGAGGTCAGTGTTGATGGTGAACCAGAGGCCTTGAACCTGACCAACAACACAATACACAATGGTCATTTGCAAGTAAAGCAGGGGAATTTCTCGGGGGGCAGTGGGAGGTCAGTGTTGATGGTGAACCAGAGGCCTTGAACCTGACCAACAACACAATACACAATGGTCATTTGCAAGTAAAGCAGGGGAATTTCTCGGGGGGCAGGGGGAGGTCAGTGTTGATGGTGAACCAGAGGCCTTGAACCTGACCAACAACACAATACACAATGGACATTTGCAAGTAAAGCAGGGGAATTTCTCGGGGGGCAGGGGGAGGTCAGTGTTGATGGTGAACCAGAGGCCTTGAACCTGACCAATAACACAATACACAATGGACATTTTTAAGTAAAGCTGTTTGGCCCAAAGGGCATCTATACTGTATGATACACAGCAGCTTGCAATGCCACTAAGACCAATGAAGAGTCAGGTGATTGAGAGGAAAAGAGTGAAGTGTTTTCTTTGTTTGTTTGCTTTGTTTCACATTGTTTGCGTGTTCAGTTTTGTGTTGTCTTGTTTTTTTATATTGAAGTTGATATTTATATTTTTTATTTATATCTTATTTTTATCATATATTTTATAGTTTTTCTTTGGGCAGAGCATTGCAGGTATGGGGGGGCAGATCTGGAGGGAGGTAGTGGGATTCGGGGGCCTGATGTGAAATTCCTAAAGAATCAATACAATTATTGCAGTCCTATAAGTATAGGTTATGATTAATTTTTCGTTATATTAATGATTTACAGGTCTGGTGACAGAAATAATGAATGGAAAGCATTCAATTCTAAAAATAAAAAAATAAGGAACTGAGTAGAAAATTTTAAGTATTTGCAAAGCAGAAGTGGTGCTAGAGAGACATCTCAGCAGCTAAGAGCACTAGCCTCTTTAGCTTCCAGAGGTCAGGGGCTCAATTCCCAGCAACCACATTGTGTCTCACAACCATTTGTGATGGAATCTGCTGCCCTCTTCTGGCCTGCATGAAGACAGGGCACTCACATAAATATATAAATCTTAAAAGAGAAAGGAAGGAAGGAAGGAAGGAAGGAAGGAAGGAAGGAAGGAAGGAAGGAAAAGGCAAAAGTAAATTAAATCGTAGGAACAAAAAATTGAAAAAGAGAAAAGGGAACTGACATTATGACATGTAGGAGAATACAAAATATAGAAAATGTTTTTAAAAGTGACACAGAGACATGAAAATACAAAACAAATGAAGTCAGGTATCATTTGCAATATGTATGTAATATGTGACACATGCAGACAGATATATACAGATATATACACCGTATACACATATAGCAAACACACACAGGAGAGAGAGAGAGAGAGAAAGAGAGAGAGAGGACTTCCTGAAACTGAAGAGATGTTGTAGTTCACAAGGGACAGAGTCCAGAACAGCTTGCAGCAAGGGTCACAAAATAGACATAGCTTCTCTTTTCTGCAAATTGCCTGCTGCACAGATACACTCCCTCTGTCCCCAGGAACTTGTGCAAGGCACTCACAACTTAGAGGCCTGTGGGAGGGCAAGGGAAAGAAAGGATAGGAAAATTAGCTATAATTGGATCTTATTAACTTAGTCATTTAAATTGCTAATCTGTTTCTAAGTAAGCTTGTTTGTAGATAGCTCATTTGCAGCTGACTGAACCTTTTCGAACCCTCCCCACAATTAGAAGACACAGGCTACTGTTTATTTTTCTGTTGTTTTTTAAAAGCAGATGAAGGGTCAAAATGCAAGGACACACTGGAATTGGAACATAGTTTCACATCTACCTCGTGAAACAGGTGATCAACAAACAACAACTGAATAGATTTTACAGCAGTTCAATTAATTTTCAAAACCTCAAAAAACATGTAATTAAGGACAATAAAATGGGGGGGAGGATGTCAAGAATAAATTGCCCAAAGGCATGTAGTGTACACACATGAGAGTAAAAGGCATTCACAGATAGTCATCTTCATTTATGGTAAAAAACTTAAAGTAAGCTTTTGCATAATTAAAGCATCTATAAATTAATATTATGAAAGAAGACAAAACATGCATGTTTAGATGGGAAAACTCAGATTATCAAAGAAGATCTATAACTCACATTAATACTGAAATATTAAGAGATAATATTTCAGTAAATAAGGAAATAGAAAATAAGTTACACAATTACAAATAACAATAAAACTCATAATTATCATCTGACTTTAAGATTAAGAGAAGGTGTGCATTGTCCTTTCTGTTCTTATTTTTAATGTCTATCATTCTATTGTCATGACCTAAATTTGGAACTGAAATATAGTAGCAACTCTGCAAGTGTTTGCTAAGTAACGGTACACACCCAGGTTAGTGTGTGTGTGTTTGCACATATGCACTATTAGGCTATGCATGTGTTGTTACACTGGTGTATGTGTGTGAGTATACATGCTGGCACAAAGGCCAAAGTTCAACATCAGATGTTCTCCTCTACTCTTCTCCATCTTATTTTCTGAACCATTGTCTTTCACTGAATGTGGAGTTCACTATTTGAGTTAGGTGGTTAGCAAGCAAACCTCTAGGACCCATCTGTGCCAACCAACCATAGCATTGGTTGGTGCATGTCATAAAACATAGTTTTTGATGGGAAAGCTCTAAACTCAAGTCCTCATTCTTGCCTAGCAAGCATTTTCCTCACTGAGCCATCTCTCTGGTCTCTAAATAAATAATTCTGATTTATGATTTTTTACGTCATTGTAAAAGAACTGAACTTGTATTGATTTTATCTTCCTTCCAAGGATTAAAGAATTTCTACCAAAGAAAAATGTAACAACAAACAATACTGATTTAAAGAAATACATATGAGCTATAAATATGACAATAAGATATTTCTGTTTATTGGTGGTATAATGCTTCCTTCCTCGGCAAAGTTCTGGAGAATATCAATTTAGTTACACCTTAATAGCCTGCGTTAGAGAGAGGACTGCTTGGCCTCTTGCATTTATATCTAGTGGACAGTGTTACACATGCATTTGTAAGAATGAATAAAGAGTGATGATCATATAACAAGAGATATAATAATAGTGATGACCACCTACTTCAATCTTTCCTTTATAATAAGTGAATTTGGATGTCAAATGGTGTAGCTCAGTTGTAGAGATTCCTAGCATATGCCTGAGCATGAGGCCCTCACTTTGATACCTAGTACCACACAAAAATAATACAATAACAATAAATAGATGCATTTATTCCATTGTTTGTTTAATGTGAATACTTTCACTAATAGAACTGTTGAGAAAAATTTAAATATATAAACTCAGTTTCCTTCCCTTTGAAATCTGAACATCCTAAGAAGAGTGTAACAGAAACCCAGCTCCAGAGCAAAAATATATTTTTGGGTACAATTTCCCCAGTTTTATATTTCTCTATTTTACATATGTCATCTCTAAGCACAGCTTGCTTTATGTGATTTACTTTATATTAAATCTCTATCTTATTTTTAAGTAGATTTCCTCTTTATTGGTTACTCTAACAAGCTCTACCCTGAGATCTGATTTCATTTCTAGTGTAACCTAAATATAACCTGAAAGCAAAAGCATGCAGGTTAGAACAGCAAGCCGTGTGGCTGCTGCTCTCCACTTCAGAGAAACTTCCAGAGACAAAGTGTCTAAAAATAAATTATCAAATCTATGCTCCCATATTCATTGGAAATGAATGCTCATTGGTGGTGTGAATAATGTTATCCATTAATTTTCTCAGGATGAAAAAAAATGTTTCTCTTTTCCCAGTAGATAATGATCCATTCTTCACCCTGGATTGTGGAACAAGGAGCTCCAGTATTGTTACAGATGTACACTTCAGAGGAACTCGGAAAGATTTCTCCACTACAGGTTGCCTTCTCTGTTCAAATATTCTCAGGAGAGACAGACAGATGGCTCAGAGCAATGACACTCTTTCAGGTTGAAGGGGAAAACGGTGTTGAAGAGAGTGAGAGAAACAGCCTCTTCTCTCCTGTACCTAGCCAGGCAAAGTACCTTGTTAACTAAAACTACAGTGCCGCAGCTGGGCTTTGGATAAACACAGTTTGTTCTGGAAGAATGAGTTACCAGGCATATGGTAATCCTGAGGTTCACCGGAGAAAAACCAGTTCCACTATATAGGGCTAATTTGGAGAAAGTTTTATTAAAATATTAAACTCTGATCAAGATGGACTTTGACCAGTGCAACTCCCTGGAAGTATCCCAGATGAGTGGCCCCAAGACACTTGCTGTTGAAGATTACACATAGGCTACTGTACTTTCCTTGAAGCTTTGTTGCTATTTTTAAGAACTACAACTCCCAGCATCCCAGGAAGTTACCTGGTCCTTGGGCAGGCAGGGTTTACAGGTTAACTTTGGGCATTACATATAATCCATTCCACATCAGATAAAATGCCTCTTAAATCATCATAGAAAACTGAGTATTCCCAATAGAGGTGAGTGGGGAAGACAGACTTCAAGCCAAATACTTGCTCTATTCTGACAATATTAATGGATTAACCTACCTCAATGTAGAGGGCATAGCACCTAAACGGCCTATGTCTGAGATGTAGCTCTCTTTATGTTGTCATTTATCTATATTTCTATATTTATCCTTTACAAATGATCCATGATGTTTGGTTTTTTTTGTTTTGTTTTGTTTTTTAACCTTGGTGCTCTTTTATTCCAAGAAAAAAAGACACCAAAGACAGATAGCTAAGAGACACTGTCAATTTAGAAAACAGACACATTAGAACTTTTTAAAAAGTAGGATTTTGATGTGACTTTATTTATATTTAACAAAATATCAAAGACCTTTAAATTAGGAAAGATCAATACATATGATTTAAATTCTTTTTTTAAAAAAAGTATATCACTATTATTTCTTAATTTCTTCATAATGAAGGTGTCAGAAAACTGTATTTTGAAAATAAAATGCTACTCACCATATTCGACTTCAAAATTCTAGAGTTCACTTCGCCAGCTATTCCTCAGCACCTACTCTACCCACTCTCCCCTCATCTATTCTGGTTGATGCCCTCTGTCAGCTGACTACTCTGTTTAGCTCTATCTCTAGCTGGATCCCTGCAACCTGCCCATCAAGTCAGGCCAGTTCACCAGGCAGCCTCCCAAAGTCTTCCTGAGTCCCAGTCAAGTGGAAAGAGATGCCTCTCCACTGTGATTCAGGGCAACTTTCTGATGCATCCCATCCCTTTCCCTTTGGGGACTCCATAGGATTGATACACTGCCCCACAGCATTTACCCCCTACCCTGTCTCTTTCTCTGTGTCTATGCTATTGGAATCCTTCCTTGGGCAGGGTTCCTATTTATGACCCCTTATGTAAAGACTCTCACTTCCTCCATGCTTTGTCTCTTTCACTGGAACCTGAACCAATTAACCCTGGGCTCTTAGTAGACTCATCAATGCCTCTCACTTGCTTTTTTCTAATCTCTTTCTGTCCTTGGACTCAGAGATTCCATTAAGCCACAGCATCTTACTGCAAATGAGTTGGCCTCAGTACAAACCAGATAATCAGTCTCAATGGCCAGAAAATGGCACACTTGCTTTCCGAAATCTCCCAGATTGTGACAATTTCTGTCATCACATAAGCACATGGTCCAAAAATCCCTTCATCCCTAAGTTTTCTCTACTCTGCTCTCAAAGATCATTTTTGATTTTAATATTCTTTTTGTATGTATGTGTTGTTACCTGTGGGTTTTTGTTTGTTTGGTGTGTGTGTGTGTTTTGTTCACTATGTGTATTCCTGGTGCCTAATTAGGTGGTCATGTTTTGGTTGTGAGCCACCAAGTGTTAGAAATTTAACCTAGGTGGGAACTGAACCTGATTCTCTGCCAGAACAGCCAGTGTTCTTGACCCCTGGATCATGTCCCACCCTAGACCTTGAAAATCTCTTATGTCTCAGTCTTCTTTGCTCTCTACTCATTCTAATCCCTCTGATCACTGGGTTCAGTCTTAGAGACATTGAAATGTCGTTTGCTATGGATAAAATTAAAGTATTGTCACATGGTGTTCTATACTATTGAAAAAAAATGGCTCTGGAAATGGGATTCAGCCTACCCACTCTAGATACAAGCACATTTATATAAAAGCTGTCTCCTAAGTCCCTGCCATGGGTTGGGATAGCCACTTGACTCTATGGCAAGGTAAAGGAGTACAAAAGAATAGCCCAGAGACATATTGTGCTTGAGAATAGCAAAGGGGTAAACTATTTTGAATGAGGTTACTGACTGCTAAATACAATTGCAGACATATAGCTCTCAGAATACTCCATGTCCTCTTTTTCTAGGTTTTGTTTATTATTTCTGAAGACTTTGTTGAACTGTAATTTTTCCTTATCTCAGGATTGGTAAGAACACTAGGATGTGGTTTATGAAAAAAAAAAAATCTTTAAAGTCCCTAGTCATGAAAGGTAGCTTCAAACTTGTAAGAAAAAAGGTTGATAATTAAAATCAAACTACAGACAATATTAATGTGCTACAGCATACTATATATGTAACTTGGAGTCAACACTTATATAGGAATATGTTGGTATTATTATTATTATTACTATTATTATTATTATTATACTACAGAGGTGACACCACGTCTCCAAGATGGTCTGTTTTATTTTATTTTTCCTAGATTAATGAGACAACACAAGCTTTCTCATATACTTTAGATAAGGATGGTTTTTGCATGGTGATTTTTGTCCTAAGAGAGAAAAATAAGACATGAAATGACGATAAAACCATGAACAAAGTTTTTGGTTAAAAAAAAAGAACTTAGTAACAATATAATGCTTGATGACAACGTTTCATGAATTCTTAAGATTATAATGGTCTACTGATTCTAACAGAAACTGAATTAAGACATATGCCTCGCCACTTATGTCCTTATTGACTTTGTTACGATCTAGTTCTTTGGAGAAACTAAGTCATATTTAAAACAGTAATGTTTGGTAAAAGCCTCCTTCCTGTAAAGAGATCACAAAATGAAGTTCCAAGTCTCTCAGTATTTATGGTTTAAAGTTTATTTAGATACTGAAGGTTCTCCAATTCAAATTTACAAACTTTTAGGCTCAAATTTAATGGGAATAAAATTATAAAATCCAATAATGACTAGCTTTTTGTAAACTGTTAAGGATAAGTTAGACATGTACATTCCAACCACAGTTCTCCCTCCCACCCCTCCTTCTGATGCCTCCTCACCTCCCCCGCAGCCCACCTGAAGTCAACTCTTCCTCTCATGAGGAGTGAACAAAATCCTACATCATAGGTTGAGGCAGGGCCAAGCCCCGCTCCCATGTATTAAGGCCGAACATGGCATCCCACCATAGGAATGGGCTCCAACAAGCCAGCTCATTTACCAGGTTTGTATTGTGGTCCTACTGCCAGGGTCCTCTCTGATAGTCCAAGCTTTACAACTATCTCCCTAAGTGGCCAAAATGTCAATGTGCTTGGAAGCCTATTTCTAGTGACGCTAAGATCGAATGTCATTCATTTACAGAGGCAAGCTTGGAGGAAGACAATTTATACCTCCCATAATACGGTGGTTTTCTGTATAAGCTGTCCAAGTTAAGCCAGAGGTAAATTGCTGAAAATAAATAGATTGTTTTATATAAAATAATATTCAAAATCTGGTGTATTAAAAATATCCTCAGAAGCTACTCGGTGGTCCTAGACCCCATTATAAAGACATGCTAAGCATGGCATCTAAGATGTTTCATGGAGAGGAGGAACAGAAAGGAAATACCATGCTAGAGAGAAAGACCACCTTCTGGCCACAATTCTGAAACCACCTCCAAACAAGAGGGGCACCAATGGGCTCCACCTGGAGCTTGCTTCAGGTGTGGTAACACTGGTTACTTGGGGAAGAACTACCCTTCACCTTGCCTGCTGCCAGAACCATGCCCAACCTGTGGACAGGCAGGATAGTGGAGGATAGACAATTCTCTTTGCCTTTCCCAGTTACACTACTCCCTCAAATTGTTCCTCCCTAGGGGTTATTGGACATGGAGGCCAAATACTGGTACCCTGGCCTGGTGGCTGAAGACTGATGCTGCTCTGAGATCCCTGTCCCCACCAAAAGCCTTTGAGGTCACCATGGAGAATCCCCCACGGAGTGTTCAGGCAGCAGATAAGTCTGTCATTCTTAATTAGTGGGGGGAATCATGGCCTATATTTCATGCTTATTCCAGTAAAACATATGCTTCTCAGATTTCTGAAGTGACTGTTGATGGCCAGTCCCACCATCCTGTGGCTACAGGTCCTCCCCTCTGATCTCTCTGGAGCTGCCTGATCACTCAAGCCTGCCTCATTACACCTAGCTGTCCAACCCCATTACTAGGCAGGGATTTCATGGCTAAATTGCAGTACCCCTTTTCTATATATCCAACACTTTATGAATATTTCCCTGTCTTTCTAACATCCGAACAGCCTCCTTGTCTACCAGCTAACATCGATGCTTCATCCTCTCCTTTTCCAGCCTCCTTCACTGACCCAAAAGTATGAAACACCTCCTCCCCCACCCCTTATCAAGATCCTACTTTGGGACTCTACCTCTTACCCATGTCACTCCCAATACCTTCTCTCTTGAACCTGTCATACAGTGTCTTCCTAACAAAGGTATACTCAAGTGTGGTGATATCTCGTTTCTATTCTAACAAATAAAGCTTGCCTGAAGATCAGAGGGCAGAGCTAGTCACTAGTTAACCACAGAGAGATGGAGGTCTTTACAGACAGATAAGAAGTGATAAAACTTGGTGAAGAGGGTAATCTAAGGCGGGAGGAGACAGGAGCTCACTCTCTTTTCAGCTGAGAAGTTGGCAAGGTAAAAGGTGGCTGTGGCTTGTCCCTTTGTCTCTGATCTTTCAGCATTTACCCTGATATCTAGCTCTGGGTTTTTATTATTAAAACCAGTTAGAACTCATGCTTCACTCAAGCCATCTCACTCACAATATAACATCCCTATATTGTCTGTCATGAAGACTGATGGCTACTACTGCCTGATCCAGGACCTCAGGATTATTCCAATTGATTCATAGCTAGGAGCTCATCTCCGTTCCACTGGCTCCTGCCAAAGATGTGATGCTGCTCTGAGAAGGTTTGAGAGTCTACCCCTTTACCACCAAGCCCAACTAACGATATAGTTTTGGAAATGCTTTTCCTGACAGAACTGCTAAGGTCAGCCAACACCTCTACACTCCTTCTGTTCTCTTGGCTTCTCTATTCTTAACTCCTTCATATTCTGAATCACAGAGTCACATCAAAGGGGCCTCTCTTCATCAGGCAGATTTCACCCCTGTCATCTGCTGCACCCCTGGAAGGTGCCTGGTCACACCTATCTTTCGAATACCTAGATGCCAAAGATGCACATGTTGTTAACTGATGACACAAATTTGAGGGGTTTAAAGAAAAGTTTATATTGCTTGAGTCTATTAAATAAAAATGCTTCAAAGCTGAGGCTCAAATACCCACCATCCTAAATTGGTTTCAAGTGTAAAAGTTAGGCCTTACTTTCTCCTAGAACACACAGGCTTCCTACTGAGAAAGGCAAAGCCACAAACCAGTTTCAGTGAATAAGCAAACTCAAAACTACCATGCTGGTGTTGCTAATTTAAAATTAGCAATCCTCTGTGCTCCAATGAGATATGAAAAGACTTGCCTTTTCAGTGACCACTCTCAATAATCAATCACTTATGTCCCATAGCAAGTGGTTAGATATCTCCAGAAGGCAAGAAAAAATTTAAGGTTGATTCAATTTGTGAGGATATGAGAGAGTGACTTAAGGAATGTGGTACTTCCAGAATGGAAAGGAAAAATAGAAGGGTTACATGAGTTGTGAAGATTAAAATAGAAGATTATGCAAGTTGTGAGGATCCTGCGAAATGATTTAAGGTATGTGAAAAATGCAAGATGATACATCTGACCTTAAAACTTGAAAGCTCAACATGTTAGTCAAGGAGTTCTGATGAGTTATTAATCTAGTGTTGGCACCAGTTATAAACACTGTCTACTAAAGCTTTTCTAAAAATAACTAAAATTATTACAGGCTCAAAAATCTTAAATTTTCTTTGAGTGTTTTCTTTTCTAAATATAAACTTTAAAAATGCTTCTCACTGGGCTGAGAGGACCTCTGTACAGCTTATATCTACCCAGTACTTTCAACAGGGCAAAGGAAGAACATACGTGCTTCTACCCAGAACCATATTTAGGGTCCTCAAGCTCTTTTTGCTTTCTATTCACTCTCCTGCTGGGAATTTCTGTCTTACTCCAGCACCTATCATGCTGCTAGCTACTCGGGCTTTGTTTTTGCTACGGCGCAATGGCAAGAGTCTGGTCAAGCTGTTTTCAGACCCTTATTAATGGCTTTCTGTACAGTGAGAATTTCAGAGCAGATTACAGACAGTGGTCCTACAAAACCAGCAAGTCCGTGCCTTGCTACCTTTCAATGAAGAAAACTGCTAAGATGTGGAGCTGCATGCCCAAGTAGAAGAGAGAATTAAAAACTTACATAAATTGGTTTACAAATCATGGTCACCAGGGGTCACCAAGACTCCTACATGAACTCAGAATTCTTACTATGGTTCTCACTGGAACCTGGCTTTTACCCCAGTTTAGACCATTGGTCTCTACCCTTCTCCTCATAACAGCTGCTCCTTGTGTCTTCAGATTCCTTCAGGAGAGAATTAGACCAAAAGTCAGCAAACAAAACAGTCAGTAAACCAAATGCTTCAACTGAATTTCTTCAGCTCTCCTGCCATGGCCTATACCAGCTTGAGCCCCTGCTTTGAACCAGCATTCCAGACCCCCCTCTTTTCAAGCCCAGAGTCAACAGAAAGCAGCCTGAGGACTATAGTGGCCTCTTATCATCAGCAAAAGGCTGGGATGTTAGATCCAAAGTGCTCCCTTCCTCTAAGTGGCAGTGTTGGTGATAATGTCCTAAACCAAGGGGAAGGGATATGACCTAGTAAAGAGTAAACAGAAAGATTGTTGCCGCTAAGCAGATGCTAAATTCCAGCCTTTAGGAGTCTGGGTTAAGAAGGTGGGTTTCTGTTTACCACTGGGCATTCAAAGTCTCTGAGGAAACTAGAATTGCAGGACAGTCTGACAGACACAAGGAAAATGCCCCCAGGGTAAAGTATATTCATGAGGTAGCTCTGAGCCCTTAGGACCTGAAAGCTTGAGATGTGTCCTGAAACTCCCACTAACACACTGTACACTCTAAGTAAATAGAATAAAATTGTTCTCTTTTCCATGTAGAAGAAACCCAGGGAGTTGCTTCCTATATCTCACTGCTGGTCATGCGTCTCTTCTAGGAACTTACATGTTTAGCTTTGGCTGCACTGGCCACAGCAGAACTCTAGATGTATAATACAGTAGCAGGCTTTGTGTGGATTCTGAGGATTTGACACCAGGTCTTCTTCCTCATCCCTAGAGTGACCACTGAGAGAAACATTCCAGCAGTACCATCTAACACAGGCACTGAGTATGTACATAAGAAGTACACAGATTAAGGAAAAAAAAAAAACGGATTGGAATAGATACATCGTA
The DNA here is from genome assembly GCF_943737965.1 of Phodopus roborovskii. NCBI lineage: Eukaryota > Metazoa > Chordata > Mammalia > Rodentia > Cricetidae > Phodopus > Phodopus roborovskii. Next base: position 13,311,681 of record NW_026125397.1, read on the forward strand.
GACACAAATTGGAAAAGCTATCTGGATGGTAGATTGTTTTTGTAAAAGTAGAAATAGTAAAAGAAGAACCACAAAATGAAGATGGAACTACTTAATAAAAATGCCCTCTAAAGACATAAAACCAGGTCTGGAACAAAATAAATGGTCATCAAACTGTCTTTGTATATCACAGAGGAGTGTGGTCTGGGAAATATGTTCCAAAGGAAGCAGAACTAAATGAAGAAAGAAAGTCAAACAAAGACATTTTATTTAAAAGTCAAGTTAAAAATATAAATTCAGCTTGGTCAAACCTGATTATCAACATGGATATAAAATAAATTCATACAGTGGTGCAGCAAAATGGTTACTACTTTGAGCAAAAATGGTTACTACTTTGAGAAAAAGCGTGTACTTATCTGGCAAAATAATCAGGTTACATCACCATTATATACGAACATAATTTACAACGCATGCACACACACAAGAAATTCCTTCAAGAAATTTTATCTTGAAATTGTAAAAATAAAACCTCCTATTTTGTCTTGTTTGTATTAACAATTACAAAGATTTAATTGATGCTACAGCTTGGAAATAAACTTTGTCAAAAGTGCAAGGCTTGTTTGGACCTTCACTTGGCACTGTCGGGTGGTAGAGGATTTGAGAAGTCGGATCTCCTGAGCTGTCATGAGGGCATTAGTGTCGTCATGAAAGGAGACTGTAGGGTACAAGGCATTTTCATGCACAGCTTCTTGGTCACTTATACTCCATCACACACTCTTGTAACAGCCACTGACTCTACTGTCAGAAACCCAAAAGTCAAGTTTCCTCACTATCATTCCCTAGAACTTCCAAAACTATGAGCCATAATAAACTTTACCCATTACAATCATTTACCTCATTCATTTGCGACAGATTGTGAAACAGACAAATATTTAGTTTCCTTTACACATGTATACTTTGCTGGAAAAGGCCTGGGCATGGAAGCTTTTACTCTGTTTGTTCCATAGGACATGATGCTTGCTGAATATTTTCCTTATGAAAGTTAGTTACTACAAAACTTGGTCATAAATACCATAAACATTGAACATGATCTAAACACTTTTCATTAGAACTATTTATAAATCACAACTCATTCTATCCATTAGTCCCTGAGTTAAATCAAAATTGAGAATATTGTACTTTAATTGGAAGAAAAGAAAAGAAAAAGGAAAAAACTCTTAGAGATTTGTAAAGAGGCATACATGGAATCTACAAATTCTCCCACATTAAGGGGGCTTTCAGCCGTGTATTCAGCACACTATAGGAATTGGGTGAAGAAACAAATCACAACAAGTATTGCAGGAGGAAAACTCAGTGGTCACAGTATTGTATTATGTTGGTCATTGAAGATCATGGAACACCTAGGGTTTCTTAGAGAAGGAAGTGTCTACATCAGGTACCTTCTCAAGAGAAGAATAGAAGCTAGCTTAGCAGGTAGCAGGTGCATTGATCTTACATGAGTTGCACAGAGTAAAAGTCACTGAACTTCCGTGGACAGATGTATAGAAGTTGCAAAGGGGATGCTATCATTACTAATGGCCTGGTCACAGTTAAGAGTTTTATAGCTAACCAGAGGGCTGGGCATTTCTGCTGGATGTACAGAACAGCTCTGCAGCACTCTTCATGTTTGTATTTGCAGCTGAAGGTTTAAAATGTGGTTCTCTTAATGAACTATGAAATGATCCAATAAAATACACTCAAGCATGAGGCATGCTGTGTGACTTTACGGTGATGGGGATTTAAGAAGACAGGGCTCAACTAGAAAACTTCGAGGAAGGACAAATTGAAAGCCAAACACTCTAGAGACTCTCTAAGAAATACTGATAAGTATAATATGATATAATTTGACAGAGGGAAAGAAGAATTCACTGCATCATTTTTTTTTGATCTAAGAAATGCCCCCTCCCACACCCCAGTTCATTTCAGAAGGACTTAGCTGCAACTGCTTTATGGCCTGATCCACAAATCATTTCCTGAAAAAAGAGTGTACTTGACAATATCTTGCTTCCATAAATCAGAATTTATTCCAAGGAAAAGACAAATATATTTCCCTTGAAATGTAAAAACAGAATATTGTATGCTCTCTGTAGGCAAAGAAGGGGAAGAAATCGTATTGGGACATCCTTTGCAAGCCATGAGCTGAATTAAAATTTGTTGGACAATAGTTTGTTCATATGGGTCCATGGTTTCAATTTATAGACAAATTTGGGAGAGGAAACTGATTTCTAGGCATTTTAGCAGCTAGGCACACAGTGTCATCCTAGTGTTCAGGAGAATGAGGTGGGGTGGGGTGGGGGTCCTCAAGCCTGCCTGTTTTACACAGTAAGTGCAGAGTCAGCCTAAATATAGCAAAACATATCTCAAAATAAGACAAAACAAACAGAAATCAACATATAAAAAAACAAAACATTTCAAATTAGAAGTTAGCAGTGAAAGAGTATTGTATATAAAATCTCTGGTTGGGGGAATTGTATAAGGTTAATGAATGGGAAATTGCTATTGGAAGGATATATGTTAAACATTATTTTCTTACATGGCTTAATAACAAGATGATTTTCGTGATATAACTTGTAATAATATGAATGGCAGTTCGTAAAAATACATATGAAACTTTTTATAAGTAAATACCTGGGCAAAAATAAAACTTAGATATAATTTGAAACATGGGGCTGGAGAGATAGCTCAGAAATTAAGAGCACTGTGGACTTTTCCAGAGGTACCAAATTTTATATATATATATATATATATATATATATATATATATATATATATTCATTCAGTGGAATATAAAAGACACTCACCAGCCATATATAGACACTTCATTTAGTAAAGGTGTAAGATATACACATTGTATTACAGATAGTCTCCTCAACAAACAATGGTGAGAAAATGAGACATTCATATATAGAGGAATGAAACAATATCCTATCCTTCTCTCTGAGCCTGTACAAAAGCCATTTCAAAGTGGATCAAAGATCATGATGTCAGACTAAAACCCAGGGGCTGCTTTTGAGAGTCTACATTACTCCAAGAAAACAAAGGGTTGTCAAGACCATGGAGAAAGGAAATCCCCTTGCATTTGTGATAGAAATGCAAACTGCTGTATCCACATGGAAGTAAGCATGAAGGGTTTAAAAAGAAAAGTAGAACCATTGCACAATTCAGCTATTCCCGAGCTGGTTCCATATACAAAGGACTCTGTCAGCAAACACAGTACTCACATTTAATTCTGCATTATTCACAGCAGCAAAGTCATGAAACCAATGTGTTGCCTATCAACAAAAGAATGCATAAAAGAATTGTGGAACACATGCACAATGAAGTTTTATTCAACTGTAGGCAAGGTGAAAATTATGTTATTTACAAAAAAATGGATAAAACTAGAAGTCATCAGAAAATATTTCATGGTCTTTCATATGACTGCAACCTAGGTTATATATGTATATACATATGTATGTGTGGGTATATACAAATGTTAAATGTTATATATGTTATGTATATAAGTGTATGCGTGTGTGTGTGTATTCTGAAACTTAATAATTCATTTAACAGAAAAAAACCTGCATCCCTTTGACTTAAGAATAGAGAATACAATATCTAAGAACAGTTAATATCATTAGATAGTAGGTGTTACTACTGTATCAATGACTGTAGGTCAATTTAATGTCCTTTTAGTTTGTACAGTTGCTATATAGTTGCTATATTAATCATGAATATATATAGAACTTGATCTTCAAAAGTCCCATACTGTTCACGCACTATTATTGCTCCAGTATTAGTGGCATGAAAACTGAAGGAGTGGATGACAAAGCATTTGCTCACAGTTAGCAAGAAACAGAGCTAATGTCTACGTACAGTTCGCAGTTTAGCTATGGCTCAATTAAACAGAAACAGCCACAGAGAAATCCAGTAATACACACTAAGTTTTCTGGCTGGGCAACTATTAAATTTACAATGGAAGCATAACAATATAATCACAGTGTTCTCATATCATATATTTTAAACCTTGCATAAGAAAAAAAGAAGTTAAAATTCACAAAGGCCAGAAGGGTGAGCTACTGAAGCAGTGATCGTGTTTCCCTCATATGAACTGGCCACCAGGGTGAAGAGGAGACTAGACCTCTGTCAGCATGTTTACATGTTTACAATGTCCAGGGCCCACTTTTATCTGTTCTCTGAAAAGGGTAACGTCATCTTATAAAACTCCTTTGACTCCTAAAATTCTCAGACAGCAGTGTCCGAGTTAGAAATTGGAGTGTCCACCTCAACTCAGAAGAAAATGTCTCTCACCAAATATCCTTCCCTATCTTGAGAATTGCAAGGAGCGTGGACTTCTCAGAGGCCACGTCACAACCTGGAGTAGCCATTGCAAGGCAAGACTGCCATGGCTTTTCAATATTTGCTCTCCTTTTGATGAACCTGAATTTGGAACTGAAGGAGAAATGGAAAAAGCGGCTGCAGCCTTTTGTGGAAAACATTTTTAACTATGTAACAATGTCTTACATTTGTTCTTGTTGGAAAATGCTATGTTAACTATGTGAAGATGTATTACATTGTTTCTTCTGTCCTGGCTAACAAAGCAAAGGCGTGTTACATTGGCTTTTACTGCATTTCTTTCCTTATGTAAAGTTGTATTGCAGTTGTTTCACCTTGCCTGGCTAAGGCATGCGATTGGTCTAACAAAAAAGCTGAACAGGAGAGGAATAGGCAGGGATACTGGGCAGAGAGAATTAACAGGGGGAGAAATCTAGGCTCAAGAGAAGAGAGAGAAGAGAATGAGTGAGAAAAAAACCAACCAAACAAACAAAAAATGGCATGCCGAGGCACAGAAGGCAGGCAGCCACCAGCCAGACACAAGAAGTAATGAAAGTAGAACACACAGAAAGAAAGAAAAGTTAATAAGCTCTGAGGGAAAATGCAGATGAAGAGAAACAGAATAATTTAAGATATAGGGGCAAGCAAGAAATAATAGTTACGATAAGGCTGAGCATCCATAACTAATGAGAAGTCTCCATGTCTTGATTTGGGAGCTAGTTGGTGACCCAAAAGAAAGCTCAGTAGGAGGAGCCCTAGAATGCATGCTGGGACAGGACTGCTCAGAAGAGGGCTTTGCATAACCACACAAGGAAATTATGCCACTTTTTGAATGTCACCTGATTTTTCCCATTTTTCCCATGGCTTGTGAAATCAATATCCCTTCCATATCCTGTGCCTCTGTAACCACTATTTCATAATTCCTTATGATAGTGTACCATAAAATAATTCACCATGTCAAAATGTACTTTCCCTGATGCTCATAAAAATATGTAGGTTCAAATCTTCTTTAGGCTTAGGAAATGACTGGAGGAACCAAAAGATATGTATTTACCCCTTTTATCAGTCCTTTAACATCATAGATTAGAAAATAATCAATCTATTATGTAGGTTTATTTTAAATTAAAAAAATTAAAATTCAATTATGAAAAACAACTTTTCTAAATTTTTATATTAAAAACAAGTGTTTGCATCTCCATTCCATATCTCATGTTCATGTTGTCTTTGAAGGCCTCAAAAGCAAAGGTTTTCATTTTGTGGATCCAATGAACCACAGATTGGACAGACCATTTTAAAAGGCAATGTGTTAATTATGCATGTTGTCTTATTCCTGTTGCTTAAACAAGAAAGTGTAACCATTACTTGTGAACCATTTTTTTTTTACAGTGTACTAGGTATGTAAACAATTTAGAGAGAATCTAAAGAACATAGAAGGCTGTATGTAGGTAATATACAAATTCTATGTTGTCCTCTATAAGGTATCGAACCTCTATGTATTTTTGTACATACTGGAAGTAACGTCATGTTCTTATGAAATCAAGAGCCATGCATTTGGAAAAATTGAGTAGTTAATAGACTTTGTTTAGTTTGATAACTACACTGAGTTTGAAAATGATGGGATGGGAGGGGAAGGTGGTTAGGGTGCATGTGAGAGGGCAGAGAGATTAAAAGGGAGGGAAGGAGGGAGGGAGGGAGGAAGAGGGAACTGGGATGGACATGTAAAATAATAAATTAAAAGTAAAAAAATAAAAAAAAACTTTTGGGGTATTTTGTTTTGTTTTGTTTTTAAGTTGTGAACAAAAGACACGTGACCTAAAACTAAGAATTTTTAATTTTTTTTAACATTAACACAAACTTTGAATGGGTATTTCATCTTTGAGTAACTGTAGCATTACCTGAACTGGTAACTTAAAATTAATGGTTTGATAACTGATATAGCTATTCTAGACATTGAATCATTTCATTAGAAAAAACTGAAAAGTCACAATTTTTAATGTGAATATCTGATTTACCAGGAAACATCTTCAACTCCTAGGAAGTTATAAGTCATATGTGGGTTTTTTTTTTTAAGTAAAGTTGAACGTTATCCTTCATTTCTGACAACAAATACCATTAGCCATCTTCCCTACAGTGATAAACTCACTGCTCACTTAAAAAAATATGTCTATAAGCATCTGAGCCTAGGAGGCTGGTTGTAAATACCATTACATGGAAAATTGTGTAGTACAATTCAATTCCCTAATGCTTTTTCAAGCCAACCTTTAGCAGACAGTAGGAGAGCAAGGAAATTTCCTGTTCTGTCACAAAATCAGCAAAAAGACATTGAATTACCAACTGGACCTCAACAAAACTTGAAGTGCATGAATATATTTTAGTTGCTTGTTTTCTGTTTTTTCGTTTTTCAATGTTTGGAAGCAAATCAAAGGTACTATAAACACTAGACAATGTCATTATTAAGTTCTCCTGTATACTAAGGGCAAATGTTAATGAGGCAGAAAACGGTAAGTGATTGATTAATCAGGGTTATAAGATTATAAGTTTTGACCTTCCAGACTCCCTAAAGGCTAAAAACAACAGTTTGAGAAAGAGTATGAGACAGTGACATCATGTTAGTGGCATGTGTGTCAACATGACTCTCACAAGCTTGCATGTTGAAAAGGTAACACAGGGATCCACTCTCTTTTGTAAATTACATATATAAACTTGTTCCATCCCATTACCCTTCATAACACTTATGGACAAAAGCACTCATTGGCTACCTGGTGTGTGTTGTACTTCTTTGTGTGTCTGTCTGTCTCTCTCATTCTCTCTCTCTCTCTCTCTCATTCTCTCTCTCTCTGTCTGTGTGTGTGTGTGTGTGTGTGTGTGTGTGTAATGTAAGTATTATAGAAAACCCTGGGGAAGTTTCTAAAGACTGTTCAGCACTCTACATTGCCCAGGTTTACCCACAATACCCTTATTATTTGTTTTATAAGGAACAACAAAATAATCAACTTTAGAATTACAAAATGAGGTGACTCTAAGTAATAAGAAGGTAATTTCTATCTTCAGCATGTGAAGACAAACAGGTAAACGCACGTATTGAGAGCCAGAAGTAGCCGTGGTCTATGTACAAAGACTCTGAAGTCCCTGAGGCTGAGCAAGGACAGGGCACAGGAGGATGCGCATCTGGAGGAGCAGATGGCCCTCTGAAGCTGCCATTGAGCACTATTTCCCTGCATCCAAGAAGTGGCTGCCAAGTGCTGGTAGGACAAGCCGTGAAGCAGACCACTCTAGAGAACATCTTCCTTATAAGTGCATAGTGGCTCTGGTGAGCACTCATGGTGGGCTCATAGTGAGCACTTAACCTTTCTGTTTACAAAACAGTTTCCAAGATCGCTTGGAAATTCCAGACAGCTGTCAGGTAAACAATTCTATTGGCAGCAGCATTGCTCTCACTAGTGAAGGAAAAGACACACACACACACACACACACACACACACACACACACACACACACTACACACACCACACCACACCACACATACACACACACCACACACACACACACACTCACACACACACATCCTCACACACACACACCCTCACACACACACACCACACACAAACACACACACACACACACACACACACACACACATGGGGGGGGAGGGAGGGGGAGGGGAGAGAGAGGGGAAGAGACCCAGTAGAGAAAGATGGAACAGGGAACAGAGAAGATGAAAGGACACAGAGGAGTATTAACAAAAGTCCCAGTTTGAGGAGAAAGTACCTTAATTAAACCAAGAAGAAAAGCTTCGTATTTCATAAATGGGTTACTTATAGCTACAAAACATCATTGTTAATATTGTTTTCTGTGGAATTCCACTTTGTATTTCCTTTTAAATTATAACAAATAATCGTGTTATCATTTATTTTAAGCATATGCTCGAATCCAAGTCAGGTTTGTTTGTTTGTTTGTTTGCTTGCTTGCTTGTTTCTGCTACACCAGTGATTGAAGCCAAAGCTTCACACATGGGAGGCCAGCCCTGCACAGTGCTCTGAGTTCTCCCCCAGTCCTTTGTATTTGGAGGCAAATGTTCAGGCCTGTCCTAACCTCACTCTGTGGCCACCACTGGCCTTAAACTCACAGCCCTCCCTTCTCATCTTCTGCAGTAATCATGAGAGGAATGCCAACCACCCCCCCAAAGACAGCCAGGGCTACAGATAATGCACAGCCATATCCATTCATCAGCTGTAACATAAATTGGCTTTTGCCCTCCCAGGACTCATCTGAGAAAGAACTATGCTACTGTCCACTCAGGCAGCATCGGGTTTACCTGATATGGCTGGTCAACTGTCAGTTTAATGTACTGTCTATTGCCAAGGCAGCCACTTATCAGGGTCACTTCTCAGGATGACAAACATGAGATTTAAAGCTTGACCCATTTTCTAGTTATTGAATGTCTCTTTTAGCAGCAAGGAGATCAGCATGCGTTTCTATAAACATGCAGGCAAGCAAATGCATTGTCACAGTGGCTGCTAGTTCTAAATTACCAACTTAAGGCTGGTCTTCTTGGAGCCCTCATAATGGGATTTGTTCTGACTCTCTGGAACCGTTTCACACACAAACACACCATTTCCCCTCCAGCTCAAGGTCCCAGTGTGACACTGAGCTCTTTGGGGAATAGAAGATGCCTTTCACATTCAACACTTACTGAACCATTGAGCTCAAGTTTTCTGCATACGGTTGTATAAAACATAGAGAGTTCTGTGTTCATGAAGTAGGACCTAGAATCATCTGGCTTCCTTTGAGCACATTTACATTTTGCTTGGTTTGTAAAACAGTTCTAGCTGTTAGGGGCAAAGGGACAGGATGGTAATGGCAAACATACTCCACTGGGCAAGTCTGGAAAATGTGGAGTGAACGAAAGACAAGAACAGAAGAGACGAAAGATCACATTCCGTCTTTGATGCCCATGAAAGCAGATCACTAAGCCAAACTGTTAGAGAATTCAAGCTTGAACAAAGAACAGGACATGGTATTCTTCATTCTCACTTACACTCTGCCCTGGACTGACCTATAGATCACCACTGAGGCTGTCTGCCCAGCAAGCAACCGTAAACAGAGGCCTTAAACAGACATGGCTCTGACAACGCCTGTTTGGTTCTTTGCAGGATCATTAGCTATGGGAGTTATTTTTTATTATTAGCCTATTTGTTTCTTTTTTTACTTGTAATCCTAAACTCAAAGCCCTGAAGATCTGGGAGGACATGGAAGAGGCAGGTCAGAGAAAGCTCATTGGTAGGGGCCTCAGCCATAAACTGGAACAAACCGTGGGCCAGTGTGCTGATGCTTTAACATGATACTGTCCATGTATTCACCAAAGATGAGAGGAGACACCAAAATATTTCATTGCTCTAAAAATATGGTGTTCTAGTTATTGGCTAAGATGGTATCATTTTACCTATGATAAGATAATTCCAGCTTGGCCTCCAAAGTCCCATTGTTTCTACACCCCTGCAATTCTGTAATGGCCAGGGCTCAGAGGCAACAGTAGATGCATGACAGCAGCTTGTGGGCACAGAGTGTAGCTGTCCCCGAGCCATGAGGTTAGCCGGAGCAGGAATGACATGCTGAACTAATAATAAACTTGTGCCCTTTAGCAGAATTTAATGTGGGTGTTGATGCTGACAGAACAACCTCAAGGTTGTGAGGTGGCAAATCATGTATGCATGCAAGCTACACAAATTTACCAGGAAAAAAAAAGGTAGCAAAAGCCCTACATTTGCTAATGTCAGTTAACAACACCTGTTCACCACAGCAGTTGGCTGAGACACCCAATGATTTGTGTTGACTTCAACACCTCATGTGACCCTTTTTATTACAGATAATTTTCCATTTGGATTGCCAAGGAGGGAAGAATGTTCAAGGAATAAGTAGAAAGGGGAATTCCCAATGGACTTCATTGGATTGAGCACAGGCCAATTCTTGTGCCTAGAACATGTTAATCTCATGAGCCAATCAAGGTAGATGAGTGTTTCCATTGACAGGATCTAAAACCACTAACTAGTGCATCCTTCCCTCATCCTGCCTTCGGATGCTTACAGAATGAAATTACAATTTAGCCACACTGAGCTTTCCCTGCACCGTATCAACTGGAGTCTCTCAACAATCCTGTCTCAGTTGTTAATAACTGTTTGCAAAAGCCATGGATGTCGAATGCTTGCTTATCACATTGTGTTTCCCTCAAACCCTGGAACATGCTCTTTCACAAATTCACAGCTTCTATAGCATCTTTGACTAGCAGTTTCGGGTTCCTCCTGGGTCTCAAAGCTGTTGTGGCACACATAAGAAGACTCCGGTTAGAGTAAATCGTAACCACCAAACACGGAGAAAGCAATAGGAAATGTAAATTATGGGATCTGGGGCTAATAGTGAAAGGGGTGCAAAGGGAATGAGGAGAAAGGGGAAGGTGAATTAACTAAAGACACTTGGAAATGTCATAGTAAAACTTAGTTCCATGTTTTCTAATTTAATAAAAATAAATAAATAACCAGGCCTTTTATGTATGTTCTTTATGCAAAATAAACTTTGTAATTGCCTCTAAACAGCCATTTCACTAGTTTATTGTAACTTGTGGAAACACGATGTGCGACAATGGCAATTACGATAGAGAAATGAATATGATGTTCATTAAGTTCAGAGGGCACACATTCAACATCAGAGATTTCACGTATGTGTCAAATGGCATGATTATGCATGAAAATACCTTTAAACAGAAAAAAGGAACCAGCAACTGCTCCTAAGCTGAACTGGTTTCTTACACGTGTTTTGGAAAAGTAATACTAATACTTATTGAAGAACACATTTGTCTGGACTGGATAGGAAGTGGGAAAAGCTGGATTGTCAATAAAGTCACTGGTAAAACCTAATTCTTTCATTTCCTATGTATGTGCGGTTGTGTGCACATGTGTGTAAATGCATGTGGAGGCTACAAGTGGCCTGCAGGTGTGCAGCTCTATGCTTTTCTACTTTAATCTCTCAGACAAGAATTCTCATTAAACATGAAGTTTGCCAACTCAGTTACGCTGGCTGCCCAGAAAGTTCTTAGGGTCCATTTGTCTCTGCCTTCTTGAACTGCGGTTTCTGATACAGGCCATCAGACATAGCACGTTTTTCACGTGGATGCTGGGGACTGACCTCCGGTCTGCGTGCTTGGCTGGGAAGTGTTTCGTTTTGACTGAGAGGTCTTTCCACTCTGCCCTTTCCCACCTACCTCCCCTCCCCTCCCCTCTGAACTTTATTGTTTCCCAGTACACTGCCATGTCTATTTTTAAACAAAGACTTGATTTATTCCCCTTCTTTTTCTTTTCAGTTAATTGTCTTTTTACTTATTGTTTGTGTCTTTCACATCATGCCTTCTGATTCCACCTAATTCCCCCTGCCCCCAGAATAAAACAAATTAAAACTTACGAAAAATGGGGGGAGGGGGAACTTTCATTGTCAAGCTGCTGTAACACAGTGAGTCACTCAGTAAACCCATTTATCTATACATTTTTACTTGCAGGTATTCATCACAAAGAATCCCTGGTCTGGGCCCCACTGGGACTCTTCCTGGGCCTCCTGTTGCAGCCCTGTGTTGTGGAGATTGTGCATCCCTGGGTCTGCAGGATTGATCTCCCTCTTCCCCCTGACAGATCACAGATGGGGTGGGCCAATGCATAACCCTGGTCCTAGGCCTGGGTAGTTAGTTACAGGGTTGCTCAGTCCACCAGCTCTCCCTGTGTTTACCACCAGGGTGAGCTCTCCAGCATTGCCCTGGCTAGATCACCCCTTGCAGTAATAAGCAAGGAGCTGGACCAGTTCTCTAGCATCCATGTCTTCAGGGTCTGCTCTCCTTCACTTTCACCTTCCCAGGGCCAGGTGTAATGCATTGTCCAGGCGAGGTGTAAGGACTTTTCTCCCAAGTTCTGCAGCTGAAGAGAGGCAGGGACTGCTCGCCCATGCTTATGACCTCAGGGCCAGCTCTGTCACCTTCATCAGGAGTAGGAGGAGGTATCTCTGCTGCCCATGCTGCCACAAGACAGATGAGTACCAGGGACAGCTCTCTCTTGCTCACAACTTCGGGGCTGGCTCACCCACACCTTCGCCAACTGGGTCAGCCCTACTGTGCCTAGCAGGGAAGGAACAGTGTTTGCCTTTCTTGAGTACTGCAGCTGGTAAGGTCAGCTTGTCTGGTTGTCACGGGCAGTAAAGGGCAAGAGATTAAAATGCATCTCTCCTCATCCCACACCTCTGATTGGCAGATGAGTTACACTGTCATTTTTTAAAGATATATTTTTAAAAATAACCCTATAAATATGTGTATATGTGGACTACTTGCATGCGGGCATGTGTACCACATGTGCGCCTGTTGCACAAAGAGGCCAGCAGAGGGCATCTCATCACTGGGCTGGAGTTACAGGAAGCTGTGGGAGGCCAAGAAGGTGCTGGGAACTGAACCAAGTACTTCCCAATAGCAACAAGTGCCTTTAACCATAGAGCTCTCTCCAGCCCCCTCCCCAGTACATTATTATTATTACTGACAAAATACTGCTCAGGGAAGCGCTGTTCTTTTTCCTAAACACGTATCTATGTAATTTGATTCTATGTTTTTAGTTTTTTACTTAAGATCACTCCAGTAAACAGATGTTTTAGAAAAAAAAAGTTCTAATCCAAATTGGTCCCCATCCACTGAAATGTTATCTTATCTGCGTGTGTTCAATCAATGAAGAGGGTAGTGATCGGTATGGTATTTAGGTAGGTTTTCCTGGATATTTAAAACAACTAATTTCCGTTGCTTGGAAAAAAAATATTTACTTGATAAATTTAGTGATGAAAAATTAAATGGACAGATGATATTAACTTAGTATTTTAGTCATAAACACACACGTGCAGATAAGAGTCTAATTGTATATCTTTAAGCTATTGAAATAGAAAACAAGTTCAGTTTTCATTTCTAGTATTCTCTGCTCTCTGCCTTTGAAGTCTGGAGATCTCTCCTATCCCCCTGAGGGTCACCCTCCTCGCTGTTACCTAAGCATCTCAGTGCTCCCCAAGGTTGAGGCCCATTTGCCTGTTCAGCTCCCCATTACCCCACCTACAGGCTTCGCAGATGTCTTTCTGCCTATTCTTTACTGTTTTAGTCTCACTAGTCAGCTGTGATGTCAACATACATTCACCCATCCTCTTCCCAAAGCACCTAAACAATTTGGTCCTGCAAAGGGTGTTGTGAACCATCCTCACTCAGTACACCACACTTACCATGTATTTAATGTGTACAGCATTTTACATTTCATCAATACTAAAAACACTATGGTCAGGTACTGAGAAGTACCAGATATCTGATAATTATGGAATCTACAATAACTGAAAAGCACATCTGAGACACAAATGAATTCTATCATAAAGTTTTAATATAAGTTGACCTTTTACAGAACATGAAAGAATCTAGTTAGCAGGGATAAAGGTATGATATCAAGATGAAACTTGGATTCTGTAACATGAACTATATAATAATAGGAGCTATATGTAGATAGTAAGAATAAGATATCTGATTCCCACATTGCCATAAATGCTCTTTAGAAATTCACTATACAGATTTAGTGTCCAAACTTATGAGAGCAATTTCAACAGCTGTGAAAATCTGATTCAATATTTTACCTACATCATGCTGTTATCACTTTTGACAGATGCCTAATATATAAATGAATTCTTGTTGCTTTGCTTCATTTCAGGATTTAAAATAATCAAATATAACATCCCTTGAAAAGGATAGCTGTATTTGTCTGTTTGGGGTCAGGAAGTACTATCCAATGAGCTTCCCTGTGATTGAAAGTGATGGGCATGTGTCTGACTGAGAATTAATTCTACCTGCATGGAAAACAATGCTTCAAACAGAGGCGCTCTACTTTGGTTTTTTTTATGACTCACATTAGAGCTTAAGTTGGATCATCAAGCCAACAGAATTTTCTCAAAGCTCAGAACAGCGTGGGCACTTCAAAGCCTAGCACAGTCTATTTATAAAGCATACAAAGCATGCTCCCATGTTCTGCGAGTGTGAATTCAAGTACAGTAAAATATCGCAGGGCTTGTCAACTCTTTCTCACTAAACTATTTCTTTTTTATGAGATAACTCTTCTTCACAATAAGCAGAGAAGAGATTTAGCACGTCCTTCTGGATGGAGCAATGGCAGATGAGAACAAGCATCTAACCACATGACATTTGGATCTCTATGATATCCCAAAGGGAAGCCTTATAGTCTATGATCAAAGCAGCATCTGAACAGCTTATTTCATAATGGGTAAGGTCAATTATTGATCAAAATTATGTTCCAGGGTATTTCTAAAGACTAATTTGAAATGAAATGTATTTGAATTTGAATTAGTCAATTTACAAGCAGCAAAATAAAAAAGAAGAAAGAAAAAGAAAAAAGAAAGAAAGAAAGAGAAAAAAGGACATATAGAGGAATAAATTAAACAAAAAAAGAAATAATGGACTGCTTGGCTCTTTGTGATTTAATTAGTGGTCCAGAATACAGAGAGCATGGCTTCCTCATATAGTAGGTGTTCCCTTGACTCTTAATGTCTCACCATACCATTTCTGTTGCTTTCTGATGCTGTTCTTCTATCAATAACTACACACATCAGTCATTAGGAATAGTTCCTTCAGCATGCCCCTCAGAGGCTATTCAAAAATGTGGGGTTTTTTTTTTTAATGGGAGATGTAACATAAACTGTCAATAGAAGTTGTCTATATAATACACACGTGTTTTTATTGAACATTAAACATGAAACTATATACTGTTTTAACTAGAATCTCTTCCATAACATAAATTGTTTCTAGCTTTATGTAGCACTTTGATACACTTCTGACATTCCATCACTATTTTACTCAATACATATTCTGTATTTAATTGTACTGGTATTAATAATCATTATGACTAGATGGAGCAAAAACAGCATGAGATGGGCATGGAGGCTTACACAGGTAAACTTAGGACTTGGGAGGCTTCTCTAGAGAAGTATTGTGAGTTCAAGGCCAGCACAGACTACAGAGTAAGACTTTGCCTCCAAATACACAAACAGTACCAACAATGACAAAAGAGACCCCAACAGTCTCATGTTTATACATCTTTCTAATGAATAATATTCTTAGAGTTGTTCACCCTACTTTGAAGTTGAAATTAGTTTGCACGTATGCTCAGGTCTAAGGAGACATCCATTCTGCTCAGTGGAGAGTATGAATACTGGACATTATTAATTCACTAAGGCAGTAGTTCTCAACTTTGGGATGTAACCCCTTTTGAGGGTATTTACCTATGATTCATAACAGTGGCAAAATTACAGTTATGGAGTGGCAATTAAATAATTTCATGGTTGGGGTCATCACAACATGCAGAACTGTATTAAAGGGTCACAGCATTAGGAAGGTTGAGAACCACTGCCCTAAGAATTGTCACAAAAATATCCTTTTAAAGTAATTCAAATCATCCAATTATTTCTTCCTAAGCTTAGTCTTTCCTACCTATATGCCCATATTTTTATTTGGAAATGCATGGGGTACGTTAGAACATGTATTGATTGATTATAATTGTTAATATAGAGTGTCTATATCAATGAAAAGAAACATGAGATGCTCATTTTGGGGCAAGCCTGGTAGCCTTTTCTCAAGTGTTTTGAAAGCATTCAGATGAACATGAGGGATTAAGTCATTCTGAACAATTCTCATTTGACAAAATGATCTTCCCAGCCCACCTGCAACAAATATGATCATCTACCATGTGTGTGAAAAAAGAACTGGCATCTGCCACAAGAGTTTTCAAGTTATTTCATCTAATTTCTGATTTAATACATCCTTATATGGCATTGGTGGGGAAACAAGTTACTGCATCCACCGTGGAAAGCAGTTTGGAAGTTTCCAAAAATATTCAGCACAGCACTACTGTATAATCTAGCTATCCTACCTGTGTGCATACTCCAATTGAGGGAAGTACCATATAGTAGAGACACCTTGAGGATAGAGGTTCAGTGCAATATTATGTATGAAAATCTAGAACTGAAAACAACCAGGTCCCATCAGCACATATGTAGAAATATATAGATGTGTATTCTATATAGTAAAGCAAGTGGCACATTATATATGTATAAAACCATGTCTGTCCTTTGTGGCAAAACTGCATGAAACTGGGGGAAAATATGTTAATTGAAGAAAATAACCTGACCCACAGAAAGGCTAATACAACATATTCTCTCTCACAGGTAGAAAAAACAATGCAAATTAACATGAAAACACAATAGTTATTGGTGTGCATTGGGAAGTGTGGCAGGAGTGTTTGGATATGGCCACTTTGTATTGATGCATGAATGGAAAATCAAAGTAAGTCCCATCCATATGTACAATTAATAAACAGTAATTTAAAGATACAATTTAACTTTAGGTGAGCAACACAATATTTATAAAATGTTAGTCACAAAATGAGGAAGAAAACAAATTTCGCTGGCATTTCCTCAGCATTATCGGGCAACACTCCATATTCAGGTAAGTTAAGACCATTTTGAAAGATCTTAACTTTTCATGAATCAGTTCTCTTGAGATCCCATTTTGAACCTTAATATTTTCACCATATTCTCTATGCAAAACTATGTGATAAGTGCTGGAGATCGAACATTCACATTAACACCAATCAAACAGCTGCCTCCACTGCTCTTATAGACTGGAGAGACAGAATCATGAGAGATAACATTTTATTCCAGTGGTAAATAACATGAGTCATGCTGCCTTTTTCTTTCTCATTTGGTGTGATTTTTTTAACACCTTTTCTAATGAACAACACATCCGATAACAAGATTTAGTTTACCAGTGTGAAAGATGTCTATTAATACAGGAAATTTTTGGGTTGAATTTATAAAAAAATACTTCTCACCCAGTGAGGGGAAAAAAAAAGCACACATATGAACTATCTTCCTATTTTAAGACTATGAGTCTCAAAGAGTGGATTTTTAGGATGTGTAGCAAATTCAGATTCTTAGACCTGACAAAGTACTGTTCTTGGAGGCCAAGAGGAGGGAAGAGACATCCTCCTGTGTTTGCCTATGGAGGGATATAGAGAAGAGTTGATAATTCATATTCCTGGAATTTTCTTTATTTCTATATTATTTCAAATGCAGTCGTTTCCATCCTATCTTCACTCCTGAAGTTACTTTTGCAGCTGAGCAAAATCTAATGAATTGCAAGGTAAACACAGGCCAAGCTTTCCCTCTTGCAGCCTTGCCTCAACTACTCCCACTTTGGTCTCATCTGCATTTATTAAAATTCAAGCTCTGGGCACTTCACATTGTCTATAGATTTTCAGCTTTAATTAACAAAATATATGTGCATATATGTCAAGAACAGGGATTGTGAATAACCAATAGATATTGCAATTACCCCTTGATATATCACCATAGAATCTTGGGCTGTCATTTTGATAGTGAAGAAACTCATGTATTAGAAGAAAACGGGCTGGAGAGATCTGGTATTTGCCTGTTTTATCTCTTACATGTGGCATGTACAAGAATATCGGTATTCTTTCTTTGTCTTTCAATACATTTGGAATTAAGGGAATGGTGAATCAAGAAGGCTGTGAGTGTATGGGATCACTGCTGAAGTGTTATTATTATCATTTGTATCATACTAAAAGTCGCAGACAGAAATTAAACAAGGTGGGTAGAGCCGAGACAGACAGCACAGGCACCCTACTACTGTGTCTAATATTCTGACACTCCTCCTTCTAATTTGCTATTGAGAGAAATACAGCCTCCAATCTATGATTCCCTGCAGGGACATCTCTATCCATCTGAAATGACCCTCTGAAATTGTGTGAAAGAGTCTATTCTCAATTAGATAATATTGTACGGTATTTCAACAAATGCTAAGTACTTCTCTATTTTCACATGGTAACATCATTGCAATGGGGATGATATTCTAGTTTACCAGAAGTCTTAGTTTAATTGGAAGTGCATCCCCTACCTTAGGCATACAATACACCTTTCAACTGAGGACACCTTAGAGATGAAGCATAATTGCTCTCGACTTAGAAGTCCTGTAGTTCAAGTAGCAATAAATATGAGAAATATAGTAGGCAATGAAAACGCCCAGTGCGTTTCCTCACAATAAAGATGCAGCATAATAATTTTTCTTCCCGAATGGCAGGCTGGCCCAGACATGCGCTGACCTTTACAGTTCACCTGCACTGACGCCTGGTTCTATACCTCAGAGTGTAAGTGCTAAGGTCCAGCTTTCATGAATAATGCAAGGCCCAGAGTCACTCTATTCTCACTACTTTTTCTCCATTCTTCCAAGCTTCCAGATTAGACTCAAATGATGTGACCTTATGATTTGCATTAATTCATGGACTTGAAATGCATCGTCTGTATGTTTCCTGGGAGACAGTTTAATTTCATTTGTATGCATGTAAATAGCACCAAGACTGACGTAAAAATTAATGAACTATTTCCATCAGGAACATATTCTTCACTCCTCAGAACTAACAAATGTTTATATAAATAAGGTAATCAATATAAAATTAAACTATAAAGTCTTAAGCAATGAAACAATGTCTATTGTGTTCAAAGCAAAAGACACTGTTTAATGTCGAAAGTGAAAAGTAGGGGCTAGGGAGACGGTTCACTGGATAAAATGTCTGTCATGCAAGCAGGAGGACCAGAGTTCAGATGCCAAGAAAGCAGTACAAGTAGGACAGGTGTGGTGGCTGACTCTAATCTCAGCACTCGGGAGGTACAGTTCAAATCCTTGGAACATGTCACACATCGAGTAGAGTTAGGAAGACATGGGTGCAGCAAAAGACTGCCTCCATAAATAAAATAGAGAGCTATTGAGCTCCAGACATCTATCTACTTCAGATATCTACACACACACACACACACACACACACACACACACACACACACACACACACCCCCCACACCATGAGCTAAGCCTTTCTAACCCAGAAGTGCCTGTACTTTTTGTTGTTCAAGATTTCTTGTGTATATGTATTAATCATGACTATAGTGCATACCAGTTCTCAGTGCAATTTGAAATTAATTATGTACAATTACATGCCTATTTTTCCTGTATAGTTTCTTTTAAATAAAAGGGTAATATAAAACCAGAAAAGTCAGTATTAATAATCGCCATTTACAGCAGTGAGCTGTCTGAATTGCATTATCAGAAGTTGCTTTGGGGCCAAGGGGGTGGCTCATTGGTTAAGGGCACTGATTTCTCTGGAAGAGAATGAGAGTCAGTTCCCAACATCTACATGGTGGCCCATAGCCTTCTCTAATTGGAGTGCCAGGGTAACTGATGCTTCTTCTGGGCTCCTGAATGCACATCCACATACACGGGCAAAGCATCCATACATTATATAAAATAATTAAGTCATTTCTTAAAGGTTGCTTTTCTTTCCATTTTTGCTATGTTAAATCCCAAAGCCAAACCAACATTGGTTGAGTAAGATGCCCACAACTCTAATGATCATAAAATCTGATTGAAGAAAGAAAAGGAGGGAAAAAAGGTGAAAGTACCCTTGGCTCTTAATATGCCAATACTTTTTTCAACAGTAAGAAAATAACAGACTCCGGCTAAAAACACACCCAAGTTCACAGACAGAAACATCTCAAAAATAACCACAAGCTTTTATTCAAAGACTCTGCCAAGGACTCTGTATTGCGGTCAATAGGGCGGTTGTTGAGCAGCCATGGGCCAGGACATTTGGCAGAATATGTCACCTGGAGGCTGCTCAAGCATTGCAAGACCATCAGACCTGATGCTTATGCCTCCCTCCCACATGGTGCAGCCATAAACTGGCAGCAATAATTAGATAAAATGGGTTTTATAGGTGAGTTCCATTTGGCAATGTTTATAGAGGCAGCCACAGGAATATTACATGAGAAATATAATAGATTATTTTGTTGTAGTAGATGCTATCCATAAATTTGTTATTAAGGATATTATGGATGTTAATTTAATGTCTTCATACATTTATTTTCTTATTTTATAGTAGATCTTTTTGGCCGAGTTCACAAAAGATTGCTTTGTAGAAAAAAAATTGCTATGGATCTAATATCAAATCAATTATACAAAATTTCAAATACTCTTTAAGTAATAAAACTGTGACTTAGAACAGAAGGCAAGTCTTTGTCTCTAAATAATTCACTCATGTGACGGCATCATAATGTATTCAGAAATGCAATGCTGTTTCTGTTTTAAAGTGTTAAGTTGCATTTTACCATTTTAGTGAGGTAAATTATCTGTCAAACAAAGTGACCATGTAGCACAACATGAAAATTATCTCCTAGAGAAATGTTGATTTTTTGAAGAACACACAGAGGACTTTCAGGGTAAGATACTGCTATCTGAAAGTGTTCAATGCCCTCAGTCATCAGGGAGATGTGTATTAAAATTGCTTAGAGGTCCCATCTCACCCCACTTAGAACGGCTACTGTCAAGAGAATGAAGGACAACAAAGGCCTGTGAGGATGTAGGGACAGGGGAAGGTTTACACAGTGCTGCTAGGTTTTTTAACTGACGCAGCCTCTATAGAAGCAACATGGAACAACTGAGCCAGTTATATCAGCCCTGAGCACAAACTTCAGGACTGTAAATCAACATACCATAGAGATGCTTACACATCCATGTTTGTTACTGCATTGGTCACATTAGCTAAGGGATGAATGGAATCACCTTCACCTTCGATGCTGAATAAAGTGAATAAAGAAAATGAGGTACAGATGCATAAAGGAATTGTTTTGTTCATAAAAGATAAAATCATGGAATTCTTGGGAAAACACATAAACTAGAGATGAATAGGGGAAAGAAAATAAGCAAACTGAGGAAAACAAATACCATGTTTTAACTTATATATGGAATCTAGAGTGTGTGTGTGTGTGTGTGTGTGTGTGTGTGTGTGTGTGTGTTTACATGTCTGTGTAAGGTGCATATGTGGTGTGTGTATGATGTGGTGTATGTGTAGTGTATGTGGTATGTGTGATATGTATGTGTGTCTGTGTCTGTCTGTGTGTGTGTGTGTGTGTGTGTGTGCGTGTCTGCGTATGTTTTAGGATGAAAGTAGGAACAGCCATGAGAGGGGAAGAAAGTCTCTTAAAGGAGGATTTAGGAGGGAAGAGAAAGGGAAGGGATTTCATATGATATGAAAGCAGGGGAGGACTCTTTGGGGGAGGAAGAGAATCAGCAAGGAAGGAAGAGAAAGAATGGGGAGGAGCCCCAGGAACAGAAGTGGAAAAGAAACAGAGTAAGATGACATAAGCATGAAAAGGTCAAAATGAAATCCATCATATGCTTACCCAAATATTCTTTAGAAGAAGAACAAAGAGACTTAATTATTTGGAAGGATATGTATTTTAAAAGACATTTCTTGCAGGCCGATCCCAATAAATTACCAAAAGGATTTAGATTTAAGCAAGCACAACCTATAATATATGGTAGGAATAGAACAAAGCATCTACCAGTACCCCAAATGCAAACACATTGAACAATAATCTTCTCAAGAATTTGAAATTCTAATAATAAAGAAAACTTTGATCATTAAATCCAGAGCATAATTTTCTAGCCTATATATGATACTCTTACAGGTTTAATACTGACACAAACTATTTCGGTCTTGCTAAGGAATGTGTAATTTCCAACTATCACATGAATAATTTTCTTGATAGGAAATCAATCTTCTTATTTAGAAATACCACGACATTTTAAAAATTTAATTGAGGGGTATTGTAAGCTACAGTCAACAATGCTGAACAAATTCTGTTGGATTTAATATTAAAAAAAAAATCTGGGTGGGAGACTGGAAAACTGGCTCAGCAATTAAGAGCATTGGATGATGCTCTTCCAGAGCATGTGGATTTGATTCCAGTACCCATGTGAAAGTTCAGAACCATTTGTAATCCCAGTTTTAGGCTACCCAAGGCCTTTTTCTGACCGCTGAGTACATCAAACATCAAGCTGTACACAGACATACATGCAGGCAAAGCATACATACATAATCCAAACAAACAAACAAAAACAAAAATCCGACTTAGTTCACTAATGACCATTATTAATAGGCCTGAGATTTCTCTTTCAGCAGAAATAAACACAGGACACCAGGACAACATAGAAATGGAAGAGAAGATAAATGGAAACGGCATGAAAATAACCAAATACTTAATAAATCCCACCTGTCAATATCACTGTTTTCCTCTTGAGAAAGCCTTCCTTTGCTTCAAATTTTCTCAGTGCAGAAGCATTTAGCGCCTACCCTCAGATTTTTCTTTGATGTATGAAGTTTATAATGAAACGTGAAACCCTCTCATCTATCAAGATTGCCAACTAATTTGTTTGAAAATGCAAACAAATTCAAGTAAGTATGTTTGGTACTTGATTCCAACAATAAAACTTATTAAAGCTCTGTTAAAATAACAGTAATGAGGAATGATAGTGAATGTGTGCATTCAGCTGATTGTATTGGAGGGTTGTGGTTTCTCTTTTATAATGAATATGCGGAATGTCTGGCAACTACTAAAGCCTCAAGCAAAAACCAAACAAACAAAAACCAAACCAAAACAAACAAACAAAGAAAACAACCCTCTGGGAAGAGATTTATAAATATGATCATTTTTGCAGTCTGAGCAGTGAAGCAGTGAATAAATAGTATGTTTCATTCTATGCCTTTATGGCAAGAGGAGTTGTAGGAGACTTTGATAGAACTGAAACCTACAAAGGGCTATTTCATCTAGATGTGCTTGCACTTTCATCACACTTAAATTGCATTTTCTTTAATACTGTTAAACAGTTTCCATCATGGAGCTAGTCTAAGGAATGAATGGGATATGTTTCTTTAGCAAATCATGTCACCAGGCTTGGTTTCTTACCTGCGTTATTTTGTTCACCTCTCCAGAATCCCTTAAGTAGGCAAGAATTATTAGCTCGGTTTTATTTCTCATAAAAACTTAGCTTATATAGTTCAGTCAAGGAGAATGATTTCCACTGGTCTCCAATACCAGCTTTTCAGCTACTATCTTTTCAGGTCTAGGAATTTTTCTGGGAAAGCTTTTGACACTTTGACTTATGACTGACCACTAGTTATCTTTGATGTCAACAGTGTTTGTCAAACCTCAACTTCATTTCCCCCAGAGTGTTCCAAGGCTTTTGAACAGGGTCCTAGTCTTTCTTTTATTTGGGTCCAGCTTTGCAGACAGACTCTCCACCCTGTGCCTTTCTTTCAGATAACTAAAAATCAAAACTTGGAGCTTCCTCTGTCAAGCTGGCCCTTCGATGTGTCGGTTTTTAACATGAAAAGTTACTATTGACATCTAGTTCACATGCAAATATGCCATCAGATAGACTCAAGGATGAATGCTAAATCTATTTGGAAGCTCACTATGATGCTAAAAAGGGCTAGCACAGTTCATGGGGATGAATTTATTTCTACAATAACATTAACCAGAGACACTGATCACAAGATGGGCTTATTCTAGGTCTGGAGGGAGGCAGCATTTCACAGTAAGGAGATTTAATGCTTCCTGCAGAAAGAATAGGGTTACCATTGCTTGTTTTAATTTCACAAGAGGACTAGGCACAGCTTATTTGGTGATACCTGTGGCAGAATCTGTGATGGGGCAGGAGTGGCGAGTATGCCTTTCTTCCTGCTGTGGCTGTAGAGGCTGCTGAGGTCCGGAAAAAACACAGCCCAAGCCTCATGGCTTCCCGGAAAAAACACAGCCCAAGCCTCATGGCTTCCCGGAAAAAACACAGCCCAAGCCTCATGGCTTCCCGGAAAAAACACAGCCCAAGCCTCATGGCTTCCTTAAAGAGCAGCTGCACAAGACCTACAGTAAAGTGGCAATTTATGTCTAGATCCCTCTTGAGCTGGCAAGCGAACAGAAATGTTTCTTCCCAGAGGCAGAACTGAGAGAGAAAAAAAACAAAATCTTGCCTTCCATGCAAGGTAGTAAATATTTGAGGATGTTTAGAAGCAAATTGATTTTTTTTTTAAACAAACAAAAACACAGCCTTTCTATGCACTGCTCAGGGTCCCCCGAGGTACATAAGGAAGCTGGTAGATGCTATATCAAAATCTGAGAAGAAAAAAATATATCTTACTTTCTCTGTCTCTCTCCAAACTGAGATTCATTACAGGAAGGCCTTTGGGTAGAAGAGCCAAATTCAGCACCAGTATTACCCAAGGACAAGCTACTCCATTCTCAGTAGGAGACTTCCCAGAGTTCTGTGGTCTGTGGGGAAGCAGCAGGGTAACTCCCGGCAATCTGACACTATTTCTGAAATTTCTACATGGTCAAGGAAAGCTCCTTATATTATCCACTGCAGTGTTGTGAGAGGGCACCTGATTTATGTTCTTGACTACAATTAGCTTACTGCCCAACCATAATACGTTTCAATTGCAGCACTGTCATACTGGAAAGGGAATTCAATTCTTTCATATTTCTGAAATAGCATAAAAACCACTTACAATCTCATTCTTTACCCAAAATGGACCGCTATCAGTATAATGAAAGGACAGAACATGGCATAAAGGATGTCTTCTGGAAATTACTAGAATATAAAACTTTATGAGTCATAAATAAAATGTATAAGCCTCGTAACACTGTGGAGAACACATCCTGGATGTAGATCATTCTAAAAACACTGATTGTCAAAATAACTAACTGCTGTTCTCCTGTTTCATCTGTGCTGTTACTACCGCCCACGGCAAAAGCAAATGCTTCGAAGTGCTGCTTCAAGGGTAGGGCGTAAGCAAAGGGGATGCCAGGAAACGACTGTGTGTGTTCCTGTGTGCTTCAGAGCAGAAACAGATGAGCCCTAAACTGGTGACAACAGCATATTCAGGAGGCTGAGACAGGAGGGAGCTTTGAGGCTGAGAGTTTGAGATAGGCCTGGGCATCATAGGAAGATCCTGTTTCTCACACACGAATGTCCTTTGCAACACAAAACCCTTCCAATTGCCTTCCCTTATATGTATCAAACCAGTTTTGCTCAAACCATCATCTATTATTATATCACCATTTGTAAATTATCATGAAACAGTGAGATTACTCAGCACAATGTAAGGCTGGTAAGAAAACAGAAAGTATATATATATATATAATATATATATATATATATATATATATATATATAGAGAGAGAGAGAGAGAGAGAGAGAGAGAGGGTGGGGGGGGGATAAAACCTTTATGCTTTCAGAATTCTACTGAGGTAATTAACAGCAGAGAATGGTATAGTGGCCAGGCAGCATTTTGTATGCTATGCTTGTGATATACTTTATGCAACTTCATTCTGCTCTGGCTATAAGACTGGTATATTACTATATTTGCTTCATCAGATAGGGAACGGAATGTCTAGAGATTTCATAATATATGTTGTGGTTCTCAAAGTTGGATACGTGGTAGACTTGGGCACTATCTCTCATTAGTATTATTAGATTATGGGCTCTTAATTATATTGCTATATAAATTATTATGAGATAGGAAAAAATAACCAAACCCATTGTTAGCTCTCATAGGAACAATAACAATACAGCAACCAGGAGCAGTGACTATCTGGACCCTTTATTAGCTCCCATAGGAACAATACAGCAACAAGGGCAGTGGCTTTCTGAGGGAATATTAGCCCTCTTCTTTAACCACTTGGATTATTCTAATTGAATCAGCCTGGCCTTGGTTTACTAGTCCAGTTTTGCCATCTACCAACAGTTGTAGCCAATCTTCTTTAAAATTTCCATTTATTAAAGCAGCTTTAAATGCTTATATATTGACTCTAAAATGTCATCCCATTCACCAGGGGTGGTAGTGCATACCTTTAATCCCAACACTCCAGAGACAGAGGCAGAGGCAGAACCAGGTAGATTTCTGTCACTTCCAGGCCAGCCTGGTCTATGTAGCCATGGAGTTCAAAACCAGGC
Organism: Phodopus roborovskii; assembly: GCF_943737965.1. Classification (NCBI taxonomy): domain Eukaryota; kingdom Metazoa; phylum Chordata; class Mammalia; order Rodentia; family Cricetidae; genus Phodopus; species Phodopus roborovskii. The sequence goes on from NW_026125397.1 coordinate 13,337,989, forward strand.
AGGGCTTCATAGAGTTACATAGAGAAATCTTGTCTCAAAAAAAGGAAGTTATTACATCCAATAATGGCTGAAACTTATACCGATTTGCCCTGATTTTCATGGTTGCTAATATAGGCTTTGTGTTTATCTATTTGTCTTCTGATCCAGCCATCATTCCCTATCTCCTGTACTTCATTCTCCACTTTCCAGTTTCGCATATTTTAATCACTATCTTAACTTTTAACATTTTTCCTTCTTAATGAGAGTAGAGTCAACTTCCAGCCGTCCATATCTTTATTGTTCCTTCTTCCTCCAAAGTATAATACTTAAAAAAAATTGCCTATATAATGTGTGATTTTTTACTTCATCTGTGATATTCATCATTATGTCTTAGCAGGAAAAGAACACAGGAGTTCTCCTCCTTAGTCTCCTCTTATGGCTCTCTATACCACTGAACATCAAAAAAGTTCTCTTGTGTTCTGCTGCTTCCTCACTAGTAATATGACATAAGAAGCACAAAATAGACAATAAAACACGGTAGCAGACACTGTGTTGTGTGTGCTTGTGTGTATGCACTTGTATGTGTGGTGTGTGTCAATATGTATGTTGATAATAGATGCATGCTTGCAGGTGCATTTTTACATGTGGGAACATGCATGTGGAGGTCATTGTTCAACCTAGAATAGTGTTCCTCAAATCCCATTCCTTTGGTTTTCTGAGACAGGTTCTGTTATGGGAACCTGAGACTCACAAATTAGTTTAAGATGGCTTGTCATTGACCCCAGAAACCCACCTGTCTGCTAGGTTATAAGTGTAATCCATCATGCCTCGCTGTTTTTTGTTTGTTTCTTTGTGGGTCCTAAGGATGGATCTTAGGTCCTTATATTTGCTCAATAAGTATTTTATTAACTGAGCTATTTCCCAGAACCATTACCTCAAATTTCAGAAGAAAAAAAAATTTTTTGGTCCTCTTTGAATTTTCCTTATGACCTTGGAGATATGATGAGATGGAAAGTTTCCAGTATTCATTTGAGTCACTGCTTTATTTCACCATCCAGTGTAATATAAAAGAATCTGTTCCTGTTGTTGGGGAATCCTTTCATACTCCATGTTTTCATCCCTAATTATATTTCTAACCATCATCCAAGCTTTGCACCCATACCTCAGTCTTTGTTTACCATTTTATGTCTTTCATCTTAGTCTCTTAAAACAAGATTATGTGTGTTGTGAAGAAATACCATGAAAAGGAAATCTTATAACAGGAATCAATTAATTTGGGGCTTGCTTACAGATTCAAAGGCGTAGTTCGTTATCTTCATGATAGGGATCATGGCAGCATGCAGCAGTTGAGACCTACATCCTGATGCACAGGGAGCAGAGAGAGAGAGAGAGAGAGAGAGAGAGAGAGAGAGAGAGAGAGAGAGAGAGAGAGAGAGACAGAATCTTGCCTTGGCTTTTTAAAGCTGAGGAGACAGGAGCACATCTTTGAAACCTCAAAGCCCACTCCTAGTGGCACACTTCCTTAAACAAAGCCATATCTACTCCAACAGGCCATCGCTGAATACTTGCCAATGCTTCCCCCACAGCTATTGAACTGAGGACTAAGCATACAGATATATACTATCTGTATGGCCATCTCCATTTAAGACACCGCATTCTGCTCCCTAACCCCCATGGACTTGGAGCCACATCATAAGGCAAAATGCATTCAGGTAAACTTCAAAAGTCCCTGTAGTCTTTCTGTTCTAAGACTGTTTCAAAGTCTAAAATCTTTTCTGAGACTCAAGACAATCTCTTTAATGTGATCTCCTGTAAAACTAAATTCATTTGACGATCACATACTTCCAACATACAACTGCATAGAGTATTCATTAATATTCCAGAAGGGAGAGAAAGAAATATAGTTAAGAAATACTGGACGAAAGCAAGAATAAAAACCAGCAGGAAACCTCCAACTTCTGCATCTCTGTCTGACATCAAAATGCTCTTCAGATCTCCAACTCCTTTTAGTGTTGTTAACTGCAACATACTCTCACTCTTGGGATGGTTGCACACCAGCTCTGAAGAACTCCTTGGCAGATATCTTAAGGCTCTAGTATCTCTAATATGTTGGGGTCTCCAACGTAGGTCAAACTTCATCTTCACAGCTTCAGGCTTCCCTACAGAGACACCCCTAACACATTGGCTTCAGCAGTTGTTCTTGGCCAAAAAGGCAAAGTCCACAACCTCTTTCTTGTTTCCTAAAGTCTAAAGCTGTAACAATGTGGCTGAAGCTTCCAATTTCTTCTACTCGCTTGGGCTTTAACCTGCATTTCCAAAAGCTATGGTTGATAGTTTTCTTTGCTACTTAAGCTGTCTTTTAATTCTGTTTCACAACTTGGCTGGGTGGGGTCTTAGCCTTGAGGTCACCAATTTCTTCATTCCGTTTAGTATCAAGCTTTCCTTTAGACTTTTAATATCCTTGAGCACTGGAACTTCTGGTTTTCTCATTACATTTCTTGGTGCTCCCTTTTCCCTCAAGTTGCACATTTTATATTTTTCCTTGCTGTGTTTACTTCTTTTTATTACAGATCTGCATAAAAGCGATCATTAATAACCACATGACACAGTCAATACTAGGGCGTCTTAAAATTTCCTCTGTCAAAGCCATTAATCCAACAGTGTTCAATTTAGTCTCTGACACATTTTTAGGACAAGGGAAAAAGCAGTGACATTCTTTGCCAAAACACCACAAAATGGTTTCTAAGCAAGTTGTTAATAAAATGCCTCTTTGAACCCTCTTGAGCTGGGCCCATATTGCTCTCAGCATTACTATGTTTTAAGCTGTTATTACAATGGCCTATTAAGCCCGGCTTAAAGTGTTCAATGGTTTCTCTAGTCCAGAGTCCCAAAGTCTTCCTTATTCCTCCAAATAACAGCATGGTACCAACTTCTGCCTTACTCACTATTTTAATGCTGTGAAAAGACACCATGACCTAGGCAATTCTTTAATGTGAAAGTATTTACCTGGGACTGGCTTGCAGTTTCAGAGGCTGACTCTGTTATCATCATGGTGGGGAGCATCGCACATATTCGGCAACAGCAGTTGAGAACTTTATCCTGATCTATAGGCAGCAAAGAAAGATAAAGCCAACGGGTTTGGCCAGGGATCTTGAAATCTCAAAGCACAGCAGTAGTGGTACACCTACTCCAACAGGGCCATACCTCCTAATCCTTCCCTGGAAGACTGTCAGTGGAAGGCTAAGCATGTACATATGTGAGCCTATGCTGGGCATTCTCACTCATACCGCCACACTATGATTACCACCTCCCATGGTTCTTCATGGCCTTCAGTCCTATCATTGCTATCAATTGGCCAACCTAGGACTAAAATCTAGAACCCATAGAAAAACCTATGAATCAAACATTAGAGTACTCAATAAATACCCATTACAAAAAATTAACTTGTAGAGTTTAAAAACTGAGCCAAAAAATAAGCAAAAAAAAAATAATAATAAAAGAAAAATTGATGCAAGGGACTGGAGAGAGGGTTCAGGTTAAGAGGAACTGCCACTTGTGGAGAATATCCATGTTTCCTTTACAAGACCCACATGGTATCTCACAACCACCCAAAGCTCAAGTTCCAGGGAATCCAATGCCCTCTTCTGATTTAAACATGCTCCAGGCACACATGTGGTAAACATAAAACATAAAGGCAAATACTAATACACCACAAAATAAAAATAAATCCTCAAAAATGGACTTAAATCAATGTTCTTAAAATCTATTTAATGAATACAATTATATAGTATACATACATATATAAATATATATAATAAACACAATAAACACATTATATTTTTACTATCTGTACCAACTATTAACAATTAAAGTCCTGCCCTCAAACAGAGAAACATTCCACATTCATTTTCTTCACCTTAGAAGATATTTGACAAAACACCACTATGGAGATCCAAGGTTGCAAACTTAGTGTGTATTTCATAGCATACAAGTCTACATTTCAGCAGAGTGACTGATGATTGGTGGATGTGCTCTTTCAGTGACTGGCCACATCGCTCCACCCTCTAAGCCTATTATTCTTTCAGATATAACAGAACTGAAATGAGGATAGCTAATGACCCTCTATAGGCCTCTTTATTGTTCAACTGAGAGTAAAAATTGCACATCCATAATTTTAATTCAAAATCTAGAAATGGGTTCTCCTTTATAAATATGGGAAATCAAGAGCCAGACAGGTCAGCAAATGGGCATTTCTGAGCCAGTTTGCTGAGTGGTAAATGAAAAGAAAGCATCACTGAAAGAAATTGAACCGATGCCTCCCCAGAAAACATGAATGCCAAGAAAGCACAACATTCTTGTTGGTGATAAGAAGGAGGTTTTAGTCATCTACATATAATGCAATCATGTTCTCCTAATCCAAAACCTAAACCAAAGTGAAGCCATAGATCTCATCTCTAGTCTATGAAGACAGGGAAATAAGAAAGCTTCAGAAGTCTGAAATTAACTCATAAATTGTGGTGTGTTAATCTACACAAATAACAACAAAAAACACTTCGATGCTAAATGAGCATGAGGAAGAGTAGCCACTGCTGTTGTGAGTTCAGCTATTATTCAGAAGAGCTAGAGCTATGGCAACTGGTAAAATGCCACCTTAAAAATAACAGATGTTCAGTACAGATGAATCAGACCTGGCTGACCTTATACAAAGATGCCTTCTGGGACTTTCATAACTAGAGGGGAGAAGTCAAACTATATGGCTTCAAAACTTTGAAAGCATAGACTTGCGAAAAGTCTAATAAAGTTGGTCACTATCAAGCAAATGGCAAGGCATTCTGAAAAATGCTAGGGTCCTTCATAATTATGCTAAATAAATTTTGCCTGAACTTTAGCAAAGCTGAATGATAGCAATATGTTTAAAATGTGGTTTAATGAACAATGTATGCCTGCTGTTGAGATTTATTTCCCAGAAGAAAAATTCTGTTCAAACTACTACGTGTCTTAGTCACTATTCTATTGCTCTGAAGACACACCATGACCAAGCAACACTTACAAAAGACAGCATTTAATTGGTGCTTGCTTACAATTTCAGAGGTTGAGCCCATTACCATCATGGTTGGGAATCAATCCTGTAATATTTCTGAGGAATGCATGGACTTAGAAGTGGCTATGATCCAGCTTTTGAATCAGTAACTTTAGGCACACAAAAGTATGGAATGTTTGGGATAGGCACTGAAGTTCATGGAAGGGTGGAGAAAGACAAGCTACTGTCATTGTCAGTACCGGGGTCTTAGTACCCCCATAGCTTTGCTGAGAGCCGGCATGTCCGTACCATTCTATCCATAACAGCTCATCTTCAAAAGTTGGTTTCACCTCCTAATTTTAATTAAAAAAAAAAAACTCTCAAACATTTTGAAGCTGACATTTAATGTTTTTATGTGAGATTAAATTACAAAGGTTGTATATTGAAGATATCATAAGCCTTAATATTTTAGAATAATCTACAATATAATTTTAATAAACATAAAGTAATTTAAAAATTACATATAATAATATGAATAAATAATATTTCAATAGTCAAAGCTTTATATCAGTCTTACTAGCTTAAGTCCCTTTCATATTTCCATCTCCAGTGGATTGTATCAAAGCACACAAACTTATTATATACATATTTTCATTTATCATATAACTCTGCAGTAAAAATGAATCAATGTGATATTTTTAATTTGTCTGTGACCACACAACTATAGTAGTTAAAAATGTTTCTTCTGAGTTGAGTTATAATCACAATTAGAAGAGAATTTAATTAAGTGAACATTTAAAATTATAATCTTTGTTTATTATTATTGTTGTTGTTGTTATGGTTTTCTGAGATAATATTTCTCTACATAACAGTTCTGGCTGTCCTAGAACTCCCTGTGTAGACCAGGCTGGTCTTGAGCTTGCAGAGATCCACCTGTCTCTGCCTACCAAGTGCTGGCATTAAAGGCATACACCGCCACTATCTGTCTTAAGATTGTTACTGACTATGGGAAATTAATCTTTTAATTATATTAGTGGAATTGTTTTTCCCACATCTGTTTCACATATTCTGTATATGACAAATATTGCTTATTAAGATAAAGAGGCAGGGCCCCAGCATCAATCCTGTTTGGTTTTTATTGCTATGACTTTGTCCACATAAATAAATAGGAATGGAACCATGGGCCTTTCATTACAGTAATGTCAGCCACGTATTGACCTACTTTTCAGTTATATGCCAAGAGTCACTGATCCTTCATCAAAAATTATTTTAATCATAGGTTGGTTGACAACTCCATTAAGTTGCTCTGCAATTTTCCTTCAAGTACAGAACTCTAAACCACTTGAATTAGAGATAGATTTCTTACCAGTTGTCACAGTCATCTCCTTGTCAATACTACAACCAATCTCAATCTCCCTTTCTCTCTGTCTGCCTCCCTCTTCTTCTCTTCCTCTATCTACTTCCTTTCTCCCTCTCTCTTCCCCTTCCTTCTTCTTCAAAGCTATCAGAGGTCACAGTGAAAAACTCCTCATATGTGTTCAGGAAGAGGCATACACTTTAAAGTCAACCACAGAGGTGCATAATTGTAATTTTAGATTATATCTATAGTCATTAATTTCTCCTAAATGTGTTCTAATACTGTAAAAGAGCACAAAATAGATCTGTATTAAACCCAATTATCTGAAAGTTCTCCCAAAGATCTTTCTAATAGAATCAAATAAACACACACTGACACACTTCATAAGTCTTCAGTCATTTAGTCTGGTTTTAATAGGACTATTCAGAGAATTCCATGACTTATTTCCTCCACAAGATTTTATTATCCAGACAAATAATGCCATTAAACCAGTCACTCATAGCAGCACTTTGCAACTTGTAGGTCATGACCCCTTTGGGGGTCAAATGACCCTTTCACAAGGGTCATGTATCGGATATCCTGTATATCAGATATTTACATTATGATTCATAACAGTAGCAATATTACAATTATGAAGTAGCAACAAAAGAATTTTATGGTTGGGGAGGGGTCACCACAAAATGCAGAACTGCATTAAAGGGTCACATTAGGAGGTGGAGAACCACCATCTTAGAGTATTTGGAAAGCAAGTGGATTGGTTCGTTATTTGGGTTCTGCTTCATAAGAAATACAGAACTGACTCCAAGACAATCTGCATTGTGACTATCATAATGTCTCAGGTAGTTACAGGGAATTACTAGGACTGTGGTCAGTCGCTAGTGTTAACAGCACTCTTGCTTTAGAACCCTGCAAGGCGGAGATCTTCCAATGCAGCAAATGCACAGAACTGTCAAAAGCAAATATGCTCACTAAGCACAAAAACTAAGAAAACAAAAGGTTTCTTCCTCTTATTAAATCAAACACAGGAGTCTCCTTCCCACCCAGCAAACACTCATTCTACTTTTATTTGTGCAATGTAGCCCTTTTATCGGGGTTAATTTCAGGTTTTCTACATTTATCATATAATTGGCATAACATTAAATCATTGTTTGAGGAATTGACTATTAACTAAAATTACATGAAAATATTCTGCTTCTAATTTGTGAGTTGATGTCTTTATATGATTTGTTGATTTGTTAGTATTTTTTCTATAAAAAGTAAATCATGGCTGATCCTTTATCTTTATCTACCATAGCAAATGAAAAATAATTAGTACATACACAGAGGAGGAATGAAATATCTCTTTACTCCTTGCTTTAAAATCACCTTAAGGAATCGAGTTGCATCCCCAGCCCTGTAGACAACCCGCAGGGTCCTGCCTTCCCTCTTGTCCTCCATTCCCTGGGGACATCATGGAACCTCTCCAGACCCAGTTTTCCTCCTAGACCCTAATCCTCCGTGTCAGCCACCAATAGGCAGCGAAGCGCTCTGCACCTGGGAATCTTCTGCTCATGGTGACCTAGGAATCAGGTAGGCAATCTTCACTCTCCCTCTTGTTGCCCATTACAAAGTCCCAAGTCTCATCCCAGCCCTGTTGCAGGCAAAGTGAAAGGTTTCCTTCACACTGAACGTGTTAACAGGCTAAACTTCACGAGAGCAGTGGTGTTTTCTACCTCAGCTACTCATGAGATCATCTAGGAACAGTCAACTTTAAATGCCTAGATCCTAATCTCAGAAATACTTCTCTCATTGGCCTTAATGGGGATATGAATTCAATGTGGTTTTGCTTTTAGATCTCTCAGTGTGCTTTTTAACTTGAATTCAAGATTCACAGCCATTGATCCAAAGTTGCTTCATATTATTAGAAGGAGTTATAGAGACTGTTTACAGACATGAGGCTACACGAAAAGGATACTGCAGCAGGTATGAGGGTCTTGCTTTGTGCCTTGGACACCAGAGACCAAAGCAGAAGAACAGAAAGGGAAGAGAAATCGTAGCTTCAATGTTTGCTAGTTTCCTAGTTCTACCTCCTAGGAACATGCTTGTAGACTCTTTTACAAGGGGGGATGTCTAGCTTAAACAAATAAACATGAAGCAAAAAAAAAAAACAGAAAACCTCACTCTCTTTCTTCAACATTTCTTAAATTGCTTACTCAAAACAAGGATAAAATAATTCTACCCTTCTCACATTTTGGTTTAGTATGTGATGTCATTCTTTTGATATGGACTGCAACATAATTTATCTAAAAATGTTGTTTTCAATTTTTTAACCCTATTCAAAACAGTTCCTTAATTTTTGTAGCATATATACTTTTTATACAGCTTCTTAACAATTTACTAATTAGTAGGAGTCCATATTCATAAAGGAAAATTGAGTATATAATCTGAACAAAAAAGGTATTAACCCTGCCTTATATTCTATACTCTGGTCTACTCATACTTATTCTTCCCACTTTTGAGACATTACATTACTTTCTAGCCAAAATTCTTTCTTAATTCTTATCCTTTTGGCTTACAATAATCTCTTTCAATATTTCTTTTTTTTTTCCATAAAACTCTTCCTTCATTTCAAAAGTAGGGTTTTCCTGCCCAAACACAAGCCTGGCAAAATCAATGTCGATAGAACATACCCTAGCCAATCACAGTACTTTTTTTCTAGCTGCTTAATGACCAGTTTGTTGATTCTTTGAGAGTTTATTGCAAACCTGGGCTTCACTGCTGTGTGTCCATAAAACTTTTTCAGTATCTGAATGCATTCGAGCGACATGTGGGATTGTATCACAGGGATTTATTCATCTTCGCTGGAGAGAGTGTTGGGTCACTTGACAAATCAGCAGTGCAGGCTTACTTCACTATGCAGCTTTATAAAATTCCATGACAACAAATTTGTAATCTACTGCAGATTTGTTTTTCAGTTAATATCATGACTGGTAATAGATTATTTTTGAATGTTCATTATTTTTATTATACTTATTGTTGATTCTTATATTTTGTATTTAAAATTATAGTAAGAAACTTATAACCACCCCAGTCAATACATGTTTCAACTGTATATATCATTTGCAAAAGACTGAAATAAGTCATATCACAAGCCGTCAGTATTCAGTGATCTCAAATGGTTCCCTAGGTCAAATTTTAAACATTGTCTCACTTATTGAATTTATAAAAGAAATACCAATAACAATAATTAGCAGCTTTCCTGGGTATTTATATTGTTTACCCTTAATCTAACAAACTGCTAAACTTCATAAGATCCATGAGTAGTTTCATGTGTAAAGGGTAAGTAGTTTACAAAATACATATATAAATTAAGTATGAGAAGATAATGTATATATACATATATGCACACATGTGGGCAGGCATACACACACACACACACACACACACACACACACATTTCCTTTTTACCATTACAGTGTAGGTTAAGGCAACATTTTAGATTTGCTTGTGTGTTGTTCTAATAGACATTTGATGTTATAGATAGTAAAGTCTTTTACAGTTTCCAGTTTCAATATAATTATATGTGAGCACCTGTGCATAATTACTACTAGAAAAAGTAGGAACTGCAGAATCAATAGGTATAACCACAACATCAATAACAATCAAATACAACATGAGACTTTACACTAAAGAATGTAGTCTCACAAAACAATGATTCACCCTTACTCTTTGCTAGAAGAAAATTCATTTTAAAAAATGAAGAAAAAACTGGATAATAGTTCCAGAACCAATACCCAGACTAGAAAAACACAACTTCATGTTTTTGTCATCATTTGAATCAGAATACATATTACCAATTAATATTTAGTTTTTTTCTCAATGCTATAAATATTTGAGACTGGAGAGAAGGTAGATGATCTGTGAGGAAACCGGCAGATTAGAACACATTTTGTAATCTAGAAGTCATTCAATTTAGAAGTTACAAGACTGGCCAGGTAGTAGTGGTGCAATCTTTTAATCCCAGCATCCTGGAGGCAGGGGCAAGTTAACCTCTTGAGTTCCAGGCCAGTCTGATCTATAGAGCAAATGCCAGGTCTGCAAGGGCTACACAGAGAAACCCTGCCATGAAAAACCAAACAGCAACAAAGTAGAAGATAAAAGACTGGTAATATGGGGAAAATTTTGTCAAATACAAAACGTTTGGAAACTAGTTTCAGACAACGTCATAGACAAGGGGAAAGTTATGCCCCTCTACCCCCCCCCACACACACACATTTTCTCTGCCTCCTTCCCTCTATCAATCTGATCCCTTGTTTCCCTCCTTTTCCTCCTTCTCTCATAGGCACAGGAGTCTGCAGACACAGAACTAGATCCTTGCATCCCGTTTGACTACTCAAGATCACTAATAGCCTCTCATGGGAGTGCCATCTAGGGCAGCTGAAGGAAGGCCATCTGACCAAGACATGTTCTTAGTATATAACATTCTCTCCCCTCCCCTTCAATAAATAGATAAATGTAGTATTATCAGAGGGTTTCTTTTTCTTTTTCTTTTTTGGACATATCAACAAAAAAGACCCACAGGTATTTCCAAAGTAACCTTTTCAAATTCAAGGTCATACTATTCATGCTACAAAAGCCTCCTTTTCCCAAAATGTTTCCAGCCATGGTTAATAGGCCAGGGATTCAGGCAAGCTGGCTTTTCTGGCATTATAGTTTATCCACCCTCTTCCCCACTTCCCCCAGCCTGTCACACAACAATCACTGAGTAGCAATATGTAAGAAATAATTGAGGAAAAAGGAAAATGCAGAGGAATGACAAAATGAGAAGAAATGGATCAGAAAGAGCAAGAGAAAGGTAAAGAAAGGAAATGTGGTCATATTGAAGCTCAGATTCACTGTTCATTTCTCATTTTCATTCATCTAGATAACCTTTTGTTCACGAAATACTATTTTTTAATTGAATTAGAGCAACAGCCTTCTATTGTTTCCCACTATGGACCACAATTCTCTTGTCTCTCAAAACTGCCTTTCGTAGTATTAACTTTGTTTTTCTTGTATTCTTTATGTTTGCAGTTATGGTTACCTTTGCTTTTGATTTATTTAATAGATTCTACAACATATAAATATTATAAAAACATTTTAGCTTAGCATCAGCCCCATTTCTATGCTTTAATACTCTAGCATACAAAACCAAGACCTTGCCCCTGTCTCCTAATCACTTGAGCCAAATAGGGGCAGGAAGTGGAAAGGTTATCTTTGCCTCTGTTCCTTAAGCTTCAACAACAACTGAAGTTACATAACTAGATTATTTTCATCCCAACTTTATGCAGTAGAATCTCTCAGTAGGAACCTAAATTCCTATCCTTTAGTAATTTGTTCACAATTTTAGAAATAATAAATCCCATTACATGTGAAGGTCTAGAAAAGTTTGTCAAGATACTACAGAATGGATTTTAATGTAAAATGATAAACATTATATTAACACAAGCTTATACTTAGGTGATCAGAAATCCATAGGATTTTATCACCTTCCCCAAAGACTAAGGGATTCATCCCCTCTGGAATCTTAGCATCACCACCACCCAGATCAGAACCCAACAATTCTTCGAATTCCCATGCACTAGATAATACCTGGTCATATTTTTCTTAAATACATTTTAAAAACCTGAATATAACAATGCAGGAACCCTCACATTTTAATAGTCTCTCCAATATCTCTCTGAAACTCATCAATTTCAATAAATATGAATATACCTTGTATTATATTGATCTAGGTCCCCTAACAACATCCACTGCCCTTTCTATTCCCTCTACTTGCCCCTCTTGTGTGTTAAGAAAATCATATTTGAGCCCTCTTAAATTAGTTAAGTACTCTCTAAACCCAGTACAGCTGATTAATAAATCAAATTTGAACAATAATATTTCACTTATATCTTACTAACTCATTTTGTCAAGGCAAGATGCATGGGCTAAGTCCTGTGAGAGAAGTCTACAATGACCTGACACTACAGGCTGTAATGCAGATCTCTCTCTCTTCCTCCTCCTCCTCTTCCTCCTCCTCTTCCTCCTCCTTCTTCTTCTCTCTCTCTCTCTCTACTTCCTCTCTTCTCCATCCTTCACCTCTCTCATTCTCATCCATGCCCCATCTTTCTTCCTCCTTACCTTGCCCAAGACCTTAACTTGCTCTCCATAGATGATGGAGCCAAGTACATATAAATAGGAGGTTTTTGAGAAGGTCTGTACCCAGTGAGGGCCTGCACTGGACAGAATTCAGCTTTAGTGGCCAATAAGATGAACAGCATACCATACTTTGTTTTTATTCTTAGAAAGTTTCTCAAAATGATCACAACTTTCATTGTCTCAGCGTGATAACATTACTAGATGGCACCATTCTTTTAGCACTGATTAAATTAAGATGTTTTAAGCCTATTATGAGAGGCACAAGATACAGGGCTCTTCACCTTTAAAGACTACACCTTCTGCACATAGCACTTACTAATATGTAAAATGACAAAGAATATCAAGGAAAAGCAGAACACTCCAGAGGGTAGGGGGCATGAACTGCCTATTTAATTCCAAAAGTCTTTGTTTTTTTTTTTTTTTTTTTTTTTTTAACTGTTTGTGCTGGGATCCAAATTAAGCACTATGGACATAGGTTAATGAGTCACAATGTGTACAAAGTAAGAAAAGTATGAGATATTGAGAAAAAAAATAGGTAGAACTCATTTTACCACTCAAAGGCAAGGCATTATTTTTAGTGTTGAAATTATGTATAGAAGATGACTAGACTCCCCAAATATCACAATATCTCCTGTTTTGTAATTCCAAAATGGTTTTAGTCTTGAGCATTTGAACACCATAATCTGCTCATATTGCCTGAGTTCTTAGCTCTGATGCCAGTAAATCAAGATGATGTTTCAGCCACGCTGGGGTTTTAAAGTGCCACTTCTCTACCCATGTGTCCGAGCCATTAGTAATGTGTAATTGAAATCTTAATTCCCACCGACTTTGGCAGAGTTAAGCCACTTCACGAAACAGTAATGCTATCTGACGTGCATGACCTTTCTGATTAAAATAACTTGTCAGTTTGACAAAATGCCCCTTCCCTATCTCATTAGCAGAATCAGAGAATCAAGTCTTCAAAAAAGGACATTGATTTCAGGAGATGCCTGAGAAATTTGCTTTGTTCTTGGAGGTTTTATTAGAATAATAAGCTACTCATTCAAATGTCATTATTAGCAAGAACTCCAGTATCTACAATGAAACAGTATGAAAACTTAACAGCAATTATAAATGCAAAATTCAGGTTATCCAAAGTCTATATGAAGACTAAATCCAAATATATTCCCAATTTATTGAGTGCTACAGTTATGCAAATGTTCACAAACTAATTAGACAAATCACTGTCTAAATTTAGTGTCATAATGTTGACTAACTTACAATTGTGTAGACATTTGTAGTAGATAATTGGATGACATTTAAGTCTACAGAGAGAATGAGAAAGAGAGAAAACAATGACACAAGTATGAGCCATTTTTTTTTTTCTTCTTCATTACTTCACATTTGCTATTCAAACCAGACTTGAGCTCAGGACAGTTTGAAGGAGGAAGAGAGGCACAAAGCCAGTGTATGGAAGGCGTATTTTGAAATTAACTGAGCTTCCTACCAAAGCATGGACCAATGGGAGAACAGTGAGTGGGATTTAATAGAGAAAATGCAGAGCAGCACAATGGTGTGTGCTGCGATTGGACTTCATAAATGTAATCATAGTTAGCTGCAATCTTTCTTAAATGGACATTTGTGGACGCAAGGCAAAATTCAAACAGGAGAGAGAAAGAATATGGAAATGGTTCACATTATTCCTAAAGTAGTTGAACATTTAAAATAGCATGGTTATTTCAATGAATTGAACAAGTCTTCCCTGAAGGGGCAAAGAACATGGATATGAGTTGAAATACATTATTTCAAAGTATGTGCATGGTCATGTGTGTTTGTGCTAAAAAGCAGAACTTTAGTATTCTAAATGCACACACACATTTTGTGTTTATCTACCATGCTCATATAGATGTGTACATCTCTCCTCCAGGAGACAATAAGAGCTTTACCCTAAAAGTTCACACAGCATTACAATCAGCACAATTTAACAATGTATTGGAATAAATTCAAATATGGATACCTGCTTTCATGATAAGAGATATGGTCAAGAAAGAACAAATGAAACTAGTGTTTGATCAAAAGAAAAAAAAAAGAATGCCAGTGATGCTATTTATATATTTATTTTTACTACACAAAGATGTATATTCTGAAATTGGAAAGACATTTGTTTGTAAACCCTATCATTCATCCTGTATTGTTTGCCCAAAAATGTCTGAATCACAAACCTGACCAGAACTATAGAAATACTTCCTCTAAATGAAATATATCTAGCAGCTCTACCACTGAGTTAGTCTTCTACTCAGTACAGAGAATCATTAGTTGAAATGTGAGGCAAACTCCTGGAATCCAGTTGCAGAGAGGGAGGACAGATGAGCAAAGCGGTCAAAATCAGGCTACAGAAACTGCTGACCTGAACTAAGAGTAGTTCATGGATCCCAGTCTGATAACTGGGAAACCAACATAGGACTGACCCCCTGAACGTGGGTGTTAGTTAGGAGGACTGAAATATATGGGGCCTCTGGCAATGGATCAGTCTTTATCCATAGTGGATAAATGGATTTTGGGAGCCCATCCTACATAGAGGGATACTCTCTCAGCCTAGACACATGGGGGAGGGCCTAGGCCCTGCTCCAAATGAAATGACAGACTTTGAAGATCCCCCATGGAAGGCCTCACCCCCTCTGGAGAGAAGACATGGAATGGGATGGGGGTTGGTGGGGCTGGACAGGGTAGGACGGGAGGGTGAGGAAACTAGGATTGATATGTAAAACAATCTTGTTTCAAATTTAAATAAAAAATATCATAAAAAGTCACCTTCCTATACTATGGAATGGTCTTCTTTCTTTTTAATTTTTAAATCACTAATAGAGATCTGATTAAAATCAATATTAGGCCTGTTAAAGTACACTTATGAGTAGAAAGGCAATATTCCTATGCTACTTTTCCTTTCTGATTGTTCTAGGTAGAGAAACCCACACTAAGATAAGAAGTGAATTGAGATAGTGAATACATTCTACTGCTGACCTCGTCACTCTTTTATGTGTTCCACTAAATCCTCAGAGAAGAGAATGTGTCAGTAATGATACTGAGAGAAGTCACACGCTTATAGACTTTGTATGCTGAATTTAACTTATTCTAAGAACACCTTGCTTCCAATGCAGTTGCAAATCAATCCCCTAATCCTTACCTGGTTTCAAACATACAGTATGTTATGGTTAACTCTGCATGTCATGTTGGATGATGATTTGAATGAGATTCAATATCAGGATGGACAAATCGAGTAGGCCTAGTTCAATTAACTGGAAGACTAAAGACAACAGAAAGAGGAGATTCTTAGATTTAAAGGAGCTCTTTTGACAGAGTGTCTTCCAACCAGAGCCACCAAGACTCTCCTATGTATCCTTCCCAGCAGCTCTTACTTTGGGTTTTAAGCTTACAAGCACCTATAATCATCCAAATGAGTTGTCCATGATAGATGTGTCTTTCTATATGGACATCTCTCTGGTCTTGATAGGGTCTCAATGTTTCATCCCTATGCAATGCACATCATAGAACCTAACTTCCATATACCAGGAGGAGAACTTTTGAGAGAGAATTAGGGCATTAGAGTGGCACCATCGTAGATGAGATTAGCACTATCACTAAGAACAGACTAGAGACTGGCATTCACCTGCACTAGATAAAGGCAGCCCCTCTGAGAAGGCAGGAACTCAGAGAGCATCCAGTCTATTGGCACCATGACTTTTGATTTCCCAGGCTTCAAAACTATGAGGAACAAGAAACCCTTATTACTTTATGATAGTTCCCCAAAACAAACAAACAAACAAAAAACCCAAAACTATTTCTGTTACTCTGGAGAACCTTACCCAAGATCTATTCATACACCAGCGACTTTTCTAATAGTTCTTTTGATAAAATGAATTCATGAGTCCCATAAATTATAATGAATGCTTCAGAATGCCTTTGCTGTATAAGAAAATGTATTTTAGCTTGTGTAAAATTCATTTAAGCAGTTTCTTAGCCACCTAGAATCCTCTTTATTTCCCCTCTCACATTCAAGTAAAAAAAGAAAGAAAGAAAGAATATAAATTGCATAAGGGGTTTCCTGAGCACCTGCATTCCCTTTAAACATGTACATAATAGTTTATTCATCGTTCACTACCTCTTTGTATGACTTGTTTTATTTTATTTCAGCTGTTATGACCTAAAAGAAGGCATAGCTAAGGAGATGTTCCATATCTCTTCTATTATTTGGGATGAGTTGGTGGCAAGATAGGTTAATAATTTTATTCTCTGCTTCCTTTTAAAACGTTTTTCTATCCCTTCCTCTTAATAACCAAACATACATTAAAATGTGGAAATGAATGGATCCAGATACAGAAAATTAATTCTTTAACGATGAGTAGCCACAAAGGTCAAGCCAGCTAACTTTTCATTATCAGAAGCATTATAAGTGCTTTATCTTCTCTTACCTTCTGCAGGGCTCACTCTCTGTGGAGCAATGAGAAATGCTAATGAGTGACACACAGTCTTCTTCAAGTTCCATTGTAATTTTCTATTAGAATATGACAGACAGAAGACAATACTTCCTACAGCATCAGTACCCTTTTCAGAATCCCACACACATGTATCATCTGTGTTGTCTTTCTGCAAAGAACAATTCAGTGGCCAGTCTTCTGCCTGAATAAACAAACATTTCTCAAACTAACGAATCACCACAGTGGGCTTACCCAATTAAGAGTGTCTCCTCTCCTAGTCATAGAATCAGACAGACAAACTACAGAGATTATAGCCTCTCTGGAAACTTCTCCATGGTCTCAATCTCTCAGAAGAAAACTATGCAAATTCTTTTTTATTTTAACTGATCCAGTCTTTTTTTTTTTTTTTTTTTTTTTTTTTTGAACATACAAAGTTTTAATCTAAAGAAAAACCACAGCAGGAACCAATAGAGCCTGCTGCTGTGTTCGCTTCAAAGCTTTATTTTAAAAAGACCATATTTCTTGATTTTTTTTTTCATCTTTCAGGGAAAATATCCTTTCTGGAAACATGATAGTGTTGCTGATTTGGGAAGGCAGCTGTGGGTGCACCTGTAACACTTCATAACATGACTGATCGATTTCCTTCCTTAGGACGGCCTCACTGTGAACGAACAACACTCTGTAGGTAAGAAGTAGATATTACAAATTCATTTTCATGATTTATATGAAAACATTTCTACTTTTACCTTTGTTCCTAAAATCTGAAAGTTTCATTTCTTTTCTATAACAAAACCTTTAAGAGATTGCTTCTTTCCTAACTTTACAACTAGAATAACCTCCCTCATAAAGAAACTTACAGTGGGTTTTTGTTTGTTTGAGTTTGCAATAATTTGTCATCCTAAGTAATTTTCTTGAATATAATGGGGCATGAACTATAAATGCATGCAAAAGTTCCATAAAGAAATACTACCTTTTAGCAGTTCTATACTTTTATTTCTGGCCAAATTTACTATATTTACATGCACAGTAATCCAAGAAGCATTCCATGAATGGAATTTTTAGACATCGAGTTGTTAATAGAAAGGAATTCAAAAAAGCAAACAAGTCATCCTTTGGTAATGACCTCTGATTGCTACCATAAGATGGGGAGTCTCTTAATTTTCAACTAAAATTATATATATATATATATATATATATATATATATATATATATATATAATTCCATCCATTCATTCACGCAAGACCAAATATGGGGCAAGCAATACAAGCTCTATGCTTTCTAGGCATTTTTAACTCCTTGCCACTGCTTCATCTCTTTCTTCCTCCACAATTTATTTCTTGTAATATTCAAAAACATCTTCTTTAACTTGAAATTTTGAACTACTAGTAACAAATTATGAGCTTGGGGGAATATGATGGATTAATTATATGCATGCAGAGACAGAAAAAAATACAAGTTCTGATGTTGTCTTTAGATGTATATGGTTTTCAACAGGAGTGGTGAGGATGTCACTGCACAGAGAATCTGAGTTGACAAACATGGACACTTGACTCTATTTCTTTGATGATAAGTTCTCAAAATTATAACTCTTGATTTGGTATATGAGAAATATAAAAAAAATATGACAGCACACATAAAAAAGTATAGAACATATTGGTCTTTTATTTCAAGTTTTTTATATTGTTTATGTAATACATTGATTTTAACATGCACTTTACTGAGCATTTATCAGGCAGTGTTGTAAGAACCAATGTATATTTGAACATATAGGTAAATCTCACAGCAACTGTGTATTGACCTTTGAAAAGCCAGACTCGAGAATCACTGGATCTCAACCACAAAGATTGGTACCTTGTCCTAGAAGACAGCGAACAAACAATGCAAGTTAAACAATGGGAAGATGCTATTAACCAAGAGAGAATGCTATTGTTACTTATGGGTTTTAAAACTGACCAATATTTTCTGTGAAAACACAATGTCATGTCCTATCCTCAAAGTTTCTCTATAAAGTACACATAGTTCTACTCCTCCCTTGCACATCTCTTTTTAAAAAATAACCATTCTATATATCTACGCTATGTATTGAGATAAGTAGCAGTATTCTCAGTTACTCAGATGGTAGTCATGAGTTCCCTTTACCAGGTTTTACAGTTAATTAAGACTTTTCATCGAACAATTAGCCTTTTGCTATGCTTTATGTCACAGCAATTCCTGAGTCCTCTGATGGCTTGAAATTTAATATGCATTAAATATTAATGCTAGTAAAATAATTTAATAATGTATCTTAGTTACCTGAGTCCATTCAAAATAACTTGAACTTATTTTATAACCTTTTGAAGATATTTCAAAGCTTTGTAAATAGTTTGTCTAGTTTCAAGGATAACAAATTCTATTTTAAATGACTAAATTTTCATATAGGCAGTGGGTGTAAACTATCACAGTATACATGAGATGTCATTCATCTAGAGGGCAAGAGACAGGTTAAAAAAAAAAAAAAAAGATCACAAAGCACTTCTTACATGAACCAAGTCTCCACAGCTAATGAATGGGCAACACAAAGGTTTTGATGGGACATATTTTCTTAGAGGAGATTTTTGCAAATAATGTTGCTATGAACAATGTAAGGAGTAAGGTTTTTCCTCCTGCTGCTGGTCTTGTCCCGCCACTGCGCCAGCCCCAAATAACACACTGAGACTCTGTATTTGATATAATTCTGTTGGCCAGGTACTAGTTTCTTATTGGGTAGCTCTGTCTTAATTATTAACCAATTTCTGTTAATCTAGTATTTCCACGTGGTCTTACCAAGAGCAGAGGGCCGGCTGTTCTGCTTTCTCCAGAATCTCCATCTTGACCCTCCTTCCTTCTTCCTCTTTCCTCCTTGTCTCCTAGTCCCTCCTATCTTTCTTTCCTATTGGCCAACAGTGATTTATTCATTAACAAGTATGAGAAACATACACAGAATGACATCTTCCATCAAATGCCCTTCTGATATGATTGTGCATCCTTTGGGTATATGCCCAGGAGTGGTACTGCTGTGTCTTCAGGAACATTGATTCCCAATTTTCTGGAAAACCTCGATACTGATTTCCAATGTGGCTATACAAGTTTGTGCTCGCACCAACAATGAAGGAGTGTTCCCCTTACTCCACATCCTCTCCAGTATTAGCTGTTCTCAGTATTTTTGAACTTAGCCATTCTGATAGGTGTAAGATGGGATCTCAGAGTAATTTTGATTTGCATTTCCCTGATGGGTAAGGATGTTGAGCAATTCCTCAAACATCTTTCAGCCATTTGAATTTCTTCTGTTGAGAATTCTCTGTTTGGATCTCTACCCCATTTTTTAATTGAGTTATTTAGTATTTTGGTGACTAGTTTCTTGAATCCTTTATATATTTTTGACATCAGCCCTCTGTCAGATGTGCAATTGGTGAAGGTCATTTCCCATTCTTCAGGGTGATGTTTTGTCTTATTGAACATATCCTTTGCATTACAAAAACATCTCAGTTTCAGGATGTCCCATTTATTGATTATTTCTCTCAGTATCTATGCTACTGGTGTTATATTTAGACGGTGATTTTTATCACAGATTCCCCAAGATTATTTGACTACAACCTTAGATATGTAGGAATTAAACTTCAGATACCCATTCAAAGTGACACAAAGTGATTGATTACAAAGTAGAGAAATGTGTCCATCTTGCTTAAACAGAAGAGCTTTAAAGAAAAGCAATGTGCTTGCCCTAGAGAGAAAAAAAATAAATGATAACACCAAGGTTAAACCCATTGCAACTACAAGAATGATATAATGACTGTACTTATAATAAATATAGTTTTCCCCCCAAAATATATATTTATGAAAAAATTTAGCTTTGATGTCTTCTCTAACTAGTCAGATAAACCTTCATTATCTAATAATATTAGCTAACAGCTGCTCCTAAGCATCTTCAAGCCAGATATATTGCTGACTATATAAGACTATCACCACTTGTCAACTTACCCATCTTCTCAACTAGAAACTACCTTCAATTCTATTTATACCCAACCCCAAGGCTTTGGAATACAATAGGTTGTCCATAAATGGTAACCAACTGAGTGAATGAATTTGATGTATTACAGAACACAGAATCACCACATCTAATGATTCAAAATGCAAAGATCTTAGAAAAATATATCTTATTATGAAAAGTAAGCATCTAATGTGTATATATTAGCAACATTAAGCAGACTCATATATATGTATTTACTTTATAATAATAATAATAGATAAAAAGACACCTTCAGTTAGGGGGTAGGCACAGGGGATGTTTGTTTGGGTGGAAACAGAAGAGTAGGAGGTACATAAATACAGTGCCCATCTACAAATTCTCAAAAATAAAATTAAATATTAAATGTTAAAATCCAGTGTTGATAAACAGAAAAATTTATCAGACATACTCATTTCACAAGTAACAAATGAGGATCAAGATAATATTTTGCAAAATACAGGTTTTGTTTCCATAAATTAGAACAAAGTTGTTTGTACAACAAAACCTGAGTAGCCATGGCCTAGTTTGACAGATTCAGGCTGTCCCTAAAGACATTTTCTAGGCATTTACAAATACATGTATGGACCACATGTATGCAGGTGAATGACAACAAAGAGGCATCAATTTTATCATGAATTTTATGAAGCTATCTGATGACATTCTAAGCTTTGGGGTGGGTAGAAGTTAGTTATCTGCTAAGAATACACTTCAAGTGTTAAATTTTACCTGTTTCTCAAATAACTATTTAGTTAGATGCAGAGACAAAAGGGATTGAAAATAGCTCCAAAAGCAAATTGGGAGCATGGAGGGAGGGGAGAGGGAATCAGGAGAAAGAGAATTGGAGGAGAGGAGGGAAGAGGTGGGCATGAGGGAGCAGGAAAATTGAATCAGGGAAAGAATAGAGGAGAGCAAAAACGAGATATCACAGTAGAGGGAGCCATTATAGGTTTAAAGAGAAATGTAGCACTAGGGAAATGTCCATAAATCTGTAAGGATGATCCCCCAACTAACAATCTAAGCAATAGTGGAGAGGCTACCTTTAATGCCCTTCCTGATAATGGGATTGATGACTACTTTATATACCATCCTAGAGCCTTCATCTAGTAACTGATGGAAGCAGAAGCAGACACCCACAGCTAAGCACTGAGCCAATCTCCTGGAATCAACTTGCAGAGATGGAGGAGTAATGAGGAATGGGGTTAAGACCAGGCTGAAGAAACCCACAGAAACAGCTGACCTGAACAAGGGTGAGTTCATGGACTCCAGTCTGATAACTGGAAAACCAGCATAGGACCTACCCAGAGCCCCTGAATGTGGGTGTTAGTTAGGAGGACTGGGCAGTGTATGGGGTCTCTGGCAGTAGATCAGTATTTATCCACAGTGTACAAATGGACTTTGGGAGCCCATTCCACATAGAGGGATACTCCTTTAGCCTAGATGCATAATGATATGACAGACTTTGAAGATTCCCCATGGGAGACATCACCCTCCCTGGGGAGGAGAAAGGAGATGGGATGGGAGTTGGTGGGGGGGAGGACAGGGGAGGAGAGGAGGGTGAGGGAACTAGGATTGATATGTGAAACAAGCTCGTTTCAAATTTATATTAAAAAAAAATACCAAAAAGAGAATTTGGCTCTGGCTCTAGAACATTCTAACTGTCCACAATCACTAACTTCTAAGTAGCTATTAATACTTGTAAAATCTCTACAGAGTGGGGGGCCTCTCACCCTGTAGCAAATTTACAATGGATGAGTTCGGAATGTCCTCATCCCGGAGTTACATCTCATCTTTGTTTTCAGTCCATGCTCCTTTGAATGTATTTTCAGTGGTGTAGTAAGTTTAAATGTTCCTCTCCTCTCTTTTGTCTGTCTTAACAATGCACAAGCAAAGCACAAGTTCCAAGACCAGGGGACATCTTTGCTATCTAAAACTGCTGAAATGAAGGTGGTATTCCTTGTTTTCCTTCCCCTGCTTCTCCATCCATTTTCATCTGCCGACAAGCGAGTTTGATCAGCATCATCAGTTTCTGTCCCTTTTCCCCGGTAACCATTCCCAAGTCAACATCTTTTTGTTTTTACGATAATAGCAAGACCGTGCAGATATTTGCCTTTCACCACCTTATAGTTTATGATACATAATTATCTTTTTTGTACATCTATACTAGTATATATTCCATCCTGTGAATGAATTCCTCGTTTTTCTCACCTATTCCTCCATACAGATGGTTTCCTTGAATTTACTTATTTCCATCAATTTATTTCATCTACCTGTCATGCTGGCTGGACAAGCCAAACGCCATTTCTGATCCCTTTCACCTTTCTTCCTCCATTACAGAGAGTAGCATAGAAGACTTTCTTCTCTTGGCCTCTATCTTCTGTACAGGTTGCGTTATGTCATTAATTTAGCCATGGAGACACTGGCAGCTACATGCTGGGCCCTGGCACTTTCCTGAAAAATAGACTTAAAGTCTGCTGGCTTCAAATAGGCAATGATATTTGGAGCTTGGGCATTGAGTCAGAGTCATGAGAGAATGGTCCAAAGACTATGTAGATCCCGGCTCTTACATGATTAACTTTGTTCAGCAGTAACATCATTTACGTGGAGATGAATGATTATTTGTCTTCTTCTTCCTGTGGTGAAGAAAAGGCATCTTTTCCTATTGGGTAGGTTTCTCTTTACTTTTAGCTGGATATTTTGTTAACCCACATCCATTGTTTCAAAATCCTATTTGTTTATATTTCCTTTTCCTTCATTTCAATAAAAGCATGTCTAACCCCCTTCTTCCTTATGAAAATGTATGTTTTACTTTGCATCAGATCACACCACAATGTGCAAAATTCTCACTATTCATAAATATTCAAGGTAAGGCAAAAGCAAAGGACGTTGTTATTTTTAATACAGTAGTAATTGTCCTAGTTTCCTTTCCTATAGCTATGATAAAATATGGAACAAACCAACTTGGGGAAGGAATGGGTATAAATCAACCCTTATATTCTCATGTCACAGTCCATCAACCAGGGAATTCTGGGCTTGCACTGAAGCTGAAACCATGGAGAAACATTGCTTACTGGCTTTTTCAGTCACCTTCTTTTGTACAACCTAGGGGTGGCACCACCCACATTGGGTTGGGCCATCCTACATGAATTCTCAGTTAAGAATAATTGCCAAGAGACATGCCCGTAAGCCAATGTAGTGGAGGCAATTCCTCAACTGAGATGATAGCCTATTCCAGATTTTCTTAGGTTTGTGTCAAATTGACAAAAAATGACATCATCACAATTCTGAGAAGTGAGCAAGAAACTAAAGACAATGAACATAAAAAGAAAAGAAAAGAAATAGTGTATCTTGGGCTGGAGAGATGGCTCAGTGGTTAAGACCTCTAACTGCTCCTCCAGGGGCCCGAAGTTCAATTCCCAGTACCCACATGGCAGCTCATGACTGTAACTTTAAGACCTAACACTCTCACACAGACATTCATGCAGGCAAAACACCAATGCACATAAAATAAAGATAAATATTAAAAAACAATTGAAGATGTATCTTACATTTTGCAGAACACTTATAGAGAGAGTGAAATCATTTTGACTGGTGATATCTAAATGTCTGGGTGAAGAAACCTAACCTTTATTCAGACTACAGTTATTAATGTGGGTGTCAGTGATCTGAGAGGACAGCAGGAGCCGTGTGGAAGACAAATAGGAGAAGTGAAAATCTTCCTAGGACAAAGTGTCAAACACATTTACAGATGGAAGTAATGTCTTCTGACTTTGGGGATGATGAACAAATAACCTGCCTGGATCAATCAGTGATTATCACACTCCAGATTTAACATTGAGCCTGACCTTCACTGATGGGCTGAATCTTTCAGTTGGAAGAGGTCTTGCCAGACGGGAGGATGAGCAGGCTGGATGAGGTGAACACCTGCGTCACACCAGCAGTAGGGTCTTTAGTAGATAAATCCTTAGTGTGAGCCAGAAGAGGTCACTGGCACTTAAGCATCATAAACAGAACCATGAATGTGTTTTTTTGAAAATATGTTCAAATGGTGTGAAGATAGCCAACATATATATTTACTTCTTTTCAGAGCCAGAGCATCATATGGGATTTATTAAACTAAAAGTATACTCTGACTCTTAGGGTTCTAAGCATTCAGTTTAAAAATAATCTTGACCAGTCCTACACACATCATAAGGACCATTCTGAATAATGTTGACCTTGACTCCTAGTTTTGGACATGTGTTTAATTGAAGGACTAGAGACACAGAACCCTCCCCACCCTTTCACCCCCCTCCCACCCGCCCACAGCGCCCGGGCCTTCCCAGTGTACTTGTTGTGACTGTGCAAGTGATCATTTAACATCCTCAGCTTCCTTCCTTTCGCCTCTCCCTGCATGGTGATTACAGTGAGAAAGCCTTTGATAACAAAGGGCTGGGTGAGAATTCCAACAGGTGTAATTAATGTCAAGTGCTCCAGCAAGTGGCTGTGCTTTCCTGCTGTCTTCTCCACCTGCTGCCTTCTGTGACTGCCTTCTTCAGGCCGAGTCCATCTGCTGGAAATGAGCATTCAAAATTCATCATTTTCTACCCTGAGAGGCCTCTGAACCCTCTTCTCTTCTTAAGTGAGCCCTTGGAGCATCACTTCATAGCCACAATTAGTTAAGTGTTGAGATGCCATCGGAAGCGAGCACACAGCTTCGCTTGCTTTCAGTTATCTCAAGGTGGGTTGTTTCTGTCCTGGGAGGTGGTGGTATAACACAGGAGGAAAAAAAAATCCCATTCCTGTGCTTTATGAGCAAGTAGAAACTTGAAGAAGCAATACTGCCTTCATACATGTTAAATATGTGGGAGTACATCTATGCACATATATTGCACATATATGAACACACACACGCCACCATATATATATATATCATGTCCTATTAGATGGGATGATGACACATTTGTAACTTGAACTTCCATGCTCTATGTGAACCCTGAGGTAGAGTTGGGAAGTCACAGAAGGAATTTTCCTGAATCCATTTCTTCCCAAATGAAAATTTGATATTAATGAGGAAACGAATGGCTGAAATTACCGGTAGGACAAGGTAACGAAAGAGAGAATAGCAGTGCATAAAAGAAGATTCATTTAAAATTTTTATGGTGTTTAGCTGTGCACGTTACTAACTGCCTGCCAGTGATCGCAGCTAGATGTCGTGAAGAAAGACACAGTAGAAACTAATTAAATTCATAAATGGTAATTGAATGTGTCTATCCCCTAAAGACTGTAAGCAATTTTAGAGAAATGTCCAAGTTGTCGTGGCTGGAACACATGCATACACAAACACACACTCAGTCATGAAAAGGTATTCATGATGGTGGAGTATGAGCTAGTAAGGCAGATATATAAGGCAGATAACAGAGAGGAGATATGAGGACAGTTCCCAATATTTCACAAGAATGATGAGCATGTTTATTCTTCTTCTAGTCTTGAGCTTAGTTTTCTTTGACATTTAATAAAGAGAACTATTGTGATAGGTATTCTCTTAATTTATTCATGAAAACTCAGAAGACCTTCCTTTATTTTTAGTCTATGTGAAATGGAGGGATTTATTGAAGTTTAAATAAGCTATAACTTTACTATTTCATAACTAGATCAGAATATAACAATCCAGCTAAGGATAAAATGACTATCGTTTTCACTGGAATATTCCAAATTTCTGGAGAGCCTTAAATAAAACACAGCTTTGAAGATGGCTATTACAACCTAGAATTTAAAGCTGATGATCTCCTGTACTAAACTCTGTGATTTGCTGGAAACTATTTGGGGATTTGGCTACAGTTGTAGTGAACTGTGCCATTATGGCCATTACCATTATGCTTTATCTATAGTTCTAAAAATACCCAGTGTAACTTTTGTGGCTCAGAGTATCACTTCAATCACAGCTTCAATCCAGTTTTTATAAACAGGGAAAACAATCAAACATGATGTGACACGTTACAATATCCACCAGTGGGTACCAAAGACAATCAACAACAGTGATGGAGCCTACCACTGTTAACCAGCTGGAAAGTCAAACAAATTAGGAAGGCACATGATGAGCAATTGGTCTCTCCATGCTGCCTGAACTCCTTCAAACTAGAGGTTAGAATCAAAGTTCTATTCTGTGGGTCACTCAGTCAATGGAGAGTGAAGCAGAAGGCTTAGAAGCATCTGAGTTCCAGAAAGAGAAAAGAGGAGGAACCCCAATATCCCAAGGCTCTTCCCAGCTAGTATTCCCTTGATCCACTGAAACTGGGGTATTCATCAAAGAACAGTTCCCAAGATCACTAGCATTCTGCCCTTACCAGTCAACCGCAGGACCCATAATTATCACCACTGATAATTAATAAGCCTTTAAGGTCTTTGACTAGCTTGAGTCATCAATTTACAGCCAAGACATGACTAAGTTGATTTTATCAGCTCTTTCCTGGGAATGAAAGACCAGCTAGCTAGACACTCACATACTCTTATTTCCTTAGCCTCACAAAACTACATCTTCACATTTGACACATTAAAAAATATTTCAAACCCCTTTAATTAATTCAAATGAATGGTAGTTTATTCCAGTAGATTCAAGAATAGACTCACTAAGAGATGCCAAACAAGTTAGGGAAAGTTCACATCTCCTTGAGGGGAAGAGGAAATGAATCACAGATAAAGTGGCCTTTGAAATCTCCCCGGAGTACTAGACAGCATCATGATGGAGAAGATGGGGAAACTTCAACAGCAGGCAATAGAACTGACAAAAAGCACCAGGGAGATCCTGTGGATAATTTTAGCTCCAATGCAGGAGTCCTGTTCGGTAAGATCAGGAGAGCAGGAGGATAAATGAAATAGGTGGGGATTGAAAGGAAAGGGTACCGCACCACACTGAGTCTTGCATATTTGGATAAGGACTATGAATGTATTTTGGCAGCTCTTGGAGAAATTGGTGTTTTTTCTCTACCACGGTGTGAGGGAAATTAACCTGACAGGATGCATGATGACAGCAAAGCTGATGTGGTCTGGTTAGTTACCTCTTTATGTTACATGGGAATCACTTCAATCTTGCATGTCACCTGAGACTGAAAACAGTATTTTACTGGTTAGCTCGGTGTCTGGAAGTCTTACTGAGAGTAGCCAAATCACCTGAATCTAGCTTTGTTTTCGTTTGTTTCGTTTTCATTTGTTTTCGTTGTCATATCGGGCTATCTGAACATTGCCCTGGATTCTACAGCTACACAACTGACTCTGGTGGCGGGGAGACACAAGACAAAGTATATGCGCTGTATTGTGCTGTATGCGCTATGGAAGACATTCTAAACAGAACTGATTATAAACATTCTACATAAAAAAAAGAAAAAGAAAAAAACAAAAACAAAAACAAGACTGACAGCTTAAACAGATGTCTAATAGAGTAAAGAATTTAATTGTCTGGAGTGAAGAATTGAAGCCAGGACTTGACTTTAACCAAAAATAGAAAGCAGGTTATAGGTACAGCTAGGTGCAGGGTGAGAAAATGAGCAGAATGGGCTTAAACAAGGGCCTGGTCAATGGGAGCAGGAAACATATTTGCTCAGGTCTGTTAGGTAAGAATTGGATTCATGGCTTACTGTTCTAAATGTGGGCTGGCATAGTTCCAGAAATAGAGGCAGAGCTGAGTTTCCAGATGAGATGAGGAGAGCAGTATGGATACCTCACAAATGTGGACATGGAGTAGTGACTGGGCAGCACTCCAAACCCATTTGACATTTTCTCTTAAGAATTACTTTTTAAAATCCTTAATCAATTGTGGAGCTTTTACATATGCCCTTTCTGCATCCCGTGTCCTTTATGTAATGAATTGAGGAAATTGAGATGTGATATAGAGATGAGAGGGAACTTAGGTCTGGATAGCAGAGATCACTTTTAAACAAAGATTTTTTTCTTCAGAGCAGGAAGACTAGGAGTCCCATAAAAGCCATCAGATGCCATCCACACAGCACTAGGAAGGACCAGAACACTGCTGACGCTGTCGATTGCTACTAATTAAATCTAATGAAACACAAGGTGGTATAGGAAAAGTTTAAATGGACAGGGCTACTAAAACGAAGCAACACTGACTTTTTAAAAGTCATTTCTAAACCACTGGAACAAAGAAGATGAAATTCAGAGGCAGAGTTCTTAAAAATAAATAAAACAAAACTGATGTAGCTAATTGTTGCTGCATAACACAATACATTCCTTATAATCATATCATAAAACCACTTTCAATTCCCCCTAGGAGTAATTTTTAATTGGATGTTGTGTTCCTGAACAAGGATTCATTTTGAAATAAATCATAGATAGGATCCACAAAATTCTATAAAGGCAAAGACAGCATACAGTTCAACCTCTACAATAACTTAGAATACCACCATTGTATGCCTGATTCTATAAAATGGACAGAAATTATTTGCATGTGGTGCTTATGGAGGGGACCAAAATGCTTTG
The DNA here is from genome assembly GCF_943737965.1 of Phodopus roborovskii. NCBI lineage: Eukaryota > Metazoa > Chordata > Mammalia > Rodentia > Cricetidae > Phodopus > Phodopus roborovskii. Next base: position 13,367,452 of record NW_026125397.1, read on the forward strand.
TGTGCTGTATACAACACTCAGCATGCTAACTTGGTTGACACATAAATTTGGCTGGCATAAAATAAATTTCCTCATGATAATGAACATTATTTAAATACTCCATCATAAATACTTGACTGCTTTTCTTATAATTCACATAATTGTTTATAAAAGATAATGTTTGAACTTGAAAATATGATGGCCCATAAGTTTCCTTGAATATTCGCTTTTATTAAATCACATTTTATACACTAAAGCATTTGCGGTGAAACATCTCTTCTCTATCCAGGATTTGAGGATTATTTAATAATTGTGAGTTTCAATGTGAACAATACCTTCAAGACACATTTTAAAAATGCATGTTTGCCAATGCAATGCTCATGAAGGAGATGCTGAGCTCTGCCCCAAGCATTAGATTAATCCACTGATGGACTTGGAATTGAATGAACTAATGGGAAGAGCCGAGAACGATGGAAGGTGAGGCCTATTGAAGGACGCTGGTCTTTCAGAATATACCCTTACCCATTAGATCATTCACCTGGCATCTTTCTTTGCTTCCCAGCTGCCACGAGGTAATCAGCTTTGCTCTGCCATGGTTTCCTACCATGATATTTCTGCATTGGTAGCACAGAAGTTCCCTGCCATCACTGCCAAGTGACCAAGTAGTGCTATCACCAAAACCATAAAGCAAGTTCATCTACTTTGGTGCTGTTTCCATGGGTGTTTGTCACTTAGTTGAAAGGCTAGCTAGCACAACGCTCACAACACTGCTAAAAACACAAGTGCAACTACTTCTTTTATTTTATAACTGAGTGAACAGAAGGCAATTGCTACCATCTCCAAACAAGTAAAGGGTAGAACCAAGACTCATATGCAGCCTCTAAATCCTATGCTGTACTACCTGTCTGGACTGTTACTTTTTCTCTCCTAACTTGCCTCTGACAAGAGAGAGAATTCATTGCAAAGACATTCCAGCTTGCTCAACGTTGAGACCATTCATCTCAAAGTGTCACTCAACTTTCGCCGTGAGGCTGTGGGCAGAACTTTTACCTTTGCTTCTAAACTTAACCTTTCCTCTCTTTTATATTTCATCCCTGCAAAACAATCAGAGTTACCTGGAAGATAACAATGAGTCACAGGAAGGCAGTCTAAAGAAAGTGTCTAGCAGCTTAAGCTGCGTGGGCCACACAAGTTCTCAGCCCTGATGGGCATGGTTCTTCCTGTGATTAGCACATAAGCCTCACTGCCTCTACAGGAGCACAATCAACTTTCCTCCACATATTGTCTTCATAAAGGTGAATGCCACCCACCACTGCAAGCTGCAGTCACCGAGAACGAAAGAACAAAGCTCGTGAACATGAATAAAGTGAAATGTCATTGTCAGCCAGAAGTGGAGGGCAGCAAAGACATGAGCAACAATAAAGCAGAAACTCCTCAGTGTTCCATACCAACTCTTCCAGAGGGTGTATAACTCTGGCAGAAAATAGAAACTGAAAATATAACTGGGTTATAAAGTACTGAGTGGAAAGGACTATTGAAATAATGATGGCTGGATGTGTCCTTGGCAAACTCACTAATAGCTCTATCCAAGACTGAACTTCAAGGCAAAGATTCTAGTATGGTGGGGTGATTCTTTGGACTTCATAAGAAATATAGCTCCACATTAATATGTATGCTAAGATGCCCTTATAAAATTCAATCTCTCTTCCTTCCATTAACAAAAAAACAGGATTTGAAAATACACTAAGGATTGGGTGAGTTTGAGAATATACCAAGTTTTCATTTGGAGAAACTAAATAAGGTATCAAAATTAATTTTAAGATGGCTCTAATGAATACTTTTACTAACATCAAGTGTAAAAGAAAAATAGAAAAACAATAAATATTTAAACTGTAACAACGATCTCTTTAAGCCATATCTGTATATTTCATATGCAAATTGCATGAATACAAAATTTATTACAGATGATATAGCTTGGGTCTCATCCTATATAATTAAAGTGACAAAAAAATAATATTGAATTTTTGGCCACCTCTAATGATGCAGGCTTGTGGTCCCAGCTACCTGAGGAACTAAGGCAGAATGACCTCAAGATCAATGCTTACCTGGTGGTTTGAGGCTAGCCTGGGCCAATTTGAGTGATCTCAAAATAAAAAGTAGAAAAAGGAGTTAGGTCTGCAGATTGATGGTATCTGTTTTTACCTACCATGTAGGAAGCCCTTGATTTACCCTACTACCATAGTCAATAAAAATAGTTCTGAATATTAATATTTGAAAAGTATGTAACTAAATGTATTCTGCATCTGTTCATTTCCTACCCATACAACTAAGCATAGATTGCCATTATGAATGTAATAATAAGCATCATAGTTTTCTGAACAAATATCAAAGTTCCTCATTTTAAAACAAAGGTAATATATTTCAATACACAGTTTCACTAAACAAAGACAAATGGGTTTTTGTTCCTAGAATAGCAATAAAAAAAATTTTGTTCATTGTTTACGGTGTCAGAAACCAGATTCTAAACCTTCTTTCTCTAAAATGTAATGGAGCTGAGAAGAATATGTGTATTTTAATGTGTTCCTTCATTTTCGCTACATAACTCTAAACAGATCATAAATCTAAGTATACTCTCCAGGTCACTTCCATTATTTTCATATTGACAACATATTTAAAATCACATCACACTTTTATATTCTTTTTCCTTTTATAATTGCTACTGAATATATATGCTCATTTCCACCTAAGAGACCTGCAGCCTTTAGAGTAAGTTTACTGGTTATCTGTTATCCCAACAAGTGTTGAAGAGTTTTAAGATGGACTAAAATGGAATCCTTAATTTCCCTGAAGAGATAAAAAATTAATTAGGAACTAAGGAAAACTTAGAAATTTAATTTCAGGACGGTGTGAATATTTTAACAGCATCTCTCTCTCTCCCTCTGTGTGTGTGTGTGTGTGTGTGTGTGTGTGTGTGTGTATGCACGTGCATGTGCACGTGTACAGAAGCAAGATGGAGTGCAATTTGATGAGACATAACAAGAAAAATGAGACAGCATATAAGTGGCAAGTACCTGCCTGCAAATCTTATGTTGATATTAGAGTTAATGTGAAGCTCCTATTTGTGGGATAGTCTATTATTGAAGTGTTTGGCACCAACATCAACTGAATTAACCCAATAGGAAATTACAGAAAGTGGAAAAGTCTTTAATCTGATATACTGAAAATGTTCCCTCCTCTAATGACAAAAAAGAGAAGGCAGACGACTTAGGCCCACACATGCTAAGCAGCAATGGTCACTCTTGGTTCATGTCATCAACTCTCCAAATACAACCTTGATCCTCAAAATAAATGGTTTCCACAAGGCAGCTAATGTGAATATTTTCACAGGCAAATACAGTTCAAGTGCTTACATAATCAGAACTCTATTAGGAGTTTGTATTTGCATATGCCTACAGACATGGATGTTCACAAAGGGGCGCCGAGCAAAGCAGGGACTGCATTACGTTGAAAAATACCAATAATAACATACTGGCAATTGCCCTTGGATTGTTCACATTTCTTCTGGAGCACTTTTCTCGCCCTTGAGCATATAAGCTTTAACACGTTTGATTATATCCACAAATGTATTTAATGAATCAGGAATAACAGGACTATGTAGCAAGCAATACTACATACATTTTCAAGACTTATTTTTGCTGTTGTCATAGTAAATGGCACATAGCAGAGAACTCCATGCATTTATAGCACTAGGTTTCTGGTTTTTTTCCCCCTTGTTACTAGAATATAACTCTCAGACTTACGGTTGCCAACATGCAATTCCGATCACTGAGAGCAACAGTGACAATTGCAGGCTATGGAACTGTACAAGAGGAATGACATGTATGCATCTCCTGCTATACCTCCACTGCAGGATATACTTTACACCATATTAGGTGGTACCACTTGCAATAATTTTGTTTCTAAACATGACTTCCAGTTGAAGACACGATTTTGGTCCGTGTTAGCTGTAAAAGCCCCCCCCCCAATATCACTGCCTAGGCTGGCAACCCTCAAAAGCATATCCAGTCTGAATGACCATATAAATATAACTCAGTCCTCTGCCCTCTTTGAAGGAGTTAGTCACTAGGATTCCCAGTCATCAAAGGAGAGCATCTGCATTTCAACTTTCCGGGTGATAGGCACAGGACTCATAAAATAAAAGGGCTGCTTTTCTACAGTGCTCAGCGTCCCAACTTTTGAAAGGCAGTGAGCTCAAACTCAGCATTCCTCATTTCCAGGGCCTGGGTGGGATTGGAATGGACAATCGCTATGATGCACAGAAGACATGCTAGCAGAAAGTCTCACTTCTGCCTCTCCACTTGCATGAGCTCCCTGTCTATCCCCTGCCTTAGCCTCCAGCCTATCCCTGCCTCAGCTCCCTGATTCTCGACTCTCTTACCCTCTGGGGTAGCTGCAATTATTGTCATGTCTGCCTTCATGGAAGTGTTTGCTTCACTTTTATCCCTTCTCCCTGACTCAAAGAAGAGAGAATCTTGATTCTTTGAGAAGAGCATCAATACATACAACAGCTCTGATGTGCGCATATTTTCTTTCCCCTGATTTTACTTGCCAATGGATAGAATCCTTACTCCTAAGAAATTACAGGGATCTGGTGAGTCAGAACTGGAATGCAGAGATAGAAGGGGGATCATCTTGTGTTTGAACTCACTCAAGCTTCCTATAAAATACTAGACTTGGAGACTGAAACACAGCATTTGTACTCCACAATCCTGATGCCAGAGTCTCAAAGACAAGTCACTGAAGCCCTCGTCCTGGGCTGGCATTTTCTTGTGCTCCCTCCAGGCTCCTTGTGGCCCATTCTCTAAGCAGGCACAGCGTTGTATGCCCTATGGTCTCTGTTTTGTGCATTTTTTTTTTGGTTTGTTTTATTTTGTTCTTTATTTTTCCAATCAAGTTCTTCTCATAGTGTCCAGGCTGGCCTTTAAATTCCTGTACTCGAGGAACACTTATGATCTCCCTTCCAAGTAGCTGGGCCAACTGCGCATGTCACCACACAAAGCACTTCCATTCCCTGCAAGGGTTCTAGACCTGTCAGGTAAGCATCTCACCCTTACAGCCAAATTTAATATTAATTATTCCTAAAAAGTTCCCACAAAGCTCTGTTTCCAAATACAGTCACTTGAGAAGTTAGATTCAATGTGTGAAGTACAACTCAAATCTTCAGGAACAGATATTATTACCCAGTAAATAATGCATCTCTATAATTTCAAATAACAGAATGACATGAATATTAAGCAACTTTCTCCTCAAGCTCTCTTCAGAATGCTTGGCTTCATGCCTAATGTTAAACATGCACATTCAGCTTGAGGTAGGTAGGGTCCCAGTTATATCAAGAGAATGTGTAAGTAGCTCATCAGTCTTGCTATGATGTATTTTTACCTATAACATGCCTATTGGAGCCATCCTCTGACCCTGAAGAGGAAATCAAGGATCTCTGATAGTGAATTAATGAATATGAACTGGTCACCTATTCCCTTCTTCACACTAGATGAGCTACAGACACAGAAAAGGAGTTTGCTTAGGTGGAGGACTCTCCCTCCCTGAATCGCATTCTCTTCCTGAGTGTAGAAGCTAAAGCTGAAGGAATGAGGCACACAGCAGCTGATCAGGAAAGTTCCTCCTTGGTGGGCACAGTGACACTGGAGCCTCTGAAGGGCAGGGTTTGAAAGCTTGGATGCTCAAATGCTCGCCTCCTGCTGGGGCAGGTGTCACTTCTCTGATGTCTGCTCAGAGGTTGATGCTATCTTCTCCTACTAGCCCAGCATCAGAGCATAAGAGACTGCCCCTCTGTGACCGGTGGAGTGTGAACGGTCTGCCTTCAAAAGCACTTTATCCCAGAAGAAAGAAGGGAAGGAAATGGGAACCAACAGAGAAATCTAACAGCTTCGGTTACAGAATTAAAGGGTTTGACTTGGCTTGTATTACAAGCATGTGTTCTGTAGGGCTGCAGCAGGTGTGCCTCTAATTTCAATTCATTTTCATTGTAAAGTGTCATCAATGACACACTCACCAGATAGAATCTGACAGTATACCTATTTTTTTTAATAAGCCATGTGAAAATGCAGGATAGACAAGTTCCTTGAGCAGAACTGTTAAAATTTCAACAGTGATAATTTCATGAACATGGTGAAGATTTTGAAGTTCCTTATAAAATTAGGGGCTGTGGTTAAAATTATTACTTAAAACGCATTTACACTATCATGTATATTGGATCATAACTCTTCTAAGAAATATAGTTTAATGATACTGTTTAGAGTTGACATGTAAGGGATAATATGGACAGAAAATACAATTTCAGAAAATATAGTAATGCGCACTACATCATTATAAACATTAAGTATAAAGTTATTTTTAATTCCAAGAGAAACAATTGTTTATCAAGAAAATTCCTTATTAACCTAGAAGAGTAAGAGAGAATCAGTGTTGATAGATAGTCCTCCCTTTTACTAAAAAAAAAAAAAAAAGACTACAACAGGTTCCTACTGATTCTGAAATAACTGTTACTAATTATACATTATCCTCCAATCCATAATAAATTGGATGAACTTAATATTGGCATAAGGAAAGCATGCAGCTTCAGGAAATAATACAGTATCAGAAACAGATGTTAGCATGCAATACAGTCTGCTAAGTTGAGAGTGAAATTGTGCTGAAGGCTCACTCACCTATAGAGGATTTTCATGAATTTGCCCAACAGGAATTGAGATTAAATACTCTAACTATAGTTTCATATCACTTTAATTATGTTTGATCTAGAGTTTCAATTAGGTACAAATGATGCCTTATCCTAGAAATTCAATTGCTAGTTAGAAGCCATTCACCTGCATAGATAACTCAAGCAAGGCTAGTCATGAACTGTTATTTATAGCACAGGAGGGACAGAAGGAAAAGAGTAAGACATGAACATTATAGCAAGTGATGTTGAGTCATGGTTGCCATAGTCAGATGTCAATGTGACTTGAATTACAGCCACATCTGAGAAGCCCAATCATGACAGGAACCCAAGCACACATGCTCACCTTCATAAGACCACTGTGGATGAAGTTTGGATTCCAAACCTGAGACCAAGGGTCTTATATTCAATAGTAGCCTGAATTTCCTCACTGTTTGAAGATCTGCAGATTAAGATCCTGAAATTAGCTTTCCTTGAGTCTAGCATCACAGTCCAGACATGGCGAAAGAAAGGATGGAAGATGTTCACATTAAAACTCAAAAGGGTATCTTTCTTATACAAAAAATATTGAATTTTTTTTTTCATTTTCTCGATCTCTAATACACTAAGATCCTAAACAAAGAAAGTTGCTGTGATCTACGATAAGGACTGTTACAAAGTGGAGAACTGTAAATATATGTATTGAAACAGCCCAGTGTGTTATGCTTAAAATGGTGTCCTAAATACCACTGACAAATGAGGGAGAAGTTTCTGAAGTTAGTAAGCCACCTTCACCCTTCCAAACAAAAGAGTAGCTACAACACCCTTGGACTGTTTTACCTGCTTTTTCACTTTGTGAAAATATGTAAAATAAAAACCTCCTCTAGTGTAATTTCCACAAAACATCTGTATATGTGTTGTATATATGAGTACATTTGATTCAGATATTTCCTTTTGCTTTTGTTCTGTTTTATTTTTCCCTTTGGCTATTCCTAGTGAGTTTTCTTTCTTTCTTTCTTTCTTGCTTTTTTTTTTTAAAGATGCAGCCACTTCTAAAGTGATAAGTATTTCCAACTATTTCACTTTGAATTGATGAAGGCTCAGAGGTGAACCACAGTCCTCACTGGCGTTATAGGAACAGCTACACTGCCTGTCAGATTTGATTGTCTCTACAATCATGCCTGATTCTGTTTTTATCCCTAGGTTTTATGTTTACAACATGGGGTAACATGAAGTGATATCCAAAGAGAGAGCTATGACCTTAATTTAAGGAATTCAGTGAAACAAAATTTTATGATAATAAGGCCTGGTGAATAACCCTAAGAGGTCATTTGTTGAGCCTTATCTATTAAACAATAATCCTACATGATCACCTGGTAGATTTTTTTTTTAAAGCTACTATTATGCTCTCTTATCAAGCAAGATTCTTGTTTCTTCTTAGTGGCAAATAAGCTGTGACTGAGTATGGTAAGCATTATTTGTTTGTTTTAGGCAACAGTAGTGATAGGTGACCAAAAAATGTAGAAGTGGACTCAAGGGCAAAGTTGATGTGAGGCTTATCCTTAAGGAGAGGGGCAAGTTCTGAAGTCTGATTAAGGATTAAAGGGGGGATTCATACACTAACACAGTGTAAGCCATGGGATCCATAAAATGAAGGGGTGGTTTAGGTTTCAATCCTTTCAAAGCAGATCGCAAGAAAGACAGTGTTGTGTTCCTTATATCAGAATCTAAAACATGTATCTCCCAAAATGGAAGGGCATGTCCAGAAATAAGGTAAAATAAGAAAAATGCAGATTATTGGTCTTTTTAAAAATCCCATCAAATGTTTCAAAAAATTATAGTTATCTCATAAACTGCAGTGCAAAAAGGAAATAAACTTCCTTGGAATCAATTATCACCTGCAAATATTTATTTAAGCAGCCATTCAACGATATTTGGTAATTGAATGCCTAAGTTCAATGAGGACCCGTAACATAGTCCAGGCCCTATGATCAGAATTTTGGTTTGTGTTTGTTTCTGGCTTTCTAAATCTGTTACAGCATCATCCAGTATTTGCTAAATAAGGGACAATGGCTTCACCATGTGGAAATGTTTCGTGACCTATCAAGCATTTCAAAGTAGTTTTCCCCAGAAAGTTCATCTGAATAACTAGAACTATGGAGTAACCAAGGAGACTAAGTGTTCATTAAAGCACAATTTTAACTCAAGTGGAGATAACCTACTGTATTTTCATGATCAAAGACTACGTCAATATACCTACCCTGTGCTTGATACTTCATGCATTAGACCCTAAAATTTCTTCAACGATTCAATGTTGTGGGCATTCTTTCTTTTTTGAAACATTTGGAAAATGGACAAAGGGTGAGTTAAGAAATAAAGTCAAGAACAGAGCTAAGGGCATCCAGTTCATATTCCCTTTCCACAGGGAAATAAAATAACAGTCAACTCGAGGAGAAAACATAAGAGTCTCATGACAGTTGTGTTAAACTTTTCTTTGAGATTTTTCCAGGACTCAAATACTGATGCACATCAAAAGAAATGACAAACTTTTTGAGCACTAATTTACTATAGGATAAAAGCAAAAACGTCTGAGGAACAAATATTAGCCACATTTAATAGGTGATTAGCATCTTGATAGGACCTAGATGCACAGCTTAGGCTTACCAATTATAGCATCAGAAATAACCATAAGCCCTTTCATAAATCCAGTGGCTGTTAATGTATTATTGTAGTTTGTCAACTGCATTTCTTTCCAACTCTTTGATGGAAACATGTAATTATGAAAACTATCAAATTAAAAGCATTTGAATTAAAGCAGACCACACTGTAAATTTGATGGTCATACATTTTGTAATACATATGGGATTGAACAGTGCTATAAATTGGCTGCTTTAGGAGGGAAACAAAATAGCTGAGAGCATAGCAGTTCAACCTAACAATGGTTTAATAAGCGCACTCGACACAATTATTATATAAATAAGCACTCCTGCCGGAACGAACTGAGACATGGTTACAATAGAGTCTTCAATAGAAAGTAAAACCTTCAGAACAGATGTCAAGCATTCTGAAGCTATGAAAGTTTGTTAATTTAAACCATGGCACATAGGATTACATTTAAGAAGTCAGTGCTCCTCTGTAATGACAAATCATGCAGCAAAATTTCCTTCATAGTCTTACAACCCTAGAGCCTTGCAAGACCCTGAGCTATCCTTCAGTTACAATCAACAGAATACCAGTAATAAGTACTTCCCGCATGCTAACTTCAGCATAGGCTAATGAAGGTAAATATGGCATTCATGCAAGAAATTAACACATGGCAAAAAATAACACTGAGATCAGGGGTAAAATTCAGTCTGTGTCAAAGGAAAAACAGAACTCAACGAAAATAACTTTGCAAAGAAATTTCCAACAGTATCTGATTCCTATGATTTAGAGTTTTACTCCAAAAGTATATCTCTTCCAAAACATGCCTTGATCTTATTTGTTTTTGTTTTATTCTTAAATATATTCTTTACTGTCCAGATGGCTTCTCAAAACTTTTTCATAGGTTGCTATTTTGCTGTTAAGTCTAACTGACATTATGTCTCTTCCTGTTAATATTAGTTATTATTTTGGTCATTTCTGCTCCTGTGACTTAGAACATAAATGAGCATTCTGTTTTAACATGCCAACTTCCCATTCCATTTCAGAAGTGGAAAATAATTTATCCCATTTTCATCAGTAACAAATTTCTGATTATGAGATTGTTGAGACAACAGTTTTTTGTACTCAGTGACAATATGCTAAAACCCAAGGACATAATTTTATGCACATGAATAAAATGATAATGTTAAGAAAGGCCAACTAGCCCTCCTATAGTGACATATCCTGTTCTCATGCTCTGGGGCTGGTGCCTAGAACACTGAATAAAGTGAAGACAAATTAAAGTTGAAGCCCAAGGGTAGATTCTGTAGATAAGAGTATGAGGAGAAAAGCAGACACACATAACAACTTTTCATGGGAGCATGCCTGAAAAGTGACAAGGGAGGAATTAATTAGCACCACAGATATGGAAGACATTGCAAGGGAGTCTTCCATGGTGCTTTTTTTTTTTTTTTTTTTTTTTTTTTTTATCCAGGCATAATTCTAAACTCTGAGCCAGAGCAAGAAATGTTCAAAGATACTTCCAGAGACTATGATGAGGAGAAAGCCCTGAGCTTCAAGCTACATGCACATCAGAAAGCATCGGATGCATAAAAAGGTGCCGTAGTTTTGTACAGTTTCATTCACTAGTGGTTAGCCCAGCATCTTAAACTGAATCTTCTGCTCATGTGAACCAGATGGGGGACATTCTAGGCCAGCCATTTACAGATTTATCCTGAGCCTTTTCCTAATGTATTCTATTCTGCCAACTATTATGTGTTCTAATTAGAAGGCTGCACTGATAACAACCAACAGATAAAGACAGTCCGATACCAGAAAACAATGTACTGTACTGGGTGTGAATAGTCTTCTGTTAACTTGACTCCAGGTTACCAGTGGATGACTCAGCAGGTAAAAGCACTTGCTGCTAAGACTGATGATCTGGGTTTTGTTTTTGCTGTTGTTTTTGTTTGTTTCTTTGTTTGTTTTTGTCCCTGTGACCCACATGGTTGAAGGGGAGAACGAGACTGATGAAGGTGTCCTCTGATTTCCTCACACGCATGACAGCACACACACACACACACACACACACACACAAAATGAACTATTTAAAGATAGTCCGGGACTTTACCAGGAAATGGTTGAATAGTAGGTAAGATTCTTCAAAAAGCTTAGGATAGGAGAGATCTGAGACACTGTGATTAATAACATGGAATTCAGCAGAATCTGAGAAGCTGGGCTGGACTTGTATGATAGGCAACCTAAAGGTTTGGCTACAGAAGCTTAGGACTGTGTCCACGATTTCAGGCATGTAGGACATGACCTATTAGTGTGTGATCAAACCAGTTTGCTGACTCAAGACATTTCTTTATGAAATAATAGAATAAAAAATATGTTACAGTACATCAGTTGTAGTAAACTACTGACCATGCAATCCTTTGCTTCATTATAATTTATGTCTTGGTATATTGTATAATGCCTTTCCATGGGACATGTTTTAAATAGATTAAAGCCACTGGCCTCATGATGAGTTAGCATTTGTAGTTCGAGAATGGATTCCCTAGAGTGGAAAGATGACAACATGAAATTGGCCCACTGGTGTAAAAAAAAAAAAATAATAATAATCTCACCTTAAGATCTAAGTAGAGTGAAGAATTTCATAGGCTCTATACATTAACAACTCCTATGCTGCTCAGGTCTTTGATTTTAGGTTCTGATTCAGTAACCTGAGTGACTTCATTAGGATTAGATGCTTATATAGAACCCAATGTCTCTCAGTCAGAACCTTAGTATTTTGCCTACACCTTCCAGACTTTTGCTTACATTATCAAGATAAATTGACTGATACTTCAAGAGTCTGCCCGGGAACCTGTTCTGAAAAGGAATGGAAACCACAGTTGCCCTTTGACTTGCTGGCACCACTGCCTAACTTTGTCTTATCCTAGAAATTAAGAATTTATTTCTTTGTAGACAGAGGTTGTCTGTACTTTTTAAATATTCAATGAAAGATTAACACATGAAACTCTATAGCCCACGCCTCATGGTGATGAGTGCAGCACAACAATGCTCTCTGTGCTTCATGAATGTAATGTTCCCCAAGTTCTAAGTGGCCAGCAAAGTATGGCTGAGTAGAGACACATGAGCTCAACCCAGGATTCTTTAGCTGGCATACGATATCGATAATGCTGGCCATTCTCTGTGTCTTTAAGAATGGTTCCTGTAAATGAGTTCTTTGCCTGACAAGTGCAAATTGTCCTATCTCTGGCCACTTGGCTGAGGACTTATAAATGCACTCAGTCACAAGGAATACAGAGTGCTAAAGTGAACCTCTAAGGCCATGAAGTAACTGTTGGAGTTTCTTTTCTTGGCTTTTCCATTTTTCTCTTCTGTTTTAAAACATTAAAACTAACAAGTGAAAAATGGATAAATGTACTGGACACCATGTTGTTTTTTAATTTTTTTTGGATTGCCTGATATTAGAATGAGATTATTTCATTCTAAGTCATGCAAGGTTCCAACCATTAGAACACTTGGCTTAAACTTAAGCAAGACTTTATCTAACCAAGTTGGTTTGGATAGAAGTAAATACATTTGCATGCAACAACAAATAATGAAAAAAGGCTATGAACTTGTAAATGAGCAAGAGAAGTTATATGGCAGGGTTTGGAAGGAGAAAAGGGAAAAATTATGTCATTATATTATAATCTCAAAAATGTACATTATATGTGTAATATGTAACACACACATAGGATGCCATTGCTGGATCAGACATCTAAGCATGTTACACTGAGAATTTTAGGGTTCCCTTTCCTCATGCTCATTTACCCCATGAAGTGTGTATATAACAGTTTTATTCTGTTGGTGAGCAGGTTGGTGAGACAAAGTTTCTGGGAAGACACGCTGCTTGATGTATGACCCTACCCACCAAGGATTTGAACACTTAAGAAATCTTGTAGAAGCCAGGCTGGGTCACATTGCCAACCCTAGCTGCAAATAAAGATGCTAATGAAAAGAGTCCAAAGGTTGCCGAGAAAAATAACAATCCATTACTTGTACTGGACTGAGATAAATGGCTCTATTACGATCAAAGGCAAAAGAGTATCAAGACAGAATGAGGATTTAAAAATGACGCCACTAGCAGTTAGAAAGCCAATGGGTTGAAGAAATATCAGTATTTCCTTTCCTTTATTCATAATATTGGAGAATTTAATATAAAATCTAAGATACCAACAACCACTTCCCATGCAATGTCTGACTCTCTCATTTTAAAAGAAAGTATCTAAGTTACAATAAAGGATGAAATGAAATATTACTGTAGATGACATGGGAATGCCTTGATTCCTTTCCAAGATGGCCTCAAAGAAAAAGATCTGGAAAAGTCCAGACCTTCTCTAGAGACCATGCTAATCCCAATGAGAGCTAAACGGGATGTGGAAATTTTGCTCTAGTACTAAGTATGGTTGCAACTCCCCGAAGCAAATGAAGACGTGTTTATTGATGAGTCATTTATTAATATTTCTACAGCAGTGCACACCCCTGAAAACTTCATATCAGAATAGCAGAGTGCAGGGATCATGTTGTGACCTGATCTGGTTACAATGTTAGCAGCCACGAGAGGTGTGAGGCATTGCAGGGACAGCTTCCTTGTCCTTTGTCTTCTCATATTCATTCCCTTTCCTCCCTCTGCCCTACAACGTCCTGTTCCCTATGCCCCCATCCCTCCTTCCTTCCTTTCCTCTTGTTCTATTTGCTGGAGAGACATAGTCTTACTACCTGGCTGATGTGGCACTTATTACACAGATCAATTTGACCTCCCAATCCTTCTGCTTCGGTCTCCCAAAGTCTTGGCTGATGAACATGGACCCCCACACTTGGCTTAATTGTGCTTTCTTTATTACTGAATTGGGAACAATTAGATTTTAGTTTTTACCTAGGCCTATATTTGAGCCACAGAAGATTATTCATTTTTTATGCATAGATATGTTTCAGAAATTCTGAGAATTGTTCTGACCATTTATTTCTAACAGAATATAAAAGTGAAGACCATATTCTGTAACATTTAGATAGTTTGATCCTAATCCTTCTGCTGTCCATTTCATCTCATAGCTACTTCATCTCATAGCTTCCTAGGTTTCATTTATGATTTTGGGAGATAAAACATAAGATTTAGTGACACACAAATATTAATACATAAGTATAATAAGGCCTAAAGCCAGAGTCTTAATTCTTGACAATGAAGTGATACATTGTACTGAAAATTCATCTGGATCTCAATGCTGAGCACTTTCTCTTCATTGTATTTCCCCCCTTTCCTTTGGATCTTCCTTAAATGATGACACATTGTAGTTATAGCATGCAGGTTGTATCTCTGTCAGCATTATTATTTTGGGACTCCTTTCTTCTAGGGCTTGTTTTCATCGCCAGCACAGATATTTCAGTGTGGGAATGTTACTTTCCTTTAGCTTTCTGTTCTTAAAATACTTTACGCACTAATTTTCTTCCTCGTCTCAGTATATGAAAGCAATAATAGGAGTAATTAATGTTTTGCTATTTTATTTCTAGTGTATGCAGAATCGTCATTTGATTATCAAATCCATCCAGGATCTGCAATTAGGCCCTACTCTGTTTGCAGCTGCTCTCTTCTCTCCTCTAATAATGTGAACTCCTTTTTTTGGAGCTGTTGTTTTCCAGTGTGTGTGATGTACAATGCTCAGAGCAGATCTTCACAACAAATGTGGTTTCTCTTTCTATCCTTCAGGACAAAATGGAAAGATACTGCATTGAGTGATTTGCCATCATTCATCAGGTGCTTTCTACATTGAGTATAGAGATAAGGACACTTCCTGGCCTGGGACAAGTAGTAGGGTAGGCTAACTGTCTAGCAAGCCTCAGAAGTCCACCTGTCTCCTCCTCCCAGTTCTGGTTCTTTTCAAAGTGGTTTCTGTGGATAGAATTCAGGTCCTCGCCCATGTATAGCAATCACTTCACTGAGCCATCTAGTGGCCCCGCGACTGTATTTTTGACTGTTACTATGTAAAAACCATTTGTCTTTCCCTTTCTCTATTGTTACATTAAAACCTACTACTAAATTATGTTCTTATATAAGAAGACAGAAATGGACAAGCCTGACATATCCAGTGAGCCAGGGACCAGTCTAAAAAGACCCAGGTACATATTAAATAAATAAATAAAATAAAAAAGATTATTTCATACCCGAATATGTAGATCATCAGAAGATATTTGATATTTGATATTTGATATTTTTGGACAGATTCATGAACTAAAATGAGGTGTGGGTTTTCTTCACTCTGAAAGTTAGAATCTCTCAGAGCAAAGCAGAAAGTCTAGGAAAAGATTAACATGTTACTGAAAAAAACACTGAGAAGGAGTGGGTGGAGAACTTGTTAGCATGTTTGAGCAACTAGGTTTGATGCTGTGACATGATTCTAAAGGAACACAGTAGCTTAAAAGAAGAAAAATATATTTCTCTAAAGTCTCAAGTAAAGAGTCGAGCTTTGGTGGCTGCTGCTCACCGCTGTTAAATACTGATGACTTTAGACCATACACTTTCATAGTTTCCCTTGCCAAAATAGTCCCTGGGTTCAAATAAGGCAGAACATAAAGGGACCAGGACTTGCTCTCAATGTGTTAATGTCTAAGTCCAGAGACATTTCATAGCACTGTTGCCCAGATGTCACAAAGAAGTAATTCACACTGCTGTATCTTAACAGTAAAGAGAGCTAACCATGTGGACATACAGCCAGATGAAAAAGCAGAGCCATGCTTTGTAGAACCATAGCATTTTTTTCATATTCAGATAAATGAGAAGTCCAAAAAATAGGAAAAAAGCAACACCAAAAACTGGCTTCAGCCAGCTTATGAAGGGTCTTACTGACAAGAACCAAAACAAGCTTTTAAAAATCAAATAGGGTTAAAACACTGACTAGACTTTATGTGCAAAGGTTGACCAGAGATGAACTGTGGGTAAGAAAAGCTTTTAGTGTGCCACTCATTTACATATGAAGACATTCATTCAGTCTCTGTGTCAAAACAATGACCATGCAAATAAAGTTAGAAAGGCACAATTTCGGTATCATCTTTAAACAAAATATGAGAAGCACTGGACAGACCATGAAGAAAAAAAAGAAATGGTTAAAAAAAAAAGAAAAGAAAAGAAAAAGGAATACTGGGGTTTTGTTTAACAAACTGAAAGAACAAATACTACAGTCAATTAAGGAAAGTTAAAAGTCCGATTTAAAACATTACTTGGAGGCAAATGTGGATCCTTCTTATAGAAACGTTCCCATGGCAATGGATTACAAACATGTATGGGTATTTAGAAGTATATGAAGTTCATGACTTGTAAGAAGAACAGAACACAAGAAGCACTAACAATGCTATAATCTGAATTAAGTGTGGACCTGCCGTTTGTATGTCGAAAGATTACTGCCAGTATGATGGCACTGAGACACAGACTCTGGGAAAGAGTTAGTTCACATGGGGGAAGGCTCAATGAAGAATGGGTTAGTGGCTTCTAAAACAGACCACAGAGAGGTGGCCTGCCTTTACACCACGTGGAGACAAATGAGAGGATAGAGGATGGCACCTTTAAACCACAAATACAAAATCATCTTACCAAACACAAAATATTCCAGAGCCTGAAGTTGGAGTTGTCAGCCAGCTCCAGAACACTGGAAAGACCCTCATGTTTCTCTCATTTCTGTTGTTATTTAAGCTGTCCCCATTATAATATTTCCCTGTAGCAACCGAGAGTGACCTAGTCAGATGAATACTATGTGAAATGTCATTGCTTGTGGGAGAGACAAAGATAAGAATTAATGGGAAAGTAAAGAATATACCCACCAAGAGATGAGCTGGAAACACACTTGAAGAGAATATACAAAGGCTATGATAAGAAACAGACAGACACACACACACACACACACACACACACACACACACACAGACACACACAGAGAGAGAGAGAGAGAGGAAGAGAGAGAGAGAGAGAAAGAGAGAGAGAGAGAGATTGGGGCTTAAGGTGGGAGAGAGAAAAAATAAAGTGTAATGCAGTCAGAGAAATTTCTTTGCATGTAAAACAAAGGCAACCAATTCTACATTACCTTTAAATTTGATGACTCTATTTTAATTTGTGGAGGACAGCCTGTAGAAAATAATATGTAAGAAAAGAGGAGCAGTGTGCCTTATACTAAAACATTTCAGGCAAGCAGAGAACAAAAAAAAAACCACCCCCACACCATCTACAAATCAGATCAGTCAGACTCTATTCATAAGCAGGTTTGAACAGATGCCCAAGAGGAAAGTGCAAATTGGAAACAGCTCTAGTCAGATCCACTTTGTTTTATAGCTCTTGGCCACTTTGGAAACATTGCCAGTGCTTCTGGATCCAGTGCAGTTATATTAGGTCTTTGATCCTGGGGTCTTTTTCTTGAATACTAATTATTCCAACACAACCTTTTATAGGCAATTTTACATTGGAAATAATAAACATCAGTTAACTGAATTCCTTTGCAAGTCAATTCACTCATTCATTCTTTATCAAATGTTCATTACAATTATGAATAAAAGGAGCACTTTAAATAAGATGACTCAACCCAGCATAAACAATAGTAAAGTGGACTTTGACCAATAAATCAAAAACCAAATTTTCCTTCCAAATGAATATGTGTTGTTTTCTATATTTAACAAAATTTTTCTTTTGTTATGGTCTTATATTACAAACTAATTAATAATTACAGTAACATACATTAACACAGATACACAGAGAACCAAACGCCTCTTCTTTTCAAATTTATAGAAAGAGCAGGAATACATGTAGCATTTTCTGACTTACAGCAGAAACACTCCTAAATAAAATTAAAATGAAATGACAGTGAAGTTAAAACTAAAGGTAGGCAGAATTTTTACACTCCATTGTGCCATTTCCTTCATTTTAAAAAGAAAGAATAGAACCACAGAAATAACTAAATGACATTGAACTTCCTTATTCCAGCACTACTCATTTCTTACTGCAATACTTAACCCTGGATTGTATAAAAATATGCCCTTGGTCAAGGGCTAAATTCTGTATAATATGATCTCAACAAATCTCATTCTTCTATAATCTCATAAAACACTTCTAGCATAGAGAACTCTGAAGTAGCCTCTATTAGGTGTGGCCATGGAGTCTTTTCTATGGACAAAGTCACCGAAGCACAGAATAAAGTGTCTATCAGAGAACAAAGTCACTTCCCCAAGGTTGCACATCAACCTTTCTCATATTGCACATACATTATGTGTGAGAGTAAATAAAACATGATCTTTAGATTGCTAAGCTATGGAAGGAATGTAAGGACACAAATCAAAGAGTAACTGACATTTAGTCCCCGGATAGAAATTTTAAACATCTTTTGAACATTACTAAGTAGTAGCTTACTTTCAGATTGTCCTTACAAGGGATGCCATTTCCCTAATGACTTGAATGACTTTCAGATTTTGTTGCTATACTTTAATTGTAAACTAAGGAAAACTTTATTTAAAAATTAACTGTAAAGCCAATAATTAATATTGGATATCTACTTAAACCACAAAATAATTATATATTTAATTATTCTTAATATTGAAAATCAACATGCCACCACATTGTTCTTTTCAGTTATACTTCGGATTGTATGGCTAAATGAGCCTGGTATGAATGCATGTACAATTTAAATGTATGTACCAAATGTAATTTAAAAAAAAATATCGTGGGGTACCTCAAATCAAACAAATGAAAGACCTGTATAATTATAAGTCTTCAAAGAGAGAAATTAAAGATATCAGAAAATGAAATAATTTCCCATGCTCTTTGATAGGTAAAATCAACTCAGTAAATGGCAGTCTTGCCAAAAGTAATTCAATGCAATCCCCACCAAAATCCCAGCACAATTCTTCACAGACACTGAAAGAGTAATAGTCAACTTCGTATGGAAAAACAAAAAACCCAGTATTGCAACAAACAACTGTGTAGAATAAAGGAACTTCTGGAGGCATCACAATCCCTGATGTCAGGCTCTACTATAGAGCTACAATAATGAAAACAGCTTAGTATCGGCACAAAAGCAGACAGGTGGACCAATGGAACTGAATCTAAGTCATGATATTAACCCACACACCTATGAACACTTGATTTTTGACAAAGAAGTTAAAATTATACAATGGAAAAAGGAAAGCATCTTCAACAAATGGTGTGGCATAACTAGATGCTGACATGTAGAAGATTGCAGATAGATCCATATCTATTGCCATGCACAAAACTTAAGTCCAAATGGATCCAAGACCTCAGTATAAATCCTGCCACAATGAACCTTAGAAGAGAAAGCAGGAAGAACCTTTGAACACATTGGCACAAGAGACCACTTCCTGAACATAACACCAGTAGCACAGACACTGAGATTGACAATTAATAAATGGGACCTCCTGAAACTGAGAAGCTTCCATAAGGTAAAGGACACAGTCAACAAGACAAAACAGCAGCCTACAGAATTGAAAAAGATGTTCACCAACCCCACATCTAACAGAGAGCTAACTTCCAAAATATGCAAAAATCTCAAGAAGCTAGTCACCAAAACACCAAATAATCTCATTAAAAAATGGGGTACAGATCTAAATAGAGAATTCTCAACAGAGGAATCCCAAATGGCCGAAAAGCACTAAAGGAATTGTTCAAAGTCCTTAAGCATCAGGGAAATGCAAATCAAAACAACTCTGAGATTCCACCTCACACTGTCAGAATGGCTAAAATCAAAAAGCAACAATGACAGCTGATGCTAGAGAGGATGTAGAGTAAGAAGCACACTCCTCCATTGCTTTTGGGAATGCAAACTTATATAGCCACGTTGGAAATCAGTATGGTGAATTTTCATGAAAATGGGAATCAATCTATATCAAGGTGCAATAATTCTACTCTTAGGCATACACCCAAAGGATGCTCAATCATACCACAAGGACACTTGCTCACTATGTTCACAGCAGCATTATTTGTAATAGGCAGAACCTGGCAACAACCTAGATACCCCTCAACCAAAGAATGAAAAAGAAAATGTGGTACATATACACAATGTGGACATCAGAGTGTAATAATCATAGTATAGGTAAACAAAACCATTGCAAATTTGCAACAGCAATTGTTCCCTGGTATCCCCGGCTCTAGGAACTCCACCATTTTTAACAGGAAAATGTATGAAGTGCTGTGTTTGAATAAAGTACACATATTTTTGCAAATATTCTAAACCATCTCTAATTTACTTGCAAAACCTACTGCAAAGTGAATTATGTAGAATTAGTTATACCTGGTATTTTTAGGAAATGAAAGCATGAAAAAGCATTCTATGTATGTGAGTACAGTCACAATTTATTGTACTGATTCTCATCTGCAGGTGTAGAATCCACAAATCACTCTGTGGAATCCACAAATTAAAAGGGCTGGTTGCATTAAAATTCATAAACATTAGGTGAACATTTTTGAAGCACAGCGTAACAGAAAATAGTAAAAAATAAAATAAAAAAGTAGTAATAGTTGTAAATCTGCTATGTGGTGCATGCATGCAACCTCCTTAAATTAAAGACAAACCACATAGGATCAAATGGAACTTTTCATCTTTTATAAAATGCATTCAGTAAGCATCTTCTGATTTCCTTTTTCTACAAGCAAGAGACAGACACATTAGAATAGGAAAATTTATGGAATTTTGCCATCTCCTGAGTGGATGGTAAAACCAATATATTTATGGGTATACAACTGCAAATATTTGAAGGACTTTCTTAAGAAGAGAAAAAAGCTGGATTCAGCCCACAACTGGCAATATGGGGTGTGTGTGTGTGTGTGTGTGTGTGTGTGTGTGTGTGTGTGTGTGTTCAAATATGAACATTAATATACATTCGTGATATGCAGATAAACATTCAGAAACATGGAATCTGACATTAATTTAGAATTCACATGTATTGAAAGAGTAAGCACTGAAAAGAATCTCATTTGACATCTCATCTGTACTATAAAGTATCAGTCAGAAACCAGAACTCCATTACTACCACTGCAGAAATAAAGTGCTTTCCTTCTAGCATTGTTATTGCCATTGACTTCTCATACATGCCTTTAAACTTCTTTGCAAAGACAAGCCTATATACTGTGGGAAAGCATATTGCTGCCTCACAGTGAAGAACAGCCCATATGTAAATTTTAACTCATATTGATTTTTCTTTTCCATCATAGTCACCTCAAACTCAAGACAAGCAAAGGAAATCAATAACTGACCAGCAAGACAGCACTGTTCACAGAAAGGGCTCATAGCTGTTTTGCATATCTACTCATTTTATTTTATTTTCCACATGTATAATTCTACAAGTAAAAAAATAAAAATGTAAAACTGAATATTGAAAGCTAATATTCTCCTGCCTTTTGAGGGAACAAAACTATATTAAATCCGCGTAAGAGCCTTCCTTTTTCTTTTTCCAATGCCTACCAGGTCCTTTATCTATATCAATAGCGTAAGACCGTATCATCTGTGCCAGCCATTGGAATGGTGGTACTCCAGCATTCTGTTCTAAAAGGCCATGTGAAGATTTGACAGGTGAGAGATATCACATCTTGAATTTGTAATGTTAGAGAGTTATGAAGCCACATACTTCAAACAACTGTGGAATCCACTCAAACTACATCTTCCTTTAGGATATATAACACCACATAAGTTTCAACGTTCAAGTGGTTCCTTCAACTTTGAAAACTGAACACCTGCAGTTATTCACACGTCTACTTTGCCTTTGCAATAGAAATAATGTTTCAACAGCATTGTTTGTGAAAATACTACAGTTACTAAGCCAGAGTTAATTTTGGAGTTTTGCATTAGAGGACATTGATATTTTCTATTTCCCTATTTCAAATGTAAAAGTTAGTGTTTCAATCCATGATAATAATAATGACAACAATTTTTATTTGTGCTGAATAGATTTGATAATAATTTTGGAATATGTGAAAAATGGGCAGCTCTAAACATTTAACAAACTCACACACATTGAAAATCTTTAATTTTTATATGGATGTTTAATTTCATTCTTTTCTGAAAAAGTTCATATGAAAACTTACATAAAATTACGTGTGAATTTACTCAGCCAATAGATTTGCACATGATGATTTTGTTGATTTTTTTAACCAAAATGTAATTTGCTGGAGTTCTTTTAGCATTCTTCAGTAGAAAAAAAAAAATAAGATGTGAATTCAGCCACAAGATGCGGAAATAGTATGTTGGTGTTCCTCAGGGGAAGCTTTATCTTTCCATCAACTGAATAAGGAACCCTCACATATGGGAAAGTAATAAAGTAACCTGATTTACTAAACTCACTAATGTACACGGTAATCCTGTGTAAGAAAAAAAAAATATACACACAAATACCTAGAATGTAGAGTCAAATACCTTAGCACTATGGCCTATCCTACTTCACCCATACTTTGATTGTCACATTAAGAGCCAATAGTGCCATCTAATGAATGCCAGGTTTGAGGAACACCGAGAAAGTGAAATAAAAACTGTATGATCTTGACTTATATTATTACGTGAACACCATGTACCACAACAAAAATCTACTTGGGGAACAGAGGGTTTCTTTCAGCTTCCAGGTTAGTTTATCATCTAGAGAAGAGAGAGCAGGAGTCTGAGAAGGAATTTGCAGGTAGGAACTGAAGTAGAGGCCATGAAGAGACACTACTCCCTGGCTTGCTTCCAGGCTCACATTCAGATACCTTTCTTATAGAATACAGGGCCACTCGACCATGGTTGGCACTACACAACCCTACCTCAATCAGTAATCAAGGAAATGCCTCCACATCCATGCCCACAGGCCAGCCTCTGGAAGCAAGTCCTCAAGGAAGATTCTCTTTTTTCACTAGGCTCGAGGTTGTATCAACTTGACAAAAATTAACCACCACACAAAGATAACATGTCAAAACAGGATTACTGACATTTTTGTAAATTAAATAATTATTTAAAAGTCTCCATATAGTCTAGCATAGTCTCAATCCTATAGAAGTGCAAAGACTCATTCAATCTCTTAACTGTAATCCCCTGTAAAATCAAAATGAAAAGAGGCAGGTTCCATACTTCCATTGTATAATGGCACAGTGTATACATTACTCCCAAAGGGTGGGAAGGAAAGATAAAGAGGAAATACTGTACCAAAGCAAGACAGAACTACAAACTACAAAACTACAACCTCTGCATTTCCATGTATGATGTCAAAACGCTCTTCAGACCTCCAACTCATTTTAGCTTTGTTGACTGCAAAACACTTTAAGCTTGGGCTGGTCCCATTCCCTGTTAGTAATTTTTCTTGGCAGGTATACCAGGGCTCCTGTATCTCCAACATTTTGGGGTCTCTGAGGCAACCCAGGCTTCATCTTCACAGCTTCACACAATGGTCCCCCTAGGCCTCCATCCAGGACACTCTGACAGCTTTCCTTAGCTATAGAGGAGGGAGATTCCTTAACCCCTTTCTTGTCTCCTTGACTCTAAATCCAGAATCGTTTTGCTGCAGCTACCAAGTTATTCTGTTTTTTGGGGTTGGAACATGGCCTCCTAATTCAGGTACAACTTCACCAGCTCTCTGTTTTGGATGATTTCCTTCATTTTCTGAGGGTAGCTGTTCGCTGTTCTAGAACTTGATCTGTAGACCAAGCTGGCCTTGAACTCATAGTTGCACCAACATCTGCATCCTGGGTGCTAGGATTAAAGATGTGCACCACCACACCTGGACCTAATCTCATCTTTAATTCATTTTCACTTTTCTTTCCTTCCTTTTTCCAAGCTGGAACCTTAACTGGGTGGGATCTTGCTCTGAGGTCACTACTCCCTTTACTCCACTTAGTGTCAGGGTTCACTTGTTGATGCCCATTTTTTCCTTGCTCAGCTTACTCGTTTTCAATATAGATCTCCATAAGGTCCACCAGCAATGACTGCAAGAGTTGATGCTAAGGTATTTAGATATTTTCTTTTCTGCCAGTTCAATTAATCAAAAACTCTTCAACATAGTCCTGGGAAGACTTTTTGAACAAGGGCAGAATACACCAACATTGTTGGCCAAAATATCACAAGAATGGTCTCCAGGCCACATAACAACATTCTTCCTCTCTGAAACCTCTTGAACCAGGCCCTCACAGTTCAAATAATTCTCAGCAACAATGCCTTCCATGCCTCTGCCACCATGGCCCATTAAGCCTCACTTAAAGCATTCCACTGCTTTCCTAACCCAAACTCCAAAAGTTCACATCCTTCTGAACAAAAACATGGTCAGGCCTATCACAGCAATACCCCAGTACCAGCGTCTGTCTTAGTTAGAAATTCTATTGCTATGAAGAGACACTATAACCACGGCAACTTAAATGAAGGAAAACATTTCATTAGAGCTGGGTTACATTTTGGAGGTTCAGCCCACTGTCATAGTGGTAGCACACAGGCATTCCTGGTGCTGGCGAGATAGCTGGGGTTCTATATCTAGATCTGACACTGGTCCAGCTTTAGCAACTGGAACCTCAAAGCCCACACCTAGTGACATAACCAAAGACACCTGCTCCACAAGGCCACGCCTCCCAGTAGCGTCACTCCCTGTGAGCCTATGATTGTAGTGAGATAATCCTTCTATAGCACTGACCACGCCCATTGGGGGGTGGAGCGATGGGCGGAGGTGACCTGAGGAAGGAGGTCGGAGGGGGCCAGGAAGGCGCTCTCTCTTTCTGGCGTGACTCGGACAGGAGAGGATCGGGTTGAATTTCCTGGTGTTCATCTGTCTAGGTTCTAAGTTATTTCTCCCTGAATAAACATCATTTCGGCCTATTTGTTTATCCTGATCCTTATTTACCGCAATATCTGGTGTCAGAAGTGGGATGCAATTTTCTCTCTAAAATCCTAATTTTCTCACATACTTTTAATGCTTATTGTTGTCTTTCCCTAATGCATACCTTAAAACTTGAAAATTTTACTTTAATATTGATGTTTAAGTTTTCCACAAGGAATAATAACGATTCCTAACAGCAGTCTTTGAACTCTCCGGAAAGAAGATGGGGCCCCACATCACCGTTTCCACTTGACTCAACCTGATGCATCGGAACTACAAACATCACCCTAAAACCGGTTTGAGACTGTTTTGCTCAAGACGACTCATGACTAGCTAGCTGTAATGGTGCACCTTTTTATTACACCCTGGCCAGAGTTTCAAATAGAACTACAGTCAAAAATTTTCTGCCACACAGTGACTAACTACATATGTCACAGCCAGTTCTGTTGAAAAATTTGGTTGCTAAAAATTTTCTTCCTACAGGATCCATTGGAGCCATCATCGTCCCATTTCAGCAGGAAGTAATCTTAATATGACTACGCCCCCTTTCCCTACCCTTGGAATTTTGGGATAATAGTCATCGTCTTTGGGTTGGTTTTAGTTATTTGGGATTGGGTGATGCTTACACTCGGGTTTATCTTTTAGACAGGAATAGGGAATGGTTGGTAAAGGTATGGTTTAGATGGGATATAGGTAGATTAGCCTATTTTCTTGAGAATTTGAGTAAGAATGAGATAGTATTTTACAGCTTACATTGTTGTGTATTCTTATGTGGTAAGCTATGTAAAATTAAGTTTATATTTTGTTATATTGTATTAAATGTTTCCACTTATAATATTTTATGCACATTATTTTTTTTACCATATTCTATGTATGTATACTTTTCCTGTATTCAAGACATTTTGTATATTGATACAATTTGGGATATTTATCTTGCTGCCCTTTATAGTTCTACCTCTTGTCTTGACACTTATACTCTACCTCTATTTTAGGGATTTACATGTAGGTATATGTAAATAGTTATACTGTTTAAGTATTTGTTCCTGCTTTACTCAGGAAAGTTTTAATCAGTCTTTTTAGCTAAGTTCCCGAGTATTACAGATTATCTTCACTCACATTTCCTGTACCTATGAGATTAGTCAGATATAGATGCTTAATCTTCAATCACTTCATAGACATGAGAACATGGCATTTAAATGTTTTAATATTAGTACTCCATTGACATGAGACACTGTTGCTCCTGACAGCACCGTGCACTTTCCCGAAAATATGTTGGACACTGTTGTTGCTCCTGCTGGAGTTCAATCTCGCCTCAGCTAATGGCCTGTTGGGCATAGAATTGCCCCCACCTTGACCACTGATTTGGACATGCAGTCCTATGTGCTTGCAGGAGACAAATATAGAAGACTGCTTGACCTTGCCAAGTCAGGGTAAGACAGCCATTCTATTTCCCTGCTGTTGTTGTGGTCTGTCAAGTTCTCTTGGCCTTAGCCAAATCTGGGTGTACCAACGTCGCTGTGAGACCTAGGGTGACTGTTCAGGTGGCTTGCTGTTTCTGTCCTTGCTGCACCTTTTGGAAGTTGTCCATTCGCATTTCCTGTCTACTCTAGTATTGTTAATTTCCTTCTCATGTCTTGATGAGGTTGAAGATTAAACTATCACAACTATTATTCTCTCTTCCTAGTTAGATATATTAGGTACTAGACTTACGTTTTCCAGCTTAGGACAACTCTATTGTAAACTCCATTATGCCCTCACCCTAGGACTAGATATGTAGGTCATTTTGTTCTCGATTTTCCTTTTCTTAGAGCACACTTGTTATTCACCGTTTTGTATATAGTTTTGTATTAAGCCTAAATCTTTTCTTTAGACTAAAAGGGGAATTGTAGTGAGATAATCCTTCTGTAGCACTGACCACGCCCATTGGGGGGTGGAGCGATGGGCGGAGGTGACCTGAGGAAGGAGGTCAGAGGGGGCCAGGAAGGCGCTCTCTCTTTCTGGCGTGACTCGGACAGGAGAGGATCGGGTTGAATTTCCTGGTGTTCATCTGTCTAGGTTCTAAGTTATTTCTCCCTGAATAAACATCATTTCGGCCTATTTGTTTATCCTGATCCTTATTTACCGCAATATATGGGCTCTGTCAAATCACCACAGGAATGAATCCACTCCTCCTGAGAGATTTTATAAATTATCTCTAGAAAGACCATCACAGAAATACCCAGAGTTGTGCATCACTACAATATTTTGGATGTTCTTTAATATACTTAAGTTGATAATAATATTAAGTCTCAATGAATGGCCCTTTATTTGTGTCTATGCATTGCCATGTCCTCTCTGCAAATACAGGAAGAACTCAATCACTCAGCTTTCCCATAAGTAATTTAAAGTTCACTTAATGGGAGTTGTTTTGTAAAGTTCTCTTTCTGTGAATGCTAGATATTTAAAACTAAAATAAAAGGTGTTCTTAGGATTCAAACTTTTATATTCATTTTGTGTAAGTACCTTTACCTTCAAAGGAAGCAAGTAACTTAAGGCACATGTGAATGTGTCTATTATTTATGTATATGAAAAAAATGAAAAAGTGATAAAACCTAAGTTTTCTGCACTTGCCTTCATTCCATCTATTAAAGCGTTTGTCCCTTCAAAACTTTGGCAGGCAGGTGCAAAGCCTGTCTTCACAGAGAGAACTTCTAAGAACACTAATAAAAAACGGCAGGCTTGAAAGGAACAGTAGAAATAAAAGCTCCACATGTTCTAATTTATAGCTGGGCCCTGCCTTCACACACAGCAGGACAAGAGGCCTGCTAATGTTCAGCACCTTCAAATTGAAAGACTTTTACAGAAGACCAGATTATGTCATCAATCTCCGATGCCAAGTCTAGTGTCCTGATATGGGGGGAAAAGATTGGGTAATTTAAATACATCTTGACAGAAAAATAGAGGATGAACAGAGACAGTCGCTCCTTCTGTCTCTGTGTCTCTGTCTGTGTCTCTATCTCTGTGTCTCTGCCTCTATCTCTGTATCTCTCTCTGTCACTGTCTCTGCCTCTCTCTCACACACACATGCACACACACATACCCCTCCCAAAGTTCAGGGATCACTACAAAAGAAGGAATCAAGAGAATCTAAGATCCCAAGGCAGTAGGTGACTACAATGAAACAGTGTCTCCTGGATCTAGGATCTACACATATGAAGTCACAGTGATTGGGACAGCATATACAAATCCTATGCGATCCCAAGCCAGACCAAATCCCACCATGAGGAGGGCAATTGAGCGTACAGCCCCGCTCTCTGGTGAAAGACCACACCTGCAAAAATATTTGAGAATCACAAACTTGTCTTTGTCTTGAAGGATTTAAGAAAATAAAATCGGGTGCACAGTTGGATGGATGAGGAAGAAGAGGTCAATCTTGGAAGCATGGGCGGAGTCAATATAATCCAAACACATAGAAAACTCTCGCAGAACTAATAATTTAAAAGTCACTCTGCTGGGCAGTAGAGGCACATGCTTTCATCCCAGCATGCAGGAGGCAGAAGCAGGAGGTGGATCTCTGAGTCTAAAGTCAGTATGGTCTACAGAGTGAGATCCAGGACAGCCAGGGCCACACAACAAAGTGAAACCCTGTCTCAAGATAACTAACTAACTAACTAACTAACTAACTAACTAACTAACTAAATCAAAAACCAAAGAAGGAATGTGACTTTTGAGCCAGGCATGGTGGTGCATGCATGCCTTTAATCCCAGCACTCAGGAGTGGGAGGCAGAGGCAGAAGCAGAAGCAGTTGGATTTCTGTGAGTACAAGGTCAGCCTGGTCTACAAAGGCAATTCCAGGAGGGCCAGGGCTACACAGAGAAACTCTGTCTTCAAAAAAAAAAAAAAAAAAAAAAAAAAAAAGTTAATTATGGGAAATTACACACCAACTAATGGAGAAGTGAACACCAGTGTAGAAGAGTACATTTGGTGTAGAAACATGGAAAGAATAACTATGACAAACATATGAGTTATGCTAAAAGCTTAATTGAAAGTAGGAATCGGTCACACTAAATTCATTTTCTTTCCAAAACTTCTGCCACAATAAATGTGCACTGGCCATCTCTGATCAAGAGAACTATTTGAAGAGTTTCCAGATAAGATGATTCCAGGTAAGAATCCCTGATATGTGATCACCAGACAGGATGGGCAGCTCACAACCACCTGTGACTTCAGCTCCAGGCAGATCTAATGCCTCTACTCTTCCACAGACACCTGTTCTGGCATCCACGCATCCACGCACAGACAAATACAGACACATAGTTAAAAATAAATTAATCTTTTTTAAAAATTGATTGTCAACCTTGGTTTGGAGTATATCTTGGTTATGTTCTTTGTGCCATGTGAGATCTTGGGTAATTTGAAAAAAATGCTGACCTCATCCCAGCTATCAAATCCCCAGGAATCACTTCATCCTTTCTATGTCCCAAGAAAGAGCAAAGACAGAAAGAAGACAAGATAGTCTGTCCCGTAGCAAGTAGATGGACTATCCTGCTTTCGGGGACAGACATGTCAGGGCCTGATGTGTTAAAGAGAGTGAAGTTTGTATGAGATGGGGCAGATATTTGGAAGGAGTAGCTACACAAGACTTATGAGGAAGGCACAAGAAAACGAAGCCAAAACCCAAATATCCAAAGCCAGTTCTTAATAAGGCAGGAAGATCTACCCATTGGCTATAAGAATCAGTTATCTAAAAGTAGAACTCGTTTCCCTTGAAAAATTATTTTTATTTTTTAAATTTACTTTAATGTAACTTTTAAAATTGCATTATGACAGGGTCTATCTGCATTGCTCTGGTTGTCCTGGAACTCCCTCATCTGCTTCTCAAGTGCTGGGATTAAAGATGTATGCCACCACACCCTGGCTGGAATTGATTTTTTGCATTGAGTAAGAGATTAACTGTGACCCAGTAACTCAGACATGACTCGTGACTCATGTTCACAAACATTCGTCCTAACCCAGAATGAATGCTTTTTTTTTTTTAAAGAAACATGGACCATACCAAATACATATCATTCATTCATTCATTCATTCATTTTATTTTTTAATGCAGTTTTAAACTACTGCTTTCCTAGGGACTTTGATTCAGTATGTGACAAGAAAGATTGGAAGGCATTCACAAATGTTAACACATTCAAGAAAGACTGACTGGAAAGTAGTCAAGGGCATCAGAACTCAAAAAGTGTGTGTGTGTGTGTGTGTGTGTGTGTGTGTGTGTGTTTGGGGGTGGGGATCGGTTACATCCTGGAGTAAAGTAATTTCAAAGGTTTTGTAACTGGGATTTTTTTAAAAAATGTTTTTATTTATTCTTTGAGAATTAAATACAATATTTCTGAACTTCTTGCCTGGGTGTGGGATTTTGTGTTCACTTCCCCTCCTCCCTGCTGGAATTTTGTCTGGCTTGAGCTGATGCAGAATTCATACATGCTGTCATAACAACTCCTAATAATGATGGGGGATGTCCTTCTGTATGCTGTGAATACATGTTTCACCTACTGGTTGATGAATAAATGCTGATTGGCTAGTAGCCAAGCAGGAAGTATAGGTAGGGCTATGAATCTAGGAGAATGCTGGGAAGAGGGAGAGAGGACCCACCAGAGAGACGCTATGAAGTTGCCCAGGGAGCAAGAAGGCCAGGCATCACTGCTAAGACAAAATGGAGGGACACAGATTAATAGAAATGGGTTAATAATTAATATAGAGCTAGCCAAATAAGAAGCCCGAGTCATTGGTCAAACTCTTTATAATTAATATATGTCTGTGTATGTTTATTTTGGAAGAAGGTGCTGTGAGACCAGGAAGAACTGAAACCCCATCATCATAATGATGTATTGCTATACCCCTCCCTGATCAGTGCATCACTCGGCCTCATCAGTGTAGCTACTTTCTGCAGTTAATGGTAAAATCCACAGACCCACACTGCACAAAGGGCAGGCAGTCAGAGACAAGGGTCTATTCTATCATAAATGGGATGTCTGTATCACACCCCTCCCTTCAAGACTCAGGGATCTCTGCAAAAGAGGGGAAAGGAAGAGGGTTAGGGTCAGACATGGTGGATGACTTTAAGGACATAGCATTTCCAAGACACAAGCAGGGTAGGTGTACATTCAGACTCACAGAGACTGTAACTGGGATTTCAAGTGTGAAATATGAGCCTCAGATCAGACCACATCCATATCACAATTTCATTCTTTCACCTGTGCCCTGCAACCTTACATTCGCATAGAGAGCAGAGCAACAACTGAGACATTCTTTCTGGGCTCCAGGCCTGACTCGAGCACTTAGTACTGTGTCACTCTGGCATATATACTGTGCCTTCTACTGTTTCTTCTAGTCTGGATATGACCATAATAGAATTTAGTTTGGAGGGAGCTTTGAGCTGAATGCATATGAGCTCAAGGATATCCCACATAGAAGCCACATCCAGTATGGATGTTTTAGAGGAAAGTACTTGAAAGAAATTTTAAAAGGTTAAATGAGTTCAGAAGGTAGGCTGTGAGCCCATAATGTCATCATCATTTCAGGAAAAGGCACTTCAACACTCACACCTGTTCAGTCATCAGTCCCGAATGCACCATGTGGATATGACCACAGGAAAACCAGAAGGAGGTCCGGAGACAGAACTCCAACATGCTAACACCCTCCTCTTGTGTTTCCAGCTTCCCAAAGTTTGCAATAATAGGTTTCAGCTGCTTGAGACACTTAGTACAAGGCCTTTTATTATGGCAGCCTGACCCATATTCAGAATGTCATTATAAAGATAAGGTAATATGTAAATGTCATTTTGATGGCCCAGGCACCAGCATAAATATTAAGTATTGACTAATACTGTTGGTCTTTCAGAATATTCAGTTTAAAGATGGGAAGACTTATTACATTAATTGTATTTACCAAACACCAATCAATAATCACATAAAATTTCAATTATATGAGAGAAATAAATCTTTCTCCTTTCTCTTGCTAATTCTAACAAACTGTAAAAGAGCAATCCTTTCTTCAATTATTTTCAATATGGCCAATAAAAAGATAGAGTCTAGTTTGGTAAAACCTTCAGACAAATGTTAGGCTACAATTATTGCTCGTATACTAACAAGGATATAAACCCTTAGAAACTGTATTGGCTAGTCTCATGCCATTTTTGAAGAGGGAACATCAATTGAAATAATGATTTCACCACATTAGCTATGGGGCATTTTCTTGATTAATGACTGATGTGAGTCCCCCAGTCCTTGGAAGACAGTGCCACCACTGGGTTTGTTTGGAGGGTGTAATGGCTATTCTTGATTGTCAACATGTCTACATCTGGAACTAAGAAAAACGTAAGCAGCTGGGCATCCCTGTGAGGGATTTTTCTTGATTGAATCACTTGAAGTGGGAAGACCCACCCTAAATCCAGATCTTTGAGGTTGGAGGGTTCACCTTAAATCTGGGCCACCCCTGGCAGCCATAGAAAGGGCATAGAAGAAGGAAGCCTTTGCTTGTGTCTGCTTCTCCTAGCTGGCAAGTCTCCTGTTCTTGGAGCCTAGTTCTGCAGGATTGTGACATGTACTGAAAACCAGCCGAGACACCCAGCCGTTAGGTACCAACACTTACTGAATTCTGGACTTTCCATCAGGAGACACCCATTTTGGAGCAGTAGGAACATAACCTATATGCCACCCTAATAAACCCTGTTTTGATACAAAGAGCTCCATTTTCTCAGCTGTTTCTCTACAGTTCCCCAACTGACACAGATGGATATAATGATGTTAAGAGCGTCAGTCACACCACAATCCGTGTTCGTGTCACAGCAAACCTACAGGGTGGCAGCAGGTGAAGTCTGCTTTAATTAGTAGAAAATCAGATATGTAGAAATTTTATAATGTATTCCATAAACTTCATAAAAATTACATAATTAACTAACAGAATGGTCTAGGCATTTTAATAGCTAAGCCTCATTAATACTGCTTTATAGTTCACTCTCCCCTACACACACCTGCAGTTTGTGATGAGCCAGACAAATATTTAGAGCAGGTAAATCAGGGAACATATTTGGGAAGATAATTAACCATTTGACTTTGCGCAACTAGAAAATGGCAGTATCCAACCAAATAAATAATGCAACTGACTTGCAAATGATAAGACACATTTTTAAATTAAGACCATCCCCAAACCATATGTTTTTAAACCTTTTAAAGTCTATTGAACATGATTTCTATTATAGTCATGTTATTCTTCTTGGCAAACTTTTCTTGTAAAAGCCAACCTTAATGTAACTCAGATCTAACCTAACCCACTTCATTATCCTAGTTATTAAGTTTTGTCTTTTTTTTTAAACAAGTAAACATCACATACTTAACTGCTAGTTGCTGTAGATATTATACAGAATAGAGAGAATAAAAGCCAGGGTTTGTGAAGATTGCTGTAGTGTAACACAGACCCATGTGGTAGGAAGTCGTTCCACCAATAGTTTGGGGTATCAATCTTAGGGAGTGGCTTCAGTGTGTAGATGTGATCCCTTATAAGGAAGAGGAGGGCTCTCTCTCTCTCTCTCTCTCTCTCTCTCTCTCTCTCTCTCTCTCTCTCTCTGTCATCTGAGACCAGACCACAGCATCCTATGCCTCCAGGGCAGAAGAACTGGGTGGCTTGCTACCTTCATTTGATATTTGATATTCTTTTATCTGTGCATTCGTGGACCTCCTTAACCTGGCCACAGACCCAATAAAGACAAACCCACAAATCTAGACTTGCATTTTCAAGATGAGAACAGTACAGGAGGAGATGACGTTTCCGTTAGAACAAGTGGTGGATACTGAGAGGTGGATACTGGCATGTGAAAGGAAGGGCATGCTCAAGAAAAGCTCTGTAAGGTGGAAAGGGTATGACTCTGTGCAGGGAAAACTAGTGCATGCGCAAAAGCACCATGGAAGAGAAGATGTGGCACCTGCCTGTGGTGAGTGGAGCTGAGCCCTGGTGGAAGAAGGGTTGACATCCCAAAACACTGCCATCACAGAGATGGATAGGTGCATAGGCAGAGGCCGTGTAGTGAGATTTACTTAATTAGTAAAGAAACAAACCTGCAGCAAAGTCATAGGAAATCTGCATTCACGGGAGTCAATTGATGATCCAGGTTAATTACGGACTTACAGGTTGCATTTCTGACGTGGCTTCTGTAAGCATAATTGAACTACACAATAATGGCAGAGGCTACCATAGCAAAAAGAATCACTAACATATGCAACTAAAATAAATGTCTATAAGATGCAACTGTTAAAATAGTAAATATGACTTAGTACCCTTGAAGCCATTTTCAAACTTATTTGAAATTAAACTCATGCACTTTATATATACTCAGCACATTCCAAAATAGAGATTTAAGAAAAAAAAAAACACTTTTATTACTGAATATTCAATATGATTTAGATACTTAGTAAAAACTGGCAAATATTTTGAGTAATTGAATAATTTAAAAACTACATTCATTTTAAATGTATTTCAATTTTGAAGAAATACTAATAATTTAAAAAAGAACCTTTTCACACCCAAAGTAGTTCATGGTCATTTATGACATTCGTTACATTTTTAAAAAGTGTTGTGAGGTAAAAACAATGCACCAAGCACCATGTTAAAAATATGAATATGTATACTAAGGAGGCCTGACAAACTGTTAGATTTAGCAAGGAAAAGAAAAGCAAAAAACAACAAAACAAACAGAAAAAAAAAATGGGATCTACACACAATCCAAACTCCCAAGTGAATTTCACACTTTAGATGTACTAACAAAAATACATTCAAAGTATTCCATAATACACTATTCAAAATGAAATGTTCTGTGTGAAAGAACTAGTAAATGTGAAAGTTGTATCATATTTCACCAATACAAGAGGAGTCAGATTATTAATATTTTTGATGCCAATATCTCAGGAATCGAAGTTCCTTTCCCAGTGTCTCCTGATTTGTGAAGAAAAAAAGTTGATACATTGTTTTCCAAGTTACCTTCTTCCTGTCAGAGCCCTGAGCATTGGTGGCACAAAGTATAATGAGTGTAATTGCATTTTACAGTACTGTCTCTTCTCACTGGTGATGGAGAAAGCTGTTTGCCCCAAACAGCATAGTGACAAGGGCATGAACACACACCATGCTCTCACCAAATAGTCTTCATTGGCAGAATAAGCAGATTCCTTCCACCTTCATGTATAGAAGCAGACAATATATGAAGCAGAAAAGAAAGACATTCACAATTATGTGAACACGACCTTCATGCTGTTCCTGATAATCAGGGGAAAGGGTTACTTGTCATGCTATTCAGTGCAGGCAGAGAACAGAAAAAGGCCCCGGATCCCTCCTATCAGATAAGAAAATGCTCCAAAACAACAAGTGGTATACACAAGTGATGGGTTTACCATGAGTGAAACTGTGTAATTTTTTAAATCTTAGTGATATATAAAATTAATGTCATATTAGATGCCAAGCCAAAAAAAAAGTTATGAAAGAGAAATAATGAACTGAGAGGTAGAAAATCAGGGTTCCGGTCCCAGATCTTAAAAAAATATTATGGAGATAAAAGAGTCAGTCATTGATTGGATGTCAAATCCAAATCTGTCATTTGTGAAATGCAGTGTTATGTCGGATTATCATAAAAGTCTTCTCTAGGTTGATGGATTTCACAGGTGAATGCTAGTTATCAATTTTGGATATTCTCAACTATATTATGTATTATTAATTTTGAATACTTAATCAGTGTAACTTAAAATGAAATAAAGCTTTGTGGCTAAGAGTCTTAAAAATACTATTGATTTTAAAGGCCAATCATTATAAAATTCTAATTTTTGCACTAAAGATATTTGAAGTGAAACACAACAATGAGTTTAGTGATAGAAGCAAGTACGAGGTGAAATACTCGGTAAAGGAATCCAGGGTTAAACATTTCATGCTGTGAAACATGTAGAAATTACCACTGTTCATGGAACCAGGATGTATTCCTGGTGCAGAAAAAGACCTTGTAGACACATCCCCCATGGAGGGATACTGCCTTAACCTAGAGACAGGAGAGAAGTCCTAGTCCCTACTTCAAATGACTTGACAGATTTACATGACCCCACCTGGATGGCATTGCCCTACATGTGGAATTGGGGTGGGGGGATGGGAGGGGAGGGTGGTCAGGGTGCATGTGGGGGGACAGAGAGAAGAGGGAGGGAGGGGGAACTGGGATCAACATGTAAAATAAAAAATAAATAAAAATTATATATATATATATATATATATATATATATATATACACATATTACCACTGTTCATAAAAGACGACATGTAATGGATTACAACTGGCTTCACCAGCATCAATGAACAATGAGCTCTGATTGAAGCTTCAGTTGAAGGACTCCTTGTTTTAGAGTGCTTTGAAAACTTGGTAGAACTGCATTGTTTCCCATGCATGCCTTAGTTTTCAGTTTGCTAGAATGTTACTTAATAGGAACACTACTCCACTCAATAATTTTGAATGAATGAAAAATGATTGGAAAGCAGCTCAATTTAAAATGTTATCATTAGGTTAAAAAAATACTCTCATGGAGCACAGCAAAAGGCATAAATCAAATTTGACTATAAAAGCATAGTTAATACAAATAGATAAAGGATACAATAGAAGTCTAATGAATTAAATTGCCTAGGTACTATAACCTCCCACATCATGGACTTTGGAATGGTCTACAGTGCCAAAGTTAGATTCCGTCCTAAAGAGTTGGCCTCAATTTTATTGAGAGAAAGGATGGTTAACACAATGATACTTATGGTACATCTTAGCACTGGATCAATTGTAAATATATGTTTTATACCAGCAGTTCTCAACATGTGGGTAGCAACCCCTTTGGGGGGTGGGTGCCACAGGGGTCACCTAATACCATCAGAAAACACAAATATTTACATTAGCATGCATAATAATAGCAAAATTACAGTTATGAAGTAGCAATAAAAATAAGCTTATGGTTGAGAGTCATCAAAACATGAGGAACTCTATTAAAGGGAGGCAGCATTAGGATGCTTTATACCTACAGACAATTACCACCTACAGTCCTAATAAGAAAAGCCTATCACTAAAGCCAATTGTGATGAAGACGGAAGATATAGCTTCTGAGAATAAGTGAGTGAGTGTTAATGCTTAAACAACATAGGTAAAGCATCCATCCCTTCCAAGGCTCAGGAACACTAGGGAAAGTCACAAAATTGCAAGAGCTAGAAAGGCTTTGAAATGCTATCCTGTGAGAAATATACAACCAAAATGATCATAAAGTCTCAACCAGTAGAGACAACTGAACTAGGTCTGCACAAGGATAGCTCTGTCAACATCAGGGCAAGATAAAGGGAGAACCTGAATGGCCTTTCCCTGCTAAACTACTTCCTATGGATGGATTCGGGGCAAGAGGGAGTCATTGCCCTCTTTTTATCTACTGCCCAGTTGTGTATTCACTGACTACACCACTAGACACCCATAGTTCCAATCCAACAGTTACACAGATGGCACTGAATAAATTAAATGTATCACACGATACAATCAAGTCATGAATCTGAAATAAAGGACAGGTAGGCATGAAGATGTACTGATGCGAGAGAGAAGGAAATGACAGAAGTGTCGGGGAGAGGAACATGAATGCATCACAAATATTTATGAACTGTCAAAGAACTGAACTAAAGAGTACTATAGTAACAGAGTGATTCTGGGGGGGGGAGTGTTCTAATTACTTAGAAAGTGATAATGAAGGTAGATAAATTTATTCAGATTTAACTTACCAAATCATTGAAAGATGATGAAAATGCTAAATAATTTTTAAAGAAATTTCAAAATATGGGACTAATGGAAATTTTAGGCAGACCTATTGATTGTCATATGATTATATAATATTTTAGACTGATCTTTTCCTTTTCCATATAGGATTAATTATAGGACTTGCAGTAGTGATATAGATTATTAAGATAAAACAGCAAGTATTTGTAACAGGTATTTATATTTTTAAAAATTGACTGTATGAAAAGGCAAAACACAATACCAAATTAATCCTAATTTAGTACAAACACGCACACATACACACATAATTTACATGTTGAACTAATTACAGTAATGGAAATAATTCACATATAGTTAAATATTAATTCCCCAATAAATTTAATATTTCACAGTATCTATGACTACAGCCTGAGGTTAAAGGCATAACCATCTACCACTATTTAAAAGATTGCATTGGTAAACTGACTGTCTTCCATTTCATTTACTGATGTTTTACATATGTGTCTCTTTTTCAAAGCCTGATTCAAAAATCTGTGTTACATGAAAGCTCATCAAGAGACTGCACAGGAGCCTTGCAGAGGATCTGGGTTCAGCCCCTTCCATCCACATGGCAGCTCACAATCACTGGTAAGTTCAATCCCAGGGCATCTGTTTCCTGGACTCCACAGCTGCCTGCATGTATATGGCGCACACACACAATTATAAACAAGTGACAAAATTTATCTCCTATGTTTGATGCCCCCTTTCACCTGTCAGAGTCTGAGGTGTAGAGGAGGGCTAGATCATTACAGGTCTATTTACACACAGCCACAGATACTAACTGCCTCTTGGTCCTAAATCCCCTTTTCAAGGATGTCTGTAAACTATATTACATACTATTGGGTGAGGGCAGAGGCAGGCAAGTTTAGCATTCAGTTTAATAAAGAAAATGACTCACCCCATACAAAGTATAGGCAGATGGGCAGGTTGTCTACTCTAAAACATTCAGATTGCATAAACTCAGGATTTTCCCAAGTGTTACATACTATCTGTATTCTGCCTTGTAGACCCCAGATAACTTAAACTAATCTGAAATCCACTCATGATTCTCATTGTGCTGTGATGCGCAAAGTCTACACCTCTAATCTAGAAAGACTATGACTTCTACCTGTGCCATACACACCACAGAATTCAAAACTATTAGTGGGAACTAAAGCAAATCTCAGATTAGACCCTTCATGTTATCAGTTCATTCATACATTTCTCACTCAATGAATAAATGAGTCTCCCTAGCATACGTTCATTTTCTAAGGGTTTTTAAGATTACAAGAGTAGTTAGTATTTATTGTATACCACTACTTCTTACTATTAACATAAAAAGATTAATTGTATAGTTTCCCATTGCAAAAAAAATATAATTTTCCAGCCATTTGCAATCAGAGGGATGATAATTTACAAGAGCATCCAGAAGGACATTGTCAAACCTGCACCATCCAGCTTTTCCTCTTCATCTCCAGGTAATCTAGTTAAGCTTACACAGACCTAGGGAAATTATTTTTCACTGAAAATTTCTGGTGGAGACTTATTAATCAACAACCAAGAGAAGGCACTTAGCATGTCATTTCTGAATTGTCAAAATAAATATATATCATGTTTGTGGACAGGTTCTCTGAGTGAAGAACCCATCTGCTTAATTACAGATTTCCCCCAAGTGTCCATATATAAATCTCGATAAAAATATCCAATGCCACATTGAAGATGCAGTTAGCATTATATGAAATGATTAAAAATGAACACAGCAAGAGAGGAGTTCCCAGGTATTAGGGAAGTCTATTGTACTGTAATATGGTAATATTACAGTTCTGTGCTCAAAACGGACATTTCATAAGGCTAATTGTGATGGTCATACAACGATAACATGGAATTTAATAATATATTTGTAAAGTTCTATTAAGAACCAAATGTATACAAAATGTTGTCAACATTGTGATCCTGTATCAGACGTATTTAATTTCTTCTTATTTCTTCCCTGAAAATTCCATATAATATACTGAAATGCCTATGTGGAGTTTTGGGGTAAATCAGTTTCAATGCATTTATTTTCACCATATTGATAAATGCAACTCAACTACGGCTTTATTAAGAAAATGTCACTAGTTGGTTAAAAGGCATTACTAAACTTGGGTTTCATTGTTTTCCACTTCCCAGTACATCAGGATACATTACGAATCCTATCTTGCAATCTACCCATGTTTCTGATAGTTTGTGTTAATCAGAATAAATTTCGAGAGCAGTACTTCTGAAAAGAGTTTGGAGTGGGGACGTTTTGAAAATCACCATATGATATTTGTCAGGGTTATATGTCCTTGTTTATCTTGCAAAAGAGCCATTATTATCTACCTCTTTACAGAAGAGGCTTGCCAATCTTTAATGTTGAATACCACCAGGAAACTCAATACTCATCATCAAACAGAATGTCCTATATCTGTAGGTGACTAAAGAAAATGCATCCACTTTTATTTTGGCAGGGATTTGAGTGAAAGCATCTTCCTCCATCAGCAACACTGTTTCAGATTCATGCTTCTTTCATCTATAATCTATTTCTGCTGCAAGGAATAAAAGCAATAATTAGGTAACGGTTCCCATGGCAGGAGTTTTGTGATAAACATCAGTAGCATGGCTTCACATTAGCTGTTTCAACAACCATCAGAGGATAATGACTTTCAGTCACTATCAATCAATAAATTATTCAGTTACAATTTCCCATAATTCATTGCTATTACTACCAGTAATCAAGTTGCCTCCTTTGTTTCTTGAAGTTAAACTTGCACAAAGCAGTATGACTAATTACCGCTTGGTCTTCAGCGGTTCCCACCAATAATTTGCCACTTTGGACATTACACTGTATTAGTAATGAATGGAAGCTCTGTACATTTTGAAGTCATGCTGAATTGCCAAGTAATTGCACTCCTATCATTCACCCTGCTATCAGTCAAGAGCATCGTGATGCCTAGATGATACTAGATTAAAATCAATTAGAAAGGCGACTTGGTTTTGTTTACCATGTACTTTTAGAATTTATCTTACAGCTGTCTCTTGAGTACTTGAGATGAGGATTGCATATGAAACAGAGAGAAGCCCTCTGAAAAACTTGCTGCTTCTTAAACCTCTCTTTGAAATGCATTGTCTATAAATGGAGTTAAATTAATTCTGCAATCATAACTCTCAAGATGGTCCTAAAAACTTTCCAAACTCCCAGATTTGTGCTTATGTTTAAGGAGGATAAAACACATGACTGGAAGTAATATTTTGGTATCAATACAGCAGGGGAAAGACATACTTCCATGGTGATGCTGAATGCAAAAACGTTCACGAAAACTGTTGTCATCAGCACTTGTACATGGAAATCGCTGGACCACCTTTCTCATTTTAGTTATACAAGATCTTCTGTTAAAATACAATGAAACATTTGCAATAGTCCTATTTTACTTTGGCTGTTCCTTTGTTCTTGAATAACATACAATTCTGATTATGGGGGGCCTTAAAAACACAAAACTTTCCATTGCTATAGGTTACTTCCACCCGACAACCACCTAGTTTCAGCAAGGTTGTTGTTGAATCTACTCCCGGATATGTGTTGGCTAAGTGACCTACTTCATCTCCTTATACTCACCATTATATAAAGCCATTTCTATTCCTGATTTTCAATTGATAGTCCTGTATTTCAACCTTTAAAACCTTTCTGCATTGGAACATAAAAGTAGGGCCACCCATCAATAGACAGGGAGATTATTCCTCCTATTTTTGGAGGGGGTTATGACTTTTTTATTTACATTAAAAGGTGACACTTGTTTGTTTATTTTAACATTTCTTTGTGTCTTTCACATCATGCATCCCAGTCCCCCCCCATCTCCTGTCACCTCTCCCCAATAAAAAAATTAAATTTAAGATAAAAAAAAAAAGGAAGAAAGGGGGAAATATCATCACAGAAGCTGCAGTGTGACACCATTAGTCATGCAGGAAACCTCTTTATCCATGCATCTTTACCTGCGGGTGTTCATTGAAAAGGATCTTGGGTCAGGTTTGAGTCTCTCCTACATGATCTACACAAGGCCATCGCTGGGACTCTACTCTGGACGTCCTGGTGTTGCTCTGTATTGGGGAGATTGTGTATCCCTGGGTCCTCAGGACCACATCCCCACCTGTGAGGCAGCAGATCACACTCAGGTTCAATGTTGGATGGGTCAACAACACGTAACCCTGGTGCTTGCTTGGTCAGCCCGCCAGCTCTCCCCTGTCTTCACCACCAGGGTGAGCTCTCCAGCATTGCTCTGACTAATTCACCTCTTGCAGTGATGAGCAAGGGGTGGGGCCATTTCTCCTGTTTCCACACCCTCAGGATGGGTTCTCCCACACCACCACATTCATGGCCAGGAGAGGTGTGTGGGCCACTCTCCTGAGTGCTGCAGGTAACGACGGGCAGAGCCATGATAGGTAGTGTGTGCGGGGGTGTCTGCCCCGCTTCCACGCTGCCAGATGACAGATGAGTAATGGTGACACCTCTCCTTGCTCACAGCTTTGGGCCTGGCTCGCCCATACCTCCACCAACAGGGTTAGCTCCCATGTGCTGCCCAGGCAAGGCCTGTTCTCCCAAGAGTTGCAGCTGGTGGGGAGAGGGGAAGGGACTGTTCTCCTGCTCCTACGATGTCAGAGACAGCTCTCCCACCTGCCTCAAGTGTCAGTGGGGGTGGGGGCATCTCTATCACACTCATGTCACTCCAGATGAAGGCAGTTTTCCCACCCTCACCCACACCTCTGCCAACAGGGTCAGCTCTCCCATGCCGCCGAG
Organism: Phodopus roborovskii; assembly: GCF_943737965.1. Classification (NCBI taxonomy): domain Eukaryota; kingdom Metazoa; phylum Chordata; class Mammalia; order Rodentia; family Cricetidae; genus Phodopus; species Phodopus roborovskii. Next base: position 13,410,248 of record NW_026125397.1, read on the forward strand.
TTTAGGGACAGGGCCCGCATTCCTGAGTTCTGTAGCTGGTATGGAGGAGGGTCAGCTCCCTACTCTTCCGTAGGTGGTAAGGGTGAAGGGAACATCTCTCCCCGTCCATATCGTTGCCAAAGGGATGACTTCTTGGGACAGTTCTCCCACACTTACAACTTTGGGGCTGGTACACCCAGACATCTGCCAATAGGGTTGGCTCTACCGTATGACCCAGGCAAGGTTCAGAGCCTATTTCCCCAAGTGTCACATCTGGTGTGGGTCGGGGGGCAGGGACAGTCCTCCAACTAGTACAACTTCAGGGCCCTTAGGTCCACCTGCCTCAGGTGTTGAAGGGAGGGGCATCTCTCCTTGTCCCTGCTGCAATGTATCAGATGAGGGACTGGGCCAGGTATCCCACTCTCAGTCGAGTTCTTGGGTCAGTTCACCTGTGTCCCTGTCAACAGGGTCAACTCCGTTGTGCTGCCTAGATGAGGAGTAAGGCCTGCTTTCCTGACTGAGTGCTGCAGCTGGAAAAGGGGGCAGCTCCTTTGACAGCTGGAGGTGGTAAGGGAAGGGGGAAGGCATCTTTCCCTTGCCCCCAGCACCACAGTGAAGAAGACAAGAGAGGCATGACCAGGAACACCTCACACACTCAGAGTTGGCCCAGGACCCGTTTGCAGAGAGCTGCAGCTGGAGAAGGGTTGCTTCAGGACCCCACCTGCTGCAGGTGGCAAGAGGTGAGGGCAGGAGGGCGTCTTTCCCTCACCCAGGCTACCACTTGGCAGAGGAGATGGGTGACCTATGCCCCCTGTGAACAGGATCAGCTAGCTCTATTGTGCAGCCCAGGTGAGGTGTAAGGTTCCCTTTCCTGAGTGTTTCTTCTGTGAGGGGCAGGATCAGTTCTCCCTATTTTTGCAGCCCGTGAGGAGAAGAACCAACTCTCTCTATAGCCCTATCCTCTCTGCCTATGGTGGTGGTCAGAACATCGGACATCAACACAGACTGTGGCTCTATCATGGCCATGAACCTAGGCACGGGCTTGGGCGGCAGCCCAGCCCCAGACACCACCATGTCACTGAGTGGCAATCAAGCCTGCCCCTCACTGCTTTTACTTCTTCCGATATGTGTCTGTTGTCCACAGAGCATGAAGCACCCCCCTCGTCTCTCCGTCTCTCCGTCTCTCCTACACATTCGCTCACCATAGCAGTGCCCCATCTGCACAGTGCCTCAAAACGTCAGGCAGGCCCATGCTTCTCAAAGTTCAGGGAGGGCTTGCATGTAGGTCTTTTTGCCCTGCTCAGTCTGTCTGGAAGCAGAACAATAAAAAAAAAAAAAAAAAAAAAAAAAAAAAAAAACAAACTTTTCTTCCTCAGAGCCCAGCACATTCCACCCTGGACTTCTTGTGGGTCATCTTTCATTTTTCTTAAATGCATCTGCCATAAAAAGTCCATACTAAGATAATTTAGCACTCCTAACTTACTCTTTACATTTCAGTATATTGAAAGATACACAACTAATTAGATCATCTTACTACTTTTCTCTTAGTAATCTTTTGTAATTTCTTTTAGATCTATTGCAATACAAAATAAGAAACATTTTTCATGACTTGGAAATGAACAAATGTCTCCATTCAAAGCCACTGCAACACGCCTACAACAGGCAGAAAGAATTTTGTGTGATGTTTCAAATTGGCCCATTCAGTACATTTTTGTAGAAAAGTGAAGCAAAGGCTGAGGCGGCAGGAAGATAAATATTTATTACAAACTTAACATTGTCCCAAAAGGAAACCACACCCTGTTTTATGGCACTAAAAGAAAATTTCTATTCCCTATTAAAATTGGGACTCTAGAAGAAACCGTGTGCTCCCTTCTAAAATTTGAAGGGGAGAAGAAAATGAAAATTAAAAAAAAAAAATGTTTAGTACAATGATTCTTTCGTTGGAAAGAAAGATCTGAGAAATCTGATAATAAACATTGTGGGTGGTAGCCTGAAAGAGGGAATACCAAAGCAGAAGAAACATGTAAAACTGGATAAGAATGTCAAAGCAGTCAAGGAACAGGAGAATGGGAGTATCCAAAAGTTTCTGAGGAACCCAGTAAGCACCAGAAGGCTACACAAATGATACAACTCCTCTGTCCCCCACCAGATCATCTCAATCCCTGAAAATCTCTCAGAAGGGCTACCCTGACGGGTTTCTATGAAACCAGGAAGAGGAATTTGACTTTGTTTCTGGGTTAGGGAAGCATCCGTGAGGAAACAGAGGCTAAAACACCTCCTGCGTGCATCCTCCTGAGTGACTCGAGAGGAAGCCTGGATAGACCAGCATTGTTCAGTCTGTGGAACTGATTCTTAGTCAGTTTAAAAATCCCTATGACATAAAGGGCTGGGACCTGGCTAATACCTAAAACTGGAGCCTATTTATATAGAGGGATTTCAATTCGTGGAAAATGACAATCATGGCGATTTCTTTTTTCCAAATAAAGTCAAGGTTTTGACAGATGAGGTAAACAGCATAACTTTGTCAGCCATAAAGCAGCTTATTTCCAACTCAGCTACATCTAGTGAAATATTCTGCACAAGGTGGCAACATCCTCCAAAGTAAATGAGCAGTATCTCCCCAACAATGCAGAGAAGAGCAGATTCGTGAACTTTCAAGTTACGAATGACTGGCCTACACTAGATAAGATGACATACTGCAGGAAGGGGATTGCTGACAGGCAATGTAAAGACAGTAGTAGAAAGTGCCCAGGCCATATTTGTTGAGTTAGGTAAATAGATTTTCTTAGTATAATACAACCATGTGCTGAAAGAAGCATACAGTGTGTGAAGCAAACTTGAGGACTCTTGAAAACAACAAGCTACCTAATTTACGTTTTAATGATCTGTGAGATACAAAGAGAGAGAGTGATATCTCAGATTTATTATATCTGATAATATCCTGAAGAAGTACATTAAAGAGAATTAAGGCAAGTACTGAGATCAAAATTATCCAAAGAAGCTAAACTTTAAGAGGCAGTCAATTGAGAAAGAAGTATCAATCATTACTTGGCCTTGTGGCTAAGATCAAGTAAGAAAGAAATGCCTGCAAAAGGAACCAAAGTGGAGGCTTTCTAAGTACGTAGCCTTGGGCGAGTCACTTCGGCTCCATGAACTCCAATTTTCTCAAAGTATAACTTGAGGGTAATCATGTACAGTTCACGGGAGAGTAAATCAAATTATGCACAGTCACATGACTATCTCAGGTCTGAGTCACTGAACGTGAGTAACAAAACTCTTTAATCTAGACATGGGGTTTTCCTATTCAAAAGTAGGCAAGGAACAGGAGAAGAAGATATCAATTTTAAATATAAAAAAGTGAAGAAATGTGTAATGTAAGGGACAAAATTCTGTAGGAAAATGGATTTGGATTGCTTAGCTAAAGGGGAACAATTTACTTAACCTATCAAATCCATGAGGATTAAGTATAGCTTCCATTCAGCTTTCTGCTCCTATGAGCAACTGCATAATAGCTCCTCTCTTTGTGAATCTGCCAAAGCAGCAGGGATCCAGGCACACTCAGCTTTCTCTCCATCACATAGCTTTTCTTCTCCGGGGTACTGTACCAGACATAATACAGCACTTCCTTAATGACTCGGGGTTATCTTTATGAGCATCAGTTAATGTTACATGTCGGAGATGCAAATGTAGCTGCAAATGTAACTGAACATCAGGTGAAACGAACCACTCATGTAACACACAGTTGGCCTGCCTAATTTTATCACATGCATGATACTGAATTTGAGATGATTTACCAGGTGTGGAAACAGCTGTCTTTCTAAGACCTGATATTATACATGCAAGATAACAAATGTCACAGTGATCTATCCACCTCCCCAAGTTTGTGTGTAGAATCCTCTATGGCTAATATAACTTCCTTACGAGTCTGATCTTGTATCTTATAAGTGAAGCCTATAATCTGTCTCACACTACCATGCACTCTATAGCATAGTTTCTTTCTACATTTACTTCTGCCATCTTGCAACAGTCCCAAGTGTCAGCCTCATTGGAGCTTCTTTTGCTTAAGAAATTCATATTAGACAATACTAGGACCCATCTGTTCTTGCTGCTACGTAAGTGTCCAAGAACCAGCAACACACAGAAAGACAGCCAATTCATAGCTTATGACTTCGTCTGTGGACAGATCTGAAGGGACCCCTTCAGCTAAGTCAGCTGGATTCTGTTTACAGGATGTATAAAGAAACACAGTGACACACAATGCCAATCAGTACTGGAGTGATAGCAAAATGACACTATAGGAAGTATGGAGCTTGGGAGGGGCTAGAAATGCGTGATGCAGAGAAGAAATGAGGAGAGCTGCTGTTGAATAGACTTGGCTTAGAGGTGTGGAAAGGAGTGGAATTGTTGAGGTGGGGGGGGGCTAGGGAGGAAAGCATCTAAGGAGAGAAGAAAGGGAAAGCAAGACGGGGCAAATGTTGGGAGTGGAAGAACATAGTGGAATAGGGAGGGCCAGAGAAGGAGAGAACAAATGAAGCATAAACCACCAATTGCAAATGATGCTGATCCCAGGTCTTTGCAGATGCACTTCCTGGATCTATTTCTTTGAAATGTAGTGCCTTTCTTTTGCCTTGAAGTATCTAAGAGGATCTTGTCTTTCAACCCACTTAGCTTGACTGACCCATTATAATAGTATCAAACTCCATCAACTATCTACACTGCCTCATTACAGTTATGTGTTATGCATTCTTATGGGAGCTGGGATGGTTGCCACAGATGCAGCTAAGGTGGATCAATTCTTTGTGATCTACCTCTTATTTCCATCCATGTGTATCCTTGGAAGACAACTTCCCTTTAAGGCAGTGGTTCTCAGTCACCCTTCTTAATGCCGCGACCCTTTAAATACAGTTCCTCATGTTGTGGCAACCCCCAACCATAAAATTATTGTCATTGCTACTTCATAATTGTAATGTTACTGTAGTAATGCAAATATCTGTGTTTCCCAAAGGGGTTGAGACCCACAGGTTAAGGACCCATGCTCTAAGGATTCAAGAGAACTATTTCCCGGCCCTTCTAGGACTGACATTTCCCTCCACAATAAGCCTTCTTTACTCTCACCAAACATCATTCTCCACAGTTGCTTCTGCTGCCCTCCATTCCTTTCTTCTCTGCTACTCTTTCTTTCTTGGCCTCTGCTCCATGTCTTTTGTGAACAGCTTTCAGGCTTTGAAAACAGTCATAGCCTGTTATGTGATGTCCAGGGAGGTTTCTCAAATCCACACAGCCTGCACTGTCCTGCTATATTTTTTGCTTCTGCTTTTCTGAAAAGTCATGCTTTCTGGGATCTGTTCACTTATTATGGAAACTTAGGTGATTCTGAAATCCTGTAGCAATTCACGAGGCTAGGATGTCGGAAGCTGAAAGTTCATATGGGGAGAACTAAGTGCACTCCTCTACCTGTGGTGAGCAGCCTTAGGTAGCATAGGAATGTCCAGGACAAAAGAGATTGCTCATAGAATTAAAGAAACCTAAGGAAAAAAGAAATAAGGAATTTTGAAGATAATAAGATTTATGTTTGCAGCATTTATATATGTACAACCAAGCTAAAGGAAGCCATAAGGCAATACACCAATACAACCAGAAAGAAATGCAAAATCTGCAAGAAACACGATCCTGTATTTTCAAATTTTATGACATGATTCTTCTCTCATTTCTGTCTGTCAATCTCTGCAGCTAAAGGGTATCAAAGTCAAAAAGGGCCAGGTGACTACATTTACACTTCAAGGCCTTTTGTGAATTGAGATGATAATCAAATGAGCCTCCTTCTTTCCTCTGTGATGATATGTGAAAGATACTTGTAAAGAAGATAATGATACAAGAGCTAAGAGTTTGGTATGGTCTTATATTACCAGAGTTCTACATTTCCAAGGTCTCGGTACAGCAATGTATTTGAATATATGAGTCCATTATAACTAAGGAGAAGAATGACTCCAGAAAAATGATTTGTCCTGCCACTAATTAATCACATAGAATTGAGTGGGCTACCCAGTGTTCGTCACTGTAAACAAAACACCTGTGCAAAGCAGTGTACGAAAGGTAAGTTTTCACCCTTATTTTCAGACATTCCAGTTTGGTTCATGTAACTCCTCCTCATCCAAATTACAAGTTCAAATACTACCTGAATATCTAGACATTCTGCCTTACAATGCCATGAGTTTGGGAAAGGAGCCTAAAAAAGCAACCATTTTGGATTGGGGAAAATTAAGTAACACACTGCTAATATTAAAAGCTAAACAACGCAATGTAAACTATGCCTGTCAAGTGTACCTAGCTTCTTGTTATTTCTCTCATGTTTTAGAAATACACAGAGAAAGGCTCATCTGTTGCACTTATGTATGTATGTATGTATGTATGTATGTGTGTATTATGTATGTGTGTATGCATGTATGCATAAATAAATAAATATTACTTTCTCTGAGCCCTCTGAGGCTGCATAGTAAGTTCAGCCTTGGCAGTATGGAAAAGATGATTTGCCTGTAGACCTGCTTTAAGGAAGCATGAAGACCAACTGTGTTTTTGAGAAGAAGTACTGTCTCAAGGGATGCATATTTGATATTCAAAGATAAGAATTCTGATTTCATCTTTCTTGTATTTTTGCACGCCATCATTTTTCATTCATATAATATAAAGCAAGAGATAGAGCCAGAGGCTGGAAAGATGGCTGAGAAGTTTATTGCACGGAATGTTCTTGCAGAGGGCCTGGGTTTGTTTGTCAGCATCAATGTAGTGGCTCACATCCTCTGAAACTCTGGATCTAGGGAACTTAACAGTGTTTCTGATCTTTGTGGGTTCCTACCTACACAGACATACAGATATATATTCAGTCACAAACTTGGGAGCACAAATGCACCCACAATTATATAAATAAATATTTTTGGAAAGAAATAGACAGTGTTTTCTTCCGTATGTCAATTTTTATCTATTTGTAATAGTGACTGAGAAATTGGAGAAAAAGGAAATATGTGTTGTGTTTTGCGTTCCATTTACTGCTGAAACTTATAACTGCGGGTCTATTTGGTTCAAAGGTGCATCTCAGTATTGTTTATTTTGTGGTTGTTGTTTGTTTGTTTTTTAACATCAAAGGTCCAAAGACAACAAGTTTTCAGTGGGTAAAAAGCATGGTGCTATGGATTTTGGTCTTCAGAAGGAATCAGAAAGTATTGATGGACAAATTAGACCAATGCTTCAAAAGTTGGTTCTTTGCTTCTGTTGAAGTATGAGAAGAAAGAATCACAATAGCAGTTCCTTGGATTTTGTAAGTTATTCACAAATTATTGGAGTCACTAATACATGATTTCATGCCATCTTTGTACTGCTGTCTTGTCTATAGAATTACAAGGATTTGAATGTTTATGTCTGTTTCAATTATTTCACTGAAAATCCTTAATGCAAAGGTATTAAAAGGTAGGGCCCTTAATAGATGAGTAGCCTATGAGTGCTTTGCCTGTACAAAAGAAATCAAGGGACTACTTAGAGCCTTTGGGGCCTTCTTTCCTTTCTGCCAATGTTATGAAGTTGGCTAAAAATGGATGACCTATAAGAAATAAGTTTTCTTCCATCTCTGAACATTTTGATGCTTTGATCTTGAGCTTTCTAGGAACTAGGTTGTAAAATAAATGTCTTCTGTTTATAAACTGCCAAGTCATAAATGATCTATTAGAGCAGTGGAAAAGGAATAAGATATCAGCAAAATTCATGTGGCACAAAATATATGATTGTATGATTTATAAATACAACATTTAGGGCAATGTCCTGTGGCTATTACTACCAATTCCAGTACTGTTTTATCAACTAGGACAGAACTCTATACCCATTCAAAAATCAAACAAAAAAAAAAAAAGGAATCTCTAAGTATAGCTCAATTCAAGGTAGTTCCTCTAAAAGACAGAAGTCAGTCTACCTCAGGATCCAGCTATACCACTCTTAGGTAAAGGTCTCTTTATCCTACGAAAGAGACACTTGCTCAGCCATGTCCATGGCTGATTATTCATAGTAGTCAGAAACTGGAAACAACCTAGATGTCTATCAGTCACAGAATGGATAAAGAAGATGCTGTACATTTACAATGGAATATTACCCAGTTGTCCAAAGAAACGAAATCATGAAATTCATAGGTAAAAGAATAAAACTAGGTAAAATTATCCCAAGTGAGATACCTCAGCCTCAGAAAGACAAATACTGTATTACTCACTGATATGTGGATATTAGCTATAAAGTCATTGAGAAGTGAGCTATAATCCATACTTCAGAGGCCAGATAGAAAGTACAGGACTACAAGATAGGGACAGTTAAAATTGAGTTCATTTAAGAAGTCTTATGGAAACCTAGTGCAGAAGAAGCACATACATGTGTGTATGTATGTTTATATTTATATATGAAGAGAATCTAAAAAAAATTCATCAAATAATGGGGAAGACATAGCACCACGTGGACAAGTCTCATCATCAAATGAAGCTTCCAGAACCAGGAATGGTTACATCTAATCATATTCTTGCCAAGGGTATCCCATGGGAACTCCCGAACAACCTAGGCTATGGACAAGTCTATTGGGTGCTCTCCACAAACTGATGGTCAGTAGTGTGGTGGTAAATGCAATGGGTGACAGTAAATGTGGAGACTTGTGGATGGTCATTGTGCTGTAAATATGTGACACTGGTGTTGTCAGTCCTAAATGGGACCAGCATTAACCCCTAACAGTCCAGGCAACATCAAGGAAGGCAGTACGAAAAGAAAACAACAGCCGAATGGGGGACATGCTGTGAAATGTTCTCATCTGGACATGACATGGTTGCTATACCCATGAATTCACAGCAAAATTGGCCAGTTGCACTGGATCTAAATAGGACTATGACCACCAACATTCCATCATGAATAGGGTGAGGGTTCAATAGGCACCACCTTTCCCAGAGGAGCTATACACAGCTAAAGATTACGGGAAAGGCAGAGCTGTATTCCTCTGCATTATAGTCACTGGTAAATAACTCAAGCACAGAACTCCCACCACACTTAAGCAGCAGACAAAATTCAGTGCAGCCAGTTACATGCAGAAAGGAAGGAAGGAAGGAAGGAAGGAAGGAAGGAAGGAAGGAAGGAAGGAAGGAACAAAGGAAGAAAGAAAGACCGACAGAAGTAGGAAGGCAACTTGGGAAAAAAAGGATTTCATGAAAGGGAGTTAAGAGAGAGGATGGTGGGTGGGAGACTTTGATCAATGGATAGTATAAGATGTATGAAATTATAAAAGAAAATTTACAGATAGACTTATGAAAATTATTTATTTTAATGCTTTCATTTTTACATATATGCCTAGGATTTGAGTTGCTAGATACTATAGAAACCTTTATTCCACAGGCTTCAGGTAAGAAATGGCCAAACAGATTCCCTGGCAGCATCAGCCTTTCATATTTCATCAGTGATGCCTGAGGACCCTTCTTCCCCACGTGCACAGTTGCTGCCTTGTGTGTTTTCTTTTTTACCTTTTTCCCTCTCTTTATTTGCTTTGCTTTGTTTCATTTCATATACTGTAGTAGTGAGGATGGACCCTCAGGCAAGCTAAGCAAGTGCTCTACCACGAAGGGACCTACCTAGCCCTTTCGGGTTTTGTTTTCTTTTAAGAGAAAGATGTTATTAAGTAACTCACGCTGGTCATCATCACACAAAGTGAACCCTGAACGTGCAGTCTTTCTGCCTTAATGACTGAAGAGTGGACCAGGAATGTTCTCTTTGGCAGAGCACTTACCTAGGTTCTGGTTTTGATCCCCATCACTACCACTGAAACAAACAAACAAAAAAAAAAAAAAATTAACAGGCACTAAATAGTAGGCTGTGAAAACAGACCTGTTTCCATTTTTTTTTTCTAGATATTAGCAGTCATCCAAATGAGGATGGTGTCACATAGTACCTCTGACATCAATGGAAATTAGTGATTGCTTAGTAATTTGGTTTAACGAATGCCATTTAAAGGCTGCTATGCTAACTAAGGAATACCACAGTGGCTGCACTGGGAAGTGGTGACTATTGAACATGCAGGGGGATGAAAGGAAGGTTAGTGGGGAGTCTTCCTGTAAGTATAGGGCATGTCCTTGAAGCAGATAGTGGGATCCCCTGTGTCCCTTCACAGTAACCCATGTCTAGGCCTTGAGGTGAATGCCTTTGCCTCTCACAGTCACCATGAATGACTTGCCATGCCCCACCAAAGTAACGGAGCCAGCCAGTCATGCTCCACAGTTTCCAAACTATGACCCAAAGTATGTGTTTTCTTATTATTACCTTTCAGGTGTCCATTTCAGAGACTGGAAGCTGGTAACCAGCTACCCAGAATGCATCTCTTCCTTAATCCTTCCTGAATAACTCCATTTGCTTAGGTATTTTCATTTCTTCTGAATTATTGGCCTCATGCCCAGGCCCAGATGGTGATACTCACAAGTAAGCCAAGAAGTTCATAGTACTGTACAGTACTAATTTAGCTCAATAACTCAGTCAAACTACCATGAAAGATGCCCTGTTCTCTTCATACTATATCTCATCTTCATCATAAAGGATATGCAAGAGCAGAGAGACAAAAGTGCCCAAATCCTTGATAGCATATTGAAGTCAAGTCCCACAAACCTAGATGTCACTCTGTGACTGTCACCTTAGAAGAAGTGATGAAACAAGGTCTGTGTTTGAGCCTGAGTGCAATACGTTTCTGATATCTGAGGACAAAAATGTCCTAACTGCTCTTCTCCTATCACAATAGGAGACTTCACATATGAAATTTAAAAATGAGCTGAGTTGGAGTATTGATTACTTTTCCGGCAGCTCTCCTACATAGGAAATGACACTTCTGTGGTTTCAAATGAGTAAAAAACCAAAAAAAAAAGGAAATTTTCCATGAACTCAGAAGAAATTAAGATTCCAAAACATTGCTGTAAGTCCTAATTATATTTCAAATTTCAAGTATGAAACAATTCACCTTTAATACATGCAAAAGTTGGAAATAAGTGGTGGTGAAGTATATGCTACCTAACCTCTATTCTATCTCCAAATTATGTGAGTTAATGTAACCCTGTATTCAATCATGCTTTTCTCTGGACAAGACAGTTCAGTGCAGAGCTGCACTGAGTCTCTCCTTCAAGCACTTAGCTACATGAGGCAAAGCAGACATCATTTGCCATTTAGGATGCTGCTCCTTCCCCAGCATCCCCAGTCATTTTCTCCCTCTTGCCTGGCATTCACTTGTGTTTTATTCACAGAGACAGCCTGCTTCCATCACCCTTGGCAGACACATTATACAGTCCACTCTTATCTCTCCTCTAGCACTTGGAATAAATGCCGAGAAACCTAACTTTTGGCAAAGCGAGAGTTTCATTTGCTGCAGAAAGAACTGACTTGCCTTCCATTTCAGGTCATTCTGGGGTGGAAAAGGCCAAAATTTAATGGCCTCCCTGAAATCACGCTTAGTGACTGAAGCGGGACGGCTCATTTAGTGTACGCCATTCAGATCAACTCTTCACACATGTCAACCACAGTGCCCCCTGGGAGGCACTTAGTCTAAGTAATAATATGAGGAAATGCTCTATCAGGGGATGCGATGGAGGCATGAAAGGCTGGGATATAAATGACTCCTCTAAAAGGCTCGGGTTTGGATTTATGATATACAGGTCAAGCATCACTTTCAAGGCACTCAGAGAACATTAAAATAGAGAACATATCTCTTTGGGGCCTTAATCCTTTCAGTGACATTCAGCAAATTGTTCTTTAAGGCCAGGTCTACACTTGAAAGTGTGTGATCCAGTTCACCCTCCCACAGCCACTGTTAAGACTCTTCTCTTAGGTTAAAAGCAGCCAAAGCAGAATATAGATGAATATGAGGACTGTGACAATCACATGACAATGCAGTTGTTGTTTCAAATATGCACACAGACAGAAGCTATTTCCCTCAAGTCTGGACAGTTCCAAGGTGAAATGGCTAAAAACACCCCCTATAATACACTGAAAACAAAGGCCATTCAAAGAAAGAAAAGATACAGGTTTTCCATGACCTTCAGTTACATGAGAATATTGTCTTTAAATGAAAGAAAACCAATACCAATTGTTACTGTAATTTGAAGGAGATATGTGTAAGTAACGCATCCTATAGGAACTTGAATAGTGCTTTGAACTTGTTTGTGGGATATGTCAATAATTCTGTTTAGGGAATATTGTAGGGGAAACAAAACTAACACTATTACATTTCCAAATGCTGAACAGTGTAGAACAAAGTGTAATCACTTTTAAGCTTTAGACACAGCTCAGGATTCCCACAGCCATGTTCACTCTATACATTCTCCAAGACTTAAAAAGTACACTGAAAGCACTATTGATTCCAAAAAAAGGGCCCAAATCAAAAGTATGCAAGCAAAAGAAGAGTCAGATACACTGTGAAATTTAGTGGTTAAAGGTATAAATGACATCACATATGGACCTAACTAATCTTTAGAACTCATGTGGTATCATGTCTGTGTTTTCTTTATATTCAAGTAGATGTATGAAATCAAACTTTGGTTATAATATAATAGTAGCATAAAACCTAAGGAGTAACATGTACTCTCACTGAGGTTATTGCTTTTTTTCCTTTTGGTATGTCTGTGAAGAAATTTTCTGTAATATTTTATTCACTCTAGGCACACTGTCTTATTTATCCAACTGAATGTTCCTTTCTTGCACATTCCCTGCACCCTTCACCGTTCAATCCTCTCTTTGCACTGTCATGTGTTATTTTGTTCTCCCCCTTTTCTCAGCATTGTTTTCCCTTCTCCTGGCCTGACTGTACTTTCATTGACTGCACTCCTACTCACACACATGCACACACACATGCACACACGCGCGCGCGCGCACACGCACATTCGCACTGGGATGTATGTAAAGCAGAAAGCTTTTAGTAACTGTCTTTCTGAGTCACTGTTACTTCACAACTCAATAATCTCCAGATCCACCCATTTCCTTCATATACCGAAGCACTATATTGTATAACATGTGATTTATTGACTTTTCCTAACCGCACAGCATCACGTTGGGAATAACGGAACTGCTGAACAGTGAGGTGAAGCCAATGGTTCAAGGCCTTAGAATTCACAAGAAGTGGGTCTGCAACTGGAACCCAAAAGTCTTGCTCCTGGGCATGGGTTTTTAATCTCTTAGATACTGAGTGGCTGCATTCAAAGCTGCCAGGGCAGAAGGAAATGATAGCTAACAGGACAGCACAAACAATGTCTAATTCTAATTTCACCAACTACATCTGCACTTAGACTGTTTCCATGAGTGTCCTGAACTTCTGATTTCTCATTAGGAGAATGGAAGCCTTCATTAAGGTTGTGCCTCCTCTAAACTTCTGTAATTCTGAGGTATTGGCCTTTGATGTATTTATATGATCAAGAACATGAACATCAGAGTGCCAATAGCCTGGCCATGCAGAGCTAACTACCAAAATCTGAAAGTACATAAAGGAAGCAGCAGGCCCTGTTTTCAAAGTATTGATTTTACTGTTATAGCTTTTTTTTTTTCAAACTAGTCTTGATTTTTCCACTTAGTACAAATCTGACAGGCTCATCATAAAGGTAATTATCCTAAAGCAGTGTTAATGTGAAAAACCTTATGAAAAAGTCACACACTAAAGTGAAAACAGACAATAGTTTTCATGTTGTCGACTATAGTATATCACTTCCAAGTGCAGAACTTAAAACAAACTATTTTCATAAGATACCACAAATATACATGCCTTACTACAAGCAACTTGGAGACAAATTATACAACTGCCCTTTCTTCCTCTAAGTGTCCCATAGGGAGAGAACATAGTTAATGCAATTAATGAATTTGTCTGTAATGCTAAAAAGAAATATAAAAATGATAGAGCAAATTACCAGATAGTTTAACCTGCTTAGCTACTCATTAAGACCATGCCAAACAATCTAGCATTCTGACTTTTATAGTGTAAGGATTTTTTTTAATATATGAGCTTATGAAGAACACCACCAATAGCTATCTGTAGTACATAGATATTTGCACTAAATCAATGCATTCTGCATCACAATATATTGTCCCAATGAAGTAACAGGATTCATTTTAATTATCTCCCACTGTCCCCTGTCACTGTTTCACTGAACATGTATCTTTCAGCAACATTTTATTTTCTTCAAAATCATGTCTCCACAATGGAAAACCAGTCAGTCAAAACAGACAACTGAGAAATCATCATAGTTGAAGCAACTAACAAAATGGCTTATTGTTCTGACCATTTGTCCAGGAGATTGACTTTATTTTAACTAAAATAATTTATGGATGACACCATCAAAAAATTAATTTTATATACATTCTCTCCTTTCCATTCAGCATGTTCTAAAACTGAAACACTATTTGCTTGAGTTTAATGTCAATTTTCGTTTTCTTTTGTTTATGAGCTGTTTTCATTATTTACTACAATAAAAGTGTAGTAAAAGGTAGAAGCCTTCTACAGTGGTCAAGGCACAGGGCACAGCCCAGGTACCTGAAGTACTCCGTCAGCAATAGCCGACAAATCTGTACAGTTACATATCTGTAGACTAAAGACTAAAGACTAAAAGGCATGGATCTAGGGAATCTTTACCAGGCAATATTATGTATTCAACATATTTTAAATATTCAATACTCTTACCAAACATGATCTTTATGATAGTAAAATATGCCATCGCATGGGAGTATTATAGCATTATTAATAAATTATCCATTAAAAATAGCCATTGTGTGTGTGTTAGATGTTTCATTGAAGTGTCTTAAAATATCTGTACTCGAAGACAGAAAGAAGCATTTTCCTTTTATATTATCATTTTTTAAACTTTCATTTTGCATTCCACTATAGTTCTTCTTCCCACCCCTCCTCCTTCTCCCCCTCACCATGGGGGGGGGGGGCGGTTGACAAAGCATGGCCCAGTAAGATGAGGCAGGACCAAGGCTCCCACAGGAAACACAGGAGCAATTTACATTAAGTTTGCCAACTTCACAAGTAGAGGGTTTGGCATTCACTACTGGGCCAGCACACCTATCATCTCCAAAGAAAATGCTTTTATCATGACTCATCTGACCGGTTATAAAGTATTTAATCTGCCTGGCTTATGATGAGTAAAGTTAAATCTTTCTACAAGACCATTAACCATTTTCACCGATGTGCCTTAAGGCTGCCATTTTCCTACTAACAATGTTTCCTGCTTCCGCTCATCTCGGTAACCCTCTCCCTCCTCCTCTTCTTAACCCACTTTTCTTGACTTTAAGTCAAAGGCACCACAAGCTCAAAGCCAAAGAATGTATTCCACCTTTTCTAACATTCCATTTTTTAAAATCATCTCTCTTATCTTTGTGGACATGATGTAACATTTACATTAACTAAAAAGCAACGGTGACTTTTGCCAGTTCTTTTGTTTCTTTGCTAAGTTTCTGTCTGGTGGTCCTGTCTAGTGGTGAGAGATGAGTGGGTAGAAGACTGAAGATAGATCCATATCTATTGTCATACACAGTATATATGCCCAAATGCATCAAAGGCCTCAACAAAAATCCAGCCACACTGAAACTCTTAGAAGAGAAAGTGGGTGGTACCCTTGAATTAACTAGTACAGGAGACCACTTCCTGAATATAACACCAGTAGCACAGACACTGAGATCGACAATTAATAAATGGGACCTCCTGAAACTTAAAAGCTTCTGTAAGGCAAAGGACACAGTTGACAAGACCAAACAGCAGCCCATAGAATGGGAAAAGATCTTCACCAACCCACCTCAGACAGAGGGCTGACCTCCAAAATATACAAAGAACTCAAGAAGTTGGTCACCAAAACACCAAATAATCCAATTTAAAAGTGGGGTACAGAACTATTGAGAATTCTCAGTAGAGGAATCCAAAATGGCTGAGAGACACTTAAGAAAGTGCACAACATCCTTAGTTATCAGGGAAATGCAAATCAAAACAAGTCTGAGATATCATCCTAATACTGTCAGAATGGCTAAAATCAAAAAACACCAAAGACAGTTTATGCTGGAGAGGATGTAAAGAAAGGGGAACACTCCTCCACTGCTGATGGGAATGCAAAATTTTACAGCCATTTTGGAGCTCAGTATGGCAGTTCCTTAGGAAAATGGGAATCAGTCTACCACATGATCCAGCAATTAAACTCTTAGGTATATACCCAAAAGATGCAAATTCATGCAACAAAGACATCTGTTCAGGCATGTTCAGAGCAGCATTATTTGTAATAGCTAGAACCTGGAAGCAACCTAAATGCCCTAAAACTGAAGAATGGATAAAGAAGATGTGGTACATATACACAATGGAGTACTATTCAGCAGAAACAAATTGGAATCCTGACATTTGCAGGCAAATGGATAGAACTAGAAAAAAAACATCCTGAGTGAGGAAACATGGTATGAACTCACTCATATATGGATTTTATACATAGAACAAAGGATCACAAGCCTATAATTCATATCACCAGAGAAGACAGGAAAAGAGGGGGACCCTAAGAGAGACACACATGGTCCCCCACAGAATGGGAAGGAGGCAAGATCTCCTGAGAAAATTGGGAGGGGGCTTGCAGGGAGAAAGAGTTAGGAGAAAGAGAAGGGAAGAAGAGGATGGGAGAAGAGAACATGAGGAAACAGGAAGATTGAGTCAGAGGAGAAAAAGAAGACAGATACTACAAGAGAGGGAGCTGTTACAATTTTAAAGAGAAATCTGGCACTAGGGAAATGTTCAGAGATCTACAAGGATGATCCCAACTAACAATCTGAGCAGTCAGTAGTGCAGAGGCTACCGTAAATGCCCTTCCTTGATAATGAGATTGATAACTACCTTATATGCCATCCTAGAGCCTTCACCCCATAGCTGATGGACAGACACCCACAGCTCACCCCTGGCATCCAATTGCAGAGAGGGAGGAATGATGAGCAAAGGGTTCAAGACCAGACATGGAGAAGCCCTCAGAAACAGTTGACCTGAACAAGGGGGAGTTCATGGACTCCCAGACTGATAGCTGGGAAACCAACATAGGACTGACCCAGAACCCCTGAATGTGGTTCTCAGTTAGGAGGACCTCTATGGGACTTTGACAGTGGAAACAGGATGTATTCCCGGTGCATGAACAGACTTCAGGAGCACATTCCCCTTGGAGGAATACTCCCTTAGCCTAGAGACAGTAAGGAGGGCCTACCCAAAATGACTTAACAGATTTTGATGATCCCTCCTGGAAGGCCTCTCCCTTCCTGGGGAGTGGATGGCAGATGGGATGGGTGGGTCGATGAGGGGCATGGGATGATAGGTGGGAGAGGGATCTGGGATTGATATATAAAATAAGAAACAATTGTTAAAAAAAATAAACAAGCAATGGTGAGATTAAAATAACCTCTGACTAGTAAATTACCCAAGTCTATGAAGCTAATAAGAAAGAGCACAATATGGTAGCACCCAATGATGGCAAACTCTGTATTGTACTTCACTAGAATTGTGGCTGCTCCTACCTCAAAGAGACTGATGTGCCTCAAAATGTAGAACTGAGAGATTCACTGCTAACTGCTATTTAAACTTGGCCTCCAAGTCTGTGTTATTATCATATTAATGGTTTCCACCTGAGTATTTCCAGGCTAAATTTAAATATTTCTAGCAGATTTTTTTTTCTGAAAAAAACAAAACACAAAATATAAGGACTGACAAAATTTTCTAATCATCTTTTATTCCCTTGTCAATATCAATTCCGAAGAATGTACAGAAACCATAGTTAACTGGAAAAGGACCATCAGAGTCCCGGGTAAGAGATACAGATGAAAGCTATAGGAGGCTAAAATTCTGTAGCCGCTAATCAGAAGCAAATTTTACACAAAGCCAGCCTGTAATCCTATGAGAGGCCAACTGTCCTCACAGTCAGGCTGATTAGTAAGTGAAATCCTTTTGACATTGTTCAGAAAGAAAGGCATCCAGAATGCAACAGTAGAAAATGCAAAGGGAAAATGCTAACAGACTGACTTGCAAGAAAATCCATTACAAAGCACAAAATCCACTAAGGGGGCTTTAAAAATCTCATTTATGAGTGCATTATCACTTTCTTCCATCGCTTAAAACTGAATCAGCCTTTGTGAATTTATTTATAGTTGTTTCCTATTTGCACATAAGATAATGAGGAATCCAATATATAGAAAATAGACGATCAGTAGAATGAACTGTATTTAAAATCAATTATCTATGAAAATAGACTCTATTAAATGAAAAAATAAAGACATTGCTCAGCTGAAATGTAATCTAAGGCACAATATGCCCCCATGTTTATGTTATGGCTGCCTTGGACCTCAGTGTTAGGCTGTCTCACATAATAGGATGACAGTGGCATAAACTGTTTGCAACAGATTACTTTATTATCTAATAATTACTGTCTGAACCACCATAATATTAAAGGTAGAATTTTTTGTATGTATCTATTGATTGCTAAATTTCTTTAAGTTAAACTAATTCCTGTGTTTGAGTTTTCCCTTTTGAGAGGTTAACCAAGTCCTCACTCGGGCTAAGGAAGTGTTCTATCACTAAACCTGTAGCTCCTGGAATTAAAAAAAAAGATGCATGTTTGTAAAGCCTCGTTGCATAAACATTTTGTTCTGGTTTCTTTATTGAACAGCTGATTTTCTTTCACTTTTACAAGAGTGTAGAGTACACATTAAATATCATTGCATAAATAATTATGATTAATGAATTGTACAGTTTTGCTTACAATTCCAGTTCTGAAGATGTTGTTTATTGACATAAATAACACTGCAACAACATTTAATTGAAAGAAAAAAATTTGTATATTTGTTCAGAAAGCAACATTTCTCAAACATATATATATATATATATATGCAAGCCAGATTTTAATATTGAGTAAAATAATGCATACTAAGTACATGTATACATTAAACCAGATTTGAATATTGAGTAAAATAAAATTTTTATTTATATAATACATTATATTATTAAATCTCAATTCAGAGTACCTCACACAGCATTGATTTTAAACTCACAACAAAATTGCCTAAGAATTGCCATACCTATTCATTTTATATAAATATCCATACAATTCTTTAAAAAAATAATTAAATTCATTCCCTCTGCTTAAATATATGAAAGTTAAATTTCTTAGCTGAAATTGTATAAGATGAAAGCAAATTTCAGCTAATCACTTTACCCTTTTATATATGGCAACGATTTCTTCCATATTGGTCAAAGTAGCACAATACCTTGTAGCTGAATTTATGTCTGATGAAATTATATATAATCATATTTTAAAGTATGCAATGGTTATCTTTTATGCAAAAATAGATTAAAACAACTCATAGGAATTGATGATAATAAAAATTAGTACCATGAACTTTTTTATCATTGTAATTATAAAAAATTGTAGGATTTCTTAATATGAATACAAAAATATAGATTCTCAAGTACAAAGTAATCTACCTTCTGCGATACATTTGCCTTTAATCCGTCTTTATGGTACACAGAACTTGTAAAATAATGTTAATAATAGTACCATTGGATTTTAAACATGCCCTCTCATTACAAACCTATACAATGTATCTAACATTTTGCTTATTTCAAAATCACCATTTATTTCAGAAAGTCTATCTACATAATCTTGTATTTTAAAGATTCAGAAAAGAAAACATCATGATGGCAGCTTATAGGACAAAAACCCTGTTTCAAGTTTCCCAACATGATGTTAGGCTTTGAACTCCAATTATTTTATTATCACCATGGAGCAGTGTATTTGAAATGATCAAATATGAGGCATTTTGAAATGGATACACTGAAAAACAGACCACAGAGATGGTCCTTCTGAATGAAAGGTAGTGTATTTCCTCTGCAGTGGGTTAGTTAATGTGTTAACGTAGAGGTAAAAGAGGTAAAACCAAGCTAGTGTCCTTGAGAGCAATCCAAATTACAACACTAGTCACACTACATCAGGTCTCACTGTAAACAGCCTTGTTTCATTTAACAAGTAATATTGCTTCCCCTTCTGCACTGTTTGAGTGCTGATCTGGTGATCACACCCAACAAAACCATGCTTGATATCTACAAAGTTGTTTCTATTTTATTCTGGGTGCTTGTTTAGGGTATATGTGGCATGTTTGCACAATGTATATGTTCGCGTGTGTGCACACGCATGTACTCGTGCATGCATAAGCATGCACCGTGCACACAGAGGTCAAAGGAGGACTCCACCTTATTTCTTTGAGACTCTGTCTCTGCTTGAATATGGAGCTAAGCTGGCAGCCAGAAAGTACCAAATTCCCTCTTGTGTTCATGCCCTACAGCACTGGAGTTAGAGGAGTCCATGCCCAGCTTTTACATGAGTGCTAGGGATTTTATCTCAGTCTGCACACTTGTACAGACAGCTCTCTTGCTCACTGAGTTTTTTCTTCAGTCCCCAAGTCATTCTTTAGGATGAAATAATTAAGACATATCTTGTTCAGGGTATTATTAGTGAGCATCAATAGGGATCACTTCTTGCACGCCGCCTTCTCTCCTTTAACTCAGCTTTGACTGAAATCTATTGAATTATATCCCGCTATTCTTTCTACTTGCATGAAAGCTTACCAAAGAACCTCTTCAAGTGAGATGCTTTTATGGAAATATTTACCACTCTGACAAAGATAAATTTTCATGTTGGAATAGGCATTGAAGATAAAAATGAGCTACAGATTTTTTAAATAAATGTCTTTATTTTTCCAAGATTATAGCTTCTGAAAAGTGGCACTTCATCTTTTATTATAACAAGTTTATCAACAAAAGTGCATCGAGATACATCATACAGTCACTTCTGTTTTACTCCTGCTAACCTCAGTTAATAGATAGTTGTAAAGAAAAGCAACTGTACATGTCCTGTACTTGTACGTGTTTATAATTTGTTTAAATACATGAAGCCTATATTGTCCCTTAACAATGTAGGTCTCTGAAACTGCTAACACATCACCAAATTACTGAATTACACCCTCTCATACTCGCCAGTGGCAATACACATACTCAGTTACAAGTAAAAGTCTGACAATCACATGGCCCAATTTTACTGGACATACGTTCTTTATAGACATGCAAGGTTCCCATTCCCTACTCCACCCCTCTTTTCTTTCTCTGCTGCAAGGAACCTAAAGTGATTGTGTAACTTTGTCATTAGGTGATGACAAAGGCAAAAAAAAAAAAAAAAAAAAAAAAAGAACCTGAGCTTTTAAATAATGGCCAAACACAGAGCGGGGCCAGAAATTTAGGCTACTCCAAAAACATGATATCAGCAATAGGCATTTATATGCTCCTTAAAATATTATAATTACATTTTTATTATTTATTATTGTGGGGGGGGGCATATCTGTGAGTCAGACCTCTCCTTGTACCATGTGGGACCCAGGCATCAAACTCAGGTCATCAAGCTGACAGCAGGAATCTTACCCACTAAGCCATCTTGACAGCACAAGCTACCACATTTTGACAAACTTCACTGTCATACAAGATGTGGTAAAACAGCACATGCAGAATGAAACAGAAGTCTGCATTATAGATTAATGTTCAATTTTTACATGCTTTAAGAAATTAACCATCTCCTAAGTAGACAACTCAAATGTGTCACCAAAAAAAATCATAGGATTAGGTAGGACTGGATTATTTATATCAAGTTCCATTTGTTCTTGAACTGAGGATAAAATATGGACCAAAGTTCTAGGAAGCAAGCAAATGCATGTAAGAAATCTACCAGTATGCAAGTATTATTGTTTTTCTAAGGTTCACAAGTTAAAGACAGGAAAAATATCTCAGTAAAAAAAAAATTGACACCACAGCTAGAGAAATGGCTCGTCAGTTAAGAGCACTGTCCGCTCACTCAGAGGAAATAGGGGCAATACCCAGCACCGGCAGAGCAGTTCACAAATTCCCTATAATCCTCGTTCCAGGGAATCCAACACCCTCTTCTAGTTTTCATGACCACCCGGCAATCCAAGGTGTACAGACACATATGCAGGCAAAATATCCATAAAATAAAACAAAAACTTTTGCAAAAGATGAAAGATACAATTTTTTTTAAGTTACTACTTGAATGGGAAAAATAAAAGGCATAATGGTAAACAGGAATAAAGAGTCTTATCTTTGATAAGGATTTCAAAAATCCAGCCATAGAAAATATGAAGCTGTTTTGGAGTGAAGGCCTCATCAGCATCACCATCACCTATATTTCTACGGTGTGTGTGTGTGTGTGTGTGTGAGTGTGTGTGTGTGTGTGTGTTTTCAGCACAAGGGAAATTAGAGCTGACCAGGAGCGATGGAAACACTGGCAGCACAGTACAAAAAAATACAAATACAAAGGGCATATCCTGAAAAATATCAGCAAAAATTAATTCAAGTTTGAGTAAATAGATTATCATATTTAGAGCTTGGGAATTCCATACTGGAAGGAAACAGTTTTAAATATTTGGGAGGTCCAGACAGCCTGTCTGCTGACAAATTAAAACAAAAATGAAACAGAATCAATGGCAATAAAAATAGAGATTGGAAAAAAATAGAAAGGTGTGACTTTTCAATGACAGAACTTGACAACAGACTGAATAAAGGTTCTAATATCCTTAAAAATAACAATCAAGTCTAAATAAAGTTCACTAAATACATCTAAAAATTTTACAAACCATGCTACATACTTTGATTCAATTTACAAAAATGCATCTACTTGGTCTGATGAGGCAACCCCCCATCTCTCCTCAACAAAATTTGTTGAAAATTCATTAAAGGGAGGATAGAAATAAGAGGACAGGGGCAGATGAATATGCAAATGCAGACACCAGTCTATTCTGTTGCTGTGATCACTCTCCATACACTCTATAGAGCACATGGAATCAAACTGACATCCTATACTATTTCACAACATACATTTATTGATGTAAAAGTGGATTATGATTGGTGTGAAACCTATCTCCCATATATTTTATATACATACCCAATTCTGATTCTAGTGGGTGCTGTACTATAATGTATAAGTAACCCAGGCTTGAGAACATAAAAAAGCAACAGATACAATGCCACAGTGCAATATATACCAGCAGCAAAAGAAAGTTTA
The DNA here is from genome assembly GCF_943737965.1 of Phodopus roborovskii. NCBI lineage: Eukaryota > Metazoa > Chordata > Mammalia > Rodentia > Cricetidae > Phodopus > Phodopus roborovskii. The sequence continues at coordinate 13,433,377 of NW_026125397.1, forward strand.
ATTTTTAAAATATACACATTCGCTGTCAAAATGACACCAGCAAAAGAAACTGAACCGAAATGGAAAGGGTATTTAACACACTTTAGTATATATTCTTGACTTAAAATACACTCCTTAAGAGAAATAGAATAGTTTAAAGTAAGGTGGAAAAATAAAAGAAGCATTGCATTTAATATAAAATCAGAGCTAAGACATTTTTATTATTTCATACATTTCTAGAAAGTTTAGTCAATGGTATATTAGACATAAAGTAGAAGCAAGTGCTGGAAATGAGGAAATAGAAGTTGGGAAGTGTTAGGATGTGTGTGTGTGTGTGTGTGTGTGAGAGAGAGAGAGAGAGAGAGAGAGAGAGAGAGAGAGAGAGAGAGAGAGAGAGAGATTACCTTCACAAGGAAATAATAAGATAAGTAAATTACAAAGATAATAGTGATGGTGATGACAAATGTCTAGTCTATTGTGATTGGCAATTGTATATGTGTATTAAAATGGGTTATATTTCCATCATTTCAAACAAGTTAACTTCATGTTAGAAATTGATTCAAACTAAATAGCTAAACATATTACTATTATAACACTACTCAGTTAGCACCACTTATTAAAATTATCTGAGTTTCTGAAAGTAATAGAAAGAACAACCTAAAAGCACCTAACTAGGAGAATAAAAACATACTATGTTATATAAAATATGCTAAAATTTAATTAAATTCCTCATTTTCTTAACCTGTAACCACATGGAAAATTGATACAAAACAAAATAGTTAAGTTTTTTATATACTCACAAATATCTCTTATCTGTATAGATTTATTTATACAAAAATATGCATATGTGTGTATGGATAAAAAAACAATAATAGCAACAAAAATTGTCTTTCTTTAGTTGAATGATAAGCTGTACATATTTTCATCTTTACAACTTTATGAATTTTTCCAATTTTATATAATTGACATGCTTTTATTATAAGAAACGATAAAAACATTTTATAAGCCTATTCAGTTTTATGAACCTCTTTCAACATAATATTCTATATCATTGGGGAAAGAATCAATAATTCTTTAAAGGGACCATTTCTAGAGCCGTGAGTTATATTTTAGAATTGCATTAATAGTTTTGCTTCTAAGGAATCATTTCACTGAGTGACAAAACAAGCCCCTTCTGGCTCTGTATTCAGAACCTCCCTAATTCACAGGCTGCAGGGGTTCACCCGGCAACAGTGGAAGCTGCACACAGCTTGCCTTTCCCAGTTCCATCCTTTTTCCTAGTTAGGGTGTAAACAGGTGGACATGATTCTGAGATCACAGCGTAGCACTCAAAGACTACAAGCTGCTCAGACCATCTAGACTGTCAGAAGTGTTGCTTGCTTCATTTTTTTAAAGTCAGAAATGGCTGATAAATTTGAGTTGCAGACAGAACTGGATGCTACAGCATCACACATGAGAATTTAGGAATCCCACCTCCACTTACAGAAGAGGACAAGGAAGAGTCTGTTTCCGCAAACCCAATAGTTGTATTCCTCAAAGTTCTCCGTGGTGGAAAAAAACAGGTATTCAATAACTGATGGTCAATGGCACATCTGCTTTATACGCTCAATTGTAACCGTCTCTGTGACAACAAAATTGGCATCTATGAGACAAGACAGTCCTTGGAGAATTTTCATGGAAGAAATTAAATAGCAGCAGATGGCATAATATGAGCAAATTTTTTCTTGGTTCTCTGTCAAAAGTTATTGTAAGCAAGCACAATTTAAAAGTGTGTGTGGGGGGGGGGAGATGGAGACAAATGTCATCAGCCATTAAACCAAAGGGAAACTGAGTGAATGATGGCTCACAGTTACCTATATTACAGTATAGACAGGAAGATGGGTATGTGACACCCCTGTCACATGGTTCATGATAAATACAGATATGAGAGGAGATGGGCAGAACTCACAACGTCTCACCAACCAATGCCTCATAGTAGGTAACTGTGCTTCTACTATAACCCATTGCCAACTTCATGATCTGTGAATGTTAAACCAAGTCATTTCCCCAATCTACCTACTTACCAACAAATGGAGCAACTTCCAAGGGTACACCAAAGACATGGCATGCTTGTGCTGTGTGCACACCCTTTCATGCCCACATTTTCCACCGAGTTAAAAGAATCTTCCAAAATATAAAGCACACCATGTCAATGACCTTTGTTAGAAATGCCCATGGTTTTTTTTTTTAATATTTTTTATTTTACATATCGATCCCAGTTTCCTCTCCCTCCCATCCTCCCATGCTCCTCACTGACATCCCCATCCCATCCCCCATCCACTCCCCAGGGAGCTCAAGGCCATCCATGAGGGATCATCAAAATCTGTCAAGTCATTTGGAGAAGGGCCTAGGCCCTCCCCAGTGTCTCTAGGCTAAGGGAGTATCCCTCCATGAGGAATGGGCTTCTGAAGTCCATTCATGCCCTAGGGATACATCCTAGTGCCACAGCCAGAGGCCCCATAGACTTCCCAGTCCTCCTTGCTGACACCCACTCTCAGGGGGTCTGTGTCAGTCTTAGGGTGAAAATAAAATAACCCACAGAATCATTCCCCTCCTCCTGGACTCCCTTCAGTATTTCCCTGCAGAACTCCAACCTCATCTTTGGTTCTTGCCCTGAAATTTCAATCAAGCCCCCTTTTGAAGGATTTGGTGCCCAGGATCTCACATTCCCTTCTGCTGGAAGTTCTTCCTTCCAGGAACGTTTCCTCTATGAAGATGTGTTCTTGCATCCGCTCCTTAGCTTCAACAAATTACCAGGGAGGTCTACTTGAGCATCCAAGAGAAAGTATATCTGTACAACGACTTCACTTCAACCTGTTTAACCCATAGTGCCTAGCATCAGATATTTCCACAATCATGATACAGCTTCACTAATACTAGACAGCCTGGCTTCCCTGTTCAAAGTTTTGACGCTCTGTCAATAACTGTACGAATTAAATCTACAACAAATATTTTTCTTGGAAATAATTTCCCCCACACAACATACTATGATTAAGGGTTCCCCTCCCCATGTTTGTTCTGGTTTCTCCCTACCTCCTCTCCCGTCTGAATCCACACCCTTTCCATCTTTCTGAGTTGTCATAGCCTGATGCATTTTTGTCACTCTACCTTTCCTCACTAAACCTTTAGTTTATCTTTTAAAAATTTATTTCAGGCCAGGCATTGGTGGCGCACGCCTTTAATGCCAACACTCGAGGCAGAGGCAGAGGCAGAGGCAGAGGCAGAGGCAGAGGCAGAGGCAGAGGCAGAGGCAGAGGCAGAGGCAGAGGCAGAGGCAGAGGCAGAGGCAGGTAGTTCTCTGTGAGTTTGAGGCCAGAGGTCTACAGAGCTAGTTCCAGGCAGACTCCAAAGCTACACAGAGAAACCCTGACTCACAAAACCAGAAAAGAAAGGAAGGAAGGAAGGAAGGAAGGAAGGAAGGAAGGAAGGAAGGAAGGAAGCAGACCATCTAAACAATAATAATAAAATAAGACTTAAAAAAACACAAACAAATTAGAATAGAAAAGAATGAATAGAAAGAGGCAAAAATGTACAAGAGACACATACAGATATGAACACATACTACACATCTGCATGCTCAAGAATCCCATACAAATACAAAACAGGAAGCTAAAATACATATGCAAATGACCTGTAAGGTAATAAAAATAAAAACCCTGACTTAACATGATGAGATAAAGAGCAAAGATGCTAGAGTTGCCGTTTGTTTGTGCTGCCCATCCACTGCTGGGCATATGGCCTAGCCAAGGTTTCTTTCCCTTGAAGACAACTATTTTTAAGTAGCTACCAGCTGGAGATAGCTTCGGGGTCAGGGATGAGGCTATATGTTCACTTCTCTATTCATCTCTAAGAGCCCTTTTAATGCAGGCTTTGTGCATGTTACCACAGTCTCTGTGAGTTCCTCTATGAACCAGTCATGTTGAGTATAGAAGGTCTTGTTTCCCCAGCGTCCTCTATCTCTGCTGGCTCTTACAATCTTTCTTCCTGCTCATCCACAGAGTTCCAAGTCCTCAATTTGAGAGCCACTAATAGCCTTGGGAAGAGCCTGGGTTGTTTAGGCATCCCCATAAGACACCGTAGCCAAGAACTTGACTTATATACAACCCATTCCTGGAACTGAAAGCTTTATTTAGAGCTCTGTCATGCTCACTATTTGGTGATTTCATTCAGATTGCTTTCATATATGTGTGTATTTTAGGATGATCTTCTTGATTGGAATTCCATAAGTCCCTCCAAATAGTCTTTGATTTTAGCTGTCTCTCAGTGTATTCCCTACCTCACATTCCTATCTCTGCCCACTCCCCATTTGATCCTCCCATTCAGCCACTACCTTCTATTACCTTCCATCCATTACCTTCTATTTTTCCTCCTAAGATGATCCCTCCCTCCCTGGTAGTCCCTTACCTATGTGGTTATACAACTGTAGCTTACTTATCAATAATTTAACAGCTAGCATTCACATTTCAGTGAGTTCAACCTGAATTTTATTCAGATTATTTTAAACTCCATTCACCTGTGAATTTCATTATTTCATTTTTTTTGATGGCTGAGTAAAATGCCATTATATAAATATAATACATATCCTTTATTTGAAATGAACAATTTTGGCAATTGATGGGTATTCTTAGATTGTTTCTAATTCCTGCACTTTACAAATAGGGCAACAACAATATGGGTGATGAAGAGTCTCGGAAGTACGATGAAGTGTTCTTTGGGTATATGCCTAAGAGTGGTACAACTGGATCCTGAGTTAGATCAATTCCCAGGTTCCTGAGGAACCAACACACTGATTTCCACAGTGTCAGTGCAAGTTTGCACTCATACCAGAAATGGATCAATTTCCCTTGCTCCACATCCTTTGCAGCATGGGCTGGGAATTGTTTTATTGATCTCTGATATCATAACTAGTATAATATGAAAATTCAAAGTTGTTTGGCTTTGCATTTCCCTGATGAGTAATGATGTTGAACAAATTTTACATGTTTCTTGGCCATTTGAATTCCTTCCTTTGAGAAATTTCTGTTTAGATCTGTGCTCCATTTTTTTTTTAATTGAGTTATTTGTTGTCTTGATGACTAGGTTTTTTTTAGTTCATTATATATTTTGGATATTAGCCATCTATTGAAGGTGTAGCTTGCCACTTTGAATCATGGTGTCCTTTGCCATGCAAAAGCATCAATTTCATGATGTACCATTTAATAATTTACAACAAATCATTTTTGAAAGAATTACAAAGACATTCTTTTAAAAAGATGTCTAATAATGCAACAATAATTTTAGGTGTTATAATGATCAGCTTAGCAATTCAAGGATGTTGGAATCCTGTAATTCATTATACTTGTCTTTTTAGACAATAGTGGTAATATATATAAAACAAGCATTAAACTGTCTGTTTCTTCTCTCCCTCCATAAATCGTAAAATTGGAGCCAAACAATTCAAGGGCTTTGAGTACCTAGCTAAGAATAAAGTGTGTGTGTGTGTGTGTGTGTGTGTGTGTGTGTGTGTGTGTGTGTGTGTGTGTATGTGTGTTTGTGTGCATTTCCTATGATGCCAAATAAACTAACTCTTTGTAGCAGCTCATTTGGCATCATTGGACATACACAGGTGATTTTTTAAATAATTTCTTCCCCAGATGTTCCTGTCATCCTTCCATACTTTCTAGCCCTTTATGGTCACTCCTATGAATACCAGTTCCTGAAGTATGCTGTCCCACCATCAGCCCCTATGGCTTCCTATTAGAGACTAAGCTCAAGTTGCTTCATCAATTGTATTTTATTCATTGAGATGTAATGCTCTCCTGAGATGACCTTTGTTCAGGATGGAAAACCACAAGGCAAATGTGGACCCCAAGACAGAAGAACTCCCAGTAATATCTCTCTTTGACTCTAAAGCTTTCCCACTGTAACCAAAGTTGGCATTATACCCTTGCTTAGTCACTTTTTATTTTAGACCATCCATTTTTTTTTCCTATGAACATGCCCTAACAAGTTACAATTGTGGAAATGGTTATTTCTGACATTATGAAATGAGCCATGAAAATAGCATTAAAATGTTTATGATTGTTGGTTTCAAAACAGCACATAACTGTTGGGATATTGCAAATGAAAACAGAACTTCACAGAAAGATGCCTAACAGGATGTACATGCCAATGAAACAAGATTGAGGGGAAGATGGGAAAACCCTACCATGAAGGAAAGATAATTTGTGAGTGTTTCATACAAAAAAGCCAATGAGAAATTCCTATTCAAATAAAGATCTTAGTCTTATAACAAATATTGCCAAATGAATGGACATTTACATCTTTTAAATTAAATGAAATTTTAACAGAATATAAATGTCACATAACATTTGAACATCAACATTAAACTTTTAAAAATAATCACTTTGAAATCCTCAGAAGAGAATACTTCCCCACTGCAATATCCTATTCAGGCAACTGGCAATGTGAAAGGGACATGTATGCATGAAAAGTATCCAGACACATTTATATGAATCTTGATTTCTGGGGTTCTGGGCATGTACCCCATTAAAAAATGATGGGAGATTACATGCAGCAAAAGCATGGAAAATCTGACCACTGAAAGCAGAACCCAAGTGGCAGAAGAAGAACTAGAAAGCGTTCCCCTGGTGTTACTATGAATGTTGGCCCTAAATTAAACCTGCAAAGCAGCCAGCTCAGCTACAACTAATTAAAAAGATGCAATCCAGGATCTGTAAGAAGCAACTAGGAAGAAACTGCAATCCTGGCAATTATTTTTGTTTATTTTCTCTTCGTTCTTCTCTGTTCTCTTCCTTATCTTCCTCCTACTCTTTGCCTTCTTCTCATCCTTTCTTGTATCACTCACTCTTTCTCTCAGTCCCTTCTAGATCTATTTTTTCAAGAGTGGGTATCGAACCATGCATCTTGTACATGCTAGGCAAGTACTCTATCGCTAAACTATACCTGTAACAATTAATATTTCTGAAAGAGATTTTGGAAGTAAATTAGTGGACGAATAATTTCATAGTAACAAAAACAAGTATTAATAGCAAAAAGAAACAAAGTATAAAGAAAAACTGTGTATGGTACGACTTCAAATAATGCTTCAAAATTAAAATAACGATGCTAAATTTAACCAAACAAATTGTGTTGGTAAAATGGAGGCTAGACAATCTTCGGGAGACCTGACAAAGCAAGATCAGCAGGAAGCAGTCTTGAGAACTTGGTGCCCTCATTTCCCTTACCTGAATCGCCTAACTCCGCACGTTTTAATAAATGGGGAAGGAATGTTATCATCCAGGCATACCTGGCCCCGCCGCTTGGGGACCTGGCAAAGTGGTCACCCTAGCTCTGCACTCAGGTGCACAGGGCCCTTTAAGACACAAGCTCTGCCCACTCCTGCTCTCTCTTTTCACTGTTTCTCTGAGGAAGCAGACAGATCTATCTCTGTCTCTCTCTCCATCTCTCTCTGTTTTCTTTCTGCATCTCTCTCACTTTCTTTCTTCCCTTTTCCCTCTCTCTCACTTTCTTTCTTCCCTTTTCCCTCTCTCTCTTCCCTTCCCCTAATAAACTTCCTTCCCATGTTAAAAAAAAAAAAAGAAAAACAAAAATAGATGCTAGAATGTATACAACCAGTAGCTCAAAGGAGTCAAACTCTCAAGTGTTACTGTGGGAAATCAATAAAAAATATTAGGAAGTGAAAATTTAAGCAGTAGCAATGTAAGCCTGTTACTTATATAAAGCAAAGATGAATAGAAATAGCTGAAAGAGTTTAATGTAGTTTCTTAAGGACAGGAAATGGTATCTGAGTTTGTATATGGACATAACTTTAGTAATGTTATGCTAAAAGAGAGAAGGGAAAAAAGCTTTGTGCCATTTCTATCTTATCAAACGTTCAGGCATTTAACATGTATTTACATCAGTGCAACACATAAATATTTTCCATTACAGGTGACTAATTCAAGACTAACTATTGAAAGACTAATCAACAGGGGTATCTGGGGGAAAAAAAACTTCAAAAAGAACAAAAAAAAATAAGTAGTAATGTTTGTCAATAGCTAATTATTTACATGTTATACAGTCAACTTAATTCTCACAATATCTTGCAAGTATAGTAGAACCCCAAATTACAGAAGAAAAGAAAATGTACATTTGAAATATAAAATTCCCACAAAAAGAATGTGACAGCATCAATATTTTGCTTTCTTTGTTGGGAATAATAACTTCACACAAATCTAAATGTCTTCTCCTAATTCTATGACTCGAGTAGGTGGTTTTCTTGGAGAAACTGAGGTTCATTGAACTGGAAACTGAATCTCTTCTGGCTAACTTACATAGTACTAGAAGGTTCTATGCACACTACTGAAGAAATAATAGCACCAATTATCTGTGAGCTCTGCATGCTACATTAGTGCCTGGACTGTCAAGATATAATATCCTCTGGTACAGCAGAGGCTTGAACATCATGGGAGTAACCCACCATTTTTAAAGTGGATTTAAGGCAGCTCCCCAAGATAAAACCCACAGGTGACATCTTTACCAGACTAAGCACCTATGGTTAGACAGGTGAGGCCCTAGGAGAGAACCTACTATTAAACGGACATAATATTTATTAAACTCCTAATGACATTATTATACCCATTATTGAAGGCACCTGTCAATCATAATCATAGCCATTTCTGTTTGGAGATATGATGATCAGTGCTGAAGCCCATAACTGACCACAGTGCAAAGAATAAAAGAGACAGTGGGTACTTCAAACCTAAAGGGAACACTGCATCCTTCCCACTCCACTAGAAATGCTCAGAGATCACTGTAGAAGGCGGTTCGAAAGGGTAAGAGAGTCAGAGATAGTGGATGGCAACTACTGTCTCTTCGGGACACAGCGTGGCAGCTGCACTTATGAATCTGCAGTGGTTATAATATGCAAAAGACCTATGCAAGCCCAAGCAAGGTCAAATCCCAACATGCAGCAAGGAGTTGAGCATGAAGTCCCACCCCTATCTGAGACATTCTTGGCAACTATTAGTTTCTAGGAGAGCAGGGATGAAGAATTTTCTCTAAGATTATTGCCTCTGATAAGTTGATCTTGCATGAATTGAAGTCCACACATTTAAGAATATGCGCACAGCACAAACTGGACAGGCACAAATTGAGTGATAAAATGAAGGGAATGGATTGGGGAAGAGTTGGGTAATGGCAGATGAGAATGATCAAATCTCACTACAGAAAGTCCACCATTTTTAAAAAGTCCAAATGATTTGGAGTTCTATGTCATATGGATATATTGTGACAGTTTCCCTGTATCCTATCCTTGAAATGGAAAAACAAACAAACAAAAAACTCTTTTTTTTTTTTTTTTTTGGTTGTTTTTTTTTTTTTTTTTTTTTTTTTTTTTTTTTTTGCTGTTTTGGAGGCTATTCCAAAATATTGGCCTCTCCTCAAAGCAACTCTAAAGTCATGGTTGGCATGAGGGTGGCAATAAGTTTCTGTTGGGAAATAAGAATATCACACGCAAAACTTCAGGAAAAAAAGCAGTGATAAGGCCCTCTCTGAAAAAGGGACATGAACCTCAGTTTCTCAAATGTCCCTTTAGATGCGGACCCAACCAATTTATAGAGATCCCATTTTTGGTGGCGGTCTTTATGTTCTTACAGTTCCTTCTACATACAAATTATAATGAAGACAGAACTACAATTTATAAAATAATAATTAATGTTTTGAAGGTTAAAGATGAGTATGAACATATTCTGTCATTTAATACAATTAAAAATATAATAAACATAGTTAAGTACTGACAATACACATCTGAGTCTATAATGCTTCCCAGGCTTTACAGCTGTAAGGAGATAATACACAAAGCAGTAACTCCAGCAGAAGTGGATCTCTTTCCAGCTTGAACATACTGAACACATGCTGTTAAGAGGACAATTAAGATGGAGGACAGAGGAAGTATGACCTACTTAATGGACACGATGTCACTGAGGTTGATGACAAAAACAGTGAAAGAAAATTTCATTTTCCAAAGTGTTCTTCCTGCTTGTTTTAGAAGCATATATCCTTGCTTTCAATTTTCCTGAAAACATTTTATTATGCTTTATTATTAATTAATTAATTTATTATTATTATTATTATTATTTTAATAATCTTATTCTTCAGGATCTTGTGTTCATTTGATGTTTGTGGACTTAAAATAGATGCAGGGGATATCCCAGTTTATTTGGAGACTGAATAGTCTTATTGCCAAATCACTATCTTTGATTAAGTTGTTCTCTTTTTAAAACCAACTTTTTCCTTTCTTTTATAAACATTTGCCAACACAAAAGTGCAAAAATAGAAACAGTGAACTGTTTTGTGCAATCATCATTTTTAGTATCACTCTAAGCTTTAAGTACATATAATAATGTCCACATGTAAAGCATTTCCACACACACACAAAAAAAAAAAATTGGATGATCTTAAGTTAGGAAACCAAAGGGGTGACTTGGTGATTGTCTTCTCTCCTTTCAATTACATGCAGACTAATTCAAAATAAATACCGAGACCTGCTAATAATTTGAAAATTTAATTATTCTCTCTCATGTACCACCTGCCTATTCACAGTAATCAAACCAATGATCTTACTACCAAACTATAGATGCTTTATTGAAAACAAATTCTACTGGGAAACTGTATCTTAATCATAATTAGGAGAAAAAGGTTCATTTTAATATGGGCATTCCAAAATATATCACCCTTGATAATAAAAATGAAAATAAGTACTAGAACTTCAATGGCAAATGAGTCCAAAAAGATGCTCCTGCCAAATCCTTTACAAATACAACGTACAATTTAGTGTTGCTCATAAATACATGATTTTAAGGATGACCACTGAGGGGTGGACAACCTCTCAGAGGGCTCTTTCCTGGACAAGACTAAACGTCCTGCTCTCAGGAACCTACAGCTCTTTGTCTAGGGATGGAACCTTGTGAGACTTCCTCCATCCCTACTGGGTATCAACTGATGTTGTCATTGTGCAGGTCTTGTTTATGCAATAATATTGTTAAGGTTTCATGGTGCAGCTCCCTGCCATATCCATAGAAGACACTGCCTTGCAGTGGATATGCAATTTTCCTGTTCTTACAAGCTTTGTAACCACTCTTCTGAGTTGTATGAACCTGGAATGCCGCCTTTGTATTGCTGCTGAATACCCCACAGTCACTGTTCAAATTTCAACTAAACCGTAGGGCAGAAGAAAGGGGCTAGGTTGGAGTGAGCATAGAGAAAGCTTTGGAGAAAGGAAATGTTTAAGTTAACATTTCAGTGATGGGCTGAAGGTAAGAAAATGTACTCCAGCTTTATACAAAACTGCACATTTTGAAATAATATGATAGAACCCAGAAATCACCTATAATTAGCAATGAGAAAAACTTTTGCGCACCTACTTATATACCAACCATACTACAATATGAGTTTAATATAATTATACTGAAAAGTAATAACTTAGGCATTTTTATGAAGAAAGGTTTGGAAGAATTATGCAACCTTTGTAAATCAAATAGAAATTAAAAATCATCTCTGATGAGCTGATTTCTCAAACATGGCTCTTAACTGATAACTATATAATGATTTTCTTCTGTCTAGTACGGGAGAAGGTTGCACATGCTTATAGTATAATTGGCTACCCGTGAGTGGCTTGTACACACAGGTTAAAGGCCAGCTCAAGCACCATAGTGAGACGGGGTTTCAAAAACTTTAAAAATATAATAAAAATTCAAATTACAAAATAAAGCAGTAAAAGAGAACACATCAAATTCACGATGTCGTATATTTCAGAGGAACATGACTTATTCGTAAAGGCATAGTAACCAGTGGAGATGAAGCATGACAGTTACATCATGTGAAGAGATTTTCTGGAGTTAGAGTCAAAAGATGCACCTGCTCAAGTAAGAACAGCTACCGTGACAACGGAAAAGTCCGCCTGGCTTCGTGAACAAAGGGCTTTGCAGCTTGCAGGAAATCTGAGACGGGAATGAGACATTCCTATGGCAACTATGGAAATCTTCAAAATCTGCCAAGGGAATGACAAAGAGTTCTTTTGGTTTTTCGAGACAGGGTTCTCTGTTTTGCTTTGGAGCCTGTCCTGGAGCTAGCTCTGTAGACCAGGCTGGCCCCAAACTCACAGAGATCCACCTGCCTCTGCCTCCTCAATGCTGGCATTAAAGGCGTGTGCCACCAACACCCAGCCTGACGTGAATTTTTAAAAGATAAAATAAAGGAAGTCAGAGAAGGTACAGTGGTAGAAATGCATCAGGCTATGACAACTCACAGAGGATAATAATTTCCGTTTCAGTTCAAAGCCCTTTATTCGCTGAAGTTCCTAATCAGTTTTCGTGTTTTAAAATATTGTATTAGCCTGTATCAATACATAATATAATGGGTTTCACTACACTATTTTGCTCTGATTCACCCTTCATTACCCTCTTGTCCCCATCATCCTCCTGTTGATCCTGTTCTCTTCCTAGGTAGTCTTCCTTTGACTTGTCTGTTTCATGGCTCGCCCCTTTTTGGAAAACATAAAACAGTTGCGTTTATTTTTCAAGGCATGACTACAAAATACATGAGGTTTTGCAAATGTTTAATTAGTGCTTCTTACAGAAGAGTACCTGAGGGGTTAGAAGCCACACTGGGTAATTTCCCTGGGGCTATACCACAGAAGAAAATGTCACTGTTTCTATGATCGTTTAATATAAGGAGTCTACAGTCAAATCCTACCTGACACATGGGAAAGAGAGAGTGCTCCTTAGAAGGTCTAGGGTCTTTGGGAGGGAGATGTGTGGATCAATAAAGAATGAGAAGAACAGAACTTTGAAAATATTTGCAATACTTAAAAATAAAATAAAAATATTTTTTTTTAAAAAGTGCACCCAAGAGGAACTCAGGGTGGAGTTTAACGGAAAAGGGAAACATTCAGCCTGAAAAATAAGAAGAAGGGGGCGGCCCATGAACCACACCAAGGATCAGCAAGACAAGACAACCTTGATGGTGCAGGGTTGCAGTAGTGGCACACACACCTTGGCAATAACCAACTTGTCTCTAAATGGACGTAAGTCATAATCAACAGGAAGTGTATCATATCTGCAACTGTATACCAGGGCAACTATTCAGTGCTAGTAAAGTCATCTGTGCCCATGAATAGCCCTTAACAACAATCTGTAAATATCTGTCCTTCCTTATACTCAGTTAGTGTCATCTCACCAGGAAAACTTGTCTTTACAACAGCTGGAGACCACTACAGAAAACTACAACCAATCAAACCACAGAGTCTTGGAGCCCAGTCCCAATAGATGCATTTACAATACCACATATAAGGCTCGGGGAACACAGTAGAAGACGGTTTGTAATCGTCAGAGTTTCAGGGATGTTGCTGAGTGATTGTGTCTCCTAGAAACGCTATGTGATATAGCCTGGAAGATGTGGTCCCGCCCAAGGTATAGCACACCAATTGGTTGTCCAGTGCCAAACAGTCAGGCGTGAAAATGTACACACAGAATAATTTGGAATATATATGTACATACAAACGCACAGATGCATATAATAACAAAGGTTGAAAAAGAAGCCACAAATTTGAAGGCCATTGGGGAGAGGTATAAGAAGGGTTTCGATGGAGGAAAGGAAAGGGAAGACATATTGTGATTTTATTATAATCTGTAAATAAACAAGCAAACAGAAAAATAAGGAGAATTCTCTCTAGCCAGGTTGTCTGTAGGGAAAAGTCATTTCAATAAAGTATTTCCATAGCCTAAGTTTTTTCTACATATTCCAAAATCATGCACAGACCTTTGTGGTGAGTTGCTGTCTACTATTTGATAGTGTAAAGTAGTCTAGTTTTTTTAACACAAAAGAAAGTAAAATACCTTGGTATATCTTACAACTTAAAATTTTAGTCATTGGAATATTTTCAAATGATTTACAAGAAGGAAATCTTATTCATCTTCAACTTATTGTGCTCATTCACTTATGTTTCCTAAATATTCAAAAATAGTATTCCTTTCTTGAATTGTCCTAGTCACTGTTTTTGTTTATATACCACAGAGTCAATGGTTTGACATGATGTCTAGAAGGTGGTCTACCATAACACATAAAGTCATGTGAAGTTCTGAAGTTTATTCTCAAGAATATTGGCACAGTTAAACTGAAATCGAGCTGAGAAATTATTATGTTCAGATTTTTAAATACTTAATTCTATATAGAGTATGTAAGAAACTGAGTGCACCATATCTCAAAGCTCAGAATTAGACATAAAAATTTGTGTCAGCATAATGACTGAGTGTGTAAAGGCACTTGATACTCTCCCAGAGAACCTGAGTTCCATTTCCTGGCTCAGCATGTTGGAAGGAAAGAACTGATTTCTGAAAATGATTTTCTGACCTCCATACATGTGTAGCATGTGTACACACTTGCACATACAAAATAAATAATAAAAATATATGTTCTACATGAAAAAGAATTAAAATATTAGCTGAGAAATGCAGAAATTACCATGTTGCTTAATAGACAGTGTAGGACACTGCTCAGTAAAATACATACTGAGTTGGATTTTCATCATCTGCCCCAGAAAGAACTGAAATTAAAAACACTTTATGCAGATGTAACTTTTTATTAACTTTTAATGACTTTCTGCAAACTCTTATAATACTTATTGCTATGAAAAAAATGAAAGAGTCAAGATGACATGACCAAAATTTCCAAGTGACTCATTTCACAAATGATAAAATGGTCAAGTTCTACATTAATTTCTCAAATGCACACTGTTCATATTGCGACACTTTTAAGAGATTTTAAAGAATATTTTTCTTTTCGGTTGTTGGTGCTTTAAAATGTCCCAACATTTGGTTTGTTCTATAGAACAATTCATTTAACAAGATTTTTTTTTAAATCTTGGAGACCAGGTGACAATACAAATGCAGTAAGCCTCAACAATAGCAGAGACAATTAGCCAAGATACTGCTGTGTAAAACTGTAATGATGAAAGGTTGGTGTAATGGGTTAACTAATTGTTCTCTATTACCAATTAACTTCTAGGGGGTAACTGAGATTCAGTGAGCCCACCTTTCACTTCTAGAGACAAACAGATATCAGTTTTAAATTTTCAGTATATTCTAATTGTCATTTTTGTTACATTTTTTTAAACTTTCCCTTATTCAAGCATGTTTTCACTCCTGTGTCTCTGCATTTTCTATTCTCTCTATCCCAAATTTCCTTCTCCAAGGTATCCACACAATTCCCTTCCTCCCTTACCTCAGGGTGTGTCTAAATGTCACTTTACAGGTATCACAAAACTGGCTACTCTGAATGCAATTGAACCTCCCTGCCATCAAGTGCCTCAACATGTTATAAATTAGTTTATGGTGTCTTTATGGGAAAAAAATATTGTTTCAATAATAAAATGAGTGACTTGGTTTTGGTCACTAGCCACAATTCCCATAACTGGATTTTAACAGTAAGAAGAAAGAAAACCTATTAAATGAGTTGGCATTATATTTTAAAATCTAGAGGCGGAAACAATTAGTTTACTTCAGAAACAACAGAATTGGGAAAACAGAATTTCACTGTGAATTAACCTCATTGTCTTGTCTGATTATTTACAATGTCCTATTCCGAATCAATGTATTATTCCAACACTGGATCCAGTTAGTTTCTTCAACTCTTGAACAATTTAAAGTGCAATAGCAACCAGGTACAGCCCCTAATAGGTAGCAAAACTTGAATTTACCATTCTTCAACAAATAAATATCACACAACATAAAGGAAAAGATGCCTTACCCTACAAAAGGCTCTGTCTTTAAAGGATTATATGTTCTCTGACATTTGCTCTGTAGAGCCAATGGGGAGAAAAAGATGGAGAACAGAGGCATATAAAACAGAGATGAAAACTACCATTTCTTCACTACATATTTCTTTATGACAATAGGATGATTAGACATTTAACTAGTGTTTGTTGTTAGGGAAAAGAAAAGCAGAAAATAGGTTCTAGCAAATTAATCATGTTATATCAAGGTGGTCAATAGAGAAAGGAGGTCAAATCCTGAAGACGGGCAGAGCATGTCTCCATCATCATACTTCAGCATTGTTCCCAGAGTAGTCTATGGGCATGGACCCAAGCATTCTAAGTCCAGGGAAACATCAGCTCTTGTCCCATGACACTGTAACTCTCCAATCGTCTAATTTTCTAGGATGAGTGAAAAGTTCTTAGACATTTATATAAAAAAAGTGGTACAAACTGATTGTTTGAAAGTAACAAAACGGATGACGTGCTAAATAGTTAAAAATGAATCCAAAATAAGTTATTGTTACAGTTGTATCTGGGTCACTGCTGAAAGACTTCATATTGACCAAAATACAACAGTTCAGTTCTAAAGGCAAAACCTCTATCATTTCATTTATTCTTCATTAATGCTTTGTTGTTCGAAACAAGGTCTCAGTGGGTATCTCAGGCTGACCTGGCAATTATTATGCAGTTCAGGGCTTGCTTTCAGCTCACAGAGCTCCTGTCTCTGCATTTCTAGTGCTGTGATTTGTGGGTCACCTCATCTATTTCATGCATCCATTGTTAAAACACATCCCCAACCCAGAAGCATTTCCAACAGAGCTTTCCTTCCCTGCACCTCACAATCCTGATTGTCTATGGATCTCTGGCATTTCCTCGAGTGATGAGTCAGCTATATAGATGCTTGCTTTAATGATTTACTCTGGAGTGATAAGAAAAGGGGTCAAGACCAGGCTATAGAAACACACAGAAACAGCAGACCTGAACAAGGGGGAGCTCATGGACCCCCCCAGACTGATAGCTGGGAAACCAGCATTGAACCAACTCTGACCCCCTGAATGTGAGTCTCAGTTAGAAGGCCTGGGCAGTCTAAGGGACCTCTGACAGTGGAACCAGGATGTATCCCTGGTGCACAAAGGACTTTGGGAGCATATTCCCCATGGAGGGATAGTCCCTTAGCCCAGAGGCAGGAAGGAGAGCCTAGTCCCTACACCAAATTACTTGACAGATTTTGATGATCCCTCCCAGAAGGCATCACCATCCCTGTGGAATGGGGGGGATGGGATGGGAGGGGGTTGGGGGGCATTGGAGGAAGGGAGGGAAGGAAAGGGAACTGGTGGGATCAATAAGTAAAATAAGAAAAAATTATATATATATATAAAGATTTACTCTGAATATTGTGAGCCAACAACTCCAGAATCCCACAACAGCAGCCAGAAACTCTGCAGGTACTTTGTGATGGAGCTATTCAATAAATCAACCCAACATTGACCACCCACTATCCTAGATGCTCCCAGAAGCTCAATATGTTTGTCTAATGAAGAATATACCCTATAATAAAAGGTGGGAATGTCAGATACATCATCACCTTAGCTCATACTTGGAAAAGAGAAGACGTGTGTTGTCATTTAAAAAGGAAATCTAAAGGTTCAAGATTGTTGAATATAGTGATACAAGAAGGAAGTACGGGAAGTGATCAGACTACCGGAGCAGGCAATAAACACAGAAAGAACCACATGAGAGAAAGCAGAAAAAGGATGAAACGCAGCAACACAGTAAGTACTATTCAGTAGATCGCAGACTATAAATGGCAGAATACTAGGAAATAGACTGGAAACACAGACTGCGGTGACACATGGGCATGAGAGATAAAATACCTAACAGGCTAAAACAAGCGGAAGAAACATTATAGGCTGCATGTAATCATTTAGGACATTGCAAATGAAGAGACAGGGAGTCCAGGTAAACTTTAGTGTGGGTTTGGAATAAGGTATTGATAACCAAAATGTGTAATACCAATGCACTTCGGGAAGGAAACTGGACTTGTATAAAGAACAGTCTGTGGAAGCGAGAGAAGGGTACTTTATTGAAATCTCTAAGACACTGAGGTTCAGGTACATGGGGGCGCTGGTGGAGGGCGTTAGTTGGCAACCTGGAAAGCACATTGTGTGTTTTACATCATTCTATCGTCAGTCCACAAATGAATAAACAAGCCTTGCATTTTACATGTGGAAACTGAGGTTAAGGGAAAACAGGCAACTTGAACTGCAGTAGGGCTGAAATACATATAGGAACTACACTGGCAGTCTCTGGTTACAGTACAGTCCCTAGAAAGATGGGGATGGGTGGCAATGGTAATGGTAGTTGTAGTAATAGTTAATAGAGATTTTTTTATTTAAAGGTTCTAACAAGATAAACAGACTTATGAATGACATCAATTTATCATATGTGCGTAGTTTTAATCTTTCCTCCTTTAATGTTTTTCTCCTTTTTTTTCAACAAACTGATAATTGACAAGGTTATAGTCAATGTGCACCAGATATCAAAGCAAATTAAAAGGCAATTAGATCAGAGGAAAATTTAATAAGAGATGTGAAATGTGCATATCATTTATTTCCTAATGTATAAGTCCAGAACAATTCAGAAGGAGGAAAGACGGAACAATTCATATTCTAGACAGGTTCCTATGCATAAGGACAATGAGATGAATTATTTGCATATTTCCTAGGTTAGCCAATAGGTTTAGAAGGACAGCTACTGTATATAAGCTATATAGGGACTGAATCAGACACCTCAGCATGGTTCCCCAATAATGGAATGATGAGCCTGCCTCTAAAGCTTCCATGCCTTTAATCCTCCCACTCAGGAGTAGAGGCAGGCAGATCTCTGTGAGTTCGAGGCCAGCCTGGTCTACAGAGCAAGTTCCAGGACAGGCTCCAAAGCAATACAGAGAAGCCCTGTCTGAAAAAAAAAAACAAACAAACAAACAAAAAAACTAAAAGCAAAACATCCTAACCTCTTCCACCAGCACACTACTACATGAGTTGTAAATTAATACCACATCACATCATAGTGCTTCATAAATTCTTTCCTGAATACATGAATAAAACATTTTACATTATTGACCTTTATAGGTTGAATTAATTTTGGACACACATACAATATAATATCAGACCCTGAACAGATATTTATAAAGCTGTGCTTCTGACCTCTAAGAAATACTATTGAAATGAAATACACTCTCTCTTGTTTGTTTCTGGCTTCAGTTTACATTTGCTTTGCTTCCTTGGGTTATGATTTATTCACAGTATTTATTAAAAGTAGACAGAAGACTTACAGGCCCTGGTGGTAATTGTGAACTGAGTGTATGTATATGAAAATAATCATCTGTCGGAATTAATTTAATAGGCACAAGAGGAAGGAGGGTGCTGGAAGAAAATAGATCTGGGAACTCGTAATGTAGATGCACAATTACTCCTCTAAACATTGCTTTCCCTCTGCAACTACCAAGCTGACCATGCCATGGGTAAGCATCAGCACACTACAGGCACCCTGAGAGTGGTAGCTCATTTAAATGAAGTCACCTGATAGGGATAGTCACAGTTAGACTGAATTAGAAACATTTAGTGGAAAGAAAATTGTGAGAGGGAAGTGAGCTGGAGGAGGGCTGGAAGAGAGAGAGCTTTTCCTGTGCAGAAACCTTGGGAAGTTTACCAGAAATTAATTTAGGACACAAATTAGACTCAAAGGGTTTTAAAAAGAGAGGGGAAAAACAGTGTTGGGTGGGTGGGTAGAGAGGATCTGAGAGGAACTTATAGTGGAAGTAAATATGAGCAAATTATGTTTTATGAAATTCTCAATGATATAATAACTTTTTTCTAAAAAGTAAGCAAAATAATTTAATGTGATGATTCTGTTGGTTTTCAATCAAATCCAGAAACTTGAGACACACTTTTTTCTTTCTAGAGGTTTTCTATTTGGGGGCCTTTCATGAAAAATTTGCAGGATGAGGACATGATATAGACATGTTCTTGTTAGCATGAGTGTTTCACCAGCTCAACACATGGGTATAGAATACTCTGTCGATTGAGACCAAGTGCCATCTTGTGATGATCTTGGACTCATATGCTTATAGAGAGATACAGATGTAAACACTATTATTTAGGTTAAAACCCCTAAAACATATGAATCCACCTATCATAGCATCTCAGATGCTCAGGGCCCTTCCCAGCACTACATCTCTTGTCCAGTCCAGACCCTAACACCCACAGCTTTCAAAAACTTGCTATATTGATCTCAGCTGCATCCACAAGCCTGAGTCTTCACAGATATGAAATACTTTATTGTTCATTGTTTTCATACAATGGCCCAACATATCTCTAATTTTAAGTCACACTGTCAAACTTGAAGTCCTTTAGTGTGGATTCTTAACCAAGTTCAGCCACCAGAAGCAGAACTCTTTGGCAAGGTTCATGTGCATTTTACTTCAAGGAAAACTAGCCTGAATTCCTGTGAAACTCTATGTTTTATAAATATAAAAAAAAATAATTCTCCCATATGCACTCTTGTCTGTAATTACCTGTTCTGGAAAAACAGGTTTGAAATTAAGAGTTACTGTCAGAGAAGATAGTTGAGCATGGAGTATGTGGAAATGAATTTTACTTTCTTTCTTCTCAGGAAAGGACAGTTGGCTTCCTCAGTTACATGTCTCCTGAGACACTCTCCAAACTACATAAGAAATGACGCATTCCCGCTATCTGTCAAGCCATCAGACAAGGCTGCCATGTCCTTGTTTACCAGGCTAACTTTGCCAGGGCAATAATCTGTGTTCATGCTCACTCTTCAAATATCAGAGTTCTGACACAGGCACAAATGACTACTATATTTGAGAGAGAAGGGTTAAATAAAAGAGCAAAAGCAGAATTTTTAATCTTCTATTCTGGAGGTAGCTGAAGAATATATCCAGTAGCTCTGAGCTTCAGTACCCATGGTCTCTTTCCCTAATACTTTTGTTATTTAAACAGATCCATATAATGAACCTCCAGACAAATCTATCTTGGTAAAAACTTACACATTTTTTCATAGTTACATTAACTACAGTCACAATGTTTCCCTCAGCCATATATATTGTGATAGAATAATATTTGTTCACAGTATTTTAATTTGTAAGGATTAGACATGCAATCCCTTTAGAAAAATTCATAAATGCAGGAAATTGAAAATCGGAACATTTAAAAGAGCTTTTCATGTAAAAATGTATTTTAATATACATTTCACAACTAATTATGGCATCACTTTAACAATCATTGCCAATCCAGTAAGTATAACTAATAGGTCATAAGAGATTGAAAAATCACGAAATGTATTGTCAGAGCTTACAATGCCCTTCATTGAAAAACTTCAAAATGATGTAACCCTGATAATTGCTTTTAAAAAAATGAATTTACACCCTGCAGTGTAGAAGTAATAAGGCCAAACTATAATTCCTCAAAACATAGCCATCATGTTAATAGCTCCACCATAAGTCTAAATGATGCAATTAATTCTCTGGCATTTTTGCAAGTTTTCTATGGTGAATCCATGTGAACTCAGACATCATCGAGCAATATTTATGTGCTAGGTACACAAATAGCCTTGTCACTCACAAACTGCATCCTTAATGCAAAATCACCAGCATATCTGTCTCATTTCCATTAGCCCAAGACGTGGCACGTGCTGCATATAAGGGTGGCTCACAGGAGACTTCAGTGGTGGTGGCTGCCCTGAAACATCCTCGCAAAAGGGATCTGTGGCAAATATGGTCTTCTGACAAATATGGAGACATCCAACCACAAGGAATCAGTGCTAGATAAATCTGTTCTCACACATAGCTTCTGGGTCAATCTGCAACAGGCAAAGCCCTCTAAAATTGGCGTTCATATAAAAACACAAGTTTAAGTGTTCGCTATTAAAATTAGTCTCCAGAATCTTCAGGAAACGTGATATCACCTTGGCAGCATTTGGTATGTGCCACCCTGTCTTTAAATGTCAGACTTAAAACATCCAAGAATATTTCACAATGTTTCCCTCAGCCATATGTATTGTGATAGAATAATATTTGTTCACAGTATTTTAATTTGTAAGGATTAGACATGCAATCCCTTTAGAAAAATTCATAAATGCAGGAAATTGAAAAACCATGCTATGACTTGATAAGTAAGGATCTTGGACTTAAAACAAAATTGTCACAATATACTACATTTTATTATAGAAATGAATGCACAGATGCTAGTTGCTTGTATAATAATTTATGACTTCCCAAACTCAACAACCTAGCGTACTTTGATAATACACTGTAGAGTAATGATCTCATAGCTGTTTTAGGATAGCAGTGGTTCTAAAACAGGGGGGGGGGAGGGAAGATTTTGTTAGAGGACAATACCACATTCACACTGTGTTCATTAGCAACCATTGTTAGATTTCTGTTATTAATCTCTTACTATTTCTAATTACTCTAGGCTTCTGTATACAGAGAGAAAGATTGTGCATACAGTGTTCATGGCTACCTGTAATTTCAAGCATCAACTGAGGCTTGAAACATACATCTCAAAGATGGGGAGACTACTCAGGCTTTGTTGACTCCCTGTGGGAGGCCTTAGCCTTTCTGAGAGGTTGGGGGTGGGTTGAGGGAAAGGAGGGAGGGGGATCAAGAGGAGGAGAGGGAGGGGGAATAAAAAATTTAAAAGAAAAAGAACATTCTGGACAAAGTGGTGGTCTAAATGTTGCCATGAAGACAGTATAGAGAATGTCTCCATATGGGCAATAGGACTGGACCAATGTTAAAGCAATAGTTACACAGTTCTTCAGGAGCACAGGAAAGACTCAGAAGAATCACATTAATAACCTTACTATTACGATGCAGAAAAGTTGGAGAAATTCACACATGCTGTAGCATTTTGTCTGGTCACTCAGTCTGTCAACATTTTTCAGTTAAGCTTATGAAGCCTAGCCTCATACTGTGGGGTATGGCCTCTGATGACTTTCCAAGGCTGCTTTAATTGCCAGTGCCTGGCAATACACAGCACTTAGGTTCATTAATTTTATTAACTACTAATACATTTGTTAATATTTTTATTTTCATAAAAACATTTCCATAGGAAAAAAACTATTTCTAATGAAAAACTAAGCATTGCTGTGGTGACATTTTCCTCCATGGAGAAGATAAAGCCAGACAATTTGGCATGCAACATATGTTCTAAAACTGTACAAGCTACCAAAGGCGATAGAAAAGCAGATGAGAGCATTTTAAAAAATTAAATGCCTTTTGATTGCTCTGTCTTATGTCCTGCGTTGTAGAGAGGTGCTGTCAGACCTGGTATCCTTAGAAATGATTGGATCTATACAGCATAAAAATGGCATGGCAAAGTATATTTCAAATTTTTTTGAAAGCATTGATCCCCATACATCTCTGAAATTAAATTTCCCTCATGATTCGATTCTAAACATCTTACCTTGCTCTAAGAGGAAAACCAAAGAAGAAAATTTTCTCCTTTACAGTCTAGCCAAACATAAACTTCAGGAAAAGAGTAAAAATCTCATGGATTGTTTTATAAGTCTCATTTTTCTCTATTGAATATCTTCTTTCTCCTGTTTCCAAGTGTCCAGGAGTTCTTGCATTCCTTCTTTTCCTCTTATGTTTGTGAAATGCAAAGAAAAGGCTAGTGTTTCTAGCAGGATGCTTTGTTTCTGCTTATCTGATAATTCACTAGCCAAAATTTCATTACAGCATAATAAATGTTTGTACAATGAATGACTGCAATGTCAGCCCCTCCAAGTTCTCTACCCCCTTTTTATTCATATTAAGTTTCCCACAGGTTTTCTCATCTGTGTGACCACTTTACTTGATAAATGCTGAACAATTCTTAACTCAGATTATTTCACTATGTACATCAGTTACAGGCAGAAAATAGCATAGAGTCTTTCCATCATAGACCTGTGAATTATGTGTAAAACCAACACTGAATGTTATTGAACTTTGATGCTTATCCACTTATATTTAGAAAGCTAAAAATGAAGAATAATGTTTCTTCACAGGACTCATTATTAAACTCCTACTGTCATGGAAGTCCTTTTCCCCCCAAAGAAAAGCCACCAGTTAAAGGAAACAGATATGAAGAAAATGTTTGCCCTTCATACTAAAGCACATAGATTATTATAATGTGATGCACAGTGTAAAGACTATGGGTTATGAATTAATCATGGTGCCTATTTAGGATTCATCAATAAGGACACCCAAATGATAACAATATCAGATTTTAGAATGCCTAAAGTTATGATTGTAAACCTAAGAGATAATATGACTTAAGGTTTAAATGCTGCTACTTAATGGGAGACAATTGGTTTCTCACTTGATTCCAACTGCATTGAGTTGCTCTCCACACCACATCCCTTCAAGAATTTTCAGTGAGACAGAAAGAGACTAGAAGAGAGGAAGTCAACAGTTAATGAAACAAAATGTCTGTCTTCCTGAGTCTGGTCTGTTTCATGTCACATTTGTATCTTCTAGTTTATGTTGTTGGAAGTCTAAACAGTATCTTAATGTGTATATATTAGAAACATTGCTAACTGACTGGTGTGTGGATGAACATGTAGCTTGATTCCCTAACTTGGCAATGCAGTAATTATGCTGAAATGATCCTGAAAGTACAGAGATTTCTTTCGCTTACTGCTATTATTTCCTTTGGACATACTCCCAGTGGTGGGATTGCTGGTTCATATGGTGTCTTTAATTAAAGTGTTTGAGGAATGGTCAAGCATTTTTCATAATGGCTTTATGAATTTGCATTTTGAGTAGTGGTGCAATAAATTTACTTTTTCCCTACATCCTCTCTAACACTCATTATCTTTTTCTTCTTGATAACAATCCTCCTAGTGGGAATGAGCTAACCTCTTGTTGTCCTATAGATTTACATGCCACTGATGAAACATTGAGCATGTTCTAGGAAGTGGTTGGCTGCTTCCATGCTTTACTTTAAAAAAAAATATCTATTCAACTCCCTTGTTTTTATTTTATTCCTTTTCTTTTGGGTGGGAGATATTTTTATTTAAATTTGAAACAAGCTTGGTTTACTAGTCAGTCCCTGTTTCCTCTCCCTCCCCTCCTCCTTGCCCTCCACCAACCCACATCCCATCCCTTTCTACTCCCCAGGGAGGGTGAGGCCTTCCATGGGGGATCTTCAAAGTCTGTCATATCATTTGGAGCAGGGCCTAGGCCCTCCTGAAGGTGTCTGGACTAAGAGAGTATCCCTCTTGTGGAATGGGCTCCCAAAGTTCATTCGTATACTAGAGATAAATATTGATCCACTACCAGAGGCCCCATAGACAGCCCAGCCCTCCTAACTAATATGCATGTTTAGGGGGTCTGGATCCATCCTAAGCTGATATCTCAGCTATTATACTGGGGTCTATGAGCTCCCCAGTGTTCAGGTCAGCTGTTTCTGTGGGTTTCTCCAGCCTGGTGTTGACCCCTTTGCTCATCACTTCTTCCTCTCTACAACTGGATTCCAGGAGTTTGGCTCAGTGTTTAGCTGTGGTGTCTGCTTCTGTTTTCATTAGCTACTGGATGAAGGCTCTAGGATGGCATATAAGGTAGTCATCAATCTCATTATGGGGCAAGGGTATTTAAGGTAGGCTCTCCACTATTGCTTAGATTGTTACTTGGGGTCATCCTTGTAAATCTCTAGACGTTTCCCTAGTGCCATATTTCTCTTTAAACCTATAATGGCTCAGTCTATTATGGTATCACTTTTCTTGCTTTCCTCTATTCCTCCCCTGAATCAGTCTCCCAATATGCTCAGGAGATCTTGTCCCTTTCCCCTTCTCAGGGGGACCATGTATGTCTGTCTCTCTTAGTGTCCTCCTTGTTTCTTAGCATTTCTGATGGTGTCAATTGTAGGCTGATGGTACTTTCCTCTATTTCTAAAATCCATATATGACCAAGTACAGTAGCACAGACACTGAGATCAACAATTAAAAATGGGACCTCCTAAATCTTACTCATTTTTAAATCAAGGGTCCTGGTGTGTGTGTGTGTGTGTGTGTGTGTGTGTTTGTGTGTGTGTGTTATTGACCTGTGACCTGTTAGGAGCTCCTTGTGTGTTTTAGATATTAATGTGCTATACACTAAATCCTGGGAAAATACTCCCCTCCCAACTGAGGTCTGTTTCTTAATTCTCCTTACTTTTTCAATTCATATGTAGACATTGTGAGGGTTTCATTTTTGTTTTACTCTGATGTAATCTAATTATCCTATATTCACTCTTGTCATTTGCCTTGGGGTAGTATCTAAGAGTCATTACTGATTCCAAAGCCATGGAGCTTTTCCTTTGTTCCTTTGTGCATTTCTTCTAATAAGTTTATAATTTCAATTTGTATATTTGCATTTTAAACACTTTTTTCTTGCATGGTATGAAAAAAAGAGTTAAATTTTAGCTTCTAAATGTGTGCATTATGTTCTCTTAACAGCAGTGATGAAAGAGAGAGCACAAGGTTATACAAGGTGCATACATGTGGAATGTCTAAATTGAACAAATTAACATACACATATGTAGAATGATTTACATTGTAAAGCTTAAAGCCAACTTTTTCATCAATCACAAATACTTCATGATCTATTATAGAACCTCAGGAGTGAATCCATGCAAGATTCCTTCTACTCTATGAGCTGTGCTTACGGAAGGTTGTTGGTCAAAGTTTTAAAGTGTTCATTTTGATAGGAGGATGAGCTCAACATATCTGTTCCTCAGCAAATGATTATAGTTGATATCAGCGCATTGTAGCTCTTCAAAGCTGCTCAGAAAACTTAAATATTCATAAGAAAGAGAATATATGTGAAATAATGAATATATTAACCAGCTCCACTTGGCTACTTCCCTATGCACATATGTTTCAAATACCATGTTACAAAATGACAGTTATACGTGCATACTTCATGTGTCAATTTTAAATAAAAATAAATAAATTTAAAATAATAAATACATCATGGTGTAATCTATAATATACATCTTTTAAATTTGTCAATTTAACAAAAATTAAAAATGATTTTACAGTATAAGCATGTTAGTAATGAAATCTTAGAAAAGAGTCTCTGCTGAAATACATATAAGGAAGAGTTAGAGAAACCAAGCACTAAAAGGTTGTTCCTACCAGGCACACAAATGTAGTGTCCTTCGGTTATTTACAGTATGGATTTAAAATAGCCCCCTCTCTTGGGGCCACTAACTTTTATATCCTAATCCTGGAAATGTAGGTGTATCATGTCAGGAACCCTCAAAGCAATTATTTTGTGGTCCTCTTCAATATGAGTAAAAGATTTAGTCCTTTCTGTGTTATCAGAGGCCATGTAACAATTTCCATTCCCTACCACTACTGTCTGATCCCATGACGGTGTGGAGGAGGGAATGGGATCACAGTCACAGTATCACCATTGAACATGCTCTGCGGCTTGAAGTTCAGCCCCATCACACACAAAATGCAGAATGTAGGAATAAAGATAAAATACTGACTTGTCTATCCAATCACTGTATAAATATTTATGAAGGCACTATTTTTACGATATTGGGTAAGGTGTTATAAAATTTAGAAATAGAAAATAAAACAACATACTTGCTTCCAAGAAGCCTCCAACACAAAAAGAAACTCAGCAAGAAGCTAAAAGAATATTGCTCTTATTGCCCATCTCCCCTTGGAACCCTCTTCCGACTTCCTGCATGTCATGCCCAGGTACACTCACACCTGAATTCAGCCTCAGCAGTTCCTCATTCTGAGGTTGCTCACAGACCCACAGAACAACTGGCCACACAGCTCCAGAGAACTTACCTGACTTTCCCACCCAATCCCAATGGTTAGCAGAGTAGGAACATAGATATCCATTCCAGTACCCTAGCTGCTTTCCTTGGACAATTCCAGGTTTGGATCTAACTATTTCCACAAGGCTCTCTATCATTTTAGGCCCACCCCTTCCTTCTTCCCAATGAGATCGTAACACATCCCTTTCACATGGGTTCTTTTGCAGTACCAGCCACTAGAGACAGCGAGCTATAACTAGTATCTCTCCTATAGAAATTAAACTAGTTAAAAGTAATAAAATAAATGAGATGCTGATCCTGAAAATTCTAAAGAAGTGGAAGAAATGAGAAACTGAAGTTTTGGGAGTCCGTGTAAAAGTTAATGAAAAACTACAGCAAAAGTTGAGGGATAGAGCTGGATTTCCAAAACCTTGAAAGGATCTGGGTGAAAAAAAAATGAAATGAAATGGCATCATGCTTTATAGTAGATAGGAAAATATGGAAAAGTTCCAAATATAAATACGACCTCAAAACCTTATCTTATGGTTGACTCAGTGGGTAAAGGGCACGTCCTGCTCATAACTGTGGTCAGAGTCCAATCCTTAGGAGCCACATTTTAAAAGGAGAGAACTGACACCAAGAAGTTGCCCTCTGACCTCTGCACATGCACCATGTACACACAAACACATGTATATATAAATAAATATATTTTAAAAATTAACGATTAACTAAATAACTTAGGATAAATACACCACAATGTTCCTGAACATACCCTTTCCTCGTAAACACAAAGAGGAGATATCATTAAAACAGAAAGACAAGCTGTGCTATTTAGCCCTCTCTCCCCAAGTGTGAAATGTTTCAATAAAGCCAGCATTGTTCAACATGTATGTGAGTTGAAAAATACATGTACACGCTGAAAGGGAGCTCACATCTCTGGGTTTCATCCCAGTATTTTCCACCTGTTAAATCAGTGGTTCTCAACCTTCCTAATCCTCATGTTGTGGTGACCTCCACACTATAAAGTTATTTTTGTTGTTATAACTATAATTTTGCCTACTGTTATGAACAGTAATGCAAATATTTTTTTAGAGATAAACATTTGCCAAATGGGTCGACCAGCAGGTTGAGGACCACTGCTTTAAATGGACAAAGGCTGTATACAAATATTCATTTTAGCATCATACAGCCTTTTTTCTTCACCATTCCATTTCTGGGTGTGGTTCAGTATCAGCCTGAGATATGTATACCCAGTAGTTTCTTTGAGCACTGATGCATATAGTTTCATAGCCACATGCCAGAGTCTGCAGGGCAGTATTTTCTCCTTCCTATAGTGATGCTCAATACTATGATGGCTTCCCAATAAAGAATATTTACTGCTTCTTGGCTCCAGATGGTGTTGATTGCTCTAGGAAATAAAATGTTGCTGTTTGACTTCTTACGGACCCTCAGTTTGAAAGAACTTGACATTCAAGCTGGCCGTCCTCCCTAGGGCTCATAAGTGGAACACAGTGACTCGCAAGGGGGGCTTGAACAAAGTTAGATTCCAATGCTCTATCCCATCCCAATTACCACAGCAATGGTATTTTTAATCCCTTCAGATAATTATTGAATATAGAAAAACCAAGAAATCAGACTGATATATTAAAATTAAGAGTTTTAGTTTATTGTTATCTATATAGTTGCACCAGAAATGATATGATTGCATAATTGTAGATAGTTGAAGAATTAATTACTCTTCCAAATTTGATCACTAAATATGAAAGCTGGCATGTATTTTAGTGTCTTTAGGCAAAAATAAATAGATTCTTCAGAATCTATGATATATTCAAACCGGTTGGGTTTGAAGTATCCCTGAAAGGTCATGTCTTGAAGGCAGTAGTATTGATGGGTGGAGATTAGAGAAAGCAACTGGATTGTGCAGGCTCTGACCTTATTTATCAACTGATTAAGCTACTGATGAGTCCACAATTTGCTAAGATGTTAGGATATTGCAATAGCTTAGAATATAGGATCTTGTTGATGGTAAGGGGACTCCCAAGGCAATATCATGAGACTAGCACACCCCCTTCTCAGGCTAGTTCTCTGTTTCTCACTATCCATAGGGTAAGATGCACTTCTACACTTGCCTCCAAAACCTGGTACAGTTACACCAAGCCCAAGAAACAATGGAGCCACGTGGCCATGTTTTAAATCGCTGAGCAAAAATAAAAAGTAGAGCTTAATTCCCATAGGTTTATTTTCTTCTATATTTTATTTAATTATTTTAAAGTAATATTCCTATTAATAATTTGAGTCTTTTCAAATAATGAGTTTTGATCATATTCATTTCACTCTATCAAATCCTCTCAAATGTGTGTGTATCTGTACATACCCAAATTTTGCCTTCCCCACGCCTTTTAAAAAACCCTATTGAATCCAACTTCAGAAGAATAATGGTACAGACATGGTCATACAGTAATAAAGAACAGAACCAGGGCCCTTACGTAATTTCAGGCTTAACCATCTATCAGGATAAATGCTACATGCATTCATATCTTAAAATATTTTTCTGTTAACTTTATTGAATAATACAATTATTGTGTACATTACTTTTCCCTGTCTTTCTATAAGGCTTTAATATAGGGTAATTAAATGGAGGTCACTACTGCTATAAGATCCAAAGTCTTTTTACCAATTTTAGCTAATTGGTAATCCAATTACTGAGAATTTCCTCAAATCAGCTCATGATATAATCTCTCGAAATGATATAGACTATGCTTCTCTGGTAGAATTATTATCAGTATATGCTTATTCACTATGGTTGATACATATGTATCAATATTTTAAAAGATTGATATAGAAAGAAAAACAAACATAATTTTAAACCAAGTTCGAAACTAAATTTTTAAAATAAAACATAAAAGTCTTAATTTTAAAAATTGAGCCTTATCAATAATTTATCTATGTTCTTAAATGTAAACATCACGTACAATAATAAGTTCTATGTACCACAAGTCATTGTCATCTTTGTACTCTTCTCTCCAGGTCAGTGCTTAGAAAGCAATAGTCACTGTCTGGATACTAGCAAATGAAAGAATAAAAAACCAAGGGTTAGGGTGTGTGTATGTGTATGTGTATTGTGTGTGTGTGTGTGTGTGTGTGCCATGCACATGCATGTCTATCTTGCTATACATGTTTGTGATTGTGTGATGTAAAATGGATATGGGGGATACATCTAGAAGTATTACTCATCAGTAGACTCATTGGAAAGGTATACAAAGACTACTGAAATAACAAGGAGACCATCTGTAAATACACCTTGCTACATTTTTCTTCAAAAACATTTTAGGCTTTTACAATTTGCACCAACCTAATTACCTAATTTTCCTTGATGCAATGTTGATATAAAACCTTTTTTATTCCTATTAGCATGCCACTTAGTTTATAACACTTGAGATAATATCACCTCTAATATGCAAAACATAAATCATAAAGGATCAGAGTCTATGCAATAAATGTCTGTAAAATTGAAAAGGCAGTTTTAACCAAAGTTCATGCATTAGAGATTTTAAATAAAAATATGCTACAATGTTAATGATTGATTTTATATGGGTGACAATGATAATGAAGAAAAAAATGACAAGAAGATAGATAGATAGATAGATAGACAGATAGAGATAGAGATAATATTGATGGGAGATATCATTCTGTAAATATGTGTAATTCTGTAAATATGAATAAAATATGAATAAAACACTGTTGGCCAATAGAGAAGAAACATAGGTAGTCTAGGAGATGAGTAGGATTCTGGGAAATGTAGACACTAGAGTCGTCAATATGTAGTCGAGGAGTAAGAAGTCCAGACCCTTTCTCCAGTAAGACATAATTGCATGGAAATACTTAGATTGATAAGAATAGGATAGAAATTAAGACAGAGCTGGACAATAGGAAGCCCTAGTCATTGGCCAACAGTTTTATTACTAATAAAGTCTCTGTGTGTTATTTGGGGCTGACATAGCACTGTGACCAGGATAGTGGAAAGACTACAAATAACATAATATATGTTATTGGTTATTTTACTTCATATTGTATAGAGAATTAAACGAAGCATTATGCTCACCTTTTATGCAAAGAGGCAAAAAAAAAAAAAAAACTAAGCTTCAGGGCAGCAGGAAAGGGAAGACACCATCACTAATAACCAATGAACTAAACAAAAGCGCCCTGGCCTTCGCTCCACACTGAGCTATCTATCTAGAAATGGCAGCATTAATCGTTTGATTCTAATTCAGCATATAGAAAATGAGTACTGCTCTATGTAGAATGCCTTAATAGGCCAAAGAGATGGGTCTTTTATGATTATGGAAAATAGGCACATATAAAACACAATGTGAAAATGTAAGCGTTTAAGCAGTTGTAAAACTAAAGTAGGCAGACCTGATAAAGCTTCCACAGAAGAGAAATGCAAAGTGTATGGAGAAGGAAAATGAAAAGTAGAAATTCTTAGAAAATCAGCTTTCCATAAACAGAAATGTATAGAGAACTAAATTAATTGTCTAAAGGAACCTACATGACCCTAGTTTAAGCACTAGAATAGTTCCTTGGTATGGGCAGAATTAATCTGTGAAGAATGTAGGGTTACCTTATTAAGACAAATACAGAGAGTAGCAGATGTCATTCATTGACAAGGATTTCAAAAGATTGAATCCTCCATGGTTACAAAAGCATATATTAATCTTATTTAAATCTCATATTTACTGAGCATTTTATGCCCCCAGATATAAATATGGGTTGAACTGTTAACACTCAATATGATTGTATTTGGAAATAGGGTCTTTGAGGAATGTTGATAAAAGTTGCATTATGTCATAAAGATAGTAGCCCTGATCTAATGAGGCTACAGATCAGTCTTTGTGTCCACCACGTAAAGACATGGAGGAAGTTGTCATCTTTTGGATGAAACAAGTGCCTTCATCAGAAATTACACCAGCCGGTCCCCGATTTCTCATCCTCCACAGCTGTAAGAAATACCTACCCTGTGCTCAGTCCAGACTGTCACAATTATATTACAATAGCACACTAAAGGGTGAAACAAATTCATCTGTGTAATTTCTCTTTTAAAAAGTGAATAAAAGCTACTAGTCTTAGCATATTTTGACCTCTTGCTGCTAAGGAAAATTAACCAAATTGAATTGCTACAGTTATTTGTAGGCCAAGTCTACCAAACAATTAGGGAACTAATTAAGATACCTACTTTAGCCACTGAGGAATTTTCCTATTACATGTTAACAGCACCTCACAATTTAGAAGTCCCAGACCAGAGCTGCTAGTGCTAGTTTACAAACTCATCCTGAATCTGTCATTCCTCAGCCGGGGTTGTAGTTACTTTCAAAACTGCCTGACAAACAAGGTTACACAAGTAACTGCTCCAGGAAAACCCAAGCCAAGGTCTTAACAATGATAAAGGGTCTTTAGTTGCTGCTGCTGTTAGCATTCCTACTTCTTCTTGCCTAGGGGAAGTGACTGAAATGTTCAAACAGGACTCAGCAGCCTGGCTCCTGGACTATATCATCCTTGACTATATCATGAGGTGAAGTGGTCTGTATATAATTACTGTATGCAGAAGATGAGGAACACTCTCAAGAGTGTCATAACTGCAAAAGCTCTTCAGACTGTACACAGCCTTCCTATTAACGGATACATGGCATTAGAAAAACAAATCACTGGAGTTGGGCTTTACTAGTACACTGAATTTTTCCCAGAAGTTCTAAAGGCAAGAAGAGATCTGCTAAGTTTTAAAAACCCTCATGAAATACAGCTCTTAACAATGTCTCCCTTGAGCTGTATCTGACCATATTTAATTAAGTCCTAAATAAACACACACTGTATGGAAATATGACAGATCCCTGTACCAACTATGATTGTAAAGTAGAGTTTGTTAATAATCCACTTTATATTGGACCACATCCATGAAAAACTCAGGAGGGATTGTTTTGGAAATATCACTCATCAATTGGTTTCAATGAGTGTGCTATGGTAGAGTTCCCAGAGGCATGTTTTCCTCATGCACCAAAAGACAAAGGTACCTGCTATCTCCATAACTTTCTTAGTTTCTAGAGTGTCTGGGTTTACAGATTTTTATCTGACTTACCAGCACACTCAAATACAAAGAAACACCATCCCCATGGTTCTCAATATAAAGCAACTATAAAATGCAAAATATATTAATAATCAAGTGATCTCAAAGATATAATCTATGTTCTGCATAAAATATTAAGATCTCATTTGACTTATAGTTTACACATTCTTCTACTAGTCTTGAGGGGATGCTAAGGAGAAGTTAAATGAGTGGAACACAGTATCTAATATAAGTAGAGAAGTTGACTCAAAAAAATGTCAGAATGACAAAATGTCTCCCTGCACAACTTTTTTCTCTTTTGGTTGTTAAAAAGTAGAGTGAATTTTGGATATTCAATTAAAAGCTCTTTTTAAGAAAACAATGCTTTTTTTTTTCAGTGTTATCAAGTATGGCTATGTGTATTTAAAAACAGAAGGGCTGCATCTCTCTGTGCTTCCTGACTGCAGATGAAATATGGCCAAGTAACTCATCCTCTTGTCACCATGACTTCCCATGATGGACATTTTCTATAAATGGTGAGCCTGAACTTTCCAAAGTTGTAAAAAAAATAATAATAATAACTAATAAATAAATAAAAACAGACGGGCTAGAATGATGGCTCAGTTGTTAAAGGCTGGGCTCACAATCAAAACTTTAAAAACAGAAAAATAACCAGACTTCACATGCTTGATGTACATGATCACTTGTTCTTTAACATTAGCTGCGCCATTAGCGGAAAATCTCACAAACCAAAGCAACTTAAAAGCATCAGTTTGCCTTCAGTCTTTCATCCTTTTTGAATGAAATATGTGACTTTCTAGCTTATGGGGTTTTTGTGTTTTGATTTTTGTTTCTCTGTTTTTGTTTATTGGGTACAGGGCTTCTCTGTGTAGCCCTAGTTGTCCTGGAACTAGCTATTTTTGACCTGGCTGGCCTCAAACTCAAAGATCTGCCTGACTCTGCCTCCTGAGTGCTGAGATTAAAGGCCTGCACCACCACTGCCTGGCTCTTTTAGTTTATGGTTCGTTAAGCTTAAAATCTGTGACTGAAGTGAAAAACTGTGTTTCATTTTTCTCTTATTCATTGTGTAATTTTGGGGGGCACAAGAGATTTTATTTATATATAAATTTCTACATAAAACTTTCATCACTTAAAGAGTAAATATGTTTAGAACACATACAAACATATGCAGAGTCCACTGTTTGTCTAAATCTCTTTGTATAATGTTAGCAATTAAACACACACAAACATGTGTGTACAAAGCATCTGTTCCTGTCACATTGACTGAATTAATTGTACTGATTTCAAAGAAACTATGAAGAAAAGGCCAAAATACTTTACAAAACATTTACAACCATGCAATTGAAAACAAAATAGATTACAAAGCACCTTATCTTAAATCCTGCCCTGATCTTGAAGCTTTTGGCAAGCGCACTTCTCTCTGTTTGGGAGTTCTTAACATCATACATGTTTTTCTGTTTCAGTTGCTGACATATTTTAAAGGGGGTCTGGTTTTAAGCAGTGACCTCTTGAGCAGACTGATATCTTCATTTGTAGTAGTCCTCAAGTTCCCTCTGTTAATAAATACTTTGCGAATCAAGTAAAGAGACTGGAAATACCTTTAATCGTTTAGTTATTAAAAGTTAAATTAAAAACTAGTAGTATGCTGCATAAATCAGGAAGCAGTATATTTACAATTTAGTTAATCTTAGCTTAGCTGAAGTGGTTTTTTTTTTAAAGATTTATTTATTTATTATGTATACAGTGTTCTGTGTGCATGTATGTCCACAGGCCAGAAGAGGGCACCAGATCTCATTGCAGATGTTGTGAGTCATCATGGGGTTGCTGAGAATTGAACTCAGGAATAATAGTGAGTGCTCTTAACCACTGAGCCATCTCTCCAGCCCAGCTGAAGTGTTTTTTTAAAAAAAAGCTATACATGAAACGATAGTTGACAATCTTAAGAAAATACTATAACATAATGAAAAGGTTTCACGAGTCAGAAAAATAAGAAATCACTAAAAGCATGTGTAGGGGTTTGAGGGTGTGCATTGTAAGTGTTGTGCATACACATGGGGATACAAGCTCATATACAGGTCTTTAGTAGCCACAGGTCAACTTCAAGTGTTTTCCTTATAACGTTCCATGTTAGCTATTGAGACAGGGTCTCTCCAGATGTGTAGCTCATCCATTGGCTAGGCTAGCTAATCAGCTATCACTCACCTCTCCTGCATATGCTTCTCCACTGCTAGGAACACAGATGCGTGCTGCCACACCTGGCTTTTTGCAACGCTGTGTGGTAGGAATCTAAACTCTCTACCCACTGAGTCACCATCCTAGCCTAAAAAGAACAAGAACATTCTTAAAACATGAAAACAAATTGATATGTGCTCCTTTTACATGGCTTGGTGTAATTCACCAAATTAAGGAAAGGTTTAAGAAGTACTGTGTGAATTTTAAGTAATCTAATAACATCTTATCACTTTATATACATTAATTTAAAGTTTCATACACTGAAAAAATTCTTTTGGAATGGTGTCTTGAATTCTTTTTCTCTCTTTTTGATACGCAAATCTTAAGATAGCATAATGACTATCAAGAAAAAAACGTTCTTGCAGAAATTGAAGAAACAAGCATGGCATCAGTCCTACTGTCCTCCTGGGAGGATGAAGTGGCCTAAGTGGCTGTTGTCCCTGGTTCCAAAGCACTCTGCTTCCCTGACTTGAAGCAAGACAACAATTGTAACAAAACTGCTGGAGTGGAGAAACTAGATATGACTCAGAAATCTCACTGGTAAATTTTCAGGGTGTGTCTCCCTCCAACCCTAGGAAGAACACTGTAGACAGTATCGTTACCTAAGTCAAAGAAGAAAAAAAATGCATTCTCTACCTAATATTGGGAAGTAACTTGTCTTTTTCAAGGTTTTCAATATGAAACCTTGCACTCATGTCAAAATACACTTGATTTCAAATGTATATTCTACAGGAAATTACTCCTTTATAAAAGATTCCCAGATTTTTTGAACCCTTGAGTAGAACTATAATGAAAAACCACTGCTTTAAAGTAATGGTCCCTCTATGCACCGTGTTTGCTTTCTGAATGTCATTTGATAGACTGTTTTGCCTGAGGCACATTTATTTGACTCTGTATGGGAAATGAAATAATATATATTTGCTATTTCTCATCGAATGGCATTTTACCGCATCATTTTTTCTCAACATAAAATAAAAAACTTCCAAAAAGTAGACATTTTACATACTCAAATAACAACTACATCCTTCATTCTGTGAGAAACAGGGTAAGTAAGATTATAACTTGTATATCAAAGATTGGCTTATTTTACTCTTGATCAACAAAAGAAGAAAAATGAATCCTTAAATTCCATGAGTCATATCTCAGGATTTGTGAAATAATAAAGGATGAAAATACAAATCTGTAAGCTTATTCAACACCATTTTAGTTAATAAATCTCATAACTAAGAAGTCACTTCCTGAAGTCAGAATTTTGATTGTTTATTTAAACACCATATTTACATTATTAGAATTTTTGTCTCCATGATAAAGAGAAAATTTAAAATTGATATTGCATTCATGGAGGAAAAAATAACAGCTGTTGTCATTTTATTCCTAAAAATTTTACCTTTTTACCTTGTTTTCCTGGAAACCTGATTAGGGTTGATTTTCATTTTATGAGCTATGGCATCAAACAAACCCTTTGCTTGTTTGTCAAGATTGAAATGTCAGGATAATTACAAAACTCCCTTACATTTTTCCTCCCGAAATAAATGCAAATGTATCTACGAAGCCTCCAGTCATCAGTACCATATGCACAAAAACATTTTGACACATTCTGAAAGTCAAATTTCCCACCACTTCTCACAGGTTATAGTTTGACAGTGAACCAACCAGAAAAACTATCTCATATTCCTTCTAAGTAGTTCCAAACTACACTCAAGACTGAAGTGGAGCAGTACCATACCCCTCTCACATTACATACAAATTACAAGATATTCACATGTCTTTTTAGCATTATCATAGGGTTAAGGTGACTTACTGTTTTCCACTTTTCATGCTTTGAAATTAGCCACCTCAAAACTCAATGATATGGAAATAAGATTCATTTTCCACACCAACGAGTGATTTTTGTCTATCTTCTATGTTTATCTACCAATTTATCATCTATCTAATTATTTGACATTTTAAAATTATTTTATTAATATGTATATATTATCTATCACCTCTACCACTCTCCCTCACAAATTTTTATGTTCTTTTCCACTTTCTTGTTAAATACCCACCAAGTTCATTCAGTTCTGCCTTTATTGACATGACTATGAGGTATCCACCAGAGCATGGGTACACTCTCAGGGACCACGTCCCTGAAGACAGCAGATAATCCCTCTCTCAGCACCATTAATTTCTAGTAAATCCACAGGTAAAGGTGGATTATGTGATCACCTCCCTCATCCATAGTGGGATTCTGACTGGCTTCACCTTGTACAAGTCTTGTGCATGTGGTTTTTCTCTAAGGAAGAGTTGTGGTGTCTCCCTATTTATTTGTCTATTTGACCATTCAATAGCATCAATGTGAATTCAGTCATATCTGTGTCATTCCTTATATTATAGTATATTACTTCATTTTTATTCTTCTAGAAATATTGCAAAGTAGAAAGGACACATTTTATCAATATCTCACAGATAGACTATATGTTAAAATCATTATAATGCATAACAATTTCAAGACAGGATTAACACAGTATACTATCCTATCATAAACCCTATGAGGGTATGTCTTAAATACTTTTTTGTTTTGTGTGTTTTTGAGGGGAAGGTGTTGGAGCCTGTCCTGGAACTTGCTTTATACACCAGGCTGGCCTCTAACTCACAGAGATCTACTTGTCTCAGCCTCCCAAGTGCTGGGATTAAAGGTGGATTATGTCATCACTTCCTTCATCCATAGTGGGATTCTGACTGGCTTCACCTTGTCCAGCTCTTAGTCACTTTTTTTATCGCATGGAGAAAACACCATGACCAAGGCAACTTATGGAAGAAAGATTTAATTGCTGCTTAGACTTTCTTTCCTAGGGGACACCCAGCAGTAATATAGGCATGGAGACAGAGCTGGAGCTGAGAGCTCACATTCTGATGAACAAGCACAAGGCAGAGAGAAAGCTAACTCAGAATGATGCAAAATTTTAAGGCTGAAAGCCCACCCCTAGTAATACACTTCCTTTAGCAATGCTACCCCTCTTAATCTCTCCCACATAGCTCCACCAACTGTGGACCAAGTATTCCAATATATGAGCCTCAGGGGGGCAGGGTATTCTCATTCAAACCACCATGGGGAGTTAGATAAGACACACTGAAGTAATGTAAGAAGAAAAGGAGTTCAGTGAAATAATATTTAAAGAAAGGATTTCTGCAGAATTCTAGCCAATAGTAGCAAAAGATAGATGAAACTGCCAAAATTTCTTAGTGAATAGATGAATATGTAGATAAGCACACTGTAGATAAAAGTGATGCCATTTTCTACTTATTAATAAATACTAACTGTGAGCAGGATGCATTCAGAACTATATTCAAAAAAATGGGCACAGGAGAGGACTTTATGAGTTCGCTGAAATATTATAACACAAATAAATAGAGATTAATAGGATTAAAATCTGGGTAAAAGATAAATAAAAATCTTAATCCATATTCAAGCTAAATAAGAATTAATAATACTTCATTCACTTTCAAATATATGAAATGACACATTATAGATCTTGTAGACATTAAAGGGTTAAATGAAGACTACTAAGAATAATTCTTAGTCAAGTGAAATGAAATGGAACAATTCTTTCAAAGGCATACATTACCAAGTTTACATGGAAGCTAGATAATCCAAATAATTATATGACTACTGTTGAAATGGCATCAGCAACCTTCTAAAAATCGAAAACATGTGACCCAGATTGGTTTACTAGTAAATTTAACCAAACATTTAAGAAAAGACTAATTCTTTACTGTGTTCCTCCTATAATGTCAGCACTACTCTAATATCAAAATGACAAAAATATTCTACAAGAAAGCAAAAATGAAAGCTAATAACTCTAATGAACAAAAATCACATATGAATTCACAGAGATGGTAAAAAGCATGTACAAGGCCTTCGTGAGAATGCCTAAGACAGGGTCCCAAGCTGAGATGAATTGAGGACAAAAGCCCCCATCCCTAACCTAGAAGCATTATTCAATTGATAATACTCACAAATGAAAATGAGTTGTCCCCAACTGTCTCACTGGGGATAAAAACCACCAGTAAGCGCAAGCCCTTGTCCTGCAGTAGATGGCTAACACAAAAAGAACCCAATGGCATCTTTGGAAGTCCTTTGTCTATAAGGCTTTGATGGGTTTGTGCTTTTGTTTTGGTTTTTACTTTGCTAGTCATTTATGTATATGTTATGACTTCTGTTTTTAAGATTCCTTTGTTAGGAAATGTGTGTCTCTGCACTAACATATAGATTTCATGCTTTTTCATTGGTTCTTTTTCTTATGTTGGTTTGTTTGGTCCTATTCTGGTTTGCTTGTTTTGTTTTATCTTGTTTTATTTCATTATTTTTCATTAGATGTCTGTTTGTTTTCTAAGGAGAGACAGGGAGAGTGGGGACCCACATGGAAGGAGAGGTGGGAAGAATCTCAGAGGAATTGGAGGACAGGAAACCATGGTCAGAACGTATTGTATTAAAAAAAAAATCTATTTTCAAGAAAAGAAAGCAAAAAAGACCTATAAAATCCATCAACAAAATGTTAGCAAGTTGAAACAAATAAAAATAGTAAATACGCCATTGTTAAGAATTGTTTTTCCCACTGGCCTGGTCCCACAGCCACACCAGCCCCAAATAACACACAATAAATAAGATTTACCAGATATAAAAGACTGATTCAGCATTCAAATCTCCAAGATTGTAATCCATCATTTCAACAGACTGCTAACTAAATTGTATGATTATGTCAATAGAGAAAGAATATTGGATGAAATATAACATTTACCCATGCAATAAAATACAGTAAATTAAGACACACACACACACAAACAAAATTAAAAAAAAAAAAACCTACATACAAAAAATATCTCCATCTAATATTATACTTAGTGGAGAGGGAGCACAAAGCTTTCCAACTAAGTTCAAGAATGGG
The DNA here is from genome assembly GCF_943737965.1 of Phodopus roborovskii. Classification (NCBI taxonomy): domain Eukaryota; kingdom Metazoa; phylum Chordata; class Mammalia; order Rodentia; family Cricetidae; genus Phodopus; species Phodopus roborovskii. The sequence goes on from NW_026125397.1 coordinate 13,474,285, forward strand.
ATTAACTACTATGTGACAACACCAAATAAAGTAATATTTTGTTAGTCTGATGTTTTGTGGTCCTAAGACTGAAAGTGCATACATTACAAAAATTAATTTTCCCACATCTCTGACAGCTAAAGTCCAAAATGAATGTTTCTGACACATAGGCAGGGATTTTTCACTGTACCATCATTGCAGAGCTGAAGGCAGACCTTCAAAGACACCAAGGAACCCTGAATGTGTCCATATTTAGTGACATCAATTCACTATGGAGACTAAGCACAGCGTTAATCCTTCTGAAAGATACAGGGGTTAATACTGACATGACAACTAACATGTTGCCATATGAGATTTAGAAGAAATAGTCAACAGAGAGATGACATAAAACTATCATTTGAGTATTCTGGAAGCTATAAATGAGTCTTTGTTTGGCTGGAACAATATTCTATGAAAACATTCTGAGAGAATCAACAAAGAGCAGTATCCTAGAACAAAGAAGGGATAATATTGCAGTTGCTGTTTATATCAATAATGTACATAAGTCAGGCACTGGTTCTTATTTAGAGACAGAGGATTGCATTGCACAGTATCCTGATGCCTGACTCCAACACCAGTGTGAGTGGAAACTATCACTTTATTATTATTATTATTATTATTATTATTATTATTATTATTATTTCTTATTTTACATATCTATCCCAGTTCCCTCTCCCTCCCATCTTCCCATTCCCCACCACTCCTCAGGGAGTGTGAGGCCTTTCAGGAGGGATCATCAAAATCTGTCAAGTCATTTGGAGTAGGGTCTAGGCCCTCCTCTGTGTCTCTAGGCTAAGGGATTGTCCCTCCATGGGGAATGTGCTCCCAAAGTCCTTTCTTGCACCAGAGATACATACTGGTTCTACTGTCAGAGGTCCCTTAGACTGCCCAGGCCTTCTAACTGAGACCCACATTCAGGAGGTCTCGGTCTGTCCAATGCTAGTTTCCCAGCTATTATACTGGGGTCCATGAGCTCCCACTTGTTCAGGTCAGCTGTCTCTGTCGGTTTCTGTAGTCTGGTCTTGACCTCTTTGCCGATCACTCCTCCCTCTCTGCCACTGGATTCCAGGAGTTAGGCTCAGTGTTTAGCTGTGGGTGTCTGCTTCTGTTTCCATCAGCTACTAGACAAAGGCTCTAAGATGTCATATAAGGAAGTTATCAATGTCATTATCATGGAAGGGCATTTAAGGCAGCCCTTCCAGTATTGCTCAGATTGTTAGTTGGGGTCATCCTTGTAGGTCTCTGGACGTTTCTCTAATGTCAACTTTGTCTTCAAACCTATAATGGTTTCCTCTATTATTTCTTGCTCTCCTCTATTCATCCCCCAAATCAATCTTCCTGGTCCCTCATGTTCTCCTTTCCCCTCCTCTTTTCTCCTTCTCTTTCTTCTAACTCCCTCTCCACTCACTGTCCCCCTCCCCCACTCCCAATATGCTCAGGAGATCTTGTCCCTTTCCCATTCTGTGGGGGACCTTGTATGACTCTCTTGGGGTCCTCCTTGTATCCTAGCTTCTCTGGCAGTGTGTATTGTAGAACTCAAGAAACTAGTCACCAAAACACCATATATTCCAATTAAAAAGTGGGGTACAGAATTGAATAGAGAATTCTCAATAGAGGAATTCAAAGTGGCTGGAAGACACTTAAGATAGTGCTCAACATCCTTAGCCATCAGGGAAATGTAAATCAAGGCAACTCTGAGATACCATCTTACTCCTGTCAGAATGGCTAAAATCAGAATCACTTTCTTATATACATTGGACAAGCAGGATTTGAAGTTAAGACTCTAATGATATTAAGCACTTCAAACGTTAAAAGCAAGGGTTCAGTGGATTTGGGTTGTATAATTTTTCTCAAACAGATCTAGTATGATCTTTATACATAACAAAACTATACAACTCTGATACATGAAACACCCCAAATACTATATAAATTGAGAAATATTCAATGCTTATGGATAGGCAAACTCAGTATTTTTAATATGTCAGTTCTTACTATTTTGATCTGTATATTCAATGATATCTTAATTATAACTCCTGCAAGTTATTCGAAGATATCAGTGAACAGTTTCTAAAGGTTTTTATAGAAAGGCAAAACGCCTAGAATAGACAGCACAATATTGAAAGAGGAAAACAAAATAAAATATTGATGCAAATAAATAAACACCTATAAAATAACATAGAAGGACATCTGGATGACTTTGGGCACCTTATATTTTTATACAATATAAAATATCTCATTAAATATCTGTACTTAAATTAATTGTAAAAATAATCTCTGTCCTATTAAAGAAAATGTCATGATAATAGGAAAATACACAACAGTCTTGGAGAAAATATTTTCAAGGTCTTTATGTATCTCAATCAAAATTACTATGTATAGAGAAACACTTGTACCTGAACAGGAAAAAAAACAAACAACCATAGTATAGAGACTTCTAAGGTGTAGTTTCTCAAACATTTCTAGGAGAGAAAATCTCATAGCAATATTCCTGTACTACTGGCTCTTAAAATCTTTCCACTCCCGATTGCACTATGCATCCTAACACTTACTTGACAGAACTGTGTATTATTTAGGTTCCTGCTCAGCCATCATTGGAGCAGCTTCCTCTTGGAACAAATAGAAACAACTACAGAGGCCCATAGCCAAAATCAGCAAGTGAGAGACCTTGGAACTCTTAGCCCTAAACCAAATGTCTCCATCAAATCCCTTCCCACAAGTCTCATGAGGCCCCCATGGAAGAGGACACAAAAAGAGTAAAAGATCTAGAGGGGATGGAGGACATGAAGCAAACAAGTTCCTCTAAATCAACACGATCAAAGATCATATGAACCCATAGAGACTGAAGCAGCATGCACAGGTCTACAGCAGTCCTCTATGTGGATATTATGACTCGAGGTTAGTGTTTTTATGGGATTCCTGACTGTGGGAAAAAATAGGTCTCTGTTTCTTGGGCCTTTTCTTGGGCTCTTTTCCTTCTCATTGTTTATTTTGTCCAATATTACTGTGTTAGTTTTTGTTTCATCTTATTATGTTTTATTTTATTATTCCCCCTTGGAAGTCCTTTTGTTTTCTAATGAGACAGAGAGGGAATAGAGCCAGATGGTAGGGGAGGAGGCAAGGCACTCGTAGGGGTAGAGGGAGAGGAAAGCACAGTCTGGGTATATTTTCAATAAAAGGGAAAATATCCAAAAAAGAAAAACAACTTATTTTTATTAATGAACCAAAGACATTAATACAAATGTCAGCCATGACTACATCCAAATGGAAGTTAAGCATATGAAATTATGATCTATATACTAAATGTCATTAGGGAATGAAAATAAAAAAAAAAAAAAAAAACAGTTAAGATACTGGTCCCCAGTTGCTAGAATTGTCCCAATATACAGCACAATTAAAAACCAAATGCTGGAGAAATGGGGTACAACAGGAACTCATTCCTTGATGGTGGAACACTGCACAAGGTCAAGTGAGAGGAGAGTTGGACAATTCCTGACCAAAGAAAGCACAGGGATGCCATACAACCCAGCAGTCACAGTCTTCTATTCTTCTACGGAAATTAAACACTTGTAAGGAGATGCATGATTACAAATGTTTAGGGAAGCCTTTTCACATTTACAAACATATGGGGCTGGAGAGATGGCCAGATGGTGACGAGCAATTGCTACTGTTGTAGAAGACCCAAGTTCAATTCCCAGCATCCATGTGGGAAGGTCACAACCACCTGTACCTCCACATCAAGGTGATCAGAAGCCCACTTCTGGCCTCTGTGAACACACAACACGCAAGTGCATATAATACATGCGTGCATGCATGTGTGCACACACAACGTTTTATAAAAATCTTTCAAAATAAATAAATCCTGTTAACTAAACAAGGTAGCATTACTCAGTGCTAAAAAGAAAGGAGCTAGCAAGCCACGTCAAGTTCACTGTATTACCTTGCTACAATAGTTTACACATATCAGTAAGTGAAAAGAGCCAACCTAACAAAGCGTCTTACTATATGATTCCAACTATGTGACTTTACAAAGCATAAAATAATAACTTACAGGGATTGTAAATTATAAGTGATTTCAGAGGCTGAACAAAAGAGTGAGAGACAAAAGGACAGAGGGGGGAGTATGGAATGAAAATACTCTGCCATGCTAGTGGTGCATACACATAATACTTTATCATCTATCCAAACTCTATGATGGGCCTTGAGAGAGAACTGTAATTCAAACTGACTTCAGAGTGAGATGATAGATCAGGTTCACCAAGGATATAAATGTACCGTTCTTCTGAGGACAAGGATGGTGGGCAGGAGCTATCCATGTGTTCTATAGGAGAGTAAACGAAAACTATACTTTCTTTTACATGTTGATATAAACTTAAAACTGCTCTTAAAAGCACATTTTAATTAAAAAATTAAATTGACCCTTACCAAAAAAAAGAGTTGCAAGCATGTATTCAGATACTTACAAAACATTTTCCCCGGGAATTAGAAATAAATATGTTGCTAAAATGAACTTTGGGAAGCATGGCTACATGAAAATGAAATATTATGCAATATGAATATTTCGGCAGAGATAGTACATATGCACATATATATTTGAAAATGCAAATTCAATTATATTATTTCAAAATAGATTTTTTAAAAAGCAGTATTTCAGCAAGATACTATCTGAATAATACCCTACGATAATGGTAGCATGTGTTGCTAAGAAACCCAGTAAGAAGAAGAAAAAAGAATGTTCCAGCATGTAAAGATTCGATATGAATCTCCAAGCGGAACAAATTCATTTCTTGTCTTTCTGGTCTGACCTTTGCAAGACTTGCACTGTTCCATAAAGCAACCTTAAATATGCAACCCAGAAAACCCTGTAGCTACAAATATATATCAGGGTTGGTTTGCTTTTAAAATGAGTATCTCCACATGCTTGCAGAGATAAAGCTATTTAATCCCAGGCTGGCGAAATCTTTTGTTCATTTGTCATTTCTGATTCATCCACTTTAAAAATGCATATTAGCATTGATCATTTGGCAGGCACTGTGATATAGCCACCAAGAGACAAAAACTAAAGAAAACATAGTCATTGCCTGTTGAGAAAATAAAAACTAGTAGGAGACACAAATGTTTAGTCAACACTCACAGAGGAAAGAGGGAAATTTAATTATCATCAGTTCTACAGGGGAGAAATGCAAGTAGTTTTATTTTTTTTAATGGGTGAAGCTGACATGATTAGAGACACCCAGAAGGGCTTTCTTGAGGAAATGACACTTAGTCCCTTTGACAGTAGGACAGCTCAGGTGACAAAGGTACAATGGGTTTTTAAAATGAGGTCCTCCTGCAGAGGGTAGCATGGAAAACAGTAGAAGACATTGAGACTGGGAGAAAATGGTGGAGTAAGATGAGTGGAAGTCAGGCTACAGCATGTACTTATAAATGAGGTGGTGTGGCCTTTATTCCAAGGACAATGGGATTGCTCCTAAGTGTTAGTTGGGGTACAATGGGAATTCATCTGCATTTTAATGCACTCCTGGGCCATGTAAAACCGACTAGAAAACACAGTAGTTAAGTTGGTGTCCAAGCCATCAAGAAGGTGGCTGTGTTCCTAGAACAGAAGAGAGATAAACCCAAGTCATTCATGTGTAGTTGGGAAGAACATCAACAAGACAAAGTCATGACTAACCAAGCATAAAGAAAGAGTCAGAAGTGATACCTAGGTTTTTGATGTTCACTCGCCTGAACTTTAAAGGTCTTCATTTTCCATGATTTTATTCACTAAAGCATCGGATAAGTGATAACCTTTTGGATAAAGGCTTCGGGGTGGAGGGAGTGTCATGAGCAATACCAATGCTCATGTTAATTCAGACATGTGGCACTGGAATAGGAATGCTGGGAGATATCCCTGGATCTGCTTAGCTGGGTAATAAGCAATGTTATTTAAGCAATTATATTAGGTAGCTATTTAGATATTGTCAAGCTTGAAAGTCACTGGGGATAGGCTCCTGCCAAATAAACAGCAGCTTGTAAAATCAGGAACTAAAAGTCAGAATTTTGACTAACGATCAAAAAGAAAAAGAAAATGGGATTGGAGTTATATCTCTGGCCCTGGGTAGAAACAGGACTTTGTAAACTTCGCGAAAGATCAGAAGATTACCATATCTATATAGAGACTTCCTGGAAAAGATTAGTCAAGTTCTCTTGTCCCTTCCCTTAAGACAGCAGTTCTCAGCTTGTGAGTCACAACCCCTTTGGGGGTCAAACAACCCTTTTACAGGGGTCACCTAAGAAAGACCATCAGAAAACACAGATATTTACATTACTATTCATAACAGTAGAAAAATTGCAGTTTGAAGTAGCAACTAAAATGATTTTATGGTTGGGGTCACCACAACATGAGAAACTGCATTTAAGCACTGTAGCATTAAGATGCTTGAGAACCACTGTCTTAAGTTAAATCTAAATGGCCCTGTCAATCATGTACAGATATAGTGACCCTCAGGAAGCTCTCTATTACTGGGAACTTAAGAGTGTAAATATCTCCTTTAAACTAGGGTGATACATCAGGAAAATATCAAGTATTGTTGTGTTGTGCCACTGTAATTGGGGGTAGTTTTTGGTCAAACAGCCAGAAATGTCCTAACAAGAACAATGGAGTTTGATATGTCTGTCCTTAAGACATCTATGAGAAGCTTCCAGCTAGATGATGGAAATTTTTACCTAGAACTCTGGAAAACCAGAACAACAACTTTTAGAAGCATTCGTCAAACTATGGCAGCAAAAGTTACAACGTACAAGATGTCTCAGGGAGAAAATACAGAGGGGGAGAGACTTAATCGTGAACACTTCATTCATGCAAGTTGTGTGGGTTGCTTTTCTCATTACTGAGTCAAATACCTGCCAAACGTCCTGGGTGAGGAGTTCTTAAGGATTTGAGGGTACAGTTCATAATTCCTAGGAAAGCATGACAGCAGGAACATGAAGCACCTTGTCACATGCATAATGCTGTCTCCACTGGGTAGGAAGGAAAGCGTCCTGAATGCAGCTGCTTCACGACCTTTCTCTCTTTTTTTTAAAATACAGAATCCAAACTCATGAAATGGTGCTACCCGTATTAGTGTACTTTTCCAATGTCAGCCAAACATCTCTGGAAATGTCTTCACAAACATGACCAGATGTATGTCTCCATCCCATCCAGATAGTAATCGAGATGACCTATCTCTGGGCATGCAAGATGGCTCACCTGGTAAAGGTATCTGCATCCAGGCTTGCTGCTCTTAATTCCATACCAAGAACCCACTTGGTGAAGGGGGGAAACTGACTCTTGAGTTGTCCTACAATTCCCATCCATAAGCATGTCATCTCAATCACACACACGCACGCACACTCGCACTCACTAACACTTTAAATATTATCTGTTCAACAGTAGCAAGCTAACTGACTACATTGCAAAGAAGGCACCATTACATCCCCCTATCCTCCAGCCCATGGAACACCAACATCATTCTTCTCCTTCTGACAGTATTAACAAAATGCTTCCATAAGATCATCTTCCCCAGTAAATTTCTAATTCAGTATGTCGATACTGGTTTTTGTGTTTTGGTGCGGCTTCAAAAAATATATCTGTGTATGAATGTAAACATATGTAGTTAAATTCAAACTAAAATTATTATATAAGAGCTGAAATAAAAAGGAGGGTGTTCTCAATGAGAGAGAACTGGGCTGTTCAGTAACAATAATGTCTTAGATGGAGAGAATATGATTTGGCCTCTTTCCTCGGGAGTTCATTGAGACAGCAGGGATAAGCAATGAAGAAAATGGAAAAACAGCATATTACATAGAGATAACTCATTACAATGACGACAAAAAAATTCTTAAGGAAGATGTCTAAGTATTTCAAGTGCACACCTGCTAAATACAGCAAGGAAAAGGGTGGCGTGAATGTTTAGTAGTGAAGGCTTGCTAGGAAAAAAGTGTTAAGTAGTTGGTTTAGCTTCCACAGTAGACTTCAGATGGTTGATCCCCCCCCCTCAACAAAAAAAAAAAAAACAAAGGACATTTTGTTTCCCACATTCACTTCTGGAGTGCAATTGTTCTCGGGGCATTAAGGGGTTTCTATCTCTCTCTCTCTCTCTCTCTCTCTCTCTCTCTCTCTCTCTCTCTCTCTCTCTCTCTCTCTCTCTCTCTCTCTCTGAACTTCAAAGGCAGTGAACACAGGATATTTATGGGCTATTAGCTACACAGTGGTTTGATTCCACTCAGTTTTACCAGTGCCAGAGAAATCTTCCAATGGATATTTCTGAGAGTGGTGACAGCTCTGGGGTTTACCCAAGCAGCAGGTTTTTCCTCCAAAATACCACAGTAGCCCAAGGAAGGGCGCATTGATTGGTTGCCTTGCGCCAATCAATCGGCCCCAGAAACGTATCTACAAGTGATGTTATATAGACTCAACAGGTTATATTTGTGAATATGTGTGTGGGGGGAATATATATATACAATGTATGAAAAAATATACAAATAAATATGCAACATATATGTATATATGCAATATATATACACATACATATGCAGTAACAACTAATATAAAAAAGAGGACATAGATTTGAAAGAGAGCAAGGAAAGGTATCTGGAAAGGTTTTAAGCAAGGATAGAGATGGGAGAATTTTGCAATTAATATACAATATCAAAAATTAAAATTAAAATAGGAAAAAGTAGAGGATAGACAATTCTATTGAAGTTTTCTTAAATTGCTTGGGCTTTTACTTATTTTTTTTTCTCTAGGGCCCTAGAGCACATGCCAGAAGATAGTGAGCTCATGGCACCATGACCTGGTGAGCTCAGTTTCCTCAGACACTATCTGCTTTAGAAATGGTTGCCTAAGACTTCCTCATGCTGAACAATGGATCTCATCCAAGGGCATGTTCTACAAGAGTCATATCTGAAAAGTAAGCTAAAATTCTGTATTTCTCCACCAATTATCTGATATCTAACACATCCCCTGCTCAATACGTGGACATCCAGTGGTTGAATTCTAACATAGCCGTATTGATGTCCAGCTTCTTAAGATAACAGAGACACCTCCTCCTGTGTGGAAATGGGACTGCTTCTCTACCACAACAACTCCCCTTCCCAACTCCATGGAATAAAGAACGTATTTTAGTTCCTAAGTTCAACACCAAAGCCACAGTGAACATTCCTTAAAGAAGAGCTTTTCTTTCCACGAAGCCATGATCAGGCTCCAATGTGCTGTCTGAATTAGCTTCCCATTGGCATTCTAGCATTTGAGTCCCCCTCTGTCCATCCTTCCCTCTTTCCTCCCCTTCCACTCCACCCCCTCCCTCCCTCCCCTCCCTTTCTAATTCAAATGCCGCATTCTAATTTTCAAAGGCAAGAGATTTTGTAGGCAACAAAAGTATCCTGGCTCTAAATACACTTTACTAACACGTATAGTAAAGAACATTCAAAACATAAAATAAAAGAATCACAGTTGGATAGTCTAAATAAAAAAATTAAAAAAAATAATAGTTAAATGGAAGGCTTCAAATGAGCTGTTTGATATGACTGTAAATCTTGACAGCATACCTCAAGTACCAGCCCATCCTCCAGTGCCTCACCTAGTCAGACACTTCTGGCTCAATATCTTTGGCAAAAGGTATTGACAAGGCTCTGCTTTTGTGAAACAAAAAAGCATAGCTACTTATTTTCACTATCTGTTAACTTTCAATAAGAAACTTAGAAACCAGGGGAGGACAGGGCTGGCCATGTGGCTCACAAGGATTTCCACACTTGCCTGACAACCTGAGTTCAATCCCACCCTCCACCTAAAGAAGGAAGAAAAGAACTGACTGGACAGAGGTGTCCTTGAACCTAAACATGCACGCACATGCACACTAGAGAGTATATGCATGAGCATTTGCACATACAAACACACACACAGAGAGAGAGATAATAATATAAATAATTTAAAGACGGAAATGTGAGAACTCTTCTGCAAACACTTACTCCCCAAGGAAACCAATTTAGTCTGACAGTTTCCTAGTCAATTTTACACATAGTTTTCATACGATTTTAGAAAACATACCATGAATCACTTTTCTATAATCAAAGAGGGCACATACCCACATGGCTTCTATAGTTTTATTACCCAACAGATCTGGATACAATTATTTCTATCTAAAATCATTTCAAGAGAGAATATTAGTACAAATTCCTAAGAAGTAGTTAGGACTGTATAATTCTGAAAATGATTACTTATTAAAGCCAACACCCATTAGCATAATGACACTTTAAAGTATTTTAGTAAAAATGTTCAAAGAACAAACTCCCTAGAGTAAGGAGTTCATTGAGGTTTGTAGCCTTAAATAGAGACTGGATATTAATTTCATCTGTGGTCCAAATTCAGCTCTACAAATAGGATGCCTGACCAACTAACATAAAATGGAAGGAATGTCCATTTTCCTGTCTAATTCCCTACTAGGGAGCAACCCACCCTATTCTGTTAGTTACCTTTTGACTATGGGGAAAGTTGCCCCTATAAACTACTAAAGTAAAATACTTTTCAATTTATTTGCTTAATTATATTTTTGGAATATTTTTATAACATTAACCTATAATTGGGTTTGATTAGGTATTGGTGATGTATATTTGGCTTATTATAGCAATTTCAAAGTTTCAGATCTTGCATTAAAATTTTTCAACTAAATATCTTCAATTGATTTTTGTATAGAATTAGGGGGAGGGATCCTCTTTGATTTTTTTTTGTATGTAGTACAATGTAGTAGATATCTTGTTTTCCCAGAATCATTCTTATGTGAGGCAATTTCCTTGGAGGGACTCTCATTAACACTCAGAATGTTCTAAAAAGGGAGTGAGGAATTTCACCCTTCAAGGAATCTCATGAGTACTCAGGAATTTCTAAAGGAAAGATTCTTAAGACTCAGAAGGTACAACTCAGAAGCTTCAGGAAGTTCCTGAAATGACCAGATACAGTAGGTCCCTCCCTCTCAACACTTCAAACTTATGTAAGCAGTCAGGACTGGTGAGAGATGCTTTCAGACCAGGTAGCTGCCTAGAGGAGGCTCAGCTCAACTGAGCTGCCTTAAAAAAGAGACACTGCCACCTGTGCAGCTCCATGAACTTTGTGCAGTGCTTTCCAGGTTTGCAGCTTTTGTGAGCTGCCCCCCACAATACAGAAGGCTTTTGGTGAAACGGCTTGTCTTTGAGTCCTTCCTGCTCCTGTGAGTACCCCTCACCCATAGTCCAGTAGTAACCTACATGAAACACACTCACCAAATCGGTCTTAGGTAGTATCCTTACTCTGGTGTGCTGTTAACTCCATCCTGGAATGAGTAGACATTTGATCTCATCTCCCCAGAGTACTGTCACACAACACATGTGTTCAGGAGGCAGGCTTTCTCCAACACATGCTTTTTGGCACTTTTGTTAAAAAGCAGGTGCCTGTTGCTGTGTAGATTTGCTTTTGGTTTTTCCATTCTTACAATGGTAATGGGCTATATGTCTGTCTCTGCACCAGTATCATCCTGTGTTTGTTACCATGGCTCTGTACTGTAATTTGAAGGTAGGTATTATGATCCCTCCAACAGGGCTTTTTGGCCTCGGGACAAGCAAGACAATTTCTATATAATATCTCTGGTTTTCCCCCTTTTTGTTGATATGAAGAATATCATTGGAATTTATTAGCATTACAATGAATCTGTATAGGCAAAAGTTGGAAAGGTTGGTTGCTAACAGTGTGGGAAGAAGGAACAATAAGATTTGCTGGATATAAGGTTTTTTCTTTGGCTGAACAAAAAGAAAAAATGCATTAAAGGGAATTATGATGGTTGGACAACAGTTAGTATACTTGCCACTATTAAATGTTTTGCTTAAAAATAGTTACAACTATAAATTTTATAGTGCATATTTAACAAGAATTAAAATAAAAAGTAATGACTCATTAGACCTTTCCCTATTAGAGTAAAATTTAAATTATCTTTGAGGGGTGCTGCAACAATTTTTTTTTCACATTTCTCCTGGAAATTGTAGAGGCAAGAAACATATCCTTAGCCCTGTGTCTGTTAATGGTTCTGACCAAGTGGCCTTGCTGGGACACCTATCAACAACATTCTCATTCTTTTCAGGCCAAAGAATAATGGAATCAGCCCACTAAATCCCTGCCTTTCTGTGGATGCAAAATGTGCTACTAAAGCACTAAAAGCAGTCATGTATTTTTAAATGCAGAAATTAATGTAATTCAAAATAGTATCTATTGGCAAACCACAGCAGTTCTTAATCATGTTTAATCTACGTCTTCCAGAAAAGTGCCTTGACTGATTTGAGTTACCCATTTTAATGACACTTATCTCATCTCTCCAAATGAGATGGGCAACTGTTTGAAAACACATGTACCATCCCCAGTACTGCCTGAGGGCTTTTATCATTGTTGTTGGAGCACAGGAACTCTTTGAACACACAGTGCGGGGTCTTTCTGGATGCTCTGCCTGGGCAGATTCACACAGCTGAGTCACTTTCTGTGACACAGTGGAAGGCTCGGGTTGAAATCCTGTGCTGAGACAGGTAAGTCTTCCCTTTTTACCCACGTGGTGTACTCTAATGATCCTTTCCAGGGACTTTGGGGAAACCGAAACGATCCATTTTGAACATTAAGAGAATACACAATAGTTGGCACACGTGGGCTTTGGTGAACAAGCACTATTTTCTCAGAATTAGGGTATTTCATTGTGTTCTTTTTGTTGTTCAAAAGAAGTGTTAGTGGTAGTCTGTCTGAAATCAGACCTTTAAATAAACCTTCTAATGTACCTTTATCAATGATTTCTTCTAGTCTAGAAATACCTCCTTACCACAATCACTGTCTCTATGCTTCAAGATTGTTCCTTTTGAGTTAATTTTTTTTTTAATATTAATGATTGTGCTGTGGTTTGAAACCCCCACACATACCTACCTTGGAAGAATATTTAAATGCTAAAAATATAACTTCAAAATATAAAATATAATTAGAAGGCAGGGCCTTTGGATCATGAGGGCCAAATCCTTGTGAGTGGTGTAGTTCATTTTAAGATCCAAGAGAGGTCACTCCCCTCTCTACTACGACTGCATTTAGAAGGAGCCATCACTGACTCAGACCCCCTGAACATGGGCCTCAGTTAGAAGGCCTGGGCAGTCTAAGGGACCTCTGACAGTAGAACCAGCATGTTTCCCTAGTGCACAAAAGAACTTTGGAAGCAAATCCCCCATGGAGGGATACTCCCTTAGCCTAGAGACAGGAGGGAGGGCCTAGTCCCTACTTCAAATGACTTGACAGATTTTGTTGATCCTTCCCGGAAGGCATCACTCCACACTGTGGAGTGTGGAGGTGGATTGGGATGGGAGGGTGGTGGGGGGTGACATGGGAGGGAAGGAGAGAACTGGGATCGATATATAAAATAAGAAAAATAAAAATACTTATTATTATTATTATAAAGTTATAAAGAAGCCATCTAGGAACCCAAAAGCAGGTTCCCACCAGCACCCAATCTCTTTTATATTTGACTTCTTCCCAACACTAAGAAACACATTTCAGGGATTATAAGTGTCTTGGTTGCTTACTTTGTTGCTGAAAAGAAAAATCCTTTACAGAAGCAACTAAAGGAAGACAGGAGTTCTTTGCATTCAAACTTAATACACAGTTGACTAAGGAAAGGAAGTCATGGCGGCATGAATTGGAAGCGGCTGGTTCTATCACACTGGCATTCAGGAGGAAGAGAGAAATGCAGCCTATGCCCAGCTGGTGGCCTCCTTTCTACGCAGATTATGGAACCTCATCCCTCATAAAGTTGCCATGAACTGAACTCTCAGGGTGATTTTGCCCACCTCAGTCTCCCACAGACACGAACAGTGGTTTATGTCCATGGTTATTCCAAATTCCATGAAGTTGAAAATCAAGACAGACCCTCACAATTTACCCCCATTGTCAAACTGACACCCAATCACATAACTAGGCAGCAGTGACTAGAACCTCCCTTGATTGCTTAGAACATTCAGAATGGGTTTAGGGCAACATTTAAAACCAAAAAAGGATACAACGTATGTCTTACTTTCTGAAACAGAGAATAAGGAAATCAATCTTTCCTTGAGATATATAAACAAACCTGTACCTGGTAGCCTAGCTGGTATCCTGATTATCAAAACCTTTCCCTTCATGAATGGGTTAGGAAATGATTACTTTTAATCCATAAACTGGGGGCAGGGGGATAACAGTAGGGAGATTTGCAGCCAAGCCTAAAAATCTGAGTGGAGAGAATCAAGAAAGTATCAACTTTCACATTTTTGTCAGGGCCCATAGAGATGACTCTACTTCATCTTGACTTAAGTCACTTGTTCAAGGTTAAACAACCTATGAAGTAATTAATGTATGTCTTACTTTAACAATAGGAAATTTAGCCAAAGGTGTAGCTATTGTGTATTTTGCCTTGACAACAGAATACTTGGTTCAGGGTGTGGTTACCTGATGTTTTGGGTAGTGAGATGGTAATTATGCTTGTTTGTTCTTGGGTTGTGGTAAGGAAGTCGCTTGCCTCACCCCCCCCCCCACAAACTTTGGTTAGGATATATAAAGACTGTGTGTAATAAACTTGAAGCTTTTTGCCCCAGTATTCAATGGAGTGCCCTCCCAACTCTATTCTGTCTTTCCTTTATTACCTATAATTTTTTTTCCCGGTCTCAAGTACAGATTGGACACGTTGGCTGAACTAAACAAAAGCCACCCAAAATATGGGATACAACAACATTTGTCCCCACTCTGTGTGCATGTTTGTATCTGTGTGTGTGTGTTTCTCTCTTTATCTCTATGTCCCTCCCTTTTCTCCATCCCTCTCTCCCTCTCTCACTAATTAATTAATAGTAAATTTATTGAATTTTAAGTTCCAAATAACAGCCTCAAGGGAAAGGCCAGTAGCATGGGAGCTAATGACAACACCCTACTCCTGCACAAATACTTCCAAAGCGCTGTACTTCATACCTTCTTATTCCTGGTTGACATCTTCTTTCCTGTATTTCTACTGGATATTTTAATTTTCTTCCATCAGCATAGCTGCCAAAAAGATCACCTTGTCTATTCAAATGGTATGAATTCAGCCTGCCATGAGGGTGCATGCTTTAATCCTAGCATAGGCAAGCAGATCTCTGAATTCAAGGCCAGCCTGGCCTACATAGTGAGTTCCAGGACAGGCAGGATTAACATAGTGAAGTCCTCTTTCAAAAACAAACAAAGACGAAGTAACAAAGCAGGCTACATTGCTTTACAACAAATACAGGCTCATGGATATTAGTTTCAATATGTGTGTAGGAGGTTCTAGTGATAGTTTCTGCTTCAGTCTTACTCATGGGATGCACAAGCTTATTTGTATGAGTTTGAACCTTGTAAGATCTATCCACTTTGATGCCCTGGGCTAGATTAGATGTCCAAGGGGCTCTTCCTATTGTTTCCAGGATCCTGAACATATGTAATATTTCTATATACATTACATTTGCCAAAAGGTCAAAAGCGGCTCCTAAAAGAAAAACATACGTGCAGACCAGTTCTGCTAGTTACAGACACTTCATCAAAGGTCACACAACAAAAAGCAAATCTAAAACTAAGCCCGCAAAGAGCCTGCTTCATCCCTCGGCGTTTTCTTAAAAACGGTCTATCTATCCTGCCTACATCCATAAAGTACTCATTTCCTCCAAAGTCCACAGTCCATTGATTTCTTTTCCATTCTGACAAAACAGCTATAGGTTCTCCAAGGCCTGCTGAGCTTCGAACTCACAGCTTTCCCACCACCTTCACTTACGGTCATTTCTGTGTCTCACACTCTGATCCGTCCTTTCTCCAACTCTTGCCTGGCGTCTTGATTGTGTATTCTGCCCATGTCCAGATGGATGTTTATTCCGGATTTCCTGAGAGGTATTTCTGAAAATGTGCCCCTCTTGTTTCCCACCAGTTCCATCAGAGCTAAGCCATCAGAATTGTTAAGGCTGACCTCTACACAAATTCTACAACTGCCTCGGGACGTGTCCACCACCACTGAGACCGCTGCTTTTCACTGCCTTCACATTAGCACTTCAAGTGCAAGGGAATCCAAATCAAGCTCCCAGCTGCCCTCACTTAACTGGGTGATCTTGGCCACCTCTGTGTGAGTGCTGGAAGCAGTGATGTCATTCCTCCTTCTTTTGGAGGGGAGACCAGGGCCGGCCATCCATCTGCTCCACTTCACTATCCAGCACTGTCATTAGGTGTCATCAAGTGTCTCTGAGCTTTTGCCCTTAGAACTGATGAAAGCCAAGTCCAAGTGATCCCTTTCCTCACCCTTGAATTGGGGTATCCATGGAGACACTTTATATAGACTGTGATTTATAAGGAAAGCATTTTCTCTTTGTATTAATCATCATTTTGTCATAACTATTATTATAGTTTCCTGGGTGGTCTCCTTGCCTTCAGTCCCCTCCATCTGAATTGTTCCTATATTTTCTGAATACTTGTCCTTAAATGTTGCCTTGAATTTGTCACTACAGAATAAAGAAATTATTCTAACTATATGTCACTTACTGTAAAATTTTAATCCTTTGAGAAATCCAAAACTCTTGACAAGGCAAGAATAGAAAGTCAGATTTATTGCCTATTTATTTTCTTCAACATCTCTATCAGGTTGTAAATACAGTTGCTATCCTAGTTTAACCGAGGCATAGAAAACTCAAGAAACTTAAGCCAAGCGATATATATTTTCAAGTTGGGATTTAAAGATCTGACTCCAGTAACAAGGCTTTTAAAAACAGCGTAATATTCTAAAACCCTTAACTTCACATGTCTATCCATTCATAATAACCACTACACTTTTACAGATCCTTCATTCAGTCCAATCACAGAAATCATGCACTAAATTAACACAAGTTCTTTTTATATGCCTTATGCAAGGAGAAAGAGGCATTAGAATGAAATAGTATTTCTTGGAGCTCCCTCTCATCTTCCTAAGGCCTGACCCCTCACTCCAGCCATCTACCCATTGTCTGCCACATCCATACGCCCACAGTAGATACAAAGCATTGACTGCTCTTACAGTACAAGGAAAAATAACTAGCTTTTGTTATCTAATGGGAGCTTCCATTCAAAGACAGCTAATGGTTTTGGGTTTCTCGGTAACATTGTAAGTCAGTACACAGAGTCTGCTGTCCACATTTACAAGGCTTTATGACTTCTAACTCAGAGTATAACACAAAGTCAAATCCAAGTTGAAAAATAAACTGTAGATCCAGCATGATCAAATTAGGGGGACAATGATTCCCTCTGCACTATGTATTTGACCAGCACCTTACATGAACATTAGTCCTGTCCACACCTGGTCTGATACACCTGCTTTCATCCTACACACTGAAAATAAGTGCCTGATCTAAAATAGTGAAGGCCAATATGCAGGAATTATTTCTCAATGACAACGGAAAAATGAATGAAACACATATGCAAACATCTATCTAACACCTTCTCCTGTTAGGTTAGTAATCTTTATATTCCCTTCACCAGTGAGTTGCATAATGACCTGAGTGGCTGACATACAATATTCTTCATTAAACATAGTATCAATACCCCAAATGAATCCTGCTCAGTGTTGCTGGAGCAAAAATACCACCTGCTTTGTTTTTAAATCCACATCAGTAGGCAACAAACTGTTTTCTCGCCAATGGTTTAAAATTACATTCATTGGAATGGGCTTGTGAGTAAAGCTCAGTCCACAATTTCATTGTTTTAAGTTTGGTCGCAGCAACGTTTTAGGCAGATATGATTTTAAAGATGCCAACTAATCTCCAGGCTATTTCCAACTTAAACATCACATCTTAAACCCAGAACCTTGTCCGGAGGAAATACTCAGTATCTTCTGCCTCAATTTTCCCTAAGGCAATTGCAATTCTTGGGGCCTCGTTTCAAGTCCCCTTAAGCTCTTCCTTGTCCTTCTGCTATTTTGACAAAGTCCTGTTTGCAGTAAAAACTAAGGAATGGCCTCCGAGACAGGGAATAAACTGTGTTTTAAACAGGCACCACTGGTCATGTGGTCGAGCACTCATTTCTGGTCCAAGAAGCGCTGTGGGGATGGGCTCACACTTCTATCTTCAAAGATAACTCACGGGTGTCCCTGTGATGTCACTTCCCTAGAAATACATCCTAAATAATTACTAGGCTGGCATGGGGTAGCTCAGAAGGCTTGTCTAGGTCCCAGCTTTCCATTTGGTTGCTTTAATTGGGTTGTTTTTCTTTTTTCCACTTTAAATTACCAAGTAAGACTGGGAGCCCCCTAGACTCTGTTTAGACTCTATTTCTAATTAGAAGATGGGAAACTTTAATTAATAAGATGACCCCAGCATAAAAATCGGGTCATATTGTTAAGCACTTATAACTTACAAATTTTAGCAAGCACTGACTTTTGCAAGTCAGCCAACTTTGTTAGTTCTCAACGATTCTTTAATTAGGCTACTCAGAGAGGAGCATGCTCTAATGTGTGTGCTGGCTCCATTCCAAAGGGGGATAATTGCAATCTGGCCTACCTAAACTTCCACTTGTTTCAAGTGAATACGGTAGGCTTCTCCATTGCCTGTCTCAGTTTCACTCTGCACTGATGTTTCAGGGAAGGCGGCAGATGGAAGACTCTTGGTTTCCAACCTGAACGTTACAGCCCATCAGTTAACAAGACCCACTGAAAGCCCACCACGTTTGGAGCAGTGGATTGAGAAATGAAGAGCGTGCTGTAAGTAAAACCAGGCCCTTCTATGCACGTGCATTCTTAACAGTTGACTAAGTTGTCTAGCGATACAGAAACAAAGGAAGAGAGAGAACAGGAGTGTTTCTATACCACTATCATTCCCCAACACACAAACACACGCATCACATCTTTATACTGTTCTATTCAGATGGACATGCAGAGCACCAGACTATACCTTTAGAGGGACGCACTTAACTGCTAAGAAGGCAGGCTAAACTCCCTCCAATCTAACCTCCAGGAGTCACTTTTCTCCTCCTCCCTTCATTTCTGGCTTCCCTCTATGGTTTCTATATTACACTGCTCTGGTTTGTCTTAGGGGAAAGTGCACTAGATGATACATTAATTCTCTTCAATCATCATGAATCAGAGGCGAACCTCTAGCCTGGTCCTTGTAGAGAAGGGTAGTTTTAAAATGCAAGATTTAATCATAAAACCATCAAGCTAAAGGGACCTTCAAGAAGTCCTGTAATATGCTCCCCTTCCTCCAGGCATGCTAATTAGAGTTCACAAAAAAGACTGTTAGCTAAAGAAATCAAGTTGCATCATGAAAAATTATGCAGCAGGTAGGACCATTTCAAAGATAAATGTCCACTGTTTACCACGCTTCTCTGGCAATACCTAGGCTTTCTGGTGAGTCAGGATATATCAAATATTAAAATACTCTTTCAATATTCCTGGATTCAGGGATCATGTAACCAGTAGCAATTACCAATTGAGGTTTTTAGACATAGTTTGCTTAGGGGCAGCGGTGTGTACATGTAAGTGTAGAAGTGTGCAAGTGAATATGTGTGTGTCATTGTATGTGAGCACTGTGGAGGGTATGTGAGAGTGAAAGTGAGTGCGTGATCATGTGTGTGAGTGGGAATGTGTGAACATGTGCATACCTGTGTGTGTGCGTTTTCCTAAGTACAGGTAAAAGTTTCTAAATCCCTAAGTTTAGAAAAATGAACCCTTCTCATTGAAAATCATACCGTCCCTAATTGATAACAAAGTCTTTTAAACAATTAAAAGTTCCTAATTTGCCCTTAGACTTCACATTCAGGAAATAAATATTTTCCTTCGTGAAAAGTATTACATATGTGTAATTAATGTGTAGTCTTTCTTTAAAACCCTTTCCAATTAAGAACTATCATAGAGAAACAAATGCTTTATTAACATTTGAGAGTGCTACCAGGCACGGAAGAGAAACCAGAACTGCCCATTATATATCAGCATTTTTTATTGGCATTGAGATGAAGGTGACACTGACTGGGCCTTAGATAAAATCCTCCTGGCTCAAACTAAACTGAACCAAACAGCCAAGAATGCTAAAGCTTGCTTGAGAACATAATTGGCCATAAAAAGTAGCTTTCAAATAAACCGAGACTCAACTCCGGCTCATAATCGATATTTCCACAAATGCTTAGTCAGCACCCCTTCCCTGATGCACATCCCAGCCTACTTTCCAGTCTTTTCCTCACCCACCGGCTTCTCCCACTGCTCATTCACATGCTTGCTCTCTTCCTTTGCTGCTGATTTGGAAACACACACAGTGGAATTATTCCCTGTTCTAAATGCCTTCATGGATGTCTAGGCTGTTTCCTTGGATATCCCATTTCCGCAGAATTCCATTCTAACTCCATTTGACGGCTGGGAGGTTGCTGGCAGCAAGTTCTGGTAGTAAAAAAACAGGGTGGCTGTGGATGACTTTGATGTTTTCAAAAGTGCCAAATCCCAAAGTTTCAGAACACTGGCTTTTCCTTTGCTATCCTGTAAAGTTTCCTACTGTAGCAATGGCCACAAGCGTTGGTCACACTTTATTCTCGTGCCAGAAGACAGAGCTATCTGGGCAGGAGAATGCCAGCTTAGTTTCAGTGTGTATTTTGAAGTGAACTTTGCAACACCTGGGGATTTTGTGGAAACTTTACAATCTCTTGTGCAATTCTGCTTTGAAGCAGAACGGGTCAAATTGTGAAGTGCACTGCCTCCTTCAGAGGGCAGAGAATAGAAGCAGTATTCTGTTGAAACAGAACAAAACAAAAACAATTATGGCACCATGCCATAGGCTCCAGGTGACTTGATTCTGAGCATGGTGCACACATGGCTCGTATTAGAGATCCACCACAGTCATGCTAGATCCTAGCCAACCCCTTCTGTGGAGTTCTTACCACTCAGAATCTGTTGGGAAGAAAAGTCCCTACAGTTTCTATGTGTTCCTTGCTAAATCTCAGCTCATCTCATGGGGGCAGTGGTTAAATTTGATAGTTTCTAGATATTTTTGTTGTTTTAAGTATACAACATTTCCACCAACTATACACAGGGGAGGGATACAATAAAATATTGCAATGTACCAGACTATACACTCCTTACTACTGATACTGTCAAGGTGAAGGGGAAAATCCTCCATCTGAAGCACACCTTTACCCTTCCCTATTTAGTCCATCCACACAGAAGAATGCCCATGCTTCCCAAAGCATGCACTCCCAACTCAGCTCCTTCTGGACATGGTTTCCTAACCATCTTAATCCAGATCTACTCACCTGCTTTAAAGAAACTTTCCCCAAACTCTCCACACTGTGTAGAACCCACAGAACAACTTTGCTCTCTTCACTGCTCTTCTCCAGTCTCTTTATTTTCAGTCATCGTTTGGAAGTCACGGTGCACAGTGATGCTCTTAATGACACCTGTGCCTCCATGCCTACAAACACTACATACCAGAATGAACCACAGGATGTGATGTAAAGCATACAGGAAGTACCCCTCTTCCTGATTTGGACTATCCCCACATCACCCAGCTCCTGCCTCTGCCTTCTCCCTTGCTCTCAGCTGTCTTAACTACCATTCTTGTTATCTGACTATTCCTTCCCATTCTGAAAAAGTACTTATTTATGCCCACAGGTATCACTGAACACAAATTTCTTCCATCCACAAGAACACTTTGTTTGCTTCATTTCCATTCCAATTTTTAGAAAGTGGAATACTGACAGAAAAGAAATGGGCTTGTCTACAAAGGCATACCATCCAATTTCACAAAGGCCTCTAAAGAAACCCTGTGCTCTTGACACTATTATTTTGGCCTCATGTCCTCCAATAGGCTTGCAAACCTCGGGCATTCTCATTTCCTACTGTTGAGCACTCTGCCATGAACCCTAAACTCTAAGGAGAGACATATCATATTCTACAATGTTGAGATTTTTTTTTCCAAAGAGGTTCAAGTCCATCTAGGAACCAGACTTACCTTTCAACTTCTGCTTCTCCCATTCCTATCTACTGACTCTATCTGCCAACACTGTCTCATGCTCCGCCTTAAGCTATTCCCATCCCCTTCACTTGGTTTGTTCTTTTCTCCAACCTCACTACAGCAATCTGGTCTGCCATGTACCAGTCTTTCACATAATGGACTATCAACTTACAAGGTTACAACTAATCCTTTCCATAAATCTTAGAATTGCATTCTTAAAGATTCTAGCCCTCTGTTTTAGTTTGCATATGCGGAGTCTCCTTGTTAGAAGTCTAGCTTGTTTCTTCCACAGAAACCTTCAGTAGCTTCTCATAGATCGCTTTATATACATACACAGCGCACGCACACACACACACACACACACACACACACACACACCACACATTATACACAAATATGTATATTTACGTCTTTAAAATATGGAATAATATATGTTAAATATGCATATAATTTATCAATTGTAATTAAGAAAAACATGATAGGCAAACACCATAAAATAGAAAACCTAAAAAATTCATTTTAAAATTTATGATTTTCATCCACATTTGATGGATTTACAAACAGAGACCAGATACTTGTAAGGCTCACAATCAGTATGAATACTTCTCTGGTTATTAATAAGTAACTTTTGCAGATTTGCTGAAAGTTTCATGATAGGCACAGTTAAAACTACTCTTATAGAGATGAAACATATAGACTGATGCTGCTTTATTTGCTCCATCCTGATCTAATACAGCCTCTCAAGTAATGATCTAATAAGCCAACAAAATAGTGAATGCTATAATACCAGATAATGTGTCACTGAACTAGTTTAAATTAACTATTTAAACCATGAGAAGAAAACAAAAGATCAACAGGATGGCTCAGTTTTTTTGAACAGCTGCATCTCAACAATAATGATTTTATTTAGAGTGACTTTAAACATGACTTTATACCACAAGATAAACAGAGGTCAGTAACCCGTTTTAGTTATTATCATAGTAAATAAGTAGGGTGGCTCAGCAAACAAATAAGGATGGATCAGCTTGCAATTTAAACTAATTTTACATTATTACAATCATTAGATATTAGATTCCTGACAGAAACTTAGCTTGGCATTGCTTTCAGTTAGCTCTTACCCCAGTTATCAAAGGGGAAGACATTTTCTTCAGCATGGTCCATTTTACCATTCATATGTAAGCTTTTCGTGAATCCTACTTGATGGGGAGAATCTGATAATGACCCATTTTTTTCCTGTCAATCATTTATTCAAATTCTTTTAACTGATCATCACTGTAGCACAGAAAGTCCAAGGGGAAAAATCAAAAGCAACCTGCTCCTCTCCCCCCAACTGCCACAGGTACTGTAACTAAAGAGGTGCCCAGAGCAGCCCTTCTACAGAATCCAGGAGCACAGACAGCAGCACATCGCCAGCAAATAAATGTCTCTTCCCTTGGCACCCAGTGGGAATTCTTTCCACATCTGTCTCCCAGTGGTCTAAAAATAATACTCAATGGAACCAACCTTGCCTATCTCTCCTTGCTGGAAAGCTCTGAGATTGGGATCATATAAAGTTCACACCAATGAACAATTCAGAGTTAATGTTGATGCCCTGTATCATTTGACACACAGCTAAAGGCTTCAACATGTCTCTTTGTTCTATTGTGTAGGTAGCATGATATAGATGTACACAAAGCTTTCTGTGAACAGAAAAGGGTACTGAATGGATACTTGCATGCCAAACTAAGACCCATTTGTTCTCCAAGAATAAAGCATTGTCGGGGATTGTAAATGTGGCTCTGTTGTGTCATGCATACATGCATTGATTAGAAAACAATGGCCAATATGAGGAATCCTCATCACCTGCCCTGCAGAGGCAAACATGGAGGAAGCGATGCTTGAGGAGCAGCTCAGCTGCAGGCTTCAGACAGAACAGTGCTTCTGTGGACAGCCTCTCCCCTGGCCTTCAAACTTCTTTCTAAACACCGTTCTACTACTGTAGCACGCCATAGCGTTGGCAGCTTCGGCAACCAAACTTGATTAAATTTCAAGATACACTGCCAAGTTAAGGAGCTGAAGAACAATTCCCAGAAAAGCAAGTAAACCTAATAAGCAATAGCCAAATGTCAGAAAAAAGGCAATGTTCTAGTTCTTTAAGCATGTGATATTTGGTAATATGTGAGAATAAGGTACTTGTTTATGTATAATTTTTGTTAGAAATATGTACACTGTTTCCATACCGAACTTTAAACTTTAAATACTATTTAGAAATTATTTTAATATTAACTATTAGACACATCATTAGCCTGGAATAATATTTTCCTAAAAACTATTGCTGAGAAAACTAGTTCCTTGAATATAAGTGCAAATACAACAAAATCAGTTTCTTACACCATAGCAAACACTTTGTGAGTATCAGGTGCATTAAGCAGAGCTTCCTTAAAGCAGGATTTATGGAACTCTTGCTATGCTAATATATTCTGTGGCTCTTGGGGAGCAAGAGAGGAAAGCAAAAGAGCTTTGGGTCAGTAGAATATTTCTCAAGTGTTCATAACAGACTTTTGGAAACACTGACCTGAAATGCTGAGTGTGTTGTGAAAATCAAATTTAATTCTCAATGAATACTGAGCAGTATGCAGATCTACCTAGCTGCCCAAATTTATGAGTAGATAAATTAAAAGATCATTTAAAACATTACTAGCTTTTGCTACTAGGGCCATAGTTTAGATGCAAATAACAATGGTGTGTAAACACACTTAAGGTACTCCTAGGATCCCTAGCTGTGAAGTTGTGAAAGATGAAACCATTAATAATCACAATGATATTTTAAGTGTACTTCTTCCCCTGGATTCTCCTAAGCATCTTTCAAGACATATGGGTCGGGAATTAATCGCCCCATTTTTCAAATGAGGACACAGAACCAAAACTATAAATGGCATGAACAACACTAGACAGGGCAGAGAACAATCTGGCTTCTCACTTAATCTTGTGCGGTCTCAGTATAGTCCCTCCTTTCTCTTTCAAGGCTGTGCTTAGCACAACGAGGAGTTATTTCCATAGGTGGCTTTACCAGTAAATAATCCAATCCCATTCCAGCTCTGCCAAGCTGAAGGCTGCTTTCAGATTTGTCAACATCCCTATTGATTGTAAAGACAGAGAACTGTTAAAAGAGCTTCCATGTGTCTCGCAGAAAGCTCTGAATAGGACTGGATGAGAAGTAAAAAGCAGGCATACTCTGTCCATAAGAAAAGCTTTCTTTCACAAAAGTTGCAAGCCAGGGGAAGAAATGACCTCATTCTCTAGTTGGGTTGGAAATTATCAAGAACATATGTAGAGACTCAAGAACACCTGTAAGTGGCCAGCAGTAGTTAAGGTCAGCTAAACACCATACACATGAACACGTGGAAAGTCAATTGAAATTTAGATTATCTGTCTTCTCCTCCTCCAGTCTAAGAAGTCAGAAACAGAGAGGGAGGTCAGGAGATCCATGTTACAAAATCTTACAGGGATATGAATGAACATTAAGATCAAGACATGTTCTCTACCACACCAATGCAGATTATAAATAACCTATAACGTACTTTCTCTGTCCTTTCCAACACAACAGCCAGTATCTATTGCCATTCAGTGATGGGCTAGATGAATTCAAGATCTGCATTAGCCCCCACCCACAGCCAATTAACAATGCCCTGCATTGCCTCTCTATCAAGGATTGATTGTTTAAAACAACTAACAAATTTAAGAACAAAGGAGTGCATCCCTTCTTCCCATGGAAACAGTTGTGAGCGGGCATATCAGGGTTCCAGAACTACGTTGAGTTGAGTAGTTAAGTTAGCCAGAAGCAAGAACAGCTATAACTCCTCTGCCAACTGAAATGATGACAGAAACACAGGCAGGAGTTACTGCTCCAGGATAGCCCAGGAATGCTTCATGGGGTTTGAGTGAACTTGGACTCCACCTGGAAAAGTGCAGGCTACTCAGCTAACACCAGCAAGTTTTTGTTTAGCTTATTCTCTGGTGGCTACACCAAACGGTCATATCTGTTAAACTCAGATTTCTTGGTTATGCAGGTTTAGACGGGGCCCTGAAATCGGGGGCGGGGGGAGCCTTTCTAGGCCTAACTAATATGTGTGAACTATTATGGCAGAAATAATGTAACTGATAAGAAACCATTGATACTGTTTCCTTGCACGAAGGGAAGAAGTGAGGAACAAAGGCCCAGGTTCAAAGCCCTATGTGTCATGGTTTCAATCCAAGACTGTCCTCACACTCTCGAGTGACTTTAAAACCGTCTTTATTCCTGGAAAACTGTGGTCTTAATATTTACAACATCCTTCATAGGATTACTGAAGGACATGTTAGTGTAATGAAAAAAAGGTATTGAGTTCCAAGCAAGCTCCCAATAAGTGTGTAAGGTTTCATTTCTATTGAAATATTTATCAAAGCTAGATTTTTAAAGGATGTTGCTATATTCCAAAAACACACAACTTAAGAACTAATTTGTCTGAAAACACACATAAAATGAACTTCTTCATAACTTTCAAATAAGTGTTTTATAGACATCAAAGTTAGCATGTGGCCCATAAGTAGATTACAAACTAAAACGACTCGAATTAGAGGCTCTCCTTTCCTATTTCGGGTTCAAAAGCCACACAATAAGTGCATAGCTTGAAGCATATTGAGGATTAGGTGTTCAAACCCTCTAGACCTGCTGTTTTTTTTTTTTTTTTTTTTTTTTAGAACTCATCCAAAGACTAAGGCACATGCAGTTTTCAGGAAGATGGAATAAGGACATTTGCAAACACGAACCGCTTCTGTAACTGAATACACCTGGGACACTAAGGAGGGAAACTGTCTGGCCTTCAGCTCTCCACCCAATTCTGACAACGGAAAATAAGGTCGTCTCCTGCCGTTCTTTCAGAAATTTTAGACATCTTCCAGTTTCTTGGTGATTTTATTCTCCTATTTATTGGAGACCGTAGGTGTTAATACTGTTTCATTCTATCACTATTGTGAAAGACGGGTTAACAAAGGAACGCTGCATGAAATACATCTGCCCCAAAGTTGCCTGTGAAATGTGTCAGTTAGCTGAAGACATACATAAGATGATGGCAGTATTATACCCCCTGCTGTGTAGCAGGTGACCCCCTATACATCTGTGTAAAATGGTTCTTTCTATAAGGTTCACATGATGAAATGACCTAATGATGCCTATCTTGGAAGCTGTCCCTACTGTTAAGTGACAAATTATTGTATTTTCTGTGCTACAAACAACTATCAGGTTTCCATAGGGACGTGGTCAAAATAGAAGGTTATTGGCAAGAGGACATGATTCCCCTATGTTGGATGATTCTGACGCTTGCATATTACAAGGTATAGTGACAATTTAAAAATTACCTATGGACAGATGACACTGTCCAGTTTGAAAATCTACCAGTATAAATAAAATATATTCCCTAAAAATCTTAGGCACTAGAAATAGACAAAAAGATTTAAAGCAATTGATGCTAAAATTATAATATTTTTATTTGTAATGAACAAAAAGGTGGGGATATATGTTTCTATCTCTGAAATTGTAATTTTCCAAGATATACACATATCCAACAATGAACCATTGCTTCTAAAAACAAGCTTCCTATTTCAAGGCATCCCTAACTTCTATTCTGAAATTATTGCTTAGGTAAGGGAAAAACTTGACCCCCAGAATAAAGAAGCACTTTTGGAGAAAGGAAGAGGCCGTGGCCGTTTACCATTCTGAGACACCAACTATACCCAGGCTCCGCACTAGAGAACGTGCTGACATTTTGCACAGCGGGTGCTGCCTAGCCAAGCCTTTGTATGAAGAAAGATGGAAGAGCTCTACAAGTTAACTTACTGAAATGAGGTATATATGACATCATAACCATTTGCTTCATGTTGGGGGGGGGTAACAGGGCTAGATACCATGAGAACTTTCTATCCTTTTCTTGGTAAACGTTATTACAATAAAGATTAAATAAAATAAGATAAAATATATGCACAAAAAAATGGTTTTGTGCATGTGTACAGAACATTACACGCAAGAAAAACCATTTTTACAATTTAGAAACCCCTTAGAATGTTCCAGTTTCACAACTTTCTAAAGTGCCATATGGGAATTTTCACTCTTCTTCATGAGTTAGATCTGGGAACATGATGTCAAATGCAGTTTCCCAAGACACCATAACACTCCACCTACACTTCCCAAGTCACTTCCTGTCCACACTTTGATTTTTTTTCCAAAGTAATCAAATATTCACCAAATAATGGTGAACACTGCATTTAAAAAGTCACAATGGATACAGTACTCTATACTTAAAAGAAAATTGTTTTCTTTATTGTTTTCTACATCTGTGGCCTTTTTTGAAATAAATGTCCACCTCTTAAAATGCATAGTAACTGTGTGGTAGAAAGCAACCACTATTCTTAATTTTCAAATGTGTTGCTTCACCCAGCTGCACACACTGCTGCTAACCTGATTGTTAGTGGCACCTGCTCCAAGTCAGTAATATTTCATAGATCACATGGCAAGAACATCATTTGCAAGTGGCAATCTGCTAGAAGTTTCTTCAGTAGTTTATGAGATACACACTTCATGCCACACAAGACTCTGAGGTACAAAAACATGAGATCTGGACCTCCCTTACTTGCAAACAAAGGTGTGTTTTCAAGCTAAAATAAGTTACGCTTTTCCATGTTACAGTTGAGATATTTTTTGCCAATGTGAAATATTAGAATACATTTGTTTTTTCAACATTTCTATGAAGTAGTCTTTGACTTAAAGAAAAACTGGGTGGGGAAAAGGTAGACTCTTTTCCAAGCTGTCTGAAGGTTGTAAATAGGAAGTTAAAATGTTCTTGGCCTGTACTACTAAACCCATCACTGGAAATACAGTGGTAATTTCTGTTACTATCTGAAATCTTCAGTTTCTGAGCAGTGAAGGCAACAATGATAACAAGGAAATTACATTCTAGCGATTATGAGCTTAAATTCAGGATTCTGACCATGGAGTAAATCTCTTTCCAGACATCACACTCCTTCTTGCAAGAATCACCCTGATGTCTGAAGCCAGTTTGACCACACAGCTCAAAGAGTTCGACTTCTGATACATGCAGACACTTTCAAATAGATGGAAGTTTTATATTGAATTATCATAGTATAGCATTGTAATTTACCTGATTCCCAGATATTCCAATAATACATGTTAATTTGTGCTTGCACTCTTTCAAACATTAAGATAAAAACATTTTGCATAATTCACAACAAGGATATAGAACCCTGACCAGAAAATGCCTGTGGTGTTTTTCACTCTCTTGTTCAAATGTTAAATGTTCAGAATACCACATCTTCTTTGAAAATAACCCAAGGGAGGTCTCTATTTCTACAGTACTTAAAGATACCATATCATTTCCTCAGATTAACTTTAAGTTGATGTAATCTTTCAAATACAATAAAGTATTCTACTTATGTCTACTTACAAGGTTAAAGGTCAATGCTTGTAGACACTTAATAAAGTCGCTAAATGTAAAAAAAAGAAATATTTTTTTTAAAACTTAGATACCTTGGGCTTCCAGCAGTTTTAACAAATCTAAGGTACAGTTATGGAGGTAAAAAGTGTCCAAGTGTCCAAACACAAGCTGAACACTTCAGAAGTCAACAAAACTTAATGAACTTTTACATCAGTTACTGATGCACATGTCAAAAGCTGTCATGGGAATCTGGTTTTCATGTGAAACAAATTTTCCCCAAAGTAGCTCAAAGATCCATAAACATTTTATACCTATAAACATAGAGGTAAACATTAACTTCTTCTCATAGGTGTTCTAAAACTATTTGCAAAGACATATTTTATGTAAAAGTACATAAATATCTCTACAACACAACAGTTAAGGAGACGACTCTCTTAGGTCCTAAAGGGTGTGATCATTTCACCCTATCTGAACAATTAATTTTCTTTGTCCTTTGTTTTTTGTTCTGCCTCCGCATTAACATGGCTGCTAATTATAGTATCCTGGTGACATAAGAAGTAGGAATGAATAAGGAGCAGGATTTTCATAAAGCATAAAATACTTCTCAGGACGCATTCAAGCACTCACTTAGGCTGAGTGTTCCTGCCTTGCAGACAACTCTATTTAGTTGGATAACTTAGCCATGATTAAGGTTTCTTTTCCATCAAGTATTATAGCTCTTCTACAATACATGGTTGCATGGACGCATACACACACACGCACACACACAGGCACAGACACAGACACAGAGAAAACTACAGCCATATCATGTTTGTAAACTTACCTTTCTCTCTGGCATAGTTATATTTTCCAGTTGTTTTAAGAATGTATATCTGTCACACAAAATGTCATCTGATCTAGTACATACAACTGCCCTACTACATTAATAAATGAATAGCTTACATTTCTTTAAACTGAAAACTAAAGCATGCTTTGCCCACCAACCTATTCTCAGTTTTGATTTTACACTGTGAATATGCAAATCTAAAATATTCTAAAACATATACAAAAGTAAACGTTTGGAAAGTGTAATACAACTTGGAACACTTAGGCTGTATAGGCAGTTTTATGGAGTACAGTTTTGTTAGCCCTATCATTAATGGCAAAATTGCTGTGCTGAGAACTTAAATGAATCTATGGGACATAAACAGAAGCTGGCTTATGCAGAATTGAGAAAACAAATTCCTAAAATTGCATCTATTATTCTAGCTTCTTTTTCCATACAACCAAATCCATAGTACACAATTCCCAGACCCAAGAATAAATCATCAGGTAACTGTCCTGGGAAGGGAAACCAAATCCAGAGCTGAAATGCCTCAAAAACTCTACTTTAGCTAAATAAATAAACAAAACAGAAAACAAAACAAAACAAAAAAACACCTTGCTGCTGGTCTTCACAACTCCTAAACAGTGAAGAAACTTAAGGAAGTCTTCTGTCTTTTTCGATAGCAAATTCTTCCTCATTTTTAGCACTTTGTAATGACTAGGCTCTCAATAATCACTTTCCATCCTACAATCCCCAGCCTTTTTAAAACAAGGGAGGGTAACTCCTTAGATTAATTTACGCTTTCAGTGGACAGCTCCTTTGTACCAATGAAGCAAGTGCTAAGTAACCACTGGCCAGTGGTTCATTTTTCACCTCTACATTCCCCTTCAGCACCTCCTTCCATTGCCATCCGGAACTGAAATTCAGGGACACTGTTGGCTTCTTGCCTTTTTTAGCAACTATAGGACATTCCTCAAAGAGTACATACAATTCTGTATCCTGTGAGATCAGACAATAGTATCTATTTCAGCAGCAATACCATAAACAATGGAAGATAATCTACTATTTTTTTCTCGACATTGTTGCAGCAATTATTACTTAAAGGTTACCGGTTCACTCGGTGGCAATGGTATTGCAGAGTTTATCTAAGTATTTCTCTTCAATCTGCACACTTTCAGAACTCAGTATGGCTTTCTAGTCCAGAATGCTGTAAGAATGCCATCTGACCTAAACAGGGAGTTTTTAAGAGAAGTATAATATTCCTAGAAAATATCAAATGGCAACGAATAAAGACACTGCCAAACAAATGTATAAAAGGAAAGTCTGAGAATCTGTATTTCCACTTAACACATATATAGTAGAATATATATGACAAGCACCCTGCTACGCTAACAGGAACGCCAAGCATAACACAAGAGCTAACACCGCGATTCCCTTAAAGAAATTAAAGATAACAAGTTTAACCCGCACCTGCAAAACTGTGTTTAGAGGCACAGGAATGGGGGAGGGCAGCAAGGCTCACTTCTCCCACACCCCCCCAAAATCATTTTAAACACAGGTAATATGTGTCACCTTCTTTCTTTTTTCCTTCCGTCCTGCTCAACGGCAGACCTCTTACTCCACTCCCTGCCCACTCTCTCTCTCTCTCTCTCTCTCAAAGGCACATTACGGAATGAGAGGACCCAAGCGTCACTTACCAGTTGCATGCCACAGATAAAGATAAGCGTGCACCTGCCACTGCAATAACCCATGGTTTCCGAGACCCCTGCCACAGCCAGACTGTCCCACGCCGGCCACCGTCGAGCCCCCACTCTATCCAATCAGATGGCCGGGAAGGACAGGCGAACCTGCCCAGGGCTCGGGGGCTCCGGGCTGCCGCTGCCAACGTCCTGGGAAGTGACAGGCATTAGGACCTGCCCGCGCGCTGGCGCCGGCTGCAGCCGCGCCCGCCACACATACCTTCACTCGCTCGCTGCACGCGCCGCGCCGCGGCCAGCGCCGCCCAAGGAGACGCGCCCCGGGCCCGCAGGGGCGGCCGCGGCAGGCAGGCAGCAGCAGCGCCGCCGCGCCCTGGGGCATCTGGCCCGCCAAGTTGCGGCCGCCGCCCGACGCGCGCTCGCCCCGCACTCCCCGCGCGCGCGCGGGCTCCGGGGGCGGCAGGAAGGCGCGCCGGGCGCTGCCTCGCCTCCCCTGCGCGCTCGGCGGCGGCGGCGGCGGCTCCGCGCCCCGCGCTCCGCGCTCCGCGTGGCGGGCCCGGGAGGCGGGGCGGGGCGGGGGGCGGCGGGGCCGTGCGCTCCCCCCTCCCCGGGCTGCCGCGCGCGCGGGGCCCCTGCGGCGCCCCTCCCCTCGCCCAGAGGTGTGGGTCCGTCCTCCTCCGGAGCCCGCCGGCCCCTCCCAGGCGACAACTTCTCCGGGGTCGGAGCCACGGGGCTGCGGCCCTGCGCGCTGCGGGCGTGGTGTCGCGGCGCGCTGGGGCTGCGGCGGCGGCGGAGGGGGCGGTGACCCGGGTACCCCGAGGCATCATCCGGCCCGAGAAGTCCGGCCGGCTTGGCCGCGGCTTGCTGCTGGGTTGCTGTCGGTCTTGCTTGGGGCAGGCCAGCCAGAAAGCACTAGGCGCGAGCGAGCTGCTTGTGCGTGTGTGTGCCTGTGTGTGTGTGCGTGAGCGCTTAGGGGACTAGGGTTATGGAAAGGGGTGGTGAGCTAAAACTGGAGTGCAGCTAAGGCATTCTGCCCCTCTGAAAAAAACCCGAGGGAAGCAGACAGCCCAGGGAGCCAGAAAGACAACCACCCAGGTACCAAGGAAAGGTAGGAGCGGGGAGAGTTTCGAAGCTGACCCTGCTGCAGGGAAAGGACTGAGTTGCTGCTTGGAGTTGGGGAATTTAGGGAACCAGAGGAAATGCCTGACTTTGCTGTGGCTGCTTCACACTGCTTTCGTCCCAACAATGGAGGGGTCAGACGAAATTTGAGCACTTACCTACCTGACCTCAAGGACCAACGGGCTGGTTATGTGCCATCCCTGCTCGGTCGGAGTCCAGAACTGAGGGCAGCATTTACCTGCAGGCACGCGCTCCGGAGCCCGCTGCTGCCACCTGCGGGTGAAAAGCTGAGGAAGAAACATGGACTTTGGGGTTCAGAAAAGAAAGTGGCCTTTGCAGCTTTGGCAGCTGCTGAGAGCAACCCTACCTAATCTTGCTACTGAGCGAGAACATAGCGGTGAGATCCACTGCAGAATAAAGCCATTGGAGGAAATTGCTGTGATTATTCGCACTGTTCGCGGAGCTAATAAATGCCATCTTCTCCCTTCCTGTCTTCAGACATTTAAAAGTGAAAAGGGGTGGAGTAAGCAACGCGCTTTCTATGGCAAGTGGGACTTACCTTACTTAGAAAATGGCATTTGTGTAGGGTACCTGTAGCCACACTGAGGATCTCCAATGGCGGCTTCTTTGAGCAAACATTACATTTTAGAATGACTCAGTAGAGATTGAATCTGGCTAGGGGCTGTACTCTCCAGACGTCAGACCGGATAATCAAAAGTGATATGCCATCTTTGAAAGCCAAAAGGAGTGGGTCTCATAAAATTATTGATGCCCGTGCACTATATAAAAGGGGTATCTCTTTGCCCCATTTGTGAATGAGTTTTCCTAACGTTTTCAGAAGTGTGTCCAGTGCTCAATGAAATGCCCGTGTGTGCTGTTACTCACCTTCTGGGGCCTTCACAACCTTTGGATAAAACTGGAGCTGGAGCTGTCTAGTAGCATTTTGTTGTTTTTAGTTTCTGTCACTCTGTTGCCCACCCTAGCTGCCCAGTGGCTGCAAGTATTTTGCATGCACAGACTACATAAAGGTAGAACTAAGCTAATGTGGTCTGTTGAAGAAGCTGCTGCTGTGTGGCTAAGTGTTCTATGAGCTCTTTAAATTTGCCAACGTTAACAGTCATTTGTATGGATTCATCCATGACCTTGTAATAGTCTCCCTGCAATCAGAATTATCTTGAGAGATCCTTAGCCAATACAGGAAAGCATAATGATGTCTACCTCTGAACTGTGACCTTTCGATGCATGGCATTAGTCTTTTTAAAGTAGAATGGACTGTTTCCTAAGGATAGGAGGTGCTTGGCTAAGAAAGGAAATTACTTCCTCGAGATCCAGCTTTCCCAAGCAATAGAGGAGAGGAGAGGGAGGGAATGATGGCCTCAGCTTTCTGCATACACATGCAGGATATCCCCAAAACCGACGAGGCCACATCACTGGCATCCTCACCAGCACCGAGTCTCAGTTGGGCTTTTATTCTTATTCTTTAATTGGAACAGTATTTGCAGAAGAATGAACCACAGATGTAATCAATGGTGAATCTGTATTGTGTGCAACTAGTATCTACCTGCTGAACCTACATTACATTGTCTCATTATAGGAAACCTAGGAATAGCTACAATGCCAATTTCCAAGTGAAAGAAACTAAAATATCAGGCAGGGTAAGGTTCACATGTTCTCAATGCCAGAGCTGTCAGGTTTGAATCCTCATCTTTGATAAATATAAATCGCTGTTCCAAACCATTGTACAACATGCCCTCATTCATAGCTTAATGTATTTCTTAGTCATTTTCTTCCAGTTTGACCCAGACACGATGAGAGGGATATTTAAAGGGTGTTTATGTATTTTGTTCCTTGTGACGTAAATTCCCACCATGTCCTTTAGATACAGCAGAGCTAGTGTCTGACTTCCGGAAAGGTGCCCTCGTTAGGGATGCAATTCCATTCCTTAAGGTGGCTGCGCCCTTCTTGTTCCATTTCTTCTTGTCCCTGGAACTAAATGCCTTAGTGGAGGAAACATTAATCACAGCTGGGAGAATCATGACTCTTCCATAGAGGTGCAAAGAGGGGAGAGATGTCTGGAATTGGAATGTCAATTGCATTTTCATTTAGAAAGAAGGTCATAAACTATTTAGCTATGGTGTGCTAAGGGCTTCCCTTGACTAGTCTGGTGACATAACTATTGTTAATTACCTTGTTCCTATGGGGAAATGTGCTACACATCGCATCCCTCCATCTGGGCTCACCTTGGCATCTTGCTTTGAAGTACCTCTCAAGGTTGATTCACACCCACTTCATTTATCTTTCTGGACAACTCATGGTCTGTCCTAAGCACACAGCCTCTACACCAGCCAGAGCTGGCTACAGGGTCGGCTGCAGCAAAAACTCACGCCTGGTTGTGCATCTCCACTTAGCAGTTTCACTCTGAGTTTACACTGTCTCTATTGTATTTTAAAAACAGATCAGCAACAATTATCCTTACGGTGACTAAAATAACATTTAATTCATTGGGTATCTTAAACAAACTTGGATGTTTTACTTGTCTGGGTAATAATAGCTATTAAAGAAAATAGCATATTGAAATGTTGGTACTAAGTGAAAGTAATCACTCAGCCTTTCTACCCATTGATAATTTTATACAAATTATTCTTTTACAAAAACAGGATTATGCCAAAGGAATGTAATTTAACTTGATTTTTTTTGTTGTTGTTTTTGAACATGGTCATTATTATTAAGTGTATGAACTCTGAAAGCAGTCAGTTTGAATTTCTAGACCAAACTCTATCAATTACCCACCAATTTTGGGCAAATGTGCCTTAGCTTCCTTGACAATACAATGTAAAGAATAAAAATGCATGCATGTTATACAACTTATGTCAACATACATAAAACTTTTAGTACAGTACTTACCATGTAGTTGCTATAAGTTTGCTAGTTATCCCAATTCTGTCCATCACAAACCTTTAACATGGTTCACAATGTTAAATCTCATGATGTCTTACTTCACATTGTTTTGTCTCCCTACAGCTTTGTGGGAGACAAAATAATGGTTCCCTAAAGGCATTCATGTTGTAATTATGGGAACCTGTGAAATTCCAGTGAATATATCACTTCACCAATAATAATACAACTGATTTTGCTGAACTAGTTAAATAAGATGAGAGACTATGTGAGTTATCTTGATGGACCTAATGCCAATTGGAACCCTTAAAATCAGAAAACATTTTAGGAAGGTAGGAAGAGAGGCTTATAGACTATCAAGTAAGAGTCTGTGACCGAAGCACGTTAGGCATTCTCTAGAAGTGAGAAACGTGTAGATACAGTCTCCATAACTCCCAGAAAGAATGTATTAATGCTGTTAACAGAGAACTATGACAAAATGACAGATTCTTGATGTATAGACATATGTGTGTATAATTATTTTAAACTACCAAATCTATAGCTTGTCATAAAATCTGTTGAAAACTGTTTGTTTCTGATGTTTAAAATTTACAAAAAGTAGTTTCGTAGGGATAATTTTTCCTGTACTGGTTTTTCTTATGATGTGCGTAGAAATTTCCTTGTGTGTCAAAGAATAGTATTAGCAAACTGCCTCTAAATTCTGTCC
The DNA here is from genome assembly GCF_943737965.1 of Phodopus roborovskii. Classification (NCBI taxonomy): domain Eukaryota; kingdom Metazoa; phylum Chordata; class Mammalia; order Rodentia; family Cricetidae; genus Phodopus; species Phodopus roborovskii. Next base: position 13,510,981 of record NW_026125397.1, read on the forward strand.
ACTTAGATGTTAGCTGTCTTACCTCTAACCCCACCAGCAATGAATATTATCCTTTAAAAGAAATGTTTCCTTCTAATACACATCTGTTCATAGTGAACTGTGTCCTGAACATGAATCACATTGAGTCTCTCACTTTTTTTTAATAATTTCTCTGCAAAGTTCAACTCGTTTCCTTAATAAAATTATCTAGTGACAGATTCAATCATCTAGAACCATGGCAATAAAAGTCCATTTATCTATTTGACCAAACTGCTGGCTTTCAGGGGAAGCTTTGAAAAGAGGTTAAGCCAAAATGAAAAAAGACAGCTCTAGTTAAGATTAATGCCTGACAATATTTTTGTATTCAATTTCATTTGAGTCCCATGGCCTGCTAAATCAGACGACTGTACCTTATAACTTATATAAACATCTACTTATTGTCATGAATATAGAATTGGGCAAACCTTGTCTTAAATCTCCATAAATCTCCAACTTTTGAATCCTGGTAATATTGCCACAAATGTAAAACACTATATGCTATACGTGACACCATTTTCATGTACAAAACTATTTTATAATAATATATAAAGTTACTTGGATATGTTTTAAAGGTGTATGCAAAACAAATAATTTTACATTTATTACTGAGCTCCATCCACGATGGATGACAAATGAGAGAACTTGAAGGATGTGTTTTAAAACCTCAGTTTTAGGGGCCGAGAAAATAGTTTAGAACACTTGTTGATCTTCCAGATAACCCGGGTTTGATTCCCAACACCCACATGGTAGCTTGCAACATCCATCAGTCCAGTTCCAGAGGATCTGATGCCCTCTGCTGGCCTTCACAGGCACTAATGATATACATACATGCATGCAGGCACATATAAAAATAAAAGATATCTAAAAACTAAAAATAAAACCCTTGGTTTTAGTCATTACATCATAGAGGGAATTGCAAATCAAAATAAATAAAAAGTAAAATTGGTATCAACGCAAAAAAAGTATATGTTTGATCTACTCTAAGATTTTAGAGAAGTCAGTAACATAAAGAAAATTGTCACTGTCAACTACCAAGAAAGAATATTAACAATACAAATGATAATTTGACTACTTGCAGACAATGCAAGTAAAATGAATAGTCTAGTCAGATAACTTACCAAACTCCAGAAAAAAGGCTTAAAATTAAGATTCATTTCCCACAGTGTAAGATGAGGAATAGGGCATTTAAAGTATTCAATAGAATGAGACTAAACTAATGAGTAGCTTTTATTGAAGCAATAGAAGTACATACTCAATGGCTTTTTCTGTGTAATTAAGATTTATTACGTAGCTTGGGAGTATCTTTGCAGATCATACAGTTACTGTGAAATCTCTTTATGTGCTAGGCTTCCCAAAGTCTATTCTTCTGGAACCCTAATAAACACCAATTTAATAGAGTATTAGAAAATGACAATGAGCAATGTTTGGAAGGTAGATATGTTGTATTCACTTCTAACAGGATTAATTCCAAATCCTTACATAAGGGTATGTTTTGAGCTTATGGGGGATAGAAAAATAAATCACAAGCACAACATCCTTATTTATATTTAACATGTTCATCAATATAAATATGATATCCTAAACATCTATCTCTTTTCCTTTTCTAAAGAACAAAAATATTATTTTTTTCATGTGTGTGTGTGTTTTGTACAGGGCTATGCATGTGTGTACAGAAGTGTCTCCATGTTGGCAGAGGCTGACCTAGGACATCTGCCTAGGTCACTTGCTATTTCCTGAAGCAATATCCCTCACTGAACCCTGTCTGTTAGGTGGGCTCAGCAGATAAACATGCCATCGGGCAGAACTTATATGGGAAGGAAGTTTTATTGGAAAAGGAGGGAGGAGAAGGAAGGAAGAGAGAGAGGGATAGCCAGAGGGGGAGAGGCAGAAGGGACAAGGATCTCACTGTCTCCTCAGAGAGACTGGCAGCAGAGGTTTCCCTCTTAAAGGATCAGAGTACGTACCTGCCAAGCGCAGAGGGGTGAGAGGTGGGACCAGGTTTTCCCAGATTGCACATAACACTAACTTCACCCATTCAGCTAGACCAGTTAGTGATGCCCTGTCATCTGCCAAGTGTTGGGATTACAGGAAAGCTGTGGCCATTCCGGTTCTATGTAGGTGTTGAGGCTTTATTTCCTGAAGCATTTCCCTAGCTCAGCTAGAGCTGCATTCTAGGAGATAATAAGTTTAACTTACCCATTTAAAATCAGGAGTGGGAAATGCAGGCATTTTTGGTTGACCTTGTTTTACCATGACTTATTTTAGTCAGTTTAGGCTCCATAGCCCATCCTGCTTAGCGTAGGGACAATACCTAGTCACTAAGTACATAATGATTTTTAAATGATTCTCTTTGCTTTGCTTAGCCATTTCATGTATAATACATGTGACTTTTTAAAAATATGTTTTTATAATGATACTGAATGAGAAGACATATACAATGATAACTTTAAGTTTCAAAAAACTTATCATCAGCCATTTATGCCTCAAGACATTATAGCATCACGATTGTGACTCTCCAAGTAACATTATTGACATCAATGAGGATTCCTTCATGCAGCCAAAGGGATTTCTAAATATTGTTCCTACGTATCTTATGAGTCCAGGGAACACTGGAAAATTTGGTGCCAGCCTTCACTCTCCCCAACTACACACCACCTTCCCAATATTATTCTAATGTCACCTTATGTCAGGCCGGGAAGTGAGGTCAAATTCGTTTGTCTTACAATGTTTCCTTCAGTATATACCTAATATTCAGAAACATCATACTCAACCAGACTGAGAAATGAGAAATTATGAGACACCTTCTCCAAGTGATGCTTCCTTCTCTCCTTTTCTGGCTCACCTGGACTCTCTGGAACAAGATTCTTCCAGGAAGAGACAGTACTGGGGTGAGAATTTGAAATCAGCAGGGGAAAGCAAAGTGTACAAACTCTTAACACCTATAAACTGAAGCCCACATTGAGGGCTTACCATCCCCGAGATAAAATCACCACTACACAAAGGAAAACATTAAGATCCACAAATGAGCAGATGTGAGGGATGAGAGTATAGCCTTTTGAAAGATGATAGTTATTGTCATTGGAAAGAATGACATTCAGAGCAATCAATGTCTTGGGGCTTCATATGAAAGATTACAAAGAAAAGCTACAGGTCCTCAGCTCAGTAGAAGATGAGATTAGCTGCACACAGAAGCTTGAGCCTAGTTTGTCTTTACCACAAGATGGCTTTTAAGCCTAAAATGAAAGTAGGCTGGTTCATCACAAAGTCCCAGAAAGATTCACCTAGAGGTGTGAGTAAAATACAGTGGACAGTGGGGCCTGGAATTATAAGGAACCAACCAAAACTAAAGGCAGAAATTACTGATCTGCATTTGTATACTGAGGCAGTAGCAGCTGAGGTCTCCATTTTGACTAGAGCAAGCATCCTAGAAGCCTGGAGCCAGCCAGTCAGCAATCTTAGTCTGTTATGACAATTCCAGGAATCTAACTATCCCAGGAATGCAAAGAGCCAGGATGTTATGTGGAATTGTAGGGTTTCCCTTTATCCCCCACCGCTGCCCAACTTTTAGCAGGGCACCAGTTCTGACCTCGACCGAGTGGGCCATTGTCCGCTGCAGCTTAAATAAAATTGGGATAATTAGAACTCAATAAAGTGAAGGTGGTCTTTTGGTGTTACAAACTCTGCAACAAGGCCAAAACAACTACAAATGTTATTGACACTATTAATCCATTTTTTATCACTCCTGAAAAGGACCAGAGTTCAGATACAATGTATTTGATGATATAGGGATCCTTTAATATTTAGTAAATATTTAGTAAATAAATTGGGAAGTGGACATGATCGGGGTCAGGAAGGAGGAGATGATCAAAATATATTGTATCCAATACAAAATATTAGTTTAGAAAACTTGACAAAATATTTTTACTTATATTTGTAATCAGCTGTTTAAGTGGCATGTAGCATGGAATCCAGATCCACATATAGTTCCATTTATACATACTCCATGGTAGACACTCTGTCTTTCACTAAGGCTTGTCTTATTTTTGAATGTATTAAACAATGTGAATGTAATTATACTATTGTTTATATGCTTGTCATTCCTATTAGACAGACACATTTTAATGGAAACATAGAGATTAAAATGTGTCTGTCCAAGTGGCAATACATAATCAGAGAAAGACTTTTTAAAATTATTTATAACAAATGGGAAAAGAGCCCAAAACACATAATTAGTTTAAAGCAATAAAACCATTGCAAATTTGTAGTTCTTGGGGTACTTTCCATTTCTCTTGCAAATGATACAGCAATACCAGGTCATGCTGGGCATTTTGTGTATCTGTGTGGATGCCAGGTGCTTTTGCTTCACTTCCTTCCAGAGAGATTCATGATGTGGTGGCCCAAATGACATTTATATTGTCCCTTACCTTTCTGGAATGCTGTATGTCAACTACAGTTTTCAGGCTTTGCACATGATTTAAAAAAATAAAGAAAAAAGAAAAAAGAAAAAAAAAAGGAAGGAAGGAAAAGACATGGTTTATCCTAGATATGGTAGAGGAGAAAGTTTAATGTAGATAAAAGGAAGCGCATAACCCAAATCAGAGACATTTAGGAGAGTCCGGAGTGTACATAACTGACTGGGCTGGGCCATGTCAGGAGACGGGAAGAGGTAGGAGAGACAGAGGGGAACAAGATGCACCATCCAAGAGGGCAAAGGTAAAGAAAGGGTGGGTAAGCAAAATGGGGAGCATCTGGGGAAGGAGTAGCCAGGCCCTGAGCTTGAGATGTTAGGGTTAGGGTGGGTTATGCCAGGCAGGAGGACCCTGTAACAGATAGGAACTGAGGGATGCTGGGGGAACCTGGAAGCCAGGTCTGCTTTGAGATGTTAAATCGGCACCTCAGCCATTTGTTCCAAGGTTTAAGACTTAAAAGCATGGTGGCACATTTTCATTAAAAAGTCATTTTAAATTTTATTTTATCATGTGTATGAGTGGTTTACCTACATGTATGTAAATGCAGGCCTGGTGCCTACCAGGGTCAGAGGAGGGTGTTGGATGTCCTGGAACTGGAGTTATAGATGGCTGTGAGCCACGATGTGAGTACTGTAAACTGAACACAGGTCCTCTTACAAGAGCAAGAAGTACTCCTAACCACTGAGCAAACTCTTCATCCCCCTGGCGTTTTGAAATCTAAGTGTACTAGATAAACATCATGAGATTATGAATAAGACTTTGGCGCTGCTCCTGAACAATTGCGTTCTGAACATTGAGGAGGGACTATAAAAAGGGAAATAAAAAATTAATACAGGTGTGAGATCCCACTGATCAGCACTTCTCAAACTCTGTAGTAAAGGACCAATTAAAAACAAATCTATTGGGCAGAGAACTGGCTGAGGCTAAGAGCACTTATCACTCCTGAAAAGGACCAGAGTTCAGTTCCCAGAGCTCACACTGGGCAGCTGACAGTCACCTGTCACTCTAGTTCTGGCAGATGGGATACCTCTTCTAGCTTCCACAGGTGCACACACACCCACAAATAAAAATAAATATTTAAGGGAAAAAAAGCATGGTGGTAAAATTGTCAGATTGTCTTATGTTTGAGATCATTTTATTAAAGAGTGATTTCTCCAAAGAAATCTTTAAAATGTATTTTTTTAAATGAAGAGCATTATCTTACCTGACTAAAATCTTTTTCTTATTTTTTAATTGCTAAGGAGAGAGATACCATAATAAATGCAATGCCTTGAGTTCTCAGTGCTAAAGGTTATTTGAAGGCACTGTGAAACCCTGAGACCCTGTTAATAAAATCAACCTTGGATCAGGGGGGAGAACCGATGGCTAGTACACAGGAAATAGCCCCAGAGAGTCCAGAGGAGACATAAATGTTGACAGAGGGATACACAGGATAGAATAGAAAGGGACTTTGAGATTGTCAGTCTTTTTTTGGTTTTGGCCAGCTGGAGAGATGCTTCTCTTGCTGGGTCTCTGGCCGAAAAGGAAGGTCAGCTGGTTGCTTCTTGGTGCCTGTGAGCTAGCAAGTTTTCATCTCTAACATCTGACTCCTGAATCTTTATTGGTACATAGAATAATGGCGACTTAGTTTAAAACTACATTTGGTGACTGTTAGTGGAGTTTTTCTTCAGGGCAGCTGGCTCCACAATAACTACACAGAGACTTACTGTTAATTATAGATGATTGGCAAATAGCTTAGGTTTGGTACTACCCAGTTCTTACAACTTAAACTAACCCGTATTTCTTATCTACGCTCTACCAGGTGATGGTACCTTTTTCTCAACACAGCATTTTCATCTCCTGCTTCAGTGACCTCTTCCTGGCAACTCCTCCCTCCCCAGCATTCTCTCAGTTCGGCTTCCTGACTAACCTCTTTCTGCCTAGGTATTGGCCAGTTGTGTCTTTATTAAACCTCTGAAAGCAAAACAATGTACACAAGGATTATTCCACAGCAGGTCACAGTGGCAAAGCGGGTTCAGATAGGACTGGAAGTCCCTTCAGGTCAAGACAAAGCCTCAGCAGAGACAGTTAACATACCAGGAGACTCAGGTACAGCTGCTGTGCTGTAGATAAAGCAATGCCTCAGTCTAAATGAAAGATTCCCCTATCATGTTTTACAGAAAAATTTAATAAAGTATAATCATATTTATGATAGGTAAGATTGAAAAAACAGTGCTGAATAACAATTACATCATTCTTAGCAGACAGCAAAGTAAATTTTAAGATTATTTATAAAAATGTTGATTTTAAGATATATGCTAAAATCAAATTTTAAATACTACTAAGCATATGCTTCAAGCATTCTCTTGAAGTAAAGGTATTTTAGATTTATTAACATCAAAGTCTTTCATTCTATGAGCAAAACAGAACACATCCTGTCCATTCATCATGCCTCACACCATCCCTATAAAAGGATAAGTTATTGAGGCCAAATAATATAATTCTACTTTAAGGAAAATATAATAACAAAAATAATTATAGCACTTTACAAATGTTCATATTTACATGGCTAAACATGGTATCAGTGTTTATTTTAGGAAAATGTTGCTAAAACTGTCCTACAAATAATATAAAGCTCTTAGTTGCGTTCTGGTCTCTCCCTCCTTCCCTTAGGCTAGCTGAGTCCTCATCATGTTCCTGGAACTGCACTCTATAGTGAGCAGCTCTCATATGGTACATACTACTTTCACAACAGCATGTGAGATGGATGCCAGACTTAGATTTACCATTTTGTGGAAGACCCGGAAGTTAAAGAAAAGTCACATCAGGGCCCAACCCTAATTCTGTGACACCATCATGGTGTTAGTAGAAAACTGCAAACTTGGCTACCCCAGCATTCAACCTGACTCTTGGTTGATTGCAGTTGATGCAATTTTAGACACTCCAGCTCCATGTTCCTACTCTATGATTGGAGGACAAGTAAATAGTGTGCACAACACATGATTGCTAGGGGCAAAAGAAGTAATAAAGTAAAAGTTCTACGATAATTGGCTTACAGTGTTCTATTTACTGCATTCTATTATTATATAATGATACATTTTGCTTTAAAATGTATAAATCACTCTATCTATTGACCTTGTTTCACTTCTCATCCCATCTCAAGTCCGTTACAAACTGTTGTTGTTAACAGCTGAAAGTGTGTTCCTTTCACTTAATTTTGGATTTGGGTTTATGTCTAACATGTCAGAAGCCAGGGGATGTTATGTCTGTCTATGAAGCTCAAAGTTGATGGCCACTCCTTATTTGTAAGCATGTTAACTCTGCCACTCCAAAACATTGGTCAGTGAGTAGCAACTATAGACTCATATACTACATAGATTGTTCCAATGGAACTCAGCAGTCTATGGAGGTCAGGTTCACACCAACCCTCACTACCCACTGTGTACTTAAGAGACAGAGGTAACACTCTCTTGGCCCTACATGAGCATCCAGCCAGAAGGAGCTTGATCTTCTGCCCATGGATCTTCACCTCACAAACATCCCTGCATTATTTATGCTTCTTCTGTTTCAGCACTCAAACCCAGCCTCAGAAAAGCACACTGCCTGCATTAAAGAGACCACTTTATTTATCACTGGTGTTTTTTATTCCAAATCCCAGTCCCTGCCACCCAGAGAAAATTGAGAGTTAACACTTTTCCTCATTAAGAGCAACTTTAATCCTCTTTAAACTCGATTTTTGTCCTGATAGCTGAACACATTGAGAAGTAGATTCTCTGTGTTCTTTATCAAGAATTTCTTTAAACAGCTGATGACAATCTCCTGACTCAATAACTGAATGGCCAGTACCTCTGTGGAGTTCAGCACAACTTGTAGTCTTTAATCAAGCATTTAATTGGCCATGTTTGGCAGACAGACCTGTTGTCTTACACTCTTTTCTCATGAGACATCAGATTAGGATAAACATTAGTGTCATGGATGCCCATGGCATGATAAATCATCATCGTAAAATAATCTGAGCTATCATCTTAGACGAGCTCAAAAATGATTATTCAAAATCTGCTTGCCTGAAATGTACCTAATGGAGACTATAAAGTTATTGTTGAAATTTATTCTTAGATTTGAACACAAGGGACGTAAAAGAAAGATAGGGTGGTCTGAGAAGATTTACTTCATAAAATGCATCTCACTGAAAAAATAAGTCAGGGATATTGATGATGAGTTAGAGATTACAGGAAAGAGGCAGCAAGAGGTGTCAGCTTGATGTCATCAAGCCTCCTCTATAAATAAACTTAAAGAAATGGGCCATAGGCATTTCTCAGTAACCCTCCATTTGCATCTTAGAACTTACACTGTACTGTTTCCTTCTACTAATCCACTTCAATGGTTATAGAAGGGATGATTGTAGATACTAAAATGTTGGGGGGGGACATCAAAAGCATTATAGAACTACTTTGTTTTAACTTAAAAAAATTACCATAAGTCCACCCTGACCTCATAATATTTCTACATGTGCAATTTCTTCTGCTATATTTATAAAAGATAAAATTGAGGCTAAGACCTTTTAGTAATGATCATTGTAATGTCTATTTATCAAACTAAGTAAATTAAAGGAGCTCCCAGTTTAGTCATAAGAAGAAACTGTTTTCAATAAAATGGGTAATTTTTCCACTTTAATTTCCATCTAAGTGCCCATAGAATTAAAATGTTGAATTCAAATACATTTCAAATGTTACTCCTATTGTTACAATTTCCAGGGATTGTATCATAGACAGTTGTTTTTAAAGATCACTAAGTGTGTGTGTTTGTGCTGTAGAACAAAACACAGGTGTGTGCTAATACATATAACTCTGTAAGCATGTGTAGAGTGTTAATACTCTCCATCTTACTTAGTTTAGATAAAATCTCTCATTAAGATAGAAGCTCATTGATCTATTTTGGTTAGGCTGATTGTCTCCAGGGCTCCCAGAATTTACCTGTCTCATCTCCCAATGTTGAGGTGAGTGCTGTGGATTTGAAAACAGGCCCCCTTTGAAGGCAAGGGACTCTTACCCATTACCCTGTGAGCTAAAGACCCAGCATCAGATTTTATAATTTTAAAATTATGGTCCTTTCATCTTAATATTTAACAGTAAAACTAGAGTCTGCTTCCTTTGTTTTCATAACTAATGAAAAGTTAAAACTTAGAAATGGTAATATATGAGGATTGATCTTTAAAACATCTGTGTTCTTAAAAGATTTAAGTGTTAGTCATAGGCTAGGCCATACTGGGTCACCATCCCAGATGTTTCCTCATTATAATTAATGAGTTAGAACTGTGAAGATGTACTGACTTTTGTTTTTGATAACTTCAGCATGTCACATTATTTTATTTGTAAGGTATTTCTTAGTAGTACAATTTAAACATTACCTCACAACATTGTAACCATTCTCTGCTCACCAATTCACTTCTCCTCTAGGAATAGAAACAGGAAGAGAAACTTGCTGAGGCCATGTTATTCTGCTGAGTCATGCTTGGTTTCTGAGACAACAGCCTACTGTGCTTCTGTGACACAGTCTTTGCAGGATCACTGGGATGGGGACATGCAGAGATTTCTGACATCTGGCAGTAAATTTTTAGCTAATGTGTAGACTTGTATAGAGGTTCCTTAACATAACCCCCAAATAAGTTTACCACATGGTCAAAGCCACCCCACACCTGAGTACATAGCAAATGAAAATGAACGACACACTCACCACCTCCTACCCCCTGAACTTTTATCTTCCTTTCCCAGCAGCTAAGACATGGGATCAAGCTAGATTATCAGCAGTAGATGAATGAATAAAGAACATGCATCTTATATTTACAATGGAATATTATTCAGCCATAGAAAGCATGATATCCTAGCATTTTCATCAAAATATGCAGAACTAGAGGACTTAAGTGAAATACATTATGCACAGAAAGACAAACACTCTTTATGTTCTCTTTTATTGGTGTTTATTAAAAGAAACCAACAAGAATGTGTAATAATGGTCATCTGAGGATGTGAAAGAGGATAGGATCCTTGGGAATATAACAGAAGATTAAGCAATGGGAACAATAACATATGATCTCTTTTCCTATAATGTATTTCCCAGTATTGACTTTATCCATTATGAGGGTGCTCATTTGCTTTAACCTTCTTTGTTTACTTTTATAGCATTTTTCTTTGACAATATTTATTAAGCTATGTCAATACTAATTCGTGTTGATGCACTATTCCTTTGGAGTTAAGCCTTGTTCTGTAAAGTGGAAGATAAGAACTTGTGTTTTTTCCCCAGACTATTCTCAAAGGCTTAGTAAATGTCTGTGCGTGAAAATGACAGACAAAGCTTGGGAAACAAAATGGAAAACTCACAAATATGGACTCAGTAACTGTCTATGGTATCAGTTTTATCTTGGGGAGAAATAAGTAACAAACTAACAAACTAAGCATGTAATTGTACAAAACATACATACCTAGGGTAAGTACCTGTTATAACCAGAAAACACATAAATAAAAACTTTTAATAGTTTCACAAAGAGTGGGATAATCTTTCATTTTTGATTAGAACAGAAATATTTTCCTACAAATAATAGGTTTCATTTTAATCTTTCATAGATGTACATAGTGTACTTTGATAGCCTTCACCCACCTATAGCTATGTCTTCTCACTTTCTCTGCATGTTCTATTTCTCTTCCGAAGTAGGCATACTTCCAATTTCATGTGCAGTTGTTTTTAAATTAATTTTTAAATATCTCTGTCTGAGTCCCTGCCTTGAATTCCTGCCCTGATTTTCCTTAGTGATGGACTGCTACCTGGAAGTATAAGATCAAATAACCTCCTTCTTGTATTTGGTTATAGTGTTCAGTCACAACAGTAGAAACCCTGTACAACAGAAATTGGTGCCAAGAGTGGGGTATTGCTGGAATAGACTTGACCATGTTGTTGGGGTGAGGACTGTAGAGGTGTTTGAAACTTTGGGCTGAGAAGGTGATTTAATGCTCAGAGTTTAATGGGATGTTACATAAGAACCCAGAAGATAAGAATGCTCAGAGCATTGCAGATGATTGTGTCCTGGCTTATGGTGTTTTTGAGGGAAGTAAAGACTCTATAAGGGCCATTTATGTGATATTTTGAAGCAAGAATCTATGGTTCTGGTCATCTGGATATGAGGAATCACATATGATTAAAAAAGACCAGATCCACTAAAATGAAACCTTTGTTTTGCTTTGATAGTACAGCTTCAATGCTAGGGATGAAGAAGAATCCCTTAGTAGACTTTAGTAGACAGGATTGTAATTTCTAGAAATTAATAAGTCTTTTGGAGCATCAGTTATACCTTGTCTTGTACAAATGGTTCTGTTTGCCTCTGTGATTTTTAGTGACTTTTAGACAACCAACTTGGTTTATGAATTGAGCAGCTTGATATGTATATGGATCTCTGAAGGAAATAGCAGAGCTACAGATTTTTTTCTTTTCTGCCATGAGTTAAAAAATGTCTGAAAACTAATGGTATAAAACAATGACAGTACATGGGCATACATTATTTGAGCAAAATTATGCTAAGCACTACATATCATGTGTCTAATTTAATCCCACAATGCCATCATATTGTACAAGAAGAAAGTAATGTTTAAGGGCTATACTAATATATCCAATGGTACAAAGAAAACAAGTAATTTACTACACTCTGGATCCATATGTGTCTCACTTCAAACTATATAATCAAGCATCTAGGAGGTATACTTTGAATATACACTCTCTTCACCTAGGTTTTATTACCATAATTAGCTGTATGTCTTGTACTAAATAATCGATGAAAAACCTTGGGATTTTAAGAGCCCATATACTTGATTTGAAAGTCATTGGGAAAAATAAGTTTGGAATTCTAATTTTGGAAGTGAAATGCTTTCAATGTAGAATTGATAACAATGTAGGGCTCATAGCCTAGGGTACAGAGTTTTCATAAGATTATCTCAGGGAGTGTGTACTTGGCAAGCCTAATTTGTTATGATTTTAAAGTTAGTTGATAAAATTGTAACCTGTTGTGATTCAGAATACAATGCTAAGATGTGTTAATTCTGATGTTTTGAGGAAATGAAAACACATTTATAGCATGAATAATAAAAACACAGAGGCATATATTGGGGTTCAAGCTGAAGATCAGAGACGCAAAACAGCCAGCCACCAGAGAGGTCTCACCTCTTCCAATGCTCAGATCAGAGAGGTGATCTTCAGACTGTTCCCTACTTCACTGCTCCTCAAATTCACTCAGACTGCTCTCAGTTCCTGACTCCTCATGCCTTATAGTCCTCTCTTTGCCCAGCCATATCATTCCTGTCTCCATCTCCCTAGTTCTGGAGTTGATGATGTGAGCTCTCTTATTCTTTTAGATTGATTGACTCTCATGCAATCCTGGGTGTCCTTGAACTCACAGATGCCTATCTGCCTTTGTCTCCTGAGTCCTTGGATTAAAGGTGTGTGTCACCACCTCTCAGCTTCTATGGATGTGACTAGTTTTGCATTGTGATCCTTCAGGCAAGCTTTATTAAATCATAAATAATACATCACCATACACATTAACTAGAAACTCACAGTGAATAAACTGATATAGTGTGTAATGTCTGTTTTGTTAGATTCTGAGCCATTCACAAAGAATAATATTATTATATATTCTTTCTTATGTATTACTTATGTAATACTTATGTATTATTAGCAATGTTCTTTGTGAACAGCTAAGCAAAGTTAAATAAAAATCAGAAGAAAGAAAGTTGAGTCTTAGTGAATACATAGAAGTTGAGACTAAAGAATTATATTCTCCCTAGTTATCTTAAAGGATCACTCTATTTTGTTTGATTATCAAAGATTCGTAACCAAAAAATACACTAAATGATATGTTGATCCATATAAGAGGAGAGAAAGCACAACAGCCTTGCTTTTGATTATGGCCTAGTGCAACGAATGCATTAGCCATTATACTGTATGTTCTTACCTATTATCGGGCCACTTGAAATTTTCCATAAAATGCATGTAAATGGTTATTTTTTATTAGTTGAGTGCCAATGCCTGGCCAACTAGAGCTGAGCTTCACATTTCTTTTTCTATGTGACATTCAAGTTGAAGTTTCTAGTCCTATTTGTGAAGACTATTGTTATTCCCCTGACATGTCAACTTAAATAAATTACATATAGCTAAGTTATTTTTTCTTCCTTCTTTCCTTCCTTCCTTCTTTCCTTCTTTCCTCCATATCTCCCTCCCTCCCTTCCTTCCTTTCTTCTTTCCTTCCTTTCTCTTCCTTTCTCATTCCTTTCTTTCAACAATACTATGACAAAATGATGATCAATGGCAGGCTTACATAAGTCAAAGTTTTCGCCAAAAAGCAACAACATGATCGATACAAGCCACATGGATAAACTCCTATCAATGAAAACAGAAGTATAACTTCATATAGGAACAGCAACATACAGCTAGGAATAATAATAGCATATACCAGAAAGAGCATATGATACATCTCTCAGCAATCAGAGCTCATGAATAAAAATAGAAATCAGGCCACTGTGCTCCAGAAATCATATGGAGATAAAATAGCACCATAAGAACAGCACTTGCTTATTTTTTACTTGCAATTAACAGACATGCAAATGTGTTAAAACACACTGGCAAAGCAAGACACCCCTACCCCTACACAGTGTTGTTAATAATCAACACTCTCTGTATATTCAAAGTTTTGCTGTTGCCCAATGTCTAACTGGCTGTCAACTAGTTTAGCAGTAATTTATTAGATTAATGAAGAAAAGATGCTATTAAGGAAACCTTATCTGTGGTGTAAGGTTCTATGTTCTTTCTCTCTAATTTATGACACTGGTTTGAAAGATGAAAATTTTTCCTCTCTGTAAGAAAGTACATTTATTACCAAAACAAAGAGACACTAACCTGCTCTCCAAATAGAATAAAGAAAGATTTATTATGTGCTATTGTTTGCTGTACTCAAGAACATTCTTGTATTATAAAGAATGATAAATGGTAGTAAATGATGGAATGTTATAATTTTTACTTTTAAGGCCTGCTAATAAACCTTCTAAATATTTATGCAAAGAGCCAAATGATATGCTATGTGATTTCAACATGTTTTCCATCAGATAAGTGTTTTGCATAAGACTTAGAAACAGACATGCCTTTATCTGTATAGAGGAATAGAAAATCAAGGATAAAATAAAGAACCCAAGATTCCAATGCACATAATAAAGCAAAGTGGAAAAAGTCATGATTGAAATAGCCTTGGAATTAGCCAGCCTGAATGAGCTCATTAATTTAACAACTTCAACAAACTCTGCAGTATATTTTTCTCATTAGTCATCTCTGGTCCCACAAAAGAGACAATCATGAAGATATAATCCTAGCTTAATGAGGGCTTTCTAAATATAACTCTTCAAAATTAATTAGTCTACTGATCATAAAAATAGAAAGAAATAGGTATGTAATATTACAACATCTGAAGAAAGACTAAATCTATTTCATTCAACTTAAAATGCCCATGAATATTATTTAGTACTACTACCAAAGTGACAGACGATATTCTTATAAAAACAATTTTCCTTAAAAATATAATTTATCATTTATCAGGATCCCAGTTTTCATAACTCCACTTCAAGTGGGTAAGCTGTCTTTAAAAAGTGTTTTCTGAAGAATCTATCCAAAATCAAGTATTCAATATAAGAATGTATGATAAGACTGTGAGAATTTAGCAGACCACCATAAAATTAATGCAACTTTTGAAAAAAGCTACTATTACTGAAAAAGGGTGAGAGAACAGAGAAGAAAAAGGAAAGTGTACTAGAAAATTTGGCCTGGAAAATAACGAGCAAGAGTAAAAAGGAAGTCAATATCTATTTCCTATGTTTTTTAATATTTTATGAGGAAAGATAGCATATTTTATGTGGTTTACTAAACATCTTCAAAAATATTGACATAGAGACCAAAAAGGAACTTTTTTTCTGAATATGCCAGAGTTTCATTTTGTATGTATGCTCTCATATGATTAGACAATTTATAAATTACTATACTCCTATAACAAGTAAGGCATACATGAGCTGAAGCTAACTGTGTTCCACAAGAATTCATTCAAGAAATGACCATGAGGTCCCTGCTGTTGCCTGGGAATTTATTAGATGGTGAGTTGGACTGACAATACAACATCTACATTGAAGCTTAGACTTCAGAGGGAAAATTACATTAATATAAAAATTAAGTATGAGATCATAAAGTTGATAATTTTAATTTTATTTTTTAATTAAAATACAATCACACCATTTCCCCCTTTCCTTTACCTCCCTCTAACCCCTCCCATATCTTTCCCTTACTCCCTCTCAAATCTATGCTCTTATCCTGTTGTTATTTTATATACATACATATGTGTGTGTGTATAATATAGAAATGTAAGTTGTTACGTGTCTGTAGTGTTACTCATATATATGAGTTACATATATAATATATAATTATACTAATTATATATGTATAAATTATTCATTATATATATATATATATATAATTTCAGAGATGACCACTTACTATTAGATATCCAGTTAGGGAGCTCATTTCTGAAAAAAAAAACAAAAAACAAAAAAAAACTATCTCTCAGTAGCTCTTGGCTGCCTGTAGTAAAGAGGTGGAGCCTGTGACACTGTCTCCCTGTTGGAATTGTCTTTGTTCAGGTCTATCGGCAGCCATATTGTTGAGCTTCCATGGGTGAAGCTTCCCTGTCATTTCTAGGTGACACAATCTAAAATCAGACTTCCTTGTCCTCTGGCTTTTGCACGCTCTCGCTCTTGGGCCACCTCTTCTATGATATGCCCGGAGCCTCAGGCACAGGAGTTGTATTGTTAACATATCCACGGGGCATTGGCACACCTTGACCAGTTATTCTCTGCATAGTTTTCTGTAATGATCTCGACTTGCTGCAAAGAAAAGTTTGTTTTATGAGGGGTGAGAGCTTCATTTTTTCTTCTGAAGATAAGAATAAATATTAAGAATGTTGGTGGTTTAATAAAGTGGTGGTAGTACGTTTTCATCTAAAATCCATGACCTACTAGGCCTAGTTGGTTAGCTAGGTTTCCAGTACCAGGCATCATTTCTCTCCTGCTGAACAGAAGTCCAACTAGGCAACTGCTGGTTACAGCCGATATATGGGTTTCATCCCCAGGGATATGGGTCACAGACATGACAGCTCAGTAGGACTATTGGTTGCTTCCTTCCCTTAGAAGCTTGCATAACACTTACAATTCATATTTGTAACTGGAAATAATACACTTGGGGAAATAGAAAGATAAGGAGGGGGAACTAATAGAGAAATTCAACATATCAGTGTTTAAAGACTATTATCAAAGTAAAGGGAAGCAGTATGGGATATTTAGAAGAGTGTAGAATTACTGAAAGCAGTATAAGCAAAAAAGAAGTGAAAAGGTTGCCATAAATAAAATGTAGCAGTGTCCATTGATCTTGGTGTTGTGAAGGTGGTGGGCCACTTTGACCAAATAATTCTGATGGAATGGTTCAAGCACTAGACAACGGTACTCATACACACTATTATACTGTCTTCTATATTATATAACATACCCAATGTATTTCATTGTTTTGAAAACCTTGCATTTCAATGACTGTTGCTTATTACATAACTGAATACTTTATTCAAAGTGGATCTGTGAATTCAATGATACATGTCAGCAACTGTTAATTTTAGATAATTTTGGTTGACCCTACAGATTTAAAATAGCAGATATAAATGTTAAGTAATTCTCAGTTGGTTAAAGGTATTCTATAATAATTACATGAATATCATTCTAAGAAACCTATAATGCTCTTCAAAACCACCTGCAAGAATGAGAGCTTCATTTGCAGATAATTTCTGAATTAATCAATGGACAATGTCTACTTTTTAATGCATCATTTTAAAACTATGTGTACCCTTTATTAAACTATTCTCAACTCTAAAACACTCCCTTTATTAGCAAAAATAAGTGTCTTTTCCATATGATAAATCCTAAAATTATGAAGAAATATCTCTAAATCTACCAAATTTCCAAGTTATGTGCTACACAATACTTTGTCCCCTTCAACATACATAGTTTATTCAGCTCACAAATCCTAGCACCTTTCAACAGGAAGAATCTAGTGTTATACAGTAGCTATAATTCATGCATGTACAACAGTGACCTCATGTGGCTAATTCTTTATGCCTGAAACTATAGTGAGAATAACAAAATCTTGGTGTCATACATCAAGACTTACGTCATAGTGTATGATGAGAGCCACTCCAATCACAAAATAATTCTCTTTCTAAGGCCGCTGATCACAAGCTTAATAATCCCTTTCAAGCTAAAGTGTGAATTTATTGTTTGTATATGTACAAGATAAGGTTGTACATAGATGGATAGTATGGAATATAATGTGTTGAGTGCCAGAGCTCAGTTATTACTTCTTTATGTTACCGAAGCACTCAGCACTTATTTTTTCCTTTTTTTTTTTTTTTTTTTTTATTTTACATATCGATC
Source organism: Phodopus roborovskii (assembly GCF_943737965.1). NCBI lineage: Eukaryota > Metazoa > Chordata > Mammalia > Rodentia > Cricetidae > Phodopus > Phodopus roborovskii. The sequence continues at coordinate 13,528,997 of NW_026125397.1, forward strand.
CCAGTTCCTCTCCCTCCCTTGTCCCCAGACCACCCTCCCTTCCCATCCCCTCACCACCCCCCACTCAACTTGTAGGGTGATGCCATCCAAGAGGGCTCATCTAAATCTGTCAAGCCATTTGGAGTAGGGACTAGGCCCTCTCTCCTGTCTCTAGGATAAGGGAGTATCCCTCCATGGAGGATGTGCTACCAAAGTCCTCTCCTGCACTAGGGATACATCCTGGTTCCATGGTCCAAGGTTCCTTAGATTGCCCAGGTCTTCTAGCTGAGACCCATGTTCAGGGGGTCTGAGTCAGTCCCATGCAGGACTACCAGCTATCAGTCTGGGGGCCCGTTAGCTCCTGCTTGTTCAAGTCAGCAGTTTCTATGTGTTTCTGTAGCCTAGCCTTGTCCTCCCTCTCTGCATCTGGATTCCAGTTTATCTCAGTGTTTAGTTGTGGGTGTCTGCTTCTGTTCCCATCAGCTACTAGATGAGGGATACATGGTGGATAAGTTAGTTGTCAATCTCATTATCAGGGAAGGGCATTTATGGTAGCCTTTCCATGATTGCTCAAATTGTTAGTTGAGGTCAGTCTTGTAGGTCTCTGAACATTTTCTAGGTTCAATTTACTCTTCAAACCTATAATGGCTCCCTCTTTTATTGCCTCTCTCTCTCTTTCTCCCAGTCTCTCTCTCTCTCCCTGTTTGTCTCTTTCTCTCTCTTTCTTCTCTCATCTATTCCTCCCCAGACTCAATCTTTCTAGTCCCACTTGCTTTCCTCTCCTCCCCTTGTCTTTTTCCTAGTTCTTTCTCCACTCACTGCCCCCACCCCACTCCCCATATGCTCAGGAGATCTTGTCCCTTTCCTCTTCAGTGAGGGAACTAATATGAATATCTTAGAATCCTCCTTGTAACCTAGTTTCTCTGGCTGTGTGAATTATAGGCTGGTGATTTTTTGCTCTATGTCTAAAATCCATAGAAGTGAGTACATACCATGTTCCTCTTTTTGTGACTGGGTTACATCACTCAGGATTGATTCTTCAAGTTCCATCCATTTACCTACAAATTGCAAGATTCCATTCACCCCCCCCCCCCGCAGAGCAGTATTCCATTGTGTAAATGTGTCACATTTTTTTTTTATCCATTCTTCAGTTGAGGGGCATATAGGTTGATTCCAGGTTCTTGCTATTACAAATAATGCTGCTATGAACATAGTTGAGCACATGTCTTTGTTGCATGGATGTGGATCATTTGGGTATATGCCTAAGATGGGGATTGCCAGGTCCTGTGGTAGACTGATTCCCATTTTCCTGAGGAACCATCATAATGATCTCCAAAATGGTTGTCCAAGTGTGCTCTCCCACCAGCAGCGGAGGAGTGTTCCCCTCTCTCCACATCCTCTCCAGCATAAGTTGTCATTGGTGTTTCTAATTTTAGCCATTCTGGCAGGAGTAAGATAGTATCTCAAAGTTGTTTTGATTTGCATTTCCCTGATAGCTAAGGATGTTGAGCTTTTTCTTAAGTGTCTTTCAGCCTTTTTTATTTCCTCTGTTGAAAGTTCTCTATTCAGTTCTGTACCCCATTTTTAAATAGGGTTATTTGGTGTTTTGGTGACTAGTTTCTTCAGTTCTTTATATATTTTGGAGATCAGCCCTCTGTCAGATGTAGGATTGGTGAAGATCTTTTCCCAGTCTGTGGGCTGCCACTTGGTCTTGACAACTGTTTTCTTTGCCTTACAGAAGCTTATCAGTTTGAGGAGGTCCCATTTATTAATTGTCAATCTCAGTGTCTATGCTACTGGAATTATGTTCAGGAAGAGGCCTCCTGTGCAAATTTGTTCAAGGGTACCTCCCACTTTCTCTTCTAAGAGGTTCAATTCATTGTGTCTGGATTTATGTTGAGGTCTTTGGTCCATTTGGACTTGAGTTTTGTGCATGGTGATATACATGGGTCTATTTGCAGTCTTGTACACACCACCATCCAGTTGTGCCAGCACCATTTGTTTAAGATGCTTTCCTCCTCCCATTGTATACTTTTAGCTGTTTTGTCAAAAAATCAGGTGTTCGTAGGTGTGTGGTTTAATGTCAGGATTTTGGATTTAATTCCATTGGTCTCCCTCTCTATTTTTGTGCAATACCAGGCTGTTTTCAGGACTATAGCTCTGTAGTAGAGCTTAAACTCTTTTTTCTACTACATTATCTAGGATTACACTAGTTTCAGATTAATTTGTAGCATTTAAATAAAATGACTTATAGCCATCTTTCTTCTATAATCAAAGGCAGTTTCCTTTTTTCCATTTCAAAGCCCTGATGTAGTTAAAATATAGGTAACTAACAAGAGACATAGTTAAGATCTTAACTGGATAACTCCTGATGTGGAACATTTGTACTACCATGATTTCACAACCAACTTAACATTCAGTAGATGACAGGCTGTTATTTCCATCACATTACTCAGAATTTTGTAATGAATTTCCTGGAATTGGATTATAGACCACGATTCTGGAGCTTCCTGACAGGTGTCCCTGATTACAGCATACTTGAGGGTTTGATTTAGTTGAGATCTTCCCTTGGACTAAAGTATTCAATATTGTCATAGAGAACATGCAATAATATTTCTCTTGGAGATATATAAAGGATTAAATAAATAAATAGTGTATGTATGTATGCATATCCTGAGACAGAACTACCAAGTGAGAACTGGTCTCACATTCAATCAACAATTAATCAATCCAGTCAATATACACTATTGAACAGTGCTTTGGCACTATAACTGTTTAATGTTTCACATTATTTCGGATTAAATGGACTCATTGCTTTTTATTTCTCATTTGTTTTTATAATGAAAATTAAGATATAGTATACATATTTTTGTAATGTTCTTCTTTTATACTATTTTAATCCAACTTTCAAGTTGCTGTGTGTGTGTTACTTTTATCCTCTTCTTACTCCAAATAGTCGCTAGCTTTGCAATGTAGTTAATTTTTGCTAATATACTAAGCATTCTTAGTTGTGCTCAAGAATTTAAAGGATTTCAAAAATATATATCCCTATGTAATTCCTTGTTCCAAAAGCTCATTAACCTAAGAAGACTCCTCATTGTAATTATTTACAAATTTCATACCACATTAGCTATATACTTATAGCTAATATATTTTTAGCATTTAGAATTTTTTAAAGCCTACCTATAAGTTATAGTATTTAGTTCTTTCATCTGGTTATCTTGTTACTTATTATAATAAATTGAATTGTTTGAAATAAAAGTATTTATCTTAACAAATAAAAACAGGCATACCTAGAATTACACATTCCATTTTCAAACCTGAGGAGTTTATGTTTAATCCACCATATCAATAATTGTAAAATTAATCACATTCATTTAGTCAACAAAGTTGTATTAAGGAGTAACTGTGTACCAGGTCTTATGTGACTAAATGTAGCAGAAGAGGCTGGTAGAGAAGTGAAATGAGTACTAGGAGCTGGCTAGTTGACTACAAATAAAGAATTCATCGGTTTCTAGATGACCACAGTAAGAACAGTAGAAGCAGGAGCTCTTGCAGGCCCAAGTATGGAACGTGTCTCGTGTCTCTGGCAGGCCTTGCCCTTCTCTCATCTTCTCTCATTCCTTCTTCCTTTCTAAAATCTGTTAGATCACATTCTTAAAGCTAGCCAACTGGGTCTATTCCCTTGCTTGAGCGCTTCCTACTCCTGAGGCTACCAACCTCCAGCTACCAAAGTTTTGAAGTCCATCAAGAGTCCCCTTTTGGCTACCCTAGTTAACCTGTCCAATCAAAATTCTAGCATGGGGCTTTCTTTTTTTTTCTTTCTAAATTGTCAATTTGTCCTCTTTCCAGATGCAGTGCTTTGTCCCTCTGGGTCAAATATCTCTTTCCCCTCTTCCTTATTCCTTCCCCCTTTCCCTCATCCTCTACCTCCTGTCTTTGTCTCTTATTCCCTGCCCTTTTTCCCCTGGGGAAAATGCATGTCATTTGTTGTGCTGACAATTGGGTCTTGGGTGTCTTGTGCCATCTTTGAGATCTCTTTCAGAAAACAAAACAAAACAAAACAAAAGTCATCAGTGAATTCCTGGAGGAAAACGTAGACAGAGAACAGTCTTTGAAGATGAGATCTGTGATGAATTCTTCAACATCCAAAAGACAGTCACATGATCTGGAAGATTCTGAGTATCAAATAAAGAACAAATGAACAAACTAAGGCATCTTGAAATTTCCACTGATAAAAGGAAATAAAGGGCTTATCTCCCTCTGCCAATGTGAAAGATACTGTTTTCTGCATCTGGGAGTTCCTCTCTAATGGCATGAACCAAGTGGCATGAAGTCTACCAACTTTTAGTGTTGAATACCAAGCAAGTCCTCTGTGGGGGATTCAGACCCAAGTATGAGCTCTCCTGCCAGCCTAATTTTAGAAAATATTTCAGCTTCTCAGATTTAATTCTCCATGCCACTATTGCACACTAAAGACAAGTTTTCTTTTTCTTTTTTTTTGCAGAAGAAATGAGGTTTGCATATATGATCACGGGACACTGGCTCCCATAATGCCTCAGTTGGCTAGAGTACCAGGAAGTCTGTGAGAGCGTAACTGAGATGTCTGATTAGCAATTACACACTACAGAAATGAGACATGACCGCCCATACTATGGGGTACTAAGCCATCATTGTTGTGTGACTCAGACTCTTTCCTTGGTAGAATACCTGATGAGGGACAGAGAGTCCTGGGTTATCACTCATTCCAGAGGTATGTGTGGTGAATGTATGATTTTCCTCCAACAACTTGCACAAATTTACAGTCAGAAAGCAAAGAACAAAGTCACCATTCTTCAAGGTGTAATCTGCCACTGAGACAGCAGCTGGGTTCCTATTGGGAAGGCAAGAACATGTTCCACATTCAAAAGATCAGGAAGCATTTCACTTAGACCATTTCTGTCTATTTAAAATAGAAAATATGCAAGTACAATGGCCACAACCCTATAAGAACATAGCTTGGGGTGGCAATGATGTCTCCAGATAATCTGAGTTTACCCACTATGTCAACCATCTAAACCAGAAGAGATATGACCTGAAGGAAACAGAGTAGTTAGGATGAAGAAACATTGCTTTTCGGATCAGCTGTAACAAGTTAAGGATAATAATTTATTCAATTATTCTTCCTGTTGCATATCTTGTTAGAAAAAGAGACCAAACAGAAGCCTGAAAGAATTGTTCCTGTGTGGGTTGGATTCATAAAAACAGGTAGACAAGATTGGGTCTGTTTAGGGTGACTTGGCCACAGAATGCTGGAAGAGAGGGTGGTTTTCTTTAATGGTATAAAACCTGGTATATCAATCAGGTATTTGCCCAACATAAACTGAACTGGATAGATTTTAAAAAAAGAGAGAGAGGAGAAAGAAGAAGAAAGAAAGGAGGGAGGGAGGAAGGTAATGAGAAGGGGGAAATGGGGGAAGAAGACAGAAAGAAGGAGGAGCGCATATGAAATTAGGTGGGTAGGGAGATAGGGGAAAGGAGGGATGAATATGTTCCAAATACATTGTATGAAATTCTCAAAAAATTAATAGAAACTATATATATATGTATATACATATACATATATATATGTCTCAAAAATTAATAGAAACCACACACACACACACACACACACACACACACACACACACATTCAGACAGCTCAAGGATGCTAAATAAACAGATTTTTCTCTTCAGTATCCAGATTGTCATTCTGACCACCAGAACTGTAGCCTGCTGATACACCCACAGCAGATGGGGGGCATCCTTTAGGTCCAGGTCTCCTTTTGCATTTGACTGAGGCCTCGGATCCCACCTGTGTGGTTTCCCTACACTCCCTAGCTCCTTTGCAGGTGTTTTTGTCACTTGGTCTCTCTATCAAACCTCCTACACAGTGATGTCAGCTGCAGAAGTTTCTTGGAGGGGCCCACTGCCAGGTACATTTCAACATGGTATTTCAACAGGAAGCAAGCAACTTGTTACATTTTGAAAGAAGCAGATTTCAGTTGCAGAAGAAGAGAGACAGGACTGACTAAATTCATTCCCAAAGCCATGTAATCAGACACGCTGAGGGAAAGGAGGATTTTACTATATTAATCTTAGTTTAGTTTCTGTTCTGAAATCAAGCCACTGAAAAGCTCTGATTCCCTTGGGCCAATTTCCTTTCTTCACAAGTACAGTTCCTTATGAGATTTAGCTCATCTGTCTCTTCGTTCTAATTTAGTCTCACTACCCTCAAGTGCTGGCTCTATCAGAAGGTATTAACACCAGAGAAGCAAGAGAAACAAACAAAACAAACTCTGCTTCTTTTTTTCTAAATACCCTATAGGAAGTTGTAAAAGGATTCATGCATAACAATAAAATGTAAATTTAGGTACTGTTTTGGGTTGCTGCCTGAGCCTGGAAAACAACAGGCTTTTTTCCCCCCCTTCCTTTCTGAAATGCATTGTAGATCAAACATAAAATTGTTGTTATAGGTTGCTAATTGACATTGCAGTAGCATACTGAATGAGTATTTCATTAAGAAATGAATACCTCTTGTGCAAAGGGAGGGAAAAATATATCAGTATGAAAGACTATTTTACCAAATGAGTCAAGGTTGGGATTTGGATGTTGTCTTACCATTTAGATTTCATTAATCTGTAGCATTTCCAAATGAAAAACATGTCAGCACTACAACAAAGGCATACCAGAATAATTATGGAGATTAGGGGGAGGGGATATTAAAGAAAGAAGAAAAAAAGAAACCCTGAGGTCCTTAGGTTTAACTAGTGTCCAAGTAGTAGCCTTGCAAATTTACAGAGTTTCCTATCTTCTTTGTCTTTTCCTTCTTCTTTTGTTCAATACAGGGACAAGGGAAAATTAGTAGCTAACACGGAGTATATTTATGAAACAAGCTCACATCAACTTCTTCCTTAGTCCACATGGCTCAGTGTACTGTTTGAAGGAATTTCTTGAAAGTTCGCTATTTTCTAAAGAAAAATTTTAGGTGGTTTGGAAATAGCAAGCCAAGAAATGTAAGAGAAGGGGAATGTAAATTCAATTGATTAAAGAACAAGACAAACAAACAAACAAAAAGAGAAGCTAAGCTGGGGCCCTTTAACAGTGGGCCCAAGAACTGGAAGAGTGACAAGATAGGTAGATAATTATCTATCACATAAATAAGTGAAACTCAGGATGAGATTTGAAAAATATTTACTGAATCCTCACAGAGACCCCATGATCATGTTAAATAAGCAAGTTCCAGTTTAATGTGTCAGCAGAGAAATGTATTACTGGCTTGGCGTACAGAATACCTATCACCTTCTTTCCTTTCTTCCTCCCTTCCTTACACCCTCCATTCCCATCCCTCCCTTCCTTTCTTGGTAATACTGGGAGTTGAATATGAGAGTAAGTCTTCTCCCACTGACCTACAGGCCAGCTCTTCAGACCAGTGGGACCCTCTGTCCATTGAGTATGTGACCCTTTGAGGCCAGATGGTCTGCTATTAGGGTCAACAGACCTTAGGGCCTCAGGGTGTGCTAATTAATCTTGTCTGGGCAAACCGGAGGTACAGTTATCTCTTTGTTTCTTAAGGACCCTATTCACCACCTGCTGACTCACAAGAAAGGAGGGGCAGTGTGAATTCTTGGTATCTTGTTATCTCAGGGCCTTGTGAGGGGAAGTTAGCAAATTCCAAGGAACAGGTATTGGACTGGATTAGCTTTCCAGGTTAGTTTGTCCTTCATTTCAAGTGGGGGGGGGTTCTTTAACTTTACTTTTTTGTCTTTCATCTGTTTAGACTTGTCATCCAAATCTGCTGTTCTAACATCCATTTTTCAAAGAACTAAAGATGTATTATTTTTTCTGATGAGAATTTATTAGGAAAATAAAAAGTCAAAACATTTAGCTCCATCTGTCCCACATCTGTGTTTATATCTCAACTGGTCTGAACACAAGAGAAGACAACAGTGATATTTATTGACCTCCTTAAATCCCAGCAAATGTAAGGCCATATGCTAAACCCTCTATAGCAATATTGCCTTGAAAATGCAATGTAGGATCTGGCAAGAAAGTACATGTTACATGCAGATGTTAAATAACATTTTAATTTAATGTAAGATATATGTTTGCATATCAATTTTCTGGAATGTAACTGTACAGAAAATTGAAAAGAAACTGGAAGGAAAGAAAGTCTAGTGCCACTCTACTAACACTGAATGACTTAGGTCTGTAAATGAATGGAATCACTGATGAAAGAAGCTCCTGCTTTCTAAGTAAATAACTTTCTTTGTTTAGGTTTGACACCCAGGTATAGGATTTACTCAGAATGAGAAAGTCAAAAGAATGATTTCACTGATTTCCCATACCAGCTATACCAACTATTCTTTTAGTGAAATAATAGTGTGGTGATTTGTTTAAGAATATAAGAATGGCCAGCCAGGCTGTGGTGGTGCATGTCTTTAATCCCAGCAGAGGCAAGGGGATCTCCGAGTTTGAGGCCAGCCTGATCTATAAAAAGAATTCCAAGACAGGCTCCAAAGCTAGACAGAGAAACTCTTCTTGAGAAACAAAACAAAAGAATAACCCCATTGGCTCATATATTTGAATCCTTGGTCATCAGGGAGTGGAGCTCTTTAATAGGATTAGAAGGATTAGGATGTGAAGCTTCATGGAAGTGTGTCACTGGGGGTGGGCTTTGATGTTTCTTCCCCCGATCCCACCCCAGACAGGGTGTGTCTGTGTAGTCCTGGCTGTCCTGGAACTTGCTTTGTAGACCAACTAACCTTGAACTCAGAGCGATTGTTCATCCTCTGCCTCCTGAGTGATGACATTGAAGGCATGCACCAAGACTGCCAGGTAGTAGCTTTGAGGTTTCTGAAAGCCCAGGCCAGAACTAGTCTCTCTCTCTCTCTCTCTCTCTCTCTCTCTCTCTCTCTCTCTCTCTCTCTCTCTCTCTCTGCCTATGGACCATGATGTAACACTCAGCTATTACTCTAGTACCTGTCTGCATGTTGCCACACTCCCTGCCATGATGATAGTGGACTAAACTTGTGAAACTGTAAGCAAGCTCTCCATTAAATACTTTCATTCACAAGAGTTGCTTTGGTCATGGTGTCTCTTCACAGCAAAAGAATAGTCACTAAGACAATGGAGAAGCCAAGTGAAAAGAAGACATTGTAAATACTGCTGAGAGACACCCAGCAGAGATGCTTAACAACTTGAGCTTCTCTGAAGAGCAAAATACAATTCTAAGAATCATGTCAATATGAAATGCCTGTGATTTTGTGTCCTGAAGAAATAAAAAAGATGTAGCTGTGTCATTAGATAGATTTTATAATGATTCAAAATTCCTAATAGAATAATGTTGGATTATAGGTTCTCTTTCACCTGAAAGATCTAATTTATAAGTAAAGTCAGCTACATCTCAACAAATGGTAGTATGATTTTTTTTTCTTTTTTTCAAGACAGAGTTTCTCTGTATAGCCCTGGCTATCTTGAAACTTGGAACTTGTTCTATAGATCAGGCTAACCTGGAACTCAGAGATCTGCTTGCCTCTGCCTCCTGAGTGCTGGGATTAAAGGCGTGTATCATCAACCACAGAAGTGTGGTTTTCTACCTAACAAGTTTGGAAACAGGATTAGACCACAGGATTATTTTATAAGAAGTTGTATTCCATAAGTAAGAGTCAAGATTTTAAAATATTTTGGTGACTATGATTTGTGCTAGAATTAACAATTAAATGTTCCTTTATATATGGTTTATTGTCAGATGCATAATCATCATTTACAACTCTTTCCCTCAGCACTCTGCATTCTTAAATTTTCATTCTTCTTAAATTGTTGTCAATAGTTCTCACTCTATTATATATGCTATTAATCATAGCAGTTGATCACCTGTCCTTGGCTTCTAGTGAGGAATGACATTGAATATACTGTAGGTGACATTCAATGCAAGTGTGAAATGTAGAGAGTATATAATTGAGTATTGTAAGTAGAACTTTAGTGAAATGTCTTTAAATGTTTATTAGATTATTTATATGTGTTTATGTGTGTACATGCAGGCACCTATGTGCCAACTTATGCATGTGACAGTTGGAGAAAAGTTCTTGAAGGATGTTGACATGAAATGGAAAATGTCAAGACTCCATGCAAACACATTTACCCATAGAGTTATCTATGGGACCATCTTGCTAGCCTGTGAAGTTTTGTAAGATTAAAAAATCTATGGTGTGTGTGTGTGTGTGTGTGTGTGTGTGTGTGTGTGTGTGTGTGTGTGCATGCGTGTCTGTATGCATATGTGTGTCTATATACCTGAGGAGGTCAAAAGAGGGCATCATGGTATTGGAAACCTATCTGAAGTCCTCTGGAAGAGTAACAAGTGCTTTGAATCCCTGAATCTTTTCTCCAACCCAATATGAAATATGTTTAAACACATGCACAAAATGTCACATTTTTGAATAAAAGTAAATTTTTGTTCGCTTTACCACTTTACCTTATTGTGCATCAAAAACAATAGTCTTCCAACCAACTAACCAGTGTTTCCCAAGTTGCTATGAAGAACAAGTTAGGAGACTTGGGGATGGCCTGCTGTAGGATAACAAGAATCTCTGTTTGTTGCTGAGTATATTTTATATAAAATATTGGAAATAATCAGGTAAATGCATTGAGTGCATACTTTGTTTTCCCCTCTGTCTAAAGTGGTTATGTTTGGGCAATGACAAACAGTTGTATGCATTATTTTCTATGTCACTTCAGTCCCTTGAAAGCAATCTGTTATATATGTACTTTCTATCTTTATTCCATACTAGTTTTTCTATCTTAGTTTTACTTATATTCCATTTTTTCCTCATTTTACACTTACTAATCAACCGGTCAACATTTTTATACCCATTGCTCTATGGGGAAACCAATCATAAGAGCTTAGTTATATTCACATTGCTAAATCCAATGTGTGTTCTTTAGACTTAGTTTTCTTTATTGGTCACCATAACTCAACATGTGAGCCATTCTGTCATTTCAAACACTATGGGCTCTCATTGTACCATAGGATCCTTGGTTTTCTTGAAACTCTTAACCAAATCTTATGAACGTATAGGTTTTTCCATGACTTGATTGTATTTCTACCATCATTACATTCTATGAACATCACATTCTATAGTTAATCATTTGAGCTATCTATGTGTGTAAACTGGCATCACCTATTTATTCTCACCCTCCTTTACATATATAGGTGTGTATGGATATACGTATGCAGACCAAGCCTAAATTTACTTCCCCTTTGATATGAAATAGAGACAAAAATATTCCTCATACATACCTGTTGTATCCCATTTCATTTAAAACTATATCTTCACTATCTGGCTGCATCTCTGAACCTTTACTCTACCTCTATAATCTACCCACATCTGAACCAGGTCACCTTCTGGTCTGCTACTATAATGTAATGCAATGGTCTCCTGGACAGACACTTGCTCCCTTTTGTGCATCATCTATACTGAGGCCAACACCTTTAAAAGAAAAATATTGTCTGCTTCCCAATCTCTTTCTTGCTCTCCCTCCCTTCCTCCCTCCTTCCCTCCCTCTCTCCCTCCCTTCCTCCCTCTCTCCCTCCCTTCCTCCCTCTCCCTCCCTCCATCCCCCCTCTCTCTTTTTTTATCCCTTTCTCTTTTTTCTTCCTTTCTTATCTTTCTTTTTTAAGAGATAGGACACAAGGGAACTGTAACCAAAGCAAGCCTTGAACCTACCCTGTAGGTATGATTGTCGAAAGCTCATATAAATCCTCTTCCTCCAGTTCCCTCCAGTTAGCGATATAATACTTAGTCAACACACTTGGCACCTTTATTTGTTTTAAAGAAAAATATGTCTGTCCTTGAGAAGATGAAATATACAAAGAGATAATATTGAAATCAAGAAGACCTGGTAAAAGGATTCAATCAAGATGTGTAAGAAAAGCTCAGGGGATGCAGAACCGAGCTAATAAAACACAAAACCCATGTGATACCTTATGGAGACTAATTTGACGGTATTAAGGAAATCAGATAAAGGAGCCCTGCTGTGTAGGATTTACAGGTCTTGTTCAGGATCATCACTTATATTTAGACCTGTACTGATTTGAACTCATGTGTACCAGACTCCACAGTGCAGTGGTTCATCTCTTCTTGAATCGTAGAACGCAAATGTGTTTTTTTGAATATCTCTTTACAGTCTCCAATTAAATATCTCATTTCAGCTTCTATCTTCTCTAAAGTAAACATTAGTTGTTCTTTCTGACATTTTTTTGATTCTCCAATTTTCTGATATTTTGCTCTGGGTTTATAAAGATTTACTACTCGAATTGATGTTCCCTGTTGCTGTTGGGGTATATTTGTAAGTAACTCTCCTATCTCATATCCTCTAGTGTCTACAGCTATCAGTACTTTGAAATTCGATTACAGGGTTTGAGAAATGTTGTATAATGTAATATGGCTTGTCTCCCTTATTCCTCCATCTAAGAAATGCCATTCCCTGAATGCTTTCCATCGTAGATCGTAGCATGGGAACAGACATTCACTCTCTTTGCAGAAAATAGCCTCCTGAGCTGATCTTTCACTCAACTCCTGAGGACTGGCTGAATCTCACTTCCTATTCTTCTGCCTTCGGGAAGTCTTTGTGACAAATCTCTCTGCGTTAGATAAGCTATCTCGAAAGCCTATATAGCAAAGAGTGCAATGTTCTTTTTATAATGCACTGTCATTATTTTATACTTTCGTTTCCATTAATTTGAACATCTTGAAAGCAAGTCTAATACCCTGTAATTAGGAAAAGTGGCATCAAGATGAACAAGATGGTTTTGAGCTTCAGGTAACTCACATTTAAATTCTACTCTCAAATTTTGACTTGCTTATTCATTTCATTATCTGAAAAATACAGGTAACAGTGGCATGCATTTCAGAGGCATTCAGGGGGAAATTAAAAATAGATGAAACACATAAATTCAGGGCTTAAGAAATGGCTCAGTGAAGCCAGGCGTTGGTGGCATACACTTTTAGTCCCAGCACTTGGGAGGCAGAGGCAGGTGGATCTCTGTGAGTTCAAGGCCTGCCTGGTCTACAAAGTGAGTTTCAAGACAGCCTCCAATCCTACACAGGGAAACCCTGTCTCGATAAACAAAAATACAAAACAAAACAAACAAACAAACAAAAAAGGCTCAGTGAATAAAACATCTTTCAGACTGGTGTGAAGGCCAGAGATTGAGATACCCAGAACTCATGTAAATGCTGGGCAGGAATAGTGGCCACCTGTGATCCTAGCACATGGAAGGCAGATGCAAGGGTCCCTGAAGCAAGGTGGCTAGCTAGAGGAGCTATTTTTAGCAGACCCCAGGCTCAGTGAGAGGCTGAATAATTAACTAGAGAGTGATTGAGGAGATAACTGATGATAACTTCAGGCCCCCACAGTCATATGCACACCGGTGTCGTCACCTGTTCATACATGTAAACACATAAAAATTGGAATTCACCCAATAATGACAAAATTAATTGAATGCTCAGTATACAGTTAATATTCAATAAGGACTTGAGAAATAAATGACTTAATTCTTTAAGAAATTCTTTATATAGCCACGTTGTTTTATGTCTTTATATACATTGTGAAGAATTTGCACAAAGGTATCTTTTTCTTTTTTTCTTCTTTTTTTTTTCAAGACAGGGTTTTTCTGTATACTCTGGCTGTCCTGGAATTTGATCTGTAGACTAGGCTAGCCTCTAACTCACAGAGATTCACCTCCCAAGTGCTGGGATTAAAGGACTATACCACCACAGCCTCGCTCAGGGAATTATCTTAAAAGAAATACAGGGCTGAATAGTGTTATACATTTTAGCCTATATTTTCTGAAGTCTATCAAATACTCTGTTAATGTGACAACCTGAATGAGAACACTTGAAGAGGAGAGGATGACCTACTGAAAGTGTTTCCAAGAGTGCCCCGGCGACCATCTCTTTCATATTACACAGAGTACCAAATACATCGGATCATTATAACTATGGCTTTGTTTTAAATTTCCGTTTCTTTGTTTTGTTTTTGTTTATCAGTGTCTTCGTTTCTTTGAATTATTTGTTGTCTGCATGGGCAAGGCTTGTGCTTCACTTTTCACCATCACTTTATCAAGTCTATAAAAGCAGCATGGCACTTGGATAAGCCAGTTTAAACACACACCTTGGAAGGAAGGATCATGGTCACAGGTGTGCTGTGACTGAGAAGTTCTGAATTCGGTGGAAACTGGTGTTTTTTGTAGTTAGGCACATAAGCTAGTGTTGAACATTGGCACAGAATGATGCAATGACTTGTACTTTTCAACTGTGGGCACAAGCTGCAAATAAAACCCTGTTGGCATTAACCAGTCCAGTCTTTAAACTCTAAAATCAAAACTACAAGAATGGACATTTCTAAAAGGTTTCTGAAAAATCTTCTAAAATAATTATGTAGACATCCCTATTGTTGTCTAAATCAATGAGCTAATCACTGTCCTATATAAAAGAAATATGGGAATTATATTTATGATATGCCCAGTGTTATGCTTATGTTTTTTTAAAACATAATTGGCATACTTTGTGGATAATCATTGCAGAAATTAATGCATATCTCCTGGTACATTCTCATCACTCTTTATTGAAATATCATCCTTTCTTGTGTACATGGTAAAATCTTCCTACTATTTAATATTCTGTGCTGATTAGATATCATCAGTGGTCTTTCTCAACTCCAGTTTATGTTGTATTTCCTTCACTTCTAATTTCATATTGCATTTATGGTATTTTTTTCCCTTCTGAGACTATGATGGTTAGCTTTAACTTTCCACTTGACTCAATTTAGAACCTCTCAATGAGGGGTTGCCTAGATCTGATTGCTCTGTGGGCGTGTCTGTGGTGGGCACTATCTTGATTATTAGTGCTCTAGGGAGATTGACTTTGAATGTGGGTAGCTCCCTTTCATTATGTGATCTGTGCAAGCATGGCAGAATACAATGGAGCATATGCAGAAAGTAAGCTGTCAAACAACATGGGTGCATCCATTTCTCTCTGCTCTTGATTTACTGCCTTGACTTCCTGTGATGATATACTGTTAATGATTTAATAAAGCTTGTCTGGAGATCAGAATGCAAAGCTAGCCACAGCTGGGCTGGGCTATGTTGGCACACATCTTTAATCCCAGGACTCAAGAAACAGAGGCAGATGGGTCTCTGTGAGTTCAAGGCCACCCTGGGCTACAAACGAGTGGATCGGTCTAAAAGAAACACAGAGCTCAGGCCTTTAATCCCACCTAGCACTAGAGAGAATATAAGGATCTCAGTGCAATCTTAGAAGACGTCTGAGATTTGGTGAGGAGCAGTTCAGTCTGGTAATGTGGGATGTCCTTCTGTATATATGTTTCTCTTATTGGTTGAGAAATAAAACACTGTTTGGCCAATGAGACAGGCTGATACCTGGGATTAGGAGACAAGGAGAATTCTGGGAAATGTAGGCAGAGAGAACCCGGAGCAGTTGGCATGTAAGGACCAGGAAGAAAAGATGCACCAGGCATTTTCCGGTAAGATAAGACAACACGAAAATACATAATTGTATAGAAATGAGTTAATAATTAAGGCAGAGCTAGCCATAAGAAGCCATAGTCATCTGCCAACAGTTTTATAATTAATATAAGTCTTTGTGTGTTCATTTGGGGATGGAAGTGGTAGTGGGACTTGGCAGGACAGGGAAAACTGCCAGCAACAGTCTGGAGTCTGGAGATGCAGTCTGCGGTTCAGAGGATCACCCCTCAGTCTGAGCATTGGTAGAGGTAAGAGCTCCCTGGTGGCTTGGCTGCTTTGTTTCTCTGATCTTCAGCTTGAATCCCAATATCTGTCTCCAGGTTTATAATATTCATGGTACAATTTCTCAACAATTACAGACAATAACCCAGAATTGTATAAGGCAAATAAACTGTTTCTTTCAATATGCTGTTTTTGGTGAGAGTATTTGTCACAGCATAGAATGAAATTAAATCACCTAAATGTAGAGGGCAAAAAGGCCTTGTGTACACAGGTAAGCATTATAGAAGCCGGGAAGGTTAAACACACAGCTTACCTCTTCAATAAAATGAGGTATATAACTGCTCTTCCTGGAAAGAAAGTGGGGACTGACGCTATTTTACAACCTGGAGATCCTTTGCTGTCTGGTGAGACAGGCCCTGCCTGTATCTCCCAGAATTTATGTTTTTGTTTCTTCAAGACTTTCCCCTAAATCTTGAGCGTTGCTCCTAGAGTATAAAACAAGTGTGATGTGACTTGTGCTTTACAACAGCCTAAGTGACTTCTATGCTGTTTTAGGGCCAGGCTAATCCTGAAAACCATTATGTTTACCTCAATCAAGCTACATATACCATAAACCTGGGGTGCTCTCTCTGAATCAACAGTATCTATTCCTGCGAAACAAACTAAATGTACTTTGCAAGGAATTTCAATGTTAACGTGGCTTAAATTGTTGTGCACTGGGTACTGAGTTAATTGTTATCAGAATACTTCCTTTTAAAATTGTGCTGTGCTTAAATATGACTAAAGTACAATGATCTGGGCCAGACTCCGCAAGTCCTGGTCTCAGCCCCAGCTGAGCCAGGTTTCATTCTTGCCTCTTGGTTGGTTGTATTTTCCCCTGCCTGCTGCAAAACTTGCAGGGGAATCACCACAGGTAGAGACTCCCAATGAGGGGACTATCTACATTGGCTTGTCCTGTGGGCTTGAGTGCAAGAGAGTGTCTAATTGAGTGGGGAAGATCTTGCCCACTATGGGTGGAGCCATTCCCTAGGTATTGGACTCTAAAACTGTATGACTAGAGAAATTAAGCTGAGTAAGCAAACGAGCTTCTACATTTATTTCGCACTGCTCTGGGCTAGGGAGGTGATGTGACCAGCTGTCTCAGTAGTGGAAGTGTCAACCTATAACCTGGAACTGTGAGATAAAACAAACCTTCTGATTCTACTACGTTCTTTTTGAACAGGGTATCTAATCACAGTAACAGAAATGAAATTATGACACAAACCTAGTGATAAACCTATATTTTTTTTAAGGGTATGATTTCTTTTACTTATTATTTTGCAGATTGATATTGTCATCAACATGGACAGAGGGATTTCTCCCACACCACAAAATCTGACAGAAAAATAAAAATATATGAATATATGAAAAAGTTATAATCATTATACAACTTTAAATTTTCAGTAAGACAAAATATACTTTTCATTACAACTGATGGAAATAACTTTTGTCCTATTATTTTATCCATCTTGACCATATTTCTTCCTGCTTTAAGTCTGTAGACTCCAGTCTGTTTCTTGTGCTCTGCCACTTGATTCGATAGTGTTGCTTACAAAAGTCAGGCTTGTATAGCTTAAGGAGATGGAATCCAGATAGAGTCAGGCTTGTAGAGCTTAAGGGTGTGGAATCCAGATCCATCTTGAGTTTCATCTCTGACATTTACTAGACATTAAATTAAAATTAAAGAGCATTTCAATACTCTTTGAATCTATCCTTCTCTCAAGATTAACTACAAGATGTTGCATCCTGATAGAATGTAGAATGTTGAAGTTGGCCCTTCTATCACTGGCTCTTTCATTTTTTTAAACTTCTCTTTATTACCTCTTTAAATGTTGTTACTTTGTATAACTTTCTAGTTTAAAACATTACTCCTCCCCCCATGAGTTTCTCAGTCATTATTGATTTAGACTTCCAAACACAAAACGAAGTAATAAAAAATTATTACTTTTAAAAGAATATTGCAGTTTAGTAAATGTCTGATTATATTTATTATGTTCTTAGATGAAAATTGTTTATAAATATTGTCATATAACTTCATAACAAATATCAGTAACAGTCTTGGGATTAAAACAAAAAATACATTGTTCATGCCCTCAGTTGTTCCCAAAGCCATTTACTTACATTTGGACTTATTTATTTTCTGTTCTTTTCCTTCCCTTTATCATTATTGTTGTATGGCTTTGGTTTTGTTTTGAGCCAGGGACTTACTCTGAAGTGTTGGCTATTCTGGAGCTTGTGGCAATCTTCATGCCTCTATAAAGTGCTGGGGTTACAGATGTGTGCTAGTCAGCAGAGTCCAAAACCATTCAATAAGGCAACCAACTCTCAGAAGCAATGAATACCTCTTTCAGGAAGGACAAACAGGAAGTTGATATAGTTTATCCAGATACTTCTCCGGCTTTCCAATGGGTCAGTAAAATCTCTGAGAATTACATAGTTTATTAAAAACTACATAAATGTCTTAATAACTGATATATGCAGTTTTGTAACTAGTTTATTCTAATACACTTTTTGTATCCTTATATGTTTCATTTTTTTTCTCTAAAAGCTACTCAGAATCTTACTTGGCTTACTTAATCTAATATTTATCTTTCCACTAAAAACATAAGTATCGTGGGGAATGAAATATTTAAATTTTATTACTGTAAGTTCTACCAAGACTTAGGTAAGTGCTTTTCATATATGAGGTAGTTAATGCATTTTTGAATATTGGATGAATAAATTTAAATATTGTAACCTTCATCAGCACATATCTTTGATAGCTATGTAGATATTTCACCAGAATATTGCATCCATTGTAAAAATACTGTTCTCCTTTCTCTTGCTAATAATCCGATTTTACCTTCAGAATCTTGGTTATTTAAAGACAATAATCAATACACATATTCCTGAAACTTTTAACCACTGAAATGCAAATGAATGTCAAAGTAAGGCTACAATTGGAATAGTGTTTATCAAGCCAAATAGCACAAAGGTATTTAAAGCTTACAGTAGTATAAAACAAATTTCCAAGACTAGATCTCTATCATCATGAAATTATACATCTGGTCTCCTACTTATTTTTAAGTAACAAATTTAAAGGTAAAGAACTGTAGAAAGTACTTATGAACATGCTTAAAAGTACAAGGTGATGCATTTTGATAGTTTATGGAACCAAGACAAATAAATAAAGAAACAAATGAATGAGTTTTAAAGACAGCATCTGTGTATTAATTACTATTGCACAGCCAAGAAAATTAGTTGACTACTTCGAAGGAAGAGAGGCAAATAATGCTGACTTTATCATATGTACAGGAAAACAGCAGAATTATTCCTATTTACTTAGCATTATATCAGTATTTAGTATAAATTAGTTTGACACAAATACAGATCTTATTTTCCTTCACTGAAAGGCTTCTATATTGTTTAAATACCATGTTGGATTAGACTGTAGTGCTGTCTAAATTGGATAAACGTTTCTACAACAGTGCAACTGAAACCAGACTGCCAAACAAGTGCCAACTCAGCGTGGTTTCTGAATAGTTAGTAAATGAAGCTTCAGCATTCTGGTGTCAAAAAATGAAGGCATTTTCTTTTCCTTAACAAAAATTGTCTCAGAATTATTCATCGGGTGCAATACCAACTTCACAGAAAATACTTTGGCATGCGTAAGAGAGAGGGCAAATATTCTACTGCTTATTTCTTGAAAAGGCAAGTATCTGATGTATTCATTTAGTATAACCACACTATGCAATATGGCACGTAAAAAAGAATATAGTATGTGGGAATGATGGTTTGAGTGGACATGCCCCATTAACTCCTGTGTTTGAATACTTTCGCCTGGTTGGTAAAATTTTATGGGAAAAATTAGGAGGTGTGGATTTATTGGAGAAGGCATGTGAATGTGGGCAGGATTTGGGGTATCAAAAGCCCTTCCCAGTGGTTGTATCTCCAGATGTAAGCTCTTGGCTTCTGATTCAACACCATGCCTTCCTGCCTCCTGCCATGCTCCCTGTCACAATGTACATGTACTCTAAACTTCTGATACTGTAAGTCCTAAATTAACACTTTCTCTCATGCTATGGTCATGGTATATTATTAAAGCAGTACAAAAATAACTAAGAGACTAGGGTCTCATGGAACCCCCGCCCCATTTCTTTTTAATAAACTGTTTTGATACATTCTCAACATTGTAGTCCTGCCTGGCCTGGAAATACCTTTGTGGACCAAGCAGGTCTTGAACTCACAAAGATCTACCTTGCTCTATGTACAGAGTGCTAAAATTAAAGGTATGTGCCACCATGCCTGGCTTACCTACTTAATGGAGTAAAAACAATAACTAGCATAGTAAAACTGAGTGGCTCCACAGGAAACATAGGGCTTGCTTTCTCCTTTCTGGGAAAAATTCTTCCATGAAGTTCTGAGATTCCTTATATCGACAGTGAAAGTGTTCTGATCAAAAATATTAATAGCTAAACTTCCTTCTGTTTATAACTTTATTTTTTAAAAGCCAAGATATATCATTGCATGTGATAATGAGTCACTGGTATCATCCTTGCCATTGGGGACTCAGTATCAGAGGGTGTGTCTGACATACATGAGAGGCACTATTGTGGAATATTTAATTGTGTAAAGATGTGTTACATTTGTTTATGCTGTGAGACACTACTTTAACTTTGTTAGTGCCTCTCACTACTCACAGTCTGGCACACACTTTTGTTCTATTGTCCTGGTTACTTCAAAGCAAGTCCTATGCTATCAAAAAAAAAAAAAATGCCATTTTCTAAGCAGAACAAGAATATAATTGTATATGAGACCAGAGCACATTTTACTTTAGTGATGAAATTAGCCATAATAATAGCATCAAATTTACTTTGTATTTGCCTTTGTTTTGAGATAACATCTCACTCTGAAGCTGAGATTGCAGCATGAGGTACCCATGTACCTGATCCTATATTCACTGATTTGCTTATTCTATGGAAACTGTTCCTTAATATGACCCTTTATATTTTATTGTCTTATAGGAACTAAATAAAACTCAAGAAATAATATTTGTCTGTGAAATGTATTCACCATGTCTCAAGCCATAGAAAACATGTTAGTATATTTTCGCTAAATTAGTAATGTATGGCAAAATCATTTTTTATGTTGATTATTGCTTTTAAAAGTTTCCAAAATGCTGACAGTGGCCATTAAAGATTACATACCTATGGAGAACAAACTTTTAAAAAACAAACCAGGCGCTCTGAACGTGGGTGTGAGCCAGGAGGACTGGGCAGTCTATGGGACCTCTGGCAGTGGAATCAGGATGTATCCCTGGAGCATGAAAGAACTTCCGGAGCACATTCCCCATGAAGGGATACTCCCTTAGCCTAGAGACTTGGGGAAAGGGGAAGGCTTAGGCCCTACCCCAAATGATTTGGTAGATTTTGATAATCCCCAATGGAAGACCTCACCCTCCCTAGGGAGTGGATGGGGAGGCAATGAGGGACATGAGAGGATGAAGAGAGGGAACTGGGATTGATATGTAAAGTAAGAAAAAATATTAAATAATAGTAATAAAAGGAAAAGTGGTAAGGTAGTTGTTGGTAAATTAATAAGCTATTCATTTGGGGGATTTAAATTTTATATATGAATGAAGACTATCATATACAGTGCTTCATAGTCACTGGTCTACAGCAATTGGTTAGCCTGTTGTCTGTCTAAGGAACAGGGAATTGCAGATTGCCGAATAGTGCAGTGTTTGTTATAGAAGCAATGGTGGGAATTCCCATTGGTAAATATTCCATTGGGAGGATTAAATAGTTACAAATTTTGTGTTATGATAGTTATTAATATGCATACTGCTAAAATTTAATGTTACAAATGTTAATGTCAATATAAAGATGTTCATTATATTTTGTCTTAATACATTATTTCATAAAAGAGAACTGGGCACACTGGATGATGCAAATATTGTCTCAAGGAAAGAGTAAACGGATGTGCTTCAATGAATTCTTATAAAGTCATTCCTGACAGTTCCTTTGTAGGGAGCTTATTTTCAATACTCTCCTACTCTTTCAGTATTATGGAATCTGTTGCAGACTTTGTAGCATCTAAGTATTACTATTAAGTTAAATCTAAAATTCCAATAATATGAAAAATTTCCCCTTGATCTCAACCTCATGTGACTTTGCATAAGTGAGTGTGGAGGCAGGAAAGAGAGAGGGAGGGAGAGAGAGAAAGAGAGAGAGAGAATAATAGCAAAAGGTTTCTGAGTTTAGAGCAGCCAACACTAAATACACACACACACACACACACAAAAAGAAAGTGTAAGGAATTCCAGTATTTATGGCATTGTCCCTATTATTGGGAGACATTACCACAGCCTAGATTCTCAACACACAACACATGTCCCATGCTTTAATACCCAGGAATAGCCCCTGAGACTCAAGTCAAGGTTTTTTGATGTTCAGGATCACATGTGATTTTACTGTATGTAGAATGTTTGTTTCTCTTGTGGAAATGTAATAATTTACTTAAGAAAAACAAAGAATCTCAACTTTTTCCCACTATCACTTTTCAGCATTTATTGGTATCTCTGGATTTACCTGTAGAATGTTTGATGTTTCAAGATTGCTATTTGAGTTGCTGATTTAAGTTTCATTTAAAAAAAAATCATTAAATGAAATTTGGCTTGGGATTAGGATAGAATTTTCAATAATTTCTGAAATGGCTCTAAGCATTCTCCTGCAATTTTAATTGTGTGTTTTAATGCAAAACAACATTATCAGCATTGACAATTACATTAAAATACATTGAAAAATGCTCAAGATGTTTTATGTACTATAGCATAAAACACTCAACCAAATTTAAGTTATTTTTTGTAAAAGTAGGTACATCTATCTCATTATACAGTTATCATTATTAAATGACAAAATTGTAAGTATACTGAAGAATTGCTTTAAATTGAACATATTCATGATTTATTACAGGGGCATGTTTGATACGTCTACCCTCTTTGTTACCCAAGGCTGTGTACCATTTTCTGAGGTAGAAAGGGATAACTGGAACTTTAGAGACCAACAGCTATCCACTATGCCTTCTGTCTCTAGTAATGCCTTGTCTGTCACCAACATTTTCGAAAATGGACTGTTGTTTGTAACTCTGTGGATACTGTCTTTCTTTACTTTGACTTTTGAGTAATTTGTACACTGATTTTCGCTGCATTTGTTTGCATGTAGCATCTGTATCTCAGGTAATCTCTGATTCTCATATACATTTTTATAATTATATGATTTTTGACTTGTGAGTCCACTGACATTTGGGTTAGATGAAATTTAGGTCTTTAAAGTCCTTCCTTACTGCCACTTTTGCTTGTCACATGGAAAGTTAATTTTCCAGGCCTCTGAAGCTCTGCCAGCTTCCCTTTACCTTTACCTTGATTTGGAAATGATTATTTTAATTAGTCTGGATATTCCTTTAAGAGTGAAGGTTGACTCCATATGTTTCTATGTAGTGAGAAGAAAAAGCTGCTGAGATATGAATAAAAACAATAAAGTGTGTTACATTTTATATATGATAATGTGCATTTAATATAAAAAGAGGTAAGACATTATACAAATAACTGGTAGGGGAATTCATTCTGAAAGCTGTAACTACATTAAAATTAAACTTGTTTTATTTCCCAAATGGTGAGCCAGAAAGGGCACTAATTTTACTTTCAAGGCTAGGGACAGGGGTTGTCTCTAGGGAGCGTCTCTAGGTACTTTTAGACAAAGAGAACCCCAAATTCCAGTTTTGCTAATTCGTAGTCCTGAAATTTTGCCACTAGTTGGCTTCTTTGGAACTTCAATTTTGATTCTACCAGTTGAGGACAAGAATACTTCAGAATATCTATGTACCATCAGATGCTTAAGTGAGGATGCTAGAGACTGCTTGCCCCAAAGTGACTTCTTGTGTTGCCATACACTATTTAATGGTAAGTAATTACATTTCTCTGTGTCTTGATTTCATCACCTACCAAATTAATAATAAGAGTAATGTCTTTCTTCTTGTTATTGTAAGGAATGAATAAGTTGTGTCACTAGCATGCTGTGTCATTTTTATATTTAATATTTTATTTAGAGAATTCTTGAGAACTAAAAAAAGTTTTAAAATCATAAATGCCAGTAAACCAAAGTAGTATATGTAAAAAACATTGTTATAACTGTTCTGAATCTTGGTTCTTGTCAAGAATCATTACATTAAGCACTGAGCTGAATTCCTGGAATCCAGTAGTAGAGAGGAAGGAGTGATGAGCAAAGTGTTCAAGACCAGGCTGAGGAAACCAACAGAAACAGCTGACCTGAGCAAGGAGGAGTACATGGACCCCAGACTTATAGCTTGGAAACCAGCATAAGACGGAACCAGGCTCCCCTAAACATGGGTGTCATTTAGGAGCTGGGCAGTCTATGGGGCCTCTGGTAGTGGAACAGTATTTATCCCTAGTGTACAGATGGACATTGGGAGCCCATTCCACACAGAGGGATACTCTCTCAGCCTAGACACATGGGGGAGGGCCTAGGCCCTGCCCCAAATGATGTGATAGACTTTGATGATCCCTCATGGAAGGCCTCATCCTTCCTATGGAGCAGAAGAATGATGGGATGGGGGTCATTTAGGAGCATGGGAAGATGAGAGGGAAAGGCAACTGGGAATGATATATAAGACTGTTTCTAATTTAAATAAAAATATAAAATACTTAGCATTATTTGTATATTCTTAATATATTATAAAATCGTGTCATATTAAATATGATTTGATATTATCTAGCAACTTGGTATATTGGGTGTTTAAATTTTACCTAGCACCAAGGAGTTAAAAGAGATTTTCCAAGGCACCAACTTCTCGATTTTTGGCACAATTTATCAAAACTTGTTATTAATTCACAAAAGCTGGCATTAGACCATGAACTTCTTCAAAAGTAATTATAAAGCAACAGCATTCAGCTGCTTCAAAAACAAATTCAGCTTTCCTCCTATAGAGGAAGAAGGGCGTACTGCAACATGAATCTTCCTATATCTGTAAAGTGATTTAGGTTCACTATAAATTGTTTTGTAAAAATTGATCACAACTAAATACAAAATATTCTGATAAATAGGAATACATTCTTTAAAATTACTATGTTGGTCACCATAAAAAAGGAATCTGCACAGAAATAGATCTGTCTGGTGAAGTATTATAGGTTTAAATATACAACTCAGATTGCAGAGCTATTATTATGGTCTCAAAGTCTGGGACTGGAACTGAAAGATGCTCTTCAGCTGCAAATATGTAGCAATTATCACAAAATGAACTTCATTCCACATTTTTTGCTAATCACCATGGTAACCTAAATTCAATGGATTCTTTCTGGGAAATATTCCAGAGCCTATCAGACATTTTTAGTATAGTTCAGAAGTTTAGAACATTTTTACTTGCTCAGTTGCTAATATTGTTGTTTTAAGCAATATATAATAGCATTACAAATGAATATTCTCTAATCTTGAGACTTGAACCAAGTAGCATGCAATAAAAATGTTCTTATATCTAAAAGGAAGGGACACACTAATCATATATACTAATAGAATATTTTATACATATTTTCATAAATCTATGGTCTTGTAGATTTTATTTTGATCAACTTATAATGCATAGAATTTTATTTATATATTTTCAAATTTAGAGATTAAGTATGTTGGGCATAATAAAGAGTTCCATCAATGACTATAATTGAGTGATTTTTGAAGAAGAGGCTATAGCTCAATGGTCGAATTCTTGCTTGGCATACAAGACCCCAGGGTCCATCCCTAGTACTAAAATTAAAAAGGAATGAACAAGTTAAACTATAGAAAATATTCAATTTTTCAGTTATATCCTTTAAACCACATGGTAAGATAGACTTCAAAAGATGGATGAAATCAAGCACAAATTAAATACCCCTTTCACTTTTATGTACCTAATTTGGATAAAGTATAAGAATCAGTGAACATGTGGACATCTGCTGACTAATTAACGAAAACATCACCAGTCTCAGTATGTTGGGCAGGTCACTGGAAAAGGACTCATGACAAACACATGGTTTTGTGATTAGAAAACAAGCAAACAAACGAGAAGACTAGAGTAATGAGACACTGTGTTAGACTGAGGCCAAGCACCTGGTAATTGGTGTATACTTTACTGAGACATCTATACACCAACCCTTCATCAGAGCCCTTTAACAATGAGATCCCTTGTGTATATGAATGAGCAGAAAAGCTTCCTGTGTTAACAGTTTGATTTAAAAAAGACTGGAACATGAAGGAGGCTGGAGATTGGGAAATATAGAGGAAAGTTATTTGGAGCAAAGTACATCATATGGTAAAATGAAAATATGTTTCTGAAATATATCCCTATGGACAATGAATATATTCCAATACAAAAAAAATGAGGCGGTTGACAAAATAACGTTGCCAATGATATTGGCTTGGACATGAGCCAGGATATGTTTCCATTAAATTATTTTTGTGTATTAGTTTTGGCTTTGATTTCCTCATTACTATATATTAATGGTGTGCATGGTATAGAGGTAAGACTCATTTATTAAAGCCTGCAACATCCTTACTGATATCCATCCAAACTTCTCACAGTTTCATAACTACTTGCATATTGCCTTTCTGTGTGAAGGTCAGTTTGTACTTTTCTTCCTTGTGTGTTGAGTGTCTTTCTTTGGGTAGGTTACATAAACTTCTGAGTCACAGAATGAACCTTAGACATTTCAGATACTGAAGTCCTCTAAAATGTCCAGAAGACTGTGGTTCTCAGGGCTACCTTGAATTTTAACTACCTAATAGCATTGAACCGGAATCAGCTATTGAAGCTAGTACTGAATTTCAGAAGCAGAGGTATACCCTGATATTTCACATATTTGTTTCCTTATATTGTTAAATTTTGAACACTTTTTTTTAAAAAGTTCGTTTATTTATTATGTATACAGTGTTCTGTCTGCATGTATCCCTGCAGGCCAGAAGAGGACACCAGATCTTATAGACAGTTTGTGAGCCACCATATGATTGCTGGGAATTGACCTCGGGACCTCTGGAAGACAGCCAGTGCTCTTAACCTCTGAGCCATCCCTCCAGCCCTTTTGAACACTTTGTTACCAATAAAAATCATTTTAGCAGTGATGGGAGATGTTATTGTCTAAATATGTTTCTCATATTGGTTAATGAATAAAGCACTGTTGGCCGATAGAAAAACAAGATAGGCGGGACTAGGAGACAAGGAGGATTCCAGAAGTAGGAGGGAGGAGTCAAGATGTAGAGACTGGAGAGAACAGAGGTTGGGGCCCTCTCTCTGATGAGATAAGACCATGTGGAAATACTTAGATTAATAGAAATGGGTTAATATTTAAGACAGAGGTAGCCAATAGATGCTAGTAACAGGTTAACAGCATTTATATCTAATACAGAGTCTCTGTGTGTTATTTGGGGCTGGCAAAGCAGAGGGACAAGACCAGCTGGCGGGAAACCAACTCTTAACATTGCAGTATTTGAGGGGAAGGACATACAGGTTAGAATAACTAATTTCAAAATCTAGAGCTGAAAGTACATTCATTCACTCATTATAGAAATTTCAAAGTAATGCACAGAATTGTAGCATGCTGGTCCTGAAGTTGTAGGGCTGACTACGCAGTGTTTGAAGAGTAGAGTAATGCTGACAAGGGATCTAGAAATGATTTGAGACACTGTGATCTTTGAGGCCTTGTCACATTTGAGACTGCTGAGTAGAAACCATCATGGGGGATGGAAGATGGGAAGTTGGTGGACTTGATTTACTGCCCGATACGTGCACTTGCATTGTTTATTAACTTTTTTCCAAGCACTGTAGTTTCTTTTTGCTCATAGCTCATTGACTTTTACGAAGTGTTATTAATGAAGGAATATTTAAAATGCCCCTTCTCCCTGGCTGGCATTTGCTTTATGCCAGTTGCTTTTGCTGATTTTAAGAAATTTTAGTAGACAATTCCAGAGTCACAAATCTTCAAAGGTCAGGAAATATCCAAAGGGTATTTAATGGATGAAACTCTTAAAGTAGGGCAGATAATAGAGATGAAGTCTTGAGTTGTGAAATTTTCCATGAAGCTTTGTGCCTTTATGATTAATATTTCCACAAGAGTTTGTAAGGTGTGTGTGTGTATGTATGTGTTTGTCTGTGTCTCTGTGTGTGTGTGTGTGTTCATACATAAACCTCAAGTAAACATTGCGGGAAGGAGAAATAAAAAGAAAGATTCTATACAAAGTTGAAAACAGAAATTTGCATGTGTTCCCATTGCAATTTTTGTTATTTACTATATTAGTGAGAAGATGGTTAAAGAAATTAATTGTGTACAAGTTAACGTTGGAGCCATAGTATTTTGGATATTTAAGAAAGATTTTATTTTACAGATAAAGATGCAAAGGCTTTGGAAAATTATACAGGGGACTAAACTAAGAGTTTTAGGCTTAGAAACACTCCAAGAAGTTTTCAAAATGAATGCTGGAGGAACTACTACATCTGCTGCCCCCACTGACATTACCAGCCTCAGTCTCAGGTTGTAGTCACCCTCAGATCAGTCTCTCCACACAGAGAATCAGAGAATGAACACAGTAAGGCTCAAATTATACATGAAAGCACTATGGTTCTTCAAGGATTAACACCAGCATCTACTACAGGGAACCCAGGAATAACTAACTAGTGGCTACAGCTAGAAGTCATAGAAAGTTTACCACTGTGCATCTAATGGTTAGAACTTGTACTGTTTGAAACGTGAGAAAATACACTTACCTTTCCAACTACTTCAGACACACGTGCTTTGAGTGAAGATTGAGAAGGGAGGTGAAAAACTGGTCTGGACCAAATAAAAAGTATTAAATACTTAGTCTTTGATAATCAAAGTGTACAAGAAAGTAGAAAATGTAGTTACAATACATAGTACCTGGTTGGGATAAGGGTGTGATTAAACTGCTGCTCTGGAAACTAAACAGGTGAGAATTTTCTTCACTCTAAATGTTCTAGTTAGTGCAAAAGATGTTAGATATCATTACAAAATTTTAAAACTAATGTATTTCAGTAGGTTTCCCTGCCCCCTCAACTTCTTGACCTCATTGGCTCCCAAGGAATTTTAAAGGAAGAAAGGTCCAGAGACCTCAGTCACTTAGCTTCATTATGGAGGGTGAGTTATTGTGGTTTAATAAGGATCAGGAGAAACAAATAGGCCAAATAGATGTTTATTCAGAGAGAAATAACTCACAACATAGACAGATGAACACAGGTTCCTGGTCCCAAGGATGCCTCTGGATGCTCTCCTGTCCCTGTGCTGCAAGCAAGAGCTTGAGCTCCTGCCCCTTCCCCAAACCTAGTTCCTCCAGGTAATGTCCGCCCCTGTTCCCACCCCCAATGGGAGTGGTCAGTGCCACAGGTGCAGACAAAGTGAGTATCTCACTACAGTGGGGCATAACAAGATCAACCCCTTAAAGTGGCAACCACCAGGCTCTGACTCCTCATAGTCTATGTAGCCATGGTCAGTTTTTCCATCAATAAAGTTAGAACCTTCATGAAGCCATCATACTTAAGGTCTTACCTATGAATGTTGCAGTATTGAGGACCAAACCGTTAATGTTATCATCTTCAAATCACAGCAGAAGTTGACCAATATTTCTGGGTTAATTGAGCTTATAAATTAGAGAAATAAAGAGTGAAATGTCATAAATAAAAAAATAATTTCACTTTTACATTTTAATATAATGTTGACCTTTAGAAAACTCGTCTGTCCTGTGGTATAATAGTAGGTGTTATTTTTAAAATATTTAAGCAAATATAATAATAAAATATTTCAAATGAAAATAAGTAAATTGAGTGTTGCAATAACATAATAAAAAGGAGTTTTTTAAGGTATGCATGTTCTATATTAACTATTTTCTCTTAAGATATTAGTGAAATGAAGAATGATTGAATATATGATTGAGAAAGTCTAAAAGTTTATAGAAAATTTTAAAAAGCTGGGATAATTCCTTTTATGTATTTTTTAAAAAATTACATATCTTCTATTATGTTTAGAATTTGGCATTTTTTCGTGTAGTAAAATATTTAACTATCATTTATGAATTAAACGATTTAAAATTACAATGCAGATAGCAATTCTATTATATTCCCAAAGCATAATTCATTTTGTCATTTTGTCATTTCTCTTGTACTACCTATGGAGCTATTTACATTATTTAAACTATTGAAGATAACTAATACAAAATTCCTCCCAGATATTATTTAATTTTTAATACTAAGGCTGTGCTTTTCAAGACTTTAAAACTTCATCACATGGATCAAATTGTTCTTCATCTGATGTCATTTAAAGTTTTTCAGTTAAAAAAGTAATAGTAAAGTAAAAAGTGGGCTCAAAAGAAAAAAATACTGTGTCAAATCCTGCAGTAAGTTCTACCCAGGGGTTTATGTTATGAATCTCACCAACAATGCTATTGGTTTGCTGAATTGTTGCAGTGGGAAACAAAATTGGAGAACATTTTTCTGAGAGAACCAGTATTGACATGGGACCACAATTAGAAGACAGTTTGGAACACTGATTCTACAGGTAAAAATCTTTGATTTGTATTTATATCATAATAACTTTCTCATGTTGAGTCATAACCTCAAGATTTCAAAAATGTTTTCACTCTCACTTTTATGATACTAGTACATGAGAATACAGTCTTTTGTCATAGTGTATCTTTCATTTGAACTTTGGAAGTGAAGAAAAGAGAAGGATTAGCAATTATGGGTGAGGATGGGTGAGTGTTACATCAGCATTGCTTTACGTTCAGCTGTGTTAAGATTACATACACTTTCTGTAATTCCTTTCATTTACCTAACTGTAACCACATAAGCGTAACCCTTCCATGATAATTTATGAAGGAGGATTTGCAACCAGCTTTACAAACATTAGCTTCTTAATCTTTACAACTTGCTTTGAAGGCTTACTGTGGTAACTCACAGCATTTATGATTTATAGATAGAGAAAATTAAATAGGCAGGTGAGATTATTTACTTGTAATAGATATTGACTAAGCTGGGAATGAAGCCAGAACTCTGGAGTATTGTTCATGCTCTAGTCTTGTATCTTGGTTATGGAATCTAATGAGTCATTATTTTAATTGAGTTTCAGTATCACAGTAAATTATCTGACATCTGACATCCTGTCAAGTGGAAATGCACACCTACAGTCAATGAGGCTAACAATGACATCTATAGCTTGCTTTAGATTGACAGCTTTCTGAATTAACTCTATTAAGCCAAAGCACTAAGTGGTGTTAATATCATTATGTAAATTTTACTTCATTATAATCATTAGCCAATGCATAATCTTAGAATATATTATATACAAACTCTCAACTAAATTGACCTGTTATGCTATGGAATGTTATGAGCCATAAACATTGTGTTGGACAATAGGTACTTGAATATACTTACATTTTATTAAACATGGAAATAACTGTTTGTACTGTAAGAACGAATCACAGAAAACTGTTGATCAGAAAATTCTGGATCTAATGCTGTCATTATGATGTAGTATGACACTAATATTAGATTATAGATGCAAATTCCTGTACATAAAAGGCAGGTCTGAGGCTTAAAATAAGGACTAAAATAGAACTTACTCAAAACACAGATTTAATCAGTTTTGAAGGCCCAGAATGACCTAGATACAAATACTAGAAAGAGAAGAACCAGTTACTGGGTTCCAGACTTCATATGGAAATGATATGCATATTATAGCAAGATGACTTATCCAAAAAATAGAATTTAGCTTCTTTATCTATCATCTGATCTAAATGAGGATTTATAGAAGAATTTACTTGTGTTCTATTGGTTTGCAGCATATTAGGTTAAAGAGATAAAGTTTGTAGTTTCCAGCTCTGATATTACTGTATAATATATTATGCAGTTGGTTTATGGGATGGTAGGAGTGGACAGTCCTGTGCCTATGGAGCTGGGTGAGTGATTGGACACTCCCCTGAAAGAACTTAGGCTTCAATGTTGACACAGCTTCTTTTTCCTCAGGAAACCCTTCCTTACTTTTCAGGTCTTTAACCAATCAAATCTGTTCACCCAGATCATTGAGGATAAAAACCTTTACATTCACTGATTACCAGTTTCATCAGTCTATAGAAACACCTAGTTTAATGTTTGGTTGAATGATCAGTTACAACAGCCCAGCCAAGTTAACACCTAAATTTATCCATCAGAGCTTCCTAAAATCAAAAGCAAACATGTAGACAAAAGAATAGATTCATAAAACTAGGACACATATGTTTTCTATATAGCAATTGAGATAAATAATTGTTCGAATATTGGTGATTTATAAAGAAAATATTTCTATTTATAATGAATAATACCTTGAGTCATATTTAATCTATGGAAATGAATCCAGCAACTCACAAAGAAAATGAGCCAACTTTGACAGCTGGGGATGGTCAGAAATTTCCTTGAGAAAGTCTATCACTCACATTCTAATCAACAGTATTATTGCCATATCTATGCTGCTTTTATGGTATAGGTATATGAAGTTCAATGGTTTCTTTAGTGATTTTGTACATATTTCTAATGTATCTGTAAAGAGAGGTATTGGCTGTAGTCTAGGTAGAGCAAATCTATGCAGAGCTACTACACATGAATAATTGCCAATATTTTCAATACTCACATGGTTCTCCCACTTAGGCTTCTACTATGTTGACTTAATTATCCAGATGTTTAGAACTGGTTCTCTACAACCAAAGTCTGGTTGTAATTCTTTCCAATTATGTTTATTGTGAGAATGTTCCCAGATGTCTGTGAAAGAAATAAAATACGTGAAGGAAAAAGTATTTGGGATGGGTATGACTGTTCTGATTCCAGAATGAGATTTTATGAAGAAATTCTGAGATATAGAAAGATGACCGCAACTAACAATCTAAGCAATAGTGGAGAGCCTGCCTTAAATGCCCATCCCGATAATGAAATTGATGTCTATCTTATATGCCTTCCCAGAGCCCTCACCCAGTAGCTGATGGAATCAGAAATAGACACCCACAGCTAAACACTGAGCCAAACTCCTGGAATCCAGTTGCAGACAGGGAGGACTGATGAGCAAAGACCCGGCTGGAGAAACTCACAGAGACAGCTGACCTGAACAAGGGGAGCTCATGGGCCCCAGAAAGATAGCTGGGAAATCAGCATAGGACAGACCCAGTCCCCCTAAACCTGGGTGTCAATTAGAAGGCCTGGGAAATCTATAGAGCCTCTGGTAATGGATCAATATTTATTCCAGTATACAAATGGACTTTGGGAGCCCATTCTACATAGAGGGATACTCCCTCAGCCTAGATACACTGAGGAGGGCCAAGGCCCTTCTCCAAATGATATGATAGACTTTGAAGATCTATCACGGAAGGCCTTATCCTCCCTGGGGAGCAGGAATGGGATAGGATAGGGGTTTGGGGGCAGGGGAGGGGAGGGAAAAGGAACTAGGATTGGCATGTAAAACAAGGTTGTTTCAAATTTAAATAATAAAAAAGAAATGTGTAATAATTTTAGTTCAAGTAAAAGCAGGTAGGACACTGCATCATCTCTGGTGAACTTCTATGCTATGGTGCTTGATGGAGGCAGAATATGGCCACTCAACAAAACTGGAAGCCTTTTGGCAGAGAAGAATTTGGTGCAAGTAAAACAGGTGCCAGTCATCATCTATCGACAGAAGCAGAGACTAAACATTCCTCATATTAGAGAGGATTTGGGAAGGTGATCAAGAGTACCAACCTATAAACTCCCTCTCCACTATTAAAACACTGTTGTTGATGACAGAAGGTTCACTCTATCCAGAGACAACATCTTTAGGATTGCGATTTGCCAAAGTTCAATGCAAAATATTTAAGGACAGCAGTATTATTCTATAACATATAACACTTCAGTTAATTCCTACATTATAATTAATATTTAACAAACCATTCATCCACCTGATTCTGCTTCCTTTGGCTTACACTCTATCAATTTGATGGTTAATATTGCCAATTTATCTAGAATTACCAATGAGATAAACTGTCTGGTATGCTGTGAGAGACTCCCTAGATTAGGTTAAATGAGAACAGAAAATCCAACCTAAATGCAGGGGACAGCTGGGCTGAGGTTCCAGGGTGTATAAAGGGAATAAAACTACTTGAGTACCTACAGTCATCGCTCTCTGCTTCCTGTCTGTAGATACATGTGACAAGCCATTGCTTAGTCTTTCTACCAGGCCTTCATCAGTCCCATCTTCCTTGTCAAAAATTTGGATTGTATCTCCCTGAACACACCCCCAGAACTTCCTGAATGATATAGATACCTAAAACAATGGTGTTGATCTTAACAAGTAGAGAACATGGGTTTAGAAGCAACAAAGAGGTCAGAGAAGTTCTAGTTACTTATTCCTAATGTCTACTAGGAGAAATTTTTATAGCTAAGAGAGCACCTTGGGTCTCAGAAGCAACTTTTAAAAGTATTGGGGAGTTTGAATTATGTAAAAGCATTTAGCATTGTGAGATGACTGTAGGCCTATGGGGACAAGTGTTGGAAGGTTATGACTCAGAAGCAATATATTTTGGTGTAAAGTTTACAAGGAGTAAACTCCACAGCTTCAGGCTCTTCTGATCTAGAGTTATTTCTCAGAGGATATATTACTATACCAGAATAGATATACAAATTCCCACTAAATTTAAAAACATATCTGCTGCTTGGGCATGTTTCAGTACTCATGAACTTGGAACAAGAAGTTACAAAATGTGTTCACATACTGGTGGGGTCCTTTAGTCCTAGTATCCTGAGCAATAGTTGCTGCTATGAAACAACTCTGCCTTCCTCCATCAGAAACATCAGCACAACGTACAGGAAGTCCCCTTAGGCTGGTGTCTTTTACCTCCATATTATGTGACTGAGTGGGAGGACCAATTTATACCATCGTTATGTAAGTTCATTGTTACAATGTAGGTCACATGGTATGATGTGATGATGCTTACTAGATCACTGTACCTAGGAAGGTAAACCCACACAGATGGTATATCAATTTTTATCACAATGCCATTTTCAAGGTCGAAGAAGTTCACAATCATCATTTACAACTACTAGTTCTGAGATAGGACCAAACAGTATATTCAATATAGGTCTTTTATTCTGACTCATTGTACACATAGCAGGAGATAAAAGAGGTAGCCCAAGCAAAAGGGAAAAAATCCCAGGTTTGCTAAGTAGCTACTAAACCCAGATTTTCACTTGGTAGAGTGGCTTCATTCTGATGTGTATTACATGTTCTATTCCAAGATGTTTTCATTTTTGAGCCACTTTTATAGGACAGTCCACATCCCTGTTAACTAGGCATCATTAATTTGATCTTACTGTGCTGTACTGTTTATAACCAACATAGATACTACTTAAAGAGCTGAATTGTTACAAGCATTCTTTCCTGCCAACCTGGTCCCACAACCACATCCCCAAAGAAACACACAGACACTATATTTGTTATAAAGCTATTGACAGGCAGCTTGCATTTCTTATTGGTTAGCACTATCGTAATTATTAACACATAACTACTAATCTATGTATTTCCACGTGGTTTTAGCTTACTGGGGAATTCTGGACCTGCAACTCCCTTGCCTGTTACATGATGACTTCTCAGTGTCTTCAAAGAGGAGACAGCAATTTCCTGTTTGTCCCTGCTTATATCCTGATTCTGCCCCACTACGTCACTTCCTGCCTGTTTGTAGAGACCTTTAGAGCTCTATGGTTAGCTAATGGCAGTTTCTGCCAAGGTACATCACTTTCTAGGATCACATGAAGACTCCTCTCTGCCTATACTTCCCAGAATCTTCCTTGTCTTCTAGTCCTACCTATCTATCATCTTGCCTGGCCCAACAGTGTTTTATTTACCAACCAATGAGACAAACATATATACAGAAGAACATTCCTCATCACTGAATTAAATTAAAATACAATCTACAAATAATCACTTAAGAGGGAAAAAGCAACAAAACAGTGTTACAGTTAATAAACAAGTATCTGTTATTCATAAAAGTTTCATGTAAAGAAAATTTTAGATAATGATGCCATCCATCTTAGGACAATGCCAAATATTCAAAGACTAACTTATACCAAACTTATGAAACTTCTTCCAGAAAAGTGAAGAGAGTAGAATACCTTTAAAATGCCCTTTAAACTAGAATATTCCTGATACTTAAACCAACTAAGTAAAAGTGAGAAATTATTCAGTCCTTCATGGGCTGTTAAAAAAACAAAAAACAAAAAAACAAAACAAACATGATATTTGGTGGTGAAAAAAACAGAATGTATAGGACAAGAGATGCAAGGGTCCACTCTTAACAAATAAGTAGTTCCTCTACTTTTCCCTTTAGAAGCTACCTTCTTTGCCTACTTCACAGTTAGTAGTTACTTTCCCACTAATTGACACACATAACAATCTTAGGCTAAGTGAGGAAACACTTTGATTTAGCATTTCTTCAGACTTTCAGCATCTATATTGATTCCCCAAACCCCTCCCTTGCTATGGTTAATTAGTGTTTCTTGATTTTGTGATGGGTGATGTCATTCTGTAAATATGTTTCTCTTATTGGTTAATGACTAAAGCCCTGTTGGCCAATAGGAAAGCAAGATACACAGGACAAGGAGACACGGAAGATTCTGGGAGATATAGTAGAGGAAAGTGAAGATGTGGGGACTTGAGAGAAGTCTGGACACTCGTAAGATAAGACCACGTGAAAACACTTAGATTAATAAAAATAGGTTAATATTTAAGACAGAGCTAGCCAATAAGAAACACTAGGAACAAGCCAACAGCATTGCATCTAATACAGTGTCTCTGTGTGCTATTTGGGACTGATATGGCTCTGGGACCAGGCTGGCAGGAAAACTGCTCATAACAATTTTGGAACTTGGTTCTTGATTATCAGGGTTCACAACAGGAAATGAAAATCACTCAACATGCGAGAAATGTAGTTTTAGCTGTGTTTCTCCTTTGATACAGGTGGAGAGATACAATGAAAAGCACATAGAAGACCAGATTCATTACCATTTCTGAAGAAGCTCTTCTTACTAGTGCCAATCACCGGTGATCACCTTTGGCAGGATTCCTCTTTTCCAGGACCTCTCTGCTTTCCTTTGCCATACCTTTTCCATAATTCATACTTTAAATAAGCATAACCAGCTATTAAACATTTAAATATTGATAATAGGTTAATATTTTTCCTAGTGATGAAATATTTACCTTATTCCTGAAGCCTTCTAGAATCATTAATCTAACAATAGCAATGCCTTTATTGGTCCCATGCAAACAGACAGAAAATGTATTCAATAGCAAGATGTTACTACCTCTCAACTTAGACTGTGGATAAAACTTGACCTCATTGCATCTTTCCCATAGCTATTACCAATCAATTACAGTGTGATAAAAGCTGGATTTTTTTGAGCAAGAAATTATGAGCAGTATTTTTCTATTCTGAAAATAAAAAAGGAAATAAAGAGCACAATTTATGTTTCTAGTATTTCTAAAGGACTGGATTCAGTAACTGTTACAATGACTCCAGTCTTTGCTTGACTTTGCTTCTATCATTTCAAAAATGACAATATTTAAAAATACTTTGGAGTCAGCATCCTAAAACCTTTGCTTTTGTCTCTCTTTTCCCCTGAATCTCTATCTGCTTAGCTTTTTGATTTTAAAAATTTAAACTTTGGGCTACTTTTCTTAATATTGTATGTTACTATTTAAAGGAATTATTCTATTTCTCCAGTAAATTAAGCACTGCTATAAAGCAGGTATTTTTGATAAGTGCAGCGTTTTTACTGTAATTGTTCAGAGCACTATGAGAGGAACATTATTCAGAATAACATACATAAGATATTGTGACAGAATGAGATGAAAGAACAAAGAAAGAATGGGGTATTTTCTATTTACAGATAAAAAGTCGATATCACTTATGGTACTGTTATTTCATAAGATTTATTTTTAACAAATTCTGCATGTTAGCAAATATTAGAGAGTGAAAACTGTGATGGCTATGTGTATAGGACAAACTCCCAAATTTATATAAAGCCAAGAAGATGATTTTGTTTGATTAAACAGCTATAATATTAGTAATTCTGAGATGTGAATTGGAGGCAAGATAATGATATTCATGAACATTATTGAAGCTCTAACTGAAAATGACTACTTAGTAAATGGCAACCAGTGCAAAAAAAAATTAGGAAAATGGCTGTTCTATTTTTTGTAATTACCCATGGCAGGCTATGAGGGAGCTAATATATTTAAATACTAAAACTTAAAAATGTTAGATGACCTTTTGATACTTTAACTGATGAAGTACGTTAGTAAAACACAAGACTTTAATTTATTTATTTTTATAATCAAAGATAAACAACTGCCATTAGACTACCTGGCTTCATTCCCATGGGAAAATTACAACACTAAAAAAAACCTTTTACTGTTATCATGTAAGTCACCAACATGGGGGACACTCATCAGTGGAACTGTCTACAAGTTGTGCATGAAACTTTAGTTAGTCTGGGTTTAGTAGTTTACATGTCAGGATGTTTTGTTTTATTTTCTAATAATGTTAACTTACCTTTGAACTTCTTGATTTCATTTTTTTAATAGCGGAGCAATAGTCCATTATGTAAATGTCCACATTTTTCTTATCTATTCAAAAGCATGAACTCCTAAGCTGCTTCCAACCTGATTACAAAAAGAGCAATGGTGAACTTGATGAGCAAGTATCTCTGTAGTGTGATGTAGAGTGGTACAGATGGATCTTAAGGTAGATGTATTTCCAGCTTCTTGAAGGAACCACCACACTGATTTCCACAGTGGCTCTACAAGTTTGCCCTCCCACCAGCAATGGGTGAGTGTTCTCTTTTCCCCACACCCTCACCAGCATGAGCTGTCACTTGTTTCATTGATCTGGATCATTCTGCCTGGTGTAAGATGAAATCTGAAAGTAAGTGTGATTTGCATTTCCCTGATGACTAAGGCTGTGAACATTACTTTAACCAGCTGAGGGTGAGAATGAGTAAATCGTAGTGGAGAAAAGGAAGGATAGTGTGATTCACCTACTTGTGTCCTAGTGGGGTCACAGTGTTGTAGGTAGAAAGTGTTTTTAGGTAATGAGGTGCCTTTCTCAAAGGGATGGCGAAGGGAGAAAAGCTGGTCTATCAACAAAGTTTGACTGAGTTCTCAGGGAATAGAGTTGGAAGACAGTCTCTAGTAAGTTGTCTGGGCTGGAGACAGTAACAGGAGAATTGCCATTGAGGACAGTCAAGAGAGTGAAATGCCTTTCCTCCTTCCCAGGCCAGTGTGGACACTGGGTCCCAGGCAGACCATATTTCTAAGTATCAGTAGTTGACATAAACGAGTGGGGATGGGCAGGAGAGTGTGCCAATGGGGGCCCACAGGAAGAAGGAATCTGGGTGTGTTCATTGCAAAGTTTTGTAGAGTCCCTGGGAATGCAGGCAGAGAGGACAGTCAGGCCTCTTCAAGTGTTCTGCTACAGAGATGAGACTGGGAAAATTGCAGTGGACCACAGGGAAGAGAGCAAAGGTGGTCTACCTGCTTCCCAGGTAGAAAATGCCTTCCAGAATACACAAAAATGTAGGGGAGAAGGGAAAGCTGGGCTAGCAGATACATTGTTCAGAGGAGCCCTCCCAGAATGCAGGTAGAGAGAGGCAATGGGCCTGTGAAAGTGGTTAATTGCTACAGGGCTGAGTATAAAACTCCTGTTACATCTTTAAAGCATGCTCTATTGTGAGTATCTAGTTTATTGTTTCTCTACCTCCAATGCATAATGTCCATTCAAAATCTTTCAAAACTCTGCTATTTCTACAACAGATATGGTGGTTATTTGTTTTGTAAGAGATCAACAAAACTGTTCTCATTAGTGATAAGTGGGAAGTACATATTTGCAAATTCTCTCCAACTATAAGAATTGCTTTATGGGAGAATTAACTATTGTTCCCAGGCTCCATAATAGAAAGAGAAAATGCAGTTGAGTCAACAAATGAGTGAATTCGTAAACTTTCTAAGTTTCTTCACCTTTTATTGCCTTGGAAATTGTGGTGGTTTGAATAGGAAAGGCCCCTATAGACTCATGTGTTTGAATGGTTGGCCCATACGAAGTGGCACTACTAGGAGATGTGGCATTGGTGTAGATATGGTCTTGTTGGAGGAAGTGTGTCACTGCAGGGGTGGGCTTTGGATCTCATAAGCTCAAGCTATGCCTAGTGTGTCACATAGTCTCTCTCTGATGTCTGCAGATCAAGATGTAGAACTCTCAGCTCCATCTTTAGCACAATGTCTGCCTGCATACCTCCATGTTTCCAGCCCCAGTGAAATGTTTTCCTATATAAAAGTTGCCATGGTCATCATGTCTCTTCACAGCAATTACACCCTAACTAAGGAAGAGATAAACAATGAAATACAAAAAAAATCTCAATGTATTTGGGACTCAGATTCTGACCAGGTCAGTAAAATGTATTCCCCAACAAATAATCTGAGCAACAGTGGAAAGGCTACCTTAAATGCCCTTCCCTGATAAGGAGATTGATAACTAACTTATATATCATCATAGAACCCTCACCTAGAAGCTGATGGAAGCAGAAGCAGATACCCACAGCTAAACACTGAGCGAAACTCTTAGAATTTAGTTCCAGAGTGGGAGGAGCGATAAGAAAAGAGGGCAAGACCAGGGTACAGAAACCCACAGAGACAGCTGACCTGAACAAGGGAGAGCTCATGGACCCCAGACTGATAGCTGGGAATCCAGCACAGGACTGACTCAGACTCCCTGACAATGGGTCTCAGTTAGAAGGCTTGGGCAGTCTAAGGGACCTCAGGCATTAGAACCAGGATGTATCCCTGGTTCATGACTGGACTTTGGGAGCACATTCTCCATGGAGAGATACTCTGTTAGCCTAGAGGCAGGAGGGAGGGCCTATGCCCTGCTCCAAATGACTTGGCAGCAACTCTTCAGAAGCATGTTTCATATGTCCCATGGTTCCATAGCCTTCTGCATGTGCACTTAAAGGTCACCATGCTGACCACTGTTGGACCGGACAGACAGTGAGAAGAACACGGGGTATTTATGAATTAGACCTGAAAGTGGTATCACTTTCATTCACATTCTGTTGGCTGAAACTCAATCACATGACGAAGTTTAACAGGACGAGAAGCTGGTAAATTTGTTCTGTGTGTGCCAGAAAAAAGCATAATTTAGAACTGCTAAATGGCTGCTAGGGACTCTACATTTAACATGATACTGACAGGTTCTTTTAAAAAAAAAAAACAAGCAAACTCCAGTTTTCTTTGTTTCAAAATCAGAGTCAAGAAACAAAAAGTCTACAGTTATCAATTATTCCATTTTTCCCTTCCGAATCTATGCATTTTCATTTGAAAGCTGATAGCTCTGTGAAAATGAGAAGGAATCTTCACCTTGGAGTCAATTCCAAGAAAAATAATATGTGGGGTTAAGACCAGCTTCCTTCTCACATGGTGATCCTCATTGATGCGATTACATTCCTGATAAAAGCAAATGGCAAGGCTCAATTTTGTATCTGGGTTGTGGAGAATGTGGAGGTGTCTCATGTGGGCCTACCAACTGAATCTATGTGTTTAGCAACAAAATTATTGGTAAAACACAAATTTCAACCTATGTGAGGCAGAGAAATCAAATTAGCACCTGTATGGGGGAGGGAGTGATGTCCAAGCACTTACCTGTCACACACCAGCCCTGAATGGAGCACAAAGGACAGAACAAAACAAAACCAAACAAAAACCAACCAAACAACAAACCTTCGCTGACAGTTATACCTTTGCAGTGTCTCTTTCTCTGTGTTCGTTCATTCTTTCGTTCTTCCTCCTTTCTTTCTTCCTCTCTTTTTTTTCTTACCTGTTAAAAGAAAAAGTAGCATTCCATATTTAATTAGGTTCAGAGACAGTACTGGTACTGCCACTCATCTTGTTTTTATGAATCAGAGCCTCTCTGTTTCTCATAGCCTCTTTATTTTTAATAATGCACTGCTATAAATAAGGAGAAAAATCTATGTAAATAAAGGGCGGCTGCAACACAGAGGGTAAATGACATCCAGTTTCACGCTGTTTCTCTCCATGCTTCGGAATATTCTTCTGAATCATGTGAGGCACAGTTTTATTTCATATTAAGAAATCAGTTATTCTAAGCAGGTTTGGTTGAAAGGCAGAACCTTCCTCCATATTAATCTGAATAACTCTTCTGTGTCTCTATGAAATGATGACTTTTGATTTTCTAGGTTATGAGATAGAACTCATGGGATCAGACTTCAATAATGACTTATTAAACATCAGTACAGATTTTTTGCA
Organism: Phodopus roborovskii; assembly: GCF_943737965.1. Classification (NCBI taxonomy): domain Eukaryota; kingdom Metazoa; phylum Chordata; class Mammalia; order Rodentia; family Cricetidae; genus Phodopus; species Phodopus roborovskii. The sequence goes on from NW_026125397.1 coordinate 13,571,194, forward strand.
TCATGTATGTCTCTTGTTTGTTTTTTATGCATTTTTATTTTATTTTAGATGATACGATGATTACATCCTTCTTCCCTTCTCTTTTCTACATAGCATCTCTTCTGTACTTTTCCAAATCCATGGGCCCCCTTTTTTTAATTATTGACATTATAAATAATATATATATATATACACACACACACAAGTATACACACACACACACACTATATATATAAATATATATATTTATATATATAGTGTGCAACCCACTCAGTCTATATAATGTTATCAGTGCACATGTCTTAAAGGCACTATTCCTCTTGCTCTCAGCCTCTCAGCATTCCTTAGTTGCCTGTGGTCATTTTATGTAGTGTTGAAGCTTCCTGGCCTTTCTCCCTTCCACACCAGCATGCCTAATGTTGAGCTCATTTTTAGGCAGCCATGTTGATGAGAATTCATGGGTGTAGCTTATCTGAACATGCTAGGAGACAGCCTCAAAGGAAACTTTCTATTCTTCTGGCTCTTAAAATTGTTTAGCCCGCTCCCCTTTTTCCTGAATAGATACCAGAGCCTTTGGGTGTTCAAAACGCATAATGGGAAATGTGGCTTTTGTATTAAAATATGTAAATGAGCCATAACCTCCACATCTAATATTCAGGCTCTCACTTCACCAATTCTCCTTTCTAAACTGTAGCTTATCTGTATCTCTTTCCGTAATATACAGGGAAGGCAGGTGAGTGTCATAATCTTACTATTATCCTAGGGTTCAAAAGCCAGAGCCTGTTACCTTAGTTTTCACACCTGCCTCTAATTTCATCACCTACTGTGACTGTTGCTCAACACAAAAATAACTCAAGGAGTCTTCATCTTCAAGGCAAAAAAAAAAAAAAAAAAAAAAAAAAAAGTGGAATTCTTAAAAAGGAAGCTTACTTGGAGAATTTCAACTACTCTGACATATCTCCAAGGGGGGAAAAAGAACTAAAAAGCTATTTTTCAAGTGATTAACATTGATTAATTCACAACTAAGATAACGATTTGCATAATTTTAGAATATGTAATTAACTCCAAGATTTGTCTGAGCACTTCAGACATAAAGAATAAGTTTTTTGAGGTTTTCTCTTTCCTGAGTCAATTTACTATTTATACTCATACTTAATCTAGCTAACTGGCAGTGGCCTGAGCAACGCTGGTTAAAGGCAGAAGCCGGAGTTTGAAGGGTAAGAGGCTTTGCTTTGCAGTCACAAATCTAAACTTAAATCATAACCCTATACTATCACCTACTACTTTAACCTGAATAATACCTTGATCTCTCCAAAATGTTCACTTTCTCAAAAAATTAGAGATTGCAAATAGTAGTTGTAGTAGTAGTTGTAGTTATAATAGTAATGGTACTACTGCTACTACATCTACTAATGATGAGGAGTAATTATAGTCACAACAGGCAGCGCACAGTGATACATGCCTTCGATTCTAGTTTACCTAGTCAACCTAGTTTACATAGCAAGACTCAGACTTTCCAGAGCTACCAAGTGAGACCCTGTATCCCCAAGGGAAAACAGAACTGCAGAAAGGTCATAATTATTAAATGAAATAATGTAGGTTACTTTCTCAGTGTATGATCACACAATTAATCAGATTCTGACACAATTACTCTCCTGATGATGATAACTTGCAATGAGTTTAACAATGCCTCTATGTAGATTTCAAAGACGTGATCAATCCACACATAGTATTTCACTCAGTACTGCAAATGGCAGGCTAGAGGAAGTCCGGGTGAGATAGGAAGGGGAACCCAAGATCTTGCCCTCCAGAGTGTGTTCTCATTTCACACAGGCATATGTGAAAGCATAGTGATGATAATAGATACATTATATAGAAGATGCCTTTGATTGATAAATGGGAAGCACAGGGAATATGGCATGGCTGAGAGGTGGAAATTTCAGAATGAACTCCATGAACATTGTAACTGACTATTTAAGTTGGTTCTTAAAATGATAGCTTACATCTATCTGGCAGGCCCAGGCTTAAAGAACTCTACTTCCCATGTAATTTGGGGATCTCTTAAAAAGTTAGAATACAAAAATAGAAATAAAATTAGAAATGCCTCTATTTATATAGGTAAGGAAAAGGTATTCATTCAGTTTAGGATCTCAAAGCATAAGCTTTATTAGCTTCTTGGCATGTCTACTTCTGGGATTTATAGTATATCAAAGCAAAGATGACACAGTGGACATTCCAAGTCTGATAGGATCATTCCAAACTCTCAATGTACTTCAGGGAAGGATAAAATCTAGGACATATTTATTTCTTTTCTCTGCCCATTTGTGCCTACTTTCCCATTTCATAGCCTAGGTAACTACACTTTAGTGCTGAAAAAAAGAAAATAACATATTCATAGGTGTGAAATTCTTATTAACACTATTATCATCATTTTAATTATAACAAAGGGAAATTATAAAGTGTGTCCCACACACATAAAGAAAACAAGTAGCAGTAGATTTCTCTGTCAAATATGTCTGATTATACAAACTCTCATCCCTACATATATTCTCCTGTCATTAAGACAACATAATAGTGAACCCTCATATGTACAACAATAATTGGGCTGAGAAAGAAAATCAAGGAAAGAAACCCTTCACAATAACCATGTATAATATAAAATATCTTTGTGCAACTCTGACCAAGCAAGTAAAAGACCTGTGTGGCAAGAATCTCAAGTCTTTGAAGAGAGAAATTGGAGAAAATATTAGAAGATGAAAAGATTTTCCATGCTCATGGGTTGGTAGGATTAACAGCAGAAATGGTCATCTTACAAAAAAGTAATCTACAGATTCAAAGCAATACCCATCAAAATTCCAACATAATTCCTGAGATATCAATATTTCTTATTTCATGCTGTACTATAGAGCTATAGTAATAAAAACATGTGGTATTGGCTAAAAACATACAGGTTGATCAATGGGATTAAGCTGAAGATGTAAATCCATACACCTATGGACACCTGAATTTTGACAAAATTATACAGTGGAAGAAATAAAGCATCTTTGATAAATGGTTCACATCTAATTAGATGTTGGCATATAGAAGGATGCAAATATCTATCATCCTGCACAAAACTCAAGTCCAAGTTGATCAAAGACCTCAACATAAAACCAGATAGAAAATAAAATTGAACCAGATGGAAGAGAAAGTAGGGAATAGCCCTAAACACATTGACTTCCTGACTTCCTAAACACAGAGAACTTCCTGAACAGAACACCAATAATACAGACACTGAGATCCATAATTAATAAATAGGACTTCATGAGACTCAAAAGCTTCTGTGAGGCCAAGAACCATAAATAGGACAAAATGGCAGCCCTGAGAATGGTAAAAAATCTTCACCAACCCACATCTGACAGAGAGCTAATATCCAAAATATACAAAAAACTCAAGAAACTAGAGTTTTAAAAAATCAAATAATACAATTTTTAAAAACGGGTATAGATCTAAACAGAATTTTCAACAGGAGAATCTCAAATGGCTGAGAAACATTTAAATATTCAACATCCTTAGCCAACAGGGAAATGCAAACCAAAATGATTCTGAGATTCTATTTTACACCTGTAAGAATGGCTAGTATGAAAAACACAGTGACAAGTCAGGCTGGTGAGGATGTGGAGTAAGGGAACATTCCTCTATTGCTGGGGGGAACGAAACTTGTGCAGCCACTTTGGAAATTCATATGGTGGTTTCTCAGAAAATTGGGGATTGATATACCTCCAGAAAGACCAGGTTACTATGGAATAATGCTTCCAGTGGATGGAGTCAGGGGCAGAGGGAGGTGGTGGTGAGAGACTGGGAGGGGAAACTGTGGTTGGGATGTAAAAAAATAAGAATGAAAAAATATTTTTCTTTAAATATTGTCATTTGGAGAACATAATATACATATAAATTTCTTGAACAAAAATATGTAAGAAATATAATCAACAATAGGAAAATAATAACATTAATGAGCAAAATATTTGAACACAGATTTTATTTTTAAAAAGGGGTATCTAAAATGCACAGCACATTGTCTTCAAAGTCTTTAGCATAGACCTTCAAGTTAATTCATAATGAAATAACTGTTTCTAATAGAATTGACCAGAGTAAAATGATTTGACTTTAAGAAGTGTTGGAAAAAGCTTGAAATAACTGAAAATTCTATGCCCTGCTGGAAAGTGTGAAATATATGACAACAAATTATGGAAAACATTTTCTCAGTTCTTTAGGAAGTTAATAATTAAGCCTTTTATGCAAATGTGCCAATAAAAGTCTTGTGCCTATATGTCCTCTGCAGATTTATTTGAAAATGACCCAAATGCCCATAAAAATGAAAGTACATAGCTGGCAGGTGATGGCACACACTTTTAATCCCAGGACTTGGGTGGCAGAGGAAGAGAAAAGTTAATTGTAATATATTATGACTAAATAAAAAAAATAAAAATATTCATAATTTAGAAGAGAGTTTATATAAAAACGTAATAATCAAACCTAATTATATACATGCTATATTTAAAGTTCCTGCCTGTCTAACTACTTCAGCTATTTCTAACTGCTATTTTAAATGTCTTTTAAAAATGCTGACTGGGTAGATGTCTAGATCAGATAGACAGACTCAACCAACTGATCAACTGAAGTCAAACCATCTGATGGTTCACATGGTCAGTCTGGTCAGCGTCACTGCAGGCAGATCCATCTGTGAGGTAGACAGACTTTCCTTGGTTTGTTTCTGATCACATTTCTCTGCCAAACTGTTTTTCTACCTTCAAGCATTTATTCTTTTGAGTTAGAGTTATGGCATGCATCTGTTTAGGAGTCCATTTTCAGAGCTGTAAAACTTACCAAAAGAAAATGACACCTTCTCAAAAGTAGTTCTGGAATTCTAGACTAGAGTAAACAGGAAAAAGAAGTAAAAGACACATAAATTAGAAGAAACTTCAATGTGACACCACCTGCAGAAGACATAAACTTGTGTATGAACCCACCAGAACTTTAAATTTTAAGTGAATTACAAATTAATCACTATATTAAAAATTAAATGAATATAGCAAAAGCATATTATCAGGAATATTAATTAAGAAGGAAACTTATTTGTAATTGCTACAAAAAACAATGAACAAATTTAATCAAAGAAGTGATCTCCACAATGTAACATCTTCATAAAAATGATAAAATATTGACCAAAGAAATTAAAGAAGACCTCCCCAACAGAAGAAAAAATATGGTCAATTACAACTAGATTCGATATTGTTGAAATATGCAGACTACCTGGACCAACATACAGATTTAGGTAAATCCCTATCATACTACCACTAACAGTTTTCACAGAAGTAGAAAAAAGTAAAAAAAAAGGTGCACATAACTAAACACATTTTTTAAAATGCCAAAACTATGATAGGGTGAAAGATATAACGGGGGTGGGGGTGTAATGTTATAATGTGCTATAAAACTGAAGTAATCTGAATAGCAACATGATGGCATAAAACCAGGCAGGAACAGAACAGAAAACAGGAAAGTAGGTCTACTGATCTATGTAAAACTGATCTTTGACAAATTGCTGAGGACATCCATGGATGTTCAGATGTAAGAAATAAAATGAGATAGAAGGTCAAATGAGCAGGCCAGAGAGATAGCTCATCGGGGAAAGGTATTTGCTGCCAAGCTTGATGTCCTGAACTCCATCCCAAGACCCACATGATAGAGACAAAAATGGATTCTACAAATCTCATCCGAAATCCACATGTGCACAACAGATAAGTAAATAAAGGTAATCATGTCTTTAAAAATAGATTAACAAAAGAGAAATTGTATTGAAAACTGCAAGAAAGAAGAGGAAGAATGTTGGGGGAAAGAAGAACATGGTTAAACAAAATGGAGGATACAAGAAAACACCATATAGAAACTGGCTATTCTGTAATCCAATTAAAAAATATAAAATAGCTAAATATGTGGCTCTTAGAGGTAGTAGGTTATGCACCCAAATCTCCAGTGTTACTTGGAGGATACCTCTATAGGAGTTTGTCAAAGAGTTCCTAAAGACACACCCAAATAATGTAGTTTTGTTTTGCCATTCTTTTGGTTGTCCAACAGAACTATACAATATGATCTTATTACTGAAGATTGCAAGATTCAGAGAAATCAAGGTGGAATTGAGCTGGAAGCCTCCTGCCTGACCACTAGCTTTCAAAGTATCAGAAAATGCTATGAAGGCCCTTTGTTGGGGAAGGGGGCATCAACAATCTTACTCATCTGTACAAGCTACAAACATCCATATCACTCTGCCAGGCAAGATATGTCCAGTTTTGCAGAAGTGACATGACTATTATAGCAGTAATCAGTCATCCTCTGGTTGGATGTGAGGTCCATTCCCGATAAAGAAATCTGTAACTTGCATTACACATTTGGTCAATAACTCATTCCTGCAGAGGTCATAGGCTATAATGTTTAACTTGCACTAGACTGACATAGAATCAAATTACTTTCTAAATGTCTACATTTGTTGCCATAGATAAATGCTGCTCTCAGCTTTAATTAGTGAAGCATCTCTTTGCAGTGAAGGGCAGAGATTTTAGAGTTTATACTCAAGATGCTGAGAATAAGTGATGGCTGATGGCTTAACTCTTAGCAATAGACTTACACAACCTGCTCTGAACCTCAGCTAATGTTGAAAGAGAGAGAGCAGAGGAAATATAAGAGCCAGAATGTAGGTAAAAGTGAGAACTATCATTCTCTAGGCACAACACAACTATTGCTATCAAAAACTCATAGCAGTCACAGTTATTTGCACAGGGTCTGTACAAAACTTGTCCTGTGTTATAATTAGATCATTGAAGATGGAGAGTCATTGTTGTTAGATTGTTGAAGATGGAGAGTCACTGTCTTCAATTATGTATCTACTGGAGATTCCACCATCAGGCCCCAAAGGATAATTCCCAACTCTGTATCACAGAGTGCTGAATAAGCTTATTGAGACGCATACAAAATAAATAAAACAAAAAAGCATGTGTGTGGGGAATAAATTTACAGAGAAGGGAGGGGATAGTCAAGGTGGAAGGAAGATAAGAGAGTGCAGGAGTAAAAGAAGTCACAGTACATTAAATATAGGGATGGGATTGTCAATAGACAAAATTAATTAATAAAAGACAATATGCAGTTCACAAGGCTACAAAAAGAGATTTTGAAAGCTTTCACCATAAAGAAATGATAAGATAATGGTGAATAATCTTTTCAATGAATGTCTCTTTACAAGATCCAAAAAGTTTAAAGAACTCAAAAACAAAGAGTCAAAGAAAAATAAATAATCCATTCAAAAAGTGGGTCTAGGAATTGAATAGAAAGTTCTTAAAAGTAAAAAAAAAAAAGCAGGTAAATGGATGAGCCTGGAAAAGATTATATTGAGTATTGAGAGAGGTAACGCAAACCTAGGAAGATAAATTATAAGTTCTCTTTCTTCTAAAGCTCCTCACATAGAATCTTCAGATGTGAACACATCCCTGGCGTAACTGTAGAAACCAGGAAAGAGAAGAGGGATCACTGTTGGGGTTGGAGTACAGGGTTAGTAAGAGAGAGAACAGCAGGGTTGAAATGATCTGAAAGGGGATGTGAGCAAAACAAATGTGATATTCTAATTAGAGAGGGGGGGGGAGATAAAACAAAAGAATGGGGAAATAACATTAAGGATGTCTGAGAAAGTGATGAATCATGCTATCATCTATCTACCCAAAATTGGGTACCTGCAAGTTGGTGTAAATGTACATACAGTTGTTTCAAATGTAATTTTTACATCTGTGCTGACAACACTTCCTTAAAAAGCTAGCAACATCTAACAAAGTCCTGAGTACTAAATGTGGGAAGATGCCTTTTCAGTTGTTGGTCAGAGTTATTCAAGAGACACGCAAAACATAGACTAGTGCTATTGCACTTGATTGCCCCCAAGATGTGGAAGGTAAGTCCCTATTGCTGAAGACATCCCTAGGGCCCCTGGGCTAGAATTCACCTGAATGCCTTCTCCTTGAGGTCTAGCTTTCATGATACTAGAAAACCCTATGAGGCTTCCAAAATAGGGAAGCAACCAATAGTCTACCCAGATATGTCACAATAAAATAACCTCATTTTATTGTTGTTTTGTTATTATAATTTCTATTGGCTTAGAAGAGATGTTGCAGTAGACCAGCCAAGTCTGATTTCCCCACCTGTGCTGTTGTCGGCCCTCCAAGGCTAGCAGCAACAGATAGTGTTTTTGCAAAGTGCAGCAAGCTTTAGGCCTATGCAGAAGTAACTTTTAATACTGTAGTTCACTGTCGGTCCTCGATAAGTCCATATTCATAACAGAAGGATGGTGAAGATAGATTTATAAAGCTTCAAGAATAATGTAAAATGAATACTAGATAGTGTTTTCTTTCATACCCAGAATTCATCATTTGCTCATGGAATACGTGTGGAGGAAAGGTGGCCTCGCATTGTTACAGCAACTTCATTTTTACTCGCTCTGCTGGCTGTGAGTCTGTTCCAAGCTCCAGCGAGAGAGGCATCTGCCCACTCGGGGCCTCTCCTGCCCAATCTGCCCAAGTCCCCCCCCCCACCCCCATCTCAGACCTTCCCAGGGGCCGGGGAGTGACGGGCACTCTGCACGTGGCCCCGCTGATGAGCTTCCCCCGCCCACCAACAACTTCATTTTTAAAGAGGAGGATTATCGTCTTTGTGATACCCTTTTTCTTTTGCCCATCAGTTTTGGCAAGTGTTAGTGTCATTTGGTCTCGTTGCCCCATCTAAGCAGCTGTGTGTCTTTCTCTCCATAGTGGAGAATCAGTCATTGGCCATTGTTTCTCACTGTGCTTAACTGGGAAGGAATGTCTACAGGTACATCAACCCCTGGAGTTAGCCGAAACTTCTTTGTTATTGACATATCCCCCTTGGGCAAATTTCTCCGTCTTGCTAACTCAATCTTTCACATATAAAGCACATCTTAAGAAATTTTTGTTTTACATTTCTTAACATGCATTATGCATACGAAGAATCATGCCTGGCATAAAACAAGTACTCACAAATAATTGCTGTTATTATTTCTCATGTACCTTTTGTTGCCTCAAGCCAGCAATTAGCAGCCCCTTACTGGAGGTACCTGATATCCTATTTAGATTCCTGATAATAGAAGAATTGGTGCAGACAGAGGATGCTAAGAATCCAACTATTGTGTAACCCAGCATCATTATTTATTCATTGAAGAAAAAGAGAAGTAAAATAGACTCAGAGAAAACAGTTTGTGATAGTGCAGAAACTACACATCTTGTCTGTTTGCTGCTCAGTATTGATTTTATTGCTCTACTGTGATGTCAGAAGTAAAGTTTGAAAACAAGGTGAAGGAGAAAGGATCATGAAGTTCCACTTGACAATACTTCAAGAGTGAGGTAGGATAGGAGGCATAAAAACCATGAACCATGCATGTTTTTTAGCACAAAATCCTAGTCCTGGAGGTGACTAACTCTGCCTCTCCTGCATTTTCTACAGTCTGTCTGGCCTATAAATCCTTCTTCTGAATATATTCTAAATTTTCAACATCTCATTATCATTGTTGATGGACCTCTGGTCGATTCCTCCCTTTTTCCCCTTGGATTTCAATAGCATCCTTGAGTTGAGCTTCATTTTTAACATAGCAGCCTGAATGCTCTTTCTATATCATGTCTCTGCCTACACTTTGAAAGCTCCAGGAGCCACCAGCTCCTAGCTACTAAAAATCTAAATTTTAAAATGCTGTCTACCCAGACTAAGACTTTGGCACTTGTTGATCCTCCTCAGAAATCTCTCCCCCCAAATCTGGGCACAAGCAGAACTTTACCTTCTGATCTGGATTGCAAACTATCAGAGCATGAACTGTCATCCTCTGCAATTATTTATCTCAGCCATAATACTTTGCAATACCTCTATTTTTGACTGAAGGTATATAACATCCACTATCCCACTGAAATATATCTTGAAGCCAATCTTAGGATTATAATGCAAAACCTGTTAATGGACACTACCTTTTCCTCAAAATATGCTTGTTGCCTCCATATCAATAATTGGCAAATCTCCTTGTTTCTCTAGGGGAAGATAGAAATGTTTATGTTTGCCTGATGTGTTTTATGCATTCACATACAAACATATATTTTGTTATACTTGAAGAACAAATGAGATGCTATATATATATATACTACTTTTATATGTGAACATATATGATTGAAGTTAGCAAACTAGTAAATTAATTTTCTACTTTTATATCATACACTGAGACACTTTTTATATGTTTCTGAGTCACTCAACTGGTTATCAACATATGGGTCATGACCCCACTGGGGATTTCATATAGGATATGGTATATATTAGATATATACATTTTAATTAATCACAATAGCAAAATTACAGTAATGAAGTAGGAAAAAAAACCTTTATGGTTGGGGCTTACCACAATGTGAGGAGCTGTATTGAAGGGTTGCGGCATCAGGAAGGTTGAGAACCACTGTTAAAGCAAGCACAAGATGAAATTGTGTTATTTGCTTCATTAAAAATATTTGTAGTCACTTGACATTTCAAAGCAGTTAGTTCTTCTAACCCATGGAGGGACACTAGGTCTTTACATAAATTATTTCAGATTTGTGGATCTCAACCTCCCATATATAAACCTACCAATTTTATAGGGCATAAATTGTACTGTAAATTCTAATTGCTACAAGACGACTGAACCAAGCAGCCAGAAAGTCACAGAGAAAGTGCACAGAAGTCACAGAATATAGTTACTTACTAATTTCAAATGAAAGTTGGAGAAGTTTGGATCTCACTGAAGTGTTAAATTAGAACTTAGCTATTGGCTGTATAAAAGTAAGTCAGACTGTGTGGAGGAAAATTCGCTGTTAGAAAAAAAGAAATTCTCTTCAGAGAGAAGATTACAGAAGACCAATGAGAGGAAATTGATTGATGAGAAAGCAGCTGTATTTGCCATCTGCACTCTCTCAAGAGACAACCCTAAGCAGTACAACCACAGCAGATTTCCACCTCTCAGTTCTGAACACAAGAAAAGAAAACCCTGCCTCTGTACTTGGTCTATTTACATCATTCTCTCTGGCTTCAAAGAGAGGATTCTGTGAAAGAGACCTTTGTGCAACTTCGTAAAAGGAGAGAAGGATGCCGAGGGGGCAGAGAACATCTGCAAATACACACTGCTGTCAGAAGGAAGGAGTAGAGGGACATTCAATAACAATGATTGTATAATTAAAAATACAGTTATTAGAATAAGACAATATAAGATGGATATCCCAGCAGCAATATGAAGAAAGCACAAGAGTACATGTTTTGCTTCCAGATGGAAGAATAGTTATTTGTTATGCTAATATAACATTTAATAGGCTTGTGAGTTGAATGGTAGAACTGATTAGAATTAAAAGAAAATAGATGGTGTTACTAGGTAGTCTGGTGTGGTCAGAGTTTTTTTCTTATCACAGGCCAAAATATTGTCAGATTTTTTACATGGATGCTGGATTAGGGGTTGAAATGTTGTTTCTACCTTTGGTTAGGAGCAGGAAACTGACACAGTTCCACAGATTCCACATTTCGTCTTTGGTCAATCCGGGGAATAAAAATTGCTTTCTAATGTGATCATTCAAGTGTGATGGGAATAAAAACAAATGGTGACTTCCAATATCTAAGATTCTCTCTTAATTATCCAGAATAGCCCCAAGTCAGAGCAAGAGAGGGGACAATTTGATAGGAAATGAAGAAGCTTGTTATGAACGGGTCCTGTGTGAGCTATGGGTGGAAATTTAGTATTATATGACCAGAAAAAGCTGGAGGTTAGGAAATGAACTTCCCCAGAATACTGAACACCAACAGAGAACAGTTTCTATTTGAGCTTCTGGATAGCTTTGCACACAACATGGCACATAGTTGCAATGTATGCAAATATCATTATTGATCATACATACATCATTTATCACCATGTATGTCTTTTAATTGAACTATTAGTGTCATGTTTCAGAAAAAAGAAAACAAAGACTTAGTGAAATGGAAGCTATTTTCTGAATTGGATGTAGACAAGAGACAGGATGATGGTTACATTGTGTTATGTGCTCCTGGGTTCCCCACACTTCTGTAGACAGTACAGTTGATCAAGGACTAGGGATGGCAAGGGAAAAGGAAGTGAGGTCAAGGAGACTCCAGGAACACAGATTCATGACTCAGAATGAAGTGAGCATGAATTTTGGGTCAGCATTATCTTGAGAGTTTGTCCTGCCTTTTAAGTACAACAGCCAAGGGGATGTAACTTGAAACCTTGGTGGAGTGGTTCACATTCGATGTCACATAAGCAGCCATCAATCATCCAAAGCTTCGTAGTCTTTCTCTTTGTTGTTTTATTGACTTATATCATATTTGATTAATCTTTGAATAATTTTATTGGTCTTCATTCTCATGACAATCTTCTAAAATTATGCAGCACTTTAAGAATAGTGTGTGTGTGTGTGTGTGTGTGTGTGTGTGTGTGTGTGTGTGTGATAATCTAAGCAGTCTGTTGGATCTCTGATCCCATCATGTGGTCTCAGAGATCAAACTCACTTTGGCAAGATTGCCAGCAGACACCTTAATTCACTGAACCACCTATATGGTGCCTTTAAGTCCAGATGGGACATATTTTAACATCTAAGTATCTGGGAGAAGTCTTAAGATATGCAATTAGACTGACATTTATAGACTGATAAGCTTGAAGTCTTGCCTAGGTGGAAGGAGATTCAGAGTGAGAACAGATGCAAACATGAGTTTGTAAGCAGAAACAGAATTGGTTTCCAAGCATGATTACCCAAGCAATTAATGAATTCATACACATAGCAAAGCTGACATGTAAACACACTTTTACCAGTATAAGAAATAAGGTTCACACTCTAAAGAAAGAGATGAATTATTAAATGATGGAGGGACGTGGTTTGGGAGCAATGGAGAACATGGTTGTAATGGACTCCAGGGGTGGGAACCATAGTGAAGCTTCCAGGTGAAAACAGAAGGTCACTTCCAGCTCCAGTCATAGTGTGAAAATGTAGGTCTATACCCACATAGAGCCTGCATAGTTCCTCACTCCATTTGAAGTAATTAGAGTCCAACTATTCCAGATGCATCTCAAAGATGCAAAACAGTGAAGATAGTTAATTGTTTTCCTTGTATGAGTTTACTATATTGTTCTATATTGCTTTAATTTAATCATTCAAAGTAATCTGATGACAATGTATACTTTATTGCATCGGGAGTGGTCCATTAAAAATAATTTCTAGCTCTAGAAAAGAAGCTTAATGTCCAGAAGAAGCCTCACAAATGCTCTAAGCTAAGATCAGTGATTTTTGTTTGTTTCTTTCTTTGTTTGTTTTTTTTAAGATTTGTGTACTATATTATGGAAAAAGCATAACAAATGTAGCTTAGAGGTATGGTTAGTTTTGCTAGTTGCTTCTGGAATAAGTTCACATGGTTGAATGGATGTTATTTGAGCAAAGGGGATGAGCTTTATATGCAGAGAGAAAATAAGAGGAAAGCCAGATCAGTTGATTTTGGTTGAAAAGGTCTACGATCCTAGCTACTAGGAGGCAGATACAGGACAGCAACTTCAAGCTAGCCTGGGCAATTCAGTGGGATGGTGTCTCAAAATTTTTAAAGGTGAAAGAGTAGCTTGAGATACATCTCTGTGGTGGCATGCTTACCTAACATCCATAAACAGATTCAGTTGCAGAAGACAGGAAGGAACTAATTAAGGAACAAAGAAGAAAGAGAGAGATACATCATGTTAAAGAGGGAAAAATAGAGGGAGAAGATAAAGGTAGTGAGGAAATGACAAACAGGACAAAGGAGGCTGGTGATGCCAAATTCACATCCCTAACAAGATGGGCAGAGAAATTATTCTTACCATGCAGCTCTAAATAGATGCTACAGGTCTCATTTCTTGGGAAGAATGATTGATTTCAAGGTTCAGTTGGGTTTGATGACACTTACCACATTCTGGTTTTGTCTCATATGTTGGCACCAAAACAATTGTCTCTGATAAATTCGGTTTAAAAATAGTAATTATTTGTGGAATTAGAAAGTCACATACATACATGCTAATGCTTGTGTACTTGTGCCCAACACTCATGCCTACACAGTACATACACACAATCTTTGAATCCAATCTGAGCCTACAGAACCATGGTTTTCCTTTTGAGCTCATAGGCGAGTTTGGGAATTGAAATCTTAAGCAATTCAGTCAAGTACTCTTGTGATTTTACAAAAGCGTGAACTACTACAGAATATATTATTCAATGCAAATACAAGCACATGAATTCCTCCAGCCACAGTTCATCTATATACAAAGAACTCCTATTTCATTAGGCTCTACTCTTCAATGAATTGTTTATGGTCACCATTGATAAGTGCTATATTTTGAAAATAGCAAACTTTAAACAAAAGAAGTAGGATTCCTCAATTCTATGATACTTGTCAAGTCTTTTTAGAACATATTCTCAAACTTCTAGAGGCCCAGGGTCACATAAAAATAGAGATTCCCAGGACTCTCATAAAGTCTTATACCCAGTTGCTTGAGATTGAACATAGATTTGTAGAGTAAGACATATCCCTGAGAATTTGAGGACTTTGAATAACACTTTCTTTTTCCTATTTAACTTATTTCTCTGTCAGTCAGCCAACCCTTGACACCATTTATTTGTCTTCTTAGCTTTCCTTTCTCTTTCAATTTTTCCTGACTTATGTAGTACCTAGTAAGTTACCATAAACATGGTGTAGTCAATAAATATCACATTTGCTTCAGTGGAGATAACCAAATAATTTGTAAGTAACAAATGATTTTGGATCACTAACACAGAAAAGTTACAAGGATATTTCCTATGAGATCTTCCTCCTTAGTTCAGGAAGTTAAGGGAAAACAAATAGTCAAATAAGTAGATGTAGAGTGTCCACTTCTGAATACATATTAGAATCCTAATTAAAGATTCAGATTTATTTTACTGAGCATGATACCAGTAATTTTATTGGGCATGATGTTTCTCTTTGTGTCCTAAATAATTAAATTGCACAGAAATATTTGAGAGCTCATAAATCCTACCCAGTGGAAACATGTGAAAGGGAAAAGACAAGGATCTGAGATCTAGAAGTGATGCAAGAGAAAGGGACCCGAACAAAGAAGAGAAAGATACACAGATACACACATGGTGATGGAAGGGAAAATGGAAACATTGTTCATGGAGAGGAAGGAATCAATGAAATTGAAAACTCCTTTCTCCAGTGCCTGCTATAAAAAGAATGAGGAAAATTCAAGTGGGATTGAGGAGAAAGCTTTTTAGATGGACTATAACCAGGCAAGGCTAAGGGGACAGCTGCTACTTCCCACTCCAGAAATAATGGAGAGATTAGAGTCCATTCCTCTTGACCTACTATGACCTAGAGAAAGAAAGATGGAAAGCCTGATGTTGAAAGGATAGCTTTATGAATGGCTATGCAGAGAGTAAAAGGAAATATAGTAGGCAGTGTGTGGATACTTTGAAAGAATAAATACCGAAGTTCTGAGTAGATAAGGGAAAATTAGTGTCAAGGAAAATCGCTACAAGAAGTTTATGGTTGAGAGTCCTCTGTTCAGCTCATAAAAGGTTTATATCTAACACCGTCCAGAGCAGACAAAAGGAAAAAAAGGTTAATGGAAAGGTTTGTACTGCATTGTCAGAATAACAAGGGATTAGAAGGTGGTGGTTGGGCATTCAGAAAGAACACTGCACAAATATTGTGGTTGTCCTTTGATTCAAGAATTGGAATGGGCTGAAATAGAATTCTTACAATGTGACAGAAAGGTATAAAAATAGTACTGAAGATCTAATGGTAAAAAAGTCTCTATTTTACTTTTTTAAAAAATCAGGAGAAACTGTAAACACAAAATTCTGCTACTCTGTGTAGCAGAAGAAAATCATTCTAAATATATTCATGTGAAAAGATAATGATAGCAAGTATTAACTTCTTAACATTTAAAAACATCAATTTTTACAAATAAATGAGCTTGAGCTGACTCT
This sequence comes from Phodopus roborovskii, assembly GCF_943737965.1. NCBI lineage: Eukaryota > Metazoa > Chordata > Mammalia > Rodentia > Cricetidae > Phodopus > Phodopus roborovskii. The sequence continues at coordinate 13,587,255 of NW_026125397.1, forward strand.
CCAGTGTTGTGAGGTGTCCTTGTAAATTGCCCATACTGTTTCCTGGAATGAAATAATGGTATACAAGCATACATATTATGAAGTCTAGCCTTTATGCCACCTTGATATGAGCTGTGATCATCTGTGAAGAAGCAATCTTTACTTGAGGAAACTTCCTTCACATTACATATCTTTGGGGACATTTTCTTAATGAATGATGATATGGGAGGAAGCAGCTGGCTGTGAGTGGTACCATCCCTGGGTAGGTGATCATTAATGCTATGAGCAAGTCATGAGGAGCAAGGCAGTAAGGCAAACAATCCCTACATGGCTTCTGCTTCAGTTCCTGTCTCCAGATTCTTGGCTTGCATCCTACTTTTACTTTCTTTGATAATGGACTGTGAGTGGAATTGTAAGCTGAAATACTTTCTGTGGTAGTTTGAAAGAGATGGCTTCATAATTTTGAGCATTTGAATACTTTGTCATCAACTGATTTGGGGAGACTTAGTGGTGTGGCTCTAATGGGGAAGTGTACCACCTAGGGTGGATTGGACAACCTCAAAAGCCACAAGCGTCCTTGGTTTATTCTCCTTGCTTCCTGTTTGTTGATGGAGATGTAAGCTCTTAGCTGCTGGTCCTCTGCAATGTTGCCAGGTCTCCCACTATAATGGTTATGGAATGTTGCCTCCTTGGAAGCACAGAACCAAATACACCTAGGCTTCCATAAATTGATCTAACCATTGTGTTTTAACACAGCTATAGAAACCTTAACTAAGACATATACACATCCTTTGAACTGTTGGATAACACTTTCTTTTCTCTTTTTTCATTTTCAGTTATCTTTCTCCAAAATCTCTGTCTGATATTCCTCAAAACAAGAATTTGAAAACAAGGAAAATATAAAAACAAACAAAACAACTGTGTCTCAGACAAGCTTTATAAATGATGCATATGCTACATTCTTTGTATTCTGATTTTTGTCAAAAAAATTCATCATGCTAAAAGTATAAGATAAAGAGATAAATGAAATTACAGTATGTTCTGGAAAAAAGTAGCATAGTATCTAGAAGCAGGTATTTATAATTTATTTTTTCAAAATGCAATCTTTTGGTTGGCACATGAATAACACTTTCTTGGGCTTTGTTCATCATTGCCTCTACTCTTTGGGTTTGTAATGTTTGTTGACTGATTGCAAATCCAACTTTTCTGTCACTAAGTGAGCATCTGAAACTACTGATTATCCAAACCCTGTACTGTCTTATCTTTTATGGCAATCATCTGTACATACACCATGTAATTGCTCTCTGTCTGGATTTTTTTTCCCTGATGTTTCTACCATTATAATCTGTGAATAGTTTCACTCACACCAATAAATTCCAACATAGTTAATATTGAAAATCAATTATCATATCCGTAGGCCTCTTTTCTGATCTCCAGACTTATATTTACCTCTCTGTTGAACTTAGACTCCATTATGTTACTCACTATGTCTTTGAGCCTATATACTTTCTCCAATCCTAGAAATACACAAGCAAGTCATTGGTTCCTTAATGATGTTTACCACATTTGAAAAAATAGTTACTCTTTGTGAAAAATGACCTTATGATGCAAATTTTAGTTAAAATGTATCATGATGTTTGATAACAACATGGAGCAATTAGCAAGCTTGCTGATCAACTAAGATATGGTATTACTCAGATATTATCCAATTCTCCTTTGAGTTAACTGGTTATTGAACCCCATAACTTCTTGTCACCTTTGGGGTCTCTTCCTACTTATTCAAACCCTCATTTTCTCATTCCTCCAATTTTTCAGGTTAGATTATTTTTCTGCTGGATAATGTTGAAGTTATTTTTTAAGATCTCAATTCTGACTGCTATTCCTATGAACCTATTGGGATAAAGTTAAGATTATTTAGCGTAAAATAATGTAATACCATGTAAGCACAAACTATGTGGTTCCACCCTACTTGTAAGCCAGGTAAGAGTAACGGTTGTAAGCACAACATCCTCAGACAAGTGAGACTTCTCTTATAAAAGCAGGGTAGTAAAACTTCATCATCCATGAAAGAACACAGAAAGAGGGCATCACCTGCTGTGCAAGTAGTAAGAAGCACACTTCAGTGCACACTTTGAATTCCTGAAGTTAAGTGTGACTGGTGTGACAATGGAGAATATCTGTGATTTTCAGCTCCAAGATGATATTTGCCTTCATGTTCCATATTTCAAGGTTCTACATTCACTGCCAGGGAAAAATGATTAGATAAAAACATGTGGAATAAGCAGGCGCATAGAAGTTCTTGTATGGATGAAAAAAACAAAATCCCTACCGTGATCCTTCTTGACTATGGGACCAAAGTGCCAAGCTACCTTCAGTGCACAAGTAAGTGGTAGGTACAGGTATGATAGAATGAAAAGACGGTGAAACCCAAAGAAAAATAAAGGATGGTTTTCTACCCAATATCATATCCTAGTAGGAGAAGTAGTGGAATATTTTCACATAAATTTTACTACATATGTATGATTGAATTAGGAAAACAAGGTGTAAATGCTGCGATAGACCCTCTTCTATACATAGTTCAGGAAGATAACCTGCTAAGCCTGACATTGGAACCAGAATAGCAGAGAATTATCTGTCATATTACAAGTACCAGGTAAGCAGGTTCAGAAGTCTGCCAGTCGAGTAGTGGACTCCTTGTTGTAGGCAAATTACAGTGATAGCAAGCAAAAGGCTGGGTATTACCTAATATCTGTGTTAAAGTGATGGTAATTATGAACACAGATTTTTTTTTTCAGTAAGATTTATCTGACTCCAAGCTAAATTCAGTCAGATGCCAAAGTGTCTGTCAACCTCTAGACCTGGTAACTTCTAGAAGTTCAACACAGAAAGATGTTTGTGTCTGGGAATTCACGTGACAGAGATCAAGCATTTCTTTCAAAACAAAAAAATCTTGAAATGGAAGAGATTATGTGTTTCACTGTGTATAAATTTTATCCCCAAACAAGAAAACAGAACATTGATGAAATATTGAACTCTAGCTAATGCTATGCTTGATCAAGAGTCATATTAACAAATGTAAAGTGCATCCTTGTGATGCTTAATGTCAATTCACAAGATGATTGGATCTGGAATCAACTAAAGGATAGGCCTCTACACACGAATAATTTCCGGGAGAAGTAACAAATGGAGGAAATCTCTCCTCCACGGTAGGCCTGCCCCTATAGCAATGGCCCACATAGGAATCATTCCAAAGAAACACAATGCTGAGTGCTGGCCGGTTCTGTTTTTGTGCCTCAATAGTGAATCCACTACTGTTGCTGTTGCTCCTGCCCCTGCTACAACAGCCATCTATCTGCCACTGACATCAGAACCCAGGTAGACTTACTAGAATTCCTATAATAGGTACCGAGTAAATCTCTTTTATAATATTTATTCACTCTCTTGATTCTGCTGAAGGGTCCAGACCCTCATCCAGTCCCATGCTTTGGCAGCCATAATAGACTTCAGAAAAGACCCAGCAAGATGTAGTCCCTTGACTCAGCAGGATGTGCTGAGCACCCCCAACCTTGCTGGACTTTGCCCTAATTACGGGGAATAAACTGCCAGATACCCTCCATGTGGCAAGGAACCAATCTTAAGTTAGCTGGCAGGCTTTGGATGTTCTTTGGAAAGCAGTAGGTAGCAATGTCCCTTAGAATTTCTCAGGTATATAGCAACTTCTCTGGAGCTTCAGCTGACCAATCAACTCAGGACAGCTTCCCCCACCCCAGGATTTAATGATCCTGATACTGTTACTATACAACCTCCAGACATCCCTCTTGCTTTAACCCCAATATATGCCCTGGCCCACTGCTGTTCAGGGTCCCCCCTATTCCACCCACTGTGCCAGATGGATGGAGTACCCAAGCTAACTTGTAATTAAAAAAATCCTTGCATTGGATCTGGTTTCTTTGTGGATTTGGGGGTACAGGGTCTGGGCACAACACTGTTCCTTTAGAGAAATATAGCCAATATAATCCCAATTAAGATACATTGTGAGGGGAGTAGAGGACATGGCTGTATCAAATAATGTTAGGATTAATATTATTGCTAGGATTAATAATAATATTAAATATTGGACTCTGACTGAGAACTTTATTGTGTTTCGAAAAAATAAAGAAGAAACAATCAACATTGGATGTTAAGAGGAAGCATAATAAAATGTAGTTTAAATGTATAATAGTTATGCTGAAGTTGGAGGAGTTAGTAAAGCAGAGTGCACTTATAAGTTACATTTGAACTCAGATACCAAACCAAACTATAAAGATTCTTCAAACTAACATCAGCCAGAAGACAGAAGAGCCAACATATCCACTATTGGCTTTTGTTGGCACAGAGGCTGAAGTTTAATAAATGTTATTTTTGGCCTTAAACTTTATTATTATATCTTGTCCATATCTCTCACCATACTGTGCTGCTTCATCATTTCAAGTGTTGCAAACTATTTCTTCCATTCATATGCTGGTGACATTTGAAAGGGAGCCCTGTAGGAGGTTGTCAGGTTGAATTCTTTTTGTCTTCAAATCCAGTCTGTTAGCTGTGTCTTTTTATTGGGGGAATTGAGACCATTGATGTTGAGAGTCATCAATGAGCACAGTTTGTCCATTTCTATTATTTGTTGTTATGGTGTGGATTTTCCTCTGCTCCCTTGATTTGCTAGTCTGGGGTTATTTATTACTTGTGTTTTGTTGAGTATGGTTAATCTCTTTAGATTGAAGGTTTCCTTCTAGTGCCTTCTATGGAGCTGAATTTGTAGAAGGAAACTGCTTAAATTTGGTGTTATTGTGGGATGATTTTTTTCTTTGTCATTAGGATTGGAAAATTTTGCTGTGTATAGTTGCTTTTCTTGATATCTTTGGACTATTAGAGTTTGTAGAACATCTATCCAAACCCTTCTGGCTTTTAGAGTGTCCACTGAGAAGACAGGTGATAGTTTAATGAGTCTGCCTTTATTTGTTTTTGATATACTTTCTATGTTCTATACATTTAGTGTTTTGATTCATATGTGTCATGGGAATTTCATTTCTTGTTCAGTCTATTTGGTATTCTGTATGCCTCTTTTACTTTGAGAGGCACATCCTTCTTTAGGTTAGAGAAATTTTCTACTGTCATTTCGTCGGAAATATTTTCTGTGCCTTTGACCTGAATTTCATCTCCTTCCTCTAGTCCTGATATTCATAAAAATGTTCTTTTCATAGTTTCCCAAATTTCCTGAATATTTTGTTCCTGAACTTATTTAGATGTTAACAATTTTTTTTTCTGACTGACTTATCCATGTCTTTTGCCTTCAATATCTGAGGATCTCTTGTCCATGTCTTATACTGTCTGCGAGGCTCATTTCTGAGGTTTTTGTTTGACTCCCTATGTTTTTCATCTCCAGTATACTCTTAATTTGGGTGTTCTTTAGTGATTTTCTTTTTATTTTCATGTCTTAAGCTGGTCTTATGATTTCATGCCACTGTTTGTTTTCTTCACAGGCTTCATTAGTCTTAAGTTTTATTCATATTCTCTTTAAGGTCCCTGAGTATATTCATAAGAATTATTTTGAATTCTCCATCTTATGCTTCTGCTATATTGCATTACTAGGGGCCTACTATGTAAGGTTGCTGGGTTCTGGGTAAACCATATAATTTTAGCTGTTAATGGTTGTATTTTTGTGCTTGCGTCTTGGCATCTGGCCTTGGTTTGATTATGATTCTGGTTATTGGTATTCAGTCTTATCTTTGTTGGGCGTGTGTTCCTTGTCTTTGTTTCTGCTGTTCTTTCTGGTTATTAGAAATGTGTTTTCCTTGTATGCATCACTTCTGAGTCTCTGCCAGGTTTGATCACTGCACGTCCCAGGTGGAACATGTTTCTAGGTATTGTGAGCCAGCACGGAGGAATGTGCTGGGGAGCTGAAAGTGTTCGCAGGGAGGAGGATAGCTTGTGTTCCTGGAGGCTGGGTGGAGTCTTCAGGGAGAGGAGAGCAGGGGGCAATCCCTGCAAGTAGTCTGCTACAGGGCCAGGAATGAGACTGGAAACAGGAAACAGAGGATAGGAAAAAGAGTGAAGATTGCCTACGTGATTCTCAGGCTGGCGTGACCAGCAGGTTAGGCAACTAGTGTTGCAGAAAGCCTTACTAGGATTGGTGGTTGAATAAGAAGGGGAAGATCCCTGAGCTTACCTGCTTTCTTACTGATGCATTCTGTTTAATCTTCATTGTCTGCTTATTTAACAGTGAGCCTTCAGGTATGGCAATCCATCACGAACATGGACAGTACCATGGGCTGGGTTCCACAAGGCACCAATGCTTGAATATTAAGAATTCTTTTCTCTGCCTCCAGACTGTAGATACAATGTCGCCATTTATGTCAGGCTCCTGCTGAAAGATCCAAAGCCTCTCTCACCATCACACCTTCTCCAAATAAAGGCTTCCTTTTTACAGCTTAATTTGTCAAGTATTTTGTTGTAGCGGTGAGAAAATTAATTAATACTGCATGACATCATTTGCTGTAACATACCGTAGTAAGGAAGCCCTTACTAAGTGCTGGCACCATATTAGTTCTCAGGTTCTGCATCTGTGAAGGATTTCTTTCCCTCATGAATTACTCAGTGTAAGTTATTCATTTGGAGAAGCAGAAAAGGGGTTGAGACAGCTCTTATTTCTTACATTTTTGTCCTTGTCAATTTTAAGTGTAAGTTCTTCTAAACACAGGACTTTTTAAACACACTTGCAGAGAATTTGTCTAATTAACATATATTTTCTGATTGTATATAGTGCATTAAGATAGGCAATCATGCATCATGATAAGCTTCCAGTTGGAGAAAACTCAATCACACCATCTCTATCCTTAAAAGAAATCACTTCAATTGGGTAATAAGTGTTCACAATAAGCAGTTTTCCATGATTAGAAAAAAAAAAGGGGAAAAATAGCTATGATTGGGAAAATATGCTCACTGGAGCACTCTCCGTGTAGCTGGAACATACATTTTTCTTTGCTATTCATTTATAATCCACAAATTTTTAATCTTTGAATGTTAATATATAATTTTTATGTTCTCCAAATATTCACAGATAACACACAAATAGGTTTGATTAAGAGTCATATGTTAGTTGGGTATGGGAGCTCATATCTGTAATTTCAGCAACTGCAGGCTGAGGCAGGAGAATCCTTTGTTTGAGAACAGCCCAAATTTTATAATACGTTCTAGTCTATTCTAGATTATGTAGTAAAACTCCACATCAAAAGAGCAAAGGGTTATATGGTTTTTAACACAGAATCATGCAAATTTTAAAATAAAAATAATGGCAATACTCTTCAAATTATTCCAGAAAATAGAAACCGAAGGAACATTGCTCAGTTCTTTTTATGTGGTCACAATTATTCTGATACCTAAGCACATTAAAGACCCAGCAGAGAAAAAGAATTACAGAACAATACCTTTTATGAACTTAGATTTAAAACGTTTCAATAAAATAATTTTAAACTGAATCCAAGAACACATCAAAAAGATAGTCCACCATGATTATGTTAACTTCACCCTAAAAATGCAAGTATGCTTAAACCTATATAAATCAATAAATGCAATCGACCATAAAAATGGCTAAAAGAAAAAAGACAAAGCATGATCATTTCATTAGATGTAGAATCTAACACTCCTTCATGATAAAAGTCCTGGAAGAACTAAGTCTTCAAGGGACATAAAAAACCAATTTACAACAAGTCCATAGTCCACAGCAACCTAAACAAGAAAAAACTCAAAGCATTTCAACTACAATCAGGAACAAGACAAGGTTGTCTACTCTCCCAAAAACTACTCAATATAGTACTTGAAATATTATTTTGAGCAATAAGACAACAGGGGTGACCAAGGGAATACAAATTCAAAAGGGAGAATAATCCAAAGTATCTTTACTTACAAATGATAAGTGTGTGTGTGATGGGAGATGTCATTCTGTAAATATGCTTATCTTATTGGTTAATGAATAAAGCAATGTTGGCCAATAGGAAAGCAAGATAGGTGGGACTAGGAGACTAGGAGGAGAGAGGAAGTAGGAGGGAGGAATTTTGAGATGGAGGACAGAGAGAGTAGAATGCCAGCTCCTCTCTCTGGTAAGATGAGGCCATGTGTAAGTACTTAGATTAATAGAAATGGGTTAATATTTAAGACAGGGTTAGCCAATAAGAAACAAGTAACTGGCCAACAGCTTTATATCAAATACAGAGTCCTGTGTATTTGGGGCTGGTGCAGCTGTGGGACCTGACCGGAAGGGAAAAACTACTCGTAGTGTGTGTGTGTGTGTGTGTGTGTGTGTGTGTGTGTGTGTGTGTGTGCTGCTACTTTCAGCAAAATAGCAACATACAATATTAATAAAAATATTATTCAGGTACTTGTACTGGCCTGTCCTAGGGGTTCTGACTGGATACACCCTCAGCTACAGCCACTAAGAGCACCACCTGTGCACATTCACTATGTTCCCCTTTAAAAGGGCCCTACCTACCTCCCATCCTTCTCTTTCTATCTCTCTCTCTCTGTCTGTTCCTCTCTCTCCCCACTCTCTCTTCTGTCTCTTCCCCTCTTTCCTCTTTCCTGCTGCTCCTTTCTCCAAAGACTGGTCTTCCTGCTTCTCTTTCCCATTTTTATTATCCCTTCCCCAATAAAAAAGCCCTTTGCTTGAACCCTGCCATATGCTATCTTTCATTATTATTATTATTATTTTCTTATTTTACATATTGGTCCCAGTTCCCTCTCTCTCCCTCTTATGTCCCCCGAACACCCTCCCATCCCATCACCCCCTCCCTGCTCCACAGGGAGAGTAATGCCTTCCAGAAGGGGTCAACAAAATCTGTCAAGTCATTTGGACTAGGGATCAGGCCCTCCCTCTTGTCTCTAGGTTAAGGGAGTATCCCTCCATGGGGAATGTACTCCCAAAGTCCTTTTGTGCACCAGAGATACATCCTGGTTCCACTGTCAGAGGTCCCTTGGGCTGCCCGGGCCTTCTGAGACCCATATCCAGGGATCTGAGTCAGTCCAATGCTGGTTTTTCCAGCTATCAGTCTGGGGGTCCATTAAATCCCCCTTGTTCAGTTCAGCTGTCTCTATGTGTTTCTGCAGCCTGGCCTTGTCTTCCCTCTCTGTATCTGGATTCCAGTTTGTCTCAGTGTTTAGTTGTGGGTATCTGCTTCTGTTTCCATCAGCTACTAGATGAGGGCTCTATGATGGTGGTTAACTTAGTCATCCATCTCATTATCAGGGAAGGGCATTTATGGTAGCTGTTCCACTGTTGCTCAAATTGTTAGTTGGGATCAGTCTTCTAGGTTTTGGGACATTTCTCTAGGTTCAGTTTTCTCTTCAAAGCTATAATGGCTCCCTCTTTTATGGTCTCTCTCTCTCTCTCTGTTATTCTCTCTCTCTCTCCCTCTCTCTTTCATCTATCCCTCCCCTGATTCGATCTTCCTAGTACCACATGCTTTCTTCTCCTCTTCTTCTGTTAACAGAGCCACTTTTCTTAAATTACAACAAAACTTCCTCTTTGTAAATGACAAACAGACTGAAAAAGAAATCAAGAAAATAATACCATTCACATTAGGCTGAAAAAATAAAATAACTTGTTGTTATTATAACCAAGCAAGTGTAAGACTTGTATGATAAAACTTATAGACATTGAAGGGTTCTCAAAAGATGAAACACAAATGGATGAGAAAACATTTAAAGAAATGTTTAACATCCTTAGTCATCAGGGAAATGCACATCAAAATAAATTTATAACTTCATCTTACAGCAGTCAGAATGACAATGATCTATAAAACAAAATACAGCTCATGCTGGAAGAATGTGAGGTAAGGGGAAACTCCTCCATTGCTGCTAGGAGTACACACTTGTGCAGTCATTATGGAAATTAGTGTAGCAGTTGCTCAGGAATCTGGGAATCAATCTACCTCAAGATCTAGCTAGACCATTCGTGGGTATAAACCCAAATCACACTATATCCTATGACAGAGACATTTGCTGATCATATTCATTGTTGTTTATTCATAATAACTATTAACTGGAAACACCCTAAATGCCCATCAGCAGATGAATGGATAAAGGAAGTGTGATACATTAATACAATGTAATATTACTCAGTTATTTACAAAAATAAATCATGAAATCCATAAGTTGATGGCTATTTTTGGTTGTCAACTTGACGACATCTGTAATTCAGTAAAACCCATAGAGAGCAGAGCATATATTTAATCAATTATTTTGTTTAATTGGATCATTTGAAGTGGGGAGATCCAATCACTAGAAACCTATACAAAGGGCATGCAAGAGAGAAGCTCTTTTCTTTTTGTCTAGTTCCTCAAGTCCTTGCTGGCATATCCATTCTTCCCCTGGCATTAGAGACTTTTTTTCCAGGATTCTGGCAGGACTGAAGGCCATCTGTTGCTGGACCCTAATTCTGGGGTCCTGATGGGCCAATGGGAGAGCCCTGGGACAAAGACCAAAACCAGGAGATGCAACAAGCAAGAGGTGTTTATTAAATGAATGCACTTGGGTGTCAGCAATCTCGGGGAAAGCTGCACACCCCTTAAAGGGTTTAGGCTCCTTTTTTTTATAGAGACAAACTGCAAAGCAGCATACATGCATGGGGCACAAGGTGATTGATTACTAAATATGTTCTCATGTTGGAGAGGCCACCCAGGTGTGACCTGTTCTTCTTCAAGGGAAAAACCATAGAATGACTTGGAAAGTCCTCATACTGTCTGTTGGCCAGGCATGACCCAGACAGGGCTGTTCATCTGGGACCATTTGTTCCAGGGTTGGGGGTCTATTTCCTTGTTGTGGGCCAAGACCTGTGAGAACTTTTTTCATACTCTGGCTTTCTCTTTTAGAGTCTTCATTTTAGAGTCTTCAGTTATTCCACAAAGGTTTGATAATTCAGTAACTAGCCCTATTTGACAAAATCAGCCTAGCATATAACCATTAGCCCCATCTTGTTCTCATAATGCCTGATTTTCCCCCCCCCCATGTCCACATCCATTCTTTTTGATTTTCTATATTCTGCTTGCAAGAATTATTCTCCTGCCCCTTTCCTACATCCTTGCTTTGCAAACTAAAATCTTTCACGGTGACATCCATCCTTGTGGAGTGAACAACTACTGAATTCTTAGGCCTTACATACATAGGCATCCATTGTTAGATTAGCTAGACCATAGACTGTATGTCATTTTACTTAATCCCATATGTATATATGCATTCAGAGAGAATGGGGATTCATTCTATAGGTTCTATTACTCTAATACCATGTTAAATGGATGGATTTAGAAGATATCATCCTGAGCATGATAACCAAAACCCCAAAAGACCAATATGGTATGCATTAACTTATATGTGGAAGATACATATTTTTTAAGCCTTTGATGGGCATGAACAATCTAATAAAACATAGAAATTACATATAGAGTAAGGTCCTCGAGTGGAGGAAAGTTTTGCCCAAGGAAGGGGAGATAAAATATATAGTTATGGGGAGACCAGGGTAGGAAGTCAGAAACAAGAGGAATTAATGGAGAAGGAGAGGAAATCATCAGTAAGGCAGGGCATATGGAAGAGATAGTTATATCTAAGGGCCATCTAAAAGGTCATAGAGAAACTACTACAGTGGAAGTTTCTTAGTGTATACATATAAAGGAAAGAAATTTAAATTGAATCACCAAATAACAGGAGAAAAAGTCCCAACTAAACATCTCTTGTCACCAAATAAAACCACTAATGCCAGAATTGTGTTGAATCTAATAGAGTTGCTGGTCAACAGGGTCATATAGAAACTCCCAAACAACTCAGGCTTTTGGCAATCTATTGGTAGCTATCCACAAATTGAAAGTAAGTCACTATTGGTGTAAACATCCCATTGAATATGAAGAAGTCAAGCTGGTGCCTAACTAGAGCCTTCACTCCTACTGACTACTGTTCATGCTATTAGAAGGTACTTTGCATGCTACCAGAAACAAACAAGGAAACCCTAAACACCAATCCAGCTACAAATCCATTATCTGCAATTGTGACTGGCCTGCATGATACACTGGTGCAATAAAGTGGTAGGATTAATCAATGAATATCTGATTGGATTTAAAACCCACTTCATGAAGTTTAAACCATGCCTGTCATTTGTAGAATATTATTTGAAGATGTGCTACATTTGTTTATGCCGTGGAACATTTGTTTAATGATGCAAAGATGTGTTGTTTCTTTAAAGTTACATTTGTTTAACTTTGTGAAGCTGTTACTTTGCCTGTCTAAAACACCTGATTCGTCTAGTAAAGAGCTGAATGGTCAATAGCTAGGGAGGAGAAAGAATAGGCAGGGCTGGCAGGTAGAGAGAATAAACAGGAGGAGAAATCTAGAAAGATCAGGGGTTAAATGGAGAAAGAAAGGAGGACTCGAGGTGTCAGCCACCCAGCTGTACAACAAGCCACAAAGTAAGAAGTAAAGACAGGTGCATAGAATGATGTAAGCCCAGAGGTAAAACAGGGTGGACAATTTAACAAAAGCTGAATAGAAATAAACCAGCTAAGGCTGGGCATTCATAAAAAAGAATAATTCTCTGTGTATTTATTTGGGAGTTGGATGGCTGGCCCCCAAAGAATGGTGAAAATCCAGAGGCAAGAGATGAATAGGATATTTTAAGAAAAGCTAGCTAGAAATAAGTCAAGGTAGAGCTGGGTGACAGGCCACAGAAAAGTAAAGAGCAAAGAGTAAACGAACAAACAAACAAACAAACAAACAAACAAAAAACCACTATAGATACTGCTTCAGTCTCCAAGATCTTGGGATTAGATAACCCATGTACCAAGAGGAAAACCAAATACTATTGTTCCAGTAAAGAAATGTAGCAATATAATGACTATTGGTGACAAACTGCTACACCCATAGATCAGTATCTCTCTCAGCCCTCATCAGAGAAGTTTCCACCTGCAGTAGATAGGGAAAATACAGAGAACCACAACTTGGGTATATGAAGAGAGTTAGAGACTCAGGATCACACAGTCCTCATTGGGAATTTCTCCATCATATCCCTCCCTTAGGGCTTGGGGAATTTTGAGGCAGAGAAGAAAGAAAGATTGCAAGAGTCAGTGAGTACAAAAGATGCCAAGGAAACAAGGCATACATATAGTCTGCACAGGTCTAGGTCCAATGAAGTCCCAGCACTGAGAAGGAAAGTGGACATGATCTCCCAATGCTACACAAGAAGTTATTGCCAACAACTGAAAACAGCCCACAAAGAAAGAATTAGCTTCTCCAATGGAGTCTCACTGGGTATACAAACCACATTCCAGAAAAGGCACCTTGCCTAGCAATAGATGGTGAACTCAATGGTAATTTGGAGATTATTTTTTCTCCTCATGAAGGTTTGTCTAGATATTGTGTTTTAATGTTATGTGTCTTTTGCTAATGTTTGTGGTTCTTGATTTTTGCTTTCAATGTGCATTTGTCTCCGCATTGTGTATGTACACCCCATGCTTTTTCTTTTTGTTTTGTTCTATTCTGGTTTGTTGTTGTTGTTTTGGCCTGTTTGCTTTCTAAAGAGATAGAGAGAAAGAGGCATAAAATTAGATAGATGGGGATATGGCGGAGACATGGGAGGGGATGAGAGAAAATAAAGCATGATCAGGATATATTTTATGGTAAAGTATATTTTCAATAAAAATATAAACAATGTGTTTTTCTTTTTCTCTTCTCTCATACATTAAATCCTGACTGAAGTTTCTCTTCTATCCAATCTATCCAGTCCCTCAAACTTTTCTTTGCCCAGGATCTAGTCCTTCTCCGTTTTCCTTCAAAAAAGAGCAGGCCTCTGAGACATATCAACTGAACACAGCATAACAAGATGCACTATCATTAGGCACAAACCCTCACATCAAGGCTGGATGAGGCAACCCAGTAGGAATAAAAGGGTCCCAAGAGCATGCTAAAGAGACATGGCCCCTCTCCCACTGTTAAGGGTCACACAAGAACACCCAGGTATGCAAACATGAAGTATATGCAAAAGATCTAGCTGGGACCCATTCAGGGTACATGACTGTTTCAGTCTCTGTGATCCCCTTTGAGCCCTGTCAACTGGTTTTGTGGTCTGTGTTTTCCCAGTGTTCCCCTGGCTCCACCTAGTGTTATTTTGGGTATCTGCATCACTCTCATTAGTTGCTAGATGATGGCTTTCTGATGACAACTGGACTAGGCGCTGATCTCTGAGTATAGAAGAGTATAACTAGGAATCATTTCACTGATTTTTTTTTTCTCAGTCATGTATGCTTCTAGGGTCTCTGAGCAGTCCAGTCTCTGCTTGATGGCCAACCTGGAAGTATCAGGTGTGGGCTCCCTCTCATGGCATAGGTTTCAAGTTGGGCCATACAAATTCTATGCTACCATTACCCTAGCACATCTTTGAGGCAGGACAGATTGTAGTTCCAAAGATTTGTGGCTGTGTTGGTGTCTCAGGTTTACTGATGAATGATAACCAGTTCAGGCTTTGTATCCTCCATAACTAGAAGTCTTCACTTGGGTAACTCTCAAAGATTCCAGTGAGTTTCCATTGCAATGATTCCTCATCAGCCCCCAAATGCCATCCAGTTTCAGTCACATCTCCCAGTACTTGCTCCCTTTATGCCCCACTCTGCCTGGTCACCCCTGATCCCATCTCCTCCTACCCACTCTCCACCCCCCAAATCTATTCTATTTCCCCTTTTCAGGGTAAATCATGCATGCCTCCCAAACCCCAGACCTCCTTGTTGCTTAGCATCTTTCAGTCTGTGGATTGTAGAATGATTATCCTTTACTTAACAGCTAATGTCCAATTATAAGTGAATACATAGCATGCTTGTCTTTCTGGTTCTGGGTTACCTTAATTGGGATGAATTTTTTTTTTCTAGTTCCCTCTATTTGCCTGCAAGTTTCATGATGCCATTGTTTTTAATAGCAGAGTAATACTCCATTTGTAAATGTACCACAGTTTCTTTACCCAATCTTTAGTTTTGGGACATGTAGGTGGTTTCCTGGTTCTGGCTATCGTGAATAAAGTAGTTATGAACAGAGTTAACCAAGTGTTCTGGTGGTAGGATTTGACAGGAGTGGTAGAGCTGTGTCTTGAGGTATATCAATTCCCAATTTTTCGAGGAACCTCCATATTGATTCCCATAGGGGATGTATAAGTTAACACTCCTACCAGCAATGGAGTCATATTTCCCTTGCTCCACAACCTTGCCAGAATGAGCTGTTACTTGTGCTTTTGATGCTAGCCAATCTGATTGGTATGAGATGGAATCTCAAAGTAGTTTTGATTTGCATTTCCCTGGTGGCTAAGGATGTTGAACATTTCTTTAAGTGTTTCTCACCTATTTGAGTTTCTTTGTTGATAATTCTCTGTTTATATATATACCCCACTTTTAAATTAGATTATTTGGTTTGTTGATATCTAGTTTCTTGAGTTCTTTAAATATTTGGGATAGTAGACCTCTGTTGGAATTGGTTAAAATCTTTTTCCAGTCTGTAGGATACCATTTTAACCTTTTGCCAGGATCTTTTGCCTTACAGACACTTTTCAGTTTTATTATTATTGTTGTTGTTATTGTTATTATTATTATTTGTTTTTTTTTGAGACAGGGTTTCTCTGGGGCTTGGAGGTTGTCCTGGAACTAGCTCTTGTAGACCAGGCTGGTCTAGAACTCACAGAGATTCACCTGCCTCTGCCTCTGCCTCTGCCTCCTAAGTGCTGGGATTAAAGGTCTGTACCACCATCACCAGGTGTCAGAAGCTTTTCAGTTTTATGAAGTCTAGTTTATTAATTGTTGATCTTAGTGCCTATGCTATTGGTGTTCTGTTCAGCAAGTTATCTCCTGTGCTAATGTGTTCAAAGCTAGTCACCATTTTCTCTTCTGTTAGGTTCAATGTATCTGGCTTTTAAGTTAAAGCCTTTGATCCACTTGTACTTAAGTTTTGTGCAGGGTGGTAGATATGAATCTAGTTGCATTTTTCTACATGATGACATCTAGACATCCCAGCACCATTTATTAAAGATGATTTATTTTTTCCATCGTGTATTTCTGGTGTTTTTACCAAAAATTAGGTGTCCATAGGTATGTGGCTTTAGATCTGAACTTTCAATTGGATTCCATTTACTTACCTGTCTGTTTTTATACCAAACAAACAAACAAACATGCCTATGAGCATGTAGAAGAGACTAAAAACCTTTTTTTCTTTTTCTTTTCTTTTTTCTTTTTTTGACACAGGGTTTTTTTTTTTTTTTTTTTTTTTGTGTAGGTTGGAGCCTGTTCTGGCATTCACTCTGTTGACCAAGTTGGCCTTGAACTCAGAGATCTGCCTGCCACTGTCTCCCAAGTGCTGGGATTATAGGCATGCACCACACCTCCCTTCTAGACTAAAAAACTACCTGTATGTACACACCACACACATGCACACACACACTTTTATTTTTAAATTTTGATTTTTTTATGTGTATGGATCCTTTGTATGTATATATGCTAATGTACCACATGCATGCTGAGTGTCCACTGAGACCAGAAGAGGGCACTCGATCACCTGGAACTGTAGGAATACATGTTTGTAAACTACAATGTTGATGTTTAATGGAACTAGATCCTTTGGAAGAACAGCTAAAGCTCATAACTACCAAGCCACCTCTTTAGCATATATGTATATGTTTTTAAGGACACCTATAAAATCAGATGTTTGCCTATGGCTTTATAAAACATTCTTAGTGTTGTGTTTCTCTTCTTCCATAATCCTCCTCCCTTTTATCAGCAACACACTTTCATTCATCCTTGCCCCGCCTAAATCTAGAAAGCAGAAATGAGTTTTTGTCTCAAAGCAACTTACAAATCTCTCTCTCCTCCCTCACTCTCTTTCCCTCTTCCTCTCCCTTTCCGGCCACCCTTAGGAGACAAACATCATCAACCCTATGCTCTAAAATAAACTAAAGCTAAAAGATTTGTTTCTGGATTATTTTATTGACATGATGGATAATGAAAGGATATTTTGAAATTGCATCTGATGAAAGACTGTGGGTGCCACCACAGTGAACTAAAAAGTGATCCTCACTAGAATTCTGTCCTCTTCTTTGTCTGACATGGTAAGCTTCTGCAGGCATGATTAACTGAATGATGTTGAGATGATATCCTTAACTGTCCGCAAGGACCCTGTGTATAATATAATAGGAAGCAGGATTCAGTTGATATATACACAGAGGAAGGTGTGAACATTGAAAACAAGGTAGGAGAGATGTAGCCATCCTTCAAGGAATGCCTCTTATCATCAGAAGCTACAAGAGGCAAGTGTCCAGTAATTGAGTCTCCAGTAGCATTTCTAATAGCCTTGTCTTTGTTGAGGCTACTGTTGCTGTGATGAAACACCAAAAGCAAGTTGGAGAGGAAAAAGAAAATTTGACTTATTCTTGCACATTGTAGTCCATCAGTGAAGGGAGTAGGGGCAAGAACTCAAACAGATAAAGAGGCAGGAGCTGATACAGAGAGCAGAGATGGGTGCTATTTACTGCCTTATTATAGAACTGCTTTTTCAGTCTGCTTTCTTATAGAACAAAGCACCGTCAGCCCAAGGATAGCACCTCCCACACGGGCTGCTCCCTTCCCATCAATCACCAATTAAGAAAATGCCCTACAGCTGGACCTTGTGGAAGCATTTTCTCAATTTCAGTTCCCTCCTTTCATATGACTCTAGTCTGTGTCAGGCCTCTATTTTGATCAAAGTACTCAACTCTTCACTTTGAATAAATCCAAAGCAAACACAAAAAGGCTAGTTTTGAGCATTGCATATAGAAAATTATAGAATGAATTGTATGTGCTTTTAAACCACCCATTTTGACCTAGTTCATTATTGCTGCCCTAGCAAACTAATTAAACAGTTCTCTATTGGATGTAATATACTATATCCTATACTTACTTCTGACACTTTTGAAGGAAATCTACTGCTCTCCTTTTTCTTTTTGAAGTTTTCTTGCTAATAAGATTGAGAAGTGAGCAAGAAAATAAACTTCCATTATTAACACAATCCAAAATACAATTCCTACAGAAACTTTATTGGTAACACTGGGTGCCCCCCACCAAAGTAAATAAATAAATAAATAAATAAATAAATAAATAAGACTAGAACATTATTTGTATCCACTATAAAATTATATTCATTACATAGAAAAATAGTTTTCTGATATTGTATATTTTTTATTTATATAGAAGATACATGTTTGTGATTTTTCAAATTATGTATATTTTAGACTGTCTTTTTTGAAGCAATGGAATTTGTCTGTTATAATAAAGATTTTCAAAGCTGGTTTGTGAAAGACAGCAGATTTCTAAATGATTTTATAAAGTAAATTTTTATAATGCCTAAAAAGGACTCCTAAGATATGATCAAAATTTAAATTTTTATTTATAAATATATGTGTTATTTATAAATAATTTATACAGAAAGTTTTGCTTTGGGAAACTATTATATCCAAAGTAGCAGAGAACTTGATTGATATGAATAGAAGTGAAATTAAGAAAGCACTAAAATAAAATTGTACTTTATTTTTATTAAATGTAATTTCAAATGTCCTGAGAAACTTACACATTTTTTCCCCTCATTCCAGGTTCTCTTATTGAATTTAAAGTTTTAATTGTCTGTATGCATATGTGGGATTGTGCACTGAGCATTGGATCCCCTCCAGTTGGAGTTACAGCGAGTTGCTAGTAGCCTGAATTGTCAGTATCCTGGCACCAGTATTGGGAACCTTGAATATCGTAACTGTAAGAGCAGCAAGTGCTTTTAATCACTAAACATCTTTCCAGCTCCCCACACCATGATCTTATATATCAAACAAAACAAAACATCAGTGTGTATAGACTATCAGGGTGAGAAAAGAAATACAATAATTAAAATGTATATAAAATATTTATAAACATAAACTTTGAAAGTATTAGTAAATAGAAATGATATTTTCATTACAAGAATAATTACCCATGTATAAAACATGTTTTTTTTTTTCCTGGGAGTTTAGAGATACTTTAATTATAAATGTTTGTAATTTACAAATAACAGAAGTTTATTAATTATAACAGTTTAATTAGAATAAAACAGGAAATAAACAACAAAGACATAAATAGATTATACAGGAAAATGTGAATTAAATGTAAAAGAAATAATCACTTTAATTACTTTTCAAGAAAATATAAATTAAAATATCTTCTCATCCTAATTTCCCTAGGATCTTCGTCATGATTTTGTTTATGTGTGTGGGGGGGTAGCTAGGAGGGCCTTGGCGACAGGAAAGATGCTGGGGCTCCGACTTACTTTTATTCAACATGTGGAATTATCATTTACAACATACAGTGAAAACAATTAGGGAGTAATGTAATTCTTAATAGTAATTAAACATTTGCATCCTTTGACTTGTGTGATAGTTTGAATGAGAATGCCCCCATAGATTCCTATATTTGCATGATTAGATCCCATTAATGAACTGTGTGGAAAGTTTAGGAGATGCGTCCTTGTTGGAGGATGTGTGTCAATGGGAGATGGGTTTTACAATTTCAAAGACCTAAACCAAGCCCAGTGTCTTTCTCTCTGCCTGCTGCTTGTGGATCAGGATGTACAGCTCTCAGCTACAGCTTCAACACTGTGCCTATCTGCTTCTTGTCATGAGCCCTCTGAAACTCCAAGCAAGCCCCCAACTATGTGCTTTTAAAAATTAAAAAGTAAGAGTTACCTTGGTTATGGTATCTCTTTATATCAATAGAACTCTGCTGACTAAACCCAATCTTGTCTGTTGAATACTTTCACATTGAGTGTGTTCAATGCAACGTCTTTAATGAAAACAGATTAGTTTTAATATACTTGTTAAATGTCAGTGGGGATGTTGCTTATGCAAAATTGGAGTCTTAGAAACACCTAACATACCTTTATTTTGACTATTTTAACTAGTTCAGGTAGCATTTTATGAAATTGGAGTATATGGTGTCAATATGGCAGAATAATGCAGTACCTAATATGACCTGTAAGCACCATGATAGAACAATGCCTGATTGTATTATGTGATAACAGTCCTATCACATTGCCAAATCATACATTTGCTTTTTGGCAGTTCCTACAATTGAACCCAAGGCATTGCACCTGCTACAAGAGCATTCTGCCACTGAGTTACTTCCCAGACTTGCTTGCTTATTTCCTTGTAAACCTGTGATGATTGGAAAAGTTATTCCCAGAGTCACGTATTCATTGGGTTTTAAGTGGAAACTTTGCAGGTGGTGATTGGGTCACAAGTTCTGTAGAGAATGTCTTCCTTATGAAAGCAAACCCTCCTGTGAGAATGTTCCAGTAGCTCAGGCTGACCTGGCTGCCTCTTTGCAAATCTCATCCTCCAAGGAAGTCTTCTTCGACTATTCCCTCTTTGGCTTTTCAAGTTTCAAAAATTGAAATAAAATTCTTTTGTATATAAGTTACGTTTTGGAGATTCCCTCACAGCAACAGAAAGTGCACTAAGACAATGAAGAAGAAGGATGCAAATACCTTTAAAAAAAAAAGAAAGAAAGAAAGAAAGAAAGAAAAGAAGGAAGAGAGGAAGGAATAAGTGAAATGGTCTTTTGTACTATTCCATGTAGTATCCTTGGCCATTGTGACTTAGGCTAGATAGAAAGAGAATTAAAGATCCAGTCCTGGTATAAAAGAAAACCAGTTCCTGGCAATTTGAGAGACAAGCTAGAAAATCCATAGCTGTCCATGCAACTCAATTTATAAATGTACAGGATGAAACACTGAGCCTCTCTGACCCTTTTCCTTGGCTCTAGTTGGATACAAAACAGACAGGGAAGGCAGAGTGCAGACATTGCACATGAACATAAAACTGAAGGCAGAGAACTATAATGAAGTCTACTTAAAAGCCAGTTATTGGTATTTAAAACTTTCCATCAAAGTTCTAGTGGTGGATATTTATACCAAATTGTATTATTTGTATAGATTAAATGATGGATAGTGTAAAATATTTATGTACAGTATTTTATGCACAAATGTCAGATAGCACAAAAAGCTGTATCTTTTCTTTGTTACCTGTTTTTCTTGGTCCTGGGAATTGATCTTAGGTCCTTGCTCATGCTAACAAAATGTCTTCCATTGAGCTACAAACCAATGCTTTTTTCATTTTCA
Organism: Phodopus roborovskii; assembly: GCF_943737965.1. Taxonomy (NCBI): domain Eukaryota; kingdom Metazoa; phylum Chordata; class Mammalia; order Rodentia; family Cricetidae; genus Phodopus; species Phodopus roborovskii. The sequence goes on from NW_026125397.1 coordinate 13,608,444, forward strand.
TTTTGAGAAAGGAACTAAGTAACTACCCAGGCTAACCTAGAATTCACTGTGTAGTCCAAGCAGTCTTTAAACTTGTGATCCTCCTGCTTTTACATCCCAAATAGCTGAGCTTGCACTCTGGATTACTAGGAATGGGTTGCAATTTTTTTTTAAATGTATAAAACAAGGAAATTATTTTGGTCTCAAGTGATTAGCCATATACATTAAAAACTGTCAGTCAGTAAATATCCTGTGATTTGGTGTGGTAGAAATGTGAGTGCTTGTGACCTACTTTATTAAAATCATGATTCTGATGGCCACAATGAGGAGGAGCCATACACTATGTCAGGCAAGGAGTTATTTGTGAGGACAATTTGCTCCTTTTCTTACAATTACATATTCTGTGAGCCTGGGATGGGTCATCTGTTTTCAATTCAGTCTTTTCAAGGGCTGGATTATTTCTTTACATGTAGTTTCATACTGTTTACTTCTAGCATGCTGATGATTGATTAAAAGGTGGACAATTGGTCCCTCTATTCTGGAACATCAGCTCTTGTTTCAAGGGATACAGTGCAGAAATTGGTTACAATGTATTAGTTTCAACCTACTCAGAATTCAGGAGTCCCTTGTTGTCTAGAGTTGTCCTTGACATTTCAACAGACCTATTTCTTAGCTAATTTTTCTGAAATCAGATCTATATAGAATAGATTCATTTTCTGCTCAATTTAGTAAAAGTTAGTTCAAATTCCAGCTAGTAAAATACTTGAAATTATACATTATACAATATTTTCCACAATGGGTTAGACAATGAGCAGTCTAAGGCTATTTCCCCAATTGCATTGTAGCAATGAAATAAAAAGACATTTTAGCTCCATGAGGATGTATTGAAAACCTACAACCCCACTCAGATTTCTCTATACTAATTCTTAGGATGAATGTTCCAATCAGCTTCCAGCATTTTCAGTCCATTTTCACTTGCACTAACATAAAAATGTTAGGGAGGTACTTTTAGATTTAATAGATTTCATATTGCTGTAATGTTGAACATATACTCCAAGCTTGACCACTAATTAGATTAGCCTCAGGCAAACAAACACAAAGAAAATAGTAACACACACACAGCCATAAAATTGTGGAAACAGAGAAGAAATCCCAAGTTTTAGAGCTTTATAAACTGTTAAATGTTATGTGCTAGTTGACATTTAGTTCAAGAACACTGGAAGGCCAATCGAGGGAACAGCTGTTTTGATGCTCTTGAAAGGCTAATATTTAAGAAGAGGAAGTCTTTCCAACATACAAAGTACTTGTCAATATTAATGAGAAAAGTCAAATAATTGTGGTACAACTCTTCACGTTTCAAGTATGCCCCTACTCTTTTAAAGAATCTCCCCATGTACCTAGTGTCTATTATGCTAGTGTTTGTATTAACACTAACACTTTGAAAGAGGTTGTTTTTCCTATCTGTTCTGATTCATAAATAGTTATGTCCAATTCTCTGTGAAGGACCTGAGGATAACATACAGATGGGAGAAGAATTGGGATTCTTTATTCCATTCTTTCAGTGACACCAGTTACACCTACCCTTTCTGTGGCTGAATCTGTGAACAGGTCAACTCCACCTCTGGAATCTCAGATTCAGCACTGAGCTCATGGGGTTCAGTCTTCTAAAATTCATCTTCTTCGTTTAGTTCATCCCCACAGTAGGATTTTTAACTTCATCATAACCTTCCATGTCTGGATTCTTCCACACTGACAGTCTTTCCATTACAAGCATCCATGAATGCTCACACTACAGTAGATTTTGGACACTGGGAACATGATGTTAAAATTTAGTCATTACATTTTAGAAAGATGGAGAATGCTATTAAAAATGCTTTGTTGTTTTGCTTAGAAATAAACAGAATATCAGTGGTTTTTAAAAACAAAATGGCAGTTCTTGTAACAATTATTTTTGTGTTAAAGTGTAACTTCAAAAAATTCAGTGTATTTCAACACACGGCACCACACATTGGATGAATTTTAATGATTTAGTCTTTCTTTAGTCTGTTGTGGCTCTTTGCTATAGGTTGGGTCCATTTGATTATCTGTACAGTTTTACTTTACCTACATCAGCAGCCACCTGTGTGTGCTGCTTCCATTGTAAACATAATGAATAAGAAAGGAAAACTGATTGGACAATGGTGTTTTGAGCCTTTGTTTTTGTATACTTCAAATTGTTCGGTATACTTCAATTTGTCATACCAAGTCATACAGCCAGAGGCAAAATCAAGGAGCAAATATGTATACTGTACCCAGTGTGAAGCTATGATAGGCTATAAATTTATAAAATCAATATGAAGAAGTAAAGAGTTACTAAGAGTCAACTTACTTTGAGTTAAAGTTATTAACTGGTTTAAACCAGAACTTAGCACTTGAAATTACTGAGTTCAAAGTCATGTGAATAACAGGGGCAGAACATTCTAAGATGAAGAAGCAGGTAGCATAAAGAGCTAAGTAGAAACCAGTTAGAGAAAACCATTGTTTTTAATGTTATAGAAATGGGATAGCTTGAGAGAAAATGATGAGATGTTTAATGCTAAAATCGTTGTAGACCTTAAGATTATTTGGATTTTGTGTTCATACTACAACCATTGTCTGGAAACTCCTTCAAACCTTCACTTGGATCCAGCTTTCCTCCATCCCCTAATCCCTTTTTGTCAGACACATATGTCTAGTAACACTCTGTATCTGGGAACCCAGTGCCCCTACCCACTGGGAATCAGGTAGGCAATGTTCACTCTCCCTCCTATCTGTATTATCTGTATTCTTTCCCTGAGGATTCTGTCTAACCTTGCAGTTGAGTCAGATTTTGCATTTTCTGTGGATCCTCTCAACCCATCTCTTCCAGGCCACCTTCATTTCTTCCTGTCAGACCTCTGATACCTAGAAATACTTTCTGCCCAGAACCTCCAGTGGTACCCCTGGCAGGGACTCAGATAAGAGATTCACAAAATTCTTCATGTCCTTCCCTATGACATCTCCATCCCCATCCTTAGCTTGATAACACTGTTTATAGATGTACCACCTTCTTCTTCAACTTCTCTTATGGAGACTCCATCACTTGGTGCAGATGCATGATCTTCTTAGTTCTTTCATCCTGTCTCTTCAGATAATTTATTGCCTTACTGAATCCTGCATACAGGTCTCCTCTTCCCAAAATACATCCAATTACCTGTAGGTCCCATCTCTAGGTGTGAACAGCTCTTCCCTGAAGCCTGTCTTAGACTTTTCTCCTAGCCCATCTGTATTCTGCTCTGCCACCAACTAACCCTCCCCACCATTTAATTAAATAGTGAAAATAATTAGACAAAAAAGTAGAGCTTATAAAAGAAATATAATTGCTACAGAAAATGCAAATGGAGATAAAATTGGAAGTGAAAACCTTAGGAAGACACATAAAAACCTCAGAGGTAAGCCTAACCAACCAAGAAGGAGACATGAAAGAGACAGTTTCCGGCAATGTAGACAAGGTAGAAGATGACACGGATCACTCAGTCAGAGGAAATTCAAATCCAAATAAATCCAGGCAAAAGTGTCCAGGAAAACAACAAATTTATGAATAATAAGAAAGCAAGAAGGAGATGAAATCCCGGTCAAAGGCACAGAAAAATGTTTTCAACCAAATAATAGAAAGACACATGTCTAACCTTAAAGGAAGTATCTATGCAGGTACAAAAAGCATATAAGAATACCAGTTAGACCCAGTCAGAAGAGAAGTTTTATACTACCCATAATGATCAAAACTGGCATACAAAGCTAAGAGAGAGATGCAAAGGAAAAACATCAAGTAACATATGAAGGCACACCCATTAGAAAACACGTGACTTCTAAGATGGAACTGTCTTGTATTCAGGACACTCCATGATCAGTTGCTCACTGCATTTTGAACAGTAATGGCTTAAGTAATGGTTTCTACCTGCTGCAACGTGGAGCTTCTTAGATGGTGGGTGAAGGCTCTATTTATTTGTGAACATAAAGATATGTATTTAGATGACAGGTAGTTGTCATGTTAGTTAAATAGTATTTATATGTCAGTGGTTCTCAAGCTGTGGGTCATGACCCCATCATGGGGGTCACATGGCAGATATCCTTCATATCAGGTATTTATATTATGATTCATAACAGTAGCACAATTACACTTCTGATGTAACAACAAGATGAACTTATGGTTGGGGGTCACCACAACATGTGGAATTGTATTAAAGGGTTGTAGTATTAGGAAGGCTGAGAACTGATGCTATAAGTTCATCTCTATAACCCATGACTTCATAAGCCCTGGGTAGCTGGCTAGATTTCCAGTACTGGACACTACTACCCACCTGTTGAGCAGGCTTTAAATCCAATTAGACAGCTGCTCACTACCAACAAGATATGAGTGAATAATCTTTGGGGAAATTTAATCATGTTGATCATTGTTGAGGTCCATTGTTACCATAGCGGGGTAGAAATAGTGCTTTCTTTTCTTTCTTGGCAATTTCCATAGCAGCTTCCAGTACTGTGAAAGCTACACCCCATGGAATTAGGCTCTTAGGCAAATCCAGCTTGAAACTTCTGGGTTCTGTGTTTGGAGCACATGGTGTCTTAAACAATGGGAACTTAGCTTGAAACTCTGGAGGCAACCAAGGGCAGCAACTATAGTCTTTATTGCTGGAGAGTAACTTGGACTTCCCTGATGCACAGCTTGAATGGAGATTTCTCCTACCTGATACTGAAGGTTTTGCTTGTTAGTTTTTGTTTGTTTTTGCTAGCCTATGGCTTTTGGTGGGTCATTGTCAATACAAGTAGTATAACTTCATTTAAAATATGTATGTATAGCCAGGAAGTGATGGTCATGCCTTTAATCCCAGAACTCAGGAGGCAGAGACAGGTGGATTTCTGTGTCTACAGAGTGAGTTCCAGGACACAGAGATAACCGAAAAGAGACAAGATAGAGATTTCTGAGAGGTACAGAGAAACAGAGACAGACATAGAGAGGCAAGACAGAGAGTGACAGAATTCAAAGACAGACAGACAGTCAGACAGGAAGACAGGAAGACAGAAACTGGGATAGAGATTGAGGGTGAATATCCTTGAAAGAGTGACCTGTGCCAGATGCCTCAGAAGATAAAGGATGATAAAGGCTGAGAATAGTCATTGGTATTTGGCAAGTAATCAATTACAGATACTTTTCCCAAGGAGTAAATTCTGCTGTGTGTTGAACATAAAAATCTTACTTGGATGAGTCAAAAAGAAAGACACAGATACAGGAAAAAATATGACAGGATATTAAATTCACTGGACATTTGTAAGTTTTCTATCTTATTCCCTGTTCATGCTAGTTTCTTTAATTAAAATTCTAATTTACTTAATTCCATCAGTCCTTTCATTTTCACTTGATGGCCAACCTACCTCAAGTCTATTTGTGTGTGTATTCTGGAGACTGAATTGATACCTCTATTGAAGCATGAATTCTACTCCTTGACTCAAAGCTCCAAATCTTGGCCTATAATTACCACTTCTTATTTTTCTATATTTAATAAATTTGACATTTTAAGGAAAGGGAATCAAAGTTACTTAGGCAAGGGCCCTGAAATAAAGTTGCACCCTTGATACCTTCTGTCATTCTTGTGTTCTGCTGCTCATTCGTCTCTCCTATTTGTTCTATGTATGTTCTTTTTTATCTTTTTTCTTTAATTTATTATTTTACATGTCGATCCCAGTTCCCTCTCCCTCCCTCCCTTTTACCCTCTCTGCCCCCTCACATGCAACCTGACCACCCTCCCTTCCCATCCCCCTGCCCCAATTCCACATGTAGGGCAATGCCATCCGGGTGGGGTCATGTAGATCTGTCAAGTCATTTGAAGTAGAGACTAGGACTTCTCTCCTGTCTCCAGGTTAAGGCAGTACTATGCATGTTCTTTATTATAAACATGTATATGCTATACACACACACACATACACAATCTATTTGCAAGAAGCTTTGCTTCTTAAATTTTATGATATCATATTTTAAAAAGTAATTTTCCTGCCTCCTCAGTGATCTTACTCCCTCACTCCTTATCTCTCTTTTTCATATATATATATATATATATATGCTCTTCATTCTTGTTTTCAAGCAACTTTTAACTTCACAGCACTTTCTATGTTAAACTCCCGAAGTCCTTCTCTCATTCTGTTCCAATCAGTTGCTCTTCTGATACCCATGGCAAAAATCTGTAAAGAACTGTCTATGCATGGCTGTTTAGTCACTTTAATTTTTTTATTCAATCTGAGATTTATAGTTGCTGTCATAGTCCCAATAAAATTTCCTCACAGTTATATCCAGAAACTTACCCAAATATTATGGTTAATTTTTGAAAATGACTTAATTTTCAAATATTCCCCCTAGCACTTGGTATGATTACAGAGCTATTCTTGCTAAAAAAAAAAAAAAAAACATTCTATTTTGAAACAAAATTACTATATCAAAGAGGTATTTATTAATATCACAACAGGGAAGGTGGAGTCAACTAAATTCTGCATTAATGGATAATGAATAAGGAAATAGACGTAAGAACAATGGAAATCTTTTTAAGCAGAGAATGACTGAAATTTTATCAAATGTGGAACATGGATAGTGCTGGAAAATATTGTCATTTAAAGTAACCAAGGACCAGAAAAATAAATATATGCTTTTACTCATATCAGGTGATGGTTTTTTTTTTAATTAGATAGAGGTAGAATGCAAATTAATGGTCTCTAGTTCATTAGTTTCTAGAGAAGAGGGAGGGCCATAGTCTCTCAAACTCATCTCTTTGTACCATCAACAGATAAGAGGGCCCAAGTCCACCAGAGCCTTCAACACAGAACAGTGAAAAGGCCAAGCTTATATTTTGTAGCTTCTCTAAAGAGTGATTTTGCTTCTTCTAGGAGGAATGGCAGCACAATGCAAAAACTCTGAGAACCTCACTCTATTTCATCAGTGGTAGTGGAGACATCCATTACTAGCTGAGAGCTCTTTAAAACTGTAACTTAGCCACCAATCCATCCCAGAGCAGGGATTCAGTAATTATACCTGAAGAAAAGGGGTGTTTATGGAGGGAGCATGGAGAACTTTAACTTTCTTCTCAGCTGATGCTTGAGATGATGGGTTCTTCCTGGGACCTAATTGTAGGCACAATGTCCATTATTCATTTCTCTAAAAGAGTGGTTCACAGTTCACTGCAGTCTCCCAACCAGCAGACTAAATTATCAGGTCTTCTTATGAAAGTTAAGCTTTCCTTCTTGAAACCTGAGTACATGTTAACTCGTTGCCAATTTACTTAGATCCTCATTCTAGAAACAACACCCGCTACAAACTCTTTAAAAATTAAAATACTTTCAAAGACCTCTCTCTCATTCTCTCTCTCTCTCTCTCTCTCTCTCTCTCTCTCTGTGTGTGTGTGTGTGTGTGTATGTATTTCCTTTTAGTTTTGGAAATTCAAGTTAAAAGATGAAGTGTTCCAGGAAATTGTGGTGATTGGTAGTAGTGAGTATCAATTCAGAACAGAGAAACATACTGAACATACTGTTACTTTGAATGCCTTATGCATCTTCCCTTTTTTCAAATTTGGTCCAGTTTGATTCATTCATTCATTCATTCATTCATTCATTCATTCATTCATCATTCATTCATTCGTGCCAGAAAAGTTGTAACTGCTGTTCTTAACTCAGTTTCTTTTGCATTTACACTCACAGAATGAGCAAACCAAGGAGCTATAAAATCTAAAAAGTTTTCTATTAATATGAAAGGCAGGAATCCTGAACATGGGAATATATTGACAGCTTTAACATGTCCATCTCCTACTCTTAACAATCAAAGGTGGTAGAATGATAACACTAAGTCAGAAATAACTCCTTTTGTTACAGAAAATAAAAAGGAGAAGATGAATGAAAAGATACAGGAACCCAACTTAGTATTGTAAAGATGAACCTAAAATTTTGGCGGTGACATTGGTCTATTAACTTTCATTCTAGAATCTTTGAAATGAGCCTCAGGAAAACTTGCTTTACAGTTGATGCAAACTTAGAACAGAGAGCTGTTGTTTTCCTGGCACTTGAAAACATTTGATTTCTATTTCCCCCCTTGTACCAGACACTCCAAATTTTATCTCTGCTGCTGCTCTCTTTGTTGCAGTCTTTAGAGTTCCATACGGCTTTAGAGTTTCCGTTTCTCAGTTCTGTTTCCTCCGTTGTTGTGTATAGGCCATTCATAAAATACAAATCAGTTTCTGCAGTGATATTTTATGCCAGAGTTTGATAAAAAGAAAATACAACAGAAACCAAGAAGGCAAAGAACTTATAGTGAGTTTTCAAGAGACTCTGGAAATAGACTTGAGTTATATTCTTGTGAAGCCATCAAAGCAGCAGTTTAGGAAGAAGTTTTAAGTGGCTGTGTGATGGGATTTTTCATGTTCTATTGAGATACACTGGAAACCTAAAGGAAACCTATTTTCTAAAGGGCTTGAGCTGTTTCAGAAAAATAGGCATGATAATAGTTTGAGAAGGATTGACATTCATTAGAGCTCACAATTATATATCTGCAAATAACTGTATTGAGATTTGCCCTCTCATAATTTTTATTTCAACACTGTTTTAGAAGAGTTATTTGAACAAAGTTTCAAGGAAGAGTTATATGTGTCCATTTAGGATAATATTAATATACATAGAACAATTACATATATCAAAGTCTCTATTGTATCAAATATATATTTTGAGATCGCTCTATTGTTTCTCTATTTGGTTAACGTGATACATTGTTAATACTTTATGATAATAAATGTTTTATATAAAAGTATAATTTGGACTTAATTTAATCTGAACTGTGAATGTTTTTGAAATATTATTTTGTTAATTGTGAACATCTGTGTTCTTTCCAATGTTTGTTCTCTCCTGTTCACACCTGCTCTCTCGCTCTGCACCCCTCCACTCTGCCTCTGTCCCTCTTCCTCCTCTTCAGCCTTTGGCCCTCTTACTCTCACTTTAATCATCATTTACCAGTTTTATTGAGGAGTTCTTTTGTCATACTATTCTTTTGAAAGAGCAAAGCTGTTCACTTCACGTTTATCCACTCTCATGTTTACCATTTTTCTGGTTTAGCACACATTCTTTCCAAGTAGACCTTCATGTGTTAAATTTCTACTAGTTGACATGGTATTTTTCTTCAGCTTAAGCTCATTTACTTCTTTCATTGAAATTTCTTAATGTAGTGACTTATATTTAACTTTGAAATATGTGAGAAATACTCGAGTTTTGCCCTCTTTGACTGCTCACTAATTTTACTGCAAGCAGGACATACATTCTGTGCTATTTTAATTCCCCTATGTATTTTAATATTAACTCTAGAGTTCAGAATGCAACTCACAAAGCAATGTGCTTTGTGTCTAACAGGATGATTTGCTGTAACTCAATTACACTGTATTTTACAATTGTGGTGCCTGTATTACTTAGGTCTATGTTTCTTTATCTCTCTGTCTTTTGTCATTTGATTTGCTAGTGACAAGTGTGTTGACCTTTACCCTGTATTGTTAAAAATATTAGGTATGGTTTGAAGGAAAATGTCTCCCAAAGGGAGGTGTGGCTTTATTGGAGTAGGCCTTGTTGGAGGAAGTGTGTCATTGTAGGGGTGGGCTTTGAGATCTCCTTTGCTCAAGCTATACTCACTGTAGTAGACAGCTCACTTCTTGTTGCCTGTGGTATAGAACTCCTTCTCCATCACCATGCCTACTTGTATGCCACCATGTTTCCCAGTAAATAATAATGGAGTAAACATCTGAAACTGTAAGCCACTATAATGAAATCTTTTCCTCTATAAAAGTTGCTGTGATATGGCATCTCTTCACAGCAATTTAAAACCCTAACAATGACAGATACATATGAATTTAATAATTTGACTTTCCGGTTCATTTTAATTTGTATCAGTACTTATTAATGTTTTCTACTCTAGAGCTATTTGCCTAATAAATAGGGACAGCCAATTTGTTTGACACAGAAAGTGTAATGTCATCAATTAATTTTTTTGTATGTCTATATAGTCAGTGAATTTCATGAGTGTTTATACACAGTGTGCACCTGAGTTTTGTATTTTAAGTCTGTCTTCTGGTATCTTCAGTTCACAGGCTTTTGTTTCTTTTCTCAACTCTCTGCTTCTGTTGGTTCATGTTGTCTTGTGTCCTTTAATGCCTGTGGTGTTGAATTGTGCTTTTAACCTGTGTTTGCAAACTTGTAATTCCAAGTTAAGTGTATTATTTTTGCTTTGGAGAGAATTTATGTTATAGCAACATTATTAGAACTGTGGATACACACGAACGACATTATGACACAAATATTTTGACTGTCATCACTGTTGTTCCTTGCTCAACACTTCCATAGCTCTTCTGGTTTCCTAAATGACTAAGAGAGCAAGGGTGTCATTTACAAATGAATTTTCCCTTTTGTCCTTTGCTCTTGAAAGAGCTGAGGCTTTGGGGGCTGCTCTCAGAAAGGAGAGTTGCTGCCTTTCTTATCTCTTAATCTGACATGGTGACCTCTTCTCCTTTCCTTCAAAATCAGGGATAACAACAGAAGACCTGTCTTGACTTCCCCACTCAGGCTGCTAGCTTTAGACACACCCTTTCAGAGCCAGCTGCCTTTAGTCATGCCCATGTAATAAAGACTACAAAACCCAGTGAATGGGGCTTGGAGACTTTGTACACAGTTGAATGGATGAAAGTATAAGAATATAGGAAATGAACGAGCCCATGCGCTTGAAATATAGTGCACTTCAACTCCTAGGAAATAGAAGCTTCTTTGCTTGGGACCCTTGCAGATCTTATCTATACACCTCTTCATCTGGCTGTTTATTTGCATCCTTTAAAGTATATATTACAAACCAGAAAGTCTGTCACCGAGGAGGACTAGATCTATCATAATTAATTAATGAAGGCTCAGGAGAAGGTTATGAAAACCCCAATTAGTAGTCAGATGGGCAGGTATTCTACAGTTCATAATGAGACCAGCTTCTAAAGTGGGGGCATCTGGTAAAACAGACACTTCAAGCTAAGCAATTTGTTAACCACACCTGCGTAGGTAGACTAGACCTGCATGGAAATTCTCTGTGTTGTAAAATACATTAATTGTTTGCTGTTGATGAGACAATCCTTACCGATTTTGATATCACAGGTATAATTTGTGGTATGAGTATGGAAGAAACTAAGTTAAATCGTCCTCTGTATCTTTAAGTGAAGTGTGGTAGCAAAAAAGCTCTTGACAATATATTAGCACAGTTTCTGTATTAAATTTTACATTAGGCTGAGGTGCAATCTTTGTAAGACTCTATTTAGTTTTATTGCAGTTTTTGTGTTTTTTAAATTAGATTTAATGAAAGGGTAAACTACAAACACACACACATATACACATCTATACATATACATCCATATATATATATATAATCAACATAGTGTGGTCAACATACCTGCTATCCTATAGAAAGCCAAAAATACAGTAAAATATTATTGTTTATATAGCTCATGCTATAAATTCTAAATCTAAACATACTCATATATAAATACTCCTTTATGTCCACTTACCAAATCCTTTCCTTCTGCTTCCCTCAATTTGTAGCCACCGTTTTGTTCTGATTCTACATATCTGAAGTTATTGGTTCACATGTCAGTGGAAGCATATTTTGTTTTTACAATCTGGCTTGAGTTACTGCTTAACCTTTAGATTTACCCAGATTGTTGTAAATAACATTCTTGCCTTTTTGTTTTAAAAATGAATAATTTTCCACTGTGTCTATATCATGTTTGCTTTACCCATTGATTCACTGAGTTCTTTGTGTCTTGGAAGCTAGTCTGTTTTGCAAGAATACATTTATTTATTTATTTATTTATTTATTTATTTTTGGGTTCTTGAGACAGGGTTTCTCTGTATTGCTTTGGAGGTTGTCCTGGAACTCGCTCTGTAGACCAGGCTGACCTTGAACTCACAGAGATCTCTTTGCCTCTGCCTCCTGAGTGCTGGCTGGGATTAAAGTTGTGAGCCACCAACGCCCAGGCAGAAGAATATCTTAATTCCAGAAAATAGGCTTTCAGTGAAGTGTATTCAAAAAGCCCCACTGAAGATGAAGTTTCTGTCCTTCCTGGTCCCACAGCCATCTATTCCCAAATAAACACACAGAGGCTTGGATTAATTATACACTGTTTGGCCAACGGCTTAGGCTTCTTACTGATTAGCTCTGTTCATTTTTAACCCACTTCTATTAAGCTATTATTGCCATGAGGCTGTGGTTTACCTGTAACGTTGTGGCATGTTACTCCTTCAGCCAGTACATGGTGTCTCCCTCTCGAGACTCTGTTTCCCTCTTCCCAGAATTCATAGTCTGGTAGCCTCACCTGTATTTCCTTCCTGGCTACTGGACAATCAGCATTTATTCACCAACCAATAAGAGAAACATATATCCACAGCATACAGAAGGACATCCCCATCACCCCATGCTCTTTAACAAGGACTTGTGGAGTGTTCCAAATCCCCAGGCTCATGGAGATGGTTATGAAAAGTGCAGTGCAGCATTTTAACTGCCAGTTGTCCTTTTGAAGTAACATCTGGTCACTGGAGAAAGAACAGTTACACACCCACTCATGGCCAACTCATTTTCACTCTTTATATATTTTGAAATGCAGACTTTAAATAGCAGTTTGTCTTTGTTGTCAATAATTTTCTCATATTTGGTAGGATGACTGAAACAGATAACCCTTCTCTCATTGATACTGGTGGAAATATATTTCCTGGACAGGTTCTTTATACTCAGTAAGGAAACATTTCCATATAGTTTTAAGTCTTTGAAACGTAACGTCATCTGATTTCATTTTATTTTTATTTTGTAAGTATGGACATACTGTTTCCATGTATGTCCCTGTACCAAGTGACATTCTGGTTCCTTGGGACCATAAGACAGTTTCAGAGCCCATGAAACCGGAGTTATAGCTGGTTGTGAGCTGCAATGTGTGTTCTTGGAATTTAACCTGGGTCTTCTAGAAAAACAAGTGCTCTTAACTGCTGAGTTGTCATTCCAGCTCCTGAGTCTAATTTCTTGAGGTGTGTTTACTCAACAGAAAAGCCCAACTTAACTTGGAAAGTCTTTTTGTAAACATTCAAAACTATCCCAGTCTTTAAAAGTTCAGACAAATACTGGGTGAAAGTCAATCATTTGAAGTTTTTAAAATCCAAGTTCATTTCCATATCTATTTAAATATTTACATTATTACTGCTATTACTCATGTCATGGGCTGGTTGTAATATGACTTCATAAGCAGATTGAAAAAAAACCCTGCTTTAATGCAGTTTAGTGAAAGGTGAGAAGACTCAGAATTAAATGTGAGGATGAGTTCTTATTTCAGTTCCTGGCATGTAGCACTGTACTCAAACGTGTGTGTGTGTGTGTGTGTGTGTGTGTGTGTGTGTGTGTGCGTGTTTATGTGTGTGTTTCCAATTTCCAAACAGCTCCCAGTCCTGTACCTGGGAACCCATCTCTCTTGAGTAGAGTTATGGGACAACCCATAGTGAAAGATTAAGTAATAGGGAAGTATGTGGTTGACATTTATTTTGATTAAAGACATTTTATTGGATGTCTTTTGAATAAATAAGCTGAGAGAAAACTATATTCAGCTTACACACAGTTTGTATATACTTATATATACAAAATTCTCTGGATATTATTATCCAAAGTGACAGTTTAACTTTGTGAGTTGTATGGGGGCACAGAAAGAAAATAATTTTTCCATTCCACATTGTGAGGACACAAGAGAATGGGCCACCATGGACTAGGAAATGGGTTCTCATAGCACACCATCACTTGTCTCCTTGACCTCAGACTTCCCAAGTTTCAGCACATCTGTTTTGTAAGCCACCTGGTCTCTGGTCTCATGACTTTGGGGATGGGGTGAATAACATTACAACTTAGCTGAGTGTTTCCTGTAGCTTCAGTCTCAAGTATGACTCTGGACAGGGCTTCTAAATACACTATGGAAGTAAGGCTGGAGAAGTTCATCTGGGTCCTTCCATTTTGCAAAGGAGAGGGCTTTGTAGGACAAAAGACACATGGGCAACAAAAAGAAAATACACAAATGGGGAATGGAAGAGGTATTCCAGAAAAAGAAAATGAGGAGTAAGGAGACATTGGAAATATATCTGAGCAACGGAATTCTCTTTCTTGCTTTGCTGCCAGGGGAACGGTGTCTTCCAGGATAGCAGTGCCAAGACAGATAACAGAAACACAGAGAAGAGGAGAAGATTTTATTGTAAAGTGACTGTTTTCAAGAAGTTACCTCAGTGATCATTTCAAAAGGAAACAGAAACAACAAAATAATCCCTTCTCCATTGCAACCTATGTCTGATCCTCAGGACCAGTGAGTGACAACTATAGGAACGCGTTACTTCTAGTTCTATTGTTTTAAACTATTTTTGGTCAGATGACTTGGAAATAACTATGTAGCTGAGGCTGACCTTGAATTGATCCTCCTCTCCACACCCCTCAGGGCTGGGTTTACAGGTGTACACCACTGTATCTGATGACCCCTTCTTCATATTGAAGATATCATTATCCTTTAACAATTATATATTAAAATACCAGAGACTATATAAATAATTACCGTTTAATTTTAGGATCAGAAGTATGAAAAAACTCAAACATTATCTATACCAGATAAAGAGCTTTGTCCATCTTGTAGAGATGAGTCCATTGACTTGATTTTGGTTTTATTTGCCTTAAGAAGAAGGTGCATGTCTTTTATCTTATTTGGTGAATAATTAAGGAACCTCCCCATATGCACATATACATGTCTAGGGATTGGTATAGACAGTTATCTATTCATTTGTACTCACACTTACGAGGAAGGCAGTCAACTCGTTTTGCTGGATTAGTATCCCAATCATCTTATTCTGGTGGTAGCAGTCTCCACCCTAGGCAGCTGTACTCCCACGCCCCCTACATCTAGCAGACTCCTACAATCTGCCAGTCACTGCACTGAGTTTGCATACAAAATTATGGCTTTGGCCAAAAAATGAACCATCCTACGGCTTAAAGACTGATCAGAAGAATTACATACCATATAAGTTGAACAATAAGTCCATCTTTATAGTTTTCTGTTCAAATGTTGGGAAAGAAAACTGCTTTCTTCTGGGGTTATAATCTTGTTATATCTGAGTCAACGTGGAGCTGTCACTAGCCAGGCTCAAAGTTTGTACCTAGCAAATAAAGTGGGGATGGATGCAGCAAATACAAAGGAGCAAAGGTGAAAACCAAAGATGATACTGTATATACTTCTGGTTTCTGGTCTCAACCCATCCACATGTCTTTAGCATATAGACTAGATAGAAGATTCTGATCCATGCCTAATGGGGTTCTTGCTTAAATCCTGAAAGACTGGATTGCCAGGAAAAGAATCATAGGAGCTAAAGGGCAGTTGACTGGTGTCTTAACTTGGGCTCCTAAGTAATCCCTAGAGCTAGATGGAATTACTCTGCCCGTCTAAGCCTTAGTTCTTATCTCTGAAATGCAAAGTTATCTTCGGTTCTTCAGTGATAGTTAGAATCATAAAAGCATGTGTCCTAGACAACTCTACCAATGCTGAAGTAACCGACAATCTGTGCACAGATAGGTGCTTTGTAATTTTATTTTGGATAATCATGTTCTTTTTCTTTTCCATTCCTTCACTTATAAGCTTTCTGCTTGAAAAGAAAAAAAAAAGTGTGATGCTGCCAGATTAATCCAGTGAAATGTAAATGTAATCAGTGACTAAATCAAACGCGCCTGTAGTCCACAACACTTCTAAAGCAAAAACAAAATTATAGATCCTTCTAATTTGAACCAGCTGAAGCAACCACTGATTTTCACAGTTCCAGAGAAACAGCGAATTGTCAGAATTGATTGTCCCTGCAGATTAGAACGCTGAGCACTTTATGTGTAGAGAACTAGCAGCCCCTGCCTTAATTTTGAGGTCCTTGGGATTTGGCATTGATATACTCCTGTTGGTTATTTCATTGGGCTCTTGACCTTTTCCATCAGTCTCTTTAGTCCCTTTATCAAGATCATATTCAGGAGTATCCTAAGGGTTGACCTAGGCAACCTGTAGTACCTGCATGGACAGTGGTGTTTGAGAACATTTCTATACTGCCCAGAATCATTAAACAGAGCACCATCATGAATAAACACAGTTGTAACAATTCAGAACCTGGAACAGGGAGCTTCTAGCTTACAAACTTGATTTGTATTCTAAAGGCTATTTGCCTTTAGGCAGAAAGCTCTTAAATTCAATTCCAAAATTATGGCACAGAGCATTTGATTTGTATGTAACATGCCCAACAATCTATTCTACTTTCAGACCATGCTATAACAGCATGGATTTATATCCCTGGTGTCTTTCACAACTCTAATTTGTTCCCAGCACGGAACACCACTTATATTAGTTTGAAATTCTATTCTAAACTTAGAGCCCAAGGTTTCTGTGTGGGATGTAAAGTTGACAAAACATGTTTTTTCCCCAATGCAAATCCTGCCTGCATTGACTTTCAGGTATTCAGGCTGACACTGTTGGGGGCTGGCGGAGAAGACAGAAAATAACTCTGGCTAAATAAAAGGCAATGTAGAGAGAAAAGACAAGCGGAGTTTTTTCACTAAGCGAGTTTTAAAAGACAGAACAAGTGGGTTCATTTTGAAGAGCATCAAGGATTAAAGTGAAGTATTTATAATAAGATTGAACACATATTAGGAGGTCAAGGAAGGCTGACAATCTATCCACTGGGACAAAATTCAGTAATACTATAATTCATTATGAGACAGAAAATGCAAAGTTCTGATTTCAGGTGAATTATGAATGACCAAAGCAGCCTTGGCTCTGAGGTGAAATGTGATTTTTATGAAGATGGAAACATTTCACATTTATATAGCAGTTCATCTTCTCAAAGTCATGTGGCAGTGATGACTGTAAAATGCATCTTTAGTTGGCATGGATGAAATGCTGTTTAGGCACACACTCAGGGCATAGTGAACCCTCCTCCACCCAAAGAAGAAGAGGAAAGAGAGATGAATAAAGATGTGCTTAAAGTCAGCTTCTAAAAGTGAACTGAAAATGCCCAAGTGCTAATTCATGGAAATGACTTAAGAATTAAGAAAATATGCCTTTGTTTGTACATTTCCATAAATATTCATGGAATGAAACAGCCTTTCATGTGCTTAGATGTTAAAACTAATCCCCATTAGGAATATGAAAAGATCAATTTATAAATATGTACTGCATTATCTAGTAGCTGAAGGTAGCAGAAGCAGAGATTCACAGCTAACACTCAGCTGAACTCCTGGAATCCAGTTGTAGAGAGGGGGGAGTAATGAGCAAAGGGGTCAAGATCATGCTGGGGAAACCCACAGAAACTGCTGACCTGAGCAAGTGGGAGCTCATGGACCCCAGTGTGACAGCTGGGCAACCAGCATAGGACTGTACCAGGATCCCTGAACGTGGGTGTTGGTTGTGGGGCCTGGATGGTCTATGGGGCCTCTGGCAGTGGAACCAGTATTTATCCCTCGTGCACAAATGAGTGTTGGGAGCCCATTCCCTATGGAGGGAAACTCTTTCAGCTCAGATACATGGAGGGGGGGTGCTAGGTCCCTGCCCCAAATGATGTGACAGATTTTGATGATCGCTCATGGTTGGCCTCACCCTCCCTGAGGAGTGGATGGGGGTGGGGTGGGATGAAGGGGTGGTGGTGGGAATTGGAAGGATGGGAAGGAGAGAAAACTGGGATTGGTGTGTAAAATAAGATTATTTTTTAATTTAAATGAAATTTAATTAAAAATAAATAAATATGTATTGCAAACTTCAGGCATTTCTTTACAAACATTTTTTTTTTTTTTTTTTTTTTTTGTAAAACTCCAATAGTTGCTCTGCTCATCCTTTATCCTTGTTTGAGTTGAACTTTGTGGATTTATTTTCTTGAAGGGAGAACGTGTATGAAGATTTCAATACCCCAGCACCTTCCCTACATTTATGTGTATGTTGTGCAAAAACTCCCAAACAATCCTGTGGTTCTTCAGGCCTAGGAAGGGGATGTGAATGTTATGCCACTGCAATCTCTGAACTCCACACATGCTGTGTGTGGGTCTAGGCTTCAATCAAGTTCTAAACCTGACAATTTCAGCAACATAGATCATGCCAGTTCCAGGCACAATCGATCTGTCATTGCCTTGCCAGGCCTCCCTCTTTCTGTCAGCCAGCGTGGTGATGACCAGAGCAATTTTGGCTGTCCCATGAAGATTGTAGAACTACATAGATCTCTGCATGTTCCAGCAGAGAACAGCTGGCCACTAACATGATACAGCTCCCTGGACTGTAGACATGGAAGAGATACGGGTTGTTTTATTTTGGAAGTCTATGCAGATGTCCTCAGTTGGCCTTGCATCTTTTGTTGTGTTAGTTAACACATCATGCGTTGTTGCTGCTGCACACTCACTGTGTGGAAGCCCAACTGACCTCTCGCTGTGCCCTGCAATCATTCCGTGGTTCGCTTTTCCTCTGCAGCTGTCTAGCTGCCATCCTCACCTCAGCCCTTCCCTTCTCATCAGTTGATACTAATGTAGAGAAAACAGTGGCTTCAGGGTGAGCTCTGTTAATCTTCTTGCCATCTAAGTTGTCCCCATTGATGCCCAACCTCTGCTAGTTTCAGGAGGAAGTTTCCTTATCTTCATTCCTTAGAGGAACTCGACTATCACTACTTCAATTTGTTTAAAATATTTACTTCTGTCTTCCTCTCTCCTATATTACTCACTTCTCTTCCCTCATCCCTTCATTTCCTCCTTCAGCAACTCTTCATTTCCTCCTTCAGCAACAAATTAGATGTCAAGACTATCTGATCTAGTTTTAAATTTGTCATATGTCTCCTGTGTGTGTGGTGGCGGCGGCGCTGTGGCACACAAGTCAACACAATTATGAAGGTGTGTGCATGCACATGTCTGTAGGTGGAGATGCTAGAAATTTATACTGGATGTCTGCTTCTGTCACCTTTTGCCTTAATTGTTGATTCTTTGTTCCATTCTTGGAATCGAAATACATTAGCTAGACTCATCACAGAACTGTGGTGGCCTGCCCATTGTCCTGCAGAGGCTGGACTTCAACTGGGTCTCTAACATATCTAGGCTTTTGTGTGGGTGCTGGAGGTTATACCTGCTGAGCCAACTCTACAGACACACTAACTTCTAATTTTATTTAATCTGGTCTTTTGTTTTCTATAAACAGCTATTTAGGTAATAGTTTAGATTCACCCTGGTGTCCTACATGTGGGTTCCATTACTAAGGTTCCACTGAAATTGTATTATGTGAATTATAATACCCACCTTGATGTTATATCTGCTGTAGTCTTTTTAAAGACCAATTAGACCATTTCTTGTTTTTAACCAAAATACTTTAGTGTATTTTTATTATTAAATCTAGGCTAAATCCAAACACTTCAATGTGACCAATTGGAAATGTTGGTACATATATTATTTGCTTTTCTATTGCTGTGAACAAACACCATGACTAAGTCAACTTAGAGAAGGAAGAGTTCATTTGGCTTATTCCAGAAGAATGCAGTCCCTGAAGGTCAAGCAAAGGCAAAGTGTAGGAGTAGAAAAATGAGAGCTCATGTTTTGCACTGCAAATACAAAACAGAGATAGTGAAACAGAAATGGCTTGAGTCTGTAAACTCCGAAAGCCTGCTTCCATCCATAAGCTTCTCTGAAGGTAGAAAGAGTTCATTCAACATGGGACCACATATCAGGAGACAGACTGCAGGGCATCTCATTCAAACTACCAAGGTTTCTGTGTCTTTCTTAAATTTCTTTTCTACAGTTACCTTATGATTACTTCTTGGTCAAACCTTATTGAATTAAAGTTCATGATCCCCTGCCCCCAGAGTCATTTCATCTATGTGAATATTTTTTAACCAATCTCTTACATTATCAAGTTTTATATGTAAAAACCCAACTCAATTATTTCCTTTTTCTGTTCTTTTAAAACTACCTTTCTGTGTTTAACAGCACTAGACTGAAGCCTACTTTCACAACAAAATTTATCAGGTATTAACTGTGCATTGTGGTTAATAGGTATGTCTCCCCATTTATGAGTAAGCTCACAAGGTTGACAGATCTAGATGGCAGTTAGCAACAATAAACCAGATAGAACAGAGTATACTGTTGATAATATCAAACATCCCAACATCTAGTATCAAAATGGAAAGAACAGGGTGACATTGTAATTTTCTTCCAGTATTAGCAAGTAGAAATTTCCATTTAATATATCCAAAAGAAAAATAAATTTGTATCTAAAATTGGTCAGCAGATATTTTATTTTCCCTAAGAAGGGTATGTA
This sequence comes from Phodopus roborovskii, assembly GCF_943737965.1. Taxonomy (NCBI): domain Eukaryota; kingdom Metazoa; phylum Chordata; class Mammalia; order Rodentia; family Cricetidae; genus Phodopus; species Phodopus roborovskii. Next base: position 13,628,837 of record NW_026125397.1, read on the forward strand.
TGCTTTTATAAGGAAATGAAAAGGCATAAATTACATTTGAATAACAACCAGAAATTCAGGATGAAGGTCACATGTAAAATGCTGCAGAATAGAAAGCAACTAGCTCAATTATGATCTCAATGGGGCTTTTAGTGCAGGGCACGGGGCAGCTGTGGAGGGAAGATGCCAGGGGGAACAGAAACCACAGCCTACTTTAGCCTGAGACTCAACTGACTCAGGTAAGTTTGTAATAGAATATTGGACAATGTTGAATATGTGCAAAGAAAGAAGCCTGATATCGGAGAGCAAGCTCTTTGTGAGTCAGAGTCAAAGGGAGTACAATTTTTAATTGCCCTGGAATGAATTCTGAAATGCGAAGTGATTTGCATCGTACATTTCTAAATTATTGTATTTGTAAGCTAAACCTATGGAATGGCCTTCATTCTGTGATTGAAGAAAGTAACACAGGACATTTACAATAGGAAGTCAGAAAGATTTTCCACAGCACCAGTAGAACATAAAACGTTTTTAAATGCAAGAAACAGAAATGCTCAAGAGAAGATATATTAAAGAAGTAATCATTCTACTGACTTTTCTTTTTCTCTTATGATTCTGAAGACAAAGATTATTAACTGGAAGTTTTTCAAAAGGATTTTTAATCATATGATAGGATCTTAAAGTCAAATGAAGGCAGATACAATCTAGGTCCAACAGTGGTCATTTCCAATATTCCTTATTTCTTCATCCTGAGGATTTAAAAAGCTGAATGTACTCTTACCAAACCTAGATGGTATCTTTCAGTTTTTCTTAACCTGAGGAGATGAAGCTTCACCTCCTTCTTTAATTACTCTTTTAAGTCATTTCAACTAAAGGAAAAGAGATTCAGGTCCACTTTTTGTTTCCTTGCCCATATAATCTTTAAAAATCATTTGGTTTAATAGATGTGAAAATACTCAATAAAATACTTGCAAACCCCATCCAAGAACACATCAAAAAGATCATCCATCATGATCAAGTAGGCCCCATCCTAGAGATACAGATATGAAAATTAGTAAATGTTACCCACCATTAAAAAAAAAAAAACTGAAAGAAAAATTGTATGGTCATCTTGTTAGATTCAATAAAGACTTTGACAAAATCCAAATCCCCTTCATGATAAAAGTCCTGGCAAGATTAGGGATACAAGCAGACATAACTAAACATAGTTAACAAAATTTACAGCAAGCTATACTCAACATCAAATTAAATGGAGAGAAAACTCAAAGAAATTCCACTAAAATCAGGAATAAGACAAGGATGTTTACTCTCCGAATCTACTCAATATAGCACTTGAGATTCTAGCTAGAGCAATAAGGCAATTGAAGGAGATCAAGGGGATACAAAATGAAAAGGAAGAAATCAGAGTATTTTTATTTCAAGATTATATGATAGGATACATAAGTTGCCTAAAAGATACTACCATGCCATTCCTATAGCTGACACTTTCAGAGAAGTGGCTGGATACAAAATAAACTATATATATCTATATCTATATCTATCTATCTATCTATCTATATAAAATCAGTAGCCCTCTTGTATACAAGTGACAAATGGATTAAGAAAACAAGTCAAGGAAATGACACATCTCACAATATCTCAAATAATATATCTTGGGGGTAATTCTAACCAAGCAAGCAAAAGACTTGTATGTTAAAAACTTCATGTTGAAGAAAGAAATTGAGGAAGATATCAGAAGATGGGGAGATCTCCCATATTCATGAATCAGTAATAATTACAGTAAAAATGTCCATTCTACCAAAAGCAATCTACAGATTCAAGGCAATCCCGTTAGAATTCCAACACAATTCTTTATAGACCTTGACAGGAGAATTGTCAACTTCATATGAAAAACAAATACAAATACAAACCAGAATAACCGAAACCATCCTGCACAATCAAGGAACTGCTGGAAGTATCACCATCCCTCTGTACTACAGAGCTATTACTAATAAAAACTGCATGGTATTGGCATAATAACAGACACATTGATTAATGGAATTGAATTGAAGAGCCATATATAAATCCACACACTTATGGACACGAAATTTTTGATAAAGAAGCCCAAAACACAGTCATCATTAGTGAGATTAATTGGATGTCTACATGTGGAAGAATTCAACTAAATCCATATATATCACTGTACAAAACTCAAGTCCAAGTGGATCAAGACCTCAAAATAAATCCAGATACACTCACTGAACCTGATAGAGGAGAAAATGGGGAATGCCTTGAAAACTTTGGCTTCAGAGACAACTTCCTAAACAGAACATAGTAGTGCAGACACTAAGACCAACAATTAATAAATAGGACCTCATGAAACTATAAAGCTTCTATAAGGGAAAGAATACCATGGAGAGGACAAAACAGCAGCCTACAGAATGGGAAAAGATTTTCACCAACTTCATATCCAACAGAGGTTCAGCCTTTTGCTGTCATATTCTATTTTGTTTCATTGTGTTTGGTTACTGTCTCTTGGAGGTTGGCTCTTTTCTGAAGGGAAATGGAGGCAGAGTGGATCTGGGGGAGAGAGGAGTTGGTCAGAAGCTGAAGGAGAGGAGAGAGGGGAAAATGTGTTCAAATATATTGGATGAGAGAAGAACATAGTTTTCAATAAAAATATTTTGTTTTAGTTGTTTATATTGGCTCTTGTTAAAATAAATCTGAAAACTTAGGTTAACAGAGAAAATACTCATATGTCAGTTATTCTTAAAGATACAAGGGAACATACTTAGTGCTTTTCCCTAATCAATAGGATTTATTTTGAAGTGTCTAGATGCACTTTATTGTACAATGTTTTGTTAAATTATATTACTTTCATTCATCATACATATATGTGTATATAGTCACAGACACAATGACATGTGTATATAGTCACAGACACAATGACATAGATGCACACATTAACTGTGTGTACAATAAGAAACAAAGGGACTTGAGAATAAACTTAACCTTAACCCTTTCATTTTACTTTTAAATATCCATTGAGAAAATGTGTGAATGGTTGTCAATTGCAGTTGTTTTCAATTATTTCTTCTCATCATTCTGTAGCAAGAAGTTGACAGTTACTAAGATAATAACATAAGTTCTTAAAATGTTAGCTTAGTTTAGTTTTGGAAACCAGAAGTCCAAAAACCTTCTGACATTGCTTACTGTTTCCTTTTACATTTTGAAATTCAGGATAGATGAGAAATCTTATTCACAGCCTAATGCAGTATATGCCTTATGGATTGTTAGCTTATGATAATAAGAGACCAAGCAGCCAGTTTATAAAGATTGCTCTAAGGCAGAATATTATTATCTACCATCTTGCATATGTGGAACACCAAACAAAAATCACAAGGACTAATGATTTGTATCATCAATGGATAAGCATGTTGGCCTAAATGTAGCACTTAACAGGAAAACACCATTGTTTTTAGTTATTAATTGACTGTGTAGACAAGGTCAGTTATTAATGCCCTGGTTTAATAAATATTTCTCTATGCACTAGCTGGTAGAGGGGCATGGCCATTGTGAGAATGTGCCTGAAGCCACAGAGAGTAAGAAACTATACCAAGTGGGTCATCCTGGGAGAGCCCAACAGACTGGTAACATCTGATTAAAACCGTGCTTTTAAAAATGAGGGAAACCAATTCCAATGCCCTGTTCATCAAATGTCCTGAAAACTGGGCCCTACACATTTGAAAGTTTTAGGAGATTAGTTTCAGAGAAATCTTCAGAGTCCATGTGTAATTCAAAGTCATCCATTATGAATCAGCTTTCATCATGGAAAGAATTCTGGTTACTTTCAAAGTGAGAAATATTTAATTTTTATATGCCGATTGAGTCATCATTTCACCTGACATATGGAAGTAAGAGTCTATTATTCTGCAAGGGCACTGATTGGCTAGAATAGCTTTGAGGGTTTTTATTTATTTATTTATTTATTTTATCTTTTCTTTCTAGCATGTACAACATGAAATTAAAAGGGAGAGCTTGAGTGTAGCATCAATCTCTTGAAATTTAGCCCCCTCATCTTCTTCCAATCTTTAATGGAGCAATAGCTAGAAACTGAAGTTTTTATTCCCTTTCAAATTGTATTTAGGTCTTGGTTGGTCCTTGAAAGAGTTTGTAGGTTGCACAACGTGCTTATTTCTTCAGTTAGCTATAGGGAAGGACCATAAAAGTACTGACCAACAGGGATGAAGCATTATGCTTTCTTAAAAGAGATAGCATTGTGTTGGTATCAAATGGATATATTTGGGGTCTGTCTTAGTTAATTTTCTACTGCTATGAAGAGACAACATGACTATGACAACCTATAAAAGAAAGTATTTAATTGGGGTCTTGCTTATAGTTCCAGAGAACAAATAAAGTTCATGACCATCACAAAGGGAGCAGTAGCTGAAACTTACTTATTGAGGAAGCCAGAGAGAGAGAGAGTGCTGGCTAGAAATGTGTTTTTGAGACCTCCCCCCCCCCCACACCTCCTCCAACAAGACTGCATCCTCTAATCCTTCCCAATTAGGAAAGAAGCATTCAAATATGTGAGCCTATGGGAGCTGTTCTCATCGAATCAGCACAGGGAAACAGCCACAGCCAGAGCAGCTCTGATCTCAGGGTGCTCCTTTAGGTAGCCCACTACTCCAGAGGCTGCAGCATCGTTCTGTCCTGCATATTGGCTTTATTTGCAATGATCCCTTCATCCGGGAAACAGTACTGTCTGCAACAAGATCTTAGCTCTCAGGCAAGGTATAGGGACTTTAATTAGTGTCAATCATCTAGGAGCCATCCTAGCAGCTTGCTAGGCCTGGGTAGTCTATCTGGAATCAGTTCCTCCTCAGTGAAAGAAGAGGCTTCCCTATTTGTTTATTCAGCTGATGTCTGTGCAATTTCTGTTGTGCCAGCCATTGAGGCAGCCAATAAAGACAGCTGGTGACATGTAGGATGTCATTGTTTATGCAAATAGCTGTCACAGCATTCTTCTGAGTTCCACACTTTAAAACATCAGATAGAGCTTTGCCATTTGAACTATGGAGTACTATACAAGTTCCAGAGGTTCTGACAGCCAAAGGTAGGGAGTTAAGGCTAATCGATGAAACTGCAAGCATTTATTAGGTTGAATATAAGAAAAAAATAAAAGATAAGGGAAGTTGGCCCTTGATTAGTCTCAGATTGGCTGAAGTTTATGATTATCAATGCCCTTTGATTCTCCTTCCCCTTCCAACCAAGACTATTGAATATTTCTCTTCTCATTAACACCTGTCTGGGAGTGGGAAGGTGAAATGCTAATCAGGCAATTTAGCTAATTGTTAGCTGCTGCTAGGATGCCTTCCCCCCCCCCCTCAGTTCAGCTATGGAAATGCTGAAATCTTCTAAGACATTAGCAGTGAATTTCTAAACTTTATGTTACCTTCTCATTCTTTCACTGATGAGATAAATTGAAATATTTTGTTTTTAGCAAAGTGTGAGAATAAAACCCAGAAGCATCATGCTTTTCAGTGTTCTGTTTTAATGTCACATTACTTCTTACTGACTAATATTTATAAAATATTGATTTCCTTCAACATGACTTAGCTTAGAAGAGTGGCCAGGATTTAATAATTTCAGTTTTAAGGGCAGCCATATATAAGCACACCTACTAAGAGGATTTGGAGCAACCAGAAACCAGCTCAGAAAAAATTACTTAAGTCTGCCCTCCCCTCTGCCAGTGGTAGACATTACATGACCCTCCCCTAACCAAATAAGGGATAGGGGAATGTTCTGGGGATTAGGGACACTAAGAATAAATCTGAGCTATCTCGGATAAGATTACTTTCAACTCCTTTATTTCATGTTTTCTGATTCACATCCCTGTAATTATCTCAGACAGTGCGGGGGCTTAGGCAGTATTTTCTAGATACTTTGGTATCTTCTTTTATTTGTTTGCTTGTTTATTTATTTATTTTGCCTGTCTTTTTAGGGCTGGGGAACACCTCTCTCTCTCTTTCTCTCTCTCTCTGTGTTCCTCCAGTGTGCCAAAAAAAAAAAAAAAAAAAAAAAAAAAAAAAAGTGCTGAGGAGTCCTAGGGAGATGAGGCTATTTTTGTATGAAGCTGATACATCTAGCTGAGCCACAAGTACTGCTTGGAAAGGGCTTAGGTTGTTTCCAGGGGGAGAACTCTGCAGAGAAGAGGCAAAGTTCAACAGAGCCACAAAAAGCATCTGAAAACAGCCAGGAAAAGCAAGAGCCCTCACGGAGCCCTCTACCAGAGTTCTCTGATCCTACCATACTTCGCCAAGTGCCACTTGACTGGGACTTACTTTTCACCTGATTGCCTTCTCCATCCACCATGACTGAGATCACTGCTGAAGGTACTGTTGCATGGGGACATTATGTAAATTGACAATCACTGGGGATCTCTCTGTGCTTCTGTTTAAAATGTTGTTTTTAGGTAGTCATCCTGTTCTGTGAGTCTATGCCCGATCTGGGAAATGAAATTGCTACCTGAGAGGTTGCCAGCTCTGTATGTTGGGAGAATAAGAAGAGGTTTGTTTCTCTGGAATTTTGCATGTGGAAACTATTCTCTGCTGTGCTAGAGGCCCTGCTGCTTCTGAGTGATCACTCACACCTCTATAAATAGCTCTGGTCGTGAACATACTGGCTGATTTCTTATCAAGCAAAAATTACAAGGCATGTGAGGATGGAGACAACTAAAACCAAAATATTATGCGTGGGTTTCAATTGAGAAATATGATCCAGAGCACTTTTTCTATATAGTATTTAAAACTTGAATTCCTAAATGTTTTCCCTTTCTAGCGAGAGTATACAGATTGCTCGTGTGGCTCTTAGTGTGTCCTGTATATTCCTTTCCAGTCCCTTTTGATAGATGCTCAAAGACAAAGTTAAAAACTTCGTAAGTCAGTTTAACCCAACTTTAAAAATAAAGCATTTATTTCTTAGAATTCTCACTAACTCATTTCTTTTTTTCCTCTACAAATCATGAATTCTATATTTATAATATAGAATAATAATAAAGCTAGAAAAAAAATCACAAGTAAAAAATATAATTTAGACAACACACACACACACACCTTGCTAACAAAAGAATCCTTTAAAAGTAATTCAATCTAGTCTGGTTGAGGTAAAACTTTGGAAGGTAGGCCTACAATTTTCTCTGTAAGAAGACAAGGTGATACTTTTGACAATTACCAAGTTAAATACCATTTTGCTTTTAACCATACTGTAAAATAGAAATCTGTGAATTTTGTCTTTTGAGTGGGTAGAAATCTATGTATTGAAAGTAATGTCCTCTGTAGATTGTCTGGTACCCTGAGCTCATAACAACCATTACTGAGAGGTGTCTACTTACAGGCTTTTTGTTGTTTTGTTTTGTGTTTATTTGTTTGTTTAGAATTATACGCATATTTCCTTTTTGAGAGCTCACGCAGTTTAACTAGATACCATTTCAATCTCTGTCTCACAAAAAGGAGCCCGTTCCTCAGATATTCCATGACTTGCTCATCACCACATTGGAGCCAAGATTTAGTGTCAGCCCCTTGATGTGTGCATGTGTGTTCTGGTAGATGGTATCAGATTTACTATTTGCCAATTTTAGTTTAGAATATGCTAGCTGAATATAAATAGTATTTTTTTTTTATTCCTTGGCTATACTATTCCCTATGGCCCTTGGGTTGGTCTTGAAGAGATTTGTCTATAAAAATGTCTTGCTTATTCCTGCTCAAGTTATTAAGAAAGCTCTGAGCATTCCGGTCAGCTTCTGCTCATTGACTGGCCTGCTCTGTCCCTGATTACAGACATCAGCTGGCCAATCATGTTCCTTGATCATAGAGCATGCTGTATATACATTTGCTTTAGATCCAAAGCACTTTTCATGAGAGGATAGTTGTTTTGAAATAGAATTATCATTTGTACCTATAGGGAGTTTAAAGACACCATTAAACCCCTGTGGTGGGACCCATGCAAATCAGTGAGCATGGCATGTAATTAATTTCTAGATAGTGATCATTTCCCATGGTCTGGTTTTCACAGATGATAGGGTCTGTATCATTTGATCATCAGTGATACAATTATTCCTTTTTTGCAATGATGTTTATTTCTCAGAAGAAACTTAAGTTTGCTAACTCAATGGATTTATACCTCTTGATGTTCAATTCATATCAAAGTCATTTCCCTTGGTTTTCCAAGAGATTTTATACTTTTCATTTTACCTTATAATTGTGCTTCCCTCTCTTTGTTTCTTAGTTTCAGCAACATTTTATTTATTTATCTTTTATTAATAATTTATTTTGTAAAGGTCTTGCTTCTGGTTGTTCTCTTAGCCTTGATTTGTCTTTTCCTTCATCTACTCTATTTTCTTTACAACTACTTTTAGGCAAATTACTGATGTATAAGCACTGCCTTAATAGCCCCACACCATTTATCCATCCTTTTTTTCTACTAATTGGATATGAAAAGCAAGCATTTTGTAGGTCTACACCAAATAAGACCTACTGTGAATACTTGGAAGCCTAGTGCCACATTAACTCTAAGTCTCTTTCTTGGATATTGCTAGTTCAGGAATTTTACAGGTTGGTACTGTGGCTTATCCACCTCTAGTGCATGCCTTGTTTACCACACTTACCAAACCTTTCACTTGTGTTTTTCCTGTGCATGTTACAAGTTGGATAACTTCATCTGATGAATGGTATAGAATAACTTCTCAGGTACAGAGCACTAGATGAAAAAGAACTCAAAATTTGAACCCCAGTGGATTTCATGGAAACAACACCCTTTATTTTAGCTACCAAAAAAAAATAGTCACAATAGTAATGATGACATTATTATCAACATTGTTCAATATGGTCTGAAGATAAGATATCAGATTTGTCAAATGCTCAATTTAACCCTCCCATCATCCAAAAGAAGCATGGTTTTTATGGCTACTTATAAAGTAATAAGCTAAGGTTTAGGGGTTAAGACATGTACTCTGATTGAACAGTTTCTACCTTGGATTAAGTTCTTAAGACAGCAAAGTTGAATCTGTCCTCTCATTGTGTCAGACTCAGGGGTAGTTTGATATTGGGTGGTCATTGGGTGCCTCCATTAGATACATGCTCTCCCTCAGTATGTGAGATTAGATCCAGAATGGAGCAGAATCAACCAGTGTTCAAGCTAGAGACTGCCAATAAGAATTTCCTCAACTTGCAAAAACCCAAAGATTCCAAGGCAAGTTCCAAAGTTAGCTATTCCATTGTGTGGTTCACGCACATTTTCAACTACATTTTAAAATGGTCCCTGAAAATCTGGTGTTTTCAGAGAGACAGTGGCAAACTTAAAGATTTCTGCTCAAGTTGTACAATTAGAAATTAGATCCCCACTTATATTGTAGTAATGGCAACAGAAGGACAGAATAATAAATGCCCAAAAGACACAAAAAGGCAGAGGGTTGACAAAACCTAATCAGTTGACTGAAAAATGACAGCTGGAATTGAGTCTTAGAGAGAAGGATTTTTAAAAAGAGAAAAGAAGAAAGAAAAAGGACAGGAAGAAAGAGAAAAAAAGAAAAAAAATACTAAAATAGCTTTAAGTATAGGATAAATAGAAGAAGATTCATAATTGAGGCTAATATGAACCACTATAGTACAAACAAATAGAAAGAGATATTAAGGCAAGGAATACATTAAAGCAAGGAACAATCTATCACTATTGTGCCATTATTGGACTTTGAATCAGTCATACTTAAAAAATCTTTCTGATAGAATGATTGGCTATTTGAAAAACTCTAGCTATTGGATGAACCTAGGGAAATGCCTTTTTGTATCAAATGAGATGACCACGTCTGGGCTCTGAATTTAAGCTATTATTATTTGGAGATACAGTATACATTACATGTGGATGATGTGATATGGTATTTGTAGTCCCAAATAATATTCTATAAGAAAAAATACTCAAGATGTGAGTGTGTTAAAACAGAGTATATGCTAAATGATCTATGGAAAGGAACTTATGTCATTGTGCTAATTATGTGACTTGATAGGGGATGGTGTGAATATGTTTCTCTTATTGGTTGATGAATACAGCTGTTTCAGCCAATGGACAGGCAGGGTGTAGCCAGGCGGGCAGCATAAGTGGGTTACAAGACTAGGAGAATTCTGGAAAGAGGAAGAAGATGTCATGTAGCTGCTTAGGAAACAAGAAGCTCGGTAAGCCAAAGGCCACATGTAGGTACTTAGATTAATAGAAATGATTTCATAATTAAGAGAGAACTAACCAATAAGAAGCCTGAGCTATTGGCCAAATGGTTTATAATTAATATAAGCCTCTGTGTGTTTATTTGGGACTAAATGGCTGTGGGACTTTGTGGAACAGAAACTTCCATCTACAGCGAGTAATTCATTATTTCCAAAATGAACAATTTGTAAGAATAGTTAATATGTTTAGTAATGTAATTTTTAATAAAAGTTTACTTTCTCTTGTAAGGAAACAGAGACAAAGATGCAGATATAGACTCTGTTTAATGGGCTGAGACTGCTTTGTTGGAACCGTGCAAGGCCTGAATCTTTCTGAAGGGTTGAAGGTTGAACACATTTCAAGGGACTGGGGGACATCTATTTATATATAGCTAGCTGCCAGGAAGTTGCAGCTGTGTGTTTTGGTTTGACTGGGAGTAGGGTAGGTTGTTTGCTATACATAGTTACATTGTTTCTGCAGGTGAAGCAGATTAATCAAACTAAGTCTTTTTTCCCCCCATATTCTTTCTTTTTAAAACTATGAACGCTCAGCCAATAGCTTAGGTTTGTTCCTAATTAGCTATTATAACTTAAATTAACCCATATTTTAAAAATCTACATTCTTTTACATGGCTTGGTTGCCTTTACTTTGTAATGCCTATGCTGTTTGCTCTGCATCTTGGCATCTTCTCGAGACTCTGCCCTTCTTCTTATGGCTAGGAGCTATTGCCCAGTACAGCATAATTCAGTTTCTCATCCCTGAGACACACAGGTCAGTGAATCTACTGGCCACCAAATTCAAAGCCAACAATTACTCTTTTGACTGATTTTTCTGTCGTTGTTAATGGGAACCAAATATTAATGCATTAGACACAGGGTCTTGAAACATACCTTATGTTTCTAACAGCAGGTGAGGAAATCATAATTTAATTATATTCATTATTATATGGGTATCTGGAGGCCAGCATCATCTCAATTATAGGTGACATTCATCACAGACATTAATTAGCAAAAGTTACCTTTCAATGTGTTTTGTGGAAAAACCTGAGCAACAGTGATATAAGAAAAATCTTCTCCAAAGGTTCTATACGGTAGACTTTTTAAAAAGCACCCACCCCAAAATAACTATGAAGCTCTTGAATGAAATTTTTTAAAGCGACAGTAATGGTATATGATAGGTCTCAAGCCTGGGACAAATGGCTGAGTGAAGGGTTCATTAACATATCAAAGTAAACATGGCCACCAAGTTCTCCCTGTATCTCTCAATCCCTAACTCTGAAGGGGCCCTGCTAGCTGGCATGCCCTGCCCTGTACCCTAATCTCCAGCCCAGAGATGGGTCTGCCTTTCCCTAGGTAAGCCAATCATTTTTGGCTACGTGTTCTTTTTGTCTATTCTTCTCCCTTCCGCCCTCTTGGTTTTAACTTTCCCCTTCCCATGCTCTTTCTCCTCATATGGCTCAGGGTCATGTCCACTCTGGTCTCTCCCAGATGTCCCTGACTCTAGCTAAACTCTCCCTTTTATCTACAATAAATTTTCTTCTCCACCATACCTTGGAGTAGTATTGTTCTTTTGTTTTTTTATTATTATTATTTCTTTTCTTTTCATTTATTACAAATCCAATCTATCTAACTAGTTGGCGAATTTGGTTTAAGCTTTTTTAATTGAACAAAACAGCCAATGTGAAAATTGTAAAAACTATCACAAAAGTAAACAGAACAACTGTCCTTGTAGCACCAGCTGGAGCTGGGTTCCACTAATAGGTTTTTTCATATCTACTGTTATTTTTTAATAATAAGACTCATCACTTGGTAAGATTATAGTTTCTATGGAAAATATTATATCAGCTTAACTTCCTAATTTTCCCCTATTTATTTTTGATCACCATTGTGACTATAGTTTAAAACTTTTGCCCCTTTACAGTGTGGAAATGAATTGAGTCTATTCAGCTGTTGTAAGGAAGTCTTAGACATCTTTAGAGACTTGAAGTGTGCTATGTTGTCCACATTAATGCTTAATCAGTTAACAGCCTTTAATACTATGAAAATGTAAGACAGCAGGTAAGCAGTTTTGAAATAGTCTGTCAGTGCTTCTCAACTCTCCTAAAGCTGTAATTCTTTAATATAGTTCCTTATATTGTGCTGACTCCCAACCATAAAATTATTTTGTTGTTATTTCTGTAATTTTGCTACTGCTATGAATTGTAATGCAAATATTTGATATGCAGGATATTCAATATGTGACCCTGAGGGCATTGTAACCCAGGGATTGAGACCCACTGGCCTATGGATCCCTGTGGGTTAGCTATATCTATGTCAATTTGAAGGGACAATGCACAGATGGTTACAATTTTTCAGTAGTTTTTAATGTTGTTCATAGCTCTGATTACTTAGAGTTTAATGGGAATATTAAAAATATTAGTATTATCTTGTTTTGGGAGAGTACAAATGAACAAAATATGAGTATTATTTAATGTAGTATATTTTAGAAAAGTACTATAGAGAAAAACCTTTGTCTGGCTACTATAGGCTGAGAACACACAAACAATCTCAAGTTTCAAATTTGGTCTCTGATTAAAGTTCTAGGAGGATCCATCAATGTTAATTTGATTTTTGCTCTCCCTGGTTACAGCTTGCTTGGTTGCTATAATTGGTATTCATTTTCCGATAGGAAGGGCTTCTTTGCATCGCCCCAAGTGAGGGTTAAGCGGAGATAGGTGAAGTCGCTGGTCCAGAAAGATAGCAATTTCCATCTTCAAAGAAAACTAAGATGAGTTCCTTGGCAAGTGCATGATGAATGAAGTCCTGTCCCCAGGATCTGAGCTGTTCTCTGTAAACATAAAACATCTCATCTCTGCCTGAGGTGAAGCTGCCAAAGACACAGAACTTAAGAGTTTTGAGAGACTCTTTGGTATGTAAATGAGCTGTTTCCTCACAAACTGCAGAGCCTACCATATAATGTACTTTAAATATTACATTTATATACGTAGAGACTAAATAGGGTGGCTGTTAAGCATTAACTTATTATCTGTTGCAGGCACTGGGGGGAGATACAATCTTGTAACTCATGGGAACAATGACAACCAGCAACTAGCTGTTTGCAGGAGAAATCAGCTCTTGTTCGGACAGCATGGGGCTAGAATTTCCCCCCTTTAAAAGCTCTGCCTTTGGTGCTTCTTCATAGCAGCCTTCTCCCCTCTCTCACATTTATTAACATAATGTGGAGAAAATCTAAGGAAGGGGGATATCTCCATATTTCAAACTTCATTTTACTAATGTCAAGAGTTTAGGTAAATTTTTGGACAATACCTTTTTACTAAGGCTTCCCAGAAGAAGTTATTACTGCCTTTAAAAATCAATCCATCTTGTCATTAGGAAAACATTTTGTTAGAGGTTAGATGTATGATATGATGTGGAAGGGAACATCACATGCAAAGTAACACATTGGCATTCATCATTATGGCTAATACTTTTGACCAGGGTTCTTACTTAACAAACACAATTGTCTGGGGCAACAAGAGTCCATTACATCATCTGTAAATGACTGCAGCTGGTGAACTGCCAACCTTGTGAATTTGGAGAAACACAAAGTGCCTTCATCTAAGATACAACAAAGTATTATACCCCACAGCATTATTAATGTGGAACCAGAATTATAAAGCAGTATTTCTTGTCACAGACTCATTTGCATGCAAATTTTTTTTCCCTGACTGAATGCCAGGCAATAGCTTGGTAACAGGCATGGAAATATGGTTAATAAAAGGTCTTCCTTAATACACAACAAATTGAAATGAAACCAAAAATAATGTTGAAAATGGGAAAATAAGAATGGACAGGCAGCTTTGAAAACCTGGAACCCAAATTTGGAATCGCTTATGATGTGATCTTGTTGAATAATGTAACTGTTTTAAGGTCAGGGTACACATATAGCTTTGTCACAATTATGGGATGAGTAAAGGAAGACCTATTTATCAACATTGATCATTTGCATCACATATACTGTTGCTAGAAAGGTGAAATGGTTGACTGACCGAAGAGTCAACAAATCAAGAGCAGCTTTGATCCAAACAGAAGCAGAGGGGAAAGTGGCAGGTGACAGATGAAAGTCGGCTACTGTAGGATGGAATACTGAGACACATAAGGTCTGGAGTTTACCTGGCACAGAGACTGATGTAAGAACTCGGTTATTGTCATCGTTCTGGAGGTCTCAGATTCTTCACTTATTTTCACTAGTTCTTCATTATGATTTCTATTTCTCCATTTTTCTCAGTCTGAGTCATCTTCTATTTCTCACGCCTGCATGGCCACCAAAGATAGGCACATGAACTACTTTAAGCTTAGTGGATATGTGTAGAGCACCCACCACACCCAATTCATCATGAGATAATGAAATGAACTTAAACCATCAGACAAATAGTCCCTAAATTAGTTTCTTTAAGAGAGGAATATGAGCTGCTGGAAACAAACCAACAAAACACAATAGTTGTTGCTCTAATAATATGAAAACGTCTCCTTCAAGCCAGTCCTCTCGTCTAGTCTCTAAAGACATTGGGGACTTTATTGAAAATGGCAGTATGATTGCCAGGGGTTTAGGATAGACAATTATCATAGAATGAAGAGCCAGGGGTCAGTGAACAGGGGTCAGGAAATTCGAGCATAGAAGAAATTAATAGACTAAATCAGTGTAGAACTTTGTAGACAATTTCTTTGTTGTGACTGTGGATTATACTTGACATAAGAATTCAGATACTTTTCAGAAATTGGGCTAAGCCTTGAATCAAATATAATGTGTTAATCAGTTCTAGACTGTTTTGCAACAATTAAGTAAAGTAAACCATATTTAGCTACTTGGTTTCTCTCCAGTCTCTCCAGATGGTTAATGCCTTGTAGGTTCTGTGTGGTATATTATCAAAACCATTACCCTGGAGAGTTTTTGAGATGGGTTCTCCATGCCCCAGTGCTTTGGAACAGAGTATTTCATCATATCACTCTGTCATTTACTTGTAGGTAGATAGGAACAATGCTCCTGACATTGGAAAAACATTCGTTCACCCACTTACTTGCGTAATATTTTTGTAAGTAATTTTGATAGTTTCTATTTTAAATCTGGAGAGAAAAATGTTATATACCGAAGGATGCATATGGATGGATTCCAAGAAAGTGAAAGAAGTTTAAATCCCCAAAGGAAATACAGGTGAGATTATAAACTAAAAATGTGAGGTAGATTCTACAGTTTCTCATAATTCATGTTAAAAATTATACAACAAGTGTATACATCTGTACACAATGAATATATAATTTAATTTTTTATCAGACTTGATGATCAGAAAAATCAAACGAGCAAGATAAAATCCAAGATCAGGATCAGTGACTGCCACAAAAAGATAGCATCTCAGTTAACACTTGATGTTCTTAAATGGAAGGATATGACTATAAATAAAAGAAAACAAAAGGTTGAATGCCATCTTCAAATCCTTGACATTCTAAGGTAATTGTTTAATTATGAATTGATAGTTCTCATTGAATTAATATCTTGGTCTTGAGTTTTACATACAGCTAAAGGAGACACACTTCAATGGACTACTGGAAGTAAGAGCATCTGTTATAAGATATTCATTCTGTCAAGGTTTAAGGATAATAAATACTGAATCATAAACTTCAGCAGAAATTCCACTCTACAAAAATCCTTTTAAAGCAGTGGTTCTCAACCTTCCTAATGCTGTGACCCTTTCAAAACAATTTCTCATGTTATGGTGCCCATCCCTCACCATAAAATTATTTTTGTTTGCTACTTTTGCTATTGTCATAAATCATAGTGTGTAAATATTTGTATTTTTGAACAGTTGTAGACAACCCATGTGAAAGGATCATTTGGCCCCAAAGGGGTCATGACTCAAAGCTTGAGAACCACTGTTTTAAAGGAATTTGGGTGTAAAATGTAGCTCTTAAGAGGAACATAGGATGCAGCTAAGTATAGTTGATAAATATCTTTCAGGAAACTTGTATCAAACTACTCAACTATGACAACTGTAAGCTTAACTCCTTCCGTTCTGACACAAAATGTTTCTAGGTCATTCCAAAGGATTGGAATGTTGGGAGTGTTATGTACTATTATCAAGGTCAAAGTTATTCTTCCAAATATAGACATCTAACTCAAAGATTAGACAATTATTTGAGGTAGGATAAAATATTTACTGAAATATAAATTATTTGTTTCCTTGATCTGCTTTTGAAAATGCTATAGAAAAAACCAAAAAATGCTAATTTTAAATAAATACTGGCAAAGAGGTTTCCACGCTAAAGGGAATGGCATATTTTTTTTCCCTTAAGAAAAATCAGTGAAAGGTGATGGCTTAGTTTCTGTGCCCTTGAGCTAATGAGTTGAGAGGTGATAGCACAATTTGAAGAGAGGCACGGGTGGAAAGAGCTATCTTGGGTTAGCTTGACCTCTCTTTGCTGGATTGTCAGGTATAGCTTTAGAGAAGCTAATGAACACAGTTGAGAGTGGATTGCCTTTGATGAGGGTCTCCTTCTATTGTAAATTGTTCGATTCTACATATTTGTCTAGAGTAGGTCCCATGTTTCCTTGATCTGTTAAAATATAATCACTATCACGCATGGATACTAAAAACATAAAGAAACTCATTTGAATCAAGAATTAGGTAGCAACTCGTATGGAATCGAAATGCACTAACACTCAAGGGTAAAAGAATTAGACTATAGTGGTGATTGTTGATTAGTACTTCTCACTTGGTTGTCAAGAAAAAAATACCTTTTCTTTTTTGATGCTTTAAGCACACCCTAAAGGCTTTTTCTATGCTGGCAGGTGGGAGCAAAGGTTACATACATCTGTGGACTTATCATTAGAAAATTTTGACACGTCACAGCATGTTATTAGTGCAAAGAAGAGTTTGAAGAAATACAGCTTGTATTTTATTTCACATTACTTAGGTGGGCTGCACAGAGGCCACTACTCTGTCTATTGTGAAAACCCAGTGAGAAGCAGTGGTTTATAATGATGGTCTTGGAGTTTCTGATATCTCTGTGTCTTGTGAAGTCTTTAACAGCTTAAGTTCTTTTTAATACTTCACTGAGACCATGCACAACTGATGTAGCCACATAAGGAGATATAGGTTATATGCAAGTTATCCTTTCAAATGCTCAGCAGTTCATCTCTTATTCTTAGGCATAGCCCCTGCTGGCTATTTAGAGGAATTCTAGAACACAGGGGGATGTGTTATGAGCACCATATAATTCAGCTCAGCGCTGTTTAAAAACAAAATCCTCACAACATGTAACGAGTGCTGTAGTAAGCATCCTTAACAGGCATCACTTACTTCAAAACAACTTTTTTAGTCTGTCCCAAAGTGAAAGTAAGTAATTAGTCAAGCATTATTACTGTCAAACCATCATGACCTTCACTTTCATGAGCTTTGACATAGTATTTTCTCATTTCTAGTCTGATCTATGTACATGTATACTGTGACTCCTCTTGAATGTCCCAATGCAGTTCGAAAAATGTGTGTGCACATTTCTTGCACTTTTCCACAGTAGATCAGTGTGCATAGAGTAACATGTCTTGCAAAGCCTAGAAATAAGTCAGAAGACTCCTTTCAGCTTCTGTATTTCTCTTCCCTTTGGTCTTTTCCCAGTAATTGCACTGCTTTCTTAAGAAATGACAGGGAGATCTAATTTTCTGCGGGCTTTGCCTGCAGAGCATACTAAATATTCAGTGTAAAATAATGGAAACATAAATAATTTTTCCCATTCACATTTATGTTAAAATCTTTGAGATAAAAAGGGCACCTCTCGTAAGTTCAGAGCTGAAAGAAGTATTACTAGGGTAGCTTTATTTATTTCTTAATTTAAAAATGATTCACAGCATTCAACACCCACATGAATAGCATAAAAGGAAGTTTTAAATACATGTATAATTGTTATTTCAGTCAATCTAAACTATATATCTCATTGTTTATCATATCTACATGTGAAGATACTCAAAATCCTGTTTTAATTCATCTGTGAATGCTATAGACAATGGATTTTACATAAATCAAGTACATTTCTATATTACTCACTAAGCAGTGTTGAGGCTGACATTCACATAGCCAGTAGCTCTGTCACAAAACTATTTCTAGCACTTCTGAAATTTTATCTTTAGGTGTCTGACCACACATTGGCTTTCAACTTGGTGCCACTTATAAATCCGGGCTCTCTTTCTTTAACCCTCTATTCATTCAATGCTGCAAGTAGGAGTCCTGTGCTTTGTGTGGAGTTACAGTTAGTGTCACTTTTCTTGCTGATCAGTTTTCCACTGTACACAGTTCACAATCCATCCATTGACCATTATATCCAGGTGGAGGTAGTTGTTATCATGAATGATGCTGAAATACCCATTTCTTTCCTTTTATACTTTTAGTTTCCCATGATTCTTTCATCAATATATATATTTCTTTCATGGCAGTTTCCCCTGTGATAAAGAGGTGCATTTAGCAGGAAAAAAGACACTTTCCTCAATGAAATCAAGTAGCCTGTATGCTGTCAATTAAATACCTTCTAAAAACCGGCAAAAAAAAAAAAAAAAAAAAGAATGAATTGAGAGTTATCTACTAGAAATACCTCAATTGGATTTTCAGGAAAAAAAAAATTAACCTAGTTTCATGGTACATACAAAAATGGGTTGCAGAGGTTCAGGAAGAGAACAATACAATTCAAAGTTCTCAGCGAAAAATAATCCGTTGTAATAATGCCTTCTCACAGAGACTTTGTAGGCAGCAATGTAACAATTGACATGTAGAAGAAAGCATAAAATGAGATCATTCAACAAAAATTTAATGGTAGCCATGTTTATCATGGCATAGCCTTGTCCTTGGAGCTGGGCCACCAGCAATGAGGAAAACATCTCTCTTTGCAGCGGCTTCCTGCTGCTCTTGGCACAAACTAAGGAGGAAATACCCATTCTCATTGGCGTCTGCACCTGCTACCCTTCATAGCTGGTGACTGCAGCCACACATTCCCATGCTTCCCATCTTTTTCTTGACCTCCTGACTTATCCACTAATTCCTAACTGGACTTCAGAGCTACTTATTACAATGTGACCATTGATATCTACACAACCTTTGTGCATGGTCGGGGAGCAGTTACTCTATTTCCATCACCATTCTCTTTGATTTAAATCTCTGCTTCCAATTGACCACACTTCAGAAGCTCTAATCTGTTTTCTAGTCATTTTGTTATCTCTAACTTTCAAAACAGCCATCCTATTTCTATCTTAAAGGAGGTTTCTTTGAGGCCAAATGTCCAACTCTGACTCATTGAGGAAAGCAGGCACAAAAGAGATATTAATATTTTGCATTACCTTTTAAAACTTAAGTCCACATGGATCAAAGCCCTCAATATAAATCCAGCCACACTGAACCTCTTAGAAGACAAAGTGCTTGCGCAAAATTTTCCAATGCATATGCTCATCTCTCATGAAATAGCATTTTATCTTCCTTTATTAATTCCCTCTTCGTGAACTTGGGTAGATCTGTGTGACAGTTTCAAAAAGTAAATTACAGAAAAATTACTTCCAAGGTTATACCTTAAAACATGTAGAGATGTCCATGTGTTGCTCCCCTAGGACACTGCTTCTGAAACCATAGTCTGTACGTTCAAGTAACTTTTAGAGATGCCCATATAAAAATACCAGAATGTGCTGGGTGGTGGTAGTGCATACCTTTAGTCACAACACTGGGAAAGCAGAGAAAGACGGATCTCTGTGAATTTGAAGCTAGCCTGATCTAGAGTGAGTGTCAGGAAAGTCTCCAATGCTATACAGAGAAATCCCATCTTGCAAAACAAAACAACAACAACAACAAAACAAATAAAACAACAACAAAATTCCCACTAGAACTTTGGCTCATACACCCTGCTAAACCTTCAGACAAGAGCCCCCAACAACTTTCTAGCTATGTGAATGAATCTTTTCAAAAAATACTTTTTATATAAAATATAGTTAGTATTTTTCAACTTAACACAATTATTTAACATATACTATGTATTTAAATTAATCTCATTAACATCCCCATCACATAGTTAAAATTATTTCGTTTAGGTTTAAATTATTCAATATATTCTCAGGAATGTTGAAGTATGTAATACTTTATTATTAACTACCTTCCTGGTGCTGTGAAGTAGATCTCAGAAGAAGAGAAGAAATCAAACATTTGCTCACGTCCATGAGACAGTCGGCAGCCTCTGCCCATCACCTTCCCATCAACCTCCGTCACTGCCACTCTCCTTTCTGCTTCTGTGTGTTCAGGTGTTCTGACTTCTCTATATGAGTGAAAATATGCGGTATGTGTATCTGCCTTCTTTCAGCTAGCATGCTGAGAAAGCTGACACCGAAGAGGAGTTCCCATCTCAAGATCACTGGGTTCATCACTGGGCATCTAATGATGAAGTCTCAACTAACTAGGATGGTCCAGCAAAAATGTATGCTTACTCCTTATTTTCCCAAGACACGGATTATCCAGCAAATTACAGTGCATGGCAATAATCAGTGGAAATGTGTGTGTGTGTGTGTGTGTGTGTGTGTGTGCGCGCGCGTGCGCGCATGCTCGAGCATACACATGTGTATGTTCTCTACTGACAAGCAGATATTTGAACAAGTAGAAAATACAAGTTGTAGCCTCGACATAATTATCATTCTTGGTAAAGAGCAATAAAGTTAAACTGAAGGCCATTTGATTTAATGGGTATATCTGAAATACTTCCTGAACCCCATTCTATATTAAGGGACGTGTAATATGCAACAATGCTGTTCATGGCACTGAGGAAATTATGAAGTGTCTTCTTTAAAAGGCTCCTAGTTCTCATACCAGGACACTTTGCCCTTCTTTCAAGTGAGCATTCTTCCTCTCCTTCGGTTTCCACCTATCAGGAGCTATGTTCATTTTCCTTTCTGAGAAAAGTCTATGAATTGAAAACTGACTCTGTTGCAGTTGAAAAAAAAAATCAGGTCAGAGATGAATTTCATGGAGCCCACAGTCCTGTCAGCAAAATATGATCTGTTGAGGTAGGTGAGAGATGTGTGATCCCTCTGCTTTCTGTTCAACCCCAAATAAATATGCCTGTTTTTTATATTCAAACTCTGAAACATTCATTCCTGTAAGGTTTCCAAAGTATTCTTGTATGAACTTCCTACTGATTTTAAAAATTTGAGATAAGTTTCTGATTAAGCACCTTCCAAATGAGACTAATTAGAGATAGAGAAATCAAAAGATGATAATCTATGACACGTGATTAATTATAATTGTTGATATAATAAAAGTTAGAAAACAAAAAGTTGTAGTTAAATAAAAAATAAACTTTAATTGAGGCAAAGAAAATTTTGACATGAAAACAGATGTTTAAATAAGAATGCTAGAAAAGGTCTGTTAGTTGATATTAAAAGCATAATACATAAGTCAAAAACATAAATAAAACCGAAACACACATGAAGAAAAATTGTGTAGACATATACGTAAAATTTACTCAACTAAATGTTTATGAATAAATGTGAGGCATTTGGACATAGCCAGTACATAGAACTAAATGTAAAAATAAAATTTAATTTTAATTAATATTGAATGTCTACATTAAACAGAATACAGGAAGCATGAAGAGAAAATATTTAATGTTTTTAATTTTGAAATCTCTTTTCCTTTTATTGGCAGACTCTCACGAGATAGGCCTTCCTACTTGGAACTCACTATGTAGACCAGATTTGTGGGGAATTTTCATCAACCTTTCTGCCCTTGCTTTCCAAGTGCTTGGATAAAGGTCCACTGCCATGCCTAGTTTACTAAGTTTTTAAAGAATTATTTCCAGGTTCAAGCTATTACAAATAATTCTGCTATGAACATAGTTGAACAGATGTCTTTGTTGCATGAATGTGCATCTTTTGGGTATATGGCTAAGAGTGGAATTTCTGGATCCTGTGGTAGACTGATACCTATTTTCCTGAGGAACTGCCATGCTGATCTCCAAAATGACTGTACAAGTTTGCACTCCCACAAGCAGTGGAGGAGTGTTCCCCCTTCTTCACATTCTTTCCAGGATAAACTGTCATTGGTGTTTCTGATTTTAGCCATTCTGAAAGGAGTAAGATGGTTTCTCAGAGTTGCCTTGATTTGCATTTCTATGATGGCTAAGGATGTTGAGTACTTTCTTATGTTTTTGGTTGTGAGCCTAGCCTTTAATGGCTGAGCCATCTCTCTAGCCCATGTTGAGCACTTTCTTAAGTGTCTTTTTCCCCCTCTATTGAGAAATCTTTCTTCTGTTCTGTACCTCACTTTTTAATTGGATTATTTGGTGTTTTGTTGACTAGTTTCTTGAATTCTTTGTATATTTTGGAGGTCAGCCCTCTGTCAGGTGTGGGGTTGGTGAAGATCTTTTCCCAGTCTATGGGCAGACTTTTTGTATTGTTGACTGTGTCCTTTGCCTTACAGAAGTTTCTCAGTTTCAGGAGGTCCCATCTGTGTCTGTGGTACTGGTGTTATGTTCAGGAAACAGTCTCCTATACCAATTCATTCAAGGGAACCTCCGACTTTCGCTTCTAAGAGGTTCAGTGTGGCTGGATTTATGTTGAGGTCCTTGATCCATCTGGACTTAAATTTTGTGCATGGAAATAGATGTGGGTCTATATGCAATATTCTACAAGTCAGCATCCAGTTATGCCAGCACCATTTGTTGAGATACTTTCCTCTTTCCACTGTATAATTTTAGTTGTTTAGTAAAAAATCAGGTGTTCCTAGGTATGTAGGTTAATATCCTGATTTAACAGCTAGAACCTGGAAATAACCTAGATGCCCCTCAACCAAAGAGTGGATAAAGGAAATGTGGTACATTTACACAATGGAGTATTACTCAGTAGAAACAAAAAAACAAACAAACAGACAAACCAAAAACAAAACAAAACAAAACAAAAAAAGCCACAATGTAATCTTGAAATTTGTAGGCAAATGGCTAGAAGTGGAAGAAACCATCCTGAGTGAGGTAACCCAGTCCCAAAAGACAAACATGGTATGTACTCACTCATATATGGATTTTAGACATAGAGCAAAGGATTATCAGCCACAATTCACACTGCCAGAAAAGCTAGGAAACAAGGAGGACCCTAAGAAAGACATACTTGACTCTAACTAACAATCTAAGCAATAGTGGAGAGGCTATTTTCAATGCCCTTCCCTGATAATGAAGTTGATGACTGCCATTCTAGAACCTTCATCCAGTAGCTGATGGAAGCAGAAGCAGATACCCATGGCTAAACACTGAGCTGAACTGACCAGGCTGGAGAAACCCATAGAAACAGCTGACCTGAACAAGAGGGAGCTCATAGTTTCCAGACTGATATATGGGGTCAGCTAGAGGGCCTGGGCAGTTTATGGGACAGTGGAACCAGGATGTATCCCTGGTGCACGAAAGGACTTTGGGAACACATCCCCATGGAGTGATACTCCCTTAGTCTAGAGGCAGGAGGGAGGGCCTAGGCCTTACCCCAAATGACTTGACAGATTTTGATGATTCCTCCTGGAAGGCCTCACCCTCCCTGGGGAGTTGATTGGGGATGGGACGGGGGGGGGCATGGGAGGATGGGAGGGAGTGGGAACTAATATCGATATGTAAAATAAGTGAAAATATAAACAAATAAAGGCCTATAAAAAAGAATGTGTTTCAGCATGCTACAAGAGATAGTAAATAGTAATACTGATAAATATTCTTTGACCAGTATACATGAAATATAATTTTGAAAACATTTCTTTTAAGACGCGATAGTAGTTTTAAATCTAAGTAATATTTTCACTCCAGAAAATCATTCTGTATCCTGCTACATTGTCCTAATCATGGTGTTCATTACCATACAGAAGCTTTTCAAATTTGTTGTTTTTAGGTGAATTTTTTTTTTTCTCAGTGCCCATGTTAATGGTACTCTCTTCAAAAAAAAATCCCTTTTTGTGCCAATTAGTTTAAGGTTATTCATTGATTTCCCCTCTCTAGATTCAGGGTATTTAACCTTATGTTCAGGTCGTTGATCCACTTGGAGTTGACTTTTATGCAGGATAGTAAGTAGAGATGTATTGGCTTTACTCCACATGCAGCCATCCAGCTTGACCAGCACCAGTTTGTTTGTTTGTTTTGAAAGTTGCTTTATTTTTCCAATGTATATTTCTGGCCTTGTGATAAAAAATAAGGTCTGCATAGATGTATTGTCTTATGCTAGAGTTTTTAATATGATTCATTTAATTAGCATGCCTTTTTTTTTTGTTTCAAATACCATGCTTTTTTCCTATAGTTTTGTAGTACAGTTTGATATTGCAGGTTGTGATATCTCCAGCAATTCTTTCATCATTTGGGAAAGTTTTAGCTATGTTGGGATTTTTGTGTTTCAATAGATCTGTAAAGAACTATGTTGTAATTTTGATGGGGATTGCACTGAATCTGTAGATAGCTTTTCAAAGATTGTCCATTTTTAATATATTAGTTCCGCTGATCCACATGGTAGATCTTTCCATTTTTGACATCTTCAATTTCCTTTTTTAATGTTTGTATTATATGAGTCTTTCAATTCCTTAATTTGTGCTACTCCAAGATGTTTTATTTTATTAAGGATATTCTGAAAGATACTATTTTTCTGACCTCTACCTCAGCCATTTGAATATCAAAAGGATACTGTTCTCTTGTTTTTTAATTTCCTATCTTATTTGTTGAAAGTGTGTATCAGCTGGATAATTTTCCTGGTGTAACTTTTAGGGTCACTTAGTTACACAATCATATCATCTGCAAATAAAGATACTATGGTGTCTTCCCTTCCTGTTTGTATGTTCTTGATCTCTTTTAGTTTTCTATTTGCTATAGCTTAGACAAAAAGGACCAGGCTGAAAACAGTATGCAAAAAGTGGATAACCTTGTCTTGTTCCTGATTTTAGAGAAAATACTTTGAGTTTATCTCCATTTAGGTTGATGTTGGTTGTAGGCTTGCTGAAAATCTTCTTCATCATGTTGAGGTGTATCCTTTTAATCCCTAGTATCTCCATGATTTTTATCATGAAGTACAATTTTTCAGAGGCCTATTCTACATCTGATGAGACAATTATGTGGTTTTTGACCTTCAGTCTGTTTACTGGTGAGTAACAACTATTGATGTATGTATATTGGACCAACCTTATGTCTCTAGGGGAAGCATGCCTTCTTGGTAATTGTGGGTTATCTTTGATTTAATTTACAAGTATTTTATCGAGACATTTTTCGTCTATATTCATGAGGGAAATTGGCATTTAATTACATTTATTTGTTTGGTTTTTATGTGGTTTTGGTATCAGAGTTGTTGTGACCTCATAAAAATTACTGGGCAATGTTACTTCTATTTCGGTTTTGTGGAATAATGTGAGGAGTATTGGCATTAATTCTTCCTTGAAAGTCTGGTAGAAATCTGTGCTAAAACCATCTGACCCTGGGCTCTTTTTTGGTCTGGAGACTTTTAATTACTGCTTCTATTTCATTAGGGGGTTATAGGTCTATTTAAATTGTTTATTTGCTCTTGATTTAACTTTGGTTGATTGTACATATCAATGAAATTATCCATTTCTTTTAGATTTTTTAATTTGGTGGAGTGCATGTTTTTCAAGCATGTCCTTATGATTCTGTGGATTTTCTTGGTGTGTTATTATGTCTCTCCTTTCTTCTCTAATTTTGTTAGCTTTTTAGTTAATTTGACTGAGGGCCTGTAGATTTTATTGATTCACTCAATTAACTAAATCTGTTTCACTGCTTCTTTGTTTTGTATTCTTCATTTCTGTTTTATTGATTTCAGCCATAAGTTCGATTATATCTTGCTTTGTACGCCTTTGAAAATTACTTCTCTTTTTTGTTGTAAAGATTTCAGATTTGCCATCAAGTTAGTACTATGAGATGGGTCCTGTATTGTGGTAAATAAGGATCAGGATAAACAAATAGGCCGAATAGATGTTTATTACAACCTAGACAGATGAACACCAGGAAATTTAACCCGATTTTGTCCGAGTCAAGCCAGAAAAAGAGCGCCTTCCTGGCCCCCTCCGACCTCCTTCCACAGGTCACTTCCGCCCATGGCTCCACCCCCCAATGGGCGTGGTCAGTGCTACAGAAGGACTATCTCACTACAGTCCTGTTTTGTTTGTTTTGTTTTATTATAGGCACTGTGTGCTATGGACTTTCCTCTTCAAACTGCCTTCAAAGTGTTCCATAAATATGGGTATGTTGGGTTTTCATTTTCATTCAGTTCAAAAAATGTTTTAAGTTAATTACTTTCTCCATTTTGTCTTGAGCCATTTTTCATTCAGTAGTGAGTTGCTCAACTTCCATGAGTTTGTAAGCTTTCTGCCATTTCTGTTGTTATCATTCAGCTTTAGTACATGGTGATCAGACAGGATTCAGGGTATTATTAAGTTCTCTTGTATCTGTTGAGACTTGCTTTATGTCTAAGTGTGTGGATATTTTGGAGAAAGTTAGAGGAGGTGCTGAGAAGAAAGTGGCTTTTGGGTGGAATGCTCTGCCGATATTTTTTAGGTCCATTTGGTTTATGATGCCATTTAGCTTCAGTATTTCACTGTTTAATTTTTGTATGGATGACTGTAACAGATCATAGGTATATAATTTTATCACCAGCGCATGCTGAATCACATTAGACTAATATAAACATTAGTTGCTTTGCTTTATTCTGACTAACATTTGGAGCTAGGAAAGTCATGTTTTTTTGCAAGTTATGTTGAAATAATCCGTCCATCCATATATAATCAAGAATTTAAATTTATTTGATTTTTATTTGCACACTATTAAAGATTATAATGTTACTCTAGTTGAAGCTGAGTCTTGTTATTCTCCCTTTCCACATCTCTGGCTATAGTATATATTTTGTTCTACTTAGTTTAGTTCAATTCCCATGGTTATTATAAAATTACTACATTTTTACTTATAGGATTTGTAATCTGTGATGAAACATTTTACATATACTTATATTTCAATTTCCATTCACATTTTAATTTTGTTGTGTTATTTTTTTAGCAATTATAAAATATCCAATATATTAATTATCCCTTCCCATTAAAAGGACTCATACCTATGACTAAGAGTAAACAGAGTCTTCTCAGATTAGTTCAACTTAGAATGCTCTGTGCTGTTTTTCTATTATCTAACTGTACTATAAGCAGCTTATTAACTTCCAGTAACATACACCGATAATCTAAGTATTTTTTTTCAGCGATACAGAATATGAATTGCTCTAATTGGATCTTCTACTACAGAGTTTCAAATCTACAATAGATTTTCAAGTTCTGGTGCACTTTATTGATGTATTTAAATTTTAGATGTCCCCCGTTAGTGCTCAGGTGAATTTAATACAGTTTTTCCATTTTCTCAAATGTCAGTAAAGCATTATATGTAGGCTCTCACCTAAATATGTCCCAAGAAACATCCTGTATTTTTCTTAAAAGGAAGTCATATTTGACATTCTTTCCATTATTAACTATCCTATGCCCAGATTATAGTACAATTATCAGTATTTGTGATTAAAACAATTGCAATATCTCACAGCATGAATATGAGTATGTCTCCTTCAAAGTTTTATCACAATTATAAGTGTTCTTTTGCATTATTATTTAGTTGAATGACTCTATAACATAATAGTTTGGGCTCTACACAGCAAAACAAAGAAATTTCAACACCCTTTAATGGAAACAGCTATCAAAGTGTGTTGCATATTGTAAACAGTGAATTCAGAACAAATAGGCATGCATGGAATAAGAGTGAGCATATAGCATATATCATAGCAATGCTATGGCCACATAAGCTAGGCTACAGCATGGTAGGAAGGCACTGATTTTAAGCTGAGACTTCTGCAAAGAAAAGTAACACTGCAATGACACCTGCTATGATTTGTAACTCATTCTTGGAACATAATTTCCAGCTCCTTTATTTTAATTCATTCAGTATTCAGACACTAGAAGACAATACTTGAGGTAGCACCTGTTAAATTTCAGAATATTTTCAGAAGCCTTTCATTTCTAGTCCATACAAGAAATCAATGCTTGTTCAGACAAGTGAACAAGCAGAAGTTAAAGCTGTTTAGGAAATCATTTTGAAGTATTATTGACCACTGTATTCATCAGTTACAACATCAAATTACTAAATGAATTTATTTCAGGATTTCTAATATGGATTTCTTCCTAATTAAATGGAAAATTACTTATGTTTTTTCATCCATAAACAAAACAACAAACCACATACTAACTTCTTCCTTCCTTTCTTTCTTTCATCAAGTAATGGAATGATTATGAGTATTTGCTTTTATTAACATTTTGAAGTTAAAATATAATTACATTATATCCTTCCCCTCTGCCATATCTAACCTAAGTCTCTCCCAGACTTCTGGAGGTCTCTTCCATGAGTAAAGACTATTTATGTCTTTCTCAGCATCCCATGTCTGCCTGCGGTTTTTAGTCTAAGAAAGTGTCTCTGTGAAGTCTTTTCCTTTTATATCTATTAGCACATCTATTGTTAATGTTCTTGCTGGAGTCTTGTTTAGGCAGCCATATTGTTGAGGAAGCATAGATGATGTTTCACTGACATTTTTGGTAGACACAGTCTCACAGTCAACAGCAGATTTCCTGGTGCTCTGGCTCCTACAATCTGTCTGCTCCCTTTTCCATGATACCCTCCGAGTCTATGCACAGGAGTTATGCTGTAGATTTATTCATTGTGGAAACCCCATAATAATTGTTCTATACATTCTGACTAGGTTTTCAGTAATGGTCTCTGTTGCAAAGAAAAGCTTCCTCGTTTAGGGCTATGCCCTACATTTATCTTTAGGTATAGAGATGAGTATTTAGAACATTAGACGTTACACTGATTTAGTAAAGTGGTAATAGAAAATTATCCTCTAAGATCTGTTACCTCAGTAGTGACAGGGAGCTGGATAGGTTTCTAGTAAGAGCTATACTTTCTCTCCTTCTGAGTGGCTCTTCAGTCTAATTAGACAGCTGTTGCTTCCAACACTTGAGTACCACTATAGAGCCTTTAGGGATATTTTACCATGCTAGTCGTCTAGTCGTGTGCATGCATGTGTGTGTGTGTGTGCTTGTGTGTGTATTTTATAATAAATGCTATCAATATAGAGTAGTAGGAAAAAGACAGAAATTTTAATGTGTAAGATCTATGAGCTTTGTATAGAAAGGATTATTATTTATGCATATATGCCATAATAACACATAAGCAGTGTAATGATCTTTTTTTTTTCTCATCACTGTCATAGAACCACTGACAAAAGCAAGGTAAGGAAATAAAGATTTTTTTTTTCAAGATTTGAGAGTTTGCAGTCTCCAGTGGTAGAACTCACAGAGGCAGGAATGGCTTGCAACTTTGGCAATAGAGAAAAGATCGCTAGCCAGTCCCTTCTATTCCTGGCTGCCGAGCAGAAGAAGGGCTGGCCTTGAGTCCCCAATGACCATCCCTATGATCTTATATTCTCAATATTGCCCTGTATCCAAAAGTTCCTAAACCTCTCAGATTAGTACTATCAATTTTCAAATATATGAGCCATTTGGGGGTATTTCACACTCAAACCAAAATGTGATGCTTTTAGAAAAGTATCCTAGCTAAAGAGGAGTGTGAATAAACTTATGTTTTTCCTATTGGCTCTCATATATTAATATTGTATGATCTTGAAAATTTACATAACCTCAGTTTCTCAATTTCATCATATGTGAAATTATATAACAAATTATAACTACTCTATAGGAGATATTAAAAGAATTGTGAAGCATACAGTACAGTGCTTAACACATGTTAATACCATAAAGATTACATATTATACCTATATATACATGAATATATGCACATATATGTCCACATGAATACTTCTTCCTCCTCTTTCTGTCCTCTTTATGTAATTGAATAATGTAACTCATCTATAAGAAATTACTTTTGAGAGGTTTTCTCTTTTGATACCCACTGATTATTGACCATTTTTTATTTTATTAGCAATCCTAGGAAAGTGGCCTTACACCCTATTTTATCATACGGATTTAGCACCTTAACTTGTTGGCTTCTAGCACTCTGCCTAGATCACTGTGGGGGTCATAGGTATCAGGTCTGAGTGCAGCTCCACTGTTATGTATAAATGAAAATTAAGATTCCACACAAGTGAACCTTGATTTGACTAGATTAATATTCTTCATGTCTCCTATGAAAGGAATAAACTTTTTGTATATATATTTGCTAAGCTTGCTACTTCTGAGATTCTTTTGAAGTTAATCAAAGTTGTTCAAAATTTTGTGTTTCAAAGATCATGTTTGGGGTACTTCATGGAAACAGAGGACGATGAATTGTTGCATCTTAGGTTGTTGGTCCTTTATGAAAAACAGGTTGGGGAAAGAACAGGGAGTTTGCCATTCACTAAACGGCAGTGTTGTCTCCTGATCTGGTGGACAAAATCATGATGCTCACTCAGTAGATCCCATTCCTGACACCTCATGATGATAAGCTAATAGTGTGTGTATTTTAATATCATCTCTATTTTCTCACTTAAGAATACTTTTGATCCATGAAGCAAACTAATAAGAGGAGATATATATTTTTCCAAAGTGGTTATATAGTTTACTAGTCATTTTTATCATTACCATATGAATTTCAATGTTCAAAGCACAGATTTTTAAAATCTGATTTTTATTTTTTCAGAGAAGTGAACTGGGACTTACACTAATTAAATGTCTGACAATCGATAATGATAATAACAAAAGTATTCTGAGACTACATATTGTGCTTATTAACTTGCCAGTTATTATTTCATTTAATCCTTGCAAAAATCCATAAGGATAATTGCTATTATCTTTATTTTAAATTCATTGGTTTTGAAACTCTGTACATTTAAATATTATATTTAGCTAAATCTTTTTTACTGAAGGAGGAGGGAATATATGAGCAAGGGAGGTCAAGATCATGATGGATAAATCTACAGAGACAACTGAACCAAGCTAGTGGAAATTCATGAACTCTAGAACAACAGCTGTGGAGATTCCAGGGGACCAAACTAGGCCCTCCATAAGCTGGGGACAGTTCTGAAGCTTGGATTATCTGAGGGGTCCCTGAAAGTAAGAAGATGATACAAACCTGGTACATGATCTAGCTTGTTGGAGCCCATGCTTTAGGGTGAGATGTCATGCTCAGTCTTAATGTATGGGGGAGCAACCTGGCCCTGCCCCAACCTGTTGTGCCAGACTTTATTGATTCGTCATGGAATCCCTTACCCATGTGGAGGAGCTGACTGGGGGCGGGGAGTGGACTGAGGAGGGTGAGGGGGAGTGGAAGAGGGGTGGGAGGGACAACTGTGGTTGGAATGTAAAATAAAACTTAAAAGAATAAATAAATTATAAAAAATTCTTTCAGACCTTCAACATGTTTTTGGACTGAGACACTGCCATATGTAGAGACCGTAGTCTTTGCAGGAACCTTGGAACTACACAGTAGAGCCATGTGCTATGAATACACTTACACAAGTGGAGGCCCAGGAGTCTTTCAGTAATAAAATTTCTCTATACAGAAAATACATTTGCATATGATCATAGTTTTCAGATTATTATTCTTAGCAATCCTTCAGAGTTTCTGCATAAGCTTGTTTTGACATTTAGAAACTATCTTAGCTTGTATCCATACAGCAATGTTGCCCCTATTTAAGTTCTTTTTAGTATATAAGTCATGTTTGCCTCATTTTTCCTAACTGGTATATTTAAAATGTTTAAAGGCTGCATCTCACAACAGATGCAGAAATACATTATGAAACAATGTATGAAAATGAATCAATAACTCAATTCTTATAGTCCAACAGTTCTGTAATTGATTCAGCTCATTTTAAGGAACAACTTACATTTTTGAAAATTTGCCATCTTATCTATTTTTTTTCAATTGACCCTCTAAGACCCTTTCATTTAGGCAACTTTAGAATCAAAGGAACTTGCTTTACTATGGGGAGACTCCAAGAAACACCAGAACTTTGAGAAATAGTGTTGGTGGAGTTATTTTCACTGTGTAGTCTATGTACCATTTGTATAAAATAATTGTGTATGGCATAAAAATAAATGCATCCATTTTAACAGATATATTTGAAGATTTATTTAAAAGAAAATTGCTATCTAGTTTAATCTATAATTTAACATCATGAACTTTATTTGTTGAAAACTTTATACATTTTAAGGATTGGAGATAGCTTAGTAGTGAGTATCTAGCATGCATGAGCTTCTATCCCCAATATCACCAGCACCCCCAAAAGGTATAAATTTCTGTAGCTAGACAAAACTATATTTTGCAAGTAATATTATATAAACAATAATTTATGAGTTTCTTAATATACCACAAATAATTAATTGTTGCTTTAATATATCACAGTAAGATAAATTCATATTTAATAAATATGTCCTCTGGCCTCTCCCCATTTGCTATTGTATCCACATGTCTACACACACACACACACACACACACACACACACACACACATGCTAACACACACGCTAACACACAAATGCACACACAAATAAACATTACTCTAACACACATAGACACACAAGCATGAATGCACACGCAGGCAAATACTCATGTACGTACATACAAACACGTGTACATACATATGTACACAAGTGTACATGTACACATATGTGTGTGCAACCTACACACAGACACACATATGCATATATACACACACATAATACATACATGCACTCAACACACACATACACACAATACTTGCACACACATGCCTGTGATCTTAGTTCTGGTTATGTTTACAATTCATAAAAGCCACATTGGACAGAACCATAAAGACCTTCTTTTCCATAATGGTGTCTCAGCTTCTTTTATGCTGATTTCATTAGAAGGCTACCTTTTGGAGTAAGTCCAAGAGAGTAGTAATACAGTTGTGATTGGGTTTCAACAGCTTCTTGATCTATCCATTTACTATACATTAGTTTTAGAATAATAAATATCGTTATATAAAATTAAATAAAAAAATAAAATAAAAAAAATAGAATAATAAATATCAGAGTCTTAAATAGGAAGTGATTTCAAATTAAAAAGCCCAGCCAAAAATCAAAATCTGATTTAGACTTGTTGCATAATTTTGTAAGCCTAAATTGAATAATTACTTTAAATGTAGGCCCTATCCTTTGGCTGGAGCAGTAGCATGAAGTCATTGTTATGGGCAAGTAACACAAACATGAGGTTGTTTCTCCTTCCATACTGCTCTGAGCTTTTGTCCTCTGCTGCAGCTGTCATTCCATAGTCATATGGAAACGAGATTCATTTTGAAAGGTGAACCTTCCAAAGTCTTACTCACCAAAGCTGCAGGGAAAGCGAAGTTCATTGAAAGCAAAGGGATTTCTATTTAACTCAGACTTTCTTTGTCACCAGGAGTGTATTCACTCTCCTTTGTTTGGCAATGCTTTGATAAATGATAATTCATGGTGTCAGCAGAGATAGAAAAATTAAAGGGAACGTTCAACTCAAAACTCTTGACTTCATAACCATCTTAAAAACATATTCAAATGTCACTCGTCCTCATGAGTGTGTAAGCATCGTGGAAGCTGGAACAGAGTTCTGGCTCTGCCCTGCATGTGGTTACTATTCTGCAGACATTTGTGAGTATTCTTTGTCTCTATGTTTACTTTCACCTTTTTCCAGGCCAACGATTATGTTGTTCACAGAGCATTGGTTAGTCATGGGCCGCACTTCTTAAAATTTCCAGCAGTAGACATTTCATTTACTGAAAATTTAAGGAATTGTCTCTCTGCTACATAGCTAGGAAAATGCAAAACATTTAACAGTGATGTGCACATTTTACAATAAATAACTTTTAACGTTGATTATGTTGCATCTCCAAGATCTTTTCTTGGGCAGGCTTGACTACTAATGTAAATAAGCTGTGGGGTGTGCCTCACGAAGAGTGTGAGAAAACAAGGGACAAGTTTGGTGAACACAGCATATTTGAAACATTAAAAAAATTCTATATTTGGAACTTTCCAAATATAAACTAAAAACAATGTACATAATGGATTACTAGAGTCTTTTCAAAATTGTACGAGCACCCATAAATACAGTGTTTCGTATGACTACAGTTGTGCTGAACTAAGATAAAATCTTACTTTCTAAAGCTTAAATGTAGGTAACAAAACTGGATGGCAGAGTCATTCATATGCTTATAATCATCTCCCAACACTAGGTATACTGTTCCATGAAGTCTAAATATTGAATATTGTACTTCTTCAGGCCTAGTCTTGTTTTTTATATAACTGAACTTGTTAATATGCTTTAAAACAAAACTCAGAATTTTTCCCCAACCACATGCCTCTGCCAAAAGAAAAATTTGATTAATTGATGACAACCATCAACACCTTTGTCTTTTCAAGGTATAAGCTATCTTTTTTAGTGCCTACAATGCTTTCTTCCCTCCTCACTGACACTGAGAGCACTCACCCCCAAGTCGTTCCACACTTTCACTAACTAAAGCTAAGTTTCTCCCCTCCACAAACCCAACCCTTTCCAGGAGAGGATTTCCCCATCTCTGATTCCTTGCTCCTTTTGAAGATAATATTCAGAGACTGTATTTCTTTACAGGACAATACCTTCAATGTGATCATTGATAATATGGGGTCACATACAAACAGTGCACTTGGAATAAACATGGAACTAATGATACAACGGAGATCGAAGGGCTCACCTTTGAGGGAGTACACATTTTAATAGTTGCTATTATACAAAAGCATCAGCAGGCATTCACCAGGGAGGGTAGCACAGGACTGAGACACACCAATAGTATTAACTTAGTGCCCATTGGACTGCTGAACAAAGTGTGTGTGTGTGTGTGTGTGTGTGTGTGTGTGTGTGTGTGTGTAGTCAGAGAGCTTACAGTAATTTAGACTATGTAGTTCACTTCCCAGAAGATGGTTCCTACTGTCTCGGGCAATTACAACAGAATATGGTACAGCTGAGACCAGGGTGAAACATTTCCTGCAACACTAAACTCCTTCCCTAGGCTATATCCAAGGGTTCCTGAAAGCACCGAGATTTGAATTACCAAGGGCTTGCTTCTGTCTTTTACTCTTTATGTAGATAATAATAAAAATGTGTAAAGGCATGAAGAAATATATAGTTTTATTTGTATAATAATTTAGCTAAATAATATTAAAAAGATTTTGATAGACATACTGAGACCATAACCAACCTTCATAACATTCTTTAATTAAAATGGGGATATGTGTTTGTGCTCTGAACAAACACCCTTAAAAAAAAACCCGCTCTTTGGATTGAAGAATAGCACTAAATAGTGGAAGGAATTAACAGAATGGCAGTGCTGGACTTTTGTAATTGGTTGTGAATGAATTAAAACCAAGTATGAGTTCTATATGAAAGAAAATTCATACCTTTCCCATTAGACATTTCAAACATAGTTGGAGAAATTCACTTCTAAATGGTTTGTATCTACTAGCCTTATTTTAATGGCAGCCGTGAATGAGTTGAGCATTGGTTTTATACTTTACAATGTAAAGTCTGTTTAAAGAAATGAGCCTTGAAGGCTCCAGGGCTTGCACTCACAGTTATATAATCCCAATTATCACTGGGATGAAGAAGAGGCCCAAACTGAGCATTTCTGAATTCTAGGAAAAGAGCAGAGTGGTGAATGGATGGAGCAAAATTCCCTTTAGAGAGACATTTTAAACAGCTGTTTGTATGGATGAATTTTTACTACTATTATCAATTAATTAATCAAAGTGGATTAGATTTGTAATAGATAGGATGAGAGTTAAAACCTATCGCACATGACATGCCCCCAAATGGCTGATTGATTATGGTCACCCTATGGGGTGGTTTTATTACTTTGGTTTTATTGATGAATATCAAGGTGCAGCTGTTACCAAGAAGCAAAGGTGTGACTTAAATTTAGCTTTGTCCCATCTGAACACTTTCATTTCACTATGCCATATGCCTGCACTGTGTCTGATTAATAGTCATAAACTGCTAGCTTAAATTACTATTTCCCAATTGGAAAGCCATTTATATAATTTTTAGACTGTCTACTGTGTTACATATTCTTCTAGATTCAAGACCAGGGATTAGCAAATGTTTCAGTAAAGTGCCACATAGTCAATATGTTGAACTTGGGGAGGAATCACATGGCCTAAGTGTCTGTTTTTAGCTCTATTATTTTTATTACTTTAGCCTGCGAGCATAGACATGGGCCAAAGATAAATCAAATTAGAGTAGTTATGGCTGTTTTTTGTTTTTTATTTTTGATAAACTGAGCCCTGACTTGGGAGGAGAGGAGAGATGAATTATCAGTGAATGTTTTTTTGTTGTTGTTTTTTTTTTT
This sequence comes from Phodopus roborovskii, assembly GCF_943737965.1. Taxonomy (NCBI): domain Eukaryota; kingdom Metazoa; phylum Chordata; class Mammalia; order Rodentia; family Cricetidae; genus Phodopus; species Phodopus roborovskii. Next base: position 13,665,452 of record NW_026125397.1, read on the forward strand.
TTTTTTTTTTGTTGTTGTTTTGTTTTGGTTTTTTTGCTCTCTGGTTGTAGACTACCCATAGAGGAATGGAAGATTTCACGAGTCAGAGACTTTTTAACTTCCTGAATATGTGATTTGGAGAAACGAATGATAGTGTCAGGATTGCATGACATATATGTCCACAATTCTTTATATGGGTCCTTGCTGTATATACAGTTTGGATTCTGTCTTTCTTGAGTACAGAGCCTCAAAAGTCAAGGCATTAGTCAAATAATCTATTGGTTATATGACAGATGTTTATTGTACTTAAATTCTGAGCAGAGAATGAATCTCTTGCATCAAACATTCTGAGCATCTCTATTTTCTTTGAAGAATATTATTTGTTCTCACTTTATCTTCACATGGTCATTTTGTGGCTAAGTCCTTGACTTAAGAAACTAACCAGATTCCATACAGATGAAGTTATATCCTTGGGGTTCTTCAATAACTCTAACCCAACTCCTAATTTATTACTACAACTCTGATATTTATTACTGAGCCATGGCACAGTCTTATGTGTTTATTATGGGTGTGTGTGCATGTATGAGAATGTGTGTGTGTGTGTGTGTGTGTGTGTGTGTGTGTGTGTATGCTTGTGTGTATAAAAGTCAGAGGTAAACTTTTATGTGTCTGTCTCACCACATGGATGTGGGGGCTTCAACTTAGTTTATCAGGCTTTGTGGCAAGGGCTTTTAACTCATGGAGCTGCCTCTCCAGTTCTATCAGGCTCTCTGATTATTTTGCAAATTGGAATTCTTAAAAATTTTATTTCTTAATTGAGTAAACTTGATCTTTTAATGTTAAAGACATGTTACCTAAATAGTACTGATATTTATTGAAAGCTTTTTTTTTTTTTTGTTAACTTCATAGTGTCACTCCAGCATTAAAGGATTTCAATATTTTTAATACTGAGGTTAATTAATTTACTGCATATCACAGGGTCCATCCTCAAATATCACAGCTAAAGCTTCATTGTGTTTATGATGTAACCTGCTGTGGGAACTTCCTTCAAGATAGGGTCTTTGTAGAGGCAATCAAGTTAAAATGAGATAAGTGTGAATAAATCAAATATGGTTCATGTGCTGAGAAGGGATTCTCACACAAAACTGTCATGGGGAACTCCACTGGTAACTAATTTTAAACCCTTGGCTTTTGCATATGAGCAGTGAAGTCCTGTTGTGTGAACTCATTCAGTTTTCATTGTTTTATTACTGTAGTTGTAGCAGACTGATACAGTGTTTAACTTCTGTCAAATGGTTGATTAGCCACTAGCCATAATTAAGTTTTGATGGAATGTCTGTATAGGGTGCTTCATTTCTTTATTTATTATTATTATTATTTTTTTTCAAGGTAGGGTTTCTTTGTATAACAGTCCTGACTGACATAGAACTCACTTTCTAGACCAGGTTGGCATCCAATTCCCAGAGATCTGCATGCCTCTGCTCACAAGTGTTGTGATTAAAGGTGTGTGTCACTCCCACTCTGGAAGCATGCTTCTTTTATTTTGCACATCCCACATGCTCTTGTGGAGTCACTGTGTCTTCTGAAATGATGAGTAAATACACAGCGCATCAGATGCATTTCTAGACATCTGGCTGGTGTAATTTTAATTCCCTGGAGAAAGAATGGTGTATAGGCCTAAAGAGATACAATTATGATTAATTTGGAGGCTAGAATATTGAAGATTACGATTTCCCCATGAAGAATACCTGAGCAAAACATACTTTTTCATGATCTGCCTACTTTTATGATCTGTAAGTTATTTATTTCAAAGAAGGCATATTCAATCAACAGTGAGAGGTGGAGAAAAATTCATACCCTCTTTAAAGAGACTCCTCTAAAACTAAACCAATAGATTTACATCCAAATTTGAGTATTTATTGTGGTTATGTTTTGTTATGAAATCAAAGGGGAAATAATAAGTAATAAGCTCCACACTCCAGATTTCTTATTTCTTTTCTTTCTTTCTTTCTATCTTTCTTTCTATCTATCTATCTATCTATCTATCTATCTATCTATCTATCTATCTATCTATCTATCTATCTATCCAAACTAGCAAATGACTCTGGTTGCCAAATACCTTCCAGAGCATAAGCATAGACCTGTATTGTTCAGGATATGATACTCTTTCAAACACTTGCTATAAAGCAACCAGATTTCTAAAGCTTGTTTTTATGGAGTCAGCTATGGCTTGGTGATACTAATACAGTTTATTGCTTGAATAAGCTTAATCAAACAAAGATTATAAAAATGCACACCTCATAGAAATAACTGATCTAAGTAATTTAAATGTCAGAAGTACGAGTTTGCCATTTTTTTTCTTCAGCAAAACCTATTCAAACCTATTTGAAATGGTATAAGGTATCAGTGTCCCACATAATCTATTTCAGGGCTACAAGCTGAGTATGGATTGAATTTGGGGAACATATCTTTCTTCTAGTCTTTAGCAATAAGAGAGTTTGTATCTCTAGTCTAGCTGACAGGAAACACTGCTAATGTTTATAAAAGACATGAACCTACCATTTCCTTTGGTTTTATTCCATTGTGGTGTAAATATATAGTTCCCAGTTTATTCAATAAAATAACTGCTAAGACAAAGCCAAAATTCTACCAAGAATGTAGAGGCTAGATGAAAAAAACTAATCATTTCACATTGGACTTATATCGTTGCTTTTTATTAAAAATTGTTTTGTATCAACAGCTATAATTGCTCTAGGAAAATCTATTTTTAATAGAGAAGGAGTTACATAATTTCCTAACACAGAACTTAAGAGCAATTTTGTTTGAACAAACAGATGATAGCAATGTTGGAGCCTAGGCAACATGCAACAATTTCAGAGCTCAAATAATGAGGGGACTTTAGAAAATTGTTGAAGCTTTGTTTTGTTTTCCTGCCACATCAGAACTGAGTAAACTAATCACCTTCCCCCAGATGTGTACAGCTTTAGTAGCCTGCTTGCAATTATGACAGTTCCTAGAGGAAGCTCAAATAAAGTAGTATCTCTTCCTACCCAGTTGTTTGCTTTATTGAAATATGGGCATGGAGATCTTCCTTGTCTTTCAGAGGTATATAAAGGAGCTTCAAGCTGATTCAGAGTTCCTTGAAAGGCAAAGGAAGTTGTTTTCTTTTCTCTGTAGATGGAATGTTTGTAACACACACATTCACACACACACTCACACAAACACACACTCACACAAACACACATACACACAGGAATTCTCTTCAATTCATATTACAATTTCCTCATGGAATCAAGAAATAATTCGATGAAGATCTGGGTTGCACTTTAACTAAACAAGTGAATAATGTGCTATTATAATGTTGCTCAATAATAAATATATTTTCCAAGGTATTAAATTATACTTCATTTTTTTTTAGTTAAAAATTCTGTGGCTGTGTTTCAATCCCAATAGGAAAGTAGAATTAATTGCAGATTAACTGTATAAAGTGTCATTTGTGCAACTCATAGTAAATTTCATATTATAGATAGTTAAAGATGCATGAAAATGGTTTGTTATAATTGTTTTTCAAAAGCCCACAAGAGAATCCAATTTCAAAAGTCCCTGAGAGTTATGTCATTGCTTAAAAGTTATACACTCAATCCCTTTTTCACATACATGTAAATGGAAGAAATGGAGCCTTAAACTGCTATGCATTTCTGACAACTTAAGGAAATTTTCTTATAAATAGGAAGCATAGCTATGCATTTCCATATACTTGAATATATAAGGAAATCTTTCTGTTCATGTCACCTACAAAAAGTGTAGGTTTTCAAGTACATCTTGGATTTCCTTAAGTTTCTGGAAGTTATTTATGGCAATCAGTAGACGTCACCTTGTCACCATTTCCTGCAAATACACTTTGGAACAGAAGTTTTAGGATGATTTTATTGGTAAAAATTAATTAATAAGAAAAATAGTGTTAAAATTTCCCATGCTTTGAGGGCAACATCTACCCACTGAATATAAAGAACATCTCTTGTGACATATCAATGTTATGTGACTTCACAGGGCTAAAGGCAACAAGGTGTGCTTAACTCTTAAGAAAGAGTGTATTTCTGTGAAAATGTCTCTAGTAAAAAACACACATGTCACTAAAAATAAAGCTAATGGATTTGAAACATTCAGCTAGGATTTATTTCTAAGTGAAATATAATATCATTTTTCTTTTTAAAATTTTTATTTACTTATTTTCCTTATTTTACATATCGATCCCAGTTCCCTTTCCATCCCTCCCTCCCTCTCTTTCACTCACCCATGCCCCCTGACTACCCTCCTATCCCATCTCCCCACCTCCAACTCCACATGTAGGGTAGTGTCTTCCAGGAGGGGTCATCTAAATCTGTCAAGTTATTTGGAGTAGGAACTAGGCCCTCCCATAGCTCTATGGGGAATGTGCTCCCACAGTCCTTTTTGTGTACCAGGGATACATCGTGGTTCCACTGTCAGAGGTCCTTAGACTACCCAGGCCTTCTAACTAAGACCCACGTTCAGGGGGTCTGAGTCAGTCCAATGTAGGATTTCCAATCTGGGGGTCCATTAGCTCCTCCTTGTTCAGGTCAGCTGTCTCTGTGGGTTTCTGTAGCCTGGTCTTGTCCTCCCTTTTCCCAACAAGACTGATCGCAACTAACAATCTGAGCACCAGTGGAAAGACTACCTACCATAAATGCTCTTCCCTGATAGTGATTGATGACTAACTTATCCACCATCATAGAGCCCTCATCTAGTAGCTGATGGAAACAGAAGCAGACACCCACAGCTAAACACTAGGCTGAACTGGAATTTAAATATAATATCATTTTTCAATTTTTTTTTCTTGTTTCTATGGGTTTGCAACTCAACAACAATGGACAATGTAGTCAGATGACTGCTGGGGCTCTGGGAAGCAACTCATTTGTGCAAACTTGGCTGGGGAAGAAAAGGTGTCAAAAGAAAGCACTAAAAATTAATTCATCAAAGAAAATGACTATGCATTTATACTATCCAAACATTTGCTAAAAACAACAACAAATCTGCTACTGACTCTATGAAATGAAATCCATGGAATTTGGAAGACTTTCTGTAGATTCTCAAACAGCTGACATATACTGGAATACCTTTCATCTGATTCTGGATTCATAGATCAATTGCCTAAAATGAACCTGATTTGCATGCGTTGGGCATCTCAGGGGTCATAGTGGTTAATTTCCAATTCCCTAGTGTGTCAGTATGTATAGTGCCCATTAACAGTTTTATTTGGGGGCTTCAGAGCATATAGGAACGAGTACCAGTCATGATTTCTGTTATTTTAACCTGAAAGATACATTTCTATTCAAATAGTTATGCTTATTATGCAGGAGTCTTAGCCCAGCCTTGAAAAGCTGAGCTGGGTCTGAAGAAAGGTAAGTGTGCTCTCTGCCCATTCCTCCAAGAATCCTGGAGATAATCAGACACAGCAGGGAGTCTACTCCAGCAGGAAGTCCTTTATTGGCCAATAGCAGGCATCTTTTAAAGATAAAAAACCTGCAGAGTGGGAAAACAACCATCCAGTGGTTTTAAAGGTCAGCATATCATGCACCTAGGTGCCCTTATGCTTTACCTAGTGATCACTGGCTGTTCATGCAGTGCTGGTTCAATCTAGGCCACCAATCTTTTTTTTTTTTTTTTTTGTAAACATCTCGGGACTCACCCTCTTGATCTGTTGATTTCCCCTCAGCACCAACTTTGACTGACTCATGTGCCCCACAGATCCCAGAGATTAGGCTTAAAACATTTTAGTGGTTTTAACCACATTTTGAAATGAGAACCAAAGTGTTTGACTCGTCCTATGTACAGAACTACATCTTTGCCACAATTTAATCACAGGTTCAAGTCCTAATCTCCCACTGATGTTACTATGTTGAGGGAATCAGGTGGCTGGGAGGTAATTGGGGTCAAGAGAAGCAATTAGGGTGGGAAATTTAAGAGTACAATATTGTTTTTATAGTAACAGTTCCTTAGAGGCATTGTTCCTTGTCTGTCACTTGATGACACCTTGGGATGTCAGGCAGCTGCCAACCAGGGATGTATTCCTTACAATGAGCCTAGCATGCCATCAGAACACCAACCTCCAGAAGAAAGGAAAAATGTGGTATATGTTTAAGTCTGTGGTTCTTATGATTTCATCCAGAGTTGAGAGAGACAGAGTCTCACAGTTTTGCAAGTTGATCATCAATACATTTATTTTTTTATGCACATATTCTGCCTTATCTGGTTTTAGGAACCCCTTCTTCCTGGAACTCCTGTAAAGATTGAAAACATTAATGATACCCATGTATCAATTCTCAGTGACTCTTTAGAAAAGAGTGTTTCTGCTTAATAATGATTGAGAAAGAAAACTGAAATATAATACATTCTTTCAAACCTAAGATTCACTTTTATAAAATTGTGGGATTCAGAATGTTCTGATTGACCAATTATCATGGTACAACCAGATAAAGAAGAACCTAATATCCCTAACAGAGGCGATTTGCTCATCAAAACTTGTGATGGCTGGCATCAGAAACACCAAAATAAAACTAAAGTCATATAAGACCCTCAGAATGAGGAGTCTTCCAGGTTTGGTCGATACCCCAAGAACTCAATGTCCAGTCCAGTTGCTGCAAAACGCAAGAGGCTTTAATGAACAGGAAACGTTTGTGCAAACGGGCTCCTCCAGCACGCAGGCTAGGGAGAAGCCCCCTCCCCTGGACACAGGTGTTTTTAAAGGCAACCCCACAAGCTTAGGGAGGGGGTGGGACCCTCTGTCCATTGAGTACTACGTGACCCTTGGAGGCCAGATGGTCTGCTATTAGGGTCAGCAGACCTTAGGGCCTCAAGTGTGCTAATTAATCTTGTCTGGGCAAACCAGAGTTACAGCTATCTCTTGACCTTATTTACCACCTGTTGACTCACAGGAAAGGAGGGGCAGTGTGAATTCTTCTTATCTTGTGAGAGGCCTTGTGAGAGGAAGCTAGCAAATTCCAAGGAACAGATACTGGTTTCTAGGTTAGTCCATCATTAACATTACTTTTTAGGTCTTTCAGTCATTAGTATATGGCCTGTGTCTAGAGAGGTCAGGCATATGTCTGGATCTAAGAACAACTTTCTCCATTATTTCTACATTGTGTTTGATCTCTGGATCTATATTATTGTAGCTGAATCTCTGTGGTAGAATTGAGCGCTATTACAGGCTTTAATCACAACTTTGTATCATAAAAATAATGTCTTTTGACTGTTTCACAGAAAAATGAGACGTGGAGGTTTATACCATCTTTCATAATAATGAACTGTAATCTGAATGGCCAAACATAGTTTAAAGATTTGTTCTTATGGTTGGTGATGAAGAACTGGCCTTCATTCTGCCCTCAGCATTAGAGAAAAAGATGTACCCAATAAAAGAGTAGTAGAGTTTGAGATCATACTGTTTTTTTGTTTTGTTTTGTTTTGTTTTTGAGAGCAACAAAGAAGGAGAAGTAACATGGAGTTGGGTAGGTAGGGAGAAAGTCATGGAGTATATTGGAATAGTTGGGAGAAGGTAAAGCATATGATCAAAATATATTGTATGAAATAAGACTAAATATAACTACTTTTGTATTCCTACCTCACTAGTTAAAATTACTAAAATTTATTCTATTATTTCATTATAATTATAAACCCTTCCCCCAAATCATGGAAAGTTATATTAATATAAATATATGAATTTAACTGAAATTGGAAAAGAATCATGATCTAGTTTGTTACAAAAGTTGTTCTATTCCTTAGAACCAGATTAGTAATTTTATATGTGTCTCAATTATCTAGACTTTGTGTTCTAAAAATACTGTTAGAAGACATATATTTATAACATTTTCAAATGTACCTGTACAAAGACCTTTTCAAGAGATTTTCTAGAAAGTTCTTATTTGCATAAGTTTTATAGTCAAACAGATAGAGTTTATTCTAATCTGAAATTCTGAATCTGTTTTCAGTGTATTTTAGAAATCATATGATGCCACTGATAGTATATACTACTGTCTCCCTCGATTACCCTTCAAATATTGAAGAAATAAATTGTACTTCACAAATGACATCCCGTGGTATACTTCAAAATTCATAACGCTTTTTTTTTTTTTTTTTTTTTGCATATAGAGTATTTTTTATTTAATTTTATATAACAAAGTCCAATTAAATGAAAACAAACATTTATACACAATATTTGGGAATTTGGGCGTCGTTCTTTCCAAACTACTTCCTGCTGGTAAGGGGCGCTGTCTTGGGGGATTCGAAGAAGATTCAGATATCCTAGCTGTAGTCTGTAGGGCTGTTTTGTCCAGCTGTTTGGAATGTAGGATCAGCTTGTACTCTGTTTCAGGCGGTCTGGTGTGATCAAACCACATTAGTCTGGAAGGAATCCACATCTTTTCATTTTCTGTAGAAACAAAAATAGAAATACTTTTCCCCAGTAACTTGTTCTTCAACTTAAATTTTGGAGTCAAAGCGTTTTTTTTTTTTTTTTTTTTTTTTTATTATTATTATTTTACATGTCGATCCCAGTTCCCTCTCCCTCCCTCCCTCCCTCCCCCCAAGCCCTCCCTCCCTCCTTCCCTCCCTTTTACCCTCTCTACCCTCTCCCATGCACTCTAAACACCCTCCCCTCCCAACCCCCCACCACAATACAATATGTAGGGGAATGCCATCCAGTTGGGGTCATGTAGATCTGACAGGTCCTGTGAAGTAGGGACTAGGGCTTCTCTCCTATCTCTAGAATAAGGCAGTTATCCCTCCATGGGGGATATGTTTGCAAAGTCCTTTTGTGCACCAGGGATACATCCTGGCTCCACTGTCTGAGGTCTCTTAGACTGCTCAGACCTTCTGGCTGAGACCCATATTCAGGGGAGTCCGAGTCAGACCCCTGTTGGCTTCCCAGCTATCAGTCTAGTGGCCCTTAGCTCCTCCTTGTTCAGGTAAGCTGTCTCTATGTACTTCTACCGCATGGTCTTGTCCTCTCCATCTGCTTCTGGGTTCTAGTTTGACTCAGTGTTTATGTATGGGTGTTTGCTCCTGTTTTCAACAGGCATTAGTTGAGGACTCCATGGAGAAGTTAGTTGTTGATCTCACTCTCCGGGAAGGGCATTTATGATAGCCTTTCCACGGAAGCTGAGATTGTTAGTTGGGAGCAGTCTTGTAGTTCCTTCGACCTTTCTTTGTGTTCAACTTTATCTTCAAACCAATATTGGCTCCCTCTTTTATGTTCTCTCTCTCTGTCTCTGTCTCTCTCTCTCTTTCCTATTTTCCATTCCTAACCAGGCTCAATCCTCCTAGTCGCACATGCCTTCCTCTCCTCCCTCTCATTTTCTCCTACTTCTCTCTCCATTAGCTGTCCTCCCCCACTATACCTGAGGTCTGGGGGACTTGTCCCTTCCCAGTTCTGTGAGGGACTTTATATGAATCTCTTAGAATACAACTTGTATCCTAGTTCCTCTGGTGATGTGATTTATAGGCTGGTGATCATTTGATCTAGGTCTAAAATCCATATATGAGTGAGTACATACTGTGTTCCTCTTTTTGTGACTGGGTTACCTCATTCAGGATGGTTTCTTCAAGTGCCATCCACTTGCCTGCGAATTTCAAGATACCATTATTTTTTTCTGCAGAGTAGTATTCCATTGTGTAGATGTGCCACATCTTCATTAACCATTCTTCAATTGAAGGGCATCTAGGTTGCTTCCAGGTTCTTGCTATTACAAATAGTGCTGCTATGAACATAGTTGAACAGATGTCTTTGTTGCATTGATGTGAATCCTTTGGGTATATGCCTAAGAGGGGGATTGCCGGGTCCTGTGGTAAACTAATTCCCATTTTCCTGAGGAACCGCCATACTGATCTCCAAAGTGGCATAACGCTTTTATGTAAAGAAAATGCAGTGTTTTGCTGATATCAATCTGTGGCCTAGGCGTGTCTACATGGGTGATTCTTGGCAAGCCTTTTATTGCTAGTCCTTCATGGGAACAAAAATGGGCAAGCACAGTTGGCAGTGTCTTCAAGTGATCAATAAGGCATAGGGAGGCTAAGTGACCTCTATTGCGGTAAATAAGGGTCAGGATAAACAAATAGGCCGAATAGATGTTTATTCAGGGAGAAATAACTTACAACCTAGACAGATGAACACCAGGAAATTCAACCCGATCCTCTCCTGTCCGAGTCACGCCAGAAAGAGAGCGCCTTCCTGGCCCCCTCCGACCTCCTTCCTCAGGTCACCTCCGCCCATCGCTCCACCCCCCAATGGGCGTGGTCAGTGCTACAGAAGGACTACCTCACTACAATTCCCCTTTTAGTCTAAAGAAAAGATTTAGGCTTAATACAAAACTATATACAAAACAGTGAATAACAAGTGTGCTCTAAGAAAAGGAAAATCGAGAACAAAATGACCTACATATCTAGTCCTAGGGTGAGGGCATAATGGAGTTTACAATAGAGTTGTCCTAAGCTGGAAAACGTAAGTCTAGTACCTAATATATCTAACTAGGAAGAGAGAATAATAGTTGTGATAGTTTAATCTTCAACCTCATCAAGACCTGAGAAGGAAAATAACAATACTAGAGTAGACAGGAAATGCGGATGGACAACTTCCAAAACGGTGCAGCAAGGACAGAAACAGCAAGCCACCTGAACAGTCACCCTAGGTCTCACAGCGACGTTGGTACACCCAGATTTGGCTAAGGCCAAGAGAACTTGACAGACCACAACAACAGCAGGGAAATAGAATGGCTGTCTTACCCTGACTTGGCAAGGTCAAGCAGTCTTCTATATTTGTCTCCTGCAAGCACATAGGACTGCATGTCCAAATCAGTGGTCAAGGTGGGGGCAATTCTATGCCCAACAGGCCATTAGCTGAGGCGAGATTGAACTCCAGCAGGAGCAACAACAGTGTCCAACATATTTTCGGGAAAATGCACGGTGCTGTCAGGAGCAACAGTGTCTCATGTCAAAGGAGTACTAATATTAAAACATTTAAATGCCATGTTCTGCATGTCTATGAAGGATTGAAGATTAAGCATCTATATCTGACTAATCTCATAGGTACAGGAAATGTGAGTGAAGATAATCTATAATACTCGGGAACTTAGCTAAAAAGACTGATTAAAACTTTCCTGAGTAAAGCAGGAACAAATACTTAAACAATATAACTATTTACATATACCTACATGTAAATCCCTAAAATAGAGGTAGAGTATAAGTGTCAAGACAAGAGGTAGAACTATAAAGGGCAGCAAGATAAATATCCCAAATTGTATCAATATACAAAATGTCTTGAACACAAGAAAAGTATACATACATAGAATATGGTAAAAAATAATGTGCATAAATATTATAAGTGGAAACATTTAACACAATATAACAAAATATAAACTTAATTTTACATAGCTTACCACATAGGAATGCATAACAATGTAAGCTGTAAAATACTATCTCATTCAAACTCAAATTCTCAAGGAAATAGGCTAATCTACTTATATCCCATCTAAACCATACCTTTACCCACCATTCCCTATTCCTGTCTAAAAGATAAACCCGAGTGTAAGCATCACCCAATCCCAAATAACTAAAACCAACCCAAAGACGATGACTATTATCCCAAATTTCCAAGGGTAGGGAAAGGGGGCGTAGTCATATTAAGATTACTTCCTGCTGAAATGGGACGATGATTGCTCCAATGGATCCTGTAGGAAGAAAATTTTTAGCAACCAAATTTCTCAACAGAACTGGCTGTGACATATGTAGTTAGTCACTGTGTGGCAGAAAATTCTTGACTGTAGTTCTATTTGAAACTGGCCAGGGTGTAATAAAAGGTGCACCATTACAGCTAGCTAGTCATGAGTTGTCTCGAGCAAAACAGTCTCAAACCGGTTTTAGGGTGATGTTTGTAGTTCCGATGCATCAGGTTGAGTCAAGTGGAAATGATGATGTGGGGCCCCATCTTCTTTCCGGAAAGTTCAAAGACTGCTGTTAGGAATCGTTATTATTCCTTGTGGAAAAGTTACACATCAATATTAAAGTAAAATTTTCAAGTTTTAAGGTATGCATTAGGGAAAGACAACAATAAGCATTAAAAGTATGTGAGAAAATTAGGATTTCAGAGAGAAAATTGCATAAGATATGAGTCCCCAGATTTTGTTTCTTCTGCCTTACACCAATTGGCTTCTTGATTTAAGGCAGAAACCATGAATTTAATCTTAACAACATGCTTGAATTTAGAGAAGGAAAGCCAAATCCAACTCCAAAGCCAGCATTGGTTTACAAAATTTGGGACTTCAGGAATACTAGATAATAGAGAGAAATAGATTTCTATATAGAAATAGTTTACTACAATTAAATTTTTTTTTTTTTTTTTTTTTTTTTTTTTTTTTTACCATATATCAGATTCTGCTTCCTTAAGTGATTGTTTCTGAAAAGCTGTCTTCTCTTCTGTAGGCACCTACATGTTCAGTGTCTTTTGGCTGTTTGATGATAGGTTTTCTCTGTTTTCCTGTAAAAACAAGAACAGAACACTTCCCCTACCTTTGAGAGGCCTCCGCACACCTCATAGGACCTAGTTTGTTGGATGACTTGTCATTTCTCTTCATTAAGATGCTTCTCTTGTTCAACTCGGATCTTGATTAACTTAGATGGTATCCATAGTTTTTCTTCTCCTGTAGATACAAATGCAAAACCCCTACCCCAACGTAACACATATCCTGCTTTCCATTCTGAGGTCAGTACATCCTTGAAATACACTGGCTGATTTAGTTCAGAAGTTTTTTCTATTGTCCAGTGTCTTTCTGCAGCTGTTTTTCCTTTTTCATCAGCATTAAGAAAGTTTAATGTTAATAAAGCATTATGTAATCTGTGTTTGGGTGTTTTGGTTCCTCCTGCCTGTTTATGGAGCATTTCTTTTAAAGTACGATTGGATCTCTCAACCACTGCTTGTCCTGTAGGATTGTGTGGTATACCAGTTATGTGCTTTATCTTGTAATACTCAAAAAACTGTTTCAATTTGCTGGAGACATATGCTGGAGCATTGTCAGTTTTTATTTGTGCAGGTATGCCCATAATGGCCATTACCTCTAAAAGGTGCGTTATAACAGAATCAGCCTTTTCAGAGCTCAGAGCAGTAGCCCACTGAAACCCTGAAAATGTATCTATAGTGTGATGTACATATTTTAATTTTCCAAATTCTGCAAAATGAAACACATCCATTTGCCATATTTCATTCCTATTTATACCTTTAGGGTTACTGCCTGGTGGTAAAGGAGTTTGGTTATAGAATGAGCAAGTAGGACATTTCCTTACTATTTCCTTGGCTTGTTCCCAAGTGATAGAAAAATCCTTTTTTAAACCTTTGCTGTTCACGTGGTGTTTCTTATGAAACTCTGAGGCTTCTAGCACACTTCCTATCAATAAACGATCAATTTCATCATTGCCTTGTGCTAGAGGACCTGGCAGACCCGTATGGGATCTGATGTGTGTTATATATATAGGATGAGTCCTCTTTCTGATAGTATCTTGTAACTGTATAAACAATGAAGTTAATTCTGTATTGTCAGGAATAAATTCTGCAGTCTCAATGTGTAAAACGACTCTCTCTGCGTATTGAGAGTCAGTAACTATATTGAGGGGTTCTTTAAAATCCATAAGTACCATGAGAATGGCATACAATTCTGCCTTTTGTACAGAATTGTAAGGGCTTTGAACCACTTTACTAATATTTCCTGATTTATATCCTGCCTTACCTGATTTATTTGCATCAGTGTAGAATGTATGAACTCCAGAAATAGGTGTTTTTCTTACAATGCGTGGAAGAATCCAAATCGTTTTCTTTATGAATTTGATTCTCTCAGTTTTGGGATAGTTGTTGCTAATTGTTCCCAAAAAGTTACTGCAAGCTCTCTGCCAATATTCGTTATCTTTCCATAAGGAAGAAATTTCCTCATTAGTTAAAGGTACTATAATTTCTGCTGGGTCCCTTCCTATTAGCTGACGAAGTCTTAATTTACCTTTTATAATCAAGTCAGAGATCTTTTCTATATATGTTTTCAGTTTTTTATTCTGTTTATGTGGTAGGAATATCCATTCTAATATGATATCTTCTCTCTGCATCAAAATCCCTGAAGGATATTCTCTAGATGGTAATATAACCAGAATACAGTCTAGGTTTGGATCCACACGGTCCACATGTGCTTCTAGTATCCTCTTTTCTACCCATTCTAATTCCTTCTCAGCTTCAGCTGATAGTATTCGTGGACTATTCAAGTCCTTATCTCCTTTTAGGGCCATTTTCAAGTTTTTCAAATCATGCCCTTCTACTCCAATTATGGTTTGCAGTTGAGAAATCTCTCCTAGTAATTTTTGAAGATCATTAAGAGTCTGGTAGCGATCTCTTCTGATCTGTACTTTTTGTGGTCTAATTTTCTGTAGACCTATTTTATATCCTAAGTAGTTGATAGACTCTCCTTTTTGTATTTTTTCAGGTGCAATTTGTAATCCCCAGCGAGGTAAAACTTCCTTTACTTTCTCAAACATTTTTTCTAATATTTCTCCTTTAGAGTCAGCTAACAATATATCATCCATGTAATGATAGATTATGGATTGTGGAAACTGTTTACGAATTATTTCTAACGGCTTTTGTACGAAATATTGGCACAGGGTGGGGCTATTTAGCATTCCCTGTGGCAAAACCTTCCATTGATATCTCTTCACCGGTTGAGAATTGTTATAATTAGGTACCGTGAAGGCAAATTTCTCTTTGTCTTGTTCTTGTAAAGGTATAGTGAAGAAGCAATCCTTTAAATCAATAACTATAATAGGCCATTCTTTGGGTATCAAAGAAGGCAAGGGCATTCCAGGCTGTAGAGAGCCCATTGGCTGGATAACTTTATTGATGGCTCTCAGGTCTGTAAGCATTCTCCATTTACCAGATTTCTTTTTGATCACAAATACAGGAGAATTCCAAGGGCTGGTTGATTCCTCAATATGTCCAGCATTTAGCTGTTCCTGAACCAGGCTTTCTAAAGCTTCTAACTTCTCAGAGGTCATAGGCCATTGTCCTACCCAGACAGGTTCCTCTGTTAGCCATTTTAAAGGTAGGGCTTTTGGTTCCTCTGTTTGTTCAGCATTTGTATTTTGTTTTTGTACTGCCTGGATATTTGGTCTCTGTCTTGTATAGTACTTAACAGTATTCTTTCCACAATCATGAGGTCGTCTATGGTTCCTATCTAATACAGGAGGAATGTTAATCTGTGTATTCCATTGCTGTAATAGATCACGACCCCATAAATTTATCACTACATCAGGTGGCTTCTGCCGCCTGGGGGCAAAACCCAGGTAAATCCCACTTCTGACACCAGATATTGCGGTAAATAAGGGTCAGGATAAACAAATAGGCCGAATAGATGTTTATTCAGGGAGAAATAACTTACAACCTAGACAGATGAACACCAGGAAATTCAACCCGATCCTCTCCTGTCCGAGTCACGCCAGAAAGAGAGCGCCTTCCTGGCCCCCTCCGACCTCCTTCCTCAGGTCACCTCCGCCCATCGCTCCACCCCCCAATGGGCGTGGTCAGTGCTACAGAAGGACTACCTCACTACAGACCTCCACTAGGAGGCTTCTGATTTATTGTTCTATGTGCAGTTTGATTGGGAAGCCATCTTTGGGATCCTTGTACCAGCTTCTCTTCACAGTGAAGAGTCACATTGACTGTGCAGTCCGATCCCTCCTTATTTTAAACATGAGTCTATGTGGCAATTAAAAATAATTAAAACAACTAGAATTTACAAGTAGGCACAGGCAGTAAGTAGCCTGTCTTCTCCGCTCCAGTTCTGAAGTGCCAAGTTCCGAGACGTGAAGCCTATGTCAAGCTGCTCAGCAACATTTGCCTCTCCTTGCCCCAGAACATCAATAACTTGCTCTTGTCATGTTTAAAGTGCTTTTCGAACATTAAATAATCTCAGAATACACACTCTGTTCTGTGAATTTATCTTGACCTACTGTCAAGGAAGGCAGTTCTATGCCCTCTCCATTTTCTGTCTCTTTGCTTTGGGTAGCTTCTCTAGCAAATTTGAATAACAAAATGACAGGTCCAGTTTAGTATGCGTCGTGACCAAGGCAAATAACTCGTTTTTGGCCAGATAATCTTCTGACTACTCTCCAGTTGCTATTTTCTAGTTGGATACTCACGCATGTATTTCCATAACACTTGAGCCTTGCCTTGAAAAAATTGACAGTGTGAATGGGAAACAAATTAAAGAAGAGAATGAAATCAGGAAACTAGTGATCACTTTATCACTTTCATCTCTTTGAAAAGTCTACCATAGCTTTATTATCAGGACTATAAAGGGACTTAAAGTTCAGAACTCCCCCTAGTTCTATAGAAACCATGAAATCCATGCTTCAACTGTGAACTTGTATTGCTTCTTGAATTTGTATTTTCTCTTTTATTCTTGATAAAAGAGAAAATTTATGTTCCATTTAAAATTTTCTACTTTTTAAACATGTGATCAAGATCCCTAGACATTTGAGTGAAGTCTCTTTAAACTTACACACTCAACTGTAAGACACCAAGCAGGTTGGTGTGGCCTTGTCTGCAGCTGAATGGCTGGACTCACTCAAGAGCATCTGAAGTGCAGAAACAATTCTTTAGGAGCCATAGAAACCTTTCCAGAGGTTAAAATTCTGGAGATTAGCAACATATCAACTTTCAGGTAGGCTACTCCAAAACACTCATAATTCATTTACTCTCCTGAAAATCATTATTCTGAAGGTTTGATTCACTTGTGGCCTCACTTGGGTCTTAAATCTCATTTCAAAGCACTCCAATACATTCATCCATTTCAAAACTACCATTAGGAGTGATGGGAATTTGGCACAAAAATCAATGAGAGGATATGATGTGAATTCTTTCTAATTTTTTCTTCTTTGAGTACCACTTCAAATACCGTTTATGAAATCTGTTTTTAAAGGTAGTAGTCCATCTTGCTATCATTTCCACTAAATTGAGTTCATGAACTTGAAGCATGCATCTCCGTGGCTTTCCTTTTATGAAAGGAACTCCGGCAATATTGCTAATATCTACCAAAAGCCACTTTTAAAATCTTATTTAAGGCATCTCACCAATGGTGCCCCTGATTAACATTTTAATCTTTTAAAAATCTAGGACTGTGTTTACCATCTAAACTAAAAATTCTCTGTGTAATTATGAAGTATGTCCTACTTGAGCTGTGCACTGATATGTACTAGCCTCTGGGTGGTCAAAGAATTGTATGATTTTTATTTCTGTGAAGAGAAAGTGCCACTTTACAGAAGAAAGAAATATTGAGACTTCATTAACTAGAGTGTTTATTTTTATATTTCAACCAACACTCAAAGAATACTTTATGGACTAAAATTGTACCATAAGGATCACTGTGTATACAACTGTTTCAAGACCCCATGCTTTAATTTCTAGTTTAAAGGATTTCTTATACTGAAATATTTGTACCACTTATTTAATATTGCCTAGCTAAAAGTAAATGTATGATCATAACTTCATAACTTGTTACAAACTAAGAAAGTATACTTACACATTTAAATCTATCTAGATAAGATTAGGGGAAAAAAAGAACATTTAACAAAAGTTGTGTTGAATGGTGAGAAAATGATATATTTATATCTTTTTTTTTGTTTTTTTGTTTTTTTGAGACAGCCTTTCTCTGTGTAGTTTTGGAATCTCTCTGTTCACTTGCTGTGTAAATGTGTAAACCAGGCAGACCTTGAACTTACAAAGATGTTTATAAAAGATGCTTATAACTTTGCTATCATATATTTTGTGCATTGTGATGTCAGCTATAAGTTCTTAAAATTGAATTAATTGATATCCTAAGATTACCTGACATTAGTCTTAGTTCTGTGTACCTGCCAAAATATGATGATGTCAGTGAGAACAAGTTAGGCAATTAAACAGGATATCAAGAAAAATTTCACCCATTTGAACCACTGTATCATTAATTTTTATTCTCTCTCCATAAGAGGATTTTCTTTTCTTTTCTTTTCTTTTCTTTTTTTTTTGCTTGTTTTCTGAATACAAAGAAACCCCAAATCAAAGGTCATAGTAATAAGAGGCATCTTAGTCTTCAAACACACAGTTGCTTTTAATAGTGAGAATGAGAAATGGTACTGGAGATGAGGATCAATTACCACTTATGCCCCTGCTGAGAATGGGGTAATGTGCAGATGGCCTATGGGCTATTGAATTCCACTGTGCAAGAATGTTCAGGTCTAGAAAATAGCATCAAGGGTTTACTAGTCTCTGTTATTTGGTTCCTTATATTTGAAGTTAATCTATGAAATTTTATTTTCTGGGTGTGTGACTAGGAAATACATCCACAACCACAACTGTGATAGACAACAAAAATGGATCTGTGCCCAAGTCCCCTGGAAAGGTGCTGAAGAGGACTGTCACCGAAGACATTGTGACAACCTTCAGCTCCCCTGCAGCCTGGCTTCTGGTCATCGCTCTGATAATCACATGGTCAGCTGTTGCTATCGTTATGTTTGACTTAGTGGATTACAAAAACTTTTCAGGTAAGAAGCATTGCATTTGGACTTTAAATCAAAGGAAACATGTTCTCCTAAGGTGTGGTGTTGTTTCTCTCTACTGCAACTTAGTGTATATGTGGTGATATCTTGTTTATACAAATAAAGCCTGTCAGTAGGTCAGAGAATGGAGCTTGCCGCTGGCTAACCATAGAGGTCTGGAGGTCTGTACAGACAGAAAGGAAGTGAGATGGCTGGACAGAATGAGGATATAATTAGGCGGAAGCAGAAACTTGCACTTTTGTCTGCTGAGAAGATAGGATTGTGACTTGCTCCTATTTCTCTCTGGTCCCCCAGCATTTTCCTTTATATCTTACTCTGGGTTTTTGTTATTTAGACCAAGTAAAAACTTTTTTTTACAAGTGTGAGATGTGCTGGGTATCATTGGAGTAAGTTGCTTCATGAACACAGAGGCATGACTGATACAATTTTTTGCCAGCTATATTTTTGGTAGCTGGACTATGTTTGGCATCATTTACCAGACAGATGAGACCAAAGTACCATACAAATAGAGGTTTCTTCTCTAATAGGCAACACATTTACTGTATTCTTTCATACATTTTTAAAGAAAATGTAGTTGCATTGTCTATAATTTAAAATGACAGAATTTTATATGAAAAATATTTGGTTATATTACTTCAGAAAACAACCCTTTTACTAAATCTAAATGGACTGCAGTATTTCACATATCCTTTCCATTAAAGCATAATTTCATTTACTTTAACCTCAAAACTAAATATGACCATAAAACATAGTTAATTCATTTTATAGTCTATATTTTGAAGAGCTCTATCTCATTCTAATATCTGTAAGTTAATTTGGAAGCAGACATAGAAATTTATTCTATAAAGTACATATCTTTCTTCAATCAGATTTTCAGAAAAAATATTGAATATATTTTCAATGGAACTACTGTCGTCAATAGCTATGAATGGTTACTGGTTACAGGCATTTTATCTAATAGTTATTACTTCAGTAAGTCTTCAATATGAAGCACAATCCTTTGTGAAGTTTGCTCCTTATGGTGCCTACATTTATTAATGACAAAACCAGCCAATCCCACAAGAAAAGCCTGCAGTCAGGTTTAAAGTCTCTTTAAGTCCAAAGAATCCATCACAGCCTATGCTCTGTAAACACAAATGACTTATAAATCTCAATGTTCTTAGCAGTGGCACCATGCCTATTATTACACTTTAGTCTTTTCAGGGAACTTAGGAAACTTTGTACCATGTTCAACAGTCCATACTCATTAGTAGGTTCTTAAAGATACTTTCATAGTGTGAATATCTGAAAAAGTCATGTTTTCCCTGATGTCTAAGTACAGAAAATGCCTTGTATGAAATTCAAGTCCTTGTCTTAACTCTTGATTTTTTGGAACCTGTCCTGAAACTCGCTCTGTAGACCAGGCTGACCTCGAACTCGCAGAGATCCATCTGCCTCGTTTAACTCTTTATTTTTATATTGGAATTTAATACACATATCCAATTTCTCAACCATATTTATTTCCTTTCTAACCTGCTCATCCTAGGTAAACACAAACTTTCATTTCTTGTTGTCCATGTAAAATGATGTTTCCGGAGCTCCAGACTCTGGTGGAGCTAGCATGATGTTTAATTTTAAAAATGGAGATTCTGATACTTCATTTATTTGCTATCTCAGACCTTGCTACTTGATAACTCTTTGATAATGGGGGATATTGGCCTCAGTTTTTACATCTACAAAATGAGTATTATGAAAAAAACATCTGTGTGATAGGATTATTTGAAAGAATACTTTTAAATATTCTAGAAAAACACCTGTTTGTCATAAGTACTCCATTCAGTGAGTGAAACTTTTTGTTACTTTTATCTTGAGAAGGATCATTCATGTTTCATGACATATTCCTTCATTTATGATGCATTCTGTTACATCATAAGAATAACACACTATAATATATTTCTCTTCTTCTAGTATTGTGTGGACACATCTATCTAGATAAATTCATACAATGTATTAGAAATATCAGTTGGCTTGACTGTATCATGCAGAAACCTAATCTTTTTCAAGGAAAAGTTTATTTTATTCTTCTCTGTGTGAATGTCAGACATATAGGAATTGGGGGCATATTACTTGCAGTAACACACAATTCTAACATTTTGAGATTGAAACTACATCTTAGTTGTGGAGAAATGTACATATATAAAATTTTATTTCATTTTAACTGAAACTTTATTGAACTTGCCCTTAGGAATTAAGAAAACAGTGAAGTAGAGTGTTTCCACAATGAAATTTTACTTGTCTTTTTGTTTTTAACAGTTATTCATGACTAACAAATTGTCTTAAAAGTAAGAGACTTAATACAGTGACATTTGTAATTTAACATTCTATCCATGGGTCAGAATATTGGAAATGGTTTATATAGATGGCTCGGTCTTAAGTTCTATTCTGAGATTGCAGTAAAGACATTGGCAGAGATGGCATGTGATGGAAGATTGATGTGAATGGAACTATTTGCAAGATGTCTCACCCATCAGGCTGTTGACACTGGTACATCCCCACAGCATGGTGGATAGTGCCACCTAGATAAGAAAAAGCAGAGCAGAAGTCACATTCACCTCATTCCCTAGTCTTGGAAATTTGAGTGTTCATTTCTGTAAAATTCTTTTAGTTTCATAGCAAAATAAAAATCTACTGCACATCGTCTGGGAAAGCATTTAGGAACATTAGTATAAAACAGCAAAGATCATTGAAATAGGAGGTAAGGTAAGGTGTTGGTGCCTGGCTGCCACATACTTCATGCTTATAAAAACTTTTATTGTCAAATTATACATCTTAGATAAATATTCTAGTGTAAGGTAAGAACATTCAATGTTCTTTTTGACAATTGGATATTAAAACAAAAACAGGCATACAGAAAATTATTCCATATTAAGATGAGTGGCATCAATGGATAAGAAATGCAAAAAATATGAAACTTGAAATTTAAAAGGAAACAAATAATGAAATGACTTTAGCTTATTAAAACTCAAATGATCCATTTATGTAACCAAAAGAATATAAGTTCAAAGAGTTGGCACGATTGTAACAAAAAAGCTGTACTTCATTACAATCTTTGCATACATTAGACACACTCTAACATTCTAACTCCATTCATCCATTAATGAATTTATTATTATTATTACTACTATTATTTACATCCTGACTACAGTTTTCTCCTAGCTCTTTCGCCCCTCCCTTCTGTTATCTCCCACTCTGCCTCCATTTCTATTAAGAAAAGGCAAAGCCTCCCATGGATATTGAGTAAGACTAAGAATTTCACCTGTGTTACAGCTGGACAAGAAAACCCAGTATGAGGGATAGGTTCCCAGTAGCTGGCAAAGAGTTAGAGACAGCTCTTCTCCTGCCGGGAGTCCCACAAGAAGGCCACACTACACAACTGTCACATATGTGCACAGGGCCTTGTCAGTCTCATACGGTCT
Source organism: Phodopus roborovskii (assembly GCF_943737965.1). Classification (NCBI taxonomy): domain Eukaryota; kingdom Metazoa; phylum Chordata; class Mammalia; order Rodentia; family Cricetidae; genus Phodopus; species Phodopus roborovskii. The sequence goes on from NW_026125397.1 coordinate 13,687,516, forward strand.
CCCTAGTTGTGGGTTCAGGCTCGGTGAGCCTTTAAGAGCCTTAGATTCTGTGGGTCTCTCTATGGTGTTCTTGATCGCTCTGATCCTACAATCCTTCCTCCCCGCTATTGCAGGATTCCCTTAGCTCAGACTAATGTTGGCTGTAAGTTTCTGCACCTGTTTCCTTCAGTTGCTGGATGAAGCCTCTCTGATGAAAATTAGGCTAGGCATCAATCTGAATATAGCAAAATATCATTAGGCATCATTACACTGACTTTTTTTTTCAAACCATGTTTGGCTCTATCTTAGGTCTCTGGACTGCCCAGCCTCTGGGACCTGGCCCTCCAGGCAGTGTCAAGGGTGGGCTCCCTCTCACGGTATGGGTCTCAGATTGGACCAGTCATTGGTTGACCACTCCCGCAATTTCTATGCTCCCCTTACCCCTGCACATCTTGTAGGCAGGACAAATTGTAGGTCGAAGGTTATGGGTCTGGGTTGGTGTCCCTGTTCCTCCTCTGGAAATCTTGCCTGGTTACAGGAGATGGACAGTTCAGGCCACACATTCCCTTTCTCTAGGCATCTTTGCTAGGGTTGTTATCATAGATTCCTAGGAGTTTCCATTGCACTAGGTTTCTACGTCACCCAGAAATGCCCCCCCCCATTCCAGTTGTCGTTCCCATTACTCTCTCCTTCCATCCTCCCTCTACTTGAACCCCCCTGTTCTCATTCCCACCTGACCCCGGTTCTCTCACAAACTCTATTCTATTTCCCTTTCCCGGGGAGGGCCATGTGCCCCACTCCCCCAGTTAGGACCTCTTTTTTTATTTGCCTCTCTTGGTTTGTGGATTCTAGCAAGGCTATCCTTTGCTTTACAGGCAATGTCCACTTATAAGTGAGTACATGCCATGTTTATCTTTCTGAGTCTGAATGACCTCACTAAGCATGATTTTTAATAATTCAATCCATTTGCCTGCAAATGTCATTATGACATTTTAAAACAGCTGATAAATACTCCATTGTCTAAACGTACCACATCTTCTTTATACATCCTTTGCCTGGGGGACATCTAGTTGTTTCCCACTCCTAGCTATAATGAACAATGCTGCTATGACCATAGTTGAACAAGTGTCCTTGTATGATTGAGCATCTTTTGGGTAAAAAAAAAAAAAAGGTTAAAAAAAGAGGAGTGGCATAACTGAGTGTTGAAGTATATCAATTTCCAATTTTCTGAGAAACCACCATATTAATTTCCAAAGTGGCTATACAAGTTTTCACTCCCACCAGCAATGGAGGAGTGTTTTCTTAGCTCCAAATCCTCACCAGCTTCGAAATTATACCTGTCAGAATGGCTAAGATCATTTAGCCGGACCTTAATGAGTCTTTTTAGTGATTCATCACAAGAAAAATTTTACTTCAATAAAATATTTAAAAAATGAAAACTACTTTTATATTTTTCAATAGTTTTTATTTGATATGAACTTTTACTAGGAATTAGTATGTATGTATCTCCATGAGGGCTCTTTTCTACTATCCTGAAATATTGAATATGTAATTATTAACATTTTCATAACACAACTAACAGTATAAGAAACGTGCTGAAGTTTATATCGAAGGCCATACTGGTTGCCACTGTGTCAAGTTACTCTCTCGGTCATTGCAACTGTTCATAAATACCATGAAACCATTGCAGTGTGTTCAGGGAGAAAGGAAAATTTATTTTCATTAAACACTTAAAGGCTTAAGGGGAAGAATTTTCAATCAGCAACTCTCCTAACTTCTCAATTTCAGAATTTGATCTGATTTGCCCATGCATCCTACTCATGAAACACAAGCAAATAATCTTTATACTTAATATGAATAGAAATTCCCCTTTCCTTGTCTGTGATATAGTATCTCACTTACTTTTGTTTAAAATTTATTATTTGGGTTATTCACTGTAATGAAGACAAATTTTAGGACACTGAATATAAATAAATTGAAAAATTATTTAAGTTCTCTATGATTTCTTGCAAAAATGCAACACTTGAACATTTCTCAGAAGCTCTTCGGTGTATCTGTATGGGTTGGAAGCAGTAGAAACACTTTGCCTGTACAGAGTAGGGATTATAATAGTGTAGCTTAGGCATTCCTGGGAGGTGACTAAACATCTTATATAGGGCTGATGAAGGTGTCTGCTGTTGAATGGAAAGTCAGCCTTCTGAGATTTGAGAGGGAAGATGGACACAGGAGAGTAAGGACCCATTGTAACATTCCTTTGTTCCTTACCAGCTCACGTGGAAGCATTTAGGTGAGCTATTGGTTGTGAACTGCTGTGCCATGCTTTAGAGATATGCGAATGAGACAGCTTGGCAGGAACTAGAGACCAAGCAAGATTTTGTACACAAGAATGGCCAAGATACTGGGGGGAAAATGTGAAAAGACTTGCCAAATGTAGCAAAAATGGCTACAATCGCACCTTACATTCTGTCCTCCTTTTTCCAGCTCCCAACAGTTACCTGGAAATTTCTATCTAGGGAAATTTGAGGAAATGTAGTTCTCCTTTACTGATTTCATAGGGAATGAAGTCTACACCTGCAATATCTATATAACTTAATAATCCAAAACAGGATGCTCTTGAGAGAGAAAGGGAGAGCTCTTAATAATTACAAGAGGAGGAAAGCCAGCATTCAAGATGTACAATCACCCTGCTGTTATGCTCATTGCCTTTACTTCTCCCCTGGAAAATGAATGCTGACAGACACTTGTGAGGAATAAAAGAAGTTTGGTTTCCTAGTAACAGAGACTTGGTTCTAATAAAGGTTGCTGGGGGTCTGACTCGAGCTTCTAGAGACTAAACCAGTAAGCCCTTATAGAAACAGGGTTGGCTGATAATTTGTGAGTCTCTGAGGACTAAAAATTGATTGAAATTTTTACAAATACCTTCTGTGTTTAATGAAGAGACAGGCTACTCTTTAAACAAATGTAAACAAATAGTGTTTTAAGAAACCACCTATGATTTTCCTCTGGTTCAGAGTATGTAGGAATGACTATAGCAATTTTAGTATTTCTTACACAACACAAGAGCCAGAGTCTACTATGCTTAGCACAACAGGGAAATGTTATCATACATTGGATCAAAGTATCTATCACTGTTCAGAAAATGTACCAGAAAACACTCATTTCAAAAACAGATAGGTAATTAGAAGAGAACGATCTCTGTGAAGAATGTATACCTGGCACAAAGGTGGCAATCACTCATAAAATGTAACTTAAATTCGAACCCTATTAGGGGCAAAGAAATTCAGTAATCTGAGAAGGATGGCAATGCTGTGATAGTATAAGCATGAATTTATTATGAAAGTCATGCAGACATCCCTCAAATGTGCCTTTTAAATAGATCTTCTAATGAGGTATGCCGTTTATCTATTGCTCTGGAAATTAATTCCCCTGAAGTTTTTCCTTTTCTTGGCATTTATCCCAGTTAAGCAGGTGCACTGCTTGTTTGGATATGAGTTTAGCAGAGTGAAAGTATTTGGGGGAAAATTCTCCAATTTAGTCCCAATTTGCTTGTCTATCAATTATCTATCTATCAATCATCTGTATATGTACCAAATCATCTATATATCCATCTATCTGCCAATCATCTATCTCATCTCTCTTTCTGTCTATGTTCTACCTAGTTGCCTACATAACTGCAACTGTGTATAGAGAAACATTTGTTTTATGGATGTATATATACCTATCAGGCTGAATACAACACATTTTTAGATTTTATCAATTCTTATGTGTAGTGGGATTGAAAGTATGCCCAGTGTTTTGTGTGCTCCTTTCTGTAATTCAAATATTATCTCAGAGTCCACATTTTCTGTCAGTGCTCCAGACTATCTTGTTCTTGAGGCCACTGTGACTAATAGGATGCATTTTATTACCCAGTTCCTGATTGCTGGGAAAAATACTTAAGAATCACAGGGTTCTATAGTCCAGTGATCCCTATCAGATACATTTTTCATGAAAAGAGGAAAAAGGTAATAAAATATGTTCATTTTCAATATGTACTTTTAACTATAAGATTATATAATTCCTATATTTTCAGTGTTGAATTTGTTTTTTGTTGGAGTTACGGTAAAACTAAATTTACATCACTACTTTTTAAAAGGTGAAAATCCTATATTGCCTAGGTGAAGAGTTGCAGAGTCCAGATTCCAATAATATAGAAACATGGATATTTTGTTTTGTTTCTTTGAGACAGGATCTCACTAATTAGCTGTGGATGTCCTGGAACTCACTGTGTAGACCATACTGGTCTTAGATTCACCAAGATCCACCTGCTTCTGCCTCCCAAGAGCTGGTATCAAAGGCGTGTGCCAACACGACCAGCTCAATCATTGAGATTTTAAAGATACACAATACCATATACTGATACTCACTTTTGGAAATTTAGCTATTATACAACATTTTATTAATTTGAGTGTGAACTTATAAGAATACACACATGCAGGTCATAGGATGCAATATGGAGGCCAGAGGGCAATTTTTAGGAGTTTTCTCTCTATGAAATAGGTCCTAGAAATGGACCATTGTACATGTCATGGCAGCAAGTGACCTTACCTACTAAGCTATTATTGTAACTTTTTATTAATATTTATTTATTTATTGCAATCACGGCTGGTTGTATCCAAGGTCTCTGGACGTTCCACATTCCAGCAGGCCTGTCCCTGCCTCCCCCAGGCAGTGTCAGGGGTGGGCTCCCTCTTGTGGTATGGGTCTCAAGCTGCATCAGTTATTGGTTAGCCAAGCCCACAATTTCTGTGCCATCTATATTCCAGTACATCTTTTTGGCAGGTTGAAAGTTATATGGCTCGGTTGGGCTCCTAATCCCTTCTGTGTAAATAAATCTTTCTGGAGATGGCCAGTTTAGGCTCTACATACCCCATTGGTTGGAGTTTTAGCTGGAGTCATCTTCATAGATTCTTGGAATTTCCATTGCACTGTCTCTCCATCTTTCCCACCTGAACCCTTCCATTCCCAATTCCCCATCCCCTCAATCACCACCCACAATGTCTATTCTATTGTAATTTCTTACTGTATTACTTACTATTTACTAGTATCAATTTTTGAAATTGTATGTCTCTCAATTTGTGTGTTCTCCATTGTTCTGTTCGTATCCTTGAAGAGCCTCCACATTGACTTCTGTAGTGACTGCTTCATACTATTATACTACTGTTTAATGTATACTAATAAAGTGTGTACACTACACTCCCATCCTTCATGTTTCCCATTCACACCTCTGGGTTTTGTAATTTTCATGATAGCTACCCAATTTGGGTGAGTTGATTGTCACTGTTGTTTTTTATATAAATGTATTTGAATTTCAATAACAGAATTTTTAAAAAATTTTAATATATGCTTTGGTCATTTTTACTCCATATTCAGGTATCTATTTCATCCATTTATTTATTGATGGGTATTTAGGTGGTTAATTTTTTACTTCTTAATGTATTCTAGCTAATAATCCCCTTTCAGATGTATAGCTGAGAACAATTTTCTTCTGTCTGCTGTCTCTTCATTTACTGTTTCCTTTGTTGTACAGATTATTTTTTTTTAGTTTCATGAAATCTCATTAACCATTTGTTGGTTTTATCCTGAGCTGTTGCATGTAATTTTATGTCTAGTTTTACATGTTAATTTGTTTTATTCTAGTGGTTTCAAAATTTTAGGTTCTATATTAATACCTTTGCTTCATGTTTTAGTTTGTTAAATTTTATATTAGTTTTTGGCATATAGTATGCAAAGTAATGGGTTTCATTATTCCACTTTTCATGTGTGAAGATATGTATGTGGGTAGTGTAGTGTGCATGTGTTTGTGTGGATGTATATACACAAACACATTTGTGTACAAGTCAGAAGTTGATTTCTGATGTCTTCTTTAATTACATAATTAATCTTATTTTTGAGACAATTCACTTACTGGATTTGGATTTGGAGAGCATTTATTTGGCTACATAGGCTAACTAATGTACCCCAGTTACCTGTCTCTGTTACTCCAAGGTCTTGAGTTTAAGGCACTGAAATCCATTATATGTGGTAGCTGGGATCCAAATTCAGGTTATCATGCTTTAAGAACAAGGACTGCACCCAATCAGCCATTTCTCTAGTTATCCATATTTATGCCATGTCATTTTGATTTTGTTGCTATGTTTTTGTAATAAAATTGAAATCAAACATTGTGATACCTCCAGCATCCTTCTTTTTGTTCAGGATATGTTGGCTCTTGGGGTCATTTGTGCCTCCAGATTAATTTTATGTTTAAAATACCTATTTATGTGGACATTTTCCTTGGGACTTTTAAGGGACTTTGTTAAGTCTATAGATTTCATTGGTAGATAGATATTTTACAAAAATAATTCTACCAATTCATGAGGTTGGAGAGCTTACCATCTTCTGGTGTCCTTCTCTACTTCTTTAGCATCTTCAATTTTTTATGGTAAAGTTTTTAATTTCTTTGATTAGGTTTATTCTTGTACATATTCTTACAACATTTTCAGAGTAGTGTAAATAGAGGTGGTTTGTTTTTATTTCTTTTTTTTAGCATGTCCAATATTAGTACATAAAAGCTGTTGATTTTTTATGCTAACTTTGTAGCTTACTACTTTGTTTAAGATGTTTGTTATGTCTAAGAGATTTGATGGTATTTTGAAGGTCTTGTAAGATCATAGCCTCCACAACCAGAGATAATTTGGCACCCTGTTTGCTATTTATAACTCTTCCATTTTTTTCTTTTCTTCCTTGCTTTAATTCTTGGGGGGTTTTCAAATATAATGATACTTAGTAAGAGTGGAGACAGGAACACTCTTGTCTCATTCTTGATTTTAAGAGAAATATTTTCAGATCTTCCTTACTTCAAGTAATACTTATCATAGGTTTATCAATATAGATTTTATTGCATTGTTTTATTTTCCTTCTGTTCATCAGAGCTTTTAGACATGAAGATCTAAAGTCCTTTAACAAAGTCCAACTTTTCATTTATTGGGATGATCATGTGATTTATTTCTTTGGTTATATTTATGTGCTGTACTGCATATTGCAATGTATACATTGGAACAACCTTGCATACCTACAACTAAGCCTGTTTTGTCATGGTATATTACCTTTTAAATACATTAATAATCTTGGTATGCAAAAAAGGTGAACCTTTTTATCTGTATTGATCATGATAATTAATGTTTTGTCTTTTTAGTATATTTACACAATTGACTAATAGACTGATAAAGTTATATTGGTTTTGTAAATGTTTTCTGGTATTATATTGATCTCTATTTTATAGACTAATTTGAAGAACATTAATGATAGTTCATCTTTAATGTATTGGAGAATTCATCAGTGAATCCATCCTATCTAGGATTATTTCTAGTTGGGAGGCTTTATTATTTTTTCAAGCTCATTGATTCTTGTAGGTATTTTTAAGTTGTTTAAATCATCTTAATTTGAATTTGGGAGGGCATAAATGCCTTTAAATATATTCAGTTGTAGGCTTAAAAATTATCCCTTAAAAAGCTATACTTTATTACCATCTGTTATAATACTATATATTTAATCTCTAGTTTTATTTTTAATTTTATTAATTTATGGTCTCTCTTATGTTTTGTTTCGTTAGGTGTATAAATATATTAACAGTGGTAGGATTCACTTAATGGAAATAATTTTAAAGCCATCTCCAAGATAAGACCACAAAATGTTAATGGTATAGATATTTTTTGTTCATCTTAATGTTTTTATTCACATCCCTAATTCCTGAAACACATTGTTCAATAAGATTTCTATCTTTAAAATTGAAGCTGTTTGTTAATTTATTTAATCATACAAAACAGGTGTTATGATAGTGTTGTCAACTTCACAGAATCGAGAATCACATTGAAGATTTAACTCTCGACATGCTGGTGGGTGATTATCTTGATTTTATTAATTGAAAATGGAAGATCGACTCACTTGAGTGTCATCATTCCCTAGTCAGGATCTTAGACTCTAAATATGAACAAAAGGAGCTGAGCCCCTCCACCCATGGAACTCATGGACTTCAGTCTGACAGGTGGGGAACCAACATAGGCCATACCAGGGCCCCTGAGCATGGGTGTCAGCTAGGAGGACTGGGCAGTCTATGGGGCCTCTGGCAGTGGAACCAGGGTATATCACTAGTGCACGAAGGGACTTGGAGAGCACATTCTCCATGGAGGAATACTCTCTCAGCCTAGATACACAGCGGAAGGCCTAGATTCTGCCCCAAATGACTTCACAGTACTTGATGATCCCTCATGGAAGGACTCACCCTCCTGGGAGTGGATGGAGGATGGGATGGGGGGAGGGTCAGCTGGGGCATGGGAGATAGAAGTGGGATTGATATTAAAAGCTTCAAGCTCCTGCTTCTTTGACTTGGTTATGGTATAGTTCAGTTGTACTAATGATAATCTAAGTGTTTAAGAGATGGCTCAATAATTAATGGCACTTGCAGAGGACCAGAAGGGTTCCCCTACATTGGATGGCTCATAAACCCCTGTAACTGTAGCCCAGGGGGAATCAGACATTCTTTTAGGACCTCCACAGAAACTAATTTCTCTGTGTTTGTCTAGATGTGTCGGTCTCTGTCTGTCTGTCTCTCCCCAAAACACAAATGCACATTTAATAAAATTAAAAAAAAAATAAGAAGATAGTATCTGTATTATTCATTCACACTGTCTCTGTTTGTTTGTTTTTAACTTATAACACCTAAGTAAGCAAGCTATTCCATGAGAATAACTTTTAGATTATTTTATCAGAGATGTTATACAAGACAAGTACAATGAAAGTGTTGAGACACTGTGAACACACATCGATATCCTAGAACCCTCACTTTTTCCTCTTTTCCTCACTCTCCCCTGTCCCTTTTGTTAGGCTTCTTCTTTCATGTCATGGGTACCTGTGTAATTTCCTGTTTCTGTAAGATCTAAGGCCCACAAATGAGCAAATGTGACCCTTTTCTTTCCGAGATGAACTTTGTTTAATTGCGTTGATATTTTGGATCTCTTATGCCTGGAGAAATTAACGTTGTTTCATTCTAGCTCGGGAACAAACATACAACAATTTTTAATCTACAAATACTTGTTTTTTTTCCATTCCTTATTATACACATGAGTCAAAAGATACTTCATTCTACGTGAAGCATGGGCATGGAAAAATATAATATCCTGCCTCCTAAAATGATGGCCATTGCTAACATTCTTGTAATCAAAGGTAGTATGAGCACAAACAGAAGAAATTTATCTAAAGAAACACTGATGTCCCGAAGGGCCATGAAAACTACCTTTTATGCTTTGGTTTGATGACAAAAGTCTGGCATTTTATCAAAAGGTGGTTGGAAGGATTGGCACAAAGCCAACTGGGAAAGGCTACAGGAAAACCTTGTTCTATTTATTTCTGGATCTCTGTTGTCATCATTCTTTCCTATGACAGAAGCCCTCTCTAATAAAAGTCTTATGACTTACCATCAGATAAGATGAGATGTTTATGACCAATGCTCACACACATAGGCAGGGGGATTATAATATTAATTGGTATATTCTGGGTAAGGGGAAGCTATCTTTAGCAGAGTTTCTAATTTCTATGGCCCACCCCAGAGAGAGACATTCTGGTTTGTAAAGCATCCTTCATGGGGTGAAACACAGCAGGAGAATGAAGAGCAACACTAAGCATTCTAAAGTATCATACTTTGAAGTATGATTTTCCTGAGTGCCGATAGTTGTATTGTGCCTTGACATTCCCCAAATGATTAACTGTAACCTGTAATTGAAGATAAAGCAAACCCTTTCCATATAGAAAGGACATTAACTATTTTTCTACTAGCGAGAGTCTCATATTTTTACATGCTTAGTTTTTAAAGTATAATATAATTCCTAGTGTTCATGGACTAGGTAAAAGAACTCAAACATTGTTTATGCCTTTGCCTGAAATACAGAAAGGCCTCTATTTGGCATGGTTCTAGTGCCAGTTAGCTGGATTATTTTAGACTTAAATATTTGCAGCACTGGTTGCTGGTATCTGGAAGCAGTTAGTGAAATGTACTGATATTTGCATGTAGTCATGTTCATCATTGCCTCAAAAGTAGCAGCTGAGTGATAGTAGGGTTCATCTAAGCAGACATTGTTAAATGACTGAAGTTAAGGGTGAAGGTACATAGGAAATATCAAACGAAGAGAATTTTAAAAGCAGAGGTTAAATATCCATGCCTTTCCTATTATAAAAAATATTGCTCATTTATTTAAAATTATGGCGTCTTTCTATAAATATGAATATGTTGTGACATAAAGTAAGTAGAAGAGAACAAAAGAGAGATGGATGTAAGGAGACTAATGATTATTTTTGTTTTTGCTTTTATGTTTTGTCTCTTTCCAGGTTGTTATTTCTCAGTGTGTATGTAATGCAGTTTTGACCTAAGAACCTTACTTTTACAATTAAAAATATGGGAAGAATCGTCACTAATTTTTGCTATCACATTATCATCATGAGTAAACAATGACCCTGTTTTTAGTGGAGGCTAGTTCAAAGACAAGCAGAATGAGCAAATACCCAGTATTCTGTCACCCTTTCAATCCCAAGTAGTGATTTTGACATTAGTTAAACTTGCAACGGTATAAACAGAAAGAAAATTATGTTATGCTCAAGGGTCAGCACTTGAACGCAAGCAAAAGAGCTGTGAGCATTAAAAGGAACAAATCCCCATGTTTCAATATTTTATTTAGAAACAGGAGTGCATGCAGCTTCTCTGCATTTCTTGGTCTGTGGTTCTATCTTTCCAAACAGTTCAAAGGTGTGACTACTCGGTGGAGGAAGGCCTCAGCCAAGAGTTTTAGCTTTGAAATACTAATTTGCAGTAGAAGTTGGATGTGGTGAGTGGCTGATTGCAGATAAACACACACACACGCACACACACACACACACACACACACACACACACACACACACACGCATGCACACACGCATGCAAAATCTGCTTTGAACATTTTCTTTCGCTGCAAAAGAACACAACTGTATGGCTCTGGAGGGAATGGATCAGTTGCTAATATCACCTGTTCTAAGATAACCTCCTACAAAGGATGTTCTTTGTAAATATATGCGTCTCAAAACTGTCCCATTAGTACTCTAGTTGGAGAGTGCCCAGCACCTTCCCTCTCCCTCCAAAGACAGTAGGCATGCACATGGTGCATCTACATACACACCGACAAAAATCTCATACACATGAAATAAATGAAGCTTTCTATTTTTTTTTTTTAAAGGAGAGTGTACGTATGCCTATAAGGTTCCAGGGGTAAGACTCTACCTAGGCTATATGATAGATCACTTGACACATTTAGAACAAAAGGACAAGGAATTTTCAGGAGTACACAAATAGTAACTAAAATTAATAAATGTTAATTCTCACCAGAAAGCAGAACAGTGATTTTCTATTTTGTCATTTCACCAGGGAGAAATAGATGTTTAGAATTCTTTCTCTTGCCTAGCTTGAGCATTTTGGAGGCAAAGGGAAGCCTCTTCCAAGTCTGTGAGGCAGGAAGGAAGGGAAGTGCTTGCCTTTAGAAGGTCGTTGCAGGGACCAGTACAGTTGTGCACACGCGTTATTACTGATCCATGCCTGGCAAGGGACTGCAGTTATGCCTGCAAAAGGCAGTTATGCCAGATTTTCCATTGACTTTTCCCACTCCCTGGTAAAGTGCATGTTTAGCTCATGAAGAGGGACAACAGCTTTCCCTGAGAATTTCCACTCTCCCTGAGCATGCAGACTTGGAGGTCATAGAAATAGGACAAACTGGAATTTATGGTCATGAATTACACGCAATCTCCTTGCAAGCTGCAATTGCCTTGTTCCACCTGCCGTCTATCTTCCCTCTAGCTCCGACCCCAGACAACATGAAGACATCTAAATCCCTCACAGACACTGAGTTATATAAAATCAAATCCAAATATTACATCCTATATATCTGAAGCAGTCATTTTACTTTTGTATTCAAACCCTAAATGCTATTCTGGGAGACAAAAGGATTGTATGTAATATTCAATCTACTTATGTCTAAAATTTCCTTAGTCATTTATTTTTTTTATCTTGATATATAGAGTTTTTGTTGTTGTTGTTCTAGTCCCCTCTAACACTAATATTTTTGTCTTCTTTCTTCTCTTTTTATTATCCCATTCTTTTATTTATTTGTTTCCCATCTCCGTCATAAATTCTTCTAAACTACCCACAGTCCACTAGTAAGCAAGTCTGACTATCTGAAAACAAAATGAGAAGACTGAGGAAATCATAGTGTGAAAAATATAAATAACACTGTATTCTTCCTAATAGCCTCTCTTCTTGCATTTTAGACTGATAAACTCTTATGCATATAAGCTAAATTTATTCTGTAATCTGGATATTGCTACTGCCACTTTCCTAATTAGGGTTATTTTTTTTTTATTTTTTTTTCTAATTAGGGTTATTATTGCTGTTATGAAACACCATAATCAAAAGCAAGTTGAAGAGGAAAGGGTTTATTTGTCATATACTTCTGGTTATTAATTCAACAATGAAGGAATCAGGATAGGAATCTACAGGCAGGAGCTGATATAGAGATATTGGTGGAGTGATGCTTACTGGTTCACTCTTCATGGCTTGCTCAGCATGTGTTCTTAGAGAAGCCAGGTGCATCAGCCTCTGGGTGGCTCCACCCACAATGAGCTGGGCCCTTACCCATCAATTGCTAATTAAGAAAATAAGCTATGGGCTTGCCCACAGCCTGATCTTACAGAGACATTTTCTCAATTTGAGGTTTCCTTCTTTCCAACGACTCTAACTTATGTCAAGTCGACATAAAACTAGCTAGCACGGCCATTTCTCTCAGCTAAGATTTCCCCTCAGGCAATGATTAAATTGCTCTGGCCAAGGCCCCAGTGTCAGTTGTTAGAATCCTTTAGCTGATTGTTAGAGGCATATTAAATATTTAATTTTCTGAAAATCTCCAAGATTTATCATGTAAATCTGTTTATTCTTCTACCATAACTCTACCTCATTCTGTTTTATAATTATCTCTTTACATGCTTATTTTATAGTTTGTGAGTCTATAAGAGAAAAATAGTTTGCTGTTTTTATTTAATTCTCCCTATTGTTCTTGGGCCATTATTAAAATTGCTAAACAGATAGAATAATAATTTATATTTCTGCTTGATATGAGTAGACAAAAAAAGTCTTCTGTCCATAGGTACATATAAATAATGTTGCTTGCATGTATGTAAGTTTAGGATAGACCATTTGGCATTGGATAACCCATCATGGGTCATGGCCTAGTGAAGACTGATTCTTCTATTTTCAGCAGTCCTCAGTCGCCTGTAGCTCTTCATCTAGATGTAGAACCTTGTGAAATTTCCCTGATCCACCTTGGTGTGTGAACTTGTGTTGCAACTGTTCAGATTTTATTTATGAAACCGTTGAGATTCCATGGGCTCAGCTTCTCTGTCACAGCTAGAAGGCAGTATTCCACTGTAGCCTACCTGATCTTCTGTTTGTTTTTTTTTTTTTTTTTTTTTTACAATCTTACTATCTCTTTTCCAAACTGTTTCCTGAGCCTTAGGTGTAGGTGCTGTATTGAAAATTTATCAGTTATGGCTGGGCACTGCATAGCCAGTTGTTTTCTGAACTGTGATTAGTTATTGATTTCTGTAATAGTCTTCACATGATGTGAAAAAGAACCTCCTTTGATGAAGGGTGAGGAATTACACTTATTTGCGACTACAACAATAAGTATTTAGAATGCAGTCAGGGTTACACTGGTTTAGGAAACAGAGTAATAGGTTCTCCTCTAAGTTCAAAGGCCTCATCAGCCACAGGTATAGGTATTTCCTATACATATCCTATATAGGGATCCTATGTATATGTGTGTAGATCCTACTAATTCAATTGAGATAATCCCAATAAGTATTTTATTGATTATTTATTTATTTATTTATTTATTTATTTTTGCCAGTAGTGTTTGGTTTTACCTTTGGTCTCTGGGCTATCTGGTTTCTGGATCATGGTTACTGAAACAGTGTTAGGTATGGATTACTTCTCCTGGTGGGGGCCTTAAGTCAAATCAGGCATTCGTTGGTTACTCCCAAAGCTTTGTACAATTATTGCCATGGTGTCTTTTGCAGGCAGGCAGCATTGTAGATCAAAGATTTTGTGGCTGGGTTGGCGTTTATGACCTTCTCTGGTAACGTGCTGAGTGCCTTCCCATACCAAAGACACTAGAACACAGGGGTGAAGGTTGTGTGTAGACACCATCTCAAATTCTCCATGGTCCCTGAGTTGTGTTGGTGTTGTCTTCAGCAATGAGGCCTTACTGTCAATTCACAGAGCGCTATCTACTGTTTTGTCAACAGCCTTGACTGTTTGTGGATTTCCATGTGAACTCTTTGCCACAGAACTCAATTGTATGTAATTCTATCTGTACTAGGAACTTTGATGACAAGAGATGGCTAGCTGAAACTCCTGTCACCTGAATCAAGATTATCCCTTTTTAGAGGTCACCAATAATAGTTTTAATTGCTTTGTGTATAATATCATTATTATAATATGGTTTCTATGCTATCTGTAAACTATCAGTTTTAAGGGCTGTCTTAAATATATGTGTTAGATTTTTAAATAAACTAACTGCTTGGTTGAAAATTAGAAGTCAAGTCTCAAGCCGGAAATATTACCTTCATGAAAACACCCAGATCTTTCTGTATTCTACTCTTAGAGGTGCTAAATACCTCTATTGTGTTTAATTTTAAGAATAATCACTATTTTCTTAGACTTTATTGCTAAATTTTTGATTTGTTTTGTTTTTTTTTTTCAAGACAGGGTTTCTTTGTGTAGCTTTGCACCCTGTCCTGGCACTTGCTCTGTAACCAGGCTGGCCTCGAACTCACATGGACCTACTTGCCTCTGCCTCTGGAATTAAAGAGATGTGCCACCACTTAGACGTAAGGAGGCACGATGCAAAAATAGTTTCTAATCTATTCAAAAATGAAAAATCTCATCTTATTGCAGTAATTTTCCACCAAGGGAAGATATCAGTACTATCAGGTTATCATCCCCCCCCCCCCCAGAGCAGTAGATCTAGACATTCCTAATGCTGCAACCCTTTAATACAGATCCCATGTTGTGGTGACCTGCAAACATGAAATTGTTTTTGTTGTTACTTTGTGACTGTAATTTTGTTAGTTGTGAATCATAATGTAAATATCTGATATGTGACTCCCATACAAGGTCATGACCCACAGGTTGAGAACCACTGCCCTAAAGAAACCATGAGCTTTAAAGTTCTCTCATGAGTTCTTATCTCCTATCATTTATCCTTCTCTTTGTAGGATCTGTAAAATGTATCCTTCCCACTTCATGTTCACTGAAAACAAAACAAAGATTTAAAATCCCTTTCAAATAGCTCTTATTCTTTTTCACTGGCAGTAAAGAATACTCTCTGCCTCCAAATTCCTCTCAGGATCTGAACATATTCTACTGATGTTGTGTGTGAAGAACCTCTGCATACATGCTTAGCATTCCTTACATGGTCTGGCCATCCTGTCTTCTTTTCTCTTTTTCTAACAGTATCATTTGCCACTTGAAAACTATTTTTGCCAAGTGATTTCTTCACTTGGTTTTTCACACTTCACATTCTCCTGGTCATTCCTCTTGCCCTACCTTAGGTCCTCCTGCTTCCCTACTCGCCATTTCTAATGTAGCCCCCAGACTTCTAGATACTTCAGTCTTTCTGAGTTTTCTGTTTTAGTGGTCTTACTGAACATCATGACAAATAGCTTCCATCCTTTGTGTGCTTCCAAGTTCCTAATTAAGTTAGAAATTGTTTTCTATAGATCAGAGTGAACTGACTACACATAAGCATCACCGTAGCTGTATAAAAAGATCTCAGCCATGTTTCTACCTCGTTTTCCCCTCAATCCAGACCAAACAAAGAGCATCCTTATCCAAGCATCCTTATTCCAAGTAGATGCCACTGCCATACCTCTAGTGTCAGCGAGATGTATACTTATTGTACCTTTCCATTCTATGTCTCAATTATTTCAATTGATTTGTGTTTTATTTGTTTGTTTGTTTTGTTTTGTTTTTTTAAGCCTAGAATTCCTTACTTTCTCACATGTAAGGGCAGAAGAAAAAGCACTCACACACACGCTGTGAGTTGTACCTTGATGAGCATGTTACACACATGTCTCCTAGTCTGTGCTGTACCACGATCATCCCTAGCCTAAACTATTCTTCCCTGTCTTCCTGTTTGTAACCTGAGATCATTTCAGCCTTCAGACCTGCTCAAATCTTCCTGAGACTTCCTATCTTAATCAGGGTGAAAGCCTGATTTTGGAACACTTAACCAAAAGATGATACAATACATTGATTTAATTCTAATCTTTTAAATATATCAAAGGAAGAAGATAGTTGAAAAGCAAAACTAGTTTTTAAAATTCAGAAAAAAATTACTCTAAAACTTAATTATATATTAATGAAAGCTCAGGTGTAATTTATACTGTGGCTGTACATAATCACTCAAGCAGATATTAGAAACTACTTTCTGACTTTAGAGAAATTTTCATATAATCAGAATACTGTTTTATAAATCCTAATATTTTGTTTATTTTTCTTATTTAAGTTCTCATTTTAGAAGATTAAAAAATCTACCAAGACACAATAATAATGTGATTTGTAGGCTTCTGTTTTACCTAATTCTATTATGGAAGTTACTAGAAGTTTAAGTTTAAAGGGTTTACATTTAAACACTTTAAGATACTAGAATTTTAAAAGGCTTAAATGTAATATACTTCACTCTCTTTGACAAACTAACCACCTTGATATCTCCAAGATTTTTCTCATTGTTTTACAAATTATAGCGTTTTACTATATGTATGTATGTATGTATGTATGTGAGTCTAGTCAAATTTGTAGCCATTCTTTGAAAATATACATGACCACCTTCTCCATGATACTATGCTGTATCCTGTGGGCCAATGACTATTTCAATCTTCCTGAACAAGTATAACTCAGTGACTTTAAAACTTGTGTAATGAAAATGTGTATTATTTAGGGCTGGAGAGATGGTTTAGCAATCAAGAGCACTGGCTGCTTTTCCAGAGGTTCTGATTTCAATTCCCAGCAACCACATGGTAGCTCACAACCACCTATTATGAAATCTGGTGCCCTCTTCTTCCAAGCAGGCATACAAGTAAGCAGAGTAATGTATGCATAATAAATGAATATTAATAAGAGGAAGTATATTTTTTCATTTTTTTCTGCACTTCCTTTAGTTTATAGTCTTTAGTAAGGTATTTTTTTTTTTTTGGTAATTCTTTAATGCTTAGTACCAGATGTTTTACATTACTCCTTTCTTTTGTGTGTGTGTATATATACATATATATGTGTGTATTATGTATTTCCATGCTATTTCATTAACGTAGTACAGCAGGATATGTTTTCCATTTCTGCATAAAACATAGCCTAGATATATTTCTGGAAAACAAACTTTCTTAAGTTATCAGGCAATGACCTAAGTTTCTCCTTTGTTTTAATGTCCTTTAGCAAGCTCCATTGCCAAGATTGGCTCAGATCCTCTAAAATTCATAAATGATGCTACAGAGGAAACAACTGACTGGATCTATGGCTTCTTTTCTTTGCTGTCTGACATCATCTCATCTGAAGGTGATGAAGAAGATGAGGACACAGATGAGGACATTGATAAAGGTACCCAGGGCTCAGAGTCGTATCCAAATGCTATGACTTGGAATTGCAAACGCTTGACATTTGTAGGTGATGGTTTAGCCCACATGAGTACTTGGCCAGGCTAAACTAAAATGAATACACATAGAAGTACAAAAATCACTCCAATAAGCTGCCAAATAGAGTAAATCACTCTCCATTTGGCTTTAATCTTATAGTTTATTGGCCATTATGGAAAATATATCAAAATTAAATGTTGCTATTAGAGTGGTATTATAGCATGGATTCCTAATATAAATGACCATAAAACTGCAACAGATTACCCACTTACATGTTTATTTGAGACAGAATAGATATTTTTTTTCAAGTTCTAGAAGGGTTGAAACAAAAATATTAAAGCCAACCATAACATATTTTGTACATGTAAACCATAGTAACACTCAAATGGCCATAACCAATCTTAATAAAAGACCAATAAAAACATAAATCGTTTGAATCAAATGGAGGTACAGAATAGAAGGATACGTTTTAAATACTATACAAGTAAGTAGCTCACATATAATGAACGAAAGTAAACACAGGAGCAAACTGCATATAAGTTGGCATCTAGAGTTTTTGCAATGAAGAAAGTATAGTGATGTAGTCTACTAAAAGACATTTAAAAAATGATTACTCTTACTCATTCAAGATTATCCATTCAGTCTTACTGTACATGAATATTCTATTAGGGCCCCTTTTATGACTTTGTCTGAATTTATTTCTGTTTTGGTCCTGCACAAAGTGACAATAAACAGAGAAAATTGAAATTAATATGATGCATGAGCTATAATGCACTAACTTGGAGTGATGCCATGATTTTATTGAACTCATAGAATGAAACCATCTTAAATTCCAAAGATATATATATATATATATCTTTGGAATTTAGGTAGCAAAGTATGTAAAAATCGTGACCATTGAAAGAAATCACCTGCAAAAATTAATAAATAGCAAAATATGTGTAAATAGGAAATCCCTGCTACCAGTTACACTAATTTTCTATTTTTTTTTTCTTGGTTTAGGAGAAATAGAAGAACCTCCCTTGAAAAGAAAAGGTTTGTTTTGTTCATTTTCCAGCATTTTCTTTCTTTTGTAAATATGTATAATACTGATTTTGAGCATGGCTTTGATGCTTCTCACTTTCATTTTTACTTGACATGTTTCTTATATATGGTTTTGTTTAACAACAAGAGCATGTAAAGCTCACAATTAGAAAGGGCTGCTGTACCTCCCAGTGAGCTCATCCAAATAGATTTCAGTTGCTTTTTTTAGTGAAGGGTTTTGTCAGTATATTTGTATTCCTCTGTCTTTGTACAACCAATGTAGGTTGGGATTTTTTCAAAGACAGAGAATTTTGTAGCTGTGAAAATGGTCCAGAAATTGATGATACCCATATTTAGTTTTATTATGGTCAGATTTACTGAGTTCAAAAATTTATGCTCTTTCCTTTTCTTATTTTACTTTCAATAGTTTATATCTCAGATAATGAAAATGATACATAATAGCCTTCATAGTGTGGAGCATATGATCTTGGGGAGAAGTCATATCAGTATATGTATATATTGGCCAGTCCCAAAAGAAGAAGTAAGTTGCTTGGGATGTGTGGAAATGATGTAGAGCATTTTCTTATAGGCAAAGCAAGGGAGTTGGTGAGCAGCATGCTTTGGGGAAAAGTAGTGCATTTCTGAAACAAAGATTTTCCAACCAAGCATAGGAAATATCCCTGGAAATGGCGATGAAAACCAAGGTTACCAACCTGAATACATGTGATGTAAGTGAAAACTAGCCAATATTTTATTCCACTGCATTTGTTAAGTTGCAGATGCATATACCTATTAAAACCTTGAGTTATCCACTCAGGATAAGTTATTCTCCAAAGACCACTATGGGATCTTTGGGACTGAATGCAATCAATACATCCAGTCCAGACCTAGGTGTGAGTGAGCCATCAGAGCAGGTGGTCAATACCATATTGGTTGGAAGAAAATTAGAACATTTTATCTCCACCACAACAAAAAGAACTGAGTTAGTGAGGATCCAGTAGGGCAAAGTCATCCTGAAACAAATGTGATTTTGAAGAGCTATGAGGAGAAAGGCAATTATGCTGACCTCAAAAGGGAGGATGAGAATTGAAAAATTCAAGTCAGAATTGAGTTACCAAGTTCAAGCTTCGAAATTCTAGATTAACATGCAAACTTTGTGAGGACATGAACAGGGTCTTTTCAAGGCTGATATTTAATAGCTGTTGACCAGGACATAGAGAAATTTCAGTCAGGCTAATGAGCTGTTGCTTGTAAGGAAATGATAAGTCATGTACATGTCTATTTTAATTGTTGATAGAGAGAAAAAATCAAGTAGGAAAGTTATTCTTACTTATAAATTAATTACCAAATTTATCATAAAATAATAACTTACCATATATAATAATGTTTACCTTTTAGTAAAAGTTTCTTTCTGATATGACTTTTTCATTGTGATTAATTTAAAAATAAACTTTTGTGAGATTATCAGCATACAACATAGATCCACAAAGTTGTTCTAGTATTTTTCCTTCCATCACTGCCTTGATTCTTCAAATCAACAGCAAAAATCTACTGGTTAATTGTTTAGGATACTTTTCCAAATGCCAGGAAAGGCATAGGCATTAGTCAGGACAATCTAAGGAAATATATATATATATATATATATATATATATATATATATATATATATATATATTGAAGCATTGCATTGCATATTCAAAAGTAGAAAGATAATTGACTTTAAATTCAAAAGTCCCTTTTTAGTAGCCTAGAATGATAATCTTCTGACAAGAATCTATTGATTTCTACCCATCTAAATGACTCCATTAACTTGCTTTCCAGTACATATATATTCATTATTTAGCCATTATTTTATTTAACCCAGACAACAGTGTACTTTATTTGACACCCCAGTGTTTTCCTAAGGAATTTATTTAAATCACATAAAATTGTAATTCTATTTACTTTATATTTCTGTTGTTACCAAAATAAAAAAAGAACTCTATCACCTTGTTATTTATGAGTGAATCTTGCAATTCTAATTTGATGTGGAATAATGGTCAAGTCAGCTAGTCTCAAGGCTGCAAAGATTGATTATTAAACAGGCTATTAAAATGGATGAACTTTTTGGATGCTGTTTTGTGGCTTGTGTTGTGTATAAATATACCTTAGGGCATTTCATGTAGTATCTAGTGTCTTTATGTAATTGATGCATATTTATTTTCAAGTTTCCAATTTGAAAAAAATTTGGTCTTATACAAAACACTCCATACTGAGCATCCAAATTACTAATTCATGAGAAAATTATTTATATTATGTAGCTCTCTAAGTGAATTACCTATGAAAGTATTATATTATATAAAGGAATATTTTCTGTTCCCTGTTTGTCTAGTACTGTCTTGTTGGGCAGTCATCTTACACAGGAGTGTGAACTTTGGATGACTTCACACCTCCTGGCTTTCTAAGGAGTCTACAATTGTAGAGAATTGTAAAGGAAATAAGTACCATGCATATGGTTTCTTAAGTCTTGCCTGCCTCAAAATATACTACAGTAGGTTAAATTTGCAAGATAAAGAAATACATTTCCAATTTTCAAGAACATCAACCAAAAACATTAAAGTTGAAGGGTCTCTGGCTCTGTGTAATGTGTCTATTGGGTATACGAGAAGCTTGGTTGGTAGATAATTTGGTGTCCTAGAGTCAGTGACTTAGTAGAATCATGTGACAGGAGCAATGATGTCTCATTTAGAAGTTTTTTTTCCCCTTACTTAACTGGAAACACTGATGCTTAAAAATGACTTCAAATTTAGACTTTAAAAGGTTTCATTTTTTTTTTCAGTTATTTTCAATACTCATTCTTAGAAAATCCCTAACTATATCTACTTTGACACAGCCAAAGCAGAGAAGTTTAGGGACAGTAATCATGCCCCAGTTTAAACCAAGCATGAATTGAAGAGGGAGGGGAGGAGGAAAACAAACAAACAAAAGATGTGTTAAGTGAATCTGATTGCCACGTTTAATTCCTATAGATTAGTTCTATATTGTTCTAAATGAAATAAAACCTACCCTATCAAATTTTATTATGAAAATTTGGTTCAATTAGGAGGAAAACCTCCTCTTAATTCATTTAGCACAGCATTGTTCTGGTTGTCTTTGGAATAATGACAAAATAATTATGCATTATTTTAGGATCAACATTATGTGTACATATGAATATGTAACTATAATGTTATATATCCTAATCTTATTATTTATGAGTTTATTCTCCTAGAAAAAAACAAATACAATTATATGCTGTCAGCTAGACAAACTGAATGCAAACTTATCATGGTAATTAAGAAAGTAGTTTAACTATTTGCATTACTATTTAATTATTCTCTAAAGTAAAATATCAAACTTTGATGTTTCCTACACATATATTACATGAACTCCTACTATGTATGTATATATGTATGTATGTATGTATTGAGAAGGATCTCACTCTGTAGCCCTGGCTGGTTTGAAAATCAAGGAGACCTCTCTGCCTCTGCCTTCTAAGTGCTGAGAGTAAGATATGAAGTATTATGCCCATTTGTTAACTTCCAGCATTATACAATATCTCCAGAAAATAACTGAAAACATTAGATTTCATATGAAACTAGAATAAACTAAATAGCAAACAATAGAATATTAGTTTGCTTTGTCTCATTTGTGTAACATAACGCCAACATAAAATTACCATAGTTGATCCATATAACTTTAATATTTTCATATTAGCAACATTCTTCTGCATGAGTTACAAAATCTATTGCTTCCTTATTTCTCTCAAATTGTAAATTAAAACATGTATAATTAAAAACAAAGTTAAATTATATATGTGTTTTTGCAAAAATATAAAATAGATTTGAGCAATATTTTCAACATAAAAGTCTTTGCACATTTGCTAACATGGATGATATTTCTAATAAATGATCATCATCATCAACTCTAAAAAATAAGGTTAAATATAATTAAAAGAAGCAGTAATAAATAACACAAGAGAACACAGAATAGTTTTAAAATTTTACAATATACTAATTTTCTTTTCTGAGCATATTATAAAAGGTTCAACTGTGTGAAATCATTAGACAGAAAGTATTAGACATATCTGATAGTTAAATGGAGAGATAGATATAGTTGCCCAGTTTTCCAAATATACAGAAAATAAGTGATTCTGGAGGCAAGGTTATAAATATTTTATGCATATATACATTTTTGGTTTTATTTCAATATAAATTTAGATGTACATAAGGATTCTTAACACTTATATTTTTAAACGATGAAGGATTAAATTTACTGATGAGACATATTTCATTGAAACTATAAATCACATTTGTCCACAGACTCATGAGCTAATTTAAAAAATATATTTCTTTCAAATTTCATTTTTTAAAAATTTGGGATGTGTATTGTGTGTGTGTGTGTGTGTGTGTGTGTGTGTGTGTGTGTGTGTGTGTGTGTATTTATGTGCATATGTCCTCAGAGGCTAAAAGAGGGTTTTCAACCTTCTGGAGAGGGAGTAACAATTGATTTTTGAGATGCCTGGCATAGGTGCTGGGAACTGAAGTAGATTCTTGTGTAAAAACAGTAACAATCACTAACTGTCAATAAATCTCATGGCTACTTATGATATAATTAAAGCCCCATTAATCTCACAAATAGCATTTGATATCATTTCATTTTCAATAAAAAAATTTGATAATTATAATATGTTTTTTTACTTTTATTTATTTATTTAATACTTTTTTTTTCTCATTTTCCATATAACTTCCAGTTTGCACTAAGGCTCCATTCTGGTCCCCTTGCCAGAGGTCCCATAGACTGCCCAGTCCTCCTGGCTGACACCCATGTTCCAGGGGGCTGGTTTGGTCCTATGTTGGGTCCCCAGCTGTCAGTGTTCCCACTTGAACAGGTCAGCTGTTTATGTGGATTTTCCTAGCATGGTCTTGACCCTTTCGTTCACCGCTCCCCCCCTCCCCCCCCCCCCGTACCTGGATTCCAGTAGTTTAGCTCGTGCTTAGCTATGGATCTCTGCTTCTGCTTCCATCAGCTACTGAATGAAGGCTCTAGGATTACATTTAAGGTAATCATAATTCTCATTATAGGGGAAAGGCATTTAAGGTAGCCTCTCCACTATTGCTTACTTGGGGTCATCTTGTGGATGTCTGAACAATTCCCTAGTGCCAGATTTCTCTTTAAACCTGTAATGGCTCCCTCTATTGATCTCCTCTATTCATTTCCCCATTCAGTCTTACTGATCCCTCATGTTCTACTCCCCCTCTTCTTCTCCCCTCCTTTTTCTCCTCCTTCCCTCCTCCCACCATGATTCCAATTTTTTCAGGGGCTCTTCTCACTTTCCCCTTCTCCAGGGGACCCTGTATGTCTCTCATGGGATCCTCCTTGTTTCCTACCTTTTCTGGAGGTGTGAATTGTAGGCTGGTAATCCTTTGCTGCATGTCTCATATCTATATATGAGTAAGTGCATACATACCATGCTTGTCTTTCTGTGACTGGGTTACCTCACTTAGGATGATATCTTCAAGTTCCATCCATTTGCCTGTGATTTTCAGATTCCATTGTTTTTGTTTTTTTTTTTTTTTTTCTATTGAGTAGTACTCCATTGTATAAATGTACCAAATTTTCTGTATCCATTCTTTGGTTGAGGGGCATCTAGGTTCCTTCCAGGTTCTGGCTATTACAAATATGCTGCTATGAATATAGTTGAATGGATATCCTTGTTGTACGATGTGCATTCTTTGGGTATATGCCTAAGACTGGAATTGCTGGCTCTTGAGGTAGACTGGTTCCCATTTTCCCATGGAACTGCCTTACTGATTTCTGAAGTGGCTGTACAAGTTTGTACTCCTACCACCAATGGAGGAGCATTCCCTTTATCCACATCCTCTCCAGCACAAACTGTGTTTGGTGTTTTTGATTTTAGCCATTCTGACAGGAGCAAGATGGTATCTCAGAGCTATTTTAATTTGCATTTCTCTGATGGCCAACCGTGTTGAGTACTTTCTTAATTGTCTTTCAGACATTTCAGATTCCTTTATTTAAAATTCTCTGTTTAGTTTAGCACTTTTTAATTGAATTGTATGGTGTTTTGGTGACTAACTCCTTGATTTTTTTGTATATTTTGGAAATCAGCCCTCTGTCAGATGTGGGGTTGGTGAATATCTTTTCTCATTCTGTGGGCTGCTATTTTGGCTTGTTGATTGTATCATATGCCTTACAGTAGCTTCTCAGTTTCAGGAGGACCATTTATTAATTGTCAATCTCAGTATCTGTGCTAAGGACAATACTCAACATTATATAGAAAAACAAAAGACCCAGGATAGCCAAAACAATCCTGAATAATAAAGGAACTTCTGGAGGTATCACCATATCTGACTTCAAGCTCTAATAAAGAGCTATAGTCCTGAAAACAGCTTGGTATTGGCATGAAAACAGAGAGGTAGACCAATGGAATTGAATTGAAGACCCTTGAATGAATTGGCACAGGAGACCACTCCTTTATAATATATTCTTATCTAGAAGTTAATATAAGATGGTATGACAATATGTGAATGAAACCTAAAATTGTTATTGCATATAATTTTTTATAAAATTTATGATGTACTTTTAAAAATTTCAAGTATAAAACTATACAGCCATGGAATACAACTTGTGAGGAATGAAAGCAAAATTGTCACAAAACATTTCCCAAATTTTAAGAAGTAATTTTAAAATTACATTTAGTATTGTAATATTTAACATTTAGAGGCCACAAACTAAAATTTAAAAGTAGCACAATATTTTATTTTATTTCATTTGCACTTTAAGTTTTGGAAATATTTGAGGCACGTTCTCATTTAGCACAGGCTCTCTGTAGTTGAGGACAACCTCATTGGTTACTCCATATTGATACCTTCAGGATGTTTTGATTGTCGTAGGCATGTGTCAACACTGTCTTCTAACTGCATTTCACTTTAAATGTCAGCAATTACAATGATCTTTAAGTTTCAACACATAGTTTTTTAAACAAAGAAGAATTTGGGCAGCATCTTCTAAATATGTCCTAAATATCTGATAGGAAAACAAAAAAGGATGACCGCAGAGACATATGGGTATTTTGCTTCCTGGAAGACCCAAGGGTTCTGAGAGGGAGAAAAGCACAGAGGCCTCATACTAAACCACTCTGTGCTGTCTTCCTGTACATAGTCATTATCACAGAGCACCGACATCCTTTCTGTGATTAAGCTAATCATCAAATTTAAATTTAATTTTGGTTTATTTCAGGTATTTGTAATATTCCAAGCAATGGGCTAGGTGGAATAGACCATGTGCTTGCTTCCAACATCTTCAGAAGTTGGTGTGGGAAATTTCTTAGAATTTTCAGTGACTACAGTGAAATTTTAATTTGTTGTTACAAATAGACAAGCACACCTTAAAATAAATAGACCAATAAAATACAGTATATCTACTAACTATCACTTTGTAATTATAACATTCCACAAAGACTATGTTGAAGTGATTGATGAATAAATGGGCAAAATAGATTATAACTGAGATGACACATTTACCGTGTTACATGGTTGACATGGGTGAGGTGAAGAATTTATCTTATTGGACTATTTTTGGACAACTAAACTTTAAGCATTCAATTATTAAGAAATTCTCTAAGTCCTAGTTAAAGCCATGCACAGTGACGCAGATGCTGAGTCGGGTGAGAGGAGGAGGAGGAGGAGGAGGAGGAGGAGGAGGAGGAGGAGGAGGAAGAAGAAGAAGAAGAAGAAGAAGAAGAAGATGTCTTTAGCAGGCATAGACCTCTTAGTAGTTCCCCATATTGTTCAAAAGCAACTTGTTGGCTTATAGTTAACATAGAATTTTCTCATATCTCCATACCAATATTTGACATGTTACTGACTAGATTAAGTAAACAGTCACCAAATATAATTCTTTAGCATATTTATTTTTAAGTTTTGTACTAATGCTTCTACATACTATATAACAGAAACATTTATCTATGTTTTTCAGTTCATTCTTACTAAACCTTTGTCTATAATAAGTCTGTCCATAAGAGTGATCATTATACCATTTGTGTCCTTTCAAATATGTAATTTTAGAAGGTAATGATAGTCTTTTAACAAGAAGTTATGTTTTATAACGCCTTTCCCTGACATCTAGCTTTAAAGTTGAGAAAAGATAATTGTAGTCTTTCAGAGCTAACTGCATTCAGAGTTCTGGAGAGGAAAAGCTGGTCTTTGCTTTTAGGAGCACAGTGACCTTATAGATTACACACTTATCTCTTGCATTCAAAGGAAGCACCAGCAGCCCTCACAATTATGGATAATTTTGCTGCTTCCTGTATTGTTTACTTTTCTCACTACTGTAACGAAGTACCTGACAAGAATCAGCTCTAGGAAGGAAGGATTTATTTTGATTAAAATAGGAAATGATGCAGCCCATCAGTAGGAAAGTCATAATGACAGTAGTGTGATGTGGCTGGTACATTGCGTCAACAGTGATGCAAAGAGACCTTTGTGTTTAAAGGAATATGTTACATTTTCTTTAGAGCTGTGAATTGTTCTTTAGCCCCTCAGATTGGACAGCGTCAACCAATAAGGTAGAACTTTGCTCATTCCTTGTGTTTTTCTTACTTTATTGATATCCACAATGGTCAGAGTATATGAGGAGGATCAAAAAAAAAAAACCTATTTCTATTGGAAGACATTGCATTTATACTAGATTGAACATTAAGTGTCAAATATCTGATGAACCAGAGAAGGAGGCAGCATAGAAAGATGACTACACATGTTAAAATTACTAGGTATGTGCCCTCATAACTTTGTGAAATAGATACTTCTTAATTAAAGCTCAGCTATGTAAGATATATGTTGTTCCCAAGACTGTGCCTAGAATTTAGTTCAGTATTTGCCTCCTTTTTTCTTAACACTGATTAAGTCTCTAACCACAGGAGGACAAAGCTGAGAAAAATGATGGCAGGTTGTAAATGGAAGAGGAAAAGAGGGTAAGAAATTTGAGGCAAGAGAGGTAATGATGAGTACCAGAGTTACTTTTCCAGGTACTTGCATATGTAATGAACTGTGAGTGTCAGAATTAAGGAGTGTGTTAATTTTATTGTGGGAGACAAATCTAATTCCAGTTCAATTTGACTTGAACGAAAAAAGTCTTTGTATCAAGAGATGGAGCCTGAATATTGTGAAGTTGGCACGGGCCATGATTTTGGAATAAGCAAATAATGTTTTGCTAAATAACATTGTCTTCATGCTCAGTGTATTTAGTGGTCAGACAGGCTTTTCCTCTCCTGCAATTGTGGGCATCAGAAAGTTGGGATCCAGACTATTTTACTTAGTAACTCAAGGGGGAAAACTTTTGTTTCAAATGTTTCTTTTGAAACCTCCATGGACTCTCATTGATCCAGGCTGAATAATACACTCTTGTTAGATCTGATCATTTGGCAAAATAACAAGACAAAATAACAGTAACAAAAGAGATGCAACACCAAAGCCTGGGATCACCTTAGGAAATAGAGGACAGGGGACAGAGTAACACTGGCTGAACCACCTGTAGGGAGATGGGAATGCTGTGGTAATAATGGTTTCTCTAGAAAGCCACAGATATCCTTATGTCTGTTAATTATCTCAGACATATTCCTACATTGGATTTATGACTTCAGAATCCATAGGCACAGTTTTAAACAGACTCCCTAGGGATGGGGAGAAGAATAGATAGAGACAGGAAATTAAAAACAACTGATAAAAAATTGTTTTCTTTGGTTACCAAGATGCTCCAGAATTGACTACATTTATGCTTATAGAAAACTACTCAAATCCGCTAAGCTTTCTCTTTTAAATGTGCATATTGAACAACAAATGAATTATATATCTTGATAAATATTATTTTTAAAAATGTGATATAAATAATTATATATGTACTACCCACATCTTCAATAAAATAATTTAAAAACATTTCAGCATATTTCTGAGCCCCCTGTAGGGTAAAAACCACTACAATCTAACTGGGTCATTCTGTAAACAAGAGATTTTATGCATCTTGAAGCCGATGATGGGAAGCTCTGAGGATAACTGGCTCATTTATATATAGTAACAACGGTATATAAACTTATTGAGGGAAGAAATGCCAAATTGAAAGAATAGAAGTTACATTAATATGGATGTCACATTGACCAAGTCCACAGGATTAATGATAGAATGTGCTGGAATTGAACAGTTCAAAAGTTTAAGCATGAGTGAGATAAATCATATTGAAAAGAACTAGGAGAGGTTTCAGTTTGATTATCTGTGCACTTCACATGCTAAAGTTAAATCATGTAACCCCAGTGATCCTCAGTTTTCACACCAACGAATCAAAGGTGTTCAATAATCTGTTCCAGTTCCATTGCAATGATGATGCTTTCTTACTGAATCGTTATGGCATATATTAACATCTTTATCAATAAGACAAGGTTAAAAATCTTAGAAAAATCTACTGGCTTGATGATTGCATTCTGTGTTGAGTGTGGTGTTGAGTTCAGAAGTTTGTTCAGAATCACCAAAAGAGCCTGAACAGGAATGAGGGCCATGTGAATAAAGAGGATCCTCACTTCAGATTCTACCTATTGATTAGTTAGTTTGATATTTCAAGGGGACATGTAGTATAAATGACAAGAAGGTGAAAGTTATTCAGTGCACCCCCAAAAAACTCACACCCTAAACTACCCACAGCTTCTCTAAAATCTACACTTATTTTCTTAGATGAACGGTATAAATGCATTTACCAAATGCATGAATTTTACAATCTTTGCATATAAAACATGTATGTAAATATTGTTAGATAAAATAAAAAGCAGAAGGTACTGAACTATTTTTATTAGATCTAGGACATGTTAATAAATCACACTAACAAAATCCAGAGCACAAAAGGAATACCAATTTGGGGTGTGGTTGAAATCTAGCATCCCTTCCTTTTAGCCTGGTGAATAGACAAACAGGATTTAATATTGTGCCTGTTTTATATTGCTTTATTTTTTTCTGTTGAAGTAGACATGATGTTTGGTTTCTAACATTTTATTGTAGATGTATCAATTCATATAGATTTACTGCAACTATAATATTACATAAAATAATATGCCCCTGATTTTATTAATATTGAGATATTTATTGTACCATAAAAATGTTAAAATGCTATATTTTTGGAAAAAATTTTGAAAAGGTGCCTAAGTTTACTTTCAGTTTCCTTAGCTTATGTTCATATAGTAAAATTCTGTAACATTTCTCAACATTTGGAATATATAATAAATATACATTTGTACATTTTGTAACTTTCTTCACCTTTATAATATTATACTATAATTATATATGTAGAGCTGTGGCTCTAACCAAGGTAACCAAATACCACATCACAGAGATACATCCCCAATCCTAATATCTATTTTGAAAAGCAAGTTTGCTTTCTCAAGAAAACTTTCAACCCAATTAATTGTTAAATTGCTTTAAATCTATCACAAACAAGTAAGACATTACCTCCTACTGTACTACTGTCTTTGTTTTCAGAAAATTTGACTCATTTTAGTGCTCAAGGAGATCTGTAAGGTAGAATTGTTGTTATATTCTTATTTCATGGACAAGGAAATAAAATTCAAATAGCAGTAATCAGAATCAGAATTTAATTGGGCATATTGACTCCAGTGTTAATTATCTTCAGCAGTTAGCTGTATTTAATGAATTCTAGGAATTAAAATATTTTATGGAGATTCTTTTCATAGTTTCTGTGTCTACATTTTCTTATCAAAATGCATATTAAAATTACATTAGAATACCAAAGGCTTATGACATTTTTCATATGAAGATTATTATCTTCATATTATTGCAATCATGAAGTAATAAGTAATCTAAAACCAAGACTAATTTGTATTTATTCTCAGCACTCTAATAAATTATTGTGCCTGCTTATCTGTTTTCTGCCAGTTTGAAATCTCTCATAATGTTTGACATTATTCAGTAGAAAAATTATGATTGAGGAAAGTATACTTGTCACTTTCTTTAAATAATATAATACCCAAACTAGAGTTTAAATAATTCAAATTCTTTAACTAGGTTCATTGATAAGTGAAGGTAATATGTTTTTTTATTTATTTAATGTGAGAGTATACACAAGAATGTAAGGCAAATAATGTCTCTCTCTCTCCTCCTCCATTGTCACTTGTAGTTCATTCTGAAAAGCCAGCAAAGAGTTTGAGAATGATCAAGAGGAGTAAAGGAATTTGGAAAACAGCACACTCACTCTGTGGATTTCCCTGCCTTTCTCTGAAGCATTTCTGACTCAGGGAAACATTCACGGAAAACCACTTGTCAGCACTACCAGTGACCTAGGGGGACAAAAGGTCATCTTTCACTGCTTCTTAATCCACTGAGATAATGGTCATTCTTTTTATATTTCACCTTCTTTTATGGTACAGCTATCTCAAAATTGGATGGTCAGACACCTGGGTTGAAATACATTGACCTTTCTAACCTACTAGACCACAAAGCCTAGAATTTTTCATTTACAAAGGAGGATTATGATTTAGCCTTGTGCTGAAAGTGAACTCCTTTTCAGAGGCAATTGATATTTGTCTAATCCTAAAACCCTTAAACTTGGAGGAGATTAATGACTTCCCCAACTTTTCTTTGTTCCTTATGTACTTATTATAAACTGTTCACGAATGAATGTCATGATTTTAAATATAATTTTGAGCAATTGTGTATCAATATCATGGCACACAAAATAGAGGCATTGGTATGTCTACAGAAATTGACAAATAACTAAATGGGCGTATTAATACTTCTTCTTTGAAGGAGAAAGTTAAAAACCACAGGGCATTAAATCCCTACTTGTAATGCCTTGAATCTTTTAAATTTTCCAGTATTCTACAAATAGTCTTGGCTGGCAAGTGCAATTGAAGGCAATGAATCAGACAGTACCTGTGAGAAAGATATTTTTGTGAAATCTAAATTGGTAACGTGTTATTACTCAATAAACAAGAGCCCACATGGCCATCAGTTCCTGGCTAAAGTGTAAGGAGGCAGATGGGCACATTCTGTAGAGTCTTCGGTGAATCTTCTGACAGCTGATCGCCACAGGCACGGATACTAATGCTGTGACCCAATCCCCAAGGAGAATGCAGCCCAGCAGTAAAATGGCAGAGAGGTGCATAGTTTCATCTTGAGGTCGAATCATGGAAACCCATCTTCAACCTTTGTGAGTAAAGAAACATAAGTATAGGTAGACCAAGACTAATGTAGCCATACTGTGTGGGTATACCTTTAAAAATATGCTGGCAGGTTTAAATGAACTTGAACATCCAAATTTAGTTGATGATGTTCTACAAGAAAAGAAGAAAATCTGACTAAGAAAGTCATCAGTGCCGGTCTTTACACTGAGCTATAGAGATTTTATCATACATGCCCTTTAACATCTTTCAAGAAAGCTGAGTGGACCTGCCATACCCATGGGATTCTTTTCATTTATGTAAGACTGAAGTACAGAATTAAAAAGACTAAATACATGTATTGTTAGTTATGAAATTAGGTTTTGTCTTCTATGTCACAGAAAAAAAAGAAATAAACTAAACTGAACCTTTTGAAATGTTGCTAGTTTTCCCCACTCAGAGAATTATTCTTCAAATTTAAGTATATTCTTTTTCTTAAGTAAGTCAAGTGTATCAACTTGCAAGTATATGCTTTCTGCTTTAGCGTTCACTCCTTAAGAAAGCTTGGAGAGAGTGTATTTATTTTCATTGCTTCCTGATAGCTGAGTGGTACTTTTTAAAAGAAAAGAATGAACACATCTTAATGGAGTTAAGTATAATCCTTTCATGAATGCATGCACCAAATATAAATTGAATGCGTCCAATTTTTTTCCTTATCCTAGCACCATTCTGAATTCTTAATAATATCCATCCTATTCAGATTAGAGTTTCATTTCACAAAAATGAGAGTAAGCAACAATACTCAGCCTCCAGCCTGAGTTATTTCATTTAACACAGTGTCTTTCTGGTTCACTCATTTTGCTGCAAATATAATGGGGCTCCATTTCTCTTTATGGCTGAGTACTACTCCTTTCATGTCTCAAAACTCCTTACACGTCTCAAAAAGACTGAGATACAAAATGCCAAGCCGAACTTATTTCTTGTGAGTAGGCCCTGATTGGTTTCCTTAACTCTAGTTTTTGAGATAGGTCTTCATATTTTTTTCTCTATGATGGAGCATAGTTAATTTCTCTATAGGGTATAGAATAATGTCAAATTTTAAAGCCGCATATGGCTGAAAACACAGAGCTAACAGGAGGCTGAGCAGTTTTTGATAATCCTTCTTTAGTCTGATATGTGGTAGACAAACTTTTACCCACTTTATGGACCAGGATGGTGTGTCCAGTCTCAGGAACAATTATCCCACATATATATCCCCAAATTTACCTTAGTCTAGGAATGCTGGGCACATTTGTTACAGCAGATGACTTTCAGCATGAAATCCTGCCGAAGCATCTGTCTAACTCAGCTTCTATCCATCCCATGCTGGGTCCCAGAATTTCCTCTTCAAGTGTTTGTGTGACCTACAGTAGGAATGTCCACACACACTCTTTACATGGATACACTCCTCTAAAGGGAAACTAAATGTCAACAATAACTTTCTAACTTTTCATATCAAAATGAGTATAGCATTTAATGATTTTAATTTTAAAGTCTCATTCCATCTTTGCGTCACACTAATGACATGTAGCAAAAGTAAACATGTCTTGAAATGACTTCTTTTATCTATTTGAAGAGTATTTCAATTATTTTGCATTTCACTTGTTTTAGTGACTTGACTTATAACCGAGTTCCAATCTTCTGCATAGCTTTAATTTGATATGAGTAAGGCAAAGAGAGGAAGTTGACCGGGAAGAAGTTCAAATTTGTTTTTAATCAGTTCATTTGAGAAGTTATTACCTCTGTGATTGCTCTAAGATTTAAAACTGGGACCTTTGACCCCTAAGGACCTGAGAATAATGATCTTGTACCGATGTAATATGACCCACCTGCACCATTTAAATGGAAATTCTCAAAGTGAATAGGAAAATCTTCTAATTAATTGTATTAATTTTTAATCCGAGCTCAAATAAGGAAAGCCAATCAGAAGATTATGAGGACCCATTTAAAGTGTTGAGAGATTCCTTTTCAGAGATCTGCTTGCATTTGTGGAGAATAAGGAAGAAAAGTCACGGGCAGGATTATGCCCTTTCCAGAAAAGCTCAGATCTCTGCCCAGAGTTCTCCAGTGGACCTGGAGAAATCACTCAAAATACTCAGAATCATTTAAGATTGTCTGATTATGGGTGGTTTTTAATAACATTTGCTACAACTTCCAGAAATTGAGATAGTGTTTCTCAGCATTTTTTGTTATTTTTTCCCCATATATTTTGGTACAGTATACTACCAAAATTGAAAATTGGACCATTAATACAGCCATAGGTGATAGACCCCAACTGGCATCCTTATAAATGTGATTAATATAAATATCATTACAGAGATAATTTTCTAAATTACAACTTCATCCACATTATTCTTATAAAATGTGTTAATTTGGACCTGCCACACATGTAAATATGTACAGATGTCTATCAGTGAAGTTGGGACAGTGATGATGTATTTGATATTTGTTTTTGATAGTACTTATTATGTATATTTAGAGCAGTGATTCTCAATGGGGGTTCATTTTGTGTGACAGGAAACATTTGCATTCAACAGAAACAAAGTTTCCAACATGACCAGGTCTTGAAATGGGCAGTTATACATACCAGGGGGTAAAGAAAAACAAAACAAAACAAAACAAAAACAAAACACTCAATATTAACATTCTTATGGAATCAAGATGTAAATAATAAAATAATTTCCCTGGAATAAAATTTAATCATTTGAGAAACTAGATATATTGCTAGGTAGAAGAATGCTTGCATATCATGTGTGGAAATTTGGGGTCAATTACCAGAACCTTCTATCTACAAAATTAAACAAGCAAATGTAGTTATATATTTATTACATTAAAACTAACTAATGTAAAAATTAGCTGTCACCTTTCATTGTCATAATTAAAAGATCTATATGACACTACTAGTCAATTATATAAATGAACTCATAATCTCATCAGCACTGTTTCACTGTATTAAAAGTCACAATGGATGACAGTGGACAAATGGCACTGTGAATATTAAAATGATTGATTAAGGGTACAGATTGAGGGAAGACCTTCACAGTTGTGCATATCTGCTTAGAAGAAGAATGAATTCATTAGCTGTCTTCTCACA
Organism: Phodopus roborovskii; assembly: GCF_943737965.1. Taxonomy (NCBI): domain Eukaryota; kingdom Metazoa; phylum Chordata; class Mammalia; order Rodentia; family Cricetidae; genus Phodopus; species Phodopus roborovskii. Next base: position 13,722,624 of record NW_026125397.1, read on the forward strand.
AGATGTTGAGGGCTTTTGAATGACTTGTCTGGACATAGTAGACTGTTGCAGAATATTAAAGATGTGTTGTGTTCTTTCATGCTGTGGAATACTTGCTGAATGATGCAAAGATGTGTTGCATACTTTTAGGATGCATTTGTTTAACTCTGTGAGGCTGTGTTACTTTGCCTGTCTAAAAGATCTGATTGGTCTAATAAAGAGCTGAGCAGCCAATAAATAGGCAGAGGAAAGGACAGGCAGGCCTGGCAGGCAGAGAGAATAAATAGGAGGAGAAATCTGGGAAGATAAATGAGGGAGTGAGAAAAGGAGGAGAGGAGGACATCAGGGGCCATCCAACCAGCTACACAGCATGCCACAGACAAGAAGTAAAGAACTGTTTATATAACAGAGAAAGACAAAAGCCAAGAGGCAAAAACTAGATGGGGTAATTTAAGAAAAGCTGGCTAGCAATAAGCCAAGCTAAGTTGAGCATTCATAACTAAGAACAAGGCTCTGTGCATTTACTCAGAGATGGGTAGTAGGTCTGCCAAAAAGGAAAAGACTGAAGAAACAACCAACTCAGTAGATTTCTAAACTATAACAAAGATGAAAATGCAAATGAACAGATGATAATTTAAAATATATACATTAATAACTGTCATGTCAGACCAGCTGCCAAATAAATAAGTTAAACAAACATCATTGGCCTTTTAAAAGAAAGCACATGATATTTAAGAATAAGTAACCTTTCAGAGAAAGCAATAACACTTTTCAAATCCTCATCTCAAATTTACTTCTCCCCAAATTAACTTCTAATTAACTTCTAAGGCTTGGAGATCCATATATATATATATATATATATATATATATATATATATATATATATGAAGCTTCCTTCAAATTGAATAAACTTGTGAAAATTTCATATTTAGAAAAAATTCTGCTATGAAATATACCATATATAGATGGCATAATTGTTGCTTAAAAACAATGTCAGATTCTGCTTACAGATGTATTTTGGGGTTGATAGTTCTAGGATATACTTCTAGTTAGTGGCTGTAGTTCACTCCATAAGTTCTTAAATAAATATGAAAAAAGCTAAGTCTTCCTTAAAAATCTAAATGAAGTTCATACTACAGAGTCTCAGTTTGCATCAGGAGTAATTGAATTTAAACACAATCAGAGTTTATGATCATTTTCTATCAGTGCAAAGTCTCACCTTTTAAATGACTGATTTTGAGACAATTCCACTTTTCCCTTTATTTCTGTAAGGAGGCAATTTTGTGTGGTAATTATTAGCAAGCCTATTTCAGACCTCAGTAAGTGAAGAATCAGCCTGCCTGCATCTTGGGGTTGAAAGCCATCTTACAGTAAAGAGAAACTATGCTCATTCTTGTTTTATGATTAAACCCCTGTTTCTCAAGGATTGGACCATGTCCCACCTGTAAACTTTAATTACAAATGGTTCTGTACTTCTTGTTCCATAAGATGACAACAGCGTCTTTGTTTCAAAACCATCTTGCATCCCTACCTTTGTTGTTATGACTTCCTTGCAACCATGCCTTTGTTTCAAGAGGTTGTTATGACTAACTTGTTATGTTTATGTTCTACTCCTGTAACCATGGCTATTTTGCCTGCCAAATCTCCTATTTAGAAACTTACTATATCTGAGCTATAAAAACAAAACAAAAAACATGTTTTCCTTACTTCCAGTACTGGCCTTTCCAACTTTGCCTTAAGGGGAGGCAGCCCATGTACATGAGTAAAAAGTTTGCTTTAATTGATTTGAGCATAGTGATGTGTGTCAGCGGTCTTTCTCTCCCAGTCTTTGGGATTAAGATACGCTAGTTAGAAAATTTTATATTTTGCTGTGGAATTTAAAAGTTTAAGTCACTGATATGGTTTAAATGTTATACTTTTTCAAGTTTCTAAACTGTATATTCTATGTTTCTGTAGAAATGCACAAAGAAAAGGCTGAAAAGCAGGAGAAACCTGAGAAGAAAATACAAACTAAAGGTACAAATTTCACTTTATGCTCCTCCACTTACGGCTCCTCCTGTCCACTTCTTTGTCTTTTTTCTCCTCCTCCTATCCTTCCCTTGTTCCTCCTCCTTATCCCCATTCTCCCCCTCATCCTTCTCCTCCCACTTCCTCCTGTTCACAGTCCTTTTGAAGAGGTACACATTTTTTTTTTTTGTACATTCATAAGGGAGAAAAAGTATTTCCATAGTTAAGGATTTTTACTTTTAAGTGTTTGGTAATATTCATATCATTTCTTTCTTCTCCAATTAAATTCCAGGTATGAGTGTCTAAATAACAGTCAGTGATAGAAATCAAAACAACTGCCACATTGATGAAAATATTTGTTTATAATGATAAGTATAATTATAATATTTTATGTAACAAATTCTTTTTCTTTTGATTTTCTTTTATAATGATTCAGAGTTCACATTTTAAACATGAACTTGACACACCATTGAATGCCTTTATAATCATTGGTTCAGACATGTCAAGTCACTAGATTAAATCAGTGGAATAGCTTGGGCCTATGCTGTGTTCCCAGTCTCAACGGGCAGCTGGACTGTGACAACAAGATAACTAATAGTTCTTTCTGCCAGTTTGAATCCAGGAATCATTTCAGTAAGGGTCAACACTTATTGCATTTCAGTACGGGCCAACACTTCCTTGCTCATCTGACAGGTATTACTTTTCTGTGGGAGACCCATGAAACCATGGAACTATAAAATCTTATCGCAAACAGTGGCATTTGATAGGAACACATTTTTTCACATAACCAGGTTTTGGAAATGGGCAGTTATATATAATTTTGGATGTTTAAGAGGGTAAAAATGATTCTCACCCTTACTATACTTATGGAAGACAGAGAAAAATAATGAAAGGTTTCCCTGGAATAAAAGGTAATTGTTGGAAAATATGGGTATGTTGCCAAGTAGAAGAATGCTTGCATATCATGTGCAGAAATCTGAGTTCAATTACCAGAACATCCCATATGCAAAAGTAAACAAAGCAAACATAGTTATATATTTATTATACTAAAAACTAGCTAATGGGAAAATTATCTCTCACAGGTAGCACAGTTGAAAATATTGTTTTCAAATACTAGAAGCCCCTATTAGCTTATAATAGCATGCTTTTTTGATAATTATTTTATTTAAAATTTAAACAAACTTGTTTTACATGTCAATCCCAGTTTCCTCTAACTCCCCTCCTCCCCTGTTCTCCCCACCAACCCCAGTCCTATCCCCTTTTTGCTCCCCAGGGAGGGTGAGGCCTTCAATGGGGAATCTCAAAGTCTGTCATATTATGTAGAGCATGACCTAGGCTCTCCCCCATGTGTTTAGGCTAAGGGAGTATTCTTTTATGTGGAATGGGCTCCCAAAGTCCTTTTGTATATTAGGGATACATATTGATTCATTAACAGAGGCTCCATAGACTGCCCAGTCCTCCTAACTGAGACCCTCGTTCAGGGAGTCTGGATCAGTTCTATGCTGCTTTCCCAGCTATCAGACTGGAATCCATGGGCTCCCCCTTGTTCAGGTCAGCAGTTTCTGTGGGTTTCTCCAGCCTGGTCTTGACCTCTTTATTCATCAATCCTCCCTCTTTGCAACTGGATTCCAGGAGTTCAGATCAGTGTTTAGCTGTGGGTGTCTGCTTCTGCCTCCATTAGCTACATGTTTATCTATGTTGGGATATCTAAGTTTATCTAAGTTGGTATTTATAAACTGTGGTTTATCAATATATTTTATGTCTTAATTTCCCTATGAGATTCTGGGGGTCAATTACTTCAAAACTACCACATTCCATTCCTTGTCCCCCATAAGCTTGTAACAGTATAATGCAAAATAGTTCAGCTTCAAAGTCCACACTGTCTATCACAGTCTCAACAATGTTGAAAACTGCAAAGTTCAAAGTCTCTTCGGAGATTCATGTAATCTTAACTGTAATACCCTGTAAAATAAAAATCAAAAGATGCATCACTTTTTGTCAGCCTTACACAATCAAAACATTGACTCTCTCTCACCTGAAGTTTGTCTATGCTTGTGTTGAGGGGCTAAAGACTTCTAACTGCATATGTTCCTTTTTTGGTTCTTAACTCTTTTGGCCAGGAAAATTAGATACTGCTTTTGGGCAAGTATTGATTAACTAAACAGGCTACTTCTCTCTGACTGAATTTAAAGAGAAACTCATCACTTGTTCAGTCTCTGCAGCCTCATTTTGCAGACTCCATTGTAACTTAGCAGCAAGACTGCTGGAGTGAATATGATGATGCTGATGTTAACATTTGCATTTTGGATCTGGCTGTCAGAGTCCCGCTGTCAAAGTCTTTAAGCAGTGGGCTGTGGAGTGGGTTTATTAAACCAGTGAGTCTTCTGTAATTAAAACAGTGGATTTGGCTGAAGTTTAAAGTAAATTTCTCAAAGCTTGTGCTCGAGATTAGTCACCTGAAAATATTTCTTGGGTAGACCAAATGTATGTGACTAAAACAAATAATTCTGAGAGAGGGAGAGACAGACAGACAGAAGATGATCTATTGATAGGCAGTAGGGAAATAGATAGGTGATTGATACAAAGATAGATGGTAGATAGACTGACAGATGATAGAGAGGTAGGTAGATAGATACATAAATACATAGGTAGATAGATGCATAGATGCATGATAGATACATAGATAGTAGATAGATGGATGATAGATAGATACATAGAGAGTAGATGGATGATAGGTAGATAAATAGATAGAGGCCAAAGATACTTAAGTATTTTAATCAACTTTTGCTCCTCTGTGAGAACATGAGTGGAATTTTGTCATTTACTCTCCAGTTTCCTGTCTGTAATTAAGATGTAATAATCTCTAGTTTTTGTTCCTCAATAGTTATCAACAATGAGTCTTGTAACTACATATTTACAAACACTTTTAGACCTCTTGATATATGTAGATAAATGAAACCATCTCTAAGTCACATTACAGTTTGGCTGTGGGTAAATGTGAGGTTTAGTTATGGTTTACATTGTCATTGAAACAACTGTAACTCTTATAAGAAAACATGAGATATGGTTGCCTGTGATCATTATAAACAAACTCCTTTGCCTAAAAAAGACTGAATTTACTAAAGCTGAGGTATTTTGTAAAGATATAAGTATTGGTGGTAATTAAAGATAGATCACATATTATTTCACTTTATTTTCTTCTGTTTCTTTTTTCTTTTATTTCTTCTTTCCCTTCTTTCTGCTGCTCTTCTTCCCCTACCCCTTTAAAAGAAAAACAAAAACTTGTGAAACACAGGAAGACTTTAATAATACATGATGAGTTTATGCCTGGAATATTTACTAAGCAAAGAAATACAGAAAAGGAAGCAATATATAATGCCAAAGAAAACAGATTTCTAATAAGAGTCCATTCAAATAGGATAAGTGTTTTATATGAAAGTGGCACATAATCAATTTCAATATTGACTATTAAGCATAGAAAATAAGACAATTTTTAGAGTGTTTGATGCGATGATTTAAATTTATAAAATGTTAACTCTTTGGGTTGGCCACTTTGAATGCTTTGATATTTCTCATTGGGGGAAGAATAGACAGTTTCTTTGGGGAGCAGAAAAGGGATCAGATGGGGGTTGTTGGGGGGGACAGGAGAGGATGGGAGGGTGAGGGAACTGGTATTGACATGTAAAACAAGCTTGTTTCAAATTTAAATAAGTAATTATGAAAACAAACAAAAGTTCAAACCTAATAATGTATACTGGTTATGGCTTTAAGTGTAAACTCTGACATGTTAGTTAATACTTGCCTTTAAACCAAAATAACCTGGTAATATTTCCCCATAAAAGAAGTAGGAATTTATGTTGTAATTATAATCAGAACAATGTATGTTCTTGTGACCTTGTATTGAGTTTGTGTAGTGAATAATACAGTGGATCATTACATTTGCTTAGAAGAAACACAACCAAACATAACTCTCCCTGGATTACTACATGTTATTACCTCAAATATCAGTCATGTAAATGGCCTTTCATGAATTCGTGGGATGAGTTCAACACAATAGAATAGTTATAGGTCTGAGCAGTAAGATTTAACACAAGTTTGCACAAAGAGTTCTCTTTCCATATGAGGGTAACAGTTTATAATAAAACTTTCATAGATCAAAATGGCCTTGAAAAATAGCTTTCATGTAGAGTGCAAGAATTTATAATATGTATTTGTCAAGCTAAAAATAATGAATACATATGCACATGGAAATGAACAAAGCATTTTGAATCCACAGCTCACGAGTGTTTCAGGTGAAACAATGTCCATTGTAGAAGTGGAGCACGCAACACATCAGACAACAGAAGTTGACTAGTCTCCTGATATACAGGAAAATCATTGTCTGTAGTTTTGGATGCTACCTGATAGCTATATGTCCCACAGGCTAGAAGGATTTGAAATGTCAGTGAGCTTCCTGCAGTGTCATACAAACTCTATAGTTATGATTCTTTTAAAAGTGATACAGTAGTATAAATTAGATGCTTTCTCTGCTGTGAAAAAAAATGTGTGACAGATGCAGATGAAGGAAAAGAGGGTTTATTTTGGCTCATATTTACAGTCCATAGTGAGTCAAGATGAGAAAGGAATAGAAAAATCAGTAGCTTTCTTAGATACAAATAATGAATTTGCTGCCAGTTCCCTGCTTGGAGCCTCCTGAGGCCTGGGTACTGCATGCAGGGGGAGCCTGTCCCTGCAGACCAGTCCGCCAGCTTCCATCTACAGGAGGAGCCCAACTTCCACTGCCCTGCTCAGAGCCTCCTGACGAGTGTGCACTGGGTAACCCTTATAAGCAGAGTGGCCCATCCAGAGTCTGTCTGTGCTCTACTCCCACCACCATCCACTGGAAGATGGGAAACATCAGAGTATTGGACCTGCCTGTAACCTACCTGAAGATAACCTTAGTACCGTACACACTAGGAGAGGGAGGGACCCCACTGGTACACACTGGAAGGAGGATGGGCAGACAACAGCATAAGAACAGAAAGATCAATATGATGCCACCAGAGTCTAGAGACTCTACACCAGCAAAACCTGAACATCCCAACACAAATGAAGCAGAAGAGAATGACCCTAAAAACAACTTTATGATGATGACAGAGACCTTTAAATAGGTAATGTAAAAATCCCTTAAGGAAATGGAAGAAAAATCAAACAAAAATTTTAAGAAATGGAGGAAAAGACAAACCAAAATTTGCAAGAAACAATTCAAACAGTGCAAGGTGTGAAAGCTGAAATAGAGACAAAAAACAAATGAGCAAACAAACAAAAACAAAAAACAAAACAAAACAAAAAATCCAGTCTTAGGGAATGAAGAACTAGAAAAGCTGGGTAAATGATGAAGAACTACAGATGCAAGCATAACCAACAAAATACAAGTGATGGAAGAGAGAATCTCAGGCATTGAAGATACACTAGGAGAAATAGATTCTTTGACCAAAGAAAATCTAAAGTTCAACAAATCCCTAACACAAAATATCCAGAAAATATGGGACAACATGGAAAGGCCAAACCCAAGAATAATAGGTATAGACGGTGAAGAAACCTGACTTAATGCTGCAGAAAATATATTCAACAAAATCATAGAAGAAAACTATCCCAACCTAAAGAAAGACATGCCAATGAAAGTACAAGAAGCTCCCAGAACATCAAATATAGTGGACTATAAAACAGTCTCCTTGCCACATAGTAAACCAAACACCAAAAATATAGAACAAAGAAAGAATATTAAGAGCAGTGAAGGAAAAATTCCATGTAACACATAAAGGCAAACCTATCAAAATTACACCTGACCTCTCCATGGAAATTATGAAGGCCAAGACGGTCCTGGATGGATGTTCAACTAAGAGACCATGGGTGCTAGCCCAGACTACTATACCTAGAAAAGCTTTCAATCACTATAGAAAGAGAAACCAAGATATCCCATATTAAAACCAGATTTAAGCAATATATGTCAACCAATTCAGCCCTACAGAAAGTTCTGGAAGGAAAACACCAACCCAAGGAAGTTAACTACACCCAAAAAAGATAGGCAATAGCTAATTCTACTTTACCAACAGCCAAAAGAAAAATGGGAGGAAATCCACACATAATACTACCAACAACAACAAATCCAGACTGCCATGCTTTAAAGTTAAAATTCAACAAGAATATAAATTGAAGAAAACATACAAACTAATGGATATTGAACAATGTGCAATTGCACCATTCCTGGGTCAAGGAAGAACTAAAGAAAGAATTTAAAGACTTCCTAGAATTCAATGAAAATGAAGACACAACAAACCAAAACTTATGGGACGCTTTGAAAGCAGTGCTAAGAGGAAAGTTCATAGCACTTAGTGTCCACATGAAGAAACTGGAAGATCATCACAATAGAGGATTAACAGTACAACTGAAAGTCTAGATCAAAAAGAAGCAAACTCACCCTATTGGAGTAGATGCCAGGAAATAATAAATTTGAGGGCTGAAATCAATAAAGTAGAAACTAGAAAACAATAGAAATAGTCAATGTAACAAAGAGTTGGTTCTTCAAGAAAATCAACAAGATAGACAAACCTTTATCCAAAAATAACCAAAGGCAGAGAGAGAACATGCAAATTAACCAAATCAGAAATGAAAGTGGGACATAATAACAGACACCAAGGAAATCCTGAGAACTTTCAGTTCATACTTTGAAAACCTTTATTTCACAAAATTGAAAAGTTTAAAGGAAATAGACAATTTTATGGATGGATATCACTTACCAAATTTAAACCAAGAAGAGACAAACAATTTAAATAGATCTATAACCCCTAATGAAATAGAAGCAGTCATCAAACCAAACCAAAAATGTCCCATCCTAAAAAAGCCCAGGGCAAGATGGTATCAGTGCAGAATTTTACCAGATATCCAAAGAAGAGCTAATACCAATACTCCTCAAATTGTTCCACAAAATAGAAGCAGAAGGGTCATTGCCAAACTTTTTTTTTTATGAGGATACAATTAATTTAGTACTCGGGCAATACAAAGACACAGCTAAGAAAGAGAACTACAGACCAATATCCCTCATGAACATCGATGCAAAAATACCCAATAAAATATTGGCAAATGGAATCCAAGAACACATCAGAGAAATCATCCACCATGATCAAGTAGAATTCATCCTAGGGATGCATGGATGGTTCAACATATGAAAATCCATCAGGTTCAACATATGAAAATCCATCATTGCAATCCACCACATAAACAAACTGAGATAGAAAAAAATCACATAACTAGATGCTTAAAAAGCCTTTGACAACATCCAACATCCCTTCATGATAAAAGTCTTGGAGAGATCAGTGATAACAGGAACATACCTAAGCTTAATAAAAGCAACATTTAACAAACCAACAGCTAACATCAAATTTAATGGAGAGAAACTCAATGTGTTTCCTCTAAAATAGGAACAAGAGAAGGCAGACCACTCTCTCCATATCTTTTCAATGTTGTACTTGAATTACTAGCTAGAGCAATAAAACAACAAAAGGAGACCAACAGTACACAAATTAGAAATGAAGAAGTCAAACTTTCTCTATTCGCAGATGATATGATAGTTTGTATAAGTGATACCAGGGAACTCCTACAGCTGATAAACACCTTCAGCAAAGTGGCAGGATACAAGATTAACTCAAAAGTAATTCAGTAGCCCTACCATATACAGACAATATGTGGCTGAGAAATAAATTAGAAAATCATCACCCTTTATAGTAGCCACAAACAAAATAAATTATCTTGGGAGAATGCTAATCAAACAAGTGAAAGAACTGTAGAGCGAGAACTTTGAGTCTGTCAACAAAGAAATTAAAGAATATACCAGAATATGGAAAGATCTCCCATGCTCTTGGATAGGTAGAATCAACATAGTAAAAATGGCAATCTTGTAAAAGACAATCTACAGAGTCAATGTAATCCCCATCAAAATCCCAGCACAATTCTTCAGAGGCTTTTAAAGAACAATACTTAACTTTGTATGGAAAAACTAAAGACCCAAGAATGCCAAAACAATCCTGCACAATAAAGAAACTTGCAGAGGCATCACCATCTCTGACTTCAAGCTCTATATAGAGCTATAGTCCTAAAAACAGCTTGGTATTGATGCAAAAATAGACAGGTAGACCAACTGAACCAAATTGAAAACCCTGATATTAACCCACACACCTATGAATACCTGATTTTTTACAAAATAGGTAAAATTATACAGTGGAACAAAGAAACATCTTCAAGAATTGGTGCTGGCATAACTATATGCTGGCATGTAGAAGAACTTAGATCTATATCAATTGCCATGCACAAAACTTAAGTCCAAATGGATCAAAGACTTCAACATAAATCCAGCCACACTAAACCTCTTAGAAGAGAAGAGAATGTGGGAGTTACCCTTGAATGAATTGGTACAGGAGACTACTTCTTGGGGGGGAAAAATGCCATTAGCACAGATACAGAGATCAACAATTAACAGAATGGAAAAAGATATTCCCCAACCCACATCTGAGAGAGGGCTGATTTCTAAAATATAAAAAGAACTCAAGAAGCTAATCACCGAAACACCAAATAATCCAATTAAAAATTGCAGTACCGAACTAAATAGAAAATTCTTAATGGAGGAATCTAAAATGGCTGAAAGACCTTAAGAAAGTGCTCAACATCCTTAGCCTTTAGGGAAATGCAAATCAAATAACTCGGAGACACCATTTCACTCCTGTCAGATTGGTTAAAATCAAAACCACCTAAGACAGTTTATGCTGGGGAGGATATGGAGAAAGGGAATACTCCTCCACTGCTGGTGGGAGTGCAAACTCTTACAGCCACCTGGGAAATCAGTAATGTGGTTTCTTAGGAAAATGTGAATCGGTCAACCACAAGATATAGCAATTCTACTCTTAGGCATATACCTGAAAGATGCACAATGATACAACAAGGGAATCTGTTCAACTATGTTCGTAGCAGCATTATTTGTAATAGCCAGAACCTGGAAGCAACCTAAATTCCCCTCAACTGTAGAATTGTTGGAGAAAATGTGGTACATTTACACAATGGAGCACTACTCCGGGGAGGGGGGGGCAATGAAATTGTTTGAAATTCTCAGGCAAATGGATGGAACTAGAAGAAACCATCCCGAGTGAGGTAACCAAGTCAAAACAAGACAAACAAGGCATGTACTCACTCATATATGGATTTTAGACATAGAGAAGAGGGTTACCAGCTAACAATCCACACTGCCATAAAAATCTAGGAAACAAGGAGGACCCTAAGAGAATGTTCCCCCTGAGAAGAGGAAAGGTACAAGATCTCCTGAGCATTGGGAACATGGGGGGAGGGGAGAGGGGCTTAGGAGAAAGAGAAGGGAGAAGAGGAGGGGAGAGGAGGACATGAGGGAGTAGGATGATTTAATAGGGGGAAGAATAGAGGAGAGCAAGAAAAGGGATACCATAATAAAGGGAGCCGTTATAGGTTTAAAGCAAAATCTGGCACTAAGGAAATGTGCAGAGATCTACAAGAGGTTGACCCCAACTAACAATCTAAACAATAGTGGAGAAGCTACCTTAAATGCCCTTTCCCGATATTGAGAGTGATGACAACCTTATATGCCATCCTAGAGCCTTCATTCAGTAGCTGATGGAAGCAGACGCAGACACCCACAGCTAAACGCTGAGCCCAACTCCTGGAATCCTGTTGCAGAGATGGAGGAGTGATGAGTAAATGGGTCAAGACCAGGCTGGAGAAACCCACAGAAAACCCCCTGAACAAGGGGGAGATCATGGACCATAGTCAGATAGCTGGGAAACTTGGATAGGACTGACTTACACCTCCTGAACATAGGTTAGGAGGACTATGAAGTCTAATGGCCTCTGGTACATGTCATGGGATTACTGTGAAGAATTTGTAATATTGTCCTAAATTAAGCACTCTATATAAAATTATGAAATCAATAAATGAACTAATTAAGTAAACAGTTATCAACTGAAGTCATATATTAGATCAATACATATTTGTGTATTTTAGAATGTGTTCAACATCTTTTCCCTTAAAGAAAAACAAAGTTAAAACTACACTGAAGTAGAGGTTTATCCCTACAGTGCCAGCCTCTATGAGACCATGTTAAGTTAAAATTTAAGAATAGACAAATTCAATTTTTGTTAAATCCATGAATTGCAGAATCCATTTTTAGCATACTCAGTGACCTTTTTGTAAGTATGTTGGTTATTTTTCTGTCTGTACAGAATTAACATTCAACCAGTTATTTCCAAAACGAATTACACATATAGTTGCATACATTGACCTGTAGTATACTTGTTATTTTTCTGTAGTTATGGCCGAAGTCAAACTTATTCTTAAAGGGTTGAAGATGAATTTGTTACATCCTTTTGTCACGGGAATCTTACTCTGGCTTCCACTTATCTTTCTGGTCCTTGGATTTTTTTACTAAAAGAATTCAGGAGGGATGCATAGAATTAGCTGTAGAAGTCAGGCAGGGGTATTTACAGAGTAAATTGTGGCATCATCCTCAAGAATGAGAATAGAAAATGGCCAAACTGTCAGTGCAGAGTCGAGTGTTAATGGGTAGACACAAATGGACAATGGTCAGAGAGACCATGGTGTCTATTTAAATTTTAAGTAGGTTTTATATTTAGAAAGTCACTGCAACAGGCAGCTTTCCAGAATCCTATTTTACTGTCAAAGTGATTGACATATCCATTTGAATTGACAGCTGCATGTCAGGGCAACAATTTGTGAAGCCACTTTCTTGATTGTCATCATAGAAAGTTGAGGACTCTTAGAATTGATATTGAGTAGTTACTATTGAGTAGTTACTAGTTATCGGCTTTCCTGAACTCTCAAGATGCCCTGTCTCGTCACAGTGCCAGACATAAGACTAAGTCCTGTCAACCTGAATTTATTATGTTACTTTAGGACAATACCACAGCATAGCTTAGGGAAACAGCTGGATGCATGAATTCTGTGACGCTGTTCAAAATGGTAGACAGATACTAAACTTCTTAAATAATATGGTGATTTGAATGAAATGTCTCCCCATAGTCCGGACATTTGAACATGTGGTTCATAGTGGTGGTTTAGGGAGGTTAGTACTTGTGGAGTTGCTAGGTGAACTATGTCCCTAGGGCTTCGAAGTTTTTAAAAGACTCAGGCTATTTGGAGTTTGCTTTCTCTGCTCCGTACTTATGGTTCGAGCTGTTCCTATTACCATTCTTGGTTCTTGTTGCCATGATTCCCCATCATGATGGAGATGGGTTTTTATCCCTCTGGATCCATAAACACAAAGTGAGCCCTTCGTTCTGTAAGTTGCCTTACTCATAGTGATTTATCACACACGTAGAAAAATAGCAAATGCAGACTGAAACTTCAAACTCCAGTAACTGTGTGTTCAAAATGTTTTGAAAGTTCTTGGTGTGATGAGCTGCCGTTTTTGAAGGAGACAGCTAAGCAAATGTACTAAATAGTTATTTGAACAAAGAATTATACTGGCTGGCCACACACCCAAGAATATATGGGTAACACTAATTGACCTTGATATTTTAAAAAACGAAGACCCAAAGTTGGCTGGGAATGAAATTGCAAGTAGATCTGGGAGGATTGGGAGAAGGGAATGAATATGATCAAAATGCAGTATAACACTGTGAAATTCTCAAATAATGAATAATAATGTTATCATGTCGGTTAATAATATTTTTATATTTTTTAATTTTGAGATTATAATATAGTTGTATTTTTCTCCTTTTCCTTTTCTCCCTTAAATCCTCCCATGTATCTCTCTTTACTCTTTCAAATTCATGGTCTCCTTTTTTATTGATTGCTATTGCATGCATACATGTATATGTATACACATACATATTTCTCAATCTAACCTGTTATATTTTCAGGAACTCCTGCTTAATTGAAATAAACAATTAATATGTATGAGTTATAGGTGAATCTGTTGCAATATTCAACTTTTCAAAATTAGTAAGAACTAATATCTCACACAAATAAAAAGCACCAGAAATTTCAAAACAGGGAAATTTATTAAAATAAAAGCCAGAAACCTCTATCAAGTAAAGCCATGGACTTCAAATCTTTTAATTGGCAATGTATAATGTCTACTGCTCAAAAAAGTAGTATTCAGTAATTCTGAAGAAAGCCAAAAGGGATCTTAAATGGTTAGTTTATTGTCACCGGTTAGTTTGATTGATTATTAACCTATAAAGTTATGCACTTACACAGTTTTGCACCAAAACTTTCGTTAAGAACTCCAAGACCTTCAGAGGAATAGAACTGGAAGGTTGAACATAGTGAGATCTCTGAAACTCTTAGAAAGCATTAACTCTTTCTTGGCTGCTGGGTTTAAAAGCAGGGAGTATGTAGCACAGCCTGGGGACTGCTGGCGAGGAGGAAGCTATCTGTTTCAGGGCTGAGCTGAGCAGAATGTTCTGGTCAGAGGAAGGTCAGTCTCCACAAGAGCAGGGATAGTACTCCATGCCAACTCAGATGCCAAGCGACAGAGCCACTCCAACTGGTGGATTCCATTTGTTCTTGATTATGAGCCTACCAAAGGGTCTTTTGTTTCACATAAATATGGACGGCAAACAAGTTAAGCTCCAACAGGTGCAAAAGCTTATTTTGCCCTGGGTTAAAAGTACTTTTATGAAGTTATGACTTGCCAGTCTAGGTTGGTGGCAAGGAGGTAGGTTGTTTTTTTTTCCCATGTGGGTGACAGGTTATTAGTAGAGATATCAACAAAGTTAGTTACTGTTGTTGCTATAGCGTTATATTTTTATTTCAAAGTAATTATTAAAGCAGTTACTGACTGTTGCATTGCTGGGTCTAAAGTCATTTCAATTCTTGGCAAAGTTTGAAGTTTCAGTCCAAGTAGCTTTGGTGGCTTTCTGCCATTTTGAACAGCTCCCTGTTGTTTCCTGGGTCCAGCTGTTTCAGTATGCTGTATTGTGGAGTTAATTCTGAAGGGAGATAATGGAATTCCACCATGTACCACAGTGTCAGTAAATCAAATTTTGATTGAAAGAACCAGCTTTTTCCCCTGGGTAATGAGAATGAGGAGTCAATATGTTAATTTGAGTCTGATTTCAGCCCCTTTGCTCTCCTGATTTTGTATTAACTCTCCCGTTTATGCCTGTGCACATGTCAATCTGAAAATCTGCTAGTGGAATGGACAGCCAGCTGTCTGAATTGTGGAGGCAGAGCCACAGATTATGTGTCCCCTGGGGGTCCTTTTAGTCAGGGCTCTGGATGCACAGCTTATCTCTCACAAACTTGGTTCTCCCTAGAGAAACTTTAAAAGAGGCTTTGTTTTTGCCAAGAATTTCTTTTTGGATGTCAGCTTAATTAACAATGATCCAAAGAAAGAGAAATGAGTTATTTGTGGTCTGTGTAAGTGCTGATTTCCTATCCTTATTTTTGAGTTTTTTTTTTTTTTTTGTTTTGTTTTTTTTTTTTTTTTTTTTGTTTTGTTTTTAAGAAACAAGTTTCTCAGCAACACCAAAAATAACCATAAAGTGCGAAGGGGAATAACATGGTATTGCCTGGATATTATGAGGTGGGTTTCCCCTTCCTGTTCTAGCTCTAGATTATACTTAAGAGATTTTTAATAAGTTACAAAAGTTTCCAGAGATTGAAAGCAAATAGAGGTTAAAAGCAGAAAGGATATTAGCTGTTCTTATAAAATATTGGAATTTCATATATTCCAAAATACCATTAAAAGTGTACTGTATGACAGATACTGATATTAACTTCCCTTAAGAGATCTCATCTACTGAGCAGTCACTAATAAACAATGGCAACATTGTTACTTATTAATACTTATTAAGAGATGGTGTAATTGGCTTCTAAAATAAGGGTAGATAGGTTTGAAATTTACAGAGAAAACGCTTGAACCAAGCCCGAAGAGCCTTTCATGGAGTAGGGGATGGAAAATGAGGACACATGGTTTTGGGTATTAAAGATGGAAGACACGAGCAAGCAGAGGGAAAAGTTCTACACAGGGGGCATTGATACCCTGCAGCAACAAAAACTCCGTTAAGACTGACTGGAAAGTTTAAGGTAAAATTCCTGACAGAAGAGAATGGACGGTAATCAAATGTCAAATCACTTAATCAGTGAAATATTTATAAATATATGATAGTTTCAACTTGTGACTCATTCCACGCTAAACAATGGGTAGGACACTAAGATTTGTTACCCACACATGCCTTGTTAAAAACAAAGTTTCACAGCCTCGGAGAAAATATTGTATTAAAGGTGCAATAATATCATACCTACAACAGACATGTTGCTCAGAGATTCTGAAATGGTCTTTCCCTTCTTGTTCTCTCTAGGTTAATTTACTTTTTTGTTATTGTTTTTTTTTTTTGTTTTTTTTTCACATCCTTCAGTGTCTAATCTACTAAGGTGCCTTCTCGAGATATGTAGATGAGATTAGATCCCCATTATCCACACTGACATGCCATCCTGCTTATTTTCTCTGCAGCAATTACATTAAATGCAATTAACTACCTCTGCAATTATTTGTTTAGCATTCATCATCCATTAGTGCGTTGACATCCCATTGAAAGGGGAGGTATTTTTCTTGCCAAAGATAATCTTCAGCTCTTGACAAATGTTCTCTGTACATTCCTGTATAAATACAAGGTAGATAGGGGATAAAAAGAAGATGGGTAAGAGAACAACAAGAATCTTAGATTGAAATAGCTTAAAGAATGAATAAAGTTAGGAAATAGGAGAGAGATGTCTGGCTTGCTGATTAATTAGTACTATGAATAAATAATAAGGTAAGGTTTGGATCCTCTTGGAATAAATAACTGGATCATGGCTCATTAAATTGCTTCCTTTGGAAAGATGTGATATCATTCCACTCTTATTTCTGTTATGTATTAAACATGCAGTTTATATTCATTGTTCTATGCTTTAGGTTCTGGAGACTATATCCTTTCATTTTTGTCTTCATGTATTTCTGACATTCATCCATTATCAAAACCAGACTTCTTTAACATATATACACATATATATTTGTATATATATTACATATAGATGGTTAGAGAGAGATCTTCCAATTCATTATGTTGAAGATTGAAAACCGTAGGACATTTTTATCTTTGCTGTCAGATATATTTTAGTATTGCTTATGCTTGATTGGAAAATAAAAGCAGGTATCAAAAAGCAAATCTATAATTATTCTGAAGTTTAATCTGAGTATGTAAACCTTTATGGAAGCTAAAAGGTGATTTTTACAAGTACTTTAGAAGCTAAACTGTCATGCAATTGCCTCATAATCATTCCATTGATTTAAATTAAAGGTATTACCTTTCTCTTTCCAGTTTCACCCAGAGAAAAGGAAAAAGGAAAAGAAAAAATAAAAGACAGAGAAAAACCCGAGAAGAAAGGTATGTAGTCATTCTTTTTACCACTTTAACATTAAAGATTTTTCCTCTTCATTACGTTTAGACTTTAGAGAATTTTGATTTCCTCTTCTAAAATTTGTATTATGTTTCTTTTCATGGAATAGAACCCCCAAAGTGTAATTTCTGGACTAGAGAGAATAAAGTACGTTAGGCTGTTGTTACAATGTTAGTCTTAGAATATATGTCAGCCTTCCCTCCGGTAGTTGTGAGCCTATTAGAGAATATTACTTGAGAAAATACTGGTCAGTTACATGGGAAAAAACATTCTCACCTTTTAATTCAATTGTCTATTATATTACCATCTTTGTTATTGCTTATTTATTAAGAAAGGATAGGTAAGGCAACTTCACTGTTTGAATCATGCATATGCACTGGAAATGTTGCCCACAACTGCCCTAATGTCTCATTTCCCATCCCATGTCACCCCAGGTGCTAACACAGCCATCTGTGTGAAGGTTTGTAAAATTCTCTGGAGCTTCATTAACAATATGTATACAACATTTACATCATTAATATATGGTTTATAAATATATGTATTTATACAATGCCTTGCTACCATACTAGCAAATTATTGTTCCTTTAGTCTATACAAAATCTGGCGTGTCTTATATTCTACTTTCCTAAATCAAAAATACCACCTAGAAAATTGTTATTTTCTTCATTGCTTTTACAAAGCTTCTTAGTATTTGAAAAAGCCTATTTTTTATAGTTTATTTCTTTTAAATTTTCATTTTACATATCAATCCCAGTTCCCTCTCCCTCTCTCCCTCCCCTCCTCTTTCCCTCTCTCACACTCTGTCATGCCCCCAAGCACCCTCTCCCCACACCCCCATCTACTCCACATGTAGGGTGATGCCCTCCAGGAGGGGTCATCTAAATCTGTCAAGTCATTTGGAGTAGGGACTAAGCCTTCGCTCCTATCTCTAGGTTAAGGGAGTATCCCTCCATACCTTACCTTATTGTTAAGTGTAAAATATATCTCAATGTGATTTTCTCCTGTGTAACTGTTCATATCTCTCGCCTATTCATCCCCTGGTTGTGTGTGTGTGTGTGTGTGTATGCACGCGCACGCGCGCACGTGCATGCAGGATGTTCTTGTATCTAGATTCATTTTCCTGTACTATGTCTGCTTTTGGATTTTCATTAATTAAGCCACCCACTGTACTTCACCATGTTGTGTGAAGTAAGATTGTGGTTTGCCTTCTGCTGTTGTTAGACTGCATGACGTTTATATCCTCAATATCATAGCCAGCTGACTTCAGGGAAACTCTGCAGCTTAGATGGAATATGGAGAATGGATGTGATATTTATGAACCAGAGCAGAAGAAACATGTTTCAATATTACTTATTACATATTCACACTTGAATATTAGAGTTAAAGAGTTGTCCTTTTATTAATATTTACTTAGTGGTAATTTCCTTGAATTTTAGAGCTCTCCTCTTCTTTGTCTGTCTCAGGCATATTTGTTCATTTCTCATCTGCTGGTGAGATACCAAATTCTGAACATAAGGTTCCATAACCTGACAAAATCAAATAATTTTGTGGTTCTTATTAATTTTCATAATTCAATATTGCTAAATGTTTTCTTTAATTAATTAAAAAAATGTTCTTAAAATATAAATGTAGAAAATTCACTCCAATTGAAAATAATCAGAGATAAAATGCCCTGTGCAAGTGTTCCTCTGTTTCCTGTATTCCAGTTAAAGATGTTTATGTTTTAGGATATATTATATGGAAATGTTGACATCTTCCATAATGATCTGTTTATTTGATACGTAAGACTATGCTACACATGCTATTGGACTCCCTAGGATATTGTAATCTCAACACTGAGACCTTAGGATTTTTAATACATACCGAACAAAGACATGTTAAATAAATTCACGTTGACAAAGTAAGTTAAATAAATTAGCTGAGGATATAACTCGGGTATCATGTAAACATTGATAAATTAAAACCTATTATTTTAATAATCATTTTAATTATCTTATATAGTACTGTTGATTCTCAGAGAAAGGTGTTACCCATTAGGGAATCTCTGTAAATGTGTTGCTTGTACAAAGGATATTGATGTACAGCATCGGTAAGCAGGCACTACAAATGCTTGGCATCTTTGCGATGTTTAAAGCAGCCCTGTACCCTGGGGAGCTGCTCTTTCCCCAAATGCCAGTTGTGTGCCTGTTGAGGAACGCTTTGGCCAACCAGTCATCAGCCATGATAATATCTTTTGTTATTAATGCTAAAAAGAAGTATTTTCACAGTGTTTCTATTATGTTTGTTATAAATTTTTTCTTTTTTAAATTTCTTTATGAAAGCACCATTTGAGTAGAAATCTATAAAAGAGAGATGACAGATCTAGCTTTCAACATAATATCTGTTTGTTTTAGCTAGGATCTCACTATTTAGCCCTAGCTGTTCTGGAATTCACTGTGTAGACCAAGTTAGCCTTGAACTCACAGTGAGCTGTCTACCTTTACCTCCTGAGTACTCATTAAAAGCATTTGCCACCACAGCCAGCTACTTTCTAATTCATAAAATCTAATTTCATAATGTATTCTATGCAGCTATTACTTACTGGCTACTAGATCCCTAAGATGGATCCAAAGTGTCATAAATCCCCATGGTTTGGATGCCTATAAAACTGTAGTCAGAAGAAAATTGGCTTTGAAATCTATTAAAAGTCATATAATTTTCTAATGTTAATTTTCTGTTTAAGCAACTCAAAAGGAGAAGCTTGAGAAAAAAGAAAAAGCAGAGACAAAGACCAAAGGTAACTTTTGTTTTTTAAATTTTTAAATTAGTTCTTTGAGGGTTTACACAATGCATGTTGATCATAGTCACTCCTCCCCTAACTCTTCCCAGATCCACCCCTATTTCAGTGCAAAGGTAACTCTAGCCTTATTATCTTCATTCTTGAAGTCTTTTGATGAGCAGAGTGTACACTTTGACTGAAATGTGAATGTTTGTAATAATTTTTCATTTCATTTAATGCAATAGTCTGAAGTTGGATATCTAAAGAAAAATAAAACCAAATACTCCAAAGAGATAATCTCAAAATGTGAAAATAAAATGTCATCACATTTTATTGGCAGAATTTTGGTCTCTATGACCCGTATCCCACACAGTCTTCCCCAGGACACTTCCAGATGTAGTCAAGTTTGATCAAAAGTTGGAACAATTACCTCAATGTAACCACCTGCACACAATAAACAGCTCCAATGTGTTTAAAAGCAGGAAATTTCACAGAAAGCAAAGCAAGTTTTGAAGTGTGAGGTCTTAGCCTCCTCGGCTACCGTGAAAATTATGGTGGGTACAGAGGAACCATGAACAACAACAACACAAAGCAAATTCTGTATTCATGATGAATAAGCATGGAAGGCAGTTTTTCTTACAGAAACTCCATACAGAGCACAGTAGGTTGGTTGCTTCGTTTTGGTCTTGTGAGCCCTGGGACAAAACAAGAATTTGCACACAAAAAGCACCATGATAATATACATCAAGTCCATAAAAAAATCACTTTCCTATTTTGGAAGATTAATTGAGCTGTATTTTTTCTACCCTAGGTTGGTCTACCAAATATTTTAAGTAAAAAAAAAAATAAGCATTTTAAAAAATAGCACAAATATGTCAAATCAATGTAAATGTTTTCCTTATATTTTAAAATGTGTTTGATATAAATAATATACTGGAAAAATCTTTTTCCAACATTTTCAAGAAACTAGTTATGAGTGAGAAATAAATGGTTATATTATATAAGGAAAGTTGAATTTTTAAAATAGATTATAAAGCCAGATGTGTAGTAATTTATTGTTCTTTCAATAGTGTACAGATGTTTCTGGTCCCACTTTTTTTTTTTTTTACAAATATGATTCTTTGCATTTGGTTTCCTGGTGCTGGGTTTATGAGCTGGTGTCAAAATTCTTAGTGTTTTATATAGATGCTGGAATAGATTTCAAGCCTTCATGATTGTACTTTACCAACTAAGCAATGTCTCCAAACCCTCAAATTCTTAAAATAATGTTACGATGAATTCAGTAAATAAAAATTTAAAGTTTGAGCATCCAGAAACCAAATGCAAAATTCAGTACTAGAATGAGTATTTCCTTTCGCTAGAACAATAAATTATCAGAAACTCAGGATGGTGACCAATATGGAATTTTAATCCAGTTACTTCTGCACTCAATGTCTCACGAACTACATCGTTCAAGTTTGGCTCGTCCAATTCATTGAAGTTCCTGTCAATCCTCTGTTCATTGTCACAAATCCACACCGACATGATGACCGACTTTCCTAAACTTAGCAAAAGAGAAAATCGGACAGAAATCATGATCTTAGGTTGACTAACAGGGTTTTTAATCCAATTACTTCTGCCATAGACAATTGTTTATCCGATTACAAGACTAGTCAGCTCACAAAGAGCTGAATGCAGGGATTGTTGGCAGCCACCTTCAGTCTGCCACTGCCAACGATTCCCATTTGCACATGTTAGTCTTGATAGATGTAAACAAATCCTGCATATTTTACACATATATAATCTTCCCACACATGTGTACATGCATATACACACACACATATGTTACATTGGGACTAGAAAATGCATACGTGATATTTATGTTATGTTGGAAATATAGTATTTTCTAAGAAAAATAGAAGACTAAAAATGCGTAAACTAAATAGGTGATATCTGAGTTAAAATAAAAGTGAACTCCTTTAGAATGGTATGACAGGTGTGGAAGCTAACGGTTTCTTCTTTCACTTCCACAGGACACAGTGTGTGACTTTTGTTTGGTTTAAACTACAATCTATCACTGTATTCTGTGTGTCAAGGGAGGTGATTTCCCAGCCCATCCTTGAAATTCTTCCTGAAAGAACATGCATAAGTCAGTGTCACCACATGCCTGGCACGTGTAGTAGGCCCTCAATGCACAGTACCTATTTCTGTAGTTCACCAAATTAACAGAGGAAAGAAGAGAAAGAGGCAAAAGAAGTTAAGAGAAGTGAGCCAAAGTTAGGCCTCGTTCTCATGCCCCCTTCGTCCCCGCATTTCTCCAATGTGAGGCAAATTTAGTCTTTTTAGGAGTTGACAATAGAAGAGGAAATTTTCCACTTTTATATAAAAAAGTTATTGTCGTGCTTCTGTTGAATTATGGTCATGCCTCTAAAAATTGACTGTGCCTGTGAAAAATATTGATGGTATGAAAATAATCCGAATTTCACCAATCTTTAACTCCCAAGCACAAGGACAGAGGTAAAATCAATTGTGGTCTACAAGGCACAGATAGATGGCATTTAGGATAGCTAAAATTACAAATTTAATCAAAAGTACAAACAAACAAAAAAGGCTGGTAAAGTTTCAAAGTACAAATATGTTTATTTTAAACTGTTCATATGTGTATGTGCAGTGTACAAGTACACACATCATACACATGAGACACACATGTAGTAATGCATTTTTCTTTGAGTCACATTTTGTAATTTAGAATGCATTAATCCTGTTGTTCTCTGAAAATAAACACTTTAGTATTGGATACTAAAGTAAGAGAAAGCTAAAAATTGAGTTCTTGAAGTAGTTGTTCCAAGCCTGGCAATAGAAACAGATAAGTTAACAATCTTGTACAATTAAAAATCTTCAACCGGGAATAAAGTTCACATCTTCCTTAATAAAAGTGCTGGCAAGTAAACTTTTTTTTTGGTATGTGAATGGACTATTATAGAATTCAAATGTTTAGAAAAATATGGATACGGTATTTGACACAGTTTAGTGTATAAAAAGTACACAGTGTGTTAAAAAATTTAGCATAGCTGTACATGAAGAAACTTGAAGCAGATGAATGCAGATATCACAGTGTCTTAAATTCTGTGCTAGAATCTCCAGAGATAATAACAATGTGATTATCTTTTTAACTCCATCAAATAGCAGCAAGACAAGACCATCTAGGTTCTCTGGGAGGGAAATTTAGGTGTACACATCAAGTTGTATATGAATTTGTTGTACAAAACGGGGAGAAAGAAGCAGAAAACATTGTATTGTAACAAAGGAAAGAGGAAATATTCCACCATATATTTAAAAATCTATATTTTACGAAGAGAGGAATATATGAGAAGTTTTTGGCAATAATACTCGATAATTGGTTTAGCATAGTGTCTATCCATGTATAGCCTTGGTGCAATGCATCTTTGAGACATGCAGTGGTAAAGACACTATTACAACTTCCTGTTTTTCATCTTCTTTTGTTCTTGTATCTAAGGCAGCATCACATCTCTGGAATTTCTTTAAAAGAGTGTATGTGTATCCATCTGATGCTGGTCCAGTGATCAAAACTGTATCACAGATGATTTGGGTTTTGTAAATAGACTGGTTTCTGAAATGATATTATCATTCTCTGTAATAGAAATACAAAGATACATGTCTGAATTTACATCAAAGCAAAATGCATGGAGTGCATTATTTCATCAAATTATTTAACATGTGTGTCAAGAATACCTCTAAAATGCATTGACAATCCAGCTAGATTCCTTCACTGTATGTCAAATAGTGGTATATGGACCCATATGCAAAAAAGTCAGATATGCAATACCCATTACAACATATATTCATAAGTGAAGTATATTGTCAATGATTTAAAAATGATTGAGTCACAGAAAGGTTAATCTATAAACCAGCTCCCTTTCCCAAAAAATACTACCATGTTAATGTATACTAAATAGATATGTGCATTCCTGTATATTTTGCTTGCTAGCAATCTTTCCTAGGACATTTTAATGTCTTACAAACCCTTAGTAATATTGTTTCTGACTTGTAGGAATGCATTATCTGTTTCGTACTGTCAGGCTTTGCAATCCTGGTCCTTAGGAATGTCTATCTCTCAATTATTCTCTAGTAGATTTCATTGTTCTAGTTTTGTTATTCAGTACCATGCATGAAAAAATGAAAAAAATCAGTTATTATATTAGAATTACTTTTTTGGCTGGGTGGTGGTGGCACATGCCTTTCGTCCCATGCAGAGACAAATAGTTCTCTGTGAGTTTGAGGCCAGCCTGGTATACAAAGAGAGTTCCATGACAAGCTCCAAAGCTACACAGAGAAATTGTGTCTCAAAAACAACAACAAAAAAGAATTACTTTTTTGAGTAGTTATTAAGATTTTATAGTTATGAAGCAAAGTGATCACATTCTTTTAAAAGGAAATTCTTTATTGGGATTTTTAGTACAAACATTTTTCTTACTGAAGATGCTCAAAGCACAATCTCTGCATATGACAAATGACACATTGTGCCAGCTTAAGCTCATGGTTAGAAAAACCAATTACAAACAAGCAAACAAACAACAGTGCTAACAAAATCCAAATCAGTATTTCCAGGCACAAGTTAAGGAAGAGATTCAACATGTCTAGTAACATATTTATAGACTTTATAATACTCTGGCAACTGTCAATAGTATTTACACCAGGACACTCATTGGCTTTTATTTCCTTGTTTGTGTTTGAAATGGTACATGAGGAATAATGATAGTTGAAGAATTATGTGAACAAATGAGTTAAATAACTCTCTTAACTCTTTGCAGAAGACAAGAAAGTAAAGACTAAGGAAAAGGCTGAAGAAAAGACTAAGAAGGAAATGAAAGTTGGGAAACAGGAAAAAGGGAAGCTAGCAGCTGCAAAAGTAAAAGAAACTGCAAAAACCACACCAAAAGCCAGGGAGAGGGATGAAAAAGAATCCCCAGCTGTACCTGAGCATGGACAGAAAGGTAAACATCCCGAGGAGGCAGCAGCCGGAGGTTCTGGAGGTTCTAAGAGAATCTTGGGCAAGAAGCAGATGCACTCCAATTAAAAGCTGAAAAAAAAAAAAACATGAAATTAAACCTCAGATGGGGTAAAAAGACAGATCCAAGCTGATATGCCTGAAAGGAAATACAGTGAGTTGGGTATTAACATATTAATAGATACACTAAAATGTGTTCAAATAGCTAAATGCATTCTTTAAGTATTATAAGAGAGCACTAGGAATTATTTAAATGTGGGGCTGAGTGATGAGACTTTGAGGATTTCAGTCAGGAGTTGGAACAACAACTGAACAATTATATGTGTCAGACTCTGGAGAAAGATGGTTTTAAAATCTGAGAGCAACCCTCAAGGAGTTGCTCAAGAACCCAATGTACAAATCATACAGAAGTAAAAATACCATGAAAACTCCCCTTCCTTGATGTAGCTGCGATGATACCATTAAGAATATGTGCTTTAAATTATCAATGCATTTCATTGTTGTTGGAAACATGTTGTAAGAAAAAGAAGCGTCCCGGTGCTTTTTTAATCCCCTTACAAATCTTGAGAAAGCTCTATATAGGACAGGTGTACTCTTCAGGAATGACATGTTTACTCACTAGAAACATGACAGGAATTTCTTTACAGAAATGTGCCATACGAATATAAAAATTTCATTAAGGGTCTCTTTGGCCCACTATTAGAGTCCACTTCGGGTTCTTCATTGCAAAATTCATTCCTCAGTCCAGGATGCTACAAATCCTAACTTCCCTATTCAGGACACAGTGTCCACTCAGTAGCAACTGTTTATGAGAATGGCAGGTCTTTTCTAATGAATACACAAAGTGAAAATTTCCTTTACTGGAGTAGCAATTGAATAATTGTATCCAAAACTTAAAGTGAACTGATTTGCATCTATACAACTGCATCAACTCTTTTAAACTTTTTTTATTAAGAAGGCTATTTCATCTGTAGAACCGGAAACATGTTTTTTTCTCAATATTAGGTACATAATATGAATTACACACTCTGTATTTTCATCTTATTTTCCAAACTTCACAATATTTATAAACTTTGATAGATAAGTAATGCATGTAATCTTATATTTATAGGCACATGAAGAGTATTTTTTTCAAAGGAAATAAGAAAAAAAAGAATGGAATAATTACCTTTCTTTTTTCTTTCTCCTTTCCTTTTTTCTTTTAGTGGCTCATAAGCTTTAGGTAGCTCAAACCTATTGTTTACAAGGTGATTATAGGATCTTAAAAAATTGAAAATACAAAGTGTGACCTTTGTAAATAATAATCATGCATGAATCTCTGTGCTATAAAAGAATACAATAAAGAAAAATGCTTTAAATGGGTACTTTGCTGTGAGAAAAATTGGGGAAATTAATCTTTTGATTCACTATAAGCACAGTTGGAGAGTTTGCATTCCAATATGCCCTTTAAAAGAAGAAAAGAGTACCAAGAAACCAATTAAAACTTATCAAGTGTATTCTAATCTATAATTTCATTATATAAAGCATATGCCATTTACACTGAATGTCAAAATATGTATTTAGTGACTAGGAACAGGAGCACAGTTTGGGATGTTTATTTTTCATGATTCCTGGGGTTTGAGAACTGTATTTCAATGAGAAACTTGCCACACCCGGACACTTTCAAAGGGTGTCACTCTCCAAGTCACAAATACTGTATTTTGTCATATCACATATCACTAATCAAATTTATTAAAGATATAAATACATCCCAATTCCATTTTAATTTACTCTTTTCATGTTTATATAAAAAGCTAGTTATCCATTAAAATGAAACCCAAATTTCACTTACATTTAAAAGCAGAGGCACCTATGCAAAGATTATGTTTAGTCATAGCTCCCTACTGAGAACTGTTACCTCTAATTAAATAGTTGTTTAATTAGGTAGACATTAAAATTTTAACTTAGAATGGCTGGCCAAAGTCTGGCTAATTTTTTTTTTCTCCCTCCATTCCTTCCTTTCTTTTGTTGTTCTGTTAACCAAGCTGGTATTTAAGAAAAAATTTTTTAAATGCTGGTCACGTGGTAGTAACAGTTTAAGCAAAATGAAGACATGGCATTTTCTATTCATTTTTTCTTTTTTAAAGAGGTAACTTCGATTTTTAAATTCTTAAATCGATAGCAAAACAAAATTGAGTTATAAATGTCTCTGGGCAAAATAAGGTTTATTTACTTAGTGAAACTATGCCAGTTAGGGTATTTTTTTAATTTATTTTCAAATTTATGCTGTGTGTATGTCTATGTGTGGATTTGTGGGGAAGAATGCAGGTGCTCTCCAAAGTCAGAAGAGGGCATCAGATTCCAAGGAACTGGAAGATGAATTCACCTCTTCAAGAGCATGAAGCCCTCTTAGTAATTGGGTGGTTTCTCCAGTTCTTCATACAGAGATTTAAAACAAACAAACAAAAACCCTTTAAACACACAGTGCCCTTGGCTCTTTTGGAAACAATCTTATCTGAGACAGACATTTGTTAGCAAAATTTGCCTATAGAGTAAAAGTATCATTTAGTTGCTTTCAACATTTACTATTGCAGTATATAAACAATGTATATATACTTAAGACATTGAAAATGCTGACCATAAAGTTACCCTTACTTGCTTATCATATAATCTGCTTTTTACAGACCACCTCAAATTCGCTCAAGGTGAGGTGGCAAAGTTGACATGATTTGACATTTTTCCCTGGTTTCTGCTGCTTTCTACCTAGTCTGTGGGGAAATAAACTCTCACAGCTGTTATATGCTATGCTCATTCTTTTGTTATTTTCATTATTTTTTCTAACAATGATGCAAGTATTGGTGGCAGCTGGAGAAAGTGTAGTTAATGAGGACCCAGCATAGCACACCAGACCACATGCACTCCATCCTCATTAGAGACTGTTTTTTGAAAGACTTTTCTGCTGATAGTCTGTGACCAGAATTCAATTTTCCCTTGGCTGTTTCTCCACAGGGAGCACGGGTTGAGCATCAGCACCTGAGTGGCATAGCCAGTGCTCCCCGAGGAGCCACAAGGCTGGAATGGACAACATAAAATTAATTCTAGCAGATTTTTTTTTTTTTTTTTTGCAAAACATCTTAAAATGGTGACCAAATAGAAAATTACTTTATAGAAGTTACTGCCCTATAACTATAAATGTCAGAGTGGCAGGCAGTTTAGACTTTCTTTAAGAGTAGTTTCCTGCTGTACTGAGGTAGATTTAGAGACGTATTTCCATAAAATGAATATTCTAAAAGCCAGAGGACTCAGGCAGATGAAGGCCAACACCGCTTCCTAGAATTTTCTCAGATTGTTAAGGTCAACCCTGAGAAGAGGTGGAATTCAGCATTATAACAAAAATTAATTTAAAATATTTTGAACATATATAACAAGTAATAGGGGAAATGCTATTCCAGGAAGGTAATTTACACATAGTGAAGATTTTGGGGTGTGAGGGTATAAACAAAGGAAAAATAAATAGGGGAAAAGAAATGCAAGGTTGGAGATCATGATTCTGTGTATGGTATGGTATTGTTACTGTCTTTGGATCTTGATCAAGTGTATTTTCTATGCCAGTGAGAGAATTAAAATTTAAGAAAACTCTGGAGTGCAGACAGAATAATCAGGTGAAGAAACATTTTTGATGGGGGTGTGGAAATGACAGAAAGTTCTTCTGTAGAGCCAACAGAGCACACGGCAAACCCAAGTCCCATCTCTCTTTGAGAGCTGTTTTTTTAAAGTCTTCATCCCCTAATTTAGGATCAATCAGTTTGAATAAAGACAGAGAGAGTGTTGGGCTCAAAGCTTTTAGGCATTGAACCTGCAAGATTTGTCCACCAGCAAGAAACCCTCATGGAGGGAGAAAAAGTTTTAAACTGGTCTAGAAGCTGTGGAGGAAGCTTATTCTGTTATTCTGTATCTGAGGTTCCTTTATCACAATCTGTTGGACTATCAGGGATCTAACTCTGAGTCCCTCAGTATAATTAGACACTGCATGGGACTGTTAATAATACATACTTGTAATAGACCTGTGGTGTTAACAATTTTGTGGGTAAGAGATCCATACATCTACATTTTAGCATATTTCCTATCACTTTTAGAAACACATATGAAGGTACAGAGGAAGAGATAAATTATGAAACAAGGGTATTTTTCACACTACTCCAAATTCATATGTTTCAATTGAGAAAAAAGTAAGATCCTTGACCTTGTTTTATAGTGATTTTTTTTTATTCTGCAAGAAAGGAATAAAAGAAATGTGTCCCGAACGTGAAAAAAGAAAAAGAAAAAGAAAAAAGTGAGAGAAACCCCTATTTCAATGTCACTTTTGCCTAACAGCACAGGATTCCCACAGTCTGGGATGGGACCATCCTAAAAGTGCCCCAGTGGACTGAGTAGATTCCTGGGCTGGTCCGAAGCTATCCTTTTTCTAGTCCCCACATCGTTTCAGCAACCCTTGCCCATGTCACCTTTGGAAATGACATGAGTTTTGACACTTTCATTAAAGAAAAGAAGCCTATATTTTAGATCGATTGGTAGTAGCATCATTTACAATTTCAGAGAACTAGCAGAGCTTCACAATATAATTGTTTTCAACTGATGTCAACACTCTGAAATATAAATGAGGTTTATGAATGTTCTTTAGTATGTATTTATATAGAAATATATTTAATTATTTTCTGTTTGATAAAATAATTTGGAATAATTAAAAAATGTGACATACTATAAAATTCAATAAACTTTTTTGGTGCTAAGGTGTTGTTTGCTTTTGGTGTGTTACAAAATGCCTAATACAATTAAATTGTCAATAATAATGGAGATTAGAGTTAGACTGACCACAGGATATCCCAAAGTTAGCAGGAATATGGACTTCATTGGGATATATGTAACTAAGAGGTGAAAGAAAAAAAAAATATACCAATCCTGAAGCCACTTTGGACCTTGCCTGTCTCAAACATCTGTTTACTTTGTTAGTTTTATTTTTATAGACTACAGACTAGCCAAGAACATGAAATGATATCTGATGACCGCTCAGTTAATTTGCTTAATATTTCTGTCATTTGGTGATTTTGACTGGTTTTTCAGATCATTTTTCTAGTAAAGAGAGTTTCCATGAACAGGACCCTAAGAGCTTACAATGGGCTCTGTCTCAAGCAATCTGCAGCTTCATTTGGACAGCGAGCGACAGTTTTGTGTTTAGCTAGAAGTTGGTAAACACTCCTAGTTAGAGAGAATGTTATTTTTTGTAAGTCATGTTTCCTTTTTAAAAATTTCACACAGACAAGTGAGGATAGTTGTTTTAAAGTTAGGGAAAGGTTTTGAATTTTCAAACACTTTTTTACCATGAGGCAATCAGCAAATATGTTTCCATATTTAAAGGGTCTTATAGGTAATATGTAGAATGTTATGCTTATTATGTATTTGGCTATGTATGTTTGTAATATCACAATTTATCCCTTCATAGAAGTAAACAGTAGGCAAAATATACTTTCCATGTTTGTTTTTTTTGTTTTTGTTTTTTGGCTACACCTTGTCTCCATACAAAATAGACAAATGTTGATGACATGTTTTTATTGTTTCTTTTTTCTCTTTATTCTGTCAGATCAGTATGCATTCTGTCGATATATGATTGACATGTTTGTCCATGGGGATTTAAAACCAGGTACTCCAAACAATTCCTATTGTTGTCTGTTTTAATAGCCTTTGTTTCTAAAATTGTCATCTTTTTCTGTACTAAGCTAAAATTTCATTTAGAAACTTACATAATGCATGTGCAAACCTAGACTAAAGACAATAAAATGCAGAAATAATAAATGGGTACTGGGGCCTTTAATTTTACTTGCATTTGCTGCATGGCCTGTTGCAAATGAAGTCAGCTGAAAGCTCAAATATTAATATCTTTATGTATATAAGTGCTAATATCTTTAATAATATCTTGGAGTGAAACAATGAGTCACTTGATTTGATTCCTCGTAAGTTTAGAAGAAAAGACTTATAACAAGGAAAATGTCAGAAAAAAAAATCTTTTTCTGATAGTTGGCAAAATTCACTATGAAATCCATCACTTCTCAAATACTAAGACTTATCTTTCCAGATCATTCAGATTTTCTTATTTAAATATTGTCTTTGCTGATTCCAGAGAGCTAATCTTCATTAATATCACTACAATGTAGTAAGGCTTTTATTTACAGTGGCAAACCTCTACTCTCTCATATCTTTTATATTTTTCAAACTATGCTAAAGAAATCTTAATTAAGATTGATAATTTTATTCCTTGTACTATGCCTTATAAATATTTACGACCCAAGAAACTAAATACTCGGAATAGAAACTCAGTTTCAAGCAAACTATACTTTGTTACCTTAACTGTTTTGTGGAAGTCTTTCAAAAATGCTAATTATAGCATATGCATGCATTGACAACAAAGGATAACATTCCTGAGAAAGTATGAAATACAGTTAGTTCCTATGTATATTTAAAAGCTCAAGAGAAACGAATCACTTTAGGACGTTGAACCAATCCCAGGAACTGACTCTGTCAGATGATTTTTGCTTCTTCCTTCTCTTGTAGTCTTTCTCTTCTCTCCTCATTCTCCTCTTCTCTTTCTCCATGTTTACATTATTTAGATAGTGTGATTATTAAAGATGAGCCTGGAAATGATAAGACTTTATCGATGAAACTAATATCTTCCAACATCTTTAAATATTCACCTAACAACATTTGTCAGGCCTGTGGGAAAAGTGATTTTCTAGCATGGGATTTTAATTAGCTGTTGAACAGCTGCTCTTCAATGTCCTCCCATTTAAAAAGGAATATACAGTAAGGACATTATGCCATTTGCAAAGCATCCAATGGACGTACATAAAAATATTAGGGCGCCTCAAACTTAATTTTCAAATTATTTTATCACAACCTTTGCATGAGTACCTCACAGAAAGGGTCCTCAAGTCTTGACATACACATAGAATGAATAAAACTTCCCTAAAATATCTGTTGACAACATCATTCAGCCTTGGTAGTTGGAGAAAGTCTTACTCTAGCTGGTGATGACACAGTCCTGTTATTCAGGAACTTCGGGGCCTGAGGCAGGAAGACAGAGAGCATCTGATTGAACTAAACTTCAGAGAAGACACGATTGAATAAGCAAAAGTAAACTAAAATGGAAAGAAATGAAGAAAACCATGCTTTACTTATGCTTTGATTTTCTAGGATCAACTGTGCTTAAGATGAACCATATTGTTGATATGCATGAATTGATATCTATTGTTTCCTTGTTTGTTCCATTAGTTTATAAATGCCATTATTTTACAAAAGAGAAAGAAAGGAAGAAAGAAAGAAAACGTTCTTTTGCTACTTTATCTGTTTATATTATCTGCTAATAGATCACATGACAAAGTGAAGCATTCATTTCCAAAAGCAGCAGGGGATGCTAACACTTTGGCTGTCAAAACACTAATAAGCTTCATGGAATATGAAAACAGCTGAAGGCCACAAGGAATAGTAGAAGCATCTCTTTGGGGGCTAATGTGGATTTTGCTAATGAATATACAGAAAGGGTCTGCCTTAATGAACAGGTGATGATACTCCAAAAATCATAGAATTAAATCTACAGCTGTGTATACTATTGTAACCAAGAAACCATTCCTGAAATGTGTAAGTGTAAAACTCTCTGTTCTATATGTTTCCTTATTATTTTCTCTGCTTTATTTAATCTACCTACACTTATTGTTTTGGAAGTGTAGTATATAAAACAATATTTTAGATTAATATTACTTGACCAGGAACTAAAATAGAATAAGAAGGAGAAGGGAAGTAAAGCTTTACAAACTGGTTTTTCATCAAGTGACACAAAAGGACACAGTCTGTCCCTGTTAATAGGGCAGTGCACAAAGGAAAATAAAAGAAAGAGAAAAGAAAAAAAGGTTGCTAAATACTGTGTAATGAGCAATTTTTAGCACAAGTAACAAAAATGATTTAAAATGATTTATGTGGGCACATGACTTTGGGGGAAAGGCCAATGATATGATAGTGACGTTGAGTGATAATTAGAGAATGAAATGATTCCTGCCAAGATTATTGCTCAATATGTGTCTAGTATTTATAAAATATTACTGCTTCCACCTGGTTCTGGTTAGGACCCTGGAACACCTGTTATTGCTTAGCTGAGTTCATCATTAATTGTTGGTAATGAGTTTTGAACTTATCATTTGAAATGTCCCTCTGGAATTCACTAATCCTTTGTAGATAACACTGGCTACCAAATTTTGCCTTTATATCCTATCAAACAAAATACTTCTGAGTTGTCATTAGAAGTTTAAACTGGCATTTCATCACTATACTGAACACAAATGAAAAGTGCCTCATTTCTCCGTACTGAGCAGTGAATACACAGTTCTACAGGATAATGTTAATCCCAGAGGCCAGAAGAAAATCACTGAGTAAACTGTAAAGTTGGACCAGTTTGTTGTATGTGATTAACATTCCTGTTTCCTGATGCACTTTATGTAATAAGGAAATGTCGTATAAATCTAGACAGGGAATAATTTACTTTCTGTTAATTGAAGAAATATTGTGAACTCTGTAGATAGTCCTATAGTACAAGTAAACTATTATATTGTCTCAGCCTTTAGTAATCCAACAACTATGAAATCTGTTAATTGCATGTGTTAGCAGTGTTTCAGCAAGTATTTTTCAGTATTGCTTGGGCAGAGAGAGAGAGAGAGAGAGAGAGAGAGAGAGAGAGAGAGAGAGAGAGAGAGAGAGAGAGGAGAGAGAAGGAGATCTGGTCCTCTGGTCTGGAAGTCTGTGAAGTCTGGAAGTTGATGATCCACTTTCACCAAGGGTTAAAATGATCCACTTGCCCATTTGTCACTGACTTCTGTGCCATCTACTAACACTTGACAATACAGACATTGCTTTCAATCCCAAAATTCAATTAATTCTGGTTTATTTTGTATTTAGAAATCAGTTGTACAGATGGTTAAGTAAAATTTTGGTTCATTTATATTGACATTGGTTGTAATTCCAATATAGTATTCAGTGCCGTGTGGCTAAGGTCACTTTTACGTAAGTAACATTTATAACCTTAGCTTCATTATCTTAGTAGCCTAAGAAGAAGCAAGAAGATTCTTCTCGTCATAATCTCTCTTTGTGAACTTCAGGTCTAGGTCTAACAAATTTATCTGAATTTCTTGGCAGAGTCATCCAGGCTGAAGAAAAGCAAATATCTGTAAGTAGGAAAGCTCAGGGCACACAGACATTCACTGTGCACCAATGTCAACATGTAGTACAGAGACCAGGGCTAGTGTGCTTTGTGTTGGTAAATGTAGCACACATTTCCCCTGGTTCTTCATCACTATAGCTATTATGATTAAATTTTAATACAACTTAAAGTTTATCCCTTATAAGTTATCTAAGTAATTCTAGTAACTATATGATGTACCAGCACTTTCTTTGGATGACCAGCTCCCAAATAATGACTTGGAGACTTCTTTTTAAGTATGAAATTTCACCCCTAGCTTAGACTTGTTCCCAGTTAGATCTAGTAACTTAAATTAACCTGCTTTTATTAGCCTATGTTCTGCCACATGGCTTGTTACCTGTCCTCTGAACTTTATGTCTGACTCCCTCCACATCTCACTGGTGAATTCCCTACCTCTCGGTTTCTTCCCCTGAGTTTCTCTCTCTCCCTGGAGTCCTGCCTATCCTTTCCTGCCTAGCTCTTGACCACTTAGCTCTATATTAAACCAAACAGAAGGTGCCTTACACAGATGATGTAAAACAGAGACATATTTACAGTGTACAAAATGATCATTCCACAACAATATGACTTTTACTGTAGTCAATAACCTATGTCAAGATAATTTATTTCACTTTTATATTATTTATTTTCCTAAAATATAGGGAAAATATTTACTATACCAAATTCTATCTGGCTGCAATATATTATTCCTTTATAGCTTGTATTCCAACTCATTGGCTTTAAGTTATGAGCTATGAGGAGCCTTGAGGAACAAGTTAATCCTCTCATTTTATTGTGATCCCTTCTTTGTATTTTAGTGATTTTTAATTAAAATTTTCTTGAAAATAAAGTTCTTTTCATATGATATATTCTGCTCATAACGTCCTTTCTTTCATCTCCTCCTAAATCCTCTCTACCTCCCACCCTTCCACACCTTTCCCTTTCTTAAGAAATCAGACAAGCAAGAAGAATATAGAGAAACAAGAAATAAATTAACAAACAAGCAAAACAAGGAAGAAACTACAAAGAAGCACAAGAAACACACATACAAACATGCACACATACATGCACACACAAAAATACAACTCCCAAGCCCATAAAAGTATCTAAGAAGGATAAGAAAAAATAAAATTCTCCAAAAGTATCTATGAGCTTATTTTTGTTGGCCATTTATTGCTGGGCAAGTGACCTGCCCTTAAATGTTGTTTGTACACCCAGTGAGAATCCCTTCAAGAAACTATGTTTTCCTTTGTAAGCTGATGTTATTTAGAAATACCTTCCTGATTGAGGATGGAAATTTGTGTCCAAGCCACCTCTCAATGCTGGACTCCATCTGGTCCAAACCCATGGCAGTTATGTGCATGGTGCCTCAGTATTTGTGAGTTCACACAGGCACCAACTCTATTATGCCTAGAAGACATGGTGTTAACCATCCCTTCTGGCCTCAAAACTTTCTTCATCATTGTGTGTATAGTTCCCTAAGCTCTGAGGGGATTGATTTGATGAAGATAATTCATTTAAGACTGAGTGTTTCAAGGTCTCTCACTCTGCATTTTTCCATCTACCACAGGTGAAACATTTTCTGATTATGTCTGAGCATGATCTGGTCTATGAGGATAGCTGAATGTCATTAGGAGTCATTTTATTGTTACATTCATTTAGCTGAACTATAGTGTTTGGTTTTCACCTAAAGCCCTTGACCAATCTTGTCTAAGATTCTTGGCCATACAAACAATATCAGAAATGGATGCTATCTCATAGAACGGGCCTTAAATCTAATAAGAATTAGGTTGCTTAATCTCACATCCTTTGTGCCTCTACTATCTAGCATATCTTGCATGCATGTTACCCATTATAGATTAAAGTGTTTGTAGCTGGGTTGGTGTTTATCCTCTGACAACATACGGAGCTAGGCTCTCCTCCAGCTTGACTTCTCCCTATTCAATGAGGTATAGAGTTGTCTTCAGTAATTAATACATTTGGTAATAGTTTGAAGGTTCCCATGGGGCCATTTAATCAACTCAATTAGATGTAATCCATTTCTGACATTGTAGATTTCATTTGGTGGTGAGAGATATCTGGTTGGGGCTTTGTGTCCCCTGTTGTCTGATGATTCCGTTTGGATTTCTTTTAGATGTGTATATACTTTAAGAATTTTGCAGTCCAGGAGGTTTCTGTTTGATGCTCAGATGGCGCTTATGTTTGTTATCTCTCTCTTTTCACCTGGTTTCCCTCACTCTCTCTGTTTAACCCTCCAGTCCCTGTTAATCTCTAATTATATACTCTATTTTGTTTCCTTAGCGGGTCCTTTTCTCTACCTTAGTTACTTATATTATATATAACCCCTGTGGTTACTTAGTCACATGTATATCTTAGGTTTGAAACCTAATGTAAGCAAATAATACAATATTTATTTATTTATTTATTTATTTATTTATTTATTTAGGTCTGGATTATCTCTCCCAGAACGATTTTTTTTTTCTAGATACACCCAAATATCTATGGATTTCAGGACTTGTTTTAACAGCTGAGTAATATTGCACTGTGTAAATTACCACATTTTCCTGATCTACTAATCTGTTGATTGCCATCTAGGCTATTTCCAATTTCTGTCTATTATAAATAGAACAGCAGAAGGTGTCTCTGTGGAAGGATGACACATTCTGGTTATTATGAGAGTAGTATAGCTGGATATTTAGGTAGGTCTATTTTCAACTTCCAGACAAATAGCTACACTGATTTTCATAGTGTTGGTTGTACAATTTAGCAAGCCTACCAGTAGTGAGTGTTTCCCACCCTACATCTTCATCACTATGAACTGTCATATGTTTTATTGGTCTTGACCATTCTAATAGGTGTTAAGGTAAAATCTCAGAGTAGTTTTGATTTGTATTTCCCTGAGGATTAAGAGTGTTAAATATTCCCTTGTTTTTCAGCCATTTGTATTTTATCAAATATGTACTCTCTGTTTAATTCTGTACTCAATTTTATAATTGAGTTATTTGCTTATGTCAAGGTTGTTTTGTTTTGTTTTTCAGGTTTTTATACCTTTAAGATATTTGTTCCTTCTCTGATAAGGAATTGGTAAAGTACTTTCTCTATCCCGTAGCATGTTCATTTATATGAATAGATGGTGTCCTTTGCTGTTACAGAAGCTTTTTAGTTTCATGAGGATCCATTTATTAATTGTTGATCTTAGTGGTCATGTTATTGAGCATGTCCTATTTGTGTTCAGTTCAGGAATCCCACTTCTTTGCTATTGATTCAAAACTATTCCTAACTTTCTCTTCTATCAGATTCAGGGTATCTTGCCTTATGTTGAATTATGATCAATGTGTCGTTAATTGTATTTCAAGGTGATAAATACGAATCTATATTCATCTTTGGCACTCACATCCAGTATGACCAGTGCCATTTCTTGAAGATGCTATATTTTCTTTTTTTCAGTGCGTATTTCAAGCTTCAAAAATCAGGTGTCCATAGGTGTGTGGATTTATGACTAGGTTTGTTTGATTTCATTGGTCAATGTGTCTGTTTATGCCAATATGATGCTATTTTTATTACTATAGTTTTGTTGTACAACTTGAGGTTGAGGATGATGCTACCTCCAGAAATTCTTTTATTATTCATGATTGTTCTACTCTCCTACAATATTGGTGTTTCCATATAAAGCTGAAAATTGTCCTTCAAATGTCTATGAATAATTGTTTTGGAATATTGATGATGCTTTTTCTTAATCTGTAGCTTGCTATTGGGTATGATGGCCATTTTCAATATACTAATCCTATTGATCCATGAGCATGAGCTCTTTCCATCTTCTAATATCTTCTTCAGTTTTTTTCTTCAATGCCCTGAAGTTTTATTGTATAAGTATTTTTTTTCTTAATACCTGTCTTGATACATTTATCATTCAGTAGTTAGTTATTCAGTTTTGAGGAGTTTGTGTGCTTTCTGTTGTTTCTGATATTCAGCTTTAATCCATAGTAGTAAGAGAAAGCACATAGTGTTATTTCAGTGTTCTTATGAATCTTGAGACATACTTTGTTTTCATGTATATGGTCAGTGTTAGAGAAAGTGTCATATGCTGTTGAGAAGGTATATTCTTTTGTGTTTGAGCGAAATGTTTTGTAAATATATACTAGATATTTGATTTATGATATTATTGATTGCCAGCATTTCTAGGCACTTCTATCACTTACTGTTTGCTTCTTATTATGGTCTTATATATTATTGGAAAATTGTGACTAATGATGAGATAACTATTAAGCTGGTAAAATATAAAATGTTCAGAAAATCACATCAATGTAGATTTCATAGTATGCTTTGGAATTTTGAAATTTCCCAGTGACAATTGTAAGATGGTTATTCCAAAATACAATGGATATTATTCTGTTTTAGAAGCATAAGTAAACCTTCTCATTTATCCTCAGAAGACCTATATGAAAAAAAATAAGTTACACTTATTATTCTTTGTAACTAGTTAGAATAAGTAAATAGCATAAACATGAACTCAATTTGCTTAGTAGCATACTAAGAATTAATTCAGAAAAAAAAACTGGTAGGTCACACAAATCAGGTTTTACACCTTTGATTTCTTGAATTTTGGAAACACAATTTCTTTATAAAACTTCCTTTCTAAGATTGTTAAAATAAACTTGAGGCATGGTTGTTCATGTTTATAAAGCTAGAAAACAAGAGGAACATGAGTTCTAGGTCAACATGAGATAAGTAACCAGAGCCTGTCACTGATACAGTTATTAACGTTATTAAATAACCCATGTCCATAATTCTCCCTCTTCTTTCTTCTCTACTTTTGAAGTGAAAATTATTAGACAATGATAGTAGAGTCAGAATAATCAAAGTAAAATTTAAGCAAAATGTAAAACTTCAAATGTGCCCTGAGTCACGATTTTGGTGTTTCTTTTTCAAATTAAACTGAAAGATATACAAAATTACACAGGTATTGAGGCAAAGCCTTACAAAATATTAAGATGTCTTCTCTCCATTATTTTGTCTTGATAATCTTCTCTCTGCTGGGCTCCTGAAATACCTTGCAAAATGTGTATGATCATTCTTGTCACAAGACTGAAGTATAGAATTCAAGTGATTTGTTCTAAGCGCGCGCGCGCACACACACACACACACACACACACACACACACACACACACACACACACACACATCCACATGGGGGGTGGGGGACAGTCTCAGAATGGAACTTTTGCTAGATCCCTGAGATTGGCACATGATTTGTTTTCCTGACCGATAAGGAACTGTAAGGGCCCTTTGCATGAAATATGAAGTCTAAAATAGGAAATGTCACAGAACCAGGGTTCCAGATTCTTCTAAGAGAATTAAACTGTTGACAACAGTTAGAAAGTCAAGGAAGGGGGAAAGGTCCTGTCTTAAAGAGTGTGTGGGAAAAATGAAGAATCTTTTAGGAAACACACAGAGAAGAATTTAGAGGTTTTATTTATCAGAGGTGGGGAGATTAATGTCTATGGGTTGTTGCCCTGGAAATCCAATGAATCCCTGGAGTAAGGTGACACTGAAGAGAATAATCCCAGCTCACTGTTGTTTACAGATTTGGAGCAGAAGAATAAACTCATTTACTATCCAGTAGTTGTATCCATAAGCATAGGTGACACATGAAGATTCCAACCCATAAAACACTGTTTAGCAATTCTCCAATTTGCAAATACCATTGTATATATTTACACATACTATATGTCATTTATTTCCACACTTAATTTTCACATCAATAAGCACTTAGGTGTGGTGTGGAGTTTGGAAATGATGTGTGAAGTGGAAGTGTGTGGTAATGAATAGGATGATTCATAATAGAAAATGTTGGGAATGTCTTGTTTGTTCATTAATCCCAGACTGAACACAACTAAGGACTTAGGAATACTAAAGAAGTCTTGGAAAGAAAGCTCAGTTGGTGCAAGTGCCTGGTGGGATGCTCAACCACTTGTTCATTCCCGAGGCTCAGATGGTACAAGAACAGAACCAACTCTTGCATTTGACTTCTAACATTAACAGATAAAATTTTCAAATATTGAATATAAAAACATACCTTTAAAAGACTATGCCTGTCATTAACAAGTGGAGTAGAAAGAGGAAGTAAACTGATAAATAATGGAAAAGATCAATCTTAGAGTTGATTTATATAGCACAGACTTTAAACTTCACAAATCCAGATGAGAGGCCTCACTTTCTCCTGCTGTCAGGAAGATGAAGGGCCAAATGAGACATTTGATTAAATGCTGATGAATGCATACTGGTAACTCTGGTTATCCATGAATGAAAGAGAAAATGAACAAGGCCAGGACTCTGACTGTGAATTTGATATTATCTGACTAAAAAGCTGATAAATCAGGATTGGAAAGCATCAGGAAGTAAATGGATATATTTCGACGACAAAGCGTAAGACAATTGTCTAATCATGTAGAGCTGATGCTTGGTGTGAATTCTTTCAAAGATTTAAACAGAAATGTTATGGGGGGAGGTGACACTGTGTAGAGCAAGATCTGGCAATACCTTTTGTTATGGAATTAGATTATAGGAACCGGAAAAATACTGATAAAGACAGTGTGTCTGTTTGCAATGAGGAAGGGCAAAGTCTAGGGAGTCATTGCTACAGTGTTAGTGGGCCTTATATCATACTCACATGTGACTTGGCAAGTGATACTGTGAAACCAGGCACTACACACTGTCACCACAGTCTAAGTTCACACATGGTAGAGGTACTCCTGACAGCACAGGCAGAATGTGCTAAATTAGTTCCGCTAATGATTGTTTTTAAGATTTATTTATTTATTAGTCATATTAATATGAAGAAAAGGGCACCAGATCTCATCATAGGTGATTGTGAGTCACCATGGGTGCTGGAAATTGAACTCAGGATCTCTGGGAAAGCAACCAGTGTTCTTAACCCCTGAGCCATTCCTCCAACCCCTGCTATTGATTTAACTAAGTGGCACATTTCCTCTTTCCTCTGGGTGACCATTATTTGTGTTTAATTTTCTCCTATTTACATTATTTGAAGAGCCATGTAATTCCACAAAGTCGGCATCAAAGTAGAACTCATGTGCTCAAATCCAGGCCTGAAACACAACTTGTCAAATCTCTTGATTTGTTAAGTTTGCATTTCTTCCTCTGTAATACTAGATTAATAAAGGGATCAGTGTGGAATTAATGACAGACACAAAGAGTGCACTTCATATGTGTAGCATTCTAAGTGGTGACTCCTTTATTATTGAATACATACCAATAGATCAATACAAGTAGATTTCTGGTGAAGAGAAGAAAACACTATTTTCAGAATCATGCCAACAAACAGCATAGAAGACCAAAGTTGGCCATCAGGTATCTTCTATGTTTTCTACATTATGTATCTGAGTTGTAATATACAATTTTAATGTTGCACAAGAATCATACATTATGCATAGCAAACACTTATAATGCAGTTTAAGTGTCTCTAAGTTGTAGGTAAATGCTAGATTCTAAAGATAACTGCAATAAACAAAATATAGATGTATAGACATCTACTCTGTGGAGCTCAGATGGACTTAATGTAAAGTATATTTCTAGCCATTTCTGAGAAATACTCAGAAAACATTCAGTTCCTGTTGACTATTGAAAAAGAAATATAATGTGATCAATACCTACAGTTGTAGTTCAGCTCATGTTTTATTAATGTTAAGTAATTGTCTTTATGAAAGATTATGGTAATAGAATGCACTGATGGTTATACATACTTGAATTGTGATTCTGTGATAGTGTAAAATTATATTGTATATACCAAGTAATGTTTACAGTATTAACTCATTATAGCAGATAGGAGAAGGCAAATGTATAAAAGCATATCTCACATTATTGAATCAACTAATCAGTTAAATGTTAATTTTATAATACAATGATTTTTCACCAGTTATCAAAACTAAATTTCATGATTTGTTATTTAAAATACATGACTGATGGATAAAATTGTACAAAGTTATGATGTACTGTATGTTTACATTATATAATATCCAAGTAAGTGTAATCACTCTTCCTCCTCAGTCATCATTTCTTTGTGTTGAAAACCTTAGAAATCTTTTCTTCTAGCTCTTTTGAAGTTGCCATTATTTACAATCAAAAGAGTGCAGTAGCACAGAATGTCTTCCTCCTGTATAACTCCTGAGTAATTGATGCTCAGTGCATCAATTTATAAATGTGCTTATTTTTTTAAGTAGGCGAGATCCATAGTGAAATAATAATTATTAGGTTTGTATTTTTATGTGAATAAAATATATTATGTCTCCAAACTGAAAGAAAAATTCCAATTTGGCTGCCTCAAATAATACTACACCTAACAGCCTTGAAGCAACAAGTCAAATCAAAAGACTGGAGAATATTCAGAAATGTTTAGAGACACATGATTTATCCAAAAGTGATAGCTTCTATACAAAATCCTGGCTTCATTCACTGTAGTTTAGTTCACTAAATTATGTTAAGTCCCATGTTATTTTACTTGCATCTCCTAATCGTTTGACAGGAGGAGTCCTAACCTCTTTCTTTGACTTTCTGGAATCTAAAACAGAGAACTTTTAATCTACTATGAAAAAAAGATGGGGTTGGGATTCCCCACTTAGCTAAAACATACAAGTTATTAATAACTCAAAATCTACCAAGTGAAAAGCAGAACGATTTCAGAAAAAGACTTCCCCCTCCCACCCACCGCCATGAGTTAGGTAGGAGTGGAAAGAAACTAGTAGAAGAATGCCATAAAAGAATGAACTATGTAAAATCAATCCCCATGAATACAGGATGCAAGTTACTTGTTCTCTGAGTATCTCTGAGTATCTGAGTATCTCGCCTACAAAATCGATTAACAGTTCTGTGAAACATGGCTCCAATCAGGCATCTACACTTGAGCCTGAAAACTCCAGTTGCAGCGGCTCAGGACGTTCATCAGAGCCACACCCTCCACCCTCTGCTCCTTCTGTCTTTTTTATTTAATGATCCTGTTATTATCATTTTCCCCTTGGCACATACTTTCTCTTTTAACTGCCTTTTATATACTTTTGAAAACAAGTTGCCTTCAAATCCTCCTTACTGCATACCTAGTCAGGAATGTGAGGTTTGCAGAATTGAATTATTGATTTACATTATTTATCTCAATGAAAAAAATATGTGTCCCAAAGCAGTTCTCTCTATTCATCTGACGAAATAATCTTGTTCTTTGAAACTATGACAGGTTTCTAAGTTCTGTAAATATTTCTTGAGGAGTATTGTTGGTCCCTCTAAAGACAGAAGCTCAGAATTAATAAAGACTGGATCAACACATCCATCAGTAAACTGCAGACTAAAATGAGAGGGACCTTGGGAGAGTGTCTATGCTTAGCTGCGAGCTTGTCTAATCCCTGGCTTCTTCATACCAGCGAGAGGT
The DNA here is from genome assembly GCF_943737965.1 of Phodopus roborovskii. Lineage (NCBI taxonomy): Eukaryota > Metazoa > Chordata > Mammalia > Rodentia > Cricetidae > Phodopus > Phodopus roborovskii. The sequence continues at coordinate 13,766,527 of NW_026125397.1, forward strand.
GACTTTCTATTTAGAGTTAGATCATCATATCTGGGTCCATTGCAGATTTTAGTCATTGGAAGTGAATGGACTCACACAGGGAAATACACAAGTGTCCTCAGCTGGCATGGTAGCATTGGTATTTCTGCCATTGTCAGGTCAGCTTTGTTGTAATGGGCAGACCAGGATTTACTGAGGCTTCTTTCCCCTTACATTTTGCATCTGTAACATAGAGAGAAAAACCTCAAAGCTGTATCTCCTAGACTTTTAAACGAGTCGTGTTTCACCAGTTTCTTCCTTGCTTCATGATAGTGATTCTCAAGCTTGGAGTGGCAGTCACTTTGGGGATCAAATGACTGTTTAACAGGGGTCTCCTAACACCATCAGAAAACACAGACTTTTTCACTATAATTCCCTAGTGGAAAAATTACAGTTATAAAGTAGCAACAAAAATAATTTTATGATTGGCAGTCACAACATGAAGAACTGGGTTAAAGGGTCACAGCATTAGGATGGCTGAGAACTACTACCTTGAGAGAAGTTTCCAATAGGATGATGTGTAGATAGACACAGACAAATGATGCAGATGATATGGATAGAGATAGATATCAATAGAGACATAGACATAGAAACAGATAGGGATACCAGCCTTGCTACTACTCATGGCATGGGCCTAGTGTCGGATAAAAATAAACATCCCAGGTAACCTACTGAGAATACTCAGAGCCAGTTCTAAAATAGTGTGTAAAGGAACAAATAATACAGAGTCGTTTGAATAACTGTGTGAGAAGCAAGGGAAATTAAGGCTTAATCAAAGGATTATCAAGCTAGCAAGACGTTATTTATCTGAATGGCAGATCTTTTAATAGGCTGGTCTCTCAGCTACTATGCAGAGCCCTAAAGAAGGGCTCACAGGGCTCTTACAGGAACAGAATCCACCAGTGCCATTTCCGGGTGCATTGATTGGCCTCTGCTACAGTGGGTTGAGTAAGAGATGCTAGATCTCGTTCTCTCCTTTCCTGAGCAGATCGTACTTACCTTCAGTGTAAAGTGACCAAGCTGTTGCACTGGGTCTGTTCAGAGACACATGTTCATAAGGAAGTTCATCAGCATTATCCGCTGTGCAGGCTTTTTATTGATTTGTATAGTATGAAGGTAATGCAGAGTTCTACTACCAATGGAGTATTACTGATGATACGCTGTTCAGCCAGCTGCTTGGTATTTTTTGCAAAGTTCTATGATTTCAATTTGAGACCAATCCAATGATCATTCTAGTTTTCTGCACTATTTTAAGGCAATGTAGTGCTATTACATCAATGCTGAAGTAATGTGTGTTTTGACGCAACAGTTTGTCTGTTTATACCCCCATCAGAACCAGGGGGTATGTTCAAAACCATTCATTCTGATTGTCCAAATCAAGACAGCTACTGTAGCTGTCATAGAAGCTTCACACTTGTGCACACTGAAGCATTATGGTAGTTATCATTTACTTATACTGGTTCAGTATTTACCCTTGTTTAACTTGTATGTCTTGGATCCCAAAAAGATAATTTTTAGTATAAAATTAGTATTTTCTATATTTTGGTTCTTTTAGGCAGAGTCTTTCTGTATAGCTATGGCAGACTTGGTACTAACTACATAGCCTTGGTTGGCCTCAAACTCACAGTAATTCTCATTGGGTCAATATTTTCACTCATGTATGGGGATTACAAGTTTGTCCCAGCATTTTTGGCTTAGCAAACCATTTCTAAATTATTTGTAAAAAGTGATCTAAGTAAGCAAAAGTAAATCAAACTAACACATATGGACAGAATCTCTGTTGCCATGATTCGTTCTAAATTAGACTGTATTCTATTTCAGTACCTGTCCTTTGTCTTCACACTGAATTATTTACAATTATTTATACTTCCCTTTGGAATTTTCACAAACATACTGTACAGAGTATCTCTTCGATGGTGAATTTGTTGTTTGCAGGAATGAAAAAAATAAAATGTAAGCAACAAACTCATTTTATTATCATTGTCCAGCATTTCTGTATCAGAGAAACTCATAACAGTTGGTCTTTCTGATAGAAAGGGGGCAATAGGGCAATGAAAATAGGGCAAATAGCACTAAATTATCATATTAAAACATCCATGGAAATGCAAACAGATGACTTAATGGTCTCCTATATGGTAATAACACACCTAAACCTGTTCCATGTTTTATAATACCTGAACCTCATTTATATCATGAGTTCTCCCAGAGGACTGTGCTATGTCATGTTATTATAGACAGCTTCCTGAAAGAGACTGCATAAATTATGTGTATTATTTTAAGTCATAAAATAATTATCAGCTATACACAATTTAAAGCACGAAGAAGATTGGCTGGCTGCCAAAAGTGCCATTCATCTGTGAATGGAATTGTGAATTTAATTGCAACATGAAGCCCATTAAATAACCATTATTAACATTCCCCCAGTTTATCCTTCATCTCTGAAACATTGAAACTTCAGCTTCGTGCCTGTTGTTAAACAGATAAAGGGATATATCATTTTTAGTTCAGTATCTTGTAAAAGCACTCTTACAAACTTCCTTTCACCTCTTGGGATAAACTTCAAATCTAGAAGGTTAATTTTTAATTGGTCTTTGTTTTTTTTTTTTTTTTTTTTTCTAGTTTCTTTGTTTTGCTTACAAACTGAATAGTTTTATGTATCAGAGAAGAAATACAGAAGAGATTGTTTTCCCCACTGGTAGAGACAAGTATTGGGGCAGTCAGCTGCATAACTCTCTCCTTTTGCCAAGGTTTGGGAGGGTGGAAATTGGTTAACATGTATTAAATAAGGTATTAAGATGAAATAAGCAACTTCATTTTACATGAACAAATTCCTTGCATCATACAGAAGCATTTGTTTGTGAAATACCATATAATTGCTTAGAAAATTCTCCTGTTTGGGGTAAGAGGATAGCTCAGTTGAGAAAACAAGCACGGGAGTTGTGATTCTAAAAACATGCACAAAGGTCACATGGCTATGGTGGCTACCTATAATCATGGCACTCAAAGGGAAGATACAGAGGATCCTCCCAAAGTGAAACAAGTTAGCTTGATTAACTCCAAGTTCAAGCAAAGACTTTGCATCATTAAAGTCGAAAGTCACCATGGAAGACACCCTGTGCGATTTTAGGCCTCTGCGTGTAGATACACACATGAATATACAAGCATGTTAACTTTTTTTCTCAGATTGCCATTGAGAATAAAGAGAAAAAAACAGAAACCAAGCTATTGCTGTGTGAGGTGGAATCACGCTGGAGATAAGGCCAGGTAGCTGTCACTAGAATCATTGTGAGGACCTTGAGCAGTGATGGTAATAGAGGACAGTGATGAGAAGGCAACACCTCCAGGGTGCTAACAGTATGGATATTTTCATTCAATTCTCACAAAGCTCTGCAAGCTGTCTTGTAACTTGACCTCAGGCGTGTGAAAACTGAGCTGAGAGGGAGCTGTAGAACTGGCTCAGGATTGCAAGGCTATTTTAAAGAGAATACCAATGCCTTCCCTTTTCTTCACTCAGTTTTCTAAGTGGTAAAATTTATAACAAATGAACAATTTTTATTTACTATAATAACAATGCGATGTGTTCTTCTAAATCTTACCAGGACAGTTGCTAAAGAAAGTGCACCTTTGGCTGGTGGCTTACATTTGTCGACGTTATTTGGCTAAGGAATGTGGTACAGAAACTGCTAGGGAGTGGACTGGCTCTGCACATGGCTTTGTTTGCTGTCAGCTTTTGTGTGTATCCAGCAAGCCAACAATGAGGTCTGATGAAAAATCATGTTGTACCATGGTTAGACTTTAAACTTTTATTTTTTTTTTTTTTTTGCAATTTCCAGAGTGACAACACGTTATGATCAAAGAGAACATTGAGTAAATTTGTCTGTTGGAGTGCTTGTGGGTCTTGAAGCTACTGGGAATGAAAACAAGAGACTGTAGTAGTGTGGGAATTGGCTTAGCAATCAATTGTGCCATCTGGTCTCTGTCAATGCTTTCTTTGGTAGAATTCTAAGGACAAACAACTTAATGTGATAGGAAACTAAAGAGACATTATTTATGTTTCAGGTTTTGAAACTTTACAAGAATATCAAGCCCCTCACTTTTATGAAGTAAATTTGCTATTCTACCAGTGAATCACTTAGCAATGCATTTTCTAAAGATAATGACTTTGCCGCTAGGAAACATTACCATCTTATTTTCTCATCTTTCTGGTCACTTCTTGCATTCTTATGATCAGTGTTTAAACAAGACTTGGGTTTGAATTTTGAGTACATCATTGTGTGGGATCTCTGAATAGTAACATTGAATATAAAATACAAAATATTAAAATTTGAGGTGAACTATTATATTTTTGCTAGAGAGGTATATAGGTTAAATTTGCCAACATTCAGTTAGTTATTCATTGTTAGAGTTACTTGATTAGTAAGTAATTTTATTATAACCAATGATCAATTCAACAAAATGAAAAGTAACTTAGTAGTTTTTAGTTAATATGTTAGCCTTGAGAAGAGGGATTCAATATATAAATGAAATCTAGGATTTTACCTCAAATACACATTGTGGTGGAGTTTACTTTGAAACCATGTATATGGACTTCAATTTGTGTTCATAATTTACATTTAAACTTCAAACATATAAAGTTCAAATGTTTTCAAGGCAGAATTTTTATTCTATAACCATACTATTTAATACCATAGAGAATAGGCACACTCAATTTGATGAATGATAGTTTTTCCACTGACAGTATTTTAGATTCTTAATTTGAATTTACTATCTTTGAATAATTATCAAAATCTATAGTCAAAATATGTTATATTTGTATTTCAAATCATCCTCATGGGGAATAGGATGCAAAGTGTCCACTAATAATATAATCTAAATATAATACAGAATATATAGCATTAAAATGTGGTTTCTTTAGTTGCTGTGAAATAATTTGAATCATAGATTTCTCGAAAACAATTGCATGTAACTCTCCTGTGATATGTATCTTCCACTAATGGCAGATAATTAGCACAAGAACAAATTTTAGCTCTCTTCTAAGCTTATGTTTAATAGTTTCAAATACTTTTTTCATTCTCTGCTCCTTTAGCTCTTTTGAAATAATCATATTTACAAAGGCAATCTGAGTTTGTAAAAATAGATAATATTGCTCCAATTCGTGACTACAAGAAAATCAGGCAGATTTGCCAAGTACTCCAAGTTCTTTGATTTTCAGTGCATCAGTGACTTTTGAGGCATCTTCCAGCACTCCACTTTCTTCATATTACAGGAATGCTGATGAAAGTCATTACATTGAAACACAGCAATCATATAATATTACCACCTGGGGGAAGTATTAGATATTTAGAATATATATCAAGTGTTGTATTGTGAGTGAACTGTTTCATGGAATACCTTTATTAATTGTTTAGCTTAGTTTTATCCACAAATTATAGACTAATTTGTTAATATTTTACTGAAATACTGGATATTATAGTAATAGAAGTCAATATGCTTCCTCCCACACTGAATGAACACTGAACAGTTATAGGCTATCAAAATAAATATTTTCTTTTATGTTTTCGGAAGTATTTTCCATCATATTAAGAACTGAAAACCTAAAATTGAGTCTTTGCCTGTTAAAATATTCTAAGTAGAGCATGCTAACTTGGCAGTTGGCAACATTCATTCATTCATACTGTCATTTAACCACTCATTTCATTTTAATAGATGTATTCATTCTTTTAGTTAATAGGCATTGAAGATTGCAATAGGCGTAGTCTATTGTCAACTAAGAATAACTTGGAAATGAATAAATCCATCGATGCTCAGGGAATCATGGGATAATGCATACTTGATGTTAGGGGTTGTCAAGTATTGTAATAAGTGTATTAGGATGGAGTTAAAAAAAGTTCTGTGAAGAGTCAATCTTTGAATAACAGTTAGAATTTTCTATGTTATCGGCAGTTTATCATTGAGGAGTTGCAATCCTTCAGATATAAAAAAATGCATTGAATGATTACAGAGTAAATGGGACATATGTGTTCTGCACATATGAGAAAGTTATTATCAAATTAATTTATTTTTGCATGTATGCATTTAAATAGTTCTCACTGTGTTGCCCAAACTGGATTCAAACTCCAGGGTTAAAATGACCCTGCCATTCTCAATGTACCATAGGTTTAACGTATGTAAGAGCACACAACACATGGCTGTTGTCATTTTTCTAATTGAGACAGCAATCAGTCTAATTTGGCTCATTTGGCCTTTACAATGAAAGAAAATTATTCTTACTTACCTGTATCTTCTTTCTCTTTCATTGGCAGACATGGGAACAAGCTGAGGTTGAGCTCTGGTTTCCACATGAGTATGCACACAAATCTGCACATACATACATTCATATATCTAGGCATCCCATGTACACCCCCCCCACCACACACAATGCAAAGATATAATCCTGAAGGCTTTGAGAATAACCCAGTTGACATCCTCTTGCTGTGGAGAAATGGAGTCAGGTCATGTGGTGTCAGTCGGAAAGGCTGCTGAGCCTCCCCAGTGGTTTACTTATAAGCTTTTGTTTAAGGTTAGCCCAAACAAAACAGTTACAGACCCTTCAGGAAGAGTGAATCCCATACTGCAACAAGAGAATTGTCATTTATTCTGATTTTCTGAGTAGGATGTTAAATGAACAGAAGGATAACAAAAAGTGAAAGCTAACTTTAAAGTAAAATTGGGTTTGAATTCAATGTATCCCCTTGGTTTTGGTAATCATGCTTCTGGAGACCACTTTCTAGCTCTATTGAGATCTATGGTGTGATATGGCTAACTTCAAAGTGTTCTTCACACCCCCGGGTTCCACAATTATGATTCTCAGCATCTTTCTTGTTATAGCTGAGCATCAGGGATCCTGACAGTGCAACAATGATCAACTCTGGGTTCAATCCCACTTTCATTCACTAGTTAGCTGGTCCATGGGACGTCATTTCTACTTCATATATTTGATATGAGAAAGAAAAAATTAATATTACCTTTATCATTTTTAATCAAAAGAATGTATAAAATATGTATTTGGCTCCTACTTCTTGCTTCTCATCAAAGTGAATACACAAATATATAATAATGCATGGATATATTAGAGACTTTTTTTTATCAGGAGTCAAAGAAACTTTAACAGAAACATTATTGCTTAAGGGATGGTCTTTTATTTAAGAAGTTGAAGCTTTTTGTGTTTTACATATCTGAAAGTAGAGTCGGACAGTCAGTTGAGGATCAATACTCATTTCTCAAGAATATTTAAAAGTATGAAGAGAAAGAACAAAGTAGCTCATAAGCTTTGTCATTGTGATAACCCAATCATATCTGGATCTACTTTGAATGACTCTCTTTACATATACACTGGCCATAGCAAGGCAAGTGATATAAATGACCAAACCATTTATTCATAACAAAATAAGTAGCCTGGCAAATAGAAAACCTGATCTTCTTACACTATCACTACCTTAATTTGTTCTCAGATGCTCACACATAATTGTGAATGTCATTTTTTTATTTCTCTCACCACATCGCATTAAGTAGACAGACCCATTAGGTCCATTTGGAACTATGCTCTTCTCTACAATTTCTTTTCCATTGACCAGATACCAAAATTTTCAGCCCAATATAATAGTTGGATAGAATAACATTTGAATAACTGAATAACAATTCTTGTAACCATCTCACAGCAAATTTTAGAATAGGGCCATTATTTGCATTTTGCTTATTGAATTTTTTTTTAACTTTACTGGAATCTGATTTAAACTGGGAGAATTTTTCTATACTATTTGATGCTATAGTTTTGTTTTTGTTTTTTGTGAAGTGACTGGTGAATAGTGGACACGAAGGGGGTATTTGTTGAATGAATGTGAGACCCTCCACAGTAGATCACCACTCCCCTTAGCAGTACATCTGAGCTGGCTCCCTTCAGTATCACCATCCAACACCTTCTTCTCTCTCATTATTTCCTTAAGCAACTTATTTTTGTTCATGCAGCATTGAGTTACCTTTCATAAGGCGTTGGCTATCATGATAAACTTTTGAAGAGTTTCATATCATACCTGCCCATGGTTTGTCTAATTTGCACATAACTCCATTCAGGTTCACAGTCCTGTTTTATGGTCACCTCAAGCTCCTGCATTCAACTTTGCTTCAACCATCCCCCAGTCAGACTCAATACTCTTGATTGTCATTCACTTAAGAGATATGAGTTGATGTTTTCTTGTTGATCACTGGCATTGTTCTACCTTTAGTGTAAGCATCATGATGACAGGACTTCCTATCTCAGTGGTGTGTGTGTGTGTGTGTGTGTGTGTGTGTGTGTGTGTGTGTGTGTTTAATTGATATTATAATCTTCATAAAAAAGTCACAAAAACCTAACCGGACTTTATATTGCATTCACAATACTTCAAAACAAATTAATTTACCTATTACTAAGTTAGATTTTTTTTCATTATTGCCTAGTTTCCATAAGAAGTCTCTTCAAGACAATTAAAGGCATTTTATGAATAATTTGATCTCTATTGTAACCTATCTGGACCAGGCTAGCATCACCATTATGGGTTCTGTAGCTCAATGTATGTATGCCTCATCCACTAAATATACCGCAGATATATCAGTGCAAATCCTATGTGTGCTATATGAAGCACACAGAAAAAGTGAATGGAGATGTGTTCACAACAGCAGAAGTAACAAACCTACAAAGTATTCAATACATCATGTCCAAAACAAGTTATGTGGTTTATATCACAAGCTTGAAAATGAATCTGATGCTAAGAACCTTTCCCCGAAGAACTGACTGAAGGGGTAAATTATTGCTTAAAACAACCAAAGATGTCAGTGAAAATAAATCTGAAATCACATTGTTCTGAAAGGGGACAAGGAAGAAGTTACATACTGAGAGAAGCCTTACTTTCCTCCAAATAATGGTTTCCTTCTTACTTTCCCATTGAATCTGCCTATGTATCTCTTCTGTCCTTTGAGCTCCACAGGCTTTAGCTTTCTTTGTTTTTATTATTTCTCTTTCCATTTCCTTCTTCCCTTCCCCTGCTCCTTCCTCTCTGGTTTTCCTCCACACCCCGTCCTCTTGTGTGTGCTTTTATATTTTCTGTACACAGGTGGTTGAAAAGTGGTATAGCAGGTAGTAGTTGCCAATACATACTGTTTGGTGGCTTCCCTCCATAAGCGAGTGCTGTAGAAATCCAAAGCACAGGATTGAGATACTCAGTATGGAAACCTGAAAGTCAAGGGATGCCCGTTGAGATGTGCTATTATTATAACCACATGCCCTAGCTGAAAATATAACCCAGTATTCAGTTAATTTTATTTATTTTAAAGGTAAACTGCAGAAACTTCTCTAAAGAGCTTCAAAAAAATCTAGATATTTTATGCGAATTTGCATTATAATTTATTTTTCAAATAAATGGTTATAATGTTCTCATGTGCTAGTATATTTTCATTTGCTTTCAGTTATAGATTTACAGATGCATTCAGCAAACCAGAGTGGGGTAGGATTGTATAATATAAGCCCTTGTATTTTTAAAATATGTAAATGAAAGTTAACTCAATGATGAATTACCAGTGATTGTTGGAAGTTTCCATCCAGAATCCCTGGTCATCCATGGTTTGTAGAACTCAAAGTCTTCCCAAAGTCTTCCTGGTCATCTAATTCAACACTCAGAAATTCAAGGAAAATGTTGTAAAAGCCTACCATGTAGAGTCTCTACGAGACCTTGGAGGGATATTTATTTTTCTTAATCTTTGTCAGAGTGCATATGGAGTTGACTTCTTTTTTTTCTAGAAATGAACTAGACAGACTAAATATTCATATAGTGAACTACATTTTCTTTTATGCAATCTGAATTCAGCCCCTACTTTACCTGAACCCTGAATCATCCCAGTCATTATTTTAACAAAGAAAATGTCAATCATTTAAATGACTTCTACCTGCCTACTGATGCCTATAGAATCTGATTAATTTCCCCCAAAATCAAATAAATTGACTTGTATGTTAGGGGGAAAAAAAAGAAGTACAAAAAATAAGCAAGCAATTCTAAAATACTGGTAGCTTACAAACAGGCTAGGCCATTCAGATCTTATGGAAATAAGCCAGCCAAAATCATTCAGTGGATAGAAAGAAGGCTAACTCAACATGTTTGATTGCCAAAGAGATTTCTCAGGTAACAGCTTGTAAAACGAAGGACGCCTTTAGAGTGACAATGTTCATTTCAAGAACTTAAATATTTCCTTCAGAAAGTAACAATTCTCAGGCACTCCAAAGGAATAAATATCAAACAAAATTATAAGCCCTTTTCCTGTAAATGAATTCCAGTATCTGTCACATTCAATTTTATCGTTGTTTTTGTTTTCTTACTTCAAATATATGGCTTCAAATCCCCCTGTGTAATTAGATGGGATTTAAATTGTAAATACATTATGACAGGAAAAAATAATATTTTGAGTATCTTGTATGCATTGGGCACTTTATCATTTAATCCTCTTAACACCCTTAAAAGCTATTCACACTTACAAGTCCCAAACTGAGGCTTGGCAAAGTCTTGAGACTTTCGAGTTTGCACTGCCTGCAAGTGATAGAGCTCAACTCTCACCTTCATTCATGTGAGTCTTCAGCATGTTGTCTTTACACTAACGTGTTTAGTTTCATTTCAAAACTATATCATACATGTAATATTTGATATACTTAAATGTGTATAATAAACATGTTCGTGTGGATAGCGAAAGGATCTGGTTCCAATATTCTTTCATGGTATTTGAGCATAGAAAGTCTTTCTGCAAGTATTTATTAAGTTTCTAGTCTATATTTTAGTAGTGCTGATTAATTTTAATGCATTATAACAAGTGAATCCTGGGCTAAAATTCCCCTCTCAACACTATCTGCTCTTATTCTTATGGGGGAAAAGAGCCATCTGGCATGTCCTGTTTTTCTTGTTCTTATTTACTGATTGTACTGGCCTCAGGGCACTGGTAAGCAAACTCTTTTCACTGCAATTCTGAGCCTAGATTGATAGCCAGGTCTATTCCTTAGGAACTGAATGTCATGATTACATTTGACTAGTTTTTCAAAATTCCAGAGAGTATCACAGCTATCCCTGAGCATCTTGTGAATATTAAAAGCTTTAATGCATGAAATATGCAACACATATAATTTCTGGCATGTTGTAAGCATATATAAATGCCATGGAGAGATTAGATGTTTCAAGTCTGTTTTGGTCTTCTCAAGTCCTACTTTATTTTGGATCACTGAAAAAGGAATTTATACGTTACCTATCAAGTCTTGTTCCCAGGAGGAAAAAATTATGAAAATATAGGCTTTATTTACTTTGTATACAACCTATATGCTACACACTCATCTGTTTGGCGTTCTTAGTACTTGAACATACTCCTGAATTAGTCTGTCTCAGGGTAACCAAAGAAGAAAATGCCAGAATAAGTGAAGGCTGAATTCTGTTTGATATGAGGACTTAGGCCTGGGAGGCAGTATATATAAAACTCTGATTGTTCCATTTGCTACTCTGTAATTTGCCACAGAGAACTAATTTTCAAGAGTTCTAAAACTGAAAAGCTCCCAGTAAGCAGGCATCTCTACTGACATTTGATAATATCTAGTTGCCAGTGAGATTTTCAAAGGACCCATGCCCCTGTCAGTTCCTACATCAAAACACACAGCAAGAGCTTATGAGTTGGCAATTAATAATAAAAATTTATGCAAGTAGTTCATATGGCATCATGTGATAGTTACTAATATAGTTCGTGGATTTAATGGTATTGGTTAATTAAAGAAATTGCTCAGGATGGGAAAGGACTTGGAAATGATTGTGAAACTTTTGTTGTTTATTTGATAATGAGCTCTGAGACTCAAGAGGAACTTTCAAGTTTCTAAACAAGTGAATATATTTTACCTTTGGCTCATTTTTTACTTAACTCCAGGTCATTTATTTTGGCAAGGGAAATGTACCTGTTCAATATCAAAAGGCCTATGAATTTCAGCCTTCTTTTATTTTCCTACTATATCATTGGAGAGATTTTATACATAAAAACAAAATGATACCTCTCTGCAGATCAGGATCCCCCTCAGCTTCTACGATTTTAGTTTCCATATTTCAAGTGCACTTCGAAAATAAATTGCTGTATTTGATCACATGTAGATTTTCCATCATGCAATCCAGTACAGGTGTCTGACATTGGATATACATCTGTGAAAAATAAATGTGCCCAGGAACAGCACTGAAGATAACAGAATCTGTGAGCTCATCATCTAAAAGATGTCACTTCATAACAGTTTCCTCGCTGCATAAGAATATTAATTTATAACTCAAAATTATGAATTATGCATGCAGGGGATATATCTAGTTATTTTCGTTATGAATGTTAAATTTATTAATATCTTTTTATCTTCCCCTGCTTGTCATGCACAGGACAGAGTCCAGCCTTGCCACCGCCGTCACCAGCAGTACCAGCTTCTAGACCTGCTACTCTGTCAACACCAGCTCCTGAAGGCAAGTGCCAAGTTTTGTGGTGTTTCCCCCGTCACATAAATAGTTTGACTATAGACAAAGAAAATTAATATACAAAGACAAAATAAAATAACAAAATTAATACAAGGCCCAGTATTTTCTTACATAAATTTACTATTCATCAGGCAAAATCTTGTTTTCTTCAAATTTCAATTTGATGCCTTTTTAGAGTATAAAAGTTTCTTCTTAGAATTTCGTATGTTGAACTCTGTCTTCTTGGAGGAAGACCAATGTCCTGCCCTGAAGCTAAAGTTAGAAACTATCAGCACAAATGGGCAAGAATATGGCTTCCCATTCTGCAGTTTTACCATCACTTGGATAATTGGTATTTAAAGACTCACGTGGCAGGGTCTGAATTTGAGTTTCACATGTTATGAATTATCCAAATTAGGGAGTTATTGACTACTCACGAGCTCTGCTGCCTTCTAGATGTTATTAAGAATTCACGGGCAGAGTTCATTAATGAAAGGGATGCAATTGTATTTAGATTATATGAGCTGTATGCAATTAGTAGTTACAATTAACAATAATTCTTCAAAATAGGACCTTTGAAGGACAAAACAACAGCAACTGCAAAAACAACAGCAAGAAATAACAACAACAACAAAAAACAAAATAAGAGGGGTTGTTTGTTTTGCTGGAAACTTGAACATGTTTTCAAATCTTATCTATTTTTACTATTTTCAAAGTAAATCCCAACAGGGAGATCATGTAAGATATTTTGCTAATTATTGCCAATAAATTAAAAATGTTGCTCCTGCCGTTCTTATTCAGTTTAGCAATGTTAAAGCCCAAATACCCAAAGTGAATGTACAACACATATTTTATGAGACTACCAATTTAAATCCTCCTCATTTCCTCTAATGAAAGAGACTTTGTTTGTGCACAGACACGCCCCCCTCCTTATGCACATTCTTCCCACACTGACCAATAGCTGCCCATTGCTTCTGGTTTCCACACATGGTTCACACATGACAGGCTCACACTAACAAGGTGTCATCAAAGAAGTAGCCTGTGTACACAGAGAGAAGGAAATATCAAGAGCACGGGATTTATGCTTTAGTTTTCATGTTGAGTTTCGTGGAGTTTTCTGATGACAGCAGTGTGTTTTGGTGATACTCAAGACTACCCTAGCAGCAATTCTCAGACTTGAAGGCACATACACATAAATTTATGCACAAGTGAAAACATGACTTCTAATTCAGCAAGTCTACGCTAGGTCCTGAATTTCAGCATTATTTTTTTCAAACTATCAAGTGTGACTGATGCTGCTATTCCAGGAACACATTTGAGTGTTACATTCCTGTCTGTTCTGAACTGCTATGCATTTATAAGAACGCTATTAATGTAATGGAGTGCCTTGAAAACCTTGGCTAAAAATTGTATTCAGAGTGACTAGACTGTCACTTTTGTAGACAATTTGCTTTCTCATTCTCTGAATAAACACTAAATAGCTCAAGCTAAGTATCTACCTCTTTTGTAAGATAGTCAGATAAATACCAATAGAAAGTAGGTAAGGAGTCATATGTCCCTTGTGAATTACAACAACCTGTTATATAGAATTAAATAGTTTGAATTGGTTAGCTAAAAAAATCTGACAAACAATGGGTTTCAAATTTTAAACAAAATCCCTAAGCGAACTGTAAGTCAGCACTACATTAATCCCAAACTAGGACACAAAAACACACTTTCATGTGATTGTTAGAATACATGTCTTAGAGGAAAGTACATAAATACCTTGCTTACACTCTTGAGAGACCATCTTGAGTATTTAGAAAATGATACAAATCTAGTCAAAGCTTTAGAACTCCTGTTTCCTGTTCCCTTCAGCTACAAGGTGTTTATTTTTGCCCTCATGCTTATTTTGTTAGTGTGAATCCTTTGACTAGAACAAGATACTATGGTCTCCACTAACTCCCATGTCTTACTTCAACTGTTCATCAGCTTGTCTCCAGACATTGCTTCTTTGTGAGTGAAAAATGTGTTAAAATCAAATCATATTGATGTATTAGTTTGCCTGATTAACCATATTGTCTGAGGTACAAGGACAAGTCTTAACAAGGCACAGGAGACTGGGAAGCTTACAGGATAAGGACTTATTTTCTTATAATTCTGGATGCTTGAAGGCAAAGATTAGGGTTCCAGCCTTGATAGATTTAGAGGATAGTAATGTCTATACAGATTATGCCAACATAAACTCATTCCACCATAATCTTCTCAGAAACCTCCATTGTTAATAGTTACATTGTGACTCAGTAATTCACCACCCAAACCTTTACATAAATGATGACAAATCCAGTTTTCAATCCTTGGTAAACTTTAAGCTTAGTTAAAGCTATTTAAATGTCTGTCTACATCCATGCAACAAAGACATCTATTCAACTATGATCATAGCCGCATTATTTGTAATAGCAAAAACCTGGACGCGACCTAGATGCCCCTCAACTGAAGAATGGATAAATATGTGGCACATTTACATAATGGAATATTACTCTGTGGAAAAAAACAATGGAATCATGAAATTCACAGACAAATGGATGGAACTTGAAGAAGCCATCCTGAGTGAGGGGAAAGAGAAGGGGAGGAGAGGAGGACATGTGGGACCAAGAAGTTTGTGAGTCAAGGGACAAATAGACGAGAGTTAAAAAAAAAAAGAAAAAGAAAAGAGAGAGAGTAAGTGTGAGAGAGAGAGAGACAGAAAGATACCATAATAGAGCCATTATAGGTTTGAAGAGAAAACTGACTCTAGAGAAATATCCAGAGACCTACAAGGATGATACCAACTAACAATCTGAGCACCAGTGGAAAGGATACCTTATATGTATGCCCTTTCCTGATAATGAGATTAATAACTAATCCTAAAGCCCTCATCTAGTAGCTGATGGAAACAGAAGCAGACACCCACAGCTAAACACTGAGCAAAAGTCCTGGAATCCAGTTGCAGAGAGGGAGGAATGATAAGAAAAGGGTTCAAAACCAGGCTACAGAAACCCACAGAGACAGCTGACCTGATAAGGGGGAGCTCATGGACCCCCAGACTGATAGCTGGGAAACCAAGATCTATATGGACTCAGACCCCCTGAATGTGGGTCTCAGTTAGAAGGCCTTGGCAGTCTAAGGGACCTCTGACGTGGAACCATGATGTATCCCTGGTGCACAAAAAGACTTTGGGAGCACAATCCACATGGAGGGATACAACTTTAACCTAGAGGCAGGAGACAGATTTTTATGATCCCTCCTGGAAGACATCACCCTCCCTGTGGACTGGGGGTGGATGGGAGGGAGTTTGAGGGACATGGGAGGGAAGGAGAGAGAAGGAACTGGGATCTATATGTAAAATAAGAAAAAACAATAAATATATAAAAAATTATTAGTGTCATCATAAACATCATTGGATTCTAAAGAGTTGAATATAAATCAAGTAATACAGATTGTGTATCTCTAGGCACTCTTTGATAATAAGATTCTCCAAATACTTGGCTCTAATTGATCTCCTGGCAGAAGTTTATAAAACACCCAAGAAGAAATATGCTTTGCCTTTCTACCTGACACATGGGAAATGATGTATCACTTTTACGATGAGATTTTGCAGATCTTTGTCACAATGAAAGGATGATTAATTTGTCAACTCATCCCTGGGTTCCATATTATGTTTGAGTGAATAAAATAACAGTCTTTAGGGACTATGGGCCTTTTGCAAATGGAAACAGCTTGTGTGCAGAGGCAGTGTCCTCTTATTGAGGCTTCTAGTGTTAAATAACTCCCAAGAAGCAGACTATATCCAGACAGGCTAAGCTCAGTTGCTTTGTCAAGAATTTCAGATGTGCTGCCTATAACTACATTAACATAATTGATTAGGAACTAGGACATATTTAGTATTAATCAAGCTGTTTTTAGTGAAGCTGATTATGCCAGTCCTTTGATGCACTATTTTGGTCTGGAGCTTCCTTAGGAAGAACTTGCAGGAAAATGGCTTATGTGAAAAAGAAAAACTTGCATATGACACTGAAGGATACAATTTGTTTTACAGAATGTGGGTAAATTGTAGAAGTGTAAACATGTTACAATTTTAATGTTTTTAAAGTAGAGCTTTTTCTATAGATACTAGATTATTACATTTGCTCAAGGAGTTTGGAAACAACTTAGAACTTTTTCAATAGATAACTAAAAGCTTGTCAACCTTATAGATAAAACTCTACATAGAGCTATAGAAATTTTTTAATGAAAAAAGAAAAGGCTTGGTGCTTTCATAGCACCTGAACAATGAATTTCCTACAGCAGGTACTTTTTCCAGGGGAGGGAAATCATTGTACTTCCTATTTCAGGTCACTCATTTAGAATCTTGAAGTTGTACCTAGCCTTCCTTTATTACTCTGTTCTCTCTGGCACATGATTTGTACACTGTAATAAAGTTTTTATTGTTTTGAATAGTTGAATGCAAAGGGAACTAATTGCATATTAAATTATGTGTGCTCATTGATTATAAAACATTGGACTTGGGAATATTAGTAACAATAGCTTTTAAAAGATCTTACATAGTAATCAGTTACATAAATCATTTGGTACTATTATCAATTTGTACTTAAATCTTGACATCCTCAACTAGCACTTATTTTCAAATGGACCTAAGTATACTATTAATTTTCATAATCTTCTAAAGTGCATTAACTTTTGTTCTGGCAGGGGCAAACAGGCCTATAGATTTAAAGGGTCACTGTAGTTGTCCAGAAAATATAGAGAGACATAGCATGATTAGTTTTCCTCACTCAGAATCAACTCTGTAATATTACATTCCAGGTGGTGTTGCAGCTTTGTAGGAAAACTTTTTACTCTAAAGCATTGGCAGGAATTTCTGCACACTCCTTCTCCAAGGAAAACTATTTTTTTGAAGACTCAAGCTTTCTTCAGTTTAACAGAGTCCTCACTAATTAAACACGATAACTTCAGTCAACGTATTTTCCATCTCTGCAGTCACTAACAATGGTAGAAAAATTGTTTCCCAAAGTCCTTGAATAAGCATATTTATAAGATGTGATCTCATTCATTTTTAAATAAATAACTGTGGTTATTTTTTTTCTTTTACCTAAATCAACACAGTTCTCTGAAACCCCTAGATTTTAGATGATCACTGAATAGTGAAATCACAAGGACACTTATATTGTAGCATATTTGTGGAAGAAAGAAGTTAAATTATTCTAGAATTAATTTTAAGTCTCTCATTGTAAGGTCACAATTTGAATATTAGCTGTAATCTGTTTATATTACTCCTTGATATACAAATTATATTAATTTATAATTTGTATGTAGATCAGCAAACTCTAGACAGAAGTCGAGAATCATACAACTCAGTCTCAGCTCTGGCATTAATCACTTGCATGATCTTGACAGAACAATTAATATGTTATGACTTTCATGTCTTCACTTAGGAACTTTGGAAGCTGGACTTAAGTGGAACCTGGAGTAGGTTTTGGCATTTCTACCCACATATCTCTTGTCTCTGTCTTGTTTGTTTTTTTCCAGGAAGACAGATTGGTAATGAGTTATCTTAATCACAAATTTAAGTCTAGATGGCTTTACTCTATGATAATGGCCACTATAGATGTGAAATCACAGTTAAAGTTGTCTACAGAGATGTCAATATTGTCAGAACTATGAACCATGATGTATAAAATAGAAAAGTAATTTGATCATATCACAAAGGCTGCATAAGTTGGAAGAAGGTACACTATGAATGAGGCAGATTATTTAGTGCTGCAAGATCTATTCTGGGTTAGAAAGAATAGGTAGTTAGATTTACTTGGATACAAATGGAAAAGGACCATCGTATAAAAATTAATATGTTTACCATAGGATGCATTGTAGCACAAGTTTCTACAGGAACTACCAGTGCCTTACAATTCCACTAAGACTAAGAAGTTAGTCACCTAAGGTCTTGTGTGACATATATCTTGTGAAGTACAAGTCATAAACTAATAAAACAAGAATTTAGTCTCTGTTTTATTCCATTAATTTTATTATATTTGGGTTTTATTCAACTTTAAGCCAGTATGCTTTTGAAAAGATGAATTGATGACAAATACTTTTGAGGGTTTAAAAGATAAGACACATTTAGAAGGATACTGCCCTAGGAGGAAAATGTGTCTTTTATTCTAAGGGGTTACATTTACAGGAAAAAAATCCAGGAACTGAATACAATGCAATAATTTTATACAGAAGATTGGAGAAATCAAGGAAATTGCCTATGATATCATAGATCTAAAAATGGCATATTTGTAATTTGAGACCAGGTGTCTCTTAACAAGGCTCGGTGCTTTTCCCATTATCTCTGAATGGCAATTAAGTGTTAGGGCTCCATATAATTGCTAAAGCTCTTATCCAACTTGGGCAAATGAATGACATTAGGAATGAGAATAGGTTTTGAGGGGTAGTAGAATCAATTTTGATCTGGTTCAGTGCATCTTGGTGCCCCAGGTCACTCAAATATGTGAATTCATGAGCTTGAAGAATGAAATATTTATGAACATCTGAGCAGAGTTATGGTGGAGCACTCTAGGCATAGCTCAGATGGGAAACTCATATCAGCCTTTAGCCTGAAGAGGCAGAGGAATAGAGATATTTACAATAACAGAAAAGATTGTGACTAGAAAAGAGATTTAATTTGAACACCTGCATCTTATGAACTTCAGTAAGGTAACATGACTATCAACACTGCAAATGGTAAATGTAGTAATTTCTGTAAATCACACAAGGAATAGACGTCCAGTTTTTTTTTTTTTTTTTTTAATATGAGTGAATCCCACTCTGGTTTTTGAGACAGGGTCTCATTACATTATCCTGGCTGTCCTAAAACTCACTATGTAGACCAGGCTGGCCTACACTCACAGAGATTCATCTGGCTCTGCCTCTAAAGTGCTGGGATTAAAGGTGTGCACTAAAATACCTGGTCCTTCCTATGACCTCTTGATGCTTTGCCCAAAGTGAACTCCCAGTATGTAGAGGACTTGGGCATTGATTGACATCACCTATATAAAAGTCACTGTGAAGACAGTATCTGGAAAGTGCTTGAAGTCTTTGCTAATTAGCAGGAAGTTGAGCTTTGTTTACACAAGAGAACATTTCCAATGGGAAATGGTATATATAGGAATTTGAAGGAAGACAGATGGCACAGATAGTGTGTTATCAACTTAATGCTAGCACAACATTTCTTGAAGAATGCTGTGAAGAATTCACATCTATGTCAGTATTGGTGGATCAAATGTTATGAAGAAATACTTTAGGAGAAAATGTTGTATTGTTGTCCTGCATCTTCACATAATCAAGTCCCTGCTGGCCTTTATTTTTTGCTTTGTTTGTTTGCTTTTAAAAAAGGCATTAACATCTTAGTGTAAGTTATTCTCTGTTTCTTTAGATAGATGTGCATTTCAAAGAACATTTTCAATCACCCATGGGACAAATTATCTCCAAAACATTCATATAAAGCTTAATTGCAAATAAACCTACAAAGTAGGTCAATCATAGATATGAGTCCTTTGAGCATAGACTACACACGAGAAAGGTGTGGAAATGTGAGGAAAACTGTTGATTCATTTGGATTCTCCAGAGATATAGAAGCAAAACCATGAGTCTTACCAGAAATGTATCTACAAGATTTACAACTGTCTTTCTGTCTGTCTATCTATCTATCATCAACCTATGTAGCTATCTTTCTTGAGACAGATTAATTGTAAAGAGTTGCTTCTTGAAAATATTGCAAGTCCAAGGTTCACAGCACTTGTAGGCAGATTAGTTTTCATGGAACCCTGTTAAAGCACTGAGTGTAAAGGAGTGTAGTAATAAAACTCCTCTATCAAGAGGCTTTAGATATTTTTCTTAAGACATTGATGATGGATGTGTGAGGACCCATACAATTGTGGGTAGTGCTTGGGGCCTAGGCCATTTAAAAAAAAAAACTGATTAAGGCAAAATGAACAAGCTAGTAGCAGCATTCTTCCATGGCCTCTCCTTCAGGTCAAGACTCCAGGTTGATACCTTGAGTTCCCGGCCTGACTTCCCTCAAGATAGACTGTGACTGGGAAGTTATAAGATGAAATAAATTCTTTTCTCCCCAATTTAATTTTGGTTAGTGTTTTGTCATAGCAAAACAAAATAGGACATGTAGTTTTATACAAATGTGGTATTCTAGAAGTTTCTTACTGTATAATTCAGATTAGAATTTTTGGGCTAACAAGTTTTGCTCATTATTTTAATGGAGAAAGTAGTGGATTTCTTTAAAGGTCTTGCTTATATGTAAAATAAAAAGCTAGGGCATGCGTTTACTCTTTGTATTGGTTTAATATAAACGCTTCTCCCTATTATGCAAGCAGGTGGTAAATGTCATTCTTCCTTGATGGTCAATGAGAAAAGTGGCCATACTTTTGAAGCTACTTCAGACCAAATGGAATAAAGTGTCTTGGAACTGTTTACATAGTGAAAAATATGGGACATTTTAATTAAGTGGGGTGTTTAATGATACAGGAATAAAAGTTAAGGTAAAAATATAAACATATAATCCTTTGGTATACTCTATAGAAGATGGTAAAATCTAGGTAGATCATAAGTTAAAATGATATTGAATTTGACATACTGAGATCATTGTGATATGAAAAATTGACTTCTTATAATAGGCATTTAATTCCACTTTAAGAATTAATATCCATTAACCACATATTTTAAAAAATGAAAGGCTTCAATTAAACCTTAAACCATTCTTATAAATATGGCCAGCATAATGGTGTCTTTTTGTAATCTAAAGTCATGTCATATTGGAAAATAAAATTCAAATTTCTCAGAGGTCTACTATAAAAATGACCATATCTTTGGAATAGTATTCTAGTGTGAATTTTGACTGTTAGTTATAACCAACTTTCACCCTGAATACAAATACTTTAGTAAAAGCTTGATTTTTAATGCATTAAAGCATTCTTGACATGTCAAATATAATGAGGGACATTCACAGACCACTTTCAGTTACAGACAAATGAAGAACAATAAGAAAAATACAGAAAAAGTAATCTCATTTAGAATATATGATGCTGAAAATGAAAAGCTGTAGGAAAAGCATCCTGTATTTATATTATCCTGTCCCCATGAAATAAAGAAAATGTTATGTCAATGTTTACAACAAAACACCTTGAAGAAGTGATGAATCTGCATAAAAATAAATTGTTTAAAAGAGAATCTCAGAATAATAGCAACAGAAAACAGTAACACAAAACAACTGTATTTTATAGAGTTGTTTGATAAGAGTTACATGTGGATTGCCAGCTACTTGCTTTAGAATAAGTCAACCAAACTTTAACTAAGTATTTTTCTTTAGACTTTTAAAAACGTTAGAGGAAAAGTAAAATGCTAGGGGTATTCTTCACTGTGCTTTATCCAGTTCTTTTCACTGGTTCATAAAAGACAAAACAAGAAAACAGATGAGGTGTTTCATCTTTGTAATTGTGACACACCCAATATTAATACCGTCAGCTGGTTATCTTAAAAGTCCTCTTTACTTTCTGAGAGATTTAGGGGAAACTCTCTTCACTTTAAACATTAAGTTTAATTGATAAAGACATTTGATGACTTACATTGTATTAAATTATTCTTTCCTTTGAATTCTTTTTTTGTACTAATGACTCAGTTATAAAAAACACAAGTTATTAAGTCAAAGAATTTTCATTAGGATACTATAAAAAAATACAAGTTAGACAATGAAGGGTAAGAAAACACTTACCCTCTCCCCCCCCCCCCCCGCCCCTTCTTTGCTCAGTAAGTATGCAAGAGGAGTGAAAATTTTCACTTTCCATATTACAGGGTACAGAAGCATTTCTCATTCATCGTTAAATTTATATCCGTGTTCTGTCATTTACATAATATTTAAAATTCTATGTAACCTCCTTTGAGCCCATATTCTCACTCGCTATCAGTGTGCACATATTTACCTATGAATTAAGTATATTCTAATGTATCCAAGGTCATGTGCTTTTTGTATTAATGAAGTTTCTTGTCATCTTGAGCTTATATTGGTTCTAACCCAAACTATAAGGTTTTACATTTTTTAATCATAAAATAAGTAATTAATTGAGACCCCCATTATTCCAGTACACTTGAACTTCACAGAGAAACACAATATGATACCATGATCTAAACTAAATTTAAACTACAAAGAACCAGAATTTCTCTGGGATATTTACTTCGCAGGAGCTAGGGTTCCCAGCTTATAGATATAAGACCCAAGATATCACTGCAGACCTCCAATACTGCTGCTGTGTGAGCTGTAAGGCTTGAAGTATACAGGCCCTAGCAAAGCTCTCCAAGCATCTAGCCTCAGGCTGAGTGTTTCCCTTAGGTCTGGCTGGTTTTCCTCACTCAGCTTTCCTGGGCCGAACCTCTGCCCTTTTCTCTCAAAGTCCTTAATGTCATTGTGAACTTTTTATTCTTACATTAGGAACCTAAGCTTTCTAAAAATTCTTGATCCTTGCAGCTGGATTAGCATAAAATTAAATAAATATTTATTAATTTATTTTGTTGTTGCTTTTTGAGACAGGGTTTCTGCATTGTTTCTTCCCTGTCTTCCCTGAATGATGGCATGCAAATTGTAAGGCAAATAAATCCTTCCCTCTGCCAATTTATCTTTTGATGTTGCTTTTATCACAACAACACAAAAGCAAAGTAGGGTATTATGTGTCTTTTTTTCCTACTACTTATCACCATCTAATATCATATATTTTTTGTTTTTGTAGACACGATTTCTCTGGGTGTATCCCTAGCTGTTCTGGAACTCATTCTGTAGAACAGGTTGGCCTTGAATTCACAAAGATCCACCTGCCTCTTCCTCCCAAGTTCTGCAATTAGAGACATGAACCACCACTGTCTGGTGAGCATTATTTATCTTAGGCATGTCTCTTGCCTTAAACCTTTGTGAAATACAAACACTATATAATGGCTACTTGCAACTCTAATGATTTTTAAAAGTAATCTGTTCCCACTAAAACTGGCTAATACGTGAAATATTATGTGACTTAATTTGAATTTAGAAATCAAGTAATGATAAAATACTCCAGTCATTTCCCTATAATTTATGATCGAAAATGAAGGGTCTACAATGCCCTCAACAGGTGCATTACACAATGAGCAATCATTAGACTTTCCGAATTGTTATTTACAGGTTGTGGGAAAAGAAAGCATGGGAGCTCTTGGATGTTGAGCATCTGCTTTGAGATACTAAATTTCAGTTCATGAAGGGTGAACTTCTATAAATGCTAACAAACCACAACCAAATGACAACCAGAAGCTTACTTCTTCACTGGAACACTGAGATTTCTCAGTATGTTCTAGGCACATACTCCTTGGATGCAGAAAGATCGTAATTTACACTTACAGAAATCAATAAAACTCACACCTACAAAAATTCTAGAAAGTTTATGTACTCACATTTTTATTATTTGTCAAATGCTGATCATTATTTTCATTCTACTTTTAATAGCTACTTTTTTCCAGACATTTTAGTTCAACTATCTCTATTCTGTGCAGCAAAACAACATGGTATAGCTTGTTAGTTACCTGAAATTTAGTTTGTCAAAGTAGATGTCCAACACTGTACAACTAGAAAAGGTCAAGATCAGAATGAAAACCAAGGACAGAGTACATTCTTTCTTATCCTACACCCTGGAGATAACAATGGGAAAGTCTAATAACTTCTCATATAATTTAGCTCATCTCCTTTTATGCTATTTTCCATGGTCACTCAATGAACTGAGTTGCAGGCCAATCTCTACCACTCCAGAGAAACAAGGTGACAGTGACAAGAAATGCTGGAACGGGGTGTCATGGAAGGAATGGGACCTCATGTGACTGGAAGCAAAAATATACCAATCCTGGCCCCGCATTGGAAACATTCATCTGCTGTGTAGAGTTCATATAATATCTGTACTAAAAAGACTTGGGGAAGAATAACAAAACATAAGACACAATTGAAACTCTTTGCATTCATTTCTTTGTTTTGCTAGAAATCAGAGTATTAGAAAAATACGCAACTATGATTAACTGTTGTATGTGTTCTGGTTTGGGGAAGGCATACAAACATCTAAAGGGAAGAGAAAAACCTATTGTAAGGGCTTAGGAAGTAAAAACTAGGACTCTTAATTTTTCTTTCATATGATGCTAATTTATGGTGAAGTTAACAATATTTTTGTTGACTCTGAGCTTCAAGCTGTAGCAAGGAATTCTCACACCAACAGTTTTTTCCATGATCTTGGCTAGCGTCATCATTTCAGGTCTTAAAGATCGTTTTGTCAAGAGAAAGACAATATGCTGACAAGTCCATCTCCTACACACATGTTTAATTGCTATTTGAAAATTTATATTATTAAATACTGCTACCCTTCTCTAGCTGTTGCAAACAAAACAGCAAACACATTAGAAGACAAATCTAGGATAAATACCTGTGTGAATACATAGTCACACAGGAAAGGAATTGATGAATTTTGAGGAAGAAAATGTCCAAGTAAGGAGAGTCTTCATAAAAGAATCATGGATTATTTTTATACCCAAGTAAGACATAATTAAATTCCTGTGTCTTTTATAAATGAAACATGTGATTTCTTTGCTACTGATCATCTATGAAACACAGACAACAGTGTTTGAGAAATGCAGAATCTTTAGAAACTGGCATTTTAAATGAAATTCCCTACAAATAGTCCCATAATGACAGCTTAAAGGCCTAATTCATAAAAACATCATTAAAGTACATTATTTATACCTACCTTTTTGTGGACTTCGGCTCTTATTCATGAGTCTCACTGTGTATGGCTGTAATTGGAGGCAGGGTATATAATGGAAACATTAATTCAATCTGAACTTAGGTAAGAATATTGTATTGCCATAATAAAATGTCAACTATATCAATTCAAAGCATGGGATTCATTGCCCAAGAACATCCTCTTTTAAAAACTTGCAAAGAAGAGCTTACAACTCACGGCTTCAAGTACCTTCTTTTTCTGTGAAGTTCAGTGCACCACTGAATAATTGGTGCAGACTTTCTAATGAAATATTTATTCTTCAGCAGCAAGAAACATAGATTCAGGAAAGACTTATGATCATATAGTAACTGTGGCATTATTAGTATGTTCTTAGAAATATTTGTAAGTACTCAGATTTAATTAGCTCCTTTCCCAACTCATGATATCAGATGATGATATTTGACATTTTTATTACCTTAGCAAGATGGAAAATATCCTGCTGCATATTTCTCCCAGAGGAGAAACCAAATGTAATAATACTTTAAAATTTATTTATTCAAAATTTTAAAGATGATTTGCTTAAGACAAAACCTTGTGGAGAAGGCAAAGTGAATTTCAATAGTCTTATCTCTAATTCTGGAATGATAAAAATTTACCTTCTCAACTTTCTCCTTCGGAGTGAGAAAGCTGCTGAAGTACTCTGTAGACACATTTAGACAGAGTGTGAATGGGTCTCCTTATAATGCTGGATTCTCACGTGAACTGGTGGGAAGGAGCTCTTTATAAATTATGCTTCCAACACTAAAATAAAGTGTTAGCTTTGATCTTGTAGGTAACAAAGCTCTATACTTAAGGGGATGAATTAATTCCTGTATTTAATGAGATGCAGTTCTTAGACAACTTAAGCAGTCATCTTAGAATTGCACATTTGATATCCTCATTCAGCATGGTAAAAATTCCATAATAGTTCTGGCTAATAAAAAAAAACTTAGATACTTTGGTTCCCAAAATAACAAAGAGAAAGGTACTTCAAATATAGGATAAATAATTTGACCAATTGAAGGTAAATATCAGTTTCCAATGTTAAGCAGTCTCCCAGTCTGAAAATCACAGGCCTCTCTATTTCAGCAATTGAAGACAAGCACTTGGTTTTGTTATTTGAAATAACTAGACTTACCAGAAAAGCACCCAGGGAAGCCCTTGACATTTCCTCTTGGCCCCAGTCAAACTGAGGCATCTTCCGATATCTGAAACAGGTGTCTTCCAGGAAACTTTGTGGAAACACAAAATTTTGCATAGCATTCAGACTTACTACAACTTGGATATAAACAAGCACTTTGCTTCATGCAACTTCTCAGAAAGGGCAGTGAAGGTAACATCCCTGCCACACTGCCACACACATGTCATCAGCTCTAAATATCTGTTGACAAGAGCCAGAGCTGGAAACAAACCCTTAGAATGCCCTAATAGTGTCCCCAACCTTCCTAATGATGCAACTCTTTAACACAGTTAGTTCCTCATGATGTGGTGACCCTTCAACCGTAAAATTATTTTTGTTGCTACTTCATAAATACAATCTCTCTACTTTTATGAATTGGAATGTGAATATCGATGGGTTTTGCTGCTCTTAGGCAAGCCCTGAGAAAGGGTCATTTATCCCCAAAGGGTCAAGACTGGCTGAGAATCACTGTTCTAAAACATTATTTGTAATAAAATAAGTAGATGAAGAGATGTAATAGATGTAAGAGATGTAAGAGATAGAATAGATGTAATAAAAGTAGATGAAGAGAACGAGAAATTTATCTAGGTGAGCAAGACACTGTGCAGGGTTCCTGATGGCCCTGTCTGGCTTTGAGGGGGATACTGTTATTTTTGAAATGGGGAAGA
Source organism: Phodopus roborovskii (assembly GCF_943737965.1). Taxonomy (NCBI): domain Eukaryota; kingdom Metazoa; phylum Chordata; class Mammalia; order Rodentia; family Cricetidae; genus Phodopus; species Phodopus roborovskii. Next base: position 13,793,738 of record NW_026125397.1, read on the forward strand.
GGTGGTATCTGCTTGAGCTTGTTGAGGAATCACAAGGTGCCCAGAGGCAGAAGCAGCTCAGGAGCAATCATTTCACCTGGCATCCTTAATTACTGATTTTCCTTCATTGGGATGTTTTCAATTTCTCCTCTAGAAAAAGAAGAGGAGACGAAGAAAGCGGAGAAGAAAGTTACTTCTGAAACAAAAAAAAGAGGTAAGCAACAGAAAAGCTATCTAACACCTAAATCAAATGGTCGTAATTTGTGTGTTGCTGGGAAAGCTATTGATTCCCAAGAAAGAGAGTCACTTGATTGTCATCATTATTGAAAACACCCAGGATATTTTTAAAATATTCTAAAAACTTGGAATTGAGAAAACATTTAAAACTGTATATTTGCATATTCATTTAATGATAAGATTTTTCTGTTTAGCTCAGGCTACTATGGAACTCATGAACCCTCTGCCTCAGAGATCTGAAATTAAAGGGTGTACCACCACATCACCTGGCCATAAACACATTTGTTAAAGATATTTTTTTTTTAATTTTTGGAGTGACAGCTCTCTCTATTTATCTCTCTCTCTCTCTATATATATATATGTATATACACATATATATATGTATGTATATTATTCAGTTATTGAATTTTACTAAAAGTAGCCATCAAGAGGATAAATTATTTTATATAGTGGTAAGAATTCTTGGAATAGTTTGATAGGCCATTTTTCTCTTTTCTTTAGACTTGCTAGCTAATATTTATCTGATATTACCAAATGGCTTTTAGAGATTTCAAAATTTCTAAGATACTTTCTCATGACTGGATAGCTCAGGGCATACTCAATATACTCCTTTTCATATATTTTAGGAAATTGTTTAGTAATTCTACAGTCATTAGTAATTCATTTAATGATTTTAACTTTGCTAAAGATTCTCAAATCACACTCTGTCACAGACGGCACTCCTGAGCTATGAGTGTATTTGGAAGGTGCCCATTTAAGTCAGGACTTACAGCTTGGAGTTACAATTGTCTCTGCAAAGTAAACTGGTGCCTTAATGGTAGTCATGTGTATCTGAAACATTATAGGAATGAGTTAGTTAAAGGCTTATAACGTGTGTATTTTACAGCAGAAAAAGGAGAAGCCAATAAGAAAAGTCAGAAGGAAACTGCCATTGATGTGAAAAGCAAAGGTATTATTCTTTCTCTGTTTCATTTTATTGCCTTCAGAGATATAGTTCATGAACAACCTTGGTACATCCATACACAGCTCAGATTTAGGTGCTCACATAAACCCACCTGAAGCCTGCCAATGCACAATGTCCTCGAAAGTTAAACAAACATGAAGCACATTATTCAAGGCTACTGCATTATGTGGGTGTGGTCAAAACTCCTTTAGACATTTGACTCTGCTCAAAAGAAAAGCAGGAGAATGGATAAGCGCTGAAATACAGGGTTGACTCCCATGCTTATATACTGGCCTCATTCAAGGAAAAATAAACTTTATTGCATGTTCATTGAAAGCAACAATTAGCAAGTTGAAGCAAGGTGGAAGATGTCAGCACTATCTTTCTTTTTGTTTATACTCTCAGGTCTGTGAGAAGAGTGGCAGCCGTGGGTGGATAACCATTGAAGTGAGCTTTAAAAAGATAGGGATAAATGAATAATACACAATGCCTGTCTGGGAAGTAAAAGTGCAAGGTAAATGAAAATGAGCAGCTTAGATCAGCAGGATCTGTCTAAATCCAGTCACGTTGCTCACGATCACCATGAAGATGAGAAAGCCACAGTATCACTCTGTGCAAAAGCATGATGTTGAGAAAGAGGAAAGCTTTAGTTTTGATATTATGTTTGTACAAACTTAGGTACTCATGTAGGGCATACATATACATGGAATGTTGACATCTCAAGGATTGTGGTTTAGTGATAAACGTTTTCGTCCCAAATACGTCCTCTACCTGTGTCAGTGATGGTTGAAACTCTGCTGAGAACTACTCCATTCTGTTGAGTAATGTAGGAATCACGCTGCATCAATTGCAAACATCCCAGGGCCTACGCAAGGGGTAAAAAACAAGTTCTTCTCAGCTATTAATAATGGAAGCCAAATGAAATTTCCACATCTTCCTGGGATAACAGTAAACTTAAAGCGATTCTCTCAAAATGTAGGCAATAGCTATGCCTAAATCAGGAGACAGACAGAGCTTCAAGACAGGATAATTAAGAGAGGGCAGACTGGACAGGATGGCGGCAGTAAAGCCTATCCAGTCTTAGGGAAAATAAGAATAATAGCTCATGTTGGAGAAAAAGGAGGTGAAGGAACCCAAAAAGGGGACTAGTATGAAAACCAAGTACCGGTGAGTGTGAATGGAAAACAGGAGTTACAGGGCCTTCTTCCTACCATGCTATAAGCAGGGTGAAATCAAAAGCTGCATATGGCTTAGAAAAAAAAAAAAAAAAAAAAAAAAAAAAAAACAGGAAGGGAAAGCAGGTCTTCAGTGAGTCTGAGAGTTGACTGCCAATGATGACAAACTGAATACATTTACTAAGGGAGCATTGTTACAGAGTTTATTATATGTTTAAACTTAATTTTTCTGGTGACATTATTTAGCATAAAAAAGGAGGTGGAGTTTTGATTATATGATGGCACCCAGAAACTGATTGACTATGTCGATGGACCTCTGTAGGACTGGGTGGTCCAGACAGATGAGGAACTGTTCCCCTGGTCATCAGTTTTGAATGAGCTCTTGGGCTACAATCCTGAATTTGTCCTGGAAAACCAGGCAAAAATCAAGGCTTCGGGTCTGGGGAGTGAGTCTCTTTCTCTCTCTCTCTCTCTCTCTCTCTCTCTCTCTCTCTCTCTCTCTCTCTCTCTCTCTCATTCTATCTTTTTCCCTTGCTCTCTCTCCTTCCTTCCCTCCGTCCCCCCCTGTGTCTGTCTCTCTCCCTCTGTCTTTCTCCTCTCATTCTCTCTCACACTCCCCCTTGTGTGTGTGTGTGTGTGTGTGTGTGTGTGAGTGAGTGAGTGAGAGACAGAGACACAGGACACAGAGAGAGAGACAGAGAGAGAGAGAGAAACCTTCTTGTTGTATGTGTCTTTGTTTATTTAAACTTTGGAGCTGAAAATCAAAATATTTGTATGTACACAGTGTCATGAGAAAATCTGAAACTCCATGACGTGATGACCTATGTCTTTAGTGTCACAGTTATATCAAGGTGAAGTTGTTTATTACTGGGAACAACTGTCTGTAGCAAATCCTCTTTCTGCAAGGCAAAGGTCACTGATGCAGAAATAAACCTGTGGCACCACTCTGAACATGTAGGAAAGGCTATTCAATGGGATTGTGAAACACATTTGCTTTTTTGAAACCATTTTTCTGTTTAAGACTTTTAGTTTTTATCTTTATCACACGGAGTATCATCGAGTCTTATAAATTAATCGAACTCTGATGGAAATTACTTGACATGGTATTTAAAAATCTTTAACATTCAAAAATTAAATTTTTATTGTATGTATGGGGGCATGTATGTGTGTAGGGAAAAGGAGAAAGGAGAGAGGAGAGAGAGAATTTAATTACTTTTTAGACTAATATTTCTTTTTAGAATTTGATATTGCTTTCAAGAATTTCATAATTTGAGTACAGTTTTGCAACATTCAGTGTTAGGTTTCATAGCATGGCAGAACTATTATAAAGCTGATCAAATGAAGAAAATAACTTAAATTTTTAAATAGCTGTCACCCTTGCCTTTTTTTTATACCTGTGATGACATCTGACATAAAGAATAAAGGAAGGTTTTGTTTTGGTTTATGTTTCCAGAGGTTTCAGTCCATCATGGAATAAGGCCAGACAGACTAGAGATCAATAACACACTGAGACTAAGAATCATGAGAGAAAATGGGTGTGGTAGCTAGCTTTCTTCTCTTTTATTTTGTCTAGCCCTGTGGGATAGTGTCAGCTACATTCGTGGCAAGTTTTACTTTCTTGGTTAATCTTTTCTGGAATACTATAGCAGAAACACCCAGACACACATTAATTTCCAAGGTGCTTCTCAAACTAGTTAAGTTGGAAAGCTGCCATAGTAATTCTAAGTACATATGTCTTTTATTCCTAAAATAGTGAAGGAAATATGGAAAGGAATTGTAGCTGCAAAAAGTAGCAAATTAACAAGACAGAAGCGGGACTTAGGTTTATTGTACACATGATTATTATGATGTTTTACTGAATATAAATTTATTTAACTTTTATATGATTTCCATGACTATATAATATACAAATTTATTTGTGTTGCACTAGTATATTTTGTTGTTTTTCTTTTATTATGCAGACAAAAACAACCCACATTCTGTACAACTTACCAGAAGTCTGTGTTGGGGTATTGTAAGTGGTGGTATAGCAAATGTATTACATTACACATTTGAAAATTCTCCCTCAAAAATAAAATAAGACAGGGTATATTTTAATGATTAGAAGGTACAGTCCCACTTGAAGAAATACCAAGAACGTCTCACAGGGTATGCATACCACATTTAAGGGCAGGCCCCATGTACAGCAGTAGATGGCCACCATGAAATGATCACAATGGTTTGTTTGTTTTTTGTTTTGTTTTGTAACTTTTTGTCTCATAATGCTTTGTCAGGGACAATTTTCTAACCAGACAGATCTCTTGTTCCTGTATTATGGTTTCTGATTTTGTTTTTATGGGTTTTCTATGTGTGCAAATGTGTGTGTCTTAGTATCTGTATGTGTTTCTTGGCTTTTCTTTGTCTTGTTTTTTCCTTTGTTTTGCCTATTCTGGTTTGTTTTCATTTTGTCTTATTATTTTATATATTTGCTCTTTTTTTTCTTTAGTTAAAGAAAGAAAGGGTGTAGATTTGGATGGGGAGGAAATGGGGAGGATGGGAAGAGTAGGGGGAGGGGAAATCATTGTCAGAATATTTTGTATGAAAAAAGAACTACTTTAAATAATACAGAAAGATGCATTGTGGTATTGAATTGATGATGGAAAAATCTAGTAAAGTGCTCCTAGTGTCTGTGCTATTTTAAGAAATGCATTAATATCCATTTCCATGAAATATTTTAAATTTCTTTCTGGGGTAAATTATTTAATTTTGCACAATATAAAATAATTCTTTTTGAGTTCTTTGAGAAAACGCAAAGATTTCTTTGCAGATATGTCCTGCTTAGAACATACAATTAAAGTTTCCTTATTATTGACATTACAGTATCATCAGCTTTTGAACCTTTATATCAGGATTTTTTTCAAGATATTTGAATTAAAAGACATCAGAGCCCCCAATATTTTTACATTTATTTGTAATTAAAAGAAATTTCAATAATATTTTATACGTACTAGAAAAGTCCTAACATCTTTCATATGTGCCATGTAAAGTTTAAAAAAATCACTTTCCCTTATTTGAAAAGAGGGTAGTTTTTCACACCTATGGCCTGTATTTGAGTTTCATAATTACAATTATGTTTTTAGAAGAATTGAAAAATATTGCATGATTAATTACATTGAAATCTAGAGAAATCTTTTCTAAGATCTTTTGTTGTAATCTAGCAATTATTATCAAGGTATTAGGTATGGATACTTCACATACTTTTGAATGAAATTTTTAAAAGTCATATTAATGTGTATTATAGATTACCTCCTTTAAAAAGTTTAATCAAAAAGTTAAATAATCAGGAAAGCAGCACAAATAAGACCTGATCCAGTTACTATTTCCTAGTCTGAGTTATTGGAACTCCCTAATTAGTTGCCAATAGTAGGTTTCTTTCAAGATAACTGTTTGATCCTAAATAGATAATATTTAAAGTTCAAATTCAAATGTAACATTCTGGCTGTATGAAAAACATTTACCATGCTTGAATTATTTGGAGGCAAGAGAATATATTTTTAAGCATTTTATAGTCATAGAACACGAGTAAGATAAAATCTGTTTAATTCCTCAAAGGCAGAAGTATTTGCCATGGAATAATATAGGGAAGTCTTTGATTTGCTACTTGAATGAGTGAGGGTAGATTACCATCATGACTTTCTGTGGGACTGTGAGGTAATCTTTTATACCTATTTCTGCTTTGAACAATACAAATGTTATGTTTGGACACTTAGTAAAAGTGTCATAAAAATAATTGTTTTAAAGAGAGATAATGGGTGTTAAAAAGATGTCTCAGTAACTAAGAACACTCACTTCTTTTCTGGAGTACACACGATTAATTCCCTACACCAACATGACAGTTTATCTCAAAACCCTTGTAGCCAGCTCCTGGTGTCCTTGATCATCAGGCATCCACATGGTGCATAGACATACATGCAGACAAAACACCTATGCATGTAAATATAGGTAAATAAATAATCTTTACAAAAGTAAAGTTTAAGAAGATTTCCAACATGATTCTGAAAATCCTGCCTATATATACACATCATACCAACATATATTTAAAAAACTCAGAAACTTAGCCCATGTTCTTATTTAAGTATTATAACAACTCTATAACCATTTTATATAAAGAGAAACTTAGGGTAACAGTTAAGTTATATGTGGTACATAACGAGCAAATTCAATTACAAGGAACAAGAAACAGGAGAATGTATTACTTTATCCAGCTATTTATTTAAAGTGGTTCTTATTTTTGGCATAGAGTCACATCATGATGGGAGATGTCATTCTGTATATGTTTCTCATACTGATTAATAAATAAAGCACTGTTGGCCAATAGGAAAGGAAGATAGGAGGGACTAGGAGACAAGGAGGAAATAGGAAGTAGTAAGGAGGAGTCAAGATGGAGAGTCTGGAGAGAGCTGGACGCCAGCTGCCTCCCCGGTAAGAGAAGGCCATGTGAAAATACATAGAGCAGCAAAAATGGGTTAATAATTAAAGGCAGAGCTAGCCGATAAGAAACAAGTAACTGGGCCAACAGTATTGTATCAAATACAGAGTCTCTGTGTATTATTTGGGGCTGGTACGGCGGCAGGACAAGACCGGGCAGCGGCAGGCGGAAAAATCGTACTCGTTACAACATCATATCAGGATGAGATTCTTTACTGTTTTGGGGTTCTTTGTTGGTCTGGATCTCATGCGAATTACAGAACCTCCCCTTTTGTTTAAGATACTTAGGAAGAAAAAAGAAACACTGATTTATAAATAAACCCTTTGGGTTTATTTCCGTTCTGATCTTTGTGGTGAGGTCTTGGTCCTATAGCAGAATGAGTACATATGAAACAAGGCTTGAGAGTGAATCTCTAAATTAAGGTAATAAGGCCAAAGTAAAATAGTTTCTAGGCTAGAAAACAAATACAGCAATTCTCTTTAAGAAGTTATTTCTACATAGAGGGAATATGGATGATCTCCTTCACCATGTTAACTTACAGAAAAGAAGTGTTTTAGTTGTTACTACTTGAAATAGAAAAATGTATTGTGACCAGCAAAATGAAATGAATTGCATCATGAGTTTAAATGTTATATGGCACTATACAAAATATGAGAAATGTGGATATTTCATGTAGAAATGAAATTCATCTTGAGTGAGATAATGTAGACCCAGAAAGACAGATATGGCCAGTGTCTTTCTTAGCCATCATCTCCCATCAGCTTCCTTCTGCAGCAGATGGAAACAAATGCAGAGACCAGACAATGCAGAGAGAATGAAACATCTTAGAACACTCATCCCTGAGTGTATGTCTTTATCAAATCCCTCCCATCAGGATCAGAAGAGAAAGCTGAAAGAATGTAAGACCAAGAGAAGAGGGAGGTCACCAATGAAAAGTATAATGCACATCTGAAGTCCACAGAGACAGAGGCAACATACACAGGGCCAGCGAGAGTCTGCACTAGACAGGGTCCTAGAGCCAAAAGTAGAAGTAAACACATGCCCTCACCCATAACCCAGAAGCTATCTTCAATTGATAATGACTTTGAAATGAAATTTTATTTTTTCCAATGGAGTCTCACTGGGAATACAAACTGCTCTTAAGTGTAGGTAGGCCAAATGCCCAGCTATTGATAGCCAAAAGAAAAAAACTCAATGGCTTCTTTTAAGATTCCATGTCTTATGTTATATCATGTCTTATGTTTTATATATATATATATATATATATATATATATATATATATACATACATACATACATATATATATATATATACATATATATATATGGTCATTTGCACATATATTGTAGCTTCTGGTTTCATGTGTTCATGGGATTCTTGTGTTTGTGTGAACGGGTGTGTTTTCTTTTGTTCTCTTTCTTCTGTTTTGTCCCATTCTGACTTGTTTGCTGTGTCATATTTCATTTTATTATTAACCCTTTGATGCCTGTTGTTTACTAAGGAGAGACAGGAAGGTTTTGGATCCGGATGGGAAGGGAGTTAGGGAGGAACTAGAAGGCGTTGGGGAGGGGGAACCATAAGAGCAGTATAGTGTGTGGAAAAAAGAAATCTGCTTTCATTAAAAAAGAATGGATTCCAGAAAGAGAAGCCATGGTGAGTATTCACAGCATCCTTCAGAGTTCACTGTCACTCCTGACTGTGTGCTCCAGCATTAGACATTCCTCTGAACATAGGCATAGCGTGCACTATCGATGTCTGAATAGAGCAATAGCATTAGGACTAATTGTCCTCAGGGTGAAGAATATCTTGATACATCTCAGTCTATGGAGAAACCCCAGTGACTGTAAAGTTAGCACCAAGGAAGGGTTAGTAATTAGTTATGAAATAAGGACAATGAAAAAAAAACTACAGAAAACAAAAGTTTCTGGATGGAAAAAAAAAGGGATTGTAATTGGTTTTCTAAGTTTGACTTTTTAAGTAATTTGGAGATAATTTTGAGGTATGTGTGTATTTCTGTTATTAAGTGCAGTCTTTCCTCTGGAAAAGCAACAAGAGTTTTTTGCTTTGTTTGTTTCTATGAACCATCTTCTAGACCCCAGAGCCTTCTGTTTCTAAAAGTATGCATGTACACTCAAAGTTCTCTAGAATGGAAACTACTAGTTAGCTACTCCACGGTATATCACAAGTGACACCTATGCAGGAAATGCTGAGGACATTTGTGAGATGGTTTTGCCTGTGATTCAGTACTCATTAGCAGTGAAATAATGAAATACCATTATGTTACTGTCACTTTCCTGACACTACTATGTTCAACCTGCTTCCCTGTTTTCGAAATTCCATGACCTTAAAAATTCCCTCTTTATTTAAAAATTAAAAAGTGCTACCATAAGTGCTGACCCTAAAATCCACTAATATCCTTGGTCCGTTCTCTTATGTGCATATTCTTGTGCTCCCTCCCTCTTGACCATATCCGGGTTTTGCCCTGGATCGTGTAATATGCTATGCATTTCCATGCTATTGTCAGTATATATCTTAACTCCACAAGTGGATCTTTGTTCTCTATGTCCCTTTCCTTGGTTTAGTGCCATAGTTATGATAATAACACACACATGTATGTCATAATAACACACACATGTATTTCCAATTGACTAATCACCATCTCTATTTAAATGCCTGTCATATACAAAGCTCACAGATTTCAAAAACCTTTCAAGCACACACACACACACACACACACACACACACACACACAACTACATTTGTTTCTTTTCTTTTCAGTAGATTCTCACTTTTTTTTTTACAGTTACCTACAGGACCCATGTTTTCACTTCATCAATGCTTTTTTAAACCCTCTCACATTCATCTTTGAAAATGTGATATATAGCAGTCATCTTTCCACAGTTGCTGATAATCACCTTGGTCAGTCACCATCACAATTAGGCTCCACAGCCTGGCCATATCTATGTCTACATTTAGCTGTATCTGCTCCCTGGAATTTCCAGCAGCTTTCAAACACAACAGAGCTTATTTCTTCAATATGGATATTAGAAACCCCTCCCAATTCTTTCTCATCACCCATCCTGTCCGGCTGTGACATGTCTTCCCCAAAGTCCTTTTCTACTTTCATGTCTCCTTTTATGTGTGTTTCTTGTCTACGTATTATTGATGTATGGGCACTGGGGTTAAGGGATTCCCCACCCTCAATGCCCTTCTCCACCGCACCTCTTCACTTAACTCCTCTCTTTATAGAAATTTCCCATCTCTCTCAAAGTAAAATCTACTTCCCACACTGATATAAAAGGCTCTTCAGGAACTGATGGTGCAGACTATTGCAGATTATAGCAGGACAGCCTTCCTACAACCAGGCTATCAGCTGAGGTTCTAAACACACATCCTTGGCATTTCTAAGCATTTGGTACTTGACCAAATTGCTTTGATTTCTAGCGGAACCTTCCATTTCAGCAGTGAGATTTCACAAGTATGTGCAAGTTTTAATTTGCCATTTTAACCGAATTTTAGCTTCACTCAAATGCTATCAAAATGATAAGTATAATCAGCGTGTGAACTCTATAGCTAACAAGTCATTTCTAAGAAACTACAGACAGAAAGATAATGCATGAGTTACTTTTTTAAAATAGTGTTTGTGAAAAATATGGTGCATGCTTTCAACTTTGTTCTCAGTGAAAAGGAAGAAGGAGACAATAATCTGAAAGAAGGGCAGAATAATCACTTTGTAATTGAAAGAAAAGTTAGAGTGGAAGGAACCAGGCTGAAAAACAGCTTTTCCACAATAAGCAGAAAGAGACTGTGGTGTCTTTGATTTGAGACAGATAAAGCATAGCATAAAAAATACCCCAGATTAATGGCTCTGGCTTAAGGAAATGCTAATAACTAAAACCAGAAGGAGAAGAGTAATAGAATTTGTCATTATCATTATTCCTCCTCAACTTTCTTGTCTTCTCATCGTGTACATTTGATCAATGGATTTCCCCCTGAACTCCATTTGGCTCAAATGGAGTTGAAATTAACATCATTGATTTACATATCACTCTGTCCTGGTTGTGGGCACCTGACCTCAGATTGTCTGGTCAGCTCTTTACAAGGAGTAAAAAGTAAAGAGGCAGCCTTTCTTTGTGAGTGATAAAATTGGATGCAAGCATTTGAAAATGTGACTTATTACATATGCACTCTTGTGGTAGCCCATTTGAAAACAATGGGGAGGAAAATAAGAAAGGAAGGTAGAATTTGAAAGTTATGTTTAGCCTACTATGATTCAGGGAAACCTAAAAACTTCTTAATGACTTCACAACATTCTACTACATGATTTAAAAAAAATTCCGTTTTGCTTAATGTTTTAATGTTTAGATGTTATAATATCCAAACTAAGCAAGCTTTACTCAGATAAACCTCTATCAATTATATAAAAACATAATAATAGAACTATTTAAGACTATGAAAGGAAGTGAGAAAAACTACATCAATGATGTTATATTTGAAGGCATTCAAGTACTACCTAATTTCTTGGGGGAAGAAGATAAATTTTCTCTCCTATTTGTGTATATGATGCTTATCATTTGCTACCCTGCCTTATAGAACAGATATCTATTAATTTAGACAGATATAGAAACAAAAATATATAGTTTTAGACATACCCCTTAGTTGCCAGAAAGCACTTGAATAATTTAAATAAGCAAAACTAGCAATAACTCAACATTTTTCATAAAAGTAGAAAAATTGAGCTGAATTTTGAAATATTTTGCTTTTTGTTTTTCGTATTACTGTTAAAAGATGATATTTTATAAGTGTAGTTTTAAATTAACGGCATGTTTATCTTTCCAAACTAATAATAAACACAGTGAGACAGCCCAAGACAAATTAGACATAACATAGCATCTCACACTTGTATTACATTTATTAGCTTTTCTCCTAATTATGGCTACAAAGAGCCCACTCACTTTCTAGACACTGATCCACAGTCTCTTTCTGCTGTTATGAGCTTAAGTTCATCTGCTTACCAAACAAAGGCCAATTAAGTCTAGAGACAATATGTCGAGGAAAGAAAAGCGACTTTAATTTTTTTAAGTTAGCTAACTGAAGAGATGGAGGGATATTTTCCAAATTTCATCTTGAAGGAAGCTAATTTAGGGACTGCTGATGTCAGTTGAAAGGGTTTTAGGACTAGAGAAAGTGTTCTCACTGCGGATGAAGTTTCCAGGTTTGTGGCCAAATGATATACATACATGTTCTTGATTTCTTCAGAAAGAGATGTGTTGTCATACCGTGACTCTCAAGAAAAAGAGTGACTACTTGTACCCACTATTTAGTTTACAAATCTGCATTGCTGGCATGTTACACTGTGCACAGACTAGAGAGAATGGTTCTCCAGAGAAAGACATAGGTAGATGAAATTAAGGAAAGAGGCCATAATGCTTGGATTAGTACTAAGTTTTATATAGATAAATAAATACATATATATATATGTATATATATATATATACGCACATATATATATATATATAATTTTTATTTTACATATCGATCCCAGTTGCATCTCCTTACCTTCCTATTTCCCTCTCTCAACCCTCTCATGTCCCCTGACCACCCTCCTCTCCCAACCCACCTCCCACTCCACATGTCAGGTGATGCCCTCCAGGAGGGGTCATCTAAATCTGGCAAGTCATTTGGAGTAGGGACTAGGCCTTCTATCCTGCCTCTAGGTTAAGGGAGTATCCCTCCATGGGGGATGTGCCCCCAAAGTCCTTTTGTGCACCAGGAATACATCCTGGTTCCACTGTCCGAGGTCCCTTAGACTGCTCAGGCCTTCTAGCTGAGACCTTTATTCAGGGGGTCTGAGTCAGTCCCATGCTGGATTCCCAATTATCACTCTGGGGGCCCATTAGCTCCTCCTTGTTCAGGTCAGCTGTCTCTATGTGTTTCTGTACCCTGGTCTTGTCCTCCATCTGTGCATATGGATTGCAATTTGGCTCAGTGTTTAGCTGTGGGTGTCTTCTTCTGTTTCCATCAGCTACTAGATCAGGGCTGCATGATGGTGAATAAGTTAGTCGTTCACCTCATTATCAGGTAGGGGCATTTATAGTAGCCTTTCCACTGTTGCTCAAGTTATTAGGTGGGGTCAGTCTTGTAGCTCTCTGGACATTTCTCTAGGTTCAGTTTTCACTTCAAACCTATAATGGCTATAATGGCTCCCTCTTTATGGTCTCTCTCTCTCTCTCTCTCTCTCTCTCTCTCTCTCTCTCTCTCTCTCTCTCTCTCTCTTCTCTTGCCTATTCCTCCCCTGAATCAATCTTCCTAGTTCCACGTGATTTCCTCTCCTCCCCTTCTCTTTCTTCTAGTTCCCTCTCCACTCACTGCCCCTACCCCTCTCCCCATATGGTCAAGAGATCTTTTCCCTTCCCCCTTCAGTGAGGGACCTTATATGAATCACTTAGAATCCTCCTTGTATCTCAGTTTCTCTGGCAATAGGAATTATAGGCTGGTGAACATTTGCTCTAGGTCTAAAATCCATATATGAGCGAGTACATACCATGTTCCTCTTTTTGTGACTGGGTTACCTCATTCAGGATGGTTTCTTAAAGTTCCATCCACTTGCCTGCGAATTTCAAGACTACATTGTTTGTTTTTGGCAGAGTATTATTCCGTTGTGTAAATATGTCGTATCTTCTTTATCCATTCTTCAGTTGAGGGGTACCTAGGTTGCTTCCAGGTTCTAGCTATTACAAATAATGCTGCTATGAACATAGTTGAACACATGTCTTTGTTGCATGGATGTGGATCACTTGGGTATATGCCTAAGAGGGGAATTGCCGGGTCCTGTGGTACACTGATTAACATTTTCCTGAGGACCTGCCCTACTGATCACCAAAATGGCTGTACGAGTTTGCACTCCCACCAGCAGTGGAGTAGTGTTCCCCTTTCTCCACATCCTCTCCAGCATAAGTTGTCATTGGTGTTTCTAATTTTAGCCATTCTGGCAGGAGTAAGATAGTATCTCAAAGTTGTTTTGATTTGCATTTCCCTGATAGTTAAGGATGTTGAGCACTTTCTTAAGTGTTTTTCAGGCTTTTTGATTTCCTCTATTGAACGTTCTCTATTCAATTCTGTTCTTCATTTTTAAATAGGGTTATTTGGTGTTTTGGTGACTAGTTTCTTGAGATCGTTGTATATTTTGGATATCAGCCCTCTGTCAGATGTAGGATTGGTGAAAATCTTTTCCCAGTCTGTGGGCTGCCATTTGGTCTTGTCAACTGTGTCCTTTGCCTTATAGAAGTTTCTAAGTTTGAGGAGGTCCCATGTATTAATTGTCAATCTCAGTGTCTGTGCTACTGGAGTTATATTCAGGAAGCAGTCTCCTATACCAATTTGTTCAGGGTACCTCCCACTTTCTCTTCTAAGAAGTTTGTGTGGCTGGATTCATGTTGAGGTCTTTGATCTATTTAGACTTGAGTTTTGTGCATGGCAATAGACATGCGTCTATCTGCAGTCTTCTACACACCATCATCAAGTTGTGCCAGCACCATTTGTTGAAGATGCTTTCCTCCTCCCATTGTATGCTTTTAGCTGTTTTGTCTAAAATCAGGTGTTCATAGGTGTGTGGGTTAATATCAGGATTTTTGGTTAGATTCCATTGGTCTACTTGTCTATTTTTGTGACTGAACCAGGCTGTTTTCAGGACTATAGATCTGTAGCAGAGCTTCTAATCGGGGATGGTGATGCCTCCTGAAGTTCCTTTATTGTACAGGGTTGTTTTGACTATCCTGGGTCATCTGGTTTTCCATATAAAGTTGATTATTATCCTTTCAAGGTCAGTGGAGAATTGTGCCATTTCTCCAGCCCTTGCGAGTTTGTTTTTATAGATGTGGTTACTGGAGGTAGAGCTTTTGCTCAACTGAACAAACATGAAAACAAGAGTTCTAGCCCAAGAGCCAAAAGAAATAGACAAAGACACCAGCGCCGGACCGGGCAGAGAATGATAGCTCACAGGGCTCTGTGTCTGGCCAACTCAACTACATAGTGACCACTGTCTCAAAACCACAAAGTGAACGGCTCCTGAGCAACAACATCTGAGGGTTACTTGTGTCCCTCACATGAATGTGTCCATCTATCCACCCACACAGTAACATACAAGTTCATACTGTTAAGCCATACTGAGGGGAACCCAAAGAATAGGAATATTCTCTCACTTAAAAGAAACTAAACTTTTTTCTTATTGTTTTTAATGTGGTTTCTTTGTTAATAGGTTAATTCTACATATAAAAAGAAAGAGGAAGAGGAGAGAGGGGGTAATTTATTTTGTCTCCAGCACTGTATATAATGTCTGGATAAAGCACAGGCTGAATGCATTTGTTAAATAAATCAAGGCAGTATCTTCCATCACAGAAAGTGCACCTTCAATTTTAAAGCCTTTACAAAGGATTTGCCTCCTGTCTGTGAAGTTTCACATTCATGTTGTCTTTGTCTAGCCACTTTTGCTCACTGCAGCCCTGTAGAGAGAAGCTAAATATTGTATCCCCAGTCTCCTCTGCTGAATGCAGAGTCTTAATTAGCTTTTCAAACACATTGCAGATAAAACCTATTAATCCTCTGACCTTCACTGAATTCAAAAGTTTCTGTGTTAATTGTTTTGAGAGAATAATAGACAGTTTTGATGCTTTAAAAAGTCATTCTACCCCTTGCAGGAAAACAGCAGAACCAGGGAAGAAGCTAAATAGAATGCTTGCATTTAAGCTCCCAGCTTGTGCCCTTAGTTTTTGACAGGAGAGTTACTTCAGAATTTCAGAGAGGGCATTTGTTTTCTTGTAACTACAAAGTCGACTTTTATAAATTGGTTCTGTCCTAAAGTAGCAAAACAATAATTGGGTCATTTGGGGTAATTGTAATTTTGTTGACTAAAGCCTGAATTGGAAAAGGCACTAACATTTAGAGTTAGCCTATTGTATTCCAAGCATTTTGCTTGCATTATCTCTTTAGCACTTCAAGATTCCTTTTTAATTGAAGTTTAAACATACCTGTCAACAGTCATTTGTTCCAGCCTCACAGTTAGGCATTGGGAAAAAAAAGTGATAAATACTGTCACTCACATTTCATAGAAGAACACACAGATCACAGATTCAAGAGTAAAAACGCTTGGACTTGAATTTTGGGGTGACTTCAAAACCCAGGTGCAATCTTTAGTGATGAAAAGTCACTAGGGGGCCAAGCTTACTCTAGCATCAAGCTGGAACACACAGAGTTTTGCGTCAGAGGCACTGATGTAATTAATTATCAATCCCATTACCTTGCATTTTCAAGCATGACTAGAATGGATGGTCCCAATCCCAGGAGCTGGTTCATAACTTGTGCTGGTCTAGAGAGTCTGATGGACCAAGTACCAGAATCTATCTCTCTCTTGATATTTTTATTCAGTTGGGTCTTTAAGTGATTTTGTGCTGCCAGAAAGGCAGAACACTCATTGAAACCCAAGAAGAATGTGACTGTGAGCAGGGACTTCATTCTCATAGGAGCTTAGAACTTGAACACAGGAGTCAGTTCTGCCATTGCTGTATAATGGTAGCTGTACTTTAGTTCCCCAGTTTCTGTCCTAACTTTAGGAAGGAAGAGGCTAGAATAGGTAGTGATTTACTATTTTGGATTAGGATTGACCATGAGAGATAAAGCCCCTGTCTGGAGGAGATTTTGAAGATCTGTAACTGTAATTATATGGGAAATGTCCAGGATTCTGCATCTATAAGAATCTAGGCTCAGCTGCCCATCCCTATACACCAGGCAAGAGGTTAGCTACCACTATACCTACTAGCAACAGTACGTAGCTAATCCAAAGCAAAGGGGACAGATAAAATTAAAGCAAACATAGCTACCTTTCTTGCAGCTTTTAGTTACCTTTTGGGTCCAAGTAGGGGGTCAATGCTTTGATCAAAACCAATTTCAAAGACTGCCTTCTAACATGCAGGAAATGTTGCTGTCATCATCTTTGTAGGAGCTAGTATGTTGGTACCAGAACCATGTCCTAATTATTCCCTGTCTTGGAGTAGGGACAGGATAGAAAGTTGGGCAGGTTTACTTTCTCTTTCTAAAACTAAATATTGTTTAAAAGTTACCAGATTTAGCAACTCTGTGATTGAATAACCTTTCTCTTCTACTATCCCTCTACATGCATACATAAATCTCTCTCTCTCTCTCTCTCTCTCTCTCTCTCTCTCTCTCTCTCTCTCTCTCTCTCTCTCCCTCTGCATATAACAACAGCTACCTGTTGGATAATGTGAACACAAGCACATATTTTAAACGTCTTTCCTCCTGAATTGCTGGAGGACAATACTGTGAACATGAACCTTTTCTTGCGGGCTGGCTTGCAAGGAAACAACTGTCACACCCACCTTACCTATTATGACATGCAGCCTCTAGTTGCAATTGTTACAATGTGCTCTTAATAGTTTCTGACGAATGCTTTTCTTTGTGCCTCACACCTACTCAGTTCTTGATGAGTAATTCCACTTTGGGGAGCCAGATATACAAAATGTGGCATTAGCTTGGAACAAAAGTAGTCGCTGTTGCAAACACAATTTAAGGGACTGACAGGATTGGCTCAGGCCTTCATCCCTGATGTCTTAGCTAAACAAGGCAGCTAGTGAGTGTTATTGGTCCCAGTAGTGGAGAGCAGCTGTTGGTCTGCTGGGAAAAGCTGGCCTTTTGGCTACCTTGTCTCTCTCTATATATAGGGCAAATACTGTCTCTCTCTATATAGGGCAAATACTGTCTCTCTCTCTATAGGGCAAATACTGTCTCTCTATAGGGCAAATACTGTCTCTCTCTATAGGGCAAATACTGTCTCTCTCTATATATAGGGCAAATACTGTCTCTCTATAGGGCAAATACTGTCTCTCTCTCTATAGGGCAAATACTGTCTCTCTCTCTATAGGGCAAATACTGTCTCTCTCTATAGGGCAAATACTGTCTCTTTCTCTATAGGGCAAATACTGTCTCTCTCTCTATAGGGCAAATACTGTCTCTCTCTCTATAGGGCAAATACTGTCTCTCTCTATAGGGCAAATACTGTCTCTCTCTCTATAGGGCAAATACTGTCTCTCTCTCTATAGGGCAAATACTGTCTCTCTATAGGGCAAATACTGTCTCTCTCTATAGGGCAAATACTGTCTCTCTCTCTATAGGGCAAATACTGTCTCTCTCTATATATAGGGCAAATACTGTCTCTCTCTATAGGGCAAATACTGTCTCTCTCTATAGGGCAAATACTGTCTCTCTCTATAGGGCAAATACTGTCTCTCTCTATAGGGCAAATACTGTCTCTCTCTATAGGGCAAATACTGTCTCTCTCTATAGGGCAAATACTGTCTCTCTCTATAGGGCAAATACTGTCTCTCTCTATAGGGCAAATACTGTCTCTCTCTATAGGGCAAATACTGTCTCTCTCTATAGGGCAAATACTGTGCTATAAAGAGGAGGGGAGATGGGATATGCCACTGGCCGCTTAGCATTCAAGACAGCTGGGCAGTGTTCTCCGCTTTTAGCCCAGTGCCAGCTGTCTCTTGAGTGGGTTGAATTCAAGGGCTTTGCTTTTGACATTGTGCAATGAAATGCCAGCCAGCCAGTGCAATTTACAAGACAGAAGGGCAAAGATGCATAGGGGACTAAGGGAAAAAATTCTCTCTTTTTATTGGTTGACCTTTTGGTTTTGCTTTATATAGACATTTAAAGAGCCCTATGACCATATTTTTCAATCCGCAAAACAATCATACACAAAACAACACTCAGGCAATCTTGTTTATATCCATTGCTCTTAGTATGCATGCATTAGAATATAAAAGAACAACATGAACTTATAAGTCTGAATCTTGAACAACATTCCAAACATCTCCGAGTGAAGTTCAACCAAATTGCCTCTATGATTTTTATGACAGACATTAGAAAAAAAAATGTATCTGAGGAAATACACTTAAAAATAAATAATTTTTATAGAGGAATTTAGACCAACAATACTTGAATCTGAAAAGTATATCTAACATGGTTGCCCAAAAATTAGTTTAGGATATGTCTAATTTGAAGAGACCCTAATATAATAACCTCAGGAAACAGATAACAAAAGGCTTCAAAATTAAGAACGCTGCTTGGAGTTATGAACATTTTTTTTTCTCCTGGACTGATGATTTGAGCTAATTTAATTATTCTCTCCTTTCTAGATGTCTGCTTATTTATTCGTTCATTTGTCCACCTAACAAATTCCCCTGTGAGGAAGGACTTTTAGGTGTTGCAGAGTGATGGTGACAAGATAAAAGCCCTAGCATTTGTGGAATTTAATTGGCTAGTGAAGCAAACAGACAACAAGAACACAATATCTCACACTGATGTATGTAATGGAGAATCATCAGGGCAAGGTGATACATAGAGCAGCGGTTCTCAACCTTCCTAATGCAGGTCACTGTAATACAGCTCACATTGTGACCCCCAAACCATAAAATTATTTGGTTGCTAACTTCATGCTGCAGTGTTTGCTACTGTTATGAATTGTAATGTAAATATCTGAAATTCAGGATATCTGACACCTGACCCCCAAAAGGTGTATCAAGTCATAGGCTGTCAACTGCTGTGATAGAGACTAAGCAGGGTGTAGCTTTATGTAGGCTCTCCGGGATGTCTTTCTGAAGACATGCTGCCTGAATCGACTTAAGAAAGCCTGAGTGAGCTTTGCACGTATGGGAATACTTCAAAACAGATGACTTACTAGTTCCACCCACTCAAACGCAAAGTCCTGTCACTTCATATAAAGAGACAGTAATGGAATAGAACAGCTTGAGTTAGGAAAGCATGCTGAAGAGAAGTTAGGACTGTGAAGTTCTGAGTGAGATTCAAAGGGTCTGGGAACAGACCAATGTAAGTAATTTCAAAAATAAAACAAATAGAAATAATACAGATATCTCTGATGTGCTATGTTGTCTAGATACATTATGTAAAAACAGTTTCTCTTTACTCTGTTTCTTTATTCCTAATGACATTGTAGTCACTGAAGTTTGTCTATGAAATTGTTTTGAGAAAAAAAAAAGGAGGGACTGGCGCCATCTGGTGGCCAGATTCCTGAACTTTTCTATTGTTTGCAAATGCCAAAGCCTATGAAGTTTTCAGTAGCTATCATATCTATTGTATGCAGAATCAGTTGTAATGAAAATGGAAGATCTACAAGAATGATGCATGAGGCTGCGCTGTGCTTTGAATGATCTTTTACTTTAGTCCATCAACCAGTTTTTCTCTACATGTGCAATGCACTTGTATAGTAGTCAATAAAATATTTCACGCTGTTGAAATGAATTCCATGTATACCTGTCACTGACTATGGTACAATATGCCTTACTTAAGTATACAACTAGAGGACACTCTGAATCCAGAGAGAGTACAGTCGGCCCATGCTATGTTGATAATTGTTACTTATATGACTGAATTATTTTATGGTGCCTATCTAGTCTAAATATATTTACAGAATAGGAATTACTATATTTTAATATACAATATATCGAGAACTGCAGACTTAGATTGTCTAGCTTTGAGTCTTGGTTCTTTCATCTGTAAAAACATTAATACTTATAATTTTATATAAGTGAAGTGAAGATTCAGTGAGAACTAAAGACAGGTAACATAATAACTGATATAACTAGTTAATATGTTAATATATAGTCAACAAGGATGATAAAACATGTCTTACAGAAATACACAGATGCAACATATTTAGTTTCTAAAGATAGATTTTCTGACTACTCAGTACAAATGTGAATGAATTATATTTTGTAGTAAGCATTACTTTATTATACCCAACAGTCATATAACTATGAAGAACTTAAATCTAAAAAGAGGAAACCATCTGCGTGCTTAATAATTCTATTTCCAGGAAAGATTTGTGACATATATGTTCTTGAATTGATATTTATGTATATGACATTTTGTTTTCATCTGAAAGAATTAAACAAATAATAATCATCTTTGGGGGCACTCATTGGCTAGTTATTATCAGAAAAGTGTTCCATGGATTGAAGCAGGAGCTATAAGGGGAAGAATTTGGGCATAACTATTGCTGATCACTGTCTATATAAACTGGCTTTCCCCTTGTATGCAGTATGTGAGGATGTTATGTCTCGAAGTCTCAAGACTAGCAACTACATTTTTTTTTGAAGTTCTTGATTGGTAAGTTTATTTTATTTAGCAACATACATATGTGAATATAAATATATATTTATGTATGGATGTTTATAGTGTATGAGTGTGTATGTGTGTATTGTTCTGTATTTCCTGTCCAACACCCACTCACACCTACAACATAGACAAAATTTTAATTTTATTGACATAAAGGATAGCTAAAATTCAAATATAAGCATTTACTAGCCATCAAATGAACTCATAGGAATTGTTGACTACTAGTACTCAATGCATGCTCACAAAGGTGAACCTGTCTAAACAAAGGACTTGGGAATATATGGAAAATATCACTCCTGCTCTCTAACTCTCTTACTTCTTCAGTTTCTTTGAAATTAATTCTTAATAAACACGAAGTAATTGTTATTTTGTGTTCATGATGTGGCAAAATTCTCTGGCATACTCTAATCTTAAAAATAAAAGCCTTGCTGTAACCTTAAGATTAAACTTGGTCAATATTTCATAGAGTATTGCTAAAGAGGTTTTATTGGAACCCACAAAAGAGAATAATCACAGGGACCCAGAATGATTCATGAAAACCAAAACTGTCGGGTGAATTTAAACTTAGCCCTTTATCAGTGAAATGGAAGGCGATGGATACTGTGTGTGCACTGACTAAAGATGTAGCAAAGCTTTTGAAAACATGCCTATTGATATAGATTTGAAAGGGAGAGCAGGCTAAATTAAAGGGACAACTACTATCCATTTGAACTTCTAAGCAACACTCAATTGTTAACATTTCTTAACCAGGCACAGAACTGTGTAGGAGTTTCATCATCTCTGTAGAGTCCTCAGATTCTGTCACTCTTTGAAAATAGTTTCCAATTGGCACTACTGAATGAGCTCATTCAGGGTTTGTCAATATTTTTTTTGACACATTTGCTACTGTAATAGGCAAGCACACTTTCAAAGTCAATAATACTGTGGGTTTACGTGGAAAAAAACACATTTAAAAATACTTGCTGGGAACCATACGCACTCGCCGACTGGTTAAATCAAATATCAGATGTCCTGTTGTTGAGTGCTTTCCTCTAAATGGTCTCGGTTCAGCCTGTAGAATCCATTTTCTGTCATGTTGTGAAGTCATCAACTCTGTCTCACCAGAAAGAGTTAGCATGTCTTCCTGAGAGCTTATATTCAAAAACATTTTTGAAAACTAAACTATGTAGTCTTAGAACTTATTACAAACTGGCTTTTACCTATATCCTATGAAAACCCAGCTCTTTTCAATGTCACAGGAAAGTTATGCCCAACACTGTGAGCCCTGCTTATGTCATTGACTCTGTTTGGGATTGCTGTTACTCCTCTTAATACTGTCCCTTTGTTTCTTTCACACACCTCTCTTTAATTTCCATGAAATGATTCCACACACATCCCATGCACAAGAGATGAACTTTTAAAATAGCACTCTATGGATTGAAGGACATGTGTGAGGGAGTTTAATGCATGGCAATAAAGGTGAGCACACATTAATGGATGACTATCATGTCCTAGTGACCCCTATTTTGTATTCTACTGCCCTTCCCCAGGTAACCTCAAGATGTTTGCCATCACTAACACCATGTTGCCTTTGTCCTCTGTCACTTGTACTTATACCTCACTCAACAAGGCCCCATGGAATTCCAAGTTTCACCCTCTGTCATTCAAGGAAATTAGATTCTCAACAGTCTGAAATAATAGCCTCAATTCTTCTTTGAATGCTGAAGTTATTAAAATTTATAAAGTGCTCTGCATCATAAGCAAACTTGCTTAAGAGGTAGTTGTTCATAAACTCATCATTATATATTGATTATTAACTAGATCCCAGGTGCAGATGCTCTTTTGATTGTAAATGTCATTTGGACCTCTATAACATTGGTATTTAGTGTAATGATTATGAAAACGTTTGCCACAGAGATGAAGTATGTTGGCAATACATATCATTATAATGCATGGTTTTGAAGCAAAATTTAGAAATACATTAGCACGTTAAGAGAAAGATATAAAGGCTGCAAACTTCAGAAAGACTAAACCAGTCATCCCTAGTTAGTTTTAATTATAAATCATACTTCACCCTTAAAACTGCCTTTTCATTATTGATATTGATGTTCTTCACATAAATGATTTAACGCACTATTATTTTAACAAGATCATGAATAAATCAGTAATTTTAATTAATATAATGCAAGCACTTTACTTCATTGACCCTGAGTTTGTCTTTGATACTGACATAAATTCTCCAGATGCGTATGGCATAAGACAAATACACAGTAAATACATATATTTTATTTATACTTTCAATTCCAACAAATGAAAATGAAATATATAACAAGTATTATAGCGTAGGTTAATGATATATTTCTACTTACATTGGTGTCAGGGAGGAAGAGGATAAAGTGCACTTGCACGTGTGTGGTGTGTGTGCATGTGTGTGTGTGTGTGTGTGTGTTGCACATATATTTGTGTGTGTGCATGCATGTGTATGGAAAAAGATAAACTTGGATGTTGCAGTGTTGTTCCTCAGGAAACACCACGTTATTTTTGAGATGGGACCTGGTCTCTCAGTGATCTGAAGTCATATAGTAGGCTGGGCTGCCTGGCCTGTGACCACATGGATCTGTTGATCTCTGCTACCCTTGCAGTTGGATTAAAACCTATCTCACCACACATAGCATTTATTATATGGGTTTTGGAAATCAAACTCAGGCCCTCATAATTATATATCAAAGAGCTTTTCTAGCTGGGCCATCTCCCCAGCTGCTCATTTTGTTTACTATTGACTCTGCATCTAAAATTAGTTATGAATTTACCTGGTGTTTTTTTTTTTTTTTTTTTTTTTTTTTTGAGTTCAGTGAGCAATGTTTTGCCAGCTTATGAGGAACTTGCAGAAGAACAGAAAAGATACTATGTTACTTTATGCTTATGTGTATGGCCACAGTCATGACTTAATAAATCTCTTATAATTGCCAAAAGGCTCATGGCCCCAGTCTGTCATAGTTCACACACTTACTACTACTCCAGGATGGGACAATGCCCCTCTGATCCCGTGCACCACATTCTGTGTTTACAACATATTCGATATAACTGTTTCATAAAAGAAAACACATCCATCACATCTGTTTTTGTATTGTACTTTGTATATTTTAATAATATACTTGCCTCTTAAACTTATACATTTTAACTCTTTTACTCTGGATGAAATTGAATTTAAGAATTCCAGTGCCTTTTAAATCATCATTGAATTTAATAACTTAATTACCCCCTTCCTGCCTTTCCACAGTTTATATAAGTCTTTACCCATTAGTTTATAGAGGCATCCTAATCTCTCGTTCTAATGAGTCTATCCCAGACTCTTCCTTCAAACTCCTGCCTTAAACCCTCCATGTCCTTTTATTTTTCGTGTGACTGTTATTGTAGTAGAGTGTCCATAATATCTTATCTTTTAATGGCTCCTATGAATGTTCAGAAGTCTGTCTCATGAGTTATGTGTTTCTGTCCTCTATAGTAGGACACAGGAGACATTGAGAATTTAATCATCTCTTACTATATTTAGAGTTTTGCAGTGCTGTATTATTATACTTTGGTTAAATCATATTCTGTGCTTCACCTGACATATCTAGGCACAATGTAAAGTGAATGTATTGCCCTTTTAAAATTCAAGTGAGTTAATAAATGCTGTATCTACATAGGAGAGTATATTCCAGCATTCAAAAGCAAGTGGGAGAAAGTGTACATTTGTGAAGTACCTATTATATTAAAGTATTATGCTTGGTGCTTTACATATGTCACCTCATTTAGTCCTTTCATCAATCTCAGCCTTTGAAAACTGAAGCACTATCGAGGATATGAAATAGTAAATGGCAAAGCCCAGAGTTGAAGCTTAACCTTTGAATTCAATATTTATGCTCTTTTTACCATCCACACTACTTCCTTTGAGAGTCTATGAGAGCTTCATTGTTGACTATCATGCATCTTGTCAGCTAAAATCAAAGAGGATGTATAACAAACGCTTATAAATTGTAAATGTTCCCTAAGAGTGTTTGATCTATACCCAGTTTACATTAATTGAATGAAGACTAAAAACATACAGGACATTATTATAGTAAATGGTATTAGGAAGAAGAACAGGGACAAGATATTCACTTTGCATTGTCCTCTCTATGGCTTTGCAAAGTTCATGTTTCCTCTGGTCTCTATAAATGATGAGTTAAAATAAAATTTATTGGCCAAACTATTTTAATCATGTTGAAAGGAGACTATACAAAAGCATGGTAAGACACATTTGCTTACTATAAAATGAATCTAAGAAAGATTAAGTATGGCTGCAATGCACTTTAATTGCTTCATTCAAAATTGATGAGAAATTATAGCAAAACAAGAAACCTTTTTGTAATGAGGAATCTTTTTTTCACCATTAGAAACTACCTGAGAAGTGACAATATTACATAATGATTAAAAATGTAGGTTCTAAAAACACATAGCATGGATTCAAAAAGTAGCCGGTGAATACTGATGGAAGATGTCTAAGGGACACTGGAAGATGTAGAAGAGTGTGCAGTGTCCTTAGGGAGTACAAGAGTTTAACTTCTTTCATTCACATCAGATAGCACACAATGCCTATTATTTGGCCTACATGGATACTTATACTCAACTTGCACAAACCCACACAGAAACACCCACACATATAATTTAAAATAACAACAATAAAAAGGTTTTAATAATAAAATGTGTTCCAGACAAAGATAAGGAAAGGCTGGTTGATGGGTACAAAATTAGAGTGTGTTAAAAGCAATACACTCTATTACTGTTTGTCACAGAAGTGTGGTTATAGATAACATCTTCACACTATTTATCTGAAAATATCTAGAAGATATTGAATATCTTCACTGTGAATAAGTGATAGATGAAATAATTTTTAGCTGCCTTTAAGATTTCATAGTAGATATATCCATTGGGATATCTCATGGTACCTCTATAAGGTACGTATGTTTGTGTGTGTGTGTGTGTGTGTGTGTGTGTGTGTGTGTGTGTGTTTTAAGGATCGGTCATTAAAACAAGGAAAAATAGTTGAGAAAAAGATGAAAGAGGCAAAAGTCAAGTTAGGGGCATGAAAAGTTGCCCAAGCCTTGCTTTCATATAAAAAGTTTTCCCTCCACATGGCACAACCAGGCCATGTAAGCACATGGGGTTTTTTTCTGTTTTTGTTTTGTTGTTGTTGTTTGTATGTGTGTGTGTGTGTGTGTGTGTGTGTGTGTGTGTGTGTGTTTGATGATCTGAGCAAATCTGCTTTCCATCCTTGCTTCTCTCATGCCCCTTGATGAACTCAGAAAGAGCATGTTGCAGTGTTTCTGTTCTTGTTCAGCTCAGCTAACAAGAACTTCAAAATCATACAGTCAGTATTATCAAGTGTATTCACTTTTACCTAAATTAAAAATCCCTTCTTAACTAGAATTCTCTCAGTTTCCCAAACCTTGCAGTCTACATTTGGCAGCGCTCTCTCTCCTTTCTCAACAGAATGGAAGGAGAAAGAAAAGAACAATTGTATCTCTTGGTTTAACAGTAACCAGTTAATGGTATATGTCTACATCAAAGGTCCAAATGATTTCTTTCTCTTGTGATACAAATATTTAGGCATTTTTAAATTCCCTCTGCTGGAGACATGTGACTGCCATTTCTTTGTTCTGGGACACGTAAGTTGCCCAGGAACCCTTTGGCTTGCTCTGAGTGCTTTGAGTACCACTACTTTTACATCTTCTCCTTGTGGCTGTGGGACCTCTCACCTTCAACTTTTCTAGGTGTGCGACAGGTGCTGTAGCAGAAAACACCATCCCACCTTATTCCAGTATCAGCAGTGTAAGCAGAGGTTTCGGGCATACAGTTTGACTGACAGTAATAGAAGTCCATCTTCCATGACCCCTCCATGTCTCCTCTCTGTTTGTTCTTCTATCAGTCTCTGGAGAGTGTGCAGAGTTTCTATCCCAGTCAAGATTCCAAAAAGATGTTTGTTTTAGTTCCACAGGCTCTACACTTACGCATGAATGCAATACGTGTTCTTTTGGAGACTGGGCACTCCAAGATTAAGAGCCTCACATCCTGATGTCTAGTGAGAATGGCTGTCTGTTTCTCCAGTGGATCTACCTTAAAAACTAATCTGTCTACAGTGGGTCCACCTTAAAAAGTAACCTGTCTACACACTGTGACCTCAATGTCTACAGTTAGTTTTGCTTACAAATCAGTTATCTAGCGTCTCTTTGTTTGTTCTTATAAATATATACTCTATTTACATAGAAATTTAGTTCTTTATAGCAAGTCATACCATTTTGTAAAATAATTTAATTTCATAATTTTATCTAGGAAAATAATGGCATTACCTCAAATATAAACTTAGGCCTTTTAATTGACAAATCTACAAATCACCATCTCTCTACTAGATTAAAATTAGGAAATAATGAAAGACATTTAAACACAAACTTTATAGTGAAAAGTTCTATGTCCTTTGTTTCATTTAACATCAAATATAAATTTTTGAATTAATTTCTTTATTATTGAAATTTATGCTAAAATTAAATCATTTCACATTCAAACCTTTGGTTAGCAAATGAAAAAAATATACACTTCTCTAATCAAGATATGATATATGTTAGTATTCAAGTACCTGTGCTGGCCTGTCCTTGGGGTCCTGACAGGATACACCCTCAGCTGCAGCCACTGAGAGCACCACCTGTGCACATTCATTACGTTCCCCTTTAAAAGAGCCTGCCCACCTCCCATCCTCCTCTTTCTTTCTCTCCCTCTCTCTGTTTCTCTCTCTCTTCCCTCTCTCCCACTGCTCCTGTCTCTGGATGTTGGTCTCCCCACTCCCCTTTCCCCTTTTTATGATCCCTTTCCCTAATTAAAGACAAAATGAAAAACCACCCTCCTCCTCCACTTGAACTCTGATGCATGGTGTCTTTTCCTTGTGAGCTTTTTTTTAAAAATTATTATTACAACAGTATGACTGTGTGACTCCATAATTCTAATAAACATTGGTTGGGAGAGGGATTGGTTTTCTGTCCATTTATAACCACCTTACTGGGATAATAAGATATAATATTACTTTTGTCTAATACTAGGGTTTTTTAGATTATTTATCATAAAATCCAAATTTCATTTGAAAAAGCATGAAAAGTTCTTTCTTCAGTTGTAAGTAGAAAAAGAACTAAAAGAGAAATACAATTATTATTGTTATTATTATTATTGATTAGGGCAGGTGTGATTTCATAATCCAGGATGGCTAAAAACTCAGTATGTAGACCTGCTGGTTGTGAAAATCCAGCCAACTTTGCATCTCCAATACTGGGATAACAGGTTGGTTACTTATGCCACACTAAAATGTGAATTATCATTTTCTATATATATTTGGGTGCCTTCTCAGTAATCAAGATTTGCATATTATGCTAAGTGACAGTAAAAAGCCATCTTCTAAGTTTAATAATGGCATGTCACAATACAGTTTTTAGTGTGTTGACATGAAAAAGTCAAAGAAGTAAATAAAATATTATTGAAAAAGCCCTCAAAGTTTCTAATACCCAAACACAGACAGTTAAATTCTCTTTTCAGAAGCTTTGTTTGTTTGTTTGTTTTTTGAGACAGTTTTAGGAGCCTGTCCTAGAACTTGCCCTGTAGACCAAGCTGACCTCAACCTCACAGAGATCTGCCTGCCTCTGCCTCTGAGTTCTGGGATTAAAGGCATGTGCCACCACCACCTGGCCTTTTCTGAAGTTCTTAGAGTTCTGTTAACTGACTGCAAAAAGGTTCACTTTAGTCTGAGAAACATGGATTTCCCTCTAACCTTGCTACAGTATCAAGTTGCTATATCTGCACACACAGATAATGTATGTGAAGACATTTATTCATTATAAATCCTGAAACACTTTAATTACAGTTGGAATAATCAGCTTTTTTGCCATGATTATTTGCCATCATTCACCGCACCTTTTGTGTCTGCTTGGGTACACACGCTTTTTTCAGTTCCTCTATCTCCTGTACCATTTTCATTTTATCTCATTTTCTTACTTCAGTTAGGTACTGTAGAGAAATTCCACCGTTGGCTGTGCTTAAAGTAGTATTCATTAGGACCCAATCCATGGGCTCTTTACCCTATTCTTTACCTTTACCCTATGGCTCAGGATCCCATCCTAGAGGGATATAGATGCCTTTCTGACATCTCACTAGTGGTATTTAGGCTTCCAGATGCCAAGCTGCACTTACTCAAAACAGATGTCTCTCCCTGTCTGGTCTCTGAGGATCATGGTTCTTGACTGTCTTCCCACATCAGCAATATTTTTTTCACTTTCTTAAAACAAAGTATGGATCTCTTATGTTGGAGGAAAGCTTTGTCTTGACCTTTGCCCTACTTTCCAACAACTCTGGATTGTGTTCTTTCTGCCCTTGATTTAAAGGGGGTTGTCCTCTCTGCCTCTTGTTTATTCATATCCACAGAACACTCAAGTGATGTTCCTTTTCCTATTCCCGTGTTAAATAGGAAATGTAAGTGATGTTCATGGGCTTTTCTCCTATGTCACTGGTTCTCAGCACATGGATCAAGACACCTATAGAGGCCACAAGACCCTTTCTCAGGGATTGCCTAAGACTGTGGGAAAATACAGATCTTTTCCTTATAATTCTTGACAGTCACAAAATTACAGTTATAAAGTAGCAATGAAATAATTGTACGGTTGGGGATTACAACAACATGAGGAACTGTATTGAAGGTTGTAGCAGTAGGAAGGTTGAGAACCACTGTGCTAGATAACAATGAATTTACAAGTTGCATCCATTTTCTTGGCTGTGATATTCAAGTCACCCCCCATTTTCCTTACAAGTTATTTAAG
Source organism: Phodopus roborovskii (assembly GCF_943737965.1). Lineage (NCBI taxonomy): Eukaryota > Metazoa > Chordata > Mammalia > Rodentia > Cricetidae > Phodopus > Phodopus roborovskii. The sequence continues at coordinate 13,823,604 of NW_026125397.1, forward strand.
TCAAACACTCTTTTACTCAATATTCAATTGCAAATATTAACAATTATATCACACATTATAATTCACACAATAATATATATGCATGCAGGTTACAGGATAACTAAGAAAGATCCAACAGACATCATAGTTCACAACCCCTTCTGAAGTCAGAGGAACAGAGAAGGTACAGACTCTAGGATGAATCCATAGAGGATCAGGTGAACAGTCTTAGAAACCCCAGGATCTGAGCCATGGGAACATACAAATTTATGTCTGAGTAAGAATAAAATGTCAGCTATAGGTCTTAGTAGCAGTCTGTTTTGATGGTCAGTTTGAAGTGAGCTGAGTGTTAGGAGCAAGAGAAACCCCAACCAGCTGGAACTTAGGTTCAGACACAGGAATTTCTTCACTGCAGTAACTTTTTTTTGGAAAAGGTTCATGGCTGAATACAGGGAAACTAGTCAATATGGCTTCCACATTTGGATTAGGATACTTCTTTTATAGTATCCGGGTATAATGGTTACATCTCACGTGATCCATAAACTCCCATCCCTGGTGTTTTTTTTTTTTATATAATTTAATATATTTTCAGATGTCGTGGTCAGCTTGGGCCTCCAGGTGTGCTGGATGACGGTGGTTGTGTATATGTATAGATAAGGTGTGGGGCTTGTCTTCCTGGGACTTCTATTCAATATGGAATCACTCACAGCTAAAGAATTCCAAGCTATGCATAGGCTGACAGCAGCTATCATAGAATAATAATCCAGGATAGACCGACCCTACTGTCGGGTTTTGTGTATATTTAAATCCTGGGTTATTCCCTTACTCTCAAAACCTCCTTACTCTGCCCTTGTGAAAGTGAGACTTGGATTATTCTTATACATAACTAACCAATATATTTCTTGATGGGGTGGATATCAGAGACCAGTGTATTTGTTTCTTGGGAAAAAAATATTCACTTCCATAATTTTAATTTACACCTCTGTGTGGGTGACTTTAGAACCATGTTATTTCTTCAATGATTATTTCCCTAAATATCTGCTCAATATTTTACTTGAAGCTTTACAGTTGTTCTAAACTAATATAAATTATAAACTTTAAATACATTATGTTGAAACCTTCCTTATTTATCAGGTTTACAACTTGTTTTATATGAATAAAGATCACTTATTCCTATGTGCCTTGGAAAGAAAACTCAATTTTGGATAATTTCTCCTTCTAAATAATTAGCAGTGTTTTCTTTCGGTAATCTTGAACATTTGTCTTTCTAAGGCATTATCAGTTTACAGGTAAGGTATTCCTGTGATGTTTTATGTCTTCTGTGCTGATGAGAAAACCCTTTACACTCAACAACCATGGAGTTTTATCTCTAATAAACACTGATTTTTAAAAAAAGTAATAGTTCTAAGTGTCCTAAGAAAAGTAGCCTAGACAGGCATGATGACCCACATCTGCAATCCCAAGATTCCAGAGCTGAAGCAGGGTATCCCTACAGTATTACATACAGCATAATCTATGCAGTGTTGCCAGGCCAGCCAGTCTCAAGCAAATAAAACACACACACACACACACACACACACACACACACACACACACACACACAACTTTTGCAACTGTCAACAGCCTAGACTCTTCTAAAATACTTGTTCCCATGTTACATTCAAACTGTTTACAGAGAAGACATAGGTTGTATCTCATTACACAGGAATGGGAAGACACAGGCCCTATTACAGTCTCGGGTCAGTATATCTGCTTATTTAGTTCAATATTTTATCTTCCTTAAAATGACAAAGACTATTCTGCCTCAGCCAGTTGATCCATGTTTCAGAGAGAATGCATGGTCATTCATTTACTTAACAGAGTCCTTTCCTTGTCCCTTTGTGAACCTTTGCCTTGTGTCTACATCAAATCTGACTTACACAGCTTGCTTGCTTGTTTGTTTACAATAGCCAGTCTCCAAAGCTAATTTTTTATGAGACAATCCCAATGCAACAATGGGTAGAACTAATTATCTAATTTAAAAATTGCAACACCAATAAGCTTTAGTGCAGTAAATACTGAGAAGAGAGTGATAGACCATAGTAGGAACTATTCAGGCCAAGTAAAATGTGTGTTGTTTATTCCTTAATCTTTTGCTTATCCTGAGGACTAAGGAGAGTATGAAGTGCTTACATCTCCAAATTCTTCAGCAGTATACTTGACTTACACTTCTATGTTCCTTTTCTTTGGAACTGATTTAACTCAATACTATAGCATATCAGCAATTTATAAATATTAAGATTTTTACAAGAGGCTGAGTTTCTCTTTGAATCCGATTATCTATTTTACATTTTTTGGCATCTTCAGAACTGCAGAGTTAAAAAGGAAATTTTAGCCAGTCTGGGTAATTTGTGAGGATAATTGCTTCTCAGTTGGGATGTCAGACATCTAACACTGATCTTTTTTTTAACACCTTGCCTTTTTTATCAACGTTATTTTATTCACAAAAGAACTTTTACCAGGTTTGCTTAGTGGCACAAATTGTGCTAGAGATGTGAGGATACAGGTAACAATAAATCATGTTTCTTTGGACTTTTTTTTTTAAACTATCTTCACTAATTTGGTAGTTTCATAAAAATATTTAAATTTTGTTGGTTTACAACCTTCCTTTCTTTTCCTACCTTTCTTCCTCCCTCCCTCCCTCCCTCTCTCCCTCTTTCTTTCCTTCCTCTTTTTTTTCTTACACAGGGTCTTTCTGTGTAGCCTTAGCTGTCCTGAAATTCACTCTGTAGACCAGGTTGGCCTCAAACTCAGAGACTTGCCTGCCTCTGCCTCTGCCTCTCTGCCTCTCTGCCTCTCTGCCTCTCTGCCTCTCTCTGCCTCTCTCTGCCTCTCTCTGCCTCTCTCTGCCTCTCTCTGCCTCTCTCTGCCTCTCTCTGCCTCTCTGCCCCTCTCTGCCTCTCTGCCTCTCTGCCCCTCTCTGCCCCTCTCTGCCTCTCTGCCCCTCTCTGCCCCTCTCCCCCTCTCTGCCCCTCTGCCCCTCTCTGCCCCTCTGCCCCTCTGCCCCTCTGCCCCTCTGCCCCTCTGCCCCTCTGCCCCTCTGCCCCTCTGCCCCTCTGCCCCTCTGCCCCTCTGCCCCTCTGCCTCTGCCTCTGCCTGAATTAAAAGCATGTATCACCATTGCCCTGCTTGGTTTTATAACTTTCCTAAAAGGAGTAGTGACAAAAGACTTCTGTTTTCTGTTTTCTCTAAGGGCAAAAGCAGGGTTATGATAGTCAGATGTGCTGGTTTCTAATGTAGAACAAAGAGAGCTCTTTTTTCCTTTCCTTTTCCTTTTTTAAATTAAATTTATTCATTTATTTTACATCCTGACCAGTTTTCTCCAACCCCAGTTTCCTCCAATTCCCTCCCCACCACACACCCTCTGCCATACCCCCAATCCACTCCTCCCCTGTTTCTGTTCAGAAAAAGATAAGCCTCCCATGGTTGTCAACAAAGCATGCATATCAAGTTGAGGTAGGCCTAAGAGGAATAGGTTCCCAAAAGCCTGCCAAAGTGTCAGAAATAGGACCCTCTCTGACTGCTAGGAGTCCCACAAGTAGACCAAGCTATATGACTGTCAGACAAATGTAGAGGTCTAGGTTGGTTTCATGTGGGTCCCTTAGCTGTCAGTCCAGTGTTTGTGAACATGATTTCCTAATACACAAGTTAATGAGAAAAACCACTTTTTTTATGCCATGTGTAAGCTGGAAGTTAGCCTCTGCCTACAGAAGATCATTTATTGCTTACCATTGAAATTTTACTTGAAAAAGTCATTAAAAGATCATAAATCCTATAATATATGTATACATTCACATTTATCTAACAAATTGGCATTTAAAAAAATAAGCTATTGACTTTATTGTTCTTAATGAACCAAAATCAGATGGCGTGATTTGTCTCAGGGGGCTATCGTTCTTGCTTCCAAGGTTGGGAACCTGAGTTCCATCCCTTGAGCACATATAATGGAGAAAGATGTTAGCTCTGGATATATGGCATAGCACATATTTGGCCACACTCCTACGCATATAGACACACATAATAAGCAATGAAATTTTTCAATAATCTAAATCAAACCTAAAGTCCAAGATAAGTAGACAAATCCAGCATATGGGAATGCTGCATTTTTCCAAACAGTATATAATTTTTATTGTCATATTTCTAATGGAAACTGAGGACAATTTAAACTTCTAGTTAGTTCATATACTATTTCAAAAGCGTATATATTTCCTAAGCAAATCAGTATAGCTGCAAAGTCAGAATACATGCAATTATAATATTGTAAACGAAAATGAAATAATTATTAAAGTAAGCTTCAATGATAAAAATAAATTGCCAACAAAACATGTGGGTAAATCCTTCAAATGTTCTTATCTGTATACTTAGTGAATTTACAGAGTTGCTACTGAGGATAGAATGGGACCTTAACGATTAGTTGGTACTGTGTCTTTGATTAAGGCAGTATGTCTGAATCCACAACTCTGCAAGAGAGCTATTCTTCTATCTGGTACCCACAAGAGCAGTTCAGTCTATGTTTCTCATACAATCATGATCTGTTCTGTTACTTTCATGGCACTGCCTTTTCTTGATCTCAATGAACTTTTTTTTTCTCTCCTTACATGTGTGAAATGTTTTAAATATTAGAAATCTGAATGATCTCTGTCTCACTCTTAACTTCCTGTTTAATTAGGAGACTTTTGTTGTTTAATTCTTTAAATATAGTTAATTTTACATTTTAATTGGTTAAAAAAATGTACCACTCCCACACATTCTATTCAGACAGCAAGATGATAGGCATGTGCACAGGGTTCCTACTGATGCTCTCAAATCAACTGTCATCCGATGCTTAGTTGACTCCAGCGCTGCAGGGACCAGCTGAAGTGTGTGCACAATCTATGGGTAGACTTTTTAACTTAATGCTAAATGCAAGCTTCAACGTTCTATTTCTTCCCTTCAAGATGAGAAATGCTTAGAATGATCTAAATGACAAAAATCTCAATTCTAGTTTCTTAAAGGTTCCTAAAACAAACAAAAGGAACTACTTTAACAGATGTCTTCAGTTGTTTACTATTAACCCATTCAGAGATAATGGATTAGAAACCATACAATGACAAGATGAAGATTCTCTGGAAGCAGGGAGAGTTATGGCTCAGTTGAATTACCTTTTGTAAACAGTACTGCCAGACTATTTAGATGTTCTAAACCTTTAGCAATAACAGATTATTTTGATAAATTATTCATGTGCCCGTACTCTGCACCATCTTACAATTTGCATATCTGGCAGCACATGGGCTGTTCATTCAGACTGCAACACCCTTGGTCAGACAGAATAGCCAAAGGCTGTTTCATTATTAATTTCACCTCAATAGGGTGATTATCATACTAAAATGAAGAATTATCTCAGAAATATGCTTTCCTGGAGCAGTAAGTACAAGAGGCTTAACCTAAGAACTTGTAAGCACATAAATTCTTAGTTTAATTTTTAATCTTTCTCTCTTTGGGTAGTATCTATATGTGAATACAATTTTGTAAGTCTAGAGAACAATAATTCAGACATTGATTGAGACCTTGATTAACTCATTGAAGTTAGGGCTAAACTGTTACCAGTTTCTAGTATCTTATTTAAAAAGGGTGTGTACTCCTGGGTGGTTTGCATGGTGTCACCCTGCTGATCCAAATTTAACTGTTGAATTAATGACTATAGATTTCTCTTATTGTTTATATAAAAGACACTGTAAGTCTATATTTATTTCCTACCCCAAAATTTAGTTATTTTTATTAGGTCAAGTGTGTGGTTTATTTCACTTGAAAACGTAAACAGTATGGTACTTGTATCCACCCTAGTCCCTCCCAAAGCCTGGTCACAATATGCCACCACGAGGGAGGCAAGTCACCTTCCATTCTGGCAGAAAGCAAAGCTTTATTCATTGTACCAACATATAGTGTTTCCTCCTGCATCTGTCTAACCTCCTAACCCCAGCTTTCCAACCTAAATTTCTGTCAGTGGTATCTCTTGGAAAAGTAACCATGATACATTGCTTTCTCAGAAGGATGTTAATTATCTAAACATCATTCCAGAACCTTGGAACACTCATATCTCTCATAGGAGGCGCCCCCAGGGAGAGTCAGGGAGGATATACAACTGAGGAAACTGATTTTGCCAGACTTCTTCTGCCTCCCTCAGCAACTGTGTTGCCTCCACCTGCTCATTCTTAAGTTCTTCAAACTGGGCTCTCAACAAACAATCAAAGTACCAGTATGTGTGACTGTGGACACACCATGACTGGAGATGATGCAGCATGCACTTACACAGCTGTAGCAGTTTCTGGTGATGGATCAGGAGGGGAAGCAACAGAAGACCACAGCGACTCACCTTCTGCAAGCCTCTGTATTTAGTACTCATACTGCAAAACCTACAAGAGCCTACACTTGGAACTTTCTTTTCTTGAAAACCAGTCAAAGGAATTTGATTCATTATTTGTCTAAGGAAGAATTGCTTTCTTCTTGCTCTAGTAAGATATGAATAGCTCCACTTTACAAACGTTATCTGGTTCCAATAAAATCTATTGAAAATCAAGTTCTGAACTTTAAAATGAAGAGGCTTTCTGCTTAATATATGATCAATTATAAGGGTCAAGGGAGTTCAGTTGTGTATTTTTTTATTTTTTATTATTTTTTACTATCAATCTGGTCAGTTGAACTTTTCACAATTAGCATTAGATTTTTCAGTGCTATTTCTTTTGGGTTTATTCGAGATTTTCTCAATAGTTCTCTTGGTGCTAGAGTTATGGAGATGAGTAGGCAAGAATTAGTAGCCTTAACAGATTTGTAGACTAGTGAGAAGAAATATCTGTGTAAGTAATTTAACGTATGACTACTCTGAGATTGAAATCTTCACTGCCCTGGCTAGTAGACTGGGATAAAGGAATGGTGCATGTGTTGACCATAGCATCAATACTACACTTCCTGTTTTAGCACTTCTTTCTACTAATTCCATTTCCCTTGTTAGGTTGTTCCTTTGTTTAATGGACTCTTTGTTATTTATTTTACTGTCATTTGCTGAAGTGAAGGTTCTATTACATTATTCAAGTAATTCTTGTTACCACTTTTGAAATTGTAATTCATCTCTCTTATCTTATTCTAAAAAGTAGCTATAATAAATGCAGTGATACTTTTTCAGAGGTAGAGAAACTCTTAAAACAATTTTCAGATGCAAACACGGTTCTCGAATAATACTATAATCACCAATATCTAATAGCCAGATGCAAATACAAAGGACTCTATTGTAGACCCTCATTGCTGCTTGCAGTTGTTTGAAAGACTAATTTTCAAGTCAAAATACAAATGGTGAGCCATAAGTGACAAGCTTGTCATTTTTAATATTTGAATCTGTAGAAAAAAAATGATTCTTTAAGTAAATGTATAGTGTCCTAATATTTTTTCAATTCTGCTAAGTGAAGCCTTTCCATCCCTATGGATTAAAGAGGTTGAAATATTTGGCTTATGTAATCCATGGAAATTTATTTGTATTAGTATGTTTTCTGATGATTAGAATAGTGACTTGTTTAATAATATCCTACTAAATAAAGGAAGATAAAGGAATTACGTTGACATTTTTAATACGAACAGTATTTTTTTTTACAATTCAAATTTTATTCCCTCCCATTGTTTTATGGTATTGTATACATACATACAGTACCATATATATTCCAGGCCATGACTTTATGGTATAAATATTACTCATCAATTTCAGACTATTATAATATTTGAATGATACTCTGATCATTCACTTTTATTTAAAATTATATCCTTTGATGCAAAGATATATCTATAAAAATCACCAAATATAGGCTAATAAGAAGTTAGAAAATTCATTTGAAAATTTTTATTGGGTTATATTGATTGTGGTAATAGAGAGGAAAAACTTGCTACCACTTAGGCACTTTTCAGTGATTGTTAGGAATATATGTTTGTTATTTCTGCATTTGTTTGGAATTTTCTCTAGTATAGTGTTAGCTTCTTTTGTGGAGGGGGGGCAGAAATCGAAGGAATGCCGAGAATGTACCTTTCCTGGAGATCTCCCTGGATTTTATGTGCTTCCACTTCTATGGTTGTTGGTGAGGGTTTCTTTCTTTCTTTCTTTTTTTAATTTTTTTTGTTTTACATATCGATCCCAGTTCCCTCTCCTTCCCTCCCTCTCTCCTTCCCTCACATGCTCCCCCCCACCTCCCATCCCATCCCCCTCCCACTCTCCCATGCCCCCCTCACTCCATAGGGAGGGTGGTGCCTTCCAGGAGGGGTCAACAAAATGTGCCAAGTCATTTGGAGTAGGGACTATGCCCTCCCTCCTGCCTCTAGGTTAAAGGAGTATCCCTCCATGGGGAATGTGCTCCCAAAGTCCTTTTGTGCACCAGGGATACACCCTGGTTCCACTGTCAGAGGTCCCTTAGACTGCCCAGGTCTTCTAACGGAGACCATGTTCAGGGGTTTCTTTTGTTGTGCATTTATGGTCTCAGGATTGGGTCTTCTCCTCAAACCAGAAAACAGTTCATGCAGGTGTTATAACCCCTAGATTTGCTTCTGTTGAAATTGAAATTGCGCTTTCTCGGGTAGATATTTCAGACTGTCCCTTTAAAAATGAACTTTGGGGACTACAAAGATGGCTCAGCAAACTTTTTAAAAGCACTTAATGTTTTGAATAAATACCTATGGTAATAATAATAATAGCTTAAGCAATAGATACTCCTTTCACATAAAACAAACTAAAGAATTAGTACTTCTGTAATTACGGTTGTGATATAAATGAAAAATTATCACTGCAACAAAAGGTAAAATGTTTTTGTTTGTCCCAAGAAATCGATTATTATACATACATACATACATACATATATATATATGTATATATATATATATACATATATATATATATATGATTTCTCTGTGAAACAGTCCTGGCTGTCCTGGAATTCACTCTGTAGACCTGGCTGTCCGTGAACTTAAAGAGATCTACCTGTCTCTGCCTCCCCAGTGCTGGGATTGAAGGGGTGCACCACCACTGCATGGCTATCATTATTATTGTTATTATTATTATTATTATTATTATTATTATTATTGTGTGGGAGGTATACATCAGGAGAAAGAGGAAGGAAGGAGAGTATTTGTGTTTGTACATGTATGTTCACACACACCCACACACAAATATTATGTGTGTGTAGCACATTCCAGGTATCAATTCATAGCAACATAATAAATGCAATATTCAAGTATAAAAATATAGTTTATTAGCTTTACTGAGTAATTTTTAACTATATATATTGCTCTGTACAATTTATTTGCTGTAACTTGTCTTTTTTTCTTCTTCTTCTTCTTTTAGAGCCAGTCAAATCTCCTGAAGACAAACAAGCAACCGCTAAAGTCACAGGACAAGGTTAGTAAACACTTTAAAGATACTACTGCTTTCTCCTCTCTTCAGTTTATAGTTTTCTATTGACAAAGCAAAAGCTGTTTATTGCAGAAGAGCACCACCTGCTGGCTGGTCTTCTTTAATAAACAAATTTGCAAGAATTTTTAAAATTAAAAATAGATTTTTTTTCATACGGTATATTCTGATTATGGTTCCACTCTCCCAACTCTTCCAAGATCCTCCCCAGCTCCATAGCCACCAAAATCCACACCATTTCTTGCTCCCTTTCATTAGCAAACAAGCATGAATCTAGGAAATAGAAATAAAATAATATAAACTAAAACAAGCATACCTGAATGGGACAAAACAAACAAATCAACAGAAAAACAAAAATTCAAATAAAAAGCATAAAACCCACAAATATAGACATAGAAATACATACATTGTAACACATAGAAATCCCCCAACAACACAAGCTCAAAAACCATAATATATAAGCAGAAGACCTGTTAGAAAAAAAAGAAAAGAATGCATAGTCAAAGCACTGTGAGACAAAATTACTTGCAGAGATAGCATTGACTTGATTTGTTTTGTCCATCTACTGCTGTGGATGGGGCCTGCCCTAAGAGCAGCTTATGTACTCAGTGAGACTCTGTTAATAAAAACTAAATTTTTATTTGCAAGCAGTTACAAATTGGAGATAGCTTCTGGGTTAGAGATAGGGGTTGTCTACTGTCCCGCCTGTACCATGTCCGCCTGCCACTGTCTCTGAGTTTATATGTTCATAAATCCTGCTGTGTTTCCCTTGGCCTTGTTTCCTTGTTCCTCCATCCTCTCTGAATGTCACAGGCTTTCCCCCTCTTCTTCAGGATTCCCTAAGTCTAATGGTAGGGGTGGGATTATTGGTGACATCACATTTTTGACTAAGTGTTCCAAGGCCTTTCAGGCTGTGCACATTGCCCCCTGTGGATTTCTGAATCTATTCACATCTACAGCCATCTCTAATGATGGCTGAGCAAGGCACTGATCTATGGCTGTGGCAAAAGGTTGTAAGGAGTCATTTTGTTGATACATTGCTTTAGCAAGACAGTATTATGTGGCTTTCCCCTAGGTCCCTGGCATATCTTGTGTCAGATTATTGACTACCCAAGAATGTCAGAGATAGTTTCCAACTCATGGTTTGGCCTTAAATAGAACCAAGTATTGGTTGGATACTCTAATAAGCTTTGCGCCACAATTGCATCAGAAAATCTTGTAGGCATGTCACAATTGTAGATCATAGCATTTGTAGCTGGGTTATTGTTTACCTTTCCACTTTGATGGCCTGTTAGAGTACCTTCCAGTACCATAAACAATAGTTATTAAGGCAAGTATTTCTTTAGCCATTTGAACAAGTTCTATCAAGAATGATGCTGGATTTACATGCCTAAAGGAATAACAGTCAGTCTGCTGCCTCAAAGCATCATTCAAGATGCTTTAATACATATCTCTAAAAAAATTAACCTCAAATAACTACATAAAAATACACAGCTTAACTATTATCATGACACTTGATAATTGGTTGGATAAATTGGTCACATTTTATTATTTCTTTCATATTAAAAGAATATTGGAATATAAGAAAATCAGCATTGTTGTCTAAAAGTACTCATTGAAAAAGCTGGCTTCTAGATATACAACTAAAATAATTACCTTGACTTTATGAACTATGCAAGAGAATTAGTTGCATCTCTCACTGATACCCTTGGGGCTTAAAAAGTAGAAGTAGCTTATACTCAAACCAGTAGTAATTTGACAAAACATAAAAGGGAGACACAAGTATTTTGCCATTGTCACCTATAAAAGTTGGGAGATCAGTTTGAGAAAACAGGGAGAATAATTATTGGGCAGGATCTTTGTTTTCTCTTCTACACTAAATTATGTGGTGCTGCCGTGTTTAGCAATAAAAGAGATGCATTTAGACAGTGGCATGATTGTTTCTGGGTAGAGGGGTCTTGAAGCAGACTGATTAGCATATAGTGTGATGTGAGATACTACCGAATGTATTGCATCTGACCAAAATCTTATTTATGAGCAGTTTATGCTGGCATACTTAAGGGCGAGGGAGCCACTTTTAAGTTTTCTTGCTGATTACAAGTTCAATAAAATTGCTTCTTCTTTATGAAAGTTTTGATAAGGAATGTAATAAATATTACTTGAGCTAGAAAAACAGAATGAGTCCACATGAAAATATACGTCAGGCTAAACTCCACAGGCCAAAAACTTTTGGTAAAAGTTTGTATTGTGTTTGTACATATGTATTTGTGTGTGTGTGTGTGTGTGTGTGTGTGTGTGTGTGTGTGTGTGTGTATGTGTGTGTGTAAGGATTTTAGGTCCTTATATTTTGCTTGGAAGTTCTGATGACCCACAATGTTTGAAGAATAACTTGAATCAAGACTTACATTTGGTTCAGCCTAATGTTAATGGAGTTGAAACAGAAAGGGTTGAAAAGGTGTGTGGACATCCACTTAAAATTTCAGCTCAAGAGTATGGGCTCAGTGTTTTCACATTAAATAATATTTTAGGCAAGGTGGTATCTGAAATTTTAGTTTTCAGATAAAGTATTCTTGTTGAATTATTATTATTTTCAAATAAAGTATTCCAGTTGACTTTATTGTTGGCTAGTATCCTAGAGTCTCATCATTGTTTCAGAGTAGGAAGGCAGTTCCCAGTGTTGATTTAGCACAGCGAACAATGCAGTATGAATGTATTCAGAGAAATGGCAGTGACACATTAAAATAAGAAACAGCATGATGGGTTAATCACCATCAACATTGCAGAATTTCCATAGACCATTCATATAGCAGATAAATAATTAAACCATATCCAGAAACAAAGAAGTAACTGATGTTTATACACATAGTTTATACATAAGTGAAATAAGGTCATAGTACAGTTTTGAAATGAACCAAGTGAAAGTGAACCCACAAATGTGATACAAAACTAAACTATATCTGAATGTTTACTTAAGTCATTCTAGTTTTTATTAGTAACACTATAGAATTTGCTTCTAGATTATTTTAGAGAGGATTGATTTGATCTAAGCATAGATTCTTGCAAACTCTGGAACTAACTTAAATTTCAGAGACTTTCTTTTTTGAAGAATTCATAAATGGTATATTTAGTATATTCTTACTGCAAATGAAAAGTAGACTTAACACCAACATCCAATTCTTCAGAAGCTAAGTGCATATATATTTTTGAGAATCATTTCCAAAAGCTAATACATACATATACATACACACACATACACACACACACACACACACACACACACACACACACACACACACACACCTGTATATGCATTCCCATTTATGAGTATTAAAAAGTTGTCACACACAGTTCTCTCTGTTACAGTCATACATGTTTTGATGCCATAAGTAGTTCATAGGTGATCACTGGGATGTCTTTTCATATTATGAATATATCCTAAGTAAAGTTGAGCTAATGTTACAATGATGTTTTCTTTCTATTATTTCCACAGCAGCTAAAAAGGATGAGAAGAAAGAAGGTATGTTTTAATGTTTCATGCAAAATCCCACTGTGCCACTTGCTAGAACAATTTACCAATTCTCAGAACCAGATTCGACTGCTCTTCCACCCACATTCCTTTTGGATTACTGGATCTGTTATGCACATGCATTTTGCACGAATATGCCTTTTTTATTTCAGCTCAACAAAGGCCTGAGCTACTCTCAAAATAATTTTCGTATGGTTTATCTCTAGACAAAGGATAAAATATAGTTTGTAAAAATCTTAGTTCCCCTACTCTGTTGGAAACTTGATAAAGTTTTGCATATTTGTAAAATGCAGAACTCATTCTCCTATATTATGTCAGTTTATATAAAACATACAAAAAGTCCCTCATTTTATTTTCTTCTTCTAAACTGAATATAAGTTATAGTAAATTGCTTGTATATCACATCCACCACTGATTTTTACACTGGCACAATATAAAAATCATACCGTTAAAATTACACTGAATAGATTATTAAATTCATATAGTTATATTCGTTCAAGACTGTTGTCATCAGAGAAAAGTATATTATTAACAGAAGGATAGAGAACACAACTGCACAGAAACCACAAGCCTGGAAGATTGTGTTCCATGATGAACCAGCCAAAACTCCTGGAAGATACTGATCTATGGTGATCGGTATGATTAGGCCATTTATCTCATAATGGGCACATATTGGACTCAGGCTTCTCTTCCAGAGAGTGCTGTCTTTTTTTTTAAAAAATAATGGTTATACTCCAAAGGGTTTGGGGCAGTTCATATGTCAAAAAGACTGAGAAGGTATTTTTTACAATAGTAACTATTCTAAAGTAAATATATATATATATATATATATATATATATATATATATATATATATATATATAAAGAGAGAGAGAGAAAGAGAAAGAGAGAGAGAGAGAGAACGCACATAGAGGTCTGTGGACATGATGAAGTCTGGCTATGGTTAGTGAAGCTTGTGAGGAGAGAAGACTAGCTCTTATCTTCCTCTTCTGGAAAATGTTTCTAATGGACTCTCATAAAACATGTGCAGAAGGTTCTACAATTGATAATTAATGTGAGCTCATTTTTTATGACAAATAGCATGCGGATATAGGAAAACACTGGTAATTAGTGTTCATCTGATCAGAGAAAGAGAGAAGGAAGCAAAGGTCATATTTTATACTTAATTTCATTAGAACTTTACCTGATCACAGTATCTTGGGGTTCATATTTTGCTTCTATTAACAGAAAACTAAGAGTTAATATACACTGAAAATAAAGCCAAACAAATCTTGCTTATTATTTTAAGGAGAAAGAACCCATAAAGTTATGATAAAAACCACTAGACAAATGACTATGTTTCTTATGATGCAATCATCATGAATTCTCCATATAAATGTAGTAAGTCTTTTCACATTTTCTTGTAAATGATGACATCCATGTTCACTTCTGCTATAAACATTTTAGGAAGTCATCAGAAATATCATTAGAACAAAGAAGTAGTCAGTTCCCAGCACAGTTGGTGTACAGAGTAATACCTCAAAAATGTTTGTTTGATTTTTATTGCTATAGGATCTCAATAACAAATCAATTTATCATTTAATTTGGGTAAAGAAGTAATATTAATAACTGTCTTTCAGGTAGTCATACAAACAAATTTAACTGTGTTGTGTTTCTGTGAGCTCATTATGATAATTTCTTTTTATTTAAAAATTACTCTTTTAATTCATTACCACTAAAATCAAAATATTAAGAAAATTATGGTATATGAAACAACAGCCACATGATAGTTTCATATATTTAAGCTGAGTGATTGTCCCTCTCCTGTTCTTATGCCCCTAGGACATTTTCTAGTTGTGTTTTTTTCTTGCTAAAATACCTCAAAGCAATTTTCTTGAGAAATTCTCCATATCCAGTATGTGATATTTAGAATAGATTGATACTTTTTCCCATGAAAATTCAACTGTTTAAAAAAAAAGTGAAAGAGTCATCTTATGAACTCCAGGACTCTGCTATATGTTAAACTAAGTTGCAAGTTTTCACTGGCCCCTGACATTCAATCTTTTCACACTTTGGTTTCATTGACCACTTATTTACTCCATTCTTCCTAAAGAAATTAAAATGTATTCTTAAGTAGTCTTCAGCAGTGGAGTTGCTGCTTTCATGGCACTGTGCTTTCATATTGTTCTTACCAGTTTCCCAGGTCAACCAGGGTCATTACTTCTAAAACCAGACTTGTTAGTGCTCAGTGACCTCAGAGAATCTCTGACACCCTTTCCATAGTCCCCCAACCAAAAACATCGTCCTAAAAATATAAATGCATTTTGTGTTCTTCTTTCTCCTTCTCACATGAATGTTTACTGGAATCTTCCAGAAGCTAAAAGATTCTGACGTTGAAAGAGCCCAAATGGCTAGGCAGATAAACCAAACCTACTTAGGCCAGTTATTAACAAGATTGACAGACACATAAATTGTATAGTCATTCATCTCACTATTTTTTGTCAAAAGAATTAAATATACCGTAAAGTGTGATATTAATGTTCATTGTAAAAGACTTATTATGTTTAGTAATTCATAAGTATGTTTGAAATGTTCTAAGCTTACTCTCTAAAGTTATGAACATCAATTAAAACATAAATAGAAGCCGTTTGCGGTCCTTAGTGATTGTTAGGCATTTAAAGGATTCCTGAAATGAAAATATTTAAAACTATAAGAGAAATAAATATCCTGCCTATACTAGTTATTCATTGTAAAATATTCAACTGTGTTAATTAAAAGGTTTAAATCAGTAGCTGTTTATAATACTGAATGATTCTACCATGAATATGGAACATGCTACTTACCTTAACCCAGAACCAAAATTCTCACATCCACCTTCACATTTGCTTTCCATCCTTGCTGTCAGGCATAGAATGTGGCAAACCCAAGACCAAAGACTGAATAATTCCAGGGGTCAGGCATGGGATGTCCTTTGAGACTGAGAAAATATATTACTTTTATACAAAAAAAAAATTAAAGCTAGCTGAGTGTGACTGCCTCATGCTGTCCTTCTCCCACACCAAAACAGGGTGAGATACTAATGTCAGAACACATGATCGAATCATTTCCATAGAAACCAGTGTACAAAAATATTATGATATAACTAGAAGTTATTACTAACTACAGACTATGTCAGCTGAAGAGTATGTGTAACTACTAGCTGATACTTGAAAAGTACTTGAATTTCTTGAGACAAGAATTTTAAGAACTCCTCTTTTTCTTCTGGAATATGGAACTCCACTAGGGACTAGGCCAGATGAGATACACTGCTACCAGAACTATTGCAAGTAGACTTGAATATGCAAATCTTCTCCATTTCTGTCAATAAAGAATTGTTATTTCAAACGTCTTTTGAAACACAGATAGAATGCCTGGTGCTACCAATGAAGGAAGATGTAAATTAGGCAAGAAGACAAGTACTTCATTATCACTGTTAATATATTACCATAGCTAATTTCCCCCTTTCATGTAAGTTGGTGTTTCATGCACTTCTGGCCTTAGAATAAATGCAATACACTCAACCAGATGTATTAGTAAAGATGAATGAATTATGGAGTGAGCAGTGAGGAACATCACTGCTTATAAGCCACAGATTTGAGAGTCTCCATCAGAAAATGCACAACCATATTAACAGAGTGGTAGGTCTTCAGGGAAGAATGTTTGCCAATAAACCTAGACAGTATTAAAATCACAAACAGAAAAAATGATGGTATGGAATAGGGCATAATGACATTTAATAAATATTAATGGCTATCACTAATCATCATCCTTTGGGGTCAGCATGTGATCTTTCAAGTATAAGGAACATACTTTTCATATTTATCACTTCCAGGATTGTTCATCTATTGCTTTTTTCTATTTATGTTTGTTATTTTTAAAAACAATCTTATTTTACATACCAATCACAATTCCCCCTTGCTAACTTCCTCACACTCTACCCACCTGCTTGCTCTGCACCCCACCCCCATCCACTCCTCAGAGAGGGTCAGGCCTCCCATGGGGAATCATCAAAATCTGTCATAGAATTTGAAGCAGTACCAAGGCCTCCTTGCTGGATCCAGGCTAATCAAGTTATCCCTCCATAGGGAATGGGCTCCAAAAAGCCAGTTCATGCCATAGTGATAAATACTTGTTCCACTGTTCAAGCCCCACAACTGTCACCCACATTCAGGGGGCCCAGTTCAGTCCCATGTAGGTTCTTCAGCTATCAGTCTGGAGTCAGAGAGTTCCTCCTTGCTCTGTTCAGCTGTTCCTGTGAGTGTCTTGAACATGGTCTTGACTCCTTTGCTCATATATCCAACCTCTCATGAGGATCAGGAAGTTTGAATTGGAAGAAGGACAGAGTGGGAAGAACAAGAGAAAAACTAACCTTGATAGAGGATGCCATTGTGGGGTTAACATCTGTTGTTTGTAACCAAGTAATATATCTTTATACCATTTTAAGTAAATTTTAGCACAGAAGTCTATTCCGTAAACAAATGCACTTGAAGATCTTGGTTAAATCACATGTTATTTTCTATTATATAGCTATACTTCAATTTATTTCAAGTTTTCTACTTCATTATCTTACTACATAGATATCTAATACAACTTATCATTGATACATAGAACTGAGAAGACAGACAGATTAAAAATAGCAATGATCCGATATTGTAGGCCTTTTAGTTGCCTCACAACAGCATCAATTAATTTGGACAATATCTTTTAAGATTGTGACATAATTTGAAAAGCATCGCTATAATGACTGCACCTTTTTCTTTCATGCAAATTTAGCACAAATTCTTAAACCAACTCCCCATAATATTTAACTTCTCCATGATTTGCAGCTTAAACCCATTGTCATTCAAGAAGCATCTTCTCACATATTCACTTGTGAGTTCACATTCTAGAAATGTATGTGCTAAACAGCAAGCTAATTTCTATGATGGGTGGGTTCTTTCCCGTGTTGCTTTTTTATAATGTATTTCCAGTTAACAATTCTATAGAAATATACGAAATTGTTACCTGTATTGGCTATCTTCCCCCCACATAAAACTGTGTACACAATCTGAGTAGCTTTAATAAGCAGAAATATATTGTCAACTTTCCATTATGTCAGATCACTCACTGTGCATGGAAATGAAGCCATAATACCACAGCATCACAGACCACCCAGGATCTTAAAATTATACCAATCTATTGTTCTAGGTTCACATGAAGATACGTATCAGCCAAGAAACAATGTGCCTAACCTTTTTCAACAAATATCATTTATTATTATGATTGTATTTCAGTAATAAAAATTTAAAATTTAACTTAAAATAAGAAATAAGATATTTGAAGTAAAAAATGTTAACTAAGGTGTCACATTCTAAAATAATCATGTTCAAAACTCTCTTGTTCTTATTCCCAAATGATGAGAACAGAAATTCTATACACTAAATAACAATTTTCCTTTCTCTAGGTTGAAGGTCCCTCTAATAAAATTAAAATAATTATGTATTGACCAAAGAATAACAGTTTTAGGCAACAGTTTTAAACATATTTTGTTAAGTAAGCAGTAAGCAATATCAAGCCATTTAACTTTTACAATAGTGGAAATCATTGAATATGTGTGTGTTGATTATTGAATAATGTACAAGAAATTTCACCTGGATCACCACAGACAGAACAAATATGGAACTAAAAGTTAATGTTATGGACTTTAATCATCTTCAGAAACATACTGTATACATATTCATGTTGAGTTCCTATTATGAATTTACCAACTACTCTAGGCACAGTTAATTATCAATGAAAAATAGATATAGACATTTTGGATTATATTCCTTTGTATGTTTAATGTTTTAGAAAGGACCTCTTGACTCATAATGCTCATGCTTTGGAAAACAGGGTAGTTTACCCTTAAACACTCTCTTTTAATCATACTATTAGTCAATATTTTTGAGGTATGGAAATTTTATTGCTAACCATGTATTTTTTAATTTAATCATATCTACATTATCAATGATTTATCTTTGCATTTCCAGATTCAAAGAAAATGAAAAAAACTCCAGAAGGTAAAAGGAATACTTGACATACTTTGTGTTTTGTATGTTATTTGGGTGGGGCTCTGGTACTTGGTACTCAATGAGCCCTTAAAGAGCATTTTATTCCTAAAACATACATCTAAAATAAAAATCTGTATATGGAGTAGAAAAAAATGAAGAAGAGAGAAAGGTCAAGGAAGTAAGAGAGGAGAGAGAGAGAGAGAGAGAGAGAGAGAGAGAGAGAGAAAGAGAGAGAGAGAGACAGAGAAATCTTTGATTATATTGCCATGAGAAGTATTTGATAGTAACAAAAATAAAGAGTCTGGAACTGTAGCTCCAGGACAGCAAACTTGTACTTCATGTGTAACACTACATGCTCAACCTCTAGTAAACATAAAACACCAATAATAACAATAGCAAATAACAATAATAATGTATTACTTGTATTTACCTATCAGGAAATTTTGCAAAGATATGATTTTTTTTTGTGACACTGAAAATGTTACATATCAAATATACAAGTTTAATCTATATCTTGTAACGTAAGTTAAGAATTGCAGTATACCTTTTTTTATCCTGACTGCAATCATGACCCATTTGGCAAATGCACCCTCTGTCTTCCGAAATTATGCATGGATAAGGTGTTTACTTTTGTGTGTTAAGAATACCAGAAATAACTAGTTCAGATCATTAAGCAGAATAATTGTAGACCTCTTCATTGTTGAATGATGTTTTTGTCAGTAAAGTTATAGACCCACCTGGTATATAATTAGTGATACCTCAAAGCAAGAATCACTATGGAATTCAAAAGGAGATATAATGGGGAGGTGGGTTGGGGAAACTGCACTCTAGTCATTGTTTTGAGGCAAATGTACCTCAAAATCTTATAAGAATAATGATTCCCTGCTTCTATTTCAACAGAACAACCCAAGGGAAAAAGTAAGGAAATGCATGCAATGTCTGTGCAAACATGTTTGTGCAAACATGCTGCCACTGCTACTATGGATTTGGCTTGCTGGTGCTTGTGTGTTTGTATTTCAAATTTCTGGGTTTAATGCATGTAGAGACTATTTTTTTATTTTATTTTAGAGGTTTTATATTATTTGTTGATTTTTTTGTACACTTGAGTATAGGTAAACTGAAAGTCAGAGTATTGCAGAAACTATAGCAAGAATTCTCACACCCCATCTCACTTAATGTGGATAGCTAATAAAGCCTGTAATTTTCTACCATAACTGCATCCCACTGATGCCCACGATATGTTTGTATAAGTGTAGCGTTGTCATCTAGTCATTCATCCATTTTTAGAAAACTCTCAGTGGGTGTTGTTTTCGAGATTCTTCCCTGTTTTCTTTTACAAATACCTTGGCATGTTCACATTACATCTACCTACCAGCACTGTAAGATCATTGCAACAAAATTGCTAGGGATCCATTTCTCAAGGTTCATCCACAGTTATTCAACATACTGTAGAAATTGCTTGCCAATAGTTCAGTAAAGCTATAGGCCTCCAGGTTTGTAAGATATGCTTAACAGATATAAATTAGGGGACAATTTAACATTACTCAGCTTTAAAAATTACCATACTTTTAGCAATATGATTCCATTGGCATTAACAAATTGTTCTTTAGAATGTAGTCAGCTTAAAAAAATGATTCATATTTTGGTTGTACCCAAACTTAGGACACTGAAACATTCTGTCAAAAAACAAAACAAAACAAAATAATGACAACAAAAAACAACAACAACAAAAGAAAAACTACTCTAAAATGTCCTGTGGAAAGAAACATGACATTATACTACAAATCAGCCAGAGGGAGCAATTTATCTTTGGAGAAGTATATGTTCCAGGCCTGGATTGATGAGTGTACACAGCTCCCGTGAGATCTGGAGAAGGGATATAGAAACCACACCATAAACCACTGCACCTGCATAAACAAAGTCAATCATGGATTTGAAAATGCTATTAAATTATTTAGGCCTGGGTATATTTAGTATTGTGATCTAGTCAATGCTCTATTCTTAAAAAACACTCAATGGCTGTTGATTTCTTCACTCTTCCCTATTATCTTTCTTCTTGTAATCTACAAATATTTTGGCATGTTCCTAGTCAATCTCCCTTCAAGAATTATAAACTCGTTGGAATAAAATTGTTAGGTATCCAATTCTTAAGTATCATTCACAATTAATTGTTCAATGTACTTTTGAAAAATGCAAATATATTTCATTTATAATTTGTTGGTTTGTTTGCTTGTTTATGGCCTTCACTTCTGTGATTTAAAAGTTTCTGCAGACATACCACATCCTCTTGGCAACCTTTAGGGCACTGATGCATTTAGTGAAAAAATGTTCCCTCCCAGATGTTCATTTACAACCAACTCCTTCCTTCATGAGAAGGGTTATAGATTGTTACTTTTATAGTAGTTTGGAGATGAAGTCACATCCTTAAAAATAATTATTAATTACTTTCAAATTAAGCTGTTGTTTCTGATTTGTCAAGTAGAATTTCGCCTTATTACTATTATTGAGTCTTTAATTTCTTTGGTTTAAATTTTTTTGTATTTAAGATTGCTATATTCAGTTATATACCCTAATATCATATTTAGTGTTAAAGTAATATAGTTATTATAACTTAAAAGACTTTTCTACTTATAGGCTAAAATTAAATGATGACAGAAAAGAAAGAAAGTATATTAACATTTCATAAATCCCACAGTCTTGAAATTTTTAGTATAAAAATATATGTTTAAAATAAAATTCAGATAGGGCCAGTGTTTATCAGTCCCTTTAGGATTTAGAGATAAATTGATTTATATTTTAAGGTGATTGGATAATTACATCCTGTAATACCACATATAATGCACACTAATGAATGTGTTTTCTTATGTAGTATTCCAACTCAAACAAGTACTTATCAAATATATGTATAATAGCTTTGTAAGAGAGGAGCTGATATCTTGTTTTTGGATACATATAGCCAGTATTTGATTTTGACAAATGCTGAAATTCAACTCCAGTGAATTGTTTTGTTGTCATCAATTTATAAATATAAATATCTTTAAATATTTCAACTAATGATTCAGCTGTTAGTTAAACAATATTCTCAGAAGCTGGACAGATGGCTTGTTGGTTGAGCACACTTGCTGCTTTTTCAGGGGACCAGGTTTGGCTCCCATCACCCACATGGTAGGTTTCAACTATATTTACCTCCAGTTCTAGGGAATATGATGCCCCCTTTGCACATGACACTCACGGCATGCATGCATACATATTGGCAAATCACTTAAACATTTAAAATAAAAACATGTTCAAAGAAAATAAAAAAAAAAAAAACTGAGTGCCTAGTTAATTGTCACTTGGACTTATAGGAATGTGTTCAGTTTAGTTTAGTTAAGCCACACACTTTTATTTTTGCTTTCAATACTTGGTCAAACTATTTGTTTTATTTACTTTACTGCCAGCAATTGTATTAGAACAGAGTGAATTGCCTAAACTGCATAATTCAGTACAGGTCTGGTGAACAAAGTCTTGCATGGAGAGCTTGATGAATTGGCCAGAGAAGATTCTATGACACTCTTTCTTCCTAAAATTGGGTTTATAAAATTATTTCAATGTAAATATCTCCCTATCTTCAGATCGTATTCAGGAGATAAAAATGTTAAGAAATCTCTGTCTCTCTTTGCTTCACTGGGCTTATATGTTATCATTGCTTGAGGACCTACTTTTGATTAAATTTACAAGTTGTCAAGTCAAAACAAGAATAGAAACACAAACAACAATAGCATTTTCTATTAAATTATTGCCTGCACTTTCAAGAAAAATAGTCCTTATTAATAGGTCATCAGAAGGCTAGACTTGTGACTTTTTTCTCATAGAATGTGGATAAGGGTGGTCTTGGAAGGAAGAGCCATCTTAAAAGGGTTCTAGTGTAACATCTTGTGCAACCAGGCAAGTATGTTTGCTCCCACTGGCTTACATTGTATCTGAACTTTAGTTCAAATTAATATAAGAGCAAGCTTAATGATTTCTGTACTTAAGGAATCTATATTATTTTTCTGGTTTCTACTTCAAAAAAACCCCTAATATTTAAAATATTTCAGTGCTGTGCTTGGAGAACACACTCGATCAACAAGGGAGAAAGGGCTCTCCTGAGGGTGAAACTTTAATCATTTTGTTACATTTGTGAGTTACTGTGGTTTAGCATCAGTGATGCATGTTTGTTTACTTTAAAAAAATCTTATTTGGAAAACATAAAAGTAAAATAGTATTAACAGTGATAATGTTTTAGAACAGGAAAGGAAAGAAAAGCCCATAGAATCCGGTAACTATTTTTAACATTTCTCTAATTTTAAATGATTTAATTGGTACTTGAATAGTGAATTTTAATGAGTATCACAGATTGTTGACCCCTTCTTTTCTTGTTTCACCCAGCAAAGTCACCAAAAAAGGAACACCCAGGTGAGTAAGACTGTAGGAACTCATATAATTTTACCTGAAGCCAAGCCTGAGATGGGGGAACAAAGGCAATGCAGGGTGAAGGCAGGAAATGTGACCATCTCACTGTTTTCTAAGCTCTAGACAGAATCAATATCAATATAGTCTGAGGGGAGGGAAATCACATGCTCTGTTATTCATTTGTTGCTGAACATGTGCCCATGAACTAACAGTATCAGATCCTCTGAGAGGTTGAAACAATCAGAGTCTGCTCTCCCTCCAGAATGACTAAGTCAGAATCTACATCTTGGTAAGATCCTGTGCATCCATTTGGGCAATGTCTGAGAATCAGTACTGCTGGAAAAACACCCAGACAAATGCAACTTATGGAGGAGGGTTTATTTATCTCACAGTTCAAAGGTATAGTCCATCAAGGAAAAGGAACTCAAGGCAGTATGAAGATACTGATGACTGCTGGGTCTAGCCTGCTTTCTTTCTCTCTCTCTCTCTTTTCTTATTTATTTATTTTTATTTTACATATCCATCCCCATTCCCTCTCCCTTTCCCTGTCCATCCCTCCCTCCCACCTTCTCTCCCCGTGTATAAGTCTCCCTCTCCCCCTCCACGTGTATAAGAGGTGAAGATGTGTGTTACAAGATGTGAGTGTACAAGCTTTGTAAGCTGAAACTCTTGGAGAGTGTAGAGGGGAAGACTTGTGTATGTGCAAGGAATGTGCATGTACGCAGTCCAACATCACTTCAATTACTGTCTCTCAGCTGCTAATATTACATTTACTTGTATTTAGAATGAAGCAATGTTCTTTTAATATTATGTCAATAGCCAAGTGAGTACTGCTAAAGTATAGCATATCTACAGCCCCTTGAAATAACTGTTAGAATCTATATTTCCCATTCTTTGTTCAAATTTGTAATACTTCCTGAGATGGGCAATCTCATCTTAGGCATCTTTTTACTACTTCAATAGCATTATTTTCTTACTGTTATCATAGATTTTAATATGTTGGTATAATTCCCTTTTCCTTTCTGGGTTTTAAATCATCAGAAGATAGAGGATACAGATTCTCAAAAAATGCCTGTTGTAATTCCAAATAAACAATGGGCACTTGATAATAGTTTATTAGAATAGAAGAACATGAAATAGAATAATTGGTTCTAAAGTATAAAAACTGAGTAATTTTCAGATACATAATTTAAAAAAATGAAATAATAGCATGTTCCTTTATTTCATATTAGCAGTCAAGGTACTACAACTTAAAAATGGAATGTTTTGTCACATTATAGAGTGGAGCTCAATTATTCAGAGGGTGCATTCCTACAGTAAGATAGCAAACACATACTCATATTTATACACATATTTGGAAGTCAAAATAGATTATAAAATATGGAAAACATGCAGAAGTATACACAATATTGATATGAGCAACAGATTAGTGTTACTGCCATGTATTACCACTAACTACAAAGGTCTAGTTGTAATCAATATATGCATATCTCAAGGGGTGAATGCACTGCACCAGCTTACTAATACTTACGGATTTTCATTTTGTTTTGCTTTGATTTTATAGATAACATCTCTCTTTTTATTTATTTATTCAATTTAGGAACATTCTTATTTTGCATATCAATCCCGGTTTCCTTTCCCTCCCATCCTTTCATGTCCCCACCGAACCGACCCCCAACCCACCACCCACCCACTTCCCAAGGATGGTGAGGCCTTCCATGGGTGATCATCAAAGTCTGTCACATCATTTGGGGAAGTGCCTAGGCCGACCCTCATGTATCTGGGCTGAAAGAGTATTCATCCATAGGGAATAGACTCCCAAAGCCCTTTTGTGCACTAGAGATAAATAGTGGTTCCACTGTCAGAGATACCCTAGACTACTCAGGCCTCCTAACTGGCACTCACATTCAGAAGGCTTGGTTTGATCAAATGCTTGTTCCCAAGCTTTATGACTGGGGTCCCTGTGTTCTCACTTGGTCAGGTCAGCTATTTCTGTAGGTTTCTCCAGCCTGGTCTTGACCCCTTTGCTCATAACTCCTCCCTCTCTACAACTGGATTTCAGGAGTTCGGCTCATTGCTAAGGAGTGGGTGTCTGCTTCCATTTCCATCAGCTACTGGAAGAAGGTTCTAGGGTGGCATAAGGCAATAAATCTCATTATAAGGAAAGGGCATCTAAGGCAGCATCTCTTCTACTGCCTAGATTCTTAGTTGAAGTCTTCTTTGTGGATCTCTGACCATGTCCCTAGTGCCAGATTTCTCTTTAAACCTATAATAGTTCCCTCTAGTAAGGTGTTGAGATAATGTCTTTCTATGTACTCTGTCTTTCCTGAAACTCACTATGTATACAAGGCTGGCCTCAAACTTACATAGATGCCCTTGCTTTTGCCTCCCAACCCTTGGATCAAAGGTGTGCACTACCATGCCTGGCTACTTAGACATATTTAAAGAAAATAGGAAACTCCCAAGAATCTACATGGATAACACCAGCTAAGAATCCAAATAATAATGGATACATATACTAAACTGGCCTTCTCCTATGATCAGAGAACCTTCATCCAGTAGCGGATGTAAGTAGATGCAGAGATTCACAACCAAACATTATTAGCCTGAGCTCAAGGAATCCTGATGAAGAGAGGAAAGAAGAATTGTAGAATCCAGAGAGGTCAAGGACATCACAAGAAAACCCATAGAAACACTAACCTGGGCTTCTGGGCACTACTCACAGAGTCTGAACCAGCAGCCAGGGAACCTGCATGGAACCAACCTAGGCCCTCTACAAATATGTGACAGTTGCATGACTTAGTCTACTTGTGGAACTCCTAACAATGGGAACAGCAGTTTTCCTTAATATTTGGCTGGCTCTTGGGAACCTATTGTTCATACTGGATTGCCTTGTTTGGTCTTAATATAAATTAATATAATTTATATAATATAATCTTACTGCAACTTTATATGCCATACTTTGTTAATACCCATGTGAGGTCTACCACTTTCTGTATAGTAAGAGAAGAGTGGATTGAGGGATGGGGGATCAGGAGAAGTGGGAAGGGAATGGGAGGAAAACAGGAAGGGAAAACTGCTCATGGTTGAATTAAAGAAAGGGAGGGAAGGAGAGGGAGGGAGTGAGAGAGGAAGAAAGGAAGGAAGGAAAGAAATAAATAAAAGAATTACTGGATGATTTATAAAATTAATTTATGCTTTGGAGAAAATCATAGATTTAGGAAAATACATTTATCTAAACACAGAAGCAATCAGGAAGCCCCTTGATAATTTTTGAAGGTAGAGTAAATGGGGCATGATCAATTTCTGAAGGGTAAGTGAGCTCACCCTGTAGTGCCTCCCAAATCTTAGGGCTTTGAAATTCCTGTTAGAGCATAACAAAGAAAATTGCAAAGCTATATTTCTCCTCAGATTTGTTTTTCTTCAGTTTCCACCAATACTTGTCATCTTCCACATACTAAAAATCAAAGTTATTTTAAATAAAAGTAGACTATTAATTAATGAAGACCTGATTTTCTGTTGTTATTGCAGCTCCGAGTGAAAAACATGGGAAAACAAGTATGTTGAACAAATCTTGATAAGAGGAGCATATTTAGCAGCTTACTCATTTGCATTTCTTCTGCAGACCCTTCTAACACTGATTATAAGTCTCACTTTTCCACATTTCTATATGATTAATTGTTATGATGAAATAATATGCAAGATAACTCATCTGGCATTTTCTGTATTTGTTCTTGTGAAAATTTCTTCAGAGAGCATTGCTTTCTGAGTTTTCAGTTATTTAGATCATAATTTCTGCATTCAGTTACATATTTTTTCGCATCCTATACAATTTGTAACTAATTCACTTCCTTATGCATTATCTAATTAATTATTTAAGGATCCCAATGATTAACACTTGATCAATCTACTAAACAATTTGTCTACCATGACAGTTAAATTTTCAATGAAATGTAGCCTTCCTAAAATGTTATTGAAATTTATATTGTAGAATTTCACTTTTCTAAATTTTTATATCCTCAGATGAGGATATTTTTCTGTAAACTTATCATGACAGATGCTCAATGGCAGATTTTATAACATTATTAGGGAGAAATTCTGATTTGCTGCTCATTAATTTTTTATTTGATAAAATAGTTATTTCAGAATTATTAATAAATACTGTTATTAATAAATATTATGCACAATATAAGGCATTTACTTTTAGGAAAATACTAATTTCATTATGCTTTTTGTATAAGATGAATGGTAGAATATGTGATGCATACATTATAGAATGCATTTATGTTTTTGTTTACTGTTAATGATGCATGCATATTGATCCTGGTGCTGATATATAATGGAGACCTGTGTTTTATTTAATGTTTTAATTTATAAACAGCATATCATTAAGAGATATATCACAGAATAATCGAAAAATATTAGATAGCTTGATGTTATTTTTTTTTAAAATACAGAACACTGCAATTTCAATTGTTCACAAAGACATTTTTTAAAAAGACAGTAGTTTAGGGTTAGAGATATAACTCAGTAGTTACGAACACTTGCTGTTCTTCCAGAAGGCTTGATTTCTTGAGATTAGTTCCCAGCACCCCTATTGATTCACAGTTGCCTATAGCTTCAGTTCCAGGGTATCCAATGTCCTCTTATGCCATCAATGAACACCAAAATCATGAACACACACACACACACACACACACACACACACTTAAAAAAACGAAAAAGTAATTTTTCATGACCTATAATTTTGTTTATATTTTCATGCAAAACAGTAAGTAAATTTGGATGTAGGGCTAACTGAACTTTGTGTTATAGATTGTTTAGTATGCTAAGCCATGGAAATGCATAATCAAGGAAGTGCACAAAGTGAAACTGATAATTTTGCATTGCACATCGAAAACTTTAGGCTGAAAATTACTCAGAAAATAAACATTTCTCACTAGGAAATGTGACTTACAGATAAAAATATTCATCCACAAGAATAAAACCTGGAATTATGTCCATCTGTGCAGTACTGTCCAATCATATTTTGAAGAGCTAAGCGTCTTTTGCAGTAAACTAGTAAAGTAGCTTGCCAAATTTTTTTAACCCAATATAAAATTTTAAAAGAGTTAGTATGCAACCCTTTATAAGATTGAAACCTTTGGTCTTGGCATGAATATTATTCTTCACCACAAAATTATTTTAAAATATTCACAAGCTCTTGATTCTTTAAATTATCTAATATAATTATGACCAGACATTTATCTAGGAGTTGGTCTTTTTTGATAATGAAATCATAAAACAGATTTTATACAGTTACTATAGACAGTCAATGGCCATAAGGTTAATGCTAAGGTGAAAATTCTATAAATTATGGATATTTGAAAAGTTTTTAACTTGCCAATATTATGTTGTACAGTTTGTAACTACTGGATTATCTGGAATAGGGTTTTATGTTACTTTAAATCATAAGAGTATATAAGACAGTTAGAAACATAATAAAATAACATAAAACAGGTATGTGATTCAATAAGATGACAATGAATTATTAAGGAAAGTGACACTGACAGAAGAAAAACTATGGGAAATTATTTTTCATTAACACTGAATTCATAACTAGAAGGGAGATTGAGTTAGTAGGGAGGAACCATCCACCCAGCTCCTGGAGAATAATTAATATCACTGTAGGAAAAACACTTATCGATTTGTAGTGGAGGTTGTTGTGGGTACTATGAACCTGAGAAAAGTACTATTCTCCAACTTTAAATGATATAGTACTACCTACGGGATCATAATGCCCCTACAATGTCCTGAGAAGAAGGTGGTATGGGGGAGAGTTTCTTGAATAACACAAACATGTCAATCCTATATTTAGACCTTCTGAAAGCTGATATAGATTCTTTTTTCCAACCAGGTGCAAGCCCAAAACATCTCCAAACACACATTTTTTTCCTCCATGAAGTCACATGTGCTTATACACTTTGAACATTGAATATAATAGTACAGAGATTGACAATATGATTAGTTAACAGGTGTGATTTTAGAGTATTGCTTTTGTAACATATGTAATAACATTCATAGTAAATCTTCAAAAGGACATTAATTCACACCAATTACTATAAAATGTGAGGGCAGCATCTCTATTTTATTACGAATGGTCACACCAAACCTCAGTGTGTTGAAGATCTTTGGAAATATTGCTATAGTTAATTCTTTCCACACTTACTAATTCAAGGCCATAGATCACATAGTTCACATTACTTGAAATTATCCTCCAATCAATTGAGTTATGAACAAGAAATTTACCATCAAACATTTTTTACCCTCTGATTTTTACCACTGCACATATTTTTATATGTTTGGCCAACATGCAAAGGCTGATCCATCTAACTTACTTCAGTGTCCTGATATGTATTGTGAAGGACAATCTCCTCTTCTACTAAGCACTCCAGAATTATTTGGGAACAAGTGTACTGCACTGAAAATTAAGAGAATGTTGAATTTAGGTATTTATCATTGAAACAGTATTTAGAGGCATTTATATCCAGATATTGTATCATTTATTTGAATACCATTGAACTATCTCTGAAAAAAAATAAGGAATATAGTCTTACTCTTGTTTAATAAATTAGTGGTTGTAGATTCTCCTTCAGTAACCATGATTTCTTAAAAAGTTAATAGGCTTCCAATACCAGGCATGCAATTTCTCTTGTTGAGTGAATATTAAGTCCAATTACAGAGCCATTGGTTACTGCCGAGGTATGTGTGCCACTACCACAACTGTAAGGATGTCATGCCATGCTGGTCATTGATGTGATTCATAGGCATCAGATGTCTATGAGGATATTGATTGTTTCTTATTGAAAAGTTTTCATGATACCTTATGGTGCCATGGAAACTAGACATCAGGGAGGGAAACTTCAGGTCAATTTCTAGCTCAAGAGCCCTCTGGATCCTGTCTCTGCAGTGCATGGTGTCTTCAGCATAGGGATTTACTTTCCACCTCTTGGTGGTAGCCAGTGACAAGAAGCAGGTTGTATGCTTTGGGAATAACTTAGACATCTCTGGCCAACAATTCAAAAGAGAGCTTCTCATGTCTGGTACTTAGGTTTGTGTTAGGCAGTCTTTGGCTCTTAGAAGAAATTCCATTAGACTAGATGAGAAAAGTTAATTAAAAGTTCATATACAAATGGAGAAACATATAGATATTTTCTTGAAATGCAGTGAGACTTTTTAAACTCTATATGAAAATTTCAGGACATAAATTTATAATCAATGTATTTTATAATGGTAAAATTAAGATCATTGTCATTAGATAGTATAACAAGTGATAAATATATAAAAATATGACAATAATGAACAACCTCAAATAATGAGATGTTTATAAAATGAGATGAAAAGCATTACAAAGATTTATTATTTCATCATTATTTTCTTCCCCAACCCCCACAAATTGTACAAAGCATTGTCTATTTTCACTTTGAAGTGGAATATTTGTTCTAGGAATAATATTCCATATTTTATCTTTAGTGCAGGTTCCTTACAAGATATTCAGATAACACCCTCACAGCAAAAATTTTGCCTTTAAAATGGTTACCATTTCTTGAAGCAACAATTGACTTGAATGTTTATAATATTTTAACTAATACTAAAAGCACATACACTATCAGCTTTCTAGATCAAATATTCTTCATCATATACATAATTGAAGACTGACCAAAAAACGGCATTATATATTCTTCCATAACATTCATAAATCACTTAAACTGTGACTATATACACATACTTTAATATCACTTTCTGAGGAATAAGTCACTTTTTATTGCTACTACTTACATAAGAATACAATTTTGATGTCACAGAGTTATATCTTGAAAGGGAGTTTACAGAGGGTTAATAAAAGAGCAAAAATGACAAAAAGTATTTGTAGTTTAGCTTTCTCTATAGCTTGCTTTTCTGCTTCTCAGAAACTATCTGCATTTTAAACTTTGCTTGTCTGTGTTCTTGCCTGACTAGAGCACTATATGTTATTATTCTGAAAACTCTGATATCTGTTGCTTATTCTTCAAATAACTGAATTTTCAGAAGCTGAACGATCCAAAGAAGAGATTGATGCTGCCTCAACCAAAAAGGGTAAACACAGCTGATATGACTATAAATTATTCTGAACCTTCTAATTTATTCTTTGTGTAGTGTGGCAAGAAGAGCTTTGTCTACTTAGTCTGCTCTTTTACTGATAGAAACAAATGTTGCATGATATTTGTAGCACCTACACTAACCATGTTTTTTTTTATTTTATTTTATTTCTCTAATGCTGTTAGTCCTGGTCCTCTAGAGCTATGAATTAATGTTTGCAAGTATATTCAAATTGAAATACAGTTTTTGAAAAATTTTATAAATATGTTGCTTAAACTCAATATGATTTCAGTCACCCATATGGCTTTTGGACACTACTTTAAAAGATCAGGTATTGAACAAATTCAAATTTGCCTGAGAAAACTCACATGAAAATGTTCATTTTGTATGACAGTAGTATAAGATCAAGAAATATATTCCGTGAAATGCTGACATAGGGCAGTTTTCCTTTGAGAAGCAAAATGTGCAGTTTCAAGAGAAGTAATTATAACAATGTCTTTAAAAGTATCTCATAGAAATATTTTTTGTGACATAAACATCATAGGAATATATTTATTTATTTATTTTCAGTTAAACTTTTTTCCTTTTTTTATTAGTTTTCTTATTTTACATACCAGTCCCAGTTCCCCCTCCCTTCCATCCTCCCATGCCCTTTGACCCACCCCCCCTCATCCCATTCCCCACCCACTCCACAGGGAGGGTGAGGCCTTCCAGGAGGGATCAACAAAATCTGTCAAGTCATTTGGAGTAGGGACTAGGCCCTTCCTCCTGCCTCTAGGCAAAGGGAGTATTCATCCATGGGGAATGTGCTCCCGAAGTCATTTCGTGCACCAGGGATACATTCTGGTTACACTATCAGAGGAATAGTTAACACGCCTAACCATCATTATATGTTCACACTCACAAAAATCTACATACACACCCTTACTCACATGTTCCACTAAAATGACATTACTTGTTTTTATAAAAATGACTTTATATATGTACATAAAAATTTTAAAACTATTAGAATATGCATGACACCTCTATACATGCTTCTTCTAACATTTTATATATGAACAAATAATTTGCCATATCCATTAATACATTTCATACATTGCTGTTAGTTGGTGCATGTTCTATGCATTTGTATGTACACATATACATACTTATATAATATTTGTTGGTGATTGTATTATACTTAATTGACATGATTTTACCATAAGTGACAGAAGCCTAAATTAATATAGCTTTATGTGGTATCATATTTTGAAATTGGCATGTCTCATTACTATTGTGTGATGTAAATAAATGCAGTTGTTTTAGAATGAGGGATATCATGGTATTATGAAAAGGCTAAATGTTTAAACAGACAATAAGAAAGTAATCTGGGAATAGATATATGGATCTCACATGCTGTAAATAAACTCAGTTTATTGATGGATTTGAAAGCAAGAAGGAAAATGAAGATAAGGTGTAATCAAATCAGTAGATAACAATGAAATCAACACTGTGTCCAGAAAACAGTAGATACTTTTCCTTTGCAATCTTATTGCAGATAATCATCTTAGTATAATTATTGATTGTGGGAAAGAATATTATAATGCTTTAAAAAGCAAATATTAAACTACTGGCTATGGATTCATGCATGTATTGAGGCATTTTACCTTAAGTATTTAGGGGATAAATACAAGTATTCATAATTTGCAACTCAATCTTCTACAAATCAGAGTAAATAATGATATGAAGTCAAAACCACACTACCAGCTATGAAACTCATCAGAGAAAATCATGAATTAGCCAGGCAGTAGTGGCACATGGCTTTAATCCCAGCATCAGAAGGTAGAGGCAGGCTGATCTTGGTAAGTCTGAGGCCAACCTAGTCTACAGAATCTGTGACAGGACAGTCTCTAAAGCTACATAGAGAAACCATGTCTGAAAAACATTTTTTTTTAAAAAATTAAAAAGTGTTGAATTTATAACTTGGCTAATATTTTTGTTGGAATGAGCTTGCTCGGTAAGTTTTGAGAGACAAGTGACAAAAGTATAATCTACTTTTAAATATAGGACATTATAACCAAATTCTTTGCTATGTAATCTTATATCTGAATTATTGTCCTAAATATGTTCTACATATTGGCTTGGCAAATAATGGACGATTTAATAGAATCACATGATACTCCAAAGCTATCATGAACATACTCAGGTAGGAACTTACATAACTGGCAAATTTACAAAACAACATTAAAGCCGATTTCCACATATGTTAACTAGTATGCAAATTTCTTTTTCTCTCAGATGTAGCACGTTTGTCATTCTTTTATGCCTTATGGCATCCACTATAGAATCGCTCACAATGAAACAGAAACAGAAAATTGAATTAATGGGTGTTTTGTTTACAAGTTGACTTAGTACACGATGGAGTGAAAACTGTTGGTTTTATGATTGTTACAAAATTAAGAATAATTCAACTACAATTTCATAACTAAGCTAAAGTGTACTAATTTATAGGTGGTGTGGATTACTTAAGCATATATATCAACGTTGATCACATCTTCCTTTGCTTTTTCTTCTTCATTCTTTATTGACCCCTCCTGTCTTCCTACCTCGATCACTCTCCCTCACTTTTCCTTTCTTCAGAGGTAGTTCCCAATGGATATTTTTATTTGCCTGATGATTTCTTTCAAGTATTGTTTGACATGATCATTACACCTTGCATTTGATTAAAACAAAAGCTGGACCTCTAGTTTAAGTGAATTCCAGTACAATGCTTTGACATTCACCGCGCTGCATATTCTTTCATCAGGAAGTAGCATCCCTTGAGAGGCTCCAACGAAGAAACACTTCTGTTTCCAAAATGAGTAAAGCCAGTGGCAGACTCATTTATTCATTTCAAAGTTGCATTTTCCCCTTTGCAACTCTCTGTAGAGTTTATTGTGATGGCATTATTGATTTCTGCACTGCTTCTTCATCTGGTGGATGTTCCAATTCTCTGAAGATTCTTTCTCAAATCAGTTACTTCAGCTGAAGGCACTGAGTTTGTATGAAAATATTCTGCTCATCTGACACTTAGCTAGGTAAACAGCAAATCTTAGACTGAGAGCAATAAATCTTAAGGAAAACATGATTCATGGGTTACAGTGCTTTAAAAGATTCCTTTATCGGAATCTTTTGGCTGCTTGTGATGTGGGATGGGTTCGTTTAATATTTAAATGCTTCTCAAGCATAGTGGCACCTTCCTTTCAGTTGATGAAGACACAGTTTGAATTTTAAGGTGCATCTGGTTGACATCTGTAAGATACTGTGACTCAAGCAATACCCTGGATTGTAAGTCAATTAATCATAGTCATGTCAAGTGCATTTCTTTGTAGCTTGTTTATATTATTAAAAAAAAAGCATAAAGGAATAAAGCAGAAAAGAGTGTGGAAGAATCAGCCTGGAGACGGAAGGGATTACTGCTTCTCTTTTCTGATTCTAATTCTTTAAGATTAGATTTAAGACAGATTTCAATCGCATTATAGAGAGATGAGAAACATTTTAAAAGCAGTAGAGAAGAGCTTGTTTAGATATTTGATACTGAATGCATTTCCAAAGGCTTTCATGTGCAGAATAAACATTCCAGGCTGACATTCTTATTTAAACCTTATCTTTGCTTTGCAGCTATGTACGGAAAGAAAGAAGAGAAAGCCAAGACAGTGGAGCAAGGTAAAAAAAAAAAGTGAAGCAGGTTGACATTATCTTCTTTAGAAAGAAAACAACATGAGGAGGAAAACACTGGACACAGACAGGCCGAAGACAGTAACCTTTAAATCTTTTGCACCATAGCAATGTCCTTGCATGCTTTTCTGGACAGGGAGAATGTGAGGTGACTATGTGGCCTTGTCTTTCTTTGGTGTATCAAGCTTTGAGTATAAATTCAGAAAGGAAGCCTGTACTGACTGCTTCATTACACCAGCGGAGATGCTGAAGAGGATTAATAATGCAAAAATGAGCTAGTAACATGTAGATACTTTTCTGTTTGTTTGTTTGTTTGTTTTGTTTCAATACCACCTCACGGATCACAGCCCAAAGAATAAACATAAAAAGTAGTTTATATTGCTTTAAGAATAATTTGTTTAAGTTAAAATACTGATACAAATGGTAGCAAAAGTTATTACACTTTATATGATGACTGTGCTTGTTGATTCACCCAAAGGGCCTGAAAATTTAATATTATACATCATAAAGTCATGAAGAATTTATATATATGTTAATGTTGTTTTACTACAATATCACTCAGTATATAATTTAAAATTGCTCTTGAACACTGTCTTTTAAACATTGCGAACAATAGTGTGCTTATTCTTGCAGCTCAACTAAGTGAAGAGATTTAGAGACTTTTATAGTGAAAACAACATGATAATTATATTGATAAAGTGTTTCCATTTCTCTTTGGCCTCCGGGTAGCACGAACAATTGTTGGAATCAATGTGAAACTTCAGACTGCTTTGTTTGGGCGACAGTGCCTACATTAGTGTCTGAAATACAAAGCACAAACAAGGTAGTGTTTCAGTTTGTTCATTTATGCAGCTTTCCATATTCAAATTTCTTAGTCAAATTGAAGACAGGCATTCCCAATCTGATTCTCTGACACGGCACTGTGTAGCCCAAATAAAAAAAAATCATATGTCTAAAGGGTACAACCAATTATAAATTCCCAAATTGCACATATACTTATTTAGATCTCTTTTCTCATGAAAACCATTTTGATAAATTAGCATGCATTAGTTTACTGAGGAGCATGGTTTTCTGTGTGCTAGACGTAACAATGCTTATCATAGCTTGTTTAGGTTCTTGCTTTTACTTTTATTCTTCTTTTTTTTTTTTTTTTTTTTTTTTTTTCTGATTCCGGAATTGACCATAAGTTCTTAATCATGCCAACCAAATACTGTACCAGCCTAGCAGGATGTTTAAAATCATTACAGCTTGTCAAAAGTAGACAGACTAGAGAGTAGGGCAGTGGAAAGTTGTACAACACTATGACAGCAATGGTGCCTAGCGTGACCCATGGGACACTGTTTGTTTCTGGAAGTGAAAGTGTCACTTTTATTAGCCCATTAATGTTCTCTGGAATTGGCAATGGCTCACTCAGGTGTGAACTTCCTATTTCATATTATTTTCATTGCAATTTTATGAAAATTATGTTTTATTCATGAAAGCTTTGGATTGTAGGCTTATATAAAACAAAGGCAATTGATTCTATAATAATTGTAAAACGGTTTTAAATGTGTTTTATGATAATTTTGAAACAGTTTGAAGTTTGAAGTTTAAAGATGACCTCTCATCTTTTAAATTATGAACATAAAAGAAAATAGTATATGTATACTTATTGTCCTTTTTTGCGGTAGTATGTTTCTGCCAAATAATTTGTGAGAGAAATAGGTATTTTTAAGACATGAATAAAGCAGAGAGATTGCATGTGAGAAAAACTCCTGCCTTTGATCTATGTGTTGCATGATAGAATCCTAATATTTATTCTTAAATGGATGTTTTAGAACTCGGTTTTCATTTCTCTCCTCCATAGTTTTAGCTAATTTCAGAAATATCTATTATCTAAAATGAATTTATAATACATTAAACAACTAAATATCATCAAAGACACCTTTTCATTAATTTAAGTTTTAACCTGTGGATTTCTTTAGGGGAAACATCATGGTTTGTGTAATTCTTATGAGGTTTTCAATGTGCTGTGTTCTCTAAATCTAACTGTGCACATTGAACTGATGGATGTAGGTACATCCCAGCTATGCCTGAATGCATTAACTCAACCCCACTTTATATTGGGAAATGCAGTTTTGGGAAAGGTGGAATTAATTTCTGGTGAACCTAATTTAGAGAAGGAGATACCATCACATACAAGAAAGGGGAGACTATGAAGACTAAGATCTACAGGACTCCAAAATTTGCTATTCTATTTTTTAGTTTATAATGTATTATGTTACTTTTATTTTTCTCAAGCATATCTTATGTTTGCTAGATTATAGATTTGAGGGTTAACATTTTGTATAGCCTTATACTTAAAAGCCATTTCATTAGGAAGAGACGCACAAGGTTGTCTGTAGAAGTATCAGAATGTCTCTCAATAAATGTTTTTCAAGACTGATAAGGCTGTGCTTATGGGAGGAACCAGTGTGCCAAAGCTAAAAATGTTGAATGCATTGAGCTGCCATGCGGAAATGCATCATTATAATTCATGTACCCTGTCTTGGGAGAGTGCATTGTGGTTCAATGATGTAATACGCATTGCTAAAATCTACTCACTTGTTGATATTTAATTCATCAAAGGTGAGTGTTTTGCTGTTCCTTTTTTCCAAATAGACCTTCAATGTTAAATCCCTGTCTTTCCAACTTTCTCCTCCAAAGGAAATGACTGATGTGCTTTTCTTAGTACTAGCTGAACGAGGGAAAACAGTTGTTCAACAGAAGCACTGTGAGGTACAGGAAGAGAGCAGTTAAGACAGTTATTTCAGGTTTCAATAATAAGGTTGGAGTAAGCTTTCTGAAATGGGAAAATAGTTAAAAATTAATCATTTGCAAATTGTTTATATTCACTCTTATGCATGACATTGAGGCCTTGTAAGGTGTAAGGTTTTTCCTGCTGGCCTGGACCCACCGCAGCACCAGCCCCAATTAACACACTGAGACTCTGTATTTGATATAATGCTGTTGCCCAGTTACTAGTTTCTTATCGGCTAGCTCTGTTATTAACCCATTTCTATTAATCTAAGTGATCTTATCTTATGGGAGAGAGGGGGCCGGTGGTTCTGCTCTCTCCAGTTCTCTCCATGTTGACTCCTCCCTACTACTTCCTTGAATCCTCCTTGTCTCCTAGTCCTGCCTGTCTTGATTTCCTATTGGCCAACAGTGCTTAATTCATTAACCAGTATGAGAAACATATTTACAGAATGACATCTCCCATCAGAGGTCTTGTTTAGGTTTTGTTCTAAGAGCCTATCACTGGGGTCTGTCAACTGTGTGCTCAATAAATATTTGTCATTTAATAGCAAACATAGAGAAAATGTCAAAAAAGGAGTATTAGTTGATCTGGATTTCAACAACTTGTGCCCAACACACTGTGAAACTAGAATAATATTCTATAAGTCAAAGATCTAACAGAGATGGTAGGCAATACTTAAGAAGTCAGATTAAATTTTCACCTTATCTATTTAAAAGAAGAAATAATAGAATAAATTAATTATTATTTATCAATTCTATCACTCCTCATATATTTTTGGTTGGTTCTTATTTTTGAGAAGTCCTGTGTGGCCAGGTGGTGGTGGTGCATGCCTTTATTTCCAGCACTTGGGAGACAAAGGCAGGCAGATCTCTGTGAGTTTGAGGCCAGCCTGGTCTACAAAGCAAGTTCCAAGACAGTCTGGACTGTTAAACAGAAAAACCCTGTCTCAAAAAAATGGAAAACTAAGTCCTGTGTGATCGACAGGCATATGGACAAATATAGAAAGTGTTATCGAGTTTATTAATTGCAAGTATGTTAATGTGAACTTCTTAACAAGGCAAAAGGGAAGAGAAAGTTAAATAGTTCTTTAATTATGCAAAGTAATTTGCCATGTTTGGTAAAGTATACCTTGTCCTTGCTTTTACAACACATTTATAAACTTAGGAAACAATAAAAAGATAGTATTTTTGTCAAATGAAAAATTTCTGATACTCTGATACAAAGTTGTCAAGTGGAATATTTCTTACATTAGAATAATATTATTTTATGAAAGGCCTGTTCTAGAAATTCTCTTATTTTTATAATACTTCAATGAAAATCATGCTTTATAATCTTAAATATTTATGTATAGTTTGGAACTTCAAAGTAAATTTAAAAGGGATATAACAGAATTATTATGTATAATGTTTCATCCTCTTAGAAAATAAAGATGACCTACAGCTCAGTTGATTTGAAACATGAATTTTTTAAGAACAATATCTGATTCCCAGTTAACCAACAACATACATTTGAACATAATTACTTGTTGTTTTATGAATGGTAAAATATGAGAGATACATCAAAATGGTATAAAAAATTTCATTTTCCTCTAATAAGATATTCACTTTTGCTTTAAACTTAGAAATGTTTCAGAATTCATAAGCAATCTAATTTGTATACATGTGAAGGATATCTGTCTTTTGTTGGGTTGGATGTGATTCTGTAAGCAATGTTACCATGTTTTATAAGAGCCTTTAAATTTCTCAGGACAATTGTTGGAAAAACAAGTACATCGTATGTGAGTTATTATGTTTCTCTGTCTCAGTAGATACTCTCAGTCTTCATGCATGCATTTGGTCACTTTTTGAAAATATAATGGGTAATTATTATAGATCTATTCTAAGTTGTAAGTGACTGCTAAAAATACCCAAAGCAGTGATTTCCTTGAGACAGTCCTACTTATTTGAATGATTGTGTTTATATTGCCAGGTATACTAAAGTTATTTATTTACTTTTTAAAAGAAGCAATTTAACGTTTAAAAATGGAGTAAAAATTAAAAGTTTAGTTGACCCAATTGTATTTAATGATTTGTGTGATGTATAATTGTAATATAACCAATTTGCATATGTTGATTAAGTCATGTTGTTGACCCTCAATAAATTTTAAATGATAATAACAAGATGATTGATTCCTGTGGATTTCAAACCTTTAAAACACTTTTACTTCAATTGTTTAATATTTATTGAGCGCCCACAACAGATCAGGTGCTAGGTGGTGTAAGGGGCGCTTGATTAACTCAAAACAGAAGCTGGTCTACCAATAACACCATGCAATACATGCAAATGAGCCTGCCATATTTTTATATATTTTATAGAATATTTAGCAGTTCATCATTTTACATGCTTATATAGACATTACACTTCATTTTATCTTTATTCAATACTTTTACAATAAGTTTTTCTCGTTTGATTTACATAATCTATAGGAAGTTCATTTCTAGTTCTTGTTTTCTTGTTTTGTTTTGTTTTTGTTTTTACTTTGCCATTGTATACTCCATTATCCCTTTAGTAAACAAACAGGTCTAATTTCTACATGTCACAGCAGAACTCATTATTCAAGGAAGTTTGTATTTTCTTAGCTTAATTTTTTTCATATTACAAACTATCCTCAGTTCCCCTCCCTCTCCTTCTTCTACCACCCCACCTCCCCACTTCCTATCTTATATATTCCTAAGAGGGGATAAGGCCTTCCTTGGGGAAACCAACAAAGTCTGGGATACAAGTTGAGGCAGGACCAAGCCCCTTTCATCGTATCATGGCTGAGCAAGGTAACCCTCCATAAGGAATAGGCTCTAAAAAGCTAGTTCATATACTTTGGAAGGTCCTGATGCCATTGACAGGCTCTCCACCCACCCTTAAAACGGTCTGTTACCACATTCAGATAGCCTAGTTCAGTCCCATGCAGGCTCCCCAGCCGTCAGTGCATAGTCCATGTGTTCCCATTAGGTCAGTCAGGTCAGTTGTCTCTGTGGTTTTCCCCATCATGCTCTTGGACCCCACTACCTTGTTCATATGGTCCCTCCTCCCTTTCTTCAACTGAACTGCAGGAGCTCAGCACAGTGCTTGGCTGTGTCCCTGCATCTGTTTCCATCAGTTACTGGAGGTAGGTTTTATGATGCCAATTAGATAGTTACTAATGTGATTAAAGGGGAGGGCCCCTTAAGACACCCTCTTCATTATTGCTAGAGTCTTAGCTGTGGTCATCCTTGTGGGTTCCTGAGAATTTTTCTAGTACCCAGGTTTCTCCCTAACCCCATAGTCACTTGCTTTATCAAGACATCTCTTTCATTGCTCTATCTCTCTATGTCTCCCCCCCAACTCAGTCTTCTTAATCCCTCACGTTTCCATTCTCCCACCCCCTCTCTCCTATTCCCCTACCAGTTTACCAAAGAGATCTATTTTCCCTTCCTGGACCCTCCATGTGTGTCCCCCTTAGGGTCACCCTTTTTACCTATCTTCTCTGGAGTAATGGGTTATAGCCAGGTTATCTTTTGTTTTACATCTATTATCCACTTAAGAGTAAGTACATATGATTTTGTGTGTGTGTGTGTGTGTGTGTGTGGATTACCTCACTCAGGATGTTTTTTTCTAGTTCCATTCATTTTCCTGAAAATTTCAAAGTGTCATTGTTTTTATCATGGAGTAATACTCCATTGTGTAAATGTACTACAGAAACCTTGAACACATTGACACAGGAGACCACTTCCTAAATATAACACCAGTTTCACAGACTTGGAGAGGAACAATCAATATATGGAACCTCCTGATATTGAGAAGCTTCTGTAAGGCAAAGGACACAGTCAATAAGACAAAACAACAGCCTATAGAATGGGAAAATATCTTCACCAACACCACATTTGACAGAGGGCTTATCTCCAAAATATATAAAGAACTCAAGAAACTAGACATCAAAATACCAAATAATCTAATTTAAAAATTGGGTACAGCTCTAAAAAGAGAATTCTTAGCAGAAGAAACTCAAGTGGCCTGAAGACATTTAAGGAATTACTCAACATCCTCATCCTCAATGATCAGCGAAATGCAAATCAAAACAGCTCTGTGATACCATTTTACACCTATAAGAACGGCTGAGATCAGAAACACTGATAACAGCTTATGCTGGAGAGGATGTGGAATAAGGGGAGCATTCCTTCATTGCTGGTGGAGGTACAAGCTTGTACAGCCACTTTGGAGATCAGTATGGCACTTTCTCAGAAAATTTGAAGTCAATCTACCTCAAGACCCAGCAATACCATTCTTGGGCATACACCCAAAGGATACACAATTAAACCACAAGGATATTTGTTCAGCTATATCAATAGCAGCATTATTTGTAATAGCCATAATGGAAACAGCCTGAATGTTTTTAAACTTATGTCTCCCACAGTATCACCATCTGTCATGCATCATTTGATGCATAGGATTCAAACTTTTATTAGTAGCATTGATATCCAACAGTGAAGATAATTTTTGCCTATGAAATGAGCCACCAGAGCCAATGATGACGTTTGGAAGTGATGATGATACACATTAATGCCATTCTTTTCTTCCAAAACTTAAAGATATGAGCATACATATCAGATTTTCTCAAGGGCATCCTTCAAGACTTGCCTCCATGAAGCATCATTCTCATCATCTAGGAGTCTTAGTAACAAAAAAATTAGAGGAGATGGTAGGTAGATGGCTAAACTAGGTATATTGGTTATCACAACAAGAAATATAACTGTGAGTAAAATGTCACTCCCATATTGCATCCATTCAGTACCTTCTGAAGTTCACTAGTATATTTTCTTGATTTAAAAAAAATAGCGTTTTAGGTTCCAAAAGTAACAAACTCTTTATATCATTGTGTCTCTGTTTCACTTATAATCTTTAAACTCTGTCTTAATGTGAAAACAAAAGAATAAAAATAGAAACCATTTCTTCTTGCACAGTCAAATCTAATTAGCAAATATGAGGGAAATGTTATGTGACCTGTTTTAATTTAATTCAATGGCAAAGTATTTTATATTTCTTTTGAAAGTAGATGAAATAATTTGAGGAAACTTAAAAAAAACTAGCTGTCTGTGTTGCTTGTTGTTACTTGGGTAATTATTAGTCATTGTTTGAGCTTAATGGAAAGACTAAATGTTTCCATTATAGTGCAATGCTAAAATTAGAACAATTCTGTTATAAATATTTTTGATATATTTTATTTAAATTTGAAACAAGCTGTTTTACATGTCAGTCCCAGTTCCCTCGCCTTCCTCTCCTCCCCTGTCCTCCTAAGAACTCCCATTCTATCCCCTCTCTGCTCCCCAGGAATGGTGAGGCCTTCCATGTGCTCCAAAAGATATGCCAGATTTTTAAGCTTCCCCATGGAGGAAACGTTTAATAGAAACAAGAAGATATAACATTTTGAACATTTTCTACACCCTGGCAGCAGGTGAATGCTTCTTTCCCCACTCTCATCACAAGAAAAATTCCCTCACACATACTCTTTCTCCGGCATTGGCATTTTGATCACTATTAGTAGGATTTGGAATGGAGAAACAGAATTAAGTATCTAACATAGATATCAGAGGACGAAAAGTTTCAGATCCAGATAAAATACTCCACATGCATTTTCTTTAACTTCATAAAATGGATTGTATGGAAGGCTGAAGAAATGCATTATAGTCTATTACACTAGCACAGCAAGCAAATACCACCTTTTGATTGAAAGAGCAGTATCCAACTGCTCCTTAAGTATTTTTCTATTAAAAGCTATTTGTTTCATGCTAATAAACAGAAACCATATATTGGTTGTATCACTTTTTCCCCTTTGAACAGAAAGTCTGTCACAATGGCTACTCTAAATAGTTGATTGGTTAGAAAAGAGATTATCGTTGTTTTTTGGTCTTATTGACTTTATTTTTTTCCACAATAGTTATGTATTTATTTGCATTTAGTTTGTATGATGTACCTTCATATAAGTTAATTGGTTGTCAGCATAATATTC
The DNA here is from genome assembly GCF_943737965.1 of Phodopus roborovskii. Taxonomy (NCBI): domain Eukaryota; kingdom Metazoa; phylum Chordata; class Mammalia; order Rodentia; family Cricetidae; genus Phodopus; species Phodopus roborovskii. The sequence continues at coordinate 13,867,659 of NW_026125397.1, forward strand.
TGGAGTCAAAGTACAGAATTGACCTGAAATTTACAACCCTACTACTTTATCACAGTAAATGAAATCACACATGTTAAGTTAATTCAAGAACTAGTATGAATTTTAACAACATTATAGATAAAATGAACTTGTGTAATTCTTACCTTACTTTTTGATAAAATGCTAGTTTAAGTGTGTTGGAAAGTTCTTGAAATGTCAATTTTCAATTCAGAATTTCCTCCAGGAGTTTGTGTCAGTAAAACATTGCTTAAAAGAAAGTTCTTCCAAGTCCTGGGGAGCAAGCTAGTAAGAAGTGATCCTCTGTGGTCTCTGCTTCAATTCCTGAATTTAGATTCCTGCCCTTAATCCTGATTTGTTTTCCCCTGATGACTGATGTAAACTGTAAATCAAATAAATCCTTTCCCTTGCAAAAACAAGTAAGTTCTTCATCATTATAGCTACAAACATTTGAGATCATTTACTTGAGTTTAATACTTTAAAAGATAAACAATACTAATATAATCATGCAATGGTTGTATTTTCTAATCAAAAACCCTGAAAATAAAATTTATCATAAAAAATTATTCACTAAGTACTTTTGATTCATGACTTCAAAGAGAAAATATTTTATGGAATTTAGTGATAGTTATAAAATAATAACTCAATATAAAACTACCTCAAAATAAATTGAATATTATCCTGTTCTTATTAGTAACTTCTGTGACATTGGCTACTCTTGTCCTAGCTATGTCTACAAATCAATTATTTTATTAGGCAATCCTTAAATTGCCTTCCATTTTATGGGAAATCCATGAAAGTATATGTTTCTCATTGGAAGACAAATATCGAATATTTAAATCATTCCCATTTTTCTCAAATGCTTAAGAATATACTGAATTCTGGTTATGAGAACAGTCTATGCAAAATCAAAGAAGGAAAATCAGATTCAAATTTCAAAATGAAAAATATTACAAGGCCAGCAAGATGACTTGATGGATAATAGTGCTTGCTATGAAAGTGCGGAGATCTATGTTTTATTCCTCAACCCATGTAACAATGTAAAGAAACAACCCACTTCCAAAATTTGTCTTCTGTCATGCACTTGCACCATGGCACACACATATACATACACACATACACACAAAGACACACACACACACAGACACACACAAACACTCACATACACATACACACACATACACACATAGATACACACACTCTCATACAAACACACACACATATATACACACACACACAGACACGCACATACAGAAACACACACAAACATACAAATGCACACATACATACACACACACACGTACAACATATACATATAACTGAAAATTTTTTCAGTAACATAAAAATGAAAAACCTTCTAGAAACAATTTGAATAAAATGCTAATATTTAAAATATTTTCATATATTTAGTTTACAATAAAATTTCAACAGATATCACCAAAACTTAATATTGGATATTGAATAAACAAGATAAAATTTCTGTAATTTAATCGTGGGGGTCAGTAATAATGACATAAGTTATCTTATATCTATATCTATATCTATCTATATATATATATATATATATAGAGAGAGAGAGAGAGAGAGTTATATGTTATGAAGTAAATTATGAAAAATGCCACAAAATGTCTCTGGAGGCAGAAAACTGTAAGTGATATAGTGATAACTGACTGTTTTGACAAGAAGGCATTGGATACCATGTTCTTTTATTCAAACTTTATTGAATTAATATCATGAATAAAAAGAAAGGTGGAATGTGATAGTATACATAAATTTCCTGAAAAACTCCACTATGTAATTCCTACATCTCATAAACATATTCAGCAAAGTAGCTGGATACATATTAAAACACACAAAAATCCTATATACAAATGTCAAATGATGTGAGAAGGAAATCATGGAAACAACGCCTTTCACAACAGCCTCAAATAATCTTGGAGTATCTCTAACCAAATAATTGGAAGACTTGTATGATAAATACTTCAAGTCTTCTAATAAATAAATTGAAGAAGATGTCAACAGATGGAGGAAATTCCTGCAGTTATGGATCAGAACGGTCAATATAATATAAATGGCTTTTCTACCAAAAACAATCTACAGATTCATTGCAATCCACATCAAAAATCAACACAATTATTCACAGATATTGAGAGGATAATTTTAGTCTTCACATGGAAACACAAACACACACAAACACACACACACACACACAAATCTAAGATAGCTAAAACAATCCTAAATAATAAAAAAAAAAAATGTGGAACTATCAGCAACTCTGATTTCAAGTTGCACTACAAAGGAATAGTAATTAAAACAATTTTGGCACAATAATAGACATGTTGATCATTGGAATCAAATTGAAGACTCATACATAAAACAGTTTTTGAGCAGAACACTATTAGCATAGGAATTATTATCAAGTTAACAAATGGGACCTCATGAAACTAAAGAGCTTCTGCAGCCAAGATACCATCCTTCAGACAAAGCAGAAGCCTACAGAATGGGAAAAAAATTCACTGACTACACATCTAATAGAGGACTAATATCCAAAACATATAAAGAACACAGACGCTACATTTAAAGAAAATAAATGACCCATTTAAAAATGTGGTATAGATATTTTTTTAAAAGTCTCTAAATTGGATATTCAAATGGCTGAGAAACACTGTAAAAAATAGTCATCTTCCTTAGCCTCAGGGAAATGCAAACTGAAGCTACGAGATTTCATCTTTCACCATCAGAATGGCTAAAACTAACAAAACCAGTGACAGCTCATTATAGCCAGTATGTGAAGTAAGAGGAACACTCACCCATTGCTGGTAGGAGTGTAAAATTGTACAACCACTATAGAAATTAGTTCCTTGGGAAGATGGAAACTGATCTACCTCAAGATCCAGCTATACCACTCTTGTGTATGTACAAAAGGATGCTTCATCCTACAACAGAGATATTTGCTTGACCATGTTCATTGGGGCTCTATTCATAGTAGCCAGAATTTGGAAATAACTTAGATATTCTTCAACAGAATAATGAATAAAGATAATGTGGTATTTTACACAGTGGAGTATTGTCATTAAATATGCAGGCAAATGGATGGAGCTAGAACAAAAGTCATCCTGTATGAGTCATCCCAGACTCATAATATGGTATGCATTGGCTTGTATGAGAATATTAGCTGTACAGTCAATGATAGTCAAGTTAAAACCCATAGAACATAAAGTATGCGCAAAGTAGAGACCAAAGGGCAAAGATCGGTACCTTTAGGAAAGTGAAATAGAATAGACAGCTCTGGATGAATGGGGCCCTGGAATGGGAGGACAAAGTAGGGAGAAGGGGAAAGAGAGGTTGTAAAGGGAATACAGGGAGAGACAGCTGAAATTAAGGGCCATTTGAGGGTTAGAATGAAGGCCTAACACAGTAGAAAATTCCTAAAATATATACATATATGAAGGCGATATAAATGAAACTGCCAAATAATGGTGGAGAATGATTTTCAACTGGCCATTTCTTGTCACTAAAATGTTAAACTTTCCAGTACTGGCATAGGATTACTTCTAATTGATTTGTTGGCCAAAGGGACCTACAGGAATCCCTGCACAAACCCAGGCTGTTGCCAAGTTAATGGGTTGCTCTCTACAAACTGACAGCAAAGGCTCACTGACCATGGAGATGTCAAGCTGATGACTACCTAGAGCCTTCACTCCTATTTCCCCATGTCTTTGGTACTGGAAAGTACTCTACATGATCTCAAGAGAGAAACATAGACACCAAGCCAGCCACAAATCTCCATCTACAATGGTGTACTGGCTATATGATTTGTGGCACATAGATTAACCCAACAGTAACTGATTTGACTTGAAACCCACTCTGTAAGATGGAACCCGTACCTGACACTGCTTGGATTACCAAGAACCTGAAACTAGATAGGCCAGGAACCTAGGGGAAAACCAAACACTACTGTTCTATGAAAAGAATGTAGCAATAAAGTAATTCTCAAAGACATTCTGCTATACTCATAGATCAGTGCCTTGCTCACCCAAGTTCAGAGAAGCTTCTACCTGTAGGAAATGTAAACAAATATAGAGATCTACAGACAGATATTATGCACAAAGTGAGAGACCTGGCACACTCAGCCTTAAGAGGATTATTTCCATCAAATCCTTCCTTTCAGAACTCAGGGAAACCTGCTAAAGAGGAGGCAGGAGAATGAGAAATCCAGAATGTATGGAGGACATCAAGAAAACAAGGTCCTCTAAATCAACATGAGCAAAGTTTATTTAAACTCACAGAGATGGAGGCTGCATGCACAGGGCCTGACTGGGTCTGCAAGAAGTCATAGGTTATGACTTTCAGTTTAGTGTTATTATGAGGTTCCTGAATGTGTGAATGAGTGGGTCTCTGCTTCTTGTATGTTCTATTAGGGTCATTATCTCCTGTTGGTTTGTCCTGTCCAACTTAATGTGATCATATTTGCTGTATCTTGTATTTTATTTTCACTTAGAAGACATTCTTTTCTAATAAGAAACAGAGAGAGAGAGAGAGAGAGAGAGAGAGAGAGAGATCACAGATCTAGGTGGGAGGGGAAATGGAAAGGAACTGGGAAAAATAGAGGGAGGGGAAATGGTAGTGAGGATATATTATATGAGAAATGAATCCATTTCTAATAAAAAGGAAATAAAGAAAAAAAGGGAAAATGGAAAGAAAGGCATTGAACATTATGAGACAGTGTATAGCATGTCTTAACATGAAAGCAGATGAGAAATAAACATAAATAATTGATTAGAAATGGTGTGGAACACTAAAAAGTTATATGTGCCAAAGCATTGTGAACTGGTGTATGCTGACTGACAGATGATTGAATTTTTAAAACTATTTCTTATTCTTGTAGTTGCCCAACTTTGATTTGACATCTTTTGTTGTTTCTTAATCTTATTTTATTTTGTTATATTATTGAATGAATGAAAGAATGAAATCTAGGCACTAAAGTGAAGGTTAACAATTGACCTGTCACATATACCAGCTGGTATAGAAAAAAATCAGTCCTTACAGAAACATGTATCAGGTGATCCTGGGTTTATCAACCACTCAGGACAGGACTTATGTTCAGGAGACATTGAGCATCCTATAAGGTACTCCACAGTTTTTGTGTGTACTTCTGTTTGGTTACATTCTTTTAGTTAGTTTGCTTGTATCTGCTAGAATAACACTACATCTGAAAAACACCTTCAGCAAAATGTCAGGATACAACACTACCACACAAAAATCAGCAGGCTTCCTATATACTATAAATGCATACTTTATAATAAAGCAGGAATATAGTCTCATTCATAAAATCTCTAAGAAACAAAAAACTTTCAAAATAAATGTAAGGAAAGAAATGCAAGATCTGTAATGATTAAAACCTTAAAACAATGAAGAAAGAAGCTGAAGAAGACATAAGATATTGAACAGAACTTCTTTGCTTGTGGATTGTTAGGACTAGCAGTGTGAAACTGGCTAACTTATTGAAATCAATATATATATTCAATGCAATTCTCATGCAATTCAGCTCATTAAACAAGTTGAAAAATGAATCTTAAAATTCATAGAGGAACAATAATCTTCAGATAGTCAAAACAATCTTGAACAATAAAATCTCTGGTTGAGGAATCACCATTCCTTATTTCAATTATGCTCCAAAGATACAATGATAAAACAGCAACATAACTGAATAAAAAATACACACAGTGATCAGTACAGTAAAATTGATGACTTCCAGCTATAAAATCACATTCCTCAAGCTGCCTGATTTCTCACAAAGAGGACAAAATTGAACATTGGAAGGAAGATAGCATCTTATTTTTTAAAAGTTACTTTATTTATAAGATTGTAGCCTGTCGCTGTCCTCATACAGTTTTTTTTCCTTTAACTATTAAAAATTTTTTAATTGTTTTTTCTTATTTTACATATCCATCCCAGCCCTCTCTTCGTCCCACCCTATCTCCCTCCCACCCATGACCCCAACCACCCTCCCATCCCCCCCCACTCCACATGTAGGGTGATGCCTTCCATGTGGGGTCATTTAAATCATTTGAAGTAGGGACTAGGCCCTCCCTCCTGCCTCTAAGTTAAGGGAATATCTCTCCATGGGGAATATGCTCCCAAAGTCCTTTTTGCACCAGGGATACATCCGGGTTCCACTGTCAGAGGTCCCTTAGACTGCCCAGGCCTTCTAACTGAGACCCATGTTCAGGGGATCTGCGTCAGTTCCGTGCTGGATTCCCAGCCATCAGTCGGGGGGCATTAACTCCCCCTTGTTCAGGTCAGCTATCTCTGTGGGTTTCTGTAACCAGGGCTTGTCCTCCTTCTCTGAATCTGGATTCCAGTTCATCTCAGTATTTAGTTCCTGGTGTCTGCTTCTGTTTCCATCAGTTACTAGATGAGGGCTCTATGATGGTGGATAAGTTAGTCATCAATCTCATTTTCAGGGAAGGGCATTTATGGTAGCCTTTCCACTTTCGCTCAGATTGTTAGTTGGGGTCAGTCTTGTAGGTCTCTGAACATTTCTCTAGAATCAGTTTTCTCTTCAAACTTCTAATGGCTCCCTCTAATATGTTTTTTTTTTTTCTTTTTTCTTTTGTCTGTTCCTCCCCTGACTCAATCTTCCTAATCCCACTTGCTTTAACCTCCTCCCTTTCTCTTTCTCCTAGCTCCCTCTCCACTCTCTGCCCCCCTCCCATATGCTCAGGAGATCTTGTTCCTTTCCCTGTCTTGTGAGGGATGGGGGAATGTTGGCAGGCCGGAGAAGGGGACAGGGTGAGTACTAGAGTTAAAGTGTAAAATTAATAAAAAAAAAAAAAAAAAGGAGAGAAAGAAGTCTTAAAATTGGAAGGGTGAGGAGGTGGAGAGTACCTGGGAGTATATGAAGGGGAGGGAACATGCTCAGAATATATTTGTAAAAAAAAAATGTTTTCAATTAAAAATTAATGCTAAGAAAAAAAGAAGTTAAAATAATGCAATCTAAAACCTTACACCATAAAAGTCCTGATCTGATTTTATTTGTATATAATTAGGTATTACTTATATATTCTGAAAGAGCTAGACAGAAAAAACTAAAATGTACCATATGAATTTCTAGAATTCCAAGAGGCATTTTTGTTTGAGGTGTGATGGCCACTAGACTGAGCATGTAAAATAAAGCTCTACTCTGCAGACAAGCAGAAGAGTCTCAAAGCAGGGTAATTAAATATGATTTCAGTATTTAATCAAAGGAAATGGGCACCCAAATGACTTCAGGAGAAGTCTCTGAGTGGTAGCAACATACATCTTCCATACACCCCGTACCCATGATTGGTTTGAATTCTTAGACCATAGTATATGTCACATTTCTAAAGTACAAGTACACGCCGGTGTTTCTGGATCATTCCCAGCGCTAGAAGAAAACTTTTCAAGTTTGTTTGCAAAGTGGTTGGGCTGATTGCTATTTGTTATACAGTTGGAAATTTGAGAATTCACTAAGTCTCCCCAGTCCAATTATGTCATTTAACTTTCAGACACTAATACAATTTCCCTTGTTTACAGTGTCCTAACAAACATTTCACCAGTTTCCAAGGACTAACAGCACTTTGTCAAACAAACTTTTATCATGATTTTTAATTGTATTGTCATTCAGAGATAGAGGTTGTATAATATAAAACACAAAGATTTATAATAAAACGAAGTTTTTGCTTGTTATTTTGTTTTTCGAGACAGGGCGTCTCTGTATTGCTTTGGAGCCTGTCCTGGAAGTAGCCCTTTAGACCAGGCTGGCATCGAACTCACAGAGATCTGCCTGCCTCTGCCTCCTGAGTGCTGGGACTAAAGGCATGTGCCACCAATGCCCGGCTCAAAGGGGGTTCTGTAGTGAGATAGTCCTTCTGTGGCACTGACCACGCCCGTTGGGGGGGTGGAGCCATGGGCGGAAGTGACCTGTGGAAGGAGGTCGAAGGGAGACCAAGGAAAGGCCCTCTTGCTGGCGTGACTCGGACAGGAGAGGATCGGGTTGAATTTCCTGGTGTTCATCTGTCTAGGTTGTAAGTTATTTCTCCCTGAATAAACATCTATTCTGCCTATTTGTTTATCCTGATCCTTACTTAACCGCGATAGGGTTCTAAGACAAACAGAAAACACCAAAATGGGAATGTAGTCAAAAAAAAAAAAAAAAAAAAATGCTAATCTAACAGTTCTCAAACAAACATTAAAAAATATTTTAAGAGGCCAAATGATGTGTGCATAATGTTCTTTCTAAAGATGATTATATGGGGTAATGAATAATGAAAAGTAAGTTAATGTGTTTATTCATTGTTGCTGATTCCTTTAAAAACACTTAGATAATTGTTGTTTGGGATTGAAAGAAAATATACTTTTGCCAGGAAGAATGCTAATGTCACTTCCCTCTCATGATATGCCTTATGGTTTTTCAGTCTTGTGTCTCATCCATGAACCTTTTATTAAAATCTTATAAGAAGAAATATTATTTATATGCATTCGTTTGATCTTCTGCAGAATAGAATTAGAAGAAAAAAAAACACTTCAACTTAATTCTTTTAGTCATGTTCAGATAAAACATTGCAATTGAATATTTTTAGGTCAACCTGAATAATCTTTAATCCAGTACATTTTAAAATCTTCTTCTATATAGTTATTTTGATCACAGTCTGTGTATTTTATTTTTAAATAGAAATCAATAGCACATGTAATTTTAAATTACTGTTCCTATGGTATGTCAGTATGGGCTATTAGTATGTTTGAGACATGTAGCTAAAACATTAGGACTCAAAACACTAGTTCTTTATAATAAAACAAACAAACAAACAACAACAACAACAAAAAGTATGTACCATTAGGGAAACTATTTTTAACTTCTGTTTTTATTGTACTTTTGTGAAATAAGTTTGTGCACTAAGTAAAGGCAATCTATTTGAAGAACCAACAGGATCTGTGTGTGGTTGATATTTTTTTAAAAAAATAACATAATTGTAATTATATTAACAATTTTCATGTATCAATAGACTTGTTTTGCTACAATAACCCTCTTATGTAAGCTACACTTAAGGGTTCCTTTAATTGCCTTCTGAATTATTCTGTTTTGTGACATCTTGCTAACATGGAAAACATAACACATTCCAAAAGTTACATATCTCTAAAGATTTTCTTCCCTGTTTTTTGAATCTCAGATACTGGAATGTTATTCTACCGTAGCCCTAAGAGCTATTCTAAACTTCAAAAAACATAGTATACATTTATCCTCACTTACACAGTTAAAATGGAATATGCTGTTCAGTAAATTTTTTCTCAGCTAAAAATAATCTTGCAAGGATTTGCCTACCTTTCTCCATTTTAAAGGTGGATGTAGTAAATCCTTTCTGTGTCTACAAAGAGGCACGATGCAGTGTTTTTCTTCTCTTTTCTTTTTTTTTTTTATTTCTCAGGTGACCACTTTTTTCACTCACTATCTGATTTTAGTTTGCTTGTGATTCAACTAGAATTCAGAAAGAATAAACTAAATGATTTTCACCAAGGTGACTAATAAAATAGCAAGTAAGTGTCAGGTTAGGTTAAAGTTTTGTGAAATATCTGACTACTGTGTATGGCAGGGATTTCTCTCCGTCGGTTGGCAATAGATGCTAGCTGGTGGCTAAAAGCTCAAATAAGGATAGTATTTGGCCATCTTTACCTATGCTTTCTAGCATTTGGGAGAACTTGAATTTATACCACTGGGATTCCCAGAGATGGTGTCACTAGATTTTCAACTTGGAAACTGCATGACATTTCCAGAGTTGACCTTCAAGTTACAAAGTGTCACTTTAACAGCATTCCGTTAGTTACAAGTAACTTATGTCACCGTATATCTAAATGATGGATCTGTCCTGCCTAGGATTCTCTGTCTCATTGGTGAAATCCTCCAATTCATCTCTGTTAGTCTAATTTCCTTGTATCTTCCAAAATCTGCCTTCCTACTATGTGCCTAAAGCTTTTAGTATCTTTAATGATGAGGTTAAGGCAGAAAAATGTTAGTTTATGTGACTGGTATCCTAACTCACAGGCTTGAAAAAGTTATTTTAACTTTTCTTAGGTAGCAGAACTAACAAACTATACACATCCTGTAGGATTTTATGACTACACAGAACCTGATATTGTGTCATCATACTCAGCATATGATGCTAGTTTTCTTTAATACCCCCATAGTATTTTTTAAATTTTGTTTTTGAGTTATAATTTAATTACATTTCTTGTTCCCTTTCCTTCATCCTAACCCTCTCATATGTCCATCCATTCTCCCCTTCATGGCCTCCATTTTACTAATTGTTACTGGATGCATATGTCTATTTACATGTACATATGTCTCCCTAAATATGACCTGTTAGATCCATATCTATAACATGGATCAGAAGGCAGCTGGATATTGAATATCAATGAAGAGATCCTCCAATTCTTGGAGCCTCTATAAGCAGAACATAGAAAGAATCATGTGATAAATATCATTGGCTATTTTAACATTTCTTTCCTTTGACCTCTTCCAGAAATGAAAAAAGAAAAATCTGGGAAGAGTTCTTCGGTTCTGAAAGACAAAGGTAATAAAATGCATTTAATATAATGGCACAGTTGCGAGTTAAATTGTCTGAACAAGTACTTTGGGGTATTATCATCACACTTGTGAAAAGCAAAATTATGCAGGCTGTTTATGACATATATTTTTTAAAAAATCTAAGCATTTATAAGGAAGTAGTGGAGGGGAGGCAGGACTAATGGTCAGAAGGAGTTTACCTAACAATGAAAAGTAATATAGATAAGAAAATGAAAGTATTAGAAGCACTTGCCTCTATAGCCTCTGAATCTCCCTGTTCTTCTAAAATATAATAATTGGTAAAGGGTACTGTTGAAGCCCTTAAAATCATCTGAGAAAGAAAAATGATAACACTATGAACAGTCACCAAGACAGTGAGCAGAGTTCTGAATTCTCTTTCTTTATAATACTCTCAAATTTATGCTGTGTGCTTTAGTCCTGTCAGATTATCGTTGCTATTGTAAACATGAAGTTATTATTTAAACATTGTGTTTTTGGTTTCATGATAATGGACTACTTTTCTGTCCATCAAAATCCTAGTCTTATTTCAAAACAATAGTTTTTTTCATAAAGCATCAACCTAATTTATTGTAACTTTCCCTCAGCTTTCTCTCTTCAGAATTAATACACCAAAATTTTCATTACCTCAATTAGTTTCTATTGTTGGAAGGAGACACTATGATCAATGCAACTCTTATATAAGTAACTACTTATTGGGGATTTGGTTATAATTTCAAAAGATTAGACCATTATAATTGTGGTGGGGAGTATGGGGACATGCAGGTAGTCATGGAAGCTGAGAATTTTGACCCTCATCCCAGGTAGTAGGTGGAGACACACTGGGCCTGGCATTAGCTTTTGAAAGCTCAAAGCCCAACCCCAGGGATACACGTCCTCCAACAAGGATATACTGTAGTGGGATATTCACTCTGTCTCCTTCTGTGGCACTGACCACGCTCAATGGGGGTGGAGCCAGGGGCGGAAGTGATCTGGGGAAGTATGTCGGAGGAGGCACAAGAGAACACTCTCTTGCAAGTCGCTAGAGGAAAGAAGAAGGAGGCAGGAGGAATCAAGATGGAGAGTCTGGAGTCTCTCCCTCTCTCTCTCTTTCCATTCCTCTCTCCTCTTTCCTTCTCCCTGCTCCTCCTCCTATCTTCTCTTCCCCTTCCTCTCCCTACAGACATAGCTGTGTGCTTATGTTTCAGTGCACATATTTTGTAAATCACAATCTACAAAGACAGTACATTCCTTCTAATGTTATTTGAGATACTTTTGTTTTACTTGGCTTCTGTGTAATGAGGTTTAGCTCATGACTCATTGTTTACTATGTAGGGAGCTCAAGAGGAAGACTGGAACTTACCTCCAACACCAACTCTTCAGGTAGCATAACTATCAAAAATTTTCAATTTTTATTTAAGGACATAATCCATGCCAAATCCCAAACTAGTTTGAAAGAGGACTTGTAAAACTCTTTCCTGGCAATTAAAATATCACAGACTTAAGTTGGCATTGACTAGTTCACCAAGTTAACTACATATACTCTCATAATTTATGTTTTTATTCATAAACATTTACAAACAAATATCTAGTGAGACTTCTTCCTCCATTTAAAATTATCCATTCTTTGTAAAATGTCATCATACTCATTAGAAAACCACACACACACACACACACACACACACATATGTATATATATACACAATTATAAAATTTATAATGTTTTTGTACATGCTTATTGATTTAGAGTTATGCAAAGTGAACCTTCATGTTTTTTAAAAGGGTCACATTAAAGCAATAAAATGTCTTGATAAGATATTTTAGGTATTGTCTCAGAGAAAACAGTATTCCCTTTTATTTTTTCTTAGCATAATTTACCATTCCAAAAAAAAAAAAAATCAAAGAAAAATGTAATATCCCAGTTAACATTTGGGACTTTGAAAGTCTCCATGGTGCTCTCCTTCCTGGAGTGTCTCTTTGAAGCCTGCTGAGGAAGTCTGTCTGAAGAGGCATGAAGCAATCTCACTTATTAAAAAGACCTCTTACTTCATCTGTGTATTCCACAAGTCATTTCTATTATGAAGGAAAGAGAATTTCAGTATTTAGTGGTCTCCCATAGACTTTCCTGCACAGACAGTCCCAACCTGTGTGGAATCACAGTAAAATTCTAAAAATGCAGCATTATTACCTAAAAACCATTTGAGACCACATTCACAAGAGAATTACAACATGAATCAATTAGGCATTTAGATAAGAGTTTCATTGGATTTGTGTCCTTATGTAAGGACGAGTAGAGGACTCTTGCAAAGGAAGGTCAGTACACCATGCTGCCTTTGTTGCTGGATGAGCTTTTGGAATGGTGGATGCAAGACTTATACTTTCCCCTAATATCTCAGTACAGTTACAGGGAAGAGCCCTGCTTATGTGTCCTTGGCATCCGGGAAGCAGAAAAGAGGTTGTTGCTTAGCTTTCCTCTATCATACATAGTTTCTTTGTCCACTCAAAGCAGTCACTGTTGAGACTTCTGTCTCAATTATGTTTTGTAACCACTTTAATTTCATACCCACCTCCTCCTAGTAAGTAACACCCAAACCTGGAACTTGAAAACTTCAGACTACCACACTAGGAATTTGACCATACCATCATTTCTCAATTCATACAAAACAAACTTTTGCTCTGGAAGCAGTAACTTACCACCACCTCTGGGGAAAAAAAAATGAGTATACCTGGTGTATGAGTATACCTGGTGTGTTTCTTCATCTGTGGCTTTTGTTATCAGTTTTATACTCTGAAATATAGATGAAAAGTTGACTCTACTCATTTGTAATATTGTCAGTAACAATATGAATATTATTCCGCCACCAAGTACATTTTCAAATTTTCTACATATTATTTATAGGTCTAATTAATCTCCTAGGAAACATTTTATATCAAGGGCCTGATGATTTCTAAATTTTCTTTTAGTAAACAAAATTATATACATTTTGGGGACATATTATGATTTTTGATACGTGTTTATCATGGGGAATGTTAGATCAGAATTATTAGCAATTTCTTACATTCGTGGTAACATTGAAAGTCTAAGGAGTTTGAAATTCTGCATTATAAGATGCATCAGTATTTATCACAATCATGCTCCTGTGCAGTAGAGCAGTGCTGCTAATCTTACCCATCTAAATGAAATTTTCTACCTTTTATTAGCTATCATCATTTTCCTTGCCAGCTACCTCTCCCATGGCATCTGGAAGCCATTATACTCTGTAATTATTGACCCTTGTTGATTGATTGTATGTATCAGTGAGGTGTGGGGTCTTTATTCCTGTATCTGGCTTCTTGCACCCATTCTTGGCCTACTCTTAGCCACCTTAACAGCATATTCTAAACCATGACTAGAGGGTAACTCCATGGACCATGGCTATCATTGTATACTTAGAATTCCAACCCCAAACCCTGAAGTACGAAGGATAAAGGGGGTAGCAGGATAGGTGTCATATTTTTTCCATTTCCATTGCATACACGTTTTCTTTATTTGCAAAGGACTTATTGAGCTTTAATGTTACAATAAATAAATAAATGGAAAATCTTATTTACTCTCAGTGTGTGAATGTCTTGCTGGGGAGGAATAGTGATGTGCACAGCATTTTCCCTATGCATGTCTGCGTCCCGTTTTATGGAACAACAACACTGGATTGAAGTTTGTGGAGGGAAGTGCTTATTTTTATTTTTATTTTACTCCAACAGTAGGCTACAGTTTAGTCTTGTTGCTCCATAGATAAAACTGGCCTATGAACAAAATCTTCTTTCAAAAGTTAATTTAGTAATCTAAAATACTCCATTGCATACGTAATAAAGTGTTTTTGCTTGAAGAGGTATTTTGCTTTAAAAATCAGAAATAAACAACACTCAAAGAAAGAAACTTATTTAGTGTTAGTTAAATCCTTTGGAGAAATGTCCAGGTGCTGTGCTCCTGTGTGTTATTAAATTCCTAATAAATATGATCCTATCCTATCAAATGCCTGCTCTCACTGTGTTTAGTGCATATAAAATTTTCAGGGATGGGAAGATCCTATTTCTGAAGACAATACCTATGCAAGTCATTGAGCATGGAGCCGCTGAGTTGTTGCCTACACTAACGGGTGTCCCTGGTACTCTACATACTTACATGAAGGGAAGATAAACGTCAACCCACCTATAAACTCTTCACTCTTCTATACAAAGTTAACCTGCTGTAGTGAGGTAGTGGCACAAAGATGGAGGGAGTAGCCAACCGACCTCTAGTTGGTTTTGAGGCATAAGATGGAGCCCATTCCTGACCCTGCTTCAGTACCCAAGAATCTGAGACCAGATAGTCCGGGTAGGTACCTAGGGGAAATGCCATGCAAATACCATGCTTTCGCTAAATAAAATGACTCCTGATGACATTCTGCTATATGTATAGATTAGTGCCTTGCTCGGCCATCATCAGAGAAGTGTCCTCGCACAGTACATGAGAACAAATTTAGAGACCCATAGATGTAATTTCAGATTAATTTGGACCACTACATAAAACTCACACTCTTATCCACTCTTACCCATCTAACTGACCCTATTATTTATATTATTTTATTAAGAAAACTTTTATGTTTTCAATTCCTGTTCGGTTTACACCTCTTCAAGAATTTATCCTCTTCTCTTGTACTCTTTCAAATATCTTCTTTCTCTAATCTTATAACTGACAGCCTAGCTAGTTCTTTCTAGTATGGTCATAAGCAACAAGGACAGGGTAAGACAAAATTATCATACTGAAGAAGATGCATTTAAAATTATTATTATTATTATTATTATTATTATTATATTTCAATTCCATATAAATGCACCTTGAAGACTGGTCACTATCATATTCCACATCCCTCCCACACATGTCTACCTGTTCCTCTCCCCAAAAATCTCTCTCACACATTCTTATCTATTCATTTTGCTTTATGATCCACTAATTAAGCAGTTTAGACTGTGTGCCTGTGGGATTGAAACTATCCACTAGTACCTTTTGGTCTTACCTCATATCATTCACTACTAAAGACAGTGATTTTTTTCCATTTCCCAGTCTACTGACACCCAGAAGTTTAGAGGTGGAGAGTGTGCCCTTCCTGATCATTGAATGATTATCGATAGGGCCAATATTATGTGGGTTTGGTGCAGGTAACCTCAGTTGCTGTGAGTTAATGACTTATAAAAGTTATGGTAGTACTGAGAATGGTCTTTTGTTTCCCTTAAGTCCATCCACCTATCACACACTTCCCAAAACCTCTTGTGTAATGTTCCTTAAGTCTTAGAGGGGTGGTATAATTTACCTATTTTTGGCTAAGCTGATAATGGTGCTTGTTCTTTTCATTTTTACCATGAGTCTTCAATTCCCACTGTTATTGTAAGGACAGGCCTCTCTGATTAAGGCTAGGATCATCATATGCTATGAGTGTAAGGGGAGCTAGCAACAATCAGGCTGTTTTGTATTTTTGACCCTAGCATAATGAATCAGAACATCAACTATGCGTCCTTGTGAACTTTACCTTATGTTCTGGAGTTATTTTATCTTAAAACTATTAGCAAGGGATCTGCTCTAACTTGAAGTTATTTTGAAGCTTTGTTTTAGCTAATGATACGCAATTGCCTCTTTTCAGCATTAAGAGAATTAGAGCTAGCCTCGCTCCTTGACTCGGGTGCTAACCTTAGCAGCTCTCCTAAGGTGGAACTCATAGGCCTTAACTTGTGAAATTGTCCTTGTATTTATTTTTGTTCATCAAAACTCTGTATAGGCTATACTACTATTATTATCAAAATAGACAGAACAAATTAGGGAAAGGTCATCTTCTTCATAATCCACAGGTTAAAAATGCCTAGTAAAACAGGATGTTTCCAAGAGATAAACACACTATATTTCAGGCAGTGGAAGTCTCCCCACATCCACTCACACCATGCTAGATACCAGAGAAAGATCGCTGCAGCAAACTTGTAAAGGTACAGCAGAAGCAAAAGACATTCTGAGATCTGCAGTTCTATGGCCTTGACACAATGAGATTGGCCCATCAGAGATTTTCCTTCTGGTGGCTGACACCTGGAACTCCAGTTGACACTCACTGACATTCTGATGTGGCCAGTGATACTCAGAAAGAGAAAAGGGGATGTGAGAGGTAGGGATTGCAGATGAAACAGAAGGTTTTAAATCATGGGTAAACAGATAACTGGAATTTATACAAATATCTTTAACATCTAGATAAAGATTGCAGTTTGGAACATAAGTGTAAATAACAAAAATTTACTAAAAACATAGGTAATTTGAGTGAAAAAGAAATTACTTTCAAAGTGAATAGCAAAGATTTACTAAACAATGGATAATTCGAATAAATAAGAAGTCATTATCCTCAAAGTGACACTAAATAGCTTTGCAGATAGCTTTTTCTGCATATAGCAAATTGCTTCAGATGATAAAATAAGGGAGAGATGTACTGAAGTTGTTCTATTCTGAGACAATCATGATGTCATTGAAAAACTGCACCAGAGTCTAACCTGCCAGGGAGTCTTGATTTAATATGAAGGCAAAAAGTGAGAAAGATTTGTGCCTTAGGAGGGAGGAATTGAGTTCATCTTTACTGAAACACTGAAGGTGTTAAGCACTGACTGAGTTGTGCTAGCATTGACTTCAGGAGGTGGCATAGCAATGTGTGTCCTCACGGGCAGTTATTGCTTCGATATCTACTTTGACAATCCACTTCTCTCCTCATTTTTATAGCAAAGTATGACCTGAGAGATGACCTGAGTTGCAAAGCTGGTACAAGGCTGAGAGATTTATCTGTATTGTAAAGAGGAAGGGAGAAGTTGACGTGATAAAATTTCCAAAGCATATTCTCGAAAAAAAAAATAGGGGAGGTCAGGGCCTTGTTAGGAAGAAACAAGTCAAACGTTTGATCAAAAGGAGCACCATGGTAGTCATCTTTGTCAATGACATGCAGTATCAGAAAGACATTGTCAGAAAATAAGGTTTCAGTAAACAATATAGCACAAGAATTATGAACGACAGAGCTAATCACTTAAGACTTTCATAAGATATCATAGCCTGTTAAAACACACCAAAATAACTCTCCAATAATCATAGTTATAATCACCTGTGATAAACATGAAGACAGATATTTAAATTATTTCTATAAACTAAAGTCCTCCAAACACCAGCATTGATTCATCAGCAATGTTCAACAAGCACGAAAACAAAGATCGAGAAGCAAAGTTCTTGTGTGGACAACAGTGAAGAAAATTTAAAACTGTTACTTCAGTTTGAAGATTGGACCACACAAAGTCTCCATGGAAGATATGGGTCATGGCTGGAAAGGGAAAGGCAAGACTTTGGCCTTTGCAGAGCATGTTGTCATCCCTCTGAAAATGTCAAGTTTATGTATACCCAGATTTGATGACAGTGAGAGAAGCTAACAAAATTTCTAGTACAAAAGCAAGCTATTCCTAAAGCTCAGCAATGGCTAATACAAATATTATTTATACATACACTCTCAATAACAGAATCAAAATCAATGTATAAAGAATATGCTTGTCTATGTATTCATAACACTATTTATGCAAATTGTGAAATGTCTTTTAAAACCCATGAAAAGAACATCAATAATTAATAGGTGGCTCATTTTTTGTATCTGGAATGCATTTCTCACACCTGTGAGATGGCTCAATGGGTGGAAATGCCTGCTGCAAAGCTTTATAATCTGAGCTTGATGCCTGGGCCCAAAATGGTAGAAAAAGAAAACAGACTCCTGCAAGTTGATCTTTGACTTCTAAAAGTGCAAAATTGAAAGATAAAAGACAATGTATTATTTCACTCTAAATTAACAACAAATTACTTTAAATATAAGATAACACATTTTTAAAATTTTCCTTAGAAGGGAAAGAGTAATGATTTAGGAAAGGATCTTGAAAATGAACAAATTGGGGAACTTATCTATCCGGATATGGTTATTTATTATAAACTTATTTTAATTAAAATTTTGTATTTAGCATGAGTCATAATGACTCTGAGAATATGTAATATTACAGAACTGCATATATGGAAATATGCACAATTATAAACATTTATAAACATTTATAAGTATATTCCTTTTTATATCTATTTTTCTTAAGTAGAGAGAGTCAAATGCTGCAAATACTGTTATTCAGTGAGTCCACTTTCCTCATTACTATCATAAGCTTCTTTCACTGTGTATTTTTTTAATGTCTTATCAGTCCTGTTAGTGTACTTATATTAACCTTTTAGAATTAATCCTTTTCATATAGGGCCATCTATTGTTTTTACAATTATGAACCAGATATAAGGTAATCCATACTTATGCCAGAATTCTTAACTTGGGTGTCATTCCCATTTATGTTTAACATATTCAAGATACCACTCTGAGAAGCAAAGACAAGTCTATTTAGGGACTTTACCTTTTAAAAGCAAAATGACCATATATTCGTTTGTCTTCTTAGTAAGTGAGAGTTGTACAATTTCTGAATCCCTTTAAAAGTTATTGGATATTTGGTTAGAATACACCCGAGTCATCTTGTCATCTTCAAATAACAATACAAGGGCTTGTTATTATTAAAGAGCTTTTGTACGACCTACGCTGTATGCAGCTTCTCTATTTGTATGCACACACTTCACACTTGGAAGCTTCAGGGAAAGAGATACGAATGAGACCGTACATAACTAGGCATAAAGGAAAGAACAGATGAAGTCAGGGTGACAGTATCAGAAGTGTGGTACACTGCACTTAGCATAAAGAAGACATGGAGGATCCTGAAGATGAAGTGATGACAGAATGAGGCAGGAACAATGTATGCCTTGATCTGAGTTGAACAGAGACAAAGCCACTTTGTTTTCAACGTCCACTCAGCAAACATGTCTGAGCATCAAACTGCTTTGGGTATCTTGCCCAGAAAATACTGCAGAATCAGGATTTCAGCATACCATATTGAACACCTCAGTTACAAACTGATGCTTTACAGATGCTTTAGAGATGTTCCTATCTGAGTTTATAGAGTAATTGCTTTTCCTTGTTGACCTCATTGCTTGTGTGATACATAAGTAGGCAAAGAGGGACAGAGAAGAGTTATGTGTATGGGGTCTGTGTGTGTGTGTGCATGTGTGTGTGTGAGAGAGAGAGACAGAGAGAGAGAACATGTATGTTAGCATCAGTAGTAGACTAGTAGCATAATTTCGTGTACAATCTAAGTGATTACTCAGATGATAAGAACACCATGATTTTTAGCATATTTATGAATATGACCCAAACTAAAATGTCACTGGTGTATTTTAAAATAAATTTAAATACTTATGATTTAACATTAATGTCAGAGTGCAAAAAAAATTAATAAAGTGGTTAACACATATTGAATGCTTAGTACCTAGGATCTGTTAAATACTTCATGTGTAATATTCAATTGAATTTCCAAAGAAATGTTTTTAATAATATAAAAATGGGAGTAGTGAGGGCGCCTTCCCCACACTTGAGGATAGTTATCTTGGTGGACCCAGAACTTATCTTCAGAGTCACTCTAGACCTGTGTCTTCAGCTGCCACAATTTCCAAAAGCCACAGACAAGAGCTCAATATTCTGAACAAATGTCAATAGACAATATTCCTTTGTATGAATATGTTTTATGATCTGCTGTTTTAATAGAAAGTCTTCCCAAGATATTATTACCTCTGGTGTACATGAGATAGATACCAACTTTCTACTAATACTCAGATTCCTTATTTCTTTTTACCAACTCAGTTTAAGAAACCAATCAATACAATTTGTGACTAAATGATTGACTCTATAATATAGGTGCCTCAGTGGCAAGACTGAGGTTATGTAATTACAATACTGACTGCTCGTAGTTTATATATATATATATATATATATATATATATATATATATATTTAGAAAATAGTATAGTTTACCTATATAAACTAAATACTATAGTTTACCTAAACAAGTTGAACTTTATTATACAGTTTTTATGTGTGTCATGATTAAAACTTTTAATTACATTTATAACAATAACAGTAGATAAAGGAAATTGTTTCCTTAAAGCTTTGGGGAAAAGTTATGCATTCAAATACCAGTTGTGCTGTTTATTGAGCAAAATGGATTTTAGATAATCCAGCCTCAATGCTGTTATCTGTGAAGTGGCCCAATACTCACTTCAAAACAACTGCATTTGGGTGTTGTATAACTTAATGATTATTTCATGATCCCATTTTTTACAAAGCATTCTATGAGAAGCAATTTTTTTATCCTTTTTATTTTTTTTTTATTTTACATATTGATCCCAGTTCCCTCTCCCTCTCTCCTTCTCTCCCTCCCTCTTTCCCTCTCTTTCCCCCTCACATGCACCCCTCCCACCCCACCCCCACTCCACATGTAGGGTGATGCCCTCCAGGAGGGGGTCATCTAAATCTGTCAAGTCATTTGAAGTAGGGACTAGGACTTCTCTCCTGTCTCTAGGTTGAGGGAGTATCCCTCCATGGGGAATGTGCTCCCAAAGTCCTTTTGTGTACCAGGGATACTTCATGGTTCCACTGTCTGAGGTGCCTTAGACTGTCCAGGCCTTCTAGCTGAGACCCATGTTCAGGGGGTCTGAGTCGGTCCAATGTTGGATTCCCAAATATCAGTCTGGGAGCCCGTTATCTCTTCTCTGTTCAGGTCTGCTGTCTCTATGTTTGTTCAGCATGGTCTTGTCCTCTATCTCTGCATCTGGATTCTTTTTCAGCTCAGTATTTAGTTGTGGGTGTTTGCTTCTATTTCCAACAGGTACTAGATGAGGGCTCAACGATAGTGGATAAGTTAGTCATCGATCTCACTATCAGGGAAAGGCATTTATGATAGCCTTTCCACCATTGCTTAAGATGTTAGTTGTAGTAAGTCTTGTAGGTCTCTGGACATTTATTTAGTTTCAGTTTTCTCTTTAATCCTATAATGGTTCCCTCTTTTATATCTGAGAAGCAATTTTAACAAAGAAAAAAATCCATCCACAACAGCTGAAGTATATATGACATTTAGGTTAGAACACTAAGATAATTAGTTAACATTATATAAATAAAATGCAGTAATGTACTTAATACACTTACTTGTGAGTGAATACCACGTACCAAATGCAAAGTATCACTGGTTAATATGATAGTGATCATTGTTATATTTTACTGCACATATAAGCCTTTTGTCTGTTCATGTGGTAAATAGGAAGCTTAGTGGTAAACAAAACAAAATAAGAGATTAGTGTTCTTTTCTGTGAGTATTTAAACAATAGTGTTCTAAAACCGATGAAGATTCCTGAATTTGTACTTTGAATCGGTAAAGAGGATGGAGCAGAAACACCTGAGCAAAGGTACTCTTGGCTGCCCAGTCACTGGCATGCATTTGGAAGCTATGGCCTGCCTCTTCTACTTCAGAGCACAGACAGTGTTTATGACATTGAAAACTCATTAATGAAGCTCCATTCCCCAGGCCCAACAGCAATTTATGTTTCATAAATGAAACCAACAGCCTGGAAAAGAGTGCCCTGTGTGAAAAGACAGCTTCTCTGCTTAGTGACTCTGCTCAGGGATTAGTTCATTTTAAGTCTCTGAAATTCTCAAAATGAAGAGCCCTGGTGTCAATGCTTTTTCCAAACCAGATACTGTATTCTTATGCATTACCAATAAATTTGAGGAGGAAAAATAGTGAAGAAAGTAAAAACATAAAAGCCCAGCCCCTGGCATCCAAGTCCTAATATGTTCACAAATCACAGTTTCTTCTTCTTTTTTTCCATGAAGCTTCCAAGAATCTTTTGACTACTGCTTGTTTTTTTAAATTTAATTCACTTTTTAAAATGTGCATTTGTGCTTTTCTATGGATGCTGACAAGTGGTCAGTCCTCTTAACCACTGAGCCAATCTTCAGCCCCAACTACTGCTTTTTAATGGATATTTGGGAGTTAGTTTCATTTCTATGGACATACAAGTCCTACTTGGGAACTACATTTCCACGTAACTCAAAACATATTTATCCACTGATCAAGAGTGAATCATAAAATGAGCTTTTATTATCTTAAATATGAGTGCTCTAAAAAGCAGCTGCTCACCTCAGCAAACCTCAGCTTCATCCACTTGAAATTCTGACTCTTGGTTCTGAACCAGCATCCATCTAGCCATTTCATCCCAGTCTCTCCAGATAATTATTTGTCTTACTGCAACTTGCTTTTAGCATCCTCTCTTCCCACTATACCTCCAGTTCCCTGATGTGAACATGATCTCCTAAGATCTTTCCTGAAGCAGAAACACTCCCTACCAGGCAACTGGCAACCCCAACCCTTCCCAAAGATCCAGAGAGAGCAACTGAAACCAAGGCCCAGAAACCCGATCAGCAAAGACAAGACACTGAATCATGTAGTCATCACAGTACCAGGTGCCAAGACACTAGTTTAAGCCCTGCCTGCTCTGCATAGTGAGTTCCAGGATGGCCAGAGCAAAAAATCTGACTAACGGATAGATATGTGGGTAGGTAGGTAGGTAGGCAGATAGATAGATAGATAGATAGATAGATAGATAGATAGATAGATATTTAGATCTTGTAAGAGACAGAGGGTTGGGTGATACCAAAGAAACAGTGCCTTCAAATACAAGACTGAAACACATATGAATTCCCAGAAGCTATAGGCAGTAGAGATGAATGCTCTGGATAGGCACCAACTTAACCTTCCCCATATACATTGAGATATGGGGAAATAGACATGAGTTCTAATACACAACTAAAAACCTATCTCCACTTGACAACTGTTCACAAAGGAATATTTAGGTTCTCCAAGGGTGTTTCACAGGTTATGTAAATCCACACTTAAGGGAAAGCCCCATGATCAGCAGTCACTGGCCAATGCAAAATGGACTCAAAGATACTTGGAAATATTTTTTGCTCATATTGCTATCTAACTGTATGCAAGTTAATTGTGATGCATGGGCTTTGGGTTTGGATAGCTGCGTGTTTGAGTGTTAAGTTAATCTCAGGGCTAATTTGCAAGTTCTACATAATGAAGCATTTTATTTAAGCAATGAAAATGATAAACACACTAGGATAAACCTTTAATGGAGATGGCTAATGTGAACTTGACACATAATCTTTGCTCAGTGAATACCATAATTATGAGGTCATGTTTTATGCTCTTTGAAGGAAGACAACTATTATATACTGTGAATCAGTCAGAAGTATTTGAGGCATGGACGAGAACCATAAATCCTAGACAGCTTGGTTTTATAGAGGATGAACCAGAAATTTAGAAAAGTAGCCATAATTGTGTTAACTAAGTTGACTCTGTGGATTTAGTTACACACTTTTTAAAAACTATGTACTTAAAAAACTATACATTTTATATTAAGTTAGATTTGTATAGTTCCTATATGAAACATTGGCTTGTGATAACAAAATAACAGATACCTAATCTCATATTTTATAATTAAATTAAAGCCAACTTAAATGATTTTGTAGAATTAGTGACAATAAAAGGAAAATTGCATTTATCTTTTTGAAGTTGTGAAGGCAACCACCAGGTGGCGCTCCATGAATTGAGTCGGTGGTACTTCACAGAAAATTGATTACATTTTTCAAAGAAAAGTAATGTACGCTTTTTTTCTGAGTATGTTTAACTAATTTCCTTTTTTGCAATAATTAGTGAATTTTTAAATAATAAAATATTGTTATGAAATACAAAACACAAATGATTTGACTAGAATGAGATTTTTGTTTTGGTTTGGTTTTCTTTTTCTTTCTTGAGTAATAGTGCTAGGATTCAAAGTATGCCAACACACCCAGTTTGACCAGCTTACAATTTTTGATAAGCTGAACATATATCTCTGTGTGTGTGTGTGTGTGTGTGTGATGTAACCGACACTGCTCATGCCATGATGTGAGTGCAGAAGTCAGAGGACAACTTGTAGAGGTTGGTTCTTCACTTCCATCACATGGCTCCCAGAGAACTAATTCAGATCATCAGCTTTAAGGGAAATCATCTTCAGTGGATGAGTTTTTCAATTAAAGAATATTTTCTTTAAGCAACTTTACAGTTTACTAAGGATCATATTGCATCAATATATGTGGCTATAATTGAAATTGAGAACTTGGAAAAAATGTATCCTATTAGTCCGCTTGGCACTGAGAACTGATCTAATACTTATTTTCATTCCTTTATGTGCTTGTTTGTTTGTCTGTGTCTTTCACCCCAGTACCTGAAACTAAAAAAGGTGAAAAGATCTCCAAACCAGGTAAGGGTGCTGTTTGTCACTTGTATAGGAATACATGGTCTTTTTGATAAAGGATGGTTTATAATCAAGGCAAAGTAAACCCTTCCCAGACATCAAGAAAACAAAACAAACAAACACAGCAGTCCACCTTCCACATGTATTTAAAGTTTACAAGCAATAAGATAAAACCAAAACAGCCTTTTAAATAAAACCTATGCTTTTTTGGAGACAGCTATTGAGCATGCCCATTTAATCAACTGGAACCATTAGCAACCACAGCTTCTCCTTTGCATACGTATTATTTAAGACCTCATCAATGATAAAAAAAAACGTCATTAATTTTAACTCATGCTCACAATTCTGTTGAAAATGTGTATCACTGTGATATGCTTAACATAGGGATATTTTACATTAGAAACAATTTTTACAGAGAAAAATAAAAAATAAATAAGCACGAACAATATATTAATAAAATATAATCAAGCAGGAAACGATGAGAACATAGAGCACCCTTGGGGGCACTACATTGTCTGCAATTGTGTTAATGATTATAAAAGTTGCAAACATGTGAGAAGACAGTATTTTCTTTCCAAAAGTTACAATCATTTCAACCTGGTTACAATATTAGTGAAGAGTGTTCTAGGATGCTAGATGATCAAAGCATTTCAATAGTGTGTCACCATCAGTAAAATTCCCTTGGAGGTGGTGCATTTAAACTCTCAGGAGGGATCAACAAATCTGTCAAGTCATTTGGAGTAGGGTCTCGGCCAACCTCCTGCCTCTGTGCTAAGGGAGTATCCCTCCATTGGGAATGTGCTCCCAAAGTCCTTTCATGCACCAGGAATACATCCAAGTTCCATTGTCAGAAGTCCCTTAGACAGCTCTAACTGAGACCCGTGTTCAGAGGGTCTGAGTCAGTCCAATGCTGGTTTACCAGCTGTCAGTCTGGGGGTCCATTAGCTCCCCCTTGTTCAGGTCAGCTGTCTCTGTAAGTTTCTGTAGCCTGGGCTTGATCCCATTTTCTTATCATTCTTCGCTCTCCGCAACTGGATTCCTGGAGTTAGGCTCAGTGTTTAGCTGTGGGTGTCTGCTTCTGTTTTCATCGGCTACTAGATGAGAGCTCTATGATGGTGCATAAGTCAGTCATTAATCTCATAGCCTTTCCACGGTTTCTCGGATTGTTAGTTGGGGTCATCCTTGTAGGTCTCTGGACATTTCTCTAGAGTCAGTTTTCTCTTCAAACCTATAATGGCTCCCTCAATTATGGTATATATTATTTTTTTGCTCTTGTCTTTTCCTCCCCTGACTCAATATTCCTAGTCCCATATGCTCTCCTCTCCTCCTCTTCTCTTTCTCCTAATTCCTTCTCCACTGACTGCACAACCCACTCCCAATAAGTTCAGGAGATCTTGTTCCTTTCCCTTTCTGTGAGAGAACATGTATGAATATCTTAGGTTCCTCCTTGCATCCTAGTTTTTTCTGGCAGTGTGAATTATAGGCTGGTGATCCTTTGCTCTATCTAAAATCCATGTATGAGTGATACATACCATATTCCTGCTTTTGTAACTGGGTTACCACACTCAGAATGGCTTCTTCCAGTTCTATCCAGTTGCCTGCAAATTTCAAGATTCCATTGTTTTTTTTGTTTTGTTTTGTTTTGATTTTGTTTTCTTCTGAGTAGTATTCCATTGTGTAGATGTGCGACATCTCCTTTATCCATTCTTCAGTTGAGGGCCATCTAGGTTGCTTCCAGGTTCTTCCTATTACAAATAAGGCTGCTATGAACATTGTTGAACAGATGTCCTTGTTGCATGAATGTGGATCATTTGGGTATATGCCTCAGAGGGGGATTGCCAGATTCTGGGGTAAACTGATTCTGATTTTCCTGAAGAACTGCCATACTGATCTCCAAAATGGCTGTACAAGTTTGCACTCCCACCAGCAGTGGAGGAGTGTTCCCCTTTCTCCACATCCTCTCCAGCATAAATTGTCACTGGTGTTTCTAATTTTAGCCATTCTGGCAGGAGTAAGATGGTATCTGAAAGTTGTTTTGATTTGCATTTCCCTGATAGCTAAAGATGTTGAGCACTTTCTTAAGTGTCTTTCAGCCTTTTTGATTTCCTCTATTGAAAGTTCTCTATTCAGTTCTGTACCCCATTTTTAATAGGGTTATTTGGTGTTTTATTGAGTAGTTTCTTGAGATCTTTGTACATTTTGGATATTAGTCCTCTGTCAGATGTGGGGTTGGTGAAGTTTTCCCAGTCTGTGGACTGCTGTTTGGTCTTGTCAACTGTGTCCTTTGCCTTACAGAAGCTTCTCAGTTGAGGAGGTCCCATTTATTAATTGTTGATCTCAGTGTCTGTGCTACTGGTGTTGGGATGGGAGGAGGGTTGGGGGGGTCGGGAGATATGGGACATGGGAAGGAGGAAGTGAGGGAGAGGGATCGATATGTAAAATAAGAAAAAAAATCTTTTATTTTGCAATACAGAAGAGCCTCTGTGATGGGAAATTTACTACAACAATGGTGGAGACACTATTGACTTCACGCTAGAAAGACATTACCTCACTGTGTTTGCCACTTGTTAAAGATGTGATTTAATTGGCTTACCACTTCTAAACTTCAGTTTCTTTGTCGTTTTCATGAAAGTGGACATACTCACTCATCAAGGTTACTGTATGCAAGAGAGGTGTTGTTTGTTACTTGAGTTAGCTTTAATCGGTGGTAGCTGTATTTAGAAAGGAGCCTACAATCAAGGTTGAGTCTCATATTGGTAGGAGGCCAGAGGCGGTGGGATGAATGGAAGATGGAAAGAATACAGCAATAAGATGCAGCCATAGAAAAAGGGTTCTTGAAATCCAGGCCTGTGGCTAAGGAACCAAAACAAAATTGCGATCCTTCAAGACTTGAGTAAGGAGTAAAGGAATTGAGTTATAACAGCACATATAGAAACATCTTGCAGAACTATTTGTAATTGTGAATCTGAGCCCAAATTCTTTATAATAATCTGAGCATTACATAATAAAAATAACCACAAATAGAAGTCTGATATTGACAAGATATAATGATCCTAAGATATTCCTGATAAATTATTTACTCTGTAGTTAAGGTTCCTATTGCTGTGAAGTGATACCATGACACAGCATTTGACTGGAGTTGACTGGAGGTTCAGTCCATTGGTAGCATGCAGCCAGATATGGTGCTGAAGAGTAGCTAAGAGTTATTTGTCTGGATTGGCAGACAACAGGAAGTGTGACACTGCCTCAGTTGGGCATCTGAAACCCCAAAACTCAAACCCACTGACACACGTCCTCCAACAAGATTACTCCTACTCCAACAAGGCCACATCTCTAATAGTACTAGTCTCTGGTAATGAAGTATTCAAATCTATGAGTGTATGGGGGACATTCCTATTCAATCAACCACAACTTTTTTTAAGGGTGGAAAAATTTTCATTTAATACCCTCTTATTTTTTTGTATAAAAAGTACAGTTTTACTTTTTTTCCTTTTTTATTTAATTCCTCCCCTATCATCCCTATGAAACATCAGCCCTCCCCTTTCTGATCTCCAGGGAAGGTGAGGCCTTCCATAGGGAGTCTTCAAAGTCTGTCATATCATTTGTGGCAGGGCCTACTCCCTCCCCCATGTGTCTAGGCTGAGAAAGTATCCCTCTACGTGGGATGGGCTCCCAAAGTCCACTCATATACTAGGGATAAATGCTGATCCATTACTAGAGGCCCCCTAAACTGCCCAGTCCTCCTAACACCCACATTCAGGGGGTCTAGGTCAGTGCTATGCTGGTTTCCCAGCTATCAGATTGGAGTCCATGAGCTTCCCCTTGTTCAGGTCAGCTGATTCTGTGGGTTCTCTACCTTGGTCTTGACCCCTTTGTTCATCACTCCTCCCTCTCTGTAACTAGATTCCAGGAGTTCAGTGTTCCAGGCTAGTGTTTAGCTATGGGTATCTGCTTCTGCTTCCATCAGTTACTAGATGAAGGCTCTAGGTTGGCATATAAGGTAGTCATCAATCTCATTAACATGGGAGGGCATTAAAGGTAGTCTCTCCACTATTGCTTAGATTGTTATTGGGTTCATCTTGTAGATCTCTAGGCATTTCAAAATTAATTACAACCATGACTAGTGTTCAATATGGAAAAATTCTTTAAGAATCATTAATTATTGGAATCCATTGAAAAACATTAATGGCAATTCATCATGTATTCCTCTAGGAATATGAATAGGATGTGTAGAGGGCAACATTATTCTCCTTGTATATGTATGAAAGAATATATGCACATGACTTTAGTATTTTTATAATTTCAAGGTCTCAAGCATGAGATGCTCCAGCAGGAATCATTTATGCAAGTTGCAATAATGAAATTGAACAAGATATGATATTCACATGGAGGGGAACCTATAGATCCTGGAAAATAATCCTAATGGCTTTGAATTCTCAAACTATAATCATGAGTGAAGAGGTTTGCAGTAGAGGACAGGAGAACACAAAAACATTATTTTAAAACAATGAAAATGGAAAGAGAAAAGACCTGGAAAGGGCTGCTTTTTGGAAAAGTAAACAATGTGGACAGGAAGCCAAAAGTGCTTTAGCAGGAAACTAGGCAATAAACAGTTCTGGGCTCCCAATGTGAAGTAGAGACCTTTTCAAGACAGAGTTGAAATGCCAACAGTTAGAACCACC
Source organism: Phodopus roborovskii (assembly GCF_943737965.1). NCBI lineage: Eukaryota > Metazoa > Chordata > Mammalia > Rodentia > Cricetidae > Phodopus > Phodopus roborovskii. Next base: position 13,897,204 of record NW_026125397.1, read on the forward strand.
GTCTCTCTCAGAAAGGTGAAGAGGCAAGATGACAGAAAAAAAAATGGCTATTATACTTGACAAATAAAGCTGTCATCCATGACCTTTGAGAAGATGCTTTCAGAAGGGCAGTGGGAGTAGAAAACTTACTACAAGAGTTAATGGGGGAATTCACCCATTGTAACTGAACACAGAGCAGCCAGCTCTGTCTCTAGTTTATAACTCAGGGAAAACAATGAGATTCTTACACAGGGAAATCCCGAAATATTAATACTTGCATATTTTCTTTAGGAAGGGAAATCCTAGGAAGACGGGAACCAATAAGCCCACAGAGAACAATATTAATTAGAGGTAGTGTTGGGGTCTATACTAGAAGTGAAGGGAAATATTTTAATTAAGAGGAAGAAAAATTTCCCCTGAGCTTTGAGGGCATAATGAAAGAATAGATTAATTTGGAAGAGTATATATGAGGATTAATAAGAAAGAGTGTTTATGTTTGGTGCTCTTTTTTTTCTAAAACATTTTGTGATGGTTACCAACATGTTTACAGCAAAATCTAAGATAGTATCTTTTCTCAACACAGCAACACCTCTAGGGACCATTAGGCAACATTTCCCAAACTTCTTTATTAATTAAACTGCCTTTATTAAGAAAATTAAACTATTTATGACATAATAATTGAAAATAAATCAACTACCAAAGATGACCAAATTTATAATACTTGAGGAACAGTAGATATGAGCTACTGATAGTGAAGGTGAATAGGATAGGTATCTTGTGGGGTAATTTATGAATAGTTAATTGTTACATTCAGGAGAGGTCCACAGTAACTGAAAATAGACTATTAAAAAGACATTTAATATTGTTTATCTTATAAAGATATTTAGTATTGGGTTTCTGCTGACTGCACACGGCATGGGCAAATGTTAGTAAAGGATACAGAAGTTCAGTTGTGGAGGATGAGTTTTGGAACCAAAGTTTACAAAACAGTTTTCATGGATATATCTAGGTACTCACCAGATCCACACCCTGAAAAGTGAATTACCTGTGTGATGTATCATGAGGTGGAATATTTAGAAATATCCGATGTTAGTGTCCTTAAAAATAGATCTCAGAGATTTACCTTGTTCTTTGTGTCGCCTAAATACAGAGCAAAAAGGACTTGTTTACCATTCAGCAATCCATCATCAGATATTTAATGTACCAGTCAATGAGCTCCTTAAACTGTGATTTACTTCCAAGTTTTCAAAATGTAACAAATACAATTGTGGTTTTCATAAGTATATGGTATTGTTAGAACAGCCAAAACAGATTAAGACAATGGCTGGAGTCAATGACAACAAAATACATGCTTAATTTTTTTCACAAGATTTTAACCTAATTATTAGTATCAAAAAATAACTCACAAAAATTCCATATATGAGGTGATATATATGTAAATTAGCTTGATTTGGGGTAAGTATTTCACAATTTATACGCACATCAACATCAAGACATTACAATCTATGTCAAATATATATACATACATATATGTATATATATGTGTGTATAATATATATGTGTGTATATATAAGTATAATTGTTTTCTTGTGAAATAAATTTTAAGAACTGTAGAGAAGGTTGAGAATCAAAATAGAATTTATTTTTCACAAAGGGCTTTGCCAAAATAAGAAGGAACTATATATTTTTATTAAGAAAGTAACAATTCACATGAAAACTCAAGTGTCCTATAATCATATATACAATTTCTTTACGTAGCTCACCTTGCTTAAAATCAAAAGCAGAGTCAGGGAAGGAATAGACGAGAGAGAGAGAGAGAGAGAGAGAGAGAGAGAGAGAGAGAGAGAGAGAGAGAGAGCATAAAAGAGGGAACCATTATAGGTTTGAAGAAAAAACTGACTCTAGAGAAATGTCCAGAGACCTACAAGACTGACCCCAACTAACAATATGAGCAACAGTGGAGAGGCTACCATAAATGCCCTTCCCTGATAATGAGATTGATGACTACCTTATCTGCCATCACAGAGACTTCATCGAGTAGCTGATGGAAACAGAAGCAGACATCCCCACCTAAACACTGAGCCAAAATGGAATTCATATGCAGAGAGGGAGGACAAGCCCACGCTACAGAAACTCACAGAGACAGCTGACAGCTGAGGAGCTAACGGGCCCCCAGACTGATAGCTGGGAATCCAGCATGGGATTGACTCAGACCTCCCTGAACATGGGTCTCAGCAATCTAAGGGACCTCAGACAGTGAAACCTGGATGTATTCCTGGTGCACAAAAGGTCTTTGTGGGCATATCCCTCATGGAGGCATAGTTACTCCCTTAGCCAGAGGCAGAAGGGAGGGCCTAGTCCCTACTCCAAATGACTAGACAGATTTAGATGACCCCTCCTGAAAGGCAACACCCTACATGTGAAGTGGGGGGGGGATGGGATGGGATGGTGGTCTGGGTGAAAGAGAGGGTGGGAGAGAGGGAGGGAGAGGGAACTGGGATCAATATGTAAAATAAGAAAAATAATAATAATAAAAAATGAAAAGCAGCATTTCTTCCATTTTCCTTTACTTTTGTTCTTTATTTCTGTAAGTGACTATCAGCATTTACCATCAGTTCCAGTGATTTAAGCTTCTCTGAGTCTCTTTACCCTTCTCTTTCTTTTAGACGTCATCATTCATGTAGGTACCACAGTCTGCATTGTCCAAAAGGTCCACCAATTTGTTTTCTACTCATTCTCTTTCTTGATTGTGCCTCTTACTCTTTTCATCTTTTTCTGAGGAAACTAGTCATTCTTGTGTTTATTGCTTAAATTTGTACCACCAGTCTCCCATAGTTTTATTTGCAAAATGGTACCTGCCGTGAGCAAAAGGAATGGTATCATGAGCAAGATACTAGGTTACTATGCTTTATGACTACCGCATTCCATCTCCCAAAATATGCCTCCTCTTATATTGATATGCTCACACACACAGAGAGAGAGATAGGTGTGATTTTATGCTCTATAACTACCTCATTCCATCTCCCCAAATATGCTTTCTCTTATATTTACACACTCACACACACATGTCACACACACTTGTACACACACACACACACACAGAAAGACACAGAGAGATGTGATTTTATAAACAGACAACAGCAATAAAAGAATTAGTAAAATAAAACACAATCAAAATGTATTGAAAATATTCACATTTTTGTGAACACAGACACACACACATGCACACACGTGCGCGCACACACACACACACACACACACACACACACACACACACACACACAAAATACAAGTTACTCAGGAACAATATCCAAAGCAGCAGATGTAAGACATCCTAAAACATGAAATATTATTTTTTGCTTACTTTTCAAGATTGTATTTAATTATAGCATTTCTTCCTTCCATTTTAAACTTGCCTCCAACCTCTCCCACATTCCTCTCCCTGCTCTTTTTAGATTCAGAGCTTCTTTCTCCATTGATTGTTATTGCCTGTATACATTTGTATATCCATATATACTCCCAAATATAACCTGCTGAGACCATATAATGTTAGATGTTTCTCTATTTTAGGGATGATTGTTGGCATCAGGAAACCAGTTAGTGTGCTCTTCTCTGAGGAGGGCCACCTCTGCCATACCCAGCTTCAGTGGATTTACTTTGTGATGGATTGAGGCCTCCTGGGCTTTCCCCCCAAAGTGTCTTTGTTGGTATTCTACTTGTTTCATTCATGTTTGGACAGCAATGCTGGTGAGACTTTACTAGCATAGTTTCTTATGTCAGTAGGAGACACAACCTCATAGCAAAGTCCCTGATCCTCTGGCATATACTATCTTGCTGCTCCCTCTACTGCAAGGGATGGGAGTGTTTTGGAGTGGTAACTGCTGGACCTGGGCTCTACAATTCTGCTTGATGATTGGGTGTGGTTTTCTGTGATTTTCTCCATTTGTTTCAAGGAGAAGTTTCCTTGAAGAAAGCCGGTCTCCAATTATATGTTTCCACAGATGTTTATGGATTCTTGTTTGGGTTTATGTTGGTTTAGTATGTTAGTGGTTGCTAATTGCCTTCTAATACCATAGCCACACTTGTATCGATTTGTTAGCTTTGTATCCCTCATGTTGGACAGGTATTCAGTTCAATTAGAGAGTCAATGGCTACCTCTGAGGTGTGTGTGCTATTATTCCACCCCTAGGGTTATTATGCCATGCTGGTCGTTGATGTGCTTCATAGGCGTCATATCTGGGTAAGACAGTTTGTTCTCTCTTTCCTTTGGAAGATTTCATGGCTCTATCTGGTGTAGTGATATATTATTTATGATTTATTAAAGCTTGCCTGAAGATTCAGAAAGCAGTTAGTCACAAGCTGTAGAAGTCAGGTGCACATCTTTAATCCAAGCAACCAGAAGCTAGGAGGTGGTGGTACACACCTTTAATCTTAGGACTCAGGATTAAGAGATAGACAGATCTCTGTGAATCTAAGGCCACCCAGATCTACACAAGAGTGAATCTGTCTAAAAGATAATTATAGCTCACACCTTTAGTCCCAATATTAGGGAAGTACATAAGACAGAAGCAAAGTCTCAGAGAGGCACTTGTTCTCCAGCCAAGCTGAGAAGAGGTTATAGTCTGAGGCTTGGTGAGGGCTCATAGAGACAGGATCAGCCCAATCAGCCCGAGGTAGAGGTAAGAAGCTAATGGCTGGCTGTTTGCTTGTCTGCACTTCAGCTTGAAGTTAGATACCCAGTATCATTCTTGGCTCATCTATTATTTCATGTTACTATCTGGTACTATTTTTGCTAGCCCTCATGGAGGGGGCAATCAAGTCAGTTTTAGTTAAAGGGCCTCGTGAACTATGTATGTATTAAATGGTGTCTTCAGCTTTAGGGATTTACCTTCCACCTCTCCTAGAGGGGGTAGCCAAGGGCAACAGCAATAGGAAGTATGTTTTGGGAGTCTCTTAGATATCCCTGTCCAACAGCTCAAAGGAAGCCTTCAAAACATGAGTAACTATTAACAACAGAAGTTCCAGAGAGGACACACGCTCTAGCTAGTGATGGGAAACAGAGGGTCAAACCAGGAGCCATAGACCTTTCAGCATTGCTAAGCAACACATCTGAAGTAGAAAACAGGAGTGGGTAATTCTAGAGACCCACAGCTGTTCAGCATCTCCAGGTACCCAAGGATTGAGCAAGGGGAAGGATCAAATACAGTTAAGAAAACTGAGATTAAATTTAAATCGTATTTTGAATTTGCTCATTTTAATGGCACATAGACTTTAGAACTAAAACAGATACCAATGCAAAATGTGATTTAAGGAAGCCACATGCTACATAAACATGCTGTTGCATTGTCACTTAGAGGTATTAAAAGATTTTTTTTATAGACCATTAGAAGGTTCCCAATGTTTTTGGATAGAGGACAGTACTAACAAAAATGTAAGATAACCCCTAGAATTCTGTGTTCAGACAATTTGTGGACATCAATGCCATATAGCCTGATCTGAATTTACAATAGAAATGGTAGATAAAGGAAATGAAAATCACTGTGTCATGTACATTTAGAGTGTTTAATCCTACACATTTCAACTGTTCACTATGTGTGAGGTGATGCTCTATGTATAAAAACAGACACAAAAGTTCTGTCCTCATATATTATAACCCATCTGTGTAGAGAGGAGAAACACCTGTGGGAAGAGAGTTTCTGTGGGACATGCATGTGGTTATATTTATCAGAAGGTAGAGAAAGAATACAGTGATAGCTCTGGATATTTCAACCTGGATATGCTGGCTAAGATTACAAGACATTCTTAACATCTCACAGAGCATGTGCAGAGGGAAAGGAGCAAGGACTAAGTGAATAACTTTGGAGGGCATTATGATTTAGGGGATGGGCAGAGAAGTGGATGATGAAAGGACTTTAAATATGTAAGGGAGAAAAAGGAGGCAAAAGGCAGAGTGTGTTGAATCAGAAATATATATTGTTTTTGGATCCTGAAGGAAATACTTTTAAGATGTTAAATGTAGCAGAAAGTGACAGCTAGATAATCACTGCAATGTTATCATTGGAATGCAAAAAAGGAGTCATTCATAATCTTAAGAGCGAGTTCTTGGAGCTTAAGGAAAAGAAATCAAATTGCCAGAGTCTGAAGCATCACTTCAAAAACTGAATGAAGAAAATATTGAAGAAATTTAAAGATACTATTACAAAATTTCTGACCCAAGAAAGATAAAGAGTAGGTATTTTCTTAGGAAACATTGTGGGAATAGGCAGAAGTAAAAGAATGGGTAGCTTCAGATGGTTCTCAATCCAATCAGAAACAAACACAGTTCTTTTCAACAGTCTAGGAGTAGAGTTTCATTAAAAGCCAATGATGTCACTTTTAATGGTAAGACATTTACTTAGGTCCAGATCCCATTAGGACATTTTATGGTTCATGTAGGATCATAAGCTATTAGTTTCGTTGTGAAAACGATGGTGTGTTCTACAGTATGAATAAGCTGATTTAGATTTTGCATTTCAAAGAACACTTTGTGTAGAATCCTAGTTTTAATTACTGGTAAACAACAGATTTTTAAAGTTAAGTACATTTTATGAAAGCCCTTATATCTAATAGCCTATCAAGGATATCAGGTAGTCACAAAGAAGTAAATTGATTTTCATTTAAGCGAATGTTTCTCAAATCATTATACTATGGCTCATCTTTTAGTATAAACACAGTGTCAAGTGAGGTATGGAACCTTGTAACATTTTATCTAAAACATTTAGGTAGGCAATTTGTAATAGTTTAATTTGTAAAACTACATGGCAATATCTTTCAGAAAATACCTAAATGAGAAAGACTGGAGTAATAATCACACAGAGTCACAACTAAAATCCCTGAAGATACATGTACAATAAATTCACATTTAAGAATTGCAATTTTAATTTTTCCATAATATTATTTATGAAAAATGTAAAAGTGTCAACTCATTTTCCCCATTTTCAACTCAGCTTAAAAGCTGACTAAATATGGTATAATGGAGCTATTTCAGTGTGGTGAAAGTAAACTAAGCTAGCTTTGTAACTTGCCATTTAAAAAGTTGATGGTTGGCTATTCAGTACTGAAAGAAAAACACAGCTTTGTAGACATACCACTTGCCAAAAAATAATTTCTATTCCAAATTTGCTGATTCCAGAGCAGCTTATATGAAAGACATTAAAAATTTTATAAGAATCAAATTTTATGTCTTTATAATTTTAGACATCTGGTTCAATTTGAAAATAAAAATCTTCCCTTTCATATTCTCGTCTACCTCACATTTTCAAATGATTTGCATTATATCTGGAGTTGATATGCTTTTGTAAGCTCTTTGAAAATGATAAGTACAACATGAAATTTCCACCAAATCTCTTTTCTCCAGGATTGAGACTAAACTCATATATAGGATTTGCTTTTTGTTGATAAGTGTGAGGGGCTGATATTATTAGGATAGTAGAAGTACTATTTAGGAAGTGCTTAGGAAGTACTAAGTGTTGACAGTGCTTGCTGGAGATGTTGATGAGTATGTTAATAACTGCAGTGGTATATCAATACTAAGACTGAGTGGAGATGTAGGTGAGTATATGAATAACTATAATGTTATACCAATGCTAATCCCTGCCTATATTTTGTAATGGTTTGGGCACCTTTAGTTAATTGATACTCTATAAATTATATATATATGTATATATATATTTAATCCATATTTAAATAAGTTATTTACTACTAATTATTTTTATGTCATCTCCAGTTCTTTGAAGAGTATGTCACAGGATGCATAGTGTCCACACAACTGATTTGATGTAAAGAATTAGGTCAGATCTGAGACTATGAAAACTGTAGGATGAGAACGACTAAAGTATTACATTTATTTAGTACAGGACTACACAATTGTAAGAAATTAAACCAAACAACAGACATCTAGACAATGTGGCACAATGTCTAAAGAGAAAGACATATCAGTTACAGGCTTTCGCTGAAAGATTTTCTACTGCTACCCTACCGTTCTGTCCAATCTTACTGCTGTTAGAAACAGCAGACCCATGAATCACATTTTCACTTGTTATCTACCCTGTAATATTTCTAGCTTCCATAACAGGAAGCGAAAATGCATTTACAAATTGTTTTAATTTTATTACATACATATACTTATATACATATATATTCATAAATATAACCCATTTAATCTGGAATTACATTAATGAATGCTTCAGAGATGACCATTTGGCGATGGACTATAGTTAATGAAAACAAGAGATCCTGAATTTAAAGGAGAGAAAAGTGGGATATATGGGGGGATTTGAAGGAGGAAAGGGAAACAAGAAATAGGTCATGAAATCGTAACTCAAAAATAAAAGCATAAAAGAATTCAGTTCTAGGCTAGGTGTTGCATGCATTTAATTCCAGCATGAGAGTCAGAGGCAGGTGATTCTCTGTGAGTTCAAGGCCAACCTGGGCTAAAAATTAATAATAATAATAGTAGTAATGATAAATAATAATAATTCCATTCTACTTATTGAAGGTTATTCTAATCACATGGATCTCCAGATATATGGAACATTTTCAAATAATTATCATTTTCCTTGATTTCTATGAATAATAAATAGCACTAGTCCTCACACAATTTCCTACTAATTCTCCAAAAGTGCTCTTCTGATTTTAAATTAATGGTAATTTATTATTTCAACAAAGTAACATTTGAAATTCTAGTAGAGCTTATAAATGAAACCCCCAGTATGTGAAAATACTTCCATAGGGAAAGTTAAACACAGCATTATTTGTTCTCTTTAAGCATAGCAGATATTTTATCACTTCTTGCCACTTATACTTTCTATTTATACGTCCTTTATTATAGTAATGTATTTAAATTATAGGATAATATTTTTTAAAAAATAAGCTAGTAAAAGTGCCTTCCAGTAAGGTATAATAAGATTCTGAATTGATTGAAGCATGGATTGCTCATTCAATAAATATGGTGTTCAATGTAGGTATTAATCTTCAAGCCAATTTAAATGATAGAGTGCTTGCCAGATGGCTCTTTTCAGGCAAGATGAATATCTCAGCAAAGCCAGCTTCTTCTGTATTTTTGAATGCTTCAGGCCTACATCTGAAGAGAAACACTCAAATTACAAACAAGGTGTGTTAATATCCCCTTACACTAAACAAACTTCCACAGTAACAGAGGAAGTAGACTTCCTTAACAGCAATAATCCTGGGAGGAGTGTCCAAATCCCAAAACTAATATTCTATCTTCCCTGAGAAGTGTCAACTGCCAATAGATCCTGTTTGTTGTATAGCCTCTTATCAGTTGTTTTTGCTAACTATATTAAGTCAAAACTTGTCATTTTGATCACATTATGAGAATTTTCTTAATATGTAAATGTAGATCCCTTATACTTTTGTGATCCTGGTTTCACATGTTATGATATAATTTGTGTGTAATATAAAATATTTTGATTCATAACTGTTTATTTTTTGCCTTTTTTATTTAAATTTGAAACAAAGTTGTTTTACATGTCAATCCCAGTTCCCTCACCCTCTCATCCTCCCCTATCACTCCTACCAAACCTATACCATTTCTGCTCCCCAGGGAGGGTGAGGCCTTCCATAGGGAGTCTTCAAAGTCTGTCATATCATTTGTGCAGGGGTTAGGCCCTCCTCCATGTGTCTAGGCTGAGAAAATATCCCTCTATGTGGGATGGGCTCCCAAAGTCCGCTCGTATACTAGGGATAAATACTGATCCAGTCCTTCTAATACCCACATTCAGGCGGTCTGAGTCAGTCCTATGTTGGTTTCCAAGCTATCAGACTAGGTCTTGTGAGCTCCCCCTTGTTCAGGTAAGCAGTTTTTCTGGGTTTCTCCAGCCCGGTCTTTACCACTTTGCTCATCATTCCTCCCTCTCTGTAACTGGATTCCAAGAGTTCGGCTTGTGTTTAGTTGTGGGTGTCTGCTTCAGCTTCCATCAGCTACTAGATAAAGGCTCTAGGATGGCATATAAGGTAGTCATCAATCTTATTATCATGGAAGGGTATTAAAAGTAGTCTCTTCACTATTGCTTAGATTGTTAATTGGGTTCATCCTTGTAGATTTCTAGGCATTTCTCTAGTGCCAGATTTCTCCTTAAATCTATAATGACGCCCTCTATTATGGTATCTGTTTTCTTGTTTTTCTCTATTCTTTCCCTGTATCAATCTTCCAGTTACCTCATTCCCACCTCTCCCTTCATATTCTCACTTTCTCATTTTCCTAACTTTCTCTCCCCTCTCTCCATGCTCCCAAATTGCTTGGGAGATCTTGTCCCTTTCCTTTCTTCAGGGGACCATGTATAACTCTCTTAGGTTCCTCCTTGTTTCCTAGCTTTTCTGGGGGTGTGAATTGTGGGCTGGTAATGCTTTGTTCTAAGTCTAAAATCCATATATAAGTGAGTACATACAGTGTTTGTCTTTTTGTGACTAGGTTACCTCACTCAGAATGGTTTCTTCTAGTTCCATCCATTTCACTGTTAACTTCAAGATTCCATTGTTTGTCTTCACTATTTGCAGATGATATGATAGTTTACATAAGTGACCTGAAAAACTTTACTAGGGACTCCTACAGCTGATAAACACCTTCAGCAAAGTGGCAGGATAAAAGATTAGCTCAAAAAAAAAAATATCAGTAGCCTTAACATACACAGATGATAAAAGGGCTGAGAAAGAAATCAGAGAAACATCACTTATTACAATAGACACAAACAACATAAAATATCTTTGGGTAATGCTTACCAAACAAGTGAAAGACCTATAAAATAAGAATTTTGAATCTTTAAAGAAATAAATTAAAGAAGATACTAGAATATAGAAGGTCTTCCATGCTCTTGGATGGGTAAGATCAACAAGTAAAAAATGGCAATCTTGCCGAAAAGCAGTTTACAGACTCAATGCAATCCCCATCAAAATCCCAGCACAATTCTTCACAGAACTTGAAAAAACAATACTCAACTTTATATGGAAAAACAAAAGTCCCAGGATAGCCAACACAACCCTGTACAATAAAGGAACTTCCAGGAGCATACCAACCTGACTTCAAACTCTATTATAGAGTTCTAGTCCTGAAAATAGCTTGGTATTGGCACAAAAATAGACATGTAGAACAATGGAATCGAATTGAAAGCCCTGATGTTAATCCACACACCTACAAACACCTGATTTTTGACAAAGAAGCTAAATTTATACAATAGAAAAAAGAAAGCATCATCAACAAATCGTGCTGGCATAACTGGATGCTGGTGTGTAGAAGACTACAGATAGATCCATATCTATTGCTATGCACAAAACTTAAGTTCAAATGGATCAAAGATCTCAACATAAACCCAGCCACACTGAACCTCTTAGAAGAGAAAGTGGGAGGTAGCCTTGAACGAATTGGTATAGAAGACTGCTTCCTGAACATAACACCAATACCACAGACACTGAGATCTACAGTTAATAAATGGGACCTCCTGAAACTAAGAAGCTTCTGTAAGGCAAAGGACACAGTCAATAAGATAAAACAGCATTCCACAGAATGAGAAAAGATATTCACCAACTCTACATCTGACAGAGGATTGATTTCCAAAATATACAAAGAAATCAAGAATCTAGATACCCAAAACACCAAATAATCCAATAAAAAGTGGGGTACAGAACTGAATAGAGAATTCTCAATGGTGGAATCTATAATGTCTGAAAGACACTTAACAAAGTGCTTAACAACATTAGCCATCAGGGAAATGCAAATCAAATCACCGCAGAGATACCAGCATACTTCTGTCAGAGTGGCTAACATCAAAATCACCAAAGATAGTGTATGCTGAAGAGGATGTGGAGAAACGAGAACACTCCTCCACTGATGGTGGGAATGCAAACTTGTACAGCCACTTTGAAAATCAGTATGGCGGTTCCTCAGAAAAATGGGAATTAGTGTACCTCAAGACCCAGTAATTCCACTTTTAGGGATATACCCAAAATATTCACATTGATAACAACAAGACATCTGTTCAGCTATATTCATAGCAGCATTATTTGTAATACCCAGAACCTGGAAGCTGCCTAGATGCTCCTCAACTGAAGAATGGATGGAGAAAATGTGTTACATTTGCACAATGCAGAACTACTCAGTGGAAAAACTGTTTACATTTACTTACTTAAAAATTAGTTGTTTGTGACTTTAGTGGTAATAGTGGGGATAGGAAGAGTAATATTGCATTGAAATTTTATTTACATTAACTCAAATAATTTGAAAATACATAATAAATATAAAGTTGAAACTACTAAAATGAATAAAAACATAAGCATGTATATCTTTGTATTGTCACTCATTGGAAATTACTTTTATGATTGCATCAATTACTACCTACTTGAAAGAATCAAAGTTACTGTGAATTCTGTTGTAAAAATAATTCTGGTTATACATATTTTATTGTATAACACATACTTTCTAGACTTCAACAATAATATCATAGAATATTACTGTCCTTCACATTCAAATCTTCCCCTAAATTTAAGATATCCTATTTTTTAAAAGTTATACTGATATTACTATAAATTGAGAGTGTCTTCTCTGGCTTTTAATTAAGCATTGTTTGCTTAGATATCAATAAACAATTAGGAGATATAATTGTAAGAAATAGCTATGATGTGTGCTAAACTAATGCTGTGATCGAGTGCACCATGGTTATTGAACAGTGCAGTGCATATCAAACTTCAATATGTATTGAATAAACTTGGAAGGTTTTCTTGCTAAAATGTATTTGCTTGTTTTATTTCTGAATGTATATATCTTTACATGAGTATTGCATTTTTACCCTTTCCCTCTTGGGTACTCGGTGCCTCCAGCTTCCATTCCTGACTCTCTATTCCTTCTCATCCTTATGACCTCTTTTATTATTATCATTATATATGCATTATATATGTGTGTGTATATATGTGTGTGTGTGTGTGTGTGTGTGTGTGAATACATCTTACCGAGTCCATATAGTGTTTCTTTATTCCTCTTCGGTTATTATCATTATATATACATTATATATGTGCATATGTGTGTGTGCATGTGTGTATGTGTGTGTAAATGCATCTTACCGATTCCATATAGTGTTTCTTAAATGTATATGTGTTTAGAGGTGATCACTTGGGATTGGATTACCTATCAGGAAGCTCATCCCCAGAGAAGACTGATTTTCCCTTTCTCAGCAGGCATTGATTTCCTGTAAATTTTCATCTAGGGGTGGGGCCTTGTGAGATGTCCCATATTCATGGTAGTCACCTGATGTTATAATTAGCTGACATGATTGTTAGCATTGAATGGGTGTAACTCCCTGTCACATACAGATGAAACCATCTCCTTGTAGATGCTGTGGTCTTTGGGCACTATAATCTAAAAGACACTATCTTCTACATTTCCTGGTCTTCTTGTTCCTACAGTCTTTCTGAGCCTTCTGTCATGATGGCACTCACACCTTATGTGCAAAAGTTATATTGTTGAAGTATCAGCTTGGGATGACCATCCCACAGTCAGCTGCTCTCTGCGTTTTGGGCAATTTTGATTTCTCCAGTGGGCTACAACTGCTGCTCAAAGAACATTCTTTCATGGGGACTGAGAACTACATTTATCTGTGGGTACCAAAATGGATATTATAATACAGTCGCAATCACACTACTTTAGGAATGTGGTGGTTGTTGGTTCTCCTCCAGGGTCCTTTGCCTCACCTGCCATGCAAAGCTGGCTAGGTTTACAGAGCTCTGCATGAATTTGCTCTTATTGAATGGGTCTCAAGTTGTATCTGATGATTACCCTTGAGACATAAGTACTAGTATTGCACCCTTATACAGAACATAAAGACAGTCACTATTATTTGTGGATTCTAGCTCTAAATCTTTTCATGAATATAAGATCTGTAGTCACCGCAGAAGCCAAGAAGGCAAAAAGAACCAGGATAGAGGTAGTGGAGCTGTATGTAGCAAAGGGAATAGTTAGACCCAGGTGCTGTGAAGACAGAAATGGGAAAAGGTGGGTGGTACCTCATCTAGCAAAGGGGGTAGGTTCTGCAGGGAAACTGAGGGAGAGGAAAGATGGAGAGATAAAAACCACCAAGGATAACTGGGGAAATGCATAGAGAAATGTATTTTATTTTAACTAAAAATACACATAATATATATGTACACATATTCACATATTTAAATAATTTAAATTAAGTTGTGTTATTTGAAGTGATAATGTTCTGTCCAAGAGCCATAGACTATTTAACACAAATTCTGGTGCTAAGCATGACAAACCTCGTTTGAGTTGTTGGTCAGGGGAATTAAGAGATGCCCTAAACAACATAGGCTACTGCCACCATTCTTTGTTGCTCCCCAGACTGGAAAGGAAAACACAATTGCTGGAGACAAAACCAATTTAAGACATAACACTCAGAGAAATTGAACTGAAACTGACTCGGGACGCCCACAGCCCTGCCACGCACAGCTAGTTCTGATAACACCCGAGGGTCCTTAAAGGGGGGGGGGGATTAAATTTCCTCCTCAGCTGCAAAGCTGACAAAGCACAAGATCAAAGAAGTTTAATTTATATGCCTTCCTTCAAATATCTTACTATTGCTGGAGAAGTACTGACTTACAGACATTTTCCTTCAGTTAAACATTTCACATGTTCCCTTTACATTGTTACTTAACCCTTAACCCTATATAGTGAGTCCACTTATTTCATGGGGGGGGGTGTGCAAAACGGAGTAATATATGGATAACTGTTTTCTCACCTGTGACTGTTCTTAGACTTTTAGACTCAACCAATGTTATTGAAACTGGATATGTGAGATCATCAAATCAGGGCTGTAAACAGTCCATCTGATATCTACCCTTTACTGGTGAGATTCCACCATTAGGACTTCCTCCTATATACCCTGACCAGTGGTTAGCGACACTGGTCGCTACATACAGATGCATAGCCATATGCCTGTATCAAGACGTAGTATATCAAGATCGAGCACAAACGCTGTTATGGGATAACTTTGCAAACTAAGTGGTCCTTAGTTTCTGAATGACAAACTCTGGGGTCCATCTCAAAAGTTTCTGACGAAACTTCATAGGGCAGTTTCCTATGAAACAATGTTGTAAAATGTATAAGATTACCCTCCTGCTATAGTAAGCTGTGGTGTCTTATTTAACCATAATTCACTTATTTAATGGTACTTTCTATAAGATTCCTTAAGCAATTCTTTCAGAGAAAAAGATCTCCATGTTTTATATGCATAAAATTATGTTACATTCAAGAGTTTTATGAGACTGTGGTTGTGTTATAATTGCCTAAATTGTCTTACAATTTAAATGTTACAACCCCCACATTTTAAAGATACTAATGTTTTCCTTTAAATCAAGTAAAAATAATTATGAGAATGGTACATACATTTCTGAGCATTTCACTTTCTACTTGTACATGGAACTTTTCCCCCTTTTTTACTTTAAATTCATATTTTAAACAATTCAATAAAAGAGAAGCCTTGGGCACTGCAGAATAGCTTCTGTATTTATCACATTGAAAGTGATTAGAAAGTCAAAATCAACATGGAACATGAAATTGATTCATTAATAATTTAATGTATTCCTCAAAAGTATATTTTATTAAAACTATAGAAGTATGGAACAGAATGACCTAAAACCTGACAGTACAGACTACCTGACCCTCCACAGAAGTTTGCTAATCCCTGCACTATCTGCTCAGCCTTTAATAATTGTATCTGTATTCAGTAAGAGTTTACAAATCAGCAGGTAACTAATTAAAAGTCCTAATAAAGCCAGCGGTGGTGGTCTATGCCCTTAATCCCAGCACTTGGGAGGCAGAGGCAGTTAGATCTCTGTGAGTTCAAGGCCAGCCTGGTCTACAGAGAGAGAGTTCCATACAGAGAAAATTCCAGGACAGTCTCCAAAGCAATACAGAGAAACCCTAAAACCAAAGACAATGAGTGAGTGAGTGAGAGAGAGAGAGAGACAGACAGACAGAGAGACAGAGAGAGACAGAGAAGTTCTAATAAAAGGTTAAAAATCTTTGAATTCTTCATCTGACAGAAAGGTTAAAATTAGTGGATGTCGAAATCAAATTGTGGGCGCGTGCTCTCTTCTTGACTTTATATACAAAGTTAACTCTGCACAAGATTTCCTAAACACTCTAATTTTATTAAAGAATGGAATCACAATAAAAATTCTATAATTTAAATGAGTCATCAATTAGTATCTTTATCATGAGCAATAAATAAAACTGCCATAGAAGTTAAGTAAAGAAGAATAGCTGAAGTCTATATTGTCTGACTTTTATTTTTAAAATGTATCTGCATCTATGATATTGAATGATAACAATTCATAAGCATTACATGACTGAAATCTCTAATTTTTTAATGTTTCATAGGCAAAGATGCAAAGGCCAAAGCCCATTGAGTGAATTGATTAATTAATTAATTAGTATTAAATGCATGTTTTATATTATATATATATATTAGAGCCCATTTTAAATATTTTGTTGAGAGCTGATTGCTTAATTGTTTTGTCTAGACACTGTGCATATAATCCAACTATATTACTTACACTATGCTATGCTATTCCTTTATTCCTATTTTCTTTGTTCACTGGAAACATACCCTTCCTTGATACTGTCATCAAAAGTTTTAGCTTGTATTTTTATGTTTTTCTCAAAAGAATTCTTGTTGATAGGTCTTTGTGGTTGTTTCCTTTTCTTTGCCATAACTACAAGGAAAATAGAGCTGATTAAAATGTAATTGATACTATATAAATGATGCACATGTGCAGAAAATTATTGGTAGCATTGTGTAATCATTATCACTTACATTTTTAGAACCACAAGTAAAAAAAGAAGAGAAGTCAGGTATGTATTTTAGTGTAAAGAATTATGTGTGATTTCCATATTTATAATGAATAGCATATCTTTTTGAAATATTATGGGAAGCAAGATATTCATATGTAAATAAGATCCTAGTCAATTGTGGTCTATGTCTAATCCTTTGCTCCTGACCCTTTTTCCTTCTACCATTTCTCAGTCTCTCAAACACTTGCTATCCTACTGAAATCAATCAATCAATCAATCAATCAATCAATCAATCAAACAGGAAGGCTTTATAGACAAGTTTGCTATGCTGCTGATTTTAAAAAGAACCTGCCTTTCTAACATTGTTACAGTCCTGGGGTGTCCATTCATACATCAAAATTGTATTTTAAGAATTACAAAGACATAATATTTATTCATTGAGAGAAAAATAAAACAATAAAGCCTTTGTTTCTAGAAAAAAAGTTTTGTATATATACAAACACGACAAGAAATTTCTATGGTTCAAACAAAGCAACCGACCCAATTCCTTGAATCTTACTAACCCACAACTTTTCTCTAAATTTCAGAAGCACTGACTTCCTATCAGATAAATACCTATCTTTATACTTCTCTTTCCAGCCTCCTGGGTTAGATCAACAATTCCATAACTGGTTGTATGCAGCAGAAACGTTTTCAAAAGAACACGCAACATCTGTTTGTGAAATAGTTAAAACTTTGATTTATGGCTGCTGAATACATTTGTGCTATAGATGTGAGGTCAATAAGATACCACAAACTGGAAGGCTTTTAAAATGTATGTTTATTCCTTCAATTATTGGAGACTACAAATTCAAAATCAATGACTTGGTTGAGCCATGTTTTGGGGTTTATTTTAGATACACAGAGAAGAGTCCATCCTTGCCTTTTCTGACTGTTCATGCTTACCAGCATTCTTGCTGTGTACCTTTCTTGCACAAAGCTTACTGTAGCATTGGTCTCCATGGCTACATGGACATCTTTTCCATGAATGTTTTTGTCTCAGTAGCTTTCTTTTTAAGACCTCTAGTCACAGTGGCTGAAGAACCTACCTACATGCCTATTGTTACATCCTTACCAATTACATCTGTAAGAATCATATTTCCAAACTGGATAGCATTCTGAGAACCTGCAGCTAAGGACTTGGACATAGTTTTTGAAGTACATACTTTATTCCACTCAAGTCCATCCTTTATCTCATCACTGTTGCTCCTGACAGCAACGTGCATTTTCCCAAAAATATGTTGGACACTGTTGTTGCTCCTGCTGGAGTCCATTCTTGCCTCAGCTAATGGCCTCTTGGGCAAAGAACTGCCCCCACCTTGACCAATGATTTGGACATGCAGTCCTATGTGATTGCAGGAGACAAATATAGAAGGCTGCTGAACCTTGCCAAGTCAGGGTAAGACAGCCTTTCTACCTCCATGCTGTTGTTGTGGTCTGTCAAGTACTCTTGGCCTTAGCCAAAATAGGGCATACCAACGTTGCTGTGAGACCTTGGGTAACTGTCCAGGTAGCCTACTGTTTCTGTCATCGCTGCACCTTTTGGAAGCTGCCCATTTGCACTTCCTGTCTACCCTAGTATCTTTATTTTCCTTCTCAGGTCTTGATGAGGTTGAGGATTAAACTATCACAACTATTATTCTCTCTTCCTAGTTAGATATATTAGGTACCAGACTTAAGTCTTCCAGCTTAGGACAACTCTATTGTAAACTCTGTTATGCCTTCACCCCAGGACAAGATATGTAGGTAATTTTGTTCTCGATTTTCCTTTTCTTAGAGCACACTTGTTATTCACTGTTTTGTATATAGTTTTGTATCAAGCCTAAATCTTTTCTTTAGACTAAAAGGGGAATTGTAGTGGGATATTCACTTTGTCTCCTTCTGTGGCACTGACCATGCCCATTGGCGGGTGGAGACAGGGGTGGAAATGACCTGTGGAAGGAGGTCTGAGGAGGAGCCGGGGAATGTTCTCTTGCTGGCAGGATGTGGAGAGGAGAGCATCCGGTGGAACTTGCTGGTGTTCATCTGTCTAGGATGTAAGTTGTTTCTCCCTGTATAAACATCTATTCGGCCTATTTGTTTATCTTGATCCTCATTTTACTGCAATAGCATCTACTATTAATCCTACCTGTTAATTTCACTTAACAGTTTCAGATGCTCAAATCATTATCTAGGTGATCTACATCAGCTTTGGGTGGAAAAAATGTGATAAAAATGTTCTCTACCTGTGAGTCCATTATGAATGTTCTCTTTGCAAATACAATGATGAGACAGCCATTAGGTACACATTCTCATTCCAAATGGAAAATGTCAAAGTAAAAATAAGAATATGATGGGTAAACAAATTCTCAGTCCTGGCTAATGTGAAGTCTTGAGAATATTCTCTCTGTTTCTGTTCTCTCCATTCTGGGCTTGATGGGATGGTGGCTATGCTTCATGCCCCAAACCACCCCCCAGAAGAAGAATGGCTCCACCCTCTAAGTTGTTTCTTCATTTTATCTTGTCTCCATCCCTTTAGGAGTGTTGTCTTTTCTTATTTAAAATTCTCAATAGCTTGATTCATCTCACTTTCAATCCATAATGATTGAATAAAGACAGAATCCTCCATTGCCATCTGGACCATTTTTTCTTTCATTTCTATAGAGGTGACTGGTTGGATCAAGCTATCTTATACATAATCTCAAACTTCGGTTCAGCTACAGTTAGCCCTGTCTCTGGGATTGTTATGAACTGGATGAAATTTTCCCAAATCACTGTGGGACTGTTTATTTTTCACTAACGCTTCTAATGTATTTCACATTCTATTACAAGGAAAAAATAGATTTTTCAGTCTACACATTTCTTCAGCATTTTCTTAGAAATATTCTGCTACTATAACTTAAGTTATTTGCTTATAATTATGGCCTTTCAATCTATAGGAAACATAATTCATCTAAGTGAACTCTCTTCTCCAGAGATCAGGATTCATTTCATTCTCTTTCCTCCAACTTCCAATAATTTGTCACATTTTCTAATGAAGAAAAGCAAGAGAGCCTTCTTAAGCATCCCTATTCCAAGCGGCCTCTTGTTTAAATGCATAGTAGTATACATACTTTAGTTTGAACGTGTTCTTTCACAGCCCAGGTGTGACCAATGCAACATGATCAAGAGATGAGCCACAAACTGGTGGTTAGACAGTGATAGCTCCTGTTTCCAGAATGAGATTAAGGCTGTTATAGAAGTAATTCCACATGTATGCTTGCTTTTTATACCTTCTGTCCTGTGGTGACATAGCACTCCTTCTTTGCAAAGGATGTAGCAGCAAGATGCCATCTTAGAACTTGGCATAGCAGGTGCTAGCAATTAGCTGTTGTCTTGAATTTTATTACCTCCAGTACTGTGAAAAGTGAAAACTTTTTCCCATATAAATCATCCACTGGATGTCTTCTTTTATTCCAGAAAAAAAAAGAAGACAGAAATACTGATTTTTGTATGGACCTCTGTAAGGTCCAAGTTGGGAAGTCAGAAAATGAGGAGGGTCAACGAAGGCTAGGAGTATTAACCAGATGTAACATCCTTTATTCACAGGAAAACTGGTAGATCCTAAACCATTTAACTCTCTTCAGAACAGTTTTCAGTCTCAGTGTTTATACAAATAGTAATCTCTTCAAGTGAATCCCAGATCCTTTCAAATATTTCAAATATTTTCCAGTATCTCCCTACAGTATACTTCAGTACTTACATTTGTTATAGCGGTATTCCACTGCCTAATACAATCCAAGTATCTGTGAATGGAATAAGGTACTTGAAACCATTTCTTAAAGCAGCAAGTGTGTTCCACCACATCTCTGCAGGTTGAACAACATTCCTTTTCCAAGCTTAGCTGAAATATCTTCCTTGCCTCTTCTAACTTTTAGTGATTACCAGAGATTCATATATTCCTTGGGATTTAAACTCATCACTACAATCTCTTTGTCTTTCTTCTCTCTCTGTCTCATGAGGAACCACTCTACCCTAACAAGATCTCATCTCATCTTAATTAATTACATCTGCATTAACCCAATTTCCAAATAATCCCACTTTTTAGATATTGATGCTGATGACTCAATCTTTCTTTAGGGGATACATCCAAGCCTTAATAGCATATGACTAAATTCCTAAATTAAACAGTTATCAATTAGATCTATTTCAGATAATCTCTTCCAGTTTTGTTGTTGAAATGATTTATCTTATGTTATTTTGGAGCTATTTCTTACTATAATCAGCTTGAAAAGAGAAGACAGTTTAGGTTTAAATCAACTCCTAAGTACCTGTTCACCAGAGGCATATTTTTAAACAACAGTTTAATGACAGACAAGTGTACAGGGAGTTTCTATTTACTGTATTCAATAATCCTTCCTTAACAAAGTGCTATGAATCTAAATTAATCATTAGCAAAATTCTTCACTGTGTATTGAGAAAATCAAATGCAAATTATTTGCAATGACAAATTTGTGCTTTAGTTTATACTCTTAAGATAATTTATTTCTGTTTTTCCCTACATCCAGAGCCACAAGTTAAAAAGGAAGCAAAAGCAGGTAACAGTATTTTAAATAGTGTCAAAATTCATACTTCCCTCAGGCTTAGACTGAAAATATCACTGATCCCCAACAAAATTTCCACAGCCACATAGTTACTTGTCATTTTCTACCTTATATTGTCCAATAATGTGTCATGATACTCTAGTAAAATTAATATTTCTATTTGGCAGGGTATATCTAGAGTATGGCTTTATACAAGTGGTTCTCAATCTTCCAAATGCTACAACCCTCTAATACAGTTCCACATATTGTGGTGTCAAACAGCCTTAAAATTATTTCATTGCTACTTTGTAACTATAATTTACTAGTTATAAATCATAATGTAAACAGCTGGCATGCAAATATCTGATATATGACCTCCCCCAAAAAATGTCACAGCCCACTGGTTGAGGGCCACTACATTTTATATAACTTAGAAATGACTCCAGGATTTAGAATTTATTCTTCTGAGTGTTTTGAAATCAAGTATGATCATGTCACTTTTGTGGCTTAATTTCTGTCACTACTCACCAGAGTCACAAATTCATAAAATCATGGGCTTTTTGAGTATGAGTGGAGCAATGGCTAGAACTCAATAAGACACCTGTTTAGTATGACTGGGCACTGCACAGTTACTTTCATCATTATGGAAGCATGCACCACAGCAAGTGCTATCCTTATATTATAATATTTTCAGAGATGATTCAAAGGGCCAAATTCACATAATTAGTTTTCCAATAATTTCAAGCCAACAAATGTTGAAGCTAAAATTCTGTACAGTATCTAATTTTTTTGCAACCCTCTGAGTATTTCTATTAAGAAATCATCCTAGACTGTGTCATTTTATTAACAGCTAAGGTTAACCTAGAAACAGGATGACATCTTTTAGTTTAAACTGTCATGATTAAGTCCTAGTTGTGGTACCAACTAGTTGCTCACCTGAGGCTAGTTTACAACAGCCCTCAAGCTCTATAGAGGCCAATGTATCATTCTGAAAAATGATGTGGCAAACCCTTTAAATATTAACTAATCTAAGAATCCAAATCTAGATTCATGTACAGCATTGCCAAGCCCATCCTCATTGTAATTTATCTGGCAACCAATCATAATTTGTGTATGGATGCTCTTGTAAATATTATATTTGCATGCATCAGAGCTTATAAGTCTATCTACCTTTTGTGATTTATTTTCTGATTTTTTTTTTTGTTTATTGGAGATGAGTACATTTTACCAGACATTAGCATTAATTTTAAAGTTACACGTATTTCTTTAGAGGTGTGTGTGTGTGTGTGCGCGTGTGTGTGCGTGTGTGTGCGTGCGTGCGTGCGTGCGTGCGTGTGTGTGTGTGTGTGTGTGTGTGTGTGTGTGTGTGTGGGTTCAGAGGATAATTTCTGGGAACTGACCCACTCCTTCCACCTTGTGGGTTCTGGGGAGGAAGCTTGGGTCACCCATCAGGTTTGGTGGCAAGCTCACATACATACCTGTTGAACCAGCATTAAAAATAAAGAGCACGTTAAAGCTAGTTATAAATAATATAACTTAAAACATTACATTTGTAAGGTAATTAATTAACTTCTTCTCCTTTCAGCACCATCTGACAAAGTCCAAATACGCAGTATGTATATCAGTGTCTCCTGCAATTCTCATATATAATCATTTTAAAGATTATTTTCCATTTCCAAAATTGTAAAGTTTAATCTTATGCTTTGCAAAAGCCTATGATATGAAAATTGCAGGTGTAATGTAAATAGAAAGTTTTGTGTTTATGTACTGTTTGTCTAGAACAAATCCTTTGTCTTTTACAGGAAATGGGATAATATAGAAGTTTAAAAACTTCCTATTGGAACAATCATTATTTTCAATTTTATAAATCATTGGCCTAAGTCATAGAGAATATTCCTGTGTACTATACTAGAGAACTTTAAAGTATCTGATATATCTTTTTATTCCTTTCAGAACATGATGATTCCAAACCAGAGCCAATTGTTCCTCATGGCAAACCAGGTATTTCCCAAGCGGTGTTGCTTTATTCAATTGTTGACTATTGTTCTGCCTACATCAAAAGGAAAACTATTGAGTCAGATCTAAAGTCACCTGTGGTAACTCAGGCCTTGAGCCATCAGCTTCTAAAGAGCATTTCCCATCCTAGTCATCATCCGACTCTCAGTTGAACTGAGTGGTTTATTTAACAATGGTCTATTTAACCCTATTTAACAGTAGGGTTAAATAGACAGCCTGACTCCCCTGCCCAGCAAACCTGGGCTTATTGTAAAGAGCATCCCAGTCAGAAACCAGGTAAATGGACTCGACATGTGGACTTGTGTTTTCCCACCTTGGAAGAAGACAATTTTTTAAAAGTTGTATTTTACATTGCCACCTATCACCTTAGACTTCTCAAGTTCCAAGTATGTTGAAGAGATGCACATTTAATCCTGACTCCTCCGCTCCCTCTTTTCTCTTCCATTCTGGTCCCCTTTCCTTTTTTGCTCTTAAGAAAATAGAAGTGAAACAATGTACTTTGATGATAACAAAGAGGCAGAACTTACAGCTTAGTAGCTATATTTTATTTAAGAATAGAAATTTTGAGTTTTTATTTCAGCACTAATTCAGTACAAAATTGATTTTCAGACTTTTCAGGTCTCAGTATTCTATTCACCCTAGGCTGCCAGAAACACTACCCAGTCCTGTGAAAGCAGTTAAGCCTGATGCTTTGAGAAGTTTAAAACATTTTTCGTTTAAACAAAATTTACGAAATAATTTGCGCATATATATATATATATATATATATATATATATATATATATATATATGGGACTAAAGGTGTGTACCACTACCACCTGGCTAATATATAAAAAAATCCTCATGTGATGGATTTCAGTCAGTTTGATTTTATTCATCTGTAATTTAAAACTATGAGACCCCACAGAGTTTGGCCTCATATGCACATGCCTGTACTTGGTAGCTGGAAACAAGAGAATTGGTAGTTCAGAGGCATCTTCATCTACTTAGCCAGTTTAAATCCAGTCTAATCTATTTGAGACCATTCCCTCCATTACATATATGAATATATACAAGACCAAAATACTGCAACACAAGAGTAGTAAAATGAAGGCAAGACTGTGGAGAGATTGGAATGACAACCATACTGGCAGAAATAAAACAACAAAAATAGAATGTCATAATTAAAGTCTACGATGAAATATCATTTTTAAATATTCTTAAATATATGCTATATATATACTGAAGGTGAAATACAGAGAAAATGGGTTAAATTATTTTCTTGCTACAATTCTAGCTCAAGTATGAAGTTCATATCCTTCAAATTCTTTTATCCAGTGAAACTTTTTTTCATATGATATTTAACTGGCCAGTGCTCTCAAAACCAATGATGCATTTGGAGTTGAATTTTGTATGAATTGTTGAAATAATCACTTTATTTTAAGAAAAACCTTCTTTTAGGGTGTCATATGCACAAGAAAGTTCATAACTGATCTTCCTGTTGTAATAAAGTAATGAGAGAAGCCCATATATCTTATAGCAATACCTCTCTGTGTGTGAGTACTGTCAAATCAGTCAAGAAATAGGGACAGGTTGATATGTACAGAATGGAAGACAATTTAAGTCTGCAAAAATTCACCAAGAGAGCTATGGGGGAGATCTCTATTGGGGCATTTCTCCTTGTACTTACATTCAGCCTAAAAGGACTTGTTTGTTATTTCATTGAAAATCCAACTTTTAAATTTTGTTATCTAAACAAACAGAAATATGAGGATTCAATGCATGATGGTTTTCTAATGCTTGGTTGGAAATTTCTGCTTGTATTAATATTTTCTCCTATCACAGAACAAAAAGTTCTCAAGCAGGTCAAAGCTATTACAGCAGAAAAGACAGGTAAAGAGATTCCCTTATAATCTTCTATTCTAGATCAATTTTGTATGTATAGATATGCATAAGTATGCATTAAGTGAGTACAATGTTTATTTTTAATTTAAGTTAAAATATAATCACATCATTCCCTCTTTCCCTGTCCTTCCTCTTACCTATTCTATACCCCCACCATTCATATATTTGTGACCTTTTTTCTTTGGTTACTGTTGTTACACACATATATACATGTGCATAAATAGATCAGTACAACCTTCTGGTTCCATTAAATGTTGCTTATATAGGGATGATGACTTGAAATTGGATAACTAATGGGGTTTCATCACTGACAGAGACTAATTCTCCTTCTGCCAACATCCATTAGTTGCTAGTTATTCCTAGTGTAGGGGTGGAAATCCCAGAGACCCCCCCATGAAATGTTAGCAAGTCTAATGTTTGCCCTTTTCAGGTCTTGTTTAGTAGAAATCTTCATGGGTGAATCATAAATATTTTTAAAGCCTAAATAGTAAAAGTCTGAATTATTCTGAATAATTTCACAATAATCAATTTTCATTGGGGGTAGTAGTAACTAAAATGGCTTAATGTCATTTTTTTTAGAATGTGACTAGTAAAATTATATATAACTTATTAGGAAATCCATTTAAAATATATATTAATTATCATGTATTCTAATTTGGTCTTTAATTATATTTCAAATCACATTTTCTCAAATCTTCAAATTATGGAAATCTAAATCAGTGGATTACAAAGTATACATGTTTAGTATACAAGCAGATGACCTGAACTTAATTCCCCAATGACATAAGAGGAGAGAATTGTCTTCCAAACGTTGTCCTCTTATCGCCACGATGCACTCACCTGCTCACTATCTACCATCTATCAATCATCTGTGTATCAGCAATCTATCATCTGTCTATTTACCTATATCATGCACCTACTATCATCTGCTGTCTGTCTGTCTGTCTGTCTATCTACTATCTATCTTCATATCTATCTCTCTGTCTCTGTGTATGTGCCTGTGTGGGAAAGAGATTCTGTGTGTGCATGTGTAAGTGAGATACACAGAGAAACAAGAACAGGTACATGCAACACTAATAAATAGCATTTTAAAATATAACAAAATCCCAGAACTCGGTGCACAATGAACTCTTGTGCTTCCTTTCATTCCCCAGACAGTTGGGCAGTTTTATATATTTAGAGGTCTTTCCTAAGGACTGATCAACAGAGCATGTTCCCATTATTTCAGGTGTGGAGAAAGGACTCACACTCTCTTCTGTTTTGAAGACTTTCTCAAGAAGACAAACTAAGCTTTTGAGTTATTCTGAGGTGATGTCTTCAACCTGCTTCTCACTTTTCTTTGAATCCTAGAAGAAATCTCAACCCTTTGACTATTCAGTGAACCACATTTCATTCCACATAATTGTTCTAAAACAAGTCATCTATGAAGTATCCTTTCCTTGAAGTGAAAGGTTAAGTTAGGAAGGATTCAAATATTTCGTGGAAGAAAACAGAACTCAAGGGAAAAGAACTCATAAAAATTATAGGCTGTCCTGAGACTACTTAACTTCATTAAATATGGCCATTCTTCTGTATCTTCTTACCATTGAGTAAATTTAAAACACCAGTAATCTTCCTTTTGTTTTCATAGTGCAATGTTAAGCCTGGAGTATCTCCATCTATTTTATTTAAGGATATAAAAAACTAATTTGACATATTTGTATTCCAAATACACAGATTATAATTAATGTTGTGAGCATTTCATATATTTAGCCAGTTTTCACTAAGTAATATGAAAAATTATATTTACCATTTTTAACATAATAGTGCCCAGAAATAACAGGTTTGCTTTAAGCTGAAAAAACAGTGTAAGCTAAGAACAAATATACATGGGTATGAATGAAATATTTTTCTTGTGGCTAGTACTCATCAGTATGCTGTCTACTTCACTTAGTTCTCCAAAGTGAAGCCATAAACCAGCCAAAAATAACCTACTAACTTCATTTTGACAATTAGCTTATTTTCGTTTGTTTTTAGTGTAGATTATAACTAAATTTCTGTATAAGTGATAAATTAATGTTGTTTTATGTCTTTGATTTAAATTTCTTGTGGTTCACTATTAGTCAATGATTTATGATATTTGTATGGAATAAATGCCTGGAAGGTCTATAAGTATTATTAATAATAAAAAAGTAAGTCCATACAGGTAATAAAACACTGAAACAAGAAGTAGGTTAAAAAAAAAGTCATGCAAATTTACATAGTGAATAGCAAGGAAACATTAAAAGGATAATTTTGTTACTAACTATATTTATGAATTTTTATATTTTAAGCTTATTACTGATTAGCATTTAGAAAACCACAAATTTACAAGCATTTTGCCACTTATTGACTAAAACAGCAAAATTTCTTTGAGCGGACCTTCGGAGATCATATCCTTATACACAGATTACAATGATGGATATTTTAAGAGATGCTGTTGGAATTCAGGAGGTTGTGAACATTTATTCATTTTCACACAGTGGTAAATAAGTCTAACACTGTGTCACAATTATTCAGGGAGATGCCTTTGTAGAACACAATCTAAGATTAAATCATGGCATGTTTAACCACTGAGTAAAAATGAAATAACAAGATCTAAAAACAAATGTGACAGAGAAGGTAGGATGCTATGTTGGTGGCCTAGGAGGTAGGTGTGTGTGTGTGTGTGTGTGTGTGTATGTGTGTGTTGTCATTGTCTGCCACTTTATTTTACTCTTTTATATCGGAATATTGGCTTCTATATATTCCTTTCTATGAATGTTGAACATTTAGGTTTATGGGACTCTATTCTTGAAAGGCATCAAATTTAGGTTATAATTTATTTTCATGTGGAGTAGGTTCTCACATATTTCTATCTTCTTCCCTGGCTGGTACATGATGTTGGAGAAAAATAGCAGTAATTAAAGAGAATTTCTAAGGTCAAGAGTGAAGGAAAGGAAAAACACATACATATTGGGAACACCCCAAGAATAACTCTGGAGGTCATTAGTGTGGCCTGCTATAGTTTTTGCTGATGTTCCAAATATTCTCACTTCCCTTTAAGATATTGCACCATGTAGGACTTTGACATTCTGTGTTTGGTGGAAGCAGTACCTACTCTGAATATTTTCACAGGGTTTAGAAAGGTGTCTGTTGCTCACAAATTTTGCTTCCATTTGCTACATCCTGGATCCAGTTGAGATTAAGCAGTGATATTTCTGGCTTGATCTGAAAGACAGGGTAATGAGGAGGGGTATGAAGTGTAGTACACCCCAGAGTAAGGCATTTTAACAAGGCAAGAGTCCATGTCCAGAATGAAATTCTTTCTGATATGGAAAGAAAGTTGAAGACAGAAACATCAGAGAAGGAGTAAAAGATTGACTGAGGTAAAAGTCTGGTAGATGCTACAAGAAATGGCAACCTTCACGAACAAAGCAGTTTATTCAGATTGTTGCTTCTCCTTCCTTTCAAGCCACAGGCCATCAAGAGACTGAATATCAGCATAGGACTGGCCCAACCCCCCTGAATGTTAGGAGGATTGGGCAGTCTATGGAGCCTCTGGTAGTGGATCAGTATTTATCTCTAGTATAGGAATGGACTTTGGGAGCCCATTCCACATAGAGGGACACTCTCTCAGCCTAGACACATGGGGGAGGGCCTGGGTCCTGCTCTAAATGATATGACAGACTTTGAAGATTCCTGTGGAAGGTCTCACTCTCCCTGTGGAGCAACAAGGGGGATGGGCTTGATGGAGGTGATAGGGGAAGATAGGAGGGTGAGGGAACTGGGAATGATATGTAAAACAACCTTGTTTCAAACTTAAATTAATAAAAAGGAAGAAAGAGAGAGAGAGAGAGAGAGAGAGACTGAGTACCCTGGCAATGTCCTTCAGGTGCTGAGAGAACACATTTTTAGGGTCTCTTGACAATGAATCTAACCCTGTTTATAATTTATTCTTTGACAGTAGACTTACTATGTTACAAGTTACATAGAAATGGCTTTAGGAATATGCACAAGTGAGGACTGTTTGCCAACATGAAATGTGGCACTCACTGCTCCAAGAATATTCACATCTGTGAATCTTCATTTTCCTCTCTAGAAAAAGCTGAACCCCAAGAAAAAGAGCGCCAGTCTATAAAAACAGGTATTCCTGGCTCTGTGGCCAATGATGTCTTTATTCACCATGGTTATTAAATCTGAACATTAAAAATGAAGTAGGCACTTTTTGTTTTGTTTATGGGTACTGTTTAGTTTGGGGTTTTAGATTATAACCTGTCTCAAATGACAGTAGAGCTATGGTATTGTAACTAATAATAATAATTTAAAAAAGATTATCAAAGCATACTACATAATACAGAGAAGCTAGCAAACTTAATGTGCTCTTATGACTTACAAGTCAACAATTTTTGGTATTTAGTAAGGTAGCTATTATGGCCATTTATCATGTTCATGAACTGGAACATTTTTATATGGTTTAAAGATATTATTTAACATTACATGTTTTAAATTTGATTGTGAAAATTAATAAAAATATTTTCTTGAAATAAATTTATTAAAATCTATAACAATGAGCTTTATTATTTTATAATATTGCTGATTTTCATGATATGAATTACTTCATTTGCCTTATTTGCTGTAACAAAGGACTTCAACTGAGAAAACTATTTCTCATGTTTTCACTCTACATTCAATCACCAATCAAAAATATCCCATATTATAATGAAATATTTGTTTTTTAATAAGGAGAGCTTATACATAAGACTAAACAATATTATAATTAATAATTTTAGAAGGCATGCTGTATTGGAGAAAAAGGAAATGTACTTAAAATGTGTAGATTTTCATCCACTATACATTCAATCTTCCTGTGTTTTTATGTAACTTTTCACTCATAATGTGGCAAATTCAAATTATTAGTGGATATTAATACATTCCCAGAAAGGACAGTGGCAAAACTTTTATTCCATTCCCCTAATAAGTAGGAAGAAATTCATTATTTTAAGTATTCATATCATATCCAATAAAAGCTAATATTTTCTGCTGAAGAGAAAACCAAGAAAATCAACATTCTCAAATAATATACCTATTTTATAGGCACATGTTGGGGAATATTTTTAAAGACTTATAAAATATTTCTCTATTATAATATATTCTTAGTTTTTCCAATTTATAATAGCAAAATAGAAAATATAAAGAGTTAACTATATGTACATAGTGTATATGATATAACATTTTCAGTTTTTATTTTTTTTCCTTTTAGATAAGCCTAAACCATCTCCAAGTAAGTATATCATTTAGAACTTTAAGGATACACATTCCTGCTGACATGAATTCAATCCCCTGGACACAGTTAAAGAACAGAAAAAACTGAATTCACAATGTTGTTCTCTGACCTTCATCTATGTGCTATATAGTACTTGTGCAATTACACACACACACACACACACACACACACACACTAATAATACACAATTTAAAAAAGAATATTCTATTGTGAGATTTTAATTTACAATGTCCGTTAGTGGTAAATTAAATATAAAATAGGTTTATTAATATAAAACTATTATTATTAGTATTACTTATATATCAGACTTTCACTGACAAAAGATAAATGGTATGTTCTATTTATTAACACCAGAGTATATGTGCCTATGGTTATGACTAACTCACTTTATTAGGATAGATTAGGAATGTCCAAAATGTTTTCATTCACCATGCCTATGTAGCTAACACAATTTTTCATGGATAAAGCAAATAGGTATGGAACTGAAGAGATGTTTTGTAGTTAAGAATACTGACTGTTCTTCCAGAGAACCCAGATTCTATTTTCAGCACCCATATGGTAGATCTAAACATCCATAACTCCAGTTCCTGGGAGTACAATGCCCTATTCTGGCCTCCAAGAGCACCAGTCATGCACTCAGTGCACATACACATATGCAAGAAAAACATTTATAAATATAGAATAAAAATTAACAAACCTTTGTAAACTCACAGGTACTTTCATCTCTTTTCCCTCTTCCTTAATTGTTAGGATATATTCAATAAACACAGTGTGAAGATTCATTCAGTGTTAGTGCAAAAGCCACAATGTGAGTCAAGAAAATTAATAATTCAATATTTCTAATACTTTTCCTCAATTATCTTCAACTAATTCTTAGCCTTTTATTTCAATATTTAAATGCTTGGAACATTGGTTTTAATAATTAAAAATTATGCCTTGATGTTTCAAATAATAATCAAATGTCATTGTAAAAAATAAAGTGCTTGCATTTTAAAAACCCAATATTTATTTAGGAATAAATATTTGCAAATTGAATAAAGACTATCTAGAGTTTGATTATTTTTTCTTTAAAAAAGTTTACTTGTTGATAATTTCATACATATGATCATATTCATTCTGAATTTCTTCTCCCCTAATTTCATGTCTTTCTTTTCCTTGAACTCTTCCTCTTTCTCCTCTTCCTTCTCTACCTTCTTTTTTCTCTTGTTTTATTGAAAATGGATTTATTTCATATAATATAATTTCAGTTTCCATTTACCTAACTCCTCTCAGATCTGCCTCACCTCTCCACCCATCCAAATACAAACTCTTCCTCTCTCTCTCTCTCTCTCTCTCCCTCTCTCTCCACCCCTCTCTAAAACCAAAGCAGAAACAGGACAAAACAAAGAAACAAACAAAAAATAAATAGTCAAAAAAAGGGAAAAGAAACACATACAGAATCAAAGAAACAGACATCTGTGTTCCTGACAAAAATCTGATAAAAAACAAAATCGAAAGTATTATATAAAAGCATAATAACTGTAACTTTAAAAATAAAAGTCCAGTCAAAGCATTCCGAGACACAAAAACAAAACCAACCAAACAAACAAACAAAAAAATAACATTGAGTTCATTTTGTCTTGGCCTTCTGTTGCTGGGCATGGAGCCTAACCTTAAGTAGTGTGGTTTGTGTACTCAGTGAGAATTGGTTGGAAAAAAATAAACCAACTTTTTTTTTTTGGTAAGTGGTTATCAGTTAGACATAGCTTCTAGGTTAGGGATGGGAGCCTGTGTCTATTTTCCTTCTCAGTACTGGGACCCCTTCTGGCTCAGACCTGTGCATGATCTCCGCATGCTGTCATACTCTCGAGTTCATATGTGCATAAGTCCTGTTGTATGTAGAGGCCTTTTTATTTTCTCCCATGTCCTTCATTCCCTCTGGATCTTGCAATTTATATACCTCCTCTTCTGTATTATTTCACGAACCTGCAGAGAAGGGAATTGATGGGGACATCCCATTTAGTATTGGTTGTTACAAGGTCTCTCACTGTGTGCACTGTCCAGTTTGTGAGTCTGCATTTGTACCAAGATTCAGGAGGAATCATCTCTAATGATGGCTGAGAAAAAAAAAATGCACTAAGGTATGGCAGAATGTTGTCTTTAGGAGAGCAATAATATTTAGTTTTCCCTCAGACCTATGGCCTATCTAGTCTCAGATTCTTGGAATTCTGAGCAGGGTCGCCATAATTTCCATTTCATGGAGTGGGTATTTAATCCAACCAGATAGCGTTTAGTTACTCCCAAAATTTAAGTACCACTCTTACATCAGTGTGTCTTGCAATCAAGTTGCCATTGTAGGTCAAAGGTGTAATAACAGAGTTCGTGTTTAGTTTTCTCCATTAATAGCATGAAGAGTAACTTCTAGTACCATAAACACTAATTAATAGGGATGAAGACTATAGGTATTCAGCGATTTGACTTCTCCATATTCAGTGAGTTATGCAGGCATTGTTTTCAGCAATATGGCTTTACCAACAGTTTGTAGAGAACAACCCATAACCTTGACAATAGTCTGGGTTGATTGATTGGGGGTGTTCCCTGGGGTGTCTCTGGACAACTCAAACTAGAGGAGGCAGAAGGCTTCATTTCATGTAAAAAAAAAAAAAAAAAAAAAAAAAAAAAAAAAGGTGTTGTGTTAGGGTTTTTCCACATTATGTGGTAGCTACATTTAGATTCCTTTCTTATATGCGTATCTTTAAAGAAGATTCAGCTATAGTAAGTTCCCATATGACCTCAAGTGGTCCTTAGTTTTAACTGTCCCTGCCTATATTTCACCTTCTCCATTTTATTCTTCTGTTCCTAACTCCTTGCCCCATGTATCTACACAACTTACTTCTCCTCAGAAGAGCCTTTTCTGCCCCCTCATGCCACACTCCATATGTAACCCAGTAATTTATTACTAAACAGCTAATATCCATATATAAGAGAATACGCACTATGTTTGTCTTTTGGGTTCTAGGTTACCTCACTCGGAATTTGTTTTAGCTCCATGTGTTTTACCTGAATATATGACTTTTTAAAACAGTTTAGTAATATTCTATTGTGTATAGGTTCCACCTTGCCATTATGTATGCATCTTTTGTTGAACATATCAGCTATTTCTAATTTCTGGCTTTTTTTAATACAGCAACATAGAGCAGGGATGTGCAAGTGTCTCTGTAGTAGGATGTTGAGTCCTTTGGACTTTGTTGTATATTTATTCCCGGGTTCATGAGGAACTGCCATACTTGATTTCCAAAGTGGCTGTACAAGTTTGTATGCATATTAGCAAGGGATAAATATTCCCTTTACTTCACTTCCTCACCAGCATGAACTACAATTTACTTTGTTGATTTTGGACACTGTGGCATGAGCTATCATTTGTTTGATTGAGCTTTGCCACCTTCAGTGGGTTCTGTATATTTGGATATTTTGTGTTTTTATCTTAACACAATTCTACAGAGTCTTTAATTTCCTTCTTAATTTCTGTCTTGAGCAATTTTTCATTCAGTAGTGTTCAGTTTTTATGAGTTGGGAAGCTTTATGTGGTTTTTGTTGCTGCTGATAGAATACAAGTTGTTACATCAATTTTCTTGTATCTGTTGAAGCTTGCTTTGTGCCTGAGCATGGGTCAGTTTAGGAAAGACTTCCTAATGAGAACTATTGAGAAGGAAATATATTTCTTGTGTTCATGTGTTCTGTAAAGATCTATTAGGCCCTTTTGGCTTATGATATCAGTTAGCTCTTTTTTGTATGCATGACCTGTCTAATGGCATGAGTAACATACAGAATTCACCATCACTGTGAATAGAGTAAGTAATATGATATGTAGTGTTTCTTTATGAACTTGGGTACCCTTATGTTTGGTGCATAAAAGTTTAGAATTATACTATACTCAGGATAGATTTTTTTCCTTTGATAATTCTGTATTGTCTTTTCCTGACTCTTTTGATTAGTTTTAATTTGAAGTCTATTTTGTCTGATCTAGTTGTTTGCAATAACATTTTCCATACTGAGATTATGTCTGTTCTTGATGTTAAAGTGTGTTTCTTGGGTACAGGGAAGATAGATCCTATCTTTGCATCCTGTTAGTCTGTCTTTTTATTGGGTAATTGAGAACACCAAACTTGAGCACTATCAATGAACAGCTATTTTTTTTTTTTGATCCCTGTTATGTTGTTGATCCCTGTTATGTTTGATTTGTTGATTTGAGATGATTTTTGTTTTCTTAGATGAGGTTAACCTCCTAACATTGATGTTTTCATTCTAGAGCCTCTATTTAACCAGATTTGTATATGGTGCTTACATTTTGGTTTAGCACAAAATGTCTTTTTCTGTCAATTGTGACTGAAAGTTGTGCTGGATCTAGTAGTCTGGGTTACCTGGTAGGGAATACTTCTCTGTCCCTGTCAGTTGTGGCCATCGGATACCTCAGGTTGGTTAGAAAGTATTTCTAGGTATTAGAGTTGATAGGAAGAAATGGGGATGAGCTTGAAGTGGGCTCTGAAATGATCCAAAGGGAGGAGGAAAGCTGATTCTGTCTTAGAAATAAAGCAGAATCCACAGGTAATTCAGGCAGAGAAAAAAAGAGAGATTTCTGCAAATGATCAGCTATGGGGCTGACAATAAGACTGGGGAATTGGGAATAGAGGACAGGAAGGAGAGTGGAGATCACCTATCTGACTCCCATGCCTGCTGGTCAGTGGGATGCCAGGTAGATATTGCCACTGGGTACTGGAGGCTGGCAAAAACGAATGCTGTGAGGAGGAATGGTGGCTCCATATAAGGTTCTGGTGAATCCGCAGGGAATGGAGGCAGAAAGGGAACTCATTTTAAGCTTTTTAAATGCCAAGGACTAATCACCTTCCTAACAACATTATAACATTCTTTAAAAGTGCAACTATAATTTCCTCTAAAGAGTACCAGCATAAAACTTGAGCATTAAATATTGCCCTTACAATCACTACTGATATAAAGAATATTACCAAAAAAGGGTTCCAAGGTAAAATAGAATGTTTGCTATATAAGAAAATACTATGCAGTTATGAGATGTTTTCCCGCCAGCCTGGTCCCAAAGCCACATCAGCCCCCAAATAACACACAGAGACACTGTATTAGATATAAAGCAGTTGGTCTGTTACTAGTGTTTTTTATTGGCTTGCTCTGTCTTAAATATCAATCAATTTTTATTAATCTAAGTGTCTCCACAAGATCTTATCTAACTGGGGAGTGGGTCAAGACTCTCTCTACCAAGCCCCTACATCTTGATTCTTCCTACATCTCCCAGAATCCTCCTTGCCTCGTACTCCCGCCTATCTTGCCTTCCTATTTACCAACAGTGCTTTATTCATTAACCAATAAGAGAAACATATTTACAGAATGACATCTCACATCTCACATCACTATTCTGTTCATGAAATTATTGTTACAAACTTCTTATAGTCATTATTAAAAATATTTTGCTTCTTCTCAAACTGTAGAAGTAACTTCCAGAATTTTATAGAGGATTGATAACTAAGTATGTTTTCTAGAAATTAATGTTTTAAGAGGTGTGTCTTTATAGCTGGAAAGATTTGGTTTCAGCAAATATTGATCTTTTCATATAATTTTAAAAGTGTAAAACTTGCTGAGTAACATTTAGAATATTATTAGTCTGTGAATTAGCTGAAGGAGAAAAGACAGACTGTTTAAGCAGTGTTACAGCTAAAGGTAAATGTCATTGGGAGCTAAGTCAATTGCAGTTGCTACTAGAGTTTCCACTATTTTTTATAACTCCCCTCCATCCCTTTGGCACAGCATCTTATATATGGGAATTTAATAAAAGTTAATGGATAATGCACACATTTATGAGATCAAGCTAAACATTGATGCAGCAAAGTTTTAAAGTTTGTATTGGAATTTTACATGGTTTACAGCTTACCTGTATCATATTGGATGGTTTTTAATAACTTTGTACCATAAATCCATTTTCAAGGTAGATGTCTCATCACACTTTATCAGTATCCATTATCAAAATATTTCTCTGCCATTTTGAACATTTTGTCTATTTTGATTTAATAAGAATATCTGAACTAAAATACAGAATACTGAAATAAACATTATTCTCTTTTATTTTTTTCTGTTTTAACTATTTTCTTTAAAGAGGGGACATCAGAAGTCACAGACTCAGGTAAATATTTTAATCTCTGAAATGAATTGATATTGAATTGTAGAAAGCAGTTGAAACCTGGGGCTTTCTTTAACTGTGTAGCATAAACAGACATAAAATCACCCAAATGCTCAGGTTCTGTGTTCTCATCTGCAGACAAAGACAGACTTCCCAAACCCAATTGTAAGAACAAATGAAAAACATACTTCACACTTCCACCATATATTTAATTTTCTCTCATTATTTCTCACTCTTGCCTAAAATAACACTAAAGAAAACCATAAGTCAGTCAATACTGTTAATTGCTAATCTAGTTCCACAGTGTATTTAGCCATCCCAAGTGATTTTTTCATTGGTTACTTTCATTAGTATGAGAAATGGCTACACAATGTCAAATCTAAGTTATCTACAGAGACCATGAAAATTTAGTTTGTTTTTTCTGTTTTTATTTTGAATATCTCTTTTTAATGTCATAGCCTTTCCTTCAAAATACATACTAAAAAACAAAAGGGCATTTTATATATGGGTAGCTGAATATAAGTAGCCCATTCTATGTCCTTACTCATCTTGAAATGGCACATCCCTGATCACCCATCCCTTCTCATGGGATCAAGTGTCATCATCAGTTGTCATAGAATGAATGAAAATGTATGCTTCATAAGCTGATTATTATATGTTATTTTTTTTTCTTCCTAGGGAAAAAGAAAATTGAAAAATCTGAAAAGGAAAGTAAAGGTAAACAGGAAATTTATATGTGAATGACTCAAAAACTAAAAGTAATTTATGAAAATGCTGGCCTGATGTTATTGAATATATCAGAAATTTAGTTCAACATTCAAAAGGTATAGGTTTATAAGGATATTAATCATCAAAGTAATAGAAATTTAGATCCTGAAGCAAATTCTACCTACTATTGATAAATGAACTCCATACATTTGATTTTTGAATTGTGGATATTGATGACTCCAAATTCCCTACTAAAC
This sequence comes from Phodopus roborovskii, assembly GCF_943737965.1. NCBI lineage: Eukaryota > Metazoa > Chordata > Mammalia > Rodentia > Cricetidae > Phodopus > Phodopus roborovskii. Next base: position 13,934,936 of record NW_026125397.1, read on the forward strand.
TTCAAGAAGTATGTGTAAAAGATTTATTTAAGATATTCATTTTTTAACTGAAGAACACTAAAAATAAATATATATGATCAAGAACAGATTGAGTAAAATTTTATTTATATTATCTTTAAGTAAAATTTAATATGTTTACTTTAAAAGTATTGTTTTAACTTAAATAAAACATTGGTGAATATGTGTTGGTGTCTTTGTCAAAAGATTAATGAATGAGAGATAAATTGTTGAAATTAAGCATTTGTTTATTTTCTCACTGGTAGACAATCTGGAAATACTATGACAGTTTTCTTTTCCCCTTAAAATTAGGTTTACATTAGTAAGATATCTAATATCATACAGTCAGGGTTGGTTTTACTATAATCACTTGGAAAACTTACAGAGTTTTAATTATCTAAGAAATGCATATCAGACCAAGATGAAAACATGATTGCCAATAATAAAAATGACAAGTTCGTTTTATTCAAATTCGAGTGCTCAGTGGACCTGTTTTCCACAAATACTAATCCTCTATATCACTGCATTGCTACTGTATCTCTCACTGTAACAGAGAATTATCATCTTGTTACTACTTATTCTCATTAGATAGTAGTTCAATGTGAAACAAATTGCTGAAAATTCCTTGAGAAACTAGTCATAACACTGAAGTTATTCTACTCTCATAAATTTAATATTTAAAATAAGGCAAATATTTAATGCAATGTTACTTTAAAGCTTCATATTTTAATATACATTTTTAACAAACAGTTCCCACAAGACAAGAAAATCTTCAGATGCACAATGTGACTAAAGGTAAACTTGAACTTTATGAATATTCATGTTCATTGTTGCTATGGAAATTCATATAGTACTCGACAGTATTTTTATTAACAATAATGCTTTTAAGAAGTTTGGAGATATGCCTTTCTACTAATACATGAGAGAGAGAACAAACAGAAAATATAACAGAAAGATAATATTTCAGCAGAAAGTTAGGAAATACGAAGAGATATTATCAGTGCATATATTCAGTGAAATATTTTATTCATGCTAGAGGAAAAAGCTTCTCTATTACAAAAAAAACTTTAGCTGCATGAATAATATCAATGTTTATATATACTTATACTAGTTTAAAACAACTTCAACTGAGATGCATTTTATTGTGGCTAAAGAAAATTAGCATCTTGCATGTATTTTACTTATAAATTGACTTTTTCAACCAATTTAAGCTAGCAATAAACTGGAAAATGCCAGCATAAAAATGGTAGATTGTTTCTCTTTAAAATAAAGTTATGTGTTTGGATGATACTATCACAAAACAACAAATAAACCTTATTAATTAATTATGTAATAGAGGTGATATAATTTTAGGCCATCCTAGTCAAGAACAATTGAAAAGCACAACCAAAGCCATTCTTTTTCCCTGGAATAAGTGAAGAGGAAGGTGAGCCCTGGTTTCCATCAGGTCTCTTTGTTGCTTTTTGTAGCATGTATATTCAAAAGGCAGGAGGGATGCTCCCTTAACCTAGAGACAGGAGAGAAGTCCTATTTCCTACTTCAAATGACTTGACAGATTTACATGAACCCTCCTGGATGGCATTGCCCAACATGTGGAATTAGGGTGGGGGAGTGGGAGGGGAGGGTGGTCATGGTGCATGCAAGGGGGGAGAAAGGGTAAGAGAAAGGGAGGGGTGGAGGGAGAGAGGGAGGGAGGGAAGGGAGGACAGGCAACTGGCAAAAAAAGAAAAAACAAAAACAAAAACAAAACAAAAGGCAGGATGTCCCGAAGCACATTTTGCCTTGTAGGTATGCATAATTGAGACAGTACCATCGCATTCAGTGGAGAAGAAGTGCTAATTCTCAAAGCACAGCTCCAAGTAACCATGAGGAGGAAGCATTACTTGTTCATTTAAGAGATAGCTCATTGTATCTTAGTTTCCACTTGGTTCCTTTGTAGGTTCTATCTCCTTAATCACATCAGATTTGTAAAGGAGAATTATTAGTGAAGATTTTTAAGTTGTCTAGGTTTGAGATTTTCTGTTTAAGGCATGCAGCTACAGTAAACTCAAAAACACAATCTCCCAATTTAAACTATTTTCTTTAAAAAAATTTGTATTCCTGTTTATTCACAATTCTTAATTCTATAGTAACAACTGTATAGATATCAAATATAAATGTAATGCAGATTCCTTTAAATTGTATTTTCAAGTCTAAGCATTTAAATTCAATAAATGGTGGTAGAAAAAAAGATATAACCCATCTCCTTTCCCAACAAAGTAGCCTATCTTCTGGCATTTTAAATAATCACATCACTGTGTATTTCATGCTATAAACATACAGTTAATGAGATGCACTACTTCAAATAATCATCACTCACTGAAAACTAAAAGGAAAAATATCCAATTTGTATGATGCATTTACAGAGTCATTAGTCTCTTAATGTAATTGGCAGTTACTTGCCTTTCTTCATCTTTGAAGGGGAAGCAACTCTCAATGTGGTTTAGAAATTGTAAAGTGTGTACATAAACTACATCATGAAAAATAATTTTATTCTAGTTATCTATAATTACAGTTGAACCAAAATAATTTTTTTTAAAAAAGGTCCTGCTGATTTTAGTAAGAGTATTTAAGAAAATTAAATTCTTTGACAACTGAGAAGAAGAATGGCTCTTTTGATACTAGCATATCCTCATCTATAGTAGAGACTGCACTATTCAAAGAAACGTTTCACAGGCAATGGAAAGCTGTATTTGTTCACTTACTCTTAATCAGTAGGGAAGAGACTCAAAGCTATTAGATATATTTATATGGTCCATTGATACAGGCTACAAATCCCTTGCTTCATTATTTTAATAAAACAAAACATATATTCTCTTTTCAGCAGAAAAACCTTCAAAAATACCAAGTAAGTACTGTTAGTGTTGGCGATAAATTCTTTTTGGTACACATATGTGGCTGTAGTGTAGTTAGGATAAAACATCCGAAGAAGGAAATGTTTGTGAGGTTTGAGTCTGTGGTTAGCACTCTATCTTTTCGAGCATGAGATGAGGTGGGTATCATAGTAGTGGAAACAAGTGATTGAAGAGGTGACTTCAGAGAAATGTGGAGGGAGGACAATAGACAAGGTGTAGACGAGGTATATTGCTCAAGGTCACAACCTCAGTAAAATAATTCCTCCAGTTCAGTCCTGAATTGGAATAATCCAGTTGACTACACATTCATCTGCTGGAAGCTACAGAAGTCCTGGATGAATGTCAGTCATGGGAATGTTGACAGTCTGTGCAGGATATTCCCACCAGAGCTGTGTCCTGCATCCTGGAAAGTTTTCAGCCTGAAGAATGTTCCTCTTCAGAGATCACTCCTACTGAGATTAGCCAAGCCTGCCTCCCTGTTAAGCTAACATAATACTCTGTCTCCTTGTCTGTGTGCAATCACCCTGCCTCCTTTTTCAATTGAATATAATACACACATTGACTTTTCTGGGCATCCTAAATATATATGAATCTACAAATTTTTTAAAATTAATCAAAATAATCATATTTATTCTTTCCCATGGTTCCATATTTAAGAAAAAAATCATTGAAAATTAGGATTATCATAAAATAAGTACAGTGAAGCTATACATGTAATTTTTATTTTGATAGATAACAATGATTTTAAAATGTAAGTGAAAATATTTTAATATTATAATTGATCTGATACATGTATATCATTTAAAAATATATAGTAAGCATACAGGTTCACATCCTTTTAATTGCAATTTTTAAAGTTGTCTGTGTATTTTATACTTATAACACATTTAAGTTTGTAATACCCATGTTTCAATTCCTCAAACACTGTAGTTAATGGCTGTCACAAGGACTAAGCACCTCTAAATATTTATTGATTATTTATCCATTAGCTCAGTGCAGAAGAGAACATTAAAAAATAATTAAGAAATATAACTTGCCAAGTTTGTCATTCAAAAGTTCTTTGATTGAAAGTAATAAACCTCATGTCGTCTCCGGTAATTTAAAAAAGGAGAATTACTATAAGTCTAATGAACTATCTCATGGATGTAAGGACACGATTTATAGCTGAGTCTCAAGGAGAGCCCTGGAAAGCTGTACTATCCATTCTCTATAGCCCCCAAAGCTAAGGATCACAAGAGCAGGCTCCATGGAGAAAGTAGTACCATTAGGGATGGTTAGGATGTGAACGACTGGAGAAAATGATAAGAGTGGGAGATTAATATAATTGAGAACACTAACTGTAGCTTGTAAATAACAATAACTCCTGTTTCCCTCAACCTATTTGACATTATTTAAGATGTTGAATGTTGTTTTAAGTGTGATGATTTATATTTGTCATCATTTACTTTTCTCTTGCTAATGGAGGTTTATGAAATAGTCGTTCTTATCTGCTGGCTGGACTGGGTCCTCTAACTAAATTAACAGATTAGGTAATTACTTTTCTGTAGTGTTTCAATGGGTATGGTGACTGTCCATGGTGCTGTAGAAAAGGGAAGAAATACTGTCAGATAAGAAAAGCCTAGTTTGAGAACAAAAAGTGTTGTTGTGCTCAATCAGGGTGGATGCCTGAAGACATCCCAGTGACCTGTCTTCTCACACATCAGGGCTTCCACAATACAAGTAACACTGCAGAATGGAATGTTCCATGCTTCAAACAGGACTATGAATTAAACAGTATCTGTTATGTGGTTTAGTATTTTGTTAAGGATTTAAACTTAAGATTTTTCTTATATAAATACAGTAGGTAAGTAATTTGCTTCCATATTAGAGTAGGATGGATCACTTAGGTGTCAGTTGTTCCAAGTTATCTTAGAAATTATCATGAAGTGTTAAGTGAGATATGGATTCCATTTTTCAAATAATAATTTTACTATTACTGACTCAGTCAATAGGTAATTGAGTCACATACAGAAAAAAAAACACCTAATTTTCTTAAGTTCTTAAGCACAGAAAACACACCTTTAGCCCTATTTCTTTATGAAATGAATTTATGAACTCTGAAGTGATAAAAATCTATCTTAAAATATGCTTAAGAGTTCATTCACTTCTAAAATTAATTAATGTTAGAAGAGGTTAAGTTGCTGAGAAAATTACCTTGCAATTAATTAATAAAAAATATCAGCCTTTTAACTTTTAAAGAAGTGAATTAGTCTTACCACTGTATAATACATTCCAGTCACATTTCTTGTGCTCAAAAAAAAAAAAAATGTAATGGTTTTATTAATTAAGATGTAGTTGTAGTGCAAGTCTTGGTGTACTGTTTACTTAACTCTACTGAATAGGATTTGTGAAATTCTTGCCAATGTAAGCTTTATTCATTTACTTAAAATGTGGCCAAAGTCCAAACAAGGTATAAATGGCGTTGTATAAACTAAGTGGCTATTAAATCTCCCTACTCTGGTTTGTTAAAAGTGCTGGGGAGGCAGGAATGAGTCATCCCGGTGCTGTCAGTGTAAGATTTAAAGTATGGCTGACTTTCTGTCATTTCAGTCAGTGATATCAGGGCTTGTTTAAATCAAAAGGAAAAGCAGGTCCTTCTCATTCATAAAATAATCCCTCATAACATCAATATGCCGGAAAGTAATATGCAAATAAAGATTTAAGAGATATCACTGTTCTCTGTTTTTGCTGTATATTTTAGCTCTTTATCAAGAGGGGGGAAAACCCTCCAATATATTCCTCCTTGGATTTTTTTCAATCATGAAGTGATGGTATTGGACTTTGGCAAATAACTGTCTACTGGCCTAGCAATGGTATAATGCGGTAATTGAGTTTTTGATGCTAAATCAAACTTGCATTCTAGAATATATCTTGCTTGGTTGGTGTATAGATTTTGTATATAGATGGTTTTATGTTGAGAGTGAGAGTTTTTACATCTCAGTTTATGAGAGGATAGTAGTCCATAGTTATTTTTTTAAGGTGTGTTGGTCTGGGATTGATTTCAGAGTGAGACTGCCTCATAGAATGGGTGAATTATATATGTTCTCCTTTTATGTTTTTGGAAGACTAAACAAAGGATTATTTAAAGTGTTCTGTAGACTTAACCAGTGGTGTTATCTAGAACATGGGTTTAGTTTGAAAGCATTCTGTTTGTTGTTCAGATATTGTCAATACAATCATTTTATTTATTAAGAATCTGTTCAGTCTATTCTTTAATCAGTTTCAATCACTTGGGAGATAGAAGCAGGTGGAAATCTGAGTTGGAGGCAAGTATGATCTACAGAGAAAGCTCTGGGACTGAGAGGACTACATAGAGAATCTGTGCCTCATAAAAACAAAACAAAATAAAAAAGCAGAAAAAATAATTACATTTTATCTGATTTATCAAGTATAAATTTTTACATTAATTGGTATTCTTTGTATTGCTATTGAGTAGTATTATTCATCTTGTTCTTATTACTGATTATAATGATTTGATTTTTATGTCTTCTTGACCAAGCTTGCAAACATATATAAATAATTAGAGTGGTTCTGTTTCAGACACTAGTTCAGTATGTAAAATATAACATGTATAAAATAGCACACAATGCATTTCCTGCCACCAGCACTGTGCTGTCGAATTTTCTACATTCCATGAATTTTGTCAGGGACAAGGACTAATAGAACATCATTTTGGGGCTCCCTGGCTTATTATTCTCATTTCATGTTATAAATTGTCCTTCTAATTTTGCATGTGTTTGTGAGCATGGGAAATATGCCACAGGTTAGAGATTGCATTCAGAGATTCCTGCTTAACTTTATGCTTCTTAGGTTCCCATGTGTTTTTGAATAGTCATTATTCACACTTTCACAGAGTTATTCTAATTTAAAAGAAGTTCTAACTTAAATATGCTGTCTTCAAAATAAAAGTCTTCTGTAATTTCAAATCTTACTTTTTTCCTTTTTAAATGTGTTTGTATCATCTACTACTATGGAAGAGGTCTCCTTTACTTCTTTTATTTACAAAGTTATCTTTGAAATTTTAGTTTGTACAATTAAGTCATTATACATTTACTAACAATCTCTTTAAAAATACAAGTCCAATTGCATCTAGTCATTTATATGATAATCGAGTTCTCTAGTTGTAGTCCTTTAAAAAAAACCTAACATATTGACTTTATCTGTATTCTTTGTGAGTCAAGGTATGTCTCTACTTATGCCAGTTTAACTGCTTTCTATGTTTTAATGTGCGTACTTCCAGTGGCATCTTCTTTAGAATTGCCTTCAGTAAAGTCATTGAGGAGCACACTTCATTCATTAATAGCAATCATTCTCTATTATCCTAAAATTAGCCTTTTATTATCATTAGGGTAGTGGGGATGAGATGGTGAAAGAGACAAGGTCTTGCTGTTACTTAGGGATCATCTTCCACTTGGCAAGCCCTTTTTACCAGCTTTCCAAAGTGATGATTGTGGATGAATTCTACTATTCGCAGCCTGAAAGCCTGTTGTCCTTGAGCACAGAGCAACATAGGTTGGGTCTCTCCTTGCAAGTTGAGAGAAGCTTTCAGTCTATTACTCCATTGCATTTCTATTCCACTGTTAGGGTAGGAGAATTCTGTGGCCAATTTGAGTGTTCTTTCTTTCTGTTAGGCTATCATTTCTTTCTGCCTTTGCTCTCTGACACGTTCACTACATTTCTCTGGGAAAGGTAAATGACTAAATATAGGAGATTCATGTTTACATACAGAAAAATAATTTGTAATTTCCACTAGTATATGATTCAGAGCTGGGAAGAAACTTGTTATAATCCTCAATGTGCAGAAAATGTCGTCTAATCTCCAACACCACTTAAACATTTATGGTGGTTTACTTAGGAGATAGAGGTAAGAGAATTAGAAGTTCAAGATCATCCTCACCTATATAATAATTTCAAAACCAATTTCTCATAAAAATACATGAATATATGAGACTGTCACAAAGGAATCAATACCTATTAGATATGGCAAAACAATTAATAATTAATCTTATGAAATTTGAAATAAAATACTTCAATAGTAACTGCCAAAAAGCACATAGAAATGACCATTTAGTATAAGAAAATATTTAACATCATTAGATACTAATTAAATGTAGATAAGTCCACTATTACATAACATTCATCATGCACTGGAGTCACTAAATTTTTTAAATACTAAAAACAAAAACAAAAAACAAAACAAAAAAAAAGGAATAGGAACTTTAGCAACCAGAACTTTTAAAATTGCTGTTGGGAATGAAAATGGTCCAGACATCATAGAAACTGCCTTATTATTTTTTTATATCATCAGGTTTACATTAAAATCCCACCATTTACCTCCCTGGAGGGTTAAAGGAATTCATGTTCACACAAAAGGCTGTGAATAAATATTTATAGAACTAGTCTAATAATTTGCTTCAACAGTGGAGTTGATACATGGATGACCTTAGGTACAGCTACATGATCTAATATTATAACGAATTTTATCCTAAAATCCAAGTCTCTGTACTGTAAGGTCATTGTAAAATAAACTAAAACCCCACAGGGAAAAAAAATACCTTTAAAAATGACTGTTTCCTCTCATATTTCTTATTGGTCATTATCTCAATTGTCCCGCCTCCCACACTTTTACTACAAGTAAAACAGTTTCTTATCATTGATGAGGTCTCATCATGGAAATGAGCTACAGCTGGTTAGCACCCAGAAGCGAGAGGCTTGTGCTTGCCTTCAAGGTGGCTCACTGTGCTTTCCTGCTGGAAGTAGTCAAAGGTTCCTGCCCTCTTCAGCAGATGAACTCAAGGCAGCATCAGTTATGCACCTTTTGTGAGTTTCTATTCTCTACTCCCATAGTCCTGTTTGTTTGGCTCAATTCCTCCTTCATAGTTTTGATTCGTTCCAGGTTTTAGCCATTGTTTCCATCCAAGGGGGTTGTGGGTCCATTTAAATTAGTTATAAGCATGTGCTTGGTGTTTATCTATTTTACCCATGTCTTTGAAACACATGGAGAAGATTTAAATTATGCGTTACTGCTATTTTCTATTTTCATTGCCCTATTCTACCTTTGAAAAGCACCTCAGCCCCCACACTTTACACTGAAGCTTAATTTGTGAGTTTTAACTGGCAATGGATTTGCATATCCTGTACAACATAGAGACCCACATCTTCCAGCTAAGGTCTTCTCTACTTTGAGTTAGAACCTCAATAAAAAGGCAACTTTCTTTTGAGTTGTTTAGTCTATGAGCTCTTGGGTGTGCAGGTGAGCATATGATCAGAAATACTAATGCCTAAAATTTCTTAGTTATTTTCCACAAGTCTGATATTAACTGAGTATTAATATGCACTTTTCTAAGTTAAAAGGAGAAGCATCATCTGTCTTAACATCATACTATTTTATAAGCTAATTATATAACTAAAAAGATAGAGATCCTGATTATAAAATCCTAAATTTTAATCATTGCAGGGGGGTTAACTGTGGGGGTGGAATCTTGAAAAATGGTAATATCAAGATTTTTTTTTGATATAAAGATATTAACATCTAATTTTTAGTAATTGTTTTATGGGACAGTGACTGCTGATACTGGGGGCCTCAGATTTAGAAATTTTAGTATAAATTTGGAAAATTTATTCTCAATATTCCTGGACTACTATAATCTTACTTAATATTTCTGGAGTTTGGTTAAAAATTTGAATTGCAATAATATTTAGTCTACAACATTTGGGAATATCAGCTAACACAAAATAGGGATGTATGCAAATAGTGTTTGATGCATAATGATGGTTATGGATCATTTAGTTTTGTGCGTGGATGTGAGGACTATGCTCATGGATCATTTAGTTCTGCACATGGGTGTGAGGACGATGGTACTGACCATTCATGTAGGCCTGGTTCTTCCTCACTCAAGGGCAGATTACCCTTCAGTATCAAAGTAGATTATGAAATGAGTTACTAGGGAGAATGTATAATCCGTGCCTTTTGGGTTAGATTTGAAAACCATCTCAACTTTTAAAGCAAGTGTAACTGAATTCCCTTTGCTCCCGACATTGACAATGGAACAGTCACTTTTGACTGAAGTCTTCGGAGTATGAATCATTCTGAACACTTCTTCCTCTTTGCCAACTCTGAGAACTTCTATGTAAAGTGCATTCGGTGAGATGTTTGCCACTTTTCCTGATTAGACTTTGGGTCACAGAAGCATGACCGCATTTGTTTATGGGTGATGATAAGTTGTTCTGACATTGCCCTCAAGACACTCATCTCACTCTAAGAGTGGCAGCGTGGACACTCTGAAAAGACTAGATCTGTTTATTCAACACTCTAGGCATCACTGTGTGATGTGTGTAAAATTCCAAATGTGAGCTATCTCTGCATACTTTATTATTCCCTGGAGCCAAGTTCAAGACTGCTGTGTCTATTGTTCAGTGTAGCAGTTAATTTTCTTTCAATCTCATGACCATTTTGAATGAGAGAATGTATAAGAGGAGGCACTCTTACTTGAGGGCTAAAAATAATCTGCTAAGACTTGCTTTGAACAATGGTGGATGTAATGGATTTCTTTGGAAAATATAGACTCATAGAATATAATATTGTATTAACTCGTTTATACACAATTCAGAAACTGAGTTGAAAAATAATTTGAATATATTGAATATCTCTAGAAATGCAAAGCAAAGTGTTCAATTTAATGAATCAAGAGGAGTGTGGATGAATATAAATCTCCAGACTAAATTTCCTTTGAGTTTATGGCTAAGGTTCCCAGATGTTTAATAATGAATATCTCTTGGAACTGTGGCTACTCAAAGAGGTTTCTAGCAGAAAAAAAAGATATAGTAACTGTGAGGGTACCAAATGCATGCATTATTTAGGTAGATTTTACTTATTTATTGTGTTTGCTAAGAACATGCTGAGCTGTATGAACATATCAGAGGAAAATTATGTATTTTTAAATGTGCATTGGATAATCATGATTGACAATTTGACTAGATTAGGAAGTGTCTAGACATTAGCAAAACACGTCTGAGTTTTTCTGTGAATTCAATTAGAAAGGATCAGAATTTATCATACCTATTTTTAAATAGTCCCTTTTCTTTTTGACATGTCGTATTTCATGATCTCTTTTTCGTAATACCTTGGCTATTTTAGAGAAATTAGGTTTGGTATTTGAAGTAGCATTTCTCAAGTGTGCTCAGCAGATCTTTGGAGTTACTTAACTCTTCCAAGTGACATATAACTCATGCCCTTGTTGGGCAAGCATGAGAAACTAAGTTCGGATCCCCAGCACCCACATAAGAGATGGACTTAATGGCATGCTCCTGTACTCTATCTCTCCTATGGTAAGATGTAGGTCAGAGACCATTCATATACCGAGTAACCTGGCTGGCATACACAGCAGCCAACAAGAGAATCTGTCCCAGATAAGGTTGGACGGAAACCCATGGTAGTCCTTTAACCTGCAAGATGTGATTGCTTACTAAGACACATGAACATGTATACAAATACACACACACACACACACACACACACACCATACACAAAACCCATAAAAACACAAACTTGCAAACCATAAGAAATAAGCAAAAGAAATAAGGTAAAAATAAATAAATAAATAAATAAATAAATAAATAAATAAATAAATAAATTGCCTCAACGAAGCATTGCAAGACAAATCCAGAAATACCATTTACATTCATTTTTCTGTTGACCATCTAGTGCTGGACATGAGTCCTCTTTTAGGTGTGATCTCTATACCCAGTGATAAGGAGGTTCATGGCTGTTTTCTATCTCGGAGTTGGGACCCCATCTGGTCTAGACCTGTATATGCACTGTATATACTGCCACACTCTCTGTGAATATGTGGGTGTGTTCATCCTGGTGTGTCTGGAACTCAGTTTCCTTGATGTCTCCCATTCCCCTTGGCTCTTACAATTTTCCCACCTCCTCTTTCGTGTAGTTCCCTGATGGTCTGATGAAGACAACTCATTTATGAATGAGTGTACCGAGGTCTCTCACTCTTGGAACAGTGTCCAGTTAAAGAGTAAGCTTTGAGGGCTAGAGAAATGGCTTAGCAGTTAAAGGGCAGTTACTGCTCGTACAGAAGAACAGAACTAAGCTTCCAGCACCATATCAGACACACAACTCAAAAACACTTGTAACTCCAGCTTCAAGAGATTTGACATCCTATAGAGCAGCGGTTCTCAACCTGGGGGTTGTACAACCCCTTTGTGAGTTGAATGACCCTTTCACAGGGGTTGTCAAAGACCATCCTGCATTTCATATATTTACATTACAATTCATAACAATAGTAAAATTACAGTTATGAAGTAACAACAAAACAATTTATGGCTGAGGGTCCCCACAATACAAGCAACTGTATTGAAAAGTGGCAGCATTAGGAAGGTTGAGGACCACTACACTACAGGCACTGTACTCACAAGGACACATATGTACAAATTTAAAATACTAAAATTAAATGTTTTAAACATAAAGTTCATCCTAAGGAAAAACCACTTCTGAAAATAAGTTTCTTAGTTTTGGGTATGTTATAACCTACAAACTGTTTTTTATGTTTTTATGGAGAAGGATCTTGTACCATTTTGCTTTTGTGCAGAAATTTCATATAAGTGCTCAAATTCCTAAAGGAAGATCTTTTCCTTTCATTTAGATAGTCTGGCATCGTTTTCAATTATTAATAAAGAATTAAGATTATGGCCACTTCTTCAGAATATAAATGAGCTAAGCCAATATTTAAATAAACTTCAAAACCAGACAATTCAAAATGTAATTACAACCTATGAAAATGGTGCTAGTTTTGTTTTGTTCTCCATTTTTTTTTTTTGCATAATAATGTTTTCCCTTTGAGGCCACATTTCTTTTCTATTAGAGAAAATTCAAATACTGGCATATTTTACCCCTGTTCCATTTATTAGTTAAAATATGTTACACAAACTCTGAGTAAATAAAGCAATTGAAAGTACTAAGAGATTGCAATGAAAATCAAAAAATTGCTCCAGTATGTTGTATGAGTGTTGTCTCTGATTTGAAATTGCTTCCAAGTATTCCATATGCGCCTCTAAGTCAGAATGTATAAAAGACAAAGTAATTTTCAAAATAGAACTAAGTTTCTGTTTGTGTCTTTGAGTTGTAATTAAAGTTTAATGTCTTTTTTTCTTCAGTTTCATTGAGGTATAATTGGTAAAGACAAATTGTACTTTTTAAGGTATATAATATGAAGGTTTAGTGTACATATGCATCAAGAGATAATTATAACGAATAAGCTAATTAGCATATTAATTGGCTAAGTTAACTTATGTAGTAAGAATTTTACATTACAATAGCTTTCTTAGAGAATTCTCTCTCTTTGTCTGTGTGTGTGTGTGTGTGAGTGTGAAGTGTTTTTGTGTGTACATGTGTACGTGTAGGTCCTCGTGTGTACACACATGTTGAAACTACAGGTCTATTTGAGGGGTTTTCTTCCATAGTTTCCCATCTTGGTTTTTGAAGTAGGATTTTATACTGATCCTGATGCTCTCTGTTTTGGGAGGACCAGCTCTCAGCAAGCTCCAGGGCCAGGATTACATATGTGTACCACCACACCTGATCTTTTATGTTGATTTTGAGCATCAAAATCCAAATTCTCATGCTGCTTTTCCCTGGGGAGCAGAAAGGGGATGGAATGGGGGTTAGTGGGGGTTGGGGAACAGAGGAGGATGGGAGGGTGTGGGAACTGGGACTGACAAATAAAACAATCTTGTTTCAAATTTATATAAAAAATTATCAAAAAAAGAAAGACACAAAAAAGTTTCTTCTATTCTAAATACTTGTTTTTTGACATTATTTGATAATTGTCATTCTGACCTGATGCGATATCTTCTAATGAGTTTTATTTCATTTCCATGACAATTAATGAGACTGACCACATTTTCACGGTCCTGTTTACATTGTGCACATATTTTATTGGTATTTTTAATTGGGCTATTTTTTTCTCTGCAGGCATATAAGTTATTTAATGTTTTTATATAATAATCTCCCATTAGCTATATGGCTTGCAAATATTTTATCTCATTTAAGTTGTGTTTTTACTCTCTGAATTGTTTACTTTCTGCCTTAGAACATTTTGAAGTGATGTCTCCCTCTACTTTTGGAGCAGCTCAGTGCTGCCTCCTCTCCACCCATTTCCCAAGTCAGAATGCTTGAACTAGAAGCTGCTTTTAGATAACTGACCTGTAACTCATTAAAATCTTTAGTAGGATGTTTTCTCTTGAAGAACAAAAAGGATTTAAACTGTGATTTACTTTTCATTTTTATTCTCTAGAAGATTCCAAAGACTCAATAGCTCCAAAGAGAGACAAAGGTGAGTCCTTTTGCTCATTTATACATTTTCTCTCAAGTGTGCAATGTTTTGCTGCTTGTTTAAGTTTAATCTCTTGGTACAATTATTGGAATTTCTAAGCAACATTTATGTGGTTGAATTATTTTTAATAATTTTATATCTTTATGAGCTATGTACCTCATAACATATTGAACAAAACTAGCTGGACAATATTTAAAAGTAATTATCAGGAGATTTTTTTTGACTAATCTCCAGAAATCCTTTAAAGATTATTATGTTTAAAGCTAAGTTTACCAAGTAGGGAAAACCTATGTATCATCAAGAATTACTCTTAAGTAAAAAGTCATCTATGGTAAAATTCATAAAGGAAGAAAACAAGGAGTAAGAAGGGGAGGATAGGACCTGGAATGCCCCCCACACACACACATGCACACAGTGACAAGAGAAAAACATCCTGGTAAACAAGGAGGACCCTAAGAGAGACATACATGGGCTCCCAGAGAAGCAGAAAGGGACAAGATCTCCTGAGTAAATTGAGAGCATGGGGGGAGGGGACCAGGAGGGAGGTAGGAGAAATAGGACAGGAGAAAGGGGAGGGTGGAGGAAAAACGAGGGATCAGGAGGATGAAAACCTGGCACTAGGGAAATTTCCAGAAATCTGAAAGGATGACCCCAACTAAGAATTTAAGCAACAGTGGAGAGGCTACCTTAAATGCCCTTCCCTTATAATGAGATTGATGACTACCTTAAACTCCATCATAGAGCCTTCTTCCAGTAGCTGATGGAAGTAGAAGCAGAGATTCACAGCTAAGATAATATTTAAATACACTTTAAAACAGGCAAATTCAAACTATAATTACAAATTATAAAAATGGCACTAGAAATTTTGCTTTGTTTTCCATTTTTTTTACATAACAATGTTTCTTTTTAAAGATCACATTTCTATTCTATTAGAGAAAATTCAAATACTGTCTTATCTTACCCCTTTTCCATTTATTAGTTAAAATATGGTATGCAAACTCTGAGTAAATAAAACAATTAAAAGTACTAAAAGATTGTGATTAAAATCAAAACATTGTGTTAGTGTTGTCTCTGATACAAAATTCCTTCCACAGGATTCCCTATGTGTCTGCAAGTCAGAATATATAAATGACAAAGTAATTTTCAAAATATAACTGAACTACTGTTTATATTACTGTTTATATCTTTGAGTTTCAGCTCAAATTAAATGTCTTTTTTTTCCTAGTTTCATTGAGGTATAATTGGTAAAGACAAGTTGTACATTTTGAGTTATATGATCGGATGATTTAATATACATATGAATCAAGATATAATAATGATTAAGCTGATTACATATTGATTGACTCAATTAACTTTTATAGTAAGAACTTTACATTAAAATCTGTTGAATTAGAGTATTGTGTGTGTGTGTCTGTGTGTGCGTGTGTGTGTGTGTGTGTGTGTGTGTGTGGTATGAGCATACAAGTGTTTTTTGTGGTCATATGCATGTGTTGGTTCTTGAAGCTGCATACACATATATATCAAAACTGTGTGTGCATGACGGGTGTTTTCCTGCATAGCTCTCCACCTTAGCTTTTCAGGCATGATCTCTTACTGAACCTGATGCTCATTGATTTGCGAACATCTGCAATCTCCAGAGTTTTCTTACCCTAATCTCCGGTTTTCTTACCCTAAGGGCCAGGATTACATACGTGTACCGCTACATGTTATGTTTGTTCTGGGATCCAGACCCAAGCTACATACTTCAAGTACCTTCTCTAAATACTTGTTATTGACATTATTTGTTAATGGTCATTTTGACATGGGATGTCTTATAGTTATTTTTTTATTTATTTACATGACAGTTCTTTTTAAAATATGCATCTGAAACATATTTATTTACATATTCATTTAATTATTTTATTTTTGTAAATATGTATATTTATTCATTTTACACTCCCTCCTCCCTGCCAAATGATCTCTGATGTTCTAATCCCCACCCGTTCCCAGATCACCCAAGAAATCGCTTCTATTTCCCCTTCCCAGGGAGACCTGAGTGACCCCCCCCCCTTAGCACTTCTTGTTACCTAGCCTTTCTGAGTTTGTGAATTTTGACATGGTTATTGATCTTATCTTTATATATCTTTTGATCATGCATATAGCTTTTATGAATATGCTTACTTCGGCTGTCTTTTTCTGTCTGGGCATGTGACGCACATATTTTTATATATTAGTCTTCTATCAGCTATATAGTTTGCAAATATTTTGTCTCATTTCATAAGTTGTCTTTTCATTCTCTTAAAGTGCTTAGAAACACTTTGATGGGATGTATCCCACACTTTGATGGGATGTGTCCCATATCTTGATATGAGGTGTGCCGTACTTTGATGGCTGTGTGTCCTGTACTTTGTCCCTCTGCTTTTGGAAGCAGCTCAGTGCTGCTCCCTCTACACCCATTTCCCAAGTCAGAACACTTGAACTGGAAGCTGCATTTAGATTACTGACCAGTAACTCGTTAAAATCTTTAAGAAGAGTATTTTCCCTTGAAAAACAAAAAGAATTTAAACTGTGATTTACTTTTCATCATTGTATTCTAGAAGATTCCAAAGACTTGCCAGCTTCAAAGAAAGACAAAGGTGAGTCTGTTACCTTTGGCTCATTTACACATTTTCTCTCGAGGATGTAATGATATGTTGTTTGTTGTTCATTTGTCTTAGTTTAATGTTTTTAATCTTTTGCTACAATTATCAACATTTTTGTAGTAGACTTATTTTTAATAATTCTGTATTTTTTATAAAATATGCATTTCCTTGCATATTGAAAAAGAACTAGATGGATAATATTTACAGCTAACAATCATTTATTGTCTGACCTACAGAAATGGTCTTTAAATGTATCATGTGTATTAATTATAACACAATTATCACTTCATTGCATATAAAACTATTATTTTGTCAAGAATTTCTCTTAATTAAGAAAAAAGTCACCTATAGCAAAAGCTTTCTGATAAAGGGAAAAATAACAAGGAAGGAAGGGGAGATAGGACCTAGAAAAGACACACACACACACACACACACACACACACACACACACACACACACACACAGAGGAAGCATATGCACTCAGAAAAACTTGCAACCTCCAGATCAAATATTCCCAAATATCTCTACCTGGAGAGTGAGAGTTGGAACGAGTTGGCTGAGTGTTTGTCATTGTTTTCTGAGGCTCCTAGCTTCTGAATTCAAGCTTTTCCAACACAGTCATTTTCTGATCTATTTATAATATATTCTATGGATAGCAAACTTGTCCAAGAATTCTTCTTGCTATGACATGTATGTCTGTAACTGGTCCCGGACTTCACTAAAATGTGGGAAACACTGCTTTGAGAAGAGGCACAGTAAGGTAAATGGGTACCCAAATCTTACAAAAATAAATTTTAGGTTTAAGCTTGTATTAAGGTGTATTACTGGTAATGTATAAAACTGGTGAGAATGACAATTGATTCAGCAATTTATGATACTTTTAAAACTAAAATTAGACCTACTACACCTTCTGTCAATTCTACTACTGAATACATACGTGAAGGAAACAAATCATTATCACAAGAGGATACCTGCACTTCATATTAGTAACAAAACTATTTACATAGCTATAGCACAGAATGAATAAAGGTACCTGTTTGTGAATGAAAGGTAAGGGAATTGTGGCATATAAACACAATGGGTTATTATTTATCCAAAACCAAAACAAAACAAACAAAAATACCCACAACCTGTTGTCTCCAGCAAAATGGATGGGTCTAATAGTCATTGTGTCAAGTGAAATATGAAAAATGCTACACTCCATCACTAAGCTTAGAAAATCAGTTGCATACAGGAAGAGAATGGAGCAGTTGTGATAAACAGGAGACAGTAGAAGAGAAGTATTGAATGAGCTAAAGAAAACCAAAACCCCAAAGGGAAGAATTCTGCTTTCTCATAGTGCACTGAAGTAACAATTGTTTAAAACAGTCTATGTGTGACATTTTGAAATACTAAAAGAAAAATGCATTCTCCACTACACAAAAATGAATGATCTCTAAAGAGTCAGAATTATTTCTGTAGATGCTACCTTTATTACCTAATACCTAATACCATCAAAGACTGACTCTAAAGAAATGAGTATCTGCCAGTTCATCCCCATCCATCAGCATCCCAGCCAATAGGGCAGCCTTCCTGTTTGTAAAATTGCCAAAAGCATGTTTCTATGCCTAGGTACTCATCTTTATAAGAAAAGTCTGAATTGCATCTAAATAAAAACCTTGAGTGTTAAAGAAGGGTATTTTCTGCCACCAAAATACTGGTCTCATGAATAAAAGACTCAAGTTGAGTGCATGCTATATATCTCTGCATGTATTAATCTTACATTTAATTTTTTCTCCACTAGAAGTAACTGATGATGTTTCTTCCACAAAGAAGCAAAAAAGTAAGTTTAAATTAAATAATAAAAAAAAACAGCTACCTCCTCCAATAATACAGACACTACTTAGACATTTAAACTTCTAGCCTCCCAAGAACAGTAACTGAAGAAAAATGATTTTTATCACTGGGCCAAAGAATAACCTTAAAGTAAACTATTTATATTTCAAAGATAAACTTGTCATTTTTGTGTCAGGAAAGGTGCTGGGTTGAAGCAACTCCAAGTAATGACTGAAATGGCATTTATCGCAAGCCATTCTGTACAATTTTGATCATGGCTTTTTCTGGCTGAATCTTGCTTATATGTGAAATCCTGTCTGCTGTCTGACAGATCAGTAGAAGTGATGTGCTGAAATTTTTTAAATCAACTTTTTTAAAATGTAGGAATAGGTTTTAGAAATTCAGTTTCTAGGCAATTCACTCCCAAGATTCAAAGTTCCTTGTGACATTTCCTGAATACCTGGTAAGCTTTTAACCATCAGTCTCTGGCATCTTTGATTCTAGAGTGCAATCAGTATTTGTAAGGAGTAGGTTTTTCTTCCCACCGCTGGTCTTGTCCCGCTGCCGCGCCAGCCCCAATTAACACACCGAGACTCTGTATTTGACATAATGTTGTTGGCCAGTTACTAGTTTCTTATCGGCTAGCTCTGTCTTAAGTATTAACCCATTTCTATGTATTTTCACGTGGTCTTATCTTACCGGGGAGAGGCAGCTTCTCGTCTCCCCAGTCTCTCTATCTTGACTCCTCCTTCCTACTTCCTCTCTCCTCTTCATCTCCTAGTCCCACCTATCTTGCTTTCCTATTGGCCAGCAGTGCTTTATTCATTACCGAGTATGAGAAACATATTTACAGAATGACATCTCCGATCAAGAATTCACTTTCAGTTCCAAAACTCAGTGCTTAAGATTCTCATTATCCCAGTGCTTCCAAATCAGACATTTTGTTCAGATGGGAAAGCAATAAATCATGGATCCACATATGTATTAAATAAAGCCTTCACCAGACAAACTAGAACAAGCAATAGATAAAGCATCACACATAATACTTTATCTGGGAAAAGAATTTCTATAGATTTGCATGGCTTCCTTCATGCAGGAATTTGCTGAGGTGGCTTACTAATTGAGAGGTTTGGACACCCTCTGTGCTGCTAGTGTTGCTGTTGTTACTGACTTGACTGCAACATATAAAAAGGACCACTAGGATGCTTCGTACAATCACACTGTGAGACATACAGGAGTGTAAGCAGTCTTGATATGATCATTTCATATACCATTGTAAAATTCATGAAAATGCAATTATTATCCAAGCTACCACAGCCTCACAACTGACAAACTATTGTTAGTAATTTTCAACTAAATTGCATCAATAATTGAATCTCTTATTCCACAAATTAGCATTAAAAGAAAATTCAATAGATAGATTGTGTCCTCAATTATTTCCTTTTCATCCTGTCTGTGTTAGAAATTGGGTGAATATGCATATAACTTCTTACAATTTCATGTGAATCCAAAGTTATCTCAACAAAAGAAGAAATGTAATTAAAAGTCTCTGGAATGATTTCTACTACTAGCACTCTAGATACTGAGGCAGGATGATTGCCTTGAGTTTAAGACCATCTTGGGACACATACTAAGTAACCCAGGATAGCCATTGTTACAGGGAAAAAATTTCCCCTGAAAGACAAAGCAAAATAAAATAAAATTAAAATAAATGCATTCAATATTTTTCAATACAAATTTCCAGTCCTGAAATTTATTATATTAAAACAGTTTGCTCATTTTTATCTTAACATCGTAGTTGTATATCCCAATCTTCATGAGTCTTTAATGTAGGCTCTAAAATTTTTAGAGCTAGTGATATTTTAATCAATAGCTCTTTTAACTAGAATTAGATGCTTATGCCAGGACAGCACCCTCATCTGCTAAGGTTCAAATGGGATAGAGCTATCATGAAGAGGCTCTTGAATTTTAGTGCCAGTGCTGTTATTTCTCCCTAACTCCAACAGCTTTTTTGTTGCTTCCATCTAATGCAAGCTCGCTGCTGCAATCTCCATAGCTTTAGAAAAAGTGGATTTGTGCTACCAAAGTAGAACAAAACAGAAAGCAGGTTAATTTCTGAAAACCTGGTTACTGAGGCAGAAAACCTCTAATCACTGGAATCTGAGGACACCCTTAATATGATTCATGCCTATATTCTCAGAACTTGGGAGGCTGAGGCAAAAGAAATATGGCAAGGCCAACTAAGAGGTATCATTACTTCTTTCAGCTTCTTTTTACCCCAATGCTTCATCTCATTTATACAAAATTAGCCATCTCTCCTATTTCCTACATACCACATCTTTCGGTTGGCCCTTTCTTCCATGGCCATCTGAAAATGTCTCTGACTGTTTGCAATAATATACATGGAAAGGTTAGAATATAGTGGAGAGGTAGTAAGTTTATCTGTGATTACAGGAAAGACGTTCCATCTCAACACAGCTGCCTCTAGGGAGACCTGACTTAGCATCTAGAGCTCAGGTTCTGCACACCATTCACATACTATTTTGCACGTCACTCCTTAAAAAACAGTTTATTAACTTGGATGGAGGTGCGGATAAGCATCTAATGTATGGGTGTGCAAAGACACTATATCAGGAGTTGATTCCTCACTTCTATCAAATGGGTCCTGAGGCTTGAACTTAGTTAGTCAAGATTAACAGCAAGCACCTTTACCCACAGAGTTATCTCACTGGCCCTGTGCTACACTCATTTCACCTTCCTGTGCTCCCCTACGCTTGAATGATGTGCATTAGAGCATTGCCTGAAGAAGAAAGCCAGCTATCTCTGTATAGCAAAGACCTTCAGAGTTAAGAAAAATGGAACAATTCATTACTTCAGGACTCTCACACATGCACGAGGGTACATACACACACACCCTGTGTCGGTTCATTTACTTTTCTCTATATCCCTACCATGATTTCTGTTGTCTTGATTTTATGCATGAAGAACCCAAGGCATAATGAAGTACAGTTATGTCCAGTAGCTGTGGCAGCTCTCTGACAATAGTTAGGGACTAGTCTACTGTGCTACACAACCTCAGTGTACTTGCTCTGTTGCTGTCCAAGTCATGCTTGTAACAAAAAATCATGCTATCTTCCTTAGATCCTATTAGTTTCTTCCAATGTGTCTACTTGGATGGATACAATGGCTATGGATTTCAGTTTCCTGTCACTCCTGCCCATCGCCCTGGAGAGAACTCTGGCAAACCAAACTCTCCAGGACAGAAGCAGCAAGGACAATAGACACTCATGCATGACCCTGACAACTGCATTAATGTGGTAATTCTCCTCTTTATTCCATGGTGGCACACCCAATTGAAACTCTCTATAGTCAAAATTTATTTGAAAACATCCTTCTGGCATAAAGAGATACCGTGGACAAAGGGGTTGACTGATTAGCAAATGTGTTGGAGGGTCTAATGCTCAAGAATCTTTATGTGTGTATGTTGCTGTGGGAGAGGCATTTACATTTAGTTGCAAGGTTGTATACTCATTGAAGTTTATTTTGTACTGGTCTTTAAATGTAATGTAATTGGCCAATTACAAAATGAAATTTATGACCTCAGGTAGATAATTTTCAAATTGTTAACAGACTATGTTCTAGGCTTAACTAGTATGGGAACATGTGAGTGAACTCAGTTTACCCAAAAACTATATGTGTCATTCATTCGTGTTTGTTTCTAGCTCACTTGTGGCAAGGTTCTACAATAGGTGTGACTTATACCATAGTGTTGTAAGTCTCTTGTCAAATTCTTAAAACTCAAAGTATCAGACAGACAGGACATGACAAAGTACAAATGCACGAAGAATCTTCTTTATGAGGTTTGTCTTAGTTATAATTAAGACATTCTCTCCTGTGAAAATATACTTGCAGCTAAGCATGTCTGGTAAATCTTTTGTTTAACATGCAAGTGAAGGAGAAGTGAAATTTTCATGACTCCAGAGTATGCTCCAGTGAAAACAGCTTGGTGAAGGTTTAGATCAATCAATAATCTTGGGTGACCAAGGCAAACATAGTTTTATTTCTAAATACATTCTTTCTGTGAAATTAAATGTTTTCTTTTTCAGATGGAAACAATACAAATCCTGTATAAGGTTTAAGTGAGACATTTTGGTCCTAGATATGTTCATGAGATGTCTTACTTTCTTTTGACTGATTGCACCTTAATGCCAGTTAAATGAGTGGCAGTTTTTAACTTACTTATTCATTTATTTCTATAATTTCTGAGAGTGTTCATCTTTATGGTGATACAAACACTCAATCTTAATGAACTTTTCTTACCAACTCTAGAAAATGTGTCTGTAATTTTTCATCATGTTTCTAGTTGCAGCTTAACTTATGACAGATTAACTCAGAAAATGACCTGGGTTATCATTTCTGGCACTATCATCAGCTCAGCATTGGCTGAGCTAGTCAGCGAGTGAACTAGCCATATGATTGGTTTTCAAACAATGCAACTGACTACACTTCTTGAAATCCAAGATTTCGATCAGTTTTATCACTCTTTCGGTAAGGTGTGGATCATTACTCAGCATTAATGTTGTAATGTCAGTAATTTTTGTAAGAAAGTTAGTTTTAACCAGATGCTGATGGACTTCACACCATAAAAGCCAATACTACAATGAACTAGATTAATGGAACCATTTGGAGAGGAAGGGAGATCTGATAATACATAATTTCAGATCTAAGCAGATGGTACCATCTTACAAAGCCCCTTCACTCAGCAACTCAAGCTTATAAGGAAGACAGTGGATAAAGGGCTCTCCTTAGATGTGGTTTCCCCATGTAATTTCCTGAGTCAAGGAACAGAGTCAATTAAATGGTTTATCCACTATGCTATTATCATTCAGTGACTATGTACTAAACTCTTAGTCTTTCTACTCTGTGACGGGTACCAGACTGTGACACAAAATACAGTAATA
The DNA here is from genome assembly GCF_943737965.1 of Phodopus roborovskii. Taxonomy (NCBI): domain Eukaryota; kingdom Metazoa; phylum Chordata; class Mammalia; order Rodentia; family Cricetidae; genus Phodopus; species Phodopus roborovskii. The sequence continues at coordinate 13,958,608 of NW_026125397.1, forward strand.
GTCTTTACTTAGTGCTAATCTGGCACAGAAATGACACTGGAAAATTTGTTAAATGGGCTGGGTCTGTATCTCCACGTGTGAAGGAGAATCATTAAAACAAACAGCTCAGTGCTTCACGGATTTACTGTGGAGACCGATGAAGTGTCTTAATATGGATTGTTTGAAAATACGTTCTGAAATTATGTTTTTGGAGATGACACTAATTTTATCTCCATAAGCTTTTAAATATCATCATCTATTTTCTTTATGAAATTAATTGATAAAAATAACAGATGTTATTGTAAATGTAGATATAGAAAAACCAATAATGATGCAATTAAAATTAACAATAATTGTTAAAGTTTGCCTAAAATTTTAATGATGTTTGTAATTTGAAAATATCATCTCAACTATCATCTGTTTGTATCTTTACATCAATAAAAGTATTCCTGGCCCATTTGAATTTAATGGTTTGTATCTCTAAAAGAAAAAAAGATTATCTAATTCTTCATCTTATAATTTCCTTAATGATTTATGCTATGTTAGCCAGAATTTATAAGCGACTGCTTAAATTTTTGCTTTGTATAGTGGGTGTATACTACCTTGTATACTATCATCTCTCACTCCATTTTGATATTTGAAAGTATACAGAAAATAAGAACACTTCTTTTAGCTCATGTTTCCTTTTTTATTTCTTTATTTTTCTTATTTTATTCATCGATCCCAGTTCCCTCTCCATTCCTCCCTCTCTCTCTTCCACCCTCCCATGCTCCCCAGCCAGCCTCCCACCCCCCCCCACTCCACATGCAGGATGATATTTTATTATTTCTCTACAGTTGCATATATTCTGTTGATCACAACTCAATTGTAACAAAAGCAATTTTGTGTGTTTTCCTCATGAAAAGGAACTTCTGTGGACTCATTACGATATATTTTGGCTAAACTCTTAAGGGAAATATTTCAGAACTGCTACCACATGTTTAGGAACTATGCCTGTTTCCTTGAGTAATCTTGCTGAATAAAAAGGCAAGAATAATAATAAATATTTCTAGAAGAAATTAAAAATTCATGTAGCCCAGCTGATATCTTCAGAAAATGAAAATGCTCCAAGAGACAAAAAGGGCATTTCTAAACAGATCAGTTGAGAAATGTATTCAGTAAGTAATCATATCTAATTTCTATTTCACAAATGGTGAATGGAATTAAAAGAGAGATTAGCCTTCATAAGCATTGCTTCAGAGGAAGAGACACCTGTGGATATGACAGAAGTAACTGGCACTTTAAGAGCTAGGCCTTGAACCTTCTCTAACTCTCCAATATCCCTGATTAGATCTTAGGGTAGTCTTTAAAATGTATATTATTTTAAAACTATATTTACATTATCTGTGCACATTATCTGTGTAAAGTAGTGTAATGGTGAGTACAGATAGTGCAGAGACCAGAATAGGACTATAGAGTCCCTAAAGCTAAGTTGTAGGATGTTGTATGCTGCCCATTGCAGATGCTGGGTACCAAAACCCTGGTCCTCTGGGAGAGCATCAAGTGCAAGTTTGAGGCCAGCCTGGTCCACAGAGCAAGTTCCAAGACAGCCAGGGCTACACAGAGAAACTCTGTTCACACACACACACACACACACACACACTAAGGTACCTTATCTGTACTGTGAACTCAGATCTTTTGTAGTCTGCCCATATCTGTCTTGAGCTGTGTGATCCCCTGTGGTACCCTTGTGTAACTTGTGAACTCAAATTTCTTTTTGTTATTTGAAGACATATTAAGACATGGGAACTCAGAACAACTTTCTAAGAACTCTTCTTGCTGAAATCCTTTCAATGTTACGTCAGTGTTCTCTTGTTTCTTTACCCCTCATTAATAATAAATAAGACATTCATATATTCCTGTAGGTATTTTACTTTGTGCACTAAGAGCTGTAGTTCCCATAAGCTAGGTAACTATATAAAAAAATCATTAGTCATATCATTCAAAAGCCTCAAAAAATTGGTTATGGTTTCTCTAAAGATACCAAAGATACAGGCTAAAATTAAATGTCTACATGTTATAAAATGTAATTGAGGTGTAGAGAAAAACTCAGAAGGAATTAAATGAATCATTGCTAATTCTGAGCTATGAGTCATACTCGACCCAGTAGAGAGAACATGTTTACAAAATGGTGAGAGCCAAGAATGGAATTTCAGGTTCTTGTACAGCTTCACCTTGTCCTTCAAGACTTGATATCACCAGTCTCTTTATCTGTGAGCCTGTTATCAATGACTACTGACTTGAATCAAGTCATTACTGCTATTTTTACCTTTCTATCCAGCATATCCAGAGCTCACTTACATAGCTTACTCACTTACAAGGGGACTATCTCATACCATCGAGTAGATGTGCCAGGCATCTCTGATTTGAGATGAAATTGCTGGGGCAAAGAATGTCCTGAACAGAGTTCCTCTGACACTGATGCTAGGACCAACACAGATTGCAGGTCATCTCTGCTTTTCTTTTCTTCATATGAAAATAAAAGTCCCTAAAAAACAAGAAGCTTCTGAGTCTCCTATTGAGAAAGCACCTGGTCTAGTAATGTTCAGATTGTTCAACTTCTAGTTTTGGTAGTCAACAGTCCAGATGTGCCCTGCACTGGAGACCTAACCAAAGTATCAAGTGAAAATCAGAACTTTTAGAGCCAAACACAATGGTGCTAGCATTGCCACTGGCAAACACAATTTTGCTTTTCAAAAGAATCACTGTTTTGTGCCATTTTCATGAATAGACTATCCTTCGCTTCACTCAGCACTCAGAAAAAAAAGGCTGAGATGGAACATGGACTCACATATCCCAAAGTCACTGACATAAACTCAGGACTAAGGGACAGGTCTCAAAGTGTTCTAGCCATCTGTTCAAGGGTTTAGTCTTCAAATAAGTACAAATTATGAATGCCTAAACCTACAGCTACTCTGCTCAGAAAAGGGGAAGCATCATCCCCGACCTCCTTCCCTCTCTCTTTGTCTCTCTCTACCTCTATCTCTCTCACACATAGATAAATATAAACTGTCTATGTATGTTTATTGGAAACATGGATACAGTTGAAAGAGAAGCTGTACTCTACACAGGAAGCATTGTTTTCTGTAAAAGGGAGACAAACTGAGTTCCCCCAAACTTAAGAAGGGACAGAGCAACTAGTAAACAGATCATTTTTACCTTGTGATGTTTCTATTTCAAAGACTATTTTGAGTACATTCACTGGTTTAAAATCAAAATGGTTCTAGAAGTGAAGATTAGGTGTACTCTCATCCTGTTCTGGCTGCCTCTATCCCAGTCCAGCCCTTCAAATCCTACTAGTCATGATTATCATTGTATGTTTCTGCTTTACACTGTTACACAGAAGGCAAGTGTATTCTTACTTATTCTGAACAACATGGACTAGATCGTATGTCTGTACCTGTGTCTACAAAGCTTCATTTTCAACTTCAGAAATAGATTGCTCTCCTGCCCAGAGTAGCGTGCAAGCATTTCAAGTACAAACTACACACATCTAAGAAATCACAGACAAGGTCAAATATAGCATGTTAATCACAGACCCGAAGCCTCGTTCATATTCCAGTCACTACTCCTTAGCAACCACCACAACCTCTATCATCACAGAATTTACTGTTTTGACTTTTACGTGAATAAAATAGTAAATGTTGTAGTTTCTATGTCAAGTTTCTTGTCTCAACATCACAAGTGGGAGACACATCTATTTTGGTGCAAATGTAAGTAATTTATTCCTCTTAATTGTCTGAAATACGAAGGGAACTTTTTTATATAATCTTTTATGTAAGAATTAGGTTGTTGCTGAATTTGTCTATTAAATGGCATTCTAAAAAATACAGTGCAGTGTATTTAGTATATGTGAATAGACATTATACACGAGTGGAATTGCTGCAATTTTAAGTATGAAAATATTCATCTTTTGTACATACTGCTAAGTATTTTCTGACTAGTTATTCCTAATGAAACTTCATTAGCATAATGTAAAGGTCCCTGTTCCACCAGACCTTTGCAAGTACTTGCTAGCCTCTTACAGTGTGAAGATAAATATGATTATTTTTAAAAATAAGATTAACCTGGTGGCTAGTGTTGTAGATAATTATCTACATTTCTGTGCTTTTCATTTGAATATCCTCTTTTATGTACAGTGTTAGACTTTCCTAACTGCTGCTAGTTGCATTTTTTGTTTTGTTTTGTTTTTGAGACAAGGTTTCCATGTAGCTTTGGATTCTGTTCTGGCTGTTTACCAGACTGGCCTTGAACTCATGAGATCTTCCTGCCTCTGCCTCAAGAGTGTTGGGATTAAAGGTGTGCTCCACCAAAGCCCAGCTCTAGTTCCGTTTTTGTCATTTTTCAAAATACTGGAATCCCTGCACCTACTTTAAGTCCTTAGTTAGTCATAAACATTTCAAGTGCACTCTTACTCTGTGCTGTTAATTATATTATGTTAATTATGTTAACATTTTAAACTGAAAATAATCCATTAATATTGCCCTTTTAGAACAGTGCTTTTAACCTGAAATTAATATATACTTTTGCTATGCTATCAAGGAAATCATTTCCCAATCTATAAAGAGTAAATTGATGCCCTAGCATACTCCTCTGGCAAGCTCTAGTGTGTATCATCAGGCTATATTATTCTCAACCAAACAAGTTCTGAAGATGAACCATATGTCATACAAAAATTATCTCACTAATGCCTAATACAGTAGTTAATTTACTGTTCTCTTAATTTGCATATCATATATATATATAATGAATGTATTAACTTATCACTATATTTAAACACAGCTGTATATATACTAATTACTCTCTATACAAAACCATGAAACTGAAATTTTTTCACACTGCTTCTTTTCCACTTAAACCAGCATATCTTGATTAATACGAGGTTTGAGGATTATTTTGGGTAGCAAGGAAGTAAGTAAAATTATAAGAGAGATCCTTTCTCATCCTAGACACATAGGGGAGGGCCTAGGCCCTGCTCCAAATGATATAACAGACTTTGAAGACTCTCCATGGAAGGCCTCACCTCCCGGAGGAGCAGAAAGGGGGTGGACTTGGGTTTGGTGGGGGTGATATGGGAGGATGAGAGGGCGAGGGAACTGGGATTGACATATAAAACAAGCTTGTTTTAAAATTAAATAAAAAGTAAATTTACAAATTACCAGCATTTCCAAACATAAGATCTTTGACAATATCTCTCTGTGACCCTTGCTGTCTTTGGTCCCTGCCATTGTTTTTGAAGGATGCAGATAGGAATTAGCTAATAATGTCTTTTTGATTGTGAAAATACAGATTCCACAAATAAATTAAAATAAAATCAGGTTTATCTCTCTGACTTCTTTGAGACCAATTATTACTATTTTTCTAGTCATTTTTTCCTGTGTCTCAAATATCAAATGATTCTCACAATTCTTCCATAAGCCAGCTTGGTCTCTGAGATTAAGCTCTTGAACACAAGTTAATAAATATGTGTTTATTACCACTTTTTTTTCAGAGTCAACACATCTTGAGATGTAGTAAACCACACTATTTTCCTCTGTAACCAAGCAAGCCTTCCAGTGGTGAAACTGGGACATCAACATAGTCACAAAACTTTCAGCCTGAAATTGTGCTGGGGCAAAGAAGGCACAGAACTTATGGGTGTGGCCAACCAAGGACTGGTCTAATTTAAGCCCCATGCCATGAGAGGCAGCCCATGCCCGACATTTGTACATGACCAGAAACAGGAGACCTACGATAGGAAATACAGCAATTAAGAGGATTCCTGATGATATTTGTATATGCTCAATGACAGGTGCCTAGCCCAACTGTCATCAGAGAGGTTTCCACTGGCACCTGACAGGAGCAGATGCAGAGATCAGATATATATAGAGAGAACCCAAATCGGAGATCCCTCCTCTTGGAGCTTGGGAAACCCTGAAGAAGAGGAGATATAGGACATCAGGAGAACATGGCTCATGGACATCAATTAAGTACGGCTCATCGAGGCTCACACAGAGTGAGGCAAAAAACACAGAGCATGCATGGATGGGTCTGAGCTATGTCCTCTGCATATGTTATGGTTGTTGGCTTGAGGGTTTTTGTGGGGTTCCTAACAGTGGGAGTGGCTGGTTTCCTGACTCTTTTGCCTACTCTCGGAACTCTTTTCCTCTTGCTGGATTGCCTCATTTAGTCTTTATGTGAGGGTTTGTGCTTACTCATATTGCAACTTGATATATATATATATATATATATATATATATATATATATATATATATTCCCATGCATTGAAAGAGAGGGAGGAGATAGTGATAGGGTTTAAATGAAGGAAAGGGAAAGTAAAATGATATAGTTATAGTTTTAAAAATAGAAGAGAATTTTTTTTAAAAAATCTGTCAACAAGTCAACGAATTAACAGCTAAATACTTCAATAATGAGAAAATTAACTGACATTTGCAAGTAGCAGGATTCATAATCTCATTGTTATCAATCTACTGAGAAGTTTTAAGAAAAATAGCACAATTTATTACACAAGGTATTGTTAATCAAAATGACCCATTTAAGTAAATTTTCTTAATAATCATGTAGCTTTGTAACTAAGCAAAATATATTTGTTTCATCTCAAATAAGGCTTTAATGTTGATGAATAATCACTGTGTTTTAGATGGAATAGGAAAGGAATTTTAATGTGTAGCTCTCAAATGCAGAAATATTAGAGAATAATGCAGTAATTTTAAGAGTTCATATTTAATACCAAAAATAACCTGAAGGTAAACCCAAATTTTAATCTAACTGTAGAATATAGAAAATATTTTTAAGGAATGAAAAGGCCATGATTCACACCATTATTTCCCTTAGCATTTCATTTATACTTTGATGTGAAAAGTCTTTGGGTATTAGTTCAATGGAATCTTTCCCTAACGTAAGAAAAATTTCCTCTTCTTATTTCATTTTTCTCTCTCCATCAGCATATTTGACAATTTGTCTAAGGGGAAGATAATGTATCGTATGATTGTCTTACCTAGATGGCTTTGACCTGCAAAATCTGTTCCACACAAAATGCTTAAAATAACTTTAGTTCATGCCAGTGATACTTCTCCTAGTAAACTCCTCCTGACATATGTCTCTCATAAGTTATTAAATAATTAACAATAATTACTTGCTTTTATGGGAACTGGTGATACTTACTTGCCTCTTGTTTAATTTTTTACTATAATAATTACTTATTAGCATCACATGAGGCTAAGACTAGTCTATTATTTTGAAATGGCTATTTGAAATATAATTTGGGTCAGTGGTTTTAAACTCTACATTTTGTGTGGAAATGAGCAAAAATAATGAGGAAGGGATTATCTTCCACAGAAAATGGAACTATCGAGAAGTCACATTTTCTGTAATTTAATTTTGGTGGGGCTGTCTTTACTCAGAACATAGGAAACTTCTTGAAATACACAGCATAATTTTGATAGGGGCATTTTACTCTTACCAGGCTTCTTGTGAGCTATATAAATGGAAGTGTTGATCAAGGCTTAGCAGATTAAAATAATGATGTCAGCCTCTTTTCATTGATCAACTTCTGAGATATATCTTAACCCCACTGGTAAAGTAGAAGGATCAGTTCCTCTCCAGCAATTAATGAGGATGTAGCTTCAGGTATTGAAGCAAGAATAAATAACTTCAGTTTTCCTTCAAAAACAACTTGCCACAATTACACCTAAAAGTTAACTGAAATATGCAGCTTATATGTTTATTTTATTTTTAAATACTATTCATCAAATGGTGGTTAAAAATTTAGTAATAAACACTTTTAAGTGGCTAAAGAAAAAATTCTACCCAAATTGAATATTTAATCACAAAGCATTTTAATTTAAGTGGACATTCCTATAATTTATTTATTGGCATGATTAAATCCCAGACCAGAGACAGTTCATCAACTTATCTAAATCACAATATTTTATTCTTCTTTGTGGTTTTATTCATTTTTTAATCAATACAAAGAAAATGACCTGAGACTCAATATATACACCAGGCTTGATTCAATCCTATGTTAGGTCACCAGTCTAAGTCTCCTGAGTACTAAGATAACAGGTATGAGTTTCTATTTCTAAGTTCAAACCACAAATGGTGACAATTAAAGAATCTTGATATAAATAAACCCTGTACAGTATTTAAGATGGGAAAGGGAAAGCCAGTTTTCTTCATTGAAGTAATATTGTACCTAACAACTACACTCCAGAGCAGGCCCAATACTAAGAGTAGGAAGCCAATACTAATTGGATGCCAAGGATATTTGGTTCTTATTGTTTGTTTTGCATTTAAGAGAAAGGAAAACCATGATGTTAGGTGAGTAAGGAGTTTGGGGAGAAACAGAGAGGGTCTGGAATGAGGGAAAAAATAAAAATGGATTTCTGAAAAAAAAAGATACATGTAAAGTTACTCAGCGTCTATTTATCTTAACAAATTTCATTGTGACAAAGTCTACTTTGATTATTTTCATAGGTACTGCAACTTTCTCTTCTATAGTATTTGTATCCCTTATATTTTTATTTTTATCACTCTAAAACCAAGTATACCTTTATATTTGAAAGATATTTCTTTGTGGAAAGCATATAGAGTGTCTTGTCTTATTATATAGAATGATATTCTCTGCATTTTAAGAGGTAATGTTAGACAATTTACAATATATGTTTGGGTAAAAAAAAAAACCTAACATTTTGCTTTTTTACTCTCTTTCTCTATGCTTTGCTTATTTTTATAGTAATTGACCATTACTCATGATTAGCTATTTCACTACTAGTTTCTTTGTTATCTTAGAAGTCATTTTTGTTTGTCTTTGGATTATGATAAAGATCATTGATTACTCCTATTCTACTCTCAAAGAGTACTTCCAAATTTCAAAACAACATAGTTTTCAAAACAACATACTTTAAATACTGCAATGAAAATGCTGCTTCTCAAATTTTATGCCTAGATTTTTCAATTGTAAACATCATAAATTATCAACTTTGACATGTTTATTTTATGGAATAACTAACTTTCAGAGTTTTAACGCCCCCCAAAAAACCTGCTATGTATTTATCTTGCTTATCTTTATAGCTTTTTATTCTTTTTTCAAAGTCAAAAACTTTTGGAATACATTCTAAGTTTTCAATTTACTCATTTTGTGTGCTGTCTTGAGCAGTGAGAAAGAATTAATGTAATTCTTTTTCTTTCTTCTTTGGTATCTGGAGATTGTATCTGCTCCATGACTAAGACTTGGGCTCCAAAGACCCCCAATAGCCACTGATAGTGTCTTCAGTGGCTGAGGACAGTTGGAGGTGATAGGAGTTTAGGATTACATATTCAGGGAGCCCAAGTCCACCACAATGAAGCAGTGCCCCTTAAGTCACCTACCAACCAAGTATGTTCTTGGTAGAAAAGGATATGCTATGTGCCACATGGTCACATGTCTGCATGGGCAATTTGAATACCATAACCCTAACACTTTCTTCACAGTCCTACACATATTACATAATGAGAATTAACAGGGCACAACCATCCATTTATGAATAATGGTCTTTAAACAAAGTATAACCCTGCATAGCTGCTGCTTGATATTTACTGAAGTCTGGATGGGATACTGAGAATTGGGACAGCACGATTTTTCTCACCATGAATAAGCTGTTTTCTAAGCTTTAGGAGGGGGCTTCCCCAGATTAAATTTTTCTGTCTTTTGAGCTACCATATTTCTTCATCTTTTCCATGGAATAGAAGAGTCTACTGCCTTCACTGCAGAAGTAAAAAGGCCTTCCCTCTCATCTAACACAGACAGGAATACTATTCCTTTTCTGTCTTCAATCCTCCAGGATTGCATTCCTAAAGTAGACTTTGTCTGAGCCTTGCCTGGCATCATCCCACAAAATGAATAAGGTCAAGGAGGCTGTATGTATGCTCATTGTTACTGCATTGAGTGTCATGTGCTCTGGTCCCAGCCCATATTCACTTTTAACCATTCTTTAAAATTTTACATTAATTTCCTTTTGATTTTGAGGCTTCATCTTTCTCCAGTTGCTCCATTGAACCAGGAATTACATTGGTAGCCTATACCTTTGTCTAATGTAAATGCTAATCTTTATAAGTTAATCACAACCCTCAATAGATACATGAAAAATTAGAATCCAATAGCTGATGGCACTAGACTTTTGTCTTCTTTTAAAAGCTAGTCAATCAAATGATTACAGATGTATTAATTTCTGTCAGTCTTTCTGGTCACCTTCACTACCTGTACTTTGAATTTTACTCTCCCTAGAGTCTACTGAAAATCCTTTGTGCTTGCAGAGGAGTCTACAATTTCAATATTCAAAATACTTTTTGGAAACTTGAGAAATTATTTGATTTCCAATGATACAGTAATCCCTTGATGGGAGATGTCATTCTGTAAATATGTTTCTCTTATTGGTTAATGAGTGAAGCTCTGTTAGCCAAAAGGAAAGCAAGATAGATGGGATTAGGAGACAAGGAGGATTCGAGGAAGTAGTAGAGAGGGGTCAACATGTAGAGACTTGAGAGAACAGAGGTCTGGGCTCTCACTCCGGTAAGAAAAGACCATGTGGAAATGCTTAGATTAATAGAAATGGGTTAATGTCTAAGGCAGAGCTAGCCAATAAGAAACTAGTAACAGGCCAACAGAATTATATCTAATACAGCGTCTCTGTTATTTGTGGCTGGCATGGAAGTGGGACCAGACCATCAGGGAAAAACTGCTCCTAACAATCACTTGTTCTGAATTGTCAGTTTTCTCCTTGGGATTATGGATTAGTATTTAGCCTCCGACTCTTCGTATTCCTGAGTCTCTTTTTCTTTAATTATCATCGTTGATTCTCTTATTGTAAAGTTCTGCCTCTCAGTCCTGCTTAACCTTCTCAGTACAAAAAGGCTGCCTTACTCTCCTGGGAGCCCTGCATCTGTGTCTCATGGATAGATTCCTTTAGGTAGAATGGCATGTGATGGGTTGCTGTGCCATGTGTATACTCCCACAGATAATCTGAGTCCCCATGTAAAATTTCTGAACAGTTATATCACTTCTCAGCCTTTTGACTAGGTTCAAGTACAGTGTCTATTCTTATGAATCTAAACTAATATGGAGTCTAAAATTATGACAAACTTTTATTAAATGTAGCTATTTATGTCATGAGAGGAAATACTTTTTATTCTGACATGAGTAGAAATGGAAGGCCCCAATTCATTTTCACAGTTTTCATAAGAAATGTCTATTATTAGCCTTGCCTTCCTCTGCTATCTCATTTACTTTGTCATAGTCCTAAGAATTCATTGCAACAAAGAATTGTGTCAGATGACAGGATTCCATTTTTGAGAGAAAGATAGATAGATAGATAGATAGATAGATAGATAGATAGATAGATAGGCAGGCAGATAGATGATAGAAAGAGACAGAAACAGATAATAGAAGATAGATAGGTAGGCAGACAGACAGATACTAAAAAGAAAAAATAAGAGTATGATGGTTGAGAATTCCATGGCATTAATCCAGGAAATTAGCCTGGTCTTTGAGAATCATTATAGTATGAGAGTAAAGAAAGAAGAAAATAGATTCTCTCATCAAATTTGAGGCCAAGTTTAGTGTTTAGTGAAAGAAGCTAGAACAAGACTAAAAACAAGAAGAAAACATATTAAAATATACTCCACAGCAAAATAATACAAATTTAGGAATAAAGCTACTTGAGTACAAATGCCTACCCACATACTGAAAAACATTTATTTTTAATTATAAACATGTTTACTTAATGGGGACAGTCTAATTATCAAGCATTTACAACAATTATAAAATTAAAGAGTATATAATGGAATTTGTGTATAAGTTTAAGATAATTGGTTTGAACATAACTTTTATTCAAATATATTCTGATTCATGATTTTTTTCAGTGCTGACTACATTTTAGCTCAGATATCATAAGTTTAATACATATTTGTGGTTTCTCACTAAACAGAAAGTGCTCAGGGAAAAATAACTTGATCAACTTTCAGAAGAGTAACTTTTGTTTCTTTGTTTGACCAACTTATTTCATTTTTTCCACAAACATAACTCCAAGTTCATATCTACAGAAGTGAAGAAGCAAGCCAGTACAACTTGATGCAGACATTTCTGGGATACATTTCTCATAGTGTACCGTCATCCAAAGCTTTGTGAAAACACACATGTGTGCATGCATGGGCACCCACCCACACACACACACACACACACACAAACTCAGAGGATGGGATCTGTGAACCAAGGTTACTCTGTAAGTTTCACCTGCCTAAGGACAAGGAAACTTCCAGGAATGCTGGCATTTATAGTTTTTTGGAAATCACAAGTCATATGCTCCTTCCCATAAACAAGCTTATTTAAACCAACACACCAGATGTGCTTGATCACAGGTAGGCAGGAGGTAGTAGGCAAGAAGTGTGTCAGTAAGTGTGTTTGTGCCTGATTGGATGATAGGGAATGTAATGAATTATGGGCTCTGCTTTTCTAAGCTCTTATAATACTCTCTGGGATCCCTGATGGATATGTCCAAAGTCATCCTGGTCAGTATTTTATTAACGCTTGCTTCAAAATTGGCTCAGACGTGTGGAACTTGTTTTTCTCTCATCAATCTCAGGGTTAACGTGGGGACTGGTATTAACTCAGAAGAAAGACAAAAAATAAGGTTTTTTTTTTTTTTTTGTACCGAGAATTCTGCTTCCCTCAATATGTATGAGGGTCTCAAGGAACTTCAACATTAACACTGAACAAAGCTGTCAGGGCCACGTTCTAAACTCAATAGTATTTTATTCTATGTATATCACCTTTATTAAATATGAAAATGAACAGATTCCCACATTTATATTTTAATGTATACATCCCAGGCCTCATATCTAGAATATGCCTATTGTTTGGTATGAATTTTACAAATCTTACAGAAAAAGAGCTTCTCGCATTTTAATTAACCTCTTCTTCAAGCCCACTTTGCAATTATGGCGATAATTCTTCCCCCCTGGCCTTCACTTTATTACATGATGTTGGTTCCTGGGAAGAAAATATGTTGGAGACTTTCCTCAGAAAAGTAAGGCAGTCTAACTCAGCTACTCCACCATCCTAGTGCCCACACTTCCCCTTTAAGCTTCTTTCCTTTTTAACAAGGGTTCTACATTTCCCTGCTCTTTTTAACAAGTGTCACCACACAGCGGCTCACACACTGATGTTTTTGGAAAGAAAATAATTTAATCACCATGTAATTTTCTACACTCTAACAATTCATTGCCTCTGTTGCCATCGCTTAAAAACACCTATTTTTCCTCATTAAGTTCAATTTCCACAAAGCACTGGGGAGAGACTCTATTATGTTAATAATGGAACAGGTGAGTGTCTTGCTTTAATTGAGTTAGCAAGCATGTCTGATTACTCTACAACCATTCTGAAGTTATGGAGAGAAATGCTTGTGAGCCAAAAAAAGGTAAGGCCCAGGTCCTTTCCCTCGCCTCTGCATACATCCTCATCTATACCTAAATATTTGCATCCCTGGGACTATTTTTGACTGGTTAGGCTGGTTAACTTAATTTGTCCAAATTAAAACCTGAAGTAACAGGAGATATAGCTGGCAGTTTAGTCTGTCTCTCAGAGAACTGTAAATTTTAACCTATTTGAACAGATAATCCTATCCCCCAATTACCTACTGCATTATGTTTATCTACATATTGAAGCATAATCTCTCTAATTTAAAGATATCAATGCACATTCCTAAATTTTTAAAATCACCTTGGGAATAAATTTCTTAGGGTATAATTCATATTTATTTCCAGTAAGAATTTTCGGTAATGACCTCATGTTAACTAATTCCCATGTTAACTAATTATAGGAAGGCTTGATCTTATATAAGACCTGTAACCAAGGCACTGGAGATTGATGATTTCACAATGATCAGGGTATCTTTGTTTTTTGTTTTGGTTTTGTCTTTTCTTTGGGCTTCTGGGATATGGAGAGACTACCTAGGTCTAATACGCAGTAATTAGGCAGAATGAATAAAATTATCAGAGGGAACCTATTTTATAACAGAAGTATATGAAATTATTGTTTGTGTGGTACCAAAGAAAGAACTTTGGGTATGTAAAAGTTGACTGAAAAGACAAAAAGCAAAACAAGGAAAGACAATTAGAGGGGAGAAAGACCAAGTGTTGTGAAATGATGATTGTGATGGAAGAAAACTCTATGTTGTGGCTCAAGAAAAACAAGATGACAGCTGTCTGTAGCATTCAGGTAGTATGGAAAGAGAAAAGTGGTTAGTTTGTCTGTTTAGTAGATAAATGTATGATATTGGCTCTGGCTTCATTGATTTAAGCTCATTTTGGGGTTGAGTCTAGGTCCATGTCTGGGACCTAAAGGAAAAAGATCTTTTCTACAGATTTCTTTCAGAATCTAGAAGGTCCTAAGCCCTAACTATCCTCTCATAATTCCAATTAGCTGTTACACATTGTAGGGTAGGATGTCATCAAACAGGTGTTTCGCTCTACATTTGACTTATTCATTTACAAAGCTGTGTTCATCCTTTTGGGTCTTCTAGCTCACCCAGAAGTGGTTAGAGCAGTAACTTTCTCCTAATTGTTACCTGAGAAGGAGCTGTGGCTTTGAGGAATTCTAACATAGTTGATACCAGTGATCCAAAAAAAAAAAAAAAACTAGTCACTGACATTTTTTAATACATGATTTCTCTGATCATATTCAACTAATGGCAGCAAAACCTCCATTATATGAAAAACTGTGCTATAGCAATTTAGATGTCTATTTGACAACGGCCGAAAATTGGAGATATTTGAAGCAATTGAATAAAATGAGATAGTATCAAGAATTGTTTTAGGAAGAAGCAGGATCTGAAGTGCTTAATGTTTAATCACTAAGCTTTGCAAAAGGAAATTTGGTTCACAGCCTGAATTTTCTCAAACATATGTGTGACACTTCAATCACAAAACGTGAAAAAGAAACATGTGACTGGAAACATGCTTAGTTGATTTTCTTCTTTCCTAACAGGTGACTTAAGAAAATGGGAGGTAATTAGTGATATTTTGGGTTGGATCTTATTATGCTCCACAAACTTGTGTGCTAAATCCTGAGTACTGTTGGCAGGTGAAGGAATACTTGGGGCATGGATCCTAATTGGTGGAAATAGGTTAATTAGGTTTATGCACTTGATATGCTATTGGAATCCAAACCTTAACTTCTGTCTGCCTTGGCTTCCTACATGTCACTAGGTAAGTTACTTTTCTCTGTTGCACACTTCCAATATGATGGACTGCCTCTCCACTGGACAACACTATTGGGGCCAAGTGACCATAAACTAATGGAAACCATGAGTCAAACTGAATCTTTCCTCATGATTGGTTCACCTGAAATACTTTTGCCACAGGAAAGTCACTCCAAAGACACAGCCCACCTTATATTTTACGGCCGGATAGGTGAGTCTGGCTCAACTCCAAGGATCCGCCTCCCTCTACTTCCCCAGAACTGAGGACACAGGAATCCATAAGTACACACACATTTTTTTTAATGTGGGTTGTCACTAAGATCAGATCCAGGTCACAAAGCTTGATTGGGAAGCATTTTACTGACTGAAATAATTTACTAGTCCATAAGTAATTATACATTTTAATTTAGAAATCGATTTTGCGTGGTGTAGATTGGAAAGGCTATTGTAAAAATAAAATTGTAAGACTAGATGGTTTAACTGATGGTAATTTGTTTCTAAAATTCCAACATAAGACTACTAGCAGTTAGTGTCTCTGTAAGCATCTCTCTTTGGCTTGCAGAAGGAAGCCTTCTTATTGTTCCCTCATGTGGCCTTTCCTGTGTGTGTATTCATCTTGAATATGTCATTCATCTTTCCTTATGCCACTGTTCAGATGACCTCAGTCAACCACTGGTATATTTATAAAGAACCTTTTAACCAATGAAATCACACTCTTAAGTATTAACATCAGGATATCAGCTTGTAAATATTTCTGACCCTGAAATATCAGAAGGGTGGATAACATTTCCTTTCAGAAAGCCTTGAAAATAACATAGCTTAAGAATAAGCAATAACAAGTATGTACAGTGTCCCCATACATGCAATATATTGGGCTTTCACCACTACAGAGTGAAGTTAGGTTGTTTTGGGCCCTTCCCCTTGTCTAAGAGTTCATTCATACCTTCCTTGACCCACTACTTCCTAATAGGTGTTACTAGACAAGCTTCTTCATTTAAATTTTAATTTCCTTTTGTTCTACATATAGAATATAACTATTATTCTTATAGCCAGATAAACTAGCCATCATAGAACTGCAAATAAATCATTTTTGTCAATATTTGGTTTTGAAATGTGATTAAAGCCAGCATTTTCTGAAACCCTATGCACATGCATGGGTTCAGGACTGAGATATGGATAGATATTCACTTCTTAAGCTATTGAGAAGTGAGAATGGAATCAAGGCCGTGTAAATATGAGATACTGAGTACCAAAGTCTGTGGTCAGAACTGTCACTCAACACCAGCATCTGAGATGTTCCTTCTTGTTGGAAAGAAATAGCCTTGTGGCAGATACTACAGGCTTTCAGAGGTAAGCAGTGATTCAAAAGAGGAGTCTACTCTATATCAGTGTGGTGGCATGAATGTAATTAGCCCCGATAGGCTCATAAGGAGTGATACTATTAGGAGGTGTGGCCTTGATGGAGTAGGTGTGGCATTGTTGAAGGAAATAGGGCTTATTCACTTAGTGGCTCAGAATGCAGATATCGCAGCACCTTCTCAAGCACCATGACTACCTGCATGCTGCCATGCTGTCTGCTATGAGGATAAAAGACTAAACCTCTGAACTGTAAGCCATCCCCAATAAAACCTTTCTTATAAGACCTGCCATGGTCGTAGTGTGTCTTCAAAGCCATACATATCCTAATACAATCAGTAAGACAGAAAATGAGATCAGTTTTCTCAAAAGGAATTGAAACCACAGACATACCAACTTCAGCTTCCAGCTTCAAGAATTACAAGAAATACATTTCTAGGTTTTGTAATCCAATATCTGTTATTTTGTTTTAGTAGTTCTAGCTAACTAAATAGATCCTCGGCCTAAAATTCAGTATCAGCTTTCCTTTGTTTGTTTGTGAAGTGTAGTGAGATAGTCCTTCTGTAGCACTGACCACGCCCATTGGGGGGTGGAGCCATGGGCAGAAGTGACCTGAGGAAGGAGGTCTGAGGGGGCCAGGAAGGCGCTCTCTTTCTGGCGTGACTCGGACAGGAGAGGATCGGGTTGAATTTCCTGGTGTTCATCTGTCTAGGTTGTAAGTTATTTCTCCCTGAATAAACATCTATTCAGCCTATTTGTTTATCCTGATCCTTATTTACCGCGATATCTGGTGTCAGAAGTGGGATTTACCTGGGTTTTGCCCCCAGGCGGCAGAAGCCGCCCCCCTCCCCCACCTTCCCCAACGGGCAGGGTTTAACCAGGTGTGTCACCAAATAGTGCCTAGCCGCCGAGGCTCGTCTGATCCCGGTTCCTGTAAAAAGTTCTTAACAAACTATGACAAGCAGAATTTGTTAAAAGGGGACTTTTGGAGTTACTTGTAACACAAGACGAAATGCGTGCAAGCCGGGCCGCTGGGCGAGTGCAGCTGGGCGGGTGCCGCCAAGTGGCTCTGCGCAAATGCAAAGTCCCATGCGGGGCCATTCTATTTCCCTGCTGTTGTTGTGGTCTGTCAAGTTCTCTTGGCCTTAGCCAAATCTGGGTGTACCAACGTCGCTGTGAGACCTAGGGTGACTGTTCAGGTGGCTTGCTGTTTCTGTCCTTGCTGCACCTTTTGGAAGTTGTCCATCCGCATTTCCTGTCTACTCTAGTATTGTTAATTTCCTTCTCAGGTCTTGATGAGGTTGAAGATTAAACTATCACAACTATTATTCTCTCTTCCTAGTTAGATATATTAGGTACTAGACTTATGTTTTCCAGCTCAGGACAACTCTATTGTAACTCCATTATGCCCTCACCCTAGGACTAGATATGTAGGTCATTTTTTACCGCGATAGTGAAGTTATATTGGATCTGGAAAAATCCAGAGAATGGATTCTCACCTGTAACAGTCCACCTCATGTTTAGCTATCATGTATTATAAAGAAAATAATATATGTACTATAAAGAAAATACTTAGTTGGTAAATCTTATTCTAGAAAACTCTGTGTTTATTGAAACAAAAGATTATTTTGATGATTGATCCTTCATCAATTATGTGTTTACTTCACATTTATTGTAATGTGACACTCAGAACAACCACTGTTGCAGGCTGTCAGATGCATGTCAGAACATGTCAACATTTGTTTGCTATTGGTGTTACTATAGATACAATGATACTGATTATGAAATAAATAAACAGACATCTCATCAAGAAAGAATTATGAATGGTGTCAACAATAAATCAAAGTGATGGCAAGGAATTTTAAATGCTGATTTTTATTCTTACATTGGTGGCGGGGCTTGGAGATTTTTCCAGGATTAAAATTTATGTTGTGGGAGAGAAAAGGAGACAGAAACAGGTGTATATTATCAGTGTGTTAATTAACTACAAGCTTAGTACCAGTCTTCACTTGATTTCATTTATATGCAGTACATGCTTGAACTAATAACCCTTGTATTAAGTCCCAGTTATCTGTGATAATATTGTTATAATCTGGGCCTTCATTATACACTTAAAAAAGTACCTAGGGGAAAAAGAAAATACTCTTCTGTAATGACTTGTGGACCATGAGACACTGAGAAATTAGCCTGAGGAATAACTGAATGCTACTCTTTCATTTCTTATTTTGTTTTTTTAAATCTGGTTTCACACAGATTTTGTTTTCAGAGCTCTGTGACCTCCTTGAAAAGAAGGGTGATATGTCATCTCCTGATGTGTACCCTTTCCTGTTTCCAAGGATGCTGATATTTTTGTCTTTCAGTATTAATTCTTTATTTACAAAAATAAAATACTGAACAAAAGATTAAAGTGGTGCTTTAGCCATTTAGATTTCCAGTAATAAACAGTGAAGATTCATGTGATGGGAGGTGCCATTCTGTAAACATATTTCTTGTATTGTTTAATGAATAAAGCACTGTTGGCCAATAGGAAAGCAAGATAGGCGGGACTAGGAGACAAAGAGGATTCGAGGAAGTAGTAGGGAGGAGTCAAGTTGTAGAGACCTGAGAAAACAGAGGTCTGGGCCCTCTCTCCAGTAAGATGAAACCACGTGGAAATACTTAGATTAATAGAAATAGGTTAATATTTAAGACAGATCTAGCCTATTAGAAACTAGTAACAGGCCTACAGCTTTATATCTAATATAGCATCTCTGTGTGTTATTTGGGGCTGGTGAGGCTGTGGGACCAGGCTGGTGGAAAAACCTACCCTTAACATTCATGTCAGAGAGTTGTAGCATTCTTAAATTACTTCTCTGTGTCTGTTCCCATGAGTATGAATCAATCTTAATAAAATACATATGCAGATATTACAGGAAGTGTTTTTTGCAGAGGATGAGTCAGTGCTGGTGAATTGGTGCTGCTCTTCAGGACTCTTGAATAAACCTATATCATTCTCAGCATTTCCTAACACAAGAGACCGAGGAGGAGACAGCAAGAATGAGATGATGGATTGTATCTCAACCATTAAAACCATCAAAACACTGTGGAAATTATTTTGTAAAAAGAGAGGCTTTGTTTGAATATAAAAGGCATTACTCAGAAGTCAAAATGACTTAAAATAATTTGAAGCTATTACTACTGCTATTTTTCTGTGCATCTCAAAAATATTAGATGCAAACAGTCTAATAATAACCAAATTTGCTCTTATTTCCACAACAAATTTATGTTGTCATTTACTATGTAAACTATGACCAAGATTTTATTGGTTTTACTTTTTGTTTGTAATCATTTCATGTCATCATTGTTTATAATACAAACATTATCTAGTTATTGATGTTCTCTTTGAAACCAAATAGAACTTAGTAATTTTTTTGGGGGGGGGGATGTGTAAGCTTCAGTGAGGATATTAACATTTACACTCAAATGACACAGTAGTTTGAGAATCTCAGTAGTTTCCAAAATTCAATGCAGATATTTCATGTTGCTTCTTATTATTTATGGCATTTCAACTGTAATAGTTCTGAATAAGGTATATTGTTTACTCTCCATATTTTTTCTTAGTTTTATAGGAAGGAAAGTAACTCTTTGCTGACAGCAACCTCTACTCTGATTTTCCTTTGCTTCACAGTATTTCATCTTTAGTGATATCAAAGAAACACAGGAATATTTTCATTTCTAAGGAAAATAAATCATCCCCTCAACTAGAGCAATAGTCTTTGTGCAACCCAAATATCATCAACAAAAATATTTTCCGTAAAAAAAACTCCTCACATTTTTAGCCCCTATTTTTAAGATTCTATTAGCACATATATATAGTAATGATAATCATTTTTTTAATTCTTAAAGATCTATTTTACTTTAAGTTATATGTGGAGGTGGGTGGGTGAGTGGGTGGGTATGCGCAGGTGGTACTGGGTACTTGGGGAGTTCAGAAGCTTCAGACCCATGGAGCTGGAGTTACAGGCAGTTGTGAGAACACTAACCAGAGAGCTGTGGACCGAACTCACATCCCCCATGAGATAACACCAGATGCTGATTGCTAGCATCTTGCATAGATATTTATGAATTGAACTCCAGTCCATAAGATTTTATAGGCCACTAGAATTGTGTTTCAAGAAGTCATGGCTATCTCTTAGAAAACCTGTGGGAGTTTTGCTTTTTATGTTTTATCTTTTGCCTCCTTCTATTTTGACATGTTAAATTTTAATTGGTTAGTGTGTGTCCTAGTCAAACTTACCTTTCATAGAGACTTGACATTTTCCTTTGTTTTACATTTTTTTAAAATGATGATCAAGGTATTAAGTAATTTTAGCATGAAGGGAATTACCTAGATAATTGTCTATATAGACAAAACAAACTTGTTAGGAAAAATTATTTCACTGGTCATTTTTACAACAATATTTTGTTTACAAATACCAAGTAAATGAATGTTCAGGAGACCATGCTGGGAAAACCCACAGAAATAGCTGATCGAAGAAAGTAGGACCAAACCAGACCCCCTGAATGTGGATGTCAGCTAGGAGGATTGGGCAGTCTATGAGACCTCTGGTAGTGGAACCAGCATGTATTCCTACAGCAAAAATGGACTCAGGAGCCTGTTCCCCGTGGGAATAGGTCCCTTAGCCTAGAGAAACAGAGGTGGTCCTAGGCTCTACCCCAAATGTCTTGACAGATTTTAATGATCCCTCATGGAAGGCCTCACCCTCCCTGGGTAGGGGGTGGATAGGGGATGGGATGGGGCTATTGGGGGGGGGAGCATGGGAGGATATGAGGGAGAGGGAACTGGGATTGATGCGTAAAATTTTAAAGAATATTAAATAATAATAAAAAGTGAATTGCAGATGTTTTTCTATAATATCCAGTAAAAGAGAACTACTTATCTATTTAGTGCATTATGTCTCCAGTATCATTTTTGTATTGTAGTTACTCTTTTACCAATTGTAACTTTTAAATGACAATCAATATGGGAACAAAACAAACAAACAAACAAACAAAAACAGACTGACCTTTTAAACACTGAGCCAGAGAACTATAAGGATGACCCCAACTAACAACCTAAACAAGAGGCTACCTTAAATGTCCTTCCCCGATAATGAGATTGATGACTACCTTATATGCCATTCTAGAGCCTTCATCTGGTAGCTGATGGAAGCAGAATCAGACACAGCTAAACACTAGCTAAATGCCTGGAATCCAGTTACACAGAGGGAAGAGTGATGAACAAAGGGGTCAAGACCAGGTTGGAGAAACCCACAGAAACTGCTGACCTGAACGAGTGGGAGATCATGGACTCCAGTCTAATAGCTGGGAAACCAGCATAAACCGACCCAGATTCCCTGAATGTGGTTTTAGTTGGGGGGACTGGGCAGTCTAAGAGGCATCTTGCAGTGGACCAGTATTTATCCATAGTGTGCAAACGGACTTTGGGAGCCTATTCCACGTAGAAGGATACTCCCTTAGCCTAGACATAATGGGGAGGGCCTAGGCCCTCCTGCAAATGATATGACAGGCATTGAAAATTCCCCATGGATGTCCTCACCCTCCTTGGAGCAGAAAGGGGATGGGGTGGAGGTTGGTGGGGAGAACAGGAGAGGATGGGAAGGTGTGGGAACTGGGATTGATATGTAAGAAATTACCTTCATCTTTTAACTGATTTTAGTTTAAAGTTTAATTTGTTAAATACTAGGATTGCTACACCTGCTTGTTTCTTGGGTCCATTTGATTGGAAAATCTTTTCCCAACCCTTAACTCTGAGGTAATATCTGTCTTTGAAGTTGAGGTGTGTTTCTTGTATGCAGCAGAAGGAAGGATTCTGTCCTCATATCCATTCTGCTAGCCTGTGTCTTTTTATAGGCCTCATTAATATTGAGGGACATTAATGACCATTGATTGTTAATTCTTGTTTGTTTTGGATTTGGTGGTAGTGGTGGTATTATATGTGGATTTCCCCCCATTTTTCTTTTGGATATTGGTAAAGTGGCATTATCTATTTGTAAGTAGGTTTTTCCTCCAGCCACAAATAACACACAGAGACTCTGCGTTTGATATAATACTGTTGGCCAGGTACTAGTTTCTTATCAGCTAGCTCTGTCTTAATTATTAACCCATTTTTATTAATCTAAGTACTTTCACATGGTCTTATTTTACCGGAGAGAGCAGCTGGCATTCTGCTCTCTCAGTCCACCATCTTGGAACTCCTCCCTACTACTTCCTCAAATCCTCCTTTTCTCCTAGTCCCGCCTATTATGCTTTCCTATTGGCCAACAGTGCTTTATTTATTAACCAGTATGAGAAACATATTTACAGAATGACATCTCCCATCTATTGCCTTTTTTTTTTTTTTTTTTTTTTTTTTTTTTTGTGGGTGTTGGCGTTTTCCTTCCAGAACTTGCTGTAGGGCTGGATTAGTTAGTAAGTATTGTTTAAATCTGGTTTTGTCATGTAATATCTTGGTTTCTCCATCTATAGTGATTGAAAGCTCTTCTGGGTATAGTAGTCTGGGCTGGCATCTGTGGTCTCTTAGTGTTGGTAGAATATCTATCTATCAAGGACCTTCTGGCTTTCAGAGATTCCATGGAGAAATCAGGTGTAATTCTGATAGGTTTGCCTTTTGTGGCAAGGGGACTTTCTTTTGCAGTCCACTTTGTTTGGTGTTCTGTAAGCTTCTTGTACTTTCATTGACATGTCTTTCTTTAGGTTGGGAAAGTTTTCTTCTATGATTTTGTTGAGTATATTTTTTACACCTTTGAGTTGGGTTTCTTTACCTTCTTCTATATCCATTATTCTTAGATTTGGCCTTTTCATGGTGTACCACATTTCCTGGATATTTTGAGCTTGTATTTGTTGGACTTAAGATTTTCTTTGGTCGATGAACCAATGAATCTATTTCTCCTAGTATATCTTCAATGCCCAAGATTCTTTCTTCCATTTCTTGTATTCTGTTGGTTATGCTTGCATCTGTAGTTCCTGATCATTTACTCAGCTTTTTTATTCTGAGCATTCCCTCAGTTTGTGTTTTCTTTATTGTCTCTGTTTCAGTGTTCAGGTCTCGGACTGTTTGAATTGTTTTCTTCATCTGTTTGATTGTTTTTGGGTTTTTTGTTTGTTTGCTTGTTTGCTTTCCTTGCTTTCTTTAAGGGATTTGTTGATTTCTTGCATCTTTGGTTGTTTTTCCCTTTCATTTCTTTAAAGGATTTTTTTCATTTCCTCTATTAGGGTCTCTGCCATCTTCATGAAGTTGTTTTTAGGGTCATTCTCTTCTACTTCATATGTTTTGGGATGTTCAATTATTGCTGGCCTGGAGCCCCTAGACTTTGGGGGTGTCATGTTGATCTTTCTATTGTTGATTGTGCTCTTATACTGTCATCTGGCCATCCCTTCTTCCAATTCGTACCAGTGGGGTCTCTTTCTCCTTGTGAGTATGGGACCAAGGTTCTCTTCTGGTAGGTGAAAGCAGGTCCAATACTCTGATGGCTCTCCTCTTCCAGTGAGTGGAAGTGGGACTAGGGCGCTGGCAGACTGGGGATGGGCTGGTGCACTGGGACTGGTTACCTTGTGTAGGATCCAGGCTTCAGGAGGCTCTGAGAATGGTCCCAGAAGCGAACACCTGATTTTTGACAAAGAAACAGAAATGATACAATGGAAAATGGAAAATCTCTTTAACAAATGATGCTGTCATAACTGAATGATAACATGCCGAAGACTGCTAATTGATTCATATCTATCACCATTCACAAAACTCAAATCCAAACGGATCAAGGACCTCAACATAAATCTAGCTACAATAAACCTAATAGAAGAGAAAATGGAAAGTAGCCTGGAACACATTGCACAGGAGACTACTTCCTAAATACAACACCAGTAGCCCAGATACTGAAAGCAACAATTAATAAGTGGGACATTCTGAAATTGAAAAGCATTTGTAAGTCAAAGAACACAGTCAACAAGGCAAAATGTCAGCCTACGGAATGGGAAAAGATCTTCCTAAACCCCACATCTGACAGAGGGCTGACCTCTAAAATATACAAAGGACTGTATCCAATTCTGAGTGAAAATCCCTGCCCTCCCAGTCCCTATTTCATCACTACTCTTCTGTTCACACACTCAGGTGATGCTCCTTGATACAGAATGTATTGTTTTCCTCTAGATCAGTGTGTGACTTTTTTAATCGTTAATTGTCAAATTTTGACTACAATGTATCTGAATACTCTTTATTAAATTTGTCTCTCCAGCCCCCTCTGCAATGTGCTATGGTTGGGTATACTTTTCAATATAGTTTGAAATCCCTATTATAGTCCGTGTTTAGCATACTTCAGTAGAGAGCATGATTGCACTGTCTTCTTGCATGAGAATAAAATTGCCCAATACACCCCTCAGCCCTTAGTTTTCATCACCAATTTTTAAATAAATCAAATGGGCAATTTTATTCTCATGCAAGCTCACTGTACGGACTGGTTGACCTTGAAATACAGAGATCTTCCTACCTTTGCCTCCCAATGGATGGGACCTAGGAAGTATGCCACCACACCTGGCTTTTCTCTGTGATTCTTGCTTGAATTTTCTTCACCCAGTTTTGAGCCTTTCATTTACTTTCCAGTCTTTCTTGGGAACACATTTTATTACACATCAGTTCATGTTGATGGCCTGATTTCAACACTTTACCCTCTCTTATCAACAAATCAAATTTGAGGGTCACTGTTATATAAATTATGTGGGTGTTTATGTGTGTATGTGTTTTCATGAGAGAGTGCATGTTTGCCATGGGACACATGTGGAGATCACACATGTGGAGATCACAGGGCATTTGTAGTAATTGTTTTTTTTTTCCGTGTTTTGTTTGTTTGTTTGTATTTTTCTTTCCATCAAGTCTTAGGCCTGTCAGCAGTCACTTCTTTAAATACAGAACCATCTTACCAGCCCTAGGATTTCGTAATTGTGCCTCGTTTTTGCAATGGCAAACATTCGTCTTGCTTCCCCACACTGGACTTGCAGTTCCTGGGACATCACATGATATTTAATATCTCCCAAGTTATCACATACTGTTATTTGTTCATCTGCTTCTTCCACTTAGTTCCTATATATCTGAAAATCCACCTGTTTTCAATTTTTGTTTTTGTTTCTTTGTTTTTGTTTGTTTGTTTTTGTTTTTTGTTTTTGTTTTGTTTTGTTTTTCTGTCACAAGAAAAAGCTAGGGGAAAAAACCCACATTTTTATCGTACCACAAAATATAATTTGTGATTTTACCCTTAACACATGCTATTCTAGCTGCTTAATTATGTTCTAAGAACATATTCCACACAAGCTGACCCTTCCACCTATGTTAATGGAATGGTCTGTAAAGGAGACACAAGTGAGGTCACTTAGTACGCAGCAATGCTATTGAGACTAAGATGGGACCTATGCTGAAAAGGGAGAGGCCAGTCTTCCGGTCCATCCCACTATAAAGCATCACAGCAGTGAGTACTGACCCAATCAAAGAATTCTGTCCCGTCTCTGGTCACTGAGAACAATTTCAAACTACGTTCTAGCCACTGCTGTAAGATTTTATTTTCATAATAGTATCAAGTGCCTGGGCTGGCATGGCTGCAGTAATCACAGAGCTGTGACATTTGTCTCAGCTGTGAAACTTGGATTTTAAAGTCCTGTCTTTTATGATTATCTTGTACTGGTACTCACGATGAATAGTACAAGGAGCTTCTAATACACCAATTATCCTTAAGGCAGATCAAGAAAAGGGCTTACTTAGTAGCATTTCTACACTCCTTTTCATGAGGTAAGAAGAGACAGTTTCTTATTATGAATGTCATTTGTGAAGGTGATTTGATTTTATTCTTAGCTTATGAAACACAGTTTCCAGGACAATTTCTATGAAGAGCATTGTAGACCTCACGTTATCTGTACTTTTCTGAAGCTATTTTTATTATTGCTCATTATTCACTGCAATGTTGGTAGCAGTTTTCTCTCACTTTTACTATTACAAGGAATTAATTAAATTCAGGAACCATTCATAGGGAATTAGACTTAGTAGCCTTTTTAATATAATCCTCTTCCTGCTCATATCATCCTTTCCCACCTTCACTTTCTATTTCTTTCTATATTTCCATTCATTTATTTTGCCCAATCTGTAATGGAAGACAGAAAATTCTCACAAAGTTTACCCATAGAATATAAGGCATGCAGAGCTCACACGGTTCCTACTTTATTCCCATGTATATGGTGAGTAGTGTATTAGAATTTAATTATTCCACAAAAAAATTATTTGAGGAACTCAAGTACTCATGAGTTTTCCACTTGAAACCTAGTAATTGCTATGTAAAGTCAGGACATATGTGTATATACACATATAAATATGTAATGTGCATCATATATATTTTATTCTATATAATCTATATTTTACACATAACATGTAATATTACCATGCTTCCTAATTGATTAATAATTATAATTTAATAAAAAATAGTGACTCATAGGCCTAAAACGTTCAATAAATAAGAGGGTCAGCAGACTGATGGAAGAGTGTCAGTAGATCATATCTCCTAGAAGTCTATATTTCAAAGCACTCAAGGTTTTTTTTACGGAATAAGGAAAACAAAGTGAAATACTAGTTAAACTCAGAGGAAAGGGGAACATATACTAAAGAAAAATATCCAATTCATTTGAGAGGCTACTGCAAACCTGGGAACAAGTGGGACTGGAAAAGAAGGGGGGTGGCAGTAGAGGAGATAATACACAGCAGCCATGGGATGTCAGCATGGGAGAGATTAGGATTTATGTGGCTATAAAGACTGGTGACAATTGCAGATCCAGTCACACTCAAGATCCATTGCTCTTGATAATTCATCACATTCATCATGGTAGGAATGAAATTTTCATGTCTACATCAGCAGCACATAAGCTACAATTAGAAAAATGTAGGGAAGATGAGAATAGCAACTGGAGAAGGATAAGGAAACTCATCAAGATTTTATAGTACAAACATTTTTAAAAGACTCACCTTTCATTAAATTCAGAAAGATGATGTTGTAACTGTTCAGGCTTCTGAACAGCACTCTCATCAGAAATATATAATTAACCATAATTAGCCACCTACAATTGTTTGTTGCAATACTGATCATGACAGTGCCAAAGTCCAACTCAAGAAACCAGCACCTTTTCTAGAAAGCCTTGTTTCTACTCCCTCAGTTTTATAAATATTTTTTGCTGATAAAACTTTTCACAAGTCTCAGTGGTAACCAAGTTTGTTGACTGGTTGTCATTGAGTATGTAACACCTGTACAAACTACATGTGGTTATTCATTCGTAGAACTAAGGACACCCATTTGTCCTTTTGTCTCCATGGATATTAGGTATTTTGTTATTTAAAAGTATTCAGTCTAAATTTTCATAGACTGAAAAAACCACTAAAAACTACAGGCTCCGAGTTGTCCCATGTCTTCAATCCTTCAAGCAGGAAGATGTCAAATAAAAACATGCAAAAGGAATCCCAACCACCAACACAAGTTATCTCTCAAGAAAGAACACATTCCATTAATTCATGTGTCTTTATTATCTTTCCAGGGAACTACATTAACTGCTAATTATTCTATTTTGGGGGAGGGGGGAGACAGATACAAATAACCCAATACAACACAACTGTGCCTTGTTTAAAACAAGGTATACTACTAAAATATTCTAAGGCATCCTATTGTGACAAAGGCCACTTGCTATTTTCTAAAACCTCCTTATGTTCTCTACTTTAATAACAGGTTTCCTCCTTGCAAGTTATTTAATGATACTATCATCGCTCTGCTAGCTATCTTAATTAGAACTGCCTCTAGCTCTTCTTTGATTCCCACATGTTCTAACAAGTTATGAAATCTGCTGTTTTCTGTTATATCTCAAACTCTGCAGTTTGATTGTCTTCATAAAATAAAAGGTTCATGTCTTGATCATATTTTATCTATACATGAAAAGTATTTCTCAGTTAATTTCTTACCTTTGTGAAATAAAGATTATGTTTCTATAGTAACAGAAAGACAACTAATCTGAGCCTAACCTCTGGCTTAGTAACCTTTCCGATTATATGTATTCCTTGGTTTTGTCTTGTATCAGAAGGAAATCAAGATATCTGACTCAGCTTTTTAAAGACACAAACATGTACATACACACATACATACACACACACACACACACACACACACTTGTGTATACATATATGTATATCTATAGTGTGTATGTATGAGAAAGAGAGAGAGGAAGAGAGTTTGCAAGGAGCAATTTTAGACAATATTGAAACAGGAAAAGGAGATGGGGGTTGTGAGTATTGTAACTGAAGCCATAGAAATACATTTATACCCAAAAGACTCAGAAAAATAAAGTACCGTGAGGAGCTCTATAAGGACCTCTTTGAAAGCTATTTCTCCTTGAGGCAATTTCATGGTTAGAACATCTCTGCTGAGATCAATATGCTATTGATATTGTTTTCTGCTTCAAATCCTGGGTGTTTTTTTTTTTACCAAAACAGGAAGCAAAAATGGAATGCTCAATCTTCCTTTTCTGTCTTCACTACAGAGTGGAGCTAGGCTTGCTTTGCTTTTACTAGGGTGGCACAGATGTAGCTCAAGAAAAAACTGCACCGTTAAAGGGGAGGCTTATTGCACATCACAATGTTCTTAAGGCAGGGGTTACTGTTTTGATTGTTGCAGAATGTCTATCATTCTTGACTAATGCATTTGATGTCTAATAAGCCAATAATAGGTGCATTTCCTGGTGTTTTCTGACTGTGTGTCACCGAGGCCTCCCAGGAATCAGGACAGTTTCTTCCTACTCCATATGACACAAAGATGTTTGGACAATAGATTAGATTCGTGTCTATCTCAGGCTAAAAAGCCATTTTCTACATAGGTGTAAAAAGGTTAAGATACAAAAATATGGGTGTGTTCTGTATTTACTTGCTACACATTATTTAAATAATGAAAAATCTGGTTATGGGTAATATTTTCAGACTTACTAGACTCACTAACAAAATCATTTTGAAGCACTCTGAGGTAATATAGTGCTTATGACTTATTAAAGCTTGCCTGAGGATTCAGGAAGCAAATAAGCCTCAAGCTATATAGACCAAGGAAGGTGATACACACCTTTAATCCCAGGACTCAGGATTAAGAGGTAGACAGATATCTGTGAGTTCAAGGTCACCCAAATCTACACAAGACTGATCCAGTCCTAAAGAGAAACAGCTCACACTAAGATGATCTCAGCACCTGGGCTCACACGCCTTTAATCCCAGCCCTAGAGAGCATAAAAGATAGAAGCAGGATCTGCAGTGATCAGTATCAGGGATTCATTCTCCATCCACATTGAGGATAGGAAGACAGTAAAATCTCAGAATTCTCCAGTACACTGAGGACAGGCAAAACAGTCTGAGGTTTGGTGAAGCCAGGGTTGTCTTTTAACCTGAGGTAGAGGTAAAAGCTAGTGACCAGCTACTTTGCTTTTCTGATCTTCATCTTGAAGTTTGAACCCCAATATCTGATTGTGAGTCTTTTAATTTTCATGTTACAGTACTCAATGAAGAAAATCCTGAGTCAGGCAGATATGTAGTAGCAAGTAGCAAAAGTTTTTTAGCAGCTCACTCTTTTGCCTTAGGAGATTCTTTTCTACAGTGACCCAGAAACATAAGAAGAAGCATTTGTTTCAAATTTTAACATATTAATGTTTACTTACGTTCAGCACAAAGCCTAAAAATAACATTTAACAAAATCTCAAACTATGAAATAAAAAGTGAAATAATCCAATTTAATAGCATCCTATGTTAATTAATTAAATGTTTACATGACATTTTGCAGTTGACCCGGATGACTCAGCAGGTAACTCTGATTCTTTGCCTGGTGTTTACCTAATGGTGACTCATGTATGTAGCAATGCCTGCAATGTGAAGAAATGATGCCTTTTCAATGAATTAACTTTAGGAATAGTGGCAAGATAAATCTAAATAGTATGAGATAAGTTAGTTTTCACTAGATGCTTTTTAAGCATCATTTAAATAATGTGAAGAAATTGAGAATGAGATTAAATATCCCCAAATTTGTCATCCCACTGGTCAGGTAAGGTCAACAGCTTTCAAGTTAATCATTGCTCAACTGCTGAATCAACTACCTCATAGTATGTTTCAAATAGTAGGCAACTTATTTGCATGCATATTTTGCAGAAGGTGTTTTTTGAAATATTAGATAGTACACTAAAATAGAATTTAAATTCCATTTCTGTCCTATCTCTAAAGCACGCGCACTTACTTGAAGCTAATGTGACTGGAGTGCTAGCCAAGACAGCTTCCTCGAATAAATTAATTCTTCTACCATTTAGATAAAAAAAAACTATTCCTGAGTCCTTATTATGTGCATAGAAATATTAAGTTAAATGATGAACTATCACAGCTCTTTCTGAAGAATATTTCAGTCCTGCAAATGAGAAAAGTCATAAAATAGATGTATAAAGAAAATATGAACAAGGTGATATAGGATTCAGAAGCAAAAGGGATTAAATTTTCAGAGGGAAATAAATGTTATTTGAAGTAAAAAAAAAAAAAAAAAGAGTAGACACTTGGGCCCAGGCTTCATAATGGGCTAGATTTAGACAGGAGAAGATGGGTACCAAAATAATAGCGCAAAGAAGTGTAGTCTTTGGGTGTGTCAATGTGAAAAATAGTAGTGAGTCATTGAATACCTATTTGACAGGCTATACCTTGCAATCTACAAAAACTTCTTTCAAATTCTGCAAGAGCCTTGTAAAATTGGTACTTTGGATATAAAAACTGAAGCCCAGGAACCTTAAGACTTCACTGAAATAAGAGATTCTCGCTGTTAGCCTGGATTCCATGCCATGGCTGACTGAACTCTGCCCTGTTTGAAATAACCACACTCACCTCAAGTTGCCTAATCTTTCTGTGTTAGTGAAACTTAACACATTCAAAGTATTCATTCTCTACCTTATGTAGAAAGAATGCAATCTCTAGAAATGCTGGACATCATAGGCCATGTTCTTAACTGTTTACCTGTTTCATAAGTAGTTCCTCATATGGCCTGAGCCTTCTCAATAGTCATGTGCCTGTGGACAGAGAGTAATTTCTTGGTAGAAGTTCAGCTGAGAAAGAAACTCTACTAGGTGTACCTCCCCCAGCTTCATTTGCCAGAGTACTTGGAGCTTTGGCTTGTTTTCCTGTTTAATACTTGTATACATTTTCATTATTTCAATCAGAAGAAAAACATTGCCTTAAAATCACAACTGAGGTAGGATGACTCTACGTGCTGATTCAACCCTTGCTATGTTTCAAACAGCTGTACTTTTCCCTTTCTCATCCCTGACCCTACATTTTTTTCATGACTCTTAACTCAGTTGCCACCACTATATGTGATTTTAATTTTATTTCTAATGAAAATAAAATATCATATTTTTTTGTTATTTGTCAAAGGGGAAATTTTCACTTAAAAACACAGAAAGTTCTTAGAGTACATGAATGGGGCATAAAGGCATATTTATGTTTCAGTTCAGTAACCATATGGCTACTGCATATGGCATGTATTCATATAAGAATACACATACACACAAACAAATGGACACATACAATGTGCCCAGATCATTTGTATATGTATAGACATATACAAATAAAATAAGAGAATCTCCCAATGTAATAATAAATAAACATTAGCTGGGTGGTGGGGGGGGCACACACCTTCAATCCCAGCACTTGGGAGGCAGAGGAAGGCAGATCTCTGTGAACTCGAGGCCGGGTGGTTCTTCAGAATGAGATACAGGGAAATAAGGGTTACATAACACAGTGAAACCCTGTCTCAAAATTCAAATAAATAAATAAAGCAGATAACTGCAAGGGTGTGAGCTGACACAGAAGCGAAAATGAGGGAAAACAGTGGCAGCGCTCTTTGGAGACGGCTGGGACGTTTCAGTACAGTCCTTCATATGTATTAACTAAGATCTATGTAGCTGTCTTTGCTTCCTCTCTGATGTTGTAGATGAGATTAAGAGTCTGTGGCGATGTAGGCATGTGACTTAAAACACTTGATGCATACTGAACCTCTCCCTTTTAAATAAGATTATACATTGAACAATGGATTTGTGAATGTCTCAAGCATCATATCTACAAATCACAATTGTCCAACAGGTAACCTAAGAAGGAGAATTTCTAGACAAAGGGACAGCAGAGAGCCCTATGGCTAAGCAGAATATTTCCTAAAACGCCAGCACTCAGGTGAATAGTGTAGGCATTTTTCCAGAAAGACCTAGCTTCTTCAGCCACATGCTTAGGCTCCATGTGACCAGGTGCTGGTTTGATCCAGACTCAGTCATTCATCAGCTATATCACCTTGCTCAAGTTGCTTCTTTCATATCCTCTTGAGTAACATTAGGAATCCTAACTCATTTGTTAAAGTTATTGAGATAATGTAATGAAAAGATGACCCTTCTGTGAGCCTATTATCCAATTTGCTAGATCTATAATGTCATAGAATAGATGAAAATAATAATAATAGAATTATCAACAAACAGCCTTTGCTGTTTGAGGTAATAAGTGATAATTAAAACAATCTAACAAAAAAGGCTTACCTGGCAAAGCTATGTACTGAGGTATTCCTAGGGACCTTGAAAAGTTCTAACACATTCTTTGTAATCTAGAAGCCATGGTGAAGTTATTTTCTAGGTGTCAACTAAACTGGGCTATTTCCCAGCCACACAACTCAATTACAAGCCAGGTGATACTGTTATGGCATTGCCAGGTGTGAGTAAAATTCCCGAAGGACTGGTACTTAAGAAAGTGGTGCTTCTGTTGGCCTGATTCAGCCATTTCAAAGACCTTTTAACAGAACAGGCAGACTTCTGAAGAAACTTACTGTTTGAGTGAAGAAAGCGACTAAAGGAAGGGAGAAGGAAGAGAGAGGGCAGGCAACGTGTGGAACAACAACTATAAAGAGTAGAGCATCACACACTTTATCTCATGCAGGGTCTGTGCGGTGTGCGTGTGTGTGCGCGCGCGTGTGTGTGTGTGTGTCCACATGCATGTGTGTGCATACAGCAAGCAAACAACTGGGGACCAAGGACACCAGCAGGAGAAGGTGTGAAGGACAACAGATAGGTTGGAGATGATGTGAGAAAAATATGGCATCTGTCTGTGAACATGTCATAATGAGTTCCAATATTTTATCTGTTGAACAAAATATTAAAACAATAAAGATACAATCTCCTAAATGAATAATCAAACCTACTGTCATAAAACTCCATATATGTGAAATTATATAGTGTTATCCTTCTGTGCCTGCTTATCTACTATTCTTTGTATGCTCTTCTAGATTCATACATGGCTTCACAAATGACACAGTGCCTTCCCTTTTAATGCTTAAATCGTGCTTTAATATGAGCGTAGACTGTGATTGCCAAAAGCTGATGGTGGAGGTGAACAGAAGAAGAAGAGAGATGACATGTTTAATTAGAAAGGAGTCAAATTTTCTAGTGATGTATTCCATGGGGTAGTGATTATAATTGCTAATTAACTTGTAATAACAGGTCATTAATTTATGAGTAATTAATCACATGTACATTATATATTTTAAAAATTTCCATGGGCAAATTTGAAATGGCCTTAGAACAAATAATGTCTAAGCATTTAAGGTGAGGAAGATATCTATCAGATCTACTTAATCTTTCTCCAGTGTACACATATATTACAAGATCAAAAATTTAACTTAAATGTCTGTACAATTATTATTGTTAATTTTAAAGATATTATGTATTTATATTTCATGTGTGTAAAACACTATAGTTTATTTTATGTTTTTCCTTGCACATGTATATGTGTACGAAGCTTGTGCAGGTGTCTGTGCAAACCAGAGCATCAGAGTCCCTGAAATTTCATTTATAGAAGATTAAAGCCATGAGGTGCATGCTTGGAATCAAGCCTGAGTTCCCTAAAAGCACAGCGAGTGCTTTTAACCCCTAGGCCATTTCTCCAGTCCATATTGTCAAGATTTCCAGAGAGAGAGAGAGAAAAAATGACATCTGCTTCTCTCATCTAAAATAGTGGGTGGGCAAAATGAGAAGAAAAAGAGGAAAAGTTCAACCACAGATGTGGGGATTGGAGAAATGCGGGTGCTGGCAGTGGTGAGGATTAACCAAAATGAAAGATATATGGAACTTCATAACTCAAATAAAATAGACAAAAGATCCTGAAGAGGCTCACCCTGCACTCCTAGCTAATGCTGCCCATAGAAGCACTGAGTTAATAAGCAAAAACCACAATGCCAAAAGTGCGGTACCTCCACAGAAGTTGATTAAGAAGACACCAGATGTCAACAAGATGAAACAGACTGTTGTCAGTCCTCTTGACTGGCCACCAGAACTATAGGATAAGACGCTGTTGCTTTTGCTTAAGCCACCACACAGTATGTATGCATGCATGTCTGTCTGTCTGTCTGTCTGTATGTATGTATGTATGTATGTATATTTGATATGGACAATGCAAATTGAAGCTGAGCTGGATCCTACCTCCTTGTTGGCCAGTAACTCCACACCCACAGTCACACATACTACTCTCATGAAACAAAATAGAAATGAACATGAGAAAGAGATTTAAGTGTGTTTGGGAAACTGGGTTAGGTAAATGGGGAGTTGAGAAGAGATGAGAATGGACAGTGTGCCTCACATAACCATGTGCAATCGTTGGGAACAAATTTAGTCTATAAACACACACACACACACACACACACACACACACACACACACACACACACACACATATCCGGGATCGAAACAGCATTGCAATTGTGTCCTAAAAGATCTAGTGTGAGAGTTTAGCTCTGTATACATATATATGTTGATGGGAAGTGCAAGGGTGTGCCAGTCTGCTAACCGACAGAGTAACTTCCTGGGGGAAAATCCTTAAATCCCTTAAAATAAAAGCTATGGTCCAAGTGACACCAGTCTTTACATTTCTCTTGGGTAATTCATAGTGCACTTTCTCACAACAGACATAGAGGGCAGGCTGGGAAGAACGTTGAAAATTTTCTGGAGATATTTTCTTCCTGTTATCTAGGCTCTTCACTGGCTTTTTCATCCTCAGTATCTATTGTATTATTCCAGTTTCACCTCCTCGTAGGTTGTTTTCAAAATCACATAAAAAGTAAGGCCAATGAGTCAACACATTCTCCTCAGATAACTCTTTTTGACCAGAAAAGAAATTCCTTTTCAGAGGAGTCCTGCTGGATTTTTCACATCTTGCTGATTGGAATTCAGTGGCATATTTATTTCTAGGAATATAGATATGAAAATGAACATTCATTGCCACTTCTAGCTTGGCACAGGTGCAGGGCCAAGTGGCATTAGAACAAATCTGGGTGTTTATTACAATGTGTCTAGGGAGGAAATAAGCTGCAATACCTGGAATTATATCATATTTTCAGCATGTAACATCTGTCTTTCACCTGGCATGACTAAGCAGGAAAAACAGAAATGAGTGGATGTTTTCCTAGATTAAAGAGACCTAAAATATGGTGGCAATGATAAATGTTTACATATTTCAAACTTCATGTGGCTGCATAACAAAAATAAGTATTTAATACGAATTTGTGCATCAGGGTGAATGCTTTTCCTGAATGGTTCTTTTATTCCTATTATGAAGACATTTTAAATTTAAACAGTCAATGTTTCTTCAACCATGAAGACAATATAAAAAGTCAATTAATTACATAATGTATTGAAGCAAATTTGGTTACTATTAAACCATCTGACTGATTACTCATGAATCAATATGATAAATCCAGTCAATTAAAATATTCAAAATAGAGCTCAGCCTTTATTAATCTTACATATGAAATAAATTGCATAAGAGAACATCTGGGGAAATCTTTCAAGTTAAGAAAGAATGTTCCAGTTAGTAAATAACCATACTTTAAGGATATTCAGAAGGAAGTTGGGTGTAGAATAGCACAAATGAAAACATATAACATATTGAAATTACTCACTTGTTTTGTTTCATTGTTTGTTTAGTGTTTTGTTTTTTGCCTTTTTTTTTTTCAGAAAGATCTGCCTCACTCAAATTGGAGAAAGGAAGTCTAGCCTGACTTGAGTATGCATAAAAAGTACAGCATAACCTTATGAGACTCTTTGGTTACCTTTTGGTGGAAATTGAATGAGTTTTAAATCATATGGTTAGGAAATAATGTGAAGGTAATGTGAACAGAAATGTGTGAGCATTCAGCTTGTAAAATGCTACTCTCCAACTTTCCTGTTAGTAAATTTTACAAGAGAAATTTCTAGATATGTGTTGTTAGAAAATTATTGTTATGGGACTTTAAAGATAATTCTATATTTAGCAGCACCTACTGCTTTTGCAGAAGAGTTGGGTTAGATTCCCGGCATCTACCTGGTGGCTCACAACCATCTGTAGTTGCAGCTTCCAGGGCAGCACCTTACTAACCTAGACAGGCACATGCACACATCTAATGAACACACTTATGCTAAAGAACTAACTCTCTTTCACTCTCTCTGTCTCTGTCTCTGTCTCTGTCTCTCTCTCTCTCTCTCTCTCTCTCACACACACACACACACACACACACACAGCTTTAAAAAGACAGTTACTATAGGCACATATGAAAAACCATGTGAAATATTTCCAGTTCAGAAGCATGAGATATGATTTATATATCATTGAGGAACACTATAGAAAGGTTAGTTTTCTTACTAACCTGGTTAATCCTGAACTGAAAGAAGCCATGAATTTGAGAAAGATCAAGGAGAGATATATGGGAGGGTTTGGAGAAAGGGAAGTGGGAAATGTGATGTAACTATATTTTAACTCAAAACTAATATTTGAGGTCTAAAGATAGACTTTTACTTGAAACTGAATTTTCTGAGGTTTTTGTGTTTTCCAAAGATACTTTTTTTTTTAATTACTTAAGTAATTTCAGAAAATGTAAGATATCTGTATGTGGTCTATAAAATTGAAACAAACTACAAGAAAATGTTCGTTGCTAACTGGGATGAAACTAATATGAAAATAATGAACCCCTGGAAGATGTAGCTCTAAGGGGAGAAGTTACATAACTTACATCAGGCTCTTGGTTTTTTTCTCAGCGATGTAAAGAAAAAAAAGAGGCAAAACCAACAAACAAACAAATACACACACACACACACACACACACACACACACACACAAAACCTCTACTTGTATTCATCATTAATCACTGTTAAGCAATTTTGTGCATATGCTTTTTCTTTCTCTCATATTCCACATCCAAACTAAGCTCATCCTACCGAAACCACTATATTCCCTTGTAGGTTAAATGTTTACAAAAGCTAGTTGAAATGGAGAGTTTAAAATGCAAACTAAATACCCCTTTGTTCCCCATTATGCTCAAATGCAAGCACAGTGTGCATTTCAAGTTCACAATCTGCATACAATATTTTCTATCAACACTGTTTTCTAATGTGCTTGTGAAAAATTAAGTCAGCATCACGATTCTACATTATAAATTAGGACGGCATCTAAACAGTAATTTGAGTGTTATTACATGAATGAACTACGTAATTTTATCATTACCCCTCCTATTAGCAGACAATTAGCATGCCATGTAATTGCACTGTTCAATCAAGATGGCACTGGGATGGAAGGGTAGTTTCAATGGAGAGAACTGCAGTTTCCACTAAAGATTCTCAGATTTTCTCTGTGTTTACAGCTGTTGGGTGGCAATCTAGTGGCACAACAGAATTTATTTCTGGTTAACAATTTAATTGTATTTGATAAATGAGATTTGGAAAACCCATTATAGGCTTAGACTGGAATAGAACTGTTCACTAAAAAATTAAGATAAATACAGCTCTTGACCTCAATTATGCAAAGTAGTGTCATTTGCCCAGTGACAGGAAGTTGCTGTATGCTACCCAGGGTTAAGCAGTAATAAAATAACGCTGGTGCTTGAGCACATGAGGTCTGAACTCTCTAGGTTAAGTACGGCTCCCAAGTACAATGATATCTAAAGTTAAGGACAAAAATAAACTGTACTTAATGTAAAGAGTGATACCAATGCTAAATTTAAAGTTTAAAGTCAAACCCAGTATTTAACAAAGGCATCAATGAATAAAAGGGGGAAATGTCACCATGTGTATTAGTTACTGCGGGCATCGCTACTTCAACTATTTCCACATCTCAACTTGTTTCCTAGATGGTGACTCCTTCACTCCAGTAGAGCTGTCACAATGACATTGGGAATTATATCTCCAGCTTCAAAGCTTGGACCATTACCTCCAACTTCAGAGGCAACTTCCTACTCAAAGATTCTGTTCTGTCACACTGAATGAGAAAATAACTAAGCTACTAATTCTTCAACATTTTCAGCTACTATACATGTCAGTTTCATTCATCAGAAATTGTTTAGGAGAAAAGTACAGAATCATCACGTGCTTTTCACTGTCGAACACATTTCATATATCATCATTTGAGCTTACACTCAAAATTGTCTTGAAAATTGACAAGATGTTGCCACCACAAGGACCATTTCATCCCAGGCTACCAGTGTCTTTCTTCTAAAGGATGCCAGAAAGCCCCTACAGGTGCTCCCAATCCCATGCAGTGCTCCAACACATCCAGACACTTCTTTAAAATGGAAATGGAATCAAAGTCATCCATTCTAAATCTACAAATACTCTTTCCCTGAACAAAAGCTACAATGTCCCTTACCTGAGATAGCTACATAGCCAGGCCCTTTGCGTTGGTGTTTGCTTTAGTCCTTAATATTTTGTGAATCACTTCCCGTCATTTCATACTACAAGATTCCCACATTATTATCCTGCTTCATTTTTCTATGTCTTTTCTCAGCACCCTGAGGAGAGGAAGTTTTTTCTGTTCTACTGACCACTCTTGCCTTAAAACCTTCTATAGTTCCTAATACATGAAAGTTGCTCAATAAATATGTTTTTCTAACAGTGAACAGACTATTATACCTTGAAATGCTAATGAACAGGTAAAAT
This sequence comes from Phodopus roborovskii, assembly GCF_943737965.1. NCBI lineage: Eukaryota > Metazoa > Chordata > Mammalia > Rodentia > Cricetidae > Phodopus > Phodopus roborovskii. Next base: position 13,998,262 of record NW_026125397.1, read on the forward strand.
GAGGTAGTATTTGTTGCGAGTAGTTTTTCTGCCAGCCTGGTCCCACAGCCGCACAAGCCCCAAATCACACACAGACACCACATTAGATATAAAGTTGTTGGCTTGTTAGTAGCATTTCTTGTTGGCTAGCTTTGTCTTAAATATTAACTCATTTCTATTAATCTTAGTATTTCCACATGGTCTATCTTACCAGAGAGAGGATCCGGACCTCTCTTCTTTCAATTCCTACATGTTGAATCTCCTCCTACCTCCTCCAGAATTCTCCTTGTCTCCTAGTCCTACCTATCTTGCTTTCCTGTTGGCCAACAGGGCTTTATTTATTAACCAATAAGAGAAATATATTTACAGAATGACATCTCTCATCAAATATTTATTTAAATTTTTATATAATAATTTTCATAAAGAAAGGACTTGCCATCGATAGTCTTTTCAGTAACATGTATATTAATTAACTAATTGACTAATCAGTTTGCATCCCTTTAATAAGTAAGTACTTGTAGAGTTCTTAATGCAGAGGGGTCCCTGTAATGAACTAAGCACACATACCTACTTTCATGAAGTATAAGTAAAGTAGAAGGAAATGTAATGTAATATTTTACAGAAAACACGGTATAATCAGAGTAAGTTTTGGAGACTTTGAAAGTAGCCATGTAGGAAGCTTGAAAATTCACAGGAGGCTTGCACATGTGCCTGTGTTCCCTGATAGTCTTATCTGAGTTGTTCTCATTGCCTCTGCTTGCTTAGCAAGTTCATGCTTCAGGTACATCTCTTGAAAGTGGGATGGAATTAGAGAGACCCTTCCTCTAGCCATAAATGGATTCCAACCAGAGGAATGTAAGGAGAGATATGAAAAAGAACATGAATATCATGAAAAGGGTGTGAAAAAGAGAGGAGAAAAGAGAGAAAACCAGTCAACTTGGGCCAGACAGGATTTAGTCAGGTAATTCAAAATTATTCCAATCACTGTTTTGCAATGCCCAAATTTCAATTTCATGATTATCTCTAAAATTACCATTATTCCAAGGCAAGTTTGTTACAAAATTTACACTTTTTAGCTTGAATTTTAGATGAATTTGAGCTTGAAGAAATGCAAATGCCTTCTGAGACCAGGATTCTGGCAAAATCTAATGTTTTTGTCTCTTATTTTCTAAGACCCTTAACAGTACCGTTTTTCCAATATGACTGTTATTTGGTTGAATTTAAAACTGATAATGATAGCTAGATTGTTCTGGCTGCCTGCTTTCTCATTTTTGTGTGTTTGTTTTAAAAGCCTAACTTCTGAGACCTCAACCTGAAAGCATAGGAAGCTAAATAATATTCTGAAACTTACAAACCCAAAAGAATGCATATTGTGTGTGAGAGAGAGAGTGTGTGTGTTTTCATTTATTCTAGATACCACAGGTCTCTTCCTCTCCTCATGTTCTGTCTCCTCACCTCCTTTCTACCCCCACCCCAACCAAACACAGCATGGCACCTCAAGTTGAGGCAGGACCAAGGTCCTCCCCCTGCATTAAGACTGGTCAAAGCAACCCTGCATGGGGAATAGATTCCCAAAGCCAGTTCAAGTGCCAGGGACAGGTCCTGAGCCTACTGCTAGGAGCCCTACAAACAGACCAAGTTACACAACCATCACATCCATGTAGAGGGCTGAGTTTGGTCCCTTGCGACCTCCCTAGCTTGGGTCCAGAGTCCATGAGCTCCCATGCTCAGGTCAGCTATCTCTGTGGGTTGCCATCATGATTTTGACAGTATGTGTCCATTCCCACCCATCCCCCACCCTCCTTACAATCTCTCTTCAACAGGACTTCAGGAGCTGGGCCCAGGACTTGCCTGTGGATCTCTGCATCTGCTTCCATCAATTACTGGATGAATGTTCTCTGATAACAATTAGTATAGTCACCAATCTGATTATAGGGAAGGCCAGTTCAGGCACCCTCTCCACTACTGCTAGGAGTCTTAGCTTGGAGATTCCTGGGAGCTTCCCTAGCACCAGGTTTCTACCTAAACCCAAAATGCCCCCCCGCATCGATATTGATTCCCAATTTTATGAGAAAGCACCATCTTGTATTTTGTATTTTTTAAAGGGCTTTAAATTTATCTTTATAACTGCATAGCTTTAATTTAGTTGGTGCTGATGAGAGAATGAGGAAAGACCTTTGTCATGGCTACCCAGTAAGTTCAGAATAACAATTCATGATATTAGTTGTCTCTTTCACTGTTATGGGCCTGTGAATTTCAGTCTCTGCTGGAAAATCAAGTTATCCTCCTGCTAGAAATGTTACCAGAAACTACTACAAACTGTGAAGCCCTCTGAAGTAGCCAGTGTGCTATAGACAATGCATGTGCGACATTATTTTTATAATAGTATTCTTAGACACATGGCATTCCTGAGTCAGAAAAAGAATGAAATAGATCAGTTATTTCCTGAATGATTTTCCTTTAATTTGCTAATATAAACTATATATATATATCCACCTATTTCAAAGTTTTTGGCAGGGTATTTATCAGAGGCACAGAGATTATAAACTAGAGTAGTATGTAAACCTGGAAGGAGAAAACCAATTCCACAAAGTTGGTGGCTGGCATAAATGCTGTGGAGCTTGTGCCTCCCATAAGCACAGCATACACGAGCAGGCAGGCACTACTTGTTCACACATGCGCGCTAGTGCACACACACACACACACACACACACACGCACGCACACGCATGCATACACACAGACAACACAGGCAGGCATACATACAATCTAATAACAAGAGCAACCATAAATAGTATTTTTAAATACTACATATTTAAAGTATTATTTGATGGACACTTGCAAAATAAGAGCATCTAACCAAATAGATATAAATGCCTTCCAAACCCTTCCACAAATTTTTTTCACTTTTATCTGTATAACTGTGGCTTGCTCAAAATTACAACAATCTTGTTAGCAAATACTGGATGTTGCAAAGGAACACGGGACTCTGAGCTCTCACAACTAAAGGCTTTAACGGGCCAACCGAAGACTTATGAGCAAAAAATCTTTTAAAGCCAGCTTAATAACAATTTGGTGGCTTGTGTGTATCAGTGATCAATTTATTAACAGTTTTATGATCCCAAGGTTAATTATGACAAATTTTGTAGTTTCTTTGATGTTGAACTGTAACACTTATTCTCATTTTAAAAGGAAATAGAGATGTATGTTCATCTCATTTTAATATTTCTGGGGATTACATACCAACTAAGCATTTTATTTTGTAGATTTCTTTGTATGTAAGGATGTTATAATTTAAGCGTTGATGAACAGTTCAGAATGCTGTCACCATTCATAAATCTCCACCTTCCTGCTGCAGAAAACTTATGACATTTTTTGTTCCTAAACTTTTGCTGTGTTCATCTTGATAGAGAAGCTAGCACTCTTAGTAACATCTGCTATTCATTGTATGGACACACTAACTGAACCGTCTTTGTTCTATATATATGATAAAAAAAAATTTAAAGAACAGACAAAATATATGTACACAAGTGTTATAAATTAGCTTTAGGTCTAGGGTGACTGGTTGTATACCTTATGCCTTAACATAGCATAATTAAAATTTCTGAAGATTCATCAGTAACAAGATGGGAATATTAAAATATTAGCAGAAGGGAAAATGTAATTCCATATCCATGGCTATAGATATGGCCCACAATCAAATCTACAGAAAGTGTCTGGTACTAAATATTTTGTTTCTTCTAGAAATATATGCTATGTACCAATATGCATGATGCAGTATGTTTATTTAACATGCACTATAAATTATTCCACCTATAAACACAGATTTAACTGGTTAATAAAAGTAAATGAAGTTGATGGAGAATTCCATAACATACTTTCAACTTGCAAACATATTGATCCCTCATTTTGTTATGTCCACTTGGACACTGTTGGAACTCTCATGAGAAGAAATAATCTTTTTTTAAATTATTTTATTTAATTTTATATAACAAAATCCATTTAAATGGAAACAAACATTTATACACAATATTTGGGAATTTGGGCGTCGTTCTTTCCAAACTACTTCCTGCTGGTAAGGGGCGCTGTCTTGGGGGATTCGAAGAAGATTCAGATATCCTGGCTGTAGTCTGTAGGGCTGTTTTGTCCAGCTGTTTTGAATGTAGGATCAGCTTGTACTCTGTTTCAGGCGGTCTGGCGTGATCAAACCACATCTTTTCATTTTCTGTGGAAACAAAAATAGAAATCCTTTTCCCCAGTAACTTGTCCTTCAACTTAAATTTTGGAGTCAAAGCATTTTTTTTTATTTCATTTATTATTTACATGTCGATCCCAGTTCCCTCTCCCTCCCTCCCTCTCCTCAGCCCTCCCTACCTCATTCCCTCCCTTTTACCCTCTCTGCCCTCTCACATGCACTCTAAACACCCTCCCATCCCATCCCCCCACCCCAATTCCATATGTAGGGGAATGCCATCCAGTTGGGGTCATGTAGATCTGACAGGTCCTGTGAAGTAGGGACTAGGGCTTCTCTCCTGTCTCTAGATTAAGGCAGTGCCCCTCCATGGGGGATATGTTCGCAAGGTCCTTTTGTGCACCAGGGATACATCCTGGCTCCACTGTCTGAGGTCTCTTAGACTGCTCAGTCCTTCTGGCTGAGACCCATATTCAGGGGGTCCTGAGTCAGTCCCATGCTGGCTTCCCAGCTATCGGTCCAGTGGCCGTTAGCTCCTCCTTGTTCAGGTAAGCTGTCTCTATGTGCTTCTGCCTCATGGTCGTTTCTTCTCCATCTGCTTCTGGGTTCTAGTTCGACTCAGTGTTTATGTATGGGTGTTTGCTCCTATTTTCAACAGGCATTAGTTGATGGCTCCATGGAGAAGTTAGTTGTTGATCTCACTCTCCTGGAAGGAGCCTTTCCACGGAAGCTGAGATTGTTAGTTGGGAGCAGTCTTGTAGTTCTCTCGACCTTTCTTTGTGTTCAATTTTATCTTCAAACCAATATTGGCTCCCTCTTTTATGTTCTCTCTCTCTGTCTCTGTCTCTCTCTCTCTCTCTCTTTTCTATCTTCTATTCCTAACCAGGCTCAATCTTCCTGGTCACACATGTTTTCCTTTCCTCCCCCTCATTTTCTCCTACTTTTCTCTCCATTTGCTGCCCCCCCACTTCACCTGAGCTCTGGGGGACTTGTCCCTTCCCAGTTCTGTGAGGGACTTTATATGAATCTCTTAGAATACACCTTGTATCCTAGTTCGTCTGGTGATGTAAAAGAACTTCAGGAGGCATCACCATTCCTGACTTTAAGCTCTACTACAGAGCTATAGTTGTGAAAACAGCCTGGTATTGGCATAAAAATAGACAGGTAGACCCATGGAATCGAATTGAAAATCCTGATATTAATCCACACACCTATGAACATCTGATTTTCGACAAAACAGCTAAAATTATACAATGGGGCAAAGACAGCATCTTCAACAAATGGTGCTGGCACAATTGGATGAGGGTGTGTAGAAGACTACAGATAGACCCATGGCTGTCGCCATGCACAAAACTCAAGTTCAAATGGATCAAAGACCTCAACATCAATCCAGCCACATTGAACCTCTTAGAAGAGAAAGTAGGAGGTACCCTTGAACAAATTGGTATAGGAGACCGCTTCTTGAACATAACTCCAGGGGCACAGACACTGAAAGAAACAATTAATAAATGGGACCTCTTCAAACTTAGAAGCTTCTGTAAGGCAAAGGACACAGTCGACGAGAAGAAATAATCTTATAACTATGTGCGTTGCCACTCATTAATAGGTCCATTGCCTTGTGCATCATGCTACATCTATTAATTCCTTTCATCTTCAAAACCTGAAAATACTATGCCCACTAGACAGATGAAAGAACTAAATAAAAATAAATTGATGTCATGTATTAATCAGCATCCAGAATTAATATTCACTTGTTACATACAGAGGTCTTCTGGCTTTGAAACATCTATAGGCTCTTTTATGAGTCTTTGATGCCATTATACAATGAATTAAAACAGATAATTGCTAAGGGACTTAAATATTAGATTTTTTAAAGTATTATTCTATTTAGTAATGCATATAAAAGCCTTCATTTCTAATTTTATAATTATAAATTTTCAACCGTTTATTTTATTCTTTTATTTAGAATGTAATTATATCACCTTCCCTTTTCTCCCCTTATAACTCTCATGCTCTCCCATACACTCTGAAATTGATGGCCTCTGTTTGGTTTCCATTATTCGTGTTTCATATGCTAAATATGGGCTGAAATCTGCCAGCCAAGTTTGTTTGGGGATAAAAGCCAGTAATTAAGTGGTTCATTCAGGATCCTGGCATCCTAGACAGACACCATTGATGAAAAAAGCAAACCGATTTCAATTTGCAATGTAAATGGGTGACCTGCTCATGTGCAGATACACTGCCTGTGGGGTTCCCTTGATGACTGCTGATACTTCACTTTGTTTAAACAGTGACAAGATCATGGGTCACTTCAGATTATTTTAGAGGCATGTTTCATAAAGATCAAAAGAAAATGCTATCTTGTTAATGTTCAACTTGTATTAGCATCCTTGCCTGCAATGCAATGAGATTAAAAGAGGCATTTTAAAATAATGTTTATTGCTATTTTATTCAACATTTTGTCCAAAACCTTCCTTTCTAGAGGATTTTTTTATTGTAAACAGTCTCGTGTGTGTGTGTGTGTGTGTGTGTGTGTGTGTGAGAGAGAGAGAGAGAGAGAGAGAGAGAGAGAGAGTAAGAGAGAGAGAGGGGGGAGGGAGAGAGAGAGAATGTACATGTGAGATCACAAAGTCTGACTGACACTGTTTTCTTTATCAAAGCCTTTTCATCGATACTCCATCTCATTGATTGTCTAACCAAAAAACCCCTGCATCTCATTGATTGCCTAACCAAGAAGCCCCTGGGATCTATCTATCTCTGCCCTGCCCCCAGCCCTGAGGTTATCCTACCGTTTGGCTTTTACTTCAAGCATTTTATTTTTGTAGTTGTCTCTCCAGTTCCATTTTCAATGGAACTGGGCACGATTTAACTTCTTAAAAATCATGTACTTATTGCCGACTTTACTCTGAGAATTGTTTTAGGTACTAAAGAATAGGAATATAAAATACAAAATAGCACCTGACTTCACAGAATTATTTACTATAGCCATATCTATTCAGTATAGTACTTGAAGTCTTAGCTAGAGCAATAAGACAAAATAAGGAATCAAGGGGATACAATTTGCAAAGAAATAAGTCAAACTATTATTATTTGCAGGTGATATGATAGTATATATAAGTGAACCTAGACATTCCAATGGGGGACTCCCACAGCTGATAAAGACTTTCAGCAAAGTAGCTAGATACAAAATTAACTCACAAAAATTAGTAGCCATCCTATACACAAATGACAAAAGGACTGAAAAAGAAATCAGGTAAATAACACCCTCCACAACAGCCTCAAATAATATTAAAATATCTTGGAGTAACTCTAACAAAGCAAGTGAAAGTCTTGTATGATTAAAAACTTCAAGTCTTTGAAGAAAGAAATTGGAGAAAATGGGAAGATCTCCCATGCTCATGGATCAGTAGGATTAACATAGCAAAAATGGACATCTTACCAAAAGCAATTTACAGATTCAATGCAATCCCAATCAAAATTCAAACACAGTTTTCCACATATCTTGAAAGGACAATTCTCATCTTTATATGGAAACACACACACACATAGAGTATAGTTAAAACAATCCTGAATAATAAAAGAACTGCTAGAGATATCACTATTCCCAATTTCAAGTGGTACTACAGTGTGGTAGTAATAAAAACATCATGATATAAACATAAAAACAGACATGTTAATTGCTATAACTCAGTTTCAGTTGAAGATCCATATGTAAGTCCACACACCTATGGACACCTAATTTTGATGATGAAGTCAGAAATAAGCTCAAGGGGGAAGAAACAGCATCTTTTAGCAAATGGCGTTGGTCAAACTGGATGTCTGCATGCAGAAGAATGAAAATACATCTATATGTATCATCCTGTACAAAACTCAAGTCCAAGTAGATCAAAGACCTCAGCATAAAGCCAGATACACTGAACCTGGTAGAAGAGAACATGGAAGCAGCCTTGAGCACATACATGGCACAGGAAATGACTTTCTGAACAGGGCACCATTAGCACAGATGCTAAGATCAATAATTAATAAATAGGACCTTCTGAAACTGAAAAGCTTCCGAAAGGCTAGGGATACCATCATTTAGACAAGGTGGCAGCCTACAAAATGGGGAAAGAGTTTTACTAACTCAGCATTCAGTAAATGAGCGCTCAATTTTAAGTAACGTGTGAAAGTACATTTTTATTGACCAGCTGTTCTATCTTTTCTAAAATACCTTTTGAAGAAATCAGAGAATACTTGTTCCATCAATCATTGCAACATTATTTACACATGATTTGAAGAAAAATGGTGAAATATGCTAGTATAGTTTTCTCAGACATAAGTTTAAGTTTCCCACCTACGTACACTCCATAATGATGAGAACAGCTATCAAAACTTTGTGCTATCTCTACTGAATAACACATTTGCCCATGCGTTTCTAGATTCTTGTGGGAGACTGACTTGAGAACAACAGCTCAAATTCAATGTTGAGTTAACTTTCAATTCAGCTGGCTGATTTTGAATAAAGCTTCAGGAATTCCTACAAAGAAAATGTGTGAGTACTAATTTTCCCTTTTTTTCATTTTTTTATTTAAATTAAAAACAATCTTATTTTACATTCCAATCTCAGTTCCCTCTCCCTTCCATCCTCCCATACCCCTACCCACCCCTCATCCCATTCCCCATCCACTTTCTAGGGAGGGTGAGGCCTCCCATGAGGGATCATGCAAGTCTGAAGCATCAATTGGGGCAGGGCCTAGGCCCACCCCCATATATCTAGGTTGAAAGAGTATCCCGCCAAAGGTAATGGGCTCCCAAATCCGTGTAATAGCGATACAGGGCCAGAGGCCCTGTAAACTGCCTTGGACTCCCATCTGAACCCATGTTCAGGGGGTCCGGTTTGGTATTTGTTCTACACATTTACTTTTCTACTATTATGCTGCAGGGAATTTCTTTTCTGGTCCTGTATACTTGGTATTCTTTATGCATCTTGTATCTTGATACAGACCTCCTTCTTTAGGTGGGTATAATTTTTTTCTATTGTTTTGTTGAAAATATTTTCTGTGTGTTTGACCTGTATTTTTTCTTCCTCTAGTCCTATTATTCTTACATTTGGTGTTTTCATGACGTCCTGGATTTCCTGGACATTTAATTCCTATTTGTTTGTTTGTTTTTAGGCTTTTTATTCTTTATTGAAGATATTCTTTGACTGAGGTGTCCATTTCTTGTATGCCTTTGGTACCTGAGATTTCCTCTTCCAAATCTTGTATTTTGTTGGTGATGCACCTCTGAGCTATCTGTTTGACTTCCTAAAATTTTCAATTCCAGTTTTATTTCAGTTTGGGTTTTCTTTATTAATTCTATTTCTAGTTTCATGTCTTAAAGAATTGTCTTTGTTTTATTACACTATTTTTGGTGTGCTTTCACAGATTTTTATGAATGGATTTATTAATATTACCTTTAAGGTCCTTAAGCATATTGATAATAGCCATTCGAAGTCCTATCTTGTGCTTCTGTTAAATGCCTTCCATAGTAGGACTGCAATGAAGGCAAGGATGTAATTATATCACTAGATGCAAAATAAATGATAGATGGGTATTTGTTGGGGAATAATTACACAGAAAAAATACAAAGAACCGCTGAAGCATTTCCCTGTTCCTCCTACTGGATCCACCGTCCCTCCAGAAAATGCAGGCAATGGATAGCCACACTTCAAGCTCCTCTCTTTCTGCTTCTGTCTGCCGGTAGACACACCCAAAGGGGTGTGGCCACCGTTACAGGTGCACAGATCAGATGCTACCTACACTATAGGCTCTAGTGGAGACATACTTCCTCGCTGTTACTAATTGTGTTTTTATATTGTTATCTATATTTTGTGGGTAGGGTTTTTGATTTCTGTTGTCCTCTCTGAATCTTAGAAGAGTGTGGTAGTTGTGTGCTGTCTGATAGAGAATACTTATAAGAATTTCTCTGCAAGATGTGACCACTGAGGATCCAGGGTAGAATTGGTATGAATGGCAGAAATGGGAATGGGCTAGAAGGGTAGGGGTTTGAAAGGGTCCACAGGAGTGAATCCCCTATTCTCTTCCAAATCAGTTATAGCAACCACTTACTTTGATGATTCTTCAAGATTTTACTCTAATTAATACTGTTAGACACTTGTGAATTTGAAAAAAAATTTTTTTTCAAATATTGGAAACAATTGCTGGGTGTGGTGCATGCCTGGAATACCAACAGTTGACAGTCTAGGCCAAAAGGACCACAAGTTAGAGGCCACCCTGGGCCAAATAATGAAATGTCTCAATAAACAATGCAAAATAGTGAAGCAATGAATAAATCAATGAATACATAAATAGGGAGTTCATTTTTGCTGAGGGGAATGGCAAAGATATGTATGCTTGTCCCACTAAGTAATAAGCTTCTATTAGAAGACTTGGATCCCACAATTACACAACTTATTTCAAGAGAAAAAGAGAATATGAAGCCCATGACATGTGATCTGTGCCGCAAGTTCTGTGCTGTTCGTTAGTAACCGCATACTGCTCACATTTCATGTGTTTTTATGTCTTGTTTTATACCAATTTCATAGGAAACAAATATATTTGTCTTATAAATATGTTTACAATTCTTAAACAAAACAAACAGAAGTTCTATAGCATATTTTACTTTGCCACACAGTTAAGGGATAAGTTTTCATTTGAAAAAAAAAATCTTTTATAGCAGACTCGAAGGAAAATAGCAGTGATTGTGAATCATGTTGATTTTCTGAGGAAGAATGGCATGATTTCATATTTAATCTTGGGCCTTGTGGAATATATTAAAACATAGTAATATGCAGCCTTTCTATGGATATTATACTGGAAAGATTTTATTTATGAGGCTATAGGATTTAACAAGATGATGAGAATTCACTGTGGTATACCAGAGGATTTATGAATTTTAAAAATAAAGATTAATTCATACAACTGTCTACATAGTGGTATGATACTAAAGACAACTCCATTCTGCAGAAGAAAGCAAAGGAAAAAAATCTAGAAATAATAGCAGTCAGCTTCTACAGAGCAAGAAAAATAATTTATGGAACCAAAACATATATGCCAGCAAAATTAAAGAACTTCTTGGAATAACATTTTCACAAATATATTGTCATAAAATATTTAGTATTCTAAAGGAAAAAAATCTACTTTTCCATATGCACTTAAATCTTTAGAAACTTTATTTTCATGTATAATTATAAAGATCAAAATTGTTGCTTTTTTTGAGACATAGTTATAAGAATTCAACTCACTGTGTCACACTGCATTTTTTTTTTTGATGAGAGTTTTCAATTTTCTTTTTCTCTTAGATTTTTTGTTTTATTGTCAGGGGAACAGTGATGGAGGCTGAATGCAAAGGGACAGAGGCAGGGGATGAATGGAATCAAGATACATGGTATAAAAGACACATATAATAAATAAAAGTATTTAACAAAAGAATTCTTCCACTAATCCTATCATTGACATCAATATTCAGTTTGTATCAAAAGGTTATTTGTGTGGTCAAAAACATCTGTGGTGATTTGAGTGAGAAACTCTCCCATAGATGGAAGTATTTGTTAGTTGTTAGTAGTTACTCAGTTAGTGACAATGTTTGGAAAGGGCTAAGAAATACAGGCTTGCTAGAGAAAGTACATCACTGAGGGTGTTTCCATTCCCAGCTCTCACTCTGTTTAGTGCCTGCATTACAGAATGTAAGTGCAAAGCATCTTTCTGCAGCCACCATGCCTGCCTCATGGAAGTGATGGACTCTTATCCCTTTGGTACCATAAGCCCAAATAAACCCTTTCTTATATAGTTGCCTTGGCCATAGTATTTTAGCACAGCAACATGAAAGTAACTAATACAGCATAATTTATTTAAAATTAAAATGTATAGGCCTCAGGGGTGGTTATTTAAGTATCATTATGGGAAAAGAAACTTTGGACCACACGCTTGACATTTAAATAAATGATAATATCAAGATTATGGTTGATGAGTATTCACAACTAAACAAATGCTAGTGAGATGAGCCAAAAATCATTTGCTGTATTGATATCAACTGTGAGTGGTGGAGGCATCACACTCTTTTAGAGTCAAATGTAATTAAAGATAATTTTGATTTTACTATGTCTCATCACAATCATTATAGTGCTACAAATGGGAGGTTTCACTCTTCCTATTGTCCACCAGTTCATCCTAAATGAATACTGGACCAAAAACCCAACAACAGGCATTTCAATATGTCCTCAGATTCTGTGCAATACAGAAAGATGAAGAAAGCAAGGTTGTATGTCCTCTACAGGGGCCTGGTCATTTTCTGACCTTAAGCTAGAATTCCCCAGAAGCATTTCATATCTGATATCTGATACACAGGTAAAGGATAACCCAAAGGCTGAATTACTGACTATTAGAATCCATTCTTGGTTGTCCGGACTATAGTGCCTTCAATTAGTGTTAGTCAATAACTTAAACGGAATGACTTACTAGAATGGACTTCTCATGGCATGGAAGCTTTGATTAGGTAGGGAGTTTGTGGAGTTGTAGCAAAGGTTCCAAGAGAAAGGTGGATGGTACCTAGCTTTTTCTGTATTTGCCACTATAGTCACTTAGTACTTTTTTTTTTTTTTTTACCCGATGGCTCAGAAAACAGCACAGCTTTGTCCAAATCAATAGCAGTTTCCCTACAATTCTCTTAATCATGTGAAGATAATATTGTAGAAGGGCAGATAGGATGTAAGAACTCTCTGCATTCCCTGGCAATATAAGCTGACACAATTTTATATTCTCTCCATCTCATGTCTCTTTTCTATAGCCCCTTACATTATTGTACCATATTCTCAGTAGGAAAAAAGTTAAGTGCCCTATAATCTACCTAGTACTTCTCTTATTTTTTTCAACACTTTACTGTGTATGTCAGCTTAACTTGTAAGAGTTGTCAAACCTGAATCCCACAGCCAAGAATAACTAGAATAACTATGACTGTATCCCAACCCAAAATCATGAGCTTACTTAAAACATTATCAGGTCATTATTTATTTATACTAGCTTGATCACAGCTGAATGAAGCAGTGTGTCTTCTGTGTCCTTATTCATCCATTATTCTTTGTGCCAAAGTTACTTTATGTCTCCACCCTGCCATGCTAGAAGCAATCTCTACCAGATGCCAAGCTAGCTATTCAACTAAAATGAGTCAAGGAACAAATATGAACCAATTGCCAGTTACTAATTCATCTTAGGTCTAACTAAGAAGGACATTACTAAGAGAAGACAGATGAGACAGCCTAATTTTAACCTTTAAGCAATGCTCACAATTAATGTGTTGAAGGACTGTCTAAAGCTGCTACCACACATTACTTATTAGTCACTGACTTAAAATCACCTAGACAAAGTTTTGACTTTACAATTTTTGAGTTGCCAGGTTTCCTTTGCATTCTCAGTAGATGCCATATTGAAGTTATATGTATATCAAGGTTAAATCTTTAACACTCACATTTCAGTTATTGACTGCCATGGCATATGTTCCTTGTCATGCCAACTTCTGAACTTTGATTTAAATAACTCTAAGAGCAGACATTGTTCTCAACAATAAGTATATATTTGTCAGACTTTGACCCTTATGCTGTTATTGTGACATGCCTTACATCCAACTCACCTTTTAAAAGTAGCCAGTGTCCTGATATGACTTAGCCTATTGTAGAGTCCTAAAGACAAATAATTTTGAGACTTAAAATGTAGTGAAATTTCTAAGATTGATCTATAAATATCAAAGAAAAGCTAACATTTTCATAAACAAATCAACTTCCTATCTCTGTGAACAAAGTCACTTCATTATCTCCAAAGAATGTCAACATTGAGCTGTTGCCTGAATGTAGAGAAGACTAAATTAATTTGTAGGTCAACATGTTAACAATACTGTTTTTGTCAACTTGATTTAGTAAATTTACACAGTTCTAGACAGGTTTGACCTTATGATATCATTATCCAATCGTACAAGACACATTTCCCTACTACTCGTGTTCATGGTGATTTTTTAATGCAGTATTAAATTATGATGATCATAACACAGCAAATTTACCTTTCCCCATTGACACAATTGTTCCCATAAGTTTTCCATATAAAGATACACTTACATGATTCTGTTAGAATCAGATTCCCATGTAAATTTTTTTTAAATGAATGCCTTTAAAACTATCTCTTTTGGTTCAGAATTATATGTACTATTGTATTAAGAATGTCCGTGTGGTGATGCATGCCTGTAACCCTAGCAACAGGAGGCTAGGGGCAAGGGATGGCAGCTTTAATTCCTACAAAGCCTTGTCCTAAAACATGTGTATGCATATACACATATGTAACAATAATAATTAAAGAACAAGAGGTCAAGGGTTAGAGAGGGAGAGGGTGGGACAGGAATGCCTTGAAGGATAAGGAAAGTGGGTATAAATAATGTAACTATAGTACTTATGCATAAAATTATAAAATGAAGGAAAACAATAGGATAAAGTCTTTCATCCAGTGAAGCATGCCTCTAGCCACAAAGCAACAAATAGTTCCTTATTAACATTTAGAACATGTTTACCTCAATGAAAGAGAAAAGGGGATGCAGTGAAGTGTAACATAACAGTGGATTCCATGAAAATACTAATCAAAAGGAAGAAATAAGACACATCTTTAAGATACAATACAGCATGTATGTTTGCAAGAAAGGGAGAGAGTCAGACAGATAGAAACAGAGAGGGAGTAGGGTGAGCAACCAGAGATTTATTAAATTTATTTGGTATTTAATAAAATAAAACCTATTTCTATAATTTTTATATGAGTTTGTTGCATAGCACATTTAACATCATTTTTTTTTTTTAGAATCATGGGCACCAGGACCACTTACCTAGGGAAGTAAATTTACATTAAAGCAGATATGAGTGGCCCTACATCCTGATCCACCCTGTTTGTACCTCCTGTCTGGGAATCTGAAAGACCAGCTGAATGACTGTGCTGTGAAACCACCCTACCTCAGAAAGTTATAAGAAGAGACCCTGTTTCTGCCACATGGATCCTGATTTTAGAGCCCCTGCCATGTTATTGTCTGTCCATGGCATTAACAGAGCTTCTAATAAACTCTTTATCCTCAATAATCCATCTCATATTCCTCTTAAACTACATCTGAGTGTTTTCAGAGTTCCCATGGATAATTCAGGGAAACTCTTAGCATCAGTGACCTTAAAAACGGTTTAAAAAGTTTTAGTGATAGTCACAAATTAAATTGAAGGATTTTTTCTAAGTAATCTAACAGGAGAAAGGAAATATGAAGTGAACTAGAGATAAGTTGATTGTTGTTATTATTAATTAAACCTTATACTATTTTTCATCTTATGTCCATATCTTTGATTTTCAATATTTGAAATTAAAAATACAATCATTAGCCTAAACATATTATGATGAACCTACTTAATGTATTTTATAAATCACAAGAACATCCAGAAAAAATATTGATTATTTATCCAAATTAAAATCACAATACACTACAAAATGACAAGAAAGGAATTATAACTAAGTAGTAAAGGAAAGAGTGACAAAAAGAAGTCACCAAAATGTAGAGACATGAAGAGAAAGGAAATTAGCAAAACACAGAAAAAACAAACAAACAAACAAAAAAATCCATACACACAAATAAGGGGCAATATAGGTTTAAATATATTTATAGTCACAATGAATATAGATACATTAAATGATATTTTAAAACCAGAAATTGAACTCTGGATTTTAAATGGATATTCACAAACTGTGAACAACAGATACATCTAGGAGATAAAATTCTTGGAAAATGAAAATAGAATCTTGCAATAAAAATGCAAAATAAACCCAAATCAAAGAACCTTGGCACTTGAAGCAAATGAAAGCCTGCTTGCACTGTAGAAGGCACAGTTAAGAATAAAACAGAACCTGCATGATGTAAAGGGGCTCTATAAATAACATTTTGAATCTTCCACAACCCAGTAAAATAGCCAGATTATATGCTCTAAAATTGAATAGATAGATGCTGAAAGTTTTTATGGTGAAAATTTTCAATACTTTTTTCTATTACTGGGGAAGAAAATGACATCTAACAGCAGTGAGAACAATTAAATTAAAAAAAAACTTCTTGACTGAATGCATAAGGAACACTCAAGGTAAAGATTATTTCAATATTTGAATATGTGCTATACTACTATGCAGGAGAACAAAACACACAGTAATATCTCAAGTCTAGATGACTTTGAAAGACTTAATTTTAATATAGCCAGGGTTCTTACATCATAATTAATTTAGAAAACTTACTTTATAAGAAAAAGTAAAACAAAAAAATGTATTTTGTAAGCTTGCTACAGTCAAACATCTTTTTTTTATTCTTAGATAATTTCATTCATGAATACAGTATATTTAGATCACATCCACCCTCAGTCTTCCTCTAAGTCATCACAGGGCTATCTCCTAACCTCCATTCTCCACACAACACACCCAACTTCATGTCTTTATCTTTTCTGTCATTATTAGTTTTTGTTTTTTTATGGACCACTGAGTTCAATAGTGCTGCCCTATGCATTTGAGTGTAAGTGCCATCCACTGGATCATTGGTAACCTACCATGTGGTAACCATGGATACAGCACTGAAGAAAACTGGGGACTCAACAATCTTAACATGCGTATTTTAGTAACTAATATACCAAGCATGTAAGCATAATAAAAATTAAAGTTCTTGCATTAGAATATTGTAATATAATTAATACATAATTACTTGTTGATGGTATTTATCAGTAATGGCATTCACTATACATATATAAACATTTGTGAAATAATTAGTACAAGAGCTGTACAGCAATACAGGATTTAAAGATGTTCCCACTACTGTGATACAGATGTGAAACCTGTGTTCAGGTTAAGCCCCATTTATTTCTTAGCTCAATATTACCAACATTAATTGTCCCAGTAAAATAAATATTTTACTTCAGTGGCTCTGTTCATTTAATAATCATAATTGATTCTTTAACCCCAGCTAACCAGAACAGATACCCAACTCAAAATAGCTGACATTCCTCACAGAGTCTTTCAGTGGCTCTCAAACTTCCTTCTGTAGCCTCAGACCCAAGATCCTATCACCTGCATTTCTTTCAACATTCTTATCTTCCAAGCCCCCACAGAAAATCACATCAAGCTTTGAACACTCAATGGATTTTCTAACTCATATTTCATAAGTTCTTCTGTGATCCTGCCAAAAACAACATGACCAGGTCTATCAGAGCAATAACCCAGTATCCTGGCACAAATTTATAGAAACCAAGACCACGAGCCCAGGGGTGCCACCATCCATAGTGAGCTGTGCCCTACTGCATCAATTACTAATTTAAAAAATTTACTTAAAGCTTGCCTACAGCCTAATTTTGTAGAGACTTTTGTAATTTAGATACCCTCCTCTCAGATGACTTTCACTTGTGCCAAGTTGGCATCAAACTATGCAGCACAACTGGGGGGGGGGGAAACTTGCAATCCAATTAAGATCTGAGTTTTAATCACCTGCACGCATGTGAAGCTAGGCCAACAACTCCGTAAAATCCGGGGCAGAAATGAGAGACTGCCTGGAAGATGGTTGACCCTCTAGCCAGGGGGTATGTGTCTTTGGAAAATGGTTGGCCAGCTATTCTGGAGTATTCATCTTTGGAAGATGATTGACAAGCTAGGCAGGGGTATGCATCTTGAGAAACAAAGAAGAGACTGTGTCTCAAACAAGGCAGAAGACACAAATTGTCCTGTGACTTTCACATACAATCTATGGTTGATAAAGTTGATTTGGCCAATGGCCAAGCGGGATAGAGCCAGGCAGGAAATCCAAACAAAGATATGGAGAGAAAGAAGGCAACCTCAGAGACACTCCATGTAGCCACTGGCAAAACAAGAGGTGAGGTAACAAGCCATGAACCTCATGATAAAATATATAATAATAGAAATGGGTTAACATACCAGAACATTACCAGTAAGCCACAGCCTCTTGGTGATGCATAGAATAATAGAAATGTGTTAATTTAATTGTGAGAGCTAGTCAGTAAGATGCCTGAGTCATTGGCCAGATGGTTATAACTAGTATTAAGCCGCTGAGTGGTGATTCAGGAACTGGCAGGTGGGACTAGAAACTTCCAGCCACATACCCTTTGATTCTAACACATGAGAGCAGACCCAGGTGGATTTCTCTGTGTTTGAAACCAGCCTTATCTACATAGAATATTCCAGGCCAGACATGGCTAAATATCAAAACCTTGTCTCAAAAGAGAAACCAAAAGCCATCAAGGCAAAAAGTTTAAAATCTCAAAGGCAAAACTGAAGAAAATCATAAGTTGGAATATATCTAAGAAATTTCTTAAAGATGTTAGTATAACCAAGTAATAAAGGGTATGAATGCACTTCAAAAGGTTTAAAATAGAACTAACATATGCTCCAAATACTATTGGGCATATGTCTAAATGAAAAGGAAATTGGTATATCAAAACAAACGTTTAACTCATATTGAAGAATATTATTTTAACTATGAAAAGATGTGTTACTTTTGTTTATGCTGAGAATATTACTTAAATGTGTATGTTACATTTGTCCATGCTTCATTTGTTTAAGAATGTGTTTAATTATGTAAAATTTGTTGCATTTGTTTTGCCTTGCCTGCTTAAATTACCTGACTGGTCTAATACAAAATTGAGAGGTCAATTGCTAAGCAGAGAAAGGATAGGCGGTGAGCAAAAAAGAATAAATATGCGAAGTCTAGGCTCAAGAAGAAAGAGGTGAGAACGTGGAAAAAGAGAGGAATATGCCTGCTGCCAGCTAGGCAGTCACCACTAGGCAGACGTGAGAAGCTGTGAAAGTATGATATACAGAAAGAAGAAAGGCAAAAAGCCCCAAGGCAAACGGTAGATAAAGAGAAACAGGCAATTTATGTTGAAAAGAGCTAGCCAGAAACAAGCCTACGCAAGGCCAAGCATTCAAAACTACTAAGAAGTCCCCATGTCATGATTTGGAAGCTGGGTGGCAGCCAAAAAAGAAAAAGGCTTGCATACACTGCCATGCTGGATGCAGCACTATTTACAGTGCCCACCAAAATGAAATCACCTAAAGTGCCCATCAACTAGTGAGTCAGTAATGAGACTGTTGATGATAGAGACAATGGACTATTATTTATCCATAATGGCATCTGCAATTAATACAAAATGAACTGAACATTATCGTGAGAAGTAAAGTAGGGAAACACAGACAGACAAGAACCTTGTAAACCTCAGCTGTCATGAAGTCTAGCCAATGATGAGTTCAAAGCTGCTTGAGAGACAATGATCACTAGAAGCTGAGGGCAGCGGGCAAAAGGTATGAGCGATCCTGGTCAATAATCCTTTGGATAGGAGCAGTAAGTTCTGATGAGCAGAGCAGCATAGCCATAGATAGCAATATTGCAGTTAGGCTATCCAGAAGCTGGAAGGGGTTACTTTAAAAGTTTTACTACCAAGGACACGATGCATAGGGAGACAAATGTTTCTGCAATGCAGACATATATCCATACACTAAAGATAGTCCATTAACATGTGCTCAAAGTTGTATTTTCCATTTAAAATAAATTAAAAAGAAAAAAAATAGTCAATTGAAAACCATGAAACTGAAGGTAAAAATAATATTTTTTAAAAAATCATCTAAACAAGTATTGTTAATAAAAACAAGATTGAAGAGAAAAAGATTAGCCAATTAGGGGCAGATATAATACAATTTATCTAAATTGAGAGAAATTATAATAGATTGGAGAAACAAGTTGACAGAGCTTCAGGTAACTATTAGAAAAAGTAAAGGACTCAATATTAATTTAATTTGTGTCAAAACACTAGACAAGGAAGAAAATGCATCTGAAAAATATTCAAAGAAATATAGACTAATATAACATACAAAATTTGCCAAAAACCAAAATACTTACAGCCAATGTAAGCACATCCAAAAACAGAATTCTATTCTAAGGCATATAATCATTACACTGCAGTGGACTTAAAGGAAACATTGAAGTCAGTCAAGGAGATTTTTATAGCATCTACCAATTTAAAAGATAGCAAATCTTTCATCAGAAGCCATGGTTTCCAGTAGGATGCAGGACAGAAGTCAAATGCAAAAGTGTTGTCAGCCTTCTATACCTTATCAGGTGAACTTTCAGAGATGAAAACGTAAAGGAAGTGAAATGAATCCAGCAGCATTATCAATTAAGATTAGCTGGAGGAGGTTCAAAGAACAGAAAGTGAATGATAGAAGAATAAACCTGAGCCATCCGCAAGGAGGGAAGAATGGAAAGGGCAGAAATGTGACTGTGAACTGTCCTCTAAGTAGGTGGTAATAGTTATAATAACTTTTAATGATAAATGTAACAATAAAGTAATTAGGGTGGAGGAAGGAATATACAAAGGAGCATGCTACATTGCAAAATTTTCAAAAGCTGATAGACTCCTAGTTGAATATAGTAAACCACATACATTATAATATGAAAGGCAACCACTAAAAGCACTAAAAGAACTATACTCAAAAACCTAAATTAATCAGAATACAATCCTGAAACTATTCAGGTCACTCACAGGAGGGCAGATGTTCTGAGTTAAATGCTGAAATAAACTGAACTGTAGCCATGCTGCGGCAGTTTCTTGGTAGATATTTTTAGGGTCCTAGGATCTTTGTTGCTGTAAAAAGACACCATGACCATGGCAACTCTGACAAAGGAAAACATCTCATTGAAGTGTCTCACTTACAGTTTCAGGGTTCCATCCATTGCCATCATGGTGGGGAACATGTTGGGATGCAGGCAGGCATGGTGCTGCAGGAGTAGCTAAGAGTCCTACATCTTGCAGGCATCAGGAAGTCAACTGAGATACAGAGTAGCATGAAACACCACCAAGCCTGTCTCCACCATGACACACTTACCCCAACAAAACCATACTCAAATCGCCACCTCCTAATAGCGCCACTCACTATGAGGTTATGGGAGCCAATCACGTGCAAACTACCACAGGGTTCATTTGTGTGTATAATCTTATATACATACAAAGATGTTTGCTTACTTGTCTTGATGCCCTTCAGTTGTCTTAATGGCCTAATATTTGAAGTAGTATATTGAATAGGTATGGAGAAAGAAGACATTAGTGGAAGTGTTTTGATTTTATCTCCTTTTAGGTTAATAATGGTGGTGGGTTTTATGTAAATCACCTTTATTATATTGAGGTGTGGTCCTTATGTCCATAATCTCTACAGCACTTTTATCATGACAGGCATTAGATTTTGTCAAAACCCTTTTCTGAATCTAATGAGATAATCATGTGATTTTTGCTTTTTAATGGTGGACATTTATTGACTAATGTATGTTAAGCCATCCTTGTATCTCTGGGATGTAGCCTACTTTATCAAGATAAATGAATTTTTTTTTGATAAGTTCTTGGATTAGGTTCAAGTATTAGATTGAAAAACTTTGCACCTATTTTCATAAGGGAAATTGTTTTGTAGATCTCATTCTTTGGTCTTTATGCAGTCTGGGTGTCAGAGAAACTGGAGCCTCATAAAAGGATTGGGCGAAGTCCTTTCTGCTTCTCTTTTGTGGGTTAATTTGAGGAATATTGACATTAATTTATCTCCGACTTATGATCAAATTATGCACTAAAACCATCTTACTCTTTTTTTAATTGAGACAAATTTAATGAATGTTTCTATTTCACTAGGGGGTTTTGGTCTCCTTACATTGCTTATATGATTTTGATTTAACTGGCATGATTTCAAGGGGTCCGGCGAGAGAGTGTCTTGGGTATTCCAGGTAATGCAATGGTATGTAATGAGGAAGGAAGGCTGATTCCTTGGTTGTCATGACCAGCAGGTTTCTGGGAGAAGCCCTTCTTAATACTTATAACGGAACACTGAACTTCTTCAATGAAACCCTGGAAAATACATTAAAACTCTATCCAAATCCTAGCCATAGCAATTCATTTCAGTCACATTAAACAGAAATTCTGTTGGCATGTCAGTGGTGCAACTTATTCGGGGGAACCACTGACTGAGGACATAACCTTCAATCACATTTTAATATAGCAAATGCAATTGTATCTGTGGTTTCTGCTTTTCAACTTTTGGGTAGAATGCAAAAAGACTTATTATCTGAGCTAGTTTTTAGTACTGGAGAATCTATGATAATAAGCCACTTTGTATTAATCTTACCCTAGACCATTCTGCTATTTGCAAAGAATCTTCAAGAGAACAAAAACTAAAAGGGTCCAGTTTAAGCCATTGCACTGGGTGAACAGAGTGTATCTATCTTAAGAGTCACGGTGACTAATGTATATCATTAGTCTAGGTCATTTTAGTAGTTTTCTAATGCTACCTTCTGATATGGTCACAGTCAGTTATTTTAACCCGTTTAAAGTACACACTTTACTTTATAAGGCCAATCAAGAACTGCAATTGCTCGCTAATAGAAAATTAGTACCTTCTGAGAAATGCTGGTCACTAATTATAGAGTAGTGTGCTCATGAAATTGCCTCCTTCAACAAAATTAAGCCAAAATAATTAAACATGTTGAAGAGAAGAAAAGAGACCACCCTTGTTGCTAAAAATAGCACTTTACAAACACATTCTTCTGCTTGCATCACCAGCACAATACTAAAATTGGAACGATAAAAACTCACTCTCTTCTTCACCCATGTTGATTTCTCTGGGTGTAACTTTTGGCTTATTAAGCAAACAAAAAGAAAACTCT
Source organism: Phodopus roborovskii (assembly GCF_943737965.1). Classification (NCBI taxonomy): domain Eukaryota; kingdom Metazoa; phylum Chordata; class Mammalia; order Rodentia; family Cricetidae; genus Phodopus; species Phodopus roborovskii. Next base: position 14,021,194 of record NW_026125397.1, read on the forward strand.
AGTTAACTGAATATATTTAAACTTTTTCACCTTTCTACAGTTGTAAGAAGAAAAGTGTTCATATTATTGTGAGGTTATTCCTAACCGGACAGAAAATAGGAACCTTGCATATTTCCCCCTCAAAAAAAAAAAAAAAAAAAAAAAAAAAAAAACATGTTTGGTAATTGTTCACTGTGAATAGTGGTTTTCTAGATAAAGAGAATTAGAAATAAGTTCTGTGCCATGGGTAGTCTGTGAGACCTTGGGGAGACCAATTTAAATTCAATGGGCCTCATTCTCCTCATGAATTGACGATATATGACCTACATATAATGTTACTGTGCAGACTTAAGCATGTCAGTGTGTAAAGTGTTGACACATTTTCTAAATCATTGTACTAAAATAATGGAAACAATAATGAGAGTGTTTGTTTGTTTTCTTCACAAAAGCTCCAATTACCCAGATGCACAGATTCAAACACAGATTGAGTTTTAGCTAAATAAATTATATGTAATGTGTATGCATTTTAAGGATACTGTTAACTTTCTAAAAGTGTAGGCATGGAGAGATGGTTCAGCTGTTAAGAGCACTGACTACTCCTCCACGGGATGCAGGTTGGAATCTCAGAACCAGCATGGTGGCTCACAATGGTATGCAATTTCAGTCCAAGGAGATCTAACACCCACTTCTGGTATTTTTGGTCACTAGGTGTGCAGGTGGTACACAGACACTCATGCTGGCAAAACAGCCAAACACATAAAATAAAATTAAAAAGTTTAAAGTAAAAAACTGTAAAAATACTTTCAATTGAATACAGTCAATTTTCTGTTAAGTGTGGCTTGCTATAGTTTATATTTCATAGAATGTCATTTATGTATTTTGTGCATCTTCATTTTATATTTTAATTTATACCTATATGTCCCACTATAAATATACTCATGTGCATGTACACATTCACCTTCTCTAAAATAAAACAGAACAATGGGATCAATTATAGATGAGAGAGGCCCCATCAAACAAGCTGCTACCAGCTCTGTAAGTTCCCCATAACATAAATATATATGTCTAAATTACATGTACCGCAATTATATGATAAATATCACAATTCTGAGAAAGACTGCTTAAATACATTATGTCATACCTCAATTGAAGAATGGATAATGAAGATGTGGCACATCTACACAATGGAATACTACTCTGCAAAAAAAAAAAAAAAAAATGGCATTTTGAAATTCGCAGGCAAGTGGATAGCACTAGAAGAAACCATCCTGAATGAGGTAACCCAGTCACAAAAAGGGGAACATGGTATGTATTCACTCATATATGGATTTTAGACCTAGAGCAAAGAATCACCAGCCTATAATTCACACTACCAGAGGAACTAGGATACAAGGTGTATTCTAAGAGATTCATATAAAGTCCCTCACAGAAGCAGAAAGAGACAAGTCCCCCAGAGCACAGGGGAAGGGGGGCAGTGAATGGAGAGAGAAGTAGGAGAAAATGAGGGGGAGGAGAGGAAAACATGTGTGACTAGGAAGATTGAGTCCAGGTAGGAATAGAAGACAGGAGAGAGAGAGAGAGAGAGAGAGAGAGAGAGAGAGAGAGAGAGAGAGAGAGAGAGAGAGAGAGAGAGAACATAAAACATAAAAGACAGGGCCAATATTGGTTTGAAGAGAAAACTGAACCCAAAGAAAGGTCTAGAGACCTACAAGACTGCCGCCAACTAACAATCTGAGCATCTGTGGAAAGGCTACCATAAATGCCCTTCAGGGATAGTGAGATCAACTACTAACTTATCCATGGAGCCCTCATCTAATACCTGTTGAAAACAGGATCAAACACCCATACCTAAACACTGAGTCGAACTAGAACCCAGATGCACATAGAGAGGACAAGAGCAGGCTGCAGAAACACATAGAGACAGCTTACCTGAACAAGGAGGAGCTAACGGGCCACCAGACTGATAGCTGGGAAGCCAGCATGGGACTGACTCAGGCCCCCCTGAATATTGGTCTCAACCAGAAGGACTGAGCAGTCTAAGGGACCTCAGACAGTGGAACCAGGATGTATCCCTGGTGCACAAAAGGACCTTGCCAATACATCCCCCATAGAGGGATAACTGCCTTAACCTAGAGACAGGAGAGAAGCCCTAGTCCCTCCTTCACATGACCTGTCAGATCTACATGACCCCACTTGGATGGCATTGCCCTACATATGGAATTGGGGTGGGGGCATAGGAGGGAAGGGTGGCCAGGGTGCATGTGAAAGGGCAGAGAGGGTAAAAGGGAGGGAGGGAGGGGGAACTGGGATCGACGTGTAAAATAATAAATTAAATAAATTCGAGTAATGCCTTTTTGACAAGAAAAAAAAAATGATGAGTACTAATTCCATATAGAGGGAGGGCAGAACCTGGTCAGGGTTACCTCTAAATGCCACAGAAGAGTGACTTCTGAAGTATATAATAGTATTTACATTGAAATTTAGTTTAAGGGGCAACAATCAAGATGTGTTGAGAACAGAAAATTTTTCAGATGTAGATCTAAGCAAGCTTGTGAAATATACTATGTCACCTTATGCTATGTGTGTTTCCTTCATGAGTTTTCCCCACCCGAGGCATATTACTTTGTGTCCCAATAGGATATACTCTCTTAGCTGTCACTAATTAAGAAAGCAAAATAATCTCCTTTAAAATGTCTGCCATAGAACAGCATCATCTCCCAGGAGAATCAGAAAGATTGTTGCTGACTCAGAGTCTTCTATTTAAAAAGACAAGTGTTTCCATAATGACATAATAGTATTATCATCAGTGCTCATGCATATATTTTTTGGAAACAGAAAATTTCTTAACTTCACTAAAATTAATCAACATTGACATTGTGCATTGACAAGGTCTACATGTACCTACTAGTCACATTTTTTTTCTTTTCCATTAGAACAGACAATACATACATGTGCACATACATGTGAACATTTCACTAAACTGAATAGAGGCTTTTAACCTGGAAGCAGAGAGTTCCGTCATCACATTATTCTCTTTTTCAGTAATGTACTTTGTATTTTCCTCCTATGTAAATTTTTTTTTTTTTTTTTTACATAGATGCATTTCAGTCAGAAGAGCCTTAATTCCCTAGTCCCACCAAGTGAGAATTTGGGAGACTGGGCATACAAGGAAGTGATTGACATCTTTTGTAATTAAATGCAGAGCTGAAAGGTCACAGCTCTGTCCTTTGCCATGGAGCAGGCAACCTGAAGAGAAGGTTGAGATTCTGACTTTTACAAGCTTTAATGTTGGCCTTGTCCAGGTTCTTTCACAGTTGACAATGCTTTGCATAATTTAGGCCTTGTTTAGCACGAAAGCCTCATTCTCTGGCCCTCCGCTGGTGTGGATGATCAGCTTCAGACTTTCTATGGGAATTTTCACAGCCTGAACTTACTGTTCTTTTTTGTTTTTTTAAATCTCTCTTATAATATTTTTATTTCAATTCGTAACAAGCTTGTTTTACATGTCAATCCCAGTTCCTGAACCCTCCAATCCTCCCGTTCTCCCCACCAACCCCCATCCTATCCCCTTTCTGTGCCCCAAGGAGGGTAAGGACTTCCATGTGGAGTCTTCAAAGTCTGTCATATCATTTGGAGCAGGGCCTAGGCCCTCCCAAAGTGTGTAGACTGAGGGAGTATCTATGTGGAATTGTCTCCCAAAATCCATTCATATACTAGGAATAAATACTGATCCATTACCAGAAGCCCCATAGAGTCCTGCTACAAACACCCACATTCAGGGGGTCTGGATTGGTCCTATGCACGTTTCCCAGCTATCTTTCTGGGGCTCCATGAGCTCCCCCTTGTTCAGATCAGCTGTCTTTGTCAGTTTCTGTAACAGCCTGGTCTCGACCCCTTTACTCATCACTCCTCCCTCTCTGGAACTGGATTCCAGGAGTTTGGCTCAGTGTTTAGCTGTGGGTGTCTGCTTCTGCTTCCATCAGCTACTGGATGAAGGCTCTAGAATGGCATATAAGGTAGTCACCAATCCCATTATTGGGGAAGGGTGTTTATTGTAGCCTCTCCACCATTGCTTAGATTGTTAGTTGGGGTCATCCTTGTAGGTCTCTGGGCATTTCCCTTGTGTACTGTTCTTTCCGTCCTTCTCTTCATTTTCACAATTGCATTACCACTTCAAGTCATAAACATCTTATTTCGGATTCCTTTTTAGGCTTTACAATTCTCACCAATTCTTTCAGTACAGATAGAATATATTCTAGGAATCTGTCACTAATTATTTTGAACCACATGTCAGGATGCTATTATATGATGCAGCCTTCCCTGCCTCCCTGGAATATGATATGGAAAATGGGCTACATTTTATTAGCAATAAATATGTTTAAAGGAAATGAGAAATCAATTAACTCTTAAATGTTCATTACAGAAACATGAAGTATTGGGGATATTTTTGTTGTGCCTATTGGGCAAGCATTAAGTTCTAGATTATGGTTTTGTGTTTTGTCTATAAATAATATGCATGTTATTTATAAACAGTTATAGATAGTGTAGTGTATACCTTGTTATTACAGGATAATAAAAACAGATATGAAAAAGAAACTCCTATATCTTCCTTTAAAATAATGTTTCAGTAAAAATAGTGGCACAATTCTATGTATGTAAAGGAATCACTTTAGTTAAAGATATCTGATGCTCCTGTGGAATAAAAATAGTTGATGTATCAGTTGATATTATAATGATAGGCAAGGCTTATTTATGATGCTTACAGGTGGTATGCATTCCAGTTCAATGATGCCCTAAACTAGTATACTACAATTGCTACCTACTTACTGTAATTATTATATAATTTACTAGGATTGCTACATGAATTATGAAATTTGAAATAAAAATGAAATTTGTATATTTTAGAGCCCCAGAGTAAGAAGTAGTCCAGTTTCAAAGAAAGAAGTGACAACTTGACAATATAGGCCTATGTTTATCCACACTAATACTACTAAAACGATTCATTAAGAACTTACAGTAAAATCTTCAAGTTTATCCCAACACATATACCTTAGTTAATGCCATATTGCTATGAAGAGACACTATGACCAAGAGAACCCTTATAAAAGAAAGCATTTAATTGGGGACATGCTTAGAGCTTTAGAGGGTTAGTCTAAGCTCATCATAGCTGGGAGCATGGTATCTGTACAGCATGGTGCTAAAGAGTTTTTATGGACTATTCTTGATGCAACGGGCCTGGTTTGGACTTTTGGAAACCATAAACCCACCCCCACTGACAAACTTATATAGGCCTCTGGTCTGTGAACCTGTAACGGTGGCCTCAGGCAGCCAGAAGCAGACAGAGAGGAGCTTGAGGCCTGATTTTCTTTTGTGTGCTCTTCTTGGTAGGTCAATGGATACAGTAGGAAGAGTAGGGAAACACTCCAGCAGTTCTTTGTATGTTTCTGTATAATTGTTTCCCAATAAACACCCATTTATCATTTATCTTGGGGCTAGTAATATAATTACATCCTCACCTTCAAACAAAGATACCCTACTCAACAAGGCCACTCCTCCTAATCCTTCTCATAGAGTTCATTAATCAAGGACTAAGCATGCAAATATATAAGTTTATGGGGATTACCTTTCACTACACGTTTTAATACAATAATTGAAGCCTTTTTGTATTGCCTGTTTTATTATGTTATAAATGAATGAACCAAATTAGAACTAAATGTCTGCTCCACGTTGCCCTATATCTCTAGCAAAAGAAAATTCTATACAAATTTTTATTTGTATTTAATTCTATATTTAGTTAACTCTATATTAACTTTTGTGGTTGAGTTTTTAAGTACAGAATTTCTTAAACCACACTCATGCAAATCATACCTCACTTTCTATATTAAATTTAAGAAAACTTAATATTGATATTCATCGTCCACTCAAATAAGCCACAAAGTTTTCAAACCAATCAAATTTGGAACACTTGTTTCTGTCTAAATGAAATAAGAATTGTGAGATTTGCTGAAGAGCTCTGTTGTCTTTAACAGAGAAGACTTCTGGATTGCCATTTAGGCTGAGTTTAAAAGGTAAAGGTATAGAGACAGAGATAACACATAGCCTAAGCCTCCTTAACAGTAGAGGTAGAAGAAAGCAGAAGCCTCAAGGAAACTGGCTGCTGACCTCAGACATCATCACTGGGCATGCTGATGGAACTGATTGCCTTTTGAGTAGGTGAGACTTTGGAAAAGGTTACTTGAAACTTCTGCACAGCTGATACTCATGTAGATAACAACTGTATCAAGGAACAACAACCATCATCTGGCCTGTACTAGCATCTTTCTGGAAATCCACTGATTTTGGAAAGGAGAGACCTCGGGTCAGCTGTCTCTGTGGATTTCCCTGTCATGATCTTGACACCCTCCCCACCCTGCTCATATATCCCCCCTCCCTCTCTTTGACTGGACTCCTGGAGCTCAGCCTAGTGCCTGGCTGTGGATCTCTGCATCTGCTTCTTTCAGTCACTGGATGAAGGTTCTATGATGACAATTAGGATAATCATCAATCTGAATACAGGAAAAGGCCAGTTCAGGCACCATCTCTACTATTTCTGGGAGTCTTTTGATAAATATGCCCCTTGAATTCAAATACACTGGAACTTTTGCTGGACCTCATAAGCAAAATTAGTAACATACCTTGAGGCCATTTAAGACTCCTATCCTATTGTGCACTCATCTTGTTATTTTAAACTGCCTTTTAAGAGGTTTATAATTTTGTTTTTATGGGTTTTTGTGTGTGCAAATGTATGTCTAAGCTTCCGTGTTTCTTGTGCCTAATCTTTGGCTCTTTTTTTTTCCTGTTCATTTGTTCGTTTTTCCATGTTCTAATTTGTTTGTTTTTATTTTAGCTCATTTTATTTTTTTTTTTTTAGATGCCAGTTTGTTTTCTAATGAGAGACAAAAAAAAAAAAAAAAAATAGGCGTGTAGTGTTGGGTGGGTAGGGAAGTGGTAAGGATCTGGGAGGAGTTGGAGGAGGGAAAAACTGTAATCAAAATACATCACATAAAAGAAAATCTATCTTGTTTAAAATAAAGAATTGTGATAAGAGTAAAGACCCCTGGGTTCTATATCTAGCCCATACCTCTGGCTACTTTTCCATAGGCTAGGCTGGCCCTAGGGATCCCAGATGGATGCCTCACCCAACTGTCATTAGAAAAGCTTTACCTAGCAACTGATAGAAACAGATGCAGAGACCAACAGCCAAACGTTAAGCCAATCGCAGGCAATCCTGAAGAAGAGGCAGAGGAAGGATTGCAGGAAAGAGTGACATCAAGAGCTACACAATAAAACCCACAGACCCAATTAGTCTGGGCAACGAGGGCTTCACAGATATTGCACTAACAACACAGGACTCTGCATGGGCCTGACCTAAGCCCTTTGCATATATAATACAATTGTGTGACTTGGTCTTCCTGTGAGTCTCCTAAGAGTCAGAGCAGGGGCTCTCTCTGTATTGCCTCTTTTGGGACACATTCTTCCTACGGGGTTGTCTCATGCAGACTTTTAGAAGGAGAGGTGACTAGTCTCACTGAAACTTTATATCCCATGGTTGGATGATATCCATGGAAGGTCTGCCTGTATCTGAAGAGAAACAATGGAGGAGTGGATAGCTGGTGGAGAATGGGAAAAGGGGAAACTTTGACTGTAAAAACAAAGAATAAATAAGTAAAAAGAATAAATAAAGGAAAGAGAGAGAACAATTTAAATTTAACAACCAGTTTTGCTTGCCTTGTATTTCCCATGTAACAGCTTTATAACCTAACCTAACTCGTAATTATAATTTTTATTATGTAATATTCCATAGCCCCAACCTAAAAGTGATACATGGGTTATCATAATGTTTGTTTTATAGTAATCATTTACTAGAAGTAGAAAATAGGCTAAAAGAGGCCTTATTTTATAAAAATGAGTATCCACTATAAATGCTATATGTATGCTGCATTGGATAGTGTCTAATAGTATTTGTTATCCTGGTCAGTTGGTATTATTTTGTGTCAGTGGTTTTTCCCTTATAAAACTGCTAGAGTCTGTGAAGTATCCCTTCGTCCACTCCAGTGATGCTTTCTGGGTATTCAAAACGAAAAGAGAGAGCAAAGCCCATCATCAGGGACAGATGCTCAGACACACAGACACATAGCCAGGGATAGACATTTCATAAGACATAACTCAGGCAGACAGAGATTCAGATTCATAAAACAGATAGATGTGGGCTACAGACAATACAGGAAAGCAAAGTAGAAAACTCGGATTGCTCTTAGTCAAATGACAGCAAGGGGAAATACTTAAACATACTTTGATTTCTTTCCTTAATGCAACACTGACATATTTTTAGTAAGTGTGTACTTATTAGAGCATTTACACAGACTGCATTGTGGTGTCCATATGAAGAATCTCTAATGCATGAAATATACACAGTCATCCATGCTAAGGTAGATTCTCAATGGTGCGGCTGCCTTTGAAAGACACATGTTCATATAAGTAACTCAAATAGACTCACTGGTTCACTATGTTAACTTGCATCAAATTGTTTATGCAGTTTATCTTTGGTGTCCTGTCCTGGGTGAAGAGACTCATTAATTTTCCAAGGAGAAACCAGAATGCTGCTCCCGTCTTTCATAGAGCTTTAAGGCTTGCATTGTCTAGCTTCGCTACTTGCTCTCAGCCAGTTATCTGCCAAGCTCTAAGTCTCCATGAAGACTAGATCCTATTCAGGGATCATCTTTATCATTCTATGTAACTATAGTAATCCAACTATCTTGACTGTCTGCTCCTTGGACTTCCCAATGCACTCTTCTACTTCACTTAAGCACCCGTTCATACAACCATTACCTGAGACCCTGACACCTCAAGAAGCAATCTGATCTCAAATGTCTAAAACCTCATTCTGACTCCAATGCCACATTCTTCCTCCCACTTCCCACACTTCTAGATCTGTCATATGAAACATTTTTTTTTTCAGACATGTGACTCAATTAGATCATTCATGGTATACCTTCTGTGGCCTCAAGGTTTATATCATCTGGAATTCACATACTGAGGCTGTGATTCACAGACTGATATTATTCTAATAAATACTGGGTATTTAGGGAGATTATTACTGTCTACTCTAGTTCCTTCCTATTGGTGTGGTAAACCCCAAAAGTAAAAGAAACGTGGGGAGGAAAAATTTTATTTCATCTTATAGTTTACACTAAGTCAAGTTAACTCAGTGTAAACTAAGAGCAGGAACTCAAGTCAAGAATTTAGAGGTAAGAAGTGATGTTGAAGCCATGGAGGAATGAACATTGCTTATTAGATTGTCTGCTAGGGTTTGTTCGGCCTGCTTTCTTAGATACCAAACATGACTACATGTAGTTTATTCCTCCATCAGCCTCTTCAAGTTGTTCTCTTCCAGAAAAATTTTAGTACTGGAATTTGTACAGCTCACATTTAAGTCATTTGTATATCTGGACTTGACCTTAATGCTTTGTGTCTACCCTGATTTCTTTTTCATCATGAATGCGAATCAAATATATTTTATCTTGCTATCTTTTCTAACTCTCTGCCCCATAATAATAATAACAATTCTATATGTCATTTGGCTATATTTTCCATTAAGTTGAATATTTACTTAGTTGACTTATAAATAGCTAGCTGAGCTACCCAATGCTCCCAAGTAATATAAATGAAGGAAGCTTGGGAGCTTGGGTATGATAGTAAAATTTCATATCACAATTTCTAAAGGTTAAACTTATTAGCAATATTTATTTCCCTGAACCACTATCAGCTCTCTGTAGAGTTCTTCAGTGTATATTATACTTTCTTCTCTTGAAAATGACTTCACTATCCACTGTCTTGAATGTCAGTGAACTCTTTTTAAACATACATTAAACATTACACCTTCTCCCTTTTAAATAAAACTTCAAATTCAGTTACTAGTGAGTTTAAATTCTTTCTACTTTTCTAATTATGAATCAATTCAAGAAAAGCAAGGGAGTCTGACTATAGGGATAAACTTGAGCTATCTTAGTGAATAAAAGAGAAATTGTGGAGTACATTTCATATGTTAATAGCAGATGAATTAGTCCACAGTGCTTCGAAGCACTGGGTGAGCATATGGCTAGTTTCTGCCTGTATTTACAGCCTAGATAAACAGTGTCCACCATTTTCAGAATGTAAGTCAGATCCTCTCACTCCTCAACCTTGCATATTGAGGGCTGGGTTAGGTACTTCCGTGCACTCATAACTAAAATAACTAACAAGAAAAGAAACGAGAGAGGGAAGATTTATTTGGGCTCATATTTTTATGTGGAATCAGTCTGTCATGGTGGGAGATGTCTGGTGTGGGGGAGGCTAAGTTCACGGAAGCAGTCATTTGTAGCAAGGGCTGCATAAATTACAGCAGACCAGCATACAGGAACAAGAGCATAAACCAGGAACCATGGACAACCACCAAATGAATGGCCCTTCCTTTAGATAGTCCCTACTTCCTAAAGGATGTCATAATAAGGTGTGCCGTGGTGACTACGTCAATGAATCATTTACGCTTACTATTGGTGTGATTTCTGATTTTAACACTTGAGCTATGTTACTGTATAAACTCTAAAGAAAAGTTAAGCCAAATGTCCAATGCTCTGTCACAAACTTCTAGAATTCCCCCACCTTCTGCTTTTTTTATTGAAAGGAAAAGCTGTGTGCCCTTGGCACCAATCCATGCCTAGAATGACTCAGGCATGGGCCAACGGGCTCCTTGCTAAAGCATTGAATATAAAACCCTTCTCGTTGACAGATACATCCAATCGGCTTGACTTTTCCTTTGGAAACCATGTTTGTCAACTGGGAGATGAATCACCACAGCAATTATGCTAAATCAACAATCCAGGCTCTGTGGCAGTGGCCTATATTTTTGCATTTACATCAGAATCTCAGCCCACTCCTTAAATAGAAAGACCGGCCTCCTTCCAGGGCTTCTCAAATCTGATTATGGAGTCATCTGAGAGCAGATCTGATTGGCTTACAGCACCACAAGGGCCAATGCTAGCCTTATTTCCCCCTCTAAGTGGTGTTCTGTAGCGATGTCTGCCACTGCAAGTCATTAGCAAACATGAGTTGGATACAAGGTTTCCTGAAATGATGGAAAGCAGAAGCAGGCATCAGCTTTGTTCTCTTTTGACTGCTAATAATTCATGGAAGATTTTGCTTACAAAGACCCATGTTGACTTTTATAATCCATTAAAAGGAACATCTGTCTTTTATGGAGCAGTATATTGTAGTGGTTAAAGACTGAAGTGGCTTGCATATTTATGTCTCTCAAAATTCATATGTTGAAATTTTATTCCCAAGGTTGTGGCAGGGCCTCTGGAAATGACCAGATCTCATCAGTAATGTACTCCCAGATGGAACGGGTGTCCTTACAGACGAAGCCCTTGAGTGACTCTGCTGTATCTGTGTGTAAATTAGAGTGAGGAAACTACCCTTTAGGATGAGTATGTTTTTCTATGGATTTATACTCCTTAACCCTAAAACTATGGGATACCAGTATCTGTTGTCCATAGGACTCTCAGACTATTGCATTTTGTTTTAACATTCCACATGAAGTATCACAAAAACTTAATATTATCAATCAAAGTAAGTTAGTAGGGCTGGGTTTGGTAGAGTGTCTGCCTAGCATGCATATAATTCTCGGTTTGATTCCTAGTTCCACATTAAACACGGCTGACAATGTAAATGGTGTGTGGTGAAGCATGCAATCCTAGCACTCAGGGGACAGAGATAGAAAAATCATAATTTTAACAATATTCTGGGCTACTTGAGTTCCAGACCAATGTAGCTACATGAGTTCCATCTCTCAATAATTAAGTAAACACATACCTACACAAATTGAAATGTTCCTGAAATTTATTTCTCATATGAGAATACCAAAGACAGGAGCTAGAGAGATGGCGTATAGGTAAGAGCAGTTATAACTCTTGCAGAGAATCTTAAGCTGGTTTCCAGCACCCACATTGTAGCTTTCACTCAACAATAACTTTTAGGCATTCACGTACTACACATTCACATATATAAAATAAATAATTTCCATTTGTAAAAATAATACTAATAGCAAAGCCTAGACCTAGGTGCAATTAAGGCCTTATACACTGGAAATGATATTATGTGACTCACTTTCATAATAATAGAATAGTATTTACCTTCCAATGCCACCACACTTTCATCTTTAGTTATTCCCTTGGCTTAAATCTTCTCTGTAAACGTCTTTGCATTTCCCTTGTCAAGTCAAAACAATCCTTCAATCTAAAAGGAATCAAGACAAAATTTTACCTATGTCAGAGAAATACTCTAAAATTCAAAACTGTTATCTGAAAATAGTTGACCTTTAGGCCTAGCTGATGCCTACTGGTAATGATATGTTGCTTGACTTTTATTATTACTTATGATTTCTTATAAAGAATGCATTTCTCTGAGGTAAATGGAGACTAAATGTTAGATTATTTACTAATAAGTTAAAATTTATAGGCTTTGTGATAAAAACAAAACAGACATGGCATAAAATGCTATGTAAACCATGTTCAGGAGCTGAAACAAATCTAATTTCTATTAGAGGACAGAGACAGTGTTTGTCCATGGTTTTTCAGCAAGGCTGGATATTATGTACTGTTAGAGTAGGAATGTAGCCATTTTTGACCCCTCTAAGACAGCAGTCTCTTCGATGATCTGATGCTAACAGCTTGCTTTGCAACAGTGTATATCTACTGTCTCTTCTTTTCACACTTATTTTTACACATAGCTTTTCTATTTCTAGCCTTTCATTTGTTATTGGGAGTCCTCTGCTTATTTTCTAATATCCAGAGAAGTGTAGTGTTCATTTGATTCAGTTTCCATTGCAAAATAACACAGTCAGGGTGACCTAAACAGTAAGAAACAAAAGGAAAAGTCTTTCCCAAATCTGAGAGCCAGAAACCCCACATCTTGATGTCTCCTGGGGCCTCTTAGTGACAGCCACGATGACATTTTCTGTGTGTGTGCACTCCTCTGGGGCTCATTCCTCTTTTTATGAGGACATCTGTTCCATGATATTAGGGGGCACCTTTATGACCTCACTTCACCTTTGTAACACCTTTAAAGGCACAGTAGCACTGGGGTTAGGGGTTCAAGGTATTTCGTTTCAGGGAACACAATGCAGTCCATCACACATTTGCAGACTCATCATTTAATGCATCAACCCCTATGACCCTGCTCAGTGAAGGACAATATAGCCTGACATTATAATACAACAAGAAATATTATGCTCTTGTGAGGCTGGGTTGAAAGTTATCAACATAGATACAGGGCCTGGAATGTATGAATGGGGAGAAATAATCATGTTAACAAAGGGTCATTTTCTCATCAAAATTTTTCCTGTCTTTAGCATAATACTTATATAATTAGTGGGAAATCTTTTTTAAAACTTTCTTTTCTTTTTTATAAAGAAATATTTCAAACATAGAAAAATTTGAGAAAAAAATGAACATTCACGTATACCATCATTCAGTAAACCATATTATACATATATATGTATCTATACATAAATATTTGAAGATCTTTCAAATTACTGCTTAGTCATACACCCCTCTTTTTTAACAGTGGGTTAACATGTTTTGAACTCAATATGCCTTCATATGTGTAGCATGGAAGTGGAGCCAGATATCAATTGCTACTCCAAGCTGAGATGAAATTGGTTATTGATAGTTGCTGGAGTGGGAGTTAGTAATTTTCTAGGGTATATATCTTGGCAGGTTGACCTTGCTCCATGTGTAAAAGGCGGCAGACCCAAAAATATACAGGGGACATGAATTGGACACAAAGTGGGGCAAATATGCATAGAATAGTTCACAACTTTTGATTGAACTTAAGTCCCATCCTATGAATAACCTCATACCTGATGCTGTTAATGAGGCCAAGTCCCTGAAACTAAATAGGTCAAGGACCATAGATGAAAACCTACTGCTATTAGTCTACTAAATTAACATAGCAATAAAATGACTCCTAATGACTCTTAGACAGCACCCATCAACCCTCACCAGAAAAAACTTCTTAATATAGTAGAAGGAAACTAATAAAGAGATCGACAATGTACAGAGAATGAGAGACTTGGAAATGTGCAGATGTCTTTATCACATCCCTTCCTTCAGGGCTCAGGGATTTATGCAGATGAGGAGGCATGAAAATTATATAAGACAGAGGTGGTGACTTATGAAAACAGCATTTCTAAACACAACAGGGTTCATATACACCTACACTCACAGAGACACAAATATCATGCACATGACTTATACAAATTCAAGTCAGACAAACTCTAAGATGGAGAAGGAGAAGTGGACACAAGGTCCCATCCCAAACCAAGAAGCTTTTCGCAGTTGCTACTTGCTGGGAGAGGGTTTCTAATCACAGAATCATACTACAGGGCAGGCCACATACATAGGGCAGCACACATCAGACTCTCTCTCTCACTGTGTGTGTGTGTGTGTGTGTGTGTGTGTGTGTGTGTATGAAAGAATATAAAGTTGGATGGAAAGAAAAAGGGGGTTAGAATAGAAATTTAGAAGTTGGGGGGAAGGGAAAGAATATGATAAGATATCTAATAATGTATGACACAAAGGCATTTTCATGCAAAGTTCATTAAGTAGAGTAAACTTATCCCCTTACGCTCCCTCTATCCTTTCTTAGCCTTGTCCCTCCCAACTAGTCCCCTTTGCTCACCTACGTACTTTCACGTCTACTTCTATACATTCATATACACATAATGTTTCTGTATCTTTATATAACCTGGGAACCACATATGAGAGAAAACATATGGCGCTTGTGTTTCTGAGACTAGCTTAATTCACTTTATAATTATCTGCAGTTGCATATGTTTCCCTGAGAGTGACATAACGCCGTTGCTTCTGACAACAGTTTTTTACACTAGTAAATTCGAACTCCCAGTCATGTCATACAAAAGATCCATGGATCTGGATTCCTAAATGAAATTCTTCTGACTTTTCTCGTCAGACACAGAGGTTTACCAGACTCTATTTGATGATGAGTAAGTTTTACTTACTTCACTCTTCTTCAAAGTGCTGTCCTCCTTAGTGAAGGTCTAAGTTCTGGTTGTTTCCTCATTGTAATGTAAGCCCTCAGTAAACTTTAGAAATTCAAAAAAAGATTAACAACTTCTTTAATCCATTGTCTCTGACTCCAATATATTACAAAATGCATACCCATTATAACTCAAGTGCTGTACACCTTACATTTTTAAATATTTTATTAACTCTGAGAATTTCATACATTGTATTTTAATCACACTCATTAACCTCCCCCCCCAACACTCCCTTCTTCCATATTTGCCCAACTTTGTGTCCAATTCATGTTCCCTGTATATTTTTGGGTCTGCCGCCTTTTACACATGGAGCAAGGTCAACCTGCCAAGATATATACCCTAGAAAATTACTAACTCCCACTCCAGCAACTATCAATAACCAATTGCATCTCAGCTAGGAGTAGCAAGTGATATCTGGCTCTGCTTCCATGCAAGGGTCTTGTCAGGCTTCCACTTGCATAGATTTTTTTTTATATACAGTCACAGCTGATTTGAATTCATATGTGTAAATGTCCTGTTGTGTCCAGAGAATGCTGGACATTTTAGTCACATACTACATCTGTTTCTTACAATCTTTCTGCTTCCTCTCCTCCACAATGATCCCTGAGCCTTGCAAAGAGGATGAATGATATAGATTCCTATTTAGGGTTGAGCATTACCAATTCTCTTACTTTATGCATATAGACCAATGAGTTTCTCCATGTTAATCATCATCTGCTGCAAGCAGAAGCTTCTCTGATAAGGCTTGAGAGATATATTGATCTAAGTATTTAACAATAAGTCATTAGGAGTTAGTTTAATACTATGTCTATTTATCAGAATAATAGTGGTAGATTCTCCCATAGGAGAACCCACAGGTTCTCTCCTATGTCTAGCCTGACTGTTGGTCCTGACAACAGTGTTGTTCAACTTGTGTAACAGGCCTGAAATCAGACCAGAAAGTGCCAGTTATTTGTATAACATCTTTATCATTATTTTACCAGTGGACATATCTTGCTTGGGTGGCCATTCTTATAGCTCTCAGTGTTCACAATGGACAGTACTGAAGACATCTTTTCTCCTCCAGTTGCTGTGTAAATCACCTTTCAGCACTATATAAGGCCACCAGTACAAATGATGCTTTCAGGTCAGTATCACATATCTCCATGTTCTATGACTCAAGTTTGTGATATCTTCAGCAATAGGGCTTTATCATCAAGTTCTGAATGATAACCATTCTAGGTGTGTTGTTTGTTTGCATTGGTGTTGATGGATACATTGTTTTGTTATTATTAAATAGTGTATACCAATTAGATTATTTTACTAACACAATTTAATTTAGTTATTAGGTTTTATGGTATAAAATAAATTTTTAAGTGTCTTTGTTGTAGCTTCCAACATTTCTGTGAATCTTTCAGTCAGAAATTATGGGAGCTTATACTTTAAATTTTTAGATTAATTTTCCATAAATAGAAAATCATTAGAATTGTTTTCAATTCTTCATGTATTGTGACTAGCTGTCAAATTTCAGCTGTCATGAGAACTTCAAAATCACCCAAGTAAAATGTTTTCTATTTCTCTTAATAGAGAGATTTCAGTGCCAATTTTAGCTTTTCTAATGTATATCAATAATGTTAAGTTCATAAATAATATTTCTCTAAGCAGATTCATAGATGTTCTATCCTTAATATTCCATCTACTTATATACAGAATCAAGTGATTATATATATATATATATGTATATATATATATATATACACACACATATATATATATAGAGAGAGTATTTCACCCACAAAAATAAATTAATCAACCAAAACAAAGTTTATCTTGAACATTCCTCCCTCCTCCTTGAATCATTATTTTCATTTTCATTGCATGTATTTAGTGTGTGTGTTCATAGACGTATGTACATAATGTGTTATGGCATGTTTGTGAAAGTCCGAGGACAATTTACAGGAGTCATTTCTCTTCTCATGTCATATGAGTTAAGGGAATCAGAGTTATGCTGTCACTGTTGACAACAAATGATTGTTTTCTACCTAGCTATCTCACTGGCTCAGTTCTTTATCATTTTTCAGTGTTTGTTGCCATTCACGTTATTCCCATAGATGGCCCTTGGTTAGTCTAACCCACCAAGTGAAGGTCTGGTCTCCTAACATTATTGGAAGTCTCCCTGTCTCCTTTGCTATGTCGTCTGGTAGAAAGAGGAATGTAACAGGATCTGATAAAGACAGCCAACACTACATTCTTAGACTGAAGGTGGTAAGGATGAGAATAAGCCTTTGATTGCCTCTCAAGGCATGCTTTTTTTTTTTTTTTTTTACATTTCACTTTAGCAAGCCAATCCTAAGAAAGAACAGCAAGATAGGGCTCCAGGATCCCTGGTCTTCATGCAATGAAGATCATGTGTGTCTGCAAAGACTCATGTGTTTCTAAGCAAATGTCTGCTTCTTTAAATGTATTGTGTTTGACAAATGTTCTTTACAGGCCTCCAAGTGAGAATGCATGGTGTATTTGTTCCCTATTACAACAAAATACTCAAAGCAGATCTCTGATGTTGATTTTCTAGGGCCTTGAAGTCAGTAAACACTTCTGAAATGAATCTCTTCTTTGAATCTGCTCATCCTTATTTTCAACTTATATTTTTCACTTACATAGGCTTCATATTCAGTCAATGATATTTGAACTGCAGAATTATTATATTACTTTATAACATTGTACTAAAACATGTGAACATACTTAGATAGTGCTGCTTTTGAATAATGGTCTGTGTATTTTAGATATTGTTTTATTTTTACATTTTGTGAATGTGTCAGTATTGAAAACCACAGAACCCCAAATATCAGAAAGAATTTCTTACTACTATCAAGTGACAAAATTAATACAATGGTTTTAAGCAAACAGAGGGCTTACATTATACAAAACATGTCTTACATGGTCTACATGTTACACATTATTATGTAGCAATCCTTGAATCCTCTACTAATTAGATTTTGTTTTAGTGAAGGATACTCTGATTAAACTAATTCTCAGACTATTTAGAAAATTGTGGTACTTTGAATGAAAATGGCCCCCATAGACTCATAGTAGTGTGGCATTGTTGGAGTAGTTGTAGCCTTGAGGGAGTAAGTGGGTCATTCGGGGTGGGTTTTGAAGATTCAGATGCTGAAACTAGGCTCAGTCTCTCTCTCTCTCTCTCTCTCTCTCTCTCTCTCTCTCTCTCTCTCTCTCTCTCTTTCTCTCTCTCTCTCTCTCTTCCTGCTGCCTGCTTGTCCAAATATAGAATTCTTGGAATTCTTGGCTCCTTCTCCAACATCATGTCTACCTGCATGCTTCCATACTTCCTATTATATTTATGAACTAAACCTCTGAAACCGTAAGCCAGCCCCTTTATCAGAGTTGCTGTGGCCATGATGTCTCTTCATAGCAATAGAAACTATAAATAAGACAGTAAGTTTAGTAAAAAGGTGTAGTAGTCAAGGTTGTCCCATGTAGTGGTGGTTCCTGCAATTCCAGCACCCATGAGGCTGGTCAGGCTACAGAAAAGCAAAACAAACAAACAAACAAACAAACAACAACAAAAACTCATAATGTTAGATAACTCAGCTTTGAAGTCTTTCTCCTGTCATTTATCCTGAACTCACATTCATAAAGTCATTAATTTACTCATGAAAAGGAGTATGCACTGAAACAAGTTTCCTCCTTTTACTATAGGCTTCATATTAAAGAGCAAATAAATATATGTAATTTAGTATTTTTAGTGACAGTATACATTTCTTTACTATCTATGCTACCAATAACAGTAATATAATATTTAGTATTTCAGAATTCATCATCCTGGGGCTGTCATCTATGGTTTTGATCTTGGCTATTATGACAGGTGTAAGATGGTATCTCACCATTGTTTTTTATTTCATTTTCTGATAACTATGCATGTTGATCATTTTAAGTGCCTTTATGTCATTTTAGATTCCTCTGTTGAGAGCTTTCTGTTTAAATCTGTACTCCATTTGGGGGTGGGGGTGTTATTTGGTCTTTTGATGTCTAGTTCCTTGAGTTCTTTGTATATTTTGGAGATCAGTACTCTGTCAGAGGTAGAGTTCTTCAATATCTTACCCCCTACTGGACGCTGTGGTTTTCTCTGGTTGACTGTGTCCTTAGCTTGACAGAAGCTTTTCAGTTTTAGGAGGTCCCATTTATTCATTGTTGTTCTCAGTGTCTGTGCTATTCTTGTTCTATTTAGGACTTGGTGTTCTGTGCCTATGCATTCAAGTGTATTTCCCATTTCTCTTCTATGAGGCTGAGTGTAGATGGATTTATAACTTTGATTTATTTGAACTTGGGTTTTGTAGATGGTGATGGATATGGATCTATTTGCTGTCTTCTACATGGAGAGAGCCAGTTACACCATTTTTTGAGTATGCTTTCTTAATTCCATTTTTATAATTTTAGATACTTTGTCAAAATCAGGTGTTCATAGGTGTGTGGTTGATTTCAAGGTCTTTGATTCTCTTCAAATGGTCACCTGTCTGGTTTTATGCCAATACCAATCTATTTTCATTACTGTAGCTCTCTAGAAGAGCTCATCTACTAGATGGTGATGCCCCCAGATGATCCTTTCTAACACAAGATTGTTTTGTCTATCCTGTTTTTTGTTTGTTTGCTTTTCTATATGAAATTGTGTATAATTCTTTCTTTCAAGGCATGTGAAGAATTGTGCTAGGATTTTGATGGGGATTGCATTGAATTTGCTGATTACTCTTGGTAGGATTTCCACTATTACTGTGTTGATCCTACCTATCCAAGAGAAGGAGAGATCTTTCTATTTTCTACTATCTTCTTAAATGTCTTTAAAGCCTTGAAGTTCTTGTCCTACATGTCTGTTACTTGTTTGGTTAGAGCTACCCCAATATATGTTGCATTATTTGTGGTTATTGTAAAGGGTGATGGTTCTCTGATCCTCTCAAACTGTGAGCAAGTCCTCAGTTAAATGCTTTCTTTTCTAAGAATTTCATTAGTCATGATGTCTCTTTACAGCAATGGAACAGTCAGTCACTAAGACAAACAGTTTGCAGTATGTGCTGGCTCCTTTTCTAATGTCTGTGTTGTGTAGGATTCTCTGGAACTGAAGTTACAGGTGCTTGTGAGCCACCATGTGATTGCTTGGAACTGAACATAGGTTCTTTGCAAGAGCAGGACGTGCTCTTAATTGCTGAGCCATCTCTCCAGCCCCATAGCCTGATACTTAGTCTTCACTACCATCCATCCACAAACTGTTGAGCTGCCTATGAGACCTCACCCTCCTATTGATTTACTTGAACTCACTCATGCTGGCTTCTGAGAAAAAAAGAAAAGTCCTTCCATATTATATCATTTAGTAGTCACTTCGAAGAACAAAACAAATATTCACTATTGTTTATTCTTCCTACAGAGCAACTGATTTTGGAATGATACTTTTGTTCCAGCTCATTTCAAATGTAAACAGGTGTACCCCACAGTCCTTGTCTGTTGCTGGGTCACTGAATAACAAATAGCCAAATGGTAAAATCCAAGAGTGATGGCCCAGTTGACACTGTGGGATTATCAAGTGTATAATGGAGTCATCGTGATCATGGCAGAAAGCGTCACTGCCTACATCCATGTTTTGTGTCAGTCCCCCAAAACTGGAAAACACTGATCAAAATGGAGCCATGCGATTCTAACCTTTTTGGCTTGTGTCTTTACCCATGTTTTGGCTGATAAAGTTGCATTCACATGGCCACCATACAGAGTCAAGTGTAACATGAATTATTGTATAACCTGTAATACCTTGTAGCCAGAGATCCAGCCAATCACAGCAATGATGCTTCAGCCAATCACAAGCTACGAATGATGCCTGGCATGTGCCTGCAGCCAAACTGGCTGTTTCTGAACGGTTTGCAGCTATTTGGCAGTTTAACTGGTGGATCTTCGATGCTGCTGGAGGAACTACAAGTCGTTCCGTGGTTAATGTAACTGCTGTCAGCTGTCCTGTAAGGACCCCCATTCAGACACCAGCAGAGAGCATGTCTGTGCCCTGCATTGCATTTGCGGGGAATTCAGAGGTGCTGTGTCTGCTGGGATTGAACAGGATGCTGAATTACCTCGCAATACAGAAGCCACAGCATTTGGGGCCCCTGTCCTCCTGCCTAGGGTCACATTGCTAATTGTAGCCCAGCCTGAGAACCCTGCATCATCTGGCGTGGGATGTGTGAGATGGTGACCGCAGAGTTCAACGCAAGGGAGGAGAGGAGACAAGAAAGGGGAGGAGGTTGCTAGGGAAGTGCTGAAGCAATGCCAGGAAAAGCTGGGAAAGCTGAAGGCATTTTGTGAACAGGAATGGGAACAGAAACATGCTCTACACCGCCCCCTGTGGGCTCCGGGAAAGTTGCAAGCCTCCAACTGCTTTTCTGCTTTTCATGCCAAAGTGGTGATCGGCCCAAGGTTCAGGAACCTGTTTGGAGGAAAAAAGGAGAGACACCAACACAGCGAATGAAGTGGAGCTGTGTGCGACTGCTGCCAGCTATGCTCAGGCCTCAGGATTCACATCTCAACAAGGAAGACATTTTCCTTTCAGTGCCTTGGTGCCCCCATCCAGTGTAGGAGAGGGAGTGGAGTTGTCACTGCAGTCAGAGCCTTGACATGGCAGCAGGTAAGTTAGGGGAGTCTGACCCCACGCAGATGTGCACAGGCTGGGAGGAAGCTAAGGGGGGCCCACGAAGGGACCCTTTTGGGGCTGCCCAGAGATCCAAAGGGCACCTGCACTTTGGGTAAGTCCCTTCCACTGTGTGACCAGCCCTGTGAGATGGCCGGTTCTGCTGGTCTCACAGGCAGGCAAGTGCTTCAGGTCTAGAATGACTTGCCTTGTGGCCACAGTGTTTCTCTCAACCCTTTCCAGGTGTCTTCTCACTGGGGAGTAATGCTGGCACAATGGTTTTGTGCAGTGTTCACCGGGCTGTGAGTGAATTTCAGAACTCCTCATTTCTGGCCTTCGTACCTGCTCGTTCTAGGATTCAGAAGGTAAACCTACTAGGTATGCTGTTAGGAAGCTAAATTACCAGCATTGCAGGATTTTTTTTTCAAGTGGTCTAAAGCTAAAGGGTTCCTCCAGTCTAAGTTGAAGGGCGTGGGGTGAGGGCAATGTGAATAATGGTTCAAACCCTGATACCCACAGTCTGAACTGGGAGGCCAGGGGATTCACATGGATGGAAACTTTTAGGGCATCCTCATGTTACA
Source organism: Phodopus roborovskii (assembly GCF_943737965.1). Lineage (NCBI taxonomy): Eukaryota > Metazoa > Chordata > Mammalia > Rodentia > Cricetidae > Phodopus > Phodopus roborovskii. The sequence goes on from NW_026125397.1 coordinate 14,043,545, forward strand.
TGGCCTCCTGCCTTGGCACTAATCTTTTTATTCTTAACATCCCTCCTCAGACTCATCATGCCCACAGTCAGAAGGGTCCTGTATCTTCATTGGACCAGAAGGAATGACAAATGACCAGGGCTCTCTGCAGTGGCCACCCGCATGGAAAGTTGTCAGTGTCATGCTGACCACCATTCTGGCACTGAAGACAGACATAGGACTGGGTGACACTGCTTTGCCATCCTCACTGTGCTGGCGCGGCATGGAGAACTCAGCATGTTGGCAGCCTCCATTGAAGTGAGGATGGGGTCCCCAGGATCCCTAGCTCCAGGATATCCAGAGGTCAGGATTCCCCTGATTTCAACTCAAAGATGTCACACAACTGTCATTATCACTGTGCCTACCTTGCAACTTGTAAAGACATTGGACTGGCACTCTGATGCTTCTGTACACAGCTACACAAAGGTCAGGATTGATCAAATTAGAAGAAAGACAAGATGAGCTGGCCCTTAGGGTGAGGTCTCACAGGCTTGACTTAGCACCCCCCCACACACACACACAACCCTAAAGACTCCTTGTTTGTTTGAGTCTTATTGGGTTGACTTAGCATCCCCCCCAAAAAAAAAATCTCAAAGACTTGTCATAATTACAGTATAATTACCAGGAACTAAAATGATAGAACTAGGAAATGGTGAAGCCTCAAATGCCACTAGTCCTCCTTGGGGAGCCATATCCCCTTCCGAATGAACACTAAGGTGAAACAGATGCAGGCCTTTCTCTGTATATGTTTTATCCAGAGGTCATCTTTTCAGTGCTATTCTATAGCAAGTAATGCCTAGCTTGAAAAATAAACTCTGTAGCCCTCAGATACCATGTTCATTTTGGATGGGGGTGGGAGTTTATTTTTAAAAGGGATCAATTTTAAATGTGGAAATTTGGAAAATCACTTGCTTTTCCAGATAGTATACTTCTGCAGTGGCAGTGTCTGGGACAGGACAGGGGTCCTAGGGATAGATGGATGGTACTTGTGCCCTGTGTGATAGGGGCTGTCATAGGACTCAGGTTCTCTGGGCACCTGGGCCGGTTGTTAGCATAGAGCATCCATTTGTCTGAAGAAGACTGGCTGTGTACCTTGGGGTTGGCTTGATGAACAAAGCCAGTGTTTCCTTGGGCTAATTTTGATTGTGCAGTAGGAATCCTGTGATGGCAGACATGTCTACTCACTGGAGCTTGGAATGGGTCTTGGTACACATTATTCTTTGAGGGAGTACACCTATGGTGAACTACTAATTTCTCCTCTAGTATCCATCCAACAGGGGTCATAAGGTCTTGTACTTCAGTGACCTGTCAGGGTATGAATATTCAGCTCATGATTGACCCTCAGCTTTGGGTCATGGCTGATACGGCTTTGACTGGTTCTGGGCAGTTCTCCTGAACTCTCCCTTTGTGGGTCAAAATTGACACCATAAATTTTTTAACCTGTTCCCAACCTTCTCCTCTGTAATTGGGGAAGAATTGCATTCCTTAGTATTTGACTATAGGCTTGGGCATGCCTCATCCCTGAAAGTCATTGGTCCTGCCTAGAAGTTCTATTTTTTTTTTTTTTTGATGTTGTTATGAGTTGACCAAAAGATATGGTTAGTCTATGCTTCCTGGGGTTTTTTAATCTTGCTGATTTTCCCTTTTCTTGAGAAGAAAGGGTACCTGTCATTGGAGATTGACTTACCTGTAGCAGACACACTCTCAAATCTGGCCTGGATGACCCTGGAGGCTAGGATATCTTCAGCAAACATAACTTGGGGGCAAAGTCTTCAAAGAGTGTTCCAGCAGATTGTCCTGCTGGATTAACACCAGGGGAATAGAAATGGGATGTGCTCAAGCCCTAGTCTTCTGGATCCTGGGAAATGGTTCTAACAGGGAATGTTCATTGTTGGTTGGTGTTTGCCATCTCTCCAGCTGCCATGGTGAGTTCCTAATCACAGACTCTTGCTCCTCTGCTTCCCCTAACTTCCTGGTAACCCTGCTACTTGTTGACTAGGATGCCACACTGATCTCCCGAACTCACACTTCATGATAGATATCTCTAGAAGCCATACCCTCACTCTCCTGTGACTCATTCACACTCTTGTCTAGGCCTGGATTTGGCTCTTGGTTGTCTGTCCAAGATCCAGAAACCATATCAAGCCATATCACTGTGCCAGTCTCTGCCCATTGGACTCTGGGGTGTACACAGAAGTCATATTGTCCTCAACAGTTGTAGGTCAGAGGGCCCAGAGTTGTCACTAGACAAGTCTCTTTCTGGAATTCGAGCTGTAGTGCAGAAGGAGGGACTTGTGTGGAAAGAGATTTCACAGTGGTAGTTATTTTCGTCACTTTCTCTTCTGGGGATTACTGAAAAAGTTGTCCTAGGACACTGGTCAATGGCATAATTTCTCGAGTCCCAGGAGGACTAAGAAGAATTGGAATGCCATGGAAAGGTCCAAGCCGTAGCCTTGTTTACATTAAACACATGCACGGTCTTGAGGCTTCTGAGGGTCAGGCTCCATCTGTGCTTCACCAGGTGTCTTGTAAGATGTGTTTCCAGCACCTTCTCAGTGGTGGGATCTGGGAAGGAAGTCCCTTTAGAAAATTCCTTGCAAGTGGTTGACTCATTGAAGGATTTTTTTTCAATTTTCTGTATTTGTCTTTCAGTTTTTAGTAGGTACCAATGTATGGTCCATATGTATTCCATGAAAATATGCCACTGACATTGGTATTCTTACATTTGCTTCTTGAATGTTTTTTTAAGGGTGCCTTCTAGATGCTTCTTTCCTGGTTCCACCAGGGAAACACTTCATGAGTGATGTCATTTCTTGGGTGTCTCCTGTAGCAAGTTTGCACCCCTGTCTCAGAGCTACTCTCGAGAACTTGGCCTAGGAAAATTCTGGGACCCCATATAAATTTTTCAGAACTCTTCCTACTTTGTCTGATCCATGCATGGATTCCCTCCATGGTTGGAATTTCTTTGGAACACTTGATGAGACATTCTGTGGTTGCTTGCTGGTTTCATTTGACATTGATGAGATACACGGAATCCCATGATTAACTTCTGTCTGACCCATCCCAGGAAGTTAATTTTGAGACCTCATAGGTCCAGTGATAGTGGGACCTTACAGGCCCGTTTGGCCTGTGAATCTCTTTTTAAAGTGTTCTTCCATCTGCTTTCAGAGCTGGGTGTTACTGAGTTCCCTTGTGTGGTGGACAACAGACTGATGGCTGTGAGGTGCCCAACTCTTGGAAGTGAGTTGATTAAACATTGTATGCCACTTTTTATCCTTGGTTGATAAATCAGTCTTACTTTTTCAAAAGGTGGCAATCTAGGTCTCCAAAAAAAAGTGGGACAATAAATTTGGATCAAGAATTTTTAGGACAAGAAGCCCCATAATCCCTAGTTGGAGGTAAAAGGTGTGGTAGTTTCTGGAGAGAGGATGGGCATGGGCCTGGTTTGGATTGCAGCTTCTGGTGGAGCTCTGGTCAAGGACGACTTCTCAGTCAATGGTTGGGATTTGACCAAGTGATGAAGCAAGAGCTTTGTAGGAAAGAGCTGTGCAGATATGTGAGTCTGAACTTGTACTGGGATGTAAGTAGAGAGTCCATTGAAATAGATGGATGGGGATCTAGCTTGGACCCTGCCATGTTGACAGTAGGCACAAAGGACTCACTGTGGAGAAAGGGGAAGACACAGAGGAGATGGCTGCATTTCATCTGTAAATGGTCACTTGAGACCTTCTTGTGGAAGAATTGCTGATGTCCTGAAAACTGCCATGATTTGCAGTTTGTGTTCCAGAAGAACTGTGAGGTGTTGATGATCTACCTGCTGCTACGGGACAGCAGCATATTGCCCATGTGGCCCAAGGCATGATCAGGTCTTTCTTTTCGTTTCCCTTTCCAAATTTTTAGTTCAACCCTTTTGCTGAGCTGAAATTCCAGCATTTCTGGATATCGGTGTTGATGAAAGAGGGCTTCCCAGCCTCTATCTGCCTGGATGTGGGGCCTGTCCAGATACAGGCCTCTTGGAGGCTAAGAGAAAGATGCTATTGTAAGGATTCACAGGTGGCACCAGGTTTGGGCAACTACCTCGTACCAGAAAGGGCCTGAGATAGGCCTGTTTGAGTGTTCAAGTCCCGAGATAGGACTGCTTGAGTAATTAAGGCCTGGATTGGTTAAGGGAAGGCTGCCTGAGTGGTCTAACCTGTGGTGATTGATGTGGGCCTGCTTGGGTGGTAAAGATCTGGGGAAGTTGAGGGAGGCTTCCTAAATGGTTAAGGCCCAGAGTGTTTAAGGTAGGCCTACTTGCATGATTAAGGCCTGGATTGGTTGAGGTAAGGCTGCCTGTATGGTCAAGGCCTGGGTGGTTGAGGTAGGCCTCTTGAGTGACTATTGCCTAGGTTGGTTGAAGTAAGGCTGCTGGAGAGTTCAAGTCCTAGGGTGGTTGAGGTAGGCCTCTTAGAATGGTTAAGGCCTGGTGATTTGGTATTTTGTTTGTGTTCTGACAAATACCACTTGCCAGAAGATTAGAGGTTGGAGCTAGCCATTACTTAACCATAGGGGTCTGGAGTTCTGTACATTCAGGAGAAGGGATTGATATAACTGGGCAGAGAGGGGAAGTGATAAGGCAGGATGTAGACATTAGCTCGGCCCTTTTTTTGTCTGAGATTCTCTAATGGCTGGCTCATCTGCTTCTCTGATCTTTCAGCAATCACTCTCAGAAGAGAAAAAATTGAGTCTCTAACAGGTAATTAGGATTTAACGTTTTTGACTCCAGATGTACATAACAAGTAGTGATCCTTTAAACTCTTTGAGATCTGCTGCATGTGACATCTGAAATGTTTTAAGTTTTCTGAGGTGAACCATGACCATGCCTAACAGTGAGCTCTGAGCCCCGAAAGGAGGATGATACCCCACAATCATGATTACATCATGACTGTGATTATGCAACTAAGCTGACTCACTACACCCAAAGATCACCTTTGGACTAAGAATTCCTCAGGACAGTTTCTAGATGGCTACCTGAGATGGTTCAGCCTCACAGACTACTCTAGTCAGAACTGAAATGAGCCCTGCACTTTTCCATTACACAGAGATAGACAAACGATACAGCTGTTCTCCAGGACTTGATAATCAACCCTAACTTTTTCAGGGTTCCCTAAAGATGCCATCATCCCCAGACAGCAGGAAGTAATTTTAAGAACACAACACCCTCATCCCCAAGAGGTGGGGTGGATGGCTTTGGTGTTCAGTGTGTTATAGATATATGTCATGGGTTACATGTTGGTAATGGTCAGGAAAAAAGCTGAGCAAAGACTAGAGTCAAGGATTTTGTTCTAAAAATAAAATGGGGATATATAAATAGGATAAAAGGGTAGATTGTTGGATCTACTTTTAAACCAAAAAATTAACTACTAGTATTAACTATTTTATATTGGCTGGATTTTTGTGTATTGATACAGAATTGGGCTATTTTTGTTATATTGTATATATGTTATACAGTGTTAAATATCTTAATTGATATGGATTTTTGTATATTGATACAATTTTGAGGTTATTTTTGTTATAACATACTGTATACACACTTCAACTTTTGTTCCAAGATGTTGTACCTAGCTTATTTAACAATCTAATACAAATTTCTTGTAAGTTATTATTACAACTTATTTAGGGTAATAAAGAAACTCAGGTTAATAGTGAACTATTACAATTAAACTTGTAGTCATGTTGGGTAAGTTTTCAAGATCAAACAGATATAATTTAGAAAGACAGGTGTTCTTCAAACATTTCAGAGATCTACAGAATATGACATTTAAGATGTTTTAAAAACTTGGTTCTTTTTATGACAATGAGATATGTCTGCTCCTGGCAGCACCAGTCTACTTCAGATAAGATGATGGGCTTAGAAGATAGTCCACATGGAGTTTATTTTCCTTAAGGCAAAAGTTATCCACTGGGCAAGAAAGTACCCTTGCCTCGATGTTGAATGTATGCTGCTCAAATGGGGCAAGCAGGACAAAAAGAAGTGACTGCTGAACCTTGCCAAGACAAGATGGGCTGGACATCAAAAATCCTGCTTTATAGAAAAGTCTGTGCAATATTCTAGGCCTGTAGGCCAAAGATGCTGCAGTGCAGTGTTACAAGTGTTACAGAAGAATGTTGGGTGACTGTGCAGGCAGCCAGATGTTTCCGTCTTTTTTGGGGGGTGGGGGAGGAGTTGTATTTACTGCTTTCTTAGGGTATATTATTTCCTTCTCAGGACTTAGGAAATTGAAGACTAGATAATAGATAGTGATACTTTTTCTTCTGAAGAAATTCAGAAAAGAAACTCACAAAAGAAATGTAAAATGTATAAGGTTGAGGGGCATAAAAAGATAGCTTTGGGTTTGTAATATAAGCAATGATAGAAATGAATTAGCTACAACACTTTGGATTCACCACAATAGGATAAATAATGGAGTATTTTCTCTAAATTTTTCAATTGCTAATGAACTAGACATTGTCAATTTAATTGTTGCCTGTAAAAATTTGCATATAATTGTTGAACTTGTTTTGTATGGTTTTTCTATGTTAGGTATTACCTCTTTTTATTTAGACAAAAAGAGGGGAGGAATGTGATGTTTTATTTGTATTTTGAATAATAAAGCTTGCCTGAAGATCAGAGGGTAGAACAAGCCTAGAGTTACCCATAGAGGTCCATAGGTGTATACATACAGGATACTGGAACTGATATGGTTGGGGAGAGGTAGACAAGAACTCAATTTCAGTCTGAGATTCCTAGAGGTCAATGGCTAGCTCATCTGCTTCTCTGATCTTTCAGCTTTCACTCTAATAGCTGACTCTGTGTTTTTATTAGAGACTAATTGGGATCACACCACACACTGGAGTGGTTGAGGTAGGCCTGCAAGAGTCACTAGAGCCTGGAAAGGTTGAGTTAGACCTGTGTGACTGGTCATGGCCTAGGTATGTTGGAATGGGAGAAGGCAAACCTGGCATCTGGAGTGCATGGAGGACAGGCCACAGGGTCAGGAGGATGAGATGGGAGGGAAGGTACCCCTGGTGGGGGTGGGGGTGAATGGTGTCTCCCAGGAGTCAAGGTCTCTGGTGCTTGAGAGTCACTCATGGACAACTGTGACTCAGTACAAACTGAGGAATCCAGCAGGACAGGTGACAAGATTTTAGAATTTTGGGGCATCAGGTGTTCCTGGAGTGGAGCTGAGGAAGCTACTAGGGGCTTGGTGGCCACAGACTCCTCTGTGGGCTGCCCAGGTGGCAGGTGGGCTTTGGCAGCTTCTGGGTTGGACTCTTCACCTGAAGCATCTTGTCTTAAGAGCCTGCAAAAGCTGATGGTATTGACAAGCCTCTGTAGTATGCTGTGGGAGACAGGAGATATCATTGCAGCCAGGAAACATGGGGCCAGGAGGCTGGGCAGTCTGAGTAGGGAAGAACCCTCACAGACCATCACAACCAATGTCCTACACTCTTCTTTTTACAAGGCCATTTTGTCTTCAACTCCAGCACTGTACCCATGCCCCACTCACCCCGAGGGCCTCTATCCCCTTGGTAACCTTATGCCCTGGTCTGGGTGATCACAGACCTGGCAAGGAGTGAGGACCAGAGGGAATGGAGATGGCTCACCTGTGCAGAAGGGAAATCAGTACCTTGTCCTCCTTCGGTTTCTTCCTGCAGCCTCTGTAAGCTGGAAATGGAGACTGGATTATGGTGAGGTAAGGAGGGACCTGGTATCTTACCAGAGTAGAAATAAAATGTTAAATGGAGCTCAGACATCTGTGAGCAATGCCACATGACCAAATGCATCAAGAGCAAGGCACATGTGTGGCAGGACTCTGGCATGGACCAGACACTTACATTACTAAGAAATGCCATAGGCTTCTTAATCTCCCTGTGGAGGGCACAGAGGGTGTCTTTATATAGATCAGCCTAGATCTGAATTCTTGAGCCTCCTGTCTCAATCTCCTGGGTGCTGGGATTAAAGGTTGTATCCTCTAAAACTCTAAATTCGCACTTTGGCAGATTTTTACTATTGTTAAGTGTGTGTATGAGTGTGTGGTTGTGAGTGAATGTATGACCACAGATGCCCCTGGACAAAGGCATCAAACCTCCTTACTCAGGCAGTGGTGAGCACCTACATCACAAGGTACCGAAACCGAACCAGGTTCACTGGAGGAGCGGCCACTGCTCTTAACCACGGAACTGTCCTTCCAGCCTACTTTTGTAGACTTCCAAGGGCGGCTTCAACGGGTTAGTTCATCAAGGAAAGAAATATTTGCCCGTCTTTGTCTTAGGCTCATTGGTTATGATCCTGAAAAAAAAAAGCAGACAGTAAAGCAGATAACAAGAGGAAATAAGAGCCAATTAGCGAATGTGTTGCACATACAGGAGGGGAGGCATCCAGCAAGAGAATCTCTCAAACAGTTTAGAACTGATGCTTGTTTCTCATCTTAACCCAAACCAGTACATTATAGAGCATGCAGCAACAGTGGAAAAGAGCCAAGCTTCAAGATACAGCCACAGGTTGTGGGAGGTAGGTGGATGGGAGAGTGGAAGGGGAGGGGACTGGCTGGGGGTCACATAGGGCTCTGGAGCCTCCCCATGCGAGTATTACAAGTTCTGTGATTCCAACTCAGAGGAAAAAGGCAATGAAAATACTTCTCTACTTATTTACTCATTGTATGGGAGTGTGGGGGGGTGGAACTTGTGTATCTTTACCCATCTAAGTCCTGCCTTGGGAAACAGGATAAAGACAAAGCATTCTCCTGTACCTATGTTTTCATAGTTGCCTATGGCTTAAATGGTCCTTATGCAAAGATGGCAGATGCTTCCCAGTGAGTTCCAGCCTTTACCCATAGTGAGGAGTTCCCTGTTCTCACTCTGCCTATGCAAGGGAAGGAAAAGCATTTCCCAGATGTTTTGGAAGAATTTCATGGCATCACACCCCTGTATACACTTTGGAAGTAACAGGCTATCCAGGAAATAACTTCCTATTCCTCCAGCATCCTCAGATCTGCTTGGGTGGACGGGATGGAGCTAGGGAGGAGAGGAAGGGAAAGAAATCTCAGAAAGTGGTGACCTGCGGGTGTAGCTCAGATTGTAGAGTGGTTGTCAGAGGTGCCCCTAGGCCCAGAATTCTGTTCCAAAACTACACAAACTGGGTCTCAAGTAGCCCAGGCTCTCCTCAGTCTCTCTGTAGCCAAGGATGACTTTGAACTTCTGATTGTCCTGCCTCCACTTCATGAGTTCTCATGCAGGTGTGGGGGGCCATGCCCAGCTTCTATTTTTCTTATGGTTTAGTTTGTTCGCTGTTTGGGAAAGAGGAAAATGGTATGCTAGTCCAACCAGGAACTTATGAACATCATGAGACCACATATTTCACACATGAAACTACAGAGGACAGAAGAGTCATGCCCTGGATATGACAATTCCAACATTGGTGTCTGTAAGTCAATGGTAGATGGTTTAATGGAGGGAGAGTTTACATACAAAGTTAATATGAAAGCAAAGCAAATTTCCCTAATCCTAGATGGATCTGGAAGCTTCCATAGCCTCACTGGGGTGTGGTAGAGGCACTAGGGAGTAGATGAATATAAACTTGGAGAAAGATGAGTGGGTCCCTATTCCATGTGACCATCTAGGTGGGGTCAGCTGCCTGGTGACTGGGTGGGGTCAGCTCTGGACTCCTATCCTGGATCCAAGTTAGTCCTCTCTGCTTGCTGGGGTTCCCAAGGCAGGGCATCTATAATGATGGAGTTTCTTGGTGGGGTTTCGTTAGGCAGACAGAGAGTTCCTGCATTGATTCTTCCCCAAGTACCCTTAGAGGGAACTCCAATGTGGCAAAATTTAGGGTGTCATTTCCTAAGTTCCATCCAACACAGCTTGGCCAGCTTGCCCAAAGTTGTTTCTTTAAGTTTCTGCTTAAGCCAAGGGCAGCTTTTGGCCAGCATGAGGCAGCTCTAGTTACCTGCAGCCCCAGTCTCCTTGTATTTTACAGAACAAATAAACTCCTTCCTCAGTGTTCGTAAGGCTGCTGTGGTTTCCCTGAGGAGAAACAACCAGATCACAGATGAGTGGTGGCAAATGGATAGCAAGTTCTTGGAGTTTAGCCCTGAAGCTTCGGGGCAGTGTGGAGGTGGGGGACCCATCAACCTAGGAGCCATTGTTTTGTCCCTATATGTACCTGTAGGGTGCTGGACCCCAAAGCTCATGTGTACATGGGGACCAAGGTCTCATGAGTACACAATGGATTCCTAGACCACTGATCCACACCACCTTACATTACTCCATTGTCTTATTTGGAAATAATGCTAGATCAGGGGCTGGGGAGATAGTTCAGCCAGCCTAGTCTACTTGACAAGATCCAGACCGAAGAGGGGTTCTGTCTGAAAATACAAATAGATGGCACCTAAAGAATGACAACTGAAGCTGTTCTCTGACTTCAATGTGCAGCTTCGTACATAGACATATCCCAAACAGTGACCTTGTGACATCCCAGCTCCTTAGTCTGCTCTAGTCTGAGCTAGGTCCTCTGTCCTTCCTTACCATCCTCCCCAACACTGGCCTCAGTGCACATTCCAAGTAGAGTGGTCAGTTCCTCCCATAGGACATCCTCGAATGGCTCCACTGATGTTATCTTCAATTATTTTGTGGTACAGCCAGAACATTAAACACCACCATGCCCACTAGCCTTAATATTCCATAGACCTCTGTGTTTCTTGGTCCTGTCTAAGGGCCCATGGCACCTGCAGAGTTTCACACTCCATGGTATCATCATCAGAGAGATATTTGTTCTGAAACACAGTACCCTGTTTCTTGCAGGGTTCCCTGTAGATGCCAATCTCCACTCAGGAGTCAGCACTGCCCCAGGTGCCTGATGGGAACTTCCTCTCCCTACCCTGGGTCTCCTTTTATTAATTGAGTTGGTTTGTAAGAAAGCACTCGTCCTTCTTTCTCTGTATATTCACTTATTTGTCTTTAGCTTGCATCTGCAGGAACCCACTGGTCCCACTTTATCGTTACTGTCAGTACTCATCTGTGACTGATGGCTTTGTCTGCTTCTTGAACTGAAGCCACACTGATTCAGCTACACTCTCCCATGTACCTTTTAAGCTATCATCAGTCACCCACTAGGTGTCATGGGAAGACACTGGATTTACCCAAGGATCTTTTTTGTTTCTTTAGTATTTTATATCAGGCACCTTAATTCTGCTCACTTCCGGTCCATTACTCCACATCCTTGCTCGTCCTTGCAGCACTTCCCCAAGTGAAAATTTACAACATCAAACCAAAGCAAAACAAAGCAAGCAAATGAACAAACATAAACAAGAACCAAACCATCCTCCCCCGAAGCCTCTTGGCTTCTCTGCATTTCCTGCCTCTCTGACCTCTTCTTTCCTCCTGCTGGCACTGGGAGCAGGGTGTCACATCTATACCCTATTCTCTAGTCAGCTTTACCAGGAAATGTTCGTCACAAGAGAAACTGGTCTGGTTCGGGACCTCTGGTTTCTGCTACACCATCCTCATGGATCCTCACTGAAAGTCCCCTGGGATACCCCATGGCCACACTGAGTAAAGGACATCCCGCCAGTATCGTTCCACAGGACCAGTCCCTTCATGGGCTCCAGCAGGTTCTAGATGAGGCAGTTTTCAGGGTGGGCCAACTCAAGGCCTGACTCTGGGCCTGGTTGGTAGATCAGCTGGTCATTCCAGGCCACTGGGGCCACCTGCCTCAGGTGAGGAGCCAGTCAGCTACCTGCACCCATGTCATCAGGGCCTTCCTCACCTATGGTGAGGGGTGGAGCCATCTCTCCCAAATGCAAAGACAACTGTTCCTTGAGGGTCTGGGGCAGCTCTCCTGCTGTAGTGCCCAGTGAGAGGCAAGGCCATCAAAGGGCAGAGTGTCTCAGATGGCACTTCATCATTCATGGTTCCTATGGCCCCCTGAGGTGACAGAGGCCACTGATGTCAACACAGATCCCAGCTGTGGCAGGACCATGGACCCAGACATGGCAGCAGCCCAGGTCTAGATGTTACCATGGCTCTGGGTGGTGTTGAAGGCCATCCAGATTGGCCTGGTTCCAGAGGTCCCAAGGCACCAGCCCCAAGCCCTGGAACCAACATGGCCCTCAATTTACTCCAGTATCTTAACACAACAGTCACTCATCTATCTTAACTTAGTTTTAGATTGGTTCCTGAGATCCAAAGGGAGGTCTTCATATTTTGTAAGCAGACTCTTTAGCCATAGAACCATCTCTCATCCCCAGTTTCCAGTTTTAGGGTATTAGAGTCATCTTTACTTTTTTACAACAGGACTATTACATTAGCAGGGTTGAATAGTGGTACCCTCTGCAAAAGAGGAGGACATGCTGTGGTCCTGGCTCTCGAATTGGGACCTTCCTTTGGAGAGTGGGTTTTACGAGATGATGAATGCAATGAGGTCTTTGGGCTGGGTCTTATTCCTTGAGAAAAATGTCCTTACAAAAGGGAAGTTTATCCAGGTGGTGGTGGCTCATACCTTTAATCCCAGTACTTGGGAGGCAGAGGCAGAGGCAGAGGCAGGTAGATCTCTGTGAGTTTGAGGCCAGTCTGATCTACAGAGTGAGTTCTAGGACAGCCAGGGATACACAGAGAAACCAAAAGGGGGGTTTAAAGGGGACACTCACAGAAGGAAAGAGTAGAGAAAGTTGACCAGGGAGCACCAGATTGGCTGATGATGGAGGAGCAGAAGGAGCCGACTAGAACTGCGGCTTTCTTGGGCCCTGGAAGAGGCCACCCTGTGACTCCTCCATCTCCCTTTCCCCCTGTGGCTTCAGACAGTGCCTGCTGTGCAGCTGGTCTGTAGCCAGGGCTTTGTGTTGGCAGCTACAGCAGAGGAGCAGTGGAGCTGAGCTGTACTGAATAGGGCTGGGGAAGGGCTAGTGCAGGCCCCATGTGTGTGTAAGCCCTGGGGTAAATGCACAGTCATAGATCAGTAAATAAGGAGGATGCAGCAGGAGGCACACAGGCCAGGCTGATGACAAAGGTCTGGGGGTGAAAACAAATCAGTCCATACTTTATCATTTATTCATGGCCCTTAATTCTTCAAAAAATTCTTCCCCTTAGGTTCTCTTCTTTTATGATTTTGTGGAATATGTTTTCTGCAGCTTTGAACTGGGCTTCTTCGCCTTCTTCTATACCTATATTTGTTAGCTATTGTCTTTTCACGGTGTCCCAGATTTCCTGGGTGTTTTGTGTTAAGGATTTGTTGGATTTAAGATTTTCTTTGCTCGATGAATCTATTTCCTCTAGTTTATCTTCAGCACCTGAGATTCTCTCTTCCATCTCTTGTATTGTTGGTTATGCTTGCATCTACAGTTCCCGATCATTTAACCAGCTTTTCTATATCCTGGTTTCTATAACCAGCTTTTCTATATTCCTTCAGTTTGTGTTTTCACAGTTTGTGTTTTCACAGCTTTAACTGTTTAAATTGTTTCCTTCATGTGTTTAATTATATTTCCATGGTTTTCCTTGCTTTCTTTAAGAGATTTGTTGATTTCTTGCTTTTTTTTTTTTTTTTTTTTTTTTTTTTTGGTTTGTCTTTTCCTCTATCTCTTCTAGTTTTTATTTTATTTATTTTATTTTTTTTTTCTTGTTTTGTTTTTTCTTCCATTTCCTTAAGGGATATTCTCATATCCTCTTTGAGGGCCTCTATCATTTTCATGAAGTTGTTTTTAATGCCATTCTTTTCTGCTTCATCTGCTTTGGTATGTTCAGGTCTTATTGATATACTGTCCCTAGATTCTGGTTGTGCCATATTGGTCTTTCTATTGTTGAATGTGTTCTTGTAATGCCTTCTTCCCATCCATTCTTCTAGTGGGTGCAGGTGGGGTCTCCTCCCTTTCTACTCTTCTCCAGGTGTTGTTGGTGGGTCAGGACTTCAATATCAGCAACTCTAGATGGTTCCAGCTCTCTTGGAAGTCTCAAGCAGAGGGCCTAGAGGGTCCAAGATTGAGCTGAGGGCAAGATCCAGATGGTCCTGATTGTCAGGGTGGGACCACTCAAGCACAGATTGTATCAGGGTCAAGATTCAAAGCTGACTCAGGTAGTTCCAAGGGAAGGATGGGGGGAGGGGTGTTGAACCTGAGCTGGGCCCAAACTCACCTCAAGCAGAGGGCATAGGGTGCCCAAGATTGAGGTGAGGGCAAGCTCTGGAACGTTCCGAGTGGCAGTGCTGGTCCACTATGCACAAAGTCGAACCAGGAAGTTCCAAGGAGAGGTTGGGGGTATTGAATTTGAGCTGGCCAAACACTCACCTCTACTAATTTTTTCTGAGGCCTGCATCTTGACACTCATATCAACCAACTTTTTTAGGGCTAAGCAAGAATTACCAAACCAATAATGTTTATAATTGACATTATGTAAATTCCACCTAAGTGAATTGTCCTCATTCAATTTTTTTTCATTTTTAAACCATCAACTATGTAATCATACAGAGACCTAACTCCCTCCATCATATTTCCCATTTTTGAACAGGGGGAAAAAATCTCCTATTTTTAAAGTAACACCCCTTTAAGGATCCCCAAATATCTCACTCAATCTGGTAATGATGACAGAGATCTGTGACACACAGCATGTCTCAGCAGAGAATACAGACAGTGAACAACCTGGCTGGGGACAGCGGCCAATGACCTTGTGTCAGAAACCTGAGGAGGGGATCCAGAGAAAACCCATACCTACAGGGAGAAACAAACTAAAGGGCCAGCCATCTGCATGGGCTAATGTGCCCAATCAGCCAACTCTGGCAGGGTTTGGAACCCAAGCATCTGCGGTGTTTGCTATAGAGAGGCTCCACCAGAAAAATCAGACTGGATCAGAGGGCTTGGGCAAAAAGGGAAAGGCAGCAGGCAGTTCAGGGATAAGAAAATGTAATAATAATTTTAAAAAAAAGCATTTAGATTTGGAAAGGAGAAAAAAAAGTTTTCTCTTTTGCAGACAAAGTTTGTCTGGCCAGAAACTCTGACAGAATCAACAAGAAAACATCTTGAAGGGATAAGTGGCCATACCAATGCTACGAAGTTTAAAGATTCATATCAAAAAGGAGTCTCCCCATTCTATGGACATATGAAATAAATAAATTGAAAACATAAATGCTAGTAGCTCTATATTAAGTATTCAGACAAATTTCTAAATATGCACCCAGGACCACATGAGGAAAAGCACAACACTATGACTGAGTTGGAGAAAACGGTGTCAGGTTCACATCTATAGAAGACACAAGGTTATGAAGATGCCAGCTCTCCCCCCACCCTTTGCTATGTAGACAGACTCAGTGTAAAAGATTCCACTGCTGTGATTGTTAGAAGAACAGACACATAAGGACATGTAGTTGAACCCTTGGTCCAAAGTTGCTACAAGTGTTTGGCAAGGACTAGGAAGTACGGACTTGTTGGAGGAGGTGTATCATTGGGAGGGGCTTGGAACCTCCAAAAGCAATACAGATGCAACTGTGCCACTGCCTTCTGCCTCTTGCTTGTCCATCAAAAGTAAACTCTCAGCTACCAATTCAGCACGATGCTTGCTTGCCTACATGCTTGCTTGCTCCACACTATGATGGTCCTGGACCCACCGTCTAAAAATGTAAGCCCCAATACACTTCCCTCCAGAAGTTGCCTTGGTCATGGTGACTCTTCAGAGAAATAAAAAAGTAACTAAGACAGAAGGTAATACCAGAAGTGGGGTACTTGTGCCACAAAGCTAACCATGCTGGGTTTTTTAAGGAAAATGGAAGACTTTGGGATATTGGACTAGGAACGTGGCTGATGCAGTAAACAAGGCTGTAAGGGAAGTCTAGTGGGAGCTGGGAAGACAGTAGAGCTGAGAGCAATGTGAACTACAGAGATCCAGATCAAGAGAATCCAAAGGGAATGACATTAGCTCTGCTTATATTTTGGCAAAACCATGGGTGCTTTCTGTCCAAGTCCAAGGAGTCTGCATGAAGCTAAACTTAACAGCTTGTTAGTAATATTATAGATTTTACTAGGCAGAGATTTCAGGACAGTTTAATATGGACTCTGCTGTGTGGTTCTTAGGGGTCACTGTCATGCAGACCTACCTACAATGAAAAAGGGCAAGGAAGGCAAAAAGAAATATGAATGCACAGTTTGAGGAGGAAAAGCACACAAGAAATTTAATGTTGGAGGCTTGGTTTGTGTTGAAAAACATAAAGAGGAAAGATATAAAGGGAGAGGTCCCCTCAAGGCAAGACCCCACCCAGCTAATCCTGCACCTTGAAAGAAAAGCCCTACAGACTGACCTGTCCCTGAAGACCACACAAGTCAAAGCTCAAGCCAATACAATTCAAGAAAGCTCCCAGGTCCAGGTTTCATGCTAAGCAGGTTGCAGAACTTGGCAGCTTTGGTCATATGGCTGTGGCATCAGAGACATGGAGGAAACATGAGGAGAAAGCTGCTGAGGCCAGGCATATGCCGGGGTTGTGCCTGCATGGAGGTCTAGAGAGGCACTGTGTAAAGATGTGAGGTTAACGCCTGGATTTCATTGGAGACACCAAGATGTTGGAGATGAAGAGCTATGGGACTCCTGCCAAGGAGACCAGCTAACAGGGACTGGAACCAGCCCACAAGAAAGATGAGTGTTGCCGTCAGCAAAGCTGAAGGGAGTTGGGGAGATCTGAAAAGCCTTGTGATATCAGACATGGGGATACAGAGTTTAGAGTTTGCCCTGCTGGGTTTTGGTCTTGCTTTGGTCTAGTTTTTCCACACTATAATCTCTTTAGTTCCTTTTGGAATCTGTGATCTGTGACATTGAATGTTGAAACATGTACTTTGAGTGTTGCTTTTATATGAGGTTATACTTCCTAAATTGGGAGCACAGAAGTGGGTGGGGGGATAAAGGTAGGAGAAAGAGGAGGGGAGAAGAGAAGGGGGGAGGAGAAGAAGAGGGATCAGAAAGATTGAGTCAGGGGATGAATAGAGTAAGAAAAGAGATACCCTAATAGAAGGAGCCATTATAGGTTTAAAGAGAAATCTGGCACTAGGGAAATGTCCAGAGATCCACAAGGATAACCCCAACTAAGAATCTAAGCAATAGTGAAGAGGCTACCTTAAATACCCTTCCCCTATAAAGAGAATTATGACTACCTTAAATGTTATCCTAGAGCCTTCATCCAGTAGCTGATGGAAACAGAAGCAGAGACCCACAGCTAAGAACTGGGCTGAACTCCTGGAATCCAGTTTTAGAGAGGGAGGAGTGATGAGCAAAGAGTTCAAGACCAGGCTGGAGAAACCCACAGAAAGAGCTGAACTGAGCAAGTGGGAGCTCATGGACACCAGTCTAACAGTTGGGGAACCAGCATAGGACCAGACCAGTCCACCTGCACTTGAGTGTCAGCTAGGAGGCCTAGGCAGTCTATAAAGCCTCTGGCAGTGGAACCTGTATTTATCCCTAGTGTAAGAATGGACTTCAGGAGCCCATTCCCTATTGAGGGATACACAAATCTTAGATACAGGGGGAAGAACCTAGGCCAAATGACTTGACAAACTTAGATGATTCCTCATGGAAGGGCTCACCTTCCCTGGGGAGTGGATGGGGGATGTGATGGAGGATATATGGGGGGGGCATGGGAGGATGAAGAGAGAAATGGAATTGATATATAAAATAAGATTGTTTCTAAAAAGAAAAAAAAGGCTGCTTTAGAGAGGGAGAGAGAGAGAGAGGGAGAGAGAGAGAGAGAGAGAGAGAGAGAGAGAGAGAGAGAGAGAGACCGGGAGAGAGGGAGACAGAGAGGAAGAGAGATTTTGGCCTTTGAAATAGTGTTGACACTGTGAGAGACTATGGGGGCTTTTGAAGTCTAAGTGAATCTTGCTTTATGGTACTGCTGCAAGACTACAGAGGGCCAGAGAATGGAACAGGGTGTTTGAATAAAGCCCCATAAAATCATAGGAGTCCCTGGTCTCCAGTAGGTGGAACTGTTTAGAAGCATCAGAAGGGAAGGACTTTCGGAGGAGGAACATCACTGGGGACTTGGGGACTCAAACGCCCACTGGACATGGACAAGGCTCTCTGCAGTAGAACAAGCACAGGAAAGAGACAACACTAGCTCTGATGGAGTGTGCAGGGGGGGGGGTTAGAAACAGAGACACAAAAGGCTGTGGAGGATGGAGACCCTGGGAAGGCTGGAGGATGGGGAGGGATTGTTTTGTCACCTCTTACTACAACCCCTCCCCCACACTTAGGAGCCCTTTGTGACAGGAGATAGGAGCTCTGTGATGCAGGTCTGGGCTCAGCTGCCCTCTCCCAGAGAGAACTCTCAGAGTTCAGTTGCCTGAGAGCAACAGTGCAATTCAGATGGAGGATTTTCTCTCTGCTCTGGAAAACATCGATTCTTCATGGCTGATCCCAGCTTCACCACTTGGGCAATGGACATAATCTTTGCCTTCTTGTGTGGGCTGGGGCTCTTCCACCTCTTACTACTCCTTGTCCCCTTTAACTCACCCTCACCTCCACCAGCAGAAAACACCACCACCCAAAAGGTAAGAATGCCTTAGCTCCAAGCCAACACAATAGTTCCCTCTCTCCTTTTATAGGCTCCACTTTCCAAATCAAATAGGGAGGTGGCTGACAGAGATGCTCAGACAAGAGCAGGACCCCAGATCTGGCAGGTAGGGCAGAGGGGGGAGTGGGCTATAAGCCCCTGACCATGCATCCCTGGGAGAAGCCCTGGGACTATGTGGTCGGGGACAGTTGCGGACCTCTGAGAAAGGTAAGGTTCTGAGCATGGGTTCCTATGTCCCCCACGTCAAACATGCTTGCAGAGTCAGTGGAGCTGATGTGAGGTGGCCATGATGCAGGACACAAGGGGCCTCTGGTGTCAAGAACAACTGTTGGTAGTTCAGAGCTGAGCATCTGCTTCCTGAGCACAACAGTGACCAGTGACATCCATGGTGACTGTCACAGAGACAGTTCGAATTCCTGTTTGCCCATATTGTGGATCAGTGAATGGGGTTACAGGTGCTGTCTGTCTCTGTCAGGTGGTGAAGAGAGAACGCATCAAGGTCAGGAAGAAAACCAGGACTGTGAGAGGTAGGCTACTTCCTTCCCCTTCCAGGTGACTTCCTCACCAGCCAACCCCGCCCTCAGTAATGACTCCAAATGAGTTACAGAACCCGCAAGGATGCTTCTCCTTCGAAGGAACCAAGTACTGAAGACACTTCCCAGGTTCTGGGCTCAGAATGAAGCTATGGGGCAGCCAGGACTGGGTGTACCCTGGGAGCGATGGTGTGAGAGGAAGTGGTACCATTTTGCCTAGATCTGGAGACAAATGGGTTGATAAACTTCTGAGACATTTTCCTCTTTCAGGACACTGCCCCCCCTCCCCTCCACACGGAGATCAAGAAGCCATGGAGTTTCTTAGAAGTGGAAGCACCTGGTCCTGCCACACTTGTGCCTTGCTCTCGGTGCATTTGTTCATGCGGGATTGCTCAGAGCCTGAGCTCCCGTTTAACTTTTCATTTCTACTGAAGGAACATTTCATTCAGTCTGTGGTAAGATACCAGGTCCCGCCTTACCCCACCATAACCCAGTCTCCATTTCCAGCTTACAGAGGCTGCAGGAAGAAACCGAAGGAGGACAAGGTACTGATTTCCCTTCTGCACAGGTGAGCCATCTCCATTCCCTCTGGTCCTCACTCCTTGCCAGGTCTGTGATCACCCAGACCAGGGCATAAGGTTACCAAGGGGATAGGGGCCCTCGGGGTGAGTGGGACATGAGTACAGTGCTGGAGTTGAAGACAAAAGGGCTTTGTAAAAAGAAGAGTGTAGGACATTGGTTGTGATGGTCTGTGAGGGTTCTTCCCTACTCAGACTGCCCAGCCTCCTGGCCCCATGTTTCCTGGCTGCAATGATATCTCCTGTCTCCCACAGCATACTACAGAGGCTTGTCAATACCATCAGCTTTTGCAGGCTCTTAAGACAAAATGCTTCAGGTGAAGAGTCCAACCCAGAAGCTGCCAAAGCCCACCTGCCACCTGGGCAGCCCACAGAGGAGTCTGTGGCCACCAAGCCCCTAGTGGCTTCCTCGGCTCCACTCCAGGAACACCTGATGCCCCAAAATTCTAAAATCTTGTCACCTGTCCTGCTGGATTCCTCAGCTTCTACTGAGTCACAGTTGTCCATGAGTGACTCTCAAGCACCAGAGACCTTGACTCCTGGGAGACACCATTCACCACCACCCCCACCAGGGTTGCCTTCCCTCCCATCTCATCCTCCTGACCCTGTGGCCCGTCCTCCATGCACTCCAGATGCCAGCACAATGTCCCCTCAGTGTGAGGGGAAAGCGCAGTGGAACTCACAGAGCATACCTTTGCCAGATTTGCCTTCTCCCACCCCAACACCCCTAGGCCTTGACCAGTCACACGTGCCAAACTCACCCATTCCAGGATCTAATGACTGTAGCAGGCCTACCTCAACTACCCCAAGCCTAAACAACTCATGCAGGCCTACCTCAACAAACCCAGGCCTTGAACAACAAAGCTGGTCTATCTCAACAAACCCAGATCTTGAATATTCTGGAAGGCCTACCAAAACCAAGTCAGACCTTGCCAACTCAAGCAGGCCTACACAAACCACACAAGGCTTTGACCAAACCAGCAGGCCTATCTCAAGCCCTTCCTGGTTCCAGGTAGCTGCTAAAGCCTGGTGCCACTCCAACTCATCTTATGGAGATTCCATGCAAGACCATCTTTCTTTCAGCCATGAAGAGGCCTCCTTCTGCACAGGCCCCACATCCAGGCAGATAGAGGCTGGCGAGCCCTTTTTTATCAACCCTGAGCTAGAACTTCAGAATAAAAAGAGAGCCGAGCTCGAAGTTAACAATGGGAAAGAAAAATTTGGCCATACTTTGGGCCCCATGGAAAGTATCCTGGAGTCTTGGATCAGCAGGCATACCACCTCACAGCCGTTTTGGAGCAGAAACGAAAAATCAGAGAAGTTTGAAGGTCACCAGCACTCATTCTGCCAGAAGGCCTTGGGTGATCATTTACCCATGAAATACAGCCAGCTTTTCTGGGGCCTCCCCTTTCTCCACAGTGAGTCCCTTGTGGCTGCCGTCTATATGCCAGAGTCATTGCAGGATGTCCCCTCCATCTTATTCAATGTACTATCTACATACATCCCAATACACAGTCATTCTAAGGTACCTACACAGATGTTCTCCCCAGAGCCCTTGCTTCATCATTCAGTCAAACCCAAAACTTTGATTCAGAAGTTAACCTCGCCTCAAGCTCTAGTCCTGCCT
Organism: Phodopus roborovskii; assembly: GCF_943737965.1. Taxonomy (NCBI): domain Eukaryota; kingdom Metazoa; phylum Chordata; class Mammalia; order Rodentia; family Cricetidae; genus Phodopus; species Phodopus roborovskii. The sequence goes on from NW_026125397.1 coordinate 14,064,854, forward strand.
GAAATTCAAACCCAGGCCCGTGACCCATCCTCCCTCCCAAAGCCACCAAGCCATTCACCTCTAATCATGGATTATGGGACTTGTACTACATCATCAACGTCTCAATTTACTGTCCCACCTGCTGTTCAATACCTAGAGCTCCACCTTTTAAAGAAGCAACAGGAAAGTAGAAGCGAATTACCAGCCATGGTGAAAAAGTCCCAGGAAGCATGTAATCCACGCACTTCAAACAGTTGGATGGCCAAGGGTCATGAGTCTGTGGTCCACCTCCCGGGGGAATTCATTAACCCCAAGCTCCGGGAGCAGCTGGAAGAGCATTTAAAAAGGAGCTTCATACAACACCAGGGACAATGGCCTCAAAAGGTCCAGCTATCTCTGGACCTGATGAAGTCACAGGACAAACTGGCAAGGATGAGTGAGGCAAAAGTTAATCGTGGACCTTCAAGTCCCTCATCACTGGGAAATGAAAGCATCCAGCATCCCTCAAGTGTTCCATCAGAGGGTACAGAGATATTCCAGTCTTGGAGAGGTCCAGGCAAGGATGTGACAAAATGCCTGGGAAGAGCTGAGAGAGATCATTACTGGAGACCAGAAGGTCACCGAGGCAAACAGGAGGAAACTTACCACATGAGATCCCCAAGAAGAGATTCACAAACTGTTTCCCCGATAGATCCAGGAAAAAGGCAGCTAGAAGAAACACTGAAAAGCTACTCAAGCAGCAAATGGAGATGTACCAAAGAAAGTAAGCTGCCCGTGGACATTTATCAAGGAGTAAGTGTTGACCATGCTGTGGTCCCTCATGACAACTCAAACACAAATATGAACACGTGGAAAAAATCATCTATGATTGATGTGACCATCTGCAATAAAACCTCTGAGGCTTTCTTCCTAGACGCCAACACTCAAAAGGTGCTGGAAACACACCTTACAAGACGCCTGGCAAGGCACAGATGGGGCCTGCCCCTCAGAGGCCTCAAGACCATACATATGTTCAATGAGAACAAAGCTACACCTTCACCCTCCAATTCCTCTTTGTCCTCCTGGCGCTCTAGGGAAATGTGTACTGACATAAAGGCCAGTGTCCTGGCAGAACCTTTTCAGAAAGACCCAGAGAAGAAAGTGATGGAAAACACCAGCACTGTGCAATCTTCTTCCACACCGAAGCCTCCTCCTGCTCTCCAGGTGCAATTTCTAAAAGAGCCTCCATCTTGTAACAACTCTGGACCCTCTGAGGCCACTAAAAAAGTCCTGGAGGATGACTTGACCTCCGTTTCTACCCATTATAGTCTCGTGGGCAGAGCCTGGCACCGTGATAAAGTCCTTAGACCTTGGACACACAACCTAGAGCCAATTCCAGGCCCAGTCAAGGGTGGTTATGAACCACAGAAGAGTAAGGGTGTGACATTTAGAGAAATGCACGAAGAGGTATTAGTTCGGGAGTTCAGTGTGGCATCCCAGTCAACAAGTATCAGGGAGACCGGGCATCTGGAAGAGACAGAAGAGGAAGAATCCTCTGACTGGGCATATAACACAGACACTGGGGAGATGACAAAGTCTCCAATCAACAGTGACTCTCTGGACACCAGTGAGAGTCCATCCCATTCCAGACCCATTGCTCAGGGTCCAGAAGACTCTGGCTTGAGAACACCTCACTGCCTGGCCCCTGGTGTTGTCCTGCAGGATTGTGCCACTGGAACATTTCTTCAAGACTGTGCTCCTGAGGTTCTGCTTGCTGCAGATATATTGGCCTCGAGGGCCTCTCAGTCCTGCTTCAAGACTATGCCCCCTCCAAGCAAATCAACCTCCCAGGACAGGAACCCTTTTTCCTGCAGAGAAAATCTCACCAAGATCTCCAAACCTAAGGAACCGTGGACTAGCCATATCTTTGGTCCAAATGACAAAAAGAACTATGGAAGTCCCCAGCAGAAAGTACAGCTTTCAGGGACAAGGCCAGTCCAATCATATGGGCCAGATAACCATGAAAAGAAGGTTGGGGACAAGATAAAAAATGCCATTGTTTCAATTTGGACAACCAAAGACAAAGGACAGGGGGACTTACTGCAAAAAGTCAAGGCCTTCTCAGGCACCTGCCAAAGCCGAGCGTCAGGCTTGAACAGATTTTTCAGGGCCCAACAGGTCACTGAAGCTCAAGAACTCATGACCCCTGCTAAAAGAGTTCTGGCAGGGAAATTGGGGACTCGCCATGTTCATGCTTCCTCACAGAAGAATGAGCATCCAAACCCACCCCATACTCCAGTGAGGAGGCAGGTCTGCTGTGACAGAATTCCCACTGCACAGCCAAAAACAGCACAGGGTAACACTGGCTGTGTTCAAGCCAACCTCAAGGGACACAGCCCTAACAAATGGATGTGCTACACTAACAACCAGACCCAGGTGTCCAGAGCCAGCCAATATCAGCACAGGGCACAGACACTTCTTGTTCCAAGTAGACCAATCCACTGTCCTAGGCACTGCCCCTGTAGGAGTAAAAACTCCGGAAGAGCAAGTGCTTTCCCGTATCCAAAGTAATTAAACTTTTAGACATTACTTTCTCTGTGTATGTTTTATCTGGAGTTTGTGTCTGTAGTGCTGGGCCACAGAGAAATGGCTGTCTGGTAAACATTAGTACTGCTTGTGAAATTATGGCTCCACAAACAGGGGACATTAGACATTAGATGTCTCACCATCTCCTAGGTCCATCCTTGTAGTTACTATTAATTATACTGTAATTATGGAAACCGAATCCTTTATGATCTTTTGGGGTAGTGGTGGGGTGTGCTAACTCAACCCTACAAGACACAAAGAGAAAGACTTTAGGATTGGGGGTGCTAAGTCAACCTTGACAAACACAAACAGGAAGTCTGTAGGATTAGGGGGTGCTAAGTCAACCACATGAAACCCTTCAGCAAGGGCCAGATCACCTTGTCTGTCTTCTCATTTTCTGTCACCTGACATTTGTGTAGCTGTGTACAGAGGCACTGGAGTACCAGCCACGGTCTTCACAGGTCATGAAGCAGGTACAATAAATAAATAATGACAGTTGTGTGGCATCCTAAAGTTCAAATCAGGGGACACTGGCATCTACATACAGATCCCCAGAAATGCACCCAGAACTCCACAGGCATGCACACAGACACCCACACACACACTCCTCTACATATACGAAGACCCTCACAGAGAGAGATCACCCACAGACTTTCAGACACACTCTCACAGAAACCAGAGAGATCTACACTGAAGCTCTGACAAAGACCCCTAAAGAGACTTGAATATGCACAGATCTTACAACAGGCACAAGTAACAAACTTCAGAGTCCACACAGAGATTTCAAGGAGATTTTTGATAGAGACGTAAGGGAGCCCTCAGAAACTTCTCACAGCCCTAAGATAGCGATGTCACTTGGTGGCCTCAGGATGCCACAGAGCAGTGCCTCACACTGATATCCAGACCTCACATAGCACCCGCAGAATATACAAACCTCCCCCACCCAAAGACCTCTCACGTCACAGGGAGACAATGTCAACTCCCAGGGACCCCACCTCATCCTTTGGAGTTCCACAAAGAACAGATTTACCATGGAAAGACTATCACAAAACTCACACACTCAGTCACCAGGTCAGATAGCAGGGAGATGTCAGCAGGACCTCATCAGCACCACATGAAAGGTCTCAGATGAGGACTCAAGAGGGACAGTGGGATGCATTGTTTGGGTCTGGATTTTATAGTGAGTCATGCCATGGATAGGCAGATGGACAATAGCCTGATAGAGGCTCTGAGGAGAGTGAAGGGTCCGCACCAGACATGCCATAATGGTGGTGTGGGAGGGCACTGAGGAGCAGGTTTCTATGCAGGCATAGGGAGGTCTCTTATTCTTTTTTTGACTATGATAGAGGGGTCACAATCCAAGCTCACAGCCAGGCTCATTCTCAGGCAGGAGGATGGGAAAGGCGCACAGAGCATGATGTGTGCCCATCAATAGCCCTGTGCTATAAACTCACTGTTCATCTGAGTAACCCTGGCACATGGACTCTGTTAGCTGGATGTTCACAGACTATAGACAGAGTGCTTCTCACTACCTGGGAGAGGGGAAGGGCTCTGTGGTTGCTGTGGCCTGAGCAGCATTTGGATTCTTATATCACAAAAACCCTCACATGTTTTACAAGCTGGATTGACACTCAACAGCAAGAGGCAGTCATCATCCCTATATAAAAACATACATGTATACACACATAGATACCCAGATAGACACACAGACACATAGACATACATGCTACAGACACATGCACATACACACCAATTTCTTTGTAACAGAGGAACACTGACAGTTGTCCATGACTATGCAGTGAGTTTCTGAGTGACAGCATGAAGCCAGGCTATCCACTAGAGTGGGTGGATAGAGACAGAAGGCAGGAGCAGCCAAAGATGGCTGGACAGAGCCTGAGGATGTAAGACAGGACTTGGAAAAGCTGGAGCACAGGGCACCTAGACTGGTGCTAGGGGATGTGCAGTTCTCCAACGTGCTGTGTTGTGCCAGAGAATTAATAGGACACAGCAATAGCAGTGTCCCTGCCACCGTAAATCATGCAAGAGACAACAGACACACGGAGCACCAGTCTGTCCGTCCTACCCAACAGCTGAGGCCACTCATTACCTGTCTTCTCTTTCAGTACAGTGTCTATCCCCAATCTCACAAAGGAGACAGAACTTTCACAACGTAGGAGACACACATCTCCTTAGGGAGCAAAAGGAAAGATCTAGAACAATGTGAGATTATTTCCCATGGAACCAAAAGTCAGCCTGAAGATTTTTTTTCTTTTTTTTAGAAAAAGAACACTCATGACCAACTTCACTTTGCTAGGAGTGGCCTGGACTGCCCAGTACACAGCATACACTGCTGCCCTCGGTGTTGATGACATCAACCACGTGTACCTGGGTCATCCCTGGGGATCTGTTGCTGATTTTCCTTCTCTTTAGCACAGTGCACACTATACATCATGCACCTTCTAGAACAAGGCCTTGTCTTTATGACAGCGGCAAATGGCTGGTCCACTTGTATTGGAAACTGCATGAACTGAGGCTTTGTTTTTGTGGCTGCTGTGTAGGCAAAGGACCCAGAGCCATAAGAATCCTAACTGCAGTGCTGCTAAGTGTGGTGTAGACCCATGTTATTCTGACTGCAAACCACAATACTTACCCTTGTAGAGATTTATGGATGTGTTGGCATTTTTTCTTTAAAACTGCAAAAATGCCTGCCCCGAAAAAGTTTGATGTCCTCAGCAAGTTTGGATATTGGTTTTGTATCAAGGACTCTTGATTTCTAAAGGAATTCAGTCTAATGAATAATTCACTTAAGCTAATTCTTCTAGAAAGCAAGTTGGTACAACAGTTAATAGAACCAGCTGTTACAAGGCTATACCTGGATTTTCCTCCATGATGTGGAGAACCTTGATGGCAGTGGCAGCTAGTAGGAGAGGTAAGGAAGCTGAAAAACAGTATCCTTGGCCAGAAAGCCCCTAAGGAGAAACAAAGAAACCTTCATTTTCTAGAGAGACATCTGGTAGACACTGCATTCTCACAGGCATCTGAACAGCAGGGAAGACATGAGGACAGCTGAGGGACAACAGAACAAGCTCAAAATGCTTTCTTAAGAGATAAAGGCTTTATGTGTCTGTAAACACTTTGAGCTACCTGAAGAGACACCAATGTTCAGAAGGGAACAAAGAAATTTTATGCGGTTGTTGATTACAAAACCAGTGTAGAAATGACACCAACAAAACAAAGCAAGGCAATAACAAAAACGATGATCAACAAAGCAGACAAACTATACCTCATGAAAATTTAACAACTTTTTTGGTGTGTGTGTGTGTGTGTGTGTGTGTGTGTGACGGTCTCACTGTGTGACCATGGCTGCCCTGGAGTCCTTATATAGACCAAATTCACTCACATCCACCTGCTTCTGCTTCCCATATACTGGGATTAAAAGAAATGTGTCAGGCTGGAGAGATGGCTGAGCGGTTAAGAGCACTGACTGCTCTTCTAGAGGTAATTAGTTCAATTCCCAGCACCCACTTGGTGGCTCACAAGCATCTGTAATAGGATCAGATGCTCTCTTCTGTCATGCAAGAAACTGTCACTGAAAGTTTTCTGTTCCAGCTTGGCCTGGCAGCCATAGCCCCAAATAAACACAGAGATGCTATATTAATTATTAACCTGTTGGTTGATGACTAGGGCTTCTTGGCAAGTGATGTCTTAATTGTAACATATTTCTATCAAGCTATGTATTGTTCCATGGCTGTGGCTTACCCAGAAATATCCTGACATGTTACTACTTGGGCAGGCTGGCAACTCAGTGTGGTGGGCCAACTCTGCCTACATTTCCCAGATTTCTCCTTGTCTCCGAGACCTGTCTATCTTCCTGTCTCATTGACTGAACAGCGTTTTAGTCATTAACCAATAAGAGAAACATATATACAGAAAGACAACCCCCATAGGGCTCCTCTTCCTCACTCCCGCTTTCCCTTTCTTGTAACTACAGCAACTCTAACAGGGTTCAGAAAACACAGATTCGTAAATGACACACAAGACTGAAGCAATGGAGAAGTGCCATTCTCTGCTTCTAAAAGCCCAGTGACCACTAGGTCTCCCTGAGGATGTTTGCAAGCTCCATTCCGAACAGGAGCTGGGCAACCCCTCGGATGCTCTCTCTACTACCCAGGCCTGGCTTCCCGGCTTCTCTGTCTGCCAGGAACACGGAGCCACCAGGCACTCTGCCCTGCATGCTCCAAGTCCAGATTTTGATTCTGTCAGATGCAGTAGTATGAAATAATATCCTCCTCGATGACCACGCCTGTCTCATATCATTTCTGTTGTCGTGTTACACTCCAGTATTATGTGCTACTCACCTTCACTTGAGTGTTGGCCAGCAACCCAAGAAAATTAAAGGAGGCAAAGTTTACACATTCTTTCCCATTCACCATGATGTTGTGGGTTGGCGGTCTGGGGAGAGACAGAGAGTGGTTCACGTCGGCACCCACGGAGCACTCGAGAACAGGCACAGCACCACTATGCAGTCATCCCTCCCGATCCGCTCTCCACCCGTTTCCTGCATATTTCTTCATAAACTAGAGATGGCAGATTAGAAGTCAAACATCTCCCCATTAGGTCTGTTCTTTAACAAGCTCCCTGTACAACTTAAAAACGGAATAAGGTGGCAGAGGGTTGTGGGAAAGACAGCAGATGGCTGGGGTTTGGTTTTCAGCACAGACATGGCAGCTCACACTGCTTGTAGCAATAGCACCAGGAAATTCGATGTCCTCTTCTGGCATTCACATGCACTGGACACACGTAGTTCTCACTTACATACTGAACACATACATTCAGTGAGGCAAAAAGTCATACAAATAAATTAAAAATAAATCTAAAAATTTGTTTTAAAAAGAGTTAAAGGAATGATAAATCTTGGATATAATAAGTTGCATAAGGAGAAAGTAGCTAAATAAAATGTCTAAAAACAACAACAAAAAAAGACAAGCAGGGAAGAAATATAAAATGATTAAGATCAAAGGCATGAATAGGCAAAGTGAGTTATGATCTGAGTCAAAGTGTTTTTAAACATTTTCTACACAGCCCTCTGCAATCACAACTCATTTCTGAGTTAATGTTAAGATGTTCTTTGAAAGGATTCCTCTATGTCCTCTTTTCTCTCCTCAAGGAAGAATAAGGGTAGCCAGCCATACAGGACCCAGATGTGCTGAGATGAGACGGAGATTCCTAGGCAAGCATAGAGCCCTTTGTTGATGGAAGGAAACAACACAACTTGACAGAAGAGACATATGCTTGCTTCCTCACTCTTGTCCAGGTGAGGAAAGGGTTTGTGCCCTGGACCGCGGCTCCAGTTACTGCTGGCCATGTCTGTGGCGAGGCTGAAAGGCCTGGGACTCTGCTCTCACAGACACTGTTTATTTATTTTTATACAGAAATGGTAACTCAGGAGAGTAGTGGTACAGAATTCTGGAAAGACAGCGAAGAGACAACCTGAAATAAAGCAAACATTTGTTTTGTTATAAAGTAGTAAAAAGATATGTCAAAATATTAGTACTGTAAAACATGGCTATTTTTTTTTTTTTATTAAGCGACACTTTTCCAAACTCTCCTTCTCTCCTCCCTCTTCCATTCCACCCCCTGACAACCACACTCTCAATTTACTCAGGAAATCTTGTCTTTTCCCCCTTCCTAGGTGGATCCATGCATGTCTCTCATAGGGTCCTCTTTGTTACCTAGGTTCTCTAGGATTATAACCTGTAAGCTGGCTGCCCTTTGCTTTATGTCTAATATCCACTTATGAGTGAGTGCATATTTTATTTGTCTTTCAGGGTCTGGGTTCCTTCACTCAGGATGACCCTCTCTAGTTCCATCCATTTGCCTGCAAATTTCATGATGGCTTTTTTTTTCCTGTTGAGTAGTACTCCATTGTATATCTGTATCACCATTTTCTTATCCATTCTTCATTTGAGAGGCATCTAGGTTGTTTCCAGTTTCTGGCTATTAAAAATAATGCTGCTACAAACATAGTTGAACAAATGTCCTAGTGGTATGAGTGTGCATCCTTTAGGTATATGACAAAAATTAGTATTGCTGGGTCTTGAGATAAACCGATTCCAAATTTTTTGAGAAAGAGGCATACTGATTGCCAAAGTAGTTGTACAAGGTTGACTTCCACCAGCAATGTCATAGTGTTTCCCCTTTTTCACATTCTCTCTAACATAAGCTGTCATCTGTGGTTTTGATCTTGGCAATTCTGACAGGTATAATATGGTATCTTAGCATAGTTTAGTATTGCATTGTCTGATGATTATGGATGTTGGTCATTTTAAGTGCCTTTAGGTCACTTTATATTCCTCTGTTGAAGAATACAAGAGATGGAAGAGAGAATCTCAGGTGCTGTAAATAAACTAGAGGAAATAGACTCATCGACCAAAGAAAATCTTAAATCCAACAAAGCCTTAACACAAAACATCCAGGAAATGTGGGACACCGTGAAAAGGCCAAACCTAAGAATAATAGGCATAGAAGAAGGCAAAGAAGCCCACCTCAAAGGTGCAGAAAAAATATTCAACAAAATAATTGAAGAAAACTTCCTTCCCCAATCTGAAGGACATGCCCATGAAAGTACAAGAAGCATACAAAACACCAAATAGACTGGACCAAAGGAAAAGACCTCTCGACACATAATAATCAAAACATCTGACATACAGAATAAAGAAAGTATTAAGAGAAGCAAAGGAAAAAGGCCAGGTAACATATAAAGGTAGACCTATCAAAATTACACCTGACATCTCCATGGAAACTCTCAAGGCCAGAAGGTCCTGGATAGATGTTCTACAAGTACTATGAGTCCATGGATGCCAGCCCATGATACTATACCCAGCAAAACTCTCAATCACTATAGATGCAGAAAACAATATATTTAATGACAAAGCCATATTTTCACAATATGTAACTACAAATCCAGATGTACAGAAAGTTCTGGAAGGAAAACTACAACCCAAGAAAGTTAACTATACTCACCAAGACATAGTCAATAGATAACCCACTTCACCAAAACCCAAGAGTAAAGAAGAGCAAATATATTCACAATACCACCACCAAAAACAAATCTAAAATATACAAGCATTAACAATCAATGATCCTTACTTTCCCTCAACATTAATAGTCTTAACTTGCCTATAAAAAGACACAGACTAACAGAATGGATACAAAGACAGAATCCATCTTTCTACTGCATACAAGAAACACATCTAAGCTATAAAGATAGACATTGCCTCAGGGTAAAGGGTTGGGAAAAGAACTTCCAATCAAATGGACCCAAGAAGCAAGCAGGTGTGGCTATCCTAATATCTAACAAGTTAAACTTCAAACCAAAATTAATCAAAAAAGATGAAGACGGTCATTTCTTATTCATTACAGGAGAAATCCATCAGCACAAAGTCTCAATTCTGAACATCTATGCCCCAAATACAAAGGCACCCACATTCATAAAAATAATGCTACTAAAACTCAAAGTTCACGTAAAACCTCACACACTCACAGGGGGAGACTTCAACATTTCACTCTCAACACTACACAGGACCACCAGACAGAAACTTAACAAGAAACAAAAGGACTAACAGAAGTTATGCCTCAATAGGGTTTAATAGAAATCTATAGAATATAGAACATTTCATCCAAAGACAAAAGAATATACCTTCTTCTCTGCCCCACATGGAACCTTCTCTAAAACTGACCACAAACTAGGCGACATAACAAACCTCAACAGATACAAAAAAAAATGGTATCTTATTAGACTACCATGCTTCAAAGTTAGTATTCAACAACAACACAGATCACAGACACCCTACAAATTCATGGAAACTGAACAATGTGCAATTGCACCATTCCTGGGTCAAAGAAGAAATAAAGAAAGAAATTAAGGACTTCCTAAAATTCAATGAGAATGAGGATACAACATACCTGAACATATGGGACACCTTGAAAGCAGTGCTAGCAGGGAAGTTCATTGCACTAAGTGCCCATATGAAGAAAACAGGATAGTCACATTAGAGAACTAACAGCACATTAGAGAATCAACAGCACAACAGCCTTAGGAAAAAAGAAGGAAACTCACCCGGGAGGAGTGGATGCCAGGAAATAGTTAATTTGAGGGCTGAAACCAATAAAGTAGAAACCAGGAAAAATCAATGCAACAAAGAGTTGGTTTTTCGAGAAAATAAAAAAGATAGAAAAACCCTTATCTAAAAAAAAAACAAAAAGCAGAGAGAGAACATGCAAATTAACAAAATCAGAAACAAAAAGGGGGACATAACAACGAACACTGAGGAAATCCAGACAATTTTCAGGTCATACTTTGAAACTTTGTACTCCACAAAATTTGAAAATTCAAGGGAAATGGACAAATTTCTAGATACCTCTCACCAAAATTAAATCAAGAACAGATAAACAACTTAAATAAACCTAAGCCCCAAATGAAATAGAAGCAGTCATCAAAAGCCTTCCAATCAAAAAAAGCTCAGGGCCAGATAGCTTCAGTGCAGAATTCTACCAGAAATTCAAGGAAGAGCTAATACCAATACTCCTCAAATTGTTCCACACAATAGAAACAGAAGGTCCATTACCAAACTCTTTCTATGAGGCCACAATCACCTTGGTACACAAGCCATACAAAGACACAACTAAGAAGGAAAACTACAGACCAATTTCCCTCATGAACAATGGTGCAAAAATAATCAATAAAATACTAGCAAACCAAATCCAAGAATACATCAGTGAAAACATCCACCATGACCAAGTAGGCTTCTTCCCTGGGTTGCAGGGATGGTTTAACATATGAAAATCTATCAACATGATCCACCATATAAACAAAATGAATAAGAAAAACCACATGATCATCTCCCTAGATGCTGAAAAAGCTTTCGACAAAATTCAACACCCTTTCATGATAAAAGGTCTTGGAGAGGTCAGGGATAACAGGAACATATCTAAATATAATAAAAGAAATATACAGTAAACCAACAGCCAACATCAAACTGAATAGAGAGAAGCTTAAGGTGATTCCTCTAAAATCAGGAAAAAGACAAGGCTGCCCTCTCTCTCCATATCTCTTCAATATTGTACTTGAAGTTCTAGCTAAATCAATAAGACAACAAAAGGAGATCAAGGGGATATGAATGGGAAAGGAAGAAGTCAAACTGTCACTATTTGCAGATGATATGATAGTTTACATAAGCAACCCAATACACTCTACCAGGGAACTCCTACAGCTGATAAACAACTTCAGGAAACTAACAGGATACAGTATTACTCAAAAAAAAAAAAATAAGTATCCCTACTATATACAGATGACAAAGAGGCTGAGAAAGAAATCGGAAAAACACCACCTTTTACAATAGCCATGAACAACAGAAGGTATCTTGAGGTAATGCTTACCAAACTAGTGAAAGACCTATATAATAAGAACTTTGTGTCTTTAAAGAAAGAAATAAGATGCCAGAAAATGGAAAGATCTCCTATGCTCTTGGATAGGTATGATAAACATAGTAAAAAATAGTAATCTTGCCAAAAGCAATCTACAGATTCAATGCAATCCCCATTAAAATCCCACCACAATTCTTCACTGACCTTGAAAGGATAATAATCAACTTTATATGGAAAAACAAAAGACCCAGGATAGCCCAAACAACCCTATACAATAAAAGAACTTCAGGAGGCATCACCACTCCTGACTTTAAGCTCTACTACAGAGCTATAGTTCTGAAAACAGCCTGGTATTGGCATAAAAATAGACAAGTAGACCAATGGAATCGAATTGAAAATCCTGATATTAACCCACACACCTACGAACACCTGATTTTCAACAAAACAGCTAAAATTTTACAATGAGGTAAGGACAGCATCTTCAACAAATGGTGCTGGCACAACTGGATGATTGTGTGTAGAAGACTGCAGATAGACCCATGTCTATCACCACGCACAAAACTCTAGTCCAAATGGATCAAAGACTTCAACATTAATCCAGATACACTGAACCTCTTAGAAGAGAAAGTGGGAGATACCCTTGAACAAATTGGTGCAGGAGACCGCTTCCTGAACATAACTCCAGTAGCACAGACACTGAGATAGACAATCAATAAATGGGACCTCTTCAAACTTAGAAGCAAAGGACACAGTTGACAAGACCAAATGACAGCTCACAGACTGGGAAAAGATCTTCACCAATCCTACATCTGACAGAGGGCTGATCTCCAAAATATACAAAGAACTCAATAAACTAGTCAACAAAACACCAAATAACCCTATTAAAAATGGGGTACAGAACTGAATAGAGAACTCTCAGTACAGGAAATCAAAAAGGCAGAAAGACACTTAAGAAGGTGGTTAACATCCTTAGCTATCACGGAAATGCAAATCAAAACAACTCTGAGATACCATCTTACTCTTGCCAAATTGGCTAAAATTAGAAAAATCAATGACAACTTATGCTGGAGAGGATGTGGAGAAAGGGGAACACTCCTCCACTGCTGATGGAGATCAGTATGGCTGTTCTTCAGGAAAATGGGAATAAGTCTACCACAGGAACCAGCAATCCCCCTCTTAGGCATATACCCAAATGATCCACATCCATACAACTATGTTCATAGCTGCATTATTTGTAATAGCAAGAACCTGGAAGCAACCTATATGCCCCCAACTGAAAAATGGATAAAGAAGATGTGGCACATGGAATCTTGAAATTCACAGGCAAGTGGATGGAACTTGAAGAAACCATCCTAAATTAGATAACCCAGTCACAAAAAGAGAAACATGGTATATACTCATTCATATATGGATTTTAGACATAGAGCAAAGGATCAGCAGTCTAAAATTCACACTGCCAGAGGAACTAGGATGCAAGGAGGAACCTATGAGATTCATACAAGTTTCCTCACAGAAGGGGAAAGGAAGAAGATCTCTTGAGCATATTGGGAGTGGGTTTTGGAGCAGTGAGTGGAGGAAGGGGAGGAGAGGAGAACATGTAAGACTAGGAAAACTGAGTGTCAGGGGACGAATAGATGAGAGAGAGAGAGAGAGAGAGAGAGAGAGAGAGAGAGAGAGAGAGAGAGCATAATAGAGGGAGGCATTACAGGTTTGAAGAGAAAACTGACTCTACAGGACTCTAAAGAAATGTCCAGAGACCTACAAAGATGACCCCAACTAACAATCTGAGCAACAGTGGAAAGGCTACCTTAAATGCCCTTCCCTGATAATGAGATTGATAACTAAGTTATATGCCATCCTAGAGCCCTCATCTAGTAGCTGATGGAAACAGAAGCAAATACCCACAGCTAAACACTGAGCCAAACTCCTGGAATTCAGTTCCGGAGAGGAAGTAGTAATAAGCAAAAGATCAAGACCAGGCTACAGAAACCCACAGAAACAGCTGACCTGAACAAGGGGGAGCTAATGGACCCCCAGACTATTAGCTGGAAAACCAGTGTTAGACTGACTCAGACCCCCTGAACATGGGTCTCGGTTAGAAGGCCTAGGCAGTCTAAGGGACCTCTGACAGTGGAACCAGGATGTATCTCTGGTTCACGAAAGGACTTTGGAAGCACATTCCCCATGAAAAGGGATACTCCCTTAGCCTAGAGACAGGAGGGATGTATTGACAGATTTTGTTGTTCCCTCCTGGAAGGCATCTCCCTCTTTGTGGAGTGGAGGCATGGGGGAAAAAAAAGAAAAAAAGGAAACAAAATTTATGCCTAAAATACAGATTTTTGACATCCAAAGGGATCTATAGTCCAAAAGGACTATAAAACAAATAGCATGAGTAGAAAGGAGGCATAAAATGGGTGGTTGGTTCATGTCAGGTTTTACTATATTGGCATTGCTTTCTCAAAATGAAAAATATGAAGTCCATGAAAAATATTTTAAAATTTATTGTAAATTACTACAAAGTTGTTAGTAGGTAGCTATGAAAAGGATACAAATAGAAAAAAATTAAAGAGAGGGCAGACTTTCTAGTTATTGGAGGTGTCTAGCTACCTTCTTGGGGAGGAAAGTTAAGCACAGAGAAAAACATGAATACAATGCATTCTAAGTATTTTCAGATATTTTGATAATTACCTCCTTGCAGTCTCAATTAATCAGAGATATTGGATGACTACCAAATCTAAAATTTAAAAAGTGCACAGTTAATATTTGTACTTCCTTAAACACATTCAATTATCTCTAGTGTTTTGCTACTTAAAGCAAATGCTGTTTAAACATATTTAAATTATTAAGTGACTAAAACCAGCTATGATAATATGTTTTAAAATACTTTGCCACAGAAAATTGCATTTGTGTACTTTTTAATAAATAAGTCATGTGAAGTCACAATCTGCATTTTAGAAAATAGTTTAAATGTTCAATATTCACTGATTTGGCTAATATATGTATCAATATTAAGATATCAATCCATTAAAATGCTAATACCTCCCTGCTTCCTGATAACGAATGCTTCGTTATAACTATAGCAGGCATCTGTCCTGTTAGTAAATTTTATGAAAAAAGAAATTGCTGCTGTCCTTCATCTTTCCATTATGAAAACCATTATTTGAAAAAGAATAACTTTTGATTGGTTTTTATTGATTGATTTTTAACATGATGTAAAAGGTTGGCATGATTCCTAAATTGAATGCTTTAAATTTTTTGTTGTAGTTTTTAATCAAGAGGAAACTTGGGACTTGGCAGATTGCTTAAGAACTAGAGTTCTTGTCATACAAATGTGAGAATTGGCCTGTCAGAGCCCAGTACAAACGTAAAAGCCAGGCAGGTGTAACAGCCACCTAATACTGCAGCTGTCTGGAGATGGAGACAGCATCTTTAGGCAAGCTGGCTAACTAGACTCATGTAATGTGCTGCATGCTCAGTGATTAGTGAAAGATGTCAACCTCTAGAACCTAAGCACCCAGGTTGTGTATGCACCCACACGCATGTAAATACACACTCACAGACACATGTACAACACAGATAAAAAAAATAAAAAAGAGAAGTGGTAATGTCATTGGTTCATTAATTAACATGGTATCCACCTTCTAGTACAACCTACTTTCTCAGTGATCTTCTCTCTGAACTTAGACAGAGACAATTTTTCCCCCAGGCTATGATTGTTTATTAGTTTTCTTTTCCCTTATTTCCTCACAGCGCCTCTGAGGTGTTGTAGTGTGCATTTCTGGTATTCTATCCTGCCTGTGGTTTCAGGCTTTCATATAATGAGTTTCTTGGGGGTATTTCATGGTATAATCACTTAACGGAAAGCAAAAGTTCTCATTAAATCTCAGGAGCAGAAATTTCTCTGATTAAGGGAAACAACAGATTAAATGGAAAGACTGAATTGGAGTTTTAAATGTTTCCGTTTTCTGGTAGAAATTTATTTGTGAGTTATGAAGTAAAGTAGAAAAGCAATATGTCTTCAAGAGTGACATCAAGGGGACTGTCAGACTGTGGTGTCCCTGAGAATCTGCACAAAGCACCTAAAGCTCTAAACATGCACATGTGAAGCATGGAAGGACAGTCCCTCCCCCAACATCATGCATAAGGGCAGATTTTCTTGGATCTTTCCATGCAAAAGAACTGGCTAGGGTGTCAAATGAACAAATAACAAAATCAGCTTCCTAATGTGGGTACTGTTATTGTCCCATATTTTAGATGAGACAAAACTGAATTCTCAGGTCTCCAGGACAGGCTCAAGACATTTTCTCCTTTCAGATGTCTTGTCCTTTAGAATGAGACTTCCAGATTGTGAGGAATTTGGGTTTTTTTTGTTTGTTTGTTTGTTTTATTTTTACATATTTATTGTTTTTTCTTATTTTACATGTCCATCCCAGTTCCCTATCCCTCCCTCCCATGCCCCCTGACCTCCATCCCATCCCACCCCAGTCCACAGGGATGGTGATGTCTTCCAGCAGGGATCCTCAAAATCTGTCAAGGAATTTGTTATTACTTTTGGGTCTTCAGTGCATAGGCACTCTTGGATGCAACTAAGTAGTCTGTGAATTTATTGATATAAAAAGAAAATTATCAGAATGCACCTTCCCACCACTGCTCTGAGGGGAGATCTACATGGCACTGTCTTCTCTGCATTTTCTCATCCTAGAAATCAGGATTATTTTTTTTATTACATGGTTCCTAAAACTTGAAGCTTATATAAAATTTATCAAATGAACAATGTTTAAAACACCATTGTGACACTAAATCACACTTGCATAAAGTTAGTTGTAAAGGTACCTCTCCCCCCAATTCTTAGTACTAATTGAATATGTTTCAATATTTAGTAACAATTTTACTTATATCTGTTTTATTTGGTTTTGAATTTACGAGAACTTGGTTTATGCTAAAAGTAACTGAGTGGAAACATACATTTCTGAATGTGGGATTTCATTTTGTGACATTTTGCTTAACAGAGCTCCATTCATCCTCAACAATAAATACAATGTCATAGTTTCTTATTTAAGTACTATAAAACATCAGCATCAGTCCTGTAATTTTTAGAATATAAAAGAGTGATCTGTTTGCAAAACTTTCTAAATCCTTTGCAATGTATACATAATTAAATTTCTTTAGGAGAAGATTTTAAGAGCCTTTTCCCATTGGCCAGCAAAAAAAAAAAAAAAAAAAAAAAAAAACCACCAGATATCGGCACCAAGAATTATAAACATTCAAACCTCAGATGCTTGGATACCCATGTAAATACACAATCAATAATAGCCAAGACAAGTAGGCCCTGAGAAACACAATATAGCTGAAATTAAATCTTGATGCTTTGATGCTAGGAACCACTGACACTCTGAAAAAATCTTTCTGTATTGTACAAAAAAAAAAGTTCTCTTTAATCTTCTTGAAGGAGAAGCATGCTTTGTGTGACATAAAGTACAGACTGCTCCTCTATTTCCAACTTGTCCCATGCAGGAGACTGTTAAAGTGTCTGCTGGGAACTTGACTCCTCCTGAGGTGACTTGAAAGGAAGTGGCAGTGATGATTCTCAATAATCTCAAAAGTCACACACGCACACACACACACACACACACACACACACACACACACAATGTCTTAAGTTTGACCCAAATATCTTACAGAGAGAGACTTAGTTAAGTGTAACTGAGTTTATTTTATTGCATTGCCTGACTTTTCACTCACGAATGCACAAATTTATCTCATTTGCCAATTACTGCAGCACTCTTTGGGAACCCTTTAGACACTCCAGCCAGGGAATCGGGTAGGCAGTTTTCACTCTACCCTCTATCCCTGCAATTCTAAACCCACATGCTCATTCCCAGCTCTACATCAGACCATCTGCTACAGCCTCCTCTTTCTCTCTGCTCTTATTTCCAGCAGATAACACATATCCTTACCCAAAGCCTTCCTCTACCATCTCCCCCCTTTAACTCAGCCACCAGTTCCATCAGGCAGTCCCTGGGAACCTGCCAGGGAGGCCAGCCACGGAATGGGTGAGGTAGGTGATCTTCCCTAACCTTCTGCTCCTTCAGTTCTGATCCATCAGCCTTACCCTCAGCTTGTAGCGGACTACTGACTGTGGCCTCTCCTTCCTCTCTGCCACCATTCCCAGAGGTCTGAGCAGATCCTGACGGCACACCAAACATTCTTCCCTCCTCTGGACTATCTCTAGCCCTCCCACCTCTAGCCCATCTCCATTCATTAGTGGCTCTTCCCAATGCCTATGAATACATTCTACCCAGGATCTCCAGTGGTCACACCTGGCAGAATTGAAGAAGCACTCCCTAGCAGTCAACCCATAACCACCACACTGTCCTAAGAGCCACAAAGGGTGACAGAAACCAAGGAAATCAACACACACACACACACACATACACACACACACACACACACACACACACACACACACATACACTCACACCAAAAACAACAACAACCCCACAAGATAATAGCACCAGGAATTATAATCATTCAAAGCTCACTCAGATGTTTAGATAGCCCGTGTCAAAACACACTAACAGCCAAGACAATATGTCACCACTTGATCCTAGCAACCCTACTACAGTAGCCGCTGAGAAACACAATACAGCTGAAGCACAAAAAAGGGACCTCAAAAAGCTACTATGAATATGCTCATAGACCTTACAAAGGACAGGAATGAATCCAATAAAGAAAATACACATAGTGGAATGAAATGAGGAAAACTCTTCAAGATTTGAAAGTGGAAATGGAATCAGTAAATAAAACCCAAACTTAGGGGAAACTGGGAAGGAAAAAGTCAGGAAGTGAAGGAGTAAATGCAGAGGCAAGCCGACCAGCATAATGCAGGGACAGAAGGTAGAATCTGAGCCATTGTAGACAACATAGAAGGACTGTATAACTCACTCACAGAACATGGTAGATTCACAAAATTCAAACACAAGATATCCAGAAGATCTAGAAAAGATCTATGAAAAGGTGAAATACATGAATAAATAGAAGAAGGAGGAGACCAAGCCCATGTCAAAGGCATATAGAACACCAAGTAGACAGGAAAAAAAAAGAAATTACCCAATAGAAATAATAATGAAAACATGAAATGTACAGAACAAAGAGAGAATATTAAAAGCTATCAGGAAAAAAGACCAAATAATACTAAAAGCTGAAGAGTTAGAATGACATCTGTCTTTTCAGTGAGACTTTTAAAGCCAGAAGGGCCTGGACAGATGTTCTGGAAACTCTAAAAGAACACAGATGCCAGCAATGAGTGAAAATATTCAGCATCCTTAGACACTGTGGAAATGCAAACCTAAACACTTTGAAATTTCATCTTCCACCAGTCTGTAATAAGCAGTAGGTTTTCCCTGACAGCCTTGTCCCACAGCCACACCAGTCCCAAATAACACACAGAGATGATTTATTTGATATAACACTATAGGCCAGTTACTAGTTTCTTATCAGCTGGCTCTGTCTTAAATATTAACCCATTTCTATTAATCTAAGTATTTCCACGTGGTCTCATCTTACTGGAGAAGGGGCCCAGACCCCTGTTCTCTCAAGTCTCTACATCCTGACTCCTCCCTACTACTTCCTGGAATCCTCCTTGTCTCCTAGTCCCACCTATCTTGCTTTCCTATTGGCCAACAGTCCTTTATTCATTAACCAATATGAGAAACATATTTACAGAATGACATTTCCCATCATCTCTTCTTTTCTGTCTAAAATAAAAAGAAGGGTTTTAGCCTTAGCATAACGAAATATATCACACAACAGTTATCAAATAAGAATCACAGTTAACAATATTTAGTTCATTAACATTTAGCAAGATTTAAAGAAATAGTCTATCATCTATCCTATCTTTGTGAGTCTAAAGTCTTATATGTAACTTATCTTTAATCCTAAGGTAAACTATGACCATAACTATCTGTCTTAAACTCCATCAAAGGCCACAGAAGGATAGTATATAAACTCTAGATCACCAGAAGTTCTTCTTTAATGTTCCATCTTCAGCCTATAGGCCACAGTGTGTCTGGCAGACTCCTCAGCAGAGCAGGAAACTAAACTCTCCACCTGTATTGGCAGTTTGTCAGTTACTTTTCTCTGTGTCCTGCAGATTCTTCTTTGTCCATCTTCCTTTCTGATGCAGATGGTGTTGCCAGGAGTAGTTTGTGCCTCACTGTTAAGAAAAAACCCTAAATCATTTTAAATGCCATATTCTGTAGGTCTTTAAAAGGTTTGAAGAATGCCTATCCATCTCAAATATATCCTGAAAACCTAACTAACTTAATTCTTAAGTGTTGACTATCATAGGTAACTATCTGTAATCTGTATTAAATTACACATTACATTTCTAAATGAGCTATATAAACATAATACCTACACAAGAGAAGAAATATACATATCACAAAATTGACCTTAAATTTGTATCAATAAATGAAAATCCATTCCAAAAGTAAGTATTCATATCTATACCATAATTCCCTTTTTACCTTTAAAAAGATTGGTTGTGGTCATTAACCATTGATAACCAAGTCTATTTAAATGAAAACAAACATTTATAGACAATTTGGGGAATTTGGGCATTGTTCTTTCCAAATTGCTTCCTGCTGGTAGGGGGCACTGTCATGGGGTTCCTAAGAAGATGAAGAAATCCTGGCTGTAGTGGTAAGCAAGGCTGCCTTGTCCCAGCTGTTTTGAGTGTTGGATCACCTGGGACGCTATTTCAGGGGGTCTTGCTTGATCAAACCATGTTAGTCTAGAAGGAATCCATAGCATTTCATTTTTTGTGGAAACAAAAATAGAAATCCCTTTCCCTAGTAACCTGAACTTAGACTTAAATTTTGAAGTCAAAGCATTTTAAAATATATAAATTGGGTTAACCCTGCGGTATTTCTTTTAACAGTTGTTATTTCCTCAGCAGTTAAAGGATACAAGACAATATAATATTGTACAGTATGCAGATTCTCTCTGTGTTTTCTATCTTTACATTGCTTTTTTTGTTACTCTATTTCTTCTACTTCTATTTTTTCATTTTTTGATACAGGGTTTCTCTGTGTAACTTTTATCTGTCCTGGAATTAACTTTGTATACCAGGTTTACTTTGAAATCACAGAGATCTGCTTGCCTCTGTCTCCCCAGTGCTGGAATTACAGGTGTGTGCCACCACAACCAGCTACTTTCTTTTTATTATTATTTTTAAACCATTTTATCCTGTTTATTTTTCTCTTCCAAGCCTATGTATATTTTAAAACACAGTGGAAACCTTTAGAAGTTTTTCTTAATCTGAATCTGTCTTTACTGTAAATCTTTATCTTTTTCTGGCCATGAGTCTTTTATCTGGTAAACAACAACATTGCTAAAATGAAAGCCACAGCTGTATTAGCTGCGGTCTATCAAAGATGGCAGCGGGTATTTTTACCGCCAGAATTGAGAGCTGTACTCACTACCTTGGTCTATGCTACCATCCAGCTGCATGTTACCAGCTTGGAGATGTGGTCACTGCCATTACCAGCTTTCATACACATCATTAAGTTGTTAGCAGTTCTTCTTAAAAAGCTGTGTGGATTTTGCCACTTATGCTGAGTCAGAAAATCTCACTTAAAGGAGCCATGCAAATTTCTGCTTGTCCCCAGCAAAACAGAGTCCAACTGAGAAAAATGATGCTACCAAGAAGACTTGCTTGTCTCAGTTCTTTTGTTTATAAAACCCTTTCTTAAGCTTTTCTCAAGTTTTAAGTGGAAGTTCTTATTAGCTACATTGCTGGTGACATTTTGTTATGAGTTGTACACAGTTATATTGCTTAGGTATTTGTCCCTGCTTTACTCAGGGAAGTTTCAATCAGTTTTTCAGCCAAGTTCCTGAGTGTTACAGATTATCTTTATTCATGTTTCCTATACTTATGAGATCAGTCAGACATAGATTATTAATCTTCCAACACTTCATAGACCTGCAGAACATGGCATTTAAATGTTTTAATATTAGTACTCCATTGACATGAGACACTATTGCTCCTTACAGCACCATGCACTTTCCCAAAAATATGTTGAGCACTGTTGTTGCTCCTTCTGGAGTCTATCCTTGCTTCGGTTAATGGCCCCTTGGGCAAAGAACTGCCCCCAACTTGACCACTGATTTGGACATGCAGTCCTATGTGCTTGCAGGAGACAAACATTGAAGACTGCTGAACCTTGCCAAGTCAAGGTAAGACAGCCTTTCTACCTCCCTTCTGTTGTTGTGGGCTATCAAGTACTCTTGGCCTTAGCAAAAACTGGCTGTACCAATGTTTCTGTGAGACCTAGGGTGACTGTCCAGGTAGCCTGCTATTTCTGTCCTCACTGCACCTTTTGGAAGTTGCCCATCTGCACTTCCTGTCTACCCTAGTATTGTTCATTTCCTTCTCAGATCTTGATGAGGTTGAAGATTAAACTATCAAAACTATTATTCTCTCTCCCTAGTTAGATATATTAGGTTATAGACTTAAGATTTCCAGCTTAGGAGACAAACATTTATACACAATATTTGGGAATTTGGGCGTCGTTCTTTCCAAACTACTTCCTGCTGGTAAGGGGCGCTATCTTGGGGGATTCAAAGAAGATTCAGATATCCTGGCTGTAGTCTGTAGAGCTGTTTTGTCCAGCTGTTTTGAATGTAGGATCACCTTGTACTATGTTTCAGGCGGTCTGGCATGATCAAACCACATTAGTCTGGAAGGAATCCACATTTTTTCATTTTCTGTGGAAGCAAAAATAGAAATCCTTTTCCCCAGTAACTTGTCCTTCAACTTAAATTTTGGAGTCAAAGCATTTTTTTTAATTTAATTTATTATTTTACATGTCGATCCCAGTTCCCTCTCCCTCCCTCCTCCCATCTCTCTCTCCCTCCTTCCCTCCCTTTTACCCTCTCTGCCCTCTCACATGCACTCTAAACGCCCTCCCTCCCATCCCCCACCCCAATTCCATATGTAGGGGAATGCCATCCTGTTGGGGTCATGTAGATCTGACAGGTCCTGTGAAGTAGGGACTAGGGCTTCTCTCCTGTCTCTAGATTAAGGCAGTTATCCCTCTAAGAGCATGGGAGATCTTTCCATTTTCTGGTTAGATATGTAGGTCTTAAGTTTGTTTGTTCTCAGTTTTATCTTTCTTAGAGCACACTTGTTATTCATTGTTTTGTATATAGTTTTGTGCCAAGCCTTGATGGGAGATATCATTCTGTAAATATGTTTCTCATACTGGTTAAAGCACTGTTGGCCAATAGGAAAGCAAGATAGATGGGACTAGGAGACAGAGAGGAAAGAGGAAGTAGTAGGGAGGAGTCAGTATGTAGAGATTAGAGAGAAGAGAGGCCGGCCCCATTCTCCGGTAAAATGAGACCATGTGGAATTACTTAGATTAATAGAAATGGGTCAAAATTTAAGACAGATCTAGCTGATAAGAAACTAGTAACTGGCCTACAGCTTTATATCTAAAATAATGTCTCTGTGTTATTTGGGGCGGCTGTGGGATCAGACTGGCTAGCCGCAGGAAAAACTACTCGTAACAAAGCCTAAATCTTTTCTTTAGACTAAAAGGGGAATTGTAGTGAGATATTCACTTTGTCCGCATCTGTGGCTCTGACCATGGCCATTGTGGGTGGAGACAGAGGTGGAAGTGACCTGGGGAACTAGGTCTGAGGAGGAGCCCGGGATTGCTCCTGCTGGCAGTATGTGGACAGGAGAGCATCCAGAGGCATCCTTGGGACCAGAAACCTGCTGGTGTTCATTTGTCTATTTTGTAAGTTATTTCTCCCTGAATAAACATCTATTTGGCCTATTTGTTTATCCTATCCTTTTTAACCCACGATGCCAGTCAGAATGACTAAGCTCAATAACAAGTGACAGCCTGTGCAAGTGAGGATAAGGTAGGAGTACAAACTTGTACAGCCACTATGGCAATCAATGTGGAGATTATTAAGGAAGCTGAGAATAGATTTACCTCAAAATCCAGCTATACCACATTTGTGTATATATCCAAAGGATGCTTTATCCTACTACAAATACTTGTCCAACCACATTTGTTTCTACTCTATTCATAGGGGCCATAAACTGGAAACAGATTAAATGCTCATCAATGGTTGATTGGATGAAGAAGACATGGTACAATTACACAACTTAATGTTATTCAGCTGTTAAAGCAATAGAATTCTTAGGTAAATGGATGAAGAGATAGAGATACCATCCTGAGAAAGGTAACCCAGACACAGAAAGACAACAACTGTATTTAATAGTGTATGTGTAATGTTAGCTGTTAAGTCTTCAATAAGCAAGTTACAGCATGTATAACCACCAAAGTTAGGCATAGAGTAGAGGAATAGGAGGGACAGAAGGGTCTCCCTAGGAAGGGGAAATAGAATAGATGGTTACTGGAAGGAGGAGCAGGGCACAGGACTGAAAGGATCAAACAAAAGCTGAGGGAACAGAGGGGAGTGAAAGAGGAATAGAGAGTGATAACTAAACTAAAGGCCATTTGTGGGTGTCATATAGAAATTTAATACCGTACATGCTTCTTAAAATATGTCCATGTAGGAAGGTCATCTAAATAGAATTCCCAAACAGCAAGGAAGATAAAGCCTCAACATCTGTCATCCCTGCAAGAAGTATGTGTGTTCAATCGTATGTGTCTCTATATCTAAATGTGTTTCTTGTGCTTTTTGTTCTGTTTGGGTTTTATCTTATCTTATTATTATTCTTTAAATGTCTGCTTACTTTCTAAGTAGATACAAAAGGGGTGTAGATTCAGTAAGGGGATGAGGCGGAACAGAAATCATAATCAGAATATATTATATGAAAAAATGTTTTCATTAAAAAAAAACAGAAGTAAAAGATGTACACATATGTGCATGTGTGTAGAGTTAATTCTCTTTTAACCAATACTCTGTCCTCTGTTTGGTACTTGATGGCCTCATCTTCTTCATTAAGGTAGTTTCCATTTTGGAGAAAGTGTCCACTAAATGAGACATGTGGCACTGATTATCTAATTTAGTGATTGTGTATCTTAAGCTGTATGACAGAATATTAAACACATACAAAATAAAAACTTGGGGGTTCAAGGAAAATAAGAGGCGAATTAACTCTATTTTTGATGATTTTTAATTTAAATTTGAAACAACCTTGTTTTACATGTCAATCCCAGTTCCCACCCTCCTGTCATCCCCTGCTCACCCCAAGCATCCTCCATTCCATACCCTTTCTACTCCGCAAGGAGGATGAGTCTTCAAAGTCTGTCATATCATTTGGAGAAGGGCCTAGACCCTGCCTCCACCAGCTACTAGATGAAGGCTCTAGGATGGCATAGTCACCAATCATTATAAGGGAAGGACATTTAAGGTAGCCTATTCACTATTGCTTAGATTGTTAGTTGGAGTCATCCTTGTAGCTCTCTGGACATTTCTCTGATGCCAGATTTATCTTAAAATCTATCATGGCTCCCTCTATTAAGGTATCTCTTTTCTTGCTCTCCTCTATTCTTTTCCTGACTCAATCTTCCTGCTCTCTCATGCCCACCTCTCCCCCCTATATCTCTCCTCCCCCCCCCATGTCCCCAATTTGCTTGGGAGATCTTGTCCTTTTCCCCTTCTCCAGGGGACTAAGTTTGTCTCCCTTAGGGTCCTACTTGTTTCCTAGCTTCTGGTGGTGTAGACTGTAGGCTGGTAATACTTCACTCTATGTCTAAAAACCATATATGAGTGAGCACATACCATGGTTGTCCTTTTGTGATTGGGTTACTTCTCTCAGGATGTTTTCTTCTAGTTCCATCCATTTGCCTTTGAATTTCAAGATTCCATTGTTTTTGGTTTTCTGTTTGTTTGTTTGTTTGTTTGTTTTCCCCCACTGAATAGTACTCCATTGTGTAAATGTACCACAATTTCTCCATCCATTCTTCAGTTGAGGGGCAGCTAGGTTGCTTCCAGGTTCTGGCTATTGTAAGTAATGCTGATAAGAACATAGTTGAACAGATGTCCTTGTTGTGTCCCAAACAACCCTGCACAATAAAAGAACTTCCAGAGGCATCATCATCCCTGACTTCAACCTCTATTATAGAGCTATAGTCTTGACAACAGCTTGGTATTGGCACAAACATAGACAGGAAGACCAATGGAATGAATTGAAAACCTTGGTATTAACCCACACATCTATGAACACCTGATTTTTGACAAAGAAACTAAAATTATACAACGGCAAAAGAAAAAGCATCTTCAACAAACAGTGATGGCATAACTAGATGCTGACTTTTAGAAGACTACAGATAGATCCATATCTATTGCCATGCACAAAACCTAAGTGCAAATGGATCAAAGAGTTCAAGATAAATCCATCCACACTGAACCTCTTAGAAGAGAAAGTGGGAATACCTTGAACAAATTGGTACAGGAGACCGCTTCCTGAATATAACACCAGTAGCACAGACACTGAGATCAACAATTAATAAATGGGACCTCCTGAAATTGAAAAGCTTCTGTAAGGCCAAGGACATAGTTAACAACAACAAAACAAAACAAACAAACAAACAAAATGGCAGCCCATAGAATGGGAAAATGTATTTCCAAAATATATAAAGAAATCAAGAAGCTAGTTACCAAAACACCAAATAATCCAATGAAATAGACGGGTACAGAAATAATAGAGAATTCTCAATAGAGGAATCCAAAATGGCCGAAAGACACTTAGAAAGTGATTAACATCCTTAGCCAACAGGGAAATACAAATCAAAACAACTCTGAGATACCATCGTACTCCTGTCAGGATGGCTAAAATCAGAAACACCAAAGACAGTTTATGATGGAAAGGATGTAGAGAAAGGGGAACACCCCTCCATTGCTTGTGGGAGTGCAAGCTTGTATAGCCACTTTGGAAATCAGTATGGCAGTTCCTCAGGAAAATGGGAATCAGTCTACCTCAAGATCCAGTAATTCCACTCATAAGCATATACCCAAAAGATGCACATTCATACAGCATGGATATCTATTCAACTATTTTAATAGGAGCATTATTTTTGAATTAACACTTTAGTCAGGCTGAATATTTTAATTTTACTTAAGGTTTTTTTCTGAAACTAGTTTCAATAAGATTGAATTAAATCGGTGTGGATAGTTCTATAATTCTAACGTCTAAACTTAAACTCTTGGCCAATCCTCTCGCTTTCTGTGAGGATGTGAAAACCACATCATGTTTAAGGTTATTTTCCAGAGTACACAATTTAAAAGTTTGCTTCTTCACACTCTGTTGAAGAGCTGTGAAGGGATCAAATGCAAAGATTCATTTCAGTGAAGTGAATTATGCAATTATATATTTCCCTCTGTTTCAAACTTTCAAATGTTAGAAAAATTGAGACATTCCTTCATGAGAGGCAACAATACTCTCTCCAAATAAAATCATAATTTATTTTCATATGTTCCATTAGAAATCATCATATTTTTAGATGCAGCCCATTCACCACCTACAAATTCAGAATCTGTCATATGTAAATCACATACTACTAACTATATGCTTACCAAATAAAAAGAAGCCAAAGTAAACCAAACCAACAAAACACTGCTTTGCAAATTTTTAATTCTGTTTGAATAAATAACTGAGTGTATTAGATACACTAATGATTAATATGTGTACTAATACTGCACCCGTGTCACAGTACAGAAAGAAATAAAAGCACTTCTCTCCTTGAGGTGATTTGGCAGAGGTCGAGTCCATATTTGAGTTCTTTACTTTCTCCTCCTCATAGCTTCTGCCTTCTGTCTATCTCCTGTATGAATCTGAATTTGTCTCTGACTGAAGACTGTCTTGTGCCTCTGTCCTGTGTGTCTTTTTGTGTGACTGTCTCTGCCCCTAACAAAAGACATTCCTCTAACTTTGCTGAACACCGTAGACAGCATTTAATGGGGGAAGGCATGAGGAATATTTTACTGAAATCTTCAACAGAATTTTACAAGGGATTAAGGCACTGGATCCAACATACCCCAACTGACAGACAACAATGACCAGGCAACGAACCACACTATGAAAATCATTGTTTCTCAACCAATTGTTTTCAACCTCTGTATTTGTTGCTTTCAGCAAATGATACAAATGTGTTGTTCTGGGAAGGGGAATAGAAGAGTATATAAATTAAATCACAGCTATGCATTATCTTAGGTTGGAAAAGTTGATTCCATGGGAATTCCAAGGCAAGTAAGGTTGATTGTTACATTGTTCTCTTAAAAGAAAATTAACACACAGGCTGAGAACACAGTAGGATAGCAGCTGTAAATCTTCAGTGACCTCAAGTATATTAATAACTTTGGGAAGTCCAGCAGAAATTTCAGTCTATTAAAATGCAAGAGATATGTTTAACCGTAATGCTTTGCCACAAAGAACTGCCCCAAGAGATCAAATAGCAAATAATGTGTAATGGAACGCAAACAATATATAAAGCAATATTTATTACATTTAAGCCAAATAATATGGTGTTTTATACTTTTGAAACACTTGTGTAATTTTGTCTTAGATATTATTGGAACTTTGGAGACAAAAATTGTATATTTTTAGCTTTTAAAATTTATTATAAGTTTATTATAAAAACTTGCAACTAGAAAACATCATGCAGTGACACACACACACAAAAAAAAATAAAACAAAACAAGATCAGAAATAAGACAATGGCTTGGACCTGTGATAGTAAATCAGTTATGGATTTAGATCATTAGGATTTTTCAAAATAGCTGGGGACTGGTCCATGCTTAAGATGTTGTTAAATTTTTGTTAGGTTTTCTCTAGGTCTATTTTACTCACAAGGAAATGCTTACATAATCAAGAATTCTGGAAACATAAAGGACAGAAATATTTGCATGGAGACCTGAAACTATGTCAAGCCCTATACTGTCAACATTTCCTAACCCTTGATGTAAAGTGCATGACTATTTGGTTTCTTTTTCATCTCTACAGTGCTACTTGTACTCCTTTGAACAAAAGGGTCCAATTTCACTACAAAGAAATGCAATTTTATGACTTTCCTACAGTCTAGATGGATTCCTCCCCATATTTCTCAAATAAAAAACTTCATAGCATTACACTTGGCACTAACTAACCTCCAGTTTTTTTTATAAACTGAAATCTTGGAAGCCTGAAAGCTCTTCTCCCGACCATAAAGGCAATGAACTAATACTGCCACAAAGCCAAAGGCTGCTTGCATTTCTATCTATTCACCCAATCTAAAGTGCTGAGCATCACCAATCTTTACAATAGGATAGGAGAAGCTGTTTTCCACAGCTGAATGCAAGATAAGTCCATTCCCCCTGTTGTTCTTTTGCTACAATTATTGCCTAAGAAACACAAACAGGAGACTCAGCACCCATGAGGAATTTATTGGTAGAGGAGAGAGAGAGAGAGAGAGAGAGAGAGAGAGAGAGAGAGAGAGGAGAGAGGGGGAACAAGAGAGAAAGAGGGAGAAAAAGAGAAGGGGAAGAGAGCAAAGGAGAGAGAGAGAGGCTCGCTTGGCGTACTTGCTTTAAATGGGAAACTTGCACTGAGTCTCCCACCCCCCACACCGTGCAAATAAGCAGGTAATGCTCTTGAGCAGCCAGGTAAGTCCTGAAGTAGAGATGACATGGCCATGAGCATCCTGCCCATCGTCAGGGGGCGGGGTCAGCAGACTGCTGGGTTCCAACATTCCCCATGTGTGCCTCTTCCTGTGGCAACCTACAAGGTTTCGAGAGCACACAGTTATTTCAGGCCTCCTGCGCATATAACAGGTCTAAACCGGAATGTCTGCCTGTGCCCTACTGATGTCAAGGAGAAAAACAGTATCACCTAAAAGTTGAAATAGCATATGTTGGGATTTGGGTCATTTTACTGGTTGTGTTGAAAATCTTTCTGGAATGGTCCAGGGCAACTTCCTAAGGGGTCATTAGTAAATATGCACTCAATGACAGAAGCAAAGGGATGCTATGAACCAACCCAAACAGGATGTTTTAATAAAGCAGTGTAAGCGTTAAGTCTCTCAGAATATCTCCTTAATAAAATATCCTTAAAGGACCACAGGTCTGGTGATAAACTTGAAGTTGTATATAGAAATATAAACAGCCTGCCATGACTCTAAAGGTTTCCTTATAACGTGAAGTCTAAAATGAGCCCCCTTTTTGTGGTGCTATAGAATCCATTCTGTTCCCGTATGAATGTTACTGAAACATTAAATGCTTGGTTTAACTGTGTGACCTGCATACTCATATTAAAGAGGACATTTTACATGGTTTTTTTTCTTTAGGGATATGAGAATTTTAATAGTGTAAACAAGCATTTTCTATGAAATGGCTTATGGAATACTTCTCCCCATACAAATGCTGAAATAAAATCGTGCATACCCATTTCAACAATTTTCTTGAAGAACTCTACCTTTATACTGTTTTAACATAGTCCTCTGTTTTAAATAGCATGATGTTACTGCATTGATCTTGCACAACAAACAATACTGTATGAAAACTGTCAAACCACACCCATCGATATCCTTCTTCAAAAGACATTTACGTGTTATCTTTACAATACTGAAAGCATTTAAGAAGACAGTGCAAATAAACTGGGTATGACATTACTGATGCTTTATTCTATTTTTAAAGAGGCACTTCTTCATATTCCTTAGTGTCTATGGTGTGATGGTGTCTTATATAGTAGCCAACATAATGCGTTGCTGAGAACATGACAAGAGTTCTTTATTTAAGCAACTGTTCTTGAAACAACTGAAAGAATGAAGAGATGGGACAGACAACGTGAAAACTTTGAATGGGAATTTGGCATACGGCTCAGAGGTAAAGCACCTGCCTGCACACTCAGGACTCGGTTCCATGCCCAGCACCATTTCTTCTAAAGTAGAGAACAGTAGTAAATTAACTATTCCAGATTGGCGTGGTATCTTGCCAAGCAATGAGACCATTTCAATGGCAAAATATAGGATTCAAAGTAGAGGAGAATCCCTCAGAACAATCTAGTGCGGAAGAACCCTGGCAATGCTCATTTACTGGAGCACGTACCATAAACACTGCTATATGATGTAAAACATACAATAGGGAAAATTTGCCTAAACATTGCTTTAGCTGGTGCTGAAGGCAAACTTTATAAATTTGAATAAATATCCCTTGACTAAGTATCTTCAAAACCATTGCTAGAAAATCAAAAGACATCATTGTTTTAATTTGTTCATTCATTTTTTCTTAAATATTGTACATCATCTAGCCAACTTTCAGTTGCTCATTTAAAAAGGAGCAGACACTTGGCAATGCCAATGATAATTTTCCAAAAATGGTATTAGGAGAGGGTGTAGAAGACTGTAGTTATTTTTATGTGACAGTTACTTTATGGTAGGAGAAGGATGCTGGCCATGCTGGATGATATCTGAAGCTGGAAGACCTCTGAAAACCGTCAACAAATGATGAATGTCAAGAGAATTATATTGGTTGCCTATGCTTATATTATTCTTATTTTATTTCAATGTCTTCTGTCTGGTGCATATTTACAACATGAGGGAAGTCCAGGACTATAGAATGTATGTCAGCACAAATATAAATTATTGGTACATCAGTTATTATCTAATATAGTTGCCCTAGTGTTTATTCCTCATTTCATTTCCATCTATGCCACAAGGTCAGTGTACCCACCCCATCACTATTATTCTACATACAACTGAAGGTTGTCATTGCTAAAGTATCTTTAGAAGTATATTTCAAAAATACGTGATCTTTGTAATTTTATAAGCATTAGGCAACCCATGTTGCTGCAGACTGGTGTGTTGATTGAATTTTGAGATTTTGGGCTACATAATTTTTAAAGTTTTTGGCTAATGTGTATGTTGAGGCTGTTATATGCCTTTCCATATACTAGTTTTCAAAAGTTGTAGGAGTCATTTTCTTTTTGAAAGAATAATGATGAATTCTCAATTTCAAGATTTATCATGCCAGGAGAATGATAAAAATCTTGCCTTTCTACACAGGAATTTGAAATTTAAATTAAGATGTTTAACATAGGCTATAGTTATACAATTCATGATATAAAACTTTAAATTATATACAAGTTTGAGTCTTGACTTAAACTGTTATATGCCATCTTAGATGCTCTCCAACACTCTGATTATATCTGTCAGATGTCATGTACTTTTAATCTTTTCTCAAAAGAAAATGTGAGCATAAAATAACAACATAATTAAGTTATATGTAAGAAAATATTTAAGAAAATTCTTGCTTTTCTTGCCCTGGTATCTATGCTATATTGAGATTTATTGTGCCTTAAAGGAGAAAAAACACATTCAGTAAGGTGCTACATACTCAATATTTCATTTTATGATATATTGGAATTCCTTGAATAGGTAACCTGAAGTCTGTCTCACATTCTCATATTTATTTACTACACTGACAGTCATTTTTCCATGACATCTCAAAGCCTGTTATGTCGAGAATTTATTAGAACTCAATAAAAATATATATGTGGTGTGTAAATATATTTTTTCAACAAGTGCTGCACAATTATTTGAAATTAGGCCCCTATCTGCAAGAGATAAACGTTATATTCATAATTGGCTGTCAAAATTACTCAGGAACTAATTCTCATCTTCTTGGTGAAGGAATTTTGGATGAAATGTTCTATAGTACACCAGACAAGGATTTACAATGAGACACTTAAGCAAAGTGAACATTGCGAAGACAGCGGTATCAACAAATATCCATTCTTTATCAGAATTCCACATCTTGAGTGGGGAAACATATTTTCTTGCAAGACTCTGAGTCAAACAACAGAGAAGAACACAAGATGTTTTGTTCACCAGCTCATCATCTACTCTTTTTCTTCAGAATGCAGTCAGGGATGGTTCTAGAATGCTTCCTCTGAAATGAAAACCACTAAACAGGAAAACATTAATCGTAACAATTTCCTGGAATAACTGTTAACCGTGCCCAAAGTATGTTTGAATATTGACAGGGTTTCAGAGAAAGAGAATGAAACAATTCACTATGAAAGCAGAAATATGGCTTCATAGGAAACATGGATACATATAATTAAATTTCATAGTGTATGTGTCTTTATGCTTCTTATTATGGTCTGTATCACTGGCTCAAACGTGTGAGTCAATCTTTCCCAAATTAAATTACTACCAAAATTTACAAACTTGATGTGAAGTCTATATTGTATTTACAAAGAACTTGGCACTTACAGAATAAATTATTGACTTTTTAAAATCTAGCCCGGGGCACCCATGGTTTAGGCAAATGTGAAAGCCAGATGCCTTATGCATTATGCTACATTAACATGAATAAGGTTTTCCAGCAGGTAAATGCCACAGCGCTGTCCCAGATGCTGAAAGCCAGTACCTCCCATTTCTAATCCATGGGGGTGGGGATGGTGGGGGGCGGAGGTGGAGAAGTTCTTAGTCCAGAGAAAGTAAAGGCTGTGTGTTTTCTTCTTCGCTTTTATCCATGCGCTTTAGTGCTGTGGGGTCCACTACTGATTGCGATCTGGGAAGAATAAAGCCAGGGACAAAGAGTTAGCACCCAGAATTACCCGCATGACAGCATGACATTTCCTCTGTCTTTTCTGTACACTGCTTCTCCCAGGGCCATGAAGTCTCTTCCCCCACGTCCAGGGATTTATGAGCTGTGGCTATCACACATTTAGAGTTTGGCATCAGAGTGAGCAAACAATCCCCTCTGGTGCTTCCCGGGTTGTGAGCAGCAAGAGATTCTAAGTAGAAAATAATAGCATTAATGTTCTCCTGACAGCTGAGCAAGAGTGTTCTCTTTGAGATACTGGGATTTTCTAATAGAGGACAGATAGTTTCTGATAAAGCATGTCAGGACATAAGAAGAAATTAATAGATAGATGCTTTTGGTGATGATTTCTACATCAGTAAGAGGCTTAATCCCCGCTTTGAAACACATTCAAAATAATTATAAACCATTTCTTTATCATCTGCCAATTTTATTACATCACCACCAACGACAAAAAAATCAGAATTTGATTGTAATTTTAAGTTCCCCACTAGAAAATTCAAATAAATTAAACCATATGTTCAAACGCTTTAAGAAATGTTTAATGACATTTAAAATAAAAATGCTTATTTGTGTAAGAAGAGTCTATAATTAAGAAAGCACAAAATTTGAAAACCCCATATATGTACATGCTTTTGATATCAAGGTGGAATTATATAAGGTTCATCATTAGGAAACCACATGAGGATGGAAAGAAGGGAAAACAATGACACATGCTAATATTGTGGCAGGAAGATGCCATTTTAATGGCTACGGCATTAAGAAGCAGCTGCCCTTATAGAGCCCTCCCTGGTAATGAATTCTCCCATTCTGCTGCATTCTGGCCAATTGCCGTTTGCTGTAGCAATGTGCCTCTTAACAGACTTCATTAACTCCCGAATAGGAAGTCTCTCAGCTAAATTACAATTGCACATACTAATAAAAAAGAATGTAATGGAACTAATTATATTTTTAAGGAGGGCAAGATTCACCAACAAAATGACTTACTTATTTAAATAAACAATGCTGTTCCAAAAAAGGAAATAAAAATGGGAACCTTTTTTAAGTGAGGTGTTGGTTTCTTAGATAAATTTCACTTTATCTGAGTGTTAAAGAGGCACTGGATATTTAAAAACATACCGATTAAACTTTTCTATGTTTCTCTGTGTGTCTTCGTGGGAAAGAGACAAATTGAATAAAGAGAACAAGAGGAAATGACAGAGAGAAGACAGGAGGGAGAATAAAGAATCACAGGGTAAGATACACAGTAAGATTTCTAACAACTGAATTTTCACACAACAATTGTGGTATTAAGCATTCAAAGAGCAACACGAAAAATAGGAAATTAATTTTTTACTGAAAACATAAAATCATAAACTACATCTACTATTCAGACTTTGAACTGTGTTCATCATCTCCAGAAAGTAAATGCCAAAGCTACTACAAAAAGTCCACCACTAAATTATTTGTGTTTATCATAATATCCTGTTAAACACACACCCAGATACACGCATGCATTATTTTCAGTTTGAATAGAATCTGACATTTTAAGAATATAAAATATATCGCCTAAATTGGAATTAAATTGCTGCTTTGTTTTCTCAGGCATTATAGTTTTCAGAACTGTTGGTGGGTAAATGTTGGCTCCATTTAAACAACAATTTCAACATGAGTAAGCAATGCGCTGTGACTTCTTGCACCTGAATAGAAACTATCAAAGTCCACACAAGAAACATAGACAGCACTAGTCACTGTAGGTTGAGATGTTGCCTATTGTTATAAATACTGACTATAGGTAGCTGTTCAAAGACAGAAAACAGCTCAGTCTTTCACTCAGCAGCATGTAGTGGGCCACCTTGGGAATAGCCTTCCTCCAGGAACAAGAGATTCAGAGAACGGAACAAATACAGCCACCATGATCTCCACAGAGTTCATATTATAAAGAGTAAATATCAAACTAGCCCAAATCATTTCTTTTGCTAAGTGATACCAGAACATTTTTAAAGGACAGTGATTGATACGAAATGACTAGAATAAGTAGCACATAGAAATGCTTGACTTGGTGGTTGAGAGGAAGACCTTTGATGGGTCCCAGCCTTTTGAGGATGCATGGAAGAAGAACTTGGGTCAGAGATGATAGGTAGCAGGGAAATTTTCCAGTCCTTTCCCTTTACTTCCAGGAGTTGTGTAATTGCTTTTAGTGAGAAAACATCATCATCATTATCACACAAAAACATAATGCATGCTCAGACACATGAGATACAGAGAGAGATACAGAAAGACAAATGGAGACAAAGACAAATAGAGACAGGAAAGGGGAAGGATAAGAGAGAGAGAAAGAGGAAGGAAGGAGGAGATTCATTCTTTAGGACCACTACCTGAATCGATGCTTTAACCAAAGCTTTCATGAGGAAAAGATGCAAGATAGGGTTTAGCATGCCAAGTGAAATGTGTGCATCTTCCTAGAGGTAGCAGGGCCTGGGAACCACACACTCTCGTGGGTGATGATTAGACTTGCCTTATCTGTCAGCTGGGGCCTGAGGAAGCCCAGGAATCAATGTCATAGCATTTGCTACAGGACTGAGAGGCAGAGCCAGTTATACAAGCATGCACCTGCAATTCCCCCACCCACTAACTGAAAGAAACATAAGGAAAGCATTATGAGTCAAAACAGGAAGATGGACTCTAACATAGTAATGAACCTTATGATGATTAAATCTGTAAGGATATAGTGGTTGGCACAGAAATGGCTACCTATAGACAAAGAATGAGCAGAGACATTGAACAGGTTACACAAACTTGAATGTATTATTTGAAAGTGTGTGTGTGTGTGTGTAACTTGCATGTATCTAGACGACCCCCATATGACATTTTCCCAAGTAATTAATTGGACTTTTATGAACTTAAAAAAGTTATCGTCACAGCAAGACTTTAAAATGCTATCAGAAAAGAAAAAAGGCACACAAAATGAAAATTTATATGGTGGGGAAAGGAGGTCAAATTCAGTGTGTCTTCCCCCGCCCCAGGAGCTTTAGCCACTTCCAGTTGATCTGTAGCATACCTCTTCATGGATTTTGGAGAGAGTTCCTTTTCTACTTCCTTCACAGGCATACTATAGGAGTCCACATTGTACTCGCTGTCATCATCATACTCATGGTCTAGCAGGGTTCTTGCCCATGTCCCCATGTCATATGGGGGCAACATTCCCCCAAACTCAGAAGGCAGGATCTCAGGATGAATTAGTTGGTGTAGACTGTTCAGGTTGTTACCGTGCAAAAATATCTATGAATACAAGGCAAGAAGTAGAAAGGAAACACATAGAGAAAACTAAGTACCATCCAGAGGCTGTTGGGAATAGGTGAAACTAGAAAAGCAAACATAAGAGGTTTATATGTTTCTCACAAGATTTAACTCTCTCCTCTATTCTATGAAGTAGACAACATTGAAGCATTATCTAACATTTCATATGATAGTCCCAAGGGGCAAGATATTTAGTTTCTGGAGGATCAGATAGTGATATGGATAAAGATCTAGAATCACAAGTTTGATTTTCCGCTTCTTTGTCAGGACCATGAACAGAATATTCTAAGCTCCACATCTCCTTTGTGTTAGCTGTGGAAACCTGGTGATATAAATAGTGAATGATTTTGAATCATCAATTCCAGAGCTGACCAAGTTACAAAGGTGCCTCCATATCTACTTCTCTTTATTGTTGTCAGCAAAAATAAGAATATGGTAACTACTCAATTGCTTTATAATTTGAAGTGGATGCTGTAAAGAAAAATAGATTAGCATCCTCATAAGCAAAAGCTGAGTGATGCCCACGTCCCAAAGACACATGATCTGCATTACTGCCAACATTCTCTGTCCTAGAGATTTCCATATTCATTGACCAAATGAAACTAGAACAGTGAATTATAGGGACAACTTGCTATGTATACTTAAATTATTGGTATTATTGTCTACATAGAGTTTTCTTTATTTATCTGAAGATAAATTCAAGCACAATCTCCATTATTTTATACTTCCATCAATTGCTACCCCTTCTATGTTTTTATTAATAATCATTTAAATTCTTCTATCTTTAAATGTTTTCAATATTACAAATATTAAAATATTACTCATTAATATGCAATATAACAAAAATTCACATCAAGATTATAGCAGTGAATAAAAACCCATCTTCAGTAGTTAATAGCCAATATGCACATCTACTAGTAAGTCTTTTAGCAGATACATCACACACCATAGATAGTTTCAAGATATAGACAGGAACTAAGCTGGGAGCTTCCTACCTATTGGCTAGCTTTCATAGTTTCTGCAGGTATTGTGCATACTGTTGGGGGAGAAAATACATCAGCAGTCTTACCTAATTGCTAACTTATGAACTGTACTGCTAACCTGCCAAGCAATATGTACCTACCAGTACAATAATGACACTACTGTTATGAGGGTAATCATTTGCTCTTAGATCAGTTTTGAGACATGGTCCACAGAAGAAATTGATGTCTCCTTTGTAAACCAAGTTAAAGCCCATTGACAGAGAGATACATCCATCAATCTGTGATTATAAAAGTCAAGAAATTAAGGAGAAAGTTTATTACTATGTTCATTTTGTAGAATTGCAATATTAGGTTCTCCTTTGAGGACCATGAACTGGCCAGACACAGATTTTTGGCCCAGTATATGGTAGCAGGTATGAATTCCGTTTTATAAAGCAGGCTTAAATTTCAATCAGAAAGTTGTTTGTTACTCCTACATCGGTAACACTATACGACTAGTGGAAGACAGGGCAGAAAGATTATTTCTTCTGGATATGGCACAGTCAATGCAGTCATGATTTCAACCTAGCTGCAGTTACAATGCAATAGGTCTGTAGAAAACTGGGTCCGCCAACAATCAGTCATATGCTAGGGAGATGCTCAAAGGACACTAACCTTCCCTGCTGAGCTATTAGAAAGAAATGGGCTCTGGGACAAGAATCAACATCTTCTGCAATTGTTTGTCCACTTAAGAGACTACAAGGCTGCAATGGATAATTCCAAACCCATGGTTACAAAAAAGACCCTAGTTCAGCTCAGTGAATAGTGAGGTGAGGTTGTGAGCAATGGGCTGAAAAGATCAAAAGAAGATGGTGACAGTGACTAGAATAGTATATATATATATATATCTTTAAGCCTATGTGGATACACATGTATGAAATGGTCAAATATCAAATTTTTAAAAGTTAAAAAAAGAGAGTCCTGCCCCCGCTCAGGGAAGAGGTGAGTATGGGCCCCTGTCTCAGGCCCAATTTCTGCTTTCCCTCTTTGGGATATATCATGCCAGACCAGTAGTTAATTTTTGTAGTTAACAGAGTTCACAGTTAACTAAGATTTTAATTACTATTCTTCCTGATGCTGGAATTAGAAAACCTAGGTAAACCATCAGGAATTGTCAATGAACTAACAAAAAAAGTTAAAAAATATACGTGTGTTATTATTCTCAAGTCTTCCTTCATAATCAAATTTTCATTGTCAGTTATCGACCTTCCATTCCCAATCTGAGAATAAGAAATTTCCTAACTGTAGTTTGCTTCTTCTTCTATTTGATTTCTATTATCACAAAATTATAGGTTGATCAAAAAAGCATCATCAACATCCTATTCAAATTTCTGTAATATTTATTTTAAAAGTAAAGTTTATAAGTAACTTAATTTCACATTTTGGGTTCAAGATGAACAGGTTAACTAACACATTCATGTTTGTTTTCTGTATCTTTAGAATCCACAGATGTAAATATATAGGAAAATATATATTTCAGCATCAGGTAAACTCTGAGAGATGCAAGTTATCAATCAACTATTATTTTTAACAAATTACAGTAGATGAAAAACAGTAGATGTCAGCCAAACATTGGCCAGTTTACAGAACAATCAGATTTTTTAAGAAATAAGTATAGTGTTGGAAGATGCTATCTGCCT
This sequence comes from Phodopus roborovskii, assembly GCF_943737965.1. Classification (NCBI taxonomy): domain Eukaryota; kingdom Metazoa; phylum Chordata; class Mammalia; order Rodentia; family Cricetidae; genus Phodopus; species Phodopus roborovskii. Next base: position 14,104,335 of record NW_026125397.1, read on the forward strand.
CACAGCAAACCTGGTTAATTAAAAATATAACACATAGCCTCTGTGTCTGTGTGTGTGTGTGTGTGTGTGTGTGTACGCATGCATGTATGTATGTATGCATGAAAAACACACACATACCAATATTATTCAGTCAAAAATATTTCCTCTAGAAAAAAAAATCGAAGTTTCAAAACCTTCATTATACCAGCTATCTAACTCCAAAAACATGAGATGTGTTTCATCATAGCAGAATCCTGCATCAAGTCACAAAGATGTTGTGGTTAAAAACAACATTCTGGAAATCTCTGCTACCTCCTCCCTCAGCATCATTTTCAGCATTGGCCTTGATTCCACTCTCACTGTGGAAATAGGGCAGCCAGCTGAGGTCCACCCACCAGCATCTGTGCCCGTGGGTTCCGGCTCACCATTAGAACAGAGACAGTGTAAAGCCCACAGACTAACCATTACACCAGCAAAACAAAACCCATTCCCTTTCCTCAACTCAGTTTTATTTCCCAGCAATCCCCCCTCTTGTTTTTCTCATATTAAAACATTAACCTCTCTTTCCCATCTGAGAAAAAAAAACTTGCTATCTTCAATATCTTGCAAAAAAGATGCATAAAATCTCTCTTGGCTCTTTGGTTCTTATCTTAGCTTCAATTCTCCTTTAACAGCAGAACATGCAAGAGAAGTTGTTTTTATTCATTGTCCAAATACTCTCCTCTAACATTTCCTAAGTCCAGTCGATAGCTACCTGATCTCTTAACAAAACATGATATCACCTTCTGTCAGTTTTGCTCTCCCTGAGGAACTAATATCCAATTCTCATGTTGCTTTCCCCCAACCCACAGCAGAACTACAGCCATCTTTAATCTTTTTCTTCTGATAACTCAAGTTTTTTTTTTTTTTTTTTTTTTTAACACAAGCTTTCACTATATAGCCTGATTGGCCTTAAATACATTATGTTCATTATGTAGACCAGCCTGGGCTTGTCCTCACAGAGATCCACCTTCCTTGGCCTCTCAAGTTCCGGGATTAAAACTGTGTGCTACTATGCCCATGGAAACTACTTTTCAGCCAGATTATTATTATTATTACTATTGTTATTATTATTAAAGAACAAACCCCATTGCTGACGTTATTTATTCTGCAGATATATAACACTAACTATGCTCTGTAAACCTGTGTCTTGGATCCAGACCTTAGTCTTGGACTCTATATTTGGCCTTCCACACTCTCTCTAAATGACACTTCACTTCAATGTTCAGTGGGTACCTAGAATCCAAAAGGTCCAAAACTGACCTCAAAAATCTTACCCACCCAAACTGCTTCTACTTATTCTAAGCATCAGTAAAGGTTTAGTCACCCTTTCTGTTTATCAAACCAAAATATATGAACTGAATTTTACTTCTTTGCATATTCAAAGGTTTCCAGAAATTATTTTTTGTTGTACCACTCAGGGCAGCCACAGCCCTAACTAAAGCCACCTTCATCTATATTATGCCACAGCTCATGTCCCCTGGGTTTTCATCGTACTGCCACTCTTCTTCCCTAGAATGCTCTCAACTTGGCAAGTAGAATGGCCATGACAACACATACACCAGATTCCCTCAGTCTGGTCACAGTTCATCATTGGCTGCTCTATTCACTGCGATAAGCAAACCCTATGTGCCCTATATGTCCTCCAAGATTATTCTTTTAAATCCACTTCCCAACACTGTCTCGGAGTATCTGTCCTGGATGTTTCTTCTTCCTGGGTATTTCTTCCTCAATATATTCACGACCTACTATTCTGTAATCTTTGCTTGAAAGTACCCTTTGTGTGAAGTCCTTCACCTGGGAACACTTTCAACTCTCTTATATCATGTGTTTTTAACACCATTCACCTGCTAACCTATCCTTTAATGTATATAGTGTGTGTATATGTGTGTGTGTGTGTGTGTGTGTGTGTGTGTGTAGATTTGAAGATTTATAAACCATCAAACTACTATTTCTCAAATCCCACAATTAATTAATTAATAGCCTAAAAAGATGCTCCTTCAGAACTTCAAGTGTGAAGTGATCCTCTGATTTGGGCATCAAAAATGCACCATGACTGTTTGCTCTTAGGGTTCTTTGTCTTAAATAATTCTGCATTAAGAGTATTCACTATTAATTTGGTTTTTTCCCCCTTCATGTTGTTTTTGCTCTTTTGTTATCTAGTGAATGATACCTGATCCTTATGGGTTCCTTTGCTTCATTGTACTTCACAATACTAAGAATTACCCTAAAATTTGTTTTATTTTTTTATTTCATTTCCCTGTGCCATTTACTCATTAAATAAACTATATCAGGCTACTGGGAAGAGAACAGAAGAAGGTGGCATAAATCTGAGAATCAAGAATATAATAGAAGGCAGAGCCCACCATGTTGAGAAAGAGATAAAAATGTGTGCTTGTAACGAGTATGCTTTTTCCACCTGCCACAGGTCTTCTCCCGCCACTACACCACCCCCAATTAACACACTGAGACTCTGTATTTGATATTATGCTGTTGGCCAGTTACTAGTTTCTTATCGGCTAGCTCTGTCTTAATTATTAACCCATTTCTATGTATTTTCATGTGGTTTCCTTACCGGGGAGTGGGGCAGACGTCTGGTCTCCCCGGTCTCTCTATCTTGACTCCTCCTTCCTACTTCCTCTTTCCTCCTTGTTTCCTAGTCCCTCCTATCTCCTTTCCTATTGGCCAACAGTGCTTTATTCATTAACCAGTATGAGAAACATATACAGAATGACATCTCCCATCATGTGCTGCTTAATGGAGAACCCAGCTTCTTGTCACTCTTTCCAGGGTAGTAAAACCATAAGCAGAGGCTTGCTCAAGGCTGCAGTGAGGTGATGAGGTATAACTAAAGCCCCTGATATCCAGAGTCAGCAGCAAGGACTTTATTTGGCTGGCAATGTAGAAGCACAACAGGAAATGAAATCATAATCAAAAAATCTTAACTCCAGGAACTAATATCACATTGAACCATGGAAACATTAGGCATTGGTTATGATGGATGGGAATCTTGGTATGAAAACTCCAGGCATTGATGAAATTATGAGAAGGGAATTCATAATAATGAACACAGGAATCTTCACCATTATGTCGTGTTGGCATTTAACTTAATTTGGGAAAATGAAGTCATAGTCATTTCTTATACACTGGGTCTATACAGGAAGACTTCCAGTGATCTCTAGGTTTGTATTTTTTTTTTTAGCAGATTTCTCAGAAGATGTATTTACAACATCAGCACTATGAGGTACTTGTGTAATGACAGGGTATCACTTGTCTTGTCAGTAAGAATAAAATATCTTTGTCATATGAGTTCCTTATATAAATAAAAATTAAAGGAATTTAACCTTTAATTATTTCAAATGAAGATTGCCAAGTCATGGAAATTTTATTAAAATTGTGGAGTTCAGTTGCCTTCCTTCCATCTGGCTAGCAATGCATTCAAGGAAGTGGGATCGTGGCATATCAGGTCACATTGAGACTGCTTGAACATCAAAGCACTTGCAATGCTAGCCAAGACCACCTGAGATCTAATGAACCCCATTTCCTTTGATCTTGCCCCTCACTTCCTCCCCACATAGCTCATTCTCCAGATTTTCTGCTCTATTTGCTTTTGTTCAATAGCTTAGACACATGCCTACCTAAGACGTATTTCCTATCTCCTCTCCATGGAATTTTCCAAATAAGCCTGAACCTTCTATCTACTAACAGCAATATATAGCAGGTTGTTTAACCTTCTAAGTTTCATTTTCAGCCTACAAAATGAAAAAAAATGACTTACTCAAAAGTATTGTTGTAATTATTAAATGAAACACACATAATGCATTGAGAACAGCATGTAGCAAGAGGGAACACACATAAGAGGAATTTGTGCTAAAATCCCCAGCAGATGTTTTGAATAACCTGATTAGTATTTCATGGAACAAAGCTTGGAGGTGCATTTGTGAAGCACTTCATTATATTTTTAAACTCCAAAATGCGCATAATTTCATGCTTAGCGGTAGAATCAACTCTTAGTACAAATTACAGTTGTTTGCGGAGTTCTTCCTCCTGAATGACTGGAATGTTTTTAACAAATTCATACACAGTCAACCCTCTGCTCACTAATGCTTGATGCGAACATGTAATTACTGTGTTTGCATGCTCAGAATGAGGACTTTGCAACACTGGAAGACATGAAGTGCTTAATCACTGAGTCTCACAACACTATTGTCATCTGCACAGGTTTAGAGGAAAGTATACTTTACAGTGTCACTAATCATCTGGTGGTGGTTAGCACACAGAGGTGAACAGAGCTGGGTGCTTTGAGGGCGTCTGGTGGTGGTTAGCACACAGAGGTGAACAGAGCTGGGTGCTTTGAGGGTGTCTGATGGTGGTTAGCACACAGCAGTGAACAGAGCTGTGTGCTTGAGGGCATTTGCTGGTTCTGTAACTTCCCAGCTACATCTGTGAGAAAGCAAGTTGCTTAGCCATCCACAGACTTCCTTCCTCAGCTCAGAAATAGGAGACCATGTTTACTAAATCTACTTTTCAAAGTTCAGCATAAAATCAGTAATCAGAGACTGGCAAAGAAGGGATGGGAATAGGTTGGTCTGTGGGTACAAGATATCCAAGTTACAGCTGGATAAGAAAAATAAGTACGATCATTCTAGATAATGGTAATCACTGTATTTTTTAAAGCAACAGAAGAGATTTGGAAGGTCTTCACCACAAAGAAACATTAATTTTTAAAGGAGATGAATATGCTTACCCTTATTTGAACTGTTCATAATGTATATATGTTTAAATAATAAATAGGTGAGCAATATTTAAATTTACTTTACAGAGCTGTTAAATGAATAAGTGAAATAATGTACAACTAAATATATTTTAAAATTCTATGTTAATAAACATGCCTATTCAATTTAGCATGTACTAAATGCTTTAAATAATTATTACATTTCCAGAAAAATCATGATTTTCCTTCATGTATATTTGTTACCACCCTTGTATGATGATACTCGATCTTGAGTAAATTCATATAACATGTATTTAGAGAACTATTTAAACTTCAGCACACCAGCATTATTTTTGAAATGTCTGATGGATCATGACTGTCACTACACAAATATATCAAATTCTAAAAAGTGTACTTATGTCAGTAAATATTGTGAAATAACAAGAATTCATTTGTCAATAAATAAAATAATAACTCATGTATAGTTCTTACTTGAAATTAAGAGTGCCAACAATAATGAAATACTATAGCATTGTTTTCTGAGGTTTATAGTGAGACTGTAATATGAGTGAAGATACTAACATGCTTCATTATTTGGTGAAACAGTAGGAAAGCTTGCTTTTAAATGTCCTGTTCATAAAACATTGCTGAGAATTTAGAGAGATTATAAGATCTCTAAAAATCTGTAAATGTCTAGCATGACAAGATTAAAGAAATTGTATCATAGCTGACATTAAACAATTGAAGTGTGCATCCTAACTCATTGAATATGGATGGGACAGATATCAGATTTAAAACAAAAAAAGCAGAAGTACCCTTTTCCGAGTCTTCTCCTTCAGGAAAGGCCGGATCACAGTGTACAGGGCATGGATATACCAAGGTTGATTGACAAAATGAATTCCTCCAAATCTTGCTGGGAAACTGTCCTGGATCAACAAGAGAAGTAAAGAAGTTAGAGCAGGCTTTCTAGGCTGGAGTGGGTCAGGAAATACTGCGTGTTGTTTGATTGTCTTAATCCGTATACTAAAGAGAAAGGAGCAAGTCTTGCCACAGTGAGAATCTCTGAAGAACTAAAACAATATGTACTAAAGTGAATACTTACCAAGAACAGGGTGCTGGAAGGAACTTCAGCCTCTTTGAGATCGTGTCTAACTTCTAACAGTTGCCACCATGACAGAAACACAATGAACAGGCAGACTAGAATGGAGTATCAAATACTAGGTTTGTGTAGAATAGTTGTTTTCTTTAAATTACTTACTTTTTGTAATGAAATATATCTGAATTCAAATATTTTTATTAACTTTAGGTGTAGTCATTTGTAATGGAAATAGCATGATATATGCAAACACATTTTGTGGCCAGTGTGAGGCCTTTGCAAGTATCCATGCTTGCTGCTAAGCTTCAAGTTCAATCTCTGGGACCCATATGGTAGAAGGAGAAAACATGATGGGTGTCCTCTGACCATCAAATGTGCACTCTGATGAGCCCACCTACCCCCGACCACACAGTCATTAAATAAGTATGTCAAAAGGATGACTCCGAGGGTGTGGGTAAGAGCCCTTGACAGCCTGAGTTCAAGCCTGGAAATTCACGTTGTAGAAAGGAAGAAAGAATTCCTGTAATGTGTTCTCTGACTTCCACACATAGCTTGTGCTCCTCTTCGTGACAAAATTTAAAAATAAAATTAACATGCAAACTATTTACATCGTTTCTAGGCTTCATTACAATCACCTGCCTTTCCTTATTTCCACTATTAAAAGGGAATCACGCTTAAGCAAGACAGAAACCCTGAGTAGTGGCACAGGAAACTTCACAATAGTAAATATGTTAAATGAGCATCAAAATGCTCTGAACTCGCTCCTGTGGAGCAAGGTGGAACTTGGTCAAAGCCTACTTCCTCTTCACCAAAGCTCAGCTGAGTAAGTTTGAAACCAGAGTGATGGAGTCTGCTCCGCCTACCTGTGACTAAGAAGGTGCACCTGTGTCCTAGTTCCTAGCATAAAGCAACACCTAAGCCAGATGACTCACAACCTTGCCACCTGGCTGAATATGCCGAGGACTCTCCTCCAAAGGGTCGGACTACTTTCTCTTCTGCGATGTCAAACCTCTTCAAGAACAAACTCCATTGGCTCCCATAAACAAACAAATAACCTCCTCTAACTAATCTTGTCTTTCAAGTAGTACCCTAAATAATTTGCCTTTCCTTGTGTTCTGCAGAACATGAATAAGAAAAAATAAAAGCTAAGGGTCATGATAAAGGTAAAAGCTAATGTGTCTTTAAAAAAAAGTTATAGTGAGATGTTCACTCTGTCTGCACCTGTTGCACTGACCACACCCATTAGTCATGGGGACAGGTGACAGGTGCAGATGTGACCTGGGGGGAACTAGTTCTGAGGGAAGGACCCAGGAGCAATCTTGTTTGCTAGGCCAAGACAGAGGGCATTCAGAGGCATCCTTGGGACAGGAACATGCTGGTTTCACTTGTCTCTGTTGTAAGTTATTTGTCCCTGAATAAATATCTATTCAGCCTTTCTGTTTTTCCCAATCTTTATTATTCCACTATTAAAAAAATATTCTCTTCAGTAAGACTTTCCGATCCAAAACAGTGCCAGTATAATAAAATAAGATATTTTTAATTGGGGACACTTTTTAAGTATATCAACTTGTGTATACACACAGGAGCACACATGTATGTGTGTGTGGGTGTGTGGGGTGTGTGTGTGTGTGTGTGTGTGAGAGAGAGAGAGAGAGAGAGAGAGAGAGAGAGAGAGAGACAACATCATTCCTGAGGGTCACTTCAGTGAGGGTCACTACACATGTTGGGTGTCACTGTAGTCCAGTGTCACCAATGAATATTATAACTATGTTATAGTGTAGAGTAATTCACTTATCTTCTCTTGTTCATGCATGTTGTTTTTCAGGCCTTCTGTGTGTTTGCCATGGCTTGCATTGCAGCCCTCAAGCCATCCTTCACAAGCACATTTAAGGGCATAGCACCACATTTTTCTCAGCATTAATGCTGCTTCCCAGAGCAAATGCTCCACACGTTTACAAAAACCAGCAAAATTGACTGAATCAATTTACACCCTCCTTCCCCAGCATTACCTGCCAATTTCAGTAATTTTATATAGCCGGGATATTACCACCTTCTAATTTTATGAATCTAATAGAAACTAAATGAATTCTAACACAAAGTTTATTTGCTATATTCCTGGTCTCTGCAATACTACTTCTTCATCATTAATGACAGAATCAGAATCTGCGAGCACAACATTATATTTTTGTGTTCTTGAGAGTGTGAATAGTTTGCTATCTCTCCGGATTTTTCTATGGTATCCTGTTTATGGTGAACTCAGATTTGGCTAACAATTATCAAACACCTAGAACAAACTAACTTGGATATACCTTCTCTGGACAAGATCTGCTTAGTTTTTACCAGGTATGAGATGCTAGCCACCTCATTTGTCTTCAAGTTCATTTTCCATGCTGAGGTTTCTCTGACTGCAACATATATTCAAATTTCAGACACTCTTGAAATAATTGTGGTCCTGGGCAATTGAGAAGGCTACTAGCGTCCTCATTCCTACTATTGACATGATTGGTTAATTTTCACCAAGATATAGCGATGGCAGAGCAATATCCTTGATGCTTTCCTGGCCAGCTGAAGCAACATTTCAGGACAAAGAATCCAGAAGAGTGCCTGGTTCCACATCCAGTCACCCACCAGACTTCAGCACATGCAATCACACCCATACCTGGGTAGCCACGGTCCTCTACAACTCCAGCTTCCCTCTTGCTTTGTCGTTTTACTCCAGAGTTCCCTGGACCTCAGCTTCTCTTGAGCTTTTCACTATAGAGTTTTGTGTGTTTGACTTCTTTTCCCAGGAGCTCAACAATGCATCCAGAATTATTTATGTTGTAATAAATTCAACACCCTTCCTTCTCCTTTGTGACAGAAAGATGTTTTAGTGAGTGGAAACAGGCTGCACCGCCTGAAATACTCACTGTGTGTTTGAAATATACTCCTGAATAAGCAGTTGACATCTACACAAAAACTGAATGAGCACCGGTCATAAGGATATTACACCACAAATCTCAAATCAGGATTATTAAATTTTGAAAATTACCGAGAGGTAATTTCCTTCTCTCTGAAAAACATACAACTTGCACATGATGTCAAGGCTTTCATAGACAGGTCTCTTTTAATATACAACTGAATCATATCAAATTACAGTTAAGCCAAAGAGAAAGAACAGGAAGAGATTTCACTTTTCAATTAGGTATAGCTAGCTCAGAATTCTGATTTAAACCTAGTAGAGAAAACCAAGGCAAAATCAAGGATTCCTTCTTCTCCCTCACTCTGATCTTCTGCTAAGCATCCTTCAAGTCCTGTAGATTAACATCCCCAACCTTCAAGGTTCTGTGAAGCTTCATCCCAATCCCAAACTCAGCATGTTTCTTTCCTTCATGTCTTCTGCTTGTGGTCACCACCTGTATTGTGGTTGTGGACTATTGTCTCCTTCATGCCTGGCATGGTGTCCCTTACTGCCATATATATTTTCTATGCTTACTAAGGTCTTAGGTCTTAGCTCAGGCAACACCATTTCCACAGTGCTCATTTTAGTTCCGTCTCTCATTTCTCATCAGAGTGATCATTCATGAAAGCCTTCTCTCTGCTACCAGCAGCACCAAGATCCATCACCTCATTTGTTTCATACCCTTTACCTGTTTTTATATGTGAGCCTGTGCATGATCATGTACACCTGTGTGTAGGTGTTCATAGGTATACATGCATGTATACCTGGGAACCCTAATTAGCCTCGGGTGTTGTTCTTCTGTCCTTTTTGATACTTAGTCATTTTGTAATCTCTTACTAGGACCCAGGTCTTGCCGTTAGTCCAGTCAGGTTAGTCAGTAAGCTGCAGGGATCCTGTCTCTGTCTCTCCAGAATTGGGATTATAAGCATGTGCCATTACACCCAACTTTTTACATGGACAGTGAGTCTGAAATTCAGGTCCTTGTGGTCATATAGCAAGCCCTTTACTGACTGCTATCTTCCCAAGTCCTGATAATCTTTCTGTTGTTTGTCTTTGACAATCAACTATGAACCCTATGAGTGCAGACATTGAGAATTCTAAACACTCTACAAGAATCACACTCTACCCTAGAGGCAGGGCATGGAAATGCACATGTGGACCCTGTAGTGAAATTGTAGGAAAATTATGAATGAAATATTTCTTCCAATGGGATGTACCTGAGCAAGTCTGAAAGACCAGAGGTAGTAGTGGTGACCTTGCTGTCTCTCTGATTTGTTATGTTTTTCTTTAAGACAAAGTCTGACTAAATTGCCCAAGCTGATCTTGAACTCACTGTGTAAGCCATGCAGGCCTTGAACTCACAATCTTGCACCAGTCTCTCACATAACTGGGATTACAGGCATGCACCAACAGGCCTGGTCCACAGACCTACTTTTAAAATGTTACTAGGGTACAAACATGGCATGATTACTTTCAGGTATGTTTCATAAGAATATGAAACATATTCTTAAGCAAATGTTAACTATTGAAAAATATTATTAAAACACCACTCATGTTGTGCCAAATGCAAGATGACTGTCATAAGCAACTTGCTTTATCATTCCTTAAACTTTGTACAGATGATATGAAGCTCTATAAAGAAGCTTATAACTGTGGTATTAGTCATTCATAATACCTCATAGATATATGGAAAACACAATGTTACTTTGTGCTATCATGCAGGAAGTACAAGTGATTGCTGTAGCAACTGGTACAGCAGTTTCTGTCCCAGTATCATTATTCATCTTCCTCCTGTGTGTTTATACTTACTATGACTGTTGTGCTTTGACATACTAACCACAGTTTCCTTTATACATCATTTGGGTTCATTACTTCTGGATATTATGATTATACGTCAAAATATTACAAAAATATCTTTATTATTTTTTCTTATTTTACATATTGATACCAGTTCCATCTCCCTCCCATCCTCCCATGTGCCCTGACCCCCTCTCCCATCCCCTTCCCCACCCACTCCACAGAGAGTGTAAAGCCTTCCAGGAGGGATCAACAAAAGCTGTCAAGTCATTTGGAATAGGGACTAGGCCCTCCCTCCTGTCTCTAGGCTAAGGGAGTATCTATCCCTCCATGGGGAATTGCTCCCAAAGTCCTTTAGTATACCAGGGATACAAACATCTTTTATTGTATTACTAAGTATTTGCATCTCATCTTTGTAAAGATTAGATTCCTAAAAATCAAGTTGGCATTTGTATAAAACCCTAGATAACCCCCTACTGCTAACATCTGGAATGGAAAAGTGGATTACAGTGTTCCTTACATTCTCCATTTCGCTGTTTCTGGATAAAGAGACAAGTTATTCACTCACTTCCATGACAAAAACAGAGTTCTTGCAAAAATAAATAAATAAATAAATAAATAAATAACTCAAAAACCAAAAAACAAAACAAAAGTTCTAAATGTGTTCTGCAATATTGAGGGGAGAACACCAAGAAACTATTTAATTTCAAGCTAATAAGAATGTCTTTGTGTGTGTGTGTGTGTGTGTGTGCCAGTCTTATAAGTAGTAATGGCTGTATTTAAAAGGATGCAAATAACAGGTTGGAAAACGGGTTTGATTCTCATAGGAGGCATATATGAGGATTTAGCTTAAATTTGTACTCTTGCTACAGGATTCTTCATCTCCTCTCTTGTAACTGTTAACTGCTCCTTAACATGCCATATTACACAAGCAGACAAACAATGAATTTGACTAGATCATTGTATAGAAACAACATTTCAACAAAAAGAAAATACATTGTTCTGATCTGTAAGGGGGGAAAAATGAACCACATATTCTATAACAAGGCTATTTAATTAACACTTGGTAGTTTATCACAGAGAAGAAGAAATAATACCTAGGTAAACAAAATGAAAAATTAATTCCTCTTATAAGAATCAAGCTAACCTCCAAAGACAAGTAGCCCTGTATTTTAAACTAAGCATAAAATGAGTATTTCTCTGATACTCATCTCTGAAACAAAATTATGCAAACCACAAATTTATATTCTCATCATATATCTAAACAAATGTGTCTTAATTTAAGTGTTTTAAGAAAGAAATATAGATTTGACCCCAATGAGTCAATAAAAAGTGTTAAGAAAAGAGTGATTTAAGCTAGGTGGTAGTGCATTTACCTTTAATTTCAGGACTCTGAAGGCAGAAACAGGCAGTCCCCTGAGAGTTTGAGGCCAGCTTTGCCTACAAAGAGAGTTCAAGGACAACCAGGGCTACACAGAGAAACCCTGTCTCAAAATACAAAACCAAACAAACAAAAAGAGTGACTTAATTTTTATTTTTTATGTGACTTTTTAAGGTATAATTCTTTTGGGGGGGTTTAATTTTTTAAATATCAATGTATTTTGAAATGATGTTTAAATATTAATACAAATACGCCCAAAAATGTAGACAACATTTGAGATTCAAGTTTGAATCAGAAGACTGATTTTTAAGGTTTGCCTCTGTATAATTAACCATGTATTTGTTTTAGAACAAACTGTCTGATATTGTTTTGTCTATCATATATACACATGTCAGTATGTATTCTCATCAAAGTAGTTGTAGAATGTATCATACTTACATAAGTACTTATTACTTCTGGTATTTCTATTTAAATTTTTGTCATTTCTATTGAGCATGTTGGTGTACATATGCAATCCCAGTTCACAGATGATGAAAGAAGGGGATTACCAGTAGCTAGACTCCATCCAGGGCTACATGGTGAGACTGCCCCCCCCCCAAATAGTAATAATGATCTCTCCTTCAATTGTGTTCATTAATACTTGTATAAGAATGATTTCATGATACCATGACACATAGAAAACTCTCTTTCCTATTGTTACTGTTCTTTCTTAAAATTCAGTTCCTATGTAGCATCAGAAATAGTATAGTTTCACTCCTTTTCGGTTCTGTCTGAGGCATGTTTTTCTTAAATTTGTTGGAAATGATGCTCTAATCTGGTAATGGTTGCATAAACAGATCTTAGGAAGACACAGTGGAAGGACATATTTTCTCACTGCACACTACTAGCAACCCTGATGTAAGAGCAAATCTTCTGAAAAAAATGAAGTCCTTCAAATAATCATGGAAGTGTCCTACAGTCAGACCAAGTGTCATGCAATGACAATTTGAGCACATTGTTTTGATAACTCTATCAGGATTTGTTGTTTGGACAAGATGAGCTTTTTGGTTGTCACTCAAGGGAACCAGGAGGAGTATCCTTAACGCATGATGATTTTTAGAGTTGGGTAAAAGCCCAGAGATAGGAGGTAGAGATAGGAGGTAGATGGGATAATTTAAGTTAAGAAAGGCTGGCTAGAAATAACCCAAGTTAAAGCCAGACATTCAAAAGAAAGACTAGGTCTCTGTGTGTTTATTTGGGAGCTGTGTGGCAGATCCCCCAAACATAAAGAGTTAAACACCACACACACACACACACACACACACACACACACACACACACACTCACCCAAAAAAGGATGGATTATTGAAGAGAAAATTTAGAAATATGGGAAAAGTGCTCACAAAAGAGGCAGTGTTTGGGGCACGTCATTTACAATTTGTAGAGGAGTATCCCTGGGGGAAAGAACAGAGAAAGACAAAGGGTGGCATCCAGGCCTCCTTAGAACACAGTTGCTAGGGCTGTTTGTTGGCAACTTAAAGCACATTCACAAAGGCCTGGCAGTGTGGCAAAGAAGGCATTTTGAGGCTCCTTGTCAGTGATAATTGTATGGCTTTGTATGTAACCTGGCACTGGGTGTGATGAAAAGAGAATGGCATGCAGAAATGGTATTGTAGGACCATTGCCTTAGCAGGAGTGTGTAGCCTAGAACAAGAACCTAATGCTTTAATATTCATATTTTAGTTCAACAAATGCGGAGAGAGCTAATCGCAATATATAAAAAAAGAAAAGAAACATGTAGTGTTTTCATTTCCTAACTTTTTCAGGGTCCAAGTAATATGTGATACAAGTAGCTAAAACCACCCCCCCCCCTTAACTCTCTCCATTCCTGGCCACCATGGGCAACAAGGATGAGACAGTGATGGTGATGGGTGTGTGAGACTGAAGTGAGACCTGGGAAGCAATAGAGATGAGAATGAGTTGTCTCTGGTGCAAATCTGAAGCAAAAACAATAACAAGAAGTGATTTTGTTTTTAACCTGAGTGGTCTGTGGGAAGGAGATGCATAGAAAATTTACTTGATTTAATTCCAAAGAGAAAGAGAATGTAGTGGTGTAACTAAAAAAGAAAAGATTTGAGATCAATATTAGTAGTGCCATACAGGTTGTTAAAGTCCCAGTGTTAAATTATAACATTGTGTTGACTCTGAAAGGAAAGCAAGGCCTGTAAGTTAGAAACAGGAGAAGGCAGCAGCTATACAACTTCACAAATGGCTGGATGATGCACATGAAGCATAGGAGAGCATTCTGGCCATTTAAACCTTGGTTAGTTAGAAATCTCCAACTATACTAAAAACTAAAATATGAAAAGAATACAGTGTTTAAGAGGCAGTGTTATATAGTGCTATAATACTAAGTATCGATAGATCATTTATATGAAGATGAGATAAATGTGTTAGACACTTGGAAAAGCAGAAGTTGATCCATAGATGCTCATAAAAACATTTAAATGCTATAAAATGCATATGCCTTAACAATAATAATGTTAACAATATACTTTAAATAATTGATAATTATCAAAAAATAATTAATAAAATTGGTATTATTATTATCATGTGTTTTCCCTAGTTTAAGTCATTGGCCATTGTCATGAAATTGGTCAGAGCACAGAGTTGCAGAGTATAGACTACTGAAGCCATAATCATGATTTCCAATCGTTTGCAAGAACACTTTTAGCTTGATATCACTTTCCAGATCTGTGTGGGGTCCATATGGATTGTGAAGCGAGGGACTACAAAGATAGCTTGAGAGAATCTAAGGCACATGTTTTTCAAAAAAGCTCACATGAGCAACAGGATGAGACTCAGGCTGGAGGCAGCTGCTCTACATGACTGAGTGACCTAGTAGTTCCCATTCAGTCTCCAAACATTTACCGCAAGACTGGGATGATGAAGAGGGTAGGCCATTTTGTCTACTATGAGAATTTCAGTTATCTGTTAGTTTTACAGCAACCAAGAAGCAATGGGGTTTATTTTGGGATCATTACCCCTCTCGAAATTCAGAAACACTGTATCTCTAGATATGATTTTAAAATACTTTGGTTCAATGCTTTTCTTGCACTTACTCTCAAATCTTGTGGATACTTAACAACTTTGGTTAAATTTTTAAAGTAAGCCACCAGGAAATTGTTTTGTCCTGAGCAGGACTTTTCTGTCTTTTACTTAAGGCCCTGTGGCCATTCTCACATGTAATAGCCACCCCTAAAGTGTTCGTTGGTTTTCCCTCAAATAACTAACCTCTTCCTACAAATAAAGCTTTACACAACAGAAAATTCAGTAAACTGTTGGACAATGAGGCACTATACTAGTGTCAATCAATATGTCAGTCATTAGCTTGTATGTCCACCATAGCATGATTGGGCATTCAAGGTCTCCAATGGCTCTTAATTACCATGATGAGAATTGGGGAGGGGGGGTTGAATTGGGCATTTGATCTACTAGTCCTCATAAGCAAGACATACATCCATTTCTAGATTCCTGTACACGCACAGATGTTTGTAACCTTTCCTTCCAAAATCTCAGCATGTGTGTGGGCGTGTGTGTGTGAAATTTTTGAGAAGACATTTTCCAAGCCCTTGATACCTAACATACACAAAAATCAGAAACAGAGCAAAGCTGATTCAAAAGTCTGTTTTCCATGACTTTGGAATCCCACCATGGGCAATGAATGTCATTTAAACTGTGGAAAATAGTATTTGTATCTGTTTCTATTTCATTTGAGACTAGGTCAAGCTCTGCTGGCTGAAAACGTTCAAGATTGAGGGATTTTCTTGTCTCTGCCTCTGAAGTAGCTGATATCACAGTTGTGTTCAGCAATGTTTGGCTGGCTGACAGGACTTCTGTCTATGACCAAAACTTTAAGTCATGAGTCTATGGGGAGAGCATTGTGAATTCAGAATATAGCACTGCAGAAGGACCTCTAATTACGAATCTTTGCATTTTACTGTTTTAGAGATACATTCTTACTTAATACTATAATACCAAGTCAAGTGTAGAAGAAGGAACCAGGCCAAGAGCCTCCCTAGCAAGGCAGGCTTCTTCAAATATGCCCCAATGGGAAGACTTCCTGTGCATCATTAGTTACTGTCGTAGCAGAATTTGGAGTTTTGCTCCCTTACAATCTTCTGGGGACCTTGTAAAAGGTCATCTAATATTTTTTCTTTATTTTCTTTGCATTTGTATGAAGGTGTCAAATCCCCTGAAACCAGAATTACAGACAATTGTGAGCTGCCATGTGGGTGTTAGGAATTGCGCGTGTCCTCTGGAAGAGCAGCCAGTGCTCTTAACCTCTGAGCCATCCCTCCAGCCCCCTAATATTTTTTTCTTTAGCTCTATTTAAGATACAAACTGGTAATTAAAGATGTATAGAGAGAGAGAGAGAGAGAGAGAGAGAGAGAGAGAGAGAGAGAGAGAGAGGCAGATGCAGGTGAATCTAAGAAGTCAGCCTGGTTTTCATAGTAAGTTTCAGGTCACAAAGAGCTAGGTAGTAAGATTCCCCTCTCTCTTCATACACACACACACACACACACACACACACACACACACACCTCCCATAGTTGTCTCTCTCTCTCAATTTGTGTGTGTGTGTGTGTGAGAGAGAGAGAGAGAGAGAGAGAGAGAGAGAGAGAGAGAGAGAGAGAGAGAGAGAGGAGCACTTAAGTCTGCTCTCCTTGGAAATTTCAAGCATACATATGGCATCATTCACGCTGCTCATCACTTTGTGTGATATAACCCTAGAGCAGACTCAAATTCCATAAGCGAGTCTTTTGTCTTTTAACCAGCCACCCCACATTTCTACCTCTTTTAGCAGACACGTGAGCTAAAATCCACATTGGCATTTCCTTGTGGAAATAGTTATCCTCTTAGAGACCCCCTCATACAATAGTGATCTTCCTTTCCACCATTCTATAAAGATCCTAGTAGCAAACATTCAGAGGAGATTATGATTGCTCCTGAAAAATTGTTTGAGTCTACTCTACAGATAGCTGATACAGTTTTTGAGACCCTGGGACTTACTTTATTTAGTTTGGCTAAGCTAGTTTTGGCCTCAGATGTTATCACAGGAGAAAGATTTGCTTACATGGGGATTGGCTCAGAGTTCCCGTCACTCTGAGATCAGCTGGACTTCAAGATTGGTTTACAGCTGTGGAGAAGGGCAAAGCAGATCTGGAGAGAATGTGACCAAAGGTCAAGCTGACCTTTATGCTTCACCAGCAGGGGGCGAGCAATTCTCCAAGCAGTCAATCACATAGGAGTCTAGACAACATAGTGTTAGGTGACAAAAAGCTTGACTCTGAAATGACTTATTCCTGCCTCACACTGCCAAGGGATGGGGAACATTAAAGCTGAACATTGGAAAAGGTTCTTGGGTAACTGGGACTTCACTGAAGATTAAAGATTTCTCAGTGAATACAAGAACATGGTCTCTTTTCTGTCTCTTATAATAGCTTTTCAGCCAGAGATAAAATCAAAGACCAGGCACAGAGCTGGATTAGAAAAGACCTAAATTTACTCACCTTTTTAACAGCCGGCTTAAAAGTCCATTTCAAAGAAGTAGGGAAAGAGATGTTAAGCAGAGATATTGGGATATGACAAGACAAACCTGTTAGTGATAAACTACACATCCTTTTCCTAGGGCATTTGCATAGCTCTTACTGTGGTCTCTGTGGCTTGCTAAAAACATGCAGAGGGAAGGCAATGTTTCTTCAGGTCTAATAGCCATTCTCTGTATACATCAGGGATCCTCAGCCTTCCCAATCCTGCAACCCTTGAATACAGTTCTTCATGTTTGTTATTA
Organism: Phodopus roborovskii; assembly: GCF_943737965.1. Classification (NCBI taxonomy): domain Eukaryota; kingdom Metazoa; phylum Chordata; class Mammalia; order Rodentia; family Cricetidae; genus Phodopus; species Phodopus roborovskii. The sequence goes on from NW_026125397.1 coordinate 14,122,115, forward strand.
TTTTTGTAGCTACTTCATAGCTGTAACATAAATATCTGATATGTACCCCTGTAAAAAGGTCATTCAATCCCCCAAAGGGGTCACAGGCCAGAGGTTGAGAACCACTGGTGTACATATTAAGAGACCTGGGCACAATGTGCTTTAGACAAAGTCTACTTCACTAATCTGCGTTTTGACACACAAACTTCTTGGTCCTATGCATTCTTAACATCAGGCTGTATTTGTTAAATGCATGCTTTATTATCTGCTTAAAATTAGTTGCCAGCATACTACAGCTGTTAACTATATTTTTCATTGTATCATCTTTTATCACAGGTTCACCTGCTTTGGCTATTAAAATATATTTGTTCTGTCAAGTCAAAATTTAAGTTCAATATTTAGGACTGTGTTGGTTATTGTTAATCGTCAAAAATGACAAGATGTAAAATCAGCGGAGAGCAGGGCTTCTGCACGTGTTTGCTAGAGATATCTTGAGTACATCGCTTGAGGTGGGAATACCCCCTCACTGTTGGTGGCACCGTTCCTGATGGCACCCTGGACTATACACACAAAGCTGACATGCTTACACAATGTCATTATTCTCTTTTCTTGCTGGTAGGTATGGTATAGCCAACTGCTTCAAGCCCCTAGTACACTGCCTCCCTTGCCATCACAGAGAGTACTTTCAGCTGTGAGCCAGAACGAACACTCCTGTGAGCTGCTTTTGCCAGAGTATTTTATCACAGCAACAGGAAAAAGAAAATAATGACCTTCTACTGTAGCATCTCAACTGAAATTAAAAGTTTCATTCCTTATTTTCTTTTTGTATAGTTTATTTTTGAAAATGTATTTTCATTTTTATAAATCTGTTTTATGATAACTTTTATTTAAATTTGAAACAAGCTTGTCTAACATGTCAATTCCAGTTCTCTCGCCCTCCTCTCCTCCCCTGCGCCCCCACCATCCCTCCATCCCATCCCTTTTCTGCTCCCCAGGGAGGGTGAGGCCTTCCATGGGGAGTCTTCAACGTCTGTCATATCATTTGGAGCAGGGCCCATACCCTCCCCCATGTGTCTAGACTGAGAGAGTATCCCTCTATGTGGAATGGGCTCCCAAAGTCCATTGTATACTAGGGATAAATACTGATCCACTGCCAGAGGCCCCATAGACCGCCTAGTACTCCTAACACCCATTTTCAAGGAGTCTGGGTCAAACCTATGCTGGAGTCCATCCCAACATTTCCCATTTCCTTTCCCTTTCCTCCATCTAAGTCCTCCTTTATACCTCTCTCCATTCTCCTTCAAATTCATGGCTTCTTTTTTTCATCAGTTATCATTATATATGTATATATATATATATATATATATACATATATGTACATACTTTTTTTTCCAAATATAAACTATTGAATCCATATAAGACTATTTGTATGTTTTCAGAGTTTATCATTTGGCATTAAACAACCAAAAAATTCTAAGATAGAACTGAATTGGGCTTATTTCAAATATCCAAATACAAATATAATTACTTCTTTCCCAGTCCCTCAACACATAATGCTTTAACAGTTCATTGACTTTCTTTTGTAATCCTTTTACAAGCCCTCTAGTCATAGTTTTATGGGCTCTTTTCCTCTCTTTTCCTAACAAAGTCCTAATTGCTTTTCCCTTTCAGATACATTGGTAAATTATTAGCATTTCTACTATGCATTTTACAATTGAAATTAACATGATAATTGAAAATATAATTGTTCATTTGAAAATATAATTGTATATAAGTGTATATTTGTATATATAAATACACATGAAGTCATTTTTTTCTTCTTTCACATCTTACTTCGGGAACTATAACAAAAATAGCACACATCAGTTGTCATAAACACCATTTAATTCTCATGGTCATGAATGCTTAGAAGTCCAAGACCAAAGTGGTTGGCATTTGGCGAGGGCTGGCGTCAATATCTCCTCATATACCATAAAGTGACAAATTGAGAATGCAAATTTCCTAAGTATCTATGTTAGGAGCATAAGCCCATAGTAAAGGATTGTCCTATCACGTTAACTTCAAAATGATATAAACATTCCACTCATTTCCTCGGAGATAAACTAACAAAATATGAATTTTGTAGACAGTATGATAATGCAGATCTCTTTTAAAATCAATTCATAAGAATAAGGATGGCCTAGTGCATGAATGGGGTTTTGGAGCCCATTCCCTGTGGATGATACTCTCTCAGTCTAGATACATGAGGGAGAGCCTACATCCTGCCCCAAATGATGTGACAGACTTTGATGATCCCCCATGTCAGGCCTCACCCTCCCTGAGGAGGGGATGGGGGGTGGGATGGGGAGATGATAGGGGGAATGGGAGGATGGAGGGAGAGGGAACAGGGATTGGTATGTAAAATAAGATTGTTTTTAATCTAAATAAAAATTAATTTTAAAAAAGAAGAAAAAGAGAAATAATGATAATCGACCTAAGAAAAAATAGAATAATGGATGTACAGACAAGGCAAATTATATAAGCGAAATGCATTGGGGAGGGCATTGATCATAGTTCTTATCATTGTGACAAATGCATGAAAGAACCAACTTATGAAACGAAGCCATGAGCTCATGGCTTCAGAGGTTTCATTCCAGCCTGGCAAGGTTGATGATGCAGAACAGAGTAGCTCAGATTATGGAGACTAATAGCAGAGAAATGTACCATGCACACACTAGCTCCTGTCTTCTTTCCTCCATTGGATTCTACCATGTCCTTGGCCAATGGAATCCTGCCACTCACATTCAGGGAATTCTCTGCAGAAATTTGTTCCTTCAGTATCTTCCCTCATGATTCACCCTATGATGTGTTTTAGTCACCTCATATTCCCCAATCCAATCGGTATTGCAAGTAAAATTAATTATCACAGCCCATTGTCAACTGGGCACACAAACACATTTCTTTAAGTGGCAATGAATAGCTTCAAATTTTTAAAGGAACAGACCTTTCATATGTTTGAAAAATTGTTTATGTATGGGACAATGCATTAAGAGGACATCAATTCTTTACACAACTGCTATGCAACCAAGGTTCTTGGGCATACACTAGGTGAATTTCAAAACATCCTTGCTATCAAGGTTATTTTTCATCTTAGCGATGAAAAGGCTGCTTTGTGAAGTGACTGACTAGCCTGCTCGATATATAAACAGAAGCTGTATGTTAAGACTACAGAGATAATCTTGTACAGAATAGTGATTTCTAAGAGCCTAAGATCCCCAATCTTTTCTCTACACTGTTTTTCCTTATACAGGCCGACACAGTATGTGCATCTACAGTATGGATCTGGTAAAACTGATCTAGATCTGTTTGCCCTAGTAGAAATTCCATATATAATCATACAACTTCAATAAACATCATTCACAAAACTTCAATAAACTGGGGAGACAACTTCATGGGTAAAGCTCTTGCCACGAAAGCATGAGGATGGAATCCAGATCTCCAGAACTATGTAAAGCTCAAAGCAGTAGCACACATCTGTAATCTCAGTGCACACATGCAATGGTGATTGGAAAAACTCTGCAATCTTAAGACCCAGCTAAGTGGAATACACAGCAGAAAGCCTGCCTCAGAGTGAAAGGAAGGTAAGGACCAACACGAAAGGTATCGTCTGACTGAGTCACATTTGTCTGCCCTTTCACATCGATGTATACATGCTTACAAAGCGCGCACACACATGCGTGCACATGCGAGCACACACACACACAAGGGTAAAAAGGGATGTTATTCCTATTACTTGAGAAAGATTGCACTGGGTTATGAAATTATAATATTAAGTTTTCTACTTATGCAAACTTAGCTCTTAATCTAAAAGTTCACAGGGAAAACTATTAAAGTATGAAAATTATTTTTGACTTAACCAATATTTGATCGGATTTCAGAAGAAAATGAATGACTTTTTTTAATCTTTTCAATTGAAACTGAATTGCCTGACTTTACCCTACCTTTCCTGCCTCCCAGATAACCTCCCTTAACTCCATCCATATCCCCCCCACTCTCAACTTTATAACCTCTTTGTTTATTACTGTTACATATGAATGTGTTTGCAAAATACATATAAATGCAACCTGCTGAGTCCATATTTATTGTTGGTGTTTATACAGTTCCACTCTGCATTAGACAATCAGTAAGGTTACTCATCACCCAGAATGGCCAACTTCTTCCTCCCAGCAATTATTAGCTGCTTCTAGTTCCTCATCTTGGGGTAGAACTCTGTGAAATTTCCCATTTTCCATATTAGCATACCATCAATATTGCCATAATTCCAGTCTTGACTTTGTAGCCATTTCTAAGAAAGACTTTCACAGCAGACTTTCTCCTGTTCCTACAAATTTACTTCTCTAAAATGGGCAGTATATTAATTTGATGAACAGAATTTATCATTTGAGTCTAAGCAAGTGCAAATACACAAGTTTTTGTGTAACTCTTTTCACAAGAGATTTTAACCTGAACAACTCATTGTTCTTTCAGTACATTCTGAATTAGGTCTCAAGCCATTATTTTGTCTAAACCTCTAGTTTATTACATCATCTCTTAAGCCCAATGATTTCTGAGTACAAACATTCTGCTGAGCCCTTGTTTCCCTTCCATGAGAAAGAATGGAAAAGTGTCTACTGAGGAAATGTGTGCTTGAGAGAACAAATATTATCAGTAAGTAGAAAGGTATGGGGCAGTGAAAAACATCAGACAAATCTACTTATCTCTTTCCAAGAAGGAGAAGGAAGAGGAGGAAGAGGAGAGGGAGGAGGAGGTCATTATTATTAGGTGTGACAAAGAATAAAGTAAGGAAGGAGAACATAGAAAACAATAAGGAACAATGTGTCCTCTCATTCTGAACATAATCACATGACCTTTTGGCTTTCCATGACCTCTATGATAGGCTACTTCACATTGTCTCCAAACTTGGGATGGAGAGTGTTGACCATTTGGCACCAGACAACCACTTGTAATATACAGTTTAAAATCAAAGAGCATCTTATTTTGCTCCATCAATCAGATTTGTTCAGCTTCTTTCTTGACCTTCTAAGAACGACCTTTCACATGAGATTTCTTAGATTCACTATGCCCACAGTGCGATATATGAATTTTTATTTAATTAAAATATAAATATATAATTCCCTCCTTCCTTCTTATCCCTCCTACTTACCTATCTCATTCCATCCCAAATTCATTGAACATCTTCTTCTGTAACCACTGCTATTGAATATATACATAAACAAATCAATACTCACCTTTTGTCTCTCCATATAGCCCTTGTGTTGTATTTAAAGATTTTGTTCAATTTTAAAAGGTTTCATAAACACTTTACAGCATTTTCAGCAGTGCCTCCTAAGTGATGCTCTTAAGTAATTCCTATCTACAGAATGCATTTTGTTGTGTTTTGAAATGATTTCAATAACCCAAGAATGTAAGCAGTAACGACATATACAGCAAAAGCACATGAGTCTCGATAAAATGATATTTATTGCCATTAACTTATTTCTTTCATGGCTATATTATTCTATCTTTGCAAAATCATATTTTAAATCATACTACTAATGGTTACTGGACCAAATTCAACTTCCTTCCTCCAACCAAAAACCACTTAGCATATGTTGAGTATAATATTAGCATGATATTTGGCATTTTATATATGTCTGGTTGCTTCAAAAGCAAGCTTTGTAAAAGATGTGTGATATCCTTTCACCAATATATATTTGGATTTCTGCTGATCCTGCTTCCCTGGGTCTTGTGGTTATTTTCCTTTGGGCTATGAGCCTGGACATGAGCCATCCCAATGATAACAATGGCTAGCCCAAGCATGGAAAACTGTTTTAAGATGAGCAGCTGCAGCTGTCTTCATTTTATTAATTAACTCATCAAATTATGCTAACACTATTTTTAAATAGAAACTAACTTTCAAATATGACACATTGTATAGTTATTTGTCAAATGACTTTTTATTTTGGACTTTATATCACAACTGTTTGAAAGAAAGTAGCTAGGATTAGAAATACTATATTCAAAATGGTGAAGCCTGGAAAAAGCAAAACAAAGAAAAAAAATAGATTTCATCTGAGTTTTGCCACTGGGATGCATCACTTTTTCCACTCAAATGTATTTTTTCCTCTCTCACTTTGGAATATATTAGCAGCATAAATATGGCAATGTTTTGCATTAATTTATGTCGCATATGTCATATTCCACTTAACACTGTAAGTAACATTTCCCATATTATTTATAAATTCTGCAATCAAGAATTACCCCTGACATGAAAGGAACATCTACCATAACTCAAGAACAAATCTCATCAGAATCAAGGGAAGTGTTGCTAAGTAGACAGACATCCAACAGCTATAACAAAGGCCTCAGCTGATCCCACAAAGTGCTCTGCTGTGGGATCCTGCGGGGCTTCTCAGATGCAGGAAAGAACAAAATGTGTTTGTGCTCATACAACATTCTGATTATTTGTGCTTGTAGACTCCCTGGGGACATAACATAACCTCTGGGAAAGTAGTGCCCCCTATACATTACTTGTAAAAAAAAAAAAAAAAAAAAAAAAACAAAAAAAACAAAAAAAAAAAAAAAACTGGCCGCCAGCCATATGTTGCAGGTGACTCTGCTCAGACACCCCTTGGGGGAGGGGGGGGAGGAGGAGCACCAATAACTCAGGCACTGGGAGTCAGTGAGTAGCAGAGCATGCTGCAGACTCATTTACTAAGGAAGTTAGCCCCGCCTTTATACCCCCCCCACACACACACACAAGGTCCCATTGGCTCAGGGGGCTGACTCTGCTGTGTTGTCCTTTCTCATTGGTGGCTCCTGTCATGTGTCCTTGGGCATAGAGGCAGACTTGGCTCATGGAGGAAGTGCCTGCCTCACATGCTCATGCAGGTTGGTCTGGGCACCTGAGGCTTGGGTAGGCTGGCCGGCAGTTTCTTTTACTCCCATAGACCGATAGGGAGTGGCTCCTTTAGGAGGTGTAGCCTTTGTGGTGGAAGTATGTCCCCGGGAGTGGGCTTTGAGGTTTCAGAAATTCAGGCCAGTCCCCCCGTGGCTCCCTCTGTCTTCCTGCTGCCTACAGACCCAGATATAGAACTTTCAGCTAACTCTCCAGCACCATGTCTGCCTGCTTGCTTTCATGATCCCCGCCATTATGACAATGGACTAAACCTCTGAACTGAGCCAGCCCCACTGTTTTCCTTTATAAGACTTGCTGAGGTCATGGTGCCTCTTCCCAGAGATAAAACAATAACTAAGACTCCAGGTTAACCTATCTGCATCTAATATATCTGGCTCCTGGAAGAATAACACCCCGGATTGTAGAGAGAAGTCTGAGAAACATCCCACATTATGCATATATCAACCCCTTCATGCCACACGTCTCTACTTCCTTCATGTAACAGGCACATCCCTTCTGTAACAGCAACCCCAGTGTCCTCTTGGGTTTGTTTTACAATGGAATTTTAAAAAGAAGAAAATTATACACAACTAAGCTTTCACTAAAGCTACTGGTCTCAAAGGCTTTCCTTCATATAATGTATTTTTTTTTTTTTTCAGGAAAGAGTAAAATGAGCCTGATATGGGCCTGAAGCTCAAGTGGACATACTGTGTGTAAACCTTTCAGCTACTCCCTACCCCCATTTTTATTCAATTTTCTTATCCCTGGAAATTGCCATTCCAACACCGAGAGTATTCCATTTAAGGTATTTCATGTCCCCAGATATGAATGGCACATTGGCTCCTATGTTCAATTGTCCGTGAAATGGCTGTGTAACTAACTCCCTTGTTCCAGTGTGCCTTTATCCAAATAAATGGCTGTAGACCTAAGTGAAAAGGGAGGCATAAAATACTTTGTAGAGAATTTATCTGGCTTATACAAGGCCAGAAGTTTTATCTCCAAAATGATATAAACTGGATATGATAATGTATACACTTCAATCCCAACACAGAGGGTATGAAGACAAGAGGACCAGAATCAACCTTGGTTATAGAATAAGCTTGCAGACAGCCTACGTCACATGAGAATCTCTCAAAAATAATTTTTAAAGAGTAATGGAACAATGATCTTGAAATACAAGTTCTTCTGTGTGGGACTTTACATTCTTTAGTACATGGACTTGAAGTCTGAAAACTGGTCCAGCTTAGGAATAAGGCACAGTATTTAAAATGTTGTTGAAGTCACTGTCAGTACCCTGCTAAGTTCATTTTGTTGAATATTTAAAATGAATCATTTATTGTATTCTCATTTGTATTTATATACGTAATGTCAGGTTTTAAGGGTAGGGTGTCCTACTTCTATGAATTAAACCTCTCAGTCAAAACATATTCTCCCACCACAAAATTAAGCAACCTAGTATTTTCACTCACTTTGTTGTAGGCTAAGTCACAACTTCCTGAAAGGAAGCATACTTAGCTCAGACAGCTATGCATGTGATGAGAAAATGGAGACTTTTTTTACACACTGCCCTTGTCGCTGTTTTTCAATATGGTTTTTTCTGGGCATACAAAATGTGGAAGTAAGTGTTCCTCTCTCCAGGCTGTCTGAATAAATACAGATCATGCGGCTGTGTGCTCATTTTCAAGATAGATATCATTTCAACACTGTCTACTTAATGCTGCCTTATAATTCAAACATTGTGTGCAAGCAAGAGGTGTCTCCTATTGTCCAAATGCCGTATGCCTGAAAACTACTAGTAGCTTAGCAACCACCACAACGAGTAAACCAGACTCTGGGTTTCCTAGGAAGCCCTAAGTCCATCAATGTTAACAGTTTCTTTTCCTATTCTTCCTTAGCCTCCTCACCCATGTTCATGCACGCATGTGACTTCTTAGCTACTCACTTAAGAAGAAGGATTTGGAGGATGAATAAGCTACTCTGAAGGTCTCTCACTGGGCTTCAACAGTAATGTTCCAAATTGTTAGCATGTGCCATGGTTTTGGCAAGATTTGCTATGTGTAACAGAGTCAGAATGAGAATGTGTAGTAGCAGTACTTCTTGCCTTCTGCATGAATGATCAGAGCTCTCTGTGTTAGTGGGGTCCTTGAGTCAAATGAAAGGTCCAGTGAATTGACAACATATTCTTTATTGTTTCTCAGGTCCTACTTAATAAGAAACTGTGGAGTGTCTGGCACCATGTTAGGGACTTTACAAGTGTCCTACATCTGCGTTTTATGTAGCAATCAAAGACCTATTCAGCCCCTTGTCACAGCCAAACCCTTTGCTAGCAAGCATGGCTTGTATGCATTATGCAGATGGAATTAGGGGATTCCTGGGCAACAGTGAAAGCAAAAAGCACAGAGACACAGCAGGAGAGCACCAAGGAGAATAACAGACAAGTATGGCTGAAAAGCCCTAAACAACACTGGGAGCAGGAGACCTTACTTTGAAATGTTTATAAATTGGCTTTTTATTGCTAAAGAAGTTTCCAAGAACCACAACAGATGAAGATAGATAAAATATATTCAAATGGTACACCGTCATTTCACTCTGAATTCAAAGACAGATCCTGTTCCAGGATTTCCAAACATTTCATGCTTTAATTGGATTCCCAGGAAGGTACCTTTTATCTCCAAGTCACATTCATTTATTCTTATATTGATTTTAAATGAAACTTCCTGTTTCTGTGACTACACTAATCAATTAACTTGAAAGTGGCAAAACAATTTTCTCTTTTCTTTCTCTCCAAAGAAACCTAAATACATTCTTTCTTCAAGCAGAGCTAATCTTGACCATACCTATCAAGAAAATACACTGCGTTGATCAAAACATTTAATGCCTTTTATATTTTAAAAATGTTGGGTATTCTTTACAGACAAAGCACACAAAACCACCTTTGTACCAAAACTAAATGGTTTGTCAATGTATACTGGTATTTATAAAAGATCTCCTGATACTGTAAGGATGGAAAAAATTAGCCTAATTTTCCCTAGACTCTGCCCCCCCCCCATCAGTGAGTAGGCAAAGGGTCATTCTTGACTGTTTATGACAGGGCAGGTTTACCGACAGCACCTGTGAGTAAATAAGAACAGGAAATGAGCCATGCCACACTACCCAGAAGCCCTAGCGAAAATAGACTTCCTGGGCAAAGCGAAGGCTTGGATAATTCAAATTGATTGGTCCACACTGGATGCTGTTGAGATGATTGGTTTGTAATGCATGGACTTTGTTGTAAACCTATCAAAGCTGTCTGAACCTTGTACTCTGTGTTCCCAGTCCTTTACTCCACGTGGAGTATGGCTGCAGACCCCATTGCACTGGAATATAAAAGACCTCATGCTTTTGCATCAAGACCGCTTCTTGTGAGTGATTTGGGGGGGGCACCTTTCCTGAGTCGGGGCATGAGGGTCGTCCATGCCCTCTGCGGGTCTTACATTACTAACAGAACCTGTCTTTACCTTAGCCTTCATGCTAAATCCCAGAGACAGAATCAGTAGTCAATCAAAGGGGTTATTCACCAGAGTACAGACAAGTAGATCTGCTGTTGAGTGTCAACAATGTGTAAAAAAACAGGATAGTCATTTGTGACTTCCTTAACTAGATGTAAACATTCATATTATAGACATTTCACTTATACTCAAATATGAGGATCTGGAGTTACTTTATGCAAATGCTACCTAATATTTCTTTGTTTCAAACCAGGAATCAATAACAACAGAAAGCCTTGGGAACCCAAGACTTGGGAAAACCACTGACATTCAGACTTGGGTAACCTAGACTAAGTATCCACTGAGAAAATTTGGCTAAGTACCTGAAAGTCACTGAAGTTTCACATTTAACTCTGTAAATGAGCTTGATAAACTTAGGGGTAATTAGGGTGGGGTTTTTTTTGTTTGTTTGTTTGTTTTTGTTTTTGAAGATTCAGTTTCTTCTTCTTTTGTCCCAATTTCTTCTAGTACTCAGAATATTTTTTTTCCAAAGCAGAAAAGTAACCAAGACATTCTCCTGGCCCAATTTTCCTGTCTGGAGAGCACTGAGCAAATGACATAGCTTGAAATCTTCTATCCCAGTGATTCAGGTCATGACCTGCCTCCCCACATTCATCTTCCTCAATTTGTTTCTTCCTGTAGTCATATCAGAATGGATTCCTCGTGGGTTCCCAACTCTCCCTAGTTCTGAGTTGTTCAAAGTATTTTCTGAGTGACACCTTACCTAAAACCCCTTCTTGTCCTGGTCCTCTTAGCAAACATTTGTACCACCTTGAAAGCCACACTATCTTCACAAACAGCACCTTTTCAGGTACGGCTACAGTGCTACATCAAAGAACTAAATACTAAAATGGTCTAAGGTAAGTAAGCTCTCTTTTTTTTCTGGCTTACCAATTGAAAGAGAATTGCATTTTATATCTATTGTGAAATGTAAAGATGATGTTTAACCACATGGAAGAAGTATGCAAATATGTAATTATTTATATACAACATGAGCACTACAAAAAATAAATAAATTTTAAAAAAGAGAGTATCCAGATACCCAAAGTCAATCAACTACATCTCATACTGAGAAATTGATGAATTCCTCAACTCTCAAATGTCTCATTTTTCTTTAAAAGGAAACAGTCTGGCCTTCCAATGCCCTGTGCAGAGCCTCCTGAGGCCCGGAGACTCTGCACAGGAGAACCCATCCCAGCAGACCAGGCCATTCAGAGTCTGCCAACATCACAGTGCCAACCTGCCTCCATGCATGGGAAGAGGAAGGCCATCAGATTATTGGCCCTGCTTGCACCCACTGGAAGAGACTCTTGGACCTGTACCCACTAGGAGAAGGAGAAACCCCACCAACTTCCACTGTAAGAAGGGATGGGAAGACAACAGTAAGAACACAGTGAACAACAGAAAGACAAATATGATGCCACCAGAGACTAGGGACTCCACAACAGCAAGACTGGAACATCCCAACACAGATTAAGCAGAAGAGAATGACCCTAAAAACAACTTGATGAAGATGATAGAGACCCTCAAAATGGAAATGGAAAAATCGCTTATGGAAATGAAAGAAAAAACAAACAAAAAATTTCAAGAAATGGAGGAAAAGACAAACAAAAAGTTGCAAGAAATAAACAAATCTCTTAAAGAAAACAAAGAAAGCCAAGAAAAACAAACAAGTGAAGGAAACAATTCAAACAATTCAAGGCTCGAAAGCTGAAATAGAAACAAAACAAACAAACAAACAAACAAAAAAAAAACAGTCTGAGATTATGCTGGAAATAGAAAAGCTAGGTCAGAAACCCACAGAGACACTGACCTGAACAATGGAGAGCCAATGCCCCCCCAGACTGATATCTGGGAAACCAGCGTTGGACTGACTCAGACCCCCTGAACATGGGCCTCAGAAAGAGTGGGCAGTCTAAGGGACCTCTGACAGTGGAACCAGGATGTATCCCTAATGTACAAAAGGACTTTAGGAGCAAGTTCCCCATAGAGGGATACTCCCTAAACCTAGAGGCAGGAGGGAGGACCTACTCCAAATGACTTGACAGATTTTGTTGATCCTTCCTGGAAGTCATCACCCTCCCTGTGGAGTAAGGGGGGGATGGGATAGGAGGGTTGTCGATGGGGGTGGCATGGGAAGGAGGGAGGGTGATTCCTCTAAATTGGGAACAATACAAGGTTTTCCACTCTCTCCATATCTCTTCAATATTGTACTTGAAGTTCTAGGTAGTGCAATAAGAAAACAAAAGGAGATCAAGGGGATACAAACTGGAAAGGAAGGAGTCCAACTTTCACTATTTCCAGATGATATGATACTTTACATAACTGACCCAAAAACCTCTACCAGGGTACTCCTACAGCTGATAAATACCTTCAGCAAAGTGGCAGAATACAAGAATAACTCAAACTAACCAGTAGCCCTACTATATACAGATGATGAAGGAGCTGAGAAAGAAATCACAGAAACATCACCTTTTACAATAGCCACAAAGAACATAAAATATCTTGGGATAACACTAACCAAACAAGTGAAAGACCTGTATAATAAGAACTTTGAGTCTTTAAAGAAAGAAATTGAAGAACAGACAAGAAAATGGAACGATCTCCCATGCTCTTGGATAGGTAGGATGAACATAGTAAAAATGGCAATCTAGCCAAAAGCAATCTACAGATTCAATACAATTTCCAGCAAAATATTGGCACAATTCTTCACAGACCTTGAAAGAACAATGTTCAACTTTATATGAAAAAGCAAAAGACCCAGGCTAGCCAAAACAACCCTGGATAGTAGACACAGAGCAAAGGAGTACCTGCCTACAATCTATAATTCCAGAGGAGCTGAGAAACAAAGAGGACCCTAAAAGAGACATACATGGTCCCCCAGAGATGAGGAGAGTGACGAGAGCTCCTGAACAAATTGGGAACACTGGTGGGTGGGTGAGGGAGTTAGGAGAATGAGAAGGGGAGAAGAGGAGTGGGTAGGAAGACACGAGGGACCAGGAAAAAATAGAGGAGAATTAAGAAAAGAGATACCTTAATAGTGGGAGCCATTATAGGTTCAAAGAGAAATCCAGCACTAGGGAAATATCCAGAGATCTACAAGGATGACTCCAACTAAGAATCTAAGCAATAGCGGAGAGGCTACCTTAAATGCCCTTTCCCTATAATGAGATTGATTGCTACCTTATATGCCATCACAGAGCCTTCATCCAGCAGTTAATGGAAGCATAAGCAGAGACCCACAGCTAAACACTGAGCCGAACTCCTGGAATCCAGTTGCAGAGAGGGAGGAGTGATAAGCAAACAGGGTAAGACTATGCTGGGCAAACACAGAGAGACAGCTGACCTGAACAGGGGGAGCTCATGGAACCCAGACTGACAGCTTGAAAAACAGTATAGGAAGGAACTATGTCCCTGGCACGTGGGTGACAGTTAGGAGGCCTGGGTAGTCTGTGGGACCTCTGGTGATGGAATAGCATTTATACCTAGTGTACGAGTGGACATTGGGAGCCCAATCTCCACAGAGGAATACTCATTCAGCCTAGTCACATAGGGGAGGGCCTAGGCTCTGCCCTAATGATGTGACAGACTTTGATGATCCCCGATAGAAGGCCTCACCCTTTCTATGGAGCAGAAGAGGGATGGAATGGGGGTTGGTGGGGGCCATGGGAAAATGGAAGGGAGATGGAAGTGGGATTGACATATAAAATAAGATTGTTTCTAATTTAAATAAAAAAAATAAAATATAAAGAAGGAAATAGCCCATCCTGACAACTAAAAGTCATGACGCTACATGAAAAATCACCTGATCCACACCAACTTCAGCTTAAGATATCACCTTTGAGGTGCAAGATGTATCATTCATAATAACACTTTAAATTAGTGTCAAGACCTAGAATGAAACTCAAGCAAAGGATGTAATTTCATAAGTACATGATGTGTGGCAGGGCTGCCATATGTGTCTAGCTCTGTTTGGCACCTGAGCATATCCTGCATCCGTTTTTTCATATGGTCTCTCTGCTGACTTTGTACTGTGATCACAGGTGGACATATATATCCATGTATCTTTACAAAGTAGGGATGAGAGCCCACCTTTATCCGGGTCACTCAAAATAGTTTGCTTCAGGAAAAAAAGAGGGGTTGGTTATATAAACACAAGGTACATAGATGACTCAAGAAGGGAGACAAGCTATTCAGAATAGCATCTGTTCATAGAAGTCTTCATTAAAATAAATTTCCCACCTTCCATTAGGTTCACAGATAGCCTTTCTTATTCTTAGAATAGTATTTATATTTATCTAAGCAAAAGTCATGTTGCAGCAGAATTTCAGTTTACTATTGCTGAATTACTAAACATGTATAGACTTCTTAATTGTCCTGATTGAGTCACTTGGCGGAAAAGGGTTACAACTGTGGCAGTGGTGGTCTTCTTGGCGCTCATGGTTGTTGGAATGGCAATCTAAAAATGTGTCTTTATGTCAAACACGTTTCCAACTTACGATCATCTTCATGCATTGCTATTATTATATCCTGATGAGGATATAGAACAATGCTCATTAATAATGTTTTTCCACATAATAAATGCAAGTTAAACTAGAGATTTAATTATAAAAGTCAAATTGCATTACTTCATCATGAGACTAACTGTAAGCTTAGGTGTGTCATAAACGGAAAACTTTTAGCAATCTTAGAATGTAGAATCACCGGCATTTTAGAGATAGTTGTCCAGACACAGATACAAAACAAACAAACAAACAAACAAATAATCTATTTGAACACAGGATAATTTCGAGTTAAAGTTCAATATCCTGTGTGGTGGTTCAAATCCTTCCCCATAGGCTCAGATGTCTGAATATTTGAGTTCAGTTGGTAGGATTGTTTGGTTAAGTTTAGGAGATGTGTCAGTTATCGAGAAATTATTACTAAGGGTGTAAAGACTCACAATTTCTTTTTTATAATTTACTTATTCTTTTCAATTTCATTTTACAATCCAACCACAGTTCCCCCTCTCCTTCCTACTCCATGTCTGCCTCACCTTCCCCCATAGCCCATCCACAGTCCACTCCTCCTCACAGGTAAGGGCTCCTGTGAGGAGTCAACTAAGTCTACCACAATAGATTAGAACAGTAATTGATGGAACCAGACACAGAGATCCACAACCAAGAACCAGGCCTAGCGCGGGAAACCCAGTTGAAGAAAGGGAGGAGGGAATATATAAGCAAGGCAGGTCAAAATTATGATGGAGAAATCTACAGAGACAGCTGAACCAAGCTCATAAAAACTCATGAACTCTAGACCTACAACTGTGGAGACTCCAGGGGACTGAACTAGGCCCTCCATATATGGTACACAGTTGTGAAGCTTAGACTAGCTGAGGGTCCCCGGCAGGAGGACCATGATACAAACCCAGTACATTAGCTAGCTTGTTGGAACCCATTCCCTATGATAGGCTGTCATTTTCAGTCTTACTGCACAGGAGAGGGACCCCGTCCTGTTCTAACCTATTGTTATATTACTCTTTTGCTGCAATTTCTACTTGTCTCTCTGGTTCAAGTAGTGAACGCTCAACTTCCTGCTCAAGTCATCATGCCTACATCCTGCCATTATGAAAACTATAAACTCACATAAACTCGTTATCTCAAATGTACTTGGTTATGGTGTTTTATCTCTGCAGCAGAACAGTAACAAATACATGTGTCAAGTGTATTCTGGGGAAGGCCTAATTTCTTTTAGTCATTTCCTGGTTGTTGCTCCAGATGTTTTAGGCCTATTTACTGCATCTACATTTTGGATTAAATAGATGCTTAAGTCGTTAATGGGGAATAAAGCAAAAGAAGGTTCATATGCACAGTAAAACCTATGCAAGAAATAGAGATTATTTCCCATTGTAGACACAAACAAAGCTTCAGTCTAAATGACTATAACTCCTGCCAGGTTCACACTAAGCACTTGGAGCTCTGACAATAATCACATCCCATCTAACAATCTAAGCAATAGTGGAGAGGTTACCATTAATGCCCTTCCATTATAATGAGATTGACGACTACCTTATATGCCATCCTAGAGCCTTCATCTAGTAGCTGATGGAAGCAGAAGCAGACACCCACAGCTAAACACTAGCCAAACTCCTGGAATCCAGTTACAGAGAGGGAGGAATGATGAGCAAAGTGGTCAAGACCAGGCTGGAAAAACCCACAGAATCAGCTGACCTGAACAAGGGGGAGCTTATGCACCAAGACTGATAGCTGGGAAACCAGCATAGGACTGACCCGACCCCCTGAATGTGGATATCAGGAAGGCCTATGGGGCCTTTAATAATGGATCAGTTTTTATCCCTAGTATACAAATGAACTTTAGGAGCCCATCCCACATAGAGGGATACTTTCTCAGCTTAGACACATGAGGGAGGGCCTAGGCCCTGCCCCAAATGATATGATAGACTTTGAAGACCTCTCCCCCATGGAAGGCTTTACTATCTCTGGGGAGCAAAAAGGGTACAGGGCTTGGCTTTGGTGGGTGTGATAGGGGAGGATGGGAGTGTGAAGGAACTGAGATTGATATGTAAAACAAGCTTGTTTCAAATGTAATTAAAAAAAAAAAGAACTTCCTTTAAATCTCTAATTTGTCTGTTTCCCAGCAATGGCTTATGAAGTTATTAAAGGGGCTCCTATCCAACATGTGTTGTATGTCAATGACATCTCCATCTTTCCTACAGCAGAAGGCCTACCCCAGCTTTCATATAAATATAAATAAAAATGAGACCCATGCTAAATAGAGATGATAACTAGGTGAGGTCACCACTTGGTGTTAAGTAGTAGTTAGTGATAATCATTTTCTCACCCTTGAAGAACACTTCATGGCTTTCCAGAAAAGGGCAGAATGTGTGATATGTACCTTGTACAACATATATATCCTAGCCCTCTCTCAGTTCTTATTAACTGTCTCTATGCAGTGGTAAAAGGATAAGTCAGCAACAAGGCTGACTCACCAAGAGTAAGTCAGACACTTGCTTCAGGAAAAACCTATGTAGATATCAGTGTGTCTTATTCAGTAAAAAGGCTGGGCACAAACTATGAACTACATTCGGTTCAGATGTCCTGCAGCGTGACTGAGGCATCCATTGTTAAGAGTCAGTGGTCATCAATTTTGTTGTCTTCAGGCATCAGCAAAGATGGAGTGAAATATATATTGTTTTTGTTTATTTACTATTTAAAGAATGTATAGCATCTGTCCTAAGGGAACATAAGTATATAATATATAATGTTAACCTGCATACTTCTAGAATATGTGCAGGGAATACAGGCAATAAATAAATAATATCATTTTACAGAACTTATAAATGTACTAGGAGCTCAAGACCAATTCCACAAAGTAGGCATGTAGAAAACAAGAGAGAGAGACAGAGAGACACACAGAGACAGAGTCATGGAGAAACAGAGAGAGAGAGAGAGACAGAGAAAGAGAGACAAGAGCATCCTAAAAGTTAACAAGAACTTGCCAATAGCAGGATTATGAATGGCATGCATAAGGACTCACTTCCCACTTTATAATTCCCAACAAGTTAAATATTATTCCCTAGAAAGACACAGTATTGCTGCATAACTTCCCTATTACTGACCCTTCTACTGAAAAAAGAGAGAAAAGCAATAATAACTCCAATTACATCTAAAGAAATATTTCAAAGATTTCTATACCTTAAGAAGCTGTAAAGTCATTGATAATTATACACATTACAACATGATTTAATCTCAAATTCACTAGTTTAGTAGAGGCATTACACAAACTTTTGTTTGTGTAACATCCCAGAAAATGAAGTGAAACAAAAGTCAAGCCTAAATACTAATACATCAAAACCAATAATATAAAGTTGCATGTTCCAGCTCTCAAGACAAAGACCCGCATCCAACCCTTGCCCTTATGTGCAGACTTAGAGCAATGTCCTGCCCCAAATCACAGGCCTCATCTGTTAGAGTTACACATCCTTGTGCTCTCCTTGTTCAGTCTTTTGCCCCATTGTTGTCTTAAGATTCGAGCTAAAACACAAGCTATACCCTTTTGTTTTTTGTTTCCATTATTCTACAAGACATCCAACATCCTAATTTCTGAGACAAGTAAAACACAGGAAACAAGGAAGTGGTATCAACATATCCTTACCTGGAGACCTTCAATGGCAAGTCGCAGCATGCTTGGTGTAAGCTTAGAGGCTTGCTTGAAGGTAAAGTTACTCCAGTCTATTATCAAAACAAATCCATTTACTTGCAACTCGGGATCTTCGATCATGGCTTCTAAAGAAAGTAAGATGGCTCGCAAAATATCCACCAGTGTGTACCTATCAACAACAGAAAAGTACTGAGTTAAATCTAACAGTCACTTTTCAAAGCCACTTGGGTAAAAAAATATTCAGATTTTATATTTGGGTGGAGTTTGGGGAACATGTTATTTGTTTGATTGACTGATTTTTTTTTTTAGAGAGCTAAAGATTCTCTTTAAAAGACCACTGAATTTTCCTGGTTATGATTTTTGTATTTGGTTTTAAGAAGAGAGTGATTTGTAATGGGCCATGAGGACCAAGTACGAATTGGCAGTCAGGGACTCAACAGCTAAGCAGGTTATGAGCATGTACTTTGCTTGCACAACAGTCAAGTTCAGTTCCCAACACTCATGCCCTGTCTTCATTTCTAGAGCAATCCAATGCCTTTTGTCTTTGTGGGTACCCACACTGATGTGCACATACTGCCTCTATTAAAATCACATAATTTAAAATAATAAAAATAAATTTTAAGAGAGGAAACATATGTTATACCCAAGAAAAATCACAATGCTTTTGAAAATACTACAGCTTCTTTAAAATTTTGTAGCATTTTTATTTTTCTCTAGACCATCCATGCATCTGGGCAGTCAACCTACTAAAGGTCAAATACATTTTGTAAATGTGTAAACCATGAACATATATGGGAATCTTTTATTAGCCAAAAAAAAATGCAACTATTTGTACTTCATCAGACATTGTAAGTCATCAAGAGAAACTTAAATAAATACACTAAGCTACAGATAAGAGTTTAGAAATTATACACATGTACATTGCCGTTTTTGAAAGAGACTGAAGCATCTTCAAATTTTGGTGTCTATGTAGAATGCTGAAGCCAATGCCCAAAGACACTGGGAGACAACTACACTTAAAATTTTGAGAATGAGATTCAGAATCTCATTCAACAAACAGGAATACTGTATGTAAGAGCAACACATAACAATCACAAATCTTTAATTACTTCTACTGTATTTCTCTCATAAATATAAAAAAATAGAAGGTAGAAATGAAATTGGAAAACAATAAATAAAAACAAAAGAGGAATGGCTAAGCAAACCCATACATCTACTTTAAACTAAGCTATCCAAATTTAAGGAGTAGGATCTTTAGTTTTACTGCCTTATACTTAGCACAATACCTTCACATAATCTGAAAACCCAATAGGTGCACCTATTCCTATAAAACAGCATCAGAGACAAGAGCAAGGTTAAGACGCCGCCTTAGTGGGGAAAACAAAAGGAGGCCTCATATTTGAGAAGTATTTTTGAGGTATCGTTATGAAAAGTTGGAGCTTACCTGGATGTGGATAAAAGGACTGAGAAAAATAAAAAATGACATGAAGAGTGTAGCTTCAGTCACTGCGAAAGTACTAAAAATCAATAGTGTAGAAAAGTAAAGCACAGAAGTGGTTTGAAAAGTAATATTTGAAGAAAACCTTATGTACTTGAGAAATGTCGTGTACCCAGAAATTTACATTGGAGAAACACTTGACAAGGTATACCCTAAACTCAGGAACGAGCTCAAAATTCAAAATACTGAAATTAGAAGCAAACAAGCCCTACTACCAAAGGAGCTAGGACATAAGACACCACTGAAAATTATTCTCAGAAAAGAATTACTAGGAACACCACACTCTGAAAGAGTCAGAAAGTTTATGAAGAACGTCAACAATTTAATTTTTAAGCAATAGTTTTTTACTTTGGTGCTTTCATCTGAAAAAATCCACATGGTGATTTCATGGAAAGCCTGTAAAGAACCCTGGAGCTTGAGGGATGAAGAGTGGGTAAATTAGAAGTAGAAACCGTCACCATTCAGTGTAAGAGATGGAGTTGCCAGTTGACCATGCACTATTAAAAGGAAGTTATTCTCTTTTTAGTTGTAAAAATATTTGGGAGCAAATAGAGAAAGCATTGTAGTTCAGAAGGAAAAAGTAATTAACACTGGGTCTTCAAGTAATCTCTTCCCCTCTTGAGATCCCATCCCCTAGTTATGAGGCCAAGGCTTTGAACCAGACTCAGCTTTACCATTCTAATATGGACAGAGCAGTGCTGTGATCTCCAAAAACACCCATCATAGACTGATCTGTGTAGCCCTCAGTGTATCACAGTTTTGTAATGCTGAGGTGCACTGCCTGTATCTGAGAAGCATAGTAATAACTATGAATTTCCCTAAAGATGGAGCCTGCAAAAACAAAATGATGATTCTGGTTTTATTCCAGATATAGGCAAATGAATAAGTGTAATAAATCATAGAAATGGACTTAAAAACAGAAATCACATGATCATCTTAACAAATTCAGAAAATACCTTTGACAAAATCATTTCACAGTAAAAGGCCTAGAGAGAACAGGTTTAGAGAAAGCATACCACAACAAAATAAGGGTGATATAAGACAAATCCATACTGACAACATGCTAAATGGAGAAGACATTAAAGCAGTCCCATTTAAATAAGCAGCAAGATGGGGCTTTATTCACACTGCTGCCCTCCTATTCAATAGAGTATGAAAAGTCTTAGTTCAAGTAATTAGATAAAAATGAAATTAAAAAAGAAGGATACAAATAGGAAACTAAGTCAAACTTTCCCTGTCTGCCAATAATTTTGATTCTATCCTTAAAATATGTAATGAATCCACCAGAAAACTTCTAGATTTCATTAAATTTTCAGCAGCATAGCAGATACAAAATTAAGACAAAAATCAATAGCTTTTCTACACCCCAAGCCAAGCATACAAGCATATTGAATGAGAAATTGGGGAACTGCTTTCATTCATAATAGAAAAATAACAACAACACACTACTTCTGTCTTTCAAAATGGCATCTAAGGAATAGTAATAAATAAATAAAATAATATGAAGCTAAAACAAATAAATCAGAATAGGACAAAACAAACACGAGAAAAAGAGAAAAAAAAAAAAAAAGGATAAGAGGCATATGTAGTGACATTTTGTTTGTGATCTAAGAAAGCTTGCCTGAAGCCTGAAGATCAGAATGCAAAGGCAGCCATAGTCATGGAGAAAGGGCAGTGGTGGCACACACTTTAATCCCAGCAGCCACACTAGTTATCCTTAGAAGCTGGGAGGTGGTGGTGATGCCTTTAATCCCAGCACTAGAGAGAAATATAAGACAGGAGCTCAGGGTCTCAGTCAGTATTCAGTCTGCAGTCACCCAGAAGACAGAATTGCCCCAGCCTTGGTAGAGGTAAAATTCTAGTGATTGGCTGCTTTGCTTTTCTGATCTTCAGCTTGAACCCCAATATCTGTAATTTTTATTATTTGTACTACAAACATATAGATGCAAACACAGACACACAAACACACCCCACACACACAACACACACACACACATTTGAGCGCACAGAAATCCCAGAAAAACACAAAACCTGTACGGTATAATGCCCTAACTCATTATGAGATAAAGTTTTCTAGCGATGCTGGTGAGTTTGTTTTGTGTTGGCCATCTACTGTCTGGCATGAGGTTTGCCCTTAAGAGTAGTTGATTTTCCCAGTAAGACTCCCTTGAAGGATTTTTTTTTCTTTTTCTTTTTTTTTTTTTTTTTTTTTTTTTGCAAATGGTTGTCAATTGATATAGTTTTTTGGATTAAAGATAGAAGCGTGTATTCACTTCTCCTTTCTGTTCTTGGACCCCATCTGGTGTAGATTCCTGCAGGCTCTGTGCATGCTGCCTCGCTTTCTGTGAGTCTAAATGTACATCATTCAAGCTGTGTTTAGAAGGCCTTGTTTCCTGGGTGTCCTCCATCCTTCTGGCACTGAATGGGAGGAGTGATGGGGAGCAACTGGGAGAAGCAGGGAAAGGGGAAACCATAATCAGAATACATTGCATTAAAAAGAAATCTATTTTCAATAAAAGGGGAAAAGCCTCCAAGTAAAACTAAGCCAGAAAAATTTTACATATTTGAAAGAGAGAAATTAGGATAGACACTACAGATGCACAGACATCCTAAGCTGACAGCATAGTGACTTTATAAAGATGATTAGCTTACAAAAGCAATTTACTTATTCAATGCAACCAAATGTCCATGCCATTCTTCACAA
This sequence comes from Phodopus roborovskii, assembly GCF_943737965.1. Lineage (NCBI taxonomy): Eukaryota > Metazoa > Chordata > Mammalia > Rodentia > Cricetidae > Phodopus > Phodopus roborovskii. The sequence continues at coordinate 14,144,899 of NW_026125397.1, forward strand.
AGCCAGAAAAAAATCTTAAAATTTATATGTAAACACATAAGTCCTGTACATCCAGTGTAACCATGAGGAAAAAGAATGATGCTGGAAGCATTATCATTCCTAATCTTGAGAGTCATATATGAAATAATAATCAAAGCAGTATGATGACTGCACAAAACTAGACACACATATTAATGAAATGGAATGAAAAATTCATATTTAAGTTCACAAAACTACATCCATTGATCATTTTTTTTACAAAGAAGCCAAAATACACACTAAAGAAAATACAGCATCTTCAACAAATAATGTTGGAAAAACTGGATGATGTCTACATGTGTAAGACCTAAACTAGACCTTTATCTCTCACCTTTCACAAAACGCAACTGCAAGTAGGCTCTATACAGCAAAGAAAGTAGTCAATTGAAGGAAAAAAACTGAAAGAATGAAAGAAAATTTTTCTCATGTACCCTTAAAGAGAGAATTAATATTATTGAAAAATCTCCATAAAAATGAAACACCAAACATTAAGAAAACAAACAAACAATGCAAATCAGGTTGTGCATCTGAAAAAAAGAGGTCTCAAAGAAATGTGATATAGATAGCTAATCACCAATTTGAAAATGTTCAGTCCTTAGTAAGGGAGTGCAAATTAAAATTACTTTGAGTTTCAATCTCTCCCATTACAGAATGATTACTATCAAGAAATCAAGTGACAACTATGACTGAAGAAAGTGTGGAGAGAGAACATTTTGTTCACTGTTGGTGTGAGCTTACATGCACTATGGAAATCAACATGGAGATTCCTGAGGGGGAAAAAACTAGAAATGGAACTCTATTTGGCACAGCCATTCTACTCCTAAGCATACACCCAAAGGACTCTACTGCAGAGACAGTTGCTCATCCACATCCATTTTTTCCATTGTTCATAATTGCTAGGAAGTGGAGGCAACTTAGATGCCCGTCAGATAAGGAATAGGCAAAGAAAATGTAGTACCTATACAATCAAGTTTTATTTAGTTCTACAGGAAAATGACAATACGCAATTTGTGGATAAATTGATGCAATTATAAAACCTACACTGAGTGAAGTAACCCAGACCCTGAGACACAAACACCATGTTTCACTCTCACATGTAAACCCTAGCCTCAAATTTCTAATTCTGTGTATTCAACTTGAAGTAACCCCAGAAACCAGGAAGCTAGAAAGAAGCCATTTGCAGGAGTGGAGTGTGCGGAGTGATAGCAGAACAATGGTAATATGAAAACAGGAAGGGAGTATGCCAGGGCTGCAAGGATTTAAGCAATAAGGGGAATACTGCCTAAGGGAGACCAGGGAGTGGGGAGGGAGGGCTGGCTACATCAAAAGCTGCATTAAAAGTTCATATGGAAACCTATTGTCTTATAAATAAACCAAAAAGTGCAATTCTTAAAAATGAATTTGAAGGGGCATGTCCTGCATGGCTAGACAATGCTGCTCCTAGAAGCTATAGGTTATTATTAAATGAAATCCCATTGTCAGATTTGAAATGCTCTTTATGAGTTCTTGGCCACGGAGGCCCCAGTAGAACAACAAAATAACTAATAGTTCCTACTATTCCTCTTGCTTGCCCCGCCAGCACTCAATAAGAACCAATTGCTGAAGATACCACATTGGCTAGCTTTCATGGTGCCAGGAGATGCCATTCAAAGTACCAGAAAAGTCAACAGTCTTACAAACAGTGACGGCTATGGAGATAGTCAAGCACTCACTCTCTTGTCTGTTTTAAGGCTTTATCCACTTGGAGGAATCCATACCTGATATCATAAACCTAGTCAAAAATCAATAGCTGGGGAGATGGGGGTAGGAATGGGGATCATAGGTCCTAGGAATCTACTTAATTCTTTTTGCTTAATTTGACAAATACCACTCTTAAGCCTTCATCAGGGAAACCTCTCATTTCAGCCAATAGTTGTGAATACTCATATATTCTCAGGGTTCTGTCAATAAGACCAAGTGCTCAGCCTTGAACAAAACATGTTTACATTCTACAATATAACCGCCATCACTATGGCCCAGGGAATATAGTAGAAGAAGGAAAAGAAATGACCTAAAGGCAGAAGATGTGGAAATGTTATCTGCTGGGAACACAGCCATTGCACTCAGGAAGTTGCAGCAGCTGCAGTTTGCATGGATCTACCTAAGATCGGCTCTGTCAACAATCAAGGGTTGATTGGAGAAGGGCAAAGGCATCCTGGCCTCTCACTGTTGAACTGGCTCCTGAAAGATCTAGGAGGGACGGAGTCATCTTCAGTTGTGTACCCACCGGTGAGCCCACCAGGCTTCAATGCATAGTTCCAAACCAATATGCTTGTACAAACACCTCTGGTTAAACTTGGTGGGTCACAAAACAAAGAATAAATATATAAATCTGAGAATGAGACTGAAAGGGATGAGAGGGAGTTGATAGAGATGGGACATAAGAGAAGGTGGGAGGTAAGAGTAAATACAGTGCATTACACACATGCTCATAATTAGCAAAACAAAGTTTTTAGAGTTAGATTATCTACTTTTATAAGAAGTAAGCATCTGCACTGCATCTAGGTTGCTGCAAGCCTCAATCTAAAAAGTCTAAATATATTTCTTGAATATGTAAGATAATTAAACTACTCAAATTTTTTATTACACGTATTTATTTGTCTGGGGCAGAGTGGGTACTGGTGTGCATGTGCCAGAGTTTATACGCAGGTCAGAGAATAAATAACCTTTAGATGTTGGTTTTTTTCCTTCCACCAGCAGGATCCCAGGGGTCAAATTCAAATGTCAGGCTGAGTGGTAAGGCCCTTGGCCCCAGACCCATCCTGACAGTTCCTAATGTCAGAATACTTTTTTGGAGAGTTGAAGACTTCTACAGCTTATGGGCCTTGAATCTATGGAATGTGCATGGCTGGTTTTGATACCACTCTGTGGCTGTCCCACATTCACCGTGAGCACAATGTTCTGACAGTGCTCTGAACTGCAGCTTCTAAGCCTGCAGAGATGGGCAAGTTAGGGCAGAAAGGATGTATTTAAGCTAAAATCGGGCACCTTTTCAAAAAAATCATTTTTAATTTCTGAAATTCACGATAAAACCATGTTATAAAAGAAGTTTAAATTCACAATAGCCTAATTTGGGTATCCCCTCATGGTGATAACTTATCCTTGTATTACCCATAAGGTAATATTATTGCCATGAAAACATTATAATATGTAATTTGAATCTGAAATATGCTTCTAGAGGGTGATGAATTTGTATGCAGTGAAAATCAATCGTGGCTCCAGTACAGATGAAACAAGAGACAATTTGTTTCAAGAAACATATTTGGAGCATTGTCCTTTGAGACTGTGTCAAAATCAAGATATGTATACACATTATTATTCCTAAGAGAGTAAAATAAAGCAAATCACAGCATAAATGAGAGAGACTCTAGCTTGCAGAATCTTCCAGAGCAAATCTAACCTTTTAAAAGATATTCAATGTCTTACTCCAAAAGAGAACTAAATGATCTGACTTAAATAAATCATTTCAGTTTTGAAGTTTGAGAAACGAAACATTAAAAAGGTTCCAAGCTAACCGCATGCAGAGGGCAGGCCAGCATCACTCTTGACTTCCTCTGGCCATGTGTTGTCAAACATGTCATAGTCTCAACATTAGCAACTCAGCAGGCACTTGCTTAGCAGAACATTATTACACAGGCTCCTGCCAATGCCTGTAAAACACCATCCACAGGGACATAACATCTACTAAAAAAAAAAATCACCTCTTCAGGTATGGTCCCGTCATTTTCTTTTTAAAATTACTTTCATATATTTCTTGATTGGCTTTCACTACAATGACGCATTCATATTTGTGGTTTAGACCTAAACTGTGTGAGTCTGGCCATTGCTGTTCTGCCCTTGTGTACTAGGAAAGAGTCGTGAATAAAAATTAGCAGGTTGTTGCATCTCCTGACTACCAACTGTGCTTCCCAAAATAGCATGAACCAAGGCTTGAATCAGTTGAAAGGAAGATGCAGAACACACAGTAAGAAGAAATCATGACTCTAAAAAATGGCAGCATACCATGTAAACTACTGCTCTCAATTAATATTGAACCTTCTATAAAACGTTTTAAAAAAAAAATGTTGACAGTGAAACCAGGGTGTATCCCTGATGATGCACGAAAGGACTTGGGGAGCACATTCCCCACAGAGGGATACTCCCTCAGCCTAGAGACAGGAGGGAGGGCCTAGGCCCTACTCCAAATGACTTGACAGATTTTGATGATCCCTCCTGGAAGGCCTCATCCTCCCTGTGGAGTGGGAGGGGGATGGGAGTGTGGTCAGGGGGGCAGCATGAGAGGGAGGAAGAGAAGGAGGGAGGGAACTGGGATCGATATGTAAAATAAGAAAAAATAAAAGAGTATCTTTAAAGGAAACAAACCCCGTTGATAGTCATATCTACTTCCTACTCATTGTGTAGTCAGAAAGTGTTGAACACCTCTTGGCGCCCATCACTTATAAAATCAGTCTTCCAGACACAGTATAATACATCCCTGAACTCGTAAATTGGGGTGATTTTTATTTCACTTAATCTTTTTTAAATGATTTTTATTAATTTTTATTTCAATTACAAACAATCTTACATACCAATCCCAGTTCTCCCTCCCTCCCGTCCTCCTATTTCCCTCACCAACTCCCCATCCCACCCCACATCCACTCCTCAAGGAGGATGAGGCCTCCCATGGGGGATCATCAGAGTCTGACACATCATTTGGGGCAGGACCTAGGCCCTCCCCTATGTATCTAGGCTGAGAGAGTTTCCCTCCATAAGGAATGGGCTCTCACTTAAAAGTCTTAATGTGAAATTTATGGCCATATAAAATACAAAATAAAAGTAGGGACTGTTATTTATTTCTCTAATCCCAGAACCCCTTTGTGCACCGAAGAAGTTGTTGAATATCATTAAGTTTTCACTTCCTTTTTAAATGTTGGAGACAATACCATTGACCTCATAGGACAGAATGTAAAATGTGTACCTCTATGCCTATCACAGACTCCATACTCAGGTGTTAACTTCTATGATTCCTGCAGATAACTTTTTCTTTTTACATTCATTTATTCTCCACTTAATGTTTGGAGCTTTCAAGCATATAGTCTTAATTTCACAAATCTTTTATAAGGATAAAAATGCAATTAATGAAGTGTAAAGCATTTAGTGGTGCTTGGCCTATAATGAAAACAAGAGGAATGTTTGCAATAATCTTTGCTGCTGAGACTGCCTTGTTCTGCAATATTACACTAAACTATTTCTTCCCCATTTTTCTGCACAGTGTTTTAGTTTTCCTTTAGCTCCTTCCCCTAGCCCTTCAAATGTAGAAATATAATTTGGTCTCCTGCTTTCCTCATGCGGTGTATCACAGACTTCCAGAGTCATGGGTTTGTACCCTTGGCTATAATTCTAGGTAATGCCCTATTGGTGGACCCAGAGTCACTCCTGAGGCACGTCCTCATCTTCCCAGTTGCTATGTAAACAGCACCACTTTGGTATCCCTTGTTGATTGAACTATTCCATAGTAATGGAACTCATTCCATTGCCACACAAACCAACTTTCCCTCTGAGGTTGCATACATTAAGCACTTAATAATAGCTCATTAAATTTCCTTTTTGTTTCTACATTTATCCACTAAAATCCAACTATTTCTTTCTCTTCATATTCATTTATCTTCGGTATCTAATGACTCCTTTCTGCTGGAGTCCTCTCTCCATTACCTAATATAATGGCACTGACTTTTTCTCTTTATCTCCTCTCTCTTTCAGTCATCTTGTGTGAAATTGGTCTTCTTGACACATGTATAAAACACTAATCACACATGGCACTTCCAAAATCCAACCATTTCCTCAAAATTCATACTTCTTACCTTACAGACTCACATACAAAAAGCTCACTCCAGACACTGAGATTTTGATACATAGCAATCCCACAAAACACTGGTATATTTCTCTCCTCTTCCATCTCTTCAATCTATTGAAGGTGTCGCTGCCTTTTGTTTTCCTTGAGTTCACATTCTCAGCCCCAGCCTGTTCTGCTATATAAGATTAACTCCACCTATTTGAGAGTTTTGCACCATTTTCCACTCCAAATCTATACTCACAGGAAATCCCTGTTTGTCTTTTGACCCCAGACTTCTCACTTTACCTTTAAAGCCATGTTTTTCAACATACTACTTTCTGTCGTCAATACAATAGTACCATGCCATGCACACTCAGATCTCTAACATAACACGTAAAAATCAAACTAGTTTCAGAGGATACAAAGTACACTGTTTATTTCCCAACACAGAAGAAAACAAGCTGCCATCATTTGGTACACATACTTGGGATATATCATTCACTTCAGGCTTCCTGTGCCTTCAAAGGACAAAATGAAAAGCTACCTGCATAGGAAACAGTGTTATATAATAGTGTTTAGCAGGGAAGAAAAATGAATCCTTGATTTATTTTTTAATTAAAGAAGTTAATTACAGTGCTTCTCAAATATACTCAAGATGACCAGGCAGGCTTCTCCTCCTGCCTCTAGCCAAGCAGTTTTTGGTAATTTCCTGGACTGTGTTTCCCTCTGAGTCCACAGTAACCCTGCCTTCAGTGCAAAGACCAACTAAAATGGCAAATGTGTTGTGTCCTTTACTTTCCACATTTTCAGTATCGCAGGGGAAATATGAGCTAGCATCCCGGTATCACACTGAACCGCACAACAGCCAGCAATTTCCCTTTGTCGCTAAATCAATCAACCATTATTAAACCTTTCATTAAGGCTAGCCCAACCCCTTGGTTTTCATTAAACCCCATTTTTCTAATGTTGAAAGAATTTCCTGTTAGAAAGGTGCTTGAGGTTGAAACAAAGGCAAAGAATTGGCTTTATTGATGCCGCGGGATATTATTAGTGCTAAAGCTGATGAACCCCTATCTAGGGGTTTGCATTACCATATAGTGACAACGATGATTAATAATAATAATACTTCCATCTGGATAATAGTTAAGATTTTCAAAGCAATTTCAAGTATATTATTTTAACCTTGATATAATAATGAAGTCTCAGCACAGGTTTGAGCCTATTGTTTTGCAGAAGAGAATATGGGTCTCAGAGAATTTAAAATTTTCCCAGAATCTTCATGGGAAGAAAAAGGGACGCCTAGATTAGAAGCCGCTGTTCTTTGTGTCTCACCATTTAGAACAAGGTTCTTTGCACTCCCTTTGGAGTCTTGTACCTAGAACACAGTTTAATGAATTAGACCTGCATTTCTGTGTCTTTACGGCACATGTGTCAGAAGATCTGGAAGTCAATACAACATGGCACCTTACAACAGCGCGAGGTCCTCTCCAACCCACTCAGAGTAAGGGATTAGGGAGAGGAAAGCCAGACACACTCAAAGGAGGCCGGATGGAAATGACTCAGTCTCTGATAAACTTCTGCCTTTCATCTGCCTAGCGTCTGCCTCTGAGCACAGATTAGCTGTCTCAGCCTTCTATCACTTTGCTGCTGTGGGGATATAGGAGAACCGCTGGGATGGGATGTCCAGAGGGGGAAAAAAGCCAAAAAAAAAAATGAATCCACCTGTAGCCACAGAAGAGAAAACAGATTCATTCTGTACATATCAGGAAGCCAAAGTTTCAGGACCAACTACCCTAAGCAAATGTGTCTTACTACAAACAGTTTTTGCTTTCAGAACACTTTTTTCCCCTTAGCATTTTGTCCCCCTTTTTCTCTAGAGTCTGAAGTTTAAGCAATATTTTTTTTAAAAATCACAAATGGATTTTTTTGGTGTTGAGATAAATTTAGGTTGACAACTATCTATACAGAAAAAGGACCTAACTAATTCACATACTAGTCAAAGGAAGCCAGGGGAAGTCCATAACCTAGTGGGTGCAAAATGCAGAAGTGTTTTTGAGTGAATGGATGGATAGATGAATGGATAGATGGATGGATGAATAAATGAACGAATGAATGAATGAATGTCTGAATGAATTGGAACAGTAAGACTAAATTTAGTTAACTAAATAGGTGGTGTTTTCCCTACACAAACCGAGTAGTTCATAGCCGCTCCAATGACCCCAAATTCTAACAGTAGTCTGTATTATCTTCATCAAGTATTTGGGGCCCAACTGGTCTCTAGCTCTTTAGACTTTCATTTTTTTCTCCAGAAGAGCTCTATGTCCCTTAACATTACAAAGCAAATGCTATGTATACGTAAATGCCCTTAATATGTACATTTTTTTACATAAAAAGCAAATAGTGGGAGATGGCTCAGAGGTTAAGAGCACTGGCTGTTCTTCCAGAGGATGTGCATTCAACTCCCAGCACCCACATGGCAGCTCACAACTGTCTGTAACTCCAGTTCCAGGGGATCTGATACCTTCATACCAATGCCATATAATAAAGTTAAATAAATTGGAAAAAAAGCAAATAGCTGACAGAAATTATTTTTAAATCAAATTGGATGAAATATTAAATAACTCTGATGTTTACTATCATAAGGACATAACACACCAGAATAGGATTTCCTCATGCTGTTAACACTGCTCAGTATAATAATGAAATTATGGACCCATCCTGAACAATGTTAAAGGAGTTCAATCTTTGTTTTCCCAACTGGAAGGAATTCATTCATTTACTAAACATAACTTGCCTGTGTTGATACACCTTTAAATATTTCATTTGAGTCATTGCAGAGTTATTTAAGTCCTTTGCTATTCTTCAAACTTGTTTAAAGATGCTCATTTGTAACATGGGAACAGCATGGACCAAACCTAGTCAGCATCCTAGCAAGAGTTGCTTCTCATTTTTGCTGCTATTTTAGTATTATTTCACTAGTTGCTAAATAATTGGCCCAGTTTTAAGAGGCTGTCCTATTTTTTTTTTTTTCAGGAATCTGTCGCTGTATCCCTTTACCATTTCCCAAGATGGCTTTTTATATCACTTTTAGTTTTCCATGGTTTGTACTTTACTTGTCATCAGTTGCTGTCTCTAGAATGCTATTGAGAGAACTTCCTTGCAGTTATGGAAGTTTTTCTGGGACAGAAATCCCATGCAATACCCATCAGCCATTGTTAGCTTCACCCTAATCAAAACCCACCCATAACAGCACACAGCAGTGCCCTTGAGCTTATGAAGGTACCTGGTCTGCACTGCTCATGACAATAATGTCTCAGTGAAAAAAAAAAATTCAATAAGCTGAGAAAGGAAGCCTTTTAAAATCAGACCAAACAAGTGGACCTTTTTTAAAGATTTCTATAAGCATCTTCCTACTTCTCTGGCTAATTGTCCATGACTATTTCAATCTATACTTAGTCATTTTTCTTTTACTTTTACTTTTACATCTTGTAGAGCCCTTTAAGGAAGACTAAATCATTGGACCTGACACTAACTCAAACCGTTATGCTCTGCGGCTGTTTCTGAGGCATTAGGTGACTGAGAAATTTGCGTTTCTTTTGAATGTTTACCACACCATTTGGAGAAATAGGAGCATAGGAGCGTGTTCATAATTTGAAGAGAAGCCACAAATAACTATCCATTCACATGGTTTCTTTTCTTAAAAAAAAGGAAAAAACTATACAATACCAAAACATATGCAACAGTAATAGGCAAATTTCTGGATAATTTGGAGGACCACAGTCGTATCTAAACACTTTCTGCCACTTCAGAACTTTAATACTGTATGTGATAGTCAGTCACTGTGACAGGAGCACGATGGTTAGCATACTCTGAATTACCACCATTATAAGAACTGTTTTAACTATAGTTACTTACATATAATTGTTTTCTAATGGCTATCAGTGAGGTTCCAGATAAATGACTGTTTAATGTAAAGAACAACTCTGTAAGCCTGCTGTGATCTACCAAAGTATAAATAGTGGGCTAATTGACAATACACAAGCCAACTCCAAATATGTCATCATATATTTCATATAACAAAATTTCATTCAAGAATACCTCCAGTAATAATTACTTGTCCATCCATGGAGTATCCCCACCTCTGTGTACATGATTGCGAGATGTTCACTGTACAGCCATAAGTAGAGGTCAGGGTTGACAACCTTTGGTTCTCAGTCTGACTCATCTTCCATCTTGTTTGAAGCAGGGTTTCTGTAGTTTCTCTGCCCTGTACACAAAGCTGACCCCTGAGCTTCTGAGGATTCCCCTGTATCATATTCTGGAATTTGAACTTAAGTGACCATGCTTTTGTGGCTAGTGCTTCCACACACTGAGTCATCTCCACGGCTTTTATCTATGGATTCTAACTTCTCAGATATTTGCTCTAGTGGTTGGAGGGCTAAGTTGCTTTCCCTTTTCATTCTGAGCTTTCTTTGTACAAGACGCTGTCTCTTGTAGCTCTGTGGACCATTATCCCTAGGCTATTGACTAGTCTTAAGTGAGGCACTATCCCTGAGGAAGCAAAGGAAACATGTGATATCTGGGGCCAAGGAACAATTACGGTAGCTTAATGGTGCAGCATGGCTATCAAAATGGTTATCATTTTCTCGTGTTTACTTCTATTTTCAAATACTGTGTTAGATTATCTAAAAGGAAGGAAGCAAATTCGTGTGATTCTTCCCAGGTATAGCCTGAGCGATGGGATGCATGTCCGCTGAGGCTGTTCCAGTCTCTTTTACAAGAACTGCAGGACCAAAGCAAAAGTCACTTTGGCATTTTAGAATTTTGAGTTGCATTGGATCCATTATAAAAGTAGTTACACTGCAAATATTGTGCTTTGCATAATCTTCTTAATGACTCCGCATCTCAGATAGTTTTTAGAAATGCTTTAGCTCTTTATAATAAGTCCAGACTAACTTGTTCAGCATCTCAGTAGAAAAAGGTCACTATTTTATTTATGCTTTCCTCTCACATACACTTAAAGGTCCTGTATCCTGGGGAACCTTGGAATTTTTCTACTTCACTCAATACAGGAAAAAACTCATCACAGATAAAGTTCTCACTTAGAATTTTTGGTAAGAACTGTGTAACTTTTTTTCAGCTCCGATTCCTTCCGGGTCTCTCTACTCTAATTCAGGTTCTTTTGTTACAAGATTAACTTTCCATGGACTTGGCTTCTTCTCCTGAAATTTATATATTTTCCCCTTATCTTTGTACTTGGAAAATTGTATATAAATCCGTTTCCCTTAAATTATGTGGGTTGGAGATTTTTCTCAATTTCTGAAATTTCTTTGTATAATATTCCTTCCTTAAAACAGCATTGCTTTTTAAAATAGCTCTTCAACTCAGTCTTCTTAAACTCGGGTGATTTGGAGACTGTCAAGATGACAGAGAGGAAAGAGTATCTGAATCACCCAGGAGAGGGATGGGGAATAGGAGAAGGTGGCATGTACTATGTACACCCAACAGAGCACTATTATCAAAGCATCATGCAATCATGCAAAGAGGGTAACAGAGACTTCTATGGGAGACAACAAGATGAGCCACAAAATTTAGGCCTGAAAGAGGAAATCCAGACTGAGACGGGCTGGGGAGACAGATTTCCCTCCTTTCAGGGCAGAGATTACAGCACTGTTTTAGCACATATCCTGAAGATGAAGGTTTCCAGAGGATGCCAAGATTCAGAACTCTTTATCTGTGTCCCTGACCCTCAGTATACATTGATGGATCTATTTTGTGAGTATTTTACTTTATGAGTAAAAAAGGACAAAATAGCTGAAATTTAGACAGTCCCTAAAAGAGATTTATCCTTTCCCTGTTGATGTACTGTGCCTTCTGGATGAAAAGTACCCTCCCCCATCATAGAAATTATACCCTGTTACTACAGCATAGACCCTGACAGTAGTGACTATAACATTTGGCTTCTCACTTTTAATTTTAACTACACAAGCATTTATTATTACTTATTATCTTGTATTGGCTTATTGGAAGTAAATCTACATGTCAATCAATAAATTCCTTCCCACTGTAGATTTCCAGGGAGAGTTTTGATGACTAATAGCCTGTCTTTTACTTTAATGCATGGGATAAGCAACTAAAACACATTCTATTTCCTGTAGTACCAATAATCCTTCCTACACACATGAGAACTGTAAGTAACATTCACTTAGGTATGGTTTATAAAGTGTGAATAATATTCGTTCACTTACAGAAAAAAACAATTGTGTGTGTGTGCTTGTGTGTATGTGTGTGAAACCTACCTTTCTATAGACTTCAAACAGATTCAAAACATATTTAAGTATAAAATGTCTGTAGATCACTATGGTTCAAAATAGCATAATACCATAGCTCAGTGACTACTTTTCCAATCTAGCTGATATAAGTAATATGAGGTTTTGTGTCAATTTCATTTTTATATTTTGATAGACGAAAATCATTTTTATAACTCTATAGTGAACTTCTTCCATCTAAAAAGTCACTCAAAGAAAACATGTAGTCAATAGGTGCTATTTCATAGTCCTTTCAAGTTTCCTACCTTACCCCTCCCCCACAAAAAAAAAAGTCAATGTAAGATCCACAGGACCTAACCAAGCTAGGGGCTCCAACCCATCTTATGGCTAATCCTGTTTGTAAGTTCCTAAACTCTGTGAGTCTCCAGATAACAGTTAATCTTCGTATTTACTAAGAAAGAATATCAGTAGAACCTTTCAACCTGAAATTTCAGGAAAACATGGCCAATTAAAAGGGAAAAAACTATTAAAATATCCATTTACATTTTAACATACTAATGATGCTCTCAGAAGTCTGTAGGGGAATCTGTTGGAGCTATTGGATTTCTCTTTAACTGCAGACGTCATTTACATTGCTCCAGAAATAGTTTAAACTATCCAGATGTATCCAAAGTCACCATTCACAGAAGTAAAGACACCAAATGCTTTAACAACTGGTTTCATAAATGCTATAAAATATATTTAACTTTGTATTTTCTGGAAATTACCTTACCCAAGAGCCTCTTATAAGTTTTATGTCTTTCAATCTGACAAAATAATTATGATGAAGGACATACAAACATCACTGTGAGCATTTTTCTATAGTAGAGGAAATAAGTATTATTTTTCTTCTACTAAACAGCACCCGAGCTCAGAGTTTACCAGTTGATGTATTTTTAAGTTTCCCACTTCTAAAGATGAACAATCACATCAGACAGGAAGCATGTTCTTCAGATTAGTGACAGGTGTAGAACACGAACGCCAGTCAGGCTTTATTTTCAGTGTCACTAAGCATGCTCAGAGACAGAGGGAACAACTCTTCCTTCTCATTGAAGTGACACATATCATATTATGCCTTCTTCTACACATCACCACACAGAAAGTTCCCAAGCACGAGGCTATTTGGGGGAGATAAAATGTCAGTACTAGCGAGAGAGAGAAAGGCGATTATGGCAATGATGATAATGGGCCGACTTTAAGAATTTCTTGAGGAAGAAGAAGGAAAAAGTTGTCTCGGTTTTCTCCCCTTTTCTCCACATTATTAAGCATCTGGATTTAGAAGCCAAAAGTATATACGTTCTATTTTGTACTTTCATGATTTAGTTCTCAGCATATTAATGTGGTTTGGGAACACATAAAGCCACAATAGAAACTGTGTCAGAGAAGGAAGTTTTAAAAGAATACAAGCTGTACCCGGGGAGCCAACCCGAGGCTCATCTCTCAGTCCCGTTTTTCCTTTACCTCCAGCCAAATAACCAAAACCATGGAAGTTGCAGCACTCCAAAACTTCTCAGAGTAAACTCTAGAAAAATAGAGGGGTAAAAAATATCAAAAGTAAAATTTGGACTTAGGATTTACCTGCTCTGGTCCCAGTTGGCAGCAAAAAGCACTAGAATCTTCCTCCCATAGTGGTCCAGGTTGGCCAGGCCCCCAGGAAAGCCATCCTTCAGTGCCTGCTTGATGCCAGGGTCAGTAGCCTTGAAGCTTTTGAACATATCCAGGTTCTGCTGCCGGTACTCAAAGTACTGGGCCAAGAGGCGGAAAGCTTCAAAGTGATGAAACTTCCTGGCCCGCAAGAAGCGTAAGATGAAAGCGTCATCCGTGCGCAGAAAGCCAATGTCTGGCCTAGTGATGACCATGTCCCTCACCTCCTGGATGTCCTGGTGCAGAGTATCTGGGTTCTCATTGAGTTCCAGCCGAGCTTTCTCCAGGGTCTCAGGAGAGAGACCAGCTTGCAAATGAGTCATTGTTCCCCTGTACCCAAGCTGTCCTCTCTGAAGCTCTCCTTGTGTGTCCAACAACACACCTGGCCCTTGCCACCTCCACACCACACTCCAGCCCCCAGTTCTCCTAGCTGCTGTCTGCCTCGTTTCCGGTACAGGAAATGGTTCCTCTCAGTGTTCAGTCAAGTACCCTGTTGCTCCTGCTTTTTCCCACAGTTTTTCTGGAGAGTATCTAAACTTCTAACCCCAGACCCCTAAAAACAATGCCTCCCATTAGAAGCAAGCCTCTGGGCAGGCCTTGCAAACCTACCTCTTGTCTCTCTGAATTACAAAACAAGAAAGAAAGAGAAAGAAAGAACGCCTAATTCTACTCAGCATGGGCGCTTCGGGTCTTGGTTCCCGTCTTCTTCTCTTGTCTTGCAAGATGTAGGGAAAACAGCCCCCACGCACATCTCAGCCCCAGCACTGTATTGCTGCTGCGGTCCCTGCTGAAGGATGTGCCTGCCACGGATAAAGACGGGAATTCTGATTAATAATAAGGTGGCTCTTCAGTGCAGAGCTCCAGGGCGGGGAGGGAGTCTTTAGCAGAAAGAAAAGGAGAGAAAGGAAGGGAAGGGAGCTCATTTATCCCTCTGCTTATCCAAGGATGCTATTTTTACAGGATATCTTTGGGCGATTTTTACTTTAGGTTATTATGATCCAATTAGGGGAGACTGCAGAGAGTGTGCACCCTTCCTCCGCCCCTCTTCCACACACTGTGATCTCATAAGGTTCCAGCTGGGTTTTGGGTGCCGGTTGACACGGGCGTGGGCTCCCCCACCCCCGCCCCCAACTTCTGCCTAGTCCATCCCTTTATTTCAGGGGACTTGGCAAGGGACTGGAGGGTGAGGATAAGGACAAGAGGAGACCTCTTTGGGAGCATACATGTCAAAACCAGGGTGGGTGCAGGGAGTTGTAGAGAATGAAATAAAAATATCTCTATCTTTGCTATAACAACCCCCCCCCCGCCGCCCCCAAAGCCAGAAAGAAGAAAGAGCAGCCAGCTCCTACCAGCAAACCCGGAGGCGGGGACGCTAAGCAATGCGGCACTCCCCAGCATCCATCAGCACCGGCTTCCGCGGAGGTGGTGGTGGTGGCGGGGGTGATGCCAGCATCAACTCCTCTCAGAGGGATGGAGCAAGCAGAGAGAACCGGCGACTGCTACCCGGGCTGAGGATTCGCCAGAGAGCAGTCTCTGCCACCTCATCCAAGGACAGCCCGCCGCCTCTGTCGGCAGAAAGGGTGGGGACCGACAGAGCTAGGACCACTGCTGTCCCAGGTCCTCGCCTGGCCCAGCCATTTTTCGCCTTCGGGAGAGGATGGAGGGAGAGGACGGGAACGACGCCGGGACGAAGCAGGCCACAGGGCTGAAGCCCTTTACCTTTGTGTGCCCAAGCGGTGGCACGGCCAGCCCCAGCTGTCCCTGTGCGCTCAGAGCCGATGGGTCCCGCGCGTCCCTGGGGCTGCTGCTCCCACTCCTGTGCCCGCTGCTGCTAAAAGAGGACTCGGCTCAGCCCAACTCCTGATTATCCCAGCACAGAGCTTGAGGCGACGTAAGCACTCGCGCACGCACTCCACTCCTCTCCCTGCCTCTGAGGGGTAGAACCGCAATTTGGGAGGCATTCAAATATCTATCCGGAGCCTCAAGTTTAGCCTGTTCCAGGTCCCCAGGTCCCCAGGTCCCAGCTGGGGCGGGCTTCAACTGGCCAAGAGGGACAGCTATTGCCTCACAACCTCCCCCACGCCCCTGCCTCACCCTTTGTGTGCATGACCCCAGAGTGCCCTGTAGAGTAGCCCCTGCTCTTGCTCAGTGACTGAGGTTAACAGACCTTTTCTGGATCCTGTAGGGAGAGATTTTCATGCAGAAAGAGTACGGAAACATTTTGTAATTTCTGCTTTTGTTGTACACAGAGCCATTCGATTTTGAGGAAGACCACAGAGATTTCACCACACTGCTGGTGTTTACTCCCTTGAGGGAACTTATAAGGATTTGTTGTCAGCAGTAAACTCTCCCTGCTAAATTCCTGTTGAGGGCAAATCAACAATATCCACAAGACCGACCTACACAATCCTCAAAGGATGGGGTGGGGGTAGAGGGGAGGCATTTGACTCTAATAAAGAGTGTTTACTTCTAGAGACATGCTTTTTCCCTTGAGTTGCATCTTTACAATGGAATCATCATAAATAAAGAGAACCCTTGAGCTTATGAAGCCTGGAAATGTATTTTCTAAAAGAAAAAGAAGAAACATTTCCAATTTTCAAAGAACAGTGTGCTTGACTCAAAGTGTAAGAGATAGTACTGAGTTCAAAACCCCCAGTGCACCGGCTCTTACTGCAGTCCACTCTGGACAGTGCTCTAGTTGTGTGGATAGGAGGTAGCCGGGAAGCTGCCTCACTTTAAGATGGTTAGCCTCTCTCAAATTATACTACATTGTTTTTGTTTTCTGGAGTATGGTATTGATAGTAAATAAAAGGGTTTGGTATGGCATATTACACCATTCATTATTAAATTCATTTGAAATAATTTAGGAACCAGAAAAAGGGAATGAATCTACACCTAGTCATTGGTTTGCATTTTAAATGCAAGAGATGAGAAATTAGTCATGTAAATAGATACGGTGTGTGTGTGTGTGTGCATATGCGTGTATCTGGTGTGTCTGTCTGTAGTGTATAGTTTACATGTACACTGTACATCCCTTGGGATACATGGGGAATTGATTCCCACATCCTGTGGATAACAAACTCTGCAAAGGCTTACATATATAGAACTACATATACATATGCTACAGTACTTGTATATATATTCTACACACATCTCCCATGTACTTGAAATCATCTCTATATTACTTATGATAATGAATGCAATGTAAATTCTGTGTAAATAGTTGTCATGCTGCATTCTTTAGGGAATAGTGATGAAAAAGGAATGTCTATATATGTTTAGTAAAGAAGAAAATTTTGTGCAAGTATTTTAAGTCTTGTTTTTTGAATCCAGAGATATAGAATCCATGCATATGAATATTTTAATATATCTATATAAATTTGCTTTTGTCAATATCTAAAAATTGGAAGAAACCCCTGTCTCATAAAAACTTATAAACAGGTTTGAGCCATCACTGATATTGAAAGTGAATTTTCTACAGCTCTGGAGTTTCAGCATATCTTACAAAAAATAAGATACTAAATATCTGTTTTCCAGACTAACTTTTCAAAGTTGTTTCTATTAACAGCAACCTTGGAAGGGCCTTGAAAGATGGAGACAATAGTACCTCCACCTGCAATAAAGGTAAGTCTTTATATAGTCATGGGACTATAACATCTCTTTATGGAACAAAAGACAAGCAAGCTTGTGAAATACTCTGAGCTTAGAGATGCACTACTACAAAAGTGCCTCCTGGTCATAGAAATACCACCTTTACTCTAGGAGTGAAACTCAGGACCCAAGGCCTAATGTGTGGATGCTCATGCTGCCTGCTGGCTTGATAATCCAGGAGTTTTCATCATATCTGATGCCAGCATCCCTGAAACTACAGGCAGTTCACTTGTTAACATAATAGAATCAAAACACAGATTTTTTTCATGTGTATTTTAAAAGCAACTGCCTAATATCATTCTCTAAAATGGAATTCTTTCACTAGACAATCCAACAGAAGGAAACAAGCTAAAGAGAAGGCACAAGAGCCAAAGACCCAAACTCAGGAGTTCCATAGAAACACTACACTGCAAACCATAATATATACTCAAAGAACCTGGTGCAGACCCATGCAGGCCCTGTGCATGCAGAAATGGGCCCTGCTGTCAGATCGTGGAGAGCAACCTATACAATCTTGGCAACAGCTGTGTTGTTTGGGGGTTCCCATGGGACCCCTTCAGCCAACAACTTAGATACAATTCCAACCCTTTCCATCCATTCATAACTATCCATTCAACTTCACTTTTCTAACATCTGTCTATTCCCTCTAGTCCCTTACTGTGTATCAATCCTCTCTGGTTCTATGGATTATAGCTTGGTTATCACTGACTTCCCAGCTAATATCCACATATAAGCAAATACATATCATATTCATCTTTCTGGGTCTAGGTTATCTCACTCAGGATGATTTTTCTAGTTCTATCAATTTGCCTGCAATTCATTATTCAGCAAATAGCTGAGTAATAGTGTATTGTTTAAATGTATTACCTTTTCTTTATCCTTTCTTCTGTTGAGGCTCATCGAGATTTTGTTTCCAATTTCTGGCTAATACAAATAGAGCAACAGTGAACATGGTTGAGCAAGTGCCTCTCTGATCATTGAAGCTTCCTTGTGGTAAATGCCCAAGAATGGTATAGCTGGATCTTGAAGTAGATCAATCCCCACATTCCTACACTGATTGCCACAGTGCCTATGTGAGTTCACACTCCCACCAGCAATGGATGAATGTTCCTCTTACTACACATATTTCCCAGAATGAGCTGTCCCTTGGCTAGTCCATCTTAGCCATTCTGACAGGTGTAAGATGGAATCTCAAAGCAGCTTCGATTTGCTTTTCCCACTCTTTGTCTTGACTCATCTTTCTATGGTAGTGCTTTTTGTTTTTGTTTCATTTTGTTTGATTATCAGATGTTAATGTAGTTTTAATTTCCCCTTACTGAGAACATTTTGGGCCCTCTGAAAAGGTCCCCATTGTTGTTTCATTTTTCCCCAATACACCAACAAGTTTTATCCTTCTTTTTCACATGTAGAACTCCAGTCTTCTTGGTAACATATGTAGTGAATGACATGAGGAAGGCATCAAATGATGTTTCCCCTATAGAATATCCAAATGATTCTGCATCATGTGTAGACATTATGTATTGACAAGACTACCTTACCTTGCCCTGTGGGAGAGAGGTGACACCCATTTTCACAAAGCTGTTCATATATGCCTAGATTTTAATATAAAAATTTAAACCATGCAGCCTTTTATATAATCAGAATTCATCGACAGTTCCCATAGTTGGGTCCCAGTAGTAACATTGGTAACACATGGGAACTTGATTAAACACAAATTCCAATGCAAAAAAATAGGAAAAAAGAAAAAGGAAAAAAAAAAAAACATTCAAAATCTAACCTACCGAATGGGAAACCCTTATAAGATATAGGAGCTTGCAGAGGTTGGGGACAAGTCATTTGAATGATTTTGGAGTTATTGTTCATACTTATCTCATACTTCTCATTGTTCCTCCCCAAATCTGAGTTCCAGTATCAACATTTTATCTTTGTATGTGATGAACACCTTTTACCACATTCTTCAGTATGGGACATAAACTACTTGCTTGTGTACCTAAATCATCTCATTTATATTTACTTTCAAACAGTATTGTGATCATTGTTGGGCTCTAGGTTGATGACACTTTTCTTTAAATACTGTTTTCATTTTTCCTGGATTTTCTTATTCCTCTTGTAAATTGACAACATTTTCAGTTTGTTTTGTTTTGTTTTTTGTTTGTTTAAATTTCAGTTATTTCTCACTAGTTTTTATTACTATTCTTTTAATCTTGTACAATCTCCTACTTTTTAATAGTTCTGTCCCATCAGTGGACAGGAAATATTCCCATCAGTGGACAGGAAAGCAGAGACATGTCAGTTTTATCTACTTTGAACTTGAGAACATCTGGAACTGTGAAAAAAAATGGGTTTCTAATGTTAATAAGCACCACAGCTCAACATGTTTGTTATAGTAACCCATAGGACTTAAAACACTTCTCAAATATTTTATTTCTAATATACTCCTCCTAGTGTGTGCTCTTGACTCTAAACCTGTCTCCTTGATGTTCTGAAACATTGAAAAAAAATTACTGGTTACCCTCTCAACTCTGTAGCTGTATTTTCTACAACCATGATTGCAATCTCATGTAAAACTGGTGACAAATCCTTATTTACTTCCTATGACCTTCCTCTGTGGCTATTTCTTACCTATATGTTCAGATGGGTTTTACTTTAATTTGTGTGACTTCTAAATATCTTCAGCAGGTGGGTTGATCACCAAATCACCAAAAGTAAGTTTTTAAAAAGAGATTATAGAACATATTAATTTCTAATTTATATTACTAATAGAGATTTCAATGTCACAGAGTTACTCCCTGTATGTTTATACATGTGTAACTGATGAAAATATAGAAACAGTTTCACCAGGAGCTCACAAGCAGCCAAAAAGACAACAGTAGGCATAACAATCACAAACCTGCACCTATTATTATGTTTTTCCTGCATTATTTATTTTCCCAATACTCTGTGTGTAAATTTCACACATGGGCAAAGGTAACTAATCCAAAAATTACATAGAAAAGTTTTCAGGCTTAACGTTTTCTTAAAATTTTTAAATTGAGAATTTTTATCCAACTTTATATTTTAAGATGATTGTAGGTTGGCATAAAAGTTTCAAAAAATAATACAAAACATGGCAGGTATGCTCCACCCACATTTTCCCAGTGGTCCAATCAATACAAGAGAGCATGAAAGCCACTGAAATGATAACTTGGAAACCTTTCCTGTCAGTCCATTATCACCACTAGGGTTGAAGATGCAGCTGGCAAGTCTTTCATCTCAGTGCTGTGACCAATCACATCACACCTTTGCAGCTGCTGGTAATGGGGAATCCATCTAGTTTCCTGTCTTGATACAGCGTCTTCCCACGAAGACCAGAGGATGCAATGGTTACTACAGAACTTTCCTTTCCTTCTGAGAAGGTAATGTAGCCGTGAAAGCTTAATATTAAATCTTGTTGATTTTAGAAGTTTTAAATTAGCACACTACAGTTCATACCATATACAGATACTTTAATAATATTTTGTTTCATAGATCTGTTACCTTTCATCATTATTTATTTGTGTTATCATATCAAATTTCACTTTTATAAAGATTCTCCTAAGAAGATAGTTTCTTTCTTTTCTTTTTCTTTTTTTTTTTTCTTTTCTTTTTTTTTTTTTTTTGGTTTTGTTTGTCTGTTTGTTTTGTTTTTTTTTTCTTTTGTTTTATTTTTTGTTTGGATCTTTGCATCCATATGTCAGTATTTCCATTTGAAAGGGAGTATATGTTCACAAGCATGTGCACATTTGTGTGTAAAGACAGTATTTAAGAGATGCACACACAAGCCTTAAATATTATAAACAAACCAGCAGCAATGGTCCCCCTCCATCAGCAACTTGGAAAAATTAGCATTGACTCTGCTAAAATGAGTATGACTTGGGTATAAGATTTCAGTGGTTAAACATTGAGAAAACTGCTATTTTGCTGAACTTCCCAGATTTGACATTTCTTAAGTGAGGGCAGTACACATGCCTGTGACTGTCATCCTGTTAGTGATATCTTGTCAGTAGAAGAGAGCAAATTCATTTCTGCCTCATTGCTCATGTTTTGAAGCATATAATCTCGGTTGTAACATATTTTCATACCAACTGTTCAAATTCAAATTTCTTTCATTTTCTCAGAAGAGATTGTGTTCCCCCAAATAGCAGAAACTTTGTTATTGCATCATATATGCTAGTAATCTCAAACAGGACCATATTGTTCAGTGGGACATTATTTGCTGAACTTGACAAGTGGCTGAAATTAATTGTCTATAACAAGTTCATGTGTAGCCAGTGCTTTCGCCCTGTCTTATAGCCCTAATTATTAACTTATGTTACTCAAAAATGTCACAAGAGAAGAATAGGGAGTGAATAAAGTAAAATTCGAGAAATAACCAACAAAACAAGAACCACACACCAGCCAAGAAAGTCAGCCAGGAAAATAGATAGGCATTCTTCAGAACTTTTAGCTCTCCTCCAAACCCAGTTCTTCAGTCTCATCTCAGCTCTGTAACCAACATGCTACAGCCTCCCCTTCCTTTCTACCCCCTCTCTAGTGGATCATAGAGACCTTCTCCTACAGCCTCTCCCACCACCCCTGATAAAGACGCATGTAAGCAGTATCTATCTGAAATTTCAGACCCATAAAGGAAAACTTTAACCAGAAGAGGCTAATCGCACCCAAGAAAACACAAGGAGTAAATAATACCAGACCAGCATATCAAAGTAAAGAGAAACAGAGAGAGAGAGAGAGAGAGAGAGAGAGAGAGAGAGAGAGAGGAGAGAGAGAGAAGACAGAGAGACACAGAGAGAAAACAAAACAACAGGAATTAACAAAGCAGGATCCATCTCTCTGCCTCATCCAAGAAACACACCATAACATCAAGAATAGACAACACATCAGGAAAATATTTCAAGGAAATTGACCTAAGAAGCTAGCTAGTGTAGCCATTTAAATATCTGACAAAATAAACTTTAAAACTCATCAGAGGAAATAGGGGAAGTCCCCACACAATCATCAATTGATAAACCCACCCAGAAGATGATGAAATTCTAAACATCTATATACCAAACACAAGGGCACCCTAGTTAACAAAAGAGACATTACTACAGCTAAAATCGCATACTGACCCTCAAACAATGATGATGGATGCTTCAACACCCCACTCTTAACAATGAACAGGTCATCCAGACAAAACTAAACAGAGAAATGATACAGATAAATGACATCATAAACCAAATAGACCAAACAGATATTTTCAGAACATTTCAAATACAAAAGAATACACCTTCTTCTTAGGACCTTATAAAACTTTCTGTAAAATTACCACACATATGGACACAAAGCAAATACCAAGAGATATAATTAAAATATCTCCATACATCTTATCTAACCATCATAGACCAAAGCTGTTTGTCAGCAAAAATGAAAACAACAGAAAACTTACAAACTCAGGGAAACTGAACAATTCATTACTGGATGAAGAATGGGTGAAAACAGAAATTAAGAAACAAATAAAAAGTTTTAGAAATGAAACAAAATAAAAACACAAGCTTATGGAACACAGAGAATGTGGTTTTAAAAGGCGACTCTATACCACTAAGTGCCTATGTCAAGGAGAGAGGGACAGAGAAAGAGAGATCTTATATGACTGACTTAACAGCACACCTGAAAGCTCTAGGAAAAAAAAAAAGAAGGAGGAGGAGGAATCAAACCCAGAAGGAGTAGACAGAACAAATAATGTACTCAGGGCTGAAATCAATAAAATATAAACAAACAAAACAGTACAAAGAATCAATGAAACAAATGATTGGTTCGTTGAGAATATCAATAAGATTGACAAAGCCTTATCCAAATTAACTAAAAGGCAAAAGAGAATATCCAAATTAACAAATTCAGAAATGAAAAGGGGGACATAATAACACACACTGAGAAAATCTAGATAATCTTAAGGACATATTTTAAAAACTTACACTCTGACAAATTAGAAAAGCTCAACTATGGATAATTTTCTAGATAAATACCACCTACCCAAGTTAAATCAAGATTAGATAAGGGATTTAAACAGACATATAAACCATAGTAAGATAGAAGTAACTAATACAAGTATTTCACCAAAGAAAAATCCTAGGGCCAGATGGTTTTAGCACAAAATTCTACCAGACTTTCAAAGAATAATTAATGCCAACACCTGACAAAATATTCCACAAAATAAAAACAGAAGAAGCATTTCCCAGTGCTTTTTACAAGGCCACAGTTACTCTGATACATAAACTTCATAAAGACCCAATAAAGAGTATATCAGATTAATTTCCCATATCAACATGGATACAGAAATTCTCAATAAATACTTGCAACCTAAATCCAAGAATACTTCAAAAAAATCACCCACCATTGTCAAATAGGCACTGCCCTGGAGTTGCAGGGGTGGTTCAATAAATGAAAACCAATAAATGTAATCTACCACATAAACACACTAAAAAAAAGATATGATCATCTAATTAGATGCAGAAAGGCCTTTGACAAACCTAAAACCATTTCATGATAAAAGTCTTGCAGAAATTAAGGATACACAAGGACATCTCTGAATATAAAAAAGGCAATTTACAAGGCCACAGACAACAACAACTTAAATGGAAAGAAACTCAAAACAATTCCACTAAAATCAGGAACAAGACAAGGTTGTTCACACTCTCCATACCTCTTCAGTATAGTACTTGAAGTCTTGGCTAGAATAATAAAGCAACTGAAGGAAATCAAAGGGATACAGATTAGAAAAGAAGAAGTTAAAGTATTGCTATTTTCAGATTTTATGATAGTATATATAAGTGACCTTAAAAATTCCAGTAGGGAAACTGATGCAGCTGGTAAACACTCTCAGCAAAGTAGTTGGATACAAAATTAACTCGCAAAAACCTCTAGCCCTACTATATACAAATGACAAAGTGACTAAGAAAGAGATCAGAGAAACACCTTTCACAATATCCTCAAATAATATAAAATTTCTTGAGATGATTCTAACCAAGCAAATGAAAGGCTTGTATGATTTAAAAAAAAAACCACCAAGCCTTTGAAGAAAGAAATTGAAGATTATATCAAAAGACGGAAAGATCTCCCATGTCCATGAATCATAAGATTAACATGCTAAAAATGATCATCCTCCGAAAAGCAATCTACAAATTGATTGTAATCTCCATCAAAATTCTAGCACAACTCTCTACAGCACTTTAAAAAACAATTTTAGCTTCATATGGAAACACATACACACACACACACAAACAGGATCATGGAAACATTGATGAATGATAAAATAACAACTGGAGGTATTCCCATCCCCTATCTTAAGTTATACTACAGAGATATAGTAATAAAAACACATGGTAGTGGCACAAAAACAGACTGGTTGACCATTAAGATAGAATGGAAGATCTAGATATAAGTCCATACACAAATGGACACCTAATATTTTATAAAGAAGCCAGAAGTTACACACTAGAAAAAAATCACCTCCAAAAAATGGTGCTGGTCAAATTGGTTGTCTGCAAATAGAGCTGTGTTTATCACCCTGCATAGAACTCAACTCCAAATGAATCAAAGAACTCAACATAAGGCTAGATGCACTGAATATTATTCAAAAGAAAGTTGGGGATGGCCTTGAATTACTTGGCATAAGGGAAAAGTTTCAGAACAGAGCACCCTTAGCACAAGCACTAAGATCAACAGTAAATGGAACTCCATGAAACAGAAGCTTCTTCATGGCAAAGGATATCATCATTCAGACAAAGTGGCAGCTTTTAGAATGGAAAAGACTTTTACCAACTACACATCCAATAGAAGGCTAATCTCCAAAACATACAATGAGTTCAAAAAGCTGGACATCAAGAAATCTTAACCAAATTAAAAAGGAGGTACAGATCTAAACAGAGATTCCTCAAAATAGGAAACTCAAATGGCTGAGAACCACCCCAAAAAATATGTTCAATATCCTCAGTCATCAGGGAAATCCAAATCACACCTACAGTATCAATCAGAATGGCCAAGATCAATAAAACAAGTTACAGTTTATGCTACGGCGGGGGGGGAGGGAAGCATGTAGAGTAAGGGCAACACCCATCCATTTCTGGTAGGAGTGTAAACTTTTACAATCACTATGGAAATCTGTAGGGCAGTTCATCAGAAAGATGGGAATTAATCTGCTTCAATATGCCACTCTTGGGCATATATGCAAAGGACACTTTATCTTACTTGCTCAACCATGTTTATTACTGCTCTGTTTGTGATAGCCAAAACTTGAAACAATCTAAAAGTCCATCAACAAATGAATGAGTAAATAAAATATGCTATATTTATACAAAGGAATATTGCTCAATTTCAAAAATTGTGAAATCATAAAATTCACAGGCAAATATGGGGAGTTAGAAAAACTTACTCTGAGTGAAGTAACACAGACCTGGAAAGACAAATATGGTATTCATTTACTTATATATGGATATTGGCTCTTAAGTCATTGATGAGCAAGCTACAATCTGTATAACCACAAAGGTGTGGTAGAAAGTAAGGGGCTGGGGCAGGGGTACAGTTCTCACTTAGGAGGTGAAGTGGAATAGTCACTTATGGATATGGGGTGGAGGGAATGGGAGGGTCCAACAGGGAGGGAAAGGGAAAAGGGGACAAGGGATGGAATTCAGGAAGGACCAGCTAAACCCAAGGACCATTTGAGGGGTCATATGGAAACCTAACACAGTAGAGTATTCCTATAATATATACATATGTAAAGGTGATCCAAATGAAATTTCAAAATAAATGAGGAGACGGGGAACCAGCTGGACATACCTTGTCTCAAATGAAGCTCCCTATACTAGGAATGAATTACATCTAACCAAGTTGTCAGCCTCAGGAGTCCCATGGGAACCCCTCTTGGAGGAAAAATTGTCAACTCAAATGAGAAAATTTCATTTAAACTATAAATGTATATTCATACATATATGTATTTTTCGTTTTTAAAAGGTAGATTGCTTATTCCTTATAAGTTTTTCACATGTTCTTACTGGATAGCAGTACATTAAAAGGCAGGTTTTTCTTTAGCACCACCAACATTATTCTTACTCTCCCCGTCTTTGACCCAGATCAATCAAAAATAAAGTGTAGATACAACAATTGGCATTGGACTCCACAAGTCTGCATTTTGATTTGCTGTGGTTTTCTGTAATTGTCTCTGCTGCAAAAAGAATTTTTTTTTTGATGAAGGGTGTTAACTAAACTTATCTGTGTGTATAAGGATAGATATTTATAGATTATTGTAAGGAATTATGATGATTTATCCAGTTATGGTTAAAGATTGTTTTCCCAATATCCATGACTTCATCAACACTGAGTACTCAGCTAGGTCTCTGCTACTAGCCATGTTATCACTCTTGTTGAGTAGGTCTGAAGTCCAATTAGAGAACTGTGATACATTGAAAAATACTCTTGCACTTAAGGTTCAGGGCAAGTTACACAGAGGGAGGTGGGAAGACTGTGAAATTCAGAGGACAGGAGAGTTTCTTGTGAGATTATCTCCTATTAATACCAGAAGCCACATTCATAAGGCTCACCACATGACTGCCCAAATGTGAGCCGAGCAAGGATTACACCAAGGAACATGCCCAACCGGATGGAGAAAAGCTCATGAGACCTCAACCCTACACAAAGAATCATAGACAACTAAGGAAAGCTGGAGACTGGAGATGTGGTCTTTGCCAGGGAAACGCACACAAACTGGTTGTTCAGTGCCAGGCAGTGTTCTTAAAAAAAACATACATACAGGCAGCATTATATTGACTGAACTGGTTATACTAAGAAACACATATGTATATACATCTATGTATATGCGTGCAATAACGGTTTTAAAAAAGACCTTGAGTTTGAAGAAAGAGGGGATATAAAGGAGAATTTGGATGAAGTAAATGGGAGAAATGTAATTAAATTGTAATCTCAAACGTAAAATAAAATTAAAGAAATTAAAAACATTCTTTTCAAAAGTGAAATATAAACCAAAGACTTCAAATTCAAATTAACACTCAGGATCCAGAAAGTTCTTGTAAAATATGAAACAGCCTGGATGAAGCCAAAAAATAAAAAAATAAAAAGAGCATTTAATTGTAGCAAATAGAGGTGGACATCTCAGCCTGTTTGTACCGATTTATTTCTACACTGCATAGGGCACAGAAACAGGTGCTGGACATCCCAACCCCTTGTTCTGATCTAATATGTCCTGCCCAAGTTAATCCTCTTTCTCATTTCAAACTTGAAACACCATGGATCAGTAAGACTTCTGAATGCCCAAATTATGCTAAATGATCCAAACTTCCATCCTGTAGTCACTGCATTTTCCTGAAGGTAAATTCTCTGAGACACGGTGTTACAAAAACTTCCCTTCTCCCTAGCTCCCAGATACTTCCTAAGTCACAGCACCTAAGACCTCTTTGTTAGCCACAGATGTGGCTACACCTGTGAACTGAGTTGTGATGACATGCCACCTACACTTAGAGTAACTAATCAGCTCACTCTGTTTTGATCTTCACTCAACTGGGGCATTGACTTTGATATGAAACCAAGCACAACTTATGTTTAGACAAGTTCTTTTGAAGCTAAACATCAGCTCTCTGGCTTTTGTTTTCCCACCAATCCAGGGACTAGCAACTGAATCCTTCATACTGGAACATGCAGCCACAACCTAGAACCTACTGCTGCTAAACTCGTGATCTCTCTTCTGATATTGCAACAAAAAGATCCCCTCCATGAGCAAGTAGATTCTAGAAGCATCTCGTCATTTCTTCCTTTATCCATCACTGTTCCCAAGTCAACAAACACTACAATCTGAGGGGAAAAGTACAGCCAGGCCAGAATGACCATCCAGTTCTCATCCTCTGTATGAGGCAACTTAATCTTGATGATTCAGGAATCTGTGCAGAGCCTACAGTTTAAGAGTAGATGGAAAGCCATTCATATATAAATTATATTTATCATATACTTTGCCCTGTAAAAGCAGAAGTCACTTGTATCAAACTGCCAGCTACCTTTCTCATACCACTTTGTGGGAAAGTTTAAAAGGCATATTCACTACAAATACCTCTCCATGACTTAGCTGCATTATGGCATATGCCTCTTAAGAAAAAGTCCAAATTATGCTCAAAGTGAAGGAAAATCCAATAAGGGAATAAAATTAAACTCTTCGTAGCAATTTTCTCCAACTAGAGCCATGGAGTTATTTATTGGTAGAACATTAATCACTGAAAATCATATCCTACTTGATCTTCTAATCCCCTAATCCTCTTGGCAGCTGGAAAGTGCCAGAATACAAGTCACAGAGAAGTAGGAGAAGAGGTTGATTTGTATTCATTGTAGAAGAGAAGAAATAAAATTAATCAGAGAATAATGCCTTCATAAGGCTGTGAAGATTTTTCAAGTATAAAATGGAGGAAGCATCTTTCCAATTCAGAGCTTGTCGATATACCCAACCTTGTGAAATGAGCTCTTCTTGTCCCCTTTAATCACCACACACATTCTCCAAATAGGAACCCTTACTTTGCTCTCAGCCATGCTACGTAGCTTCCCAGCAGAGGGCACTGTAAACTTGACAAAAAGACCTGACTAATATTTAGGAGTCAAAACCTCATTGGCCATGTTGGGTTTTTTTTTTTTTTTTTTTTTTTTTTTTTTGTTTTGTTTTGTTTTGTTTTGTTTTTTGCTATCTACAGTAAATCAAAAGCAAGATTTTTGTGGTTTGAGGATCATATAGATGCCCAGATAAATTTGATTTTCAGAGTAATAATAAGGAATTAACATAAACTGAACGTGTGACAAGTGTGTAATCTCAGCACATGGAAAACTAAATTAGGAAGAAATTTAATTCAATGCCATCATGAAACCAAGATTCTGTTTCAATCACAAATAAATGCGTAGAAGCTAAGCAAGAATATTATCTTCAGCATCACCCTCCCTGTGGATTGGGAGGGAATAGGATGGGAGGGGGTAGGGGGACATGGGAGGGAGAGGGAACTGGGATGGATATATAAAATAAGAAAAAATAATATATATGTATATATAAAACTCCTCAATAAACGTATATATGATAGACTTTAATGTATATGTACATCCAACACCATAACTCCTGCTATGACTGTGTTAGAAGAAAGGGAGTAATTAAAAATAAATGAATTCACAAAAAAAGAGTATTGTCTCCAGCTTTGTTTATTTGTTTGCTTACTTGTGTTCCTGCTATTGATAAAAGAAAAATAAGAAGAAAGGGATGTATTTGGCTCACAGTTCAGTGTTGCAAGCCATCATGACAGGGTAGTGACAGAAACATGACCATGAGGGAGTTGGTGACACTCCTTAGTCACACTCCATAGTCAAGGAGCAAAGTACAAAGAATGACTGTCCTTGGCTAGCTTTCTCATTTTACACAGTCCGGGACCCAAAATCCAGGAATGGTATCTAGCAAAGAAAGTTAGTCTTTTCACTTTGATGAACTTAAATCAAGATAATTCCCCACAGGCATTCCCAGAGACTCATCTCCAAGGGGGGATGACTATATCTCATCAGGTTGATAATAAAGATTATACATTTCAAGTATAGTCCATGCAATGACCATGAGATTTACTCGCTTTAAAATTCAAATCTTAGCCAGGCAGTGGTGGTGATTGTCTTTAATACCAGCACTCAGGAGGCAGAGGCAGGTGGAGCTCTGTGAATTTCAGGCCAGCCCGGTCTGCAGATTGTGTAGCCAGAGCTACACAAAGAAGAAAAGTAATTCAAATCTTGACTTGATGTGCCATATCTTATCTGGCAAACATAGCTGAAAGGTCTTTTTGCTGCAGAATGGAAGCCATAATACTAAACAATATTAACCTTTAACAGTGGGCAATGAGACCTATTTTATCAGCAGCAGAAATGAAAGCAAGGGGGGGAAAGGTGATAAGTAGGTTATTAGCAACATTAACCTCATAGTGATAGATAGGACTGTGTCTGTTTAGACAGGTGACCAAACAGCACAGAACAAGGACTACAGGACCCACAGCTGGGCATGGTGGGCATGGGAATAATGTTGAATGTCAACTTGGTGGAATTTAAAATCACCATGAAAACAAACTGGACACAACTGAGAGGGAGTTCAAAGGTTAGGTCACCTGAGGTGAGAAGACTCACTCTAAATGTGGGCAGAGGTAAGGAGTGAGGTCCTGGGCTGAATAAAGAGGAGAAAATGAAGTGAGTAGCTAGGAGCCATCATCTTCCTCTGGTCCCCAACTGCACACATGATGTGATCAGCCACTTCATCCTCCAGCCACCAAGCCTTCTCAGAAACAATGAACTGTATGCTCTGTGTGCCAAAGTAAACGTTTCCTTCAAGAGTTTTGTCACAGCAAAAAGAAAAACACCTAGTCTAACCCTCCTGTCTTCCTTCTGGACCTTTACACACTCTACTCCCAAACCCTGAACACATGCCTGTCCTCCTTAATTGTGTTAACAACTGCAAACTGTTCAAGACTCAACTCAAAGACAAAGCCATTGTGTAACTCATCCACCTTGTGCAACCTTAAATCACCCCCTTAGTCCATAACCAAACATTGTGGTTACATTTTATTACTTACTGTGCTTCAGGGTAATTGCCTACTTTCTTCCTTTTTATTTAGAAAACAATTGTTTCCCAGTGTAAATAAGTTCTGTAACGTTTATGCTTAGTCCCACAGGGATGTGATAGATCTATGTGGAATTAATGAACAATACCATTTATCTTAGAGAATATGCCAGCTTTCATGGGCAATGCAAAGATACAGATAAATGTAGTAAATAAAATATTATAATTTCATCCTTATAAAACAGATACAGTTTTAAGTATGTGCTAGAAATTGCATTAGTAATAGTCAAGAGATCAGAAATTAGTTATGTGTTTCTTACCTGCTATGCTATTAAGTGAAGTCATTCTGTATCTCCCAGCCATGCCGTTTTCATTTGTGAAGATAGGGTGTTCAGTTAGATGATTTTATTGTTCCTTTCCAATTTAAAATCCTCTAGCCTGATAATAACATTGAGTGTAGGTATAATATATGAAAAGTCCAAATGTTACCCAGGCTGTTCAGCTAAGAATACATTACATTTATTCTGTTGTCTAAGATAAGTTAGAGAAAAAATATATATCTTTGCAAACTACCAGTGTTTGACAAAATATCTTCTGCATTTTCCTGATAAATTGGTTTGTTCTTGTGGTTATGTTGCTGAATGGAAATTTTCTTTCCTCAATAAAATGAAGCCAGGAAACAACTTGTCTCATCTATAAACTGTGGCTGGAAATTCACTTTTAAATGTAGTTCTAGTAATTCAATTCTAATCATGCAATTCAGCCTCGGAAGTTGAAATACCATTTTGCAAAATTCTGTGCTTTATCAATATTTTTTATGCATTACCTTGATCAGAGCAATACAGAGGCAGCCATTCAAATGTGACTATTATATTTTTTTCCAAATAATAATTCCAGAATATCACAACATGGCTCTGCACCCAGAATTTCCAGTGAACAAGGTAATCTCACCTTAGAGAATCTATTCACTAATTGCCAAAACAAAATTCAGAGCAATTCATCAGAAGAGCAAATTGATTGCCTCATTAGAATGGAAGCTGATTATGTACCAATTTAAGTCAACATGTCTCACACTGAGCAGAAAACCACCAACTCTATATGGATAATAAACAGTGTCTTCTTTGTCTTGAAAAATAGAGCTGAAGATGACTAGAAGAAGAGATGTGCTCTTTATGTGACACAATGATGTACTGGAGATCACGAAAGCTGAGAATAGGGCTCAGGGAACATTTGGCCAAGAAAATGCCTGACATTGGTCTATGGGCATAGATAATCCATTCTCGGCATTGAGATTTCATTTGTTAAGCTGTGACATCTAGGAGGGGTATTGTTTTGCAATATGCCTGCATATATACTTTTGTATATTCTAATGCTTATACTTTAAGAAACCTCTGCAATAGTAAATTTTCATAAGCCAACATTGCTATAGTCAACTGTTTTTATTTTTGTTTTAAGAAGTAAACAGCATCTTCAACAAATGGTTGGTCCTGCTCAAACCATTTACATACATCTGGAATAGAACTAGATTAGTATCTCTCCTCTACTAAAAAGAAAACTCTCAACTCCAAATATATCAAGGACCTCAACAAAAATCCTAACCACCTGAACCTGATAGAGAAAGCATAATCCTTAAGTAAGAGGTATATTTGAACCTATAGGCCAGGAAAAAGACATTCTAAATTGGACTCTAATAGTGTAGGCACCAAACCAACAGCTAATAAATTGGATCTCTTTAAATTTTGAAAGATAAAAAAGCTTCTAAATAGCAAAGAACAGTGAAGAGACAGCTCAAAGGATAGAGAAATAATCTTTGCCAACTATATTATCAGACAGGGTTTTGGTATCTAGAATATTTTTTCATTTTTTTAAATTAAACATCAAGGAAGAGACAACCTAGATTAAAAAACTAGGGCAAAAAACTAAACAGAAATTCTGAAAAGATAAACTACAAGCACTTGTAAAATACGTTTTTTAATGTTCAACATCTTTAGCCATCAGGGGAATGTAAATTGAAACTATTTCAAGATTTCATCTAACCCCAGTAAGAACAGCTAAGAACCAGAAACAAAGTACAGCAAAGGTTGGCATGGATGTGGGAAAGGGTATTACTTGCTCACTGCTGTACATATGAAAGAGGGCTAGTATCTAACACATAGAGAACAGGAGGAAAAAAAACTAGACATCAAGAAAATAAGCAAGCCAATTAAAATACAGGATACAGTTCTAAACAGAGTATCCTCAAAAGAGTACATTCAAATGGCTAAGAAGTTCTTGAAGAAATTTTCAACATCCTTGTCCATCAGCAAATCAAAGCGACTTTGAGATTTCATCTTACACCTGTCAAAATGGCTAAAATCAAAAACACAAGTGACAGCTCATGCTGGCATGAGTGTGGTATAAGGGGAACACTCATGCGTTGCTGTTGAAGTGCAAACTTGTACAATCACAGTGAAATCAGTGTTGTGGATCCTCTGAAAGAGGATGTGCAAAGGATGTTTCCCCCTATATAAAGGACACTTGCTCAACTATGTTATTTTCTGCTCTACCCACAACAGCCAAAAATTGGAAATAGCTGAGAATCTGTCAATAGATGAATGGTAAAGAAAATGTAATGCATTTACACCATGGAATATTACTCAGTAGCTAAAAAGATGAAATTATGGGTAAATGACTAGAACTAGAAAAGAAATCATTTTGGGTTAGGTAACTCAAATATAGTATGTATTTGCTTATTATGAATATGATACCTGTACATTCTTGAATATGTGGTGTAAAATCCATAAAACTACAAAGGTGAAGTATAGAGTAAGAGGTTGGAGGGAGAGTTAAATCACCTAAGAAATTAGAAATATAGAGCCGGGTGGTGGTAGGACACACCTTTAACACCAGTACTCAGGAGGCAGAGGCAGGCATATCTCTGTGAGTTCAAGGCCTCCCTACTCTACATAGAAAATTCCAGGACAGCCATGGAAACATTGAAAGAAGAAGAAATTGTACATATAATAATATAGGAAGGAGGGGGTGGCTTGAATGGGAATATCAAACAGGGTAGGAGAGGCAACAGATATGAGAAAGCGCATATTCAGAGTAATAACTAAAATTGTTAAAACTAAGGGACATTAGAGGGGTTGTATAGAAACTTAACACAGTAGATACCTCCACATATGTATGTTTTATATGTGTGTGTGTGTGTGTGTGTATAATGCATTCCTAGCTTATATTTCATATATAATTATGTTTATATATAAATGTATATGAATCTATATTAATAAAGTATTATATTTATATATATATACATATATATATATATGTATGTGTGTGTATATATATATGTAACTGTAAATGGGATCACCAAATAAAGAGAGATACAGAGTCCTAGCCGGTCATGTCTCATCACCAACTGATGCTTCTAGTTCCAGGGACAGATTACATCTAACCAAACTGTTGGACTAAGTGGCCCCATGGGAACCCTCAAAGAACTCAGCTATTGACAAGGCTATTGCTCCCCACAAATTTATAGCAATGCCATATTGACGAAAACAACACCTTCACTATTCACTGAACACAGAGGGTTCCAGGAAGTGCCTAACTAGAAACATACTTCTATTGGCTAACATTCGTGGTCATGGAAGGTACTCTGCACACTACCAAAGATAAAAGGTAAACAATAACCCAACTACAAACCCTTTGATCGACAGTGGTCACCCACATGCAAGGTGTACTAATGTAATTATAGCAGGGAGTTTGTGGAAGCAACAAACCATAACTGATAAGTGTAAGGCCCACTCCATGCCCAACACTGCTTGACTAGCTAAGAACCTGAGACTGGATAGGCTGGGTACACAAGTACTAGTGTTTTGCAAAAGGAACCCAGCAACAAAATGACTTCTGGTGACATCTGCTCTATTCATAGATCAGTGCTTCACTCAGCCACCATCAGAGAAACTTGTTCCTGCAGCAGATGGGAATAAAGAAACAAATGGGCAATATGCAGACAGTGAAAGACCTTGTAAGACTTGGTCCTAAATGGGATGTCTCTATCAACTCCCACTCATCATGGCTCAGGGAATCCTATGGAAGATGGGGCAAAAAAAGTTGTAAAAGCTGGAAGGGATGTATTGCTCCAAGGAAACAAGGCTTTCTAAACATAGCAGTACTGAAATGCCCATGAACTCACAGAGACTTGGCAGCTTGCACAGGGCCTGCTCATATCTGGACCTGATAGGCTCTGAGCTCTGAGAGTGGTCACAGCCCACATCCCTAACCCAGAAACTATCTCCAATTGATAACCACTCTCACATGAAAACTCAGTTGTCTCTAACAGAATCCCACTGGGTATGAAATGGTTTTTAAGGCTGGCACTGGCTCAGTGCATAGTAGTAGATGGCTACTACAAAACAAAATCAACGGTATTTTTGGAAGAGGTTTGTCTCAAATTGCTTTATCTGGGCTCCTCCTTCCCTCTTTACCCTACAGGTGGTTCACTTACATAACATGGTTTCTGTATTTGGGATTTTTAGATTTCTGTGTGTGCCAATACATGTATCTGTGTCATTATTATTATTATTATTATTATTATTATTATTATTATTATTATTTTAACATATCGATCCACGGTAGCTCATACCTGTAATCCCAGCACTCAGGAAGCTGAGATATAAAGATCATCATGAGTTCAAAGCCAACGTGGGCTACAGAGTAAATTCCATATCAGCTGAGCTAGATACTACCTAGAAAGACAGAGAGATAAATAGAATGTTTCAGTGTCTCTGTGTCTTAAGTGTGTTCTTGTGCTTTTCTTTTGGATCTTAGTTTTTCTGTGCACTTATCTGCTTTATTCTATTCAGGTTTTTTATTTCATCTTTTGTTTTATCTACATATTTTTTCTTTTTTTAGATGCCTGTTTGTTTTCTAATTAGAGAGCAAAAAAGAATATTGATTTGTGTGGGTGGGGGTGGAGAGAATCTAGGAGTAGTTTGGGGATTACAAAATCATGATCAGTATATTGTATAAAAACCTATTTTCAATAAAATGATGCATATGCAAAAAACATAATTAAGATATTATTACCTTACACATTAACCTTTCGTGTGTGGTTAGAATACTTACAATGTCCCACTCTAGCAAATTTCAAGTCTACGATACATCATTAGCAACCACCACTGTGTTGTATATTAGTATCTAGAACTTACTAATACTGGTGTCCATTTGCATCCATTGACCAATGACTGACAAGGCGAGATGTCTCTGTCATTTCTAGAGTTCATATATTATCTTTGAAGGAGTTGAAGACAGATAGTTATGGTTATAGTTTTCCTTAGTTAAGCTTAAAGATGTTACATATAGGACTTTAGACTCACAAATATAGATAGATGATAGAATAGTTTTTTAATCTGCTAAATGTTAATGAATTAAATATTGTTAACTGTGATTCTTATTTGATAACTGTTATGTGATATATTCTGCTTTGTTAAAGTTAAAACCCTTCTTTTTATTTTAGACAGAAAAGAGGAGATGATGGGAGATGTCATTCTGTAAATATGTTTCTCATACTGGTTAATAAATAAAGCACTGTTGGCCAATAGGAAAGTAAGATAGGTGGGACTAGGAGACAAGGAGGAAAGAGAAAGTAGGAAGGAGAGTCAAGATGGAGAGTTGGGAGAAAGCAGTATGCCAGCCAGCTCCCCGGTAAGAGAAATACATAGATCAGCAGAAATGGGTTAATAATTAAGGCAGAGCTAGCCGATAAGAAACAAGTAACCAGGCCAACAGAATTATATCTAATACAGAGTCTCTGTGTGTTGATTGGGGCTGGCGCGGCGGCGGGACAAGACCGGGTGGCAGGTGGAAAAACTGTACGTGTTACAAACCAACATCTGTCCATTTCTCTCATTTCATGACCTCTGAGCACCAGACTTCTGCTTGCTGTTTCTGTAACGTTGACATTGTTGTGTCCTGTATGAGTGAGACTTTGCAGGTTTTGTATTTCTGTATCTGCCTTGTTTAACTTAGCATAACATTAATTAGGGCCAACTATGCCATCCTAAATAGCTGCATTCCTTTCTATTGGAAGACTGAATAATATTACATTGTACACATGTACCACAATTTCTATATATTCACAGTTAGGCTGTTATGAACATCGCTTAAGTGAAGACAGGAGTATAGATGTCTCCTTGAGATAGAAAATGACCAGTCTGCCTTGTGGGCCTATAGATTTGATGGCTTTACAGCCTCATGAATGTAGAATCATGTATCTGTTCTTCTATGATTTTATTTCACTCGGCCAACCGTCTTAGTGAATTATCCGTGTTGCAGCACATAATAGAAACTGCTTTTTAAGTCAAAATCTACCATTTTATGTCGACACCAAACTCTATGTCCTTTTTCTTCTTTTCTTTTGTGAATAGGACAATCTATTTTTGTACTGATGAACATTTAGATCGTCTCTGTTTCTTATTTAATGAATAATGCTCTCATTAACATAGCAGCAGAAATGATCTCTTCAAAGTCCCACGTTCAGTTATTCCACATGGGAATCCAAAAGTGAGCTTGCTGTCACATGCGGCTTTATTATTAATTTGAGGGAATTCCATACTGTGCTCCCAAGAAGTAGCTGCACTTCAACGTCCCTGCCAAATATGAAATCCCCGGTTCTGGTCTGCCTCCAGAGAGTTTTTCCTTTTGTTTTCCAACCACGGAGTTGAGGTGATTATTGTTGGTTTCTAAACAAAGTCCTCACTAGCAGGTGTGTGTCCTTATCTTCTCATGATTTTAATTCATGGGTTGCAGAAGATTAGCATTAAGTATTTTCTCCTACACCTCTCTGCCATGTGCAAGTCATCCTTGAAGAAAAAAATCTATGAACCACTTTCATGGGTTTTTTTCTATTTTTATTTTGTTGAAATAGTTATTTATTTTTGTTTGTTTGTTTGATTGATTTTGGTTTTGGCGGGGGGTTAGTTTTGGTTTGGTTTGGTTTTTTGAGACAGGGTTTTTCTATATTGCTTTGAAGCCTGTCCCTGAACTAGCTCTGTAGAGTAGGCTGGACTCAAACTCACAGAGATCACCTGCCTCTGCCTCCCGAGGGGAGGGGGGAACTAAAAGCATGTGCCACCAACGCCCAGCTGTAGTTTTTATTTTTTTTCATACAATATATTCTAATTGTGGCTGCCCATCCACAAACTCCTGCGAGATCATTCCCACCTCCTCTCCCATCCAAATCAACAGCCTTTCTGTTTCTCATTAGAAAACATATAGGCATCTAAAGAATAATAATAAAATCAAATTTTGGTTCTATGTTACATTGTCTTGATACTGACTTTTGGGAATGCCCTACTGTTTTGGATAGTAATCCTTGTAGACAACAGACTCTCTTGCTTCCATATGTAGAAATTTTTTTATTTATATCTCACTATGTCATGAGTTGTGGAAACTTTCTCAAGTCCTAAAAGAGACACAGACTTCAAGATGCATGAGTTCCTTACAGAGGGACCAAGGAAAGCGTTCTTGACAGCATTTCCCATTCTCTACGCCACTCTTTAAGACCACACCACCCCTCGATTCCCTCCCTCACTCTTGCTGACACTTGCAAACTGAACACAAGGGATAAACTAAAAATGTCATTAACAGGCCTGAAGCTTCCTGCTCTGATCTGCCGAGTTTCCATCAGGATCAACTGTGACAGTGTTTGTCCGACCTCCATCACAGTGTCACACATGCTGGGCCTTCTTACTGTTTCTCTCTCACGCCCTTTAGATTTATCCAGGGAAGTGATTTGTGGTCCCCATTTGCTAAACTTACAACAATTTTTTGCATTTCTAAGAAAGAAAATAGACAATTCTTTTATCAAAAAAAATGTTTATCTTTTGTTCCCAATAACAAGAGTATTCATTCAAATCCCCTTTTCTTGCTTCATTTATTTTTTTTGAAGTTTTTGTGCCTAAAAGAACTACTGTGCACCAGGCAGTGGAGGCGCATGCCTTTAATTCCAGCACTCAGTAAACAGAGGCAGGTGTACCTCTGTGACTTTGAGGTCAGTTTGGTCCACAAAATATATCAGCTGTAGCTGTTACTTGGAGCTATTGCTCATTATGTTACAAAAATTCGTCTGTAGATACATAGTCCCAAACAATCAATCCATGTTCCAAATGTAAGACCAAAAATTGCTTTTCCCTTTCAGTCCATCTTTACACAGTAACAAAGGGGGAAAAGTATATCTGTTAGTAGGCACTGAGCTAGACCAATGTGCTCATGTCACTAAAAAAATGTGTAAGTATGTACAGTACTGTACTAGAAGTCTTGAAGTCCTGTAGATAATCATTTGTGTTCCAAGGTACTGGTTGATTTAATGAGTCTAACCCTGTCCATATAGAGGTTTAAGCTCCCATCTTTTTTCACAGACACCTTGGATTATCAATCAGACAGACACGTAATCCAAGTAGCAAGCTAATATGAACTTAAGTTGATATAATAATAATAATAATTGAGTGATTCATACCCTCTTGGGAAATATTCATGCACTTATACTTGTCGAGTCACTGAATTAAAAAAAAAAAGTTATAAAAAATAATGCTCTGGTCCCAGCTTTGGGAGCTACTGGATACCGTTCAGACATGGCCAAATCCAAGAACCACACCACACAAAACCAGTCCCAGAAATCGCACAGGAATGGCATCAAGAAACCCAGGTCACAAAGATGTGAATCTAAGGGAGCTGATCCCAAGTTCCTGAGGAGCTTGCGCTTTCCCAAGAAAAATAATAAAGGCCTGAAGAAGACAAAGGCAAACAATGCGAAGGCAATGACTGCACGCGCAGAGGCCATCAAGGCCCTTGTGAAGCCCAAGGTGGTAAAACCCAAGATGCCAAAGGGTCCCAACTGCAAACTCAGCCGGCTTGCTTTCATTGCTCACCCCAAGCTTAGAAAGAGGATTAGAAACTACAAGGGTCACAGGCTCTGCCAACCAAAGCTTCAGATTCAAACCAAGGCAGAGGCCTCAGCTCCGTATAAGGCCCAGGCTGCAGCTCCAGCTCAGGCTCCCAAGGCGCCCAGGCCCCAGTGAAGGCCCCATAGAAAAGGTTTCTGCCACTGTGAAGACAGATGGACTGGTGTGACACATCTACACACTCTGCAGATGACCTGTGCCCTATGCTGTTTTTACAAATAAACTTGAGGCAAGACCTGTTTTAAAAAAATAATAATACTAACGCTCTCAAGGTAACATACAGAAGATTTTAAATTTTGTTTGCTGTCAGCTAGTACTGATGATACTTTAAATCTTTTGCACAGCTAGTGACAACTTATAAGTGAAAAACACCCAGCCATAATATAACTCTCCTGTAGATTTTTGTCTTCACAGCCCGGTATTAAAGCTGTTTTCCTAGCTTATCACACATCTCTATCCTCCACATATGGATTCAACTTCCTATTTCCTACTACACTTTTTCTTCCTAAATCAGGGTTACACTAATTTAAAAGCAGTTTCAGACTATATGAGCCATACTAACTATCAATCCATTCACGTGCAGAACTGACCAAAGTCCCTTTGGAAACAAAGCATGAAAATCTGTAGGAAAAATCTGATCCAATACTGTTTATCTAGCTATTCCCTGTGTGCACCCATTAGTTGCTAATGAGACACTTTCAAAAGTTTATGAAATCTGTGAAGTTGCTTAACCATAACTCTCAAAGGAATGTGTCCTACCACAGAGGTACTTGTTTGTCCACGTTTACTGTTGCATTATGCATAATAACCACCTTAGAGATGCATCAGCAGAAAGATAGAAAATGCCACTGTAGCACATAAACACAAAAGACTTTTATCCAGCTATTAAATGAAATTTTCAGAAAAGTGGAAAGAATTCTATTAAATGAGATGACTGGTCTCAGAGAGACACGAATTGCAATTCTTTCTCATTTGCTGATCCGAGTTTTAGTGCTGGTATGGGTTGCATGAATGAATATAGACTACAAAACCAGGCAGATAGAAGCCAGAGTGTTGAGAAGGGTGGGGGTGGGGACAAAGGTCACGTGACAAGAAGGTGGAAGGGACCCTGAAAGTGGGGAGAAGAAGAGAATAGGAAAACCCTAGGAAACAAACTGTGCTTGAAAAATGCCACAGTGCAACCTAATTCTTTGTAAGCCGATAAAAAGTTAAAAACATCAAAGAAAGTTCATTAACTTTTCCTTTTGGTTTTCTGAGACAGGGTTTCTCTGTGTAGTCCTGGCTGTCCTGGAACTCACTCTGTAGACCAGGCTGGTCTCAGAC
Organism: Phodopus roborovskii; assembly: GCF_943737965.1. Taxonomy (NCBI): domain Eukaryota; kingdom Metazoa; phylum Chordata; class Mammalia; order Rodentia; family Cricetidae; genus Phodopus; species Phodopus roborovskii. The sequence continues at coordinate 14,186,254 of NW_026125397.1, forward strand.
TCAGTCAGTGATCTACCCGCTTCTGGCTCCTGACTGCTGGGATTAAAGGCGTGTGTCCCCACTACCCTGCTGAAGAAACTTTTTAAAGTTAAGTGTTTTTGAGAACTTCTCAATAAGTACTGTGTTTGCATCATTGCTATCCCTCTATCTCATCCTTCCAACTCTTCTTTTTCTCACAACCACCACACCCACGTTCCCAAGTAGTCAGCCCTAAGCACATATACATTCAAGGAATGGTAAGTGGATTCAGTGCGGTATGTATATATGTATGTATGCATTATGTATATGCATATATAACAATAATAATTAAAGAAGAGGCCATAAATTTGAAAAATAAACTTTGCATTTAGATTTTTATTCCATTTTAAAGAGGAAAATAGATACCTGTTTCTGCAATATATTACTTGTTTGTTTTTCTACCATTAATTTTTCCCTATACCATACCTGCTTTCTAGATTTCTCATATAAACAGCATTGGGTTAATGGTAGAGTGATGAGTTAGTTACTACAGCTTAAGCAATTGTTTTTTTTATCTTGAAATCTTTATTAGTTCTGAGAAAGGGAAGTTTACCCATGATGGAGTATTGATGTTTAATAAGGATCAGGAGAAACAAATAGGCCCAATAGATGTTTATTCAGGGAGAAATAACTCACAACATAGACAGATGAACACCAGCAGGTTCCTGGTCCCAAGAATGCCTCCTGGAGGTGCTCCTGTCCCCATGCGGCAGACAAGAGAGCTCTCTGAGCCCCCTGGTCAGTCTTAGTTCCCCCAGGTCACTTCTGGCCCTGTCTCCACCCCCAATGGGCGTGGTCTATGCCACAGGTGAGGACAAGGTGAATATCTCACTGCAATGGAGAACTTACCCCATAATTCTGGGTAATTGGAGAAGGGGCCCTCAAAAGGCTCCAGGTGCTCAAGAAGTATCTTTATGTAGTCATTTCGTTTTAATTGCTCCCTTTAAGTTTTGAGATCATAATATAATTGTATCATTCCCTTCTTCTTCCTTCCTCTAAACCCTCCCATTCACCCCTCCTTGCTTTCTTTTAACATCCTGGCCTCATTTTTTTTCATTAATTGCTGTTACATTCATATATGGATATGTGTATGTGTATATATTCCTAAATACAACCTTCTTGTTATGGATAATGTTACTTGTATGTATGTGTGTTTTAAGGGCTTACCACTTTGTAACAGACACTGATCATCATAGAAAATCATACACTCGTTCTTGCCTTTCTGGTATTTGGTATAGAGGAGGACAGCATATTTGCAATGAAGGTCTTCCACACAGTCCTTCACCCCACTTACCAGGGAAACCTCCCTCAGACCTTTATGATAGAGCCTGAAGGAGAGGCCAAGGTGCCACAGAATGGTACTCAATTGATACAGGCTATTCACCATTCAAAAACTTGGGGAACTGACCATACAGACAGGTAAGTTGAGTGGCCTTTGCCAACACCTCCTCTTTCTAGCTCTCCCTTGTCAGAAAGCAACATTTACATGACCTTGCAGCACCCTGCCCTCAAACTGTGAGGTAGATTGTGATATATCATGGCATGCTTATGTAGACAGAATCACTACTGCAAAGATGGTAGCAGGTCATAGGCACAGGCAGAGCAAGGTAGATGTATTCATATGATCATATTAGAGATGCATGCATGACTAGATTAGAGAGAACAATTTAGAGATTTGCAAATGATAAAGTGGCCTCTTGGAGACATTCTTAGCAGTTAAACATAACACTTGTAATGTTTATCCTGCATTTATAACATTTCTATCTTTTCTCCGTGGTAGCATTTTACCTACTCAATCCATCTTTTGGCCACTCATACCATTATTGTAGACCACATTTTCTGAGACTAGAGGGCATTACACTGAGGAAGATGGTATAATTTTATCTCCATCTCTCCATGCCTCTACCCCTTCTACCCCTCGTGTGTGTGTGTGTGTGTGTGTGTGTGTGTGTGTGTGTACATGCATAGAAAGAGAAAGATCAGGTATCTTAGTTTGACCTCCGTAAGCACTTGCACATTCAGTTTTTCAAGAAAAAAAAAAAAACTGTGTTTTATGATGTTGTGGCTGTTTGAAAGAAAATGGCTCCTGAAGGGAGTGGTTCTATTAGAAGGTGTGACCTTGTTAGAGTAGGTGTGGTCTTGTTGGGAGGAGGTGTGTCACTGTGGAGATGGGCTTGGAGGTCTCATATTTCCTCAAGCCATGTCCAGTGTCTCAGATCATTTTCTGTTGCCTGCATATCAAGATGTAAATCTCTCAGCACCAAGTCTCCATGAATGCACCATGTCCCACCATGATGATAATGGACTGATCTCTCTGAACTGTAAGCCACCCCATTAAATGTTGAAGTAACCCCATTAAGAATTTCTGTGATCATGGTATCTCTTCACAGCAACAGAAACCCTAAAATAGAAGCATTGGTTATACACTATACAGATTGGCACCCTTCTCTCTCAGAAAATGGTTTTAAACCTAAGCCAATGTCACATAGTTTAATTATTTTAATGACAACAGAATTCACTTCTTTTACCAATTTGTGTACAAATTAGGATAAAGTAGTTTATTCTATCATAATCAAATTCCAAATCTCATAAAATAATAGGATGAAGGCTGACTTTATGGTCAAACTTGATATCTTATGTTCATCAGTTAGTAAATAATATTTTATTCGGCATTGCTCAGGGATGGGGCTGTTGAAGCTCTATCAAGTTTTACTATAACTACAACAGAAGTAGAATGAATTATTATAAACTATGTACTATTTCTTAAAGCTAAGGCAAGAAAGAATACCCATCATTTCTCTTCATAGTATTGATGTGAATGTCAAGAGACTACATCATATTTTTCAAGTAGCAGTTATCTGTGACGGTGGATGGGAATGGCATGTTATGTTGAGTGAAATACCTCTAGTACAGAAAATTAAATGTCATATAATGTCACTCCACTGTTGAATACAAAAGCATCTCTCTTCAAAACTCAAAGTAGATTCATAATCACCAGATGCTAGACAGAGTGAGAGAACAGAAAGAGGCCAGTCAATGGGTGCATAGTTATAATAGGCTAATGTTCTAGGCATAAGATAGATGACCATAGTGGATGTTCTGTTCTGTAAAGCATGAATTATAATTGGCATTACTAATGAAAACTCAGAGTTAGATATTGGGGTTAAAGCCAAAGACCAGAAAAGCAAAATGACTAGCCACTAGTAAGTTCTTATTTCTACCAATGCTGAGACCAAGGGGGGCATCCTGTCTTCAGACTGCTTCTTCAGACTGCACTGATCCTCAGACCTTATTCAGCTACTGTATCCTCCCAACTTATATTCCCCTCTCTGCCCAGACATATCCCTTTCTACCTCCACATCCTTAGTGCAGGGATTAAAGGTGTGTCACTCCAAAAGCTTGGATCACCTTTGTGTGAGCTCTGTTTGTCTTTTAGAATGGAACAACTTTGTGTAGCCCAGGGTGGCCTTTAACTAACAGAGATCCATCTTCCTCTGTTTCCCAAGTGCTTGGATTAAAGGTGTGTGCCACCACTGCCTGGCTTCTATGGCTAACTAATGTGATTAACTTTGCACTCTGATCTTCAAGGAAACTTTTTTAGATCATAAACAAATTATCACCACAGTTCCGTACTTCAAAATAACTAGAATGATTTCCAATCTTTTATCATAAATAAATGGTAAATATTTGATCTGATACATATATTAACTACACCAAGTTGATAATTATACAAGTGTATTATATGTGTGTATCTCAGAACATCACCTTGTATCCCATAAACGTGTACAATTATCATATGTCAATTAAAAATAGAGCATACATACATCACACCCATAATCTCTACACTTTGAACACTGATGCACAAGTTTTGTCATGAGGCTAAGGCTATATAGACTTCCAGGCAAGTCTGTGTGACAGAGTAAAAACCTATTTCAAAAATCCAGTTAATTAAGCCAGGTAGTGCTGCCACATGTGTACAATCTCAGAACTCCGGAGGCAGAGACAGGTGGATCTCTCTGAGTTTGAAGCCAGCCTGGTCTACAAAGTAAGTTCCAGGACATCCAGAGCCTCACAGAGAACCCCTATCTTAAAAGAAACAAAAAGAACCCTAGTTAATTATAAAATACTAAATCCATAAATATTAGAAGAACTGGCATGGTGGCCCATTCCTGAAATCTCAGGACTTAGGCGGCAAATCCTCACACTTACAATCCTACTAGTTAGGAAGCAAAGGCAGGTCAATCTTGAATTTGAAACCAGCCCGAGATAGAGTATGATACTGTCTCAAAACAATGAAAAATAAGAAAAAAAATCTGATTCTATCAAGTGCCCAAAAGAAATGAGAACCAGAATATTATTTTTTAAAAAAAAGCCTAAATGTGACACCAACAGCAACAATATACAAAGGAATATAGTAATAACAAAGGAAAAATGTTTAATCCTTAATATATCTGCCATTTGCAGATATGAAGCAACCTAACTTATCATAGCTCTGGACATGAGTGATCTTACATGGCTTTTATTGTACTGAAGCCATGGTATAGTGTTAGCATCCATTGCTTCTTGATGATCTAGGAAGCAATCTATATTTTTAATTTTTCCAGCTTCCCAAGGCTGTTAAGTTACCAAGATAGTGATACATATTTATCTGAAAGCAAAGCAATGAATGTCCAGTTGATTTCTGGCCATGATACAGGCATTGACTCCCCTGCTGCTCAATCACAAAGGGGTTAGCTCTTTTGCTTACAGTGGCCTGTCCAAACTACCCAAGATGAACTTTCTATTACATAATGATCAATTCCTATCTACCATATATTGTGATGGAAGTTCTGAAGCATGAGATAAAGAAAACATATTACAATTAACTACTACATATTACAAGGAAAAAATAGCATAAGTAAATGATTAAATACATGAATAAATGGAAGAAGAAAATATAACTTACAGAAATAAATAACATAGCATGTTGAAATTGTAATCCAGAAGATTATTACAAAAAGTATTACAAAAACAAAATAATGAACTCAAGAATTTTTAAATTACCCCAAATCCTTCAAATAAAGACCATAAATTGAATATATCAAATGAAAAATCAGAGACTATGGAGGCAAAGTAGAAAAGAAAGAATCTGAAGAAAAGGCTGATGCTTATAGGAAAGATAAATAGTTTAAGATTTGGAAAACTCAAGAAACTTCAAAGAGAAAGAAATTAAATGTACACAAAATAGACCTATGGCAATACATAATGATCAAATTATAGATAGCAAAGACAACGAATAAAATTTTAAAATCAAAATTATATAGCATCTTCAATAAATTCTAGCAACATCAACCTTGCCAAAAGCAATCTACAGATTCAATGCAATCCCCATTAAAATCCTGGCACAACCCTTCACTGGTCTTGAAAGAATAATCCTCAACTTTATATGGAAAAACAAAAGACCCAGGATAGCCAAAACAACCCTGTACAATAAAGGAACTTCCAGGGGCATCACCATCCCTGACTTCAAACTCCATTATAGAGCTATAGTCCTGAAAACAGCTTGTTATTGGCACAAAAATAGGTAGACCAATGGAATCTAATTGAAAATCCTAATATTAACCCACATACCTATGAACACCTGATTTTTAACAAAGAAGCTAAATTACACAATGGAAAAAAAGAAAGCATCTTCAACAAATGGTGCTGGCATAACTGGATGCTGACTTGTAGATGTCTGCAGATAGATCCATATCTATCACCATGCACAAAACGTAAATCCTCAACATAAACCCAGCCACACTGAACCTCTTAGAAGAGAAAGTGGAAGGTACCCCTGAACAAATTGATACAGGAGACTTCTTCCTGAACATAACACCACTAGTACAATACTGAGGTCAACAATTAATAAATAAGATCACCTGAAACTGAAAAGCTTCTGTAAGGCAAAGGACACAGTCAACAAGACAAAACAGCAGCCCACAGAATGACTTCAAGTTGCATTATGGAGCTATAGTGACAAAAACTCCATGACACAAAATCCAATAGAATAGAACAGAGACACATCTATCTACAAAACTATTAGACATCTGTTCCAATACAGTTGCTAAAAAGGAGTATACATTGGGAAAAGGAAAACCTCTTCAACAAGTGACAACACTGTTCACATATAAAAATAAAACTAGAATCCCATTTCATTTACTTTGTACAAAAGTCCATTTAAAATGGATCAGAGACTTTGAAAAATTTGACTCCGAAACTCCACCAGGTAATCAGATACTTTGGTAGCAAAAAAAAAAAAAAATGGATAAATAGAATTAGGTATGTTTGTAATATAAAACCTTTCCATTTGTATGAGAGCCAGCATCCTTTGTTTTTTTTTTTAATTTAATAGAGTGCTTGAAATATTTGCCAGACAATGAAGTAAAAGGGAAAAATTAAAGGGGCACAAACAAGAAGACAAATATTGGTGCTTGCAGACATCATGATGCTATTTTTTAAAGACCCAAATGATTCCACTAAAAGAAGAGAATGCTTAGATCTGATAAGAACTTTCAGCAAGGTATCAAGATATAAATTTAACACCAAAAAAAAAAAAAAAAAGAGTTGCTTCCAAATACCACTACTGAGTGGAGTGTGCCAAGAAAAAAAAATCTGTTCATAATAGTTTAAAAACAAGAATAGACATAATTTAGGAGAAAAAAATCTTCTACAAAAAAACTTGAAGACACTGATGTTATGAATCGAAAAGAACCAGGATAGATGGAGTTTCCATGTTCATGTATATCACATTGTGTGTTTGCCTATTTCACCAAAAATAGATATAAATGTTCAATGCAATTGCTACCAAATTTTCAATTGCATTTTTTGAATAACTAGTGAAATATCTTAGTCTTAAAAAATATGGAACACCCCAAATAGCCAAGAGATTCTTAGTAGAAAAAAAATATTGAATATATCACAATTATCCCAAATTATACTACAGAGCCATAGTAACAAAACAGTATGATACTGGCATGAAACAGACATACAGACCAATGAAATAGAACAAATGACCCATTTTTTAAAGGTCATGCTATTACTCTCACCTATATTTTAGCAAAGATGTCAAAATAATACATTGGGCAAGAGACAGACTCAACAAACAGTGCTAAGAAAACCTGATAGCCACATGTTTAAGAAATCAAACTAGAGACATCTCTTCCACCCTGCACAAAAGTCAATATGAAATGAGTCATTTTATGTATTATTTGAAGATGAAAGTGCTAAAGGACAATCTAGAGAAAACACCCTATGATAGAGAACAGAACTTCAGTAGCTTGCAAAGTGGCTCTAAGAACTGACAAACTGGATTGAATAAAGTCAGAAATCTGGAAAGAAAGGAAAAAAAATCAAGAGAATAGCTACAAAACCGAAGAAAACTTTTGCTGCCTACATTTGGAAATACCATTATCTAAAATCTACAAAGATCTTTGTGGAGTGGAGGAGATTGGGGGACGTAGGAGGGAGGGAAAGAAGAAGGGAGGGAGGGGAAACTGGAATTGATATGTAAAATAAGAAAAAAAATAAAAATAAAAATAACAAGCTTCAGTAACAAAAAATTAAATGCAAAAAAATAATTACAGCTACTAATAATCTAGTCAAAATAGCTGTCATCAATGAGATAAATAGAAAATGGCAAGGGTATGGGAAAGAGAACTTTTATACACTGCAGGTTGGTATGTAAATTGGTACAGTCACTATGGAAATCTGTACAGAGGTTCCACAAAACAAAACATAGAATTACATTGGCCAAGCTATGTCTCTAGGTATGGTGAAATTTGAGTCAATATATCATAGAGACATATGTGAATCTATAGATGGTGTTGCATTGTGCACAACAGCTGAGATATGGAACCATCAACAGAAAAACAAATAAGTAAAATATGTAATATATCACAATGGGATTTTATTAAGTTATGAAGAAAAATGAAAGTGTTTTATTTGTAGGAAAACAGAAGTAACTGGAAAATATCATGGAAGTGAATAAGCCAGACTCAGTAAGACAAATATCATATTTTTTCAATCAGATGGTGTGACAGAAGAAAGGGAACTATTCGAGGAGAAAAAAAAATATGTACCAGTTGGAGAATATATATATGTATGTATATATATATATGTATGTATATATATGCAAAGTATTATGATAATCAAGTCCATTATTTTGTATGATAACCCAAACACTTGATAAAATTAAAACAATGAGGTTTGACTATGTTTCTAAATTACAAGGAACTAGACATGAAGCTTAAGGATAAAGTGCTTGCCCAGCATGTGTAGTAGCCTGAGTTAAAGCCTCGGTATGGAGAACACAGTGCGGCAAGACTGTGAGACAGCACTGAGAAACATAACAGAAATGAAAAGCAACACGTTTAAAATCAACAGTGAAGGCAGATCCTACACATTCTTCTACAGGGTCTAGTCAGGGAAATGGACAGAACTAGAAGTGATCGTACTAAGTGAAGTAACACAGATCTAGAAAGACAACTGTCACATGCTCTCTTTCATCTGCAATTCTTAGCTCCAAGTCTTCAGATGTGAGTATACATCTTGAACTAATTGCAGAAGACAGACAAGTAAAAGAGGAGCTATGGAATGGGCAGCAATAGAGAAGAGAATGACAGTGTATAAATGATTTGAAGGAATAAATGGAAAACTATGGAACAGACTATTATTGGTGAAATGGGAGGAAGATAAATGCAGAAGGAAGGCGTAAAATAGCAATAAAGATGTCTAAAAAAATCATGAGACAGCAGACTATTATCTACCAAAATCACATATCACAGGTATAATTCTGTATATTCCTCTCTACAAATATACTTAAAATGAAAACTTCCCATGTGGGCTGACAATACTCCCCACCAAAAATAAATAAATGAATATAGTATCTGACAAAACTAAACATGAGAAGACAGCTTTTGAGTTGTTGGTCAGGTTTGTTCAAGAGACTCCCAAAACATTATAGGATATTGTTGTTGTACTTGGTTGCCTTCCAGAGGTGGAAGGAAATGCCCACTGTGGAAGACTCCATGTACTTCAGACTTGGGTCCCAGAAGACCTCAGCAAAGTCTAACAAAGCTTCTTCCATGAGCCTTAGCTTTCATAGTACCATGCAAGCATTCATATGAGAGAAGCAACCAACAAGTCCTACCTTGCTATGATGCCTATGAACCACAACAACAGCCAGCATAGCACAATAATCCAAAGATGCAGCTAGCATCTCTCTCTAATCAGGTTTAACACCCAATCAGCAATTGGGAAATCAAGCCTGGTACTGGAAACTTATCCAAATATCTGGGGATAGTAAAGTCACCTCAACCATTCGCTTGGAAAGGATGGACACATTTGCCATTGTTAGAAACCCTGCTAAAGGTGTCCTTTCAAGTCAATTTAGGGAACTGTATCCCTGCTTCATGGTTTCATACTTTATTTGTAAATTAGAATTCTCCATTTTACTTGACATAAAATGAGATGCAGAAAGCTATTGCCATTGTCTTAAAACAGTGCTGTCTAGCAGCAAGGATGACACGGATCTGCATATGTCTCACAGATGGGGACCGATAGGTGGCCACTGTACCTAAAACAGTTCAAGAAACAGATGGTATTTGTCTCTGTGTGTACAAGAATGAAGAGAGTTTTATTTGTCCAAGTGATATGGCAGTCCAAGAAGAAAGAAACATTGAGTATCTCCTTAAAAATGATACCTATAAGACAGAATAAGGGGGTCATATGTACTACAAAAAAGAGTACATTTTTCATAGTTAAAAATAGTACAATATTCCTGCTCTAGAGGAGAGCAAGAATAGAGATGCCACAATAAAGGGTGCCGTTATAGGTTTAAAGAGAAATCCAGCACTACGGAAATGTCCAGAGACCTACAAAGATGACCCCAACTAACAATCTAAGCAATAGTAGAGAGCCTACCTTAAATGCCTTTCCCCGATAAGGATAATGATAACTACCTTATATGCCATCCTAGAGCCTTCATCCAGTAGCTGATGGAAGCAGAAGCAGACACCCACAGCTAAACACTGAGCTGAACTCCTGGAATCCAGTTATACAGGGGGAGAATTGATGAGAAAAGGGGTCAAGACCAGGCTGGAGAAACCCACAGAAACTGCTGGCCTGAACAAGGGAGAGCTCAGACCCCAATCAGCATAGGACCAACCCAAATCCCCTGAACGTGGGTGTCAGTTAGGAGGCCTGGACAGTCTATGGGGCCACTGGTTGTAGATCAGCATTTATACGTAGGGTACGAATGAAATTTGGGAGCCCATTCCACATAGAGGGACACTCTCTCAGCCTAGACACAAGGTGGAGGGCCTAGGCCCTGCTCCAAATGATATGACAGACTTTGAAGATCCCCTATGGAAGGCCTGAGTAGCAGAAAGGGGATGGGATAGGAGGTTGGGGGGCTGGAGAGGAGGAGAGGGAAAGGGAACTGGGATTGACATGTAAAACAAGTTTGTTTCAAATTTAAATTTAAAAAGGGGGGAAAAATACTACAATATAAAGAAAATTGATTCAAAACCCAAATCCAGGCACATGAAATACAAATTATAAGATCCTTCACAATTATCACGTTTTGTTTTTTACTAGCCCAATACAAGTGGACACTTAACTCAAAAATATGTCAGACTTTATTGATATTCAAACTTAGCTATATGTATGTGAAAATATTTTTGCATAACATTCTTCTTGCATTGCCTGGATAACAGAAATTAATATGGTAAACTCATTGGACTAAGGTAGATGGATAATGAAGTAAGATTAAGGATAAATTCTTGAAAGCCTTTAAGAACTAATGATAAGATAATACTATTTTTAAAATTCCAAAGACCTTGAACATAGGGTTAAAGGTTATCATTCATAGTGTGACCTTTGCCCAGTAATATTGTGATACAAACTTATTTTAGGAAGACTGGAGATAACCTAAAGATCTTTACCAATGTCTTTTTACAAGCTCATATTTTGGTTGGTACATTTACCAGTCTGTTCAAATGTCTTTCTTCTAATTTTTCAAACAATTTTCTAAAAATACTTATTAAATTTCATTCTACAAATCATTTAATTAATTAGTTAGTCATTAAGGGAGTGAGTGTAGCATGACTGAACACTCCTGTAAGACTCTGATGTAGATTCTGAGGTAAATATTTTGGAGATGGACCTGAATTTGAGTCTTCACTCTTCTTTGACAACCATAAGACCCTGGCCAAATATACCTTACAGTCTCTAAGTCCACATTTTTCATGCTTGAAATTATAGTGATAATACTTAATCCAAAAATTAAAAAACAAAAGCATTTAATTGTTAACTTCTTGTCACTGTGACCAAGCTACCTGAAATAAACAACTCACATGAAGACTTCATTTTTGCCCACGGTCTCAGAGTTGGTTTCTTTCTTTCCTTTTCTTTTCTTTCCTACCTCTTTAAACAATCTTTTCTCATTGTATGTACCAGTCAATCCCAGTTGCCATTCTGTCTCCTCCTCCTGCTCCTCCCACCTCCCCACGCCCATGCATTCCCCAGAGAGGGTAAGGCTTCCTATGGGGAGTCAACAAAGTCTGGCTCTATCACTTTGAGACAGGACCAAGGCCATCCCTCCCTACATCTAGGCTGAGCAAGGTATCGCTCCAAAGAGAATGGACTCCAAAAAGCCAGGTCAAGCACTGGGGATTGAGTCCAGTCAAAGAGAGGGAGGAGAGATAAGAGCAAAGGGATCAAGACCATGATGAGGATACCCACAAAAAACAGCTGACCTAAGCTAGTGAACACTCACTGACTCTGGACTGATAGTGGGAGAACCTGCATAGGACCAAACTGGACCCTCTGGATGTGGGCGACAATGGTGTGGCTTGGGCAGTCTGTGGAGCCACTGGCAGTGGGGGAAGTTAATTTTCTGTGAAGGGGAGAGCACGGTTGAGCAGAGCAGTCCACTTCACAGTGTGCAAGAAGTATAGAAAAGGGATCACAAGAAGGAACTAGGGAAATGTCCAACCCTAAGTGCCTTCCCCTAGCCATCTACCTCCTAGAACTATGCCCTGCCTTCTGTTCAACAGTTTCCAGCTACATAGGCATATTAAGAAAACATCAAAGGATTCATTTATTAATTATGTTGGAGCCCTCAGGATCTAAACCCTTCCAAAAAGCTGTCAACCGAGCACCGAAATATGAGGCTATGGGGACACTTTTCATTTTCAAACCATAACAGGAAGAACGTTTGATAAATTGTGTTTATTCGGTGTCTAACATGTTATATGAGTCAGGGAGTAGACTCTATCAATGATTATTAACTACATAATCAGTAATTTGAAATTTGTGTTAAAGTAATAGAATCATATTCACTAAAATCAACTGTCTAAAGTTCTCAAAAATTTCATAAATAGGTTATTTAAAAAATTAAAATAAGATGGTACACCAGTCAGTGGTGGCTCATCATGCCTTTATTTCCAGCACTTAGGAGTCAGAGGCCTGCAATTCTCTGAGTCTAAGGCCAGCCTGATCTACAGAGTGCATTTCAGGATGGCCAGGGCTACACAGAGAAACCCTTTCTCAGGGGAAGGGGGAAAAGAGGGAACATGTCTTTAATGCCAACACTAAAGAGTCAGAGGCAAGCAAATCTCTGTGAGTTCAATGCAAGACTTGTCTGTATAGTGAGTTCCAGGCCATCCAGGGCTACACAGTGAGACCTTATCTAAGAGAGATAGTTAGATAGGTAGATAGATGATAAGAAAATGTCTAAAAAGTGAAATAAGTTGTTTCTAGGAAGTAAAATCCTTGAAGAGAGAGATTGAAAAAGAAATTGAAAAGCTTATTCAATGTCACATACTAAATAAATAGATAAATAAATAAAATTAACAACCAAAATACATTCATCCGTTATAATCTGGCTTAATAATTTAAAAGCAAAAAGAAAAGGATTTACCAAAATCTTTAAGATGTCTGTGTGCAGAGCAAAATATGACTAATTTGTTACTTCAAAGTTCAAGCGATTGGAGAATAATCCGTAACTAAAACTAAGGAATAAACCCAGACTCAGGCAAGAAGAAATCTTCCTTCATCAGTAACCAGAAAACTGGGAAATGTATTTTTGGTGGGGTATTGAAGGGAGTGTGAAACAACACTCAGCTGTGCATGTTCAACACAAAGCCAAAGAAATCAGTCTACACAGAGACATGATTCGGCCCAGAATACCTGCCTGAGAAGCTGCCAAGAGTAGTCCTTACAGGCCCTTGAGTGATAGGGTGGAGACCATCTGTGGACCTCAGCATTTTGAGGTCCACCTGCACCTCCAGCTGAACAGTCTAGGTCTGGCAATGCAGCTCTGAAACATGGCATCACTTCCCCGTTTTCACTTTCATTTCTTTTTATTAAATTTATTTTTTATTTCATTTTACTCTCCGACCAAAGTTCTCCTGCCCACACACTCCCCACTCACTTCTCCCCCAGCCCACCCCCATCCACTCCTCCCAACAAGTAAGTTTATACATTCTTATGAGCTATTTTTGATATGCTGTCTTTGGCGGTTCCATTTGTTTGAGGTAAGACACAAAATAATTTGTTCAACATAGGAAGGACTTTAAGAGAATGGTAGAATGATAGATTTGAGACAAGAAGAGAATTTGAAAAGATACCCTTTTCTTCTTGTTTTGGGTGGAGGGGTTGAGGGACTTTTTGTTTTTTGTTTTTTTCAAGACAGGGTTCCTCTGTATCGCTTTGGAGCCTGTCCTAGAACTCGCTCTGTAGACCAGCCTGGCTTCGAACTCACAGAGATCTGCCTGCTTCTGCCTCCTGAGTGTTGGGATTAAAAGTGTGCACCACCAACGCTCAGCAGAAATAAATATCAGGAGAATTGCAACAGTTTTGTTGGATTGTCTTGAGGACCTGGTTAATATGATTCCCTGTGACCACTGATTTATAGCAATAATTTTCCACTTGACTGTCTGATTGTTTCTATCAAATTTTCATAGTCCTTATATAGACATGAATAACAGTACAAGTAAATAATTATAGTTTTCACCAATAGAGTTTATCTGTGAAACAAAATAGCAGGTCAAGAGGGATTAATAGGCATATAAAATGGTACAATGATACACTATGAAGTCTAAGTTTTCAAAGAAAATGAGATGAAATAAAGGCAAGTAACACACAAAGATGAAGTCGAATTAGAGAGATATCTGTTATAATTCCTGATAAGCCAAAATTAATGAAGAAAGAATCAATACAGTGGCTTTCGGTAACACATTGGACCGACAAGAGCACTTCACCTGTATAACTGAGTGCTTTTATGAATCCACCTACTAAAGCAAATAGGGAACTTTCTTGAAATCTTTTCTACTGGAATGTGAACAAGACTAGGTACTTCCTCTTGAACATTAGTTTGGGGAATGAACAATGTAAAGAATTGGGAAAGAAGGACTCACTTTCTAGCAACCACATAATTAACAACACCTGTCTCTTGAGAATTGTTAGAGAGCTTTAAGCATCCAATGAAACTAGTGTTATCACAGGTATCAGGTAAAGTGGTTGAACAATCAGTAACAATGCTTCTTCCAAATACCCCCAATATAACCAAACATTATCCCCAGTTCCTGGTATTATCTAAGTAAACATTCTCCTAAGGTTCTTTTGTTTACCGAAGAGAACTATGCTATGCTGAGTGACTGAAGTAAATGAAAATAATAATGGAGAGGGCATTATTTACTCTGCCATAAACCTTTACAGCTGTTATTGCTAAGTGTAGCCTAAAGAAACTAACCCCAGCTCTCCACGATCACTGGTATCTCTCCTGTTATGAGATAGTCTGTTTCCTCCAGTCCTTAGCCGACTTGCTAAAGATTTAGATGCCTCACATTGTGTGAAGATGCTGGCTGCCAAATTGAGAGAAACTGAGAAGTTGCTCTTGAGAAGAGACCTTAAGAAGAAAAGAGCCACACATAGACAGATGGGGTCTGCCCTAAAACATGTCTATCTCCATCATGATTCAGATGTCTGTATTTAACAACCATGAAGATCAATACAAGACAACGAAGGCCTTGTGCAAACATGTTGTTTTGATTTTACATATCAGGACATTTTCTTACCCCAAAGATTCATTTTAAGAATAAAAGCACAAGCTTATTCCTAGCATTCAAGGGGCAGATCTCTTTGAGGTTGAGGCTAGCCTGGTCTACAGATCAAGTTCCAGGACAGCAAAGATACACAAAGAAATCCTGTTTAAGAAGAAGAAAAGAAAGAGGAAGAAGAGGAAGAGAAAGAAGACTTCTCAATGGTCTCCATAGAAGACTGTATTGTTTATTCTACACAACGATAGTTATTGCTATCATACCTTCTTGATGGTCAAATCTAATTTGCATAGTCAGAGCAGCAGTTTACCTTAAATATGGCCACTGTACTCTAGTCACCAAACATCTGCTAATACGTATCTTCCTTAGACATTCTGGTTTTCTTTGCAGAGCTCTGTCTACCTTTTCCTCTGGAAACTCGAGTGTTGTTGCTAGCTTTGATGAAATGGCTTTAATCTTATGTTAAAACCTCCTCAAACAGTTCTCTGTGGAGAGGGAGTGATCAGCCTGATAAATGGGCAATCATTTGTATTCATTCAGAGGCTAAAAGGCCATCTATCAGGAACAGTGTTCTAAGTAGAGGAAATTCTATCACTAAGCAAATGGATGGGTTATGTGATAATTCAGGATTTTTATTTGTCTCTTGATCCTATTCCAAACAGCTAAGGTTCTATGTTCTTGCATACAACATAGGGGCTATATAAAGCAATTGACAATTGTTTTATATTTATAATGTCTCTTCCAGAATGATAATTATATCTTCTGTATTAAAAATAGGTATAACATAAGTTTTCATCACTGAAATGGGAAGAAGGAAGGAAAACAGTGTTATAGCTGTTATGTGTGAGGTGCCTTGGAAATTTGGTTTGTATCAATGAAACTAATCTGGGGTGCATGTGTGATACATGCTGGTGAAGGCTTGTTGATCATTATTTTGAGGCAGTATATGCACCACCGATAATGTGAATGTGATATTTATACATTAGCAGGTTTCTTCCACAAAAAAAAAAAAAATAGGTACTGAGATATGACAAGATGAAACTGTGTCATGGAAGCCAAATACAACTAGGAAACTGCAAGGTGAGGAAGACAAAAAAACAGATGGTGTGAAAAGCAATCAAGTTATTAGCCACTTCTGTGATGGTGGACTTCGGCCAGGGATTACTGTTTATCACTCAGAAAGGCATGCCATCAACTTTTATGAAAGTCCCTGCTCAGGGGTATGAAATAATATAACAGATCTGTTTTGTACACTGTCGACTTTCCTTGGAATGTTATTCTGATAAATATGTTGACTCTAAGTCAGCAAACTTTAGACCAGGCAGTTTTTTACATCATATGTAACAAAGAAGTGCATTAAGGTATGAATTTTTCACTTGCTGAGGATGTATGGGTATTCTATATGGCTCTGGCAAGTGGCTTGGGATTATGTCTTAGCAGGAGTGGCTCATTCATAGTGTCGCAAGCAACAAAACTCCACTGGAAAAGATTATTTTAAGAGTGGGTTAAAATGAAGTGTTAAATCGCTGGGGAGTAGAGTCCTCCTGTTTTATCCCACTGGAATCTAGCAAGCTCTACCTGCCAGATGAGTCTTGCCCACAGTGACCCTGTATTCTCCTAAAGTTGTCTCTGACAAAGCTAAACTTTCACTATCATCAATTACTGTGGTAGAGTTCAGTATGTTGTTAAAATATATGAAGTTGTTCCCGTTTTATTTTTACTTCTGTGGTGATTTTGTTTTCAACTAAGAGCCATTCAAATATCAACTAAGTAAGCTCATTCTGGCTTTCGATCATGTGTAATAAGTATAATACATACTTGTGCATGCACTGCACATACATGATCAATTCAGAATAAGAAAAAGACAGATGTGGATATCCTGTGACTTTAAGTCAGGGTGCCTAAAGGCTTTGGATATAATTTATAATTCAAAGAAACTGCTTTTAAAATCTCAAGTATATAAATATAATTTGAATGATAACAATCTTTTCCCAGGATTCTGTCTCAAATCCTAAAAGTGTCTGTGTCCCAGATTTGCACCCCTTCTCCGCGACTTCTGTCACTTTGATGCTGCCCTGGTGATCAGGTTCCTTTTCCCATCTCCTTCCACACTGAATCCTAAATTTGAATATATCTTAAACCTAGGACTAAGAAGGAAACAATTCTTAGGTTTAAGAAATGGTAAAGGGCAAAATAAAAATAAAACATCTTAAAAACAAATCATCAGTAAAGTTGGTGTAATATTTGCATACTTTTTTTAGCAAATGACTGTTGGCCATTCCTGTGTTTCAGGCACTATTCTGCTGTGAAACATCACTGAACTAAACAGATCATAGTCTGTGGGCTTAAATAGGCATAATTTTAACAGATATATAAGATCATTGTAAAACTCTGAAGAAAAAGCAAAAAGATAGAATGACTTAAGGAAAACAAACTATTTTTCCAATATTTATTTTATTTGTTAAGTTTGTGCAGAATAGTACCATATAGAGGTCATAAGACAGCTTCTAAATGTCAACAATCTCCTTCCACAATATAGGTCTTGGGATCAATCTTCCTCCACAATGTAGGTCTTGGGATCAATCTTCTTCTACAATGGATGTCTTGGGATCAAACTTAGCCTGTCAGGCTTGGTAGCAAGTGCCTTTATTAGCTGAGCCATTTCACCAGCTTCAAAAAACTGAGATTTATAACTTAAAAGGTAGCCCAGAGGAGGGAGTTGCAAATCATGAGTGTGACATTTGAAATGCCACCATGTCAAATGACTTTAAAAATAACAGATGTTTCAAAATACTTAACAGTAAAGTAGGGAATTCCACCAGAACCATTAGAAGACTTTCCTACTTGGTAAAATGGAAAAAATAACAATAGAACTTAATCACTATCTTAAACATGCTGATACAGAATTATCAGGCTAAAAAGAAACTTTCTCATAATGGGGCTACGAGGTGCCTAAATCGCAATAGTAGTATCTAGACTTTGGAGATTCTCTTCCGATGGGCACTAACTGATAACAGTCCATTAGCAGATTGAGTATACACTGTTCCAGTTAAGAATATGATTTTTCAGATTTATTTTGAGATGCATTGATAAACTGATTAGCTCTTCAGAATAATGATGGATAGTAAAACTAGATAACTTTAACCTAAAGAATAGAAATAGTTATATGGGCCAGACAACTGATGGTATAATATGCAAAATAAAGCTTAAACTAGTACATAAAATATAAACTATGTCAGTCTATATCTACACTATTAAACCCAAGAACATTTAGTTTCAAGCAAAGATAATTCATTATATAACAGCCATATACTTTCATTTTCTGACTTTCTATTTCATTTGTAAGTATTTTATTGTTTCAATTTATAATTGTGATAAAAATACTAAGTATAAGATGATAATAGCAATGTCATTATGTTAATAATGCACTTTTAAAAAGGTAATCTATGTATTCCATATGTTTATATATGCATATATCTCATAAGTATTAATTATAAGTTTGCTTTTGATTGATGAGAATAATCAAAGAATATGACAGAAAAGAATTTGAAGGTCCAGGAACGCTTGTGACTTTCTTAGGTGTTACATGGACAGAAACTCAAAGTGACTCATAGCCCAGCTAAGTGGAATGAAGATGTCTTACCTATAAAGACTGAGAAATTCAGGATTTCCCATAGACCCACACTTTATGTCTCTGGTTTCTTCTACTCTTATAACAGTACCAAAAAGACTCCTGATTCTAGGCAACCAAAAATAAATAAATTAATTAATTAATAACATGCCATGCACTTCAAGCATATTTGGGAATAATACACTTTCAGAAAAATGCAAGTGAAAAGATAAATACAATCATTACTTGTTGTAGAGAAATGCAATAAAGGCTCCCCGAATAACTAATTTACACCTAAACTTAGAAGTGACATGTTGAGTTAAGACTAGCTAAAATGTTTCCTTACTCCTTATGTATTCAGCTGTTTTGATGCTTAAATTAAATACATTTATTGTGTAATATATAATCAACACAATAAATCATGTACATGGTCCTATACATTTTATTAGAAACAAAAATCCTAAAAAATGTAGCATGTGTTGGTTTTAACCTAAAAGCACAATACTATCTGCCTTATGCTCATCCATATGCTCCAGGAAGGGCAAGAATTATATTAAGCAGAAAATGGAAATTATGTGAAGTTATCATGCAGACAGATAATCCCTTGAAGGAGGAAAAACTGTCCCTAGCTCACATTGTGAGAACTGTCTACATTATTACTCACATTCAGGGTCTGCCTTGGGAATGAAGAATCCAATTCTGAAGCTTCTTTCCCCGCAACAGTGCTACCCTCGGACATGGAAACCATGGTAACCTACAATCACAGTGAAAGAAGCTTCCTGTGCACTATTTTCTAGATCCTTGCAGCTGAAACTTAACGTACCGCCCTACAATCATCCAACCCTCCAGAGTCTGTAGTGCCAGGCGATGATACATTAGCATCATTAGGGCTCTGGAAAATCTGCATGTAAGGCAACACTGTGAGTAGAAGGGATGAGCCTGCCATAATATGGAAAGCTATGATAGCCATATTTTATTATTTTAATTAAATTCCCAAGAAACAGGGAAAAGTTGAAAGATAAAACCATCCTGAACCTAAATGTAGAAGCTTTTTGAATTTCTTTTCTATGAATATAACTTTTACACTATTCTTTTGTTTTTAATCTTATTCACTTTTATGTGTATGGGTGTTTCGCTTGCATGTATGACAGTATATTACACGAATGCATTGCCCATAGTGAAACATTTAAACTTGATCACCATAGTACCTGTGAAGTACTGTGTTTCCAGATCTAGTTCTTTGTTTCCTTAGATACATCGTAACATCCTTCAAGTATACTCACCCATGTTTGCATTGAAAGGAGTTGTAAATGAGAAAGCATCATTTTATTGATTAGAAGATGTGGAACCTGGATAAGAACCCTGCCATCTGCTAAAAATACTCCATCTGAGATTTTATTTCTTCACCTTACAAATAGATGAGATATCTCCTCTACCAACTTCACAGTCCTGGAGTGGTGGTCAAATGATCAATACTTGGTTATCATAACACTCTGAGTGTAAGTAATCATTCTTTTTGAGTTCATTCCTCGGCACAAGTTTATCAGAGACTAAGGTAAGAGGAAAGCAGAAAAGAGTGTCAAAGAATGTGGACATTAGACATACATTCATCACTAGAGCCAAGTCTAATGCCAAAGACAACAGACACACACACAAACACACACACACTCACACACCCACTTCCTATTATCATGTACGAGAGAGTTCTTTCCTAGTCATAAAGGGTGATCATATCCATGCCTTTTACTGCACTCCATGTCTTCGGTATAGCAATCAGATTTTCAAAATATAATTTACAACCCCAGAACAGACAACAAAATACAACCTCATCCAGAATTCGGAAGTTCTAATCTCCTCTTCATTCAGCAAAACCTGCCTCTTTAACATTCTCTCTTCTGTTGTTGTTTTCCACAGCTATCATAACTTCTTGCTTGGAAGCTTTCTGACTGATAATCCAGCTACCAACGGCCCCCACTGCCATCACTACCCTTTTCGTGTTGTGTTGACAGACTGTGGGGCTATTTTGGTTATGATCTAACAAAGCTTGCCTGAAGATCAGACTGCAAAGCTAGACACGTTAGTCGGCCATAAACGCCTGGCAGTGGTGACACACACCTTTAATCCCAGCAGCCACACTAGTTAACCATAGAAGCTGGGCAGTGGTGACACACACCTTTAATCCCAGCACTAGAGAGGAACATAGGGTGGGTGGAGACAGGAGCTCAGTGTATTCAGTCTGCAGCCACACTGGGACAGGAGCGCCCCCTTTTGGTCTGAGCCTTGGTAGAGGTAAAAACTCTCTAGTGGCTTGGCCATTTGGCTTCTCTGATCTTCAGCTTTAACCCCAATATTTGTCTCTGGGTTTTTATCATTTGTACTACAACACTGTCTGACAGTCCTTCCACAGACTAGAATCTGCACTTTAAACGTCTTCGGAGTATGACTGTTTCATTGTGTGTCTTGTAGGTTATTTCTTCTTCCTGATACTCCTCGATGAGGAAACTTCCGAGGAAATGAGAACAATTTCTGTGTTTCTTACTGTCCTAGTCATTGAAATTAAAAAAAAAAAAGAAGAAGAAGAAGAAGAAGGAGAAGAAGAAGAAGGAAGGAAGGAAAATTGTGGTTAAATAATTTATTTAGACTCAAGGTTAAAGTGATGCAGTCTGCTGAAGGGGTAAGCACAGCAGCTGGACTGACTTACTGATGCGAAGATGGGAGAGTGCTTGCCTCCAGTCAGGGAAAGACAGGGAGATGGATGCTGACCAGTTCAGCTCAGCTTTCTCCCTTCTCATCCTTTATCACTATAGCCCCAGCCCAAGGCATGATTCAAGTGATTCAAGGTAGATCTTTACCTCTCAGTTAATCTGAAGCCTCACAGACACATCCAGAGGTGTGTCTCAATCTTTTTAGGTAGTTCTATGTGAAAGCAAGTTGAAAACAAAGATTAAACATCACAGCTATTTAACTTAACATTAATGGAGAATGATGGGTTTGTGTTGATTTTTTTTTTTTTTTTTTGGAACCAGTTCACATTACAAAAAAAAAAAAAAAAAAAAAAAAAAAAAAAAAAACATCTTTTTTAGCCAGTGTGCTATGAAAACCTTTCAGTAACACTTCAGTACTCTAGTACTATTCTGGGTGGTATATGGACTTCAAATCTTTTAAGATACATGCATTTTAAAAAGAACAAATGACTCAGAACTTTAAATGAGTCTCAATAGTTATGGCACTACCAAGTTATTCAATCTCACACACTATTAAGGAGTTTTTATGGTTATCCAAAAATCAGTCAACCTTGTAACAGGGAGATTGGCTGATGGACCTGCCTAGGTCCTGTAGAACAGAGTATATTGTCAATCCAACACATGACTGGCTGATGCATTAGTGCACAGGGAAGATTGGTAGTAAATGGCTTTGGAGTTTTCTTGTTAAGGAGGAAGAAGAAGAAGACAGCATTGATAGTCCTAGATCTAAGTGGAAATGAATACAACTAATGGCAAGAATGAACTCAGAAAACTATTTCCCAGATCACTGAAATGAGAAACCCATTTGGCCAACATTCTGATTTTAGCTTTATGATGTCATGAGTGGAGAACATAGCCATTCTTCTTGAGATTTCTGAACTACACAGTTGTGAACTGATAACTGGGCTCCCTTTTTATTTATTTAATATTTTTCTTATTTTTTAAATTTTTTTTAATTTATTTTATATAACAAAGTCTATTTAAATGAAAACAAACATTTATAGACAATATTTGGGAATTTGGGCGTTGTTCTTTCCAAACTACTTCCTGTTGGTAAGGGGCACTTTTTCTTATTTTATATATCAATCTCAGTTCCCTCTCCTCCATCCTCCCATGTCCCCCACCGACCCCCCCATCCCACTTCCTGTCCACTCCCCAGGAAGGGTGAGGCCTTCCATGAGGGGACATCAAAATCTGTCAAGTCATTTGGGGTAGGGCTTAGGCCCTACCTTATGTCTCTAGGCTAAGGGAGTATCCCTCTATGGGGAATGGGTTCCAAAGTCCATCCATGCATTAGGGATACATCCTGGTTCCACTGTCAGAGGTTCCATAGACTTTCTAGGCTTCCTAACTGACACCCAAGTTCAGGGAGTCTGAGTCAGTCCTATGCTGGTTTCCAAGCTATCAATCTGGGGTCCATGAGCTCCCCCTTCTTCAGGTCAGCTGTTTCCATGTGTTTCTCCAGTCTGTTCTTGACCCCTTTGCTCATCACTTCTCCCTCTCTGCAAATGGATTCCAGGAGTTCAGCTATGGGTCTCTGATTCTGTTTCCATCAGCTACAGGATAAAGGCTCTACGATGGCATTTAAGTTAGTCATCAATCTCATTATCAGGGAAGGGCATTTAAGGTAGCCTCTCCACTATTGCTTAGATTGTTAGTTAGGGGTCATCCTTATAGGTCTTTGAACATTTCCCTAGTGCCAGATGGAAAGGTACAAGATTTCCTGAACAAACTGGGAGCACTGGGGGAGAAAGGAAGTTAGGAGAAAGAGAAGGGGAGAAGAGAGGAGAGAGGAGAACATAAGGGATCAGGAAAATTGAGTCAGGGGAGGAATGGAGGAGAGCAAGAAAAGAGATACCATAATTGAGGGAGCCATTATAAGGTAAATGAGATAACTGGGCTCCTTATATAGACGTTGAGTTGTGCCCATGTAGCCTTGGCTGCTCTGATACTCAGTATGCAGCACTGGACAGACTTGAACTAACCACAATCTTCTTGCCTCGGTCTCCTGAAAGCAGAGACTGTAGGTGTACTCTCTGCTGTACCCAGCTTAGTACACTTTCCTCTAATTCACTTTGACTAAAAAAGCAGCCTGTTTTATCACTTTAACCAAAAGGGAATGTGTGGGTTTTCCTGGAGAGAGGTATATAATGTCATTTCACCCCAGATGCATCACCCATGACAGGCTAATGAAGCAACTGCACCTAAATCTACCTTGGTGAACCAGTGAGTTTATTGGTGCTATTTATAGAGCATGTTGGTGACCCACAGGTAGTTATATCACCAAAAGATTTAGCTCAGCATGTGTGATAATTCACTAAAGCTACCTGCATCCTTGGAGGTCCCTGCAGGCAATGCCACCTGCCTCTTTCCACTTCGCCAGCGTTTTTTTTTTTTTTTTTTTTTTTGTTTTGTTTTTCTTGATTATTTAACACTAAGGGTTGGGGACTCATCAATCTTGTAACTTTCTTAACAGTGAGCCTTGTAAATTTCATTTGTTTCCTTAGTCTTATGAACCCCACTCCTGACTACAGAGGGAAATGTTTCAATTGAGAGGAATTAACTATACAAGAGTAAGCAATTACTGTTAAATGATAAGAGCAAGCCCTGAAGAAAAAGCAACCACACTCCCAAGCCCATGCACATATATACACGGTCTCTACCATACCAACTTCAAACACAGTCACAGTGCAAGCAATGTGCATAGCAACTCAGAGAACTACTGAGACATTTGCCCAAAGTGACCTTGAACTTCCATTCAAACCTGAGCTTCAAGTCTGGTCAACCTCTAGTCTTGTGTATATTTTATTTTCCAACATGGTGGAAATGCTTAGGTTGTTTTGCACTAGAATCTCCTGGGAGCCTAAATTTTTAAAAACTCACCTGAAAATGTTCATTTTGTATGACAATAGTATAAGATTAAGAAATATATTTCATAAAATGCTGACATAGGGCAGTTTTCCTTTGAGAAGCAAAATGTGCAGTTTCAAGAGAAATCAATAATTCTAACAATGTCTTTAAAAGTATCTCATAGAAATATTTTTGTGACATAAACATCCTAAGCCCGGTAATATCCCAAGCTGTCCAATCAGAACACCAAAGGCTCTTTGAAAGCATTAGTTTGTTGTTGTTGTTGGTGGTGGTGGTGGTGATTTTTTTTGTTTGTTTGTTTGTTTTTGTTTTTTTGGTTTTGTGTGTGTGGTTTTGTTGTTGTGGTTGGTTGGTTGGTTGGTTGGTTTTAAACTCTCTGGAGAATACAGTGTGCAACCAAGTTTGAGAATAACTAATAGATGAGAAGAACTAGAAGACATGATTTCAAAAGCATCTGCCATTCTAACAGCCTACAAATGTGTTTCCTAACTATGAGTAGAAACTCCTAAGCACTGACTTAACAATGGTGAATGGGGGAGATAGGAGGCTAAGTTATTACTGAAGCCATAAATTTGCTTCCTTCCCCAAGCAAGGTGCTGTAATTTCAATTTAGAGGACATGACTATTTTATTCCTTTGTCAGTACCTTTAAGGACGATTTGAATATGTGCTCATTTTTTGTATGATTTGAAGGTGGGTAGAAAATAAAACAAAAAAGAAGAGAGTATGGGAATGGCAGGTCCAGGGAGCAGAAGGACAAAATATATACATCTATCCCAGTACAGCACTGACAGGTAACAAGCTGAAGCAGACATACATGCTTGGAACTAGAGAGATATCTGTCACAGACCTGCTCCTGACAGTTTACTAAAATACACTTAAATGATGAAATGTAACAACACATGTCTATTGACTGTGACATGAAAAGCCTTCTGGGAATAGAGCTGCTTGGGGACAACAATGAAAGAAATGGTTATTTTTCTTAAATTGGTAAGTACAAGGCTAAGAACAGAAAACTGCGCTGTCAAGTGAAACCCAATTGAAAGTCAGGGCTCACAGGAAACATAACACTATTACAAAGCTATAGAAGCAAATGAGCCCTTTGGCCTCCCTGGATTCTTGCAAACTCCAACAGTCCCACTGAATCAGGGCTGAGGATTAGAATTCATGTGACTCTGCCTGGTGTAAAGAGACCTGATGAGGAGCTTTGTAGCACTGAGCTATTTGAGGGTGACATGATTCAAGAGCTATAAACCACTAAGAATAATATTTGGCAATGGTGTATATAAATATTTGTTAAATGAAAACCAAACAACTTGAAATAAATAAGAAAGAATAATTAAACAGACTGGTATTGGCAGGGGACTAGGCAAATAAATCAATGGAATAAATTCAAATGTACAAGCAGATTCAGGATGTGTACTCATTTGGAATGTGAGAACAATCACATTTCCCTTCAGGAAGAAAAATAAATGTTGGCCAAACTGCTCCTTTCTCATTTTTCTCTATTTGTGGGTAAGCCATGTCTGTGCACACAAAACACCAAGGTCTCCTGTGATTTTTGCTCATCAATATTCATGGACTGCAATGTATGGTCTGCCCCTTCCAAGCCCACAAGGTACAAGGCACATAGGGCAATATCGCTAATGTTCTCAGCTCTAACCTTGTGTTGTACTGTGAAGTTGCCTTACCTCTATCTGTGGAACTGAAAAACTGCCTTAGATGTAGTAAACAGGTGACTAATCAAGAAACACAATTCGTGTTGCTGTATCTTGTTTCTGTGATGAAATACCTAATGAGGAGCCTGTAGAAAGGAATATGTTTGTGTTTGAATTTACGGACATCATCTCACATGACAGATAAGGCAAGAGAACAGGACTGTGAGGTTTCTGGTGATAATGCATCTCCTACTTAGAGGCCAAGAGTGGGCAGGACTCAGGTCAGGGTTACAAAACATCAAGGTCCTCCCCTAGTAACTACTACTTCCAGAAAAGCTTTATCTTCTAGAGCTTCCACAGCCCTTCAGACATCACCCTCAGCTGAGCATTGAGGGCTCAGAGACAGAAGTCTGTGAGGGATGTTTCACATTCAAATCCCACAGTACTAGGTGCTAACTGTCTGCCCTAGATGGGTTTTTAAAGGATTGTTCTTATTGCTTTTATTGAAATGTATATACATGTGTCTGTGTGTGTGTGGTGAGTCTGTGATATGTGTGCAGGTTTCTGAAGCAGCCAGAGATGTCAGAGGCCCCTGGAGCTGAAGTTACAAGCTCTTGCACAATGGAAATTGAACTCAAGTACTATACAAGGGCAGTTTGTGCTGAGCCATCTCTCCAACTTTGATCTGGATTTTTCCTCCTTGGGGCATTTTTTATTATTAATATTATCTAATTTTTTTCTTATTTTACATATCAATCCCAGTTCCCTCCCACCCTCCCATGTCCCCCAACGACCCCCATCCACTCCCCAGGAAGGGTGAGGACTTCCATGAAGGAACATCAAAATCTATAAGGTCATTTGGGGTAGGGCCTAGGCCTTCCCCCATGTCTCTAAACTCCATGAGGAATGGGCTCCCAAAGTCTGTTCATGCACTAGGGATACATCCTAGTTCCATTGCCAGAGGTCCCATAGACTGCCCAGTCCTCCCAGCTGACACCCAAGTTTAGAGCACCTGGTTTGGTACTACGTTGGTTCCCCAGCTATCAGACTGGGGTCCATGAGTTCCCACTTGTTCGGTTCAACTGTTTCTGTGGGTTTCTTCCCTGGGCTCATCACTCCTCCCTCTCTGAAACAGGATTCCAGGAGTTCAGCTCAGTGTTTAGCTGTGGGTGTCTGCTTCTGCTTCCATCAGCTACTGGATGATGGCTCTAGAATGGCATTTAAGTTAGTCATCATTCTCATTATAGGGGAAGGGCATTTAACGTAGCCTCTCCACTATTGCTTAGATTCCTAGTTGGGGTCATCCTTGTGGATCTCTGTACAATTCCCTAGTGCCAGATTTCTCTTTAAACCTACAATGGCTCCCTCTATTGATGTGTCTCTTTTCTTGCTCTCCTCTATTTATCTCCCCACTCAATCTTCCTGATCCTTCTTGTTCTTTTCACACTCCCCTCCTCTTTCTCCTACCTCCCCCCATGTTCCTAATTTGTGCAGAGGCTGTTTGTCCCTTTCCCCTTCGCTGGGTGACCATGTGTGTCTCTTACAGATCTGGATATTTTTTTATGAAATATTTCTTGACAACTGACTACTAACTACTAACTGAGTAGGTTAAGCTGGCCTCAGCAATCCGCAATATCTTTAAAATCCAGGCAGTCAGTTAAACAGAGCCAATGACTCCCTGAGAGCACCTTCTCCAAGCCAAGAACAGAATGTATTTTCCAAATGCGACCCTGGTACTAACCAGAAGCAGAGAGATAGTAAAGAGAGTTTCAGGTAATACATTGTCATGACTCTTATTGTCTTTTGAAGCTGCTAAGCTACTTTTCTCCAGTTTCTACATGTATTCACTGGAAAAGACAATATTGTTCATAGCCAATATTTTCTTAACCAATCTCAAAAAGAAACACTTTATTGTTTTAAAAACTTTGCCCCTCACTATCTTCTCCTCTTTCCTTGTACATGAGGAAAGAGAATAGACAAAAGTCAAAATAAAAATAAAAAATAAGAAAGCTCCTTCCTTGTATGCAGCAGCTTCATACTGTAAGAAGAAAATCACCAGCGGGATCTAGAAAGTTGACTGAGGGCTTGAGTGCATGCTTCCAGAGGACCATCACATCAGGAGACTCACAACAGCCTGCGACCCTGACCCCGAGGAGACCTGCTATCTCTGGCTTCTGAGAGTGCCAGCATGAACAGGCACACACAAGCACACATAAGCAAAAATGCATCTGAATAGAGTTGTTGGATTTGTTTTAGAAACAAAGCTCATGAATCTTTGCAGGGTACTTACTCAGACCCAGTGTTTAAACAGTATATTTTAATATTATCTCAGAGATGCTTGACCTTGTCTTGAGGGGCTCTCTACAGGTGTCAATGAAACTGCTAAGAGATGAGACTTGGTTCAGATTGACTTCTTCAACCTGGACCAGACTTGGGGAGTCTAATATCAGGAGATTATTCCCAACATATTTAAGCCCAGTATAGTTAGGAAAAGAATTTCCTGGTGTAATACAACCCCCAGTGCACAAGGAAGCATAAGTACTTTGAAACTTTACTCAGACTACATGTCATTTCTTCCAAGAAGATGAGTGCTAGAGATAGGCTACCTGTACTGGCTTATGGGCCTAAGAGTCTGGAATGGTCTACATAGCATAGAGGTCATTGGGGGCTAATAGCCACCTCCAGTCCTGGTTGTACGAGCTTCATATGGCCAACAGATAATGCAGATCACCAGTGTGTTAATCACTTCTAATTCTCCGCTTTCTGGATGGAAGAACAGGATTTATTTTACGTCTTTTCCATTAGAAAGTCAATCCTGCATGTGTAACATTCCTGGTTTCTCTGGAGATCTGTGGATGTAAGGACCTTCATGCTGTGTAGCGTGCTTCCTGTTCCCATTCTCTATCACAGTATCACCGGGCTCTCACCTAAACAGTTCTTTGAGGACTATAACCTTTTACTCAGCTCCCATGGTTGTTTTCTCCCCGAGCATTGTCATCCCTTATCCTTGGAGTGCCCCCTGCTGGATTCTCTTGGGAATACTACCTGCGCTTAAATTTCCTCCTTTGACTGCATACACATTGCAAACTCCACACATAGGTTCTAAGAGCAAACAGGGTGTCTAAAGGTAGATCCTCCTTCTCTTGATTTGTAAAGTGACATAACTACAAATATTTAATTATCAACAACTGCTTTAAAAAAGAGGGTGAGTTTCCAATGCTGAGGACAAAGCTTGACCCTTTTAAATGTGCAATGCTAATTCCCAGTAATGATGATCTGTTGAGATGGGGTCTCTGGAAAGTAATTAGGTGACTATTGAATTCTTTCTAAATATCGTTAGTGACCTTATGAGTGGAGAGAAGTATTCTGCTTCTCTCGTTTGCTCTTTTTCTCTCCCCACTTATCTATACCTCCCCCTTGTCTCACTTTATGTCCTCTCCTCGCCTTCCCTTCCTTTTCTTCATACCTCCCCCCCCCCGCCTTTCATGCCCCCCCCGCCTTTCATGCCCCCCCCCCCGCCTTTCATGCCCCCCCCGCCTTTCATGCCCCCCCCGCCTTTCATGCTCCTTACCCCCCCCCCCTTCATGCCACTTCCCCGTTTCCTTCTCCCTCTGCTTTTTCTTTCAGGGTACTGAATGAGACAGATGCTTACAGCCAGGGAGTGTGTCCTTCCTCAACGCTGGATCTGTTGGCTCTTTCACAAGTGAAATCCTTACCACAGCAAGGGCCACCACTCAGCAATAATGTGACAAAATTCAAACAAATTTGAAATCATTCTGCTGTATGAAATAATGTCGGACTCAATGTGTGATGTACATAACTGCATTTATAGTATGTTCTTAAGGTTATGCTACATTCTCAAAACCTCAGTGATTGAGAGAAGATTAGAAGTCACACAGGGTCAGGGTTTTTGATGTTCAGACCATGGTGCAATTGTGTGCAATGGCACTTGTGTTAAAAATTCATGGGACTATGCAGAGAGAAAGACTATTTTTAATGTTTCTAATTTATAAATTTTAGAATTTAAAAACCTGCAAGTGAACTTCACACCAAATGTGATGAAAAGTCTGTTTTAAAATTAAGTGTTAAAATGGAAGTGCTTTGACTATAACAGATGAAATAAAATACATTGCTTAACTTAGTTTAGCTTTTTTTTTCTTTTCTGAGGTTTTTTTGGATAATTTTGTCTTTTTTGCATGTCAAGCCCAGTTTCTGCTCCCCCCTCCCCCCCTGCTGCTGGTCTTGTCCAGCTGCCGCGCCAGCCCCAAATAATACACTGAGACTGTATTTGATATAATGCTGTTGGCCTGTTACTTGTTTCTTATCAGCTAGCTCTGTCTTAAGTATTAACACATTTCTATGTATTTCCATGTGGCTTCACCTACCGGGGACTGGGGCAGGCATCTGGTCTCCCCAGACTCTCCATCTTGACTGCTCCTTACTCCTTCCTCTTCCCTCCTTGTCTCCTAGTCCCTCCTATCTTCCTTTCCTATTGGCCAACAGTGCTTTATTCATTAACCAGTATGAGAAACATATACAGAAGGGGTCAAGATGGAGAGTCTGGAGAGAATAGAACCACCAGCCGCCTCTCGCTGGTAAGACCACATGGAAATACATAGAAATGTATTTAAGACATTTACTTAAGACAGAGCTAGCCGATAAGAAACAAGTACCGGGCCAACAGAATTATATCAAATACAGAGTCTCTCTGTGTTAATTGGAGCTGGGGCGGTGGTGGGACCAGACCAGCGGCGGGAGGAAAAACCGTACTCCTTACAAATAGCGCCCACATGGCTAATAAGAACTTCCAGTTAAAATTTAACAAAAGCTTAAAAAG
Source organism: Phodopus roborovskii (assembly GCF_943737965.1). Taxonomy (NCBI): domain Eukaryota; kingdom Metazoa; phylum Chordata; class Mammalia; order Rodentia; family Cricetidae; genus Phodopus; species Phodopus roborovskii. Next base: position 14,217,074 of record NW_026125397.1, read on the forward strand.
GGTTTTAGAAACAAAAGAACTGAGACAAACAAGGTTTCTTGGTAGCAGCATTTTTCTCGGTTGGACTCTGACTTGCAAGAAACAAGCAGATTGCAGGGCTCCTTTAAGGGAGGTTCCTGACTCAGCATAAGCGGCAAAAACCACAAGGCTTTTAAGAAGCACTGCTAACAATTTATTGGTGTGTATGAGAGGTTGCAATGATAGTGACCACATCTCCAAGCCAGCAGCATGCAGACCAAGGCAGTGAGCACAGTTCTCAGTGCTGGCAGTAAAAGTACCCGCCACCATCTTTGATAAACAGCAGCTGACACAGCTATGATTTTCATTTTAGCAATGTTGTTGTTTAACAGATAAAGATGTGGCTACAAGAAGATAAAGATTTACAGTAAAGACAGAATCATATTAAGAAAAACCTCTAAAGGTTTACAGTATGTTTTAAAAAATACATAGGCTTGGGGGGGAAATGGTTTTAAAAAGACAGAGAACAGCTGGGTATGGCGGCACATGCCTTTAATCCCAGCACTTGAGAGACAGGGGCAAGCAGATCTTGTGATTTCAAAGTAAACCTGTTTGTAGAGTAAATCCAGGACAGATAAAAGTTACACAGAGATACTCTGTTTCAAAAAATGAAAAAAAATAGAAGAAAGAGAGTAATAATAAAGCCACTTAAAGATGGAAAGCTTAGAGAGAATCTGGATACTGTATGGGGTTATATTGTCTTTGTATTGTTTGACTGCTGAGGAAACAACAACTGTTGAAGGAAATGCTGCTGGATTAATTCAAGTTATATATTTTAAAAATGCGTTGACTCCAAAATTTAAGTTTAAAGACAAGTTACTGAGGAAAAGGATTTCTATTTTTGTTTCCACAGAAAATAAAAAGCTGTGGATTCCTTCCAGACTAATGTGGTTTGAGCAAGCCAGACCCCCTGAAACAGTGATCCTGGTGATCCAACAGTCAAAACAGCTTGAACAAGGCAGCCTTGCAGACTACAGCCAAGATTTCTGCATCTTCTTAGGATCCCCCATGACAGCGCCCCTTACCAGCAGGAAGTAGTTTGGAAAGAATGAGGCCCAAATTCCCAAATATTATTTATAAATGTTTGTTTTCATTTAAATGGGCTTGGTTATAAATGATTAATGATCACAGCCAATTCTTTTTAAAGGTAAAAAGGGAATTATGGTATAGATATGAATACTTTGTTTTGGAATGGATTTTTATTTATTGATACAATTTAAGGTCAATCTTATGATGTGTATATTTGTCCTTTTGTTTAGGTATTGTGTTTATATAGCTCATTCAGAAATGTAATGTATAATTCAATACAGATTATAGATAGTACCTATGATAGTCAGATATTATAGTTAAGTTAGTTAAGACTGCTAGATATACAGACATGTATTTGAGATGGATAGGCATTCTTCAAACATTTCAAAGACCTACAGAATATGGCATTTAAAATGGTTTAGGGATTGTCTTGACAGTGAGATATAATTGTTCCTGGCAACGCCACCTGTGTCAGAAAGGAAGATGGACCTTGAAGAAACGTGTTATGGAGTTTGCTTTCAATATGGCAAGACTAGCCATTTGGATAAGATACTGCTCTTGTCTGGACTGTTTGACTTTGTGCTATATAAACTGGACATGCAGGATCCACAGAAAAGTGACTGCTGATTCAAGATGGACATTGCTACAGAATTCCTGCTTCATGGAAGAGTCTTCCAGACAGTCTGCAGGACACAGAGAAAAATGATTGACAAACTGCCAATACAGGCGGACAGTTTAAACTTTCCTGCTTTGCTGAAGAGTCTGCCAGACACACTATGGCCTATGGGCTGAAGATGGAAGATTACAGAACTTCAGGTGACTGACAAGGCAAGGTGTCTCTGTCATTTCTAGAGTTTATATATTATCCTTCTGTGGTCTTTGAAGGAATTGAAGACAGATAGTTATGGTTATAGTTTTCCTTAGTTAGGATTAAAGATGAGTTACTTTAGACACACAAAGATAAGATAGATGATGGAATATTTTCTTCAAATCTTGCTAAATGTTAATGGACTAAATATTGTTAACTGTGATTCTTATTTGATAAATGTTGTGTGATATATTTTGCTATGTTAAGGTTAAAACCCTTCTTTTTTATTTAGACAGAAAAGAGGAAATGATGGGAGATGTCATTCTGTATATGTTTCTCATACTGGTTAATGAATAAAGCACTGTTGGCCAATAGAAAAGGAAGATAGGAAGGAATAGGAGACAAGGAGGAAAGAGGAAGGAGTAAGGAGGGGTCAGCATGGAGAGACCAGGGAGACCAGATGCCTGCCCCACTCCCCGGTAGGTAAGACTACGTGGAAATACATAGAAATGTGTTAATACTTAAGACAGAGCTAGCTGATAAGAAACAAGTACCGGGCCAACAGAATTATATCTAATACAGAGTCTCTGTGCATTATTTGGGGCTGGCATGGCAGCGGGACAAGACCAGGCGGCGAGCGGAAAAACCCTACTCCTTACAATGTTCGATAAATGTCTGTTAAACCCAATTGGGTCACAATTTCTGTTAGTTCCTTTGTTTCTTTGTTAAGTTTCTGTCTAGCGGAGGTAGGATCAGGATGCTGGCAGATTCTGGATAGGCTGGTCCACCTGGGTGGACTCCTCAGAGCATTGGTAGGCCTCAGGCCTCAGGAGGCACCGAGCAGACTGGAGATAGGCCCATGCTTACCCCTTCCTGTGAGTGGAGATGGTACTAGGATGTAAGCAGACTCTAGAGAGGCTAATCCACCAGAACTGGTTACCCCTGCACAGTCCCCAGTCCTCAGCAGGCTCCGAGCAGGGCACTGGAAGGCAGGCCCTTAGTTTAACTTTTAAATATTTTTATTTATTTATATTTGTGTATACTAATGGGGTAAATTATTAAAATGTAATATTGTAGTTTAATATGTTGTATAATGATAAAGGAAAGATGATTAGTATTCCTATCTCAAGCAAAATTTCCAGGGAGTTAGATAATTAAAGCTGTTCTTTACATTTAGTTCTTAAATGTATACTAAATTATTGTCAACTATAGCTTGCTTGGTATATAATAACACATTAAAATGAATCCCCTCATCCAACCTTTACTTAGTTCTCTCCCCTTTACTCCTCTAGCCTCCACTGGCCCTAACTCAGGTCTATGCTTCCAAGTCATGAATCTTTGCAGCTTCCATCCCTGAGTGCAAGAATATCGTATTAGGTTTTCTTTCTTTCCTTTTCTTTTCTTTTTTTCCTCTGTCTATTTTTGATTCATTTTATTTTATGTATATGGCTGTTTGTCTACATGTATGTATGTGTGCCACATGCATACAGTGACCATAAAGGCCAGAAAAGAAGTGTCAGATCTCCCAGAACTGACATTACAGACGGTTGTGAGACACCATGCAGGTGCTAAGAACTGAACAAGGTCCTGTGGAAGAGCAGACAACTTAGCCCAGACTCTTAGCCCTGAACCATCTTTCCAGTCCTGGTGCTGACTTTTCTGTAGCTGGCTTATTTCACCTACTGTGAAGGCTTTGGTCCATTTGAACATGATCGTCATCCAGTTCTGATTTTATTCTCCCGTGTGTACTTTTCCACCTTTCATAGCATTGTTTGTTGAAGATGCTGTTCTTTCTCCAATGCATATTTTTACATTTGATAAACCATCTGTACACCTATGGCCTCACCGAAGGCTATTGTGGTATTTAATACATTTTGGAAGAATTGCACTGCTTTGGTTTTTTTTTTTTTTTTCCCATTCCTTATGTTTCTGTATCTTTGAAAGTGAGTGTTTTGAAATGCAGTCTGGTAACTGAAACATGGAGACCCTGATAATCAGGGTAGTCTATGTTCTTTGGGAAAAAGCTACCAAAAGAAAAACAAAAGGGAATGAATGAAGAGATACAAGTGAGAAAGAGAAAGAATGCAAGAGATGGAGAAGATTGGGCGAGGACAGAGCAAAACTATTCTGGCCTGTGGTACTAACTGTGGCATTAAATTAAAAAGAAACAGGTGTGTAGGAGAGAGTGCTGAATGGTGAACAGAGCCTAAATGCAATCTTGCTTGGATGTTCATTCTCTCGGTGTTTCTTCCCAGACACCCAAATGCCTTTAATAACCCTAGATACCCTTTGTGAAGATAGATCACACAGGCTGGGTGACAGATATGGCCACACCTCTGGGGAGTCCTCCAAGAGTTCAATAGCCTTGCTGTAAATAATATACCTGAACCTGGGCCGCCCTTCTCAATACTGAGCATACCACTTGGAAGCCATGTCTGTGTTCCCCAAAAGTCTCTGACCAGCTCCTTCCTAACTGGATACTATGCAGTTCTGATGAAGTTCTTCCAAACTGTCTAGAGGAATTCTTCTGTTCAGGTTTTAGCACATAGTTTCATGGAAATTGCTCTGAGTGTTTCAAAACTATAGTTCACCCACAAGGCTGGGGCTTCCTAGTGACTGACTCAACATCTGTCTTTTCTATTCTATTTATTTTGTGAGTGAAGTGTGTGTATGTTATTTGAGTGTGTATGCTCATGTTTAATGTGTATTTGTAGACACATATAAAAGCTGCAGGTTAATATCATGTGTATTTCTCAATCATTTGCATATAGATATAGATAGATAGATAGATAGATAGATATAGATATAGATATAGATATAGATATATTGATATAGATATTGAGAGAGAAAGTTTCTCACCGAACCTGGAACTCACCTGTTGGGTTCAGTTGGGATGGCTAGATGTGAGTCCCAGGGATCTTCTTGTCTACTTACCTACCTAGTACTGCAATTACAGGCAAGTACCACTGTGTGTGACATTTTGCATGGACACTGAGGAACAAAAGCCAGTCTTCACCCTCACACCAGGAAGCAGTGTACACACCAAGCCATCCCTCCAGCTTAGCAGGAGTCTTTGAAAATGTCCAGTCTTTTAAGACAGCCCCTTGCCCCTGCTCTAGCACAGTGCATAAAGAGTTTTCTAGCATCTTCCTTTCCTTTGCTTCTGACCACACCACTTTTATCTTTGTTCCTTCATCTTTCTCTCTTTTTTAAAAAATGTCTTGTATTGGAAGTGTAGTGCTCTTTTCTGAGACCTTGTCTTAACTGTGACTTCATCAACCCCTCTCACCATGAGAGGTAGCTTTTCAGACTAACCAATCCCTCTGGGTCAGGTGCTATTTCTTTCCTGTTCTGCTTTCTAATGTCTCCTGTTTTATTTGACATTAGACTGGAGGTTTTAGGCCATCACCACTCTTCTGACAACTATTATCTACTCTCCCCAGTCTATGTCCTCAATGGTGACTCTAGCAAACTGTGCCTGCTGTTATCTATCATATTCTGACTTTCTAACAGACACAAATGACAATCCATACAGAATAATTCCAGCCATGTTGTATACACTTTTCTAAATATAGTATCAAAATTTCATCTACCCTCAACTGAAGGAAGAATTTAGGGCAATCTTTAAAACCATTCCTTTGCAAATTACTCTAAGCCTCCCCAACTCAGCACTTCCAACCCTGCCATAAAGACTGACTAAGAGCATAGAGCACAAATCATAGTAAACACACAGATTTTAAAGTACTGTGTGACTTTTGTAGCGTCTTCATGTCATACGTCACAAAAGCAAATTCACACTAATTACGGATAGGTAAGCTGGTGTTCAGGTTGGCTCTGAGCCTAGGCACAGAGGTCATAAAGGTGAGAATGTAGCCCCAGATACTAGATTCTCGACTATGTCCTTGTCCGCAGCACAATCAAGTCACTCCGACTCTTTTGGATCTATAGGGAACTCTGATCTTTGTATTTGAAATGAAGTTTAGACACATATCTCTTAACCTAGTATCATGACATTTGTTCAGATTCACTTGAAAACATTTTCTCTATTTAGCCCTTAGATAGACTGTTAATTGTCTGCATAGATTAAGCCGGGATATTCTGAGCTTTACTGTTCATTTTCAAAGAGCATGGGTACACTATCTATACAAAGCCCTGTTAACAAAAAGAGCATCAGGGCAGCTGTTTCCCACCCAGCTGCACACTAGAGGATTCTTTCATCCCCTGGGTTCTAGCTTTCTGTTTTCTTTATCTCTTAGAAATTTCAGAAGCATAGGCTCTGAGCTTATTTTGTTCTTTCCTAGAGCAACTGTTCTCTGCTTTACTATTAAAAAAATAAATTGCATTCTAGAAAAGTAAAGCCTATAGAAGTTCTCTGCAGATGTTTCTTTGGCACTCAAGTTTTTAGGACATACATTCAGGAAACAGGAAGAAAGCCTACTAAAAATTCTACTATAAACTGTATGACTTTTGGAGACTATGGCTTGCCAAAGAAGGAGCTCTGTGCTGACATAATGTTTTCATATGTACTGCGGCCACTAGACTTTTATACTGACGGTTATGGGAGTGCTTATGTTAGCATTACAAGGGTAATAATGTGAGTGAGGTGGATGTATATGCAAGCATTTAGTGAAATCAGATATACCCATCCATAGAACTCAAATCTAGAGCAGGTTATATAATTTTCTAAGAGATGATTTTTATTAACTTTACAGATTGAACCCTTTTCTGATTTGCTTATGCAGCATGCCAAGGCATCTGGCATAGCCATTTCAAATGTGTTGGGAAGCAGATTTCTGACACACTCACTCATGCAATAGTGATGGCAGAGGATCTTCGAAAGTGTATCAGTGACTTTTCCAGCTGTGAGAAGACACTCTGAGGAAAACAACTTAAGTGGAGGGGTGTTTTTTTTTTGAGGGGGTGGCAGATAGTTCAAGAGTGAGTCTATTATGGAGAGGAAAAGAGCGTGGCAAGATTATGAGACAGTCATAGTACATCCATAGTGAGGAAACAGAGACTGGTGAATGGTCTTAATTCTCCTTCTTATGCAGTCAGAACTCAAATACAGGAACAGTGACACCCACTATAGAAGGGGCCTTTCCTCCTCGATTCACCTGATCAAGTTGATTGCACACTAGTGTGTCCAGAGGCTAACCTAATATAAATTAACCTTATAAGTGTGTCTGAAGGCATGTCTCCTAGGTGACTCTCTGAGTCAACCTGACAATCAATACCAAGCATCACAAAGAGCCAATTCCAGGATCCAGGTGAGGTGGCACAGGCTTGCAATCCTGGTACATAGAGTGTTGCAATCCTGGTATATAGGGTATTGGTGTCAGAGGACTGAGGATTTGATGGCAGCCTAAACTATACAATAAGATCTTGTCAGAAGAAAAAGAAGATAAGTAGGATGAGGATGATGAGGATGAGGAGGAAGAGGAGGAAGTCCAATTCTGGTACTCCATACCCTCTACTCTACCCATTTCCCCTCCCAAGGAAATGTCTCCTGGATCTGTGTCAAAATATGGTCACCAACAACCATTTTGAGGAGATATGCTTGTAGTACAGTTACAACAAAAAGCATGACCCCATAAAAACAGTCAGTGGCTCACCTCCTCCCAAGGCACTGAACTTTCCAATTCAGCCCTAGCAGTCAGATTCTGATCATCAGAAGCAACCAGGTCACATGGTGGAATCTGATGTACACTATCACTGAGAAAAGCCAACAAGTAATAAATGCTATCCTATCCAGGAGATATGTTTTTAAATGTTTTATGTATTTTTATATGTTTTAACTAAAATTTGATTATATCCCTTTCCCCTTTCTTTTCCTCCCTTCAGCCCCTCCCAAGTGCCCTCTCTCCAACTCCAGCCATGTTACCCCCTCACATTAATAACCTCTTTTTCTTTGATTATACTGTGACATATATATGTATATGTATATGCATGCTTAAATGTATGAATACAGTCTACTAAGTTCATTCTTGTTGTTTGTGTATATGGTTTAGGACTGATCCCTTTGTCACTAGATAACCAACTATAGAACTCTTCTTTAATTTTCCCTCTCTCCATCGTCATCAGTTGCCTATGGTTCTTTGTGTAGAGCTGGGGCTCTATGAGATTCTCCCCCTTCCATGTTAGTATGCCCATTGATATTCCCATTGTTCAGAAGCCTTCCTGGTGTTCTGGCTCTTACAGTCTTCCCAGATCCTGGACCATAGATGCAGGTAAGAACTGTGATATAGATGTACCCCCTGGGGCAGGTCTCTCCATGATTGTCATCTCTGCATTGTGTCCAGTTTTGGTTTTCTGTGATGATGTCCATTTGCTGGAAAAAGAGGGTGATAGTTACGCTTATCTGTGAACATAAGGGTAAGATTTAGAATGTAGTAAGGAACTATGCTGGTCTAGTAAAGTGACAGTAACAGTTTCTCTTCTAAGATCCATGGCCTCACTAGCCCTTGGAAGTTTGCTAATACCACCAATGAGTTCCCTCCTGTTGAGGGAGCCGTAAGTCAAATTAGATAGCTGTTGATTATTCTTAATGTGTGAATGCCACTTATCACAACTTGTTATTGTGATCCATAGATATTACAGCTGGGTAGGCCTATTTAATTGCTCCCCTTACATAGCAACTTGCATAACAATTTGTGAAAACTAGATTGCAGGGAGGAGCTCTTCAGGCTAGATCCAGTTTCAGTTGTTCGGGTCCTATGTCCTAAGTGTGTAGTGTCTTTAGAAATAGGGGCTTACATTCAGCCTCTAAGAGGCATCCAAGACAACAGTAATATTCTATATTATTTTTAGTGTCACTTGGATTACCCTGACCAACCATGAAAAAGGAAATGTCTTGTGCCTAGTACTGGGATTTTTGTTAGGTTATTGTTTGTGGTAATATATGGTTTATGATCTAATAAAGCCATTGATGATCAAAGAAGCAAAGTAGATCTCTTACCTCTACCGGGGCTGGGGAGATCCAGTCCTCAACATGGCTGGACACTAATTGCCCAAGTCTGAATGCTGAACGCTACATGAGACCCTGGGCTCCTTCTCATATACCTCTCTAGTGCTGGGATTAAAAAACAAGAGCTCTGTTTCTCTTTTAGACTGATTCATTCTCATGTAGCTGTGGGTGGCTTTGATCTCAGAGAACCATCTTCCCCTGTCTTCTGAGTCCTGGAATTAAAAGTGTGGCCACCACTGCCCAGCATCTATGGCTATGGCTGGCTTTGCATTCTGATCCTCAGTGGCTTTATTAGATCACAAACAATATATCACCACAACAGCTCTTGTAGGAAACATTGTCAGCCCATGAGAGTCGGTTGAATCACATGTGCTTATTGTGTATAATTTTATATAAATATAAAATAATGATATTTCTTGAGGCTTTATCGAACAACTTTGTTGTTTGTTCCTCCTCTTTTCTCATCTTAATTTTTGTTCCATTGCTGTGAAGAGACACAGTTATCAATGCAACTTATTACCAAAAGCATTGTATTGAGGGTTTCCTTATTGTTTCATGGGATGAGAGAGCAAGCAGACAGGCATGGCCCTAGAACAGTAACTGAGAGCTCTGATCTGCAAGATGGAAGTGGAAAGAGACTGGAAAGGTATGGGGATTTGAATACTCACAGCCCACCCCCAATGACATACTTCTCTAAAAAAAAAGTCATACTTCATAATCCTTCTCAAGCACTTCTACTAACTGGGGACAAAGCATTCGAATATATGAGCCTATGAGCCAATGGAGATCATTCTCATCCAAACCACCACATTCCTTCTTTTTCTAGATTGACCTCTATCTCCAGCTGGAACAATTCCTTACCCACTTTCCCACACTTGGAAACCTGAAACACTAAATCTCCTAAAATAAAACACAGGCACTACCCTACAAGATGTAGGTGTAGAAAAGTATTTTCAGAATAAGACTCCATTCGCCCAGGAATTAAGGCAAACAATTAACCTGAGGGGCCTCATAAAACTTAAAGTTTCTGTACAGCTTAAGAGAAAAAAAAAGTCAAGTGAGAAAGAAACTCACAGAATGAAACAGATTATTGCAACTGTACCTCTGATAGAGGACTAATATCCAGAATATGCCAAAAAAAAAAAAAAAAAAAAAAAAACTAAAGAGGCAATGGAAGAAATGATCTAATTAGAAAATGAGCTAGGATTCTAAGCATAAAAGTCTCAACAGAAGAAATACTTCAAAAATGGTTTACCATCCTTAACAACTAGGGAAATGCAAATTAAAACAACTCTGAGATTTAATCGTACCACAGTCAAAATGGCTAAGATCAACAAAACAACTGGCAAATACTGGTGCATTTGGCAGGGAAATGGTGTTGGTGGGAATTCAAACTGGAATAGCCACTCAGAAATCACTACAGAAAGCCCTCAAAATAAAAATAAAAATAAATCTACAATATAACCCAGATTCATCACTCTTTGGCATATACCAAGGACCTGTGCTTGTTCCGGATAGTTTCATGACAACTTGACACCAGCTTACGTCATCTGGGAGGAGGAAATTTCAATTAATAAAAGACTTCCAAAAGGTGAAGCTATAGTCAAGCCTGTAGGGAATTTTCTTAATTGGTGATTCATGGAAGAAGGGCCATCCCACTGTGGGTGGTGCCATTCCTGGCCTGGATTCTGTAAGAAAGCAGGTTGAGTAAGCCACAGTGAGCAAACCAGTCAGCAGAACCCCTCCATGGCCTCTGCATCAGTTCCTTCCAGTCCCTGTCCTGACTTCCTTTGATGGTGAACAGTGATGTGCGGGTAGGTGTAAGCCAAATATGCCCTCTCCTCCCCAAGTTCCTTATTGTCATGATGTTTCATCACGGCAGTAGTAACCCTAAGACAGAACTAAACATCCTATCCACAGATATTTGCTCAGCAATGTTCATTACTGCCCTATTCAGAATAACTAAGAAATGCAAACAGAAATGTCCTCCAATAGATGACTGCATCATGAAACTATAAAGAAAAATGAAATTTTCAGGTAAATGGTTAGACCAGGAAAAGATTACATTGGGAGAAGTAACTCAGAACTAGAAAGACAAATATTTTCTTGCTCATATGCAGTTCCTAGCTTCACATCTTCAGTTGTGAGTATATCGCATTAAGATCCATAGAAACTGCCTGGTGGTGGTGGTGCACACCTTTAATCCCAGCACTCTGGAAGTAGAGGCAGGCGGATCTCTGTGAGTTCAAGACCAGCCTGGTCTATAAAAGCTAGTTCTAGGACAGGCTCCAAAGATACACAGAGAAACACTGTCTCAAAAAAAAAAAAAAAAAAAAAAAAAGAATCCAAAGAAACCAGGAAAGTATAAAGGGACATTTGTAATATGGGACTTGAGAAGAGAATAGCAGAATACAGGAGATATAATCAGGAAATGAAAGCATAGCAGCTCCAATTTCTTTAGCAGAGAGGGAGATTAATACAGAAAGAGTAGGCTGTGTGTCTTATTATAGAATTAAAATACTAAACATACAAGATTTATTACATGGTAAACACTACATACCTGTATGAACAGATGCTTTATGAGTATGATGGGTTTATAACTAATAAACCATCATAAATGGGCCATATTGTTCATTCAAAATGCATTTGATATGAAATGAGGAAGAAATAACTTGAGCATTGTAATACATAGTAAATCTGCCTAAGGCACATAACCCATAATAAATGGAGAGAACTGGCCATAGCACATTTCATATTCATGGGTGATCAGTAATGCCCAATTCTGTATGAGCCACTTATAGATTGGGTGGGTGTTGCCTTGCTTTTCACTCAAACGGCTCATTAATTTTCACAATTTTCAAAAGCTGAATGATGAGTCAATCAAATCCTTATTTCTCTTATTTACTATTTTCAAGATAAACAATGGAACAAATAAATTGATGGATATTTCTTGGAAGTTTTTTCCACTATAAACTTTAATAAACATTCTCTGCAAAGTAGAACTATCATATATGTATTAAGCCACTAGGCAGATGTACAAATATGGTCCTTCATTTAATAAAGCTAAAAGTTAAGTTCAAAATTAAATTGTATCAAGGATGATTCCACCTTAAGCTAATAGTAATTTTTATTTTCCCCATGAATGGAAGAAAGCAGACCCCAGAGTTATATCACAGACTATGTTTTTACTTATATTCATATTTAATTCTGATATTTTACAAACCAAATAGTTTATGTTTATTGTCAACCTGGCAGTATATAAAGTTACCTATAGAACAAACCTATTGAGAAGTTCCTATGTTGCATTATTTGGGGTGCGAAGAAGTGCCCCAAGTGTGGGTAGCACCATTCCTTCGGTTGAGAAGTAAATTCATGACCTGACTTAAAAAGAGATGGTGATTCAGTGTAAATAGTCTACAGTCGACCATTTGTTATCTCCCCTTGGACCTAACACACTGTGTTGTTCTTAAATCTAACAGAATACAGACATCACAAGATAATCCAAATGCAGAATTAGAATTTATAAATTTGACACTGGCTGGCAGAGGTTCTCCAGCAAAAGAGATTCTACTACTGCACATTGGTCAATATCTGGACACATGTGAAGAATCAAGAGGTTAAAGAGGGGCTACTGGCTCTAATGCAGCAAATGCCCAATCCTGCACTTGCCACACAGTACAACTAACAATTTGATGCAGTGGACATGATGCCAAGGCTAAGAAACTCCCCGCAGAGGAAGTCAAGAAGTGCTTGCTAAACTGAATTTAAGACTGCTGTTCAAGTCAACTGAAACAGAATCATGACAGGTAATATGTGTGGCTATGGGATTCTAAACCATTCCAAAATCCTGCCATCAGCAATTAGAGACTGAGATCAAAGAAAGTGGTGGTCAAAGCCTGAGATCCTGAATTGGGATAAGCCATTGTCCATTAGCTCTAATGTCCATGAAGAAACGTGGGATGCTCCTAGCTGTTGAGAGAGAGAGAGAGAGAGGGAGAGAGAGAGAGAAAGAGAGAGAGAGAGAGAGAGAGAGAGAGAGAGAGAGAGAGAAATACTCATGTATTTATAACTGTAGCACATAGTTGAAAGACAACTTAAGGGAAAGGATTTATTTAGAAAAAAAGGATTTATTTTGGTTCCTGGCTTTTGAAGTTTGAATCCACTGTCAGGTGGCTCTAGGGAAAGGTCAAATATCATGGCGGCAAGAATGTCCCTTCCAGGTAGGGAAGGGGCAAGTCCTTCAGAGCTCTGCTTCTTCCAGTGACTTACTTCCTTCAGTCATGTCCAACTTCTCAGACTTTCCACCTTCTACCAAAACAGCGCCCCCATGTGTTGGCCAAATCTTCCAACATATAGATGAGCATCAGGGCAATATTTCATACTCAGATCATAACACCCTTTCTCCACCCTCCTGTTCTATCTAGGCATTAGCAGAGGCCTTCTTTATCCAACCTACTGATTCAAATGCCAATTTCTACCATGGACACATCACCATCACACACACATACACACACACACACACACACACACACATGCACAAACACACATGCACAAGCACACACACCAGCACACACACATGCACACAACACACATACACATACACACCTTTGACTTAGTCCAGTTAACATATAAAGTTAACTATCATAGCTCTGTTTTCAAGTTTAGGTTCAGTTTCTTGAAGAACACTCATCTGCTTTCATTCCCAAAACTTGCTTAGAATGCTTTATGACTCCTGTGTGTCACATTTTACTACACAGAAAATCTTAGAGAACCAGCATAGGTACATTTTCCACATAGAAAAATAGAAGGATAATATTAAAATATTTTTTAATTGTTCACTGAGAATGTAGTGTATCCTGAACACTATTCAGAACAAGTTTGAAAATGCAATTCAGGATCATAGTAGTAAACCCCATTAGATGGAAGTTACAGAGCAGAGACTCCATTCTTTACCAGAAACATAATCTATTGTGTCAACTGAAACCACCTGAGGCTGGGAGACAGACAGGAATGTTTCATCTCCCAATTACATCATGCTAGCAAAAACACAAACATTTGTGCCTTGACTAATTCAGGGTAGGGATTAAATGCTTGTAGCTGGTTCCACAGAAATAACCACACTGTGTCATTTCTGTTTCACCTGTCCCAAATATATTCATTTACTATTGTGTGCCAATATATGTAAGCACGTGGCCTGGTCACCTCCCTTCTCCTCTCTGCTTCCACAGCAGGAGTGGAATCAGTTCTGCCCTGCCCCCTCCTGAGCCTGGGCACAGCCTCAGATTCCCGCTATGCACAGCACTCCAGGCAGCCACTATTAATAGGCACAGATTGGCATTTCAGGTAAAACTGACTTCCATTTGTTAGGCAAAGATACTGATTCAGGATAAGACTCACTAGCAAATAAATGTGTACATTTAAATAACCTAGTGATACTTTATTTTCACATTTTAATCTATTTCTCCCTGATAGGATAGAATATATAGCAACTAAGATCGATAAAAGAGCTGGAGGAACAGAGGAGAGAAAAGCCGCAAGGCACGGATGATTACATTTATATGACAGATATGAGTCTTCAGATCTGGAACTGTACCTCAGTGGATAGAGTGCTTGCCTAAGACGTCTTAAGCCCCAAGTTCAAACACCAGCATCATGAAAACTACATGCAGGGTTGGACACCTCCCATTACTCTTGAGATGGAGACAGAAATATATCACAATTGCAAGATCATTCTCAGCTACACCCTGAGTTCTAGGTAGCCTGGGATATATGAGATCCTATCTCAAAAGAAGGAAGGAAGGGAGGGATATAAAGATCATTAGTTACTTTTCTGTTGCTGTGATAAAACACCATAACCAAAAGCAACTTAAGAAAAGGAGGTTTATTTTGACTTACAGTTCCAGGGGGATGTGAGTCCATCATGCTGAGGAAGCATGGCAGCAGGCAGCAGTCATGGCGGCAGAAGCAGGGAGCAGAGTCCTCATGTCCTCACCTGCAAACACAAAGCAGAGATAGTAAACATAGCTGGGACCAGGCTATGTACCCTCCAAACCCACTCACAAGCACACGTACTTTCTATAATAAGACAGCACACATTCCCAAACGGCACCACCAAATAGGGTCCAAGTTCTCAAATATGTGAGCCTACAGGTGGTACAGGTGATATTCCTCATTCAAATCACGAGAGAGAGAGAGAGAGAGAGAGAGAGAGAGAGAGAGAGAGAGAGAGAGAGAGAGAGAGAGACTCAATAGTCCCTAAAACCTTTACATCCTACCCAGACCAAATAAAAAGGAATGGACTTAACAACCACACAAAGCAGCAGCCCTGTCTTAAAGACAGGAGAATCACAAAATATATTGTTAGTTTCTAGCCATTTGACATTGGTAGCAAGTCTAGTGATTGCAGAGAGAAAATGAAGAGAGAGAGAGAGCCTGTGAGTGGCCCAGTTTGTTGTTCACAGGAGGTTTCTAGGCTCAGAGGCAGAAAAAAAAGACAGAAGGAAGGAAAGAAGGAAGGAAGGGAGGGAGGAAGGGAGGAAGAAAAGAAGACAGGCAGGCAGACAAGCAAAGGAAGAAAGAAAGAAGCCAAGTAGGGTCTTCAGGGATCTCATGAGCTACAGAGACAGAGATCTGAGGTCAGAAAGACCAAAGCAGTAAGAATTTATAAAGTAGAATCAAAAAATAAAAGGAAGCTGCACAAATAGAGTTCAAAAGTACAAGGAAGTCTCACATGTATGCATCTAAATATGCCAAAAGGAGATAGGAAACTGAAAAGGACTAGAAGAAGACCTTTGTAAAAACGCAAGCAGAAAAACTGCAACAGCTTCCTTACAAGGTGACACATATATGTAATACCAATGCTTGACAGATGGGAACAGCTGCATGAGAAGTTCAAGGTTACCCTTGACTATATATTAGCATTCAAAGACAGCCTAGACTACACTAAGAGCCATAAAGAAGAAAGGCATTAACAGCAAAGAAAAAGAAGGGAGGACAAGGGAAGAAGGGGAGAAAGAAGACATGGCAGGGAAAGGAAAGGATAGAAATTAAAATAGGGTATGAGAAGTAAAAAGGAGAAGAAAGAGGAAAGAATGAAGTAAGGAAATAATGAAGAAAGAAAAAAGGAAAGAACACAGATGGAAAAGAAATTTACACAGAGTTGGGAAAACCCAATGCATCAAGCAGCCAAAGAAGAAAGACAATGTAGTTCAAGGGTCATTCAGTACTATAATCTTCAGAGGCATGTCACTTTAGGATTGCAGGCAAACCACACCTGAGCAAAGAATAGCCTAGGCTCACTCCCCAAAAGTAATGTAAGGCATATTGCAAAAAGGTGAAACAAATACCAAGTCACCTATCTGTGTGACAAAACATCAGTGCTGTTAAAAGAAATCCAACATCAATCCTTGCCAACATCTAATGTATAACATACATATTCAAACAAAAAAATGGGCAGTAAAGGAATAAGGCATATTGAAAGACCCCCACTATGCTTATTGCCTGTTTAAATTGCTCTTGCTAATTTGCCAAGGTCAAGTTATGAGAAAAGTACAGGAGGGAACCAGGTGCTGCTCTCATCCAACGCCAACCAGATATCTGTGGTCTGCAGCTTGGACCAAAGCAAGGTCAGCAGGACGGTATCCGGGATGCTGAGAGAGTCATAACTGAATTCTTTGTATTCTTTGTGCCCAACCCGAATAACCAACTGTCCTTGGTTAACAACAATCGCTACATTTAGATGAAACAATGAAATCCCTGTAACCATGCTTCTGCTTCTGTAAGCCTGCTTCTTGCCACCCCAACCCTATATAAACTGCCTGAGTTTTAACCTCGGCACGCTCAGTCCCCCGAAAGACTGAAGCATCCACAGGTACCTGTGTAAACAATAAATAACCTCTTGCACTTGCATCCACTGGTCTGGTCTCATCTCTTGGGGGCAAGGGCCTTCCCCCCGACAGGCTCCAAACTCTTGGGGTCTCTTGGGGGGGTCTTTCAATATGACCCACCAAGAAAAGAAAAGTCTTGTCAATTGGAACAAATCAGAATATAAAGAGATAATAAAATTAGCAAAAAAAAAAAAAAAAAAAAAAAAAAGAACTGGAAACACAGTTGTATAAGGAAAAATAAATGTATTTTGTAGAGAAAAAGTAAACTATCAGAAAAGAAAAACAAAAAATCCTAAAACCATGAAAAGGAGATTGCTGAATATAAAGATGTGAAAATGAACTTGAGGAAATCAAATAGGCAAAATTGAAGAGAGAGAGAGAGAAAACACTTCAACAAAAATAAATAAACAAACACAAGCATATGGAAGGATGGTGTGGGGGTGCATGCCTGTCACCCCAGGACTCAGATTCCTACAACAGGAAGGTCACAGGTTTGAGGATAGTCTGGGCCATACAGTGAATTTCAGGCCAGACTCTAAAATACAATGAGACCCTATCTCAGAAAGGAAAAATTACCACATAATTTATAGAACAGTATTAAATGTTCTCACTGAGCATGATTGAAGACTCAGAATGAGGGAGTAACAGAAAAAGAAATAATGATAAAACTGTGAAGAAAATAAACTTATATGTTCCAAAACCTCTAGGAGCTCAACAAAATATTAGATAGATAGATAGATAGATAGATAGATAGATAGATAGTAGATATGATTTGAATAAAAATGTCTCCCATAGATCCCTGTGTCTGAATACTCCATTTCCACTTGGTAGAACTGTTTGATAAGGCTTAGAAGGCCTTGTTGGAGGAGGTGTGCCACTGGGGTTGGGTTTTGAGGTTTCAAAAGCCCAGGCCATTCCCAGTAAGTTCTTGTTCTCCTCTCTCTGTCTCTGTCTCTCTCTCTTTCTCTCTCTCTGTGTGTTTGTCTTTCTGTGTGTGTCTGTCTGTGTGTGTATGTGTGTGTGTGTGTGTGTGTTTCTCTCTGTTTGTGTGTCTGTGTGTGTGTTTGTGTGTCTGTGTGTGTGTGTGTGTGTGTGTGTGTGTGTCATGCGTGTGTGTTTCTCCTTCCCTTCTCCCTGTCTCTTGACTATTGCCTCAACAGGTAAGTTTTCCATCTACTACTCTTGCCTGCTTAACTGCTGCCATGCTCCCTGCCATGATAGTCATAGACTCCAACACCCTGAAATGTGAGCAAGCACCAAATTAAGTGGTTTCTTTTATATGTTACTTTTGTCATGGTGTTTTGTCACAGCAAAAGAAAAGTAATTAAGACACCACACAAAACTGTATCATAATCAAGTTGCAGAAAATATATGACAAAATAAAGACAAATTTGAGAGCAGATGATATACATAGTGTTATATATATATATATATATATATATATATATATATATAATCTATAGCTAAAAATCATGCTAAGTGAAAGCATTCCTATCCAGATCATGAACAAGAAAGGATGTTCACTCTTTACATTTCTTTTCGGTTTGGTACTTGAAGTCTTAGCTAAGGCAGTCAAGGGAAAGAATAGCAGGTGTACAAATAAAAGAAGAGAAAGTATCCCCATGTGCAGATGATGTGATGTTGCACATAAGTGTCTTAGCCATTTTTAAGGTGCTGTGATAGAACCTTTTATAGATCAATACAATCTATAAAAGAAAGCATTTAATTGGGCTTGCAGCTTCAGAAGGCTGGAGTCTGTAATGGAGGAGCAAAGGAATGGCAATAGGAAGCCCTGAGTGTCAGGGACAGATGACTTGTTGAACAGTACCTGACTAGGGGGAGTGAGGGTTAAGAAATAAAGAGACAAAAAACAAAAGGGAGAGTCAGAAGGCTCTCGGCGAATATGCTGTGGCCCCGAATTTATTTCTCATAGCCCTTTTATACCCAAAGCAAAAGGGCTTCCATCATTCAAGGAACAAACAAGTGTAATCACCTCCTTAATCCTCAAAGCATCTAGGAACCATGCCTTTGGCCAAACATCCTGTAAACAAGTGTAATCACCTCCTTAATTCTCAAAGCATCTAGGAACCATGCCTTTGGCCAAACATCCTGTTATTTGACCTTGAAGAGAAAGAACAAGCTTGAACTCTCTGACCTTAAATCAAGATGGAATGAGTCACTATGGGCTCCCACAGCTGAAAGCTCAAATCTTGATCCACAATGGGGAGGCAGAGAGATCATAAAACCTGTCCCCAGTGACATGCCTCCTTCAACAAGGCCCAAATTCCTCATCCTCCCCAAAGAGTTCCACTAACTGGAGACAACTTATTCCAACAAATGAACCCACAGGAGCCATTCTCATTCAAACCATCATAATAAGAGACCCAGAATACTCTATCAAAACACCTCTCCTTACTACATTAAAAGACTGTGGGAAGTATAATCATGCCTGATTTCAAATTACACTAAAGAACCTCATCAATTAAAAAAAAAATCACGGCATGGTAACAAGCACACACACATAGATAGAAGAAATAAAATAGAGAACTCAGATATTAGGCCACTCAGCCACAGCTACCTGAGTTTTCACAAAGATGCCAAAAACATACATTGAAAAAAGAGCTCCTCTCCAACAAATGGTGCAGGAAAAAACTGTATTTTATCATTCAGAAAAAAAAAAGAAATTAGATATCTATTTCTCACCCTACACAAAACTAATTCCAAACATAAATCAAGAACCTCACTGTAAGATTTGATACTCTAAAGTTGCTAAAGGAAATAAGAGAAAGTATGCTTTAATTTGTAGACCTAAGTAAGGACTTGCTTAACAGAACTTAGGCAACATGGGAAATAAGAGCAACAATCAACATATGTGGACTTATGCAAGCAAAGGGTTCCTATACAGCTCCTCTTGCTCCAGTCAGAATGGTTGTCATCTGGAAGGCGCTAGAACAATAGAGGTTACCACTACTGTTCTCTGTTGTTCTCAATAAGCTCCAATTCCTGGAGATACTGCCCACCTTTGTGTCAGGACAGAGTCAGAAGGTGCTGTGCAGGTTGATGGAATAGAAAATATGTCAGTGGTCTACCCAACACTGCATCCTGCATTCAGTAATGTTTATCTGCCAGGCAAAATGTGCCCACAAATGCAATAGCAGCATGGCAGCTAGGGGAGTAATCCAATTCTGAGTAGATCTGAGGACTTCTCCAGAGCAGGGAATTCATGCTTGGTACTGTAACCCTGTGCTGTTCTTCAACTTTTATAAGAGAAGTCTCTTTTTATACTTTGTAACAGTTAACATGGAGACAGCTAGTCAGAGTATTAATAACTTACTATTGAGTGGTCAACCCTAAATGGGACATCTCTATCAACCCCACCATGGCCCAAATAACATTGTGGAAGATAGGACAGAAAGAAGGACTTCTCTGAAATGCTGTTTTCAGGGCATGCCATGGTTGTTGCACTCATGAAACCATTCCTAGTGATCACTCAAAAATTAAGGCCTGGCTGGAGAGACCGGCTCAGCAGTCAAGACTGGGTGCTGCTTTTGCAGTGGAGCCCAGTTCTGTTCCCAGCAGCCACAGCAGGCAGCTCACAGCCAGGCCCACCAGGAAATCCAATGTTCTTTTCCAGCTTCCGTGTGTGTGTGCACGAGTCAAACTTTCACCCAACCTGTGACCAGGTTAACAGTGTGCCTTGAGACCATTTATAGCTATGTGCCCATTCTCCTTACATCCTGTCTATTAGGCCTGTTCAGGATTAACTGATTTACATGTGGGCATGGAGCTATGTGATCTGATTGCAGCTTTGTGTGCTGCTGAGTCAATATGGCCAGAAAAAGGTATTTTCTTTCCCATGAGACTCCTATAAAAATTAAGACAAAACTTTCTCATTCCTTTTCATTACCATATTTACTATGCTGTTCAAAATATAGAGAGGTGGCCTTTGCTCAGGACTTTTGCTTCTTAATTTAGACTCTATTAGGTTAGAAAAGAAGAGAGCAAAACTATTCTGAATAAATCAAGTCCACTTTTGGCTAAAGGATGCAGGGGTTAAAATTAAAGAGTTTTTAACTATTACAGAAAGCTAGCAGATTGGTCTGCAGTAGATGTACAATGGAAAAGATGATAAAGGAAATTATGCTAGAAGGAAATTATACCAGCTGTTCATTTAAACCATGCAAGGGAATGAAGGCAATCGTAAGTACGTGACAAGTATATATAATTCGATATGAAAATCAAACTCCCTCAAGCTTAGATCCTGACCTCTCCTGCTTGTTCCATCTTTGCTTAAACATTTGATGGCCAGTCTAAACCTGAGCATAAATACTCCAGGCTGAGCATCTAGAGACCAACATTACTTTTTCCTACACACCCTACAGCACTCCGTTAGCAGATTCCCGCTCTCTGCTTCTGAGCATGCTCAGGACCTTTCTGGCATGATTCGCGCATCTCAGAGCACACCTCGGTCATGCTGCCTCAGCCACTGCGGTGGTCTCGTGCTAGGCTTTTGCCCTCCCCTGGTCCCACCAGGCATTCCTCTCCCTGCGTTTACACATTTTGTTCCTCATATTTCCACCCACACAGCTCGGGCTCCCTCACTCACGTGATGGTGCACCCCAGTGTGATTTCTGTCATCCTCGCTAGCATTTTCCTGGACACCAGTGTGACTTATCCTCTCACACCTTGAAGTCATCTTCTCAACATGCTGTATCCTCAGCGACATCCCTCCCCCGCGCCTCCCATTCATGATCCACATAAAGTTATAACTCCATTCACACAGATCTGTTCTCTCTTGATTACCTCTGTATCACTCAAATTTTATATGCCAGGTTTACTCTCTTGTCTCTTCTTACTAATAATTGACTTCTAAGACAATAAGAATATTGTCCACGTATTCTACAGCTGAAAACTGCAAAATCTAAAGAACGACTAGCATATTTTAGATGTCCGTATTTGTAGACAGTGCGAATCCATGCGATTATAATGCACGACCCTTGTCACCAGAGGGCAGCACAACAGCACTAAGCGCTAAAGGATGGGCGACAGTTGTTTTCCAAACCTAGGTTGGGCCTTGGAGCCTGCAAGAAGTGCAGGAAAATGGGATCAGCTACTGTTTTTCCACATGTAACCTCGAGTATCACTTCCCTGTCTAGTTCTTGGAGTCGGTGTATTTTAATTCAAATGTTAGCTGTAGATATTAACTTGGATTATCTTCTGGCTCAAACGATCTATGATTATAAAACAAATAGGATCACCCCCTTTAATTAAGCCCTTTTAAATTTCGCATTCAGACTGCATGAAAAGAGCAATCGATTTCCCATGTTGTCTCCGAGGTCCCAGGATTCAATTAAATACCCACAAGTCCAGGAAGATGCTGTTCTGTGAAGTCAGGCTGCCGCATCAGGCAGAAAGCAGGATTATTTTTATGGCATCCCTTGAATAAGAATGGTCTACAAGAGCAAGTTTCAGGGCAGCCTCCAAAACCACAGAGACACACTATCTGTGCTACTTCAGAGCCTCGGGGGCTGTTGGGTAGTAACATTGCTTAAATGCTCATGAGCTGTAGTTTCTGTCTTGCTTAGCACCTGGAGGGAGACTCTCTTGTAAAGACATTGAGACACACGTAAAACAGAGAAGAGTTCAGGGACAATGAGGAGGGAGAGCGGTGAGGATGGCCAACAATGAACGCACTGTTTTGAATGTGTGAATGAAAATGAGGACATGACTGCTCCCAGGTATGGTTGAGAAGGGTGTCATTGTAGGTGTGAGAGAGCACAGCCAGACACATCTGAGACTGTCCAAACTGAACCTGGCCAGGAGAGGGGAGAGACTGGGGGAAGGAGGAGGAAGAGAAGAGAAGAGCCAGGGAAAAGAGAACCCGTACCAAAATGTGGAGTTTTAAATAGGAAAGAGAAGCTTGTGGGGGAAAGGGAAGCAGAGTCCAACCCCTGGGAAGGGGAAGTTTAGTATGGAAGGCAGGGTGGTGATAAATGCTTAACCGCTGGTACCATGTGAGCGCTATCCTAGGACATGACAGCATGCTAACTAAAATCTTATTCTTATTTAAAAGAAAATAAGTTATGAAACAGAGATTTGAAAGTGAGGTATGATGGTTCTGGACTACAATCCTATAACCTTGGGAGGTTGAGACAGAAGGAATGTTTAGAGCAGAGGTTTTCAGTGTGTGGGTCTCAATCCCTTCCCAAGGGTCCACAACAGTAGCAAAATCACAATTACCAAGTAGCAATGAAAATAATTTTATGGTTGGGGGTCAACACAACATGAGTAATTGTATTAAAGGGACGAAACTAGGCAGGTTGAGAACCACTGATTTAGAGTTTAAGGTCAACCTGAACTACATAGTGAGATTCTGCCAAAGAAAAAGAGGGAGAAAGGAGGAGGAGAAAGAAGGGGAGGAGAAGAGAAGGAAGAGGAGGAGGGAGAAGAATCTTGACACAAAGACTATACTGCCTACTGAAAAGAGGCCATTGAATGTATCAATTTATCCAGGGCAGTGTTGTTGGTGATGGGAGCCCAGTGGTTTCTTTTCTTTTTTTTTAATTTAATTTTGTTTTATTTCTATATATCGATCCCAGTTCCCTCTCCCTCCCTCCCTCCCTTTCCCCCTCTCTCCCAATCACATGCACCCTGACCACCTCCCACCACCCCCCACTCCACATGTAGGGTGATGCCATCCAGGAGGGGTCACCTAAATCTGTCAAGTTATGTGAAGTAGGGACTAGGATTTCTCTCCAGTCTCTAGGTTAAGGGAGTGTCCCTCCATGGGGGATGTGCCTGCAAGCTCCTTTTGAGCCCAATAGTTTCTAAAAGGAATGTTTATTACACATAGCAGGCGAGGACAAGAAGAGTCAGCTATGACTGGAAAGTTCTGGAGCATCCCCACAAGAGAGATTAACTTTTCCAAACTAATTTATTTTTATGTCTTACTGGCCCTAATAAAATCTACTCACCATTTTGTTGGACTGGAGAGACTAATGTGTCACCAAAGGATTTGGAGGAATTCTCTTGAGTCTTTTGTTAACATAACAGCTAAGAATTTATATTTCCTCAAGTTGTATATTACAATTGAAAATGAAGCTAACCACCGAAGGCAATCTAGATAATTTTAATTAAGATCAGATATTTAAATGAATCTAATTAAAGTCATTCTTTGAAGGGAAGGTTAAATGTTTTATTCTCTTTCTTAGAATAATTTATTGTTAAGCCTGCCATTTTACTTGTTGAAGAATGTCTAATCTACATCAATGCCTTAAAATTTTTTATTTTCTTGTTGGAGGAAAGAAGACAAAAGCAAACACTATTTGAACTTCTTGAAGCTACTTACTATTTTAAAGTAAAATTGACCTGGAGGCTTTGTTTCTTTGGTCTGTCACTATTGCTCTATGTGGGTGTCTCTGGCCACCCTGCCCCTGCTGTATGTGGGCCTGCTAAAAGACAGGAAAATAACTCATGTGACCCTGTAGAGAGGCAATGAATAAACTTGGTTGTCTAATATTCTTACAGAATACCACATTGGCTATCTGATGTTATAGGTCTAGGGTCATTCAGAGATTTGCCAATCTGACCATGAATAAATGTTTACAAATATAAGAGGCTTTATTAAATACTGGCCAGGACCATGGATACTGACTGGGTCTATACCTGAGACTCAGGATTCCCAGAGTATATTGCTGAATTACATTAGTCAGGGTCTTACAACAGCAAAACTCACAAGGCTACTAACTTCCTGCCTTCCCGCAATCAGAGGCAATAGTACCTCCTGATGTATCTCCTGCCTAACTGTAATCACGGACATATCCTGTGCACCTTGGGGCTACCAAGCTTGTTTACAGAAGCAAAAAAAAAAAAAAAAAAAAAAAAAAATGCACTGTTATCTTACATGAATAATAGTCCCTAGCATTCCAGGAAGTTTTCTGTCCTTGGGCAAGTGAGCCTTACAGGCTAGAGGCATTTTTCTTGTTTTATAGATCTCTAAAGCACGATGATTTAAACTTAAATTTTAGCCATTTCACTAAAGGAGAGCACACATCTTCTGACACATGGTGTAGGCTTCATCTATTTTATTCTTTGAAATTCTGGTGCACAGCGAGGGGAGTGTTGTATTTTGAAGTTTTTAGGATTGGGACAGATCTGAGTAAATTAATAAGATGTTCTTGAATGAAAACGTATTGGGCTGACTTTTCAGCCTAATAATAACCACACGAAGATGCCGTATTAATTATAAAAGCTTGGCCAGTAGCTTAGACTTATTTCTAACTAGTACTTTAACTTAAATGAACCCATTTCTTTTAATCCACTTCTTGTATGTGGCTCCATTGCCTTTGGTTTGTAATTAATGCCTATGCTGCTTGCTACGCATCTTCTTGAAACTCTGCCCTTCTTCTTCATAGCATTCTCTTTGCCCAGAACATCCTGCCTAGCTGTCAGCCATTTAGCTTTTTATTAAATCAATCTAAGTGAAACTTCTCCACAGTGTACAAAAAGATTCTTCCACATTTTCCCCTTTTTGTCTAAATAAAAAGGAAAGGTTTTAATTCTAACATAGCAAAACTATACACAATAAGAACAATTATCAGGTAAGAATTACATTTACAATGTCCGGTCCATTTGTATTTGGCATATTTGGGGGAAATACTCCATTATAAATAATATCTTGATGAATCCAAAGCTCTGTACCTAATTTACCTTCTATTATAATTAGGGAAAACTGCAATTATAATTACCTAGTCTTAAACTCTATCAAAGACCCCAGAAGGATACAATATTTCCTGAGCAAGTAGGAAGTGCAGTGCAAGCCACTTCCAAACCTACAGAAATGACAGCCATGGGGCTGCCTGAACAGTCACCCAAGGTCCCTCTGCAAAGTTGGAGCATCCATCCACAGCATGTAAGCCTAGAATACCTGACAGACTTTTCTAAGAAGCAGGAAATATTTTAAGGACTGTCCTACTCTGTCTTGTCAGTTTAGCAGTTGCTTTTCTTTGCATTCTGCTTGTCCAGTTTAGACAGCATACTGTCAGCAGTCTAGGCAAAGGCAGTTTCTTGCTAGATTTTGCCACAAAGAAAGTAAACTCCATATAGAGGTCCTTCAATGTCCATCATCATTTTTGTTGTTGTTGTTGTTGTTGTTTGGCTTTTTTAAAGTATATTGGTGCCACCAGAAGCAGACATGCCTTATTGTCATAGAAAGCCCTATATTAACAAAAACATTTTAAATGCCATATTCTGTAATCTCTGAAGTGTTTGAAGACCACTGACCTAAAATATATCTGTTTGATCTTGAAAACATTCCTAGCAACACTACCAGTTTGAATGTTGTAGGTGACTAACAACTAACCTGCAATTCTTTACAATCCTAAATAACTTTCAAGGACTGGAAATTTATATTACATTGATAAATGAGTTGCATAGGCACAATACCTTAAACAAGAGAAGAAACATATATATATATATATGTGTGTGTGTGTGTGTGTGTGTGTGTGTGTAGTATATTCTAACAAAAAATAGCCTTAAATTTGTATCAATATACAAAAATACCTTAACAAATGTAGAAACACGAGCTGAAGAGATGGCTCAGCAATTAAGAGCACTGGCTGCTCTTCCACAGGTCCTGAATTCAATTCCCAGTAACCATTAGGTGGCTCACAACATCTGCAATGAGATCTGGTACCCTTTTCTGGTGTGCAGGCATGCATGCAGGCAGAACACTGTATCCATAATAAACCTTTTTTAAAAAAAGTAGAAATATATATATGTAATAACAAAAATCACCTTAAATTTGTATCAATATACAAAAATCTATATATACCCTTTTATCTTATCAATTCTATATCTCCCCTTTTTCTTTTCAGAATGAGATCCTTGACTCTAATCTCCTTTGTTCAGCTTTTCTCCTGTGACCAAAAACAACTTGTAACCAACCCTCCCTAAATGATGACAAATACCCATAATCCACTGAATGTCGAAAAGCTACCCACCCCACCTCTTGGGAATGTGGGGCATCGTGTTCTTTAGATTGCTTCCTGTTCTCAGTTGTCTGATGGCATCTCTAGGGGGCCCTGAGAAAATTGAGATAATGATCAAGTCCTGGGAGAGATAGCTATATCATTTGTTGCCAGTCTCTGTGCAATAGAAAAGTGTAAGGCTTATCTGAAGTCCTGGCTAGAGTAGTGTGTGAGGCTGAACTATCTCAGCTAGCCACCTTGAAATTGTCCTGAGCAGTTTGTAGTTCAAAGCTGATCTTTGGCTGGTGTTTGTCTGCTTAGTGGTGTTACCACAATCCAGGGTTTTCTGTATCAGAGTTACAACCTTCTCTTTTTATTTAAACAAAAAGAGGAAAATGTTGTGTGATATTTTGATTACATTCTGATGTTCTCAAGACTATCAATAAAGTTTGTTTTGAATCAGAGGATGGAGTTAGCTACTAGCTGACCAAAATTAACCATAGAGATTTTGGAGGACTGAGAACAGATAAACACAGGAAATAATAGGGCAGGACGGAGAGAGGGTGGCCCTTTTGGATGGAGGAACAAGAGAGAGAGGAGGTCACTGATCGCTTCTCTGCCACTTCTCTGATCATTCTTACCGAAATATCTGACTCCTGAGTTTTTATTGAGTATTTAGGTAAGTGCATCAAAAATAGGTGCAATAAAGAGCCAAGATAGTTGCTGCATGGGTGAAAGGGAACAAAAGTGTATCCCAAACTGTTAAGGCTATCTCCCAGGAAAGCAAGGAGAAGCAACAGGAGGAAGATATCAAGAGTTAGATGGAATGGGAAAAAGGGGGCTTGAAGGGTGCGATTTTGCACTAGCAGGTGGTTCAACAGAAGCTGAGTTAGCTGGGGCATCTTGACCTTGGGTTTCTAGAATAGAGTCATATAATTTTCTATGAGGCTTCCCATCAAGGCGATCAGATTCTAGTTAAACCTAAAATGGCCTCCAAAAGAATACAAGATAGCAGAACCTCTGCTATATCTTACCCTGTCACACTTCCTCCACTGCGCAAGCAAATAATCCAGAATTCCTCTTATCCCTAAGCTTTCTCTACTTTCCACTCTCACAAATACTGTATCTCCAAGCATCCTTTGTTTCCTATCTGTTGTACTCTCTTCCTCTGGTCAATGAATTCAGTCTTACAGAGATTCAAATATCTTTTGGGTATAGATGATATTGGGATATCGTCATATGTTGTTCTACTCTACTAAAAAGCTGCCTCTAGAGTTGGGATTTGGCCTTTTCTAGACCCAATCATGTTTGTTTAGAAGTTTCCTCCAAGCAGGACTTGCCTGAAACTAAAATTGGGTCGGCACATGCCTAAAATCCTAGATTTTCTCATCCTGAGAGTGGTAGGGGTTTGGCTACTACTCCCTCACTGATGGGAGATGTCATTCTGTAAATATGTTTCTGTTATTTGTTAATGAATAAAGCACTGTTGGCCAATAGGAAAGCAAGATAGGTGGGACTAGGAGACAAGGAGTATTCTGGGAGTTGTAGTAGGAGAGTAGAAATGAAGGACCAAGAGGATTAAGAGGTCGAGACCCTTTCTCCGGTAAGTCAAGACCACGTGGAAACACTTAGATTAATAGAAATGGGTTAATATTTAAGACAGAGCTAGACAATAAGAAATGCTAGTAACAGGCCAACAGCTTTATATCTAATACAGTTTCTCTATGTGTTATTTGGGGCTGACATGGCTGTGGGACCAGGCTGGTGGAAACTGCTCATAACAACTCCCTCACCAAGCTCAGGCACCAGCAGACCCCAGCAATTAGGCTTCCCCAAGCACAGATTGCCTTAGTGCACATAGCAACTGATAAGCTCAAGGCTACAGGGAGCAGTTGCTACTTATCTTCTGACCACTGAAACATCCAGGGATGGACTTCCTTTCTTTTCTATATGACCTCATAAATTTCCTTCCCCTGTCCCCTGCTGCTGCCAGGTATGCAAATGAAGCACACTTGGTGTTCTTGCCCCAACCAATGACATACCACTACACGAATCCATTAGCCATTCTTCCTAGGGTGTAACTGTTCCCTGACACCTCTAAATAAGCGAACTGTTCACCAACACAGCCTCCAAGGTGTTCCTTCCTATTGAACTCACTGCCATTCAGGATGCTCCTCGCCCCTCCTCCAGGTCAGGATAGCGTGCACTAATAGTCCTACCATACCAAGATGAAGCAAGACTTGAGTCCAGCACCTCCAAAGTCTCTGTCCTGGGTCACAATGGGCATCTACCTCTGGCAGGGAGAAGAACAAAACAGAAGAGCCTGGAGGAAGGGGGAGGGGGGAGGAAAGACAGGTTGTGCTTGAAAACAATAAGAGATAAACCATTTCCAGTAAAGGTGATAAATGGTAAAGTGTAATCATATAGTTTTAGCTTTCTGAATGCTTTCCCTTTTTTCCTTATTTTTCTTTACTATCTCTGAAACTTTTGTTGCAATATAAACTTTTCTTCATCTCAGGATCTATAAGATCATTGGGTGTAGCCTAAGAACATCTGACCCTTCAAGGTCATGGATATCTTTGAAGCTTTGGTTGACACGTAAACTTTCCTATCTCATGCTTTGTCAGCCCATTAGGGTGAGGTTTAAAAAGTAATCTGTAAAATCACAAACAGAAAAAAAATTCCCTTAAAACTTGTAGCAAATGGGATTAGTAGCTAAGACATATACATAAGTAGTCTTAATTTGCTGTAGCATGTCATATATGTCACTTGGATTTGATTCTTATTTAGCAAAAAATAGATGTGTTTGAGGGATTTTTGGTTTATTGTTATGAGAAAAGGGGTGTGTTTTTGGCAGACTACTCTTGGAGCAAATAGCAACCATGTGGCTTGATACCATACTATCTGTTGACTTCATCAGGATATAAACTACCAAATGCTGTAACCATCTTTGCCAGGGTTAAAGAAATCTAGTACCATGTGACTGTTGTGGGTACAAGGCTCTGAAATAACCTAAGCAGACATGACAGGTCACGCAAAGCAAAATTTATTACTAGGCAGAATGGCAGAAACAGTATAGACTCAGGAGCTAACTGCATCCTGGACCATTCGTGTCAGCAAGTATTTAAGCTTAAACGCTCACACACACTCACCATCTGTGCCAAGTTACACTTACATTTTTCCACCAATCTGATTCAGATTCAGATTATGGACTTTCCTGTGTGTTTCATCAACACAGAATATAAACTTTTCAGTCCAACCAATCAGATTCACTTGTTCTTTTTGTTGTTAGAAACAGCCATAATGTTTTAGAGAACTAAATATGCATAACAGACTATTCCTATTGGAAAGTCCCTAGCTGTCCCTGGGCAGCTGTCACCTGCCCAGAGGTTAACTCTGTTTCACCTCAGAGGCAAAATAGAGTCTGAAGTCAAAATGGAAGTACTTAGAACAAGGTGATTTTGCCAATGCTCAACTTTTTAGTTAAGATGAGTGTGGTACAATCCAACTATGACTTTACCCATAAAACTACTTATCCTATTGAGACCTCGGTTGATCATTGTTTCTCCATTTTTAAGGAAACAACAGCAGTCATCCAAGATATTTTGGATTAGAACGGAATTTTATTTGATGATTTTGTCCTGAGAGTTAAAAAATAACAGATGAGGACAAAACCATGAACAAGGTTTATAGAAAAATAGAACTTAAAAACAACATATATTTGATTAAGGTTTATAAATTCCTAAGGTTATAATGGTCTAATCAGGTTAACAGAGACTAACTTATAACTGTATGTCTAACTACTCATGTCTTTGCTGTGTTCAGCATCAGGCTTCTAAAAAGAAATTAGATAAGGAACAACATATGTTTGATGAATAAGGTTATGCGTTCTTATAGTCAATTCAGGCCAGCACAAAAAAAAATGGCTTGAAGATGTATATCTAGCCTCTTTGTCTTTGCTAACTCTGTGAAGCTTTAACTATTTAGATAAACTGAGTCCTGCAAGAAATTGATGAGTAAAAATTTACTTTTTATTATTTATTTAAGAGAACTTTATTTCAGTGACTGCTGTAAGTAATCAAACACCTACATCTCATGGTAAGTAAAAGTTTTTTGTAAATTGTAATTGTCTGGGGAAGTGATTTAAGGCTTGTGAATGCAATTTGTGAAGATCCCAGGAAGTGATTTAAGGTACTTGAAAAATGAGAACTAAAGTTGATACAGATGATGCTAAGAAATCAAAGTTCAAAACTTAGTATTAATCAACAGAGTCTTGTAAGTTATTATTCTAGCCTTGGCAATAGGAATGCTACCCTAGTCATAAGCTGTTTTTAAATTCCCTTTGGTTGTTTTCTAAATATAGACTTTAAGGTGTGTCTCACTGTACTGAAGACATCTCTGTTTACTTCATATATATCCAGTCCTCTGCACAGTGTCAGGTCCCAAAGACATCTGGGACAAATGGCTAACTGATGTGCTATTATGTGCCTATTAGGAAGCATGAGCTGGCTCACAGCCAGGCTCACTCAGCACCTGTGGCTCCTCTCTGCTCTTCTCACCTGGCCCCCTACCTTAACCCTCTCCATCCCAGGAGCATCCCTTCCCTTCCTTTGCTCCCCCAGCTTCTCATTCATTCCTATGTAACCTTACCATATCAGTCATGTGTTCTCTCCGTTCTCCTGGATTCTCTCTCGACCCTCTCTCTCCTTTTCTCTCTCTTCTCTCCCTCTCTCACCCTCTCCCCTCTCTTTCCTCTCATGGCCCAGATCAGTATGCTGGCCATGTTCAGTCCAGTCCTTTCTCCCCATGCTCTGGACTCTCTCAGATGTCTCCCGCTGTATTTTCCCTCATATCTACAATAAAAATCCCCTCAACCATACCTTGCAGTGGCCATGCCCTTATTTTCATCCACAGAGGTGAGCAACCTGAAGGCAGGTACTTTATTTAAAAATTAATGTTTACTATAAAAGCTGAATGCTGCTGTTTTTACACCTGTTTCTGGAAACCTGACCTTCCACAACCCATGCGCTTAACTTGGTTTTGAGAAGACTGTTACCCTCATTAATCACCCTCCCTAACCACATGATGACCATGTGATATTTTTTTTAGATTTTTTTTCTACATTTCCTTATTTCTCAATTGTCTCTCTCTCTCTTGTAAACCTGTTTTGTAATGACTTGTGATTTTATTCCTTAAAAGGGACCCAAGAAATGGATTTGGGGCTACTCTATAACCCAACTTAGGAGGCAGTTGCTAGCCAGCTCTTGGGTGCACCCCGATAAAAACCAAGCTTGCTTCAAATTTGGTTCAAATTGTGGTAGTGGTCTTATTCTCATGGGTGGGATTAGCAGAGGAAAGGGGTCCTCAAGCTCTTCTTCCCTTGTGTTCTCTTTCATGCTTTGGGATTTCTGTCTTATTACAAATGAATGTTTATGCCTATTGATAACTTTTCAGGATTTGTTTGGCTGTGGATGGAAGATATGATTTACTCCAGCTGTTAACAGACTCTTGTTAGCTGATTTTTTTTTTCTACAATGAAGATTTCAGGGCACATTAAAACAGATTTATCTAAAACGTTTATCTTTCTGTCAAATTTTAAAACGTTATGTAAGCTTCAGGGATTCACAATTTGGATCCATCTGCCACAGGTCAAACAGATTCAAGGTTCCCTTGCCTGATAAGTACTCCTATCAGTCAACAGCTTAAGCTTTCCCACCTACTTCCTGTTCCCTGGGTGGACTCTTTCCTTCCCCTGATCTTGAGAGTCCTTTCCTCCACCCCACCTTCCCTGCCTCAAACACCAGAACCATAAAACAGGCCTGGAATTATGAGAGCCAAAGCTATATTTTGACTTTTAATTACTATGCCTTAGAGATCCATGAAACAAAAAATTCCTCTAACCTACAAGTGCCTTGTCCAATGACAGATTGTTCTTGGAATGTTGGAGGGTATTGTTTATGGGAGATAACATGCCAAATGTATTTCACTCCCCTAAACAAGTTTGTTTGACCCATCTGCACCAGATGTGCTTGACCACAAGTGGATGGGAAGTTCACAGGCAGGAAATACATCAGGATATACACTTGTCCCTGATTGGATGTAGGCTGGAGGTACATCAGGATGTATACTTGCCCCTGATTGAACCTGATAGGAAACTCAATGAATTATGGGCTTTCCTTCTTAAGCCTCTGGAAACCATGACTCAGGGCCAATTCCCAAGAACCTGGGTGTGGTCTTGACCAGTACTTAAGTAAAGCTTGCTTCAAATTTGGCTTTAAATAGGGGAAGTGGTCTTATTCTTGATAGGTAGGATTAAGAGAAGTTTTAAGTGTACCCCCAAGATAAAGTTTTTCTCCTAAGTTCCTTAACTTTATTTCTGCCCCTTAACTATGTCTGTCTCAGCATACATCCATCAACCCAGCTGACAGACCCCATCCAGGAATCAACTGCAGGCTTGTAATTGTTCAAAAACACTTCACAATCCCCAGGTCATTCTGCAGACCCAGCAAACTCCGGATTTCCTGAGAGCTGATATGAACCAGTTCCACCTTCAGAGGCTGATTCCAAGGCTCCTGTGGCTCCCTATGTTACTCAGTGTCCTTTCGAATCACAGAATTTATCAACGAATCTGTGCGAGCGTGTGTGTGTGTGTGTGTGTGTGTGTGTGTGTGTGTGTGTGTGTGTAAAAGGGAGATTTGTTGGAATGACATACAGGGTGCAGTTCAGCTAATCTAACAGTGGCTAGCTGTGAGCAGAAAAATTCAAGAACATAGTAGTTGCTCAGTGCAGTCCCACAAGGCTGGGTGTCCCAGCTGGTTTTCTGTGTATGCTGGAATCCTGAAGAAGACAACTCTAATGAATATGCTAGCAAGGTAAGGGCAAACAGGCTACGAATAAAATCTTCCTTCTTACATGTCTTTATGTAGGATTCCAGCAGACGATATGACCCAGATTAAACATGAGTCTTTCTACCTCAAGATCCAAATCAAAAGTGTGTCTTCCTACTGCAAAAGTCCATACTAGAAGTGGATCCACCCACTTCCAACCGAGCAGAAAATCTCTCCAGGTGTGCCCTCCATTTCTGGATTGTAGTTAACTCCAGATGTAGTAACTTGAACAACCAAGAACAGTCATCACATCTCCCTACTCACCCCACTGGTATCTATCCTTCTCATAATAATGTGATTGCTCCCTGTCTTTCCAGGTGGAATTACCCCAGTCAGTAAAACCAGTGCTCCTGGTGGACTTTACTCAGGGTTCCTACCACCGCCTTCTAGCTGGAGCTCCTGCTTTGAAGCAGCTTTCCAGA
This sequence comes from Phodopus roborovskii, assembly GCF_943737965.1. Taxonomy (NCBI): domain Eukaryota; kingdom Metazoa; phylum Chordata; class Mammalia; order Rodentia; family Cricetidae; genus Phodopus; species Phodopus roborovskii. The sequence goes on from NW_026125397.1 coordinate 14,251,056, forward strand.
TGACCCTCTTCTCAGGAGTCCGAGGGTTCATCACCCCATCATCAACAAAAGACTGGAATGATAGATCCAAAACATCCCCTCCCCAAATGTCAATGTTAGAGACAACTTCCCTAAACCGAAGGACTTTGGCTGGGGAAACAGAAGGATTGTTATCAGCTAAACAAGGTTGAAAGTGGTGTCTGTTTACCAGAAATGCAGCTCTCCTAAGGTGGGTTCCCATTGGCAAGGTAACCCTTATCCTCCTGGAACCTCATTTAACCTTCTCTAAAAGGTCAAGTACCTGGAGCAGCAGCACCTAGCTCCCTGTCAAGCACACACCTAGCTCCCAGTCAGTCACACATCTAGCTCTCAATATCACATCCAGGTCCCAGTCAATCGTACACCTAACTAACTCCAGTCACACACCTAGCTCCCAGTCATACACCTAGGTCCTTGTCAATTGTACCCTGTTGTGTTTCTCTAAATTTATATCTTATGATTTTACCAATGAAGACTCAAGAGCCAGATGCCAGGCTCAGAGAGTCGTCCCTCCCTTCTACTTCCTGTGCATTTCTGTATCCATGTTGCTGATTTCTCCCAACTCTCTATGACTATTTCCTGTCAACTAATTGTTGGCTCCATCTCCTGACCTCAGGTTTTTATTTAATTAATGCAATCGTGGGGTAAACAGTGTGATCAAATATCCTGCAATAATACACCTAACTCCCCACCAATACAGTCTATATCAGCTCATACAGCCTGTATCAGCTCAGATCCCCACCCTGCCATTTTGTTCTTCTCTGTGCAAACAAACACACACACACACACACAAACACACACACACACACACACACACACACACACACACACACAAACCTGACTTAGGAGATGGTCTTGGCAGTTTGATCCTCTGTAAACCTTTCTTTCTACCCATGGAGCAGTCTAATTTGGTGGTGGTTTCTCTGTGCCATTGCTTACATCCACATCCTCACGTCTTTTAGAGTTGTATCCCTGACAACAGGCACAATGCTCTTCATATAGCAGAAGCTCAGTCAGCAGTGGAAACGAGCCCTAAGGCCAGGAACAAGTCTCATAAACACCTTTAGATTTCTAGTAGTAGGCACCCAGCAAAGTGGAGTTCACAAATACGTTTTGAACAATGCATTTGCTTGTTATGAACTCCAGAGATGCCTGAATAAGTAATGCCAAGTCTTTGGGACTGTCTCAGGTAGAGTAGTGTGCACCTCCAGTTTGTTTTAGTTTTTAGAGGCACATGCAGCATTTGTGACATAAACAGAAAGCAGCTGTGAACATCTGCAACAAGCAAGCATTATTTACAGAAGCAGAGAGACAGCAGTTAAAAAGGTGAGGCAGCTCTCATAATGTGTAAATCAAGGACATGTATAGGACATAACTAGTCCAGAGACCAGTTTTCTCTAAGAATTTATGGCTGGCCTAAGTGGCCAGAGACCAGTTTACCCAAAATACCTTTAGCACTTAAAGTATTCATATGAGACATAGTTTAGTAGCCTACCATAACTAATGTGCTTATTCCCCTTACAGTATTCTGGATTGAATAAAACAAGTTTCATGCTATCAACACACATTTTTAGTTTGAGAAAGAGGTAATCAATCCATATACAGAATAATTAATCTAATAGCGGCTTGCTGTTGAAGATCATTTACCAAGTACCCTGTAAAAGGGTCAACAGAGCGTACAGTAAGAGTAGTCAATACAGTGAAAGAGTCTTTCTCTTTTATGTTATCTACAGCGTCTTAATTTTCTCCACAGTGAGACTGTTACTTGACTTAATTACGAGACCAGCTTTTAAAATTTATCCACAAGTTAATCATAGTAACACTTCAGACCACAATGATAAGCTGAAATTTCTTTTGCCAAGGGAAAGACAGACAGCCATCAACAGTCCTGTGAGATGCTTTGGGAAGAGTGACAGGGAGATCTTCAGCCACAGCTAGATGTCTGGGTTATGATAAAGCCCCGAGGGGGACCTTAGCAGATTCCATGGCGGGCGAGGGTGGCCTGGGTGGGAGGGGGGAACGGGCCACCACTGACAGACTGGACACAAACACGCCAGGCAGATAGAGCTTAAATGAGAAGTTTTATTAGAAAGGGGAGGGAGGGGAAAGGAGAGAGAAAAGACATAAAGAGTCTCAGAGACAGAAAGAGGACAGAAGAGAAGAGCGAGTCTGGAATAGCCCTATCTGCCCCAGGGGAACAGCGGGAAAGAGCTGAAAAAGAGAGCATAAGTGGGCGGGGTCTTTAAAGGGCCCTTTGCACCTGCGCACAGATTAGTAGTCATGGAACCCTGGGTTGACCAGGGTACTATCTGAGTACATTCTACCAGGTGACAAGGGCAGGCCACCATAATACCTGAATCCTTACAGTCTGCATCCTGGCTGGAATAGCTTCTCAAAAAACAGTCACCTCTCTTCCCAGAAGTACAAAAAGGCACGCTTTGTTATTTTTAACTCACTCCCCCTTCTCACAATTTAGGAGGAAAAGCAATGTCGTCAGTAAGGGCACCATAGCAAAGTACTTGTGGTCAGAGACAATTTGGCAATTGTGTCACACACAGGCGGCAGAAGATGCTTGCAAACTCAGAGCATCTGCTCTGGGGTAATTACTGGATCTCTGCAGAACGAGGATCTTCAGATTTAAAGTGTTCTTGATCAAATCCATAAGCAACTATTGATTGCCATAAATCGAGCTGCAGAAGTAGGTCATTAACCTATATTAGAATCGCTTCAGCAAAGCATTCTCACTACAGCCCTGAGCCCAGACAAAGGCAAAACGCCATTGGACCACATTACCTTCAGACAAGCCTTCCTAGCTAATTCATGACAGTGAGAGGTGATGCAAGAGAAGGGTGTGAGGACTCGCTCATCATTTCCGTAAACGTGCAGTCTGCTATGAACGACATAGGACATCTGAAGGGAGACCATGAAAAAAGGCAGGAAGACACCTTCTACGAACCTCTTTTAAACACTTCCCCATCCTCTTCCACCCCACAAAAGCAGATGTGGCATTTTCTGTGTCTACTCTTTTAATGAGTGTGTACGGATCTAGAGGGGAAGATGAATACATACATACATACATACATACATATATATATACATATGGAAAAACTAACTTTTAACCAAAAGTGTTAAACCTGTTTCTTGAACCCAAGTTTCAATAAACTGTAAATACATTTTTTCCTGTGATTCTTCATTGGGTGCCTCCCATACTAGAACCTCAATTTCTTAAAATTATTATGAATAGTGTTTATTGATTGTCGTTAGAGGCAGGCAGCTCTTGCTCTTTTCCCAGGCTTCCTTTTCATCCTTCAAAAGGGAAAACAAAAGCAACAAGGGTCACTCATTCAGAATGGGAGGTTCCCATCATGCCATGCTGATGTAAGCGCCAGGAGCAAACTGATTGGCTGCTGCAGAACAGGCCAGGCTCTCTTCACACATGGAGCAGCCATCAAGAGACTAATCACACCGGACCCTGAGCTGTCCCCACAAAGGGAACCATAGGCAGCATTCAAGAGCTGACAAAGCATCCGGAGAGCTGGAAGAAAGGAGCCCCTGTGGCGGCTGGAGCCGGAGGCTTCCGAGTTCCCTAGCCAGCCAGGGCATTATGCTGACCACTGAGGCAGCATTGCTGATGCAAAACCACCTCCAGCCCTATTTGCAAGAAGCTGCCTGTTCGCTGACAGGAAGGGAGGAGAAAGGGTCATAGTAAGAACAAACAAGAGAAGGCAAACAAACAAGAAATAAAATGACGTTTACATGGTAACACTGGGACTGATGTTAGCTGCTCCAGTGAACTCAGCTGATCGTTCCTGTCAGTGCAAAACCCACAGCTATCGCCTTAAGGAAATTAGAGACAGTTTATTCTGAAGCCATTTTGAGTGAGTGTGGCCGGGAAACACAGACCTGGATGACCTCACATTCCATGTTCTGACTTGGACGCAGTTTTACAGAAAGTCCTGAGTCAAGGCAAGTTTAGGATTCATTGATGGGACATCTGAGAGGTAGGGACAGCAAGACAGAGGAAGGTTTTTGATAGGCCCAAAACCGCTTTCTGATTATACTCACTGTGTTTGGACTGGCAGAGGCAATGGTCTGTTAATAGATTCCTAAGGTTTTCTTATCTGTTAGTGACACTGTAGCTGCTGCTGCCAAGTAATGCACTCCCCATATGATGTGCTATATTCCTTATAAAAGGCAAGCCCTTCTCACCCTCCTCTCTCTTTCCTCCCGCTGTCGCTCACAGGTCTCCTCTGCAGCTCCCCTTAATAAACCTCCCAGGTGAGCTCTGTTGCATGGTGTGACTTTGTGATGCCCCTTGGCTCCAACCCGCCAAGGTCACCTCACTCTACTCAACGATTACAGCAAGGAATGGCTGTTTCAGAGGGCTAGAACTAGCCTAGGCCAAAGTGATTAATCTCTGGACCAGGAATATTCTCATCCACATACAGTATTGAAATTCTAACCAGGCAATCAGTCTCTGCAGACACAGATTCTTTTCAGGGCCCCCAAGTAGGAGTTGTGTGGATTGCATGTGCTTATCTTTGCACGATAAGCATCAAGAGACCTCCCTTCCTGCTCTCCCCTTATTTCCTACCACAAGTATCCCTGGCTGTCCTCCAAAAACTGCAGTTTTCCTGCTGTTTCCTGAATCGGGAATAGCAGCCTTACACCACCATGCTTGGCAGAGTCGTTTATTTTTCTCCTGTAATAGTTTTTTTTTTTTTTTAACAGTTATTTTTTATTTACTGGAAAGTGTGTCATTGTGTACAGGTGGAGGTCAAAGGACAACGTGCTGGAGTTGGATTTTTCCCTTCCACTGTGTGGGTTCCAGGGATCAAACTCAGATCCTTGGAATTGGCACCAAGCACCTTTCCTCACTGAGCCATCACAGTTGTTTCTTGATACTGCAAATGAGTTTTGCTTTGGAAACAACGATGGGAGATCATTCTGTGGTAGCCATAGCCTATATCCACTGCTACAAACCAGTTATTTGTTCTTCTTCCTTGACCTAAATGGTTAATAAATGCTTATCCGTTATACAAAAACATTGTTTGTGATCTCCTAACTCAGGAATTTGGTCTCCTATGTCTTTTCTTCTCCTTCGTGTGTGTGTGTGTGTGTGTGTGCAAGTGCGCGCGTGCTTGCACGTGCATGTGTGATTGCACACTAGATAGATTCTGCAAAATGGCCTTCAAAAACAGTGGGCAAATGCTATATACTCCCAGTCAGCTTCAATGATACCAATTTATATATTTTTGGAGGTGCCAAACATTATATAAAAGACAAAAAAATGGATTCTATCCTTAATTAGGGACTTGCTTATTCCCAGTTTGATAGCATACAAATGCCACTTTCCTTCTGAGCAAGTTGGAGCTTACTAACATTTGAATGAAAGATATGCAGAGTTTAGAATTGCACTCAATGTGGGAGAAAACTTAAATTAGTTCATCCATGCAGAACTTACTCTATTTTATAATACTGGTTTGTACTTAAACAGTACTTAGTTTTATGTCAGATAATATTTTATAGATGAGGTATTGTGGTCCAGGGTTATATATAGTGGAAGGTTGGGATATAGCTCCATCATAGAATACTTATCTAGTATGCACAGGGCTCTGGGTAGAATAAGAGCAAAAGGAAAGTCCCTGAACCTTTATCATTTAAATCCAGAAAGTAGATTTTTTTTAATGTGTATGAGTATTTCGGTTATACATATACATGTGCTCCACGTATACACCTGGTATCTGCCGAATGCAAAAGAGGGCACCAGATCTCATGGAACTGGAATTACAGTTGGTTATGAGGTGCTATGTGAGTGCTAGGAATTAAACTCAGATCCTCTGAAAGAGCAGCCGGTGCTCTTAACTACTGAGCTGTCTCTCCTGCCAAAATGTTATGCTCTTAACGCTAAGGCTAATCAGCTGTGTATATTTAGTGTGTCAGAAATCATCCTAAATTTCCATCCAAGGAGTTTTGACAGTTTTGGATTTTCCTTTACAATTAAAACTGCCAGTTTGTAAACTTACAAAAAGAAATATGAACACTAAACATATTGAACTAGTGTAACTAGTCTGTCATTCCAGCTACCTCAAATGATATCTTTTCGATATGAAAAAGAATTAGAACAAAGGAATTAGTTATGTGATATTAAGGTGTAGCAGTACCAGGCTCTAATACTCTGGTCACTTTTCCCCAACAAGGTAAAGCCAAGCCTATGATAATCAGGGTTTGTCTTTTAAAATTAAGCTGAGCATGGGAGCACATGTCTGTAATTCCAGATCTTGGGAGTCTGGAGTAAGAAGTTAGAAAACATATTAGCAAAAGAAAACCATACAGCTTTGTTTACAATGTTCCCCATGACACGGAGCACTTAAAAAGTAAAAACTCAAAGAAACAAGCAAACCTGTGAAATTCCAATAGTTGGTTTTAAGAAAATTACAGGACTATGATTGGACAAGAGATAAAATGTAATAATAAATTGGAAAAACTTAGCAAGACATCGTTCTGTCTGCCCCCCTGTGATCTGCATCTTTGGAGATGAGAGCTCTCCCCTGAGTGTAGAGGGGACTTCTGATGTGAGGCAGTGTGAGCTGCATCTTCCCTTCATTAAGGAAGAATGAGGATGAAGATGACCATGACCTCCAGGCTTCCGTTGTTTTCTCACACGTGAAAGTATCGAGGGTAGCATGTTCTAAACTATATCAACATTTAAAAATAAATCTGTGAGGAAAAAAAAAAAAAACCTCTTATCATGGTTTAATAAAGGTCAGGAGAAACAAATAGGTCGCATAGGCATTTATTCGGGGGAAAAATAACAGATGAACACCAGCAGGTTCCTGGACCCTAGGATGCCTCCGGGTGTTCTTCTGTCCCTGTGCTCCAAGCAAGAGAGTACTCCTGGGCCCCTCCTCAGACCTAGCCGACACCCCCCCCCCCCCGTCTCCACCCCCAGTGGGTGTGGTCAGTGCCACAGGTGCGGACAAAGTGAATACCTCACTACACACTCTTGCAAAAGTATATGAAGTTTACTGGATCTGTAATTTGCCAACGGGGCTAGCCTGGACTATCTTCCTGGTAGTCCTGTAGGTCTCCTATGAGGGTGTGCCGCTCCAGAGGCTCTTGTGCAGACAGGAGGACAGCGATCAAACAACCTCTCCTCCTAGTTGATGCAGTGCTGCTGCTCTGGGGCTCCCTCGTTGGCACAGATCTACCGTGCAGTCCACAGCTGCCCCGCTGTCTCCAGGGTCTGTCTGTTCAGCTTCGCCAGTCCCTGGGACAGGCACACGTTTTGCTTAATGCTAATATATATCAGCTTTTCCTGCAGGACTTCTCTTCCACTGAGCTTGTGAACGGCACTAACTGGCCTGAATTTATCTGTCCTTGCCTGCACTCATGTTTGAGGGATTCCTCATTTTCTAATTTTACGTTCATTTGTGAACATCAGCACCCAATACAGAAGCATCCACTTCATACAGAGAGTGCCGAACAGAATTCCAAAAGTCAACTCATTGTAGTCCCTTTGATTTATAAAAAATAAGTACAGGAGAATATAGACACAGAGGTGCCTGGAATAACAGATGTCTCGGTGTTTCTACACATTTGTATGGAACTGTGAATACCATAATGAGCTGACACCATTATCGGTATTTTTTTTAAACTTCTTATTAATTCTTTGTGGGTTTCATATCATGCATCCCATTCCCATTCATTACAATACCTTTGTATCCATCCCCTGCCCTTGCAACCTACCCCCAATACAAAATATAACTTAAAAGGAAAAATTTCTCATTGTGAAATCTGTGGTGTGACACAGTGAGTCACATAGTGTGCCCGTTAGTCTATGCATCTTTACTTCAAGTGCTTTTTGCAAAGAGCCATTGGTCTTGTTGGAGGCTTTGGTTTCTGCTACACTATCAATATTGGTCCCTCGAGGGGACTCACTCCTCTTGGATACCCTATCACTGCCTCTTATCATAGAGATCCTGCACCTTTGGCTCTCAGGTTTCCCCATGTATCTACACACATGCATGCACATAATCTGTGTACACATATGTATCTATACACGTATGTGTGCTCACACATGAACGCAAAGGAAATTTACAGTTTCTTCTACGCCCAGAGCAAGCAGCATGGGGGGGGGGGGTGTGCCCTTCACTCACCTGGTCCTCCATTATTGATTTTTGAAATGGTGTTGGAATAGTTTACAGAGAGAATGATTCCTGAAGGCTCAAAGTCTTGGTGCCTAGCTCAGTGCTATTGCTAGGTAGCAAAGTGTAAGAGGTAGATCTTGGAAGGAGGCCAGTGTGCTATTGGAAACATGACCACAAAATTATTGGAGCATTGTTGGAACCCTGTGATCTGCTTACCAGGCATCAGGTAAACTGCTTGTTCTAGTGTGCACGCATACACTGATATATGTCCTTTCCACAGCCCCAAACGCTACAGGGCTAACCAATCATGGGAGGAACTGTTAAACTGTGTACCAAAATTGACTTCCCCCTTTTATATGCTGATTGTTTCTCTTATTTGTTACACTAATCAAATGCTGACTAACGCAAAAATCTCCTTTGTGTGTCTGCATGCTTATGTGGAAGCCTGAGAGCCATACCAGGTGGTGTTCTTCACTGAATTTTTTGAGACAGCATCTCTCACTGGACCTGGAGCTTATCAATTTGGCTAGACCTGTTGCCAGAAAGTTCCACTGACTTACCAGCCCATAGATGAACCTAGCTTTTACTTTTGTACTTGAAATCCAAATTCAGGTCATGTTGCTTGTGGGAAAGGCACTATAACAACTACGCCATCTCTCCAGCCTTATCTCTCTTTTTGATAAGTCCGAATGTTATTTCATTTTAATTTCCTAAGCTTCAGAGTTACTCCATTTTAACTCAAGCATAGTACATAACTAAATATTATCACCCAGACTTCAACAGAAATAGCTACATAAATTATTCTTCTAGTCTGTGAGTGTATTGGTTACTCTGCTGCTATGATAAGATACTATAATCCAAAGTAACTATGGAAGCGTTTACTTTGTGTTCCGATAGGGCAAGTCCATAATGGGAGTGGAGGGATTGATGGCATCAGGAAGCTGAGGGACAAATCTTCCACCACAATCATGAAGCAGAAAGAGAACTAGAGGGGTGAGAATACAAACTGGCAGAGCCCACCCATGGTGATGTACTCCCTCCCACCAGGTTGCCCCTCATTACCTCTCCAAACAGTGCTGTCGGTTGAGGACTAAGGGTTTAAGTATGTGCACTTGAAGAGTCATTTCTCATTTAATCCACCCAGGGACAGACATTAATCATCTAAGTATGCAAATCATGACATGGATTTTTCTTATTACCACTTGTAATAGTAAGCAACTAATCAAAATTATAAAAACATGTTGTTAATTATTAGATATCATTTGGATTGCTCATTTCTGCTGACAAATGAAATTCACTAGAGTAGGGCAACTATTTGTCACTCTAATGTTACGAGCAGTTTCCCGCCAGCCTGGTCCCCGAGCAGCATCAGTCCCAAAATAAACCAGAGAGACTCTATTAGTTATAAAGCTGTTGGCCAATGGCTAGAGCTTCCTATTGGCTAGTTCTGTCTTAAATATTAATCAGTGATGACTAATATATGTATTTCTACATGGTCTTATCATACCAAGAATACCAGACTCCTGTTCTCTCTTACTGAGATCACATCGAGACTCCCATGTTTCCCAGAATCCTCCACCTCTCCTAGCCCCACATATCTTGCTTTCCTATTGGCCAACAGGGCTTTACTCATTAACCAATAAGAGAAACATATTTACAAAATGGCATCTCCCATCACTCTGACTTGTGTGTCAGTGAATCAAATAGAAGTCAGCTGTAGCACGAAGTCTAATCGGTCTTAATAATGAAAACCTGGAGTCAGATATCCAGGTAAATGTTGAAAAGTCAGAGAAGTAAACCAGCCAGCACAAGAGAAACCTCTTGCCTCTACAGAATCCTCAGACCAAAGAGATGATCCTGTCCCTACGAATCCTCAAACTGAATACAATGAGTTCTTGTTTCTCCTGCCTTATATTCCTCTCTCCACCCAACCAGATTACTCCAGTCTCCACCGCCCTAGTACTAGGATTAAAGGCATGTCACTCTAAGTGCTGGGATGACCTTTGTCTGAGCTCTGTTTCTCTTTTAGACTAGATCAATCTTCTGTAGCCCAGAGTGGCCTTGAACTCACAGAGATCCACCTGCCTCTGCCTCCTGAGCACTGAGATTAAAGGTGTGTGCTACCACTGCCTGGTGTCTATACCTAACTAGTATAGCTAGCTCCATACTCTGATCTTCAGGCAAGCTTTATTTGTTAGATCACAAACAAAATATCACAACAATCAGCTTTGTCCTAAGTTGGTACTGCCGGGCATATGTTTGCTGCATGTCTCCATCATCTTCTTGAAGATGCTGCCTGACAATGGCAAGCTGGTAGATGTATTAGAAAGTAAGAGAGAACATGTAAGGCTCAAAGAAGAGTGTTCCTTTTACTCAAATCTCATAGCAGTGTCAACTCACAAAGTAAACTTGGAAGCAAGGGGTGGGAAACTGATTTCTAACCTGTAATAAAGACTATTTATCCAGTCTTTATCCTGCTTCCTGTTGTAGCATCTAAGTCTTGGAATTTCCAAAGCAGTGTGAGGCCATAGAGGTGAAAGGCATCTTTTATTAGTCATAATAAGTTTCTTTCAAACACAACTGAGTTTGTGTCAATGTGCTGACATTTGGAAAGTCTCAAAGGAAGGGAACCAGTTAGAGGATTAGAAACTTCAGGCCTCTCATTCACCCAAGAGAAAATATTAAAAGTTGACTTTTAATACTGAATTTCCAGTAACTTAATAGTGAGGAGTCATGAAGTTTCCATAGTTACTGGAGAAGATGAAGTTCAGACAGCATTTGCACTAGTGAGCATATTCCAGGGGTGTGGCCCTATGTGCTTTTACCAATTGGTTGTTTCTAAGTTGCATTGTTTGGTAATCTTCCAGCTCCTTCCTATGCATGTTTTCAGGTTCAGTCAACTCGAGGGAATATACAAATGGGAAATTACAAATATTTCAGAAAATTCCAAATACAAAAATTCCATTAACAAATTCACAAATTTTAAAGTTGACTCCAATCTGAGTAATGGTAACCTCCCATGTCACTCTGGTCTGTCACACAAGAGATATAAATGATACCTCTGTCCAAGTTCCCTACCCTGTATATACTTTTCACCCTTTGATCATGAATTATGGTCAGTGAATCCCAAGTCAAGAACAGCACAAGATGAAAACAACTGATTTAGGAGCATAGGCATTCAGTTTGGGGAGAGGTATGGAATCAGCTGTCTCTGAATCAGTATTTGGGAGAAAGTGTTTAGAAGGACCAAAACCAGTATAGCTGGTAGAAGATAAAGAAGGGAATGTGTAACAAAGAGCACAGGGTCCATAACACAACAGTCTGGAGGCCTTTGGATGAGTATCTTGAGCTTCCAGGAATAGTGTCAGTGCCTGTGGCTCATGTGTGGACATGACCAAAGTTCTCGGGAAGCAGTTAAATGCTAAATAAATCCCATGTTTATGTGTCCTGACTTCGTTTCAAAAGCCTCTTTCAGTGCTGCTTTGCCATCACTCCCCTTTTCCTTTCACAGAAGCTGTTGATGTAATCAGTGAGACTCAGAAGCATCATCCCCAGTAAGGTACACATAAGACAGTAATGCATTCTGAGAGAGAAGTGAGACCACCTCACATAACTTCTCTCACAGAAGAATCTTGTAGTTCTATTCTAATTGTTCTGGCTTATTATTGTTGTGGCTACTGTTTATTTTGTCTAATTTATAAATCAAACACACTTATATGGATAGATGGACAGGAATAAACAGAGTACATACTGAACTTCCTACCAGCTGCAGTTTTGAGTATCAGCTGGGGAGCCTTGGGATGTGAATGCTTTGGATCAAGGGAGACCATCACCAATAGTCAGTAAACTATATCCTTGAGTTCTGTGCATTCCTCTAGCAAACCTGAAGGTCACAAGATTTGCTGGGTAAATAGCTCCATGAGTAAAATACTTCCTCTTTAAGTATGGTGACTTGAGTGCAAAAACCCAGCACCTACAAGAAAAAAAAAACCAACAAAAAACAAAACAAAACAAAGCATATATAGGCCTGTGTGTCTATAAGCTGGGGCAGGGGGCCAGAGACAAGCAGATCGTGAGTGTAGGCTCACAATCAGTGAGAGAGCCTCTCTCAAAAACATAAGGTAACCAATGATGTTGACCACTCATATACACATTAATATCCATTGTATCTGCATGCACATTTGGTTCTCTCTCTCTTTCTCTCTCTCTCACCTCCCCCCTCTCTCTCTCACACACACACCACAGAGCCCCTGACTATAACTCTTCTGCTAAACAGGTAATGTGTAACTGTGATTCATATTAAGAATGCAGTCATTGCCTGGTTCCTAAACTCTTGTGCTTGCTGTCATGTTCCTGTTGTGTCTTTGTTTAGGTGATCATGGAATATCCAGCTAGTGTTGAAGAATTGATAGGGGTGGAGGAAAGAAAACACATGGCAGATCTCAGGAGTCAAGTGCTGAGTGTAGTTAGAGCATGAGGAGTGAGTTTTTTCTGTTTAGCAATAAACTTTAATTCCAAGGAAAGAGAACAGAGTCCAGTCCGATCATGTGTTTTAAAGTGGCATCTCTTAAGGTTGTGAGAGTACCATGGGATTCCTTTCAATTAATCACAGTATTATAAATATGTACTATAGTGAGAGTCAGCAGATGTGAAAAGGGATTTTATCTCCATTCCCTTTTTGGGGGTACAGATTCTGAAAAACATTATTTATGGAAGCCGTACATGAATAAAAACTATTATGGTGTAGAAATGCTAATCTATCTCTTGTATTCCTTTCAATCTGGTTGTAAAAACCCCCTAGTGTCCTATCACCCAAAATATTTTTAAACTTAATTACATTGCTTTTAAAAAACAAAACTAGATGCTGCTTGGTTTATAGAATAAATTGGTTTCCAGCCATTAAAAGTATCCAGTTTTTCAATACTACTTCTTTTTTTAATTTATATGTAATGATCTTTTTTACCCAGTGAGGTCAGAAAAACTTGAAATGATACTGAATTGTTGAGATTATTGTTGTGTATTTGTAAAATCCGGAGAAAACACACGCCCAGACAACCATCTTCATCTTTCTTAGGGCATGAAGCCATCCTGTCTTCAAGGTTTAACTGCTGCCATCACATAATTCTAAATGTTGGATAAATATTTGGGATTTTTATGAGGCCATTTCATCTACATTCAGGCAAACTATCATCATGCCACATATGCCAAAGTTCCCTACATTTCTGAAACTTTTGAGTAAAGCCACAGGTTCTTGTTCAATGTTTTTGCCTCTGGAGACAGAAGCCAGGAGTACCTGTGTAATATATATAAGTGCAGTCCTACTGAGGGCCAGGCCCCAGCTCACAGATTCTTACTTCCAGTTTCATGAGAGGGAGTTTCAAGAGATTGTCCCCATTCCAAAGCACTCCTTCATTTTCACTAAAGCCAGATGTCTGAGCCTTTCCTTCCCTAAATACAGTAGTTGCAACTCACTATGTAATTATAAATTCGGGATTCTTCAAAGAGAAATGCAGCCAAAGGGAAGCATGTGTATAGTAGCTGTATAGTAAAAGATGCACAGTAGGACTGATTATGTCTGCTTTAAAATTCTGCACTCAAAAACAGTGCAAAAAGAAAAAAAAAAAAAAGGTGCCCTGTTGCTAAAGAGCACGTCTCTTTTGATCATGACTTCATAAGAACAGAAGCACTTGGGAAGAATGAGAATCCCAAGTCACTGTTCCATAAAGACTTTGCGTAGCATTTGTTGGGTGCATTCTTTTATTATAACCTCCCAGCTTTAATCAGTCTGAAAACTGCTGAGAATGTTGAAAACCCTGCATGTGATTAATTTTGCATAAGATGGTATGCAAAAAGGCAACCACATAAATAAAGAAAGCTTGATAGTTCCTTGTCCTCCAAGCTTCAAAAGTAAGATGCAGCTCAGTTAGTAGAGTGCTCACTAAGCCTGCATGATTGTGTGTGTGTGTGTGTGTGTGTGTGTGTGTGTGTGTGTGTGTGTGTGTGTTGGGGGGGGTTCTCTTCAACTAACATGGCTGCAGAGTAATGACCCAAGAAGGTAGTTTGGTTCAACATAACTATGTAGAGGATGCTGGTTTGAAACTTTCAGAGTCTGACCCCCAAGTAGTTTATTTAGGCATTTTTAAGCACAGCACAATTGGTAAAAAATAATTTCTGGTGGTTATCAACTCAATCCTGCATGCACAATAAAGTTTACGACATGGCTACATTGAAACTCTTTGTAAAGTACATTTGTTGTCTTCTATAAAGATGGATTCTTACATTGCCAAGCTCACAATAAGGGTCTGGGGGATGATTCAGTCAGTTTTAGCTACATAGATAGGCCAAAGGTCACCATATTAGAATGGAAATCTGCTCCTAGCCTTCTGGGCAGAAAACAAATTGTGCATCCCTCCCTTTGAAGGGATAACCCTGTGTGTTTAACATTCCTGGTTCCCCTAGTGCTTATTTCTAAATATAAGGACCTCTACCCTGTTTGTTACCTTCCATATAAAAAGCCTTAGGTTGGATGCTCAGCCTTGTATATATTGAGCAAATGTAATCATTAGACTCAAGTGGTAGAAGGACTATCAAGAAGTTCAAGGCCATCCTCCATTGGATGGCAGCCTGGGGTACATGAGAGCCCATCTTAACAAACTGAAAGAACAAATAAGAGGGGAAAGGGGCACACTCTAAGGAAAGTGTGTCTAAAAGTCATACTAATTCCAATTAGTGATCACTGAATTAAAATGTTGGGGAAGGAACACTTTCTTCTGGGTCATTTTAATTCAGGAACCAAAACCCATGTGAGAGATTTTGAAAGGGAGTAGAAGCCTTGGTGTGCAGTTTTCCATTTTAAAGGCTCAAAGAGAAAATGAGCATGGCTGTGGGAAAACTGGAAGGAATGACTCATTACAGACCTTGAACTTGACCTCTGGGAGAACTGATGTTTTCCACATTGCACTTACAGCAGCTAATCCTCATCACCCCCACAAGAAGGCTGATAAAGAAATTGGATGACCTCACCACATGCCCATATAAAGAATCATCTGTCTCATTTCCGTTGTTTACTGAGTTGCAAGAGGTTCCCATGGTTCAAGCTGCCTTGCTACAAACATGCCAAAAATGCACAGTGAGAATAGACTGCATGAAGGCACTGGGCCAATGCTGTGCGAAACCCTGCACTTGCACCAATAGAGGGAGCAGCAAGACAGAAAAGAAGCTGTCAGTTCTTCCTATGTGACATTTCACCAGCTAAGGAATGCACCAATGAAATAGCTCTTTTCGCTGAAGCAATAGAAAGAGCCTTTAAAAGAATGTTGCCCTTAGTAAAGAACTGTAAACAAAACAAGCCACCGACCAATAAACACCATTGAAATTTTAATAATTTTTCTTCTCCTTTGCTTTACTTAATTTGTGTGTGTATGTGTGTGTGTGTGTGTGTGTGTGCGCGTATGTGTGTGTGTAATGTATAATTGAGTTTGTATGTATGTGCATCAGTGTATGTGCCTAAGGAGATCACAGAAGGGTGTGGGGTGCCTCCTCTGTTACTCTCCACCTTATCCCTTGAGACAAGGTTTCTCACTGAACCTAGACCTAGTCTGGTGGCCAGCAAGCCTTGGCAGTCTTCCTGACTCCACCCTCGTCCCACCCGTTGTTGGAGCACAGGTGTGCTCTGCCATGCTGGGTGTTTTATATGGGTGTTTGGGGTCCCAACTCACAGCCTCATGCTTGTGCAACAAGGGTTCTCACCCAGTGAGCATCTGCCAACCCTGCAGGGTTTCTCACAAACCCACTTTCCTGTTTTACTTTTAATATTTTATTCGTACAGGTTTACATAGATATACTGTGATATGTATGATGAATTTATGCACTTTAGTAGTATTCATATTCATGTAACATAATAGTATGCACAGTACTAATTTCAAATGTCTCTTGTGGCACTGTACAACCAGATTTGGCTGGTAACAGGCTTTCCCCACCAATATGAAGACCCAAGTTTGCACCCGTAGCACCCATGTCAAAAGCTTGGAGAAGTTCTGTGTCTGTAACCCCAGAGCAGGGGAAATGTAAACTGAAGGAATCCTGAAACTTGCTGGCCAGCCAGTCGGTAAGTTCCTGTTTCCACAACAGACTGACCCACATACATACATACATACACACACACACATTGCATAATAAATGGATAATGCAAAAATATCTTCCAGTCATTCTTTACACATCCTTTATGGAAGTTGTTCCATTCTAGGATTACGGTTGCCCATAAATTCTCTTTAGTCTCATTTAATTTGGAATTTTTTCGTGTCTTTTCCTAACAAGACACTGATGTTTTTTGAAGATCACAGGTGAATTGTTTCATAACATATGCCTCAATGTGAGTGTGAGTTGTGTCCTTAACTGTGTTTGTGGTGTGTGTTTTAGACAGGAAGAATGTACCTTTACGCATCACATTGGGATGCCTGACATTAATACCCATGAAAACAGCATTTACTATGAATCCTCACATAAGGAGTTTTCTCTGCTACAGCATTACAATTTTACTTTTTACAAGTCATTTCTAATCTGTAGAGATATTTTGAACTAATGGAATACACTGTCTCTCTTAAGATGATCCCCAATCTGTTGCTAGGCGATATACACCTGTAAACCAAGCCCTTAGAATGCAAAAGCAGGGGGATTGACATTAACACCATCCTGGACTACCTGCCAGATTCTATTTCTAAAACCCAAAACAAATAGACTTTCTCCCAATAGCTTTAGTTTGATCTCATTTCAAGTAATTATTGTGTTAAGAGAAATATCATTCCAGTACCTCCTGCAAAACAATTTTGTTACTAGAAAGTTTTTTAAAAAATTGATTTTATCATTTCTCATTTTTACACCTTTACAAACATTGAGAAATATCTGGACAATTTAACTAAACTTGACTTCATTGAATTCTTGAGAAAATCATCTTTTCCACATTCATGTCTTTGTGTGAAGAGTCTTCCATCTCTCCAGAATACTCAAATGAGTGTACAGGGGTATGTGTTCATGTATGTGTGTGTGTGCACATGCATATGTGTCCCCATGAGTGCATTACTAATAGTACATGCTAGTATTTGTACCTCCTAAAGTAGTTCTAAGGCAGACAAGCAAAGTAACACATGCTAGAATGTAGGCTAAGTTAGGAGGATGGTGATTTCAACGCTAGCCTGAACTACATAGGATGGTGGATAAAAGGAGAAAATGCAGAGGGAGAGAGGAAAGAAAGAAGGTTTGGGATATGATACCAGCTAAATACAGTGCATTTCCCTCAATGCAGACATTTATATCTTTTCTTGCAACTGTAGGATTTTTTTTCACCTTCTGAAGAAAGAGATTGGTGAATTGCTGTCCAAAGGATGAATTCTCTTAATATAAAAGAGTTTTGAAGCCTTTCATAATCTGGTATGAGCACAGAAATTCGAATGTTCCATAAATTGGAGTAATTACATTTATTACAACAAATTATATACTTTTCAAAAATGGACGTTTAATAGGCCATGCTAAATGAGTAATTGGCTGAGCCCCATTAAATATGTAATGGGCTGTCAAAGTATAAAAGTAAGCTTGTGTGACTGGAGAGTTGGCTTAGTGGTTAAGAGCACTAGCTGCTCTTACAGAACACCCAATTTCAATTCCAAGAATCTTCATGATCATCAGCAACTCCAGTTTCAGGCGACCTGAAGCCCTGTCTTGGCCTCTGCATGCAACAGGCATGCAGGATGGAGATATATATATCCATCCTCTGTGTGTGTGTGTGTGTGAACACACATGTAAAATCACACAAGTAATTTTTAAGAAATAACGCTTTCTAGTGATGTATTTGAAGATAATCATACATTACTATATGAGAATCTAGATAATTTTAAAAAAAGAACTAGTATTTGAAAAAGCTATAATTTGCCTATTCTGACTCCTGTACAATATACAATCAATCAATGAATGGATATCTACTTCCTAGAGAGGCACTGGTAAGAAGCACAAGGCACATACATGCCAATCGGAAGTCAATGTATAAAGCTAGAGAGATAGCTCAGTAGTTGAGATGGTTTGTTTGCTGCCCTTGTAGAGGAACCAGGTACAGTTCCCAGTACACTCATCAAGTGGCTCACAGACACTTGTAGCTCTAATTCCATGGCTCCAGCATCTTCTTTTGTCTCTGTAGGCACCTGCATGTATGTAGTACACATTCATACAAATTCTCAAATGCACACACACACACACACACACACACACACACACACACACACACACAAGATAGATATGTAAATAAATAAATTCTTTTCAAAACAGAATAAGTCAATGGATAAATATCTCATAATCCAAAATCATAGTTGTAAGAGGCATGGGGGTCTTTATACGCATGGAGAAGCTGTAGGGGATCCTGGAATGTTAGCACACAGGTTTGGTCCTTCAAGGGAAGAAATGCATTACCTGTTATCTGCCTAGAAATCTGGGAGCAGACATACATTCTAGCCTGGTGACCTTTGCCACATCTGTGGAGCTGGAGTCCACACTGGGTCCCCCTTGAAGCTCCCATCATAAGCTTGCTTTTCTTAATCAACCTATAGAACTTCTATTTATGGAAGGTCTCACATCCTACATCTTAACCCCTTTCTACTACATTTCCCAGAATCCTCCTTGTCTCCTAGTCCCCACCCCCACCCCCTATCTTCCTTTCCTATAGGCCATCAGGGCTTTATTCATTAACTGATAAGAGAAACATTTTACAGAATGACATCTCCCATCAGTAGTCTTATTGCAATGGAAATTTCACAAGCAGACATACTGGAGAGAGTGTTAACTAACACAAGTTGAATGTGACTTTTAATCGGAACTCTTAGTTAATTTGCATCCTTGACCTGAGACATAGGGTTCTAATAGTAGAACAATGGCTCTAAAAGCTCTCAATGACGTAATTAAGATGTTTGTGGAGATAGTGAGATAGCTTGGTTGACAAAGTGTTTGATGAAGAACTAGAAGGAACTGAATTTGTTTCCCAGAACCCACTCAAAATAAAAGAACCTCAGGTGTGGTAGTGTGTACTTGTAATCCTGGAACTGAGGAGGTGGACACAGGAAGGGACTTGGGACTGTCTCTCCAGACTCTCCTACTAAATGAGCTCTAGGCCAATGAGTGGCCCTGTCTCAAAAATACAAAGTGCACAGAGACTAAGGAAGACCCCTATCAAACTTCAAGAACCCATACTGCAAGCCAGGAACTACTGAGTACCTGAAATCATCTCTTGTTGCACAACAATGTATAGGTATAAAACAAATAGCAATAACCTGACTTTATTTACAAGTTTTATAATTCCTGTGGCAAGTTTTTGCCTTCTTTCTCTTAAAATACAACCATAAAATATTACTTTTAGTCACTGATCCATTGGCCACTCCATGAATTTTACAACTTCAGTGCCTGGCTCATAAAGTCTGAGCATCTAAAGGATCTAAAAAGGACTAGAGAGATGGCTCTGTGCGTAAAGTGTTTTGCCACAGGAGTGTGAGAACCTGGGTTTAGATGTCCAGAACCCACAGAAAGCTAGCACTGCCGTACTCATCCACAGTTCCAGAATTCTGTGTAAAGACGAGAGTTGAGACCGGAAGCTTTGAGGTCAGCTAGCCTGCTGTGTACAGTAGCAAAGGGAAAGAAATCACCTCAGACAGGGTAGAAAGCTAGAATTGACATCCAAGTTTGCCCTCTGATCTCCACATGTACACTCTGTCTCTTGCTCTTCCCTCCCTTCCCTTACCCCCCCCCCACACACACACAGGATGGGGCAAGGAGACAGATGTGCAGAGAGACAGAGACAGAGAGAACTTTTAAAAATCTAAAAACCTAATTAAAATTCCTTATTTCTAGATCTTTACTATTTATGTCAGGCAGAACTTTCACTCCGGCTGTCACTAGCAACACTACCAGGGACATAGAACTTGTGCTTCTTGAGAACATGTGGTCTGTAAAATAGTTATTTAATTTTCACTGTTCTCTGTTAGATTACTAAAACTTATTCTTAAATATCTGTAACTGGACCAAGACAGACAGAATCTCGGCAGTGAGAGAAGGAAGTGGACATGTTCCCATCTCTGACCAGGAAACTATCTCCAACTGACACCTGATTGCAAAGGAGAAATTAGCTTTCTCCAGTGGACTCTCACCATCATTATTAACTGCACTTCAGGGAAACACCATGCAATGCAATAGATGCCAACACAAAATGAAAATGAGCTCAACGGTACTTTTGTATACTGTCTCAAATTGCTTTGGCGAGGCAATTTTTTGTCTTCATGGTCTTTTGCTTGTATATTTTGGTTTCCTTTTTTCTTTCTCTCTTTGTGTGTGTGTGTGTGTGTGCGTGTGTGTTGGTTGGCTGCTTGTTTTGTTTGCTTGTTTGTTTGTTTGTAACAAGAAAGGGTAGGTATGGAGTTGGGTAGGTGGAGAAGTGGGGAGGACCCGAGAGGGGTTAGGCAATCAATCATGCAGGTCACGACGAGAGATGAGAGTCACATATATTATTTTATTTTCTCCATTTTTGTAGTACTTACTACATGCAGCCATTGTTCTACATGCCTTGTTACCATTTACTCAATCTTCTCACCATTCTGTGCAAGTTCTTATAACTCAGGAAACGTTTGTCTTACCCTTTGTGAAATCCAGAACTAAGTACCCAGGTGTACTCCTCTTGAACTTGACTTACTGAAAGCATACCATAAATATTGTATACAACTAGTGTAAGTAAAGGAAAGAAGACATTATTAAGACTCACGTGGGTGCCATATTTGTTGTGGAATAATCTTTTTGTACACTGTGAAGATGTGTCATTCAGATTGGTTTAATAAAAAGCTGATTGGCCAGTAGCTAGGCAGGATGGGGGGGGGGGCAAAGGGAACACTGTGAGGAAGAAAGCAGAGTCTCCAGCCAGACTCAGAGGAACCAGGACATGTAGGAGATACGATACGGCAACAAGCCATGAGCCACTTGGCCAGATGTAAACTAGTAAAAATGGGTAAACTTAAGTTATAAGAGCTAATTAGAAACAAGCCTCAGGTATCAGCCAAGCTGTGATAATTAATAATAAGTCTCATCATTTGTCATTATTTGTGAGCTAGTGGCAAAAGGAAAAGTCCACCTACACCTATTTCTAAAATAATTCATCCCCAAAATTTAAAAAAAAAAATGAAAACAAGCTAAAATCTTCAAGTAAAAGGGCTAGGCACTTGGTTCAGTGGTAAAGTATGCATCAGCCTCTTGCAGAGGATAATTGTTCAGTTCCCAGCACCCACATCTGGACGCCCATAATCACCTGCACCTCCAGCTCCCAGGTATGCAGAAATCTTTCTGTATCTCTGGACACAAGAACTTGTGTACACATAGACACATAAATAAAAGTCTTAATAAAAATCCTCAATTAAAAACAGTAAAGATCAGGAACTCAAAAGCTCCAAAAGTTTGAGCAAAATTATCTATCACATAAATCAATAAAACCTTTTCCCTCTGTAATAATTTTTTTACTTATACATGCATTCTCTCTCTTTTCTGTTTCAATTACCTTTGAACTCTAATCCATATAGTAAGATTGAAGACAATGCTTTTCCATAAAAGAGTTGTTAAGCATAAAGATAACTTCAGCACACTCCTTTCAAAAAAAATGAAACCTCTAGTTTACTATTCAATAGCCTACCAGCCTTAAATGGAAAAGACAAATGGAATCTTAAATGTGCTTTTACTCAAACGGTTTTCTTTTGCTCTCAATGCATCAAGACTCCAACTTAAAGCTCGGGGCTCTTTCTAATAGAGAAAGCATATGCACTGCAATAGAAATTATCAACAAATACGGCTTTGAGTTTTTAAACTCATCTGTTCTGTTTCCAAAATGGTTTTTAGATACAAATATCCTAACGGAACTGCTACCAACTTCCCACACTCTGCATAATTAGAATACACCGAGACCTCAACTTCGAGCTCTCGAGAGATTGTCAGAGGGTGAGTAATGAATTATCGGGTAAATAGAAGCAGCCTCGGCTTGTTGCCATGGCGCTTTGACGCCCCTTGGCAGCAATTTGAGAACTTAACAGGAAAGAAGACAAATGAGCTCTGTAGCAAACGCTGCACCGAACACTGTTCCCAACCTCGCTCCACCGAGTCCACAGAGACCTGAGAGTGAATGCTTCTGAGGCACATCCGTAAGGGGACTTTGTAAGTGCCAGACAGGCTCTTCCACAGTGATCAATGAGCAGTGAAATCTGCCGGAAAGGCTAATCAGAAAATGGTGTTTTCTTCTGTGCTGTGATAGCCATCTCCATGTTGATATAATTGCATGGTCTTAGAAAAAAGCAACCATCTCAGTCGTTTTGACTGTTCTTCCCAAATATTTAATAATAAGTGGAATTATGTAGCTGGCAAGGCTTCTATTAACCAGTTCACAGGAAATGAGATCTACTGTAATGAATGGGGAAAAATGCTTTAGCTATTAACATCAGCATTCATTATATACAAATGGGCAAAAATGCCAGTGTTTTCTTAAGCTGCGCGCGCGCGCGCGCGCGCACACACACACACACACACACACACACACACACACACACAGAGAGAGAGAGAGAGAGAGAGAGAGAGAGAGAGAGAGAGATGCATGTTCACCATGCACTGGTCCATTCTGGTTAACTGCACTAGAACAGGAAAGTATGTCTGCTTCGTTTATTTCCGTACTGGGAGCTCCAAACACAGGATCTGGGACTTGAAAAGAACTAACTGGTTATTTGTGGCAAGACCGGGCCATAAGATGGTGCTTGTGGCTTTATTGGAACCTAGGGTTAATGGTCCCCAGGGCAAGACTGAGGTGAGAGTTTTTTTTTTTCTTCTTTTCATTTCAGCCTTCACTTCTCAGTCACTTAGTGATATTTGAAGCAAACTATAACTTTTCTACTTTTTCACTGCAAAAACTTGGTGTATTTTTAAGTCGGCAATAATAGGTTTCATTATGACAGTTTCATGCGTGTACGTATTGGCTATTTTTCTGTTGCTGTGGTAAAACAACATGACCAAGGCAACTTATAGAAAAGAAGAAGAAGAGGAAGAGGAAGAGGAAGAAGAAGAAGAAGAAGAAGAAGAAGAAGAAGAAGAAGAAGAAGAAGAAGAAGAAGAGTATTTGAACTTGTGGCTCCAGAAGGCTAAGATTTCATCGTGGTTGTCGCTTTGCACTCTGCCAGTACCTCAAGTCCTATTAGTGACATTAAGTGACAGAGGGCCTGCAACTTGACTGACAAAGAACAAACTGTTGTACTGGGCCTACAGTAAACTACAAGTCCTCATCAACGCAATGAACATAGCTTAAGGAATATTTCAAGTTAAACTAGATTTAAGTGTTTGATGACTTGGAAGACAGGGGACGTTTTTAATTAGTGAACTGAAACTATTAAGTTTATCAACAGACCACTCCTTTGTTACTGCTGCAGTTACCCGTGATGGTGCTTTAAATACTTAAAGCTAAGTTGGGTGTCATGGCTCCTACTGAAATTGTGGAATTTTTCCCTTCAGAGACCTTAACGAGGTGGTAAGAAAACAAAATGAAGTTTCCATTGGGGGAATTAAAAAGCCTGTTATAACAGGGAATCATGGCAGCAGGGTATGGTGGCAGGAATGGCTTGGAGCTCACATTTTGAACTATAAACAGGAAATTGAGAGCACTGGTAGGAAACGGCGTGAGTCCTCTAACTCTCACAGTCCACCTCTAGTGATATGTACTTCCTCTATGGAGATCACATCTCCTAGGCCCCTTGAACTGTGCCACCAGCTGGAACCAACTCTTCAAACACCTGAGCCTATGGGGGACATTCTTGCCCCGGCCAGCAGGGCAGCAACGAGGGCCTGAACTCAAAGGACCTGGAATGAAAGACGGAAGACACTAGAAAAGGACAGCAAGACAGGAATTCTGATCCAGCTGCCAAATTTTATTTTTCTCAAGCACCCTATACAGTGGTTAGGGCAGGGAGCTAGGTAGGGCGGGGATTCAGAAGGGAGGGGTTGTTGCCTGGTAACCTGACCATAGAATGTTCAGGTCAATGAAGGTGAGCAGGATATCAGCTAAAGGGGATACAGGTGGAGATAAGCAGGATGTTGCCATGGTGAAAAGGTCACAGGAGGAGGAGGGGTTGCTGAATAACCTAACTGCATTCCTATAAGCCCAAATTCTACTTATCAGGAAGTTGGGAAGGGACTGAAGGTAACTGTTCTTCTAACACAATGGGCTTTTCTTTAAGAGAAGATCGGCAATCTTTATAAGAAGTCTTACACAACGATCGCTCCCAGCACATTCTCATCCAAACCACCCCAGCATATGTCAAAATACTTTGTTTGTATTCATCTGCTCAGTTCTGCACTCTTGGCAGCCACAGCAGCTCCTCCCCTGGAGTTGCCAGTAGCCCAAGACCCCATCTAACATGCTCAGCTTTTGACCATACTTGGGCACAAACACGGCTTGTGGAGGGTACATCATCACCCCTGGCCTACAGAGTAAATACGCTCCCTGCTTTAGTTTGAGAGGGTGACGTCTGCTTCTTCTCCTGCCTTCATCTCTGGGGCTGGAGAACTCACCGTGAGATGCTCTGCTCAAATAAACCTGTTCTTTTTCAATTAGGTTTGATCTAGCTTACTTGCATCAGCCGAGAAACCTGTAATCACATTACAGAAAACCTATCACCCAGGACTTGGGAGGCAGAGGCAGAGACATTTGTGAATTCCAGACCAAAGTCTATATAGCAAGTTCCACACCAACCAGAGCTACATAGTGAGATCCTGTCTCAAAACAAAACAGAATACAATTAAGGTTAGACAAGAGTAGAGGGTGGGACCTGATTCTGATGCATGGCCTTTGAGTAGAAGCGAAAGTTTCACAACCCAGCTTATATGACCCAAGGATCTAAGGTACCAGATATGCAGGCTCATCAAGGTCCAGCCTGAGACAGTAGCTCCTGGGTAGTAACTTACTTTTAACATCCGTTAAAAGTGAAAGACTCAGAACTCCATGGGAGCAATCACAGTAGAAGAGGGCTTTGTTGCTATCAAGTATTATTAAAGAACAGTGAAAAAATGAGGGAAAATGAACAATTAAAGAAAAGTGAGAGGGAATTGATTCTAAGGGGGGGGGAGAAGCCACTGGATTCCTTTGTTTAGGAATTTTATAGGCCAATGGCAGAAGCTAGACAAAGGTTGAGGTAACCTCTATTGACATTGGTTCATTCTCTGGGCTATCAAGGACTGAGTCAATGGAGACCCTACACACTCTACATCTCCCTGGTTCATCCAGGGATATGATCATGCACTGTTCATGTACTACCCATCAGTTAGGTGGTTGAGGCCTCCCTGATTCCTTCCCTAGCAACCGCCTTTGATTGTCGGCTAGCTGTTAGTCATTTGACTGGTGTTCCCTAACTTCCGACCTTGCAGGTGTCTCAAGAGTAGTGAATTATACTAAGCTCTAGCTTATCTCACATTTACATGATCAGCTTGTAGCTTTACCAAGCAGAGGATTAACTCCACCACAGCCACCAGGATATAGCTATAATGTTTCTTGGTTACTTTACATTTAGTTTTTTTGTCTATATTGGTAGTTTGGGGGTCTATTTCTTGAAGCAGGTGCATTAGCAGGCATTCTTTGGGCCACCAACCAGCTCCCAAATCATGACATGGAGACTTAATATTATGAATGTTTGGCCTTAACTTAAGCTTGTCCCAGTAGCCCCTAGAATTTAAATTAACCTGCTTGTCTTCATCTCTGTTTTGCCTCAGGGCTTTTTTATTTTTATTTTTTTTCTTTTATTGCAGCTGCCTGGCTGGCTGGCCCCAGGCATGTCCTTCCTATTCTCCCTCATTCTCTCCTTCTCTCCTCTTACTTATTCTCTCTGCCCACCAGTCCTGCCTATCGCTCTACTGCCTGGCTATTGGCCATTCACCTTTTCATTAGGCCTTAGGCAGACAAAGCAATACATCTTTACACCATTAAACAAACACAGTACAAACAAATGTAACACATCTTTGCCTAGTTAAAGTAACATTTTGCAACACATGCAGGCTTGCTAGAAGCTATTCTTACTTACAATTCAGTCTGTTACAAATAGCTGTATCAGAAGCAAAAATATATGAAAGAACAATAGAGCCTCCAGGGTTTGGGAGAGCCAGCTGCCTGCTTTCAGTGGCCAGAGTCTTGTCCCTTCTCTTCCATGCCCAGTTGACCATCTCACACTCAGCTGCATGTCTTTTTATTCATCTTTTTCCATGGCCCGGACTCTGTAGTTTTAATCTTTAATCTTTCAACTCTGGTGTCTGTTCTCCCCAAAACAAATGTGAGCAACTTGAAGTTACTAACAATGGGCCCTTTCCCCTCACTGGGTGCCTCATTTCTCCAGGGAGAGTCCTTACAAGAGAAAGAAGCAAGACTCTCTCTCTCTCTCTCTCTCTCTCTCTCTCTCTCTCTCTCTCTCTCTCCCTGTTCCTGAACACACACACACACACACACACACACACACACACACACAAAACACCCCAACCACCACATACATCAAAGGAAAGATTGTACTATAGGACAGAAAGCAAGGAAGTCTCCTTATGAGAAACCCTAAATCAGTCTTGCAGGTACATGGAGCTTGGACTACCAACCTCCAGAGCTGTTAGAAAATAACTGTTTTGTACACAACCCAGACACCAAGTCTTTAATTTATCATGTCAGCTGAGAAGACTGAAATGCTATTTGTTAAGCACTCTGCTACATAATAAGGGTACAGACTGAGTAAAACAGGCTTTTTCTCTATTGATTAATGGGGCAAAGGAAGGAGACGAAAGGAGGTAGGAGAAATGATACTAAGCCGAGTGAGGAAGAGACCATGGTAGCCTTAGGGAGGGGACCTTGACACTGACTGAAATTTTTAATGTTGAGTCTTTTAGAAAACAGTTTAGGAAAGAAGGAAAAAAATAGAGTAGTTTTTAATTAAGACAGAAAAAAATGCAAGTACAGGCAAGGATGTGTGTAATTGCATTTGTATTTAGAAAGTATAAAAGCAATCTATTCAGATTAGAACACAGGTAGTAAAGAGAGATGCAGGAATGCACTGAGGCAGAGAAAGGCCATCAATCAGCCAGCTTTATCAGATCCGACTCTAGCACGAAAATCCCCGGAGATAAATGACAAATGGCAGGGACATCCACAGACATTTCCCTAGATCACCAGTTATTAAACATAAGGAAATAAAGCCTTCATAAAAGGGATGCATTACGTATCGATTGGGATACAGTAAGACTTGAGTTCTTGTAATAAAATATAAAGTTTAACATACATTTAAGGACAAATACATATTACAGAAAACTCCATCCCATTCATAAGTAAGGATGCTGAGTCAGTTCATTTAATGAGGGTAACTTTGGAAGCAGAGTCAAAAGGTCTGTCTGAGAAGACAGAAGTTATAGCATGAATAAATTCGGTGTCTTTTCCTTAGATTTTCCAGTGTTCTCTGGAATGGTTGACTGACATTTGCTTACACACACAGTTGCTCCATTGGAAAGATATTTAAGAAGATGATTCCATTTAAGGCAAAAAAAAAATGGATGGCTCATCAATAATTAAATCAATACTATTTATTATTCTCTCACTTAAATGCCCCACAGTGGTTTGTCTAGAATGGTTTCAGTTATAACTGTACCAGCAGAGAAGTGGATAGAGGATACATTTCTATTAAGTCACAAACAAATATAGTTTCAGAGAAATAATCTTATTCACAAAACCAGTCTGAGATGGTTTGGTTCCTGTCTTTTCCATTGCTGTAATAAAATACCATGACTGAGATTACTTAGAGAAGAAATGTTTATTTGGGTTTACAGTTCTACAGGATACAGTCCATGACCATCACAGGGATGTGGCAGGCATGCCAGATGGATCAGAAATTGAGAGCTTACATCCTGGACCACAAGCAAGAAACAGAGAGAAAACCCTGGAGATGGCAAGAGTCTTTGAAATTCTCAGTCACCTCCAGTGATGTACTTCCTCCAAAAAGGCAACAAACTCCCCCAAACCTTCCCAAACAGCACCACCAATTGTGACCAAGTCACCAATTGTGACCAAGTATTCAAACACATGAGCCTATGGGGAGACATTCTCATTCAAGAACATATATGTGGGGACAAACATATTATGAACTAGGATTCTTGGGTATGCTGAGCTTGCTGTAACACACAATAATGTTTATATTGTGTTGTTCTGACCATCATATCCTGCCATCCACCTTAACTTCTTCAGGAAGCCCAACTCCCTTCTCATATTACCATTCACTAGATGTTGCTGAATATTTAACTGTGCAAGGATGTGTTGCATTTGTTTATGTTGTGGAATATTTGTTTAACTATGTAAAGATGTGCTGTATTTATCATGTTGTGGAATATTTGTTTAACTATGTAAAAATGTGTTGCATTTGTTTAATTATGTAAAGATGCGTTGTTGTTTTACCTTGCCTGCTTAAGGCACCTGATTGGTCAAATAAAAAGCTGAATGACCAATAGTGAGGGAGGAGGTATAGGCATGACTTTTGGACAGGGAGAGTAAATAGGAGAAGGAATTTAGGATTGGAAGAAGAAAGAAAAATAGATGTCAGGAAGACACCAGGGGTCAGGCAACCAGATAATGAGGAAGCAGAAAAGTAGGACATACGGAATGAAAGAAAGGTAAAAAGGACCACAGGTAAAATGTAGATGAATACAAATAGTTTAAATGAAGTTAAAAGAGCCAGTGGGACAAGCCTAAGCTAAGGCTGAACATTCATAATAACAAGTCGCCATGTCTTTATTTGGGAGCTGGTTGGTGGCCCAAAGGAAATGCCAATCGCAATAGGATGCTCAGAACTTTGTGTATTATCTTTTATATACAGACTGGCAATGAATCTACTTCTAAAATATACCAGGAACTCGTTAGCATCACCTCAGCCCAGAGATAGTCTCCTCTTAGCTAGAGTGTTTTAATCCTCAGAGTGTCTCTGTACCTTCACCCCAAATCGTTCTCCAAAGAAGAAACAATGCACTTATCTTTAACAGCTAGATTTCTATATCCATACTAAAAGTGATTGTGCAATCATTTGTATTTGTGGTTTACAAGTTTGGATACATTGTCCATTTTACATAATGATGCTCTGTGAACTTTAAGTGTATCTTTTAGTGTGTGGTGGTTTTTTTTTTTTTTTTTTTTTGAGAGCTTACTTTTAAGTATAACTTTAGAATCAAATTACCAAGTATTAAAGAATTATACCTTCAATTTGGCTTTGAAAACTGAGCCATGCAATGACTCAGAGTGAGTCAGTTCTCTGAGAACATGATGTCATTGACTTTTCCATCATAACTTTGTTTATCGAATGAATTAGCAATCCTCACTATTATCAAGCCTCGAATTTTATTCAGAAAGGAAGTCCAGAGTCAGCTCTACTCTCTACACTGGAGCCCACTGAAGTTCTAGCTTTATGCTTTTGGCAAAACACACATTACTAAAATGAATCATCCAAAGAACACGTGACAGTTTTCAACTGCCAGTGGATTATAGGGCATGTAACATCATATCATCATGGAGGACCAACTGTCTTGCAGTAAGTACACCATATGTGATTCTCATTCTTACAGATCACTAGTCCTAGAATACAAAAGGAATAAAGCTAGGCAGGACATGCCCATGATGGTCTAGAGACTCAGGAGATAGCCCTAAAGAGATCTTTGAACTTTCCCAAGAGTAGACCGAACATACCAAAAATGCTAGTCTCCATTTACACATGTGGTGAAACCATCTAAAGCAGGGTTTACACATGAGGCTCTATCAAGAGGGAATTAAAAGACTGAAAATGATTGACCTAAAAGTAAAGGAGGCATTAAAAGTACCACCAGGCATGGTAGTTTATGACTATAATCCCAACCCTTGTAAGACTGAGGCAAGGAGATTACTGTTGGATTCCAGGCCAATCGAAACTAGACAGTGAGTTCCCACGCAGCCTGAGCTATAGCTTGAGAGTCTGTCTCAAGTACCAAAAACAAAAAAAGCAAGCAAAACTCTGTAACACCCATGGAGAAGTCACCTGCTTTATTGCATACATGACAATTTTTACAAGAGTATAAGTTAGGTATCATTGTACAAACTTGGAAGACAAGGTATTTACGTTTAAATGTCCCTCTGCTAACATATATTCAATGTGTAAGAGTTTCAAATGTTACTGATGTCAGTATCTGAGATTCACAAACAAGAAAGTGCAGAGAGTTACTCTTCTGAGACACTCACCAACTGATCACCAACTGATCACCCAGGCGCCATGATGTGATTTCTTTGTTCTATGTATAAGACTGAAATACTAGTGGCTGTGCTTCAGAAAACGTTGTTTGAGGCAATCACCATAGGAAATGCTGTCAAGATTCATAATTGCACAAATCTGTAAGGTCTTGCACTTCTGATCACAAGTTACACTGCTGTCATAACTCACAAAATAATAATGGTAGTATTTCAGGAACTGCTTGCTGTCTATGGCAGCAAATTGTTTAGCCAATCCATGTAAGCTCCTAGGCTGCAGATCAGCAATGCCATAGGTCTGAGTCAGTATGTACTCCAGTGTCCAATTGGATTCTCCTTTTAGATTTGCTTCTGTTAAGTTCAAATAATACTGTAACATGTCCTATATTAGAGATAATAACAAACCCAGTTTAGAGTGGTTTAAATTATGGTCCAAATACATTTCTATAAGAACTTCACTTCATCTGGGCAATGGAGACACATGTCTTTTATCCCAACACTTGGGAGGCAGAAGCAGGTGGAGCTCTGAAAGTTCAAGGCCAGCCTAAACTAGGAAACAGCCAAGGCTACACAAAGAGAAACCCTGTCTCAAAAAACAAATACACAAACAAATGAAAAACCAACAAAAAAATTATACATACATATATATATATATACACAAAAAAAAGTTCTCAATACCTGTATCACTTTAAAAAATGAGAGAATATAATAGTACATCATCCAAATATAAAGTTCGATGTAAAAAATAAAGCACCATAAATTCTCACAGCTTAGAGACGCCCACTAGCAGCTGATAGAAATCAGCTGGTGTTGGAGACAGCTGAGCCAGCCCATGACCTCTGCCTGAGGTTCTCAGCTAGGCCGAGATGTCAGTTTGGTAGTTCGAAATTGTGATGTGTGAGTTTCTCTGGGATTAATGGAGTGCATCAGCACCAGCAAGTAAGAGGGTTAGCCCTTTCATATCAAACTGTTCCAGAGAGCCACAAATGAGCGCCAGAGAATTTCTGAGACAAAAAATATCAATGTTCAATTTGAGTTTTTCCTTGAAAAACAACTTTCCCAAACCTTTACTAAGCACTTAGTATGAGTATTTATTATTCTGCAGTCAAATGCTCTACCACTGAGCTATACCCCCGAGTATTTATTATTCTGAATGCTTCCTTTTCATGGAAGCATCTTAGGAACTCATGATATAGAGTCATATCTGTGTCCATGTGGCACATATAGGTATGTGCAGTGTATGTTTATGCATTTTCTGTGTGTGAACATGCACATAGAGGTTTTAGCGCTGCAGGCCAGAGGTCAACATGAGTAGCTTCCTCAATTGCTCTCCATCTTATCTCTGAGACAGGGTCTCTTCACTGAACCTGGAGATCTCTCTATCAGCTAGAATGGATGGTACCAAGCTCCAGGGATCCTCTTGTCTTCACAATACTCACTGAGGATACTGATGTGCAGAACCATGCCTGGCATTTTGTGACCACTGGGTTTTTGAACTTTGGTCCTGAAGGCTACATAGCAAACACTTTACCATCAGAGTGATCTCCTGAGCCTCCACAGTCCTATGTTAATCCCCATTTTAAAGAAGAACAGATTAGAACACAGAGAAGCTTGGAAAACAGCTAAAGACAGAGCATAGTGTCTAAATAATTCTGTTTGGAAGGAGAATAATTAATGTTTATTCTTAGGGAGGACAATAGTATGTATCAAATAAGGCTACATCCTGAAAAAGTGCCAAGATCAGGGCTTGGGATGTAGCTCAGTTTTTAAAGTGTCTGCCTGCCTCACATACGCAAGTCCTCAGCACCCGATAACCCTGGGTACGGGAGCTCACCCCCAGAATCCCAGCTCTTGGTAGATAGAGGCGAGAGGATCGGAAGTCTCTAGAATAGAGCACATTTAGGCCAGCTTGAGCTACATGAGACCTAGTCTTAAACATATAAAAAGGGTCACGAAGCCCTTAAAGGGATGGAAACCACAAGCAAACCTACCCACCCACAGAGATGACAATAGAAATAACATCTTTAAATAAGGACACCGTGGGATATCAATATCAAGTGCATTTCTCAGCAAGTGCATCGCTGAGAATGAATGAAAACTCCAAAGACATATGTAAATGTTCACATATGAGGTCAACCAAACTGCTCAACTTACCAGCAATGTATAATCACCAGGTTTGTACTGAAATAGTCGGACACCAGGATTGTTTGTCTCTTTTTCTAAAATTCCTCTCACTGGTGTAACAGCAGGTGCCACAAATGCAGAATTTACTGGGCTTCCTGAACCAAAAAAAAAAAAAAGTCAGGAATATTATAACACTTTAACCTTAAAAGTATGACCAAGTTAAGAGACCAAGAGACAAATATTATGTGGTCATTGATTAATCCTCCAATTATAATTACCTCAAAGCAGTTAGTGTTGCTTTTGAGAAAATAGGGGTATTTACTACCAAAACCAAAGAGCTATTACTGATTTTGTTAAGCAGATTAATGTTATTATGGTTACATAAATCACCTATATTCCCTAACAATGAATATAGAATTACACAGATCTCTAACTGACTGTATGTTTAAAAGTTACTTTTAAACACTTCGGATAAGTAGATGGCAAATAGATGACAGATAGTTGAAAGATTAGTTATAGATTAGACAGATGATAGATATACATAGATCGCAGATAAATGAGATATAAATGATTGATGGAGACATGGATGACAGAAGACAGATAGGTGATAGATTTTAGAATGATAGACAGATGATAGTGGTGATGAAGAGATGATAGAGAATGAATAGATGATAAATAAATACAGCATGATCTTGATCCACATTTAATACAAATGATGAATAAACAGGGACATTAATCATATTCCAAACCTTTATATGCATTTGAAATTTTTTCACAAAGAAAAACAAATTTGTCAATACTTGAACACGCACAAGCAAAAAAACAAAAAAACCTGACCATTTTTTAATCATGCGTAAAGCAAACTTTCAATAATTATATAATAATTTGATTAGCATAAGACTTTACTAATCCCAGCATTTGGGAGACAGAGGCAGGTAGATAAAAATCTGAGGCCAGCCTGGTTTACATACTGAGCCTCAGCCCAGTCACCCAGTCACAGCTACATAGTGAGATTCTGTTTCAAAAAAAAAAAAAAACGTAAAAATCAAGAACCATAAACCAATAAACCAATGTCATGGTTCATGGTTGGTTATGGTAGTGCACACCTTTGATCCAGCACTGGGATAAACAGATGCAGGCCGAACTTGTGTGAGTTTGAGGACAGCCTGGTCTACATAGTGAGTTCCAGGACAGCCAGGGCTCCACAGTCAATATCTCAATCTCTCTCTCTTTCTGTCTCTCTCTCTCTCTCTCAAAAATGTCATATGATGATCTTAAAAAATCAAACTTTAAAGTAGTCATTGTTATAGGATAATTTGTTGTAGATGAGAGACAAACATTTGAAAAATATTATGAAAATATTGAAGAAAATGCACCTTGTTTCCCTTTTGTCTACATAAAACCAAACCCTTACTGTGTCTTGCTATAACTTCTCCTAGTTTTCCTTTCCTTTATTGTGAGTGACTGACAAAAACAAGTAAGAACATGCTGAATATTTTAAGGCATTCTGTGAATTGTGATCTGTGCTTTAAATTTTGAGAAAAACAAAGTCTTATAAAGAGAAATACAAACAGTATTACTTCTCCAAACTCAAGTGTCTAACAAAAACTTGGGGTGAGCTAAGGGTTTCGGAGGCTTCTGTGTGGTTACCAAACAAACAATACTGGCCCTGCACAGCTGACCAGAACGCATGATGAAGAACTCTAGTCACATGTCTAATCCTATGATTTGTGCTCTCAGCATATAACCGTTCAAGATAAACAAGAAAAAGCAAGGAACTTGGCTTTTGGACGAAGCTTGAAATGCCCTGGGCAGTAAGTACACTGGGCAGTCACAGCTATGGTCCAGCAAGGAGGACTACGACCAGCACCCAGGTCACACTCATTACCTTGTCTGTCGGAAAGAACCATAAGGCTGTCCCTGTGGGTGTGGCCGTAGAACTGTCCTGCAATGACAGGGCTGTATTTTCTGAAAATGTCCACCAGTTTCTCATTATAGTAGCGCCTCACTGCTGGGGTACCAGTCGCATAAGGAAGATAGCCCACTGGAATGTGTGCTATGATGTATACCTGAAAGGAGAATACAAGAAGGCATATAACAGCTTGTTGGCACATTTATCATTACTAAACAGCAGAGGCATACCCATGACAGAACATACATTAACTAAAATTCAGAAGGCAAATACACTTTGTCTCCTGTTTCTGAGAAGGGAACAAGCTGCAATTATGCAACACTGCATTATGGCGTTGGTCTTGTGTGGACCGTACTGTGGGACGGAACAAGAATATTGACCTGAGTCATCTTTGTGTTTAAATCTTGAATTTTTAAGACTTGTATTAATTCCTGATTCTGCCCCAAGCTCAATGAACAAATTAATCCTTCTGTTAGTCCTCTGCCAATTCCAGTCTATGGCATCTACCTTCTCCTTATTTTGCAGAGAGCTGTTGAGTGTATTTTCCAGCCATTCAAATTGATTTGCTGGGTCTGTCTTGTTCAGTGTCATGATATTTGGGCCATAGTACAGGTTCGTGTTTAGGCTAATGATCCTCAGGTCTGGATGATTTGCAACTTTCTGGGAGTAAAAGCCACCTGTAAAAACAAATGTAAAACACGCATTAGGAACACGAACACACAGACGTGCAGATAGTGGGCAAGTGAACTCTTAATGTTCACAACGCAGACTGGCACTCTCACTGGGTATGAATCTAAGTTAACATTAACCATAAAGTTACCAGGTGTCACGTCCAATGTGAAAGACTATGAGGGAAAAATAGCTGCATCCAATATGCATGTTGGGGCAGTGGGAAATGAAATTGAACTTTTAAAACATAGTAATTTATATTACAGTAAACCACAAATCCTCAAAATGCAGAGTTGTGGAATCACATACCAGCTGTTACGTCTACAACACAGCTCCTGCACCTAAGTTTCAGGGATCGCTATGGAAGACAGGGAAGAGAGATTGTAAGAACCAGAGGGCTGGGGAGCTCACTGTGAGACTGTGTGTCCTAAATGTCAGAGAAGCTACACACATGAAGTCTCACCAATATGGCTGCCTGAATATGATCTGAACAAGGACACTACCAGTAGACATGCTAACATAGAAGGGGAAAAGCTCACAAGGCATCAACCTAAGACACAGAACTATAGGAAACTAAAGAATAAGAAAATGGGGGAAATAAGTCTTCCAGGCAGGAGACACCAAATGGCTATCCAATACCAAGTGGTCAGCCCTGGAAACACAGACACATATGTAACAGACTGAGAAGCTTGCATTTATGTATCTAGAAGGCTATATTTCAACCTGTCCATCCATCTATCATCTATCTATCCACATGAGCGACAACAAAGAAAAAGCATGCATATATTGAGAAAGCAAGAGGAGAGTGATATGGGACAGAATCAGAGGGAGGAAATGGAAAGGACAAATTATTCAATTATATTTTAATGTCAAAAAATAAAAAACAGCAATTTATGCACTAGCTCCTAGCTTTAAATAATCTTAAGTCCCAGGACTTAAGATGAGAGATATGAAATATAAAATCTAAAGAATGGTAATGCACAGGACCCTGCTAGATACACCCAGACAATGAACACATCAGACCCCACATGGTCCAACCCTGAACCGGTAGAGACAGACACCAGAGGATCTGTCATACTGGAACATTCAGAGTGAGGCCCTCTATTCCTGTGCCTAATTTCTTCGTCTTGTGCCCACTCACCAAGCATCTATTTCCACAGCTTTCAGTCATGACTGATCACACACAAGCTCTTAACTTCCATTTTCACCCCTACAGTCACAACGTGTTATGATTTTCCACACAGTAATAGAGGCTAGAGGCCATCCTCTCTAGCATCATTCCTCGGATGCTATATATCTTGCTTATTGGGACAGGGACTCTCATTGACCTGGACTTTATCAGGCTAGGCTAAAGAAACACAGAGTCCCAAAGATCTACCCGTGCCCACCTCCCAAGAAGTGGAAAAAAAAAACTGATTAATATTTACAACATACAATAGCAAGGGGTAGACATTCTGCTATAGTTTAGATTTGAAATGTTCCCAAAGACCCATGTGTGTTTACAGTTGGTTCCGGATGATAGCCTTATTTAAAGGTTACTAAATCACCAGGGGGCGTGAGACTCATCTTCTTGATGAGCTAAATAGTGTACTGGAGGTAGGGCCTAGTCAACCACCGGCAGTAGAACACAGGGGGAATGTCTTCAAATGGTATGTCTTGTGTCTGCTGGCATGGACTCATGTGCTCTCGCTTTCTTTATCCCTCCCTCCGTTCTTCCTCCCCTCCCTATCTCTTTTCTCCATCCTTCCCTTCCTCCTTCCTTCCCTCTCTAGCTCTCTCTTACCTCCCTACCTCCTTTGCTGGTTGCCATGAAGTAAGAACCTATTCCCTACCATACTCATCTTCCATGATGTCTTGGCCTCATCAGGGGCCTGAAACATTGGGGCTAGAAGACTATGAACGAATGGACCTTTGGAAGCAGAAACTCAAATGAATCTTCCTCCCTTCAGTTGTTGATCCCAGGCATTTCTTCACAGTGTTGAAGTCCGTACTAAACACACACTACTATTCCAAAAGTGAGGAATGGGAAAATAATAAGGCAGGCTCAGACAAAAGCAAGATGGCATCCAGCAAGATAAACATTATCTTAACTCTTAACTCTATGGCTGACAACTACTGTCCATGGAAGTGGGAAATCAGCTTCCATTGGGCAGCCCTATGGCCTTCCTGACCACGTGTCACATGCCCTTTCCTGGGCTGACTCTGCTTGCATTTACATCTACCCTTAGGTGATGTTGCAAATTCCTGGCATCTTTAACTTGTATGGTCCACACACAGCTTCACTCTTCAGCTTCACCTATCATCTTCTCAAGGGCTGCCCAAGGACGGGGGAGGAGAGACGACTACACTCAGGGAAGAGCTCACCATGTATTCTTTATGCTACTTTTCTATACACTTCGAGGCCCATCTGGAAACCTCAGTTACTCTCACTTTACCAGATGTTTCCTCATAACATCATGCTTTTGAGGTAAAATTATCTGTTCTTTCTTCAATCCATTTTCCAATTAAAAACATATACTTTTGTTTATATTCCCATTCAAAATTCAGCTTTTTCTTCAAGTGGAACATCTTGGTTAAGGATGGGTCAGAGAGGCAAAGAGCTCTCACATGAGATAAACGGGTTCCAATGTGTCCTAGGGCCACACTGCTCTTTACTGTCTTTCAACAAACTGGCTACAAAGACCCTCTAGAATTGGAAGACACAAACAAACATTAAAGATTTAAGTCTAAACAAGTAATTAAAAAGGGAAGCAAAATAGTGTTTCACTAACCTTTCCTCAAAGTGCTAATGGCTTCTCTATCCAGCCACTGTTTCCAGAGGTCAGCCACAGCACTGTAGACCTCACTGGTGGCTATTGGCAGCTGATCCTGGTCACAACGAAGAAAATTCGCAATTGAAACTTTAAAGATATTTGGATTAATTGGAATATTGCTTGAATGCTGACTATGTTCGTCATCTGTAGACACTAATTTTTAGTCTTTTAGGAATTCATATAACCTAGCTGAAAGAGGGTAGACAAAGGCTGATACACTAATTGTAGGACATGTTGCCCAGTGCTACCATAGAAATCCTAGAAAACAAAACAAGAACGTTACGTCAGGCAAGGAGTAAGGCAGCATTTAAAGTAGGAATTGCACAACAATTTCAAGTCAGCATTAGAGCAAAATAAATGGCCCAGACATAAACCTGGCAGTACAGAGGTGTGTGCTATGTGCAGAGAGAAGCTCGTGCTTAGGGCCTGGATGGATGATGAGATAAAGAAGTATGTTCCTGAAACAACAACACAAGTTAGAGCCTGAACATGCAGGATTGGTGTTGCATGCTGTTAAAGAAAACTTGATGACGGAAGATTTTAATGAAGTCTTTTAGAATGCTATTACAAAGCTACACAATCCCTTCAAGACTCAGGTTTGCACTGGCCTTTTTGTGGTAAGCAAAGCTGTGACAACATATTGTGATTAAAACAAAAAAATTAAGAACATGTATTGCAGAGGACTGAGTTTGGTTCCCAGCAGCCATGTGACTTACACTGCCTCTAACTCCAATCCCAAAGGTTCTGATGTCTCCGGCCTCTTAGGATATCCACATTCATGTGTGTGTGTGCGCGCGCGCGCACACACACACACACACACACACACAAGAGAAACAGAAAGAGTTAAAAATAAGATCGTTTCCTTTTGGGCTGAGACATGACTACCATAGACAATTGAGCTATAATAGGAAGGGATCTTACTGATGAGGTTGGCAGCACCTGTCTTACCAGTGTAGAAGTAAATAGAAACCATGGTCCATACTGCCTACTTGAGCAGTAATGGGAAAGAATTCCAGGGCAAGTAATCTGCTTCTGATGGTCAGGCAAGGTAGTTGCCCATCTCTGTATGTTTATAGAGTTACCCTGCAGGTTTAAAGGCTTTTACTGGAGAACATCAACTCAAATTTTACACTAGTACCCTTTCAAATTATATCCCAGATAGCAGTCTTTGGGGGAATTTCTTCTGAAATGTTCATGTAATATTTGATATATCTAAAGTAGCATTTGATGTATCTAATGAGTGTGAGGGAGCACAAGAGGCGTTGGAAGGGAAAGAAGAAAGGATGAAAATTATATAAACTCAGTACTCATGTACGAAACTGTCAAAAACACGTTTCTACATTAAGAAAAGATCATGTGGGCATGGAGTGCAAACCTTTAATCCCAGCATTAGGGAAGCTGAAGCAGAAAGAAAAGAAGTAATAGAAACGCGCACACACACACACACACACACACACACACACACACACACACACACGGTAGGAACTGGAAATTAAGTACAACAGGAAAACACATGCTAGTTTGTGGAAGACCCTGGGTTAGCATGCAGGAGACCCTGGGTGAGTATGTGAGAA
Organism: Phodopus roborovskii; assembly: GCF_943737965.1. NCBI lineage: Eukaryota > Metazoa > Chordata > Mammalia > Rodentia > Cricetidae > Phodopus > Phodopus roborovskii. Next base: position 14,290,634 of record NW_026125397.1, read on the forward strand.
ACCCTGGATTCAATTGCCATCAGTAAAACCCATAATCTAGAAACAGGAAAAAAAAAAATGTAATTTATATATGCAGACCAACTTCCCTGCAGATAGAACAATTTATAGAAGTTAGTATTTATATCTTTGACTTGCTTTAAGATTTGCTTGAACAAAAACAAAGATAAAGATAAAATTTAAAAATCTCAAATCCAAAAAGAACTCATCTGGGGTATGATTTAATAACTACAACGTCACTTACTGAGGGCTTATGAGGTGCCAGGAAATATGTTACGTTCTTTTCATATATTATCACTGGTTTGCACATAAGCTTTGCAAGGCAAATACCGTCACTCTTGTTTATAAATGAGTGACCTGTGGAGGAAAGACATGTGAATTATCCAAAGCCGAGTAAGGTTTTTGATCAGGAGAGAATAGAACTACCAATTCTCGTAAGCAAATCTCTGTACAAATTGGTATTTTTTGGTTGTGTTGTTGTTGTTGTTCATTTTTTATTTTGAGACAGGGTTTCTCTGTGTAGCCTTGGATATCCTGGGACTCACTCTGTAGATCACGTTGGCCTCGAACTCACAGAAAAAAGATCCACCAGTTGCTCTGTCCAAGTGCTGGGATAAAGGTGTGCACCACCACTGTCCAGGTTGGTTTTTACCAGACTGTAACAGAATGCTGTACCATGACTGAGTGTGCACAGGCACCTTAACAAATGGCTTCTGTGAGTGACTAGAGTCAGGTCACATCAAGCAGTTAATATCCTAAAAATAATGTCTTTAATCATATCTGAATCAGATAAGCTGGACTGAAACTCTGGACCTTTGGTTCTTTTAAGAGTCTTTCTACTGATGCCCTCAATAACAATCTACCTTAAATCAGAATGTGCTGGTCTTCATATGTCTACCGGTTTTGGAAACTGCAAATGCTTGTTGATATTAACTTTGCTTGCTAAGCCTATCCTGGAAATGGTAAATAAGAAAACATAGTGAAAGGAGTAGGGAAACTGAAGAAGTTTATAAGAACAACAACAAAAAGGAATAAAAAAAAAATCCACATTCTGTGAAAGTTGTTTCTAAAATGTATCCTTGGCATAATATTTCATAAACTAATTTCTATCCTTTTGAAAACACCCAAAACCTTGATGGCTATCACAGGAGTACTTCCTCGAGACCCATTGTTATCCCCTACCCTTGTCATAATTTTGGCATTATTAAAAAGGAAAGCAGTTCTGAAAGTTGAGGTCAGTTTTACCTGTGGCCAATAATCATGATTGCCCAGTGCAGGAAAAACCTGGAGGTTTGGAAAGAGGTTCTGGACGGTCAATGTCATGTTAGTGATCACCTTGATTACAGTACTTGTTGAGAGTTCAGGTACTGGGACATGAGGTGGGCTATCCCTGAAAAGGAGACAGAAATGTTAAGAATAAATCACTAGATTTATGCATTATAACTTATTGAAGCTATCATTATGCATGTCTAATTCAGAATAAGAAGTTAAAATGAAAAAGAGTAGCCAATGGTGATGGCATACCCTTAGTCCCAGTTATTCAATAGACTGAAGTAAGGGATGGATTGAGCCCAGTATTTCAAAATCAGCTCGAACTACATAGCTGAATATAACCACAAAAGGGGATAGGAGAGTGGAGTGAGATAAATACTCTTCATCTACAGACAATCCTACAAAAGGGGAGGGGTTGATACAGGAAATTCTAGACGATTTGACTGCCTTGCTCAAGATTTATAAGAAATCACAGAATTAGCAAAATGTGGACAAGACCAAAAGCATAGCTTCAAATATCTGTTTTATCAACAAGTAATTATATACATGTGGGCAAGTTGTTTAGAATCTCAGCTCTTCATTTTGTTGCCTCTAACATGGAAATAATATGATCTCAGGACATAAAGATCACTAAGTTGCAGAATAGAAATTAATTAAGGTACTAACTCCACATGAAGTTAACACCTTATAAGGATTATTTCAGGAACTAGAAATACAGTCCTCACCACAGGATTTGAATGGATGGACTTAGTTAATTATCTCATCATAAAATGATGCTTCACAAAATCATCATCACACGTTAACATCTATTATTATCTTTTGTTAATTGTTTAAGCAAAACTTACTATCATATTAATCAATATTACAAGATACTGATGCAAGTGTGTTATTTATGGAATCATCTCTTAGCTAGATAAACACCCACCTCCCACTCCCTCCCTATTTCATGTCCCTCTTCTTCCTTTTTAGCTCACTGAGTCCAGTTTGCACTGCCTAGATACTCATAAGTGTGCGACCATCCACACTCTTTATGACTTTTATGAATTTAGCACTGTAATGAAGAGTACCACACTGTAGGACAATACATAATTAAGAGTTTACATATGTACTTACCCTGTCCATATCATGAAAGATGCTTCTTGTCCTGAATTCTTAATAAAACCAAATGCTGACAAAATAAGTTGATATGGAGAGTCACACATGACATCTCCAAAAGGGCCAGGATTGGAGGCATTTGCACCTTTAGATGAAGCACACACCTTGGTGTGGTCATCTGTAATGTGGTAAGTAGGGTCCAGATGTAAGTCAGTCACATGCCAAAACTGTCCTGTTGGTTAGAAAAGAAATACTGATAAATGTGTGGTTTGAGTAAGATTGACACATCTGCTCCCCTCTCCACAGAAGGAAGCCATCGTAATTTCAGTGTTCTTACACCATGAAGATAAATATAAGTCTCTCCTGTTAGGCGAAGAAGCTTCGAATAACAGAAAAACATACAACTTACACATGTGTAACCAATGAGTTCGGAGACTACTCAAAAAAGACTCTAATAAAGATGAGATTGGACAATAAAATGTTGGTGCCATCTTTCTGAGAGGCCAATGAGATTATATCATATTGTATTATAGCATGTCTTCTTGCAGAATTTGAGATGTGGGAAATTATTTGCTTTGCTCTTGTGGAAAAACAATCACTTAAAAATATTACCTACAGTTCCAAGACAGTAAATGTTTATCTCAGTTAATTTTTATCTAATTTCTCTCAGCCTCATAGAAAAAAAATAAAACGTCAATAGAACATTATGGGAGGCAGTTCTTAAAAGACAATTCTCCTATTGGTCTCAGGGAAAAGCCAAATCTATTTGACAGCAATCCCACTTGGAAATCATGTTGAGAAATATTACTTCATTAAAAAGTTATTAGAGCCAGGCATTGGTGGCTCATGCCTTTAATCCCAGCACTCAGGAGGCAGAAGCAGGTGGATCTCTGAGTTTGAGTTCAGCCTGGTCTACAGAGCTAGTTCCAGGACAGGCTCCAAAGTCTGTCTCAAAAACCCTGTCTCAAAAAACAAAAAACAAAATCCAAACAACAACAACAACAAAACTATTAGAACAAGTCATAACATCTTCCACTATGGATCTGTATTATATGCCAGGAGTGGTTTATATGACAGATGTGGTATTAAGAAATGTATATATGTTAGATCACTTCATTCTCAAAGGGACTCTAATATTGGACTTACCATTTGACTTGTGCTGTGTTGGGTGTGGTTTGAATGAGAAACATCCCCCATAGGCTAGGGTATTTGAATAGTTCGTCCCCAGTTGGCAAAGTTAAGGAACCATTAGGAGGAGTAGCCATGGTGGAGGAAGTGTGTCACAATGGGATGGGCTTTGAGAGTTCACAGCCTCACCCCCCTGTCTGCTTCCCATTTGTGGTTAAAAATGTGACCGCCAAGCTTCCTCATCCAGCTCTGTGTCATGCCTTCCTATCCTGGAACTATAAACCCAAATAAACTCTTCCTGCTAGAAACTGTCTAGATAGTGACATTTTATCACAGTAACAAAAGGTAACTAATACGCTGACTCAAGTAGGAAATTTGCTAAGCATACACAACTTATATGATCCCTCATAAAAGGGACCATATGTGGAAGAGCCCTCAAGTTTCTTGACATATAATTTACATACAAATTCAACCTCTGTGCTGGTTTCTCATATATAATTAACTTCTTCAACACTTGATATTTGTTCAGCTTTACTAGAAAACTTTTGGACAGAAAAACTAAATTTTGGAATCAAAGAAGAGAAAATATTTCCCTTATTTTGTTTTAATTACCATACTTATTTAGTGAGTATATGCTCTGCATGTCTTTTCAGATTGTTCTCCTAAATTGCTCTTCAGAATAGCCTCCTAAATGTGCTATATTAACATATTAAAAGTTTTGAAATCACTCTGATTTCAGTTTGCATCTGAATATACCAGGAGAAACAGCAAAACAATGCAAACTTTTTGATTTATGCAAAAATGACAAAACAGTAAAATTCAATGGGAAACACACAGTGAAAACAGTTATGATGATGCTTTGACTGTTTATTTGACACAATCTAGAATCATTGGGAATTTCAATGAGGTTGAGTTGGGGCAGGCATGCCTGTGAGGAACTCTTGAGCCTTGATGTAGAAAGACCCAGCCCACAGGGAGGGGCACTTGTCTCCAGGCAAGTGATGCCAGATTGTGAAAGTGTGGCAAGAACTGGGCACAGGTAAGCATTCATCATTTATTCTCTGTCTGTTCTTGACGGTGGATGTGAGCAGCTGCCTTGTGTTCCTGCTGTGACTGCCTAGCAACAATGGAGCAATGATTTCATTAGAGCCACAGAAGTGAAATTAAAACGATTGGCTTGGTAAGTGGCAAGGACAAGTTATTGTCTTGGTGGTCAGTTTTTTTCCAGTGTCATCATAATTGTATAATAAGGGTTCACATGTAAGAAACAGAAGGCACAAAATCCAGTTGAAAGTTGATATAAAATAGTATCCATGGTCAATTAATCAGTATTTGAAAACATCAGCCAAGAGTAATTTCTTTCTTTCCACAAAATACCATAAACTTTTTCTTGACTTCTGATATACTCTATCCCAGCACACAAAGCAGAGGAGGCAAATAGATTGGAATTGTCATGCAGGTTGCCCCTCCATCTCATTTTTGTGTAAACCTGTGTTTATATTATTTATAGCATGTAAACATGCAGTTACTACTTATAAAACAGAATGGTGTTTGACAGTAATAGTTTTACTGAAGGATGAGTCAGAACCTCTAGAAGCTTTACATTCTAACCTTAATGAAATTGTGCATGAAGTGTGTGTGTGTGTGTGTGTGTGTGTGTGTGTTGACCGCCTTCCAGCGTAAGTTCTACACCCAGTAATTCAGTCTGGCTGTTGACCTTGGCTGCTTCATGTGTCAGATGGGAATGTAATGGTGTCCTTTAAGATAATAGGTAACTTAGGAGTGGCAGAAAGCAGGTCTCTACAAGGCATATGACACTGAGCAAACTACATTTTTGTTTTGCTATCGTTATTTTATCAAACCTGCCATCTGAAATTGAATTTCCCCATTTGCCTGTAACCCTTCCATCTCATCAAGTACTTACGACAAGTTTAGGACTGCTCTCTAGGCTTTTCACCATTATTGTATGATAGCAGACAGGAAACTGAAGTGCACAGAGATTAAACAGTGTCACATGTCATCAAGAAGAGGGCTGAGACACTGATTCGGGAATCTCACCTCAGAACCCATGTGGCTTTTAACCACCATGCACGGCCTTCCACATACTTAGTCAAAAGGGCTGCCTCAAATGAAAGTAGACAATGGCATCTACATAGAAGGTGTGGGGAAGATTAAAGTAAATGAGAACATGAATGGATTAAGTTTACATAATCCAAAACCTGAAAGGGATTAGGGTTCCATTTCAGAATCCTCTGACAATGCAGTACCTGGTTCACAGAGCCCCAAGAACGGGAATTTGTCTGACAGAGTGGGCCCTTAACAAAGACTCCTTAATTTATAACTAACAACATTTAGGCAAAGGTAAAATTCAGGACGCCCCCCCCCATATCACGTGACTAGACAATGAAAGCTGAGCTAAAACCAGTTTCTCTAGGTGACAACGTGCTGTTTAACACATCACCTTGCTGGATAGAAAAATGAGGGGGTAATGGTTTTACTGAAGGGTGGCTTTGAATGAGTCAGAACTTCTAGAGGCTTTACATTCTAACCTTATGAAATTGTACATAAAGTGTGTGTGTGTGTGTGTGTGTGTGTGTGTGTGTGTGTGTGTGTGTAGACCGTAAACCACCAGTCTGGCCTGTGACACTAAGTATCACACTCAAATCAAATTTTCTAAAGTCCAAAGTTCTTTACCACAATAATTGCTTTCTTAATCTCCAGATAATCTTCGTAAAGATTTCTCAATATATATGTGTTCCCCATATCTAGATAGATAAACACTCAAAATTTATCTGGACAGATGCTCAAACTTTTCAAGAAACAAAGCTTAAGTCAAAGAAAGCTTAATAATTCGTCCCAGCAAACCCAATGAACTGTATTATGGTCAAAAGTATGTAGTTGATTAACTACGTGTTGGCATTGGTATTCCTATTTATAAAGTCAGTTCCTATGAGCTAAATACACCCACAGGTACTAAATTTTTAAAAAAGGAGTCAAACACATTCAGGTAAACAACACCAGCTGGCTGTCCTCTGGTCACCCAGACTTGGCACACAAGAAAACTAGGACTGGAAATTTAAACACAGGTAGGAAACAAGCAGCAGACAGACCAGGGAGAAGTCGTGGGGGAAGTAGAAGGGAGGAAGAGGAAGAGAGGAAGAGGAAGGGAGGAAGAGGAGATCTCAGTGAGTGGAAAACATGTAAAATAAGCCAAGCAGTGTGAAACCAGCAACACATCTGGTCTTTGACTCCAGTTAGGCTCTCTTCCTTCCTGGGGGGGGGGGTGATTCAACCATGTCGCCTCCCTTACCAAAACAGGAAGCTACATGGAGATGTATATCACACACACGCGCGCGCGCGCGCACACACACACACACACACACACACACACACACACACACACACCTTTGTACAGGGGTTTTCAGCAACTAACTCTTTAAAACTAACTCTTTAAAACTGAAAGGTGACTTTGCCTGCGGTGCAGCCTGAGATGTTTTTAGGTCAAAATCCTGAACAGTCACACATTTAAACAGCAGAATGAGAACACAAGTCAACAGCATACATACACACTCTGGGGGGGAAATTCTGTTATGATTGTTATTTGCCAGACATGGCAAACCGGACATATAGTTGTGGCTTGCAAAGACTTGACAACTAAGTTCTGCACACTTCATGCTCAGGCAAACCCCCACCCCACCCCCAGGACATTACTGAAGTCCTATATAGGCCAACAGCTTAGAGGGAACAGAATTTCAGTCCTGAGCACTGAAGGATAGCTATCTCCCCAAATCAAACCAGAACCCTTCTCTTAGCAACCCCAACCCAACCAGAGCAACTACTTTTAAAGGGAAAACACAGAAGGCATCAGACAATCTTACTAAACAATCGGTCTGGAGAGTGATACCCAAACTTGAGAGCGATCAGAAGTGTTAACTGGTCCTGGGCAGCCATCCCCACAGGTCTGGATTCAGACATTTGGAGTGGGGCTGAGCTTAATGCATTTTACCAAGTTTGGAAGCTGCTTTTTGCTGCTGTTTATGCTGGGACGAGGGGACAGAGGGGACAGAGAGGACAGGGGGTGGAGCAAGCACCGGGCTAAGTGTTGAAGAGCAGAACTGTTCACCCTGACTCGAGGACCTAAGTACACCAAGGGATAAAGAAGGGCTCAAGAGTTTTATTGTGAGCTTGGAGGCGACAAGAAGCCAGGAGACCTGGAGAGAAAGAGAACAGAACAGAAGGGCCCAGGTGCGGTGCGGGGACTCTCTCTGTCCCACTGTGTTCTGGGCAAACTGGGTGACTTAGGGAGTACCCATGGCAATTCTTAGCTGCCTTTCCAGCGGGACAGCAGCTTTGGCTTTCCTCCCCCCCCCCCCCCGCAAAACAGCCCAGACCCAGGATGTAAACAAACGCCCTGCAGGCAGCTCAATGCGCTTGGCCACGGGGCGCCCCCACGATGGTCCGGGACTCAGTGACCTTGCTGTGTGGCCTTGGACCACAGTGGCCAGCGTGGCCGCGTCCTGTGCCCAGCCGCCCACGCACCGTCGCAACTTCTCCGGCCCCTTCCACAGTCGCGATCCACTCACCCACTGCTGGAGTGCGACCGGCAGGCGCCAGGGGCACCCCGAGGCCCGGGTGGCAGGGCCAGGCAGCCAGCAGGCAGCAGAGGAAGGTGGCCAGCAACGCCATCGCGAGCAGCGGCCACTGCCCCGAGAGGCTAGGCTAGGAGGCCGCTGGGACCCACAGGTCCTGGGGGTGGGGAGGAGGCCCCAGCCGCTCCGGGTGTAGACGCCCAGATCACGTGCAAGGACAGATTTCCCCAGAGCATGAGTCCTCCTGACCTTCTGGGCTCTGGTTTTATTTTAATACGCTTCCTTATTTCCTAGATTAGTGGGAAGGAATGTTCTATTGCCAACCCGGCACACTTTATCTTCTCTGAACCCGGGAGTGCCTACCTGACACGGCAGGTGCAGGACGGGGAGGGGCGGGGAACCGCTGGAGTGTGGTTAAGGCATTTGAGTAGCAGAATGGGTCTGGATTTCTTCGGTGTTTGCACCACTGGGGACTGAGGATTGAAATGCAAATTCCAAAGCCTAACGCTGGCTGTGATGAATCACCACTCAGGGAATGTAACGCAGCTGCGGGTTGGCTTTACAAGCCTCCAAGGTGATGGATAGGTGGAGTTTGCCAACCATGCCCCATTTTCCCCAGGCTGAACTTTTCCCCCCTCAACTGAGTTACAGCATTCCCTGATGCAATATACCTGGTAAATACACATAGACTGTTGATTTTACAGTCCAAAGGAAGTTTCGCAAACTATATTGGCAAAGAAGCCCAAATCCCCAGTCTGTGTTTGACATGTATCCTGTGTTCTTTCTCTTGGCATTTATGAGTATGCAGCCTCTGTAAAATAAAGCCAATAATTTTAGTTTATAAGACATGGGATTTGTATGGCGAAGATCACACTTTTGAGAAGCTGACCTCATAAAAGATGGGAGCTGGAGTTCCTTGAAGATGTGCTGAGTTAAAAGATTCTGCAAATTCTACGCTTTAGCTGAACTTCAGGGTATTCACTGTGGGAAGATGGATGTTTTAGGTGGAAAGTCAAAATTTCCCTAGGATATCTTGGCCCCTTTAATAATCAGTTGCCTTAACTGACATGTCTAGCACATCATTCTCATGACTAACAGAGTAACTTAGAACACATCACTATGCTTAAGCTCTTTAGATTCCTCCAACCCTAAAACCAAGACTACTACATTTGAACCCTATAGATTTACCCTCTTGGGTTTATATTCTTTCTATTACAAACATAACTGGTAAATATATTGCTTTATTGCTTCCTTTGTTCTGTAGCTATACAATTTTCTGCCACCATGTGGAAACATTCATTTAGAGTAACCTGAATCTGTGTTCCAGGCCTAGGATTACACATAATTTGGTTCAGTATATATTATTTTTATATTTTCTTCAAGTAATTTTACCAAAGAATTTTAAAAACACATTTTCCCTCAAAGAAAACCTTATTTCACAGCCTCCATAATTTAACCATTGTATCTCATGAAAAGGGATTTTAAGTGAACACTAACTCCCTTTCCAAATGCAGCCAGACTCCTCCTAGACATGCTATAGCTTTCAGGGGTGACTTAAGCAGTAGACGAACCACAGTGATTTCCAGTGACAGGCAAAGTGGCCTCTGCAGTTTCTCAGTCTTTGATCTAAAGAGTATAAGAAACGTGAACCAGGAAAGTTCATGGAGAGCAAATTATCATTAGTAAGATAGCACGAGTGTGAATGTTTTAGTAGAAAATAAGCAAATTATATTTTTGCTAATTATTGTGGGAGCCTATGAGACAATTGGAAGTTTTTATTCCAGCTGGTTGGAACCATACTCAGGTATTTGGGACTTAAGTGTAGCCCAGAACATTTAGAGCAAGAATCTTTTAAAGGCAAAGACCATATCCTGGTATCTCGCTTTGCAGCTGCAGGGATAGGTTTAAGACAAATTAGGATACATTAGCTGGGGCATCTTGGCCTCAGGTACTAAAATAGAGTTGGGTAATTTTCCACTGCATTCTCAAGTAAGGAGATCAAATTCTAGAAGGTGGAAGAGTGTCTGCACTGTCTTGCCCTATCACATGCTTTTTGTTTTGTTTTGTTTTCAATTTCTAAGGCATATTACAGGAAGTCAGTTGGAATAACTTTTCAGTTAAGAAGCAAAATGCAAGCTTGGTGATGATGCTGCACTTCTTTGCTTGGGAAGCAGAAGCAGCGGGATCTCTGTGAGTTGGAAGCCAGCCTGATCTACAGAGTGAGTTCCAGGACAATCAGCCAGAGAGCTCTTACAGAGAGAAACCAGTTTGGGGGGAGGGGTAGCAGTAACAAAATACAGCACACACATTGTGAAACTTTTGAAATGCTTGAAATCCTAAAATCCACTTCACTTCCCATGGTTTTCCTTTCTACTCAGTAGGAAGCTCAAGGGTCATAGTCCCATGTGCGCATATGCCAGCAATGGAAGCCTACCCACATCTGCAGGTCTCCAGGCCCAGAGCATTCATGTCCATCTGAACCAGGGAAAATGGGCAATAAAGGCAAAAAGAAATTCTGATGACTGTCAATGCTTGTTACAGTTTCCTCTCTGTTGCCAAGAAGAAACACTCAACTTAGTCTATTCCTGTGAAGAGGTAGGCCAGGTGTGCCTGGATGCTACCAATAGTTGTACATTTAAATGCTTAATTTTGTATTTCTGTGCTCTAAATTAAAGTACATATTGAGTGGCTAGAGAACTAGTTTAATGCTTAGGGGCACATTTTCTCTTCCAGAGAACTGGAGTTTGCTTCCCAGCACCCAAGTCTCGTGGTTCAAACCACTGTAGGTCCAGGAAATCTCACACCGTCTTGTGGCCTCTGCAGGCACCCAGATGCACCTACATGCAGGCACATGCACACACATACACACACAAACACCATAAAATATTCTAAAGTGCACATTGAGAATTTTTTTTGTTTTTCGAGACAGAGTTTCCCTGTGTAATGGTCCTAACTGTCCTGGAATTTACTTTGTAGACCAGGCTGGCCCCAAACTCACTGAGATCCACCTGCCTCTGCCTTAATGCTGGGATTAAAGACATGTGCCAACTCTGCCTGACCACACTGAGACTCTTTAATATACACATTGGAAATTCAAAATGCTACAAAGTCCCAAACTGACATGATACCACCTAGGGGAGGTTCCATATCTGAGCTTAAATGGCAGGTTCTAGTTAAAATTCAAATACATTGAAATATTTTACAAAATTCCCTCAACTATGTGAAAAAGGGGCATATGAAACATAAATGAATTTGTGTTTAGATCATACTTCTATGATACCTTGTTACCTATATGTATATTCTAAAATGCAAACCACTTTTTACCCCAGGTATTTTGGGTAAGGAATATTGACCCCGACCTATAGCAATCAGGTAATGGCATTAATGTAGTGAACTACATAAAGTAAAGGACATTTCCTAGCATTTATATTTTGACCATGAACTCACTTATAAAAATGTAACAAAATCACAAGGTTGCATTAAAAATCTCTCTGAAAAAGATGTTTTACTGTGCCCGCCACCACCAAATCACTTAGATACTAAAGTCAGTGGAGGAAAGGCTGACTAAGGAATCATCATAATAAAATCTTATAGTTTGTTTTAGAAGGAAATTTAGCTGAGACCCTGAGTTCCGAGAAACTATAAAGAGAAACACTAAAGTTTGCCATTCTTAGCATTATTCGCTAGTCATGAGAATTTAGCCAGGCAACGTCAACCCTTACTTTTACTCTATCCATAGAACACATACAGCATCCCCTGACATGTTTTATATCACGGGTTGAGAAAATGACTAAAGAGCATTTTACAAGTACTCAAATGCAGTCACATTGGTTTGTATACACAACACAAACACAAACCAGCTACAAAAAGATTGTTTCTGTTTGGTTAGCTCTGATGTCATCATCTCCTCCACCCAAACCCAGGAAAAAGAGGAATTTGAACATGTTTATGGAGTCTCTATATTCATTTTAACATTATTGATTTAGTAAAGTTCAGTGTAGTGAGGTGTTTGGAAATTCATGCTAAGAACGGAGGATGAAATCAACTTTTTTAAAATTGTTTTTACTCAAAAACTTTGGTAAATGACATTGCAATTGCATGCCACTAGATTATCACATTATCACTTTTTTTTTTCTTTTGCACTGGTTTTTAAGAGCAAAAGGTCTTTTTTGTAGTCTAACTCACTGTAACCAACTTCCGTAGTTATTGATTTATTGATTCTAGTTTCTTCATCAAAGTCACAAAAAATGTGGCATCTCCACATTTCCTGGGTCACCTTGTTATTTTATAAATGAGTGTTTCATACAAGGTATTACTTTTCCAGCCTTAGTTTATGCTATAAGGAAAGCTATCTTATTTGAAAATTCTCTAATAGACAGTTCCTAGACAGATTAATGACATTAAAACAACAGCCAGCTTTTTGTAAGTATGTATACTTTTTATTCCACTTGGGTTTCCTTTCCAAAGGAAATCATAAGGCATATTCCATTTTTATAAAAAGTTATTAAAAAATTGTAGCAAATTGCAAAAGAGGGTCACTTCACATATCAAAATTTCTACGAGTTGCTTGGAGTAACACACCTTTAAATTATAATTTTCTGCCTCCACATCAAAGACAACTGTCTCATGTCTGACGAGTGACCATTGGTGCAGTAGTTGGCTGTCTCTGAGACTACAGCCAATCGAACTTCCAAAGAACCATCATCTCTTCTATGCCTTTTCATAATAGCGGACAGCAACAACATTGCCAAAGGTAAGAGTCTGAAAGAGTCAAAAGGTAATTGAATCCTGTTACCCAGGAACATTCAGGGTTGAAGTTTTTAACATTTTCACGGATGTGATTTCAATGTTAAGCATGAAGGACAGAGACATTTACAACTATTAAACATTGCATGCACTTTTTCTTTCCTAAGCAAACAAAAAGAAACCCAGTGTCTAATGAGTGAAATGCATGCTTACATTGTTCAGGTTTCTGAAAATGAAAAGGGAGCAGAAATTGAGTTTGAATTGAAATTACAGTTTTAAAAATTCCTTTTGTGTTAAGTTATTAAGGGCCCTAGAATGAATTGGATGCAAGGAAGGCACATGCTGGTGTCTCACTGTGACCTCAACTATTGGCTTTGAAAAGGAATTAGATTAAGGGTAAGTTTCCATAACAGTTTTTAATCCATGACCTTGGCTGATTTCTTCAGAAAATTCAAGCATCTGAATTCATGGTATTTGTAACGATTTATTCTAAGGTCAGCAACACATCCACATCGTGTTCTCTCTACTTTGACTGCCATGTTTAGCCCATGTGGACCTAACCCAGGTGCTTATGTGACAATGACATTGAATGTTGGTTCTTTAACTCTGAACTTGAAGAATTAATACAAAATCACTTTAAAATATTAAGTGTGCCCATCACTTTCAAGCATTGGTATGATTCTCAGAATACAACTTGTCTTTGCTTTAATCTCCAATTCAGAATTCAGTCTTGCCTGAGCTCAGTCATAGTTTCCAAAGTTAAGCATGCTCCAGCTTTCTATAGGTAGGCAAGAAATGAAGGTGACATCCTAAAAAACAACTGCGGGATTATTGTAAGAAATGAACTCTTTCCTTAGTTGATGATTCAAGAGAAAGCTCTGTTTTCTGCTCCCCAAACCTTACACATGTGAGAAGAAGCAAGTGTATTTCAGTTCAGAATAGCTCTAGCTGTATTATTACAGAAGAGGGTAAGCTGTTCTGTAACAGCAACAACAAAGGTCCTTTCTGGTCTGATCATAGCCAGAGTTTGTAAAGGAACCCAGGCATCCCCAAGAGCAATGAGCCAGCTTAACAATATCACTAAATAACATTTCAATGTTTAAAATGATCTCTATAGACAGCTGACCTGAGCTCATGGGAACTCATGGTCTCTGGACCAATAGTTAGGGAGCCTACATGGGCTTGACTTAGGCCTTCTGCATGTGTGTGACAGTTGTGCAGCTTGGTCTGTTTGTAAGGCTCCTAGCATTGGATCAGGACATGTCTCTGGCACTTTGGCTTTTGGGAACCTGTTCCCCATGATGGATTGCCTGCCTCTCCCTGCCTTTATGCAGGGGGAGGAGCTTGGCCATCAACTTGATGTGACATGCTTTGTTCAAGCCCATGGGAGGCCTGCCCCTTTCTGAATGGGGAAGAAGGAGTGGATATTGGAAGGGAGGAAGAAGGGGGGATGAGTAGGGAGGGGAAACTGGCTGGTATGTAAAATAAGTGAAAAAGTGTTAAATAAAACAAAATTTTTAAAATGGTCTCTATAAATCTAGATGAAGGCTTAACTTCTACAACTAGAGAAATTATTTATAAAATTATTTTTTCTACTTTATAGCATTTACATGCCTAGCTATCCTTAAACATGTTTAAAATTCAGCTGCGGTTTAAAAAAAACTGCAAGGAAGTGACATCAAGCAGTTCTAGTAGAAATTAAAGTTTCACCTTTTGTTAAACTCTAAATTGCTTGGACTGTGCTTTTATAAATTGAAATATAAAATGTTTAAAATGCTCTTGTGTCCATATCTAATGAGTAACTTCTCTGAAATTCAGTTACTTTATGTTTTAGCATTAGCTATCTTCATAAATCTTCCTGAACAGTATTTCCAGACACACATATCTGGCTAAATCAATGCATAATTTTAAAAGTACACGTAAGGCAAGCTGAAGCAACAACTGTTCCGATCTTTTTGTTCCTCCTGTTTTACATATTATTAAGGGACCTTGATAGGCAAATGATACTATAAAAGAATCAAGGGAGCAGAGAAAGAAGCTTAGGCAGGGGGAGGAGGGAGGAAAGGAAGGGAGGGAGGGAGGACAGAAGGGTAGAAGGGGGCACGAACAGAAGACGAAGAGCTGCTAGTACTTACCACAATCATTTTGCCATCCTTAATTTCTCTCACACAATCTGTTTGTTTGCCATCCCATTTCTGAACATGAATAAGTTTGTTTCCATCCAACCGAACAACAGACTGAAACCAGCAACAAAAATGTGGATGAGTAACAGGTAGACGCTGATTTCCCATGGACATCCAACGACAGGACTTTTGGAGAGAGCCATGACTGAGTAAGTCACCAATAACTATTCTAGCAGTACTTCGTCCTCTATTACTTTGAGATTTTCCCTGTTATCCAAAACCATGGTCACTGATAATTTGGCTGAAATGTATACAATCAGCTGCAAAAATGTCTTACACCTGAAATAAAAACACAGAACTACTCACTTCTCCTGTTTAAGCAAAGCTTTAGATGGAGACTGACTAATTAACTGGTCAATCTGAGGTGGTAAGAGAGAGAAGCAACATGGTGTGTGGTCTTTCTTTGAAATAAACACTGTTGGGTAAAGGTCGATATAAAGTGTAAAAATTGCTGGACAAGAGAAAAACAGGCTGGGTTTTCTTGGCGATGGAAATTACTCCGTGTCTAGGGTACAACTTGTGTATGCTGGAATGTTACCTCTGGTTCCCTCTTCCAGAATGGAAATTCTAAATCCCCCCTCCCCCTTCCACCTCTAGGAAGCAGAGGGATTGGGACTCTTCATCCTCCCCACCCAGGAATGGTGGCTTCTTACCTTACAATTCCTGTCATCTATGCTCGTTTCCTCAAACTCTTCTCCCAGCTGGAAACTGATCTCTGTGTTCTTGAATGTGCACTGGGTCCTGATGATCACTTTGCCGCCTTCCTGGCTGATTATCACCGTGGGCTTGGTCACATTTCCCACTTGCCTGGTGGCAAACCCCACGCCTGGAACAGCAAAAGTAGCGAATGTAGTTAACGGGGACTTCCAGAAGAGTTCATGAAGCAGAAATCTGCTTGCCACTCTGAGAATCCAGAGTTCTAAAGCATAGGTTCCATTCAAACCTGATTAATGATTAGTCCATTAGCCACAAAACAGCTGAACACAAATGAAGACATATTGAATACCCTCCCCCAAGCGGCAGAAGCTTCACACTTTCGACAGAATAACAAATTGTCCCGTTATTTGGGCAAGGAGGTAAGAAAATATCACTTTAAAAATTCGTTGAAGTGGGCTATTTACAGTCTGGCATTATGACAATATGTTCAGCCTGTCTCTCAGAAACGTAGCAAGTAAAATTCAAAGAGTCAAAATACATAGATAAAAGGGGAACAGCGAGTCTTACTTGTACCTACCCAGAGCTTTCATGTACTCATCAAAATTCTGACTGTCCGTCAGCTTCCAGGTGGCACAAAAAGCATCCACCATCCTTGCGTTCCTGCTCAGCAGAAAATAGGTAGGAGCTGGAGGAACTCGGGTCTTAACCACCACTGTAATCCCCCAAACCCTTGCCACCTCAGCAGCAGCCCCTGCCTTCTTATTTGGAAAAGAAGATGGCAAAGAGCCAATTATTTGAATAGCTAACTTGTCCCATTTTCCAGTAGGCTGTCGCAGGGGGGAGGGACTGGGCAGATGGCTCCAATCCTCCTGGTGATTTGCTCAGGCCACTGGGTTAGCAGAGTAGGTCACAATCCTCGCACTCAACACTGCACAATCCTGAGGCCTGAGAATGCTCTGTAGGAAGCCAGCGGGGCCTGAGAGTGGAGATTGGGAGGAGCAGAGGGGGTTTGTCAGCTTCAGAAAAAAAAAAAAAAAAAAAAAAAAAGTCTCAAACTGGGAGGAAAGAAAAGAGGACAATAAGACATTCAAATTGATTTCCTTAATGAGCTTGCTGGCTGCAAATGAAGATTCCCCACTGAAATGCCAGATTTTTCAGACAAAGGAATCTGAATGATGTATTTTATTTTCTCTTGTTTTTACACGGAGAGCAAAATGCAGACCAGAATGTGCCAAACTGTGAAAAGATACAGAGGACAGGTGAAAAGGCATTCTCTAAATGCACTCTGTTTGAAACCTACTCAGAGCAGCAATGAAACGCGACAGTCTGGCTTGCTCTCCGCGCAAACTCAGTGATCCTGTAGTTCTTTCTAAGAATGTAGGAACCAGACCGGAATGGAAAAGAGACCTTCAAGTGTGGTTTGCATTCACTAATGAGTTAGAGAAACAAAGAGTGGTGTCCTCATTCTCCATGAGCAGCCTGTAGAGTAAGTGTGGAAAAGCTGGACGGACAGTCATTTAGTAAGATTTTAAAGGACATTTTGGGTTCCTGAGGCCACATCTACCTAAATGTGATGCTTGCATTAAGTGAGGAGACAGGAACTGGATGGGATGGTGGGAATGTGGAGAGCTTTGTCCCCTCTCAGTGTAGCACAGGAATGGCAGAGGACTGGAAGGTTCTAGAGGAATTAGAGGGGCTCTGAGAATTTCCTCTTCACCTTGATATGCTCCCTGCTTCATAGATGTAGGCCCCCAGTGAAATGTCACTTCCTGTGACTCAGAGTCAGAGGGAGAGCCAGGTGTCTGACAAGATCCCCACTTTCCTGCCATACCAGCTTAAGCCTCAGCTCACATGTTCCATTCCACAGCACATAGAAGACAAAGGCTCAGAACACAACCCATTGCTATGCTAGCTACGTGACGGTACATCACAGTTATGTTTGTCATAACACCTGAACTGTCTCCGTGCTGTGCCTGTTTGCACAACCTTTGTGAACAGCTCCACCGACTTGTTCAAACAAACGAGCCAGAAATCTACCCCAGTTGTTTCTAATAGCTTACTCTCAAAAATGCCACTCAGTGTGAAGGCCTGGCTCATTTTGCTTCCCCAGAGTTGAGCCTCTTAATGTGAGCCACTGTTGGCCTTTACCTGATTCTACAGCAACAGTTAACCTCCCTGTTCTTGCAGCTTCTCTGGGAGCCATGTGACCTCTTCAAATATAAATCTGCATTTCCTCCAACTGAGCTCATTGAGGTCTTTTCTCACACGCTTTTCTATATTTTGCATATTTTTGATACACTGAGTATTTAAATACTTTACTATTTGTTTTTCCTGGTGTTGTAGCCTTTTTTTTTTTTTTTTTTTTTTTTTTTTTTGGTATATTTTTGATAAGTTATTTGTTGGGTTGTTGGGTATGTGCTCTTTGCAAAAGATCTCTTATTTTGCTGCATTTTCTAGGTTAGATTAATTTTTTCACCAATATGTCAAACTTTAATAAGCTTGCAACTTAAGTGTGTGCAATTGAATTTGTGTTGACTATATTACAGTGTAGTCCTTTTCAAAATTCTCAACCTGATCTTGTCCTCTTGTTTAAACCCTTCTATATGTATTCTTGTTCTCAAGTTAAAGACAGAGGCATGAAGCATCACCTAAGGTGGCCTGCCTCTGGCATCACCTAAGGTGGCCTGCCTCTGGCATCACCTAAGGTGGCCTGCCTCTGGCATCACCTAAGGTGGCCTGCCTCTGGCATCACCTAAGGTGGCCTGCCTCTGGCATCACCTAAGGTGGCCTGCCTCTGACATTTGAAGGAGTCAGGCTGCGAAGGCAAACATGGAAGGCAGGCAGAACTAGGTACTTTGGCACAGTGAGCCATGTTTGTCCTTATGCATTTATCCCCTCGATTTTTCAGACTAAGAATATGACAGAAAGATGTGTTTATTCTAATTAAAAGTGAGTAATAATGTAATTCTTGAGAAAGCAGTTTGGGAATTGCATATTGATATGGAGAAACTATTATTATGTAAATATCTATATTAGAGTTTTGGACAGACCCAATCTATCTTGTGACTTCCTCAAGCAACACCTGAACAAATTTGAAGTACTCAGTATATACATTATATAACATATTAACACTGAACAATTCATGCTTGAAATAGGAGTGTGTTTGACTCTAAAGAGAAAGTCAGAGAGCAGAATCTATGTCGTACTTAGGGAGATTCAACAAATACTTTTCCCCAAACTCCCTAAACATTGGAGTGATGTACGACTTTAATAATTTACATGCCTCATAAAATCAAGAAGTAAAGGTGATGGACTGATAGACTGACCTTTTTCCTAGAGCTAATTCCTGTACGTGTCAACTAATGACAGTGAGACCTCTAAATATTTCCATGACGGGTAGGGCTGGTGATGGGGCTCGGGGGTCAAGTGTGGGAAATAAAGAAATCCATTATAAAGATCTACTTATTCTAAGTAGTAAAATAAAAAAGGAGAGCGGGGCATTGAGAGGGGAAGGCTGAGTCTCTCGGTGCTGCCTTCTAACAGCTTTCTCCTTTGGAAGAAAACAGAGAGTGGCCATAAATTCTCAGCATTGTTCTTGAATTGAAAAAAAGAAAAGCCAGCCAAGGTCATGATCAATGTGATCTGCAAAATTCCCACTGTTATGGTAAAGCTCAAGGGGAACCTTGGCGGATTCCAAGGCAGGCAAGGGTGGCCAAAGTGGAGGGACAAACCTGCCAGGCAGACAGAGCTTAAGTGAGAAGTTTATTAGAAAGGGAACGGGGGGGGGGGGGGGGGAAAAGGGGTAAAGGGACACAGCAAAGAGAGAGGACAGAAGAGTGAAAATACTGTCTGCCCCAAAGAGAGCTGGAAAAGAGAGCGTAAGTGGGCAGGGTCTGTCTTTTCAAGGGTCCTTCGCACCTGCCTGCAGACTAGTACTCATAGAACCCTGGGCTGACCAGAGCACTGCCTGAATGCATTCTGCCAGGTGACAGGGGCGGGCCAGCATAATGCCTGAATCCTTACACCCACACGTAGCTGCTAAGGGAAATAATCAACATTCAAGACCTTTTCGTTACAAAATTATACAAAATCCTAAAGGAACATCTTCAAAGTTGAAAGGAAATATAACTTACGCTGATTGTACTGTTGATGTACACTCTCTCGTAATCAGCAAGAGAGAAAAGACTGTACAACAGCCCCCTTTTCTGAAATAGGGGCACAGACATTCTGTGGGCTCATCTATGTTACCTACACTTCCCAGTCCCCACTTCCACAACCAAGAAACTAAATCTGCTCAGTGCCTAAGTGCTTGGAGTTTAGGAAGATCTCAACGTGCAAGGGGTGGGGTGTAATGTAATTTTGGTAATTGAATTTGATGGAGAGGAGTTGAAGCAGTGAAGAGGGGAACCAGTGGTCCATATGTCCCTCTGTAATATGAAGTTTGTGTTTTGTGGAGCATGAAGAAAATACCTAGCCTGGACCAGAAAGGAAATGTAACTCTATCTGGTGCAGCTTGGTGAGGTAAAGGAGAAACTTCTTCTAGTTTCTTTTCTACTTCCTGTCATTTTGAAGTTTCTACCTCCCATTATCTAAGTATTCTATTCTCCATATTTTCTTAAACAATAAATATAAAGGAAGTCCTTAGACTCCTTCCAGATCGACAAAGTGACCGAGAAGACAATTTCTCTTATACCAGGATTGTTATAAAAGTTTCAGGACTTTCTCTCCTTGGGGTATTTATGTGCAATGGCTCTGCAAAAAATTTTTCTTCTCCCAATCCCTTATTAATTTCTGCTGTCACTTAGCGTTTAGCTCAGATATTATTTCCTCACAGGAGACCATTTTAGAACTTTCCATCTAATGTCTTTTCCAAGATCTGTAGACCAGGCTGGCCTCGAACTCACAGAGTTCTGCCTACCTCCCAAGTGCTGGAACTAAAGGTGTGCGCCAACAATGCTGACTAAGAGCTCTGTGTTTTTTTCCACCTGCCTCCTGGTTATGGAATGGTGAGAGTGTGTAACCCAGAAGCCCCATGGCACCTTTCTGTGGATATTGCATGCATGAGTGCTACACTTCAAATAGAATTCTGTCTCCCACCTGCACGTCTATCCCATCAGCTCTCCAGAAAGCCAGTGGCTACAAGTAGTGTGTGGTGTCAACATGGAAGTATTATCACATGGAACAAGTAAAATACTTTATAATAGTTTCAAGCGCAGATGACAGCTACACCTAACAGAAGACAAAAATAAATAAACAAACAAACAAACACAGAGAATCAGGCAGGAGTGGGGGCAAAGTCCACAGCAGTTAATTTAACAGTTATGTCCTCATGGCTAATTGATCCACACACCTACTCTCTAAACATTTAAAATGAAAGCCATCAGTTATGACATGAAAAACACAACACATGGAAAATTCCCATATTTTCAAAAAACAAACAAACAAAAAAGATCCTACTTGACAGTTCTTGTCTTTAAAGATAAGAAATTAATCAAATCAGTGCAATAAACCAATAATAGAAAAATTCATTACCTAAAAGAAAGAGAATAAAATAGAGTCATATAAAATGATTTCTTAAAGCAGAACAAAACAAAACAAAAGTATCCCCCAAACAAACGAGAAAAGCTCAAATGTCTTTAGTATACCATAGGTATACATGCTTCTCATAAAACAAAAGGAAGAATCTCTACTGAGAGAACAGATTGGGGTAAGAACATGAGTCAGATGAGGGGGCGAGGATTAAGTTTAAAAATAGAAATTTTATTTTTATAAAATAAAATGTAAAATATATTACAAAAATATAAAATAAGTACATTTTTTAAAAAGATTCAGAAATAATAATAATTAAATAAGAGAAATTAAATCAATATACCGACAATAATGACTAGAATAATATCTGTGAAGAATTCCTAAAATGAAAAGGGATTATGAATGTTACAAAAAGAAATATTAGAAACTAGTGGAGTGCAAAGTGCAAATAGTTCAACCTAGGTACAGGTGTTACAAACAAATATAACAAAACAAGTAGAATAGTGATACTTAGTAAATTCTGAGGAAGTGTCTCTGTAGCTGATAATAAGTTTTACTAATATAGGTCAGTATGCCACACCATGTGAGAAAACAGATAAAAAAGAGGCCCTAAATTTTCTAGCCCTAGCAATGTTTTGAATCAAACATAATTCAAATTAATAAATATAAAAACAACAGAACTATTCAACTGGAGAAAGTGAGGCTTAAAATGTTAACTAGTAGCTTTACCATATTCCTTACCGGTAAGCTTAAGACAGCCAGTCAACACAGAGCAATGCCACAGAGATTTTGACATTTCCTTGTTAGAGTAGATAGCAAAGCATTTCTTTGAAAACCCTTTGATTGACACTTTGCTTATAACAGTTAGCATATGTGACTTATTTGTACAAAGAGACTCCACCGGGCAGTGCACATTTCCCACTCAAATTGTATGCCTTACAGATTTAGTGAAGTCTTTTTGCAAGACAGGTAGTTGCTTGAGCCTGCCCCTGAAATACACTCAAAGTTGCCAGCAAGTCATGTTTCAAGTTCCTCAGGCTTAACTCCAGACTTTGAACAATGGCGAATATATTAAGGCAATGATTTGTACCTCAAAAGAAAAAGGTGCAACTACATGAGCACCCTCCCAAACTGAAGAATCCTGAGTCCATTCAAGACCCAGTTCATCTGGGAAAAGACCATGTTTGATGTTGCTTGTTGCTGTTGGGACCTCCAGCACCAAATCCAAACATGCAGATTTTTTTCAAAGAGTGGACAAATCATAAACAACTAGGCAATATCTCACTTTAAGATTTCCTTTGAACAGATTCTTGTCAAAACTTCAACAGATCTCAACTGAATTAAAATTTATATACTTTCTGAAAATATCATGTCATCATTTTACTTAGTCTTCCAGTTTAGCCACAAGGAGATTTTAAACCATTTATTCAAAGTTTGATTTTTTTTTCCGTAATATCCTCATTCTACACAGTTTTGTGTTCTCAGCCCTATTGCTCTCTTCAAGGGACTTGAAAATGAGCACAGTAAACAATATTGAACAAAGCTCTACAACCCAGAGATTCGCATTGTTAATCTGAGATCTGTTAAATCCAGTACTTAGATTAATATACTGATCTCTGAATGCCCTATATTAGAATCCTATTATGAAAAGATTCTCTGTATGACTGAAGTTTACTGGCCATGTTCAAGGCACGGAATATATGCTTAGACAAGTTACCTAACCAGGCTCCCCTGGTATTCATCACTTGGAAATGACAGTGCTCCCTTTGATCTTCTTCAATGTCCTATAATTGTCTGATTTGTCTACATTACTTTGGCAGTTTTCAGATTTAACTTCGTGGAAACACGAATCGACAAGCTGAGAGATCTTTGACCTTTGTGTATGTTAACTGTTTGCTTGCAGGTAAACATTACCTAACCCTCATGAAGCAATCACTAGATGCTTTCACGATCCCAATTCAAGGCAAATAAAAAACAATTCTACTGAAATAACAGCTGGATATACAAATGTCTTTCATGTTTAAAGACAGAACTGGGGGAGGGAAGCAGAGTTGGGCATCAGCATCTGGGCTTTTCTGGTAAATGAACCTGACTTTACCCTGGAAATCCTATAAATGGAAAAGAGTCAACATTCTGTTACAAAAAAAAAAAAAAAAAAAAATATGGCATTTGCTCTTTGCTAAAAGAACCACTCATAAAAACAAGACGTGCAAATAACCAGTTGGATGATGAATATAAAATGGTCTCCAACCTTATTTTTCCAGAATCAAAATGAAAGGAAGTACGACTAAGTGGAATGACTATAAAACAAAACAGCAAAGAAAATCAACTAATTAAAACAGAATGAAAGGACAGAGGGAACAAAGAACAGATGGATGGAGCAAACAGAAAACAAAGACTAACAGGTCAGTGTGAAAGAATACATTGCCAGCTAGACATGGTGACAGATGTTTGTAATCTCAGTCCTTGGGAGAGACAAGCAGCAGGCTAGAGTTTAAGGTCGGACTGAAATACATAGTGAACAAACAAAACCTTAAGTTAATTTCCCCAGCAACACACACACACACACACACACACACACACACACACACACACACACGCAAAATGCCCGCAAGAAATTTACTGTAAATATGATGTCATCCATCTGAGAAGTGTTAATTCCACCAGTTGAAAATAAGCCACCACCACAATTTAAAGTCAAATTTGAAGCAAGCTTTAATTAAATACTGGCCAGGTGGATGGGCTCTGGCCAGGTTCATACCCAGTTTTCCAGGAAATGACCCAGAGTCAAGGTTTGCAGGGGCTTAAAAAGGTAAAACCCATATTTCACCAGATTTTCCAGGAGGTCTCATCAGGGGCAAGCATATATCTAATGTACTTCCTGCTTGCATACCTCTCACCTACATCCAATCAGGGGCAAGCGTACATCCTGACCTATTTCTTGCCCATGTATCTCTAGACCACCTGTTATGAGGTGCAGATGGGCCAAACAAACTTGTTTAGAGGAGTAGAAATGTGTGACATGTTATCTCCCATAAACAACGGCCTTCAGCGTTTCAAGAACGATCTGTTCTTCAGCAATGGACTTACAGAGCAGAGGCATTTTTGTTTCATGGATCTATCTCTTAGGCACAGTAATTAAAACTTAAAATGCAACTTAGTCTCTCACACAAGTGAAGAAGCAAAAATTACATCATGCAAATGATAATTATAAGAAAGCTGAAGTGGTTAGATTGTTAAGAAACAAGACTGGCTTTAGGACAACGATCCTTTACTAGGCACAAAAAAACCCTAAAGTCTTATCTTATTATTTCTTGAAAGGGCACGAGAGAGTGGAGAGGATATTCTTCATCTTGATTGCTTTGGGGAATGTCTGAACCTATACATTTCTCAAAACTATTAAACAGTATGCTCCAAACAGCGACATTTATTTTTGTTACAGAACAATCCAGTCTCAGTGTGTGAGAATACCTACCCCATCTACCAACCTGCCCCATGTGCCATGAGACCACTGAAAAAGATAGATAGGTCTGGGATTTCACAGAACAGTTTGTTGGGAGACTCACTGACAGAAGCAAGCAGCCAGCAGCAGCAAGATCGGTTAGATTAATGCAATTAGGGTTAGGAAGAGGGATGGATGTATGGGCTGAAACAACAGTGACTTCATCTATGGTAAGATAATACTGAAGAGACAGCACATTCATTCTTGTAGTGAAGCCTCATGAATGACTTTTATGATTTTGTCTTCTTTTGGCTTTCTGGTACACATTAGTAAAACCTATCTAGTTTGTTCTAGTTAGGTTTCTGTTGCTGTGATAAACACCACGACCAAAAGCAACTTGGGGAGGAAAGGGTTTATTTCATCTTATACTTTCAGGTAATAATTCATCGCTAAGGGAAATCAGTGAATAAGCTTGAGAAAGGAACGGAAGCAAAAACCAGGGAGGGAAGCTGCTTGCAAGCTTAGGTTCAGCTACCTTTATTATACAGCCTGGCCCTCCTGCATAGGTGTGGTCCTGCCCACAGTGGGCTGGGCTCTCCTGCAACAGTTAGCAATCAAAATGCTGCATGCCAATCTGAGAGAGGCAACTCCTTGTTTGAGGTTCCTTTTTCCCTGGTATGTCAAAGTTAACAACCGAAGCCAGCTATGGCAAAGTAAACTCAGGGACACTCGCTGCAGTTATATTAAATGAAATTTGTACAACATGTAAAATTATAGTATATTTTGTTAGGGTTAAAATATCATAAAACGTGAGATTTCCACACGCAGCATGAGTAGGCTGAAGTAATGCTTCATGATTTCTAACACGGTTTCTCCGATCAGACTGCCAACCAGTTGAGTCCTGTCCCCATGTACTTTTTACCATAGAAAATAGAGTACGTAAACATCTCTATGCCACAGTTGCTTTTTAAGATGAGTGTTATTGTCATAAACAATTCTAAGTTTTAAGTGTGTTGCTCTACTCCGATAAGTCGCTTAAGCTAGTGCCATACCATAGCAAATGCCTGATATAGTTAACTATTATCATCTTCTGTGCCCTCTTCTGCTAGTGACAATGTCATAACATTATTTTAACTCATCACAAGTAGAAGAAATAGAGTGAAAAGTCTAGACCTTTATTGTAAAGCAGGTCTAGACATGAATTAGCTAGAACGTGTTTACATGTCTAGACTTTTAGTTTGACCAATGATAGAACTCTCCCAGTAAACTCATTTGCATAGCTTGCACACACCCTAGCAAGTGCTAGCTGAATACCAGGAACATTTTAGTGCTCTTGTTACCAGTTTTGAACATTCTCAGGAGGAACCTCTGGGCTCTATGCCATGACACTATTGACAGGGAATGTGTTTCATAAGTGTGTTTGACTGTTAACAATGGGGAGGGTGTTTGGGGAGGGTGTGGGGTTTGTCTAAGTGTATGATCTATGGTCCTGCTTCAAAAGCCCAAGAAGAGAACAGCATATGAAGTCTGATCCGGAGAAAGCTTCTCAGTGGGAAGATTTAGAAGCCTACCTGCCTGGAGATGAAGGTCAGCTGCAGAGCACTTTCCCAGCATCTGTGAGGTTTTTGGTTTGAAAAAAGGACAAAATACAGTGTTACTAATTACTGTCCTATTGAGCAGTGACCTCTAAATGACATTTAGTATTTCACATGACCAATAAAATCTTTGTCAACATAACATGTGTATACTCATTTATTTATTCACAACTAATATGTGCATATTAATATACTAGTATAGTGTGAAACACTATGAAACATAAAATGACAGAAAACAGTGCTGGATCTACTTGAGCTGGAGCTACAGGTGGTTTTAAACTGTCATGTGGGTACTGGGAACGGAATCCAGGTCCTTCGCAAGAGCAGTAAGAGCCCTTAAATCTGAGCCAACTCTCCAAGCCTGTTAGGAACTTCGTTAGGCATTTCCTGTTGTTAAAATCACTTACATGGTGTGAATTTGTAACTCAGAGTGTGACTAACAAAATCACATACTGAGAGAATAACATCCATGAGCTCTCAAACTAGTGTTGATTTATTTTAGGAGGCATACTTAGCATTTTGGTTCAGTTTTACTTTAAATAAGTAGGACTACTTTGTTAAAACAAAGGGATTAATACAATCACATATTAGGGAGCCCAATGAGAAGAGGGGTGAGCACCACAGTGGTTGGGTGAATCCAGTGTTCCATTTCTCATTCAGAACAAGTTTCCCCGTAACCACACAGTGTTTATATGCTCAGGTCTATAGATTTTTTTTTTCCAAATTTTATTTAAATATGCTTAATGTATAGAAAATTAGATGTTTTATTTATGCAATCACAAGCTAGCAAGTCCTGTAAATTAAACATAATGAAGGAGGAGAGTGCCAATTTCTATACTCCACCTTATCCTCAGGACACTTAGTGATGAGTAACATAGACCTAATATCAATTCATACACACATCTTATTGAAAGATCTATTTCTGTTCTATTTAACTAAAATTAAATATGAATTACTATACTAATACCCTTACTTGAGACCTATTAGACCATTTTCTTACCCACTCTCCCATCCCTCTGCTTAAGGGATCCATCATGAAAGAAAACTTAAAAGTTACATGGGCTGGAGAGAACTTTAAGACACTCGATGTGAATGCTCACACACCTCAGTATCTGTCATTGTTTTTCTGTAGCTGAACTTGATTGCTAACTTTTCCTACTCCAAACAGCGGAAGAGGTTGGATTTTGTTTTTTGTCTTTTTTTAATGTCATTTTTCTACAAAGGAAGTATAATTTATGATTATTAAGTAATTTGAGATGAGTAAATGAAGAATTTCTTTCTCTACTTCTCCATGACTTTTCATTTAGTGTCTTGTGAGAGCCAAAGTTACATTGTAAGTTTTAATTACTAAGCCTATGGAATCCATGAAAGCAAAAGGCCACTGATCTGGAAGTCCCTTGCTCAAGGACAGATAGTCCCTGAAATGCTGGAGGCTGTTGTTTATGGGAGATAATAACCACATGTTTCCACTCTTCTAAACAAGTCTGTTTGACCCACCTGAACCAAATGTGCTTGATTACATTATAGGTAGGAGGTTCTCAGTCTCAGGCAGGAAATAAACATATCAGGATGTTTGCTCACCCCTGGTTGGACCTGACGGGAAATACATAAGTCACTGCAAAACTTGATTCAGAAGTATCTTCTAAAAAACCCAGAGAAGGACCTGGCCAGAGCCCACCCACCTGGCCAGCATTTAATTAAAACTTGCTTCAAATTTGACTTTAAACTGTGGTAGTGATCTTGTTCTGCATTGGAGGGATTAACAATCTGATGACAAGTGCTGAGTTTAAAGAGGCCAGATGCTGTGGCACAGAAGTGGACACTGAGTTAGCACATTAGTGTTGAAGTCCCTAGCTGTGGGTCGACTTCTCTGGAGGTCAGCTCTCATCCTCATTTGACTGGATGCTGATGCTGTCTCCCATGGGAGAAAGAAGGGTTCTAGGAAAGAATGCACAACTTTTGGATGGGTCAAGGGAATGCACCCCAATCCTTATTTTCTAAAGAAACTAAGAGAACCCTGGATGGGAATATAGTAGTCAGTGCTTCTCAGTTGGAAATAAGTTTGAGATATTTATTATATATTTAAGACCTATGTCAAGTAGACTTCTGCATACACAAGTGTGGAATCATGAAAAGTGTACGGGAAAGTTCATGATAAGTGCGTGACTAACACACATAGTTAGTAACTACATGCTATAACCCACCTTAGAAACCAGGGTCATTATTGTATCATCTATCCTGTAGTTTTCAGCAAGTGAGACTAGACTCAGAGAGACAGACTTGATTGACACAAAATTGAGAGAAACAATTGAAAGGCACAAACAGATTGATTCTAATGAATCAGAATGTATGAGGACTGGCAAGAAATCTGAAAAAATCTGTAGTTCCCGCACATTGGAGACTGAAACATGAAGATCAACAGTTAGGTGTCAGCCTTGCCTATGCAGCAAGACCCCGTCTCAAAACCTAAACAAAAAAGATGGGGGAGGAAAAGAAAACAAAGAATGGCACACCCCAGAAGTAAAGGAAGTAGTGCTTCAAGGTGTGGTTGCCTGGCAAACGCCGGCTGGAAGTCTGGAAAGACAACATAGACTCAAGATTCAGATTGTGTAATTTAAAGGTCAGGCAAGTCTTTGATAATTAATAATGATTTGCATAGCCTGAAGGACTAGGTTTCACAGAAATAAAGTAGGACACTGTGAGACCAGACAGATCCTTTAAAGACCTGTGTCAGAAAGTAGGACCAAGGAACTGGAGCCATGTGGAGTTGGGGGAGTCATTACATCCTATTTTAAGTGGATGGCATCACAGCATGATGTCATGGAAGGGATAAGGAAACTGAGGTCCTGGGAGTTGAATAGCTGTGGGATAGATGACATTGAGGTTAGGAGATGAGAACTAAGTCACTTATATTCAGAGATGCCTTGCTCAGCCTAGACACTGGGGTGGGAGTGACTTGGTCCTGCCTCAATGAGATGATGTGACAGACTTAGTAGACTTCCTATGGGAGGCTTTACCCTCTCCAGGGAGGAGATAGGAGGTGGGGGTGGGGGAGAGTGGGAGAAGGGGGGAGAACTGGGCTTGGAATGTAAAAAATTAATTAATTAAAAATATAAATAAAACAATACACTGGGCTGGTATTTATGGCATTATGCAAAGTTCTTACAAGAAAGGAACTAGAATAAATTACAAACTCTCTCTCTCTCTCTCTCTCATACACACACACACACACACACACACACACACACACGAGATGAGAATTACAGCCAGGGCATGAATAGAATGATCAATGATCTTGACTTCTTAAAGAACAAGCATGATGGGAACCTGCTAGGCTGATAATAAGGAACAAAAAATGAGAATAACCTAGGAATATGTGCTTCAAATGAGGCTGTGTGTGTTTGCACAGACACAGGAGACAGAGAGACAGAGACAGAGAGACAGAGACAGAGAGACAGAGAGACAGAGAGAAAACCATGAGAAGAGAATACCCCCTACCTCCTGGCTCAGAGGTTTATAAAGTATGTGAATAAAATGAAGACCATTGTTTAAGAAAGTTACAATTTAATCACAATTACAACTGAAAGGTTTCTGTACACTGCTATTAAGTCTCTCTGCTGATGCAGCCAATCAAACCAAGCTGAATAAAAAATTAAAAGTCCAGGTTTAATGTAAAATGCTCCCGGATAGTTTCCCAGTCCCCAGAGAGGAGACAGGGAGAAGGAAGGGGAAAACCACATGGCCTCTCTGTGAGGCCATGTCCTGCAGGCATTGTCTTGAACATCTCCATGGAAGGAGCCACCATTCCAAAGGCTTTCTGAAATGGGGCAGGGTTTGGAGTGTGTGTGTGTGTGTGTGTGTGTGTGTGTGTGTGTGTGTGTGTTGTGGAGGAGGGCAGAGGTGGAACTCCATGGAAACATCCCATAAACCCAAGGAGTCCCAGGTTACTGGGAGGAGAAATAGATGGGCTGAGCATGGAAAGAATGGAGATAGATTGTCAGCAAGAACTGAAGGGAGATGTGCCCTGGCTGTACTGACAAAGATGAGTGAGCAGCAGAAGAGCAGAGAGGCCCTTTGATGGGACACCTTGGAGCACCAGAGGGTGGAGGGCACCAGCTGCTGGACAGACCACCTTTTCTGGATAGGTGCCCGCTTGAGTCTGGAGAGATGGTACCAGCACTGATGTCCCAGGAGTTTGGCAGCCAAAGTGATGGCATGTCAAATGTGTTCTTCAGGAGGACCTGAGTCATCACATCTGCTGTTTCTCTGGAGGTGGGGAGATGCCTCCATCCATCCATCCATCCTGTAAAAGCTTTCTATGAGTGGGTGAAGTCAACCTTTCAGTTCTTACCCGGCTGCAGAGCTGGGGTGTCTGGAGGGTCCTCTGTGGCTTGGCCTTGGCCTAGGCAAGAGCAGTGAACCTGCAAAATACACTTCAAAATGTCTGGTGTCAAAGAGGGGCTCTGAAGACTGATAATAGCTTCTATCAGGTCAGATTTCTTGACACAGTAGCAGAACTTTTCCCCAGGAACCTGCAGGCATCTGGAAGACAGCTGGAACAGGTTTATATCTTGGTGTCAGAGCAAAAGGTTATAGCTTTGTGTTAAAAGGCATGAATATTTTTCCTAGGGTCTTGTTTTGGCCCAATGAAGCACATCTATCTGTACTTTTAATAGGAGATTAACTAATGAACTAATGAGTTAATAACTAATAAGGTAGTTGAAGCTTTGGGGTGTCAGGGGAGAACTGTTAAACTGGTAGGGATGTTCCTACCCTAGTCATCAAACAGCATCAGATTTGAGTGGGATAAGTAAATGAGCAGAAGTGAGACAGCTCGCCAGAGACCTAGGCAGTCCCATGTTTCTCTGTGGCCATTAAGGGCAGAAGTCCCAGAGGCACCACCTGTCTTCAGATGCCAAGGCCAGAAAATGGCGTAGGAATTTGGGGAAAGTGACCCACCCTGACTTGTCAACCCACCCCAGTGTCCTATTGTCCGGTCTGGGCAGGGTCTTGGCAGTGTTTTGGTGTGTGTCTGGCTTTGCCACATTTACAGCCAGCTTCCAGGTGGAAGTTTTCTGTGGCCATGCATCTTCTTGGAGGAGATACAGGATGCTGGCATGTCTCTCTATCACAAAAAAGCTATTTTGGTTAGATGTCATATTCTCAGATCTCTGAAGGCATTTGAGGACCAGAGCATAATTATCTGTTATGAATATCTGAATTAGACAAATGTTTAGGCTTAATTTTGAGATCATATGTAAGTTAAATCTAGACATACAGTTTACCCAATCGTTACAGTTTACCAATGTTGGTAAAGGCAAGAAGGAATATTTCAGTTTCTAATTTTCCCCTGAGGTCCTAAGATATAATCTTAAGGCAAAACCAAGTTGTAACATTGTAATCAATTTAGTGTCTTTTTTTTTTTTTTTTTTTTTTTTTTTTTTTTAATCAATGGCAAGGGAGTTTACTCTTAGGTTACAAAATCTGGCTGCCAGCAAGATACATCCCTGTACATGGATGTATGAGGTGCAGTTTTAATGCTTCAGTAAACCAGCATTGTTTTAAATTCTATCTTTATAAACCTTGTTTTTAGGACAGGACAAGGATTATCATACAGAAATCTATCCTAATTCAAAATAACTTGGAGACCTAATGTCTCCTGGTGGACTCATTTCCACGTGGTGACCTCTATCTAAGAAGGTGGTGAAGTCAGGGCCTCCCTCTTCTCTATCCTTAATTAACTAAGGGGTGACAGGCCACGTGATTATAGTTAATGGCTGATGCCCACATGTTGTTAGGTACTGGCAGAACATGTGGTGTTTTCCAGAACATTTTTAATCTGGAGTTACAAGATTTTACAGATTTTAAACCATACCCAATTGCTTGCTTTATTTTTTTAATAGTATGGTAGAACAGTATAAAATAACTATTTCCGTCATTATATCAGATTCAGGGCCCGAAAAGCCCAGAGGCAAAATCTGAGCCCCAGCCGTTACCAAGACATGGAGAACATGTAAACTGAGGCACTCAAAACCAGTCAAAACCAAGCGTACTCTGGCCACATTTCCAGCCATACACACAGAATAGGTGGGACATTTTTAACAGAAAGACAGCAGAACCTTCCTTGGGAAACCCTAAGACTAAAAGGTTTTTTTCTGACCAGAGTGGTGTGGAGACAGTGGCGCCAGGTGCTGCTCCTATCTTGCCGCCCATTGCGGGCAGCCAGGCATTGCCAGTCCCAGTGTAGGCGCGTGGGCGGGCACCTCAAGCACCAGAGCCCAGAGAAGGTGCCACAGAGGAAACTGGGAGACAGGGTAGCAACTCAGGCAGCCTGAAGTCGAAATGAACCGCATGCTGTGAATGAGAGAGGCTGGCAGATAGATAAACAGAACAGGGAAGGGAGAGGGCAAGGAGCGCAAAGCTCACCAAACCTGGGTGTGGGGTCTCAAATAGTCTAGCCCCGATTTGGATAGATTTAGTAAAAGATACCCCAAAGGAGTTTGGGGGTCTGGCTTTGACCCATATCTATCCATTTCACAAGTCTGTGCTGGAAGCAGGAGCCTAAAACACTGAGTTCAGAGATGTAGACTTTGGGTCAAGGGGACAGTGCGTGCAGGGTTGTACCCTTGAGCAGGATGCCTCACAGAACAATGGCTGCCTTTGCTCTGGTAACGCGCGTTGCAGTCCTGGTGCAGCCACTTCTTGGCAAGGTACCCTGAAAATTGGAAGAGGCCCTGGGCCTCTAAGGTGATGGCTTGGGAAGAGCAAGTTACGGGGCCAAGAGCCAATCTAGAGGGCAGGGAGGAGAGAGAGTGGCTTCGCATGGCCATGCCACATGGTCGCAGAAAGACTCGACTCACCTGGGCTAAACACACCAGATGAAAGGTTTCTGTACCCAGAAATTAAGTCTGTCCGTCGATGAA
Organism: Phodopus roborovskii; assembly: GCF_943737965.1. NCBI lineage: Eukaryota > Metazoa > Chordata > Mammalia > Rodentia > Cricetidae > Phodopus > Phodopus roborovskii. The sequence continues at coordinate 14,323,790 of NW_026125397.1, forward strand.
GTCGACCAAACCAAGCTGAATTAAGAATTAAAGGTCCTGGCTTAATGAGTAAAATGCTTCCAGATGGTCTCCCAGTTCCCAGAAAAGAGATGGAAAAAGGAACCAGAAAACCATACTGCCTTTCTGTATTTAAATATCCTGTAGGCGTGGTCTTGAGCATCTCTGCCGATTTGTGGGCTTTCTGAGACCAGGCAAGTTTTTGTAACGAGATTGGGGGGGGGGGGGCGTGAGGTGGAGCTCCATCCAAACAATAATCCACAAAAGTTAGACTTTAATTACAAACTAAGAAAACATACGAACAAGATGATTGACTTATCAGAACTTTGCTCATGATGGCCTATACATTTTTACATGCTAACATAACTGAGATTTCTGTGACTCAAATTTGTCCTTCCAAATTTAAATGAAGCTTAGTATTGAGAAATGGAGTATTCACCAGGAGAACATGTCCCATAGAATCAACTAAGCAGGGCTCATAGTGGCTCACAGAGACTGACGCCACAATCGGGGACCCTGCATGAATCTGCACTAGGCCTCTGCACACATGCCCTGTGGCCAGCAAGACTTAACTCTCCAGCATTGAAGGGTATCACACAGACCTGAGTCAGGTACCGGTGGACTCTGGGCATTTGAACCCAAGAGTAGTGTAAATAAAGCACTTCTCAGTTTTGTTATTAAAGCAGGCAAAACCTGAGGTGAGGTTTACAGTTAACTTAAGCAAGGACAGCAAGGGAAAACACCTGGCGTTATGTCTTACCATCTTTTGTCATGTGAAAAGAGACGAGAATATTCCTCTCAGACAGGCCTAACTGATCTTGTATGTTATAGCAGAAATCAAGTCTGAAATATTCAAGCAGCCCACACCTGGGTATTATTGACCATCAATATGATCTTTTTTAGCAGTAAATAACCAATCGAGGCTAGATTGTAGAGGGCTGCCTCTGTTGTGTTACCCAGTTCCTAATTTATCATTGTCAGTATGGCAGTGGTAATGCTAGTAACATGTTGAAAACATTTTCATTATCTCCTGCTACATCCATGCCACCAGTCCAGGTATAGAGGAGAGGGACATTGTCGCAATGTCATCTGACCTAAGATCCAACACATAGACCATCACCTCAGCCAACAGGGACAGCTTGTGTGTGCCACAGGGGATATCTACCCCATGTGGTTTGTCAAAGCAGCACAGGCACGGTTTGACCCAAACCACAGTCTCTGAAAATTCCTTTGATAAAGCTGCAAAGTGTGACCATAGACCCTAGAGGAGAAGCCACTACTGACATTTCCCTACATCAACATAGCTTCCACATATTTTTTCATTATATGGATGGATAAGTGTAGCTTATCTCATCAACAAAGTTGAGCTTTGCAACAGATGGTGGCTTCTACAGAGATCTGCAACTTGCCAAAATTCAGAGAATAAATGATCACGGAGTGTCCAGCCCTGCCTGTTACATGGACAACATCTAAGATTCTCTTCTATTGAGTGGACCTTAGGTCAAATTGGACAGCTTTGCTTGCTCCCAAGACACAAGTGTTCCTAATTGCACCATTGGTGGTGTCTTACCAGGTCTATGGTTGTGTCCAGGGATGTAGAATTGACTAGGACTTCTGATTGCTTTTCTCCTTTGGCAGCCTGTACCTAGCACCTTCTCATACTGTTAAGAGCTACTCTCAGGGACAATTCTTCATATCACTTCTAGCTCAGTTCTTCCAAATCCTGTGTGGTGTGTGTGGTGATTTCAGCAACCTTTGCTTTGTGGGAATCAACCAAGGGCAACCGCAACAGCCTAAATTGTTCTGAGAGTCTCTTGGGCACCTGGCCAACAACCCTGAGAGGTTTCGCTCACCTGTCAAGGGGTTTTTGTTAGATTGTGACTCCTAGGAGTGAACACGGGAACTTCTGGGTAGTAAAGGAAACAATCAAAAGAATGAAGAGGAAGGCCATGGAGCTGGGAAGAATCATTGCATATACACTTAATAGAGGATTAATATACATAATGTATGAACTCAAGAAACAGAGTGACTATAAGAGAGGAAAAACAAACCCTCCCCCCGAAGGGGGAGATTTCTCAAAAGAAGAAATAAAAATGAGTAAAAATGTTTACCATGCTTAGCTACCAGAGAAATGCAAATTGAAGCTCAGCATCTCTCCTGGGGAAATGTGGCAGTGTAGAAATGGTCAGGGCAAAATGAAACCAGGAAACTCTGTGGGCAGGATGTGGTCTTAACTTGCGAACTTTAAAGTAAGGTGGCCTCTCAGCAGGGATGCCTGCATACACAGACCTTGCAAACCAGGGCCATAGGTAGTAAGGGACAGCAGGATCAACATTTACCAAAGCCTTTCTTCGGTCCAGGCACTATTTGGTTTACATATAATCATACATTTAATTCACATACTTTATGAAGTAGACCACTATAAAAACCACTTCACATATGAGGCGGCTGAAAGGATATGACTGGAAATGTTGAATACATCTACATGACCATGAATTGACTGATGCCAACTTGATGATTTCTTCCAAAGAGCTCAAAATTCAGAATTCAAAATACATATCAGTTTATTATATCTGAATTTTCACACAGAAACTTAGGCTCACCGAGTTGTTTATTGAGCCAGACCTGGGGTGGTTGTTGGGGGTGGGGGAGCCAGCAGCTGGGGTAAGCCAGCCAGGCCCATGACCACCCGCCACTGAATGCTGCTGGGGCTGGATGATTGTTGTGTCCCATGTTATCATCGAGAACCATGTAAGCCAGGCGTTGGTGGTGCTCCCCTTTAATCCCAGCACTCAGGAGGCAGAGGCAGGCGGATCTCTGTGAGTTCGAGGCCAGCCTGGTCTACAGAGCAAGTTCCAGGACAGGCTCCCAAGCTACATAAGGAAGCTCTGTCTCAAAAAACCAAAAAAAGAAAGAAAGAGAACCATGTAGAAGTTGGTAGTCTGTGCTGTAGCCTGAAACCACATTGATATCCCGCCGGTGGCTATATTGATGTGAGTGTCCTGCGCTACTACCTGAGGCCATGTTGATGTCATGGTCTGGTCAGCCTATGCGGAAATTGTTTGTTTCGTGGTCCTACTGACACAGAGAACTGTGTTCCTGTCTGTGCTGTCGCCAGAGATGGACTAGAGGTCTGTGATCCGTGATCCGGCTAACTGTGAAGAGCAAGGAGATTATTATTGCCATGAAACTGATGACTGTAGAGGCAGAGTTGGGAGGCAGGGACATGGAAGGCTTCTGTGACAACCCTTACATTCCATTCGCCAAAGTAACAGCCTAGACAGGAAGCCATCGAAGAGATCTCTTAAAAAGGGTGATGGAGATGCCGAAGAATAGCTCTCCATAATTGATGGCTTCTGGCAGAGCTATGGGAGGGGAAGGGATTGTGAAGGGATTGTGACTGGGTGAGTGATATGAAATTACCAGAAAGTCAATAAAAATATGGGCTGCGGGGGGTGGGAGGAGTTGCTGATTGTGAACTTTTAGTTGGGTGGCATGGATATCCATCAAGGAATAATCACATTAGCAATATGTTTAGCAAAAACATTCAGGAAGAGTCAGAATAACACAACAGTCCAGAAGAATAGGAAAGCTCTAAAGACTTTCATTGTTGCTGTTAGTGATGTCTTAAATGGTTTTTACACTATGATCTCACCAGGCTGGAAACTGAACTTAGTCTTTCAGATGTCTTATTAAGTCGTTGACAGATTGTCAACATATGCATAGGTAAGTAATGAAGCCATAATGTATACATTATCATACTTTTAATATATACCATGCTGCTTAACCTCATTTTAACAAGTAACTATGTTATAGTAGTATTTTCCACTTGGCTTATGTTCTGTCATTAGTATAAAAGATGAAGAGACAACAAGGTACAATTACATTCAATACATACACAACTTCAGAGTGATTTTTATTTTAAAAAGGTAAAATAAATAGAAAACTTTTTTTTATGTTTTTGAAGTATTCCTTTCTCTTTTTTATTCCTTTCTTTATAGGATAGTCACAGAAGTATTTTTAAAAATACAAATTAAGAGTTGATGAACATTACACATTTATTTCATTTTCATAAGTCTTATTTGTTAAAAAAAAAGTAGAATCAGTCATAATTATATGTTCAATTGTCAGACACTACCTAGGAACTAGTTAGAAAGTGGTGTGCTCTCAAGTTCTCAATGTTGAAATAAGTGGTACACACCGAATCACGATAAAAAGTGAACATGGAAAACCTTCATGGAGGTTGGAAAAACTAGGAAATCTGTGAAGCTGTTTAACTGGATGTGGCGATTTGAAAGAAAATGACCCCGAAGGGAGCGGCACTATTAGGAGGTGTGGCCTTGCTGGAGTGGGTGTGGCCTTGTTGGAGGAAGTGTCTCAGTGTAGGGGCAGGCAGGACAGAAGGTCTCATATGCTCAAATCACTCTCAGTGCGACAGTCTACTTCCTGTTGCCTGCACATCAACATGTAGCAGCTCCCTCTCCAGCATCACATCTGCCTACATGCTGCCATGTCCCACCATGATGACAATGGACTTGACCTCTGAACTGCAAGCTGGCAACCACAATTAAATGTTTTCTATGAAAGAGTTGCCGTGGTCATGGTGTCTCCTCACAGCAATGGAAACCTAAGACACTGTGTTACTGTCCACAAGCACAAGAAACTTGAAGTATGGGTGCAGTGCTAAAATAGTGGTAGGATGCATAGTGTGATGAGTATGGGCTCAACACTGAGAAGAAAGTCCCATTAGTCCTTCCATCGGTTCTATGTGCACTTTCTAAATGGTGAATCTCTTCCCAAGAAGGCACGACCCAGAAGTGGCAGGGCAGATTTTATCATCAGAAAAAAAAAAAAAAGAAGACAGTATATTTTACCATGACTTTATTGAGGCATGGTTGACATAGAGAAAGCTGCACACATTTAACATAAATCACCTGCTGAGTTGGGAGATAAAGACATAACAACACCATCACCACAGTCAATTTTATAAATGCATCTGCTATTAGATTTTAATAGAAAACCCCAGGGCAGGTAAGATGTAAATCCTAACAGCTGCCTCTAGGAGGAGAAGGAAAAAAGCAAACCATGTGAAGTGGCATCAAGTTCAGACACAAGGCAGACAGGGCAGACAGCAGCCACACAACAGGAAGAGGGCTTTTAAAAAAACGTACGAAAGCCCAACATGTTGTGTTAAGAAAAACATAGAAAATAGAAAGGACAAAATGAAGTTGTATGTTTCTAAATAATGCAGAAAAGTAGGCTGACTTACAAGCTACGGGGCTGCTGGCCTGAATCCCTGAAAGCTACGGGGCCTGAACAGTCCATCTTCCGTAACCGGGCAAGGATTGCAGTGGTGAGCCTGGGCCTCCAACCCAACCACAGAACCTACGATCTGTCTTACCTGCAAGATATGCTCGGACGATTGTGGCAGAGAGAAATTGTGGGAGTGGCCAATCAGTGACTAGTCTAATTTGAGGTCCAGGAGAGGGAACCCATGCCCAACACTGGATGACCAGGAACCTGAGGCTGGACAGCTCAGAGACCTTTGATAAAACCAAAGATGACTGGAAAAAAGAAATCAAGGAATTCATTGCTAATGATATTCTGCTATGCTCATAGGTCGGTGCCAAGCCCAGTTAACATCAAAGAGTCTGCCTCTGAAAGCTGATGAGAACACATACAAAGACCCACAGCCAAATACTAGGTGGGCAGGGAGCCCAGGTTGGAGGTTTCCATTGGGTTACCCTCAAAGCTCTGGGAACCATGTGGAAGGAGGGAGGAGGAACTATAAGAGCCAGAGGGGTCAAGGACAAACTGGAGAGAACATGGGGAATCAACTAAGCAGGGCTCACATGGGGCCCACAGAAACTAAAATGGCAATAGCAGAACCTGTTGGGTCTGCCCTAAGTCTTCTGCATATATGTTATGGCTGCTGGCTTGGTGTTTTGGGGGGACTTCTGGGAGTAGGAGGTATCTCTGAATGTTTACTTTTGGGACTCCTTCTCACCTACTGGGTTGCCTCTACCAGCCTTAATGTAAGGGTTTGTGCCTGGTCTTACTGTATCTTGTTATGCTCACTTGATGTTCTTGGAAGGCCTGTTGTTTTCTGGGTAGAGACAGGAGCAGGTGTATCTGGGGAAGAGGTGACTTACAGGGGGAAGGGGGACCTGAGGTCAGGATGTATGCAAGAATAAATTTTTAAAAAGGATTATGGGGAGGAAAAGTATAGCATCTCATTAAAGAGGAAAAGTATAGTATAGCATTTCATTAAAGCAGTTATTCTACCCATCTTTTTCAGCATGGCTTAAAGTAAGCCTGCCTTCCTAGGGGTGATCCATCAGCCAAAGTGACAACCTAGATCAATTGAAATGTGGCTCCACCCAGGTCAGCGACTCTATTCTCTTAACCAGAAAAAAGTTATTTTCATTCTAACAGGTCTATGCCACAAAAACCTTATAGTACATAGAGACTATGTACATATAATACATAGTACAATGTGACTAAATTATTCACTTATTTTATGATAGGTAGAAAATACCAGTATAATTACAAATAAAATACTTCACTGGCTTTAAGTGATATATTGTTATTCTGGTTTTGAAGCAGATACTTAAGAAGTGTGTAGATACTAAGACAAATTGTTTCAAATAATCAACATACCACCAGAAAATGCATCAGAAATGAATTTAATTTTGATATATAGAATTATATGATCAATTGTTTAAAATTAAATCTAAATTTTATTATACAACATGTAAAACTCCTTTACTATTCATTAGATATTTTTTTGTTTTTGTTCTTCTATATACGTGTGTGTGTGTGTGTGTGTGTGTGTGTGTATGTGTAATTTATCTCATGGAATGACACAATAAGTCAAAATGGCTTAGATCTTGCTGAAGAACAGTCTAGGAATATGCAGTTTATTTCAGTTCCAAACTGCAATTTCTAGGTTCACTCTTGGATTAAACAAGCAAACAAACAAAACCTATTCAATGCATGTCAAAGACTATTAAATATGACATCAATGTTACCCAATTTTTATTAAAACATCTGTGCTTATTTACATTTCTATTTACATGAGTGACAATGATTTATTTTAAATATTTGCTAGTCACTGTGCTAAGCGCATTAATCTTTCAGTCAAGTCACCATTAACCATTCTGTGAGGTGGGAGCTATTTCTAGTTCATTTGAGAAAAGAATGTAGATTTGTCTCACAGTGTGAATGTGTCAAGACTGTTCCCTTCAGATTTCTCTTGCTCTTGGGCTCATGAACTGGACCACTACACCACACCCTTCATCTTGGTAAATAGAAAACAGAGGGAAAAAAGGAAGGAAACTGTATGTTGATTATTTGAAACAATGTGTCTCGACATCTACACATTTCATAAGTACTATGTCTCACTTCCTTTTCTATCAGGTTCAGTTTAGCTGAATTTATGTTGAGGTCTCTGATCCACTTGGATTGAGTTCAGTGTGGGGTGGTAGATGTGGCTCTATTGGTATTCTTCTATATTCTGACATCCACTTATACCAGCACCATTTGTTAAAGATGCTTTTATTTATTTATTTTTTATTGGAGTGATCAAATGGCTGCTATTAATATTATGCTCCAAGAACAGTGATCAGAGGTCAAAGATCACTGAACCTTGACATAGAAACTCTTTGTGTGTGTGTGTGTGTGTGTGTGTGTGTGTGTGTGTGTGTGTGTGTGCAATGTTTGTGGTGATGGTGATTTACTAAATAATCTATAACATCACCTAATTGGTCAAGGCCCAAAATTCTCTGTGTCTTGATGTGTCCCCTTGTACCATGCCATTAAGTACCAAACATTAAGAACATTGCCGCCTACATGAAAAGTATAATCACAAGATAGGGCAAGAATGTCCTGTATTTCACTTTCTCAAGACTTTGCTCACTGAAAATTATCTGAAAACCTTTTCTTAGCTAATGTCATTATTTTAAATGTATCTTTTTACTGCAGACAATAATTATACAGATAATCTTTCTTCTCATTTTTGTTTTGCAAAATACAATGGATTGAGTCATTAAGTTTGGTGGTGTCAATAGACTTATAGACTCATGTGTTTCAATGCTTGGTCCACAGGGAGTGGAATTATTAGATGTGGCCTTGTTGGAGTAGGTATGGCCTGTTGAAAGAAGTGTGTCACTTTGCGGGCCAGCTTGGAGGTCTCATATGCTCAAACTATGTCCAGTGTGGTAGACAGTTCATTTCCTGTTGCCTAGTGATTGGGATGTAGAACCCTCAGTTCTGTCTCTAACACCATGTCTGCCTTCAGGCTGCCTGCCACACTGTCTGCCATGATAATGGACTAAGCCTCTGAACTGTAAGCCACCTGCCACTAAATGTTTTACTTTTAAGAGTTCCCATGGTCATGGTGTGTCTTCACAGCAATAGAAACCCTGAGACACTAAGGAAAGCAACTGGTTTACTTTTCTTACAGCCCATTCTCCACACCTGACCATTCACACCTAGAGAATTCAAGAAATACGAGAGTAAAACTTTTGTGGTCATAGGTTTATTTGGAGCAGTATAAGGAATACAGATTTTACAAAATAGAATTAACTGTAGGAAAGAGGATTTGAAGTGAGAACAGAGGTATACTTAATGTATGCTCTCCCTTCGTGGTCTTCGGCTCCAGGGAAAGCCTTGGCAATAGTCTCCAGAGGGCCACGTGCTCAGAGAGGACTGAGAGCTGTATTACAATGTGAAACATGCCTGCACACCACATGTAAATATACAAAGAAACTTCTTCATGTGGAAAAACTGGTTTCCAGCAGAATACTAAGAAAAATGTAATAACCATTCCATTCTTCATTAGCAAGTGGGCTTCGAGCTGCTGTCCTGATTTCCATGTTCAAGGTTTGTTGGCCTCTCCAAATGCAACTGTGCCTTCTCAGATGGATAGAATTTTCCTGCATTCTTAGTTTTTCACCTTATAACTCCTTTGCTATTACATTGGGAAAAAAAAAACCCACTTCTGTTTAGAGGTATGCCACAGGAAATTCAGTGTTCATAATGCCAGTGCCTGAAATGTGTTTGTTTTCTAGTTGATACTAGTAGACAGAAAAGAATGACTCACGGTATCCCTCAACAATTATTCAGAAGAGAGGGAACTTCTCCAAGTTAAGTTCCCTGCACAAACAGTTTTGGAAATTCATGTAGCTCTATTTCCTCTTGTTTTCTATGTTTCTAGGACTGGTTCATTTTCCTTTTTGTTTCTAATACTTACTCCTCTTCGCAATTCTCTTCACACATGTTCTCTCAGTATTTAGTATTTCTTGTCTTTTGCTTTCCTCCCAATCCTTTCTTTCTAATGTTCTAATGTTTCTAGTGTTCTAATGATTATTCCGTAGAGAAGTAACTGAAAAAGGTACTTGCCTTTAAAGTCAGCTTGTCAGCTTCTATCTGCTCATGATAAACAAGACCCCTCCATCTTGGGCTTAAAAGCCATCTTATAGCAAACTAGGTTCATTCCTGTTTATCATTAAATCTCTGTTTCTCAAGGGTTGGGACTAAGTCCCTTTCACTTGTACCCTTAACTACAAATGGTTCTTCACTATGTGTTCTAGGATGCAGCAAGCATGTGTTTGTTTCAGGAGGTTGTTATGACCACCTTGTTTTGCTTATATTCTACTTTTATAACCATGATTGTGTGCAAAATCCCTCACCCTATGGGTTTTGCCCTATAAAAATGAGTATAAAAATTGGCTTAGACTGGTCTCACAAACCCTGCCTTAGGGGAGATTCACATGGATTCAGTTCTGATGTTTACACAAATAAAGCTTGCTTTAATTTGGCCATTATTTTGACTGGTGATCCTTCTCAAAACAGTTATTGCTTTATTCCTGTGCAGACAATCCTTGAGCACAGAAATTCTACTCCCTTATGCTATCAGAGCCTGGTTGTATCCCAGCTTATTAAAATGCAGAAGTGTTAGTGGTTGAACCAACAGTTGTTCAGCATCCAATCTATTCATCTACTTGCATCTCTGATGGCTGAGAGAACTGCAAATGCTATTTTTCAAACAATTCCAAAAACAGAGAAAGAATTTTACATCCAGGCAGAGACTCCTTTTGTTAACAGATCATTAGCTATGGGAAGGAAGATAGATATGCAATAAGTGTACCCAGTGTCCTGGAGGAAATATATGTAAATATTGAGCAGAGATGTCTGTGGATCAAGGGATTGTTGGTTTGTATTTTGTTGTTTGAGTAAGTTTACTAGCACCTTCCAGATCTTCATTTTCTGGTATGAATATCCTTTGTATAGTTAGCTTTGTCAACTTGACATAGCCTACAGTCATTTGGCAGGAGCCTCAGTTGAAACATTTCTTAGATCAGCTCGTCCCATAGATAAGTCTCTGAGTGTGATTATCTTTTGACTCTTGATTAAAGAGGGTACAGCCCACTGTGGGCTGTGCACTGTGGGGTGCACCATCCCTAGTCAAGTGATCACGAGTCATATGGCACAGCTTGAGCCTGTGAATGAGCCTCAGTGTAGGAGGAGACTCCTTCACCCCTCAATGATGGACTGTGGCCTAGAAGTTCAAGGCCAATAAATTGTTCGCTCCCCTAAAGCACTTTTGGTTGGAGTAGTGTTGTCATATTAACCAGAAGGAAACTAGAGCAGTTTTGCTAATTGTCATACATTTCTTCTTTATTGACTAAGACTAAGGTAGGAATTACTTTTATTTGCATTTTTCTTTCAAGGGGAAAACAAAAACCAATCAACAAACAAAAAGTATGTCTCTGCCGGAACTTTCTGGACATTTGGAATCATTTCTGAACCTCATTTCCAACTTGGAAGCCTGTATTTTTCAGCACTTTTCTCTGTGTATACCACAATGTGAACCATGAGAATCCCTTCTCTCCAAAAGGGCCAGTGTGTTTACGACTTCACTCAGCATCTCTCACGATGTAGTTGCCATTCCTGCTGAGTGTATCCTTCCTCGGTAATGTCACGTGACTGCCTCATCTGGAAGTGCCTTCCACTTATGATGTACTTTCTGTCACGGGACCAGATCGTAGACTGAAGAAACAGCAGCAGCTCCAGAAGCACCCAGAGAGGGCAGCCACTGGTGTGGGCTCTCTCCACGCTTGGCCATTGCAGACCTAAGAGTGCTATGAGAACTCCAGAACCATCCAGGGGGAAATCCTCTCAGTTTGAGTGTGCATTCATGGAGATTGCAGCCACCTGTCCTCCTCTCAAACTAGACAAACTGAAATAACGCAGGGGGGGGGGGAATCAAATATAAATTGGTTTTCAAGAGTACACTTACTGCTATTGTAAATAATGTTTTATTCCTTCAAATTATCTTCCAAAATGAGTCCAAACAAAAGCTCAGACTATCAAAACTAGGTGGTTAGAAGGTTTCCTATTACTTTAGTCTATGTATAAGGACACTGAAGCTCTAAGAGTATACGCATAAAAGAGAACCAGTCTTGCTTGCTCTTTTGGATTTTGTCACTCTCGACCCATTCTGCTAGTAGGGAAAGTAACTGATCAGTTTGTCCTGAGTCTCTGTTCACCACCCCTTGGCCATCTCCTACACTTACACTTCCTTTCTCCGGCATGGATGTTCTCCCCTGAGGGGTGACACTGTTCACTGCTAATTACCACTGGAAGACAAACACCTGAGCCAGAGACCCACAGGCAGCCTGTGTGTGTTAGCTAACAGGGAATACGAGGAAGGTGGTACCGAAGACAGGCTGGTGGCAGAAAGCAAGTAAACATCTTTGACATGTCCTGAAACCTGTGCAAAGGAATAGAAGCAGAATTGTCATAGGGGTGACCCTCAGGGCACAGGAAGTGAAGCAAGTCATGTCTTGTTTTCCCTGCTCGTTCAGTGACAGTGCATATGTGTGTGTGTGTGTGTGTGTGTGTGTGTGTGTGTGTGTGTTTAAATTCCAGCTAACAGGCACCAAGAACAAAGATTATAGCTGTATGTTAGAAGAAAGACTTCACAGCTCATGGGAAGCTGGGGAGGGAGGCATCAGTGGAAGAAATGTAAAACCAAGGGGAAGGGATGCAAGGTGAATTCTGCAACTGCTCTGTGCCTTCAAAAGGACTCTGTTCTAATAAAAAAACATGTCTTTAAACATATCCCTAACTTCAATAGTCAGCTTAACCTTTTCATTCATTTGTGCCTCAGTTTCTCCTGATGTAAAACAGGGACAATGGAAGTGCCTTACCATAGGACTGTTTCAAGAATTAAAGGACCCATGTAGGTGAAACCCCCCAGGACACCATTTGTGCATGGGAGAACTATTACCGGAGCATTAGTGGCTATTTGGGGAGATGATAGAAGTTCGTGGTTTGGAAGCACACATTCTGAGGCCAGTCTGCTTTGCTTCAGACCCTGGCTTTGCCCCTTGCTAGCCAGGGTAATCTAGAGCAAGCACTTCTGGACCATGCGCTATTGTCAGAAGTAAATCATTAGACAAAGGGAACTCAGGATAGTAGTTCATGTTTTCTGTTAGACATTACTCTCCACCTCTCCCCAGGCTACCCACTTACAAGTGTCCTGTCCAGGGAAAGAATTCCAGAAGTAGCCGCCACCATACTCAGGGCCTGAACCCCCAACACTTCCTTGCCAAGACTTCCTGGCCAGAATCCCCTTTGTGTCCTCAACTTTCCCACACAGAGCTCACAGTGAGAGAAAGCCATCTCCCCCAACTTCCCGCCCTGGGAAGACAAGGCAAAGCACTTAGTTAGCCCTGTGTCCTTTCTTTGAGTACCATCTTCTCAGTGGATGGCTGCGTAGCAACAGAAGAGACTCTGAATTAGGAACAAAGCAACCCATTGATATATCATTCACTTGGGCTCAAAGTGCAGTGAGAACTCCAAAGAAATCTCAATTGGAAATGGTGCTTCTAACTTGAAAGACATCAAAGGCCTGTTTGAATGTTAAAGTTTTAAACAATTTCGAATTGTTTATAATTTGACTTCAATGAAGAAAGTATTTGTGCACAACCATATTAAATTAATAAAAAAAAAATCCAGCTAACTTTGTTGTATATCAAAAGGAAACTGTTGCATAACAGAAAAAAGCTGTAACCTTTCTATATGCCTGAGTATATTTTAAAGATGCGTTGTAGCGCCCTCTTCTGGCACCTAAAGACATAGTGTTTACTAAAATTAAAAGGAATTAGTAGCCACGTTCGAGTACTTTATTATGGTTCCATAAAACATCTTTGTGAAAAAAAAATGTTTGAAATACTGGTGTTTGGTGAGCCCCACCACAAAATAATCACAATCAACATACATAGCAGAATTAATAAAAACCCGGAAACCTATGGCAACCTGGTTCAAATTTGGCTTTGGTGGCTAAACAGTGGAGTGAGATCGCCACCTTGTGTCAGTTGTAGGAATTCTCATACATAAGTATTCCCCCCACACACACCCCACCCCTCACCTTCCACCCCCCATCCCACCCCCGAAGCAAAATAATTTACCCAAGAAGCAATATAAACTTCCCACATTTAGGTAGAAATCAATCCAAATCCATATTTTAGGGCTCTGTCCTTTTTAGCAGCCAAAACTTTAACTTTAGGACATTGAAAAAAGGTAAGGGTGCTGGGCGGGGATTGGTGGGAAGGGGGTTGCACTTCCCTAATACTATTGCAAATCCAATTCAGGTATATATGACCATCTAACTGTTTAATGCTCTGAGAGCTCTCACAGAATTGGCAAAGTCAAGTCCATGGAGAATAAGGAGTAGCAAGTCCTTCGTAAATTTTTTACTCCTAAGGCCTCCATGGCTGGGCCAGCGGGGGCTGCAGAGGTTCTGTGCCCTGACTGCTACAAAGATGTGCATCTCTGAGGCAAACTGTCCTAGAGCCCAAGATGCTCTGCTCTTGTAACATTCATTGCCACTGGTCGTCAGAGTGCTTTTGTGATCCCCCTGCTACAATATGCAGACTGAACGACCCCCGAAGCGTTCATCCATTGTAGCCTTGGTACTGCTAACAAAGGTAGGAGATGACTGAAGTTCAGACCTACCCTGGCCATGAGATGAACAGGTCAGCTGACCCCATGCTCCCACCATACCTTGAATTTAAACCCCTGAAACTATGAGCCCAAACAAACCTCCAAAGCGGCCTAACATGTTCAGAAGGCCGGAATGCTCTACTCACCATCATGGGATGCCCTAGGACACACAAAGAGGCTTAATCCTGGCTGTGGCATTTTACTCCTTCACCTCTAGCCACCCACCCCCACTTACCTCTTGCAAGTATTACCATCCACCCAAGAACCGAGTTTCCTGCAGATCTGCCATTTTGTTCAGGTCCTGAAAATTAATGATAGGTTAAATGATTATTGTGTTTGTCATATAACATCTTCTCAGGAAGGAATGGGAGGAAAGAAGGGAGGGATGGGAGGGAGGAGAGGGGAGAGACCGAGGGAGGGAGGTGAGAGATGGAGGGAGGGAGAGATGGAGGGAGGGAGAGGTGGAGGGAGGGAGAGGTGGAGGGAGGGAGAGGTGGAGGGAGGGAGAGGTGGAGGGAGAGATGGAGGGAGGGAGAGATGGAGGGAGGGAGAGATGGAGGAGGGAGAGGTGGAGGGAGGGAGAGGTGGAGGGAGGGAGAGATGGAGGGAGGGAGAGATGGAGGGAGGGAGAGATGGAGGGAGGGAGAGGTGGAGGGAGGGAGAGGTGGAGGGAGGGAGAGATGGAGGAGGGAGAGGTGGAGGAGGGAGAGATGGAGGGAGGGAGAGGTGGAGGAGGGAGAGGTGGAGGAGGGAGAGATGGAGGAGGGAGAGGTGGAGGGAGGGAGAGGTGGAGGGAGGGAGAGATGGATGGAGGGAGGTGAGAGATGGAGGGAGGGAGAGGTGGAGGGAGGGAGAGGTGGAGGGAGGGAGAGATGGAGGAGGGAGAGGTGGAGGGAGGGAGAGATGGAGGAGGGAGAGGTGGAGGAGGGAGAGATGGAGGGAGGGAGAGGTGGAGGGAGGGACAGGTGGAGGGAGGTGAGAGATGGAGGGAGGGAGAGGTGGAGGGAGGGAGAGGTGGAGGGAGGGAGAGATGGAGGAGGGAGAGGTGGAGGGAGGGAGAGGTGGAGGGAGGGAGAGGTGGAGGGAGGGAGAGATGGAGGAGGGAGAGGTGGAGGAGGGAGAGGTGGAGGGAGGGAGAGGTGGAGGGAGGGAGAGGTGGAGGAGGGAGAGGTGGAGGGAGGGAGAGGTGGAGGAGGGAGAGGTGGAGGGAGGGAGAGGTGGAGGGAGGGAGAGGTGGAGGGAGGGAGAGATGGAGGAGGGAGAGGTGGAGGGAGGGAGAGGTGGAGGGAGGGAGAGGTGGAGGAGGGAGAGGTGGAGGAGGGAGAGGTGGAGGGAGGGAGAGGTGGAGGAGGGAGAGGTGGAGGAGGGAGAGGTGGAGGGAGGGAGAGGTGGAGGGAGGGAGAGGTGGAGGAGGGAGAGGTGGAGGAGGGAGAGGTGGAGGGAGGGAGAGGTGGAGGAGGGAGGGAGAGGTGGAGGAGGGAGAGGTGGAGGAGGGAGAGGTGGAGGAGGGAGAGATGGAGGGAGGGAGAGATGGAGGGAGGGAGAGGTGGAGGAGGGAGAGGTGGAGGAGGGAGAGGTGGAGGAGGGAGAGGTGGAGGAGGGAGAGGTGGAGGAGGGAGAGGTGGAGGAGGGTCCTTTCACTTTCACAATAATTCATCGATGTATGTATTGAAGAAATTGAAGCAAACAGCGTCAAATGATTACCCAGAGTCCTGAGGGAAAACGGCAGAGCTGTGCTGGGAAGACGCCAGGTGCACAGGCAGGGGACAGGCTGGTGAGCAACAGTTAGATCCCACCTCTCCCTTGCCCTGCCCCTCCCAATCTTGATCTTCATGCCCATTCTCCCCTGCCCCCATCCTCTCTGCTCTCTTCCCTCTTTCCCTCGAGCTCTTGTCTTTTTCTTCTCTCTCTCCCCCCGTCTCTCTCCCCCTCCCTTACCCCCTCATTCCCTGTCTTCTTTCCCCTTCCTTCTCCTCTTTCTCTTTCTCTCTCCTCACCTTTACTTCTCCCCATCTCCCTTTGCTCCTCTTCCCCTGCCTTCCATTTCTCTTTACCCTTCCTCCTCTTCTTTCCTCTGCAGTCTCCCTTTCCTCCTGTCGCTTGCTATGCTTTCCCTTCTTACCCCCTCCCATCATTCATCTAACATCCCAGACCACATAGGAGAGTGAAGCCCAAGACACTGCATTATTCCCTTTTGCAGTAGGATGCTCACCCTCAATCACATTCTGATAAGATGCAAAGGCCACAAAAATCTCTCCGGGCACAGGGCACAGAATGGATAACTTTTGTTCTTCTTTTTCTTCCTTTGCAGAGAGGTAAGTTTCTAGACAGCTGCTTGATAGCTTCATTATTCCATTGTAGGCTGGTTATCTGACAGTGTTAATTAAGACTTTCTAATAATTGACTCAAGCTGGCAGCTTATACAAAGACAATGAAAAAATGGGCTGGAGACTTAATAAACTACAACTACACAGGCAGGTAATTTCCTTTTGAAAATGTCTACTTTCCAAAGACATAATACTCTTTACATTTTACAAAAAGCTGGAGAGATAATTCAATTTTGTCTTTAAGCAACTTCTGACCTCTAATTCTCCTTTGTCTTCCCTCCTTGGCAAAATGACAAACACATTCTCTTTCTCTAAAATATTCTTTGTCAACAGGTCTGACACTTTGTGTAAGACAAAATACATTGTGTATGTGTGTGCACACTCATACACTATGATAAATTGTGCTCTGGGAGATACACAATCCAGAGTATTTGCCACTACTAGACATAATGAGGAATAACAGTTTGGGTGAAAATGAAAGAAATGTCATAAGTAGCATGACTCAAGAGCTATGTTACTTATTTTCCTTCTATATTTTCATAGAAAAAAATTCATTTAAATACTGACTCATAATTATTTTGTTGAGCGACTGTCATAAAACTCCAGTGGTAGGAATTCATCCTCAAATAGAGCTGCTCACCACCTGCTAGCCAGACATTAGCATGCCTGAATGTGCATTCATGTGGCAATTATTTCAAACTGCCCATTTCCAATAAAAATCTATTCTCCCAACACCATGAATTAGGGACATTTGTGAAATCAGAGTCAACTAAGCAATTGAGCTACCCATCCACCTACTTACCGAAGAAGAACACCAAGAGCAAGGGAGAGGGCATGATGACAATCACAGCTAATATTTGTCAAAGCTTTCTTCCAAGCATTATTCAGTTACTTCACCTATACAATGTCATCACTGCTTTCAGCCACTGAGTTAGTTTATTCCTATTTGTTGTGGCAAAAAAAAAAATATCCTGATGAAAGCAATTTAGGAAAAAAGGGCCTTGTTTTAGCTAATAATTTCCGGTTACAGTCCATTGATGAGAGGAAGGCATAGCACCAGGAGCTCAAGATGGCCTGTCACATCACATCCACAATCCAGAGCAGAGAAGAAACAGCAGTCTGCTCATTGCCTCCTGCTTACACAGTCTAGGGCCATACTTATTACCATGAAGACAATCCCCACAGCCGTGCCCATAGGCTAAGCTAACCTAGAAAATTCCTCACAAGGACTCATCTTCCAGGTGGCCTTGGGTGTGTCAAGTTGATGATTAAAACTGACCATCACACTCACTCTGTAACATGTGTGGTATTATTGATGCCATTCCACAGAGGATAAAGTGGAAACTTATGGACATGATCTTCATTGGTCAAGATCACATGGCTAGTATGCAGAGTTAAAATTCAAACCCAGAAAGTTCATTCTCCAGTCTTGCAACTTCAGTAACGCTGACAGCTAAGGCTAGGCAGCTCTACTGTGGAAGCCTTCACGGGGGATGAAGGATGTTTACTTGCTGCTGGCAGCATCCCAGCTCTGTCCACTCTGTTCCAGCAGCAGCTTCTGTGCCTACCACCTTTCCCCAATGGTCTCCGGACTATGTCAAGTCCTCTAGGAGGCTGAATTGTAAGACCAGCCCATTTGCAGACAACTATATTCTCTCTGCTTGTCATGCTGACTATTCAGTCTTACCTCATTAGACAACTTTCATAAATAGTCTAGTGGCTATAATATATTTTCTTGAATATTAATTTTTAAATTTATTTATATATATTTATTATTTTACATATCCCCAGTTCCCTCTCCCTCCCTCCCATGCTCTCTTACCACCCTCCCATTCCCCCCCCACTCCACTGGGAGGGTGCTGCCTTCCAGGAGGGGGTCAACAAAATCTGTCAAGTCATTTGGAGTAGGGTCTAGGCCCTCCCCCCTGCCTCTAGGCTAAGGAGTATCCCTCCATAGGGAATGTGCTCCCAAAGTCCCTTAGACTGCCCAGGCCTTCTAACTGAGACCTATGTCTGAGTCGGTATAATGCTGGTTTCCGAGCTATCAGTCTGGGGTCCATGAGCTCCCCCTTGTTCAGGTCAGCTGTCTCTGTGGGTTTGAATATTAATTTAAAGCACACCTGCATACTAATCTGCCTTTGGTGAATATAACCATAAAGTTAAACTTGGTCAGCACAGCCACAAGCAGGAGCTGGTGTAGAGTTGAAGACTGTCACTGTCACCCTTTCAGTGGTATGGCCACTTCTTACCCGGCATACTTCGGAAGATGAAGGGAAATTGTGTCAGTAATGAATTTTGACTTTGAAATTTTATTTACTTAATGTAAACAGATGCAGCCTAGGTCAACAAACAAAATATAATTTCATGCACACACACACACACACACACATATAAAATCCAAAAAATTAAGATTCAGAATTATATTATTTTTTAAAACTAATAAATTAAATTTGCTAGCACCTTAGTTTTGTTTCTTTTTTAAATCTATATTTAAACATATATTAAAAGCCTGTGTTTTGCTATTTTTACTTATCGTATTACACAAATATTCATGGATTACTGCTATGTTAACTACTTTAGGACAAATATAAATTCGAGGTCAGCATTCCTGATGAAATTACTCCAGCAACAATTTGCACACACACACAAAAGCCCAGAGAATAATAAACAGTCTAGAGAAACTAGCACGATAACTTATACAACCCACATTAAAACAAGATACACATACACACCACATTAAGGAATATAGTGAAATTTATTACACGTTTAATATAAGCAATTTGCCACAAATTGGGTCTGTATGAAAAAAACCACAGTATACAGACTAGATGTAAAATACATTGGATGAAAGCATCACAACTTTTATAATATTGCCAGCTCTCTCAACTTTTGGGGGGAAAATATGGTGTAATTTTGATTAAATATAAACACATTTTATATGTGTGATTACTATTAATTCCATCTCACCAAAAATATAATTTCCTACAAATTCTATAGTCTTAATAGGTTTCTGTTTATGCATATCAAGAAATTTTTCTAACTCAATAAGAACATAATTAAACATGTATCTTACTAAGTAAATCCCAAGATTGACAGTGGATTTTCTTGGATGTATAAACACTGTGCTCTTCCTTGTGTGCAATTTGAAAGTAATACTTTTTAATAACTATGGTCTAAAGACAGAGCATCACAACAAAATTGCCTAAACACACACATATTACCATGGTTACTACCAGAACAAACACTTCAGGAATGCATAGCCACTAGGTCTCCCAAATGTGCATAAAATCAACACCCTGGATAAATTGCAAGTCTTCATTTTTCTTCATTTAAGGGCTTTTTCAGTTGGTCTTGCGCTTTCTCTTCATTTTTCTTTTTAACATCTGCAAAAAAATAATTTCCCATTCATATGCAAAATGTGTTGAAATGCTTCTTATATTTAGAACGAAAGCGTTGTTTCCATCCTGACTAGGTCACATTTTGCTCTCAACATAGATATGAATCTGCACAGAGAGGTCATATTTGAGTAGTTTTTAGATTTTTTTTTTCCTAGTCGACTTTCTTCATGGTCTATAGTTAACTATATGCCAGGCATGATGCCATTATACTCTCTATCTCCAGGGTGGAAAGTCACAGAGCTGGTGAAAGTCACAAGTTGAACCCAGATCATTTACCTACCCTGGGACACACTCTGTGTGTTCTTTATATTTTCTATTTCCTTTGCTTCTTAGAGATAACCTTACATTCTGCCCTTCAGAAAAAAAAGATGAAATCGGTGTCATCGTGTGGGAACTCCTTCACCTTCCTGCAACTAAATGTCAAAACTTTCCTGTCATTTGGGATTATTGTTTCTGCCCTCACTTCCATAATAATGGAAGATGTGCTTCTCGGGAGTAATTGCACAATTTCTTATCACTCATTGGAAAATGAAAATGAAATGACTATACTGACAAAATCTATGAAGAACTTTGAGACAGAAAGAGGAAAGCATCTCACAGGTATAACCCTCAGTGAGCGTGGGACCCTGTTCATTGCTCTAGATATATACCTTTGTTGTGGTCCCTGGTAATGCTTTGGTTGCCAAAGTCTAATGCCCCCTTGGTTCCAACTCCTGCCAGTTTCCCACTCATCAAGAAACTGACTCTGGTGATGATTCCCTACTCTTTATTTTACCAAGCTTCCCCTTCTTCCTGCTTCTTCATTTCAAATCACTATCATTCTTAAACTAGCCCCCCCACCAACCCCTCCAATCCTCTTTGTCCTCCTGCTTGAAACAGGATCCCACTATGTAGATCAGGCTAGCCTCAAACTCACAGGAGATTTATCTGCTTTGCCTTCCCAGTGACGTGATTAAAACCATGTAGCTCAGTTGCAATAAATACTGTTTTTTCTCTCATTCTTTGAAATGTTTTGCTATCATCATTTAAATGAAATTACTTAAGTTTCAATCATTCCCCCCAAAATTCTCCTAACAAACCATCTATAAAATATTGAAGATAAGTCTGATAGGGTATATTTAGGATTTTTCGATTGCCAAATACCTGTTAACCAACCTTGGCTATATAATGAGTTTCAGGCCAGCTTGAGCTACAATGTGAGGCCTCCATTAAAAGAAACAAAAATATTTACTAAGCTAAGCACATGAAGTATTAGTTCTCAAGTACCAGCCAATAAACAAATTATGTAAAGTGTGTGGTGTGTGAGAAATAAAAAGTGTCTATGAGGTTATTACATCAGGAGTAGAAAACAGGAATTGTTAAGATGTCTCCAGGCCTAGAGTTTATCAACTGATACAGAGTTGGCTGGAAATACACACCTGAAAAGGAGGATTTGAGTAAAGTCCTGCAAAGGTGAGGTAGTGTGCTGTTCATATCACACAGAGAGAATATTAAATGAGACAATAGCAGAGTCAAAAACAGCCACATGAAAGAGGGACAATGGGAAGAATAGAAAAAGCATGAGACGGAATCCAAGAAGCACCAAGATGATATGTAACAGGTGGAAATAATGTCAGCCTTCTGGGCCAAGTTTGAAAGTGTAGCTAACAGTACACTCTAAAGGATGAGATGCAGAATGTGCAAAATAGAAGGGGAAAATGCTAACATTTTTGGTTTCAGCAACTGGAGCTGTGAAATAGCTAAGCACTGAGATGGGAAAGACGCAGGAAGGGCAGGTCTCAGAAGGAAAATCCAATGTTTGCTCTTAGCCTCATAAGTGATATTACCAATGGGGACCCTAGCAATGATGTCAGCCAGATAGTTCCTTCCATGAGAGCAAACTTCAGGGATCTCCAGACTGAGATCCCTAACAGCCAATCTTCATGTCAACTTCACTGGATTTAGAGTTACCTGGGATACACAACTCTAAACATGTGTGAGGGTAATCCCAGAGAGGCTAGACCCTGTGAGTGAGATCCAGATTGTGGGCAGGACCATATCATAGGATCCCAGACTGAATAAAAAAGTAAACCAGGAAAGCTAGCTGAGCATCAGCATTCTTTCTGATTCCCTGTAACGAAGACAACATGACCAGCCTCCTTAGAGGCTTCCTGTCTTCCTGCTATGATGAAGACCTAAACATAAATCTAAGTAACTGTGGACACCCGATTTTTGATGAGGCCAAAATATACACTGAAGAAAATACAGCATCTTCAATAATAGTGCTAACTTGGTGGTTGCATGTAGAAGAATCCAATAGATTCATACTTATCACACAAAAAATTCCAAATGGATCAAAATCCTCAACATAGAACCAGTTACACTGACAGATGAGAAAGTGGGAAATAGCCTGGAGCTTATTGGCACAAGAAAAGACTTTCTGAACAGGACATCATTAGCACAGGCACCAAGATCATCAATTAATAAATGGGATGGCCTCATAAAACTGAGAATCTTTTGTACAGCATAGGACATCATCATTTAGACAAAGCAGCACCATACAGAATGGAAAAGTTTTACCAACTACACATCTGATAGAGCACTAACATCCAAAAGAACTAAAAAAAAAAAAAAAAAAAAAAAAAAAAAACTGTCAAGAAAACAAGTAGCCCAGTTAAAAATGGAGCACAGATCTAAGCAGAGAATACTCAAGAGGGAACTCCAATGTCGGAGAAACACTTTAAAAAGAGCTCAACATCCTTATTCACCAAAGAATTGCAAATCAAACCCACTTTGAGGTTTCATCTTACGCCTGTCAGAATGACTAAAATCAATAAAACAGGTGACAGCTCATGCTGATGAGGATGTCCTTGTGTCCTTTTATGCAAAGGTCTTTTGCACATATATCATGTTTTCCAGGTTAGTGCTCTTATTTCCTGAGTGTGTGAACAAGCGGGTCTACGGTTATTGGTTTCCTGTGTTTCTGTTGGGCTCTTTTCCTTCTTTTTGTTTTGTCCTATTCCAACATGTTAGATTTTATTTTATTTTACTATTATCCATTAGAAGCCTGCTTATTTTCTAATGAAAGACCGAAAGAAAGTGGATATGGATGGGAGGGGAAGTGGGGAGGAGCCAGGAGGGGAAACTGTAATCAGGACATATTATGTGAGGGGGGAAAATCTATTTTCAATGAAAGAAAAAAAATCCATCCTTAATATGGTTTTGTCAGTTAGTTGGTCATTTCAACAAGAAAAGTAACTAATAGAAGATCTGAATCTATGTTTCAGGAGGATAGGAAGTATGCAATAAGGTTAGACAGCATTAGAATCGAAGAAACACAGACCAAGTTGTCAAAAGACTGTACTGTGTACCTTCTGTTCCATCAAGTGTTTGAGGATATGAGCAAAGAGAAACCTAAAGTGAAACAGCCATTGAGGCAAACAGAAACCCATGAGAGTGAAATGTCCTGGGGATCAAAGGAAGAGCACTATTTAAAGGAAGGTGCAATGATCAATCATGCTAACATTTTGTTAGGTCATGCTAGACAAGGGCTAAGAACAGACCAACAACTATAGCAAAGTCAACGTCATAGGTAGGTAGCAAGGAATGCAGTCCTACTCCGGCTACAGGGGAAGGGGGTAAATGAGAATTAGTAATCAAAAGAGCAACACATTGTCATTATAAGACATTATATGAAACAGACAGAGGGAAGTAGGTAACACTGCAAGGAAACTTGGGGTCATGAAGACATCTGGGTCTTCGAAGTCATAATCTCCAATTTCACAAGACCTCACCCTTGCCGATGTGTCCAAAGTTGTCTTCTTATGGTACTTTTTTCTCCTCTTACCTCACCTTCAGCCAGCAGTGGCCAGCCTTTATTGCTAGGCAACATCAGTCTGCTTTACCCCAAGGATGTTTATTCTGAATTCTTTACTATACATTCTCCTCCACCCCAAATTATATGTTTCTTATTTTGTATGCAGAGAAGAGCTGCTGAGGTTTTATTGATTTTTAAAACTGCGAGTTTCTTTGAGAACTTCATTCATGAACACTGTGTCTACATCATCCCTTTCTCCAACTCCTTCCTTCCCCATGAACGTTCATAACCTTTATTTATTATTGCATGGACATGCATATGTATGCACACTTGTATATGTAACCTACTGAGTCTGTTTAGATTTTTTTTCATATGTGCACATGTTCAAGGATGACCACTAGGGATTGGACAGCCTATGTGGGAATTCATCTCTGCAGGATTCTGATTCTCTCTTCTAGTAGGCCCTGACCTGGCGAAGCTCTTCTAAGTGTGGACTATGTGGAATTCCCCATCTGCACTGGTGTGTCAACGGGTATTGTTGTTATGCTGGTTTTGTTTGAAACAGAGACTCACACTGCAGCCCAGGCTGTACTGGAACTCACTCTGTATCCCAGGCTAGCCATCAATCTCATAGCAATCTTCTTACTTCAGCCTCACGCGTTATTCTGATTTCAGCAATGGCTTGTCTGATTTCTACTCTAATGAACTCTCCACAATACACTCTATTTCAGTTTTCTGATAAAGAATATCATTGTTAGCCTATGTTTATCTCTCTGAAATACAACATTCCTGTTGGACTGTAAGATTTGGGACAGCAGAAGTTCACATCTGCCCTACTCACCACTGGGATCCCTAGTATTTGGCAGGCATAAAATTAAATGGTAAATGAAATAACGAAGACAGAAGCAAGAAAAGACATTTTGTGACTGAAACATCATCTTCCCTTACCTCTTATTGATATGGTAGAAGGCTCATTGCCTTCTTTATTACTGCAAGTGGTAGATTAAGACAGATATGGAAGTCATGAGCCACAATACTCAGCTCCAGTGCAATGGGTAATATTTATGATTACTTTTCATTAATTTTGTCCCGCAGACTGAAACTAGAATCCCAGCACATGTCCATATACATCAATAGCCAGAAACAGCAGTTTCCATGTTCACCCTTAGGATGGCAAGCTGAAATTACCTAGTTTCAGGAAGGCATGGAAATCCACTTTGCCTTAAAACCTGAGAACATTTAGTTAAGAAGAAAAGAGAGCCCTGAAAACAAGTTTAAAGGCTGCTCAAAAAAAAAAAAAAAAAAAAAAAAAAAGATTAAAGGGAGAGACATGCTTCGTTCCAGAGGATTCGTGTTACCTTCCTTCATGGTCAATGCCTCCAGTTTGAGTGGGAGATCAGAAGCCCCACCCACAGCAGCTGAAGTCTGGATGTCAGGTAAGGCGTTGCGGCGGCCTGCCCTGGCTGAAGATGCAAAGGTGCTGATCACAGACTCCACATCAGTCATCTCCGATGAATCTGTCCTCATCACAGCATCTATAGATAGAATGTGCGCATAAAAGAACGAGCCTGTCAGAGGTAAAGCGTCACCTGAGAGACCATTGGCTACATCAGAACCGCTACAGGCTTCAGGATTTGATCTCGGGTGGTACCCTTGCAGTATGCGCGCCTTGGCTCGACCGTGCCCACGGGAACACTTGCTGAATGGAGCAGGAAGTACTTCTGTGAGCCATACTGCTATAAATAACCCGGGAGCCCAAAGCACCACGCCGATGCTTGAGGATGTAGTAGGCCTAGACTTTTGTCCTGCTTTTCTATGGATGAATCAGCCGAACCAGGGCTTGGAAGCCAATGGAAACAGATTGGTGTGGTCACACCCGGAGTTTTTGTTTTTGGTTCTTGTTTAGATTGAAACCAAATCACTGTAATTGTGGGGAATAAACAAAGCACTTTTTACTCCCTTACTCTTTAGAAATGAATTCCACTTTCCAGCTGCGTCTTTTCCCTCCACAGGTGAAACTTTATTCGTTCTGATTCAGATAAAGTTTGCAGTACACTCACGTTTATGCTAGGCACTTTTCCTTGCCTTTAGGTGGGCTTATAGTCACTCATAGCACCTCCCTCTCCGTCCTTTATCATCCCAGTAATGGTCTCACTCATAATTCTTAAGAAAGTATTCATTGTACATACAGGAGGTAGCAGTTATCATACATTAAAAAAAAAAAAAAATCTAAACTGACCCTGTCTCATATGATTCTTTTTCGTTATAAGGTTTTCACAGGTTTCGGTGTTGTACTCTAACCCAGAAGCTGTGATGGCAACAGAAAACATTTGCTGAGTAGGCATTATGCATCGGGTTCCAGCAGAGCTTTGAAAATGCTGAGGGTGTGTGTGTGTGTGTGCGCGCGCGCGCGCGCGTGCGCGTGTGTCCATCTGCAGGGTATTTGTACTTAGAGGGAGAACAGAAGGCATATGCTTTCTGAAAGATGACCTCAGAACACAAAATGTGTCCAGTGTCCCCGAAGGATTGAATTAATCCTTTTTGTTATTTATGCCAGTGAACCTTCTTATAGTCAACTATCGCTCAGAGCATGCTAACAAACAAATGAGAGTGTGCAGGCACACTGCATCTGGTATCCGGGACACAGCTCTTGTCCATCACACAGTAGAATTCATGTGGTGCCCCATGAGGTTTGCAGACACAGTCTGGGAATTAGACTCTCAATGTCTGATATTCACCAAGTGCCTGGCATTGCAGCTCGGAGAATAATAATGAACATTGAAATCTTAGTTCGAAAGAACCCACTTCATTCCAGAGTTGCGGTGACAGTGGTCAATTCACTTAAATTTATGAGTCACAGTTTCACTTCTACATATCACATATAACATTAGTCGGTCTGATTCACAGGATTCTCTTTGTGGGAAAATGGTGAGATAAAGAGCAACTATCTCTGTTCCTATACAACTATCGGTGAGTGGCTACTTACGTCGTTATTCATCTCTCACCCCATCCCTCATCTTACCACACTCCCGTGTACCCTCTTTAATCCTCACAAGAAGATCCTCTAGCAGGGTCTTCTTGTGAGGATTAAGATTCCTGCTAGAGAGCTCTTGAATTTTCTAACAGAGAGGCCAGAATTTCTTCAATAATATCAGTAGATATTTTGTGTCTATCACCAAACTTAAACCTCCCTATAATTCTACAAGGTAATGGGGCACGGTCCACATTTTATGGTTGCAGCCCCTGGTGCTGAGAGGTTGAGTGACTGACTGAAAATTGCATAATTACTAATCTAACTTTGGAAAGAAGCTTAATGCAGTTACCCCTGAAATCAAAATGACATGGATTATTAAGAAAAACTCCAATGCCCCAGTGGTATATGCAGCCAGCTGCACAAATGTGTCCTTTAGATGCTGTTCAAAATTTGAGTGACACCAACAGAGTTGGTCCTCGGGCTCTGACTCTATCCCCAGTTGGTTATCATTGCCTCACACATGATGGCCATGATCAAATGCTTATCTACAAAAAATCATCTCTCCTGTAACTGCAAACATGCTATGTATGACTGGCTTTGTGAAGCAGACCCATGACTTCTTGCTTGATGGTCCATTTTTAAACTGTCAAAAGATGCTTTTGTCATCTATCAAAAGAATTCCTAATTCTGTTTACATTATACATTGTATATAAATCTCAACTTTAATATTAAAAGAGAACTTCTAAAAGGTGGTTACAGCCATCAGCATGGAAGCAAAATTTCTGGGCCCTGAGTTAACTTCTTTGCTATTTGAGAAGTTGTTCCTTTTGCATTTACATTATTATAGCATGCAGAAATTTTCTAAACAAAAACATAACAAAACGATTTTAAAAGTGTGTCAGCTACATTTTCTAACAAGAATCTTAAGGCCAGGTCAGAACTGGTCCATCAGGGAGAGCCAGCAGCCAAGCTACCTTCCTTTGGGGCTCTACTCTGCAGTTTCTCAGTTTATATTTGCATCGAGCTCCTCTAGGAGGTTGGTGCTGAGGCTGGCCAAGATATCCACATTGACCGAGGAGACAACTCATCATCTGAGCACACAGAGCTATGAGAAGGTGGCCAATCTACTGTGAAAAGCTCTCCATCTTCTGACCCAGTGTGTTTGGTTTACAGAGAGCTTGCAGGGCCTCTTGACTCTGACTACAGTATTGGGCTCTCTGGACTGTCAATAGGTGCTCTGAAGCACTGGACTAAACTGCAAAGACCATCAGGAAAATACATCAATAAACTATGTACACTGTGCTATGAGTCTGACACTTCTAGGTGAAGAAGAAAGTGTCAGATCTACCGAAAGAAGCATGTCCACAGGACATTCTGAAATGTTAAAGTAGTATTTGTATTGGAGGAACAAAACGAGGAAAGTAATGAATGTAAAGTCATCTCAGTTGTGTGCAAAGAAAAAAGACTACCTGGGAACCGTAGAAAGAACAAGGACCATATTAACCAGTTTTTAGTGCCTCTGACACATTTTAATGCATAATATTGAACATATATTACTTTCACAGTGGAGAAAGATTGAAGCAAGACAAATTACAAGCCATCAGAAAGATGCTGGCAATAGTATTTTGAACATTAAATAAACAGCAAATCATGAAGCGAATGAACACTCCCCTTCCTTAAACACTTATTTTATTTTCTTGTCTTACTAGACGGTAGTAAGTGTTGCATTTTATAAGGGGTGGCATATGTAGAGAGACAATTGCTTTCTTTTCATGCTTTGTGACTTTCAAAAACCATAATTCATAGGAAGTTGAGGTAACATAGCTAAGGGAAATGAACCTGAGGATAAGCTCCTGGGCATTTTAAATTTTGCAATCTTAAAAGGCTAATTATGTGGATGTTCGCTAACCAAGGTGGCTGGCTCACTGGCGAGGCTTCCTCTTTCTCATTTACAGAACAGAGATGACTTCCACCCTGTTAGCCATGCTGCTTGCCGGAGCTGGAACCATTTGAAGAGTGGGAGGTTCCATCAAAGCCCTGTATTCCCAGTGAGGTAATGCCATTTGTATTGCCCTGGACATATGTGCTTTCAGCTCTCAGTTGAAAATACAGCTTTTCAGGATGCCTCTCAACAAAAGTCTGTAACACAATCACGTATCCATGTCCTCCAGCCTCTGCCATCTCCAAACTATGGGAAATAAAATATGAGCACAAACAGAGATGTTCAAGCTAGAGTACTAGATTTATACACATATACATACACATATGCACGTAATAGTGTGTGTATGTACACATGTTTAGTCTGAGGGGACTTAAAAGACTTCTAGAAAATAGTGTTTCTTTGTTGAAAGTGGAGCTACAGACAGATTTCCCAGTGTCTCTCTCTGCAGACCGGTCAGCGCACATTCTGCTCACACTAGCCTTTCCTCGGATGTCCTTACTCGAAGCTGAGATTGTATGCAGGCTAATACTTTCCTTCTTTCCTCATGCCTTGATCCCTATCCATCACCCCAGTTCCCACGGTGAAACCACTACTTATTCTGGGGTGGAACACTTCCAAGGAACTTTTTGCTGCTAACTTAGTCTTAGAGGGGCGGTATGAGTCAGAATGTCTGAAAAACAACAATAACAACAAAAGGCCAAACCAATTTTTTTTTTTTTTAAAGGAGGGAAAAGGATGAGAGGGGAGGGGAGGAGGAGGGGAGAGGAGGGGAGAGGAGGGAATAGGGGAAGGGAAGCCTGCGGGGGGGGGGGGTGAAGAAGAGGAGAGGAAAGGAGCAGAGGAAAGGAGAGAAGAGGGAGCGAGGGGAGGGGAAAAGGGAGGGAAGGCATGGCTTTCTCCAGCTTTCTACACTTTATGCTAATACTCTTCAGTTGTTGTGTTGGTAAAGATCCTTATATTGTGATTTTCTGACTTTTATATGCAGACATCCTCCAAAGAAACAGAATAGTTGCTTCTTTGGGCACCAACAAGTCAGGTATTTATCCATCCAATTGCATGCAGGCCCTGCCTCTATCAGCCCACAAGCCACACAGAGGAACCAGACTGTGCTCAGATGAGACTCAGTCTGGTCCCTCCTGCTACTTTTCATAACCTCAAGTCCTAATCTTAGGAAATTGGGTAAAAGATGCGAATCCTTTAACACATCCATCTAGCCAAGTGATACCACCATTTTAGTCTAAACAGAGCTTTTGCATTTGTATGAAATTATTTTTTTTATTTGGTGACATATATCTCTTTAAAATTCCTCCATTTATGGAATATCTATGTCTCTAGGATAAGACAAAAGCAAATGAAAATTTACATTTGTAGGCATACTTTTTTAATGCTTAGCTTCTTGCTTGCAGTAACACAAATTCAACATATATTCATATGCATATTGAAGCTGATCTAGCACAGAACTTAAGCAATTAAGCATGTAGCATTCAAATCCAAACTTAATTTTATTCTCTCATATTCTTCCAGTCGACATGATACATAAACCTGAATACCTTTCCAGCACTGCAATACTGTTTCAAAACAGGATTACTTATGATAAAATATGAACTGGCATATAATAAACACTATAGTATATGTGTACAAAATGGTTGGCTATATGCATGGTGGTATTGGGATAGTATTCATTGTGTTTATAATTATGCTGATAAACATCCACGACACAGAATGACACTTCCACGTATCCCTTGGATGAGTGCCCTCCTTTGTAGCTATAAACCACAGTGTAGCATCCTCATGTGTTACAATTTCCTTCATTTTGACAGTCTACATCTTATCTTTCTAAGTGACGAGAGGACTTAGCAAGGATTAATAGGAGCCATTCTTAGTAAGGAAGAAAGGAAGGAAGGAAGGAAGGAAATAAATTCAAAACTGAACGATCATCACACCACCAAACCAGTCACTGTTCAGTTAGGGGCACCGAGTCAGGAATTCCCAACCCTGGCTGGTAACCCATGAGAACCACAGGCCGAGCAGCTCCAGAAGATGAGCAGAGGAGGAAAGGTTCATCCCAACACCGGAAGTGGGTTGGCTTCACAGACTTCAGATTCTAGTGGAAGCACAGTTCACACAGTTCCGGAGCAAACTACAGACAGTGACAGACTGCAGGGCTCATCTTCTCTAACGCATCCATTTTCTTTTCTAATCGCTACTAGACATAAAATACCCCCAAACCTCAAAATAGGACAAAGACATCCAAAGCTCACAAAAGTCTAAGCACTCTATTTACACTTGTGGCAAAACAATATAATTTTAGAATTCTTTCAACCCTACTGCTCTCCCCTCAGATGGGTCAGTTTCTCTGCTAATGAGATAGCTTTAAAACATCAAATGACAGCTAGTGAAGGAAGAGAAGTTAATATGACCATCATGCTAGAAATATTCTGCATTCCTCTGATTTGTGTGAAAACCGGAAAAAAATCTGTTTAATACATTAAACAGAGTTAGAAGCCGAGACTTAACACCAAGTGTGAGCCAGCAAGTGACCATGTTTGCTTCCATGATTCGTAACAAAGATTAGAAGCAACTAAAGAGTGAGTTAAAGCATAAAAACTTATCAGCTGCTAAGTGGGATTTTGTTTTGCTAACACTCATGTGGCTCAAAGGCCTGAAGCTAGCAAAATGCAGAGCCTTGCGTGTGTGGGTAACAAACTTTAGTTACAATTCACAGAGTTATCATTAATGCAAAACTCTCACAGCATCAACTTCTATCCTCGGACAGGCATTCGGATAGCTCCATGCTGTGCAACATGTCTTCTCTGAAAGGGCTTCATTAATATGAGACGGGACAAGCTTACCAACCTAAAGTCGATAGCATACAACTATCATCTGTCTCTTGTACATATGTAACCCTGACACTTTAGGCCAGTTCCAGAATTTTAACAGGTCCCCTCTATTATTATTATTATTATTTTCTCAACAGGGAGGAAATTAAACTTTTGTCCTCTGGGTTGCTTTCCTAAACCAAGAATTACTCTGACACATCATTGACAAAAGCTATATCACCACAAAGATGACTTACAGCAGTCATTTAAGCAGGGACACTTTAAAATCACATACTCTCATTTCAGGATACTTTTATAGTATATATACACATATGCACTCATCTTTGAAATGAAAAATTGCAGTCTGACACAAGCTAAATATTGCACTATGCACCATATACATCAAAACAATTTTAAGAATCTACATATTTGTTGAACTTCTTGGGCTACTTTTTAAAGTCCGTCAGTACAACTTGTTTTATACCTATATGTCTTATGAGAGCATCTTATATTTGCCATATTCAGGATTGCTTATAAGAAATTGATTTAAAAATTGTTCTCTCCTATTGTTCACTCATCTCTTTACACTAAAAGTGACTTCAAATTTTATTCCCAGCCCCTTATGAAATTCAGATTTGTGTCTGTTTGACGGGAAACCATTTCAAATGGGGACTTGAGCATTAATCATGCGTACTTCACTACTCCAGTCCACAATACTGAATGGCGTTCAGTAGTACGGGCTACCATCGTGGCCCTTTCATTTTTTGTGTAGCCCATACAGAAAATTTGCAAGTCTGGTTATTGTAAAAGTGAACATTCCTGAAACTGAATTGTGCATTGATTTCTTATAGTCTTTTGACTTTCAGCAAAACTTTGAAGTTGTCTGCTAACTTCCTACTATTGGTATCAATGTAGGATTAATATAACCTATTTTGGACCCAAGTAAATAATGGCTCTAAATGTTGCTCATCGGTAACTACATAAATAAAAGGTGTTTAGCTATTAATTACATTGACTTGTCAATGTTATGATAAAATATTGTTATGGACACCAATGGTCCTCTTCAGCCACTATGGTGTGGGTTATAACTACAAAAGGCTAACACGCAGACATCCCTACTGAGTTGGTGTTTAATAAAAAAGCACATGTATAATCTGGATGCCTAATACCCATGTTTACCACTTCCATTCTACAGCATCCGAACCAGAAAAGCTTTTTGTCACAGAAAACCACACTTCCTTAATCCCACCCATGAGAAACTCTCTCCCTAAAGGAGAATTTTTACATTCGTTCTGGGGAAAGAAAACTGTTTTAGCATTGTCTTCAAGACTTAAACTGTGTCTAAATCCTCAGCTGTTTCATGATGCTTGAAAGACAAACTTTAGTCTGAGTGCTGTTGTAATTACAGTGAGGAAGGTCACAGCACAATTCCTGGTTGCCCTGTTTTACTCAGTACTTGTTAACTTCTAACATATATTCTAATTGAAGTAGATATAAGCTCAAACAAAAGGCAATGGTAAAAATAAATAACTTATAATTCTTTTATTAACTTATAATCAAGTAAAACAGATGAACATATATTTAAATGGGTTCATTTAACCTGCACAAAATCCTATGTCACATAAAAATGTCACTATATTATTGTTATATTAAGTACAACAAAAGTTCATGAAAATGACATCCAAAATTGGTTTTAAACAGCAAGCAAAAGATAATTTTGTAACCTGTATGCATGTGTTACCTTAAAAAAAAATTGGAGTCCTGTGGTGGTGGCACATGCCTTTAATCCCAAGACTCAGGAGGTGAGTTTGAGGCCAGCTTGGTCTACAGAGTGAGTGACAGGAAAGGTAACAAAGCTACAGAGAAACCCTGATTCAAAAAAACAAAAGCAACAAACAAACAAAAGCACTGAGAGACAGCGCTATAAGAAAAATCTATTAAAGCAACGATAGCAGTCCTTTATGGGTGGAGTTACTAGCTGTGATTTCTATTTTTCCCTTCCAGCTTCATTGTTTCCCAAACTTTCTGTAGTGACAATTTTTAAAAAATAATATTTTTCATTTTTGAAAGTATAGTTACATACCTCCCCTCCTTCCCTTTCCTACCACCAACCCTCACCTGCACCCCCACCTCAAATTCATGGTCTCTTTTTAATGGTTGTTACATATCTACTTAAAGGATCTTTTTTTACAGGTAACATTATACAGATTATACTTAAGAGTATATATGTAGGCATACATACATATACACATGTTACAACAATTCATGAAAAATGGCATCAGTTTGGAAGAGAGTAAGGTTTGTGGGGATGGAGGTAGGAAAGGGAAGGGGAAAATGATGCAATTATAAGGTTAGGAATAAAAGAAAAATAATAAACTTTAGAAAAAGAAGAAAACGATTCCAAGGTATCCTTTTCATTGCTCTGATTTTTACTCAGAGGATTTTTACAATAGGAAAACTGACAAAAATCATTTTGAACATGCACTGCTTTTAAGCTGTTGGATGCAAATTCTCTTTTGTGGTCTTGCATTGTAGTGTGGTCGTGACTAAGTCTATTTTAAAGAAAGGGACGCTGAGGGTCTTCAAAATGAATTGCCCTGGCTACCAAGAAAAAAAGACTGGAGTTCATCCACTCTCGCTAATGCCTCCATCTACAATTATTGAGCACAGTCTGTCTCCTCTCACCCATGTCTTACAGAGTGCTTTGCTTAGTGCCAGATCCTGGGAAATCAGCAACAAAGAGGAAAAATTGTAATATACACAGAAGTGACATCCACATGTAAACGCTAAGTCCCCACGGAAGAAGGGAATACCTAGCTGACGTTGATCGTTACTGAGTTGGGGCATACACATAGCAAGAATTCATATTACACAGAAGCAAATTCATGTTAAAGCACATGAGTGCATCTTTTTCTCTGTGTGTTGGAGAACCAGGAAAATCTCCACATCACATGGAAAAGATGAGTGTGAGAAGCATGACCTGAAAAGAGAGACCAGTAATGTCAAGGACAGCTATTAGAAGGCCATTAGGAAGAAAAGTTTGATCAGCAAGCCTACCGAAAACCCTACTGTTTCCAAATGCAAACGACCAAGAATAGCTTCATATTAAAATTAGAGCAAAAGGAAAGACCTTAAACTATAGATCTAAGACTTATTAGAAATAGTATGTAAACAGTAAATACTGCCTATAATACTTTATGTAAAATTCAATGTGTATGCTACAGATAACATCAAATATAGTTTTTGTATAATTAGGACAAGTTGAATTATTCAACAATTCAAAGCTTGCAGTATTTAGTACTTCTAAGCACAGAAACATAGTTTTTGTTAAATTATATAAAATCAGGTCACTTATAACTTGACGTTAAACTCCAAATACATCATGTATATCTATTTGATAATTAATTATATATACTCATAAAATTGTATTTTCACAAAATCCTTTATTATATGTTGTATCCTCTGAAACAGTTCATCTTGTTTCCCTTGCATCCTAAACTTTAAAAATTCATGGCGTCTACTGCTCTTTACATTAAAAGTATCTACTTTTATCCTCATTCCAACAGGAACGACTCTTCCAAGTTGAACCTAAACAAGCATATCTCAGTATTAACTCACTGCACTTAGCACTGGCAGTTAAGTTTGGCAAATGCAATGGTTAATTTTACATGTCAACTTGACTAGGCCACAGGGTGCTCTGATTGTGACTAAGCTTTAGGCTGGATATGACTTGGAGTGTGGTGTTGGATGAAATTGATGTGTAACATTGTGGACATATGTAAAGGAAGAACTCGATCTCTCTGCCTGTCTTTGACTTACAACATCAGTTTTCTTCTACCATTGAACTCAGACCTGGACTGGAGCAACACTCATCCATCATGGTCCTTAGACTTGAAATAAGACTAGAATAAATAGAAGTTTAGTCAAGAGTTGGGGGACAGGGTAGAGAGAGAGAGAGATAGACAGAAAAGCAAAGAGTCATCATTTAGCACTCACCTTGATCTTTGTAAACTTTTATTCTTCTGGGCATATGAAAAATTATCTTTCTTATTTGCCCACGTAGTTATCACTTAAAAGAGAGTTTTGGAAATACTTGGTCCTGAAGTTAAATGTATCATATACATGGTTTTCATGGGTGTCATATTTTGGGGGTTTGCTTATTTGGTCACAAAGTTATTCATAACTCTAGAAAAGTTAGTTTCTGTCTTCAAATTTCAGTTCTTGTACATCTAAGTACTAGCAAAGTTTCTCTTTCATTTTGTCATACACTTGCATATATACAGATGTTTAATATATAAATGACTTACTCTTTAATAGTATTTATTTTAAATCACGGGTGTTCATTTTCCTTCATAGTCTAGACGGTCTTTTAACTCAAAATAATACCATTTACTTTCACATTAAAATTTATTTGCTCCACATACATGTTCTGATAGTTCATGACCATGTGGCCTATGGCATTATAATTCAGGTGTGATTTTCTCTGCTGCCCTGACCGCTGGAAAAATGATGAGGGGCTTGATTTACTTAATAGCATGTTTCTCTCTTCACTCCGCTGCCATGGTGGAACTTTACTTAAACCATGTTTATTTCAGGGGGCAGGTAAAATTTCTGCTTATCCTTAAGTACATGGACAGGGTGCTCTCACTTCTGTCCACAGCTCCTGGTTATTCACTCTCCCCTCTCCAAGTCTTTGAATGGCCTGAAGTGTTCTTGGCCTTGTGCTATGAGCACATGTGATCCCAAACTTTTGGGGATCTCATCAGTTCAAAATCAGATGTATTCAGCCACTGCCAGGTCTCCAGAGAATCTCCACCTCACCAATGGGGTGAATAGGAAGGAATGCAAATTACTGATGTTAGGGACTACATGACTTTCCAAGCATTGGTATCTAAAGAATATCTAGTCATCATAAAGTAACTGCTGTTGGGTAAGCTATTGAGATATGGCAAAAGATGAAACAGAACCTCTAGGTGCTGGGGACTCTGAGCTGTGGACTGCGTGGCAGCATGTTGTCAACCATTGTTGTCTCTTTCCATACTACGATTCTCTTGTCTCCAAGATGGTGTCACATCATCAGGTTGAGCTTGTTTGACAGTCACTGGGGCTTCTGCTTCTAAGGGCAGTGAAAAGGGCAGCACCTTGACCAAGCAGAAGTTCACCCTGCTTTCTAATGTTCAACCTAGAGCTCTCTGGTCACTATGTCTAGCCTGGTGACTGCCATGGTTACTTGAGGTTACATTGCACACACTGTTTGTAGTTGTAAATACAAGGGACAAGCCAAAGGACAACCCTTTGTAAGGTCTATGGAAAGGAAGGAGACCACCATCCTGCAGAGAATTAAGCATAGCCTTCTAGTTGTTGTTCATGCAGGGGTAGTGACCTTGCTGGGCTCCTGGGCTGTCGCCTCCCTTGCTGCTGTCGCTTGTTTTCTTTTGACCCCCAAGGGCATCAAGGTTCATATCCATGGTGGCCCGTGGCCTGTGGCCCAGGTGCTGATGAAAACAAAAAGGGGGTAGGGAGAGGAAGGAGCATTTGGCACTCAACCAATCTTGGGATGCAAAACCCATTGCCAATACGCCCTGGGCTCCGCACTGCTGCCTAAAAGCACACCAAAAAACTAACACACAGTCACAATCCCAAGACCCAATACAAGCCGTAGACTTAGGACGTTTCTGGAAGTGGAAGTCTATCCCAGGGAAATGACATAGGAATCCGTGGAGGAAGAGGCAGGCAGGCCAACAACTGTTGCTGAACATTTCCCTATAACCACACCAAAAGTCTGTGCAACAGACGGTTATGCAGAGACAAAAGTTAAAGTCTAAAACGTTACCTGGATAGAAACCCAAAATGTGCTCAGAGAGCATTTTCATTTTAGAAAGGCGGTGAAAAGAGAAAGCAGAAGGGGTACCCATGTAATAGTTAACATGGGACTGTTGTGGAAGCTGGGTTTGAGCAAGATGGAGTTGTGATCTAGGATTCCTTCCTTCCCTGTACCACATCACTGGTGGTGCTTCTCTTGCAACAAAGAGCCTAATCCACAGAGCTGGAGGAAAACATCCATGGCTTCCAGCAGGACAGACCCTTAGCATCCTTGAGGCAGCTTGTACAAGGGGGAACCCAAGCCCAATGTCTTTAAACACCCAAGTCAATCGTTACTGTGAGGCAGACCTGTGAACTTTAAGATACTGATCTCAGAAAGAAACTTATAAACACCACAAAGGTGAAGAGGACCCTTTCCCCCACCATCTCTACCAAATACATCCTGTGCACAACCACCACACACACACAAAATAATGAGAAGGATAAAGATTAATGAGAAGGGGATGGGGACTGAATAAAGCTTCACAAGTTAACCTAACTGGAAATTTAAAACTTACCTGAAAGAATTTGCAGATGAAAGGAAAAAGGACTCTGATCTATTTTTATGTTTCTAAAACATAGGTTCACAACTTACAACGATGTCTGCTGAAATGTACCAACTGCTAAATTACCATAGCTTTAAATAATTCTCAGGGGAACTGAACAGATATCTCGGTCATTAAGAGCACTGGATTCTCTTCCAGAGGACATGGGTTCAATTCCCAGAACCCACAAAGCAGCTCACAGCTGTCTGTACCCCAGTTCCAGGGATTCTAACACTGTCAGATAGACATATGCTGGTGACCACTAACACACATAAAAATCACTTTTTCATGTAGTGGTGGTGCACGCCTTTAATCTCAGCACCTGGGAATCAGAGGCAGGTAGATCTCTGAATATGAGACAGCCTGGTCTACAAAGTGAGTTCTAGGGTAGCCAGGCCTATACAGAGAAACCCTCTCTGGAAAAAAAAAAAAATAAATAAATCTCACTAGCAGGTAAAGCTGAAGTGCTTCCTAAGTTTGAACATATTATTTCCTATAGTCTTAGAGGAATAAGTAAGGATAAAATCAAATAAACATATTATTGCCTTAATCATCAGAATGCACTGCCTTAAAGTATCCCATGGTGGGCATAGACATTTCACCTAATGCAGATGAAATCTTTGACACAAATTTGTTTGACAGAATGAGAAGCCCCAATTCTCCTACCCTCACTCAATGTTAAAATAATTAACATGCCTCATTTAATTTAAAATAATGTCTTAAGGATTAAAACGTATTATATAAGAGCTGGTGGGCGAAGGAGCAAGTATACTGATTGATTCTCCATTTTATCTCAATTGGACTTAATCTGCCCTGTTCTTAAATCTTGGAGAGGGGGACAGAGTATGGTCTTCTGTAGTGAATTTCTACAATCTTAGCATAAAGGCCTGCATATCTAACAATCTCCTGATTAAAAGTGCTGACTTTGTCCAATCAATAACTTACAAATATTTCGCTGCTATTAACCTGGCTAATATGATGAATTTTCCACACATTTCAACAGCCTCTTGATCACAGTTGCTTTTACCTACAAAGAGACATGACTCTCATGGCATCTATGAGCCACAATGCTGTTGTACACATTCCCTACAGGAAATTGCTTAAGAAAAAAAAATATCTATATCTATATATACTGATCAAAAAGACTCAGAAAAGAGCTTACACAAGCAGATGAGCCACTACTTCAGGCATAGGAGCAGGCCCTTTCATCTCTGCTAAATACTTGGAAGTCACTTGTTAACCCGTATGCCATTCCATTCTTGACACTGTCAAGGAATAGACACTCACATTCTCAGAA
Source organism: Phodopus roborovskii (assembly GCF_943737965.1). Lineage (NCBI taxonomy): Eukaryota > Metazoa > Chordata > Mammalia > Rodentia > Cricetidae > Phodopus > Phodopus roborovskii. The sequence goes on from NW_026125397.1 coordinate 14,362,760, forward strand.
CTCTCACAGTGAATACAAATCCAATGTCTATGATAGTTTAAATGATAATGCCCCCCACAGGTTCATATGCTTGAACCCACATCGATGCCCACCACCCCCAGCCACCGGTAGAACTCTTTGGGAAGGATAAGGAGGTGTGGCTTTGTTGGACGAGATTTGCCACTGGATTGGGCTTTGAGACTTGAAATATGTGCAGCATTCTCAGTGTACACTCTCTGCTTCACACTTTGAGAGCAAGATGTGCCTTCTCAGAAGCTATTGTCACTGTGTCTTTACCTTACCATCATGGACTCAAACCCTCTGGAACCATCGGACCAATTAAGAGCTTTCTTTTCTAAGTCTCGTTGGTCATGGTGCTTTGTCAAAGCAATATAAAACTAAATCAACATCTACTTTTTCTTTTACATTCTTGAGGCAACATACTCTTTTGGAAATCTTAATATTACTATAATTTTTGTTAATGTTGAAGAAGAATCCTGTGAAGCTAAAACCTAGATACTCTGCGCAAACTGTAAGTGAGAAGTAAGTCCACTAGTGCTTACGGATGCTTTGGTCACTCTATCTCATACCTCCAGTCTCTACGTTGCGTATGATGATCACAAATTGCCCCTGAGATTCTAATTTAAAAATGCCTTTTCTTGGCGAAATTAGAATAGACTCCTCTAACAGAACCTCATAGAACTTGAGCCTGTTTTCAAAAGCACCCAGCAACCCATTTACCTTGGGTTATTGAAGTAGTACCCTATTAGCTTGGCATGTCTACTGGGATCCTGAATACAGGATGGAGTCACAGCTGGGAAGTTTGACAACCCCCCTCCCACTCCCAGGAGTGGTGGTCTCTTTTTTGCTTTCTCATTTTCCAGACACTATTACATTCATGAAGTCATCTGCTTCTCAATGATCTTAGCCATATGACAAATCTCTTGTGATAAACTGAGTGAATGCAGTAGTAATGTTTCCATTACACATTTTGGAGAGTTGTTTCTTTTTGTCTCCTAGCCAAAACATTTCTAATAAAGGACAGAACCAAGGGGTGGTTCAATGGGCACACTGCAGGCATTTATCTTAGCACTGGATGCCCTGGCCATCAGCCCCTCCTGAACCATTTTTTGCAATCCTTTAGGTAACGAACATTAGGATTTTCTTGCTTTACAGATATATAAAGCATGAGCTGTGTTAACACATTTCTCCTAGGAGTCTTACATTACAGATTAGCCCCAACAGGATGCTTCCTATCTGGTTGGGGGTCCTAGACTATAACAATAATCTGGGAAATCACGTGACTTAAAATACTCAGTGCAATAGGTTAGAGAAGATATTTAGTGGGAATTCAACCCCCCATTACAACCTAGTAAGGATTAGGCTTTGGAGACAGCCAGGGTAAGTGAGAAGTCTAATGATTTTTCCAAAGAGTTCTTATTTAAAGCACACATTGGAAAATGGCACTCCCCGCTCCTGCTAAGTGTTATTCTCGCCAAATGCATTGATTGGTGTCTGGAGATAATGAGTTCTACATCAGTGTCAGACAGGTCCCTATGTTGCCATTATTGGCTGGACAACAGGCTGTGTAGTAAAGTTCATGGTTTTTCTAAATTACCATCTCAAGATATGTGTACTTTCTTTGTCAGGTGGATGCTTTGCATTCAAGTAGAAATGCTTTTGATCATTCCTATGAGCCTTGGTTATCATCTAGTTCTAAACTGTTGTTCATTAAGATATATCAGCAAGCACATGCCTGTAATCCCAAACTGAGGATCCAGGTGCAGTAGAATCACCATAAGTTTGAAGCCTCTCTGGTCCATAAGTTCCAGGTAACATCTCAATATAAAATTAAACAAAACCAACAAACCAATCCAGCAAACAACAACAAAATGGAACAAATCACCTTACATCCATATCAGGCATGAATTAAGGCTTAAGGCCAAAATTTGAGACTGAACATCTGATATAATACTTTGCAATTGGTCTAACCCTAAGTTCCCTCACTGTTTTTTTCTATAGATAAAGTTTCTGGGCCAGACACATGTTTTTTTTTTTTTTATCAAAGGGACCAGTCATAGCTTCTGAAAACCCTGAATTCTATTCTCTGCCTGCCTGCAAAATTGTCCAAGCAAACCAATTACATCCGTTTCTCGGCAGTCAATGGTATCCCCATACCAATTACATCCGTTTCTCGGCAGTCAATGACACCCCATATGCTCCTACATAAAAACTTGCACGTCTGTAGCTCTATACATGTACAGTGTTTTCCCCATGCCCATTCCCGTCGCCATGGTGTCACTATATGTGACAGATGAATTGTCCTCAGCTTTATGACTTCAGTGTCAATTGTCATTTGGCTTTCCTATCCATGGTGTGGATAGATGACGACACCCCACATTACCAATACTTTTCTTTCTCCTTGTAAAAGCCTGGAAGATAGAAAGGGGAAAGGCAGTGGAGTGGGTTTACATATGTCCTGTGTCCTCACCAACTCTCAGTGGGGTGCAACTTACTCTGTTCTGCACACTGCAATCTACATTTGTTTCAAGGGAAACTCCAACATTGAGTGGAAGTAAATGGAGCTCCATTCTCTGTCCCAGCCTGGGATATTTGAAGCCTTATATTTATTTAAACCACTCTTCCTGATGTTTTAAACCTATTGAATCGTTTCTAGCACACTCCTCTGAGAGCCTAGAAACTCTGAGGTGGCCTTTAAGCTCATCATTCTAGGTGTTTCCATTCCCCATGACTTCTCTACTCTTTTAGGGCCACAGAACCTATGGAATTTCTCTACTGTCCTAGGATCTTCCCTGGGAATTAAGCTGTTGTTCTCTCAATCAGGTTTGCTAGCCTCATTCATGTTTCTATTTCTGTTTCTTCATTGCTCAACCAAGAGAGCTAGAGACCTGGGAACCCCAGCAAATACTCTCCTCTTAGCATCAGGTCTCCGACTAGGTAGTAAATGATTCATTCCCCTTCCCAGAACACAAGACCTAACTCTTCTGTCATTGTTTGCCTTTTCCTTCTCTAAGCTTTGTCCTTAGTTCTCCAGTCACTTCTCAGAAGGTTGACGTCAGGCTGTTGACAGAAGTAACATGGCTCTCAAGACTGTGGCTCTTTGTTTCCACTTAACAAACATTGGAAACGTGGGTGATCGTTTCTTCTAGATTATGTGTGTCATTTTCAGCTTACAGTGTCCTCACAAAACACTAAAGGGGGTTTAACGAGTATAGAAAGCTCAGTTAATAATTAAATTGTTATCAGGCATACAAATTTAGCAACTCTTCTCAACCGGCCCTTTCACTAGGCAGTTGTTTTATATACATTTATAAGCTGTAGATTGCTTTATTGCATTATTTCATTTAATCATTACCACAAATATCAGTGTGTAAGGATGAGAGAAAAAGAAAAGTCATAATTGTGAGATTGCTAAAATTGAGTTTTCCAGACATTAAGAATCTTGCCCTATGTTAGGAATTAAATTTCTTATATGTGATTCCAGAACATGGATTTTTAATCATATCATCATGTTCTACCCAGTTTCCATTGACTTTTATAAAACCGGATGACATTAGGATAACATACAAGTATCTTAATTTAGAAATAAACCTCCTAAAAGTCAGCTAGTATAGCATTCCATTTATCAGATCCAAGATTCTCCTCAACCAAAATATGGTCTTTCTGTGGACCCAAATATTCTACACAGTATTTATATTTCATTTAGGCTTTATTTGTCTGTGTGGATGTGTGTGTGTGTGTAAATGTGTATGTGTGTGCTTGTTTGTATGCCAACGGTCATGGAAGTCAACAGAAGATGAGAACCATGCAGCTAGGATTATAGGTAGTTGCCAACTGCCCAGTGTGGATGCTAGAGACAGAATTCGGGTCCTTTGAAAGCCCAGACAACACTCTTAACCACTAAGCCATTTCTATAGTACTTTATACTCAGAAGACTGTGTAAACAACTAATCCCATTCAAAATCTATGATTTGAATGTACTCTTAAAATTTTGATTTACTCTTAAAATGTAAGTCATAGAACTAAGAATATGTATATTTTGAAAACAATGTGTGTTCTTTATGTTTCTCATTAACTATTATACTGTTTATATAAAGGAATACATACCTCCATATTCATTAAAATTTTTCCACAGAATGCATAGAAATAAAATTCTTCTAATTTATGGTATAAACTTTTATATAATTTCATTACTGTGTTACGTTTGGGTTAATTTTACCTTCCACCTTATTTTCTACTCATAATAGGTAACAGAACTAGCTCATTAAAAACAGTATGATGCCAATGTGAACTTTTGTTTTTAATGAACTTAAGAGTTTATCAATTATTACTTTAGAGTTTTCTTGATGAACTTTATCCTTGCGGCTTTTTTTTAATTACAATATTAAAATAATTTTCATCTTACAAACAGACATTTTTCTCTTGAAAAGGAGAAAAGGCACAAATAATGGAATAAAGGAAACCACTGTCTGATGTTCTCACAATAGCAGACAGCTGGGAACTGCATGCTACTAGCCTGTCCTTTGAATCATTTCTATACAGTAAGAGAAATCAGCACGAAACACTCTGCAAAGTCCTGAGAGTTCCCTTTGAAAAATATAACTAAGCCTTGGTGGCCTTCTCCCAGCTATGCACACCTCAGCCTAAATACCCTTCATCCTTAGCTGCTGAATGACCAGCCGCTCTGCTCCATCCATCTGCCCTAACGTTGACCTTGTCGGGTTTTACAGGCTTTAGGTACTTTTTTATAGCTTTGCTAACAACATCATTTTCCCTCCTGATGCCAGGCAGTGTAAATTAATGCCTCTCTAGTCTACCAAGAGCTAGATTCTCACCTTTGCACTTGATTAAATTGTAGGAAGGAGAAGACAGATAAAATGAGGTCTCAGAAAATTACAACCCACCTGTGCCAGTCTGGAGCCCGACAAACAGAATTTATAGCAAATTAGCTCTTCCTGAGATCTTTTTAAAAATCTTAATGTAAGAGCCAGGGGAAATACAAGAGGAGGAAGATGAGCCATAGTGGGGAGTGGGGGGGGGGCGGGACTATTTTCTGAGGATTTACTCTTATACCAGAAGAATGAGCACCGTGTTTGCCTAATTTGTTTATGCATGGCCATCAATGAAGTCAGCTTTTATCAATATAAAGTTCCAGTTATTTCCCAGAGCTTTTGACTTAGACTGTGTGGTTATCATAATTGCGGTTACCAAGTTTGAGAACCAAATTAGAATAAAGCTTAATGCACTCTATCTTTCTCACTATATCTTGTACTCTCTTCTACACCTCTTCCCAGAATGCATTGATTTATTTGTTTCCACATCTAAGAGGGCATGTCCCTCACTCAGCATGCAATAAACGGTGGTTTTAACAAAAAGTAGCAACGCACATACTCAGCCTTAGAGACCTACTACTTTAGTTTCACACCTAAGTGAAATTTTCTATATAGTAAATTAAAACTTGAACTAAATTGAAAAATAAATTTTGTTGTACTTGTTACATCAGTTACATCAGCCAACAAAAACAAGTTCAATTGTGTCACCCATCGTCAAATTCCCAGTGGCTAGCCCCTTAAAGAAAACTGAGTCATTCCCCCCCTCCATTCCCCCCCCCTGAAGTCATCAGTTATGGAGAGCCAAACTTCAGCTATCTTTCACAATTTTTCAGAGATTTTCTGGATCACATTTTGCCAGACTGGTCAACTGCATACCATACCTTCTTTATTAAACTCCTTCATTGACTTTCATCTTTCTGTTCTAACAATCCCCAGATCCTCCAAAACCTTCTTTATTTCATCCTGTCCAAACAACTCTTGGGAACGCACTCATTCACTCATTTACAGGTTTATTCTCTGTTTGGAGTTTACCCCAAACTAAACTCTAAATTCTGGAAGTAAAGAGCCAACTCATTAGTGGTAGCATTTCCACCAATTAACTAATGAGAAGAAGTCTTTTTCTTTTTTTAAGATGGGATAAATTTTCCATGAATTAACAAAACTTTGTCTTCTACCTATTTCCAAGAAGGGAAAGGGTATTAGAGTTGTGCTCCTAGTGTAACCACATCTAGAACATGAGAAGATCCCTTAACCTCTTTAAGATTCAGTTTCCCTCAATGTTTGCATTAGTCCTCAGTTTTCTTTCTAGTAAATAAGTAGCCACTACCTATGATCTCACGAATTCTTTCAACTGGCTCCTCTTAAGTCAATTTAATAGAACGATCTGATTGGAGGGATCCTTAATTGAGAAAATGCCTCCAGAAGATACAGCCTCAAGGCATTTTCTTAATTAGTTAATGATGGGGGAGGGCTCAACTCATTGTGGGTGGTGCAATCCCTGAACCAGTAGTCCTGAGCTCTATAAGAAACCAGGCTGAACAAGCCAGTAAGCCACACCCCTCCATGCCTCTGTATCAGCTCCTGCTCCGGGTTCTTTCCCTGACTGGGTTCTTGTTGGAGGGATTTCCTTTGGTGATGAACAACAATGTGGAAGTGTAAGCCCAATAAACCCTTTCCTTCCCAACTTGCTTTGCAGTCATGGTGACTCCTTGCAGCAATAAAACCCTAAGACACTCATATTCCACAAACTTGCTTGAATCAAACCTAAGCTTTCTGGCCACTCATTGGAAACAGTAGGGCACTAAGGAAGGACATGATGGCTAAAAATAGTCTAATTTATTCGTAAGCATTTGTAAATGTATTTGCTTTCCCTTTAAACCTACGGAGTAAACATACTAATGATAATAACCTTAACAGTTTAGAGTTATAAGGCTATATGGGTAAAATTTACTAGAACTACATCTTATTTGCACCAAAAGTATGAACTTAATCTAATTATTATGTGTACAATGGTCATTATTGGACTTGAATGGAAAAATGTTCTGGTACATGGTCCCTTTTCATGAGTCCACTATTCCTGAGGCTTTTAGTCCAAGAAGAGTTCAGATTTAAAACTCTAGATACACACTGTGCCCTAAAAATAGGGAATTCAGAAAACCTAGATTCCCCAAATGCTGGGGTCTGTGGGACTCTGACTATATGCACATATCCAAAGAGGAATGTTTTTGACATTTTCAGAAGCCCCTAGTCCAGTTTGTGGAAAAATAAAAAACAGCATAAAAACCAGAATTGATTTATTTATTTTAGTTTAGTTTTTTGAGACAGGGTTTCTCTGTATTGCTTTGGAGCCTGTCCTGGTACTAGCTCTGTAGACCAGGCTGGACTTGAACTCACAGAGATCTGCCTGCCTCTGCCTCCTGAGTGCTGGAATTCAAGGTGTCACCAACGCCTGGCTTTTGTTTGTTTGTTTGTTTTTTTAATATGCATTCATGTTACACTCCAAAAAGTTTTTTTATGGATCACAGAGAGAAAGCTAATGTACCATCTAGATCCTCACAGAGCCTCTATAAAGTCAAAACTACTGTTGATTGCTGTGACTAAAATCCTAAGCCTGTTTCACAGTAAATTCTAGAACGCTTTATGCAACTTAATACAACATGTTTCCTAGGTATATTTTAAATTTGTGGACAAGCTAGTTGTAGTAGGAAATAAGTATTTCTTTGTATTCATTGCATTTGTTCAACTGTGGCCAAGTAAGATGGACATTTTCCTTTTCAGTTTTAACATTCTCCTTCATTTAATCCTCTCTAAAGCTTACCTCTAGATTTACTTGCAAAGCATAGTAAGGTTATTCATCTCTTTATTTATTATTTACACATAATAATTATCACTATGCATGGGATTTGTTGTCTTTTAAAAACTGTCACTCTTTTTTTATTGCTTACATGTTTGGATAATCTCCACCTTAATACACTGGATTGTAATGTGGTCATATGTCCAGTTCCCAGCTCCATCACAGTCTTTGACTGAAAACAAATAACTACTTTTTCATAATACATTTTTAGTGACTTGCAAAGGTGACCAGTTGCTAGAAAAAAATTGACAACTGTGTTGGAGAATTTTGAAATGCCTAAACATTTTAGTAGACTTATTTTAAGACTGTCTCAGGGTTTACTGTTGCTGTGAAGAGACATCATCAGCATGGCAAACTATTATAAAGGAAACATTTAATTGTGGTGGCTTTCCTTATAGTCCACAGGTTCAGTCCATCATGTCCGGGAGCATGGCGGTGCGCAGGAAGATTTGATGCTGGGGCTAAGGGTGCTACATTTTCTTCAGAGGCAGCAGAAGTCACTGACTGTCACACTGAGTGAAGCTTGAGAAAAATACCTCAAAACCCACCCCCCACAGTGACACATTTCCAATAGAAGGTGTGGCCCAGGTTAAAGGTGTGCCCTCTGGCCTCAAGGTCTGGATTAAAGGTGTTGTCATCCAGCCTCCTCCAACAAAACCACATTGCATTCTTCCAAAAAGGCCACGCCTCTTAATAGTGCCACTTCCTGATCAAGACTACAGAAATATTTCTGCTAAGTGAGATATACCTAACAGCTCTACCGCTGAGTTAGTCTTCCACTCAGTACAAAGAATCATTAGTTAAATTGTGAGCTGAACTCCTGGAATCCAGTTGCAGAGAGGGAGGAGTGATGAGCAAAGGCGTCAAGACCAGGCTGGAGAATCCCACAGAAACAGCTGATCTGAACAAGGGGGAGCTCAAGGGCTCCAATCTGACAGCTGGGGAACCAGCCTAGGACCAACCCAGCCCCCTGAATGTGGATGTTAGTTAGGAGGAGGCAGTCTATGGGGCCTCTGGTAGCGGATCAGTATTTATCCCTAGTATATGAATGGACTTTGGGAGCCCATCCCACATATGAGAGATACTCTCTCATCCTATACACATGGGAGAGGGCCTAGGCCCTGCTCTAAATGATATGACAAACTTTGAAGACCCCCCATGAAAGACCTCCCTCTCCCTGGGGGAGCAGAAAGGGGATAAGCAGGGGGTTGGCAGGGAGACAGGAGAGGAGGGGAGGGTGGGGGAACTGGGATTGACATGTTAAAATAAAATTTAAAAAAAGAACTCTACATGTCCATCTGATCTGGATGATCACATAATCAACTTTCTTTTGTTATAGTTTAATGGAATTAATGTGAACTGGTGGATGTAATTAAAGACAGACAATGAGAACCAAACAAGATAATCCACGAGTAATTTGTCATTTTCCAAGAATTTTGGACTTAGGTCTTTAGTTATCATCTAGTTAAATAAGACCAAAATAACAGTCCTGGCTCCAAAGAGAGGGAAACCATCTAGTTAATTTCAAAATTCAATCTTAAAAATCACTGGACATGGGAGCCAAGCTAGGTCCATAGATAAAATGTCAATCATTCCTAGTTTAATCGTTTCTTTCATTTGAAAATAAAGACCTTTTTCAAACATCAGACCACTTGAGGAGATGGTGAGATCCCAGTGGGGAAAGATATGAGGGAGTAGCGTTGCCTGGGGAAGGTGAACAAACACCTGAAAAAAGGTACCAGATCTAGCCAGACCCCTGTGAATGGGCACAAACCACAAGCCCTCGAAGTCACGCGCAACCCTAGGGTTCTCATCCCTGCACTACAGCTCCCTCCTGCCATCCACAAAGTAAACTGAACTATATGGCAGGTTAACCATCCCAGTAATATTCTACTCAGGGAGACAAAGGTAGAAGAGGCTCAAGATGAGCCCAACTTGACACAGACCAGAGCAGGGCACCGCAACATTAAGAAGCCTTAAGAAGAGCAAGGATGGTGAGCAGAGAAGACACTAGGGCAGCCCATCCAAAAGTGTGACACGAGGAACCTGGAAACAGCTCATTATAGCCTTCAGGTTTGCGGAAAATACTGAGTGAGGGCAGCGCAAATAGACATAGGGCCTTCTTGTGCAGTTATTACAGCACAGGTATTGAGGCTTAAACGATGGGATGATCTATCGAGTCTTAAAAATCCCCATTGCTTCTAGAAAATTTAAATGAGAAGATATATAACATGAAAAATCGCTTTTATAAATGCCTAAAGATTTTATCTTTATAACAAAAACCTGAATATATTTGGAGAATGGTAGCACATAAAATGAGATAGTACTCAATTTAGAGACATGGGTGTGGCTTTGTGACCTAGTGTCCAGAAAGTTTCCTTTTGTGACAATAACTTTAATCCCTTTATTTTCTACTGACTTTTTATTCTCTTCTCCTATTTAGGATTATAGACGATTCAAGGTAAAGATGTTTTCTTTTTTTTAATTTCGTGGCTTTCTTGTCCTTAGCAGGGTTTCATTATGTAAGTACTTCAGGCTGCCTTCTTCCCTCTGAAGTTCTAGGATTAGAGGAGTGTACCACCATGCCTACCTGGCTCTAGGGTAGTGGTAGCCTAAAGAACAGTGATTGCTAATGACCTAAATTCTAAGGAGAACCCAGAAATACATTTGGTGAACAGAGTGCAAAACTCATAGATCATAGTTCATTCTACAGTCCAAACAGGTAGGTGTGTGTAGGTGTGTGTGTGTGTGTGTGTGTGTGTGTGCCAATTTTGCACACAGAGAGGCTACTTCTCCTTGAGGCATCCTTCTCAAGGCCCTGGTCAAGTCTAATTTCATTTTACACTGCCTGCAGTTACACATTTGAAAATAATAATTTCTAAGTTAAAAATGTCATTTGTGGTGTATAATTTATAGTATGAACCAATTGGATTTTAAAACTATCTAGAAATCTGATGTGATGGTTAGTTTTGATTGTCCATCAGATCTACTTTTAGTTCTGTTCCTCCAGGCAACTTTACCTAGTACATCTGGTAAAGGGTTACTTTTAGGTATGTCTATGAAAGTGTTTCCTGAAGTGAGTGCATTGACCAGGTGAGGACAATATACCCATAATGTGGATGAGTACCATCCAATCCACCAGGGACTCAGAGAAAATAAGCTGAGAAAGGGCAAATTCACTGTTCCATTATCTGTAACTGGGATATATTCTTCCTCTCCCTCACTTGAGTATGACATCTCTTGTGTTCATGACCCTAGGACTTTAACTACCTCCTGGATTTTCATGCCTTTAGCTTCTAAGTGTTGCACCATGTAGTAGTTTGAATGAAATTGGCTCCCATGAGCTCTTAGTGCTACTTTTAGGAGCCTTGTTGGGGTAAGTGTGCCCTTGATGAGGGAAGGGTGTCCCTGTGGGGGCAGGCTTCGAGCTCTCACATGCTCAAGATATACCCAGTGTGGGACAGACTTCTGCTTCTGCCCATGATCAAGATAAAGAACTCTCAGCTCTTTTTCCAGCAGGATGTTTGCATGCACACTGCCATGACCCACCATGATGATAATGGACTAAACATCTGAACAATGAGCCACCCAAATTGAATGTTTTTGTTTTTGTCTCATGAGTTATTGTGATCATGGTGTCTCTTCACAGCAGCAGAAACCTAAACAAAAGTACCAGGGACTGGGGTATTGCTGTGATAGGCCAGACTATGCTTTTGTTTGGAGGAATATGGACTAGGGGACCATGGGTTAGAAAAGCAGTTGGTCGCTGTAAGTGGGACTTTATGGGCTATGAGTAAGAACACAAAAGACAATGATGCTGAGGGTGACTGGAATGGCAGGGGCATCGATTAAGAGGTTTCGAAGGAGAAAAATATTAATATGTGGCCTAGAGATCTTTCTTGTGATATTTTGGTGAAGAATATGAGTGCTTTTTGTCCTTGTCCAAAGAGTCTGACTGAGACTAGAGTGAAGAGATTTCTATTAATTCCATCTGCAAAGGAAATCTCAAAACATCTTAGTATTGAGTCCGTTGTATGGTTATTAGTAGTCATTCTTATAAAGATTTAGAATGGAAAGAAGCAAGCTGAGCAAGGAAAAATACACTTTGGAGAGAAAGGGAAGACTGGGAAGTGGAATCAAGCTAAATCCTGCATTCAAGGAGATAAACAGATTAAGATATAGAAGAAAGGCAGTGGTGACCCCAGGGCAAGATCTCACCCAGCTACCGTTTCCAATTTGTGGAAAGGAATTAAAGAAAAGCTTAGAGCCAGGTGGCAGTGCACACCTTTAATCCCAGCACTCCAGGGGCAGGCAGATCTCTGAGTTTGAGGCCAGCCTGGTCTACAGATCTAGCTTCAGGAAAGCCAAGCTTAGGCAGTGAAGGAAAGCATGGAAAACAGAAGGCTGCGAAGATGTAATTGACTGAGGGGCAGTGTTTCAGCCCAGGGAAGTAGCAGAACGTTGCAGCCTTGGCTATGCAGCTCTGATTTTAGAGTAAATGATAGAAGAAAGGGTTTAGGGAATCATCATCTGCACCTAAGGAAACTGCTAAGGCCAGGTATATGTCTGGGTATCACTCTGAATGGAGGCTCAGCAAGGCCATTGTGTGAAGCTGTGAAGGTGAAGCCTGGATAGCTTTGAAAATCCCAAGATATTGGAGATTCCAGAGCCACCTTGAAGATGCCAGATGGCATCTGCCAAGGAAAGCTGTTAACAGGGGGTAGATCAAGCCCAAGAGAAAGAAGCATGTTGCAGTCAACAAGCTGAAAGCAGATGGAAATCTGAGGAGCATTTTGTCATCAGACAGGGAGATGCAGGGTTTTGGAATTTCCCATCGGTTTCTATCTTGCTTTGGCCCAGTATTTCCTCACTGTGCCTCCTCCTCCCCCCCAAATTTAGAAATGGTAATGTATGTCCTATACCATTATATGTTGGAAGTATGCAATCTGTTAAAAAGAAAGACTCATCTCAAGGTAAAGAGCACTGGAAATAGCAACAATACCAACCTCTGGTCTCCACTATGTACATACATGTACTCTTAGCCACATGAAAATGCTCAAATGAACACATATATACAACACACACACATAATACACACATGCGTATAAAGAAATAAGTTTACAGGATTTGAAGAGATAACTCATCAGTAAAGTACTTGTTAGACAACTCAGCACACTCTCTCAGCATCAGAACCTGAGTTGAGTCTCCAAATCCCATGTGAAAAAAAAAAATGCATGGTGGCACACACTTGTAATCCCAGAGCTGGTAAATTACAGACAGGTGATCTTTGGGGAATGCTCATGAGTTCCAAGAGAGTGAGAGACCCTGCCTCAAAATAAAATGTGGACCAAGGAACCGCACATATATCCATACCTGCACACATATGTTAGAGAACATTGCATTAGTCTAAGTGAGAGACGAACATAATTAACAAGGTAGCTCGTGTGTCCTACTTAACAATTCATAAAAGCTCAAGCATTTGTATTTAAAATTGACCTGTTTTCACAGAATTCTATGAGCTAAATAGAATCAGTGACGAAGCATGAGGTACATAGGCTTTGCAATGGTTTGTCATCTGTTCTTGGCGCTTCCGTTTCTTACACAAAACTTTAGATGAGCACATAAACTGTCTAAGCCTCTGCTTCCATTTCTTTGGAGTCCACAAAACAAAAACTCGCAAAGTTGAGAAGACTAAGTGTGATGGTGTATGTGGGGTCAATGTGAACAGCCCGTTGATGTTGAAGAAGCCCCCGGACATGTTAGCTGGTGATTTACTCTCATCTGGATTTTCTTTCTTAGCAAAGAGCACAGCCATGGAGTTTGAGAAAAGGCACAGTGTTAAGAGGCAGGAGGGCATCAGTGGAGGTAGACAGACAGCCTGTCTCTCTTGGGCCTCAGAGACCTCCCTGCCAAGTGAGTACTTCCTACTTGTTCATTGCAAGGCTGCCCTGAAGCTCAGTTCAGCACTAGAGAAAGCGGCTTCACAGGTCTTAGCAGTTCCTGAAATGGCAGAGGCAGATTCAGCCTGGTATAATAGGGATAGAGTGGAGTTCAGGGCAGAAATAATGGTTTCAATCCCTCTCTTCTCCTGTGACACTGGGCAAAGCACTAGGAAACTTACTTTCCTCCTCTGTGGTAAGAGACATAAACTAGATGGAATCCTCAGTCCTTTCTGGCTGGGAAACTCTGCTGTCTTACAAGGTTCACCCCTGGCTTATATTAGACATCTCAACACAAGCCTTTCGCCCCTTCCACTTAATCCAGACTTGAGTATATCCCATCACCCACACAGGTCAGGAATGTACGAAGCTTCCTGTCTCAACAGCTAGGGACAAAGGGAGGAATATAATTCAAACATAGAGGATTTAAAAAAAAAATCTGAACTGCTACTCAATCTGCTAAGTCAGGATATTTCAGGAGGAAGAGATCTGGGAGTACCCATTGCTTAAAACCCAAACCAAATATTTTCTTTAATATTAATGACCATGGTGTTTGAGAATCACCATGAAAGGAGAAGGCATCTTTCTCAAAGTCTGGCCCACAGATCACTCTGCAGTTCAAGAGTCTAAGATGCTTCCTGAACGCAACAGGAACAGTGGCCAAGAATCCATCCTGAATGTTTTCTCGAAGATTCCAGAGACCAAAGGAACTCATAAAACAGTTTATGGATGTTTACTAAGGAAGTCATCAATGGATAAAAACTCAAAATTTACAAAATGACATAGATGAGATTGGGAAATAGTAATACAGACTTGCCTCATATCTATGTTGTACTGTCTCATCATTTCATTTAGTTCCTATTACAAGCTGTGAAAGAAACACCATAGCATGCATTCTACTGTCAAAACTAAACATCATCAGAGAGTTCAGGCAATTTGCCCAAAATTAGAAAATTAATAAGCGGAGGGTTTAGAACCAAAAAGTAATGTCATGTAGCTAGGAAACGGGTCACACCGCTACAGAATGTTTAAGAGTTGAATACATCCTTTTAATAGACAATTTACTGCATCTTTTCTGATGAGGCAAGTTAAAATATGTTAAGTTACTGTTGACTGGTTTTATTAGCTACCCCATAAATGGTAAGATTAGTATAGCAACCATAGATCAGCCAAGATAAAATGAGTATTAACTACTAAGTAACAGTGATTCAAGGGTTTCTCTGGATCATAAAAAGATCTTAAGCAATGATCATTTCAGGTCAGCAACCCTCAAATACAGATACAGTTACTACAGCTGTGAAATCCAAACATGTGCTGTCCAGGTTTTCCAGCTAGTAAGAACCCTAGCTGGTACCCTTGCTTTCCTTAACTCTCTTACCACTGTCCCTAGAACTGCGCTCTTGACTTTAGTGATAAATAAAACAAGCTTTATTAAACTCTAAGTTTTCTTTCAAGTAATAAGATGTAAAAATACTATCATTAGATGTAACATTTGTAGGACACATTTCTACTTTTCTTTTTTCTCTTATTGGTTCCTCTAAATTTACCTAATAGCACATGTGTCTGTCTATTTACCTTAAACTCTAGACTAAGTAGAATAGGATAGCACTGAACTAACCCATTACACACAATTATTACAACACAGTAATAGGCATTTAAGGAATGTGTTGAAATTGAACAAACCTTAGCTATGAGATGCAACATGAGCTTTAACATTTTTCTAAAACTGTCAAGTATGGAAAATCCAAACCGCATGGCTTTCAACTGAATAAACATGCTTCCCTTTCCTGTATTCATACCCTTTCTTTTTCTCTTCCTTCTTACTAGTGTTTAACATGTAGACACAAGGTGCCTCATTAGGGCAATACATACCATACCACTCTCATAAAATGTGTAGATACAGATATGCATAGGGGACAATACAATGAAAATGGCATCAAGAAAGAGGAATTGGCTGTGTAGATATATTTGGTTAAACAAAGGAGTTATTTCTTTCCCCAAATCAGCATCTCATTTAAGTAGAGAAAAATAAAAAGATACTTACAAATCTGATTAAAAGGTGCTGTTCTTTCTACGACAAGTGAAGGGTGAAGCTGAAAATCTTTCTTTCCTGAAAGGGGGCGGGGGGGGGGGGGAGAGAAAAAACATTTAAGAACCAAAAAGGAGGATAATAAAGTTAATAATAACATTTGAATATTTTGACTAAGCTTTTACAAACAGGGTTAAACTATTAAACACTATGATTTTCCTGGCTTCCTTGGGAAAAGCAGAGCCTCTGAGCCAATGATGACACTGTGTGCTGAAATTTCAAAGGGATTTCACTCCCAACACCAGTTGTGCCTAAGATTATCAGCTACAAAATGCAGGAAGTCATTACTGCATCAGCACTGATCAAAGGTCACCTGAGTGGGGAATGGGGGGAGACGTCACAGACACAACACATGAGAGAGAGCAAACACTTTTGCACTTAACCACAAAAAAGATCATGTAAGAAAAACACTTGACACTGTTACACTCTTGAGAAGTTGTGAATGTGTGTCTAGCATCTCACGTTTAGAGCAAGGCCTTGCGTAGCTCATTTTGGAGTGAATTTGGAATGTCTCCTACAGGCTCAAGTCTCTGAACCTATGGTCCCTGGCTGGTGGGGGTGTTGGCTGTGGAAACTAGGAATTGAGACCTAGCTGGAAAGAGGATGCTACTAAAGTGGGCTTTAGGATGATAGCCTGGCTCTGGTCCAATTTGCTAAGTTTTCATTAACATGTAAGAAACTGCCTGCAGTTCCCAGTTCCTACAATGAGCCTGGTTGCCCTGTGTTTCTTGCTATGATGAACTGTATCCCTGTAACCCAAATAAGACTTCTCTTAAAGTTATTGTGTCTGTCAACTATTTTTCCACAGCAGCCCAAAATGTATCAGATTGCATTGTATCCAGGAATGTAGCAGAGACTGACACATTGTATCCAGGTGCCCAGCACAGATTTGAGAAACACAGAGAAGGAATCCAACCATCTTCATCCAGTTATGGAAACAAATTCCATACACTTCATTCCTCTTCACAGAATGGTCCCTGTCTCTTGGCATAAGCATCAGATACAAATAGGGTGGAAAGTAGCAGGAATATGACTTGCTAGTGTTCACGTTGGCCACTCAAAGCAAGACTGTATATTGCATACTCCCTTTGTCCCAGTTCAGTGTGAAATTCACCCTTTCTGAACTGTTTCAGCAATATCTTAGACTATATTCTTATATGCATGGTTGCTTCCTAAAGGTTCATTCTTTACCTGTATTTTGGGTGGAATCATTTCAAAGTAAATCTGCCCATGATCAATCCTTTCCAAACTTCCTATTCCTATAAAATCAAGCCCAAGACTCTTTATTTGGTCTAAATTGTCATGCACGGGTTAACTCCATTCTACCAGGCTCTTTGCTTTTCTCTCAAGCCCAATATACCCCAACGCTAAAACTCTAATGTTATCACCAGGCAATTGATTTATATTTGCCTCCGTGGCTGAGGCTCTTTACCCTCAATTTTCTCTAACCCCTTGCTAGCATCTATTGGTCTAGACTAGGTCAACTTGAGCATCACTACAACATTAATTATATCTAACTGTACTTATCCCATGCATTATAATTTTTCTCAGTGACTGCCTTCCTTCTCATGTTGTTTTTGTTTTTTTTAAAGCCTTTCAAGGCCATGCACAATGACTCATGTGTCTTATCTCTAGCACAGTATTTCACAAATTGTACAAGGTATACAATGAATAATTTGTTGAAAATCAAAGTAGGTGAGACTCTTTTGAGACTGCAACTGCCTGACTGCGTATTTTATTGCCTTGTGAGAATCCTACAAGTCAAAAGAGGACATTTTTAGCCATTATGCCCAACTTCTCATATGGTTTCTTATTGTTCCACTCATTCAGGGACATTTCCCTTCAGCAGACTCTTACATTTGTAGGCCAAATATAAGGAAGTGAAAAGAAGGAAATGAAAAATAAATGATGAAATAGTCATATGAGAAGTGCTAAGAAGACAGAATCTGCAAACAAATATTTATAAACTATAACATCTATATGCATACTAAAAATCCAAAATAAAGAAGTTTCTAACCTAACTTTCCTTTCTTTTTAACCATTTGCATAAGCTCCTTGGCAAAGATCCAGCAGATCTTGCAAATATGAATTAACTATGAAGTCAGGTAATAAAACCATGCATTGCTATTTCCATTTTTAAATTGTGATTAAAATCTGTATACTTTTATGTCCTTCTTAGAATTAAATTTAAGTGGGTTTTTTTGTTTGTTTGTTTGTTTTTGCTTTGCTTTTTGAGCAAGGGTTTCTCTGTGTAGCCCTGTCTGTCCTGAAACTTATTCTGTAGTCCAGACTGGCCTCAAACCCAGAGATCCATTTGTCTCTGCCTCCACAGCACTGGGATTAAAGGTATGTACCACCACTACCTGGATAAAATTAAATTTAGTTTTAATGTTATAATTTTGCTTACTTCGGTCTACAACAAGACAAAAAAAAATGAAATAGGAATAGAGCAATAATTTTTCTTCCAGATTACTTTTTGATTAAAGCTAAATAAAAATACCTCTTTGATAGACTTTGAAAATAGTTTAAAGCCCATTAATTTGACTCTTCATATGTCAAAATTAAGATTTACAGATATGATAAATAAAAATATAGTAAAAGTTGAGACTGAATGAATCTCTAGTTGTCCTTTACCATTATTTATTTTTGCACAAAATTACAGAAATTCCAAGTTTCAAGAAATTACGATTTTTATATTATTAACATACTACAAAATATGTATTGACATGTCCTGGAGTCATGCAAGGGGGGAATCTCAGTTGAGGAATTTTCCAGATCACAATGGCTTGTGGGTTTGTCTGTGAGGGATTGCCTTGACTGTTAAATAATGTGGAGGGGCCCAGCTCACCGTGGGCAGTGCTGTCCCTAGGCAGATGATCCTAGACTATATAAGAAGGCTATGTGAACATAAGCTTGAAAGGAAGCCAACAAATAGTGTTAGTCCATGCTTTCTTTTTCAAATTCCTATTAGATTACCTGTGCTGACTTATTTCATAATGAAGTATAGCGTAGAAGCTAAATAAACCATTTTCAGCTTTAAGTTGATTCAGGTCATGGCATTTGTCATAGCAACAGAAAGAAAACTAGAACAATATATCTTACATGCTTTTATTTTTATAAATCATAAAAATTACTAGACTAACATGTGCTCATAATTGTATATATGTTAAACGCTTAAAGGTAAATGTAAGTATGTGTTTGTGGCTGAGTGAGAATGACCTCGTAGGCTCATGTGTCTAAATGATTGGTCCTTCATTGACAAAAGTGTCTTTTGGAAGGGTTAGGAGGCTCAACCTTGTTGGAGGAGGTGTGTCACTGTGCATGGGCTTTGAAGTCTCAAAAACCCAAGGCAGGCCGTATCACTGCCTGCCTCCAAGTTGTGTATCAGGATGGAAACTCTCAGCTGCTGTCCCAGAGTCAGCTTGCCTGCCATGCTCCCTACAGTGACTGCCATGAACTTACCTGTAGGAGCCACAATGCCCGCGTGCTCACTCTAGGGAGGCCAGGAATGCTAAATATTCGGGGTTGTCTCTTCAAAGGGGGAGATGCATAACCTATTTTCTGCCTAAAGGGCTTATAGTAATAGGCTGGTGGCTTTTGCTCTGTCTGATTGATACAATAGTAGATCTCTCCCTGGTCCTTAAGATATAACATGAAATTCATCTATAGAACATATCTTTATGGAAGAGGTCACAAATACTTCACAAAGGGTGTCAATGTAATCATGTCTTAAGCTTTGTTGTACCTATGGGATTTAGTTGATTATCACCAGGAAACATTCCCCCCCCCCCCAAATTGTGCTGTGCTTAAACATGCCTGAAATAACCAACTGGTGTCAGACTCTTGAAGTTGGGGCCAACACCAGCTACAGAGTTGTGTTGAACTGGACTTCCTTTGTGTCTGACGTGGATTGGTACTCTGATGGACATGTGTCTGCACCACATTCATCCTCTGACACTGCAAGCCAACACCCAATTCAATGCTTTCTTTCAGAAGTTGCCTTGGTGATGGTGTCTCTTCAAAGCAATAAACCAGTGCTTTTCCTGAACTTTGATATGTAATGAATAATTTTCACAATATGGAGACCACACAAGGTCCAATCCCCTCTGCAGTGTCGCTGCTGGAATTCCATTTACTTCCGAGCTTGCTAATACTTTGATAGCTAAGAGATACAAAAGGCAAAGAAAGCAAGTGTCCTCACCAAGATAGTTTTCATTCCTTGCAAGGAAAATGGGTCAAAATGTGAGTGTATCAGCAGGAATGCAGAGACAGACTCATTCGGAATTGGGAGCTGTCAGAGATCCTGACTATCATCCTGCCTAGTGACCTCCCAACGGTTTTATTTCAAATGAACTCACAAGACAGATAGAAAGATGGACACGTGAGGAGCTGCTACGGAGCCCACAGGTGCCTGGGTCTGAGGCTCTGGCTTCCCTTTCCCACATTGTTCCTCTTCCTAACCAACGTCATAGTTAGAAAACCGCATGGCCGTTTGCTGCTATGAAGGACTGGTCCACCGGGCTGGAAATGGAGCAACAGCAACCACCTCGCATCGCAACGTAATAAAATCTCTACAAGCATTTGTCCTAAGTGTCCTAAGTGTTTATCTTCCCCTCTGATGTTCTTTCACATGACTGGCTTCCTGCATAACTTTTCTGTTTTCTTTTTTTTCCAGTAAAGATCTGAATCTCCTTTAATAAATATTCAAATCATGAGTAGATAAGATTTAGGGTAATTTTTGCCTCTAGGGTTAGCAAAATAATGAACACATATTTTTCTCTTTACTACTGAAATTATGACAGGTTGGTTATATACGTTTCTATCTCACAACATGTAGAATTGTGGATGGAAATTTAGAAAGATTATATCAGTCAAAGGTGTGTCCTGCTATAAAAAACACTCAAGTTGTAGGATTGGGGATTGAAATGAGCTATTTTAGAACAAATAATAAACTAGACACAAGATAAATTTTACCTAAGCTTGCATTTCGCTGTTTTACAATTTCCATGAGATGCTAAGTGAATTTTGACTTCCTCATTAAGTATTTCTTCCATTTTTGTTTGGTTTTTATAGCAAATAATTGTGTGATATATCAAAATATGAAAGTTGAAATGCATCAGATAAATACTATTGAGTATTATATGGTAAATTAACAACCCTAACTTTATTGGATAGCTTTAAAGAGCTGTTTTTTTTTAGAAGAAATATAAAACTATTTATTGACCACTGTTCACCATTATTTACAATAAAGTAAATATACAGTTAGATGAAATTCTGATACTACAAAGTTACTTTTCTGGCTCACTGAACCAGAACCCAAATACTGAAAAGATTGATCCTACCAGTAAGGAATGAGTCAGGGTAAAGAAAAAGCATGCAAGTCATTAATTTATATTACCAAATTTTGTTCATTTATGTCAGCGGGTCTGAAATTGCCAACATCTTTTCTAACTGTATTACATTTCTACAGCAAACAGATATTCCATGAATCATAACCTTTTAGTAGATTTCAACTTTCTACAAAGGAATGGTTCACCAGAGGAACCTTTACATGCCCACTTACGTCTTTTTGTTTGGTTTTAAGAGACAGGGATTCTCTGTGTAGTCCAGGCTGACTTACTCTAAATCAGAGATCCATCTGCCTTCAGAGTGCTGGGATTAAAGGCATGTACAACCACACCCAGCTTAAGTCATGTTATTATACTAAAACTTTGTCTATTTCCATTTTCTTAAGAGGGAGTTTGTTAACGACAAGATTTTGTAAATAAACGACTGTATGTGATATTACATAAATTCTGATGTGCTTGCTGTAAAATTATCCAATAAATTACAGAATCACCTACTCATAATCTGAAAGGTTACGGTTTCAGGAAAATGTTCACAATGATGGAACCTCATCAACATATTTTCTTTCATCTGTGGTTTTTGAGTATTAAAAAAAAACAAGAAAAAACAAAAAAGTTATGTGTCTTATGCATAACACAAGAATACAAAGAAAAAAAAAAACCCAGAATGGTCCTTCTGTGTCTCAGTTAAAAATAAGTTCTGGTTGACTACTGACTGTAAGATCTCCCCAGCATTTAAGAAAAGCTGTTCTTCAAAGCTGAGGAAATACAACATGGTATCAAATATTCATTTGTGAAAGGAAGCAACTACAGAAAGCTTTTATTTGCCCAAAGGAATCAGTGCCTTTTGACGCAGAACAAAAACCAAAAATATCCCAACTACTATCAATACTTTCAAAACCAGCATATCAAACTCGATTTTCATTAGAACGCTATTTTTCTACACTAGTAATTCGAAACCCAAGATTCAAATTTTTATATATATATATATATATATATATATATATATATATATATGCAAACAATTATTGCACCTCATCTTCTGGACAAGAATGCCAAGTCAGCCTCTCCTCATAAAAGGCAATGACAATCTGAAGACACTTCTTATTTGTCTCCTTTGCCAGCACCAAGTCTGCCTCATCTGAGTCCTTCCATTTCATGAGAAACATTAATTCTCCACTGCTGTCCGTGGCACCAATTATTCATTCAGGATCAAGACGTCTAGCAAAACCCCTTGGTTTGTCATCAGCATCTCTCTTCTTTGATTTGCTATCATCAGATTCACTGTCAGATAAAGACTTCCTTTTTGTACCATCTTTTTCTTTACCAGCTTTTTGAGAATTAAGAAATGCTTCAATTAACTCTGGACAATCTAAATTTTCTTCTGGTTCCCAAGTATTATCAGCATCTGTGAACCCCTTCCACTTGAGGAAATAATCCACCTTCCCATTCACTACACGCCGGTCCAGTACCTTTTCTACAACAAATTCTTCAGGCTCTGCCTCTTCAACATTTTTACTCTTTCCATTCTGTTTCTTTCCCATTTTTTGCAATGTAGTTTTATTGGAGGCCATTTTTTTTTTTTTTTTTTTTTTTTTTTTTTAACGAAGACTTGAAGAGTTCACCGCTCAGATGCTCCGGGCCGCGGATCCTGCAGAGTCTCCTGGGTTTTTTTTGTTTGTTTGTTTGTTTGGTTGGTTGGTTTTTTTTTAAATTTATATTACAAACAATATATTTTTACATGTCAATCCCAGTTCCTTCTCCCTCCCCTGCCCCCCCCCATCAACTCCCTATCTGATCCCCTTTCTGCTCCCCAGAGAGGGTGAGGCCTTCTTTGGGGGGAAAAGAGCTGTTATTAAGATGCATTCAACTTCTCAGGCACGACAGTGGTGGAAACAACCATCAGAGGGAAATTATCAGGATAACAAAGTATGTGCATCCATAACTATGCTTTCCATCCCCAACCCAAAGAATTAGCTTAGGAAAATAAGTGACAAACAGGAGGCATGCATCACATGCTTGGTGATGAATAAATGCATTAGTGAAAGGAAAAACATCTACAGGGGGCTGAGAATAGAGAAATTAACCTAGTATTTAAAAGAATCTTTAGATTTTATGGTTTAGGTGACTGGCAAAGTTGAACAAATTTTAATGTTAGTTTTCCCTTGAAAGAAGAAATGGGTAGATTAACAGTGAGCAAACAGACACATAAATGAAAAGTCTCTAGATGGAATCTCAGTAATGGGCAATAAAAACCCACCAAAGGGTGAAGATAGAAAAATTAGAATAATGAAGAGAAGACACAAAAGTCCCCTGTGAAGTGATCCCTCCATTCCCTTAGAGAACTAGAATATTTAACACAGACAAAGATGATTACTCTGTCTCCTGTGATCATCCCAAAAGACTGCTCCATTAAGTGTGAGTTCTGGGAAGGAGTTTTAAGTTACTTCTAGATCACCCTCAGAAAGAAAGGTAAGCAGTCTGTCTCTTCCTCTTTGAAAACTGGACTGGATCTGTGGAAGTGAGTCACTAATCACAAGGTGGACAGAGATTCTACACTGCAGATGACTGGACAAGAAGGGAGGAGCCTCACTCTCCCACAGGTGACACAGGCATGTCATTGTATGTCTGGAAGGAAAAGCTAAGTTTACACTGTGTTTCAGCCACTGTTATTGCAAGGCTTTATGATAAGCACTAAATTCATGTCCTAATTAATACATACGCTTAAAAGATGTTTTTAGTGAGAAACTCCACGGGAAGTAATCCTAGGAGCTACAGGATGAAGGTCGGCATGAGCTGAAACATGGAAACTTATTTTCGGTTCAGTGTCTGGGGAACTAGGGCAATAGTAGAAATAACAAAGTTATGACAGAGGAGGGAGGGAGGGAGGGAGGGAAAGAGGGAGGGAGAGAGGGAGGGAGAGAGGAGTGTCAGATGATAATGGTAGAGACAAGGACGATTCTCAGCAAACAACTGAAACCAGGAGTCTGGGACACAGACAATGGATGAAATTGAAAATGAAAGGTCAGCAATTTTTATAATACATATTGTTTGCAAATGAGAATAGAATGCCAGAGTCATGTAGAGTCCAAAAATGAATAAAGGACTATTTGCACACAAGTCAGAAAGGAGAGGCAAAAGTCACCACAGGGAAAAAATAAAGGCATTTCTTACATAGGAGTGGAAAATGGTTAAAAACAATTGAATTAACTCAATTTGGCAAAGACATTTAAAGGAATGTCATGTAGTCTAGAGATGTTTAAAATCTACATAAAGATCTGGTGGACATTAAAATAATCATTTCTCGATATAGGAGAGCATTCTTCAAGGTTCTAAAGAGGCCAATTTCAACCTCAGGGCTCCCAAGAGACTGAACAAAAGCACCTGAGCATTGTCTGCTTTCCAAAGACACCAGGGAGGAAATGCTGTGAAGGGAGGAGATGCTGCGAGAGAGAGAGAGAGAGAGAGAGAGAGAGAGAGAGAGAGAGAGAGAGAGAGAGAGAGAGAGAGAGAGAGCAGAGGCCAAGGAAGACAAGATGTGTTGGCTTCCATAGTGCTACTTCTAGGGCTAGTTACCCCAGAAAGTCACTGAAGTCCAACCTCCTCCTCAATTTGTTGTTTCTACATTTTACATTTAAGCCTCAAAGTTAAAACAACAACAAAAACAAAACAATAAAAAATACAGACTTTGCAACAAGGAAATAAGCTGTCTCCTATAAGAACAAGTGAACAGTTTTGGAATTTATGTCACTTGTGAGATGTATTCCAGTCGCTGGACAGTCACCAACATTCCAGAATTTTCAAGGGACATTACACCATGTACCCTCCAAGATCTCCTTTTTCCACATGCACTAGGCCATCCAAACAACAGAACATATTTCAGAAAGAAATCAGACCAAGGATTTCTGTTTCACTTTGTACCATGAACTTCAGGTTGATTATTTTCTTCAACATCTTTTTTCTTTCTTGCAAAATATGTGCTACAGCTGCCCATGGAATGAGTATTCAAGAAAATTCTAGGACTTCCTTTTAGAACCACTGCATGATAGAAGTAATAATTGACTACATCAACTCATAGAAGCAGCATAACACAAATATGGAGAAAAACAAGACTGATAAATTCTACCTCAGTGGTGACTTTGGATTCTATTTAATGCTATAGTAACATTATTATATTTTAAGACCAGACACTCTATCCCTACCATGGTAACATTAGTAACCTGTTCTTAGGACGTTCATCTGTTTGGGAAAGGCATATCAGTGTCTGTCAGAGCAGCTCAAGGTGACCAGTCTCTATATGGTCACTGAGCACAAGCCTGACCCTCGGTTGTTGAGATTACTTTTTCTGCACGTAACTTAAGATTATGCATCCCAAGCTTGTTTCAAATGCCCCACTTCTGCATCCATGCTGCCAAGCATGCCACTCTGTCTGCCATGAATCATTTTAGAAGGGACTTTTGAAGACTGAATGATGAACATGGCTTTTTGATAAGAATCACCTTTGAAAAGTAAACTGAACTAAAGACTTCGATTTAGTTCTTAGACAAAGCAACTTCTATTTTCCAGTGCTTATCTTCATTAAGTCATATAGCCTAGCTTTGCCTTTTGTTTTGGGGTGTGTGTGTGTGTGTGTGTGTGTGTGTGTGTGTGTGATAATTTGTTGTGATTTTTTTAAAACTCCCATACATGAGCCAAAAGACCAAAAGCTTAGGGTTTAGATACATGGCTCAGTGATTAAGAGAGTACCATATACACTGCTCTTACAGAGGACCCAAGTTCTACTGCCAGCACCTACATCATGTGGCTTAGGGCTACCACCCAGCCCAGCTCCAGGCTATTCGATGTCATCTTCTGGGCCCCCAAAGCACTACACTCATATGAACAAACCTACACACTGACACACAAACACACACACACACACACACACACAATACATATCTAATTAAAATATTTTTAAAGTACAAAATCTTATCTTTTCAAATTCATGATCTTTCTAGAGCCGGAGAGAAGGTGACAGGAGGCCCCTGCAGAGGGATGCTCAGACTGAGCCATCACAGCTGTCATTCACTATGTCCAAGGAGTATTCTTAGCTAAATTTAAACCACGGGTGTCATTAAAGCCCAAATTCAGAACTTAACATGTTTTAATATACTTTATTACAAAGATAGATCCTCCCTACAACAATGATTACTAGACAAGCTAAATTCTAAACATTACACTAAATATGTTTGCTTTTCAAAATGAATTAACTTATTTAGGCATAGTTCACATTAAGATATCGAATTAAATTTAATTTAAAGGCAAAGAGAGGTTTTGGATACAATTTTTTAAAGGCAGAAAAAAGTCAATTCAAGTACATTTATTGTGAACAGTCTTTTTTTCTCCCTAACTGAAAGCGACTACCTGTCTAATACATCCTGTCTGGATGTACACTTCCTATAACAGCACATTGTCCATGTCAGGGCTTATCTAGCTGAGAAAAACAGCAGCTGCAGTGGTGATTCACAAAATCTAATTCTCAAAGCTGCTGCTTCTGATGTCAGTCATCCTCTTACCATTGTAGGACCTGTCACAGAGTCGTCAGCCTGAGAGACTGTGTCGGTTGACATTCTCCATGCATTGCAACATATCACACAGAACTCGTTGAAAATACCATGTCGTGGACCTTTAAATACCAGAATAATCACTCTCATGAAAATGCATCGTTTTTTTTTTTTTTTGAAAGAGGTGATAAAAAAATATAAAATAAAAAAAATTAAAAAAAAACTCTATTACAGATGCTAAAGGATTACGTGATTTTCAGTTGAATAATCTCACTCACCCTTGATGTTGCCCTAAGGGATTGGTCTCAGCCAATCATATCCCAATTGCAATAGAAATGTCAAGTTTAGGGTGATGAGTGGAATAGTATCTCTCAAAACAATATGTTAAAATCATAATTGCTAGTACCTGTGAATGTAATTGGACTTGGTAATAGTTATTGCAAGGTGACTGAATTAAGAAAAAGTCCCAGTAGAATTAGATGAGCCATTAAGCAAATATGACTGCTGCTCTTACCACAAGAGAGGAAACAGTGTTTCATCTCAAGACCTGCAGGTATTAATTGATGTCATCTAATCACCATGGTGACTGACACCCAGAAGAACAAAGGCTTTGTTAATAGCAGCAGAATATTATTTCCATGAAAATTACCCAAGCAAATCAAATACAGAGAAAATGATACAGAAAGGGTAAGAGAAAGACAGCAACAAAGATTTGAGACACTGAACTGCACTGGCATCTCTAGACGGCAGAAGACATGGGCGCTACAATCAAGACATCTTGATAATGAATATGAATAGTGTTAACTGCTGATGACCCCTGTGTCACTGAGAAAGTTAAACACCTTCTGTCACCTTCACTTTACTCATGAGTAGCACAAGACTAACATGTCCACCAAATTCACATGGTAGGTACTCACACTGTACTCACGGAAGAAATAACCTCCTCCCAAGGACTCTGCTTTTTCTTTCTCTTTTAATGAGAAAGAAACAAGGCCAATAGAAAGGTGAGTCAATTCTAAAACGTACCCATGTGCTGGAAAAATTACTTCTGCAACTGCACTATATCCAACTGGAAATTGTTACTCTTTAAAACTTCTCAAATTGTATTGGTAGAAGGATGTTTATGATATATTGATTCCTCTTTCTTGCTTAGATACTGATATCTACTATCAATATCTATTTAGGTGGTATTAGTAATTTTTATCATTGTGCCGCCTGTACCTTTGTAAACACTAAATAGCACTAGATGATGTATTATTTTTAATATACAAGAAGAGTAATTTCTTATGGCAAAAGCATGCTTATCCCATAACATTATCTTTTTAAAATTTTGCTTGATCTTTCATATCATCTGATACAATAGTTTCACATACAGAATTATTACAACTAACCAACAAAAAGAGTACTGGCAACAGATTTGAATGGGCAGTCTTTGAAGAAGAAATTCACATGACTAATGCACACATGAATGATATTCAGCATTACTAACCATCAGCAACACATTAAATAGAACCCCAATGAAACATCACTGCACACATAATGATATGGATAATTTAAAAAACACAATACAAGTGCTGTCATGCATGAAGTAAACTGAAAGCTTTGTTCATTGCTGGTTAGAATGTGAAAAAGTACAATCTCTCTGGAAAGGAGTTTGGCAGTTCCTTCAAGTGTTAAACAGGCTTGCCTTATGACTCAACCTCTCCACTTGTGAATATATAACCAAACATATGTTCGCAAAACATCATGCTTAGGAATGCTCACACAATGGTAAGCATAGCAAACAAGATATGGAAAAACAAACATCCTTCAGTATAAATAAAATGGAGTACATCTACAGAATACAATATTATTTGCCAATATTGAAGACATGAAGGACTGACTCAAGTTTCAACACAGGTCAATGTTTGAAATATTATGCTAAGTGAAACAAATCACAATTACATGAAATGTTCCAAACATGCACATTTAAAACAAGAAAAGGTTTGAGTGCATGGGCAGAGCTGAGGAATAGTCTGTGAGAGATCAAAGGTCATAGGTAACAGCTCTTAGGTTTCTCTTTGGGATGTAGAATGACCTAGAATTACAAAATAATGCTATGAGATTAAGATCCCAAGGATACATTTCATATGTCTTCTACATGTTCTACCTATTAAGTAGCCAGAGTTGTAAGAAACACTGAAGGAATACCCAATCCTCAAATATAAGTGCCTTGTATAGAAAGAGGATTATGAAATGAGTAGGCTTTAGACAAATGGTAATATTGATTACAAGAACATGTCAATTCCTGAAACTTTTCTTTTTCATGTAAACTCTGGTTCACATCTACTTTTCTGAATAAACCATGTTTCCAGATGTGAACACATTAATTACTCCATATAGACATAATCAGTGTTTAGTCTGTTCAAAGCCATGGGGGCTGAATCTTACTAAGTAATTATGATATCTTTTCTGTGGTTTGGACTTAAAATGTGGCCCAGCAGTCCTCACTCTTCAGAGTGGCACTATGAAGGGGAGGTACAAACCTTAAGAGGTAGGACGCAAGGTGGCCCTAGGTCACTGGAAACAGACCTTTGAAGGGGACAGTAGGACTCTGCTTGTCACCTTCCTGGCTGTCCCATGGATAAAGTATAAACTTCTGTCTGCCCTGTGGTCCCCATCATGACCCGTTTTATGGAGTCAACCGAATGTGAATTAGAACCTACAAAGCTGCAAACCTTTCTCCTTCACTAACTGATTCTGTCAGGCATGTGTCACAGTAATAGATTTCTGCCTGACACATTACTTGTGCCCTGAGAACTCGCAGCTCTGCGTCCTTAGGACAGGAGAATGGGACTGTAACGAGGTTTGGGCTTATAAGGAAGCGGAGGGAATGCTGGGACTGAAATAACCTTCAGAAGAGAAAATACTTAACCTCTTTTATCTCACTTGTCCAGT
The DNA here is from genome assembly GCF_943737965.1 of Phodopus roborovskii. Classification (NCBI taxonomy): domain Eukaryota; kingdom Metazoa; phylum Chordata; class Mammalia; order Rodentia; family Cricetidae; genus Phodopus; species Phodopus roborovskii. The sequence goes on from NW_026125397.1 coordinate 14,392,299, forward strand.
TCCATGCCTGAACTACAGCAAGCCTTTGTCTCTGAGTTGCTGGAGCTGGAGTGAGTAAAGGCAGAATTTGACCAGGTCTTCTGAGATCTGGAGATACTGCTCTTTCCATGGCGTCCTTTTGTCTTCCAAGGCACAAATAGCACAATCTCAGTTTATTAATTCTTTGTGATTTTCACATCATGCATCCAGATCCCACCCTTCTCCCCATTCCAGTGCCGCCACATCAGCCCTCTGCTCTTGCAACTCCCCCAAACAAAACACAATTCAAAAGGAAAAGTGAAATCCAAAGCAAGCAAGCAAACAAAGCAGAACAAGAAAGAAGAAGAAGAAAAAAAAAAAAAAAAAAAAAACCCCACCACCACCAACAACAACAAAACCCAAGTATCTCCTTGTGGAAGCTATGGTGTGCCCAGGTGAGTCAGTCACACACACATTTTTCCCTTTAGTCCTTTCGTCTTCATCTGCAAGAGTTCACTGCCATGAGTCATCAATCTGTCATCTGTCACACCATCCACACTGGGCTTTCATCAATCAGCAGCACAGACAACAGACATCCACATGAGTTCTGGTAATAACACGGGCCACAGACATCCATGCACTTGGTCCTAGGGATCCAGGCATGCCCTCCCCCACGCCACCCCCCCCAGGGGCAGCACAGACCATGAACATCAACATTGCCCTTAGCATGGTCTCCATCCCACTTCCTGACCCATGGAGATTCAAGGAGTGCTACTAACATGCCCCTCCTTCTACTGAACCCCTCCACATTTTCCCCCAAATAAGCCTTGCCTCCCATTAGTTGGTTTTCTTAGGTATTTGGTATTGGTGATAAGAAAAGCAACAATGCACATAATTTTCATGGCTTTTAAAATTAAATGTGTATTTTATGGTCTTATAAGCCTTTATCATCTTTACTAAATCAGTTAAGTGCTAATTATCAAGATAAATATAGATTTCTTGCAACTAACATGAGACTAAAATATTCACTCAAAAAATCCACATGACTCTATTTGGTAAAGTCTAGTTTTTATTTCTGATGAAAAACATCTTGATTAAAAATTTAGATAACCCCATCTCATTCTTCAATACTCATATAAAATGTTGGCTCTATTAACATTGGCACTCAATGTCAATGTTAAATTGACATATTGAGCTGCTCTACAATATTCAATTCATTTGTTAGGCTGGGGTGAAGCAAATAAATGGCATCACTAACATAATATCACCAGCTGCTTTGAATGTACAGGGTCTTTGAGAAAAATCTTTATGGACTTGGCTGTTTCTCAGTACTAAATAGCTCTAATGGACAGCAATCACTGATGTTTCTATTTTATACACAAGTACTAAGCTTTAATGCATTACATAAAATACCCAGACTTTCTTATTTGGAAAGTTTATGGGCTCACAACTCTAAGCCAGCAATAATAGTACTAAAATCCACATCAATGATAATAGCATCATGGAGCAATTGCTATGTGTAGCACAAAGTTTTAAGTGTTCATTTAAATGCTACCTTGACTAATCTTCATAACAATTTTATAAATCACACAAAATTATCCCTATATTGCATGAGCACTGTTAGTTCTTTTACAGAAGTCATGAATTGCCTGGCTGAATCAACTTCAGGGCAAGTGTTTTCATTTTACTTTTGTGGAGTCTCTTCTCAGCCCATGCTTTCTTCACCCCATTGCATGGCAAGACATCACAGCAGAAGGGGGGAGGGGCAGGAGAGCTGTTCTACTTCATGGTGGCCAGGAAAGAGCTAAGAATAAGACACCACCAAATCCTTGTCCAACTGCCTACTTTCTCCAGCTGGACCTCACCTTCTAAAGTTTCCAAGATGCTGCTTCCAAGGGACTAAACATTCAGAACTTGAGACTGTGAGAAACATTTCATAGTCAAACTGTATCAAGAACATAAAGTATATTATTCTGCCTTCCTCTCAGTATTTTTGATTTTTAGGAATTTTTCCTTATTGCCCCCATAAGGGGGAAGACAAAAAAAGAAAGATAAACTTAGGACCTTCTCAAAAATAAGCCACACTAACAATAAAAACTAAAGTTCTAATTTGGGTGGAAGCCTGGCTAAAGCATGAAATATGATAGAAGTCATTTGTATGCTGCTGTTTTGAGCAATGAAAAGATGCTACCAAACACATTATGAAAACATTTTCAAGATAGGTATGATCATCCCCGTTTGTCAACAACAAGAAGCAGTCTGAGGGGTGGGGCTTCCAAATGCACAGGCTCAGAATTGACAGGGTCAAGATTCGAACTCAGATCATGAATAGAATACAAATACATTAATCACTGGTACTTGTGCAATCTAGGCAAACAATGACAAATGAAAAGAAAAACCCAAAGTACAATTGGGTTTGATAATACCCATGGCTTCAGGTATCAACAGGGTTAAAACATATCTACTATATGGGAAAGATACTACTATTGTATTTGGCACAATGTACAGAGTGTAATAATAAAACTAAAATTTCTGAATGCTGCCATGTCTACCACAACATGTCTAACATTAATCAAAGCCCCTATCTTTAGCCCTTCAGTGACTCCAGCATGAGTCACACAATTCCTGCATCTGTAAAACTGATTTGGGAGAAATATATTGGCGTAATGAGTACATTGAGGTGTGGCTGAAAGTCAGTGTTTACATTAGTCTATTCCCTAACGTTTTAAAAATTAGAAATAAATGTAAAAAGAATAGCTCAGTAAATACAAACAGTTTGCGGGGGTGGGACATATCATTGGGGAAAAATTCTAAGAAATTCTTACTATGTTACAGTGAAACCGGAAGTAGCATTGCAGATCACCTCAAACTGAGAGATTCCAAAAACATCTCTACTCATTCGAAAGTTAGACCCAACACAAAATGCCACAGATTACACTCAAAACTAAAGCCATGCCAGTTCTAAGATATTATCCTATAATCAGTCATTTGCAACTAAAGACACTACAGCAAATTTCAATTCTAATTCACCAAGAGAAGCTGCACTTTGGAGGTAAGCCCCCCCCCCCGTGCATATTTAGGCTGGCTGACTAAAAATAACAATACATTTATCAGCAACTTGGTGATACTCATGAGTGCTCTCAGTGAATATATAACCACAAACAATAATTTCTGATCCAAGTTTTATTGGGTAAAGGCAAACAACCAAGGCTAACTGTTGGTTTCGATCTGAAATGTCATCCACAGACAGGCTCGCATTTTCAATGCTTAGTTCCCAGTGTGCTATCTTGAAATCCGGGAACCCTTTAGGAAATGGAGCCTGGGTGGCTTAAAGTGAGTCACTAGAGACTGACTGTGTGCTATCTTGAAATCTGGGAACCCTTTAGGAAATGGAGCCTGGGTGGCTTAAAGTGAGTCACTAGAGACTGGACTGAAGAGTTTTCACGCCTCTGGAGGCCTCACTCTGCATGTCTCTTTCTGTGCCCAGGTGAACAACTACAACCCAGGCCTCATCTAAGCGTTCCTCACCGTGGAGGGTGAAGATGCACGAAACAGTAAGGAGAACTAAAGTTGCCCTCCCGTTAGTTGCTTCTAGGAGGTGTTTTGTCACCATGAGAAGAAAAGTAACGCTTACAATAAAGACACTAAGTGAAAGCTTTGATTATTGTTCCATTTACCAAACTAGAGGCCAGCTGGGTTAACCCCCTAAAGAAGCAAAAGAGCACATTCTGTGTGTTTCACTAAGAGACATGAAGGGGGAAATCGTGCTGCTAAAACATAAGAAGACAAGATGAACTTCGACCAAGCTGGAAGGTCAGAGGAGCCTAAGGAGGACAGTGAGGGAGGCCGGGCAAATCTACTGTGTGTGTAGACACAGCCCCTGATGATCTTGCTTTCAACAGAAAGACTTCACGTCTCTTTTTACATCTTGGTGCCACACCTACAACGTAAGGATGGCTCCGTTGCTCTTCAGGTCCTTGCCTTATGATGTCCAATTTGCCCATAGTCCTCTTACCCCCTCCTTCCGCTCAGCTGGGTCCCTGACTGGCATAATTACTAACTGTATATTTGTATGTCTGTTTGTGTTGTCTCTCATAAACCGAGAAAGTTTCCAACCTCAAAGTGACTCACTTCAGCGGTACATAGTGGGATGCTATCTACAGCTGCTGAGCAATAGCAATAAGCAGCGACCAGTTGGGCACAATCAGTGACACTCAGCCTGTGTATTGTACACTGTAGCGTTGCTGGGATGCTGCATTGGGTAAGTCAGGTGTATTAAATGTATTTTGGGTGCAGGGCATTTTTGATTAATTAGTACCTTACAATTCAGTAGTCAAATGAAAGGGTATGCCAGCTAACTACTGCAAACAGAGAAAGGAAAGAGTAACTTAGGGCTTGAAATTCCCAACTCCAGTTCTGCATAAAGAACTTGAAATCTGTTTTCTCCCAAGTCCTTGTCTCCTGTAGTTATGGAGACTTGAGTTTTAGTCCCAAACTCTTCTCCTTGCAAGCGAATTATTTATAACTGAAAATAAATTCCCTACCTCACAGAATTCTTTCTCTGAAGGTAAGAAATGGGATCTAGAAGCTTAGGGTAGAAACCTGGAACATCCCAGTGAAGCCTGGGAAGGTAACCCCTTCACTGCTGGTGGGTTTCCTTTGCCACTAGAGCGACCTCTAGACTGTAAGGATGTTAAGCCTGCCTTGTCTAAAACTTGTATGCCTGATGTCTGTAACCTACAAGTAAACAATGTTCTCCTCGAGAACCCCCTGCCACAGCTCTATTTCTTAATGGATGACTACCTCACACACTCCAGTGGGAAAAGCACAATATATGCTCCATATCAAGTAAACAAAAATTTTCCCCGTTTATATAGAAATAATTCCAAGACGTATGATAGTGCAAGGAACACATATAGGACCAGGAGGAATTTATTGACCTGAACCCACTAAGCAGAGATTTTTGATTCAATGTTTTAGCTAAATGGCTTCGAAAAGGTTATAGTATTTTACAACTGGCCAAAATATGGACCAAAAGGTGGTATTCATTAAGATACCAGAATTGACTGTTTTAATAAACTAACAAGGAAACTATCTAGGGGTGTGTGAAGATTGAAAGATCAGAGTGGATTAATCATGTGAGATTAATCATGACCTCTCCCAGGAAGATCCATGAAATATAACCTTTTGCTATACCTCTGAGAAACAAATTTGCAAGGGGGCTCAGGCATTCAAGAAGAGTTCTGCCACCATCGAATTTACAGTGGGAAATTTTGAAATGGATCCTCGTCTCTAAATTCCCTAAATTCAGTAGTGATAACAGGCTCCCACAGTGTCAAGGACCATTGGGGAGCACTTTACTAGCAACCCTATAATTGAAATAGATACTGTGAAGGACAGAAACGTCACGTGGCAGTTGAAATCATCTGACTGCAATGCATACAATGCTCACTAGACAAGAAACAAAACCAGAGCAATCTGGCTTGTGGGGACTGTACAGTTCCTCGATGATTCTGGTGCTCCTAGGAAGGAAATGGCCAACCTGCTAAAGTCCTTCATTTTCATAAACAAAGGGGGTCAGGGACTGCAGGGCACTACTCAAATCACCACAGGCTTTCCTGCAGACCCAGAAGCCAGTCCACAGAGCAAACTCCCCTGCTCTTTTCTGAAGGGAGAAGAACTCTATCTACAGTGACAAAAGTTCGATGGTTACTGTCTCTTACACCCTTCCCCAAAGGGATCTATAGCTATTTACTATGGTGACTCCACCAAGGAAAGGAAACTTATCATTCTGTTCACAAATTACTTGACAGTAGCTGCAAAATGACACTAATATCAGGAGTCCTAAACATCACTTGCTCTGCCAGTCTGTAAGAGCTAAGAGAGACTGGGTAGGTGATGGAGTCTTAGCTCAGGTGAATAGGACAGTGTGTTCCAAACCCAGTTCATGGCTACATCCCCATTCCGGAATATATTATTTGACTAGGGGTATCTAAAGAAACTGATATCATTTCTGCTTTGGTTCTTTGAGTGTGTTATTATGGTAGGACTATGTGAGCAGAAACTTCTGCCACTGTTTGTGCTTGGAAAAACCAAACCAAACCAGATTTCTTGAGTCTTTGCAGAGATTCATGACGCCATCAAGGAACAGAAAGGTATAGTGGTAAATTCCCACCAACCTCCAGGTAGTTACCCTATTTGGTCTACTTGGTCTATCTTACCATACATGCTGAATTCCTAGAAGATTAACCATGTGAAGCATTTGCGTAAATTCCCTCAAAGGTAAAATGAAAGTCTCACTTGCCCCTGGCCTCCTCCCCAGTGAAGCACAATGTCTAATGGGTCCCCGGATTTGCAAAGCAACACATTTTAGCTTGCACATGCTGCTCTGGCCCATTTACTTAGTGGTCACAAAAGCTGCAGGTCTGAAGTCTGCATGAGAAGGTTCTGCAAGGAGGTCACACTGCCATGTTCTGCCATTTGGACGTATGAGTCATCAGATCAGATGGCACTTTAGGTGCCAGGAGCTGACAGGGTTGCTGTTTAGAGCCCACAGCAAACCCTACAGGTGAATCGCAGTGAATCCTGAGAACTCTTCTGCAGATAGCTACCCGCCTTTTGAGAAATAGCATTTGTTTAACGTTTTACTAAGTCTCAGTAGTAAGACCTACCATGGGTCCCCAGTGTACCATAAGCATCAGGAACTAGTTGTTGCACCCACTAGTACAAAAGAACTTCAATACTAAATGGAAGCCATGTGTATAAGGCTGAACTCAAGCAAGTCCTAATGATGTGAATAATTTAACCAGGAGCTAGCCCAAATGCCCACAGTCTACATTATTGTCTTATTACCTTCTTTCCTACCAGCTCCCACATATGGCTTCACCAAGACCTTGTTATAAGACATAGTCAGGAAGAGAAACTAGAGTCTGGCTTATAGATGTTTGTGCATGATATGTAAGTACTATATGCAAGTGGACAGCTATTGCAATATAGCTTCTTTTGAGTGTATCTCTAAAGAATAGTGTAGGTATCTACCAGGCAAGGAACTCTAATATATTGAGGTGACTGTTTAAAAGGAGTAATGAATGGTTGGCAGAAGTTTGTATTAAAGCATACCAGCTCTGGCTGTGTTCTAGAAAAACAAACATACTTATGAGTGTTCATTTTATTGTATGTGCATAGTTTTGCTTTCATCTTCCCTTTAAGCACTGACCATCTAACCTTTATTACACATAGCTATTATAGCTATATCATGGTGTTCAAGTTACATGATGCAAAGAATAGTGACTCACCTAGTGGCCTGTTTTCTTCCCAGAAGTGACTAGTTTGGTTTTGGTTACAAAACATGCTTCAAAAGAGTTGTATCATACTACAGAAAAGTGACTTCATCATTGTCCCTGAGACTAAAGGTGGTTTAAGAAAAGGTGTAAGAGTGCTAAACTGATGAAGTTTGGACTTTGATGACAACTCCATGAGTCAGTTTGTTGTGGCCATTGTCCCCATGTGAGGTGTTTTGTAGACACCATAGCATCTGCAACCAATGGACTCTAAGAAGGTTATCACTAAGAATGAGGGTGAACAGGATCCAATCACTCAAAAGGCTTGAGAGAGAGAGCAGAATGGGGGTTTGCCAAGATGAAATTCTATCTACCTGTGGAGAGACATTTCAACTATTGCTCCAGAGTGTCTGGCCAGCCCTCCTGGCAGCTCCTGAAATCACTTAAGTCGATTCCTTGTCATTTTCCCCCTACTAGATCTGTTTCTCTAGTGGACCTGGATGGATACAATTATATTTATACTATGATGATAAGAATAGAGTAAATTTGAATAGTTTTAAATGTGAGATTTCCAATAACAATGGAAAAGATGCCTCTCTCTGCGATTCCCTGGGGAGTACCAACCTTACAAAATTGTATGAGAACAGAGAAACCGAGAAAGTAAAGCCCCATATGGTGAATAACCTGCCCCAAAGCTATACAGAAGTTCAGAATTCAGACCATGACATTCCATGAGAACACAGTAATTAAATAGTAACTGCATTTGCTAAGTGAATGCAGTCACTGGATCACATTAACCATTATAATTAATGCCTACCTGTTGAAAAAACAAAACATGCAATTCCATCATATTAAAAAGTCATTGAAAAAAACTGATAAATGTTTCTGAACTTCATAGTAACCTACTAAAATAAGTTTTTCTTTACTATAGATACAGCATGGGGTTATGCCTCCACAGTTAAGTATGCTTGCTGCTCCTGTAAAGGTCCTGGGGTCCTTTGCTAGCACCTGTGTTAGGAAGCTTGTGGCCATTCATAACTTTCTGGGCACCACTGGCACCAGACATGCACATGGTGCACATACATACATACATGAAAAGTGCTCAACATTATACATAATAAAAAGACAGATAAATCTTCAAAACATAAAGCATGAGAATAGTTGCATTTCATTTTGAGGGGTTTCCCATCGATCAGAGAGACATCCGTATATGTAAGATCTCAGCCCAATAACAGAAGGTAGTTTAAATCAGACCTGAGGCAAGTCAGTGTTGGTTTGATACAGAATATCCCTAAGTAAGAGAATATGGCACGGCCTTCCCTGACAGGAGAAAGGACAGGTGACATTCATTTAACTCAGCAGCTTCCTCTGCAAGCAGGTTTCACCTGCTTCCATTCCCAGGGAAAAGCCCAAAAAGCATGTGTCACATGTCACTTAATCTTGGCTGCATGTGAGCAGTTCCAACTGTCAGGAATTCCAGCTGCTCTGAAAGCTACTGGAGCCTTCCAAGATGAAACTGGAGGAGGCCAACCCCAAGTTGACTTCTAATTATCCTCATCAGTAATAAAGGAAGGACACCTATTAATTCACTTGAGTTTTATACTTCATGGAAAAGAGTCACATGACCCTCTACTGAAGAATTTCAGAGTCAGTATCTATGAAGATCTGCCTGGCTCCTGACTCCAACCACCCTCAATCTTCTTCACTCCCAATCCAGCATTATCACAGCGCTTATTATACAGTGGCATCACAGAATGTATCTAGAGCTTTAGCATCCTGGATGGCTCCCCAATCTCAACCCTGGGGTCCCAGCATCTCCGAGCAGGCCTCTCTGATTATCTACCCAGATGTCACCTGCCTGCAGACTCTGTGTCACCATGGCTGACCCACACGCTGGGTTACCATCTGCTGTGCCTTCCTGGTCCTCATGGACTCTGACCTTTTGGCTGTTAGATCCACCTCTGTTGCCATCCTGATAAGGAGCCTGCTGACTTACTTGGACATTCTCCCATCAGTTAAACTAAATTCCAACTTCACTGGCTTCTTGTACTCTGATGATGAGGAGGAGAAGTAACGTTAAACAAAACAAACTGAGACACCCCTCTACCAAGCTCTTCTAATAATATTCTGCTATTCTCTGCCCTATGTCTAAATCAGAAAATATTCCAATTGAACAGGTTTCAAGCATTTACTAGTTACTTGTAAGTGATAAGTCATGTACTAACTTGAGCTAAGAAAAAACTGATAAACAGTGGAACGTTTTCACAAACAGGGATGAAAATCAGCTCAATGTTCCAAACAGCCTGCTACCCAAAACACATATGCAAAGACATGACACTAACCCCTTAGGATGAAAACAAAATGCCTGCTCAATTAAGAAACTATTTTCAAAGAAATTATAGACTTTTGTCATCATATATGAAGCTATGAAATGGGTGAATGCAATGCTTTAAAAGCAGTTCTTTAGTTCTACATATGGTCTTTAGTTTAAAAAAGACAAAGACATACAATCATCAGTGCTAGACTCTATTGCTATTAAATTCTTCCCACAATGTATTCATCAACATATACTTAATAACTTTAAAGATACATTGAAAAAAAAGGAACAGCCTTAAAGTGATATGACCTCCTAATTGGAAAAACTTCCTATCACAGCAATACTTTATTAAGTAGCCATACAAGGATAAATTCTACATACTACACAAACAATAGATCTATTAATTTTAATAACCTTAGGAAAGAAGTATTCATATCAGTTCTATATTACAGATAATAGCATGGCAGGACAGAGATTTGATTTCCAATTTTCAGGCTCTGCCCCCCCCAAAAAATCTTCATGGGGTTTAAATGGCCACCTTGTGTTTAAAAGATTATGAAATCTCATGCAGTGGAACTACCAATTGATACAAGCAAATACAAACAAAAACGTAGTATGAATTGCTGTTGTTATCACAATGTCACTTGACAGGCTTAAGATATGTATTTAAATTGTAACAACAGATTCCACAGACCTCTTGAGATGGTCATGTTGGAGAGCTCTTTGGAATCAGCTCCCAGAGTTAAGCTGTGTTCTCCATTACATGCCAATAATGTAACCACATACCACATTCAGAAGGGAGAGCCTTCACATCTATGCAATGTGAATATGACCTTGAAAGGTCTGTCATTTCAGACTCACTTCAGCAAACATAGTCATACATAGGATTGTTATATGCTTAAATGTTTGATACCATTAGCAGCTAAAACATCCACAATGCCTTCCAAAGGTCAGAAAATATACCATCTGTTATGAATAACAGCAACTAGCTCATGGGCAGCTCTGAGACAATGATGTCACTCTGCGACAATGATTTCATCGTTTTAGTTACTGCCTTGACCTTCCACACCTGTATGTACATTTACATATACAGTTTTCTAGCAGTGGAGTTTTTAAAAATGATTACCGCAACAACATGTATGTTGTTTGCAAGGTATGATAGCGGTCTGACACTTAATTTATCAAGATATTTTGTGTAATTGAACAAGTTAGAATTTTAATAAATTTATTTAAAGAGAATATAAATTAAACCTTACATTTAACCTATGAGAGATTATGACTTTTAACATGCTATTTAACTTATGCCAAACACACTAGTGTTTTAAAATTCTGTTTCTAACATGCCAGTCAAGAACACTGATTTTATTTATTTCATAAATATGCAAAACATCTTGAAGAAATTGTGAACGTATTTGAAGTGAGTTTGTTTTAAAAATCAGTTACATTTCTTTAATCTTAGGGGTCATGCCAGTGTCAAAGTTTAAAGTCAAATGAAATGAAGTCTTATTTGTCATAGCACCATGTGATGTTAATGATACAATCTCAATGTTTACTTTCCCTCCAGAACTACTGAGGCTGCCTTCAGTTACAGGAGACTGCAGGCCTGGGTTGGAGCTACAAACTCCCGTTTTTCAAGCTATCTCCAGAATAATGTTGACATACTCAAACCTTTCTAGAAATGGGCATGTCATGTCTGTTAATTATCCAGAATTCAAAACAACTGGGGGAAAGTAATGAGTTGAAGCTATGTCAATACCAGCCTTTCTGAAATCAGAATAGCAGACATTTTGTTATTTTGGTAAGGGATCTCTTAGGATTTGTTACATTCTTTCTATTCTTTTACATATAAGTAACACAATGAGTAGAGAGATGGACAAAAAGCTTTCTATATGTTATCCTATGCAACTGTTTGATTATGAGATTTGGGCTTTGAGTCAGAAGACCACCATTAACCTAGCTACATAACCTAAGGGAAAGGGCTAGATTGGTGTTTCTCAACCCATGGTTCAGGACCCCTTTGGGGATGAATGATCCTTCACTGGAGTCACCTAAGACCTCTGGAAAACATAGATATTTACATTATGATTCATTACAGTTTTGAAGTAGCAATGAAAATAATTTTATGGTTGGGGGTCACACAAAACATGAGGAACTGTATTCAAGGGTCACAACTTTAGGGAGCTTAAGGACCACTGCTCTAGATAAAATGTTAAAAAGCAAGAAGTCTCATTCAGATCAAACATTGCTACAAACATGGTTGCTTGGCTAAATACCAAAGCCATTTGTAGGTACATCCTTTTAGGGCTCATCTTGGACTTGAAAATATCTTTCAGTAACCAACTGTTATGTAACAGAAATTGTTTGCAGCCTCTCAAAGCACTGTCTTGGATGATCCAAGAGTCTGGTAGCACCTGAAATAGGAGAAGACCACAAAGCTCTGCCCCTACAGGCTGGGTGTGGAATTGAACAATTGAGTTGCCTGGCAACAGCAAGTTTGATTCATTTGGGTATGGTTTGATGGGGTGTCCCTGCTTACCTAACAAAAACCATTTGACTAGGCGGTTGACATTTGACTCAAAAGTAATCAGCTGCACGTCAAGCTTGTTGGTTTCATTTTGCTTGTGTAAAGGTTGTAGGTACAGATAAAGCCCAGGCACAAGAACTCTGTTTGTTTTGAGGAAGTCAATCCACCTGTTGTGGTCTCACTGCCTTAACAGGCAGTTTGATTCTCAATATGACTTGTCTGGCCTGGTTTTAAGTTATTCACATCTTTCCGACTTCTCATCCACTTTAACTTTTATCATTTCCAATAGCTTCGATAGTCACAATGTAGAGACCCACACATTTAGGATATCTTGAAGGTCAATCACCACTTCCGGGTTAACTAGTTCTAAAATCACTATAGAAACACACCTAACATTTCTGGGAAGTAGTTATCAAAAATATTTAATTGAGGTGGGAAGATCCACCCTGAACGTAATGTGGGCAGCCTCATTGCTTGGGCCAGAGTTTCAGACTGAGTAAAAAGGCCAAAGTGGGGTGAGCAGCATCAGCATCACTCTCTGCTCCCTGACCCTGATGAGCCGCCCCATGCTCCTACTAGCATGCCTTTCCCACTCTGACAGCAGCCACATTCCCAAACTACGAGCCAAAGCAAACCTTTCTCCCCCTCCTCATCTCTTGTCAGATATTTGCTTACCACAACAAGAAAACTACTAAGGATGCTTTCTTCTGACTCTTCCAGCAATAACACCCTGTCATCGTGAACTCTCTTAAGAAGTGAGCAGGTGAGGGGACATGAACAGCAAACAAGTGCTTGCTTTACGACTTGACCCAAAATCCCCCCAAAAGAACATTGGGCTAATGGAGGGAGCCATTATGGGCTTAATTAGAAATCTAGCACTAGGGATATCTTCAGGGATCCACAAGGATAACCCCAACTAAGAATCTAAGCAACAGTGTAGAAGCTACCTTAAATGCCCTTCCCCTATAATGAGACTGATGATTACATTAAATGCAATCATAGAGCCTTCATCTAATAGCTGATGGAAGCAGAAACAGAAATCTTCAGCTAAGCACTGAGAAGAACTTCTGGAATCCAGTTGTAGAGAGGGAGGAGTGATGAGAAAAGGGGTCAAGACCATGCTTGGGAAACCCATAGAACCAGCTGACCTGAGCAAGTGGGAGCTCACAGACCCAAACTGACAGCTAGGAAACCAGCATAAGACCAACCAGGCCCCCTGAACGTGGGTCAGTTTGGGGACTTGGGCAGTCTATGGGGCCTCTGGTAGTGTGGATTAATATTTATCCCTAGTTCATGAATAGGCTTTGGGAGCCCATTCCCTATGGGTGGGGGGGGGGGGGAGGGAGAGGATACCCTCTCAGTCTAGATACACAGGGGAGGGCCTAGGTCCTACCCCAAATGACGTGACAGACTTTGATGATCCCCCATTCGAGGCTTCACCATCCCTGGGGAATGGATGGGAAGTGGGGTGGGAGTTGGTGGGGGCATGGAAAATGGGAGGGAGAAGGAACTAGGATTGGATTTAAAATAAAATTGTTTTAAATTTAAATAAAAATTAATTTAAAAAAAGAACACTGAGCTAGGAAGACAGAACCTGGATGATCTTAAAGACATGATGTGAAAAGTAGATCCTTATTGTAAATTTGAAATATGCAAATCAAAACAAAATACTGAGAAAATTCCGGAAATGTATGTAAGAAAACTATAAAACTTATCAGAACAATGATGTGATGACTAACTATAGTATTCTATTTAAAAAGGAGGGGTTTCTGGAAATACCACAACAAAATGTGTTCCTTCTCAGAAGCAAGGGTTGATTTTATTCTTTACTCTCTACATTGCTGAAATACCACAAGATGCAATTCACAAAAGTCCCTTGACTGGCAATGGGCTAGCGTTGCGATAAAAGTTAGTTGAAAATATTGTAGGTCAAAAATTGTGCAGAACATTTAACCTTTTGAAACACTAAGGCGTAGAAAGGTCACTGCAGACTCTCCATTGTTCCTTCCATGGTTGGATGGTTGACTGGAAGTTGCAGCTTACCGTAGCTGCTTACCGTAGCCAGTATGTTGTAATATATACTGCCATTCCAGAGAGAACATTCAAAATTCAGACTACAGTTGTTAATAAATGGGTATTACTTTCACATCATAAAATGGGAAAATTGTAAGTCAAACCATCTTAAGTTAGACACTAACTACATAAAAACAAGAGATATTTACACACAAAAGCAAGGTGAGCTCATTAAAGGCAAACTGGGGAGGGAAGAGCTGAGTGTTGAGTGGCTCATTTCCTGTCACTGGTAAGCATGGGTAACACCCAACACAACTCATTAAGTTAATATGGTAACAGACATTCTCTAACTGCTTTATTTGCCTTCAGTTAGAAAGATCAGGAAGGAGTTCAACCACCTCAGTCCTTCTGGACTTCTCAGTGACTAATGGAAGTTGTTCAATGTTTGATAATAGAAGCATGACTGATAAACAGGAACTGATTCCAGCACAGCATCCTAACCCTAGCAAACACAAACTCACCCGACTTGCACAAGCATGCTACCTTTGAACAGGTTTCAACACATTCATTGTCCAAACCAAGATCTCTTTTGATATAACTAGAGTTGACAATCTAGGTCCCTTGGCATAATCCAAAAACTACAGGCTGAGATAAAATATAAATCTGTTCATAAACTAAGTGCATATAAGAGAATGCTAGCACGATAAAACAGTTTCTAGTGACAGATATTTGCAAATTTTTGCAGCACAGTTTATACAGGCTTTGTTGCCACGAATCCCAGACGGAACGGACGTTTTACACAGCATCATCTTCACTTCCTCTATTGCTGCAGGAAGTCTGAAAGTGCTTTCCTAGATAAGATCCTACTTCTTTATTCTAATGGCACCATTTATCAAGGCCCACCATACCTAAACATTTTGAATTGCTTCACTAACACGCGTTTTAATCGATTCTCACCACCATCTTGAGATATACACTCTCCTTTGCTCCCACTGGTTCTTTAATATAGAAACAAAAACTCAGAGATGTATAATTTATCAAAAGACTAAGAGGCGGGTGACATGGCTGGTTGGTTTTTAACTCAAAAGTAGCCTGGTGATCAGTTCTTCATGGGACCCCTTCTCATTCCCCATCGTCAAAATAGCACTTGAACGAGTTTCTGTGGCATTTGTTAACCACTCACTGTCCCCTTTACTACTCCGGTTTCACATATAAACTCCCTCTGCTACATCATTCTTAGTGGTTCAAGATACTAGAACTTTCTCTAGTACAATTCCCTGAATGAAATCAAAAATGTTTTCCTCTGGTTCCATCCACTCAGACTTAACTTTGTTTTTTAAATGCACCAAACTGATTTCTGTTTGCTCATCATATTCTTGAGCCTACTTAAGTCAGCATGGGTCCCTTAGGACCCCTCCAAGGGAAACCGCCCAGCACTCACGATTATTGCCTGGGGTCTCCTTAAAGCCCTCCACCAGTTTTACTTAGGTCCAGTGTTTCTATCCAGGCATGGCACCGGGGACAACAAAGCCTTCTGCTTTGTGTTTCCAGTGCTCATAACAGCACTAAGCACAAGACAAAGAGGATACAGTCTCAGAAAGTCCTCGATAGATGAAGGAATAAGAACAAACATTTCATATACTGTACATAATAATTAACACTTATTTTGATGTCTACAGATCCCTGGTAAACTTGATCCTCTCTATTTTATTCTGTTACAATGGAGGCTGTCATTCCCTTTTGTTTGTTGTACATCTTGTTTTGTTCTCCATTTTACCCTCCTACAAAATGTTACTGACAGTTTTTATTGTTGTTGTTACTGGTGATGGGGATGGTGGCTTGTTTTGTTTTTTTACACTCTTCAAACAGTGACACTCTGACAAGCGTGAAGATTAACAAGACTTTGTTATCTTTAGAATTGTGTTTTGGTTTTGTTAGTCATTTCAAACAAAATGGTAGCATCTCTCACTTTTTAATTCTACTTACCCTTTAGAGAGAAAAGTTTCTATAGTTCTTTTGTTTATTTTGAAGCTATTTTCTGCATACAGAGAGAGAGAGAGAGACAGAGAGAGAGAGAGAGAGAGATCTTAAAACTTTTATGTCAGGGGCTAGAGAGATGGATCAGTGCTGCTTTTCCAGAGGACCCAAGTTCAGTTCCCATCTGTGGCTCATATCCACCATTAATTCTAACAATGTTCTCTTCTGGCCTCCATGGGTATGTTCATTCACTTGGCATACACTACACACACACACACACACACACACACACACACACACACACACACTATCTTCAAATAAACAAAAATACCTATGTGCATTCAGAAAGAGTCTTGCAGAGACAGTCATAATGCATTCCTTTCTTGTAGATTCAGATATTTCCAAACATATTCCTGAGCCAGTCGGAAATGTCTACCAGGGATGCAATTTTCAGCGTACCTAAAAGTCCTTGAAGGAAGGGTACATAAGAAGGTTTTTGGCAAAACTCTACAACCAAAACTTTCTAGATAACAAGCTGGGCCAGACCAAAGGGAAACACTCTAGTGTTGGTAGATTAAAATAACTGAAGTATCAAAGTCAACTAAGAAACAATGACCATTGGAGAAAGGCGAGGAGAGACGGCTGAATATACAACATGGCATAATTTAAGCCTGCAAACAAAAGAGCGATACAAATGAGGGAAAAAAGAAGTCCATCGAGGCGAGAGTGCTGGCAGAAGGATTAGCATGCACGTCTCCAGGGAGAACCATTGCTTTGCTCAGACATGGATCCAGAAATACGAGAAAAAAATCACAGCCAACCGGCAATTATGCCAACAGGACCTCAGGCGAAAATGTGTGCCTTGGTAAATCGTTGTGCCAATTGGTTGTAATAGTACAGGCTGCCATTACTTGTTCTGCTTCATATAAATTAAAGCTTTCCTCCATTTGCCCTTTTACACTTGTACACACATGCCGTGGCATGTGCACAGGGGTCAGGAGTCATCTCTCTCTTCCCGCTGTGGCTTCCGGAGAATGAACTCAAGTCCTCAGACTTGTGTGGCAAGTGCTTTTGTGCACTGAGCCCTAAGACTTTTTAAAAAAATCTTTAGTGTGTGTTGATGATGATCGATTTCCCTTTCACACTTGCATTGTGACATCAGCATTTGAAAAAAGGAGAGCTAATCTAGACGGAGGTGAAATAACGATCTTTGTTGCGCCATACTTCACAATAATCAGACAGGGAGCATTTCTGTTCAAATGTTATCATTGTACAGACCTGCTACTATTATCTATTGCATTGGAGATACTGGGGGATTTCAGTTTTACTACCAATGATACATTTTCACATATACAAAACTTGAATTATTCAAAGATGTTGCAAATGCCTTCTGAAATATGCACTGAAAAGCAAGGGCTATAAAAATGTCTACTTAAAATCCCCCACTCTTGTGAATACTGTAGCTCAATTTAGTTGGTCTTTTTGATGGAAAAATGCTTCTTTTCCAAGTTGTTGCTTGGGCATTTCTACTAATATATATTAGCACAGGAAATAAAAACAAACTCGAAGTGGGGTGTGGCTATAAATCTTCAAACCCCATGCCCCAATGATACAAGCAAGGATAATTATATATATATATATATATATATATATATATATTGTCATGTCATGACATAACAGACCCATCCTTTGACAATGTCCATGATTGTCTGTATTGCAGAGGGTAGAACCAACTTACCCATAAGGCCTCTGCTTCACTTAATCTTTAAACAATCCTATTTTTGGAATGTTAGTCAGAATTAAGTGATTCATTAATTCTACCATCAAAAAAACAAACAAATTAATTGTTAGAGTGAATGCAGTTTGTGACTCTTGTTCATTTACATATAAGAAGGTTTTAATAAAATTAAGTCTACTACTCTTCAGCCCTGGATTCCTCTTTTAAAATCACGGAATGCCATATGGAAAAGGCAACCACCAATGTATTTTCCTCCAATTATATCCTAACATTTTTCTTCTTTTAGCAGTCAATATTTAGTCAGTACTGGTATATTATATTAAAATTTACATTGTTCAAAACTTTAATCGGTTATTGTTGTTACAGCCATTGAATAGTCAGAGTTTACCAACATGAAATGTCTCCATTACATGTTATTTTTATATGTTGTGTTCTTTGTGGGAATTTCAAATTAATTTAGTTCCTGCTACATTAGTTATTTTTATATGTTGCTGTGATAAAATACCATGACCAAAGCAGCTTTACAAAAAAAAAAAAAAAAAAAGGTTTATAGGTTTATTTGGGCTTACAGTTCCACAAGGAGAGGGTCCACGTTGATAGAAGAGCATGACAACTGGCAGATATAGCAGTCAGCAGGAGCAGGAAACTGACTGGTCACATCTCAGCCGCGCACAGGAAGTAAAGAACAAACTCGAAGAGGGGTGTGGCTATACATCCTCTCAAAGCCCATTCCCCAATGATACAAGCGGGGATGAACCTCTTGGAGATGCCATAACCTCCCCCCAAGGAGCACTATCATGTAGAGAGCAAGAGTTCCAGTACAGGAGCCTACGGGGGACATTTCTCATTCAAACCACCACTGGACCTTTCAGTTTCTACTTTAGTGAAAGCAAGTAGCTCACCATCTTAAGTATAACTTTTTAACATGTTCTATTACTGAGAAATGACACGCTCTTAAATTATCCCTTCTTTTTCCAAAATTTTGCTTTTCCCCAGGCCATTCATTCTTCCATTTTAAAGGCAAACTTAACTCCAAATTTAAGTTATAAATTCAGTTATATTAAGTTCACAAGTTAATATGGAGAAGGTAGCACTTACACATTTATTATTCTTATCCAGGAATGCAACATAAACATTGTTCTCTGATCATCTTCTTTTGTGTTTCTCATTCTATTGTTACTATCTTCATTTAATTCTTACATATTTCCTATACAGCTATCCATAGGTATTCATGACTATCATAAATGAGATTTTATCAGATTATCTACTTGTGAAAAAAATAAACTGATTTATACAGTATCTTTTTTATTCCTAGTTAACTGTATCCTTTTATTTCAATACTCTTTATTTTGTCATCTTTTCCTTAATAATTATAACTTTTAAAAATTACAACTATTAAAGACAACAATGTACAGTAGTTAAGACTAAAGACACAGATGCCAAACCACCTGCATGCTAATTCACTTTCGCTACGTACGGTCTGTGTGGACTTGGCCAAGTTATTTCCTTTCTATGCTCCTCAGTTTCCAAGTTTGTAAAATAAAAACGACAGTTACTAGTACCTCATAGAAGTCAAAAAATTTAAAAATTATTGTAAGGAATTTAAAATAGTTCCTAACACAGATAGTTATTATAATTATTTCTCTTTCTATTTTATCCATTAAAATGTCTAAAGTGAAGTGAGATGCAGTTTGGGTGATCAAACATACCACACAGCTAGCCCTTGGAGTTTTGGGGAAGGTTTTCATATATTTTAATTAACTTTTGTTATCCTAACTTACCTAGTGGTATACATGTGTATTTTCTTAAACATTTGGAGTCTGCTAGAGAGTCAAAAGTGTAGGCATTATTCTTTGGTATATGACTATAAAATATTTCAATAAAATTCCAACTCTGACCACCATCACATTCCAACTACACATATACACATTGTATTGTTCTGTTGTTGATTTATATTTTCTTTAACTAATATTTGAAGTTTTCTTTTTTTGCTCTCCTTTTAATTTCTTTTTGAGAGGGTCATGGAATTTAGTGTTTTGTTTCAAAGTGAATCTGTAAAATGTGTTATTTCCATCACAGAATTCACTGAGCAGAGAGATAATGTTCCTTCAGAGTGTGTATTTCAACAACAGAGACTAAATGTCTGACGACGGTGAGACACTGCATTCCTTTAAAGTCAGTACTTTCCTACGGCTTTCCATGCTGGTCAAGGACATAGGTTTAACAGCAGATGGAATTAGACTCCTATCCAACTTCACCACCCACTGACTAAATCTGTGCAGTTGGCCAGCCAACCAGCTTTCATCACAGAAGGGAACAAACCCTTCACCTCTTCCCAGTGCTGTCATGAGAATTCAGCCCACCACACTGACCCAGAAATTGTTCTATGTACCAATTTTAATTGTCCTCAAGTGCGAAGCAAGTATTTATAACCTTGCTCACTACTTTCCCCCAGTATAAAGAGTAGAATGGCTCCTGTAGAAATCTTCTTCCCAAAATTATTTTATTAAATAAAATCATTTCTTTCTAGAAGGTAAGTTTGAATGAAGATGCTATTCTTCATTGACAAGCTTAAAAGTTAGCATTAAAATAAAAATGTACCAATAAGACATAGAAGCCATTGCCAGTGTCTAAATCTTAGCGGGTGAAAAGGAAGTGTACACTCATCTCCGGAAACCCAGGCAAAGGGCCGGAGCTCCACACAGTATCTTCTGCTTGTTCCTCCTCCTACTCTTCTGTTCTCTTGGGACTTGGAGGCTGGCAGAACATTGGAGACTTTTCCTAGGTTGAAGCCTCTGCCATGTTCTCCTCACCCTTTATCTCAACTGTGATGGAGGAGCAAATTACTCCATCCAGATGGCACAACACAGAAGTCAGGGTGAGAGAGGCCCCAAGGTAGATTCTACCATTGTAAAATACCATTAAGATTGCTACATGGGGCAGTGGCACACGCCTTTAATCCCAGCACTCAGGAAGCAGTCAGTGGCAAGTGGATCTCTGTGAGTTCAAGGCCTGGATAGAGCTCCAGGACAACCTGTTACACGGAGATTGCAATATGAAGGTGGCCTCAGTTTTCAACATACATGCCAAGTACCTGTCTTAAATGTGTATGCATATATCTCTATATAGAGAAACATACACATAAATGGTTTAAAGATACTATTTTACTATTCCTCAAATGCAGTAGTTTGTGTTCTGTGTTCACCAGTCAGCACCATCAAGAGTGACTCCTTGAAAACAGTTACATAATCCTAACAATTTGGGAGGGTGAAACCTGGGCTAAATGTTCAACACCAGCCAGGCTACATACCCTCTCAACAAACAAAAGAATTCATATGCGTTGTTTGCTGTGCTACTCAGAAAAATATTTCCAAGAGTAATAACTAATATAACAAATTTCTTTGCACAGTTAAAGACTTGAATTTAAAAAAAAAAAAAATTAATGGACCATTGGCCTTCACTGAGAGCAATTTAAAGAGGCATGGCTAAGAATAATAGAAATATCAAAACATGCTCTTTCTTTGTTATCCTCAGGTCCCCAGGAGACACCAGATGGAAATGTGTATCTCACCTATTCAGAGTGTATTCTTTGCTATTAATATCTCACTAGAAATAAGTGACTGGACAATATTGAGTCACTTTCTAAGCGGAAGCCATTTCGCCCTACCCTTTCTTCACTGTCCTCCAGCTTTATAACAATAAAGACATGCTCTGCAACATCAATGCAAGGATCAACCGGACAGAAAGTTTACCTGCCTGTATCCGTCCTGCCTGGATGTGTTCTCCGTGACTTTATGGTTTCTTTCCTCCCCAGACTTATCTTGCGTGGTTTTCAGTATATCATGACCCCTGAAGGAAACAAAAACAGGAGGGAAATTTGTCTCTAGTTCCTTGTCCATTGCAGAAATGAACAAGGGGTTTCTTGAGCAAAAGCATATCATTTAAAATGACCAAATATCTCATCATTTTTCTGTCTCTCTGAGACGCTGACACATTTCTTGAACAAGCAGCCATCTGCCTTCTCGTGCATGTAAATGATAATAATTGATATGAATTTATTGTACATCAATTGTCTTCTGAGCAACCTTTCTTGTGTTTTGCTCACAAAGAATAGTTTACTAAATAGGTAAAAAAAACCATGTTTTTCTTCAGATTTTCAAAGTCCATTCCAAATCGATTCTCTAGATGAGTGGGAGCCTTTCTCAACCATGTGATTGAAAAGACCATGGATCCCTGAAACAGTTGTCTTTGAATCCCAACAGCAAGGAGGAAGGCCATTGTTGTCCTCAATCACCTCACACAATATTGGAATTCTTGAGGGGAAAATCCAATAAAATCCAGCCTACACATAATACCTCAAGGTCTACAGTTAACCTGGAGATTTTCTGAGAGCTGGCAGCTGACCTACTTGCACAATTTTTGTGTTCTTTTAGTTTTTCTACAAAAAAACACCTCCATTTTAAAGCTAATAATACACAAGACAACCCGGTTATCTTCATTTCCATATGTATTTAGTAGTCGAGCCTACAATGGACCTCTGGGTAAATCGGGCCCCCTTCACTCGAGCAGTCGACGCTTTTGAACAGACACAGTATAAACCCTTCTTGGCCCAAATGAAAATGCAATGTTTTGTTTGGGTGGTATTTCATAGAGATCACCTGATCACCATTCTCCTAAGCCTAGGGCTGGTCTTGTCGATGCTCCTCCACTTGCCTGTGCTGTCCAGTTTTAGCAGAGTTACCACAGAGGGAGAGAACCTAGTTCTACTGTGTCTTTAGACCAGTCCTGGCTACACTTGCCGAATCTCAGTGCTTCCGGCCTCACGTTCCGCTGGTCACTCTTCCAACTACATTCATTCTGTACTTACCAAAGTCTTGTCTCTCCTCCACACACATGACCTCACCTCCACCTCATCCTTCCCCCAGAGCCTCTTACAGCACTGACCAATCCCTCTGCTTCAAGACTCTCCTCCCCTGCCTGGTCCTCCACAGACCCTCATGTTAATAAAGCAATCAGACTTTCATTCGCCATGTGTGAATTACACGTGGTCATCTTTCACTATGACTCTCAGACATGACATCTTTTCTCACAATGTAAACAATGTGTTTACGGTCACTCTTTTAAGTTTGTTTTAAGCAATTTAATGATTCTTTCTCCGTTGCCGTTTCATTTCCTGGAGCTTACAGGCGGGCATGAAGGGGACCACAAGGGCACTGGCCTGCAGAGACAGGAGGACTGACCTACGTTCTCGCTCTCAATCATCCATTGACCGGGTATTGACTTGAGGCCTCAACCCCTTTGCTTCACGTAAAGTGGCAGAGCCTTGATGACCCCACTTGTCTCTCTAGATTACTCGGAGACTCAAGGATGGCCCCATAGGATGGGACAGCAAATGTGCAGTGGTTACTCCCCCACAAGAACAAGAAACAGGAGAAGCAAACATGTGCCTCTTCTATTAGAACTTGCCCAGGCCCCTGGGAAGGAGTCTTTTACACCTCTACATCTTGCTGCTTCCTTTTATGGATGGGACATTCTAAAGAGCTCGTGTATTCTCCCCTGTTTGGATTTCAAAAAGACCCTTCTACAAAAACGTGGGTCACATAGACAGAGAGGAGAATAGGAGTTACAAGAGGATGGATGGGGACAATGGGAGGGGAGATGAGCAGATGTTGCAGAACCGGTACGAAGTCAGAACAGATCCTGATGTTCTACTACACAATAGGGTGACCATAGTTAACAATATGTATCCCATAATTTTTAGAAAGATTATTAATGTTCTTACCACAAATAACAAATGTTTAAGATAATATACATGCTAATTACCCAAATTTATAGCATTCCATGTATCAAAACATCACACTGCATGTTAAGAATGTATTTTTGATTGTGTCATCAAAAATAAAATAAAAAGAAGCAAGACTCAAAAGAACAATAAGTCTTATTTACTGAACTTTAATTAAAGTAAAAGTATCATTTAGGAGACAAGTGTCAACCATTTTTAAATACATTGATAGTAACACAAGAAATTAATAAATGCTTTTAATACAGGAATAGCTGGACAGATGGGCTTGGCCATTAAGAGATCTTGCTGTTCTCACAAAGGACTGGAATTCAGTTCCCATCACCCCAGTTCCTCCCATCACAAATGTCTGCAAATCCAGTTCCGGGGATTTGGTGTAGCTTTATGGCTTCTGTAGGGACCTGCATATGTATGTACACACACACACACACACACACACACACACACACACACACACACACAATTATTCTTGAAAAATATATTCTTCATCTCAATCATTGAACTTTAGGTTAACTGAAGTTGTGTATCTAGCAGGACTTTTGTTAAACTTCCAAATAAAATTTTGGTATCAACTCACTACATTTCTGTGTTCAGTATAAAGGCCTAAGCTGAAAGAAATTTTTGGTTTGGACTAAAAGCTCACAAGAAATGTCACTAATCCACTTTTCCCTGACCTCTAATACATGGCTTTGCATGAACATTCCATCCTGCTGAGTTCAAGTTAAATTTTCTAGCGTGTCTGGATGACACTGGATGAAATAAATGCTCTTAATTGTCTTGTCCTCACATTTCTATAGCTTTATGTAATTAATCATTAAATGAGACATTGAGAATCACAATCCAAATGATGAAAAATAAATATATTTGTGTGATAACTGATTTTTGTCAGACTAATAGGTGAAAATTGTTACTTTGTTGTAGAATAATACACATAAAATTACCGTTTCAATCACCTTAATCAAACAGTTAGGTAATGTGTCTATTCATATAGCTGTGCAAATGTTATTTTTCAAAACAAAAACTATGCCCATTAAGCAATAATGTCCACTCATCTCTCATGGCAGCTCTAATAATCACCATTCACTTTTCTGCTTTCGACTACATATTTCTTACAAACCTGTTATTTTGTGACTGCCTAGTTATCTTAGCATGTGATCCCCTATGTTTACTCAGGTGGTAGCACAAGTCAAAATTCCTTCCTTTTTAAAGGCTGGATGATACCACAATCTACGCACCTTGTTTTATGTATATATTAGTGGACATGAGTTGCTTCTGCATTTTGTGTCATGAACCATGCTGAACACTTTTTTCTATTTAATAATCACAACATACCATAATTAATGATTTTCAAACCTTGGTATGATACATCTATCCCCGACATCCTAAATAAATCCTAGAGCCAGGGTTAAAGCTTAGCTCTCTCCAGCTCTAATATTAGATACCATGAGCCCTTATAATATTCTTGAGCTTTTGATTCTTCTGTTGTATACCTTTTACACCTATATGATATTTCTTTTGAGAATAAATAATTATTACCTTTATACTTTTCAATAAAGTGACTCCAACACGATCTAAAATCTTATTCATTTCCCCTAATTATTTTCTAACCACTTGGACCAAAGAAAATATACTCCCTGATTTAATGTAAAAGACAATTTAAAAAACAAACACACAGCTAGATGCCTGCTGAACTCATTCTCCAACACAGAGCGCTTTGATGGATACAAACAAACTTGATCAAAAGGGGTTCATAGTGAGGAGACTAGAGTCAAATCATAAACCAAGAAAAAGTGATATTGTGGCCTTTGCTTTATTGCACATTTAAAAAGTGAATTCAATGTAAATACTGACTTGGCTTCCCTCATAAAATAATAACAGCACCTATGACATATCACAGTGGTTAAGAGTATGTGTTTTGATGACCGCTTTCTTTAAATCTTAAATCTGTACTATCTTTGGCCAAGTTACTAAGTTTTCTTAGCTATCCTGAGTCACCTTGTATAACATAGCCTTCAGAGTCAAGTATTTTGCATATAGTTGTTAAAACCAGCCTAGTGGTCCACCAAGAGATGAATGTATAAAGAAAATGTGATACTTATACATAATAGATTATATGTCTAGTCATAAAGAAAAATGAAATTTTTGCAAGAAAATAGATGGAATTAGAAAGAAGAGGTACTCAAAATTCCAAATATCACGTTTTCTCCAATATTCAAATGTGTGTGTGTGTGTGTTATGAAAGTAAAAAGGAGACCATGAGAGGGAAGTACAACATCTTAAGTTAGTTAGGAAGGGATGAAAGACAGGATAAGAGAATTCATGTGATGTGGAAGCAGAGGGGGGCATTTGGAAGAGGATGCAAACCTTTAAGAGGGAATAGAAGACTGAGAGCATTGGGGAAGGAAATGAATTAAAGCAAAGTGTAATTATATGTGGGTGTGTGCTTATGTATATCACATGTATGCTTCATAACATATACACACATATATCTGTATGAAAATGCTGCAAAATAGCCTTTGCTTTGTATTACTACCTAAAAATTAATTTAAAAAATACCTTTTAAAAGTTCAGTCTATCACTTTAATTCACATAAACAGTTTCTAGCAATGACATATTCTATATGTTTCATATTATCAACACTCGTGTAAGAAAAATCACAGTCCCTGCCAATTGTAAATGTACATAGGATAGAAGCATGTCAAGCACCTAATGATCTTACACACACTATTGTAAATGAATGTGTGTTAAACATATCTCTATATGAAAGGTTTAGGAAGAATTTTTTAGTTCTTACATATTTACAAGACAATAAAAGAGTTCAGAGAGCGCAGACTCTATTTGTGACAGAGGCTGGAATGTCCCACACTATCCATAGCAAAGCATCCTGGTCCATAGGACATTTGCTTAAATCTTTAGTCAAGTGTTTGCTCAACAGAGAAACATTAACTTCAAATGTTAGAATTTAGCCCTCTTCAGAGAGCTGATAGATTTCATTTTTAAAAAACTCTTGAAGAGTAATGAATGTACTATATAAATATTAAAAATAAAATGAGACAATTTCCCAACCTTTCTATATAGAAAGAAAATTCAACAAAGTGTCTCAAATACTAGGAGCAAATTATGTTGCTATTGAATAAAATTCTTGACTCTCCAGGACCTCTTGACCAGTTTAGAATCATCTCAATAGTTTTTCTCTAATGTAAATATTTGCTTGGTTAAATAATATTAATAGGGCACATATTTAATGTCGTACAATGAAAAATGACATCTCATTGGCCCAGAAGACTTACCGTCAAGCCTGAAGGATAAGAACACACACACACAAACACACAGTATTTGTGTGAGAATTCCTCCTGTCACCGCTATGTGCCCTGCCCCAAGTTTATATTTAATTCAATTTACAATAGTTCTATAAATGGAATGTATGCCCATAGTACAAAAGTTACCATCTGTGAAGATAAGGACAGACACTTACTGATAGCAACCCCATGCCTCTGGGGGAGGGTCAGTCCCTGCCAGGATGTACTTAGCTCTTCCTAAAGGGAGTGGACCCACCAGCACCTTAAAACTCTATGCAGAATGATGTGGCACCAAGAGCCCCCTGGTTGCTCAGCAACAATCCCTTATGACTGCCCCAAAGGGACTGCTGGGCAACAGTGCTGCCTTTACCCCAGCTGTTCCCAAGAGCACTCACTCCCAGCTAAGTGGCTCTCCAGAGAGGGCCAGGTTCATAAGAGGCTAGAGGCACCTGGTTCTGTGGCTAGTTACATAACATACACACAGATCTGTCAGGAACTTCTCCACTGTGGCTAAATAAAAACCAGGGCAGAGCTAGTTTGCAGCCTGAATGAAGGGTACTTGGGATGTACTCTTGATTTTAACTCTGTCCTCGGAGAGTTAGAGAATCTATCAGAAAAGGTAAAGCAACTGAAGCAAACTCTAACAAAAGCCTAAGCAACCAAATAAATAATAAACCATCCAAACGTTATTAAGTCACATTTAACAGGTGACTTCCAAAGCTCTGGGTTTCAAGGAACTTAACCATGTACCTGCTTTGTGTCCATAGAGAAGTGGGGGATACAAGGATTAAATCTTGCTGGTGGAAAAGGATGCCTAACATATTTGAAGCGGGGATAAGAGGACACACTGTTGCAATCCCAGCACTTGGGAGGCTGAAACAGACATGGTATGAGACCCGCTGTGCTCACAGTAAGACTGTCAGGAAGGAAGAAGAAAGTAAAGGGAGGGAGGAGATGGGAGGCTGAAACAGACACGGTATGAGACCCGCTGTGCTCACAGTAAGACTGTCAGGAAGGAAGAAGAAAGCAAGGGAGGGAGGAGAAAGAGACAAAGTGGAAAGCATTTTTAATTTTACAAAATATTTGCACAAGTCCAGTTCAGCACGGCAACCTCTAGACAAAGATTTCAGTTTTATGTTTATGGATGTTCTGTCCCAGTGTCCCCATACTTCCACACCCTAAAACTCAGAAACCTAAATTAGTCAAATTTTTCCATATCTCACCCACGCCCTGAAGGCAACAACTAGGGAATGAATCTGAGAACTCTCTCCATCCGGTCATGAACTCTGCCCCGTCCTCGTTCCCTTCATGTCCCCAAATTCCTCTCTCTAGGAAGAGTACACAAAGAGGGGCATGGACCCTTAGCCATTTCACAAGAGCACAAATTAAATTCCACTACCCCTCTCGTTCAAAGCTTCAATAAAGGTCAAGCATATATAGCGTGATACCCAAGATACCTTTGAATCTATATCCTGTCCAACTTCAAGCCACGTCTGCCGCTGTTCGTTACAGTACATTTCTACTGTGTTGAATGAATCACAGTTCCTTAACCACACCTTGCACCTCATGTCTCCTTACTTTTCCCAGAACATATTCCTCTTTACCTGAGAAGTGACTGGTTATCTTTCAAGATCTGAATAATGTCAACCTCCTCAGAGTAACTGTCCTGATTTCAAGATTACCGATCAAGACAGCTGATCATGTCCATACTCCATCCAAGTTGCTGTGGCAACTTTAGCCACATTGTTTTGAAGTTGTTTACCTTCCCATTAATCTGTGCCTTTTAAGAGCTCAGGCCATGTCCAACTTGATCTCCTTGGGACCTGGCTTAGTCTTCAGAATTAAGGGGATGACTATCACGTGTGAAGAAAAGATTCACTGTATAATGTATTGTTTATTGGAGAATGGGAATTCTAGACAAAACTGTAAAATACACAAAGCCTGGGTACCTTTTGATGCCTTTCTATTCTTTTCATTCTTCCCTGCAGTACTAACCCAGTTCTTCTGCAAATTAAGCAAACAGTCTGTCACTGAGCTGCATGGCCAGCCTGTCTCACTCTTGCTATAATCAAAGCACAACACTCAAGTGAGCAACATATTCAGGAGCCTATCACTGATATTGGCCTGCATCACCTCAGAAAGATAATTTTCCAATCAAATTGATGGTTGGGTTTTGCTTGTATTTGTCATGAGATGAGATTTCATGTAGCCCAGGCTGGCTTCAAACTTGTTGCGTGCCCAAGAATGACCCTGAATTTTATATCACTGGCTTGCATCACCACGACTGGTTCAGTGATGATGTTCTGCATTGAACTCAAGTTGTTTTAACTGCAAAACCTCCTAAAGAGTCCCGAGTCAGCATTTACCCAATAGCTGTCTCTTCCAAAGAATTAGCTGAAAGATTAAATAGGAACATGAGGAAATAATCATAAAAGCCCAGGAATCCAGCCACCAATCACAATATCACACAGCCACTCTTCTCTGCCACCTCTGGAGCCTGAGATAGCATAAGCCTCATTCCCATGGGTTGGTTTGTTACTGAGCATCTTGGTCCCACACCTGTGCTTGGGCAACTGTCAAGCACATTTACACCAGGAGCAGTGTGATTATCTAACGTGAACACAAATTCTGAAGGCTAAAAATCTGAATTGTTGGCCTGCTTGTGTTGACACACGTGGAGAGAATTGTTAATCTATTGAGCTGACCAGTTCCATACCCTAAGGCTGTTTGTGTGTCCTCAATTGGGAGACCAGTACTGTTAGGAACACTTGCCAGACCACTATTGTGTGAAGTCACAAGTGCATAATTAACACTGAGCATCTACACAATATTGTTTGATAGCATGTAGCTTAAAATAGTTACACACTAAAATAAAATAGATATGTTGTGAATTAGAATACAAAATGTACATAAATTTTGAGATGTATATGAAATTTCAAAGGAACAAAAAAAAAAAAACAAAAAAAAAACCACCTTGCCTCTAGACTTAGTTATGCCTCTAGATTTCTGGGTCTTTAGTAGAGAAAAATAAGAAGACTTTGTCTTTGAAACTCACTCACACACACATTTGAATATATTTGGAATTACAAGTTAACTTTGACAGTCTCTTTTTAAAACTTTGGCGTAAATATTTTTCTTTCTCCACTATTAAGACTTAAGTCTGCATGGACCTCGTAGACACAGTCTAAACCCTATGTGCATAAAACAGGCCTTCCCATTAAAACAATGATCACAAACAGTGCAGGTGTATTAGATACTAGGAAGGGTGATGCCAAACAAGTGCTGATATTTCTATGATGCAGATACACTAAAAGAGAAAAGAACAATAGAGAAAGTAAAAGAACAGCTATGTAGCAGAGCAAATTTTGAGTCCAGATATAACTAAAGCTTACTTTCTATAGATGACCTTTGTTGACAGCCACTAGATGTTACTAATCTATACCTGATCAGCAATAAACTGGAAACCTCTATTATTTTACAGATTCTACCAATGACCATTTACCTTCTGTCATATATGAATATAAATATTTCATATAAAATGTCCCTTCTACCATATATGTGGATATGTGTACACATACACACCATATATATGACATTTCGCTCTTAGATTTGTTCACATATAAACAACCAGTTAAAATGAATATGGGTTCACAAGATACAGTATTCCTTAGCATTGATCACAAATTGGAACATGAAATCTTCAACCTGATATTTAAAGCCCTCCACAGCATCCTCAACCTCTACTTCCATGCTTACCTTCTCTGGGTTCTGAATGTTCTTCACAGATCTTCCTTGTTTTTTTCTGCATTTGTACTTTTTGCGCTTCCTACCTTCTAATTGAGGGATGCCTTCTCTTCATTCAAGGAATTTCCTTCTGTGCTTAAAGGACCACCTCCGCCATGACATCTTCTATTCAGACTTTCTGACTAGACTTGAAGCTTATCCTGAACTTCTCTGAAGCTTCTGAAGCACCCTAATGCTTTCTGTTTATTTCTCAGAAGCTATTGTGTTCTACCTAGACAGATGGTTAGGTTTATTATCTTCTATCATCTGCCATGAGCAGACAGAATCCTAAGCATCCTGTAGAGAAGATGGAGTCTCATTCATTCCTACTCACATATGTCACAAATAAGTACACAAAAATGCTTGCATCCAAGAGGATGCAATGAACATCTAGGGCTGGAGGGAATAGCTGAGTCCTTAAAGGCTAGGCTCACAACCAAAAGTACAAATGGGCATCTATTTGTTTAAAAAAAAAAAAAACAGATGTATTAACTTCAAAGTTCATTAACATTTTAAAATGTTATTTCTTCTTATTTTATTGTCCGTATGTTTTGTCTGCATTTATATCTGTATGCCATGCACATGCTTGGTGCCTAGGGGTGTCAGAAGATGACATTGGATCCCCTGAAACTGGAATTATAGATGGTTGTGAGCTGCCATGTGGGTACTGGGATTCACACTCAGAACTTCTGGAAGAGAAGCCAGTTCTCTTAACCAGAGCCATCTCTCCAGCCTATATATTTATGATCACTTTCAGATATGAGCATGAAAATGAATGTGTACAACCAACATTAAAACGTGGAATTATGGGCTCTTTTACCTTAATGTAAGTAGTTTTATGTACTGACTTTATGATGAACAATTGAACTCAATTTCTTTATATTTGAGAAAAACTGAATTCTCAAAGAGAAAGATCTTTTTGTGGTCACGTGACTAATTGAAAGTGAAGGCAGCTACATAACAAGGCTTTTACTTTCTAGTTTAATGATTTTTGAGTTCTTACCTCCAAAACATTGTCCATGTTTTCTTAAGTGTTGGCCACAGATATATATTTACATAAAGGAGAAATATTTTCTTTCATATGCATCTATTTCTTTTCAAATTATTGCTTGAATATAGAATACATATAATAAAATCCACTAATGGTGATTAAAGAGGATTATACCAAACAAGATTTATTTCTAAAAAGTTTACTTAGTTTGCAACCTAAAACACAAAGAAGTCAAGATAGTAATTAAAAACGTACTGCTTTTCAGTTCAAATAAATGTCCCTAGAAACCTACATGCTAGTAACACCCATGGCTTTCCCACATTGAACAGTCTTTGGAGGCTGACCCCGTTCTGTGTGTGCCTCAGCTTTCATTTTCACCCGTTTGTCCTGAGGTTGGAAGATGGCAGCCAGTATTTCCCTGCTCATCATCTCCCTTAAGGAGATGCCGTTCCCTTCTGCGCTCACTGCCAGATTCGCTTGTTTCCAGGAATGACTTGAGACCCAGGCCTGAAAACACAAGTTTCCCAAACCCCCAATCACAGCAATTTGTTCAGAAGTGGCATGACTCACACCTGCCCAGAAAGCTTGTTACATTTTCCCAACCATAGCAGTTGTTCTAAAGAAGGGCTTGGGGTAGGAGCAGATCGAACATGGCACTGGTAACTAAAGCCTTAGGCACAGACACACTAGTTCCTTTGAATTCACACTTGAGAAATTAGTTATGCAACTGCTGGTAGCTTTTTTTTTTTATTCTGAGTAAACCCTGATAATGAAGAAAATCAAGAGGTAGAGAGAAGCTGGTTCCTTTCAAAATAATTCACATTCTGCATCAAGCTGTGACTAAAAGCTGAGTCTTTAAGTTTCATAAATCTCATAATCACCTCTTGTCCCTTTATGTTAGCTTGACATGGATTTTCTATTAGGGAAAAATCATTCCAATCCTTAAAATATACTTAATTATCTAAGCATCTATCTGAAAAGAGGTGAAACGGAAATGTCATATACTTATGATAAAGCGACAGCACACAGCTTTCAAGGGACAATGAAGACAAGTCTGTTAAAAAAATAAATTTCTACTTTCAAAAGCAGGGGTCTTCAAGTCAAACTAGAACCGCTAGCATGGGCTTCTAAAAGTAAGACAAACTGTGCTGGGCTTTCTGAGATGCTTAACATTCCTTACCTGTCATCTACCCTGTCTCAGAGAGCTGCCCAGGACCTACTCTGAGAGGAGCTCTTCACCTTCCTCTGAAACCTCTCATCCTTCCCAAAGAAAGTGATGAAAGCCAAGGCTCACCCTTCAGTTGGCAAAGACATGTCTAATTCCCCTAGTCTTGAGTCCACATTGGACTCTGAGATGATTGGTTTATGGCGGTGTTGTAGGACAAGTGGCCAGGTGAGCCACCGTAGATGGACTGCCCACATTTTCATACTGTCTTTTTTTGCGTCTATCTTTACAACTGACACTAAGAATGAGAGCTGAGTGTGAACCACACCTAAACTTCTTGAAACACCCGCTACGAGAGGTGAGCTGTCTTTTTCAATTTAGCACAATATCCAGTGGACCAAGGATTTAGATTTACAACCCAATTGAAATAGGCTCTGATACATTTTATTAAATGACTGGACAGAGGGGCTAGGCAGATGTCTCAGTGGGTGAAATGTTTGCTGAGAAAGCAAGCACAAGGAGCTAAGTTTGGATCCTTAGCACTCACATAAAATCTGGGAGTGGTGCTAGACACAGCACTAGGTAGGGCAGACACAGACCTAAGCCAAAGGCTCTCAGGTAAGTTAGCCTAGCTGAGTGGCAGTCTCCAAGGACAGTGAGAGACCTGCCTCCAAAGACAGAACGGAAAGCAATAAAAGGCAGTCACTGACATCAACCTCTGCTCTCCATCTGCACACGAATGGGTGAGTGTACATACCCACACATACATGCATACACACATATACTACGTTTGTGAATAAAGTAAGTGACTGAACAAATACAATCTTTACTTACCCATCTAGGAAATACAGCCATAAAATCAGTTCCATAGTTTGAAAACTAAGTAAGATACTTGAACATATTTCGTCTGACGCCTGGCATGTTACCCACAAAAGGAGTTTCCCTTTCTTTAGCATAGCCATTTCCATGGAGAGTGTATGCTAACTCCCTTAAACAACCATTACAGGTCAAAGGGTATGCCATGTTTGTGACTCCCACTTTTGACCTTAATCTAACCCCCTCCTTTGGAAAACAGCCCCGTGACTTATCTTTTCTAGACTCACAGCCTCCCCCACAAATGAGTTCCTTAAACATTAAATAAAAATGAATTTGACAAGCTGGGCAGTAGTGGCACACGCCTTTAATCCCAGCACTCGAGAGGCAGAGGCAGATGGATTTCTGAGTTCGAGGCCATCCTGGTCTACGGAGTGAGTGCCAGGACAGCCTCCAAAGCTACACAAAGACACCCTGTCTTGAAATACCTGAGAGAGAGACAGAGACAGAGAGACAGAGAGAGAGAGAAACAGAGAGAGAAACGAGAAAAAATGACTTCGACTCTGTGTCTCCAGACATCCAGTTTGACCACTGCCTCCCAGCTGTCACACTCAGATACGAGTATTCAATACCATGACATGCTTCCTCCCCTCCTCTCCTGCTCCTCCTTCCGATCACAAGGCCGTGAAGCTCACCTTTCTTCTCATCAAATCAAAAGCTCTTTTAACCGCCGTCCTGCTATTATTCTTATACCTATGACCTGTGATTACATATATGTTCTGAAGCTCTGCCTGCACTGGGTGCTGCAGCTTCTCCTGGGCATGCCTCCCCACCGCACTCCCTGTATGCTTCGATTTCTGCATTCTTACTATAGGAAGCCTCCTTGCATTATATCCTACGTACCAACCCCAACTAAATGCTTGTCTCCTGAGCTCTACACGATGGCTTCCAAAGTATCTCATTTCACCCCTGACTGCTCTTTTACACATAAGGTGGGCTCTCGTTTTCATAGAAGGTCATATTCTGAGGTTCTGAGAAGGACAGAAAAATTGATGGGATAGAATTCATCATACCCACCAAATCTGCTCCTGTTCTTAAATTACCATGTTCATAAATGGTGCCAGCTTGCAATCTCACTCCAAGAACCAGAGACGCATGCAGCATTCGGTACTTCCATAACTCACCTATCACCAACCATCCCAATCATTTTCAGTCTCTAATGTTTCTGGAATCAGAATTTTATCTGTCCTTCTTCATTTGAGTGACTTCATTAATAGTTACAAATATTTGCTCGGACTGCCCAACAGTCTATCTACCCACCTGAGAGCACAAGAGTGGGAAATACGTATCGCTTCCCGCTTCCTCCAATAGGTGAAAGACATAAGTACGTTGGTTTTTATTTTCTGTCTAACTTTCCTGTGCACAGTTCTGCTTCTGTCCCTCGACACACAGAACAGTGACAGACATCCTTCTTCAAGAACAGAGGAACTGAGAGGCAAAGCAGCTTCTGAGGAAGTGCTGCCCTTTGTAACTTCTTCTTTGGATTTTATAGAGGCTTTACAAACCCTTAGAGTGTAACAGAAATTCATCATGTCTGTAATATGGCCGTTTGATTAGATTTGAAAGACCTCTTTGGGAAAGGCAGGCAAAGGGGTCGTATTTCATCTTTTTTCGTTTAATATTACACCTTGCTCCAGAGGCTTCACTTATTTTCATTTGTAAAAAAATAACCAACATAATAAAGCAATATAATTGTTTTAACTGTAAACCATTCCTGTTTGTACATGTGTGTGCATGGAAACAGAGTGATTGGGAGAGAAAGAGATGGAGAGGTTGTTTTGTTTCCTCCTGGAGATATGTTAGCTCAGCACATAAAAATTAATCTAGAAATAAACGATTTTGTGATGGCTAGAATGCAGGCATGTACAGGAAATATGCGGGACCCTTTTCTTCTGCGGTTTTATTTCTGAGGCTGTCATACATACTGACCCTCAGTTTCTCCTTTTATTTCATTCCCCAAATGCTGAGCATACACAACAAAGACAGAGAGGGAAAGAGACAGAGACACAGAGAGATAGAGACACAAAGTGACAGAGAGGGAGGGAGGAAGAGAGGGAGAGGGAGGGAGGGAAGGAGGGAGATGTTGCCCATCCGTGTAAGCTTTCACCAGCAGATCAAATGTTAGGACTTATGCGGAAGTGGCATGTGGGGAGGTTTCTAGGAGGACTTCCTGTCTCTCCTGTGCTCAGTTGCTTTAGCTGCTGCTCCAGCACATAGGCGTCAATGATATCCACACTTGTTCCTCAGCTTCTCTGTCCCCCTGTCCCACCTTCCTGCCTGAGAAACCCCATTTCTAATTAATCCAGGTTTCTAGGTGAGATCGCCCTGTCCTATTCAGAACAGACTCAAAGGTGAAACTGGTTTGTTCTTATCTCAGCACCTCCGAACCCAAAAAACAAATCAAAACAAACAAACAAAACTAATGGCTCCTGGGTGTAGACCAAAGTTTCTGTCCCCAGTATAGTCCCAAACAAACACACAGAGGCTTATATTAATTATAAACAGTTTGGCCTATACTCAGGCTTCTTATTGACAAGCTCTCTTGAAGCAGAAGCAGGAGAATCTCTGTGAGTTCAAGGCCAGCCTAGTCTACATAGTGAGTCCCAGGTCAGCCAAAAATGCACAGAAAAACCAAAATCCATACCAGTGCATAATGTTCATGTCTGTATCACCAGGGCACTGTTATCTTACAACTCTGAGAGACTGAGGGACACAAATCATCTTATGTAGAGTCCACAACAGGCACCCTCCCTCAATAGGTGCACAGCATGGCCATTTGCCACTGAGAGCTGAAAAATATGCTTCTCTTCTTTGAGTAAAAAGTAGAAACTCTGCTTCATTTCTCAGAATCAGTTCTACTTTTAATGAAGAGAAAAACAACCACGTCTGGTTTTGCAGGCACTCACAGGAGTGTGTGACCTAGAACTTTTCATGTGAAACATCATTAACTCACAATGGCATAACAGAACTACATACAAAGTGTATGATCATATGTGTGAACAGGATTTAGACAAGCATGTGCCAATAGGAAAGATTTTAAAAGGCAGGCTATGGTCTATAATATGTGACTTTTATAGATATAATTACTGAGTCTAGGGCCTTAGATTGCCCCATCTGCATTAGGAGATGGTTAATTAGTATTTGCATGACATTTTAGCTAAGAAGACTTCTTTATTGACTTTATCAATTGTATTTGACATTCAGAAATGAATGCTTTTTTTTTTCTTCCCCTTAGGTCAAACTTTTAGACTAAAGGAATGGAAAACAACCAAATTTACAGTCAAGACACACAAAATTGAGTGTTAGGAACATCTGGAAATACAAATTTCAGATGCATTTCTTCCTCATTTTCAATTCAGATTCAGCCTTGATTAAGCGTGGTTCACTTTCATTTGCCTAAAATAAACCATTAAGCAAGAAATATTAGTGGGAAATGTTATAACATTTTTTAGAAGTAGCTTGCTGTATTTGAGCATTAACTTTGAAAGGAAGTTCCTCCTCCTCCTCCTCCTGTGTGTGTGTGTGTGTGTGTGTGTGTGTGTGCGCGCGCGCGCGCATGTGTGTGTGTGTCTGTCTGTCTGTCTCTCTGTCTGTCTGATTGTCTGTCATCTATCATACACACTACACTGACTAGCTTTGTATGTCGACTTGACACAAACTAGAGTCAACAGAGGAAGGAGACTCAATTGAGGAAATACCTCCATGAGATCCAGCTGTAAGGCATTTTCTCATTTAGTGATCAATGGGGAAGGGCCCAGCCCATGGTGGGTGGTGCCATCCCTGGTCTGCTGATAATGGGAAAGCAGGCTGAGCAAGCCAGGGAGGCAACCCAGTAAGCAGCACCCATCCATGGCCTCTGCCTCAGCTCTTGCCTCCTGGACTCTGCCCTGCTTGAGTTCCTGTCCTGGCTTTCTTCAGTGATGAACAGCAATAGGGGAGTAAGTCAAATAAATCCTTTCCTCTCCAACTTGCTTTTTAGTCATGGTGTTTTGTTGCAGCAATAGAAATCCTAACACGAGTGCATGCATGTGAGCGCATGCGCATACACGCGCACCTACACCTACCTATCTTACTCCTCTAGAACTTTCTACATTTTGTACATATAAAACTTTTTATTAAGACTCGTTCTATTATGTTCCTTAAAAGAGGGGTATAATTATCATATGTACACAAGTAATTTCATAGTTTAATATCTACCCAAAATAAATGAAAATATGAGCTTACAAAGATTTACATCTAAATGTTCTTAGCATTGTGGTTCATAACAGCCCAAATTGATAATAACACAGAGCCAAAAAGATGGATCAGTGGATAAAATCATTTGTCATCAAGCTTGAAGATGGGAGTTTGGTCCTAGGACTCAAATGGTAGAAGAAATGAACTATAATCCCCCAAGTTGTCCTCTAACCTTCATGTACATGCTGTGGCACACTTGGGAACATACACACACACACACACACACACACACATATATATATATATGTGTGTATGTACATATATATATGTATGTACATATATGTACATACACACACATATATATATATAATTAAAAGCATGCCTGCCTCCATAAAGGAAGCCAAGAAGATGATGCTGGGTATATCATAGGCCCAAGGAAAGAAACCACTATTAGTCTGCAAAAGGGCCATGGTGTTAAAGCAGCACCCTAAAGATGTATATCCACAGTTAAGTCATCTCTCAACCCTCAACACAGAAGCTTCTTTTTGCTGTAAAGGGTGACTAACTCCCCTGCTCCTACAATTCATCTACACACAGAGAATAAGAGACTTGGAGTTCTGGATACTTAAGGGGACATATGTGTCAAACACTCTCTTCTCAAGGCTCAGAGACAATCACTAAAGATGGATTGGAAAGATTATAAGAGTGAGAGGCCATGATGACTATGTTAATGCAGTATTTTATAGAAACAGGATAGTCCATACACTGACATAGCTCTGACCTCTGCAAATTAAACCTAACACAACCCCAGCATGAGTGGGGAGATGGTCATAAAGTCCTATCCCTAGCTGTGAAGCTATTGGCAACCAAGGATGGGTAGAGGAGACTCAGGTTTCTTAAGAGATGTGAGCCCCAGGAAGGCTACCCATGCTTCAGTACAGAGCCAGGCATATGCAGGCAATACTAAATGGACTGGGAAATAGGACACCTGAAATTGGGAAGGAATCATGGATAGAAGGGAAAAAATGGAGGTGAAGGAATAGGGGGCTGGACTTGATCAAACGACATATGCATTTATGAAATTCTCAAATATATAGATATACAGTTAAAAACAAAATGACCACATGCACATCAACTGAACAATGGACAAAATATGATGCTCACACAATGAGAAATCATTCGGCATTTAAATAGAAACAAAAAATATTGATGCATACCAAATTACAGATGTGCTGTAAATGTAGCCTAAAACCAAAGAACATATAGTCTGAAATGTTTAGAGAAAGTAAGCCCATGGGAACTGAAAAGTAGATTCACAGTTTCCTGGAGTTGGGACGGGAACTACAAATAGGCATGATGGATCTTACAAAGTGTTGAAGATTAGAATTAGACCATAGTAATTATTATCCATCTTGGTGAAAGTTCTTAAAACCATTAATAGAGGCTGACTTTCTAAATATTATTTGTCTTTGAAGATGGAATTCCACACTTCTTAAGATATTCCAGATTGAGCAATCCCCCAGCCTGTGATAATTTGTTGAAGAAAATCATAGCCAAAAAAAAACAAAAAACAAAAACTTTTCCTTTTTACTTTTTTAAATTAGATTTTAAAAATTGAATCAGTTGAACTTGCCAAACACTTTTTTTGGAAAATAAGCTCTCTGAAGACAGCGTCAGTTGAGGGACACTGACTAGTGTCTGGCAGTCACAGGACACAAGGGTTTCAGATGCGTCGTTTGGCATCAGAGTTGTGGCCACTAGTTTTCATTTTAATAAACCAGGCTCTGAGCTTTCCAAATATTAAATTCAAGGAAGCTTTTTTTTTTTTTTTTTTTTTTTTTTTTTTTTGGTTACTGTTTACAAAGAAAATGCAACTGTCAAGAGTAAACCTAACCCAGTGCTGCTTCGGTATCAACCCCTTGATAAGAGTGCTTCGTTTTGGTTGTCTTTCCTGACTGCATGTATGTCTGTGATTATCTGCGCCCAGTATCCACCTGCTGGCCTGGCAGAATCCAGCTGCTAACCGCGCTGTTGGGCCCAGCATCTGCTGTTCCGTGCTTTTCTCGGTCAGTTACACACTCTGATATCATCTCTGAGAGGACGGAATGATACTATCATCTCAGCTTCACTAAAGAAGGAAATTGAGTTATGGGATCAGGGAGGTCCATAAGACTGGGCCACCCTTTCCAGAAGGCACCTTCAGGAAACTCCCAAAAAGGCTGCAGGGGTAGCAACCAGGACCAGCCTGGGCTGGGGCGCCCTCTTCCTCTCTGCGACCACCTGCCACTCGAGCCCCTCCTCCTTTACCAACTAGGGTCCTAGCAGCGTGAGAGTCTGATATAGCTGCGAGGCACCCCTGAGATCACCGGTTTCCTCACAGGCGTCGTTTATCTAGGAATGGGGGAAAACCAGTAAGGTGAGGTGGCTTAGCTAACGCCACAGCTCTGGACGCTTAGGGCGGGTTGGAACTCAGACCTGTACAGCGCCGGTGGCCGCTCAGAGGAAGCAGGAGGAAAACGACGTGGCGTTGATGGCGCGACAAGCGAGGGGCTCAGCAACTTACAACCAGCGGTCCCCGGAGACCACTTTCAGTGCCCAGAGGGCAAAAGCCGCTGAGCAGACCTCCCGGGTGCACCTGCTTTCACTCCCACTGCCCCCTCCCACCCCCCAGCTTCAGGTGGAAGGATGGAATCTGCTCTGAATTCTCCTCCCTCGCCGTGAGCAGACGGGGGGGGGGGGGGGGACGGCAAAGTTGCGCTTCCATGTCCGCTCGCTCAGTCTCCCCAACTCCCCGAGTCCTTTCCCTTCCTCCTGTCCCTAGCGACACCCGCTCGCAGCCCGCCCGGAACGTACCAGCTGCGCGCAGGAGATGCGAGCGGCGCCTAGCCAGGTCCCTCGCGGTGTCGCCTGCCGGCCTCTCTGCGGCACCCGGGTGCGACGCTGCTCGAGCTCGCGGCCGCCTCTGCCGTGGGATGCGGCGGCGTCTGAGCGCTGGGCTGAGGCAGTGGCAGCAATTTGTGGGGCGGAGGGAGCGGCTCGGTCCCGCCCCCGGGAGCTGAGCACGGCTCCGCAAGACCTGCCTTGCTAGCAGAACCCGCCACCGCCGAGCCCCAGAGGGCAAGGGCAACTGGGGCTTTCCCTTCCAGGAGTCCTAAGTGGAAAGCTCTCTTCCCTGCATGTTCGCAGAGAACCTGAGTCTGTTCCCCTGGGTTCGGTTAAGAATTTGCTGGAGAAAAACTGCGGGAAGTTCGCATCTCCTCTGGGTCTGTCAGGGTGCTTTCCCAAGGGCCTGGGAGCCTGCTGACAGGAGGTTGCACTTGACCTAAGGAGGGATGTTTTGGAGAAGGCAGGTCTATCTGCACCTGGAATCTGGGTGTCTGTGTTTATTTGCGGATTCTTTTGGCACATTGGAGTCTCACACCATGCAAAACACTTTTTTGTGTGTGTGCAATGAACAGTAGAAACCAATGCATATCAAGCTTTACTTTTAGACTCTCACTAAGGAAATAAAGT
The DNA here is from genome assembly GCF_943737965.1 of Phodopus roborovskii. Lineage (NCBI taxonomy): Eukaryota > Metazoa > Chordata > Mammalia > Rodentia > Cricetidae > Phodopus > Phodopus roborovskii. The sequence goes on from NW_026125397.1 coordinate 14,433,706, forward strand.
TCTTGCTGTTAAACTGTTGTTAATGCCCCATTTTTAATGTAGGAAATTGATGGCGGTGCTGCTATGAAGACCCCTCTCTGCTTCTGGAGGAGATAGCTTCTGATGTCCTGATAGTTACCAGAATTCCAAGTCTTCGGGACATTTGCTGGCTCAGTTAATATGCATATGGCTTCCAAGAGTTCAAGGTCTCTGACCCACTTCCCCACTGAGGACTTCTGTCCAGGCCCACAGACGTGGCCCTGCTTCATCATGACATAAGGTCAGAGAGTTCAAACCCCTATTGCTCTTTCAAGGTCACCTTGACAACAGGGTATTTGGCTTAAGTAACTTATCGAAGTCTTACTACACTCAGGATATTTAGCCTAAAGTATGGCTATTGTCTACCTTGCCTTGACAACAGGATTCTTGGTTTAGGGTGTGACTACTTGATGCTTTGTGCATTGAGAAGGTAATTATCCTTGCTTGTTCTTTGTATCTTGGCAAGGAAGTCTTTTTGCCTTCCCTTACTTCTGATTGGAGTATATAAAGACTGTGTTTAATAAAGTTGGGATTTTCCTTCCCGACTCTATCCTGTGTTTCTGTCTTTTCTTTAGCATCCATAAGTTTTCTTCCTGCCATTTCTTAGTCCACAGGCTTCCCCCCAATCAAGGACTGGACATATAAGCCGGTGGGACCTGGACACAGGACACTACAGACTTCCAAGTGGCTTTCTCATGAAAAGACTGACACATTAAAATATAATCAGGTAAAAATTCTCATTTAAAGTGTCTAGAAAAGTGTATGATGGTTAGACAGTTTAAGCTGTTCAGTGTCTGTCATTCCACAGTGTAGTAATTCTCTTACTTGCAGGTAATAAACTGGAACTCAGCAAAGTTAGATCATTAGCATAAGATGAAGCAGGAAAATCCAAACCATGCAGTGGTCCAGAGAATAAAAAGATGCTTCCTGACAAACCTAATGACTTAACTTTGGTTTCTAGGACCCAAATGGCAGAAGAAGAAAACTGACTCCCATAAATTGTGGACTGGTTTACACATGTGCCCCATACACATGCATAAATTCATCAATACACGTGTATAGATTTGAGCTTAAATTTTAAGAGAGGCCTAGAGACATAGCTCCATGGTAAAGAGTTCCTGCTGCTCTTACAGCAGCCCAGCAGCCCAGCATTACATTCATAGCACCAACATTGTCTATTGCAACTGACTGTAACTCTAGTTACAGTCTACAATGGGGTATGACGGTAAAATACCTGAACTTAATGAGCTATTATAGGACAATGATCAAAGTTTTATGATTGTTCAACTGAGTCCTTATATTCACAATTTATTTTATTTTTAAAAAACTACATTTGGGGTCAAATTTTATTTTAAAAACTAGTCCTTGAGAAAACTGACTCTAGAGAAATTTCTAGAGACCTACAAGGTTGACCCCCAACTAACAATCTGAACAACAGTAGAAAGGCTGCCTTAAATGCCTTTACCTGATAATGAGACTGATGACCAACTTATATGCCATCATAGAACCTTCATCTAGTAGCTGATGGAAACAGAAGTAGACACCCACAGTTAAACACTGAGCTGAACTCCTGGAATCCAGTTGCAGAAAGGGAGGAGTGATGAGCAAAGAAGTCAAGACCAGGCTGGAGAAACCCACAGAGACAGCTGACCTGAACAAGGGGGAGTTCATGGACCCCCAGACTGATAGCTGGGAAACCAGCATTGGACAGACTCAAACCCCCTGAACATGGGTCTCAGAAGGCCTGGGCAGTCCAAGGAACCTCTAACAGTGGAACCAGGATGCATCCTTGGTGCAGGAAAGGACTTTTAGGAGCACATTCCACATGAAGGGCTACTCCCTTAACCTAGAGGCAGGAGGGAGGGCCTAGACCCTACTCCAAATGACTTGACAGATTTTGATGATCCCTCCTGGAAGGCATCACCCTCCCTGTAGAGTGTGGGTAGGTAGGAGGGGTGGTTAGGGGGCATGAGAGGAAGGGAAAGGGAACTGGGATTAATATGTCAAATAAAAAAATAATAAATACATATATAAAAAATAAAATTATTTTTCCTTTAAAAAAACAAAAACAACAACAAAACTAGTTCTCGATGATGTGCCTTAAGTATGTTTTCTATATACTTAAAGTTATCTGAACTCACAAGACTCTGTCCTCAATACCTAAAGTATCCACACAATACATGCTTGGAAGAAGGTGGCTTTTTTTGTTTGTTTGTTTGTTTGTTTGTTTCTGTACTGCATTATTTGTTTATTTACCATTTGTTATTTACCACAGCACATGTATCAAGGCCAGAGAAATTTGGTTCTCTTCTTCTCATTTGGGTTCTGGGACAGTTCATCAGCTTTAGTAGCAAATGCCTTTACCTATTAAGTGGTTTGTAAATGAACAAACTCATTTATTTATGTTTGCCTTTATGTTTAGTGACTTAAACTTTAAAAAAAAAAAAAAAACATTATTTGTAGAATGCTCTTAGCTACTTAGAGAAGACTGAAGATTTCTGGTGTCCTCTCATGTCTAAATGATGCCCATGCCACCATGTGGTCAGCGTGAAGGTCTGCAACAGCTGCCAATGGACAGAACAGACCTTACAGCCAAAGAAGTATTTTAAGTATTGAAGGTAGCAGGAGTTTCCCACAGTTGCATCAAACTGTGTTAGATGATGACTTTAAATACAGAAAGCTTAATTCAACTTTGAAGTTGTATCAAGAGATATGATAGAAAGATGGAGGAAAAGGCAAAAGAGAAGCTTGTTTGCTAGGTCTGGAAGTAGGTGAAGGAGAGGGGTATGTGGTAAGCTGAAGACAAAATTAAAAATAAGTGAACATGGAAATTGAGAAAGAAGAGGAACTAAACCATTTGAATTTCACTCAAATGATACAGGCGAGAAGACAAAGGTTGTACTTGGAAGGCAGTGTGACATTTGTAGAAGTTTTCATAGAACAATGATGGCATAATTTATGGAGAAGTTGTGGGTAAGATTGGCTGACAATGGTAATGACCAAACAGTCGTGGAGTAAGGTATCTGCGTAGACACCAAAGCCACAAACAGTGAGTATGACGTAGAACAGAGACATTCATAAATAAAGCAGAAAAATCTGGAGACAAAGGAAGTCTGCAGAATTGAGGATGAAAGAGCATATATATATGTGTGTGTGTGTGTGTGTGTGTGTGTGTGTGCATGTGGAGAGAGGAAGAACAGAAAGGATTGACAGACTGGTGTAAGTGGTGGCTAACAAGAGTTCAACACCAGAGAGAAACAGGTTGTGATGCTGTACCCAAAAGGTGTAGGAAGGCATGAGACCATCATCAGAAGCAGCTGAGAAGCAGACAGAAGGAACTATGAGAAAGGGAATGTTTACGAAAATCCGGAGCATGAAATTCTAGTGAAGAGTTGATAAAGATGGCAGTGTTCTTCAATACCAAACAAAGGTTATCCAAAGTCAAACTGGTCCCATGGAGAAAACCCTTCAAGGCCCTACAACTTGTACCCATGAGCAAAGCTCTGCCTCTCAGAAAACCCTGCCTTGGAACCCTTAGTAACGGTGAGACAAAAAGTAGCCATTTCATCTTGCTCTGAACCTTAAAGAGTATGTGATCAAAGCTGTGGGTGAGTGGGGAAATGGAAGGGTGTGTGGCTGGCGTGAGAAGCGGCACCAACCCTCTGCTGCTTGAGGCAGGAAATTGCATTTTCATGGAACACCAAGATTTTCAGCAGGAAAGGTTGTGTCGGTCTCAAATGCAGTCTGTGTTCTGTTCTGTTCAGAGCAGAGCTTTCTGAGAGCTGTGTGGAAGTTGGGAACCATCACTAACAACCTACCCTGTGGCTTCCACTTCTCAAGACTGTAGCCTCTCCAAATAGCACCACCGGCTGCTGAGTAAGCCTTCAAGTACTCACGCCTTTAGGGACGAGCTCTAAGCCACATACTCATTGACATTCTTGAACTGGAAACCTTTCAGACAAGTCTTCATATAGTTTTTCTCCTCTTCTTGAATGGTTCCAACTGTGTAATTCCAGAATAAGGACCCCCCACTGGGACAATGGAAGCAGATCACAGATGTGCATTGATTTGTTTTGTTTCTTTTCCTTTGTGTGTTTTATTTTCCATACTTCTACTGACATTCTTTAAAACTCGCCGGTATTTTTATTGTGTAGCATTTGACCCATTGCTAGTTCCCTGCATTGTATCTCTAACCTGAGATACTGCACTTTTCTGCTCTAAAAGTATCAGCTATGTCGGGGTTTTTTTGTTTTTTGGGGTTTTTTTTTTTCATATCTCAATTCTATCTACTTAATATCCTGACTTTTTCCCCTCTGTTTTCATTACCATATGGAATATAATTACATTAATTTCTCTGGTGTCTGTTTTGGTTGGCAGTTGGTTGGTTGGTGGGTTGGTTTTTCAAGACAGGGTTTCTCTGTACTGCTTTGAAGCCTGTCCTGGAACTTGCTCTGTAGACCAGGCTGGCTTCAAACTCACAGAGATCCACCAGCCTCTGCCTCCCAAGTGCTGGAATTAAAGATATGTGCCACCAATGCCAGCCTGATGTCTGTATCAAACAAGGTCTGTTTCTGTTGGTTACTTCTTCCTTACAATCTCTTTCTCTGTGTCTCTCTGTCTCTGTGGCAGAGAGTTGAGACAGGGTGTGTGTGTGTGTGTGTGTGTGTGTGTGTGTGTGTGTGTGTGTGTGTGTGTGTGTGTGTGTAGTTCTGACTGTTCTGGAACTGACTCTGTAGACCAGGCTGGTCTCAAACTCAGAGATCTGCCTGGTTCTACCTCCTTAATGCTGGGATTGAAGGCGTGTGCCACCACACCCAGCTTCCCTTCAAAATTTTGATTAGATTTCCCAGCTTTCTTGCAAGCCTGACAATTTTCAGATTTTGTGACTTTATCTCACTGGGTGGGTGAAGAGTATTTTTGGTTTCAAGTATTAGTACTCTTGACCATTCATATTTTGTTATAGTATCTGGCAAGAGTTCAGTGTTTTGAAGCTTTGCATTGAGTTCTGTGAGGTCTGGTTAGGAAGAAGTTATACTAATCTGTGGCTTACTTTTTTCCCACTCTGAGGGGATTGCTTTCCATCAGCCTCTTCCCATTCCTTCTCCTTCTCACCCTGCTTTTGATACAGGGCCAATGTGTTGATTGTATGGCTCAGACAGGGTCCAGACTCATCTTCCTCCCCCCTCTTAGCCTCCTACCACTGGTTATAAGCATACCTGTCTTTCAAAGAAGATGCTTCCATTTTTTCTGGAAAGCAGCTGAAATATTTCCACTTCTGCTGCTCATTCCCTGTGTCCGTCCAGTCAGGTGACCAATTCCCAGTCGTGTAAAACTGTGTAAAGTTTTGTCGCATGAAAACACAAATTGTATTGAACTGAAGATTTGTGAAGGTCTTCTAAAGAGTTCAAGCTCTTTCCACTCAGATCCCTTTGCTAGAGAACTCTGCGCTGTACAAATGACCAACTCCACCTGATCAGCTGTGGGAGATGGTTGAACATGGCTTGAGTTCACTCCACACTGGGGCTGGGACATTCGCTTCAGAGAGTGCTCTGAGGCCCCAGGATGGGCCTCACTCATTTATTCCTTCTTTCTCACAGTTCACTATCCAGAGCTGCCCGATGTGCAGCATCTGAGAAACATCCCAATTGCTTTGAGAATTTTCCCAGGCAAAATAATAACCTGGTGCAGGTTACTATATTTTGAGTAGAGCAAATGTCCTATAGTCTTTTTGAATTTTTGTTTTTATTAGATTTTGTGGTTTGCAGTGGAAGGATGGAAAAATACAGCCTAACTCTCCAATGACCCCAGGAAGCTAGACGTTTAAAAATACTAAATACCTTAAATTCCAGATCCTGTCCTCAACCAGTAAATAGGCAAAAGGTCACACTCTTTGCCACTTGTCTGACTTCCTAAACTGCTTGTGAAACCTCCGCCCCAGTGACCTAACCTAACTGCCCATGCAAATGCAGACCTCCGGGGCTATAGAAAACTGATTGGTCTATAAAGCGCGGGCTTGGATGGTTTAAATTGATTGGCCCACACTGTGCGAGCTCTTGATGCTATGAGATGATTGGTTTACGATGTTCAGGGTTTGTTGTAAACCCTATAAAAGCTGTCTCGATTCTATACTCGGGGTCCTCAATCCTCTACCCCTGCATGACGTATGACTGTGGACCCCAGTGCACTTGGAATAAACAACTCCTCTTGCATTTTGCATCAAGACCGCTTCTTGTGAATGATTTGGGGTGTCACCTTTCCTGAGTCAGAGCTTGAAGGTCCACGCTCTGTGGGTCTTTCAGCAGCAAAACATTTAATAAAAACTCATCACACACAGTGCACTCAATAGACGATGCACACCAAGTGCCATAAGTCTTAAAGAAGAAAAAGAATTCAGTTGCACTTTATCAAAGGTAATTAATTGATCTTCAGATATACTTCTGAGATAACTAGTTCTATTCTTTTTCGGGGGTGGGGGAAGGTTGAGACAGGGTTTCTCTGTTTGGAGCCTGTCCTGGAACTCACTCTGTAGACCAGGTTGGCCTCCAACTCACAAAGATCCCTCTGTCTCTGCCTCCCAAGTGCTGGGATTAAAAGCATACACCACCAATGCTCAGCTAACCAGTTCTAATCTTAACTTTGTTTGTGGCCTTAACTTTTTTATGTCTAGTTTTTCATATAAAATCACAGTTGATATTGACATTCTATCAAAATTATATAGCATTTTCATATTAAATGTGAACAAAGGAGATTTTAACTAGGATGACCTTTAAAGTCTAACTATTTTGTCTTTAAAATACTTTACGAATATTATCTGTTTATAAATTACTCGTTATCAGTACTGGACTAATTTCAAACAGTAATCTCCAACACAGTTGATAGTCACCATGAAGAGCTGCATTGAAGTAAAGGACAGGAATGGATACAAATATTTCTCTGTCCTGATTTGGTAATTGTCTCAGCTTCTTCACTGAACTAACTGCCAACAGATCTTTCTTAATGACTATCCCCATTCTCACGAAATATTTCTGTAATATTTGCTTGTAAAAACTATACAAATGTATGTTGCTAAAAACTGAAAGCCTATGAACCCACTACAGCCAATTGTTTTTTCCCTCTGCTTTTGTTTTATATACAGCTATCTGGGAAGAGGGGCATAGAATGCACTTTTATAATGTGCTAAAAGGGGATTATGAAAGAGGAAAGGAAAAGTTGGGATTGGGGAGGGCAGGGCAGTGTAGAAAAAACTGAGAAAGATAAATCACACTCCTTCCCCACAGTCATATGGAAATCTACTGTTGTAACCTGTCTTTCTGGGCTTCAGTCGAATCCAGACGACTTGCCTGGTTCATACCTGAGAGGGGAAGTGTGGATTGAGAAAGAGCAGGTAAAGATACCAAGAAAAAGACAGAGACACAGATTAGTCAGAAGGGCAATCCAGTTTATTCTTCAATTTTCTTAAATATACCCCAAACAAAAGGGGAACATGGCAAAAGACTTCTTTATCAAGACATAAGGAAGAAACAGACTTTCTTCCTTAATTCTCTAAACATTTGGTAATCTCTTAATCTGGCCTTGAGGGTCAAGAGTAACCACTCCTCAGACCAAGTCTGCTGTTATTTAGATAAGACATCCACTACCAAGATCAAACATCCTACAGTAGCCATACCTTAGACCTTTAGGTCTTATGACTTTAACCTTGGAAGAGTAAAGATGGTTTTGAACTCTCTGTCCTTAAACCAAGATAAAGCAAAGTCACCTCTGTGGGCCCTGACAATCTACTACTGCAGAATATTTCTAAAATACATCAGTTCACATACATAAGAAATACTAAGTGGACTCATCCTATAATGAGGCAACATTGGCCCTAGTAGATACTGTAGACTAACAAATAAAAATCCCACTCCTGGAAATGGGTTACATCTTCTGAAGCTGTTATCCAGGGAGGTTCCAAAGATCCCCAATCATTAACAGCTATTGCCAACACTTCCAGAACCTGATAGTAAGACTGTATCACTGACTAAATACTTGAGTCATAAAACAGACAAATGTTCTATTGGCCTGGCACTTCATCCTTGCTGCTCAGCTTTACTAGTGCTAGAAGATGCTATGCATGCTGCTGGAGGAGAGGAAAAAACACCATCCATATCCAGCTGTGAGCTCTGAGAATCACAATAATGAGTGGCCTAGCAATACATGCCACTGGTACAACAGTAATATGAACATCATGGGAGTAGTCAGCCACTTTCTGATAGGATTTAATGTTCAGTTCAATAGAGGGAAACCTATACCTAGAGCTACTGTCAGTCAAGAACACATGGTTAGACAGGTTTTAGGCCCTAAATGAGAATCTACTACTATTATGCAGGTGGGTGGCTACAAAGAGATACTATCATCCAGGCACAGAAGGGCAGCTGCACATAGGAACTTCTGCCTGTTGTGACAGCATTACCAAGCCTTGTGAAGCCCCAGCCAGATAAATTTCCAGCACACAGAGGGGAGCTGCTCATGAAGTTACACACCTGGCTGAGAAATTATTGGGAATTCTGGGAAAGGGCCAGTTTCCTCCAAAGTTTAGCCTCTAATAAGTCAACCATGCTCCAGTGGGAAACAACACATCCAAGAATACTTGAGCAGCACAAATTGGCCTTAATTGGAGTGGGGTGGATGCACAAAATGGGGAGGGAAGGAAAAGTAGTTGAGTGATTCTAGGAAGAGCTGGGGTGGCGGGCGGGTGGGAGAGTGAGTATGACCAAAATTTATTGTACCGAGCTTCTCAATAATAAAAAGATTTTTTAAATATGTGATGAGTAAATTGCATAGATACACATTGGCTTAGCACACACAATTTTGCCATCAATGCTTTGGTTTATAAAGGATTCACAGAGAAAGTAATCTCCAAGCGCTCAGGATTTCCAATTGAGAATATTAACCATACTTTTCCCTAGTGTTAGAGTGGTTCCATAAGCTCTCTGAAACAGCAAAATCGAAGTGTCTTAGGGACATAAAACTGTATGTAGACTCATCCTAGAACTCACAAACCTCAATTGGCCTTTAGTGGTATCTTCAACAATTTATGTCATCTTAAATTTGAAAAGCCCTGTTGTATGTGCATCTTAAAGTTAGTGGGTTAGTCTTCTGAGGTTTCGCTGTGGATTAACTGTACTTGCCTTACTCTGAAGGAGAAAATTCCTTTCATCACTGAACAGTAATCTCAGTATTCAAGTTAATCCGATTTCTGGCATGGCAAATACAATTCATAAATAATGTATCAGAAGAGTGAGACGGATCATATGGAGAAAAAAAACACTCAAAATACAAGTTTTCCTTTCCTGAAAATGACTCCAGATTGTTCAAATCTGAATGTTGAGTGTAATTGACTTAGAGTATTACAAATGTAACTCTTTCATGATTCCATAAATTATTAGAATTCTGCAAAATTCATTTGAGTCCACGCTTTAAAATAAAATTAGTTTTCAATCTTCTGATGTGAGGTCCAATCAAGTTACTTAAAAATTCATCATCTGTAAATCTTTAAAGTTACAATAATGGAAATTTTGATCAAAAAGGAATGCTGGAGGTTATCTAATCATTTAGTTTAAAGTTATTTAGTCATATCATTAAAAGGAAATTATCTGCAAAAATGTTGCAGAAATCAAGAGCTATCCTTGATGCAAATATTATCCTCCAAGTTGCCAAGAGATGGTCATTATTTGACAAGATCAGATATAAAAAATGATTATCATTAACTTAAATGTATTGCTTTTAATGTATAAAATAAATGAAGTAAATATGTAAATATAAAACCTTGACTCTGTTTGCTGAGGTTGAATGTTAAATTTGGAAAAGCCACAAATTTGATTCTTCTTTAAAATGAAAGAAAAGGAAATTGGAAACAAATGGGGGGAAACAAATCAGACTACAGAGCAAGCCAGCATGTGTAGTGAGTGCTGAGGATATTAAGAACCAAATACTTCATGTTGCCCTTTGAAATCTTATATACAGGTGATCAGTTTAAGCTATATATTCATCAAAAAAAGATGAGGAATCTGTTTGATAGTCAACCTAATGAGCTTACCTGGTTCTCGAATGTGGTGGTTTGAATGAGAATGGCCTCCATACACATTTATTGAATGTTTGATCCCCAGTTGGTAAAATTGTTTGAAAGGATTCCGAGGTTTGGTTTTGTTTGGGGTGGTATGCGCAGAGGGGAAGGTTTTGAGGTTTCCAGAGTGTTAGTATTCAGGCATAGGTGCTGGCCTGTCCTTGGGTTCTGACAGGATACACCCTCAGCTGCAGCCACTAAGAGCACCACCTGTGCACAATCACTATGTTCCCTTTTAAAATGGCCCTGTCCACCTCCTCTCTCCCTCCCTCCCTTCCTCTCTCTCTCTCTCTCTGCTTCTCTCTTCTCTTCTGCCACTCCTGTCCCCAGAAGCCAGTCTTCCCTCTCCCCTCCTCCCTTTTCCCATTCATTTTTCCCCAATAAAAAACCCCTCCAGCTCCTGTCCCATAGCGTCTTTCTCTTACACACTGCTTCTGAAAATTGCAACAAAGAGCCCACATCATTCTCAATCAGTTCCTTCTGTCTCGTGCTTGTGGATCGAGATGGAAGCAAGCTCTCAGCTACACTCCAATGCATGCTTACTGCCTTATTGTCATGGTCCTGCCAGAACGATCATAGACCCTAACCCTCTGAAACTGTAAGCCAAAAATAAATTCTTCTGTAAGTTTCCCTGGTCACAGTGTGTTATCACAACAGGAGAAAAGTAACTAAGACACTGAATAAAGTCTAACACACAAAAAAACCCTAGCACCAATGAAATAAGAGAAACTGCCAAGAGCAACTTTGTGGTTTCAATGATCTAAAGAAATCAGAGCAGACTACTGGGATCTTGGTTTGAACTTTAACTACTATATTAACAACTAACTTTAATGAGTTCAGTTTATGAGGATTTATTAGCAAAAGAGGCGAACATTTTCTTTTTTTCCTTCTTTGTTCTTTTTATTTAGCTAAAATATCCTAGGAATTTACCTTCTGGCCATCACTCTCAGGCTCACATCCAATCTAAATAGAAAATTCACTACTGTAGTAGTTTGAATGTACTTGGCCTCCTTAAAAATGCATGTGGCTCTTGTTTACAATGTAGGTGTGGCCTTTTTGGAGGAAGTGTGTCACAGAAGGGGCCAGTTTTGAGGTCTCTTTTGCTCAAGCTTCCCTCAGTGTGACATACAGACCATTTCCTGCTGCCTGCAAGATGTAGGAGTCTCAGTTACTTCATCGGCACCACATCTGTCTGCATGTCACCCTGCTCCATGATGATGATGAACTTCTGAAGTGAAAGTAAACCACCCCAGTTAAATGGTCATGGTGTTTCTTCACAGCAATAGAATCCCTAACGATGATAGCTACCAAGATACTTCAAATAGAATGAACCTTTCATTTTCCATTCTTATAAAGCATTAGAAAATAGTCCACCAATTAAATTAATTCCTCAAAACAATACTGTCCAGTACTTTTTCATTTATCCAAAGGATAACCTGGTACAATGTGTATGCATGCAATGTGTTGGGAGAGGCAGGCAGATGGGAGTGCTGAAATGCAAAGATCAGATGAAAGAGACCTCGCTAACTATAGAATTCTTCAGCACAGAGAACCTGGGGGTTCTGGAAATTCCTTCCCGAGACACAACTTTAAATGGTAGAGAAACCATCATCTTCGTATGAGGATAAAATTGATGTGATCTGGGAGTTTTGTTTGTTATTATTTAATGTTTACAGAATATACTTTCATGATAGGCGGGTCATTTCTAAAGAAAATATACATCTTTAGAATACAAATAAACTTTTGGGAGCCCATCCCACATAGAGGGATACTCTCGCTGACTAGACACATGGGCGAGGCCTGGGTCCTGCCCCAAATGATATGGCAGACTTTGAAGACTCCCCATGGAAGGCCTCACCCTCCCTGGGGAGCAGAAAGGGGATGGGATGGGGGTTGGGAGGGGGATAGGGGAGGACAGAAGGGTGAGGGAACTAGGATTGACATGCAAAACAAGCTTGTTTCAAATTTAAATAAAAAATATTATAAATAAAGTGAAACAACAAAAAAGAATAATTTAGCATTGGCAGATGTTTTTCATGTTTTACGTGTCTAATATCTACTTTATCCTCCATTCTTGACAGTAGAAATAAAGGTGCAGAGGACAGACCTGTGCAGAACACACTCTACACATTCCACAGCCCCACTGTCTGCCTCCTTTACCTCTGCTCTCTCCCTGCACACCCTCTGGCTTTCCTTGACTCCTTGGCCAGCGTAGAACAGGAAAAGATTTCTGATTGTTCTGTCATCTGAAACTTGAAATACTTGCTCTGGAGATTAAACTTTCATCCCTTTGGTGTCTATATTCACCAGATTAACTATTAATACAAGGTTATCACATTAGATCCTTCCCATACTTGGCAATTCCCGTGGAGACAAAAAATAACTCCTCTTCAGCTTCCTGAACACTCAGAGAGTCATTGCCTCATCGTGGCTTATGTCATGCACAAAGCGATGTATGCAATGTGTAGGACTATTACCTCCAACCCAAGAGTAAACTGAAGCACAAACAGGTAAGTCATTTACCCTATATCTTAACAACTAAGTCCTAAAATGCTGTTTCCAAACTTCTTTGCCCAGCACCTGAGCCCTGAGATCTTCCGCACTCATCACCTAAGTGTTTATGAGAAAGGCTCTAAGCCTCACTCTAATATTTGATGTAAAGGAGGCATCCACAAAGATTTTCTTTCTAAAATGAAGCTTCATTTTAAGATGGTGTGCTTGCCAGCCATGAGCTCAGAGGTCAGACAGATAAATATTTTAATTAAATAGCACTGTCCTTACCAAAAATTTAGGCACCCCACTTTTCTGATCCTGAATTTCACCCATTTTTGTTTTCTGATTTGAGTAACAGGACAACATTCTCTGGTTAAATATATAGGTGCTAACATACAAAACATTTCATAATGAAAACTATGAATAGCAAACGTTTGAGGCACTTAGACTGAAAATTTTGTGGGTTTTTTTGTGTAATCTAAATTGGCTTTGTTGGAACACATGCTCACATTTACTGTCTTCTTTTACAGTTTCAAGTTAGTAGCACATGGTAGGATTACAAGGAACCTGCTGCTAGTTTGTGGATAGACAGCCTTGGCAAAACCCACTTTCTAACCTAAAATAATAATAACATACAGAGATAATTTCTTAGAGATTTCCCAGATTCACACAGCACCTTCTACTATTCAGACATTCATTCACTGAGCAAGAATCTATAAGTTATACAGTATATGAATCTACAATGTTGTGGTAATCATGCCTTAACGACCAAGGGTTTATACCAGGTTCAATCTTCAATGCTGTGGTACAGAGAACACACAGAATTTACAACAAAGGGACTTAAGAAATAATACATGGAAACAAAGCAATGTGTAAGCAAAACAGTTTAAACAGAGGTAGACTACAAAACGTATGTTCTTACTGGTGTGAAATCATAGGACTGTAATTGCAGGCAAGCACCTTCCTTAGCTATGAAGCTCATTCTTCATTCCACATCTCAAGTCCCATTTCCTTGATTATTTTTCCAAGTTTAGGTCCCCTCATCTGTTGGACTACCAACTATAGGTCAAACAAATGTCTTTTATAAAGGAAGTGGGACCAGCATGTTATTTTGGGGGGATTTTTCTCAGCAAGTCTTTTAAATATAGTGCTCACTAAAGGCCAAATAGAAAAAAATTAAACATTTTCATTCATGTATCTAAGATTGCTCTCCTTAAAGCAATTCAGGGAGGAAATGGTTTATTTGACTTACAGGTTGAAAGCAAGACAGAAATTCAAGGCAGGGACCTAAGAGCATGAACTGAAACAGAGACCATGGAGGAGTTCTGCTTTCTCAAAGGCTTCCTTCCCTTGCCTTGCTCAGTTTGAATTTTTTTTTTTTTTTTTGAAAAATAAAACCCAGGACCACTTTCCTAGGAGTAGCACTGCCCACAGTGGGATAGACTCTTCCAGGCTAATCATTAGTTAAGAAAATGCACCACTGGCCAGTCTGATGGAGGCAATGTCTCAACGGAAGTTCTTTCTTGCCAAGTGACTCTAGTTTGTGTTGTTTGTAAAAACTAACTAGCACAGCAGCACAGTCCCCCAAACTTAAGAAAACAACAAGAGCAAAGACAGGAATGTAATAGGGAGACTTGGAAAGAAGAGGTCCAATGTGACTGGGAAGATGAGAGAAGTCCATTGGTGGTGAATATAACCAAAATACACGTGTATGAAATCATCAAATGATAAAAGAAAATTTAAAATAAATACAGCTATAAATGTACAGTAGAAATAACGGTGATATATCATGAGAAACCACATGACAGTACCAAGACTGTGCCTAACAATTAGAATACAAATAAAGGCAAACATAACCCACTGCAAACCGAAACTTCTCTGACCAAGGCTGCAAGCCTCAGAGTCTATGTGCACCATGAGTCATAGAGCCTATGACTCTAGCTTTCTTTTCAGTTGGCTGAGAATTCAAATCTATGGATTACTTTACTTCACTTGGTCTTATAGGCCATTGCCATTTTTGGCTCAATAGATCACTATTCACCCTTAGACAGTCTGCCCACACAGAGTAATGACTCATCTGCTGAGTAGATAACTGAAAACATGATTTCACAATCCCCTTATCAAATTGGTTGTTAATTCAGTTCAGAGTACATTTGTCATGCAGCAGGCATTCTATTAGCTACTAGGGACATAACCATGACCACTATAAGAAAGTCACCATCTTCTCATGGTGGTTATCTACAGTCTCAAAGCCAAATCAGTCCTTGCATGTGCCATCTATTTACATATTTTCCAAAGACTCAGCATGAGTAACATGCCAGGGAAGCCATTAGAGCTCCAATAATTCAAGAAAACATATTTCACAATTTCAATTTCAACACTAAACTAGAACTTGAAACTAGGTTTCAGGTATTGTTTCACTAATTTGCAGTGTTTACTTGCATAATTTAATTACGACCCTGGAGTCTTGACTTTTACTGGCTATGAGGAAGACAGGGAGCACAAATGATCTGTAGGCCCATTCTGACTGAATTAGACAATGAAGTCAACTACTAGAAAAGCAGTCAGTACAAGTTACCAGTCAGTCTCTATAGGCTGAGTGAAGGTGAGGGAAACTAAGCTATCCATCAACATCTCCTGCTCTCTGTCCCTTGCCCTTCTACACAGGGATTCATGCTGCCATTGATCAGAATACATTTTGAATAGGATGTTTAATATAGTTAATATTTGGGGTAACAGAACTTAAAATAACTCATTTAGTTGGAACCTCCTGCTTTAGAATCTTTTCTTGGTAGACTAGGCCACTCTCCTAGTTATAAAAATATATATATATAAACTTTCTTTGGTTATATTCATCACTAAATTTATTCATTTAAGTCTTTCTGATGTAAAGTGAACAGGACTGATTTTTTAAAAAACTTAAATTTTGCATCTTTCCTGTAAACATAAGATACAGGATAAAAATTTCCTCCAGTAGAAAAATAATTATTTTCAGCAATGTTGTTATCTAGATACTAGTGGCTAGCACTGTTTCATTGTCATATAGACTTGCCTGCAAAATCCCAATTTTCCATCTATCACAGGCTCAAGATACAAATCCAGTCTCACCACAGCCAGGGGATTTTCACTTTTTAGAGCCGGTGAACTTCAGCCTCTAATGTATGCCTATATGGCTTACATAATTCACTGATGCAAAACAGTCCTGGATAGAATTCTATGGTACCTGAGGTAATGTCTCATTCCTTGCAACACTAACATATTTAACATTTTGCTTATAGATACACATTTTAATTTAACGTCCTCATTCAATATTACCATGAGATTAGAACAAATTATACTTTTAGGGGAAATATGAAAAATGAAGATAGAGAAAATACCCTGAAATCTTATGCATGTTTGTTGTTGTTGTTGTTTGTTTTTTGTTTGCTTGTTTGTTTTGTTTCTTGAGACAGAGTTTCTCTGTATTACTTTGGAGCCTGTTCTGGAACTAGCTCTGTAGATCAGGCTGGCCTCGAACTCACAGAGATCAGCCTGCCTCTGTCTCCCGAGTGCTGGGATTAACCAACATCTGGTATTGTGCATAGCTGATCAATCAACACTCTCACATTTTTCCATATATATATATATATATATATATATATATATATATATTCTGATTAGTTTGCTGTGTTTTAATTAAAGCTTTTCATACTTCCTAACACTTAAATAGCCATGTACCTTGCAGACAATCTGTGTAAATGCTGTGTAATCTCTTCCAGGTAAAATCAGGTTAACTCAGCCATCAGAAATATAAACAGAGCCTTCCCCAATGCCTCTGTGACTTCCCAAGTTAGAATCTCCTACTCTGCAGAAACTAAAGTTTAACTCTATAGCTCCCCATCCAAGTAAAATTGCCAAAAGAGGTACAGCCCAGTCTAAATAAAGTCAGAGTAACCTAGTAATTGGCCTGTCTGCTCTATTCCCTTTGCCTTCATAGGTGCCCAAGACACTATTTCCCTATTCTGTTCTTAAGTCAGAAACAGTAAGCTAAAGGCTATAGACAAACTACCAGAGGAGATCTTGTTGATACTGTACATATTGTCATAACTATGAATAATCATAGTTGATGTTTATATTTTGGCCTAGAAGAAAAGTAAAAGGACACATAGGGATGTGTGTGTGTTTGTGTATGTGTCTGTTGAGTGGTTAATTGCATTTTCTTAAAGTAAATGGTTGGAAAAGAGGCCGACTCTGCATTTAAAACATTAGCAACCACCCAGCTTTCTTCCAACAGCACCTCCTCTTTGCATCTCTATTTCCTGTCCCACAACTCTGGTACAAGTCCCCTGTTTTACCAGAGGCCATGCCAGCGCCTAGAACCCCAGAGGCCACACTGGCTGCCAGAACCCCAGCAGAGGCACCTGCTAGACCAGAGACCACAGTCTGCTGTCAGAATTGCAGGCCACTCAGGACAGAAGACCAGAGAAGGAATGAAAACCGAGGAAAAGAAACACCCACCCAACGAAGAAAAACTCCAAAATCGGCATGTAAACCTCAAATTACCCCAAACCCAGATGCCTAGACACCAGCATAAGAACACAGTGAACAACAGCCAGGGCAGTATGTCACCACCAGAACTCAGCTATCCTATGAAATCAAGTTCTGAATATTCCAACACAGCTGAAACACAAGAAAATGACCTCAGAACCATCTTTATGAAGATGATGAAGATCTTTAGAAACAAAATGAATGAAT
Organism: Phodopus roborovskii; assembly: GCF_943737965.1. Lineage (NCBI taxonomy): Eukaryota > Metazoa > Chordata > Mammalia > Rodentia > Cricetidae > Phodopus > Phodopus roborovskii. Next base: position 14,451,053 of record NW_026125397.1, read on the forward strand.
TCCTTAAAGTAATCAAAGAAAAAACAAACAGGAAAAAGGAAATGAGTAAAACTGTTCAAGACCTAAAAATGGAAACAGGACCAAACAAAATAGAAACAGAGAAAAATACAAAGAGTCAATGAAACAAAGAGGGATTTCTTTTGAGAAAATCAACTAGATAGACAAACACTTATCCAAATTAATTAAAAGATAGAGAGAAAATATCCACATTAACAAAATCAGAATTGAAAAGGGGTACCGTAACAACAGAAATGAGGAAATCCAAAGAATCACTGGGTCATACTTTAAAAACCTATATTTTACAAAAATTGAAAATAAAAAAGGGACAATTCCCATGGTAGATACCACTTACCAAAGTTAAATCAAGATATATAGATATATAACCCTTAAAGAAGAAGAAGCAGTTATTAGAAGTCTGAAAAAGGCTTCTGTAAGGCAAAGGACACCATCAACAGGACAAAATGACAGCCTACAGAATGGAAAAAGATTTTCACCAATACCACATCTTATAGAGGGCTAATATCCAAAGTATGTAAATATCTCAAGAAGCTAGACATCAAAAATCAAATAATCCAATTTAAAATAGGGTACAGATCTAAATTAAAAAATTCTCAACAAAGGGATCTCAAATGGCTGAGAAAAAAGTCTGGCATCCTTAGCCATTAAAGAAATGCAAATCAACACTACTTTGAGATTCCATCTTACACCTATCAGAATGGCTAAGATCAAAAACACAACTGATAGCTCATGCTGAGGAGGATGTACATCAAAGTGGAACATTCCTTCATTGCTAACCTGTTCCATCTACTCCTTACATATTTGTTCAGATCTGAGACACAAAAGAGAACAAAACTGGAAAAAAAAACTGCCCAAAACAAAACTAAATTCCCTGATTTAGTAGAGATTCTGTTTTGGTCTCTACCTATAATATTTACATGCAGCAATGTGTTAATAGGACCATTGAGTTCTTTAAATTTTCAGTACATACCTACCAAGAAGGACAAGATGGGCAGTCACATGGCCTTCCTTTTATCACCTTTAGCAGATAATACTGCTTAGCTTCAGCCTTTTTGGAAGGTGCATTTACCAACACTTATATAAACAGCCTTTAAGGAATATAGATTATATAGTGATGATCTAAGAGCAACATATTCTACTGTTAAAATACGTTTTGCCTTTTGCAGCATTCCCAGCCCTCACATAAGGTGAGGATCACAAGGTACCACCGGTCCTATTGCTAAACAGTAGCCTTGTCTCATCCCTCATTTATACATTCTTCTCTCCTTCCCTCCCCCTCCTCCCAGTAGCCACTAAATGAAAACAGTGTGAAGCTCTATGATATAACCAGGTTCTACTGCAGAGGAAATACTAATTTATGAGGACGTACACTAGAACCGTTCAAGGATGACCTGAATGAATCTCATTTTAATTGTTGTAAGTCTTACCATGTTAGTTCCATGCAGACTATAGTAAATAAGCAACTATGAAGTCCTCTTGCATAATTTCAAGAAGCATGAATACTGTTTGAGCAACTGCTACGTACACCACACTATAAGATGTATATTATATAACACCATATGTTATAGAGTTCATAGAGCTAAAAGCCAATGTCTGCACTCAAGCAATAAGTGGAGTGCGTATGCATGGGAAAGAAAGGAATAAAGGAAATGAATGATGTCATATCTCATACCTGTTTATACTACTCTTTCCCTCTTCTCACCATGCTGCCCACGAACATAGAAGGCTAGAACAAAAACATCTTATTTGTAGCATACAAATACAAAATATAACTTCATAATTCAATCAACTAATGTTTACTCAGTTGTCAGAGACACCGGGCACAATTACAGTTTTGTGGCAGCCCCTGTACACAAAGGACATCAATACAATAATGAAGAAAACCAGGGGCCAGAGGGGGGGACCAGATCAAGGTAAATACATATCAGTAATTCATGAAATTAAGAGGCAATCGCATTAAAAAAGATTAGGTATAAGAGACAAATTGAAATTGTTTTAAATCGTAATCTTCAGCCTTGAATTTTTAAAGATTTGGTAATTGTTTGCAATACATATTGCATGGGAAGTCATTTAAATTGAAGATAATCTTGCAATCTCCCTTTCCAACTCGATTTAAGCCCTTTGTGAGGATCGTGGACCAACTCATTTGTTTCTCTTCTTTCCAGGACCTCATGCAGAACAATGCTTGGATGCAATTATCAGTCCGAGTGAAAAAGAAACAATCACATAGGTAAAGGGATGCTGTAATTAAAGAAGTCTGGGGTGACTGACACAGGGAGAGCGAATGCTCTAAAACAGTAGTTCTCAACCAGTGGACAATGAGCTCTTTGGAGGTCGCATATCAGATATTCTACATGTCAGACATCTGCATTACCATTCATAATAGTAGCAAAACTATAGATAGGAAGTATCAATGAAATAATTGTGTGATTGGGGTCATCACAACATGAGGAACTGTATTAAAGGGTAATGGCAGTAGGAAGGATGAGAACCACTGCTCTAAACAAGAATCTGAAAATCTTTGATTTCAATACCAACAACCTGCTTCTTAAAAGTCTATTCTATTCTCAGCAGAAGAAAAGGACTATAGAAGCTCAGAGGCGAAGAGCCCAGGCTGCTCTTGCAGAGGAGGACCTAGTTCTATCCCCGGCACCCACACTGAGTGACTCACAACAGTTTATACATAACTGTAGTTCCAAGGGATCTAAACCCTCTCATTTCTGTGGACATCTGCCGTTATGTGTAAATACCTCCTACACAACTAATTAAGAATAATTACAATGGTTTGGTTCTACCAAATGACCTCACAATGCAGTGAGGTATTTTAACTTCTTTTTGTATTTGAAATTTTAATTAAAATATAATTATATCATTCTCCCATTCCCTAGCCTCCCTCCAACCCCCCCTTATTACCACTCTTCAACCCCTCCCATCCTTCCCTACTCACTCTTTCTCAAATTCATAGCTTCTTTTTTTATTGTTGCACATATATGTATAAATATATAAACACAACCTAATGAATCTATGTAGCTATGATTTCATGGCGGACCACTTGGTATTAGATAACTGTTGGTTTGTTTCTATGTCAACTTGATAGAAACTAGGGTTATCGGAGAGAAAGGAGCCTCAACTGAGAAAATCCCTTCATAAGATTGAGTTATAGGCAAGTCTTAAGGCATTTTCTTATTAGTGATTGATGGGGGAGGGCCCATTGAAATGGGGACAGTCCTGGCTAGTGGTCCTGGATTCTATAAGAAAGCAGGCTGAGCAAGCCATCGGGAGGAGCAATTCTCTATGGCCTCTGCATCAGCTCCTGCTATGGGTTCCTGCCCTGCTTTAGTTCCTTTCCTGACTACCTTTTATGATGAACAGTGATGCAGGAGCATACACTAAATAAACCCTTCCCTCCCCCAGTTGATTTTGGCCATGGTGTTTCATCACAGCAATAGGAACCTAGACTAAGACAATGTATTAGAGGCATCATCCCTGGGAAAGAGGAACTGTTCATCTTTCAGAAAGCATTAGTTTCCTGTAGTTGCTTAGGGCTGGGGTCCCATAACATTTTTATTTTTGTGACAATCATGAGGACTACTTGAAGAGTGAGTAGATACCCTGGCTGTGCCATGTGTAAGTTTCCTGGCTTTGGCGGGACTGGAGGTATATCTGGAACCCATGGCAGATGGAATATTGGGGTTCACCAGGTGTGACCCTGTGACATAGAAACAGAACCAGCCACTTAGTAGTTCAGACAATAAGAATTGCAGATGATCATTGTTTTCTATTAGCTTCTTCCCACAGGCTTTCTAGACAGTGTAGAAAGAAAAACACATCACAGCATAACCCAGTAGAAGGAAACAAAGCTTGTCCCAGCTGAGGAAGGCCTGACAGCAGGGGGCTGGGACTCCTTCCCCAGAAAGGAGTCATTTAAGCGCATGCTAAGAGAGAAGGCAGCCCAGTTCAAAGAAGAGCTTGAGGGAAAATAGAATAGCAGAAATTTTATTTCTAATTTCTAACGAGTAACGTGCTGTGGGCTTGGTAATTACCCCCATTTCATAGACAAGACGAAAACAGCACAATTATGTGATCAGATCATTTTCTAGAGCTCCACTTTCCCACCCAAATCACCCAACTTCTAGAGCTTTATTTTTTCTGAAACTCATCATTGAATCTAGCATAACACTGTTCTATAGTTAAACTCCAATTGAACCACTTTTAATTGAAAGGCGAGACTTCAAACAAATCATTTCAGTGCATGCATTGGCTCAGAATCTTCTATTTATTATCAGAGAAAAGAAAAACAAATTGTAAAAGTTTTGGAATAGGGAACTGCATTACTACAGGTAAGACACAAAACAGTGGCTAGCCCAGCCTGAAATCTCAGATACTCAGAAGGCTGAAGCAGAACAACCATAATTCTAGAGGACCGAAATATAATATTGAGGCTGGGGTATGGATCAGTTGGGAAAGTATCAGTTGTGCAAGCCTTAAAACCTGAGTTTGGGTCTTTCAACACTCACCTAATAAGCTGGTCATGGTGGCATGTGCCTATGTTTGTATTGTTGGGGAGGTAGAGAGAGGAGAATGTGGAACTTGGTGGTCATCTAGCTTTGCCAAATTGGTGAGCTCCATGTTAAGATATCCTGTTTCAAAAAATAGAGATCAGTAGGGAGGATAGCAATAGTAAAGATAGCTGACATTGTTATCTGACTTCCACACACATGACACAAACCTGCATATACATGTACACACATGTATATATGCATACAGCATACACACACACAACTCAAAACACAAGTGTCATCTTGTATTTTTGCCCACATAAATCCTGAATGTGGGATCATAGTTTGTATACAGCTTTATATTCTGAACACTTTTTCCACTTGACATTATGTTCTTTCTTATAAAAATTTTAGAAATAGCTTTTCCTGCTATGTATTGTTCCCAATGAAAACAGTGTGGTAACTTTTAGACCTGTAACTCTTGTGCATCAGGTCTTTGGCTAGCTCCAAATTTGGACATTAAATATAATTACAAGAAGCATCAGTGTGGCGAAACTGTTATTAGGTAGGTAACTGAATGCCTCACCATATACAAGTTGTTAATTGCTTACTTGGATTTAATCTTCACAATGCTATTATCCAAATTTTACAGAGGAAATAGGCTTGGTGAAAATTAAATATAACTCACCTTAGTGTATGCAATGAGGAAGAATGGTAGAGCTTTATGCCCTAGCTTTTCTTTTAAGATCTATATATTTTTATTTATTGTATATGGATGTTTTCTCTGCATGTATGTCTGTGTACTATGTGTGTGCCTGGTGTCCTAAGTGACCAGAATAAGATGGATGTCTTGGGAATGGAGTTACAGTTGACCATGTCTTGGAAATGGGGTTACAGTAGTCTTGTGGGTGCTGAGAACCGAACCCAGGTCCTCTGGAAGAGCAGAGAATGCTCTTATCCACTGCTTCAGATCCAGATATTTTCTGACTGCAAGCACCAGATTCTAATTGGACCTATATGGTAGAGTTCAAGACAGCAAATTACGGAGTTGTGGACCAGCTTTCTAAACTACTATGAGCACATTTAAGAATAGTGTCTCACTGCAGTCTAACTAGCATTCAGAGTGATTAAAATTTAAATCTTTGACATTCTTAGAGATGCTTTTGACTACAGTAAAGTTCACTAAAATTTCACTGATGAATTTTTATGCCTTATAACTATTTTTATTTCCTCTTTAAGAACTGTGGGTTTATGCACTTTTCTTTCTATTATGGCTTTTAGTAATGATGTATGTGGCCTTTATATTCTAAGAATGTCATATTCTTGATATTTATGGTTATTTCCTAATTTAAAATTTTTTTGTAGAATTTTTAACTTTCAGATCTCCATATTTTCATGTTAATTGTGCCATGACTTTTAATTTGTGACTTTTGTATTTGTAAAACTAGTTTTATTTAGCTATTACATGTTTCTTACAAATATTCAGTAAATTTTCTTTATTACTTGTTATCATTTTCATAACATATTTCAAGCATACAGGAAGAATATGAATTTCCTGTCAAAATGACAGTGGTAAATATGGTGGGTTTTTTGCCCACCACCCCTTTTATCGTAACAGAATTTCTTTGTTTTTTGTTTTTTTTTTATGGTTCTAATTTTCAAGGGCAGGTGATAGACCCAAGCTTCTCTACTAAGGAAACAACACAGAGTGACATGTAGCCAGGTAGACTTGTTACCCAGTTTAGGTAGTCAAAGTCAGCCCAGGATACTTGCAAGAAGGTTGGAGAGATGATGATGTCTACATCTGTTATCTGTTGTTATAATGAATGCCTGGAGTTGGGCATTTTAGAAAAAAAATGTGTGTTTATTTAGTTCACAATTCTGGAGACTAAAGAGCATGGTGCTGGTGTGTGCTGGGCTCTGGTGAGGTCTCGTGGATGAATCACAGCCTAGCAGATGGCGTAGTGATAGTGTGAGAAGGAGGACATCACGGTAAGTGAGAACGCCAAGGAGATTCAGGAGTATTTTGTAATACTCTGACTTTCCCAAGAAATAACCGCGGCTCCACAAGAATGACATCAATCTCATCTGAGCATGATGAGGCCAATGACTTAATCACCTCCTGCACCAACTCCCTTGATGATCTTATCCATTCTCAACATCTCTCTGGGGACTGGTACCTTGGGTGACAAAGCATAGAGAAGCCATAGCAAATGGCTTCTTAAAGTGAACTTATTAAACTAATAGGTGATGGAAACAGCTGTGGGCTGGAGATATAGCTAATTGGTAGAGTGCTTACCTATCATTGATGAAACCCTGGTGTGAGCCCCAGTAGCTCATAAAACCAGGAATGGTGGCTTGTAACTGTAATCTCAGCACTTGGAAAATGAAAACATCTCCCAAGGATTAAAAATTCAAGGCCATCACTCAGTGAGTTCCAGAGTTGCCCAGAATATATAATAATCTGAAGAACAATGAAAGCTGAGAATTGTCTGTAAGCATTTTTTTTTCTTGATTTTTCAAGACAGGATTTCTCTGTGTAGCTTTGTAGACCAGGCTGGTCTTGAACTCACAGAAATCTGTCTTCTTCTGCCCCCCAAGTTCTGGGATTAAAGGTGTGCGCCACCACTGCCCAGCTGCTTGTCAGTATTCTTGACAGTCCGTTAAAAAAAAAAAAAGCAAAGGAAAAGCATCAGAGAAAACAAATCCGAGCGACAGGTTTCTGTATTTTTGATTAGAGTGGTCAGTGAGCAGGGACTGCTTAGATAGATGGTCCCGTGGGTGAAAGCACTTGCTGTTAAAGCCTCATTTGAGCTTGATCCTTGGGATCCTAAGTGTAGCACCCAGGCTACCATCTGTTCCACGACCTGGGCGAAGGCCTAGAGATTGAAATAAAGAGACAAGACAGCGTTCAATGGCAATGTCCGATCGCCGAAGAATGCCGTTTATTGAGGGGGTGGAACCAGCTTAACTACTGACTTACAGCACAGTGGAAAATAACAGGATTTTTAGGCTTAGCTCCTCCCTACAAGGTGTGTATTATCACGAGATATGTGTTATCAAAACAGGAAGAGTACTAATAACAGCTTCGGGGCAAGGAGTTCCGGCCAACAGCTTCAGGCTTGCTGAAGGTACCTCCGGGGCCCTACACCTAAGGAAGAAGGAGAGAACTCACACTAAAAAGTCACACTGAGACTCACATACACATGCCATGTCACACAGATAACCACACTTACACAAACAATAATAACAAGTAAAATCATAACAAATAGAGTTCTTGCATATTCAGACCTGACTATATCCTCAGCCTAATTTACCATTGGCCTTGCAAGCTTGTGAACCAAACAGCTTTTTCTTTTCATTTTCTAACTATGAACAATTCAGCTAACATGGATGACAGTTATTACTAACAAATCCTGAAGTGTTAGATCGGCCAAATTAAAGTTCCCTGTGTTAGCTAAAAAAACAGTCCATCTGTCTGTCCAGTAGGAAAGCAAATGGCCACACTGCTGTCATACTTCAGACTCAGCTGTGTGTCCCCTGAAGCTAGAACTTTAGCATACATGATAGAAGAAGTTTGCTTCAGTATCTTAATTGAGTCTTAAGTTTGCCTAACTCAATGGAAATGAAAACATACACAACCTCGTAAATCTATATTCAACAATCCAGCATAGCTAAGAATCACACAGCCATGGGTTTTGCCAGCTGTAAAAAAAGAAGATTCTCCACCCAAGACAGTTGGTAAAAAGAGAACCAGTCAGACCTGACAGGTGAGAGCTGGGTCTAGGAGGATGTGTGATTCCCCAGGCCCTTCCTTCGAAGGCAACTTGAGTGTTGTTCCTGATGGAGGAAATTAGGATGCTTAAGGTGAAGATGACAAAAGCTTGATCTAATTATCTTAATTAAAAAGCAGTGGAAAGAGCATTCTGTCGTAGTCACCTGGAGATACGGGGAAGATTAATTATCACTCCCAATTCCAACCAGCTGCTCTGTATCGCCATAAACCTGTAAGCTAAGGGCTGAAGTACAGGTTGGAATTTCAAGTCCTAAATATAAGGAACAGAAAACACAGAGGCTCTTGAGAGGATGATTCAGTGAGATCTTAGGTTGCATTTACTAGTTAAAGACATCAACCAAATGTTTGGTAGTACTACCCACCAAAATCCACCAACAGAATGTAGTTTGCTAGCATTATAACAAATAGCAGACTCTCCTAATACCACTATCAAATGGGGCTACAAGACCATGATTATCAAGGAAGACCCCTCATGATTCAGATTGGCTGACTGGGGACATGAAAAATGCAATCCCTTACCAGTGAGATCACTAGCTAGTTTCCTCTTCCTTTCTAATTCCAAGAGAGAATTTTGTTGAAGTCTTATTTGGTTTTGTTGACTCCATGTTTATCTTACTATGTTCATTGTACACGGTTAAAGGAAAACATCCTCGGTTATACATTGCTGGGCCACATGCAAATATATCCTCAACTGATAGAAAGGCAGACACAAAACCAAGACTGTGGTCTCGAGAAACATAACTACACAATACATTATTTGTATGTTTTAGAGAGGAAATGATCATGGGTTGGTATTGATTTTGTTGTGTATGAAAGAATTATAGTGTTACACAAGAACATTGTATGAGTAAAGATAAACAATGGTCTATTAACTTAAAATTTTATGTTTTATAGAAAACGAATATTGTGTTGAAAATTTACTGAAGTTTGTTTATTTTTCAAGACAGGGTTTCTCTGTATTGCTTTGGAGGCTGTCCTGGAACTCACTCTATAGACCAGGCTGGCCTGGAACTCACCGAGATTGGCCTGCCTCTGCCTCCCTAGTGCTGGAATTAAAGGTGTGTGCCACCAATGCCCAGCTACTGATTTTTTTCTTTAAACCAAGACTCCTAACAACAGAACTCCTCTTTTGTCATGGATTTTTTTCTGGGGGTGAGATGGGCTGCCTTGGTTCTTGAGTCATAGTCTTACCTTGCCTGCTAAATGTAGAATGCTATTACTGTTTATCATGTGAACACTTGACTCAAGATTCGCCAACCAAATGAGATTGTATTAAAAGTGAGCCTCTGATATTACAGGTCTGGTAGACTAGAAGTCTGGAACTGTCTGTCTATACTCATCTTTGTTATGGCTTACAGAGCTTCTGAGAATTAAACCTGTGAAGAAGGCAGAGCAGAGAAGCTTGGAGAGAAAAGAATTTTGATACCATTCTGTGAACTCCTCAATTCATTCGTGCTTGAAGCTTATAAATGCAACCTATATATAGTCCTCAATCATCTGAACCAGTAAACTTACTTTGCTGTCTCACAAGTTCACATTTCTAAAACTTCTTCTTAAGAATATGAATGTACTTCTAGTCTTACTCTCCATGCTAATAGCATACATTCCCTTTCCTTTATTTCTTTCTTTGCTGCTATTTTATTTTGTTTTGTTGTCATTATTGTTATTGTGGTGGCAGTGGTTTTGAGACAGTGCTCTACTATAGAACCCAGGCTGTCCTCAGACTCATAAGCCACTGCCTCAAACCCATTGTGGCTGTGATGACCGACAAGGACCTCCACACACAGCTAAAAGTTTTCATTTTCACATCTTCATGTCATATAGTATTAAGTTTCTCAAAGGAAGAAAACTTTCACTGAAGAACTTTCTTCTTCCTCAAAATTTCCTTAATCATGTACTTCTTCTTCCTCAAAATTTCCTTAGTCATGTACCTCATCATAATATTATGGAAATGTCTGAGAAAATCAAGAGCACATTTGCTCTAGTCATGTAAAAGTGTCACTGTGTCCACCAGTAAAGAGAGCTATTGTAGTATGTAGTACTTACCCAGCAGTGGAAAGAGCTTGGCAATGGACAATCCAAAGGAGAGAGTAGAGTCCCAAAATGCCACAACGAAATAACAGCCCAAAGACAACAGAACAAAACAAAAAGAAAAATGACTATTTTTTGTAGACACAAGAAAAGTTATGTCAAATTAAGGTGAAAATACTCATGAGTATTCTGATTCCCTTTTACATACAACTGTAGATCAAATTTGTACCCATCCTGTTCTATAAGCCATTCTGCATTCCCTTTTTTCTCAGGAAACACTTAAGAGAGTTTGGGAGCAGCTAAACCCTGAGTGTGCATTTCTGAATGAATTTGTGTTTTTGACATGGCCATGACCCTAGCCTCAGAGCCAGAGGGAAATAGCAAAGACTTCCTCTGGTCCATGTGTGGATGTTGATAGTTTGTGCAGAAAAATGCCCACCATAGTTTTGGATATTTATGGCATGAAGACCACTCCCTTAAAGAGATTACTTCTACAAAGATTAACTAAATCTGTGTCTTTGATCTAGCTGTACCATAAAACCTGCCTCCTCTGCCTCTATTCAACTGACTATAATAAACATGGTGAGTTTCCAGAGTCCAACCAACCCCAGATTCTCATTCTGTGTTTGTTTGTGTGTGTGTGTGTGTGTGTGTGTGTGTGTGTGTGTGTGTGTGTCTGTCTATCTGTCTGTCTGTCTGTCCTTTCATCATTCCCTTAGCATCCCTGGAGATTGAATAAGGACTCAGCAAGAAATGGTTCCTTGAGAATGTATACATTTCAAAGTCCCACAGGCTTTCCTTTATCCATCTGCAATTTCTTATTAAACTTTGTCACAGAACGTGGGTAATAATGGCACCACACATTGATTCCAGTCAGTTAGGCAGCATAAGGAGCCCATTCCAGCCAGGTGCCAGTCTTGACAACCTGTTTAGTTATTACAGTATCCTCTCCTGAAAATAATCAGTGTAGAGTTGGGGGGAAATCTAAGACCTCCAAATCAGTAGTCAAAAAGTACATAAATGAGAAGTAAAAATGTGGATATCCACTCTTATTTCAATCCTTTGAATTACAGCTCTAGGCAAAAATGGTACCACCTACTAGTCTCAGATTGATATACATTAGCTGATCCTCTGTTGTCACTCCAGGCTCTAACAACATGGCTTTATAGTTAGTACCATACTTGAGTTTTCCAAATGTCACGCCAGAGTGAGGCCAGCTGCTCCATAGTGATAGGTAGCATGCTGAAACCAATGTGTTCCATGGGCATGAGGCCACTTGAGGCAGTGAATTTGTTGTGATAAGTTCCATGGCCAGAGCAATGCTGGGTTGAAGCCAATGATGTGAAAAAAAAAAAAAAAAAAAAAAAACATTTTGTATGGAGGATGACTTGGCTTCAAAACAACCATGGACAATGGTGTTGGCAGAAGCACTGGAGGTAGAGAAGTCATACCCACATCTGGAGACAGATCTATTCCGGAGGAAAACAGACCTCCAACACATCTATAATGCAAATGAGCCAAAGAGTTTTCTTGCCTGCATCTAACTGTTGGAGACTTGCCAGGGAATGGCACCATACACATGCTCAGATTCTGTCTGGTGGCAGGCTAGACATTCAACTTTCCAGATCAACTTTGTTCTGTCCATCCCACGTGTATCTTTCATTCCTTTTCCCATAGTTATCATCTGTGTTCACTTGGCTAGGATAGCAGTGACTGGGAAAGATCAAAACCACATGATTATTAAAATCCTTTTTTGTTGATGTCACTCTTCAAGAAGAATTCACATAGGACAAAATATTGTTAGACTTTTTAGGCTGAGGCAACTGTTCACTTCCTTCTCCCGACTGTCTAGACAAATTTTCTAGATGTGTTTGCAGTAGTCTCTGACTATCCATCAAACATTAAGCACATCTATGACTCCAACCATCTTTCCTTATAGCAGAAGTAAACAACCTGATGCCATGCTCTAGGGAGTTCCCTCACCACTGTCCTTTGGAGGCTATTCCTGAAAAGTATTCTTGAGCGAGCTGCAGACTTACAGTCTTGTTTTTTCTAATCTGTCCATCACAGTGAAGTACACATGATAACACAGGTGAAGGCTAAGATGGAACAAGCAGAAGTAGGACTATGGACCACGAGCATCTGTGGCACTGGCTGATGGTCTAACTTGTGTCATCAGGCACCTGCTTAGCCCTGATCTTGTGTGTACAGCTTCCAGATGATGCTGAAGTGCTTGTGCAACATTTGGCTAAGTGACAAATATGGTCCCAAATAAGCAGCTCCTATAGTCTTATCAGAGAATGGTTGCAAATACAGCTTGTCTAGCAGCAAAGCCAAAACTGTTTTTGAAAGAGAAAAAAGTTGTTCTGTTTGTTTGTTTTGCAAAGGCATACATTTGCTCCTAGATAATCTAATCTCTGTGGCAGGCCCTCCCTCCCCTGGGAAGCTGACAAAGTCTCATCCATGACTCTTATCAGACCCTCACACTTCAGGCACCCTCAAGTCTGCTCATTAGTCCTGGAACGGTTTGGTTCTAAGAACCTGTTCTAAGAACAGTCCTGGTTCTCCTCAAAATTGTCAGCCAAAGTTTGGTGGGTGGGTTGTAATAGTACACCAAAATGACATGGACATTGTGTCTAAACACCCAAGGGAGGTCCCAAGGTTTGGTCTGTCTCTTTTTAGTGTTTGAACATGATAGATAGACACATGTGACACCACATGCTTCATCTTCAAAGTGATATATTGACATGCTACCAACCGCTATATCTGGAATAGCGTTATGAAGGTAGCAAGCCCTAAGTTGACATGTGGCACCTCTGTATTACATGTAGTGCTATATTTTCACAGTTGTGAGTTTTCCTCTTAAATGCTCTGAGTCTAGTCTCTTTAGAAGTATCAACACTAATAAAGAAGAGCTAAGAGAAACTGAACAGGATCTTTAAGCCAGTCGTCCTAACATGCTCTGAAAGAAAGCAGAACCCCATGATACAAAAGGAGCCAAAAGCCACAGTTCCTTCTAATGGCCACTTAAAAAGAGAAGAAAGGGAAAAGGAAGGTCTGTCGAGTATGCACCACAGAATTATGATATGAAATTACCTTCTCACATCAAAGGCAGAATGCAATGCAGGTTCTTGCTCTTCATCTTTATCCTTTTTTTTTCACTCTGAATTTCTTGTACTCTCAGCCTGAATTCTGTATCTCATCAACTACTCTTGTGACAATATATAATTTTCAATGGCCTTCCTTTGCCTCCAAGACAAATAGCAAATAACACTTAACTAAAAGGTTCCTTCAAATAATGTTCCCAAATGGGTTTACAGCCCTGTCTCTGAGAATTCACTTCATGGAACCGTTTCTCCCATCATACCAAATCTGTCATCCACCACAGAATGTAATGTGTTTTCCAACTTCTAGTCTTCTTGCCGGTCCCTTAGCACGGAGCGTCCTTTCTCCTCCAGGGTTACTCAAGTCATCCTCAAGACTTACTTGAAGTATCACCCTTCAGACTTTGATTTCTCTAATACGTGGTTGAGTCTCATCTCTGGGTTACCCCAGCCTGTACAGTGCACAGTCATGATATACAAATGAATGGGTGGGCTTATCACCTTCCAGTTTGGCCAAATTCTTAGCAGAGGCTCCCTCTCTATCCACTTGTTATTTACTATTGATTTTGTAGGAGATTATCAGGAGGGAATTTAGCATGACAGAACAACCAAGCAATTATTAAAGTCAATAATAGAATGCTTTCTTTGCAAGGATTTGCTTAGGGGTTCACTTACAAAAGCCTGGTATGGTGTTTAATACACTGATTTTCTTTTGTTGGCCAAGTCGTGCATGAATCTACCTGTAATAAAAAGAAATGATTGATCACTGAATTTGAATGTTAATCTTCTTTTTACAGTTTACTCTGTTAAAATTATATACTTGTCCCAGCACAATAGGCACAGCCTTCTCATAAAATTCCACCTTCAGATGTACCACCTGTGAGACCTTTAATATATACCCCAGGGGACTCATTCTTGCCTGCTACAAAAGGAAGAGAATTGTTCCTGCCCATCTTCCAGACGTTATAGATATCTGGCCTCTTTTTTAATATGAGTACAAGCACTATTCAGATGCAGGCACTCTGAGTACTGTGTGCTGAATAAATACAATACATCTTGTGATGTGTTCCATGGATAATCTCTGTGCCCTGAAATTCATTTGACATTTTGTGTGCACAATGTCCAAACAAAGTAGAACCCAATTAATGCTTTTAAATGCCTGCTCTTTGAAGCTTATGAGTGAGATAAAACCAGGAAAATTCAGGTCTCTTTGATTCTTAGTTGGCATTAGCTATTTTCCTATCAATGTTGAAAGTTAATGGCTAATATATTGGTTTCATCAAAAAAAAATAATAAAGGTAGTTTTTAACCGTAGTAATTGATAGTAGACCTGTTGTGTTGGCCAAATTTTCAATCAAGTCAAGTCCAACTCTGTAACACAGAGTTTTTAACTGGAAAATTTTAGGATTCTCTGGCATAATTTCTAATTCTTTTAAATTCACAAATACTCAGTTATGCCTGTAGTTCTAAAATTCAAATGTTTACTAGATGAACGGGAATATTTTGAGCACTGATTTTTCTCTAAATTCAAATCATCACAGAGGATGTCAAACTAAGCTGTAATTTGACTGTGAGCAATGTAATTAAAGAGTAGTTCCCAGTATTAGAAGATGAGAGTTTTTAGATTTTGCATGAAAGCCAAAAAAAAAAAAAAAAAAAAAAAAAAAAAAAAATCAGAGCTACATCCCATAATAAGACTATAATCAGAAATTTTGGACAAAGAGATAAACTTAGAAAGCAGTAGATTATGCCAAAATGAGAAATGTAATTAGTTTCAGGTATCCAAGCAGAAAATAAACTAACACAAAATTCTAAAGGAAAAAAAAAAAAAACCTTTTAACCTAGAAATTGGCACCCAACTTACCAATGTTGTAGAAAAATAAAAATGAATTCTGGTTAAGTAAGTTCTTAAGGACTGTATTTCCCATGCACCCATTCTCAAGAAATAGAGGCTATTCTCCCATCAATAAATACAAAAGAAGCAAGATGTCGTTATTAGAAGAAACTTCCCAGCGTAGTAAGTGAAACATGGAGGCTGATTCTGCTGAAAACCATTGACTCCTTATTTGGACACTAAAGCTGACACAAGCATGCTCTCTTATGTTGAGTGCTGGCTTTGCTCTGAACCTAGGCATGTCAGTCTCTAAGAAGTTCCAGGTTACCTCTGTGCTTCCACTTGGAGGATGATGGTACAAAGATAAGTCATAGTCCCAGATCTGTGAAGCAACTTGGATGCCAGGAACTGCAGACCTCCAGGGAGAAAGGACATTATCTATGGTGTGGCAGAGTCCCAGAACCAGACTGATCTGCTCTAGGGGACGATAGCAATAGAAACTCAGAGAATTATCGATCCAATAATGCCATGACCAGAACTGCTTAATTATGCATGCCACTTGTCCCTTGCCTTAAATCTTCCTCCGATTAAACCCAAAGCTCCTGTCAGCATCCTCAAAATGGTCTTGGGCCCTGAACCCATGTATTTGTTTCTCTCTTAATGTGATTGCATTGAATACATCTCTCCTTTTTGCTTCCTAGCATTGCTAATCTTTTAAGCGGTGTACTGAGGAGAGCTGCTGAGGCCCCTGAGTTTTCTCTAAACCTCTGACTGTCTAAGGAGTATAAGTTGTTAGACAAGTACTCTGCAGTGCCTCTAAAAAGCAGTCAATGCAGATGAACAAAATTGACACCTCCACATGAATGACCCATTACCACAAAGCTAATGAGAATGACCTCTGGGACAGTGGTACCAAAGGCTGTTAGAAAGCAGGTGAAACATTAGCAGATTTAAGTGGCAACAATGTAATAATAAAAAGATATGTCTATTATTAATGTCAAGAAAAATAAAAAACACAAGTTTCAGTAAATTTTAAAAATGCTCATCTATCTTATTTTTACTTTCATAACAGCAAACTTAGATAGAAACAAAAACTCTCTAAACAACTTTTTATAAATAATAAGAATAGAAAGCTAAATTCTCAGCCATAACAAAAGGAGTCAGCGCATACTATCTAAAGTGAAGTAACAAAATATAAAATTACTATAAATCCCTATTATTTCTAAATATGGTGATATATAAGGAAGAAATCTTTAAATCTGTCACATGGGATGTCTTCTGAGGGAGAGGGCTGGAAAAGACTATGCCAGAAAATTTTATGCTTTGTTACATATTATTTTTGCTCTGTTTGATGTATAGATTATACACATTAACATTTCTTTTTATAATAACCCTCACTGACCAAGTGTGTGGAAACTTTCCACCGGGGTAAAGTTGGAACAAGCCTCAGTTCCTAAACCTGTAGAGTTCATATTATGGAACAAAGAGAGAAAACTTGGATGAACATATTACACGCCATTCTTTGGAAATTCTAGATGTATGGCAAGAATGTGTAAGACACCCATGCAAATCATTAAATTTAGTTTTCAAAATTCATGTGACCCACACTTTAGTAGACTTCCTACAGAGAGGCACCGATTCACAGGTGTGCCCCATCAATGCTAAGGGGGCCCCATCAATGCTAATGGCTGGCATGATTGAGACTCAGAAGGATAAACTAAACTATCTTCCCTGCCAGGAGACACAGTGTAGTTTGTAGGCTGTGGGCTGCAGTCAAGAAAAGCTAGGAAGCTGGAACCTGTCACTGCCACCACGGAAGACCTGTGTGCTGCAAGATGTTTTTGTCATGTAGACTACTCCTTTAAAAACTGAATTGTAATTATCTATCTAAATGTGTTTCTTCTTTAAGCAAACTTCTTAAAATATCTGTGCGAATGCAATCAAAAGGAGCCTCAGTGTTCTTTGCCCTTGTAATTCTCCAGATGCTACCATACTTAGCTGTGATGTTAATATATTCCTAATAATTCATATCTTAGATATTTTATTTTGTATAGCTGTAATTTGAGCCTGCTACAGTTTTCTTCCTACAGCTTAAAGGATGACAGCTGGTCATGAAGGCAAATGTTTAAGTTTTGTATTCATTTTGCCTTCCCTTTACTGACGAAGCACCTACAGTGTGGCTCATATAGCCCGACACTGTATTGTAAAGTGAAATGTGATGACCGACACCATAAATATTTGATATTCTCTTCACTCCTGTTCACTGTGTGCTTTCTACTCTGGCATCAGATGACCATTTTGAAAACTGTGGGATGAGATGTCATATTTGCTAAGAAACTTAGAATATTTTAATGTTCTTTTGAGTCCAGCTGCCTGTCTATGAAACACTATTTAAATCACAGAAGCTTCCTAAATCCTCACCATCAAGGCCAAATGCTATTTTCAGACTTAAATTCCCCATGAACTTATTTTGAGAGAGAAAATGAATTGAAGTCTTCCATTAAACTAGTATGATTCCCAGGTGTGTTTCAAATTAATTACAGTCATGTCAGGACAGGTCTGTTGAAATATTCTGTGTTTCTTCCAACATATTTCCAAATCCAGGAAAATTCACATCGCAGGGTTCTTCTCAGAAACAGGCAGGTTTTTTTTTTTTTAATTTAAATTTGAAACAAGCTTGTTTTACATGTCAATCCCAGTTCCCTCTCTCCCCCATCCTTCTTTGCCCCCAACTCCCTACCCCATCCCCTTTCTGCTCCCCAGGGAGGGTGAGGCCTTCCATGGGGGATCTCCAAAGTCTGTCACATCATTTGGAGCAGGGCCTTGGCCCTCTCCCATGTGTCTAGGCTGAGAGAGCATCCCTCTATGTGGAATGGGCTCCCAAAATCCATTCGTATACTAGGGATAAATACTGGCCCACTACCAGAGGCCCCATAGACTGCCCAGTCCTCCTAACTGACACCCACATTCAGGGGGTCTGGGTCAGTCCTATGCTGGTTTCCCAGCTATCAGTCTGGGGTCCATGAACTCCACCTTGTTCAGGTCAGCTGTTTCTGTGGGTTTCTCCAGCCTGATCTTGACCTCTTTGCTTATTACTCCTCCTTCTCTGCAACTGGATTTCAGGAGTTCCGATAAGTGTTTAGCTGTGGGTGTTTGTTTCTGTTTCCATCAGCTACTAGATGAAGGCTCGAGGATGGCATATAAGGTAATCATCAATTTCATTATCGGAGAAGGGTATTTAAGGTAGCCTCTCCACTATTGCTTAGATTGTTAGTTGGGGTCATCCTTGTAGATCTCTAGACATTTCCCTAGTGCCAGATTTCTCTTTAAACCTATAATGGTTCCCTCTATTAAGGTATCTCTTTTCTTGCTCTCCTCTATTCTTTCCCTGACTCAATCTTCCTGCTCCCTCATGTCCTCCTCTCCCCTCCTCTTCTCCCCTTCTCTTTCTCCTGACTCCCTCTCCCCTCCCCCCATGCTCCCAATTTGCTCAAGAGATATTGTCCCTTTCCCCTTTTGGGGGGAACCATGCATGTCTCTCTTAGGGTTCTCCTTGTTTCCTAGCTTCTCTGGCGGTGTAAATTGTAGGCTGGTAACAGTTTTCTCTATATCTAAAATCCATATATGAGTGAGTACATACCATGTTCCCATTTTTGTGACTGGGTTACCTCACTCAGAATGTTTTCTTCCAGTTGCATCCGTTTGCCTGCTAATTTCAAGAGTCCACTTTTTAAAATTCTGCTGAGTAGTACTGCATTGTGTAAATGTACCACATTTTCTCTATCCATTCTTCAGTTGAGGGGCATCTAGGCTGTAGGCCTAGATGGTGGGTTTAACTGTGTCTGAAGCCACCGGTCTGAAGCTCGCCTGTATGTATACACTGTAGAGAAGAGATGCAACGCAATGATCAGGGGACTCCCCAGCTCTCTGAAGCTCAGATGAGCTAGCTCTCCTGTAGCAATGCAGTATGCAAGGAGTGAGAGCCACAGCTCTTCTGCTCTTCCAGGCCGGTCCTTTCTTACTGCTTTTTACCCCTGGAATACCCAGCTCTAGTTTAAGACTTTAATGTTAAATACACCGAATTTATTGCATTTTTATACTCGTTCACTAAAATAAGTTTTAAAGGTTAAACACTCACATTCCCCACACCTTAATATGTCAGAGTTAATGTCAAATATTCTCCCCCTTTAGCCTGATTTGCACAGCTTGTGTGTAAGTGCAGATATCCTAGCACAAAGGGGAAAGCAACTATACGATTCTTATGTTTATAATCTCCCATACAACGTTCTCTTATTTTGAGGGATAAAATTCGTTGCAAAGCCAGGATAAAATCAGTTGCAAAATCTTAACATTACATTTTTGAAATTCTAGGCCTCCTTTTGATAGGACTGTGGCAATAATAATCTAATGGTGAGACCATGCCTCATAGTGCTGGTTTTAGACTATATCATGTCTAGCTAAAAGACCATTATGTTACTGTTCTGGAGTGTGAGAGCACAAGGTTTGTTTGATATTGATAAATTGTTCTGATTTTCTCCTCTGACCACCACAGAATGACTCCTTCAAGAAAAATTAAGGTAGGAGAGGTGGTGCAGTGATTAAAGGCACCTGCCATTCCAAGCCCAACAATCTGAATTTGATGCACAGATCCCATGTAAAGATAGGAGGAGAGAACTGACTCTACAGAGTTGCCATGTGACTGCTACACAGACTCTAATACACTCCTACACACACACACACCAATAATTAATAAATAGCCTTTAAGAAGAGTAAGGAATTGGCAGCTTCCGATAATAATTTGCCTAATTACAATGCCTAATTTGCCTCAATTTGTTCTATTGACACTATTATGTCATCCCATATTTACTACTAATTGGGTGACTTCTCTATAGAGAAATGAGCCTTAAGTCAAGACTCCTGCCCCTGGGATTTTCCCACTCATGGCCCAAATCCCTCAGTTCTGCTCAGAGGAGCCCAGGCGGGTGATCTCTGTTGCCCTTACCTCTTCCCTGCACTGAATCCCATTAGCATCCTGGATGCCTTGTCCTGCTCTTCAGTATGAAGGGTTCACCTTCCATCTGACTCCACGGAAGCTTCCTGTTGGGAAGAGCAATGGGAAGTTGCTGTGCAAGTTCTACCTTGTATGGTATATTTTCCAGATTGTCTCCGAACTCAGAACTTTCTTCTGGTCATTTGCTTTTACAGGGAACAAGTTCAGACACTGACTGATTCTTTGGCACATAATTTACACCTCCCAAAATAGCTGTCAGCTTTATTTAATATGTTATGCTCAGACAATTTGGCTTAAATACTCATTTTTTATTTATTAATATTTTGTGGCCAAGTATATGATTTCACACTAATATCAACTCATTGTCCAATTTTGTCTTAGAGTAGGTTCTCAACGTTATTGTAATTGTTTAAGAGGAAAAAGAGACTTAAAAATAAGATGATGTTTGAAATATGTATTATATATATATATATATGTATTAGCAAACATATATATGTATATATATGTTTGCTAATACAGGAAAGTATTCCACGTCTGTTTGACATTGCTTTCAGAAGAGGCAATATCAATGAATATGACAGACTTCCTACACATGAGCTTATTTTTCCCATGTAATCTGCTGTGTATTCATGGCCCAGATCTGACGTAGCAGTCCCCTAGTACCTTTTCCTTTCCTGTCTGCCATGCTGCCTGCTGTTCTCAGCTCAGAAGCTGCAGCCACCTTTTCCTCTGAAGTCTTTCTGGCAGAGAGAAGAAACAGAAGGACCAATGACAAAAGCAGTCAGTGCCTTGAAAGGAAGAAACAGAGGAGTTTAATGAGCCCCGCCTAATGGCTGTCCACAGCCAATTTCTTACTGACAACGGGGATGGTGTTCTAAATGGCCGGTAAAGGTAAGATAGATTAGTAATGCAGATTTATTTTAAGCATTCAAATTAGCACCCGCCACACACACCAACAGATCAAGGCTGTATTAGTAAGCAGGCAGGTCAATCTAATATTATAAAAGCAACAAAGCCTAACTTCAGGAGCAATTGAGCCATGCTTTAATACATGAACTGGAAGTATGCAATGTAAGACCATGTGTTAAAATTTAATAGCTGTTATTTTAAAAACCATACAATCAAATCATCCTGTCATGTTTTACTGGTAAAAAGGATTAAATAAGAAAAGGAAATAAAAACATTTAAGTCATTTTATTTTAATATTTTAATATAATTGATCATATAATTATAACACAGAAAAAAATCTTTTGTGGAGAGAAAAAAATGAGAACAAGAACAGCCAGTTGTTACAATAACTCTTCCCACCAGCCTGGTTCCACAACCTCATCAGCCCCAAATGAACACTCAGGGACTTATATTAATCTTAATACTGTTGGCTGATGACTAGGGCTTCTTATTGGTTAGCTCTTTCTTAATTATTAACCCATAACTATTAATCTAAGTATTTCTACATGGTCTTTTCTTACCAGAGAAAACCTCACTCTCCTCCTCCTCTCTTCCTGGGAATCACATGACAACTGCTACTCTGCCTACACTTCCCAGAATCCTCCTTGTCTCATAGTCCCAACCAATCATTCTGTCTCATTGGCTGAACAGTGCTTCATTCATTAACCAATAAGAGAGACATATTTACAGAATAGCATTCCCCATCATCCAATGTTTTGTAAAAAATGTCTAACGATCTAAATTTTAAATTGCATATCCATAGTAAAGACTTAGTGTTCTGACAAGTGAATATGTTTCTGACATGATAAACTCCCTGCAGAGTAAGAGAAATTCATTCATTCATTAGATTCATTAATTAAAATTATTTTGGTAGACTGGGGAGATGGCTTAGTGGTTAATAGTACCCAATGTTCTTGCAGAGGACCACAGTGTGGTTCCCAGCATCTATATCAGGCAGCTTACTCATGCTTATAAATTCAGCTCCAGGGACTTTAACACTTCTAGCCTCTGCACACACACACACACACACACACACACACACACACACACACACCCCTCAATACCACTACTACTAACATAATAAATATAAAATGCATTTTTAAACATCATATTTTATGAGTTGAATAGTTGACACAATGAAATGCTTGCCTCAGAAACACAAGGCCCTGAGTTCAATACCCAGAATCCATGTGAAAACTCTGACCAGAGTGGTGTGCACTTGCAATGATAGTGCCGGAAAGGCAGACCATATGAGATTACTCAAGCTTTCCTGAGAAAGAGTTTATTGGGGCATTAGTGGCATTCGTCCATTTTGGTGATTGCTTTTATACTACGATAGTGCTGAGTAGCTGAAATAGAGGCCACAGGTCCTCGGTCTAAAATGATCTCTTTTACCAAAAAAGAAAAAGTGCCAGTGCATTTTTAGAGTGCAATAATAATAGTTTCTTCAAATTTAAAAGTCTCTATTATTTACCTCATGTAATTATTAGTGAATATTTGACTACTATTTAAACATTTCCCAAAGAATTACATTGGAAAGAAAATATTTTCTCAAAACCTCTTTAATAGAGTTGGGACGGTAGTTACTTGTGAGTTTGAATATTGGACAGCAAACAGAAGTGAGGCTTTCAGAGTAAGGGGGTGTTTTCTGTACTTTGATGTAGATGTTGGCTAGGATGCTTGCACTGTAAAAATTTACCTGTGTGTGTGTGTGTGTGTGTGTGTGTGTGTGTGTGTGTGCTCTTTAGAGCATTATGATATGTTGCAAAAAAAAAAGCCCACTACAAAAATCTAAAACATGAAATGCTTGAATAAATTTAATATATCTCACGGTATTTTGGTCTGTTAATATTCTGATGGTCTAAACAAAATTGGCTACACAAATGTTTAAATGATCCATTTGTGAGCAGGACACATGCATCGATTCCAAACCCTGGTGAGAAGTTATCTATCAGTAGTTGCAGTCAGGTGCCCGTCTACCCCAGCTTGTTAGCTGCATCCATTTTAGCTGTCCTGGGTGCAGCTAAAAGAAACCAAGCAAGAACCTCCTCCCCTACTTCTTCACTGTCCCTGTTCCTTCTCCTTGCTCCCTTCCTTGCTGGCTCCCATTCTCAATGGGGACTTGTTTTAACCACTGCAACTTCTTGATTCCAACTTTTTTGTATTTTCTCAGTTTTGGATAACCCAGCTCCCCCTAGCCATAGACTGCATGTAAAGAGCAATGTTATGGCTACAAGCTTGATCACTAGGCAGCTAGACAAGCCTCTGATGTCCAGGCCAGGATGGGTTCAGAATGAGAAAAACAGATTCAATGCAAACAGAAAGAAGGCCAGGCTTGGGCGCTCAGCATCGGCATTAGGATGGGAATTTGCTATTCAGCAGCTCACTCACTTAGTGAGTCTTTGAAAAGACAAAGAGGTCATACTCACAGTCTAAGAAGTCTGATGTAACAAGGCCCACAGAGTGTTGGAAAGTAAAGAACTCCAGTCAGTGACTGGGGTTAGTAAGCAGAATCATTGCAGATGTGGACACAGAAAATGAAGCTGGGTCTTGATTCCACTTGGAACAATCCGCATTATATTAAATGTGAAGTCACTTTCTAGAGAGGCTGGCCTGAAGAAGATGAGCATAATTGGAACCACCTGAATGATGAGTGAACAATTAGGAAATGAACATACACTGTGGCCTCCCAGCATGCCAGATACAGGTTTGTGCCCCCAAAACAAATAGTGGTATTTGTATCCTACCATGAAATGTTATATCCTATAGGGAACTCACATGTTATCTAGTCTTTTACTTAATATTGACTCCTGCTATAAGCCAGGAGTCATAGACACTCATGAGTAAACAATTTGAAACAACCTCACTTCATCCACAAATGGGATCTTTCACTTATTTGGATGGACTACAGGCACTTATTCAAATATAACTAACACTTGCTACTCTACTTTATTTGTTCTTAAATCAGGTTCCCAAGACCATGCATATATATGCTCTGTTCTTCAGTTGCTGTTTGTACTTGAAAGTGTGAAAAGACCTTGCTTTATTCTCAAGTGCTTCCTCTCAGCTCTCTCTTAGATGACTTTGACCTTCTATTAATCTGAATTTTTTGAAAAAAAAAAAGTCTCTAATGAAAAGAAACTGTTTCCCCTGAATAAGATATTTTCCAACTTAAGCTAGTCTTTTAAATCTGCATTTTTTTCAAATGACAACTGTCAATGTTTATTAAACTTGAAGAAGTCAGGAATTGCAAGCTAAAAGACTTTATATATCATTGTGTGGTGGCTTCCAGAATATTCTTCTACACCTGAACCAAATGGTTTAAATGAAAAATTTCATCATGGAGTTATAGGAATGAAAAGCTATTTGGTACTGGATTGGATTTTTGATGAGTTAGTTATCTTCCACGTATGTGTTATAAATTATTTTTCTGTCAGGAAATGTAAAATTTTAAATAATATCCTACTATGAGTGAAGCAGTGGTTATGGGTGTAAGCGTGAGGTGTGGGTACAATCATACTGGAAAAAGGGGAAGTATGCCCAAACTGTACTGTTCACTCTTGCAAAGACTTCAGTCTCTGAAGCATTGAATGAAGTCAATGCAAAACCTGAAGAAAACTTCTTCCTAAAGCACTATTTTATATCTTAAAACCCATGGAAAGGATATAAGTCAGTCTGAAGCATGTTTCTCCTACTCCATGCAATAGATTAAACACTCAAATACTTGTTATGCCTACAAATCTGATATTTTATGTTCTGATAAATTTCACTAACGCGTTTATCAAAGCATTTAAAACAATACCTTTTTATTGATTTGGTGCTGTCTCCCTGCAGTGCCCAGGTGGGCCTCAAACTCTCCAGCTCAATCAATCCTTGGTTTCAGTCTCCTGACTACCTGTGACCACAGGTACTTACTTGCTTGCTTCCATCCAGCTGTAGCACGATAACTAAAAGACTCAAAGACTAATATTGGGGTTCAAACTTCAAGGTGAAGATCAGAAAAGCAAAGCCACTAGCTCTTACCTCCACCACAGCTCAGACCAAAGGGGCGATCCTCAGACTGCTCCCGACTTCACTGCTCCTCAGATTCATTCAGACTGCCATGCTTTCCTCAAAATGATTAGAGACTCACTCGCAGACTGAATGCCAGCTCTGAGACCCTGCTCCTGTCTTATATACCTCCCTAATGCTGGGATTAAAGGAGCACGATCCCAGCTTCTGAGGTCACCTTTGTGTGAGCTCTTTCTTTTAGGACTGGGTCCATGTCCTGTAGTCATTGTGGCCTTAAACTAACAGAGACCCATCTACCCCTCAATCCGGAGTCCTAGGATTAAAGGTGTGCACCACCACTGCTAGGCTTCTCTAGCTTGTGGCTGACTTTGCTTTATGAATCCTCGGGCAATCTTTAATAAATCATAAATATTGTTGCCAGCCAGTTTCCTTTGGAATTGAACAGTAAGACTTCCGTGAGGTCTAAAGTGGTTGTGGTTGTACAGCTGTGGCTAGCCAGGAACCCACAGAGCTCTGCCTGCCCCAGCCGAGGTCTAGGTTTAAAGAATATACCTTCCAATATGTGAGTGTGCCAAAATATTACCCTGTGTTCAGTATCAAGCATAAATTTACGGTGCGACAGGGTGCGACAGGTCAAAGTTTACTCCATCTTGTCTCAGTCGGAGCCATCTTTAATTGAACCTGAAACTACCCTCCCCCTTTTCTACCCTTGCTGTGAAAAGTTCCATGGGAACTTTTCCCTGACCTTTTTCTAGAAAATTGAGGTCGAGACGCCCAGCTAACTGCAGCTTTTACTCCTGTTAAACTCCTTTGCTTGTTCTGCTTCTGCATGCAAATGCCGACCAGGACATGGGTTTTGCCTTTTAAAGCTCCACGTGGAAAGCAGTCCTGGCTGCTCAGTGAAAACTCTTTATCTCCAGGCCTTAGCTGCCCAGCTAAGTAAAGACTCTCAAGTTCACACTTTTTCCCTGTGGGTGGTCTTTGGGTCTTTGCAATAATGACATGAGGGTCCCCCCCCATACTAAGCATGTGAATTTTACACCAAACCAGGGAGGGATTTGAACCATTTCCATGGAGCAACTTCCTCGGTTTTATGCAATTATTTGGAAGTTGAGAGAATAGGTGGCCCTTTAGGGTAGGTCTTCTCACTGCACCTAGTCAAGGTATTTCCTCACAGTATGCCCTGGGGCTAACCAAGTCTAAAACTTTCCTGGAAGATGTAAGTACTTGGGCCTGGAGGCTTATTTCATGGATGATTCTAGATCCTATCAGGTTCACAAGTAGATACCCTGTGTTTTCTCTGAATTTGGAGCACGTGTGCGTGCGTGCATGAAAACTAGCAAAGAAGGGAGCTGTAGTACATCAAAACACAGAAAACTGGCTGAGGCTGTTCTATTAGCTTATTCCTGACCTTCTTTTTTCATTCAATACAGGACTACAGCTGATTGGATTGGACCCACCCACATTCAATGTGGATTTTCTCCCTTTCAGTTAATCCTGCTTTAAAATGCCCTCAAAGACCTTCTTCTCTTTGTGTGTTTCCCCGGGTGATCCTAAATGCAATCAAGGCGGCCATGAAGATTAATCATCATACCCCTAAACTGTTATTTTTTTTAATAATGATTTAAAGCCAGGAAGTAAAGTGCAATTTGTATTGCATCATCATTCAAGCTATCACAAATAACTATCTCTGAGCATCCGGGAACTTCTAAAAGATGCTAAACTGAGACACAAAACATATTCAGTCAGACTGACATGAGCTCTCAATGAATCAGCAAAGACAGGTAGCATGTTTCAGTAACCACTTAGCTGCTGAACACACGTGCTCAATGGTACAGACACTGTTTAAACCACTGCAAATAAAGCAAGCTTCTCGGAGTCCCTAGCTCTTCTAGCTAGTCAAAGCCATAAGACAGAATGTATTTCAGAGTTAAGTGGTTTTTCTGTTCAGACATATGATCAATTAATCAATGTCAAAGATTAACCAACAAAGAGCAGAAAGAGGAGAGAGGAAGGAACATTTCACCTAAAGGATAATTCAGATTATTGTCTTTTTTTTTTTTTTTTTTTTTTTTTAACCTTTGCTTCCCAGGAATGAAGCTTCAGGAAAAACATTCTGCTTTTTACTTCAAAGTCTACCACAAAAGACAAAAGCATAGAAAACTATGTTTGATATGCACCTCATGACAACATAAACTTTCTTATATGTAAAAGATGAAATACCTAAGTATTCTGTGGAAACCAACCATATGAAGATATCTATACTCATTGCTCCAACCTGTCTAAAACAGTCATGAGTATTCTAAGAGCAGTCACACAGAGTATAAACGTTTGCATGAATTCCAATGGCACGGCATAAACATTTCACACCAGCGACATAGAAAAAGAAACAACAACATGTACTTCTTGTGCTAATTGCCTGAATGGACTGCAGTAGAAAAATGTACCTGTAGGGTCAGGCTTAATAGGCAATCTACTAAGGCAACAGTTCATTTTTACTAGTACTTATTAAGCCCCTACCTTACACTGTATATTAACAATAAAACACAAGATAACTTAGTCTCTCTCTACTAGGAATTTATTATTCTAATCTTCTAATTGGATAGCCAACCATTCAGTATAAAATAGGTCATTGAGGAAAGCGTTCTCACAGGGGCCAATCCAAGTATCTTCTCAGTAGATTCGTGGTAACTCCGATTCGCTGGTGGGCACATGATTGGGTGGATTGGTTGTATGTATCCGTGTGTCTTGAGACTGATGCTGAGTTCTATTCTTTAAGCCGTAGCATTTCATACTACTCACACACATCTACTACCACTTTTATAAAGGCGTTAAAAAATAGCTAGAGATTGGAAGCAGGGGATACATGAATTTCTTGTACTATCTTTGAAGATCTTGTAATATCCAACAAAACTATTCTAAAAGTCTTGAAAATTTATCTAAAAGAAAAGTGAATGTTGGAAAATAAGCTTTCATTGAAGATATTTTCAAAATGTTTTGACAGAATAATTAATCAGTGATCTAAATATTTGAGGACATTTAAAAGCAACATCAAATGCTAATATCTTCTGTGGTAGATATTTTCCTCAGACCAAAATAGAAATGAAATTTTTTTTGGATAATTCTTCTCTATTCCTTTTCAATATGCCTTTAAATTATAAGAACAGAAACTATCTTCAAGGAGCTTGTCCATTATCTGCCACACTTCCAACAGAATTGTAAAAGCATGGCTTAGATGGTCCTCTCAGCACACTGTAGCATTTGAGAATAATTAACATTCTAGCCCTATATTTTTTTTTATTGTGATAACAAAAATAGACCCGTGTGTTTTCAAATGCTCCTTGAAAGGAGACACCATCTGGTGCGACTGTCTGGCCCAATCCCAGTCTGCACAAAGGGAACAAAGGTCCAGAGAGTTTAAGTGGCTGGAGGGAAATCACAAAGCTAATAGAACTCAAGCCAGCATGTTGGGAGGCACTCGTCAGAGAAGACTGCTTGCACATGGGTTTAAGCCAATAGAAAGTCTTTTTTAGACGGCCAGCAACTACACTGGGTGTTCCAAACCCAGTACAGAACTAAGCCTCTCCCAGGGTGAGTTTTTCAGTACAATATACAATGTTCTGGGTTGACACACGTCAGTTAACAGGAGCAGTTAGCCAGAAGTGGAGCTACAGAAGTTAAAAACAAGATTAATAAGTTTAGAGACTTTCCCAGAACTATATGGACTTTGATGGATTAGGCCTTGGTTTTAGTTTCAGCAAGTGGTCCTGTCTACATGCTGAGTTTTACTGTCTTAATGGTACTTCTGTCATAGTCAGTTGCTCTCAACTCTGAAAGAGAACTCTATTTGCCTGTAGTGAGGAGGCAAGCTGGGTCAAAGTGGGAACTGTTAGAATGACCAGCCATTACAGAAAGAGGGTTAAGAAAATGTAGGGCCCAGGAAAGGTCTAAAAAGACAAGAAAAAAGGAAACACAAGCTTGAAGACTCTGAAAGGGGGCTTCCATAGGGATTCTGCATCACACTGAGGCAGAAAAAGCTTTTAGAAAATGCAGCGATCTCGCACTCATGAAAAGAACACAGCATCAAGACAAGTAAGTAACCAGGAAGATATGAAGAACTGAGAATAACCCGCCTGCTGTGTTTTATGGATGATGTTCACACTACTTACATGTCTTGGTCTACTCAGGCCAAAGTAACAAATGAGCATCAGCCTGGCAGTTCTTTATAACAGAAAGGCATACCTCATATTTATGAAAGCTGGAAAGCCCAAGGCCAAAGGGCCAGCAAATCCCATCTGACCAGCATCCATCATCTGTCCATAGGATGCTGGTCTTCTTAGTGTGTTCTCACAAAGAGGCTCTCTTGGGACTGTGAGAGCCCAGGTTCCAACCAAGCACATTCTCCTCTTCCTAGTGTCTTCACCACCAGGGTACCACACACTAGAGACTAAGTTTAAACATAGGAAGCTTGGGGTATTATTCTTCTATTGTAGTATCACACCTGCTCAACTCAAAATAATTTCCTTAAAAACATTTAAAACCTTAGAAAACTTAAAATAAGCCCAATTAATGATGGTCTTAGGTAGATAGGTAATGGGAAATTTATAATAGGATGTGTAACTTCCAATAATTTATGAATCAAAAATTAATCATATGCTAAGACATAAGTCTTCCATAACGTCAGAATAGGAATAATAAATGAAGTAGAAAAACATAAAGATAATGGTTTGAATAGAAAGGTTACCTTTGTGGAAAATTAAGAGCATGTTCTAAATAATAATTGAATTAGAGAAAGATAAGTTTCCAAATGAATATTTTGGAAAATATTCAAATTAATAGTTCTACTAAAATGTGTGTAAGATGTGACAAAACTATGCTAGGCAAATGCATATTCTTATATTTAAACTACTTGATAGAGAAAATAAATAAAAATAACAAACACTTTAAAAAGTAAAACAAAATGTTAGAACAACAAAATAATACAAATAAAACTGTAAATTGTAAAGAAATACGGCTTTATTAACAAGTGCAGCTTTAAATTTTTTCTTTCAAAGGATATCAGCTCTTCTTTTTATGATGGTTTAGGAATTAGTAGGAGGAAATACAGACGTATGCAGATTTTGCTAAAGCTACCTTTGTCATACATTGTTCACCGAGTACTCGATGTGAAAGCTGAGTGGTCCTGAAGTAACTGACTCTTAGAGGTTCATCCTCCCTAGCAAGCTCCATGTACCTGTAGCCTGGACTTGTTTTCATCCTATTTAGTTTTTGTCTCATGAACACTGCCCATAAGCAATTAGTGATTCATCCAGTGCTTATTAAATTTGAAATCCAAGAGTCTGCTTCTTAGTTAGCACAAACAAGTAAATCTATTTATTGATCTGGTTATCCAGGACGCAGCTAGGCTCCAAATCCTGCAGTGATCACACATAGCTACTACACTGTGGCTCTCTGCTGCCCCCTCTTGGTTCTGGTCAGTATATTTTTTTCAGACATTGGGACATGCTTTAAAGGCTGTGTCTTAGCTTTTAGTAGGGTAATAAAACGGCCAAGTACTTGAGTGCTCCTAATCCTCACATACAGATAAGTGAAATTGTCCCACTGTAAAAGCAGCATGTATCTTTTTACTATGTTGTTTCAGAAATCAACTCTATTCAGTTCAGTATTTTCTAGATGAACTTTGGTTTCCTAAAGAGAAACGGTTTGACTTACTGAGCTCTCCCAGTTCAGTGGCGTGTGGCATTTCTGATTCAGAAACAATTGTGAGGTACTATAAAACTGAAGTGGACATGTTCAGAGGGCACCTACCGGGACTCTGTCCTGAGCTACTGGATCCATCTTCAAGAAAGGACCGAAGGGCCCCAGTGACGTGAGTGTTGTCTACAGAAAGACTTCAGATAGCCATTTCTCAGCAAGCACGAACCTTCTAGAAACCTTCATCTGTAATGACTCAGTGCCAGTGTGTGAGGGCCTGGCCATTTGGTCCACAGAGGCAACTCTCAAGGATGCTTTATTATTTCAGGCGGTCGGGTGAGGATGCAGCCCTGATGCCTTTCCCTGTACCATCTGCTTCCTTCCTCTCCCTGCATTGGGCATCCATCCAAAGGCTCTCTTCTACCAACATCCTCATACTAATTTTTACCTCACAGTCTTTTGGGAGCCCAACTTGTGGCAGCTGTGAGTGTAACCCTATAAAACTGCTCACAAGGTCACAGGGACAGCAGCAGAAAATAGTCCCTAAAACTATTTCATTTGGACTAAGAGTTATTAAGAACACTTCCTGCCCTGCCAGATGACCTAAGTTTGGATGCCAAGCACCTACAGCAGGTGGCTCGTAATCCCCTGTAACTCCAGCTCCAAGGGATCCAATCCCTTCTCCTGGCCTGAGGGACTCACAAAAATCTGTTATATACATTTACACAAAACACAAACATGTAGATAAAAAGCTCTTATTATTTTACTTAGCTGCTCCATTTATCACCTACATGTTATGTGGGCTGATAAATGCCCATCCTATCATGGTGACAGAAGACTCACACCAAAAGTTGACAAAAGTTGAAGAAAGACAATGTTTTGTAACCAGATAATACCAATAATCACCAATAATAGCGACAGCCATCAAAAGGCAAGATGTATGCCAGTTATCCAAACCTCAGACTCTAAACCAGTGCTTCTCACCCTTTTGAATGCTGCTGCCCTTTAGTAGATTCCTAATGCTGCGGTGACACCAACCATAAACTTATTTTTGTTGCTACTTCAGAACTATACTTTTGCTAAGGTTCTACATCATGAATAATATCTCTGTTTTCCAGTGGTCTAAGGTGAGCTCTGTGAAAGGGCCACGTGACCCTCTAAAGTGATCTCAGCTCACAAGGTGAGAATCACTGCTAAGGCTTGTGACTGCTTCCTGATATAGGACACAGCAGCAGCAATGTTCTACCCTCAGGCACTCTTCAGCTGCTATTGATTCCTATCTATCACTGTTGTGGATTACTTAGCTACGTAAAGATGTGTTGCATTTGCTTATGCCGCATTAGTTTAACTATGTAAAGATGTGTTCCTGTTTCATCTTACCTGCCCAAGACATCTGATTGGTCTAATA
This sequence comes from Phodopus roborovskii, assembly GCF_943737965.1. Taxonomy (NCBI): domain Eukaryota; kingdom Metazoa; phylum Chordata; class Mammalia; order Rodentia; family Cricetidae; genus Phodopus; species Phodopus roborovskii. The sequence goes on from NW_026125397.1 coordinate 14,483,407, forward strand.
AAAAGTAAAATTGCCCATAGCTAGGCAGAAGAGGGATGGGGAGGGCTGGTAGACAAAGTGAGAAGAGAAGGAGGAGAGAACGAGGGAGTCACCCGGGGCCAGCCAGCCAGGCAGCACCGGCCAGCTAGACTGAGTAGGACATGTAGAAAGAAAAGGTAAGAAGCCCTGAGGCAAAACACAGACAAAGACAGACAGGCTAAGTTATAAGACCTAGTAGACAAGCAAAAGATAAAGCTGAACGTTCATAACTAATAAGACATCTCTAAGTCATTAGACAACTAATAAGTCATGATTGAGAGCTGCTTGGTGGCTCAAAAGAGAAAGGCTGGTTGGTACATATCACCATGCTCAGGCCATAACCCTGAACATCTTCCCCAACACTGCTGATGTTTCTGCTGTTAAACCATCCTTACCAGACTCTGCTGTCTTCTATTTGCAACAGGGAAACATCTTAACCACTTTCCTGTGTTACTTGTTCTTTTTGTTTGTTGGTTTGCTATGTGTGCTTCCTGTTGCATACTAATGTCTATATCCCTGTTCCAAAGTATTGATACTTTTGTGATGCTGTATTATCCCAAGGATGTATTGTTTGTATTGCTGATCTATTCCTTGTTAACCCAAACTATTGCACTACATCACATGTGGTAGCACCTGCCTGTCATCCCAGCACACAGGAGGATGAGGCAGGAGGATCACTAATTTGAGATCAGCTAAGGATCCATGAAGGAGTGTTTCAATATTCTAGCCTAGATCCAAAAAAAAAGATACACAAAAAATACATGCAACTTTTCTATCCTGTTTTAAATGAGATGCTAGCTCTCTTTTCTTTCCTACTTATCATAATTGTCATCATTGATGTCGTCATTTTGGCAATGCTGAGGATCAAACTTAAGTCCTCAAGAAAACACCCAAAATCTCTACCTCTGAGCTGCAAGCAAATCTTTCTAATTCTGCTTTAAGAAACACTTATAGTGTGTAAACTATCACTTAGACCTCTTATGATCAATTGAATGAGTTAATTAATTTTCCACAATGTCTCATTTTATTATCGATAGAAACACAGATGACCTAGATGCCATATTTTGAGAAATCATATATTTTAAGAGTGTCTTCCAAATTCATGACTCATGAAATGGAGCATGTGTTTGTTTTATTTCAGGCAACAGAAAGTGTTGAATTCATATACATTTTGGAAACATTAGATTAGACAGTGCTAAGCAGGCTTATTCCTGGTAGTTTCTTTGTGCTATGAATTACTAATAGGACATTACCAATCCCATTGAGAAAGATCAATTTGAGACTGCCCTTACTCTTTTCTGTCTTTAATTCATATTTTATTTTTTAAGTTATATATCGTTTCAGCAGAAAAACAAAGATCCATGTTTATTGAGTCCCATATGACGCTTCAATACAGGTGTAAACTGTGTGATATTCAAATCAAAGCACATATATCTGTCTTCTCAAATATTTATCATTTTATGACAAAAAAGTCTAAAAGCATGCTCTTTTGTCTTTAAAAACATGCATAATATCAGGGGAGATGTTCTACTCAGTAAACTGCTGGCTGCACAAGCGAGAGAATTTAAGATCAGATCCCCGCCCCATGAAAATGCCAGCGTGGCAGAGATAGGAGGGTCCCTGAGGCTCACTGGAACGCCAACAAGTCAAAAGAAAGAGCTCCAAGTGTGGGAGAGTCCTCATCCTGAAGAATAAGGTGAAGAGGAGCTGAGCAACACCACTGTAGCCTCCACACACACGTCCGTGCACACAGCCACGCTTTTGTGTACCACACTCACAAATGCAGTCCCTTCTGGTTAATGTATTCTCACGCTTCTGTGCAACAACAGTGTATCAGAAATCTTTCCCCTACCTTAACTTTAAGTCAGTGATCAGGTTTCCCCAGTTCTCATGCCCTCCTATCCCCCAGTCCCTGGAGGCCACTGTTCCACTCTCAACTTCAGCAAGGTCGGTTTTCTCATATTCCATATATCATTGAGATCTGGAGGTATTGTCTTCCTCTTTCTGGATGATTTCACTGAACAGTATCACTCATTTCCACCCATCTGTGATAAGTGACAGTCCCCCCGAGGACTGTTCTTTTATGTCAGGATTCTCCTTTAACAAAGATAAACAATAAATACTATTTCACTTCCTGAAATAGTTCCTCAGAGAATATGTCATTCCCAAAGTAAATGAATTATTCTTTATAACTGTCTACATTTCAGGAATTGATGAGACCGATTGTTAGTTAAGATGTAAAGTGGGCCGTGCTTTCCAGAGAAGACACCACTTAAAAACATTAGGGTTGGAGATCCAACCCAGATACTCACACAAAAACAAGGCATCTCACTTCCATGCAGCCACACTCCCAGTCACATCCTTTGACAAATGCAGAATCCAATATGCACATTCATCTCATATGATTTACTTTGTGTTTACGGAGATTTCTTCACAGGAAACTTTAGATGCTGATCAGATAGTTTGACCTTTATATTTAATGGTTATGTTGTTTTGAAAATCATATCTAATGTTTCCTTCAGAAAGATCCCATATGAAATATGAATGATGTAATTAAATACATTAATTCCATCAACAGTTGCTAACTGCAACTTCAAGATTATTAGCTAGATGATGAAAGTATTAATGCTCTGTTGTACATATCTGTATGCATGTGTGGGTGTTCGTGTGTGTGTGTGTGTGTGGTGTCTGTGGTGTGTGTATATGTATGTGTGCATGGGGAGAGGTGTGGTGGCTGTGCCATATGTGCATGTGTAGTGTGTGTGTGTTTATCTAGCCCACAGGCAGACACATAAATGTATTCTATCTGGACTGTTGTAAAGCAGCAGAACACACAGTCCTAAAATGGCACAAAGCACATGGATTCTTCTGACCTGATAACAGCTGACAAGAAGGGGATACAAGAAAACCTTTCTACCCTACTGGGTTGTCGAAGGGAAGAGAGATCTGCAAAGATGCCCTATCTTATCCCCACCAGAAAGGACAAAATACGATTGTCAAAAGCACTTTAGATCCCAGCAGCCTACATACTGCGCTGGGTGCCTCTCCACAGCAAGCTTCATTACGAGCCCACAGCTAGCACTGGTTTATCATAGCTGAGCCTTCTCGTCGTTGCTGTCCCTAGCGACTGCACACCCCTCCCCCATCATGTTAATTCTTTTTTAAATTTACTATGACTTACTAAAGGTTATGACTCTAATCAGACCTTTGAATTGCCCACGTCTGGGTGTTCTTATGTGCAGTGAGAGCACTAATGAACTTCTTTGTTTTTCTCTTGCTGGTCAGCCTCTTGCCAGTTCAGTTTGTGAGGACATCAGCCAGAGCACCCATGGCATGAAGAAGGAATTTCCCTACCCCTTCACTGAACACCTCAGACTTTTCTTAAGCATTGGGGTATCTAGCAGATACCCTACATTATTTTTCTGTTTTCATCTGCATTAATTTGGACATGGCCAGGAGAAGTTCTATTTATAACTAAGGACTATATTTTCTCTTAGTTCTAATTAAGAAATTTGATATAAAGCCGTAGTTGTCTAGTTACTTTCAATTAATAGTCATCAAAGATTCTTTAAAATTCTTTGTGGGATCTGGAGAGATGGCTCAGTGGTTAAGGACAGTAGCTGCTCTTCGACTGGACCGGGGTTCAATTCCTGGCACCCACATGGCAGATCACAACTGTCTGTAACTCCAGATACATGCAGGCACAATGCCAGTGCACATGAAATAAAAATAAATAAAGTCTAACTTGTTTCTGGCTTTGGAATTGAGCATAAACATAAGATGAATTAGAGAATCACAAATGCTATATATTCATATACTTTATGCCTAGTTTCTTTTCAAACACAAGGAAGCTATGAATTAAAAAGCAATAACTTACTACAAATGTAATTATATCCGAGCTTTGATTTATTGAGATTCTCAATAAATTCACTTAATTTTGGAGTTTTGAAGCTACCTAATTCCAGCTACAATAATTTCTAATTTTTTCTTTTGAATTAATTACAGAATCCAGGAAAGTTTTAAGTATCAAACAAATATTTCTGTATTTTGTTTTTCATTTTCCAAACATCAGTATTTCATTTTGCTTGCATTATACGTTATTTATATTTGCATACATGTGGCTCATTGTGTAATTTCAAAAGCATGGAGGCACTTCCCCTTATAGCAACTCAAGTTGGGAGGTCAGTGTTTCCCTAATTCATAGACCTATTCAAGCTCTGTGGCATCTCAATAATGCCCTGTAAGACAACAGCAGTGTGGCTACTTATTATTGTTGGTACTGTAGGACCACGTGTTACACATAAGTATTTTGTCTCTTTTAATCTGGACACTTTCTTTTTCTTTTCTTGCCCAGTTTTTAAGATTTTGCCATTTAAGTTAGACCTTAATTTTTACAAATCCATTTACATTAATTATAAAAAATGATGGGTTTAATTATGATACTTTCATACATGTATATAGCACACTTTCGTCTCTCTCTCATCTCCTTGTTCTTCCCATGGGCAGTTTCTTGATCTGCTATAGACTACATCTTGTAAAAGCACACGAGCCTCTCTACTGTAGATTGTTCCTTATCTTGAGTTTCTCTGGTGTTTGATGATTCAATTCATATGGAATGATTTTTGCAAGAAAGCAAAACACAGAACAAGACAAAAGGAGGGCAGCAACACCAAAACCATAGGGTGTGTTCAGTATAATCGTATTTGGAGGCGTGGGAAGCCTTCTGGCCTCAGCAAAGGTAATGGTAGTCCTTTGCTCTCTGTGTAAGGAGGGTTTGCTCAAGTTTCCCACTGTGAAGCACTCCTGGTGCACTAAAGTAACTGTGGGCTTAATTAATTCCAGAACTAAACTAATGACATTTTCAGACTTGTTGAATTTGATTTTACAATATATGCATAGTAAGTTTCTTTAAAGTATGCCAAAAGTTACAGCTATATATGAAGTTCTACCCTATGTACAATAACACATTTTAATAATTTCATGTTTGTCTATAATTGGTATTGACAGATTTTAGAAAGAATGAAAGTGTTAAATGAACCTAACACTCTTTACACGTGCAGCTTGTACATTTAACACAAAAGTACATTTCCAGAAGAAAAACTGAGGTGGGAATCACAACCTATATAATCACTTTAAAAAAAGCAAAAGGAGAAAATAGAAAAAGAATCTACATTCTAATCATATGAATAAAAAAATACGTTTCTCAGGACCACTATTACTACATATTCAGGAAGATTTTTCTCACTGAGCTAGGTAAATTATATCCAAAAAGGAAAAAAACAGATTTGAAAATAGTATTTAAATCATTTCATCTTGCTTTAGTCATATTTGACATTAAAAATTACACTTACCTATACATATTTCTGCAATTTTCATAAAATCAGCCCTGAAGATCAGAACCTTGCACTTATGGCTGGCTGTAATAGCTATAGGTTAGCATTTTAATCCACCAAATGATCACTGATACACACCAACATAGGACAAGGTTTATTTATTTCCATGAATAGTTTTCTTTTCAAACGGTGGGTTAGCTTTTCACCGTTAAGTGACAAAACTGTACATTTTAAAAGTTAAAGCAAGGAACAGCGTCCTGTTAGTACGCACAGCTTCTAAGACAGCACGTGGAGTCAGCCTGCACACAGAACAATGCCACACCTTGTTGCTGTTGTCTGTGTTGTGGTTTTTTGTTTGTTTGTTTTTGTTTTTGTTTTGTGTTCTGAGGATTTCATGTAGCTAAGGACAGTGTTAGACTCACCTTCCTGCCTGTACCTCCCAGGGGCAAAGATTTCTGGTGTGTACAACAATGCCCAGCCAATAACCTAAGGCTTGAAATTGCTTGAATATTCCAGACAACTTTGAGTGTCTATCATATGTACTATGGGAATTATCTGTCCTATAACTTCCCAGAAGAAGGAACTCTGTGTGTATTTGTTTGTATGTATGTGTCTGTCTGTGTATGAACATTTATGTGTAGAGACAAGAGATTAACATAGGATGCCTTCCTTTGACTCCCCACCTGTCCCCAGACAGGGTTTCTCAGTGAAGTCAGGACTCCCTGGTTGGCTGATTCCCCAGCCATGGAGCTCTGGTCCAGCTCTCTGTTTTCCTCCACCATTCTCCCAACACGATAGTTACAGACACAGACTAACCTGCTTCGCCTTTATGAGGATTCTAATTCTGATCTCTACCAATCAAGCCATCTCCCCAGGCAGAGAAGGAAAGTTTTAAATAAATCAAGGACAGAGAGAAATCAATTGAGTCAACATGTAAAGTTGATTTTAGCATTATATAAAATCCCTGGTGAGAGGGAAAGGAAATGAGATATTTGTTATGCCTAAGTGTCCTGAACAGAATGTGTTATTCTCACCGGGTCTAGAGTTGATATGCGTTAAGCCACACAGTTATAGGCTACCTGTTTTTTCCCCCAGTCAATTCAAGTATGGGCTGGAAAATATACTTGCCCTTGTAGCTTCCTAAGCCATCAAAACTCCCAAGCGAGCAGTGTCCTCCCTAAGACATAAGTCTCTCTGGACTTCAGTGAAACTCTGCTTCCTGAATAGGATTTAAGGATAAGTAAGCCGCATAATCATTTGAATTAAATTTCATATTTATTTTTTTTTTGAGACAGGGCTTCATGTAGCCCAGGTTAGCCTCAAACTTGCAGACATCCGTGTGACTATCAAAACATTTTCAATTATAGGAAGTAAACAGGCCATTCCAATAACCCAAAAGCTAAGATGTCACTTGACAGCATCTGAGGCCTACGGCAGAATCTCTCCCCTCTCCCTCTAACCCAAGTAGCTGATTGTTCTCAACACAAATTTGAAAACGCCCAATTTACGACTTTCCACATTGGAATATTGTTTGAGAACACATGGATCCATGTTCCCCAGCTGTAGTCATGCATATTTGACTCAAAAGTAAACCATTCCATTCCCTCTGGGGTGAGAGTTGGGTTATGCATCAACAGCGTTAATATGTACACTAGCAGATAATGGGTCACGTAAGCGTTACTGAATGCAATGGAGAAGAAGAGCCACGTGTCTCCTTTCCTTGCTCTGGGAAAAAAAGTGTCTGCACCTACAATTTAAGTGTAAGACACAGGGACTGCCTTGAAAAATAAATTAAATATTCTTGTCGGAGTGGGGGGACATAGTTCAGTGGTAAAAATGCTTATCGAATATTCAGGAGGCACAAAAAAACACCCCCAACAAAAAACTTGTTGGCTTTTACAGTTGAAATGGAACAGCCTCTAGTAATATCTGCTCACTTAACTTGATATGCAAACTAAGCATTAGATTTTTTTTTTTTTTTTTGCTTTTGTATGTTTTAATCTACCAACATCTCAAATGGCTTGAAAAACTGCTGAAACTGTGATAGCCAGTGACCCCAACACAGCACTAAACTAGGGATTCCTCTTTTGTTGCAATTATAATCCTTGTTTCTAAGAGATTTTGAATGATTCATACCATCCACGTGTCTTTGAGGGAGACAGCAAGTTGATGTGTAGAAAGTTTATTCAGTTCTTTGGAGAAAACCTTATATTAAGTTAGCATAGACTCTTCATTAACAATCTGCAATGTTCCACGTGCAGGGCCACTTGAGGCTTAATCATTAGATTTTGTGAACAAGTATTGTTCACAATCAGCCATTGATCAACAACAAAACCACCTTGCCTCAGCCCTACAGAAATCTAGAGAAGTGGATCACAGCAAATCCGAGGCCAGCCTGAGCTACTGAATGCAACCCTGTCTCAAAATGTCAAAGACTAAATAAAGTGAACGAATAAATGCTTCTTTGGACTTTTAAAATTCAAAGATCACCCACATCAAGTTCTCAGAGTACAGCATCTCTTTTAAATTGAAGGCTACAGATTGAATGCCGCACATCAAATAATAATTTTATCAAACAAATCCATTTTTTAAAACGTGTATCATCTACTTTAAGTTCTACCTGTTAGAAGATGTGGTTTCCAGAGGAAATTTGGGCATCTATATAAATTAAGGTCCTTATCTGGAGCAGAACTACTAATGCAGAGATAAATACACATATATTCAACAGCCTATTTTTAAAAGAGCTATTCTACTGCTCTGTTCAGCTGCTCTACTTTCTCAAACAAAACACTGGCTTTATTTGTACAAAATTGCTCACAGTCATTGGTTGGCAGGAATAATACCTACACAAATCTCTCAAGCCTTAGAATGCTTGCATTTTATGAAGCCTATATTCTGCTTTTAAATGCAACAGAAAGATCAAGCTGTGAAAATGAAAACAATTATATTGTCACATGATAGGGACCTGCAGAAGACAGTATTATTGAAGGAGCATTGTAGAACTCTTAAAGAATCAAAATCAATCCATGTGCAGCTAAACAGGCTGTGGGCATAACTGGCTGTGAACATTTTTGGAGGACACAGATGCACCAAATTAATCTTTCTTTTTATTCCAAACTGAACTCTAAGTTAAAAGTCGCCTCAGAATTTAAGACACAAATGAAAATGTTTGCCTTTATTTTTATTTGTAATCGCATGATTGGGATCGTGGTTTGTATAGGAATGGCCCCCACAGACTTGTGTGTGAATGCTTGGTCCATAGGGAGTGCACTATGAGGAGTTGTGACCTTGTTGGAGAAAGCGTGTCACTGTGGAAGCAGGCTTTGGGGTCTCATGTGCTCAAGCTAAGCCTAGTGTGACACACAGTCCCCCGCTGCTGCTTGGGGATCAAGATGTAGAACTCTCAGCTCCTTCTCCAGCACCATGTCTGCCTGCACGCTGTCATATTTATTGCCATGGTGATAATGGACTACATCTCTGAAACTATAAGCAAGCAATTAAAAGTTTCCGTTATAAGAGCTGCTGTGGTCATGGTGTCTCTTCACAGCAGTAGAAACCATAAGACAATAGGTAAGGTGTTTCAATTAACTTATCACTTTTTCCCCAGCCGAATGAAAGTATCTCATGTTAAAAATAGTCGTTTTCCCTAAAGTCTACCTTCTCCATCTCTTTAGTCCCAACTTGTTAACTGATAGTTGCTCACAGTTATAAACCCAACACTGAGGACACTAAAGCAGTAAGTAGTGTTGATGGCAGTTCAAGGCTAGCTGAAGCTCTCTAATGAGTTCCAGGTCAGTCAGCCTGAGCTTTAGTACAGATTTCTTCTCAAAACAAACAATTAAAAAGGGCATACATTTTGATTATTTAATTCTGTAATTTAATGCTATGAACCTTAAAAAAAGTTTCACAGGTATTTCTAATATAAAGAAAACATTTCAATTAGCAACAATTTGTGACAACCCATATTTCTACTTCTTAAAATTAAATTCTAAAAAATGACACAGGTTCAAATTTTGTTCCCAGAACATTACTCGTTCTGTATATTCATGCACAATAAACGTTTTCAGGTGCTCTCCAATAGACAATCCAGGGTTATTGTTTTCAGTTTGTTGTTTATTTCATGACTATGTGGCACATTTATTATCCTTGCTGAGGAAGAAGAATATTTTAGAATACTTTGACTTGTGCTTCACAATCCAGTTGACTATTGTTTTATATAAGGCTTTCTGTTTTCTGGAAATCAGGGGGTGGAGTAGGAGGCAGAAAAGAAATCCAGAGTTTTCTCAATAGATGCCAGAGATAGCTTTTCTCTAACATCACTAAGTACTATAGAGCTTAGCAATAGGTGATAAGGTATCTTAGTTATGGTTTCTATTGCTGTGGTGAAACTCCATGACCAAAAGCAACTTGGGGAAGAAAGGGTTTATTTCCCTTACATATATCCTCAACATTGAAAGCAATCAGAGCAGGAGCTTGGAGATAAACGCTGGTGCAGAGACTACAGAGGAGGGCTGCTTCCTGGATTGTTCTCCACGGCTTTCTCAGCCTGCTTTCTTAGAGTACCTAATACCACCAGCTAGGGGATAATGCCACACTGCAGTAGGCTGGCCAATCCCACATTAATCACTAATTAAGAAAATGCTTTACAGGCTTGCCCACAGCTAGATCTTATATGGTGATATTTCCTCAATTGAGCTTCTCTCCTCTTAGGTACTCTACCTTGTGTCAACTTGACTGTTGTTATAAGTCAACAGCCTATTTACACAGAGCTACAGTTCTTAGAAGTCCTTCTTCTCCGCCATTGTCCTGTACATGACAGCTTGTTGGCCAAATCAATGGAGCAGATGAGCAGAGGCAATGTGTGGACTTCTCCTCTTTTTCTTCTTGAGACAGGGTTTCTCTGTGTAACAGCCCTGCTTGTCCTAGAATTTGCTTTGTAGAGCAGATTGGACTTGAACTCACAAAGACCCACCTGTTTCTGCCTTCTGGGTGATTAAAGGCCAGTGCCACCACCACCTGGCTTAATTTTCAGCATGTTTTATCTGTATAATTTATATAGAATAGTATTTCGTAGTAACTTTTATTGTTGAGAAGAGAATACATTTGTAAAATTTGTTTGAGGAAGGAGTAGCTTCTAGATTAGAGAGGTAGGTCTATAAGAGACTTGGAATGTGGTCCTGGTAGTATCCAAGGTTGTGTCTTTCAGGGACCTGTGGGAGAGTGCTTATAAGAAAGCTATCAGGGGGACTGGAGAGATGGCTCAGCAGTTAAGAGCACTGGTTCCTCTTCCAGAGGTCCTGAGTCCAGGTCCTAGCAACCACATGGTGGTGGCTCACAGCCATCTATAGAGATCTGGTGCCCTCTGCTGGTTTGTAGGTAGAACACTATATACATAATAAATCTTTAATGAAAGGAAGAAAGGGAGGGAGGAAGGAGAGAGAGAGAGAGAGAGAGAGAGAGAGAGAGAGAGAGAGAGAGCTGAGAGGACCTCCCATGCCCAGCCATTGGTTTAAACACTAACATGTGACATGATTTTGGCTCTGAGCCTACAGAAGAATGTGTCAGCTGAGGGACAGGATGGCAAGGCTACACCTGGACAAGGCATTCCTCATCATGAAAGCAAATTATAGGGAGAAACATTCCCACTCTGTCTCCCAAAATTACAATGTTTTAGTTAGCCATTGTGCAACTCTCTCTCAGAGGGATATGCTCAGCTGTACATAGTTCTATCTCCTTTTCTCATGAGTGGGGGGGGGGTCTTTGATAAGAAAAGGTGGTAAGATATGATGAGATAGGGAAGAGGAGGAAAGGAAGGACGGAACGAAAGAATGAAGGAAGGGGAGAGAGAGGCAAGGAGGTTGATTCTTTTAACAAGCAATACTTTGGATTTACACTTTCTTAAATTAATTTAAAGTAGAAATTGGATTATCTTGTAGCTAGGTATCTTAGAATCACCTAAATCCTTAGCCTATTCCACACCAATGTACTACTCTACAAAAAGAAAAACCATATGAAAATAGTTGGTGGAATACTGAATATATAGTTTGAAAGATTAAAAAAAACAATGAAGGGGGGGTCTAAGAGCTAAAGAAATGGGGGAGGGAGTTCCTGATAATAGAAGCAGTAGCCTGTTAGAGAGCATTTACCATGGACCAGTCACTAATGTATGTACATGCTCCCAGTAATTTTTCATAGAAATATGTAAATAAGGTACTATGAATTGATTTAAAAGGTGAAGGAAATGAAACTCAGAAAGCAGAAGCTCTTAAGGAGTCTTGAGTAGACTAGTACTTAGCAAATCAGCCTTATTCCAGACATATTTATGTGCTTTCCTGTCTAATAAGTTTAACCAGACTTTCTATTTGGAGAGGTAGGAGGGAAAACTGTAAAAAAAGAGTGCCCACAAATCACTACGCTTTACGCATGAGTTTGTTATATTGCCATCTGAGCTAATACAATTTGCAGGTAGCAGCATGACGTGGAGAAGTGCATGAGAATCAGAAATATGTTTACTTAATATGTTGCCAAAAAATAATTTCACCTGTTCCTTTTATTTTTTAATATGGATATTAGACATTCCAAGTTACAAAAGTGGTTCACATTTATATGAGAATATGGTAACTTAGACTTTTTTTAATACCCTATTTATTAGGAGTTCAGAAATTTGAAGAATAGCAAAAGAGTAGTTCCTTCCTGTAAAAAAAAAAAAAAAAAAAGTTTTCGTTCAATTCATACTTTATTTCAATATAAGTTTTTCACCATGATTCTTTTATATTTTACAGAATGTTATGCAAAGTTGATATAACTTTTTAAAATGTTATTACACTTACTCACTTTCTTGAGCGTGTGTCTGGGTACACGCCCCATTTACACATGTTAGAACTCAAAGGCAGCCTGCAGTAATTGGTTCTCTCCTTCCATCTTGTAGTTCAGGTGCCATGGAGGCAAGAGCCTTAGTTGCTGAGCCACCTTACAGGTACGAAACCATAAAGACATTACCTAACTGCCGGTGAGATGTAAACTGCTTTGAAAATTTCCTTAACATGTTTAAGTAGTCATTTTGTTTCTTCTTAATGCTTAGAAAATGTAGGGCCCTGCATGGACCCCCAAGGCACCTTGAGCTAGCCTGAAGCTGTTGGCGGGAACTCCTTGCCCCAAGGCTGTTGTTGGTACTCTTCCCGTTTTTTGATACACCTCGTGACAACACATCTTGTGACAACACACCTCGTGACACACACCCTGTGACAACCATACCTCGTGACAATACAGGGAGGAGCTAAGCCAAAAATTCCTGTAACTTTCCACTATACAATAAGTCGGTATTTAAGCCCGTTCTTCCCTTTCAATAAACGGCATTCGGCATTTGGCGTTCCGACTTTGCCATTGAACAATGACCCGCTGTCTTGTCTTTATTTCAATCTCTAGGCCTTTGCCTGATTCGTGGAACAGATTGTAGCGCAGGCGCTACAAGAAAATTCCACATTAGCATATTCCATATTAGAAACATGCTTGTATCTCTGCCTATGTCATCATTTGTATTGTGAATATGCACTCTGTACCTGAATTTATGTATATTTTTCCTCAAATAAATAAATTCTTGTAACATTTACTTCACTGGTGTAAAAAATATCTAGTTGTCATGGAACACATTGGCTTAGTCTTCAGCTAAAGAAAGCCTGTGTGAAAGGAATACTGTACATTTGCTATTTTAACATTAAGATAAAAATGAAGGTTAAAAAGAATTTTTGCCTTTGAAATTGTATTCTAGTTTTTTAGTTTGTTTTTTAAAATTGTGTAAACTCACTGAAAAAAGGTACATCCTTAATCACAATGTGGTATCTTCCAATTCTAAGTTAATACTGACCCCTATGGGTTACTATATTCTAAACTCTGGTTTATTCTTACAGCAAATTTGATTAACTGTTCAAATATTTGGTTAAATACTTAAATGTTTAACTTTGGAATTGAAATACTTTAGGAAGAATGCCATAAAATACTCATGCTTCCTTTCTCTCCTTTTATTATACAACCCAAAACTATCCTTAGATATTTTTTATGTATAAAAAAAGATTGTGTTCATTTCCTTTTATGTGTATGAATTTTTTACCTGTATCCCATGAGTGCTTGTTGCCTGTGGAGATCAGAAGAGGGTATTAAATAGGTGCTCTGCAACTGGACTTAGCGATGGCTGTAAAACACCCTTAGGAGCAGGGAATTGAAACTGGGTCTTCTGCAAGAGCAACAAGTGCTCTTAACCACTGAGCCATCTCAACAGAAACTATCCTTGTACTTTATTAGCTTCAGCACTTTTTTTATACCATGCAGTATAATTTATACTTTTCATATAAAATAGAACTTATTTTTTTTTCCCTCAAATTCTGTTCCACTTTCACATTTTTTTTTTTTTTTTTTTTTTTTCGTAGACAGGGTGGTGGACTGGATAGGAATGGCCTCCAGAAGCTCACAGAATTTAATGCTTGGTCATAAGGAGGTGTGGCCTTGTTGGGGTAGGTGTGGACTTGTTGGAGGAAGTCTGTCACTGGGGGGGAGGGGTGTGGTTTCAAGTACTCAAGCCACACCCAGTGTCTCTCTCCTGCAGATCTGGATGCAGAACTCTTAGATACTCTCCAGCTTCTTTTCTGCCTGAATGCCACCATGCTTTCTGCTATGATGATAATGGACTAAACATCTGAAATCTAAGCCAGCCCCAATTAAATGTTTTCTTTTATAAGAGCCAAGATGTCTCTTATAAGGTTATGGTGTCCCTTTATAGCCACAGAACTTTGACTAAGACAGTCCATTCAAAATGTTCCTGTTACGAATAGTTTTCCTGCCAGACTTGTCCCAGAGCCACGTCAGCCTCAAAGAACACACAGAGACGCTGTATTAGATATAAAGCTGTTGGCCTGTTACTAGTGTTTCTTATTGGCTAGTTCTGTCTTAAATATTATCCCATTTCTATTAATCTAAGTGTTTCCATGTGGTCTCATCTTACCAGAGGGAGGGTCTGGACCTCTGCTCTTTCAGGTCTCTACATGTTAAATCTTCTCTTACCTCTCCCAGAATCCTCCTGGTCTCCTAGTCCCACCTATCTTGCTTTCCTATTGTCCAACAGGGCTTTATTCATTAACAAATACAAGAAATATATTTATAGAATGACATCTCCCATCACTTTCCTTTAAAGCTTATGAGGGATTTATATAAAGGCAGGGTAGATTATGAAATTTTCTGTATTAAAATGAAAAGATTATTAAGAATTAATGCATGAGTTAAGATTTAAAAGAAGCATTTTTGTGGGGATGGACAAGGAAATATTTGGGGTAAATATTCCTCCAGCACTTAAAGAGTGACACACAAGAAGTTCACATTTCAGAGCAAATTATTAGCTACAGAAGTTGAATATGGTACTTCACTAATTCTGGGGAAAATGGTTAAAATTTTTCTTTACAAATCTACTACTGAAACCTTTAGAAAACAGTAATTGTGTATCTTTGAACATCTTATTAAACTTTAATAACTATATGCATTTTGTGAAGCAGTATGAAATTCCAATGCATGTGCACAGTACTGACCAAATCAGATTCTTTCTGTTTTATATTGTATTTAGGCTCAAATGATCGTACCCACACACCACCTGGTGGCTGGGTTCTCTATGGTTGAGTGAGAGGGACCTAGAATGTTTTCTGAGGAAGAAAGCTTATGACTCAGCCTACTTCTGTCCATCTCGATTGTGATATACCACTTGGGGTCACTCCTGAATTTCTCTCAAAAGACAATTTATGTTAATGCTAGACAAGAAAAATGTATGTTTATGTTAGACAAGAAAATTTAAAGGAACCTGGAGATAATCACCTGAGAAATGGACATAACCCATTGGCACAGAAGAGAGTAAGGAAAATAGCCTGCATTGATTGTCTATGGACTCCTGTATGTGGTGCTAGCATTTGCATTTCTAAGAACATGTGTCATATCGCTTAACCCTCGCGATTCTATACAGTTAATTTTCATAGCTGTGTAATCCTAATGAAGATGCTGAGATTTTGTGGAATCAAGTATCTTACTAATGGTTGCTTGGTTTTCCTCCTTTCCTCCCTCCCTTCGTTTTGTTGTTGTTGTTGCAGTGACCAAATACTCTCACTAAAAAACTCAGGAAGAAAGGGCTTATGTTTAGGTTACAGCTCCAGGCTATGGCCTGTCATGGTTCTGTTCACAATTAAGCTCCTTATCTATTAGAATAATCAGGACGATCTCCCATAGGCTCGACCAGAGATGATTCTAGATTCTGTCAGGTTGAGAATACTCACTACAACAACTGGTGTCTTTACAGAGTTTAAAAGTAGGGTAAAAGAGAGTATAGAGATGACATTATCAATCAAAGGATGTACAAAGCAATAGTTTCTACCTGATAGCTATTTGTCTTGAAAATGGGGGCTCTATGTTCAGAACTCTGCTAACTACAATGGTCCCCATTGACGGTCGTCTCCCATGTGTATCTGCAATTACAAATGGAATCTCTGTATATTTAGTAGATAATTTTTTTTGTCCAGCTTGAATTTCCAAGTACTAGCAGGTTCATTTTAGAGACTTAAAAGTTTGACATGCTCAAAACACAGATTTTACTTTTGTTTGCAATTCCATCCCCTTTTTTGGGGGGGAGGTCTGTGTTAAACGTTGCAGCTCTGCCAGATTGCTAAGGGTTCACTCCACCTATGCATTTTTTTTTTTTTTTTGGTCAATCTTATGAGACATTTTCTTTTTTAATATTTGTAATAATGGGTCTTTCACACGGAATTTATTTCTGTGTGTCAAACCTCTTCTCGTAGACTATTTTCAAGGGCCAATTACCAAAACTAAGAAGCAACACTCTCCTAGCACACATATCAGTCATGCATAGATCAAAACGAGGATGTTAATCTTACTTCTGGGCAGCTGTACTATAATAAAGGACTTAACTAATTAAAATATTTTTCCAAGCCGTGTAAAATCTTAGTATAAAAAGAAGTCAAAATGTGCATGGACAGTAAACTGAGGATGGGGGGGATGGATAAAATATGGGTATGTATACACCAGCAAATCTTGTTCCATGAAGTGACTGCAAGCATAAAATGCACATGGAAATAGAAAACAAATGGGGAACACAAAGGGGAAATGAGATGGCTAAATCCCGAGAGGAACCCATCTCTCAAAAAGCGGAAAAGAGAACCGTTCTGAGCCCTGCTAACGTCCAAATTCAAGCAGATGCTGAGCAAGGGCCTTCCCTCGCGCAGTCTAATTTACTTGATTGAGCGGGTGCACTCTGCAAAGCCGCAAACCTATGGGCAGGACAGTTGCCGGGTGTCACCCGCAGGACGCCAGCCTCACCTCCCAGCGACGCGCGTGCGTCACTCCGCCCTAGTCTGAGAGGAAGTGACGCAGGGCCGAGGGGCGGGCCCCTCGTGCGCCGGAAGTGCCTGCCAGACAGTAAATAAGCCCAGAAAAGAACAGCGGTGGAGGAGCTGTCTCCATCTTGTCTGCAGCCGCCGGGCCAGCGATCGCGAGGCGGAGGCGATGGGGGCCGTGCTGGGACTGTGCTCCGTGGCGAGCTGGGTAAGGCGGGCCGGGGCCGGGGCGGGCGGGCCGGCCGGCGCTCCTCCGTCAGGGCCGGAGCCTGGTGGGGGCGAGGCCGGGCGGACGCGGGAGCCGCCCCGGCAGCCTGCGTCCTTCGGGGGTCGCCGCTGGCGTCAGCCTCCCGTCGCTGGCCCAGCTCCTCCTGCGGCGGCCCTCGGCCCCTTCCGTCGCTCCGAGCCCGGCCGCCTCGCGCTGCCGCACTGCCCTGCCCGGAGGCCTCTTTGTCCTGACGCGGCGCCGCCTCGGGGAAGTCGGGCCGGTTATTTGCAACAGCCTGACTGCGGTGTCGACGCAGTCATCTCGGGTTGTTTGTTTGTTTGTTTGTTTGTAATAAAGCAGTCTAAAACCTTCTTAGTGCCTTCTTCGGCTTTAGTGGCTTGAGTTCTCCTACTTCCAAATTGGTATTTTCTAGAAAAGCTGTTCGGCTCCGTGGTGCTAAATATTTTTTTTTTTTTTTTTTGACGTAAAACATGGGCGTGCAGCCTGAAAGTCGATGCTTTAGTAAGGGCATGTTGCGTTTTCGTTAGACAGTGAAACCATCTTTAGTATAGTGACAGGATTTCGTAACCCTAATGGCACAGACAATCCCATTCCCCAATAGACAGAACATTGGCAATGCAGTTTATAATAAAGACCTTCATCGCTTTGGGCGAGATATTTGGATTCAAATCTTAATCTTCAACCTTTGATTTCTAAGTTTAACCCATACAATTTTCTGACTAACCAACTGATTCCATTGTATGAACATTAACCCACGTGCTGGCTAATTTACATGCCTTGTCTCTTAATGGTTTAACTATAGCTTGAATTATAGATGCTTAATTTTTATCAAGTACTGGGTGCAAGTTCTTGCTCCCACAAGCTAGTCTGTCATATTTCTACTCGCAATTGGCTATGGAAACTTGACTGCAGAAATTAAGATTCCAGTGGAGTCTGTCGACCCTTTTGTGCAGAAGGCAACATTTAGTGCAATGAAAATTAATAAATAAGGGCCTGGAAAAATGATTCAGCTAGTGCTTGCTTCTTCTAGAATTCGGTGCTTCTGTAGTTTGGTTTTCAGCACCTGCATCCGGCAGTTCACAGCTGCCTGTAACTCCGTCTCTTCTGTTCTTACCTTGGCCTCCCTGAGAACATGGTACCATGTATGTATACATACACATACACAAGAATTGTAAGGAGTTATTGCCGGGCAGTGGTGGTGCACACCTTTAATTCCTGTACTCGGGAACCAGAACAGAAGCAGGCTCTTCTCTGTGAGATCTAGACGAGCCTGGTAACAAATCGAGTTCCAGGACAGCCAACCAGGGCTGTTACACAAAGAAACCCTTTTTCGACCTCCCCCCCCCAAAAATAATTGTAAATAGTTATAAAATTTTAACTTTTTTGATACGTTTAATTTGTAGTACTAGAATTAGTTTGATTGTATGTGGGCATAAAGCAGTTCTATTGATATCATAGAGCTGGAGGGATATGAATTCTCTAATTATTTTCCAATTCGGTTATGAGCACCAATTTTTGGTATCAAGGTCAATGTTTTATTTATTACCTTCTTTTAAGTTTTAAGTGTGTGTGTGTGTGTGTATTTTAAGTCAGAATGACTTTGGAGAAGACCATGGGATGAATTACATTACTGCTTCTACAACTTAGATTGCCACTTTTGTTCACTGAAAGAATGCCTTTCATAAACTGACACTGCCTTGCTGTCATCAGCAGCACACTGGAAAGGTAGCAACAGTATGCAGGGTTAAATCTGACAGAAGCTGCTTCCTGGTAACCAGCCGGTCTGAAGGTTCACGGTGTAGAACTGGAATTATCGCTTTTGTTTCATGTAATCCTCTCTTTTAATTACTGAATTTCAGTGCATATCTTAAGTAGAATCTGCCCTGTGATATATGAATCCATCTTTTTTACATTCCCAAGTTAATATGCTCATTTACCTGAGAGCTTTGATAAAGCAAAATTTTGCTCACATATTTCTATCGTTGAAATCATTAAATTATGTCAAGTAACTCATAATTTAAAGACTTGCGTTTTGAACAGATTTTTTTCTTGCTAAGTTAGTCAGATTTAATAACTGCTCCCTTCTTGTTTACAAAATAATTACAGAGCATTGTTAATGAACTAAAATAAAAGAAAGAAAATTACATGTAAAGATCTCTGGACAAATATTACCAGCCACTAATATACCTGTCTCTAATCTGAGGTCAGCATTGGTGCTTTGAATAGAATTTTTTTATAATTAGATATTGTTAAAAAAAATCACAACCACTTCTTTACCCAAAATAGTTAATGTAAATAATTAAGGAGATTTCATGCCAACCTCTGATTCATTTTTATTTTGTAGTGCGATGACTTTTTGTGGTTGCTAAGAGACAGGACAGTTTAGTGAGACTTGTCAGCTTTAACTTTATAATGAAATGATCTAGTTTTCCATTTCCAGGAGAAAGCTCGGGTAAGGCTGTTGGTATACCCAGAGAAAACTTGCAGCTCCCGTCTGCATAGGATGCCTATATTTGGGGAGCTCAGTGCTAAAGTGCCACACTCTGCATATGAAGTCTGCTTTTGTGTAGTTAGTATGTTATCAGCACCACTTGATGTTCATCTGTCTTATTTTCTTCAGTTTTGTCTTTCTGAGTTTTGCATCTTTTATTTCTGTCTCCCAGTGTTGGCTAAGATCCTCAATGTAAATGTGAAAACCCATGCTTGCTTTGTTTTAGATAGTAGAAAAAAAATGTATTCAATTAAAATAGAGATAAGAGTGTTAAGTATTTTGTAAAATTCCTTTTTTCAAGACAAGAATACTTTATTCCAACTTCTATTTGCTGAGGGTATTGAATTTCATCCAGTAGCTTTTCTTCATTTATTGAGATGACCAAATTGACATTTTTCATTAGTTTGTTGATACAGTGAAATGAATTGGTTTTAAAAGTTGAGCTATACTTTTGACCCAAACTAAAATTTGGTCACTATATTCTATTCCTTTTATATTTCTGCTTGTTGTGCTAAAAGCAACAGATTAATATCATCCTGATAAACATAGAAATTATTAAATAGGCTCTTGACCAGAAGAGCTTAATGTGTATAGGCATTAATAAGGAATATCGCAAAAAGGCAAAGTTTAGGTATTCTTACAAGGGTTGGCCATAACCTGGACTGAACCCTGTAAGTCAGACTTCAAACCAAGGACTTACTAGCAAGCTAACTGGGAGGGGTCGCATTTATAAAGGTCTTTTAATGCGACTGTCATGCATACTTCACACACTCAACGCAGAAGAGGTTAACTAGATCATGGAAAGGCTCGGTATGGAAGGTAATTTAAAAGAACCCCATTAAATATTTGGAGATTTAAAAGAGATACATCAACCACTAAAACAGAAGACTAATGAATCTGAAGCCATGGTGATAGAAATGATCCAACATAAAAAGGATGTTTAAAAAGAGGGATCAGTGCTTTGGGACACTTCCTAGTTTAGTGTAGCGTTGACTAGAGATAGTTAGCTAGTTAGATAATTGTTAAGCAGTTGTTCACTTAGCCTTAAAAAAAAAAAAAAAACTGTTCTTGTTTTGTTGCTATAAACAGAAGGTGGAAGAGGAAAAAAATAAGAACACAACACAGATTTCCTTTGGTGTTGTGATGGCTGTTATTTCCCCCACCCAGTTCTGTTCCCTCCATCTTCTTAGTTTGAAAATTCCCAGAATTTTATGGCTGTACTCTTATCTGGGAGGCAGGGGCTGGAGGTGAGCTCAGTAGCTATGCTGTTTATGCTTATTTCTTAGCTAAATCTTGGTTGCTGTTGGTTATTTCCCTTGTTTTTAAATAATTTTACTTGGCGTAGAGGTCAAAGACTTTTTATTGTTTGACCTCAAGTGCCATCTTTGCCCTTTGGTTTTAGAGCACATAGATAATGTATGTGAACCAGATGCTTTTAACCTTTTTAATTAATGTCGTCGTTTCTCTCCTTTTCAGCAGATAGCATGTACATTTTTATTGAACCATTTTTGAACTATGCTGATCTTTCCTATTTTTTCTCAGATACCATGTTTGTGTGGCAGCGCCCCATGCTTGCTGTGCCGATGCTGCCCTAGTGGAAACAACTCCACTGTGACCAGGCTGATCTATGCACTTTTCTTGCTTGTTGGAGTATTTGTAGCTTGTGTGATGTTAATACCAGGGATGGAAGAACAACTGAATAAGGTCAGTCTTTTGTTTACTATTGAAGAACTGAAATGTAGAATAGACCTAAACTACTTCTGGGCACTAAGAAGAAAGTAATACAAAAATACAGTACTATGTAATTCTAGTTTTAGTAGCTCATATTGTCTTAGGAAAGACATTATGAGGTAGCTTGTTCAGTTCTGTGATGGTAGCACAGAAAATGCTCTTTGGCAGTTTCTACAGTTTTTGGTTTCCCACCAGAGCTCGGTGGTAGATTCCATTACTGAAGACACCACATACTATAGTCTCAGGGCATAAAGAAATGAGCTGGCAGTGGTCTGACTGCCTCCTTCTTGTTGAAGCCTTCACCCATACCAGAAGGTGCTGTGGAGGCCTCTGGGGAAGAATGGTCTTCCCTTCTTCCAGTGCCAAGCCTGTTAGAGATGACAAGTTGCTTTGTGATTCCACTGCACTGGAAGGAATTGACATCTGGTATTGCAAACTCTTTTACTGTACACCTCATGGAAAGCATGTGACCAGAGTATCGGGCCTATTGGGGATTCTACTGCTCTTGTTTTATACTAAATAGACTACCCATCAAATTTCCTTCTAAGTAACTTTTCTTCAAACCTATAGATGAGTGATGTCAGCTTTGGTCAGGGAAGCTTGTTTTTTATATGGATGCCTACAGAGTGTCTGTAGTACCTGCAGAGGTTCATAAACTAGTCAGAGTGTTGAAAATACCTGAAGATTGAATGTTCAGCCATAAATGGGTTATCTATGTCACTGTTTGCAAGGCTCAGTGAACATTGCTTAAGTAGGGACAGAAAGAATGTAAGGGCCATAGGAAAATGAAGAGTGGCATCAAATCCCAACTTTCAGGCATAACATAACCATTCTGCTTGCAAGCTCACAGCATCTGGGTGTGCATAGAATGTGTGCAAAATTGGACCCAATAACATCCAGTGATGGAGAAAGGAGGAGCTCACAAGATTCTGCCTTTTCTTGGAATTCACATGCTGTTAGTAGTTTCCGGAGCAGGGAAAGGTAGTTTCTTCTGTAATGTAGCCAGTGTTAAGATGCTTATCCTGTAAAGAACCCTTAGATGCTTCTGGAAGTAACTGTAATGAAATCCATTGGGTCAAAGAAAAAAAAAATCAAAAGATAGGAAAGTAGAAAGGTGCAAATAGGACTTGACAGGGACCAACCATCAGGAAGCCAAGGGAGACAAGAGTGTGATGGGATGAATATGATAGAATACATTGTATATATGAAAATGTCGTGTTGAAAGCACATACGTATGTATATATTAATGAAACTAACTGTACCTTGGTAATATCACTGTAATTAGAAAGTGGACTGTATGTGTGTTGTTTCCTTTTGTTCCCGAAGTGACATTTAAAAATAAGTAAAACTTTAGTACAGTGCCTGAAAATGAGGAAGCAGTAATGACTAGGAAAGATCTTGAGTAGGTTATGTCTGAAGATTAACCTTATAAAGACAGAAGTCAAGTGCTTAAATATAGAAGCTATTGCAGTGAGGAAAAAGCCATCAAGTAAATTTTGTCAGTGTCGTAGTGACTGAGCCTAGGTGGCATTCAAGTATTGGTAGTTCTAGAATTTCATCATCAGGTTCTAGTTCTTGGAAACTAGGGGGAAGTGCTGGTCTTAACCCAGAAACAAGGGCTGGCGATTCCATGCTTGCTGCTCCTCGGAGGACCAGAATTTGTTTCCTAGCATCCATTGTTGGGTGGCCCACGGCTGCCTGAACTTCAGCTCCCAGAGATCTGATGGCCTTCTTTTGGCCTCTGGAGATACATGTAGTCATGAGCATATATACATACACAGATACATAATCAAAAATCAGTCTTTGAGAAAATGGAAATAAAGTCATTTTCAGTCCCCACCCCCCTTGGGTGAGTTGGCTAATGGGAGCAGGAGGGAATATATAGTTTGTGACATGATGACTTGAGGTTACCGAATCATATACTTGTGTGTATGTAATTCAGTCTGCCAAAATAGTAATATTACAAAAAAGGTGGTTGAACAGAAATGTCTGCCTTATGTGTTTGGTTGTGGGATATTGAAATAAGGGTGCTGAGAAGTTGGCTTCCAGGGAGGATCTTTTGTTTGCAGTTGGCCATCTTGCATTTCCATGCTGTAAAGCAAAAAGTAGCATACTGTAAGAGCTTTTCGTATAAAGGTGCAAATCTTTTAATGAAGGGTGAACTTGATGATCTAATTCTTTCCCCTTCCTAATCTTGTTCTATTAAGGATCAGAGTTACAAGATAGGAATATTGGGGCCAGTTAGATGACTTGGTGGGTATGGCTAAATGTACTTGCTACCAAGCTCAGTGAACTAACTGAGTTCCATCCCAGGAACCCACATGATGGAAAGAGAAAACCAGCTAATTCCCTTGAGTTTCATCTGATCTCCAAAAGTGTACTATGGCATATGTACATCTATAATAAATACACTTTACATGTATGAATTTCGGGCAGAGGTTATAGAGTCTGAACCCTGTACATCTATGAGGAAATAGAACACATTAGTTGAGATCAGAGTGAGCACGTTTTGAGAGCTGGAGGTGGAGATCCTGGCAGCATGTGCTGTGGAAACCCAGTCAGGGTTAGCTTTGCGGAGCTCATTCAGCAGCTTTTCAGGGAGCTGACAGAGAGGAGACAGCACTGGGGGAAGGAGTGAGGAAAACCACAAACATACAGGATTCAGACAGAATTGTCAGGAAGACTGATAAAAAACGGATACCTAAAATTCAATAGATTTGGTATACTGGGACTAGGTGTGGGAGAAATAGTTTATTCTTATACATAATAACATGTGCAGTGTTAAATAATACTGACACTCAACTCACAAAAGTTCCTTGTTTGCATTCTGATTTCACTGTGACTTTGTGTGTGAGTGTATGTTGGTGGAGATCAAGCCCAGGACCTTACCTGTGTTGTGTGGGAAGGGCTCTATTTACTACACCTCTCCTCCCCTACCCAGTTACCTTTCTGAAAAGGTCACTGCTATTTCTCAAGATTCTCAGTTAAGATATGAATACATTGTCAGCTCAAGTTAAGCCAATAATCTAACCTTGCCCAGCCTAGACACAGGGATGTAGGGGTGGAGAGGTGCCTTGGTCCTGCCTCAACTAGATGATGGTACAGATTTAGACTTTTTAGGGGAAGCCTTACCCTCTCCGTGGAGCAGATGGGGGGGGGGGGGAAGGGGGGAGGGTGAGAGGAGAGGAGGAAAGGGGAACTGGGATTGGAATGTAGAAAACAAATTAATTTTAAAAAGTGTAAAAAAAATAGAAAATATTAAAAAGTCAGTAATCTACTTATGATCAGAAATAGCTCTTAAAGGTCATACTCAAAATGGATTTAAATAGCCTTTTTTATTCTCTACAGCCTTAGAAATGACTGTTTTATGTAATTTAAGGTTTTATTAATTTCTTCCCACTTACTTTCCATATGTGATATGTACTTAGAGTAGAATGCAAGTCTACAGTATTCTGTAAATATGTCCATTTTGGTTTTTATGTAACATTCAGATACACATTTAAAGAATTAAAATACATTGTCTGCTCAAAATAATCATCCAGCTTAGATGTGGCCATTGTTAGTTTATTTATTATTTGCTCATTTGGAAGTTTGAATTTTATTTATTTATTTTGTAGCCCACCTGGTTTGGACCTATGTGTAGACCAGGCTGACCTCAAAATCATGGAGCTCTGCCTACTTTTGCTTCCCATAGTGCTGGGAATGCACCCCCCCTCCATTAAAATGCAGCAGGGCAATTTTGAGTATATATACTTTTGTGGCTTGTAAAGCAGATTACAGTTTACATGGAACTTTGAGTTCATGAAAGTACTGATCATAAACCCATTTTGTTTTCCTAGATTCCTGGGTTCTGTGAAAATGAGAAAGGCGTTGTTCCTTGTAATATTCTGGTTGGCTACAAAGCTGTGTATCGCTTATGCTTTGGCTTGGCCATGTTCTACCTTCTCCTGTCTTTACTAATGATCAAAGTGAAAAGCAGCAGTGATCCTAGAGCCTCTGTCCACAATGGGTAAGCCTTGAGTCACGTGAGAGCAGAGTCTAGAGGGCCTTTTTCCCTCCTGGCAGTTTTGAATTTATCCAAAGAATTTCAGAGCGGAATCATCTTGACCATGAAAAGGTTTTAAGAACTCTGGTTGATTTTACTGGAGAGTCTTGTTTGGATCATCACCTCTGATGTTGTATTTTAATTTCAAAGGAAGATGTATATACACGATTGAAGGAAGAGGCACTCTTGCCCCTTCTTTTAGCTTTTGGTGACCTGGTCCTATGTCATAGAACTCTCAATTCCCTAGATCTACAGAGCAGCCAAATGGGAAGAACTTCATTCCTGAACAGGCACTGAGTTTCTAAATGATTGTTTTCACAGCCCAGAAAGAAACAGTGCTAATCAGTCTCCTTTAATATCGAATACATCTTCTTGTAGATAATTTGAATTTTTGAATTTTGTCTATTTCTTCCTATAAACTAATTTTTTCTTAATGTTTTATTGCTTATTTGTCAACATGCTATATCAAAGATTGAATAAAAATGTACTATTACATTAATAAAAATATTCTGTAATAGGTTCTTACCATTGTAGTTATTGGCTGTCTTAAATTATGGTTCAGAATATATGCATTTGTCATAATTTATTAAACCTATTCATTTTATGAAATGAAATTTTACTTTATATATTCACATGTTATCCAGCTCAGTCCTTTGGAATGAAGCCATTATTCTCAAAGGAATTGGTGACACATTTTTCTTAAGATCATCTTTACTCTTTACAATAGTCTATGTGGTGGTCTTTTTTGTTTGTTTGTTTTGTATATACTTATTATATAAGCATGCATTGTGTATATTCTAACTGTTCTTTAAGTGGTTCTGAAAAGATTTACCATTGGAGTTATTCATTGGGTAATTTTCATTTCTTTCTGTCTTAGATTCTGGTTCTTTAAATTTGCTACAGCAGTCGCAATTGTTGTTGGAGCTTTCTTCATTCCAGAAGGCACTTTTACAACTGGTGAGGATTTTCTTTTAAATTCTGTGATGATATTTTTGGTTGTTTGCTTATTATTGTAGGATGCCACAGTAACTGCTACCTGGAGTGGTCATTCTTTTACTGTTTGGTTTTTCTTTTTTTCCCAGTTGCAAAACAAGTTTCCATACACTTTTGTTTTCCCTTTTTGTATCAAGATGATTGAAAAATAATAATAAAACTAAAGCAGTCATTCCTTCGCTTCATAGACATTATTTTTCCTTTCAGTGTGGTTTTATGTAGGCATGGCAGGTGCCTTTTGCTTCATCCTCATACAATTGGTCTTGCTTATTGATTTTGCCCATTCTTGGAATGAATCATGGGTTGAAAAAATGGAAGAAGGGAACTCAAGGTGTTGGTATGCAGGTAAGCTTTTATTTCATAGAGTGTCCTCAATAGTAAACATTGATAAGAACAGATGGGTTGCAGGGAAATCTTAGGATTTTTGTGTCCTAATTTCCTATAAAGAGGTTTTTAATTTATGACTGCTGTATCAACAACTTGTTGAAAGTTTTGTAACTTACTAACTAGCACTATATCTGGGGACTAGTAAGGAAACCAAAAGATCCTTGAATAGCCAGAATGATGTTCAGGGACCATTGCTTAAAGCATATATTTTTTGCAGCCAAATTTTCCAGTACATTAAAAGTAAAATTTTAAAGGAAAAACTACTAGAAATAAATTTATAATTGTGTTAATTCATCAGCAGCAATAAACAGAAAAAAACAAAAACTTTGGAACGCTTTGTAAAAATATAAAGGGTACCTAGTGCCTAAGGGGATTTCTGTGGTGGTATAATTATAATAGCAAGCTTGAGTTGTTTAGTTATGTAAAATACAAATAAATTATTTAAAAACAAGTGCCATGATGAATTTTTAATACTTTTATTTAAAAATCTAATAATACAATTGTACTTCTTTCCCAGCCCTGTTATCAGCTACGGCTCTGAATTATTTGCTGTCTTTAGTTGCCATCATCTTATTCTTTGTCTACTACACTCACCCAGCTGGTTGCTCAGAGAATAAGGCATTCATCAGTGTCAACATGCTCCTCTGCATCGGGGCTTCTGTAATGTCTATACTGCCCAAGATCCAGGTGCGTGCTTCCTAGCACTCAGGGTCTAACTTTTCATCAATCGGAATGTCACATATTTATTTGCATTACTTAATATTCTGTTTGTAGGAATCACAACCAAGATCTGGCTTGTTGCAGTCTTCAGTAATTACAGTCTACACAATGTATTTGACATGGTCTGCTATGACCAATGAACCAGGTATGTTTTATTTATTATGAGTCTTACAGTATTGACTTTTTTATTCAAAGCTGGTCATTTTAAGGGAGGAAGTTACTTAATTAGGCTGGTAGAGGAGTAGAACATGTAAGTAGTACTACTTCACTTTAAGCTATTGCTGTTTTTCTTTTCATTTAGTTTCTTCCTTCAATAACAAAATGATGTGGTTCTAAGAAATAATGAAAAAATACATACTTAACAGTTTGAGTGTGTAAGATAGTTGTAAGTTGTATATAGGAAGAAATAAAGTATTCCACTTTTTTGTGTTTTGTTTGAGACAGAGATTCACTTTGTAGGTAAGGCTGACCATGTCCTCTTGGGAACCCTCATGCCTCAGCCTCCAAAGTGCTGGGTATGAACCACTTTAAGTGCTTTTTTAGTTGCAAATTTAATTGTAACATTTTCACGCTCTTTTTGTAACTGTCTTGGAATAGATAACTGGCTTTGTAATGAATCTTTGTACTTGAGTCATAGTGAATTTTCCTGGGAAATAAAAACCTGTATGTTCTTAAGGGACAAAGAAATAACAATTTTTAGAAAATAATTTCTTCTTGTAAAATCATATTTGTATAACATAAGTTCTCTGACTCATCAAACTGTTTACAAACTCATTAAATATTTTTTAGTTGTTATAGAGACAGGGATCTTAGTGTATAAAGAATCCACTTCTTCTACCCCAAAATAAGTAGTTTTAAAATATCACTAATGATTTGCTTGAGAATTTAGCCTTATGTAGTTTTCAGCAATAAAGTGGAGATTGGAGATTTGGAATTGTTGGAATTAAAAGTGAGTATACATTGGGCACTTAAGTGTATACTTATCCTTTCAAAATGGCAAAAGAAATTGACAGAAAAAGCAGCATACTGTGGGTTAAAAGATCTGCATTGTATTTCTTTTCTTTTTACAAGATGGATTTTATTTCCTTGATTATTATGAGGGTAATTGGTTGTAAATGTGGACTTAAGTTATAGGTAAGCCCAATGCTTTAAGGCTGTAACTGAAGCTGTTTAGTTGAAAGCAATAATGCTTAGGGCACAGTTTCTGAGGGGTTGTATTTCAGCACAACATCCTTCCTCTCTAACTTACAAGAGTAAATGCAGTGGAGTTCATTGAAAGAAAAATATATATTATTTGAAGCTATTGTGAATGGTGCTGTTTCCATGATTTCTTCCTCAGCCTGTTTGTCAGTGGCATTGTAGGAAGGCTACTGATTTCTTTCCCTCCCTCCCTCCCTCCCTTTCTTCTTTTTCTTTTTCGAGTTGATCTTGTATCAACTCACTTTGCTTAAAGTGTTTTTCAACTCTAGGAGATCCCTGGTAGAATTTTTAGGGTCACTTGTGTATATTATCATATCATTTGCAAATAATATGTTTGACTTCTTCCTTTTCAATTTGTATCTTTTTGACCTCTTTCAGTTGTCTTATTGCTCTAGCTAGAACTTCAGATACTATATTGAATAGATGTGGAAAAAGTGGGTAACATTAACAGGTTTTCATGTATTGAACCATCCCTGCATCTCTGGGATAAAGCTACTTGTAAATGATATTTTTGATGTGTTTCTTGGAGTCAGTTTCCAAGTATTTTATTGAATATTTTTGTGCCTATGTTCATAAGGGAAAATGGTGTATAATTGTAGAAGTTCTTTGTTGACTCTTTGTAGTTTAGATATCAGGGTAACTGGTCTCATAAAATGAACTGGGCAGTGTTTCTTCTGTTTCTATTTTCTCAAATAATTTGAGGAGTATTGGCATTACCTCTACTTTGATAGTAAGGTACAGTTCTGCACTAAAAAAAAAAAAAAAAAAAGTTTTTTTTTTTTTTTCTGTTAATAGAATTATAATGACAGCTTTTACTTCCTTGGAGGTTTAAAGTTTATTTTTGTTTATCTGATCTTAGATTTAATCTTGGTAAGTGGTACCTATAGAGAAAATTATCCATTTCTTTTAGATTATCCAAGTTGGTGGAATACAAGTTTTTAGTATGTCTTTATAATTCTCTGGATTTTGTTGTAGTCTTGTTATGTCTCCCTATTCTGATTTTGTTAATTTGGAAATACTTTTTTTTTTTGTTTTGTTTTTTCTTTAGCTAGTTTGGATAAGGGTTTGTCTATCTTAATTTTCTCAAAAAACTAACTCCTTGATTTATTCTTTGTTCTCCTTGCTTTTTAAAAAAAATTATTTCAGCCCTGTCTGATTATTTCTTACTGTCTACTCTTGGGCGTGCTTATTTTTCTTATAGAGCTTTCAGGTGTGTTGTTAAATTGTTATGCTAGTATGAGCTCTAATTCCTTTATATAGGCACCTAGTGCTATGAATTTTCCTCTTAGTATCCCTTTCATTGAGTCCCATAAGCTTGAGTATGTCATTTGATTGTAGAGTCTTTAACTTATTTGTCTTGACCCTTCCTTGAGTTTGTAAGCTTTATGCTGTTTCTTTTGTGGATAGCCATCTTTAATTCATAATGGTCTGATAAGATATAGGAAGGTATTACAATTTTCTTCTATCTGTTGAGAATTGCTTTGTATCCACGTATGTGGTTGCTTTTGGAAACAGTTTCATGAGGTGCAGAGAAGGTATATTCTTTTGTATTCTGTAAAAATCTATTAGGTTCAGAAGCCAGGTGTTGGGGGTGAACACCTTTAATCCCAGCATTCAGGCAGCAGATCTCTATGAGTTCGAGGCCAGCCTGGTCCAGGACAGGCTCCAAAACAATATAGAGAAACCCTGTCTTGAAAAACAAAACAAACAAAAAATAATAATCTGTAAGATTCATTTGGTTTGTAATGTTTGTTAGCTCCAGTTTTCACTGTTTAGTTTGTCTGGATGACTTACCCATCAGTTAGAGTGGGATGTTGAAGTCTTCCACCAATAGTGTATGAGGGTCAGTATGTGATTAAGCTGTAGTAGTGTTTCTTTTACAAACTTGGGTGTCCTTATGTTTGGGACATAGATGTTCAGAACTGAAATGCCATCTTGGTGAATTTTTCTGTGATGAGTATGTATTATCCTTCCCTATTACTTTTGGTTTGTAGTCTGTTTTGTTAGATATTAAAATGGTTACACCAATTTACATTGTATTTCTTAAATGTACTAACTTCAGGTAGTTTTTCTAAATTGTATTCATGTGTTGATCAAGATATTTTGGCTCTCATGAAGTTGGAAATAAAGTAATTTAAGTTTTTAAACAGTTCTCAAAAATAGGTAGGAAAACCTCATTAAGTCTTTGTATTAATATATACAAATTATGTTCAAGTATGTCATTGGCTTTGTGTCTCTTGTAATCAACCCTTTTTGAGGTTCCAAGGGTTAAATACGTCCTAATTTTTTATATTATTCTAACATTTAATTTGACATTAATGTCTTTTATAGAAACAAATTGCAATCCAAGTCTACTAAGTATCATTGGCTTCAATACCACAAGCCCTGTCCCAAAGGATGGGCAGTCTGTCCAGTGGTGGCATCCCCAAGGAATTATAGGACTAGTTCTCTTCCTACTGTGTGTGTTTTACTCAAGGTAAGAGAGGGTATGCAATCTACTTTTATAAGAAGTATACTTATGTAGGTTAAGGAAATATTTATTTTAAAAAGTTGTTTCTTTCCTTGACTTTTTTCATGCAGCATCCGTACTTCCAACAATAGTCAGGTTAATAAGCTGACTCTAACAAGTGATGAGTCAACACTGATAGACGATGGGAATGCCAGAAGTGATGGGTCCCTAGAAGATGGAGATGATGTTCACCGAGCTGTAGATAATGAGAGGGATGGCGTCACTTACAGTTACTCCTTCTTTCACTTCATGCTCTTCCTGGCTTCACTTTATATCATGATGACCCTCACCAACTGGTACAGGTACTTACATTTCACGTTAACTTCAGGTGATTTGGGTGGACTTTTCATTACTCTTGTGAAAATACATGCTGTAAGTCCTTCGTACCTGGTGCGTGAAGGCCAGAGATGGAACTCAGGTTCCTCAGGTCCTGCAGAACACTGCTATAGAGTAGGCTAGCTTGTCAGAGAGTGCTGGTGCCTACCCTGTTTCTACCTTTACCCCACTGGCATGAGAAGCGAGTGGGTGCCTCCATATCTGCCTTACTAAAAATGTGGGTGCTGGGGTCAGAATCCAATCCTTGCATTTGCAAAGCAATACTTTTTAATACTCTGATGTATTTTAATGCTGTAAATTTATTCCTAGCACACTATAGTAATAGTATACAGTTTTAAAAACAATGGTTCTTTTAAAACTATCATTAAGTTGGGCTGGCAAGATAGATAACTCTAGTTAAGATCACTGGCTGCTTTTCTTAAAGGACCCAAATTTAATTTCTAGCACCCATACGAGATAATTTTTGTAACTCTAGTTCCAGGGGATCTGATAACCTTGTATAAACATGGGCACCATATGCCAAGACAATCACAGAGGTAAAACAATCATACACATAAAATATCAGATACAAGTTTCATATATAAGATATCTGAAAAATTTTGAATGCAAATACATTATGTGATTGGATTTTTAGTATTCTCTTAACTATGTTTATTATTTCTTCAAAATTAATTCATCAATACTTTCCTGATAAAAGATTCTGTGCAAGTTTGACACTTAGCCAATATGGTTGGCCAAGTGTGTTTTCAATAATTTTTAATGCGTGTCTTTAAATAGTATATAAGACTATTTATTGTACCAGCAAAAGATGGAGAAAAATATTATCCTTCCCTGATATTTTTGAGGCTAGTATTTACTCATTATTATGAAAATTTTTACCATATTATTAAACTACATCTTATTAAGTAAGCTAAGATATAAGTATCTCTCAGTAATTGATAATTTTTTAATATTTGCTATTAACTGATAGTAAAAGTTCATTTATAAAACATATGTATATTTCTATTTGTATACAAAAATCAGCCAACTTAAGGATATATTTCCTCCCCATCTGTCAAATTTGAGGAGAGGAAGTGGCATTAGCTGAGAAGGAGGCCCATAAACCTTTCAGTCTTTTCCTAATAGGTATATATTATTTACCCATATGCTCTTATTTAATAACGTAGAATTACATACAGTGTCACAGAACTATGCGAAAGATCTGCTTCAGAGTTCTGTGCTGTATTCATAGTAAGTTTTCTGACGGAAGACATGCCTGGCAGCAGGATGAGCTACGCACATTGTATCACAAACTCCACACAAAGGAAGCTTGAGAGAAGGGGCCTAGGAGCTTGATGGCTTAGTAACAGTCCATGCACCAAAGCAGTCACTTGTTTGCTCAAATTTTAGGTATGAGCCTTCCCGTGAGATGAAAAGCCAGTGGACAGCAGTCTGGGTGAAAATCTCTTCCAGCTGGATTGGCATCGTGCTGTACGTTTGGACACTGGTGGCACCACTTGTTCTGACGAATCGTGATTTTGACTGAATTGGACTTCTGGCATGAAAGTCCCACTTTGGTCATTGTTTATTTGACATTAACAGTATTCCCAAGTTTTGTAAAGTTGTATGTGTTGTTGTATAACTGTTTTTCTCTTGCATGAATTAGATTTACTCTGCCATTTTTTTCTACCTTCTTGCTAAGTGTATTGATGATATGGATTGCAAAGGGAGAATTTTGAATAAGGTATAAATTAGAAGAGATGGACACTGATAGGCATATCATCTACTCTGTACATATAAAATTAAAAGTGACAACAAGAATTGGTTTCAAAATTGTGCTAGACCTTATGCTATTTTAGAAACATAACTGTGGCTGCCTTCTGAAATACTTGGTGTGTTGCCTTACAGAGGACTACAAAGCAAATAGCTGTTCTAATATTATGTAAATACGTCACAAACTAGTGGTCTGAAAAATCCAAGTCACTTTAGGTTTGTCAGGATTTTCTCTTACTAGGTATAGAATGTTCATGTTCAATGGAAAAGAGTTAGGATGTGGAGGGAGGCTAAGGAACAGATACAAGCCTTCGCAGAAAGTCTCTGGTAGTGGGTTTTAAAGTAAATATTCTTAGAGCATAAGATCTTAGATCATGACTTTCTCTGTAAGAAAGGGTGGCCTTCTCCAATAAAATGGACATTGTTTGGTCTTTACAAACATATAGTTATGGATTTCATAGAGATGTTAGCAACCCTGAAACATTTATTGAAGTTTTAAAAAGGAAAATCATGTGTTAGAAAAGTTAAACATATGCAAATCTAAACTGGAAAACCTCCCACAGGACATGAAGTGTTAGGCTCTGGGTTAGGTACTTTAGATCTAGTTCAGCTCTGACTTTAAAAGTGAAGCTGAAGCACAGGCTCAACTAGCTCAAATAGCTAGTTAGTGGCAAAGTGCAGAAATTCTGTTTTCCCAAACTAGCCAATATTCAGACATAAAAACTTTTGTATCCAAAATGTGTTATTCACTTACTAACTCATTAATAGTAGATAATTTGTGTGATATGTATTGCTGCTGTTCAGCATGCTTTTTATCCAAACATGAAGGCCAGGACTATAATGAACCTGTTAGAATAGTCCACTTAACATTATATTACACTATACATTTAAACATTGCTTAAAATGTTTGTTATTTACTGCCATGTAGTTGATAGTCAACTTGATTTAGATAAAAATGCATATTTATGTGTAAATTAGTATTTAGTAAAGCTTAGTTTACATTTGCTTCTTCAAAAATATTTATTCTGCACATGGAATATAATAATTATTCTTAATTTTCCTAATTTGCTCTCTGTTAATATGTGTTTCACAGTTTTGAATGGCTGTTTTGTCTCTTAAATAAATGAATTCAGAGAAAATGTGTGGTGGTAGTTCTTAGCATTAATGTGAGTTTAACTCAAGATTTCTTTTTTCCTGTGTGAAAAGAACTTGGATCTTCAGAGGAAATACCCACTTTTTTGCCCTGACAAATAAATGAATTATTTTGAAAGTAGTATTACCTCTTTTGTGTCTGTAAATGAACCTTGAACTTGGTTCTCAAAAGTAAAGTGGTGTTCTTGCCTCTAAAGAACCTTCCCCGGTTCAGTCTGCAGAATGCATTTTAGTTCTGAAAATGCACACCTCCTGTCCTTCACCAACCACGTTTTTAAAAGTTGTGGTCAGTGTGGTGAACAATATAATTGGTCTCAGGGTTTCTTTCTGTCCCTGTTGCTGTGATGAAACCCATGACCATAAACAACTCTGGGAAGAACCCATGCAGAGGCCATGGGGAGGTGCTGCTTATCATTGGCTTGCTCCCTGGGATTTGGTCTGCTTGCTTTTATGCCATTCCAGGGTGAGCTGGGCCCTCCTACATCAAAGAGAGGATTTTTTGGTTTGTTCTTAATTTAAATTTGAAACAAGATTGCTTTACATGTCAATCCCAGTTCTTTGTCCCTCCTCTGCCCCACCCCCTATCCCATCCCCTTTCTGCTCCCCAAGAAGGGTAAGGTCTTCCATGGGGAGTCTTAAAAATTTATCATTTGGAGGAGGGTCCAGGCCCTCCCCCATGTGGCTAGTCTGAGAGAGTAACCCTCTATATGGAATGGGCTCCCAAAGTCTATTCGTATAGTAGGGATAAATACTGGCCCACTACCAGAGGCCCCATAGACTGCCCAGGCCTCCTAACTGACACCCACATTCAGGGCGTCTGGGTCAGTACTAAAATGGTTTTCCAGCTGTCAGTCTGGGGCGCATGAGCTCCCCCTTGTTCAGGTCAGGTGTTTCTGTGGGTTTCCCCAGCCTGATCTTGACCCCTTTGCCCATCACTCCTCCCTCTCTGCAACTGGATTCCAGGAGTTCTGCTCAGTGTTTAGCTGCCTCTGCTTCCATCAGATACTGAATGCAGTCTCTAGGATGGAATATAAGGCAGTCATCAATCTCATTATTGGGGAAGGGCATTTACGGCACCTTCTCCACTATTGCTTAGATTGTTTGTTGGGGTCATGCTTGTAGATCTCTGGACATTTCTCTGCCAGATTTCTCTTAAAACCTATAATGGTTCCCTCTATTGTGATATCTCTTTTCTTGCTCTCCTCTATTCTGCGCCAACTCAATCTTTCTGCTCCCTCATGTCCACCTCTTCCCTTCATTTTTCCTGCCTCTCCTCCCCGCCCCAACCATGCTCCCAGTTTGTTCAAATCTTGTCCCTTTCCCCTTCTCTGGGAGACCATGTATGTCTTTTTTAGGGTCTAGCAATTGCCTACTGGCCAGTATTCAGGGGCATTTCCTTAATTGAGGTTTTCTATTCTCAAATTACTCTAGCCTGTTTGTAGTTGACATAAACATGAACTAGTACATAATTGTACTGATAAAATATCCCTACCTATGAATTACATTAACTTTCTATCACTATAATGGAATGTATGAGAGAACTTAAAAAAGTTTGTCAAGGTACCATGCCAGAGCAAGTTTCTGGACTCATCCCTCAAAAGGGGCCAGGATTATATCATCTTCAAGGACATGCCCACAAGGCCCCACTTTCTCTAGTTTCTATCACCACCCCTTAGTATCCCGGGATACTAAGTATCCCATCAACATGGGAGTATTTGACATCATTTATAGCAGCTGCCAAACTTTGTATATTTTATTTGTGAATTCTATACTGTAACTGTAAGAGACAGACAGACTTGAGGCCAGAGGAGGGCGCTGGATTCTTTGGGTCTAGTTACAAGTGGTTGTAAACTGCCTGGATGGTCCTGAGAACTGAACTCTGGTCTCTAGCCACTACAGCAGTTTGTAATAGTGAAAACTAGATAATAAATGTCTTTCACTGTGTGAATGATTAAACATGGGCTACAAGTAGTAAAGAAATAAGCAATAACTCAAAATCTGGTTAGTGTAAAACAAATCACAAAATGCACAAATGTCATGTTTAAGAAATACTATTTGTAGGTTGCCTTTGCAAACCAATCTTTAACCCGTGACAGTTAATCATCTTTGAGAGCATTTAAAACTATGTACTCATTAAGCCTGTTTAAGATAACTTTGAATAAAAAAAAATAATCAATCTTACTAAGAACTGACTGATATACCTACAGTACATGTAGGTTTGCTAAACCAAAGACTTTGCTGGGGACAGCCAGGGTCAAAAGGAACATTCCCCCGTTACATAAGTTTCCTCTGAGATGAAAACACTGCACCCTATAGCAAGCAGCTCTGAATTAAGGAAAACTCAAAATAGCTTCACTAAGTTCCTGAAACCAATCAATTCAGTAGGCTCCTTCCTGCCAGAACAAGCAATAAAAGCTCTGAGTTTCCTTCAGCAAAGAGCTCAATTGCAAAGACTCAGACAAGTCCCAGCTACCTGGAAGCAGCAGAAACCAGCTGCGCTGACTAGAAGGGGTTTAGATCAACTGATTCACTTGGAAAGGACACTGTCCAACTTGTACCTTATTCCTTTTAGATACGGGAGGAAAGATCTGAATTCCTCTGAACAGATCAGGCCCAAACTTGGGCAGATGGCTCCTAAGGTCATGATGGGAGATGTCATTCTATATATGTTTCTCATACTGGCTAATAAATAAAGCACTGTTGGCCAATAGGAAAGGAAGATAGGAGGGACTAGGAGACAAGGAGGAAAGAGGAAGTAGTAGGGAGGGTCAAGATGGAGAGTCTGGAGAGAGCAGTATGCGGTAGCTGGCTCCGGGTAAGACCACCACGTGGAAATACATAGATTAACACAAATGGGTTAATACTTAAGACAGAGCTAGCCGATAAGAAACAAGTAACCGGGCCAACAGAATTATATCTAATACAGAGTCTCTGTGCGTTATTTGGGGCTGGCGCGGTGGCGGGACAAGACCAGCGGCAGCAGGTGAAAAAAACCTGTACTCATTTCATTTCTTGTCTATTACTTTTTCACATTTGTCTAATCTTTGACATTTTGCTTTTAGAAAAATTAAACATAACCTGATGACTAGCTGAATTCATATCTATAATTATAAAAGTTAAAAGAATTAGTTTTATTACAACAAAATTTTTCTTCATATTATGCATAAAATTTGTTATATTAAAAAAAACTGATGCCAACAGCCTTTATTAAAGCTTGAATCCTACTTATCCCAGTAAAGGATGTATTTTAACAGCTCACAATATTTGGACTATTCTGTACCACTGAACACTAAAAGCTTTCAAAAACCAAAGCTCGTGGTAATCAAAGATGACTGATAGTCTGAAGTGAGTATGCAGGAGGGCTGGGTAGCTCTTCTATAAACTGACTTAGGAAGCCATGTCTGTTCCTTTTGTGAATGGTTATCTTTAGAAGCTGTGTACTCTGCATGAAGCCAGTGAAAGAGTACAGTCTGGAGGACTGAACAAGGGAGGTCAGAAAAGATCAGAAGATGCTAGACTTCATTTCTATTGTTTATTAAATCTCTAATTTTCCACATGGAAGAAAAAATCTAATACCTGAGGCACAATATGGCCAACAGAAAAATATTGAAATACTGCATAATTATATGTAATATTTAGGTGCTGAGTCTAGACTTCTTGAAATTTTAAAGTACCCTTGTCCTTAAGGTATCTCCAATTTTTGAAAGAGACAAGTTGATTTGATTCTCTTGTATCAGGGCAAAAAATTGTCAGCATTTGGTATCATCCACTGATAACGTTCTCACCTTATTTGCAATAATGAGAGGGATTTTTCTCTCAGTTGTTTATTAGAAACATAAAAAAACAAGTCAGTATACTTTTTAAACAAAGAACATTGAAATACATAAGATTAGAAGCTCATATTCCTTCCTTACTGCAACAGTCTATTTTTTCAGACAAAGCACAAAGATCCTGATGTGACTCTGTGCGATAAAGATGGACAACACTATTTAAAGCCGCCTCTTTTCTATGTGAAGGAAAATCATTTCACTTCCAAAGACGACACAACAATACTAGTACTCAACATTCATCATATTTATTTTACTAAATACCATGGTTCACGAGGAATAAACCAGAAAACATACTTAACCTAGTCTAGTGGACAGGGTTAACTGCAAACTCTTTCTGTGTGTGGAGCTGGAACCCCTTCAGAGTGATTACTCGTGTACACCTTGCCTTTTCTGTCGAGAATACATCTCTTTGAACATAAAAGAATTTCTCTGAACAAAGACATGAAATATTACAAGATACAGGCACTTTATGTTCCCAGTTTTAAAAATAAGCCAAGTCAAAAATACTTAATAAAAGTAACTAGAACCAGAGTTTTCTACCTTTAGTTCTAAACACTTTAAGTCAATTGAAAATAAACAAGTTTCACTGGGATTAAATGGTCATATTTGCATATAAAAAAATCCAAATTACTACAACTGGAGAAAATGGCCATTTGAATTCAACTTAAGATATTCCAGTAATGTGCACTAAAATTTATATACCTAAGCAGCCGAGTAACATCTGAAAGCTTTGCAAAGAGTGTGGTTAGTGAGAAAAGCAAAAGGTGCTTTTATTCCACAGTATCTGATTAAACAAAAAGTAATTTACAAAACAAAGTACCAAATGATACTTTAAAATAAATACTTCATCATTTTGATGAATATATACATATAGTGTCCATTTGGGGGTTTAACTATCTAAAAGTGGCATTTCACTATCCAGAGGTGCAGGAGCAAGTTCACATAAATAAAACAGTGTGGCTTCACTAGCTTCAGCTTCAGTCAATGGTTCCAGGCGAACAAGCTTGCTTTGGGTTGGTTCTGGGTCTAGGTTGCTATCCAGAAGCTCATCAACCTCTATGGGCTTATCTATGGAGGGTATAACTTCTGATGATGCTATTGTACTCCCCTGTTCAATAGCAGAAGCAGAGTTCCCATCGAGGAATGCAAGAAGTGGAAAGGCAGTATACTGGATAAGCTGTTTATCTATAAAGATCAGAAAATACTTTTATATACTGAAATGAGAAATTATACACTTTATATCACTAAGTTTTAAAACATGTAAGTCAGGAAAGTTAGCATCAATTCAATTTAGCTATAAAATTCATCTTTTAATGTTAAATAAGGGGGGGAAACTCAAATTACAGAAACCATTACCTCACCATTTACGTTTCATGGTACTAGAAACTTAAGACATCACCCACATAAGGCAAGGCAGCAGTCCATCTTCATTTGTTTCATGGGTTTTGTTTTCTGTAGTGCTACACTACACTTGTAGGACTGAACCCAGGGCTCTGGATGTGCTATGCTATGAGCCCAGCCCATCCAGCTGTTTAGTATGACAATATTTCCATGGTGTGTGTTAAATTCTATACTTAAACTCTTAAAAAACAATCTATGGAAATCAAGACTACTTGCATACCTACCTGGTTTAGACTTGGATTTTCTTCCCTCTTCTGAAACTTGCTGAATGACATTGCTTTTGGTAGCTTCTAATCCCTTATTCTCAGACTAAAAGAAATAAATTATATAGAAGTACCTGTTTTGCATTTTGCAGCCCTTAAGGGTATCACAATTTAAAAACTGATAAAATAACATGAACACATCTGAAATATACTGGAAAGAGGAACAGCAGGAAAGATGAACTAAAGAGGAAACTGTCACTGGAATTAACCAGACTGGATTAAGAAACTTGTCCTCAAGAGTCAGAATAAAGTACCCGAAGTAGGAGAGAAGAAAAGCATTTAGTTACAGGACAGACAGAATTCAAAGACTAAAGATGGGAATAAATCAGACTAGTTTTATATACTAGGACATAACTAAATATACATTTTAAACAGTTGTGATTAGAAATGCATGGCACAATATTCTTCATGTGACCAGAAGAGCTAGCACAGATAAATGCACTCAGTCGCAAAGATCAACACGGTGACATCTGTGAAACTATCCCTGCTCTTAGAAGCCTCAACTGTGATGGTTTCTTCTTGTCCTTTCTGTGACTCCTTAGGTTCTTTTACTTCATTTTGGTTGTCTTCTTCCCTTCTAGTTCATAGGGGGCTTAAATCTACAACGCTGCTGAGATGTCAGCCATCTTGTCAGCAGTGCTGACACCCTTGAGGTACAGGTGAGGCTCAGTCATTTCTGGTAATCCTATGCATCACATTTCTAAATGTAGCGTTAGTATGCTTAGCGTAACAGACATCTGTATAATTCCTACATTCCTCTAATAGCTATAATAAAATGAAGCAATCAAAGTTTCTAAGATTCAGGAAAAACAATGACCCTAAGATGAAAACTAAACCATTCCAAATAATTTAACTAAAAACAGATCATCAAGGTCAGAAGTCATAATACATAAATGTTAATACATTTTACACTCCTTGAAAAAGGTACTTCCCAAGGATGCCACTGTTGATATTCTAATCTGAGAAACACATTATGAATTTATTTTTTCCCCATGCAAGTTCTTATTCATTGGTAGTGGCCACTCAGCTACACTAAGGAGTATGAGGTATCCAAACTAAGAAAATATTATGCTACAAGTTGTCATGAACAAAAGAGTAACAGATAAAAATACCAATATTTGCAATTACTTTGGACACAGAACTGCAATAAAACATCATTCTTAAATATGTTTCATAAGATCAGAAAGCAATATGCAATTTTCTGTTACTGATATTTCTAAAAATTCTAAGTGGTTTTTAGAATAAAGAAGATAATCGAAGAACAATGACTCAGTTTTAAAATAAACAGCAAAGCATATTCACTAAATTAAAATACCATGTGACTTAATAACACTCAGTGTACTGACAAAATATTCATACTATAAGCCTAGGTAAACGACAGTGAAATTCTGCTTACTGCCTGCTTTTTAAAATGTCTATCAAAACACATTCACACATTCTTATATGCATTACCCATATCTGCTTAATCTACAATTACAGCATTCACAGTTGTGACATACAACCTAAAAGTCCAAAAACATTTTTAGTAGGTTTTGCTGTTTACAGATACAGCATGCCGTATGTCAATAACCCAAACAGTGCATGATGAACTTTCTACTCTATAATTTCATAAAATTTTGAGACTCTATGTCAGCCAAGCTGAACCTTCAAAAATGTACAAAAACTGGCCAGGTGTTCTCCTTACACATGACAATAGAAAAATTTTAACTCATCAACTCTATAGTCATTCATATTTATTTGAGATGTCTCATCTCTACAAAGGACAGGAATGTTAACTGACTTCACTAATCCAGAATTTGAACTTGATTGGTTTTGTAATCAATAAAAAAGATTAGCAATTAAGTATACACATTAGATATGGGGAGTAAATTAGACAATTAAGCTATACAAAATAACAAAGATGTATAAGCATCTGCAGTGACAGACTGCCCTTAAGAATCTCCTGTCAATTTGCTAAGTCCAACTGGAGTTCCTAGCTTCTACCTAGTAAAATTTGCCTTTGCTTTAGTTACTGGTTTTAATTAAGGAACTTGCAGAAGAAACATGAACCAGTTATTTTCAACTGAAAAAAAACTGAGAAATTATATATGGAAAGAATATAAAATGCAGAAATTTTAATCATGTTACTTCAAAGAAATACTGGACAAGCCAAGGCCAAGTGATTTCCCAGCACTAAGAGGCCAATTTTATGTTGAGAGTGAATCCCACATGTGCCAGCAGATTGGGCAATAAAAAATAACCCCATAACCAAATGCTAATTTTCCACCTAGTACTTTACTATCTCAATCCCACACAATAGGTAAGAATATAAAATGTCTTCTGTAATTGAAAGTGATACTGCTTTCCATGTATGTTTACTAGGACTTTTTCATATTTTGATAGCTATGGGTCCTGAGCAACATGAATTAAAACTTACTTTTGTATTATTGATGTAATCTGTGGGATTCATCTGCACAGAACTAGTGAAAAGCTGAAAGACCAAACAAAAAAGATGATAAGTTTAAAAAAATATTTTAAAAGTTTTGTGTGTTAAAAATTTCTATACCACCATGTTGAGTGAAGGGATGTCAATCCTACACTAGGAAATTTCCACGGGTTAAAACAAGTTTGGAAAAGCAAGAAAGCAGAAAGAAAAACAAACTAAGGCAGAGCAAGCTGGCCATGCACTAGATGAAATTTTATGTTGTAAGGATTTCTTTGCAGGGGGACAAATCATTTGAGACAGTTTCCCACAACTCTTGTCCTTAATTTTCCTCTCCCTAAACTTCCTTGTCCATATGTAGCACCAAACGCCAAGTTCCACATCTTGAAACTAAGCATTCATTGAATACCTTCTAATTAGGTGACAAATTCATAGAACTCACTGACAGTGAAACCTAGCATACATATCAAGTGCAGCCCTCTGACAAAATGACATAACCACGTCATCTCATTTTCCACACAGCAAAGGAAGTTGATAAGTGCCAAAATAATGTCAATGAGCTATACTCACAGTCCAGCCAATTCATAAATACAACTTGTAAGTCATTAGCTTCAAAATAAGAAATCACTGATACCATGAAAACATTATTTCTGCTCTCCAGGAGCTTACAATCTAAAAGACAATATGACAGTAAATAGCCAACTTATACTCATACACAACCCAGTTTCACAACAATTAGTAGAGCTGAAAAGCACTCGGGAGTTTGGAGAAGGAGAGGAAAGCAGACAGAGGCATGCACAAGACGGTGCTATGCATCATCAGTCCTAAGAGAATGGTAAGAATGTGGGAGACACAAGAGTACTGAGCTACAGTAACACCAAGACGGTAGAGCATGCTCTACAAATGGTTAAGAGCAACACAAATAACACAAGTTCTGACATGAACAGTTATATACAAGACTTTAAAAGAAGCAGTGCAGAGGCATTCAGAGGATGACGGTGTCACGTCCTTCCAGAATAAGACCCCTAAATACAGTCTGAGTACTGAAACAGACATTAGGTTCACATTTTATGAAAATGACCAAAGCCAAAGGTTCACAATCAATGAAATGTAGAGGTCACAGTTTTCTTCTTCCATGCTCTTTACACAGACTCCTATCAAACCTTAGTTGTCACAAAAAAAAAAAAAAAAAAAAAAAAAAAAATTCATCTGCTCTCTCTTCATTTTATTTCCCCTCTTCTTATATCACCCAGTGACTGCTGAAGAGGTAAAGAGCTCAAATCTTTGGTGGCAGATGTGTTAATTCAGCCTGTGGCTATCTTAGAGAAGGCTGAGTCAATTTTGTACCTATAGACAGGGTGATACCCGAGTAA
Source organism: Phodopus roborovskii (assembly GCF_943737965.1). Lineage (NCBI taxonomy): Eukaryota > Metazoa > Chordata > Mammalia > Rodentia > Cricetidae > Phodopus > Phodopus roborovskii. The sequence goes on from NW_026125397.1 coordinate 14,526,970, forward strand.
AGCCAGCAATGTTAAGTTTCTGTCTCCATTTTCACCTATTCACTGACTTAGGAGTCTCATACATACTCTCAGAAGATAAGATAGTACAAAATATATGCAACCAGTTCACATATAAAGAACACAACTTCTGGAATTCTAAGGCCCAGTGACCTCCTACTGAGCCTACCCTGGTACAAGGGGAAAAAACAAACAAAAACAAAAAAACAAAAATCAAGAAACAAAACAAAAATCTTTGTAAAGAAAAGCCATCTATTTCAGAGAACAAGACAAGCCAGAGGTAGATTTTAAAATTTATGACACTACAATCTAATTCATGGGTGATAAAAGTTTTGGATAAGTTAAAATCCAAATTAGGGCAGCCTGTCAATATTATTTTGAAAAAAAAAATACCTAGTGATAAAAAAATATATATACCCCAGGAAAGTTAATATTACTGTAAAACTTAAGAACGTTATAAACGTGTATATAGTTTCAGGGATAAAGAAATTTTGACATTGAACTTAAAAAAATCTAAAAACAGGCAGATAAAGCAGAATATCTCAAAGTCCTGGAGTGGAATTTGAGCCAAGTTTGCATTTTAAAGTATTAAGAAACAGAAATACATGCATTTCTGATGGACGATGTCCTTCTGTAGATATGTTTCTCTTATTGGCTGATGAATAAAACACTGATTGGCCAGTAGCCCAACAGAAAGCATAGGCAGGGCTAGCAGACTGGGAGAAGCAGGCAGAGCATCATGTAGTTGAGGAGGCAGGAACAGGTCCGAACCCTTCTCCGGTAAGGTAAGACCATGTGAAAATACTTGAGATTAATACATATGGGTTAATAATTAAGAGACAGCTAGCCAGTAAGAAGCTTAGGCCATCAGCCAACAGGTAAACACCTCTGTGTGTTCATTTGGGGCTAAATAGCTGTGGAACCAAGAGGGACAAAAACTTTCATCTATATATTTCAGAACAGAATGATGTCAAAATGTCTTCATAAAGGAAGAATAGAAAGACAATAGAAAAAAAGGAAAAAGAAAAAGATACAAAACTGAGTGCCCCAAAGTAGAAGACATCAGGAAACAGAACATTTAGGACAAGAGAAGATGCTGAGACTCTCATGTGGAACACATCTAAACTTACAGCATGTGGGAAGCAGAACCTTAGATACAAGGCAGATCTGTGTTGTAAGAGATCCTGTCTCAAAATCAACATTAATAGTAGGTTTAATTATTTGTAATTCCTACGATAGCCCTTCATGTTAATAATTAGCTCTATTTAAAGATGAAAATGGCAAAGACAACTTTTCTACGTTGGGGATGGAACTCCGTTGGTAGTGCTTGTGTAGCATACGTGAAAATCTGTGTTCAATCACACAATGGTGTAAACTGGATGAGATGGTCAAATAGTGCATGCCTGTAATTTTATCACTCAGGAGGGATGCAGGAAGAGCAGAAGCTCAAGATCACCTTTAGCTATGCATCCAATTCAAGGCCAGCCTAGGGTATACATGAGACCCTGTCTTAAAAAAAGAAAGTTGACTTTTCTAAGGCCAGTAAGTATTAACAAGCAGTATCAGAACTCAGACTTGTCTAATTCAAAACAAGTCATCTTCTGCCAGCCCAGGAGATAAAAAATACAATCCTGTATGGTACTGATGATTTGGGAAGGGTGTTTAAGCTATGTGACAGACTAATTTCATGAGAAGAGATGCAAATGATTAATTAACCACAAATTAGACAGAAAAGGACTAATTACTTCTGGGATCATTATAAAGTGATAATACTATGGAATTCTTTGATGTAACTGAAGGTCCACTGTAAGGCAAAACACTTCTCGGAATAAACAGTTCTTGGAAAGAGGGGAAAGAACAAGACTGATGCAAATCTGGAAAGCTCTGCATAGGGTTAGCACATGAAAGCAAAACGGGTGAAAACGGTGCCCAGGGCCCGAGATCAGAGAAAAAGTGTTCAGTCCAGACACAACTGGAGTTAAATTCACACAGATGTGACAAAGACCGGACTAGGGCATCAGAGTCAAGACATACAAATACAGCAAATATAATGAATGGAATTTTACTAGAACATGTTAATTCCCCAAGTATTCGAAGTATTAAGAAGTATCTCTGATATTCCCTGACTAAGTAATTCATTAATAAATTTTAAAGATCTTTATTCAGTGACAATTTATTCTAGAATAAAATATACACACAGTAACACACAGCAACAAGTCCAGACAAAAGCTGCATTTAGAGGTGGCAATGTTGAAAAGAATGGTATGTTATTACAGAGAGCAACTGCTCCTCACAGGCAGACAGTAATCACACATCAAAGTCCTGAATCTGCTGGTTTACAATTCCTAATAAAATCTTAATTAAGAAAGTAAAATGAACAAAGTGTAGAATACAACAAAGTATTGATTTTAAGATTATATATCTATATATATATATATGTAAACACACACAAGCTACCAGTATAATAAAGATTATCCAAAATACCTACATCAACCAGAAGATCTGGGTCTATACTAAATTGTCTTCCCGAGAGCATGGCTTGGAAGTCCTCTAAACTGCAATCAATGCTATCAAGATAATCCAACAGCTCAACTCTAAAGAAAAAAAAATTCATATTTATTAAATATTCTCATTCTTACATTTCAAATCACTGCTGATGATCTAGCGCTACAGAATTAGGGTAGTTCTGAAGACATCACATTTAAGGTCTGGAATTTCTGAAAACTGACAATCTCAGACCTTTTACCCAAATTTAGGATGTTCAGAAAAGATGTGCTGCCACACAGATGTGCTTTTCCCTTTTCTTCTCTATTTTCTCATTACTCTAATACTCCTAGTATTTAAATTGATTACTTCTATACTATAAATTACTATACTTTTAACAAAATGTGTCCCTTAATAGAAACTACTAGTATACTGAATAGGTACAGTTAAAAGCACGAACACCTTACAGTTACAACCATAATTTAATTTTTAAAAAAAATCTAAAGAATTGCTCAATAAAGTTCCAAGACTACTCACAGGACAATTAAATCCTCTTTGACTAGAGTTCAACTTAGATCAAAAGAAAAAGAGACAAGACAGGGTCAGTATCAGCTATCATTATTACTTTGAATTTATAGAAATTCAATATCTACTTCAGGTTCATTATTGCACTGAATACTAAAAAGTAATTAAATACATCTAGATGAACACTCACTTTCCCAAGAGGTTAATGTTGTCATTCAAAATGGAATCCATCATGGTCACAGGATCCTCAGAGGTCAGGGTGGATGGGCCATTTAGCCGCACAGCATTAGATGTGAGGGGGCTGCCACCAGCACTTCCCAAACTCAATGACTCTCTGGCTAGTTCATTCTGATCTCCACTCTGAATGACAGGAGCATACTCATCTTCGTTGTCATCTTCAACAATTACAATGTCAGGGTACTGGCTGCAGCTATAGCAGCAATGTGAGAAAAAAATTACAATTCTAGACAGGGCAAATTTACCTCCATTCACCAGTGGAATTCACAAAGGGCTTCCTTTCCTGGAGTAAGGGACTTAAGCCAAATTTTGACAATCTATAAACTAGAAAACCACAAAATCAAGGGAAAAGGTTTAACTTCAAATAAAAACCATCTATTTTCATTGTTTTTTGTTTGGTGGTAGGGGTTTTCTGGTTCAATACTCCAAATATGACAAAAGATTAGTTCTTTAAATATGAAAAAAAAATAGTTTTTCAAAGAACCAGGGTTATTAATTTAATTATTTGGTAAGAACAATGATGAAAATTTCCCCAAATATTATTTCACAATTCCTTACTTGGGATCAGACACAACATCATCATTAGTTTCTGGAATAACTGGAATATTTTCTTCATCTGCATTATCATCAGTAACATCATAAATAATTATGTCATCTGAAATCCGCTCTCTTGACTTTAAACCTTCCGTCCTACTATGTGGAACCTAAAGAATGAGGAGAAAATAAAATCATATAGACTAATACACAAAGGATGTGATTAAATAAATAAGCTGGACACATCCTATTTGCACACAGTAATGAGATATAAGACTATTTTTTAAAGCTATGAAGAATATACCCAAATTCTACTTAACAAATTACTTTATTGTAAGACTCTGAAGATGAAATGCCAAAGGCATGTTTCTATGGAAAGCTTTAAATTCTAAAGGACTCTTAAAACACAGTGAACAAGTTCTAGACTTTCAGAAATTCCAAGCAGAATCACACAGCCACTGCGCTGACAGTGACTGCTCTATCTGAACCTCCTGTGTCTACACAGGCTTTATTTCTTACTTGTTAAATAGCTTCACTAAGAGATACATACACAGAACTTGCAACAATTCCATAGTTAAAGGTCACTTTGGCCGCTTTACCAACACCTTGTTCTTTTTAATGTTAAGATGCAGGTAGTACACAGGTAGTGTGATTTATCCCAACTACTTACTCAGGTGGCTGAGACAGAAAAATTCTGAGTTCAAGGCCTGCCTGAGCTACAGAGTTCAACAGCAGCCTAGATAGCTTGGTGAGATCCTATCACAAAATGGAAAAAAAAAAAAAAAAAGCTGGGGATATACCTCAGTAGTACAATACTTGCCTAACAAGCATAGGTCCCTAGGTTCAACCCCTAGTACCACCAAAAGAAAAAGAAAAACTGTGTAGGTACACTCGAGTCAGTTACATTAAGAAATTCATTCTCTAAAAGTATTATTATAATGTAAAAAATTTTAAAGTTTTAAAACTAGATGACACAGGTAAAAGATGTAAAGAGCTTTAAAATATATAAATTCTAATTTAAAAATCCAATATATCTGAAACACTTTAAAAATGTATAAATTTCAATTAAACTAAAACAAACAACCAAACAAAAACAAACACTCATCTATTATATAAGCATTCAATCCAAACACCAAACGACATCTGCTTGGTTTAGCAAGAGAAGTGGGATGAATACTCTGATATTAAGTTAACTGTGCTTTGTCTCAGAGCAGCCAAAATAAAAGATAAATAGATAAATAAAACCTCAACATTTCATAGTAAATTTGATGTAATATTTACATATTCTAACATTAAAATAACAACAGTAATTCAGTGGTACAGCATCTGCCTTGCTGCACTAGAGCTTTGATCTCTAGCACTATGAAAAAAGAAAAAAGGACTAGCAGTAAGAAAGCAGTATCATAAAGAAGCTTAGACTTGTTTATAATCTCTAATTAGATATGTCTATAGAAAAAACACAAGGACACAAAAACATTTGGAATTGCTAGAGAAAAGCACCAAGTTGAGTACATGCTTGTAATAGAAGATGAAAAGAAAATAAGCAGCAGGAAATCCCACAATCATATTACACCACGATGACATCATCACACTGCTCAATTTATACTGCTTCACAACAAAGTGCATTTGTTTTATCAACTCCAAAAGTAACAGAGGCCACACTGGTGAGAAACTGGTTCCTGGTACACTGCAAGCTTAGCAGGTAAGAGGATTATGCTCAATCAATCCCTCAGACCAAAGCGGAAGTCACACTGCAGAATGTGCATCTAAATAACGTCATCTATATGTAATCTGGATATATGCAAAATAATAGCATTCCCGAATCCTCCCCCCCCCCCCAGACATATACACACAAAATACCCATGGCAATAACAAATACTGGAAAAATACAAGCTTGGAAATAAACAACTATTTGTACTGACGTATTCGTGTTTCTTAAAATACTAATACTCTAATAATGAAAGCAAATAATGAAAATGTCATGATTTAATAGAGCTGGGGAGTGAGCACTTACATTCTCATTCACCAAACGTCTTTGACTGCATGAAACACTGCCATAATAAAATTTAGTTTGAGACAATAAACATAAAATACATTAAAATTTACTTTATGGTGGTGATTATCAGTTGGCTCTTTTATGTGCTGAAATAGATTCTTCTTTTGAGCTCCATTAGTGTTTAGAAGTAGAGGCCTGTAAGAACAATGTTTATGTGTTTCCAAAGGAGAAAAAGTAATCTAATAATAATTTCTAATAATTTACTCACAACACCTCAAGCATACTTCAATAGTGAACAGAAACCTTCAAAGAAAATAATTCTTGAATGACTACTGAATTCCTTACAATATCTACTTAGTTTTTTAAAAGTGGTATCACAGAATAACAGGCAGTAGAATTAAAAGTCACAATTAATGAGCTGCCAAAATCTTAGCCTTATATGTCATCTTTTTCTCCTTCTATCTATGCCTTTTGTCAATTATTCTGGTTTAGGTGTAACAATGGCATTAGCGATAAGTAGTACAACCCATTATTAAGATTTTAAAAGACCGGGTCAACTACAGTCAAAAGAACCAAATAATATTTGACTCTCTCCCTTCCTTACAACAAATGACCTATTTTTAAAGAATTCTCCTCACTGGGGACCCCTAATGCTACTTTAAACTGTTAATATGAATGGAAAAAAAAAAAAAATCACATGAAGCTGGGCACGTATGATAAATAGGCTACATATCTCCACAATAAATAAACTTTTGAGCATTAATAGGGCATAAGTGGAAAAGTCACCTATATTTATGTGATTGGCCATGGTCAATTAAGGACATCAACATAAAACTCTTCCCAGTCCTTTTAGCTGCTTGACACATAAACTACCTCATTTACAACATTATTAAAGATATTACTTTCTGACTACATGCATGTATGAATTATGCCTAATGCATAAATAAATTGAGTTCAGACATAATTGCTATCCGTTACCTCAAATATATGTAAACATTCTAAAATGTGAAAAAAATTACAACTTCACATATTTCTACTCTGCTAAGCACTGTGGTTAGGGTCCTTATCCTGACAAGATTGCTCTTGAAGCTGAAGCGCTAACATTACAAGGAGGAGCTGTGCTTTGGTAGCAAACATATACTCAGCAAGCACAGGTATTCATGATCAAACACTACAATGCTTTTAAGTCAAAACTCAAAACATACCCAAAACTTACCTTTTACGTTTTAAACTCACAAGCTGATTATTCTGAACCAATGTAACAATAAACTGGACAATCTGAGAGGAAACGTAAATAAAATTCTTTCATCAGATTCTGTCCACATTAAATCAAATCAGCCTTCTGCCCTCATGCAGTGTTCTCAATAAATGATTTTAAACACACACCAACTAATGCCAAGTCATTGTAATATCTCACAAATTAACATTTGAGATTTGCTGATTTTTCAGGAAGACTGAAGTGTGATGCAAAGAAAGCAAACTGATGCTTGATAGGTAACATTTTCCCAACAAAGGTTATATAATTAGAGGCAAAACTCAGAATAGATCATAAACTTTAAGGTTGGAAAGACAGTACTTGGCAGTTTTATAAATATTACTATTGTGATACATCCATCTAAGCTTTCCTGATTAACAGACAGTAAATTTTAAATTATCTGATTAAATTTAGAGGGAAAACTATTAAATGGATAGACAAACAAACCTTATTTTATAAGCTTGTTTCTTCAATTAAGGCCTGAGCCAGCAGTACTATTCTATTATCTTCTTAGATCTTTAAGTTTTCAACCTCACTACAGAAATATTCAATCTGAATTCTGATGGGATCCAACAATGAATGCATTAACCAAATGTTTAGACTTCTAGGTAACATTTGACCAGTTTGGCTTAGGGTATGACTTGAAATTTCATTGTCAACTTCCTACCTAAAGATGCCAAGTAAAGACAGGAGACAATGAAATGCAGTAGCACAGTGTTGGAATAAAGGCCAAAGTGGTTGGAGGACTGTTTCAGCTCTGTAGATTTCAATATGCTTTATGAAATTTAACATGATTTACAAAGGCTATAACAACTGAGTCTAGCATATTCAACTAGCATATTCAAACTTCAAAGTTGAGCAGAAAAAGTAAAAATTGAAGTGCTGTGAACTATTTCACCAATTATCTTTGCTTTTGGAAAAAAATGCAGATTAAACAGCTAATATTTAACTGAAATGCTGTTTTGTGAAAAAGAGTAACACATCTTTTCATCAAGTACAAAATTAAAAACACCTGTTATTGTTAACTCAGCCACCCTTAACAGGGCTATGCAATAGAACTACAGAAGTTTTAAAACTATACATATTTGAAACACCAAGAATTGAATTCAATTATGTTTAACCTTAATATGCTATTTTATTTTACAAAACTAGTGCACTATTTTGATCATAGGCCAAATGTGACAACTGTTATTCATCATCGCTGTACGCCTGGTTCATTAGATCCAAATCCTGTCACTCAGAAGCTTATTTTTAGCTCAAGTGCCTTTTCGAGCAAGAACAAGATTCATCTCTCCCCTCCCCTCGCCTCAAAAGAACCTGTTGCCATGAGTCCAGTTTACTCATAAGCAAAAAATAGAAACCTTAATTACTCTCATGTTTCTTTCCTTAATAGCAAATGGAAGTTGTAATGTAAAGATTAAATGACAAGGGCACACAATATTATGGACAGATTCTAATTCTTCCATTAATTTTCAACTCCATATTTTGAATTTATTTTATAACTTTTTAAATTACTTTTATACTAAACCCAAATATAGCACACCCTGGAAAAACACAGCTGAACTCCCAATCTGACCAAGTGACTTAAAAATTAACTATGCCAATCAAGAGTAAACAGCAGCAACAACAACATAGTCCACAACAATAAAACTGTCTACCCACGGAGCAAATGCAGGGCACTGCGAGGGCCAGCAGGCTTCTTACCTTCCTAATGACTTGCTGCTGCTGGGCGTGCTTCGCTCTTAATTCTGACACCTCCTTCCAAAGGGACTCATTTTCACTGTATGAAAATGTAGTTAAAAACCCAAACAAGGAAAATCTGGTCAGAAGACCAAGCCACAATATCTTTTAATCATAAGAGCCAGAGAACTTCACAACTCAGGGGTGAGGCTAGGCAGGCCAGGGGTAGGAGAACTACAGATTCAAGACTAGCTTAAGCTATACAGTGAGACATTATCAAATCAACAAATACTAGATAACTATGCTTCTCCTATGCTATAATTATTTCTTTTCAACTGTATTATCTACTAGTCACAGCAATACTTGTTAAAAGCCTTAAGATACATACTTGCATGTATATAGTACCAGGTAATGTATTCCTTTTGATAACTGGACTTGGTACTTTTTGCTTAAAAATAAACTAAGTTTAGGCAGGATAGAAGAATATTCAGATTCTTTGTAATTGCTTCAAAACAAAGGAAAGGGACACTGACCAGCACATGATGTGCTCCAGGCACTATGCTTAGCATCTTACATGTATGAATCACTTAAACTTCCATAACACTGCCAAGAGAAGAATCAGGATCTTGCTGTATAGATGAAGAAACTTTGCCCAATAGCATAGAGATGATTATGCAACTATTAAAAAGTAAATTTAAAGTCTATTATGCCCTAAAGCTAGCCAAAGATCTGTCTCAAACCCTCTAAAGAAGCAAGAAACACCTCTAAGGTGTTTTTAAAAACGGAGTCCAACAACTTCACCAATAGCTATAATTCCTTTCCCTTCTTACTTGACTTTGTAAAACAGAAACTGTAGTTATTAAATATTGCTGAGCTAATAAAGTATAAATTATAATCCAACTATCATTACTTCTATAATCTCTCAAAAGTCATTTTCCTCAAGTTATCTGTACTATTATAACAAAAAGGGCAGATTCACATAGAGATTTCAAAAAATGAAATTGTTTTTAATACTTACTAAATTAGCAATGTATGTTTTCAAAATCAAATTTTAAGATGTTGCTGTTTACTGAAGGAGAAGATGGTTACCTCTAAGTTAAAGAATAATTAAAGGATCAAATTTGAATAGCTTAAAGGATGCTACTAGCAGAAGACAATCAGGGCAAACAGCACAACTAGTTAGATAATATAAGCAAAATTGGAAAGTTTAAGGCTTATTCAAACAAGGAATCAAAGTCCAAAGTCACTCTTCATGGAAACATTTGAGTTAGGAACAACTACCAGCAAAAATGTAAGATAGAATGTGCAGTTATACTCTCAGGCTCTTGTTATTATGGGAATACCTCAGATATGTAAGAATAAAACACACCTACTCTACATACAAGCTAATAGTGTGCTAGATAAGAAAAAAGCCACTAAATAATGTCATGTTTTGATAAGAGGTTTGTGTAACCCTCTCCTGGGTCTATGTGCAGTATTAAGTAGGGCAACGTGTGTGTGTGTGTGTGTGTGTGTGTGTGTGTGTGTATTTCCCATGACCTACTTTCTCCTAATAGGAAGGCCACAGTAAGACATACATTTTAAGAAAGTTGTTTATATATGAAGACCATATGAAAACTAATCTATGTACAACTGTATTTTACTACACTATCAACCAGTTACGATTCCTAATGTGTGCCCTCATTTATGTCTGAAACCTATCTCTGTAGAACAGTATTTACTACATTATCTTAAAGATCTACCATTTCATAAACAAAACCAGCTGTATGGCAACATTATATATTCTTTTGACAACCTTAATTAAAACCTGTTATTAGGACAAAGTCTATAGCTACAAACTCAAAGTAAAGGGAACTAAAAGAGAAAACAAAAAGATCTTTGATCTTGACTATTGAGGATTACTTAAAATAAAATACCAGACACTCTCCAAACTCCAACACACACAGCCCAACCACCATAATATTAGTGTTATAATTTGGAAATAATATTTTACCTTTTCAACTCTGAAAGTCTGGATTCAATAGTTTCTTGTTTTATCTGAACCTTCTGAGCACTATTTATAATTTTTGTTAAATCTTCCTGACGAATTTTATTTTCCTCTGGTTTTGAAGATGAAACCTTCCAAAATAAAAATTTAGAAAATTAAATACATACTAAGCCCCCATGATTGTAATTCATAACTTCCTATCATGAGAAGTCTCTGTATCCTATTTAAAAAGTGAGATGTGGTTACAAGATTCTAGATAAATTCTAGAGCAAGAATAAATGTCATAGCTCAATACAAAAGAAAGCAAGGGTCAATCACTATTTTCCCCCGTTCCCTAACCTACTTAGGAGAAAACCATCTCATAAAAGGATGAGCAGGAATATGAGGATCTTTCCTTTCATTTTCAAGCCTCTTTGTTGTCATATTCCACATTAATTAAAATTATGCAGTAATACAGCTGCATGGTAAATAATTTTCTTACACCTCTTCACCTTTTGTTTTTATTCCTAGTCCTTAGGACTGAACTTCAAGGCCTTATACATGTTAGAGTAGTCAGACTCCAATATAGTAGCCATTGGACTACAGGGATTTCCCTGCTCCTTTTAACCACAACCTCCCACCTTTGACTGACAGGAATTGAAGCCAGGTCTTAAGGTGTTAGAAGTGTTCTACCACTGGACCATCTATATCCCCACTATTTCTTTTCTACATACCTTTTATGGATTTAGTAAAGACAGCTCATTCTAGCAGACGATAGTTTTGTTTTGTTGTTGTTTGCTTTGCAAATTTAAGGGTAAGCCTTTCCACTACACTGGGTAACTCTACCCTCTATCAGAACATGTGAGAATTTTCCTTCCTTTGTAAAATGAAGACTGTACTCTCAGCACAGTTGAGCTCTGAATAAGTGGTGGAAACAGATGAACAATTAATCAAAGATTTATTAGTCTAGTTCATCTCTATAAGGAATCTCCCTGTATTTCTGCACATTCATTTTCATTATTTCTATATCTGTTATTATTGGGGGTTACTGAGACAGGGTCTCACTCTATAATCCAGGCTGGCCTGGAACTCTTTATTTAGTTCAAGCGGACTCAAATTACAGAAATTCTCCTGCCTCTGCCTCCCAAGTGCTGGGATTACAGTTGTATACCACCACACCCAGCCTTTTCTGTATACTCTTCAATCCAGCAGCTTAATCAAACAGCTGTGCCTCGTGTCTATAACCTAATTAATGTACCAGCAGCTGCTCACCTTCCGTTTAATGTTCTCCAACAAGTCATCCTGGCCTTGTTTGAAGTAAGGATGCTGAAATTCAACAGGGCCATCTCTTTCCTGTTTTATAATTCCGGAGTCGATATGCACTACTTTACGGAAGCCATCTGACAAAGATTCAAATTTACATGACTAAAATTAAACAACTCATATATTAAAAGCTTATATGGAAACATACCTTGATTATTTTAATGACAAAAACTGGCTTAATCAGTGGTCGTTAATAACTACAAGCAAACCACTGGTCATACTCACACATATTTAGTTGTCTCACAAAGCTGGCCATGTTATTGTGTTTGAAGTACTTGGGAAGAATTTCTTTTGCAAATCTCTGCTCATCCAAGACCAGAAAACTTTGCCCATTCTAAAAGACAAAACAAAAAAAAGCTCAGAAATGTCAATTAACTAAGGTCCTTTCACAAAGTTATTGTGCATGTGAATCTCAACCAGCTCTGGTAAACCTATCTGGATATCTTCAAAGCAACATTGTATTTCTGATAAAGGAGAAAAAAAATCCTACAAGTCAAACTACAAAAACATTTTAGGTGTCACCATCAACCCAAAAGCTGCATCATACTCTGTGATGAAATAATTTCTACTCGGTAAGCAAAAAACCTAATATGTAGACAGTACTACTAAGTTATTTTAAAGTTAATGTAAACAGACAAAAATTGAGAAATCACTATATTGTCACCATTCATAACATACGTAACTACATTTTAGTATATTATACTGAAAAACTATACAAGAATTTAGAAAGAATTCTGGTTACAATATTAACTAATTGAATAGGATGTGATACTGGGGCCTGAATTTAGAGCTAGGCAAGCACTTAAAGACCGAACTATAGCTCCAGACACCTTTTTACTTTCTACAAAGAGTTATTATTTAATGGTATTTACGTCAGTGTTTCGCCTGTATCTGTACGTACACAAATATGCCTGTGTTCATGGGGATGAAAAGGATGCTTCAGGTCCCCTGGAAGTGAGTGAGTTACAGCATGTGAGTACTAGGACCCAAACCTAAGTCCCGTGCAAGGACAAGAGCTCTTAATTACTGAGTGAGCCATCTCTCCAGCCCGAGTTTCTGAGACAGAGGCTCATTAGTTGCTCAGGCTGGCTTACAATTCACTCTGCAGCCCAGACAAGGCTGTACCACTGTCACGATCAGAAAGGGCTCGCTTCTGGATTAGTATTGAGAAAATAAGATACTCATATGTAAAACAATACAGATAAACTCTTTCCTGATACCATGTACAAAATTACTCAAAATAGATTTAAAAACCTAAACAGATTAGCATCAAAGATCTCAATCTTGTCAGACAGTAATAGTGCACACCATTAATTTCAGCGCTCAGGAGGCAGAGGCAGGCTGATCTGTGTGTTCTGGGACATGGACACACACACATGTATGCACATATGCATACACAAAAAATTTCATGACTTTGGATTTGGAAATGATTTCTTGAATACAATACTGAAATACTGGTAACATAAGCAAAATCAGAAAAATGGGACCATATTAAGTTAAAAAAATTTGCATATTGAATAACAAGAGTGAAAGGGTCTCACAGAATGGTAAAGCAGATCTGTAAATCAGATGTGACATATATTAAAAACTAAGAACAAAGTCTATTAAAAATAAGTAAGAAATCTGATTATCATTTTTCCAAAGGTGCTTAATTGCCAATAAGCACATGAAAGATTCTCAATATTCACAAATTATTAGGAAAACGAAAGAGAAGCAATAAGATATTATTTCCCAGCAACTTAGAATGGCTTTCATCAACCCTAAAACGTGCTAAAGGTGTGGAGGAATCTGAATCATTATGAATTGCTGGTGAACAAACGATAGTGCAGTGTTGTAGAATATAGTACAGCAGTTGCTCAAAAACAAACAAAACACAAAAACTAAAGACAGACTTACCAAGAGCCAATTATCCCTACTCTATATAAACACCCCAAAACTAAAAAAAAAAAAAAAAAAAAAATGAAGAAATATCAATACCACATGATCCCTGTAATATGTCACAAAAGCCAAAAAGTGAAAGCAACTTAAATGTTCACCATTGAACAATGGATGAACAAAATGTGGTATAGAAACACAAAGAAATATTACTCATTTTTTTCAAATAGAATTTGACATGTGTTACAAAATAAATGAACCCTAAGGACATTAGGCAATGTGAACTAAGAGGGTCCTAGAGCAATAAATACTATATGAAGGCATTTTTAAAAGCCATTTTCTTAAAGGTTAAATGTAGAATGGGGGTATGGGTTATTCAGGATTGAGAGGTGATAGTTACTGTCTAATAGGCAGGCACTTTGTAGTGGTTGGAATAAAAGTGGCCACCATAGGCTTACATATTTGAATGATTGGTCCCCCGTTTGTAGACCAGTTTGGGAAGGACTAGAGGTGTGGCCTTGTTGGAGGAGGTGTGTGTGAGGGGGCTGCTTTTGATGCTTTAGAAGCCTACAGCAGTTGTTTCCAGCTAGCTCTCGCTGCCGGCCCCTTGCTTGTGGATGAGATGTAAACCCCTAGTTATTATCCCAGTGCCATCCTGTGTGCCTGCATATGCCCCTCATCCTGATGGTCATGGACTCACTTTCTGAACTGTACGTCTCAAATAGACTCTTCTGTGAGTTGCCTTGGTCATGGTATTTCATCAAAGCAATAGAAATCCTAGCCATAATTTCAGTTTGGAAGGATAAAAGTTATTCTAGAGCTGGACAGTAATAATGGTTATGTTAAAAAAAAAAAAGCAATTGAAGTGTACACTTAAACACAGCTAAAATGGTTGATTTTATGCCATGTTATTTTACCAAAAAAAAGAAAGGCCAACACAAAGGTGGTAGCATAAATCATCCAGCAAAAGATTATTTAATGAGAGATGCTGGGCAACAAAATAAATATAAAACAAAACAGTGAGATGAATCCTTCAAATCATCCACAAAAGTTTATTCTACATCAACTTTAAGACATAGAAAAGAAAAAGCACATTTCTTTCCATAAAACATGAAAGAGAAGACAATCTGAAACTACAATAGGATTAAAATATCCCAATATCCCAATAATAAATTATCAAAACACATGGGACCTTTAATTAAATATTAACATAAAAGGATCCAAGGAAAATAAATACAGCATTGTAAAGCTGCTAATTCTCCTTTAATCCAACCACTACATTTAACTGTCTCAACTTTAAGTCATCTTAATTTTCAAAAGGCTTTTAAAGATGAAGAAATGCAATTACCACAAGTAGTAGGTAATTATATACTTATTATAAGGAACTCCTATAAATAATAAAAATACTGATAAAAACTTGCAATCCAAATTTCCTACAGAACAGGAAAACTAAGTGGCTAATAAACAGAAGAAAACTTTAAAACTCACTAATTACTAACAGAAATATAAATGACCACAAAACCTCTTTAAGGAAATATTTTCCATCTATCCACACTGGAACCCTCTAAATATGGTAATATTCTCTCTGAAGAAGGCCTCATGCACAGCTAACAAGAGGGAAAGCTGGTCAGATCACAGGAGGCCTGGAGAGAAAGCAGTATCAAGAGCACACGCAGCACTCAGAGAGCCCCAAGTTGGCTCCCACAACTGATGGGTAGGCTCATGAGGGCCCATAACTCCAGCATTAGAAAATCTGACACTGGTACCTTCACTCATATGTGTATACAAACACATGATTAAAAATAAAACCAACACTTGGGATGCACATCTTCGAGACTTTGAGGCCAGCCTGGTCTACAAAGTGAGTTCCTGGACAGCCAGGGCTGATTGGTATACAGAGAAAACAGATGATGGATGGATGGATGTATGGATAGATGGATGGATGGATGGATGGATGGATGGATTCTTTAAAAAGGAGAAAATAACTTATTTCAGTTTTCCATCTAACATCAGCTTAAAGTTTTACTGTTTCAGTATTTTAGAAAAATATCTGTAACAGCAAAAATGAGAGAAATCTGTCCTAAGAAACTAGGATTAGCTCTAGATAACATTTACCCAGAACTACTTCTTAGTTGCAGAGTCCAACACTTTGACATAAAACTAAAGATAGTGCCAGCTTGTATTAAATAAAAATATAGTGCAGACAATACGAGTTTGGGGCTGAGAATCTCATTAGGAGTCTCATCTACCTGTACACACATAAGCACTGTAGACCCCCCTAGGCCTGGAAATAACTATAAAAGAACTGGGCTAATCGAAATGATCTCTAAGACACTTGTCAAATATTATTCCACCAGGGGTGTCCAACCTTTGACTCTGTCATCTACAAATGTATTGTGGTCACATTCATTGCTATCCCAGGACACCTGTGATATGATTCCAACCAAGCCCATCACATTTTGTAGCTGTTTAAGTGATTCATTAAACATTAAGCAACAATTTTGTCTCTTGAACAAATACCCTACTGAGTTTACATTTTGACTATCCTATTGGTGTATTAGAAATAAAATATTAACTGAGACTTAATAATGAGATGAATAAAAATAATTAAGTAGCTTGTTTCATTGAGAAGCAAGAGGACTTCATATTTAAGCATTGGTTTAAATTCACATTTCAAACCGATCAAAAGAAATTTATTAAAATATCCTGGCTGATGTGAATTTATTAGACTTACCACTTAGACAATCTTCCTTAATTAGCACCAATATCAATATATTTGGGTAGTTCTTTTAGACAGTCCAGATAAACAGCCTTGCGCAAGCTAAAAAAGGTTCAATAAACTCAGCTTTGTTGGGGAAAGTATTTCAGTCCAATTTCTAATGCTAAAACACAGCTGGGTAACAGTCTGTACCGATCCAGCCTTGTCAACCTTTAATCCTTCCGACTGATGAAATGCATGAGACATCTGTTTATTTTAAGGACACACTGGTAGCTGCCTTTCTTATTTTCACTTTTTTTGTGCAAATGTTCCAAAGTCATCAAATACTTAATCTACACAACCTGCAGGGGGTGGAGTGGGGCACCTTGGTGACGATACTTACCCAAGTAAATTCTAGAGATTAGTTTAAAAAAACAAATGACACTAATATTGGGCAAAATTCAGTGGCATGGTTGTCAAAATATCAGGTATTCGCTGTTAAAAGCACGTAAAACTGAAAGCTAGTTTAAAAACAACAATAAAAAAAAAACCCCACAGAAACAAAGAGATATCATTTATTTCACACATAACAAGTGCTACACATTAAACTGTTTTCACTTACTCAAAAACGGCACACATGAAAATACCCACGAAAAGGTGCTCAACTACGGGGTGAGCGGCCGATCCTCTTCACAGAATGATCTAAGAACGGCGCCCACTAAAGAAAGGCGCTGGTGAGGTAAATAATCACGCTGCAAAGAATCTTTGTGTGGAACTGGGGGAGGGGGGTTTCCTTGGGTCACCTAGGCAACGCATCCATCTCACGCATAACTTAGACCAGGCGAGACACCGGGCTCGATGAAGGTCATCTTTATTTATGAGCCGAGTCTGGATCAAGATGATCAAGGCCACCACCACGTCCCACTCCGCCAGCTAACTACTCAGGGAAATCCAACCACTCGTTTTTTTAACTCCCCGCTAAGTTACCAAGCACGCTCCTACCGCCACTCTCCCCAAAATAACCATTTCCCAAAAGCCGACTAAACAAACGGCCCGCTCTCCAAACAATAACTGGCTAGCGCCGATGCAGTGCCAGTCTCAAGCCTGCACCTTTCCGCTTTACCCCGACCACCCTAGAAGATGCCCGCCGCGGAGCCGATCTCCTCAGACTACGACCCGCGCCCGCCCGCCCGCCCGCCCGCCCGCCCGCCCGCGGCCCCGCGACCTCGGCGCCGGCGGCGAGCAGACGACGAGGGATGAGTGTGCAGAACGGCGGCCGCGGGGCCGGTTCCCAGCGCCGGGCGGGCGGCCCGGGCCGGCGGGACCGTTACCAGGGCGCCCCTCCCCCACGGCGGCTCGAGGCGAGCGCAGCCGGCCGGCCGGGCCCGGCTCGCGGCTTCACACAAAGCCGGGGGTCCGCGCGAGGGGGGAGCGGGGGGGAGGCCGCACGCGCAGCGCAGGCCGCGGGAGCCGCCGAGCCCGGCCAGCCCGGCCAGCCCGGCCCAGCCTGTGGGACGCGGCCCCCGGGGCCCCCGCACCCGAGCGTACCTGGCTCCAGGTGATGAACTCGTTGGTGTGGGTCTCCTCCACGAGCGTCCACAGCTTGCTGAGGAAAGCCGGCACGTTGGAACTCTGCTTCATTGTTAGCCCGGCAGGCGCAGGGATTCCGAATTCTACTCCCGAACGCGGAGGTCGCTTCGGCTTCGGCTTCGGAGGCGACGGCGGCGGCGGCTGCGGAGGAGGAGGAGGAGGAGGCGGCGGCGGCAGCTGCTCCTGGGGGAACCGCACTACGCGCAGGCGCCGCGCCTCCCGGGCTCCGCCCCCTTCGGCGCCGCGGGGCGCGCGCGGAGGCGGGGCGAGCCCTCCGGCCGCACGTGATGGACAGGGCCTGGCGCTCCACCCATGCGCTCGGCTCCCGCCCCCGGGGCCTCTTCGCGTCCAATCCCAAGCCGCGGGTGCAGCACGGAGCAAAGCGATTGGCTGCTGCCGCGAAGAGGGGTGGGTGCGGGAGCGGTTCCGCCTTCTCTTTTACCTCTTGGGCAGGGTCCTCTGTAAGCGGCGGAGGTGGGGCCAGGGGAAGCCTTGTTTGATGGGTTCACGTGTGGAGCGTTTGGGTGCACCGGCTGTGCCTGGCCCGCTGCAGAAACGCCCAGGGACCTTTGACTCATAAGTCTGGCCGGCGAAGAGTCGCTTGCTCCTGTCTAAAGGAAGAAATAAATCACGTGGGGCAGAGAGCTGCTCACCAGCAAGATGTGCTAGGCCCCTGGTTTATCTTGCAGATCATGAGCCTTGTCTTGCGTTTTCCATCGGGAGAAAATGGCTCATTTGAGACACTTTTAGTCAAACCTGAAGTTTAAACAATAGTTCGGTCATTTACTGAGTACTTGCGATTGTAATTGTTCTAGATGTACCTTACAGAGGTTTGCTTCTGGCAATGTGCGATTTGGAAAAACTCCTTGGTCTACTAGCACCCACCCCTATTTCTTCATCCAGAATAAGAGTGAAGCCTGGCTGTGGTGGCAGAGGTAGGAGGATCTCTGTGAGTTCGAGACCAGCCTGGTCTACAAGAGCTAGTTCCAGGACAGGCTCCAAAGCCACAGAGGAACCCTGTTACGAGAAACAAACAAACTGAAAAAATAAAATAAAATAAAAAGTGGCTGTAATAATGTGGATCTCTGAAAGTACTTGGAAAACAAAGGATTCTTTAAAGGTTTTGTTTTGTTTTACAAAACAATAATAAAAATACATGAAAGAATGAATTGAAAACAAACAATAATTAACACTCCATACAATTCAATACAAAGTTTCTGGGCTTATGTAAAATAATACATTAAAAACAATAGCTGAGCATGGCGTCTCAGACCTGTAAATTAGCAGTGGAGGCTAGACTGGGTTAAATATGAGCTCTAGGTCATCCTGGGCTACAATGGCAAGATCCTCTCTTCACTCTCTCTCAAAAAGTAAGCATAATTGTATCTATATGAATATTTACATATATATGTATAACTTTCAGTAAGCAACATGGTTTAATATTGGACATGATTAATATTTGATGAGGCCTTATTTGACAAGGGCTTTACATGTATTGGCTTATTTAATCTTCACAGCAACCCAAAGATGCTTCAAAGAGTCTGATTTAGGTTGGTATAAATTTTATTCAACTGGTTATACAAAATTAATGCGAACCAACCCTGTAATCAGATTCCTGAAGTGGGTTACATAGAAGTTTCTGACTACATTCTATTGAGACAGTGTGTTGATTTCACTTAGCTTGGGAATATTTTGCAGTCCCAAAGATAAAGTGCTTGTAAAAATTCTGCTATAGTTACTTCACAAGATAAAGATCAAATAATTTCTTTCTTCTTCCAGTCTGTCTCTGCAAGCTTAAAAATATATATTTGAAACAGGAATCTGAACAGCCATTTCCAGAGTCCAAACCAGCCAATGTCCTTGCATACCTTCCAAAATAAGTCCTGCCCCTTTAAAATGGAACAGAAGACCATCAATGTTCCCAATACCATCCCCAGTTGCATTCACTGTCAATCACTCTTCATGTCTTGGTCACATGATAGCTGTACCACAGGTAACTGTTCCCATTCTTTCATATTTCTATATAATTCTGGAATGCTGTAATTCTGCCATGTTCCTTCTTAACCTGTGGAGGTCAAGTAGAATTCCACACAGAACTTATAATGTCTGTTTTTAGTTGTCAACTCTACTACATCTAGAATTACATAAACCCTGAGTGGCTGGGTACACCCATGCGGGATTTTTCTTGATTGAATGATGTGAGGTGGGAAGATCCAGAGCTTTTGAAGTGGGGAGATCCACCTTAAGTCTGGCCACAACTTTTGCTGGCAGCATGTACAAAAGAACATGGAAGAAGGAAGCATTGGCTGCTTTCCCTGCTTATCTCTCTGGCAACTTCGTATCTTCACGGGCATTAGAGCCTACTTCTTCAGGACTCTAGCATATACTGAAGAACAGCTGAGACATCCAACCTTGTAGACTGAACAACTACTGGATTCTTGGGCTTGGCTTCCCAGAGGATAGCCATTGTTAGATTATCAGGACCACAGTGTAAAAGCCACTCTAATCACACACACAGACACAGACACACACACACACACACACACACACACGTATGTATGTATGTTATATATTATATATAACACATAGTTTAATAAAGTGCACATAGTATATTAAATGAATATATGTATCCATTTTGTCAGTTCTGTTTCTCTAAGAAGCATAATACAGAATACATCAGTCTTTGTAAACTCTTCATTAATAATCTTATATTATCCCATTTAACATAAAAGTATATATTTTTATTTACATACTTTTTATTCTAGGTTTATAAGAATTTATTAGATTCACACTAGATTATGAAAATATTTAATAGAAACATAGGGTACACAGTGCCTTATGTACATTTGCCTATCTAACATTTGCTTAATAAATCAATGAATACATAACCAGATAAAAGCTAACCATCTGCTTAGTCTTCATGACCACCAGCCCTGGATTAGTTGTTCCTCCTCTGTGCTCCCATAGCTTGTGTAATTTGCATCAGAAATGTTTATCGTACTACAGTTGCTCATTTACCTCCCAACACCATCATTACTCTGGCAGACTGCTTAGCCTGTGAACCCTGTAGATTCAGCACTAAAGACAGCGCTAATAATGTAGGGACTGCTCAATAAATATTTATTACATGAATAATTTCAGCTTTAAAAAAAAACATCATTTGGATAAAATGTACTCTCCCTAATAATCAGGAAGGCCCTTTCAATGCACTGTCACTCAATGAAAGCCTTTCTGTTTACCAAAGAAGAAAATGGTGGTTGGTGGGGTGGGGGTAAGACCAGATCAAATTAGCAACATGTAGCTGAGGAGCTGTTAGCGTTGAGAAAATATAAGAATCTTGAAAAGGCCAGATAACAATGGAATGTCATTGAATCCTACATTTGAGGTCATTTGTGGTGTGAAAACAAATTGCAGTGGCAAAATGCTAAAGCACTCTTTGGGTGGGTATTTCTACAGGTGAGAAACTTGCAAGAAGATTGAAAGTTGACAAAAATGCTTGTTCAAGAAGGATGATATCTTATTTTGCTTTTTATGTCTTTGATAAAAAAAACACCATGGCCAAAGGCAATTATGAGAGAAAAGTTTATTTACGCTTATAGTTGTAGTCTGTCATGAAGTGAAGTCAGGGCGGGAACTCAAGCAGGAACTTGGAGGCAAAATCAGAAGCAGAGGCCATGGAGGAATGCTGCTTACTGGCTTGTTTACTCAACCTGCTTTCTTAGCAAACCCAGGACCACCTGTTCAGAGGTGCCTCAGTACCCAGTGAGCTGGGCCCTCCCACAACAATCACTAATCAAGAATTGCTTACAGGCAATCCGATGGAGGCATTATCTCAAATGAGGTTCCTCTTCCCTGGTAATTCTAGTTTGTGTCAAGTTAACAAAAAAAAAAAAAAAAAAAAAAAAAAAAAACTAACCAGGATAATTGACCACCTTGTCAGTTTGCACATCAATACAACACTATTAAATAGTAACCCTTACTTGTTTATCAATTTCAACATGATAATTTAAAACACTCCAACTTTTAGAACTTTTAGAAGTTTAAAAATTCAAACATTTTATAAGTTCAATCTTTTTAAAATATCCAAAGTCTACAACTTGTGAACATCTGTAAATCAAAAAGAAGTTAAATAACTTCTTATTTCAAGAGGGAAAAATCAGGGCACAGCCACAAAGCAAAACCAAGCTCCAACAGTGTAAATCAAATCTTATAGCTCAATGTTTTGCATCTGAAGTTCACTCATGACGTTCTAGACTCCAAAGAGCTTAGGCAGCTCTGCCTCTTAGGGCCTGTCATTCACAAACAAGCAGCTTCTCTTGTAGGTTTAGGCCTACACCATTCTACCCTTAACTGCTGTTCTTGGCAGTCATCCATGGGTCAGCCATCTCCAGTATGTTGGGGTCTACACTGCAATTGGGCTGCGCCTTCACAAACACCCTTTTTAAGTCCTCATCAGGGACTGCTGCTTGGTACCAAGCCTCAGCTCCTCTCCCTGACCCCTTCATACACACTACACCTGTGTCGCCTGGAAGATTTACACTTTATCAAATTCAGCTGACAGCAAGAAGTGCAGCCTTGGCCTTCTCTGGACCACAGCTTCCGTGTGCTGACTGTGAGGAAATGCTCCCAGAAAATTCCACTTCATTGTTGCTGGTGTCTTCGTAATCATAGCTGACTTAACTCCAGCTAACCAGAGTCATTTGTTCCTGTGAAAGTTTCACTTCAGTGGTATTGGTCTCTGCTTAACCACAGCTAATTCTTGACCACATTGATACAACAGATTCTGAATACAAACATCACATCACTTCCCTCTGAAGTGTCCTAAGCCAGGCCTCCATTTTCTCCAAGACAATGAATGCGCTGTTCTCAATCATCTTCCAGCTCTTTAGTCCCTCAATACTCATTGATATGTTTTCCAGGCTAAGGTGTCAAACTCCTTCCACAATCCTCCCCTAAATAACAGTCAGATTTGGTACATCATCCTCCCCCCCCCACTTTGGGTACCAATTTTTGTGTTGGTTTACTTTCTATTGCACTGGTTAAACACGACCAAAAGTCCAAAAGGGTTTATTTGGACTTTCAGTTGTTTCATGGTGAAGGGAAGTCAGGGTAGGATTCAAAGCAAGAACAAGGAGGCAGGAACTGAAGTGAGGGCCATGGAGAAGTGTTGCTTACTGGTTTGCTTCTCTTGCCCAGCCAGTTTCCTTACACAGCCTAGCCTGGGGGAGGGGCGGCACTGAACATAGAAAGCTAGGCCCTTCCTCATAATTATTAACCGAGAACATACACTATAGGCAGTATGGTGGTTAACTAGTGTCAAGGTGAGAAAAAACTAGGACAGCTGCACAACATCCTTCTTCCCAGGGCTACACTTGTGTGGGACAGGCATGTAGGTAAGGTGGGGAATGTGCTTTGCAGCAGGCATGGCTTAAAATGCCATGTTGTGTGGAATTTGTAAGAATCCAACTGACCTGGTTAAGGCAATGAGGTACTCTGGGTCTGTGCAGAAAGTCCTATGACCCAAACATGGCAAGATGTTTAGTCATCTGAGCTCTAGTCTGCTCTGGCCTCCTCCAGTCATTGATGCTGCCAAGCAAAACTTGGCAAGTTAGGGTGGATGAGTGATTGAAACACTTTAAGACCGGTTGTACCAGGTAGCTTTTGTCACCAGACATGAACTCAACTTCCCTGGGAAGACAGAACTTTGACTGCTCCCCTCAGATTGACCTGTGGTCAGGCATTTTCTTGATTACTACTTGACGCAGCCTGGCTCAGCACACTGTGGGTAGGCAGTCCTGGGTTCTGTAGGGAAGTCAACTGAGCAAGGCAGAGGAGGCCAGCCAGTAAGCTGCATTCCTCCATGGTTTCTGCTTCAGTCCCTGCCTCCAGGGTCCTGCCGTGGCTTCCTTTGATGGTGGACTATAACCTGTAATCTAAATAAAGCCTTTCCAGCCTGCATTGCCTTAGGTCATAGTACTTATCTCAGTAACAGACACATAACTGGAGCACAGGCTTCAGCCCTTTTTGGAAACAGAGTGGAGGTATTCTTTGACAGGCACTCCAGCGGATAGCTGATAAATGGATGCACTCTGTGTCCTACTCACAGCCCTGATGGAAGTTTGCTGATTAGAAAGGAAATGAATGGGTCTAGACAATTGAGAAGTCTGGAAGCAGCAGAAAAAAATGGAGTTAGATGGGAAGTGATTTTCAATCAAAGCTTTTTGTTATTTTTCACTAGAATAGAATCATATTAAGGTTACAATTTCCGTTCTCATTCCAATTGAAGGTGGTGGGTAAAGATAAAGGAGTTTGCAGTTCACCTTTCTAAATAATTATTCCAATCACTTGACAACGGAGATATTTGAGCCACCTCAAATAACAAATGCATTGTATATGGATTGAGCTCTTATGTATACTCTTAATTTGAGTACTATATTAAAATGTAGATATTGGCTTCTGGAAGATGCAACCACTATTATGGGTATGTCATGATCTGAAAGGAATGTATGGAGGTGTAGGATTGATGAGAACATTTCTTTGCTGTTTAACCCATATAAACAGTACCCATGCAACAGATACAGCAAGAAAAATTTCCTTTCTATTCTATTCATAGTGTGTTGCGATACAGTTGAGATCAAGGCTCAAGATATGTTTGCTGAGATAATGGCGGACTTCCAAATTGGAGTTAGATGTGGTCATTGTAATCTGTACTCTAGGATAGGTTAACACTTGAAATATTGCAATGGTGAACTTTTCTGATAGTTAGATTGACATTAGAAGGATTTACCAAATGCTTACCATATGACAGCTTATCTTAATTTTACTTATTTTTAAAAAGAACATATGAGTTGTATTAGTTATGATGAGTGATGAAAAAATGAATATTTACTTTTTTGGTAGTGAAAATAAAGCTTAGAGTATTTATATCAACCAAAACCAGTGTTTTCCCTTGAACTGTTGGTCCAATTGGGAGTCACAACTTATAGCCTAGTGAAGATACCCATATCTTTGTGTTCTCATAAGTTCTACTGAAAGAGTTGAGTGGCCTGAGGCCAATGTAAAAATAAATAAATACATAAATACACACCATTCTTAGAGTACTCAAAGCCTGTTAATCAAATTAATAAATTGTCCAATAAAATGTGTTCTTTTCTTGAATGCGTGTTCATAATAACAGATTAAAAGAAGGTTAGAGCCACACAGATTTTCCAAGATCATTCTAGAAAGTGGGCATGCGGTTCAGTGATAGAGCACTTGGCTGATTCTCATCCTCAGATATTATTGTCTGGTGTTTTATGGTAAGAGAGTGGTTTTTAAATGGTTAATAGCATAAAGTCGTATAATTATTTTATTTTAATTTTTTGAGACAAGGTTTTTCTATGTAGCTCTGGTTGGCCTGGAACTCAATATGTAGAACTATTTGGGCTTGAACCTGTGGTTTTTGCATGAGGGCTTATAGGCTTGCTGGACCATACCTGTCTGTGATTTTTATAATTAATAACCATATAATTTAAATTATATACTTATAACTTACAATTATATAATTATTGTTTTATGGTCATTGAATACAATTGTTGCTAAAGATATTTACTTCTGTAAAGCCTTTGGTTGTTTTGTCCTTATTAAAATTGTCATATAATTTGTGTTTTTTGGCAGTATTGATCAAAATATTCAAAATGAAGTTATATTGCCCTCTGGCTGACTCAACTGTGTACATGCAAAAGAATTCCGACTGAGACTTGTGTCCCTGGTAACATCCCATACCATGTGAGATTGTGGAGGAACGGCCAAACTTCCCCCTAACTCTAGCTCCTTGGGCGCAACAGCAACAAGCTCCTGTCATTGTAAATATTAAATTAGTTGAGTTTAATTCTTCTGAGTGGAAATGTGACAGAGTTCTCTGAACTTGTGCAATGAAACAGACTCCTCTTTGAACCTCGAGTTCAGTGAAGAAGCTGAATTTCTGTGCTGGCTTGTAAAGTTTCTCCCAGGTGATTTTGTAGCCCCCCCCTTAGCGGTTAGGGATACAGGCTAACATCTTACCAGGTGTGAATGGCAGCTTTACTCTGAACTCCATTGTTCCCATATAAGAAGGTGTGTAGCTCTTATTTTCTTGATACAAAAGCATTTATATCAAGGGAACTCATTTGACAGCCTGGTGGCAGCCTTCCAGCTTTTCTGCACAAATGACACTTCTGCATCAGAGAATAAATATGTTTACACACACACACACACACACACACACACACACACACACACACACACGATGGGTTTATTGATATTTTCGTTCATATAGATTTTTATGTTTGTTTCTTTTTTCTTGTGGGGTTGTAAGGGACAAGGGTTATAGGCTTGCCTTCATTCTTGGGCTCAGCTGAGTCTCTTGCCTTAAATTAGCTGGGCCTACAGGCATGCACCACTGTACCTATCTACACTTTTTAAAGTTTAGCTTTAATGTCCTCTCTCTCTCTCTCTCTCTCTCTCTCTCTCTCTCTCTCTCTCTCTCTCTCTTTCCTTCTCTCTTCTCTCTGTGTCTATTGTTTTTGTTTTTGTTTGAGACAGGGTCTCAAGTCCTCAGGCTGACTTTGATGAACTCCCTATGCAGTTAAAGATGCCCTGGAACTACTGAACCTCCTGCCTCTGATTCCTGGATGCTAGGACAAGACACCACCATTCCCACTTTATATTAATTGTTTTTAAGTACAAGGTCTAATGGTATTAAATACATTTAAATTGTGCAACAAAACTGCAGAGCTCTTTTATCTTGAAAATACATAGCTGTATTATAAGTAAAACTTCCACTTTCCCCTTCCCCCCAGTTCCAAACAGGTAACACTTAAATCTCCGTCTTTACTAATTGGTTACTCTAACTACCTCTTCTACATAAGATCATATACTATTTATGTGTATGTGTGTGTGGGGGCTCATTTCCCTTGACACAATGTCTTCAGGGTTCATTCATCTTGTAACATTTGTCAGAATTTCCATCGTATTTAAACTGGAATAACATGTCTTTGGGAGAATACATTTGGATTACCTATTCTGGACTAGTGTTGCTCATGCTTTTGATTATTGTAAATAACAGGCTATGAACATTGCTGCACATACATAGTTCTAGATAACTTTCTGTTCTCACTTGACAGCACATAGTAGAAATTTTTAAGCTAACTGACATAGCTATAATTACTTATAATTAATATACTGATATTACTCCTTTTAATGATTTCATGGCATCCTGTGGTGTAACTATCATACTATAGTCAGACATTTCCCTACTAATGGAATCTTTGTCTCAGGGCTTTAATTTTCTTTTCTTTTCCTTCTTTCCTTCTTTCCTTCTTTCTTTCTTTCTTTCTTTCTTTTTTTGTTCCTTAATAACACTGCATATAAGAAACACTTTTCATATGTAAGTATTTAAATACTAGTGTTTATGTTTTTCTGCTTTAGTGGATTTAGGTTTTCTGTGTATAATTTAAATGGTAGATCTAACCTTTCTAATATGATACAACATGTAAAAACAGAATCCTACTGATTAAAAAGTGTCACATTTGAGCCAACAGAATGCTATTATATATGATTCCAAGGATATGATACGCCTAGCAACCAGAAATGTCAACAGCATGCTTCTATGGCAATAACAAATGTTTAAGCTTCACAAAAGACTCTACTGCTGAGATTTGGGCTCGATTTCATCACTGGCTAGAAGTGAAAGAAAATGCTTTACTTCTATGTTATTTTAATAAGATATTATTGCAATGCCAAGAACCAAATCTTGTTACTTGTGACATGTTGGACATTGCCAAAGATGTAATTCTGTGTTACTCTGGGTCCAATTTCTTTCTACTGTAGTTTTCACTAGATTAATTTCTAATTTTCTACAACTATCTCCTTTGGTCCCACTCAGCTGTTGGATCAAAAGGAATCTAACAAGTATTTATGAAGGTGTTTATAGACTGGAGACCCAGAGAAGTCTGTTCATATTCTCTTTGATTTACCATCACTGTGCATTTGCGCATGTGTTTGTGTGTGTAGTGTTGGAGTTTATGTCTTTCTACTACTCTATGGTTTATCCCTCTCTGGCTCTAAAGGAATTCAAGTCAAACTTCACCTTCCAGGTGTGTTGTATCTGATGGATGTGAAATAAGTGCCCAAAAGAAAAGCCGCTCTCTTTGTCTCTCAAATTTCTAAATTGGTGCAGTTATGTACTCTAATTCCCATGCAAGGTGCATCCAAACCTATCCACTTGGCTGGGCAACTTTCTTGGCTCTTAGCCATGGGTTGTAAATGAGTGTATGTAAAGATTTGACAGGCCAGTTGAAAATGAAGACTATATAAGAAAGTAAAGTTTTACTTTCCCCTCAATGATTTTGCTTTAATGATTTCTAAAACCTCAAAGTCTGCAAAAGCCAAGTCTCTCTCACCCCAACAAAGATATGTTCTGGTCCCGTTGTTTCTAGAACTTAAAAAAAAAAAAATGAATATTCCTACCCAGAGGCTTCTTTCTCCAGTAAGATAATTTGGATATTGAAAGTAGGTGTTACAGACGCAATGCTTCTGTGTAGAAACCTCAGGACGTGATTGTCTTGCAGATACGGCCTTTAAGACATATAATTAAGATAATTGAGGTCATGTGGGCAGACCTGATTCTGAATGACTTGTGTCCTCTTAAAAAGAGCTTAGGATACAGATACAGGTACAGTATAGACCTGAACACAGAAAATGAAACAATTCCCCAGCCAATATGACATATCTCCAAAGAAACAAGACCTGATGACACCCTGCCCTTGAATTGCTTGACCATAGATATGAGAAAAAATACGTTTACATTGTTATAACACACATAGCGGTAATTGTGATGGCAGGTGGGTCTCAGAAAAACCAGGTCAGTAACGCTATCTTCAACCTCCTTGTCTGAGGTATCAGTGCTGCCCCAGTTAGAGAATCCCCCATGCCCTCTGGATATGGCAACTGGATTTGCTGGCCATCTGGACCCAGCTGCTCTGAGGCTGGGCTCCTGCTCTAGCACTGGTTTTTATAAGTGAACTCTCTGTATGTCTTATCTCATGCAGCAGAGACTGCTAACATGTCCTCCACAAAGAGATCCCCTTCCTCCAGTTAAATCCGAAATTCTGGTTATCCAAAAAGACCCCGCCGATCTGTGTGTGAAAGAAACTCTACCAACATATTGTACTGAGATACTTGATTTCTAGTGATTGGATATGCTGTGAAAGGTCATTGCTTTTTTCATTTTAGTTACTGAAAGTTAATGATGCAATGAAAGGGTTGTCCTAAGACTATATAAGCTTAGTATTTTCACTCGTGTTAAAATCGAGGTTATCTATGAAGTATTCTTTAATTACTGTAAAAAGTTAATTAACACATCTTCATATCTAAGGGGAAAGTAACTATTGATGTTTTGGATGGTAGACTAGTTTCTTCTTGTTTTCACTGTTCTGTTGCTGTTGTTTTCTGCTGGTGGTTGTTATAGGGATCAAAGCCAGTGTAGTGAGATATTCACTTTGTCCACACCTGTGGCACAGGCCACACCCATTGGGGTGGGGACGGGGGCGATGTTACCTGGGGGAACTAAGTCAGAGGAAGGGGCTCCGTATGCTCTCCTGTCCCTGTGCTGCAAGCCAGAGAGCTCCCGGAGCCCCTTCCTCAGACTTAGTTCCCCCGGTAACATCGGCCCCGTCCCCACCCCAATGGGTGTGGTCTGTGCCACAGGTGCGGACAAAATGACTATCTCATTACAAGCCTGGGCCTCACAGACGCTAGACAAGCACCTGACCGCTGAGCTACACTTCCCGTCCTTTTTTTCATTTTGAAATGAGGTCTTGTTAAATTGCTCTCGGGTCTTGAACTTGCTGTCCTCCTGAATAGCTGGGATGACAGGTCTGCACCAACAGGCCTAATCTCCCCCATTTGAATTATTCTCTATCAATAATTACTAGGCTTGGAGCTCTTGACTTTGAAGCATAGATAATATTAGGGTATGTCACTCCCATAATTCACCTCCCTCCAAGTCAAGCCAGAGTCCTTCCAAAGTCTACATAGATCTGCCTGCTTGGTCTTCTTACACTGCCCACTCTCCCCAGACCAGCTCATCTCTTACTGGTCTCATCTGTTTCTGTCCAGATGCATGGAACACTTTATCATTCATCAAACATGTCAGAAGAACTGTGCCTAGGGGCTGTCTCTAAAGTGGCTTTCTGTGCCTGCAATGCTATTTCCCTAGATTTCCTCAAAGCTCCTTGTGTCTAAATTTTTGTTTAAATATCTCATCTTTTCCTTGAGGGCTGTCGGGAATTGCCCATTCTGAATTGCAACTGTCTCAATGTCCTTCTGCCTTGCAGACTTGAAAACCTTTGTTCTTTCCTAAGCTCCAGGACTGCTGCTGAGCATGGTGTGCATGCTTGGAATAGGACTACCAGAGAGGCAGAGGCAGGAGGATTGCTGTGAATTTAAGGGCAGCATGGTCTATGTAGTGAGACTCAGGGCAGCCAGGGCTACATAGTAGAGAGTCCTTGTCTCAGAAGAGAAAGGGAATGTTTGCTTTTATTTTCAATAGCAGGTTCCAACATTCTGAAAGTGTACCAGAACATT
This sequence comes from Phodopus roborovskii, assembly GCF_943737965.1. Classification (NCBI taxonomy): domain Eukaryota; kingdom Metazoa; phylum Chordata; class Mammalia; order Rodentia; family Cricetidae; genus Phodopus; species Phodopus roborovskii. Next base: position 14,557,736 of record NW_026125397.1, read on the forward strand.
ACAGGTTCTCAATAGATACCTGTTGAACAAAAAAAGGTGTACAACAAAGAAAAGCAAATTTTTATGGGGCACTCAATCAGGCTAGTGACAGGATCTGGCGAAGAACATGGCATGAAGGTGGTTTATTAATATTTTAGTACAAGAGAGCCAAGAAAGGATTCTGTCACAAAGGAGTAAGGCATGGATGTTGTGCCTTGAAACATGAAATAAAAACTCAAATGCTTTGTTGTTCTCAGAGCTTTGAGCCTCTCAGTGATGAATGTTTATTCAAGCTTTCCCATAGCCCTTGAAAAAAGAAAAAGTGTGCTGGATCACTGAAAAATCTCTGCATTGACATGTTTGGGGACTTTTGCCACATGGTAAGAATTTCTATTTTCTAAATTAGTCAATTTTATTTGCATGGCTACCTCCCCTAGTGTTTCCTTGATTAACTCTGTGAGTATGCCTTTTTCTTCACGTTTTAACCTCATCTGTTCATTTAGTAATTGTTCTGCCTTACACATTGTCTTAGTTATAAAATGAGAATTAGTACTCCTCCTTTGCTTCTGGGAAAGAGCACACACTGAGTTTATAGATATAGATATGGATCTTAGCCCCTCCACGGTCAGTAACAGTATGATTGAGAACCACTGGGAATCTCATCCCCTTACCAAACCCCACTAGGCTGTCATACAAATTATAGTAATAAATCTGAATGGATAAATATTTGATAGTAGATGTCAAATAAACGTTCACATTATAAGTGAGCTACCTAGTTGTCAGGGTGGTTTTTCTCAGTTCCCTCCTAGGCTCATGCGTTATTTTCACTTCCATTAACCAGGACACAGGCTTGCAGCTCATCCTACTCACCCCACTTTGAAACATTGGTCAGCTATTGCTCGGTGAGTGCATTAACTAGTGTGTATCCAGGGTCCTATTAGTTCCACAGAATGCTACACAAGCATGACAGGAGTGTACTGTCCCTTCCAAGAGGTGTCCCTGATCCAGTGAAGACACAGGACAAAAACACGCAGAAAAATTAGAGAGTAATAAAATAGTATCCAGGCAACACTGCCTAAGAGTACAGCGAAGTAAGAGAGCAGAGTAGGCCAGAGCAATTAGAAGAGCTCCCGGCAAATAACCTTTAGTATAAAAATAATATTAGTGGTCAGAAAGACCTTCACAACATTTAGTATGCTCTTAAGTACAGTCATAGGGAATGGAATGTGTGCCCAGTAATTTTTATAATTCTCACCAAATTCCTAAGACACAAAGGAGGGGGAATAAAACAAAGAAAATACTGTTAGTATTTCCAGTCTTTCTCATCGGGACTGCAGAAGGTGAAAGGGGTTAATAAAGGTGGAGTCTGATCTGAATGTTGTGATGGAATCATCCCTGTCATCTCACACAATGCACATGGCTCAGCTGGCCCTGCATATTACCTCTGGACTCAACACCCTTCTTCCAGCCATTGCCATTCATCTGACTGTCTCCACTACATTTCTTCAGTATTTCATTCAATATTATTTATTACACTCATTGAAATCTCATTCATCCCGCACAGCCTTTCCCCCTCATAAGCATTTTCATGCTAATTCCAAATCCCAACAGAAAATGTCGTGTCTTCTTGGAGTGCTGCATGGTAGTGCTTTTATTATATTTACTTTTACTTACTATAAACTTTATCATTCCTTTTTAATTTTTATCTGCCCTACTTACTTTATATTTATATACACCAAAAACAGTGCCTGGTTCTTGTCCAGCATACTATATCTTTTGTGCTACATGACATATGACATTGGATAAACATATACAAAATTAATGAACAGAGACAAATAAATATACTTTCTACTTCACAAAAGTAGAAAGGGAGTCTCATAAACATGAAAGAAAAGAATGAAAACATTTTTTAGATATAATAGCTTTGTAGATTTTATAGCTTAAGTACAGAAGAAGGGACACATATAGAATGACAAATGGATGAAAGTCACTATTGAAGAATGTAGATTGTGCCCTTTGTCTCAGCCTCCAACTGAAAGAGGTCCTCCCTGGAGATCCACCAGTCAGCCCATCCAAGGAATCAAGTAGGCTATCTTCTCTTTCCTCCTTGTCCTCCAATTCCTTTCCACGGGCATTATCCCCAGTGTTGTAACTGCAACTGTAGCCTCTCCTTCTCTTTGCACAGGATCTGCACAGATGCTCATGACACATGCTGATTTTGTCCCAATGTAGACCTTCTCAACCCACCTCACTTCTAGCCTATCCTCATTCCCAATATCTAGAAACATATTCTAACCATTGGGTCTGTAGTATCTTAGGAGAATTCCCTACTAGACAGCTACCATTTCTCCTAAGAATCAGAGGGCAACAGAAATCAAGGAACAAAACAGCCACCCAACAAAGACATGACCAGAATTACAATAATCTCAAATCAACACACCCAGATGCCAGCACAAATACAAAATCAAAACAGCCAGGACAACATCTTTCCATTAGAACTCATCACTCCTACTGTAGTAGGCCCTGAAAAGAAAAAGCAATATAGCTAAAGCACAAGAAAAGAACTCCAAAAAGCTATTATGATTGTGTTCAAGGACCTTAAAGAGGATATGAATAAATCCGTTAATGAATTCCATGGAAACACAAACAATAGAATGAAACAAAGAAAATAGTTCAAGACATGAAAAAATTGAATTGAATTGAATTAAAGTGGGATGGAAAAAACCAAAGAGAGATAAAACTGGAAATGAAAAATTTAGGAACTTGAGTAGGAACCTCAGAGGCAAGCCTTAACAACAGAATATAAGAGATGGGCAAGAGAATCTCAGGTATCGAAGACAAATAGAAATGGTTCCCTTAGTCAAAGAATGTGTTCAATCTGAAAACGCAAAAGCAAAAACAAACAAACAAAACAATCCAGGAAATCGGAGACGCTGTGAAAATACAAATCTGCAAACAGGAATAGACGAAGGAGAAGTAACTTGGGTTAAAGGCACAGAAAATATCTAGAAAATAATGGACATTAATTAGCCTAAAGAATAAGGCACCTACCAAGGTACAAGAAGCACAAAGAACACCAAATACACTGGACCAAAAGAGAATTATAAATGACAATAATCAAAACACTCGATGTACAAAATAAAGAATATTAAAACCTTAAGGAAAAGACAAGCAACATAAAAAGAAGGACCTATTAGAATAACACTTGCCTTTCCCATGAACACTCTAAACTCTTAAAAAGAGCCTGGTTTGTGTTCTATAAACTCTGAAAGACCACAGATGCCGGCTCAAACTACTACACCAAGCAAACATTTCAATCATAATAGATGGAAAAGGAAAGGCATTCCATGATAAAACCAAATTTAAGCAGAATCCACCTAGAAATCCAGTTCTACAGAAGATGCTAAAACAAAAATTTCAACCTGAAAAGATTAACCACACCCAGGAAAACACAAGGAATAACTCACCTCAAACCAGTAAACCAAAACAGGGAGGGGGGTTAAAAAGCCCAAACCATAACAACAAAATAACAGAAATCAACAAACACTGCTCATTGCCTGATGACTAGTAACATCAATCTAACAGATTGGTTTGGAAAATAGAATCCATCTTGCTGCTGCATCCAAGAAGCACACTTTACCCCCAGGGACAGAAATCACCTCAGGGTAAAAGGATGTGAAAAGATATTCATTCACAGCAAGTGGACCCATGAAGCAAGGTGGTGTAGCCAGCTGCCTTAATGTCTGAAAAAAAATAGATCAAACCAAAACTGATCAGAAGGCATAGGGAAGGCCACTACATACTCATCAAAGGAAAATCTACCAAGAGAATATTGCAATTCTTCCCTCCCTCCCTCCCTCCCTCCCTCCCTGCCTTCTTCCTCCCTCCCTCCCTCCATCCCTCCCTCCCTTCTTCCTTCCTTCCTTCCTTCCTCCCTCCCTCCCTCCCTCCCTCCCTCCCTCCCTCCCTCCCTCCCTCTCTCTCTCTTTCTTTCTTTCTTTCTTTCTTTCTTTTGTTTTTTCAAGACAGGGTTTCTCTGTATTGCTTTGGAGGCTGTCCTGGAACTTTCTCTGTAGACCAGGCTGGCCTTAAACTCAGAGATCCGCCTGCCTCTGCCTCCCGAGTGCCGGGATTAAAGGTGTGCGCCACTGATGCCAGGCTGAGGATATTGAAATTCTTGACATGCATCAAATCCAAGGGCACCCAAGTTTATAAAAAAAGCACTACTAGGACTTAAATCACATACTGACCTTCACTTGGTGATAATGGGAGACTTCAAAACCCCACTCACCAATTGACAATCACCCACATAGAAAGCAGAGAAAGGATGGAGCTAAAAGACATCATAAACCGAATGGACCTAACAGATATTTACAGAGATCCTACCCAGACACAAAATAATATGCCTTCTTCTTGGCAGCTCGTGGAACTTTCTCCAAAACTGACCACATGCTTGGAAACAAAGCCAGTCTTAACAGACACGAGAAAACTAAAATAACGCCCCGCATCCTGTCTGATCACCACAGATTAAAGCACAAATTTTGCTACAGACCTGTAGTAGTAAAAATATGGTATTGGCACAAAAACAGATATGCTGATCAATGGAATCAAATTGAAGACCCAGATATAAATCCACACATCCATGGACACATGATTTTTTTAAAAATAAAAAACCAGAAATACACACTGGAAAAAAAAAAAAACAGCATTCACAAGAAATGGTGCTGTTCGAACTGGACAACTGTGTGTGGGAGAATACAAATACCCAACCTAAGGCTGTGTATTTATGAATAATAAATAATAAGTCTCCATGTGTAATTTATTTGGGTATTGGGCCCTTCTAAAGAGCAAAGAACAAAGAGTAAAACAGTGAAGAGTTAAAAAACAACATTTTGTCCTACTAACGTGGGGCTTTCAAATTCCCATAGGGCCCGAGAAAGCTTAAACAACAACAAAACAAAAACAAAAACAATAAAAGACAACAACAAAAAAGGATTCAGCTTCTTTAAGAACGTCAGTCATACAGAAACAGCCTTTCTCATGCTAAATAGAAACAGAAAAACTAAATAAAAAAATGCTTCCACAGCGCGGGGCACCAGCATCCGGAATATCCCTTGTATCCCTAATCTCTTCAGGACTTTAATCATGAAGTATCATGAATGGGTATTAGATTTTGTCAAAGGCCTGTTTGTTTTTTTTTTTTTTTTTTTTTTCATCAAAAGAGATAATCATGTGGTTTTTATTTATATGGTAAATTACATTTATCAACTTACATATGCTGAACTCTCTCTGCATCTCTGGGATGATGTCCACCTGAACATATCTGTTTGATATGTTCTTGGGTCCAGTTTGCAAATATTTTATTGAGAAATTTTACATCTTTGTTCATAAAGGAAATTGGTCTGCAATTCTTTCTTTGTTGGATCTTTATGTGGTTGGGATATCAGTAATTTTGACTTTATGAAATGAACTGTGCAATGTTCCTCCTGTTCCTATTTTGTGGAATAATTTGAGGAATATTGGCACTAACTCCTATTTGAAAGTGCAGTAAAATTCCGTGCTAAACTCACCTGGCTCTCTTTCACTAAGGATTATAGGTCTGTTTCAATTGCTTGTTTGACCTCAGTTTAACTTTATTAGGTAATATATATTCAGAAAGTTGCTCATTTCTTTCGATTTTCCTATTTGGTAGACTACAGGACTTTAAGGATGCTTTTATGATTCTCAGGATTTCCTCAGTGTCTGTAGTGAGGTAGTCCTTCTGTAGCACTGACCACGCCCATTGGGGGGTGGAGCGATGGGCGGAGGTGACCTGAGGAAGGAGGTCGGAGGGGGCCAGGAAGGCGCTCTCTCTTTCTGGCGTGACTCGGACAGGAGAGGATCGGGTTGAATTTCCTGGTGTTCATCTGTCTAGGTTGTAAGTTATTTCTCCCTGAATAAACATCTATTCGGCCTATTTGTTTATCCTGATCCTTATTTACCGCAATATCTGGTGTCAGAAGTGGGATTTACCTGGGTTTTGCCCCCAGGCGGCAGAAGCCGCCCCCTTCCCCCACCTTCCCCAACGGGCAGGGTTTAACCAGGTGGACTCACCACAGCTTTGGGACATTTGCCTCTTCCTTACTGCAAAGGAGATCTTTGCCGCTAAAGCAGACCTGAGAAGGCACTTACCCCTTAACATTTTTTGCCCATTTCCGCACGGGACTTTGCATTCGCGCAGAGCCTCTCGGCGGCACACTACCGGCGTGCGCCACCACAACCGGCGTTGTGGTGACATGAGACACTGTTGCTCCTGACAGCACCGTGCACTTTCCCGAAAATATGTTGGACACTGATGTTGCTCCTGCTGGAGTTCAATCTCGCCTCAGCTAATGGCCTGTTGGGCATAGAATTGCCCCCACCTTGACCACTGATTTGGACATGCAGTCCTATGTGCTTGCAGGAGACAAATATAGAAGACTGCTTGACCTTGCCAAGTCAGGGTAAGACAGCCATTCTATTTCCCTGCTGTTGTTGTGGTCTGTCAAGTTCTCTTGGCCTTAGCCAAATCTGGGTGTACCAACGTCGCTGTGAGACCTAGGGTGACTGTTCAGGTGGCTTGCTGTTTCTGTCCTTGCTGCACCATTTGGAAGTTGTCCATCCGCATTTCCTGTCTACTCTAGTATTGTTAATTTCCTTCTCAGGTCTTGATGAGGTTGAAGATTAAACTATCACAACTATTATTCTCTCTTCCTAGTTAGATATATTAGGTACTAGACTTACGTTTTCCAGCTTAGGACAACTCTATTGTAAACTCCATTATGCCCTCACCCTAGGACTAGATATGTAGGTCATTTTGTTCTCGATTTTCCTTTTCTTAGAGCACACTTGTTATTCACTGTTTTGTATATAGTTTTGTATTAAGCCTAAATCTTTTCTTTAGACTAAAAGGGGAATTATAGTGAGGTAGTCCTTCTGTAGCACTGACCACGCCCATTGGGGGGTGGAGCGATGGGCGGAGGTGACCTGAGGAAGGAGGTCGGAGGGGGCCAGGTAGGCGCTCTCTCTTTCTGGCGTGACTCGGACAGGAGAGGATCGGGTTGAATTTCCTGGTGTTCATCTGTCTAGGTTGTAAGTTATTTCTCCCTGATTAAACATCTATTCGGCCTATTTGTTTATCCTGATCCTTATTTACCGCAATACCGTCGCCCTTTCCATCTCTAATTTTACTAATTAGATCTCATCTCTCCGCCTTTTAGTTAATGTGGCTAAAGGTTTGTCAGTGAAAATATAGAGGCGCTGAACGTGGAGAAAACGTGCATTGGCATAAAGTGGCAGTAAACAGAGAAAAAACCATTGCCTCATCTGCAGTGAACATCCTGTAACGGGGTCTCCTTACAAGTCTGCAGGAACGCCGAGTCCATTGCCTCATGTGCAGTGAACATCCTGTAACGGGGTCTCCTTACAAGTCTGCAGGAACGCCGAGTGGCTTACACCCTTTCCTCTTTGCACTCACTAGTGGTACACTCATAAAAGGGACTACAGAGATGATAAAATATTTAAAAATGGTGTTTTCAACACGTTCTTAAAGTAAACAAATATAAAGGTCTTCTTTTCCTAAGTGCATTTGTCTTAAAGTAGTATTTGGCAAGAATGGGCTCCAATAACGATAGTGACATCTTCACACTACAGAGAATTCACACTACAGAAATGCAGAAACCTGTCTCCCCACAGATGGGTTCTGTATCCTCACGGCTATCCCTGTGTAGTTTAGGAGCTGGGAAGGGCTGTGTAGTCTGGGACAGTCACTGGATGGCTTTGCCTCTTCCTCCCCCTACTGTTCACGTTATGTTACTGCTGTCACTCATAAATGCATACAGAAAAGCACCTGTGCTAAGAAATCTGATTTTCAGTATCAGCTGCTCCCACATGACATTTAATCTGATCAACTCCTTAATTTTAACTCTGAGTACAGAATTTCTGTACTCTTAAGAGTTATATTTTAGAAAGTAATTTAGGGAGTTGTATTTTCTGAGATCAAATTTTCTTCCCTTTTTTTTATTATTGGTTTTCTCGTGCATAATGATAAATACAATTGTGCAGGAAGTATTTCTCTTAGAGGTTGTGGCTTTCCAGAAACAGCCTAGGCGATGTTCCATAAGCATACCTCACCTTTGTTTCTATGATGCATCAGGAATGGAATTTCAAAATATTCTTATGGTGTGTTTCCTATTATTTTTTAACTACTTTAAAAACTTATTTCCTAAACTGAAAATTGGGGCCATTGCTGAGACCTAGGGAACAATCCAGTATTCCATCTCTGTCTCACTTTCGTTTACGCTTATTGTTTTGTTCCATTTTTTAAGTTTTATTTTCCCAGAATACATTTGCTTTATTTCTACTCTTAATGTCTTGTTCTTATTTTTGTTTGTTCTGTACGTGTAAAAGATGTACCGTCTTCTCAGACTCTCCTGAGGAGTGTAAGCCAGTCTTCTGGCATCTCCCTGTGACCTTTCCCCTTTTTGTTGATGATCTGGTTTTTCTTGAGTCATTTTTGCTTAATTTGACATTTCTCTTTCATGTTGCAGTTTTACCTGTGAGATCCTTTGTGTTTGTTGTTTGTCCATTTGTGTTTAAGAAAGAGGTAAGGCAAAAGCTGAGTGAGTTCTGCTTAGGGAAGTTACTGCACTGGTAAAAGTTATTCTGGGATATGGTGTGGAGGAGCTGAATATTAACATTTAGGACTCCTAAGTGTCAGAGGTCAGAGTTCCACCTTCCACAGAAGATGCCTGTTTCCAAAAAATAAATTAGCCTTTTTAGAAAAAAGTAGAAGCTTTTAATCCTTCCCAACCCTTCCTGTCCTTCCCTCCCCTTTCTTTCCTTCTTTTAAAAAATTTATTTATTTACATATTATTAATTATTAAGTACTTTTGTTTTATGAGACAGGTTTACTCTGTGTAGCCTTAGCTGTCCTGGCACTCACTCTGTTGACCAGGCTGGCCTCAAACTCACAGAGATCTGCCTGCTTCTGTCTCCGGAGTGATGGTATTAAAGGCATACACTACCAGTTCCTGGCTCCTTTCCTTTCCTTCCTCCTACCCACTTTTTAGTGGATCAGATCAGTGACAGCCATTAAGACCCACTGAGGTAAAACTTGGGTGAGGGTAAAGGTAATATGTTGTCTAAAATTTTCTTCTTTTTTTAAATGTAACGTAATTCTTTGCAGATTTCGCATCAAGCACCCCGATCCTGTTCACCCCCATTCCTTCCCTATCCCCATCAACTTCTGCAGCATCCCCCCATCAGTTAAAAACCACCTCGATTCTCTGTCTTTTCCGACATCTCTTCCTTCTTCCTAGTGGCATCAGGAGCTGTGGTGTGTCGTACAGTGTACCATTTGTCCAATCAGCCCCACTCACAAAATGTCATTGCAATGAGTCACTGGTCTGGTTCAAGGCCTGTGGCTTCTGGTATACCATCATCACTGAACCCTCACTGAAACGCCTCTTAGATATCCTGATGTTGCCTCTAGCCATGGGGATCCTGCGGTTACTGTTCCACAGGACCAGTCATTTCCCACACTCCAGCAGATCATAGGTGGGGTAGGTGTTTGGTGGGCCACCCCAAGGCCCAGGATCTGGGTGGGTCTGTCTGGTAGCTGAGCTGGTGGGTCCCAGCCACTGGGGCTGACCCCCTAAGGAGCAGGGCCGAGCCAGCTCTCCTAGGCCCATGGTGAGGGGTGGGGCCATCTCTCCTGAGTAAGGGGGCAGGACCAGCTCTCCTGCTGTAGCATCCTGTGAGGGGCAGAGCCACCTGTCCCAGGGCCAGGGTTATAACATGCATAGTTCCTATGACCCCCTGTGGCAACACGGAGCATTACATCATCACCACAGGCCCCAGATGCAAGAGAAACAGGGACCCAGGCCTCAGCACAGCTTAGGCTGGGATGTCACCATGGCCCTGGTGGCAGCACAAGCCACTCAGATCAGTATGGCCCCAGCTACAGCAAGTCCCTCAGACACCAACATGGTCTCAGGTGGCTGTCCAAACCCTGGGCATTCACACAGTTCTCAGGGGTAACAGGAGCCACAGATTTCAACCGGCTGCTGCTGGACCACAGACCCAGACACAGCTTTAGGCAGTTGCCCAGGCCAGAAGACACCATGGCCTCATGTGGCAGTGTAGGCCACCCAGATTGTCATGGCTCTTGTGGGGGCAGGGCTATCAGACCCAGTACAGCTGCAGGTTGAATCCTAGACCCTGGGTATTTGTGTGGTCTTTGGTGTTTGTTACCATGATCACATCAACACAAACCCGGATGTGGTAGGACCATGGATCCAGACATGGTCTACAGTAGTAGCCTGGTCCTGGATATCACCGTGGCCTCAGGTGGTAGCCACTCAGATCAGCATGATCCGCACTGCAATGTGGTGCTCAGACATCAATATGGTCCCAGATGGCATACCAGACCCCTGGCAAAGGCATGGCCTTTGATGGTATCAGGAGCCATAGACATCGATCGGGACAGACCCTGGCTTTGATAGGGCCTTGGACCCAGACATGGCCACCAGCTGCAGTCTAGGTCCAGATGTCACCATGGCACCTTGTGTCAGATCTGTATGGCTCTGGCTGCATCATGACCCTCAGATCCCCATCTTAGGTGACAACCCAAACCCTGGATACTTGTATGCTCTTTGGTGGTGTCAGGAGCCACGGATGTCAACCCAGACCCTGGTTGTGGTAGGGACACAGACCCAGACATGGCTCTATGCCACAGCCCAGGACTGGATGTCATCCTGGCCAGCAGGCCACCAACATCAGCCCTCCCTCCCTCCCTCCCTCCCTCCCTCCCTCCCTCTTACCCTCTCTCCCACTGTCTCATGCCCCCTACCACCCTCCACTCCCACCCCCCCCCAATCCACATGTAGGGTGATGCCATCCAGGAGGGGTCATCTAAATCTGCCAAGTCATTTGAAGTAGGGACTAGGGCTTCTCTCCTGTCTCTAGGTTAAGGCAGTTATCCCTCCATGGGGGATGTGTTCGCAAGGCCCTTTTGTGCACCAGGGATACATCCTGGTTCCACTGTCTGAGGTCTCTTAGACTGCACAGTCCTTCTGGCTGAGACCCATATTCAGGGGAGCCTGAGTCAGTCCCATGCTGGCTTCCCAGCCATCAGTCTGGGGGCCCGTTAGCTCCTCCTTGTTCAAGTCAGCTGTCTCTATGTGTTTCGGCAACCTGGTCTTGTCCTCTCTCTCTGCATCTGGATACTAGTTTGGCTCAGTGTTTAGTTGTGTGTGTTTGCTTCTGTTTCCATCAGCTACTAGATGAGGGCTCCATGATGGTGGATAAGTTGGTCATTGATCTCATTATTAGGGAAGGGCATTTATGGTAGCCTTTCCACTATTGCTCATATTGTTAGTTGGAGTCAGTCTTGTAGGTCTCTGGACATTCCTTTAGGTTCCGTTTTCTCTTCGATCCTATAGTGGCTCCCTCTTTCATGATCTCTCTCTTTTCTGTCTTCTATTCCTCAGTCTTCCTAGTCCCACGTGCTTCCCTCCCCTCCCCTTCTCTTTTCTTTGGTCGATGAATCTATTTCCTCTAGTTTATCTGCTGCGCCTGACATTCTCTCTCCCATCTCTTGAATTCTGTTGGTTATGCTTGCGTCTGTAGTTCCTGATCGTTTGCCCAGTTTTTCTATTTCCAGCATTGCTTCAGTTTGTGCTTTCTTTATTGTGTTTATTTCAGTTTTCAAGTCTTGAACCGTTTCCTTCACCTGTTTAATTGTTTATACTTGGCTTTCCGTACTTTCTTTAAGAAGTTTGTTCATTTCTTCCAATTTTTTGTTTGTTTTTTCTTCCATTTCTTTAAGGGATTTTCTTACATCATCTTGAGGGCCTCTACTTTCATGACGATAATTTTTAAGTCATTCTGCTTCATCTGCTTTGGGGTCTCCAGGTCTAGTTGGTGTGGAGTCCCTAGATTCTGTGGTGTTATGCTTGTCTTTCTGTTGTTAGGTGTTCTCTTGTATTGCTGTCTTCCCATCCCTTCTTCCAGTAGGTGTAGGTGGGTTCTCTCTCCCTCTCTCTGTGGTACTCCCCAGTGGGCTTATGTGGGTCAGAGGTTCGATACCTGTAGCTCTGGGTGGTCCAAGCTCTCTTGGAGGTCTCTCCTCAGGCAGGGACCTAGCAAAGGGAGTCAAAGATCAGGCTCCAGCAGAGACCAGCGATGGTGGTCAAAGGACTAGGTTGCAAGTCAGGATGTTCTGAGCACTGATAGGTGGATCTAGCGTGAGCCTAGCACTCTCCCGCTGAGGCCTCTTTAGCAGAGGTCCGACTATGGGGGTCAAGGGTCTAGCCTGCAGGGACTGCCAGTGGCCCTGCAGCGGGTCTCTGGTAGGGGCCCCGGAACTCCAGCAGCAGACTGGCGGTGGAGGTCAGAGACCAGGTAGGTGTGGATCCCGCGTGGTCCCATGTGGATAGGCAGGTCTAGTGTGCTCAGACAACTCCAGGAAGTTCCCTGAAGGTGGCAGGATTGTTGGCTCCACCCTCTGTCCCAGTGCTCAACCAGAGGGGTGGGACAGTGGCCATGAGCCCTTTCTTGTTTTTTTGTTTCATTTTCTGAGATGGTGTCTCCCTCACTCTGCAGTCTGGACGGTCTGGAAATGACACTCTAGAGTAGGCTGACTTTAAACTTGCCCCTGCTTCTTTCTGTCTCTGTTTCTCCAATGCTTGGACCCTCTCCTCATGTTTTAGAATATTGCATTTATAGTTCCAGGCATGGTGGATGATGTTTGCAATCTCAGTACTCAAGAGACTGAAGCAGGAGAGTTACTACGTGAGGTTCAGGCCAAACAAGCTATGTAGTGAGTTGTAGAGGAATCTGTCCAACCCCCACCCCACTACCAAGAAATCCAAAATGCATCCCCCCTTCTCCCCCAGACAGGTTTCTCTGTAGCTTTGGAGCCTGTCCTGGAATTAGCTCTGTAGACCAGGCTGGCCTCGAACTCACAGATATCTGCCTGCCTCTGTCTCCTGAGTGCTGGGATTAAAGGTGTGAACCACCGCCTGGCCCAATATGTGTTTGTAAAGTGATTGTTCTTATAAATAGTAATCAGCGTAAGAAATTAAGTGAAGCATCTGAGGTTTAAGTTAAGGATGCTTACTTCTAGAAAATACTTTATTAATTTAATGCGCTTTGCTACACAGATGTGATGAGGCCAAAAACAACTGGTGAAACTTTCTATTTTTCTTTTCTCATCTTGGGGGCAATTTTGTCTAGGAAACTTTTGTAATAAATATTTTAGGACTTTTATGCCAGTAATACAAACACATAAAATAAAGAAGAGTCAGAATTTTCCTTTTAAAAATTATGTTCCGATAATACAAGAGTTTCATTTCTTTTAAGAACCGGCTTTGTTTTAAAGATAAAAGAAATCTGATAACTCAATAAAGTGAAATATTAAGTAACTGCAACTGTAAGCATATATACTCCATTTCAGACATCTGGGCCAGAACTGATCGTGTTTGGGGGGGGGGGTTATGGAAGGACTTGTGAATTTTGGTCTAGAAAAGTCTCTGAGCTGAGAGCATGGTGGGCTGGCTGATCTGTAGGGTCTTGAAAGACAGGAACGTTGAGAGCAATACAGATGATGGAGGCCTGGTCTGTGTGCTTTCAGAGGGAAGCAAGGCTCTACCAGGCCATTTGTGTGAAGAATCTGTGATGTGTGGTCAGCAGGAGCTGAGGAATCAGCTGTGATTAACAAGAGACCAGAAGCACTAAAGAAAACATTTGCTTTGCTGGGCCAATGTATGCTGGCCAACTGGGGCTGGAGAGTCAGATGCAATCAGAAGATACCAGCATCACTGAAGTGAAATCTTCTGGAAGTGTCCCCCGAGAGTCATCACACAGGAGCTGCATTCCAGACGTCACCAAGGCTGTGCCTTGTGCTGGCAACTGATGCTAAGAGTCACCCAGGTGGTGTTAGCTTTGAAGGCTCCAAGGGGTTATGGAGAGAATCTGAGGCTTGGGACTGTGTGGCAGTGTCGGGATCTCTGAAAAGAGTTCAAGAAAGGCTGCTGCTGAAAGTGAAGCCCAGACGCAGCAAGAGATCCCAGCATCTCAGAGACCCCACTACCATGGGATGCAGGAACAGCGGTAGCAACGGAGCAAGCCAGGAAGCAAACTTCTCCATGGTCTCTGCATGAGCTCCTGCCTCCAGACTCCTGTCATGCTTGCCACCCTGTCCTTCCTGCCCTGACTTCCTCTGGTGATGATCTGTGATGCGGAAGTGTCAGGGAAATAAACCCTTTCCTCCAAAGTTGCTTTGGGCGTGGTGTTTGATCACAGCAATAGTTAACTCTAACTAGGATTTAACTTCATGTCTGTTATCGAGATTGATTTTAGAGACTTACTGACACATTACTCAGTTTGTCTATACCATTGGTTCTTAAACTGTGGGTCATGACCCCTTTAGGGTTGTATATCAGATAACCTGAATATCAGATATTTATACTACAATTCATCACAGTAGCAAAATTACAGTTACGAACTAGCAATGATATAATTTTAGGAAATAATTAATGAAGTAATTTTATGGTTGGGGTCACCACAACATGAGGAACAGCATTAGAGTCACAGCGTTGGGAAGTTTGAGAACTACAGGTCTGTATGATCCACACACTTGCTTATACTTAAATCAAGTTGTTTTACACATTTCCTGTAGGTGGCGCAGAATGCACAGTAAAATTGGAAAGATCAAGAGAACGATTTTTTTTATATTGCAATCTAAAACTGAATAAAATCAAATCTATTTCTATAGTTTCCTCATAATTTAATAATCGAGGTGACGCTGTGTCATACATACGAGAAATTAAACGTATACAATAATTTATTGGAGTAGAGTAAAATGTCGCCGTAACTTTTCTTCATGTTACTGTAAAATTAATGATTTGCGCATGCGAAAAATTTGCTGTCTGTCTCTGAGTCTCTTCCAGCTATTTCAGGTGAACATCTGACCAGCAAGAACATCCCAGCTGTGTGTGATCAGTGTGTAAGAGAAAACAGATCTACGCTAAAGAGCTTCAGATTTGTTCCTGAAGGTGTGGCTAATACATCCTTATATCCCAGAAATCCTCATCGTTTCCCCAGTTTCCGTAAGAGATAAGGCACCTTTTGTGTTACCTTCTATTACAATGAATATTGTAGAGGACGCTTACGGTCATGCGCAGAAGCCGCCACACGGGGGCAGCACAGTGTTTTGCAGGAACTGATTCAGCTGTGAATGAATAGTTATGGAAATAAGGTGGTTGGGCAGAATCAATTGTTATCTGTTAATTAATACGAAAATTTTAACAATCCACAATAACTTGATTTTTCTGGAAGAAATAACTACTCTGCATTGTCATTATCATGTTATCATAACAATTTTTTTTTTTTTTTTTAAATAACCTTCCCAAATCCATGTGTTAAGAAGTAAACCACTCTGGCGTTCATATCTTAAAACGTGTATTACCTGTGGCGATGGCAAAGGAGATGGTTCAGGTTCCTTCTTTCTTTTCTTCCCCTTTCAGTTTCTGCTTCCATCAAGTTTTAATTATTAAAAGAAAGACATTCTAGTAAAAAGAATGCCGAGCAGTACAAAAATGTATTAGGTAGGGGCTGGGGTGTGGCTGAATTGGTAGAGTACTTAGTACGAAGGGAGCCTTGGGTTTGGTCCCCAGCACCAGATGAAGTGGCACATGCCAAGAGTCCTAGCACTCTGGAGATGTAAGCAGCAGGATTGGGAAGTTCAAGGGCATCCTTGACTACATGACAAGTCAGAGAGCAGCCTGTGGTACATGAGAATCTGTCTCAAGAAATAAAATACAAAGAAATGTGTAACATCAAGTGAAGGACGCAGTTTTCCCATCCTGGCCACGGGCTTTTCGTGGTCCATTCCCTAAAAGCAACCGTTCTGAATAGCTTTGGGTCCTTAAGTTTTATTTCATAACATTTAATGTTTTACAGGGCCGAGGTATGAATGCATATCCTTTTCACAACTTTCTCTTTTTGTTGTTGCGTATTTCCAGTAAGTTTTCTTAGTTCATGTGTGTAGGACAGTTTTTACACTTTTTATAGTTATTGACGTATTTGTGTGTCTGTGTGTGGCTTTGCCTGTGCCATCGTGCATGTGTGGAGGTCAGAAGGGCAACAGTTGAGAGTCAGTTTTTTCCTCCACCTTGTGGGTTCCAGAGATCGGAACATCAAGGTGAGCAGCACGTGCCTAAGTCATCTCAGGGGCCCTGGGTTATTAGAACGCTACAACACTGTGCCCAAATCGTTTTCTGCCACTTTTGTTCTTTTGAGACAGGGCCTTTTGCATGATGTGGGCAGAGCCTAAAATCCTGATCTTCCTGCCTCTGCCCCCCCCCAGCCCCTTCTTACTTTTGGCTGTGTTCCAACAATTCCAAACCCTCTTCCTACAGTGTCTGTGAACCCTTAAATAATAGCAATATTCAGCCCTTTATTTCTTTATATTCTATTTCATTTTCTGTGATCACAGAGGTCTTTATTCATTTTGGTGTGTGTGTGTGTGTGTGTGTGTGTGTGTGTGTGTGTGTGTGTGTGGTGGGCATTCATGTACACATGTTCACACATGTATAGACAAACATGGAGATGGGAATGCATGTTGTACACACAGAGACCAGAGGCTGACATTGAGTGTCTTCCCCAGAACCTCTCTACGTTATTTTCCCAGACTGAGTCTGCCCTGAACCCAAAGCTCACATGCAGCCTGGCCAGTCAATAGTCTCGTACTCCTGGGCTCTGGGATTATTGATGGGTCTTCAGTGGGTGCTGGGGACCAGAACTCCAGTCCCTACACTTGTGTAGCAAGCACTTTTATACATGAAGCCACTTCTGCAATCCTTTCCCATGCATTAAAACTTTACCAGAAAAAGGATACGGGATCCCTGGAGCTTACAGGGTTTGTGAGCCACCCTCCGGTATGGGTGATAGGACCTGAACTAAAGTCCTCCAGAAGAGCAGCTGAACCATCCTTCAGTCCCCACCCTTACATTTAAAAACTATTGCTTTGCGATAATTCTGTATTAATTAGAAATTGCAAACATATGTATGAAGAGGTCCCATGAACCTTCATCTACTTTTTCCCCCATGCTAATATCTCCAGTACATTTATAAAACCAAGAAACTGGCATTGCTACAGCCCAGAGTTTATCCAGAGTTAAGACAGGGATGAGGTCTCTCATTAGGTCATGGAGAATGCTGGGTGGGCTTGGCTAGCCAACAAGTCCCAGAGCTCCACCTGTCCCCACCTTCTCAGTGCTGGGATTCTAAGTACCAGGGGGTGGTTATTGTGAGGCAGTCTTTACCACCCAAGCTGTCTCCACTCCCACAAAGTCATATTATGATCAAAGAATGTGAATAGAACTCTAAATACAGTGAGAATCCACTGGAATGTTTATGTAAAGTTAACTTCAGCTTAATCTATTGCTGCTGGGAAGTTTGCAATGGGAGTTGACTTAATGACACTAGGGTGGTTGTGTTAGTAGTCATGTGAATAAGGGTCACAGTAGAAAGAATAACTCAAAGGCTTAGACCTATGTGAGCAAATGATGAGAAAGACAGTACGTTCTACATGGATGCTGTGGCTTTGCCTGCACTGAGGGGAATCATACACTTTCTAGAAGTAAGAAGAACAAATAGGCAACATTAATTTGGAGGTTTGGGGTTGGTGTAGGTATGGTTCTTTTTTATACTTTATAAGTTAAATGCACAAATTCTACAGGAGTGCTGGCAATATGTTGTTGCCATGTATGTGTTTGTATACATCCTACAGATGTTATCCATGGGGAAAAGTTCACTGGAAACAGTGTGAGGTTGGAAGGATGGTTCAGTGGTTATGAACCATGCTTATTTTGTAGAGAACCTGATTTGATTTCCAGAACTCATGCCTTGCCACTCATGCCTGCATGCAACTGCAGTGTCAGGGTGTCATAAACATAATATGCACAAACCCCTCACACACACACACACACAAATTAAAAACAAAAGAAATGTTTTTTAAATGAGCTTTTTGGATGTTGGATATAAGTAAATTATGGCTTTTATGTATGAATATGTAAAAAAGTTTAAGATTCTCAAGTCAGACAAACCCAAGTTCTACTTCTGTCTTCATTTCTTTGTGGGGCAGTATTTATCCACTGAGCCTCAGTTTTTTTTTCTAGACACCACAGGAATGATAATAGCAATTATCTCAAAAAAAAAAAAAAAAAAAAAAAACAAAAAGCAAAAAGAAAAGAAAAAACCAACCCACAAAACCCACTGTACCTAAAGGAATAGATTATGTGAAGACATTTAAGACTTGTCCTTTTTAGATAATATATATTCAGCATTTCTATTATAATTGTGACTGGAAATACCACATGGTCGTTCTTAGCCTTCCTTGTAGTTTCCCCTGAAGAGAACTCAGACTCTGCTCACTTAGTCTCATGCCACCCATCACTTTCTGCAGGATTCTGGCACTTTTAGAAAGGAGTTTAGATTGTTTTGATGCCAGGTCAGGAAGAAAGATGGAGATATGGGAAGGATAGATTTGGTGGACCGATTTCCATTCCTTAGGTCGCAATTCAAAAGAAAAGGTCAGATGTCCAGGGAAATGAAGATTGAGGAGGACTCATAAGGAAGAGAGGCCAGAATCTGGGGGCTCAGAAATTAGGAGATGGGCATTAAACATTCTGAAACTTTGGGGGTAGAAAGATGTTGTAGAAAATGGTGACACTGCTATTGTTGGGGACTGTGCATCTGGATTTCGTCTTTATAGTCTTTGACTAGTAAAAGCAAGGGATTTGTGTACCAGGATTGGTTTCTAATGTTCCAGCTGCTGGGGCTGCCTGGCAAGACACAATGGGGGTACTTGGCAAAACTCTTGCTTTTCATGTGTGTGCCATTAACTCACAACACAGTGCTTAGCACCCCATGCACACCACACACATGTGTAACTCCAAAGGAGTCCTAATGAGCAAACCCAATTCTGTGTTCTCTTTTTTCTCACGTATCACAGTGGAAGCATTATCTACTTCAGGCTGTTCTTCTGTCCTGCATTCTAATCTCTCACCAAATCCCATCCACATTTACCGCCCCCCCCCCAAAAAAAACCTCTCCTAGTCTAATTGTCTTAGTCCAAGGGCTACTTTGAATGACTAATTGGGTTAGGCAGGTAACAAAGACATTACTGTGAAGCAATAGAGTGAGGTTGGGCTTCAAGATGGAAGACTGCGGGTCTGAGGAGGAAAAGTATATAACATTCCTTTAAATCTTTTCTTGTCATTCTGGTTAATTTACAACGCACAAAGAAATCTAGCTGGTTGATGAGCTGAGTGTTAGTTTTGTTCCTTCGGGGCTGTTGACATGCTTGTCTGGGTATATAGCTCATAAATACAGAGGCCATGAACATGTATATTTTCTCACCCAGGAGCCAGTCTGGGCCGTGGAAAGCCACTTTCCAGAGTTGTGAACTGTTAATAGTGTTAGGACAGAGAACAGTGTACATCCATAGGGGGATTGTTACAGAAAAGAAGGCAGCAGGAGGAATTTCAGCTTTGCTTGGTCTACTCCTATTTGTTTGTAAAGGGAGTTCTTAATTGGTCTAAATAATAAAGACCCAGAGTCAGATATCGAGGAAAATGTTGAGAGATCAGAGAGAAGAAGGAGCAAGTCCCAGCCTCACGCTACCTCCTCAGCATCTCAGCAGAGAGCAAGTTCCTTTTTGTGTCCTCTCTCCACCCAGTCATCTCACTTCCTGCCTGTCTGTATAGACCTCCAGACCTCTATGGTTAGCTAGTGGTCAGCTTCATTCTCTGACCTTCAGACAGGCTTTCTGTGTACAAATAAGGTATCAGTTGTTCCGCAAAGTTTCCCTTCACCTTTAAACTGTGACCCAAATGCTCACATTTCCCCCCAAAGTTAATACAAAGTGCATACGTCTAGAAACCGGCTAGAAGGCAAAATTGCCTCGGTGCCAATCTAAGAATCGTTCTTCCCAGTTTTTCCCATTCTTCCCAAAACAATTCCTTTGGATTATTTTGAAACCTGTGCTTGTGGTCGGGGCTTGTGTTTGAAATCATGTTTTCTCCTATGCTGTCCTTTCCCGGGTTTCTCCAGGGAACTGAAACCAGGAACAGTCTTGCTAGGCAAGCTCTCTGTTATGGAACTGCGCTCCGAGCTGCCCGCCCATTCCTCCTTCAGGGATGATCAGTTGAAATGCTAACTCCTTGAAAACCTGCCGTCCTTCCTTCTCCACTGCTGTTTGCTTGGTGCAGTTGCCTTTTGTTCACGAGACTCTTCTTTACCATCTACCAATTGATACTGACCGTGTCGGATTCTGGGACTGCCAATGCATACGCTTGTCAACACATGCTTCTAAGTCAAACACTTTGAAGATCCTGCTACATTCCTGGAACAGACCAACACTGAACTCAAGATTCTTTCTATTTCATGGATGTCTTCATTGCTTTGACATTCCATCAGCCCCCATTCCACCGTGTCTCTGGCATGTGCTTCCAGGCTCCGGTCACTCAGAAACAAACCTTGAAATCCTTGGATTGCACAGACCTCCCTAACCCCCTGCCCAACGCACAAACACAATGCAGCTTTAAATTTTATTTAGCAGCTACTATTCTTGTCGTAACCGCAAGAAGATGTTCTCCAACTACTTTGACAATGAATTCTATGTTTGTAGCTGGAGATGGCACTCTTTGAAGTTTATGACAATGGATTCTATGTTTGTAGCTCTTTGAAGTTTCCAGGAGCCTGGCCTCTTTGAAGAAATGTCTGTACTGTTTTCTCAGATAGTGCTTCGTTCTTTCTTGGTTAGTACTACACTCTTGTAGTCGTTAGGTAGTTCGTCTTTTTCCAAGCTCTTCCTTCACAACTCACAGCTTTGGGTGCATCTCACTTTCCTTTTGTAGCTTTCTGTCCTGTTCACAATTTAATTTTGTCATCTTTTAAAAATTTTAACCCCCCCTCCCAACTTTTTATCTGTCTAGCCTGTCTTCTACATTTAAATTGTTTTTTGAGGGAAAATGTTTCTCCCCCCCCCCCCATTAGTTAATTTATTTCCTTGTTTTTATTTTTCTTTTAAGAAACAAGTTTGAAAAACAAATTTGAGTCAGAATTTGAGAGCCTCAAATTCAAACTCTGTCTGTGGGCTACTGAAATATAACTGTCCCTGAGAATCATATGGAGACTTTGAAAACAGCCAATGAGAGAATTTTCTGCCAGAGATTTGGAGTTCATTGGTATGAACACAGAAACTAAATGATGATGTTTATAAACATCTCCTCAAATAATTTGAATTCCTCCTAACTGGGTAGGCTCTGAGAATTCGCTCTATTTTTCTGTCTAAGAATGTAGTCTACAATTTCAAAGAGGCTGGCATCAAATTGGAAGTTGCAATCAGGGCACAACTTTATGATAAGAAAGCTGGGTGCAAAGTATCTATCTATCTATCTATCTATCTATCTATCTATCTATCTATCTATGGTCTAGAACTCTGAGTCCTAATCCTTCAGGGTTATACATAGAGGGCCAGATGATGCTTGCATATACCCTAGGTCTTGATATAGAGTTTTAAGAGTAATTGGACCTTTCTCCTCTGGGAAGCACATAACCCAGTTACTTATGATGTTAGACACTCAGTAGCCATCAAAATTCAACTCAGGACGGTGGCTCTCAAATTTGCTCTCTTATTCTGACAAAGAGTAAAAGCAGAGTCTTCACAGAGAACATAAAGTGAATGCACACATTGGGAGATGTTTATACTGTGTTTGCCAGCAGACCATCCGGCTAGGGAGGCTGAAGTCTCTTCCTGTCTAGCTCTTATGTATGCTTTCTTTGCTCCTGATCTTGACTGTGTGCTATCTGTTAGCTGTGGCTAGTGTTGCCATCTAGAAAGGGTCTTTCTGGCTGTTAATTAGACACTTATTTTCTGTTCTCTCATTTGCACAATCTACTCCATTCCCAAGGCAAAAGTCTACTGATTGCTCTATTCAGTGCCTTGAATTATGAGATCTCCCATTTGGGCTGGGGGAGGTAGCAAGTGTTCAAGGTACTTTACAAGATCAAACATTGTTCCTTCTTTCTTTCTCATGGTTCTTTTCCTACAAAGAGTAGTTTTTTTCTTTCTTTTATTCCTAGATGATAATCAGTACTCAGTTTAGTGGTCCATACAGCCCTCAGTATGTCCCTCTTCTCCAGTACACTGCTTTTACGAACCCTAGTTATCCTAACTCCCGAAACATTCAACTATGTTGTTTTTTAGAGTCATGTTTTTCTACTTCTCTGTTCAACAGCTCAAACGCTTTCTACTTTAAGCTTGGGAAATATTAGGGACAATTTGTCCTTGTCAGTGTGTGTGTGTGTGTGTGTGTGTGTATTTTCTTCATTGCCCTAGTATCTTGAAAAGCCATTATAACTTACCTGGTGTTATAGTTAAAGTCACTAAAGCCAATTCCTTGTTACTTCATCATGCTCCTCACTTTTATCTTATTTATTTATCTTTTTTTTCCTATGCAATAAGCTAAGCACTTTTTCTTTTTCTTTCTTACTTTCTTTCTTTCTTTTCTTTTTTTTTTTTTTGGTTTTCAAGACAGGGTTTCTTCTCTGTATTGCTTTGGAGTATGTCCTGGAACTAGTTCTGTAGACCAGGCTGGCCTCGAACTCACAGAGATTCACCTGCCTTTGCCTCCCGAGTGCTGGGATTAAAGGTGTGTGCCACCAATGCACGGCTTCATAAGCACTTTTAAAAAAATTTTTTTTGGTGTTATGATTTTATCAACATTATATTTTCTGGAAGCATCTGTCTTGTGTCTAATTGTGGTTTGCTTATTTACATTGCATTACATTCCAATGTACATATTAATACAGTTTATTTCACTATAGATAAATACTTGGGCTACTTTATAGCTTGGGGGTATTATAAATATGCTTTGTGAATATGCTTTATGTACTGTGGGGGCACGTTATATGAGTGTCGTTTTTGGATATAGTGCACAAATGTGTGTAGATTTCTGTACCCATGAATTCTAAGAGGAATGCCGCAACAGGACATCAGGTGGGACCTTGGAGCTGATAAATCAGGTGGACTAAAGTTTCATGCAGTAGCCAACTTTATTCAGAGCATCAGACAATTTATACTTGGAGGGTTAACAGGAATCAGAAGGGCAAGCAGCTCATGGCAGATAAGCCACACATAGTAAAAACATGTTTTTCCATAGAAGCGTGTAAACAAATAACAATAGCCAGTTGTAATGAATAAGCTGAAGTAAGCTCACTCCTACCAGCTATACCTGGGAGGGACACAAAAGCATAATCCAAAAGCAATGCCATGCTTGGAAGAAACTGAGGTCACAAGACACCCTCTTTTATTGCCCTCACAGGACTAGAAGTTCACCAATTCTTCTAGGCTGGCTGGCCGGCAAGCTCGCAGCATCCACCTGTCTCTGCCTCACGATGGTAGGGTTACAAGAGGGCTGCTATGCTTTGCATTTTGATTTAAGTGCTGGAGATTTTAACTTGGTCTTCATGATTACACAGCAAGTGCAAGTGCTCTTAGCCACCGGGCTGTTTCTCCAACTGCTCTTTTGATAAACAATTATTTGTATTTTTGTTGGGTGTCCAAACAGTTGACTGAGTTTCTGGTCACAAAATTCATGTAGTTTCAGTTTTGATATTACTTAGTTTCCTAAGGATTTATACTAAATTAGAGTCTTCCCAGCTGTTGGAACATGGTTCAAGAATGGAGTATTTGTGAGAGATCTCCAATGAATCAAGACAAAAGTCTTGTGTCCTCAGTTTCTTCAAAAACATGGAATAATCTTAGATTATGCTTTTGTGCCCTCTCATATATAAAGTTTAGGAGTGAGTTTTCTTTAGATTATTCATAACAACTGAATGTTGTTATTTGTTTTGTATGCCTCTTTGGAAAAGCGTGCTTTGCCCACATGTGGCTTGGTCACCACGTGCAGTTTGCCTTTGCGATTGTATTTACTTTACTCATGTGACTCCTTTTAACCCTCAGAGTATAAACCGTCTGATGCTCTGAATAAAGGAGGCTACTGCATGAGACTTTAGTCCGTCTCATTTATTGGCTCCATTCTCTCAGGTCCCACCATCTCTAGAGAGGTAAAGAGCAAGCTGTAGGCAAATTTTTATATGTTATACACTATTTCCAGATTTTGACACTTTCTACATATTCATTAAAGTTCATGATATTTTCATCAAAATTATAGTATCATAGTATGTGTCATTTCATTACACCCCCCCTTTTTTTAAATTTGAGTTTTTGTGTATGTTTTTATTTTTGAGACAATTTTAGTTGCTTTTCTTGTTACAGTGATAACATATCTGGACAAAAGCAAAGGGGAAGAAGTGTTTACTGTGGCTCACAGCTCCATGTTATAGTCCATCGTGGCAAGAAAGTCACAACGGCAAGAGCTTGAGGGGCCTGGTAACACCACATCTGTAGCTGAGGAGCAGGGGATGATGCGCTCAGCTCGCTTCCTCCTTTTTATATACCACAGAGTTCAAGCCCAGAGAATGGCACCGCCTACTTTTAGAGCGGGGTTTTCTCCAATTAATTAACAAAATCAGCTTAACCCTCTGCCTGGACGCTGTTGTCTTTAAGGGATTCCAGATGCAGTTAAATCAACAGCTATTATTAACACCACCCAGTGTCTCCTTATGTAGTCCTGGCTGGCTGGAAATCACTATGCAGATCAGGCTGGCCTAGAACTTGTGGCTGTCCTCTAACATCTGCCTCTGGAATGCTGGGACTACAGGCATGTATCATCAAGATTGGCTCACTGTAGTTTCAAGTTTCATTTTCTAATAACAAATGGCAGTAGCATCTTTTCGTATGCCTGCTGGTTATTTGGTTATTTTCATTTGTGAGGCGACTTCACAAATCGTTACCTGTTTCAATGTTGAGATATTTGTCTTTTGCTTGTTGATTTCTGTGTTTTCGTTGTATATTCTGAACACTACCACTTAGTATGATTTGTAACTACTTCCAATAGCACTGGGTACTTCATTTCTGTTCTCTGAATTAGGGTAGTCCATAGAACAGAACCACAAGTGTGTAAACCCTATGAGAAGGCTCATCACTTTCTGCCTGTAAGCTGGAGAACTAACCGTGGCAAAATGCCAGTCAAAATTCCAAAGTCTGCTCTTGATGTCCTAAGATGTAGGACACTGATTGTCGTTAGTTCCCGGCCAAGCTTGAAGGTCTGACAACAGGGGCAAGAGTGGCAAAAGTGTTAGTATCAGGAGAAGAGGGACAAACGTCCTAGCTCAAAAGGGCAGCAAACTCAGTCCCTTACCTTTTCCTCTATTCAGGGATTCAAAGTATTAGATGATACCCAATCGCATTGGTTGGACTTTGTTATGCAACCATCTGATCCAAGTTCTAATCTCTTTTCTGGAAACACACTCAGACACACCCACAATGTGGTGTTTTAATACCGTAAGGAGAAACTGACATATGGAAGTAACTGTCAGATGCTCCTGGAGAAACAGAAACATTTTTATAGTCCAATTTATGATAATTTTGCCTCCTTTTCCCCATAAAACCAGAGAGGCTTTTAATAAAACGTTTTTGGAGTGTTTAAAACAAGGGAATTTCTTTAGCCAAGGCTTTCAAAGATTCAAAGGTAAAGGGCTGAGATTCAAAGGTTAAGAGCATTTGCTGCTCTTGTAGAGGACCTGAGTTTGGCTTCCAGAACCGATGTCAGTGGCTGACACTTTGACATTTGTGGCCTATCGTCACACACATACACACACGCATGCATGTATGTGAGTGCCTGCACACACACGCACGTGCGCACACACACACATAATTAAGAGAAACTTATTTTTAAAAAGATTCAAGATAAAATGAACCTTTGATTCAGGTTTCCAAATGAACTTAATGAACTTTTCAGTCTTTGGCCTTGTGTAGAGTTCAGGGTAAAAGCCTGGTAGTCTTACCCTACTCACTCATTATTATTACTTATCTTAAAATTTCATCACCCTATGTTACATATGGCTATATATAATGTGCTTTGAGAATATTCCCCCCATGCTACCATACTCCCTACCATTTCATTTCTCTTCCTCCCCTCTTTTCCCCTTTTGAGAGCCTCCTCTGTTCCCCCCACATTTTCTTTGTTTGTTAACATCATCTATACATATATGGTTTTTACATACCTCTATAAAATCTAAATCCATAAATGAGAAACACATGTAATGTTTTTGTCTGATTCTGATTTAATTTACTTAATAAGACTATCTCCAATGGTATGTATTTTCCTGCAAACAATATAAATTTATTCTTGATGGCAGATAAATTATTTTGTATTTTGATTAAGAAGGTTATTTCATTGTTTTCCAACCTGATGGCTAAAATAATATGTGCCAGTCTCTTTTTTTCCTATTTCAAGGTTATGAAGATACTCAATGTTTTAGATTATTCTATGTCGTAATACATATTACATTTATTTCTTAGTCACTTTATTATATTACAAACTTATAAACTTGAAGTACACATTTTATTGTATTTATAGTTACATTTTCAATACTTACAGTGTCATATAGCAGCCGTGTACAGATGAGCTATCAGATGATGTCAGTTTAACTGCTCAAATGGTAATCATCTAACTTGCCCTTGATGGCTGCATCGTTAAGCATTTGAAGCAGTTCTGTTTTAGCTCTAAGCATCTGTTAACAAGATCTGGATGACATGCTTTTGGTGCTCTGTAACTGAAATTTAATTTCAACTATGTTAACCAGACAGGGGCAGGGCAGAAAAACAATTACCAAAATGTTTTACACAGTTACAATATAATTTTTGTTCTTTTGCCTATTAAGGAAATAATACTGTTTTCTCTCCTTCTCCTCTTCTCTCCCCCTTTTCCTCCCTTCCCCCTCTCTTATTTCCCCCTCTTATCATCTCAAAACTCTGGGGAAATACCCTGGTATAGGGAAAAGTGTATGAACTTTGGAATTGGTCCATCAACAATTATTTATTAAACATCTACTGCATGCCCAGCATTTCCTTAGGAACTAAGTGCATTAAATGAACATCTGTGTTCGTATTGATCCTATCCAGGTAAGTAAAGGCATCATTTTGCTTCTGAACTCCTATTTCCTTGTGTAAAATAATGTTACTGAGACCTAAGGAGGTAATCAATGGGAAACTCCTGAAACACAATGTCCTCACAAGATGATGCCTAGCCCACTTTGAATTCAGTTTGTAGCTGAGAATGACCTAGAACCTGATCCCCCTGCTTCTGCCTCCTGAGCACTGAAATTACAGGCTTAGACTACCACACCCAGTGCTATATGGTTCTGGGTAGAGAAGTACAGCTTTGTGCATAGTTGACAGGTACTCTGTCAAGTAAGTACAGTCCCATGCTTAACTTGTTTTTCTCTCTATTTTCTTTGAAATATATTAAAGTCTAGTAAGTTAGACAAACATTCCTTGGCATAGGTATACCCATTGAGTAGTCATTAGAACTACACAAGCAGGTAACTTGAATTATCTGTCAAAACTTGGCGATTAGCCTCCTACAGAAATTCTTTGAGGATGAATCTTTTCTTTTGAATGTAGACCTTTTTCTCTTTCTTTATCTCACTGTTCACATGTTCCTTTTGCTTTGCTTGTGACTTAGCAATGCTCTTGGGCTGATAAATTACTTACTTCATAGAGTAATGGGAACCTAGGTTCAAGTATCGAATTTCCTTTCTCAGCTGGAGAATTTTATAAATGGTTTCTATCCCATGCCACACCCCTTGCAAACTGAGGCCTGCTGAGCACATGTGGAAAAGGCACAGGAAGAGGTCAATCTTGGCAGATTATTTTTTATTAGTCTTTATTAGTTCCAGTTCATAACAGTTATATAAAAGCCAAGCAAAATGATTTCTAGTTGATTTATACAGTACTTATGAATCACTTTCCTTTTGGCCTGGGGCCATACAATAGCCACCGGAGGCATGGTCTGTGATAGACACCGAGAAACATGCTGCCTAGAAGGCTGCCGGGCTAAATAACCGTCTTTTTCTACTTAGCAGAGATGCAGCTTTATGGGAGATGGACCTAATGCTAAACCCTACTTTCCAAAGCAAAGCAATGTTCAGGTCCTAAGAGCCCTTTCAGGAGCTCTGATCATCCAGTGTCCTGGAGATCGCTCCTGTCTTATCAGGGTAAGGGAACCAATGACATTTTTATTCTCTTACTACCAGTCAGACTGGAACTCTGAGGAAGGTGGATTTGAAAGAGTCTGAGAACAGTGTTTGTTTGCTGAGGTGTTGGTAACTGGATATAGGACTACACTTGGGATTTTGAGGAGGTTGTCAGGGGTTCAGAGATTACTCCATGGCAGATTGCTCTCAATGAGGTCACTGTGACTTCCTCCTCTAGGTGTTACCTACTCTCATGCAGAAGTGTTCCTGGCACTGAGCTGCACTTAACCCTCTGATTAGCTGTCCCATACACACTTGTTCACAACTGAAGGCTGGAGCAAGCATCCATTAACAGAGATCAACTCTAAGTTGCATCTTGTGACAATAGTGTGCAGTTTCATCTATGAAGTTCTCTTACCACTAATTATCCCTTCTAGTAGGGAAATGGGGGATAAAAAAAGGAAGGCAAATATGTATTTCAGGAGTGTGGCGCTTTGAGTAATTTCAGCTCCCCCTTGCTTAGAAGAGGTTATGATGGGAGATGCCATTATGTAAATATGTTTCTCATACTGGTTAATGAATAAAGCACTGTTGGCCAATAGGAAAGGAAGATAGGCGGGACTAGGAGACAAGGAGGAAAGAGGAAGTAGGAAGGAGGAGTCAGGATGGAGAGTCTGGAGAAGGCAGAACCGCCAGCCGCCTCTCGCTGGTAAGACCACGTGGAAATACATAGAAACGGGTTAATAATTAAGACAGAGCTAGCCAATAAGAAACTAGCACCTGGCCAACAGCATACTATCAAATACAGAGTCTCTGTGTGTGTTATTTGGGGCTGGTGGTGCGGCGGCGGGACAAGACTAGGCGGCGGGAGGAAAAACCATACTCCTTACAAGGTTAATTATTTGTAAGTGTACTGGTGATAGGTAATAAAAATAAACATGGACCTTTCACAGGATAGCCTTTTAATCTACAAGTATTTTCTCTATACATGTTAGCAAATGCAGGAAAATGAGTTTTTAAAAGTACATGCAATAAATAATTCTCTTCTTCCATCTTTAAGATGTATTTTGTCTTTGTGTATTGGTTTATTGCCTGCAGAGGACAGACTTTATTAGATTCCCTGGAACTAGCGATACAGGCAGTTGTTAGGCACTGTTTGGGTGGTTGGAATCGAACCCTATTCTTCTGGAAGAGCAGTGAGTGCCCCTAACTGCTGAGCCTTCTCTGCAGCCCATAAAATAATTTTCTTTTCTTTTCTTTTTTTGGACTTTATTTTTATTTCATTTTTTATTACTTATTTTTTTTCTTATTTTCATATTGATCCCAGTTCCCTCTCCTGCTTTCCCTCCCTCCCTCCCTCTCTCCCATGCCCCCTAACCACCCTCCCATCCCATTCTCCTCCCCACTCCACAAGGAGGGTGATGCCTTCCAGGAGGGGTCAACAAAATCTGTCAAGTCATTTGGAGTAGGGACTAGGCCCTCCCTCCTGCCTCTTTGTTAAGGGAATTTCCCTTCATGGGGAATGTGCTCCAAAAGTCCTTTTGTGTACCAGGGATACATCCTGGTTCTACTGTCAGAGGTCCCTTAGACTGCCCAGGCCTTCTAACTGAGACCCATGTTCAGGGGGTCTGAGTCAGCCCCATGCTGGATTCCCAGCTATCAGTCTGGGGGTGGGGGCTATGAGCTTTCCCTTGTTCAGGTCAGCTGTATCTGTGGGTTTCTGTAGCCTGGTATTGTCCTCCCTCTCTGCATCTGGATTCCAGTTCGGCTTAGTGTTTAGCTGTGGGTGTTTGCTTCTGTTTCCATTAGCTACTAGATGAGGGCTCTATGATGGTGGATAAGTTAGTCATCAATCTCATTATCAGGGAATGACATTTATGGTAGCCTTTCCACTGTTGCTCAAATTGTTAGCTGGGGTCAGTCTTGTAGGTCTCTGGACATTTCTCTAGAATCACTTTTCTCTTCAAACCTATAATGGCTCCCTCTTTTATGGTCTATCTATCTATCTATCTATCTATCTATCTATCTATCTATCTATCTATCTATCTATATCTTCCCTGACTCAATCTTCCTAGTCCCACATGCTTTCCTCTCCTCCCCTTCTCTTTCTCCTAGCTCCCTCTCCACTCACTGTCCCCCCTCCCAATATGCTCAGGAGATCTTATTCCTTTCCCCTTCTGTGAGGGACCTTGTATGAATCTCTTAGATTCCTCCTTGTATCCTAGTTTCTCTGGCGGTGTGAATAATATGGATTTTAGACATAGAGCAAATGATCACCAGCCCATAAAATAATTTTTTGAACAACATACTTAGCTCATCACTTGCAGTTTCTAAAGGTGGTAGATTAAAGAATTGTGGAGATAAATGGTTTTGGTGTGGAAACTCAGATTTCAATGCTTATTTATTTGTACGTTGCTTGAGCATCTCTTTAGTAATAGCAGGTCTTAGAATGTGTTCAGGCTATAGGACTGCTTTTCCTTTTCAGATTTTCACAAGTGCAGTATAGAGGACTGATTTGTCCCCAGCCTTTTTTGTTGTCATTGTCTAGAGTACTGGGGTGGGGGTTTGTAGTGAGAAGACAGAAGAGCACATACTCCAATGTCACCGATGGAGAAAAATGACGAAGGCACCAAAGATGGTAGTCAGAAATGGAAAATACCTTCTCAATAATTGAGAAGGCTCTGTCCAATCTCCTCAAAGCAAACAAACAAATTCCCAATCCCTAAACCTCTGGAAAACTGAAATCTCCTGACTACATTTATTTTGTTGAATTTCTGAAGGTATTTATATAAAACTGTGTTATTTATTTCCATTTCTACTTTATTTTAAGATGTACACACTCAAGCTTCCAAGGAAAAGTCATTCACCCCAGGGGTCCAGGCAAGCCTCAGTTTTTATTTTTCTTTTCTACTGATATATTTCCATCGAGAGTTTGGGAGGTCAGGGGTTCCATCTTTTGTTCTCCCCGATTTATTATTTATGCCTCTTCTCCCCTTTGGTGACTGGTTCGGAGAAAGAAAGAGTGGAGGGATGGAATGCATTGCCCTGGACTCTCGGTTTTGACCCTTCTGTGTGCCTTCTTTTCTCCATGTTTGATTTATTTCTGTGCCAAGCATCCGATGAATGCTTTGCACAAAGCCACGTTAGCTTTAAAGCAAGCACTTAAATTAATGTTTTGGTTTTCAGTGGAGAAGGGTGAAATTCATGTGGGTTCGTCTGGAACAAGATGTGCCTTTGAGACTTTGGAATTCTGATGTGAGTTTTTTCCTCCCCCTCCTGTCTTTTTGTAGCAACCCAGAAATGGGGCAGGGTGCGTGCGTCATTGTCTGTTTCGCTTATCTTAAGAAAGAAGTGGGATCTGTAGGTAAAATGACTTTTCAGTTCACCAGACCATCAAGGTTGGCAATTTGGGATGTGAAATTATCCCTTTGAAACAGTATTGTGTTGGTGCTACATAGAGTAGTTCTGTGCTTCTGGGTCATCTCTAAAATATAACTTCTTATAAAAGTCCATGAAACTTATTTTTTTTTGTTGTTGTTGGTCTTTCTTTCTTTCTTTCTTTCTTTCTTTCTTTCTTTCTTTCTTTCTTTCTTTTTTTTTTTAATTTTAGTTTGCTCTGGCTGTCCTGGAACTCACTATGTAGACTAGGCTGGCCTTGGATTCCTAGAGATCTTCCTGCCACTGCTTTCTCAGTGTTGGGGTTAAAGGTTTGTGCCACCACATCCCGCCATGAAACTTCTTGATAGTCAACCTATCTCAGGAGCATTGCTGAGGGGACAGTGTATGTAAACAGTATCTGTTTTTGAATCCAGATAGCTGCTCAGCATAATTTAGATTACCCATAATGTTCATTCAAGTGGGTGATATGTTACTTCTCTGTTACTTGAATTTAGTTTGTGTTTAGTATTTCGCTTCAGTAGTTATGGTGTTTCACTCTAGGTGACAAAGAATTACCTGTACCTTATAAATGAAGCCTGTTAAGAGACTAGGGATGGACGGTCAAGCAATGTGCATATTTATAATTTAAGCATAAATATTGCTAAATTTGGTTTGGGGCACACAGCTAAGGAAAGAAATGATTTTTTTTTCAGGTAAACAAAACTATGAACTGAGACATTTGGTTGTAAATATGCTTATAAATTTGCGTTATGATTCTGTGGTAATTTTAATGTAATTAGCTCCTATAATCTCATGGTGGGGGACATTAGGAGATGTGGCTTTGTTGGAGTGGGTGTGACCTTCTTGGAGAAGTACGGGGGTAGACTCTGAGGTTTCCTATGCTCACAATACTGCCCAGTGTCTCAGGCAACTTCCCGTTGCCTGCAAGATGTAGAACTCTCAGCTACTTCTGTGATACCATATCTGCTGCACACTGCCACCCTTTCCATCATTATGATAATGGACTGAACCTCGGAAACTGGAAGTGAGCCATCACAGTTAAACATTTTCATTTATAAGAATTGTTGTGCAAAAAAGGTTTTGGTTCAATATGATGTTAAAAATTAGGATGAGCACCAGTGCCAGGGTGTGCTTCAGTCTGGACACAGTGATAGACTCAGGACAAAGCATAGCCTTGGTTTGGTGCAGATCTGCAGGTCTGAATTCTGAGTTGTCTTTGCTCAGGGTACTTGGGATGAATCTGAATCACTAGCTCCCCGAAACCTTCAACAGTTGAGGTAAACAGTCTAGCCAATCCCTCCCATACTTCTTATTGAAGAAATAACAGATCCCTGCCATATTTGGACAGAAACCGAGGGGAAATAGTAACTATATGGAATTTACAGAAAGAATACACTTTTATGTCATGGAATATTTGTAAAAATGTGTTGCATTTGTTTAATTATGTAAAAATGTGCTGCTGTTTTTCCTTGCTTGCCCAAGGCACCTGATTGGTCTAATAAAAAGCTTAACAGCCAATAGGAGGGAGGAGATATAAGTGGAACTTCTGAGCAAGGAGACTAAGTAGGAGGAGGAATTTCAGCTGTGGGGGAGGGGGAGAAAGAGAACGATGCCAGAGAGCCAGTAAGCCAGACATGGAAGAAGCAGGAAAGTAGGACATACAGAATGAAAGAAAGGTAAAAAGGCCCAAGGCAAAATGTAGATGTAAAGAAATAGGTTAAACTTAGTTAAAAACAAAAGTTAGTGGGACAAGACAAAGTTAACCCTGTGCAGTCACAATTAGTAATACGTCTCCATGTCTTTATTTGGGAGCTGGTTGAAGGTTCCTCCTTACAAAAAGTTTCAACTACACATTTATGAAAATCAAAATAGCATTGTCTTTCACTATGGTTTTTCATGGTGATTGTGTTTTGTTTTTCATCACATTTGAGCAGAAATTGATATGCAAGGTCACACAGTGAGGTGATGTATTATTTATGATTTATTAAAGCTTGTCTGAGGATTCAGAAATCAAGTCAGCCTCAAGCTATAAAGGTCAGGCAGTGGTGCTACACATCTTTAATCCCAGCAGCCAGAAGCTAGGAGGTGGTGGTACACACCTTTAATCCTAGGACTCTGGATTAAGTGATAGATGGATCTCTGTGAGTATAAGGCCACTCAGATATACAAAAGATTGATCAAGTCCTAAAGAGAAACAGCTCACACAAAGACGATCTCAGCACCTGGGATCACACGCCTTTATTCCCAGCACTAGAGTGGTATAAAAGATAGGAGCAGGGTCTTCAGTAGTCAGTATCAGGCATTCATTCTCCAGCCACAGTAAGGATAGTAAGACATTAAAGTCTCAGGATTCTCCAGCCATGCCAAGGAGAGGTTACAGTTTGAGGTTTGGTGGAGCCAGGATTGCCTTTCATTCTGAGGTAGAGTAAGACCGTCAATCTACAGCTGAACCTTTGCTTTCAGCCTGACACCCCTCCTGCATTTCTTATTTCTTTCAAGCATCCAAGCTTAAAATCCAAAATTCCTCCTTCAGTTCTTTCTGTCACTGGCCTTTTGCAAGCAGTCTGATTCTCAGCCTGGGTGATTCCACTTCTAAAGTAGATCTAGCATCTATCTATCTTCTTTACATGCTTGTTGCTACTCTAATCACCCCCCCATTCCTTGATTTGTTGTCAGCATACTCTAGTTTGATGAAAATGCCCTCAAATTTGGAGCACCTCCCTTTGTCAATTTCCAGCATTTCCGTAAATCCCTCTTTTGGTTTCTTAACATTGAATTTAGTGTTTGGACCAGATATAGTATTAAATAGCATTTATAAGATGGTATAAAACTTAATTTATCTATTTGCATAATTCCAAGTTATATCGTGTATAGCTATGATAAAATTTGGTTGTGTTGTGGTCCAGATATTTTGAGATTAGGGCTGTAAATCACTGTTCTCATCTATTTTAATAAAATATGTGTTCCATTTTGTTTATCAAGACCATACAATTTCTAACTAACTCACTTAGGATAGCAAAAATATATTAATAATTTATTATAATTATAGATGTACAATAGTATTAATTGCTACCATCAGAGAACCTTCTACCACCTAAAAACAGAAGTAGGTTTTTGTTTTCTTAATTTGGCACTCAGGAGATTCATACTAACTTCTTGACTCTTTGATGAGTGTCCCTTTGCATTCTTTGATAAAATTTTTTACTCTTGTATCTCTGTTTATTTCCTCTCCCTAGAGTGCTACTTCATAGTTCTCTTATTCAATTCCCTTACAACATTTTGTCTTTTCTTCTTTTCCTGTGTAGTCCTGCCACTCATTATGTAGACCAGGCTGACCTTGAATCCACAGAGACCTGCCTGCCTACACTTTCCAAGGGCTGGGATTAAAAGTATGTGCTGCATGTGCACATATTCAACTAGAATTTACCCTTTATATTTTGATCAAGTTTCTTTAATTTTATTTATATATTTAAATCGTATATGTATATATTACCTATATCAGGCTTGGTATTTTGCATTCTTAACATCTTTTTAGTTAATTATCTAATCTTCCTCAAGATCCTTGAAGGCATCACCGTTATACTGTATTTCCTCTTGGTACTTTGGAGTTTCCTTTCTCCACGCTCTCATTATGTAGACATGAGGAACTCACCCAGTGACAGAGCAAGTACAAGAGAGAGTGGTCATTCTAGAGGAGAAACATGGAGAATGAAGACCCCAAATGCAAACTCCATAGATTCTTCAGTAGAGGAGAAGAAATGTTTGCTAAACCAAGGTGTTACAGACATGGAGGAGGGTGTAGCAGGTTTGGAAAAACTCATGAGAGAAGCTGGGAGAAATGGCAGGGATATAATTCTGAATTTCCTTTCACCCTTGGGAGTTGGTGTTCAAAACAACACACAGAGCAGCATCACCCGGGAACTAATGAGGAATGTGTGTCCTAGCTCCCTCTCTGCAGTGTCAGGATCCCTGGGTGATTTGTCTTTGAAGTCTGGGGCTAGATTTGCTTTTCTTTGGCTCACTGGGTTAAATACTCAGGAGTGACATACAAATCTCTGCCAATTAAAGTGAGCACACATAACATAAACCCGGTAATATACTTTTATTTCCCTTGGTTTCTTAGTGCTTCTAGTGACAATGTAGACCTTGAGTAGATTTTCATAAAGGTGAGGCATGGAGGAGATCTGAGCACAATGTGTATTGAAATAATATTTTTCTGATAACAAAACTGTGTCTTAATAAGAGCTGGGTGGAGAATAAATGAAACAATCTAATTATAGGTGAAATAGAGTGTTCATGAGTTTGCTCTTGTTATTAGATCTGAACTTCTTTTTGACATGGGATCTATTCTTCCCAGTTTTTAGAGCCTCAGGACAGGAAAATAGTTGGCCATCTGGTTTTACTAAACACTTTCTCACGTATGAGGACAAGATGTATTATTTGGACCTACTAGGAGGTGCACTGTTGGAAGAATTTAGGACAGTTTCTCTATACAAACTATCTCCAAGGGATGAAAAAGAAAACTTGGCCTGTATCAAAGATTACAGAAATTTCTGCATGGAATACCTCTGATTCTTGATAAGCTCCATCTATCTTTAGATGATGATGATGATGAATATATATATATATATATATATATATATATATATATATGTATATAAAGTTTAACTACAAAATGTACCTCACAGTTTGACGTATACCCAGCCCTTATTGACCCTTCTCTTAATTGAATAAACAATTCACTCCATCTTTCTTTTAAATGACTTCTGTTATATTTTCCCTGTTATGTTCATTATTAAATTAAAGATGTATTTACTTGACAAGATTGTTAGTAAAGACGAAAAATTATTAAATCACATTTTGAAAAAAGACCAACAATAAATTTCAGATAATCAGAACAATATTATTTCATTGAAAAAGGCAACATGAAATGATTGTGTTAGATGTATTATTTCTATAGTGATAACAAACAAACATCCTTTGGCATTGCTAATTCTGCACTTGAAATACACATCTCCTCTTTTCTTCCCATGACTTAAACTTACAAGCCCCTAGTAGATATTATTTTCCTCCAATGATTCTTGTATAATTTGCCAGAGGTTGTTTTGATTACAGTTAATATCCGCACAAGAATATAAGGTCAAACTACTCAATTATATCTAGTAGGATAGATTGAAACAGATGTCTGTTGGCATATGTATCTGTCCAGCTAAAGGCAATATTACTCAGCAAATGATAGATTATGTTTCTTGATTTTTGTATTTGGTTCATTTATTTGTTAAGGACTAATTTTCTCTTGAGATAGCATCATACAGGAATCTGTCAAAACATTAGCCAGTTAATGAATTTTTAGTGTAATATGTCAAGGGCCTGATACTTAAGCTGAAGATCATGAGAAGTAGGAAAAATAGAAAAACTGTCCTCACATTCTCCAAGGTCAAAGTAGATGTATCAACAGAGAATTTGTCACTACCATGAGTTGTTATATGCATAATTTTCTTTAAAGGATTTATTGTTGGGGAGGATAAAACTGGCCACAAGGTATACAAAAAATTGCAGTGTTTTGAAATGTATGCACAATGTGCACACAGGCATTCTTCGCCTGTGTGTCTGAATCCCCAGGCGCCGGAGTGTTCACTCCTACCTTCTTTAAACTTCTCCTCTGCTGAGTATTTGAGGGTTTTTGAGAGTTTTGTTCACAATGCCTGGGGGTGGGCTCTGGGATCTTCATATTCTCTCTCAGGTGAGTCTTAAGCTATGTAGGACAAAGAATGGCCTTTTTTTTTTTTTACTGACTTGTGGGTATCTTGTTTCTCCTTGATGAGGCTGTAGGAGAACAGCAATATCGTAGTTGAGGTTATTTACATCCACACTACAAATTTATGTGTAGTAATTTAGTAGCAAATTTTGTTAACACACCCAAAATACTTAGATAATCAGCATCTGTGGTTATTATTATTCCTCGGAAAGTGTGATAAATGTCATGATCAAATCTCCAACTTGGGAGGAAAGGGTTTATTTCAGAAGCTTATAGTTTATAGTCCTCCATCAAGGGGAGCCGAGTCAGGAACCTAAAAACAGAAACTGAAGCATAAACAGTCTTTGGTATACAGCCCAGGCCCAGCTGCCAAAGGGCAGTGCTGTCTATGGTGGACTGGGTTCCCTACATGAATTAACAGTCAGGAATATGCCCCCATAAATATGCTCATAGCCCAGTCTGATGGAAAAAAAATCCATAACTGAGGTTCCTTCTTCCCAGGTGACTCTAGATTGTGTCAAAGTGACATAAACTCATCAACATAGAAGCTCATAAGCTAATATCCATGAGCAACATGAGGAATAAACCAACATTATCAGTAAACATAGGAACACTAGGTGAGTTATATTAGAGACAAGCAGGAGAAGGCTGCCTCAAATGCAAATGGTTGCTAATGAACCAGGGGCAATGTGAGAGTGTTGCATCCTTACAGATGTGCTGTACAATCAGCACATCTGACAGTAGAAAGCAAAAAGCAAAGGATCCTCAACCTGACCACGCAGAGATGGCATCTGTACAATAAGCTTACTGGCCAGGCAATAAGTAAACACCCCTCCCCATTATACTAAGTCTTCAGTAAAACGTGCTTAGGGACCATAAATTTAAACATTTAAGTCAAATTAGTCATATGGAAAATGGTTCTATAAAGATTGTTGCTCAAGGTTTGACCACACTGTAGGAATTCCTAGGTCGATAAGTGCCTTCAGTTTGCAACATCAGATTTTGTCAGTAGATGTATAATTATATTTGATTGATTAACTAATTAATTTATCAATTACTTTTGATGGTTCTTGGGCTTTTACCCAGGAAATGTCCTATAAGTAAGCACTGTACCACAGAGCAGTAACTTTTCTTTTCCTCTGTTAGTTTTTGAGATGAGGTCTCTGTAAGTAATTCAAACTGGCATTGAGCTTATTGTAGTTCATGCAGACCTCAAACTCGTAATTCCCCTGCCTCAGTCTCCTTAGTGACACCAGACCCAGTAGACATAACTAATTTTTAAAATTTAGGTAATAAATAACAAACAAAACAGAACTGGGAAAATTGATAATGTTCTTCAGCACTTTTCAATCAGACTTGAACTTGAGAATTGGACTAAGAATTACAAGCTACAATGTAAATGGGGTGGGGGGTCTTAGCATTGCTATTTTTGAGCAATCCTCATCAAGCCTGTTACTATATAGTGTTTGTTGATTTCCCTCATTTGTTGTTCAAGCAGAGCTAAAGATAGAATAACATAATTTTGAGAGTGACTATCAGTTTTTGAGGTATAGTAAAAGTTCAGTTCTGGTTGGAAAATTTTCTATATTATTGACTAGAGAAGTCCATTGCAGCAGGACAGAGTGTCTAAGATATTGTTATGATTAATCAATAATCTTTTTATTATTTATTACCAGGAAGGTATTTAACATAATTTCAGCATGCTTCCCGAAAACAAAACTTGGCTGTATTCATTGTTGGTCAGTCCATAATCGCCATGTTGCTTCCTTGAACTTTTTGTTCAGCTTAGATTCTATGGTTGGCACATTGGTGCCATTTCCAGAGGAAACAGCTCATGTCATTGAACTCAACGTGACTTAAGCGGTAGTCACCAGAGAGGTAGAGCTTTCTTTCTTTTTGACTTCAAGGGATTTTAGCTTAGTGAAGTTGAACTTAAACAAATTTCCTTGTATTAAATGCAGGTGGCTTGCAATGGTTTTTGCTTTTTTCGGGTGCCTCAAGTGCTGATTGACATCTGAAGTCCCTTAGAATATTCTCAAAACTATACACACATTTACAGCTGGACCTCTATATTTCTCTGTTCTACATCTGTGCATACAAAAGAATGTAGATAGAAAATATCTGGAAAAAGAAACAACAGCATCTGTACCAAGTATGTACAGAGCATTTCCTCATCATCTTTCTGTGGAGAGTACTGGGTAACAACTACTTACCCAGTGTTTACTCTCAGTAGGTATTGCAGTTACTCTGTGGATGAGGTAAAATATTCAAGAGAAGAGTGGTAGGATGCGGCTTTCATTGTGAACACCCAATCAATGTCAGAGCATCTAAATATTGAGCATATAATAGAAGAAGCATGGATGAGTTGTCTGAACTGGTTTGGGGTCTGGCTTGGTTTCTTGCTTTCATTTTCATGTGTTGTCATGCTCAAAGAATTGTGAACAGCTCTGTAGCATCTCACCAAACAAAACCAGCACAGGTTTCTGTTGTTTGTTGCTTCAAGCCCTGGTTGGTAAGGGCCCCTCTCCTGTAGCTTCTGTATTTCATTGCCATATTGAATCTTTGCCTTTTCTTTCCCTTTAAGGACCCCTTTTATGTGCTTCTCATGTTGAGTCCTCTTCCTCAAGTGGCCACTTCTAGGGTGAGACTGGAGGACACTCTCTGACTGCCCTTGTCACACATGTAACATTAAGAACTAGGCCTGTTGTTAACTTAGAAGTGACTTCTCCCATAGGTTGTTGAATGACTCATAAAACACATAAAACTCCACTGTGTCTGAATAGACGAAAGCTCATCCACAGGCTTTTGAATACATCCTTTAGCTATTTTACTGTTTGAAGTAATATTTTATCTTCAGATCTTTTGTAATTTTAGGTAATTTCCTTTGTTGAACTCTTGCATGATGAAGCTTCAGTTGTTTAGAGAAACAAAACCACAGGATGTTTCAATTTTAATGACATCACTTCTTTCCATTACTAATAGGTTAAAAATTTTGCATGTTAAGAGACCTGACTCTAGATGTTTTCCATTCTGGCACTTGTATAGGTTCCTTTCAACCCAAATTCCATCTAACTTAGAATTTATGAAAAAGTTATTGTGCTGACATTTAAACTTGTTTGGTGACAGATTTGGCAATGGTCTCTAAAAATAAGAAAGGAGAAAAATTCTAATCCTCAAATCACTTAAGAGTTTTCAATTATTTTTTTAAATCAGTAATGGTAACCTATTATTGTACTCTGAAAACAAAAACATCACATTTAAAATCAGACTGTAGGCATTTAGTAGTAAATCTTGTTTGGAACCCAAAAAAACAATTTTGAGTGTTAAAAAATTCCTTGATAATTTAGTACAATAAAATACACTCACTGTTCAGTCCTATACATGGTTCACCAACTTCTATATAAAAAAAGACTTCTCACATCATCTACAGATTTTCAGAGTTTCAAAATAAAGTACAACCCAAATAAGGGAAATTACTCCACCAAATATCATTCTAAGAAGAAATCCACAACATCAGGGAAAACATTGGAGTTGGCTCTTATTCTGTGAAAACATGGTGATGAGAATGAATTAGTTGCTGTGACAGTTACCATGAATTTTTTAAAAACACACAGACATATTATTCTACAGTTCTTTAGGTTGGAAGTTTGATATGAGCTTCACTGTGGCAAAAACAAAAAGTCAGCCAGGTGGTGTGTCTTTTGGAAGCTCTTGACTAAGCCGATGGGTCTTTTGAGCTTTGGAAAGTGGTCTGTTTTCTGTGCTTGTTTTCCACATCTTCAGGGAAATGGAATGTATCTCTGTGATCATTCTTCAAGAGCTGTAGTTCTCTATGATTTCCTTTCCCAGTTGTAAGGATCCCAGTTACTATACTGAATCTATATGGATAATTAAAGAAAATATCCATGTCTTTACTTTTTACATGTATATGCATGTGTCATGTGCATGTGTGTTTGCATGCATGTGGAGAGTCCAAACATAAATGCATGTCAAGGCCAGAGGTGATGAAAGGTATTTTACTCTACTGCTCTCCACTTTATATGTGAGGCAGGGTCTCTCACTTGAACTCAGAGCTTTCCAGCTGGACTAGTCAAGTTAGCCAGGCTGCTCCTAGAACTTTCTCCTAAGATCAGAATTATAGGCAGGCTGCTATTCTCCAACCAGAATTTATCTGGAAGTTGGGATATGAGCTCCAATGCTTGTTCTTGGATGATAAACCCTTTATCTATTAAGTCACATTTGATCTCTTAACTCCCATCTCTGTCTCCCTCCGTCTCTCTCTCTCTCTCTCTCTCTCTCTCTCTCTCTCTCTCTCTCTGTGATTTATGCAGGAGAGGCAAGAGGTGGGCTTTGGTTATTGTGTGTTCTCTATAATTCTCTCTCTTACTCCTTTGAGATTGGGTCTCTCCCTGAACACG
This sequence comes from Phodopus roborovskii, assembly GCF_943737965.1. NCBI lineage: Eukaryota > Metazoa > Chordata > Mammalia > Rodentia > Cricetidae > Phodopus > Phodopus roborovskii. The sequence goes on from NW_026125397.1 coordinate 14,599,484, forward strand.
GAATTCAGAAAACTTCAGCTATTTCAGACCCTGATGATTGTACAGTGTCTTAGTCATTATTCTGTTGCTCTGAAGAGACATCATGACCACGACAACTCTTATAAAGGGAAACATTTAATCAGAGGTTTAGTTCTTTGTCATCATGGTGTGAAGCATGGTGCCAGGCACGCAGACATATTGCTGGAAAAGGAGCCCAGTGTGCTATGTCTAGATCTACAGGTGTCAGGCAGAGAGAAAGACACAGGGCCTGGGTGAAGCATTTGAAACTTCAAAGTCTATGCCCAGTGACACACTTCCTTCAACAAGGCCACACTTCCTAATCCTTGTCAAGTAGCACCACTCCCTAATGACCAATCATTCAAATATATGCAGCTACGGGGCCATTCCTATTCAAATCACCGCACACAGCAAGAGTTCTTTATCACTCAACCGCACCTCCAGCCCCTTAATTTCCCTATTTTAACATGTAGCTCTTACTTTCTCTTTCTTTCAGTATACAAAATAATAGGTTTAATTAAGACACTTTCATGTGTGTATACCACTGCTCTTGGCTCATACTCACTCCCATGCTACCTTCCCTTACCTCCCATTCACTTCCCATTTCCTCCCTTTGCCTTCCTCAGTTTTCTTAATTTCAGGTACAAACACAACGAGCAATGTTCATCCTCCCAGTCTCCTCTTTCTACTTTTATATCTATATGTGTGATAGCTTTCAAAAAAAAAAAAATCGAAATTTTGTGTATTTGAGAAGACAAGTGGTATTTGTCATCATGAGTCAGATCTTTGGTGCCTGGCGTGACAATCTCAAATGGAAGCTTCATACTACACACTTTCCCTCTTCTTTCAGTAGGACAAACCTCCATCATAGATATGTATAGCATTGTCTTTAATCTACTGATGGTATTCAGGTTGGTTTCATATCTTGGTTATTGTGAATAGTGCACAAAAGCACAGATGTGCATTTATCTTTGTGATGTGCTTAAAATCCTTTGGGTGTATATCTGGGACTATTATAGCTGGATCATATACTAGTTCTATTTTTAGAAATATTGTCTTCATCTTTGAGGTTAAATCCCCTTTGCCGTGTATTAGAACATATTCCTAGGTTCTTGGGTTTAGGACATAGACATTTTTAGTAAAGGTGGAAGTTTGTGCCAATATAGGGATGATACAAAACTGTAAACAATAAAGAAAAGGAAACCCTAGAGCCTTATAGAGTATAACTGACTCTCTGAGAGGTCCTAGGAATACAGTGAGGGCCTTCCAAAGTCTTAACACACAAAATGTGGCCCTCAGTCACAGTTTGATTATCACCTAGCAGCTTTCCAGAAGTGTACTTTTGTGTCCTAGCACATTGCCACTGACGGGGGACCTGCAGTTTGACAAGCTGCTGAGTTGAGATTCATATGCATTCTCAAGGCATACAGAAATGCTCTTTCTTCTTAATTAAACCAGAGAAAGGTCCACCATGTCTGAAATAATTTTAGAATTTCTTCTACATGGTAATTTGAAAACCATCTGAGAACATCAACTCCTAAAAGACAGACAGAGTGAACATGGAAACATTTCTTAATCTTTAGCAAAATTACAGATGGGGTAATACGTTGTGAGCACTAAGAGAAACTATGGAGAAAAACTGTAATATCACAAGGTTTGAATCTAAGTTCACTGAGCATATGATACATTTATATATTTTATATCTTATACATTTTATATCTCCTTTGTGGTGGTTTTTTAAATGTGGTAAATCAACAAAACTTGTAATGTAAGCAAATTACTTAACATTCTTGGTGAAGCACTTCATATCAATTGTGAATGAATTCACAAAATATAGGCTGAATGACAGCTGTTAGCAATCCCACCTTGTTATGACCATGGTACTCAAGATGTTGGCCTGAAAATTTATGAGAGCAGAAAGGAAGGAGTCTCTCCACTTTGGGCATTTGTTCTTAACTCTGTATTTCTTGTTTTTTTACATGGCCATATAAGACACTGAAATTTCTGTAATTCTTTCACTTAAATTTAATGAGATTAAAAAGTAGGATAAATCACACTGAAAAAGAAGGGCTAAAAGTTCTCATTGTTAAAAAGTAATATTGGGATTAAACTCATAGAGAACTTCACTGTTTGAAGTAAATTTGGAAGTAAAAATCTGCCTGTAGGAAGGCAGATTAGTGATCTGCTTGAACACAAATGGACAGAAGCCAGAGTTTTTGGGCTAATGGTATAATACAGCCTTAGGAGGATAGGGTGAGAGCAATATTTGATTTTGCATCCCAAAACCCTAGCCTAAAACTTAACATTTACTAGGTACTTGGTAAATATGTGCTCAATGAATAATTCCTGAATTGTTATTTTTTTTAAATCCCAAATTATATGAAAACCAGAATTATGCTTGGTTTCAGTAACTGAAATCTAAAGTCTAGGGCATAAGATAGTGTATATCACAAGTATATATCTAATTTAGGTATCCTGTTAAAATAGTTTAATTTATTCTTTTGACAATACTGGGAATCAAACTTGAAGCCTTGTGCATGGTAGACAAGGAGTCCATCTATGGGCTAGACACTTGGACCATTTGTGTCATATTTTATGGTATTATATTGGCAAGAAGTTATTACAAAAGAAGCTCCTTGGGGAAAATACTGGAAAGGTGTCCCATGTGAAGTAATTTAGAAGAAAGAAGAAAATGGAAGGTATCTAAAATTTTTATCTACTTATTTATTTATTTATTAAATTCAATGAGGGGAATTGAATTGAATGGTTTCTAACAGAGTATAGACACAGAATGAGGCCTTGGTAAGTGTGACGGTCATGTGCTAAGACAAGCCAGGAGAGGAGGAGGAACTACATGTTCTAGTTTAGTGACAAGACCTCTTTAATGAGAGCAGAATTAACAGGCCCAATAGTTTTACGATGATCTTCATACTGAACCAAATAGCAAAGGTTTTATGGCACAGTCAGACCACGTAAACTTCTGGAAAATTGCAATGGAATTGTTGCAAAAATCATTAGAAAAAGTAAGCAGAAACTTGAGTTGATATTTATCACAAGTCACCCCCCCCACAAATTTTCTGTGGCAAATTTGAGGTCAGAGACAGTTTTCTAGTTAAACAAAAATATTTTTCTGGTCGTGACAATGCAACAGAAAAGATCTTTCGTCTAATTCTTCCCATGTGTTGAGCAAGCTAAGTTTGTTGTTTGGAGAACTTTGATGAGGAAAAGAAGTTCATGAAGTAAAACCAAGTGAAGAACCCATCAGACTCACCATAAACTTGACTTTCTCTGGTCATATTAAGCTGTTAGCTGTTGTTAGCATGCTCATCTCTACAAGGTAGGATCACATCTATGCACTTATGCCCAATGAGCTTCTTTTGTTCAGTTTTACTGAAATGTTATTTTCAGCTATTTACTTTTGAAAAACTTTCTTTTTAACCATTTAGAAGCATGCTAATTGGTACAGCACCCACACAAGTTCCAAATGTAATCATTTGGTACATCCCAGAGTACCCATAATTCCAGGATGCTAAATTGTTTTCATAGTGACTTTCCTTTGATTTATTCTTTTCTGCAGTTGATTCTATTTTATTTAATATGGTTTAATCTACTTAATATTTGCTAGGGATATTATACTTAATTATAATTGTGAACATTTAAGGAGATATTACTATGATAATCAATGAAAACTACAGACGCTTACTTTGTGAGTAAATATTGTATGTCCACTAGCTGTCTATTTGTAAATGCGACATGTGTATTTATAAAGGAAAAATATAAAAACCTCTTATTTCACGAGATTATAGTATTCATAAGTGAGAAGCATTTTGGCACCATAATACCATGTATTCCTATTTTAATTTATCATTTTCTTCTTTATCATTTTGTTTCTATGCTTGCAGATGGACTTCTCAGGAAATAAGCCTTAAATTGCTCTTTGACTCTGCCTGTGGTCATTTATTCTGGCTATTTATCCTATCAGCCCGGGCTTTGATTACCACCTATGTCACCTACATTTCACTAGCTAGAGCAGACCCCAGCCAAGGGGCTTTCGAAGAGAAAAACGTTACTTCTGTTTACAGTTCCCATCCATCGTCAATTGGCCTTGCGGCTTTTGGACTTGTGGTAAATCAGCACCAGAATTCAGCAGAATAAAGCTGTTGCCTCTGTTGTGGAAGTGAGAGAGCGGCAGCCACAGTCCCACAATCCACTTCAAAGCATCCCCAATGATCAGAAGACTGCTCACTAGGTCCCAGGTCTTAAAGTTTTACGGACACCTAATGGTGCCAAATTGGGGATCAAGTCATTAACACATGCGCTCTTGGGGCTTATTCATGACTGATACCACATTCTCCACCAAAGAATGGCCCAGATCTGAATGTAGGTAGAAGGAAACAATCAGTGAAGGAAGATCTCTCATGTGACTGAAGAGATGTAGGAAAGTGGATGGAAGGGAAACTTTGTTTTAGAGTTTTAGAGGGCCTTAAATGAAATTTATAGATAATAAGAAACAGCTGAAAGATTAGGACATGTCAAAGAAAAGTTTCATTTTCTTATTTATTCAGAACTCATTTCGGTTAAATTAAAGAAAAATGGTTATAGGAAATCATAGGTGTGTCCTGGGAATAATTTTTTAATAGAGAAAATAAGAGTAAAAACACTACTTGCTTCCAGAAGTCAGTATCTCTAAAGTGGTATTTTCAGTCAGTACCACAAAGTGACCAGACCAGACTGTTCTAGAACAAAGAAATAAAATGAAAATTCTTTAATCCTTACCTGGCATAAATTATTCTAGTTAAATACAGTATCCACCCTTAAGCAGAATTTGGTTTCCACATAGTTTATTGCTTTATTTTAATGATTTTGTTTTGTATTATTTTAATGTCAAACATGATTAGTTGCTTTCCCAATTTGTATATAGCACAAATTCCTACCAAACCCTGTAGCTCAATATTTACTAATTTGCAATTTTAGTTTACATAGTCCAGTATGATTTTGGAATGACTGTGATAATCAGCACAAAGACCTAGGGACCAAATGAAATGTTGAGGGAAGAATGATCACATGATGGACTCGTTGGCTTTCAAAATGGACATTTCCTCTTAGTGTTTCTATCACAGCATCGTTTTCCATGTAACTGTTTCCTCATGAGAGGACCTTTGAGTGGGCTGTAGAAATGAAATATCATTAATAAAAACAAGGACTGCAAATACTTGGACACATAAATAACTAACTTTTCTTTAGGTCTAACGGAATGCAAAATATCCACCCAACGTGTAGCTAAAGTTATGACTGCCAAACAAAACTTAGAAGGTACCTATGACTGGCCAGATGAACACCATTGAATTTCTTTGTAGGTAGAACTGATTTGTGTGGTATTTACATCTTGTGTGAAGGTGGAGGGGTGCGGGGGGGAGGGAGGGGGAGAATAAAACTTAAAACAGTAACAGGACAAAACAGCTGTTTCTCTACAGCTGTTTCACTAGAGACATTTGCTAATGATTTAAGGAAGTTTACTTCTTTCAAGCATTTAAAAGGGGTCTTTAATGATAAAGTCAAGGATCTGGAGCCATGGCATAGGACCTGAATTCAGTTCCCAGAATCCATATTGGGCAGCTCAGATTTAAGGCATCTGGTGCTTTTTTATGACCTCTACTGGTACCTACACTCACATAAGCATACTGTCCCCCCTCAATGTTATTAAAAATATTATGTTTAAAGTAAAATTTAGGGTTTATTTATGAACAGTTCATAATCTTTTCTCTATGAGTATTATCATAGAAACATTTAAGATATTTGAAACACTCATTTTTGTTTACCAATTTAATTTGTTACCAATTTAATAATGCAAAAAGATTAAGATTAAACTCACCATAGGGAGAAAAAGGTGCCAACATCAGAATCAAAGTGAGACCAAGTATGAGCTTCTCCATCACCACGTCTGCCTGCACACCACCATGTCCCACCATGATGATAATAGACTAAACCCCTGAAACTGTAAGCCAGCCCCAATTAAATGTTTTACTTTATAAGAGTTATTGTGGTCATGGTGTCTCTTCATAGCAATATACCTTAACTAAATCACAAAGTTATTAAAAATTCAAACGATCTAATAAAAGCTTTAATATTTAAGACTTTTATAGGCATACATGATCGATGTATTATAATCCTATTCACACTGCTGGAATATATTGCTGGTGGTTAGAGGTTGCCGTCTACCATGGTAGTTAGGGTTCCTCTGCAACTTGGAGCTCCCACCCTCCAGCAAAGGTTTGTGGTCCCTACTGGCTCTTTTCTGGAGATTGTTCCTAGGCCTGGAGGACTGACCTTATCTAAAAGCTGTCTCTAAACCAGATGTCTGATTTATCTTTATCTTGACTCTTGACACAGATCCCTGCTGGGAAGACTTGTCATAGCGACTCTGCTATAGGACCCTACTGTCACATACTAAGCTTTGTGATAGGAGTGTGCTGCTTAATGCAATTTAGGATTTGTCCTCAAGCTCCCCAAGGATTCCTTATACTCTGGAATAAAATTGAGCTGATTCACCAAAGTCTGTTTCCCGGAGGCCTCCCTCCGTTCGTGCTCATGGGCCACACACAAAGCTTCTTGCCACCCCTTTTGCCTCCCTCCCCTCTCAGACCGATGGCCAACAGGTCAAGAGGGAATGAAGATCCCAAACTACTCCACCATTTCTTCCATGCCACTCCCTCTTAACCACACCCCAATACTTCTCTTTGCAAACTACCTGGTTTTGTTTCTGTTTAAAACATCACTGTGTCTCATTAGTTCTCGCTGTATGTATGTAGGTTCAGAACCACCCACTGCAGCTTGCAACTCTCCCTAAGAAAAATGACAGTTCTTCTTCTTGTCACCATTAACTGATAATAACTTTTCCACTAGGGGTGGAAAATTATGAACTCCTCCTCCACACACATATGGTCTTGGGCAGATAACCACAGATGCTGTGAGTTTTGAGCCCAACAACCATGTCATATCCCTTTTGATTATTTTCATTGTTTTTATTTTAGAAAAGACGTTACCTTTTTAGTTTAAATACAGGCATGCTCATTTTTCTAAATGTAATTCTTCAGTCTATTAGTAATTTGAACCTACTGAGTATTTCAATTAGGTGCTTCCTTCCAAGAACCCAAGTGTCTCCTTTTAGACTACGACTCATGATGCCTTCTATATTGTAAATGAAAAGTGTTTTGGGGGGGCTTTCTGTCTGAGCACTCCACTGATTCCACCTGTGTATTTTATGTCAGCTGTACCGCATCTATCTCTAGAACATTCCAAGAAATTTTGTACTTAAAAAAAATTTTGGCTTCAGATGTGTGATTGTTTGGCCTAAGATAACTACCACTTTCTCTGTCAGTATGTGGAGTCATTGTGTTTCAGAGAACGGCAATGATGCATACACTAACAACGTTTGTTTTGGTAGGAATCAGCAAAGTCGTTGCTACCGACTACAGTACAATAGTAGGAGTCATGGACAGATACAGAGGAATAGGGGAAAGCTTCCTATAGCATCTGAGCCCACCACAAGTTCAAAAGAGGGAACAGAACAGATACCCATGTGTGGCTTATGATGCAGGGAGGGTTAAAGGAAATCATGGGAAGCATCCACACAATTCTTGAGCCCTAGTGCTGTGGACCTGGTGCCTGCCCCAGAATACGGTTGTTGTACCCAGTGACATTCCACTGGAGAAAACCGGTTTTCCTTTCCCCGTGTGTACCACCTGCAGATAGCTTGGTGGTTGGTGCTGGAACTGTGTGCGCTTCCACTTCTCAGTGCTGGGCTTTTGTGGGGTTTGAACTTGGGCAGGTGGTGTGCATGCTGTCATCACAGTCTCCGTAGGTTCATATGTGCATCGGGTCTGCTGTGTTTGGAAGAAACTGTCTCCTTATTTATGTGTGTGTGTGTGTGTGTGTGTGTGTGTGTGTGTGAGAGAGAGAGAGAGAGAGAGAGAGAGAGAAAGAGAGAGAGAGAGAGACACACACATACACAGAGAGAGAATGAAGTTGGGTGGGTAGGGAGGTGAGGAGGATCTATGAGAAATTGAGGAAAAAAGAATATGATCAAAATGTATTGTATGAAAAAATGACTTCTGGATACTCCCTTAGCCTAGAGGCAGGAGAGAGGGCCTAGACTCTGCTCCAAATGACTTGACAGATTTTGATTATCCCTTCTGAGGGCATCACCTGTGGAGTGTGTGTGTGTGTGTGTGTGTGTGTGTGTGTGTGTGTGTGTGTGTGGGTGAGTGTGGGTGATGGGATGGGAGGGAAGGAGGGAGAAGGAATTGGGATCAATATGTAAAATAAGAAAAACTAATAACTATATATAAAAAAGAAAAAATGATTTCCATAAAATTAAAAAAATGTAAATCTCTAAGTGGATGTCCCCATTAGTATGAACAAACAAATATGGACCTGCTTCCAATTGGAAAGTGCTCAAAGGAGCAAGTCTGTAGAGAACTGAACAGTCCAGAAGGAATTAACTCACTATGAAGGGAAGAATAATTCCGCGTTTAAAATTGTATAAAGCTAAAAGGTTCATAGTTGATGGATGGGACACAGCTAAATGGAACGAAAAAGAACCTACTTACTAAGAACAGCAAAATAATTACAATAGTTGAAGCAATTCGCTAAGAGAAAGGAAATCACAGTAGTTTCCCTGATGAACAGCAGGGAGGATCCTGAAATGTGGGAAAGAACATTAGTTAAAAAAATACTAAAATGTCATTTCAACAAGAGCAAAAAAGTCTCTCTTGTTCTTTGTTGGTATATGAAAAATATCAATGACAAATATCTTCCAGGGAACTTTGTCTCCAAACAACAACAACAACACAAAAATGAAAGCCTTGGTAAAGCTCAGAAGTGGTCAGATTAAAGAGCTACATCTTGGGGTTACTGCTGTCTTTCTAATTCTTTGCATTTACACCAGAAATGACCCGTGTTTCCATCACATTTTTTTGTGGACATATAGAGTAATAATATAGTTTTATTACTCTTTTTTTAATGTTGCTTTATAAGTTCATAATAAGTATTGCTAAACAATTGAAATAACTATGATTTTCACTAGAAATCATTTGGTATATGAGTCAATAAGGATAAACAGAAAATCATCAAAAATGAGTTTATTGAAAAGATTGTTTTTAATGGTTTATTCAAACCTTGGGTCTAAAGGCTAAGAATCAGACGGTGTTTTAGTTGAAACTGGGAAGCATATGACCTTGATTAACTGGATCCTACACTCATATAGCTATCCTGTGTGTGTGTGTGTGTGTATGTTTGTGCATTAGCATATGTATGAATGTGTGCATGTGTGTGTGTGTGTGCTTTGGAAGTAGGAAAAGACTAGAAAAGGCAACAAGAACAAGCCTTAGTTTTCACAATGGTAAGAAAGTTTGTGGACTACATTTCTAAATTTATAGTAAAGCAGAAATCAAGTAATGATTTGTAACTAAGTGGGTAACTGTCATATGTCATGCTTTATAAATGTTAAAAATACATATATTTATGTACTGAATATATCTTATTAATAAGATTTTATAGCCTTTCTGTTCAACGAATTAAAATAGTTTCCCCTATGAATTATAACACAGAGCCAATGAAGATGGACTGGATAGTACTTGCTCAGCCTCCTTTTCCTGTACTGGCAAGTGGTCTAGTTACACAATGAGATTTGGCAGAGCCCTAACAGTTTGCTCTCAGGGTATTTCAACACTGAATGTCCAGGGTGACAAATGTAAAACAGAAAGCATAGACTCATTGAAAATATTGGTGAATAAACTGTACCTATTTTATAGGCCCGTTTAAAAATGGCAACAAGTTTTCAGGTATGTATGTAACATTACTATCCTAGCACACGTTAAGCCTCAATGTTAATTTGTTTATAGGATTAAGAAAGAGTTGGAGGCTATATGTGTAGCTCAGAGAAAAGTTTATAAATGAGGGTAATGGCATTTGGTGACATCTACATGTTGGGTAGGTGTGGGGTACAGGTCTTTAATCCCAGAATTTGATAGGCACAGGCCAACAGATCTCTGTAGGTACAAAGCTAGCTTGGTCTACATAGTAAGATTTCTAGGCCAGACAATGCTACATAGTGAGACTCTTTTTTTGTTTGTTTTTGTTTTTGATTCTACTGCTAAGTTCTGGGTAAAATTGCTAGAAGGGGTTCTGTATGTTAGTTATCTGAAGTTTTTCCTCACAAGTGATACTTAGAATCTATTTTTTTCATTTCTAGTTCTCTTTATCCATCCCTGCCTTCTCCCCTTCCTCTCTTTATTTTCCTTTCTCTTTTATATTTATTTACAATAGAACTTTACAGTTATGGGGAGAAATGAAAATGGCATCTGACCTGATTTAACATCTGTTGATTTGGTGTATCAAAATAATTTAAGAACTTTGGCAGACCTCGCTGATAAAAATGTAGGCTGGGATGATTGCCCAGCTCACCCTTGAACAAAAGGTTTAACATAAACATGACCCCAGAGGATGTACAAATCCCACCCAGATCCCAGCCTGGCTGTCTTTGTATTATATGGCAGACTGACTCGTTCTCGATGGAGAGAACTAGTTGTTAAATGAGGTCAGTAGGAGAAAAGAAAGTTTAAATAAGAAAAGGTGAAGCCTTAAACATAGTACAGTAGTTACTGAGAATCAATGTAGTGGAGTCTTAAAGACTGGTTTATTAAAACCGTTAACACCGACTACACACTTCATTTTAGGTACCGATCTATAAATGTATATGTCATAATTCATTTAATTCTTACATGTCACCCTTGTTTTATAAATGTTAAGACTGTCACTCTTAACATGGCACAGTGGCTTCATTTTGTGCATGTTTCATGGTTATGTGGTATGCATGTCTCTGTCCTGGGTATTCTGGATTGCTGTGCCAAAGGGAAGACTTGTCTCTACTTTAATAGATAAGAGTGAATTGCTCAGGGGAGCAAGCACACAATTCTATCCTTGTAGGTACACACAATCTCCATTGCTCCTCGTCAGATGTGCAAACTTTGGCACATTTGAGGGGTGTGAAATTATATCTTATTTACTAATTACTAATGTGTTAGCTAGCGTATCATCATAGGTTTATTTGACATTTTGTTTTACTTTTCTAGAACATATTTTTATTCTTTGCCCACTTTCTCTTAGTTGGATTTGTTTTTCTTGACTGTATTTACTTACATATTTTGGCTATTAATTTTCTTCTGGTTATATATAGGTTAAATATAATTTCCCACTTTCCCCTCCTTCTTCCTTCTCATACTCTCTCTTTCTTTCATAAATAATGTTTTTTAAATATTAAATTTTAATATGGTCAACTTATACTCTTCAGTTTATTAGCTTATGCTTCTGACCCTGGAGATATAAATGTGACATCTCATCTCGCACATGTACAAAGTCCTCATACATGTATGTTTCTGTTTTTGGGCTTCCTTTGCCCTAACCTCATCCATCTGCCTGCTAATACCACATTGTTTCAATTGCTTTTACTTTATAGTTAGCCAAGATCAGTGAGATGACTCTCCATATCTTATTACTTCTCTTCAGTATTGCATTTGTTTTTCTTCAACCGTTCTTATTTTTCTTTGATATTATATTTAATATTGTTGGGTCTTTTCTCAGTCTTATACATTAGAAAATTGGATTTGTTATCTTCAATAAACTAACCTTCAATGAGCCTGAGAGTAATTGAACAATTTAATAGATTGGTTTTGGGGTTTAGGTTTCAATTTAGTCTTTTGTGTTTTCCAATAGTATTTTAGCATTTCTTTTTGGCATCTTTTGTTAGATTTATTTCTAATATCTTGTTATTATAAGTGGAAGCTTTAATAATTTCATTTCCTAGGTATTTGCTATTGTTTGAGTATGTAAGTGATGTGCTATATTGATTTTTTTTTCATGTTCATTCAGCAACATTGTTGACATCTTTGATTGATTGTGTATTTGATTGTCAGATCTCTTGGGGAAATGGCCATTTTGTTTTCTTTTAAATTTGTTGATACCAAACATATGAAAGCTCTTTTGTTATCCATCATCCATTTATTATATGCCTTTGTGTTCTTGGATTATAGAGCAACTAGGACATCAAATACACCGTTCTGTAGACAATGTTATTAATATAATATTAAAAGAACATATCTCTTCCTGTAGTCCTAAATCTAAAGTTCTGTTATCTAGTGTCATTTCTGATTTGGAATTTTTCTTCTGATTTGGAATAGTACCATACTGAGTCAACAACAAATGACTATAATAATTGATTACCAAGTGGTTTACCAAGAAAGGTATGTGATCTCCTTATGCTATTTCTCCTTTAGGAGTCACCCTGGCTTTGACCCAACCCCTCCTATTACCTTATGGTAGTGAACAAGGACACTGAATCTCTCTTTTTCGACCACATGGAAACAGCTCATAGTGGACAGCGCAATGGCTTTGGAAGTTGTTTCCTGAGGGGAGGACAGTGTAAACTGTTTACAGTAAACAGTAAACAGAGAGGAGCTCTGTTTATACTTCATTCAGTTCAATGGTCATGCCTGATTTAAGCAACTGTTAACACACAACCTTCCCCTAGTGATGGAACACTATAGAAGGTCTATAAACATTCTTAACATAATTGTAATTGATCACAGAGGGTAGAATCAACTTTTATAATAGTCATGTCTAGGAAAGTTTTATACAGCATTTGTCCACAATTTCAATTTTATTTACATGAGGTTATTTTTTTTTTCTTTTCCTAAACAGGATTGTCTGACTAAAGAAATGAACTATCAATTCTAAAAGGTCTTATTAATCAATTTCAGTTGATTTGGTTAAATTTTATGATGAAAATTGTTATTTAATGAAGATAATTTGTTCTTTGTCATGGGTGTAACTAAAACTCCTTTGATAAATATATGTTCTAGGGCACATGATTTCTCTTTCCTTATAAAATACCAAACTTTTGAAACTGTTGATATAACAGCATTGGAATATTGCTGACTAAGGTTGTTGTTATTATGGGAATGATACTGGGTTATAACTGATTGTTAATGTTTATAGAATGAGACAGAAACAAACATCACTTCAGAAGGCTCATCTCCACAAACATCACTTCAGAAGGCTCATCTCCACAAACATAGATGATCACATTAATTGAATTAGTACAGTGCTGGGGATGGATCTGTGGATGTAAGTCCCTTGAGGAATTTCAGGGAAATACAATGAAAGGAAGTACATGACAGTTAAGGATCTGAAGTGGAAAAAGACTCAATAATGCTATCGTTGTTCTGTAAACATCTACTTTCACTCTTAACTCTATGGCTGGCTGTGTGGCAGGGTAGCCTACACCTGCTGTCCTTTTCTCCTCTTGGTCCTTGATTTCTCTTCCTTTTCTCCCAGATTTCCCCTATCTATTCCCTCCATCTGCCAGCTCTGCCTATCCTTTCTTTTGCCTCTCTATTGGCCCCTTCAACTCTTTATTAGACCATCAGGTGTAACGGACTGGCAAAGTAACACAGCTTCACTGAGTTAAACAAATGCAACATAAAAGAATGCAACACATCTTCGCATCATTAAACAAATGTTCCACAGCATAAACGAAGGTGACACATCTTAAAACAACATTCTACAGCACAATGGCGTCCTACCTGCAGAATACGCTAGGGCTATGGTAGTACAAAACTTGTGGGAGCAGCCAACCAACATCTCATCTTCTGACTTAACGCCCACTCAAAAAGATGGAATCCATACCCAGAACAACTTGTGTGACTAAGAACCTGAGAGTAAATAGTTTAGGTTTTTACAAATGAAATGCTAATGTTCTTTTTTTAAAAAAAGGAGAAGGACAAACAAAGCAGCATAAACGACTCTTAATGACATTCTGCAATATTAATAGACCATTGCATTGCTCAGCTATCATTATGGAAGCTTCATTCTGCAGAAGATGAAAATAAATCAAGAGAGTCACAGCCAGTCATGCAGAGAGTGAGAGACCTAGGAACGCTCAGCCCTAAATAGGGTGTCTCCATCAAATAACTCCCCTAAGGCTCAGGGAACACTGCAGAAGAGGAGGAAGAGGATAAGAGCCAGAGGGGATGGAGAGCACCAAGAAAACCAGGCACTCTAAATCAGCATGATCAATGTGCAATGTGTCGCGCCTGCGAGCTTGGCGGAGGGTGTCGGGATTGAAACACTTAACAGACCACCCTGAGAAGTTAAGAAGAAGCTGCTGCTGTTTATTACAGAGAGTAATGGGCTTATATACCCAAGTCAGGGCTAAGCATAGGAGAAAGTCAAGGCACAGGCACTACTCACCGGAAAGTTCTGCAAATAACCTTGTTTGCTCAATCTTGTTTGTACAGAAGTTCTACAGCTGGGTGGGGAGGAAGAGAGCTGCAAGAGACAGTACTTAAATTTCCCAACACAAGGCACGTAAGAGCTCACAGAGACAGAGACAGCATGCACAGGACCTGAATGGGTCTGTACCAGATAGAAAGGAAAAGTGGACACATGCTCCCATCCCTAGCACGTGAGCAATCTTCAATTGATAACTATTTGTAAAACAAAATTTAGTTTCTTGAAGGGAGAACAACTCTCACTGGTAAACAAATTACTCTTAAGGATAGGTGGCATGCCCAGTGTAGATGACCAACTGAAAAAGAACTCGGTATCTTTGGAGACTTCTTGTTTCAAAATGTCATGTCAAGGATTTTTCTTTATTTTGCAATTTTATCTAATTATTTTTATTTTATTTATATGTTTTTTTTCTTTCTTTTCATCCTACAGTTTGAGTTTAGTGTTTTTATGGGACTGCTATGTGTGTAATTGATTGTGTCTTTTATTATTGTTCTTTTCTTTGACTCCTTTCTCTTTATTTTGTCTAATTCCTATGTGTTAATTTTTGGTTTTTCATATCATTTTATATTTACTATTATCCATTCGATGCCTGTTTATTTTCTAAATGAGAGACAGACAGGGGTTGGGTCTAGATGAGAAGAAAATTGGGTAGCAACCGGGAGGTGTCGAGGGAAGGGAAACCATAATCAAGATATATTGTGTGAGAGAAAAATCAATCTATTTTCAATAAAAGAAAGCCAAAGACAACAGAAATGAAGGGATAGAGGAAGAACTCAAGAACAGAACTAAGTAGTTTTTAAATAAATGGAAGTGGTGATTAAATATATATGATAGAGCAAAATAGAACCAAGAAACTTTCTTGTAAATCAGTGCTCTCACACACACACACACACACACACACACACACACACACACAAATGAGGAGGGTCAATCAAAGAGCCTGGCAGAGAAGCTCAGGAAACAAAGACACGCCACACTACAAACTAAGAGAAGGGAAACAGAGAAGAGGAGAAATAAATGAAACAAAGACTACAAAGTAATGCAAAAATTCTAACAAAGCACATATAAATCCGACAATTCCTTAACTAGACTAAGTTAAGGAAGACTCAAAGGAAGTCAGAGATGACAAAGAGGTTAGAACAGACACACAGAACTATAAAACACAATTAGGCATTATTGCAAGTACTATCCTACAAACTTCAGATATGCTAGAAGAAGTCAATAAATTTTAAGACACATATACCTTAACAAGACTAAATCATCAGGAATAGAAAGAATGAACAGACCAAAAATGAGTGGCAATACTGAGTCAGGAATAAAAAGTTTCCCATCAAAGAAAAGCCTAGAGTCAGAGAGTTACACTGTGGAATCTAGCTAACAATTAAAGAACTAATATTGACTCTCAATGGAAGGAAAAAAAAAAAACCCTTCCAAATATATTTGAAGCCGTCCATATTATGTTAATAACAAGAGACAAATACACAATAAATGGAAATTTAGGCTGACAAATTTGAATAACATCTATGCGATCTTCCCCCTAAACACATACCAAATCCAATAGATTATTGGAAATCTTGCAAGAGAAAGAGATAAGGAACATTCAAATTAGGAAAAAGAATTCACTGCCAGTGATATGATCTTACACATTAAAATCCTAAAAGATCCATCAAGGAAGATCTTAGAACTGATAAGTGAGTGAGGATACAAACTCATCATAGTAGAACCCAAAGTAGACACAGAGTAGCAATCACATTTATAATATCTAAGACTTTATATTGAAATAAATTTAACAGAAGAAGCGAAACATCTCTTCACTGAAAATTATAAAACACTGATGAAAGAAACAGAGGTAAACATGGTGAACGAGCAGGACATTTAATGTTTTTGGACTGAAAATAAACATTACAATGCCCATGGCCACTCAAAGTGATCTACAATTCAATCTCCATAAAATACCGATGCTGTTTTTTAGAGAATTAAAAATAATCCTAAAATTTGTGTGGAATTACATCCCAGCCCCTCAACGTCTAAATTCATCCCAATTAAAAATGACAAGGGTGGCTTCAAATGATATCAAAACACACTACAAGTTGCAATCATCAAAATGGGACAGCCCTGACAAAAAATGCAGACCCTTTAGAAATTAATATATGTTCACTATATAAAATATATTCTGTTTGTTCCAGTGTCCCTCAAATTCTATTCCATAATATCATGAATCAAACTTCAGATTCTCATAAACAATGCTAGTCAGTAAAGGTGATGTTTATGGGTATAGTTTTACTCCATCTGTTGAGCTCTGATACCAAATAAACAATCTTTTGCTCATATCATATGGTGATACAAATGAAGAGGACATGGATGATAAACTTCATTTTTAAAAATAGAAATCCATAAAAGTAAAAAGAATCATTGTTTCAAAGTCTTGAAACACAGCTGGCAAGATCCCCCAGGGTATCTATGCCGAGGAATGTTTCCCTGTGACTCTCAGATCTCCTCTGGGCTTCTGGCTCCACATTCTTGGAACCTTTCTCCTCACTTCCTGCCAAGAGAATTCAGTGAGTCCAGTAGCTTTTCATTTCTTAACCTCCTTTTAGAATTAATTCGTGTTGCTATGATATGGCTGTCTTAGAAACCTATGGCTTTCCCATGATACAAGGATTTAAGCCCTTAGGCAGTTCTAAGCTCACATCCTACATCAGACACTTTTATATATTTCACTCCTGGAATAGCTGAGGGCCAACACATTTAGCTTGCCCAAGTTTGTCTTTTTCCTTGCAAAGGTCTTTGAGGCAAATATTTTGTCTTGAGACTTAATATTCAGCTTAATTTCCACCTAAAGTTTGAACAAAAAGCTGTCTATTGCCACACTTCATGTCTACATTCTGCAACATTTTTCAGAAGCAAGAGTAAGTTCAGCAACTTTTACCACCAATAAGATAAACTAAGTTTCTAAAGCATCAAATCTATGTCATTCTCGTTTTGTCTCTCCATACTTAAGTAGCAGTGATGTGAAGAAACCACCTCAGGTTTGAACATGCTTCAATGAAGGCTTGTATGATTCCATTTTCTCCTTCCAAATAATCTGTGTACCCCAGTTTACTTGATTTAGGACCATAATGACATCCACAAAGTCCTTTAAAATAGTTGCTAGTTTATAAGAAAACATTAGAAGTGTGTGTGTGTGTGTGTGTGTGTGTGTGTGTGTGTGTCTTTAGGTTTTGTCTCACTACACCAATCACTAGAAATAGTTGTAAATCACTTTGGAATCAAGATATACAGCCATTTTTATTGAGTACAATGTCTTTAATTTCTTAAATATATCCATAGTGAGCATCCCTAATGCACACTGTTCTCTGGACATGTAATTATTATCTCACAATATCCTAAACAATTACTCCCTCGTTGTAGACTTTGTTGAAGTTGTAACTTGTCCTTCATTATTTCAAAGTTTTGACATGATTATCAATTTTTATGAACCACAATTATGAATCCATCTTTATCTGCCTATAATCTATAATATTATGCAGACTAATATCACACCTACTCTTTTTTTTTTAAATTACCTTTCTCAAAAATGCTATGCTGCTAAACCTTTTCACTGGTTTCATCATTTTCTCCGAGGACACCAATATGCACAATTTTAAGTTGGAAAATACTGCAGGAAATATTTAATACTCTTATTGGCGGGGGTGGGGAGTGGGGGGTGGGGTGGTGGGGTGGTGGTGGTTCTGTCGTTTAAAAAAAGAAAAATTTATGTCAGAGTTCCTAACTTCTGTGCCAAATTTTGGTTTTTGATTGGTAAAAATTCTGATAACATTAGTGGATAAAATAGAAACTTGTATATCACGTACCTTTAGTTAATTATTTTATTGCTTTTTACATTTCTTGAAACTACTGTGTGTTGGCACTGTGTTTGTGGTAGCGAATGTAGCAAATGAATGGTGGTCTCTGTTGTTTTTCTTTGGAATTAGTGTTTTCCTGATGAGACGGACATGGAAGAGACTGTTACAGTGAAGTGTGATTATTCCTAATGTGGGGATGGGTGAAGCTATTAGAGCAGAGTAAAGGCAGTATCAGTGTGTGTCTTAGGAAACTGCGAGGAAACAGGAAAGGATAATTGAATGGTTAAAGCCTGGTGGAAGGATGGGATGTTTCTAAAGGAAATCTCTTCACTTTTGTAGGGCACAAGAGCAGGTCAAAGATGGCGCTGAAGGGAAGTCAGATGGGCAAGTCCCGAGTAGTTTACAAAAAAGATGATTGGTTGCCTAGATC
Source organism: Phodopus roborovskii (assembly GCF_943737965.1). Classification (NCBI taxonomy): domain Eukaryota; kingdom Metazoa; phylum Chordata; class Mammalia; order Rodentia; family Cricetidae; genus Phodopus; species Phodopus roborovskii. The sequence continues at coordinate 14,618,105 of NW_026125397.1, forward strand.
AAACCAGATGAGGTCGCTGCATGAGCAGCTCGTGATCACTAGGTAAAGCATAAGGGCACCTAGATACACATAGGCTGACCTTTAAAACCATTGTCTGGCTCTTTTCCTGCTATGGGACAATAAACAAGTTCCTGCTTGACCAGATTCCCTGCTGCGTCTGATTTTCTCCAAGATTTTGCTAGACTGGGGGACAGGCGAGCCGCACACTTAGGTCTTTCTCAGACCCAGTTCAACCTTCCATAGTTGGGCTGAGACCCCCGCAATTTTGTGTTTATAAACAGTTACCATGGTTCTGGAACTTCTCTGCTTAGAAGACAGTTATATTCTATGTTCTAAACTCAAGCCTTAACATTCAAAATTAAAAATGGTTTTACCTAATATTTATGGTCGCACAATTAAATTAGGATAAAATACATACTATGAAAAAAATCACAGTTATTAGACAATATATTTCCATGCTTTCTTAATTTATCTTTCTTTCTTTAGTCATTCCTATTATAAAAACCAAGGAAAACAAACAAACCAAAAATACAAAAAGACAAACGACCAACATAATTTAAAAAAAAAATGTATCTTTAAATTTTTTCTTTTTGTTCCTGTCCCAGGAGACATTGTAAGTCCTTATACATTTTAGGGCTTTTTTATTTCATAAAATTTAGAATAATGAGCTTAACCAAGTTTTCCTCTATTTTAAAGTAAACTATCCATTTTTATTCAAAAATATTCTTCATTAGCAATGTTTCCTCTTACACTGATTAGTTCTGCTATTGCTTCGTGGAATAACTTACCTTAGGTCATCAGTATCTCAGGTCATGGCTGTTAACTGTGATAGGCTTAATTTCCAGAAGAAGGTAGTTTTACCTACCAACTTAGGGATGTAAGTTATTAATGTGTAAGTGTGAAGAAAAACATTCCAGATGAGGAAATCCCTCTGGGAGGGGTGGGGCAGAATGGAGGAAGAAGAAGATGAAAGAACAATGTGATTTACTAGCTGTCATTTCAGGGTTTTGAAGGTGTATACACACCGTGCAAAAGTGGACTAGCACAGTATTCCTTCAGACTTAGTGTTTGCACTGTTCCCCTGGCACCCTTTAAAGATGCTGATTCTGCTTCAGTATGACAGGGCAGGCAGTTTGGGATGGGGGCTCAATAACAAATGTCCCAGGCTTGTGTCATAGGGAGCCAGGGTTAGAGCTTTGGTTTTGAACACTGGCTCACATTAGGGACTCCTGGCAAACTTTAAAAGCACCTACTGGGTTTCCATGTTTGTAATCTAAAATGCACTGAAAAAATAAAGTCAAACACCCAGCCAACCATACAAATGAAAACCCCATCTATGTTCAAGATTCTGCTGGCTGATTGATTAGCGCTGAGTGTATGCAGGGAATTGGAATGTTGCAGATCCAGAACAAAAATGATCTTGGGTTACCTTTAGTCCCCTTAATCACTGTGATCGAACCTAACTATATCTGTCAACCATCAGTTAAAACCTTTGTACCATGTCTCGGTAGACCATGGTACATACCAGCTAGGTCAGCAGACTGCATGTGAGACCTCCAGCAACAATTTCCTTACTTTGTGGTAATCTGCCTACCTGAAATGGCCACTAATACATTCAATAAATGCATTGATTTATAAGTTTCTTTTTATTTGGGACTTCTACCATGGACCATCGTCATTTGGGACAATCTTAATCCATGTTCTAGGGCCACAGTCACCCATATTTTGCCCAAAATAAACCTTATCATATTTCTTTTTAAGTGAGGGCTCTATTGCATCAATGATCTGAACATTTAAGAAAAGGTCTTGATTATCAGAATCAAGTGTCTCTGTCTTTGGGTTTCTATCTTACACTTCTGCATTGCTGTTCATCACGAAGAAAGTCAAGACAGAAACTCAAACAGGGCAGGATGTTGAAGGCAGGACACCATGCAGAGGCCATGGAGGGGAACTGCTTCCCAGGCTTGCTCAGCCCCCTTCTTCTAGAACCATTTGACCAGCAGTCTAGGGTTGGCACTCCCACCATGGGCTGCCCCTCCCCCGTTGATCGCTGGATGAGAAAATGCCTTACAGCTGGAGCTCATGGAGCCATTTCCTCAGCTGAGACTCCTTTTAGTCTGATTATCTAGCTTGTGTCAAGTTGACAGGCAAAATCACCCATTGCAGTTTTAATCCCCTCCCTCTCTGAGGATATATTAATTAATGTGAGGCTGTATCTGGGAGGCAGAGCTATAGTCTTCTCCCTCCCCATTGGCAGGAGCTGGTGAATTCCCTTCAGTGATGCCTTAGAATCACCCAGCAACTAAAACTCAAATGACTACAGTTCAATGGAGTGCAGCTGAGAAAACAAGACGTGCACTGCATTGTTAAAGAACAAACCAAAACAAAAAACCCCAGCACACATGAGGTTTGCTTGGCTTCATAGATCCTCAGAAATGTTTTGTTTCTGTCCTTGCATAATTTTGTTATCGAGTTCCCGTATAAGCACATCTTGGGAATAGTGGTTGAAGTAAGAAAAATAAGCCCTTAAGAGTCTCCCTGCATGATGCTGGATTGATGGGAAGCACACCGTCATTTTCACAGTGGCTAGTCTGATCGTCTGGGGATAGTGGGATTTCAGAAAACAGAGCTTTGGATGATGGTCCTATTTTACCCTGGTTCATTCCTTACAAAATGAGTTTCTCTATATCACAGTTCTTGGGATAGGTAATAAAACCCGAATTTCCCACATGTATAGAAAGTACCAATTGTAATTTTAATGCATCAGCAACTCAGAATTGCTTTCCTTTGTTCAAGCCAATTGCATTGGCCATTATTATTATTATTATTATTATTATTATTATTATTATTATTTAAACAGGAAACAACTCAAAAATCAGTCTGCCTGAACACTTGGTGTTTGGAAGCTGGGCCTGCCCCTACTTCCACCCTCAGTTGAAAATGGATTGTTTTCCTATATTGCTCAGTAACGGCTCCATCTAGAATGAGCAGCCGAGTTTCAAGATTGCTCCTAACTATTGGGACAGTGTCTGCCTTTTCGAGGCAGTTCTTAAATGGCAGGCAATTACTCAAACACCAGAACTACATTCAAATGATCCTGGGTCAGGAGAAAAATGCATCACCGATCTACTACCCTACATGATCCTCCATTTGTAATTCAAGCTAGTATAAACAGCATCAATTTTACTTTCCTTCAATAAGGATTTGTTCAGTTTCTACTGTATATTATAAGCCAATGACAGATAAATTGCCTCAAATAGATTGGCTTGCAATTTGTTAGATTTTACACATGAAGTATTTTAATACAGTTTGCGACAGATAATGGATTGATGTGTGCATAGAAGAGTAGACTTTACTATTACAAAGTGTGTAGTGTACAAAGTGAGAGAGAACAATGTACCTTTCTAAAGATTATTTGCCATAAGTCCAATCAGGTGCAGTGAAATTACTGCTATGGCATTGCATTTGTACTTATTGTTATTTTTGTTTTGTTTTGTTTCTTTTTTTTTTGAGGCAGAGCTTCTCTGTGTAACCACCCTAGCTGTCCTGGAACTAGCTTTGTAGATCAGGCTGGTCTCTGCCTCCCGAGTGCTGGAATTAAAGGCATGTGCCCGGCTGCATTGTATTATTTTTATGCTTTACGGTATCTTGTCGAGTGTTCAATGAACTCTTCAAAGACAAATTTCTGTCCTTTAAATTTTTATATTGTTTGTTGTGCTCAGAACATAAATGTACATATGCGAATAGTAAAATCCCAAGGTTTTTTTTTTTTTCTGATTGCATTGCTTTGCAAAATGTGTAGTCAGGGTATCCCTAAGGTACCTAACAATGAAACTAGCATTTCTGGTGAAGCATTTTTGTTCTATCAGGAAATTAAGCTTTTCTAATGCAATATGTATCTGGGACAATATATTAAAAGAAATTTAAAAGCGACAGTAACAGTTGGCTATTATTACTGTTGCTGTTCCATTTTTAAAGACTGTTCACTGCCCAGTACAAGTCTGTTACCTATTTGTGGTTACAGAATGGGAATGTGTTGTAAGTTCCTAGTGTATACCTAAGATGTAAACCACGGGAGTCCTGTTGTTTGAATGAGTAATGTCCCCTATTTGATTATGTACTTGGGACACCTGCTCCTCAGTAGGAAGTGCTGTTTGGGGAAGTGATGGAACCTTTAGGCATTGCAGCCTTGGGGAGGAAGTTTGTCACCAGGAGATGGTTTGAGAGTTTGTAGTCTGTACCCACTTCCTGTTCTCTTTTTCTGTTTCCTGTGTACTGGAGACCTATGGTCGGCCAGTCCCTGTTCCTGGCCCCCATACTTTCCCTGCTTTCTGCCATCTGTGCCATGAAGCACTCTGTGCTTTTAAAGCCATAAGCTAAAATAAACCCTTTCTTCTTTAAGATACTTTTGGTCAAGGTATTTTGTCCCAGGAAGAGTACTTGCAAGAAGTGGAAGGAAAGTTATATATTTGACTAGACACAATCATGGGCTCAGGAGAATAGCATGGAAAATAATACAGACTTTCAAGAGTACAAACTCACTGGAGATTACTCAAGCAAAAAGTTTAAAGAATACATGACCTATTTAAGATAGAAAATTCATGAACAAAGTACAATCTAGGACTACAAGTCTATTATGCATTTAGAAGTCTATTTTGTACCTCATCTCTGTTCCTTCACACTGTGTATACTTGGGAGTCTTATTCTAATGATTCCAGTGTTTAACGCTGCTGAGTCAAGCTGGAAGTAGCTTTTCTCCTTTAGAACACTTTTTTTTTTTTAATTACTTGACATGTATTCTGACACAGGATTTGATGCTGAAGGCATCACTTCCTAGGAGGATATTTTGAAGCTTATCTTTTGGGTCAGGCTTGCCTTATTATTATAGTTCAAAAAGCCACCTCTGTCCTTTATCCCCCTTGTATATTTTATCATGTATATGGGCCATATTCACTTACTGTCAGTCCAATAATGTCTTCTAGCTACATTGCATTTGATGGCATAATCCCATTGACAGTAATAAGATATATACATCTTCATTTCTCACACTGTTTTTGCCAGAACTTTTTCTTTTAAAAATAGAAAAATCTTTTACCCTTGTTCTTAGAATGCTTATTAATTTCAAAAATTATTTTATTCGTTACAAAAATAATGTGTTTTTTTTATAAAGCAAAAATCTCAAAGTATGTATGAAAACCATTCTAATAATTTCCTACCTCACAACCCATATCAAGTATCATACCCTTGAGAAACTCAGTGCTAACCACAGGGTATAGTTTTTTACATTTTTCTTCACAGATATATAAAATAAGACATACAAGCAAAAGCAGTTGTTTCTTCTTTAAAAAAACTTGTATCTTAAAATATAAGTAATTTATAACTACACACATCTATACATGTCTTTTAAATCGCAAACTACAAATCCTTCTATTAAAAGTGTGCACTGATGCATAGTGCTTATTTCTTGGTATGAATAATTAGATTCTATTTTTTAATAAATAAATATAACCATATAGTTTTTGTACACATATTGATGCATTGTGTAATTTTTGACTAGGATTATCTAACCAGGTATATTCAATTATTATTAGCAGTTATTCAACACCTAATTCTTCAGTATTTCTCAGTGTCTTAGTATATCCCTATCCCTAGAGCAGACAGAAATTATAGACAAACAAAAGTTTTTGTTTTTTAAAAATACTTTTATACAGTGTATTTGGATCACTCCCTCCCCCCATACTCCCACCTATCCAACTCCATGACTTCTTTCCCTTCAGAAAACAATCAGGCCAATAAAAAACAAATAAATCAGAATAAAACGAATAAACAGAAAAAAAACCCACAAAATTTTAAGGAGAAACACACACAGGAAGACATACACACAACCCCCCCCCCAAGATACAAAATCAGAACATATAATATATAAGCAGAAGACCTGTAAGGTAAAAATTTAAAGATGCCCAAAGAAAGCATTATGAGATAAAAGAAAAAAATCTCAGAAAACTCCATTGAGTCATTTTTCGTGTTGGCCATCTGCTGCTGAACACGTGGCTGTCCTTAAGTGTGGATTGCCCACTTCCTCCTCTGGGGTTCCATCTGGCTGGCCCTGTGCAGGCCGCCACAGACTCTGTGAGTTCATGTGTGCGTCAGCCCTGTAACATCTGGAAGACACATCATTGTCTTTTCTCGCTCTTTCAATGTTTCTGCTCCTTCTTCCATGGGGTCTCTGAGCCCTGATGGGAGAAGTTCAATGAAGGCATCTCTTTTAGAACTGAGTTTTCGAAGTTTTCTCACTCTGTACCTTGCACTGTTCTAGGTCTCTGGTTATTTTCCATCTCCTGCAGGGGGAAGCTTTTCTCATGATGGTTATGCAAGGTACTGATCTATGGGTAAAGAGAATATCCCCAAGAGTCATAGTTATTGCTGCTATGTTCCTTTAGCAGAACGGTAGTATGCCCTATGTCTCTGGGCTATCCAATCTCAAGTTCTTGGCTACCCAATCAGTGTCAGGTACTGACTCCATCACATGGAGTGGGCATTAATTCCAATCAGGTATTTGTTGGTCATTCCCACACTTTTGGTGCTCTAGAAACTCATCATTGTTTCAGTCATTGTATTTATTTCTTTAAGTTCCTGTTATTTCCTTATATGTAAATGTGAGATGTGGACTATTCATAATCCTGCTTCTTATTGGTTCTTAATTTTAATGATTGGACAACTTTACCACTTCTTTACATACCGTGTATTAAGTAAGCATTCTTGATGTTGTGCTCTGAAGGGGGTGGGTTATTTTTTTCTTTGTTTTTAAACAGGTAGTTAAGTCACTGACAAATCACGCGACTCTTGGGAAACTTAATTTAGGCTGTGATATCTTTGTCCTCATGTGGGCTGATATATCTCACAAGGGTTTTAATGGAAGGACAATTCCTGTTAGCTTGAGCCAGTATGACTCTTTTCTGCATCTGTGTTTTTAGAAACAGGCAACCAATTCTCTGCCTGATATCTGCACTTCTCTGCCTATGCTCCAAAGGTAAGAGCTACCTCAAAGATTTACTTGGTGTTGGTATGCAGGGTTAGGCTGGAACTGCTGTGCCTGCTGCAGGCTAAGATTTTCTGCTTGATTTCTATGTAATTAATCATCTTTGGTCTCTGATCCTTGGCCAAACAAGGCTACCATTTTCTGTTTGAGATTTCTATTCATGTGCTTTGCACACTAGGGAGTGTCCTCCAAGGAAAATGCAATGAAGTATGGATCTCTTCTACTGTGTTTCTTCATTTTATATATGAAATATTGCATTCTAATGAAATCCAAAGGGTGTCCATGGTCATAAAACTGTTAGAACCAAAATGTGAATTGTGACTTCAAACCTGGTAATTGTAACTACTCGACAATTATTAGGTTATTTATTTTTCATTTTATTTCACATTTTTGTAGTGGGAAGACCTTTTTCTATCTTAGATTAGAGGAATGACAAGAAATAAATACTGATAATGTGTACTTTATTGTTTTGGGCAGATGTTCTCACCGTATTTGTGGTTTAATTACATATTTTATTGCAAACTTATGGTTTTTTTTTTTTTGGTTCAGTGTTAAAGTCTGGCAGTGAAGTTAATGATACTAAAATCATAACTCCTCAGGGAGAAAAATGTCACTTGCATAGCACTATCCAGATGACGCCTGCACAGCTGGAAGCAATTCTCACTGCAAGGTGTTCTCATTTTTAGTGGGTGCAGTCACTTCACTCAGTGTTGGTAAAGAGCCATACTATTAAATATGTTGCAACGAAATGTTTCTGTCAGGCAGCAGTATCCCCCAGTTTAAGTGAGGGGAAGAACTATGTGGTTCTAAGATGGATAGAAGCAACATTTAAAGAGAAGTTCAAAGAACCCTTAGCAGGAGATGAAGTGCATAATCTTACTTCTCATTGATTTTCCATGTTTTATGTCACCAGCTTAAATCACTGTTCCCACTCGTTAGGCATTTCCCTTATATTTTTTCACAAATAGAAAAGAATAAGTCGCAGAGAGGGAGGAGTAATGGGCAGGAGGGGTCAAGACCAGGCTGGAGAAACCCACAGAAACAGCTGATGTGAGCAAGGGGGAGGGAGTTCATGGCCCCCAGTCTGATAGCTAAGAAACCAGTATAGGACCTACCCAGACTCCCGGAATATGAGTGGTAGGAGAATTGAGCAGTCTATGGGGTCTCTGGTAGTGGATCAGTATTTATCTCTAGTATATGAATGGACTTTGGGAGCCTATCCCACATAGAGGGACACTCTCTCAGCCTAGACACATGGAGGAGGGCCTAGGCCCTGCTCCAAATGATATGACAGACTTTGAAGACTCCCCATGGAAGGCCTCACCCTCCCTAGGGAGCAGAAAGGGGATGGGATGGGGGTTGGGGCAGGACAGGGGAGGAGGGGAGGGTGAGGGAACTGGGATTGATGCAAAACAAGCTTGTTTCAAATTTAAATTTAAAAAAGAAAAAAAAAGAAAAGAATAAGTAATTCTCTTTACAGATATGAAAGTTACTGTAAGTATTTGCCAATGACCCTATTCAGTTCAATGTTTAATTCTATTTCCCAAATAGCTAAGATGGTGTTTGCTCACTAGAATAACTATTGCTGCATCTACTACTGAAAATGTTTTTGAGGGTCAAAATGTTTTTATAGTAAATCAAAATATGAGAATGCCATAAAATAAAGTTAACATTTTTAGACAGTTAAAATATTATAATCATAAAATACTACAATATTAAAAATAAAGAAAAACCAACACGAATTTAAATAGCTCTAAGAACAAACATGTAAATATTAAATACCATTTCAACATTTTTTCCTTTTGATACAGTGTGTTTCTCTACATAGAGTTGGCTGTTCTGGAGCTTACCATGTAGATCAAGGTGGCCTGAAGCTCCCAAAGATCAGCATCTGCTTCTTGAGTGCTGGTATAAAAGGCATGAACCACCATCATACTTGGCTCATTTCTACTTTCCAATGGGCATGGCTATGTTTTTCATTTAAATATTTCCTAAGGATAATGGGCACTGATGAATGTAATTTGCTATAAAATATTTAATCTATAATCTATATTTTGTTAATAAAATTAACCAACACATGTTAGCAGGTTTTATTTCATTCATTTGAATTGTCTTACTTTATTGCCTGCTTTGCCATGGCAACTGTAATTTGGATAGTTATGTCCCAGAAGCACATCAGACCACATTACTAGTCACAGACATTTGAGTGCATACTGTAATTCTTGTTTTTTGTGAAGTATCCTGTATTTTGAGTTTAAAGCCACATTTTTAATTTAAGTGGATTGAAGCTAGAAGCTAGGTGATTTCCAATCTTTTTGGGGATCCTCTCAGCTCTGTGAAGTCTATACCACGGTTCCAAGGTCTCACTTTGGAGTGCCTGAGTGGTTGGCAAGATCTGTCTTTCATCATTGTTATAGCAGTGGTCCCCTATGTTCCCAGAAAGACGACTCTTTTAGTCTTGATGATTCTTTGCACTTTTGGAACAGAGGGATCATTTGAAAGGCTACTGCTCTGCCCAGACAATCATAAAGCTCTTTCTTTATGTTGTTTATAAATGTCAAACGTCAAACCATTTCCTTTTCTTTCCTTCCCTGTCCCTTCTCCCTTTCCCTCCTTCCTTCTTCTCAGATCTTTCCTTCCTTTCCTTCTCCTTTTTTTCCCTTGTCTTCCCTTTCCATTGGTTGGAAGGAGGTTGATTCTCTTGCATACACAATCAACACTGGATTAGAAGGCGGTAGTAACAGTGGAAAACTGAGATGGAGCGCTGGTTAATTAGTTCCGTCTTTCCCTTTTCAGTTCCTGCATTTTAACTAGTTCTACTGAGGTTTACAGTGTATTGGACCAGTCCCAAAGTTAAAGAAGAGTAGACAAGAGGAAGCATGAATGTTTCTAGGCAATTATAGACAAAAAAGAATGGATAGAAAAGGAAAGGATTTTTTTTTCTAATAGAACAACAAGGAAAAGTAGTTTCAATGCAAGAGGAATTTAGAGTTTAGTCTTGAGAATGTAGATGGGATTCAATTGTTTGTTATGCTGAAACATACATGATTGTACAGTTAGTAGAATCCTAGAAACATGAATTTCAATGTGCTGTTGATATTTCGTGGAGTATGCATGTATCTAGTAAGTGGTGAGTAAACAAGACCTCACCAAATGCCCAGTGATTCAGATTTCCTGCTTTTTTTTAGGGTTGACAGATATCACATACGGTTCTGTCAGGATGGCTATGAGTAGAAGTCATGCATTAGAATGAGGTCTTACCATCCTCTGCCCTTCTAGCTTATCTCCAGAAGTTATCATGAATTGAGATGTTGCATATTTTAATTCCTAAGTCATTGTATGAAAAAGAAATACTTTGGAGTGCCTCCAAATTAATATCTGAAGTTGATAACTTTATGTGTACAGCAAGTGACCCTAGGGAAATTACTTGATATTACAGTGTAGGCCACATCATTTAGACTAATATAGTTTAGAAAGGAAGATGATTAGTATTTTTTGAACTACCATTCTGGTACATGAGTCATTGTTGTATCTAAAAACTGTTCACTGCAAAGCCCCTTTTCTTTAAAAGTGATGTATCTTTTGGTTCTTTTGGCTTAAAATTATAAATCATGTCCTGAATGACAGGGTTTTGACAGGGAAACTAAATGCTAAAAATTTAGGCATGTCTTTCAATGAAAAATGTCTTGGGAAGAAAGTAAAGTATGGTAGAATTATATAGTAGTAAAGAAACATGATACTGTTAGAAAAAGTAAAAGGTTCATTAATAACCTTTCTGTGGCATGTCTGTGCCATTAAAAAGGAATTCTCAAGGTTTGAAGGTCATCCAGATAGAAGAGGCTTCTTGTAACTATAAATTGATATAAATCCTATCTGCTGCTTCTTTGCAGGTCCACACACAGTGTAGAAAGGTTCTACGTGAAAACATGTTCTGTTCTTATTTACTGTGGCTGTTGCCCAAGCCCCAAGGGTGGAAGTTTAGGAGATCTCAATGGTTTCTTTTTATTTGTTTTTTTTATAGAGGCCTTAGATCTTTAATCAATTTATAAGAGACAAGAATTATGCTAGGAGTTAATGCTTTATTTTTTTGAATAATAACTTAGAGGGCTGGAGAGATCACTAGGATATTAAGAGCACATAGTGTTCTTGCAGAAGACCCAAGTTGCATTCTGAGCATCCATGTTAGGTGGTAACTCCAACTCCAGGGGATCCAATGCCTCGGTATCTCCAGATTCTCTCTTTCTCTCTCCTCTCTCTTTTCTCTGTCTCTGTCTCTGTCTCTCTTACACACACGCACACACATCATCATCATCATCACTATCATCTTGAATTTTTTTGCTGGTTTCCCCCTTCCTTCTTTCTTCTTTCTCTTTCTTTCCTTCCTTTTCTCCCTCTCTTCCCCCCTTTTCGCCACCTCTTTGTTCTTTATACTTTATTCTCCAACTCTAGAACAATTTATTTACTGTGTTAATAAATTAAAGTTAACAAATTAACTTGAAGATCCTATAAATCACTTTTAAAATATTTGGCATACATTATTTTTTCTCTGTGCAAATCCATGTAAAATTTTCCATTTACACATGAAAATCTTGGAAAGTAATTATGAATTCTCTTCCAGCTTATCACTGGTATTATTTTATAATATTTGTGTATTAGTTGCTCTTTTCCCATACCTTACATAGGAAAATTGCACTATATACTTCATTATGATCTTGATAAATGTCTGAGAAAACACATCATTAAGATTTTCCTTTGACAAGTCTTGTGGAATATTTTTAAAAAATGATTAGAATTTTAAGGATCCAATGATAAATAGTAGGAGTCCAAGAATCTCAAAATTATTATATTACAGTATTTGTGGCAAAAGAAATTAAGTGTTAATGATCATATACAGTGTAATATTAGAATTCAAGACTTCTAAGTTCAATAGAGGGGTCTCCCCATCACCACTGTACCCCTGCCCCCTCTTTCTCCTCTTCTCTCTTTCTTTTCTGCTCTTTGCCTTCCTCCCTCTCCTCCTTCCCTTCTGCCATCCATTCTTTTTGAACAAATACACATAGTTTTGCCTGTAGTGCCATCCTGGATAATAATTTCAGAATGCAAGCAGAATACAGAGATATTGGACTTTAACTGCACTTAGTAGCCACAATTTTCATTGGTTCACTCCTTTTTGTATGTTTCACTAGTGCTGTGAGTATAAAAGTAATGGGGAAAGCAGTTCATTCTTAACTTCTTCCTTTGGTTACTAGACAGTTTGTCTAGAGATCGTATGATTGCTTCAAAGTGGGTTGGGGTTGCCTTATGACCAGTGTGTGATGGAGCACTGCTTGTTCAACTCCCTACAAATTTCATTTTGGTGGGGTTGGTTTATGTGATAACTACAGGTTGAGACACTGTGAATGAATTTTATGTCTATGGGCCAGAAGCTAAATAACCTACATTAAAGTCAGTTTATACTTAATATATAAGAACTCATTAGATAATGGGTTGTATAACTTTCTATACAAATAAGTGTCAAGGTATTTTAGAACCAACTGCTGTGTTCTAAAATATTGAGGGAATTATTTGTAGGAGAAAACACATGCCAACCAGCAAGGGATATTTATGGTAAGAAAATTAGTGTTTTATACAATAAACACCTATATTCACAAATTAAACTGTAGGAAGAGCTATTTTTTATAATCATTGTTTTACCTGTAACATAACTAAGTCAAAGGCATATAAGACATGGCTCTACGTTGCTGACAGTCATGGCATCCTGCCCTATAAAATTTCTTTAAAATCACATGTGTTGAAACCAGTTGTAACATGCTATCTTCTTCAAAGTAACATTAACATCAAGCTCTGGAAATTTTCTCAGTGTTGTATGTTTTCTTCTATGCAGTTCCCATTATCTTCTGCTTCAGTGCGACTTTCATCTAACATGAGCCATATGCCACTTTTACACCTTTATAGTAACCTGTGTCTTTTACCTTTTCGTCATAAACCTACCATAGCTATAATTTACATTTATTTTTGATGTTTGAAAATTAGTGACCTGTAGCAGGTACATGGCGGTCTTATTAAATGAATGGGCAAAAATTTAGAGGGTTAATCATAATTTAAAACCTGTTTATAATGGATTTTATTATTATTGTTTTAAGCCTTTGATCTCTTACAGTAAACTTGTTGCTCAGGCAGGAATAAGATGAGTATAAATAAAAATTTGCAGTAAACCCAATTTGGAAGTCATTTTTGCCTTCATTTCATGGGGGTACTTGAAAGGATAGCAATAGGAGTGTGGTAGTAAAAGTTCATAATCCTTGCAAAAGTATGTGCAGGCAGAAAAAGTAGAAGAGTCCCTGTTCTACTCAATTATTTATATTCTAATAGTTACTGCTCTATTTTGTACTGTTCATTGTAAAAGCTCCTTGGGAATCTAGCTTGCTTGGTAGTTTTTGCTTGAGGGTCACCTTGAATGAAAGTTAAACTAACTTAGGGATGAGATGGCAAGGTACCTTTCCCCTAGTTGATTAGGCTAGGAAAGGTACAACATGGTCTAGTGATTCCAAGGGAGGACTCTGGACTGTTAAGTGTCTAGGCTAGAATTTTGGTCCCATCGTGAACTCATTGTTGTAGCCTGAGTAAGGTTACTAACCTTAGAACAAATCAGCTATCTGTGACACAGGAATAAAACTTCTATTTCAGATTTAAATAATGATTACGTGGAGATGCATGTCAAACTTTTAACATGATAACAGGCACATAGTACGTGTTAAAAACCACCACACATTCCAATATTGTTCTGTTTTCTTAGTATTTACTTATTCTTCACATTTGAAGTTCTGGAAATAAGAATTTCATTCTTGTATAGAAATACTTGTACATTTTGTTTGCTGTTTTTTTTCTCAGTGGTTTTATAAAAATGATGACACGCAGGACATTCTGCAATGTGGGGCATGTTGTGGAGATAATGTAGCATCTTTTGTGGTCAGACTGACCTCAACCACCCACAAGTCATCTGCCTTCGTGCACATCTCTTATTCTTGATGACTCAACATCTTCACATATGAACAGAGGTAACAGAAGTTCCAACTTTACAAGATTTTGGTACACTTTAATAAGCGAATGAATATATAGGCCACAGACGATGCCAGGTATATTATGTCCACCACTAGCAACCATGACTTTTTAGTAAGTATAGAAAGTACTGTGAGTGAAAGACTTAGATGAATATAGCCACATTTATGCTGAGCATATAGCAACTGTGCAATATGTACATGCTTAGTGCCTGGTGAACTATTCAGCAACCAAAGGAAGTCTTCATTATAAATCTGCAGTTATCTATATTCCAAATAGCTTTTCCTCTGACCATAGGTTTGAGCCTATTAAATCTAGTACTCATTTTGTAGCTCATTCTGATGTGTTACATAGTTTTGGTGATATAGTTTTAATGGAGAAATTTCGTGTTCCTTAGTATCTACCTGAATGGCATTAGCATACTCACCCCACTTGCTGTCCTTTCATGAACTGACTGCTGGACTAGAAATCAAATATCAGATTAGTGGTAATGACTCATGCCCAACTATATATTTTGTATTTGAAGTAAATAATATGCTTTGGAAAAGGAATTCAAATTTCCGGGTAATCTTTAAACGAAACTGCAACCTATATTTCTGAGAAGTCCCATTCAAAGATGAAAAACATATAATTAGGAGATAGGCTTCAATTTCCAGAAATAATCTTTCGTGACTGACGAATTTAATTGAAGAATGCATAATAATTTAAAATTATAATTTGCTTAATATTGGCTACTTGGAACGAGTAGGTTCTAAATTCCACACAGCTGTTCCTCCACACTGTACTTAGGATTTAAGCCAAAAGTGTCTACTGCTAATTTCTTGAAAATGTTAGGCATTTGTATATGTGTCTATATATATGACACATGGAGTTCAAGGTTACATTTACCACTTTTTTAAATGAGCCAAAGTCATAAAGTTTAGTTGGAAGAGGTCAGTATGCAAAATATGTTTCCAGATAGAAACTTAAAAAAATATGGCTACTTAGATATAATATAAATCACATGTTCCCCACCAACCCCCCCAATCTCACCCACCCATCCTCTCTCCAGGGAGGGTGAGGCCTTCCATGGGGGATCATCAAAGTAAGTCACATCATTTGGAGGAGGGTCTAGGCCCTTCTCCATGTATCTGGGCTGAAATAATATCCCTCCACAGGGAATGAGCTCCTGAAGTCCATTTGTGCACTAGGGATGAACACTGGTTCTACTGTCACAGCTCCTATAGACAGCCCAGGCCTCCTAACTGGCACTCACATTCAGAGGGCTTGGTTCAGTCCAATGCTAGTTCCCCAGCTTTAGGACTGGGGTCCGTGTGCTCTCACTAGGTCAGGTCAGCTGTTTCTGTGGGTTTCTACAGCCTGGTCTTGACCCCTTTGCTCATCACTCCTCCCTGTCTGCAACTGGATTCCAGGAGTTTGGCTCAGTGTTTAGCTGTGGGTGTCTGCTTCTACTTCTGTCAGGTATTTAATGAAGGCTCTAGGATGGCATGTAAGGTAGTCATCAATCTCATTATTGGGGAAGAACATGTAAGTTAGCCTCTCCACTATTGCTCAGATTGTTAATTGGGGCTATCCTTCTAAATCTCTGGACATTTCCCTAGTGCTGGGTTTCTCTTCAAACCTATAATGTTCCCTCTATTATGGTATCTCTTTTCTTGCTCTCCTCTATTCTTCCCCTTACTCAATCTTCCTGCTCCCTCATGCTCTCCTCTTCTCCCCTTCTTGTGATTCTTCCTTCTTATGATTCGTAGGCCTTTTGGTTACTCTCATATGTGATCTTTATTATCTGAAAATGGAGATGCATTGGATCCTTTCCATGAAACACAGTGTTGTTTGCACGAAGCCATGCTATGCAAAAAGTTCTAGAACATAATATGCTTGCAATTACCACTATTATTAACTGTCATTATAATTCAGAATGGCAAACTCCAGTCTTAAGACTATTAGCTGCTTATTTCAATGTGAGTTCACTGGGTATCTATGTTTTTGCTTGATATTCCCTTTCCTTTCCCATTTAAAACTATTTACAGGAATAGTGTATCTAGAGATGGATCACTTTAGCTAAGGCAATGCAGATTGTCCTGGGATGGTGGAGAGAAGGGTAGAAGTTGGGAGGCAGTGGCTGTGTCTGTTCAGTGAGGTCACCAGAAGTCTAGTTTTCTTTTACTTTTTGTCCCTTATTCTCTGTGATATTGTCTTCTCTCAAATGGACTTTTGCTCATGCTCTAGCCTGTGCTAGATGGTGAAGGCAGAGTTCAAGCAGTTTCTTTCCTGGAGACTGGTCCACAAGTAGAATATTTCTGTTTTAGCTACATTTCTTGAATAAGGGTGTATACACACACACACACACACACACACACACACACACACACACACACACACACACACCTATCTACAAGTCGTGATGTAAAGGATATTGTCTAATTATGTGATTCTTTTGAGGAGAATATTTAGGGACAACTATTATTACTAAAGTGGAGGGCAGCAGCTAGCAGTCTTTGCCAGAACAAAAACAAAAACAAAAAACAAAACAACTACAAAAAAAAATAAATAAAAACCAATGTCATATTGAATAAAACAGTCTTTTTTTTTTTTTTTTTCTTTTGACCGGGGTCAACAGAATTGGTTTATGTTTTGGATCATTTCAAAGTAGTCATGTGACATTGTGATGACTGAGTGTGTCTCAGATTTTTCTAAGTCTCTTATTTCTTATCTCTGTAGGAAAATCATCACAACATAATAATAATGAGCACTTATTGAGCTCTTGCTATGTGACAATCTTTTCCTACATAGACCAACTCATTTAAGTTTTTATATCATAGACAAGAAAATGAAGACATGAAATACATGAAATGATTAAAGAACTTACATAGTTGAGATTAGCTCCTAGATCTCCTAGTTATTCAGAGATGAGCCAGTGTTCACTCGAAAAGTAATAGCTTGTTTTATTCCTTTCCTGAACTGCTGTATTAGAATCCCGCTTTGGCGGGATTTGGTGGCTTAGAAACAACACACATTCTTTCCTTATAGTCCTGAATAGTTACAAGTCTCAAACGGAACTCCCTGGGCTACAGTATGGGTATACCAGGACCGATTTTTTTGGAGCTTCCTGGCAAGTAGCCGGTTCCTTACCTTTCTGGCTGTCAGAAGTTGCTTGCATTCTTTGCCTGTGGTCCAGCTCGAACATCACTTGCGTTATCTGATAATCTTATATCAGTCTCCTTCCTTCTTCTTTCACTTGTGAAGGTCCAATTCGGGTATCCAATCACATCTGTGAAGACTCTTTTGTCATGTAAAATTACATGTTCATAAGCTGCAAGGAATCAGAGGTGGAAATCTTATGAGAAACCTTATTGGGCCTGCCATAGCCCTTTTTTCCCCTGAAGATGTTAATAGTCTATTACTTATCTTAGGGATTTCCTACCTTTGACCTATGTGTAATAATAGATATTGTTTATTACATACTTTCACTTTAAAGTCTCACAACTTGTAATTTTTTTAATTGCAGCATTCCTGGATTTACACCATTGTAACAAATCATTTTATCTTTTTAATTCTGTTTCTCCTCTTTCCCCTTCTCAATGTTGATGCTTCAGATGATGACTTTCAGAACCTTTGTTCTCAACTTCATATTACGTGGGTCCCTGCTACACTTGGTTTTATAACAGAATCTGTAATTAGTGTTCAGGTTTCGGTTTGGTTTTGCTCTTGGGTTCCAGTGCAGCATTTTAAATGTGTCTGCCAAACTGTTTTCCGATAATCCGGATGCCTCCTGCACTAGAGCATTTCATGCTGAAATGAGGGCCTGCTTTCCTGTGTTTGGGCTTTACTTATTTGTCTTCCCAGCAGCTTATCCCATGGACTCACTTCCTCTCACTCCTTTCTTTCATTTGGATAGTACACAAGATAACTCCTTCTAATTCCTCTGTCACCGCTGCAATCTCTGCATCTAGCTCATTAGCATATCAATCTATTTTATGCACTGCTGTCCTTTACTCAAATATCCTTATTTACAGAATTACCTCCTTTTCCACATCCTTCATCATCTCCTTTCAAGATTGCTTTTTTCCAGACATGCTCTTATCTACTTTTTGCTTCTGGTCACTGGGCCTCAGTTCCTTGTCCATCAATCCTTTTCCCATCTGTGTGTCCTCCCACTCATAATTGCCCTATGCCTGGAAGCCCTTTCTCATCCATTAAACATTTATCTGAACTCAATTCATTCTGTAAAATTCAATTTAGTCCTCTACATCTACCTTGAAGCCTTCAAGTAATCTTTCCCTTTTTGAATTATCAGTACTTTCCATCCTTTATTCAATGTAATACCTCTTATTCATTTATATAGTTGTTTTGACATGTCACTGAAGACTATTTGGTTCATCCTTCAATGTGTTTAAGGAATATTCTTGCAGGCATGGACCTGTAAAATTGGAAACTTGGATAAGAGCAAAGAATTTTAGTTTGGGGGATAAGAAAGGAATACCATAATCTCATGATTGCAAGACTGTTTTACAAGATATTCTGCAGATTATAAAAATATATAGAGAGTAAAAGACATATTTTAATATTTAAATTTAATAGTTAAAAGTTAAAAAGGGCATGCCTTTGGTTGGCTATTATACACATATATTACAGAAATGCCAGTATGGGGTTTTGAAGTCAACCTCTTATTGACTTCAAAATTAATTAAAAGTTATTCAGCCTCCTTCTCCTTCATAGAAAAAATGAGCGCTAACACAGCCCCTTCATAAGGTGCTTAGCAGATGAATAATATACTAATAACAGACAGAATATGTCTGGTATATAAACCAGAATT
The DNA here is from genome assembly GCF_943737965.1 of Phodopus roborovskii. Taxonomy (NCBI): domain Eukaryota; kingdom Metazoa; phylum Chordata; class Mammalia; order Rodentia; family Cricetidae; genus Phodopus; species Phodopus roborovskii. The sequence continues at coordinate 14,637,019 of NW_026125397.1, forward strand.
TATTCAGTTATTTGCATTCAATATAATTAAAAATATTATAGTGTGTGTCTGTGTGTGTGTGTGAGTGAGTGTGAGTGTGTGTGTGTGTGTGTGTGCTGTATGCTTATACTTGTACCACAACATGCTCTCTTCTTAAGGAGGCAATTAATAAACCTCAGTTTGCTAAAACACTTTCAGCAAAAGTAGGACAAGAAAACATTTGTGGTTGCTTCTCCATTAAGCTAAACATTAAGTAAAAGGAACTTTTCATTAGCTGATAGGTTGGGAAAACGACGTAGTAAAACGTATAGCACATATGCATATAATAACATGAGTACATATACACATGACTTCATATATAGAAACTACAAAAAATGAGAGTAGGGAAGTTTCCCCTGCAGTGATAGGGAACTCACTGAGGTAATGAGGACAACTTGGTGCAGTTGGCTTTTCTTCTCTGTTTCTATGGGTGTGAGTGATTGAATTCAGGTCATCAGGGTTGAGTGGCAAATACCTTCACCGGTTTATCATCTCACTGATCTCTGATCACTATTTCCTAGAAGTCATTGAGATTTTAAAAGATTTATTAGTATATTTTAATCTCTAAATCTACTTTTTTTTTTTCTTTTTTGAGGCAAGTATCACACTGTCGTTTAGTAATTTGGCATGAAGACTTTGTTATAGTCCAGGCTGGTCTTAGTATCTTGCTTCGTTTTGCTTCCCTTTCATCCTCCAGAACATTAGGATTACTGAGCTGAGCCACCCTGCCCAGCTTTATAATACATACATGCATGCATTTATACATGATAAGAGATAACTCTTTATTTTAATTATAGGATTTATTAAAAATCACCTTTAAAAGACTTACTCATTTGAGTCAGCTTTTACTGAATTTTTAGCTTTTTTCTATCTGTGGTATCAAACTTATAAAGAATCGAGCACCGTGCAAAGCAATTATCTGAGAAAATTGAGTTCACTTTTTTCCTTGTTCTAGTGCTTATAGCTTCTTCCTGGGAATAATTAGTTTGCTACGTTCACACAAACTTTGTAAAATTACTACACTATGTTGCTTGTGTTGGAAAAGCCTATTCCTTCCTCCAGCATTTATACTTTGTTACTATGTTTAAAACTGTTTCTGTGTTTTTTTTTTAGTTTTGAATTTTGTATTAACTAGACCACATGGACCATATAAAGTTGGATTCCATGGAAGAAGTCAATTATTTATTAGTATTATAAATACCTGAGAATTCTCTATAAATAGCTAACTATTTGCCAAAATCCATTTTGAAATTAAGGCTACTACTGAAAAATTCTTGTCTACCACTGTCTGCATATTCATGGTATAAATTGACAATATTACTTCATTTTGCCAGGGCTGCTTGAACTAACTTGGATTGTAGTCAAGATACATAAAAACCTTTACAGCATGGTTGCATAGAAAGTGAGCAAACCAACTTGGCTGTCACATTCTATCTACTTGTGCACTTTTAAAATTAATGAACATTTGCCTACGTTTTACCACGTAAAATCAGATACAGTTTCTCTAAATACCCCTTGCATTAAAAAAATGCAGCATGGTCTTCTGGGAGTACTGAAGGTTGGCCACCTCTTTGAGCTGCTTTTCTGGATTCTGTGACAAAGCATTTAATAGAAACAACATCAGAAAGGGGAGTTTATTTTGGCTCCCACTTAAGGAGACTCAGTATGAAGTTGTAGCTCTGCCCATGTCGGTGGATGGTTGCAGCATGGACTAGTCACTTCTTGGTAGGTCAAGGTAGTAGTAATGGTACCAGAAATCCAGCCTGCCTATAACCCATTAACATCTTCCTCGACCTTCAAAAACAGTGCCACCAGCTGGAAACCAAGTAGTCAACCCATGAACATGTGAGGGACATTTCCCATTTAAACCTTAGTAAATCTTTAAACCACAATGACTTACTTCTTTCTCATATGGTATGTCCTTAGTGTGCAAATATAGTTTTATCATTTAGTTTTTGCAGAAGATTTAATCAGAACTTGGCTAGGCTAGAGAATCTGGTACACAGATGTTTTCAAGTTTTTCAAATCACAAAATAAGTGAAAATTCTCACTATACTCTCAATTATAGAAACATCACTAGCATTGTTGCAGATAGGTAAAAATAAATGTTATTTATTTATTTTTTTACTTCATTGGGAAAATCTATTGATGTTTAGCTATGTTCTATTTTCTAAGTATATGCTTTGGATATAAATGTATTTAAGGGGAACACAATGACACAGTTGAAGGGTATCATCTAGTCAAACATCACTAGAAATTTCAACACATGATTGTAGCTGCAAGACTTCATCAAGGCATTAGTCTTGTGTAATAAAAGCTTGCAATTAAATATATAACACTGGCTATCAAGATAGGTCAAACTTTAGGCTCATCTAGGAATCTTTGCAGGAATAAAACACCAGCTAACTAGCTGTTAGCATCATAATCTCTTGGAGTAAACTTGCAGCACCACAATTTGTAAGAATCTTGAGGTGATTACAATGCTCAGTCAAGCTTGAGAGTTACTCAATACACCATGGCATTTTTTTTTTTTTACCATGTTCACATATGACACATATGTGACATCTATGTATGTTCACATACAAGCAAACTTATGTATACATGCATATAAATGTGTATACTCAGGGATCACGAGATGTCATTTAAATGTTGGAATTTGGTAATTGTACACTGATAACAATGACATCTATTGTTCTAAAGCTAATTTAGTGAAAAGTGCCACTCACTCTTATCAGCTGCCTTAGTATTCCCTTGCCTAAGCTTTACCACACGTATGTGTTGTGTTTGTTCTTTCCATTTTAATGAACTTGAAACTGAACAAAGTGATGGTAAATACCTTGCTCAAGGTGATGTTATAGAGCTAAAATTCCTAAATGGGTCTCATGCATGCTTTTCTATGTGGTCTCCATAGCTTACTAATTGAGTGGTAATAAGTAAGGAAAAAACCCCTCAGACAGTGAATAAGACTGCTGTAGAAAAATAGGTAAAGAAATCAATGGTATCTATGACTGTTCATTACTTGATATAAGAAAGCTAATCTACCAAAAATCTTTCTCTATGCTTTACTGTATTTTTAAAAGGTAAATACATGTAACTCAGCTCAGAAGATAAAATCCTGCTGATAATCAGAAATCTCAGAGATGACTTTGAATTTTCTGATAAACAAGGAGCTTTCTCCACTGTAGGGAGCACTGGTTCATACATCAGATGTGTTTACCATGAGGTTCTTTAAATTCAGAAAAATGTTTCAAAAGTTTGGATAATGTTCCACAATTCCTGTAGATGGCAGTAGCTTTCTGTCATTGGCCCTTTGGTCTTGGCAACATGTACATTTGCTTGGCAATCTTCTGCAAATTGCACATGGGATGGCAATCTGTAGTAGCCACGTAGTAAGATACCACGGGAGGTATGTTTTCCATTGGCTTTCCAAAAGCAATTTGCTCTTATTGGTTTTGAAAGGCTATAGCCGTGTCCTATATTTGAATAAGGATTGAATCATATTTGTCTGGATCTAAAGAAAAAAGCTCAACCAAATTCAGGGCATTCTCAACAAAATACTATTTGCAAGCATTCTCTTATCATTCTTTGACATTGCAAAAAGCAGATACACACTGTTTCTAAATAAAATGACCTACATGGTTTATATGGAATTCCAAAAGCAATGATCCAATAAATTTACTAACAGTTCCAGTAAATTTGCTTCACGGATGCCGCATCCAATGATTGCCTTCTGCTCTTAGCCTTTTCTGCCTAATATACCATGTAATATGGTTCAAATCCAGAGTTTTATCTGTCAAATCATTCACCAAGGTGGCCAGGGAAATCTTTCTGTGTGTATCAGACAAACAAAGCCACTGGTGGTTCTAGACACACAGCTTTTGAAAATCTTATTATTGTTATCACAGTGGGGAGGGGGAGCCATTTGTGTTCTTAATGTCATTTAAACACATCTACTTAAACCTCCTGGACATTCCTTATGTTATGTTAAATCACATAGGAGTATTCTGGTGACTGTAAATAAAAGAACTTCTGAAGAATATAGTTTTGGGATTGACTAATTGGTATCAAGAAAAAGAAGAGATATTTCAATTAGATTAAATGCAATCGGAACATTAGCTCTCTAGATGGCCTAGGCCCTGCTCCAAATGATATGACAGAATTTGAAGACTCTCCATGCAAGTCTGCTCCCTGGGGAGCAGAAAGAGGATGGGACAGAGTTGGTGGTGGTGGTGGTGGGGACAGGGAAGGGCAGGATATTGTGGGAACTGGGATTGACATGTAAAACAAGCTTGTTTCAAATTTAATTTTAAAAAATTATCAAAAAATAAATAAAATAAAAAAGAAATAAAAAAAGAACATTAGCTCTCCAGGCTAAAACATGGATAATTTAGCTAGCAAAGTTTCAGTTTAAAGAAACAGAGAGAAGCATTTTGTGTATCTGATCCTTTACAGAACTCCTCCAAATACCACTCAGAGAAGTTTTGGCTAAGCTATGTTATGCAAGCTATTTTCTGATTTCTTTAAATTTTTTTTTGTTGCTAGTGGGAAAGAATCCACATAAATTTTGTGAATTAGGGTACCTTGTTCAAAAGTTGACAAAACAAAGAAACCACCTCACTATGTCAATGGGCAGCAGACACTTCTTTTGTCCTAACAGATCAGAATTGGAGAAGCACCCCAGGGTATCAGCTTTGCATCCCTATACATCCTTTGGAGCAAATCCCTCAAGTGCCTTCTTTCATCCTCCTTTTAGGATCAGTTCTATGAATGAAGTTAATCCCATGAACAAGAGCTCAGGGCTCATCTCCTCTCATGTGGTTTTATGAACATGAGTGTCCACTTTGTTTTGTTAACTTTTGAGCAGGGTTCCAAACTCCAGTTTAACTACTGAGTTTTATCTCCAGCCCAAGAGTTAAAGTTCCTATTGGCCATTCCATAGATCCACAAGGCATTATTTTTAATTAGCTATCAAAAATTGTAGTTGATTACATGAAAGCTTTTCAACCCATATTCCAGTACCCATTTTATACAATATGCTAGTTAATGAGGGATGTAGTTTCTGTGATCAAGGTTCTTTCCAGGGGAGAAATTGTACAACTTCTGAAGTTTACTTTCAAAGTAATTTTAAAACCGTGAATTATTCCATAGGATAATTATAATATGTATACTGAAGGGGAGATGTGAAAGCCATGGAATCTCATATGATCTAGGATTTTGCAGGATAGTCCTCTTAAAGCATTTTATTTAAAATAAAATAAAATTAGATATACACATGATGATAAATGAAAGCTCTACTTTAACATTCCATGACCATAGAATAATTCAAACAGCAAAATAAGAAGGAACTATAGAAGTTGGCATGTTCTTTGAGCATGAATATGGACATAGCAATGCTATGAGCTCTTGAATCACAAATAAGAGGTGGACACATCCAATTATATGGAAAAGATGTATTCATCTTTTAAAAATGCATATGTATCTTGCTACTTAAGTAAACTAAAATTTTACTTTAGTGACGAACTATAGCATTCTATAGCATTGAGCCATGAGAACAAGTTTTTTTTTTCCCAGAAAAGTGTGATAGATGTGAATGTACAAAAATGAGTAGAAACAAAGGTTAGAAGGATATATGATGTTTTGAATTGTGTATATATTTGTTCACACCTGTGAAAATGTTTCAACAGTGACTGAAGATGTCTATAGAATATTCAACTAAACTGTCTTACATAAGAGGCCTGGGTATCTGGTGTTTAAGGGAGTCCCTACCCCCTACATATATTGAAGGACAAATGTATTATCTAATTAAAGTAATTTACTGCACATTTCAAAAAGCTAGACAAAAATATTTGGAATAAAACATAATTGTTTGAAGGGGTAGACAGGTTTCACTTAATTTTAACATTGAACATATGATATGAGTTTTATGTTCCTGTGTCAGTTTAAGGTATTTAACACAAAATTCTACCTATAAAACTTCTAGGAAATACACATTAACAAAGACAAGTTATTCTAACCTTATTGTGTGTTTAATTCCTAGAGAGTTTTCCAAAACAATTTTCAAAAGAAATCCTTTGCTATCTTTTTCACACATGGCATACATACAGATGTTGGCTTTCCATAGGCAAATTTGAGGATGTTTTGTGCATTATAATAGTAATAATTATGCTTCCACTCATATTCAGGCTATATTGAAATGCAGTATTACTGATGGTGTTGAACGAAGCAGATATTTTTGTCGCAATGAAGAAAATAATTGTGAACAGATTTACTGGATCTTTGAACACATAAAACATTATTATTAGTATTATGCAAAGAAGTCTGACCATCTGTTCTTTGTCTTCACTGAAGCCAGAATGTGAGGAAACAAACTATAGCATGAGGTATTTAGGTTAGAATAATTGAGGAATTTTCTGACAGGATTGTTAAACATTGAAATAAGTCAGAAAGCCAGGTTGTGAAATCTTTTTAGATACTTTTAATTATCTTACTAAATAGTGTGATTTATGTTTGGTGTCCGCTAGCTTCTCCAGAAAGCTGATAGACTTCACAAGGTACAAATGTTTCTACCTATGATTTCATGATGATGTACCTTCAAATACTAATGTCAGAGGGAGGGACATCATCAAGGTTTGTTAAGCATTGTGTAGGAAGCTGTATGCAAAAGGATTTACAAGCATTTTCTCATTTGAGTAAAGCAATGTGTCAGGCAATACAGCCTATAAGGATGTGGTATACAGGTTTTGTGGAAAGATGGTGACGTCACACAGCAAATCACCCATTACTAGCTGCAGATTTGCACATTTTAAAAACTTACTGAGAGGGGTTTCAGAAGAATCAGCTCTCCAGTTATCATTCCCTTATTTTGAGGAAATGAGAAATGTTAGGGAGGAGATGTCATCATGTCTCTTTGCATGCATCAACAGAGCATAGACAATTTGATCCTTGAGGACCGATTGTTTCTGATACTCCACACACATGCTGACCATTATGGGTGATCCTATATTTATAGTATGACTTGGGGCCCTCAGTGGGGGTGAAGACTACAGAGCTTTCTTCCCAAAGGCTAAACACACTTGTACAAAAATGAAGAAATAGAGTGGCTGGCATAGTCATATGCTGGGATGCAGGTAACCCATACCTTTAATAGTTCTAGATTTTTGAATCCCCAATACAAATGCCTGTATCCTTCTCATTATGTTCATTCCCTCTTTGTTTCTTTGTCTCTGTGTTTGTCTCTCTCTGTGTCTCTGTTTATCTCATTAAACTCTTCACTTATGGCTTCCATAATGGATAAGTCCTAAGTCTTCCCAGAATCTGTAAGTGCAGCTTGATGAAACATTTGTTGCACATGTTCTTGGTGGTTTGTTTGTTTGTTTATCTATTTATTTATTTAATTGTAAGTCTTAGCAGCAGGCATGGGCCTTGCTTTCACAATCTTGTAGGCTTGCCCAGAATGTCACCAATGGGACATGGGAGGGATGCAGAAAATCCAACTGAAAGAAACAATGGTGAAAACATGTGAGCCAGCAGAGTTTGCTAGAATCTGTTGAGTTGATGAAATTGACTGTCTTTTTTTGAATAAGGTTCCCCAATGCACCCCTCTCTTCCTGAAGGTTTCTTGCACCTCTGTGACTATTTCTATGAATTCTCGTCTAAGTCCATAAAGTAAAGCATTGAACAAGAAGTCCAGAACTCAGCGTGCTAATCAAGCTTTCCATTTGAGTCACCAACACAGACCTCAAAACTGAAACACATTTTATTCATGCTTTGAAGTTGTTTCAAACAATTCTTATTTCAAGTGAAGCAGTCAAAAACAACCAACCAAGAAACATCTATAAAGCCAGATATTTCCATGGTTCAGGTAACTCAAATAATGCAAATTAAACACCTTGTAAAAGAAAAGGAATAAATAATTTTCTAACTTTTATCATTGTCTTCTTGGCTTAAGTTCACATTTAAAAATCTAGGAAAAAAATTCTACCATTCCTGTCTATGTGGTCAAAAGACCATTTGTCTTAAGAGAGTAAGTGCAATAGGACACACTGGAAGTGGTCTGGAGCTCTTTAGGTCATCTTAACCATTAGCAGTGTGAATTTGTTTTCTTTTGTAATTAAGAGGTTTTTCAGATTCTATAAGATGTTTCTTTTAGAATAACAAGATACAGTGCAGTAGACTGTCTACTTGATTGATTTTATATGCAATTAAAGGTTTAATCATGTTGGGATTTCCAAAGATCAGCTGAGATGACTTTGTTCACATGTAGAGAATACTCAAGCATTCAGCTTTTCAGTTCCTAAATTAATATAAATTGATAAAGTTTGCAAAGTTGAAAGGAGCTATGGATGAAACAAATGTAGGTGCTTCTTTAAAAAATATCAACTCTGGGAAACCAGCATGGGATCGACCCAGAGCCCATGGGTGTCAATTAGGAGTCCTGGGCAATCTATGGGACCTCTGGTAGTGGATATCCCTAGTATACAAATGGATTTTGGGAGCCCATTGCACATGGATGAATACTTTCTCAGCCTAGACACATGGGAGAGGGACTAGGCCCTGCTCCAAATGATATGACAGACTTTGAAGACTCCCTATGGAAGGCCTCACCCTCCCTGGGGACAAGGATTGATGGGGGGCAGGGGAGAAGGGGAGGGAAAGGGAACTGGGATTGACATATAAAACAAACTTGTTTCTAATTTAAACAAGAAAGGACAAACGTCAACTACTGACTCATAACATCAATGGTATTTTAGATAACCTTGAGCTTCATGTGTTTCATTTTTTAAAATCTTGGTTAAAATAAAGATAGATGAAATCTTAATCAGCTTTTTTTAAGTTGGCCTCTTTATCTGTAATTATGTTTTATGCTTTTATTTTCAAGTTAACTTATGAAACATTTTGTTTTGAAACAATATTTACAGAAAAGTTGTAAAGATGGTGCAGAGAATCTCACATATTCATCATTTATTCTTTTTTCACTATTTTATTTAATCATGCTAAAGGCCTCAAATAAGAAACTAATGTAGGTGTGTAACCTAACTTCATTAACTTAAGTTTTTGATTTCAGGTTTACTCCTCTACACCAGGATGCAAGCTTGGACTCAAGAGTCTACTTAGGTGTAGCTCCTTCATCTCCTGTGATGTGTGAAACCATTTCTGATTATCTGCTTCAGGATTTTGTAGAAAGCTGCTGGTGTGACTAGGGGTTGGGAGAGTATCACAAAGTCGCTGCCATTCTCAACATGTCTTACCAGAAGAACACACTTTCAAATATTTGCTACTAATGTTGAAGAGATAAATTTCAACAAATTAAATTTTAGAGACTTGATTAGATTTATTGGGCATTCATTAACTTGGCAGCATGCAGTCTAAAAAATAGCAAGATCCCAACCACCTATATAGCAGCTCAATTTTTCAGGCAGGAGAAGGCAGACAAAAAGATCAACAGATACATTCCACTGTGGGAGTGTGTGTGTGTGTGTGTGTGTGTGTGTGTGTGTGTGTGTGTGTGTGTGAAAGAGAGAGAGAGAGAGAGAGAGAGAGAGAGAGAACATAAAAGAAGGAGCCATTATTGGTTTGAAGAGAAAACGGAACCTAAAGAAATGTCTAGAGACCTACAAGACTGACTCCAATTAACAATGTGAGCAACAGTGGAAAGGCTACCATAAATGCCCTTCCCGGATAGTGAGATCAACAACTAACTTATCCACCATCATGGAGCCCTCATCTAGTACCTGTTGGAAACAGAAGCAAACACCCACAACTAAACACTGAGCTGAACTGGAATCCAGATGCAGAGAAGGAGGACAAGACCAGAATTCAGAAACACAGCTGACCTGAATAAGGAGGAGCTAATGCCCCCCCCCCCCAGACTGATAGCTTGGAATCCAGCATGGGAGTGACTCAGACCCCTTGAACATGGGTCTTAGCTGGAAAGTCTGAGCAGTCTAAGGGACCTCAGACAGTGGAACCAGGATGTATTCCTGGTGCACAAAAGGACCTTGTGGGCATATCCCCCATGGAGGGATATTCCCTTAACCTAGACACAGGAGAGAAGTCCTAGTCCCTACTTCAAATGACTTGGCAGATTTAGATAACTCCTCCTGGAGGACATCAGACTACATGTGGAGTGGGGGGGTAACAGGGGAGGGTGGTCGGAGTGCATGTGAGGGGGGAGAAAGGGTAATAGGGAGGGAGGGAAAAAAGAGGGAAGGAGGAGGGGAGGGAGAGGGAACTGGGATGGATATGTAAAATAAAAAATAAAAAAAGGAATCAGGACAAATACTTGAAAAATAAATAAATATTAAATCTTCAGAGGGGAAAAAAGAAGGACAAAACAACTCAGGTTTCTGCTGGAGATGTGGAATCTTAGTTTGACTTCGTTTTAGTCTTCTGTTGTAATTTTTCCTTCAACACAGTTTATATTGTCATCTACATAAGATAGCTGAGTACTACTGTGTCTCTGGATTCCTCCACTGTAAAGTTACATCCCTATGGCTTTATTTTCTTTGGAAGTCAATATACACAACCTGTCTTCAAGACATGGTAAGGTTTGACAACTGTTGGTTCATTGTAGCAGAACCAGATATAAGAATGTGAATTTCTTAGGGAAAAGTTGTAAATGAAATTAAGTGAAACTGTGGGTCTTGACTTTTGAGTCACATTATTATGTTGCGATTGGACATTCAGAGAAGGGATGAAGAACTTTCATCTTCTTGTTCATCATTTAAAATGACAGTGATGGGAAGTGGTGTACATCAACAATAAAGTGGCCTCTCTGAGGCACTGAGCTAGGAAGTGAATGACTGTGCCTATCATCGTGCGTGCCTGGTCCAGACCTGTAGTGCATTCCATGGTCTGTTTACAATAATCCTGGAAGACAGAAAATGCTTTACCTAATGCATGCAAGCTCTGGCCTGGATCCAAGAACTATAGTTCCCCACTGTTATCTACTGTGTATTTAATATATGCTAGAACTCGTCAAATAGTTTTAATGCTATATGGTATTTATATAGTAGCTTTGTTAAATAGTTGTTAGGGTCTAAATTTTATAGGGAAACAGAAGCTTAAGAGGTGTGGTTACATAACCATACTAGTAAGAGTCTCATCTTGGATTGTAATAAAATTTCTTTGTACCAAAAGTATGTGATTTATACATATGTACAAAATATATAATTTAAGAATTGTTCATAATAGAATGTCTGACAGTGCAAATCATCCTCGAATAATTAAGACTCATAGCCACATCATTTGGATACAGAAGTCTGGGGGTCATGATATTCCCAAGCCCAAGCACATCCTGATATTATTATAGAGCCAAAGTTCCCTAAGCAGATAATGAATCATTACAAGGAGAAGTAGGCAGTGAAGTTGTTGCTGCAAGCAATCTTATTTCAATTTCCTCAGAGTACCCACTTGCGGCTAATTTTGTAAAAGTTGAGAGTCAACATTTCTGAAGAGTTTAATCATGAAGGCAAGGGGGGGGGGGATCAAATGAAAAAAGTTTGTCTTGAATACTGTTTGAAAGAAGTTATTGTTTTAGTCATTCAGTTCTTATTTCTCAAAGATACTCAAAATGCTATTAAAAGTCATTTGAGTATGGAAAATCCATAAATCCCTGTGTGTAACTATAAAATTATTTTCTTGTGAGTTGAACAAAAGCTATTTGAACACATGCCCAAATATTCAGGTGAAAAGTCCATTCCCCATGTGCATTTGGATGGCCTTCTCTAGCTTGAATATAGGCCAGAAAATTTCGATTCTTCTCTATTTCCTTGACATTTTGGAAATGGTTTTATACAGTTTGACATTATTCAGTCATGGGACCACAGTGAACTTGCCTTCTGCCTATACTTTGATGTTTTTCCCATAGTAGTTACCCCATCTGTCATCTGTCTATCTGTCTCTTCTCTTACTTGACTTGCCACGTATGTTACAGTTTTTCTTAATCAAATATTTTCTATCATTACTCAAGTCCTTTTGTCAAATAGAAAAGATCTAGTTTTTAGGACATTGTTATAAGTCATTGTACTCATCAAATTCCTCTGAAAATTGCATTTTGACATTGAACCTGAATTAATACTGCATTCTCGTGCACAATAATATTTGAGATAAGAATGTTAAAATGTTCAAAAATTATTCTTTTGAAGTTCATATTTTAAAATTACTAGTTTTACAATGAAAAAGAACAGGTCAGTCATTTAGTAGTATTTATTGGGCACTAAGTATGAGTCAGTAGTAGACACTAGGAATATCAGTGATTAAAAATCAAGATTTCTCATCTCATGGAGTATCCATATTCTAGAGGGAGGATCTGACAATAGCACACATATAAACACAAATACACACGCAGGTCAAATCCAGTGAATGGAAATAATTAAATGGTATATGTAAATAGTGATACATTCTGCTCATGTATAATGGCAATGATGTAAACATGAACATTTTACATGAAGCGATGTGAGAAAAAAGTGAAGAGAACCCACTTTCTTTTACAGACATTTAAAAATGCTGAGGGGAAAGTAGAAAGTTAATTTATGATATGCTCCATTGATGATTATATTTCTTATACTTAATGATCCAAGATGACAGGCTCTATAAAACTACCCTACACATGTTATTTCCTTTCATTTTCCTAATACCCGTGACATGTAGTAATTTCAGAATCCCGGCATTTGTAGGATGATGTCTAGAAAACTTAAGGTTGAATAATGAATGATACTGAATTAGGGCAGGAGTTGTTACGACAGCACTGTCAGCTAAGGACTCGGGGACAAGTGACCAACTTTCTAATCTCTCTCCTGACTGGTACAAAAGTCATAATAATAATATCAACATCACAATTTTGTTGATGAGCAGTATTATTTGGCACTTTGACACCATTCTACTTAAGTGAAGGACTGGAAATATCCATGGGCATAATCCAGAAGGCATTTAGAGCAAGAATCAGACATATAGTCCACTTGGTGATTACAGCGTAGAGTTCAAAGCTATTCCTAAGAGTTGAGATAGAATGCAGACAGTTAAGCTGGTAGTTCTTTGATAAGCATTAATATTGTGTGACATTACCAAGAAACATTGCAAAGTGCTGTTTCATTGATGATACTTTCCATGCTTCCCAGCTACCTTGGGACACTCAGGTCCATCCTTCAATTTTATGTGTAGATGACACCCAGCTCTGTTTAAGGAAGTAGAAATAAAAAAGTATTGGATTCACAAGACTTGCTATTAAATCCTTGTTCTTACATACATAAATCTGATGGATTTACTGTCTTGATTAAAATCGCTTCAGCCTTCTTATCTATATGAATGAAATGATAATATCTATCTAATAGTATTGTAACGAATATAGAATGTTAAACGATACATAAGTGTCCTTTACAAGCAAAAGAAAATATAGAACATTTGCAATAGTTTTACAGGAAGCTGATTGCACTGAAGTCAACAGCAATGAATAAAATTTTGTAAAATTTGTTAGTCTTTGAGCAAACTAGGACATATCCTATCTCATATCTCTTAGTATTGTTCCTTTCAAGACCTATCCACTTTGCAGGCCTGATTTGTTCTATGTTAACTCAGGTGAGTTCAGTTGTATTATAAAACCCAGATAGTGTTTAAACAGATTTGCTCATATAACTAAAGGCCAAAACCAGGTAAAGATTGAACCACTGAGTTATTAAATGCAACCTGGAACTTAATCTCTTCCCATCTTGTTGCTTTGCATTCCTAAATAGCTCCCAGGCATCTGTATGTTGCTATTCATGTCCAGTATGAAAAGAAACTGTTTTAGTATTCTAGCTAAAAAACCCCACCTTTCAGATTTTGTCACTTGTTAACCACTGGGTCAATCATATGTCCAAAGGAGGAGAGACTTGAATACAAGTAGCTGATCTATGGTCATATGATCCATTCCTGGACCTGTAATGGGAGCCGTTGTAAATTTAAATTAAAAACGTTAAGTGTGTCCAACTCTGTGGGAAGCAGGTGGAGTCCTTAGTGAATATGTGTTTGATGATATGAGCATGGTCATGTTAAGGATATCAATGCCGTAGAGCCATGCGAATAGTAATGTTTCTCCTGGTCAGAGTATGGATGTTAACAGGGTACAGAGAGTATCAAGCTCAGTGTCCTCCATCCAGATGACTGCATCCTGAGAGGGCTGCCCTACAAAGACTCCTACTGAGAGCTGGCTTCCCACTTCAGCTGTGTCTAATAAACTTGCCCCCTTGCTCAGCTGTATATAATAAACTTGGTGAGCTTCCGGGCTGCTGGTGTATTGCCGTCAGAGCACATTGCCCACCTGACCCCAGCCTTTCTGTATCTGTGTCTGTTGCTTCATTTCTTGTTGCTGCATGCTGGTCAATTTCAGAACTGTTCAGGTCATGACTCAACCAGCAGCCCACAGGCCACATGTGGTAGAGGACAACCTTGAGTGCAGCCCGACACAAAATCATAAACTTATTTAAAACAATATAAGGAGTGTGTGTTTGTGTGTGTGTGTGTGTGTGTGTGTGTGTGTGTGTGTGTGTGTGTGTGAGAGAGAGAGAGAGAGAGAGAGAGAGAGAGAGAGAGACTTTTTTGTTTTTAACTTAACTGTGTGTTCTCCTAAGGAAAAATCTGTAGAAAACAATGTTGTCTGGCAATGTCACAAGACCCGCCACTCTTGGGTGATAGAGAAGGACGGATGCAATGAAAAGCCCCAAAGGTGTTCTGTGCATCAGCTAAACTGACTTGGTGGGCTGTAGTGAGATATCTACCCTGCCCTCACCTGTAGCATTGACCACACCCATTGGGGGCGTGGGTACAGGTGTGGGCATGACCTGGGAGGACTAGGTCTGGGGTCAGGGACTCCAGCTCATGCTCCTACTTCCTGGTCAGAGACAGATAGCATCTGGAGGCATCCTTTGGACCAGAACCTGTGGCAGTCATATGTTCCTGGTGTAAGTGATTTCTCCCCAAATAAACATTCATTAGCCTATCGTTTCCCAGATTCTTATTCACCATGCATTAGTGGGCATGAGCCTCTATAATAGAGTCCCTGGGATTAGTGCTTTTGGAGACATGTGAGAGAGGTCTTACTACATATTATAGTTCTATTGTATGTTCATGGTGCAACAGAATACATCATTACCAAGCTCAATTCTCAGTGTCAGGCTTTGGTTTGGAGCCCACCTCTCTGACTTACCTGCTCTGTGAACTACTTCATTTTTTCCTAACTGAAAGGGGGAATGTAAAAGCGATTACACAGGCAATTGTGTTTGGGGGGGGGGGAAGCAAGAATTCAAGTTACTCCTGAGCACACAGAAATACAGTAAATTTTCATCATTACCAGAATTGTTTTCATATTTTTGTGGAAATTACATGAGTGTACTCAGCTTAGAAAATTTAAATGACACACATGAAAATGTTAATATAGTATTAAGTGTGTGAATATTCCTTTCTTATGTCATCAATTTATCTTGAAGAGACAAATCATTTTAGAGGAAAGGCCTCGTTCTATCTGCCATTCTTTAGAAGTATAGAGAGCCATTATTTCCCGGCGACCTAAGTTACTCATATTAGGGTGGCCCTTTGAAGAAAGTGGTGGCACTTAGAACTCAGCACTTAACAGTTGATCTAGAATAGGCATAAACTAGAACTTTTCCACTTAAGTTTGGTAATGATATATTGAACATTTTTACATAAAATAAAAAAAGCTAGGAGTAAAATTACTCAAGGCACTAATAGAGACAAATATTCTAAAAAGAACAAATGTTTGCCTTTCTCACTCCTCTGTGCTGCCATTGAAAACCATCCCAGCCTGAAACAGTTTTGATTTATTATTTTATTCTACTTAAAATATTGTTACAGTGATTCATATATCCATACAAATATTACAACACATGTATCTCGCTCTTAGCTTGAGTTTATCTGTAAGGAGAAATTGAACCAACTAAAACACTGTTAAGCTTATACTTAGGTATGTCTACATTCTTAAAATAATAAAGATGATTAATTTAAACTTTTATCCTATTGCTGAGCAAGTGACATGCTAGTCTGACTATGTATCAGCAATAGTTCATGGTGATCTTGTCTCTTAACATTGGAATTATTTGCTTTCTTATGTAATTTTTCTCTATGTTAACAGAATTTATGCAACAGACACCAAAAGCCTTTGTAAAAGCTTTAAAAATAATAAAACATTATTGACCCCATAGAGCTATGAGAGTGATGTAGCTGCCATCTGCATTCCATACAATGCTGGATGCACTGATTGTGGTGTCTTACACGGAACATCGTGACAAATTCTAGCATAACTTACTAATGATTAAAAATATTACAAGGATGCCTGTACAAGATTCAAAGTACTTTTGGAGGAAGCAAAAGAAAAAGGAAATTGGGGGTAGATGGTCTTTGGCATGGCTAATGTAAAATGTAGGCCATGCAAGGGTATATAAATAAATTCCCTAGCTCTGAACATCAAAAAGAATAAAATAAGCAAACAGGAAAACACAACAAGATCATCCTGTTTAAAACCCTGTAAGCTATAAACAAGGTCAGAGGTCATGAAAACCATATTGTTTTTCATTAAATTCAGTAGCTGCAACTGCAGTTTAAATCAGTAATTGCAACTGCTCATCTATCAGGCCACAGCGAGGTAGGAATTCTGTTCCTTCAGGCACTGGCTCTCTCATGGCAGCTAAAGGGAAATTTATTTAGATACCTATCCATCTATAGAACTCAGGATTCAAAGGTTGAAGTGAAATTCTGTTTGCTCAGAGGAGCTAGATAGCAAGTAGCTAACCTCCTCTCCTAGCTCGAGTCTCCCCTAAAACCGGGTGTCCTTCTGCTCAGCCCCCACTTAAGAACCTTAGCTGCACATAGTTCCTCCCTACCACGCTTATGTGACTGGGTTGGTGTTCCAGTCCCTCCACTGGATCTCTTGCTTGATTATAGGAGATGGCCAGTTCAGGTTCAGTTCAGTGCTAAGAGTCTATCTATGGTTACCTTCATAGATTCCTGGGAATTTCTATTGCATTATCTTTCTAACTTGTCCCTGTACTAGTCAGTGTTCTATAGAGTCATAGAACTCATAGAATAAATCTCTCTCTAGTTGTGAATGGAAAGTCCAAGAATCTAGTAGCAGCTCATTCCCGCAAGGCTGGATGTCTCAGCTGCAATGGATGTGATGACAAGGTGAGGGAAAGCAGAAGAATGAACCCTTCCTCTTGCTGCTTATATATAGGCTTCCAGCAGAAGGTGTGGCCCAGATTAAAAATGTGCCTTCTAGCCTCAAGGTCTGTATTCCAGCCTTAAGACAAAGGCATGCTGATTTCTTTACTCAAGACCAGGATCACAAGAATGCCCTCCATTTCTGGATTATAGTTCATTCCAGATATAGTCAAGCTGACCATCAAGAGTAGCCATCACCCTTCCCCCTGTTCCAGTTGTCTCTCTTGGTACTTTCTCCATCCCCCATCTCCACACCTTGTCCCTCCCGTTCTTGTCCCATCCCCACCACCTCTTCTACTCAAGATGCCTATTCTAGTTCCTAGGTACCTGGAACCCCAGAGAACATACAGGTATTTTTAATTAACATCTTTTCGGGGACTCCGATTCTGCCACATGATGACAAGCATCAATTTTTCCTCATGTTCTCTTAAATCCTGGGGCTTCTGCTGCAAATAATGCTGTGTCTTGACAAATGGCCTGATATGGTTTTTCTACAGTACCAATCCTCCGTTGCTCTCTGTGACTTCTTTATGTACCACCAGGATGACTCTTCTACCATCAAGTTTGTCTGCCAACATGAGATGCAGCCTTGGTTCCCTCTGAACGCAGCTTGAAATACTCCCAGCTTAACAACCACTAGAATTCTATCACTAGGGGATACCCATACCCTCCACAAACACCTGCACTAGAGCACATGCACACATCTACATGTAATTAAAAATAATAAAAATAAATCATATATTAAGAAGAAATGTGAAGACATATGTGCCTGTGTCTACTGAATTTCAGATGACAAGGCATCCTATGATAGCTTCATAGATTAAAGGAGAGGATTTAGGCTGAGGACAAAGGAGATGTTTGTGGGAGGAAGTCCCTTGCTTTGTAGCATGATAGTTATAAATGGAGAGTGGTGAAGTCCTATTGCTCATGTCATTTCAATTCAGAGTCCCGCTGAGTCACATTCACGATGTGAGATACCTTTCCTTGGGAGTTATCTTGTTTCTTATAGTTTGGGGAACAACCTGAAGAAACCTCAAGGGTAAAAGAAATACATTTGTTTATTCTCATCTGACTTCTGTGATAGGATGTTACTTTCTTCTCTGCTTGAATCCCTGGGAATTAACCTTGAACCTTATGGAGATGACAGGGAACAAACTCAAATCCATCAGGCAAAATCTGGAGTCAATTCTTGCCTATAGTGATATTTAGTACTACTTACTTTGGCTGAGAAGCCAAGAAATTATGTACCAAGTTTGGTAGGAACATGGAGTGCTCCCTGAGTGACTTGTTTCAAGCGCCTGACATTGTTTCGATTGTGCAATATCCAATAATATGTATTTAGCCTAGAAGAAATATTACTGGATTAGATAAACATAGTTAATTTACATGTGGATTTTCACTGCATTTTGAATTACAAGCAGTGATTAAACGCTACACACTTTTTCCTGTCGCTCAGTCCTCTCCTCAAATTCCTGAGCAGACTCCTACAGAGTCTCCCTGTTGGCACTTGAAGGATTACATCCTGACTTTGCCTATGGAGACTCATAGAGTTCAGAACATTTTTGCAGCTGGGGTGAACCTATAGTTTGCTGCAGAGAGCCAGCATGAAGCAATTGATCACACATCCAAAAATAAGAATCCTAACAGAAAGGGGTGGTAACAGCTGGAAAAAGCCTGCTGGCTTCAAATAAAGTGTGTGGAGACAATCACTCAGCTGAGATGGGATGTCTTTGAAAATAAATTCTTTGTGTTTGGGCCTATTTTTTTCCTTTGCTTTCTATTAAACAGATGCACTTTGTTTTGCTGAGAAAATGGAATGTTATTTCCAGAGGGCTGCTATCCTGCTGCGTGTTTCCTAGGTAAAATTATTTTATGGAATAACATAGCATCTTGCTTCAGATGCTGCATCTGGGAGTTTTTAGTTTAAAAAAATCAAAATTCTGTGTCTGAAGAAAAGAGAATAATTCAGTTTTTAATTAATAACTTAATTTGTACTTCTTACTAGTGAATATAATAATGCATTTATGGTATCTATTGTGATGTTTTGAAATATGTACAGATCATTGAAAGAATAAGTGGGGTTAATTAACATTGTATGGCTAGATGTGCCTTTTACATGGTGGGAATATCTAAATATATCATAGTACATTTCGAGAGCCTAATACCATTATCATGTTCTACAATAAGACACTTGATTGTCATCATCATGTTCTATGATAGACCACTTGACTATCATTATCATCTTCAATGACAAGACACTTGAATTTATTTCTCAGGTCTAATTGAAATGTTGTACCATTTGATCATTATCTCTTCAGACTTCCTATTCCACCATAGACCCTCACCATCCCCATTCTCCTCTGTGAGGTGAATCATCTTATATTCTAATATTACATACGTATTGTGTAGTGTTAATGCCTTTAAGATTGCCTTACTTTATGTAACCACTTCTTCTAGGTTTATTGATGTTGTTTCAAAAGATAAAAACAATCTCTTCCTCTTCTTCCTCCATCTTCCTTCTTTATCTAATTTTGTTGTTTTGAGACAAAGGCTCTTGTAGCCCAGGTTGGTCTTGACCTCACTGTGTAGCTGAGGATGACCTCAAACCCCTGATTCTCCTGTACCTTCTTCCAAAGTCTGGTATGAACTCCTGAGTCCAATTTACTTTTTAATAAGATTATCTTTTGTGCACACACACACACACACACACACACACACACACACACACACACATATACACATTTTCTTTAGCCATTAATCATTGATAGACATGTAGACTGATTCCATACTGAAGCTATTATCATTTGTGAATAACCCTTCAATGAATCTAGGAATGCACAACTCTTTTTAACATGCTGATTTTTGCTTTGGTTGCATAATGACATTAATATATCATATGGCAATTACATTTAAGTTTTAAAAAAATATATTTTAGGTATATGGGTGTTTGCCTTCATCTCTCTCTCTCTCCCCCCTCCCTCCCTCCCTCTCTCTCTCTCTCTCTCTGTGTATGGGTTGTCTTTTTTGTTGCTGTTTTGTTGGTATGGGAAATTTAACACAGGATCTCAGGCATGCTAGTTAACCACTTTACCACTGAGTTGTGCCTCCCAGCCATTCCTTTGATCCCACTGAGGTGAGACGGAACCTCGTTTTAAATTTAATTTTGATTTTCCCAGTAATTAATGATGCCTGGAAGTTTTTCATACCTGCTGGCTGTTTGGATGCTTTCTTTTAAAAATTGTCTTTTCAATTCTGTTATAAGTTGCTGAGCCCAGTTATTTGTTTTATTTTTTATTGAGTTGTGTTCTTCATGAATATTGTATACTAACTCTTCCATGTATAAGATGTGTGGTTTGTGAATACTTTTTCCAGCCCTACAGTTGACCTTTCAGTTCACGGATTGTTTTCCTAGCTGTGCAGAAGGTTTTCAAAATTGATCATCTTTATCTATTTTCCCTCCTGTGGATGCATTTTCAAGATTATAAATATTTTTTAAATATCACTTCCCAGGACAATGTCATAGAACTTCACCCACACTTTCTATAGTAATTTCAAAATTTTAGGTCTTATAAGTCCATAGTCCACTTTGAATTTAATGTTTTATATTGTATAAAGTAGAGGTTGAGTATCATTCTTCTCTAGGTGAGCATTAATAAACCCAGTAAAATACATTAAATATAATGTTATTAGTGTTTATAGTTACTATCAAAGAACTCTCTGAGAAGAATTCAAGGAAAGGATGCCATTTATGAGGGATACAAAATAATAAAATACGACAACATTTAACACCTGTATAATGAAGAAATGAAACTTTGATGAAAAATCTTGTCTTTGAAGATACAGTGAATGACAGGGTGTCCCATGCCCTTGGTCTGGAAACATATTTTCAGAGTGTACTTACTATCAAAAATTGACTTTGGGCAGCCTCTATTCAAATTTATATTATATCTATCATAATAGAAAAAATATATAGATATATAGTCAAAGCAACCCTAAGCAAAAACAATGCCAGAAACACCATACTATGTGGTTTCAAAATAAAGTATAAAAAGACAGAAATCAAAACAGCATGGTGCTGGTAATTTTCAAAGACTTGTAAGCCAGGGAGCCAGAAATAGAGAACACAAAAATAAATCCACAGACCTATGTATACTTTATTTATTTGTTTGGTTGGTTTTGGTTTTTAGGACAGCTTAGCTGTCCTAAAGCTAGTTCTTGTAGATCAGCTGGTCTTGAACTTATAGAGGTCTACCTGCCTCTGCCTCCTGGGTGCTGGCATTAAAGATGTGCGTCCCCACCACTCAGCTTGTTCTGTTTATTTTTATCTAAGAGTACATAAACATATTCTTCTTAATAATTATTAAACAATGCATTTTTAGAAAAAAATCTATTGATTAAAATAGTCTTACTAAGCCTCTTTCAAGTATCCTCCAATTTTGAGGTTTAAATTTAATTTTTATAAAGTAATATTTATTGATAGAACTGCTCGAGAAATAGCTCTGAACTACTACTTTGAGTTCTACATTCTTCATCTGTGGGATACTAGGAACCATCATGGGAAAATGCAATTCCTCTTCTCAGAAACTGAGTAGCATATTTGGTGACTTGAAAGCCCAAACCTTTAGCTTCTGGAAGATTGATTAGTCTGCTGCATTGAAAGACATTTCAGTCTTCCAAAGGGTTCACTTTGTTATTTGTATTTTCCTATTGAACTGAAATTTGAACTCTCTCTACAGTAATTTCTCTCATGTACACAAGAATATAATGACCTTTCCTTTTCAGGGTTTGCAAAGGATCTAACAGTTTCTTCTGGTATTTTATTTACATTTTATTTCATGTTAGTGTGTGTGTAGTGTATAGAGGCCAGAAACAACTTACAGCACTCAATTCTATCCTTCTACTCTATTGTTCTCAGTGTTCAAGCTCAGGCTTCCAGGTTTAGCAAGAAGCATCTTCAACCCCTAAGCCATCTTACCAGCCTTGTTTTTTTTTCTTTTTGTTTTTATATAACTTTTAACTCTTAGAATGCATTTTGGTGTATGGTATAAATAGATGATATAAAATGATGTTTCCCTTGTGAGCCAATTATTTCAGAGGTCATAATGGATAACTCTTCTTTGTTGATTTTTGTTTTATATAATTATGTGTAATATTATTAAAGATGATATGATATAGAATGTGTTAATGTATGATAAATAATTGTCTTAATATATGTCATTCATTATTGATGAATATGATCCTATATCAGTACCATCTGTAATTGATGTGACTTTATAGGATGCATTAATGTGAAACAAAACTAATTCCCATCTTATGTCTCCATGGGTATATGTGTGTAATGTTTTAGCAGGTGTATGCAGAACAAATACATATAACTGGAAAGGGTCATAAGTCACCATCCTTACATTGACCTTGCTACCTAGTCTCTGGGTAGTGTCATCCTACCATCCCTGCTGTCTCCCATTTCTTTAAGTTGGTGGTGGTTGTCACCCTTCCTAATGCTGTGACCCATTAATACAGTTCCTTATGATGTGATGATCCCCACCATAAAATTATTGTGTCAATGTTTCATAACTATAATTTTGCTACTGTAATGAATTGTAAATATGTAATATGCTGTTCCAACGGGGTCATGGTGCACAGGTTGAGAACCACTGCTTAAGAGCTCTCAGATAATTTTATGTCTAGGTAATCTATCACTTTAAATTTTACTTTTTTCTATTTCTTACATTTTATCTTATTCTTTTACTTCTTAAATTATTTTTCTGAAGCTTCTGTAAGGCAAAGTACACAGTCAACAAGACAAAACAGCAGCCCACAGAATGGGAAAAGATATTTGCCAACCCCACATCTGACAGAGGGCTGATCTCCAAAACTTACAATGAACTCACTCATGAAGCTAGTCACCAAAACACCAAATAATCCAATAAAAAGTGGAGTACAGAACTAAATAGAGAATTCTCAATAGAGGAATCCAAAATGGCTGAAAGACACTTTAAAAAGTGTTCAACATCCTTGGGAATCAGGGAAATACAAATTAAAACAATTTTGTGATACCATCTTACTCCTGCCAGAATGGCTAAAATCAAAAACACCAATGACAGCTTGTGCTGGAGAGGATGTGGAGAGAGGGGAACACTCCTCCATTGCTGGTAGGAGTGCAAACTTTTACAGCAACTTTGGATATCATTATGTCAATTCCTCAGGAAAATGGGGATCAGTCTACCTGAAGATCCAGTAATTCCACTCCTCAGCATATACCCAAAAGATGCACATTCACACAAGGACATCTGTTCAACTATGTTCATGGCAGCATTATTTGTAATAGCCAGAACCTGGAAGCAACCTAGATGCCCTTCAACTGAAGAATGGATGGAGAAAATGTGTACATTTACACAACGGAGTACTACTCAGTGGACACAAAAACAAAACAAAACAAAACAACCAAAAAATGGAATCTTGAAATTTCCAGGCAAATGGACAAATGGATGGAACTAGAAAAAACCATCCTGAGTGAGGTAACCCAATCACAAAAAGACAAGCATGGAATGTACTCACTCATATATGGATTTTAGAAATAAAGCAAAGGATCACCAGCCTACAATCCACACTGCCAGAGAAGCTAGGAAACAAGGAGGACCCTACAAGAGACATACATGATCTCCCAGAGAAAGTGAAAGGGACAAGATCTCCCAAGCAAATTGGGAGCATGGGGGAAGGGGATATGGAGTTATGAGGAAGAGGAGGGGACAGGTGGGCATGAAGGAGCAGGAAGATTGAGTCAGAGAAAGAATAGAGGCGAGCAAGAAAAGAGATACCATAATAGAGGGAGCCATTATAGGACTGAAGAGAAATCTGGCACTAGGGAAATGTCCAGAGGTCTACAAGGATGAACCCAACTAACAATCTAAGCAATACTGGAGAAGCTACCTTAAATGCCCTTCTCCGATAATGAAATTGATGACTACCTTATATGCCATCCTTGAGCCTTCATCTAGTAGCTGATGGAAACAGAAGCAGACACCCACAACTAAATCCTGAGCCAAACTCCTGGAATCCAGTTGCAGAGAGGGAGGAGTGATGAGCAAAGGGGTCAAGACCAGGCTGGAGAAACAGCTGACCTGAACAAGGGGGAGCTAATGGACTCCAGTCTGATAACTGAGAAACCAGCTTAGGACCGACCCAGACTCCCTGAATGTGGGTGTTAGTTAGGAGAACTGGGCAGACTATGGAGCCTGTAGTAGTGGATCCGTATTTATTAGAAGTATATGAGTAGACTTTTGGAGTCCATTCCACATGGAGGGTTACTCTCTCAGCCTAGACACATGGGGGACAGCCTAGGCCCTGCTCTAAATGATTTGACAGACTTTGAAGACTCCCCATGCAAGGCATCACCCTCCCTGGGGAACAGAAAAAGGATGGGATGGGGGTTGGTTGGGGGGGCAGGGGAGGACAGTAGGGTGCAGGAACTAGGATTACATGTAAAACAAACTTGTTTCAAATTTAAATAAAAAAATTATAAAAAATATTTTTCCCGAATCACATCAGAGGTATTTCGTGAGTTCACTTTGAGCCTTCAAAAGTTACACTGTTTTGTGTTTTCTGAGATTTACAGTTCAATCCTTACCCCTGTAACAGCTCTGCTCTGCTTATCCTCATAGCCTGGATATGTAGAGAATGGTGGGCAGTAGCGAATATGGAAAAGGTGTGACAACCTGAGATCTACTGACATTTTACTGGGTTTATGTTTGGGCTTTAAATGCTCCTGTGTTTTCTGGCCCTGGTGCTGTGGTCTCCCCATGCTTGGGGTTGTCTTGCACCCTACAGAGTAGAGCACAGGGCTGGATCATCCCTGGGATGCTTTTGACTGTTTCTCCTACAAACTTCACAGATAGCAAGCAAATCTGTGAGCAAATCTGTGTTTCTTTATGCTTTCTCCATGGCCCCCGGTATTTTCAGAAGTGATATACAGTACCTATCTGAATCTGTTTTCTGCCCAGGAAGTCCAAAAGGTAAGTGTGGAACCAAGTTTGTAGGTATTTTCTGTAATTCAGACCAAATGCAATGCATGTATAGTGTACAACAGGGAATTTTTTTAATATTTTAAAAGATTTTATTTCTCATTTTGAATTATGTGTGTTTGTGTGGTGTGTGTGAGTGTGGTACCCACGGAGGCCAGAGAGGATGTCAGACCACCTGGAGCTGGAATTATAATATGTGAGACACCTGAGATGCTAGAGACCAAAGCAAGGCCCTCAGCATGAACAGTAAGTGCAGTTAACCCCTGAGTTGTCTCTTTAGCATTTAGTGACTATTTATAATATGGAATACTAAGAACAAATTAAGAAAATAGAAATATCCATATCTGCATATAACCTTTTGTGATGTCAAAGGTGAACAATTGTAAAAAAGCTAAGCCAGCTTAAAAAATGACAAAATTTAAATAATTATAATTGTACATATGTATGGGGTAATGCTTATA
The DNA here is from genome assembly GCF_943737965.1 of Phodopus roborovskii. Classification (NCBI taxonomy): domain Eukaryota; kingdom Metazoa; phylum Chordata; class Mammalia; order Rodentia; family Cricetidae; genus Phodopus; species Phodopus roborovskii. The sequence continues at coordinate 14,662,727 of NW_026125397.1, forward strand.
AAGGATTCCTGGATGGAATGTGAAATAATTGAGTCAAACTAATTAATGCATCTATAACCTAATATACCATTTGTTTGTAGTAGGACTATTTGAAATTATTTATAGGAATTTTTGAAGTGTAAGGCTAATTTTAATTAATTTATACACAATAGTTACACATACTTCTACTTTTGAGGTTGGAGCTATTACAAAAAAATAGTGCTTATCGTTTTAAAAATACTAGTAACTCAGCTTAAAGTGGTTCTCAGTAGCCAAAACACAGAACCAAACCAACTGTCATCAACGAGTGGATGGTTACTGAAAAACTATTCCTTCCCTGTATACATTAATAAGCAGAAGAATGTCACTTAGCCACAAAGCGAATGAGATCATGTCTCTTGTAATGATGTGGAGGCCGTTCATTATTCTACATGCACAAAAGGAGGGAAATGTGAAGTGTCATTTATATGTGGAGGCAAGAAAAGTGGTGTTACCTAAAAAGATAGTAAAATATTGGTTGGCAGAGGGTGGGATTGGGCTCAGGAAGAGAAAATGGTTGGTAGGTCCGAGAAGCATGCCTGGAGAAGGGGGTAACTTCTAATCCTTCATAAGACAGCTAGGGTTAGCAGCAACTAGTTATACCTCTCAAAATCTCTAGGAAAGAGAGGGTCTAGAGTACTGTATGAGCTAAGAACTGATAACGTTTGACATGAGAGAGATGCACAGTACAAATGTACTTAAATATCTTATTGCAGTCCAAAATATAGATCATCAAGTGGCAATTAAAGAATAAGTTTTATTATGAATTATTATTAACAATTATTAATTGAATTATTGAAGAATAAATTCCAATTTAAAGGAAAAGTTGTTTCCCCCATCAATGCACAAGAACAAAATAGATGCTAATTTTTTTAAAACTACAGTTCTGTTCATCTTCATGATAATCATAGCCTCACCTGAAATGAAAAGAGGTAGTGAATATGAGAGACCTGTTTTCCTAGGGTTTCAAGGCAAATGCCTCAACTCTGAGCACTGAACATGACTTTGAAAGCATTTCGATTTATCTAGGACATCACAGAATAGGCATGGTTAAAGGACATCTTTCATTACTCCTTTTCTAAAACGATCTAATGTTTGTCTTGTAACAAACAAACAAGAAAATGCCAGAAGCCTCATAACAAGTCCCACATGTAGTTAATGCTGGGTGCCTTCAAATGAATCATTCATACCTTTCCATTGTGAAATGGCTGCATGTTGTGACGAAGGAACTTCAAAGAAATATTTATTCGTGACCTGATTTTTGTGCTTTCCATCTGCTGTGACAGGGTGAGGATGGTCAAAGTCCTAGGTTGGTTAGTCATGAAGGGAGGTGCAACCAGTGTCCAGCTTTTGATTTGACTCCAGGGGTCATAATTACATCCCTTCACGTGTCATCATCACTGGAGAAATTATACAGGCCAGCAATCAGTTCATAAAACCAGAAGGACTTTAACGAATGCCTTCTATAGGCCGGCAAGGCTGTTTGGAACTCAGTAATTAAGGGGATCTACAACAGGAGGGTGAATCATCAAAACCTTATGGAAGCTTCCCATCTAATCTTTCTCCTCCCTGAGCTGGAGAACTGCTGTAGGTTCGTTTATAAAGTTCCCTAACACTAGCATTGAACTTTGACGGTCAAGGGAGTTTTCTTCACATTTTGAAGATAAAACAGGAAACATTATTTAAATGACAAGGACAAACCCCAACAGATCTCTGTGGCTTTGAAGCTTCAGAAACCAAATGAGGCTGGAGTGCAGGAGAGCCTCATCAGAGATCATGGGATGATATCTTCTACTTGGTCCTAAGGGGATTCTGGGTTTTGTCATCTAAATGGCAATGACTTTTGTTAAAGCTTGGTTAGCTAGTCAAACATTAAAAATCACTTTGGTTCTAAAATGTTCTTGTACAAAATAAACAAAAACAAAGGTTGGAGGCAGTTTTAAAAGACTGCATAGCTACTATTGATCACTCTGTAGGAGACAGTGTTTTCTGAGGAGGTACCAGAAGCATCCTGATGCATCACTATTTTGTCAGTGATTGCCATCCTGGGTGTGCCCAAGTTTTGAATCACTGAATTATCATCCTGGTCATGCTTAATTCATTTGTCCATCAGTCCAAGAACTATTTCAGATGGCTGGAGTGTTTCAGAGTGACCTCTTCCTTTAAATCTCCTGATGTTCCTTGGGTGGGGCTCAGAGCTTTATTAGCAGAAAGAAATTGGACGCAGTGTGTGTGCTCACACTGAGAGCAACATATGGGTGTTCATGGAAGGAAGTGGTTGCTGCTCTGAGTCTCTTGTCAAGGGTGAGGGGAAAGCAACCTGGAAACAGAGAAGCACCCATTTCTAAAGAACTCGCCTTCTCCAGGATCACTTTGCAACAAGCATACCATTTCATTCACATAGCAATATGAACAGAAGATTCTGTATATATGTTATGATATTATACATATTGTATATAATATATATATTTGAAGTTCTTGAAAAGCAGTTTTCATGAGTATTTTGAGTATATAAAATTATTATTGTTATTATTATTATTTTCTGATTTAAAAAACTTTTCTTCCTGCCTTGTATCCTGGATATATTGCCAAACTTGTGGTTTGATTGGTCAGCTGGTGTTCTTCTACAAGAGCCTTCCCATGTGGATTTATCACATAAGTCTTGACTTTGTTTGACAATACTTAATCTAGGCTACTGATGGAGTGATTTCTTCATAATGAATATTATTTAATACTGTGGAATCAAGCTCAGGCATTCTTCTTTATGTAACATTGAAAGACAAAGATAAATTGATGAGCAGTTTGCTCATGTTGGAGATTTTCTCCTTGACAAAGAAGAGATAATGGATGGAATTGGAGGGTTATAACAGCCTGCATGAATACAATATTTTAGAACAAAGAGTGCTGTAAACTAATGACTACCAGGCTAAAAGCATGTCCCCTGAGAAAGTCTGATGGCATGAGAGAAATGTGCTAAGCAAGTGGCATAATGTAAGCGCACACACAAAGCCGCAACTGTGAAAGCAGGCATTATCACAGTGGGTATAACCACTATGGCTGAAGGGATTAGAAGGGATTATGGGCAATCTAGAGAAATAAAATTAAATGAAAGAACTATAAACATTAGGGTTTAATCCTGCGGTTCTGAGAATAAGCCAAAATTGGGAATTAGGCATGATTGTGGAACTTTTGTGGGAACATTGATTTTTTTCTACAATATGTTTTGCTTGGTACAATTCTAGAATAATGGTTTCCCTCTCCCCCTCAAATGGAAAAGGCTTAGCAAGGCAGAATTAACTTGAAAAAGTATGTATTTTCTGCACAGTATAAGACTAATGTAGATAAAACACAGTTATGAATAGTTATCTTTCACCACTTTGAGAATGTTCTGTAGTAGACCATCAGAAACATTGTTATGATTCCAACTTCTAAAAATGCAGTGAGGAGGAAGTTCTGCCCCACCTAACTTCAACGCAGTAAATTTTGAAAAGGAGTTTGTTAGACTGTGCACAGTGGCACACATCTTTAACCCCATGATTTGAGAAGAGGAAGCAGAGGCATCACGAGTTTGAGGCCATTTTCAGCTGTCTAGGAAGACTGGTTGTCTCAAAACAAACACCGACAAGGGGTCTGGGTCGGTCCTATGCTGGTTTCCCAACTATCAGACTGGGGAGCATGAGCTTCCCCTTAGGAGGTTTGGGCAGTCTATTGGGCCTCTGGTAGTGGATCAGTATTTATCCCTAGTATACAAATGGACTTTGGTAGCCCATTCCACATAAAGCGATACTCTGTCATCCTAGACACGTGGGGGAGGGCCTGGGCCCTGCCCCAAATGATATGACAGGCTTTGAGATCCCCCACAGAAGGCCTCCCCCTCCCTGGGGAGCAGAAAGGTGATAGGTGGGGTTTGGTGGGGGTAACAGAGGAGGATGGGAGTGGGAAGGAACTAAGATCTACATGTAAAACAACCTTGTTTCAAATTTAAATAAAAATGGGGAAAAAAGAAACAAGTTTAAAAACAAATATTTTAAAAATATTTATTTCGATTTTATGGGAATGAGTGTTTTGCTTACAATATGTATGTGTATCATATTTTCCCTGGTATCCGTGGAAGCCAGAAGAGAGTGTCAGGTCTCCTGAAACCGAATTACAGACAATTGTGAGCCCCCATGTTAGTATTTGAACTGAACTCTGTTCCTATGCAATAACAAGTGCTTGTAGCTGCTGAGTCATCTCTTCAGCCCTAAGAAAAAAAATATTTAAGGTTATTGGTGGTGGTGGTAAGGTGTGCGCATGTACGCGCGCGTGTGTGTGTGTGTGTGTGTGTGTGTGTGTGTGTGTGTGTTTAGAGAGAGAGACAGAGACACAGAGAGAGAGAAATAAAGAGAGAGAGGACAGAGAGGCAGTCTGAGGGAGAGCGCACTGGTGTATGTCTGTGTGGTGTATATTCACATACACATGCGTGTTCAGGTATGTTAGCTTTGCATGTATGGAGTCCAGAAGAAGATACAGTGCCCCAAGTTTGCATTGGGAAAGGGAAAACACATGTGTGTCAGTACGAATAGATTCTCCCCTCAGTAAAACAATACTTTTCCAATTTGACATTTCATTAATTTTGTTTTTAAGAAATTAGTTGATTAACAGTGGAAAAATGTCAACAGCAGCAGTTTGTGGTAATTATCTTATGTTCAATTAAATTAATAAAGCATGTGGAGAGGGAAATGTAATGATTTCATCATTTAGCTGGAATTTTTGAAGAACATTTTAAAAGAAAATTGGCCACAGAACTAGTTTATATCATGATTATAGATTGACAGAAGAGCTCCCATCATAAATATTGTTATATTTCTATTTTCTGAAGAGATTAAAAATATCAAATTAGAAGTGTTAATTTACGAGTTAAAAATTTGTCTGCTTAATACTATAAGACATAACAAGCTTAGATAATTAAGGCTTTTATTTCATTGTTAGAAAAATCTTGATTTTTTTTTTAAACTGGGTAATTGCAGTAGTGTGCAAAAATAATTGCAAAGTTATCATCATTCTGAGCAATGATTAATCATTCAGTTTACCATGGAGAGCTGCTTTTCTTAACCTTTAAAATTAACTGGGATGATTTCAAGTGTAAAATAACTTAAGTAATTAAAGCTATCTTAATTTCTTGGATGGCCACTGCCACCTCTGACAAATCTTTGTGTCTCTGTACTTCTCCTAGACAAAATTCAGGCTTGACTTGACATTGCACTACTTGACAGTTGATTTGATGTGATTAAAAAATTGTCTGAATTACTAAGTGTCTAGTTGAATTTTGATTAGTAACTGGCACACATGAAAGACTTGGATACTTGCTTCGAAGAAAACTTGATTAGTTTACATATCTATTCAGATTTTAACCAAAATCTCTGAGGCCCCTTTCCTCAGGCCTTCCCTATTTGACTGTTTCATTCTTCCTCCATCTTCCAAGAAACTGGGTCTCATGGCTTTGGACTTCAGTTTCAACACAAGCATTTGGGCCCTTACCAGCCTGACTGATAAGGCTCATGATCAATTATAGTGTTTGTATGGATTTTAAATTCCAAGTTCAGTTTCACAGAGAACTCTTGTTTTGCTGTTATTAGCAATCAACACTATATGGGAAGAGAAGAGCAGTTCACTGATAATTCTTCATATGCAAGAAGTTTGAGCTAACTTCATGAACAGCTTTAGAAACTCAGATGGCAAATGATTATACATTAGCTTCAGTATAAAAGGGGATAAATCAGAGAGTATGCTAAAATATCTGGGCCCTTAGGATACACACACACCCATTAGCCTTCCTGTTTTCTTATCTCTTGATTTCACTTATTTATTTGCATGTGCACTGTGAGTATGTGAGTATGTGTACCACAGTGTATGTGTAAAGGACAACTGTGTGCAGTCTGTTCTCATTCCACTTTTACATGGGTTCCAGTGATCAAGATCAGGTTGCTAGGTTGCATTGCAAGTGTCTTTACCAGCTGAGCAATCTGGCTGGCCTCTAATTTTCTATTGGAGCCTATTTGATACACCAGGACTAGATTCTGGCTCATGGGATCTCCTTCCATCACATTTCCTAAAACTGTCTCCACACTTCTCCCTTTATTTGAAAGCATTTCCTCATCCCTTCCAATACCTTTTTTCTTTGCCTGTTAATCCTTTCTGTCTTTAGACATATTGAATTTTGCCCATACATTATACATTTCACCGTGATTTTAAGATTGGTATTAATACAATATAGCACATTCCTTAATAATCCATAAAAGATGAACATTATGAATGTGAAAATATTCTTATTCTTATGTTCAGAGGTATCCCACATAGGAATTATGTATATTACACATATTACTTATAGGTCAGCATTTGATTAGTGTTACTGATATGTCTTTGATGGATTGGCCACTGTGTAATTAAGCATAATTGCAATACTGATTCATTAAATATCACTAAACATCATTAAAGAGATGTGTTTAATAAAATGCCTATTTCTTGTATCTGGACCCTTCTGCTTTATGATCTTCAGGAAGAGGAATTTCCTTTATTTACATTTCAAGGATTTTCTGTGCGGGAGATATTCCACAACATCTCATGGAATAGAAGCTGCCCAGCTTTCTCTGTCTTAACATTTGCTCTCATAATTTTAAATTCACAGTTTCTTGCCTTTAGAATTGTATCTACTATCATGTTTAGATGGAGCAGTGTCCCACAGGTAGCGAATGATTTAATGCTTCTATTAAAGCCACATCTAGTGAGTCTGACAAACGGTGGGTTGTGGGGATCAAAAGTGGCACCCTTGCTCCTCTTGTGGACCGTTTGTACACTCTCAGGCCATTTCTGGGTTTTACCTAACAAAACAAAACATCATGACCGAAAGATGGAACCAGCTTTGGAACTCAATATCTGATCCATTAAGCACCTTGTATGCAAAATTTACAGTGTCATCTTTCTTCCTATAATTATATTGCAACATAATGATGTTTGTCTCTTTGTGTGGTCAGGTAATATTTTCTTGTTATTTATATAGATGTTACTTTATTATCCTATGGTTATTTTGTAAACAAGCAGCATTTTCCAGTAGCAAGGTGTCTTTGGCTTACAAGTAAAAAAGCATAAATGTTTTTCAGTATATGAATTGAAGGAATAAAAAGCCAGCCAGCTGAGGCTTATTTTAATGGCAGTGTGGTCATAGAGCACACAGAAGACATAATGCCAACGAAAGTAATTTTTTTTCTTGGTTTGCTCAACTTACCTATGTTTAAATAGTTGTTGAATCACATTTTGTAGTTGTCTTTAAAAAAAATGCTGTGGCTCATCATGGAACCATCTCTTTCACACGTTTCACGAGTAATGCAGGGATTTACAGGTAATTTGAGATACATTTCTTTCATCTGTCTATCTCAGAGAAGCTACTGTGCTTGAGCTGGAGAGCATATCTCGCTATCTATGACTGCAAAAAGTATGGCCTTTGCACTGATATCCATCACACTCGGTGCTGAACACACACACACACACACACACACACACACACACACACTTCTCTATTATAAAAGTAACAATGAATGTTAACAGACTTGGTACTTAATATCAACATGTGAAAAATTAACAATACTGACTCATTATTAAAGATAAATGTCTAAAAACAGAGGCATCAAATAGTTAATGGGTATTTCTCAGAGACGTGAGATTCTGGGAGCTTTTGTTTCTTTACATTTTGCATTATCTATCTATCTATCTATCTATCTATCTATCTATCTATCTATCTATCTATCTATCTATCTATCATATCCCAGTATAGCTTAAACTTGTTGTATTAAACAATAAATAAAGCTATTTGCAGTGAGAAAAAGAAACAAGTAAGAATACTTTTAGGATAATGAATTGCATTTTAATTTACTTTGTTCTCCTTTTTTGGTATGTGATTGTGTATACAAGTTCATGCTTGTGTTCATATGTGCGCATGTGTGTGAGAGAGAGTATGCATACATACGGGTATGGAGGCGGATGGTTGATGTCAGTCACCCTCCTCCATCACTCCCCGCCTTACTTTTTGAGACAGGGTTTCTTACTGAACCTGGAACCCACCCATTCAATCTGGACAGGTTTAGCTAGCCAGAAAGCCCCAGGGTCTCTCTTTCCTCTGTCTCCCAGCACTGGTATTAGAGCCCTTCACCATCACTTCTGACTGTTCTGTTAGTACTTATATTCTGAATTCGGTCCTCATACTTATTCAGCGAGCGTTTTAGTGACTTTGTCATCTCTTCCCAGACCTCCAACTTTTAATAAGAAACTAATTTACTTTTACTTGAACTTCAAAGAGGAATTGAAGAGGAATTTAAAAACTGATTAAGATAAGTGTATACATACCTACAGCATGTGTGTTTGTGTGGTGTACATATGTGCTCATGTGTATGTGCACATGTGCGTGTTTCCTCTTGTGAATGCAGAGGCCAGGGTTGGATGTTGGGTGACTTCTGCAATTTTCTATGGTTGTTTATGAAGCAAAGCTTCTCTCTGTAAGTCGTCTTCTCTGAATGGATGGAAAACCCCAAATCCTCCTATCTTGGCCTTGCTAGTGCCTGGGTACAGGTAAGGGGTTGAAGGCCCAGATTTCTCATGGCTTGGTATCCAGATGAAGATCCTTACCTTGCGCGGTAGGCAATTCATTGTCTGAACTGTCTGTCTCTCATTTACACACACACACACACACACACACACACACACACACACAATATATATATATGATATTAATTCCAAAAAGACACACACAATTTTTAAAAATTGTTTAACTTCTATAATGAGCATGCTATATTCAGAAGAATAATTATGATGTTCAGGCATTAGCAACACATCTCTATATCTGGAAAGTAGAGCTGTGACCCAATTCCACAGATCACACAAATGATGTCTTTCTAGAAATTTGTCCTCATGAATTCTGTCTCTAATATAATGTTTAAATTCAATAACATCATTTGGGTGTTATATGATGTGTGTATGTGTCTCTACGTGTATGTTCCTGTGTGTAAGTACAGGTGCACACTTGCTATGGGATATATGTGGAAGTCAGGGGACCTCATGGGTTATTGGTCTTTGTATCCTGCCTTATTTGAGACAGGGCCTCTATGTAGTTTGTAGGTACAGACAGCAGGTTATCTGGGGATTCTGTCTACAGCAAGAGTACTAGGGTTACAGATGCATGCTATTAATATAGATTTTATGTGGGTTCAGGGAATCCAAACTGGGACCCTCACACTCAGGCAGCAGATGTTACATCCACTGAGCCCCCTCCCAGCCTTTATGCCTCTTTGTTGTTATTAAAGCTTTACCGCCCCCACTGTCACAGTATGGCTTCAATTGAGAACCAAGTAAGGTTGTCGTGTAGAGCACCACAGCGACCCCTGTAGTTGTTTTTGAGATAAGATCACGTTTGTAACCTAGGCAGACCAGTTTAAAACTTCAGTTCTGCCCGTCTCATACTGAAATCCAAGATTACAGCCATGTGCTACCACACTTGGCTTGTCTCTGGCTTTAAAGGAAAGGATGTCTCCAGCATGGCAAGATGTGCCCACGGGTCAAATACTGACATGAATGTGATGGCGCTAACCAACGAGTTTTTAAAAAAATGAACTTAAGGTCCACCCCAAGGAGGAAACACGTATACTCGTACTGTAAATCTAACAAAATCCCTGTGACTGGGGAACATCAGGGGTAAACCTACTACTTTTATTCTAATAAACTGATACAGTGTCAAAGTGCCCTCTAAGTTTATATCTCTGTTTCACCGATTAGAGCAGTTAATAAAAAAAACTCACAACTGATTGAATAGTGCGGAGACTGTCGCAATTGTGCTACTGGTTTTACATCCCTTTTCAAGGGCTCAGGAAGAACTCTAGAATAGGGGCTAGAAAGGGTGTAAAAACCAGAGGTGGAGAGAAACAATGAAAATAGGTTTTTGGACACAAGGGCAAGTCAGTCAGCATGTTAGCATAGAGTAATAAGCAGTTCTTGAGAGGCCCTACCTCTAACTGCGGAGCCATGGACAATTGATGGGTTCTGGAGGAAGGAGAGGCAGTTTTCTTTAAGGCTGTGTCTCCTGATAGGCTGACTGTTCTTCAGTGGATGGCCTCACACAGTGAGTACTTGGGCAGCATGAAATGGAGCCCATGAGTTAATAAAACAATAGGAAGCCATGACGTCAGAGGAGTGGTGGTGGGCACACCAGTAGTAGGGTGTGGGAGTAAGTCTGGGATAAATTAGGGAAGAGTTGGGGTAAGTGTGATCAAAATACATCTTCTGAAACTTTTAAAGAATTAATAAAAATGCTAAAAAATAAAAATAAAACATCTCAGTTTGCCATATGAGAAATCAAAACAAATTTCCATCTGAAAGCTATGAAGAAAACCCTTATCCTTTAGACTTGAAAGTCTCCAGTACTGTAAGAAAATACATTCTTAAATTGCAAAATTATGGTGTTTTGTTATGAAAGCCCAAACAGACTTATAATATTAATTTGCATTTTATAGTTATCTTAATTTTAACAGGATATGCAAGAATAAGTATCCTTTTGAAATGTCTTATAAATCTGTCCCTTAAGGGAAAACAAAAAATAGACATGAAATAATAACCCAGAGATGTGGAAGTTTAGTTAACTTTTAGAATCCACTCACCCCTAAAATATGATTGCCTTTTATGATTAAGTATGAGCACAACATGGCTATTCTTCCAGCAGACCCAGAACTTAAGAATCATACTTTCCTATTCAAAGGTTACAGCTCTTTTCAACATTTTTTACTGAGGATAATTAACTAGATAAAGGCTGAGAATTCTGTCTAGGCAGTCAGACTCCATGTCAAGATACAAAGTTGAAAACAATGTCCTTTCATTTCCTTTCACCCATGTGGTACCTTTCCTCACATCTAGAACTTTCCAATAGGTTTTCTGATCTTTTTCCATTGGCATGATTTGATTTCATGATATTAAATCTAACATTCCATTTTTCAGCATTCTGAAAAGCTGCACTAAATTTCTTATGAAAGAAGTCTCTAGCCACTTTGGAGATCAGTATGGCGGTTCCTCAGGAAAATGGGAATTAGTTTACCACAGGACCCGGCAATCCCCCTCTTAGGCATATACCCAAAGGATTCACATCAATGCAACAAAGACATCTGTTCAACTATGTTCATAGCAGCACTATTTGTAATAGCAAGAACCTGGAAGCAACCTAGATGCCCTTCAATTGAAGAATGGTTAATGAAGATGTGGCACATCTACACAATGGAATACTACTCTGCAGAAAAAAAATAATGGTATCTTGAAATTCGCAGGCAAGTGGATGGCACTTGAAGAAACCATCCTGAATGAGGTAACCCAGTCACAAAAAGAGGAACACAGTATGTACTCACTCATATATGGATTTTAGACCTAGATCAAATGATCACCAGCCTATAATTCACATCACCAGAGGAACTAGGATACAAGTTGTATTCTAAGAGATTCATATAAAGTCCCTCACAGAACTGGGAAGGGACAAGTCCCCCAGACCTCAGGTATAGTGGGGGAGGACAGCTAATGGAGAGAGAAGTAGGAGAAAATGAGAGGGAGGAGAGGAAGGCATGTGTGACTAGGAGGATTGAGCCTGGTTAGGAATGGAAAATAGGAAAGAGAGAGAGAGACAGAGACAGAGAGAGAGAACATAAAAGAGGGAGCCAATATTGGTTTGAAGATAAAGTTGAACACAAAGAAAGGTCGAGGGAACTACAAGACTGCTCCCAACTAACAATCTCAGCTTCCGTGGAAAGGCTATCATAAATGCCCTTCCCGGGGAGTGAGATCAACAACTAACTTCTCCATGGAGTCCTCAACTAATGCCTGTTGAAAACAGGAGCAAACACCCATACATAAACACTGAGTCAAACTAGAACCCAGAAGCAGATGGAGAGGACAAGACCATGCGGTAGAAGTACATAGAGACAGCTTACCTGAACAAGGAGGAGCTAAGGGCCACTAGACTGATAGCTGGGAAGCCAACAGAGGTCTGACTCGGACTCCCCTGAATATGGGTCTCAGCCAGAAGGTCTGAGCAGTCTAAGAGACCTCAGACAGTGGAGCCAGGATGTATCCCTGGTGCACAAAAGGACTTTGCAAACATATCCCCCATGGAGGGATAACTGCCTTATTCTAGAGATAGGAGAGAAGCCCTAGTCCCTACTTCACAGGACCTGTCAGATCTACATGACCCCAACTGGATGGCATTCCCCTACATATTGTATTGTGGTGGGGGGTTGGGAGGGGAGGGTGTTTAGAGTGCATGGGAGAGGGTAGAGAGGGCAAAAGGGAGGGAAGGAGGGAGGGAGGGCTTGGGGGGAGGGAGGGAGGGAGGGAGAGGGAACTGGGATCGACATGTAAAATAATAATAATAAAAAAAAAAAAAAAAAAAAAACGCTTTGACTCCAAAATTTAAGTTGAAGAACAAGTTACTGGGGAAAAGTATTTCTATTTTTGTTTCCACAGAAAATGAAAAGATGTGGATTCCTTCCAGACTAATGTGGTTTGATCACACCAGACCGCCTGAAACAGAGTACAAGCTGATCCTACATTCCAAACAGCTGGACAAAACAGCCCTACAGACTACAGCTAGGATATCTGAATCTTCTTCGAATCCCCCAAGACAGCGCCCCTTACCAGCAGGAAGTAGTTTGGAAAGAACGACGCCCAAATTCCCAAATATTGTGTATAAATGTTTGTTTTCATTTAATTGGACTTTGTTATATAAAATTAAATAAAAAATACTCTATATGCAAAAAAAAAAAAAAAAAAAAAAAAAAAAAAAAAAAAAGAAGTCTCTGGCCAGGAATTCTTTTATGTGTCTTCAGAAGACTGAAGAGATGGGGTCATAGGTCATAAGGAAAATGCATGAGAGCTTTGCATTCGCTGTCTTAGATCTTAGTCTAGACGTGACTTGGATGTATATTTACCCCATCCTCTCACAGCATGGTAAGGGGAATTTTTAGTTTTTAATTATGGAACTAATAAAAACTTTATGCACATATATTTAAACAAAGGGGAATTGTGTAATAGAATGCAGAATCAATTTGGGGACTTGGTTTAATTTAACTCCCCTATCCTCGGTGGTGATAGGAAGGCTCTCTCTCATGCATGATCCTGTCATACACGATCACATGTTCCAAAAAGGGAGGTGAAGCTGGGGACTGGTTTATCTCTGTTTTTGAATGTTTGTTCTTTGATTTTCACTGACCTTTGATTAAGCTGAAATACACTTAACTATTAAGAGCCTGATGACGAAAAAAGAACGTTCACAAAGAAACTCAAAATTCCTCTATTTTTCTTTTAAACGCAAGGAGAATAAACAGGTTATTTTAAATGTATGTAATATAATGTTTAATTTACTATTAATTTTGAAATGGTTATAAAAATCAGCTTCTGAATTTTCAGCCCCTCCATTGTGAAACAGCAACTGTGGACTACCTGGATATACCCTGTAAGATAGTCTAATAAATTTTCTTAATGTATATATTACATATATGTTCATTGATGGGGGATGTCTTTCTGTATGCTGCAAATATGTGTTTCTTTTATTGGATGATGAATAAAACTGCTTTGACCTATGGCAGGGCAGACTACAGCTAGGCAGTAAAGCCAAATTGAATCCAGGGAGAAAGAAGGTAGGGTTGAGAGAGAGACACCAACAGCTGCCAGAAGAGTAACATGCCAGAGCATTACTGGTAAGCCATGGGTCATGTGGCAACCTCTGCATGATTATTTTTTAAGCAACCATGTGAATGGGTGGGACACAGAAAATACTTCAGCCTCAGTTCATTTCATCAGCTCTGCTATTTTAGAGAACACTGACTAATACAAAGGGGATGAGGGAATTGTAGTAATCTTAGACAGATACAGAGTTCTTAAAAGAGACTAGTCAGAGCTGGATGGTGGTGGCACATGTCTTTAATCCCAGCACTCAGCAGGCAGAGGCAGGTGGATCTCTGAATTAGAGACCAGCCTGCTCTACCGAGTGAGTGCCATGACAACTGGGACTAAACTGAGAAACCCTGTCTTGAATAGGAAGCAAAGCAAGACAAAAACAAAACAAAAGACTAGTCAGAGCGAACCTTTCTTATAAATTGCTACTGTCCTAGAGCAGAATGCCAAAACTAGGTTTAGGCACGTAGGCAGGTAGTAGAGACTTCTCCATTACATGAATGCTTACTGAAGTCACTAGGAGATACCTCACAGTCCCTTGTTCTCTCAGATGCCACCCGAAGACAAGGAGGCGAAGATTTCCTAGGAAAAGTAGGTCATCCAAAGGAGTCATTTAAATGAGTCCCAACACAAAGTTGAACCTTAAAAAGACCAAATGTTTGGAGCAAAGGGGACTATTGGTTATAGAAAATACTATTTTGTTAACAATTGTAATATAATAAATTATATTATATATTAATTTGAGTATTTAAGTATAATGAGAATAAGTTCCTTGTTCTGATATTTATGTTTGTAATTTACAGATTTATAAATATTGTATGATGGTGACACAAGTCATTTTTCTGGATGGAGTTTCATTTCTTTTTTTTTTTTTAACAAATTCTTTTTTTGTTAAGCATAGTGTTGACTAGGTTCATGTGTATATTAGTATTTGAAAATCTCTGAAGTGAACAGCTATTTGTATTTACAATGTTGTTAAATCATTTTAACTGAAATTTGTATTCATTACGACACATTTAGAGATGTATCTGAACAATAGTAGGCACTAAGTGATGTATGTGACTGTGAGATAACTGTGAATTTGTTATGTTTCTCATTGCAGTAACTAAAAGAAACTTAAGGAAAAGAGGGCTATTTTGGCATATAGTCCAAGGTGCAATATTTTGGTGAGGGGGGTGTGGTGAGAGGGATACAAAGCAGGTAGCAACCTGGCATCAACAGTAAGAAATCAGGGAATGCTGAATGCTGGCACCCAGCTGGCTTGCTCCCTTTTATCCACTCTGGGGTTTGAGCTCATAGAATGGTGCTGTCCTAGGTTAAGATGGGACTTACCATTAACTCAACCTAGAAATTCCCTCTCGGTCATGTCCACTGGCTGATTGTTGTGGAATATTATTTTAAGATGTATTACATTTGTTTATGCGATGGAACATTTGTTTTAATGGTGCAAAGACATATTGCACTTTTAATCCTATGGAAGCTGTGTTGCTTTGCCTGTTTAAAATATTGGATTGGTCTAATAAAGAGCTGAATGGTCAATAGCAAGCCAGGAGAAAGGCTAGGCAGGGCTGGCAGGCATGGAAGAGAAATCTGGCGGCGGGGGTTGGGGGGAAGATCCAGGAGAGAAGGGGCAGAAGGAAAGAGGGAGACATCAGGGGCCAACCACTCAGCTACACAGCCAGACATGGAAAAAGAAGGAAAGAAAAGATATACAGAAATAGGCAAATAAAAAAGCCCAGAGGCAAAAGGTAGATGAGATAATTTAAGCTAAGAAAAGCTGGGTGGAAATAAGCCAAGCTAAGGCTGAGCATTCTTAAAGAATACACCTCCCTGTGATTTATTTGGGAGCTGGGTGGCAGGCCCCCCAAAAAAGCTCAGGGTAAAAAAACAACCAACAACAGCTGATCTCCTAGATGGCTCCTGTGAGGCCGAGAATCGATATGAACCATCATGAGAACACAGGTGTTCTACCCTCTATTCCCATGTGAGCTAGGAAATCAAAGATCATGTATTCCTCTCTGTGTTAACACAATTTCTCCTCTAGAATCATCCATCCACTCACCATCATTTCTGGAGTTATTATTCATAGATATTTTTTTGCACAAATGAACATTTGCTCTGATATTTGAAGAATAGCGATTTCCAGTAATATCATTCTTCCTTCTATAATTAGTTGCATTTTCTATGAAGACTGAACTTTACCTTTAGTGCTCTGTTTACCTATTAGTGTGCTAGCCTGTCCATGTGGATTCATGGTTCTTATTTTAATCAGTACCCTATCATCAATTACTGTCCTGCCGATTTAATGTTTCAAGAGTTTAAGAGTGGGATTTTTCTGAATTAGCTATATAAATTTAATTGTTTTGCTTTATCAATTATGGAGATATTTGAAAGTATAGTTCTTTCTATGTATTTGTGTGGTTTTTGTGCAATCACTATGGAAATTAATGAATCAAAATAATTTCCCAGTCTATTTTTCTAATGCATTGAAAAATGGGAACATCAAACAGAAATAAATAAAATTAATAGTTTTATCTCTCAAATCTGCTGGATAATTGTAATGTAAGTCTTTTGGCCCAGAAGGAATCCTTAGATTCCATCCTGTATTACAGTTATCCAGTCCCAGCACAGCTACAGAATGAGGTGTTTACCATGTGAGGTCTATGTCATTATATTTATAGTCCAAAGAAGTAGATCAATGTGTGATTTCTACAAACAATGAATGTCAAGAAGAGAATTGGGAGGGGCTGAAACATACATATTTCCTTCTAATCATCACTTCGACACAGTAAATCCCTGACTGGGCAACTCTGAGCCTCAGTTTTTTTTTTTTTTTTTCCCATGTAGAAAAATGTCGCTTCCTTTCCTTTAACTAATGTTAGGAAATCCATTAATGTTAGAAGTTAAACTAATGTGACTTAAGGAAGGAAAGGATTAAGGCATTAGGTCTTGCATTGTTGACTCAAACTCTGAAAGCCTGTGCAGAAAAGAGTGACTTGGCAAAGAAGAACTCCGTGGGAGAAATGTGGAGAGCTGGAAGTAACCTAGAGTTTCTGAAGAGAGGACAAAAATGTTTCAAGCAAAACAGCAGAGCTCTTTGATGGTTGTCCTGTGGAAATGTCAAGGATGACTGAAGCTGAAAGGGGCTGCCGGGTCTTTTGTGCTGTTGTGATGTTGCGGTATTTGTGATGACTGCAGAGAAAGGGTTGGAGACAGAGGGCTGTGGAGCACAGTGTAGGAGATGGAGGAGAAAGGACCAGTGTGTAAGAAAGAAGGTGTGCGATGAGGAGAGTAGCTCCGCAGCCTGTGCAGCAAGGAGGGTAGGACATGAGGGCAAGTCCTGAGATCTCACATCACCAGTGAAGAAGAGGGCCGGTGGGGGTGGGGAGATAGAACCTGGGACTTGGAGGAAGGTGCGGTTAGGGAGGAGCAGATGAGAGTTGAGGCTGGAGAATTCTTCTTAACTTTATGTTTAAGAGAGGGTGGAGGGGCCCAAATAAGCACACTTCTAAATTTCCAGGGATGAGTCATGGGTCAGTCTTTTGGTCTGAATTTTGCTAGGTAAGCCACATAATCACTTGCCCACAATAAAATGAGAATAAAGGAAAAGGTAGAGAGCTGAATACAGTAAAATACATTAATACTTTAATGAATTTACTAGTATTTCCTGTTGTTACTAATTTTAATTATCAGTATCACCAGTCAGTTTTTCTTGACTTGTGTTTTAGACTATGGTATCTATAATCTTACATTTTATAATAAAATAATTTAAATATTAAAATTGAGCTCTTAACTTTCAAGAGAATAAAGGCAATCTTAAGACAATATTTGGAATCTATTTTGGAATATTTGGAATATATTTTACTGTTTTGCCCAACTGACATAACACACTCCTGTTCTTGATTTCTGACATAACACAAGCCTGCCCTTTAAGTGTCTACCTAATTTTAGTTTCTTGTAAAATTATAAGAGGTGGATTCCCTATGCTTTGACATTTTTTCTTACAAAAAGAAAGTAATATCCATATGGAAGGTTAGCTCAGTTAATAGGACTTTGGGATGTCAGTGGGTGCTTCTGGGTCTAGACTAAACACCAGAGCACAATGCATGGTGCTCAAGGATAATTGCATGG
Source organism: Phodopus roborovskii (assembly GCF_943737965.1). Classification (NCBI taxonomy): domain Eukaryota; kingdom Metazoa; phylum Chordata; class Mammalia; order Rodentia; family Cricetidae; genus Phodopus; species Phodopus roborovskii. The sequence goes on from NW_026125397.1 coordinate 14,680,607, forward strand.
GGATTGTGTCAAGATTCTGTCTTTGTTATCCTGGTTTCAGAGAGAGTTTACTGTGTTTTATTTCCCAGGAAGTATAATTAGGCTTCTCTTTTTTCTTGCCTGTAACTGATATTTAAAGACATTTGTGGGTGCTTTTCAGTGGTTCTGGTTTGGCTTGCTAAGCACTTTCTGCTCCATTTCCATTTTATTGTCAAGAAATGCATGTCCAGTGGCTCACATAACCAATGAATTATAAAACCATCAAGTTCTTTTTCTCCTCTTCTTTTTTAAATTTCAACTAGTTCCTGGCACTTTAAATCATAACCCCTGTCCCTGTTACATTATTACTGGGAAGAAACTAAAAGAAACTAATGGTTATTTTGTTCATATTTGAGTTCTTTTTCCTCAAAAGATTTATACTACTTAGTATTGGGTCAAAAGCTGGATCCTAATTTTGGTCATATTTATATACATATATAATATGTTATATATATTAAAGATTTGTCTCTTTGACTTGATTTCCACAAACCTTCTGAAGGACTGTAACAATGGTGACTTTCAGAGATGTGTCTTGGTGTGTAGCTGGCTGACTGGACTGGGATTAGAAGTTTCAAAGTGTTTTACAACATTTGGAATTCCCAAAAAAACCCTCAAAATGGGTTGCATGTGGTCATTGTTTTGTTTCATAGACACTTGGCATATTAGAGAAATTTGATCTCTTGGAATGTTTATCCTCAAATCATTTAAGAAGTACACATTTTAGCTTTCTTTAATGATTCACATTTTCAAAACCCTTAATGTGTTCTGGGCCACAAAGGACACAAATATGCCAAAGTGAACTATTTATGGTAGAATCCAAATATTAATACTTTTGGAGACATAGCTAAGATTTTTCTTTTGTTTATTCAGTAGTCTTGGATTTCTTTACATTGTCTTGAAGTAAAATAAATTACAGAGTTTAATATATTTCTTACTTAAAGAATTAAAGGAATATTCATTAATACAGATACTTTGAAAATATTTTTCCTTGACGAACATTTAAATTAATCCTTAAGCTTCTTTACCACTCTGTGCATATCCCTTAATGACTTCAGAGATATTGCATATTTATCATGCTGATCCATATGTTACCATGAACTTACTTCTCAAAGTGTGCCCCAATAGCATGCATTTTGTGTAGATGTAATCTCATTCATTGTGTATGTAACATTGATTTTAGAGATACAGTTTACTGTCAAGAAACCTCACTGACATCATATGCCCCATTTTCAAACATGTTATACAAACAATTAAGCTTCATTAGATGATAGACAGGAGGCAGAAGCAGGCAGTTCTCTGTGAGTTCAATACCAGCTTAGTCTACACAGCAAGTTCTAGGATAGCCAGGGCTACATTGTGACCCTGTCTCAAAAAAAGAAATCAAGGGTTTTTTTTTCTTCTTTACACAGAAGTACTATTAAATCATCCTAAAAACCTATTAGGTTTGTATAATGTGGTTTGAAAGAAATAACAGACCCAATTCTAATTTATATAATTAATAAAGTACAAGACAAAAACTACTTATGACTCCTGATATTCTGAATGACACAATACCCTATTATACATTATATGTACACTCAAAATAAGTAAAAAGTCTTTTAAGTATTTTTTTATGTAGTCAAAGATTTGGTTTCAGAGATGTATGCGCTAGTAAGAGTTTTCTATTATTTGTGAAATTCTCCCCTCATCTCCTCCTCTGTGTGTCTACATTGATACACACCATAGCACTAATGTTCTTCTCCACCAGGCTCATGAGCTGCCATTGATTAAAAGGTACTTTTAAGTGACTGAAATCTACTTTTCTGAGCTATTATTCCATTAGAGATATTAATATTTCCAAAAACGTTTTAATTTCAAAAAATGTTTTTAAGCAGGGCATGGTGATGCATACCTTTCATCTCAGCATTTAGAAAATAGAGACAGGTAGATCCTGGAATATTTGAGGCCAGCCTGGTTTATATAGTGAGTTCCAGGACAGTCTGAGTTACATTGTAAGAGTGTGTCTCATAAAACAAAACAAAACAAAACAAAAACAAAACAACTGTTTTTGGCTCGCCTTCTGGTGTTCTGCTCAGAGCCTCCTGCGGCAAGGGGGGGCTGGGCCCAGAGGAACCTGTCCCAGCGGACCAGGCCATCCAGAGTCTGGCAACCTTCTGGTGCTAATACTGCCTTCACCCACAGGAAGAGGAGAACCATCAGAGTATCAGACCTGCTTGCACCCACTGTAAGAGAACCTTGGACCCATATCCACCAGGAGAGGGAGAGACCCCACTGACACCCACTGGAAGAAGAGATTGGTAGATGACAGTATAAGAACACAGTGAACAACAGAAAGATAAATATGACACCTCCAGAGTCTAGGGAGTCCACACCAGCAAGACTCGGAACATCCCAACACAGATGAAGCAGAAGAGAACAACCCCGAAAACAACTTTATGAAGATGACAGAGACCCTTAAAGAGGAAATGAGAAAATCCCTTAAAGAAATGGAAGAAAAAACAAACAAAAAAATCCAAGAAATGGAGGGAAAGACAAACCAAATTTGCAAGAAATAAATCTCTTAAAGGAAGCAAGGAAAGACAAGACAAAACAACCAAACAAGTGTAGGAAACAATTCAAACTGTTCAAAGCTTGAAAGCTGAAACAGAGACATTAAAAAACACAGTCTGAGGGCATGCTGGAAATAGAAAAGCTGGATAAATGATCAGGTCCTACAGATGCAAGCATAACCAACAGAATACAAGAGATGAAAGGGAGAATCTCAGATGTTGAAGAACACTAGGAGAAATAGGTTTATCGACCAAAGAAAATCTTAAATCCAACAAATCTATAACACAAAACATCCAAGAAATGTGGGACACCATGAAAAGGTCAAATCAAAGAATAATAGGTATAGAAGAAGGAGAAGAAACCCACCTCAAGGGTGCAGAAAATACATTAAAAAAAATCATAGACGAAAACTATCCCAACCTAAAGGAAGGCATGCCAGTGAAAGTATAAGAAGCTTACAGAACACCAAATACAGTGGGCCACAAAAAGTACTCTCACCACATAATATCAAAACACCAAATATGCAGAATAAAAAAAAAAAGAATATTAAGAGCAGCAAACAGAAAAGGCCAAGTAACATATAAAGGCAAAATTATCAGAATTACACCTGAGTTCTCCATGGAAACTCTAAAAGCCAGAAGATCCTGGATAGAAATTCTACCAACATTAAGAGAACACAGATACCAGCCCAGAATACTATACCCAGCAAAGCTTTCAATCAATGAAGATGGAGAAACCAAGATATTCCATGATCCATACACAATACCACTACCACCACCAAATCCAAAACAAAAAGGGACTAACAATCAATGGTAATTCATATCCTTCAACATTAATGGCCTTAACTCACCTATAAAAATGTACAGACTAACAGAATGAATACAAAGACAGAATTCATACTCTGCTACATACAGAAACACCCTCAACTTCAAAGACAGACATCACCTCAGAGTGAAGGGGTGGGAAAAAATTTCCAATCATATGGACCCAAGAAACAAGCTTGTGTAGCAATTCTAATATCTAAGAAAAGAGATTTCAAACTAATATCAACCAAAAAAGATGAAGAAAGTCATGTCATATTCATCAAAGGAAAAACCCATTAACTTGAAGTCTCAATTCTGAACATCTGTGCAACAAACGCAAAGGCATCCACATTCATAAAAGAAACATTACTAAATCTCAAATCACACATAAAACCTCACTCACTCATGGTAGGAGACTTCAACACCCCACTCTCACCACTAGATAGGACCACCAGACAGAAAATTAACAAAGAAACAAAAGAACTAACAGAAGTCATGACCCAAATGGGTTTAACAGACATCTATAGAACATTCCATCCAAACACAAAAGAACATACCTTCTTCTCAGTGCCACATGGAAACTTCTCTAAAACTGACCACATACTCAGCAGCATTCCAAATCACAACAGATAAAAAAAAATCAGAATAATCCCCTGTATCTTATCAGACCACCATGCTTCAAAGTTAGAATTCAACAACAACACAAGTTGCAGAAGCCCTACAAACTCAATGAAATTGGACAATGTGCAATTTCACCATTCCTGGGCCAAGGAAGAAATAAAAAAAGAAATTAAATATGCCCTAGAATTAAATAAGAATGAAGACACAGCATAACCAAACTTATGGGGCACTTTGAAAGAAGTCCTAAGAGGAAAACTCATGCACTAAGTGCCCATATGAAGAAAACAGAGGATAGTCACATTAGAGAATTAACAGCACAACTTAAAGCCTTAGAACAAAAAGAAACAAACTCACACCAGAGGAGTAGATGCCAGGAAATAATCAATTTGAGGGCTGAAATCAATAAAGTAGAAATCAGGAAAACAATACAAAAAAATAAAAAAATCAATGCAACAAAGAGTTGGTTTTTCGAGAAAATAAACCAGATAGACAAACCTTTATCCAAACTAATCCCCCCCAAAAAAGAGAAAGAGAACATGGAAATTAACAAAATTAGATAAGCAATTTAAACAGACCTATAACCCCTAATGAAACATTCTACCAGAAATTCAAAGAAGAGCTAATACAAATACTCCTCAAAGTGTTCTACACAATAGAAGCCAGAGTATTATTGTCAAACCTTGGTACAATTACCTTGATACTCAAGCCACACAAAGACACAACTAAGAAAGAGAACTACAGACCAATATCCTTCATGAACATTGGTACAAAAATATTCAATAAAATACTGGCACATTGAATCCAAGAACACATCAGATAAATCATCTCACATGATCAAGTAGGGTTCATTCCAGGGATATAGGTATGGTTCAAGATATAAGAATCCTTCAGTGTAGTTCTCCATATAAACAAACTGAAAAAGAGAAACCACATAATCATCTCACTGAATGCTGAAAAAGCCTTTGACACAATCTAACACCCCCTTCATGATAAAGGTCTTAGAGAAATCAGGTATAACAGGAACAAATCTAAACATAATAAAAGCAATTTATAGTAAACCAACAGCCAACATCAAACTAAAAGGAGAGAAACTCAATTTCATCCCTTTAAAATCAGGAACAATATGAGGCTGTCCACTCTCTCCATATCTCTTCAATATTGTTTGAAGTTCTAGCTAGAGCAATAAGACAACAAAAGGAGATCAACGGGATATAAAATTGGAAAGGAAGAAGTCAAACTTTCATTTTTTGCAGATGATCGCATAGCTTACATAAGTGACCAGAAAAACACTACCCGGGTACTCTTATAGCTGATAAGCAACTTCAGTAAAGTGGAAGGATACAAGATTAACTTAAAAAAAGTCAGTAGTACTAACTACATATAGAGAGAATAAAGGGGCTGAGAAACAATTCAGAGAAACAACATCCTTTACAATAAGTACAAACAACATAAAATATTTTGGGGGAATGCCAACCAAACAAATAAAAGACTTTTATATCGAGAACTTTGAGTCTTTAAAGAAAGAAATTAAAGAAGATACAAGAAAATAGAAAGATCTCCGATGCTCTTGGATAGGTATGATAAACATAGTAAAAATGGCAATCTTGCCAAAAGCAATCTACAGATTCAATGTAGTTTCTGTCAAAATACCAGCACAATTCTTCAGAGACCCTGAGAGAACAATACTCATATGTAAAAACAAAAGACCCAGGATAGCCAAAACAACCCTGTACAAAAAAAAAAAAAAAAAAAAAAGCAACTTTCAGAGGCATCGCCATCCCTGACTTCAAGTTTTATTATAGAGTTATAGTCCTGAAAACAGCTTGGTATTAGCACAAAAATAAACAGGTAGACCAAGGGAATCAAACTGAAAACCCTGATATTATCCCACACACCTACGAACACCTGATTTTTGACAAAGAATCTAAAATTATACAAGGGAAAAATTTAAGCATCTTCAACAAATGGTGCTGGCATAACTGGATGCTGGCATGTAGAACAGTGCAGATAGATCCATATCTATCTCCATGCACAAAACTTAAGTACAAATGGATCAAAGACCTCAATATAAATCCAGCCACACTGAACCTCTTAGAAGAGTAAGTGGGTACTCTTTCAAGGTACCCTTGAAAGAATTGGTACAGGAGGCTGCTTTCTGAACATAACTCCAGTACCACAGGCACTGGGATCAACAATTAATAAATGGGACCTCCTGAAACCAGAAAGCTTCTTTATCCAAAGGACACAGTCAACAAAACAAAACGGCAGCCCACAGAATGGGAAAAGATATTCACCAACCCCACATCTGACAGAGGATGCAAGAAACTAGTCAACAAAACACTAAATAACCCAATTAAAAAGCAGGGTTCAGAACTAAGTAGAGAATTCTCAATAGGGGAATTTAAAATGGCTGGAAGACACTTAAGAAAGTGCTCAAGATGCTTAGCCATCAGGGAAATGCAAATTAGAATAACTCTGTGGTACCATCTTACACCTGTTAGAGTGGCTAAAATAAAAAACACAAATGGCAGTTTATGCTGGAGAGGATGTAGAGAAAGGGGAACACCCCTCCACTGCTGGTGGGAGCGCAAACTTGTACAGCCACTTTGGAAATCAGTATGTCAGTTCCTCAGGAAAATGAGAATCAGTCTACCTCAAGACCCAGCAATTCCACTCTTTGGCATATATCCATAGGATGCACATTCACACAAAAAGGACATCTGTTCCACTATGTTCATAGCAGCATTATTTATAGTAACCAGAACCTGGAAGCAACCTAGATTCCCTTACCTGAAGAATGGATACAGAAAATGTGGTACATTTATACAATGGAGTACTACTCAGTGGGGAAAACGATGGAATCTTAAAATTCACAGGCAAATGAATGGAAGTAGAAGAAACCTCCCGAGTGAGGTAACCCAGTCACAAAAAGACAAACATGGTATGTACTCATTCATATATGGATTTTAGACATAGAGCAAAGGATTACCTGCTTACGATATACACTGCCAGAGAAGCTAGGATACAAGGAGGACCCTAAGAGAGACATACATGGTTCACCAGAGAAGGGGAAAGGGACAAGATCTCCTGAGAAATTTGGGAGCAGGGGGAGGGGAGAGGGAGTTAGTTGAAAGAGAAGGAGAGAAGAGGAGGGGAGAGGAGATCTTGAGGGAGCAGGAAGAATGAGTCAGAGGAAGAATAGAGGAGATCAAGAAAAAGAGATACCATAGTAGAGGGAGACATTATAGATTTAGAGATTAATCTGAAACTAGGGGAGTTACAGAGATATGCCAGGATGAGCCCCGCTAAGTATCTAAGCAATAGTGGAGAGATTACCTTAAATGCCCTTCCCCTATAATGAGATTGATGACTACCTTCAACGCCATCCTAGAGCCTTCAGACAGTAATTTGTGGAAACAGGAGCAGAGACCCACAGTTAAGCACTGCTCCAAATTCCTGGAATCCAGTTATAGATAGGGAAGAGTGACGATCAAAGGGGCCGAGACCATGCTGGGGAAACCCACAGGAACAGCTGACCTGAACAAGGGGAAGCTCACGGACCTCAGACTGACAGCTGGGAAACCAGAACCCCTGTATTATGTGGGTGACAATCAGGAGGCCTGGGCAGTCCATAGGGCTCCTGGTGATGGAATAGCATTTATACCTACTGTACAAATGGACTTTGGGAGCTCATTCCTCATAGAGGGATACTCTTTCAGACTAGACACATGGGGGAGGGCCTAGGCCCTGCCTCAAATGATGTGACAGATTTTGATGATCCCTCATAGAAAGCCTCACCTTTTCTATGGAGCGGAAGAGGTTTGGGATGGGGGACAGCTAGGAGGGGCATGGAAGAATGGGAAGGAGAGGGCACTGAAATTGATATATAAAATAAGATCGTTTTTTGTTTAAAATTTTTAAAAAAGATAAAAACCCAACAAAAATGTTTTTTTAAAAATTAAGAAGTCAGATGATTACAATATCAATATAAAAATACAATAACATGTTTCTTGTTTATATATTGTAGTAGAGAATAAGGAATAAAACAACAGTTCTAACACTCCTATAATAACTTCTATATTTCAGTCTTACTTTGAAATGAAGACTCAAAGAAGAGTGGACTAGCTAAGACGGACTAGTTCTTTTTCTGTTTGCTTTCCTTGGTGCTTGAGTTGCTGATAATCGTGACGGATGCTACACGCTCAGAGACAATAGGAGTCTATGTCTGCCGGTGGAGATAAAACTGTACTTTGTGCACTGCACCCTTCCCCTCAGGGATGTGGGAGTGGTCAAGGGAATAACGTAATAAAGAAGTAAAATACCAGAGGATTTTCTGATATAAAATCAATTGATTAAAATCATCAGATTCAACAAAGGCTACTTAAAAACTCACACATTTCATACTCAAATGAAATACTAATATAAGAATGCATTTTGTTATCTATAACGATGCTGTGGAGTGGAGTGTTATGATTATGTGTAAAATTCAAACATGGAACTTATGAAAACTGTGTCAATATAACAAAATTTTATTCTGAAAATTAGGTTATATAATTAAAAACCAGGAACTCATACTGTGATTTTCTTAATTATCTTTTAATTCATATCAAATGGCACTGTTTAATGAAAAATCATCTTTTATTAAAATTGAATTGATTAGAGTAATTAATTTAATTGCAAAATTAAACTTTATTATATCTATTTGGGAAATCTTATTTTAATACTTTTTGATAATAGTGACTATGAATCACTGCAAATATAATTCTTTTGTGTTAGATTGTTTATATTTTATTATTTCCATTCCGGCTTATAAGAAAGCATTTTCAGAGATAGGCACCATTACACACATTTGATAAGAAAGAGAAGTTAATTTTCCAAGTAAAATTACTTTATCAGTAAGAGAAAGAGCCAGGATTTACATTCAGGACTCCCCAAGTCTGACATCTGTGCTGCTAATGATCATAAGATTTCACTTCTCACTTGGGAAATTATCTCACAAATGCTTATTGAGCTCTTACAACACTCCTAGAAATTGAAGACATTGGTTCTATGGGAGCAAATAAATCACACAAACACGATGCCCTGTCAGAGACTGCAGTGGGGGAAATTAAGTAGAGCATACAGTATGATAAAGGTTATGAGAAATCAGGGGACAGGAACAGAGGATGCCGGGAGAGTGGGTTGCAATTTTACAAAAGTACTCAGCAACACAATTCTGAGAAGGCAGCACATTCTGTTAGATCTTGAAGGGGCTGGAGATTATTTATTATGGCCATTTAGGGAATGAGCAAGACACATCAAGGAGACCAGAGTGAGTGCCTGGAACAGGCTAAGTGGGATTACAGAAGAGAAATTATATTAAAGAAGCATCTTTGAAAGATTTAATTTTAATTACCCTCCCCCCCCCGTGTGTGTGTGTGTGTGTGTGTGTGTGTGTCAGACAGAGAGAGATACTTGGGTGTTTGTGGTTGTTTCCTTCTGATGTTCTCAATGTTTATGCATGGCTACATGGAACTATAAATATTTAAAGTAGGTGGTAAACCACAGATATTTTGTCCTGTTCAATTAATTCCCAAACAATGGCATAACATGAGGCAATAACCTTTTAGAAGTTGTAGCTGGTTGACATCATGGTTAAGTAGTTTCAATATTATTGTTACAGTAAAAGTTACACTCAGACAGCAAAATAGCTATTTATCTCCTTTTCTCTTATTTCTCATAAAGGAGGAGGTTTTTCATCATAATCAGCCTCATGTTTGAAAACAGGAGATTCTACCACATGTACTATTGTTGGCATGAGAGTCAAGGTATCATAGAGTAGGTAGTGTGGGTGCTCTGTGACAGCACCAGGAAAATGTGAAATGCAGACTTATGCTTTCAAATAACACATCCCAAGCATCTGATAACATTGCTTGTTGAATTATTCTAATATCCCCCAGTGCCTTAAGGAATACTGGAATATTTGAAAAATATATTGACAAAAATAAAGAGAACAAGCTTTCCTCTTTCTGTCTCCTTTGTGCCAAAACCTGAACGTTTGTCTTTACTTCTCTGTCAGTAACAGGCTATAGAAGTATGGGGTGAGAGTTATTCAAGAGCAACAGTCTCAAATGATTCTAAAATGGAGATGGTCTAAAATGGTGTACATTTATGCTACATTTAGAATGTTCTGTGAACTTGAAAGGATGTTTGGAGTTAGGTTTAAAAACAGTGGGATTTAGTGTAATAGATTTGGCAAAGGATTGTGTGCAGATCATGCGTCTGACACAGTGATGCAGACCCAGCTGACTAACACGGACCATGTGTTTTCTCTGGCAGAAGATTTGGAAAAATAATTTGGGGAAAGGATTCTATTATTCAATGGATTCCACTGATGTTGTTCTTTTGTGGGATTGTTGAAAATTTTCTAATCATACTTGCAAAGGTAGAGCTCACACAGGTCTTCCAAGCGTCTGGGACCATTCATAGGAGGAAAAAAAGAAGGGGAAAGAGGATACTTGTACTTAGTTCGTGTTTTAATTACTCACTTCCCAGAAACAGGTTTATGACTGGTTATGTATCAAGTGATAGCACACCTATAAAATTTTCCTGCTTAAAAACAATTTCATAACATTCCCCCTATCAACAATTATAATACAGTCATGAAATACAGAATTTTCAATCTAAACCAGAATTTCAATAATGTTTTAGTATGCCATTTTAGACCTTTGTTGTTTGGGTGTTTAGTCATAGATTTTTTTTTTATTCAGATGTAAGATTCAAGCGTGGGTCTTGTTTGCAAGTAAATTATTTGAATATTGCTGCACAGTTTCAAAAGGGTTCCTTGGCCTATTAAAGTCTTGGAATTACAACTGTTTACTAAAATTTGGACGCATTAATGACAGGATGGAGTCGGGTCTGGAAAGAGCTCTGATTCCATTTTATGGGTTTGAAAATTGCTTCAAAGGCTACTCTGACTGCTATGACATACATTTGTTGAATGTGCTCCTAAATGGACTCTAGGAGCCAGGCACACTATTTTCTCCTCTGGATTAGCTTGACTTTCTATTTAAAACAGTTTTACTATTTGAGCGTGCGTGCGTGCGTGCGTGTGTGTGTGTGTGTGTGTGTGTGTGTGTGTCTGTAGTGCATACCTGTTATTTTCAAATGTGTAGAGGTCAAGGGACAACTTTTGGGAGTTGGGTCTTGCCTTTTGCCTTGCTATGGCAGTGTCCGTTGCTTCTGCTACTGTGGAGTATATTTCAGGCTAGCTGGCCCATGACTCTGCAGCCAATTTTCCTATATTTCCCCCATCTCTGTGTAGGAGTACTGAGATTACAGACATACACAGCTGCATCCTACTTCTTACATAGGATCTGGGAATCAAACTCAGGTCATTGGGCTTGATGTCTAGCACTTTTATCCACTGAGTAGCTTGATTTTCTAAGACCTGTTGCTAAGACATGGCAGTCAGTAAACTTTAAATTAGTATCTTCAGAGAAGTATAACACAGTCTTCAAGCTATAGACAGTTCAGTATAGCATTTAGGGAGGTATATGATCTCCTCCTACCGGAAAGAATTGCATACTGGCAGCCCTCCCCTCCCTGACAGGAGTGTGTTTCATGTAACTCAAACTGGTCTCATACTCCCTATGCAGACGAGGCTGGACTAGAACTTCTAATCTCCCCTCTTCTGCTCTCAAGTGCTGATTTTATAGATTGTAGATATGACACTACACCTTGGAAGACTTAGTTAAAACAAAACAACAACAAAAATAGATATTTAAAGATGACTCCACGTCTATCTTTTGATGACATTGGATAAGCTAGGCACTATAAGACAGAGTTACGTTTGTAAATAAATGGGTATGCCTGGGGCTGGGGAGATGGCTTGGTGGTTAAGTGCGCTTGTTGCTTTTGCAGAGGGTCTGAATTTAGTTCCCAACACCTATACGGTGTCTCAAAACAATTTGTAATTCTAGTCCCAGTGGGTCTATTAGTCTGTTGGTCTGTCTTCTGCACATATGTGGTACACTCACCTACACACAGGCAAAGCATTCATGCACGTAAAAATATCTTTTTAAAAAAGGGTATGTTTACTTATTTATTTATTTTTACATATTAATACCAGTTCCCTCTCCCTCCCTTTCTCTCTTCCTCCCTCCCTCTTTCCCTCTCTCCCCCCCCACATGCACCCTGACCGTCCTCCCCTTCCATCCCCCCAACCCCAATTCCACATGTAGGGCAATGCCATCCAGGTGGGGTCATCTAAATCTGTCAAGTCATTTGAAGTAGGGACTAGGGCTTCTCTCCTGTCTCTAGATTAAGGCAGTTATCCCTCCATGGGGGATATGTTCGCAAGGTTCTTTTGTGTACCAGGAATACATCCTGGTTCCACTGTCTGAGGTCCCTTAGACTGCTCAGTCCTTCTGGCTGAGACCCATATTCAGGGGGCCTGAGTGAGTCCCATATTGGCTTCCCAGTTATCAGTCTGGGGGCCCGTTAGCTCCTCCTTGTTCTGGTCTGCTGTCTCTATGCTTATACCTAAATAATATCCAAGGTTGTTACAACTATGTGATATGGATTATGCTAGGCGTGAGAGATGCTTTCATCCCTAATAGTTGCAACCTGGCTATGAACACACAAGTAATTAACTCATTTTCATGCACTTAATAAATGTCTAAGTGAATAGACATTTGTTACTTATCCTCATATATTGTAATATATGTGAAAGTTGTAGAATAGAATTCCAAGAAGAGTTGTAAAGTTCCTTATTTTTTTTATTTATTGCTTGTCTTTTGAAACATTGTTGAGTGTTAACAATTGTTAGAATTAGCAACTGCTAGTGACTTCATAGGCGTGTAGGGTGTTGAGTCTGAGTTGAAGATGTGATGCAATTACCCACAGTGAAGGGACTGGCCAGGGTTGGGAAGGTTGGGAAGGCTAAACACCATTGTCAGCATTTTCTCACAGGTGTAGAGAGAATGTTCAGGGAGGGTAAATGATTGCTGACAGACAATGGGAGAGGTGCATGTCTAATCCACAGAACTTTCTGTGCCAATTTTATTATCTCTACTTTATTAATTGAAAACAGAAGACCAGAGTCTGAAGCCCAAAAAGATAAGGTCAGCATGGATAAAGGTTAGAGTTCACACCAGGACAGTGTCCTTTTAAAGACATTTGTTCTTTGTTCTAGAGTTTTCCCATGGTGGTAGACTGGGATAACTAACTTTTTTTTAAAAAGCTATATGCATATGCTTTGTGTCCTCAGGAGACATTCTGTTACTTAATTTATGAACAGCGCTTGCCTTTCCTGTTTTGTACCAGAAGGGATTTTGAAGCAGAGATTTTATAATCCTCATAAGGCCATTTTTAAGTTACTAATTTATGAAAATTATTCCAATTCAATTCAGGATAGTTTCCAGGTTGGAAGTTTAATAAAGCACGGTGCATGAAGATCTAGGCAGCAAGCATGACTGGTAGACATTTTTGGATAAAGATTTGGGGAAGAGGTTGTCACAGGTTCAGGGATAGCAGAGTCTTCAAGACTAAGGGTTGTAACTGTACATTGTGCACAGGAATCAAGGGGTGCATAGTCTCAGGATAAGTCCAGAAAAATAATCAGGAAAAACTGGAACTCATCGTCACATATACCCACTGGTGAAACATAAGGGATGGAGCCTCTGTGGAGAGAAGACTGCCTCCTTGCAGGTGATAGGAAGCAACAACAGGCTTGCCTATTTACTTGTAATTTTCAGTAGGGCCAAACCTATTATGCAGGTCTGGGATGAGATGGGTGGAGACAGAAATGAATCACAATTGTGCTGGGTAGTTCTATGTCCACTTGACACAAGCTAGAGACTTCAGAGAGGAGGGAACCTCAATTGGGTTTGAAAGTCTCTATAAGATTGAAGTGTACGGAGACCTGTAGGGTATTTTCTTAATTAGTGATTAATGGGGGAGGGTCTAGCCCATTATGGGCAGGATCATTCCTAGGCGGCTTGTCCTAGGTTCTCTATAAGAAATCAGACAGAGCCAGCCATAGGAAGCAAGCAGATAAGCTGCACCCCTCCATGGCCTCTGCACCAGCTCCTGCCTCCAGGTTCCTGCCCTGCTTGAGTTCCTGTCCTCACTGTTTCTGATGATGAACTCTTATAGGGAACTGTGAGTGAAATAAACCCTTTCCTCCCTAAGTTGCATTTGGTCATGTTGATTCATCATGTCAATAGTAACTCCAAGACACTGTTCATGGAGCTAATATGAGAAGCCAGAGAATGCTAATCTTCACGGTTGAGAAACGAGTGACTATTCACGAGAAAGTGCACTCTGATTTCCACGTTATAAATTCTCCCAAGGCCCTCACTTCTGCTGCTTCCATGTAGTAAACACTGTGATCATCCCCACTTTCATTTACCTTGTTTCACTCATTCATTACTTCTTTCCCAGGGGGGACCATGTTGCCTGAGCAGAAGCTGCCTTTACATCCAGTGTGAGCATCTGCTTTAGTAGAGTCTCCCATTTGTCTGACAAAACCCACAGTTAACAGAGTGAATACAACTCAAATAGAAGGAAGGAAGAAGGGAGTGAGGGTAGGGATGAGGGAAGGAAGAAAGGGGAGAAGGGAGGGACAGAGGAATGAACAAAGGAAGGAAAGAAAGAAGGAAGGAAGGAAGGAAGGGTAGGTAGATTTGGGGAATGTGGATAGTTGTCTATGGAGGAAGACAATATAGAAGCTGTGACAATGAGATTGCAGTCAGCTTTTATCCTACAACTTGTAAATATTACTACAAGCTTCTATTCCTTTGAGCATTTCTCTTCTATCTAGAATATCAGCTCATCGCTTTTCTGAGAAACATTTACTTAATTTTGACAATACAGTTCAAAATATTATTCTCTTGCCTCTTTTCCTTATCTAACAAGTGTAGAATTGTCTACTTTCTTTTGAAGCCTTTAATCTAGTAGTTCCTTAGGTACTTATTGTAGAAGCTATTGATCTTGAGGATTTTCAGCCTTGTATGACCTTCTAATATTATTCTGAACTCCTTTGATCTCAAAATGAGCCAGGACAAAACATTTTACACAAACATAAGCACACATGTTGGTTGAGAAAACATTTCAAGTCCATCAGAGATGCTTAAACCAACTTTATTCCTCTCTCTGCCCATATTTCCTTCATGTTCCCTTTCTGCCACAGAAGATCTGATCAAATGCTGTCTTGGCTAAGGTTTCTGATGGCCTCCACCTGGTCACCAGAGTAAACTATCACTATTCTTAACATGTTTACCTGACATCTTCTACATGTCTATCATATGACAAGCCCACAAGAAACAATTGAATTTCCAAAAATTATTGGCATCATCAAATGAATTATAAAGTCTGATCAATATTGCAATCAACTAATCCTTTGCAGTATGTGGCCCTTTATTGGGAAAGGGTGGTTAAGTAGAATTGTAATTGAGCCCAACATCCTGTTTTCAGTGACATCTATCAACACCCTCACCATTGTTTCTAATTGAAGAGTTAGTATTTAATAAAAAAAAATTCCTTTTGGCTGTAAAACTTTGATTAAGCAGTAAAGTTAGACTTATCAATTTGCAGAACAGGGAATTTTTTTCTGTTCCATGCCAAGTCTAGTGTGTGTAGGGCAGTAGATATTTATTGTTTTTCAAACATCATTATTTTAAAGGTATCTTGAAATTTGCAGGCAAGTGGATGGCACTTGAAGAAACCATCCTGAATGAGGTAACCCAGTCACAAAAAGAGGAACACAGTATGTACTCACTCATATATGGATTTTAGATCTAGAGCGAAGGATCACCAGCCTATAATTCACACCACCAGAGGAACTAGGATACAAGATTCATATAAAATCCCTCACAGAACGGGTAAGGGACAAGTCCCCCAGAGCACAGGGGAAGTGGGGGGGGCAGCGAATGGAGAGAGAAGTAGGAGAAAACGAGGGAGAGGAAAGGAAAACACGTGCGACCAGGAAGATTGAGCCCGATTAGGAATAGAAGACAGGAGAGAGGAGAGAGAGAGAGAGAGAGAGAGAGAGAGAGAGAGAGAGAGAGAGAGAGAGAGAGAGAACATAAAAGAGGGAGCCAATATTGTTTTGAAGAGAAAATTGAACACAAAGAAAGGTCTAGAGAACTACAAGACTGCCGCCAACTAACAATTTGAGCATCCGTGGAAAGGCTACCATAAATGCCCTTCCAGGACAGTGAGATCAACAATTAACTTATCCATGGAGCCCTCATCGAATACCTGTTGGAAACAGGAGCAAACACCCATACATAAACACTGAGTCGAACTAGAACCCAGATGCAGATGTAGAGGACAAGACCAGGCGGCAGAAACACATAGAGACAGCTTACCTGAACAAGGAGGAGCTAACAGGCCACCAGACTGATAGCTGGGAAGCCAGCATGGGACTGACTCAGGCTCCCCTGAATATGGGTCTCAGCCAGAAGGACTGTGCAGTCTAAGAGACCTCAGACAGTGGAGCCAGGATGTATCCCTGGTGCACAAAAGGACCTTGCGAACACATCCCCCATGGAGGGATAACTGCCTTAACCTAGAGACAGGAGAGAGGCCCTAGTCCCTACTTCACATGACCTGTCAGATCTACATGACCCCAACTGGATGGCATTCCCCTACATATGGAATTGGGGTAGGGGGATGGGAGGGGAGGGTGGTTAGGGTGCATGTGAGAGGGCAGACAGGGTAAAAGGGAGGGAGGGAGGAAAGGAGGGAGAAAGGGAGAGAGGGAGAGGGAACTGGGATTGACATGTAAAATAATAAATTAAATTAAAAAAATGCTTTGACTCCAAAATTTAAGTTCAAGGACAAGTTACTAGGGAAAAGGATTTTTATTTTTGTTTCCACAGAAAATTAAAAGCTGTGGATTCCTTCCAGACTAATGTGGTTTGATCAAGCCAGACCGCTTGAAACAAGTACCAGGTGATTCTACATTCAAAACAGCTGGACAAAGCAGTCTTACAGACTACAGCCAGGATTTCTGCATCTTCTTAGAATCCCCCATGACAGCGCCCGTTACCAGCAGGAAGTAGTTTGGAAAGAACAACGCCCAAATTCCCAAATATTGTCTATAAATGTTTGTTTTCATTTAAATGGACTTGGTTATATAAAATTTAAAAAAAAAATCATTATTTTTTCCATTTACACTTCCAGTGGGAACTGTTAGCTTTGTAAGTAGATTTATCACTGGTAAAAAATAAAATAAAATAAAATAAAGTGATAAATTCATTAATGGCTGTTTTAACTTCTTGTCTATTCACTGACTTCCCATATTCACATTAATAGAACACTTTTAAAAACTTTTAAATTTAATTTTTAAATTCAAATCCCATTTCCCCCTCCCTTATCTCCTCCTGTGTCCCCCACTCCTATCTGCTCCCAGAGAGGGTAAGGTCTCCCCTATAAAGTCTACTAAGTCTGTCCCATAATCTCATTGTGGCAGGACCAAGGCAACTCTCCACACTACCCCCACCCCTGTGTCTAGGCTGAACAAGGTATCTCTCCATATAGAATGAGCTTCCCTAAGTCACTTTGGGTATTAGTGTTAGATCTTGGACCCACTGCCAGTGGTCTCATATATTGTCCCAGGTGCCATAGAACGTATTTTAAATAACAAAAAATTGTAGAATGATCAAAGCAAAATGAAATGCAATAGTACCATTTATCTAGTAACACTAGAGCAGTGATTCTCAACCTTCCTAAGGATGTGACCCTTCAACATAGTTCTACATGCTGTGGTGACCCCCAACCATAAAATTATGTTTGTTGCTACTTCATAACTGTAATTTGGGTACTGTTATGAATCATAATGTAAATACCTGTGTTTTCCTATGGTCTTAGGACCATAGAACCCCCCGTTCCCTAAGGGATCGTGACTCACAGGTTGAGAAACGCTGTTGAGTTTCCATGTGAGAATAAAAAGGTTTGCTTGTCTATGCTTGTTATTCATATTCTCAGGTAACTCCCAGGCCTTGAGAATAAATTGATCAAAGATAAATGTAAAGTGGAGATCTATGGTGTGGTTTAATCCTTGCAAATAAAATGTTTCTCTTTGAAATAGAATTTAGGTCACAGTTTTGCAGATGGTGGTGCTAACTGCAAATTCAAGACTATTGAATTTGTAGCCTCTGATTGGTCTCAGGACTTTCACCCTGAGAAGTGTTAAAGGATTGGTAAGTAACAAATACCTTCAAGTTTGATGAGTGGAAACTTTCCCAGTATGAATCTGGTATGGCATTTTTGTATTGTCTTTTGTTTCTAGTCACTCATATGTAGATACTTTATTTCAAAGTGAGGGCTGTAAGATATCCATTCATTCATCTTAGAGGGATCAGGTGAAGGGGTAGCATGGGGAGAGAGTACTGTAAGAGACAAGTAGAAAGAATCTCATTTCAGGGTCAGGTAGAAATCTGGTGCAACAGAAGCTCCCTTGGTGTCTGCAAGGATGACCACAGCTAAGACTCCTAACAAAAGAGGATACTTAGCCTGAACAGGCAAGAATACCAGTGGTTGGATTAGAACACCAACCCAGCCAAATAACACTTGACCTACAGTCTGTCTAGCTTATGGGCTATGCTGGGGTAAGGGTGACACAGAGATTGTAGGAATGCCTAATAATGACTAGTCTAGCCTGAGACCCATGCCACGAGAGTGAGCCCATCTCTGACACTGCCCTGAGTGCCAGAACTCAGAAGCTGGATGGGCCACAGACATAGGATGTCAATGTAATGATGCCTAATGATATTCTGCTATAGTCGTAGATTGGTACTTAGCCCAATAGTCATCAGAGAGGCTTCATCCAGCAACTGGTGGAAACAGAGGTAGAGACCCACAGGCAACGTTAGGCTGCTGAAGAGAAAGAAGAAGGAATTATAGGGTCCAAAGTGGTTAAGGCCATCACAAGAAAACCTGCAGAATCAACAAACATATGGAGTACACAGAGAGTGAGCCAATAACCAGGGAGATATAATGGGACTGAAATAAGCCTTCTGCATATATGTGACATGTGTGTAGCTTGATCTTCTCATGGGACTCTTAACAGTGAGAGCAGGGGCTGTCTTTGACTTTCTTACTGACTTTTGAGACCCAGCTCCTTGTAGTAGGTAGCCTTGTCATTTCTAAATACATGGGGAGGTGCTTGGTTGCACTATGATGTAGTAATTTGCCATGTTTTGTTACTATCCATAAGATGCCTGCCCTTCTCGGGAAGGAAACAGAGGAGTGGATGGTGGTTGTAGGGACTGGGAAGAGAAGAGAGGAAGGGGAAACTTCAGTTAGGATGTAAAATAAATAAATAATAACTAAAAATGAGTAAAATGAAAAAAATGCCTTCATAGAAGCAGCTTGCTGATTTTGCTTTCTATATATTTTATGGCAGTTATGATCTCTTCCAAAGTTCTCTTTCCAAGAACATTGTTTTCTTTTCTGGAAGGTTAAATCATGGACTCAGTTAGGGTAATAATTTTTTAAAGCCATGAGGTCATAATCAATTTATTGTACTCTAAACAGTCTCGGCACACTATCACTCAATCACCAAGAGAAGGAAAATGTGGATGTGAGATTTTTTTTTTTTTTTTGCATTTAATTTCCTAGATTCCTTTTTAAGACCCATTTGGCTACTCTTAAATAAACTTCATAAAATTAAAGTGATTGTTTTTATTTCAGTCTACCTACTCTTTTCAGAATTAAAGGTAACAAAAATTCTCTTCTGGTCACCTATAGAAATTGTAATGACCTGTGTAGTAGTTGGATTTAAGTGCAGACACCTGCCACTGGTTCTACAAAACAAATGCAAATTCATTGCCAGCTGTTGGAGCCAAGTGAGTGAGGTAACACTTCATTTTACAGGCTTCATCGGGGGAATGAATTCTTCCACTTGAGCAAGTTTCCACATAAATGCTCCAAGCTTATCTCCTACAATGGATATCAGTGTGTGCTAGAGTCTTCCTGAAAAGCATTCTGTGAACCCCTTTCTACTGTATTGCTTTGTGGCTTACTATTTCAGATTGACTTCTGTTTCATTTATGTGTCTAAGCCTCCATTTTCTGAGATTATTGTCTCCTTTTAGTTCAGGATTCCTGGATGTCATGGAGAACACACCACAACCCACACTTGCTCACTGAACCTGGAGTTGGAGCCCGCACTCACCAGCCATCCTCCTGTCTGATGAGTGTTCTTTGAACCAAATGGCTCTTTGAACCAAAAGGGGACATACTGTCGCCACAACTGTGAGAAACAGAAGGGTAATGGTGGTGGGTGAGAGCTTGTATGAATGGAAGACACCGAGAGGAAGGACATAGTGTGGTAACCCAGTTGTATGTAAAGAGTGAGTGTCGGACACTTTAATGGTACTCTGCAGAATGGTCATTGGTCTAGATGTCATCACAAAAGTATCTGTGGTAAAAATAAGACTATGGGGTAAGTTGCAAACCTCCTAAGATCTGTAAGAGTTACTATGGGATCACCAGACCAAAATAACAAGCGAGCTGCTCTGCTAGAGATTCACAGATAACTGATCTAGGACAGAGGCGATGCCTTCTCCACGCTCTGAAATGGTTAATGGGTGAGGAGATGCCCTGTACTAGATGCAATGATGTTGTATATCAGGATGCATTGTGTAAGTTAATAAAGTAGGGATGCATGTTCAGAAGCTAGGGCTTGATGCTCACGCTGGCTGACATGGGCTTGCGTGGATTGAATTAGAATTTCAGGAGGACAGAAGTTGAGAGAGAAGTGAGGAATTGTGCAGAACCTGCGAAGAAACTATGAGGTAGATGGATAGGTGAGGCGAGTAAAAGTCCTGGAAAGGGGAGTAGCAAATAGTGGAAACACACAAGCAAACCAACAAAACTCAAAGATGCAGGAAGTAATGACCTGACATAGCTAAACTCTGATGCAGCTTGTCTGTTTTAGCAGAGATAGATGAGAAACATTACAGAGCTGTTGAGTTAGTCAGAGTTCTAGAACAGCACCGATAGAAGCAATACACATTAAAAGGAGATTAAAACAGACTTCCAGAATTAATTCAGGCTGTGTAGTCCAATGGCAGATAGCTGGGCATGTAGAGAGCCAGGTAGCTTCCTAGCCCATAACACCGAGTACCTATGCAGCCCCATACTGGGGATGAAAGCCTGGGGACTCCTGGAGAGTTGCGGATTTTTAATCCACATGAGGAGGACAGAGAAGCTGGGTTCTGGTGTCAGTATGGGATGAAAGAAGCAGAAGAGATGAACAAACCACCAGGGAGGAAGGGTGGGCAGTCCTGAATAGCAGCGTCTCCCTCGGACCATATTATCTGGGTAGCATTGTAGAGACTGCATACTCTAGGGGGAGGACTTCCTTCCAATTAATATTCTTACAGACCTGCCCAGAGTGTGTTCCTCTTTATTCATTTACTCCTGATCTATTAAATTGAACACCAAGAACCCATCTAAGCTAAATTGTCACCCATTAATGCCATGGATAAAAGACATTTTGTATTATAAACTATGTCACCTCAAGTCTACTGCTTTTAATTTGTTTAGAGACTAGAATTGGATTAAAAATTTAACAAAGCCAAATTCTTCTTTTTAGTAAAATTCTTTTTAAAATTCTACTTCTTTGTCTCCTAGCTCTAGATTTCAGAGAGTTGCATGGATGATTTGCTTCCAGGGCATTTTTTTAATATAAAATAAAAACTGTATTTTCTTTGTAACAAACAAATTACTAATTTATTCCTTTATTAAATGTCTGGATGAAATTAATATTTTTTAAATATTAGACTCTAACTATTGATTGGTCAAAACAAATTCTGTCTTGTTGGGAGAAATGGGTCAAACACTTATTAGTTTAACAATGTAAGTATAACTATTTATCTTTTCTCCTCTTGTCTATTCAGTGCTAAGACTGGAACCCAGATCCTTGTATGAGTTAAGCAACGAGTCTACCTCTGGGTCAATCCCAGCTCATTATGTAAAACTTTGTTTTGAATGGGGTAGGGATATGGTTCAGCGGGTAAAGTGCTTGCTACAGAAGCATGAGGACCTGAGTTCAGATCCTTAGCATTCACACAAAAAAGCAGGATGGCATGGTGATATACAGCCAAAATTCCAGTTTGTTTGGTGGCAGCAGTATGGGAGGCATATCTCAGGGCTTGTTGGACATGCAGCCTGGCTAAAATGGCAAGCTCCATATTCTGTGAGAAACTGAACCTGCTTTAAAAACTAGGGTAGAAAGCAATGTATGTGGACCTTTGGCCTCACATGGTCATATGCACCATTGCCACCACTTCATACACTACACATGCACCAAAGAAAAGGAACAAAAATATTCAGATCCAGAGTCAAACTTGCTATCCTTCTTCCTGAGTAGCTGTGGTTATAAGTGTACACCACTTTACTGGACTTGTCCATTCATGTTTCGTAAACAGCCTAACCTTGAATATAAGATTATTCTTATTACTTTCAAAAATCTTTTCAACCAAGAACTCATGTGTGAGAGTCTGGCTGCTCTGTTTGAGCACTGTAACTCAAATGTGCAGGCATGCATTTCCCCTTGACATGTTTATATTCTCATAGATGGAAGAGAAGTAATCACTTCCAGGTCCCTTATTCCCGAAACTTTAAAATTCTGTGGTTGAGAACATTTAGTTTAGAAGGGAGGAGTTTTCCAAGTTGTAGAAGAATTCTCTCCCCTATATATCATTAGAAACATTTCCCTTGCTCTATGGGCAGAACCCGGTGGTCACAATGGGTTGGGTCTCAGGTAGGCCACCTCTACGCTCTTTCCTGTCCTCCATTAATCTCTCAGTTCTCATCCCCATCCCTGAAGCAGACTATTTGCATGGGTCTGTCCTCTCATTGTACCTATCCCCTGGGGACTCTGGAAACTTGCAGATTTCTTCCCCTTTGTGGACCATCTCAGCCTCTCCTTCTAGCTGATTCCCACGGCCAGTACTTAGAAGTCATGTCTACCTGGGATTCCCAGTTGCCACACCGGGCTGGGTCTCAGGTAGGTGATTTCCCCTTTCCTTTCTGTCTTCCATCACAATCTCTCCAGTTTATCCTTAGACCTGTAGTATACTGTTTCCAGGGGCCTCTCCTCCCATTCTACCCCTATTACCAGGGGGCTCAGTCCCTTTTCTAGCTATCCACATTCCTTTGTGTCAGATGGAAATACCTAGAAACACTCTACCTGAGACAGGAAGTAAACACACTATCCGGGACTCAGATTCACACTCTCCTTCCTGTCCTCCATTACCATCTCTTCATTCTCAGTGTCAGCCCAATAGCAACCTGTTTAAAGTATTGGCATATAAACAGACATGTTGAACAATGGAATATAATTGAAGATCTCATCATAACTGCACACACGATGGACTTCTGCTCTTTAATAAGGAAGCTAGAAATACACACTGGGGTAAAAGACAGTATCTTCAGCAAGCTTTTCTGGTCTAACTGGATGGCTACATGTAGAAGAATGCAATTAGATTCATACATATAACTCAACTTCAAATGGATCAGGGTATAAGACCAAATACCCTGAGTCTGATAGAAGAGGAGGTGTGGGAGAAGTATTGAACTCAGTAGCACATGAAAAGACTTTCTGGACAGGACATTGGTGGCATAGGCACTAAGAACATTAATAAATAGGATCTCATGAAGCTCAAAAGCTTTTGTTTGGCCATGAAAACCATTGTTTGGACAAAGCTGCAGGCTACAAAATGGGAAACTATCTTTACCAATTACAAATAAGATAGAGGGTTAATATCTAAAAAAAAATTTAAAAACTAGAGACAAAACAAAACCCCCAAACCTTAGATGTCAAGATAACAAATAACCCAATTAAAAAGCCCAATTTAGGTACAGATCTAAACAGAGTTCTCAAAAGATGAAACACAAATGGCTGAGAAACACTAAGAAATGTTGAACAATTTTAGTCATTAGAAAATTGCAGATAAAATTACTTTGATTTCATCTTATATCAATCAGAATGGCAAAGATCAGTAAAATGACAGCTCATGCTGGCAAGGATGTAGAGGCATACTCATCTATTACTGTGGGAGTGAAAAATTCTACAGTGACTATAGAAATCAATATTGTTGTTCCCCCAGAAGCTGTGATTATATTTACTTCAAGATCTAGCTATACCACTCTTGAACTTATAGCTGAAGGTCTCTAGAACAAAGGCGCTTTCTCATCCATGTCCATGAGTGCATTACTCACAATTGCCAGAAATTGGGAATAGTCTAGATTAATGGATAATAGTCATATGAATAGATAATAAAAATATGGCACATTTACATAACAAAATATGATTCAGCTGTTAATGAAATCATCAATTCTTCAGGGAAGTGTGTGGGTCTATAAAAAAAAATAATCCTATAGTGAGGTAACCCAAACACAAAAGACAAATATGGTATGCATGTTCTTATATATGAATGTTAGTTGTTATGTCTTTGATAAGTATACCACAATACATATAACCAAAGAAAAAATAGGTATAAAGGACTAGGGCAGGAGCTTACATGTGATGGAGCTACATGACATAGACTGGGATAGAAGGATTAAAGGAGAGGAAGAGGGAAGAGGAACATAAATAGCAGAATACAGGGAGGGGACAACTAACACTCATAGTAGAAGCTTCTCTAAATGTATATATATATATATATATATATATATATATATATATATATATCTGAATGGAGTGAATGGAGCCAACAAATAATGGGAGAGACAAAGCCCTAATTAGACTTCTCTTACCACCAAATGAAAACTTCAGTATCAGAAATCAGTTATATCAATTGAGTTGTTGGCCAGTGGTGCCCTACAGAAATTCCTGAACAACTCTACTGGTTGTTCTCCACAAACTGATGATAAGGCAATATTGCTGAAGACAACAGGTATATATCTCATTGGACACAGAAATGTCAAGCTGCTGCCTATCTAAAGCCTTCACTGATACTGACTAGTATTGAAAGGTAAACAGGAATCCAGCTACAAACCATTTGATTTACAAGAGTGATATTTGCAAGATACAGTGATGCAGTATTGGCCCTAAAGTTGTGGGAGTAACCAACCACTATCTGATTGGATTTAAGACACAACCCATAATATGGGACTCATGCCACATTGGTGGCCAAGAGCCTGAGATTAGACAGCATATAGGTAAACCAAATAATAGTATTCTGCTGAAGTAATATAGCAATAAAATGACTCCTAATGAATGACATTCTGCTATATTCATAGATCAGTGTTTTGGTCAGCCATTATCAAAGTTTCCTCCTGCAGTAGGTGGGATCTAATACAGAGAGGCATACTTGGACAGTATGTAGCAAGCGAGAGACCTTGGAACACTTAGAACACAGTCAAAAGTGGGATATTTCCATCAAATCTGTCTCCTCATGGTTCATGAAAATATGTAGAATAGGAAGCCAAAAGATTGTGAGAGCCAGAGGTGATGGATGACACCAAGAAAACAGTGTCTTCCAGACACAACAGGACTGACACACATGAACTCACAGAGAACGTGACAACACACAGGACCTGCACAAGTCCAAACTAGATGGGGTCGCAATGACAACAGAGGTAAGGGGCCATGAAATCCCATCAATAACCAAGAATCTATTTCCAATTGATAACTACTTGAAAATAAAAAAATTAGGTTTTTTTTTTCAAGTGGTATCTCAGAAGGTACACACACACACACACACACACACACACACACACACACTCTTAAATGCAGATCTCATGCCTAGCAGTAGATAGTCAACACAAAACAAAATCCATGGTACTTTTATAAAATATTTGTCTATATTTATTTAAGCATCTTTTATTTTTAGCTTACTGGTTTTTTATTGCATGTTATCATTTTTGATTTTGTGTTTTTATGGTTTTTGAGCATGTATTTATGTTTCTCTCTCTCTCTCTCTGTGTGTGTGTGCTAATTTTTTTCTGTATTTCAAGATCTAATTTCTTAGAAATTTTTATACAATTCTTGGCACCATAAATTTATCACTAATTATGCCTGGCTGAAGTCTTCAGCATAGTAATGTTCTCAGTAGGCCAACTGACTTTTATCTCCTCTATCTGGTACATTAACTTTTTCACCTTAACTATATTATGAATGAATAATGGATATTGAGATCTGTGAACACTTTTTAGCTACTGAAGTTTTCAAGAAATAGTTTTGAAAGCGAAATTCAAAATTCACATTTCACTTATTCATTAAAGAACTTTAATTTTATGTACTTTTAGTGAATATATACTCCTTTAAATGACCTTACATAAATGATTAAAACTTTCTTTTTGTTGTGCTTAAAGTTTTATAGATAGAAGGAGAAAACTGTGAAAACAGGTCTTTTAAAGTCTTACAGAAATAATTTTGCCAGCTTGAAATGGTGATGAATTCCTGTAATCCAGCACTTTGGAAATATGATGGAGGGGAGTTGCCATAAATTCAAGTCCAGCCTAGGCTAGACCATGAGACTGAGGCTAGCCTGTGGTACAGAGTGAGACCCTGTCTCAAAAGAAAACACAAAAGAAGAAATAATTTCCATTATCTAACAAGTCTAAAAAACTGGAAGCTTTGTAGTTGTGATCTATATGTTTGGCTAGTTTAGGAAGAATTTTTATTTCCCTAAAAGTTTGGTAATAAACAACGAATAATAGTTTCCATTCTCTACTACTAGTGTATTCAATTGAAATAATTTCAGAATTTCTCTCCAGGCCAAAAAAGTGATAACTAAGAAATGAAGCAGATTTTTATCACCTCTACATTTTTGTAGATGTTTTCTTTGTGAGAATTATTATTAAACATGATGAAATTAACATTTCTTAAATGAAAAATTATTTCTGTTCATCTCTTTGATCAAGTCTATGAAACTAAAATGGAAATCATCCCTTACTTCATGCAAATGCAGAGATAAGCCATTATTAGTCTCTTTCCCTCAGCACCAAGAGAAGTTTATTGTACTGCAAATTTGAATTAAAGCATGAGAATATCATCACCCTTTAGCTTATTCTTAGGGTTATTCTAGAAAGTTATTAGAGCTAAAAATATGTCCAATCTTTTAATTGGTGATATTATCTGCAGTAAGTTAGCTCTTGCTCTGGAAATGACTGCAATGTAATCTGATGGATGAAGTCACTATTTTCTTTTGTTAATAATGAAAGATACTGCACTTTTACAAGAAACAATTGCAGGCCTTGCCTGGGACCAACTCTTAGATAACATCACATTAAACATTCAGGAAAAATGAGATTCTGATAGCATTTCTTTTTTTTAAATTTTTGGGTTTTTTCTTATTTTACATATCAATCCCAGTTCCCTCTCCCTCCATCTCTCCCTCTCTCCCTTCCTCCCACTCCCCCAACTCCACAGGGAGGGTGATGCCTTCCAGGAGGGGTCAACAAAATCTGTTAAGTCATTTGGAGTAGGGACTAGGCCTTCCCTCCTGCCTCTAGGTTAAGGGAGTATTCCTCCATGGGGAATGTGCTCCCAAAGTTATTTTGTGCACCAGGGATAGATACATCCTGGTTCTACTGTCAGAGGTCCCTTAGACTGTCCAGGCCTTCTAACAGAGACCCATGTTCAGGGGCTCTGAGTCAGTCCATTGCTGATTTCCCAGCTATCAGTCTGGGGATCCTTTAGCTCCTCCTTCTTCAGGTCATCTGTCTCTGTGGGTGTCTGTAGCCTGGCCTTGTCCCCATTTTCTTATCACTCCTCCCTCTCTGCACCTGGATTCCAGTTCGGCTCAGTGTTTAGCTGTGGGTGTCTGCTTCTGTTTCCATCAGCTACTAGATGAGGGCTCTATGGTGGTAGATAAGTTAGTCATCAATCTCATTATTAGGGAAGGGCATTTAAGGTAGCCTTTCCACTGTTGCTCAGATTGTTAATTGGGATCCTCCTTGTGATTCTAAAACCTTCAAGTGTTGGGATAGATGCCAACTAGGGGTTTAACCAAATTGATGCCTTGGTTATAAATCGGTTTAAATATTATTTGAGTTGTTTAATAATGCTTTGTTTTCAAACTAACCAGGAGGCAACATTTTCTCTGTGAATTCTAGAACTTCAGGAACTAATAGTCCCTTTTCCTAATTATTTTTCTCTGGTTAGCACTGCTTTCTAAGTAACCTGGCATTTAGCTTCCCATGCCTGAGTGGAGACTGCAGCTGTTGAGTATACACCAAATGCTGCAAGAGTTTTCTTCCTTTGTGTACTATTGGCATCTCAACTAGTTTATTTGCTGTCTTTGAATAATGACCTCTCAGTTTGCTCTTCATCTCCCATAGCCTTACTCAGTGTTAGTCAGTATGGCCATGACAAATCTTATAAAGGAAAACATTTAACTGGACAGCACACAGGCAGACGTGTTGCTGGAGTGGTAGCTGAAAGCTCTATATCTGGATCCACAGGCAGTAGGAATAGAGAAGGATACGAGGTCTGACTTGAGCATTTGAAAACCCAAAGCTCACCAGAGTCACACTTCATCCAACAAGGTCACACCTACTCCAACAAGGTCACACCTCCTAACAGCACCACTTCCTGGCGACCAAGCATTCAAATCTGTGAGCCTAAGTGGACCATTCTTATTCAAATCACCTCATAGTTTTTGCTTAGCCTGCCTATCCCGATCTTCCATCAACAATCATAGCACATGAGAAAAAGAGACAGAATGTTCATCTCTAAATGGAACATCTGTAATAACTTCACCACCAAGGCTCAGAGGACATCTGAGTAAGAGGAGGCAGAGAATGGAAGATCTGAGGAATATGAAGAAGCTCTGTGTCTTCTGGTCACCACTTGGGTATTGAAATCTGAACTTATAGCAGCCATGGTGCCTGCATATGATTTACAGAAGATCAAGCCAACACAAACCAAGCATAGTTGGGGCAGATGATCTCTAGGTTTGACCCTTTAAGGAAGAGCAACTGGTAATGGACAGTTGGAGAAGGGAAAATCATTCTTTGTCAGGATATTGTCACTGGTAGGTTTCCCATGCCCCAGTACTTGGCTCCATACCTGTGGACACATGGGCAATACTAACTATATTTAGTGGGTTATAAAAAATACATGAAGTTTGGGGAAGGGAGTTAAGTGGATATGGGGGAGTTAGAGTGAAAAACGGGGGTATATATGATCACATTTCATTACATACATGCATGAAATTCTCAAAAACAAAGAATTCTTTTAAAGAAACATGATGGGACTCTACTTTCAGGAAAATCCCAGTCTATTAAAGAAATGCATTTTCCACTTAAAATCTACCATGTCTAGCTAGCATTGCTCTTGGCATGCAATCTGAGGTTTGGGAGATTGCTAGTGAAACTGCACAACTCTGTTCCAAAAGAAAATGTCATCTTTACCCTCCTGATTAGGAAACACATTATCCACTGCCAAGGCATGAGAATTTAACTTCATAAGTTCTCAGGCAATGGAATGGTGCTTATCTTTACAGGTAAATTTTACTCACACAATTAGTTTTTGCATATATTTACCAATTCACTATAGTCAACTTGGCCAGAGCCTTTACATTCCATTTTTCCTAAGTCCTTTAGCCAAAGTTCGGTTCTCATCTAGGCCTTGGGTCTTATTAGGAAGACACTTTCTCCTAAGCACATGTTTTGAATCAGATTGATATATCAATGTGTGTGCAAGCACATGTGTGTAGACAAACCTATACATACCAACTCCAACTTAGTCACCGGTATTTGTACTTCTGGTTAGAATTGCAGAACCTATTTAGTTCATGTTTTTGTTGAGAAATACTAACTAGGAGGGTGGTTCTTTGTGACATCTGTGTGGCCACAGATAAATGTTTTCCCGATAACTATATAAGGATGTTTTAATTTCCAGTCAGTTTAAATAGCTTTCATGAGGGCTATACCAGTGATTAAAGACCAGCGTTGTTTCCTAATCAGGATAACAAAACAGTATTTTTGTTGGATTACAAATGGCCGTGTTGTCTGTCAACATCCTTCATAACTTTAGAGATTGCCTTGGGGCTTAAGAACTATTGTATGCAGCATCTTCTCAGGTCCTTCCATCATGATTGTCCCAGGATCTGGATAGAATGAGATCAATTGATTCAAAAATGCTCTGAGAGCGATGATGGGATACCGACTGTGTCTCTGATTCAGGAGATGCCTGGCTTTTGCTAATGTCTGAAACTATGGCATGAAGTATTTCTTCACATCCCACCAATTTTGTAAAGTTGATGCAGACTTCTGAGTAACCTGTATCCAGATTCAGATAAAGATGATATGTGCTTTATCATGTCTGAAATTAACAAGCTTTCTAGTTCCTCATTGATTGGGGGTGGAAAAAATCATGTGTATTGATTAGCTTTGTACCTTTCCTGGATCTGTGAGGTAAGGACTGAAATGGGGTATCTCCTCCTCAACACTCTGTTCTCCAAGCTGTTTCACATGGATCTGATGGAAAGATACCACTTAATATACACAAACTCTCTCCTTTTTCCTGTTTCATAAATGTTAGATGCATAAACTGTTATAAATTAGCCTTCAACATCTCTGGTTATCACTATGTAGTTCCAGGAAAAGGACTTATGTATATTAATTTGGATGGTTTTCCTGAATTAAATATCTTGCCTTCTGGAAAAGTGTGTGGCATTTTGTGTGTTTACTTTCAAAACATGAAGAACTCCACTCCTCTAACAGCTTCCCTTCCTTCTCTCTTTTGCACTTTAGAAGATTTGCAAACAGGTTTTGCATGTAACTGTTCCTGGCTGAAACTATTGAAGCAGATCTTGCCCAAACAGCCCTACTCTGCAATTAGTCACTTAGCGTTAAAACTTTCCTCAGTGATACACAAAAGATGACTAGAAACACGGAGGTGACTGATTTACCCTCTTAAAAAAATAGCCACTAATGTTTTCAAAGAAAAATATTGTTGGGTTTTTAGGAAGCTGCATGGTCTTTGAAAGTACTATTTTTAGAAGCATGCGAAAGCTTCACAGCATTATTCCTTCTGCAAGGCCCACCACGTCTTTGATGAAGTCCAAGTTGTGAAGTACTGTTTGCGTCATCTGTTTGATTTAGCATAAGCATCCGTAGAACTTTGTTTCGTAGTCACTCTCCTTGCTTCTCAGTATTTTCCTCCAAGCAGTCTGCAGGCAACACTGCCTTCCTTAAGTCATCAGCCATTCTTTCTCTATTCAAGGCGTTCTTGAAGTTTCATTTACTTCTCTGACTGTGACATGGGGAAGTAAGTATATTTGCTTAGATTTATTCTTGAGTAAATATGTAATTTTTTGCATCATTAACTATTCTACTATATGTATCTATTTGTGAAGAAAAATTTAGATCTGGCTTAATCACTTGTGTCGTATTTTGCATATCCTGTTGCTTTTTTGGTTTAAGTTTTAAATTACGTGTGTGTGTGTGTGTGTGTGTGTGTGTGCACATGCATGTACATGATCGCATGCACACATGTGGGTGGTGGTGCACTTGAGAAAGTCAGAGGACAAATTGCAGGAGCCAGTTTTTTCCTTCTACCATGTGGGTTCAAGGGATCAAACTCGGGTTTTCAGGCTTGAGAAAAACTGCTTTTACTGACTGAGGAATTTTTCTAGCCCCTCTATAGAATTACTTATAGAATTATTCTTTATTCACATTTTTACTTTGTGAGGCAGGATCTCATACAATCCAGCTGTCATGACATTGAACTCAATATGTAGCTGATGGTGACCTTGGACCCCTGATCTTCCTCCTCACACGTGCTGGCTGGGGCTGCTGGTATAGACCACTATTCCTGGCTCTGTTTAAATGGCTATTCTTAAGGAGTGGAAATGATGTTCATTTGGTTCATCTTTTCATTCACATTTGGAGAAATTGTCTTCAGTGTTCCAAAAGGGATTAGTTTTATTTATAAAGTTGGACATGCTGTAATTGCATATTAAATAAATAATCAATCAAGAAGTTGGGACAGAGAAAAAGAAGCACATTTTTGCCTGGAGGATTTCAACTTCACTGCGCCAAGAGACTCCTGTATAATTTATGGTTCTGCATGACCATGAGAACATCAAAACAATACTTTCCTCTTTATTTCAGAAATAGATTCTGCCCTGAAATATGAGCTTTGTGGCACCATTCAGGCAGTCTCTATCAAATTCATGGTGAACTGTAGAAATATTTCCCAAGATTCCCTTTAAAAGACTTTCACAGCACAGGTTCCGTTGTTTGGATGAGTGTCCAAAAATGTGTGTGTGTGATAAATAAAGGTGTGGTTCCCCAGGAAGGTACTAATGAGATACTTTGGAACCTAAGGAAGTGAGGCCATGTGGGCTATTGAGGTCGTAGCCTCAAAGGGAATTGTAGAATTCCAGTATGGTTGTTTCCTAACTAATGATGCAATCTATTTGCTACATCACACACTCTTCCAACGATGTACTGTCCTCAACGGAACCCCAAACAATAGGCTGGCTGATCTTAGAACTATGCATCAAAACAACCCCCTCTTTTCTTTTTTCTTTTCATTTTGTTTTTGTTTGTTTGTTTTCCAGACAGGGGTTTGGTTTTCTTTGTCATTTTCACACAAACATTCCTCATATAGTAGGCAATGGCACTATACCAAGGTCAGCCAGATGAATTCACATTTGGTACTCATTTACATAAGAGCTATTTCCAAATTGGGAACCAGTGTAAAAATGTCCTACTATGATATCTCCCAAAGAAATAATATTTTTACATGATAAATCTTGTGTAAATAATAAGAAACTATCATCGCAGACTATTAATACATCAGATTTATTACCACAAAGAACAATGCTAGTGAACGGGTGAGTAGAAGAACTCTGGATATATTGTCTATATCCCATTGTACTCAAAGAAGTGGAAGGAGAAAACTTTGACAGTGAGGGTCTCATTTCCAACTTATAACCACAGACGTCCACTTTCACTGCTTAAGCAATGTTTATAATGAACGTGGCAAGTGCAGTGGGTGTTAAAGAGTTTCTGATTTACTTGTGACTGTGAAGGAGTACAGCCCAGCTTCCTGGTGCATTTCCAGGACTCCTCGCTAGCTTCCCCTTTCTCTATACAGCCCTACTCCTGCCAAATCGCATCTCTTCTGTTAGATGGGCAGGTATCACCCTGTTATCATCTCTACCTCTTCCAGCAACCCTGCCCCACTTCACTTCTACAGTTAAATTCCATTTAGCAACATGCTCTACCAGCTCAACAACTCAACAGCACCTTCTTCCCAAAGTTCACTTCGAACACATCCTTCCTCGGAATCCCTAAATTCTCATTAGTTCTTTGTGGAGCTAATCAACTTACAAGGAAATAGTCACATAAATATTTCCCCCTTCCTTCCAATGAATATTCTATATCTCTCTATTCCTGTTCCATTGATGTTCTTTATGGTACCCATTACAGGTATGACAGGTTATAGGTTTGACAATTTGTTATTATTGTAACAAACTGCCTATGCGTAACAACGACATTTTTCTGTGTCTGGGATTTAGGCAGCTCTTCAGCCCCACATGAGGTTGGCTGGATTGGCACTCATGTGAGGATTAGGTCAGGTAGAACATGTAAGCTGTGTCACACAGACCTGACATTTCATCCTGGATACTGGCAAGGTTATCAAAGTGTCTTGGGTTTCCGACAGCATAGGGGGGGGGGGGGCTGAACTACAAGAAAAAAATATGGTCAAAGCTAGAGGTCTTATGCTGCCAACTATCTTGTCTGAGAAATACAGTTGGGAAATAAAACTACCAATCCTGTTAAAACTGGGATAGCTACATTGTCATTTTTTTTCCATATTAAATGGGTCAGGGAGACTAGAAAGCCAAACCAGAGTTAAGAAAAGGAAAATCTATAGTGAGTAACCAAGACTACCCCTGCACGGAATAGCCATAGCAGGTTCATTTATTCAACCTCTATTAGGAAGCATTTATTGTCAGCACTATTTTAGGTGTTAGAATTATACCAATGAGGGAAAATGTAAAGTAGGCAGAAATTCACATTTACTAGGAAAAGAAAGAAAATTAAAATAAACCTATGTGGTATACAGTGAAGATGATGGATGCCATGAATAACATGACTCTGCCCTGTGGTCCATTTAGTTTCTGAGTAACAATCACAGTGAAAAACATCACTGAGAATCAGATGCAAGAGTAAAGCTCTTACATGCACAAAGAAGGGTTATATGTGATATTTGTGTGCTTCAGACCATTGAAAATTTAAAATGTACATGTGGAAATGAAAAAATGTTTTGGGAATACATAGTACTTTGTACATACATCTCTGAGATAATTTTTTTCTCTAGAAGTAGTATTCTCTACAGATAATTTGATGAACTCAAATATATCCACTCTTGTTTATTTATAGAAGTAGAATTTTCACTTTGCAAAATTCACTCGAATAATAACCAGCTTCTAAAATGGAGTAAGTTTGGATTGTTTACATGCTAGCCTGAGGAAAGACTGACAGGAATACTTTTAATATTCAGCTTTATAGTTCAGTTTTTATTAATCATACTTGAAAATGAGCCATCTATTCCTAAGACAATCTATGATTCAGTCCATAATGTCCAAGTTTGGTTAAGTGACCCACTCTCCCCTTTTATTAGTTATTTATGGTTAGTAATCCAAGATCCTGTCATATGGCATTTTGGAAGATACATAGGGAGTTGCTACCTCTAATCAGTGCTGTGAGGTAGTGTGTTGAGCTGTCTACTCCTAAACACACCCCTGTGCCCATGGAGTATTACACCTATATTGCTCTTGAGAAAATTGTGAAATTAAATCCTATTCACCAGAGGGCGCTGTTGCCATCTGAAACGAAACATGTAGGTACTCCCAGACACTTAGCTGTATGCTTGGTAAGAACACAGTCCTTTCCATTTCTCCTTGACTTCTTTTCTTTCTCTGTTATTGTTCCAGGAACTCCACCGAAGTATTACATGTTGCTCAAAAATGCCAAATCATGGTATTTTATGTCAACCAACATTAAAATCACTTGGAATCACCTGCTCTGTAAACATTAACAGAATTATGGATTACGAACATATATGTGATTCACAAACTGGTGTGGTCACCTATGAAGATTTTTGATACATTGAAATGCACATCCTGCCTTAAATTTACTAAACATTTTTTTTGTCATGTCAACACTAGGTCTTTTCATACAATGGCCTATGTATGAATGAATGACTATATTTGTATGTAATATAGAGATGTGTAATAGTGTATCTTCTGCTTGTGACATTTAATTTTTATGTTCTAATAGGAAAATTGAACAAACTCTCACTATGATAAATTATGACAGAATTTAAATCAAGACTCTGAAAGGTGATCATCTTTGTGCTCATTTGACTGGATTTAGGATGATATGAAAATTAAGACTGTTTCTTAATTAAATTAAAAAAGAGAGAGAGAGAATAGAATGAATTCAGACTGTGAAGTACTTAGGCATGAGTCTAGGAGGATCTTTTGAGAGGGTTATGTGAGAAGGATGATTTCTTTTTACTCCTCGTGAATATAAACATTAACAGATCTATGTTACAAGTTGTGTGGATTATGGGGCTGATCCACACAGGGCCAGGTACACAATGAGCCCTTATTCCTTCTGTGTTTGTGGCCTTTGAGTTTGGCTACTCAGATCTCAATCTTGGCTCTACCACTTTTCATCTAAAGGACATTCAATAAGTTACTTACCATTCAGAGTCCCCACATGTTTAAAGTGGCAAAGCCATATCACGTTTCATGAGCTAATCTGATGGGAGATGTGTCATTCTTTATATATTTCTCATACTGGTTAATGGATAAAGCACTGTTGGCCAATAGGAAAGCAAGATAGGAGGGACTAGGAGATGAGGAGGAAAGAGGAAGTAGTAAGGAGAGTCAAGATGGAGAGACTGGGGAGACGAGACGCCTGCCGTATTCCCCGGTAAGATAAGACCATGTGGAAATACATAGAAATGGGTTAATAATTAAGACAGAGCTAGCAGATAAGAAACTAGTACCTGGCCAATAGCATAATATCAAATACAGAGCCTCTGTGCATTATTTGGGACTGGCGCGGCGGCAGGACAAGACCAGGCGGCGGGCAGAAAAACCATACTCCTTACACTAATCAGTTTTCATAGCCTTGACAAAGTGCCTGAGATAAACAGCTTGAAAAGAGGACAGGTTTATTTGGCTTCGTTAGTCTGGGGTCTATTTAAGGGCAACACATCATGGTAGGCAACAAGTGGGCCAACAAATGTGCTTATGTTTTGGCATGCTAGAAGCAAGAAGAAGAGAGGGTGGAGTGAGAATCTGGCCATTAAGGTACACCTCAGATAAAGCCAAATTAATTTTCTTCCAATAGGATCCACTTCCTTAGGCTGGTGGCCGAGCCTTTAGTGCATTTGAATTCCAAAATCCAACATGTAGTCATAGATTTACTTACTGACCTCAGTGAAATAACAGCTTTGTCACGGGGGTGTTAGGGTTTAAACATAAAATGATCACAAAACATTACAGGCTTTGTCCCCTTATGGTGACACTGTTGAGAGGTGGGTTTCTGAGACAAGACTGCAACTGAGGGCTCTCCTAATGACAGATGACTCCTTGGACACATCCATAACTAAATGGGCTTTTGGTAGGTGGTAGAAACTGCGTAGCTGAAGCAGAAATGGAGAAAGCGGGTCACTAGGAGTGTGCCTTTAGAGAGTTCTGCCTGTCCCTGTCCTCTTCTGTCTGTCTGCTTCCCGACTCCCATGAGATCAGCATCCTCTGTCTCTGCTCCAACACAGGCCCAGCTGTGGAGTGAGCTGATCATAGTCTGACACCTCCAAAACCATGAGCCAAGATCAAGCTTTTGTTATTTTAAATTGTTCTCTCAGGTACTTTGACCACAGAGTAGAGAGCCATGCTTAGTAAATACCTTGTTTGAATTTTTTTTTTTTAACCAAAAAAGTTTTGCCATCTGAGTGTCACCTACTATATTTGTCTTTCCAACAGTTTCTAATGTGTGTTCAATACACCTACACATGGAGTTTAATTTTCATTCTGCTGATCATGTTCCTCCCCATAATCCCCCCCACCCCCATCTGCACTGTTTGTCACCTTTGATGAGTTTTCAGTTTTAGGTTACCACATTATCTACCAGATATAGGAAGGAAAATTGCCTGTCCTTGACTACTGAAATAATCACCAAATGTGAAAGCATTCAATCTGGCTATGACACGATGTGTTATGTATGCATGAATAACGATATTGTTATTTTTAAGCAGTACACAGATGTATGCTAGCGCATCATTTGCTGGTGAGATTTAACTTTATGTTCAGATGGGAGGATTGAACAAGTTCTCAGCACCACAAATCATGAGGACATGAACTGAGACTGTGGTAGATGATCTTTGCTGCTCATTTGAGTGGCGTTAGAATGAACTCATAGACTATGGCATGTGTCTGGGTGTGTCTGTGAGGGCCTTTCAGAGGGAGTTCAGCAAGAAGGATGCTTTTATTTTCTGTAAATTCATTGAATCATTGTCTACAAATTCTCTTCTTTCAGTCTTCCTCCTCCTCCTCTCCTTTCTCCTTCATCATCAAACTAATCATTTCCATCAGAGATAGATTATGGCTACCCATGGAGAAAAGCGTCATGTGTTTGTGAAGACTTTGCTACAGGTACAATACGGGGCCGTGGGTCACCTGCCCATTGGAAAGCCTCATGCTCTCCACAGGCCTTTAGTTTGAGGCTCTAGCTTAATAGTCTCACAAATTTTCATTTCAGGTTCTTTAAACTAGTCATTGACTCCAGTACCTCTTTTGAATTTTCCTCAAATGCCCCTTTTTAACAGAAGAGTCCACAGGTATGTAATAGGCTCCTTTAAACATTTTTCAAAAGAACCAAAAGAGCTTTTGTGGCAGATATGATCCTAAAAGTGGAACATTAAGAAGTACAAAGATTTCATTTTGTTTGTGTGAATGAGCATGTATGTGGATCATGGTGCACATGTGTGTGCATGTACCGGGATCGTGGTGCACATGTGTGTGCATGTACCGGGATCGTGGTGCACATGTGTGTGCATGTACATAGATCTTGGTGCACATGACGAGGCCAGAGGACAGCCTTGAGTGTTGGTCCTCACTTCCTGCCTGGCTTGAGGCAAGGTTTCCTCTTTTTCTTTTTGTTTTTTATTTGTTTCTGCATATAGCCAATGACCTGACCTTTAAGTTAACGGAATTCTCCTGGCTCGGATCTTTCCACAGAAGTTCTAGAATTCCAGACACTGTTTCTTGCTTGACCTTAATATGTTCCCCATACTTGCACGCAAGGTCTTTACCCACTGAGTCATCTCTGGAGCCCAGTGGTAAGGATTCTTATTCTTCAAGTCCGATTCCCGGGGATTTTCTCAGGCTCGGTAAGGATTCTTATTCTTCAAGTCCGATTCCCGGGGATTTTCTCAGGCTCGGTAAGGATTCTTATTCTTCAAGTCCGATTCCCGGGGATTTTCTCAGGCTATGTTGCATTCTCTCCTATCCCACCAAGTCTCCCACTTTCTCTGGATAACAACTCGGGCACCTTACACATTGATTATTCTATTTAATGTTTATTCTATGGCCTAAGCTTTCATGGATATTTCCCAATGATAATGAAAACTTTGAAAGAAAATGGACCCTATAGGAAGTGTGGCCTTGTTGGAGGAATTGTGTCATTGTGGGGGCGGGCTTTAAGATCTCTTTTGCTCAGGCTTTCCTCAGTGACTGTCAGTTGACTTCCTGTTGCCTGCAAGATGTAGAACTCAGCTACCACATCATGTTTGCCTACATACCACCATGCTCCCTGTCATGATGATACCAGACTGAACCTTAGAGACTGTAAACAAGCACCTCCAATTATATGTTTCTTTGTAAGAGTTGCTGTGGTCATGATGTCTCTTCACAGCAATAAAATCCCTAACTAAAACATGAACAATATATTAGCAGATGCTTGTTATCCTATTTCATTAAAATCAATAATTTTATTAACAATGATTTGAACGTTTCAATCATTTCTCAATTTACTACTGAAAATAATGTAAAAGTTAACATTTTTGTGAATGCATATTTGTTCAGATCATAGATTATTTGGTAATAGTTTTAGTATAATGTTTACAATACTATAATAATACCTTGACTTAAATTTTTTTTCAGTGAAACTACTGTCTTTGGCAATATAAGATAGAGGCATTGTAAACTTGGAAAGTTAGAGGAGAATTTTGTTCCCGAGACCCATTTTTTAAATTTCAAGATCATTTTCCATCTGTTCTTGTAAACAGGCTTAAGTTCTATCTTTTGTGTAAGCATTTGTATATCTGAAGGGATTCTACATCAGCAGGGTCAAACATGCACAGACCCATGTACTTTCATAGTTTTTCTTCTGTTCCTTTGAGCCTATTTCTAACTCAAAACCTTTCATTCGCATCTCAAACATTCCTCATCCTTTAATTTGTCACCAGGCAGAAAAAAAGAAAAGTTCACTTTTCACTATGGACAAAGTATGTCTCCTTCCTTTCTGTGGAGGATCCTACGTGTAAAGAAATAAGAAGGTGGGTGAAAATAATTTTGAATTCCAATGTAGGTAGGTATGTTACCACAGAAAGGCAGGTATTAATATTTGTATTCCTCTGCGTGAATACCCAAGGGAGTAGTTAACCTTTCTCGAACTCCTAGTATCTACAGGACATAGAATGAAAACAGCAAGAGCTTCAGATCCCTCAAGACCTCCCGCTGTAAATGTGTGGGCCATGCGGGCTTGGCTGACATACGGGTCTCTCATGGCATGGGTAGGTGCCCAGCATTGCTTCTCAGCAGCTCCCCTGTATGTTCTCCAGGTCTCTTCTGCCTTGGCTATTCACCAAATTCGATGTTGCTGTTCATGGTTCATTTAATGCATTTCAATCATGTGTTGTTATTCCAGCAACGGAGAAGGAGCCTAGAAAGTTTATTAAATTTGAAGATTGATGAATGCTGAAAGTCTTATGGCTGCTTTGTAGCTTTCAATTTTAATAACTAACACAGAAAAATAAGCCTCAGACCTCTGCTGCTAGATGATGTAGGACTGAGGGAAAAGCAAAACAAAGAAGATTTCCAATCAAAATGAACAAAACTCACTTTGCCGTGTTCTGGAGTTATTTCAATAAATTTGAGAATAAATAAAACCATTTTTTTTTTCACCCATGAATCCATCTCAATAATGTTGTCTGGATTTGAACACGCTCTCTGAATTTCTCTCCCAACACCTAGTGGGCCCATTCAAAATAGCAGTAGGATTGTATATAGGGGGTGGGCTGGGACATGCATCACTGGCTAATACCCTGGCTACCTTTGAGACTCAACATTCAGCACAGAGACTTTTGGGCAAAGGTCTGACAGTGTCAGCACTTGTCATGACCGGCATTGCTTGCCACTGGATTAGGATCCAAGGCTTCCAAAAGAAGTAAAAAAACAAAACAAAACAAAACAAAACAAAACAAAAACTATGGAGCAACACGTGCCTACTGGCTTTGAGGCGATGTACGATGTGTAAGGTTTTACATCCCACAATGTGACTGGTAGCATTACTCCCATTCTTTTGCAGGCGAAGAAACAAAGACTCTTAAATATTTACCCCAAGTGTGAGGCAGGTGATTTTGTTTTATGATGTGTAATTACACATTTTGAAAAAAACACATTGACCCAAGATTCTTTCTAGGAGGTCTTAGCATCATTTCACATCTGTTGCGAAACATTATCTATAACTGGGTATGAACCCTTTTTCCCTCGTTGCCATCATCCTTCTTAGGTTTAGAGCAAGTTAACACTTTAGATTGTAACTGTATCTTTTGGGGGTAGAAAGGAATGGGGTTTTTGTTTCTATTTTGAGGGAGCAGGGACATGGAAGCTCGCTGAACTAAATCATTCTGTGTTCAGACTATAAATCTATATTCCTAGGGTTGCTGTGTCATATCCATGTCCAGTCTATGTCTAACTTTCTTTGCTTTTGGCTTTGATGCTGCCAATTAAAAAGAACAGGGCTTAGCCCCCCCTCCCATGGTGTGAAAACCATTTTTAGTCATTTAACAAACATTATAGGAAAGGACTTTTTGAAAGCAAAGCATGGATTCTGGTTGAATTATACTCCGTTCCCTTTACTTGTACCATTTTAGACTTTAAATATTACTTCTCTGAGTATAGACATTTTGTGTATCGAGGCTAGCTAAAGAGCATTAGACACGTAAACACGAGAACAGCTAGTGAAATGTGTGAAGGGCAAAAGTTTTTATTACTTTATTTTCTAATGTACATGTTAGTTTAAATCATTTAGGAGTTACTATGTATATAATTTCATAAGGAACTAAGCATGCCTTGTCCTAATACTATTATTAATCAACATATAATTACAAAGCCCTGGATTTGTAATGAATACCAAATGAGACGCAGTGTACTTGCTGGCTTCCATCTTCTCTGTCCTTGCACTGAGAGGTCCTGTTGTGTGGTTTCAATCCCACTTTGGATTTAAATGTTAAATAGGATGAAACTGAGAGTTTGGTTTCTGTTGTCTTCTCTAAATCTAGTTCCTCACTGCTGAAGCTTACCCTTAATTTCCAAGTGCTGGACTTCCTTCTAGACAGTTTCCTTTTTCTATGTGAGTCGTTCACTCTGCAAACCCTGACTACCGTGGGCTACAATTCTTCCTCATCCAAATCTGTGTGGGTTTTGACAAAGCACCCCATGTTGCAGCCACCTGTACAGGTCTGCCATCCCTTCTGGTGGTCGCTAAGACTGGTCTTGCCCTCTGTAGAACTGTCCATGTTTTCGGCCAAGTCTTTAGTCAATAGCACAGATGACTTGAGCCCTTAAGTTTAGTCATCCAAAGCCTAATTTATGATTCTCCTTGGTTTTGCTGTTTTACTCTGATTTATAAGCTTGGCTAATTTAAATGTTGACTGTGTAGTTTAGCTTGCTCATCAGTCAGGTTGTAAGTGCCTTTTATAGGCTTCATTTCCTGATTTTATTTTTGCCACTTCTTGATGAAAGATGGAACACTGACTAGGTTATGTATTTGTGTATGTCTATAATAGAATCTCTCGGTTTGGATTGTAATGATTTCATTACATTCTTTCTTGACATGAAGTAAAATGAGGACTCTGTATTTATGGTTAAACCTTAGGGAAACGTTGTGGAAGAACCTAGGAATTATTTAGAATTTTATCCATGTGCTATTTTAAAATAAATGTGTGTGCATATTTGTGCATGTGTGTCCCTGCCATGTGGAGATGTCCTAACTGATTATTTGAGTCAGGACGTCTTGTACTCCAAGATACTGGCTCACAAGCTTCAGAGATTTTCCTGTCTCTGCCCTTCATCTCACCACAGGCATGCTGGGATCACAGATAAATGCTGCCATGTGATATTTTTGTGAGTTTTGGGGTCCAAATTCTAGGCCTCATGCTGTGCATACTGAAGCAATTAAACTGAAAAATGAAAATGATTATTTGGCTTACTCTCCTGGATGTTGCAGTTCAAGGTTAGTAGCTCCAGGGATTTGGTCCTTGGGTAAGGGTAGAAGCATGTAATGACACAAAACATAACACCTCAGCTTAGTTCACAACATATTTTCAAAGTTCATCGTGCAAATTTAGCCTTTTGGTCTACTAAGAAGTTTGTGGAGATTTGAAGGAAATGTCCTCCATAGTTCTATGCATTTGAATACTTGGTACCTAGCTAGTGATGCTTTTTGGGAGGCATAAGAAGCCCTGTCTTTCTGGGGAGGTAGGTCTGTCACTGGAGACACGCTTTAAGGTTACGAAAGCCACATGCCATCCAGATGGGATTTTTTCTGCTTCCTGCTCATCAATCAAGATATAAACTCTCAGCTTCCAGCTCCTGCTATCACGCATGCTTCCTGAGTCAGTGCATCCTCACTTCCTGAGTCAGTGTATCTTATCCCTGTGAAACTGTAATTCCAGTAGAAATAAACCCCCTTTTCTTTAAGTTGCCTTGCTCATGGTGTTTTATCACAACAATAGAAAAGTAACTAATACAAATATATCATATTAATAGAATTGGGAAGTCAAAGCCTCCT
Organism: Phodopus roborovskii; assembly: GCF_943737965.1. Taxonomy (NCBI): domain Eukaryota; kingdom Metazoa; phylum Chordata; class Mammalia; order Rodentia; family Cricetidae; genus Phodopus; species Phodopus roborovskii. The sequence continues at coordinate 14,723,658 of NW_026125397.1, forward strand.
TGCAAGAACCATGTATGCCCTTCATGCTATTATTATATGCTCTTCCAAATATTGCTTCATTTGTTCGGCCAGTATTTTATTAGAGAGTTTCACACCTTTGCATGTGTTTTCTTGTGGTGCCTTCATCCAGCCATGGTTTCAGCATAACTGGCAAGTCTTTCCAGTGCTGTGTGTCCAAGGGTGGACTCATGGTGTTTATTTTTCATGTTTTTACAGAATCTGTTAACGAGAGTCAAACAGCTCTGTAGGAATGAAGCCACAAGTGTGCCTGTGGCTGTTGTAAGGACCTTGCACGTATTTCCATAGATTAGTGTTATATGAAGACACCAAGCCCAAATGAAATCAGACATGACGTCCAATCACCGCGCTCTTGGTCCCACAGGGTGACATCAAGTTGCAGTACAGATAATACAGACATAAGGCATGGAGAGGGGCCTCTCAACTATGCTCAGACAGACTTGCAGAGAGGCGGTGTCCTCAGGGAGGCACACTTAGAAACCAGGAAGATGAATGAGAGACTGTCTGCCCCTCAGCAGCGACTCCCACAAGGCAGGACCGAGAACTGCCTCACTGAGCTCCTCATCAGGCCCGGCTCCCTATGTTCCAGGATGGCTGCAGCACTGTGGCAGCAGGCAGGTAGAAAGAGGCCAGACCTTGCCTAAAGGTTTTCTCAAAGGCCACGGAAAGACGTCCAAGGTCACAAGGGTGCCACGGTAACATACTTGCTACAAATTCATGTGGTGGACCGTGACTTTTCTCTGGGGGATTATTTTTACTCTTGTTAATTTATTAATTTATTTTGAGACAGGGTCTCATGTATACCATGCTAATCTCAACTGCATGCATTGTGTAGCTGAGGATGACTTGAACTTCCATCCTCCTGCATTCACCCCATGAGTGTGCTGAGATTACAGGCATAACCCATCATGCGGTTTTTTGTCATGCTGGGGATCCAATCCAGGGATTTGTTCATTCACGCTGACAAGCAAGCACTCTGCCAATGGAACCACATCTCTAGCCCGGTAAACATTTTGACTTCCAGATTTAACTTCTCTTCTTATTGTAGTCCTAGTCAGACTTTTTATATTCTCTTTTGATATGAAAATTGTCTTCATTCAATGTTGATGAGTTCTTTCTTTCTAGAGAGTTCTAAGCTTTCTAATTTGCTGGCAGAAGATTACCTTATAGTCTTCATTTCTGTAAACATAACATTGGTTTCTAATGCTGGCAATGCACTACTTTTTTAATAACTCTCTCACACACAAAATACCCTAGCCTTTCATTTCATCAAATTTTCTTACTATTTACTTTCTCAGATTAGTGCTTTTTCTAGTGAATTTTGTTTCCTCTGTACTGATTCCTTTTGCTGCTTTTCTCTGGTTTTCATAGGAAAAAACTTTTTTTTTAAGATTTAAATTTGAAGCAAGCTTGTTTTACATGTCAGTCCCAGTTCCCACATCCTCCTGTCCTTCCCTGTTCCCCCCCCCCACCAACCCACCAACCCCCATCTCATTCCCTTTCTGCTTCCCAGGGAGGGTGAGGCCTTCCATGGGGAGTCTTCAAAATCTGTTATATCATTTGGAGAAGGGACTAGGCCCTCCCCCATGTGCCTAAGCTGAGAAAGTATCCCTCTGTGTAGAATGGGCTCCCAAAGTCCATTCGTACACTAGGGATAAATTCTGGTCCCCTACCAGGCCCCATAGACTTCCCAGTCCTCCTAATTAACATCTACATTCAGGAAGTCTTGGTTGGTCCCATTCTGGATTCCCAGCTGTCAGATTGGGGTTCATGAGCTGCCCCTTTTTCAGATCAGCAGTTTCTGTGGGTTTTCTGGTCTGGTCTTGACCCCTTTGTTCATCACTCCTCCCTCTCTGCAACTGGATTCCAGGAGTTGGGCTCAGTGTTTAGCTGTGGATCTCTGCTTCTGCTTCCATCAGTTACTAGATGAAGGCTCTCGGATAGTATATAAGGTAGTCATCAATCCCATTATCTGGGAAGGGGAAGGGCATTTAAGGAAGCCTCTCCACTATTGCTTAGATTGTTGTTGGGGGTCTTCTTAATTCACGATATTTTAGAGTTTTGCTATTTTCTATAAATTTAGATATTCTGCGTGTTCCTTTACTGTTTAACCTGCATTGTACTCTGCAATGATATTATTGGATAGTGGCATTTCCTTTCCATCCTATGCTAAAAGCATCTGAAGATTAGTTGGGTCAAATGTTTACTGGTGAAAGGGCTTTTGCTACTCCCAGCATGATTTCACCCCATATCAAGTTTTCCAGCTGAAGTTAAAAGAGTGGAATGTTTTGAATGGCCAAGAGCAGAGACATGTAAGGTCTCTGCAGGATTTTGGAAAGAATGATTTACAGCTTGATGAGAAACTTCTCTCACTATAGACAATTGGAATGGAGCATCTGGCACTTTGGTAAGGCTGTCCTGAAAAGACACTTTTCTTCTCCATTTCTCTGACTCTCCCCATGGCCAAAGAGCAAAAAGTGCTCCTAAGATGACAAATAGCCATGTAGGATGGGGTTATAATTAATACAGAGCTCTGAAAGGTCTGCATATGTTAGCAGAATGCTACTATCTGAGGGACATGGTATACATATAAAAAATTACATTTGTTTTGATGATATTTAAAATCTTTGTATAAGCAAACCTACAAGTATTACTATTACTGCAGTATTTCTCTGACAAATGTGGGCCCAAAAGTTCCTGGGATCAAGTTGTTGATGTTGTGGCTCTTGTTTCAGTGTAGTAATATAGTTCATGATGTTGGCTTCAACTAATTCAGTAACTTAGCAGTACTAGCAAGAATGGGAAACAGAGATCAGGACAAAAAATAAGTTTTATGGGTTTGAACTCTTTAGTTCTACTATGAAAATGAGAGGGATGTGTTGGATTTCTCAGACATTTATCTATCTCATGGTGGCTAACTCTAAGTGTCTTATATAGTGAATGAACTGTAGGATTAGAGTTGAGGAGCGGGGACAGGGAATGGTCCCCATACCAGGATTAAAAGCAGATGACTTTGTAGTGTCTGTAGAGGGTTTCAAATGAGTCAGGAGCATCACCCTAACTTCCTTTTCTCTCATTTTTGAGCCCTCAGCCTGATGTTCACTATTTGTTATGTTGAAATTCATACATCAGCTAGTTCTATGTATGATGTTTTTCCATCCCAAGTTCTTGTTTTTGGTTTTTCTTTATTATTATTAAATTATGAAACATTTTGCTAATTTGCAACATTTCTGTGCAGGGGCTATATTCATCTTCTTTGTATCATTTCAATTTTTTAAAGAAAGCATTAGTTCTTAAAGTTTTTAGAGAAGGAGGCAACCACTTAATAGCATAAGGATATAAATTATGAAGCATGTTAGTTATACATAGCAGGTGGACAATGATTTCACTTCTGATAAACAAATTTATATGGACATGTGCATACAAAACAGTGAACCTTTTTTTAACAAAATATGAACACTATTACATCTAACAAGTATAACTAAATCCTTTGTCTTTGCATATTTTTAAACAGTTAATTTTGAAACAAAAAAACAAATAAACAAGCTCCACGCATGAGTTTTAAATCTTAAGCCAAATCCATTGTGTTTTGATATCTTACAGTGTAGAAGAATATACTTTGCATATGGAAATAGCATCTATCTGCTAAATTGAATTGAAGTAAGTAAATGGACAAAAACTTGGTGACACATTTCTGATCAATAAGACTATATATATATATATATATATATATATATATATATATGCAAGGAGAATGGTCAAGGGTTGTAGAAAGGCTTATAGTAAATGGAACACTAAAACAAATTAACACACAGTACTTTTCATTGGGTTTAGAAAAAGAAAGTTTTCAAAGTAAACAATCTTGTAGGTATGAACAGTCTTTGTTAAGGATGTGCAGGTATAACCACAGCAGGTCCCATATTAAACTCATGAACAAAATTCCTTCTTTTCTAAAGGTTTTAGAAACTGAGACATCCCAGAGGCTGTTGAGCTGCTAGTATTTTTTTTTTTTAAGGTGTAATGTCTGCCCTCTGATGAAGAGGTCATTGTATACGTAGACTGACTCAATCACTGTACTGTACCGTGTGGCTTCCTATAAATCCCCTTGGTTTGAGTTAAATAGTTTTTTCGTTTCCCGTTACATGTAGTCATTCTATATTCTATTAAGAAATAGGACTCAATGGAATTATGACAGAGGCTCATGTGCATCTGAACCGAGTTTCTAATTGAATGAATTGTAGAAATTTGTATGTATTTTTGCTCCAATATTGTGGTATTCTTCTCTGAAAAAAAAAGGAGGGAGGTTGTCTTGGGAATGTCTAATTTACTATTATTATTATTTGTTATCAATTTTCAAATTATTATTGGTGGGGGCATGTGCACCACTACCCATGTGTGGAAGTAAAAGGACAACCGTGGCTTCTGCTCAGTCCTTCCTCCTTTGTACGGGCTCCAAGGATCAAATTTTGGTCATCAGACTTGTGCAACAAGCCCTTTTACTCACCGAGCCATCTCATTGGCCTGAGACTTCTTCAGTTTTCTGTATTTCTAAGTTAGCATTAGAAGCAATCATACATTTCTACAGATGGAGTAATTGATGCCATGAAGTTGGCATGCATTCACATTAAGATCCAAGTACATTGTTTAACAGGTTTTCTAGGTTTGAGGCTGTGAGCTCTTTCTATGTTGTTAACCGATGTGCTTGGTCCACATGGAAAGACGTCCTTGACATAAGAAAACAATAACTGGCCCTCATCTATAAGCGGAACTGGAAGGAGACATGACTTTGTAATTGTTTCTACCTTTTACTAGTAAAGCTGAGACTGTTTTTTGGTATGCTTGGGAAATTTTGCAAAAAAACACTTAAATGTTCTGTCAGGACAATTTTGAGGATGGGAAATACTTGAAAATGTAAGATTATAGTTATTATTTGACTCCCAACACTGTTTTTCCCAAGGGCTTTGCTGAGCTCAAAGCATTTATTGCCCGTATGATGTCCATTTCTCTCCTTGCGAGGCCATTATTTTAAGCTGGCCAACAGTTTTTTGCTCTTTAGAATAAACTTTTTAGTTCAACAGTAAACCCAGCCAAGGAATCCATGAAACAGACAAATATTTTTAAGTGTGTGGCCTGTCACCACCCTCACCAATAATTCTTCCCAATTTTGATGAAAGAAAATTTCACTGTTGATACAATAGTGATCCATTAAAAATGTAAGGAAAATAGGAAAAACAAAGAGGAAAGCAATACATCACTTTAAGTGCTACCATCTTTAAAAATCATTGTTATTTGCTCTAAGTAAATATTTTCCCAACATGTATCTATGCCTGTTTGTGAACAGACAGACATGGTCTCACTGAAGTTCATTAATACAGCAACAATTTTATAAAATGGGATCTTAACAACAAATGCTTGTCATGTGAGTAGGGAGCACAAAGTCTCACACAAAGTCTGTGTAAGCTCCTTGTTTCCCTGGCATCAAATCAGTCTAAAGCTTTGGCTGTCTGGGCCAACAATCACACCCCACTGCTCAGAAACATAAGTGAGCTCCAGATTGTGTTTCATAAGTTAGAAACTGTGATATTATTATTCCTGGCAAAACAAAGATGAAAAGTAAATCTGTTTTGTGGGTTTATAAATAAAAGCTTACATAAACAAGTCTTCCTTGAGTTTCTTGGATGATAGTAATTAACCAAAAATATTTTATTCAAGTGAATGTGTTATACTACCAGCAATTTTGTTGGTGTTGCTCGTGAAGATGAGACATGAGATAGCTAACTATCATTTTGTTTTTCTTGCTAATCAATTCTATTATATGCAAGCAATGTGGATTTACTTTACTAACAGACCGAGGTAGAAGAAGCTTCATGTCTATGTAGTGGGATAGTCTACATGTCTATATTATATTTGTTTCTTAAAACTCAAAACACAAGTCTGCTTTTAATTAAACTGGTAAACTTGCTTTGTTGTTTTGCTATTTGCTTTTGGGGCATGGTAACAAACTTTATCCCATAACATGGTAACAGGTAATTTTCCAATGAATGTAAAGTCAGTGTTAAGGGTATATTTAAAGTATCTGGTCTTTTGTGATTTTGTAAAGTTTCCATTATTTAAAGTCCATACTTCATGACTTATCATGAAATCACTAAAGTGTAACAAATTATAACAAAATATTGGCATAATGACTTTTCTAAAAGTACTAAGGTGGCTTGAAACCTGAGCATAGTTTGCCAAATTCATATTTATAATAAGTTAATAACAATCTCAGGTAATATATTTCTGGCATGAACTGCATCATATTAATTCTTACAGATGGGTTTCACTAGTTGTCACCTCCAACACATTTTTGATATACAGAAGGTAGAGAAATAAGATAACTAAAGGAGATCAAGGGTATACAAATTGAAAAGAAAGAAGTCAAAGTATTGCTCTTTGCATATGATATGATCATATACATAAATGATCCCCAAAATTCTACTGGGGAACTCCTACACCTTCAATGAAGTAGATGAACACTAGATTAGCTCAAAATAATCACTATCTCTCCTATATACAAATGACAAATAGGCTGAGAAAGAAATGAGGAAAATAATACCTTTCACACTATCCATAAATAATAATATAAAATAGGGTAACTAGCCAAGTAAGTGAAAGACTTGTATGACAAGAACTTCAAGTCTTTGAAGAAATAGATTGAAGATGATATCAGAAGATGAAAAGATCTCCCATGCTCATTTATCAATAGGATTAACATAGTAAAAATGCTCATCTTACTAAAAGCAACCTAAGCAATCTATGGATTCAATGCAATCCCCATCAAAATTTTAACACAATTCTTTGTAGAACTTGAAAGAGCAATGCTCAGCTTCATATGGAAAAACAAAAAACCCAGGATAGTTCAAAAAATCCTATACAATAAAAGAACTTCCTGAGGTATCATCATCCCTGATTTCAAGTTCTACTACAGAGCTATAGTAATAAAAAGTTCATGTTATTGACATAAAAACAGACATGTTGACCAATGAAATTGAATTGAAGACCCAAATATAAATCCATACTCCTATGGGCACCCAAGTTTTCATAAAGAATCCAGAAATACACAATGGAGAAAAGCAAGCATCTTCAGCAAACTGTGCTGGTCTAATTGGATGTTGGCATGTAGAAGAATGAAAATAGATTCATATTTATCACCCTGCACAAAACTCAAATTCAAATGAATCACAGACCTCATATAAAACAAGATACACTGAATTTTATAGGGAAAAATGTGGGGAATAGCCTATAATTCATTGGCACAGAAGACAACTTACTGAACAGAATACCATTAGTGCAGACAGTAGAATCAACAATTAATAAATGGGACTTTTGGAAACTGAACAGCTTCTGTAAGTCAAAGGGCACTGTCAATAGGACAAAATGGCATCCTATCGAATAGTAAAAGGTTTTCACTAACTCAAGAAACTAGACATTAACAAAACCAACAGTCCAATTAAAAATGGGGCCCAAATCCAAACAGAATTCTCAACAGAGGAATCTCAAATGACCATGACTTAAAGAAATGTTCACCATCCTTAGTCTTCAGGAAAATGTAGTCTTCCTCCTGTTGTACTGTATTCTCTCATGAATCTTCAGTGTATGTACCATGACCTATGTATCAGATGGCCTATCTCTGTATGGAGCAACAAAACATGAAAACAATCAAGCAAGGAAACAAAACACCAGATGAGGTGATTTGTAAATCCCATGTACCTAAAACACCCACTACAACAGCAACAAGAAAGATTGGCTTGAACACTCTTGATTTGGGTCATTTTCTGAAGACCAAGGGGCTTTCCAAAAGAGAATTGTTACTAAGTAATTAAAAATCCATAGCCTGAGGCTATGGCTTGATTTCCTATATAATAAATTATGTCTTAACTCAGTAAAATCACACTTTGTATGTGCTATTGCATAGCCTAAGACTTCATGTCTTGGGATTTGGGAGTAATGTATCATGGGAGCCTTGAGAGCTTACAAGAGTTGGTAGTGCTACTGCCTAGCTTTCTGTTTCAAAATGTAACATCTTACTTCCATGTGCCGCATTGGCATCTGATGCTACCCAGTGCAATGTCTTCACCAGAATCCGAAACAATGGGGTGCTCCCACTTTGGACCTTCAAACTCAAATGGTTCAAGTTAAATAAGCCTCTATTTATAAAGTTACTGAGCTTCAGAATTTTTGTTATGGCAATGAAAGAGGGGCTGACACAGAAAGCTGATAGCAAAAAAGTGGGGCCATAATATTTATAGCTCTACCTGAAAACAGGGTTGACTTTGCAGTTGTGGGACAGGTAGAGCTTGGACAAATTCAATGGAGCAGCTAGAAAAGTTCTGACATTCTGCAAACGAAGTAGTACGAGCAGTTCTGAGGGTGCCTATGACGAGGAGGCTAGGAAATATGTCCTAGATGGAAATAAAGATTAGAGATAACTTAGCTGTCTAGTTTTTGTGACCCAGGACTTCACAAAGACTGAGATTAAGAATGATATGATAATTGATCTGGTGGAGGATATTTCCAAACAACTTAGCACTTAGGCAATAGCATGGGTGTTATTTGTCACTTTTAGTTGTATTTACAGTGCTTTGTGGGAACCAAAGATGGAGAACAGTGATTTAGAATACTTCAAAGCATGGTGAAAACAGGTTTAGGATGGAGGGTGTGGTCAAGTATCCAGCTTATCTTGATATAGACGGTGAAGCCATGCTCTAATTAAACAAGACAATGAGATAAAGACTTTGGAGACAGGACATATATGCTTAAGCTTGCCCCTCCCATCACCTGCCTAGAAAACTGAAAGGCATAATAAGTTCATGGTACTCTAGTATTTATTCTTTTTTATGTTCACTTCTCTGAGTCATTTTCCTATACTCATCTGGTGAAGCAGGTCTCTGTTGTTCGGGCAAGCCAGGCACAGTGTACAGCAGTAGCACACACCATACACCATACACCCCCACCCACACACACACGTTCTACAAGCACAAATAACACAAGACTTAGTGTGTCACAGTGGTTCCCCTCAGTACTTTAAAGGAAAACCTGAGGGGTCATGTAGAAAGTAATTTATGTAGGTAATAATGAATAGGGCCATCTCTGCTGAAACTATGGGATTATAGCCATAGTATTGATCCTAGTAGAGACCAGCAACTTGCCACACTCACCTTGGAATGCTGCCAGCCTCATGCAGTCCCAGAGTGTAGCCATTCCGGCTGTTTGACTCAGAAAGTGGAACCTTCTCAGGTGGTTCAGGGTCTGATCTGATTTATGACACTGGTTGGCTTGTCTATGAAGTTTGTCTTTTAAAGGTAGCTTTTAAGTTAAATAACATAAAAGAAAAAGAATATTGTAGTTTAGATAAATATTCTATACTTCAGGAGTTCATAAAGATCCCTCTAAACTAAGAGATTAAACAAAGAAACAAATAAATAAAAAGCCCCGAGTACTGAATTCCATGTTGTTTCTTATTTACACTGTTCATTTCACTCTGTCAAACACTTCAAAGCTTCATTTTCTTTGGCACTGATTTCGGTGTCGTCCAGTATTGTGTGAGATTTTTTCTGAGGAGACGCAATACCAACATCTATTCACCCAGGGTTCAAAAATCAACAAGGGTCTATTTGCTCATGTGGACTTCATGCCTGATGCCTTCTTGTATAGCCATAACATCGTGTTTATAATTTATTATTGGTATAAAACAGGCATTTATAGTCTGTTTCTCTGACTTTGGGACTTCTTTATATATTTTACTTCGATATTTATCTTAGTTTAAGTTGTGATGCTATCAAATTTATGCTCTTATTAAGTTCTTTTATAGCAATATATTTGTGGGAGTGATATATTATTGGATTTGTCTTTTCCTCAAATAAACTGTTTGGTTTTTGCATGCCATGATTTTCTCCTGGCTTTTTTTCTGCTTGTGGAGAGAGAGAGAAAGAGAGAGAGAGAGAGAGAGAGAGAGAGAGAGAGAGAGAGAGAGAGAGAGGAAAAGAGAGAGAGAGAGGGAGGGAGGGAGAGAGAGAATTTACTGTAACTTAAGTAAAATAAAAGCAACTCCTTCTGTGGAACCTGATTCAGAGAATGGGTGATAAGTTACGTCATACTGCCTGATCTGAAGCACATTTCTCCCTGTGAGTGGGTTATACAGACATGGGAATTGTAGTTATTGAGGTTCTAGCCCATTTATTTTGGATTCTCCTGCTAATCAGAAAGACCCAAGAACGATGAGATTTCAAGAGTTGAATAAGTGAAGCCTCTGCTGGTAGTGCAAGCTCAGTTTTCATGACCCATGTCTCTGGCCTGTATTTTCTTGGTCAAAGGCACTATACTTTGGTGTTTGTGGAGTTTCCTCCAATCAGGATGAAGCCAGTGTAATGGAGAATAGACATAATTTGGCTGTACTTTCCAAGCATCCAAGACAAATATCTGATAATACCCGAGGACTACATTACTATATTTTCTGAATCCTTATTTCTCTATAGTCTTTATGGAACTGGTGAGAAATTCCAGAATATGACTTCTCTCTTCCTGCATTACAGCTTTGTAAGAGCTGGTTAAAGTTCTCCTCCTGCTAGGCAGAATCCCTTCTCTTGTCAGTTTATAACATGATTCCATCCCTCCTTCAATCAGCATTAATTCCAAATTGCCACTATAAAAAACAAATCTTATAATGACAGTGAGTAACTCAGTAGGTAAAGGGACTTGCATTTATCATGCAAGCCTGGCAACCAGAGTTTGATGCTCTCCAACACATGTAATAATGTCTAGAAAGCATTAACTCCACAAAGTTGTCCTATGAAATTCACATATACACTGTATTATGCACTCCCGCACATACATTTATCATGCTTCTGTATGCACATGAATAATAATAATAATAATAATAATAATAATAAATGCAGTTTTATTTTGCCTATTCCTAGAGGAAAAATATAGAGTTCTTATTTTTCTAGTGTCTGTTACTTCTTTGTTTTGATAAACAGAAAAAAATCTAGTCTCGTAGAAACAGTGACTTTAAATGTCATAATAGAATGCATGTCAACCACTCAGAAATGATCACATGGTTAACTTGGTTAGGAATCTAAGGAATGCTGATGAATTATCACTTTGTGGGGCCTGTCCTCAACTATTTATACATCCATGCTTAAAAGAGTAACTTGGATGCTTGGTAGGAATATGCCACCGCACTGCCAGTTAAAATTGAGATCTGAGTTATTTTCAATTATTATGCTTTTCTTCATACTTACACCTATTTTAATATTTTACAATGATGCTACTTCTCATTTATAACTTTCAAGTACCACTGTAGTAAGCTAATGGTGACACACACCTGTAGTCCCAGCGACTTGGAAGGCTGAGAAAGGGGATAGACCTATAAGACTGAGCTAGATATTATAAAAAAAACTCTGCCTCAAAGAGTAAACCAAGAAATTCAAACAAAACAAAAATAAAACAACAAAGAGACTATAATGAAAATGCCCTGTAGCGTGTAGATCTATTTAATTTTGAAGAAAGACAGTTTTAGATGGACAGCAACTTTTATTCCAATGACGCATTGGGGGCGTGGTCTTCTGCTCCTCGGCTTCTGTTTAACTGACTGGCTCCTGTTCAGCCTGACCCTCACTTTCCCCTTCGAACTTCTGTCACTCACACTCAGACTGCAGAAGAATATGGAGTTATGAATCAAACATCTAGGGTTGATAGAGCTTAGAAGAAACCGTACATGGAAAAAAAATCAGTTCCTAGGTCACATACAGGTGTGGATCTGATTTGTTTTATGTTTGAGGGACTGCAATTTAGGACATGATAATAAAGTACTTCCATACTTTGAAGGACAGCGTATGAGAGTGTACGATTCCATCCTGTTGAGAATATTACATAATGTACCTAATTACACAGTGCGAGAAAGCAACAGCGCGCACGGCTACTTTAATGAGTAGCACTCTCGGGTTAAGTGTCTGCACAGGCTTCTGCTCACTTCTGCTGCTGTAGAAAGTTTGCGGATGGAACATGAGAAGACTGGCTTGCCCACATCCCTGCCCTCTTACCTGCCTCCAGGCAACTGTCAGATGCTAACACCGCTTCCCTGCTGAACTTGCACATCTCTCTCAAGCATGCTTCTTCCTGCTTTGTATTGTAATCCACAGCCCCTCCCGTGGCTGCTCAGGATCCTGAGGAACCCCGTTTCTGTGCCTTCTCACACTATGTTGAAGAACCCTCCCCCTTTCTGTTCTCCTGCGTACCATTTCTCGCCCCCACGCCCGGCTTCGTATTTTTACACAGTAGTCGAATTCTTTCCATTTTAAAATTAAAAACATGAAAAGTTGCTATTTTCCAGCTCAACCCAATATCATATCCTGTATGGCTATTGTGTGTTGAGTTACTATGGTTACTTTTCATTTCTTTCCGTGAGATCTTTAAAATTTTGAGCAAATAAAAATGTTCCCTTTCAACTCTGACAGATCAAGACAAGATGTGTCTAAATATTTATAGTTAAAAACGGCAGTGAAACGCCAGGTCCCTTTTCTGAATCTTTTCTGCTAGCCAGCAGTGACAGTTCAGCTGCAGTCACTCTCTGTGTGTCCTTGCTAACCTGATGAGCCTCAGCTCTGCTGTGCAATAAGACAGAGATAAAGCAGGAGGCTGTAAGAACAAAAATCTCTACATATGTAAGGGTTTTCATAGTTGTTTTAATATCTGTTCATCCTTTTAAAAGTAAGGAAAGGATCAATGTAAGTTTAAACAGTTTCCAAAAGTGGCTAAGGTAGTTACTTTCTATGTTTCCATGTCTTTTATAGTGCAGAAGGTGTTTTCATTGAGAATATTATAGGGCACATTGCATTTCAACTTTATATGTATGTTTATATTTCTTTTAGGACATTATTATTGGTGATGAGAATTATAAAAAGTTTCTGAAATACATTATATAAAACTCAAGGAGACTGGTCTGTCTCAGGAGAAGAAAGACACGGGAAAGAAACAGTTCACCTTCTAGAGAAATTGCAAAGAAGCCTCCCCCCCCCATAATTATAAAGGAAAGTGAATAGGCCAATTTGTATGTTTCTTATATCTTCTTTCCAGGTTAACATAAAAGGTCTTCCCATTAAAAGCTAGTTTTCCCTCTTGAAAACAAAACAGAGGCCTCTCCTACTCAAGGCAGCAAGCATACGCCTGAAAATATGCTATGCCTATAACAATAGTTGCTATGGCAACTATTATCCTGAGTTATCCTCCCTGATCTTTTGTGGACCTTCCCTGTTTGTACTGTAAGAACTGGAAGATTATGAATAGGATTGGTTTCTGGGCGTTTCCCCAAGGTAGCTGGGGAATACAGGGATGAGGGAGAGCCTCTTGGCTTGGAACTTACTTCCAGAAACAAACAAACAAACAAACAAACAAACAAAAAGCCCTCCAAAAATTCTCTTCTACTAAGATGATTCTGGAAGTATCATAAAAGGAGTGTATTCAAACAGTATGAGTTTTTTGGCTACTAGCAACAATTACTCAATGTTTGGGTTGTATGAGGCAGAGGGTCTCTGTTACAGTTATTCAGTTCTTAGTGGTCATGGAAAGGATATAAAAAATAATATACAAAGGAGAATGGCTATCTATAGTTCAGTAATGATAGATTTACAAACAGAAGGAACAATTTGAATATGGCCCATAGGTTATTATGCACTAAATTTTGCCCTACAATAAAATGAAATGGAAACATCAAAATTCCCAATCACAAGTGTTCATCCGAGGAAGAATGGCCATGAGTAACACCACTTGTAATAACACAAAATTCATGGATGGTGGTTTATATTAAATTTCTGTTTAAATTGACAGCTTGGCTGTTTCAATATCCTGATCAGCTTAGGAAAGGACGAATGACTACCACAGATTCAGACAGGCAGTATTCCCAGTATAAACTAATGTTCCAGATGTGATGTTACTAGTAGATTAATAGAATATCAGATGAATTGCTGTGGTTATTGATTTAAAAAACTTGTCGTTTCTAATCATAATTAGATCATAATCAGAAAATAAACGAGAAAGAGCTACATGAAGCAGATTAGAGTTTTACACAATATTATGGCAAGTCTCTTGTAATCTGTCGGCCACACCAAGCCTACTTAGCCTTTTTCACACCCATCATCAACTTCTTCAATCCATCCTTAATTTCCTGGTAACTCAACCTTCATTACCTATCAGCATAGTAACTTTCTGTGTAATAATATAACTTGTCTAGGCTTTATTCATAAATGTGAGTAGTAATTATATATTGGTGCTAGTATGAAGAATTAAACAACATAAATATTCCATCACAAGTTAGAAACCAAGCAAAAGAAAATTAAAAGACTTTAACTTTTTGAAATAAAATTGAGGTCTTACCAGGAAAATAGATATAGTTCAAATAGCTACACCGGAAGAATTGTAATACAGAGAACTAGTTATATGGTTTAGGTGGAGATGAGAGCCAAATAGTGGACAAGAAAGACCCAGAAACTAGTAGCAGATAGGTTTTATTAACTAGAGTCAACAGGACAAAAGACAAAATGTTATTATAATCCAGGGGCTAAGCTGATGTGGATGGTGGAAACTAGAACCAAAGCCAAATAGGAAACACATCCTTTATCAAAAGAGCTGACCAAAGCAAAGGATTGGGAAAGAAATACTAGGGTTATGCCCTTCTACCTTCTAGTGCCTTGCCTTTTAGTGGCAAGAAGCCAGTTGGCATGGAGCCAGAAAAACACCACCTGGAGAGGTCAGCTTACCATTCAGGAAGTATCTAAAGCCCATGGTGTTTTCATTCATTAAGCCAAGTCCTTGTGGGCAGGGAGGGGTTTCCACCGTGGAAACGTATTCTCCCTCTCAGCTCTTTTGGAATTAGGTTCACCTTGACATAGGAAGCAAGGGACTGAGAAGACAAGTGAATAGTTGACATCATCATCAACAATAACAGACTAAATTAAGGATGTGTTCAACAACATAAATGAATCTCAAATGCATCATGGGAGAGATTCAAAAGTACACAAACGGCATGCTTCCATTAAATGAAATTTTAGACAAGGTAGAAGAATAATGATAGAATGTTGCATAGATACGCTAGGAAGCTACAGTGCTGACAATTTGCTCTAATTGGATTGTAGTAGTAATTATAAAATAGCACAGGTATCTCAGAACTTACCCAATTAAGCACTCACAACAGCAAAACCCATCACACACACACAAACACACATACACACACACACACACAAACACATTCTTCCATGTTTTCTGAAATAGATAAATAAATAAATAATTTAAAAGGGTAATAATTGAGTCCTTAAACATGAAAACTTTCCCATTCTTCAAATTTCCTACCATTCTCTCTTCTCAAAAGCTCAAGAGATGACTTGCTATCATGTCTAGACTTAACTGCTAACCTATCACCAATTTATGCCAGAGAGTTCAGAGCTCCCTTTGTCTAAGGACATATCTAACAACAGATAGACAGCTGAATGATTGGGTATGTGTTCTACATTTCACCCAGCTTCCACCATGGGAGACTGGGGCTCACAGGAGCTGCAGGCATAGATGGATGTTAGGTGTACCAGTGATTGCTACACCATCCTTGTAACAGCAAAACTGGTGGAAATGACTCTGCCAGGCACTCTTCAGTTTACTTGAAGGTTTTTATTGGGGGGGGGGAAATTATTTCCAGAATCAAGAAAGTATAAACTGCATGACCTCTCTGGAGGGGACACTTGAAGCACTCTGGCCTAAAATAGCAAAGTTGGACTTGTAAATTATGAAAAATGGCAAACACATTGAAAACCTGGGAGACGCTTCTCCAGAGATGAAAACAAACCACCAAGTAGACTGCAGGGGACAGTGCTGATTTACTCAGTAGTGTGCAAATGTTGGGTGTTACCAGTCAAAAGTCCAATGTCCTGGACAGCCCGGATTCAAAGGAAAGGCTGCACAATGGAATTTTGGCCACATTGGTAGAGGAGCTGCTGAAAATTTCATGTCATATGACAGTGATTTTCAAATGTTAATGTAAATAAGATCTGGAAGGTGGGGTTGATGATACCCTGCATCTCACGGCTTGTAGGGAGAGATTTGATTTCCCTTTGGATGACAGAGGACTTCTGGAGAGAAAGAAAATCCTGGTCTTCTGGGACAAGGGTTAGAGATGTAAAAGGACAGTTCTTGGAAGGGCCACCTTTGCTGCAGGTCTAACTGTAATTGCCACAGGTGGGTCAACTTATCTCCTCTGTCAAGTGGAAGGAACACAAAGACTGCTAGGAATGAGCACTGTCGGAGTCAGACTCTGGTCTCAGTTCTGAACTAAATGTAGAGAGCCTCTGCTTGCTGCTTCTTGTTAAACGTGGGACTTGCAAGGAGATGTGCCTTGCCATGTTTGGAACTGGTCCATTTTGGAGGAGTCTTAGGTTCTTAATTCTTTCCCTCGGCTACAACGTGCAGAATCAGTAGTTTGGGCAGTTAGTTACTAGCTGCTTAAAATGCGTCACTAAATGTTTTAATAAATACAAGGGGTGAACTTTACACACTGATTGATAATGCTCAGTAAAACACTGCACATAGGTTTCTAGCATTAGGTAACCGCTTTCCAGTGTAATTGTGAGGCCTTAAGGCTGTACTTCAGAGGAGCTGGAATGTTGCCTGTGATGGTTACAGCACTTTCTTGTAATATCAAAGTGGCAAGGAGATGGGAAAGTAAATGTTACTTCTGAAGTAGTAACACAGAAACTTGAGAAGCATAGAACACTCTCATGTTGGAATATGTGTGTGGTAATATCTCCAATATCTCAACAGTAGAATTTCACAGTAAGTTATCCACAACTCATGATAGGTCTTATTGATTAGGAAAAACATGGGGAAATGTTAATGTTTGTTTCTTATTTCAAAGTTTGTTTTTTCCTTGTGGGGTCATGATTTTAACTTTGTTATCTTTTCTGTCACCGTATTCTGTTTGCTTCTTTTTTCTTTGGCCATATAGTGGTTGTACATGAGGACTTCAGGCTAAAAGATAGAATGAATCTTGAGAGGCAATAGGCAGAAATCTATGCAGGGAAGCTGTGCAGAAGTAGAGATTGTACTTTAATCCCTACAGGATCCTCAGATGTTGGTTGTCTTATGCGTCTGGACACTATCTGCCAGATGACATGGAGTGATCTCAGTTTCATATTCCCGTGGATTGATTTTGTGAATAAAGAACACTTGAGAACTTGGGTCTATCTGTGGTGAGAGGTGATCTCTTTCAGGCATCAACAGCTGACTGATGGCTGGAGGACCATTCCTTAAATGAAGGGAATTAAAGCTTGGAACTCTGGTGTGAAAACTCTTCAGGGCAAGCTGAAATAACATCTGGCTACACTTTAGAACTTGCTGGCAAATGTTTGCAGATCCCTGGCGTCTGGTCAGGCTGAATTAGGAGGAGGGCTGGGATGCTGCTGTGAGAAGAGTATACAGCCTTCTCAGCTCACACAAGTGGATGCCAAACACTCTATGGTGCAGAGAGAGAATGATGCCTGGGTGAAATGAATGCTTACAATTAAAACCAAAACCAAATATAAAACATAGTCAACAAGACTGGGCAGTAACTGCAAATTTTACAGGTCTTGTGAACTTTGTGTCCATACTTCTTATTATTTCACAGACTCAAAGCTGTCATGCTCTAAGTTCATCTGTTGTGGTAAAATTAACCTCCCAAATATATCCCTAGAAATGAATGATTCATATAGCCTCATACTCATCACCAACTTACGTAAAACCTCACATGGTAAATATGCCGTGTAATGTCTATCAGAATCAAGTTAGCTTAGCTCTGTACTTAACATTTAAAAAATGCTTTTGATGTTATTTGACCAGAACTTGCATTGGAGCAAATCTTTGGTTAAGTGTTCTTCTGGGCCATGAGTGTTGTGAGAACCCTTAGAGACACTCCAGGAACACTAACGACGAAAAGAATGAAGTTTTTAAATACTTTTCCACTAGTTATGATATATCACTCCCACAAAAGGCATTTTAACTGTTATTAAAGGAACATGAATTTCCCCTTAATTAAAGAAGGAGGAAGCTCTTATTTAGTATTTCAAAGAAGAAAAAAAAACACATTTTCATGTTCTCATCTATACTGTTTTATTTCTGCTCTATTTTCTCATGAGCTCTAGAATACTACTAGCCTACTGCTGTGTTTTCCACATTTATTTTTATTAAAACTGAATTTTTAAAACGTTAACCTAAAAATTTTTAGGATAAAACATATTTCCCAAAAGGAAAAAAATCTAGGTCCTAATTATGCTGCCTAAGTTGGAGTTTATTTCAATTTTAATTTACATAATGAATTGTATTTAGTCTGTTCGCTATTGCCATATAGCTTATGTTTGCCCGAATGCTTTTCACTTTGCTTTTATTGTGCAGGCTCTGTTTGCCCATCCCTCTCCCAGTCTGAACCGTGTGTGCCTTTTAGGTCACCTTCAGGAATGAAAAGCTTGTTTTGCATCATATTGACCTCACCTCTTCAATGTTTACTTTCTTGTTTTCTTTTTCTTCCTTCTTAAAAATAAGTTTATCTTTGGTGACACTGTCTTAGGGAAGTAAACTGGAAAGAAATGCCATTTCTGTGTAGCTTTCCTCTTTTCTTTCCTACCTTGCGTAATGGAGGAGGAGCAGAGTCCATTTTCTTCTGACTCATATGAAAAGACCTTGAGAATCACCACTCCACATCTTAACAAGATGAGGAAAGCAGAACACCGCCAGACCTGTAAGGGACTCAAGGCCACAGGGCAGAGTGAAGACCCCAGCTGGAAGGACACATTAGTGACTCCAGGGACTCAAATCTGACTCACTAGATGAACCTGTCTAAAAAGCCCACTGGGTTTGGAAAACTGAAATGTGCTTGGGGAGTTAAGGGAGACTCTGCGTGTGGAAAAGTCTAAGAGGTTAAACATTCCAGGGATGCAATTATTTACACTTTTGTTAGTTTCACATTCCGGACTGTGAGCAGGTTTTTTTTTTTTTTTGGAAAGTTACAAATCACCATACTTTATTTTTTATTTTATGTTCATTGGTGTTTTGTCTGTGTGTGTATGTGTGAGGGAGTCAGATCCCCTAGAACTGGAATTTTACAAACAGTTGTGAGCTGCCATGTGGGTGATAGGAACTGAACCTGATCCTCTACAAGAGCAGCTAGGCTCTTGACCACTGATCCATTGAGCAGGTTTTCACAGTAAAGTTGGGAGAAATCCCATTTGTTTTTGGCAGGGGAAGGGAGGAAATCGCCTTCCTTTTAAAAAGTGTGTGTGTGTGTTTTGTGAACACTAGAGGACACACTTGGGTATCGTCTTTGAGCATGGCGCTCACCAACTGGTTAGCCTGGTTGGCCTCTGAGTTCTGGGGATGCTCCTGTTTGAACTCCCAGGGCTGGGATTACAGGTGCAGCTTCTTCACATTGCAGTGATACCGATTTAGGTCTTCATGTTTGTGACCCGAGTTTTTTTATCCTCCGAGTTGTTATTACCCTAGTTTCTAAATTAGACTTTGCTAAAATGCCCCAGGGAACCCTCTTCTTTAAAATGCCTGTCCCTAGGAAGAACTAGCAATCATTCTATAGGAAGTACCCAATTCTATACAATTTAGTCTTCTATGTTGACAAAAAGAATTTCCCAACTGTGTACTATTTCAGACTTCTCCTTTGGAGATTGGAGTTCCCAATCTGAGCCACTACTTGATCATATCTTATCTCAGGAGAGGGAACTGAAAAAATATTTGTGAAGTTCACAGTGAGGAGCAAGAGGCAAGCTACCCGAGTTTCAGGCTTTAAGGCCATCTGTCTCTACCCGTGCCTTGCCATACTTCAAAGAGTCTAATTACATCACATTCAGCTATTGAGAAAATAATTATGAAATCTACTAAAAGTATACATAAAAAGCATCACAATTTGAAAAGGTATCAAGAACAGAGCCAGGCAGGACAGGAATAATGAATGAACATACTGTTAATTATAAAAAAAAAACAATGATTAGCATGCTAAAATGTTTCATAGATAAAGGAGAATGTGAAAACATATGGACTGTGTGAAAAGAAAGATAAAAATTGTAAAAAAAATTAATTACTAGAAATAAAATAGCACTATAACGAAAGAGAATTTCTTGGTAAGCCTAATAAAAGAGGATTTGAGAATATACTGAAAAAAAATCTAGACATGGAAACAAAAGAACATTAAATGACTTAAAAACAATACAATAGCCAACAAAATAGAGCACAATATCAAAGTACTGTGGGGCAGCTAGAGAATGTATAATTGGAATTATTAGGGGGGGAACTGGAAAAAAGAAATGTTTGAAACAATAAATGACAAATTCTTCAAACTATATGAGTTGATGACAGATTTAGGTAGCTCAAGGATTGTGTACACAAACACACACACACACACACACACACACACACACACACACCAAGGAAACAATACAGATCTTGAAAAGAAACCTGTGTCAGATATATGGCAGCCAAACTTCATAAATTAAAATAGAGGAGAAGTCAGAAAATGTGGTGTTGGGGGGGGGGAGGAATCTAACCTCTAGAGAGACAAGGTAAGAATTATACTAATTGCTTGACAGAGAAGCTACATGCAAAGAAATATTTAAGGTGTTATATGAGAAACCCCCTAACTTTGAATTCTATATCCTGCAAAAGTATTGGTAAGAAATAAAAGAGAAATAATGATGGGTTTTTTTCCCCTCAGATGAAGAAAAGCTGAGACAATTTATTGCCATTTGATCTGCCTTGCAAGAAATAGCAAGAATTCTTTAGAGAGAAGAAAATGACATATGTCAGAAACTTAGACATACATAGCGGGAAAGTATTGAGGAAAATATTATTGAGCCGGCATAACAATTTACTCAAAACAGTAGAGTAGATAACACAGGAACAGTTAAAGATGATGATGTTGGCATGACAGTGTCTTTTCAGACAAATGTACACCCGTTTGTTCTCTATTTCTCTATTGAGTATCATTAGGAATCACTTCATTGGCTTTTTTTTTTTTTTTTTTTTTTTTTTTGCCAGTTATATTTGGTTCTATCCCAGATTACTGGGCTATCCTGCCTTTGGGTCTTGGCCCAAAAGCCAAGAGGGGTTATCTCCCTCTCATAGTATGCGTTTCAAGCTGGACCTGTCTTCGGTTGGTCACTCCCAAAATTTCTGGGCCACTTTCACACCAGCAAATCTTGTAGGCAAGACAAATTGCATATCAAAGGGTTTGAACTCTGTCCATCTTTTTTCTTTCCTTCCCTCCTGCCCCCTTTGCTTGTTTTTTCCCTCTCCAGCCCCCTTCCCCTTTCCCATTTCCTTCCATTCCCTTTCTTACCTCCTTTCCTGTTCTTTTCCCTCCTCCTTTCCTGTGTCTCTCCTTACTTCCGCCCTTCTCCTCACCTTAATTTACCTTATCTTTCTCTCCCTCCCCCACACTTCCCCTTTGTTTCCTCTCCTTCTGCTCGCTCACACTGGTAGGACTTGCTGAAGGAGGTGTAGGCAGCTTGTTTTTCAGTACAAGCCAGGATGACCCATCCAGGGGTGGTACAGTGGACTGACTTGCCAATATTAATGTCTAATCAAGAAAACACCCATAGATCAATCTTATGGAAACATTATCTCAGGGTCCTTCTTCCTAGAAAATCTCAGCCTGTGTGGAGTTGACATAACCAATGAACCTATCCAAACTACAAGGAAATATTTGTAGAGGAAATAATGCAATTATTAACAAAAACAGACAAGGAACTCTTCAATATGAAAAGGAAAACAGCTTAAACAAACAAAAAAATTGGACAGAAGACCCTAATGTAAACCCTACCAAATAAAAGGGATAGTTGGTAAACTTACGAGAAGATGATGCACGTTATTGGGATAAAGGCAACTAAAACTTTACATACTTGTTTAAATGGCTGGAATTTGTATCCCAGAATGTCAAATATTGTTAAAGATGTGAAAGTAATAGGGGCTTGAATTTATTTTTGGTGGTTGCACTGTAAGGATTCAGGCATTATGCTGGCCTGCCCCTGTCACCTGGCAGAATGCACTCAGGCAGTACCCTGGTTAGCCCAGGGTTCCATGGAGATGCAAAGGACCTCTTTAAGAGAAAGACCCCACCCACTAAAAGGTCTTTCTGCCTGCTCTCTTCTCTTTCCTGCTCTCCTCCCTTTCCTGCTGTTCCCTGGGGACAGACCGGACTTTTCCTGTCTCCCTCTTCTCTCCTGTCCCCCCTCTCTGCGTCTCTGTATCTCTTTTCCCTTCCCCCTTCCATCTCTGTTCCCAGTTGGCCAATACCTACCCCTCCCTTTGCTTCCTTTCCCAAATAAACTCCATGTGGCTTTGTTGAAGTTTGGTGGCTCCTGCCTCATTGCCCGCCACAGAAGCTGCAGCAAGAGAACAACATGCACAACACCATTTAATGGCTTCTGACAAAAATGGATACACTCTGAGACTGAACAATTCTCTTCTTTGGTACTGGGTTATAGACTTGAAACTGTCCACACAGAAGCCTGAGCACGGAGTTGTAGCGCGGACTTTCTATACCAGTTTCATTGTAAAGGTAGATACCCCTTCCCTCTCATCATCCTGGCTTACCATTACATAACACACACATTCTCCAGACTGTGTTATCTAAACAGACTGTTGTATTTTAGTATCGACTGGAGGGAGAAGCTCATCAATACATGTACATGATCCCAGCGGGTTACTCCACCTTCACGGTCCTAGCTTACACAGCCTTCTTCACAAGTCTGGCTTCAGTAACACACACCCATTTGGTCTCAGCAGATATTTCTCCTCTAAGTCGACACCTCACCTACACAGATAGTGAGCTTTACACATCACTCTCTATTGTGGAGGACGTCTGCAATGCTGGAAAAAAAAAAAACACATTTTCTGCACATTCTGCTTTGTTCTTCTTAAGGCTTGTGATGCAATTCTCAGCAGAGAAATAAACAGATGCTAGCAGATCCATATAGAATCAAATGAGCAGAGAAAGAATTTGCTTTGTTTCCCAACCTCCCCATGGTGGTAAAACAACACTGGTCCAGGGTAGGGAATGCTGGCTCAGTGTTTACCCAGCCTGGCATGTTAGTCATGGCGCCATCAACCTTCCTACATTCTTGCCATGGAAAATTGCATTATTTGACTAAAAAAAAAAATCATCTTATAATTAAATTAGCCTTCACAAGATCTTGACTGTGCTTATCATAAACACTTTGTTCTCTCTGTCTTAAATAGCATATTTCTTTAGAGACTAATTCTGAAACTCCTGCTTAGAAATATTAAGTTCTACAAGTCAATTCTAGGTTACAAAAGTACCCTAATATCATCATCCCTGCCCTCCAACTCTACTTCTGTTCTTCAACCATATTTACAATGAGGATTTATTGAAAGGGTAAAGAGGGAAATTACTGTCTTTACTACCAAATTCAGAATTAGTTCTCTTTTTCTGGAGTAGTTTCTCAAGCCACATGTTGAGAACCATTAAGACAGAGGACTTTACTTGTAGGGGTGATTTCTCATGTCAGTATTTCATAGCAACTGGGAATGTGTTGTTAGTTTAGAAAATAAAGAATTCAGCTTCTTCTTGATGTTGCTAAATTACTTTGTCAGTTGTCTTTTTTTATGAATAGATATTTTAATAGAGAGAAATTATGGCATATTAATAATCATGTAACTGTTGGAATGTCAGGTCTATTTTTGCTTGGAGAACAATTATTATTTCTTGACAAAAAGGTTATTTTATCATGCTTTTTTCACAACACCCCCAAATAACAAATGTTTACTATTTATAAACTAATTAAGGTAAATTTAATTTAAATTAAAACAAAATATGAGCTAAATTAAGTTTCTTTTTGTTTTGTGTGAAAGACTTATAAACATGTTCACATTTTATTATAAATAAAAGAATTCATTTCTAATAGTGCCGTAAGAAGTAATATTAGTATGTGTCTAACATATTTAGACCAACAGCAAATCCAATTCATGCCCTATGTCCTATGTCCCCACAGTTCTCCTGACTATTTTGTCTATTGCTATGGCTGACACTATGCTCATCTCAAAGTAGTGAAAATTTTAAATGGAAATCAGTCACAATACTTTCCCGTTTGAAGTCTTCCCAATGACACACTTTACTACTTAGGCCCTCGTCAGAAAGTTCCTGAGTGACATGAGCCCTATCTTCTGCTCAGGGTTCATTTTCTCCTGTTCTTTCCCTTCTTCCTCCTCAACTCTTGCTGCCCTACATTGACTTCTCCACCAGCTCTAATATACAGCATTCTCATGCATACCTAGATCTTTATATTTTCAAACACTGAGGCCCCTCTGTGTCATCCTTTGCCTATAAGAAGTATACCTTCATTCATCTGCTAAAATGGCTGCTTCTTTTTATGATGCTCGATTCTGTCACCTGGCAGTTTTGATTATGATTATCATACATAAAATTAAAATTAAAAGTCAGTGCCTTTCTTTTCAATATAATACAAATTTTATGATGGCAGGGATCTCATAGTGTTTATCCTGTATCCTCTGGTCTTAAACAGTACCTAGCCTATAGTAGGGCTTAAAAAATGTTTGTCTAATAATTTAATAAGTCAGTATTTAGCATAATAAATGTGTACTGCTACTCATCTCATGATAAATTAAGCAAATTTATTATTTTTCATTCCTGAAACAAATCCTTCTTCACCTTGATGATGTCCCATTTAATTCGATGTTAAATATTTTTAAACTGTTTATTGACATTTCTAGATAAGATTAGCTTATAGATCTGTGTTATCATTCAAAACTCTGTAAATCAAGCAGCCTCTCTATACTTTTCTAAGCCTCATAGTTTTCCATAAAAGGGTAATGTCTTGAAAGCCTGGAAGAACGCATCTACAAAAATACTTAGCAAAGTGCATTTCTCCGGCTGTTTAAGTCTTTTCAATGTGAGTGGAGTCACCAGATACTTGATTTCTCATTAAAAAAATTTTTTTTTGCCTTAAAATGCATCTCATTAGAAGCTTCAGGTTTGACATGGCACTTCATATAATTTAAAATTTTATATTTTAAAAGAACTCTTATTTTCTGAAACTTTAAACCTTTTGTTTCCAGTTAGTATGGACCTATGTGTCCTCAGTGCGCTCAGAAAGCTACAAGCCCCTTCTTCCATGAAAATCCCAATATTTCTGTCCTTCAGTATTACCTCCTGCCCAGTCTTCATGTCCTAATTTAAGTTCAGCATTGGGAGGCCATTCCTGATTTCCTCAGCTCCTCTAGGTGTTCCAATCCAAATTTTACTGCATAGAAAACATTGTATAAATAAAGCAATTACTGGCGAGGGGGTGGGAAGCAAGATTAAATACATTATATGTATGCGTGTGGCTTGACTAGGACTTGTGTGCAGTTTCTGTGGAACAGGCAATATTGCTTAATTTAATGGTTAAATGGATGTTTCACCTAGAGGTAATTGATTAAACTGTGCAAATATATATATATATATATATATATATATATATATATATATTTGCTGTATTTCATTTGGACTCAAAATACTGTTTTTATTTTTCTTATTTTACTGGCAAAACTTTACCACAGATCTGGCTGCTTTTTAAAGATCGCTATTTGGGCACTAACTTGTGGCAATTTGGAATTACAGAAAATTCTAAACAATAAAGTTACATAATAAAATTTAAGAAGCTCAAGTTTAGAAGCAGGAAAAACATTTCTAGAGAAATTTCAGTTGTTCCCTGGAGATGTTGCCTTTGGCTTAAAAGAAGCTTCAGGGACCAGATTTAGTGTTATGCCTGATTGAACACACTAATGACTGAAATGTACAGGAGTTTAAGGGATTAGCAGCAGGCAATGTAGGACAGTGATTCCTGAGATACTATAAACAAATGCACCAGGCTTAAAATTCCCCAAATCATTTCCATTTCTTCTGTGACATGAAGAAGGAATCCATGCAGAGCACAGCAGAGCCCAGGAGACCCACAGGGTGTTGAGACAGAGCTGTCCATTGGAGAGATGGAGGAATGGTGAGACTTATTAGCCCTATCCTAAGGGGTACACTAATTCTGAAGTCATAAGAAACAAGCAAGTAAACAACAACAACAAAACAAGCAAACAAAACAACAAAATAAATAAATAAACCTTCAATAACTGAATTCCAGAACACAAATCCAGAATATTTGTATATTCTGCAAAAAGTATGTAGCATAATCTTGCAAATTTGCAATGTCTAGAATCTGGAAAGATTCATTATATGTTCATCGACACTAAAAGCCACAATCAATGTTGGATAGAAAAATTATCAGCTAAGTTCCATCTAGGCAAAAGGAACCTTCACATGTGGTCAGTGGGAATGTAAGTTATGATTCTCTACGGAAGTCAGCATAGAGATTCTACAGACAACTAAAACCTGAACAACCATACAAACTAGCTATATCACTCATGGATCTACACCCAAATGAGTCCAAGTCAGCAAACAGCACACATAACTGCATACCCAAAGAACCACAACATAGTTGCCAGAACACGGAGCAACCTACGTGCCCATCAGTGGATGAGTGGGTAAGAAAATTCAGTGTGTAATACACATTGGCATATTATTAAGTCTAAAAAAGGAATTAAGTCATGCCATTTGCAGAAAAAATATGGAATTGGATATCATACGTGAAATAACCCACAGTCAAAAACATTAATAGCATATATTTTCCTTATTGAAGATCTGGATTTTTGCAAAATGATTTGAATGTAGTGGTAGTACTGTCTGGGAAGGGAAAGGTGACTGAGGTAATAAAGGTAGAGTTACAGAGAGAATGATCAGGGTGTTTTGTATGATCAAAGTATGTCATACACAAGCATGAAGCTGTCAGTGAAATCCAACATGTTGCACAATTGCAAATGTTAAAGTAAAAGAAATCCATGCCAAATTCCAAAAACAAATATTAGAATAAGTGGATAAAGACATGTAAAGCTGTAATTTTCTTATAAGAAAATGCTATGTAAAACAGACGTTTTAAAAAGACACACACAACATACTTATTAGAAATGAAAATGCCAGAGAAGATAAACACACTGATTGGAGTTCATAAATTGAATACTATAGGAGACAAGATGAAGAAAAGCTTGACCTGGAAAAGAGAGCAAAATGTGCTGTATAGACAGAATATGAAAAAAAAGCCTGTAAAGAAAAATCAGTGACTTGCTTAACAGCTTCCAGACATTTATGATTGACACACATTATTAGATTTTGCCAAGAAGAGACAGCAGCAAAACAAAACAACTCTTCTGAGTACAAAGACAGCAGCAGAAAAGTTCTAAAGCTTAAGAGATGTATTTATTTTAGCTGTGTGTGTGTGTGTGTGTGTGTGTGTGTGTGTGTGTGTGTGTGTGTGGTTTGCGTGCACATGCTCTTGTGTGATTTCAGGAGGTCTCAGAGGTGTGGGAGTCCCCAGAGCTGAAGTTACTGGAAGTTGTGAGCTACCTGGTGTGGGTGTAAATAAGGTGTGAGCTCTTAACTGTTGAGTCATTCCTCTAACCCTGAAAAGTACAATTTCTGACCTGGTAAGTGTTTGTGAAAACAGAATTACAAGTTTCCTTTTTATTTCCCTAAGTAGTTCAGTTGAAGCAGCTCACCAAAAATGATTCCAGGAGGGGGAAATCACTGCCTTGGAAACAGTTTTGAGTCTCTCTCAGATTAAAGCAGAAAGGGCACTTTGTGTTCATACCAACACTTAGAAAAATATCAGCTCTAACCATAGTTCAACTTCCAGAGAAGCCACTCAGCTGGAACTGTGATTAAGCTCTCTCTTCTTCCCCATCTTTCCCCTTCTGCCTTCCCCATGTAAAAATGATATAAATGTATTCTCTCTTTTTGTTGCTTTTAGTATTCCAGAACATTTTTCCAAATAACGGTTGTTTATGAAAATTTGCATATCATTTTCTTTCTTGTAAATTAGCATCCCTAACTGGCTAAAAGAAATTCTAGGTTTCCAAGGTCCTCTGTGGTATTCACCAGAGTAACTCTGGCTGAGTACATTTTTTGCTAACACAAATTTGTTGCTAAGCAGACTGGGTGCATCTAATTATGTAATACTTATTCATTTCCCTAGGAAACATCCCAAGGTTCACAATATTCAGGAGCCCCAAATTCAGCAAGCACATGCTTTCTGTTTCTTCCTTGACACTGGGCAATGGAAATATCCATGATGAATCAGAATTTATTGCTTCTATTATGGTAACATTGAATTGAAATAAAATTCTCATGAAGTAGATAGTGGTACAAATAAGTCTTTATTTTAAAGGATGTGGATTTTAGGTTCCATTAGCTTTTAGGTGTGGAAGAAGCTCAGGTTTCATGATACACAATGATTAGAACAGAACAGACATCTTATATGTGATCCTTAAACTGCCTTTAAGTATTGACTATGCCATAAATGCAGGTCCTAGATTTTAACAAGCTCAATAGCCCTTGCACAACAGGCTGGACAGGCACCTTGTCAGTCTTGACTCTAAAAATGACAACTTCAAGTGGCATTACCTCACTCTTGGGAAGACACAGCTTAGCCCCCATCTGAACTACGGCTTTTTACAAACCACTATTGATGGACTTACATCTTTCTCTTGAGATGTTTTCCATTGGTTCTTCCTACCGAGCACACTTCCTATACAGTCAACTGGAAAGGGAATTCATTTTGTCATCGCTGTTTATTAAAGCTTGTTCTTTCTGATTTCCACCATTTCTCATGGAGGAAGGATTTGCATGACTTTCTCAGAAGCCACTCCAGATTCACTTTGTGCTTTTGTGTTATTTGAACCATGTTTATGACATCTTTGTCATAAATTATTCTAATATTGGTACTTTTGTCTCCTGGCAATTATTTTATAACTGTAATCACCATTAATGTTAAAACTTAATTTTGCATCTCTATGGATTCATGTTTGTACAAGTTCTTATGCAGAGTCACAGCCTCTTGGCATTCAGGAGTTTGAACAGTCATTACACTGATTAACATGCATATGCAACTGTATTTATGTGATTGCTATGAGCATATGTTTAAAAGTAGGATGGATAAGAGAATATGGACCTGATAGTACCAGCTACTATTCCGTGGTCACTTTCAATGTCAGAAAAATGTTAAACAAGTGTAATTCTCAAGAGCAATAAATCCTGCATATCTCCAGGATCATAGCAACAAGCTATGCAGAACCATTTGTTCCCTAAGAGATAGTTAGAAATCGGTTTAAACTCATTCTTTTAATTTATTTATTTTTTTGACATTATAAAACAAAGTCTTCAGGAAATTTCTCACCTTCAAAGCTAAAGCTAACATCATCAGCAGGAAAAAAGACAGGGATTTCCTCTGGCCTGGTGTCTTCTAAGATCTATTCTGGGTGCTGGGATAGATGGATGTATACAAATAAATCCCTCAATGACACAAAGTAATTTATCTTGGATTGACTGTTGGAAACAAATATTGAGTGGTGTACAAGACATACTAACTGAATGATGTACTCAGCCTCCTTGCTCTTCCTGATGAACTTTATACTATATGCCAAATGACTGATCTTTGATCTGTTAAATAATTCTGTACAAAAACAGGGCTTTGGTACCCCATCTTAGGGAATCTCAAATAAGAAAGTTGGTGATATCAAGAAGTTCAGTTCTCTGAGCCACTCATTATCTTAGTCTTTAGACCCAACATATAAGAAATCTAAGAAGTGTTACTCCGTTCTTCACTCAAAGTTTTTTTAGGTTACTCTCCTTTATCTTTAAGGGAAGGTATGCATTTAAATATAAACAACAATAGAGAAGTTATGCAATATTTAAAATATAAAAATAATTTAAATTTAAAATACATATATATATTTATACTGATTACTTTTTAATTCCTTTTGGAACAGAGCATTTAATATGTTTAATTTATTTAATTAATATTTAATTAATTTTCTCACTTTCTTTTCTTTACCCAATTTTAGATTAATGTTACTGATCCCGTTTTTTTCTTTTAAATCCCAGGTTTTTCTATATGCAAATGTAAGCCTTGGCTATAAGAATTTAAATGCTAAGTGGAAACCCAGTTGAAAAGTTCCTTGTCTTGTTACATTGTAACAGAACCACAAAATATAACATGATGAAATTTGACTTTCCATATAATTTTCTTTAGAAGGATATAATTTTTGTAATTTATTTCTGAATCATCTCCTTTATGAGAAGTGTCCATCTAGCAGTAATAAAGCTTGTAGAATAAAATACAACATGCATTTAAGTAAGCAGCGGGCTTAGTATATAATGTAAAGGAAAGGATTGCAGAATGTGCAGTTTGGGTCTTTCATTAATCTACTATTTCCCACTATTGACTTCAACAGGTGTGAGGAAATG
Organism: Phodopus roborovskii; assembly: GCF_943737965.1. Taxonomy (NCBI): domain Eukaryota; kingdom Metazoa; phylum Chordata; class Mammalia; order Rodentia; family Cricetidae; genus Phodopus; species Phodopus roborovskii. The sequence goes on from NW_026125397.1 coordinate 14,754,100, forward strand.
TGATAGGTGTTGAAGGACACACAGTCAGAGGAAGGAAAAATACCCAAATCAAGGACAATGGGTGACAATCACTTCATTTCATCATGATGTGATTTAGTACATCAGGAAATTCTGGATTCTTCAATCTTTTCCTTTCTTTGTGAAATCATGAGGCAAGAACGGGATGCAATCAGCCACAGGAATGTAAAAAAATAATGTAACAAAATAGAAAGTCATTTGATTTTCTACATGTGGCAGCAAGGGAAGGCATTTTTGTTTTGTTTTGCTTTCAGTGTCTGATTGTTATTTTGTTTCCCATTACTTCCCTTTGGGAGTTTCTTGGAAGAAACATGGATTCTCTGCATTGGGTTTCTTTGTATGTATTAGTACTACAGTTACATTTTCAATAGTTTCTAAGAATTATGAGTTTGATAATGATCTTGGAGAACCATTATATATAATGTGCTGATATGTAGAATATTATAGAGCAAAACTTTTTGAACAAATATAAATTCTAACATTCTCATTTTCTTATTAATGATAATTAAAAACTCATTATTTACTTATGTTATAATTTAATTTGCTTTCAAAGATTTACACTTGAGATTTCTAAGTTATTCAGTTCTCTCTCTCTCTCTCTCTCTCTCTCTCTCTGTGTGTGTGTGTGTGTGTGTGTGTGTGTGTGTGTTCCTGTTTGTGTGCCTATGGATACACGTGTATGAGAGGACATTCTTGTGGAAGGGATGCATGTGCATGTCTGTATGCATTAGTGTGGAGGCCAGAAGACAACCTCACATATAATTCTTCAAGTGTCAACCATCATTCTGAAAACAGCCCAGGGATCCACATGTCTCTGCTTCCCTGGTGCTGCAATTCTAAGTGCACACAAACCACATGGGGCATTGTTAAAAATATTGAATGTCTGTTTGACAACTTCACAGACATACCAGGCATTGGTGACATGTGGATCTCTGTGTGTTCAAGGCCAGCCTGGTCTACAGAGCTAGTTCCAGGACAGCCTCCAAAGCAATACAGAGAAACCCTGTCTCAGAAAAAACCAATCCCCCCTCCAACAAAAAAACCTACATGGACATATATAATATATTGTAAGTATATTCACACCCAATTTTATGGCCTTCCCCCTATGGTTGAATCCTTTTTCCTTCCCTCCTAATTCTTTCCCCCTCCCTCCCTCTCTCTTTCTCTCTCTCTCTCTCACTGTGTGTGTGTGTGTGTGTGTGTGTGTGTGTGTGTGTGTGTGTGTTATTCAGGTACCCCTGCCTGCTATAAGATCATGAGTGCAATGTCCCTGTCATGTCAGAAGCCAGCACTCCACAGCACCTCTCCACATCTTCCTGCTCTTCAGTTCCTTCTGATCCATCTTCTGCTACCTCCCCTGAGCCTTGTAGGGATGATTAAGGATATTCCATTTAGAGTCAAGCACTCTCTAGTCTCTCATTCTCAACACTGTGGCCAGTTATAAGTCTCTGCATTAACTGTTGCCCAGAAGACAAAGAAACTCTTCTCTCCAAGGCTGAAAGACTTTGTGTTCTATGGACATAAGCATAAATATTCAGAAGGCAGTTTGACATCACGCCATTTAACAAAACAACAGAAGTGGCTTTGGATCTTCTGACCCTTTGGATGTATGATCTGCCAAGTCATGACAGTATTTTTTAATGCCAGGCATATGTTCTCCCCTGCAGAGTGAACCTCAGATCAATCAGAAAGTAGTTGACTAACCTCCAAATAGTAGTGTCACTATTGCCTGTAAGGTTGGCATTGCAGCCTTCAAGGTTTATACATCGGTAATGCCATTGATTTTTCTTTCCTGGCAGCCAGAACTTCTAGTACTATGAAAGCTAGACAGCAGGAAAGAAGTTTCCAGTCCAGTTCTAACTTAACTTTTCTATTTTACAAGACTGTGCTATGTCTTCAGCAATAAGAGCCTACCATTACTAAAAATTTTAGATAGAGTTTTAGCTATCTCTTCCCGGAAAAATGTCCTTGAAATAACATAGGGCAGAAATGATAGTAACAAGTGTAGAGGAGCAGCATCAAGGTAATGAAGATAAATTCAGATCTGGCCCGGAAACTGTATTTCCTGCTAAGTGTTGAACAGCACTGAAATCAATTTTCTAGAAAGTAAAGCTTTTCCAGAAAACCAAGTGGCAGAATGACTGTCTTGCCATCTACTAGAAGCTAGCTCAATTCCTAACTTGCTGTTTGTCATTTCATAGGAAATGCTTACATTTCCTATATAAGTGACCTTTGTTACTTTAATATCAAACATTGACTATTTCCTCCCATTTACCTTATGGTTCCATAACCCTTCTCTAGCACTGGCAGAACAAAGAAGTATGTAAAGACTTCTAATTCTTAAAAGCTATGGCTTAACAACCAGACTAGTGCCTAAATCTAGAACAAGTAGGCAAATATGGTGATAATGTCCACAGTAACCAGTAAGTGAAGAAATGGTCTCATGGTAAGGAAAAAAATTAGAGTATATACTTTCAAACTCAATTCACTCCTGAATATACATCTAATTATTCATTTCATCATTTGAAAATTGACCACTCAGAGACTCAAAATGTGGCCTAGGACCACAACCACTTCAGCCATTTGCAAAAGGAGGCGAAAAATAAATTATAATACAATAGAACTGATAACAAAAATATGCATTCCTTGGGTAACTTACTGGGTTCCCATATGAATCAAATTCAATAATGTAAATCTCTACACATCATTCTAAATAACTACTATTTAATGTAAAATAACAAAGGTCTCTACAGGCTTCATAATTCTGGAGGTAAAAAAGGGACTGGGTATGCAATGTGTGAACTTCACTAAACAGAATTACAAGCACTCAGCTCATGTCAGTATTGTGAAGACAGAATAGAGAGAGCATGAAGGACATAGCCTAAGAAGGTAGGGCTGCATATCCTACCTTCTCATCTTGCTTTGCAGAGTTGGTCTTCTTATGCCTGCAGAAAGTTCCCACTTTGGTATCTGGCTGGACGAACACAATACTTCCCACCGCACAAAAACACAACTCAAATTCCTGGAGAGGGAAGAAGCAAGAAGTAACCCTGATGAGGAATGAACTCCACTAAGTTTGAGATGGTGAGTGGGGAATGGATTTCAGCAGCCTTCGTCTTCCTGAGCTGATGGGATACAGCCTCTCTCTGTAGTACCCAGTACACATCAAGGGATGTATAATGAAGAGCCTGCTGGTTGAGCAGATGCTCACACAGGGCAAGGCTGCACTAACTTAAAGTGAGGTGTTTAAGGTATTGCATAGCCAGGAAGTTATATTTGTTCTTAACCTTGATTTACAAGATTCACTTATTTGACTCATTCAACCATATTGATTCTTCAGGTCAGTGAATTTCTTGAACCATGATGTCTTCCTACTAGTAACCAGAGGGTATTTAGTTCAACTCAATTAGCTAAGGGTCTAGGAAAGGTGAGTTCAGTATTTAATTGTGATTGTAAGTTCTCATTCTCTCTCTCTCTCTCTCTCTCTCTCTCTCTCTCTCTCTCTCTCTCTCTCTCTCTCTCTCTGTGTGTGTGTGTGTGTGTGTGTGTGTGTGTTTGTGAAGATCTGACCCAGAGTCTTATATAAACTAGTATAGCACTCTACCTCTGAGCTACATTTCCAGTTCAGGAATAATCACTAAATGTTTATTCTTAGTTTTCAAACTCTAATCATACCAGCATCATAAGGAAACTTTAAGATTGCAAACTGTTTGTATAAGGATATCCCAATTTTATTTGCCTTGTAAAGTAGATACATTTGAAGGCCAATCCCAGAGTACGAAACAGATGTGGTGAGTCTGTGTTAGCTGAGGCTGTGGTGCTGAGGAGAGAGCCAGTCTCAGCTCCTTAGCTTCTTTACTTCCAAGATCTGTGAAATTAAGAAACTGTGGTTCATCATACAGTGTCAGTGAGGATTTGGATATGGGATGTAAGGTGATAAATATGGATGAAATGTCAAAATCTTTGAGCCAAACTGCTCTCTTTGCTGTCTGTCATTTTCTGCCAGGAGAGAATTGAGCCCAGGAAAGTAGTCTCTCAGTGGGGATTATAGGAAGAAACCACTTGGATCACAGCTCAGACATTCAGCCAATCAGAGAAGCCTTCAAGAGCCGACTTCTTACCGCAGCTTGCAGAGTCGACATAAAGAAGCCAACAAATCATGTTTATCAAATGTCTCATTAAAGTTACATTGGCTTCTTGCCTTGGGAGTACATGAGTCAATGGCTGTTAGACTTCAAGATGATAAAGATGGTAACAAGTAACAAAATGCCCAGAACTATATGAAAAGAGTCCTGTATTTGTTTGATTGCATTTTATTAGAAAAATAATACAAGGAAAAGTTGTGGGATGGTGATGGTGATTTCAAGCCTCCAGAGAACACTTCACACTTTTGTAGAAAGTACTTAGCGACCTAATATTGTGACTTAGCTGGAGATGGATGCCCTGTGACAGTGCTGTGGCAAGAAATGACATATGTATTAGAGCACTGGTATTAGAGGGGTAAAGTGGGGTGAAATATATTCTTTTATCTTTTTCATACATAGATATCTTTTGACCATTTATTGGCCATGGGCCATGGTTTAATAAGTACCAGTTCATGACACTGAAGGTTTGGATTTGGCTATTATATATAGACAGTGGTTTCTCACTGATGTACAGTAGAAAATTTCTAGTATTATTGAAATGATATTTTTAAAGTAGGCGTGGAACCTTTATGAAATTTCAATAAATAATACCACCTGTTTTCCTTACATAAAAAAGGAAAAAAAAACCCACTTGCAATCATGTTTCTAATGAGGAAACTTAGATCCTGCCCTTGCTGTAGCCCTTGCCTGAATGGAAAAACTTCCCCCAAACAGTAGGTGTAAAGTATAGATTTCCTTCCGCATGTCCCCTTTTATTATTTTGATTCATTTTAGATGGAAATTTTCCTAAAATGCTATTCATGCTGTCCTATTTTTTCCATTTTTAAGTTTTTAATTTTACATTCCAACCACACTTCTCCCTTCCACCCCATTCACCTCCCCCCCAAGCCCACCCCCAGTCCATTCCTCCTCATGGGTAAGGGCTCTCATGAGGAGTCAATATAGCCTGATACAATAGGTTTGGGGCAGGGCCCAGCCCCTCTCCCCATGCATTAAGACTGAGCATGACATCCCATCATAGGGAAGGAGCTTCAACAAACCAGCTCATGTACTGGGATTATATCGTGGTCCTACTGCCACTGAACATGGCATCTCACCCTAAGAATGGGCTTCATCAAGCTAGCTCGTGCACAAGATTTGCATCATGGTCCTCTTGCCAGAGCCCTTTCTGATAATCTACGCTTCACAACTGTGTCCCACATAGGGAGAGCCTACTTTAGTCCCCTGGAGTCCACAGTTGTGGTCTAGAGGGTGACCCTAGCTAAGACTCCTAGTAATGGGGCATGCGGAGCCTGAACTGGACATCTCCTGCAACCAGGCAAGATTTCCAGTAGAGGGATGGGGTTACCAACCCAACCACATAAGCTTCAATCTACAATTTGTCCTGCCTACAAGATGTGCTGTGGTAAAGGTGGCACTGAAATCGTGGTAGTGGCCAATCAATGACTGGTCCAACTTCAGACTCAGGCCAGGAGAAGGAGCCCACCCCTGACACTGCCTGGGGGACCAGGACTGAAAGGCTGGACAGTCCAGAGAGCTATGATATAACAAAACGGGACTGACTGTGTAGATCAGTGAAACGATCCCAATGGTACTCTGCTATACTGCTGTACTCACAGATTGGTGCCTAGCCCAGTTGTCATCAGAGAGGCAGTATTCAGCAACTGATAGAAACAGATGTAGAGACCCACAGCCAAACATTACACTGAGCTTGGGGATCCTGTGAAAGGGTGTAGGAGACAGAGGAGTCTAGGACACCGCAAGAAAACCCACAGAACCAACTCACTCTGTCTCCTAGGCTCTCACAGAGACTGAAATGACAACCAGGGAGCCTGCATAGGATTGACTTAGGCCCCTGCATATATGTGACAATTGTGTAGCATGGTTTTGTGGAACTCCTAACTGTGGGATCAGGGGCTGTCTTTGACTCTGTTGCCAGCTTTGGGACTGTTTTTTTTTCCCATACTGGGTTGCCTTGTACAGACTTAATATGAAGGGGAGGTGCCTAGTCTTATTGCATTGTCATATGCCATGTTTGCTTGATATCCATGGGAGGCCTGCCCTTTTCTGAAGAGAAATGGAGGAAGAGAAGATGGAGGGATGGGGGGATTTGGTGGGAAAGGAATGGGAGGAGAAGAGGGTGAGGAAACTGTGGTCAGGATGTAATAATAATAATAATAATAATAATAATAATAATAATAATAATAAAAGAAAAATTCTTGTAATTTTGGCTTTATAAAGATAACAAAAAGTTAAGGTATGGTTTTCAATTTAAATCACTGATTTTTTTTTTACCCACTCGCTGATTAACCAATATAATCATATTTTATGTAAAAACTTAGGGAAACTTTCTTTCTCTCATCTCTTCCCTTCCTTTGTTCCTACCCCACCCTCCTTTCTTGCTGTCCCTCCCATTTCTCCTCATTCTCCTTTGCCTTCACCTCCCTCTTCTTTTCAAGGTATATATATTAGAGAAAATAGAGTTAACACCAGTCTTCTGGCATGTAGCACAGGACCTCATGGGTGAAAACCATCTATCTCCCATCAAGTCTTACTCTTGTCTGGAAGTTGTTCATCTATATTAGCATCTGTTTTCCAAGTATTAAATAATTTTATACAAATATTCTTCCTAAATGGGGTTTTAAATGTATTGGTCCATTACTAAAATGAAGCCCAAACACAATAGCAGATTTATAGAGAGTAAACACTAAATATTTGATGCATATATTAACAGATGAAATACTACCAAATATGTATTTCTGTCTGTATTTTAGGAGTGAGTAATATTTTGGTTATTGTAATAGTTTATACTACTTGTAACTTGAAATTTTATTTATTTGTGTATGTTCCTGGCTATGTATGTGTGTGGCTAACAAATGTCATGGTGCATGTGTGGCTCAGAGGAGAGTTTTCAGAAGTTGAATCTCTTCTTCCACTATTTGGGTCCAGGGAATCAAACTCAAGTCATCAGGTTTGGTGGCAAGGTCCTCTCAGCACCAAACCATTTTATCTGATCCATTTCTTTTAGAATTTAAACTTTTTCTAGTCCAATTTTGCTATTTAAGAGAGAATGCTTAAGACAATGTCTTTATTCCACACAATCCTTACGTGTCATTTAAATGTGAGATCAATCATGAATTGAAAAACATTCAGTTTAACACTTAAATGTGTGATGTTTATAGTCTTTGCTACTATATTAGTCAGGGTTCTCTAGGGTGGTAGAACTTATAGACTGAATCTCAAAATACAGAAGGGGGATTTATTAGAATGACTTAGGTTGCGGTTGAGCTCATCCAGTAATGCATGTCTATGAACAGAAAGTTTAAAAATCCAGTAATTGCTCAGTCTATGATGCTGGTTGTCTCAGCCATCTTCAGTATATGCTGGAATTCTGATACAGTAGACTCTAATGCCAGTGAAGTATGGACTTCCTAATGATGTGACAGCAAGAAAGCAAAGAGCAAACGTGAATACCCTTTATGGAGCCTCCAGCTGAAGGTGTGACCCATATTGTAAGGGGGTCTTCCCACTTCAAAAGATCTGGATTAAAGGCGTGTCTTCCAACCTAAAATAATTTAATTAAGCAAAAATTCCTCACAGGTGTGCCCAGCCCCCCTTTTCTTTTATTTAATTCCAGATGTAGTCAAGTTGACAATCAAAACAGCAAAGACAGTGCATGGGATACCCTGCAGGTGGAGTTACAGGTGGTTGTAAGACAGTATGGGTGCTGGTAAGCAAACTGAGCTCCTTGGAAAGGATAGAAAGTACTCTTCACTGCTGAGCCCTATGCACCTTTGAAAAGTGAGCAGAGCAAGGCTGAGAACAACAGTCTAGAGCAAACAGCATGCAAATGTGGGAGGTCCAGCTCTTCTAATCTCAGAATGATTTATTCTTAAAGACCATTGCTAACGTCTGCTTTTTCTGGGAGCCTCGCTAATTAGGACAGATGAAGAAGAAGGGAGACACAGGTTTGATGAATTTTTCTGACAGGGAGACTCTCTCTAGAACAGGTGGAATTGCTCCTGTTGGCTGAAAGCAACTCTTTCCTTAGATCAGTGGCTCTCAACCTTCCTAATGCTGCGACACTTTAGTATAGTTGCCCATGCCGTGGTGACCCTCCAACTGTAAAATTATTTCGCTGATACTTATAACTGTAACATTGCTACTGTTATGAATTATAATGTAAATATCCATGTCTTTCAATGGTCTTAGGTCATGAAAATCCAAAGGGGTGGTGACCACAGGTTGAGAAGCTGTGTCTTATACCCTTTCATACAGCTCCTCCTGTGATAACCACAGAGTTATTAACAGTTATCAGATGCAATCAAAGCTGTGTAGGTAAAAACAGGTACTGTCTTAGACCTTTCCACCTTAACAGACCAAAGTAAACAAACAAACAAACAAACAAACCCAAAACCCAAATTTACATTTGTATTGGATTTTAATTAGATGCTCTTAGAAAACCCTTGTTGCATAACATTTCTTGGTTCATTTTCCTAATTTGTAAAGTGCAGACAAATGGGGAACTAGTCCCGAAGCTATTGCTAAGAGAAGCATTCTTTTCAATACTGTGGGGGAGGGGATGATGCTTATGTTTCTCCCGGGCTGTCAGGGGCTTGTTTCCATCTTTGTTTTAGTAACTTTAGTTCTAGACAAGTGTTCTGGTAAGATGTGTTAATATATAATGGTACATGGAGATGGCTTCCAAAATGTACCTAAGATCATTCGTCTTCCTGTGTATAAGATGATGCTAATTGTGTTAAGTATTGTTAGCATTTTGAGAGGAGAGGGTTTTAATACTGCACATAATTTAGCCAATCTGTGGTTGGCTTTTAATTGGCATGTAATTTTTAGGTGTTTATGCTTTATCGATATCTGAAGTGGATGGAAATTATATTCTCTCACTTGTATCTCCAAAACATACCACCTCACAGCAAAGGACATGCTGCTGACATCTCACTGACAGGAGGAATGGTCTCTGTGAGTGATAACAGGCACAGCCTTTTTCCCGGACCTGGCCTTTTATCTTCTGGGTGCCACCTCACCTACCTTCTATAGCCTTGCTGGGCAAATTTTAAAATGACTATTCTGTCAGCCTTTTCATGTGATGAGGACATCCAGACTGCTACAGTTGCCAAATACAGAAAATGTCATTTGCAGTAGTCTCAAAGTCATTTCTGTTCCGACTCAGCTGCAGCCAAAGACACGCACGGAGGCACGTGAGAGCCTTGACACTTGTGCTGGGAAGATACACACTTTCTAAAGAAAGAAAACTATTTTGAAACCTCTGGATGTGACAGCCTTTCTTGTTCACACTCAGTAAACACATTAGTTGGATTTTTTGATTATCAATTAGTAATTCATTTGCTAGTAGTACAGGTATGGATGCTGTTTTTAGCAGTAAAAAAAAAAAGAAAGAAAGAAAAAGAAAGAAAAAAAAAACCTGTGCACAAAAGTAGAGTTTAATATATTTTAATATATTTAGGTGTTAGGATTATTTGGCTGTAGACAATATCCTTGCATCTATTATGATTAATAAGCTATTAATTGGCCATTTTTTCTGTTGGGCCTCATGAAGAAGTCCTTTGAAAAATAATAACGTACAGGCTTGCACCATACCACAAGACAAATCACATTTCACATTAGTGAATGCTGAGACTGAAGAGCTCATAGCCGTGGTGTTGAGTCTTCAGATAACTTGAGCAAAGTAGTAACAATCTATTACCCTAGCTTTGACTTTTCCTTTTTCCCAAGAGGAAACCATGCAGGCTATCATGAGTAACAATAAAAACCACCACAGTACTGATATAAAGCAGTCAGCTAGACTGAATATGAGGCTGCATATTGCTTTTTGTGCTAAGTTGAGTTATAAAAGACAATCATTTTTGACATGTAGGACAGAAGTCATTTCATACCATACAGATACAGCAACAGGATTATATTTCCTTTACTCTGACTATAAAATAGGAAAGTGAGTGGAGACAGAGAATTCTGTTCACTAATACAATCCTCATTCATGCTCATTCCATCACAACACACCATAGGGCTGATAAGTAGTTATTAAGAGCTCCTGGATGGCTGCTCTAGTATTTTCCTTCACTGTGAACAGGTTACTCTCCCTCTGACTCAGTTTCTCCACCATTACAGTGGGAATAATACAAGGACCTATCATGTTATCACTTTAATTGTTTAAGATTAAATAATCTTAAAGATTATTATTGCCTAATAAAGATTGTTATTTGTCATAACAAATCCTAAAATTAAACAGTAGAAGAAAATTAATTGGGGGTACAGATGCCTGCCTTTTGAGAGTCCAGGACAGTATTTTGAGGTGTCTGTTTTAAACAGAGCTCATGTTGGGTGAAAGTCTCATCAGAAACATTGAAACATTTTGCGTGGTGAAATGCAGGAGATCCAAGAGCTCCAGTGAGCTCTAAAGATAGACCATCAGCCAGCATAGAATTTGTCTCATGCTTGCTTGCAAGTCAGGCATAAAGAGACACATCGGACAAGCCTTTTAGAGGGTAAGTAAAGTGTATGGGAACAGCAGTATTAACTGGTTGGTCATGAGGCTGTAGCCCATATCAAACCTTGGGTGTCTGAAATTGTATCACGCTGATTCCAGTCACCAGGGAATTGGTTCCAAATTTTTCTTGCACTCCCCAGTGAAGGGATGGAAGCTATGTTAAGTTCCAGAAGTACGCAGCCACCTCATTTTCATTTGAGCGGGGTGAGAGAGACGTTTCCAGTGTCCCAGTATGGAATGGAATGCATAAGATAGTCGCTCATGGTCAAGTGACTGCCCAAAACACAGGAAGGGAAGAGCAGAATTCTCAGGGCAGGGGACCACTAACATTCTGAAACCCTTTCTAATAGAATGGGAGGCTATGAAGGAATAAAGACAGCCAATAAAAATGGACCACTTTCATGCTAATTTGAGTTCCTGGACCTGAGGGGGGAAGTCCTTAGCGACTATTTTACAGGAGGGAGATCGGTGGTCATACAAACACTCTTGACCTTCTTGCACAAAGTAAGTTTGCCCTGACAGTTCCACAACTCCAACTGATTGTACGGCTTCTGGCTTAGCCAAAGTGATGGGACATAGCTGGAAAAGAAAGACACGATCTGACTAACTGGTTTCATTTGAAACCGCACAATCGTTTTTTCAAATGGGCAGGTAGCACTGCTCTATAATCCTGAGACAGTGCCTCAAAGTGCTAGCTTGCCTCTGTGCCCCCCTTCTGGTCCTTTCTGCGTGTCTGCTGGCTGGTCTTTGTACTGCACAAAGAAACATGCAGCTCTGGGTCAAAACACCCTCTTCTTCCTTGGCGAGCTAGAGGCCTATGCCTGTGCACATTTCTCCTCCTTCTCTCCAGCCTCTTGCTTTTCCTGCTTGTTCTGTCCCAGACTTAGCTTCCAAGTCCTTGCCCACCTTGCCTACATTAGCCGAGTACTCCTTGCTATTGGATACCCCACACACTGAATTATAATCCTAAAACGGTGCTCAACCCTCAAAGAGCAATCTAGTGGGCATTAGTTTTCTTCTCTATATATCGAGACCTCTTGAAGGAGTTAGACTTCTCTGCATCTCACGCCAGCAAACCTGCTTCTCCTGTCCTCTGAATGCACACCCACCAAGGTCAACACTGTCCCCCCACGTCGTGCTGGCTGTGTGAGGACACTGGTTTTGTCCCCACAAACTTTCCTTACTGTCTTCCTCATAGTGCCCACATCCTCGCCATTTCCTCTGCCAATCTGACTTTTTTTCGTACCACTCACAATTTGGATTCATACTTCATTCAGCCCTGTGGCAGCTCTTGTCTAACTCAGCCCCCAGTACATGCCAATCATGACTTCATATTCTGAGAAATCTTGTGTGGATGTCTCCTTCCCCTCTACTGAGAAAATACTAGATTCTATATCTAATTGTAGAATTGGCAGGCAAATTTGGCATATCACAACTTTAATGTCCTTGGACATTTTTATAAATGTATCTTGTCTGCTCCCGTATCTCTGTTCTCCCATTAACAGATGCCTTTATTCTTGCAGTTAGAACAAGCTAGACCTGTCACACAGCCTTCCGTTTTTTTTTTCTCTTCTGACCCACATCAGCTCCATCAAGTACCACAGCCAAGAGCCCTTTCCTTCTCTGCCATTGGGAGGAACTGATATACTATTAGTGATATTGCTTCATCTATGTTTGATGGACTAATGTCAGACAACACATTGGACCAGGACTTTTTTTTTCCTTGAAGGTTGAATATTTGCTATTCATATCTTGTAATTTTTGGCATGAAGTATTTAAGAAATCTGTCTATTTCACCAGCGCTATCAAAAGTGGTAAAATGTTTCTTTATTATCCTTTTAGACCCTGGAGTTATGTGCTAGCCCTCTTAATGCTACAGTCTCCACTCTCAGGCTTCTCAGTCTAGCAAAAGCCTTATCAACTTTATTCACGGCTTCCAATTGGCTTTTTGCATCATTGTATATTTCTATTATTTATTTCCTCTGTTATAAGTTGTTCCTATCAACTTACTTTGGATTTAATGTCTTTTTTCTTCTTCTGGTTTCTCAAGGTAAAGCCAAAAAATGTATCCATCACTTTCCTCTTGCCATCATTAAATACTTTTAAATTCATTTATGTATGTGCAGCATCCCAAAGGTGTTTTTTTTGTGGGTTATGACTCTGATTACATAATATATTAATATTAAAATATAAATCTTAATTCTGTTTACCAAAGAGTTAAAAATAAAACCTTAAATCTAATACACACTAACATAGACGGTGTTTTATGCTTTTTAAAACAAAATTATTACTAAGAATTCACTTCACTTTGTATTTTGGCATGCTATCAGGCTTTATAAATGACATCTGGATTCTGCTACAGCACTTAATCTCTTGAAATATATTGTTTTGACTGGAGTATATAATGAAAAGTCAGTCATACACAAAACTATAGTTGGAAAAGATTTATTTGGATAATTTCTCAGAAGAATGTGAATTCTCTTATGATATGTGTTAAAATTTAGTAAGTAGTAGTAGCTTTTAAAAGATTAATTGCAATGTGAAATCTGAAGCCATAGCTATGAGCTCTCAAAAGCACTTTCTAAAATCTACTGGCTGCCAGGATGAGTGGTACATGACTGCAATCCTAGCACTTGGGAGGTGGAGGCAGAAGGATCAGTAGCTCAAGGGTATTCTAGGTTGTATAGTGAGTTCGAGGCCAGCCTGGGCTACATGGCACCTTATCGCAACAACAATGGACATGAATATATTGGCTCACCTGAAATTTTTACTGACTAAATATACATGTGCCCTGTGAAGACTGTCAGTTCACTGAATGGCACAGCTCTTTTGAAAATTAACATTTCATTACACAAGCCTTAAAAAATGTCGCATTTGTTAGCATCACCAATGTTATAAAGATAATATACTATTTGCTATTTGGAACAGATGACATTCGTGGTAGCACAAAAGGCGTTCTGAAACTCTATTTTCCTGTGAAAGGTCCAATTGCTCTTTGCTAGCAATGCCTGCTACCAGTTGTTTCCTTTGAAGTGAGAGACTGGCGTCTTCTGGAGTCTTCGAAATTCCAGGAATCATTCGTTTTCTGTCTGATATGATTTGAAGTAAAAACAACTTCTGGATAGCCACTTTTGCTATACAGAAGACCAATTAGATGTGTGCATCAGAGTTTTCATGTATTACTTTATCAACAATATCATCACGTAATAGTGGGGTATCTTTCCTTATCGCAGATGTATGACTGTCCAAGGTGTAATGACAGTACTAGAATTAGGTAGTGGTGCCAATGCCCTGGCTTGTGTGAAGACAGCAGCTGTTTTACTTATTATTGCTTTTGAACTGTTAGCAAAATACCAACACAATGAATTACAAAGGACAAGTAACAACTTAGTGGAAGTAGTCTATGTTTATGGTATATGTAATTGCATGTACAGGACAAATGGCCAGAGGTCCATGTCAGGTGCCTTTGAATCACCTCTACCTTATTTTTTGATACAGGGCTTCCTGCCAAATCTGCAGCTCGTTGATTCAGTTAGACTGACTGGCTAGTAAGCCCTTAGGGCCCTCCTGTTTCTGCTTTCCCAGAGCTGGGATTAGAGGTATACACTTTTGTGCCTTGTTTATGTGTGTGCTGGAGACTGAATACAGACCATTATACTTTTGTAACAAGTACTTTAACAACTAGACTGTCTACCCACCCCACAATTTGCTGTTATTATAAATACGCTTCATTAAGTGTCTTGGGTGATCCTCAGATTATTATCCGCTACTGTTTTAGAACTCCCGACCTAATCCAATTAGAATAGCATGTGTATATACACATTTTATAGTGCTTTTTCTAATAAAATTTTATTGGCTGTAAATGTAAGAGAAATAATATAAGCAAGATTAAAGCAATACTGATATTTAAAGAGCATTTAAAACATTTTGTCATAATGTTACTTTAATCCTATGTATGATGTTTTTACATGTGTTTTATATAAAACACTTGAAAGGTATTTCTTTTATCACTGGTTGTACTTACTATATAATTATTATTATTATTGCTGCAGACTGACCTTCTAATGTGCTTACTGTTGGCTCTCTGCTATATATATTTAGTATTCATTTGTTCCTCTCAACAATTATTTAATGTATGAATGCTTATTCTTAAGTGATCACTACTCATTAAACAATAAATGTGGTGCTTGGGCCTCTAATGATCTTCCATAGTAACTTAAATTTGGGTTCCGGTACCCATGCCAGGCTGTTAATAACTGCCTATAACTAACTCCAGAGGGGCCCCAAACCTCTGGCCTTTTGAGTCATCCACATGCACGTGCACATACGCCCCCCCCCAACACATACACACACGCATGCACACACGCACGCGCGCGCGCACACACACACACACACTTAAAAATACATCTTGTTACTATGTAAATTCACTTATACAAATCTCTTCTAAACCCCATTCTTGCTGCCAGGCAGTAAATGTTAGCATAAGACTACCTGACTTGCTAGTAAGCCTAGCCTGGATACCAAATATTATGATGTAATCTTGGTAGAATCAGTGTATTATACTCAGCTATTCAGTACATTGATTTTAGATGCTAATTTTGAGGTTCCTTTTTCAGAAGACAATAAGTAGCCATTTAAATGAACTCTTCAGTGGGCATCTAAGCAAAATCTAGGTAACCCAGACCGGTGGCTATGGATGTGACATTGCGTATTGTAGTCTAGGTACAAAACAATTTCCTTTTGTAACTGCACCAACTTACCTCCAAGCTCACTTCTCTGCTCATACAACTAACCTTATATATTAAATGTACGTTTAATATAATGATCAGGAATTGTTAGTATCATATCATATTTTGTAGCTAGTCATCTCTTAAGCCTCTTCTTAAGAAATTTTATTTATGTTTCTATTAAGCTTATCCTCACCAGGTGCAGGATATTTTTATACAGTGCCCACCACAGAAAGATTAACAACATATTCTTCCAAGGAACTAAATGCTTGCTATCATTGGGAGGAAAATTTCCATAAAAAATTGCTTTACCTTGGAAAGTGCTGAAAGGTTGAATGCAAAAGTTACTCAAAGTACACAAATCAGAATAAAGTGTTGTCCTAAACTACCTGAATTTTTTTTTGGGGGGGGGAATATTACATTTACCCCATTTTCTATTTTTCCACATGGGAAATTATTGCAATAAATCTTTCTCTGTTCGTTGATCTAATCAAAGTCAAAGATAGTCACAAAAAGATATTCCTCCCACCAAAAGGAGGAGAATAATTCTTGGAGAAAGCAGAAAACTTGGTATCTATGCACCTGCCAATCATCTATAACTTATTTGAACTATAATATGATAACAAGACTGAAGAATATCGAGTGTATAAAAGCCAGTGGTAGGCTAACATCTCAGAATATCTATCTTCAGTGTTTGGCTAGTTGATGCTTGTGGGCTCACATTTCAATAAAACAAACTAGCTCAATTCTCTCAGCCCCAGCTGCATGAAAACTGAAGGTTTAAGTATGCTTCTCATAGATTTTGCTATGTTATTTAACAAGCTAAAAAATACAGTTCATTCCTGGGAAATAAACTAGGAATAAGCATAAAATCTCTTTGAAGTCTGGCAAATGCAATGTTTTTGAGCCCATAAGAGAAGCGATAGTTTTTACTGCCTGCCAAGACTTCTAGTAGCTTAAGTCTGTTTCTTGTTATTTTCTCCTCTTTATTACTTTAGGTATCCCCCCTTTCTTTTCTTCTCACGCAGGTTAACATAGAAGACACCTGCTTGACTAGCAACAGCTCTGCAATCTCCAGGCCTTAGGGTCTGACTGAGGACTGATGGGGTTTGGATGCCCTGGCATTGCATACTCCAGCTATTCCTCAGCAAAGTGGCATCCTGTCACTAACATCTGAGAGGAAACAGCAATTTCCTTCTGTGTGGCCCATCCCCTTCCCATTTGCCACTGTAAAAGCACATTGATTTTATTTTCAGTCCAGTCAATTAATGGTTTCTAGAAAATCTATCCTACCATTGCCCTTGTAGGAAATGGAAAGCTTCTTATGTTAACTGAAGTGTTCATAAAATGAGCCTGAGTGTTTTAAACATCTACCCCGAGTATTATTTTAATGATTTTAGTTTTATAATAAGTCAGACATTTAACTTAATTGAAAGATCTATTAATATATCATCAGAATAACTCAGTCTAAACAAGCACTCACTCAATTCTAGGCACCATTTAAATTCTTAAGGTATAAGGTGATCTTTGTGGGGACACTTTCTTTAACACCTAATGGTCCGGCTCATCTGGAGTCTTCCAACATCCCGGTCTAGCCTCCAACCATGGGAGGAGTCCAACCACCACACAATGGAGTAGGTGAGCCATCAGGGTATTGGAACTGCTTGCACCCACTGAAAGTGAACTTTGGTCCTGCACCGACCAGAAGAGGGAGAGACCCTACCAGTGTGCCAGGAAGAAGAGAAGGGTTGATGACAGTATAAGAATAAAATCAAAAACGGAAAGATCAATATGATGACACCAGAGTTTAGGGATTCCACACCAGCAAGACTTGAACATCCCAATGCAGATGAAGCAGAAGAGAACAATCCTAAAAACAACTTTATGATGATGATAGAGACCCCTAAAGAAGTAATGAGAAAATCCCTTAAAGGAATGGAAGAAAAAAGTCAAGAAATGGAGGAAAAGACAAACCAAAATTACAAGAAATAATTCAAACAGTGCCAAGTTTGAAAGTTGAATAGAGAAAAAAAAAAAAAAAAACCAAAAACCAAAAACAAACAAACAAACAAAAACCAAACACAGTCTGAGGGAATGATGGAAATAACAAAAGTTAGGCAAAGGAACAGGAACTACAGATGCAATCATAACCAACAGAATACAAGAGATCAAAGAGAGAATCTCAGGCATTGAAGATACACTAAGAAAACAGATTCATCAACTAAAGAAAATCTTACAAATCCCTGTCACAAAATGTCTAGGAAATATGGGATTCGGTGAAAATGCCAAACCTAAGAAAAATAGGTATAGAAGAAGGTAAAGAACTCCAACTCAAAAGTGCAGCACATATATTCAACAGAATCATAGAAGAAAACTTTCCCAACCTAAAGAATGACATGCCAATGAAAGTACAAGAAGCTTACAGAACACCAAATAGAGTGGACCACAAAACAAAGTCCTCTTGCCATATAATAATCAAAACATCAAACATACAGAATAAAGAAATAATACTAAGAGCAGCAAAGGAATAAGGCCAAGTAACATACAAAGGCAAACCTATCAGAATTACACCTGATTTCTCCATGGAAACTCTTAAGGTCAGAAAGTCCTGGATAGATATTCTGCCAACACTATGAGAGCATGAATACAAGCCAAGACTACTATACCCAGAAAAGCTTTCAATCACTATTAATGGAGAAACCAAGATATTCCATGACAATACCATATTTAAACAATATACATCAACTAATCCAGCCCTACAAAAAGTTCTGGAAGGAAAACTCCAATCCAAGGAAATTAACTACACCCACAAAAACATAGGCAATAGATAATCCCACTTTACCAACATCAAAAAAGAAAAACGAGGATGGGGGAATCCACACACAACACCACCAACAACAGCAAATCCAAAACAAGGAAGACTTAACAATCAATGCTCATTAATATCCCTCAATATTAATGGTCTCAACTTGTCCATAAAAAGACACAGGCTAAATGAATGGATATAAAGGCAGAATTCATCCTTTTGCTGCATACAAGAAACACACCTCAACTTCAAAGACGCCACCCACCTCAGAGTTAAGGGTTGGGAAAGGACTTTCCAATAAAATGAAACCAAGAAACAAGCAGGTGCAGCAATGCTTATATCTAACAAATCAATCAAAGAGACAAAGAAGATAATTTCTTATTCATCACAGGAGAAATTCATGAAAATAAAGTCTCAATTCTGAACACCTCTGTCCCAAATACAAAGGCACCCACGTTCACAAAAGAAACATTACTGAAACTCAAATCTCACATAAAACCTCACACACTTATAGTGGGAGATTTCAACACCCCACTCTTAACACTAGACAGGACCACCAGACAGAAACTTAACAAGGAAAAAAATGAACTAACAGAAGTAATGACCCAATTGGATTTAACAGAACATTCCATCCAAACACAAAAACAAATATACCTTCTTCTCAGCACCACACAGAACCTTCTCTAAAATTGACCACATACTGGGAAATATAGTAAACCTCAATAGGTACAAAAAATTGGAATAACCCCCCGTATCTCATCAGACCACTATGTTTTAAAGTTAGAATCAACAACCACACAAAATGCAGAAAACCTACAAACTGATGGAAATTGAACAATGCACAATTGCACCATTATTGGGTCAAGGAAGAAATAAAGATATAAATTAAAAGCTTCCTATAATTCAATGACAATGAAGACACAACATACCCAAATTTATGGGACATTTTGAAAGTAGTGCTAAGAGGAAAGTTCATAACTCTGAGTTCCCACAGGAAGAAACTGGAAAATACACTAGAAAATTCACAGCACAATTGAAAGCTCTAGAACAAAAAGAAGCAAACTCACCCTGGAAGAGTAAGACGCCAGGAAATAATCAATTTGAGGGCTGAAATCAAAAAAGTAGAAACTAGGAAAACAATACAAAGAATCAATGTAACAGAGTTGGTTCTTCGAGAAAATCAACAAGATTTTCAAACTAACCAAGAAGCAGAGAGAGAACATGCAAATTAACAAAATTAGAAATGAAAAGGGGGACATAACAATGGACACTGAGGAAATCCAGGCAATTTTCAGGTCATACTTTGAAAACCTGTACTTCACAACATTGGAAACTTCAAAGGAATTGAACAAATTTCTGGATAACTATCACCAAAATTAAATCAAGAACAGATAAGCAATTTAAATAGACCTGTAACCCCTATTGAAATAGAAGCAGTCTTCAAAAGTCTCCCAAACAAAAAAAGCCCAGGGCCAGATGGCTTCAGTGCAGAATTCTACCAGAAATTCAAAGAAGTGCTAATAACAATACTCCCCAAAGGGTTCCATACAATCAAAGCATAAGGATAATTGCCAAACTCTTTTTATGAGGCTACAATTACCTTGGTATCCAAGCCACACAAAGACACAACTAAGAAAGAGAACTATAGACCAATATCCCTCATGAACATTGGTACAAAAATTCTCAATAAAATACTGGCAAATCGAATCCAAGAACACATCAGAGAAATAATCCACCATGACCAAGTAGGCTTCATCCTGGGGATGAAGGTTCAACATATGAAAATCCATCAATGTAATCCATCATATAAACAAACTGAAAAAGAAAAAGCACATGATCATCACACTAGATGCTGAAAAAACCTTTGACAATATCCAACATCCCTTCATGATAAAGATCTTGGAGAGATCAGGGATAACAGGAACTTACCTAAACATAATAAAAGCAATATACAGCAAAACAACAGCCAACATCAGACTAAATGGAGAGAAACTCAATGTGAATCCTCTGAAATCAGGAACAAGACAAGGCTGCCCACTCTCTCCATATCTCTTCAATATTGTACTTGAGGTACTAGACAACAGAAGGAGATCAAGGGGATACAAATTAGGAAGGAAGACGCCAAACTTTCACTTTTTGCAAATATTATCATTTACATAAGTGATCTAAAAAAAACTCTACCAAAGAACTCCTACAGCTGATAAATACCTTCAGCAAAGTGGCAGTATACAAGATTAACTTAAAAAAATCAGTAGCCCTAATATATACAGATGATAAAGGGGCTAAAAAAGAAAGAGAACCATCACCCTTTACAATAGCCACAAACAACATAAATTATTTTGGGTAACATTTACCAAACAAGTGAAAGAGCTATATAATAAGAACTTTAAGTCTTTAAAAAAAAAGAAATTAAAGAAGATACTAGAAAATGGAAATATCTCCCATGCTCTTAGATAAGTAGGATCAACATAGTAAAAATGGCAATCTTGCCAAAATTAATCTACAGATTTATTGCAATCCCCATCAAGATCCCAGCACAGTTCTTCACAGACCTTGAAAGAACAATACTCAACTTTATATGGAAAAACAAAAGGCCCAGGGCAGCCTAAACAACCCTGTACAATAAAGAAACTTCCGGGGACATCACCATCCCTGACTTTAAACTCTATTATAGGGCTATAGTCCTGAAAACAGCTTGGTATTGGCACAAAAATAGACAGATAGACCAATGGAATTGAATTGAAAACCCTGATATTATCCCACAAACCTACAAACACCTGATTTTTGACAAAGAAGCTAAATCTTTACAATGGAAAAAAAGAAATCATCTTCAATAAATGGTGCTGGCATAACTGAATGCAGGCATGTAGAAGACTACAGATAGATCCATATCTATCACCATGCACAAAACGTAAGTCCAAATGGATCAGAGACATCAACATAAATCTAGTCACACTGAATCTCTTAGAAGAGAAAGTGGGAGGTACCCTTGAAAGAATTGGTACAGTAGACCATTTCCTGAACAAAACACCAGTAGCACATACACTGAGATCAACAAGTAATAAATGGGATCTCCTGAAATTGAAAAGCTTCTGTAAGGCAAAGGACACAGTCAATAAGACAAAACGGCAGCTCACAGAATGGGAAAAGATATTCACCAATCCCACATCTGACAGAGCCTGATTTCCTAAATATATAAAATACTCATGAAGCTAGTTACCAAAATAACAAATATTCAAATTAAAAAGTGGGGTATAGAACTAAATAGAGAATTCTCAATAAAGGAATCTAATATTGCTGAAAGACACTTAAGAAAGTGCTCAACATCCTTAGCCATCAGGGAAACACAAATCAAAACAACTCTGAGATACCATCTTACTCTTTTCAGAGTGGCTAAAATCAAAAACACCAAATACAGTTTATTCTGGAAGGATATGGAGAAAGGGAAACACTCCTCCACTGCTGGTGGGAGTGCAAACTCATACAGCCACTTTGGAAATCAGTATGGAGGTTCCTCAGGAAAATGGGAATCAGTTTACCTCAAGACCCAGTGATTCTACTCTTAGGCATATATGCAAAAGATGCACATTCATACAATAAAGCCATCTGTTCAACTATATTCATAGTAGCATTATCTGTGATAGCACAGATATCACAGAACCTGGAAGCAACCTAGATGCCCCTCAACTGAAGAATAGATAGAAAAAATGTGGTACGTTTACTGAATGGAGTACTACTCAGTGGAAAAACACAATGGAATCTTGAAATTCACAGGCAAATGGATGAAACTAGAAGAAACCATCCTGAGTGAGTTAACCCAGTCACAAAAATATAAACATGTTATGTACTCACTTATATATGGATTTTAGACATAGAGCAAAGGATTACCAGCCTACAATTCACAGCACCAGAAAAGCTAGGAAACAAGGGGAACCTTAAGAAAGACATGCATGGTCCCCTGGAGAAGGGGAAAGGGGCAAGATCTCCTGAGCAAATTGGGAGCATGGAGAGAGGAGAGAGGGAGTTAGGATAAAGGGAAGGGGAGAAGAGGAGGGGAGAGGTGGGCTTGAGGGAACAGGAAGATTGAGGCAGGGAAAGAATAAAGAAGAATAAGAAAAGAGATTCCATAATAGAGGGAGCCTTTATAGATTTAAGAGAAATCTGGGACTAGGGAAATGCCCAGAGACCTACAAGGATGAACCCAACTAATAATCTAAACAATAGTAGAGAGGCTACCTTTAATTCCCTTCAACAGTAATGAGATTGACAACTACCTTATATGTCATCCTAGTAGCTGATGGAAGCAAAAGCAGACACCCATAGCTAAATAGTAGCCAAACTCCTAGAATCCAGTTACAGAGAGGGAAGAATAATGAGCAAAGCGGTCAAAATCAGGCTGGAGAAACCCACAGAATCAGCTGACCTTAACAAGGGGGGAGCTCATATGCCCCAGTCGGATAGCTGGGAAACCAGCACAGGACTGACCCAGAATCCCTGAATGTGGGTGTCAGTTAGGAGGACTCTAATAATGGATCGTATGTATCCCTAGTATATGAATGGACTTTGGAAGCCCATCCAATATAGAGGGATACTCTTTCATACTAGACACATAGGCCCTGTCCCAAATGAATTGACAGACTTTGAAGACTCCCCATGGAAGCCCTCACCCTCCCTGGGAAGCAGAAAGGGGATGGGATGGGGTTTGGTGAGGGTGATAGGGGAGGATGGGAGGGTGAAGGAACTGGGATTGACATATAAATCAACCTTGATTTAAATTTAAGTCAAAAAAGGAAAGTTATATAAGAAGAAAAGAAGTTCAGCTACTTTGGCATATATACATTATCATCCTGTCCAAATAATTTAATATTTTATTTTATATATATCATAGGCAATATGAAAATCAATTATTTAAATATTGCATTATAAAAATGTTTCCTATATGTTATAGCCTGAGATTCACACAAGAGCTTTAGATAAGATGTAACACTGAATATCCTTCTCTGGTAATAAAGATCATTAGTAACCACAGCCTTATTTATGTCGGTAGCTGAAGGCATGAGGTTGACAACGTTTATCTCTACAACTTCCCCTAGAGCAAACAAGTGAAGGTCTCCCCCTCACATGAGAAGGTCTGGGTACCTCATGGTCTTACTCTCCATGAGTTTTTCTCTCTCTCTTTTTTAAAATTTAATTTAATTTAATTTTCTTATTTTACATATCGATCCCAGTTCCCTCTCCCTCTCTCCCACCCTCACATGCACTCCGACCACCCTCCCCTCCCATCCCCCCACTCCACATGTAGGGTGATGCCCTCCAGGAGGGGTCATCTAAATCTATCAAGTCATTTAAAGTAGGGACTGGGAGTTCTCTCCTGTCTCTAGGTTAAGGGAATATCCCTCCATGGGGGATATGTCCACAAGGTCCTTTTGTGCACCAGGAATACTTCCTGGTTCCACTGTGTGAGGTCCCTTAGACTGCTCAGGCCTTCATCTGAGACCCATGTTCAAGGGGTCTGAGTCAGTCCCATGCTGGATTCCCAGCTATCAGTCTGAAGGTCCATTAGCTCCTTGTTCAGGTCCGCTGTCTCTATGTCCTCCCTCTCTGCATCTGGATTGTGATTCTTAAGACTCTGGTGCAGGAGGATACTTTGGTCAAGTTCTCTGCTTCTAATCGACAGTTTCATGATGAACATCCATCTGTGCTGGCGCTCCACTCAATTCAGATATCAGAGAGTTGGGTGGCATTCTATGATAATGGTCTAAACATATGGTGCTTTATAACTCACAAAACAATTTCACCCAAATTAATGACTTTCAGGCTTACTGGCACTCACTAAAGTGGGCAAGGAGTGTTCTAATTTCCTGAAGGAGAAAATAAATTCTGTTAAGTGAGGGAGACTACAGTACACAGGTACAAGACAAAAATCACCATCACAAGAGCCCAAGTTTTCCAAGATGGTCTTTCTAGTCCAGTTTTCTGTTTGAGCTAGATGACTTTTCAAGCCCAGTGTCCCCACAGCTCATCACCTTTTTCTACTCTCAGTTGGGAACTTTGAGATGAACTTTGTCACAGTTATGGAGGAAAGGATTATGATAACAGCTAAGCATATCAAAAACTGAAATAGCAGCTTCATGTCCATCTAGTATGAGCCAAAAGAATGGGATTCTTGGCCTATTTACTCCACTACTAATTATGTGTCCTTGAACAAATCAAATAACCTGCCTGGCACTCAACTTTCTTATCTTAAAAGAAAAATGAAATAAAGGAAGGAAGGAAAGAAGACAGAAAAGACTGAATAAGATTCCTCCTCCTTCTACACACACACACACATACACACACACACACACACACACACACACACAGAGCAAAAAAAAAAATACTCTGAAATATGAGGAAAGCAGATCCGCACTTTTTTAAGTTGCTGTGTTGCTTGTTCTTAGAATTTTGGAAAGAGTCCCCAACTGCAACATCGCAGCTGCCAGTTCTTTAACAGTTTGGACAGTGTAGCACTAACTTAAATCCACCTGTGGGAATAGAGCTGGAAGGAATACAGCAGCTCAGCTTGCTCTCTTTGTGTTTTCAAAACTACTAAAGGAAGCTTGGTAGAAACAGGTTCTGGAGAAGCTCCATCAAACTTCATAAGAAAGATAATTTTATGAGATATTGATGAAGTTTGATCACATTTCTAATTTCCTATTGCACTGTTTTGTGTTTCAGTTATGTTGGCACACAACAAAAAATCAATATGGTTACAATCATCTCAATGAAGATGCTCCGACATAGGGACACAGATGCAATCTATTTGAACATAGCTAGCACACTCTATTTTACATGATTGATGAATTGCCAACTCAATTACACTGACATTGGTACAGCTGGATGACTAATCTGCATTTACTAACTCCTGGGAGTTATGTTTCCTCTCTTATCTTCATCAGCAGCACTCTAAGTTAGATTCAAGAATTTCCAAAGGGACATTGTCACTCGCAGTCAGCAACACCCATTCCATACCTCTGCACACTCTTGATTCCTCTTTAGGTTTCTTTTATCATTTATAGGTGACTATGAAGGCCACACATCTCAGCAGTGCCCATCACAGCTGGCCACATGTGTACTTCTGGGTCTACCAGACATACCTCCATTCCTCTTTTTTGGCCATTTCTGTATGAGGCCAGGTCAAGTTGTTCAACTCACAGGCTAGATGTCAAGGCCCTACTTCTTTCACCCCAGAAAACATCCTGTTGTCTAAACATGTAATTAACATAGGCAGAAGCCCGTGTTCCAGGAAGGCTATAAAGTATTACAGGAAGTGTTTGTTGGTGAAATCAGTAGTACACCTGTCTGGTCACCACCACATTTGGCTAACTGAAGGCTATTTTTCTTGTTTTCCCAACATTAAAGGGCAAATCTATTAATTTTTTCTACAAACTTAACTTGGTTCCAAGCCATCCATCTCAAAATTAATCTCACATTATCTCATGAATACAATATTGTAACCTTTGCAGAGTTATTAAGTCCCTCTTTGCTTTATTATTCTGGACTGTAACCTGTGAAATGTAATATGTATCTTTTACATTATAAAAACCAAAAGTATAAATGTCTTAAAAAAATCTTAAGCATTAAGAAATAATTTTCTTTGAATAAACATTATTTTCTCACTAGTTCATCATTTATAATTCATTGATTTTGGTAGTAATTTCTCTCTATATTTAAATTAAATCTTTAGAAATGTGTTTTTAGCTTTTGCATTTAAAGAAACACCCTGGGGCTGGTGAGACTGCTCAGATGGTAGAGGCGTTGTGTACAATTCCTTAGACCTGCATGGTGGAGGGAGAGAACCTACTTTTGTGGGCTGTCCTTTGACCTCACCATGCAATCTGTGACATGCGTGCACACACTTGTACAAACACAAACACATACAATAAATAAGAAGCAATTCAAAGGTAGGTTTAAAATGTGCTAGCTATATCTACAACCACTCTTCTGGAAGATTATCTGTGGAACTTATAAGAAAGCAATAGAGATTATCAACCAGAAATTGGTGAGAAATGTTTCTTTTATTTCAATGGGGAATATACTTTGTTACCTAAGAATAATTCTGGGGTAAAAGCCACAACTGTGTTTTGGCAAGCTACTTTTCAAAACTAGTTACTGACATACAAATGAAATATTCCTCACCCCCATTTACCCATATTCCAAATGATATGCTTTTTCCAGAATTTTACAGAGTGCATAAATAGGAGGGAAGGAAATATAGCTTCTTTCATGCACTTTCTTAATTACAGAGTTACCTTAGTTAGTATTGCTAATGAATTCTGTTTATCATTATTAATCTAATGGACAGGAAACCCAGGAGGAGGTGAGCAATAGTTTGGGTTAAATTGGAAATGCTCATGAATGCCCCATTCGAAGAAATTCAGACAGCTCTTGCTACAGTAATCCTTCTTGCTGCTCCTCTGGAGAACCAAGGGAAGACAAGAATGTGCTGTGCTGCTCTTTCACCCCATCTGAGACTATGATCACCCCTGGACCATGAAAAACATTACTGCAAGGGCCATTATGAACCATACCAGATCCTCCTACCTACTTCAAGGAGTTAAGGCACACTGGAAAGATCTTAGGCCACAAGAGAACATCTCACCCAACTTGGCTGCAATTTTTTTTTTCACCAAGATCAATTTTAAGCAGACTGCCATTTTGGAAAATGGGCAGAACTTGTCACCTGCTTAAGGGACATGCTTCCAAGCCTTTTGTCTGAGTCTAGTTACAGAAATCATGGTGGCGGTTAATGAGAACTGAAATCCTCATGATCCTGCAAAAACCTCTAGGGCATGCCTACACAAACATCACAGCAGACACTTCACAGAGATGAAAGCATGCTCTCATGGTCCTGCAGAATCCTCTTGTGCATGTCTGCACGAACATCATCACAGACACTTCCCTGAGATGGAAAGATGATTAGCACCGGGGGACAGGGGAAAGGTCTGCGTGGTGAAGACACCATTCCAGAGACCAGACTCCTCAGAGTGCGGCTTCTGCTTCATCTGTGTGAGCACAGCCCAGACAGCTCGTCTTTCTCCCCTTCTGATTCTTCCTGCAGGCAAAGGAATTTTCATTTTGCTGTAGCTGCATTTCACACTTTAGACAAAAGAAAATGCATGGTGTATTCAATTTATTTGATATTGCTTAATTGTAGTTATCTGAATTTATCTAATTTACTATCTGAATAAATTATATGATGCTAAAAAGAACTGTGTGTGTGTGTGTGTGTGTGTGTGTGTGTGTGTGAACATGGATATATTGTCAACATGTTATTACTGGATCATGTGATGGCTCTACTAGTTATTTGTAAAACTTCCATGTTTTTCATAAAGGAAATACATTATCATCAACAACAAATATGAGGCTTCCCTTCATTACCTTTCCTTGATAGCTCATATATGGAGACAATATATTTATCAACAGATTAAAAAGTAAGCTGTGGCATGTCTGTGGACAATGAAATGCCGCTACTTCATTTCAAAGAAGGAATTTCTACCATGTGGATGAACCTGTAAGGGCATTACATTTAAGTGAAATAAAGTAGATGAAGATTAATGGAGATCCTAAAATATTACTTATCTGCCGTCTAAAGCAAGTCAAATTCATAGAGGTAGAGACCAATGGTGATTTCCTGAAGCTGGGATGGGGAAATGGGAGATGTGGATTAATGGACACCAAATTCCATGTAGATAAGATGGATAAGCTTCACTGAACTGCTAAACAGAATGTTAGCTACAATAACAATGTGATTTCCTTCACAGGAAAAATTCTAAAATTCATATAGAAACACAAAGGAACTATACTAGTCAAGACAATCTTGAGAGATAGAAACAAACAAACAAACAAAAAACACTACCAAAGGCTGGAGGCATCAAAACACCTGGCTTCAAATTGTTCTAAAAGGTTCTAGTCACTAAGCCAGTGTGATACTGGCAACACAACAGAGAACAAAGACACATAATGACTCCAGGAATAAACTTCCATTTACAAAATCAATGGATTTTGTCAAATGTGCCAAGAATGTAACATGGAGAAAAGATAGTCCCTTCAATAAATAGTGATGATTAAACTGGACAATACATATTAAGAAAGATAAAATTAAATCCCTCGCCATGCAAAAATCAACTCAAAATAGATAAAAAAAAAATATTCATATCTTAAACCTGAGCTATGGTACTACTATTAGAAAACATAGATGGTGACACAACCTATCGAGCAGGAAAAAGCATTTGCAAATGGCTCATCTGACAAGGAATGTGTATCCAGAACCCAGAAGGAGCTGCCAAAGATGAGCACTACAGAATCAGTACAGTTAAATAAATCCTGAGGAGCTAAAGTAACATTCCTAAGAGGACAGACAAGTGGCCAGCAAACACAGGAACAATTGCCCAATTTCACAAGTCAGCACTACAATGAGATACCATCTTACCCCAAACAGATATTTCCAAAAAGACAAGAACAACCAATCCAGGAAAAAATGTAGGGAAATGCAAAGTAGGGATGTCAGTTTTTAGCACAACCATTACAGAAAACTTCTGAAGAACTAAAAGTTCCACTTCTGTGTATAGTCCAGTATTGATGAAATCTTTACATCAGAGACAGTACATCCCATACTTACTGTACACTATTCGCAAATAAACAAGAAACAAAAGCAACATGGAGGACTTTTGATGAGTGAGTGGATAAAGCCAAACTTGCATATTTCTAGAATGGAATGTGACTTAGCCATAAAAAAGATAAAATCCCATTATTTGTAGCAACATAGAAAGATCTAAAGACCGTCACAGTACCTAATGTAAGCCAGGCATGGAGTCATAAACCAAGTGTTCTCACTAATTTACGAAAGCCGCTTACGCCAGTCTGGAGGCACAGAATGGCCAAGTGGGTATAGAGATGAAGATGAAAGGGGAAGAAAAAAGAAAGTAAGAGGGACTTTTAGGGGCTCCAAAGGGTGTAGAGGGCAGGGAAGCAGCCAGAGTAGAGAGCTGATGGACATGATCACTCACATTTTATAAAGGTATGGGGATAAAACAGTAGACCTCTTCTACTCATATAATTAATGCAGACCAAAGAGAATGTGAAGGAAGAAATTATGCAATTTGTATTCCGATGCTGATTTTAAGGAACAAAATTGTCACCACACAAAATTTCATATCTATGTAGAATATTGGACATTGACTAAGGCATCCCACTATGCAAATACATTTAAAAATTACATTATAACCTAATATTAGACACAGTATTATTTGTCAGTTGAACACAAAATAAAATTTACAAATAAAATCTACACCTGAAGAGGGCTTAAGGACAGGCACCATGACACAGAGCCTGCAAATGTCAAATATCTTCAAAGAGACAAGTTCATACAGATATCCTTTCGGTACCTTCATCTGGCATGTTCCTTCCATGTTAAGATCAAAGACCCCAACTTTACACACAGGTATACATTAACCAGAGAAAATGTCTTAAGTGGAAACATCGTACAGCAACCTTTTTCCATCTCTTCACCTATGAAATTTCTGCAAACAACTTAAACAAATAGAAGGGAGTAAAATTTTGTTTTTAAAATCCAGATTATGTCCCCATTCACCAAGCTGATGAAAAACACAGCCAGGGTGATTATTAGATAAATAAAATGACTTCGCAGGTTGTGTTCTCAATACAGCAAATTCAGAAGTCTGGGAAATGTAGTTTTTTAAAGATAGTTGTACCAGGAAGAGCTGAGGGTAGAACTAGGGTGTTTGCTTTCCTAGATATTTGACCTTGCAGTAACTGGCACATAATTTGTAGTTCTGGCAGTTGGGTATAAAGGGGAATTTCAAAGCTGCTTTTCAGCCCATTCTGATCTTCCTGTACTAGAGACGGACCATACATGAATTTCCAACTCTGATCTAAACAGCAAGTACAGATTTCATTTCTTTCAGACATGAGAATATCTCTGTGTCGTACAGAATATAGTGTCCCAAATGTTGATAAGTGACATGTGGGAAACACAATTCATCCCCTTTGGCTTTCTTATCAGTGATGTTTATTTTCATTTTTAGAAAATGGTGTATAAAGATATCAGATGAAAAAAAAAAAAAAAAAAAAAAACTAAGAATCACTGATGACGTCTTTCCCTGTACCACTCAGAGGCACTCACTCTGACACTATTGTGGAAGGGAGACATTTTGTTTTCAGTTTCAGGATTTAATGTCTGGACACAAGGCTTTAAATATTCAACAGAAAGAAAATATTAATAAAATTCTATTAGAGTCTAGACTAAATCTATGGAAATAAACATAAATATTTAGAAATCAGTTTGATAATATGTGCATTTAGCAAATCAACATCAAAAAGTTCCCCTTTGGTCTATGAATTCCTTGGCCATTGCTTCAACCATATTTCTGCCACCAGGTTTGAAGTCACTCCTTTGGAGCAGGTCTCAAATCCAGTCACAGAAGTGATGGTTGGTGTCTTCATAAACAGTCTTGCCACTATCACATCAGTGGGCACATCTTGCCTGAGAGTTTGCATTGTAACATGCATAATCTAGTGCTGAGTAAGACTATATCTTTTCTCTCATTGTTGTGCATAGCATTTCCCAGAACTATCAAAGTTAGCCAGTAGACACTGTTTAGTCAGATTGATGGTGATTTCTCTATGTCCTACCTCCAAAGTGAGTGATACCTTCAGCAATAGGGTCTTATTATATAGTTAGAGTGAACAATCAAGAGTTGTAGCATCAGACTCTGTTTTAGATGCTTCTGAGACCTCCCTGACCATTAGTGGAAGGTATCCTGTGCCTGTCAACATAATCTCTGAGAGCAGCATTGTTTACCTACATAGGGCACTGTGGTTCAAACTCCCCCCTTATATTTTATTTTTAATTAGCTTTGAAAGTGGGATTTCATTAGTTTTATCCTTACAGCCTTATTTTTGGTAAACCCACACACCCTGTCTTTCCCCATCCATTTGCCACCGTCTCTGTTTAAACCTTTAGCTTCCAGTATCATTCCTTTTTGTTGCTTCACATTACACAGGTTCTAATATCCCCTTTTATTATGTTTTTTAACAACACCATGAATTATCATGTGACTTCTTCATGCATACTTTAACTTTTTTAATGGGTAGACACTTATCTGACAACCTGTGTTCTATCCCTGAAATCCACAGAAAAGGAGGAGAAAACTACCTCCACAAAGTTATCGTCTGACCTCTACACACATACACACTCCCATGCATATAGTGTACACACACACACACACACACACACACACACACACACACACACACCACTCAATAATAACAAAATTTTAAAATATTTATAAATAGTAGTTTTGATTATATGGGGTCATGAGGTTGAGCTTGTACCTTGTTAAAGAGAGAAAGAGAGACCTGTTTCATGTATCTTAAGCCATCTCATAATGTAGCAAGAAGGGTCTTACCAGGTCCAAGAAAATAGAAATAATGATGCCATCTCCAAACTTCCCAGGCTCCATGTTCATAAGTCAAATAAACATTTGAAATCAGAGAACTTGGGAAAAAAGAAAGGAGCTTCCCAGTTAGTTCATCTTACAATTATTTCTATAGAAAATACAGAGCATTCCATAGAAATATATGCCTTGGTTTGTTTTCTGTTGCTTCAACATCATTCTTGAGAACAAACTATACCTGTTAAATAATGTGAAACATTCACTGAATGGCTTATTTTAACTTATATAGGACAAGAAGTAACTACTCTGTATAAAAAATAATCTGGCTAGAACTTCTAGCACTATGCTAAGAGTATAAAGAAATATTTTATGTAGGACTGGGGTTGTAGTTCAATTGGTAGTACATCTTCTTAGTTTGCAGCAAAGCCCCATTCAGTCTCTAGCCTTAAGAAAACAAAACAAATGAAACAAAACAAAATTATTGAATGTCCTTGATCCTCTAGTTGCTTGAATTCACTGGAATGTTCAAATTTAATTTAATCTCTAAGGGTTTTCTCTGCTTCATACAAGACTGATGATTTAAAGGAGATGAGTTTGCCTTGCCTTCCTGTCCTACAATTCCAACGATTGTATCATGCATTAGTACAAAACACAATGTAAGCAGCAGCAGCTTCCAGTTGCCCATCCCTTGGCCCAGACGTGATGCATTCTGCCCATAGAAGTTACATAGAGGTGTATCTAGTAGCTGATGAAAACAGAAGCAGACACCCACAGCTAAACACTGAGCCGAACTGGAATCCAGATGCAGAGAGGGAGGACAAGACCAGGCTACAGAAACCCACAGGGGCGGCTGACCTGAACAAGGAGGAGCTAATGCCCACCCCCAGACTGATAGCTGGGAATCCAACATTGGACTGACTCAGGCCCCCTGAACATGGGTCTCAGTTAGAAGGCCTGGGCAGTCTAAGGGACTTTTGACAGTGGAACCATGATGTATCCCTGGTGCACAAAAGGACTTTGGGAGCACATTCCCCATGGAGGGATACTCCCTTAACCTAGAGGCAGGAGGGAGGGCCTAGTCTATTCCAAATGATTTGACAGATTTAGATGACCCCTCCAGGAAGTCCTCACTCTACATGTGAAGTGGGGAGAGTGGGATGAGAGGGTGTTTGGGCAGGCATGAGAGTGTGGAAGGGAGGGAGAGGGAATTGGGATCGATATGTAAAATAAAATCAATCAATCAATCAATCAAAGAAGTTATGTAGCAGTAATAAAATCATTTGAATAAGGAAATTCCAGCAAAGCAGTGAACAATCACGTTTGGTTCAGCTCTTTCTCTGAAGTGAAGTGGGGGACAGAAAGAGGAAGAAACTATAACAAAGTAGAACATGAACACACATAAAGGTCTGACTAGTTATGACAGGGAAATTACCTTAGGTGGCATGGAGCCAGAAAATTATAAACTAGCTAAAGCTCAGAGATCAGTTATCTTTTCCTTCATCAGTAATGAACACATAACATGGGCAAGTATGGAATTTTGTTTGATGTCTTTATTACTATTATTATTGCTATTGTTGTTGTTGGAGAGAAATGGGCTGTATGTGGATGTCAGAGAACAACTTAAGAACTTTTGGGAGCTGGTTCTTGTCCTCTACCTCATTGAAACAGGTTCTCTCTGTGTGATGCATTCCAGGCTAGATGGTATGCAAGCTCCTAGTTGATTTTTTTCTCTTCACCTTGCAACTTGATTCGGAGTGCTAACATTACATATGTGCCTCACCACATATGTCTTTTTATGTTGGTTCAGGGGATTGAACTCACATTGCTAGGGTTGCACATCAAGCACCATGACCCCCTGAACCAATTCCCAGGCACTTGCTAGATGTGATGGGCACTAATTTAAAAATAAAAGATCTACCACAGAGAGTCAGGGTAAGCATTAGGTGGGATCCAGTGTGGTGTATATGATGTTCCTATTCTACCATACCAATAACACTCTTGTCTTACATTCTCTCCCCATTATTTTGTTTATTCATATTGTTTAACAAAATCTGTGCTAATGCTCTCAAAAGCAGAGAAACTTTGCCTTAGTTGTGTTGGTTGTCTAGAGCCTGGCACTTTCTTGGGTGTTCATTAGCTCTTCTGTAATGGAAGATGTTAATGTGGTCCATGAGCATTCACAGAGGCCAGCTTGTAACTTGGTGAGAAAACTCCAAAGACATCATCTGTATCACAGCTACATTTGCTACTGACTCAGAAAAAAATTGGGATTTTGCTTCAGCTCTGTGCTAAAATTAGGTTCAAATAAAGAATGCAGATGATTACCCACTATGAGGGTATAACCATACATTTCCTAGTAGAAGGGTACTTTATTTACACTTCTTTGATTTAGTTTTGAAAGACCTTATGAATTATTCTATGAAGAGTATCCGTACCCTTCTGGGTATGCCACTGGTTATATAGTTGTTTATGAGTTGAGACCATTAAAAACTATGATAGACAGGAAGGGCTCAACATTACTATAAATGTCAAAGAGGCTCATACCAGACAGCAAAAGTCTGTCACAGATAAGCATTTCTGACTGAGATTGTTTCGCTCCCAAAATAAGGCTGAGGGGAAGATAAGAAAGGGTATGTTTTCTTCTGGGTGTTTTAATAGCCGATATTTGACTCTTACCAGTTTCAAATTTCCTAGCACGTTTGAATATTCCTGTTGAAGAATGATGTGAGGAATCAAGACTTTCCACCTGGCATTTGCCCTTTCTGGTAGCAGTGGCAGAAGAGCTGTGTAATTAGATAGATACTCCTACCACGCCAGAGGCACGGTGAGATCTTTCATCATTCCCATGATTGCACACTTAGCTATGAAACATAAACTCATTTGGCACCCTAAGCTCTTTTGATGGATTTGAAATGTCAGTAAAATTTACAGATTACACATTCTAAAAGATAAGAGGGAATTAATGTCTCGGGCATAGTTTTTTTTTATAGCTTTTCTTGCCAACATTAATTTTTCTAGCATTAATGTGCTTGAGTGTACAGAAGCAAGTAAACATGGATAAATATAATCCAAATTAAATGCTGAAAATAATGATTTCCATGTGGCTTCTCTGGTCTTGTAGGTAATGGCTCTTGATGTATACTTTGAAGTATTCTGACTTGTATTAGGGATGTCAAGATAATGTTTAAGCACTGCAGCTTGTTGACATTTGTTCTTTCTGTTTTATTTTGCTTTTCAGTGGCAACATGCATAGATTTAAAGTCAAATAAAAATCAGTCTAAATGGTAATGGACATCTAATGCTTTTGAAGATGACGTATCAGAGAGTCATTGGCATTTAAGGAATTTTACATGATGTAATGTGAAATTCAGTGGGGCAAGTATTTATTCTTTTCAATCTTTCACATTGCTCACATACTGAATGCAACTTATTATGAAAGCTATTCAAACAATGAAGACTATGCTGCTCTAAAATCTAGTTGGTCAAAAAAAAAATTGACAGTAAAGCAAATTGTTTCTACTTTTGCTCAAATCCCAGCATGCAAGTGCCATTGAAGAAGTCAAATGTTGCTTATAGTGATTATATTTTGTATTCAAAAGGAAAATCAGTACCTTAAAGTTTGAGTTTGAATGAGCTCGGCAGGACTTTGCTTTACAAAATAATTGGATTCAGATCCTTCCCTTAATTCCCTATTTCTAAAAGGTAAATTTGGTGTTCTATACGTTAGGTATATAATTTAAATAAATACTTAGAATCTCATTTTTAAAAGCAATCCTGGCATTTTAGGAGCCAGGTTTGTCTTTCAAATAACAATTTAGAATCTTAGAAAGTTACTTTTATCTTTCCAAAAGGAAATTAGATGTTGACTACCAAAGAAACTAATTTATTATCAAAGCTTGGACAGGTGTTTGTAGTCCCACTTAATTTTGTTATTTTACTTTTATTTCTTTTCTCTTTTTTCTCTTATTTGTGTACTCCTCATTGTGCTCCTGTTCCTCCTCTTTGAGACAGGCCTGGCTTGCCTCCGACGTAGAGATCGAACCACTTCTACTTTTCAAGTACTGGTATTGATACTGGTATTGGTGGTGGGTATCACCACATTCATCTTACAGGTTTCATTACAAATTCAGATGAAACTACTTCATGGAATTTAGCATGGCAGTGAAGATGTGTACCTCATACAGAGTTATCCATTCAGACAATACATAAGTCAGATTCTAAAGGAAATGAATATCTACATAAGGTAGATATTCATTTAAGGGTTATGGAGTAGAGGTTGCAAGATGGTATGACATCTTCAGTTTCTTTAGTTAGTAATTGATGGAGGAGGACCAACCCATTGTGGATGGTGCTGTGGCTAGGCTGATGGTTCTGGGTTCTATATGAAAACAGGCTAAGCAAGTCATGAGGAGCAAGCCAGTGAGCAGCATCCATTTATGGGCTCTGCATCAACTTCTGTTTTCAATTTTCTGCCCTGTTTGAGTTCCTGTCTTGGCTTCCTTCAGTGATGAAGCACATTGTAGAACTGTAAGCCAAATAAAACTTTTCCTTTCCAACCTGGGTTTTGGTCATGGTGTTTTATCACAGTAATAGAAGCCCTAACTAAGTCAGTTGTCCTTGATAGAAATTGGTCATTTGGAGTTATTATATGGTCTCTAAGGTTAGAATGTCGAGATCAAGCTTTTAGTACTTTATGTTTACAAATTTCCAAAGAGAAACGTCGTTAAAGTACTGGCAGAGTTAGAAGCCACAAAGAAGGCTGAGGTGAACCTCAGTGAAGGAGTACTTACTGGGGTTTCATTATTTATGCTAAAATGAGTCCAAGTTTAACTTGCATTTTTAAAATTTGTGACTTACAAAGAAATTTGCCTTTCAGATTACCTAGAATTTATGTTGAGACAAGAGGAAAGGTAAAGAGCTCCTTCTTCAAAGTAGCTACCAAATTGCATGTTTGTTGAATTTCTCTTCTAACAGGTAATGTTTTGTGTGTGTATCCCTCTCCACCAACCCATCACACCGCCCCCCCCCACTGTCACACACACACAATGTCTTAGGTTACTCTTGTGATAGTGTCTTATGCCCTTATTTGATGAACTTACACTTTTGTTTTTAGGATGAATGCATTTGGAGTGGGATGTTTGGAATTAATTATACTTGCTACTCTGGGAAGTCTAATGATTAGAAGCCCTGAATAGACTTTAACATTTACAACGAATTCCTTAGTCTATGAAAGAGAAAGTTTTGTTCTTATCACACTGTTCTGACTACAGTCAATTTCTCAAAGATGTTATCCCACATCTGCAAAACAAACCTCCACAGGATTCCACTTCCCTAAATCCTCCTCTGTGTTTTTTCTAGTAGCTTGTCCCATACAAGTTGCATGGGTTCTCAACATCAAGCTTTCTATTTTTCTATTACCAAATAATGTCTTCATTCTTTCCAAGTGAACTTCTTGATTAAGTACCTTGTAATTGACTAAACCAATGCACATTTCTTTTCAGCTATATCCCAATATTTCCCTCAATTCCAGAGCAGTGCATCTCATTTCCTCTAAATAATTCCACTTGGCTGTGGCAGACACATGAAACTAAATAGGTCATCTCCTGCTTCTCTACTCACTCCCACAATCCAGCTATTCCTTTGCATTCCCTTGTCTCTGACCTTCAGACAAGAAACTCAAGAACCCCAGTAGTCTTTTCCCTTTCCAGTGGGACTTCATCAAACTAAAAAGCTTCTACACAGCCAAAGGAAAAAAAATCAACCTGAGGAAGAAGATGCCCACAGAAGGGGAGGGAATCTCAACCAGCTATTCATTTGACAAAAGATTAGTATTCAAAATGCATATTTATAAAAACCTCTTAAACAAAGTTAAACAAAACAAAGCAAACAAGCAAAACAAAAAAATGACCTAAACATTGAATTCTAAAAAGAAGGGAGGGGGAGTACTTTATTCCTAGCAATTAGGGAAATGCAAATCAAAACAACTTTGAAATTTCATCTTACCTGAATCAGAATGACAAAGGTCAATGAATCAATCAACAATACCAGAAAGGATGTGAGGAAAAGAGATTCCCCATTCACTTCATTGGTAGGATTGGAGTTTTTCCAGTCATGAAAATTAGTGTGGAGAATCCTCAAAATAGATAAAAATAAATCTGACACATGGCCCAGCTAAATGCCCAAAACATTTGACATCCTTCTCCACAGATACTTGCTCGGCCATGCTCATTGTTGCTCTCCTTACAATAGCTAGGAATGTCCTTCGATCAACAAATGCCTTACGAAAGTGTGGCACATATACACCATTCAGAT
Source organism: Phodopus roborovskii (assembly GCF_943737965.1). Lineage (NCBI taxonomy): Eukaryota > Metazoa > Chordata > Mammalia > Rodentia > Cricetidae > Phodopus > Phodopus roborovskii. The sequence continues at coordinate 14,792,091 of NW_026125397.1, forward strand.
GTAAAGTAAAATGAACCTTTCAGGTAAATGGATGTGAACTAGAATAGACCATATTGAGTGTGGTAACTTAGTATCAGTAAGACAAATGTCCCATGTTCTCTCATTTGAAGTACCTAACTCCAAATTCTCAGGTGTGAATATATATCCTGAAGTACAGAGGGAACAAGAAAAATAAAAATTGACTATTTCTTGGACAGAAGAAGGAGGAGCAATAAAGAGGAGGATAGTAGTGTATAGGTGATCTGATGGGGGAAATGGGTAGCTGTAGTTAAGTAGAAGGAATGGAAATAAATACAGAAGAGGGAAGAAAGTAAAATCACAATAATGATATCTGAGAAAATTATAAGGAGTCATATTATTTTACTATCTACTTTTAAAATCTATGATACAGCTAGGCAGTGGTGGTACACACTTTTACCCCAGCACTTGGGAGGCAGAGGCAGATGGGTCTCTGTGAGTTTGAGGCCACCTTGTGCTGCATAGTGAGTTCCAGGATAGCCAGGACTGTTACACAGAGAAACTCTAGTCTCAAAAAAATACTCATAAGTATGTGTATAAATATACAGATATAGTTTAAATAAAATTTTTCCATCTGTGCTGACAATGCTCTCTCCAAAAGCCAAAGACCATCTAACAAAATCCACAATATCAGAAATGAGAAGCCCTCTTTTGAGCTGTTGGTCAATGGTCATACAAGAGACTCTCAGAACATTACATGTTATTGCTATTCCCCTTAGTCACCTTCAGAGGGGGAAGACAAGTCTCTATTATTGAAGACACTATGCACTTCTGACATAAGTCTATAGGCCCCTAAGCTGGAACTGACCCAGTAGCCTCCTCTCTGAGGGCTAGTTCTCATGAGACCAGAAGACATCTTGCAGCTACCAAAAGATGGAAGCATCCAACAGCTATACCATCTATGATGTATATAAACCACAATGATTGGCACCGCACAATAACCCTAAGGATTCAATTGGCATCCATGCTTTGAGAGTAAGTAGAAGCTCTCTAATTAAAACCTGCTCAAAAAACCTGTAAGTCATTCTTGGTGGTAGAAACCTAGCCAACTACACAGGGCTAGTCAAGTCATGGATCTTGGAAGAAAATGCACAACAGTCACTTTACTGAATTAGCATGCAATCACTAACTATAATGTAAATATTTATTCTTATATCCACAGGTATATGTAATAGCCACCCCATGCCAAAGGAACTTCTCTTTGTAGCTAGCTGATGGAGACCATTACAGAAAGTCACAACCAATTAAAATACAGTTGTGGAGCCTATTCACACTGATACCTCTAGTATACAATGTCTGCACCTAAGACTCAAGGATCATCACAGGAGATGGAATCAAATGATTGAAAGAACCAGAGGAACATGGAGTTTGCTGTATGGTTGTGTCTCCTAGGGATATCAGAAGCTCTACCTATAAAATCTCACCAAGTTATCTGCCTAAACAGGAGCTGATCAGGACAACAAAAATACACGTACTAACACAAATGGGGGAGAGCCCAAAAGGTCTCAACAGACAACGAAAAAAATGTTGAGAGCAGGATAGTTTTCCCCAGGAAATGACACACTTGTTGATTGTTTAATAACAAATGTTTACACTAAAAACTACATAATGTAATATATACAGATTGAGCAGGTTGTACTTCTCCATTTAGGGGTATGTGTGTGTGTGTGGCTTTTTGTGTGCTTAAAACAATTAATAAAGAAAAGAGGCTATGAATTTGAAAATTTGAAAGAGAGCAAGAAGGGATACATGAGAGTGTTTGAAGGGAGGAAAGGGAAGAGGTAGCTAATGTAATTACCCCAAAGCATAAAAGAAAAAAGTTCTGACAAGTGCCTTTGTTCTAGCCCTAATTATTTCCTAGATTTTGTTCTTGGAGTTTATACTGGTCCCCTGACTTTAGCTTTCCATTTCTCAACTTTTTTTTATTATTATTATAGAATAGCATCAGGATACAGCTCTAATTAAATTTTTGAATCACTGATGCTCCTTGATATATGATGAGGTTTTCTTCTCATATGAACCCACCACATGTAGGAAGTAAGAAACTAAAAACACATGTAATAGATTGACCCTATCAGCTGCAGAGCTTCCAAAAGCAACCACTGTAGACTATCAGTTACTCATCCTTGAAGTGTAGCTGACAAGGAACTGGCTTTTTCCCACTGCCCAGCATCTGAATAGAGTACCATAAACATTGAGTATGTAGTGAACTTGGAATAAGTTCACGATCAAAGATATGTATAACTTTTGTATAACAACAAGGTTGAAAATGCAGAGGTCAAACTGTTGTAAGGGACCATCTTTATGACACCCTCCCGTCTATCCTAAGACAGAGCACTGAGAACAAAAAGTACACAAAACACAGTTATTAATTCTGTCTTGAGGAATAATTAATGCTGATTACACTCATTCAATGTAAAAGCACACAAGAAAATATAATATCCCAAACCCACCGCTATAGATATGATGGGAACATGCTTTCAATTGCTTTGCAGAATAAGAAATATTTCACTTGGATAGCCACTATAAGGTCTCCCATCTCTAAAGGCTGTGGGAAATTCTGTCTGCTTTCAAAGTAATCTTTCCACACTGTAAATCTGAATTCGATACTTACCGATTTTAAACCCTTTCAGTGACTTTCCATTGCTCATTGGACAAATACCCACTTGCATATGACAACCCAGATAGCCCTTCAAGATCAGCTCCCTCTCTTTGCCTTCCATCCATCCTACTCAGTGAATGTTTTGCCTTTGTACTTTTTCACAAGTCTCATGGGCATGCTTAGAGGCTGAACTCTTACTGGCTGTGTCTAACTCCATATCTTTCCTGTCTTTGAATCCCGCTAAAGACACTTGATTCTAGAAGTGCTCCTGGCCTTTCTCACAATCTGGGGTAGGGAGGGGGAATGAGCACAGTTTAGGATAGACCACAGTCTCTACTGTTGATGTGGACCCTTAGTTTTCCAATCTGCTTGTTTAGCACAGGACTCTGGGTAAACCGAGTTTAACAAGTAGTGGGAACTAACAACAAACATGTGAACTAAGGAGTTTCTCTGTAAATATAGAAATTTCCCTATCCAATTCTTTTGCCTCCCTTTCACCCTTTTCTCTTCTTCAACAGTTTGTGGGAAACCCTGCAGGCTCCTCAGGAAAGCTTTAGCAACATTTTGTTGAAACCAAGCACTCTTCACTCATATGGAAACTATCTCCCCTGACCGCTTTATCTCCTGAAACCTAATAGAGCTACATCACAGCTGAGGCTGCTCATTGTAAATTGACTGCTTTTAATCCATCTGGCTTGAGAGCATGATTTAAAGTGTTTTTATAGCTCACATTGAGAATGTTGTCACTGAGTTCCTGTCCAGCATGAAGTACATAATAGGTCCTAGGAGTTCAGCAAGACATTCTGGGACCTCTATGCCATTATTTTCTTATGTTTCTGTTGGGCACACTGAGTGTGAGATGGAATTATAGAGAATAATTTAATATTTTTAAATGATTAATTCAATGTTTGTTTGGGTGCTTCAGGTCCATAGTGAGTGTAGGTTGAAGTTCAGCTTAGTGCTTGTTTTTTGTTTGTTGTTGCTGTTTGTTTTGTTTTATTATTGTTGTTTTCAATCTGGTTATATAAATTCTCAGTCACCAAGCTATAAACCATCTCTACATACTAGGATTATTTTTTTCAGCCTTGACTGAGATGTTTTTAACATCTAGGAACTCATTTTCTATTTCCACACATGGGAAATAGAGATAAAAGCAGGATACTTGAGAACATTACAAAATATGCCTCATTGTAAATATTTAACCTAGTGCAAGAGAGCAATTAATTTCCAATGATTGCTTTTTATTAAAATTAAGAATTAGCTTATCTTACTTCATTTACCTTTACAGTCTTAGATAATGTACTTCTTAACTAATATATAACATTGCAATCCATATCTCCATAGTAAAGTAGCTTCTATTTTTGTGACAATACAAACATAAACATCTTAATAAAGATGACTTTGGTTAGTGTTGTTAAATAGAATGTTGTTAATACTTTTAAACATAACAAACTATTCAGTTTCCCTTAGAGACACATTTACTTCTTATATTTTCCAAATGAGAACAATTAGAGGAGCAGGAGGGATGGATCAGTTGCTAAGAGCACTGACTGCTGTGCAGAGGGCTTGCCTTCAATTCCCAGCAATCACATGGTGGCTCACAACTGTCTGTAACTCCAGTCCCAGTAATAATAGTTTGACCACAAATCATGCCAATCTAACAGGTAACTTTTTGGGTCTTTCCCCAAAGACTGGATGCCTATCAGGTTTTTCCATTCCAAAGATCTCAATTATACAAGAGAGCTTAGGTTATGAGAGTATTTGAGTGAGCCCTGTCCTTCAACTAAGTTTAGCACAGTCATCTCCATTGGGAGCCACATCAACATAATGCATAGATCACAGCCTTAGAGATTCCAGTGCTGTGATAACTACAGTGTAAGCACCACTTTAGAATGTATGTTCTTCACTCATGATTATCTTTGTATTTTCTTCTCTACCGGTGGCATGATTCCCAAATCTTAAACCAGTATCTTCATGATTTTCTGTTGCAGGCTGGAGTTATGAAAGTAAAACTTAGATTAAAAATATGTTATGTATAATCACTGATTTATTCAGTTCTTAATGTTTTAAGAAATCGTTTTAAATAAGCTAAATGTGTGAAAGGGATATATATTATCTATTGTATAATTTCATCATTATAGCATAGAGGACATTATAACAGAGCCTTTACCAATGAACTGTGTTCATGATTGTAACTGTATAATAAATGTAAACAAATTATTTCTTGGTGACAATCTGTCAGTTACAGCATGTATAGTGAGCTATTGCCAACTCCTCTCAGGGACACAACTTTTCTGGCTTTGGCTCTTAATTCACAGACTAGGAATAATATAGATCCAGTATATGTGTTTGAAAGAAAAACAGAAATTTGTCAACTTTTGAAGATTTTTTTTCTTTTCATTTCATTGTATTATCTAAAGTGTGTGTACAAAATGAATTTGTGACAGCGTCACCACAGAAACTTTTGTTTAGAGAGTTTTGAACAGCTGTCTCGGAAGGAGGTCACAATGTTGCTTGACATTTATATGACTCGGTTTTCTGTAAATTAATAACGACTTAAGAGAAGACAGTTGGGAATTTAAAAATAGAAAAATTTCTGTCTTTCCAGCAGAGTGAAAAAGACAGAAATTTTCTAAAATTAAAATTAAAGGTGTGGAAATGTTTAGTAAACGGAGTGAAAAGGGAAAAAAGAAACAAACATGAGTCAGTAGTCAGTGAAGTGTAGGATTCTGGTGTCCACTCTTCTTAGGGGCTTATGCAGCAAGTTCATGTTTCTTCGGACCTTGAATTGCGGGGTCACAGCTGTTCTTAGTAGCCATGTAGGTGGGAGCTGAGAGAGAACCCAAAATATGACAGCACTGGCTGGCTGACTCTCCTTCCCTCAGTTTCAGAGGTGCTATTGCTCAGAAATGGGTAATCATTTTCAAGATATTCTGGAAAACAAAGCTTAAGGGCCACTCATTGACATCTGAGCTGAGCTCAGTGACTTCCCTCTTTGATGTAAAGACAAATCGGAAAGTCACTATATCATAGAAAAGCTTGGCAGATCCCACTTCATATGTAAGCAAGGTTAACAACAGTGGTCAGTCATGTGTGGACTCAGTACATCATGATCAAACTTTTATTCTTTCGTTATTCTCTTGAAAAATCATCAAGAGTATATCATCAGAGCGGCCTATTTGATAGTATCCTTAATAAAATGTTGTGGGTTTTCACCTGGGCTGTAAGACGATAGTGAGAAAATTGGGCTTCCTGCCTGGGCTTCTTGTCTCGTTGATTAGACAACTTGAGAATTGGCTTAATTGGTGTAAACTCAAGACAATTTCATTAGCGTTTAAAAGAAAAGCCCCACAAGTCAGGAAAACTGTCAATCTTAGCAGCTCTCCGGAGGAGAATATTGAAGAAGAAAGGGAGGACACACTGTTTGAGTACCAGTTACCAGAGTGAAGGGTTCACATGGGAGCTTTAGAACAGCAGTTCCCAACCTTCCTAATGCTGTCACCCTTAATACAGTTCCTTGTTGTAGAATATTATTTTAAGGTGCCTTACATTTGTTTCTGCCGTGGAACATTTGTTTCAACGATGCGCTGCATTCTTTCCTGTTACATTTGTTTAACTCTGTGAAGCTGTGATACTTTGCCTGTCTAAAACACCCAGTCACCTAATAAAGAAAATTAACAGGAGTAGAAATCTTAGAAGAGGGAGAAAGAGCAAGATAGACCAAGGAGAAGAGTACTGTAGGGAGCAGCCACCAGCCACCAGCCACCAGCTAGGATTACAGATATTCAAGCTCCAGCTCAGGCTTTTACATGGGTTCTGGGGATCCAAACACATGCCACCAGACTTATGGGGGAAACGCTTTACCAACGGCAGCATCCACTTTGCCCTATAAAGTGGTAACTAAAAGTAATAATAATGCAGAAATGGAAGGGTTTTTTGTTTGTTTTGTTTGTGTAGGGGTTGGGGGTAAGCATTTTTCTAAACAAATAGTATCCCAAGTTTAGTCAACATTCTTTTTTGTAATTTTTAAGTAACTTACTGCAGGTGTTCCTCTCACTGTGCCCCTGGTCATATTAAACAGTTTTCTTTTCCCTTAGCAGTGCCACGGGCCTATGTGGAAGAGCCATTAATCAGGCCATTGTGGACTAGATTGTGTGCACCAGCTGCGGCATGGTCAAGTATCATTACCACTCTCTGCCATGGCTGTCTTCTCTCTTGTTTCCTGGATGTTTCCTTGTCTACGACAGCTCAATAATTTATTTTCTCTTTCTCGAGTATAAAATAGTTAGGTGAAGGTTTTTGTTGTTTACACTCTGGTTTACTCTCTGGATGATATCATGAATGAAGATACTGTTAGCTAAAATTTGAAACTATGTTTGGTGGCTTGTTAAAAATGTTGACAAAATCTGAACAATACTTTGTATTTATGACTATTTCCATCACTGTCTTTGAAATGTAATCCATTGATTAAAAAGCTAAATCACCACCATAGAGTTTTGTTATGTTTATGTTTAGTGTTGAAGGACATTAAGATGCAGGCTTTTCTTATTGGCTATATTCATAGAACTATGGTTAATAACTTTTATTATTACACAAGTTTTACATTGCAGAGGTTGAATTTATATTTGATAAGAACCTCGATCCATACACTCAAAACCAATTTCTGCTACTGATCAATTCACTCAAAACATGTGTTGAATAACTTGAACTGAAACATTGTAATAAGAGCATAAAGATTTCTTACCATTACTTTAATAATAAGTATACATAGTCCTATTCTCCAGGCATTAGAAAAGGCAACCGTGAGGTCCCTAAAATGGGCTTAAGTATCATATTTATCTTGTTAATTAAAACTCAGAGCTTTAAGTTCCAGGAAAGACTGGAAACTTGGAGATCAGCTCCTATTTCATTTTACACAGGTATGAGTGGGACCTTCCTGCTCCCACTGGAACTCTCCCAGGCGAAAAGTTTGGTAGTTATTTATTTTGTGATGAGACAACAAGATAGACACAGATCCCTTCATTATGCTAACTCCAAATCTTATAATTGATCATTTTCCCCTCCCCTGGTAATTATGTCTTGAAGCACACAATCTTGTGTTTGGGGCTCATATTAACTAGGCTGTTTTTCTTCTTTTTCTTTTGGGCTAAGTATAAAGAGTTGTTCAAGTTCGTAGCTCCAGCAAGTCTTGAGCTTGCAGTGCTCCTATCTCAGATCCCCAAGTAGCTGGGGTGACATCTTTATCACCAGGCTTAGCTCGTGTGAATAATCTGTAAATGGCTAAAAATTAGTTCCTTTCCCCTTCTTTCTTGAAACCCAGCATTAACTTCATTATTCCCCAATTCAGGTATTTCCAATAATGGCCCTTTGCCTACAACATGAAATTGAATTGGTTCTGATTTAATTGAAACTTAATATTTAATGAAATAGTCACATTAATTTTTATTGCTATTCTTCAGAAACATTTGCCTCTTTCTTATTGCTTTTTTTTTTTTTTTTACAGATATGTCAGTTTTCTGTACATATCTACTACCTCTGGGGCAAAATCTAGTGATAATTTTGTATTACCACATTTTCTATCTTACATGACATACTGTATTACTCAATAATAAAAATAAATAAATTTTGTCTTCAAAAGTGGACATGCTTTGGGTGAGTTTAATAGAGAATAGACAATAGAGCAAAATAGAACCATCTTTTTACATTTCTTAGCAATGAAGGTGAAATGTGCCAAGGTGGATACACATGCAGCCATCAAAGTACTATTAGCAGAAAATTGCCTTTACCCACTAAGCTGTCTGGTTGGCTCAATGTCTTTGACTCTTGACTTTGTTTGAAGCTGCCAAAAGTTTTTCTTAGTATTTTACCAGCTAAGTCATTCTGCAAGTGCATGCTGACCTTGTAGTCAACTCTAACTGCCAAACCTTTTCACATGGTTGCTGCTAATCCTGCACGTGTGAGGTTAATTTGTTTTGAGCAAAAATATGGAACTTTAGGTTATAGCTCTTGACTTCCTCCTTGGTGTTTTCTGGCTCATGCTCTCAGCCTACTGAGAATATTTTCAGTCCTGATTCTAACATATCTCTGATGAGTTCTCCTTCCTATTTTTGTGTCATCTAAATGTTCAGTATCCCTGTACTCTCTTTCGTCATTCAAGTTAAGCCAAGTTAGCCAAGTTAGCCAAACGTTAAGCCTTTTCCAGGTCAAGGGTAGGGCCATAGAAATGAAGCAAAGGGGGATATTCTTTCTGTGAAACTTTTAGGTATCAAATGCTTGTTGGACAGTCGATAGAGTAAACACGGTGACACATAATAACTAAAGCTAGGTTCATTCTTCTGCCAAATTTCAGAGATTTTACAAATGTCCTACAGAAGTCACAGAAGATGCTATAAAATTAATTTTTTTTGGTCCAGATAATGTTATTTCTATGACATGTTTTCAGAGCTTACCATTTGGTATTGGATGACTAAATGGTGCTCTCATCCCTGAAAAAATAAAAGACTATTTCTTTTGTCCTCAGCATTCTATAGCTGCCTACAGTTCTACATGTAGGGTTGAGGCTTCACAAGCTTTCTCCTTCCATGTTAGAATGCCTGTTGGCATAACCGTTGTCCATGTTTACAAAGACATGTTGGTGAGACTTTATGGCTTCATTTTCTTTTGCCTCTTACAATCCTGGCACCTCAGCTTCAGTGAGTCTTGAGTTTAGATTCAGGCTTTGTGTCGCCTCTATTTTGATCAGTTCTGATTTTCTAGAATTGTCTCTGTAGCAAAAAAAAAAAAAAAAAAAAAAAAAAAGTTTCCTTGATGAGGGGTGACAACTGTACTTATCTGTGGGCATGATACCCATGAACTACAACAATGACCAGCGTGGCACACATACATTGGAGGTAACTAAAGCTCTTTAATTAGAATTAGGAACCACTCAACAACAGGGAAATCATGCTTGAAACTGAAAACCTAGCTAACTATTCAGGCTAGTGAAGTTACGGATCTTGGAGGAGAACCTACAATGGCCACATTACTAAACCAGAAAAATCCCTACCTAAATTGTAGTCATTCAATATATATTTATCATATTCTTTGAATGTATGAAATTGACTGCATGTTCTTGAGTTCTAGATTTTTGCTAACTGTGGCACATGATATTTTTGAATGCTGTCAGGTCGAGTCACTATTATCCTAATCACAAAGATGAGAAAACAGCCTCATACTGGTACAATATTCGTCACAATTTTTAGAACTAACAAGTATGAGGATGTGACCTCTAATTCAATGCCCAGAAATGACAGCACCTTCCCCTGGCTCTGCCTCATTCTTCACAGTTTTTCTATAGCAAGTCTTCCCAGCTTTCCCTCCATTATCCACATCCCAAATCTAATCTCTCCTTTCCCACTCAATAGCTTGACATAACATCATCTTTCCTCTGGGCTTTGCAACAGCAACCTATCAGTTCGCTGCCTTTCTCTATGAAATTCCTGCTGTAAGTTTTGGAATAAGCCACACCCAGTGGCCTTCCATTGCACTGATACCAATTTTACATAGATTGTTATGGACTAATAGAAAATTATTTTCTTTTTATCTCTCCAATCCATCTTGTATTTCTTTCCATTTCCCCCATTCTTTTAGCCACACTGGCCTTTCTTGATATTTCTTCGATATCACCAAATGAACTAACTTCATTCTAGAAAGTGACTACAAAACATCTTCATGCATCTGGTTTAGCTCATTTCAAAATCTCCTCTTCAAAGCCTTATCTTTTCAATTGTTATTGCCTCTTCCCAGGTGCTCTTTGATATTGAATTTATTCAGTATTACATATTGAATTAAAGTGTATAGATTTATTGATGATACCTTTTATGAGAATATTTTAATAAAATATTGCTGTATTTCCCAAGTTTAGTCTAATAGAAACACTTCTTTAAAAACTTCATCTAACTTATATATCTGAGTCCTGTACATAGTGACAGATTATTACAAGAAAGAGGACATATAGAAATGGTTGGAAAAGGATTTGTGAATAAAATAACTCATTTTATATCAATGATTCAGAAATGAAATGAACTAAAACCACATAAAGGAGGAGTGCGCCTTCACAGCCTTCGCACATCATGGCAGTGTTTTTAAATTGCAAGGTGTCTCACTTTAGGCAAGAGATCAAAGGCGATCCATGCCAGGAGCAACAGTGAGTAGGATGGCATGCTGGCAAAGCGATGGAGCATTGCTTCGTTCTCATAAACATTACTACAAACTCTCCTCCAGGAGACTAGGAAAATTATCCAGCACAGCAGAGGTTGTGTGGTGATGGTCATTACTATCATTAGCACCAGCTCTCAAGTGATTTTCTATTATATTGATTTAAGAAAATAGCAAAATTGTACATTGTAACTTCAGGAATTAAGGAGAAAATTACTTGAAATACGTGTGTGTGTGTGTGTGTGTGTGTGTGTGTGTGTGTGTGTGTATGTATGTATGTATGTTAGGTTTAAATGTTTTCAAATATTCATAACTCTTAGACATAATTTTGTAGCCATGAAACTTCCACATATTACAAAATAAGATTTACAACTAGGGCTTAGCTGAAAAAGCAATACTTTTACTATCATTAGAAAGCTTAAAGCAGGAATGTGTGAACACATTTTAACCAAATCATTATTCAAAAATACGTTAAATGTATATTTGCTTCTGAACATTTGCTTTGGCTTTTGTTGCTGGAAGACTTTTTCCACTTGTGGCAAAACCGTCTGAATACCTCAAGTTCCAATTCAATTGTCACCTTCTTTATGATGATTTCTCTTCACCCTTTCCCAGTGAACATGCTAGGTCAGAGTTAATTGCTCTCTGGCAGCCAAATCTTTCCCTGTGCCTCGATTCGAGTCCTTATCCTTAATTTCTGTTTCCCAGCTCTTGACAGTCTAGTGTGGGGTAAGAAATACACAGTGTGCTTAACTCGGTTGCCCTCTTCAGAACTTTGGGACACAGTACATTTCCCATACCCATTTTCCCTTTGCTTCTGTACAGATTCAACAAATAATAATAGTGGTTAGGTAATATTTTAGTTATGAAGATGCAAGTGTCATTAAGATATAAGCTCTTCTATATGATAGTGCGAAAGAGAATGGAGGGTTTAGACAAAGTTTGTAAGAAAATACAATAGTCCAGAAGGAATAAGTGAGAATATGTGCTAAGAACTGGTATAGGCTTCAGAGTCAGGGAACAGGGAAAAGTATTGGGGAAGCGGTAATTTGATCTTAACCGTAAAGGCAAGAAAAAACCAGTCATATTCATCCCCTGGCAGACTATTTCAGCTGGAATAACTAGTCAGTGAAAACACTTAAGAAAAAATGAAGTTGAAATTCAGAAGGATTCTACCAATATTAATCAATGTAAATTTTGAGTAAGGAATATTTCCAGTTATAAAGCAACAAAAGGGTCTACAAAGAACTCAGACAAACAAAAAACAAAACAACAACAGAAAAGCTGCTATGTTATTCCAGTGAAAAATAAAACTGATAGAACTAAAATAGAAAGATGGACTGTTAATAAAATGGAAGCCTTTGCTTAATTCATTACAGTAAATAACTGGGGTGTGGTCTATTCAATCCTTGAAATTGTTACAAGACACTATTGTAATGATTAGAACTATGTGATCTTAATCACGATTATAATACTCATTGTCCCTCATTATTGCTGGCCTCTAATGTCTAGCCTGGACTCTTGAGTTTGAGCTTTTGCGTTTTTTCTCTAGATGATTTTTAGCTCCCCATCCTCTGTGTCACCCCAGTGCAATCCTAAACCTATTACGGACCATTCAGTAAGCCTGCTCGTTATCCCGGATAACGAGCCAGATAACTGTTTACCGGATAACTGGGCCAGAATTGGATGGGTCAGTTGTAAGGTTCACTGTAGGTAGGTGGGTCTTGATTTCTGTTGACACCTTTCGATGCCCTCCTGCATCAACACTGACAAGGGGCTGAGCTGCTCTGTGGTAGCCTGTTCAGAAGGCGTCTTGAAATGTCTGTGAAGTGACTTTCCTTGGCTGTGTTCACTGAAGGTATAAAAGAACTGTGTCATGTAAGGAGAGTCCTTAACTCCCACATAATAAAAGATAGCTGCTATGGTTACAGAGCATGCGAGAGATTGGTTGGAATTTCCAATGATGTCCTTTTCAAAGCTGATGAACTAAGTGTGGAGATAACCACTTGTCTGCCCCAAGCTTTGTTGGCAGTGGGAGGAGTATTCCTCGCCTAGAGGCTGTCTCATACCCCTATGTTTGTATGTCAGTAAGGCAGGGAAGGGGAGGGGGAGGCAGATTGCCCTGGCTTGAGAACACCCTTCTGAAAGCTCATAGAGCCGTGATCAAAATGGCCTTTAAGTTAGCAACAACTGGAACATACCTTCTGAAATTGCTTTATTTTATCATCATGAAATAAATCTCTGTATCGATAGCAGATACAGAGACTAGGTGTTTCTTAGTGACATCTGGATTCTGATTGCTGAAATTCTAGCTTCAGAACACTCATGCTCAGGAACTTTTCAGGAGTCCTGAGGCCCAACAAGCTAAGTAACCTTGGAACAGTGTCTTTGAAAAGCTCTTAACCTCTTTACACATTCTGTCCAACGACCAGTTGATTCCCTTCCGTATTAAGAAACTGTATTTCCTGTCTGTGGTGCAGTAGGAAAAGAAAGAATCGCCAGAGAAAATGCAATGACCCCAGTGCTCAGCCAGCCCAAGTAAACACTTCTATTTCCTTTCCTTTTTCTAAAACAAACACGACTTAACCGAAAGTTTATCTTTTCTTCTTTTGGAATTCTATTTCGGTGCTCACATCACACAGGAGGAAATGCAAGGGAACAAGCCAGCCTCGGTAGAGGAAACATAAGGCATTTATTACAAACGAATTCCAGATAATTAGTGGAAGAGATCATGAAATGTTCAGAGGGGAAAAAAGAGCTGCATTTCAAATAGGAGGGGGTATGAACCATTAGTGGGTAGTCTGCAGGCTTTGGTTAACCCCCTGAGGTCCCCTTTACAGGTGGTTCATATTTCTAAGCAGTGAAGAATGCGAGATGAATGGAAAATTTTTCCTTAACATTTTCCACTACCCAGTCTTAGCATGAAAAACCCCACACCAGACCTGGCAGCTGGTTTATTATAACATCGAGTTTACAGACAGATCATCATTTGGTTATTCCCACCCCTTGGTACGCGCCATAGATTTGCCTTTGTACAATTCTGTGGTAGAGATTTTATTTTTTTCCAAAAAAAAAAAAAAAAAAAAAAGTTTATAACTGCCTTAAATATATGTGCTGGGAAGCTTCATTTGAATTTAGGTGAGCTAGCACACTTGAATCAACACTTAATTTATTAGACTGGAAAGGGCAATTTCATATTTTAAAGGAAAAAGTTACGTTTGTTTCATCTATGAACCTGGTGTACTTGTGCAGGTGGTGGCCAAGGCCTGTAACTTTGGAGGCTGCTACAGGAGGATCCCAAGGTAGAGACCAGCCGGAGCTATATAGTGAGTTTCAGGCCTGTCTGAGCCACAAAATGAGATCCTGTCTTAAAACATAACTTATGAAATACATCTCTTACCTCTGCCAACCATGGAAGCAGAGATGTGTTAGAAAAATATGAGTTCCTATCCTTAGAGCTGACTCAAATTCTAAAAGAATGTGAAGTAAAATGCTTTTAATTCCTTCATTCTGATAAATATTGTAAACAATAATTTAAATGAGGTATAATGGCCAGTGTAAAAATATACATAAACCAAAAACCAAAACAAACTAAACCACAAGTGACGCTCTGCTCATGTGTGAATTGAAGAAAAGCATACTTTCTTTGCAATGTCATTGTTGATATTCAAACTACCCTTGTGTATATTATCATTCTCCAAGCCTTTAACAAACTGCGGGTCTATTAATGAAGCTGGTTTAAACACCAGGCTCTTTGTCCTGTCTGGTTTCTTCTTTCCAAGAGTCACGCCTTTCAGCCTAACCTGTCCTGAAACATATTTCCTGATGTGAGTTTATCAAAAGCCGTTTCTTCAGTTTCTGTGTATGTTTAAATCTGTCCCCTCCACTTACTTCTCTGTGGATTTGAATTCAGTGTGGCTCTGAACCTCCCTGAAAAGCAGCCTGGCCTGGGTTCAGGGGAGACGCAAGCTCACAGGGGTGGGATATGCATGTGTAATACCTCGAAGGTTCTTGACATGTTTGATGGAGAGGAAATATAAATTGATGTGTCAATGTGTCATTTTTATGTTGTTTATCTCTCTCTCACACACACGGTTGTGTATTGTGGGTCACATCAAAATAAAGTTTTTAAGCCTTTTATTAAAAGTGTGGGAAATTAGGATAAGATCCTGTCAGTGCCAGCAGTCCCCAGTGGTAGTATCAGAACTAAGGGAGCTGTCATCCCAGGCTGCAGTCCCTTTCCACTTGAAACCCACTCTCTGCATGCTCCCCAGAGTACCAGACCATGATACAAATGGTCGTGTCTCAGTCTTCTACCACATAACCCAACAAATAAATTAGTGTATTCCTCACTGGGTTTTCCTATTCTCTCTCTGCAACTTCATGTTCTTCATTCCTTTTTACCTGTGCTTGAGGACCAGGTGCTATCCAGTCTCAAATCAACTTGGCATTTCACATTGTCCTGTAATAATAATTACCACTGTTGAAGTACTTTATGTACATAGTTCATTTGAGTGGCAGCTGTTCTTTGAGGTAAGTATTATTACCTTCGTTTTACAGATATTGGAACACTGTGGTACAGAGTAATTAAGGAACTTAAGAGGTGACATTGGTGATGTGTGTCAGGTGGGTAGAGCTCAGGTGTCAGGCACAGGCTGTTTGATCCAGTGAGTGGTTGATATTTTCCTTTTTCTGTCACCCACATGTCTAGGACACCGGAGTTCTTCAACATCGAGCTTGAGTATCATAAGTAATGAGTCCTATTTTGATGCCCTCAGTACACATTAGTTTTTAAGTCCTTTAAACATTATATAGGCTCAACAGATTATAATTATATCTGCATATACATGTATGCATTCAATAACAATTAATTTGAAAAAGAGGTCATGAATTTGAAGGAGAATAATGGGGGGTCCATGAGAGGAATTGAGGGGGGAGGTAAAAGAAGGGAGAAATGTTATAATTATAATATGATCTCAAAAATAAACAAAACAGAAAGTTTTGAGTTTTATAATTATGTTACTGCACTACTGCTGTGTGTATTGCTTTTATTTGTGTGGCTTCTTTGCATTCAGACTGTGTTCTAAGTATTAAAAATATCTTATCTCCCTAGCACTGTGTTTTACTTGATGAATACAGAGATAAATGAACACATATTTATTTAGTTAATAAAAGGCACATATCCTCCCATTGAAATTAAATTCTTTGTAAAAGCCAGAGAAAACTTGGGTGGAAAAATAAGCGGTAATTGCAATTCCTTTTGTCCTTTTAGTTTATTTGTTTAGAATAGTTCTTTTTTTCTTGTGTGGGGGAGAAGAGCCTATCATGAATTACTTAGGTTACTTCTAAATTTAAGATTCTAAAATAAAAATAATAAATCTTCACACATGTAAAATAATAACTGAAATTAAGAAAGATGTTCTGTTTAATTTTTTAGTTAGGTATCTTAAGTGAGATGTGGAAGGTGCTAAAAAAGAATTGAATATACTAGAGTACTTAGATTTCTTCTATAGTGCTTAAATATCACGCTATAGAAGAGTTTTATCTTTTCTCCTCTGTGAGGCCTTCCAGTCAGTAGTGAAGCGAACATGGGGCTGAGTTTCTCAATTGGTAGACATGGCTGATAATGGACCAACTTAAAATTATGGCGTGAGCAACTTCAACAATGGTCCTGTTTCATCTTGCCCACTGTGGGTGATTTTTTTTTTTTTTCGGGATAAATAGTTTCTGGCTTAAAATGTACACAGCACCATAGATCAAAGTCAGTCCTTTGAACAGCATCCAGAAACACCCCGGTAGCCAGTGCAAGCCATAGTCCACAGATGTTAATGTGTTCCATCTGCCCCAGACCCTTGAACAAGCAGGCTGCTGCTGCCTTTTGTAGTAGATGGACTGAGCTTGTGGTTCTCACAGTATTCTTCCACGAATCCCATTGGTAACATGCTCTGGAAACTGTACAGATTATGGATGAAGTAATTCTGGGAAAAAAGAGAATGTGTAACATCTATGTAAGGAAAGATATGGCTCATTTGTCCCTGTGCTCCATTTGCAAGTAGCCGTGGCACATGGTAGATATGTATCTATATCTAAATGTGTCCCTCTCTTGAACAATCATTTTGATTCTTGACTTTATAGATGAAGAATATATTGCAGTAGTGTCTGCACACTTATGTGGGTCGCCAAATCTTTTACTTTCCCTCTTCTCCTCAAATATGCATGCTAAGCCAGCTCTCTCTTTTTTTTAATTGACCTGAATGGAATATTTTTTAACATTTGGTGTGTGTGTGTGGTGTGCGTGGTGGTGGTGGTGGTGTGTGTGTGTGTTAATGGCTATACCAAATATAGCCATGCTCTTCCATGCACTGCCTTTTTCCTTGAGACAGGGTTTCTCGTCGAACTTGAAGTCCTCTGTTTGAGCCACCCTGGCTGGCCAGCAAGCCTTGGGAATTCTGCCTCCATCCCAGATCCGGGGCTGCAATCCCGCACTGCTTCTCCTTCTCCCACGGTGAATGTTAGGTACCAGATCTTCTTGCTTGTGCCGCAGCACTCTACCATCGAGACATCTCCACACACCCCCTCACATAGAATCTTGAAATGATGACATCCAAAGAGTCAAGGAGTGACACAACTGCCTCTAAGTCTGAAAGTGTTAGCGTTTTCCAGAAAATTCCGTAAGAATTTCTCAAAATCAGAAACTCCACAACCAATTGCTGTGATATCTAAGCAGGCACAGTGACACCGTGTTAAATGGCCCTTTGTTTTACCACCTTGGTTAATGTGGCTTTTGTTATACCCTCACTTCAGAGATTCAATCTATGGAAAAAGCTAAACTGTTTATCGCTTCACTTTTCCTAGATATCCAGAAGCCTAGATGTCTCTTACCCATACTTCCTTCTTACAAAGCAACCCACACATCATGTGGCCAACAACAGATTGGATTTCCTTTTCCAATTCCCGAAGCTCTCACCTCCCATTCCACACCCATCAAGGACAGCTGGTATGGAAGATCATCTGCACACATTAACAAATGGTCTTGTGTGTGAATTGCATGACCCCTTGATTGCTCTTGTCAAGTGTTGACTGACACCAGGGTGCCACAACAATGACCACAGCTCTAGGGTTGTGTCTGCCGCTGGTATCTGCCTCTCTCAGCTTGGCCTCACATTGCTAGTTGCTTCCATTTTTCACCTGCACAGGTGCTGGCAAAGAGAGCCATATTGTCACCTGGATAAAAAGACACAGGAGGAGGGATAGTTGACTGAGCTGTGGTCTGTGATGGCTCAAGCCTATTGTCCTGACACTTGGGAAGCTGAGACAAAAGGGTTGTTATGAAACACATAATGAGTTCTAAGCCAGCTCAGCCTACAGAGACCCCATCTCCAACAAAACACAGAAACAAACAAACAAACAAAAATATCTAACCCAACCAAACAAAATCAAGCAGGGCCTGTGGATTGGCTTAATGGGTGAAACCGTTTTGCCTTGTAAATCTGACAACCTGAGTCCCGTCTTCGAGACCCATGATGGAAAGGGAAAACTGACCTTAGAGGTCATCTTCTGACTTCCAGTGGCAAGTGTTTATCAGTGCACGTGGACACACACACACACACACACACACACACAGACATAGACACACAAAGCTGTACACACATACAGGCATATACACACACATTTATAATAAGTAAGATAAGAAGGAAAGTAAAACTAACAAAGCCAAAAAACTACAACAAAACAAACAAAAACAAAAACAAACAAACAAGGACAAAACAGCCAAACGAGAGAGCAAATTGAGAAGTAGGTATAAACGTCAGCTGTTTTTCACGGACAAGAGCTGGGTGGTTGAATGGGAGGTTGAAGGAAAAGAATCCACGTTGTACCTGTGCTCAAGCAGCTTTATGAGAGGAGAGCCCATGCATTCCGGGTCCCGTGCATTGCAGGTAGCAACCCTAGACCTCCTATAGAATCCAGTTGACTTTCCACACACAGCCCTGCATGCTGACTCTGGAGTTTACTTTTGCTGTTTTTCTTACTTGTTGCAGACTCCTTCTTAGTCACAAACCCTAACTGCTGCTTTGTACATTAAGTCTTAACGAGTGCTTCTCCTTTTCGGTCACTGAAAAGGCTTAGAAGCTTCTAACTCAGGGCAGGGAGGTCTTTGGCTGGAAAAATCCATGATAGGTCAATCCTATCTCTACACCAATATCACACAGCCTTGGAGATTTGAGCGGTGAGGTGGAAGGTCAAAAGGGAGATTAATTATAATTCTTTTCAGTCTGTTGAGGGTTTCACATGAGGTCAAACTCAAAGGGACAGTGAAATCAGAAAGAATCTAAATCTAGGCTATTATTTATGAAATATAAAAGAGGCAAATACCTTTGTCTGATAGTTAATCCCCAAATCCAGCCTAATAAATAGATGGAAAAATTACCCTCTAAAGCAGATGTGGTCATCTTGACAATGGATTCCCATCTCCCTCTATTCTTATCATGTCAACAGAATACTTCACTGCTGGGGTAGTAGTCAAAGATGCTGTGGAAAAGAGTGCTCACTGCTTGTCCCCAGTGCCACATGGATAATCAAACAAGTATTGACACAATAACCCATAGTACCCTATTCTGTGGGGCTGGGCTTACTATGTGTTTCAGGGATTTCATTTAGAGCACAAGCCCATTTTACAATTAACAAATGAGGAAATCTAGGTCCCCCTGTCCGGGATTTGAGAAGACCATAGCTCTCTTTTTTTTTTATTTTTGATTGTCACTGACAATTTGCCCTCTCAAGTATGTTGAAATTGTCCTGTACATAGCACATAGCTGGCTCAGTAAGTGATAGGTACCACTCTACTTCCATAACATCCTTGCAGCATGGAAGCTGGAGAGATGTGTCCATGATTGTCAGCTAAGCTTCTCGGTGAAGACTTTATGTGTGAAAAGAATGCGGGAAAGGAGGAGGAAGGAGGCAGAAGATCTGAAAATCGGTGCTATGCAGCAGAACTGACTCTGTGCTTCTTGGGGAAATATCCTTGCTCTCCACACTGGTCCCTTAGCATCTCAGAGATACACTCTGTCAGAAGACCTGTTTCTCTATAGCTCAATGGCGCAGCTTTGGAGCACGGAGACCTTCCTTTCCCCCACCCTTACGTTCCTAAGTTATAGTTTCTATATTTTAAAATGGAGAAATTGCTGAGTTGATCAAATACCACATTACTCATAAGAATCACTCAGAATCCAAAAGACATTGACAACATATCCCTGTTAGATGTTTTGGAATGCTTCAGGCAGTCAGTTTAATGCATTTGGCAAAAGTACTTTGAGGATATTTCTGCTGAATCCCCAGCAGAATGCAACCATATTGCTTTCCTATAATTTGTGACCAAGGAGACTTAGAAGCATTGCATAAAACAAAGAGGAATTCTCCTCTCCAACTGATGGGCCTATAGGGAAGAACAGAAAGGCACATCTCCTCAATTGCAGCTGGTAGCTACGACAAAGAAACTCGGTCTATGTTAGATTTATGTCCTATCGTGACTACATTACAACTAAGATACCAGAAGTTTTTAATATGAAATGTTTATGCTTTTGAAATGCGTAATGATCTTTCCTTTATAAAATAGAAAGGATGTCAACCTGGCGAAAAAAATAACAAACTGTCCGAAAAGAAATGTGTGAAATATGTCTTGCGGGTGCACAGTTCACAATGCTTCCTGTCATTCATCCAAATATTTCTTTACTGAGAGATAGTGAAGAGAAATAAATGACTAGGAGATTTATGTGCATAGCTTCCTGACTCACAGAGCCTTTGTTCTTTAATGTTGCAGAATGAGATACAGGGACAATAAGGTAGTGTGCCAGTATTCTCAGTTTTCAAAGTTGGGATGTTTTAAATGTACTTCACACAGTCTTATACTCTCTAATTTGAATAGCTAAAATTGTTGTTCAAAGAAATAAATAAACTAAGATTAGTAGTCTAGTTCTTTAGTAAACTAAGTTCTTTAGAAGTCTAACGAACGTTATCCTATAGGAATATTCAATAGAAGATATAGTTTAAAATTTAGTAACAACCCCCATGGAATTACCTGTAGGCACTGTCCCTTTAAAGAATTATTTTCTATTAGGAATGTGTTAGACCCTGAGAGATCACCTAAAGGACTAACACAAAGTGTTGTACATACATGAGCTCCTTAGGGACCATCTCGGCCTTTTAGCTTTCTGGTTGTGAGCCTAGCCTTTATGTCAAGCCATCTTCACCATTTCTTGTTTTCTTATCACCTTATTATCACTACTTTCCCTCTTCCAAACATTTGGTTCTGGGTGTTGATTCCTAAGCCAGTGCTACCTAAGCTTCTTTTCACCCATTTCTGCTTCCACGCTTATTACACTAAAAAGAGAGTAACCCTTGGCCATTTACAACTGGACAAGGGAATTTTAAGGCATCCTTTCATTTCTAGAAGAGATTCAGGACATTCAAGTGAGAGTAAGAAAGATACGAATTTTAGGCCTTGGAATGACTGCTTTTAGATTGTAGAAATACAAGGAGGTCTATCAGGGACTAGAGATAGTCCATGTTGGTTATTGAACTTGCACCTGCTCTGATTCGTGCCATGTAGGACAACTTTTTTAAAACTGTTTTGTTTTATTTAAATTAGAAACAACCTTATTTTAAATATCAATCCCAGTTCCTTCTCTCATTCTTCTATGACCTCCAACCCTCCCCCATCCACTCACTAGGGAGAGTAAAGCCTTCTACGGAAGAATCATCAAAGTCTGTCACATCATTTCAGACAGGGCCTAGGCCCTCCCCCATGTTTCTAGGCTGAGAGAATATCCCTTTATAGGGAATGGGCTCCCAAAGTCCATTCCTGTGCTAGGAATAAATACTGGTTCCACTACAAGAGGCCCCATAGACAGCCCAGGCCTCCTAACTGTCAGCCATGTTCAGGGGGACTGGTTTGGTCCTATGCTGGTCCCCCAGCTGTCTGGCTGGCGGCATCCATGAGCTCCCATTTGCTCAGGTCAGCTGTTTCTCCTTTACTGGTCACTCCTCCCTCTCTACAACTGGATTCCAGGAGTTTGGCTCGGTGCTTAGCTGTGACTCTCTCTTAGAGCAAAGGATCACCAGCCTACAATTCACATCTCCAGAGAAGCTAAGAAACAAAGAGGACCCTAAGAGAGACATACGTGGTCTCCCAGAGAAGGAGAAAGGGACAAGATCTCCTGAGCAAACTGGAAGCATGAAGGAGTGGGAGTGGAGGGGGGAGGTAGGAGAAAGAGGAGGGGAGAAGAGGAGGGGGAGGAGACCACATGGGATCAGGAAGAACAGAGAAGGAGAGTGAGAAAATAGATATCTTTATAGAGGGAGCCATTATGTGTTTAAAAAGAAATCGGGCACTAGTGAAATGTCCACAGATCTACAAGGATGACCCCAACTAACAATCTAAGCAATATTGGAGAGGAAATGCCTTTCCACAATAATGAGATTGATGACTACCTTATATGCCATCTTAGAGACTTCAACTAATAGTTGATGGAAGCAGAAGCAAAGAGCAAGTAGGATAACTTTTAAGGGAATTCTTCTGCTGTGGAAAATCCATTAATAACAAAGAGCTGTATTTGTATTCCAAATTTTGTCTCCAAATACATGTAGTATTGGGTTTGGGCTAGGGCCTACTCAGGACACACTCATCTTCAGCAATTTCTTTCCATCCTCATACTTGATTTTACAATTGTTACTAATACAGAGAAATGGTAAGGCTTCCTACTAAGAGTTCCTTTGAATCTGTAATTCTCTCTTCCTGAAGGGACGTTTACTAATCCCAGGAAACATGTTACCCTAAGTAACCCCTGGTTGAATGGAGCAACTCCTTTACGATAGACATACATACATTAATTAAAAGGCCCATTTTTTACCCCTTTCCTGCCTGCTCCCTCCAGGAACTTGATCTGACTATAGGTGTGTACTGTTCATCAACTACTAACAGGACCTGACCTCCCTTTATATAAGGGAATCCTACTTTGTTTGACCTCTCCCCAGAGCCCATACTATGCTGTTGTCTATTTTGTTAATTCTCATGATAAAAACATCTATTTCAAAAAGGCAATCCACTTAAATGTTCCCCTTCTGCCCCAAGTCTGAGGCCTTATACATAAGTTGTGAATGATGATTGAAGCAGGTTTCCTACTCAAGGCCTAGCTCCAAGGAAGCTCTCAAAAGTGGTCACCAGACCTGTGGAATCAACATTGCCAGGGCACTTAAGAGAGGTATAAATTCTTTGTTCCTGTCATATAACTCAATGAATCAGACTCTCTGGGGATGGGACCTAGCCATGGTTTTTAAAAAAGAGTAAGTGTGGCATATTTGTCAAGTTTGAGAACCATGAATTGAGAGATGAAACACTGCACTTGGCAAGGGAATTGCAGCCCTGCCAGCACTTACAATCCAAATTGCTTCAAAAGGATTTTAGATGGCTCTTCACGCTTCCAAATACCTTAGACACCTCAGATAAACAGTCTATAAATAGGATTCCTAATATTGAGTTCGCTAGGAAAAAAATATGAAGTAATATGACTAAAAAGTTTAAGACATGCTAATGGATCTAAGTATATTCAAAAGACAAATGACACAAAAGTATTGGTTCAATATTCATAATAATTTTCCCATCTGTACTAAATGAAACAGAAGGTAGACATTGACCATATAAGTAAAGTGACCCCAAGGGAAAGTGACCGTTCCATTTCTTGGCTAAGAGCTGGTAAGTCCTTGTAGTTTCATCATTGCTAGAGGCCAGAGATACCCAGAAACGCTTGAACCAAATGTCTCTGGTTCCTTCATGGCCCAAGACCAGAGAAGCCAGAAGGAGGGTCTGGGCTTCTGTTTGTTTTTGGTTTATGAAAAAAATTCTCTTGCCCCCTAAAGAAGTACCCTTTTTCCAGAAACTACACTCAGAATCTCATTGTCCCCCATCGGTTTCCTCTCTGCTAGTAAAGCCTTGTCACCTCCCCTGTTACCTGTTTCCTAGGACCCTGCTATACCTCTCTCTCTCTCTCTCCCTTTCACCTATGAATCTATAATAAATTTCTCTCTGAAACTCACTCTCTGTCTCTGGGGGACTTTGGTTGCCATGTTTTTGGTGACCTAGCTCTCTAGGAAAGTTTCAATCATTCTCAAAGACATGCACACTTATCTTATATCATTTTTCCCTCCTTACCACCACTCCTTCTTCTTCAACTTTTTAGTTCTAGCTTCCTTCCTTCCTTCCCACATTTCTTGTATGATTTGTGTACAAGGTTCCTGAACTTTGAATTAATACTAAGTATTACAAGTAATTAATCTACACTGCACTCCGTTAAACACCGTATTGGCGGGAAAAGGATGCTTTATTCAGTCCTCAAAGGCCATCCACACACCACTGCCCCTACCCAGTTTTTATGCATTTGAGTCTAAATGGGCCAGAAATATTTGGATTATACCTTCCTCTGGTCTTTTTTTTTTTTTAAAACATAGGTTTTAAATTATGGAAAGGTTCTTTATTAAAATGATTTTCAGATTTAGGGGGGAATGTTAGAAGTCCTGTTTCTATGCATTGCTGAATTTATATGAAATATGTAGTTCATATAAATTTCAAAACTGAAACTAAATAAAATGTGAATATCCACAAACTGCTATGTTTCCTTCGTAAAATGGTCAATAGCTGCTCGAGGTCTTAAAATTCCACTTTTATGCCCAGCTAGAAAGAAACAGACAAAGCACAAATAGTATTCATTTACTATTTACTAGAAACAATTTTATTTGTATCTAAATAAAGTACAGTAATTTGATATGTAAAGTTGTACTTATGTTCTGGTTCCTTTCAGAAACGTAACAGAAAGAATGTGTGCTATGGAGTTTAATGGACTGATATTTGAATAATGGCCATGCTGTTTATTGGCTTCTGAGCAAATTATTTGACCTTAGTTATGAGCATTTTTCTTGTAAGTAATACAAACTGTTAAACTGTGATAAAGATTTTTTAAAAATGTTACAATCTACTCTGACCAAGTGCTATGAAGAAGCAAAGAGGATATTGTGATGGCTGGAGAAAGAGGTTTGAGTTAGGAAGGATTCAGGAGGGTATGGAAGAGTACTATGGCATGGAAGACAGATAACTAACAACTGACCCTGAGGGAAGCTTCCACACATATGTGTCATTTGGGATGACTCTCCTTCGAGGTTGGGAATATAATAGGTGTGATAAAGTAAAGGGAAATTTTTGCTTTTTATTTTATTTAGCTGGGTATTCTGAATTTTTAATTGGAGTAGTGATTAGTGTTCATTTTATAATTTTACAAAATGTACTTGTCATTGGCAATAAATAGGGCAGATAGATTTTTTTCTTTGTCCCCTGGGTAGAAGAGTAGGTACAGCTCAAGGAAACAGGAAGCTACATATGGGAAATATAATGCCCACAAAATATTAATACTATATACAACTATCCTGATGCTTATTTGATACAAAGATGGTGGTAAAAGAATGGATATTTTTTGAAAAACTCTAAGTTAGGAGAAATGTCTATGGAACTCTCAGAAATTTGTCCCTCTGAATGAGCAAAGTTTTTGCTAGAGCAAAGATACCCATTCTATTCATTTCGGGGATGACACAGAATGGCTTGTTAGGACATTGCTTTCCCAGATGATTTATACTTTAAATAATTATGTATATAGGAAATAGAATGTTCAGTTTTTAAAATTGTATAAAAATGTAAAATCAGTTTGAAGTAAAATCACCAAATTGTACTGACATTGAATGCTCCGTTAAACTGAGTTAAGGAGCTGTGTGCAGTCACATGAAAGGGATTTTCGTTATTATTAGTGAGTGATTTTCACTTTGACAATCTCTCTTACGGTTTAATTGACTCAAGGATTGCTTGGGAATGAAAATATACCAAGTCTCTAATCCCGTTCCTTGTCTTTAGTCTACCGGGAGGTTTTCATGCCTGCCCCCTTTGCCTGAATTTCATAACCTCCCAACTTCTCTTGTTCCCTCTCTACTACTACAGTTGCCTATTATCTTTGAGCATCTGCGGAGACACTCTTTGAGCATCAACCTCATATAGTGTAGAATTTTTCCTTTCCTTGAAGCCTCAAGAACTCAACAAACTATATTTTTTCCACCTCCTTTAAAAATTGAAACTACTTTCACATACATGTAGAGAGCCAAAGTCAGTCCCATGCAGACTTTCTGGTTGTTGTTTCAGACTTTGAGCTCCTATAAGCTCAGGTTGGTGGTTTCTGTGGAGTGTGTGTGTGTGTGTGTATGTGTGTGTGTGTGTGTGTGTGTGTGTGTGTGTGTGTGTGTGTGATGTCCTTGACCTCTTTGGCTCCAAGAATATATCCTCCCTCTCTTCCACAAGACTCCCAGAGCTCAGCCTAATGTTTGGCTGTAGGTTACAGCATCCGTTTTCATCAGTTACTGGATGAAGGCTCTCTGATGACAATTTGGGTAGTCACCTGAATGGTCACAGGAGATGGCCAGTTCAGGCTCCATACACACTGTTGTTAGGAATCTTAGCTGGGGTCATCCTTGTAGATTCCTGGAAGTTAAAGCAATTTGTAATCCTACAATAATAAATAAACACCCATAATGACAAGATTTAGTCTATTCACTAATATAATGCACTTAGTTAATAATTAGAAGCAATAATAACTATATCTTACACTAATTAACCTTCCAAAGGATGATTTTATTAATTAAGGGAAAATTTTGAAAACTTTCCTACTTTAAATAGATGACAAATTGCCAAATGCCTAGAATAATATAAGAAATCTTGAACGTTTGATAGAGCCATCTTCCTTGGATATGATAAACTTGAACTTTTGGTGCATTTGTGATGCAGTGATGAGTATCTCACAAATGCAGAGAATAGCAACATGCATAGTATGATGATCCAAATAGAAATTGCTCCTGAAACTTATATATGTCAATCTTTGTCTCTAAGTTGCTATATTTCATGAAGAAAATATAGCAGTTTGGGGGTATTCACATTTTATTTGGTTTTAATTCTAAAATTAATGTGCTGTATGTATTTTGTATAAATTTAACAGTGCTTTGAAATGAGAAACACAACACCCCCACCTGAAAATTATTTTGATAATTTTTTCTCATAATTTAGAAACTATGTGTTTTAAAAAGATCATAGGGGAATTTAATCCAAATATTTCTGATCCAATTTTTATTTTAATCTAAGATTTCTAAATAAGCACATTATTTCTTTTTTTCCCCCTTTGAGATTCTTTAATGTAAGTATGGCTCACTAAAATTCTCCAATATTTCCAATATTATTCTTGAAAAGTATAATACTGGAAATAGATATCATTTCCATTCATTTATAATCTTTATATATTTAGATCTTACTTCTCTAACGATAAGCTAAGGATAAGGAATAGAATTAGAGAATCGGTAAACTTACATTTCTCAAACAACACTTGCGTCAATTAGGAAGTGGATTGACTGGTTTTGTGTCAACTTGACATAAGCTAGAGACATCAGATAAAAAGGAATCTCAGTTGAGGAAATGCCTTCATGAGATCCAGCTGTAAGGCATTTTCTCATTTGGAGAGCCCAGTCCATGGTGGGTGGTCAGGGGAGGCAAGTCAGTAAGAGGCACCCCTCCATGGCCTCTGACTCAGCTTCTGCCTTCAGGATCTAGCTATGTTTGCGTTCCTGTGCTGACTCCCTTCAGTGTAAAAGTATAAGCCAAATATACCCTTTCCGGCTACCATAAATGCCCTTCCCGGATAGTGAGATCAACAACTAACTTATCCATGGAGCCCTCATCTAATACCTGTTGGAAACAGGTATCTAATACCTGTTGGAAACACCCATACATAAACACTGAGTCGAACTAGAACCCAGATGCAGATGGAGAGGACAAGACCAGGCAGCAGAAACACATAGAAACAGCTGACCTGAACAAGGAGGAGCTAATGGGCTACCAGACTGATAGCTGGGAAGCCAGCATGGGACTAACTCAGGCCTCCCTGAATATGGGTCTCAGCCAGAAGGACTGAGCAGTCTAAGGGATCTCAGACAGTGGAGCCAGGATGTATCCCTGGTGCACAAAAGCACCTTGCGAACACATCCCCCATGGAGGGATAACTGCCTTAATCTAGAGACAGGAGAGAAGCCCTAGTCCCTACTTCACATGACCTGTCAGATCTACATGACCCCAACTGGATGGCATTCCCCTACATATGGAATTGGGGTGGGGGATGGGAGGAAAGGGTGGTTAGGGTGCATGTGAGAGGGCAGAGAGGATAAAAGGGAGGGAAGGAGGGAAGGAGGGAAGGAGGGAGGGAGAGGGAACTGGGATCGACATGTAAAATAATAAATTAAATAATAATAAAAAAAGCTTTGACTCCAAAATTTAAGTTCAAGGACAAGTTACTAGGGAAAAGGATTTCTATTTTTGTTTCCACAGAAAATGAAAAGCTTGGATTCCTTCCAGACTAATGTGGTTTGATCAAGCCAGACCGCCTGAAACAGAGTACCAGGTGATCCTACATTCAAAACAGCTGGACAAAGCAGTCTTACAGACTACAGCCAGGATTTCTGCATCTTCTTAGAATCCCCCATGACAGCGCCCCTTATCAGCAGGAAGTAGTTTGGAAAGAATGACTCCCAAATTCCCAAATATTGTCTATAAATGTTTGTTTTCATTTAAATGGACTTGGTTATATAAAATAAATAAATAAATAAGGCAAAAATACATTAAATTTCCAAACTCAGGGGAAAAAATATATATGTACATATACATATACATACACACACACACACACACACACACACACACACATATATATATATATATTTATACCCTTTCCTCCCTAGTTTGCTTCTTGGTCATGGTGTTTTGTTGCATCTCAGGGTTAATTAGAGAAACTACCACTCATTGGTTATTAACTCCCTTGAGAATTAGAATCCAATGAAGAACTTTAAACATAAAGTGATGTTTCTTCACAGCCCTGCACCAATTTAGTAAGATTCTATTGTTACAAAGCTCTCTAGAGCTGGACCTGTATGCACAGGCCTGTAATTCTAGCTACTGAGACGGGAGGACAGCAGGTAGAATCCCAGTGTGGGCTTTAAAGGGAATTTAAAACTAACCTGGATGACTTAGGAAGATTTTGGCTCAAAATAAAATATAAAAAGAGAGCTAAAACTGTATCTTAGTGATAGAGCACCACCTGTCCATGCTCACTATATGTGAGTATGTCCTGGGTTAATTCCCAAATAAATAAAATAAGGTCTGGACAAGTAACTGAGCATGGTAGTGAACTCAAAACTTAACAGACTGAGGTAAGAGAATCATGACTTTGAAGTCGGCATGGTATATAGGGAAAAACAAAGAAAATGACAGGACAGAGTTGGAAGTACGTTCCATGACTGGTTGAATCTTTGAAAAGAAATTTATGTCTTTAAAACACTATGGAAGTTTCACAGTGTGTTTACTGGGAATCTTGACATTCTCGTCATGAAAATTACACTTTAGGTTTCCTTCAGGCATATAAGAAACAGTTACTAGATAATAAGTAGAACTCAAGCAACCATGATTCCTCAGAGTATGTATTCCATCTGACCATGGCAAAATGGTGACAGGTATGTCACCATTGCAATGAGGCCTTAGCCTAACCTCTAAACACCGAGTCAACCTCTGGAATCTTACTTTGAAACCCAAAGACAGATGTGACTCTTCTGATTACAGGGTTGATGATGAAGGCAACCACTCTCATTCTCTATATTAGTGTTTTTAATTTCTTAGATACATTTAACATGTACGATTATTTGGTCTGTCCATATGTATGTGTATCACAGGCACACCTAGTGCCCATGAGTATTATATTACCTGGAACTAGAGTAGTGATTCCATAATGATAGGATGGTTGTGAGCCACTAGTTGAATATTAGTAATGAAACCTGGGTGCTCGGTATGCAACAAGTGCTCTAAACTACTGAGCCAAGTCTCAGGTCCATATTTATCAATACCTTTCAATGCCTTTTATATAGTGTCCTTATAAAAGGGTTAAGCTTTTAGTTGCATTAATAATTTATTCCCTTTAAAGTCAAAGGTTACAACACAGCAAATGAAACTTTTCAACAGTATCCAATCTAATTCTTTCACTGGATAAGTACCTTTTCAGGTTTTCTGAGACTCTCTTCACATGTATTCAATTTTATTTTGAAAAGATGTGTAATATAGTATGCATTCTGCAACTTTCTTTTAAACATTTTTTTCCCATACCAGTACAGATGGAGATTCCTTGTTCTTTTTAATTGTGCATAGTGTTTTACATACATATAAGCCACAGTCTCTTTAAACACTCCTACTGATGGAAATATTTCTTCTTCCCATGAGTTATAATGTTTATCCATAAGAAGAAGCATTTCTGGTCAAGGGTTAATGTGTTTGCATACAAAATAAAGGAATAATAGAAAAAGTAAAGTGAAACAGAAAACCAGATTAAATAATTTTTCTTAAAATAATATAAACTAAGAAGTCTTCTACCCAAATTATATGAGTACATTATTTTAATTGCTACAAAGCTAATAAAAATAAAACTTTTAAGTGTTTTGGTTCAGGGTGGAGTGGCTGAGGGCACTTGAATTCAATAGTGGCTTTCAATGAGCGTCTTGTAAATGTGTCCCATGTGTTTTCTGCCCGAGGAGAACTGAAGATGGCCCCCCTTTTCAATTAACGCTGTAGGAATGGAAAAAGTAACCCTTGCTAAGTGGCCTAGTTTTTATTTTTGCCATTAATCCAGTTAGAGTATTAAGTTTAGGATTGTAAAACATGCGAAGAGGGAAGGAGATGCACTGTGTGATTAAACACTGTTACAATAGCAGGCTTCCAGAGAGTTTCCATGACACAATGACGCCCTCAGCACTTGTGTCCAAGGGCATCTGGGATGTCGTCTGTTTCCTGTGCTGCAGCTGTATGCCAGGGATTTATCACAGTTTTCTGGGCTGCAAACTGAAAGCTTTTGAGATCTTTGACAGTTTTAATTACATCTGCTTCTCTTTCTCCCTCCCCAATGTTTTTCTTCTTTTCTCTTCTGCAATTTTTTGCTATCATGATAGGGGGGAAAAAAACCACTCAGCATCCAAATTATAATGGATCCATGTGGCTTTGGTCGGTGTGGTATCCCTTCCATTGAACACTTATCTTACCATCTCTCATTTCACACAGTGCTCCTCCTCATTCCCCACTCCTCCTTCATCTTAAAAGTGCTTGAAGCAAGGTCCAAGTGAGGGAAGTCACACTTTCTTTGTGGACATTTACATGCTGAGGAGGTGATCAGTATAACAGGACAGCGGTTTGTGTGGCTGCAAACTTTCCATTTGCAGCACCAGGAAGAAATGGGCCCTGGAATTTTGAGACAAAGATTTGGGTCTTTGCTTTTGAAAAGCTTATTCATCTGCTGCTATGATCTATGATCCGGTTACATTTTCCATACTCTACAATATAGCTATTTTCATGGCGTCAAAGAAATCTTGGTAATATGTACATTTTACACCTTGTCCGGCAAGGAGAAAGTAATCTTATTTCTTCTCAACTACCGTCTAAAACCCTCAGCATGGGAATTCAGAATGCCTCCGAACAGGACACAGTTGCTAGGTCTATCAACAAGGGCTAGAGTTGAGTTACATTGCTGAAAATGAAAACACACAAAGAAGGAAGGCAGGGACATCACAGACGCTGTCATCTCTGAGGATCCTGGCATCTACCCAGGTCTGTGTCCTTGTCGCCGCTCCCTGGCATTTGCCACATATGCACTGTTCCCAAGCAAAACTATTTGCTTTGCGCTACATGGTTTATTTTTTCTTCTGGCTACCAGACCTCCGCCCTTTGTCTATAACATTCACCTCATTGTTGTGCTCCCCCTTCCCACAAAGATTGTTAACTCTACAAGTTGTATCAGCTTCTAGTTTCTTTGTGGTGTACCATTAACATTTCATCTCACATGTTAAATCAAAGATGGAAAGGGTTTAGCATTAGCTGTAGGTGTGTCTTAGTGAGGGTTTCTACTGCTGTGATGATACGCCATCGTGACCAAAAGCAACTTGGGGAGGAAAGGGCTTATTTCACTCGTAGTTCCACACAATAGATAAAATCCGTGAGGGCAGGAATCTGGAGGCAGGCGCTGATGCAGAGTTCATGGAAGACTGCTGCTCACTGGCTTGCTCCTCATGGCTCGCTCAGCCCTTTTTCTTATAGAAGCCAGGACCACCAGCCCAGGTTTGACACCATCCACAATGAGCTGTACCATCCTCCATTGACCACTATTTTTTAAAAAGTCCTTAAAGCCAGACCATTCTTCAAATAAGGCTCTCTCATCTCTGATGACTATAGCTTGTGTTGAGTTGATATAAAACTAGCTGGCACAAAGTGCAAGGTTAAAAAGAAAGAGAAAAAACATGGAAAAGAGAAGAAATACGAGGAATATATAAACTTGAGTTTATAAGATCCCTTTTTACTGTGGTCTTGGTTACATGATTTGAACTTTTAATTAATTTGCGGGTTTATTTATGCTTCTTGCATTAGTCATTGATTTCATAGCTGGGTACATGACGGTTATTTCAAACCTATATTCCTGATGAAAGAACAAAAATGCAATATGTCTTCTGGCATCCAGGGGGCTACTTACACAATTGTTTACTGAAGGATTTGCCCGCTCTGTAGGCTCCTGATGATTCTCTAGCCTCTTCGGGGCCTTGGGTGTAATTGTCCATAAAGGAAGTTTCATTTTCTCTCTTCTGTGAAAGAGAGCTGACACACACAAACACCTATTTCCAGAGAGATGTGTGTGCGACTTCTAAGAAATTAGCCTTCCTGTTTGCTTTGCTTTGTTTTCATTTTTCATTTCAGTTCAACCCTGTGTAACATTTCTCTTCATTTTCCTCATCTCTGGATAAATGAGAGTACTGTGAAGCTTGTCTGGTGAAGGTGCAGACTCTGAAAGAAGCCACCACTGCACCCAGAACCATTCTCACGGGAACAGTGAGGTAAAGCAAGAATGAAACAATAAACTTGAACTGGAAGAGCAGTTCCAAAACTGAGTTTGCTCTTTGTTTTGTAGCAGTAATTTGGGGGGAATAGGTATTTGCCTACAGTTCAGTTAATTAGCTCCCTCCTGGTCCTGAGATTCCTTGGTCTCACCCCAATTCTGTCCTTGCTTTTCTTGATTGATACCAGTTGAAGATTTGAACTTTGATCTCATTTGTCTCTCTCCTTTCTGTTGCATAATTGCTTACATATGTTTACAGGAAAAAAAATGATAAAACCAGCTGGTTCTTCTAAAGAATTTTAGAAGGAATGACTCATCTTTCCCCTTGGTTAGAGTGCATGGCATTACCTACTTGGTTTCGTGTCTGGCCACAGAAGTTTTGCTGCTGTGTCAAATTGAATGGCACACTTTGCACCCAAATAGATGTAACAGCAATGTCAAATAACCAGTCCTAACACCACAGGGGCGTTACCAATTCAAGATAGAAAACTCTTTAAGTACAAAGACTCTTGTGGAAAGGAAAATGAGATGTAACACATTAATTCAGTAAGCAGATGCATTTACAGTCTCACTCAGGATTGCAAAAAACAGAGCAAACATCTGGGAGATTTCAACTGTGAAGTAAAATTACAATCATTGGTTACAGAGACTTTTCTTGCTCCTTGCTTATAAACAGCCAAATTGGTCTGTGAAAGAGTATATAAATAGGAGGAATCATCAAATCCACAACGAAGCATC
Source organism: Phodopus roborovskii (assembly GCF_943737965.1). Classification (NCBI taxonomy): domain Eukaryota; kingdom Metazoa; phylum Chordata; class Mammalia; order Rodentia; family Cricetidae; genus Phodopus; species Phodopus roborovskii. Next base: position 14,825,682 of record NW_026125397.1, read on the forward strand.
CCTTGTCAGAATAAGAGTAACATTTGGATAGAAATTTAGGAAACTACAGAGAAAAGAACAACCCCAAGATTCTGAATTGTTGACCCTTAAGAAGGATACTCATAACTCAAGCCCCAAATACATGACTGGCATCTATTGACCTGGTGTGTGGAGGTGGGGGTGAGCCTTTTCATTACTGGTCCTACTGGCTAGTGTGTGGTTTGTCCATACACAAACATGGTTTAGGATCTTCTCCTTTAATTTCTTCAGAGTTCCAGTAAAATACCATCTCCCCATCTTAGTCCAAAGTATTGTTCTTTGTGACACCTATTGTTTAATGACTGACTAGACATGAGTGTGCTTGTTTATCGCAGTCTTCATTTAGGAACTCTGACTCCCTGAGGTAGAGGACTTTGCTATGCTCACGTGACATTCCTAGAACTCGACACGGTGCCTAGAACATGGAACAGACATATCGATGTTTGTAGAATGGGCGAGTGCAAAGATGGAGGGATGTGAATGGCATGAAGATATGTCTCTCTGAACGCAAGGAAGACAGACATCATGCCTCTTGACACTCAGCTGTAGTCAGTGCCAATATCAGACCCTGTTGTGGGCAGTCCTTAGACAAGGACTGGCTAGGGTTGGGATGGAAAGACACGGTATTTCAATCCCCGAGCTTCCAGAGGCCGGGAAGGTGGAGAGGCTGAGTTCTGATGCTCATTGCCACACCGTTTCTCCTTTGACTGATTCTGTTTTTCATCTTTCCTCCCACAGCTCTCACTCCATGAACATCCCAAACTAAAGATGGAATAATAGGAAATATTTCCTCTTACAACTCACAGCCTTACTTTGCAAGCTGCATCTCTACTCCGAAACAAATTCCTTTATTTGATTGCTATTAGATACCTGTACTGTTTGGGGCACCAATGTGATGCAGATAAAAACATCACGTTTCCTGTGTTCTATGAATCCTGTGTTCTAGCAGGAAGGGAATAGGGAAATAAATAAAAGATAATTTGTAAGAAGGAGGAAGGAGATGAGACAAATAACCTAAATAATGGCTGAAATGGGGAGCAAGCATCTGGTTTTAGTTGGGTGGTCCCTGAGGAGGCATTTGGAGAAAAGACTTTGAAGCTGAAATTAACTGGTGAGGTGAGGCAGACATGCCTAAGTCCTGGGGAGAGTGCTCCAAGTATGATTATCATGTGTAGTCTGCACATGGATGCTGGAGTAAACAATAAGGTTATAAGAAACATATTACATAACTCCTGCTTCCATGAAGCTTATTTTCTTATAGTCATGGATAATTGTAATGTTTTAATGCAAACCACTCAAAAGTTTCATTACCCTCTTGATGTGATTAATTGTTTCAAACATTACCTGATACCTTAATAAAGCACTTACTGTGTGTAAGGTCTTCCTTTAGGCTACATATATACTATCAGACTCTCTGTACTTCATAAAACCAGATAATTTTCCAAAATCACATGTTTTTTGTGTAGTTTTTACATTGGTTTTTAAAATTTAAAGTACAGAGCAATGCATTTCATTGTGTCATTTCATACATACTTTCTTTTTGTCCTAATATTCTTGACCTTTATATTACATTGCATCTTCTTACTGTGTGTGTAGATACGCCTTCCCAAATGGAATCCAGAAGGTTGCATGTTACAAAAAATGGGGGGGGGGATTTCTTTCATCCTACATGAACAAATATTTCTTCCTGCCAATATTTAAGCCAATGATTTTATAAAATCCAAAGCAATGTGTTCTTCCTCGTTCCAATCCTTTATAACTCAATAGCACTGCTGTGTTCTTTGCATACTGCTTCTCCAGGAGCATCAGGAGGCAGCGTGATCAGCTCCCCCTGAGACTAGCCTGCAGATTTTCCAGACTACTTCCTTCCAACACACACACAAAAAAAATTGGGAAAGCAGCACAAACGTAACCAGTATTCTCAGAGATTAAAAACCCAAACACAAGACAATATAAAATGAATGCCTCCAAAATTCAAAACACACATCAAACAGTGATAGCTTACATGTACAACTGTTTTTGTGACCTCCAGAGGACTGAAAAGTCTCATTGGCATTGACTCGTGGCTTGTTGGTGTTGGAATAACTGGTGTGATCTCCAGTGGATGAGATACTGTATTATTCGCAAGGAGAGAACTGTTTTTCAGTGTTTCGTCATCACTTAATCACTGATGGAGTTATATGGTAGTTCATTACAAGGTTTTAATCTCACTAGAAGATGATTGAGCTAACTTCCCTATATTTGCCTATAATTTATAGCCAGAGGAAAGATATTCTGAGCTATCTGTGCTCACTTGATTTTAAATGAATAAATAAAGTAACAATCCTGGCAGGTTGAAGGCTGATTGGATGTGGAGGCATTTCTTTTGATTATACTGCAACTTATACAGTGCTTATTACTAAGAAATGCTAAGAAAGAAACTTCGGGACACACAGTACACTACCTATGGTCACACGGCCCTGAAATTTCAGAAGATTGGAGTCCAACGTGCTTTGGCACACAAATTGCACTTTCAAAACCACTATCTTTAAAAACACATAATTCTTTATTGATTCTTTGGGAAATTCACACTATACATCCCAGTCCTGCTCACCCCCCCCCCAGTCTCTCCATATCTGTCCCTTGCCTTTGCAGAACCAACCTCACCCAAAATTAAAAACAAAACAAAAAACAAACAAAAATGCCACACCATTCCTCTGTCTTCCCTACCTCTCCAACACTTCTTCATGTGTCCTAGTGGCATTGGAAGCTTCAGTGTGTCATACAGTATACCCTTTTGTCCAACCAACCTCACCAGAAAAATGTTCATTGCAATGAGTCATTGGCCTGCAAAACCACTATTTTAACTTGAGAAAAAGTAAGTTCCCATGTGAATCTTCATTAACAGTCACATTTTCAGCTGCTATTTCTACCTGTTAGTTTAATAGGTAGATTTACTGCTGAGAATAAATCTAGTAAGGTCTCCTCAGTTATGGGATTTTAGTTTCCTATGGACTTTATCCCTTCTTTACAAGCACAGGTTTCTTAGAAATCAACCCCATGGACTGATGTTTCATGATTTAACTAGTAATTGGTACAGCTATCTAATTCTGTTATTTTATGAATGTTCAACTCAATATTTTGAATGTATTCTTGACCTATTTTTCTTCAAAAAGAAAAGTGTTCTAGGCACTTTTGCTTAAATTGCCTTATTGAAGTAAATCTCAAATGCCATATAACTCACTACTTTAATCTGGCCACACCTTCACTTTTAGTTTGTTCAGAGTTGAGCATCCACCACTCAGTCAATTTTAAAACACTTTCCTTACTTCCGAAGATATCCTGTTCTCCCTCTCTAACCTGTACAAAGTGTCCACCTTTCCAGTCCTTGGCAGCTAGGAATTTTGTCTTTGTCTCATAGTTTGCTTATTTTGAATAGATGTGGTAAGTGTGCGTGTGTGTAGTTTTTTCCATTTGCCATAATGTTTACAAGTTTTGTGCAAGGTGTAGAATATTTTGGTCTTTCATTTATTTTTACTAAGAACGTTATTTATCTCTTCATGTGTGTGTGTGTGTGTGTGTGTGTGTGTGTGTGTGTGTGTGTGTGTGTGGTGTATCATATTTTATTTAACAATTCCTTAGTTTGCAGATGTTTGGTTTGCTGTAACTCTTTTAAATGATGCTTCTATCCATATGTATATTTGAGGTATAATTTAACTTCCTTTCTTGTGGCTGCATATCTAGGAATAAAATGGCTGAATCATATAGTAAATCCAGGTTTAATTATTCAAAGGACCACTTGACTATTTTGGCAAGTGGCGCATTGTTTTTATATCCTTCTGACAGTGCACAGTGTTTCAGATTTTTTTATATCCTGGCCCACACTTAATATAGTTTTTATTTTAGCATTGTAATGAATGTGAAGTGTCAAGTCATTACGGTTTTGATTTGAATTTTTTTCCTTAAAGCAATAAAGGAACTTGTTAAAGAAATTTAAAATACCTACAAAAAACATGTAACAATGGTTACTTTTCAGAATTTTTCTGTCTGTTCCTTAGCTAACTGGGTAGAATCTGTTATGTGGCCAACACATCTGACAACTAAGTAGTTACAAACTGTTGTACAGTTAAGACTGTACTTTGGGAGGCAGCTGTGCTCATCACCATACTAGCAACCTACTCCTCACACTGGGTCACCCCTGCCCCAGCCCTTACACATGGGGAGGTGCTTGGTCTTACTACAACTTGATATGCTGTGTTTTGTCGATACCCATAGAAGACCTGCCCTTTCCTAAACAGAAATGAAGGAGGAATGGGGGTTGAAACAAAGGGGACATGGAGGAAGTGCTGGGAAGAGAGGAGGGAGGGGACTCTGTGTCTGAGATATAAAATAAATAAATACATGTATTTAAGGAAAACACAAGACTGTATTTGAATTGTCTTTGGAAATATCATTAACTTGAGCCATGGCCTTGGATGATTACAGGAAATCTGTCTAGTAAGAAAGTTATTTCATAAAAGAAACATGAATATATTTAGAATCACATCTATTGTTTTGAACAAATTTTCCTACACATAAAGTTAAGCCAGACTTCTCAATAGCTTTGATTTTGAACTCACCTTCTAGGAGTAAAAATAAAATAAGAAAAATGTGATTTCTCTGAGTTAATATAATTTTAAAACCATGAGCAATTGTGACCTGCAGAAATGGACAGTGAACATTCCTGCCTCTCTGAATGGCATAGGTACATTCTTCAACAGGAATTTCACTGCAGGATTAGTACTTCCAAACATTCATTTTCACAGAATCAAAAAGGGAATTTCAGGATGTACTGGGGAGAAAACTCTTCTATCTATATCCAGGGTGCTATTAGCCGAATTCATAGTTAGACTTACATAGGAAACTGTATGCTTAAACAGAGGCTTGCTGTACTAAATTTCATATTTTTAAAATTCCTTGACAACCCATTTTGTGCTTAAAACAAAAACAAGAAGAAGCACATGAACTATGTACCCTGTTACAATGAATACTCTTCCCTAGTTGTTACCATGGTTTCCATACATGTCTCTATGATTTTTTCTCCTTTACTGTTTTATATGCACACACTGACAAACACACACCCTCTTAAGTTTAGAACTGATCAAGATCCAAAGTCAGTCTATTAACTGCAAAATTTAAATGGGGCAGTTTATAATCTTACAAATATCAGCTAGTCCTGTGGTGAATGCTTTTCAGTTTGCAGCTTTGATGTCCTTCATGCATTAGAGAAAAAGAAAGCAGGGAGAAAAGGAAATGTGTTCATATTGGAATATCCTGATTTTTCCACCATCTGCAATTGAGAATATCTAAATAAGTCTAAAACTTTTGACAATGTTTATTAGAAGAAGAAGAAAAAAAAACATTAACAACAAAACAAACACAAACCATAAACAAAATAGCATGGATCCCAAACTGAGCAAACAACAATAACAAAAAAGAACCCCCTTTCTGTGTTTGGAAAACAAAGAAGATATGCCATGCTTTCCACATCCTTTTATCCAATTTTAAAAAGCAAAGGGGTCATCAAGTAAGAGACTTGACAGATGCTGCGTGTGAATTATTCTGAAATCCTACACAAACCCCAACACACAGGCCCGGAGCCAGGCTGTGGGCGCCTTGCCACATGCTGTGTGGATCCAGGACTTGCTCCAGCTGCAATTGTCAGCATTTTTCAGGTCTGTCCTGAACCATCACCGAGCGAAGTCTCTGAGAAGGCTTGCCATCTGCCTTCAGCGTAGGTCCTTGTGTAGTCCCAGAGTTAGCTCCAGCTAACTTACAAGCCGCGGAACAGAGCATCCCTGTGAAAGCACACCTCTCCAGTGCTGGCATTGCTTTAGTTATTGATGTCACTGGTTCTGTAGATTACAGTCCCTGGGAGCCATTGATTTGAGAAATGGAAGGTGTTGGTGGCACAGACTCTCTATGTTCACACGGTAACACTGGTGTCAGACTTGCTTTCTCTGCCTTTTTCTGTGCCTCAAAGACCAGGGATATTGTACAGGTTGGTTTTATTCTCAGAAATAGTCCCTAATAGGATTCATCTAGCTGATTGATGACTTTAATTTCTGAATCTGATATATAGTTTATAATCTTGGAATGGAAGGTGCTTCATGTAGTTTCAAAAGCTTCAACAGAAGAACAGAAACAAACGTCTGGACCTTTAATAAGCAACTTGCTGATTCTTGTCTTAAATGAGGAAAATAGCATCTTCTTTTGATTGAAAATAGATTTCTTCATACAATATATTTCGATTATGGTTCCCCCACCCCCAACTCCTCCCAGACCTTCCAGCTTCCCATTCACCAAAATCCACATCCTTTCTTGCCCTCTCTCTAAAATGAAAAAGTAAAATACTCTCTTAACCATTATTTTATCCCACAGATAGTTGTCACGTCTTCTAGTAGAGCTGACATTAAAATGTCATGAGTGTTTGAACCACGAAACTGTTCAATGTGATATTTACACATGGCCTATTATACTAATAGCAAAGCAAAACCAACTCCTGTTTGGGGTAGAGATAGAAGCCCAATGGCACTTAATTCTTGTTCATCAGAGTACTAGTATTGTTTTCACTACATCGCTCTTACCTCAGCCTAACTGCTACATATTTATAGATGACAGAATACTGGCACCATACAGCTTGCAACACAGTAAATGGAGTTATAGATAATGCCTATCTGAGGACAAATGGCCCTTCTGCAGCCATCAGAAATAGTTTCAAGCTTGTGTTGTTCAAGGGGAGAAGCAAAATAGCCTTAGCTTACTTTCCCTTTCATTCTTTGACTTGACAGCCGGTGTGAGCATTCTCCCTTTCCCCAACTGTCTGTCAGTAGTGTGCCAATGTGCATTGCTATACTGGACCTCACACATTTTCATTTATTACCTCTGCAGGCTTTTCCTCCAAGGTTGGCCCACTCTGAAGACTGATTTACATCTCCAAAGTGTTACATGTCCTTCCATTCAGGAGATTCAGTCAAAATTTTGGGCCAGTGTCCATATTTTTTGTTTTTTTTTTTACCTCGAGCTCATTCTCTGTTTTAAAAATCCTGACAATCAAAGCAGACGGCACCTGTCCTGCTTGTAGCTCAAATAAGCACATGTACGATGCAACTTCTGTTACTGTGGCAAATGGTCAATCCCAGGTCAATTTACTGCCCCAGAATACCGGCTGCTTTAGTAGCATGAGTTGGTCAGTAGATGGCACTGTTTATTACATTTAAAAAAAAAGAATCGTTGGAAACCTGTGACATCACCTGATCAGTGTAAGTGTGGGAGGGGAGGAGGTCCAGTTCTCACAGAAGTCTCATAGATTTCTTAGAGGTTAAAGTGACCTTGAAAGGGGCTCCAGTACATGCCACTGGCTTTTCAAAGGGAAAATTCTATTTTAGCTATTTTCAGAGAGGTGGATATTTTTAACATACTTCATTTACCCCTGGAACCACTCAGGAAATCTTGTATCCAAATCTTTTCTCTGTGTCCTTGTATTCAGTCCTGAATTGAATATAGAACAGCTCTGTACAGTCCCTTCCTGAAAACTGTCCAGAGCTTAAGGGAAGGAGAGCTATTATCTTACATATGTCTTTTTTCTGTCCTTGGTCCCTTTAGTTTGAGAAATATATCAAATATGTGCCCCTCTTGAATTCTAATATGCCGTTCAGTCAGGACCACTGTAAAACCTAAAATCTGGACATACATTTTGTTGTTAGATAATAAAGACATGTGAATGCTTATAAGATAGAGAAGATACCCAAAGTATTTTTTATAGGTCCCAAAGATATCCAATCTTTTAGAGAAATTGACTGATCAAAATGAACAACAACAACAAAAATAACTACAGAGTATAAAATGTTGATTCCAAGTATTTACTGTCTCTTTTAATCCTATTCTTATTTTTCTATAAGAATTTTTTAGTATTTGTTTATTAATTATGTGGGTACTGGGAATTGAACATGGATTTTCTGAACATCGACATGTGTCCTTAACTTTTGAGCCATATCTCCAATGTGCGTGCATGCGTGCGTGCGTGCGTGCGTGTGTGTGTGTGTGTGTGTGTGTGTGTGTGTGTGTGTGTGTGTACATGACTTGCATGCAGGTGCTAATGGGAATCAAAAAAAGGCATTGGATCCCCTGAATCTGTAGTTAGAGGTGGCTGTAAGCTGCCTGATATGAGGTCTGGGAATTGAACCTGGATCCTTGTCAACAGTAACAAGTACTTATGCATAATCACTCAGCCACCTCTTCAGCCCCAACTACTGGTTATTAACTATAGAATAGCAAGTACTTTATAATTTTTCCTAATCAGCAAAAAGTAGTCACAAAAGACTGTATGTAAGAATATTAACATGTGATTGAATACACTTACTATTTGAAGAGATCACTTGCTATTCTGTACTATCTGTTGCCCTTTGTGGGGGGGGGGGGGGGGCAGAGATGACAGTGACTACAGTAAAACCCATTCAAATCAGGGAAATGGAATTTAAAGCCACATGTGATGTGTAGGTGGAGAACTAGGTAGTAAGGTCCAGGACGGGGACGACTGGGAATTGCTGAAGCTCATACAAAGCTGGTGCATGATCACAACAGTGCGGCTGGCTACTCCAGAAAGCAGGTCCATGTGTTTTGAAAACTAACATACACTTAGCGTGTGGGGCTAGCATTAACACTGCTATGCGATGTGATGCCTCAGATAATCTGGAACAGTGTCTTGCTGTGCGGGGAAGAGAAACAATTTCTAAAGGTCACATACTGTATGATTCCACTTAACGTTCTTGAGTTGACAAAATTACAGAGAGGGAGAATGAACTAGTGGTTATAAGAGGTTACAGATGGCGGTGGGGGTGGGCATTGTCCTGTGGCTGTGATACAAAAGGAGAGAGAAGAGGGAGAGAATTAGAGGACATTATACTAAGAAAAATAACTCAGGCACAGAAAAACAAATACTGGGCTGGGGATGTAGCTCGGTGGTAGAACAGTTGCCTTGTGTGCTTGAGGCACAGGATTCAGTTGACAGTGAGAGAGAGAGAGAGAGAGAGAGAGAGAGAGAACAAAAACAAGAAGACAAATACTGCCTGCTAACACCTTCATGTATTAACTGAAGTTATCATCTAAAAGTAGAGAATAGAATGATAATTATGACAGCCTGGGAATGGTGGGGTAGCTGGCTGGAAACAAAGTAATGAATGGTTATAGAGGTATGGTGGGGTAGAAGGGAAAACATCTCACATTCTATGTTATATATGTTGTATATCATACCCATTAGTATACACTCCATATTGTGAAGTACTGATAATGAAAAAGAAATAGTAGATCTGAGTTAATGCACAGGCTATGTACCCTGATTTAATCATGATACTTCCCATACATATCTCTGAATTCCCTAAGTATGAGCAATCCTTATACACCTATTAACTATATATATAATTTGCATATAAAGGTATATACCTAAAAAAAGGTGAAACGAAATCTCAGTCTAGTATCTTGAGTAACATGATCATTCTATGAATCTACCCAGGTGATAACATCACACAACACACACACACACACACACACACACACACACATATATATATATATATATATATATATATATATATATATATTCTACCAATGCTAATTTCACTATTCCTGACTTTGCTTCTGGACTATGCTTGTGTGAGATGTGACTGGGGAAGTGGGTGGATAATACATCATTCTTTTCTATATCACTTGCATACCTTCTTGTAAATCTATAATTTCTAAAAATGGCTAAACATTTGAGTTATTTATTGCTATCTTGGTTTAAATTCTGAAAGAGACAGTTTAGAATTTAAATTTCTCTTTGATGCAGTCTATTATTTCATATACCACGACTGTTTTCCTCTGATGGGCTTATTCTAATGTTAAATAGATCAGGCTCTCACAATAATCTTTTCTGCTTTTAACATAGTGCTATCTAGAAGAAATGTTTGCAATATTTCTACTTGATAGCAATAATTAGAATATTCTGAAGTTGACTGAGAAAGGGATTTGCTTATGAAGAAGCATGACAGTAGTTCTCAAGCCTCTTAATGCTGTGACCCTTTAATACAGTTCTTCATGTTTTGTGACACCCCAACCATAAAATTATTTCTATTACTCCTTCACAACTGTAATTTTGCTACTGTTATGAATCGTAATGTAAATATCTGCGTTCTTAGCTCTTAGTTGACACCTGTCAAAGAGTCATTAGATCTCCAAAGGGTTCACAGCCCACACGTTTAGAACCACTGGTGTAAGCTAGGCATTTAAAATATCTATTTAACAGCTGAATGAATGAGGGTTATCTTTTGGGGGATGTAAATCATTGCCTTGTGCTCTTGTAACTGAGAAACAATCAAAGTAGAATGTCTGTCCACATCCCTCATGATGTACTTAAATAAGAACAGGAAGTAAAACCGTGAGGACTACATCTGCAGTTATGGGACATCAAATGATGCGCTCTCCTGGCAAATGCTTCAGATTCTCATTTGGTGCACAGATGTATCTCGAGCCAACCTGACCTGAGACCCAGGATCTCCAAATCCAAATTACTGTGATTCTGAGAAGAATACAAAATGTGTGCATTTTAATTCGCCACTAAAGGGTTCTTAAAAGCATTATTCTGGAAAAAATGTTGGTAGAATCTTAAAAACTAGGTGATTTTTCAGTCACTCATAGATATATCACATAGATCACCAATATTAGTTATTTAGCAAAAGTGTGATTAATCTCTGATGTTTTGCCTTACCCATCTCACTTGCCAAAATCATTCTTCTAAGCACTTGCAAAACCTTAAAAAAGAAAAAAATCCCCAGGAAAAATTTATTCAAACTCGTGACTTGTTACATATTTTTCTCCATTAATATATTTTGAAATTCTTAAAATGTTTTATATTTTTTAACTTATGTCTATGAGTGTTTTCCTGAACATACGTCTGTGTAACACATGCATGTCTGATATTTGCAGAGGTTAGGAGAGGGCCTTGGATTTCCTTTATTAGAGTTACAAATGGTTGTAGCCACCATGTGAACACTAGGAATAGAGCTCAGGTCCTCTGCCAGTGCTCTTAACTGTTGCTCATTCTGTCCATCCCCTTGAAACATATCTTTATATTTCTCTATACATATGTGTTAAGTGGCTTTAAGTTGATATTTATAAATTACCCCTCTTAAGAATTTTGTCCACTCGGCATGACGGCACATGTCTTTAATTCCAGTACTTGAGAGGCAGAGTGCTTCTATTAGTGCAAAACTGTTCTTGCCTGTGTAATGAGTTCCAGTTCAATGATGCTACACTGTAAGACTCTATCTTAAAGAAGTCATCAAAATGTAATGCTCATTTCTGTGTCTGAAGTGTATTTGTTATTGTTGTAATTCTATTACTATTTCCTTCATTTATTACCTTTGGGTATATTCAGTATTGTACAACATTGACGAAATTAACAGAATTATTTTTTTTTTTTACAATTAGTGAATATTTCTTTTTCTAGTTTCAGGTCTAGTATGTATTTTACATGGGGCTAAAGGTACTGTATTGCCCTATGCCCATGCCACTGTTTTGATTTCCATTGTAGTCTATACTCCTTAATGTGCTCCTTGAATAGTGAGTTCAAGAGCACTGTCTGTGAGTCTGGGTGTGCAGTGGGCTCTGTGGTGGGTGGTTGAGAAGAATGTGGTTATAACTACCCTGTATTCAAAGCATCATTTAAGTCACTTGAGTATAAGGAAAGAGGAGTAATATGGTATGATATTACAACACTCTACTGAAGACCAAGATGAACTAAAAGACTGTGCCTAGGCCTTCCTAAGTGAAGTTAGTTTTCCTCTCTGTAATTGCCAAATACCAGCTCTAAACAGCAAGAACCTGCGATCAGCACCCAGCGACTTTTGTAAACTAGAAAGTTATTGTACTGACATTAACATAAAATAGAAGAGGTGTCTTTTCCAATAGTAACCCAAGTTTCCTTTAAAAATACCATCCTTTTCTCGGGAATAGCCAAATAAATACTTTATCAACACTCATGTGTGAAAATGCATACACACACACACACACGTATGCACACACACATACACACACAGCTCAACAATCTATTGAATACATAGTTTAAACTTGTCCAATGACCATGCTTTAATCCACATATACATATGTGGATATACATGACAGTTAGCTTATATCTTCATAAAACCAACTTTAGCTAGCATCAGAGATGCATAGCATTAGATTGGAATGCTAGCTTGAAGTCTTGTTCCTTTGGTGTTTTCCAGAATGTCCTCAAACGTCAAGAGTGAATCATATTCAAATACTGCTATTTAGCAAAGGGCCCTGGGCTTCACAAAAGATACAGAATGAGTCCAGACATTTTGACTCATGAGTGTGTAAGTGCCATAAAACGTACCAGTTGGTTCTTAAGTCAGTCACTTTAAAGGACAAATCAGTTTTCTTGAGGTCTACTCTTAGGTGAAGGCTGGAGCTCACAAAGACTCCCAACAGCCAGGAACTTAAAAATCAGTGAAACTCTGCTTCAGCTTGCTGGTGAGAACATCAAGACAGTCCCCTATTCTTCCACAGCTGAACTTCATTCTTCCCACAGGTTCTCCAGGGCGCCACATCCTCTTTACTTTAACCTTCACTTACTCATCTCTATCTGCTTGAGAGTTGAAGCTTGATTTGTATGTATGTATGTATGTATGTATGTATGTATGTATGTATGTATGTATGTACCCACGCACATACAGCTCTAGTATTCAGCATGGCTTCTGGTGAAGTAAGCCAGACCATATTCTACACCGAAGCAACAGTCAGAACCCTTCCCCCATCCTAGCAGGAGAGCCCCTCCCCCCCCCCCCCCCCCCCCCGCACCATCCACAGGCCTCTCTTGCATTCCTTGTGGCTTGCTCTAGTCTTCTGAGCTTAGTAAATGAGCTACATTAGTAAACTGACAATGTCTCACTATCTCCAGGACACCAAGCATTTTGAAATTTCAGTTAGCCAGTAAAACATAAATATGCTGTTATTTTAAAGACTGACAGTAAAAAGATGAGCACTTTTAAGACTGGACTGTAGAGGAACTGGTACAGTGCTGATAAAATTCTTTATAGCTGAAAATACAGAAACATATGCACATACTTGCAGACACAAACAGATACACACATGTACGCTCACACATACCCTTTAATGGTGTACTCGTAAGGTATATGATTCATTGTTGGTTACATCAAAAACTTAAGAACGTGTTTTGAAATTAAGGCACTGAAGCTTAGAAACTGACCTTAGAAATAGAAAGTAAATGTGACTTAGAAGATTTATTTCCCGTAAATACATGTTCATAAGAAACCAAGGCATAAGGAAAGATAAATCATGACACGGGAGCATACACTATTTTGAAAATATTTCTTCTGTACTTTTACAACAGTAAAAGTCTAAAATGATGGGGATCATTTCTTAGTTATTCCTTAGGTGGAAAAAGAAAGAAAATATGTTATCATTCCTCAACAGTAGGGATCATCCCAGGGGTGCTGACAGCAGGAAGTAGCAGTCTCTGTAGTGATACAGTGTAAGAGCCCTCTGTCATGTCTTTCTGTCTCTCTCTACCTAGGTCTCTCCTCGTCTGTTTCTCTGTGCCTCTGTCTCATCTCTTGTGCATGGGTGGGCATCTGTGTGTGTGTGTGTGTGTGTGTGTGTGTGTGTGTGTGTGTGTGTGTGTGTGCACCCCTGACTTTTTTTTTTTTATTGTTTCAGTTACCAATCACTTTGATGGCTTTTGAAGTTATTGTACTTTGCTTGTGCAAAGCAAAAGGTTTTCAAATAGACAGTCATCAATAACTATAGAACCGTGCTCCCTTCTTTTTGGTCTAATGGTTCTTCCTCCAAGAAAATAACTGAAAGGAAAAGGTTTTATTATCGCCATGGAAAAAAATTGTTGTGCCAATGTCATTTGTTTTCCAGATTTCCATAAACTGCTGAAGACTTGTGACCAAACATCTTGAATAATATCTCATTTGTAATTACAAAAGTTTAAAGAAGGCTAAATGAGATGCAGTAGAAGGCATTAATTATTTAATCTTTATTAAATCCCTGAGCTAAAAAATTCAAGGTTCTTGAGAACCTTAATGGAAGGAAGATAATTTATGAGACTAGAAACTAAAAGGATTTCTCTAGAAGTTATTCTGTTTTCCTTTGCTTTGCTATGTTTACAATATACAAGTTTATATATATGTCATATATGTATATATATATCTTATATAATCATTTGCATACATATGATTTCCAGGAGCATGGAATCTTTTAAATCCATCTTAGACCCTTTTATTAAAAATATATTCTTTTCTGCTGCTATGCACAGATTTCTGGGTGTAAAACTGCAATGGGATTGCTGTTCCCCAAAGTCCACATAGACTTTAGTATAAGAAAGTATGTACATTCCAGTATTGTACCCCAAAGGCCGTCTTAAGCAGGATACACTGAGCAAATCATATAGAAATATCTTAGGACAAAGCTGAAATGTCCTTTGCTCAACCATATGAATCACATTGAGAAAAGATGCCAAGGAACTTGGAAATGTAAGCAAATGCCCGCTCTATAATGCTGCTGTTCCTTGGAAGGTCGTCGTACCTCACTATAAAAAGCAAAGGCTCTAGCACTGAATTTCCACTTATGCCCATGCAATACAGAAAGTGGAGGAAAATGGAAAGGCGATATAATAGTCATGTTCATGCAGTTTTCCACATAGCAAACCATCTTATGTCTTCCTTATAATTTAGAGCATGTGCACTCATTATTCATCTTTGGCTTTACATTTTATTAGTTAATAATAGTGCAGTAAATTTACTTAGAACAAGAAATTCATCTAATGACTCACATCTAAGGGATGCTTACAAAATAAAAGCGATTACTTTGTGCCCTCTGAGTGTTTCTAAGTGTTACTTAGACTTGTCACAACCAATGTTGAAAGCTTTGAAATAAAGCAGAAGGCAGAAGTTCTGTGGTTTGCGACTCTTTCCAAAAAATGTAAAAGTTTATAGTCATTGGATGCAAAGAACTAACTGTAGATCATTGCAAGCTTTTCTTGTAACCAAAATTTAAAGTGAGCCTAGAATTGTGAGCAATCCATGTTGCTCTTTAACAATACAAGGAAAATGAGAGATTTAAAGGCTTGAGTTACATACAGTTTCTAATGGAGCAATGGAGCACCTATCTTAGTGTTTCAAAATTTCTTGACTTTTAAATGTAAGGGCAGAGGTTGACAAGATGGTTGAGCATGTAAAATTTGATTCTCCAGGACCTACATGGTAAATGGTGAGAAAAGCTACTTCCTCAAGTTCTCCTCTGACCTCCCCACACATACATAGCTGCCTAAATAAATAGATGGATAAATAAATAAATGTAATTAATGTTTAAAGAAATGCAGAAATGCTATAATTTTAGGTATAAATGGCTATCAGAGTTCATTAACCTTTTTATGTCTCTGTATTTTAAATGTTTAACATCTGAGATGGGAATACACCTAAATTAGAGTGGGATTTAAGTGCTTTGTTATAATTTAGTTGGTTTTGAATATTTTATGCCTTCAAATTCATGGTGTTTAAAATTCTGATGAAATATTGTAGTTGTTCAGATAAAAGCTGACCTGTCTTACACATCTGCTCATATTTATGTTTTGAGTAACTTTCGGTTTCCCTGTATCTGACCCCAGTTCCCAAATGTATTATCTTAGCTGTATGCTGTGATTTTTCTGCCCATAAAATAAAGGATGAATTTATTGTTTCCCAAGTCTCTCAGTCTCAATTATTCTCTTTATCCCTCTTCACTGAATGATAAATCTATCATTTCTGAAGAAGAAATCTATCTTCCATAAATCCAATGGGTCTCTCAGGTTCATCTTAAAGAATAGCTCCCTTGCCTGGTCCAGAATCCTTGCATGATGAAAACCTTTTTGAAGGAGACAAAAGGTTTTCTCAATATCTTTTAGTGAAAGAAAAAATATTTCAAAATCTGGTGTTTTCTTGTGCTTTTTGGGCTATTGAAGTCAAGAAGTGCATTCTACCACATTGTGGGAATGGAGGCAAGGATGAGGGTGAATGCCATTCTACCCCAGAGCCTTGGGCAACACAGAGCTCCTCATTAGGACTGTTGACAACATAGTTTGCTCATCAGAAATTTTTTCCTTCCCCTTTGTACATCACTCTTCACACCTGGCCCATCAATTAAAAATCCCATTAATTCAAAGTCATAAACATCCCAACCCTTCTTCGTCTTCCTATTGCACTGACTATTCTCTGATTCAAGCTTTAAATATTGTCACAACCTTCAGAGTGGTCTTCATACATAGTATCTTCTTGCTCGTTGTAATTAAGTAGTTGTACCTAGAAGCTTCATTAAATCTTAAATACACATATAGTGTCTTCAGGCATGAAACTCCATTGTCACTTAAATATAGTGTGGTGAGAAGAATTCTTAAAAAAAAAACTCTCTGTTCTTTTGATTTTTGTTTAGTTGATGGTTACTATCTACATGAAAAAGTCTAGTTTATTCTTTATTATAGTTCTAACATTTTCCATATTGTGATACTAGAAACTAGTGATATTGAGTAGACATGGATAACTAACAGGTTGAAATACTTTACAGGATCCCTATTGATCTTGACTCATAAAAATTATATACATATATATATATATATATACATATATATACATACATATATCACGGTTAAAAGAATTAAAATAAAACATAGTGTGTTATGGAGCAGACAAAATAATTTAATTTGTCTGAACATCAAAAATGCTAATGCAACTTTTATAGGATTTATGTTTGATGTGACTTGTCATTCACTGGAAGAATTTTAATGAATATGTCTCTAAAATCATAAAAAAATTCAGACAAGAAAGTATCATCTCAGTTCTTGGTTTTAGCATATAGCTAAGCTATATTAAACACTCTGTAGTAATGAAAATTCATTTCAAATTATTAATCTGAATTGGAAAAACTTGAAGCATGTAAATGGCCTATAATTAGTGGAACCTTTTAGTATATTTGTATATACTATGTTTTCATTGATCAAAACCATCACAAAATATATGATGGTAAGGGTACACAGGTTTAAAATTCAATTAGATTTTCTTTTATGTGTGAATTCAGAGCAATAACAAATTATTCCTCAAATGATGGAATGATGTTGTTCTAACACCACTCACAATCAGTGGTTTCCAGACAAATGAAACCAACAATGTGAGTATGTGGGTGAGGGCATGTTAAAAGAACTGGCAGAAATGATTGTAGAGTCTTTTCGAGTCAAATTAAGAAGAGAAAGTGATTGTGTATAGGCCAGAGACAAGCCAGAGCTAAAGCTGAGTCCAAAGATCGAGGCAATGTGCTACAGAGCCAGGAGAGTCAGAGTTGTTGATGAAGCTCAAGGCAAGTCTACTGAGAACTCCTTGTAGTTTGGGAGAAGTCGGTTTCTTAGTATGTTCAATCCAGTCATCTTTCAGCTGTGTAGCTAATGCCAGCTACCCTGTGGAAGGCAATCTATTTGTACGTAAAGTCTACTTATTTAGATGTTAATCACATCCAAAATCACCATCACAGACATAAGCAGAATAACACTGTCTTAGAATTTGGGTGCTGGAATCCAGATTAGTTGACACATGAGAATAGTCATTGCATATTGGTGCATCTTAGGATTCAAATTATGATTTGGCAAAGATGGCACTGACACATGGTTTTCTTTCTTTCTTTCTTTCTTTTCTTTTGAAAATACATTTAGTTCTAGATCTGTACATTTTTACTGAATATTGTTGTAATATTTATATGGTCATGGCACAATCTCATTATGTTTGTTCAGGTCTCAAAATTGCAGTCGAGGAACACTTTTAGAGCTAGTAACTTGGTTTTTTCAAACGTCTGCTACTGAAAAAAGAAGTAGGCCTATACTATTTACTATCCAATTTCATCCTATTCCGTACCAGCTGCAGTTCAAATTCGATAAGCTCCCAACTCTGTGGAAAATCCTCAACACCAAAAGACTTTCTCCCCTGTGACCATTTTTAAAAAATAAACTCTCAATGTGACATGACATGGTCATCTTCAAACATGTTGTTGGACCATGGTCTTAATTAGGGTTTCTATTACAGTGAAGAGACACTATTACCACAGCAACTCCTATAAAGAAAAGCATTTAATTGGGGCTGCCTTACAGTTAAAAGGTTTAGTCTATTCTATCACAGCAGAAAGCAGGGTAGAAAACAGAGTTCAGATAGACAAGATGCTGCTGGGTCAGCAGGCAGCAGAATGATACCAGGCCTGGCTTGAGCATTTGAAATCCTTAAAGACCACCCCCAGTGACACACTTCCTCCAGCAAGGCCACACCTCCTATTAGAGCCACTCCCTATGAACATTTGTAGGCCATTTTCATTCAAACCACCACAGGCCACATTCATAAATATCCTGGGTTGCATGAGGCCTATGGGTCCCAGGTTGGACAGGCATAGTAGGTGTAGGTGTTTGTCTGTGCAATAACAAGCTTTTTTTTTTTTTTTTAATAAGACCTGATGAATTTTGCTTGAACATGTTCGTAGGCATTTCTAGCAACTCACACTAGGTCTTTAGTTATTAATGATCTTTGTAGTTGATATTAAAAAGCTTACAAAGCAAAACTAAAGTTTCAAGGCTGCCAGAATGAGTTTGTACAATATTTAAACTAGAATTAGACAGAAATTGGTTTGTTTGTTTTTGTAATCCTATTTTTTTGCTACAGAAAACAACTAATTTTCACTTTTTTTTTTTTTTTTTTTTTTTTTTTTTTTTTTGTTCTTTGGTTAATTTTCTTTTCTGGTGTTTTCCCTAGTTTCCTTCCAGGTTACTATGAAAGAATCACACTAGTTATTGAGTAGGAATTTCTTCTGAAATAAAACTGATTAAGAATAGGATGTCTTAAAGGTGGTGAAGCACTCTGTTCTGTAATGAAGTGTTCATGACCATGCTGGGTGGGCTGTCTCTGAGTTACTTCTGTTCCTGAAAGTAACCCCTCAGTCCTGCCTGTCATATTCCTGTAAATCATTCCAGCAGAACTCATTGGCTCACCAAGTTGGATTTGGGTGGTATCTTATTTTGGTCTGTTACCAGTTTCCTTTCTGGAGTATTCATGTGTCTTCAGGTATAGTGTCACAGAATAAAACCCCACGTACATTCATCCATCTCGCTCCCCTCAATCTCTTCACATACACATACATACACACCACATATACACACATATCCATTACACACACACACACACACACACAAACAAAATCCCCAACATAATCTCCATTTTGATTATTATGCAGGAGAAGAAAAACCTTAAAGGAAATGTTGATCTTGCCTATTTGTGTTTGGCAGAGTCAAGCAAAGATAACAATTGGATTGTTTTTATAAAGCTCAAGTGTTCTATGAGCTTAGTCACATATTTCACAAGTCATCCCCAGATGTTTCCTGAATTATCCAGATGTTACTCTCAAATTTATGTGAAATAATTGAATGATCCAAAGTGATTTGTGCTGTAGTCTTAATGTACCCCAGGACTGGAGTGAGGAACATGTTAAATATAGCCCATCTACACCGAGAAAAGGAATATATTTATACAGTGTCGTCAATTCTTGCAGTATGCTTACATAGTTTGATAAACTGAATTCTGTCCACAGAATCTAAAGATTAGTTCAAAAGATAATTTACAAAGAAAAATAGAGTTCTAGGTAAAAAAAACAACTGATGTATAATAGTGTGAGGAAGAGCTTTGTTGAGAAATTGATACAAGTTTAACGCAGGTTTAAGTCAGAATAGGGACATGATCAGAAGGGAGGCCAGGAAGAGGAAGAGGACAGGCAACATGACTCAAGTTTAATCTCGAAATGAGCACAATACAGACTTTACTGTACCTTCCCCCTCAAGTCCTCATAGAAGTTAGGGAAGGCCCCCAAGCCAGCATCGGAAAATAGATTTGAATTAATAACAGATGTGAAATGTGTATGAGGAAGCTTCCTTGCCGAAAACAACCAGGACCCAACTGTCTACTTTCTCAGAAATAGACACCAGTACAACCACTAAGCTAGTTAACTAGGCACCACAAAAGGGTCATGCGGAGCAAATACTAAAAGCTATGGAGCACAACACACACGTTCCTAGTGATGGTGTGAAGACAGCCATACCTCTCTCAGAAGCCAAGCAAGAAACCACCAACTACTAAGGAGGAGCACAGAAGAGCTGTGTAATTCACTTGAGCTCTACCATGTACCATACACACACAACTACATATCATTTTCGAGGAGACAAATCATAGTCATAAAATTTTACCATGCACTAGACCACAGTGAAAAACTCAGCAAATTCCAAAAGATTGTAGTATACAGGCTACACTTACTTATTCGTCAACAATTATAAGAAATTCTACCAGCAAACATAACTATTTCATTTATAAGAAAATTAATCGGGCAAGTGCACACATGCTGCAAATGATTGCTAAATTAACGCAAATGTCAGTAGAGCCAATAAACTATATGGAGCTGAATACCAAATGAAAATGGTATAAGGAAAAACTTTTGGGTTGAGAAGAAAAAGTATGCTTTTACAGGTATCTATCTAAAAACAATCTATGTTTTTAATGTATGGACCCACCAACAATATAAAATACAGTGGGTATAAAATGGAAGAAAGGGTTAATATAAGTAACAGCCTACAGCAGCCAACTAGAAAACAGTTAAAAAAATAACAAAAAAACAAACAAACAAAAGACTAAAACAAATAGGGGAAAGTCAACAGTACTTTGAATGGTGTGTAGACACCTAAAGTGTGATGAATATCAAAGAACACAAATATCATTAGGCATGAACGATGAAACACCAGCAATATAGAGGAGACGGAAGGCTTGTAGGGAAACCAAACTTCAAAGTAAATTGAGATTGGACTGCTAATTTCAAAAGCTAAATTTTAAGTGGTATGCTCTCTTGAAGTCTATAGTAGCTCACAAAGGGATTTTAAACTGCTGATATTGTTGTTGATGTTGTTGTTTTTAAGTAGAAAGAAGAAGTCCACCTAGTTCACCCCAGGTGAGTGCTCACGTCTGGAATAATGGTTTCTTGTCAGGACCTGTTAATAAAGCAATGCCCTATGCTCTGCAAGGTAGTGGGAAAGTAGCAGGGCTCCAAACCCTGACAGACAAGCAGGAGAAGCAGAAATTGATCATGCAGAGAAGAGGTGTTTGACACAGAGGAAAGTAAGTAACAATATTTTTCACAGTTATGGCTCATCACCTCCACCTCTAAGCTGAAAAAGACATCGGCATGTTCTCAGGGTTTTTTAATTGTGGTTAGAAGTGCTGAAGCCTGGCCTGAGTAGCAACTTAGCACAAAAGCAATGTGCTTTTTTGTTTGTTTGTTTTCCCATTGGGAGTTTAGCAATAAAAATAATGTTGGTAATAGTTCTTGTAATTTTAGAGGATATATATATATATATATTGTTTTTTTCTAAAAGTACCAATTTTCCTGGCCTAGTCCACACTTGCCACACTTGTAGCTAATTGTAATGTTCCGAGAGATTCATGTAGCCTTAAAAACATACAAATTATCATTGACAGTTGTAAGTTTAAAACTGGTAAAAGGTACCTGTTATTTTGTTTTCTGTGAATGCTTTCTATAAAGATGTAAATTTTATCTGTACTGGTCTCAGCTTTAAAAATAACGAATAAGCCCTTACTCTTCTCAGGGCTAAGAACTGCCCCAAATGCAGGTCAACAGATAGAAGGATGAATAGGTGGAGATCACTTAGCATCGGTGACCATGGCAGTGTTGTTCTACGCCCTGCTCTACTCTTACTCCTGACGTTTAGAGCTTTCCTCCTTTAAAAAGGGTGTTATAAATTATAATTCAAAATTAATTACTAAACATAAATATGCTGAAAACCATGTGAGAAACCGCAGAAGCGAGATAGCTTGCTAATCATGCCATAACCGTTTGAAGGCTAAGCGTGGGATAAGCTCTCAGATCCTCGGCTTGTGACATTACACTTCTCTTTGAACCTTCCCAGATCCTTCTGCCCTTATCCATCAGCACTCAACTTCCCATTTTCTACAAGAATACATGTGCACAGTCATTGATTATGATTCGTTCCAGTTACTTCATTTTAACTTAGCATTTCAATGATGCAATTTCTAAATACAGTCATATTCTGAGGTACGGATGGTTAGAACGTCAGCATACAGATTTGGGAGAACACCATTAGGCCTCTGCTAAGACTCTTGCAAACTTCAAAATCAAAGGGGGAGGGAATCAAAATATAAATCAGGAGTGTGGCTGATAAAACAATGCAAGGCAATAAAAATGATTTTAATATCATTCAAAGCACTGTGCTCACGAACTTATGTGGGTACTTAGCAAGCAGTTGAAAATAATTTATAGCTCTTAGTCAATAACAATTTGTTGTTTCCAAGTCTGTGGCATTTACTGAGTTGCTTATGGAAAAGGCTTTTATGAAGTTCCTAATGCTGTCCACCTCACTGCTTTCTACATTCTCACTCTCATTGTACTGGGATCCTTGTGCTTAGCACAATCCTTCATCACAATGCAGGAGACTCGTGGTCCTCTCTCCCTCAAGACCCGGGTTCCTCAAAAACATCGGCCCGGTGTCTAGGTAACAGGATACCCTGCACACTGCTTGACACCAAGAATGTGCTAAACCAATATTAAATACTCTTGGACAATACAAACATGATGAGGATTTGCCACCTTCAATGTGCAAATGAAATTTGTTTTCTTTGGAGGCAAATAAAAGAGCCGGATAGTGGGGATATTAGAAGCTCATGAGAAAAGCACGAAGAGCTCATTTCAAAGCTCGTTTAAGGCTCGTTTGAAAGGATCGGGGAAATTCCAGTGTGTAGCATACGTAAAATACTTTAAAGATATAGAGTGATGTGTGTACATTGAAACAAAGCTTGGCAGAGAGGAAAAGACACTGAGTACACAAAACCAGATGGAGTTATGAAAAATAAGGAAAAAACAGTGAAAACTGAGCCAGCCAGAATGCAGATTTTCAGAAACAATGGGCTTGTTCTGCTAATATTTAAAATGATGAAAGTCTCAACATTAAAAGGAGAAAAACAAAAATACTTGTGTCCATTGATAAATTGGAAGAAAGAAAGCTAATTAAAATGATATTAACATTACACTTTCTCCTAGAAATCACAACTGGATTGTCTTTGTAAATGTGGATAAACCTGAAAGGCCCCGAGGAATGTATATTTTTGTGAGGCTAGAAGGCCATGTAGGTATTTTTTTTTTTTTGGTCAGATACTAAAATTGATATCAGTGTGTTGCATTTTTTTTCTGCCTCATGAAACTATTATGGAATGCCTATATTTATCTGTGCAAGTCATCATTATTGGGCATGATTCTTCTCTCACTGTACAGTCACAGTTTGAAATAATACAAAGGTAGACCCTGTAGGAGAATGTTTAAAATTAAACCATGGCTGTCATTCAAAATGTTCTGCTCAGCTCTGCATTAGCTGTAAGATAGTAGGTAACTTATATACTTTCTTTACTCCACTATTTTCTTGAAATATAAAGATATTAGTTATTTTGCAATCTAATACAATGGGGACCAGAGTGAAAAATGCACATGAAACACTTGAGTGTTTAGATTTGCCTTATCATTTATTCAACAATATCCACGTTTGAGTTTCCTCAGACCACATGCTTGGGTCCTTCAGATCAAACCATTAAAGAGAGATGCCTGCCTTCTGCATGCAGTGCTCAAAGCAACTGCAGCAAATTTGCCATTCTTGAGAGTTGATTGAATGTGAGAAGACAAAGTTTCAAGTTAGCAAACACTCAATGGATCCTGATTAAGTATCCTCATGGATATGTACACGAGGAGACTGAAGCTGGAAGATACAATTTGCTTAATATTGGTATAGTCTGAAATTTGATGCAATACTTTCAAAGCCTTTTATATAACGCCATTGGAATGAGGCATTGGACCGTATTCTCCTGCAGTTCAGATCTTGTCGACATTTTAGAGCAAGGTCAGCAATCTCTGTGGATTTGCTCCAGGTAATAGATGCAGCCTGTTTTTGTCATTTTAATGTAGCCTAACCTACATTTGAGGCATCATCATGGCTGTCCTTAGTGTGCAATAGATATCTTATGGTTCAGGGGTCCGAAATGCAGCTCTGTGAACCTTCTGCAAGGTGATCTTTTTCAAATACCTGTCTCATGCTGTCTTTGAATCAGGTTATTGTCATCCATTGCTAGCATTTGGATTCTCAAGACAAGTATGTCATGAGAAAGCAGCATGTGAAGACAACCTGTTTTCTTACCATTCTCGTTTCCTCTCATCACTTCTTGTCTGCCGATGGTGAGGTAATACGAGTTAGCACTTTCAGCTCGCCTTATCTGAGAGTTCGTCGAGTCCACTTGTAGTACCTGAGTGATGAATTGCTCAGAGGTCCCGTAGTAAAGCAACCTTTGTATTGTGATCCTATCGCACAGCAGGGAAAGTCTGTGGAATACAGGGCATTGTGTGGGGATGCTCGTGCGTCCTTACTGCAGTGTGTCTCTACCAAGAAACAACGTGGTGTGGACTGAAGCTAGCCTAAGTCTGTGCATGTGATATTGACTTGGAACTGCGTTTTGGCTGTCATCGTGGATGACATGTCACCACTTTGTCACCTGACTTCTGTGTTTTGTCAGCTGTAGCTGAGTGTCTGAGATCCTTTCCATCCCTATGCATTGTGTATTTCATGAGGCTAGTCTCTGAGGCTCCCACACAGGCTAGCGTTGCTGGTGGAGTTTATTTATTTGTGTCCCCTGTATTTGTGAGGTGAATGTAAGCCCTTCCCAAAAAAATGAGGGGAATTCCAATTATCAATAGAGGAAGAATCTAATCTAGATGTTTGATTATAAAGTTGACATTACAAAATAAAATATGCTCATGACTCTTAAACTACTGCTTTTTATCGCATCCAGGATTGTAAGAGTTTTCTTCCTGTGGTGTTTCCCCCCCTCTTACTGGAAAAGAAAGGTTGTGACACCAGATTCTCAGTCTCTTGCACATTTATACTTCATAGAGTGACAGAGTGTGCGAGAGAACTTGGCAGGAACCAGAAGCAAGCAGCCCGCACTCCCAAGTGGTTCTCTTGCATTGCCCTGATGCTCAAATTCCCTTCAAATAACCTCACTCCATGTGTGCACATGTACTTCCATCAGCAGCCTTCATAATTCTCTTATGCCCGTGGTGACTGTCATGGCAGTAGGAGAAATAACATTCAGATCCATCCACATACAGAAAGGTTTTCATTTGCTTTAAGGTGGTAGCTTTCACATAGAAATAGCTTTCTATTCCGTATCAAATCTATTAGTGGTATCAGAAAGCACGCAGAGCAAAGGAATATGAAGAAAGAGGCCAACAAGATGACTACTCAGCAGGAAAAGGTCCTGGCTGAGGAGCTGAGGTTGATCCCTGGCTTCACAAGGTACCTAACTCCCTACTGGCCTTTTGTCCTCCGCAGACTCACTGTGGCACATACTAGTCCTCCCACTCACAAACAAAATGAAACAATGTAAATAAAAGAAATGAGAAGAGTCGTGAAGAAGAGAGGCTTCAAAGTTCTGAGTAAGAGCCAGCAAAACTGAAAATTAAAAACCAATCTTCTTCTGGGTTTCACTTTCTATGTATAAGAACATCCCAGCAAGCATGCGAGCCTTAACAATACCCTTCTGGGTTTCTTGCTTAGCTGTTTAAGGGCATGAAAGCCTGTCTCTAAGACCCCACTGGGAGAAGGAAAACATTCTCTGTGCTGGCAGGTGGCCCTTTTGTAAGCACCATCTAATTGAAAGCAGATGTTCCTAGGTGTGAGGAGGTTCCTGGTAAGTTAGTGGGGAGCTGAAACCAGGGAATGATTGAGTTACATAGGCAAATGGAGGATAAACATGCTTCATGGAGAGGCTTTGGGTGTCATGAACAAACTTTGTTTCCTATGCGTCCTCATCTCCAACCTGAAGGTCTTCCTTAACTGCTCTGAGTATACTTCATCACTGGCAGCCTCCTTCTTACCCATGCTGACCTAGGACTCTGACAAAAAGTAAAGGCTGCTAATAACATAGAACTGATCTCAGGCTTTAAAATCCTTTCTTCAGTTAATTAAAGAATGGAGAGTTACCAGAGCAAATAGCTTCTCCCAAATAAAAACCAAAAGATTTTTCCCCCATTCAAAGAGGAGAAAAAAAAATATTCTCTTGTCAACAAAGTTTATAAAATGGGAAGTTCAGTGCAGAAAGCAGAAAGAGTAATATGTAAATTATCCATTGGAAAAAGAATTCTGTTAGAAAAGTGCAACAAAGTAATCAGACAAAAATAGTAGGTTTTACTGATCCATCTTTTCCTAAGTTTCATGGATCTAGTAAGTAACGTTTCCAGTCTGAACAAAGTCTCAATGAAGCCCCTCGGTGGCTGCTGTCAATGTTCTGTGATGTGGCCTGGAAGGAACAGTGCATTTGCTTGGTGCAAAGTAGAATTTAATTGAATTTTTAAAGTACAAACGCCATAAAGACATTTCTTCCAATATCTCAAGTTTTAAAATATAATGGATGATTGCACCGAGTCAGGGGACAATTGTCTGTTAATAGAAAGAAAAAATTTCTTACTCCAAGTCCCAGACTGTTTCAAAAATGGAACTATACCTCATGAATACTAATGAAAAGAAAGGTCAGATTGAACTTCGTTTAAGTACTGGGGTGGTGGTCACAGTTTCACCTGGGGAAGATGGAGTGACAGCCTCTGGGGTGCCTTTGAGATGCCTGGGTCATGCACATAGAAACACGGGGGCCTGGAGGTGTGACTCCAGGGTTGAGCTTCACAGCTTAATCCTCCAGGAAGTTTTCCTTGTTGTGGTAGGGCGAAGCCACATGCAAACACTGGAAACTGTCCCACAGCCAGTATTTTAAGAACTTTGCCTCACAGTGTCTTGATGTATACCTTACATTTGAGTTGCTTACAATGTATAGCTTTAAGGTCTAAAAGTTAAAAGCAATGATATATATATATTTTTTAATTTAGAGAACATTGTCCTTAATTTCACTTCTGCCCTATAGTGTCTTCATTTGCTTAGACTCATCACTTCTCTGGTAATACAAACTAAGACTTTATTTTCATAAACAACACATGTCTGTGGAAATGACTTCTGCACTATCAAGCCAGGAGTTCAAATGAGTGCTCGATATTTTCAAATATGACTCTGTGCTCTGCTCTGGGTTCATCCAAGAGGTACAGGGTTGGCAAGGAAACTCATACCAAAGCTTGTTTCCTCATAGGCTGCAGTCAGTGAAGAAGACAGACAACCAAGGAGAAGCGGGTAAGGCACAGAGTACCTGAGATGGCTAAGAGTGCTTTGGAATAAAACAAACTGAGGCGTCAGAAGGGACGCTTTTGGTTTCCAATGTGATTGTCAAAGAAGGCTGAACATTTGAAAATTGACGTGAAGGGAATGAGGGTGGGGGACAAGTATATATCTGGTGTCAGAGTGTGGCAGACAGATAATAGTACGTTTCTGCTGGTGGCGCTAAAGAGCCTCAAGCGACAACGTTGTAGTTGATGAAACTGGCAAAGAGAGGAAGCAGACACTGAGGGTTGTTGGGAGGAAGCAGACACTGAGGGTTGTTGGGAGGAAGCAGACACTGAGGGTTGTTGGGAGGAAGCAGACACTGAGGGTTGTTGGGAGGAAGCAGACACTGAGGGTTGTTGGGAGGAAGCAGACACTGAGGGTTGTTGGGAGGAAGCAGACACTGAGGGTTGTTGGGAGGAAGCAGACACTGAGGGTTGTTGGGAGGAAGCAGACACTGAGGGTTGTTGGGAGGAAGCAGACACTGAGGGTTGTGGGGCTTTTTGAACTACCACAGGAGAGAGGCCAGGTTTCAAGTTGTGGAGTGGTGTGTTCCAAGTTCCTTTCTGAAGGGTCACTACGGTGGGTATGTAAAGAGGAAGGATGCCTTTGGGTATCAAAAGGGATGTAGAGAAGCCTGCAGTGATTCAAGCAAAGAAGAACTTACCGGGATGCTCCCTTCCAGTAGACCTGGAATCGGCCTGAGTCCCTCATTCTACTCCAACGGCATGCACACTGACAGGGAACTAACCCCAAGACAAGGCTTGACGTATACTGGGTACCATCAGATAACCGGGCAAATTTCAGGTTTGTTTTGATAACTTTGTCAGTATCATTTTATTTACTTATGATAGTGGATCAGCTGAGTCCTCCTGTCTGTATAGGAGTTCCCGGGCTCTGACCTTATTGGTGTGAAGAATGCCTGTGTGGCTAGTAAAATAAAATGGCCTACAAAAGTCTATTCCAGACAAATGAGATTTAGGACAGAGTCAGGGATGGCTCTCAAAGTCTTCATCCTGAGGAACTAATAGGTTAGTGAGGAAAAATGGTTTAAGTAAAGTCTGTGTCACATTCATGTAATATAAAAATGGAAATAAAGCGACTATAGATAAGATTTACTGTGAGATCCAATGAAAGCAGAAATGTCAGGAGAGGCTCTGAACTGCAAGTGCTTAGACATCCAGTGGTGTTTGCAAAAAAGCGGAAATTCTTTTGTTTTGAAACTTCTTTAGAGGAATTATGTCCTTTTCCTCACTAATACAAACAGAAAGCTTGAAGTACACATCAGGGTAGGATTTAATTCTACTACAGGTTATAGCTATAATCTCTCCCATTTTAACTCTAAGAAAACTTCTTTCTAAAGTGATAGTCCCCTGGACAACAATAACAGAGAACCCTCCAAGTTACAAGACAATGAAAAAAGAAGCCGAAGTCAAGGGAATACTGGCTGAGCTTTCTCTTTGCAACATCCTTTTTGAACAAATTGTGATTTCCTATTGTAGTGAATATTACACTAGCCCAAGAAAAGACCGTCTCATCTAAATGAATTAAACCTATAATTAATGCTATTGTGTCCTTGAATATTCATGTTATTTGGTATTTACATTTCATCTGGAAGCCTCTGGAGGAAATCTGCAGTGCCTTTCACTTGTTTGTAAATTGAGAAACTTCACAAACTATTTAATCTCTGTGTAGTAGGTGTTGAGTAAATGCTTACTAAATCAATGAGTGTATGCATTAATGAACAGGTGATGGGGTAAGAGTCTCAGAAATGACTTAGGGATCCACACATGTATACACTGTAGCATATAATATACTAAAATGTTTTATGATGAGAGAAGGGAGGGGAGGGAGGAAGAGAGAGAGGAGAGAATGAGAGATGCCAACTCTTTATGATTACCTTTATTTGTTAATAGGAATCACTTCAGGAGATACAGACTGAAGCTGATGGAAAAGAGCCTCTTCACCGGCTATTCTAGAACTAGGAAAAGGGAACACAGAAAAGAATGAAGGGTGAGGATCATCCTGATGCAGGTGATTTGAATGAAGTTTCGTGGATTTCAAGGGCCTTTTCTCAAGAGGCAAAGATCGCTCTTGGGGTGGAACTGCCCCATCCGAAGGGGGTGAAGGTCTTTCTTCTCTGAGCCAAGAACTGATGACCTAGACGAACACCTTGACCAAAACAGGTGTTTGGCACTTTGCATTATATGATTTCTATGAACTCTTACAAGGCTTGCAGCTGTTTTCTTGGGTGCTTTTGGAAGAGGTTTCTCCACCCACTAACCTCCCAAGGTGGCTCCTTAAAAGGTAGCAAAATGAGATGTAGGGATTGAGACAAAGACCAAAGAGCCATTTCAGAGAGGTTAACCTCAGGATGATTGAGGAAAACAAATGAAGTTAATTTCAAAATTCTGTAACCTCAGATGTTCGCAAAGAAAAATAAATGAATAATAGAATAATAGAGACAAAAAAGAACTCTGTGTTACCACAACACTTCCAAGTTATTTCTTTATACCTTGAGGCTATTCAATTTTTTTTCCTACTCCCTTGCTTCTGAGTTTACTGGTAGATGTGAGCCAATTCTCACACAATTGTCTTATAAAAATGATTCCTCTCACAGCACAATCGGGGGGGGGGGATTAATCAAAGAACCCAGTTCTTCCATCCAAGCTCTCCCACAACCCACGGAGCCTACAAGAGGGAATTTCCATTCAAATAGTTGCAAACCAGTCTTTAATACTTCATATTGTCTATTAAGGGTGAGCTTCTTTCTTCGGTCAAACAGAACAATCTTGTTTTCTCTAAGGAAAAGAAAATTAAGTTACATCTTAAAAGAAGGGGTTCATTGTTTGCCTTTAGACAATTGACACTAGATACCACAGTGTAATGAAATAAATACAAGGAGGAAAGATACTTTCTCAAGCTTTTCGCACACAGCTCTACTTCAGCTGGATGCTCCCCTGAAAGCTTGTCCCTTTGCAGAAGAGAGTTCCTTAGCCCTCCACATGCTGCTCACTCCAAGAAATGTACAGTACCCATAAAATAGCCAAGCTCTCAGAATCCTCAAGTGAAGAAACCCATTTAATCTCCGTTAACCCAATATTTCCAAAATTTATGAGTCTGCAAAGCTTTTCAAATGTAGTTTGTGCCATAACTCTGTGGAGTTAGTGATATGGAATACGCCTGGGGTGTACTCCCATCCAGACACAGAAAACACGTCCATGTGCACTCAAAGTCAAGCCCCTGAGAAATGGAATCACTTAGAGGTAATCAAAGCTTTTGGTAGCAAAACATAACTTTGATGCTAAGAGCACGGAAGAAAGAAATTATATAGGCTGGGAACCATGGTCCACAGCACTTAGGGAGAATGGAGAGCAGAAAGAATTGAAAAGAAATCAAGAAATGGGAAACAAAAGTCTAATAATTAAACCTCCTAGGCCATATTGTAACTTAATGTTTCTGGTGGCACTAGACAAAATTTTATAGGCTAAAGAGTATTAAGACAATAATATTTTTCACTAAACCTATGGTACCTGGTACTTTCTATCACCGCTGCCCATCTGTTTTTAGAAGTCTCCACTTCTGTGGGATTCTAGTGCAGAGAGGAGACAGGCTCACAAGGCTTCTTGAACATCGAATTTCTCTTAGAAAACAATAGTTTGCTGAATTACATGCCAACTAAACAGATGGATTACATTTCCCTCTCAATGTGCACAAATTAAAAAATTAAAGAGAAAAAGTACTTGGTTAAATCAGCTTTGTATTTTGCTGGACCAGAAGCATTTAGGGAAATGGTTTGAAATGTTTGGCTAAAGCCCAGTGCCACCAGGCCTTCCTGGCTCCAGACACCAGTCCCATTGACTGAAAATTTCTATTAAGCAAACAGATGGGTGAGTGGTTTGTTGCTGACTTCCCCACAAGTGTGGAGCATGAAATGCAATATTTCTCGAAGGATAAACACCATGTGCTTCATATTTTTACAAAGATGGGTAGAGACCCATTACCAAGACGTTTTAGAAATAATGTTAGCTGAGAAATTTTCTAAAGACATTACCTTTATCATTTAATAGAGAAATTGAAAATGAAGCTCATAGCAACAAAAACATTAGAAAAAAATGGTATAGTAAGGTCTGAATTGCCTAATTCAACAACTATGAATAAAATTATTGAGATGGTCTCTGAAATAACATGATAATGTCACAAAGTATTCATAAGCAAAACCCAAGATGTGTGTGTGTGTGCCATTTTAAATGAATAATTTAATGTAGTAATATTTTTAATTTCATAGCAAAACTGAGAAGAAAGTAGAGTCGCTGCCCACTCTGCCACAGTGTGCCTCACTGTTAGTGAACATAACCAGGGCCAAATGTTCAGAGCTCACATTAAAGGTACCTATGTGTATGATAGTATTTACCATGTTAACCACCAACAATACTGCAAAAAATATGACTCTTGGATATTTGAAGATGATAGGCAAGATATTTGAAAGAAATCATTTATGTTTTCATAGAATATTGAATTTCAAGAAAAACTAAGTTACACAAAAATTTGTTTTATGAACTTGATTCTAGTGTCTCCTCAATAAGTAAGTCTCATAAATTATTATCAAATAGTATTTGTAAGTGGAAATATAGAACAAATATTATTTCATGAACGTGGTCCATCCTTTCATGAGACAGCTAGGGTTCAGAAAGGCACACAATAAAGAACAAACTCTGTAGTTTGTGTTTAACACAGTAAATGGTTGAAGTGATAAAACAAAACCCAAGTTCATTCCAACTGTTTCCTTTTTAAAGTTCACTTTTGCTGTGTGTGTGTGTGTGTGTGTGTGTGTGTGTGTGTGTGTGGTGTGTATGGCATGGGGGCTGGGAGGGATGTATGCATATGTGTACCCTCAGAGACCAGATCCCAAAATGTTGGAGTTACAGGCACTTGTTCTGGGAACCAAACCAAAGTTGGAGCCATCTCTCCAGCTTTTTTTCTTCTTCTGTTGCAAGTTGGGAGCTTCAGTGTGTCAATAATGTGTCTCTTATTTCAAAAAGAGACAAGATGTATTTATGCCGTTATTTTCACATTGCGACTCCAAAGATTGAATGGAATTCATTTGAGCTCTGTCTCTTGATCTATTCACTAGACAGGATATATTTCACAAAAAGATTAGAAAACCTAATGACCAATTAAGAGTGAGTCATTGCCTAATATTTGATACATACATTCCTGGCCTTTACCTTCCTCAGATACATTTCTCAAAATGGTGACTGCTACATGCCCTTTTCCTCTCTGAGACCCATTTCCCTGAGGAGTACTTGAGAACACTGGACACAATATTTACAGTCAACTGAGAGAACTAGGCACTGACATATGGCGTGTAATCTGGGATACAAGCTTTGTGTGTAAAATAGTTCTGTTAATACTATTACTAATCTAACTGTTAACTTAATAGAAAGAATAACTGAAAATGTTTCATTTTTTAAATCAGAGAATATGATTTTTTGAAATGTGATATTCTATTTTAATTCATGAATATTTCCCTCCTCCCTGCCTCCTCTTCCTCTCTCTGATGATTGTCTTTCCAAATTCTTTTCCCTTATCCGTGAACCTGCTTTCCTCTCTAGCTTTGGTTCATATAGTTACATTTTCCTGCTCTGATCCTGCATTACAGCGTGTGGCTCAGGTGTGGTTAGTCAAGTCCCTGAGGCTGTCCCCTAGTGCTTCACCCTGCTGTCCAGAAAAATAAGGGCACATTGGCTTCTGATGAAATTTTGTCCAAATTCTATTTTCAGTTACACAAACCGCCACTTACTGCGACATTTCATTCATAGTGAGACTCTTGTTATAGAAAATTCTAATTTTTAAGTTTCTTCTTATTATATCCTTTGGTATCTTTTAATTATGTCATCTTTATCTTCTGAGACTGAACAGGGACTAGGGCTTTTATTCTATTAATTTATTTACTTACTTATCTTCATTATCATAAAGACAAAAAGTTGCCAAACAGTGAATATTTATCTGAGCAACATGAAGAAACGAGAAAGGCTAGAAAATGATCTCGCATTCCTCTCCTCGGGCTGTGCTACCAATCTTCTCACTGAAAAGTTGTGAGTTAACTGAGATTAGGGTGACTGAAAACTGTCTAAGCCCGTGCTAACTTAAGATCACAGCAGAAAAATCTATGCCAGAAAGTGGGCCTCTGATCTCCACATGCATTCTTTCTCTTTCTCTCTCCCTCTCCCTCTCTCTCTCTCTCTGCCTCTCTCTCTCTCTCATACACACACCACACACAGACAAATAAATAAATGCAAGTATTATTAAAATTTTTAAAGTAAAAATCTTATATTTTTAATTTTTATATTTCCAAATAAATCATAAATACTATAATTAATGATTATAATGATTTTCCAAGTTTTGTGATAGTTAATGAGTTTTAAGTATACACACTTCATAAAGTTTTTAAAGAACATATTTGGGGCAACCAAAATAAACATACATTGTAACCAGCATAAAATATTACAGTCCATGTGTACTTTTCTCAGATTATTTTATTTTTTAAAAGTTGCTGTTGATTTTTAATTTATAATCATTGAGTTTCTTATGAGAGAGATAAAGATTTTTTTTTTTAAGAATCAAACCTTTCATCTTTCTTCTTATGATCCTGTCCTTTATAGATATGCTAATAAGTCTTAGTAAAGTATGCAAATTCAGTCCTTTTTTTCCACTGAATTTATGCTAATATTTCTAACAAGTAAGTAGTATCCCTGTCATAGTGTATGCTGCTGTTTGGATTTTGAATGTTCCTTGAAGCCCATGTGTTAATAGCCTGGTCCTTTGAGAGAGGCTGTAGCAAATGGTGGAGTCATCAATCTCCTTGCAGGGACCCTAGGGTTACAGACCTGAACTTTAATACCTGATTTTGATGACACTCCTGGTCTTTTGCAGATACTCACACTTGTTCGGCAAACACTCTGCCCTACTGAGCCATCTCCTCAACCTGAATTCTTTCTTTCATTTGTAAAACCAGTGTCATATGAAGGCCTGAACATTGGCTCTTGCACTTGAGGCAAAGCAATCTACCCTAAGCCAAATTCTCATCCCCCTTATCTTTGATTACTTCAGGGTTTTCAGGATCACGTGGAATTTTTGTATATTTATCACTTTATTCATTCACTACATTTTCATCATTCATAACTTTTTCTAAGCTGATTTCCTTGGAATTCCCTGTTTTCTTATTGCAGTATCATTTGTGTAAGACCCATGGGTTCAATCTAGTGGATAAAATGTCTGCTGGATGATAATAAAATATAGTAAACATGATCTTATTCCTAGTATAGGAATAAGTATCACTCAGCAGTAGCGAAAAACCAAATGTCCTTTGCAACGTAGCATAGGCACACGTTCACATAAAATGTGTGGCAATGAGGTTCAAAAGTGCTGAGGAAGATGAGGTGAACTATTCCTGGCAGGCACAGTTCAAATGAGGTTAATTATACAGTGTTTACAAAAGGCTGAGCTTAGGTCACAATCACAGGCTAATATGGACAGGAAGACTGCATTGTTCTAGGAAGATGGCAGCAGTATGCCTTTTAATCTTTCTGAAACCAAATACAAAAGAAATGAAGAAAGAAACCCCAGATTTGCATGTATGCTTAGCATTGGCAACAAAGCTAATTTATAGTTTATTCCCATTAACTGCAAAAGACAAATGCTGGGGACAAATTTCCTGTTGCTAAGGTCTGGGTTGTATCAGTGCTAACATAAGACGAAGCAGGAGAAAGACAGGCAATGCTTGATGGAGAAAGGAGCCCTCAAATAACTACTAGCGTTCATTTTGAAGGACAACTGATCGATCCGAGACTAACGCGTCAGGACCTTAATATTTGTATGTTTTCTTTTAAAAAAATCCAATTATATCAATCCCTTTATTTTAGGTGGGGATGGGAGGGTGGATATGTGGGTATGCTCGTGGACTGAGTTTCTGCATCCCAGCCTGAGTCTCAAGAATAAGTCCAATGCCTTTACCCACTGTGCTATCTTGCCTGCATTCTGCACAAGTCTCTACTGTGGTTGTAACTTATCACGAATTTAATGTGCTTCAGGGTACAAATAAATTCTCTCACAAATGTGTAGGCTAAAAGTCCTAAAGGCTTAGATGACTTTTCTGGTCCAAGTCTAGGAGACCAAAATCAAAATGTCACTGGGGCTGAAATCTCCAGAAGCTCTTGGAGTGGGTGTGCCTCCAATCTTGGCCACTTTATTGGCAGAATCTTGTGCAGTTGTTGAAATGAAGTCTCCACTTCCTCATTGGCCATAGGCCAGGACCCATTGTCACCTTCTGAAACTGCTCATACCCTTGTCTACTGTCCTTTTCTTCCATCTTCCAAGGCACCGGGGACAGACTAGTCTTTTCATAATTCAAATATATCTGAGGTGCTATGTGTTGAAACTCAACTGTGGCCAAGTTTGAGAAACTTCTATACAGAAAGGTTTTGGGGTGAGATTTCAGCCCACATTGGTAATTCAAAGTAATCTGCATGAATTTGAAGCTAATTGACTACAACTGTCATCACATCTGCAAAGTCCCTGGATATGTACGGTCAAATTACTGCCCCAGTGAGTACACCAGGGGCAGAAATCTTGGTGGCCTGCTTTAGAATTCTGTTTATTACACAGAGTAGTTTGTGAGAGCAATCTAGGGCACATGAAGTTGAGAATGTAAATCAGCTGAAGTTCCTTCCGGGAAGGCACACAATGAAAAACTGATGAATAGAAATAAAACCGAAGAGGATGCTGACAAAAAGAGAAAAAAAAATCGTTAAAAGAAAAGAAAGCATTCAAATTTTTAAAATGCATAAATGAAGGCAAAACTCTAGAAAAACAAGATGATATGGAAATACTACAAATTAGAAAAGAAGTCGCAATATGTTTGTACTTTTGACAAAAACAACAGCCGGCAGCTATCTTCTGGGGAAACAATGAGCAACACAAAGATGCTGAAATGAAATATTATCCAACTTATTAAACAATGTATGATAAGGAACAACATCCCTAAAGAAAAAAAAAGTCCTGGTAGAAACAATGTACCCTGAACTACTAAATAACTCAGTGTTAGGCTGGGCCATAAATCATAATAGAATTGTATGAATTGAGTCAGCATTTTGGAAAGGAGGTAACATATTTCAGAAGTGACTGAACTGAAACAAAATTATTTCAGAAATAAAAAGTAAGCTAAAGGAAACATACGAGTAACAAAATAATCAACATTATAATGGAAAGAAAAGTGAAAAGTAGAGATATTACTTAAAGCTGTACAGAAATGAGGAGATTAAAAAGTAATTGAGACAATAAGAAGTGTTACACATAAACAGAAAAGGCCAAACAAAATGATGGATCCAGTCCTTGATGTAGCCTTGAGAATGAGGACACCTGTATGTAAAAGGGAATTCAACCCATACAGAGAAAGCTAGTCTCTAAAAATATACAACAAATCATAAAACTACACTGCCCTTATGTCCTGGGTTGTGTGAGAATATCCACTCTGAACACACTGTTAATACATATTGTAGAAAACATTGGATTTTAAAGGGAAGGAAAAAAAAAAAAAGAGAAAATTGCAACAATAATCATTCATAGGGAAAATTAGATTTTTATGTGTCTAACAACAATAATTTATGCAATAAGGAAATGAAATAATGGTTTTAAGAAAATGTAAGCATGTTCATTTGCTGTTCTAAAATTAAGTAGTAATTAAAAGGGAGAGTAATTGCAATACATCCTTGAGTGAAGTGAATACCCCAGTTCAAAAGCTTTGGAGATGAGAAGAATGTGATAGGGAAATGAGCACACCCTAGCAGTCCCATGGAGTATAGTCATTCTGAGAATGTTGTTGCAGAATAAAATAAAACGATGCATAATGGGATAGTAAGTTTATCATCCTGCTATAGGCTAAGGAGCAGATACTTGAGTTAGAATAAAGAGATGGATGCAGAACTCTTCAAAAGAGGTTAGGCGATGACTCCGTGGACAGTGAAAAGATAATCATCAGATCCCTCTACATTCATACTATTCACACGAACATATGCACATACATCTCCCACTCCTGCCAACCAAAAGGCAACATAAAAAGAATCATGAGCCTTTGGGAACTCAGTTAAGGTTTTGAAGTGTCATTTCCCACTGAAATCAGAACTTCAAAGAGAAGAGGGGTTTGCCAGTTCTGAAGGATAGGGCGGATAAGCATGAATGCTAAATATCACAGAGGACTCATGTCATGCCAGAAGATGCACATGTTTCCATAAAATTACTTGAGTTTCAGAAGTAAAGTGCTTGCCTACTTCAATCTCCAAGACCACAGCAATAATATGAGTATCAATCACACCTGTAGTTCACCACCTTGGAGACTGGTACGTAAAAAGGAAGGATAATCAGACAAATAACTTGTCTTACACATGTAAGCAGCATCACTGAGCAAACAAAAAGCATATGAGATGATATCTCCTATCTCCTTGTGAAGCATTCTCGCTGGATGTAGAAAAAAATTAATGTTTACTATTTTATGATTTCTTCTGAACCAAAAACTTCCAGGCATTGGACATCAGTGGCTTACAACATCCAGGAAAGACTCTCAGACACGAGTGGGAAAGGAAACAATGAACTGTATATTTGTGTGTGCATGTACATGTGTATTGCGGTAAATAAGGATCAGGATAAACAAATAGGCCGAATAGATGTTTATTCAGGGAGAAATAACTTACAACCTAGACAGATGAACACCAGGAAATTCAACCCGATCCTCTCCTGT
The DNA here is from genome assembly GCF_943737965.1 of Phodopus roborovskii. Taxonomy (NCBI): domain Eukaryota; kingdom Metazoa; phylum Chordata; class Mammalia; order Rodentia; family Cricetidae; genus Phodopus; species Phodopus roborovskii. Next base: position 14,863,907 of record NW_026125397.1, read on the forward strand.
CCGAGTCACGCCAGAAAGAGAGCTGGCCCCCTCCGACCTCCTTCCACAGGTCACTTCCGCCCATGGCTCCACCCCCCAATGGGCGTGGTCAGTGCCACAGAAGGACTATCTCACTACAATTCCCCTTTTAGTCTAAAGAAAAGATTTAGGCTTAATACAAAACTATATACAAAACAGTGAATAACAGTGTGCTCCAAGAAAAGGAAAATCGAGAACAAAATGACCTACACATGTGTGTACAGGTGCACATATGCGTAGATTAGAGAGTAGTCTCCAGTTGTTCCCCAGCTGTCACTCACCTTATTTATTTACTTACTTACTTACTAAGAGATGGTATATCATTGGCCTAGGACTCACCAAGTAAGCCCGGCTGGCTGGACAAAGAGGCCCAGAGATCCTCCAATCTCCACTTCTCTAGGAATGGGACAGCCACTCTGCCCAGCTTTTTCATTTATTCATGTTTGCAAGACATTCACCTCCCTGACTGAGCCATTTCCCCTGTCTCTGATGCATAATCTTGCCACGTTCATAAGCATTCTGATCAAATGTATGTACTCAGCTATATACGAATTAGCAAGAAATGCAGTGGGCAAACCACAATGGCTCCTGCGAATTGGATCACCAAACCCAGGCTCTATGAAACTTCCAGGGCAGCACGTTTTTATTCTTCAACAGAATTGGAAGGATGAGAAAGAAATGGAGGAGGGTACTGGTGTTTTAGTAGACACTTGAAAAGCTCTGCTTTTAAAAAACAGGTCAGACAGGAGGGTTGAGTCTAATGCTGCACCATTGGGTGATAAAGCTGTGAAACAACACCATGACGTAATTGCCATAAAAGCAGAGTAGCTGCGTTTGGGAGCCACTGTAAGTTGTGGCTGGAGTGGAGCATATTGAGGTGTTTCTGGAATGCCAGGCAAAGTTTCATTCCATGACCTGGGTGGTATTCACAAGGGCATTCACTTTGTCAGAAAGGACTGATTAGACATCCCTGCTCTGAGGATTTCTAGCAGGGCAATGATGACATTTGTTGTCCCCTCAACCCCTGCACGCACATGCATGTGCATATGGGTGTATGTGTATACACTCTGAGTAACAATGCCTCACATCCCATGCTTCATTTAGATTACAAATCACTTTCTTACATTATTTCCATAGCTTAATGACATTTAAAGAGAAATCATTATTTCTCCCCTTTAAATATAAAGAAATCATACATAAAGTTTGAAGTTACAGATGAAGTGAGATTGGGAGCCCTGACCTCCTCCAGGCTTCCCAAATCCTAAATAGTTCACCTGTATACCCTGTCTACACACACACACCACTCAGACACACACTTTTACTTGTGTAAAAGTTGAAGTTTATATTTATGGTGGACTGACTGTGCATGATCCACCATTCCAGATGCTGTTTTCATAGCACAAACTCAACATCTGCATCATTTCCGACTATACAGACATCTCCAGTATCCTACATGTGTGAATGCTGAGGTTTCCACATGATGCTTCCACAGCATCTCTCTTGTTACCCATTGCATACATGGTGGTCATGCCCAACACTTTACTTCCGTGTTAGCAAAACAGCTTTACTTAAACAGAGATAAAGACAAAAGGTAACGATTTAACATCTATTGTTTAGTTGTGCTTTGTGAAGAAACTAAGAAAGCTTAAGGAACTTATAGTCACACCAAAATACTTCAAAATAGAATTTTCCCCTTGGATTGTATCATACGAAATACTAATTTTCATTGTATTATCTCCACTGGGGCCTGGTCCACGGTAGATCGTAAAAGAGGGGATGATACTGCCATTAAGGCTACAAACGTAAAAATACTATAGCAGTCATTGTAGAGAATTTCACACAGGTGGTGATGATCCCAGAATAGATTTCCAGGAAGAAGGAAACATGTAAAGAACTGGTATGAATTATTTTCCCAGAAGTCCAAGTTTGGTTCATTATACGAAGCTTGACAACAATATTTGTTTATGCTGTTAGTCAGAGTGGGAGGATTCCCAGAACCCTGCAGAGTCACACAGCACTCTACAATACATTACTAAGCAAGCAGTGAGGAAGGCCTTCCTTATAAGCCTTCCCTGGGCTAATGGAGAGCCATGATAAGGGTAATGAAAAAATTCACTATAAATCAGAAGACACAGACCTAGGCAGAAATTTATTGCAATGCATAATGTAATATCAGGGAAAATTATTGTTCCAGAGTAGTCAATGACTCATGACACACAAGCAGTTAAAATGGTAGTTGTTGATGTAGGACATCTTTCTTTCTTCTGGACAACAATTTCTGCCACTATCATTTCAAAGAAAATGTTACATTGAAACAGAAAATGTCTTATGTGTTCTCAAATAGCAAAGATTATCAACCTAATTTCAAAGATGTGTCATCTTAATTGTTGCATTGATTATTAATAGTCTACATGGAAGAAAGGTGGGACACTCACACTAGGTTTGCAAGACCACATAGTTTTACTGCTGGCAGTGCACATGACAAATACTTTCTCAGTAAGACTATATTTACATGAGGCAAGTGATTTTAACCACAATGTATTATTTGGCCTCAAATATCCTTTCTACTCCCTATGTTGACTTGGCTTGGGCAATGAGGTGAAACAAGTATGCCAAGTCATATATCACAATACTGGGAAAAGTCAAAAAATTAGCAAGAGTTATAAAGAACAATGCTTGGGTTACTCCGGAATTGACCCTGACCACTTACAGTCTAGATGGCAATCCTCACATTGCTTTATTTCCTGAACCTATAAACCCCAAATAAAATATAATTTAAACCATCTGTATTGAAAAGGTAACACCTTTAGCTACTGAAATGATGTTTTGGTATACAGATAGATCTAAAGGTACATCTCATCGTATAGATAGTCAACTGTAGTCATAAAAGGAAGTGAACTGGGTAGGGTATGGTGGTGTAGACCTTGGTAGCCAGAGGTAAGCAGATCTCTGTGAGTTGGAGGACATTGTGATCTACACAGTGAGTAAGATACAGGTTAGGGGGGCTACACAGTAAGACCGTCTCACCAAAAACCGGGAAAAAAAAGAAGTAAAATTGTATTTTCTGATTTAAGTCTCGGATACAATTTTTAATTTAAAGTTTTTATTTTATTAATTTATGTGCATTAATTCTGATTTGTGTGTGTATTCCTGCCTGGAGTCTTAGGAAGATATCAGATCCCTTGGAATTAGAGTTACCGATAGTTGTGAGCCTTGGCGTGGGTCATCAGATTATAACTCAGGTCCTCCAGAAGAGCAGCTAATGCTTTTAATCACTGTATTACCTCTCCCTCCCTTGATATGAATTTTTTAATGTCCATGAACTGAAAATATTCCATGAGTTTTAGAGGCATTCGTTTACCACTGTTGCATAGACTTTAACATAAATAAAAGTATTACAATAGTTATAAACATCAAATGTGTTTTAATAGAACATCAAATAGAGAAAAAAAGACATCATATTTTTTAAATTCATGAAAATTCCCATAGTCATACTCCAAAATGATGCTTTTCAAACATAATGAATTAAGGAATTTGCTCTTTGCTGGTCTACATGCAAATACATTGCTTTTCTTATTTGCTTGTAATTTTTGGCAAATGTCATAAATAAAATTATATACTGTCTGTGATTCTGTTTCATAGCTAAAATCGCCATCTATATCCTGAATTCCTTATAGCTATTTTAAAAAAAATGAATTTAAAATCAAAGAAAGCAATAAAATCCCATTAGTATTATCTATGCTATTATTAATCCTATAAGAAAGTCCTACTAACCCTTCCTTAAAAGTTGAACTAAAACTGAAACTGAAAATTCTGGAGAGGTGGCCCAGAGGCTAAGAGTATTTGCTTTGCAGCCGTCAAGACCTGAGTTTGAATTCCTGTCACCCATGTAAAAAGCCAGACATGACTATGTGTGTTCTTGTAAGTCCAGTACTGAAATAAATAAATAAATAAATAAATAAATAAATAAATAAATAAAAGGAAGCATCCAGTCTTGTGAAGACCCCTATACCAGTTAGAATGGAGCAAAAGAAATGGCTGTGTTCACTGACATTTTCTTAAATGATTTATAACTTAGAAGTGGGGGACTAAAAGTCAAGTGTGCTACATTGGTCGTGTCCAGAGCTAGTGAAGCATGAGATATTTCAGACGCACACGTTTACATTCTGCAGTTGTCTGACTTGAGGATGGAGAGAGAACAGCCCTGTTCTCACAGATCTGCAAGGTGTGTGTGTTGGCTAACAACTTTCCCAAGTTTCACTTAGAACAAAGTGTAATGACCCTTTTTGAGTAGTATTAATGAAACAGCAATAAAATAAAATTCAAAGGAAGAAAATCTTTACTATATGTGGATGGTCCTCTGGGAAAGAAAAGATTGTAGAAAGCTTAAATGTTTCCAGCCATTGTGGACTCTGCCATTTTAATCGCTAACTAGGACAGCCTGAGTTTTGAAGACTATACATATACATATACATATATATAATTTCAAGAGAGAGCACTGATTAATTTTATATTATATATTTCTTTCAGGGGAAATCAATTCTAACATCAAGCCATTCAGAAAATAATAGGCAAATTTAGTGTTTCAATTATGATGAAATCCTCTGAAATCATTTTGTATGTTAATTTTTAAGAAATTATTGATCCATAAATTTGTTCATTGTTTAAATGTTCTTAAGCTGATAAAAGTTGGCTATTCCCAAAGTGATTACTTTAGGCTACATATTGAGAAAGAGGAAAAAGTAGGGTGGACTTGCATGATTTCCAATTTTAACATAAAGCAACAATCATTAATACCATATAACAGCAACTTAAGAACTCAGTTCCATATAAGAAGAAAACTGCCCAGAAACTCATTCACTTGTAGTAACATGATAGAATGACTCAGTGGGAGAGAACAATCCTAAACACAAATGATGTTGGAACAAAATGATTGCTATTATTAAAAAAAAAAATTGGGGCAACAAACTTGAATACTCAGTTCATATCATATGCAAATAATAAAGAAGCATGGATCTTAGAGTGCATATAAAAATTAAAACTAAATATTTGTAGCAAAAGACACGAGCTAAACAATTTTCTTAAACAGAGACTTCTAAGACATGGATCCAAATGCCTTGACTTCACTCAAATTTAACACTTGATTTTCAAAAGATAAAATCAAGAAAATATAGAAACTTAGATCCAGAATGTATTAGTTATCTGTTCTGCAGGTTGAGCTGTCCCAATACTTAGCATCTTACTCAAGAAGCTATGGAGTTTCTGAAGGTCAAGTAACTGGAAGCAGCTTCACTGAGTAAGTGTCTTTGGCTGAAGGCTCAATAAAGCTGATGACCAAACCTGCAGCCATCTGGAAGTAGCATGTACATCCTTGCTCACTCATTTAGTACTTAGCAGTCCCATGATCCTCTCCACCAGCCATCTAATTGCCCTTAGGACATGGGCTCTCATTAGAGAGTGATCTCAAGAGGTAAGGGAGAAGAGAATGGGGGCTGTGAAGTGAATAAGATAAAAGGCACTATATATATATATATATATTCTAATATTGCAAGTGACATACATCATTTCCGTCATTGTTGTTGATTCTGTTGGTCAGACAAATCTAGAGACAATGTAGAAGGCACTATAAGAGAGTGACTCCCAGAAAACTGGGTTAACTATCATACATAATGTCAAAAAGACTCATTAGGTTCATCAATAACACAAATGACACAATAAAGGCCAAAATGGTTCATTAGACCCCTCAATAGAAAAACATGCATAAATAGATTTAAAAGTACCTGAGAACACAGAGAACATCATTAGACATTGTATGGTCTTGAGATACGATTTAAATTAACACTAGAATGACTATATTCAAAGACTTTCTATGGCAAATACATAGAGAAACTGGGACTTTCATTCCTTGCTGATGGGATGTGAACTTGTACAATACCTCTAGAAAACAGCTTGGCTGCTTTTAAAAGTTAAATATCTACTTGCCATGTGACTCAGCAATTCTAATCTTGGCTAGTTATCCAAAGAAACGAAGGCATCAGGCAGAGGCATGCACACCAGTGTTTTTCATTTATGAATAAGGATCAGTTTGTTAAAAATAAAAATGCTCATCTGTCAATAATTAGATGGAGAAGCTCAGCTTCACAGGCACACAATAGAGTAATGATCACACACACACACACACACACACACACAAAAAGAAAGAAAGAAAGAAAGCGCATTGACTGTGTGCTAAAAGGCTATGAGAAAGAAGCCATTTCCAAAGTTCAGCTTGATTGTTTTTATAATTACCACATACTGAATGCTTAAACCAACAAAAGTATAGTATTGGGCTAAAAATGTAACACTGGGCTAAGTCAAGGTATCCAAATAACTTTGAAGGCTCTCTATGAGAATCTATTTTTCTAACCTTTAACATTTAAAAGCTACCCTTGTACTGTGATCCAAACAAAGCCTTAGGAGTGAGGTATGCACATCTTTGAGGGACTTTTTTTCTGTTTAGCATATCTTTTAGGTGAAATTTTTATAAAATGAAAAACAAAGCTAAGTAGATAAAAATGCCGGTGGGATAGGGCATGTTTCATTGAAAGCAGACACAAGAGATCTGTGCTGTGTAAAATTAGTCTGGGGTCATATTTGCAAAATTCTGCATTTTACTAAAAGTCCTTAAGTTGCACACTCACTGGATAAATTTTTATGAGATAGAAAATGTACTTTAAAATATTTTAGATGAACAAAGTAAAATAAAATAATCTATTGACATAGTTGGTACTATTGAAATGAGCATTGCTTAATAAAAAGCTCTTATTTGTGATTTTAATTTCTGGTTAATTTCTTTTCTCCTAATCAATTGGATGAGTATTTTGAGTTCATCAATAACACCTTGTAGTTTCATATAATGCAATGTATATCACTTAATGAAATAAGCAATAATGTTGTGCACAATGAAAGACTTCTATATTCAAAACAAGAGTAAAACAAAGACCTATTTTTTTTAATCCCTCCAACACATGAGTTGTGACCAGGCAGACAGACATGCCAGAATTGGTCCTTAGAGCTTCATGCCAGCATGTCCAACCAAACCCCATGATTCATTATTACAAATCATGACACAACCCATTTGTCAATTGTGTTTTTTCTCATAAAGATCAGTGAATCTTGCCTTGTTTTATAGTTTCCTTTGCTTGTCATGTGTCAGAACTCTGAAAATTCTGTCTTTTATAAATGCATGAACATACATAGACTTAAAAGACTATGCAGTTAAGACATATTTGCTTTTGGAAGTAGTCATAGTTGTTACCTTTTGCCCCTTTCTTATTAATGACTCATTAATTTATTCTGATGTGTCTCGAAGTTATGAATGATTCAGCTTGGCTGAATTGTGGGAATGGTGGGTGGTACCACAGGAAGTCTGATGTTGGCATGTTTAACTGTAGATGATAATGTCTGGAAGTGGTTATTCCCATGATGACATTCTGCTTTTATTTTATGCCTTGAGGTCTCGGATAACTGGGGGTGTAATGTATGTGGGCTGTTTTAAAATGAAGAGATCCAAGGGGAAGGTGTTAAAGAAACATCCATTAAAGCTTGCCAAATGTGGAGGAGAGTGAGGGCTCTGATGCTTGAATGACCTCACCCTGAAATACAGGCATGTAGAAATCAGTGCCCACTGCCCTAAATGTTATCTATTTAGCAACGATTTAGCAAATGCCCTTCCTTTTTTTTATTTCTTCACTCTATTTCAAATTACTCTGTTTTATCACAGATGACATTTCAAAATCCCTTAGCATTGATGGCCATATGAATCAGAAAACCTAGATTTCTTTTTTGTTGATTTGTGGACTTTCAGAAAGGAAAAAAAATCAGGAGTGCAAGAATCATTTGCTTAGGAAATGTAATTTTAGATACTTTTTATCAATGTCTAAATCTCACTAATTCTTTGTCAAGTAGGAGTTTGAGGTAGAAACAATTTGCTCCATTCTATCTGTAACCAAAAAAATGATTAAAGATATATTCATTCTTAATTTACTTGGCATAATGCTCAGACCATGAATAAAGACACAGACCATTATTTTGACCAGGCTTTGTTGTCTTAGGGTTTTTTTTTTTTTTTTAATCTTCAAAGTCCTTACCAAAGCAACTTTTATGTCTTAAAAAAAAAATCCAAATTTAATTACAGGTTAGAGCAGTTTCTGTTACCAAAATGACTTTGGAGTTCCATGTAATTAGAATCAGATAAAATGTATGTTCTGTATCCAACTTCAAGGGTGTCATTAAGATAAAACTTGACAACACAAGAACTTCACTAAGAGACTTGCCCTCTGTGGCCTAGCATATGAAACCATCCCACAGAGGAGCAGCTCTGGTGTGCAAAAAAAAAAAAATGAGTTCCCAGGGAGGAAGCTATTTCGCTTAAGAAAAGCTGGAAGTGGCTGGGATCAAAATACTTTTCTTTCTCTGGTTTCCTCATTGACGGTGATTATGCTCTTTGGTGGGATTTACCTGTTGGGGACAAGTATATTACGTTGCTGACTATTATCAAAATAACCAGTTAGTTTTTTTAAAAAGGAAGTTTCAATCATATATAATATTACACCTTAAAATCAGTATGTAACAGAAAGAACCCTGTTGAAAATCAAGAAATATTGATACAGAAAAATAATAAAAACAAAAAACCACAATCTTTATCATTAATGAGTAGAGCTGATGACGTGAACTCCAAAAACCCTATTCCAGAACTCAAGAGGTCAATAATTATCTGTAAGTGGACAGAAAAGCCACTTCCGAATTTTAGAGGCCTGATCTCACACCAGACCCAGTTTGCTAGAAGGAATTAAAATCGGAGGCAGAGAGAACGATGCAAAAACATCTCCCAGGTAAGCTTTGTCAAAGGTGAATACTTGTTGACCTCTCCACATCTAAGCTTTCGGTCAGTTAGGAACCCCGAGGGTGTACAACTTAGAAGCTAGCACATAATTAAAAAGAAGAATGAATTCTAAAAATAGGACAAATGGGTGATGGCTCACTTCCCCCTTCTTCCTCCACTCCCAGTAAAGTTGCATCAGGCATTTTTTTTTTCCAATTAGAAGCAAGGAATTTGCTGCTATTTCACTTCAGGCAAATGTCACTGAGTGGCATTTGATGGGGAAAATTCAGAAGGAAAAACTAAAGGTCCCTGCTGACATGTTTTGCCGCTGATATTTAGTATTTCTTTGACCTTCTTCCAATTCTCTTGGTTTAAAAGCCTTGGGACGAAACGACATAACGCTACAGAGAGAGACAGAACGGTACTGGATGAAGTAGAAGAATCACTTTTGTCCAGTGGCTCTAAAATGAGAATTCATCTTGCTATGGGATGTCCTGACCTTCATTACTGATCCTGTGCGTGGTGCAGTGTGGGTACGGGAGGGGTTTAGTACACGCTGGATGGTTAAAGAAACGTTATCTCAAGCAGGCTTTATTTGGGTCAGCTCTGCCCATGTTTTCTGGAAGAATTCCTTGTAAACAAAGGTTAAGGGAAGAGTTTACTGAACCAGGATCTATGTCTTCCTGTCCAGTCTATCTGCCGGCTTGAGAAAATGCAGCCTTCAGCAAGCACCTTCTCTGGTCATGTTTTTGTTTTCTGGACCACAAATACTATGGAGAGAGAATGTATCATGAGTGGTAAGGTCTCTGATCAGAAGGTATTTCATGTGATCTCCATCTAGGGTTCAATAACGGAACTACAAAGCCCATGGGATTTTAAAATTTGGGGTTGCTGGGGCTAAATATTTTGTAATTTCTGGCTCCTGTAATTTAAACTTGTTTATCTGTTGGCACAAATAAAATATCCAATAGACACTAAGCAGATTAGTGGCTGTAGGTTTGTTCTGAAAGCTATTTGTGGAAGGATTTTCTTTAAATAAAACTGATTTTTACAAAGTCTGTAGAAATCATCCAAATGTGTCTGCGTTCTCAAACTGGCAGTGTGACTCATGTCCCATCAGATAAGGTCCTGTGAGTGTACCTGTAGAAGAAAGAGTTTCTTATACAACATGAAGAATCAGAAAGAGGTGGAGTTTCCTCACTGAAGTTAGCTACCCTCATGCTGGGTCCATGAGAAAGGCTCCTGTTCACTCAAGTAGAGATGGCCAAGACACTCACAAATAGAGTTGCATTAATGATCAAAGAGACACCAGGGATCTACCAGACTCTGCTCTTGAGTTTCCATTTCCTGTAGGTTGGGAGCTTCTGATTGTAGCAATTACCAGAGCCTTTGATTGGAGATGATTTGTTCCTTCCCGACACTGAAACTGCCAAAGGCCAGCCTCCTTTCTGCCACGGGTACTTTATAGCTTATTTGTAACTGATCTACTTAGTGTTGGCAGAAGGAATCACTCACCATGCTTTGTTTTGCAAATTCTATTTTTAAGTTTCTCACTGGAGTTTAATTTTAAACACCTTGCTAAGTTTGCCTTATATAAGGAAGCAAATTGATTAGATCACTCTAATTAACAAGTTAAAGTTGGCAATTATTTTTTACTAGGAATTTATACCCGATTCATCCTATTTTTATGGAAATTTTATTTTATAATTCTATGACCTTCTAAGTGAGTTATAACATTAAAACTGGATGAAAATTTGAAAAGATTAAAACTAGAAAAAATCATGCTTAATGAAAACATTATTTTTAATTTTAGATATAATGACCAAATATAAAATTTCTAGGACTGACAGGGAGTTGGGAGAAAATTTTTAGCGGTTAATAAAAATTAGGATTGTTTAATATCTAATTGTCACATTTTTAACAGAAATTCTTAGTAACTAAGACTATACTAAGACTAAGACTAAAATAGTAACTAAGACTATTCTCACTAGGGTTTGAATAAAGGCATAAGCAAGACTATAGAACCTTTGACTGGAACCATCCTAAAAGCTGTCTAATTGAGCTCCTACATTATTTTCTGATAATTTTTAATTTAACTTTGAAACAAGCTTGTTTCACATGTCAAACCCAGTTCCCTCACCCTCCCATCCTCCCCTGCCCCCCCAACCCCGATCCCATCCCCTTTCTGCTCCCCAGAGAGGGTGAGGCCTTCTATGGCTACCTTCAAAGTCTGTCCTATCATTTGGAGCAGGGCCTAGGCCATCCCCCATGTGTCTAGGCTGAGAGATTATCATTTTTAAACCTACGTTCTTTATTGATTCTTTGTAAATTTCACAACATGCACCCCAATTCTGCCCATCTCCCATTCTCTCCATATATGCCCCTCACCCTTACAGGAGTCCCCCCAAAAAAAATCTTCAGAAAAACTGAAGTCAAACCAATGTAAAACAAATCCCCTTTGCTACTACATCTTTTCCACCTTTCCAAGTTGAGATAAAATGCCAGTTGGTGGCTTTGTTGAGGCAACTCTCTAGGCTTTCTGCTTTTAACTCACCAGCATTCACTTTTCTAAATAGATGAAGTGAAAGGAGAAGGGTTAGGAGTGGACTCTCCTCAGAATAGCCAGTTTTAATTATTTTGAGGCTAAGCCTTGATGCTTAGAACTGCATCTGAACATAATCTGTCCACTGTTACACATGTGTATAGATCATGCTCAATTGTTTTATTTCTTACTCACAATTTGTTATTTTTGAGCAAGCATAATAAGGAAAATAGGAAACATGAAAGAAAGAATACAATTTCTATCACTATAAATTTTACTGTTCACTTGTTACTTATACATGTTCGCATATTTCCTGAATTTGTAATGATGAAGTAATATATTCTATTTTTAATTAGTATTATACCAAGACATTGTCATGTCATTACCTAATGCTCATAATTATTTCTTTAGCAACTACCTAATACTTCATTGGCTTACTTTGATTGTTATCCAACCCTTTCTTTCTTGTTGAGCAATTAGTCCATTTCTAACATTACTATAAATAATACCACTTGGAGATTTTTATGTGCATTGCTTTCTTAAGCTGTTTTTCTTCAAATTATTTTTCTGTGAATACATGTGTTGCTCAATTTTAGCTAGAATATTTGGAAGTTAACATGGCTCATAGAGCATCTTGCTAAATTGTATTCTAGTGAGGTTATATTCTAATAACTAAAAAACAAAGCCATATGGGATGCTGTAGTTAAGTAGCACAGGCTAATTTCTACCTGAAGTAATTGAAAGGAACAGAGAAGCCACGGGGAGTGGGGTGGGGGGGGGGGAGGACCTGCCTTGTGTATAGAAGAATGCCTTCAGGGGCCTACAAGAATTATTTGTAAGGTATTAAGTTATTCCTTCAAAGATATCAATAGTCTTTTCTTGGATGCTCAAGAAAGGCTAAAGCATTTAGAAACTACAACATACACAGGCTCTACTTCAATAGTATTATTTCTCACTATCGTACATAAATGAAATGCAAAGACTCTTCAGATAAACCTTAAAAAGGAGGTTGGAAACATGGGAACATTGAGTTAAAAAATAGAAGTGAATCTGAATTGTTTGTTCATCATCACCACATCTTTCCTAAAGAAAGCATATACCAGTCACGAAAAGGCTGTGTTTTCCACAAGTGTCTTGGATGTTTGCCCAGAACTCACTGGGTTGTGCTGTGTAACTTGCTAATTAAAGCACACCAGCGCTGTTCTGGTGTGGATAACTCTTCATTTATTGCCCCTTCCTTTTATTGCCAAGCTGCTTTGCTCTGGTCACTTTCTTTGGTGCTTTTGATTTGTGATCTCAGGAAGGTCTCTAATGACCTTCATAACAACTCTCAACAGTGTGATTGATTTCTCCCATTTGCATTCACATTATTCAAGTCTCTGAATGGTTTAAGTATTTTGTATAAAGTCACAAGTTCTAAATTGTGCAGTGGTAGAGCAAGGTCTACCCTACTCTGAATGACTCTATATGAAGTCCCCTTAGGTGCAACACTATCTCAGTAAAAGACATTTCTGCCACAACAATGACAATAGCTTTTCTCTGGTAGCTAAGTCGAACTGTGATATTTCTGTGATACATTTTGAAATGCTTTTTATCCTCCTCAGAATGTCAGTCACATTGAACTTTTACTCTACTGTTAGATTCATATCCAAGGGCAAATGGAAATCACAATAGTGACCCAAAGTGAACTCAGTAGTGTTTTATGAAATGCTATAATATTTTGTCCTCAGCTTTCATGGCTAACATGTATTAAAGTCACAAAACTTATTCCAAATCAGCACTTGTGTTGCCAGTGGATTCTCAACAATACTAATTCAGATTTAACAACCACCCTGATTCATCTCTTCAGGCTCAGATTTCACAAAAACAAAAGACAAAGTCTTATGCCTTTGGCTGAAATGTCTCTAAACATAATTCCTAAAAGGTACCCAAACCCTATAATGTGGATGTGAAAACTTGGAGAAGAAAATAATGTAGCAAGAACCCGTGTGAAGAGCAAAGCAACCACAGATTTGATCATCATTCTTCTTCAAGTATTCAAAATAATTTTGCAGCAAATCATTTAAAATTACTCTCAAGAATGTATGTAGAGTCAGTTGGGGTGATCTTGGTACAGAGCTGAAATATAACTTTCCTTTCGTTGCCCAAAAAAAAAAAAAAAAATCCATGAAAGAAAAGATTGGATGGGTTCTAGAGTTCTCAAAAATTTAAATATTTCTACCGCAAATTTAATCTAAAAAAATTTGTAAAGTGTATGATTTATGTAACTAAATGTAAGTTTAGGATTTTATAAATCTCATCGGGGGGGGGCGTGCTGAGGAGGCCCCACTCCTTCCTGAAGGACTGTGGACAGTTATGGATGCTGCTGGAAAGGCTGTGATCTGCTTTAGTGGTATAGTTATTAAAAAGTGACCAAGGCACCAGTAAATAATCTTCAACCCATGCTCATGTACACAACTGTAATTAAATTCAGTGAGTCTCTCACACACACACACACACACACTCACACACACACACACACAAAGACGTGAGAGACTACAGAGATGCCTCAGTGGTTAAGGGCTCTTGCAGAGGACCCAAATTTAGTGCCCATCAACTACATCTGGCCTCACAACTGTGTGAAATGACTGCTCCAGGCAATCTAACTTCCTCTTTTGGCCTTTGCAGGCACATCATTCCTTCAAACAAGCCTCCATACAGATACACACATCTATACATAATTAAGTATACAATAAAATCAAAAAATGAAAGTAGGAAGACATTTTAGGAAGAAGGGTTTCAACAAAAAAGAGAGAGGGATGAGAAAGGGTAATGGGAATAAAAACAACTAAAAGTCACACACACATATAATTGTCAGAGAACACACACACATACACACACATATTTATGTATAATTTCATCCTAGACATTCATAAGAAAACTAATTTAAATATATAACAAGAAGCAAGATCCTGACTACAAATATTTCTTGAGTTTTTAACTGCAAAGAGAAAGCATTTGCTATATATATATATGCAGCCCGCCATTGCATAGCTCATTGATAGTCTACACATATGTATAGTTACAAATACAGACCTATAATGAATTATATCCTATGACTGGTGAAGAGCATGATACCATGTAGTTGCACACAGCCCTGAGAGTCTCTTATAAATGGTCTACCTCTTAAAACATAAAACATTATTTGTCAAAAAATATTTTGCCCATAGCCACTCCCCACCTGAAACCCACTGCCTGTAATTAAGCTAATCTGTGGTTGCAACAGAGAACTGAACACACACACACACACACACACACACACACACCTCTCTCTCTCTCTCCATATATATATATATATATATATATATATATATATATATTTACTTCCCTTTCCCTAGCTGTGAGACTGTTAATAAATTTTTTTCACAGATAGTTTAGGTGGGAATTTCTTCTTTATATTTATTCCTGTCTCTCACGAGTGATGACTACTAGACAGTTTTGGGTGGGTTACTTGGAGTCCCTATTGTAATGTATGTTCGTTTCCCTCTAAGAGTCCTCTGTACCTTGAAGTTGTTTCCATGCCTAATGTCTTCAAGACTGGGCTCCACATCGTCATCATTGAAAAGGTGTATGGAACAAAGACATGAGCAAAGGCGTGGCCTTAACTGGCCTTTCTTTTACTGCACATTCACTTTCTCCCCATAGGCATCCTCACTCCTCGGATTTATGTGGCTTTTGTTTTGTATGGTGATTCCCTTGGAGGCAAGAGCTTGAGTTCCAAGAAATGTGGTAAGGCAGTGATGGGAACAGCGGTGAGGGGTAGAAATGATGGAAATAATGAGGCAGCGTGGCTCCAAGGGCCACTAATGGTTCATTTCTTAACAAGGGAAGCTCGCTGTTGCCCTGTGGTCTTGGGCTTGAAGCTCAAGGGTTTCACACACAGGTGGGAACAGGAAGCAGTCACCTCTATGTCCTATCCAAGAGATGGAGGCTCCGTTAAACAGTCTTGTCTTGTTCCCGCTGCAGTGGGTCACAGCCCACAAGCTCACTGCTGAGAGTGGCTCCACTGGTAATTCCTGGGCAAGGTGCCTCCTTGGGCCTTTCCTGGGCTGCATACCTATCTTATTGCTAAACTGTGTCTGGCTGGAAAGCCCACGCACATGCTCTTGTATGGTCAAAAAGAGAGACACCTCCTCAGTACAGAACTCACTCAAGGGCCGGCATGGGCACATGGCAGGCTGCTGGCCAAAATGTGCCCACTAAGCCCCTAGCAAATGAATCATGGCCTGGGTGACTGGAGAGACAGATGTTTACCGTGGAACAGAAACAGAAAAGTCTGGGCTTTTTGCCATTTAAGAAGAAGGGGGGAAAAAAAAAAAAGCTCACAAACTTTCTTGTCCTGGGCAGAGCTGCTCTGAGTAGGTATAATGTACTCAACTCCTTGGAGGGACACATTACACATTGGCTATATATATATATATATATATATATATATATATGTGTGTGTGTGTGTGTGTGTGTGTGTGTGTGTGTGTGTGTGTGTGCGTGTTTGTATGTGTACTCACACATGCACATACAATTATATGTATATTGTGTTATGTTGACAGATTTGGTTTACCATAATAAAAACTAGAATTTTTATTGTAATTTGTGCTATACTTTCACATTCCTTTATTAAGGCTAGAAAGCAACCTGTTTGGTTTTCTCCTTGAACATAACACACTCATGAGCTGGGCCCTTACTCTGCTCCCTATCAGCTCTAACTATGCTCCCGGCTACCTATGTGACTTCTAATAAGTCATGTAATATCTTCTCTGGCCATTGTAACCAGGAAATGTTTATGTGGATTAAGGACTGAGGACAGCACATGTAATATGTAAATTTTTCAATAAATGTTACTTGAAGAGTATTTGTTTCCTGAGATTATTTCTAAAATTTACATGAAAATATAATTCTATCCATAATATTATAGCCAAGAATCCTCAAATCCTCAAATACCCAGAATAGTATTGTGGCCTGTTTAGATAGGCTAGTTTTCTCCTATAAAGAATGTTATCTAATTGATAATATTTCACATATTATCTGCTAGGCACCTGACCTTGATAATTTACATGCTTTACATTAACTGTCTTTTTTAAAAATTGGTTTTTGGGTTTTCTGTTGTTGCTTTGTTTTTTTCCTAGATGGTAGTAAAATAATAAAAGATCCAGGACAATAGAAATTTAGTATAAAAATGAAATGCATTCCACATGAGAATCATGAAAAATATGTTCACTAGCTTATTACTGATGCCCTACAGGATAATAACTAAACTCACTTTCAGAGAACTAGACTAGAGAATTAGATATATGTATAGTTTTCTTATGGGCCAACACAATGCTTTTCCTTCACAGACAGTTTGCTGCTATATGGCTCTCTGTCAACCCCACTGTTCAGCATACAGACTTCAGAGGCTCTCTGGCAACTTCTTTCAAGTGTTCAGGGAGAAGCTGAAACTGTCATTCTATTTTCAATCATGCTGGAAATTTACCAGAAGTTTCCCAGTGTATATTATAGTAGACATGAATTTATTACATGAGAAAGTGTAGTGCTGGCCAATGGAAAATTGACAACTAGTATAAATTAAGCAGTTGGGACTCATCACACCCTGAAAAGATATTTGAGGAAAAATAATAGTTTAATTGAAGTCATTTGAACTAGCTACAACACAAAATTCTGATGCTTATTGTATGAGACTCTTAATGTGATGTATAGTCTTCCAACTTCAAGGCTGAGTAATGAAGGGAAGAAAAGACAGAAAATTTTAGAAACTTACTTCACAGGATGCTTATTTTGGATGCTCTAAAAATACTAGCAAGACCTCATATGAAACTTCCTTGTACGGTCCTTTTCTTTAGAAAACCCCCTTGCATTGTAAACGTCAAGCTTAGTTATAGTGAAGAGTAGGGAAGAGAGAGGTGAGAAACAAAGTTGGGGAAATACCTATATCTAAACACCCTTTGGAACAGAGAAAGAGAGATGGGCGAGAGCTATGGTGGTATGTGGAAGGTTCAAATGAGGTATGTGTATGAAAATGTCATGAAAACCATTATTTTGCATGTGGACAAATAAATAAATAATAGTCCTTAATGATTTCTTTGAATACTATATTATCTGCTGGAAATTTTAGGGAATTAGCATTTGCTTATAACCGTAACCATTCTTTAAAAGAGAACAATCAAGACGATGGAATAGGAAATACCGATTCCTTGTTCTTCAGTGGGGGCACAAGTGCTACAATACACAACTGGACTTCTTTGTGATGAAGTGAAGAGGATCCTACATCTCACTGGAAGCAAATTTCCCTGCTGCCTTTGAGGCAGCTGCATTTGTTTCCACTGTAGCTGTGTCAAAGGCAGCGGGAAACATTGTGATGCTCTGTGATGCTCACTTGGCAGCACCCTCCCTTGACAAATTCTGCATTTGGGAGGAGGCTCTCAATGTAAGCTTTTAGATTCATCCTTAAAGGAATAGATTGGTTTTCCAGTGGTTTCTGGCTTGCATGAATATAAACAATGAACAAGAAAAGGTGTGAGGCTGAAGACCCCTGAAAACAAAGGAGAAAGTTTAAAGAGTCAAGCCCTGGCGAGCTCATCTTCCTCCCTTCTAATGCTCCCTTGGGCTCAGCAATGGAGCAAATGAGAAAAACAAACAACAAAGACCTCCCAACTCCCAGCTTCTCTTTGGGAAAGCAATGAGTCAGAGCAGATAACCAGCATTCAAGGCTTCCAATGGACTACTCAAGGGACTGGCATTTGTCCTACCTGTCTTGGAGCAATAGTAGGACCTGGTATACTCTAGATGTTAGAGAACTGCTGGGAATGAAAGGGAGCCAGATAGCTCTGTTTTATGTTTCCTTCAGAGGACCAATCAGCTGGCAGAGAGAGGCCAATCCATCTTAGATGTCGCTTTTCTAAAAGGAGAAGGGGGCACTGCCCAATGGTTAACAGCACTGTCTGCTTTTCCAAAGGATCCAGATTCATTTGTCAGCACGCACATGGCATTTCACACTATTTGTAACTGCAGCTCTGGGAGATCTGACACCCTCTTCTGGTCTCTGACAGCACCAGGCACATACATGGTACACAGACATACATGCATGCAAATACATAAGATAATTAATATTAAAATGTTTAACAAAATAAAAGACAAAGGAAAACATAATGACTATACCCAATATCCCATCTTCTTAGGGAGCTTCCTAGATATTTGTTTTCTGTCTCCCCTGGCTTCAAGCATTGATGGGACTTGGAATTATGAATGTATAGCAGCCACTGAAACCAAAGAACTTGCAGTACAATTCAGGTGGAATGTTGGTGCCTAACCAGGACATCTATATCACATCCCTTTCACCAAAGGCTCAGGGATCCTGGCAGAAGAGGAGGTAAAAGATTGTAAGAACCAAGAGTGGTGGATGACTACAAGACAGTGATGCTTTCTGGACACAGCAGAGCAGTTACACAAATAAATTCACTGCATTTGAGACAGTATGCAGAAGACCTACATAATCTCAGGCCAGACAAAACTTCAGAACAGAAAGGGGAAGTAGGGATGAAGTCCCATCCTCAGCTAAGAAGATACTGAAAGCTGATAGCTGTCGGAAGAGGGACAATCAGTTCACTTTAAGGTTATAGCATCTGGTGGGTAGACCAACCTGCATGAAGGCCTTAGTTCCCAGAATATACAGGCAACATAAATTGTAAATGATGGGGAAAAAAAATAAAAGAACACAAACTTGGGTGGTGTCCTAATTAGGGTTTCTTTTACTGTGCTAAAACACTATAATCAAAAACAACTGGGGGAGGAAAGGTCTTATTTCATCTTACATTTTGTAGATCATTTTCCAGGAAAGTAAGGGAACAGACGGAAGAACTTGGCGCAAGAATCTGGAGGTAAGAATTGATACAGAAGCCGTGGAGGAGTGCTGCTTACTGGCTTGCTCCCCATAGCTTTCCCAACCCACTGTCTTATAAAACCTAGGAGTGAGCTAAGTCATCTCACATAATAGTGAATCAAGAAAATGTTCCACAAAATGGGAATTAGTTTACCATAACACCCTGCAATCCCCCTCTTAGGCATATACCCAAACGATGCACATCCATGCAACAAAGACATGTGCTCAACTATGTTCATAGCAGCATGTATGTTCTCTGAGGAAACTGTTATACACTAGACAATTTTAAAAATGCCTGTGGCATCACTTGCCAGTGGGGGGAGAATAAAAGAGCTTGCAAACAAGTCTTAACTAAACTAGACACACTCAAGTATTACCAAATGCCTATTCTGTCCACAGCAGGAGGAAAGGAGAAATCAATGGCAGGGGGACATTTAGAGACGCCACAGATGTGTGGAAATTAAACAATACAGCCTTCAACAACCAGTGAGACATTGAAAGGAGAAAGGAAGTAGTAGCTTGAGGCAAATGAAATGAATACACAACAGACCTAGGTATATAGGATGCAGGGATACAGTCTTAAGAGAGACATTTGCAGTAGGCTATGCCTACATCAAAAGAAAAAAATTAAGTACCCCAATGCTACATGTCAAGATGCTACATAAAGATAAGCAAGTTACTCTCATAGCTATCAAAAGAAAAACAACAATAAAAACTACTACAAAAATTAGACACAGGGAGAGCTGCATAAAGGCAAGGTTCCTTTAAAAAAAAAATCAATATACTAAAACCCTTCGTCAAAAAAAGCAAAAAAGACTTAAATTAAAAATCTTCAAGAAAATAATTGTAATTAAAGCTGCAGAAATAAAAGAAAAATATTATGAAGCCGAGCATGGTTGTGCACACCTTTAATCCAGCACTTGGGAGACAAAGGCAGGTGGATCTCTGCGAGTTTGAGGTCAGCCTGGTCTACAGAGCGAATTCTGGGGTAGTCAGGGCTGTTACACAGAGAAACCCTGTCATGACGAAAAGGAAAGGAAGAAAGAGGGAGGGGAGGGAAGGGGGAGGGGGGGAGGAGGGAGGGGAGGTTAAAAGGAGGAATATTATGAGACCACAGGGAATAACTGGGTGCCAAATACTACAGTTTGAGTAAGAATGCCCCCATGGCTCACATAACTGAGGACTTGGTTGAACTCCCGGTAGGTGGCGCTGTCTTGGGAGGTTATGGAACCTTTGGGAAAGTGGAACCTTGGGGGAAGAGGTACAGCATTAACAGTCTATTTTGAGGGTTTATAAGCTGACCTCCCCCGCTCCCCTCTCCCTCCCCCCTCCTTTTCCTGTGCATATGTGAAATGTGATCAGTCTCCTGACTACCGAACATGCTTCACAGTTCTGACACAAAGCCGTTGCATCATTATGGACCGTATCCCCCTTAGAACTGTAACCCAAAATAAACTTTTCATCCCACAACTTGCTTTTTGTTAGGGTATTTTGTCACAGCATCAGAAAAGTAATGAATACACCAATAAATTGAAGAACCTACAGGAAATGACTAAATATACAACCCTCCAAAACTAAATAGTTAGGAAACAGAAACTCAAAACAGCTATACAGCTAGTGATGAGGTACAGATGGTAACCAAAACCCTCCCAAGAAGGAAAACTTTGAGAACAGATGCTTTCTTTGGAAAACTGTGCTAGATACATAACAGTTTAACACTTGTCTTTTTCAAACTCTTTCCATAAACTGGAGAGGAAAAAAAAAACTTCCAAATTTATTTCATGAAAGTGACCATTCCATGCAAGATACAATACTATAAGAAAACTACATAGTTCAATAACCTGATTAATAGAGAAGAAACATCTTCAGCAAAATAGCAGCAAACCAAGTTCAACATAGACCTGGATAGCTTGATGTTATACACAGGATGGATAGTTTAATATAAAAATTAATTCAATTCATCCTACACAATTAATTAGACTCATGCTCCCTCTTATTATTGTGTGCCTCTGTACCTACCTTTGTCTAATTATTCTAGATAGCACTTTTAGTAATACACTGCGTAAGGATGGACACTTCTTGAGCTGAGGAGAAACACACTGACCTTTCCCCATTCAATGTGATGTTAACTGTATCTTTGTCATATAAAACCATTGTGATGTGAGGTATGATCCTTCTATACCTGATCCATTCATAAATGTTCATGAAAGGATATGGACTTTTATCAACAGCTTTTTCTGTACCTGTGTATTGTATAAACTTTATACTTCAGTCTATCTCTAAGATATATTATGTTTGTTGATATGAGAATGTTAAACAGTCCTGGCATCCCAAGGAGGAAACTTAGTTATGGAGAGGGGTCTGTTTCATATGCTATTGAATTTGAATTGTTGTATTTTGATAAAGATCATTACCTAGATATTCATCTGGAAAATTTGATTCATCAGGAAATTTTGATTCCTCTCACGTGTAGATAGAAGTTTCTGTCCCACCTGGTTCCACAGTCATTCGGTCCCAAATAAACATGCAGAGGCTTATACTAACTATAAACTGTTTGGCCTGTTGCTCAGACTTATTACTATCTTACAACTTATTAACCCCAAATTCTTATCTACGTTTAGTCTCATGGCTTGGAACTTTTTCTCAATAAGGTGTTCTCATCTTGCTTCCTCTGCATCTGGCTGGTGACTGTGTCTCTCTCTGTCTTTCTCCTTCCCAGAATTCTCCTAGACTGGTAAACCCACTCATACTTCCTGCCTGGCTACTGCCAATTATCATTTTATTCAACCAATATGAGTGACGAATCTTTACAGTGAACAAGAGCATTATCCTACACCACTCACCCAGGACAAAAATGGACTCAGAAGGTTACTGACAAAACTTTAAGTCTCAAACCTCTGAAAATACTATGAAAGAATATAGGGCAAATAGGGGTACAGGCAATAATGTTTTGAATCTAACCCAAAGAACGGAATTAAAGTCAATTGGATCATGTGAAACTCAATAGTTTCTATGCAATAAAAAGAAGAATCACGAATGAAGACATGTTTAATGAAATTGAAGAAATTATTTGCCAACTATTCCTCTGATAGAGGGTTAATATCCAGAATTTATGAAAAAAAAAGAAACTAAAACAAAAAATGTTGCGACAGAAACCCAAGTGGCTCAACATAAAATGGACAAATTATTTGAATTAATACTTCTCCAAAGAATGAATACAAATAAATGGTAAACAAATATAATGCCCATTAGCCATTAGCCAAGAGAGCAATACAAATCAAAGCCAGCATCTCATCCCAATGAAGATGACTATGATTAAAAAGATAATAAGTTACAAATGATGGAAAGGATGCAGAGAAACAATTATGTATACAGAACTAGTGGGAACATAAATCATTGTGGCCATTGTGGAGAAAAGAGTAGGAATTTCCTCAAAAAAAAAAAATTGAAATTAGGCTTACCACAAAATCCATCTGCCTGTTCTTAAGTGTGGATCAGAAGAAAATAACATCAACAAACCAGAGAGCTTCTTGCATACTGTGTTTATTGGGAAGCTATTCACAGCAACTAATATGGATGTTGCTTAGGTGCTTAACAACAGATGAATGGATGGAAAAAATGTGACTACAGCAGACTACTATAGCTTTGACAGCCACACTCAAGGGAGTGAAGTTGGTTCTGATTGTTAAGGAGTCAATCAATTTTTAAGGCAGAAAATGAAGTGGGGTGTGTCTCTCCTCCTGAAACATATGAAAAAAAAATGTTCAACTTCATGAGCCACCAGACAATGCAAACATTGAGATTCCATTTCAACCCAGTCAAAATGGCAATCACTAAGAAAACAGTAACAGTTAACATTTGCAGGGGGGCGAACAAAAGGAAAGGCTTGTACACCGCCAACAGGGATGTAAACTTTAGTAGAGCCACTATGGAAGTCAGTAAGGAGATTTCTCAAAATAACATATGACCCAGCTGTACCACTCCTGGGTACAAAAAGGACTAAAACAAACAAACAAAAAAAATAAAAAACAGAGATACTCATACTCTCATATCAATGGTTATTGAGGCATCATTTACGATAGCCAAGTCATGAAACCAACTTAAACACCCAACAACAGAGGAATGTGTAAGAAAACTCTGGTGTATATACACAATGAAACTTTTGTCACCCATAAAGAAGAAGGAAGTCATGTGGTCTAAAGGGGACTGGATGCAAGTAGAGATAATTCTATTAAATGGATTTAGACAATTTCAAAAAGACAAACATGCATTTTTTTGCTCACTGGTGCTTCCTACATTGTATATGTGTATATGTGTTATAAATAATTATGTATATATTTGAAACAGAAAAGTAGAAGTGAAATCATCTGGGGAGATGAAGATTGTTGAGAGGAGGGAAGGGCATGAGGAATTAAGAGTAATGAGGAGGAAATATGATCAATATAATATATGCACACTATGAAAACTTAAAAAGTTCATGCATACTTACAAGATCACATTTCTGTAATAAGGTATTATATGGCGTATACACACTTATATGATTGCAAATAAGCTACAACACACGTTAAGTATTAATAGTAACTAGCTACAAATGACATGATGAGTCACTTCAATTTAACTTTTTTTAACTGTCTAGTTTTCTTGAGATAGACTTCATTAAAGTATTTTCTTTAAAACCACTTTTGAAAATTTTCCTGCCAAAGAAACAAGATGCTTACATATGCATATGTATCATATGTATAACACATATGATGTATATTTATGTAAGTCACCTTCTACACTATCAAGTTAAAACCTCTTCTCTAGTGATGGCTGTTTATAAAAACCATATTCCAGTCCCTGAGTCCAACACGTGTATCCAAAGCTTTTGTGGTTTGAAGCACGTGGTTTCAGCTCCCACTTCCTGATCTCAATTTGAATTTCACTTTTTATTTTCTAATTCAGAACTTCCCTTTCACTTAAAATCAGTTTATGTATCTTTAAAATCTGGTGACATGCTTTTCTGAAATTTTAGCTACTTGTGGTGACAGAGATGGTGCTACTCCAGAATATCTTATCTACCACATTATCATAAATCTTAGTGAAATGTAGGTATTATTTCTGTTATGTTATTCTGAAAAATTAAAAATTAAATTACATGCTTAATCTCTCAATAGCCTTTAGTATAACTTGCATTTGGTTAAAGTCATTCTTTCCTAATATTTAAGGGTTCTGAGAAACTAGTGTTACAGTTGGGAGAGACTTAGTAAATGATAAGTAAGAAGCCATTACAATGATGCTGAGATACTGTAAAATCTTCAGAGCTCCTTGGTGCTTACTGGAATTCTGTAAGATTATGTAAACTCTAATTGATCCCATATATATCTTCAAAAGCCAGTATAATTTTTTAGTATAAAATGGTTGTATTCATAAATAAAAAACGAAGAACAAACAAACAAACAAACAAAAACAAGCAACAAAGGGATGAAATAAAAGCAAAGGCTGTTCTTTCCTTAGTCGTTCTCAAAGGGAAGTATTCAATGTATAGTTGTCAGAGCCCTTCTCCTCTCCTTCTGTCTCTCTCTCTCTCACACACTCGTTCAGACACACACATACTCATAAATACTTAGTACATACTTAGCCCCAACAACTAAGTAAGTTTTATCAGGAACTTTCTATATATTGTTTTGAAGTTGAATTTAATATATGGATATTAACATGAAAAATATTGTTATTGTTTTTCCATTAATTCTATTTAATAAATGCATTCTAAGATGAAACACATACTAGACACTTAATGTGTAATATTCCACTTCATCCAAACCTACTTTCAAGATGTCATTATCCTCGTTTTATAATAGAACACATGAAGATTAATGTCGTAGGGTTTCTGTTGCTGTGATGAAACACCTCGACCACAGCAACTCTTATAAAAACAGCATTTAATTGAGGAGGCTGGCTTACAGTTACAGAGGTTCAGTCCATTGTGGTTATGACGGGAGCATGGCAGTGTGCAGGCAAATGTGGTGCTGGAGCTGACAGTCCTACATCCTGCAGGTAGCAAGAAGTCAACTGACACATGGGACAGTATCCCGAGCACAGGAAACCTCAAAGCCTGCCTCCACAGTGACAATCTTCCTCCAACAAGGCCACATCCACTCCAACAAAGCCATACGTCATAATGGTGCCATTTCCTATGAGATTATGGGGGCCAGTTACATAAACTACTACACTTAGTTATGGTAAACTCTTTAGTAAAAACTACCTTACAGCTAAACTAGTATATCAGTAAGAAACAAAATCATGGTGAAGAGCTAACATAGCTACTACTAGGTATATTTGCAGCAGAAAGCTTCAAGGTCAATGTATGATTTATAATCAACATCCACTTAAAATTTGACTTTAATAAAAATAAATACTTGATCTTAAATACTTTTTTCTGATAATGGGATTGATGACCACCTTATATGCCATCCTAGAGCCTTCATTCTAGTAGCTGATGGAAGCAAAAGCAGACACCCAGAGCTAAACACTGAGCCAAACTCATGGAACCCAGTTGCAAAGAGAGAGGAGTGATGAGCAAAGGGGTCAAGACCAGGCTACAGAAACCCACAGAGACAGCTGACCTGAACAAGGGGGAGCACATGGACCCCCAGGCTGATATCTGGGAAACCAGCATAGGACTGACTCAGACCCCCTGAATATGGGTCTCAGCTAGAAGTCTTGAGCAGTCTAAGGGACCTCTGACAGTGGAACCAGGATGTATCCCTGGTGCACAAAAGGACTTTGGGAGCACATTCCCCATGGAGGGAGATTCCCTTAGCCTATAGACATGAGGGAGTGCCTAGTCCCTACTCCAAATGACTTGACAGATTTTGATGATCCCTCCTGGAAGTCCTCACCCTCCCTGGGGAGTGGATAGGGGATGGGATGGGAGGGAGGGGCTGGGGCGGGGAGGAAAAGGGAGGATGGGAGGGAGAGGGAACTGAGATTGATATGTAAAATAAGAAAAATATAACAAATAAATAAATACTTGGAGTTTTAAATATGATTAACAGAACTGTAATCATTTTAGTCATTTTTAAGAACATAAAATTTTTCAGAAATGATTTTTGTAGTCATGAAATAATTAATAATAAGGGCTACCTGCCCAGTACTTTCTATGTATCTTTCCTTGCCACAAAGTTTTATAAAGAATTTATGTTTTGTTTGTTGTTTTCACTTGGTGTTCAGGATTGAGCTCAGAACATCTTGGGCACTAAGCATATGCTCTACCATGAACATATATCTGCAGTCCAATGAAGTTATTTTCTCCCTGTTTTCTTAACTTTATGGACATTGTGCTAATTGTTCAAAGTCAGCATTTTAGTAAGTCACACAACATCATAGCTATGTTTCCCTGCATAGGACCCTGACTCAAATATAGAGCCTCCAAAGAAATCAGATAATGAAGCTGGCTTAAGAAGCTAAGTCTACAGATTAATATCGCCTGTGTCATCTGGGTCAAACTTGACATGTGAATTAACTCTAGGTTATCTTCCAGATTAAGGGTGGCATATAAACATGTAGATTTCTACTCTTGAATCTAAAAATCCACTCAAACAACAAAAGAGATTATGAAATGAAAATGATTAGCTCAGAGGGATGGGAATAATAAAAGTGGATGAACCTGCAGAGCTGTGATGTAGAAGTCATGGCCAACACCACAGAGATGAAGAAAATTAAGAGGCAGCCAAATGGTATCATAAAGTTACCAAGCAGCTCAATAAAGAGTAGATACCCAAGATAATGAGTTAGAGATTTACTTAAAAGTCAAAGAAAGGCTGGATAAAGTGCTTGCCATAAGAACCTGAGTTTGGTCCCAGAATCCACGTTAAAACTGGGCATGGTTCTGTGAGATCATAAGTTCAATGTTAGCAATAGCCAGTAAATTGTGTTGCTCCATGCTCTTTGCTTCAGTTTCTGCCTTTAACTTCCTCCTTGAGTTGCTGCCCCAACTTTCCTTCATGATAGACTGCAGATTCTAAGTCAAACAAACCCTAACCCTTTCCCCAGGTTCTTCTTGCTCATATGATTAACCACAGCAGGAGAAAGCAAGCTAAAATAAAGAGAACTTAGTGTCCGTGGTTACTTCTATTTAGGGAAAAAAAAAGAACAACAACTTTAAATTTTACTAAAAAATATCACCCATTTATATGACTGACAAGTGATTTGGGCTAATAGATGTTTAACCATATATGATAAAGTATCTGTGGTTACTTCTATTTAGGAAAAAAAAAAGATCTTTAAATTATACTAAAAACTATCACCCAGATTACTGACAAATGATTTGGGCTAATAGATATTCAACCTTATGTGATAAAATATTTAAGTACAGCAAGTGCCAAATTTGGCCCAATTAGAGAAACAAGAAACAGTTAAGTTTCTTGAAAGGGAAAGAGAAAGAAGAGAGAGACAGAGACAGAGAGAGATGGAGAGACAGAGAAAGACAGACAGAGACAGAGAAAGACAGAGAGAGGAAGGGAGGGAGGGAGGTGTCTCATGTAGAGCCTGGAGCTGGGTAATTGGGATTTTTTAATAGTAGCCCAGCTTTACTGGCTGATCTGCCTTTGCTGTGGAAGGAAAAGTTATTCCACACCGAGCATTAGCCTCACAGGGCTGCAGACCCACGCCTGCTGGTTTCAATTAGCGTGCCAGCCCCAATGGCATGTCCGGCAGCTGGTGTTTTATTAGGGCTTGGTCATCTCCTCCTCTGAGCCACGTGAATGGCCTGCGGTTCTACAAGCTTCCCTTGACCTTCCAGTCCCTCTGGAGCTGTGCGACCGCTGGAAGCTGAAGCCACAGCTGTCTGCCGCTTGACTCCCAAAGCCCAATCTGTTCTGCGATCTTCCCTTGGGACAGAGAGGGAAAGCAAGTTGATAGAAAGAAATGTCTCTCCCCGAAAGGAACGTGTTATTTTAATACTTGGGTGTGTTTGAGAGCTGGGAAGAGTGTGTGGCTGTGGCTGAGAGGCGAAAGGTGAGGACGCTGGGGATCTCCTGCTGCTCTCAGCCAAGGGACCAGTTCTGGGCTAAAGGCAAATGGCAATTTATGGATTAAGAGCAGGGCAGGGATATTTAAAAGTCTGGCAGACGAGACTCGAAAGGAGTGAGTGGACCTGGAATTTAGCCTAAAGAAGAGAAGGTTGGGGGGGGGGTGATTTTAAAAGGAACGCTAGAGCAGGAAATGTCATTATCGTAGGAATGAGGACCAGATGTTCTCTGTGTCATCAGAGCACACAGCAGAATGACCTTACAGCAAAGACAGAACCTGGTGACAGTTGGATACTGAAATAGGGTGCTCCCAGGCAGCTGTGGAACTCTCCACCAGAAAGACCTTTGTCTTCCATAAGGGTTTGTGTATAGCTTTGCAGAAAACATAAAGGGCTTAAGAAACAGTATGGGTGCTCTTTTCTGAGAGTCCACTGTAGCATAGGAGAGCATTGCAGGGAGGTTAGCAAGGCGCCTTGTGAAAGTCTCAGATACAAACCCAGGACGCCTATCTGAATGACCTACACAATCTTACCTTTCCTCCGGTTCTTTCCAGTTCCCTCGCATGTTTACAGTGATAAACGAAAGAGACAAGCCTTCAATGACTCATGTCTATTATGGCTTCATTGTCTTCACATAGGAGACTGGAAGGTTGATTATCTAAAGTTTTAATACCTTACTTCTCAGAAATGGCCCAAATGCTGTTTTAATACCCTGAAAGATACCTAACAAAATGGCAGAAGATAGGCAGTTACTTTTAAGTTTAAAGCTTTCTTTTTGTTTGCTGAAATGAGATAACAAGTAAGATCTAAACGTATCTTCTTAATTCTTTCATTTGCTCTAATAGTTATTTTACAGACCAGTCCTATAAAATTCATTGAAAGATAGATAGAAAAAAAAAAAAAAAAAAAAAAAAAAAAAAGCCCCTACAGTGCCTGGGAATGTCATCTCACAGAAATTTAAACCAACCATGAATTACCCACTGCAATTCACTGCAGCCTGACATTAGTCAGAATAAGTAGTTTTTAATTTGTATCCTTTATGCTTCAAATCAAAGCTAACTTAGTTAGTAAAATGACCACGGGACAAGGGGTTGATGGCTAATTACCACTGATTACCCCATTGCTCACTGATTAATGATCTCAGTTATTATGATAGCCGTGAATTCTGATCAAACTCATTCGTGATTCCTTTAATCAACTAAATTTCATTAAATTCAATAACCTATTCTAATTTAAGGAAGTTTTTTTCTTTTTTAACCTTCTATGACAAAGAACTGTTCTTCAGAGGAGAGCAAAACCTACATATGCAGAACTGTACTGTGTCAGCTGTGTTTTCCAAGTTAATTCAAACTTTCTTCCCTCTTTGCTGTGATGACTACACTTTCTCAGTGGGATGACACATCCCCCTGTGGTCATTTTTTGTGAGTGTGTGGTTGCAGCAACTCAGAACTATTGCACTTACCTATCAAGTAATTCTTTAAAAATATATAAATCAGCAAACTTCTTGAAAGAGAATGGTTGGAAGCTGCTTTATCCAATCTGCTTCTTAAGCCCTGTCAACAAGGTTGAGTTTAAGGCTTCCTTGGAGGGTAGGTGCTTCTTCTACTGGCAACACTCAGAAAGAGGAATGTGAGGTGACTGAAGGGGATGGGATACAACTGATCCACACCATAGTTTGTCAAAGATCACGGATATCAATGCCCTATTAGTCATAGTATTGGAAAGGAGCTATCCTGCTACCAAAGTACATGATCAGTTGCCAATTCCAGAAAAAGAAACAGGACCTTGAACCACCAACCCCCCCCCATTTTTTTTTTCTGAACCAAGGTCTCTCTGTGTAGCTTTGGAGCCTGTCCTGGAACACATTCTGTATACCAGGCTGGTCTTGAAATCACAGAGATCTGCCTGCCTCTGCCTCCCAAGTGCTGGGATTAAAATTGTGTGCCACCACCAGGACATGTGAAGATGTTTGCTGCAGAGTGGGTTCAAATACTTGAGTAAGTGAATCAACAAATTCCTATTTCTCTGCACACACATATACAAATCCACACACAAAATCTCTCTTATTAGGTCACTGGTAATTGGTAGGTAGAGTTATGATTTGGCACAAGATAGGTAAATCCACATGGAAACTTTTTCAAGCCAAAGTGTTATGATTCCTTTAGTATTCAGAGTGAACTTGGTGTTCAGTAAGAATTCTATTTGTGTTCTAAAACATCTGTCTTTTTGTGCTTCCCACTGTAGAAGATAAAGTACATCAAGAAGAGTGTGGGATGGAAAAGTAACATGATTTAAAAAAAAAAAAAGGCTTGTATGTTTGATGATGGATGTAGTGAGAAGGATGGATAGAGTGAGTATGAGAAAGGAGAGATGGAGAAAAGATGACCTCAAAGTTCCTGGCATAAGACCAGGCTAGATACCGTGTCCCTGACCACTGCCCAAAGTTTGAGTGAAAAGCCATCATGAGGGAGAAGCAATGAATTGTGTTTATACTATTCCGTTTCAGATGATAATATATCTTCCCCACAGAAATATTATCTTAGGAAGGTCAAGTTTGGACTGAAACACAGGCATACAGCGAACACATCAGCCAGGAAGATGGGCAATGAGAATGTAAGATTGCAGTAGGAGCTTTCCTACACCATTCTGGATGTCTGACATTAGCAGAGTGGGCAAGAGTCATGAGCAAATTATTGGAAAATAATGCAGAAGTGGGAGAGATGGAAAGGGCAAAGAAAGCTTGTTGTCATACTCAGCAGTCTGTACTCATGAGACTCTCCATATATATTTTGGCTCAGTTATTTTGTGAAAGAAAAGCAGACACAATTATCTGCTATCAGGAAAGATAACACTGCAAATTGGTAAAGATACAGAAAAAAATAAGAAGTTATTATGTCTTCTCTATGAACAGCATGAGGAAAATGTCTGGAAAAGGTAGTTTTGTGCAAATTATTTCAGAAATATCTATCTGTGATCCACACATGAATTCAGCACTAGTTCACAGGCTTGGAAAACACCTACATTATTGCTTCAAATTGTTTTCATAAGAACCGTAGCTAAAAATAGAAGCAGAGTTACTCATTAATTTTTATCAAATGTGTGATTCTTATCAAAAGTTTCCACTGACTTCACCTCAATTCAAAAAGAAAATAATTCCATGACAAGTTTAATTCTGTAAATATAATACATAGACTACTGGGTTATTTAATGTTTTCTGTCCTTTTCAACCATTCTGATTTACTTTCTGTGTCTCTCTGACAGGTGTAACTGTGTAGCATTTTCATTTTATTTGGATAATTTCATCTGAACACTTTCTATCATTTATCAAATTTTGAAATGTTTTAGCTACTTTTAAATAAATAGAACCAGAAAAATCCCATTATACAAAGGGAAGTATTGTGAAATTGTTCCTTGAATAGAGTTTTACATTTTTGATCATGTTCTCCCCAGCTTTTCAGCCACTTGACAATTCAGGAATGAATGTTCTGCTGGCCAGACTTATTCCATTCTGATAGGAACCACGGGCTTCTCAATACTTTCAAAGACTTCTGACCCTAAAATAAGTTCAAGTGAGATTTTTGTGAGGTTCAGAGTCCTTGGCTCTGAAATATAAATCATATTTACATTTGAAGATTTACCTGGGTGTTTTTCATGGTGTTAGAATATTTGTACTATGGAACTAGGGAAAGGGTACCACACAGTCAATATATATTTTACAAATGCCCAGGGAGCATGAAGATATTTCAAGTTGGCATTTTATTTTCCCCATGATGCATGGGAAGTTCCATCAGTGGCCCCCTCTCCTGACATCCTCATTAAGGGACAATTCCATGATCAGGATTTGTTTCTGAGACTGAAGGGTAGTTAGGGAAATTAGAGTCACCTCCTCATTATCTGGGATTGATTACCACTGACTTGAGAGAGCAAAGAGGGCCAAAGCATCTGTGAACTTCAGAAGTTGCTGCAAATAATGAAAAACCACCGGGCATTATGTAAACTCACCATCAGCTCTGACAGTTTTCCAGTTGGAGGTGGGAACAGGAGTAAGCCACTCACTGCCACTGACATGACTCTTAGCTTCATGCCATCCTTTAAGAATTCTCTTCAAAGAGACAAAAGATTCAGTGCTGCCAATGAATCAGGAAGAATTTAAAATAGCCCCACTCTTCAGACATCCTCCTTCTTTCTAGGATGGCAGCTGGGAGTGAGGGATGGGGAGCTCTTTCACTGCCTGATGATAAACCAAGAATTTCACTTGACCACACAGGTAGTCCAAATCAGCTCTGTTAGGGTTTATTCAGCTTTCCAGCAATCACAGTATTGTGTCTTGGTTTTGCAATATAAGCTAAGCTGCTCACTTACCTGGTCATAGTCTTCTTTCTATCTTCTTGGATCATTCATAAACTAAGGTAATCAGGAGGGAACTCGATTTCAATCTGCTGAAGGCCTAACAAATGTGAAAGCTTGGCCTTGTCCCAGATCACCAAAATAAACAAATAAACCAAGCAAACAAAAGAGGTACCACTTCTCCAGTCCCTTGAGACCTACCTCTGTTCTTCTCTCTTCTAGGCAGCAGCTTCTCATCCATGCTTTTCGTACCACAAACATTGATGAAGCCTCTGGTGCTTGCTGACTGCTCTGAGGGATGCTGGTGTTTTTCAGCTGGTGAGCTCAAACCCAGGTATAATGCAACCCCAACTTTTGTGTAACCAAGATGCCAGCACCAAGTCAGGCAAAGTCAACACACTGTGAATTCGGGAGAATTTCGTAAGAGGAGAATGAAGCCAAGCATGAAATCGTGGTCAAGTTGGGTCCTAGTCCAGTAACTGACAGTGGATTAAGTCATTAAGGTGCCGCTGCTCTGATGGAATTATCTGGGTCGTTATTCATAAAAGAATCCATTGAAATTCTTCTGTCTTTGAACAAAATTTATGGCATGTTTATATTTTGAATGATGTATGTAGAATACTTAATTTGTTTCCAAATAATGGGGATGGCCAAAATAAATATGATTTTCCTTGAATCTACGTGACTCCTTTTGCTTTCATTGCAATGTGGGGGGTCTGGGTAGTGATGTGATGGAGATGGCCCCATAAGCTCATGGGTTTGGAAAGGATTAGAAGGTATGGTCTTGTTGAAGGAGGTGTGTCAGTGGAGTGGGCTTTGAGGCTCCATAAGATCCCGTGTGCTTTCTCTCTGCCTCCTACTTTCAGATCAAGATGTGAGCTGCTGGCTATTGCTCCACCATCATAGATGTAACTTTTAGTAACTGCGAGCCCAATGAAATGCTTCCTTTGTGAGTTGCCCTGGTCATGGTGTTTGAGTGCAGTGACGGGAACCTTAACAAACACTGACCGTAAGCTCCTTCCTTCTCTGTCTTCCTTCTTGCCACCCTCTTTCTAGAAATAACTGTTGACAGTTCTGCACTGGTTTCTCAACCCTGTCCCCACGTAATTAATAATGAATCTGTATTTCCTTATGATTTCATGTCCAAAATCTCCTGTTTGTACCTTGTCAGTGGGCACAAAATAAATTTTCCTTAAACCATACCAATAATTTAGAGGGTCAACTGAAAATGGATGGATTCTGACACATTCTTACCCACTGTTATTATTTAGGCATCTGTACTGGCCTGTCCTTGGGGTTCTGACCGGATACTTCCTCAGCTGCAGCCACGAAGAGCTCCACCTGTGCCTATTCGGTATGTTCCCTTTTAAAAGGGCCCTGCCCCCTTCCATCCCCCTTCCTCCCCCTCTCTGTCTCTCTCTCCCTCTCCCTCCATCTGTCTGTCTTCCCTCTCCTCCACCCTTTCCTCTCTCCCACTGCGCCTGTCCCTGGAGACTGGTCACCCCTCCCTCCTCCCCCCCCCTTTATTTTATAATCCTTTTCCCTTAATAAAAAACAAAACAAAACAAAAGACCCTCCACTTGAATTCTGTTGCATGGCATCTTTCTCTCTCAAGCGTCTTTGTAAAATTACAACACTCAGGGTTACATAGAAAGAATATGTTTTGAGTATATGCCACTCACTCAGCTTGGAACATACATCCAGATATTTCCTTCCACCTGGAGCCCACACCATTACTTTGCCTGTGAGACCAGTCTATTCCAAATTCCTCTTTCACTCCCTGTCTACTGCCAGGCCCAACTCTACTAGGCCTATGTAGGTCACCTCCGATAAGCTGTATAATGTCTGTGTGCTGGAATAGATGTTTGCTTTCTCAAAGATACTCTGTTCCAAGAAATATAATGTTTTTATTATTTTTTTTGAATAGTCAATGTATGGACCATTCATAGAACATGCCAAAATAGTTTAAAAATGACACTATGGAAAATCATTAGCCAAGCACTCTGCAGCTCTTAAACACAGAATTCAAGTGCAGTTTCAGGCACTCTCAGAAAAAACAATCTTTATCTCTGTTTCTGCCTGTGACTTATTTTGACTCTGCTAGGAAACTCTCAGGGTGGAAATTTCCTGAGCTAACAGCAGGTCATGCTGAATTAAAGCCATTCCCCTTGGGGATGACAGGAGTTAAGGAATGTAACTGGATTTATTTCTCATTAGTTATATATCCAAAAACAAGTATTGCGAAGGGCCATTCTTATTTCTGAGTTTTAGAGACAGTGGATCAGTTTTTCCACTCAATTTCTTTAGCAGGATGAGACCAAACAGATAACCGAAGTGAAGCTCCAACTCATTGTACATTTTCCAGTTTTCTTTTTCCAAGAGAAGAGTTTTATCTTTTCCTTTTAGTTATTTATTTTTCCAAGTTTGTATTGTCTTTTCCATGGCACAATGTCAGGATACTGAAGGCAGGTGTACTGCAACACATGAATGGATCTCCAACATTTCATCCTGGCTAAGTGGCATGCACGATTTCCCTGGAAGTGGTGATGAATGTGGGCTGACTCAGCCTGTGTGTGCTGCCCCTTCATCTCCTAACTCATTCTTAGGAAAGGTGAGCTTATCTCTCACTGCAGAGTAACTTTATTTGCTGTTCACATTAACGGACAACCTAATAGCTAATAATCCTGATAATTTTTACGTGGATGGGTGACGGCTCATTTGATTGCGGGCTTGGGATGAGGCCAGTAACTGAAGGAAGGTAAAGGGAACACTGGTTATTTATTGTTTTAAAGTTATTTATGTGAGAGAGACAGAGTCCACAGAGGTCAGAAATAGCACTGAATCCCTTGAAACTAGTGTTATAGGCCTATGTGAGTTACCTGGTGGGTGTGCTGATATATAAACTTCAGTTTTCTGAATGAGGAGCAAGTCCTTTCAAATACTGGTCTCACTCTGCAACCTCAAAACTGGTTATTTTTTTTTATGTGTTTCATTCTTTCAACTTCTCGAGAGAGAAGTCTTCCAGGTCCCATCCCTGGTGTCACCCTTCACAGTTTTCCTTTCTTGTTTCTTCTTTTAACATTTTTTTTTTGCTCCCCACATTTGAGGCAATGCTGTGTCAGCTACAGCAGCTATGATGTTGCATAACAAGCCCCCACCCCACCCCACCCTCAGAAGCTCAGTACAGGGATAGAGCATGGAATAAGAACAATGAAGTCTTGTCCTCATGAACCTTACATTCCAACGAAGGAAAAAGACCATGAACTCATAAACATCTTCAGATATTTCTTCCATCTGAAAGTAAGTATCTTCATCACTGTTTCTTTATCATGCTTTTTTGTGGCCTGTCCTCATCTCAACTCCATCACTTTTAATTTCCCTTTATTTCTATCTTTAGATTGAGGTTGTTAAGTCATGGCATAGAGCAGTTTGGATGTCGAATGTCCCTGAAAGGTCTATGTGTTCAAGGCCTGACAACCTCAATGGCTAGATTAAGAATTGGTAGGATCTTAAGGGGAGGGGCTTCATAGAGGCCCTTAGGTCACTGGCACTATGCCCCCAAAGGAGAAGATGGAGCCTCTGCCTGTATCTACATCCTTCTTGGCTTGAAACATGACCATCTACTCAAAAATGAACTTCCAGCCTGATGTTCTAACTTCATTTAAAAAAAAAAAAAAAAGGAGAGGTTACATAGTTCTTGGGCTTGAATTTATGAATTTACAGTATTTGGTTTGAGTAATATTATGAAGTTGACTAATACAATTTTCTCATTCATAAAACATGGTGGTGGCAGCATTTACAGGGAGGGAGTGATAGGTGTGGTGTTTGTGTTTGCTATGTTTGCTAATAATGCTGCATCTGCAATAAGAGCTCTCGGTTATCAAACCCTTCCACAGACCCACTCTTCCCTTCTGGTTCTTTCTGTGTGCTGGAGCCTGACCCTGAAGAAAGCATGTGGACATCTATGTCAGCCCAGACAACAGACACACTGGAAAAAGATGAAGAATACCATAAAAGAAAATCCATAACGTTTCTTCCCTTTTGCAGTCTATACTCTGCAGGTATATTTAGCATTAGCTACATTCTTTCTAAACCAAATCTTCTACCAACTAGCCTCTTTTTCATAATTCTATTTTTCTCTGTAGTCCCTTTGGCCAAAGGCTTAATTTTTGAGTCTTTGGTCCTAGTATTTTCCCACTGACATTCATCTACGGCTGTACACTCAGAAGCCATCCTTCATTAAAATCCCTTGATAAGCCATGGAGGGAATCTCTACTTCCCACAGGGATTCCAAACTACATAGCATCTGATAGAAGTCACATTAGATGTTTAGCATGGTTTTTATGAGATTGCTCTGGATGTCATTTGATGAGTGTGTGGAGAAACATGGAATGCTTGTATCATGTACTCAGTTTTGTTTGAAGTCAGATATCAAATGTCTTTGCATTTTGCACTTGTTGTTGTTGTTCTATAATATAACAATCAAGAGACCATAAGATTGGCTAACTGTTTATGACTAGGCTGAGGAGCTTCCAGAAAAGAAAAAAAGATAAGAACAGAAACATACATTTAAAACTCAAAGCTCA
This sequence comes from Phodopus roborovskii, assembly GCF_943737965.1. Classification (NCBI taxonomy): domain Eukaryota; kingdom Metazoa; phylum Chordata; class Mammalia; order Rodentia; family Cricetidae; genus Phodopus; species Phodopus roborovskii. The sequence continues at coordinate 14,901,185 of NW_026125397.1, forward strand.
AGTGGAAAACATGAAAGCTCTTGAGATATTCTTTTTGTCTGGTAAGTACCAAGCAGAGATGGTTGAATACTGGACCACTATGCAATTGTACAAGTGGCACCATTGATACTTTTTAAAAAACAGCATGAAGAAGGTCCTATAACAATGTTAAGGCTTTGCTTGAAAAACTGAACCTTATGACTAGAGATGAGGATAATCAGGTTTGAAGGTGTGCACTTGCATTCCCAAATCATCCTGAAATCATCACGTATGGAGGAACAGACTCCCTTCCCCTGTTTGAAACCAAACATGTAACTCAATTTTGGGTGCTAATATCTGAAGCCTTGCACACAGAAGAAAACACAAAAAGTCTGGGGCACAGCAGGCGTCTCGTATATGAAGAGCAAGCAGCCTTGTCAGTGTGAAGATAGATGATGCTGAAAGGGGAGGTTTCTTTTTGGTTGGTGTTGTTCTGTTTTGAAACGCGGTTTTTCTGTAAAACAATCCTGGCTGTCCCGAAACTGACTCTGTAGACCAGGCAGGTCTGGAATTCACAGAGATCTGCCTGCCTCTGCCTCACAAGTGCTGGAATTAAAGGCGTATGCCACCACCGCTCGGCCCAAGATTTCTTTTATAAACTCATCACTGTGTTCCTGCCTAATAGACCCATAACAAGAAATAGATTGCTGCAGAAAAGGAGCAACATTTATTTAATGTATTGTGAGGCCTTTAGAGTAAAATACTAAAAAAAAAAAAAAATAAGAAAACTGGTTTTTAAAAATTTTTATTCGTTTATTTTTTTTCTTAGGTGTGCAAGTGTTTTTCCTAAATTTATGTCTGTGTCAGAACACATGCATGCCTGTCGCACAGGGAGGATAAAGAGGGCATCAGATCCTCTAGAACTAGAACGCAGACAGCTGTGAGCCACCGTGTAGGTGTTGAAAATTGAACCTAGGTCCTCTGCAAGAGCAGCAAGTGCTCTGAACTGTTGAGCCATCTCTCTAGCCACAGGAAAACTGCTGTTTTGTGAACACCGATTCAGAAGTCTAATTAAAAGACAAAATGGTATGATTGAATAGAGAAGCAGAGCAAGGCCTGTTTATTCTTCACAGTGTCCCTGTGTGACCTCCCCCCCCTTCTGTGTATACAGAAGGACTCTCTGGAATAGAGGATTTATGACCTACTTGACAGGAAGATCAGAGAATTCTTGTAAACATACACACACATACATTAATTGGTATAAATCCTCCATTGGTGGCAGTGGGTTTCAAAAGGACATTTTCATATAAGTATATGATGTTCTTTGAGCATGTTCCCTTCTATGTCCCTTCACCATCTTTGTATTGCTTCCCCTACAAGATTCTTTATGGCTTCTTCAGGGTGGAAAGATGGAGGAAAGTCAGGACTGTTTGCTTACCTACCTCTAGTGTCTTTCCAAAGCCCAGGTGCGTTCTGAATCTCATCACTAAAATCCAGTCACAGATGTTCTGGTAGGTTCTGCATGTCTTGCTTCTCTTTTGGCTGGGTACCCTTTTCTCAGAAGCTTGTGAACACGTGCAACAACCCAGTTCTCACTAGACTTAGGAGGATGGTACAGAAAACCACCATGGATCCGAATCACTGGATGGACAATCTTTCATGAGGAGTTGTATGCATGTGTGTAGGGATGGATGCTCAGAGAGATGGAGAGACTTCATAACACGATTTAAGCCACTGTATTTGTGGCTCTATTTTGTCCAGCTAAGCCTTCTCTTACCTGACACATTATGGAAACTGAATGCTGCCACACAGATTGTTCACTTCTTACTGTCACTGGGATGAATTCTTCATTAACCCTTCAACTCAACTAACAACATGCAAAAGCTTTAACAAGTGTGCTGTCATTTTTTTTTTTTTCATCTGCTAGTTTAAAGAAAACAGATAGTTTGATGTTTGCTGTGAGTAAGATGTGGAAATTAGAGCTTTTTCATTGTTGGTGCTAAACTAATATAGCACTAAAATTGGAAAGTACAATTGGAGATCTGCAGTCATATATCAAGGGAACCACTTAAAGTTGTGTTTATAAAAACACTAGTAACGCAGTACCCCTGGAGACTGCTGTGTCAGCTTGCTAGACAGAGTCCCACCAGCAGTAGGACAGAACAATAAACATTGTGTGTTTGCAATGGTGGAAAAAAACAACCCTAGTAACATAAGGTTGTGTTTATAAGAACACCAGTGGCAGCATTACTGTCTAGGGGACAGCTGGGGAAAACTTGGAGTAATCAATAGGGAGAGAATGACAGTAGTGTATGTCATGTTCAAAACATAGGATGAGATGGGTCACATGGAAAGAAGAAACACAAAACATCTATACCTGTGTGAAAAGCAGGTTGTAAAGTGGTATATTTTAAGTAACTTCATATGCATGCCTGGCAAAAACCTTCCTGTCTCTTTCTGTTTCTCTTTCCACCACATCTCCCATAACCACAAAAAAGATATAAATATATTAAATGATATAGATAATATTCTAATTTTATACTAAAAAACAGTAAATTCCTTAACAGGTATTGCATTTTTTTTATTTTAAATATATATAAGCACATAACAGACTTTATATATTTGCATATCAATTTAATGTCAAAAACAAGCAAGACTAAATATAAATTAATTTAAACCAATTATTTGGTTATTGTTTGGGAAAATATTCTAAATTTAGTAAGATTTTTTCTTTTTTGAGGGGAAACATCATAATCTCAAGTATTTTATACTGTGAAAGGCAAACAATACTTTTAATGTCTAACATGCTCTCAAATTTCCAAATACAAATGATTTTTTTCCTTCAATATAAGGTGTTAATACACAATTAAATTACATTTATATTTTAAATATATTTTAAGTGGATACCTGAATGATATGATAAAATATTTTGAATAAATGCCTGGCTCAGTGTTAATTCGATTAGCATGAAGAATAAGATAACCCAAGATAAAATATATTAATGTTCATAGTAAGTATTCTAAAAGTCCTGACAGTAGTAACAGTATCAAACACTCACTAACCATTCTGATGCTGGGAAGTACCGACATGGGCACTGAACTCTGGCCTGCTTTCCTCTTGTCTCTTTAGAGCACTTGTATGGCAAGACGTTTTTGAACACTGGGGATTCTTAGAGTTGATTAGAAAGTCAACCAATAGTCTGAAGTTTAAGAAGAATGCCCAGTGTAAAAGAGAGTAAAAGGACCCTAGCTAGTATGCCTACTGACCTTGTGTCCAAGGAGGGCTCTCTTCCTAATCCTAATGTGATGAGTCTTTTCTGGTGCCTGTAATGCAGTCCTGGACCATTGTATCTGCTGATCTTTCATATGGAGAATCATAATTGTAAAATTGTGCACCAAGAACTGTATGTGTTTTATGTACTAATAGATGGGTGGGCATGTTAGTGCATGTCTGTAATTCAAGCACTTGGGCAGAGAGAATGAGGACCCATCTGAGTTTGAGAGCAGCCTAGTTTGTATGCCTATTTCCAGTCCATCCAGGGTTTCATAGTCAGAAACAATAGACAGATGATAGATAAGAGATAGAGAGATAGAGGGATGGAGAGATAGATGATGGATGATAGATAGATACAGATAATAAATTATAGATATATAGATAGACAGACGAAAAATAGATGATAGATGGACCAAAGGTAAAATGTAGTATCTCATTCCTATTCTATCTTGGTTTTTTTTTTTTTTTTTGTTTTTTGTTTTGTTTTGCTTTTCTTGTTCCCTCCCTCCCTGTTGTTGCTCTGATGTTCTGTCATGTGCTGTCAATTTGCAAAGCATTTTAAATATGTGATGGCTGTTGATCTTTCTGGGAGGGCTCTGCAATCCACATTTTATACTGGAAGATAGCCGGGTTCAGAAAGAGCAATTAAATCATCTGCCCATTGTGTCGCACATAGATAACTAATAAAAATGTGGAAAATAAAGTATTAAAACACTAGTTATGTCATATGACAAATGAAAAGAAAAAATAAATGGTAATCACAACTTATACTCTCACAATCCTATAACTCAAGAAATGTGAAGTAGAAAAACAGCAATGGGTTGTTGTTATTGTTAAACATGATTTCCAAGTTCCTGTTTTTGACAGACATATGATCCTGTAGATGTGCCCTGGTTACTTCTGCATGACTGAGACCAAATATGTGATTAGAAAGAAAAACTTATGGGAGGATATTTTTGTTTGTTTCACAGTTTTGAGGAATTTTTAGTTCATTGTGATAGGGAAGGCATGTCAGAGAGAAGTGATTGTGTCTGTGGTAGCAGGAAGCTGCGACAGAGCTGTGTATTTAATGGCAGATCAAGGACAAAGAAAATGCAAGCTGCGGTCATGAACCATTCCTGATAACTCCCAGGCCATACCTTCTCAAGAAGGCTCTACATCCCTCAAAATAATACCAACCACTTGGAGACTGAATAGCACAAACTTAAGCCAGTGCGGGGTGCGGGGTGTGGGGTGCGGGGTGTGGGGGCAGTACCGCCAGGGCGGCTTTTCAGATTCTATCTGTAACAGACACATTAACAGGTGTAATGTTACATTTTACCCTATTTAACCTTATTAAACCATAGCCACTTCTCACAAGTCCCATCTCCAAACACTGAAGTCAGATTATACATCTGTCTTCTTACTACTTGACAGGGCGATTAAACTCCAGCATGAGTTTTGGAGAGAACAAATCATATTCAAACCATGGTAGTCATACTTTTCTGTGGTTACTGTACCATCTGTGACCCTTAGCATGTGGAGGAAAAGTATCACTTTTCTTCAGTTTCTATAGGGTCATACATTTTACTCTCTCTCTCTCTCTCTCTCTCTCTCTCTCTCTCTCTCTCTCTCTCTCTCTCTCTCTCCCTGCTTCCCTCCCTCCTTTCTCCTCTCACCTCCACATTCTACCATTATCAAGACCTATTATCTAGTTCACTAGTTTTGTAACAGCTTGGATGAAGGTGGTCGAAGTGACCCATTCAGCCCCTGTTCCTTGACAGTATACTGTGCAATGTGGACTTTAATTTCTATTCCGTTTCTGCCACCATACAGAGCACCATGCTCTGTATGACTTCGATCTCTGATGCAATTTTTCTGTTCTTGTTTTGTCTGAGCCATTGTTTGTTTTCATTTTTTAAAATCATTTTATGCTCTGCAAAACTCCTCCCCTCTAGCATCCAAAGCCTGACTCTCTCATTGCAGTCCTCAGAGTTATCTCCATGCAACTGTGACCTTCACTGAGTATAGCATATTCGGCATGGTAGAAACAAAGACTACTGGATGGAGCGGGGAGGTGGTAAAGAAGGAAGAGAAATATTGGAGAGACTGGAAAGTAAACAGAGCTGGTAGACCCATGGATGTAGCCTAGCTAGTAAACTGATTGTCCAGAATGCATAAATCCTAGGGTTAATTCTCAACATCACACAAACCCTGAAAGGATGTGCCCTCCTGAGATCCCAGCATTCAGGAAATATAATCTGGAGGACTGGCCAAAGTCAGTGTGCTATGCTTAGCCTGGCTCACTGTTGTCTCAGCTTTTAACGGAGTACAGTATCAAGTGTCACTTCTCAATGTCTCCCACTGACTTTGTGCTTTTACCCCCTCCCCCCCCCCAGCCTTTGTCACTCACTACTTGATGCTACATGCCTTTATTTGCCCATGAGGACAAAAAAATAAAATAAAATAAAATAAAAAAAGTCTGCTCTAGTCATTGTTGAGCTGCCACACTTGCAACAGCCAATGGCGCAGTGGCGTTCTCAAAAGGCACACCCCAGCCCCGGCCCCTGTCTGTGTGTCTGTGTATTTGTATTTATGTGTTCTTGCATTTGAAGGTCAAGAGTCACCTTGGTGGTTAAAGCAGGATCTTTGCAAATATGCCAGTCTGAGTGGCTAGGGAGCCCCAGGGACCCACCTGTCTGTTTTCCCATTTCCAGAATTACAAGCACGCACAACTATCGCCAGTTTTCTTTTCTTTTCTTTTCTTTTTTTTCCCCAAGAGTTATTAGGGGTTCAAAATCAGGTCGTCGTCCTGCCTGGAAGGCACACACTTTAGAAGCTGACAAATTTGGCTGTTTCTCTGGCCCCTGAATAATTATTTCTTAAGTGAAGACACACTGCTGTTGATGATACATTTGCCTCTTGAACTGCATGAAAGACAGAGGAAGAGGAAGAGCGCTGTCTCCCATCAGCCATGGCTCTGGGCTCCGTTAGCTCTGCCGAGCACAATCAATGAGACAGGGTTAACGATGAGGCCAATTCTACCAAGCATAAAAAAGTACTTGTCATTGCTACCTAGCCATGCTAGAAGTGAATTCAAAAGTTCAGAAAAAATCCTTAATAGTATTCACAGAGGTAATTTGAGACAACAAACAGTAAAAAATCCCCAATAAGAAGGGTATATTGCATACTTTAATATTTAAATATAGAAATTATTGTACACTCATCCGCATTTAAAATTCTTCTCCATTCTAAACTAATTGTAGAGAGTTTATGGAAGTATAAAGTGGAGATCATAACATACTATAACATATATGAGAGAATTATTTTTAAATCTTAAAGTAGGAAAATGGAACCAAAATTAAAAGCTTGAAATAATTATATAGGAACTTTAAGAATGTGTCTATAAATAGATTTAGAAACCTCTAGAGAAACACACTCTGTACCTTCTCACATATTATGAAATGGAGGAATATTTTGACAGCAATACCTAGCAATACTTTTCAACACTTTAATGTGACTTACTTCTCTTTGTTCTTAGACTATAAATTTCTATGGTACTTGGCATTGGATAAACACATTTAGAGTGCATTAAATTAATTACTAAATGTCAGGAAGTCAATATAGGAAAATACTGGATTATTTTGAATTTTTTTTTCTGGCTGTATAGTTTTATTTTTATTTTGAACTGTAAGCAATTGACAAATTGCTTTGTGGTGTGGGGGGCTATATCTAACTCCTTCACTGACCCATATCTATGGCTCAAAGTTATTTATGCATGAGACTTGATGTTATTCAATGGCATACACATAGATTCTTAAATAACAGGACTCCTAACAGATTCTAAAAATTGGCTGTGTCATTTTTCCTCCTTTTATGGTTTTCTAAACTGGTTTTTTTTTTCTTATACTTAAATATCTTCATGGGACTGTGTTCATTGCTCATCTCAATGCTATGAGCAAAACACAGTACAGAACAATTCACAGAAAGGGTTTCCTTTGGGTCCCGGTTAAGGATACAATCCATGGTAATGGGGATAGTGCTAGCTGGAGCTTGGGTCAGATGGTCACACCCCATCTGAGGAAAGCAGAGGTGTGGTAAATCCTCATGATCACCTTATTTCCTCTTTTTCATTTAGTCTAGGACCCCAGACCTTAGAGTGATACTTCCTACATTTCCAGTTGCTCCTCCCACCTCCAACGTGACCTAATCTACATAAATCCTTCACGGACAGCCCTATCTATTAGTTTACTTAGTGATTCTTAATCTCATCATGTTGACAATCAGTATTAACCAGTGAGGAACCTAAGTGCTGTAAATGCCCACAGCATTCATTTTAAGAAAGCAAACACTTTTCACATATGGAACACACTAAATACTTTCTTAGTTTCATATGCGGGCCATCAACATACAGTATAAGAAACAAGTCCTGAAAACAGTGTTTACTCATGTGACTTTGGAGGTGAGATATCCTCTCTCTGTCACCCATCATACTTGCTTATGTGTTTTAAGCTTAATTTCTCGTTCTCACAAATGTAAATGTGTGAAGCTTCACAATTGCACTCATTGCTCTGGTCACCAATTGCAGGATACCACACCAGCTTGCTACATAGCCTTGAGCAAAGGTCTCAACTTTCCAGAAGTGTTTCCCTACCCATGGTAGCTTATTTGTAATGTTTGATATGCACTCCACTGGAAGTGTTCTTCTAATCAGCACTTAATCAACACAATAGCCTAGGAAACTCTCCTTCTCCAGAAGAAGCATTGTCACTTCTAAAAAGAAATACTTGCATTTGGCTCAACTGGCATCATTCTGACCCAAAGGGCTAAAACCCACTACTCACAGGACATTGTAATGGGTACAAGTTTGACTATAGACCCTGTTTGCTTGTAATGAGAGAGAAAATGGGAAATTATCAAATCAGAGCATTGGAATAGAGTCTTATTCCCTGTAAAGATATATGATTAATATCTGTCAATCAAAAATAAAATTACAGGGTCAGTAAGATAGCTCAGTCTGTAAAGCCACTTGCCACCAAACCTGATGACCTGCATTCAATCCCAAAGATTCCCATAACATGTCCTTTAAATTCCACACCTGTACTATGTAGTATAGTACTTGCACACACTCTCTCCCTCCCCCTTCTCTCTTGTCATAAAAAATAAAACAACAAAATAAAGACAATGAGTGAAAAGGAAGCTTATATATTCTTCCATTGTCTTAGCCAAACAGTAATTTAAATATTCACTCTTATCCTCTTCTGTCCTTATGGATGCTAAGATTCCAGTACTCCTGTTTGTAGAAACAGGTGAGTCCAAACCACAGTTCTCATTCTCTTTGTCTATTTGCGGTCATGGGTCCACCTGATTTACCTATATGCCTGGCTTCAGCTCTGAATCCAGTACTGAGATGGGCTCATGCTCAAGTACATAGGTACACACACACACACACACACACACACACACACACACACTATTTCTAAAGTACATTCCAAAGAATAGACAAATACCTTTGTAGTACTGAGTGGCCATTTGCTAGCTAAGCTCATAGGGAATGGATGTAGTAAATCCCTCTCAAAGGGATGCTAACAGGAAGCCATCGAAAGGAAACAGAAACAGATTACTAATCAAAGAAGGACAACTGTGTAAACTGCTGGGGGTTAAGTGCTCTTTTTTTTGTTTGTTTGTTTTTGTTTTTTGTTTTGTTTTCTTTTGGTTTTGGTTTTTTGAGACAGGGTTTCTCTGTGGCTTTGGAAGCTGTCCTGGAACTTGCTCTTGTAGACCAGGCTGGCCTTGAACTCACAGAGATCCACCTACCTCTGCCTCCCCAGTGCTGGGATTAAAAGTGTACACGACCACGGCCTGGCATGTTAAGTATTTTTACCTGTCTCTTGGCTTCTATTATTTGTTCTGACCTAAACTTTGCATCTATAGCTTGAGCCAGTTATTTAAAATGGAAGCCTATATAACTAGTTAACTAAAATCCCTCTAAGAATGTTTTCTTCCTTGTCTCATTATAAAGCATTAAAAACATGGTAAATCCCTCACAAAGAACAAAAGTCCTCACTGTCTCCACTCTGTTGGCCTCAGCTCTTTTGGGAAACTTCAGCTTACATCAGAACACTGATTAAAAACAAATAATACAAAATAAAAACTCACTGGTCCCCATGTATCTATAAAATCTAAAGTTCAGTTTCCCTAACTCATCTTCGCCCTGATGTACCCTGTTGTTTCCTTTCTCACCTCCAGTACCCTTCCTACCTACTCTCCTTTTGCCTTTTAGCCCAATTTTGTAAGTTTGACCCCTTTCTAGCACAATCTAATCCCATAGGACTGGTGTATATTTCTTAATTACTTCCATTAAGAAATAATGTTGTCACTGTCTGTATTTTGTTTGTTTTAGAAGTAGAGTTATTTAATCAGCTTAACACATAATTGACGGTTGACTTTTGATTATTGAGGAAATAGTGAACATTCCATGATAAATATCTGTAGTTTGTTTTTGTACTTATTGGCTTAATTTTTTTCCAGACCATATATTTTGATCATATTCTTTTCCTTCCCCCAACTCCTCCCAGTTCTTCCCCACCTCCTTCTCCACCCAAATTCATATTCTTTCTCTCTTTCAAACACAAAAGCAAAAAAAAAAAAAAAAAAAAAAAATCAAAACACACTCTAAAAGACCAAAATAAATGAGTAAATAAATAACCAAACAAAAACAAAGAGCAGACCCAAACTAAGAATTCCATATTGTGTTGGCCAACTACTCCTGGGCATGTAGCCTGCTCTTAACTTCTCTATTGTGTGCTGTTTCTAAGGGCCTTAATGTGGCTGCGTTTTTTTTTTTTTTTTTTTTTTTTTTTTTTTTTTGTTTTGTTTTTTTGTTTTTCTATCTCTTACTTCTTTTGGTGGTGGGTTGGAGTGTCCCTGTTGGACTTTCTTCCTGAACACTTCCTCGCTATAAACAAGAGCTGTACCTGACCCCTCAGTTGTCTCTAAGCACCCAACCAATTACCGTGATCCTTGGCGCTCACCCAATGAATACTGAACAGTGAGTGGCTTGTTGGCATGTGTCAGAAAGCAATCACTCTGGGGATCTGCAAAACCTGACTTATTTTGACCCTTGCTGGCAGAGTGAGGAATACTCAACTCTCCTAGAATAAACAAATTGCATTCCAAATGTTGAAGAAGCCCAAAGCAGGGAGAATAAGGGGGAGATGATCATGCCATATGCTATTTCATCAGAAGTCTTCAAGGTCTTTAATTAAACAGTTTCACCATGGGAGGCAAAAAATAAATAAATAAATAAATAAATAAATAAATAAATAAAAATGGGATGTGTTCCTAATTAACGCTTTAACTTTGTTATGCCCAAAGACCAGGAAATAAAATAATTGCATAAGATTTTGGAAATTATTTCTGTAGAGTTCATGATTGTTTTTTTGTTTTGTTTTTGATGAATTTCTGTCACTTACCTTCAAAAGAAGCCCATGTACTAGCTAACTTGTTATGAACCAATCATGGTGGGACATAGGCACATATAGATGGAACAGAGCCCATCACTCCAGTCTATTTTCTCTCATCTTAAAATTTCATAAAAATGTGGTACTGTGTGGTTATGACTATACCTATAGGTAAATAATTGTTTGTACCAAAGTTTACCTTGAATGTTATTTAAGTTGTATGCAAATAGAACAAAATGTCTATGTATTTATTTTTGCATTTCTCAACAGGCACACTCTAGCGTACTATCTACCTTCCTTGTATAAACAGATTATAGTTCCATGGCTAAGTATTAGAGGAAGGAATTGTTTATGGTTGGGGTTTTTGTTTGGTGTGAAACATTTTCCTTCTTTCATTCATAAAGTATATCTTACAAATTTAAATATTGATTAAACCCAATGCTGATTGGCTCAAACCCAGTCCTTTTATGAAAAGAATGAGTGTGAATTCTCGTACTCTTCCACACACATAAAACCAATTAACTCTGTAAATGTAACACTCCCCAATCCAAAGATTAGTACAAATTGTTTTTAAGTTGGGTTATCAATCTATAATATTGAAATAAAATTTACTTTTAAATTAAGAAAGGTTGATTTAAAAGAAACTCATTGAATTTTTGTTTCTTCCCTTTGAGACAGAATCAGGCTGGTATGGTGTTTGCTATGTAGCCCAGGCTGGCCTCGAACCTGTGTCAAGCAAGCCTCCTCCCTCAGCCTCCTGAGTACTGCTATCACAAGCACCGACCACTACAAGTCTGACTTTGAATGTTCTGATTTTGCCAGTTCCTTTCTTTCGGTTATTTGAACTACCTGGGTTGCTTCCACAATCCTCCCCTTCCCACCTGCAGAAAGCCAAAGGAGTGTGTGAAAATTTGGCTGCAAATGCCACAAACTTTATGCTTTTGCTTTCATTCCACAGTGTTCGGATGATTTTGATAAACTGAAAATATGAGATAACCAAGTTAACTTTTTGCCAACTCTGTACATACTAAAATTATCTAGGGAGAAGGGGGAATTACCTCCACCCGTTTGGCCTGTAGGCAAAGTCTATGAGGCATTTTCTTGGTTAATGATTGATGTGTGAGGGCGTTGATACCCCTGGCCAAGTGATCCTTGATTGAATAAGGAAGGTGGATGAACAAACCATGAGGAGCAAGCCAGTAAGCAGCACTCCTCCATGGCCTCTGCATCAGTTCCTTTCTCAAAGAAGTCCCTGCCCTGAGTTTCTGCCCTGACTTCCCTTCATGATGGACTGTAAACTGTACTGTGAAATAAACCCTTTCCTTCCCAAGGTGCTTTTGGTCATGGTGTTATAAACAGAACACACAAACTGGGACACTGTTATATCCCAACCTTAGCATTTTATGTCTTTATGAGAACTTCGATAGTTTTGAGATGATATTAGTGGTCCTTTTTATTCTTCCCAACTTTGGTTCATCCCTGCTTGCACTGCATCAAAACTGCCAAGAAAACGCCACACTATGGGAAGGAAGGAGGGTGTGTAATGCTTGACTAATCCAAAGGTTATCACAGCGAACTTGTGCTTTAGCCTGTTGGGTCACTCCTTCTGGAGGGGTAGACAACTGCCTGTCAAGTTACAAGAACGACTTGTAACCCTGCCATGGTTTCATGGATAAGAGCTGAGAACATTTATTACTGAGAACAATGACAAAAGAAAATGGAAGCTAAGCAAATGCTAGTTAACTTGAACCCCTCTTCCTACAGCTTAGGGCAAAGAAAGCTAAAGGAAGCTTATTCATGCTGTGTCTTGTATCAAAGGAGGTGAACTTAGAGTTTAGGGAATCCGTTGTTTTTATTATGGGCTATAAACTTGATCTATTTTCACTTTAAGGAGTTACTATCTAACTCCCTTTGATAGCTCAGTTGGTACAGCAGAGGACTGTAGGTGGTCTGATCTAGGAGTTTTATCTTTTTTATATCAGAGATACAAGAGAAAAAAAAAACTTACCCTTTGCTCTGGAGGGAGGAGTATCTGTGACCAAGGCCATTCACTATGCAAACATCCTTGAGAAGATTATTTAGAACAAAAGAAGCTTCCACTTGCCCTGCTTATGGGCTGTGTGAGACCCACAGAAAATAGGCTGTCTCAAAGAAATCTCCATCAAATAAACGGAGACCTTCTTACAAAAGCTAATAGTCCCTGACTGGCAGGTGTCTGAGCCACCAAGATAGTAGAGGCTCTAGGCCCAGGACCTCTTCAGATCACTAATTTCCTAGCTAAACTCTCACTTATGAACGACCCCAGGCCAGATCCACCCAGGAAATCACCTCCAAAATCTTGACACATAAAAATTATGAAGAATACAATTTCGGACGATGGGTTTTGTTTTGATTCAAGGTCTTTTACTGAAAGCTGGGGCTTTGCTGTTTCCATCACAGTGTCCCCCATCTCCTCCAGCACTTGTGGTACAGATGGCTGTACTCTGCTGCCTCTGTTTTTATGTAGGTAGGGAGCATCTAGAACCAGTCACCACGCTTGCTTTGCTCAGCAAGTAGCTTTCCCACTGAGCCGTCTCTGGATGCCCTCTGTGCCATTGGGTTTCTGCCGTGATTGATTAAACAACAGTGCATAATCGTTCCAAAGTTTCTGAGCTTGGGAGTAGAGTGTTTTCTCAACCAATCTCAAATGTGTCACTTTGTTTGGGGACAGCACAATAGAAAGCAGCTAGAGGGTCTATGCAGAGTGCTAATAAAAGCTCAAAGATTCCTGAGAACACTGCCATCAGAAACCTGGCCACCTTTGAGGAGGCTGCCAGGAGAACTTGGAGGAAAGGGACGGAATGTCACTGGATACGGGAAGAAAGGGACCCTTGTTATGTAATAGCAGAAACTTAGCAACATCTTTGCCTGCTCTAACATGGAAAGTGCCAAATGTAAGCAGCGAATCGGTAGCCTCCCTAGGGAGATTTTCAGGGGGAGTGCTGAAGACACCATTTGGCTTCTCACTGCTGAGAGAAAAAGGACATATCTCAGGATTCCTAAAGGACACATAGCTTGTTATGGAAAGGGTATATTTTTGCAAATAGTTCCCAATTTGGCACTAGTATTTGCAGAAGGCAAATCATTTCTTGTATTTAACATACATCTTTTTAATCTTATGAACAAGGCCATTAAAACAGAAGTAGTAAAAGGGAAAGGGGGGGAGGGTTGTGCTTTTCTTCAGTGATCTTGAAGGTAAACTCCTGGGATAATATGCCTATCAATAGTGCTTTCAGTGTTAGTCTCCCCAGAGGGTTTTATTGCCCTAATCTGAAGAGAATGGATTGACTACTGTAACCCAAAGGTTTTCAAGAGAATGGGAGCAGAAACGAGTCACAGAGCTGCTTGCCTATTTTTACATGAAGTATGAATGAGTGTTCAAAGCTTTGAAAACCAGCATCAAAAACTTAATCACAGGCAGGCTCTTTCCCACCTTAAAGTAGCTGTTTTGCCTTACTTCACAAATTTCTGAGCAACTGTAAGAGCAAAGCAGGAAGATAGAGAGAGAGAGAGAGAGAGAGAGAGAGAGAGAGAGAGAGAGAGAGAGAGAGAAAGGAAAGAAATGAAACTTGGTCAAAAAGATTCAATGTGCTCTTAGAATGCCAACTTGAACTTGGCAAGGCTTTAAGCTGCTCTCTGAAAGCTAAACACATTGGACTGATTCAGCTGAGAAGTGATTTGGAAGTGCACTGCAAAGGAGTTTCTGGAGCTTTCTTAATCACCTGCTGCTACAGTCATTAACCTCTTGGTGTCCATTAACTGTGTTGTGATATGTATTTTCTAAAAACCAAAATCGAACAGAACAGTCAGCCATGTAATAAGTCTAGTGTAGAAGATAAAAATTATTCTTGGCTGGTATGATGTAGTGGGAACTTCTGGATTTTTTTTTAACTCATGTTCTAAATAATTTAAAAAGTACTCTTAAGAAGACTAGTATGTGTGTACACCGAAGGAGTGGGCAAGGAAAGAGACCTCGGAAAGCAAATGTAAAAACAGTTTTCTTTATTGTTGTAGTCCTGTAGGAGTATCTGTCTTCAGTAAAGCTATGTGGACTTTGTGTAGAAACTCATCAAAATGATAAAATCACTGGGGTGTGGGGGCGGAGTGTCTCATTTGTCAGATAGCTCAGGGCTAGTCTCACTCTAGGCTTCTAAAGTAGCAGTTGTATTCCTGGCTAGAGCAAGCAGGTCCCCTTAATAGTGATTTGATATCTACTCTGGTTTGCTCAATCCAGATCTTCTTCTGAGTTCTAGATGCTAGGGACTTAATAGGAAATGGGACAATCATACTTATTCATAAAACATTCTTCCAACAGTATGCAATGTCTGAGAGTTGGAATAACTGAGTCTTGACCAAGACTGGCCCACACTACTGTAGAGTGATTCATTATCTTTGGATTTTCTCATCTATAAGATAGATGAGCTGTATAAAATGATACTCAACCAGTTTATGATTCTGTAGGCTCTTCCCTTTCTGATGCCTATAACCTGATGTAAAATAAACCAGGCTGTACTAAACAGGGCTGTTAAGTAATTTTTCCTCACTGCACACAGCTCTGTGAAGTCAGTGTACAATTGTATTGAAAGTTAAACACAAAAATATATGACCAGTGACTACAGTTTAATAATATAGCCGGAGAATACTGGAAACCCCATGACCTGGAAGCTGCTGGAAAGGTCATGATTTCCATGTGTATGAAGAGTTATTTGGCATGCTTGCCACTAAAATCTAAGCTTGAGCAATCTTTTATAGAGGTAGATTTCATTAAAGTTGATCTGTTATTGAACATGTGTCCTTTCTTGGCTCTATTTGCTTCAGTTACAAGATAAGTTAGAATTAGCACATATATTTTGTGTGTGGAAGGACACTGATTTGAATGAGACTATACGAGTTGTATCTTGTGTTAGATAGATTTTTGTTCCAAAGAAAGAAACAAAACAGTCATGAGGTTTGCTACTGATCCTTCTAAAACTCCATCATCGCATAACAGTATGTGTAGGACAATATGATTATTTAAAATACATGGAAGTGAACTTTCAGTTTAAAATATTTCACATGCATACCGTATGCTATACAAAACTACTGGACATGAGTACAGCATTCTAACACTCAAAACGATGTTTTCTTTTAAAAGCATAAATAGCATTTGAATAAAAAAAAAACAAAACAATAGAATAGCAATCAACTTTGGAGGCAGAGCTCTACTCTACATACAGAGAACGCTGTCAGTTTTCTGGCTTTTCAAATCTGCCCCCACTTCCACCCGTAAGAAAAGCCCCAAAGTGAAGAAACTTTCTGAAGTGGAACACCCGAACAGTTGTTTTTCCTATGCTACTAAAGTCTTCCTTTTTATTCTTGACTGTTGACTTCCAGAAAAATCCTGCCTTAAAGAACCTCACTGCATAAACACAGTCTCCAGGCAATCAGAAGCATCTAAACAGGAGGCAGAGCTGTAGGTAAAATGCATCTTAAAGCTTTGCATCTTCCCGTGTTCCTCCTCCGAAAAGCCCAGCCAAGCCCAAGGGCATCCAGCAGCATTCCGTTGTTATCCCTTTCCTTGCCTGCCAGTTCGTTTTCATTCACTGGAAAGGCCAATTTTCCACATGCTATTCAACGTGGTGTGTGCATTTGAAAAGAAGTGAGAAAAAGAACTAAAGCTCCTGAGAGCTTAACTCATTCCTCCTTCTTCCCCCTCCAACCCAATAACAAGTTCTCTTTCTTCCAGGCTCTGTGAGCAACAGAAGCAGCCTTATTTAGCACCCCAAATTTGAAGGCCTGCCAGGTCAAATAGTGCAGTGCCGCTTGTCCTCAGCTGAGTAGCGTTTTACAGGTGGGCCTGGTTAGGTGTTCTCAGCAGACTGCTCTGCTTTGTGACTCTAGTCACGCCCTCCTGCCAAAGATCATCTCAGCAAAAACACAATTGCGGGGGAGGGGGCCATGTGCTTTGTCTCCGAATGAATAGCGAAAGAAATGACACAATTTTAGAAAGGGAACCCCATGGTGCCAACCCCTCTGTCTTCCCGGGACTATGGCAAAGGAATGCATATGCTACAACCCACCCAGAAAAGTTTCAAAGTGCAACATCTCCAAAGTGGGTGAGCATGACTAGGATGGTAACACTCCGGGAGAGTCGGTAATGCTCACGTAACAAAAACACTTCTGCAGTTTGGCTAATGCAAAGAACGCGAGGAATACAGAAATCTAAACCATCTAGGATATGGATGGTCAGTAGCAGATGGAAACTGATCTGCTGGGGTATCAGCGTATTCCACACATTCCAAATAGCGATGTGCTGAGGGTGGTATGTGACTAATTGCAGGCTATGGCTCTCTTGTTTTGTTTTTTGTTTTGGTGGCATTTAAGACCTCTTTCGTCTCTTAAGAAAGAAAGGAAGAAAGAAAGGAAGGAAGGAAGGAAGGGAGGAAGGAAGGAAGGAAGGGGAAGAAAGAAAAAGAAACCGAGGCACTATATCAAGGGTAGTTAGCAGAATGGGCAGAATTACAGTGTGGTGTTCATGACAGCTAACTCAATTCACTAAACTTGGGCTCTATTTTTCCTCTAAAAGTAACTTGTCCTGAAAATAAATATGCAAGCTACAGTCCTTTCTGCTAAAGATAAAAAAATGCAATGCAAATACAAAGCTAACTGCATAGAAAGCAAATAAGTTCCTGTGAAACATAAACTAAAATCTCTATCAAATTCCAAAGATGGGCAGAAATTTGTCACACCTTCTCACTACTTTAATAATGATTCCTGTCTTTCAAACAACGTACGACGAGAACATAATAAAATGAAGACCCCTGACAACTCACCAAATCCACTAGGTGGCTATCCAAATTAAAAATGACTGACTCGGGGCCTAGAGTACGTGAGTGCTGGATGTACAGATGATTCGAATTAAAAAGTAAAAGTGATGTGACTTAAGTTACAATGGAGTAGTGGTCCATTCATGGGGGATAAAAGCTTCATCAAAGTCCCAACATGAAAAGAAAAAAAATAAATAAAGTCCCAACATGATACAAAGTAAGAAAAACCACTATTTCAAAAAAGCCAAGTGCAAGAAAATTACCGAGTAGTATAGTTTAATATTGAGTCTGAATTCTATTATTCATCATGCTAGTCAGTTTTGCACAAAATCTTACGGTTTGTGTACTGTAATAACTGTATATACTTGTACTCATAAGTTTAAAATAAAACGATATTCAGAGGAAGCAAGCAGTGAGATGGGAACTGGACTCAGATTTTCTGAAAGCAACCTTTGTACCTAGAGGACCAACCTTTAACATCAGCCCACTGGAGAATACTCACACAGTGAGACTGAGCCTAGATCCATGGTACATTGCCCTCTTACATCATTGTTTACAGTCAAGCGCTAGAGTGGAAACAAGCAAACCTCCCTTTAAAAGAACACTGGCCCTGCTTCCAGTGAAGCGTATGGAGTTAAAAGAGAAGGAACGCTTGCTTCCCCTGTAAAATTCTTAAGTTTTGAGATACTGGCATGAATGCCTGGTGGGAAATTTTACCATGGGATAGGAGAGAGGAACTCATGGCTTAAGTGTGAGATAGTGAATGACCCAGAACATTTTAATCAAGATAAATCTCACGTGTGCCTCTATCCCCAAGTAGAAACTTCTCTTGTTTTAAATTGTTACTCTATGTATGTGGGTATTTTTTGGCATGTATGTCTGTGCATTATGTGCATGCCTTGTACCCAAGAGTCCAGAAGAGGATGGGACTGGATTACAGAGCTTGCCAGTCACTATATGAGTGCTGGGAATTGAACCTGGGTCCTCTGAAAAAGCAGCTAATGCTCTTGACTACCAAGCCATCTTTCCAGACCAGATATAAACTATTTTTCTTTCTCCAGACCATGCGGTGTTCGTGTGGGAATCTGATGAATGCAGACATTATTTTGCTCATCTGTGGCATTTCTGAAACCCAAGACTGGGCATAGCACACTGAGAGTAAACCCTGAGAAATCTAGGAAACACCAGGGTTATATCACTTTGTAGCCAGTGCCACCCTAAGCAATCACACTTCTTTTTTAAGTCACTTAGCATTCATGTTGTGATCCTTGCAACCACCATTGTTCTAAATGGCAGGCAGGGTCCCTCTAGCTGTGAAGTGCTGTCCTTTTAGCCTGTTCCAGGCAGGCTTGTGATCTGATTCCTGTGAACTTCTCCTTACTCTCCATCTTCCCACACTACCCTCTTTTCTAGGTGTGAAGTAACCTCAGCAAGGCTCTAAATGTTTCACCCCATTGTAGATATTTGCATCTCTTTTTTCCCTAAAACTTATATTCCCATTCACCTCACTGACCAACATAACTCTATATTCCAAAACTGTTCTCCTACATGATGTTCCCTGTCGTGGGACTGTAAGACCCTAAGACTGGGTTAATAAAATCAACCTTGGATCAGGGAACAAAGTCAGCAACTAGGTGACAGGAATCAGCCATAGAGAGTATGGAGGAGCCAGGGAGATGGATAGGGAGACACACAGGAAGGAGTAGGGTGGGGCTTGGAGTTTGGTGGTCCTTTTTGGTGTGGGATAGCTGGGGAGATGCTTCTCTTGATGGGTTTCCAGCCAAAAAGGAAGGTCAGCTGGTTGCTTCTTGACCTCTCCAAGCTAGCAGGGTTTCATTCCAACATCTGAATCCCTAGTCTTTATTGGCAAATAGAATAGTAGAGACTTACTTAAAAACTACATTTGGCAGTAGTGGCAAAGCCCATGCTGCCGGGACCAGAAGTCCCACCAGGCTGCATCCTGCCTGAGTGGCAGGGCACTGACTTCAGGAGTTAAGGGACACAGACAGTGGTTAACATATCAGTAGCTATAACAACAGTTCCCATATCTTTGAGATACTTCCCAAAGAAGATTTACCCATTATCTAGCTTTATCTTTTTATTTTTACCGAAACTAACACTTGTGAATGCTAACATGTTTTCAAAGTTAATAAAAGAATCAGGTGACAAAAGATGAACTGCTAACTCTGTCTAATTAACATGAGAAATTTCTTTTATTTTTGCTTTGTTTGTTTTCGGGTTTTAGGTAAGAGTCAGAGAACCTAATAGGTTTTACTTACTGGGTCTATGGTGCCACAGTTTGGTAGCGTTCATTGGCCCATAAGTAGATACGTAACCAGACAGAAAATTTAATTGCTAGTGATTTACATGCTCTCATTAATTGTCACTAGCCACAAGAAAAATAAAGTGACAGCAGGTGGGCCTGTAAAAATCTACCATCATGTTGAAAATTCTCAAAGGATACAACTTACAGAATGCCAAACTGACTTACAGTGAGTGTATGAATATAAGATAAAAAAAGGGGGACATGAAAAATTATTATGGGAAGTGCGTTTTTACTGGTCAAGGGATGGTTTAGTTAGGCCTTTCTAATATCTCAAGAAGTTTCTGTCTTCACTGGCACATATGTAGTATCAGACAGTTTGGAAATGAAAGCAGCTGAGGGCATGGTCCGTTTCTGCCTCTAAAACATTGCTCTAGCCCCCACTTTTCTACGGCGGGGCTATTTAGCAACACTAATGAAATGTCAGTAGGAGCACAGTGCTATTTCATAAATGACTGGAGGCCAAAACCTGTGTTCTCTTAGATGACCCAATGATACCTTTTCTACGAAAGATACACAATAAAGGAAAATTCTTAGTGAACTTTAAAAAAAAAATTTTTTTTTTCTAATCACGAAGCTTGCCAAATTTGCCTCTGAGTGTTCTAAAGTTGGTTTTGGCATGCCTGTTATCAGCCATCTAAATGTCAGTGGGAGACCTTCCTCACGGGAAACAGATGGTCCAGGCACTTCAGAGAACTTAAGGAGGGGGTTATTTACAAAGAGACAAATGGCCAAGATGTGAATGGAATTTAGGAAACTGCTAGAATAATACAGGGACCCTGAGCACTAACAGCAATAGAGAGAGTCCTGTCTCCTCCCCCATCCCGTGCCAGAGGCAAATGGAGGAAAGAGGCAAAAACAGAGGCTAACTGGAGAGACAGACGTTCTCCATGGAGCAAAGCTAGCCCCAGATAACGTCACCACGCCCCTCGATGTCACTCTTCCCTGTTTCTAGCCTCTGCTAGGGTCCTCTTTAGAAGTCACGGGTGTTTTGCTGTGCAGATGAAGATGAGTCAGCTCTTTCTCCTCTAAGCTGAAAATTTTATGTCAACTTGGCACAAGCTAAAGGCATCTGAGAGCAGGGAAGCAAATTAAGAAAAGATCTTCCTAAGATGAGACTGTAGGCAACCCCGTAAAGTGTCTTCTTAACTAGTGATTGTTGAGGGAAGGGAAGCCCCAGCCCATTGTAGTGGTGCCATAACTGGCCTGGTGGTCCTGGCATACACATATGCATATACATATACATATACATGTACATATACATATACATGTACATGTACATATAAACTCTTGTCTGAGCAAGCCTGTAGGCAGCACCTCTCCATGGCCTCCGCATTTGCTCCTGCCTCCAGGTTCCTGTACTGAGTTCCTGTTCTCGCTTCTTTCGATGATGGACTACAATATGGAAGTGTAAGCCAAATAAGTGCTTTCCTCCCCAGTTTGCTTTGGGTCATGATGTTTCATCGTAGCAATAGTAGACCTAACAAAGAAACCCTCCACCTCCAGTTGCTTCACCTGAGTGGAAAGCCTGTGCTTGCATTCAAAAACTAATCTGTTGGATCACCTCTCATTCCACTGTGGGCAGGATCAGCTGAGTCCCATCCTTGCCTGGAGCAAGCACAGTTAATCCTCATACAAGGAAACAATGGAGAAAAGGAATGGAAATAATGGAGACCCACAAAATTTAGCATCTACAATTTCTTTCTACAGATAGCCAGTAGGGTAACGAGTCCTAACTGGCAATTCTACTACCCAATTCCATATCCTTATACTTCAATTTTTTTCTCCAATATGTTGACTTAAAAATTAATTTTCTTCTCTTGTGTCCAGGATATTGTAAGCTGCAACTCTCTGGATCTTGTGGGTATGGGTTTGAAAGGATCACTGTTGGCTTGTAAGTCAAGAAAGAGTTAAAGGGATCTCAAGAGTCTGTTTGTAGCTTTACCCATGGCTCTAAGATTCTTCCATACCACAAGACAAGATAGCACAACTTCTTAATAATGACTGTCTTTTAGTATAAGGCTTCTAATAGGTCAAATCTTTAACCAGTGCTATATATGTAAGCTATATATGTAAGCATTCCCTGAGCTAATATCTATACATCTACTCTGTGATGATAAGTAAGCCGGGTTGTTTCAAAGTTACCTGGGAGACTGTCTGGCTTTCTGTGTAACATTCTTAACTGTGTGTTCATAGATCTGTATTCTCTGGGGCTATATGTAGTTAAATGAATCTATATCATGCTGTCATGACAGCTAACAGTCACAGACACTGCATTTCTGTTAGGATTTTATCCTGAGCAACAAGAGATAACCATGATGTCCTTATATGTCACAGACTTTATCTGGTTCCTATATAACTCCAAAAGTTGGATTATATAAGGATTTACAAATTCAATTTACTAAGGGTATTTATAATATTTTTACTTGTTTCCCAAGAGTCTCAAATTGTTCTATTGCTAGACAACGTTTATTCATGGCATAGAACGTCTGCTTCAATGCTACAATATAAAAATGTAAATAGGAATGAACTCTTCTCAACTTATACCAAATAAGTACGAGAAAGAAACTTTGCACTTGACTCTGCTGCACCCATTTCTGGCCCCACGTCACTATAGCACACTCCGGTACCACCCTGTATTGTTATTTTGTTGTTGTTGCTGTGACCAAATGTCTGACAAGAAATACCTTTATAAGGGAAAGGTTTGCTTTGCTCATAGTTCAGGGATCCAGGTCACTATGGGAAACCATGACAACAGGACCAGATCCCATTCATGACAGCAGATGTTGGCTCATATCTTAGCAGAATAGGAAGCTGAGAGGGAGGAATGCTAATATTCTTATGTTAATTTTCTCTGTTTTCCTTTTTTAACTAAGGACTTTTTCCACCGATTTTTCAATTAAATTTGTCTGGAAACACACTTCAAGGTGTTTCTCCTGAGTATTTTTACATCAGTGACAAGGTTAGCCACAAGGATTGGTCATCACAAGTACCTTATCCACAGTTGTTTCATAGAGCTATTTTCTCAGTCCTATGAATATGTTTGTTTATGCTGTGGAACATTTGTTTAATGATTCAAAGATGTGTTACATTCTGTTTTGTTGCATTTCTTTAACTCTGTGAAGTTGTGTTACTTTGCATGTCTAAAACACCTGATTGGTCTAATAAAGAGCTGAATGGTCAATAGCCAGGCAGGGGAAAGGATAGGCAGAGCTGGCAGGCAGAGGGAAAAAATAAAAGGAGAAATCTGGGGAGAAACGATCAGGGAGCAAAAGGAGGAGGAGAGGAAGAGTCCAGGAGCTAGCCACCCAGCTACATAGCAAGTCATGGAGTAAGAAGTAAAGATGTATAGAATAAAGATAAAAGCCCATAGGCAAAAAGGTAGATGGGACAATTTAAGAAAATCTGGCTAGAAATAAGCCAAGTTAAGGCCCAGCTTTCATACGAAAGAATAAGCCTCCCTGTATTTATTTGGGAGCTGAGTGATGGGTCCTCCTAAAGAGCCAAAAGAGTGGAAAACAACACATTTGGGCACCCAGCATGGGCCTGAATTTCCATGTAGACCCCCAAAAAGCTGGGGGTGGGGGGGGAGAGAAAGAGGATACAGAGTTTCTACCAGACAATGAGTCCTTGAGCAGCATTATTTTCACAGTAAAAAACCTACCACAGTGAGGGCACAGGCATTCCAGAGTTGGGGGCTTTAATGCGGTTCCTGTTAAAGACACCGCTGGCTGGGCTGTGAGCTTTAGGCTTGTATTTCATGACCTGAGAGCAGGGCAGAACCAGCTGTGAGAGCCACACAGAGGACCCAGCTGTAGCTTAGCAGTTTAAATTTGCCCACGTGGTCAAAAAAGGCAGAAAGATATTCAGTAAAGGCAGATCTCTAAATAGATTCCAGTGCATTTTATAATATACAGAAGCTTAAGAAAGAGAGAATATGGATATAGTCATAGAAAAAAAAACGAAATAGTTTTAAAATAATAAAATCAAGACTTTAAAGAGAGAGTAAAAGTAACATAAAAGGAAAAGCCACATAACAACAGAAAAAAACCCAGGAAGTCTGGATCTTGTATGTTATTGTGTTGATTTTGAATTTTTTTTTTATGAGCTAAAGATAGCTGCCGATAGACATGGGATTGAAAAAGGGGCAGCTGAAATGAACCAGCCTATATACTTTAGGAATCCCTTAACTTCAGAAGGGAAGTCAAAAAACGTATTTGTCAAATACAAGTCAAAATGCTTTGGAGAAGAGGTTTTGCTTTTGTTCCCACAGGAAACGAGAGGCTGTGGTTTCCTTCCAGGTTAATATGGATCAGGTTTGGCCCGGAAGACCTCCTGAAACTTGACAGGCCATATCTATCAACAAAGGTAGTACTGCTGGTCTCTCCAGGACTTGGCAATTTTCTCATTATTTTCTCAGGGACTCCTAAAGATGGCTTCACTCACAGACAACAAGAAGCAGTCTGAAGAACACAGTGCCCACATTTCCCAAGGGATGGGGTGGGTGGTCTTTGGTGTATTGTGGGTGTTTGTTATCTTCTAGGGGATATAGGAATATAGGGTTTAAAAGATAGGTCTTGATCTCAGATGTTCTGCATTGGCATTGATTTTGGTGTATTGATACAAACTTTATTTTTGTTACACTATGTATGTTTCTGCTCATGTTTGGGGTATTGTGTTTAAGCAGCTCATTTGAAAATGCAATATATAATTAAGAAATGAGGTGAGTAGCTAGTTAATCTATAATCAAACTTATAGTCGTATTACGTATGTTTTCAAGGTTTTAGACAGGTAAATGGTTTTTTAAACACTTCAAAGACCCACAGAATATTCTAAAGTGTTTTGTTAAAATAGGGTTTTCTATGACAATGAGACACATCTGCTCCTGATGGCACCAATTTACTTCAGAGAAGATGATGGGCATCAAAGAAAGAGCAAAGAGTATTAAAAAAAAAAAAAAAAAAAAAAAAAAAAAAAAAAAAAAGCCTAGTTTATTAGTCCATGGCTGTAGCAGCTCCCTCCTACCTGGGCTCCTTAGATTGTGTGAAGTGTGATTTAAACAACATTGCCTCTTGCATTTTTGGTTGTGAGCCTAGCTGTGGTGTCTCACACCTTTAATCCCAGCAGCACTCAGGAGGCAGAGACAGGCAGATCTCCGTGAGTCTGAGGCCAGCCTGGTCTATAGAGCGAGTTCCAGGACAGAATGCAAAGCTACACAGAGAAACCCTGTCTCAAAAAAAAAAAAAAAAAAAAAAAAACAACATTGTCTCAACTCTGCAAGTATATCTGGGATGACAAATTCCTGATACTACTCAGAAGCTGATATAAATGCCAAGAAATATATGAAAACTCCAGTTTGCTCTAACTCTTTACCATTTGGGAAACTGGAGACTGAAGAGGGTGGTTGTTTTCCTTATTATAAAAGGAAGGGATAAGAAAGGAAGGGAAAATGTTACTGTCAATAAGGGACTATTGGAAAAATAAAACAATATGGCCATTCCCTAAAACACAAACTTCGGGAGACTCTCCACGTAAAAGCTTGACTGAAAGTATTTTTAAAGCTTAAGAGCTTACCTAAGGCGAAAAAGCGTGTACCAGGAATTGGAATTTGCTAGCAAGAAAAGGCTTTCAGTTGAGGAGTATGGCCAGGAAGCGGTTACTTAGGATGTAATCATGGGCTTCTGGTCCAGTACACTCAAAGCTGAGAAACCACATGACCAGCCAAGAGAGATTGAGCAATAAAAGGGCAGGGGAAAGAATTAGTAGCAGACAAGACCATTTCAAATCCCTTTGAAGATTTTTGGATGGAAACACCTTTTCATCTATTTTCGTGCTCTTAACCTGAGGGAGCATCGACAAGAATTCAGCGAAGCAAAAAATGTGGCAGAAAGGGCTCCAGAAGTGCTGGGAATGAGCCAGGCTGGACAGAAGGCTTTGCCTGCCACGCTGGCCCAATGGCAGGTCCAGAAACAGGCCCTGCATTCCACAGTTCCTCCCCTGACTCCAGGCTCACACTTTTTCCACTGCGCCATGCGTGTCCAGTAAGTATTGCCTAAGAAAACATTGGCTAAAAAGGCCAATTTGGATTAGAACTGGATTGGTCGGTAGACAAGAGTCCAGAGTTTTTACCAAATCTTCCTCGTGCTCACAATCCTTCCGTGGCCTTCCTTTCCAGTATGATGTGCTAACACAGCGCGTCATTTGGCAGCCATTCCCTTTGCACTGTCTGTCCTGCCAGCTCTGGCTCCCTCTGCTTCTCCACAGGAAGGCTCTGTGCATCCCAGCAGCCTGGCCTCAGTCCCCCCTCCCCCACCCACCCCACCCCACCCCTGTCTTCCGACACCAACACAGGAACATGGCCAGGATGTTGCTCCCACGTGGCCCCTTTCTATCCATGGTTCATTGAGGTAGCGGCACGGTTCTTCAATTCCTTCTCGGGACACCAGAGCACAGACTCTAATGTGCCTGGTCAGGAAGGAACTCAAGAAACAGCTTTGAGAAAGCCTGTGCCCTTGGATGCGGTGCACAGTCTCAGGACTTCCCACAGTGTGAAGGATCGAACGGACACCCTCTATACAACTAGAGACTACAGGGGCTTTTTACATTCAATGCCTTACATCACAAGACCCGGGGAGAAAGGCCTGACAGATGCTGCGAACCTGAGCACAAGGAGTTCACAAGTGTCTTGGCCAAGGTCACGGGCCAGCTAAGGGCCAGCAGGGTTTGGAGCCATCTGCTGATGCTCTAGTACTCATATGACTTCATCTTTTTCCCCTTTCTGTCCCCAATGATTTTCGCTGCTTGTTTTGTTCTGCAGTTTTAAACACTGTGATTTACAGCTGTCTGGATAAGGCCCTGAAATGACAGTGTAAAAACAAAAGACAAAACAAAAAGAATGTCTTGATACTTTGATATCAAGGCCACAAGGCTAATAAGCAGTACAGTTATGACTCATAATTGAAAATACCCCAACTTATGAAAGAGCAGAGCATGAGGACACTTCCTATCCAAGAGGGACAAAAACCACCAGGATAAGGAAGAATGGCATGAAAATCTAAGAACAATGTTTTAAAATGAATTATGCGTAGAGAGTTTTTTAAATTTTTAACTTATGTATAGCAAGGTGAAAAACCTAGCATGAAGAAAAGATAAACCTACAGGTTACAGGTTCCTGTAATTAATACATTATATTGGTAAATGACTAGCAGGTGGTAAATGCAAACCTGAATTCTTGCCGTGGGGTCATTGTCCCTCACAGCAGTCAAGGGATCTGTCACCTCAACTTTCCAGGGGAACAAAGGCAAAACAGACAGCAAACAAAACTGAAACAGGCCAAGTCTTCTACCCAAGCAAAATTGTCCATTATTATACCGTAGCCAGGAAAGCTTGCACACACGGATTCCAGGCCATTTTAAATTATCATAAATACATTTGAATTGTGGCCTGTTTCTTATTTCTTTCCCATATGTTTAACAAAATTATTGAAACACTCTGATCTCTTCTGAGAGCTGCATACAACTCCAATGACAGTATTTCCCCCAAGAATTTGAATGTCAAGTTTAGGACAAATTTCTCTGAGTTTGGCAGTGTCTGCACATCTGTTTACTTCTACACACACACACACACACACACACACACACACACACACACACACACGAAATGAATGCATGTGCCTAATCAGGGCTGCCAGATGTTGCTAATGGTGAAAGGTGGCATTTGATTGGTATAGCATCTAAGTTTCAGTGATCTGGTTTTAACCATAGATTTGCAGATTAAGTGACTTCATGATATATAGCTATTGGGATTTTGTTTTTCCTCTTTAAAATGTGGTTGTTAAACAGGGTATGCATATACTTCCAGCAATGGGAAGACTGAAGAAAGAGGCAAGCAAATTGGACTATATAGGGAATTTTAGGTTAGCTCGGACTGTAAATTTAGCAAGATTCTGTCTCCAAAAATTGGAATCTGGGATGTAACTGGGTTGATAAGATGATTGCCTAGCATGTGTAAGCAGGATTCTGGATTTGATCTGCAGCTATATAATATGGTCTAACACATCTGTAATTCTAGCTCTCAGGAAGTGGAGGCAGGAGCATCCAGTTCATCCTTAGTTTCATAATAAATCTGAGACCATGTGAACCATGTCTCTAAATAAACAAATAAATGAGTAGACCATTGATACCCTTGCATTTTGTGTTTGAGACCTCCATTACAGTATTGGCGGTAGAAGTTAAAGTAGCCATTAAAATCAGACAGACCTGGCTGTGACTATCCATCCTTGATGTTTAGATAGACGACTTTCAGCTTTGCTGAGCTTTTTCTCCACTTCAGTTTCCTCATTTTTGAAATGTAGTTCTTGATTCACACACTGTGGATGAGGATAAAATAATGTAGTAATTGGAAAATCAAAGGCATGCTCTCTCAGTATAACACAGATTCATTGGTAGAATATAGATTTTTTTTTGGCCAGAGAGACAAATATAATTATATCCACAAAACTGTTAAAGGATATAATACTGTGGAGACTTTAATTTCCTGTTTTCAGTCTCTCGATGTCTTCAAAATTTTCATTAATAAAAAACCGGGATTTTGCGACAATCGGTTTTTAAAGAAAGATAGCATCCTAATGGCATTAGCAAAGGCATTTCAGCACCCGAAGGCTGAGATGATGAGGGCCTTCTTTGACTAGTGTCAAAGGAGAATTAGACATAATCTTGTGAGGTTTCATAGCCAGCAATTTTATTTTATCTGATCTGATTTTTTCTATGCTACACGTCTAGTAACCAAGCAGCTCCAACTATCTTAAATTCACTTTTTCAAATGTAAAGGCACTGGGTATTTTGCTGAAAAGCAGTTGCTCAGAATAAAGAGGTTAGGCAGTTAAGTTGGCACTGAGAACCCTGGACTTGGAAGAGACATCTCTAGCACAAACCAAGGAAACTCTGAGGCTGTAATTTTAAGCAGACAGCCTAAGCCCATGGTAAACTGTGTTCCAAGATGAAGATCCCATTTCACCTGGCCACAAATGTTTGGTGCAATTGCCAGTTTATCTGACAGCACTAGCTAGCTTTCCTTCAAACTTTATTTGAGGAGAATTGTGGCCTTTAAGAGAAAGTCACACCTGCGAGAGAGAACACTGGGTGAGCAGCAGCTAATTCTGACTTGAATTTTACTGTACTCTGATTAAAATAAAGTCTACATAGATGGGTCCTTTTTGAATGGAGGTGCTTCTCATGACTTGGAAAAAGTGAACACCCGCAGAGTCTCCTGCCAAGGGAACCCTTCACAAAAACATTATGAAATGGAAACTCTAGATTTACTTTAGATATCCCCCCCCCCCTTTGTAATTAGCCCAGTGCAATTTACTAAGCGTTCAGTAGTAAGTGCTTAAAAATTCTCCAGTGGTTTAATCCCTGGGGCTGAGATAACCCACACTTGTGTGAGTTGAGCTCATGGGGGTCAGTTCACAACTCCAACCCTACAAGCTGAGAACTAAAATTCTAGGTCTTCGAAACAGAGCCACCAACGATACAATATAGTAGCTATGCTGAGCTCAAGGTGACGCCACAAAAGCCTGTAAGTTGCATTCATAAAAATGAATACTAAACCATGACTTATCTTCCCTTATGTCCACAACCTTGTATCTTTAGTTCCTCATCTATTCCTTATAAACTTCACAACACAGCAGAGGGCTGGGGGCTGTGAATTGGGATTTATACTTTTACTGGCAATGGCGCTTGGCAAAGGATGCAGAAGTTTCCTTTCTTTGCTTTTCAGATGATCCTCCATTCTCAAAACAGACTCTAAAGATCCAACCACACTCATCTCCCAGTAGAGAAGTTTCTAATAACCTTCAAAATGCTGATTGAACCTCCCTTCCCATGAAGCTGGAATGGTCAGGGCCATCACCCTGACTTCTAACAGCTTTACTCACTGTGAACACTATAGAGAATGCTAGAGAGAGGACCTCTGCTGCGTGAAATTTTGATTGTGTGCTGATAAATAGAGTTTGCTTTGAGTCGGAAGGCAGAGCTAGCCATTAGCTGACCCAAATTAACCATAGAGATTTAGAGGACTGTAGACTGAGAGGAGACGGGAGGTAGTAAGGCGGTCCAGAGAGAGAATCTTGGCCCTTTTGAATGGAGGAAAAGTAGAGGGAGGAAGGAAGGGACTGGTGGCTGCTCCCTGCTTCTCTGATCTTCAGATTCTTATCCCAATATCTAGGCTTCCAATTTTTTTATTGATAAAGATTAATTAGATTAACACTGCAGACCTTCATGATAGGGGATTTCAAGGGGGAAGAAACATGTCTAGGAGAAGTCTTCCAACCAACCCTCATGTTAGAGCTTCCAGTAGGACTTGTGTAATGGCAGAGAGCACTTCCTTCTCTTCAGTACATTTAACATCCTGGAAGCCTTTTGTACTCTTCAGCTTCATGTTCTCTAGGGCAAGCTCTCCTGAGCACCACTGATGATGGGATGCTTAAGATCCTAGTGTCTGGTTTAGAGTTACTGTTTCCTCTTAAGCAGGTCCAAACTCAGCTGGCCAGAGTAGGTAAGAACTACTCTTCATGTGAGCCATACAGAAAAGAAATACAGACACATACTTGGTTTTCCCTTAGAACTTCAAGCTGGTTGTGAAAAGAAATTCAGAACGAACCTAGAAACCATAAGACTGTTGTCTTTCTTTTTTTTGGTATTTTTGAGACAGGGTTTCTCTGTATGACAGACCTAGCTGTCCTGGAACTCCATTTGTAGACCAGGCTTGTGTTGAACTTACAGAGATTCACCTGTCTCTGCCACCCAAGAGCTAAGATTAAAGGTGTGTACCACCACCAACTGCAGGGTTGACTGACCTGAGGTAGCACTGCCCACAGTGGTCTTGGAATCTCACATAAGTCATTATTCATGCCACACAGATTGCCTACCGGCTAGTCAGATGAAAGTGGCTCCTCCCAGGTGACTCTGCCTTGTGTCAAGTTGACAAAACAACAAAAAGCAATAAGCCACCCCAGTATGTTAATTAAAAAATTTTAATAAAATATAGTTTTTTGAAGAGTGTCAGCATAATTTTCTTTATCTCACATACCACTTGTGAATTATTACTCTAACTTTATTTATATACAATTCTAGACTTTTGCATCCACGGCTCATTTTACAAAAGGATATGCATAGACACACTCAATACATGGATAGAGCACGTTATTCTCTCTCTCTCTCTCTCTCTCTCTCTCTCTCTCTCTCACACACAGGCTGTATTCTGAAAAACATTATTAAGCATCAATTTCAAAATGAGTGACTCCAAAGAAGACTTCCAGATTAAGTATGGGAGCCTGCATTGCACTAACATCAAAAAGTAATGAAACAAAACTTTCCCAACCTTTTAGCTTCAGGACTCCAAATGTGGTCAACTAAAAATGATTTCCTGTTTCCAAAAAGATTTTTTTTCCTCAACAAGAAAATTTTCTCTTTGGAAATATCAGCTGTCCTCACAGTCATTGGTAGATATCACTGAACAGAAGAATGGGGTGGGGGGAGAGAAAAACAAAAAAAAGTAGGGAAAGGCCAACAAAACACAGGAAACCCTCGTGGAATTTGAAAGCAGTAAAATTAGCTATGTTGAGACATTTTCTATAGAAAGACTGAAGGACTGAGTCAGGAAAACAAACATCCATGTAAAGGACCATATAGACACTATCCTTCAGCTTCATGATTCATAGATTTATACAGAGAAGAGGGAAAACCATTTGAACTCTCAGAAAGAGACGTGTAGTGGATATTTAGTATAAATGAATAACTACAATGACATGGAACTATGGAATCACCTCTCAAATATATTTCTGAATGTGACAGCTGTTGTTGCTTTTAACTTAATTATACTAAAGGCTTATAGATACTTGTTAATATGTTTCATCTTATATGCCAAGAAGTTAGTCTATAACTTGGAAGAATGAGGATGTACAAATGGCACTGCCCATTTTCATTGTGTCTTTTATACCATTCCCATCTGTAGTCACAAAACAGCAGGAAAGGAAACTTCCAAACAACTTTCTGCAAAGTCACAACAGCCTCCCAGTGGGGACAGAAAAATCGTGGCACATTGGTCTTGAACAGTGGGAACTGTTTTCATTGACACATCAGAAAGCGATGCTATGAAAGGAAAATGTGGACAACCCTTGTCCCTTTCAGTGTAATGATTTTAAAATAAGACTGGGCACTGCATAGAAAATTTACATGTGAAAATTTACATGTGAATTTCCAAGATGGAGAAGGGATAGAGTGCTGTGGGATGATGTATCTGGAACATGGTGTGGTTATTCTCTTCCCAAACGCATGGCACTGTGTTGACCTCCACAAGGCTGAGCCACAAATATCTTATCATGGAGTAGAGAGGGCTCAACTAATTCCAAGGCTTTCCCTGAGGCCCTAATGTATGCAAAAGGAGCATAGCTCATTCTCCAAAGCAGGAACATGCTTGGTAGAGCCAGTAATAGCCTGGGCCAGGGTCTTGGAGCTTTTCATTAAGGTCCTTCTTTAAACCCAGCAACATGATTGGCAGATGTAGTAATAGCCTGGGCCCAGGGCATTGGGGTCTCTGGGGCTTTGGAACCTGAGTAGCCAACTCCTCCTACTGTTAGGGGCTATAGTTACTAGCTCGTATGGTGTTTGTCTATAATGTTTTTGAGGTACCTAGTAATCCCCTTGTGCAACATTATTTGATTAGCTTCCTGCTGACTTAGTCCTCTGGTGTGATTATTTCTACTGACATTGTCCCATTTGTCCCCTGAATATAGTATATAAGGTCCTATACTTCTCAACAAGCTTGTGTGGCCTGAAGACTTCCTCCATTCCTTTCATTGTGGAGGTGGAGAAGGACAGATTGGAAGAGCCAGAGGAGTAGGGAGTTTTGCTGTGTTTGTGTCTTCTAGGAATGTCAGAAGGTATAAACATGAAGTCTTACCAGCATGTCTGTCTAAACATGACCTGAACAAGAATGATACCAATCAACTGAAAGAGGAAAACTCAGAAGGCCTCAATACTAGATAAAAAAAAAAAACTACAGGCAGCTAAGGATACTGAGAGCAGGAGAAATAATTTTCCCCAGTGAAGAGCACACCAACTGGATACTCAACACCAAATGGTCAGCCTTGAAAACATACACACCAGTAACATTTTATAGAATGAGCAGGTTTACTTATGTATTTACACGCACACACACACACACACACACACACACACACACAAACGTATGTAACAACAATTAGAGAAAAAGGGGCCATGAATTTGAAACACAGCGAGGTGAGGATACATGGGAAGGTTTGGGGGGAAAGAGGGGAAGGAACAAATGATGTAATTATATCATAATCTCAAAATTTTTCAAGACATTTTAAAAAAGCTAAATGTAAAAATTAAAATACTGTAAGAAATATGAAGACCACATATGCTTGATGTAGCAAACAATAATTTACTTCACAGTATAAGTAATCTATTTATGAAAAATGGCCATATTTCCCAAAGCAAATGCAAACCCAGGGAATGGCATTGTTTTATGTTTTAGCAGATCTCTTTAACATCGGGATTAATGGAAAACATCTGGTGATCTTTTGTTTGCTACAGCAGACGTCTGCAGTGATATCATAGTCCATGCAGTTGGGAAGTGATGTATATTCACGATTGAATAGAAGTGGGGTTGGGGAAAAAAGGCAAATTTGTCTTTGATAATGAACATAGTTTGGACTATCAAAGCATCCAGAACATGTGGAGACTGAATCTCACTTTGAGAACTATTGATGTAAGGCTATTAAATAAAACACAAATCTTTAGATT
This sequence comes from Phodopus roborovskii, assembly GCF_943737965.1. Lineage (NCBI taxonomy): Eukaryota > Metazoa > Chordata > Mammalia > Rodentia > Cricetidae > Phodopus > Phodopus roborovskii. The sequence goes on from NW_026125397.1 coordinate 14,934,852, forward strand.
TCTGGGGCAGATTCCTGTGCATTTACTGTAATTTCCTGCTCATCTAGAGTTGTAGAATCACTAAGACAACCCTAGAGTGAAGATGTAGATACTCAGAATTTAATAACTCCCCTACAACTATCTGAAATCCTCTCTGTCTGGGACAAGGACTTCCTGTAATCTCTCTTGTCCTTTCTCTGTCTAACCCTGTCAGCCACTCGGCATTACCAGATTTACCAGATGCCACGGGATTAAACACCTAACATGCAAAGGCTGAATGAGGTGGACAAACTTCTGGGTGGTACTGATCGAGAAGGAAGGGAAACTGGGACTCCTTCCAGAGCAGCTAGCACTGTGGCTCATTTATAATGGTTTACTCCAGTCCCTACAGAATTCCCCTTCCTACCCTCACTGTTTCCTTAAATCAAATGGTCCCAAAGAAATCCCTCTGTGCTTCCTTTCCATCCTTCCCTGCTTTGGTTGATGGCACTGTGTCTGAGAGCAGGTGAAAGTTTCTCTTCGTGTCCTCCCCTACACTCCAAAGGCAGCCCTGACTTAAGTATAGATGACGAAGCCCAGACACATTACAGTTGAATGACCATAAGTAAATGCTGTCTTAACTAGAGTATGTTGACTACAATTAAACATCCCTCTACATAGCAGGTCATCTAGTAGGGCCATTCTGTTAAAACAAACAAACAGGCACTAATATCACTAAACCAAACCACAAGTTCCAACACTTGCAAACACGTGTGCACAAAAAGGCTGTTTTATCCTTTATCCTTAGCCTGTGTTTCAGGAAAGCAAATGGCACTGTCAGTCTCTTAGGACACTGAGAGCCTTTCACACCGGTGAGGAAAGTATCCCTCAAAGGGTTCTTACACAGCCACATGACTTAGCTTTAGCTCTCTGCCTGTAACTAATACTTTCATCTAGTCCTTTAGGCTTTCTCTCCTTGGAAGTGGGCATTTTAAACAGGGGATGGGCAAGTGTGGAGAAGGATTTAATTTATGTGTAATATGTATATGATGTACTCAGGAAAATTTTGCAGTAGTAATTTGGACATTAAAATATCAAGTAGCTCAAACTTCTGAAATATTTACAACATTATACTGCCTTGTTATATAGTGTTTTTCAATTGAGATATAAATAGAAAATTGATAAATATTCTGGGAATGCTCTGAATCCATCTTAACCCATAACCCCAAATAAAGACAGTTGAGATGAGTTCTTCTTCTGTGTTCTCTGTGCAAATTTAAAGCCACAAAGTCCTCAAGGTTAGAAAATGACAATGATAAATGAACTCTGACCACAAGGAAGATCATTTTCTAAAAAGAACTATCACATAAGTATGTCTTCCCATTATCTTTCTTCTGCTATCTGTTTATTCATTCATTTATTTGAGTAGAATACAAAGTGTCAACAAATACTGCTTTCAGTCTAAGTAAATCATGTAAAAATAAATTTCATCACACAAGAAAATTATGAGACATTCAAGTCTTAGTACTAAAAATGGGAATAGTGCCCTACTGTATATTGTGTTTGTTTTATGTTTTGCTTACCACACTCAACTGTGCGTGTGACATAGCCTTGCTTTGTGCTATACCACAAAAACGGACAAATTCTTGCAAGAGACCATATGTGACACACACACCACAGTGACGCAGTTATAACTCAGTGGCTCTTTAGATGCCGTACATGTTGGCAGACTGAATGAGTTTTACAAACTAGCACATGACCAACATATTACATACAAATAGAAAAAAGAAAAGGTCAGACATTGAAAGTTGTGTTTTCATGACACACATGGATTGTTGGTTACTTCATCACTGGAATTAGAGGGTGAAAGATTACATTTATGATTCACGGGCGCTGCAGATGTGCTAAAAGAACACTATGCCCATCGCTACCACCAGAAGGAGCATTTGCATGGTTTTCTTTGCACACCCATCTCAGTGCAAGAGAATTGCTTCACAAGCAAGGGAAAATAAAAAGCTGACTGAGTATCTGACTTACTTATTTATTACACAGCAAGGGAATCTACTTATGGGGAGCTAATTATCTGTACTATACCAGATTTGAAGCAGCAAAAATTCATTTCAAATGCAGGAAATTATTTTTAATTTTTGTTTTACATGTATAGGCGTTTTGCCTGCCTGCATGTCTGTGTACGTGTGTCGTTAGTGCCCTCGGATGCTGGAAGAGAGCATTAGATTCCTGGGAGTCGGGATTACAGGCAACTGTGTACTGCCTAGCAGAGTGTTAGGATCTGAACCTGCTTCTTCTGCTCTTAACTGCTAAGCTATCTCTCCACCTCTGTAGGATTGTTTTTAATGGATTTCTTTGTTTTTAATGAAACAGAAGATGTTGATGACATTATTCATTTGTTATTCATTTATGGGACTGCTTCTCAGTTTGCTATAACTGAAAAGTTATAGCCTATGAACAGTCTGTAAGACAAATATAAGAGTATTTTCACACAAAATGGAGAGTGCTTATTTCCTACTCCCTGAAACAGGGTCCTATATGCTGAGAACTAAAGGTGGGAAAATAGGTGTGAAGCAGAAATGACTTCATCCCATAAGCTTACTGAGCTTTCAAATTTTGCTTGAACAAGAACAGCCCTCAGCTAGTGTTAATGGAAACTTAGTAGATTTGGAAATATGCCCTTTCTGCAAAGGTATTACTTTCTTGATAAATTCAACTAAGATTATAAGGCAATATAGAGGTTACATGTGAAGCATGCTGCAGCACAGTATAATGAGTAAGTAATGCTTCCTTTCATAAATCACAAGCATGAAAAAACTAGGGCAAGACCAGGGCTGGAGAGATGGTTGTGTGTAAGAGAACTATCTGTGCTTATAGAGGACCCAGGTTCAATTCTCAGTACCCACATCGGTTCTATGGCATCCATACCGTCTTCTGACCTCCCAAGGCACACGTATGCACACACACACACACACACACATACACACACACACACACACACATTCTGGCAACAATTTTCAGATTTCCATGTAAGAAGATAATTGTGTGTTTGAACTGTACAACTGGGAAGCTTCAAACCAATATTCAATTAAAAGTGATCACTTTGGCATGCAACACACACTGAAAGCCAGATACCAAAAAATAATCTCATCGAATTTTGTTGACGTATTACAAGTTTTAAGTATGATTAGATTCACGTGCCGGTGAATCGGCAGTAGCATTCAGCAATGTGTGAAAAGACATTTTTTGAGATGAAACAGATAAAGTCTCATCACACACAACATGAACAGATGAACAGTTGTAATTGACTTTGATGATGAGAACACTAAGTTTTAATCCCAATTAAGAAAAATGTTATCCTCTTTTTCTGAATGAAAAAGAACCATATTTTTGTCATTAGGAGACATATTTAAAACATTATTATGTAGTTGCTCAAAAATAATTCTAGTACGGTAGTACTCAACTGCCATTTTTATTAGATTTAAATTTCATTAGCTAGAAAAAGAATGCAAGAACCTTTTATTCTGTCTTAATTATAAACGCCAACATGTTTCTGTGGTTTTATTTTTTTGACTCATGCAGCTTCACTTGTTAATTACATGTCTCTTTATGGAAAAGTTTCTGACCCTTCACCAGAATGAGACGTTTTTTGAATTCTCATGGATACAAGAACATCATGTCAGGGAGAGTCAGAGACCAGGTAGAATGGGATGGCGGCTCTCCTGAGGACTGTGTACAAGGGTCAGGTCTGAGATAAACCCAGAAGACGGCCATGACACACTCCTATAATTCAAATTGGCCAGAGAATTTTTAAAGTACTGCAGTTTTTAAATTGCAGGTACTTATTTTGCACACACCACAGGCAGTAAGAGGACAATGTATGGAAGTTAATTCTCACCATCCATTACATGGGCCTGTTGGTTGAACTCAGGTCATCTGGCTTGGCAGCAAGTCGCCTTCGCCTTGTCCATTGAAATATTCACTTGCCTTAACTAGAAATTTTTAAAAATTCTTTGACACAAAGGCCTTAGAAATATTATACCAAATTTGAGTCTTTTAGTTTATTGCACTAATAAAAGTAGCATTGTTTTATTCTAGGAGCTGCTACAACTAGACAATGCTTGTACATACATGTAAAACTTCATGAAAAGTCCCAAATATGATACTATTATTATTTATCTACAGGCCATAAGTCCATAAGTCATAGAATATTTTGATTTTTTATTTTCTTAGAAGTTATTCTTTTTTGATTTTTCAATCATGAATGCTTAATTTACTGTTTTATCTGTCTCATGTCTCTATCCATGTTCTCTCCAGTAGATATATTTTAATTTTTAAAAAGATCTTATTTAATTTATTTTATATGTATGAGTTTTCACCTGTGTGTGTGTGTGTGTGTGTGTGTGTGTGTGTGTGTGTGTGTGTGAGAGAGAGAGAGAGAGAGAGAGAGAGAGAGACTACAGTGCCCGCAGAGGTGAGAAGATTCCTCTAGAACTAGTGGATTCCTCTAGAACTAGAGTTACAATTGGTTGTGAGCTGCTATGTGAGTGTTGGCAACCAGGTTGTCTTCCTCTAAAAGAACAGCAAGTGTTCTTACCACTGAGGCTAGTCCCAATGTCTAGGTATTTTAATTTTTAAATTACTAGGCGTTTCTTGTAATTATTCCACTCTAAAGACTATTTCTTGTTGATTAATGTTCTAAAATTATTGTGGGAGAAGAGATATGTTTTTATTTATTTTTGAGTTCCTTATAAGATAAAAAGCTTGTATTGAGAAGAAAGGTCACTTTGCCTTTTAAAAAAAATCTATTTAAGTGTGTGTGTGTGTGTGTGTGTGTGTGTGTGTGTGTGTGTGTGTGTGTACATGTGCCCGTGGAGGCCATGAGAGGGTGACAGGTTCCCCCAAGCTGGAGTTAACTGGTAGTTGTGAGCTTGTGAGCCATCTGTCTAGGAACGGGAGGACTTAAGTCCTCTGTAAGAACAGTAAGTGCTCTTAACTGCTGTCTTATTTTCATTATAAATATTTTATGTTTTATGTATTGTGTGTGTGTGTGTGTGTGTATGTGTGCGTGCATTTGTGTGCTCAATCATATTGTGCACATGGATGTGAAAGCCAGAGTTATACCTCAGGGCTTGTTCCTCAAGCATAGCCTGCCTTGTTTTGAGACACTGGGACCTGGGGATTGCTAGTTAAGCTAGACTGACTCTACCTTCCCAATCCTGGTATAATAAGCACACACCATAAAACTCACTGTTTTTGTGGAGTGTAGGGATTAAAACCAATCCTCATTCTTGAGGGGCAAGCATTTTATTGACTTAATCTCCTGTCCCCAAACAATTTATTCCATTAGGAAAGTATTTTTAGCTTAAGAAATGGACACTTAAAGATTATGAATCTGTGTCTCTAGATAATCACATATACTATACTATTATCCAACGAAGAAAATATAATTGTTTATTAAAAAACAAGATTCTTGCATTGTTTAAAATAAGATATATTTTAAGATAGTCTAGAAAGGGGGAAGTATGTCTGTTTGTCATGCCACTGGGTGGAGGAGGGGATCCTTTTTCTAAAGGAATGCAAAGTTATTCTTGTGTGCATCCACAAGGATTTTCTTTTTAAAAATCAAATTCATTTATACTGTGCCAATTTATTCACAGTCCTGAGACTCGACTCATGAATTCTTTTTAGATTACGGTTTCATGATATGCCAAATGCATTTCACATGTAACACAACCATTATATGTATCCATGAGCCTGCAACATCATCAGTTTCTGGAAGAACTCAGTCATGCAAGACATGCAGCAGCAGGGCCAGGCTAATCAATCAGACCTGCCCGGATCCTACGACACTGCCGTTTTGCTTTCCAATGACTTTGTTTGTTTCCATAGTTATGTATTTGTAGGGAGTCTGTTTGTTTGAGTTTGTTTACCCTGTTGACATAGAGAGCAGTTGGAATTGTTGGATGCTTTCAGTGTTAGAAGATGACGTTAGCTGAAGTGGGTGTCACTGAAGCACCCTGGAAGTGGCTAATAAATTGCAATTATGAAATCACAAGTTTCCTTTTATTGAAACTAAGGTCAAGTCCCCGTGCCTTCCCAACTCTTCTTGTCTTCTTAGCTTTAATGTTTTCAGAGAGAAATGAAGGGTTGAAAACAAGATGAGAGCAGAGACTATGAAAAACATAATTTCCCAGTCCATTTTCCAAGATCTTAGCCATGGAGCAGACCAGAATACAAAGACTATGACGTCTGAGAATAACAAAGCTGGGGAAGTAAGAACTATCTGGTTAATATTTGTTTGTAAATCCATCATCAAACAGAGGGTATTTCCCATTCCCAGCTTCTTCAAAGGCATGAGGGATGGAGGGCAAGTCAAACAATCATCTTTCCAGAGCATATTTTCAGGGAAAGACAGCTCAGAGCCGCCAGTATTTTCTTTCTGTTGGTAACCCTCACATAGTTCAGTCTGCTCTAGTCGACTGTTAGCTGACAAAGGTGGGCTTTAAACTAGTGAGTTCAAATGTGGAATTCTTTCAGATATAAAAAAGGAAATAAAAAACAAATAAAAATGATCCTCATCCCTTGTCTAGCAATCAATCCCATACTTTTACATATGAAATATTTGCTTTAATATACTTTATAAAAATACAAGATGCACCCTGGAAACAGACCAGCATTCGTTTTCTTGGTATTTCAATTTTATTTATTTATTTATTTATTTATTTTATAAATTTTTTTTTAAAATTTATTTTTATTATGTATACAGAGACTGCAGGCCAGAAGAGGGCACCAGAACTCATTGCAGATGGTTGTGAGCCCCCATGTGGTTGCTGGGAATTGAACTCAGGACCTCTGGAAGAGCAGTCACTGCTCTTAACCCCTAAGCCATCTCTCCAGCCCCGGTATTTCAATTTTAAAAAACTATTATTTTTCATTATATTTTCTCATTATTATGAAAATCAAGTATTACCTTGTGTCATAAAACATGGCACAAAGCATACTAGTCATAGACAAAAACACCACAGGAGTAGAGATATGCATCAAATTCCACTTGATTATTAAATATTTCAATGCACTTCACAAAATCTCTGAAGATGTTAGCTGATCCAGCTATAGATCTTTTCGAGAGCATCTTTTGTGGTGTGGAGTCAAATGACCATTTATGGCAAATGAATGGTTAAGAAGAGCATCATATGTGGTAAAGGAGGTTTGGTCTTTTAATTGAAACCATCAATTGTGAAAAAAATTACTGTAAGAATGGCTGAGATGGAGGAGACCCAGGACAGAAGCAAAGGATGTGAAGTTGGTTACTGACCACTGGTAGTAGAGAGTTGTGAGATCATTTTTGTATTTTTTTTTCCACCACCAGAACTGACATAGGCTTCCTCTTTACCTCTATTTACACCCAACTATTTACTGGTAGCTTTTCCTTTAAAAGTTATTGCAATGTTTTTAAAAAGTTGTCTTAAAACAGTTTTTAAAACTCTTTTTACTCTTAAAAAGGAGTACACAATGTTGAAGGCATTTTGAATATTTGTTTAAAAGTTCTTTTGAACATAATGAGTAAATACACAAAGATATTAATAAATGGAGGGACGGATGAATGCGTTAATGAATGAGACATAACCCTGACAAGTTTTGGCTTGCTGCTTTTCAAGTGAGAGCCCGTGTCCTGCTTTCTGCATCATCTGTCTAGCCACAACCAGGGACTGTCTGTCAATAGACAAGAGTAGAAGAATCCAGAGACAGCTCTGGGCAAAGGGAAATGGTTTTAAACAGACCCATTAGTAACAGCTCTGCTTTACAAAGCAATATCCAGAAAATTAAGCAAAATGAAGCAAAATCTAGAAAAATTAAGACAGAGGGAAACATAAGGCTCACAAACCTCATCAAACAGGTCTCCCCTTTGGCACTCAAAGCATTATGACTTGTGTCCCCTCAACGGTGGGCTAAGTGTTCTAGTGTACTACTTCACCTGGCATCATCATCTTGATAGGTCTGTTTGTGGTCACAAGCAAATGAAAGGACATTCACCACTCTGGCTTTTAAAGGATTGCTATATTACACTTTATTAAGCTAAACTTACATCTGGGTGAAAAAATCTTAGTTCTCTTCCTTTTCTTCCTTATTATTATTTTTTTAAAACTAATGTATTGTAACCACAAGCGTTGCCAAGTGGCTGGGCGTGAAGATACACATTGAGCAAGGAGATAGATAGTAATTAGGTTATATAATTCACTACAAATTGACAAGTAACTGAAGTTTCTTGGTATTTAACAATCTGGTTGTCTAGATGAATCAAAGCTCACAATATACCATGTGGTGTGATATTAATTTGTGCATTTTTTCCTGCTCCAGCTAGATCAGGATTCCTGGAGAGGGAATTCACCTATATTGAGTACTTACTTACATAGTGTGTGATGTCTTAACTCCAGTGCAGAACTTGAAAGAGAAGAAGAAAGTGACATTTTTAGAAAGGCCCCTTTTATGTTTTGATTAGGAGCAACATGACTAAATTATAATATTAAACTGGGCAGTGCTGACATCACAGCACTCAGGAGGCAGAGAAAGGAGGGTCTCTGTGAGTTCGAGGCTACACTAGTCCACCGAGTGAGTTCCAGGACAGCCAGGACTCATAATGGTTTGATTTGCAATTGCTCTATCAATGACTACTTTAACTCAGCTCCTGCTTTCTTGTCCCTGTAGTAGATTGCAGAACAATTGTCTGTATTAGATAATCTATTCACTTGATTTATTCACTGAAATAATTTTTAACTGAGGATATGTATAGTGCTTTAAGATTATAAGCATGTGTGCTTTTTTTTTTTCTTTGCCTTTCGGGCTATTAACATTTTCTAAGAATAGACTAGAATAAAAATATTTTAAATGGTGTTTTACTCCTTTTAAACATCTTCTACATTTTTGTAGCCAGTTTCAAAAAAATACAAAACTAGCATAAGTGCTTAATAACCACTTTGGCCATCTGCTTCTAGAAACAAAAATGTCAAACGTACATATTTTTAAAGTTTCTGAAATACTTTTCACTCAGCTGAAAATTAAAATTAAATTAAACAATTTTTAAAAGAATCACAGTGATTCTTTATTCATTGTATTATATATGTATAATTTATATATGTAATTATATATATATATATATAAATATATATAACACTATTTTTCTTGAAAAAGAGTTTCACTCCCTAGCCTAGGCTGGCTGTGGACTCAGTCTCCTGAGTGCTGAGATTACAGGCATGAGCATCAGAACTGGCTTTCACAGTACCAGCACTTTCCTGTGTGCCTAAAACCTAAGAGGTTCTGACAACATGGAATAAGGTCAAATAGAACTGACTGTCAATTTAAGCCCTCAACTATTTATCAATTAAAGTAACCAGTGAAAGACTGGGCAAGGCCCGGGTATCTTTCATATTTTATTAGCTGGAAATGAGAAAAAGAAATGTATTTCGTATGAAGCACATATTTGGAAGACAAGTATAAAAAAAAACATTTCCTTTCATAGACTCTATTTCACAGCAAGAATATCCACAAGACAGATGGCACAAGAAGGCCAGGGAGGGACAGAGTACAGGAACCCGGATCTCAGGCACCATTCACTGCTGTATGGTTTATTTCTACCGCTGACCTCGGCTGCAGTAATGTTTACCTTGATTTGAGCTTTCTTGTCCTGTCTTCCTCTTCCTGGCTTGGCTGTAGCTTCTAAACTAAAAATAAAGCTAAATGAAAGCAGAGAACAATTTTACTAGCAAGTGTCTTACAAAAAATAACTGTAGTCTCATAAAGGTTTATCTTTTCTGATTTGTTCCAATTTGGGATACAATAAAAACATAAAACCAAGCGTAACATCATGTCCAGCAATCAAAATAAACTACTTTCTTACCCACCCTCACAAACAGAACTACACATTTTTAAAATTCAGCGCACTGGGATTTAAAACAGCTCACCTCGGCCAGAGTCTGCTGAGGTGGCCCTCTGTGCTGTGCCCAGAGACAGAATGTGTGCAGGGAACTTGGCATAACATTAGAAATGTTACCATGTTATACAATGTGGCAGGATGTCCAATCTTTCAGTAAATACTGCTTTAACAACTATCAGATTTCAAGATAATCTCACTTAACTCTGAAGTACAATGATCTGTGTTGGATATAAGATTGCAGATAAAGTTTGGCTTTTAAAAGGCTGCAACAATTTTGCTTCAAGTGCATTTTATAGGCTAAAATGTGAGTGCACTCTGAATGCGGAATAGCAAGTTCTGGAAAATAGTATGGTAAGCTTTCATTTTTCCAACCAAACTTTGTGCTCTGAAAACACTAACAGAACTACTAGGAATATACCCTATTCCCTTAAAAATACATCTATTTAGTCTTCAAAATTTAAACTTTTATCTCAAAAATTAAATATGTCTTGTAATTAGGTGTGGGGGGACTTTCTTTCCTCACTTCACGTTGTCCTTTATCATCCATCTCAAGACAATATCTGTTACTATGCCAACGTTTTATTTGGTAACTTTCTGACCCATCTTAGTTATCTATTAAAATTTATGCAAATGGGCTCTTTTAAAAGTAAAAAAAAAAAAAAATCTTACTCATGTATCAGTAACAAGTTGAATATCTATGGATCTTGTTAAGTATTTCAAAACCTGTAATTTCCCGGATGAAAAATAATACTCCACTTGAGTCCATTCCTCCAGTCTGAGTAATTCATGGCCAAAAGCATGGTGTTTAAATGCCAATGCAGGCAGCCTCATTTTCATGATAGAATAGCATGTTTTTCATGCTTTCATTCTTATGAAATGTAAATCGTGTTTATCAGAATGTTAGAACTACTTCCTTACATGAAAAATGTGTGTTGCGCTCCGCCTTATGTCTCCACAGGAATCTCCTCCGCCAGAGCTAATCCTGGGTCTACTGAGTCCACATGAGGTAGGGTCTCCTCTCTCCCTTTTACTTCACATCATGACTTCTACTCTGTGAAATGGGAACAAGGCTTACCCTCAAGGAATGTTGGGAAGATAAAATAAGATGGTCCACAAAAAGAGTCTAGGATAATGCCAAGTACACAAATGGTAACTATTAAAACTTGAACCAAAAGAGATTATGCTGTTACCAAATGAGAGATTTCTTTTTAGGTCATATTTTCAGCTTAGGAATGACTCACTGTGCCCATTGAGGTTTAAAGTATCCTCTTTCAGGTCAGTGACATGAGCGCTAGTCTGATCCCATCAGTAATTCGTCTCTCAGGCAGTAGATAGCTGAACACTCCACCATGACAAACGGCAACTCCCTGCTATGCTCAGTGTTGGTGAGCTGTATTGGCATTTGCGTTTCCAGTGATGAACATGTCAGAAGCAAGCAGCACCCCTCATATGATAGTCAATAAAATTAATTAGAAATCCTTTTGGTAAAAGACATAAAAGCAGAATACTAAAAATGACACAAGTTAAGCAAATATTTAAAAAGCTGAATGAATAAAAACTCACAAGTCAAATGCGAGTTGAGGAAGCCTCCAAATGTGGAAAAACATCCATTTTCAAGTAGGCGGCACTTAACCTTTGTCCAAGCCCAGAGGTGGGATTACTTAATTATTTGCTTCCAAAGAGCAGACTACAAAGAGAGGAAGGAGGGTGTGAAGAGGAGAAAATTCACAGTGGAGAAAACTGAGCAACACTACTATGCCTGGATGATGGAGCAGCATCAGCAGCCATGAGTCATCTCCAGCCTAATAGTGAGGAAAACATTAGACAATGGCGGTCCAGGTGTACTTTAAAAAACACTGATCAACCTTTCTAAATATGCCAAGAGCCTGCTAACTAAGGGACTTTCACAGAATGGAGGAGTGTAAGCGAACTGTCCAACTAAATGTAATGTAGAATTCTGGGTACCATAATCAGAACAGTTCATTCTATTCTTGAAAGCTGCAAAGACAATATATGGTGATCCCATTGTACAATAAATGTCTTGAAGTTGTTCCTATATAAGAACCGGGGACTGAACTCAGATAGCAAGATTTGACTAGAAAAACTTTTACCTGGCTCCTCAACACATGAAAAATTCTTGATGGATAAATGCTTTCTTCTCAAAATAACCTTTTAATTTTTGAGATACTTTTAGATTTATACAAAAATCTCCCCTGTTTTTTTTAATATTTTATGTTACCAAAATGCATTTGTCATAACACAAAACCAACTCTGGCATGTTACTAGTGACTATGATGAAATCTCAGACTTTAACCAGATGTCACAAGTTCGGGTTTTGTTGATGTTGTTGTTTTACTAATGTCCTTTTTCTGTCCTAAAATTCTACCCAGAATTCTACAATTTTTGGACCCTGGCAAATCATCTATGACATCAGGCTTTGGGTCAATTTCTATCTACTTTGAGTCAGGCCATTTTTCAGATGATTCTCCTCAAATGTAGTTCCTTGGGTAAAGCTCCTCGAATTCAACTTCTCAGTAAGGTCAAAAAAGTAAAGTTATATGTATTGGGTGGGCTCCCCAGAGAATCTGTAGAATGTATTACGTGGTGTGTGTTTGTGTGCATGCATGTGTGTGCGTGTACAGTGTTGTAGAGGGTGAGTCTATAATTGACTCATGTGATTAAAGATATTAAAACTTACCAAGATCTGCAGTTAGCAAGCTAGAGACGCAAAAGAACTAATGGTGTGGTTCTATTCTAAGCCTAAAGACCTGAGAAGCAAGAAAACCACTGGCATAGTCAACCTAGCAGTCACCTACCTAGGAAGAGGCACCATCTTTCAGCTCTGAAAGTATCCTGCTCTAAGTCAGTCAGGTCAGGAGTCTCTTGTTCCTGGGAAAGCACCTGTGGCTACACTCAGACATTCTGTTATTGTGATGGACCTCACATCAATTAAGGATGGAAATCTGATTTCCTAATTTAAATGCTTAACACATCCAAAAATGCCCTCCCAGAAATACTCAGAATAGTGTTTGAGGAAATATCTAGGCACCCTGTCACCCAGTCTGATACACACAATTAGCCGCCACACTGCAAAATACCCAGCATAGAATAGCACTACATGCCTGCAATACACATTCACATTTGATGAGGTTTCAAACAGGTGTGACCTCTAGTGCTTCAGAAGTACATCAAAGGGCATCTTTCTGTTCCCTTCATTGGGACCTGGTGTGTGTGTATGGGGGGGGATCAAAATAAGTTTTGTCCATTGCTCTTGCTTATCTTCTGGGCTCTTGGCCCTGCTATCTTCATCATATTTCCTCTCCCATAAATATGACTTGTGTTTGCAGTTGAGTAAACAGTTCTACCTTCCCCCACTCACAAGAGCCTCAGAAGGACTCTCTTAATTTTGTATTATCTTTTTTTAGTTCAGTTTGATACTGTTCCTTTTGAAATGTTGTGGACGTTATTCTTACACAACATCTTTCCCCTTCTGACAGATAGTAGTCTTCCTGCACATGCCCAAGATCTCTATCCTGGCTCCTTGAGCTGGAAGGGGTATGTCTATGGGTATTCTATGTAAAAGAAGCCATGTTTAGGATAAAATGCCCTCTAGATAAAATGAAAAGGTATAGGAAAAGTGCTTATGAGCAAATCTCTGTGTACCTATACACACAGACACACACAAATACACACACACGTATATACACACACATGCATAATCCAATTCCTCATATGAAAGGAAGTGATTAACAAAGAATTGGAGGTAAAGAGAAGCAGCTCATTTGCATTCCTAATGAGTCTAGTAGATCAAAACTTGTTAGCCTAAATACATCACCCACTCATGTGAATAACTTTTTATTTCTTGACATCTCTGAAGAACATTTGACTAGGAGTTGCTGCAGACTGAGGGTCAGTGTCCCTCCAGAACTCACATTTGTACCTAACCCTTCCATGTGACGGTATTCAGTGGTGGATCATTTGGGAGGTAACTAGGTTAAAAGGAGGAGCTCTCAGGAATAGTGACCAGAAAGCTTTCTCACACTTTCCTTCCTATAAGTCAAAGGCCTGCAGACAGAAAATGGGTCATCACTTAGAACCCAGACTTTGCTGCCACTCTGGTACTAGAGTGCCAGCCTCTAGAACTATAAGAAATACATGTTTACTATTTATAAGCCTCCATTGTATTGTACTTTGTTATAGTACTCTATGTTCTCTAAAGTGGGAGAATTGTGTGTGTGTGTGTGTGTGTGTGTGTGTGTGTGATTTCAATGGTAAGCTGTAACAACTTACAAAACAAAGTGAATTGTCTTTAAAAAACAAAAACAAAAAAAAAACCCTCACAAAACAAAAACAAAAACTAATTGCAGTTGAAAAAGAATATTTTGAAGCGTAGCATTCAGAGCCATAAAGGGTGACTTTAGTTAACATTGACATATCCAGCTGGAGTTACATTTGATTCAATAAGGCAACAACAATAAGGAGATTCAATAAGGAAATACATAGTAAACATTTAGAAAGTTTATTTAGTAATTCCATTCCTAGAAAATAAATTCAGTGAAGTTGTTAAAAATGTATGACCAACGATGTTCATTGAAGTGCCATTTTAGTACAAGAATGCGAACTAAAATATAAGTTTTAATGAAGAAAAATCACAAATGCTTGCCATTTCCAAGAACAGAGCAACTGCTAAAGTAAATCATGAAACATACATGACTTAAGAATTTAAAAGCTAATAACAGTTATGCTTTCATGAGATAGAAATAAGGTCATGGTAATGCAAACCATGTAAAATGTGATTCTAATTAAGTTTAAAATACATACACACTAAAACTTACAAGGAAATAAATCAAAATATTAACACTGTTTCTGTGTACTGCCATTGTGGTCAACTTTTTTTTTCTTTATTCTATTTTTTCATCTTTCTACCAAAAGCACGTATTATTTTAATAGACAGAAACAATAGATTCAAACTGAAATGATGTGGTATTAAAAGGCTTTTCTTTGAGCAATTGCACAAGAAAAGACTAAATCCTTAGTAACAAAGGGCCTCTCAGGGGAGAGTGGGCATCTCAGCGTGTTTGGGAAGACAAGAATGTAATAGGGAAGCGCTGGGGGAAAGATTCAGATGATTCAAATCAGAAACAATTCCCTCAGGTGTGTGGCTTTCCATTTGGCACAAAACTTATTTATTCATAGCGGATCTTTCCCATAAATACTAAAAGAAAACAACCAAAGCCAAAAAAAAAATGGGGTTAATGCAAAGACAATGGGATACTGGAGCCCTCGTAGAGAGGATGGGGAAAGATGCTGGAGCCCACTACCAGTACCTCTCTATCCACACTTGGCTAAGGCTCTGCAGTAGGCTCTGCAGCAGCAGTAGATCTGAGCAGCATAGGTTGAAAATCACACAAGACTAATGTCAGAATTCATAATGTAACCTTCATGATTTAAAATACAAAAGGGCTGGGAAGATCTCAGTGGTTAAGAACACTTGCTACTCAATCATGAGAACTCTAGCTCAGAACCCAGCAACCTGGTAGGGTAGTCCTCAAGCACCTGTAACTACAGAGCTCCAAGGAATTCAACGCCCTCTACTGGGCTCTTCGGGCACCCACACACACATTTGCACATACACAGGTGCGAATATGTGAGATCGCACATGCATACACGCATAATCTTATGAGTTAAAAAAAATGCAATCTGAGAAATTGTATGTAGTCCTCATGAAAATAGGGTCAATTCATCCATTCTTTACAAACTCACTAAATCTAAAATAGCCCTTTATTAACATCTGTAGGTTCTTGACCTAGAACAGTGGATTTTAGTGTGTGTGCTGTGACACCTTTAGGTCAATTTGTAACAATGAAAATACATCCTATGTATCAGATAGTTATATTATAATCCTTAGCAGTAGCAAAGCTATAAGACTACAATGATGGAGTAGCAACAGAAATAATTCTAAGGCCGTGAGCAACTACAGCCTGAGGAATGTATTGGAGGGATGTAGCATTAGCAAGGTTAAAAACGACCGGCCTAGAAGGATGCTACCTGATATTTAGAAGGACTCAGGGTAGGAAATACAAAAATAAATCTGAGTGACTGCAGACTGCAAAAGAATGGTGCATTGAGAAGGTCAATGTTGATTTGATTCCTTCTAGTTGTGTTGAACAGATGTGGAGGGGACTCCTCCCCACCCCTAGGCAACACAGGGCTTGGATAAAGATGAGGTATACAATACTAGCTACAGCAACAGCATGAGCCCAGTGGTTGCACCAAAACTGAGGGGTAAGACCTGGGTGACCACTACAGCTTCTGAGTGGGTCTTCTTGTCAAATCTTCTAAATCTGGCAGAAATTTCACAGCTGCCCTTTCTTCACTGGGATGCTAGTAGCTTCAATAGTACCATATGCCATATATGAATATCTTTTTGGACTGAGTAGGAAGCTATAGGACAAAAGCATATTCTAGCATGTGTTGTTCATCCCATTGGTAGCTGTTCATGTTGGGTTTTTTGTTTGTTTGTTTTTGTTGTTGTTGTTGTTGTTGTTGTTGTGTGTGTGTGTGTGTGTGTGTGTGTGTGTGTGTGTGTGTGTTTCGAGACAGGGTTTTTCTGTATCTTTGGAAGTCATTCAGGAGCTCACTAGGTAGACCAGGCTGGCCTCAAACTCACAGAGATGCACTTGTCCCTGCCTCCCGAGTGCTGGGATTAAAGGCGAGGAGCAATAACACTGCCCAGCTGCTATTCAGTTTTTAAAACATGGCTACTCGCCAGTGGTGATGGCATGTCAGAGGCCTTGAACCAGACCAATGGCTAGTTGCAATGAACATTTTGTGGGTGGGGCTGATTGAAAAAACAGGTGTATACTGCATGACACACCGCAGTTCCTAATGCCACTAAGAGGAGGTTTTGGAACGACAGAGGAGAGAGTTGGATTTGTTTGTTTGTTTCGTTGTTTGTTTTGGTTTTAATTGATTTGGGGGGATTTCTTTTGGGGTGATGCTGCAATGGTGATCATGATTGAGGTTTATGATATGAAATTCCCAAATAATTAAAGAATTGTGTCATAAAAATGTGGCTCCTCTGTATTAGAATACACTATAAATGTTTTGTACACACTTAGTTTCAAAGACAGTAAAGAAAAAATAGAAAAATATCTAAATTTTTCTTAATGTTTGCATGCATGGGAAAATTCTGTGTTTTTAATATTTAAGTTAATAAAATTATTTCTTGTTACTTTTAAAATGTGGCTCCTAGAAAATGTGAAATTGTATGTGTAGTTTGCATTTGTGCCAACATTTTACCTCATTGTTGCAGAAAAGTTCATGGAATTGAGGATACTGTCATCAGGCCTTTTTAAGCATTATTTTTGCACCTTTTGTATGTAGAAAGGAAAATTCTTTGTTCAGTGAGCAAAGAGAGAAAACAGCCTCAATCCTTTGCGTTCTTGATGTATCAAGAACTTGGGTCTGAGTGCATTTGTGGAATCAAGAAATACCAATTAATTTGTATAACAAATGTGGACATCAAGGGCCAAATCCAAAATGCCCCCAGAATGAACCTTCTGTTGACTGTGCAATAGTTAGGAACTGTGTTGAGCTCTTTAATCAATCCAGTTCTGTTTTGTTGCCAACATGGAACGGAGGAAATTATCTAAACAGATTTCGTAAGAGGAGTCTGAGTATTCATATCACGATGAGCTTAGGAATGTTCTAAGCAAAGGGAACTGGTTTTCACTTTTATTCAGGGATATTTAGATCAGAAAGTCTTTGAATTAATTTTCTCTGAAATTGAATATTAATATAAAGTCCGTGAATTCTAACATGTTAGATTATTTCCCCCAGAGCATCTCAGTTAATTACTTAAGCTATTTTGCAAATCTGAATACCATAATCGATTCTAAGATGAAAGTTAAGCTACATGATCCAATACTCTCAAGGGTGTTAACATTTTCACTTGTTTATTTAACAAATATTTATTGAGGTCTAACTACGTTCCAAGCTTTCCACCAAGCATCAGGAATGCAGTGGATATTTTTAAAAACTAGAACAAGTTCACTAGTATCCTAGAAATTATAACCTAGTAAGGGAGGTAGATTTTTATCAAATAACCCCATGGGGAAATCTGAGGAAAATTCAGCAATCAAGTGAAATGATTAACTTCGGACAGCAGGAAGTCCTGCTCCTCCAATGGAACAGCAAGGGTAAACCTGTAAGCCCAATTAACTGCACAACAAACCAATGTGCTTCATCTGAAATGTGTGGGAAGACACAAGTCAGTCCAGGATGTTGAACATATCATCATGTAACTTATTATCTAGGCATGACCAGTTGCTCACGGTGAGACTGGAGTTCAGATAAGGGCCATCACTGCGGAATATACTCATTCAGTATGGCTGACTTGCTGATTGGGAAGCTACAGCCTCAGCCAGCAACAGAAGAGGACTCAGCGGTGCAGACACGGCTTCCTAGCACCCATTTAGGGGATGCACCATGTGCCAAGCCAGGACTCCTGTACTGACAGGCCTACCGATGGTTCTAATTAGCAGGGTGTATTCCAAGCTTAAAACATAGATCTATGCAGAATTCTGATGGCTGGAACACTGAGAAATGGTGAGAGAGAAGCTGAATGATGAAGCCTGACAGGAAACCTTGTGTTTAGGGCATTATCAGAACTATTGAGAAAAAAAATTTCATTTGGAAATGCTGTGTAAGTTCAGTGGCCAGAACTGACTGCGATCTAGGTTAGGCCCATGGGTGTGAAGATGCCAGAGCACTATGACCTAGGTTATTTTGTTAAAAGATTGGCACTTACTCCCAAGTCCCTAATTTGGAAGAGGAAGTAAGGATTGAAATCCTTTAGTAACTTTTTTTCTTGCTTTATATGTCCCCAAGTGAGATTTATATGCTTTGAGAAAGGACACTTTGGTTTCCAGTATTTCCTTAGTCTGTGGCTTCAATGTGAAATGTCTCCCCAAGAAGCCCATATATTTTTATTGTTGGTTCACAACCAGGGGTGAACCCAGCTAGTTGGAGGAAACTGGTCACTATGGTCAGGCCTTGTGTTTTCTTAGTTCAGCCAAATTTCCTGTTCAGTGTCTGCTTCTGTCTGCAGACAGACAGAACACACTCAGTGGCCTCACATCCCTGCAACTACGTCTTCTCCACCCTGTTGGGCTGTATTTAGTAGACTGTAAGTCAAGAAAAACATGTCTTCTCTTACATTGCTTCCTGTCAAGTATTTGATGACAGCAATGAGAAGCTAACTCTCATCCAACTTCACAGTTATGGCCGTGAAGTTGAATGAAGGGCTCAACTAGAAATATATCCTTTCAGATAGAATTCTTCCCAGTAATTTTGTTATGGCTTTAACCTGGGAAAAGTGTAATTGCTGTAGGTCCGGAGGAGGAGAGACTAATAATGATACTATCCTGAAACTTGAAAAGGCAATGGCCAATGAATTGCAGAAGAGATACAGTTCATGATCATAAGCCAGTTTATAAGAAGGAACAGAAACCTTCATCAGCTTTCAATGCCTATTTATATATATATAGACTGTTGGAGAGCACCAAGAATTGTTAATTTTGTGCACAACTAATGAGCAGTCACTTAAATTCATATGCAATATATGAATAATATGCAGCCTAATAACATTTGTTATGTAGTACATACTACACAGAGTTTGCATATAAGCAAGCACATAAAATATACTCATTTTATTCTCTGAATCAATGGTTTTCAATCTTCCTAATGCTGAGATCCTTCAGTTCTTCATGTTGTGGTTACCCCAACTATAACATTATCTCGTTGCTTCTTCTTAACTGTAATGTTACTACTGCTATGAATCTTAATGTAATTACCGGATATGTAACCCCTATGAAAGGGTTGTTTGACCCACAGGTTGAGAATAGCTGCTCTAAATGCATACTGGAGCTTACATATCTTGCTAAATATTCAGATTTGTGAAACATTATTTGTCTGGTTATTTTAATGATTTTTTTATTATTATTCAGTGACATTAGTGGTTTTGTTTGTTTGTTATGTAGTTTTGTTCTATAATTCTGGCTGGCCTCAAACTCAGGATTCTCCTGCTTCAGCTGGAATTATAGACATGTATCACCTCACTTAGTCCATGAGTAAAACTTCCAACTCCCAGAAGCATCAGTAGTTAAATGATGCTTCATGCTCATCAGTAGGAAGGCTCCTTCAATATAGTTCAGGTTATCAGAGACTGTGGATGCTCTAAAGCCTTTGGGATGAGTCATTTGTCCTGCTGCAGTATGCCAACTTTAACCCTGAATCAGTCTTCAGCCACGATCTAGCGTCAGAGAATGGTGAACCTCTGTTTCAGCCTCCTGATGAGCGCATGGGCAGCAAAGGGACAGGACAAAGGACTGAAACATTCGGGCAGCCTGACACTTCAGCCCCTGACTTACATGTGTAAGTCAGGAATCTTTATTCTGGACAACCTTGTGACATGCCTAATCATCTTGGCCTCCTGTGCTCTCTCTCGATAGAAGGAGTCTCCCTCTTCACGGACCTACTTTTTAAACATAGTTAACTTAGAATCTGCATTCTTGATTGTCTACTGTATAAGATGCACATTGCAGGTCCTGTACACCTACCCTAAAGTCATTCACTGTTTTCTGAGCATCTTTCCTCTCAGTTCAGATGGAATCATGGATACTGCTCCCTTGTGTTGACAGCTCTGAACTCATGAGTGTTGAAGGCTTACTGGCTGGGTTTACAAACCCAGAACTTGAAACCTTGACAGCTAAAGGCTTATGACTCTAGACTTTAAAAGTCAGACAGTAAACACCAGCTTTCTGTGCTCAGGCTACAGAAAGCCATGGGAATTCAAAACTATTGACTGGCCACTAATGACCCCAAGAATTAGAAGCTTGTTGCTCCAAGCTTTCAAAGCCTAAGACATACAACTGCAGGTACTCAGGTCAGATGTTTATTACTCTTGACATTAAGTGACCACAGCCTGGTATCCAAAGCCTCATGTTACAGCTCCTGAGCTTCTAGAGTGAGGACCCTTGGGTTTTAACCCTTGCTGGGTTTCAGGAACTCTTGAAATGACTGAAGCTTAGAAACCCCACTTCCAGCTCTTACTGGGTCTGTTTCATTGCTTCCTATCTGTTTCTGGAACTTTCCACCTACCTTCCTACTGCTGGTGTGCAGATATGGGGCTAAAGGCCACAGGGACCCTTGTGGTCTTTTTGAAACCAGTTCATCCATCCCACGACAGGCACACATGCAAATACACACATAGGTAATGTGGGAAACAACTTTGTTGAGACCAAGTGTTGCTACACTGGGACAGAAATCTTCCAAACTAACCTAACAAGATCGTTAGCTGCTGACATCGCTGGAAAATGCCCACGGTGTGCTATGCTCAGATTACAGTTTCACTAATCACAGCCTGCGTGTTCATGGCTTTCAGCGCCACCGATCACATAACTTACTTACAGACCAATCACAACAAGCCTTGCTTAAGAGTCGGTCACCAGCCTGGTATGGCACTAATAACAGTTTTCCTGGAGTGAGGGAGAATAGCTACAGGGTGAACAGGGTCACCTAGGGTTCTCCCAGTTTGCCATACTTGGAGAACAGTCTTCTAAAGCCCTTTCAGGGCTCCTGCAGCGGTTGTAACGTTGGCATGTGCTCAAGCAGGAGTTGTGGGCTCAATCTCAGGTATCTTTTGGTGACCTTTGCAGCTGCAGTCTTCTCAGAATGACTATGGAGCCTGGAAAATCATAGACGGAGGTACTGTTTAGTTGATAGATAGTTCCCCGTTTAAAATAGCTGGCACAAGGGAAGGGCCTCGTAGCTGTCATTCAAGTGACTGAGTGTCTTGCTCATAATGTATCTAAGGAAAATAAAGCTTTCAAGACTGCTGATAGTAAAGATTTGCCATGAAGAATTAACATTATTGATAGCACTACACGGTGTTTAATTTCAAGGCAAGTGACCTTAGGAAGGGTCAGGTTCCTCTGATCTGTCTCACCAATAACCCAAGGGCTATGCCAGATGACTACAACCTGCTGTGAGTCTTCAAACTAGCCATTTCTAACTTGGTTTGTTCATACATTTCCCACAAGAACTGTGATAAAGGCTCTTGCTCAAGTTTGTTAGTCTCTGGTAGCAACCACAGATAGGATTTCTCCATGAATCCCTGTTGTGCAATGCGTTCTTTTGTTGAGATCTGTAATGTAACACACCATCTTGTCTATAGAAGTCATCCCCTGAACTTTGTCCTTACATAAACAATTACAATAAACAGCAGCAGCAAAGTGTCTTTAAAACAGAGGGGATAAGCCACATGCAATAACACATGCCTGTAATTCCAGATGGTAGACTACGACCAAAGAATTGTGAGATCAAGGCTAACCTGGGCTATTTAACAAAACCTAATCTCAAGGAAGAAAGAAAGGAAGGAAGGAAGGAAGGAAGGAAGGAAGAAAGAGAGGGGGAGGGGGAGGAGGGAGGAAGGAAGGGAGAGAGAGAGAGAGAGAGAGAGAGAGAGAGAGAGAGAGAGAGGGAATAACAAAGCACAAAGGGCAGGCAGAGTAGATGAGGTGGGTGGGTACTGGCTGCCTAGAGTTGGCAAACCAGAGAATCAGCACATTTGTCTACCCTGCTCTACTTCGGAATGGGAAGATGATTGCTAGATTCTAGTCAGGTGTAACTCCTGTCTGGGTGGGATAATGATTGAAGCCTAGTCAATAAGCAGGGCAAACACAAAGGGAAATAAAGAGGGAAAATAAATAGGAGCTAATTGTTGGCAGGCTCAGCAAACACCACCTTAGAATTTTGATAACAATCAAGGGTGGGACTAGAAGTGCATCTTGAGGTCTCACCTTTGAGAGAACTGTTTACAGACACTGGAGAGGAGACCCAGAGAAGGCTCTGGCTTTCATCTCATAGTACAGCATCATTTGACCCTGAGAAGGAACCCTAGATGAATTCTCCACTAGTAAAACTCCTCATATGGGTCAAGGATGTTCCGTGCCTCCTGACAGAGAATTTCCCAATAAAGGACAGTTTCCAAAGTATAAATAAGTAACCAATACCACATGAGGATTTAGCCTCATCCTGAATGTGTCATTCTGTTTCCTCCTTGGGATCTTTGGCTGCATTGGTCCACAAGGCAGGAGGGATAGAAGCAGGGAACAGGGTTCAGGATGGCTGGGGACAGCCCTCTGGGAGACCGACTTCAGTGAATCAGCTCAAATTATTCCAGAGTATAAGGAATATATAGGATTGGGGAGCCTGGGGACAAGCCTAATTTTCATTAAGTGGAATGTTTCTATCACAAGGCTTTGTATGTAGCAGTAGGGTCCTATAGCAGAGTTCCTAGCATAAGTCTTGTAGCAGGAATCTGTGCCAAGTTTTGAGCTAAAGATAAATCAGGCATCTGGTTTAGAGACAGTTTTCAGATAAGGTCAGTCCTTCAGGCTCAGGGACATTCTCCACATAAGGGCAGGTAGAGGCAGGGAGTTTTGCTGGGGAGGAAGGGAGTGTCCATGTTGCTGAGCTTTTGGAAAAAAGCTGTCAGCCCATGAGAAACTAAATGTTAACTTGTGAATGTCCCAGGCTTCTCCCAAATTCTTCAACCATTATCTGAAAGATTCATATTTTCTCAGTGAAGCTGTGTAGCCTTCTTTCTCTTGGATGAGGATGTTTGGATACTAATAATGTTCTTCCACAGATGAACTGCATAATAAGATGACTTCCATAGTCTTGTGTACAAACCAAAAACACATTAGAATCACAGTAATGTGTGGCACCGTATGTGCAGAAATACATTAATTTTGGTGCTTATCATGGTAATTAACATCACACTAATACAATTTCCCATCGAACAGAAAATATCTCAGAATTTAATAAACAGGGCACTACACTGTGTGTACCTCTGCCTGTCAGTGACAGGACACTAAGCAATTTATACTCCAGACAATCACTAAGACTACTCTGAGGTCTAACCCTGAATGTCAGAGATAATGGCCATCATGAGGTGCATCCCTGTCCTAGGGTTTCTATTGCTGTGAAGAGACACCACGACCACAGCAGCATAAAGGAAAACACTTAATTGGTTCTGGCTTAAAGTTTCAGGGATTTAATCTGTTACATTCATAAAAGGACATGATGGCACACAGGCAGACATGGTGCTGGAGAAGGAGCTGAGAGTTCTCCACTTGATCCCCAGGCAGCAGAAGGAAAATCTGACACACTGGACATAGCTTGGGCATATATGAGCCCACAAAGCCCACCTTCTCGGTCACACTGGACATAGCTTGGGCATATATGAGCCCACAAAGCCCACCTTCTCGGTGACACACTTACTCCAAGAAGGCCCCACCTACTCCAACAAGGCCACATCTCCTAATGGTGCCACTCCCTATGGGCCAAGCACTCAAACTCATATGCCTATGGGGGCCAAACCTGACCAAACCATTTCACTCCCTGGCCACCACAGCCTCTGTCTCCTGGGTGCTAGGATTAAAGGTGTGTACCCCAATACCAGGACCTAAACTGTTCTTTAATTCCTTTTCCTTTTCACAGGTTGGAAGCTTAGCTGGGTAGAATCTTTCCCTGAGGTCTCCACTCCCTTTATTCTTCTAACTCCAGGCTTTTCTTTGATCTGCTTATCTCCTTGAGCCAGGATTTAGCTCCATTCCATGTCCTGGTACTCCCTTTTCCTCAAATTGTACAATTTGTATTCTTCCTTGCTCAGCTTTCTCCTTTTTGTTATAGATCTTTGTAAGACTGAATGCTAATAACCATATAACAAAGCTAATATTAGGCACTTTTGATATCCACTGCCAATAGAATTAATCCAAAAACTCTTCACTTTAGCCTCAGGCAGGCTTTTCAGACAACGGTAAAATCCAGCCACTTTCTTCACCAAAATATCACAAGAACATGCTAAAGTTCTTCTCTGAAATGTCTTGAGTCAGGCCCCCACAGTCCAAACCACCCTCAGCATCACTGTCTTCCATGATCCTACTAGCATGACCCATTAAGCAGCACTTAAAACATTCCACTGCTTTCCTAACCCAAAGTACCAAATTCCAAATTCCTCCCATCAGAAACATGGTCAGGCCTATTATAGCAATACCCCAGTCCCTGGTACCAACTTCTGTCTTAGCTTGGGTTTCTGTTTCTGTGAAGAGGCACAATGACCATGGCAACTCTTATACAGGAAAATATTTAATTGGGGCTGGCTTACAGTTTCAGAGGTTTAGTCCATTATCTTTATGGCAGTGTGCCGGCAGACATGGTGCTGGAAAAGGAGCTAAGAGTTCTACATCTAGATCCACAAGCAGCAGAAGCAACTAAGCACCACAGTGGGCATAGCTGGAGCATGTGGTAGACCTAAAAGCCCACCTCCACTCAAGTACAGCAGGGGGCGGCGTGGGAGGGAAGCAAGCCCATTCAAACCACTACGATCCCCAAGTGTCAGTGCTGGCTACACTGAAATGCATTCCCTGAGTATCCTTGCTAGCTTCTTTCCAAGAAAATCGACTGAGCACACTAATAAAACAGCAAATATTCCTAAATCCAATGAAGTTTCTGCTCCTATTTTTAAATTAAAGATTCCTGCATGCGTTCATATGTACACAAGCCAATATATATCTGGATAAAGATTTCAAATGTTTCTGAACATTAACAGTCTGTTTCCCCCCATTCGCGGATGTACAGTTTAGCAGTCCCAAGTAGCAGGGGTTCTCTATGCCAAAAGAATGACCTCTCAGAGTATGAAAAGCCCTTTGTCAGTGTGTCATTGTACTTGCTTTCCATTTAGAACACTTTAGAACACTGCCATTGTTTCCTACTCTATTACACAGTAAAAAACACAAGTGTTTAAAGGCAGTACGTTGTAGGTTTATGGATGGAAGGGCTTAGACATACTGATAAAATGACACATTGAGACTTTTCCATACAGACTGAGAAAAATAAAATCTTAAGAAGCCCAATACAGGAGAGAGATGATCATATTTTATGAAGACCATTTAAAGACAGACACAGCTCCAAGGCAAGGCTTACTACAATTAGGGTGGCCACATAATTTTTGCCAAACTGGAACACTTTGAGACAGTGAAAGGCGATGCTGTAATCATCCGGCTTCTAAAACAGGCATAAACTGGGACCATCCCTGGAAAACTAGATCACCATAATTTGAGGAAATGTGGGGGCCACCAGGGGCAGTTGGAGAAGCTTCAAAATTATCTAAATTGAGACAAAGAGGCCAGAAAGAAAGCAATGGAGTTTTTTGTTTGTTTTTGTTTTTTAGTTCTTTGGTTTTTTGTTTGTTTGTTTGTTTTTATTTTATGGATAAATTTCAGAATCATGGGATGAAACTCGTAGTGTGGCCAGTGGTGGTGGTGCATGCCTATAGTACCAGCCCTGGGGAGGCAGAGGCAGGCAGATCTCTGCATGCTCGAGACCAGCTTGGTCTACAACAGTGAGTTCCAGGACAGACTCCAAAACCACAGAGAAACCCTGTCTCAAAAATAAAGAGGGGAATAAAGAGAAAGAAACTAGCAGTGTGACATTGGTGCTGAAGATAATGAAAAGGCTGTTGCTGACAGTTCTGACACATTTAAATTTAGGACATGCCACCCGCATTCTTACAGGAAAACAACAAACTGAAAACCAGTGACTCTGGATTCATCAGAAACAAACAAGGTTGCGTAGCAAGCCAGCTCTAGCAAGACATTAAAACTCAGAGTCAAGGCTTTGCATGTTTACTAGGAGAGGAAACTTAAGGAACCCTTGGCTACTCTAGACACCCAAATAGTATTGCAATTAGTTGCTGAAGGTTTAATGTGACCAAACATGAAAAAGAGTGCCCCTAAGGACAAAGCCTTCTGTGAACCCTCCACAAACTCACTCAATTCCTCTGTGAGAAGCAAACAGAATTTCTTTCTGGCTGTGGTATGGAGAGAGGGACAGGTCTCTCCAAAGCAGGTGCAGACCTACTTCTAGGAAAGACTTGTTCAGTCCCTTACTACCTTCACACAGGGCATTTCTTTCACATTCTGCCAATTCAGACTTCATGTTTCATACACAGAGAGAAAAAGAGTAAGAAAATTCTTGGGACACTGGTCTTGCAGCACAGGTTGGAGAGGTGGAATTGGGATGGGGGGATGGGAGGAGAGGGTGGTCAGGGTGCATGTGAGGGGGGAGAGAGTGTAAGAGGGAGGGAGGGAGGGAAGAGGAACTGGGATCAACATGTAAAATAAATAATAATAAGAATAATAATAGTAATAATAATAAAAAGAACATGTACTCATGTTCAGTTCCTAGCACTCACATCAGACACTACACAGACACTTGTAACTACAACTCCAGGGAGTTCTGAAGACTCTGTGCTCCATGAGTCCTGACATTGGAATACATACACACATAATTAAAATTAATGAAAACATAAAAATTTGAAGATTTTTATTGGTTTTTTGAAAGTTTCATCCAATGTGTTTTGGGTATATTTACTTTCTCTTCTCCAACTCTTCACAGGTCTAACCCCCTTCCACACTCAACAGACATCATGCCCCCCACATTTTTTTACTCCTTCAAGACCAGTTTGGGCTATGGAAAACTTGATGTGTGATCTTCTACTGAAGTGAGGTCATCAAAACAGGGACCACACTCTTAGAGAAGACTGATTCTCTGTCTCCCAGAAGCTAACAATCATCAATAGCTTCACAGCTTGGACTGGGACTGCATACCTACCCACTGCCCATGCTGGAATTCGCTCTGGTTTAGGATTCCATAGGTTTTGAGTGTGCTGTTGCAACCACTGTACATTCATTCATATGTACAGCTACCCTGTTCTATCCAAAAGACAGTTTCCCTGCAGTCACCTACTGCCTTTGGCTCTTATATCCTTTCCAGCCATTCTTTTGAAATGATCCCTGAGTTTGGGAGGAGGGAGTATGGTATCGTATTCTATTCAGGGCTGAACATTCTGACAGCTCTTAGTCTCTGTTCTGTAATCTGTTATGGGCCTTTGTGTTAATCACTATCTCCTGCAAATAGAAGCTTACTAGATGAGACATATATTTGTCTGTGCATATAACAACAAGTCATTATTTGGAGTTAGTTTAATACTATATTCATTTGTCAGAATAATATGCATATGTTCTCCCTTAAGGTCTATGACCTGTCTAGCCATAGTTTCTTAGCCCAGTAATGGTGCCGGGTATGAGTTTCATCTTGTGGAACAGACTTAAATCCAATAAGAAAGTATTTGGTTATTTCCATAATGTTCATGCCATTATTAAAACAAGTCCACATGTCTTGCCAAGCCAATCAATACTGTGGCTTACAGATTTCACAGCAGGGTATGATTAATGATTACTTTTCTTCTCTAGTGGAGTACATAGCAGCTTCCAGTGCTCTGAAAGTTGGCTAATAGGGATAAAACTGCCAGATCAGTAGCAGCTTGATTTCTTCATGTTCTATAACTTGGTATCTTCAGCAACAGATATCCCCATCAAGTTTTGGAGAAACTTAAATGAATAATGCCTTCTACA
Organism: Phodopus roborovskii; assembly: GCF_943737965.1. Classification (NCBI taxonomy): domain Eukaryota; kingdom Metazoa; phylum Chordata; class Mammalia; order Rodentia; family Cricetidae; genus Phodopus; species Phodopus roborovskii. The sequence continues at coordinate 14,963,298 of NW_026125397.1, forward strand.
GATGCATTGATATACTAGAACATACTTGAGGAAAGAAGCAATGAGCTTCAAAATAAGTAAACGGAAATTTCTCAACATGAAATAGGAAGAACAAGCTAATAATAACAAATAAAAGCCAGACCATTAAAGAAAAATGTAGCAATTTCAAAAGATGCAATATATGCATAGTTGGCATATTAAAGGGGATAAAAGAAAGATTAATTAATAGTGATTGAGAAATTCCCAAAATTAACAACAGACACAAAAACCACAGGTTTATGGGGCTTAGCAAATACCAAGAAGGATACAATTTTTAAAAATCAGAAACCAAAATAGAAAGAAGACTATTGGAATAGGAGGGAGGAAGAGGATAACAAAAATTCTCTGATAACGGGGACCTGCTGAGAAGCTTTCTCAGACCCTTTTCTCAGGACGCCCCCTTAGCAGATATCCAGATGACCCTTGCTGTGCTTGGACTCCTGAACTGCCCACTGAGCTATGAGCATTCATTCATCACCCTGCCTTCCCTTCTAGTGTGTCTACTTTGAGCAGTGCTCTATGACACCTTTGAAAATAATGTTCTCCTAGGTTTAATTTTTCCCAGTGTCATGGATTTTCTTTTCGCCTTTTTGTGTCCTTAAGCGATTAAAAATAACAAGAGCTGCATGGTTTCCTTGTAAAAACAAAGGAAGTTGAAAATGGCATAAGAAAATGAGGATAGTGCCAAAATGAAATCAAAGGAGATTAACATATATGTATGAAAATGAAAATGTCATGGTGAAACCAATCACTTTGTATGCTAGCTTAACAAGCTACTTCTTTAAGTTAAGAGAGAGGAGGAGAGAGAAGGAGAGGGAGAGGGAGAGGGAGAGGGAGAGAGAGAGAGAGAGAGAGAGAGAGAGAGAGAGAGAGAGAGAAGAGAGAGAAAGGAAAAGAGCAAAACTACCCAGAATCTTATAGCCCAGTTATTGTAGGTTACAAAATAGATTTCCAATGTTTTTCTCTATTTATACAGTCGTTGCCATACCTCTCCTATCTCTTGGAATAACACATATTGTTTCATTTGTCTGCAATACTTTTTCCCACTACTAAAGCATGATGATATGACTATGTGTTTGTGTGTGTGCAAGAATAACCCAGCAACCTGGGAGGGGAAAAATCAAGGGGATACGGTGGTGAGGAAGATATCAGCTAAGTACAAGGATATATATAGGTCTTTAAACATCATGATAATCTTTCTGTTTTATGTTCTGACTGAAAGAAGATAATGAAAAAAATGTGATACTACTCAAAAACAAAACAACAATAACAGCAAGCAGTGTACAAGCACTGTCCTGCAAACTTGGTCCTTAAGGGTCAATGCGGCAGACGAGGGCACAGTCATGGCGGAGGTGACTAATTAGGCTATCTAGTTCTCGGCGTGGGATTCGGGACAAATCTTAGTAGTTTCCTTTGGACTAAATTCCTAAGGCTCACAGATTTTTAAAAACTTCCCAGTGGTATGATGACAAAGGTCATTTTGTTTTACTTTGTTTCCCTAAACGGAACTGCAAGGGAATGCGTGATTGATTGTGGAAGTCTATAGTTTGGAATTCAGTTGTCCCCCAAAGACCTATCTATATGTTAAATGCTTGGTTCCCGACCTGTCGTGCCATTAGAAAGCAAACGTGTTTTGGAGATGCGATCTTGTGGAAGGAGTTTGGACCCTTGGAGAGTCACTCTTGAAAGGGTTGTTGGGGCTGTGGTCTTTCTTCTTTTGTCTCCTGGCTGCCACGAGGTAAAAAGTTCTCCCTCACCACATGTCCCCACCATAATGTTCTATGGCAACATCAGAGGCTTGGAGCAACCAGACCAAGCTGTGAAATGAAGCCTCTGAAATCATGAGCAGAATGAACTTTTCAGCATTTTAAGTTGGTTACCTCAGGTATTTTGTCACAATGATGAATAGCTGCCTAATGCAAGGGGGTCAGTGACAGTGATGCACATGACTATATTATAACCGATTGTATCCAGGCTTGAAGGGAGTCATGCTAGTCCCTGAGTCTCTACATGTTCTTTACAGATGGGCACTAGATTCAGAATGCAGTTTCAAAAGACTAATGATTGACTCATCAAAGGCTGAGCCAAGTGCAACACGGCCTTGCTCTACCTCTAAACACAAGACATTTTTCCATACTCCTCAATGCAAACACTTCATGTAAACTAGCAACACGTAGGAAAGTTCAGTCTTCAAACCTTGCTAACTTCATTCATCTGGATGGTGTGTGTGTGTGTGTGTGAGAGAGAGAGAGAGAGAGAGAGAGAGAGGTGTGTGTGTGAGAAAGTTTCTAGCATTACAAAATAAAACATATGGCCCTTCAATAAATTAACTCAACAAAGTAATGCTCCAATTAAAAATAATGCAAGTAATATACAATACTGTTCAATTAACTCCAGAAGATGCAATAATAAAAGATTTTTTCATGATGCTAAATTCAAAATATCTAAATACCTAATTTACCTGCCTTGTAAGTAGACATATTTTCTATTTTAAGTCCATAAAAAATGAAAAAGGATGTAAATTTTGTAAATTAGAGTGAAGAAAAAAATGAGAAACACAAGACTTCAGAATTCTTCAATGGAGCCTATTGTATTATTTTTGTTTGTTTGGTTGGTTGGTTTGATTTGGTTTTTTTGTTATTGTTGTTTGTTTTTTTTTATTAAATTTTTGCCACTGTATGGCCCTTTTTGTAAGCTGTCACAATGTAACTCACTTCAACCTTGAGGCTATCCCAGTAAGAGGATGCTTCTTTCTCATGAAAAAAAAAAAAATTCCACATAGCTAAGATTTTCATGCTGTACCCAGTTGTACATTAAAAACTAAAACTGTGTTCTTAATTATCTGTGATTCTCTACAAGGAACGGGTCTGCTGTGATTCCTGCAGGAAAGTCTCCATGTTCTGGCTAAACAGCAACACTGTGTGAGATGGAAAGAAGGCAGCATCTATTTATTTAGAAGTCAGCATCAAAAGAGGTTGCCCTTTGGGTTAGGAGACAGTCCAATTGGGCTGTGAATTGCTGCAAGGCTGAAAGGGAGGGGTGGTAACAGCAGCAGCCCGTTTAGGAGGTGGCAGGCAGCCTTGAGAGGCTGCATTCAGCTGCTTGGCAGAGCAAAGGCCAGCCACACTATGCCTTAAGTTGATGCAGAATGAACAAAGGAAATGCCTGGATTCCAAAAGCTGAATCTCAACTGGGATTCATGATTGCCCTTTTTATCTTCAAGGGTAGTCCTCTCCCTGTGAAATCTACAAACTATATATAAACAGGAAGAGGAGAGAGGGAGGGGAAGAGAGAGAGACAGAGAGAGAGAGGGAGAGAGAGAACTTAATGTGGGTTGAATGGGACTGGATCCTTGTTTGCTCATCTGCCTGCAGTCTCCAATCTCCTTAGATAGAAGAGGGATAAAGAAAGCACCCCTTGGCGATCAGACCTGGCCCTGCACACACACACAGCTCTCTAAGACAAGTCGCATTAGAGGTAAACTGAACTTGGAAGCATTGGGACTGAAGGAAACTGAGCCAAAAGGAGCATCAGTGGGAGTCTCACTGATTTTGTTCACTGTTACTCACCAACAACCTTGTTCAGAACCCTCACATCTACCTTTGCTTTGAGCATCTGAGGTCTCAGTAGTCATCCAGACTAGCAGCTGACACTGCAGCCCATATTCATTCCCCAAGAAATAGTTAGAGCTTTTGATTCCCGTTCAGCTGTATTAGATTTGAAAGTGCTTTGAAACATCCTCACTGAAAATTCCAAACGAAAATCGGAAGTATGAGTTTGTCACTCAGAAGAATCCAGTATGGAGACGGAGAGCTTGTGAGGTAGAAATCCTTGAAAAATTGACTATAATTGAAAGCAGGAGAAAGAATGGGAGTGTATAAAGGAAGAAATGTAAAGCAAGAAAGGGGAGAACTTAAAAGGAATCCTGGTGACATAATTAGTTTAAAAGATCAAAGCAGGAGCGTTAGTAAAAGAGAGTTTAAGTGCCAGCAAGGAAGGGATGATGGCTGCTCATGTATGGCTTTAGTTCCCCCTAGTCTCTGAATTGTCTGAAGTGCCTGTCAAGTTCTACACATGGAGGATGCTCTGAATACTTATTTATCTGACTAGACATTGTGGGGGGGTTACATAAATATTATTCTTAGTTTCTTTCCATTGCCATTCTCTTAGCCTTGCAGCTGCCTGTCTCCCCTCCCTGAAGACTTATGATTGACAGACCTGGTGATAGAAGATGCTGACCTCCAGGGGGAGCTCAAAGAGAGGAGTGCTGAAGAAGGGTCACGACAAATACTCGACAGGGTGGTGATGGTAGCGGGTGGTTAAGGTTTTATTTATTAGGAAGGGTGAAACTGGTATTGCTTCTACACAGCTGAATTTTCAGTCTTTTTTTTTTTCTATCATAACTTTTAAAAAGCGTCACATGGATGGCCATAAACAGATCTGAACTCACCTCCTACTACTTAAAAAATGTGTCCTAAGATGAAACGAAAACAAACGAATGAACAAACAACCCTAGACTAGGAATTATTAATTAAAGGATCAAAGGTCTTTCCATATTAGCTCAAGGTATGCAAGCATGTTTAATGGTGTCAAGAATTTCAACAACCATAAATGTACCACCTTGCTGTGGCCACTCTCATGTCTTCAGCACATACCTGTCCCACATCACAGGATTTTGCCCTTTCTGAAATTTGAGTATGCAAATATTGTTTCAAGTTGTAGAAAAACATTTTTCCAGTTCTCCAGATCTTCATGGCTAACACTGAAATACTTACTCACTAGTTCCCAAATCCCTGAATTCCTCCTCAGAATATCAGGAGCTTTAGTTCTTCTCCCTGAAGATGAGTTTTGTTCCAGACAGTAAAGTTAGAGCAATCTAAGGTGGTACGCATGTGCTAGAGAAATTGCCAGAGTGCCCTAACTCTTGCTTTGGGGCAAGGGTATCTAACTCCTCCAACTTGAAATAGGGGAGTATCATTCTTAAAGAGAACTCATCTAAATCCTTCTCTGGGTTAGCTCAATGCTGTGTTATCATGTCAACTCAATAGAAAAGACATGGATAACACCTGAAAACAGGACTAGATGTTAGCCAACCCTCCTTTGCCCTAGACTTGAAGAGAGAATGAAATGCATTCAAGTGAAAGCCCTTTTTACAGCCCTGTGACCAGATCCAAGCAGGGGACTTGCCTTCCTGGTACAAATGAGCATTTCAAAGCAGGAGGGATTAGAGGAGAGCCCCAAAGCTGGCACACTGCCATGGGTCTGAGCTTCCCAGGGTGAAAAACTTCGCCTAAGAACATTGTTGTCCTCACCATGGGCAACTGTGAAGATGGCCTGGAAAGGAGTCACGGGGAAACTTCCACCACCTGTAGTTTTGTGGGTATTCTGCAAGCTCATGTAACATGCTGTTTAGTGTTTTTCAGTGTTTAGGGGTTTGGTTTGTGTTTTCTCTTTTGTTTTTAAATTCAGCAAGTGTTTATCTTGTGTCCAGCTCTGTACCCACACAGGGGTGTTAGGCAAGTTTCCTGCCTCCAAGAATTGCCACAAACGTAGGCAGATGCCTGGCTTCTGCCCAGATCCACAGCAATCTTTTATTGCGAACACATTTGCTTGAGAGCACTGTAACCCTACTGACCAGAAACTCCAGGCTAAGAACAAGCATCTAAGAAAAGGATTGCCCAGGTATGAGGAATTCCAGACATATTTAGGGTCCCATGGCAAAGATTTTAAATGGATTTGACCAAAAGTCAAAAGAAGCCCTTTCACGTGCTCTTATTGAGGAATTTGGCATACAGACTGTTCTTAATTGAGAGGCTTTGTTGGCCAAAGTGTGTTGGCCTCAAGCCCAATCACAGGACCCCTTGGAACAATCAGGAAAGCCATTAGTTTTTGTGCCTAATCCCAAGCAATCTTGTCTGAGTCTCTCTTTCATGGGATAGTTCAGTAGTACAGGAAGACGGAGTGACCTCCACCTATCTCCTTTACAGATAGCCCCAGGCCATAACACTGACTCCTGCAAATGGAGACAGTCTTAAAAAATATTCACAGGTACTGTTAACTTTCACCATCAATCTGACTATAATCCTTTTTTTTTTTCTTTTGACTATAATAATAACTCTTCCTCCTTTAAAAAAGAAACTTAAACAACTATAGCTCATTTAAATGTTATTATTTCTCAATTATCTTACTTCTTTTTTATTGTTTGCTGTGTGTGTGTGTGTGTGTGTGTGTGTGTGTGCGTGCACATTCATGAGTGCAGGTGCCAATGCAGGTCAGAAGATGGTATTGGATCGCCAGCAGCTGTAGTTACGGATGATTATGAATTATGAGCTGCCATGTGAGCTCTGGGAATCAAAGCTGGGTCCTCTGGAAGAGCAGCCAGTGCTCTTAACTGTAGAGCCATCTCTCTAGCCCCCTCTTACTTCTTAAGGCCGTGTTACACACTATTTGTGTTTCACTGTTTCTGGAGTGTCTAAACTAATGCAGTAACCAGCTGTCTTAACTACACTCACATATTATTTAATCCCTTAAAGAGTAATTCTGATTTTTATTTTTTAAGAAAAGCAACCAAAGAGAAAGCAGAACAACAGAATCTTTAAAAGCATTTTTTTTCCTATAAATAAGAGTAAAACCTGCATAAATATTAGCCCCATCCTCCATCATGGGCTGGCTTTGGCCTTTCTATCTTTTCACATTATAGTTGGCTTTGGCTCTGTGGGAAATACTTTAGGAGCTAACTTGAAAGAAACATAGGATCCAGTGTGTTAAAATAAATGCATGCCTCTGTATAAGATCAGTTATGGCAAAATCTTCACTGTTAAGGATAACAATGCACTTTTAAAGGACCCCGGTGCCATTTCATTTTTTGTTGTTTATCACTTTAGTTCTATTTCTGAGTATATTTTGTTAGCTGCTTCAAATCACTTCATGAATCTCCACTCGTTGGGTAACACAAAATAGAGTCTCATCAATTAACAACACCTCCCTCCCTGTCTTCTGGCTTTCGGCATTTTTCTTCTTTAAACAAAGCTCTGCCACCATGAACTTTAGATCTGTCTAAGGACTTACAGGGAAAAGTCCCCCAAATTAGGGTCAAAGAATTCTATCTAAAAGAAAGCCAAGTGGAAATTACCTTGACATATTTTTTTTTTCCAAATAAAGCTAAAATTAATGTTTTTGGTGAACAAATATACATCTTACAAAGTAATGTCTTTAATCTGAAGCAGATGATGAAATGCAATGGATTTATTTCCATCCAACAAACAAGCCCGCTTTGGATCAAGACATTCGGAATCCATCAGCGAGAAGCTCAGCCAGCAGGCAGGTAGGGGCTATTAGGCTTGCTGCAGCTGCTGATGCTGCAACAGTAGGAGGACTTGCCCTTTCCACCAGGGCTGCCCCAGCTAGGACAAAGAAAATGGAAGAAAAGAACAAAGATTCTGAGGAGCCCACCGACATCAAGGGCTTTGGTCTTTCTGAATAACTCTCTTTTGTAACAGGTTCAGTTAAATGCTGAACTCATTAACACAACACAAAAACAAAGGGCCATAGCAGTAGACTCCCTTCACACCCACAAACTCGGGCCTGTCCCAGCCCAGCTAGCTCCCACACACACTCTTTGCCCCACCTTACTCCACCTGTGGAGGATACCTTAGGGTGTACAAGGGTCACAAAGAACTGTCCGTCATCGGAGAGACTGCAACACTGGACTCAAAAGGCAAGGTTTGTGGTTGAGTTCCTAAGACCCCCATGAACCTGTCTTTTGCTGTTAGTAACAACACTAAGACATCTTACTTTAGCACTAAATTTGAACAGATGTCCAAATGTGTTATTTCTTTTTTTTTTCTTTCAAAATGTAAAGAAATTTTAGCTTCCTTCTTTAAATGTGCATCAAGAGGTTGTTTTTTTTTTCCTATGTGTGTGATATTTTTTTTTTAATTTAAGCAAGCTTGTTTTACATGTCAATCCCAGTTCCTGCACCCTCCCATCCCCCTCTGTTCTTCCCAACCTCCATCCCATCCTCTTTCTGCTTCCCAGGGAGTAGACTTCCTAGCAGAGTCTTCAAAGTCTGTCATATCATTTGGAGCAGGGCCAAGGCCCTCCCCCATGTGTCTAGGCTGAGAGAGTATCCCTCTATGTGGAATGGGTTCCCAAAGTCCATTCATATACTAGGAATAAATACTCATCCATTACCAGAGGCCCCATAGACTGCCCAGTCCTCCCAACTAACACCACATTCTGGTGGTCTGGGTCAGTCCTATGTTGGATTCCCAGCTATCAGTCTGGGGTCCATGAGCTCCCCCTTGTTCAGGTCAGCTGTCTCTGTGAGTTTCTGTAGCTCATCACTCCTCCCTCTCTGCAGCTGGATTCCAGGAGTTCGGCTCAGTGTTTAGCTGTGGGTGTCTATTTCTGCTTCCATCAGCTACTAGATGAAGAAGGCTCTAGGATGGCATATAAGGTATGCCTTATAATCTCACAGTTGGGGAAGGGCATTTAAGTAGCCTCTCCACTATTACTTAGATTGTCAATTGGGGTCATCCTTGTAGATCTGTGGACATTTTCCTAGTGCCAGATTTCTCTTCAATCCTATAATGGATCCCTCTACTATGGTATCTCTTTTCTTGCTCTCCTCTATTCTTTCTCTGACTCACTCTTCCTGCTCCCTCATGCCCAGCTCTCCCCTCCTCTTCCTCCTAACTCCCTCTCCCCTCCCCCATGCTCCCAATTTACTTGGGAGATTTCTTCAAGAGTTTTTTTAAAATGCTTGTTGAATGTTTAAAAAAAAAATTAAAAGGCTGAATAATAGCGTAGATATTTTATCTTTTGTGACAAGTAATATGATCGGAAGTGATATATAAAAAAAGTTTACTTAGAAGAAGAAAAGTACTGGCTTTACGCCATATCAGCAGATAATTATAGGTAAAGCTGAAACAAAGCTGTTATTCAATATGTAAAAAGACTTTCTTATTTTAATGTAATCTTTTGCGTGTTTTGTTTTTTTTTCTAGCTGCAAAATTCATAAACCGACTCTTCAGGGTTGGAATGTCTAAACAATATACACAAATAAACCTGGGTTGTGCTACTTCAAGTAGAGAACCTAATCATGAAACGTGTCCTGACTTTTCCCAAGGACGCCCTTAGTCACAGATGTGTTCTCCCTATGAACAAAAACCAGGCTCTGTGCACCTTTCATCAGTTCTGATACACCCTCACCCCTGTTTCCTCAGAAGCAGCAGAGGGCGGAAATGGCCAGTGCTCCACCTCAGCTTAGTGTTCTTATCTCATGAAGGTGTTGGATTTCTGTGTGCCGTATCTGAGCTCAGGGCATGTTTTCTAGAGGGCAGAGCAGGACACTGTCATCTTGCTTGCCCAACGCTCACTGCCACCCTGTACTATTTTGGAGCTCTTGACTCATTCACAGTTCAAGGTGACAAAATGGAAAGTGTTGCTTTATTATTATTATTTTATAGTTAAAACAAATACAAAGTGCTCGCAAATATATATAAGTACCTCTGATACGTTGCGCTTTTCTACCAAGGCCATGAACAGCAAACACCCTCTGCTGCTGGCAGATCCTAAACGTACAAACTATTTAGCATTCAACTAGATTTAGGTCTATTTTATTTTCTTGTTTCCCTGTAACACAACTTTGAGTTTTACACTTCCCATCATGCCTAATATGACCACCCTCTGCCACAAAACGTCTGTCTATCTTTGAATCACACTATTGTTTTCTACTTCTCTGCTATATCTCTAGTGGTCCACAGATAGTGAAACCTAGTATCTTTAAGTCCTTCCCACTTGAACTTCTGGATTTTTTTTTTTTCTCTCCATTAATAGAAGAGTGATAATCCAGGTTTCCCACAAGCCCCTGCAATAACATAGTAGCCACCAAGCACACACAACCCATTTTAAGGAGGATCTGAATTATGTACTCAGGCAATTTCTGTTTCTATGCTGAGAATGTGACTGTCAATATATTTACATATCAGCATGCCTCACATGTACAAACCAATAGAATATAGGCTTTAGGGAAGCAAGGGTTTGACTAACTTTATTGACACACAGCAGACTTATTGATGATTTCTAAATCTCAGTAATCTATTTTCTTAAAGCATGGGGCTGATTCTCATCAAAGTCCTGTGTAATGCTTAGAAGAATGGGATATATTTCAATACATTTCATTCGTCAAACGTCTGTCACCCTACCGATCCGGACCAAGTAATAATTGTGTGTGCAGGTGTCGGCAGAGAAGAGATGAAACTGCTCCAAGCAATTAAGTTACTTGCAGCTCCTTGTTTGACAAAAATCGGCTAGAGAAGTTCACACCAAGGAACCGAAGAAAGAATGATGCACGTAAAAAGGTAGCTACAGAATGACCCTGTGTGTTAGGGAGGGCTCAGCAGCTCTACGCACAGGAGATGGGTAATCGGAGTCAGTGGAGGAGCTGATATTCCCAGGGTTCCGTGAGGAGTGGGAGTGGGGAGTAGAGGATGTGGGGGAGAGGCGCACAGGGGTTTAAAAGTAGTGAGACTATCATCTGAGTTCTGGGTTTAGATAATGAACTGAAGTGACTTTTGTTGTTTCTTAGGAAAGGCCTTCAATGGAGAAATCTACGGAAGACTCAGCAGCAAATTAACAGTTCTTAAAATATTTTTAAGACAACGCCAGCCAAAGAAAGTATAGACTGTAGAAAATACCTGGAGATCATCCAAATTTTGAAGAAGGCAGGAAAAAAAAAAAAAAAAAAAAAAAAAAAAAAAGGAAGAAGACACATGCATTCATACCCACACGGAAAGAGGAAAAGATGGCTGTGTGATTTGGGCACTGGAAGGGAAGGACAAACTTAGGCAAGTAACAGTTGGGAGCTCCAGGGTCAGGATGGGAAATTATTAAGGATAGAGAGATTTGTAGATGATAGACTAAAGAAAGAGGTGAAAAAGAGGTTGGAAGGTACTGGAAAGAAGCTGGGTGGCAGATGGTGTCCATCCTTTAAAGGGAGGGAAGTGTAACCATGGAGGAGACATCGGCCTTCCTTGAGGAAGCTCTTTCCCTTGGCAGCTGGAGGATGTGCTGGCAAGTCGGTGCTGTCAGGATAGAGAAACTGGGGTTGAGCCATTTTTACGATTGTGGCCTTGGTGTTTTGCCTGAGAGTAAAGGCTCTGCAGTCAATGGAGAGTCTGCATTTCTGCTTTCCCATTTCATATTTAGGCAAAGTTTACGTCAAGCAAGGTAACACCAAATCTAGATCCAAAGAGTAGGGACAACTGTTCTGCATAAAGGTGGGGATGTTAAAGAATAACCAAGATACAAATTCAGGAGATGCTTCCATCAGACCCTGCTGTGGACATTTCAGGACTCCACTGTGCTCTGTGGGGTCCCTGGAGAAAGGGGAACCTGGAGTCAAGGCTGCTCCTCCAGTACCGGGTTTGCCTTCTCCTCTTACTCTGTGGAGTTCCCTGGGTCCCCTTCAGCCCCCAGTCAGGACACAATACTCCATGGTGTCAACCTTTAAAACTAGAATGTAATTAACCCTTCCTTGAGAGTTGGTCAGCCTCTTTATTCCAGCATTCCAGCATAGCCGTTCTCTGATGGGAATGCTGAGAGCAATTTCTCTGAGTTTGGTCAAACATCAGCTATTAGTAACCACACTCTAAAGCCAGGAGTACAAGAGAGAGAGAGAAGGAAGTAACAGACGGGCAGGCACACAGGGTAAACAGTGTTTGAGTAGAGCCTTCAGAACCAAAGCTACTCAGTTGGGAAAGGAATGCTCTCCTTGAGTCTGCTCATCATCACTTGAGCCGGTGGTGGCATCGGAGTTCACGCCAAGGCCGTTGGGAGACCGTAACGAAACGTGTTCTTCTTCCTCATTCTCCTCTTAAAATTACCTCAAAAAAGTCCTTTGAGTTCGGTAAAGAGAAGAATAGTAGAAGGAAGAGCTTGTGAGATTCTGGCTTTCTATGCAGTTTATGAAAATGAACTCTAAGACTCCAGAATGTTATTTATTAGAAACACCTGCAGCTGGATGTTCTGAGGAGAGTTACAGCAAAAGAGCTTGTTTTAAAGAAGAAAGCGCAGTCTTATTCCGAGGGCATTTCTTGTCATAGCCCACTCAATTTCCTCCTCAGAAACTTTCCCCATATGCCATCAATAGGTGCAATGGTTTGAAAACTTCCAGAGAAAAATACAACACTTTCCCCTTTTTACTGGCTTTTTTTTTTTTTTCTCCCCTTGACTGTCAACATATCTCAGCTCAAACAAGTCCATTTTCATCATTCATTCTCACTTCCTCTATGCCCAGGGATAACTTCTGAAAAGCCAGGAAAACACCAGCCACATGCATATTTAGCCCTCCACACACAGACACATGCACAATATAATCTCCCTTTCACGTGCAAAAACATGCACCAACAAGAACACCAGACTCCTGCAGCAGGAAGTAAAAGCTCAGGACAAGTGAGCTTCTGTGACAAGTTTCCCAAACTGGGCCCAAAACAGCCCTTTTGCACACAAAACACCACTCCGATGCAAAACCCTTACCATCTGCTCATTGTCAGGTCTTGCAAGTGCATAAAAGAAGGCTGTTTTTATACTCTGATTTATTTTTCTTTCACCAGATATACTGGGTTTCTTTTCCACTGTGTATTGTATCTAGAAAACACACATTCAGCCTTCGCTGTCCAAATAATCTTATAACTACAGGAAGACTCTACCCTCCCCCCCCAACATTCACCATTCACTCCTTCTGAAAGGATAAGGTCTCAAATTTTGACAATGTATCATTCTAAACTAGTTGTTCTTATGCAAATCAAGGCCACAGTAGTGGCCATACCCAGCTTTAGTATGCATTCTCATACAGAACTTTGATACCTTAAGAAACTGATCACCAGTTCCAGCATGGACCATAAGCCAGAACTGCGTCCTTGTCTAGAGATGCTCCTGATAAAACCCTGTTCTGTCTGGCAGCATTTCCACATCCGTGAATGCAGGGGCAGCACTAAGAACGTCTTCTGCACGCAATCCCAGCACAGCTGCTCTTGAAGCTTCCACTATAATGAAAATAGCAGAAACACATCTGTTTCCACGCTTCGCTGTTGACAGCCCACCAAAAAGTATGCATCCAATAGCTTTACCCAAATAGACACAGACATGTTGAGTCCAAATCACAGAGAGGATATACGATGGTTTGGTTTTCAGTTTGTGCAAGAAATTCAAGTTTTGTGTTTGATGTCATGCCTAAATCGAATCCCCTCAGCCTCTGACAGTGTTCTGAATGAGGTCCCACAGTGTCTCCTGGAGCGTCGCTGCAGTCGGTTGAAGTTTGTGATTTTTTTTTTTAATACCGGCTGCGAGATAATTAATAATGCATGCTTTCCTGTAGTTAATAAATAAATAATAATAAGTTGTATTAATAGCTCAGTCTTCAAAGCAGGGAAAGATGAAGAAGTATAAATGTGTGTCAGTGTATATATGATGTTACAGATATGAGCAAAGAGCTGCTTGTGGTTTTGTTATTACTCTTCATATATGATTAAGTTTTATGGTTAGGGTATTAAGGTTGAAAGATGTTATTTTTTAATTAACATATAGCACCTATACTTCAATATGAGGTAGAGTATTCCAGTTTGACCACACAGTCAATGTATAAAAACCAAATAATAAGAATTAGAATTCTAACTTCTTAAATATTGTCAATTCTTCATGTGGGGGACCTTCAAACCTTTCCTTTTGGTAATAGTGTGTGTTTGGTTTAGTTGACGAATGTTTTTGTCTGGGATAACAGAATGTACATGCCATAATTTCCATCATTTGTCAGTGAAAGAAAGTGTGGAGCTTACAGCATAGGAAACTCTGTAGACTTCAAAGAAAAGATGTATTCAAACATGTCTTTCCAGGACAACAGGTGAATGTGAGCTGAGTGGTGTGACCAATCAGAGAGGTTTGGGACAAAAACAAAAGAAGGTGGCTGGCTTTAATCTTGGAGTTTGTTTCAACCATACCAAACAGACATTTAAAATAAATCATCACATACTGTTTAATAATGATTTTGTTACTATTAGCAGTATTTACAATTAGAAGAATAAACATGTTTGAAATCCACTTATCTATGCTATTAAAGTACTGTTAGTCTTATAATGGAATCTTCTGGGTGACCTCCTTTGCCTTGTTACTGCTTCTAGTTACTGCCTTGTTAACTGGCAGCAGGTAAATGATCATCAAGGTGGGAAAGGCCATGATCTTTGGTATCATTTAGGAGGAATGAAGAACTCCCAGGAATTTCACCATTGCCCATAAGTGACCCCGGAACTTATACAGGAGATACAGGGTCCAGAGAGAAGCAGAGAGTTGGAAAGAATCCAGCTGCTTTTCTATTTCCACTGAAGTAAGCACTGCTATTATTTGGATCTAAAATGTCCCCCAGAGCCCATGTGTTAAAGACTTCATAATGCAAGTATGGGACCCCTTGGCGATTTTACACTCCTTAGGAGGTGAGATCTACTGAGAGTTCATTAAGTCATTGGCAACATGGCATTGAAGAGTATAGTGGGACTCTGGTCCCTCCTCTTGTTCTCTTTGTTTTTCAGCTGCCTTGAGATGAAGCTTCCTCCATCACACTCCCTATGGTATGCTGCCTCATCACAGGCCCCAAATCAATGGACACTCCTGAAACCATGAGCCAAAATGAATCTTGGTCAGCTCTGGTAGTTCGTTAAAGTAATGGGAACCTAACCAGCATAAACCTTCATTGCTAGCAGGGCTAATTAATACATAAAAATGTAATATTCTCACATTACTGAACAGAGGTTTGTGCTAATAAGAGAGTAATTATGACTTTAAAGAATACTTTCAAGAAAAATTGAAGAAATTTTGTTTTCTGGCATGCGCTTTAGTTTTCTATTTTCCAAGTCAACCATATTCTGTGGTCAACCTAAGTTCTTAATGCCACATACACCTATTAGAAAATGTTGAGATTCCTTGATGATCATGTGTTAGCTAATAATTACTGGCATTTAATAAATCATTTCCTTAATATCAAAAAAAGCTAAATGGCCACGCCAAGTAAAAATTTGAATGCTTATATACAGCTGCAAAATGCATGAGTGATATCGATTTTGCCCTCCAGATGTTTAAAATCTAAGTGTTAAAAAAAACAATTTTGCCTAAAATAGAAAGAATTATTGAGAAAAATAAGAGGTGCTGAAGCTGCCAACTTCCCCATTAATAAAGTATAGGACAGCAGTAGTTCCTTCTACTGTTTTTGATCTTAGGAAAATAAGTTCACTGTTCCAAAAGAAAAAGAACAAAATGAAAGTGAAGAAGACAAACTAAAGCAATTTTCTCCTTAAGCTTTTGGTGGATTTGCCAGCTTGGTTTCAGTTTGGTCTTGGGCTTTTCTTATTATGATGAGGAGGAAATGAAGGAGGAGGAAGAGGATTTTCTGTATAAGTTGTCAGCTGTTGTAGCTTCTTCTCTTTAGTCTTTTCCACAACAAGCAAGAGTTCAAAACTGTCCTTTCAAGGATTATCTCCATGATGACAAACTAGAAGAAAGGGAATATGCAAAAGATCCAGACTAAGAAATAAGAGGCCTGAGTTCCAACCTGAATTCCTTTGCCTTTTAGGAATTCATATGGCCAAGTCCATTAAACCATCTAGCTGATCTTACCACAAAATTTATACTTAGTGTCAAAAATTCTTTTCCATCTTAGACTCATTTTAACTCATCAATAAGAGGAGTATAATTATATTTATATTACTGTCTTAGTTAGGGTTTCTATTGCTGTGACGACACACCATGACCATAGCAACTCTTATAAAGAAAACATTTAATTGGGGCTAGCTTATAGTTCATAGGCTTATTCCATTATCATCGTGGATGGTGGTATGCAGGCAGATAGGGTGCTGGAAAAGGAGATAAGAGTTCTACATCTTGCTCTACAGGCCACAGGAAGCAAATTGTTTCACTGGGCACGACTTAAGCATATATTATATCTCAAAGCCCACCTCCTCAGTGATGCACCTCCTCCAACAAGCCTGTTCCTACTTCAACAAGGCCATACTTCCTAATAGTGCCACTCTCTGTAGCTCCAGCATTCAAACACTTAGACCTTATAACAACATTGAAAATAGAGGATGTTTTGAACAGGACATGTGTTCTATATTATTACTATTAGCAAACCTGCCAAAACTTAGTTCTAAATTTAAAACTGCAAGCCACAAATAATTTTTTTATTTTCCCAGTCATACAGAGTCTAGAAGCACAATGAAAAGACTTCTATGTGGCCCCAGGAAATAAGAAGTAATAAAAACAGATGAGTTCTGCCAAATATAGAAACCCTGAAAACCTGACATTTTCCCCAGCTGAGCCGGTCCTACTTCCAGCTCTCACGTAGGTCTCTCATCTAATCAATGTACTCGATGATGTAAACACATGTGTGGGGACAAAGTAGTAAGCAGTGATTTTATGGTTCTTGCTTTGTTATCCAACCTATCTCAGAGCACTGCCTCTTGTTCTTGCTAGTCACTCTTCTTGTTGTCAAGAGCTGTCCCTTTGACGTGTTCATGGCCCCCTGTGTCTTTACAGGATTAACTAGCTCTTAGACTTCTGCTGTAAGGTCACCTTCCTCAAGAGCCTTCTGTGACTACAGTCTCTATGCGCACAGAGTAATGGCTCCCATTACTACTGAGCGCATCATCACAGAGCAAGTGCTGCTCCTTTGCTTGTCTAATAGATGCCAGGATGAAAACAGATTCATTCGAATTCCTCTCTTTCCCCTACCCTTGCCTAATCTATCAATCACCTCTAGCTCCAAAATGTATTCAGTGGCCTCTATGGCTACTACACTGTGCTTTCTGATCACAATCTCTGCATTAGATAACTGCACTGTCCCTTTATTTAGAACACATGCCTCCATGACCTCATGCAGTGGTTTGTATATGGCATGTCTATCCAACATTCATGATGGAGTTTTATCCCCTTTGTGAGCAAAAAAAAAAAAAAAAAAAAGGAGGGAAACATGATTTGATGATGGTATCTAGAGTTCGAGCCTTTGGTATGTGATAGGGATTGGTAAGGCCATTAGGTAAAGATCATGACTGAACACTGGTAATGAGGTGCACAAGCAGAGGGCATGCATGAGTACATGTGCACACACACAAATTCCCTGTCTCTTAATCTTACTGTGTAATGGATGACTGCATCAGGATTCTGCCAGGAAGAAGACCATTACCAGATATATGCCTTTAATATAAGAACTCTAGACCCATGAACCAAAAAAAGAATGAATAAAAATTTTAAAGCTTGTCTTTGTTATTATACTACTAGTAACCCAACAAGAACTAATTTACCACATGCTCTTTTTTTTCATGATAGCCTTAATCATTTTTCTTAAAGAACTAAATCATATTTAGCATATATTACTCCAAATCTTCTACTGGTTTCCCAACTCTTAGAAGAAGAGTCAACTTTTTTTGTATTGCCTGCAAGGTTATCACATTAATGTCACCTTGCACTTCCCCTCACTTGACCCATCCACCCAGCTACTTTCTCAGGGCACTGAGTTGTTGACTTAACTTGACCATGTCTCCCTGGCCTTTCTATGACGCATCCTCTCTCCTTATAAAATTCTTAAATGCTACCTACTTAACCCTTCCCTTTCAGACTAGCCTTTCCCCTATCACTGTCAGATCCTATTACCTTTTAGTCTTCTGTCTGCAGCACTTACTTATCAATATTTTAAATTATCTTTTTCTTTTTCTTGTCATGTTTCCTATTTCTTCTACTAATAAAAGGGAGTATATTCTTTATGTAATTCACTGTGTCTTATATACACTTAGGGAAGAGTCTACCAAAACACTAGATTCTCCATCAAACACTACCTGTCTTCCTCCCCAAAATGTGTCTTTCATGAAGAACATGGATTATCTTGGTGCCTTGGTGCCACATATACTGCTATTAAGCACTCAGCCCAGTGCTTAATGGGTAATCATGAATTACTTTTGAGATATATACTGATGTCAACATAAATACATTACCCCAGTTTAAAGAAGAAAATCATTGTATTTCCAGGCCACAGTCAGTACTTTTTGGAATTGATATGTACAATTTTGCAGTCTGTTTGAAGAGAAGGGATGTAGGAAAGATGTAATTGCAACAGTAATCTAATACTCTGATTTCAGAACAAAATATTTGATCCTTTAACTGGAATTGAGATCATTGTCTACTGATGGTTCCTAACTGAATTCTTTCACTCAAGACTTCAAGAACCACCCTTGCCGGCCAAGGGAACTGGCTCCCTAAGGGAAACTGTGATCACGTAGAGTGACAGTTGGATACTGAAGAATAAATCAGAAATACCCTCCTTCAGTGTGGAATTGCCTGAATGCTGCATCATCTCCACACATCTTTCTAGGTGTCTTTAAATCTCTATGAAAGTCTATTCCTTGGAAAGGTATCTAAGAGAGTTGGCTCTAGGAATCCTTTGTGGAAAGTGAAATACTGAACTTGAATTTAACCCATGATGACTAGGTGGAGTTAGAAAGTCCCTGACAGGAAATCACAGTGTACATGGCTAAACATTCACCAGTGACAAAAGGGATGGGACTTGACTGGGAATGGCATGGGTATTTTAGAGGTTTAGATTAAGCTGCAACCATAAAGACTATGGGATTATGTGGATGTTGCTAGAAACTACTGTGATGTTTGAGAAAGTCAATCAATGTAGAGGCTAGTTAATTACTAATTTAACTGAAATCCTAAGCTGTTGGCTAGGATGAAAAGACTCCTGTAGTCAGAGGAAAAAAAGCTAAAGATGAGGTGCAAGCTTTACACAAGGTATCGTGGTTAAATAAGGATCTGGAAAAACAGGCTGAGTAGATGTTTATTCAGGGAAAACTAACTTACACCAGACACAGATGAACACCAGCACGTTCCTGGTCCAAAGGATGCCTCGGGATGCTCTCTGTTTCCATCCAGCAAGCAAGAGAGTGCTCTGGGGTCCCTTCCCCAGACCTAGTTCCCCCAGGTCACATCCACCCCTGTCCCCACCGCCAGTGGGCTTGGTTAGTGCCACAGGTGTGGACAAAGTGAATATTTCACTACAACAAGGTTTTTGAAAATAGTGTGTGTTCTCCACCCTGTCCTATAAATAACCTGGGAAGAGAACCATGAAGCTGATGTGAGAACCTGTGGGTCAATGTACTTGAACATTTTCTACTTCAGATTTCTTTAAGCCTTGGGCACCTGCCAAAGGAAACTGTCATTTGTTGAAGAGGAGTGCTTAAAAATGTGAAGTCTCTGACTCACTTAGAGCACAGCAAACTCACTTTCTTAATGTACCCCATTTCTTTTACATCTTAAGTAAAGGAACGAAAAAAAAAAAAAAAAAAGATGTCACACCCAAAACACCCGTCGGCAAATTTTCATCTCAGAACCTGTTTCCAAACTACATGAGTCACTGTTCTTGTTTCTGTGATAAAATAATTGACAGAAGCAATTAAAGAGAGGTTTACTCTGATTTGTGGTTCGGAGGGAACAGGGAGGCAGGGAGAAGGCGTCAGTACCTAACCGCAGTGGAAGCTTGTAGCAGGTAGCTCATCATATGGCAACGATCAGAAAATAGACACAGGACTAGAAATGGGACTAGGCTGTAACCCTCATGCCATGCCTTACATCCCAAAGGGTCCACAGCTTTCCAAAACGAAGCCACAGTGACTGGGGACCAAGTGTTAAGACACATGGGCCTGTAGGGGAGCATTTTCTATTCATACCGCAACACAAAGAAACCCACCCTGTGCCCTTATTAAATTAAGCCTAATTTCACAAAATGCAGTTTGGCTTTGAGTTATACTTGTCATTAATTTTGTCTGAGAATACCCCAAGTATTGATGTTATAAGGAATAAATTAAACATGGCATGATCACACTAAACATTTTACTCTTATTTTATGGGTCAAATAATGTAGTTCTATGGAACTTTAGAATATAGATAGATAAGGACAAGGCACACAAAAATCAGACGATAAAATGCATAACATAAATAAATTAGTACCATGGGAAATACTACATTATTTATCACTTCACAAAAAAATGTGGTGGGACTGTTTTTAAAGGTATGAGAAACTAAATCTGGGTCTCTAAGAAGACACAGGAAACGTGAAATCAAGTTTTCAGTTATACTTGAAGAATGACTTCTCAGGACCCACTCAAAGTGTTGCCTATTCAAAATCCTTGGTTATAAATCCCTGGTTTAAGGACCAGCTATGTGTTAGAAGAAGCTATAAATTAGCTTCTTGTATATCATGGTATGGTTAAAATACTGTGACAAGTAAGACAATGGAGAAGAATAGAACTACAGACACTGAGGGAGGATCAGCAGTCACGTGGGGTCTGAGACGGCCAGTCAGAGCTCGGGAATGGCTCTTGTAACTCAACACTTAGCAAATTATTTCAAGAGGTCTTACTCTCTTAGTAAATTATCAGCTGGGCTTTGGGTTGACCCACCCTAGCATTGCCCCCGTCTAGGACCTGCTGGAGCTGGTGAAGGGACTGCTGTTATTACTCAGGCATCTGTACTGCCCTGCCCTTGGGGTCCTGACAGGATACGTCCACGGCTGTATCCACTAAGCGCACTGCCTCTGCTCATCCTCTTTTAAATCATGGGCCTTGCCAGGCGTTGGTGGCCCATGCCTTTAGTCCCAGCACGGGGGAAGCAGAAGCAGGCAGATCTTTCTGTGAGTTCGAGGCCAGCCTGGTCTACAGAGCTAGTTCCAGAACAGGCTCCAAAGCCACAGAGAAACCCTGTCTCGAAAAACAAACAAACAAAATGGAAGGAAGGAAGGGAGGGAGGGAGGGAGGGAGGGAGGGAGGGAGGGAGGGAGGGAGGGAGGGAGGGAGGGAGGGAGGGAGGGAGGGAGGGAGGGAGGGAGAAAAAACGAGGGCCTTGCCCACCTCGGCTCTCCCTCTGTCTTTCTTTTCTGCCACTTTTGTCCCCAGGAACAAGTTTCTGCTCCCGTGCCCTGCCTCTCTGCCTGCTACTCTGCCCCTTTTCTCTCCTCTTCAAGAAAACCTATATGAGTTTTGTTGCATGACATGACTTTTCTTCATGTCATTTTTAAATGATTTACAACAACTGGTCCTGTGGAACGAAACCCACAGGACCTCCATGACTCAGGGCGGCTGCAGGGTATCCCAGAGGAGTTCTGGTAAGGATCCAGTGATGACGGTGTACCAGGCTCCAGAGGCTTTGAACCAGACCAGTGAGTCATTGCAATGAACATTTGCTAGCAAAGCTGAGTGGACAAAAGAATATACTATGTGACACACACTCCCAATGTCACCGGGACAAATGTAGAGGTATTGGACAGGCAGACAAGATGAGGGTAGATGAGGTTTGTGTTTTGTCTTTTGCTTTGTTTGTTTGCTTACTTGCTTTGTTTTGATTTTTTTATTTTCTTTTGGGGACACTGCAGGGGTGGGTGGAGGATATGGGGGACTGGAAAGTGAGCAGAATTAGGGTGTATGATGTGAATTTCCCTAAGAATCAATAGATATATTATGTTTTAAGAAAAATTGAAAAGAGGTCTTACTTTCTTAAAAAATAAAATTATGATATGCAGAATAATTAATTATTTCAAAGATGTCTTTATTCCAGTATGGTTATTGTAAAGTTCACAGCTCATAAAACTACAAATAGTAGTTTCTTGTACATGGGTTTAATTGTGGAAGTATACTATGGTAGCATACATCATTCAGTAAGGGAGCTACCTATACTGATCACTTTAATATGTCTCAGAGCCACAGTATTTGGGACTCATGCACATGATTTCAGTTATTAAAGATGGCTCTTCAGGCACTTGCCACTAAGCCTTAACAACCTGAACTCAGACGTCAGGGTCCACATGGCAAGGTGTCCTCTGATTGTCACACTGGTACAATGTCATGCATGCATCTCATGCCTACAGATAAATAAGTGTAAAAGAGATTTTTAAAAAGTACATGCATTGAAGTTTGGGCATTTTTTATTTTAAAATCACAAAGAAGTATAAACATGCACATACATTTTAAAAGCATTAACACTGCTTTATTTGCCTGTAAAATGCTCTTAGTAAGAACCAATCATTCATCGAAATGCCAGGGACATTATTTATGCAGTTCTATATAAAGAACAAATCATGACCTTCTCCAAGGCCAGATGCCATAGTTACAGAAGAGAATCTGTGTGCTTCTTGAAATCTGTTCCCTGAACTAAATCCATTTGATGATGACTTCATAAAGAAGCTATCAAACAGTCTATTGCTATTATCATTCCACACAGACATAAAGAGATGAATTATTATGACTCTGTGGTTTATCTACAGAAATACCAAAATATCCTTGAGCAGAAATGTGAGTATTTAAGGGCACCTGTTGAAATGGATGTTTGGAAGAGGGAGGGCCAGATGTGGAAGTGCACTCCTGCCATCTCAACACTTGGGAAGTGGAAGCAAGAGCATCGGGAGTTCAAAGTCATCCTAGGCTACACAGCAAGTTTGAAGGCAGCCTGAGCTACAGGAGAACGCGTCTTAAAATAAATAAATCAATAAAATGATTCTAAAATTATCACCTCCAATTGCAGTGCCCAGGTGAGTAAAACTTTAAGAGTGCATCCTGTAGTGATGCCACAGCCCTGTCAGAGGGCAGCTGCTTGGCTTTCATTAATGGTTGGAAAGCAAGTGTTCAGGGGAATGAGGAGAATGAGAACAGCCTATGCAGTTGCTGATTCTCATTAATCTGGATGAATCCCATCTAAAGGCTAGTGTTCTAATTCTCATTGTATCTACTCTTCTGTATTCAAAGTCCCTGAATTCAGAGATAAGGTTAGTAGGTAGAAAGATGAAGCTGTAAAATGCCACTAATTGGAAAAATAAAAGTTGCTAGAGCTTCATGAATTACTGCTTTGTTTTGTTTTTTATTGTTGTTTTGTTTTTGATTTTGATCTATGAACAGCACAAGTCTTGGTGACACTGCTTTAGATCGTCCCCATTTTGCAGAGGGAAAACTTAAGGTCCAAAGATTCGAATACCTTCTTCAGTGTCCTGTAAGTGGCAGCACTAAAACTTAGGACACAGCCATGTCCATTCCCTCAATAGCCAATAAAATAACTTTCTTAAAGAGTATAAATGTCCTTACTTTCCATCTACAATCAAGCACGTTTTTCTAAACATAACTATTGTCCTCGTTAGAGTTACTATAGCTATGATGAAACACCATGGCCAAAATCAAGTTGTTGAGGAAAGGGTGTGTTTGGCTTATATTTCCAGATCAGTACATTACTGGAGGAAATCAGAACAGGAATTCAAGCAGGGCTGAAACAGGAACTGAAACAGAGGCATGGAAGAGGGCTGTTTACAAGCTTGCTCACCATGCCTTACTGAGCCTACTGTCATATAGAACCCAGGACCATGAGCTGGGCTCTCCCCCATCTATCACTAATTAAGAAAATAATTTACTGGTGTATTTTATGTAGGCATTCTCTCAATTGAGGGTCCCTCCTTTTAGATAACTCTAATTTACGTCAAGTTGAGACAAAACTAACCAGGACGATTATTAAACAAATTTTCATTTTTTAGCTTCTATAAATATAAAAGCAAAACATATAAATATAAACTATATAAATCTATTTATATTTGAGCACAGGTAACAATGTTGTATCCTGGGAGAGCAAAATTCTTAGCTGGGTTGCAACTGGTTCAGAAACAGCATTAACTGAAGTTCTGGACTCTTTCTAGTATCTCTTGGCAGCCTATTAGAAAGGCAGGTAGCCAAGGATGTAATTGAGTCAGTGATGAGGCCTGAGTTTTGTTGTTAATGGAACTCATGGTAAAGATAAGCACATTGGTTTGGAGGTAGTATAAACATCACCTCCGAGATAAGCAATTTGCCTAACTGGAAAGAAGACTAAGCTGTTTCCCCAGGCATCTGACACTTGCTCTTCCAGACTCGGAATGAATGAAAGCTCTTTTCCTTTGCCATTGGGAAGACTTATATTAGTTAGATGTCTTCTTAAGTGAAATAAAGGGATAGAGATGGAATCCTTCAGTACCCTAGACCTTCTTTCTATTAATCTTGTTTCCTGAAAATGAACATTCACACTAGTGTGTGCACAGTAACTTGGAGCCATGGGTACCTGTCTCAAACAGGAGTTTTGATTACAGTTAAAATACAGCTGTCTACAGTGGAGAGACAGCATCACACAAAGGGAAATATAGTAGTGGGGTGGCCTAGGGATTGTACAAGCTCTGATTTTCCTCTTCCCAGATTATGACATCACATCATTATGCTAACAGCTTGGACACATTCTAAGACCCAGGACATTTCAGAGACAGTGTTGAGACTCAAACCAACGTGCTAATTTGGAAAGAGAAAATTCAGGTTTTTGGCATTGAAATTATCGCATGCTTCAGATGAATGGTTTTAGAAGCGTTTGTCTCCTATCATTCTTTGGAGCTTATAATTATCATAATGGACGAAAACTACATGGCCTATTCAGTTTATAATTTCTCAATGACTGCTTCTGAAAGAGAGAGACTGATAACTTAAAAATTTTAGTACATTTGTTTTTGTTTTTGTTTTGTTTTGTTTTTTACTTATTTGTTTGTATGTACACAAATGTATTCATGTGCCAGGGTACATGTGTAGAGGTCAGACAATAACCACAGGAGTCTTTTCTCTCCTCCTTCCATGTGGGTCTTGGGGAATCAACCTTGGGTCATCAGGCCTAGTTGGCACTGAGGGTCTTTAAAGTGGATACACCTTGCCAACCCTCTAACTGCTGCTTTTGTGTTTCCTCCTAGGTGAGTTAGAGTACTTAGTCATTCAAACACTAATCCAGGTGTTGCTATGAGTTTGGAGCTGTCTTGGCCTGCAATCAGCTCATTTTGAGCAAGGAAGATTTACCATAACAGAAATGCAGCTGCTTCTTCAGTTCAAAGATCTTAGACATCGTTAACAGGAAATCTCAATGGAAAAGATGAGATTCGTTTGAAGATCAGATCATTGGCTCCTGACCATCAGGCAGTTTCCAGCCTGCAGTTCATCCTCTACAAGAAGAGCCGAGTCCTTTAAGGAAACCTCTTCTAAACAGCTTTGTACTCATGTTCCATGTCTTTCTTTGGAGAACTTCAGCTTATAACACTTCCCCATAAAACCTTTTTCAGTGGACAAAAAAAGCCATGGTGTTTGCAGTTGTTGCCAATGTCTGTTATCAATCAGCAACTGCCAAAAGTTAAAACCTTCTTATTCACCTATTTCCTCCTCAACCACAGTGTGTTTTATTTGTATATCTTAATTTCCTGTGGACTATCCTGTCTTCTGACACATTTTGTGTTTGATTGGTTGTATTGATAAATCAACAGTCAAAACCGAAAGCAAGTCCCTTAAATTGCTTTAATTCCTACTAGGGAAATATTCTTTCTCAGAGAAGGTGGAGAGTTGGGAGTGTGTACATTTTAAAACCATTATTTGTCAACAATGAGGGTATCCAAAGAAGCATTCTGTGTCCTGTCACTTGAAAAAGGAAGAAAGGAGCCAGGCAGAGGTACAAGGGAGAAGTGGAGAAATGGGAAAGAGAGAAACAGAAAAAGAAAAGGAAAGTTTAAAAAGTTAATGTTTTTTTTTTTTTTAAGCTAAACAGGCTACTACCTAATACGGGGCCATAGCAGAAAGAAACCTTGGGGCTTTCAGGAGTTACAGCATCCTTGAAAGAAGAAAACAAGGTCAGTAACAATGACATGATTTGAGTTCAAATCATGGACTATAAGGTCAAGCGAGGGGGATATGGGAAGAATAGTGGGAGCAGAAAGTATGTATGTACAGAACTAATGCATGAAATTCTAAAAAGGAAGGAAGGAATGAAAGAAGAAAGGGGAAGGAAGGAAGAATGAACAAATGAAAAAAGAAAGAAAGAAAGAAGAAAAGACAGGTGAACTGATGTTCCTGTGCAATGTGACTTGTGTTCACATTTAAAGCATGCTGACAGAAAGTTCTCAGGACCTGGGACACTGAAGGATAAATAGTTGGAACAGAATTATGAGTATCATTTGAATGGACCATGGCCTTTCAAGACGGATGGTAACATAAATTCAACTGAATTATGTTTTCTTACACTGCTATGAAAAATCAGAAGAAGAGCTATTAAGTATCAAAATTTCAGGAAGGAAGGAATAAAAAACTTCTATTAGAAATGTAAGAGAAAGCCAGGCAATGGAGTTGTACACTTTTCATCCCAGGACTTGGAAGGCGGGGGCAGGTAGATGTTGGTGATTTTGAGGCCAACCTGATCTACAGAGTGAGTTCCAAGGCCACACAGTGAAACCCTGCCTCAAAAGAAAATAAAAAATAAATTAAAAGAGAAAAAGAAATGTAAGAGCATAAAGAGAACTTTTATGTTTACCCGGAAGAGACTTGACACTACATTTTTTGAAAGGATGTTGACATGATTATACTTTGCATGAAATGCCCTTCCAAATACCCATATGCTAGAGTCTTGGTTTCCAAACTGGCACTATTGGAAGCTGTAGAACTTTAAAGTAGTGTCCTTTGGAAACTGGGGACCTGTTCTGACGGGGACAATGAAAGCCAACCCTTTCCTTCTCTGTGTTTCCAAAGGGTTCACCCCATCAAGCATTATGTCATTATGTTCCTTCCCACAGCCCAACAGCAACAAGGTCAGCTGTGCAGGGACTGACATGGCCAAGATTATGAGCCCAAAGAAGCCTTATTGTTTTAGGTACCAGTACCAGAAGGTAACAGTACCAGAAGACTCATTAACAGGAACCGTATCAGAATCTACATTTAACATGGCAATTCATGAGGCATAAGATGAAAAATTGGAACTGGATTCAATTTCATGCAAAACAAGTTCTCCTCACCAAGTGTGTTAGAACATCGCCTAGCTGTTGACATTCAGGCTTCTGCCACTCAACTGTTCATTGCTTTGGTTAAATCTCTAAAAGTCAGTGAGAAAGTCCTTTAACACTTTTTCAGATGACTAACTGCAAATCCTCCTGGAAAATAGGATAGTACAAATAAATAGAGCAGAAAAATGTAAAACCCAAAGCCCAATACTAAGTTGTTGTTTCCAAGGGAGGGGTAAAGCATCAAAATTCCAGCTATTACTGTAAATTTAATTAGAGTGTTTTTAAAACATTCCATAATTATCATCAACTCTCATAATTTATACCATCCATACAAGGATTACAAAGAATAGACTCAAAAGTCAGGCTGGAATTCCAGTAGATGAAACACAGACCAGGAGCTTCAAAGGTTGCTGGATTGTTTGAATGAGCACATGAGGAAATAAGTCAGTTACCATTAGCTTTTAAGTACACCTTGCCCAACTCGTTTAATGAATTCAAATCCTGGGGTGGCTCCTAGACATTTGTACAGACAAAAAGATTTCAGCAAAATCAGGGTCACCATAACCCCTTTTAAAAGGCATCATGTGCTTCTTCCTTATCTGAAAAATCTTAGCTATGCTTTCAAGATTGCTCTCTGGGAGGCTGTGTAAGAAAACGCCTCCTTTCTCCTGCCTACCTCATGAGTCTATGTATTTGATAAACATCGGCCATTTGGAAGTGCTCTGAAGTCTTTAGAAAGAAGTGTGTCTGGCCTCGGACACCAGTCAGCCATGTGTGGTTCTCATTTGTGAACAATCACTAAGTGACTTTTGGAAATTGGGAAATCAGCAGAAAAAAAAAATCAGTTTTTAAATATCCACTTTTAGGAAAAACAATGTCTCTGGTGTGCAATTGCTTTGATTCCAGTAATTAAAATTACATTTTTCTTTCACAAATATTTTGATCCTCTTGGAATAGAACTTAAATCTTTGTTTTATAGAAAACACATGACGCCTGATTTTTCCTTTGAATCAGAAGCATTTCTCAAGTTATCCCAAATATATTGTATTTCCTTACAAGGCAGCATAAAAGACAGATGCGGAGGATAAGGCCCTTTATAACAGTCATAAGTATTGGTTTTCTGTGCAAACTTTTCCTCTCAACTTCCTATCAGCATTTCTATCAAAGAGCTGAGCTTCTGGGCCTTTTAATTTTAATTTAATTTAACTTTATCTTCTTTGGTGGAGAAATTTCCAAGCTTATTCTTTGGATATGGTGCTACAGAGAACATAAAGAAATGGGTAAACTAAAATGGGCAGTGAGGATATATTAAAAGATAAAAATAATGCTACAAATGCAAAACTATTCTATCAATAGTACTTGGGACAGGCAATCTAGTGGAGGAAGGGAAGGGAAGGAAGGAAGGAAGGGAAGGAAAAGGGGAACAGAGAGGAAGGGAGGGAGGGAGGGAGGGAGGGAGGGAGGGAGGGAGGGAGGGAGGGAAGGAGGGAGGAAATATGCCCTTTAGAAGGCACGGTTGAACTCACGTTTGGGCTACTAGATCTTTTCTGTTACTTGCTTTGAAAAGTCTGGACTCAAGCAAGTGAAGTCTAATTTACCTTCAGGCTTTTAAAGAAAGGAAAAAGAACTAAATCACCAACTATGAATCCCTAATATTCATATGTTGAGTGAGCACTGATGTTATCTCAGAATGTGACTG
Source organism: Phodopus roborovskii (assembly GCF_943737965.1). NCBI lineage: Eukaryota > Metazoa > Chordata > Mammalia > Rodentia > Cricetidae > Phodopus > Phodopus roborovskii. Next base: position 14,991,911 of record NW_026125397.1, read on the forward strand.
TTTTTGAAACAAGTGCATTTCAAAAGATGATTAAGTAGATCATTGATGTAAGAAATCTGGACACAGAGAGAGAGACAGCAGACAGTCAAAGAGGAGACAGGACATGTTAGAATCCACAAAGCACACAGCTATCTGCAAGCCAAGGGAAGAGACTTTCACAGACCCCATAATGACCACACCTTGGCCTTAGACTGGCTTGTTGGTTTGGACTCCTAAAAAGGAAACACAGTGACTACTGGGCTTACAAACAAATTAAGCAGAGCAGAGAACCAATTCTTCAGCTTAGGACCTTGAACATCCAAGATCAAGGCACTAGCATGCACAGGTTCTTGGTGAGGCCCTTCTCCGTGTGTTAATACATGGCCATTTTGGGCATGTGCAAACTTACACATGTACACATACATCTCTTGTATCCTCATTCTGTAATATAAGGCAATAACCTTGTCATAAGAGCTCTACCTCACAACCTAAGGTAACATCCAATACTCCCAAAGAACCCAGCTTCAAAAATCACAATCCTGCAGGCCAGAGTTTCATCATACAAACACTGAGTCTGTAGCATATTTCTAGTCTATACAAGGGTGAGAATATAAATTTCTATTGCTTTGAGCTACCCATGCTATAGTGTCATTATGCTATTCATGTCCTAGCACTACAGCATAATAATAGAGTTGTACAACACTAAACATTGTTTTTATTTATTACTGTTAAGCTATTATTAGTTCCCAAGCAACTTAATGAGAACAACTTTCAATTCTAAGTAGAAATGTAGAAAAAAATTATATAGGAATTAAATTTGATTCTTGCCAAACAAAAATACTATGCCCCATCTTATTTTTTCATATTTTGACTTTAAAACACAAATAAAAACTCTCAGTTGTCACAGAGAACAAAACTTTGACAAATGTTATTTTCTTACTAATTTCTAAATGAGAAACATTTTAGGCTCTTCAGGCTTTAATATCGCTATTCAAATACAAATGTAGTTGGGCTAGCAATACAGAATTAAGTGCATATGTTCTTGTAAAATGTTACATATAAACATAGAAATTTTAATTTTGTATAATTTTCATGTCATGAAATATCTTGACTTAAGAGTCAACAAGCTACATTAGACTTCACCTCCTAAAGGGCTTTAGCATTGCTTAACACCAAGCTTCCAACACATGAGTCCTAAAGTGATACACTTAAACTGGTTCCAAACCATAGCATGCCCTAAGGTGAGAAAATCAACTTTCTAATGTAAATATGACATAATGTTTTAGATACAAAGTACTGAAATCATGACTCAGCATAAATGAAACACTCAGGTAGAAATGACACAAATAATTATTAACTATTGCCTGGTAACATCCAATCCATCTTTCTCTTACTGCCTTGGAACCAGATTTGAAAGAGAAATCCTAGCCTAATACATTTTCTTTAGGAAATTAATGTGAATCTTAGTGCTTATAAGTGGTAGCTGTGAGTGATGTATGCCTATTACCACCAGCAGAATGATTCTTTATTACTAAAATGGTAGCTCAAATGACTGTGTATCAGCAGGTTCTATACCATTGTCAGAAGACCTGTATTAACTATCTTCAATTCCTTTACTTTTAGCTATATTAATTTTTTATTACAGTTCCACTATGCAGAGCTACCACGGTTTAGCTAAAGAATAAAAACATCTTTTTGCTTTCTACACATTGTGTCTTTTTAGCATGATTGAAATGTTATAGTCACTGAACTGTGTATTATTCTTTAGGACAAATAATTATCTTTTATTTCAGATTCAGGATATTCCTTTCATATTTTTTTTTATCTTGCATAGGATCTAGCAATCTCCAGATCCTGAGAGGTACTGAAATGTAACTAGATAACTAAACTAAGATTTGTTGGGTAGTGAGTGGTAGCACAAGCCTTTACTTTTAGCACTCTGAGTCGGGCTAGCCTAGTCTATAGAACAAGTTCCAGGAAAGCTAGGGCGACACAGAGAAACCATGTCTCAAAAAAGAAAACAATAAATAAATAAATAAATAAAACAAGCTAAGACTTGTGCTCTGTACTAGTTATTTTCTTTGCCACTGGAACAAAACAGCAACAGTTTCAAGCAAGGGAAGAAGATTGATTTTGTTTCTGGTTTTAAAGGGCCAGGTCATGACTGATTGTCTCTGTGGTCTTAGTTAGAAAGAAAATCATGGTGGCAAGAACATGTGACAGAGAAGAGCTATTCACTATGCAGTCAAGCAAAATGTTGGCAGTCAACAAGAAGTGACCAGGAATAATATAAATCTAAAGACCCATCCCCAATGAGGTACTTCCTTACCTAGTCCCGCCTTCCAAAGTCTCTAGAACCTTCTTAATTAGCTGCTGATTAACATTTCAATAAAAAGTATTTTTGAGGTACACTTCATATCCAAACTGTAACACATTGTCGCAGTCACTTCAAAATGACAGGGATGCTTGTAATAAAATGTGCACCCTGGATGTAAAACCATAAGTGGCTGCTAGTAGTTCTCAGCAATGTGGTATAGGGGTTTATATTACTTAAGCAAATCCTTACAACGATGCAAGGAACTATTGGATTATTCTCTCTTGTTTTTGAATTTAGGACATTAATATTTATAAAGGTTAAAAGTACTTGCCCCAAATTCATTATTTTGTGACCATGAATAATTGACAGATGAGTCCATTAAATACCATTTTCCTCTAGAATAAATAAAATACCCTTCTCCTGTGAATCAGAGGTAATTTTAAGAAAAGCAGACTTTTAAAACGTCTACAAACATAATGAGCAAAGATGGAACTGGAGAAGAAATCACCATATGTCATAAAAACAAGATTCCCAGTGTCACAGTAAATTCTTTGGAGACCACTTGTCAGATGCAATATAAATTGGACCACACTGAGTTAGATGCTGAGAGATGTTCACCATTACTAAACCTGTGGTCCCTGCACAGACTGCAGGAAGCTGATGGTAGAAGGATCCAGTGGTTCAAGGGCACATAATCAAGCTTGAAACAGAGACAACTCGAAAGAATGAGAAATAACGGGAGTGGCAATTTGGAAAGGGAACTAGGAAAAAGTGTTCATGAAAATTGGGTCCACCTTTTATTTTTTCTTTCTGACCAATCCAATTAGGATACAGAACATTAAAACAGTGTAATGACAGAACCAAGTCAATCACATGAAGGAAATTTCCCTTAGAAGTCCCACTGAAGATGAGCTTCTCTGTAGCAACTAACAATTGCCAAGAGCTCCTTGGCTAGGCATGGACCTTTCTGCCCAGTTCCCCTTTCCGTGACGATATTCGGTCTGGCTTGGGCTTGTACATTACTTTTGCATGCTGTCACACTGGCTGTGAATTCGTATGTTAGGCTGCCCTGCTATGTTCAGAGGACACTGTTTCCTCACAGTCCTTCACCACCTCCTTCCACTTGTACAATGAAAACTTCAAAACACTAAAAAAGAAACTGAAGAAGATACCAGAACATAGAAAGATCTCTTGGTTGTGGATTGACAAGATTAACACTGTTAAAATGTCCATCCTACCACAAGCAGTCTACGGATTCAACACAATCACCACCCAACTTTCCATTCTTCATAGAAACTGGAAAAAAATACTAAATTTCATTTGAAAACATAAAAAAAAGCAGGATAGCCAAAGCAGGACTGAACAATAAAAGAAACACTAGAGCTATCACAATCATGTATTTCAAGTTGTACTACAGAAATATAATAACAACAAAAATAATAAATAAATAAATAAATAAAAAGCAACATGAAAACAGACTCATTGATCAATGGAATAGAATTGAGGACACACATGTTAGCACACCTAGAACCACACAATTTTTGACAAAGAACCCAAAAATATTATATATATAAATATATATATTTATATATATTCTAATTATACATCATCCATATCAGAGAAAAAACACAACATCTTCAACAAATGGTACTGGTCAAATCAGGTAGTAGCATGTATAACAATGAAAGCCAACTCTTCTCTCTTACCCTGAACAAAAGAACTCGAAGTAGATGAAGGACTTCAACACAAAACCTGATAGCGGGAATCTGTTAGAGGAGAAAGTAGGGTATCCACTGAGCTCATGGGCACAGGAAAGGGTTTTCTGAGAACACCATTAGCACAGGTATTGAGATCAGTCACTTGTTTCTCATCTCAGAGACCCCAAACTCCACTGTTGCTGATTAGCATAGAGTTGTGCATGCAATCATCCCTTTGTGCGTATTTTCTCTGCTTTTTTCTTATCTTTTTTCTCTTCTCTTTTTCCCCTGTTTCCATGCTTCTTTCCTCCTTCCTTCCTTTGATTTTTTTGATACAGAGTCTTGCTATGTACCTGCAATGGATGATGACTCTGAGTTAGCCTCCTGTGTTCTGGAATTACAGGCTGTACCACCATGTCTTGGATGGTTTTCTTTAAACTACCTCAGAAAAGCCTACATTTCAGACACTAAACTTAGGATAATGACCAAGACAGTGGTTCTCAATCTTCCTAATGCTGTGGCCCTTTAATACAAGTTCCTCATGCTGTGGTGATTCCCTAATTATAAGTTTATTTCATTGATATTTCATAACTATAATTGTGTTACTGTCGTGAATTGTAATGTAACTATCTGATATTCAGGATATATGATATGTGCTCCGCTGGGGGTTGTAACTCACAGATTGAGAACCACTGCTTTAAAGCATAGCCATAGTCCCCTCTCATGCTTTGGAGCTCTCATTAGCTGGTGGAGCAGCCTGTGGGTGCAGAGTTCCCATCAGCTCTCAGGTCACCCTGCAATGACTAAAGAAATATTTCTCTTTCAGCATTGTCTTTTCTGCCTCCCCCGACTGACACCTAGACCTAACTCTCCTAGTCAGATGTCCTTCATGGAGTGGATATTTTAATCAGAATAAAGTGACACAGTGAAACTGTTTGAATCAACTGTTTTCTACCACACAAGATAGGCATGTGGGTGTTAGGCCATTTGCCAGTACAAAGAAGCATCATTTAAAAACCCAGTGCAAACACTCATGACCCACTTCCTTGGAGCAGGGCAGGGCTGGGATTTATAGTTTCTCTCCATCAAAGACTTCAAGACCAAATTACAGAAAAACCACAACAGTCCAACAATGTCTAAAGTCAACTCTGGAATAAAGATCGAAGCAATGAGATAAAGTGAATCCCAAAAAGTATAGTAGATGAAACTTTGCAATACCCATAGACAAGTAATTTTTAGAAAATACCACACACAATTCATTTCAAATTGTTGTGCTGATTATTATTTCCTTTTAAAAATCCTAATGTGTGCACGTGTACTCTGGTGCCATCACAGGCTGGAAGAATAAGTCAGAGACCTGGATCTGAAGTTACAGGCAGTTATGAACTCAGGTCCCCTAGAAAAACAGCAAGTGCTCTTAACCACTGAGCTATCTCTGATACCCTAATTTGCAATTCTTAATGGAGAACATGTGTTCTGCAAAAATAAAATATTAACTAGATGAGATAATAAACTGAGCCTAAAATTTCTAATTGTATAAAGTTCATGAGGCTGAAAGACTAATAGTAACAGGAAATTATAGTTTTTGATTTCTCAAAGTATGTTAATAGAGATTGTTTTACTTACAAAGTCACACCAGCAAAGTATGTTACTCAAAAGTATATTGCATCTTTCAGCACAACACAAAAGAAGCAAAATATTTTATAGTATAGCTAAAAAGTTTCTTTTATAGCATGATATTAAATATCAATATAAAAAGAAGTTGGAAAATACCATGTCTAATATAAGATTTCAAAAATAATGTAAAATGTTCTATTAACAAAAAGTCCTTTTGTTTGTTACAAAGCTTTTAAAATCTATATAAGTACGTATAATAATTTTAAATGTTTCAAGTATAAGCAAACATGTCAGACATGACAGTTTAAATTACAGTTCTGACAGCATTAACCTGTGAACTGATGACAAGAAATTGAGGATCAGAAGAATAAATACCATTCTCCACAAAATCAATGACTGCGTCCTACAAACAACTCTAGCACAGCCCCTGGTGTTTATGAGTCAACAAACATGGTGTCAAAGTGCAAAAATGAAATCTGAAGGAATGCAAATAAATTGATAAAAAGCCAAGGACAGCAGGTGTCTGTAAAGCACCTGGCTGAGCCTGTGGGTGTGGTAAGTAGACAAAACAGATCATTATGGAGTCCTGGTCCTGGGAAATGTCTTCACCAGGAGAACCCAACTCCCTCTAGAGTAGTTTATATACATGCTGTGAGATGTGGAAGGGAAGGAAGAACATGGGCTTGCTATCCTCGGAGCCTGTGGCTTCACAGGCGGACCAGAAGATGAGCAGGACAGGCCTCCGTGTCAAGGATGGAACCTAGCCTCGGAAGAAACAGGGCCACTCTGTGCACAGAGCTCCATGGAGAGGAGCAGGAGTCCTAGCTAAGACGACTCAGGCAGGAAAAGCCAACAGCAGTAAATAGCTTACTCTAACCCCACAAATAATGACTTAGACCAGTTAGATATATATTTTTGTTCAGTTGTTATTTTTGTTTTAGTTTTTTTGAGATAGGATTTCACTGTGTTGCCGTGGCTGTCCTGGAACTCCCTTTGTAGACCAGGCTGGCTGTGAACTAACAGAGACCCTCCTGTCTTTACCTCCTGAGTGCTGGGATTAAAGGGGTGTGCCACCACCATTTGGCAACAGCCGATTTTTTGTAAAGCAGATTCTCTGTGGCTTCTGAGGAGCATTTAAATATGCAGCTGTATAGAGCATATCCAATAAAAGTTCTCATTCATCCTACACTACCTCTGAAATTTGTGAAAATGTTTTGATCCATGTCTCTATACTTTGATACAAAATTGTCAAAAATGTTTTCTTTGTCGTGTATTTTGAGGCTTTCTGCCTTCCGTCTTTTCTTCCTCCCTCTCTTCCTTCTCCCCTCCCTGTTTCCCTCCCTCCCTTCTTTCTGTTTTTATTATTGTTGGGTTGGGTTTCTTGGTGTTGTTTTTAGTTAGGGGGCAAGTTCCTTGATTTGTTTTGAGACAGGCTCCCCCAATGTGGCCCGGGCAAGCCTGGTTTGGGGGGGTTCGTTCTTTTTTGCCTTATGTAAACACACTTGTTAAGGGTCCACTTGGGATCTACTCAGCAACTCAGTTACCTATATTCCCAAAGTTCTACAGAGCCTTGACTTCCTTATGTATAAGGAAGGCTCAATTCAATTCAATTTTGTGACTATGCCAAGAAATACTGTGGTTTTCAAGTACACTGTATGCTCTTTATTTTCATATATTCTGTAGGTAGGAATTTTTACTGCTCAGTTCCATTTCAGACACCAATACAGAGCTGTTTGTCACAAACTTACATAGTGGCTAAGAACTGAGAATCAAACCTTGGTTTAAAGAATAATATCTAGGCACAACAGGATATGAGAATGAGAAATGGAGGCTCATTCACCAGACCTGATAGTGCCAGTTGGAAGCATCTAAGACTTACAGGACCCTTTGTGACTGGTAAGAAGTACAAACCAGTTAGGACTGCTGTCTCATGCCTGTAATCCTAGCACTCAGAAAGATGAGGCAAATTTTCCAAAAGTTGAAGGCGGTGTGTGTGTGTGTGTGTGTGTGTGTGTGTGTGTGTGTGTGTGTAATGTATATGTACCAGCCTAACATAAACTATGAGACCTTGATTCACAAAATGGCTGTATACACAATATTGTTGCTACCAACATTTATTTCATGAATGAGGAAGGACCCTATGAGGGCCCACCCTCACAGAGCGACTCTCTGTACAATTAATGACTGTTGGGGGAGACAGGTAGATGGTGTTATTTTCTTGCATGGTGCAGCCACAGACAGGTTGATCCACTAAATACCTTCCCATCAGCACTGAAGCAACTGAGTCTTATTAAACTTAGTGGGCCACACACAAAAAGAAGACATAAGGGGTCTTTTTAAGGGTGCCAGAGAGAAAGGCAGGGGAGTCAGGGTTGGGAATAGGGGGTGGAATGACCTAAATTGATGCAAGAAACAGACTAACAATTTTTAAAGAACTTTATAGAAAAAGTCCAGGCCACCAGGGGAAGGACTGGGAAAGGAAATAGGAACTGAGTAGAAATGGCCACCTGTGGTTCTGGCTTCTCTCCAACAGCTGTTTGTTCTAATTCATCTTCCTTTTCCTGTGCGGGCTGACTCCTCAGCTTCTGCTTGAATACTGCCCACCCATGGAAAGGACCCGTGGGGACGTGGGGGGGGGGTATGTCCTCCCTTCAAATGGCCATAGGAAGAAATTACAGGACTAAAGGAAAAACAGCAGAAAGAGACAGAGAAGAGCTGGAGGGATGGCAAGGGCATTCTTCACTAAAAGTCAAGGCAAGCTGGTAGACAAATAGAACTATTGGGTATTTTATTTCATCACAGTCAACTGAGAGCATGTTTATCTTCTGTTTACTTCTAAAACAATAGTGCAGTGTGTGCGTGGATTTACTGATACAGGAAGGCGCTTTCACAACAGCTCCCCTGCTCTTACTCTTCCTTTTATTGGTTCTTGCACAACCGAGTTGGGAAATTGCAGCCCAGAGCCTCCTTGGTGAAGAATAAACTTGAAGATTAGGATGTAAATCATCTCAACAGAAAACGGTGCACTCTATCATCTTTATTGGCTTTACCTTTCTAGTTCTGAGGGAGTGAAAACAGCTCTTCTCCTTTCTTTTTTTTTTTTTTTATGATAAAAATGTGCAGAATGCTTGGTGGCCCAGCCACTAACCACAGGTGGGATTACAGGAGAGTCTCTGCCAACTAGCTTCTTGAGATCTGTTGCCTTATTTTAGTCCAGTCTCGGGTAGGAAACATCAAGCTCACTTTTGCTGTTGTTTTTGTGTGCTCTTTGTGTTTTGCTATGTTTTGTTTCTTAAGAACAAAAATGTTGTCAAGATGAAACGAAATGTGACCCATGAGATGCATCTTATTTTTAACCTAATGTTTCAGTGGCTTACGATAATCAGGGTTCCATAAACGCACATGGAAAAGTCCGTGAGACAGTGAAAACAGGCCTTAGGTTATACCATGAAGAACTGGACGTCTTTGGAGTTTTAATATAACTGAGCTCAGAGCTTCAAGAACTTCAGTTTAATCTCCTGTAGAGTAAATCCATTCTCAAGTGCCTGTGGATACATTTGTTATTTAGTCTTTCACTGGGTGTCTTTTTAAACTTTGTAAAGAAACAGAAGCAGGTCACAGGGTCCCAGGGCTTCATTTTGTTCTCAGTGGGAGAGGACCGCTCCCTGACACACAGCTCTGACACTTTAATATTCGGTCATTGCCTTTTACCCTTGGTCACTGGCTAGAAATTAACCACGCACAGAGAAGGGCTTTTGTGAGCCATGGTCAGTCATACCATGACTTCCTGGTAACAACTGAAGAAGCATCACTCATCACTGAACAGAGAAAAAGGGAAGAGAAACGAAGTTATTGAAGTTTTGAATGCATTTTCTGTATTTCTTTGTGAGACTAGGTTTGGTTGGGTTTTTCGTTTTTGTCTTTTTTTTTCCAGAATTTTGTACTACCTGCCATTAATGGTCAGCTTTCTTAAGTGCCCTTATAGGCAGAGCTTTGCATTCATGCTAGTAAGGAATTTTCCCACAGAACATCATAGCTAGAACATTGTAAGTTCACTAGAAATCTCCTGGGTCTTGTGGTCCATTCACTTCATCTCCTAAATGATGCGGATGAAGAAACCAAATAATAGTGAAGCTGATGCTTGAAGTTCTGGGATGAACAGATGTTCTCACAACAAGGCGTCGCCTATATGAAGAATGGGGGCTGGCTCCTTCTGCCTAGGGCTTCCATGGAGCTTTCTTTACTCCGTTTTCCTCAGACTTTAACAGAGCAGGACAGTGCAGACAAAAGCAAAGGCGTGTCTCGTAGCCATACGCTGCTGGCATTTTCTGAACTACTGAGTCCAACTCCTAACAGAGTCTATAATTCCTCTCAGCTTGTCAAGGTGGGGCTGCAGAGAGCTGCCTGGCAGAGGACTGCTACAACCTGTTTTTGCACACATAGAATCTAGTGGGAGGGAATGGGGGTAGGCATGGAGTCACGTGAGGGACTGGGGGTAGGCAAGTTTGAGGCCTTAACTGGCACAGTGGGACTCCAGTGCATCCTCCTTTGACCTCTCCTTTTCCATCCTGGTTGATAGGCAAATGGTTTTGCCACATCCTGCCTCCATGGCACTCCCCAAAGCAACAGAACCAACTAATCACGGATTAAAGGCAGGCAAATCATAAGGGCATGTAAACCTTCCTCGTTTTTCAATTAAATTGAAGATCACCAGGAACACGTGACTTTGCTACTACATGACTACAGAACAGTTTTACTAAGCACATCTTATAGGGCAGAGAGCTCAGCCTAAGATTAAATTTGAAGTTTAAAATGACTGATCTCATATTTTTTGCAATAATAAAAAGTGTCATCTTGGCTACACAAGCTTTATTGAGTCCAGAAGATCTTTGTCTCTATTTCGTGAAGCAGATTCTCACATTAGGAGCAGTCTGTCTTCTATTTAGAAAAAGTTGCTGTCAATTAATAATAAAGAATATGAATATGCAATATATACAGAGATTTTTGTATACTAACGGCAAAGTCTAAAGTAACTCTGACTCACCTAAAGCATATAATTGATACAAATTACTTAATTTACTAAAGTTACAGAAAATATAGTAAATGTTTGATCTCACAAAACAAAAATGTTTTTCTAAATATTGAAAAATATGCAGGAAGTTTTTGATCTCAGTTTTAATTTTTTATCTTCATATTTGTTCAGAAGAGAAACTTCATGTAAATTTAAATGTAATATGATTTTACTTCATTCCAGATCTCAATCAAGTTAAGCTTGGTAATACTTATTCATTTAAAAGGCTCTCTTGGACATTTTATGAAAACAATTAACTATTATGAGATAAGCTTAGTAAATTATTTAACAAAATGATGACACAGAAGTCTAAAAGTATTAATACTGGTATTTCAAATTTTTTTCACTATAATTCACTGTATTTCACTACGGAACACTCACAAAGGGCACTTTAATTTTATGTTTGTCAATTTATAGCCTAATAGAATAAACAATTTGATGAAATATATGAACCAATCAAACATATTTATTTCACACTGTGACTTTTACAATATCAGACAATAATATTATCGATCTTGAGTCCAAGCTCTTTGCATTACGATGTACTTAGAGAAACTGTTCCTACTTGTTTTCAGACTGTTTTACAGACAATGTGTAGCAAGGATCTGCTTTTGGATGCTTGTGTTTTCTAGTGATCTTTAGTTGATCACTATAACATTTCTTCAGAAGAAATTAGAGTTGTCTCAATGACCTTCTGTCCGTTGAACCTTGCCTTTATTTTTGTTATGATTAAGGTTCATTATTTTAGTGTTGGGAATTATAGATTCAAGATAGATGGTGGAACACTTTGTCCCTTAATATTGGCATGATCTGTGCCTGATGCTTGGCAAACACATACCCTGGAATTCAGGGAAGCTGTGCCCAGCAGCACAAGAAATAATGGGACCAGAGAACTCACCAGCTCCACAGGAGTCTCTTGTGCCTTGCATGTGAAAGGACCAACATGTACAAACAAAGAGGAATGGTCACTTTGAGAAATGACAAAGAATTAGCAAGTACTCTGAGGGTTACAGTCAGTTTCCGGGGACTTTTGTTCCTTCCAGCACAACTCCCACTCTGTGGTAAGCATGCTGTCGTTTTCCTTCTCAGCACGCAACTAATTCCTGCTGCGATCAACGTGTTATGCTAACAATGTCTTCTGGTAACTACTGCTACAAAATTCACATAGATAATACTTCATGAATTCCTTCCATCAACACACACACACACATGCATGTATTATGTGTCATAACTGAAGATGGCTCTCTGACCTATAAATTATAGTACATAAATAATATTTCATTGAGTTGTGTGCTCTACAATAAAAGCTCTTTCCCTGCAGCTGCTGGATAACTACGTGATTCATTTGATTCTCTCCTCTGAAAGAAATTGTAATAATAATGTTTATTTATTTGGAAATATAAAATTGGTTTCATAAGTTAAAGGCTTTTAGAGAAAACATAAGCACTACAATTGGGTTTTGTTTTTAGAAATACAGGTCAGCCAGGCATGGTAGTGCATACAAGCCTAGCAGTCACTGAGGATGCAGACACGCAGGGGTCATGCACAGTAAGATTGCTTCAAAAAAACACTAGCAAGCTGGACTGGGGATGCAGCTCAGCTGGCTGAGAGCATGAGACCCAGGGTGCAGTATCCATCACTGAAAAAAGAGAGTAGATCCATGTAGAACTTCTTAGTTACGCAAGCTTCAACATGTTTTAAAAGCTAGAAGATTTGAAAGAATAGAAGTAAGGTTAATATGAAAGACAGAGTATCACCACCACCAACAAAGACAAAACAAGCCAGGAAGACGTTGATTGTCATTACAGTGTTTATTCAGGCTGTTGATTTCCGTGGGGTGAGCCCTCAGATGTTTTTCCCATAGAGTTTTATAGGAAGGTGTTTACAAGTCTCAGGTGTGCAGATTTATCAGTGGAGTTTCATTTGGCATCATGGCAGACACAGCCAGTTGAATGGCAGCTGTTCATTTCTGTATCTAGTTAGTTTCGGGGTGGTGGGGAGGGAGGGCAGGAAGGGGTCAGCTAGTGTTGTAGGGAATATAGATTCAAAGTTAGAGGGCCTGAGTTTACAAGGATCACAGGTTACAATACCATCTCCTGTAAGAGTGGGCAGTAGGTCTTACCTCAGTCACAGGTAAGGAAAAGTTTTGTTTGCAGAGGTTTCCCAGAATGCAAAGAGTAAAGATTTCAGAAAATGAACATCTGTTTTTATAATTATTCCACTCATGGGTGAACTCACACAAATACACATACACATAGACACACACAGAGACACATATACACACACACACACAGACACACAGATTTTTGCTAAACAAAATACTCTCTAGCTCTACACATGTTGTAATAAATGAAAGAAATCTCTTCCTTCTTTTTTGAGGCTGTATATTATTCATGTCTCCCTCCCCGTGTGTGTGCCTGTGTGTGTGTGTGTGTGTGCCAGCTCTCATAGAGAGTTGAAAACAGATTGTCAGAGGCTGGGAGCTAGGGAAAGAGATGACAAAAGGGAGGATAGTCAATAGAGGGTATTCTGAAAGTTGCTAATACCAAAAAGAACCTACTCAACAAAATTAAGGCCAAGAGGACTAGCAGGACGATACAGAGGGTAAAGAAAGATGTTTGAGCCAAGCCTGAGGAGCTAAGTTCAATGCTCAGGACCCACATTCTTAAAAAAAAAAAAATAATAACAAATAGGTTATCTTCTGAGCTCTACAGGTTTGCCATGAAGGTAGGCACATGTGTACACACAAACACACAGAGATACACAGACACACACACACTCACACAAATACACATACATATAGACACACACAGAGACACATACACACACACAGACACACACACACAGACACACACAGAGACACACATACACATATACAGACACACACCCTGACTAAATAAACAAAATTAATTTTTAATTTCCAAACTAAATCAAAGAAATTATGAAGGACACCAGTTTGCCTCCTTGAATCACCCTTGTCTCTCAGACTTTCCAAGAGCTTTAGTAACAAGTTCTTCTCATTTAACATTCACTCCAGTGTTTGCATACTTCCAAGGCATTTACATATTTATATCAAATAACTTATCCTTAACATTCTCCCAGACTGCAATATCCCAGATAAGGTTCTTGACAAAACACTTGTCCAGCAATGGTGTATCCACTACCAAGGGGAGATGGATGCCCTGGTTTTCCAAGATCATGGACTCTGCACGTCTGTAGCCAAGTGCTTCCACAGTTTTCTCCTTCCCTCCTCCCCTCCTTCTCTTTTCCTCCTTCCTTCCTTTCTCATTTTTTAGAATAATAAATACTTCCCATGGTTTGTCACTGTACCCCAATTTCTTGATGTTCTTAGATTTCAGTCTTTTTAGCCTCGACCTAGTCTTTCTCTGTGTTACTTAGGATGCCCATACAAAGTTTCATTTAGAAATATATTTTGGGGATCGATTGTACTTCCTGCTGACCATGCTCAATACAAATATATCATATATTTAAAAGTTACAAAAACAGATAACCAATTGTGAATCACTTGATTTTATTCAAGTCACTGCAATAGAGAATGTTTTGCCTGGAATTGTATACATTGTTGTCTACATATAGAAGTCACATGTGAACATCCCATTGTGCTCCACCCATAGACACAACTGCTGTTGTGTACTCGAATTTTATAAGTAAAAGAATCTGGGTTTGCTGGTGTATGCCTGTTACTTCAGCACTAAAAGGGTTTTAGAATCAAGAGTTTCAAGGATACCGTTAGTTACATAGTGAGACTGAGTTCAAGGCCAGTTTGAGTTACTTGAGATCTTGTTTCCAAAATAAAACAAAAACTTCAACAAAATAATGCAACACAGGGACCTAGTAAAGTTCAGCACTGTCATTAATAATAGCTAACTACACTAAACTCTATGATATACAATCCGTAACTATTTTATATTTTATATTTTCTTCTAAGGTACATAGGGTATTTCACAAAGGTCTTTAAATAAGCACAGTGACATCCTTAGAAACATATTTAGCAAAGCAATTATTTTTAAAACCACTAATAGATCCATAATCTAAGTCTGGCCTAACAGTTCTCAGAAATTTGGGCCTCAGAAATTATACACAAAATTTTTGTTGAGATTTACTATATTGTAAACAAAAACAATTTTAAAAATCTACTTACTAATGCAGTAAAGTAACAATAAACCTAGCACATGAGTTTATAGTTAATATACAAGCTATTGTATTATAAACAAAAAGTTAGTCAAAAATATTTTCCAAAGGAAAATATCAACAAGAAAGTTTTTCTATTTAGAAACATCTCATAATATATGGCTTAGGGTAAATGTAGAACCTCCTGTTCACCTCTATCTTCTCAATATTATTTATACCATTTGTGCTATAGTAAATAAATAGTCTAGCCTCACACAAACATGTTGTCTGAAAAAAAATGGTTGCTACTGGACAATTGTAAATATTGTTCTTCATATTTTGGCAAAACTGAATTAGCTGCACATAGTTTCTTTTTTATGATAAGTTTTTAAACTTAACTTTGAAACGAGCTTGTTTTACATATCAAACCCAGCTCCCGCACCTTCCTGTCCTCCCCTGTTCCCCCCACCAATCCCCATCCCATCCCCTTTCTGCTCCCCATGGATCAGACTTCCATGGGGAGTCTTCAAAGTCTATTATATTTGGAGCAGGGCCTAGGCCCTCTCCCCGTGTGTCTAGGCTGAGGGAGTATCCCTCTATATGGGATGGGCTCCCAAAGTCCATTTGTATGCTAGGGATAAATACTGCTCTACTCCCACAGGCTCCGTAAACTGCCCAGTTCTCCTAATTAACACTCACGTTCATGGAGTTTGGGTAGGTCCTATGCTGGTTTCCCAGCTGTCAGACTGAAGTCCGTGATCTCCAAACCCACAGAAACTGCTGACCTGAACAAGGGGGAGCACATAGTTTCTTAAAGATTCATTGAGATGTGGTCTCTGAAGTTCATCACTGGACTTCTCACCCTCTGCTGCACTGTAATCTTTGTTCTCTCTCTCCCTTGGAGTGGATCCTTTACTAAGGCTTGGTTTTGCAACACTGTGCATTGTTTATGGAAAACATTGAGTAAGGCAGACCTTTTAAATGTTGGTGTACTTCATGATACGATACTAAAAACTAGCATGCAATGACATCATCACTGATCATGTTAGGAACACTTTTAGAACTGGGAACCTTCTGGTGTTGCATAGAAGCAATACAGAGTATTACTTTCTGTAAATAAAATTCTCACAAATGAAAAATTCGATGACACGAAGCTGCTACATTTACACCCATTGCTTTGATTTGCCATAAAGACCTAATAGTGTTTTCCTGTAGATATCAACACTGAAAAAGAGGCGAGCAAGTCCTCTCATATTAGGAGGATAATACTTTATTACTTGAAGGGGTGTTGAGAACTCAGGAGCCATCAGACCACATTTTGGGAATGGCTAATCTACTGTGATGAGTGTGCACATCAGCAGCCAAAATACTGGCATTCCTTGGATTAACACACAGCCCATGGGTTGGTTCTGCTTGGCCTCCTTACAGTACTTTTATGCCTTTAGACAGGGAATTCATTCCCTGGTTTACTACAGTTTCTCCACCCCTTTGACTCAGCTCCTACTTTACTCACTGATGTTAATTGGTCTTGATAGATATTTGAGTCTGAGACCACTGCCAGTTCAATAGGAAAGTAAAATCCGAGGCATGAGACTTTGAAAGTCATTATCTGCAGACAGCATGATTGCTCATCTTGAAAACCTAAGGAATTCATCTGGAAAGCTCATCAAAGTAATGTGTTCAACAAATACTCCCAGTTATTATATTAATAATAAATCAATATCTGATGCAACCCCAGAGTCAATTGGAGACCCGAGATAAATGTATTTAAAACCACTTAGTTAATATGCAAAACTAAAATGAAAAAAAAAACTGTGAATAAAGGAAATAGAGCAGTTTGATAACTGGCAACTATAATTATGTAATGATTAAGATAGCACTATTTACAAGCACTTACTGAATTTTACAACATGGGGTCCTGTAGTGATTTGTCATCTCACCCTACCCTCATTGTAGCCATTGGCCATCAGCACTGGTGGAACACCCATCTTGTAGATGAAGAAATCATACACACACAGACACACATGCTCACAGACACACATATACACACAGAGAAACAGAGAGAGAGACACACACATACACAACAGAGATACAGAGAGAAACAGAGAGAACACAGATCTTCCAAAATCATATGTAAGGAGAAATTTTCCCATATTCTTACATGACAAAGTTAGTTTATGGAATTAGCCCTCCTCAAATAATCTACAATAATTAATATCAGTCCATTATCATTCAAAATTCTACTTTTTAACAAGGAAAATTGACCGTGTGATTCTGTCCTCATGAAGACATAAAAGCTACATAACCAAGGTAGTTTTGAAAGAACGAAAGAGAACTGTCTTATAGGAGAGAAGAGACTATGAAGTTAAAGTTATCAGGATATCGCATGATGCTTGGTACACAGGCAAGGATGGATGAAATGCAATAGTATGCAGAAACCAGATTGTACTCTCATGTACTTAATGCTCAACAACTGCTGTTATTTATATAAGTAGGTAAAAGTGAGGCCTATGATAATGAGCAGTTTATGATAATGATATTTATTCATTTAAAGAGCCAACTTAGAGCTTTATTTATTGTAACACATGTGAAATAATTTCAATGAGTAAAAAGTTAAGGGTAAAATTATATATCAAATATAAATTAAACATGCAAGAATATTCTAATAATGAGATAGTAAAAGTTTTTCTAACCTATATTTGTCTACTTACCCATTAATTTTTTTAAAGATTTATTTTATTTCATATGTGTATGTTTTGCCTGTATGGATGTATGTGTACCACATGTGTCTATTGCCCTCAAAGGCTAGAAAAGGGCATCAGGTCCCCTGGAACTATAGTTATGGAGTTGTGAGCCACCATGTGGACTCTGGGAATTGAACCCTGATCCTCTTCACAGCAGCAAGTGCTCTTAGCTACAAAGCAAGACTCTCACTGCAAAAAAAAACAAACAAACAAACAAACAAACAAACAAACAAATCCTGCAAACATAAGGAATAATTTGGCATAGGTCTTCCCCCCACACCAAAAAAAAAAAAAAAAAAAAAAAAAACACTTCTATAAGATAAAACACCACATAATATTAAAACTCATCAGTCAGTTGGAGTAAAATGGGTAACTTAGTTAAAAATAAACCAGCTTATATAAGGAATTCTTCCTTGTAAATAAATTGGTAAGCCACTCAGGTTTTTTAAAAAGGGCAAATATCTTTAAATATTCACAAGAGGTATTAATGTCAAATAGACATTAAATTAGACTCATTCATAAGCATTAAGAAAAAGCACGTGATTTCAGTATACTATTTTGTTTAAGGGTAACATTAGTGATGTTGAACAATGCTTGGATTCACTGACTTTGCAGTCCCATGCTATCGTGTGTTGACCCAGTGGTATAACCTTTAGGAATGAAACTTACCAACATCCCTTTGTACTGTCAGTAGGAGTCTTCTTCCTAGGACCATCTCTGTCTCTGGTGAATTTTTTTCAAACTTTCATCAAATGTGTAAAAAGACTGAGGTTTAAAAAAAAAAACTGATTGTTCACACATTAACTCTTCTAGCAAAAGCAGCCAAGTAGGCAAACAGGAGAAAGAAAATGGTAAGTGGTTACTTAAATACAGTAAATAGAAATTACAGAATACTAACAGTTATTGCCAAGAAATATGGCATGGAACTATTTACATATGTATTGCAAAGGGAAAATATTGTGGCTTCAGTTAGAGTAACTGAAATGGCAGTAGTATAAAACCAGATATATGTGCATGTATTTGACGGTAAATGAAAAGAAGGATCACAGGAAAGTTACATATCAGACTGTTGGCAGGGATCTTTTGAGGGCAGGGGCCAATGGTGGCACTCACTTTGTTCACTATACTTCTCCATGTTTAAAATTCTTCCTGTGAATATATACTGAATATAAAGGAACAAAGATTGCTTATATTTGAAATAGGTCTTTCCATACATATTTTAAAATGCCTTTTTTCAAATGTTCACTGAGCATGTATATTATGAGTGACACAGAGTGAGACACTGATAATACAAGAGTCTTTATTCAGCTGCCTCCCCTTCTGCGGGGAGATAGGAACTTCATGCACACACTGTGCTAAAGGAGCACTTTGCTCTTCCCTAACAGGAAGTATTAAAACATAGAGAAGCAGCAAGAGAACAGAGCAGTCGGAGTACATGGTGTGGGGGTAGGAAGGTGGTTTTGTTCTTCTCTGAATCATTGAGTAATAATTGATCACGTCTACAGTACCCTCAAGGTCTCCTTTCGTAATATGTTGGCTACTTACTTATTCATTGCTTTCCAACTCTGTAGAGATTTGTTCCTCTGGTCCCCTTTCCACATTCTCAATAACCTTAGCTTTTACACTGTAAGCTGTTGTGGTCCCCTCTACCACTATGGTTGCTGTATTAGTAGTGACTGTGTTAACGTAGCCAGCGTGGTGGTTTCATATTGTGTCTTAGGAAAGATCACATGTCTAGGCACTTTTATACTCAAGTCCCAGGTCATTTTTCAAGTATTTGACAATCTACTTTTCTAAAACATCAGTAGAGGAGCTGATGGGAAGGTCTGGGTGGTAAGGGTCCTTGATGAGAAAGCTTGGGGACCTGAGTTCTATCCAAAGAATCCATCTAAGGTTGAAGGGTAGAGTGGACTCTGCTAAGTTGTCCTTTGTCTTCCACATGCCCACTATGGCATGTGTGCATACTACCCTGCATAACACACAGGCACACACACACACACACACACACACACACACACAATAAATAATTTAAATTTCAGGAGAAGCTAGATGCATATATTCTTTCCTTTTATTCATATTAATATTTAAAGGATAAGCAAAGCAACCCTATCAGAATGCAGCTGGAGTCATATATAGGAGACACATTGTACCTCTCTAAGGAATGTATCTTCTATCTTTTGTAAAGATTGCTATTAATTTCTTTGTAGTAGTTATCCAATTGTTTCTTAGTAATACGTTTGTATATTTCCTTGGCCTCAATAAGCAAATTCTTAAAGCCATTACATCTGTTTAAAAAATGGATCATGCAAATGTTGACTTTAACATTAACAATCTTTTGGGCAAAAGGAAAGCAGGCCTTGGTTCTTATTTGAAATTTATATGTGAATGCCAAAAGACCTGTACTCTAGACTCTAAGTGGTAGCACAGTTGAGTCAGCCACAGAAACTCCTTGGGCAAGCTGACTCTTCAATGAAAGAGAACCCCCTTATATTAGTTTGCTAGTGCTGCCATGATTAAATACTTAAACATCACAGATACACATCTCTGCAATTCTGGGGGCTGTAAGTCAAGACAAAGGTGCTGGCATCTTAATGCCCCATTGTTGAAGGTGATGTCTAGTCAGTCAACTGATGCAAGTGCTCATCTCTTCTGAAAACCTCTGCACAGGCATACCCAGAGATCCAGTGTGTCAAGTTACCTGGGCATCATTTAGCCCTCATATCCACAACCACAGCAGTCAATTGTCACTATCACCACCATCACCTTCTTCATCAATCATCATTATAGCTCTCTGTAAGGGCAAGCATGGCTAGTCTGGTTCTGCTGAACAGTTAGCTAAATGGAAAGGAGAAAAATACAGTGCTTGGGATTTTGACAGTTTTTCTCACTGTAAATCTGTTTCTGCTATGCCACGGTGCCTCTCAAAGAGTTGTGTGCAGTTGGAGAAACTCATTCCTCATTTCAGCTCAGTTTTCTTCCCTTGCAAAGAGCAGAGGAATGGAAGCAAGGTAGCAATTAAAAACAGGGAACTGTGTGTCAGGGCTTCTGGTCCCTTTTCTCTTCATGTATGCGGCTCTCCACATAGCATATCTTTATACAGGACTCATTAGTCATAGAAATTGTGTTTGCATGAAACTCTAAGTGAGAACATTCCCCTTTTTCTTATAGCTTACTGCATTTGGGTGTAGAAATCCCTTTGGCTTAAATCTCATGACCATATTTCTGAGGAAAATATGATATTTTTTCAAAATCGTTTTCAAATACTGATTTATAATGTGTTAACCATAAAAGAGATATAGTTCTGTATCAGGTTTCCACTTGAAGTTACTTCTTTTTATGTCTCTCTCTCTCTCTCTCTCTCTCTGTGTGTGTGTGTGTGTGTGTGTGTGTGTGTGTGTGTGTTTCTTCAAGTCATGACTCACCTAGTTTAGGCATATCCTTGGTGGGTGGGTTTGAAAATACACTCAAGTCAGCCAGGGATGCTATTGCAAGCCTACAATTCTAGTGCTTAAGAGGTAGAGGTAAGGAATCATCACTACTTCAAAACCAGCCTGGACTACATAACTAGACCTTGTCTTAAAATCTGTACCTATATTACACACTTATGTATAACTTACTAGGGCATTGTGAATATAATCAATCAAAAATTTTCAACCTAGTTTAGGTTGGCTAGTCAAAGAGTCTGACTTTGAAAAATGTGCACGTACCCACATGCTTATGAATGTGTTTTTCTGACAAGTAGCAAACCACATATTTTAATACCTATAACAACAGCTCACTTACAATTCAAGACCAGGTTTCTTCTTCCATGTTGATCTCCTGGCAAGCATGGTTTAATCTACCCAGGGGCTCAGGAAATGAGATGTGAGCCCTGTGGGGGTCAGGCTTATGTGACCCTTTTGACACATTCACTGATTATGTATTAAACTAAACCAACTAAATGAATGTCATTGACCTTGGTAGAATGAGGTAATTTAAATGAGAAATGGCCCCCATAAACTCAAGTATTTGGTCCCCAGCAGGTGGCGATTTTTGGGGAGACCATGCAGCATTGCTGGAGGAGGTATGTCACAGGGACAGAATTTGAGAGTCCATATCCTCTGACCCACTTCCGATCTACTCTCTCTGCTTGGTGCTTGCAGGTAAAGATGTGATCTCACAGAGTCCGACTCCAGCCCCCCTCTACCCGGCTTCTGTTGCCATGAAGGATGCTTCAACTGGGTCAGCCCAAATACTCTTCTTTAGTGGCCTTCAGCCATGGTATTCTCTCATAGCAACAGAAAAACAGCCCATACATACAAACAAGTGCCAACCATTCCAGCACTTGAGCATCTCATCTCACTTACAATCAAGGATGTTGGCAAGACTCAGAAAGCATTAACTCTAGAATAGGAAGATGCTGAGGTTCTTTGGGTGGTTAGCGGTCAGAAACTGGGAATATTAAATTGGAAATTATGTGAGGTTGTGCATGGGTATTTTAGAGGGTTGCTGAATTTTTATACAGTCTAAGCAAAGTAAATAAAAATGTTAAAAATCTCTTCTGTTTTAGTGTTCTTTGATCATTTACTTATGGTCCTGTTTTAAGGAGGTCACGTGTCAATGTCTATAGCATTCCATCTGCTGCAATTGAAGACAGTTATGGTTTCTGTAAGTCAGCCGCCGACCTTGGGCTGACAGGGCATGTTGGCTGAGGGCTGCGGCCCCAGCTCACCACCTAGAATGTAGTGACTCACTACCCTGGGTTTTAATTCCCAGCAGAGCAGTTGACTCACAGAGTGACCTTAAACAGTCCTCTTGTGACTTGGTTTCTCCAAGGAAAGTAGCTTCTGAAGAAGGAAGGGAAGTAGCATTACAAGCACCCACTTTAAAGTATCAGAAAACAAACCATAAAGTAACTTTAAATTTTGATTTTTTTTTTTTTGTCGTAATGATTTAAGGTGTTATGCCTCTTTCTCATTTTAAATTTTTCTGAAGTTTTTCTTTGTTTGCTTGTTCATTTGTTTGTTTGAAACGGACTTTTTCTGTGTAGCCTTGGCTGTCCTCGAACTCACAGGGATCAGTCTGCCTCTGCCTGCAAGGTTCTGGGATTAAAGGTGTGAGCAGCTGCCTGAGGTTTTGTTGTTGTTTTTTGGTAGAGTTTTTTGTTTGGTTGGTTTGGGGGTTGGTTGTTGTTTTGTTTTGTGGGTTGGTACTTGTGGAGGCCAGAGGATAGTCTCAGGAGCGCTATCAACTGTCTATGAGACAGGGTCTCCCATTAGTCTAGAGCTCAACAATGAGACTAGATGGATTGGCCAGCAAGCCCCAGAGAGTCTTCATTTTCTGCCTCCCCAGCATGGACTCTTGGACTAGAATATGGGTCTTCAAGCTTGTGAGAGTAACACTTTACTGACCTGTCTATCTCTCAGCTTTTATAGGTGTTTCTAGTGACCTTTTGTACACATGTAACTCTTGTTATTTTTTTAAAGTGACTTATCTGACCTGTACCATACATATACTGCTGAAAATATATCTACTACACCACAGCACTAGAATGTTGTAGATATTTAAGAACAACAGTGGTGTTTTGAATACAATATGAACAGGGCACAACAACTCAGAAAGTTTACTAATAAAATTAAATGTAGTATGACTGCCTCATGGAAAAAAATTAATATTTATCTCTGAATGGATTACTTCTCAGAGGACTGAATTAGCTCTTGAGAGAAAAGACATAAAATAATGAGGCTAGTCACTCCCCCATCTTGTCCTTGCTTAACCCTTTTCATGTGGCTGGTCCCTTCACTTGGCTGCCACATTGTGACACACCCAGATGGTACTGCCAAAGGGTTTGTATTTTTCATTCATGAGAACTGTCAGCCAAATGAACTTCATTTCTCTTTATATTACTCAGTGTCTGCCGCTCTATTATAAGCAACACACAATGAATTCATCCCGTGTAAACTGAAATTATATAAAGTGTATGTACTTAGAAGGTAGAAATTATTTGAGTGAGGTCAGTGAGAGCTGGAGAGATGGCTCAGCAGTTAACTGCTCTTCCAGTTTGCCAGAGTTGAGTTACAACTGCCTGTAACTCTAGCTAGGGAGATCTGATTCCCTATTCTGAAATTTACCTTCACAGACATCTGCACTTACATATGCACAGACCCACACATACACACATAATCTACTACTAAACAAACCTGACAAGTATTTCCTAAGTCTTATAAATAAAATCACATTTATGTGTATATACTTGTACATATACATATATGTGTGTATTCTGTACGTGTGTATCAGAAAGATGATTCTACAAAACTCCATGTCCGCTCTTCTGTCCTTTCCATCTATCCCTTAAATTTTGTTAAAATGAATTTCTGAATGTATAGCTCATCCATGCATTTATTCACTCACTCATCCTCTAACTCTGCTAATGCTCAGTGTGTGTGTGCTAGAGGTCACAGATATAGCAATGAACACGGTAGGCACAGAATCTTCTCTGATGGAATTTTCCTGCAAGCAGGAGACATGAAAATAACACCAGACTTGTTAGCATGAACAAGGAATCAAATAAGGGCTTTGGTTGAGAATAAAAGCAAAGATCTCTAAAAGAATGAACAAGAAACTCTAGCAGCAAATTGGTGTACAGTATTTATACAAAAGAACAAATATTGTAGCTACAATTATCCTTCCTTACTGTTTATTTCCTACTGTGAGGTAACAATAGAGTGGAAATTTAATTGAACTCTGGTTTTGGAGGTGAGGCCTTCAGAGTAGAGCCCCCCAAATTGAACAAAGTTAGCTTTATAAGACAAGAGAGAGACCAGAAGACCTACACACGTTCACGCCCAGTCTCTTGCTATGTGATATCTTATGTACAACAGGACTCATCTGGAAAGGAGGTCATCAAGAAAGGCAGCCTCATGACCTTGGACTCCAGAACCATGAGCCAAAATAAACCTTTTTGTTAAAACACACATAGTTTGTAGACGTACGCTATCAGACACAGCAAACATACTAACACAATACCCCTAGGAAATGGCAACTTAGCAGACAGAAATGATCAGAGTGGCTTTCCATGAAAAGGAAACTGAATGAGCAAATATTCTCAGAGAGGAAAAACATGCAGCATGTTCCAGATACTGAGAGTAGGAACAATAGGACTGAAATGAGGGCCAGCAAGCGACAGTTCATTTTTGTTTCATAGCAAATTAGTCCAGGAAAGTCTATTTTGTGTTGTGCTTTTTATCTCAACCTTCATTCCCATTCATAATTGGTCTTCACCTTGTATCTACTCCCTCAAATGTATTTAAGTGACAGACTTAACATATGTGGCATTAATTTACATGTCCATCTTACATAAATTGGGTTTAAGAAATCTCACTTTACATTGTCACTCAAAATGATGCTTCAAGCTACTGCCTCCATCCCCATTCTGCATTCCATATGACAAACTATCATATCATATCCCTTGGCATTCATCTCCCAAGGGGAGCCTATTTCCCTAATGATGCATTTTAAAGTGCTGTCATGAGAATCTGTCATATATAACCACATATGCACCTGATTAAGAATTGTCTGAAATATCTATCCTGCAAAATCATAAGGTACATGGATCTTTAATTTATGTACAGGCTTTATGTTATTTATTAGACTGGTAGAACTTATTGATATTCTCATCAAAATTACCAGTCTCCCTCTTCTGAACTAGTACTTTATTTTCATAAGGCTTTATACTTCTGATATTTTGATATCTAGACAGATAGATAGATGATAGATAGATATAGAGACAGACAGACAGACAGACAGATAGATAGATAGAGTGATTGATAGATTGATAGATAGATAGATAGATCACTCTATACTACTGTGTGTATTGGTGGCTAATTTGGAATTTCCCTTATGTAAATTTTTTTGCTTGTTCCTTTTTTCTTTGTCTTTTGTCTTTTTTTGTTGTTTATTTGCAGAAACCTATTTGTAGACATTCTAATAGTTAAATACTCTTATTGGCATGAAAAGTCTGGGTTATCCAGTTGGTCTGCTTCTGCTGGTTTGGAACAGAAGCTCTAATGCTCACACAGCAAGTCCATCATTCTTTCTCTTTGGAATCTGAGCTTCTAGAGACTTTCCTAGGAAATCGTTTCTCACTTTGAACCATAGAAAAGCCCTGTTAACTTTGATTTATTGACTAATAGATCATCTTTCACATTTAATCACAACACAAATTTGGAGTCTTTCTTCATATATTATAGGCCTAGTTTCAGTTTTTTTTCTAAATAATTTTTTTTTAAATGCCATTTGGTTTTAAAAGGTCTAACTCTCACATACTGCTTTTCTTGAAATTATGTAATAGTTTGGGCCCTATACAGATATTCTTTTATGTAACATTGTTTATTTTTCTTTTTAAACCCATAATTTTTTTAAGTAACATGATCATGTGTTGCTGCCTAAATGCTTGTAGAGTAAACTGCCATCCTGATTCTCTTTAAGAATAGACAAAGCCTATTTGAAGCCATCAAACATGTTTACCTCACTCAGGGATGTAGTAAAAAAGTAAAACTCAGAAAAGCTCTGGCTCTGATAAGCTGTCAGACTGGCAACTACAGAGCCTGGGGAGATGGTTCAGTCATTGAGAGCGCTTGCTGTTCTCCTGGGGAATCCACCTGAGTTTGGTTCCTAGCTCCCATGTTGGGCATCTCAGAGTTGCTGAAACTCCAGCTCCAAGGGATCCCATGCTCTCCTATGGTGTCTGTGGGCACTATGCACATAAGATACACATTCACACACATATGCATAAGTAACTTTTTACAAAAGGATATATGACTATAAGGTCATAACTATTATTTAGTTACTAGACAAATAGTGTTAATCCAAGAAAAGCTCTTGTCTATGTAAGATAGGTATACACACATACACACACACACACACACATATATATATGTTACCCCAAAGTAACTTACATTGTTTGTTTATGATAACACAAATTTAGCTGTCCTGGCCAAAGCTTTTTAGACAGATTCCTTTTGTAATAGCCATGCCAATAACAAAAGTAAAAGCAAACTGGATTCATTGTTTTTAATTGACTGACCATGGGCATTTCATCTGTTATCTAAAAGACTTGTAGTAGATCATAAGCAGGTCTTACCTCTTTTTCTATGACATCTACTCCAGCATCCCGATGGTGTCTCCAGATCTTCCAACATCTTCATACACAGATCAAATGCCTAAGTCTCTGTCATGAGAGCCGTGTCCCCAGGCATGGCATTATTCCTGTGGAAGGTAGTGCAGTTTTACTGAATGAATTTCTTTTTTATTTGTGGTCAGAATTAAAATACCAAAAACCAATTGCTGTTTGATGCTATCTCTGCTTTTTGTTTTGTTTTTTTATGCAGCGCTTGCCCAATGCCTTTGTTAAACACAAACAAACATAATAGCTAATTCTTGGTTTTCCTGTTGTGATTGCTTAAGGATCTCCCAGCTGGGATTCAACCTTCGATAATCTACAATTTCTGTGGAAAAGTCTGGTTTGATGAAATGCTTAGATGTCAGCTCTGTGGGACATGCACTCTAGCCATTCCTTCTGGGTCACCACTCTTCTGGTTTTGCAGGGTCATGGGATTCCATGAAGCAACAATTTATTTATTTATTTATTTTTTACAAAGTGAGAAGGCAGGGGGAAAGAAACCTTGGCACATAGAAAGATAAAGGAAAGGAAGAAACTTGGAAAAACATGGGGAGAAACTGGGACATACTGTTACTGTTGTCCTTTGGTAAAAGACATGTAATAAAGTACTGAAAATTACTTCCATTTGACCTTAGTAGAATCTTGGCTAATGGCAACTTGACCTTTGTTAGTGTGTGTCCTAATTCCTTCATCAGTAAAACTTTTGTAAGTGTAATTTGTTTTCACAGCCCACCGGTGCTCATTTATTATCAAAAGTTGCACATATTACACACAGAGATCTCTTGGAGTATTTTTCCTGAGCTTAAATTCTTGTCTTGCTTCATCTGATCATGTAAGTGTAATTTGTTTCCACAGCCCACTGTTGCTACCTGTATTTTGTGAAGACTGTGGTTTCAAGTGAGATGTGTATTGAGTATGTAAAATAATTAACTTAGGAGAAAAGTAAAAGCCTTATACATCACGAGGAAAATATAATACAGGGCTAGGGATGGCTCTACTATAAAAGTAATGGCCATACTATTATGAGGACCTGAGTGAATGTTCAGCACCCATATAAATGATGGAATTATGCCTGCTGCCATAATTCCAGCCTTGGAATGTGAATACTGGGGATTCCCTAGAGCCAGGTGGAATCCATCTCAGTGAGCTATGGGTTAGGCTGAGAGACCCTGCCTCAATGAATAAAGTGGAAGAATAGTCAAGGATGATTCTCTGACCCATCCACCATGGGCATCCACATGCATGGACACACTCAACCATAAAAAAAAAAAAAAAAGTAGGAAAGAAGATGTGGAAGATGTGTCCTCTACATTCAAGGTTTCATTTTATTATCTATAACTAATTATTTATAACTTCAAACTCCTGCATGGTGGAGATATTAGTTATTAAATGTAAAATCATCCTTTCAGATGATTCAACTGTATGCAAATCTTGAACACTGATATACCAAATTTTCTTCTATAGATTTACCTAGTAATTATAATGATTGGCAATCATTAAGGGGAGAGAAAAGAAACCAATTTTCTGTTTTTGGCGGAAATTTTACACACACCCAAGTGCACGTCAATATCTAGATTATTCCATTTCTCGAGGGGTTTGATTCATGACAGGTCAGTGAGTCATGGATGCTTTGGCCTTGAAATCACTGGATTGGTCTCAATATAATCAAAATGACAGTGAGGGACTTCTTCCTTCTACCCTTTTAAAAAAATCTGACATATTACAACACATTAAAAGATCTCTTGGACTTGGAATTCTTTTTATGAAACTTGAAATCTTCCAGCACTACATCTGATCATGTGAGCATAAATTGTTTTCATTGCACGCCATTGTGAAGATTATGGATTCCTCATATCTATTCATTTCTTATATCTGTCCTAGTTTAGTCCTAACAGAAAATTCTAGTTGGAGGGAATCTGACACGCTCCCAGGACCTCCACTGACACAGGGATGCAAGTGGCACACATACATACATACATACATACATACATACATACATACATGTAAAACATTCATAGACAAAAAAATCTAAATTAACAAAGTATTAATGTTGTTAAGAGTTGTTAATGCCTTTCTTATGGAATTGACTAGGTTCTGCTGTCGCTGATTGTTACAAGTGAGTTTTTCTCTTGTGGAGTGACTCCTCTGCATCTTCAACTCTCTAGTCTCCACTGGCCCTCCCATCTTTCCACCTGGTAAAAATGTGAAAGATGAAGTCCTCATCAGGTGTGAGAATGCAATCATGGAAGTCCATTTTCTAGAGCATTGAGCTAAACAAACTTCATAAGCAACACCTTCCATGGAACTCCAGTTTCCTAATGAACATTAGACTAGGATACTAGGGACATGATGCCCGGGATTAAATTTGCTACCTGTGTGCTCATGGTACATTTAACATCTCTAAGATGGAAACTTGGCTGTGGAAATTTTAAGGATAAAACAAACTCAGTTCTAAAAACATTTCTATCTTAAAGTGTTATTAAGATTTAGTGGGGGTAATATAGGTAAAACACTGAGAACTGTCCTCATTCAATGATTAAGAAATGCATGAACTCAGGAGCAATATTCATGGAGGTCATACAGAACCCCACCATCCCCACCATCCCCACCATCCCCACCATCCCCACCATCCCCACCATCCCCACCATCCCCACCATCCCCACCATCCCCGCCATCCCCGCCATCCCCACCATCCCCATCATCCCCGCCATCCCCACCATCCCCACCATCCCCACCATTCCCACCATCCCCACCATGCTGCAATCTTAGTGGAATTGCACCAGAGTTCAAGTTATTCCTTTCCCAGCAACCCTTTCTTCCTCCTTCAAGAGTAGTGGCCATTGACAGAAGGCAAACTAAATCCCAAGTCCTCATCTATCAGGTGTTTCCAGAGAACCCAACAGGTAACATTTACTAATCAGAAAACCTCCAGAAGTTTCCTATGATGTCTCCTTCATATTCCTCCTTGAATTAGTTCATGAATGAAGTGAAAATTTGACTATCATACTTTCCCAACATAATTAACATGTATTTACATTTGTAATACTTTTGTAGTATTGTACTATCTTCTATTTCAAACTTTCATGTTTATTATTCTTGAATTATGAGACTATACCAAATTTCCCATTTATAAGCTAGTAAATATACATAGATAGGTTTGAACATTTAAATAAAATAGAGATAAAAGTTGAACTATTATTACTACAAACTTAGAGATAAGCTATTGAAAATTGTTTTGAGTCAACCTTTTTGTTTAACTTAAAGGGTCGATGTTTTACTTTTTCAATTCTTTGAGAATTCCATACATGAATACTGTAACTACATCATGCCCTTCCAACTCCTCTCTTGCTCTCTCATAACCTCCCCTTCTTTAACATACATCCATATCTGAATCCACTGAGTCCATTTGGTGTTTCTCATATGTATATGTGTTTAAAGAAGACCTCTCGGGATTAGGTAATCTGTTGTGGGGAAGGTTCTTCATAGAAAAGAATGACCCTCCCTTTCTCAGCAACCACTAATTATTGTTTGTAGCTCTTCATTTAGATATGGCCTTGTGATTTCCACCATTCACCTCAGCATCTTTACTTCTGTTGTCGTTATGTGAGCCTTGTTGGTGTGAGCCTATTTTTGAGATGTTATATGTGTAGTTCCTTGGCATATACTGAAGATGCTATCCTACAGCAAAAGACCTGGTCCTGTGGCTCTTACAGTTTTCCTACTACTATTCCAGAATGTTCCCTGAGCCATAGACATAGGGATTGTTGTAGATGTATCATTGGGATTGGTTATTCTATAATCAGTTAGCCTCTGTGTTTTGATGAATTGTGATTTGCTGTTGCAGTCTCCATATGATGCAAAAAAATCAATCAATAAATAAATAAGCTTCTGTGATGAGGTACATTTGTCTGTGGCATAAAGGTAGGTATTTATAATGCAGTTAGATATATAATACACAATGTCTTTTTGTTTTATTTTGGGGTTTGTTTGGTTTTTTTTTGTTGTTGTTGTTTGTGTTTTGTTTTGTTTTTGTTCTTTGAGGCAGGGTTTCTCTGTACAACCCTCGGTGTTCCAAAACTCACTCTGAAGAGCAAGCTGGCCTCAAACTCAGAGATATCCTTGCCTTTGTCTCCTGAGTGCTGGGATTAAAGGTGTGTACCACCACTGCGCACCATGCAGTATTTTCTCTACTGTGAAGCAGCAGGTTCTCCCTTAAAGACCATGACCTCACCAGCAATGGATAGCTGGTTAGGTTTACAGTAGCAGCCATGAATTCCTTTCTAATGAATGGGTCTTTAGTCCTATGAGATAGCTCCTCTTACCCCAAAGCTGTAAGTGCCATTATTACATGGGAAAGGTTCAACTTCAAAACATATTGCTGGTTCATTTAATGATTTGTTTTGCATATTTAAGAAAAGTGCATTTTAACGGATTTTTAAAATTGATTCTTTGAGAATTTCCCATCATGCTCCCCAATCCCATTTATCCCCCTGTCCTTCAATGTCTGCCTTCTACCCTTGTAGTCTCACCCCCAATAGAAAATTTTTTAAAAAGGAAGAAAGACACTTCTCTCCTCCATCTTTCTTGCCTCTCCATCATACTTTCTTTTTTCATTTGGAAGCTGTGGAGTGTCATGCAGTATATGCTGCTTCCTCAAACAGCTTTACTTGCAAATATTTACTGCAATGAGTTGTCGGTCTGTTTCAAGACCTCTGGTTTCTGTGCACCATTAATGACGGACCTTCACTGAAAATTCTCTGGGATATCCTGCTGGAGATTCTGCAGCTATGGTTCTGAAGGACCAGTCCCTTCACGTGCTCCAATGGGTCATAGATAGGATAGATGCTGGGGTGTGCCAACTCAAAGCCGTGGGTGTGGGCCTGAGTGGTAGGTGAGTGGGTCAATCCCAGCCTCTGCTGGGACTGACCCTCAGGCGAGGGTCAGGAACAGCTCCAATGCCCGTGCCTCCAGGGCCAGCTCTCCGGATGGGGTGGGCAGTCAGTTCTCCCAAGGCTGCTGAAGGCCAGCTCTCCAGGCCACTCCACTTGGGGGAGTTCTTCCAGGAGGGGGAGGCTGTCCTGCTAAGGTGACTTTTGAGGGGCAGGACCAGTTCTCCAGTGCCCTGGCTATGGGACCAGCTCTCCCGTGGTTCCCGGTAACACAGGCCATGAACATCAGCACAGACTCTAGCCGGTTTAGGATTATGTATGCAAATTTTCGGCTCCCTACTGCAGTTTGGGCCCAGATGTCACTCAGATTGGTCTGGCCCCAGCTACAGCTTGGCCCTGAGGCATCAACATGGTCTCAGGTGTCACCTCAGACCCGAACAGCACATAGCCCCAGGTGGCAGCACAGGCCACCCGTATCAGCGGGATCCGCACCACTTCCTGCCCTCAGTTCTGCCTCTTTTCCACAGCGCATGAACCGCTTTGATTATTCTCTCCAGTTTCTTACCATACACCTACATGTTCAACACAGTGGTGCCCACCCGTCTGGCCAAGGGGCATTATGCAGGCCTGTGGCTGTCTTCTTGCGTTCCTGGGCCCCAACAATTTCCATTTTAAAATAAGACTTATTTGCTACTCATTTTCTCACTTAGCATAATAGGAGCGTTATTCTCTGTTATCATATTCACAGATGATATATACTTTACAAATATGTAATGATGTATACAATTTATGAATAAGACATATGAACTTACGTGCCAGGTTCTACTGTGAGTTTTTTGTGTTTGTCTTATGTTACATACCTAATAAGCTTTTGAATCAATAGCTATCATAGATGAACAGGGTATCCTAAGACCTTAAGCCATGGGTCTATAGTGATACAGCTGGAACTGAAACCCAGACACAGGACTTAAATCACCCCTTAATATATGATATTAATATCACCCCTTAATATATGATATTTAACTACATTAGTGTGAATAATTTAGTCTTAAATAACTTCGCCTTCATCATACATATACATATGTATGCATACTTATACATATATACATATGTATATGTATATATGTATATACATATATATACACGTATATGTGTGTGTGTGTGTGTGTGTGTGTGTGTGTGTGCATGCTTTGGGGCACCATAGATTATAGAATAGAAAAGACAAAACGAATTTAACTTAACACATCAGTGTACAATAAATGCTATCAGTGCATAGAATACAATACAAATAGGGGGATTAAATAAAAAGGGAAAAGATCCAAGTGGAACTTCAGGGAGGAGGGTCAAGTCTTGAGAATTGCTAAGAGATGAAAGGAACTTTGCACACAATTTGGACAGGCATGACAAGAAAAGGCGTGTGAACACATATGCAGGGCATGCTTGCAGGATGGAGGGCTTCTCAGATAATGTACATTTGTTTTAATCTACTAAATAAAATTATTCCTCCACAACTGCAAGACATTTGGATTCTTGTTAGCCAAATCTCATTAAAAAGGAGGCAGCATTCACTAAAGGAAATTTAATCTACATAAATCCATCCATCCTTTAGCTGAGCATGGAGTCACACCTTTTGAATATCAATTTACAATCCTCTCTTCTCGTGTCTAGATTTTTAAGCCCCTGGACCTTATCCTCTTGTGCTTTGTGCAAGTCTCTTTGTAATTCATGTTTCTGCTTCTACTTTGCTTTATTTATTTAATTTTGAGGTTTTTTTTTTTTTTTTTTTGTCACAGTTGCTTGTGTTTCTCAGGTTTCCTTTTCTAACTCTGTAAATACTGCATACCAACAAGACAGATGAAGGAAGAAATATTCCCAAAATGATTTCAAAATCAAATTGTTTTTCTGTTATTTGATTTATAGGTAATGCTGAGGAAAGGATCAGGGAACATTTTAAAATAACTCCTAATTACTAACAGATGAAAATGTATTAGCTAACTTTAGGCATGGAATCCAGGCAGCTGATTATGTTGGAAATGGAATTGCACGCTTACTCTCCTTCTGGAGTGGCCCACCCAATGCTTTCTCCATTCATATTAATCAGTTTTCATGCACTTACATGGAATTTAGAATTATATGGATAAAAACACCTAAGAGTTTCAAGAAGCCATTGGTCATTAACTTTGATGTACATCATCCCAGATTTTGTATAAATAGGAACACACATCCACAATGAAAAATCATGGAGACTATCTGTTACTACAGATCCTAGACTGTAAAACATTTTGATATATTGATTTTTAAAAACTCTATACCTCTGTCTAACAGGATTTGTTGAAATCGGCTTCATATTATTTGATGGAATAGATTTGCCATAACCCAATAGTTAAAGTTATAGAGAGACAGACAAAAAGTTGAGTGGAATTGTCTGTGAAAACATATCCATGGTGAAAATGTATGTGTGTGTGGTGGGTGGGGAGTTGGGGAGGCAGCTGCATAGCTTGTTCGGAGATTCAAGTTTGGAATGCTCAGAAAGCCTTCATAATGTTCAGAAGGTCTTTATGTAAATTTACAAAGAAAGATTTTAAAAATCGTTACTAGAATTTAGAATTTCCAGGATCTTATGGTACATTAGAATGTTTTTTTCAAATTGGGTGTCTTGAAGTAATAGCTTCATGGAAAATGCACATCTGATTTCTAAGCAGAAAGGTTACAAGCAGAAGAAACCCGTTCATTGCATTGCATAGGATGAATGGCTTTCAGTCAATTCAACATTTTTGGAAGGAAGCTGGCAAGCACAGGAGAGATGAACGTGAGAGTCGGCCTCTTAGCTGGCAGAGTTGCAGGGGTGTGCAGAAAAAAACTCATAGGCTCACAAGTACCAGTTGTTAAACTTCCGAGACGTTTGTGATTCACCTGACGCCATGACTGTAGCTTTAAATCCACCATGATCAGAATGTTTACCCACATGGAAATGGGCACATAATGTATGGTACAGTGCTTCTTTTCCCCCAGGACACACTTGTTATTATAAATATAAGCTCATCACCAAGTTTATAAGAACCAAAACTCTGTGCATTTAGTCTGGAAAGTGGCAGAATTGGGGGAAATATTCTATTATGAGTCTATTAGACTAGTAGGAATGTCAGTCGAAGAAAAAGCTGTCCAGACACTTGAAGACAGCAGGCAAGAATAGAAGCACACAAAATGGAAACTTTCCTCCTGCCAAGGCTCATCATTAAACTGGGTGACTGACTGTTTGACTCCCATAGACTTGAGTCCCGTTTCACCAATCACCTGCTGTGTCTTCTCCACACTTTGGACCGCCATGTATAGATTTTCTACCTCTGAAATCTCTATTTCAAACATAGGAAGCTCTAAATGGAACCACTCTCAACAAATATTTATTTCATATGCATTGTAACCTAAACAGTGACCCATAACGACAGTGATGTAATAAATGGAAATAGTTTACAGTGTGGAGCAGACAATTAAAAAAAAAACCAACAAGGTAATTTCCAACAGTGATAAAGGTTACAAAGAAATGTAAGAGGGTGTCACGACAGATGGACATTACAAGAACATCCCTCTCTGAGAGCTTTTCTTAACTGTGTATGGGGGACAGATGGTAGGTGCAGTGACTCAGAATTGGAAAGATCTTGATTGTGCCAAGAACAGAAATTGAATAATGTATAAATAAAGAAGTTGATAAAAAAAATCGGGGAAGTAATAGTTGGCCATTGTTAAATTTCACTGTAAATGCAATAAAAAAAAAAAAAAAAAAACATTTGTAGGGTGTGAAACTGAAGAACAGTATGAACTAGTTTTGTTTTTTAAATAATAACCTGTTCTATAAAAGTTGCTCTAATTAGTAGTAAAAGTACCATAAAAAAAAATCCTGACCTTTGTAAGTGTGAATTCAGACAGATATACAGGTGTAAGCAACTGTGGCCCAGGGGGTAGGGATGAACTGGGGCAGATGGGTAGAAGTAATTGTATAGTTAAGTATTCTAAAAGCATAACTAAGAAAATTCACTACCCATTTTTAATGATGTGATATTCTTTGGTGTTTTGATTCCTTCATTTTCTTATTAGACTAGATCAGATACCCATGTTTACTAAAAATGGCAATGCTCATGGTCAAGTACAAAGCAAACTCCAATTCTCCAAACTCTAAAAGACAGCACAAATACCCAGAAATGAGCTCTACCTGGACTATAGAAGGATGTCTGGCAAGCAGATAAAAGCCAGCATTCCCCGGAAACTTGTGAATCTGCTCCTGTCTGCTAAAAGGAGTCATTTCCCTTACTTCCAGCAAAATCTACATATGGCTCTCCAATTGGCATCTACCAGCATATCAAGACCCATGCTAGCCTCTAGCTCCCTCGGTCCCTACTCACAGCCCTTTGTTACACATTTCAAAGCCCCCACAGAGTCTCCTGGTCACTCCTTGTCCCCAGCTTCACATCGTCTTACACCCCAGCTATTCTCAGCATGCTTACTCTGTTCTCTACCCACTGCCAGTATGTCCTGTCTCACAGACAGCCCTGGATACGTCCAGTGTTCTTCCACTCTCTGCTCTGAACTCTTCCAGAAGCCTCTGGATATTTTCTCTCTTGTTTAAGATGAAAACCTTCCCCTTAGTCATACGATAGAGTAGTCATGTCAGAAGTTATTGCACTCCCTTGCTTACATCTGGTGCAAAACTTGTACACACTAAAGTGTCTTTAGCATTTTTGTCTTTCAAAACCCACTTAAGTTATTGTTCTTCCTTCCTTCCTTTTCTTTCTTCTTTTTCTTAAAATTTCTGCCATGCCCAGAACTCTCAATATTTATCCCAAACTTAATTATTATTGTTACCTGGTACATTCAGAATTCAAGCCAACCTGAGCTTCATGGTAAGACCTTGTCTCAAATAAAGGAAAAAGACAAAGAAAAGAAAAGAGAAGAAAACAGCCTAAATGAAGCATCACTAAAGTTACCTCTACTTCTGCCCAAACAATAAGAGCTGCACCTACTCTAACTAACAGCTGGGTCTCCATCCTTTGTCCATATCAGAGGAAAACAGTAAGAACTGCACCTACTCTAACAGCCTGGTCTCCATCCTTTGCCCACATCAGAGGAAACAATTAGGACTACACCTACTCTAACTAACAGACTAGTTAGTCTCCATCCTTTGTCCACATCAGAAGAAAGCTGGCCATTCACTGAGGATTCTGCTTTCTTCATCTTCCACTACTAGGGCCAAACAATAGTGCCAATACATAGCTGCTCAACATTTTCATGGAATCAAGTTTAATGTTGCTTCCTAGCTGGATGCCAAACGATTATTAAACAAGGGTACCAACCACATCCAGACTTTTATTCTAATCCTGGAAGGCTCTGGCCCTGGGGACATGACTGATGATGCTTATTTTGGTGGCTTCCTTTGTCATGACTTGGGAGAAAGGCTGTATCCTAAGCATTTCTGAGAACTAGGGGGTGGTCCATTGCTCCAAAACTGGGCTTGCTTGTGGGTGAGATCTACAACTACTTTTTTCTTCCTTGTCTTTGTCCTTCACACAGAGCTTCCTTCAGGACAGAACTGTGCTGTTTCAAAGTTCAGAGTCCATTAGTATTCTCTCTGTTAATCTGTTTCTAATTAGAGCACTATAGTAATTGTTGTTCCTAGCTAAAAGGAAACCCTTTTAAATTAAAAGAAGAAGAAGAAAAAAAAATCACCCACAAGGCTTAGCAGTTCACATCCTCTCCTTAGCTTAGGAGTGTACTTCTTTAACACTTCAATAAAATTGTATTCGGTTGCTTAAACAACAACAACAAACTTGTAAAACAATTGCAAATGGCTTTTCTTTCTGGTAGAAGCCTGTATTTAAGGAGGCAGAATGGTCCCTGGTGCTAACTAGGGTCCTAGACTAAGCCAGGCAACATGGTGGGGAGTTTCCTCCCTCTGACCAAGCCATTCTTAGGTACTCTCTCTATATCTTTATTGATAAAACAATAAAGTGGGATACTTATTGAATGTTCTACAGAGTGTTTAGAACTGTTAGAACTGTAACTTTAGATTAATGGAGTGATGAATAGAAAGTGGATACTAAGTGTTAACTAATACTGATAGTTTCACAGAAAATAAGGATAGGCCTAAACTCACCCGGTTTCGTTTACATTTTATTTTATGTTACCCGTGTGTGTGTGTGTGTGTGTGTGTGTGTGTGTGTGCGCTGTGCATGTGTAGAATGATGTGGGGGGGATGTGTGTGTGTGTGAGATGTGTGTGTGTGTATGTGTATGCTGTGTATGTGTAGAATGATGTGGGGGGATGTGTGTGTGTGTGTGTGTACACTGTATATGTGTGTTGTGGGAGGGATGTGTGTGGGGAGGACATGTGTGTGGGGGGATGTGTGCATGTGTGTATACTGTGTGTGTGTGTGTGTGTATGTGATGTGTGTATGTGATGTGTGTGTGGGATGTGTGTGTCTACACTGTATATGTGTGTGGTGTGTGTGTGTGTGGAATGTGCGTGTGTGTACACTGTGTGTGTGTGTGTGTGATGTGTGGGGGGATGTGTGCATATGTGTATACTGTGTGTGTGTGTATGTGATGTGTGTGGGGGATGTGTGTGTGTATGTGTGTGTGTGTACACTGAATATGTGTGTGGTATGTGTGTGTGTGGAATGTGCGTGTGTGTACACTGTGTGTGTGTGTGTGTGTGTATGTGATGTGGGGGGGGATGTGTGTGTGTGTACACTGTGTATGTGTGATGTGTGTGCCCTGTGTGGGTGTGCTTGTGCCCATTCACATATATTCCTGTTTTAGTTCAATTGCTGTGAAGAGACACCATGACCAAAAAAATCGTATAAAAGAGAAGAGTTTATTAGGGCTTACACTTTCAAAGGGTGAGTCCATGGCTGTCTTGGTGAAGAGCATGGCAGCAGGGCGAGCAAGGATGGAGCTGCAGCCGGAGCTAGGAGTTTACTTATGATCGGCTAACATGAGGCAGAGAGACTGGAAATGCCCTGGGCTTTTGAAACCTCAAAGCCCACTGACCCCCAGTGACACAGCTCCCCAAACAAGGCCATACTTCCTAATCCTTCCCAAACAGTTCTACCAACTGGGGACCAAGTATTTCAATATCTGAGCCTCTGGTAACCATTCTCATCAAAACATCACAACACCACAGCAACACATATGTGGAGGGCACAGGACAATTTTTAGGAATTCAGTTTTTTTCTATACATTATATGGTCACTAAAAGTCAAACTCAGGTTTAACCAGCAAGTGCCGTTGCCTGCTGTAACGTTTTGCTGGTCCACAATTACTGTGGTTTTAAACCATAGTTTGAGTAGTTAATGTTGTCTCTAATAATTTTAAAACTGATGTTCTTACTGTAGTTTAAAAAAAAATAATTTCTGCAATGGTCTGAAACTTACTTCTACCTTTTATATGAAACAGCATTGATAATTATAAAATTAAAGCATCAATTGACCCTAATATATGTTGAAGATGATCTATTACTTGTAGTTTTAAATAATCACTTGAGATTTAATTTTTTTCTTGGTGATATAAAAATTTCCTTTCATCGTTAATAAAAGGTAAAATTGCATGTGTACCAAGGAATTGTTTAAAAATAAATTCTCTTATAGTTTATTGCCAGCAACTATTTAATTAGTATAGCATACCAATCTTTATAGACCTATATACCCAAGATTGGTTTAAAGTTTCCTAGGCAAAATGTGGTGATAAGTAGAAAAAGTCTAAGCTGCATACATGCTTTGCAGTATGCAGCTATCATTGACAAAATTACTCCCACATTTATTTCTTCTGCTGTCATGCTTCTAAGACATGTCCAAAAATATTTTTGTGTACCTCATCCCAAAGGTAGAATCTAACCTCCCCACCCTCGACAATGGGTCATCCCTACTGTGATGGCCCATTCCTACTGTCATCACTTATGATGATAGAAAGGGGCAGGAGTGACACCGTGTGAACCTCTTCCTAAGAATAGTTTGAGAAACATCACTCAGTTTTTATCTTAGTGCTGTTTTTCTCTTGGCACGCTTACCCTTGGAGGCCAGCTATGAGGTCCCGACAAAGCCACACCACACAAGAATAGGCCACCCGCATGCATGACTAGAGGTCATCATTATCATCTAACTACAACTCTGGTTGATTCCTGCCTCTGCTTTCTGAATCGCTCCAGTTTGTTCCAAATGAATCAGAAATTAGTCCCCAGGAACCTTCACTTGAAGTATGGATTTACACACAAAACACTAGCTTCATGCATCAATCAATAACTCCAATAATGCTTTGACTCTTCCTTAATATCAGAACATTCCCACTCAATATCCCCACTTTGTTGTATTGTTGGAGTTTTAACTTCATATGAGGAAAAATAAACCTCATAATTTGCCTCACCAAAGCAACTCGCCTGCCATCTCCCATCTGCTCTATCTTAGTCAAATTAATGCTTTTCAGTGTATTGCTTGTACGAGATCCAGGGATCGCCCCGTAGGGGGATCTTTCCTCATACTGACACCCAGTCTGTTAGCAATCTTTCAATGACTGCCTTTCAATGACCCCACAATAACAAGCTTTACTATCTTATCTGTCCTAGTCTCCCTTCCTAGTGCTGTGATAGATGGTAAAATTGTATGAATATCATACTGTGAACTATTGAGTTATCTGTACTGGGACACCCCAACAAAAAATAACTTTAGACAAAAGGGTGTAAAGGGTCACACACAATTCCAGGTTGGAGTCCATCTTTTTAGAAGAGTCAAGGGGCAACAAGTCACAGTCGCTAGTAATATCCCAGGTCAAGAACAGAAAGAATAACTTAGTGCTTACATGTGCCCAGCTAGTGTTCTTCATTGTGTCTAGGACCCAAGGCCAAGGGATGATGTTGCCCATTTTTAGACTGAATCTTCCCACCTCAATTGAGAAAAATCAAGATCATCCCCCACAGACATACACAGATCAATTTAATGGAGACAACTCTTCATTGGAGACACTCTTCCCAGGTGATTCTAGACTGCGCCAAGTTGACAACTAAACCTAGCCACCATGCTGCCCATTACCTCTTATCATCATGACCATCATGACCAAAGCAACTCACCTGCCATCTCCCATCTGCTCTATCTTAGTCAAATCAATGCTCTTCAGTGTATTGCTTGTACGAGATCCAGGGATGGCCCAGTGGTGGTATCTTTCCTCATACTGATACCCAGTCTGTCAGCAATCTTTCAATGACTGCCTTTCTTATTGTAATTTGGAGTGGTACAATAGCCCTCTAAAGAACTTCCCACATTTACCCTGCTACAGACAAGTGTCTTCTGTCCACACACTTGAAAGTTTCTCACAACATTCGTCACAGTGTGCAAGTCCTGCTCTAGCTGAGCATTGTCTTCTCCAGTTTTATCTCCCTTCAGTTGTTCGTGTGCTTTGCTTGCCTATGTCACAGTGGTTTTTCTACTTTCCTTTGAGCTGGCCATGTTCATGTCTGTCCCAGACTGTCCAAGTTCATCTCTCTAGAGAGCTCTCTTCTATGACTCAGTTTGGGGATATCCAGGTCTTTGCTCACACATCAGCTTCCCTTACTTGTTTGTATCCCATGTATGTGAAGAAAGGTTTTCTTTTCTTTTTCTTTTTTTTTTTTTTTTTTTACTCTAAAGCTCTGCTGGGAAGTAAAGATATTTAACTATTTCTCAGGCAAGAGTTCAAGTTTCCTACACATAAACACTGTTCCTGGCCTTGACACTAACAAGGTCTCATGCTGGATGGAATCTTTGCTACTATGGACAGCATTCTATATATTTCACCTGACAGATAAACTGGGAGGAAACTGTTTGCTGAATGAATTGAATGCAACCAATTCATTGAATCAATTTAGTTTAAAATTTGCAAAGTATTTCATTGATATTCAAGCAATTTCCATGAAACAAAATTTGTCTATTTTCTCTTCAGTGGAAATAACCAGACTTCCCTCAAAGGACTGGTTTAACTCAGAATTATTTTGAGATTATTTATTAAGATTGAGCCACATAGATTTTTAAACTTTTTTAAAAAATTTACCTTTGTTTACTCAGTGTGTGTGTGTGTGTGTGTGTGTGGTTGTACATGTGTGTGTTTGTATGTGTAACATGTACACTTTGTTCATGTCACAATAGACTTGTGAAGGTCAGAGGACCACCTTTGGCTATAAATTCTGGAGATTATATTTAAGTCAGTTTTGGCAGGAATGGCCATTATCTGCTGAACCATCTCACCCACCCCCAATGTTTAGATAATTTGGAACTATGATGTTATATCAAAGTCTTGGATTTAAGAAAAATTTAAATATTAAAATATATAACATAGTATTAATAATATATTTATGAACATTTGCATATTCACATTTACATTTTTTCTTGCCTTAGCATGTCTACTTTCTAATTTGTTCAGTCACTTCTTGTTATGGCTGCAATAATATGGAGAACTGTAAAAAGGGTAGTGATTTTAACCAACTAGAAAGTTACAAGCTAACATCCAGGAGTTTAAGGACATTGGCTAAGATGTGAGGCCAGGACAAGACAAAGCTGGAGATGAGATATTTGCACTAATTCTTGGACTTAATTTCCACAGGTAACACAACAAAGACCAGAAGACATGTGCAGACCCAAAAGATTGAGTCAGAAGTGAAATCCTGAGTTTAGGAAGTCTGGTCCTGTAAAACTAGTACAGCAACTCCAATTCAGAAAAAGGTAATATACTTATGGAACTGGTTGAAAAAGAAAACTACTTTTTTGTCCTAAGAATGATATCAACCACCTTTCAAAACTAATATAGATACTTAAGATATGAGACAAGGTCTCACGTAGATGTGGGTGTCCTAGAACTCAGTGTGTGACCTGGTTGACACCTAACTCTCAGGAATCCCTGTTCCTTTGCCTCCTGAGTGCTGATGCTATACATATGCACCACCATGCCTGGTAATTTATGAGATTTTTTGAAAAGTGAATCCACAAAGACCAACAGTCTCTCTGCTTTTGAAAATATGAAGAGACTGGATAAGGAATTGTCTTCTACAATACATTAAAAATGTCATCATTGTAAAGTTCTATGTTGATGCCTTCAGCCTTAACGTGTTGATATTTGTAGATGATACATTTGGGAAATAAAGAATGTTGAGGGAGGCCATGAGACTGGAGCTTTTTGGATGATACTGAGCCCTTGTAAATGACTAATCAGGAACTCTGTTTCTCTTTCCCCATACAGACACAAGAAATTAGTTGAACAGACAAGATGGTGGCCCAGGTTCCTCAGAGTGGAAATGCATTTGGGGCACCTTGATGGTGGAGTCTCTACCTTCTGGCTATGTGAGAAGCATGTTTCTACCGTTTAAAGTCTAGGGTAATTGGATACAGCAATGTGAGCTGGCAAGACACAGCAGAAGTTTCCCTATGGTCATCTTTTCCTCTGGGTCTCCCATTCTTCCTTTTCCTTCTCTCAAATAAAAGATTCTTTTCTTAACACAGGTATCTGTTGAAAGTATTATTCCAGGGAGTCATTAGGAAAAAAGCATACCATTACTGAAGAGATAAAAGCCAGTACATCAAAGGAAATTTTGATCGACCACGAATTTTGATTGATCGGTTTTGATTACCCATCAATCGGCTACTTAACTACTTTGCTTATTGACTTTAAAACAGTTTCACCATACAGCAAGGAAACTGAGAATCACCCGTTTCTAGAAGCTGAGAATCACCCTTTTCTAGTAGAGTGGCTCACTGGCACTTCAGGTACCCAGTGCTGCTGTTCTGCTTGCCCTCTACTGTGTCTGCAAAGCATCCTTCAGAACAATGGTCCAGGTGGGCAGTGCCATGCTGAGAAGTAGAAGTGGATCAAATGGAACAGGGACGAAAATGTTGGCGTTGTCACTTAATGTGACTAATTGCAAGCTCAGAAATGATTTTTTTAGGGTGTGTCTATAAAGTATTTCTCCTTTGCAGCTATTTTCATCACATAGTCAGGTAAATTTCATTAAGGAAAGATTGTGGAGGCTAAAACATTTGAGGAGAACTTTCTTTGTCTGTGACTGACTCATATCCATCACTATATTTGGAATTCTTCAAGTTTGTCTTAATTTTTACTAAGTGTCACAATACTCATCTTGGACATACAACCTGCCAAGCTGTTGGGAAAATGAAGACTGTCCTCTTTTTTTATAGTTTCCTGGTGAGCAATGTAATTTGAAAGTTGATATAAAATCCTGGATTGGCTTCTTAATTTCACACAATCCCTGCGAGGAGGAAACTGATAAGATTTAATGAAATTTCCAGGGTTTTACTGACTTCATAATAGACTTTAGCATTGTTCAGCATATTCCATTTGC
Source organism: Phodopus roborovskii (assembly GCF_943737965.1). NCBI lineage: Eukaryota > Metazoa > Chordata > Mammalia > Rodentia > Cricetidae > Phodopus > Phodopus roborovskii. Next base: position 15,035,879 of record NW_026125397.1, read on the forward strand.
TTTCCAGATACCAACCCCCACCCCCCATGGAAATCTTATATCACCCAGCCTCTTAGCCAAACTAATGCTGGAACACAGTTCCCCAGGTTCTCAGATGATCTCAGGTTCAATTATTAGCTAGAATCCTCTAGTTAATTTCACTAGAGGATTAATGATGACTACCTCTGGGTGTGTCTCTGCTGGCATTTACAGAGATGATCCAATCCTGAGAACTCTGACCTAACCAATAGATTAATCACTCGATAGGCTAATAATAATTGTATTATTGACAGGTGAAAAAGGTAAGAAGTGCATGTAAGAAGGAGAAAGTAGATCACTGAGGGTATATACTTGAGACTCTACCTCCTAACTCCTTGCTGTATACCTCTTCTCTTGCTCCTCATCCACCATGGCAAAGCTCCTATGTCACCTACTCCCATTACCATGACATTGTACCATGTGTGTGGAATGAACATGGGCTGAAATTTCCCATCAATTTTTCTTCCCTCCATTTCTTTTTGTTAGTAATTTCTCTGTGACAATGCAAAACTCACCAATTTATCATTGCTAACTTGTTCAGTCTTAATCTCAATAACCATTATATTATTATTTCCCCTTTCTTCCTTAGACAAACATGCCTTGGACACTAAGTATGAGGGTTTGCTTTTGTCAGTGATACAAAGTAGAGTCATCTAGGAAGAGAGAACCTCCGCTCAGTCGCCTCCATCACATTGATCTGTGGGTATTCTGTAGGGCATTTTCTAGATTAATGATTGAGATGGGAGGGTCCAACCACCTGGGCAGGTGGTCTTGGATTGTTTAAGACAGCTGACTGAGGCTGGGTGGTGGTGGTGCATGCCTTTAATACCAGTACCTGTGAAGCCGAGGTAGGCGGAGTTTTGTGAGTTCCAGGCCAGCCTGCTCTACAGAGTGAGCTACAGGACAGCCGAGGCTACACAGAGAAACCCCCCCTTCTCAAAAAAAAAAAAAAAAAAAAACAAAGAGCAAGCTGACTGATCAAGCCACAAGCTATGAACACAAGCCAGTGAGCAGCTCTCCTCCGTTCCTGCCTTGGGCTCCTGACCAGACTTCCCCTAAAGATGGACTGTAATGTAGAAGTATAGGCCAAATAAACCCATCCCCCCCCCAAAGCTGTTTTAGGTCAGTGTTTCACTACAGCAGAAACAATGCCAGGACATAAAATATATAATTAAAACTTTCAGTATAAAGTGATAAAGACATGATGTAAAATTTAAACATTAGCGATTATGCTAAGTGATGGATTTAAACAGTTTTTTCCCATCTAAATTTTCCCATCCACAAGAAATAGGAAAAACTCAAGATAGCTTTTTGCACTGATTCCCTTTAGCTCCTAGACACATGCTTGGAAATGCTTGAGGATTATTTTACCAATACTCCTACTCTCCTCCCAGCAGCCTTGATTGCAGTCCAGAATCCTGTGTCATTTTATTGTTAAGTAGCCACCCATGACCATCTCCTAATTGGCTTGGCACTGACCCACAATGTTGCCATAAGTCTGTCATTGCCTGATGGATATCCCAGGCTGCACACATTCCACATGGGGGTCCAATGTGGAAGGTAAAACGTGCCCCATGACACTCTGACATTGTTTGCAAAGGATGTCAATTCTTTGTGAACATTCCCACGGAGAACCCGGCCTCTGTTCACTGCAAACAGGAACTTTCTTTCCTTTTCTTTCTTTCTTTTTTTTTTTAAACCGGAAGGTAGAGTGAGAGAGGAAACAGTGTTGATTTCTGGGAGAAGTGATGTTGGAAGTACAGTTTGCTCTTGGAACAATTGTGGGAAGCTCCACAGAGCATGTCCTTTTTACTCAGTATAATAGAAATCACTTCCACTTCTCTGAGGAAACAGCAGTTCAAAGACAGGACACAGAGTCCCGAAGCCCTGGCAACTCTTGAATAGTGTTTTTCTTGTCTTCACTGGCAAACTGAAAGACTCTCGGTGTAGGTAAATTAAGCCGCATGGGTCTCATCTAGATTTGAGCATGTTGATTTCCTTTTGCATTACCTGCACTGACATATCTGGTCCACCTCATTTATTTAAGAAAGTCACACTAAACATTTCCTTTGCATTGAGCTGGGTAGTGCAGATCTACAAACGAGTAAGACGCTTGCACTCAAGAAGTACACAATCCACACGAACAAATGACTGAAAACACACCGTTCTGGAGAGCACTTAGGAAACACGCTACCAAATGCCACCAGCGAGCATTAGTTCTGACATCTGTGCCAGAGAGATTCCTACTTAAGCTTTTCTAGGCCCGCAGACTGGGATATTCAGCCCTTTTAAAACCATGTAATATATTATTTCGAGTACGGAGTCCGCCCTGCTGGAAACAATGAGATATTGTGTCACTGCTGGAATCAAAGGGCTAGAAATGGCAAAATGACATGAATGCATGTCTAAAATGCACAATACCAAGTGATTTAAAAAGGAAAGAAATATAGCAATCTGAAATAATAACATAAGCATGAATTACAGCAAAGCATACATAACCATAATGTTCATCTACTGTACAAAAAATAAAAATAAATTAAAATGACGGATTCTGTTATCAAGTGGTATGGGAATGGAGACAATGGATACATGAATTAGAAAAACAAATATGATGGGAGCTTTTTAGACTACTGTTGACAATGTGACATAAACTAGGGAGCATGAATAATTCAATTTTCAAAGAAAATACTGACAGGATAAGGGGAAAAAAACCAACTAACTAGCTACAGTGTAGATCAGCGTGGAATAGCATTTTGTTGCAGAGAGGGTTAATAAAGCCTAGTGGATCCAGGAAAATATCCTAGAAGTAACATCTAGAAAGAGTGTTAGACACCCAGTCTCACAGCTGTCTCTTAACACACACTAGTTCATCCTTGCCCTTGAATATGAATTCATCCTTATCATAGTAAGTTAATTTACTGTTATTGAAGCCTTTCTTCCCAACAACATTGTCTAAATCATACCAGATTAAATTGGGGTATGAGCTACTGCATACTAGAAAACAGATTAGAAAGCCATCCTTTCTTATAGATTAGTGTTGAGATAGAGTAGAGATGCTGAGAGCCCCTGCCCTAGACCATCCCACTCTGGCCCACTGGAGTGAGCACATGCTACTCATCCCATGATGACTTATCTATACAATTAGCACATGGGCACCGGTACTTTCTTGTTTTGGTTGCTATTAAGACTGCCCAGCACTTAGGTAAGTTCTACCTCTTTATCCCATTGTCTTTCTGGATGAGTGTTAGTTAGCTGGTTCTGCCCATTATCCTTACAAACCAGAATCCTGCTGTGTGCCTAGCAGGACCCATCTGCTTCTTATGCCTTACTAGTCCTCCATCTCCCTCTCCATTTTTCAACACAATCCATAATGACTTTGCTTTTCTGTAACCCAGCTGCCTGGCCTTCAGCATCATGTTTCCAGAGATCTCCCCGATCTCACGCCAGTGTGTGAAAGAGGCAAAGTGTAAGCAATCATGCCAAAACCCCTGAAGTCAGAGACCCTGGGTTCACACAAAGGTTCAACTAAACCACTGCAGAGCCACCAGTAAGTATCCAGTGGTGTCTGTGGGATGAAGTGGCGAATGGTGTCTCTTAGGGTTGAGGGTCATTTTAAGCATTAAAAGAATCAGTATGTGCAAAGTTCTTAAACCAAAAGCTGGTGTGGAGCAATGTGCTCTAAAATACTGTTAACGGTTTTCATTGTCTCCAAGTTTTATCCTGCCTGAGAAAGAAGCCCTTCTCCTTTACAACTTAAGCTCTGGGGCTTGGGGGGGGGGGCGGGTATCCAATGATTCATTCATTTATTCTCTCTCTCTCTCTCTCTCTCTCTCTCTCTCTCTCTTTGTTTTGGGGAATGAAATACAGTAGATTGGGAACAGTCCAGAGTCTGAATTCAGATGACCCAGGTCAAACACAGCTGTCCTTTCCTCATTGTGTGAGGCTGGGGAAATTTATCTGCCTTGGTCCATTTCCCTGTTTATGGAATGACAATAATAATGACCTCTAGCACCCATAACAGAAGTCAGGACTCATCACAATAAATCCTGTGAATGCCTGGGTGTGAGCGCTATTATGCTGATATTCATCACTGTTGTCATGGTTATCTGATCTCTGCTTCCAACGCTGCTACAGAGTATGTCATGGCACTTCCTGAAGAGTCAATGAGCAATGACCCCAGTTCAGTGTTCTAGTGAAAAAAAATATCTATTATTGTGGGCAAGTCTTATTTTTAATGCAAGAATCATTTTATTATGAGTATAAAGAAAATAACCAGTGTGTAGAGCTAATTGCATCACTCATATTTTATCTTTAAAATTAAAAAATACACACTAGATACATGTACCACATGCACACATATCATTCCCCCTAATATTTATTACAATTTACTCGTCATCAGTCTATAAACTATAAAATCAAGAGAAGAGTGTATATTACTCAAGTTTCCCCACTGTAACAAGAACCTGTGAGAAACAATTTATAAATGAAAAGGGGTTGTTTGGGCTCACAGTTTTGGAGTTTGAGTCTGAGGTTATTTGTCATTATTGTTTTAGAAAACATTGTAGAGTAAGATTGCTCTCCTCATACCCAGACAAGAAGTAAGGAGAAGGGGGATGCTAGCAAGAGAGAAAAGGACAGGGAGGGGGGAAGGGAAAAAGGAGGGAGGGGAGTGGAGAGAGAGGGAGAGAGGATCAATGCTCCACAATTTCCTTTGAAGTCATTTCTTCAGTGACCCAAAGACACCCCTCCAGGCTTGACCTCTTAAAGTTCACTGATTCCCAATAGTACCAATCTAGATGTCAAACTTTGAATACCTAGGTCTTTGTGGAACATTTAACATCCACACAATAGTATGGAACATTCAGAAGAAGCAAGACTTCGGCTATGCATCGGTTCCGTCATTTAATGATCACAAATAGCCAGAGACAGGGTGTTCTGCCTTTTTGTAGATTAGAACAAGTGGGGTACAAATTTATATCAATATCATACAGCTAATCTAATTAGCATAAAACTTTAAAGTTAGAATAAAAGTCTGTTGATTTTTTTTTAACCTCATCTAGAATTATTTTTCACAAAAATCAAGAAGAACCTAGGCAGGAACTTAGAAAAATGATTATTGGGGGAGGAGGACTATTAATAAGAAAATAGAAGGTAGACAGACCAATGGATGAAGGTGAATATAATCAGAGTGTACTATTATTTGTGTCTGAAATATAATAATGAAACCCAATATTTATATAATCAATATATGCTAATAGAAATGATTACCCTTAAATGAATTTACAGTTTTATCCCAGCTCTGCAAACCAATGCACACAACACAGTAAGTGGATTTGTTTGTGTTATTTCAGGGGGGATAGGAGTATAGAGAAGGAACATTTTATGTAAGCTCCTGGTCAAACAATTTTCTCCACACAGTAAAATGTGTTTCCATGCATTTGAACACTATCTTGGGCTCAATAAAACACATAACCCAGTAAATATATGTATTGAATATATTAATTATATATGATTAATTCTATTAATTATAAGTATATTTTATTCTATTATATACTAATTACATACATAATTATGAATGTAAATATATATATATACAGACATATATGTGTGTATATATACATATATATCCTCAGAATTAGTCCCTCTGTCTTTCCATGTCCTGACTCATTTTTCTCAGGTGAGCTTTCAAATCTTAACCAGTATCAGGTAAAGGAAACAGTTTTGTAGCTGCCCTTTACTTTGAGTCATCCGTGGATGGAAGCTGTGGGCACTGGGCCCATTCAGGGCTCCATGTCCTCAGTCCCTTTAACATACTTAGCATGTTTCCTTGGATTTCTGGGATCCAATGGGCTTTCAGCTAGGAAAAAAAAAAAACAATCCAATCGAGTCAGAGACCTAAACAATTGCCAGAAATTTCCAGGAGTCTGTGAAAGCTCAGGAGAGAGACTCATTTACATCTTTCCATTCCCTCGCAAAGCTCCCTGATAAAATGCCACTCACCTGCTATTTCTCAAGTCGTTACCCAATGCAGGCAAAAAATAAACTGCAAATCGCAAATCACAAAGTGTATTTATAAATAACTTGGTAGGATCAGCATGCTTCTAACATGACCATAAATGCCATGTGTTTATGAACATGAAAAACTTTAATTTCCTGCTACTAATTAATACCTAAATTTTATGGCTGCTCTCATCCTTTTTGCAAAGAATTGACATGGAAATTGTTCATGAAGAAGGAATATTATTCAGTTGTGTGAGTTGGCCCTGTATCTAGTGATCTCTAACTTAAAACAAAATTATACATTGGAAGACCCTATTAAGTCCACTAATTTAGTTTCCGTCCAGTACATTCTACATAACATATAGTTTTCAGACAACTAAGCTGTGGAAGTTTGATTGATTCTTACCTGAATATCAGTATACAAGAATAATGACAATTAATAATTCCACTTAATAATTCTGTTGTAACCTTAAGCAAAGTTAATTTAAACTAACATCATCAACCAGTCAATCTTAATCAATATACTAACAATTATCTACTTAGGGTACTATAGTGTTTTGAATAAATCAGTAAGTATTTACAAGCCATTTAAAATAATTCCTAATATATAACAAATCCTAAATATGTCCTAAATATTCCTATATGAATATATAAAATATATATTTTCCATATAAGTATATAAAGATTCATATGTATTCATATGTGTATCTATGTACATGTGTGAAGAGACCACCGCATTACATTTCTGAAAATACGTCCTTCAAATTCAAATATTCACAAACCCATACACTTATTAATGTTTAATCACTCTTGAAAACAGGCCTTTAAAACATTGTGCTTAAGCACAAAAAGTTTAGATTTATTTCTTACTACTACAGTGTATAAAGGAATGTGGACATTACCCTTTAAAAAACTTGTGTTGGGCAAAATCCATTTCCAAGAAGATCTTTTGGAGAGGACTAATTGTAGAAAATTAACAGTAACAGTCTCAGAGTGTGATGTTAGAACCTTTGCTGTTTTCCTGTACTGTTCACAATTTTGTTATGGCACAGGTAAATCTAATACAATCCAATATAAAAGGCAACTTCAGTTCCTTCCTCACCTTCTCAAACTATTCGATCAGCATCTTGTCCTTGTTTGCATCTTGAGGTCTACTTTCGCGTCCTTTCCTCCAATTCTCCTGAGAATGTCACAGGGCAGAGCCTGATCATGCAGAGCATGCGTTACTTCACTGGCATCTTTCCTCTGACACACGCTCCCTACAATCACAACTTGTCATGGCCTTCCCTCTGACACATGCTCCCTGCAATCACAATTTACCTTGTAATGTGCTGACTTAAGCTCTTGATTCTTGTCACTTCCAAAATTGTAAGTCTAAAGCCTGCAGTGTGCCAGCAAGGTCTTCTGAAACCAGATCTGGTTTATGTCCCCAGTTACCTCACGGCTCTTCGTTGTGCACCAACCTGACACCAGGTGGAAGCAATGGCCATTCCTCGAACAACTTATACAATGTTGATGTCTCCATAACTGTAACTCGGGTGTTTTGTTGTTGTTTTCTTTTTTTTGTTTGTTTTGGGTTATTTTTATGTCCTCGTTCTTATTCTCAGCTTAGAGGAATCTTAGTCGAATTTAAACATTCAGTTTCATATGACTGCATCTCTAAAGCCATACTCCAAAACCTGTTTCTGGGCTCCTGACCAGGCAGCACATAAATTGATTATAAAAAGCTGTACTGGAACTCATTGCTCCTGTGTTCGTCTCATTTATTCCCTGGAAATTTGCAGAACCAGGTCATGAGCATCCCATACTTGCTTTGATTGTGATAGAACCCTAATTAAGGAGTGTGTGTGTGTGTGTGTGTGTGTGTGTGTGTGTGTGTGTGTGTGACTGCGTGTGCATGTAGCAATGACCACAGGGGCTAGAAGATTGTGTGAACTCCCCAGAGCTGCAGTTAGAGGCAATTTTGAGCATGCAAATGTGGGGTATTGAGACCTAAAATACAAGAGCAGTAAGCACTCTTAACCACTGAGCCACCTCTCCACGCTCCTCTTATCCTTTAGGAAACAATTATGTAAGAGGTTTTCTATTCTCTAAATTCAGTGATTATAAAAGTAAAAACATATTGAGAATGAAAACATTAGATTAATTAATGAAAATATCCTTAACTATAAGTAAATCTGATACTACAGTATTTTTGAGCAATGATATAACTAAGATAGCACTGAATGCAGTTTTTCCTTTATAACCTATCTACCTATCTAGAGATAGAATGAGACATATATGTATATACACATATGCATATGTGTATATATGATGTGTGTATCTGCGATATATATATATACATATATGTATGTACATATATATGCTATATGAGTACATAACAGAGAGAGAAGATGTGTATATTATTTTAAAAGTTGACATCCTCCCATTATTCTATTAGTAAATTTATTCTAGAAAAGAAACAAGGAAGAAAAAGAAGGGTAATATTGAAAGATGCAGACAGGGTGTGGAGATGAATTTCAGGCACAATTTTTATTAGAGTGAGAGTTGAATTGAGAAGATGGCTTCTGAGAGCACTGTTGGCATCCTATAATGGATGGGATAGACTTGTGAGTTAAATGGGATATCAAGTTAAATGATCCTTAAAATATCTCAGTTTGGAAACTATCATCTTTCTGATGAAGGTACAAATAAAGGAAGAATGCATCATGTTTTATTTATCTTGAACTGAAAGATAGGAAATAAGGAATAATAAATATCTGTAAGGAATTATAAATATCTGTGATAAGACTCATTGAAGTTTCCATTGGATTTTCCAATGAAGATAAGCTTCATAAGAAAATAATTTTTTTGCATGACCACAGTGAAATTTTATATGTAGGAAATTTTTTGAAAATCATTCTTAATGACCAATTCCAAAAAATTATAAATGATAGTTCCATTGGCTATATACTTTATTGTTAGCTGTTATTGTTACCCTCAAACTAAAGATAGCCTCTCCCAGGGAAACGAAGCTGAATTCGAAGATGCTTCTTTATATGCTTCTCTTGTTTTCAAAGCTGTGTACTATTTACACTAACAAATGAGGCAAGTTCATTGAACCTCCCCAAGGAAGACAAGAGGAGCAGAGAGAAAACAAACAGCCACCATAAGCAAGGCCACAATAGCACTCCTGTAAACATTCTGCAACCAGAACATTGATCTCATAGGCCAGAATTTGTTCAGCAGTCATCTCTCTTCTCCTTAAACTATCATCTTTGCCCTGTCAATGTGGATCAGTTCACCTTCATCCATTATCTTCAATGGAACCTTCCCATACCATTGTCTCCAGTCCAAAGTGGCTTCTCTTCCAGACACTTTACTGTTGTACCTCTTATATGTGACATCCATTTGATTAAAACACTAACTTTATATAATTGTCTCTATGTGTGTATATGTAAACTTGTACATATCCTCATAAATAGGTAAAAAGATGCTGAAAACTGAAGATTTCTCTCCTGCTTCCCCCCGCCCTTCCCATGGTGCTTTTTGCATTTTAGTTTTTCAACAAACACTGGTATCCGATTTCTTGGAACACTTGAGACTAGGACTGAGGTATCTTGCAGCTTTTCATCTTAGCCTCTTTTTATCATCCAAATACATTTCTTCTTCCACATAGATAAAGTGAAGCAAAAGAAGTAAGGTTCTTCGATCAGATAAACCAAGGTTCAAATTGAGCTCTTTCTACTGTAAGTGTGGGAAAATCCAGGGCATATTCTCAACCTCCAAAAGCTGTACTCCTACACTGTCAATGAGACAATAGATATTTAACTTGGCATATTGTTATAAGACAGTAAGTATACATACTAAGTATTGCACCAACATTGCGTATTCCTGATACTTCCCATCTGAGTTTTCCCTGTATTATTTTATGCCTACTCTTTAATGCAGAAATGTGACCTCTGTCCCCAGCACATGCTGTTTATTTTTACCATGTGTCATTTTTCAATCTATATTAGAATGCACGTAGTTTTGTCAGCAGACACCACCACCTACCTTCAAAGTATCCCTGTTCACTTAGGGCTCACCTTGTAAATCTCTGCAATACTCACCCAACAGCTGTCACACACTTCTCTTTACCTCATTTTCTCTTCACTGAAAATGTAATTGTCTGTCTTACCTTTTTTCTTCCATCATAATTTTTAGAGACATGACCTCCTTTCTTGGCACACTAATTTTCAATCAGTCCCACTTGGTTACTGATAGCTCCACTCATACACCATTAGCCATGTGAATCATCTCTGAGACAGAGACCAAACAACTTACTCTGAGCATCACTTACAACTCTACACTTAACTTACTCTCCTTTCACTGCAACAATTATGTAAGTACACTGAAATTCAAATCTGTTGACTCTACCAATAACCCCACGTGCTTCTTCTGGTCACTTCGTCTTTTAACTCAACAAAGATTTTGTACTTCCAGCCTGAGATCATTCTCTCTCTCTCTCTCTCTCTCTCTCTCTCTCTCTCTCTCTCTCTCTCTCACACACACACACACACACACACACACACACACACAAATTTAGTTATCTTACCAATGAAACCTTCTACTAGAAGATTTTACAAAGCTCCACCTCAGGTTCACTCCATCCTTGTCTGCTTGGGAGGCTAAGTATGACTAGAGAAAGTGTACAAACATGCTGAGATCTCATCTTAAGTTTGCAACCTCAAGTTTTCATATGTATCAAACATTTCCTGGAAATTACACTTCATTCTTGTGACAAGGTTGTTCTATTAGAAAAAGAATATTATCAACTTTCTTGTTAATTATCTTCCTTACTTTATGTAACTTGTGAAATTGAAGTTATTTTTAAAATCTGTGCCATGTTACTTTAAAAACTCCATTGTATCTATGTCTGTGAATAAACGTTCTCTTATTATACTGGATCATTAGGTTAGGCAACTCCTGTTAATATACGGTCTATCTTCTCTTATTTAATCAAGGATGCTATTTTCCATATATTTCCCTCTTTTAAGCTCTGTATCCATCATCACTTTCTCATTTTTTTGTCCCAAACTGTCATATGTGTGGTAGACCATGAAAACGGATATGCATATGCTCACATTCTTTCTAGATCCTGTCCCATCTCTCTGAACTCTACTGCACAGAAACTCTTTCCAAAACAATAGAGATCAACCTTCAAATCTCCAAGCTCATCCTTCATCTTACCCAGTCATGTTAATAGTGTGATTACTCAGCAAGTTACTTGAACTGATTCATCATCCCTGATTCTTCCTTTCTATATACAGTCCACTTACAAAACTTGATAGTGGTTCTGCCCTAAAAAGCTCATTTATTTGATTTTTACTTCTTACATGTCAAATTAAAATGCTGAATTTAAAATAAGTAAGGTAAGATTGTGCTCCCATATTTTCATCACAATTAGAGAAAACAACAACAAAAAGAAAATGAAATTACCATTTATCCTTCTTGTTCCTTGCATTCTCCTCTCCAGATTTTTGCACCAGTCTATCTTTTTAATCCCTCAGATTTCTGCTCAAATATCAACTCAGTGAGTTTTTCAAATACCTTGTCAAAAATATTCCTCCTGATCAGAATTTTCCATCTTCCTACTTCCTTCATTTCCCTAATAGTTGTTACCCCTATTTAAATTATTTAGCTGAAAACTTTAAATATATGCTTATTAATTCTTTGAGAATTTCATGTATAGTGTATTTTGATTATATTTACCACCTACTACCCTCAATACATCCCTGACCTGCCCTTTAAAGAATGGCACTCATAGGCTCACATGTTTGAATACTTCGTCCCTAGGTGGTGGAACTGTTTGGGAAGAATTAGGGAAGTATGGTCTTTTTTGGAGGAGACGTGTCATTGAGGGGGAGCTTGATGTTTCAAAAGACTCCTACCATTCCCCATGTGCTCTCAACTACTGCTCACATTCTGAAACGTGAGCCCTCAGAGGCTCCTGTGGCCATGCCTTCACTTCAGTATCATGAACTCTAACCCTTTGGAAAGTGAAGCCCAACTAACTGCTTTCTTTTATGAGATGCAATGGTGTTTTATCACAGCAATGGAAAAGAAACTAATACACCAACAAAGTGTGAAAGTGTGTGCCTCTTACAGTCAGATTCATTTGGGAAATGAGCAAATGTCTTGGCTTTGGGAGCTAGAGGAGTTCTGAAATGTCCTCTTTTATTGTTATGTCTCAGGAAACCTGATGGAAAATGGTTTAGCCACCTACACAGAGGTCACATAACCTCTAAATGAAGGGCACTGTTTGACTGACCTCAAGCAAAACAGAGCTATAACAAGACTTTAAGAGAAAAAAAGAGGAAGTGGAGTGTGTTGTTTGTCATTTCAGTCTAGAAACAAAAATAAGGAAGTGGAAAGGCACAGACAAGAAATTCTTGATTCTGCCTGCAATATGACATCTTTTGCCATTTGGTTATATGATGTCCCTTAGTCTCTACTGGTTCCTTTCTTATATCCTAGAAGGGAAAGCAGCCATGATGAATACACATTGTGGTTGATAGATTTTCCTGGAGTGGGTTTGAAAAATTACATGAGGTTGAATAAGATGTAAATTAGCAAAAATGTCTTTAGCTACTATAAAGTCAAGCTCAGAAACCAATATTCAATAATCAAAGACATTATACAAGTTTTAGTGTTTTAGAGCTGAAGGTTTGCCTTCACTGGAAAAAAAAAAAAAAAAAAAAAAAAACCAGTGGAATGATGTCTTCTTAGCTTCTACTCCTTTTCTTCTACCATCTCAGTTATTAAGTACTTGTTTTTATTTGGATGAAATACCATGCCACATCCTTTGAGACTCCCCAAGCTTTTAAGTGGCTACTTTACGTGTATTTCAAAAGCATGAGAAGAAGGCATGCTGGACCACTATGCTAAGGTTAATCCCTTATAGCCTCTTCTAGACTGACTCCAAAATGAGTACCAAATACATACACAAAGTGAAAATAGTGATGCAGTGACCCCACCAGAACTCAGTTTCTGGTAGGTCTCACAACTAGGTCCCTTCTTCTGAAATTTTGTAGCAAGCTAGGTGCTGCTGGGAACATGTGTTATGCCAGCACTGAGGGAACAGAGGCAAAGAGATCAGGAGTTGTTTTAAAAAATAAATAAATAAACCTAATTAAATAAATACAAGTAAAATTCTATCTTGTAGCTATTCCTGGGTCCAAGGTGCATGAAGATGAAGATATAACCTTTTGTCGATGATTTTGATTCAAATATGTCTCCATATATATGCATGGAAATTTAACGTATTACTTTCTGAGAAAACATACTTTACAGAACAGTTTCCAAATCAAAGATAAATGTGGTTGTGGAAACAACTCTGAGATACCCTCTTACTCCTGCCAGAATGGCTAAAATTAGAAACACCAATGATGACTCATGCTGGAGAGGATGTGGAGAAAGGGGAACACTCCTCCACTGCTGGTGGGAGTACAAACTCGTACAGCCATTTTGGAGATCAGTATGGCGGTTCCTCAGGAAAATGGGAATTAGTTTACCACAGGACCCGGCAATCCCCCTCTTAGGCATATACCCAAATGATCCACATCCATGCAACAAAGACATCTGTTCAACTATGTTCATAGCAGCACTATTTGTAATAGCAAGAACCTGGAAGCAACCTAGATGCCCCTCAATTGAAGAATGGATAATGAAGATGTGGCACATCTACACAATGGAATATTACTCTGCAGAAAAAAAAATGGTATCTTGAAATTCACAGGCAAGTGGATGGCACTTGAAGAAACCATCCTGAATGAGGTAACCCAGTCACAAAAGAGGAACATGGTATGTACTCACTCATATATGGATTTTAGACCTAGATCAAAGGATCACCAGCCTATAATTCACACCACCAGAGGAACTAGGATACAAGGTGTATTCTAAGAGATTCATATAAAGTCCCTCACAGAACTGGGAAGGGACAAGTCCCCCAGAGCTCAGGGGAAGTGGGGGGCAGCGAATGGAGAGAGAAGTAGGAGAAAAGAGGAGGAGAAAAGGAAAACATGTGCAACTAGGAAGATTGAGCCCGTTTAGGAATAGAAGACAGGAGAGAGAGAGACAGAGAGAGAGAGAGAGAGAGAGAGAGAGAGAGAGAGAGAGAGAGAGAGAGAACATAAAAGAGGGAGCCAATATTGGTTTGAAGATAAAATTGAACACAAAGTAAGGTCTAGAGAACTACAAGACTGCCGCCAACTAACAATTTGAGCATCCGTGGAAAGGCTAACATAAATGCCCTTCCTGGATAGTGAGATCAACAACTAACTTATCCATGGAGCCCTCATCTAATACCTGTTGGAAACAGGAGAAAACACCCATACATAAACACTGAGTCGAAGTAGAACCCAGATGCAGAGGGAGAGGACAAGACCAGACTGCAGAAACACATAGAGACAGCTGACCTGAACAAGGAGGAGCTAAGGGCCACCAGACTGATAGCTGGGAAGCCAGCATGGGACTGACTCAGCTCCCCCTGAATATGGGTCTCAGCCAGAAGGACTGAGCAGTCTAAGAGACCTCAGACAGTGGAGCCAGGATGTATCCCTGGTGCACAAAAGGACCTTGCGAACACATCCCCCATGGAGGGATACCTGCCTTAATCTAGAGACAGGAGAGAAGCCCTAGTCCCTACTTCACATGACCTGTCAGATCTACATGACCCCAACTGGATGGCATTCCCCTACATATGGAATTGGGGTGGGGGATGGGAGGGGAGGGTGGCTAGGGTGCATGTGAGAGGGCAGAGAGGGTAAAAGGAAGGGAGGGAGGGAAGAAGGGAGGGAGAGGGAACTGGGATCGACATGTAAAATAATAAATTAAATAAAAAGAAAAAAAATGTAATGTGGTTGTGTGTGCCTGTAATCCCAGCACTTGAGAAGTACAGACATGAGGATTTGAGGTCAAAGGCCATCCTCAGCCACACTGCAAGTTACTGGGCAGATCCGCGGTCAAAGGCCATCCTCAGCCACACTGCAAGTTACTGGGCAGATCCGCGGTCAAAGGCCATCCTCAGCCACACTGCAAGTTACTGGGCAGATCCGCGGTCAAAGGCCATCCTCAGCCACACTGCAAGTTACTGGGCAGATCCGCGGTCAAAGGCCATCCTCAGCCACACTGTAAGTTACTGGGCAGATCCGCGGTCAAAGGCCATCCTCAGCTACACTGCAAGTTACTGGGCAGATCCGCGGTCAAAGGCCATCCTCAGCCACACTGCAAGTTACTGGGCAGATCCGAGGTCAAAGGCCATCCTCAGCCACACTGCAAGTTACTGGGCACCCTTACCTACATGAAGCCTTGTCTCAAAAAGAGAGAGAGGAAGGAAGAAAGGAAACAATAAAGGAAGGAAGAGAGAGAGAGAGAGAGAAAGCTAAGACAATTTTATTAAAATCGTAACTACAGTTTCTGGTGTGAAGATATTTTAGGTGAAAACCACCCCAGAATATATACTAATGATCTTGGGAGCGCATTTGCATATTAATTGTGTTAAATTGTTGAACTCTGCCTTCATTGTATTTTTACTCTCAAAAGCATAGTGATCATGATGGTTAGGCCACACTGTTCATCCAGTGTCGCTGAACGGATTATTAGATGAGAATAGCTCACCTTGATCTCAGGGTCACCTTTGATCAGTACCAAAATTGTCTGAATCATTCTGTCTCCGGCATTAAGGCTTCCTTTTTAAATTTCCACACCGCAAAATGTTGTTTGCTCATGTCACATAATCAAATTGCCTGTGTCATCTCTCAAACCAGGTTATTAATATTAATGAGCCCTCTGGCTCAGCATTGAGAAAACAACGTGTGCTTGCCTTACTCTCTAGTCACACATGCCTTCACAATTCACTCTGCCATCTGCAAGGATCAGCTCAAAGGGACCTTGGGGCAACCATCCCCAGTGCTCTGCCATACAACTGGATCGGGCCAGACAGCCCTGGCACAGTGACCTCTGTTCAGTCCTGCCGAGACAACCTGTTTAAGATTGCGTGCTTAAGAAAAATACTTGCAGCATTAGGCAGCCAGGGTGAATGCTATTCTTTCACTTCAAAGAAAAACAATTATATTTTTATTAATGTAAAATCCTTTGTATACCTGCTTAGCTTTCTGCCTTAAAACTTCTTTTGAAGACAAATGGGCATAATTCTTCCTTCAGATCTAACCAAAGACGGCATAAATTCCAGGCCCCATCAAGGGGGCTCTGCATGGAGATGGTTCGTTCCTCAGTCTTCCTTTGTGGTTTGCACCACAGAAATCTCCCAGGGCCAAAATTCAAAACATATTTGCTTTAGACTTTGCCAAGTTTGGTATTATTTTGCAATTTCAATCTAAAAAATAACTTCTGTGTAGAGGTATTTTCTGTGTTTCACAGTTCTTTTACCTCCTCCTGTCTCGAATATCTATTTTCAGTAAAGACAGTAAAAATTATAAGAAATTGGAAATGCGTTGGCTTTTGTTTAAAAGGCATTCTGTGCTGTTACCCATCTTACCCTATTGTTACGGGCACAGAGCACACTGCTTATGAAGATACTGGGGAAATGTAGTTAGGGAACATGAGTTACTGGGCCCAGCACTGCCTACAACCTGTCTCCAAAGACAACAAGTCACTCACTCAAAGTCCTCGAGTTTCTTCTCTTCAAAAGATGAAGAGTGAACATGATGGCACTGACACACACCTTTAATCCCAGCACTCCAGAGGCAGGACAGGTGGATCTCAATAAGATTGAGGCCAGCCTGGTCTGCAGGGCAAGTTCTAGGACAGCCAGGGTTACACAGTAAAACTTGGATCAAAAGAAAAAAAAAATTAAGAGTGCTTCCTTTGTCTCAGGAGTCCAGCAAATGTCAGAAGGCAAAATAAAGAAGTAAATAAATAAATGGATGAGTAAGTAAGTAAATAAATAAATCTGATTTCTCTATTATAATGTTAAAATTTATTTTCTTGAACCTCTGGAATACTTAATCTTAGTCCAAGAGAATTTACTCAGTTGAAATCACTCAGAAAGTTGTAAAAAAGAGATGTCAAGATGTCAAGCAAAGTCATCTCAAAATTCCTTCTAGAATACCTGTCTCCCTCTTTTCAGATTTCCAATAAGAACCTGCAGCAAATATGTAGTGTTTTCATGCTAATGAGTTTATATTGAGGGCTTACAATTTTCATTTGACCTTTTCCACAGCTCTGTTTGTTTTAGACTCCTCCGAAGCCTTGGTAATTTGTTTACTTTCATATGTACCAATGGTCACAGTCCATAAACACCATCTTAGATTGTCCTTAACTATATGAAGAGGACAATAACATTTACCTCATAAAGTGTAAGATCTTGTTTTTGTCAATCAGAAAACAAAAGTCTTAAGGTTGATCTAGAAAGACAAAAAACAAAACAAAACAAAACAAAAAAACCAATTCCCCATTCCCACTGATTTTATGAAAAAAATTCATTCCAGTGTATCAGTCCTCAAGATTAGCCACAGGTTTTGTAAAAGATATTATTATCCAAGATATCACTTAAAAACAGTCTTAAACTCATGGAGTACAATCGAAGTGAGGATGGAGCAATAATATGCACAAAGGAGTCAAGACCATGATGGAGAAACCCACAGAATCAGCTGACCCCAGCTAGTGAGAGATCACTGATTCTGACAGATGGGAACCTGACTAAGACTGAACTAGACTCCCTTAATATAGGTGACAATGGTGTGACTGGGACAATATAAGAGGTCACTGGCAGTGGGTCCAAGACACTAATGCACAAACTGACTTAGTGGAGCCCATTCTACATGGAGAGATACCTTGCCCAGCCTAGACACAGGGGTGTGGGGGTAGAGAGGTGCCTTGATCCTGCCTCAAAGAGATTATGGGACAAACTTAGTAGACTTCCTAGAGGAGGTTGTTCCTTCTCTGAGGAATATATTGGAGGTGGGGTGGTGGGAGAAGTGGGGGAGAGCAGGAAGAGAGGAGGGAGGTGAACTGGGATTGGAATGTAAAATTAAATAAATAAATAAATAAATAAATAAATAAATAAATAAATAAATAAAAAGAACAGCCTTAAAATTGTGTTCTAGTTACCTTATGCTGGCATTTAGTAAACACTGGAGTCCCATTAAACTATATAGTCTGTACGGTGTGAGTCTGCATAACTCATGCAAACCACCATGCTATAAAGACTCATGAGGGATCAATCAAAATCAGAATGAAGTTGTTAAAAAACAAACAAATAATAAAATTTGAAACCCATCCTCATGGTATTTCAATGGTTCTCAGCTTATGAGTCACAATCCCTTTGGGGGTCACATATCAGTTACTCTGCATATCAGATATTTACATTACGACTTGTAGCAAAGTTACAGCTATGAAGTAGCAAAAAAAAAAAAAATTAATGTTGGGGGTCACCACCACAATACACCAGGAGAAGCTTGAGAACCACTGTTGTAGTCGATTCTGAAACCAAAGACAAGTCACTCTATTCTCATGGCCTTCAAATTCTGTAAGGGACTGGATATGAACATGCTACTAGGTGTTCTTTAGGTTCTCTTTTTTATATAATCTGTGACCATACACATTTATACTGTATATTCAGGGAAGTGTTACAATAGCCTGGGCCATAATGGCAGCCAATGCTCAGGATTAAGGATGAAGCCAAGCACGCATTCTGGAAGGCAAGCCTACTTGCCTGCTTCTAGACTTGCCATGAATCCTCTGCATGATGGCAGGAAATGCATTTGAGACTTACTTACACACATAAATAGCAATGGCTTTACGAGTAACACAGAATGCTGTGGTAAATAGGGAAAAGACTGAGATATTGAAGATGATGTTTGAGAAAAGTGGGAGGAAATCGCCCTCATATTTCTTTAAGCCGGTGTTTAACCATACATTTGCAAGGGGGAAATTGTAACTAGCATGACGTGCAGCTGTGTGGAATAATTGAAAGGAGACTGCAATTGGCTCTTAAATTAGAAGCACATCTGAGAATTGTTAACAATTTGTGCGTGACGTTAATTTGTTGGACTTTGCACTCTTTATTTGCGTATGTATGGGACACACAAGAGACAGGAAAAAAAGGAGAGGGAGAAAGAAGAAAGGAAAAGAAATGATCAGGAGGCAGCTGGAAAATACGAGACTGCTAAGCAGGTATTACACTTTGTGTGTGGAATTGATGTTGTGACAGACTCCTAGAAAGAGAAAAATGAATAAAATCCTTTAAAATCACTGAAAAGCAACATGTTAAGAGAGCCATGTGACAGAATCTGATAGGCTCTCATCCACCCACAGTTTTTGACAGCAGACACATTGAAAGGCAAGCAATGAAACACAATAGAAAGGTCCTGAGTGGTGCCACATGCCTGTAATCCCAGCATTTGGGAAACTGAGGAGGAGGAGCATGGGATCTGGGCCATCCTGGGCTGTCTATCATGATCTTGCTTCAAAACCCCCATGCATTTTTAAACATTAAATCTAGAGAACAATACCATACTATATAATCTAATTACATAGACTTAAATTACTCTTAAAATAACACCTGAGCTCAGTTCCGATTGTGGAATAGTGTAGCTGTCTCATGTTTGCTTAGGCAATACTCAGCTACAAATAGGCCAATCTATATGCCGATCCTCAAACTTTTAATCCATTAGTCAAACACAATTTCTGATACTGTCTAAGCAACATGCATACTCTTTGGGACGAACTCATTCAAGCTCAAAACACAAATATTTAAAACCTGTACTCACTCTTTAGGTCACATAAAATCAAACAGAGTTTAAGAAGTGCACTAACTTTCGTCATAGTCTCAGGTGCATCAAAGCCAATACCTAGAATTCTCAATCTGTAAAAATTCTAAATTGATTATTAACAATGCACAGATTAAGATACACAGGACGAGGATAAAATACGGGTTATTTATGTTGTTCTGGGAGAAGTCACTTACACGAGAAACCAATGACCTGCAAGGATCCACACCCAGGCTGCTCTCAGGGACCCGACTGGAACCAACAGAGCTAGCTGGAGTCTGGAATCCCAGAGCAGCCTACCTCATCAAATCCGCACCTGTGACCCCAAAGGCGTGGTCAGCACAGCAGGGGCAGGCAGGGTGAATAAATAGCTCACTACAGATTATTCTTTCTTTCCTAGTTCTAAATTGAAAGTAAATCTCAAGTAGAAACTTGTCATCAAGGACTGTTCTGTTTGTTGTTGTTTTGTTCTGTTTTGGTTTTACAGATGTTTCTCTATGTAGCCTGGGCTGTCCTGAAATGCACTATTATGTAGGCTATGCTGGCCTCGAACTCAAAATCCCAGAGATCTGCCTGGCTCTGACTCCTGAGTGATGGGATTAAAGGCCATGTCCAGACAAAGCAAGGTCTGTTCTTTTATGCTTCCCAAGTGGTTCTGATTCTAATCTAGGTTGTAGGTCAAAAATAAAATTAAAGACAAGTATTCCTATCCATTGAGTCTAGGAGACTTCATCGACATTACAAACACCGGTGCCTTGTTGCTAAGATTCCTTTAGCTATAAAGTGTTTGAGTAGTAAAGAACGAATATAAGTTGGTGGAGTCATTGAGGGCAGATACATTATAAAAGAATTAAAAGACTCATCCCATTTATCAACACCTATTGCTAATAAACACACCACAGCATACATAACTGATGATAAGTAGATGAAGGAAGCACCATTTTGATGTAGGTGACTGATTAAAATCACACAATAATAAGAGACAAGGGATGTGCCCTCACAGGGTCGAGAAGGGTAGGTAGTATACAATGTTCAATTCTGCCAGTAGGAGAAATCATGTTGAATTAAAAATGTATGAGAAACGTAGAAAACACTAGCTATTTCCTCCAGACAGGTGAATAACTAACTGTGGCCTTGCATCATCAGACTACTAAAGCCCCTGTGGGATCAAAGTTTTACATTTTAAAAAATCTGCAGTGGCTGTGAAGGGACTGAATCCACAAGTGTCAAATTAATGCCTTCTGATGGTCATGAATTCATCTTAGAAAGAGAATATGCACTAACATGAGGGACAATAAAGGCCGTACTGAGGGACCAGGTCAGTTTGCTGAGAAGGAAACCAATGAGTCAGCTTCAGGGCAACCAGCACGTGTGCTGTGGAAAGTCTGCACATGTTTGACCTACAAGGTCCGCTACACTAAGAGCTCCAGTGACAACGATGAATTCCCAAGTGCCCCTGAAATCTCACCAGCACTGCTAATGGCTGAAAACCCCCTAGACTGTTAAATAAAGTAAATGATAACACACTGATAATCTTTTCAATCTTAAATTAGAATGGATGAAGGCATAGAGAGTCCAGATGGGGGAAGAGGAAAACTGCAAAAGGAGTCAAAGTGTCTGATACTCCAAGGAGAGGAGGCAGGAAGGTGACTGACCTCTAAAGCACACAGACCCTCGAGAATCTCGCAGATGCTCAATTTCTGTAGGTGTATAATTAATATACCTAAAAGGCTTTCTCCATTTTCTTTCTGTAAAAAAAAATTTCTGGGGGTGGGAGCTGATGGTGCACAGTCCTTTAACCCCAGTACCCAGGAGGCAGAGGCAGGTAGATCTCTATGAGTTCAAGGCCAGCCTGGTCTATAGATCAAGAGTTCCAAATCAGCCAAGAAACACTGTCTCCAAAAACCAAAACCAGAAGGAAAAATAAATAATACTTCCTCTCTATGTATGTGGAGGGGAGGGTTGTATGTGTCATAGCTCAGATATGAAGGTCCAAAAGTCCACCTTCTAGAGTTCATTATTTTATGTGTGAGAGTGTTTTGCCTGCATGGATGTATGTACACCTCAGACCTGCCTCATGCCCACAAAGTTAAGAAGAGGGTTTCAGATTCCTGGGCAATGAAGTTACAGATGGTTGAGAGCCACCAGGTTGCTGCTGGGAACAGAGCCTAACTCTCTGCAAGAGCAACCAGTGCTTTTAGCCACTGATCCAACTCTCCAGCCCAGGTACAAAGTGTAGAGAACAATTTGTGGGGGTCAGTTCTTCCCTTACACCAGACAGGACCTGGAGAAGGAATTCAGATGGCCAGACCTGGCAGCAATGCCTTCTTCTCTGACGCATCTCACTGGCTCCGTTTCTCCCGCTATCAACCCAACACACTGGAGTTTTGAATTGACCATTCCATTTTGGTAAGGCAAGATAAGCAGTATGCATAGATGATATACTAATATCAAGCTTATCTACAGTTACTGGCTTCCACATACTGGGATTATTTAACCAGACTAAATCCATGGAGAAGTTGTTCTACAGCTTTACTTGCTTTTTTTCTGGGAAACTCTAAAACAGTACTGTACAGTCGGCTTTTTGTGTCTGGACATCACATTACCAAACCTCCATCTTCTGATCCTACAAACCATATTTTAAATATAGCCTTAATGTAGTATGACTCCTCTCTCTCTCTCTCTCATGTGTGTGTGTATGTGTGTGTGTGTATGTGTGTGTGTGTGTGTGTGTGTATGTGTGCGTGTGTGTAGTAGGTGTATGTGTTAATATGACTTGGGCATGTAGGGTCCAGAGAGATGAGAACAGGGCTTCTGAACTCCCGGACTGGGTGTACAGACAGTTGTGAGCTGCTTGATGTGGGTGGGAGAACCCAATTCTGCTCTTCCTCAAGAGCAGCAAGTAATCTTAGATGCCGATCCATCTCTTTAGCCCTGTATGCTTATTCTTAAATGACTACATTTTTCCTTTCCTATCTCTTCTTTGTTATGCTAATATGCTCTATAATCTCCTCCTAAAATGACCAGTTTCACGCCTCATTGTCTTTGTCCATGTTTTCTACATAGTCACAGAATCTTGCATAGACACATGGCTACACCATAGATGGATGCCCATATGGATCAGATGCTTTTTCATAGCTCATCACATTGTGACAAATGGATTCTAAGGTGTTTCCTATAACTCCCACTTCCCATACTTTGAGGATGACATCTGGAACTTCTAGTAAATTCAGTAGAGAGAAGATCATTGAAGACAGATGATTATATGTGGAAATAATTCCATAAGATTGCAAAGTATTAAGCTCTAGCTCGGTGTTACAGCATTTGTCCAGCACGTGTGAAATGCTGAGTTCTATCCTTAATACCACCATTTTTTTTAAGGGCCTTTGGTTTCATGTTCTTTTAATCAGATGTGGTGCTATGCATCTACAATCTTAGAAGTTAGGAAGCCGAGGAAGGAGAATTGCAAATTTGAGGTCAGCCTGAGGTACAAAAGGAGATTGCCAATAGCAAGAAAAACAACACAGTTTGGACTGGAGTGTTAGAGATCCTGTCTCAGTAACAGCAACAAGTGTTTATAAGTCTGCAACTCCTTTTCCGTTTCACCTGAGCTATTTGATCAGCTAACATAATGTACACAACAGAGACTTCAAACCAAATTTCAGAACATCTTCCATTTTTAAAAGAGTAGAGGTTGAGGAGGCTGGAGGTAATGATTGAAGGGAGACTTTCCCTGTGGAGAGATATCAATTAAATATGCCAGCTATCACTCCACTGGGACTGAGACTTCTGAAAAAAGATTCTACACTTGTCAAAATGAAGACAGAGCCAAAAAAAGGCGGGTAAATTGCTGAAGGAGAGAATAGAGTAGAGGGCTTTTGTTGAGGGGGTAAAAAAACTGGCCAAGGTTGTTATCATTTGTAAGGACAATCTGTGTATCACAAAATGGTTAAAAAAAAAAAAAAAAAGGAAAGAAAAAACAATTTACCAACAAGCCCAAGGACATGAGTTTGATTCCCTGGGACCCACATGGTAGAAAAAGAAAACCAATTCCCTCAAGTTTTCCTCTGACCTTCACATGGGCACAGTAGCATACATGTGCCATACACATAGACACACAAGCACACACAATAAACATACAAATAAATAAGTGTATTTTTCTAATGAAGCCTATTCTACAGCCTGCCCAAGAGTGGTATTTACATCCTATCCAGAATGGTGGGAAAGCTTCTATAAAACAATGCTAAGGTGGTCCAACACATGCACATAGACTGAGAAAGAATTTGGAAACTATCAGACAAAAAGATTTGCTTCTACCCACAACTAGTAAGCTTCAGGGATACGCATGTATCATCTAGAAATCCACAGACCATCTATTAGAAGTAACTACACTTTCAACCATTAACAAAACTTCAGAGTACCAGATTTAGGTACATTAGTCATCCAAAATCTTTTCTGATTCTTTCCCTATCCATACTCTGTGGAGTCACCCCCCACTCCCTTGGTGCTGAAGGAGTCGGAAGTCAGTTAGTTGACATGTGAGGAAAAGGAAACAGGTAGTTCTCCCTCCATCACCAGCCCTAGAGCTGGGACGAGACGCTTTGTCTCAGAACAAAGTTTTTAATTCTTTATTACACTGCCTCTCCATATTAACTACTATACTGGCTTTTTCCTAAGAAAATTGGTTGGGCAATATTATATTATCAAATAGAAAGCACAAGTTATGAGTTTGCCCTCAGTATTACCCAAAAATTGAACTCCCAGACCTCTACCTAATAGCTTCATGAAAGCAGCAACTAGACGTCGTGGAATTCCTCACAAATCACTTGAGATCTCTCTCATTGATTCATTCACAAACATTTGAATGTATCATAAATGTATTTGGCCTGTTGGTAGACACATTCTTCCCCCATTAGTTTTCATCTGTTTCTTTTTCTTCTACAACGCCAAGTCTGTTTGTGTATTGTGTGTGCGAGTGAAGGCGTCATGTGCCAGCATGCAAGTGTGGAAGTCAGAGGACAACCTTCATGAGTTGTTCCCTCCTTCCATCTCATTGTGGCCATGACTCTGTAGTTTATGTTACTCCAGAGATCCTCCTGTCTCTGCTCCCCAAAACATCAGAGCTACAGATGTTAGCTACAGGCCCAGCTTGTTACACAGGTGCAGAGGATCTGAACTCAAATGCCTCTGCTTGCATGGCAGACACGTTACCAACTGAACCCTCTCCCCAGCCTGTCTTTTCTTGTTATAACCCTTTGTTCTAACATTCTCCTAATACATTGGAGGGAACTAGTACCAATTGACTGGCCAGTTTCTGAGCCACCTGTTACATCTAAGCAGTTCCATGGGTCATGTGTCCATAAACTAAGGCTTAAAAAGAAAACTTTACCTTTTTTTTTGTAAGTTATATTTTTTATATTCTTGACTGACAGACAAAAATCATATTTATCACATAAATATGGTGTTTTAAAATATGTGTGCATTTGGGAAATGGTTAAATCTAACTAGCTAACCAATAAATTCCCTCAGTAGTTGTTTTTGTAGTAGAAACATTTAACATCCAGTCTGCATTTTCCAAGAACAAAATGTATTCTCACTGTATGCTCTGCCTCTTGAACTTGTTTTTTTTTTTTTTTTTTTTTTTTTTTTTTTTTTTTGTTTTTTTTTTCTAATGCTCACTTCATAGCCTCTTCCTCCTTCCCAGGAACACCATTCCATCCTCTTCTTCTACAAGGTCAGCTACATTAGATTGCAAATGTGAATAGAAGCACCATTCCATCCTCTACTTCTACAAGGTCAGCTACATTGTATTCTAAATGTGAATGAGGCCATTTGGCATATACAGCTTACTAAAGTTCCTGAATAGAAAGCACAAGTAGACCAATGATGATTAGTCATACTAAATTAGCGATGGACAGCCTCACATCAGAGAAACAGCTCTTGGTACCTTCATTGCCAAATCCCACCAAACTCTTGAAGGAGAGCTGACATCAGCTATTTGAAAATAACTACAGCAGATTGGAGAAATGGCTCGGTGGTAAAGAGCACTTGCTGCTCTTGCAGAGGATCCAGGTTCGGTTCCCAGCACCCACATGGTGGCTCACAACCAAGTTCCAGAGAAACTGATGCCCTCTTTTCAGTTCCACAGCCACGGGCATGCATGTGGTGCCCTTACATATATGCAGGCAAACACACATAATAATATATATATATATATATATATATGTTTAAAATAATAATTATAAAAACATTCAACAGAAAGGATTATTGCCAATGTGTCTGTACAAGGTCAGTTTTACCTCCATACAAAAGCTGGAAAGAAAGATGTGCATACAATCACATGTGAAGATATAGCAGATATCTGCAGTAAACACAGCTGCAAACATCTTCAATAAAATTTGACAGAAAATAAATTCAGTGTGGTGAAGAGGGAGCCGTCTAGGGATTCAAGTGTTTCAACATACACAGATCAACAAAGGCACTATACTGCACTGGCATATGGAAGACATGCCAATAGATACAAAACAACACTTGAGAAAACTGAATATGTTACATACCGCAAGAATGCACTTCAACTTATTAGAGGCCACATAGGATAAACCCAGAACTAATATTGTAATGGACCCAGAAAAGCTACAGAGTGTTCCTGTGAGATCTGAAAAAGTCTCCACTATGTCTACTCAACAACATTCTAGAAGACCTGCTCAGAACAAGAAATCAGCAAGACAGAGGGGGGAGGGGCATCAAAAGATAATTTGGGGGCAGGAGTGAGAGTCCATGCTGTTACCACATAAATGACAACATCAGATCATTTAGCATTGGCTCTGACCTAATTTACAAGATAAAGAACTAGTGAGTCGATTCTTAATGTCCCTAGAAGGACTACTATGTTCACTCAGCGCCTAACCCAGTCCTTGGAATGTCACTAAGGGGTGTTGGGTAACCTCGAGAATCAGAGCCTGGAATTCCTTAGTCAATTCCTGTTTTGTGGTCTTCAAAAATATCCCAATTGCCTTAAATAAATATTAATACATAAAAATATGATAAGTCCCACAGTCATCAGACACATCTGTGTAAGAAAATCCCAGGCACACGACTTGTTATGAGTTATTAAAGTGGTACAAACCCTGTCTGCTAAGATGAAGAACATGTGATCATAGCTCCTACCCAGATTGTTTTATATTTCCTAGGTTCAACACTTCCTTTCATAGCACATAGACTTTTTTAAAAGTTTTTGTTAAAGGAAAAGTTGATTAAACAAAACATGATACTTGAAAAATAAAGGCTAATCATGAGGCACTTGCAAAATGGAATGGAGCATCTACAGGGATTTGAACAAGGGCATACAAATAAAGATAGTGTAGTCTCCAACATCATTGGTTTCAGTTCTTACCCTCCATAGTTTCAGTTACTCATACTTAACAACAGCCCAAAGATATTACATAGAAAGTTGCCCAAATAAGAAGTTGTATGTCTTAAGTTATCCCCTTCATCCAGCCCAAGAGCTAGCATTGCTTTGTGTACCATGCATGCCCACCCACCAGTCAGTTAGGATACAAGGGGTCAAGTACCACCCACAGTTCTGAGCATCCTCTTTGTGTCTTGGAACATATCCTCCATAGAGAAAGGAAGACTGGCTACTGTGTGCTTACTATGGAGTATGACTAGCATAAGAAAATTCCCCCTTTCAAATCATTTCAGAAAAAAATGGTTTAAATTCACATGTGAGAAGTTAGTCATTTAATTTCAAGCGCACAGAAGTTACTATGTACCTAGTATGTGCCAACAGCGTTGACATGTTTTTGACACTCAAGCTTACTCAGGAATCAGAGCTCCAGGGATACAGATGTGTGAGCATCTTTCTTCCCTTAATGGCACTTGCCATTAAAACATCATCATTGCCACTGTCAGATATGATACTTGGAGAGAAATGTGAATCAATTTGTATGAAAGTCTGTACACATGCATAATTTATGTAATTTTATTAGACAAAATTGCAGCCCACATATTTTTCTTGTTATAATAGTTTAATGTGCTTTAATTTATGTTTTGAGAAAAAGCATTTTTTTATTTCCTCGTCCTATAAATTTTAATGAAAGCTATTTTTTTTTTTTTTTTTTTTTTTTGCTTAGCATTTGATGTTTTTCACTTGGTTATTTCAACAGATATCTTGAGCATTTGCTTTAGTGTAGGCACTGGTTGTGTTTCTATGTTTACCAGTCGACAGCAGTGTCCAATATGACACAAAAGTTTCAATTCTATCAGAACAATGAAAAACGTGGTATGCAATTATTTTTTTTCTTTTACGTTTATTTATTTATTTATTCATGAATGGTGAGAAGGCCGATGGTATGAGCATGTCATAGCACATGAATAGAGGTCAGAGGACAACTTATGGGAGTTGGTTCTCTCCTTCCCCAATGTGGATTGCAGGAATTGAATTCAGGTCATCAGTCTTGGTAGCAAGCACCCTTACCCACTGAACTATCATTGCAGTCCAATCTCAGTTCTGTTACGACATTATGTAGCTAACAATTCTAAACTGTCAGATCCATAAGAGAAACCTATACCTACGTATGCATTGCATACTTTATCATAACTTGACATGGGCTGGCAAGAAGGTTCTTGCTGCCAAGACATCCCCACATGGTGAAAGGAGAAAATAGACTTCAGAAAGCTGTCTCTTACCTCTTATCTCTATAGGCATGGCATGGTGTGGCAGGTACACACACACACACACACACACACACACACACACACACACACCAAATGTTAAAAATCAAAAGTAAATAATATAATATACATAAAAGTAATATAATGATGTAACTAGCACCTAACCATACATTTCTTTTTAAAACATAATATCAGCAGTCAAACATGCTATGGTCTAAATTCTGTGCCTACAACTCACTAGCCACATTATTTTGAGCAAGTTATTTGAGTTGAGCCTAATTTTCTAATCTGATAAATCAGAGCAATAAAGTACATGTATAATGTCATAATCAATGTGGATGTGTTTAGTATGCAATCTGTACCTAATATGTCAGTTCTTGACATAGTAACAAGGTTGTAAGTAAGAAATATGTGCCTGTACATTTAGAATACATGAAATCCTTGACAAATGCGGGAATAAATGGGAATTTGGCCTGGGGCGGGGTGGGAGGCAGGGGGAGGCAAGGATTTAGCATTTTGAAATTTATTTTTGGAAACTGATTTTAATATTTAGGGTTTGTTTTCTTATGTATCATTAAAAATAGTTAGGTTGTCTTCCCTGTTATCTACTCCAATATCTGTTTTCTTTGAGGTTCTCACTGCGGAAGCTCTCACAGGTCACAGCAGCACTGAGTCAGGGGACCCATAGTGTCTAAGGAAGACCAAGACAAACTCTCACTATTCTTGTTTTTCCCTTTAGAGTCAGCATTAACTACCTCAACACAGTAGCATGGCACAATTAAATACCATTCATGGCAAAAGGACACACCATAAAGCATGCTGCTATTTATTACTGAAAGCAACCTTCTAAACTCCATAAGAGACAAGCCACCCTCTGCACACTAGAGACACGCTAGATAGGCAATGGTTTTTATCATCGTGACTCATGGAAAAGTAACCGCCTTATATTTTCTCCAAACATAACCATAACTGAAGAAGAGAAATGCTGGGTGGAGCTTGTTACAACTTCTTTCCACTTTGTATCTACTTGTAACTCACATCAAGCATTATAATGTTTAACTTTGTAATTGCTCAAGCCTTTTAACCTTTTACTGTAGAGTCAGGATTAGGGTAAGCCATACACATTGCCCTGGTAAGATTCATTTGAGTCATGTGAGCAAGATAAATCCCAATCTCCACTCTTGATGGTAAAGGACAAAAACAGTGTTACATCGATTTCATTTCAAATGCTTTACTCAGCTCAGTTGCACCAAATTCCATCATTCTTCCAATTCAATTGTCTCTATCAAAATGCCTGACTCCTTCTGTGCCCTGAAGGGAAACCTTGCTTACTGGCCTCAATCTAATTATCAGCAGCCATCCATGAAGCATGGCATGTCTTGTACAAATATTTTGACTGATCATCTACTGTGCTAGGAACTTGAAAAATGGTCTTGCTTCACACATGATTTGTTTTCTAAAAATATCAAACGAGAATATGAACTTGTGAAGGGAAAAAGAAAAAGAAAAATGCTTTTCTGTGGGTGGGTGAAAAGGGATGGTAATTGGTGATCATAAGGAAATGTCAGATCGTTACTGCTACAGGGAAACTAGAAGGGTCAGAAGCCATGAACTAGTCACAATTCAACACCCCAAAACTAAAGAAAACAATGAATAACAAGACAGCCCTGGGATGATTTATTGTCTTGACATTTTTAATGTTCTTTCTTCAAAGGTTATTAATAACAAAAATATTCCTTCCAGTGAGGGTCAAAGAAATGAAGCATGCTCATTTGACGTTTTTATTGGAGATGGACAGGTGTAGAGAGCAGGAGTGAGAGCTGCTTTGCCTGAGTAGGGTTCTGGGTTTCTCAGCTGCTGAGTACACACTCTGACTTAGACAGTAGCAGTTATCTCTGTCGGCTCTGATTTCTGGGATACATGGCTGTTTGGAAGATTTTCTCCATCTAATATCTCAGTCCCACTAGATGATGGTTTCTCTCCATCCAATCGTGTCCCCATAGCCACTATGAAATACCCACTCTGAGACTTAATATCTATTTGTGATCATTTGGCCATTGGCTTGGGATTCTTATGGCTAGCTCTTTTTCTAATTATTAACCCATAACTATTAATCTGTGTATCTTCACATGGCCTTATCTTACTAGAGAACATCCAGGCATCCTACCTACTCCAGTAGCTACATGGCATCTCCCTGACTCTATTACCTTGCTCTATCCCTGTTCAGATTTCCTGCCTGCCCATTGGCTGAAACAGCTTTATTTATCAACCAAAAGGGAAATGTATTTTCACAGCATACAGAAGGACATCCCCATCATGTGGCTGATGTGATTACTGTGGGAAAAAAGTCATTCCCACAATGGGTCAAATAAGCTACAGTAGTAATTTCTAAGTCAGAAAGAAAATAATTTTGGCTTTTTTCACCTACTTTCTTTTTCTTTCTATTAGCTGAGAAGATTAGACACATAAAGACATAGAACAAGCATATAGGAACAAGCCTGGAAAACTTCCCAGTCAGACTGAAAAGCAGAATTAATATAGGTACAGGGTGGTTTTCAGAGGCCATGTTGAATAGGACCTTGTCAATATTTCTATCTGCTTGAAAGGAAGCCTGTCAAAAGAAAGAGTGACAAAAGTCAACTTCTGTTTAAGGAACACCAGATCGTGTCACACAAAAGCCTTACCTCAGAAAGAAAGAAGGGGGAAATAGAATAATATTAAAAATTAGAACATAATGTAGGCTCAAAAATATGTTGAATGAATCAATGTGAGATTTTCTTTCACTAGAATGAGACAGGCCTTTGTTCTGGCCCATTAGTACTCTCAGGCTGAGAAACTTCATAGTTATTGTTGCCTTTTCATTATTAATGCTGTCATATTTTTATGACCAATTAATAATCAACAAATAGAAAGTATACTTTGCATCTTCAGTGTTCCCATGTGTTTACTGGCCCCTCTCTTCCAGTCTAGTCTTTGGATGAAGCTCTCACCCCTTATTCTCAGGGCCTTCTGGCTTTTCTTCTGCTTCAGCTCCAGAAACCCACCTAGAATAAATCCACAAGTGACAGCAGCCACTTTCATTGATTTTTTTTTATAACTAATAATAGAATGGGGTTGTGGGTGAAACACATGTTAAAACTTTATTCGGTCCAATTAAATGTGGTTTACTAATCAGTAAATAAGATACATTCTCTGACAAAACAACCCATAAGTGGTAATATTTATGTACATAACCGTAATTATGTTAAAATTAAGAAAAAGCAATGTAGCAATTCAAGAATAGTTAATGAGTAGTTGGTCAACACACACACACACACACACACACACACCTCTGAGTTGAGAGGTAGTGAAGAACTATGTGGGCTAAAATAAATTCCTGATGTTTCTTTGAGGAATGTGATTTTAATTTAGAAGACCTTAAAAGGGTAGTAGAATAGCTACAGGAAGGAATTAATTTATCAAATTAAATCAACATTTTGAAGTAATACCCCGAACACAAGACCTAGACTATTTATAATAGTAACACATTATGGGAGTAATAGAAAGCTTTTGGTCGAATTAGAATCTTGTGTTTTGTTTTGTTTTTACAAATTGGAGTTGGAAGCATATACCTCTTTCACCCTTGGTTTGGGAACAAATCCTTATTCATTGATATAAAATGGCTATTTAATGGGAGTCACTCTTGATTATTTGGAGTAACACTATTTGACGTGGACACAAGCTATAACAATCATGTGTCTATCTGATAAATTTAGCAATGAATGAAGGAAATTGGGTAAGGTAAGAACCCTGAATCAGCAGGCAAGAGACCTGGATTCAGCTTCAATGCTGTCACCAAGTGTGTGCCTGGCCTCCGTTACTCAAAGACAACGTGCCAGCTCTTGGAATTGCACCTTATTTGCAAAAGGTCAATATTAAAATGAGTGGTGCGCATTCACTCGTGAAATCATGCTCCTGTCCAGAATGTTGGAAGAACTCATCTTTGGTGTTTAACACATTGATTGGAAGCATCACATAGAACACAAAAGGAGGCTTCCTCAAATTACCCCAGACTCTTTAAAAAAAAAAAAAAAAAAGTATGCAATTTGAAAATAAATGTATGTGATATATTCTTCCCCACTGTGAGAACTCTCTTAGACACCATGACTACCTAGAAAAAAAACTGCAGAGATTATTGGAGCATATCTACAAAATAATAAAAAGGCCAAATATATGTGAAATTTGTAAAAAGGAAAAAAACATACTAATTAGAAAAATTATCTAAAATCAAAATGAAGGAAAAAGTAAGCCATATGAATTCTTTTGGTTGTTTGTTTCTTGAGACAGGGGTTCTCTGCGTAGCCTGGCTGTCCTGGAAATCTCTCTGTAGACCAGGTTGGCCTCAAACTCACAGAGATCCTGCGAGCCTCTCTCTCCTGAGTGCGGGAATTAAAAGCATGCACCGCCACTACCCAGCATATATGAATACTTTCTACATAGATACCTTCTTTCATTTTTCTCCTTCCTCCCTCTCCCTCCCCTCCTCCCCCTTCCCTCCCCCTCCTCCTGTGTCTCCCACATCCTCTCTCTCCCTCTCTTTCTAGTCTGCCTCTCTCACAATCTTTCTTTCTCTCTTTCTTGCTTTCTTTCCCTCTTCCTCTTTCTCTCTCTTTTATTTTTCCCTTTTTCATTGTTTCTTTTCTCTCAGGGTGGAAAAACTCCCTAAGTTGAACCTATGTGTATAGGATTGCAGGTCTCGGGGCTACTTTGGATAAAAGACTACTTTTCTAACTTTTTATTCCTAAACTAGGAATAAAAACGATACATAATTATCTCTTTTCTTATAACAAAGTAGCAGGATGTCTTTATCTCCTGGCACCTATATCCAAGGAGGAGTAAATACATTGAGCAGTGACAATTCAAGTTATATCCCTGGACCCTTTATCATCTCATTGTAATACTACATAAGAGTTCTGAGAAGAAAACAAAGCTTGGAAATAGTTATCTCTCTTTTTCTCTTGTTCTCTCTTCCCTGCAATGTGTTTTACCAAATATGTTCCTCTTTTCCCAATGGAAAGCATGATGTAATGATTTTCCGTTTATCTTAACAGACAAACAAACAAAAAAATTCTCAGTGTTTCTTCCATCAATTTTAGAAATCACCTGGCATCTAATCCCATCTCTTACCTGGTGTCTTAATCATATCTCCAAGTCTTTTCTATGACTTATCTCTAAAATACGTGTCATTAACGGAAAAAAGAAAGAGACATGGAGGATTAGAAGATAAATAATATCAAGCCTAGTGTGGTAGAAAGTAAATAAATTTTAAAAACATCATACTTAAGATTCTTAGGTCATTTTGAGTCATTTGACATGTTCTAAACGTGATGGTTAACTTAGATTTGAACTCTAGAAATATCTGTGACACACCCACAAACCAGGATGGATGGCCGCCCAACCCTTCCTGGCTCTGTCTTTACTGAGTAAGTTGCAGCTTCAGCTTCACTCTGAAAGAAAACAGAGGCTCTCCCCTTGGCCCTAAATTCAAGTCAGTACTAAATGCGCAATACTTTTTCTCAGGCTTGTCAGGCTCACAACAGAGTTTGATAGCATGACTATTTTTTTTTTCTCAGCATGTCTTTAATATATATTTTAGTTGACTGGGTTTCATTTTTTGTTCGCTTGTTTGTTTTTGTTTTTGTTTTAACTACAGAGTTAAGGGTAACCTCAAAAAACAGAACCTTATTTGATACATGAAGAACGAGCTTCAAGCCCACTACAACATAGGAGACACATTATAGCTTCAAACCCAATTCCTAACCAAAGCCAAAAGAAATTAAAATTAGATTCTAAAAAGTAAGAGCTTAATGTAAAGTTAAAAAAAAATGGGATCACAGAGGGTGACACTGGGATGGGAAACAGAACCACCAAAACAGCACATGGCAAGATTAAAATTAATATAGCCAATTGTGTAATCACACTAAATATATACCAAAAAATTAGAGGCAGAGCTTGCCAGACCAGATAAAAAGGAGAGACCATGCTGCTAAGGTATACACAAAGGTCACATAGCGGTGTACGGAGAGGATTATTACAAGTTATCCTTTGCCAATTTGAAGCATTAGTAAGTGCTGATGCGATGTCAGTCACAGGCAAGTGAGACTGTAACAAGAAAGGATAGCAGCAATACAAGAGAGTCTGTGGCATCTCTCTCCCTTGGGAAGTCCGCATCCCTTTGCTTACATGTTATCACCTCCTTTTCCCACTCTGCCTCGATCACCCTGGTACTCTCCTCTCCAGTGAATCCCAGTTTCACCCTAACAGAGGAGTGGTAGGCGCACCAATGTGGAGCCCCCCTGTCTCTGGCTCCTGCCCCGCTGCGGCGGACATCATTCCTAGAGACGGGGAAGGGACAGGGTTGCTAATACCTATAGACTATTAAAGGATTTAAAAGCACTCTTAAAAAAAAAAAAATTCTGCATTTCCCTGGTAGGTGAGGATGTTGAAACTGTTTTAAGAGTTTGCCAGGCATTTGTGTTTCATCTTTTAAGAATGCTCTGATTAACTTTGTACTCCCATGTTTTAATTGGGTTATCGTTGTTCTTGATGTTTAGTCTTTTTGTTTTGTTTTTTAGTTTTTTTATATATTATAGATACTAACCCACTATCATACACACAATTAGCAAAGATCTTTTCCCATTCCGTAGCTGCTGCTTTGCTCAGATGATAGTCTTTCTTGGTTTCATGGGGTCCCGTTTACTGGTTGTTGGCCTCAGTGCCTGGGCTAGGGGTGTCCTGGCCAAAATGTTTTTTTTTTCTTGTGCCCATAACCTCAACTGTATTCCCTGCTTTCTCTTCCTAGCTACTGAACCTCAGGAACCACCTTATGACCTCAGAAGTCACAAAATCAAATACATGGCTATTGTAAAGCTACTTAAGAACTCTCTTTAAAAGGCCACACCCACACCTGAGAATATACTACCTTTCTCTAGATGTCTTTCCTTCAATTAACCCTCTTGCTCAAATCTGCGTTAAAATCTTTTCTTAATAAATCCAGCTCTGTCTTGAAACATAGAAAGGGTAAGTTTTATTCGGGAATAGCTAATAGTTTGAAATATGCATGCGTTTAAACATATTGGATCCAAAAATTAATTGAAACCTACATAACTAAGGAGGAAAACAGAGAGATCTAAAGACAGCATTAATGAAATTAATTTCCTATCTTAATAAATGATTTAACAATAGATTTATACACTATGATAAATAATGTATGGTGTGTGTGTGTACATGTGTGGTGTGTGTGTGTGTCTGTGGTGTGCATGTGTGTGCATGCGTGTGTGTGTGTGTGGTGTGCATATGTGTATGTGTGTGTGCATGTGGTGTGTGTGTGTGTGTGTGTGTGTGTGTGTGTGTTCAGTTGGTCTTTGACACAGATGCTATAATAACTTCATGGTCATAAAAGGAAAGGCATTTCAATAAATGATGTGGAGCAGGTAACTGTCTGGTTGGCAGACAATCTGAACACCGAATTTGCCACATTGTGATCTGAACAATATGTTCTAAGATGCCCTTGGCTACACGCTGTGTTCATTGCTGCTTCTCACTTAATGTTAGCTCCTTGGCATTCAGGAAAGGTTGAAAGTTACTGGTGAAAAGACAAAGTGAGAAAAAATGAAGGAAGGAATGAGGGAAGGAATGAGGGGGAGGAAGGAGGGAGGGAGGAAGCGAAAAAAGAAAAGAAAGGAAACAGCAAAAAACGGGGGAGAAAGTTACCAGTGAAGAAAAGTAATCTAGGAACCTCTGCTGTCCTTTACAGAATACATATTAAAGTATACATTATAGCAAAAAGGTAACTTATGTCAAATTATTAACTATCATCTAACTTACTAGAAAAATAGAAAAAGCATACTGCAGAGTTTGGGGAAGCTGAATTTTTGAGTTTTCAACATGTGATGGCTTAACAACTTTTAGAGCAGCTCCAAGCCAGTAATTAGGCTGTAAGCCAAATTCATCCGCCATTAGGTTAAAAAGCTTGAGAGGTTGGTTCCAGAATTCTCATTGCTAGAAGCATCAGAAAAGTTGCTATGTAAATGTTTAGGATTATGACTGTTTTGCTGGGCTTTCTGCACAGAAATTAGGCAGCATAGAAAGTAGCCCCAAGTGTCACCAGATGGGACTTCGTAAAATAAAAAGGTTTCTGCACAGCAAAGGAAACTATCAGCAGAGCACACAAATAGCCCACAAAATGGGAGTAAATACCAGCTACAATCCAGATAGGAGTGCTAACATCCAGAATTTGCAAAGAACTACCGAAATTAAATTCCAAAGAAATAAGCTGCCAATAAACAAGTGCTAACGAAAAGAACAGCTTTTAAAAGGATAAACACAAATGGCCAATAATTATTTCAAAAAGCTTTCAATATCCCTAGACATCGGGAAAATGCAAATTAAAACTATTTCGAGAAACCGCCTCACCTCAGTCAGAATGGCGGTGAACAACACATCTGACAACAGATATTGGAGAGGATGCCGGGAAAGAGGAACTGTGGCTGCCAGGGGGAGTACACAGTCAGACAGACGTTTCTGGAAATCAGTTGGGAGGCTTCTCACAAAATTAAAAGTAGAACAACCGTATGGACCACCTGTTCCTTTTCAGGGCCGTGCAGAGACCTTCCTATCCTGCCACAGAGAGACGTGCTCCTCCTCATTCACTGCCGTATTTACAATACCCAGGAAACAGAACCAGCCTAGATGTCTGTCCACAGATTACAGGATAATGAAAAGGTGATACATACACAAAATGTAATAGCATTCGGCTCTTAAAAAAAAATACAGGAAAATAGTCACACTTTGAAAGTATAATATCAAGTGAGGTGACCAAAACTCAGAAAGGAAAGGAAGAAGAAGAAAAGAAAATATGTAATTATGTTCTCCCTCTTATGCAAATCCTAGCCTATATACATACAGGTATAAAGATGGGTATGACATCGAATTTAGCAGAAAAAAAAAAAAAAAACCAAGAGAGAGAAGAGAGGGAAGCACTAGTTGATAAGGAAGGACATGAAAAGTAGGAAACCCTAAGCTCAGCCCCAGAATGACCATTCTAACTGTATAAAAGTTCACCACGATGTACAGAGTTCAGGACTGGATGAGTGTTCGAATGGCTACTTTAGTAGTAGTAGTAGATGTTTTATTTGTAAATTTATCACAGTAATTTACTGCTTGTGAATTTGAACGAATTGAAATAAAAAAAAAATTATGTCTAAGCCAAACTGTAATCGCAACACATCTCAGTTTTTAAAACAAAATAATTAAGCTAGTAATGCATTCTGCATTCACACCTAGTACCCAATGATTTTTGGCACTGGAGACATCACTTACAATGAAAAAAAAAAAAAATAGGTAGCAGATCATTTGCAGTAGAGTTTTAGAGTTTGGTCACATAGGCACTCAGTAAATAAGCAAATGTGCACTGTTGAAACAAATGAGTTTATTTTTTAAAAAATACTAAGCTCTACTTAAAAAGAAAATCACAGCATGATAATGTTTCTCTATTCCACAAAAATCAGAAGAAATATTTGGTGAAAAAGCAGCTCAAAACTCAGGCAAAGAAATAAATCAATACATTTGAAGTTATCAGGAGAAAAGCATATTTTGGCTGCTTAAAAAAGATCAATACTGACTTCACTTAGTTTAAACATTGAG
This sequence comes from Phodopus roborovskii, assembly GCF_943737965.1. Classification (NCBI taxonomy): domain Eukaryota; kingdom Metazoa; phylum Chordata; class Mammalia; order Rodentia; family Cricetidae; genus Phodopus; species Phodopus roborovskii. The sequence goes on from NW_026125397.1 coordinate 15,074,008, forward strand.
AAATCCTGATGTAATTGGTGCTTATAGAACTGGCCCTCTGTATTACCAACTTCACACTTTCTTACCCACAACTCAACAAAGTGACCATAGTTCCTTTATGTCTTAAATTTATAGAAGGCACTTAAACCGGAGTATTTCCTGAATTGGGGTAAGGAGAGGAGACTACAAGAAACACACCCTAACCAAGTGATCCTTGCTGTTTCTACAAAAACAAACAAACAAACAAACAAAAACAAAAACAAACAAACAAACAAAAAAAACAAAGCAATTGTAAGAGGAAACCAGAGAAATAACTCCTCTAACATCTTTATTTTAGGTCAAGCCATTTGGAAGTGAGTTCCAGTATTTTGGTGTAGGACAAATAGTATCACCCACAGAGCTGACCAGAGTGGGAAATGCTAAAGTTTGCATTTTAAATATCCACAATTGCTTTTCCTTTATATGACCAGTGTTCCCTGGCCCAGACCACTATTGGATGGAAGCGTGAGTTGTAGAGTAGGTTGATACCACCAGAGAGAACAAGACAAGTACATTGATTTTAGCTTTTCTAAATGTTGCAGGTGGTTAAGAGAAATCTGCTTCAATGTCCCTTGCTAAAACTGCTAAAGTTTTCTGGGAAAAACAAAATGGTTGCACTACTAAGCCATGTAGAGATAATCAAATTCAAAGGACTCTAGGTCCCCCACCACCACCCCGAGTCTTAGCTCTTCAATTGGCACAAGAAGGAATTTAATCCGAGGGCTACTTCATCGGTCCTCACATTAAACAGGCTTTCTATAACTAATCTTTTCAAGACCCCCTGAACTCAACAATGATCACGACAGAGTGTGGTTACTTGCTCCGGCAGAGAGACATGTGCACAACAGACTCGGTAATGAGTTGTTGAGTGAACAACTTTTAAGATGAATATTCTGAATCCTTTTTTCTCCAGATTGCAATTATACTAGAGTGAGTCAGATGTTCTCAGTGTTAGTTACATGGTTCATCTCTTCCAGAATTACCTACTTTCCAATCTTTTATTTGGAGTTAGAAAGAGCATTTAACCCCAGCTCTTGTCCATTTCTCCCCTTTAATTTTGTTTATCAGTAGCTTTTACAGTCTCTGGAAGATTTTGTAATGTTTATGTCTTGGATTACTTTTATTACAAATTTGCTACTGCTGATAAAATGAAACCAATTGATATTTTATCCATTCACAACAATGAAGTCTTTGTAAGTTTTAAGAGTTTACCCATAAAAATCTTAAGTTTCTCTATGCAAACCATCTGTCGGATATGCTCAGTATAGCTGACAGTTTGGTAGCATTATTCCTACGACACCATCATTTACCAATAGCTAAAGTATTTTCTTCAGTGGCCTTCCTGGCACTAATGGAAAGAGCTTACACAAGGATGTGTAGCACTTTCTGCTATTCATGAAGATCTTTAATCTGCTCAGGAACTTATCTGTGTTCTTAGGTTGCTGGCCTGTCTTTGTTTTCCTTTTAAAATCACTTTCTCTTTTTGCTAAGTTTCATCAACAAATGTGGCTACATCTATTGAAAGATGCCCTGTTCTCATTTAATTATTGTTCTCTTACCATATATTTTAAGAACATTTTAATGACTTCCTTCTTGAGAAAATATTGTTATTTTTATTGAAAACAAAACCGAGGTAATTTGAAAACCATTTCTTTAGGATTTTGCATTTATATGCATAAATATCTGTCTGTACTTTTAAACGTATGAATTCCTCCTTGTTTCAGGACCAAAGTGAAACTAGTTTGAACAAGTGAATTGGAAGGGCTGGTGAGGAAATGACTCTTTCGGTGAAACATTTGCTGCATTCGCATGAGGATCTGAGTTCAAATCTCCAGCAGCCATGTGAAAAGCAGGGCAGGTGGTGAATACCTGTGATCACAAAGCTGGGAGGGTGGAGAGGGGTGGATCCCTGAGCCTTACAGGGTCTGTGCACTTTAGGTTCCTTGAAAGACCTTGTCTCAAAACAAATAAGAGAGCGATCTAAGAAAACACCTTGTCCTTCACACACACATGCAAGTGTGCACACAGGCACAGCTGCACACAAGCATGTGTACACACACACACACACACACACACACACACACACACACACACACACGCACGCAAAGTAAATGAGGGAGCTTCCTGTTTTCCTAGTCTCAAAATAGAGTTCATGTGATCTTAATTATGAAAAGCAAACAAACATAATTTATCAAGCACTTATTTTGTGCCACACAGTATTCTACTATGAAATCATTTAATCTGCAAGGAAATACTACAAAAAAAAATATTACTATCCTGTTAACACAAAATCACATCTCTCTCCCTGCCAAAAGGGACTAAGAGATAATTTCATGTGGAGTGAAATCTGAATGACCATAGCCTGAAAACACAGATTTTCTTACCTAAAATGCTATATTCCAACATAGAAGCAAGGGAACAAAGAAAGCTGCAAATCAAGACTCATTAGTGGAAATATCAGAGAGGTAACTACAGCAAGATGGGGATTTCTCCTCTAGACCTCAGATGCTGCCAGGGGCTTTCTTAGCTTTCAGGTTGATGGAAGCTAGTGATCTATTAAGCTAATAGATTCCAAGAGGTTTCTATCTATTAGTCATAGAATATTAGTTGAACACAGAGGTGGGCAAAGAACAGCTGTTTGAGGGACTACAGCTAGTCTGAAGTAATTTGACCTGCAACATTCTAGCCTCTGCACATCATAGCAGTTCTAACCGGTCAGTCTTTCCAGAATTCTCTTTGACAAACTGTATTTAACAGTTAAGAGATGTTAGGTAATTAGAATCACATTATAAATCCCTGAGAAAAAATATAACAGGAAAACTTTCATCTGACAACACATGTCTAAAGAGTCCATAAGGAAATCATAAGGAGGCTGGGTGGTGGTGCATGACTTTATTCCCAGCACTTGAGAGACAGAGGAAGTGAATCTCTGAGTTCAAGGACAGCCAAGGCTACACAGAGAAATCTTATCTTGCAAAACAAAAAAGTAAAAAAAGTAAAATAAATAAATAAATAAATAAAAAATAAAAATAAAGCCAAAAGGAAATCAAAGACGTACACTGAATTATAAAAAGAAAATAGCAGCATACTCAAATCTATAAGCATAGCAGCCATGGCAGAAATTATGATCCCTGCCTGTTGCAAAAGACAGGTTAATATCTTGTAACATACACAAATTATGGCACCTGTTGCAAAGATAGACTAATATCTTCTACCTTAAGTAGATAGAACACTAAAAATAAAATAAAAGAAAAATCCACATACAAATCAAGCAGAAGAAAGGCAGAGAGAGAAAACATGAGAACAGAAATCAAGAAAATTGTCCAGCAGTGGTTCTCAACTTGTACTTGTAGGTGTTGACCCTTTGCGGGGGTCAAAAGACCTTTTTAATGATGTTGTTATGGGAGATGTCATTCTGTAAATATGTTTCTCTTATGAATAAAGCACTGTAGACCAATAAGAAAGCAAGATAGGCAGGACTAGGAGACAAGAAGGATTCTGGGAGATGTAGGAGGAGAGTCAAGATGTAGGAGCTTGAGGGAAGAGGTCCAGACCCTCTCTGGATAAGAGAAGACCATGTGAAAACATTTAGATTGATAGAAATGGGTTAATGTTAAAGCAGAGCTAGCCAGTAAGAAACACTAGTAACTGGCCAACAGCTTTATATCAAATACAGTGTCTCCATGTGCTATTTGTGGCTGAGGAGGCTCTGGAACCAGGCTGGTGGGAAAACTGCTTGTAACAAAGTTGCATATCAAATATTCTGCATATCAGATGTTTACTTACAATTTGTAACAGAAGCAAAATTACAGTTATGAAGTAGCAATGAAATAATTTTGTGGTAGTAGGGGTGGCATCACAACATGAGGTACTATGCTAAAGCGTGTCAGCATTCGGAAGGTTGAGAACCACAGCTGTAGAGAAAAACCATATCTGGCATTGGTGTCCCATGCCTTTAATCCCAGCTCACCTTAGAAGATAAACTCAAGGCCAAGCCATGAGATGCAGGCATAATTAACAAAGTCATGGACAAGACATGGTTGGTTACATTTTTAAAATATGGTGAGGAGGGCTGAGTAGAATCTGATGGTAAAATACGCTGTAAATATTGCTTTCTTTCCTTAGTTGATTTTTTTTTTTCACAGTATCCAGAGGACCCTAGATGTTTTTGCTGGTGTTATAGACTTGAGCAGAAGCGGAATGCTAATGACTGAACTAAGAGGAGTGCAATTGTTTGTTTATCCACTCACTCAGTTCTAATTTTCTCTTTTGAAGTGCTGCGGACGGACCCGAGGGCTGTGTACATGCCAGGGAGGTCCTGTACCGCTGCACCCCAGCCCTGCTGGGGAAACGTGTGTCACAGGTGCCGTGTCTGTTTTCCTCTTCTTTGTTTGAAATGAAGATGCTGCATTAGACCAGCAGCTTATCAACCGTTAGCTACAAAATCCTTTCGGTGCTTTGTTTCGTTTTGTGCTGAGCTAAGACCTCACACGCTGGGCACACCGGATGCAATGGTGGCGCACACCTTTAATCCCAGCACTCGGGAGGCAGAGGCAGGTGGATCTCTTGTGAGTTTGAGATCAGCCTGGTGTACACAGCAAGTTTCAGGACAGCCAGGGCTACACAGAGAAACCCTGACTCAAGAGAGAGAGAGAGAGAGAGAGAGAGAGAGAGAGAGAGAGAGAGAGAGAGAGAGAGGGAGGGAGGGAGGGAGGGAGGGAGGGAGGGAGGGAGGGAGGGAGGGAGGGAGGGAGGGAGAGAGAGAGAGAGAGAGAAGCAATAATCAACAAAAGGTATGCTGGCTTTTCTGAAGCAGTCAAAAGAACTAATAAAACAAAAGAAAGACAAAGGACACCAGTTAGCAGGAATGAGACTGGGATATTTGTACACACCCTATAAAATCAAGAGGGCAGCAAGGGGTGTATTGAAGAAGACATTCAGAAATGTGTTAAAAAAGACCAATTGGAAAAAAAAATAATTTTCTTCTAAGAGTCTCTTAAAAATATGCTGTAGGAGTTCCCTGGTAGAATTTTGGGGCTTGCTTATGTGTATTATTGTATCATCTGCAAACAGCAATACTTTGACTTCATCCTTCCCAATTTGTATCCCCTTGATCTCTGTAAGTTCTCTTATTGCTCCAGCTAGAACTTCAAGTATGGGACTGACCTAGGCCATCTGCATATATGTTTGAGTTGTGTAACTTGGTTTTCTTGAGACTCCTAACAGTGAGAGCAGGGGCTGTCTCTGACGCTGATGCGTGATTTTGGGACCCATGCCTCCTAATGGATTGCCTCACTCAGGCTTAATAGGAGAGGAGACGTCTAGTCTTACTGCAACTTAATATACCATGGCTGACTGATATCCATTGGAGCCCCGCCGTATCTGAAGAGAAAGAGTGAAGGAAGAGTAGATAGGGCAGGGGTAGGGAGGAGATGGGAGGGGGAATCGGGAAGAGGGGAGAGAGGGGAAAATTTGGTTGGGATGCAAAAAAATAAAATAAAATAAACACACAACAAAAATCCACTTAAAGATGGTTTCAATGAGAATTTTACCAAACATTGAAAATAATTCAACAAGTTCTACACAATTGTTGTGGAATCTTATTTTAAGTAGGCAAAGATATGTTACATTTGTTTATGCTGCATTTGTTTAATGATGTAAGGATGTGTGTTTAATTATGTAAAGATATGTTGCATCTGTTTTGCCTTGCCTGCCTAAGTCACCTGATTGGTGTAATAAAAAGCCAATAGCTAGGCAGGGCTTGCAGGCAGAGAGAATAAATATGAGGAGAAATCTATGCTCAAGGGAGAAGAAAAGAAGGAGAGAAAAGGGAGGAGGAGAAAATGATGTCTGGTAAAAAAAAAAAAAAAAAAAAAAAAAAAAGGGCCAGCATCGCAACCAGCCATGGAGTAAGAAGGAAAGAAATACATAAAACAAATAAAAAAAAAAAAACTGAGGCAAAAAGGTAGTTAAAGATAAAGAGAAACATATTAATTTAAGTTAAAAGAGCTAGGCTAAGGCCAAGCATTCAAAACTAATAAGTCTCTGTGTCATGGTTTGGGAACTGGTTGGTGGCCCAAAAGACAAAGTCTGGTATAACATAAGGAATAAGAATGTATCAGCATATAAAGAGTATGGAAACTAGATGAAACACATGAGGGACCAGCCTGGGCCATGGAAGGAGTTCCTATATATAAATAACAAAGAAGTTGTAAGCCAGGAGCTCAGTGGAGTTCTTACAGGCATGAAGTTGGCTCAATATTTGAGAAACACGTTCTCTGTACTTCACCATAGCTTAACCAAGAAAAAAACAATCAAAAACAGGATTTAAGAAAATTCAGCTAATATTATAATTGATGATGAAGCCCAAATACTACCTTCTGCAACTGACAGAAAGATTAGACTTTGTGTCCCCACCACACCTAGCCATCCTAGTTTAGAAAGTGCCCGCCCCCATGGTAATAAAGAGTTAGGAAGAGGGATACAGATTAGATAGAGAGAAATTAAAGTGGCTCAGCTTTGTAAATGAAATATCTTTGTACATTAAACAATTCTTTCTGTAAGAAAATTAGAGGAATCAGTTATGAAAATTGAAAATTTCTTCCAAGGATGACAGAGTCACAGAATACAAGATACAAGATAAACCACACAATATTAACCCATTACCCACCAGCAGTCAGGGTCCAGAAACTCAGTTCCATGGCATCAGCAGCCTGAAAAGTCCACTAATCTTTCAAGGAATTCAAGCCACACCAGGATTCCCAGCTCCAGCCAGTAAAACAGAGTTTGAGAGTTTACCAAATACGTTCTAATATAGGCTCAGGCATGTGGGCTAAATAGAGAGATGCTTAGAAAGAAACACATACCCAAGTGTGGGAACATACTTCCTAAGGAAAAATAAGACTTATTCACACGTAGAGATGGGCACATGGGAAAGAGTCTCCAAGAAAGATATACACATGTGTGCACAGAAGATCCTCAGGAAGAGTCTGCATACCATTTTGGAAGCTTGCAACCTTCATATCATGGGACTGACCTACACACTCTGCATGTGTACTTGCAGTCATGTAGCGAGGTCCTTAGGACTCCTAATAGTGGGAAAGGGGGCTGTCTCTGACTCTACTCCCCATACTGTTTCGCCTTGCCCAGTCTTAATACATGGGGAGGTACTTAGTCTTATTGCAGCTTCATATACCATGTTTTGTTAATAAATATGGGAGACCTGTCCTTTCCTGGAAGGAGATGAAGGAGGAAAGGAGGGAACAGGGGTGCATTGGGGGAGAAATGGAGGGGAGGAGACTGGGAGGGGAGGATGGGAGGAAGGCTGCGGCCAGGATATAAAATAAATAGATGAATAAAAACATACAAATAAATGATTACAGCCAAATAAATAAAACAAAAATTAAGAAACCACACACACACACACACACACACACACACACACACACACACACCTTCTGATAAGCAAGTTTTTAAAGTAGTTCTGGAGATAACAAATAAAACCAAAAGGCACTAGGGTTTTACAAGAGCTACATGTCCTTGTCCTGCAAAGGGGATTGCTGATGAGATTCCTAGAAAATCGTTTACTGGAAGAAGGGAAAGGCCATGGACAGTTTGTCCCTTATGCTAGAATTCATGCTTCTCTACTGGCTAGAGGCTTTGACCAGACTCTAAATAGGCTTCTCCCCTGCTCTCTGTCCCCAGGAGTCTTCAGTTTTCTGCCCTGCCTCATGACCAACGGTCATGTGGCCGTTAATGTATCGCTCCAGTGAAACAGCTCCAGTGAAACAGCTCCAGTTAAAATCATTAAAGCATGTAGGAGGCCTAGGTGCTGAAAAATGTTGAGCATTGCTAAAAGTAATCAAGGAAGATCTTAGCAAATGGGAAACCTTGAGTTCATTCATCAGAGGACCACAGTTATCTTTATGTCAACATTTAAACAATATAATTTTGAAATGTTTTTATTTTTGGTTTTGTTTGTTTTGAGACAGTATTTCTTTGTGTATCTTTGTAGACCCAGCTAGCCTGGAACTCACAGAGATCTGCTTACCTCTGCCTCCTGAGTGCTGGAATTAAAGGCTTATGCTACCACCACCCAGCTTAAACAATGTAATTTTTAAAGAGAATTTCAGAAAGATGTTTTTGTAGTTGTGAACATACTTATTTTAAAAATTATATGAAAAGGCAAAGGAACTAGATTTGTATAAGATAAATACCCAGAGTGTTTTTTTTATTGAGGATTCCAACCAATTCCAGCCAATAACTGAGCTGTCTGCTTCCATTTATATTACTTCTTAAAGTGACTTTATAAACACAAAGAACTTATTAGTGGTGATGGAAGACAAAAAAGTACAGAGAGGAGGGTAATACTTGGTGCATAAAAGGGCAACATAACAAATACTGTGGTATGAAATGATCCATATACTGCTTCTGTCAGTATCTATGTACTGTGATATAGTAGCACAGTTATGCATGGCATTAATATCAAGGTGAATTGCATGAATGATACTGTCCCTTACAACCATATGTGGGTCTGCAATTTTTTCATTCAGATTTTAAAATAGTACGTAAGACAAAAGAGAAAGACACAGATAAATCCAACCAATCCAGGACTCAAGCTTCATACTCAAGTATAAATACTTCCTATATGTACATTTTTAAAAGTTTTATGGCTTGTCTAATGAAAGTTTATCTGTTCATCTTTTGAAGCTAGAATAAATCCACTACAAACACTTGAAAGAAATGGAAATAAACAATGAAAACCAGGAATGCTACCACTTGTGAGTAATAACACACTGCAAAATAAAATGCCAGGAAGTGCTTATTACTTCCACGAATGCTATGATAGTTTATCAGTAAGAAATTAACTCAGGAGCTTTATTGCATTCTTTTAACCTTAATGTTAGGAGATGTCTTCACAGGTTTCAGAGTGCATCATAGCTGAAATAAAGGTTTTAAAATAACTTAAAGTTAGACTAAGATGTTTTTGTTCAATAGCTTTGAGGTGAGAAACCCAAGAAGACAATCTAAAGTTATAGAAAGGCACATATCTAAATAAGGAAGTTTTTAAGGTTAGAAAAACAAAGCAGCCCAATTATTGTTAGCTGACAAGCTTTTCTTACTAGAATGGGTGATGATTAATTCTTTGTGCCCATTTCTCCCTCAGCTTCCTGATATAAAAACTATTAATGAGTAGGTATGCACTCTACTAGCCTTAAAATGGAGCTGACAGGTTCTTTTTCATATATAAAAGCTAAGATTTGTTATTATCCTAAGATTTCTTATAAGATTACCTCTTGAGATAAGTAATAAAATGATTGGCCCTATCTTTGTAACTGCAAAATGCAGTCTTCCATCAAAAGAACTGGCTGAGAAAAATACCCTGTTTGCCACACTGTTACTCTACAAAAGTTGCTTGGACATGAATATACATAGTTTCTTTGGAAAACTTGTTTTTCACCTGTAACACATAAAATATTTAACCATGTAAGGGATATGGAAGACATGTTGGGTTTTGGGAAGATTTTTTGTTTGTTTGTTGTTTGTTTGTTTTGTTTTGTTTTGAGGCAGGGTTTCTCTGTATTGCTTTGGAGCCTGTCCTGGAACTAGCTCTGTAGAACAGACTAGCCTCAAACTCACACAGATCCTCCTGCCTCTACCTCCCGATTACCTCTGGGATTAAAGGTGTGTGCCACCAATACTCCGCTAGTTTTTACTTATATTCATTGTAGTCATTTACTTGAAAAATAGAATACAACAGCATTGTAATTTTTATATTGCTTGAACAGTTCTACCGGGGTATATAAGCTATAAGAGATAAAATGAGTTAGAAGGAAAACATCGAAAATGAGAGAGTTACAAGGGAAATATCAAGAATGAGAAAAGAAAATCACCAGGAAAGATGTAGAGGAAAAATAAGAATATAAGAATAAAAATTAAAAAAAAAATAACCCAGAAGGAAACAATCCAGAGAGTGTGTGGGTGTCTTTTGCCTTAACCCCCTCAAACTAAAAGGTCATAGTGAGCCAACTCTGCCAACTCAGTAGATTTCCTTCTGGCCCTGCCCTGCTGGAGGCTAGTCCTTCAGGTACCTGAATGTTGTGCCCTGATTTCTTTCTCAGCCTGTTTATCACTCATATATAAAAGGGCCTCTAGCTTTTTTGAGTTAATCTTGTGCACAGCCACTTTGCTGAAGGTATTTGTAAGCTGTAGGAGTTCCTTGGTACAGCTATTTTGGGGTCACAAATGTATACTGTCACATTATCTGCAAATAGCAAAACTTTGCTTCCTTCCTTTCCAGTTTGTATCCCCCATGATCTCCTTTAGTTGTCTTATTGCTCTAGTTAGAACTTCAAGTACTGTATTAAATAGGTATGGAGAGATTGGATAGCCTTGTCTTGTTCCTGATATTAATGGAATTACTTTGAGTTTTCTCCATTTGATTTGATGTTGGTTATTGACTTACTATAAATTGCCATTATTATGTTTAGATATATCCCTTTTATCCCTGATCACCCCAAGACTCTTACTAGGAAAGGGTGCTGGATTTTGGCAAAGGCTCGTTCAGCATCTAATGAGATGAACATATGGGATTTTTCCCTTTCAATTTACTTATATGGTGAATTACATGGACAGATTTTTGTATTGCGAACCATTCTTGCATCTCTTGAATGAACCCTACTTGATCGTGATGGATGATCTTTTCAATGTGTTCTTGGATTTTATTCAGTATTTTTTGCATTGGTGTTCATGGATATTGGTTTGTAACCCTCTTTGTTCAGTCTTTGTGTGGGTGACTGTGTCCTCCTAAAATGAATTCGTCAATATTCCTTCTATTTCTACTTTATAGATTAATTCCAGGAGTGTTGGTCAAGCAGGAGGAGGGTACTGGAATGGGTCTTTGGGAACAGAATCTAGGATCTAGGGAGCATGGCACTTCTAAGGGCAGGTGAACCACTCAGGTGTTCTTTGACTGTCATGGTCTGCTCTTGGGCAGCATAAGTTGATAGGTGTTGGGGACCAGTTTGGTTTTTCGAGATAGGGTTTTTCTGTGTATTCTTGGTTGTCCTGGAACTTTCTGTTTACCAAGGTGGCCTTAAACTCAGATATTAACCCAACTCTGCCTCCTGAATGCTGGAATTAAAAGCATGTACCACCACCCAGTTCCTTATACTTTTTAAATTTTACCAAATATTTCTAAATAGGACATTATCTGTTTATTGCTGAAAATCATATACATGTTTCATTGCTCATTAGTTAAAGTAAATCTTCTGTATATACTGTATGCCAAACAGTACTCTAGGCAAGGGACTGCTGAAGAAATCTGTAATGCTCTGTATATTAAAATGTAATTTATATAAAATATATATGCACATGCATATAAAATGAGAAAACCAAGAACGTTAGCAATCATTTCTCAGTTTTGTTTACCTTCATTTTATACTAAAAAGAAATTCTGTGTGATTTTTACTAACAGGAAATAATGACATAAAATGTAAAAGGAGGCTCACTATTTGATATGTGACAAAGTTAAATTATTTTTGACATATTAGAGATAAGAGAGATATAATAAATTGGTTGTAATTATATGTGTATTTATACTATCCTTGAGTTTCAAAACAAAATATTACAAACTTTTCAGTAAAGATATGCTTAAGACTGGGAATATGGGTACTTATGTTAACCAGGCATGGTAAAGTAGAGCCCCGATTTCTGTTATTCAATTTTCACTAAATACTTTAGTAATCATTTTTCTGATGTGTCCACTAATGTATTAAGAAATTAGCAAAAAGGCTGGAAAGATGGTTCAGAGGTTAAGAGCACTGGTTGCTCTTCCAGACATTTGAATTCAATTCCCAGCAACCACATGGTGGCTCACAAGCATCTGTAATGAGATCTGGTGTCCTCTTTTGGTATACATAATAAATAAACCTTAAAAAAAAATAGTGATACATCTGTGCAAGTTTGATGTCACACATGGGTAACCTTAGTGTGTGGAAGACCGAGAAGGGAGGATGGAAAGTTTGAGCCCGGCATGAGCTGGAGAGCAGGACCATTCCTCAAACCAAAAAAAAAAAAAAAAAAAAAAAAAAAAAATTAACGTTAAAAGTCTAAAAATAACACATTTATAATAATGGACCAAACCTATGTTTGTTTTTTTCTTTTGTCAAACTTGCAGAACATATAATTCCAGGGCTGAAACTCCCATTTGCTTTAAAACGTTAGCAGTCCTCAGAAGCTAACAACATCCCTGTGTCTGTCTTCACAGGAACAAATCCAACAAAACAGGAACAGAGGGGACCAGACCTCTTCAAATATGTGACTGTGAGGGTTTGGTTTTTTTCCTTTTCCCTCCCCCACCCCTGCCCCCCAAGACAGGGTTTCTCTGTGTAGCAACTCTGGCTGTACTGAAACTCACTCTGTAGGTCTGAACTGGCCATCTCCTGTGACCACATTGATGCATAGCCCAGTAGTCATCAGAGAGGCCTCATCCAGCAACTGATGGAAACAGAGACTCAAAGCCAAACATTGGGCAGAGTTCAAGGAATCTTGCAGAAGAAGAGGAGAAAGGATTGCAGGAGACAAAAGAGTCAAGAATACCACAAGGAAACTCCGAGTCAACTAGCCTGGGCTCATATGGGTTCACAGAGACTGAACGGACAACCAGGGACAACCATGGCACTGATCTAGACCCTCTGCACATATCTAACAGTCATGTAGCTTGGTCCTCTTGTGGGACGCCTAACAGTGGGAACAGGGGCGGTCTCTGACTCTTTTAATGGCCTTTGGGACCCTACTCCTCACACTGGGTCTCCTTGCCCAGCCTGAACACATGGGGAGGTGCTTAGTCTTACCGCAACTTGATATGCCATGGTATGTTGATACCCATGGGAGACCTGACCTTTCCTAAGCAGAAACTGAGGAGTGGACTGGGGGATGGGAACAGAGGCGGCATGGAGGTGAGGCGCTGAGAGGAGAGGAAGGAGGGGGAACTTCAGCCAGGATGTAAAGTAAATAAATAAATATATTTATCAAAAAAAAAAAATAGCCCCTCCATGTAGCCTGTGTCTCAGGAATAATATAATGGGGGAAATGCCTTTACTACCTTCCGATCACAATAATTCCCTTCTTCAGCTTCTGTTCCTAATGCTTACTGCCCTAAAAAGCTTCATTTCTCTCAGCCACAAATGTAGTTCAGAGCATCCCTTTGTATTGCTTCTTTTTTCCAGACAAGAAAATAAAAGCTTAGAACACTCTCCCAACTTCCCAATACCACACAACCTGTAAGGGTTAATGATGAGTTTTGAGAACCGGAGCTCTTCGATTTCTGGTTATCAGGCACTGTCACACACACACATACCCCGTGTGAACCACTCATGGGCGATGTAGTCATATTGCCCAAAACCATTTCCCAAATGCTCTGCAGTCATATCCAGGATGCCCCAATGACTCAAAATAAATACATTAAGGAATTCAAGTTCGGGGACAAAAAGGGAAGGAAGAGAGACATAAAGGGAGGTCAATCGGATTCACACTGGAAAGGCTATTCATTAAAGGGGAAAGGGTATGCTGGGGAAACAATGACTCACGGTGTCTATGATGCAGACAGGACACTGATGTGGAAATAAACCACAGGTCTGAAATGAGAATGCCCTCACACGAGTAGGAACCTGGCTTTACTTACATTCCATGTTTCCTGTGTCAAATACCTGTATTTGTAACCAATAACTGAAAATTGCGTGCAGGGGTGTTTGTTGTTTGGTTGTTTTTTTTTTTTTTTTTTGTTTTGTTTTGTTTTGTTTTGTTTTGTTTTTGTTTTTTTTTTTAGATAGTGTCATGAAGCCCAGACTAGTCTCAAACTTGATATACAGTTACGGCTGACCTTGAATTGCTGACCCCAGAGTCCTCACTTCCTAAGTGTTGGTATTAGAGCATGTGCTACCATACCCAGCTTGAGACTGCTTATTTGTGACTAAAGCTATTTATGAAAGTGAAAGAAAAAATGATTAATGGTCCAGTAGTAAAAGTGAACTTAATGGGGAACGCAAAACTTCTAAAATATATTCCATTCTTTGTCCCTTCTCAGCTCGGCTGTGATGCTATACATCTCTTAGGTTTTGTTGTTCTGGTTGTTTTGCTTAACACAGTGAGGTCCAACCCTCTAATTTTATGTGCTTTACATGGTCTTCCCTTTGTAAATTAATTTTTAATGGTGCAATTAAGCCTTCCTTCCCCTTTAATTTGCTAAGTGTAATCTAGAATACTTTTACTAAGTCATCAGCTGTTTGGTTATGTAGATCATTTGCATGAATAAGATGCAAGCTAATTTTATTATAAGATACAACTGTTTCCACAGAAATTGGGTCGGGGGTTAAGCGTGTTTGCTGCTTTGCGGAGGACATGGATTTGAGTCCCCACATCCACATGGCAGCTCATAACCATCTTTAACTCCAGTCCCAAAGGATCCATCTTCTGACCTCTGATGGTATACATGTGTGCTCATACATATATGTGGACAAAACACTCATATGCATAAAAATAAATAAATGTATTCCTTTTCTTAAAAAAATCTGAAAACTATTCACTAAGAAATTACAATTTTGGTTGTTCTAAGTAACAGAAATAATACATACCTTTATTTGAGAAACAATAGAAATATAAAGCAACTGATATAGGGAAAATATTTCAAAATGCCTTTCTGTTAGTATTTCTCAAGCTTTACATAATATATATATATATATATATATATATATATATATATATAGCTGGGAAGTAGTCATGAATGTTACTATGAAGATAATACTTGAATATATATATATATATATATATATATATATATATATATATATCTGGGAAGTAGTCATGAATGTTACTATGAAGATAATACTTGAAGAAGTAACTATTATAAAATGCTTTATGTAGACCATCTTACCTTGAGCAAACAGGCTTGATGCATGATGGGAACAAAAAAAAAAAAAGAAAAAAAAAAACCAAAACACTTTTTATGATAGATTTTGGCTTCAAATTCCTGGCCTACCTTTAAACAGAATGGATGAAAGCACGTGATTCATTTTAGTGCTTTTAATTTTATTTTACATTTGTTTAGTGTGTGTGTGTGTGTGCATATGCGTGTGTGCATATGCGCGTGTGCATGCGTGCGTGTGTGCATGAGTGAGTGTGTGTGTGTGTGCATGTGTGCATGTGAGTGAGTGGATACATGCCTGTGCACACTTGTGCACCTGCACTGTGGAGTCAGTTCTCTCTTTCCACATGGGGTTGAAGGAACTCCAGTAGTTAGTTAGGATTGTCAATAAATGGCTTCAACCACTGAGCTATTGAGACATGGACCCTCAAGGGTTATATAATTACCGTCACTTCTTTCTTGGGAGCCAGAAATTCGTTTTCTTGCTGTTTATGTGCAAATAGAAGCCCCCCTCCCTCATCAAGTTGGCTTCTTTTTAAACTTCTGGAAGATTCTATTGTCTGTATTATTACAGGAAACCTCAGAATGTAAAGGAAGACACTTCTTGCTTTTTGGTTTATTGATCATTCAGTTTAGATAAAATACAGATAAGTGCTTTACTCTGTAGCAATTATGGCTTTGTTTTACCTTTTTTTGTTGTTGTTTAGAGTCAAAATCTAAAAATCTTACAAATGCAAACTAAAATCTCAGGAGTTAGACAAGGGATGTTTTGTTGTTATTTTCTCATTTGTTCATTTGTTTTATAGTAGGTCATTAATCATAAGCATAGAAATTCCAGTCACACACGCACACACATACACAGAGAAACAGCGAGAGAGGGGGCGGCACACACAAGCACTTCACAAAGCTCTTTTCCTGTTCACATGACAATACTGAGATCTTACCAACACTCTTCCTCCCTATAGAAGTTTCATTCTTTCCCCCATGAATCCTCTGGAAAGCAACTGCATCATTGTCTCAGCATCTTTATGAAAGAAGGGACATGCCAGAGTGCCAATGTATCTAAGTATCTTTCCACTACATGAAAGCAAAGATAATTTTTTTTAGCTCCTTAACATGCAGTGCAAACACATTTAGTTTTCAGTTAGAGGAAAACCCTGTCTGGCTCTTACCTGAAAACAGCAAAGTGAGTCTGTGCTAGTCACTAACAGGCATGAGGTTGCAGAAGAGTGACAGTTCCCACCCTAGAAAATACTTAGTTGGTGCATCACAACACACTTCCCTGCCAGCTTATTGTGTTGTGAACAATAGGCGAGGCAGACCATGGGAACCTCACTGGACATGTGTTCTCTAGGAGCATGGGATGTCACTTGTACATTCTCTGGTGGGAAATCCAGGTGGATAGAGTCCTTGGCCTGACAAATGCTGTTTGGAAGAGGAAGTTTATGTTCAGTTAGGAAGTTCCTTTTGTAAGGAAATGCTACATATTTAAATGTGTCCAGAAAAACAATTTCTTTCGTCTGGAAATTTTATAATAGGTCACTTAGGCTGGCCAAATGTCTGTTGGAGACAAGCTAGTCTCCCATTAGCCTTCCATCCTACTCATTCAATAGGGCTCATTTACTTTGTTTATCCTATGGGTTGACTGCAAAACATTATCCTAAATGTTCAGGTGCCTTTTTTCCCCACTACAAAGATGGTAGGAAGGTTAAACATAATTGTATTCCCCATCCCAGAATATTTTCCCAAGATATAGCAAAAGAAAATAAATGTATTTCAATTGTGTTAACCCCTGTAATGAAGGAGGGTATGTTGGAAGTGTACTGCTGATAATTTGGCAGCCATGTAGGAATAAAATTCTTCAAGTTCTTAATTGTAACAGCAAAATAGAAAAGAAAAAATAGGAAGGAAGGAAGGAAGGTTTCTAGGTTAATACAATAAAAAGAATTAAAATTCTCACATAAATCTGAGGAAAAGTAAATTGATGTAGGATGTCCTTCTGTAGGCTGCATATATGTGTTGCTTTTATTGGTTGATAAATAAAGCTGTTTCAGCCAATGGCCAGGCAGAATACACCTAGGTGGGTGTTCCAAACAAAGATAGAGAGAAGGAAGGCAGAGTCTGAAGAGACACCATGTAGCCCTGGTCAGGAGTGGGGGGGGGGAGCAAGATGCAAGAGCATCACCGGTAAGCTACAACCATGTAATAAAACAGATTAATAGTGATAGGTTAATAATTAAGAGAGAGCTAGCTAATAAGAAGCCTAAGCCACTGGCCAAACAATTATAACAGATATTAAGCCTCAGAGTGATTATTTCACAAGTGGCTACAGGGACCCTGTGGGTGGACATAAAATGGTCAAAGTGAAACTAGACAGATAAATGCTTCCAATTATAGAAAATGTTTTCATGTTAGGTCAAGCTAAAATTTCTGTCTAAAAATTAATTGGTATTTTTTCAAAATTTCATGTAAATAAAGCTTTAATTGGGTGATGTTAGTTTTCTGAGTATGTAATGTTCCTTCATATTACATTTTTAGTTTTCATACTTCCTGCTACCTAATATACTTATAGAAGATAAAAATCTTCCACACTGCAAATCAGGTATATTGCACCAGTACAGTCTATACTGTCATTCATACCAGCTAAACACGCTCACTTCACTGGCAGTCCCAAAGACACAAAGCTTTAACAAAGGCTAGGGTCAGGAGCTAGCTTGGTGGTGGGATGACTATGTGTCATACTTAAGGCCATGGGTTTGATTCTAAATGTCACAATTAAAAAAAAAAGAGGAAAATGAAATAAGAAATAAAGAAGGTACCAATACATAGTTCCCATTTAACTTGATTTTTAAGCAAACTGGTAAATATTTTGTTACCATCCCCAAACCTCCAAATGGACAACAGGAAAGCACTAGACTATCTTTTTAAAAAACAAAAACCCTGTTTAAACTTCCAAGATTCCAGGCATTCAAGAAAACAAAGCTACTGTTTCAGTGGCATAACCCAAGCCATGCACTTGACTGACCTCAAAGCTTCATCCAAGCTATGAACTAAACACAACTTTATAAGGAGAAAGCCAAGGTATTCTAAATGCCTAACTGTGAGTCCAATAATTCAGACCCTGAACTGCTGGAAAGCAGTTTTTTCTGACATTCAAGGAGAAAGTTAGAGCTTTTCCTGGGCCACAGAGGCTTTGTGGAGATTAAAGAAAAAAAAAAAAAAAAAAAAAAAAAAAAAAAAAAAGGAAAGAACAGAATCCCAGAACAGATCTGTCGCAGAAGCCACAAAAGGAGGCCACAGTGTGGACACAAACAGGGGTGCCCAACAGTTGCCATGTGGACACAGGCTAAGCTGGACTCTGGGGTTGGACCAAGACCAAAGCCTTCTGTCAGTGTAAGTATTCTATATCCATACAGGACCTGGACTTCTTAGGATGTCTCAGAAAAGCAAGGCAAGTTAACATGCACAATCCACAAAAAAAAAAAAAAAAAAAAAAAAAAAAAGACATTTTAACCTAAAAATATATCATAGATATTTATAAATTTATAATGACAAAGATTAAGTGATTTCACTATGGTAAACCTCTTCAAATTATAGGGCAAATTAATATATAATTTAGTACATGTAAGTTGGGGGCTAAGATTTTTAAAGCATTAGCAAACATTTAGGTTAAATTGGATTATTAAAAAGAGAAAAGAAATGTTGCAACCTTTACCATTCTGGACAAATATATATGATGAGACCACTAATTATATGTACTAATCTGGGTGAGAGCTAAAAAAAAAAAAAATCCCAGCAACAGAATCAAGTGGCCTGTTTTAGGGCCTCAAAAACAAACAGCAAGCAATGTTAGAGATGTGTGTGTGTCAGCCTTAAGACATCTTGGGAAGAAAAGGGGCAGCTTCACATATAACATATTTTAATGGTGTTACAAAATATTAATCTAATTCTTGCCAGGAGTAAAGAAAAGAAACTTTTGTTTGCTTCATCCTTTGTCATTCAAAATAAAGTTTGGCCTGGGCATGGTGGTGAATGAACATCTTTGATCTCAGCATGTTGGAGCCAGAATTAAGCAGATATGTGGAAATTTGAGACCAGCCTGACCTATATAGAGAGTTTAGGACCAAGGCTGCTTCTGTTTCATAGATAGATAGATAGATAGATAGATAGATAGATAGATAGATAGATAGATTATAGATAGATAGATGATAGGTAGATGATAGATGTTTGAATATTGCCTGTGTGCATGAGTGTGTGTGTCTGCGTGTGCATTGTGTACATGCTCATGTGTGCACAGGTATATGCACGAGTGTGTGTGTTTATGGAAGCCAGTAGTTGATACTGGGAGTCTTCCTTGGTTGCTCACCACTGCAGCTTTTGAGATGGAGTCTCCTGCTCAACAATGAGCTCAAGGGATCTGCCTGCCTCTGTCTCCCTGTTGCTGGGTACCATAGAGTCTAACTCAAATCCTCAACCAAACAGGACAACCCCTTTTCCTGACTGAGCCACCTCCCCAGATGCTCTGTCTTTTTTTTAACCTCCTTCTTCTGCCCAAGAGAACTGGGGTTCTTCAGGAAGACATCCTCATGTGAATAAAATTCAAATGACTTAGAACTCGGATTCATAGTTTTGTTTTTGAATTATCAAATTTAAGAATAGAGCAATCTCAAGGAAGAAAGAAATAGAAGCCAGGCAAAATTTCTCTCTTTATGAATAAACTACAGCTATGTAATGAGACAGCTCTCCACTGTTAGTCATGTGAGTCTATGTAAGTTGATCCATAACAGTCATGGTTTTCCTTTTTTCAATTATTGTTCTGAAATTATGCTATCTTTCTTGTCTTTCATGGGTTTTTGCAAAACTGGAAGTTGATAAGTGGCAAGAAGGTTTTCTAAGCTGAAAAATCACTATATAGACACAAACAAACCACTGCGTAGTAGGCGTACACAACAATGGGCAGGTATGAAGTTAGTGACCTTTATTGCACATGCCACCCTTTGTAGAAAGCTATAAAAATGGCTTAGGGGTTTATTATACAGCATTCTACCATGAGTTATGTCCAGAATCACATGAATTTCCATGTGTCTTATTTGGTAGGGCAGAACTTGTCTTGGCTAGGAAATAGACATCACAGACAATGTCCATAGCAGCTACTATATATAAAGCACATTCTCTATGTTTCTATGTCTCTCCTTGATAGTACTATGATAATCTAAACTATTTTTATTCCTTTAAAAGCAAGAAATCATACGCTAGCATTGTTTACTCTGACCAATATCATCCAGCTAATTAGTGGAAGATGCAGCCAGCATCTGTTTGTCACAGGAAGTAAGGTATTAGGAAGAGAGCCACTATATGTGCTCCTTATGAATTCAGTCTGGTTATATTATACAGAACAGTGGGAGCAAACTCCTTCCCATTTAGAAAAGTCAAATATCCATGACAGAAATTAAACATTCTGAAGTACTGTAAACCATCTCATACCCTTGCTGAAATTGGATAAAATTAGCAATAAATTTGAGATTTATTCAGTATCTTTGCTATAGACATTAGCCTTTTACTATAGTGTGCTCTCTATCAAAAAGAAAAATTATGATTAATCAAATCTTAAGTATCTTACAACTTTCCTGGCAAAAAGCAATCCACATAGATACAAGTCAGTGTTTAATAACACTCAACTTCAATGAGAGGCCTAAAGGGAGAGGTAAGTAAGTAGGAAACTGTTTCCAAAGGTTCGAGGCTGACCTCTCAAAAATAGGGA
This sequence comes from Phodopus roborovskii, assembly GCF_943737965.1. NCBI lineage: Eukaryota > Metazoa > Chordata > Mammalia > Rodentia > Cricetidae > Phodopus > Phodopus roborovskii. The sequence continues at coordinate 15,094,710 of NW_026125397.1, forward strand.
CCAAAGGATGTTACTCCAGGTAGAAGGTGCTGAAGGGGGACTCATCCTTGTTATAGACGGGTACCAAGAAGCAAAGATGAGTGGGTTCTGAAACCCTGAATGTTCAATGTTGGGAAACTCTAGTCGTATGAGCAGACAGTGACAGAGTGTGAATGGAGGCTTTGAAAAGATTTTTGGAGGAATCCACTGGTCAGTGAGGAGGAGAAGGGAGGGACTAGGAAAGAGGCACCCAATGAGGGAAATTTTGCAAAGTCCAAAGCAGGTGTTTGACATTTGGGATTTCTCTTCCAGCAGAGTAATTGGAAATTTGAAAGCTGCACATGGAATTGACTTTGTGGCAATGTGAGGGTTACATTTTGTTAGTTTGACACAAACTAGAGCCACCTGGGGAGAGGGAACCTCAAGTGACATACTCTCCAGTTATGTCTGGAGGAATTTTCTTGATTAATGATTTATGAGGGGGCAATTTATTGTGGAAAGTGCCACTATCCAACCCCCCCCAGGCACGTGGTTCTGAGCATCGTAAGAAAGCAGGCTAAGCAGCATTTGTCCATGGTTTCTGCTTCAGTTCCTGCCTTTCCATGTCGCTTTTGGTGTTTACCACAGTAACATAAAGCCAACTAGAATTGGGTCTTAGAAATATATTATGAAAGAAGAAGAGGGAGATGGGCTGCCAGATCAGAACGTGGAAACTGTTTGAAATGCTTTAACTTAAGACACGAAAAGAAAATGTGGAGCCCATGTGGAATATCTTTTTGTAAGATTTAATGTTATTACTAGTATTAACTAGTAATCATTTGGACTCTAATGATTAATTCAAATGATTGCATTGAGAAATTGAGGAAAGTTATTTGTTACTATAAAATGCAATTGGCACTTGACAAAAAGTAGTGTTAGAGATGGGACTCCATGCTCACAAATGGTTCAAGGAGTGTTGATGTTGAAGCATCAGAGCTGTATTTACATTTAAGATATTGATGAGCATGTTAACTTTTCCCGTCACTGTAACAAAATACCTGGCAGGAGAATCTTGAAGAAGAATGGTTTTATTTGATTCATAGGCTCTGTCCATCATGGTGGAGAAGGTGTGGTAGAGTTCATGTGGCAGAAGAGCTCCTTATATCTCAGCAGATCAGGAAATAGATGAGACTAGAACAGAGACAGAAACATTTTAAGGCCTACCTCAGTGGCCTATGACCATCAGAAATGCAATGCCTCCCAGAGGTTCCACAGTCTCCAAACACAGCGCCATCAGCTGGGGATCAGGCGGTTAATTGCATGAATCTACAGGGGACAAGTTTCATCCAACAATTACAAAGAGTAAGGCAGATGGAAAGGAAGGAGGGTGAAGATAGATGGAGGCAGTCAATCCAGGTAACTCAATCTACTAACTGGACAGATTTAGAAGACCTGAACTATGAGCCAGAGTTATACTTTGATAACATCAGGGTGAATGCTTTCCAAGACTTTTCCCCTCCAACCGTGTATCCAGTACTTGAGACTGCAAGACTGAATCATACAATCAGATCTGAAATGATAGAGGCTTATGCTCTGAAACTTCTAGCCTTTCAAAAGAGGAAAACGCAATCCGTTTCCAAGCTGGTTCCTCCTGGTATGTTGCATAGAAGAAACCAAAGCAAGGATGAACTAGTTTTCTGAAGTGCAAATCGAAGTGAAGGAACTTGCTGACGGGGGTGAATGTCACCAACATCTCCACAGTTGGAACGGGACCATCAACAAAGGAAAGAGACAAGGATTTTAAGTTCGTGTTTACTAAGACACAGAAGCACTGCACTTATCTAGCTGGAGGGATGCAATTTTTAAGGACTTTGTCTTTGCTCCTTTGAAGTGCAAAGGTCAAAGGAAATTATAGGAGATTGAGGAAATTGCAGCTGTTGTGCCATCTATGATCTTCAGCAGACATACTGACCCTTTGAGGAGGACCGAAAGAACCAGCATGCCAGTAATTCTTGTCATTTTAGGACTATTAGGGAGAGTTTGTTCTAAGAGCATCATGGTTTAAGGCTTTGAAGTAGACTTGCATAATATCTCAGAATTAAGTCAGGCACCAAATAAAACACTAGACTCCTACATGGTCCTTTGTCTGTGGCTTAGCCATTGAAACCAATCATCTACTGTCACCAGGGTCACACTCTATCTGCATGTGACTCTTACCACCCACTGAAGCACACACACTGTTGTCAGTGGTGAAGTTTCTTCATGATCAACAGCCTAATGTGTATGAATACACAAACTGTTCTCTGTGATGAATAATCACTTAATTCTCTACTCTAGGTAATAATTCTTTGGCTATAAGAAACAACAAATACTCAGTAAAACACACTTAGATATAAGTTATTCATTAGCAATTGTGAAAATCATATGTGTGTGTGTGTGTGTGTGTGTGTGTGTATGTATGTATGTATTATACACAAAATTTGGGGGAGGTTTGATTTACAATGCCTCAAATTGTAGCAACAAAGTCCCCCCTTTTTTCTTTTATAGCTCTCTGCTGTACTTTCTGTAATAATGACTATCCCTAGCCTTCAAAATTGATAGTTTTATATTCTCCCAGTAGGGCTGACTAAATTGATTCTGACTTTGTCTCTTTATACCATGACACCCAGGCAAAGAAAAGAAAGAGAAACAGAATACCTCTCACCATTTTCCATCCTCCAGCAACACCAATGAACCGCCTATGTCTCAGAAACTCAAGGCACATTATTTGTTGATCCTGTGACTAACATGGGCAAGTGCCAGGGGCGTAACTGAGAACAGCGGACTGGGTGGCATCAATCACCACCATCAGTTACCAAAATAGAGGAGTAATTCAAAAGGAACATTGGAGAACTATTTTTCTCTTCTCTCCTTCAAACTAAAACAAAACAATTTAAAAATCTTATGTGATGATGGTGCCTTATAACCCCCCTCTCCAAACAGTGTTGACTCTCTTCCCTCCTAAACACACTCACTATTCCAGAGAGATCTAAATGGGACAGTTGACCCTGACCTAAGACAATAAACATCTTTGTACTAATTTGATTATTGCAACAACCAACTATTAATACAAACTCAGGAGAAAAGATGCCAGGTTGGAAAATGTAGTAACATTTTGTTGGCACCCAGCTGGAGAAGTTCTGACTAGATAGTAAAGGCCCTACAAGGTTTCTTTCTCTAAGGTAATCTGTTTTCCTGATTCTATATACTATTTAGTAATCATCACTATATTAACTTAGAAGTATACCTATGAGAGTCAATGAGATTTATTTTCAAACTCAGTTTCCCTAATAAAAAGTGTTTCTTTGGTGTGCACTCTTAGGTCAGCTATATAGAGCAAGTAAGTCTGTGCAAAGCCCAGCTGGAGTGCAATTTCTTATGGCTTAATCTCTTGATAACGAGCAAGGAAACAGAATATATGACTGCCATGGCTCACAATGCCCATCTGATTCCAAGATCTGTGCTGCCGAGGAACAACACATATACTATTAATTCAATAATTCCTATTGAGATGTTTCTGTATGGCAAAAGACACAGTCATTCTAATAAAGCAGCAGGTTACAGGGTGGAAAATAATTATCAGTTACTCATTTGATGGAGAGTTGATATCTAAAATAGATAAAGAACTAAAATAATGGATATCAAGAAAACAAACAACCCAATTTTAAAATGGGGTACAAAGCTAAACAGTTCTCAAAAGATGAAACACAAATGGTGAGAAATAGTTAAAGAAATATTCAATATGCTTTGTCAACTGGGAAGTGGAAATCCAAACTACTTTGAGATTTCATCTTACACCAGTCTGGATGGCCAGGATTAATAAAACAAGTGACAGGTGATGCTGGTGAGGATGTGGAGTAGGGGGAACATCATCCATTGCTCGTAGTGGTGCAAACTTATACAACCACTGTGGAAATCAGTGTAGCAGTTCCTCAGAAAGAAAGCAGTCGATCTACCTCAAGACCCAGCAGTACCACTGTTGAGCATATACTCAAAGGGTATACGTCCACTGCAGAGACACATGCTCATTCATGCTCATTGTTGCCCTAATCCTAATAGCCAGTAACTGGAAACAACCTAGATGGTCATTAAGAAGTAAATGGATAACAAAATGTGGTGCAGTTATACAATGGAATGTTAGTCTACTGTTTAAAAAGTTAACAAATACTCACATAAATGGTTGGAGCTAGAAAAAGATCATTCTGAGTGAGGTAACCCAGACACAAAGTGACAAATACTATATATACTTTCTTATGTGTGGATGTTAGCTTTTTAGTCTTCAGTAGTCATACTCCAATCCATATAACCACAGAGACAAGATATAGAGTAAGAGACTGTGGGGGCAGTGAGACTCTCCCAAGGAAGAGGAAGTAGAATACATAGTTATGGGAGTGAGAAGACCAGTAAACACTCCCCAGAGTGCTGCAAACGCATTCTGTATCTCCATGGCTCAGACAAGATCATTTATTACACTATCTGCCATCTTCTTTGCTGATGATAAAGTAATAGAAACTTTTCTGACATATGATTACAACTTAAGCATGTTATGTAAGTGTATACTTACTTCTTAAGTAATATTTGCCATGCATCTGATGTCAATTCTATTTTTTGCTAGTTGCTGGCTGTTTTATTTTACCATATTTTATTGTGTTTCTTGTATCACAGATACTGATGCTTTCTTAGTAACTTGAAATATGATATTTGTTGTGCATATTTTCATTTTACTGACAGTATTGTTCACTGAAAAACTTTCATACTTTTATGTGAACTAACTTATTTCTTGACACTTTTGTTGCGCCACTTAAGAGAACATTGCCTAACTCAAGTTTTTCTCTAAAGATGTTCGTTTAACAGGCTCAGTTTGATCAGTGATTGAGTTTTCTGTTAACTTTGGTGTGCTAGGTTAAAAGAAAGCCCAAGTTCATTGTTTTGGGTGGATATTGAGTTGTCTCAGCACTATTTCTTAGGGAGACTATTGGTCCCCAGTGAATTTTGACACATCAGAAATGAACAGGCACAAATGTGAAATTTTATTTCTTAATTATATTCAGTTGACTTATATTTTCTTCTAGTGTAATTCTGTTTTCTCAGCTACAGTTAGCCAGAGAGCTTTGAAATACAAGCGTGAGCCCTTAATCTTTCAAGACTGCTTTGGGGTCCTTAAATCCTTTGATTTCCATATCAATTTTAGGTCCTTTTGTTCGTGTTTGCAAAATAATCAATGCATTTTGATACATATTTTATCAGATATATAGATCAGTCTAGAAAACAGTTCCATTTCAAAAATATTGCATCTTTAGCCAGGTGGTGGTGGCACACATTTTTAATCCCAACACTTGGGAGGCAAAGGCAGGAGGAGTTCTGAGTTTAAGAGCAGCCTGGTCTACATAGCAAATTCCAGGACAACCAGGGCTGCAACCTTCTCTCAAAAAATAAACAATAATAATAATAAATCTTCATTCCATAAGTATAGAAATTTTCAATTATTTAGATAATCTTTAATTTCTTTCAACAATGTTATATAGTTCTCATACTGAGTTTATTATTTTTTAATTATTTAATTGATATGTATGTGTGTTTGTGCATGCCACATAAGTTCAGGTGCCTGCAAAGGTCAGAAAAAGGTTGGGTCTCCTGCAGCTAGATGATTTACAGCTGGTTATGAGCCAGCCACCCACATAGGTTATGGCTACCAAACTCAGGTCCTCCAAAATAGTGGCAAGTTCACTTGACAATGGAGCAATATTTCTCCTCTCTGAATTTTAAAGAATTTTTCATTTTTATATTACTGTAACTAAAATTATATTCTTAATATCACTTGTAAATTGTCATTGCTAGAAATGCAATTGATTTTTTAATATTGAGCCTTTATTCTACAACCTTGATGAATTCATTTATTCATCCTAATTTTATATTGAATACCTTAAATGTTTTTATAGACACCGTTGTGCCGTCTATGAAGATGATCTCTATAGTTCCACGTTTTCCTTTATAATCTGATTCTTTTTTATTTTATTACTTCTTTGCTTATTGAATTGTCCAGATTAGTACAATGTAGAGGGAAGATACTTTAATCTTGTTCCTTGTCGTAACGGGAAAGATTCAACCTTTCATCCTTAACTATAACTCTAGCTGTGAGTTCTTTGCAGATGTCCTTTATCATATTGCGGAAGTCTGCTTCTAATTCATTTGCCTGTGTTTTATCTTGAAGGAATGCTAGCTTTGTCAGATGGCTTGTCAGTATCCATTGAAGTGATGTCCTAGGAATGTGTCCTTTCTGCTAAGCTGTCTAATTTGTTGGCACATTGAGGGTACTAGTTTCTCAGGTGGCCTTCTTATTTCTGCTTTAATCACATATTTACCCTCACATGTTGATAGTGGGAAACTTCAATACCAGGCTTTTGCCAATCAGCAGGTAATCCAGACAAAAACTAAACAGAAAAATGCGGGAGCTCACTGATGTTAGTAACCAAATGGAACTAACAAATATTCACAGAACATTTCACTCAAACACAAAGGCACCTCGTGGAACATTTTCCAAAATTGACCACATACTCTGACACAAAGCAAGTCTCAATAGACACAAGAAAATTAAACTAAACTAGCACCCTGCATCCTGTCTCACCACCATAGATTAAAGCTGAATATCAACAACAGAAAGCTTACAAACTCATGGAGTCTAAAGAATTTACCGTATCTTAGATTCTTCATTGGCAGTTTTACACTTATGTTCACTGTCTTTCCACTTCCTGTGTTGTATGGTATTACCTCTAATGATAAATCAATGATTGCTCTTAAGTAGGGTTTTTCTTGTGCTTAGAGGATGCTGTTTCCAAGGTTTGCTCTGCTTTTTGCTTTTGATATTCTGTATATTGTTTCTGCCTACACATTGGATTTATTATATCTGATGTCATTAAGTATAAATTAATATTTTCATGAAATTTGATTTCTCAACCTTTTTTTTCTTTTTTACATTTTTCCTTTCTTTTCTCCATCTTACTCTCTTACTTTTCTTGTGTGGATAAGCTTAATCATACCCAACATTCTCTGATAGCCTATTTAGTTTTGTTTGTCTTCTTTTTCTGCTCTTTAATTCCCACAATCCCTAATTCTAGGCTTAGAGATAATCTTGTTCTCTAAAATTAGCGCTCTTTCTCGGTTCCTTTGCCAGCTCAACATCTATTGTTAAGACCCTCGGTGAGTTTTTATTTGATCACTCTGTGTCTCATCTTGAAGCATTTGTCCATAATAGATATGTGTAACTCCTGTTTGATGAGTTTCCGTAATCACACCTTCCTTCAGTCATCACGTGAGGTCTCCTTTTGTTCTTTGCCCGTGTTTAGAATGAGTACTCTGGGGTCCTGGTCTGCTAAGCTTCACATGTGACTGGTATTTTTCTTACATGCAGTTCTACCTCCCCTGGTTATTGTTATGTCTCATGACTTCAGTCTGAAAAGAGGAAATTTTAAATAATAAATTACAGTAATGTCTTCCTCTCATGATTTGATCATGCTACTGTTTGCTTACAGCTTTGTTTATTTGCTTAGTGGGCTGACTGGAGTGACACGGCAAAAGCCTATTTTTTTCTCAGTATACAGGTTCTGGTGTTCCACTGAATAGTCTTATCATTTAATATGCCTATATGTTTGCCTCTGGAGCAACATGGGCCAATGAGTAAAGATTCTCTAGTTCCTTCATCCATTTAAATACTTTGCATTCTACCATAACATACATGTGTGCACATGTAACCTCAAGACATATAGCAGCAGATGATACATGTTATTTTATTTTTTAATGATTTTTATTTCACTTTAATGTACATTGTGTCTGTGTGTGAATACATGAATACAAACTCATGCAGAATTGGGCCTGGTAACTGCTCAACATGAGTTCTGGGAATTAAACTCAAACATCTGCAAGATTAGTACATGCTCTTAACCACTGAGCCATCTGTCCAGCATACCATTTTGTTTCTTCTTTTTTTTTTTTTTTTTTTTTTTTTTTTGAGATGGGGGTCTCACTATGCATCCCTGAATTCCCTGGAACTAAACAACCTCAAACTCACAGAGATACCCCTGCTTCTGTCTCTGAGTGCTGGGATGTGGGATTACAGGTATAGGCCACCATGCCCAGCATTCCAGCCCCTTAATATTAACCCAGGTTGCTTACTTGTTCTTAGGTAAAAAGTGACTTCTAATCCAGTCAGAGGTTATGCCTAAGCCCCTAAGAGGGCTCCATCCTAGTCAGTTGGTCCATGCTTTGCTTTGGGAAACATTTCCAAGTCTTCTCTACCTCCTTCCCGGTATGACTTCTCAGGAATGAAAGGGATTGGATCTTATTCAGGTCTTCTCTACCTTGCTTGTGTCTCGACTGCTCATGAATGAATGATGCTGAAGTTTACTCATAGTGTGTCTTACCGTTGGGATCACTCTGGCCCTGACAGAGTTCTTGCTTGGTGCCTCATATCCTGGTTTTCTGATTTCACTGCCTCCTTGCTTGCCTCTGCTGTTATGTGGAATTGTGGGAACCTCCTTGAAATTACACTGGACCATTTTTCTGCTGATACCACCATCCTGGTATGAAATGCTCTGCAGTCTGTTCTGCCCCTCTCCCTGGGTAGAATCTCTATCACTGTACAAGACCTGGTGACAGGAACATGACTTCCTTCTGTAAAATAATACTTTGGATATATGAATGAGTGAGTGGAGGGTGATGATTCCAAAGTACGCATTGTACAACTAAGGGAAATAAAAAAGCCATTAGTTCTATTATCTGTCCCTGAAAGATCAAAAGAAGATAAGGAACCAATACCCATTTCACTCTTGGAATTAGAGGCCCTGTAGTAACTCTCCTGAGCTGGAGCTCTGTGGAGAAGAGCCAGGCAGTGTTGTGGCTCTAAGGCACCAGACTACTGCTCTTGTTAGGTATTAGCAAGATTTTCTTGAATGAATGTGCCTCCATTTTCTATATGCCTCTAGGACACTAGTCATATATTTCAAATGAATGTTTCTATAACTATTCCCCCCTTTACATTGCTTTTTGTTAGAGAAAGAGTATACCTTGTTATTCATCTATCATTTGCATAAAGAAGTTAGGAAATATGCTTTGAATGGAGTTATGAACATAAATAATGCAGTGGAATTTTTAAAAGAACACGGGGTAGCTGTTTGGGATAATGATTTATATAGGCTGTAAAGCAGAGTTTTCTCTGGCTGTGTGAGGAGAGGCATGCCCAGTCTTTGAGCGATATGTGAAGCATTTCTGACAGGCAGAGGCATGGAGATTGGATAGAATCCAGTCCTCCGCCATCAGCACTTGAGTGATAGACTAGAGAATAATAGTGCATTCCATTTCATCCCAAGTTTCACCCAGCCTGAATAAGACTGCTGTGGAAGAGGGCTACTGTGTGGGAAGCTACTCATGTGGCATGACAGCCTGGCCCATGCTCTGTGTATCTAGTCCCATCCTTGTGACCAGATGGTGTCCAATCATCTGGAAAATTGGACTGAACTTCAACGACAGAGGAATCGAACCAGTGAGAAGACTGGCTGGAAAAAGTAAGCAATGCCATTTGCATTTAGTTGTTCAGAGACCCGGGGGATTTCTGAGGGGGCAGGATGTCATGAGTTCTGACAAATTTGCCTGGGAATAATGTCCTTCCAAATACATCTTTTATGTTTACATGTGTATTTGGGAGGGTTGCTGTTTCTTATTTGTTTTATTTTTATGCATCTATGACTAGCCTGGAACTCACTATTTAGATCAGACTGACCTCAAACTCAGGGCAATTCTCCTGCCTCTACCTGGAATTACAACCTGCATCATGGAACAAGCAAACTATGCTCATTTTAATTGCCCAAACTTATGGCTATTTTAGATTACATGTCAAAGAGCGATAGAATTACGAGTCAGATTAATGTGCTAATCATCCAGCCTCAAATTTAAGATTACTATCCATGTGCACCCAACCAAAGCATTTTGTACATGGGGAAAAGATGCAGACAAGTAAGTAATTTTGAGAGGGAAGCATGTAAAAGACATGATCAGGAGGACACCTTTCCAGTTAGATAAAAGAAATGATTTCAGTCCCTCTGCTGTGCATCATGGTAACTGCAGCTAATAACCACATGTTATATGCTTAAAGAGGATTGGGGGGGGAGGGCAATGAGATGGCTCAGCAAGTAAAAGCACATGTCACCCAAGCCTGGTGACCCAAGTTCGATCCCAAGAACTAGAGTGGTGGCTGAAGTAAAGAACCAATTCCACTTGGTTGTCCTTTGACCCCCCCCCCAGTACCATGGCATTCTCCCCACACATGATGCATGCACACACGGGCGTGTGCACATGAGCGCACGCACACATATCTACCCATATCTATGTAGCTATATCTGTAGGTAGATAGATAGCTGCAGTCATTATCTAAAGTATTGAAAGCAGAATTAAATTGTTTTTGGCACAGAAAAAAAAGTAATACTAAAGGTAGTTCATGTTAGTGAGCTCCATTTGGCCAATCCAGTTTTCACATACTTTAAGTATCATGCTGTACACCACAAATGCACATAACGTCCGTTTATCAATTTAAAGATAGAAATGATGTTGAAAAGAAGAAAAGAAATGGTGAAGACTCGACTGGCCATTTCTGGATTTGAAGCTGAGAGAGATCCTTATGCTATGCTTGTAAAGCTGGGAACGGCCAGGAAAGCTGCTTCCAGCAGAGGCTTCAGATGGAGTACAACCCTGCAGGCATCCTGGCTGTATTGCCAGGACACTCACCAGGGTTTTCTCACTTCTGTGACAGATGGTGCTGCTTTTAACAACTTGAAAAAGATTTTTGAACCCCTACACTCTCAGGTTACAGATTCCAATTCTGAGATCCCAAGCTGCGAAGTCTTCCTACAGCTAAGGCAGGCCATGCAGATAGGAGGGGTGGGACTCAGTCTTTTACTCATTGCCCACCTCACCTACCAGCCTGTGCGTTTGTTAGTGGCCACAGTACAGTGAGGAGAACCTGTGGCTTCCACAGTACGGTGTGGACTAAAAGACCGTGTCCTGAGGGTGGACAGATACATGGTCGCTGTGTGCACTGTCCACGGGTCTCTACTTTTGCTACTACTCCTCAGGTCTCAAAATGCTTCCTTTCATCACACCAAAATTTTTCCTTTGTATTTGCGGCAATGTCTGTAGTTCTACTTTTGGGGCATAAAGGATATCTTTATTCCCATCATCTGACCATGCTGCTGAAAATTCACCTGAGTCTCCCCCTTCGGGCTCTCTGCCTTCTGGCCCCTCTGTGGGTCCTCACAATCTTTCTTACTGTTTCACAGAATGAGTACTTCTCTCAGAGACATCCTTCCTGAAAAGGACACCCATGTCCTCACACAGCATCCACCCAGCTGAAAATGACCTGGTTAATTAAGCAGGGCCCTACCCTGCCGGGTTCTGTTAATGACTCTGTTCTTGCCCTGAGCAGGGAACTGTGTGGTTGGCTTGGGTCATGAGCTCCTGAATAAATGACCCATTTGTTCTTGATCAATTTTATCCTATAAATATTCTCAAACTGTTAACGCTTTTGTAGGTTCTCCTATCATTTGCATAATTTAAATTTTCATTACTTACCAGCCAGTTACCCTTTTAAAACTAGAGCAATTGTGAGTAGAAGAGAAGGAGGGGTAAGTACTTCACAAAGAATAGGAGTCCAGATATCCTGATACATTTGCCTTTGTTCTGTTTGGTTTTTCGAGACAGGGTTTCTCTGTGTATCTCTGGCTGTCCTAAAACTCACTCTGTAGACCAGGCTGGTCTTGAACTCACAGAGATCTGCCTGCCTCTGCCTCCCAAGTGCTGAGCTTAAAGGCATGTGCCACCACGGCTGGCATCCTGATATCTTGAATCAAGAAAAAAATTTAAATAAATTTGGTGTGGGAGGTGTGAATAATGCTAATTATTTTTATGTTGGCAAAAGAGGTCTTAGAAAAGCAGTAAAGCTTAATTTTAATAGTCAAAATATAGAACAAAGATCAAAAAATAAATAAATAAAACAAAATGGCTAGGATATAATTTATATATATAATATATAATATGTATATTATATTATATATATGACATTTGACATTAGTGCACCCAGGCATGCTCACACACAAATAAATGTATACTATCCACACACAATTATTGTGTGTGTGTGTGTGTGTGTGTGTGATTTCATCTCTTCTCAGCCTAATGGAAACCTCCTGGGACCAAAGCTTGGAAGTACTTAGTAACTCCTGTAATTGAACTAATACCATTCTTAATCTTATGTGTATGGCATTCATCTCTCCTTTCACTCTGATATGCTCCATACTCTGGAATGCCATGGGTCCAAGTAGCAGAACTTGAATCTGGTAGAACAACTATTTGTGTAAATCTTTTGCTCACATTGGACTTTGATTGCACAATCACAATATCGTGTCTGTGTTATTTAAGCTCACAGTCTTTTTCATTTACAGGGAAGAAGAAAGGAAAATAGTAACAGATGAAGGCATCCTTATAAATCATATAAATCGCTGGGCACTGGTGGCACACGCCCTTAATCCCAGCACTCGGGAGGCAGAGGCAGGCAGATCTCTGTGAGTTCGAGACCAGCCTGGTCTACAAGAGCTACAAGAGTTCCAGGACAGCCTCCAAAGCCACAGAGAAACCCTGTCTCAAAAAACCAAAAAATAAATAAACAAATAAATCATATAAGCCACATGCCTTTATATAACATATATAGAACTCAGTTCATTTTTAATAATATATTAGGAAAGGGACACACAATTAGCAAAACCTTTTATAAGGATACTATTTTGTATTAAAAATTAAAATATGGGGGCTAGAGAAATAGCTCAACAATTATAAGAGCCAGCTGTTTTCCCAGCAATCATGTCAGGTGCCCCAAAACTACCTGTAAGTCCAGCTCCTGGGGAACCTGACACATCTGGTCTCCACAAACACCTGCCCTCATATGCACACATCTACATACAGACACACATATACATAATTAAAATAGGGTAACTGTTTAAAGAATTAAGTCATAGTTTCTATACTTGAGTGACTTACAGGCTACACTGACATATGGCAGTTGACACTTAAAATATGGTGATTTTAGGCAATACAGCTTCTCCTGGCAAAGTGGAAGATGCACGCAGATGATCTTCTGTGTCAGTACTTAAGTGTCACAAAGTGATTTCCTCTCCCTTTCGACTTGCCAGACTCTCCCCAGTTCATACCTGCCCCTGACATCCCTGGTGGCCTTCTAGACTGTAAAGCTAAGTGTCAGCTGCCTCTTGCATGCAATGCATCCAGGCATTTCAGGAAGTGGAAGAGACAGCACTGTCTGACTTTCCTTAAGCTTGGCGTGAGTGCACGCACTCATGTTCCTGGTCCAGACAGCACACAGGACACACAAGAGAAGATTGCACTATCCGCTCAGTGTGTAATCAAGATAAGCAGAGTTACTGGGTATGAGTGGAGGTCTAATCAAATGCAGTCTCATCTTTATTAATCTGTTGAGACAAGTTGAACTCGAAGAATGTAAGGAATGTGTCTGACTTCTTAGTGTCTTTTAACCACTTTCTGGCCATGGCTACCATGCCAGCTAAACTGTGCCCTTTTCCTGGCACAACTTCAGTGAACCAAGGGTATGCTTTGTTCGACGCAGAGGCTGAATGTTTCCACGGTCATGCATGTGCAACTCGCAGGTGCTGGTTTTCAGTCCTGTTTGCGTGTGTCACATTCTGGCAGGCGGCACCGAGAGAAAGCTTTTAAGGCTGAAAATGAAGCCTGGAATAGCATGCCAACAATGTGCTGCTGTGGGTTTGGATTTCTTCTTCCTCTTTTTCTGGAAAAAGAAAATCTAATGTTTCTTCCATGTTCCCACCAGGAAAGACTTCATTTCTTTCTACTTAGTGACATGGAATGCCAGGCATTCGGGGGAACTAATTTTCCTACTCTGCCCGTTTCACAATCATGATAATTCATAATTTCCTCAGTTGATGGAGAGGGATGCAGTAGGATGTCAAAAGAGAAAATAATTCCCACTGGAGCCTTCACTTTTCCAAAACCAAACAAAACAGTGTTGAGCTTTAAGGAGGAGAAACAGGTGTAAAGCTCTTATAGCCACAACAATAAAATCTATGGATGCATAAAGCCCTAACTGCCTTTTTATAAAGTAAGATTATCTTATGTGGAATATGAATTTTGTTGTTAATGGGGGGGGAACTCAATGCATTGCAAGTGCTCAGATGGGAAGGGTATCCTGGCATCTAAGACCGAAGGAAATGCGCAGTCACACTGCACAACAAACCCCATGCAAGAGCTCTACTGGGAGGGGAAAACTCAGTAGGGCAGCTGCCTCTGCTTGGGTGAGACATCACAGAGAACTGAGCAGAAGATGGGGTTTATATAGGGTTCCTTAGGGGGGTGGAGCTTTCCAGTGTGGGCTGGAATTGGAGGGTTCTTGTGAGTTATACCTATTCTAAAGTTCCCTTCTTATTCCTGGTCTTTGCTTAAGGTCTCTGTGTAGGTGATTGGTAGCCTTGCTTGCTAGAGCATTGACAAGCAAACACACCCACATAGGAAGCAGAGATAATCTCTCTCCTCTGCAACAACTTACTTGGAGGTTTAGTTATATCCAAGACTAAGTGCAATTTGATGAGATAAAGCTCTTCGTGTCCAGGACAAGGCTAACTTTAGTCAGTCCTAAACTTTATCTCCTTATTTCCTGCATGGCACACTGATCTGATCCTCCTCACGTTCTAGCTCTCAAGTTGGTACACACCAGTTCTGATCAGCTCTTCAGAGTGGAAAAAGAAAGCCTTAGTCTCACTCCAAGAGTTAGTTGGATATTGATTTTGCTCATTCACACTTGTCAGAGAATGTACGTTTTCACTGTCTATGTTGTGTCCATTGCTTTCTTGGGAAACTCAGGCCCCCAAGGCCCTGTACCCCTTCCTGAAGCTCTAAGCATCATTCCCCAAGTCACACGAAGAATACACAGTTTTTAAGACTGCTCTCTCTCTCTCTCTATCTGTCTGTCTGTCTATCTACCTATCTCTCCTTTCTTCTTTGTTTTTATTACCTTAATCCTTCATCATACTTAGCAATTCTCCATTTTGTTCCTATTAGCGTAACAATTAACATTGGAAAAACAAGTTTAACAAATTAAGAGTGCATTTGCTGAAAAGCATTGCATAAGGAGAATTATATTAAATTTCCCAAAAAGTTGAATCTCTCTCTTCTTTCCACTTTTCTGAATAGTGATTTGAAGTTACTGTGCCGTTAGCCTTCAATCACAGCCATCTGTTCACAATCTCAAGGCACGCAAGAGAATCTAGATTTAAAATAAGATTTTTTTTTTAAAAAGGGTGAACTCTTTGAGACCAGAAAGGCGGCCACTAGGAGGTGGCACAGGGAACAGCAGATGGAGGTAAATGAGATCAAAACACACGCTATCTGTGCTGGGGGAAGGGGAATAAGATTATAGAACTCAATTTTTAAGTGACTATATGGGTTGAAATAAGGTGTGAGGTAACACAATTATTTATATTATTTTCAAGCAAATTGTATTATAGTTTTCCAATAGTCTGCTCCCCCCAAAAATATTTGCCAGCACAATAAAGTGTTATTGTTGTCCTTGTACAACAGTATTGGAAAATTTTATGTGTCAAAGGTGCCTCCCTGCCCACAGTTTTTGCTTTCTGTAGTTTCACTTACCTATAATCAAACACAGTCTGAAAACATTAAATGGGAATTGTTTCAGAAACCAAGAGTTCTTAACTCTAAATTGTACTCTTATCTGAGCAGAATTATGGACTTTTTGAGCTCTGAGCTCCATCTTCCCCGGGATGGGAAGCATCCCTGAATGTGACACACCCTGAGGCAGATCCCACCTGCCCATTACACACTGGTCCAGCTGCAGAGTTTGATGGCTATTAGAAATATCACAGTGCTTATATTCAAGCCAATAGCATTTTATTTAGTAATGTCACCAGTGCGCAAAAGCAGTCAGGTCACTAATTTAGAAGTACAAAGAAAAGCCACAGAATGATTTGAGTGAAAAAGCAAAAGTTTCTGAACTTATTAGAAAAAAATACTATCAGACACTGAATTTTCTATATCTTTTATGATCAGGATGTATCTTTTACATGTGAAATTGTGAAAGAGGAAAATCTGTCTGTTGGTTTTTAAGATTTTTTTGTTTGTTTGCTTTTTAAAAGGGTTTCTCTGTGCAGCCCTGGCTGTCCTGGAGCTCATTCTATAGAACAGGCTGATCTTGGGCTCGGATATCTGCCTGCCTCTGCCTCCCAAGTGCTAGGATTAAAGCATGGATGGACAACCACTGCCTCACTCGGATATTTTATTTTTCAATTACGTGCGCGCGCGCGTGCGTGCGTGCGTGTGTGTGTGTGTGTGTGTGTGTGTGTGTGTGTGTGTGTGTGTGCGTGCGTGCGCGCGCGCCTGCGTGCGAGTGACAGAGTGGGATCATGTGCTCAGGACTGCGTGAATGCCTGGTTGCTAGGAAGGGATTTGGACTCCATGGAACTGGAGTTACTAGTGGACGTGGAGCATGCGAGGTGAGTGCTGGAAGCACACGTTCCTCTCGGTGGGGCGGGAGGAGTGTTCACTCTTAACTGCTGATCCATCTCTCCATCCCCTTGTGTAACTTCTTATCTTAGGTTCATTTCCTGCTGTGATAAAATACTGACAAAAGCAGCTTAAGGGAAAGGGGGCTTATTTGGCTCACAGTTCCCAGTATAGTACATATTAGTTACTTTTCTGTGCTGTGATAAAAATGCCATAACCAAGGCAATTCTGAAAGGAAGGAAGAAAGAAAGAAAGAAAGAAAGAAAGAAAGAAAGAAAGAAAGAAAGAAATAAAGAAAGAAAGAAAGAAAGACAAAGCCTTTACTTTAGATTACTGTTCCAAGGGGTTAGAGTTCAAACTGTCGAGGACAGCAGACAGCAGGTTTCAGGCATGTTCCAGGAGCAGGGAGCTGAGAGCTCACACTCTGAAATTCAAGCAGGGACCACACCGAGCAAATAAGAAGTGGTGGGAAGCTTTTAGCTCTGAAAGCTTGCCCGCAATGACATACTTCCTCAGCAAGGCCAAACCTTCTAAACTTCCCTCAAGCAGCACCACCAAATACATGAGCTTATGGGGGACATTATTATTCACACTAGGAAACAGCCCTTAGGTGGAGACAAGGTGTAGGAACTTGAGGCAGCTACTCAACTTATAGCCAGAGTCAACAGCACAAATTGGTGAATTAATGTATGAACGCCAGGCCTCAGCTCACTTGTTCACTGTTAGACAATCTAGGATCCCCTGCCTAGGGAATGGTACCACCGTAGGTGGATCCTCCTGGGTCAATTAAGGTAATCAAGATTATCGCTATAGGCATGTCCACAGACCAACCTAATCTAGACAACCTCTCATTGAGATTCCTTTATCAGTTTATACTAGATTGTCAAGATGACAATTAAAACCAGCCACCACATTTGTTTTCATACCGCAAGTTGCAAAGTTACAGCCACGGTACATAGTAAGCATTGTTTATGTTTACTATGATGTAGTAAAACAAAACATGGAGATAAATATAATTCTGGATTTTCTTGATGCTACCAAAACTGCCTGTGGTAAATAAGTAGGTTTTTTTTTGTTTTGTTTTGTTTTGTTTTGTTTTTCCGAATTTGGGAACCATTGCTGCTGAATGTCACTCTGTCATTTGCAGACATTATGTTCACCTCTCTGATTCTACATCAAAGCTTCTAAAATTGGCTAGTGTTTATGGAAAATACAAAAAAGGCACAGACAGATGAGTATTAGTAGACCACTGACTAATGGCTTCATTTCTTACCATTCAGAGCTCACCATTCAGAGCTTTGCATATGAAACTGTACCCGATGCTCTAAGTTCTTTGCTGAGACTGAAAGAAAAATTACATTTCTGGGTGAAAGATCAGAAACCATGACCTTAACTAGTGACAAGCTGTGCCAGAAAACATTTGTCTGTGTAAAAACCTCTACTAATGGTCTGCTGAAACAAAGGTTCTTAAGCCCTTTACTGAAAGAAAGGCATGGTTACACACATTCTGGTGTAAGCTTGAGCAAAGAATCATAAATAACTAGAGATGTTGAATCTGCTGAGAAGTGCCCACTGCTGAATTTCCAGCTGAAGATGTTGGCAGACATGATGCAAATCCAAACCAAGTCTTAAACTGAAATAACCAGCAGTATTGAGGAAGAAGATGCTCAATAGAAATAGCATTCATAAATATCCAATGAAGCCCTAGAGCACAAAACATGGATGGATGGATAGATAGATAGATAGATGGATGGATGGATGGATGGATGGATGGATGCATGGATGGTTAAAGTAATCCTGGAGCCATATGGTAACCACACAGTGCATAGGGACTTTAGCCAGTGTATGAATAGCAAAATGCCTTGTACCCTCTGGATATTGTATTCTGACAAGGATTATGTACACATAATTTTCATTGTAGTATACTATGGCCATTCCATTTTGTAAATATTTGTTTTTAATGCCTTGTTGTGCTTGATTTATAAATTATATTCATTATAGATATGAGTACATGGGAAAATTATAGCATATATAGGATTCGGTATTATTCATGGTTTCAAACAACTACTGGGATCTTAGAATGTTTATCCAGATAAGAGTAGAGGCATAACTGTGCACAGGTAGGGTTTAGAGAAATTAAGTAAAGGCCCCACCATGGGTAAGCATTAGAAGGTAACACAAAATGACAAACAATGTGAAGATAACATGTCACTCATTGTCTCTGTGCAAAAAGACTGCCCTGACCCTGTCATAAAAGGGAGAGTTCATTAGAAAATCTCTGCTAAGTGATAATGGAAAGAACAGGTCTTAACTCTTCTTTGTGACTGTGAAAAACTAAATAAACTATTTATAGACATAAAACATGAAATTATTCTTTAATTTTGAAAATGTGCAATGTAAGTAAGTCTTCTACCCAGCCCCTTCTCACCTACCACCCTACTCAGGTAATAAGATACCTGTGCATAGAATGGATATTTGAAGGTGTGAGTCTGGACCCTGAGGTCACCCACTGATATTTTCAGGTTCCTAAGTCATGGAACAAAGAAACTATTCCAAACAGAACAGTGATGAAAGTTAAGACGGTTCATCAAAGAAGAAAAAGACATTCCTGGAAAAATGAAGAATACAGACCAAAAAGGCCTAAGCCCTCCTTGTCAGAGCCCTTTATAGGTAATTTTACACAGAGCCCACCTTCTCTGTGACAGCTCCCTTGCTTTATCTCAGGCATGTTCTGTTTTCTTACACTGCACCTTGTCTGTCAACTGGCTTATTTCATGTTGTGACACCTCAGTCCCCACACCTCTCCTGTCCTTACACACAGTCCCAAAACCTCATACAACCTCTGCTTGGTGGGAAAGAAGAGGTGTCTTTAAACATACCAAAACATGTTTTCTTTTTCCTCTCCCAGGTTTACATTTGATTCTTTGTAGCTTATCTTAAGAATTCTAAGACCTTGGTAAAATTCAGAATAAAAAAAATGATGGTTGGCAAGGACATGTCAGCGAGCCAGCCAGGGATCTCGTTTCATTTAATTTGATAAGAGAGTAAACAGTCTGGAATGTAGATGTATGATTTGGTCTGTTTTCATTTTCTAACCTTCAAAGATAACGGCTATGTCAGTTCATGAATGTACAAGAAGTAGTTGCTCTTTTTTTTTTTTTTTAAATAAAGGCCATGTGATACCCAAGTAATTCTGAAAATCTACAGTATATGGTTTTTCTTTTAGTTTCTCCAGACACATGACCGAATTTTCAGCATTATCTAGCATGAAAAAAAAATAGTACTATATCATACCTGTGGACATTTTAAGGCAAGTTCCCTGGGGGAACAATTTCCTTTGCTTTAAGGAGATCACTGTAGCATTCACAGTGAAATGTTTAGGAAATGTATAACTTCCCTATGTGTGAACATTCTCACTGAAGTCCTTAGCCTTCAGTAGGGGTTGGTAAACGTAATGCTATCGTATGTGCCCAAATGTGCCTCCATAATCTTCCTGGATGGCATTCCTATAGCTAAGTTTATAGAAGGCCGTGAAAACCATTCGCAAAGGCCTTCTTGAGATGCTGTTGTTATCTCTGGCACTGTATTCATTATGCCTCTTCCTTCTTTCCTTCCTCGTCTCGACTCAGATGCCCAGTCCTTTGCTCCAGGTATTTACAATTCAGTAAAGGTAAAGGTGGAATGGAAAACCATAATTGAACCAATCCTGAAACTCCTACATTTCAGGGCAATTGAGTCATCAGGTGGATCCCAATTACTCTCCAGTGTTAGGACAAAATGACAGATGTCATCCAGCTGAGTTACTGTTGTTGGTCTTGTGAAGCAAAAGTTCCTCATCATCCGAGGAAGTGTAACAGCCTGATATCACAGCTTTACTCAGCCCTCATGCCTTCTGAGAGCACTGACTGTGGCCTGGAGAGATGGCTCAGCCATTAAGAGCACTGGCTGCTCTTCCCAAAGATCCTGGTTTGATTCCCAGCACCAGCAGGGCAGCTCACAACTGTCAATAATTTCCAGTTTCAGGATATCTGATATCCTATTCTAGTCTCCCAGGCCATGGGCACTTACATGGTTTACATACATGTGGGCAAAATACCACACCCTTTACAAAAAGGGCCCGAGTACAAAAGTCATCCCTCTAGTATTTGTCTTCTTCTTGGCCAACTATGGAGGGCACCAAGCCATTTTCTCTTTCTTTTAATTTTGTGTGTGTGTGTGTGTGTGTGTGTGTGTGTGTGTGTGTGTTTTAATTCTCTCTCTCTCTTTCCGTGTGTGTGTGTGTCTTTTAATTCTCTCTCTCTTTCTCTCTCTCTCTCTCTGTGTGTGTGTGTGTGTGTGTGTCTTTTAATTCTCTCTCTCTCTTTCCGTGTGTGTGTGTCTTTTAATTCTCTCTCTCTTTCTCTCTGTGTGTGTGCTTGTGTGTGTGTGTGTGTGTCTTTTAATTCTCTCTCTCTCTTTCCATGTGTGTGTGTCTTTTAATTCTCTCTCTCTTTCCGTGTGTGTGTGTGTCTTTTAATTCTTTCTCTCTTTCTGTGTGTGTGTGTGTGTTTGTATGTGTGTGTGTGTGTGTGTGTGTGTGTGTGTGTATGTACGTGCGTGTGCAGAAGGCAGAGGTCAACCTTGAATGTTGTTTCTCAGGAACTGACCAGTTTTAATTTTGATTTGGTTTGGTTTCCTTTTGTTTCTGTATGTATATGCTGTTTGTTGCTGCTGTTGTTTAAGGCAGTGTCTCTGAGACCTGGGACTTCTGGGTTAGGCTCCAACAGCTGATGAACAAGCCCAGGTGACCCTGTCTCGGCCTATTCATCCCTTCCCCTTACTCTGAGATGACAACTACACTCTGTTCTGCCTGGTTTTCACTTAGTCTGGAGAAGCAAGGTCCTCACACTTCTGCCACAGGCATGTTTCTGAATGAGCTACATCCCTTACCTCCCAAGGAGACATTGACTGTCATAGTTGCGTCATTTCCATCAATTGCTACAAAATTATTTAGCTTGCTTGTTGTTGTTTGTTTGTTTCAACTACAAGTTAGGAGTTCAAGACAGCCTCAAATTCACCAGGTAGGTAAAGCTGACTTTCACCTCAGGATCCTCCTGCCTCTGACTTCCTAGTACACCACCACACCTAGCTAGTTCAAATCTTGAACAATCCTAAATTCTCACGTACACAAACAGAAGTCTTTTCTTAATGTGTTCTTTGCACAGAACGTTTATAACTATTAAGCTGGCACCTTCCAATTTCAGAGTACAGAGAATGGCGACCAATATTAGATACCACACTTGTGAAACTCAAGTTTAGTGTGATAAGCAAGCACACACAGATTTCAGATTTCTATTTCTTTAATATGCAAACTATTTTATATTAATAATACTACATGCTAGAAGATTCAAATCAAATTGTTGTCTCCCATAAAAAAAATTAAAAAGACAAGAAAAGGAAATGGAGATAAGAACTAGAATGGACAAATGACATTTCCTGGAAAAGTATACCCCAACAGGCTATGGAAAATGGGTTGGGTTTCAGAAATGCCCAAGCAGGAGACAGGGTTTATGAGATGAATACCTTAAATTTAACAATCCAAGTCAAATCAGTTTAGGGAAAACTAAGCTAAACTTCTGAGCATATTTTTCAGCCAAGTATGAACAAGGGTGATAAAAATTAGCAAATGTAAATCTGCATTTTAAATGGCATATTAAGAACAAACTATACCAAATATTGTGCTAAGTGCTGAGGGGAGGGTGTGTGTGATGTATTCATATGAGGCACTTATAATTTTTAGAAACTTGCAGCCAATGGCTTAGAAAACTAGAGCAACAAGTGGCATTATCCAGACAAAACCAAACCAAGATACCAAAAATTAGCTAAGAAATTGCACTGGATTCCATCAGGCGTCTTTAGAACTTTTGTTATACAAGAAAATAAAAAATACAGAGACAGAAAGTAGATAAGCCTTGCCATTTTACTGCATGTCTAGAGAACTGGAAGAAAGAAGACATGGGAGGGAGACATATGAAGGAAATTAGAAAAGAATAGAACTAAAGGGCTCTGGAAGCAAAGACAACTGGATGGATGGCAGCCCCAGGAAACTGCCCACCAAACTCTGCCTCAGTTTGAGATTTCTACAGGTTAGATGTAGGCTTAAATGATTTTTTCATTGCCTTTCCTATAATTTTATTCCACTTCTCATTAATATTGTCTCAGAAATATCTCATGAAAAGAAAAACATAATCACAAATGTCCAAGAACTGGAGTTGTTGAGCAGTATGTCCAAAAAGATAAAATATCAATGGTTTAACAAGCAATGTATCTGTGGAGTGGGGGGGGATGGGAAGGGAGGGGGCATTGGAGGGTGGGAGAGAAGGAAAGAGGGAGGATGGGGAGGGAGGAAAAGAGGGAGGAAGGAAGGGAGGGAGGGAGGGAGACGGAACTGGGATTGATATGTAAAATAAAAATTAAAAAATAAATAAAAACCAGCAATGTACCTCTCAGGGGCACAGAAAAGCTCACAAGACTTAAATAATGCCCCCTCCTTCCCCGTATTTTAAAAGAAAACAAGCAGGGTTTCCAAAGGAAAAGGAGCCAAGCAGGAACGTGTCAACCCTTTAAACTGGTAGCCACAATCTATGGACAAATGACACATTGATTTGTCTTAGGTATATTAAACTTTGAACTCTCATACGGGTTTTCTTCAAAAGCAAACAATTTTATTCTTCCTAATACAGTGCAAGTCGTGTGGAAGTTCAGTCGTCCCGTTATACCACAAAACAAGAGCGAGAAGGGGGTGAACGTGCTTGGAAATGGCAGTCTCAAAGAGCAGAGGCAAAAAGAAGCTGTTTCTCTCCTGTTCCCTCCCAGCCCCCCCAACCCCTCCAACCTCCCCAACCCCCCACTTATTTTCATCCGCCATATTGAAATAAAGAAGAGGGCGAGAATTTCTTTTTCCCACAGTGCTGTTTGTGGTGAGGAAAACAATAAAGGATATTGTTACAAATAGGTAGGCAACATAATGAGAAAAAGAAGTGGCCTGTGGTCACAGCTACAGCTGTTCCCGCAAGAAGTAAGGTTTCCAGGAGTGTAAGAAAGAAGCTAAGGGCAGCCGCAAAGGAGTGAGGAGCTCTGAGACGGCTGTGTCCAGTAAGATTATTTGGAATATTTCGGCCGTAGTCTTTAAAGTTTGATTGGTTTTCTTAATTTACCCTTTTCTGGGGAGCTTTTGCCTTTTCTTTCTTTCGTTCTTTCTTTCTTTCTTTCTTTTTTCTTTTTCTTTTTCTAATTTTTTTCCTCTACATATTTTTTTCAGTCCTTCTCAAAACCATGTATCTTACACAAACAACTTGACAGAGAAAGCATGCAAGTATGGCCCCTGTGCATACTTGACCCACACTGAAGACAGCAGGGTGCTTGTCACTGCGGCTCTCATCATCCCCAAAATGGCTACATACGTCCACATCTCAGGCAGGGATCCCTAGATCTAAGTCACTGCCATGCAAACACACCTCATTCGAAATTCATTGTCATGATAGTGGTTTATCGTGTGACATTCTGCAATCAGAAAATCAACACTGTCTAGACTGGACTTCCTAGAGACAACCACTGACAATAAAAAAACAGAAGTCTCTTGAAAATACAACCAGACCCCAGAAGATGGGTTTGTCCCTGAGCTGTCCTTAGAGCTACTATGTGATTTCTTGATCACCTTGATCATGGCAGGCTAGAAGGATGTGTATCGGTTAGGGTGTGCAGCCTAGACTGGAATGCCTGCATCTAACCCCTGAAGGGAACCCTTGACTTGGGAACCAACATCTTTGGGCTTGAACTTTTACTTTGAAGCAGAACTACCTATGGTAATTTTGTATTTTAGGCTTCTTCAAGGGTTTTTAATCAGCTTTTTTATTTATTTTATTTTATTTATTTTATTAAAAATAAATGAATGGATACTGAAAGTTTGTAAGGACGGTAGAAGAAATACCTGAAAGCTCATTACCCAGTTTTTCCCAAAGCTGCTGTCTGTCATAACCATGGTACTGCTAACAAAATTGAGAAGCCAACACTGGTACACATTGCAATGAACTAAACTCCAGATTTCACTCAGATTTTTCCAGTTTTTCCAGGAATGAGCTCTAACTCTACCAGGGTCTAATCCAAAAGACCAAACTATGCTTAGGAAATATTTATTTCATTCTCTTAAAAAGCAGAGCAGGATCTGGTAACCAACATGATATAAGTCACTTAACTGTATTAGACAATTCACATGCAGGTAAGGTAAAGTGTTTCTATAGCTATTGCTTATTAATAAGAATTTACTCTCAATTTATTTTCTGTGTATGAAGGATTTGCATGCATGTGTGTATGCCTGGTACCAGTAGAGGTCAGAAGAGGGTGTTGAAATTCTGGAAGTGGAGTTATAGATGTTTGCGAGCTATCATGTGGGTGCTGGGATTCAAACCTGGGTCCTCTGAAAAAGCAGGGAGTACTCTTAACTGATGAGCTACCCCACTCACCTCTACTGCTTCAAAACCTACACATATACACTAAACAAACATAAACTTTTATAAATTTATATTAGACATTAACTGTAGGTTAATTTCTCTAAAAAAGGAGCCCATTTCTGGAATATCTTCTAGCATTGAGAAAAATAAATCATGTTTGTCAGGTAACTCTCTTAAGTAACTCATCCAACAAAATTTTTTCAGATGTCTACAATGCACAGCTTGTTGTACCCTGGGCTGAGACACCACAGAGAACAGACTAGACTGAAGCCATTTTTCACAGGAGCCAGTAAAACAGTCTTTGAGTGAGTCTAC
The DNA here is from genome assembly GCF_943737965.1 of Phodopus roborovskii. Lineage (NCBI taxonomy): Eukaryota > Metazoa > Chordata > Mammalia > Rodentia > Cricetidae > Phodopus > Phodopus roborovskii. The sequence goes on from NW_026125397.1 coordinate 15,120,110, forward strand.
CAGAAAGCCATTAGACTCCACACCTAAACACAGTGGAGGATGGGTTAGATGAAAGAGGGAAACAGACACATTCACTTCAGCTCCTTTCACACAGACCTGCCATATCAAGGCAGCCTTAGGTAAATAAAGGACACAGGGCAGAGCTGTGCCTGGCTGGTGTGACATATGCATGCCTACCATCCTTGGCTCTTTTCCAGACCTGCATACGTTCGTTGGCAACGGTCCCTAAATACTATCAGGTAATGGCGTTTCCCTGGCTCTTTCTATAAATTACTTTAAGTAAATCCCCAAACCCCCATATGACCCAGATCATATTGTTCCCCAATTTATCAATAAAAATGAATCAAAAGTTATCTGACACAAGGAAAATCCCCCCAAATAATCATTTTCTAATTTTTGCAACATTGTAAACATGGAGGCAAAAGTTGTCTCTGAGCATCAAAGTAAAATCAGCTGTATTTCCATTTAATTAAAATAACATTTTTTAATTATCATTTTACTTTTGAAATTGTAATCTGATTACATAATGATATCATTTCCCCCTTCCCTTTCCTCTCTCCATACTCTCCCATATATTCCTCTATGGTCTCTTTCAAATTCATGGTTTCTTTTTTCATTAATTGTTGTTACCTGAATGTATGTACATGTAAAATATATATATATATATATATATATTAATGTATATATATTCTTAAATATACCCTACTCAGTCTGTATCATGTTACATGTATGTGTTTTCAGGGAAATCATTTTGACATCTAGATTTTGAAAACAAATGTTTTTAGGCCTAAAACCTTTCATTGTTTTCTGATACACGTGAGATAAACTGTTGAAGAAAGTAAATGAGCATGGGCTAAACATCACTAATGTTCAGTATAGCTAGAAGGAAGTCTAGCACCTATCACCGCCCCCACCCTCCACCCACCCACCCCCCACTGCATGCTACTTCAAAGACAAGTATATGCACACCAATCCCTTCCTTCAGAGACTACAGTAGACACCTTTTGCTTTGTTTCACATATAATTTAATTGCAAGTACTAAACTAAAAAAAAAAAAAGTATGCCCCCAAACTGCAAAGGGAAACAATGTAGACACCACAAGAGCATTCCAGAATGGAGATACCAGAATGCAAGGGTTGAAAAGAACAGAAGGGACTGCACCTGGCTAGTTTCTGAAAGAAGGTGTCCTGCACATGTGCAACATTTGAAGACCAACTGTCATTGTAACAAGCTGGTGGGTCGTAGAAAGGTCTTTCATGAAGAAAACAGCATTGATGGAGGGAAACTGATAGGATATCATGATTTGTCCTGGAAATGCAAACCATCTCCACATGAGTGAAGGAAAGACTACTCTGATGGGATAGCAATGTGTCAAACCCATATTTGGTCACACTTCAAAGCCATGTTGAAGATACTGAACTTTATACAACACAAATGGGTAAGCATTTATGATGCTTGAGAATTGGTATACTTGAAACTACACTTCAGGATGGTTGATCTTTTACATATATAAAATCAATTTCAGATGGAAGAGGATACTTGACATCTTTCTCTGCTCATGACTGTGTACTCACATGTGGCTACACATGCAATACATCACAAACGCCACACACACACGCAAATATTTTTCTAGCAGAAAAGAAATAATCTCTGCAGAGTGGCAGTTAATGCTTCTGGAGTGAAGAGAAAATGGCTGAGATGCAGCCAGAAGGACTGGGCAGTCTAAGGGGCCTCAGGCAGTGGAACCAGGATGTATCCCTGGTGCACAAAAGGACCTTGCAAACACATCCCCCGTGGAGGAATACTGCCTTAACCTAGAGACAGGAGAGAAGTCCTAGTCCCTACTTCAAATGACTTGACAGATCTACATGACCCCACCTGGATGGCATTGCACTACATGTGGAATTGGAGTGGGGGGATGGGAAGGGAGGGTGGTCAGGGTGCATGTGAGGGGGCAGAGAGGGTAAGAGGGAGGCAGGGAGGGAGAGGGAACTGGGATTGACATGTAAAATAATAAATTAAAAAATTAAAAAGAAAATGGCTGAGATGAAAGAAGACAGAACCTATAAGAATGCTTATATTTAAGAATCAGAAAGAGGGTGAAAATAAAAGAGACAGAAGTGGGGGGGGTGGAGATCCAGAGACATGGAAGGAGAGCCGAGCGTATGCTGTACTGCAAAAGAAAGAAGCCAGCATTGCAAGGAAGCAAAATCCGTCCACAGCCTAAGAAGCTTCGCAAATGTGAGCACCAGTTTCCTAATTTAAAATAACCTTTTTTTTTTTTTTTTTTTTTTTTTTTTTTTTCCCTTACCATCATTTGTGGAATGCCAGGTCATTCACACTATTTTCCAGGCAAAAGTTTAAGAAAAGCAATCCTCTTTGAGATACAGAAGAAAAAAAAGAAGTTCCTTAGAAGACCCCAGCCAGCCAATCTGAGTCTCCAGCAGACAGCTAGCTGTCAGATAGAAGTCCAGATGCCACCCAGACATGTGAATACTTCTGTCTAGGACAAAGCATTTTGCTGGGAAAAGCGCTGGGGCTCTGAGGGTTTTCTAGAGAATATGTTTGCAATTATTCCATTACATTGCCTAACTGCAATTTGTCTTCATCCCGGGGGCTGGAAAGAATAATTTTTGAATTAGAACTTTTTTGAGTTTTAGTGTGGTTCTGTTTTGGTAGCTTGTTATTTATTTCCTCCATTTTAAACTTTTAAGATGCAGGAGGTTGCCAAATTAAGCCTTCCTGCCACCAAAAAACTTAAGGAGTCGAAAGAAAATTGAACTAGACCTAAAGGATGAAGTTTCTTCAGATATGGAACAGTTACAATTTCTTTGAACAATTCAGTCTAATCACAAACGAGATATAATGGGGGAAAATGAAACAGATACCTAAATGGTGAACAATCCACTCCAATTTAGAATACCTGAGTCAGGAACTGACCTACGAACAGTGGAACAGTGCGTGTGTGTGTGTGTGTGTGTGTGTACGTGTGTTCAGAGTTCAACTTTATATGTCATTCCTTGGGAGATATCCACTTCATTTTTGAGACTGTTTCTGAGACATGGTCTCTCACTGTGACCTTTGACTCACCAATTAGGACAGTTGGCTGGCCAGTGACCTCCAAGGGTTCACCTGTCTCTACTGGCCAGCACTGGGATAAGAACAGCACATCTGAGTTCCATTTCCACGGTGCTGAAGATTGAACTAGGATTTTCGTGCCTATCAAACCTCCCTCAACAGCATTAGACCTTGGTTTTGTTGTGCAAACTATGAACTGGAATCTCTTTTCTGTGTTTTTGTTTTTTGGTTTTTTTTTTTTTTTGGTTTTTTGGTTTTTTTTCATGCTATTGATACTTCTCGTGAACACTGTCACCAGGTGAAGGCTGAACAGAAGACACGACCCTACATCTGAGTCAAAATCTGAGTCAAAATCAGCAATACATTTCACAAAGCAGCTATAGATCAAAGGGCATTAATATTCCCTTTCATGAGCACGTGGAATTCAGTCAGATTTGATGTTCAAATGAATATTCAGAAGTAAGGCATAGGTTATAAAACTGTATCCATGCAAAGTAGACCTTGAACTATAAATAATAGAAGTACAAAGAAAATTCTAAAATTCAGTCTGCTGTTTTTGAGACATCTATGTTTATGTAAAAGAGGTCACCATTGTGAGTTAGGAAACATCATTTTCCATGTTTCTTAGGCTAGTGCTGATGTAAGAACTTGTCATGGGGATGTATTATGAACATTTCATATGACTAGTATTCTAAAGGTAAGATCCTGGAAACATTAGGGATGTTTGTCTAGTTACACTGATTCATTCAGAATTCCAGCTCCTCATTTCACTAATAGGCATCTAAAGATACAGCCCATGGAAGTTTCTTAAGTGAGAGTTTAGAAATGATTCTAACACTCTAGTTCTTCAGGCAAGCTCTCTTGAAACCCTAGACTGCTCAGTGAATTCACATGCTTTCTTCTGGACTATCAGATGCTATTAAATTAAACAGGTCTTACTTATACTGTGGTCACATTTGAAGGTGTTTTCAATAAACTATTCCCATACAGTGAACAACAAATCTCTCCTGAAAGACCAACAGAGCTATAGTGATAAACATTGAGTTTAATGTTTCCTGCTGTTGTTTACTATGCTCACATATGAGACAAACATCAGAGTGATACTGATCACAGAGTGGCAGTAGAATACAATCTAAATGATATCTGCCACGAGCACATTATTTCCTTGATAGGGCCAGAGGAAGTCATCTGTAAGGACTTCCCAGAGGGCATCAATCACTGCTCCTCAAACTACATGGGACTCCCACGCACAGACGTTTATGTATGAATGCACACATATGCACATAGGTACAGAATTCTGCTAACAGTCTCCTGTTTAAAATGAGCTGTAATTCAAAGCTGAACTTTGTAATTTCCGTTTGTTTCACACGATGTAGCCACACCCCTTCCTGTCTGTGATCCAAAGCAGGAGAGTGGTTGATGGCTTTGGAATCTCTTAGCCCTTCTGATTTCATGTGATTACATTTCAGATTAGATATGGTTCTAACTTCTAGTTTTAGTAGAAACCACAGAAGTTTGTATACATGTGTTTGTGCAGTAGTTCACAAAAAAACTTCACAAGTTCTTATTTAGATTAGTTTAAAAGACAGTGAAATGTTTCTATCTTCCCATATGCTATTTTCTTCATGCATCATTATGTACCATTTCTCTTCCCCGTGGCCCTTTACAACAATATGCTCCAATATGCCCTCCCTCAGAAACCCAAGAAAATGCTTACTCTTACTGGTCATTTTTCAAGTGCTTAGGAGTCATATGCTGGTTGAATGGTGAGCATGTTAGACAATACAGATACAGACCATCCCTGTAATCACAGGTGGATTCATTTCTTAGGGAACGGATTACAATGAATTCAGTGGCTTTAAATAACCAGGTCTCTCTCCTAACTGTTCTGCATGATGAAAGTTTAAAATTAAGGTAATCCAAGGTATCAGCCAAATGATGGAAATCCCCAAGGCTCAGGGGCCTGGCTTCCCTCCTTCTTTCTGCTTTGAACCCATGCTGGTGCTCACTGATGGGTGACCCAGACTGTCCTTTAACCCCTATTGCCACCTGGTCTTTGCTTCTGTTTCTCCCCATATTTCCCTTCTTCTTTCTCATAAAGACAGTAGTGATTGGTTTTTGGGTCTACCCTAAATTCATGGTAGCATTAGGACTCTATATTACATCTGCAATGACCCAATCTCCAAAGGTCTTACAAGTTAAGTGAAGGGTGCTGATCCCTGGACTTAAATTATTTTGGAAAGCACAACCCAACTTACTGCATCAAGAGTGATATAAATTTAAGAAGCACAAGTCGTAACAGTGCTGAGGTATATTTCTATCCTGATGCAAAATAGCTACTGGCTGTATAATTTCAAAAAATAAGATGATTGGTTATACATTTTAAAGGGATATTTATATTAATGAAGACTGCTAATGATTAAGCAAAGTTCCTGCTTACTCTACCCCCTCAGTTTCTTCTATAATTCTGATGGAAAAAATAAATAAAAGTAGATCAACAGTCTATAGTACATAAAGTAGGTTCTTTTTATTTCAAGCTAATTATAATGAAAAGGAAATCTGTGACCAATCGCCACTTAACAGCACTTCCTAGAATTACTCAGTCCCCTAGTTGATGTGCATTGCTTAATTAAAAGGACAGCGTGCATCCCATACTACACCTTTCATGGGCATGAATCCTAAACTAGTTCTGTGGTTGAATCGAGGGATGGCAAAGGCTAGAATGCAGAAAATTTATAAGCAATATGCTTCCCATTGTCACATATTCCTTCTAGTTCTCATCTTCACAGTGATTTGTGGGAGGGTTAATAGCATATTCCAGAACAGACTTTTCCTTGGATGGTGTTCTGGTTATCACTGATTTAAGCCCTGGTTTACAGTCAATGGTTTGTCATCTTTTGCAGTGAACCTAGAGTCTGACAAATCTCTAATTCTGAAACTCAGCCATGTTCCCTTCTCCAGATTAAATGTATCTATCATCATTGTTTTAAAATGAAATCCAGCATTGTCTTCTCTTCTGAGTTCCCATTAGTCTTTCCAGGAGTGAATGCTCCCTTTTGTCATCTGTGCACATTACAGTGGGTTCATCTTCCATGTGCACAATTGTGAGTCATCTCCCGTCTCCCACAGCCAGGTGGTCTAGGTCAGACCTCGACTGGAATTTGATCAGAAGACAAGGAGATAGATCTGATATGAAGGAAACTGATGAGATGGTATCACTATTAATTAAAGAGAAAAGGTAAAACAGAAGAAAATGCTAATATTCAAAAACATCTTAAAATAAATGTTCATATAGTCCATTTCATAATTTCATATATTTCATTAACAAAATCTATAAAGCAGAGACAGAACTTTCATTGCTTATCTATTGAAGAGAATATTAGGAAATTAGGTTTGGTCTTATATGCCTGTAATCCCAACACTCGGGAAACTAAGGAAGGACCCATGAGACCCATGAGACCAAGACCAGTCTGTACTACATGGAGAGCTCCAAGTCTGCCTGAACTACATGGCAAAGCCCTGTCTCAGAGGAAGGGAAACAGAGAGAGAGAGAGAGAGAGAGAGAGAGAGAGAGAGAGAGGATGAGAGCATGTGAGGACAGGGGTCTCAGCAGGAGTCACTCCTAGAGAGAGCGTCTGAAATGTTAGAGAGGGCTTGTGCAGAGTTCTGGGGTTCCAGCTTTAAAAAGTTGCTTTGCACACTGAGGAGGACTTATGGTGGGTGACACAGCTGCCTTTGAGTCATTTTGTTCTCCTGAAAGTAATCCCTTACCCACTCTCCAGCAAGTAATCCAAATAAATACATTGGTTCACGGAGCTGGAGGCTGGTGTATCATTACTTTGGTGGGCTGTCAATTTTCTGTATGGAGTAAATAGACCTTTGTTTGCTCTGCCCCGGCAAAAGGCTCACACACCACCATTTCAGTTAACCCAGTCAGAAATTCCAACATATATGAGCTCCAGGGTTCGTTTCCTACATGGACCTATATTCTGATGTTTACAGTATTAACTGCTACATTTAATACTTTTGAAATATTCATTTGGCATTCATTAGAGGAGAAGCTATCTCCACATGGGGCACGATGGCAAAGGTAGAAGCCAGCCATTAGGCCTCTGCTTAGTTCTGTACAAACTGCTTAGCAAATGAAAACACCCCCTTTCAACTGGACCCACCCTCAGTGGGAGGCAGTTTAACGACCATCTGTTTTTGCTCAAATTCTGCTGGGGAAAGAGGCATCTCACCTCACATTCTAGGAGTTTATCTAAGTATCTCCTTCCAACCACAGACAAGTGTGTTTTCTGGGGAAAGAGCTGGTAATTTTGTTTTTCCTTCAGCTCGTTAAATATTGTATGTTGGTTCAATGACCTTACATTTCATCAAAACTCATGGACACTTCCCTCAGATGCTGGCCTTTATTAAAATTGAGACAATCTGCTGTGTACAGGGTTCTTGCTTTAATGGTTCTTCAGGATCCAATTTTTTAACCCCAATTTGTTTTTCTCTACAATAAAAGTCGTTACCCTTTTATAACTGAGTCAAAACAGTGATGATAAGGTCATATAATTCATAACTGCACAGCCTGGATTCAAAAGCATGGTTTCACAGAGTATGATTTACACATGGCCTGGCACAGTATACGGCAGGAAACCCTGTATACTCTAGTATACCCTGTCGCTGTACAAAGAGAGAACCCATGCATGGAGGCAGAGCTTTAAAAGGGTCTGGCTTGAACAGGAAGATGGGCCTGATTTGCTGTTTTCCATTACCTGGGACAAGATAAACGTTGTAAGTGGGGGAAGCAAAGGACTAAGAGGAGAGAACTAAAACGAAAAGGTTTAGGTTGGACTTGGAAAACTGAAGCAGCAAACACTTACTTAGTATTCTATTATCCAACAGTCTTCGGGCATCCCGTTCACAACCTATAGAGAATACTATTAAATCACAGTGCTTAAGATTTATGGCAGCTCATAGCAGCTAGGAAGGAGTCTTCATGGGTATTTTTCACCCAGATCCATAGATGTGGGAGCAAAGGGCTTTCACAGACCAGCAAAGCAAGCTGCAGGAACAGTTTCCTTCTGACTGTGTTCCTCTGGGAAAAATCTCAAGAGTTTCATTGGATAATTAAGAGAATGCATTAAGTAAATGTTATTAAGAAACACAAAACCTTCACAGACGCATGTTGTACTGCTAAGGAATTTCTTCCTTCCCATCACCACATATACTGCTCAACCCCACCCCACCCCCCAGCCTATTCGCCTGTATAGACTTCAGACACAAATATTTAAACTCCTATTGAAATGGCCTCCTTCAATCCCAGCACTCAGGTGGACCTACATTGTGAGTTCCAGGACAGTCAGAACTACACAGAGAAACCCTGTCTTGAAGAAAAGAAAAGAAAAAAAGAAATAAAAAGGCAATTGTCTCCCTTGGGCCATCCCATAGCATCCACAACTCAACATGCTCAAAAGTGTATGTGGCTGAGAGCACGTACTCTCCTGTAGTACATACTCTCCTGTAGTTCACGGCTCCTGTGAGCAGAGTGTGTCTTTTTCTCACTCACTCTGACAGCTGGGAGTCATCCTGTTACTCTGCTTCCTTCAATTGAGCACCTGCTAATTATACCTCATAAAGCCCTACTGAACCCATCCACCCTTTTATAGTTCTGACTTGACTTTTACAACCTTGCTTTTGGCTTCTCTTTAAACTGCCCACTCTGCTCATTGAAGAGGACCATCAAAGATGCTAGGCCCGTAGTCTACAAAGGGTCTGCAAAATCTTGCCCTCTGATTTCCCCCTTTGCCCCATTTTGCCCCCACACTTTATATTCCATTCCCGAAGATATAAATACTTCAAAAATACACACACTTGAGGAACTGCCTGCTTGCTCTTTGTATATTATAGCACACCGTTCCCATCTGCCTCCCTCCTCTGCCATCCTTCCGTCAAATTTCTATTCAAATTAGTGACACTCCTTTTAAGACTTTGTGGCTGTTAATGCCCTTGCTCCGGGCTTCAGTCCAGAGCAGTAGTTTTCACCTTAAGCATGCGTCTATGTACCTGAAAGACGTGTCCAAACAACACGGACTGCTGATTCAGGTTGATTCAGCAGGTCTTGGGATAAGGCCTGAAGGGCTGGTTGACCAGGTCAGAGTCAGCACCTAAGATTTAGCCTCACAGTGACAGAGCTGGCTGGACTCCTGGATCACCTCTGCCTCATAAAGCGCCTCAGAAGCGAGGTGGGTCAGCCTGTTACTGAGCGGCTATCTGTACGCATCAGGCTCACCGAGTCTTCGCTGCTCTTCCTGCATGATACCCCCGCTGACAGGCGGATGGGGGCTCCCTGCCTACTCAGTACACCTGCCCCAGCCGTGTTATTGATCTGCCTTGCTTCCTGTACCAATAGCAAAGTAGCTGGTCACATGAATTGCCTCACAGATGTTAACAAAATGTCAACAGAATGACTTTTAAGAGAGAACGGGCTACGCTATTAGAGTTCTAAGACCCTGGGACTGAGGAGATCATGGTAGTCCCACTTCCTAGAGCATCAAACTGAACAACTGCTTGATCCTGGGAAAATAGCTTCAAGAGTGAAAAGGGAGAAGAAGGAGTTTCAGAATCATCTGGCAATCTAACACCAAATTTACGAAGACAAAACCGTCCCTTCAAAACTCTGAAAAATGACTGTAAAAAAAGAAATGGCTCGAGACTTTCTCCCCAAGAACAGTTAGTTTATCATTGGATAAGTAACTCTGCCGGACGTTACTTAGCAAGGGCTCCTTTCGCTTGGAGGCAATTATCTGCGACACACAGATGAAGGGACACAAGCCTCGGGAGACGCCCACTCGATACCTGAGTCTTTGCTTGTTTTTTTTTTTTTTTTTTTTTTGTTTGTTTGTTTGTTTGTTTGATTGGTTTTGTTGGTTTTTTGAGGCAGGGGACGGGGTTTCTCTTTTAACAGCCCTGGCTGTCCTGCAACGCGCTCTGGAGATCAGGCTGGCCTCAAACTCACAGAGATCTGCCTGCCTCTGCCTCCCGAGTGCTAGGATTAAAGGTGTGTGCCAACACTGCCTAGCCGCTTGAAACTTTTGAGGGTCATTTTCTTCTCTTGAAAGTCACAAGAAAAGTGATGGTGCACCCCTTTAAGAGGTCACTTTCTGTAACCCTAAAGACTGGCGCACAAAGACAAGAAGGTAGTCATCTCCCACCCCACCCCCACACCCACTTAAAGCTACCACTTTGGTTAGCGTCTATTAAATCAAAGTTTCTTCCAAAGGCTGCAAATGCATCCAACGTGTTTCAAATTATGTAACATGTTTAAGGCATTATCTCTCTTCCCTCACATGGGCAAATCTGCATTGCTTAAGAGATCTGTTCAGTCTCCAGGCCTAATGAGTGCTAAACATCGTGAACTCTGCCTTTCCCCTTCAGTCTAAGGGGGTACTTGTCAGTTGCCCTCTCAAGAGTGCTTAAAAAAAAAAAAAAAAAAAAAAAAAAAAAAAAAAAACGCGTTGCCTCCCAGCACCGCTCCAGCACTTAATTCTGCCAGACTCCTTTGATGTGAACCAGACCTGAACTGGCTGCCTTTCCTGTTGCTTACAGGTCCTTCGAACCTACAGAACAGGTTAGCCTGTTTCTGCAATTCCCTGACAACAGGCAAATCGGAATGGGTGGGCTTCTGCGCACTTACTGGGTGCATTGACACCTTTGCAAAAATTGCCTGGTATAACACCTTGAAACAAGACATTTCTGGGTTTTAAGGTTGTCTTGTTTTGTTTTACCGAGTACCACACAGAGAGATTTGCTAAAAGCCTTTTAATGATCAGACTCGAACTAGCAATTTGCATTTTTGCAAGTTATAGAGATAGCAGAAATGGGAAATGCTAATGCATTTTTACCCAAGAGTTTCAACAGCTTGCCAGCTTGCCTGTCTAAACAAATTCTCCCTGTGCCCGGCAGCCTCCTATCCAGGAAATAGTGGGACTCAGCATTTCATCACAAGAATTAAGAAAAAGAGGATTACCAGGAGATAAAACCTACTGTTCCCAGGGTAGGATTTACCCTTGGTTTTCAACGTTGCTGTGTTTCTGGTCATTAGAAGACTTCTAAAGAACTCTGGCATCTCTGTAGGAAAAAATAAATACTTCTTTCTCCTTTTCTTTGTCCAACTATTTTTGGCTTACACCCATACTCCTGTAACTCAAGGTTTAAAATAATTGACATCTACTCTTAAATCTTCATTAATAAAATTCACTTTCTTTTTTATGTCAATTTGCCTTTAATCATAATTTTCCCTCAAAATTCTTTTGTCCAGTTAGATTAGAAGGACCCTTAAACTAAAAGTAGGATCTAAGGCACCTCCCGAAGAAGTCAAGACATACATCTTACAACAGGTTATTAAAGAAATTTTATTTGCAAGGAAATGGTAGTCTGCACCTTTAATCCTGGCACTCAGGAGGCAGAGGCAGGCAGATCAAGACCAGCCTCTTCTACAATAGGAGCCAGAGCTACACAGAGAAACCTTGTCTCAAAACAAACAAGCAAAAAAGACATTTGACCATTTGATTTCTTACTTTTTAGGAATGTGTTCTTGACAAACAACAGAATTAGAAGCAAGCAAACTATTAAGTCATTATTATCTTTCTAATATTTATGGACTGCCAAAACAATACGCTCTATATTTCTGGCATTATTATTTCTCTTAAATCCCCAATAGCTGTCAGGAAGATATCATTACTTCCAAGTGTCAGACAAAAAAGCTAATTCTCAGAGATGTTCAGTGAGTAAGTAAGGTTTCACAGACATATTATAAGCAGAAGCGACAGATCACATAGAAACCAAGGGCAAGATATATCAAGATACATTCCATAAAATAAGTGATAGAAATTAAGCTAAGACATATGGAGCTTGAAAAAGGATCATTTGTATTATTAACATAGTTCTTAATTTCTTCTCCCTGGCTTCAATAAATTTAAGGTCATCCCCTAAGGACTCATTTACCAGAGTCAAAAGTTTGACTCTTGGCCTCACAAAGGATCCAATTTTCTAAGCATGGATTTCCCATTGACTTGCATGCATAAGAACAACACTGTTAGCATTAAGGGCTACTGGAGAAGTGTGGGGTGGGGGTGTTTTTCATGAATCTGAGCCGAGCAGTGTTTGCAGCTGCCTTCAATTGCTTCCTGGAAAGGAAATGCTTATTTGTGTTCTTCCTCTGCCTTTTTATTATTTTTTTTTTCTAAGAATAAATACAGTTAAACTGAAGGATTGTTGAGTCGTTTTCAAAGTACTTTCCAGTGTTCTGATGTTGGTCATCTTTTAGGCAGAGGTATTTCCCAATTGCCCTTGTTTGTTATTTCCTGTGCTCCAGTGATTGTTTAAGATGCTATGCCCCTCACAAAACTCTCATGAGCCGGCTGGAGAGAAGACTCAATGATTACAAGCATTGGCTGCTCTTCTAAAGGACCTGGGTTCTATTCTCAGCATCCACATGGTACCTCATAACAGTCTAAGCTCCAGTCCTGGGAGAATGTGTGTTCTCTTTATATTTCCCTGGGCATCAGGCACACACAAGTTCACAGACATACGCATAAAATAAAAGAAAATATATTTTTTAATCCCACAAAGCAAGGCATAATAACCTTCCCATATTCATCGCCCACCCTTACTGGGTTATCTAAAGCATAGAAAGAACAGAAACAGCCCTCTGTGTTAGAATGCTAGGACTTTCTTCCAGGTCTCTTCATCTGCAGGGCAGTCCCAGGCAGCCTCCTCTAGCTGACTGGAATAGGAGATTGTCATTGCACCATCTCAGTGGCTTTCATGTTGAGGATTAGACAGGAAATGAAAGGAACATTGGTTAGAAATTACAGGCATGAACTAGAACCGTCCCATCATAGCAGGTGCCTGGGTGTAACACTGGACTAGGGACACAGACCCAGATTTCTTCGCCACCCTCATCACCAACCACGCCTTTTCCTCACTGCCAGTCTCTGCATGCACCAGCTACTCATTTTCCAACAGGTGTTGATTGTCACAACAGGTGTTGATTTCACTCCTGTCACAAAATGTACTTTTATATCCACAGATATTTATATCTGTGTAGGTTCACAAATGGGTAAATGTAACTATAGACTGTGTTTGAAAGGATTAAGGAAAGGTTATGTTTTATTTTCAAGAACCAGTTTGCAAAGTTGGTGGTACCTGCCTTCCTGGATGGTGGGAAATGGCTCCTGTGTGGCCTGAGAGGGAATGCACTTGGGGATGGGAAGAGCAGCTCGGTGTCAGTTGAGGGTCCATGAGGACCCTCAGGACTCAAAGCACAGAAAGGCGGAAACAGAATGAGACAGATAGATACCTTATGGACAGCATTTGACAGCATCACTCGTTTTCAGAGGACTTGACTCTTTTTGAAATTTTCCTTCAGTTATCGCTTCTGTCATTGTACCTAAGGACAGTTCTCCAAAGCATGGCTGTACAGGAAGGTTACATGCACACTTTTCAGTAGCTGCTCTTGGCGTTTTGGCTGAACATTCCCTAAACTTCATTCTTACCTTTAAGAACCCTACCTTGTATGACCATGGCAGTGTGGCCATCTTTTTCCCCCAACAGAGCAGGTAGTCTATCAGGTTGTCCCTCACATATTATTTCCTGTTGAAATATTAGGTACCAAGTTCATTTGAAATAGAAAGGTAGAACCATGGTAATATGGCCTGTCCTGGGAGTAAATCTGAAATGCTGTAATAAGTGCTCCAGAATGATCAGGCCATGTGGAATTATGAGACTGGCATGGACTTGTGTTCTGTCTTGTTTATTTATCTGTATTGTCTTGGTTCTGTTTAGTATCGAGTTACTTTAGGTTTTGTTTCAAAGGCAGACTCTCTCTGCAGTCCTGCTTGGAACTCTGCACACTGAATGATGGCATTATAGGTGTGTGCAACCATGCCGAGACTAATGCCCACCTGAACAAGGACTTTGGAATCCACAAAGTGACCTGGAATTTGAAATTCACTAGGAAAAGTTTATTTTTTAAAAAAAAAGCCATTTAGCATTTCCCATTTCATTTTGTTCAACTACAAACTGGCCATGATAACAATTCCCTTGCAGATGATTAAATGTCAAAATAAGTCATTAAGAAATTTACCAAGCATGCAGAAGATGAATAAATAAGATTATTGTTGCTAATTTATTTGACCCATATAGTCACCCTGCAACAAAAAAGAAAAAACTTTCTTCTTCTTTTTCCCTACTATGCACCTGACTTCCTTCCTCACCACCTAGTAGAGTTCATTACTCTTACATCACCCTTTCTCTGCACCTTGGATGACTCTATTTTTTGCCTTAGCTTGTAAAATTTTGTTTGGATGATGCTTGCTTTCCTATTCTAGACTTAGAGCTCTTGGAAAACAGGGCATATATTGCCAGCGTGTCATTTCCAATGACTAATGCCATGCTGGGACATATTTTGATTGTTAATTTAATGTGTCAACTTGCCTCGACAATGGGGTATGCAGCAATTAGCCCTCGTCATTATTCAGGGTGTGTCTGTGCAGATGTTTGGAAATGAGATGGAAATCTGTATCTAGTCTCCAGCTTGGTCAACACAAACCTTAACATTTCCTAGCCTACCCGATAATATGAACCAATTCATTTTCCAAGATTTTAGTTTTCGTTTTCCATTATATGTCTGTGTGTGAGTGTGAGTTTGTTACATGAGGGCTGTGCCCCAGCCGCCTTGAAGAGGGTTTGGCAGGAGCCTGTGCAATTGGAGTTGTTAGAGTTTCTGAGGAAGGAACGGTACTTTGGCAAATCTATGGGGGAAGTGAGTGGATGCTGCAGAAACCACACCATGCAACAGATCGCACACAAGAGATTTATTGGGAGCAGAGATTGCAGCCTCTGAGTGGGAATGAAAGAAAGAAAGACAGAGACAGAGAATGAAAAAGAGAGTAAGCTGTAAAGGTGGGGACTTTTTAAAGTGTACTGTGTGGAATTTAGCGGCTGGGGATGATGTGACTGCTGGCACTGAGTCACTGTAGGTGGGCTGGGGGGTTGAGGGAAGGGGACTTGATTCCTAATGGGAGTTATAGGCAGATGGGAGCTGCCCAGCATGGCTGCTGGGAAAGGAACTTGGGATCTCTGCAAGAGTAGTATATGCTCTTGACGTCTGAGCCATCTCTCCACCTCCTAAGGCAAAGTTTATGGCAAAATTATATAAGTATATGTATATAACATTGGCAGTATCTTATACTACTGGGTGAATTTAGCTGATCTTTCTGAATAGAGAACCATCATAAGAACTCTTGGCAATTTTGACTTCTGAAAAACAAAAGATTCTTGACCTTTCAATTTTTCCCCAAATGAAAATCATCTCAGATCCTGTTACTGTACATACTTAAATGAGCAAAACCTTCACTTACTTTATGTATTCTCTGGGTGGGAGTACTCTTATTTGTTTTAGTTTTGAATGCCCTGCTATGCACCCCTGACTAGATCTGAACTCTCCATTCTGTCCATGGTCTTCCCAGTGCTAGGAATCCAATAGCTCAGTTAGTAAAATGTTTGGCACACAAGTATGAGGACCTGAGCCCCCACCCAAACCTCATGAAACAAACAAACAACAAGACCTGAGCATGGTAGGGACACTTGTAATCTCAGCACTAGTAAGACAGACACAGGAGAATGCCCAGGGCTTGCTTGCTAGCTATTACCACTTATTCAGTGAGCTCGATTCCAGTGAGAGACCCTGTCTCAAAAATAAAGTGGATCGCTCCTGTATTTGTAATAGACAACACCTCAGATATTTGAAAAAAAAAAAAATCCACTGGGCATGTATATAAATTTTCAGTTTTGCTGATCCAGAAATGAAACAAAGGATATTGCATTTTTTATAATATATAATGATTCCCAAAGCAATTTTGATACTTCTTCCTGTAAAGTTACAGTTAAATATATGCCTTTTAAAGTTCATTGTGTTTGTGTATGTTTTGGAGTATTAAACCAAGAAGACCCTGGGCATACTATTACCTCAGTGATCTACCACTAAGCTGTATCCGTAACCCTATTTATCTATTCATAAGGAAATGGATGTATGATGTATTCTAGGATGTACTCTACTGTGCACAGGATTTCCATAGAACCCACACTACCAGTGACCTGAGGATAACGATCTATGCTATGATTAACAGTTTCTTTCTTTCTTTATTCTTTTCTTATTTTACATATCGATCCCAGTTCCCTCTCCCTTTCTCTCTTCCTCCCTCCCATGCCCTGCCCCCACCACCACCACCCTCCCATCCCATTCCCCACCACCACCACCTCGGAGGGAAATTCCCTTAACCTAGAGGCAGGAAGGAGGACCTAGTCCTTACTCCAAGTGACTTAATGGTTTCTAATGTACACTTGAACTCTGTGGCATGGCCAAATTGTGCTGGACATTTCTACACACCTACTTTTGGTATGTGTTTTTCTCTCACACACAAGCTGTAGATCGTACCATTCCAGATCACAATTTGGATAGTCCTGATGGACTGTTAGCTACCAAAAATAGCCTAACCATTGTGCTCAGTTCAGCTGCAACAATTGTTCATTGGTAGTTAATGAGTAAAATCACTAACTCTGATAAAAAGAACACAAGACAGAGACATAGTCAGGCTTTAGAAAGACTGGAGGAAGAGAAATCCATAAAGAGATCAAAGGCAAGCTGAGTATGCAAGCTTTACAAGCCATAGGTAAAGGAGGGGAGAGGGGGAGAATGAGATTCAAAAGCAAGACTTAAACATGTCAAGAAAGGCCGATATACAGTTTCAAAGGCTTCAGAAAACTCATCAAACTGTGGCTGTCTACTTGACAGCTCTTAGTCCTTGGCCGATAGACTCCACAGAAGCTGACAACTACAGAAGGCAAGCTAGCAAGGGTGGGGTGGGGTACACTGTAGAGTACCTTTAGGAGGTGATGGGGGACTGTCACTTAAGTTTGGCTGTGTAACAGGGGAGGAGGAAGGAAGGCAAAAGAGCTCGCAAAAGAGAAACGGCTGCTGCTTGTGTTTTCCTTCCTAGTGGACAGTCTTGCTTACCTTTGAAGAAGACAGTAACACATAGGACAAGACCTGGAAGCAGAAAGCAAATGGCAGCTAAGAATAGGAAGGAAGACTCAGGTGAGACAAGGGACGAGGCTGGAGTGGAGAACTGAGTTTGCCAGGACAAAGCCAGGAGAGGTGAGCGGAGGTGGCAGGGCGGGCAAGCATGCCATGGTGAGAGGCAGAGGCAGAAATGAAGGCTTAGAATAGATGTCCGAGGCGCTGGAGGGAAGGAAGAGTTTCTTTGGAAAGTCTGAAGGTTCAGGCTTTTAAAAGGATGCAAAGGGACCACAGTTGATTACTAACTTTTGAGTAAGATCTCAAGGAAACAATATGGGAGGTGTATATTTACTTTCTCATATGTCTTCCTTTGGATTCCCTGGGCTCTCTGTTCCCACCAAAGGCAATGGAAAGTATGTTGTGTGTTGTTTGCTATAACCCTTTCCAAAAGACAGAAAGCAAGATACTTAAAAACGTGATGGTCTTAGCAGAGTCAATGCTACCAAATTGTAACTTTAATTTCTATGTACTACATAAAACTCTAAATTTTTTATCTTAGATCTAACGAGAACTCAAATAAACACCCAAAATCTTTTTACTTAGTAGTTATCACAAGATGGTGCTCTGATTTTTGTTTGTTTGTTTGTTTGGGATTTTTGTTTGTTTTTGTTTTTTGTTTGGTTTTTACTTGTTTCTTTGTTTCTTTTTTTTTGTTTGTTTGTTTGTTTTTAACTGATTTGTATGTTAGGCTTCAGCTATTCTAAGCTGGAACCTATTCTAAGATTTTTTATCAATATAATGCCTCACAGAAGATTTTATATCTGGGTCACTTATACATAACAGACAAAAGAGAAAAGAGCTAAAATTTTTTAAGATTTCTCCACTGATGCTGCATTCGTAGTTTTCACCTTAGTGTGTCTCCAAGGAGAGGCACTGTGTCCTTAGGTGGCGCTCAGCATCCTGTTTATGGCCCCCATCCTTGTATCCTTGTAACCCTGGAAGCCAGTACTTCCCACATCACAGCAGCAGGCTCTTGTGAGCAGACAACATCCTGTGTAAAAAGCAATTGAGTTTCTAACATCATAACAGCTTGTTCTGTGAACTCGTGGGAGAATTTTCTCACCAGAGCTTAAACAATTGGCCATCACACTTTTTTGAAGTTCCTAAGAATCCTTTTGGATTTCAAAGATTTCTCACTACAGAAACAAGACAGGCTAGAATTTTCACACAACCATCCAACTGCACATTGTTAGATGTGGGTAAACATGCTTGTTGTAAATCTGCATTTTTGTGCTTTTAATTACCTTAGTTGGAGGTCAGAGATGATGATCTAATTTGATTGTTCTACATTTCTTCAAGCCAAGCAAGGAAACCCCGTGTTCATCTAGGATGAGAACAAGAAAGAATATGAACATAAATGAACATAAAATCTTTGCCTCACACAACTTTTGGAATATACCTCCCCCAACAACCTTGCTGTATGCGGAACATCCTCAGACTCTCTTCCCTGGCAGGCTATGGGGACAAGTTGTCCCAACACCATAATTTGTCAGATAGAGCATACCTTTAACTCTTCTAGTATGTTTTAGATTATTTACAGAAAAGATCGTGTTCCTTAAACCAAGAAACATAATGAGATCATGACTCTGATGGCAAATGTTTCTTTACTTACACATTTCTTCTTCATCCTGTGCAAAGTACAGCGGCAACTTATTCCCTCTCAATACTGGATCCTAGAGACAAGAAACCGCAGACCTGCAAGGAGAGGAAGTCAGTCATAGTTACTCTAAAATTAAAGTACCTATTCCTGCCTTACAATTTATCAGATGTTTGGGCCGGATGCTGATTGTTTTCAAAACTCTGTCTAAACATAGTGTATTCCCTAAAGAAATGCTAGCCGCCAAACACCCACTTCTGGTGACAACATCCTAAATTTTATTAACATAGACAAAGGAGTGGATAGACATGGTGCTCGTCAGCATATGGATTTCCTAGGAGAGCTAAGACCCTGGAAGAATATGATTTATTACTGTTGGTTATTAATGACTAGCCATAACAGAGATTTAACAGTGCTAAATTCTTAAATGCCCTTCCAGCTATGGATATGAAAGCAATTTTTTCTTTACCCCTCAATAAAGATTAGGTATTGGTGAACAAAACTATAAACTAGTTTTTTTAGAATCATATCCCCATCCCTCCAGAAGTTTGTCCCATCGCCTCTTACACACATATGTGGTTTGGTTTCTCAGTGAAGACCCGTGTTGAGAGATGGAAACCTGTCTAAGCCACACTGTTTACTTTTTCAAGGTTGTTAGTATGCTGTCAGTTGAAAAGGAATCCACTTTTCTAGATGGGAGATTTTTGCCTTTGGGGTTCAACAGCTTCACCCCTTTTTCCACTCTTATTTTTAAGTTTCCGGTACTCCCAGGCTCTTCCTGAATGAAGACCAGTGATTTGATTGACATTTATTCTCAGCACATGACCAAAGCTTCTTCTGAAAAAAAATCTCAAAATAACACAGGAAATACTGAAATGCTAATGGCCCCGACTCCTGTGGCTACGTTAGCCTTACAGAGGAAAGAAAAATTAAGTGGATCAGTGTGTGTGGTAAAACTCTTATGACATTCTTAATGAGGTATACAGTAGTTCGTCTACCAGGTAAACACAGCATTCTGAAACATGTTCTGGTGAACTAGAGGAGTTAGAAAATGTGGATCAGGAAAGCATGGTATAGCACCGTGGCGACGTCTTGAGGAAATGGGCTTTCAAAACATCGATTGTGCAAGGGAGGCTGAGTCACAGAGGAAATTATGAGCCTGAATCCTGTTAAGACACCGCCGGTTCCAATAACTACTCTGGTCTTCCTCCATCTCTTCCAGCACATCTGTGTGGTCAGCTTGGTTGGAGGGTCACCCAACTGCCCATGAATAACCACCACTAATCTTTCCTGTTGTTGATTTTAGCTTTTACTTAATTCATAATCCATGCCGAATCCTTGCCTTTCATTCAGTCTGGCTTATTACAAGACCTGATAAGACATTGGTCGCATAGTTTACAAGCTTCATTCAATTAGCCTGGCTGCCATTATTCCTAGCAGCAGGTAGCTGGGAACATCAGTATAGTCAGAAGAGGACAAGATTCCTAAATGGTTCCGAGTGTGGCTTTTGATGTACTGTGAACATGGTAGGAATAATATAAATGATATCATTCACAGAAACTAAATGTTTTTAAACAGAGACAGGTCAGCAGACTCAGCACTCTCTGGGTATTAGGGCAAAGGTTACACACTGCTGATCACTGTTAAGAGTGTCAGTTAAGACGTTTTAAGTCTTTGTCTCTACGCACTTTGTGCTGGTTCTCCACAAGCAGAACTGTTGGGAGTAGGCTGTTTGATAGAGCTTCCCTAATGCCTAACATCCTTGAATGGAGAGCGGTCCAGAAAGAATGGCACTCCAGCTGCAAGTGACAGTAAAAGCCTGGCTGCCAAGGGCAGGATTGCTGTGGAGGAAGGAGTTCACAGCCTGTGTCAGCAGTGGAAACTTCCTCTGGAAGCAAGACAAGCCCCAATGAACTTTAGATGACCTGGACTATAGTTTCTCTAGAGAGCCCCATGTCTGGTTGATAATGACCTTTCAGAAGCTGTCATCAATCAGGTCCAAGGGGGGAAAAGAACACAACCCCTACTCAGCCAAAAGCTGTGGTTGATAGGAGGGCTAAACTATACTTGGCTGCCATTGGTCTTGATGGAAAAAAAAAAGTTTTGTGATGATTGGAGTAAGTTAGACCCACCCATGGCTTAGAGTATTTCTGGCTGCATTGTCAGTCTATCTTACTTCATTTTAAGTTAGTCAAGATATGCTCTTGCTCTTCCAGCATTAGGCTCATTAAAATCTCCTTCCCAATCTCTTCTTGCTTACATTGGGTTTTATCATGGCTAGAGCTAGCAAAGTTCAGAATATGTATGCTGTGGCCATAACAGAGAGGTAAAAATGATAAAGGCTGCTGCTGCATTGATGACAGTAACAGTAGCATGAAAGTAAATAATGACATCCAAATGGCAACTAAGTTTAAAGGCCACAGGAAGCTAATACTGGAAAAATCAAGTCGCTTAGAGGAACCAAAGATCAGGGGTTCAAGGTCCAGGTCCCTCACAGAGCTGCCAGAGCTTAAGGACTCAGGATATGGTACTCACAGTGCAGACAGTGTTAGAGTCTGAGTCATGACACTCAAGGTTTGGAGCAGGAACTGGCTGGCACTGATTGATGCTACTCTCAAGAGATGGGGACTGTTCTAACTGATGAATATTCAACCATGGGAAAAATCAAAACCCAGTGCAATAAGCCTCATATCTGAGCAGCTAGACATATGCCTCTGGTTGTCACATAAGGCTCTGGTTGGCAGGACTTGGAGCTGTGAGCCTCAGACACCATCCACCCAGACCATGGGCTTTTGGATCTCCAGGACTGGACTGTGAACAATATTAGAGCTACTCATTGCCTTCTGTTGAAGCCTTCTATCCAAGCAGAGCACAAGGATCCAGCCATCTGCTTAATACTAAAACTAATGCTCTAAAAGAAGAATGGAAACTTGGAGTACTTGGCAGAAAAAAAAAAAAAAAAAAAAAGAATACAATAACCTAGAAGTGATAAATATAGCCTTTAAACTCTTTGAAAATATCTGTGAAATTATAATACCGTGTCCAAAACCTGTTGGGGTTTGTTTTGGTTTCATTTTATCTCTGATTCGCTGTTGTTCTAAGTCATGGTTCCTGCATCCCTGCTGGTCTAAAACTCCCTATACAGCATAGGATGACCTTGAAAAGCTTAACCTCCTGTCTGTACCACCGATGGGGTGGGATTATACATTTGAATCACCATATCTACTTCATGCAGTACTGCCAACACCCTGACAACCAGGCTTTATCCCGACACAAAAGGGTTAGTGTGTGTGTGTGTGTGTGTGTGTGTGTGTGTGTGTGTGTGTGTCTGAGTTCAGAGTGTTCAGGGTGTGTGTTCAGTATGTGTAAATGCATGTGTATATGATGTTGGGATGGAGGACATGTTTATGTGTATGTGCATGAGGCTAGAGGATAGTCACAGGTGTTGTTCTCAAGAATACCGTCTTGCCTTCGAGACAGTGTTTCACACAAGCCTGAACCTTATCAATTAGTCTAGACTAGGTGATCTGTGAGCCTCCCGGGTGCTCCTTTCTCTGTCTCCCCAGTACTGCTATTACCATAATGGACTACTATGCCTCAGAGTCTTACATTGGTTCTAGGGATTGAATTCAGGTCTTCAGGCATTTAAGACAGGTACTTTAACACCTGAACTACCTCCAGTCCCATTTTTTTTTTAAGTCAACTCAATTTGAGATTGTTCTCGAATGCTGAATAGAGCAATTCATAAATAGTTTTGAATTTCTTTTCTAAAATTTTCTTGGATTCGTCAGTGGCAAAGCTGCACTTAGAAGACCGCTGAAGCAAAAGGCTGTCAAGTCAACTCATCAAGCAGTTACTAAATACCTGTTGTACACACTGTACTAATGCCTTGGACATCGGTACAGAGCAAGTCTAGGTTTTAAATCACATGAGATATCCCAAGCTTGAGGCTTAGTTTGCAGTGAAGTGGTGTTCAGAAGTGGGGATTTGGGAAGCAGTTGGATCATGAATGACTTAATGGATGAATTCCTAGTTCAATATGTTATTGACCCTGGTTAAAACTTTGGGAGGCGGGGCCTTAATCATAGGAAGAAGGTCATTGGGAACAAGCCTTTTAAAGGTATATGTTGTCCTTAGCCCTTTGTAGCCCTCATTCTTTTTCTCTCCTTCTGTCTTTCTCTTCTTCTGTCCCCTAACCATCTAAAGGTGATGGCCCCAAGGCAAATCCTAATACCATGTGTTATTATAAATTTTTCTCCTCTGAAATGACTGTTCCCAGGCATTTAAACTTAACAATGGAAACTGGCCAACACACAACAAAAAAAAAACTAAATCACATTGTCCCGTCTTTGAGGGATTTCTGAAATCTGGGGCACAAGAGAGTTTTTCGTTGCCTTTTCCTGCACACAAAATCAGGAAATGCTGAATTCTCATTTTACCACATCATCAAGATCTGCCCAGTCCTCTGCAAAGGTCTATCCCCCACAATCTGCCCAGTCCTCTGCAAAGGTCTATCCCCATGTACTTCAAAGCCTTAGTTGTAGTTCACTAATGTCCACAGGCTTATTTATTATTCTCCCTTCTTCTAGTATCTTCCACATCTTAGGTGCAATTCATCATCTAAACTATTTTTTCTTTTTAGTTATGTTTATTTATTTGTATATGTGCACACAGTCATTCACGGGTGTGTGGAGGTCACGTGACAACTTTAAGAGGTCCTTTCTATCCTTCAACAGTGTAGGGCCCAATGGTGGAACTCAGGCTTGGTGGTGAGTCCCTTTATCACCTGGGCCAATTGCCAGCCAGTTTTTTTCTTCTTAGCAAATTTCCAATTATTCATAGTCTGAAGCTTTTCTTTCCAACACACTTTATGGTATTAGAAACCATTTCTTAGGAACTGTGTTTATGACATATGAAAGAATGTCTGAATCCACATATTTTAAGTTTTCTTTTGTTCAGGTTCATGATTTTCCATACTTTTATCACCATGGGGGTATATATTTTATATGTTTTTCTTTTGAGACAGGGCTTCAGATTTGTAATCTAGGTTTGTCTTGAGTTGACAAGTCTTCCTTCCTAAGTGCTGAGTGATATGAGTACATATGCCACCAAATACAGCTTACTTACTTACTGTATTTTGTTCATGTTCACTAAGACTTGAATATACAGTTCAGTGGATAAAGACTTTTTCAACTCATTGAATGAAAAAGTATCAAACCTACAGCACAGTTTAAATCATCATCCAATGGCATCTTTGAGCCTTTGCTACTTGGGCTCAATGACTGTTAATACATTGTCATCATTTTCTGTGTCTGCCTATTAATTAGATATAGCCATGCAAAATAAGTACAAAAATTCCTTCTAATTCTGTGTAGTTACCCAATGGATATAATGAGTTGGTAGAAGACAAGAACCCATAAATGATTTCTTTCTTTTTGTGGGTTTTTTTTTTTTTGGTGGGGGGGAGTTATATTGTTGTTGGGTTTATTTGTTGTTTGTTTTTTAGACAGAGTTTCTCCATCTCCAGCTGTTAGAAACTTGCTATGTATGTATACCAGGCAAGCCTCCAACTCACAGAGATAGATGAGCCTGCGTCTGCCTCCCCAGTGCTGGGGTTAAAGGTTTGAGCCATCACACAGGATCCTTTCCAAAAGTGGTTTTAAAAGGCTACTTTGAATATTTTCCTCCGGTTTCTTCCACCTCTATGTGCCTCAAGAAAGAAAATTTCCTAAGTTATTTAAAAGACTTTTCCTTCTTTTGTGGGTGCACCATGGTGTCTATAATCCGATTGAAAGAAAGAATATAATATATTAATTACAATATATATTATAATTCTAAGAGTTGATGTGATATATAACCAAGGCACAATCTGAGAGGAAATAATTCAGAGGGGAAGAAAAAACAGCTAATGATTTTGCAAAGTTTGAACCCATGTCTTGAAGGAAATGATGTCACTCAGTGTGACACAGAGGAAATCTTTTGGTTCCACAGATGGAGCAATCTTTTCTGCCCTTAGGCATCTTAACACAGAGAAGCAAGACCCTGAGGAGTGAGCAATTAGAAGGCCCAGCCATGAGATGCAGGCATAATTAACACAGTCATGGACAAAGGCATGGCTACATTTTCAAAACACAGTGAAGAGGACTGAGGAGTAGAATCTGATATTAAAATATGCTATAAATGTTGCTTTCTTTCCTTAGTTAATTTTCTTTCACAGTATCCAGGTACCCTAGATGTCTTTACTGCTGTTATAGACTTGGACTTGAGCAGAAGTAGAATACTAATGATTGAACTAAGAGGTGGGTAATTTATCCACTCACTCAGTTTAACGAATTTTCTCTTTTACAGGGCTACAGAGGGAACCAAGGTCTGCATACATGCCAAGGAGGTCCTCTACCACTGCACTGCAGCCCATCTGGGGAAACGTATGTCACAGGTCCAAGTCTCTTTTCCTCGTCTTTGTTTGAAATCAAGATGCTGAAATGGACCAGCAGTTTATCAACTGTTAGCTACAGAATCCTTTCTGTGCTTTGTTTTGTGCTGAGCTAAGATCCCACACACTGTAGTGGTAGCAAAAAAAAAATCCCAGGATTTGAGAGGCAGAGGTGGGAAGGTCAGCCTGGTCTACTGAGCAAGTTCCAGAACAGCCAGAGCTACACAAAGAAAACCTGTTTCAAAAATAACAACAAATAAGATCTCTCTGTGGTCCAGACTGGTCTCCAACTCACAGTGAACCTCCTATCTTGGCAAGAATTACAGGTGTTTGCCACCACATCTGGTCCTGCTCTTTTACCATAGTTCTAAATTTAAGATTCAAATTGTAAAGACTTAAATGAAAATTTTCACCCTCAACCTGGCCTTTAACAGCCCTTTTTCTTTGCTGGGAGTAGTAAGATCAGTGTATAGATCTCCTGTCTTCCTTTGTACTCTGAGAATAGTGCATGAAATAGAAGCACAATTATACTTAAATGGTTGCCTATTAGTGGACCCTTAGGTGTAGTGGCAAATTCACTTTGTCTCCTTCTGTGGCACTGATGCACTTAGGTAATTATGAGGTTTTATGACTATAAGCAACATCTCAATGAATAACTCTGCATATGAATCATTTTATACCAGTATATTTGAAGGATAGGAGCCTAAAAGTTAAATTGCTGGGTGAGAGTATGGATGCATGCTAGTCTTACAGATCTTTCTAAACAGAAGCTCAGCCATTTTGAATTCTCAGTTGCAGTATATAAACATGGAGAACTAACATTTCCCTATTGCTATGTCAATAAAATACCACAGGAATACACTTTTGTATTTGTAATTTGGAAAGTAAAACACTAAATATCAAGGCAATTTTAGTTTCAGTCACTACAAATTTTTTCAGTCTCTATATATTTTTATACATTCCTATTCAATTCTTGTCCTCATGAAGGTTGTGAATTTATGCTTCTCTTTTTTGGTTGGTTGATTGGCCATTACCCAGGCAGAAAGTATAGGTAGGCTACTAGACTAGGAGAATGCTGGGAAGAGGAAGAGGGAGAGGAGCAAGCAAGGAGATGCCCTGTAACAACTGGGAAAGTAGGATGCCCAGACATTTATTTCTACACAGGACAATCTCACACTAGATTTTCAGGTCTGGCTCTTCCCATCTTTCCATCCCAGTTTTTCTATTATAGTCTTAGTAAGTTCATGGATTAAACCTTGTTAAAAGAGACATGTTTAATGTTCTGTTTTATTACTAAGTACATAATATGTTTTATACATGTTAATGAATTTAGAGAGCTCATCAATAGTGACAATAGTTTTTTCTTGATATATATAGATCTTATACATATACATATACATACATATACATAAAATGTATTGTTTGGTACTTAATTTTTTATGTAATTAAATTAGAGTGTTTTCTAAAATATGTTTTGTAACTGATTAATCTTTCAATGGCAACATTAATTTTTATCCTAGAAATTTTACTGCATTTCTCTATTGCTTTTAAATGTTTTTGATATAGTATTGTTAAATCCAACCCCTTCTTTCCAAATATATCTCTGGGTCGTTCCTTTTCTCTAGTAGCCAGGTGAAGGCAATAGGGTCAATGCTAAGCAATAATTCTTGTGATGGCTCTGTTTGGTTTTAATGTAGTAGAACCAGGTGACATTGTTAAGCATAATCCTGACACCATTGTTGAAGTAAATCTCCTTATTATGTCACAAAAGCATCAACTTTTATTTTAAATTTGTTTTCTCAAGAATGAAGTTTGAAAGGAGTTGTAATATTATCTGAAAAAAAAATAACTCTTCTAATGTCACTTCTAGTATCCACTTTCGGTAATTATAATTTCCCCCCAAATATCCTGCTGGCCTGCAATGTTTTATTTACTTGCCTAAATTGAGAATTGAACAAGACAGTGCCCTAAGAGTGCTTCCATTTCCTCTTTATTTTACACTATTTCAGATAATCCTTGTTTGGAGTATGTGTGCTTTCCCCTGTTGATCGAACCAGTCCCCGCCTTTCCAGGTTCTGAAAACTGTCCATGCCTCCCCGGGCTTTCTTTTGGGGGTTTGGTTCTTCCTTATGCTTTTCCTGGGATTGACTGGTAGATTTGCTGCTGGAACTATAATGGCACCCTTCCTTTGTCCTAACGAGCTCATTCTCTTACTTCTGCAATGCAGCTGGCCATTCCTTCCCTGGCCCCTTTGACTAAGTCAGCCATACCTCAGTGTCACTTAACTAGGGGCATGCTTTACCTTTCATCTTAACATTCCCAGGAGCCAGGGGCTAGATCGTACTCTCTAGCACACCGCTTAGAGGATAACAGAACCTAAGAAAGATTCATAAATTAATCAGTGATATAATGACTTCAGTGAGCATGTGCAATCAATGCCTTTCCAATACAGTATTTTAAGCGATGCCTAGAATATTTATATAGCGTAAACTTCAGTGAGATGGAGTCAATAGATGGTGAAAATAATTGTTCACAGAGAAGAAATTCTCAAGGTTATGGATCAGGTGCTTCCCAGTATATCTTCTTATTTTTGAAAAATAGAAATGAATTTATTGTGTTTTATAGAGAAGATGTCAATCTGTGGACTTGCTCTTTTAAAATGGTCTGAATTTTATCATCGTATTTCTTACCAAAGTGTTTGTAATTACATACTCTCTTTGGACCAATTTTTGCATAGATGAAACAGACCTGACCATCACCAACATAATGTTATTTTAGAGCTTCATAAAAACCTCACTGTTTCTACTATTCCGTTTTTATTCAGCTCATTGAAGTCCCTAAGTGCAGTTCAAGATACATTCCTTAGACTAAAGATTAGTTTCGTTTCTTAAAATGGAAAGCTTTGGGAGAAATCGCAGACATTAGCACATAATCAAAAATAAGAGGATCATCTACTTTATACAAATGCTTTAAAGATTAAAGTTATTGGACATTTTCCCCAGGGACTCTGGTTAGATGAGCCTTACGAAAGGAAAATTAAGGGCCATCTTGAGGGAGACTGGGAAAGGAAGGGAAAGGCGAGGGAACACACATACACTCTTCCCTACAGACTTTCTCTGTGCTATCCTCAGTTTTAGCCTATGGGAAATGGGCTCATTAAAGTCCAAGCATGTTGCTAAATATTCAAACACCAATGCAACACCTATTTATTCTAATTAAGGAATTTATTGACTGCCTACTGTGTGCCAGGCATGGTTCCTGGAGCTTGAGTTACAACAGTGAGCAAACAAAGCTTCTTCATCTCTGCCCTGTTCAACCTTACCATCTAATGGGAAAAACCACATATTTTTTTTTAAATAAATTATAAAGGCTCATGTTTCTTTTGTCCTTTAAAGTTAATGAGTGTTAGGTTTTTTTTTGTTTGTTTGTTTGTTTTGTTTTGTTTTGTTTTGTTGTTTGGTTGGTTGGCTTTTTTTTTTTTTTTTTTGGAACATATTAAAATGGAACATGTTGAAATAATTGTATTTTCATCCTATTATATCCAGGACAGCACACATGCTACAACTTGCAATTTTGAATGATGCTCACCGAGTATCATGGAGTAGGTACATGTGAATACAAGGGGAAGTATTCTTGTGAAATGAACACTGAACACTCAGCATAAAGGCGATGGGATGTTTAAGACACACAGGGTTGTGACAGTGAATACTGAGCAAAGCAGAGAAGAGAAAGGGACTAGATCCAACACACTGAGATTCTGGAATGAGAGGGGGTATGTACTCAGAGGCTTTTATTGTGAGATATGAAGTCAGTGAAAAGTTTTAAGCCAAGGTCCGCATGACCTGATTGACATTATTCTGATTATTCTGATTATTAACACTGGATCACACCCATAATTCTAATGTTTGGGAAGCTAATGTAGAAATATCATCTTGGATTCAAGTCTAGCCAAGACTAGAGTGAGTTCCTGATCAGTCTAGACTAGAATGAGACCCTGCTTCAAAACACAAATAAACAAATATAAACATTTAAAAACAAACAAACAAAAAGAGCGGTAGTTAGTTAGTGGAAATGAACAGTAAAGTGTTTGCTACAACAAGCATGGGGACTTAAGCTGAATTCCCCAGAACCCATTTCATAAGTCAGGTATGATGGCGGTGTGGGGTAAATACAGGAAGATTGCTGGAGCTCACTGCCTGGCCAGCCTAGCAAAATCAACAAGTTCCAGTATGAGAGACCTTGACTCAAAAAATGTACAGTAGACAACTTCTAGGAACAACCCACAAAAGTTGGTTCTGGCCTTCCCTCCTTACAACCACATAGCCCTAGTGCATCTGCATGTGTATACAGACAGACAGACAATAAATTTACACAAAATGAAGCATGTACCTCTGACCTGTATGTATTCCCATCACTCACAGACTGATGTAAGAGGGTCATAAGTTTGAGGCCAGCCTAGGCTATGTAGTAAAATCATATTACAACAAACAAAAACAGCCAGACGTGGTGGCGTGATCGTATAATGAAACTACATGCAGGATGTTAAAACAAAAGAATTACTCCAAGTTTGTAGTCACCTTGCATTACATAGGAAGGATGAGGCTCTCTACTATATGGTGAAACAGGTCTTAAACAAAAAGAATAAATCACAGCAAAGCCACAGCAGCATGGAGTTGAATCAGGAAGTCATCTGTTAATCTGGGGGAGTTTGATGACTTTCAGGCAAGAGTAAGACAAAAGGAAGTGATAAGACATGCTCAGGTGTGCTTTGAGGGTAGGGCTGACAGGATCAGCGCAACCAGGGAGAAAGGAGAAACACTAGGAAGGTGAGATCCCTTTGAACCCCAAAATAACAAAGTAACTAAAGGAGGGAGTCAGCTCTGTGCCCAATGCTGCTGATGCTTCCAGTACAGTGAAGCCTTGGGAGTGACATGGCCTTTAGCAACATGAGCACTGTCAATGAACTCAGCAATAGTGGAGAGAATTATGGGAGGCAGTGTAGGACTTCACCTGTGTAGACATGACCAGACATCTATTCACCCCAGACTAGGTACAGACAAAGGGCTACAGAAATGAATCATGCAAGCCTAGTTTAGTGAATCAGTGTGTTTGTGGGAATTTGGGCAGGAGTCTCGGTAAGGGGTTGCCTACAGGAGCATGAACTTAAAGGCTGCATCGTAAGAAAGTACACGCCCAGCATGGGCAACGACACAGGACAGCCTTATCCTTGAAACTACTCACAGAACTTGCAGGCAGCTAAGCAGATGGGAGATCTGCTGGTTGTCCATTTTTACTGCTTATGGAAACTTGGGCAGGGCCTGGTGAATCTCCTTAAACTTCCGGAGCTTCCTAGGCCTCAAATAATTCGCTTATTTCCTGAGTCCTTGGACCCTTTCTTTCATCCAGTAGTCAATGTTTCATACAAAGGAAACAGAGACAGAATGCTTAAAACCTTGATTGGGAGGATGGGATGCTTAGTAGATAAAAGATATTGACACAGACCACTGTTATCTAAGGAAGAGATACCTTGTGTTTTATAGTAGCCAAGGAGACTTAGTAACTTGTCCAAGACCACTTAATAGAAACCAGAAAAGCCTGGACCTAACATGCAGTTTGTTTCAATTCTGAAACCTCTCCATTCACAACTCTCTCCTACTACCCAGAGTCTGCTCTAAGTATAGATACAATGGAGTCAAAGCAGCATGAGCTAAGAGTAGCGATCCACATCATCTCCAGGAATTCAGACCAATATTTCTATAGCATTCCAAAGTGTAAGTTTTTCCTCTCACGTCCTGGTTCCATCTTCCATGGCTTTCTTATCACCTTGACATTTGGGTAAGCCAGAAATAGGCAAAAAAGTAGCAGCAGAAAACTTGCTTTGTCTCTATAGCTGTGATGGTAGCCATGCCCTTGTGTGGTTCAGCATCCTTGAAGCTGCAGTTTGGTTGTTCCCATTACATCAGAATCTACAGCATCCAGGCGTTCATCAAATACCTGCACTAACAGTCTGCATCTTCAAAAGGCCTCATGCCATCCTAATAGCACTTGCTGCCCTCCCCCACTCCTTTGAGAGGGTCTTTAGAGGCTCCTGGGATGAAATATAAGAAGAGAAGACCTGGCCCACCATGGTATGAGAGATTAAAAGTCTCCAGCCAGGCTTGGTGGCACACACCTTTGATCCCAGCACTTGGGAGGCAGTAGCAGGTGGATCTTTGTGAATTTGTGACCAGCCTGGTCTACAGAGCAAGTTCCAGAACAGTCAGGACAGCTACACAGAGAACATCCCCCTGCTTCCACTTCTGTCCTCCAAGCATGTCTTCAAAGGGCTGTGGCTTCTACGTTTCACTAAGAAACTTCCATGATACTTTCTCTCAGACTGGAAACACAGAGTCATAGTGACAAGCTCACTCATGTACAGAACATCCTATTCACAATGCTCTGTGTTCTAGATCACTTGAAATACTGACTTTCTCACAGCTAACATCCTATATTGGAAACACACACTGAGCATCCTTGTGGCCTAGCAATCTGTCCACTATTGATTGTATGCTTTCCAGACTGTTTTTACATGCACAGCTCTCCTGGGTATGCTTCCAGCCTTAACTCAATGAAAGCCTATGACTTAACATAACGCCAGAGCATGACTCACAATTCACTCTGAGTCATGCCCTGGCCTTATGTGAATTAGTCTTAATTTGGTACTTTTCAGTTATCAGTATGAGCCCTGCCTGCTGAGAGCTTTGTTTGTTTTCCTTCCTAACACTTGGAACTCCCTTAATTGGGAGCTGATGACTTCCACTGTGACCACGTCCACTGAGGGAGTAAAGGTTGGCCCCAAGTGGCAAAGACAAATGGAAATACCAGAAATTGTACTGTGAAAGACATTCACACACACACACACACACACACACACACACACACACACACACACAGACACACACAAAATAACTAAGATTTTTTAAAATAAAAATCATTCTTATTCATTTCATAGTGAAGCAATTAGCTTCAACTCCTGCTCCTCCTACTTGTAGATCACAAATGAAGACGACAATTCAGAGAACTTGAGATAAAAAGAAGAAGGAGGTACTATAGCATTTATTTTCTTTCTTGGAGATGACAGGAGCAGCTTCCTCCGTTTGTAGACACACGTGACTCCAAGGTTAAATTATTCTGTCAGAAAGGGCAAAACAGATAAAACAAAAGAATATGATGTGAGTGACTACACCAGTGTTTGCCAGTATAGAGGAGATCTAAACAGAGACCACAACCTCATGTTTGTCCTGATGCAGTATGGTGTTCAAAAGGCATTAGGAAATAAAGCATCCAGCAACCTAAGAAATATCCCCACAACCAAGACTTCTGGCTTAGGAATACATACACAATGGCCCAAATGATTCCCTCCTGTTCTAGCTGGTCATGAGAACCAATGTGTTTAAAAGAACGACCTTGAATGGATGCGTAAAATCTCCAGTTCCCTTACTCTTCTGCTTCTACTCCCTTTGCTAGTTAACCCCGCCTCTTTTTCCCCTCTGTGAGTGTATGCTTTGTCTAGAAAGGGACATTTAATTTTCACTAAATATGTCACAAAGACTTTCAGATTTCTAGATAAGGAATGCTTTATAGTCTCTTAGTGAGTATCAGTTTCAGAATTAACACTTCATTATTCATTCTCTGTGGACAAGACAGAGTTAATTCAGTTTTATTTAATGTTGTTAATGTATTGTATCTTTTCTCCAAAAAAAAAAAAAAAATCATCTACTGCCGGGCGTTGGTGGATCATGCCTTTAGTCCCAGCACTCAGGAGGCAGAGACAAGTGGATCTCTGTGAGTTTGAGACCAGCCTGGTCTACAGAGCGAGTTGCAGGACAGCCCCCAAAACAATACAGAGAAGCCCTGTCTCAAAAAAACAAACAAACAAAAATATCATCTACTGCCGAGCATTGGTGGATCATGCCTTTAGTCCCAGCACTCAGGAGGCAGAGACAGGTGTATCTCTGTGAGTTTGAGGCCATCCTGGTCTACAGAGCCAGTTCCAGGACAGCCCCCAAAACAATACAGAGAAACCCCGTCTCAAAAAAAAAAAAAAAAAAAAAAAAAAAAAAAAAAAAAAAATCATTACTGTATTGATATAAAAATATCGGCTTGCGTGGTGGCATGTGCCTCTAATCCAGAACCCACAATGCAGAGGAAGAAGGACTGAAACCAGATTGGTCCATAAAGCATAAAGGAAAGTGTAAATCAGGGCTACATAATGGGACCCTGTATCAAACCACAAATGAATAGGGAGGGAGGGAGAAATTAATAAAGTGAGAAAGACTATAGGCAGACTTTTCTGTCCCACCAGCCAATTCCCAAATAGCCACACAGAGACTTATTACTCATTACAAATGCTCAGTCAATAGCTCAGGCTTGTTGCTAACTAGTTTTTGGTTTTGTATTTTTGTTTGTTTGGTTGGTTGGTTGGTTTTTGGTTTTTCAAGACAGGGTTTCTCTGTAGCCCTGGTTGTCCTGGAATTTGCTCTGTCTCTGCCTCTTGGGTGCTGGGTTTAAAGGCGTGTGCCACCAACACCCAGATCTTAAATCAACCCATATTTCTCATCTGTGTTCTGCCGCATGGAAGTACCATTTTTCAACATGACAATTTCATCTGTGTCTGTCTGTGTCTCCTTGAGACCCCTGAACCCCACTCTTCTTACGTGCTCAGTTTTTGTCCCCAAGGTCTCCCCTAGCCTCTACCTGTGCAGCTAGTGGCCAGTCAGCTCTTTTATTAACCAATGAGAGTAATACATGTTTACAGTGAAAAAAAAAAAAAACCATTACACAGCAAAAGACAAATGTAATTTAGCACCCAGAATAGAGTCAGTCTCTGGTTCCATGATTTTTATACATTACAGATGTGACTAGAGTCAGAACCGGATTGCCCTTGAAGAGATGCGCATTCTATTCAATCTTAACAAAAACAGATCTCTCCCTTTGCTTTGCCCTTTGTTTCCTTTGCTTTTTCTTTGAAAATACTAACTCAGTCTCAAGGATTGCCTAGGACTGTACAAGTTGTCATGAGCAAAGCTATAAATAAGACACATATCCTATGCTCTCATGTACCTAACATCTGGAGAGAGAACCAATTATTGAAGAAATCTTTATAGAACTCCATTTGTCATTGTCATGGAGGAAAAAAATTTCAGACTGAGCTCTGCAGTCCCAAGCTGAAAATGTAGCATAGGTTGGAAGTAAATTCCTGGTTCACTCATCTCTGCATAACAAGTTATGGTATTACAAGCAAGTGATACCACTGCTGGCTATTATGTGGCTTTCTGACTAAATGTATTTCTTGGCCATTTCTGATCATTATATGGACCTGACTTACAGTATTGATGAGTGAGATTGCTTCACCATTCCAGTGGAGGAAGAATCTAGATGTGGCACCAAAGCTTCGTGGACCTCTACTCAGTTGAGTCTTATTCTAAATACAAAACTATCTCTGCTTGAAAGATTTTTGTTTTGTTTCGTTTTGTTTTCTGAGTAGATGGCATTAATATCTAAATGTCTGTCTGGAACAAACAGTGGCAGACTTGTAAACAGCATTTGATTATTCTTTTCCTTGGAGTTTATTAATCTCATATTGTATCCTCCAGGCAGTTCCTGGCCTTTCCAAATATTGTAGTTTAAAAACTGGAATGAATTAATTTGCAATATCAAGTAATTATTAGTCCAAGAACTTTCTATAAAAAATTAAAGGACATAGCTAGGGGGCTTCATAAACACAAAGAAACACATAGTTATAGTGAATCATTTAATTTTAATAATTACTACAGTTCAGAAAAGGTTTCTTTCTTACCATCATTTTCATTAAAACATCCTGGCTGTTTCTTTCTGGGCATCTGTGGTTTAGTTTAGCTGTAATAATAACAACCTTCTGGTTTGTAGCTTTTTAAAAAAGATACCATTTTTCCAGGATTTTTACTATTGAACTCATGAAGTTTTATATAATCACTGGAAAAATCTAGAGATATAAAAGTTATTTCATTCTAATGATGTCTTCCTTCTCTTTCAACAGTGCTAGAGGCAAACAAAGACTGCACACTTAAGGCAAACACTAAGGTTTGTCTTCGCCTTTATTAATTCTACGCATTGACTAACATATTAAATCACAACTTCTTTCAAACGTTCTATAGTTTTGTAATGTTTTCATTGCCCCTTTCCTTAAATTACTTTATATCAATGAGAACAGATAGAAAAAAATCAAAAGACAAATATAAAGTCTAAATACAGAGCCAATGGATAATGTCATATGTGGGGCTCAGTATCAGAACACCCCATAACAAGCAGAAGACACCACCGATGTTCACACAAATAATTCAATAAACAGTTAAGTCTACCAAGGTTCATAATGTAGTTACCAGAAGCAAAAAAGCAAAATGATTACTCCTCTTTTCTTGCCCTTAGTTAAAAATATCATGTTGTATTAATGCTGATTAATCTGGATCCTTATGCAAAGTATGAACCCCCCACACACACACACAGTAGATCACACAGAATGTGTAGTTTGGACTAACACAATATTTGTTGAGTTAATAAAGTAGGAAATCCAGGTTTTTCTGAGTGGAATCTTCAAGCTAGCACAACAAAAGAAATAAATGTCAAGTCAGTTTTTTGGGGTTTTTCTTGGTTTTTGTTTTGTTTTTTTTTTTTTTCAATGTTTCTCCCCAATATAGTAAAAGAATGTGTGATTTCTCTAGTGCTCTGTGCATATAACAACATCCCTGCTGATATAAACCCATTCCCATCTAGCCTATGTGGCACTCAAGTCTCTGTTTGGGAATTTCAGTGGGGTGAGTAGGGAGCACTAACAGCTTAACTCTGATGCTTTTCTGTCAAGCAAGTCTGTTGGACACTGTGTAACTACAACAATAGCCTATTGTGTATCTTGAATTCTCTCTGACTTTGTGTGTTCATTTTCTCACATTTTTTTAAAAAATCTCTGTAGTGGCTTGAATAAAAATGGAACCCATACGCTCATATATTTGAATCAGGGAGTGGCATTGTTTGGAAGAGATTAGGAGATGTGGCCGTGTTGAAGGAAATATATTACTGTGGGCTTTGAGATTTCAAAAGCCCAAACCAGTCCCAGTATCTCTCCTGTTGCCTGTGAATTGGAGGTAAAACTCTCAGCTCCTTCTCCAATCTGCCTGCATGCCTCCATGCTCCCTGCCATGACGATAATGGATTAAACCTCTGAAACTATAAGCAAGCCCCAATTAATGCTTTCCTTTATAAGAGTTGCAGCAGTCACGGTGTCTCTTCACAGCAACAGAACACTGACAATCTTTATGGTAACTATAGGATACATAAAGGCCGGTATCATGGTCATGATTATCTGTACTTAGACATGGATTTTGTCCATGAATGTCTTCACAAAACATTCATTTGTGCCTCATGCTATGTAAGTAAAAAATGTTTTTATCAAACCTACAGTTAAATGAGACAAATCTTCTAAGCAATTTGCTAAAAATCTCACAGGTGGACTAACAACAGATCCATGTTCCCCCCAGTCTTCTCTCTTTCTTAGAGGAGAGTTATTAAGAATATATTTGTGTATATGATACACCACATGCAATCAGTGCCCAAGGCAATCAGAAGAGGACATCGGATTCCCAGAACTGAAGTTACAGATGGTTGTGAGCTGAAAATGCAGCCCCCATCCTCTGCATGGGCAGCAATTGCTCTTGACCACTGGGCCATCTCTCCACTCCTCACAGCAAACTCTTAATTCAAAAAAAGAAAAAATCCTAGACCTTTGCCTCATGCTCTACTCTTCCCTTACACGTATACTAGAGAATTAAGCCTTATTTCCCATCCTCTAAGTATTCTTGGTAAGGATCCCATCCTCAAACTCCCTTCCTAAAACTCAAACATGTGTACTCTAGAGCAATTAATTCAAAAGTTCTCTGTAACTTGTCTATTTACTTTCCCAGCATCTTATGTATAATGTTCCTGAGAAATTACATTGAGCATCTGTAAGTAGTAGAAATAATTACTTGCTAATGTCATAGTTGATGCTACAGAAGCTCTATGATGTACCAAGTACTGACTTGCTTCTTAACACCACAAACCTGACACAGAAGGCATTGTTGTTAGCCCACTTGACAGCTGAGGACACATAAGAGGATGGCTGAATAATTTACCCAAATTCATGTGCTGAGGTGACAGGACCAGATGGTGGGATTCCTAAGAAACACAGCATTATGCATTGAGTTATAACCCCTCTCCATCCTCATGAAAACATAATTTCATTATGCTAATTCAAAATCTTAAGACAAATGCAACGAAGAACTTCAATACACCTTTCATAAGCCCCCTTCCCAACTAGCATGTCACGCTGGAGCAGTTTTATTAGCACAACTCCTTTATGACATCATTGTTGTTCAGAAAAAAAGTATGAAAAATTGGAAATGTATGAGATGATGACATGAATTTCAGTGTCTGTGGTGGTTTGAAAGAGGATGCCACCCCACCCCACCCCCACAGTAGGCGCATCTTTGAATGCTTGGTTCCAGTTCGTGAAACTACTTGGGAAGGATTAAGAGGCATGGTCTTGGAGGAGATATGTCATTAGGAGGTGGGCTCTGAGGTTTCAAAAGCCCATGCCAAGCTGAGTATCTCCCTCCACCTGCTGCCTCTGGGTCAGGATGTAAGCTCTCAAGCCTGTGTCCACACATTCCTCACTGTAATGATCTCGTGGACTAACATTCTTTAAACTGTAAGCAAGCCCCCAATTAAACACTTCCTATTGGAAGAGTTGTCTTGGTCATGAGGTCTCTTCACAACAACATAACAGTAAGATGGTGTTACACTGGAACAGTATTAGGCTCACACCAAAACCACTGACATTCTTAGTTCAACAAACCCTTTTCATTTGCTATAGTTTGTATCGCTATTTACAGCCCAAACTCTGGGAACCTGCATGCTGCCTTGCAGGCTTTAACTAATTAAAATGCAAAAATAACCTCTGTTCGAAATTATAACGCTTAAAGGTACTGTTTTGTTGCCTTTGGGCATGGTAACCACATCTGTATCTAACATAGAGCTCCAGCCCTCATTGTTGAATGCATGACAGTACTCCGCTCCCCAAATGCATTCCAAGTCGTGCCATCATCCTTTCCTCTGGTGAATGAACTAAATGGGTCCTTGACACAGACCTGGTCTAGATTTGTACAATATCCATGCTTTTGTCTTCTTGGAAATTATTGTAAATCACCATGTCTGTTCTTTCTTGGCTTCACATTTGGATCACAAAGGAAGAGAGAACTGCTGTGTATAGAGATGTACATTGGCCAATCCTGACTGATTAACTGAGATTACCTACTAAGCCTTAAGGGACAGACACTCACAGGTCATCAAGTTCGAGAAAAACTAAAAATGAAGTGTGTAGTGTTTCACTACCTTTGGGGAAAATCCTAAATAATACCAGATTCCACTCACAGGAATGTGGGAGTGTGGGACAAATAATTGCAACCACACCAAGCCATCACCTAGTATTCTTTTTTCCTGGGCACATAAGACAAAGAAATGAATGCCCAATGATCCCCTGAGGTGGGGGAGGGGCTGCTGAGGAGTGGGGAGTCATTTTCTTCCGTGATATATGTGGTGATATCTGG
Organism: Phodopus roborovskii; assembly: GCF_943737965.1. Classification (NCBI taxonomy): domain Eukaryota; kingdom Metazoa; phylum Chordata; class Mammalia; order Rodentia; family Cricetidae; genus Phodopus; species Phodopus roborovskii. The sequence goes on from NW_026125397.1 coordinate 15,159,010, forward strand.
CTTGTACACATAAAGCCAGTCTGAAGGTCACAGAATGGAGCTTGTCACTAGCTAACCATACAGGTCTGGAGGTCTGTACAGAGAGACAGACAGGAAATGAAATAGCTTGGTGGGAACAGGATATAAGCAGGGAGAAACAGGAGCTCTCTCCTGTCAGCTGGGACGCTTGGAGGTAAGGTGTGGCTGTGGCTCCTTCTCTCTGATCTCTCAGCATTTTCCTTTATATCTGACTCCACGTTTTTATTAATTAGACCAATTAAGAACTTCGTTTACAGGAATAGCCTCTGATAACTTGCTTGTGTATAAGTAAGAAAGCACACACACACACACACACACACACACACACCTCATACGCTCATGCAAGCACACTTAATTGAACTCAGTAGATAACAAAAAAGCTGATGATACATTTTAAAGGATATGAAAGGAGAGGAAGGATAATATTAGGAAGAAGAAAGGGCTAGAAGGAATGGCAGGGTGATAAAGAGGACAACAGAGATAGACATGATCAAAATGTGCCATGCACATGTTGTCAAGGAATCAGTGAAGAATGTTCTTAGAAGTCACTGCCATTTGTGAAACAGACATTGGCGATTTCAACAGTCACCAAATGAAGAGGAAAACACAATTCAGGTGCAAACAGAGTTGGGTAACAACCGCATTTGGCTTTTAGCTGGCATTCTTCCCACTAACTAGAGGTATTCTGTGGGCATCTGTAGATACATCCCATACCCTGACTGCAGAACGAGTCAGTGCCACGGTGAATCGTCTAATTATTAGTGTCCAGTCTCTAGTGCTTCCTTGCTGTCATCCAACCCCCGTTCCTGCCTCTTCTCATGCACAGTACTCTGTGTCACCCTTTTGTGACGTCCTTACCTCACTCTCGGCCCTAGGCACAGGCTTGGACTGTTCTGAACTGATCGGCACGTCCCATCTCCCCAGCCTAGATTGGTTCAGTGAGGAACCTTTGATACAGCGCCCGTGTGACGCCAACAGAACCCAACTTTCCAAGCAGGATGGCTTTGCAGGACATAACACCCACTGGTTGAGCCACTGTGAAACCTTCCTCATTGTAAGGGTCTGGATGCTAACAGTTAACATTACTTACTGTGCCCTAGTTTCTGCCTCCACAAAGGAGGTAATTATACTGCCATCATCATCAGAGTTTGTGTAAGTAATAATGGGGTTAACCCATGCAAAGCATCAGAAGAGTGCCTGGCACAGTATTTACTAAATACTACCTGCTACTTTGGATTTGATCACCACATTGTCAGTTGTGGAGGGAATACTGTTTCACTTAAGCAGGTTTGCACAGAAATCTTGCATAAGGAAAGACTGTACTGACAGTAGGAGATCACATAGACAGGTTAGGGAACTCATCTCCTTTCTCTCATCCCTAAAGTGGTTCAGGAAAGCCTTATGTACTATCTGGAGGACGAGCATGGCTCAGGCAGCAGACAAATGAAATCACATATAATAAACCCGTCCTATGCCACTACGTGGTACGTGTCCTTTTCTAGTGAGTGTGCCAGGGATGTGTGTAGCTTTTTGCTCTTGAAATCACCTGGAAATCCTGTTAGACTATGATACTCGGCCTCATCATCACCTAGGGGTTTAGCTATTGTTGTTTTGTTTTCTTTTATCAAGTTCGTTAGCTTCATGTCTACTTGAATGGGCCATGATCAAATGTTGTTTCTAGGTATCTGTGAGGTTGTTTCTTTGCAAGATTGAATTTGAACCTCAGTAAAAGAAAGGGAAGGCAGGATGGAAGAAAAATGAAAAGGCAGGAAGGAAGAAAAGAAGGGGGAGGAGGAAGACAGCTCACTTGACAGCTGCACTTCCACAGAGGCCCAAGTTCACAAAGCGGATCCCACAGACACGAGAGAGAGAGAGAGAGAGAGAGAGAGAGAGAGAGAGAGAGAGAGAGAGAGCCCTTCCTGATAATCGTCCACTGCGCCACAGATGCACTGTTACGGGTGCCTCTGCACCCCACTTCCCTCCTTCCTTCTGCATGTGCAGGGCTGCACACACAAAGTAAATAAAAACTTCTTAAAACATTCAGAGGCTGGAGTGATGGCTCAGCGGTGAAGAGTCCTGGCTGCTTTTTCAAAGAGTTCTGTTCTCAGCAACCACATAGCAGCTCCCAAAGATCTGTGACTCCACTTCCGGGGGATCCCACACCCTCTTCGTCCTCTACAGGCACCAAGCATGCATATGGTGCACAGACATACATGCAGGCAGAACACATATATACATAAAATAAATTTTTTAAAACTTGTTTTCAAAGGAAGATTACTTTCTGCGTACAAAATAAATTGCCTTGTCAATTACCGTGTACATGTTATTTGCAAATTATTGGGACAATTTAGTGTGTGCTTACAAGAGAAAAATTTAAAAATTTACAAAAATCAGCATTCCTCATACTTCTGGAAAATACAAAGAATTCATAAATATCTCCTAGGGATTCTCTCTCTAAATACTTAAGGTATAAATGACTTGGTTTTACTTACTTATAAATACCAGAATATAAAAGAACCACTAAAACCAAACAAACATCTTTTATTATTTTCTTTGTTTTTGGTGATCTCCAAACAAATTCTTTTTAACTTAGTTTTAAAAACAAACCAAAAACCAAAAAAAAAAAAAAAAAAAAAAATTGCTCTGCTAAAACTTCATGGGTCATATTTAGCCCCACAGAAAATGTTAATGGCTCTGTAAAATTTACCAAAATTTACATGTTCACTTAAAAATGGATGAAGGCTAAATTAGCAGTACAAAAAAAAAAAAAAAAAAACCACCACTGTGATAAATAACAGAAAATGCATCTGCCTGCCCTGCCCAATATACTCTCGCTCAGGGCAAGAGAGACAAAGAACACGAACACAGTGAAGTTGGACCAGCGAGTTAAAAGGAGAAACAGGAAATCAGGGATCTGGATTTTCCCATAATTCTCAGCACAGAGCACTGGCTTCTCCGATTCCTTTATGGCAGTAGAAATGTGACACCTTTTATAGTTTTCTGTTATTCTCTGAAGCATAATAAAAGTCCCAGCTGTGTAACAAAGGAATCAGGGGTTGAGGTTGTCAGTTTGATTGTCTTCATTCCAGTAGTAGATTGCAGATAATAATAATATTTTGAAATAATTGTCTAATTATGGATTATCTGAAATAAAGGCTGTTTTATAAAAGCTTTATTGGGGGGGGGCTGAGGAGATGTCTTGACAGGTTTCCAGCATCCATGGGTGGGGCAGTTCACAACTACCTACAGCCCCAGTTCCAAGAGATCCGACCTTTCTTCTAGCCTCCCTGAGTGCATACACACAAACACATGCACACACACACACACACACACACACACACACACACACACACTTCTTTTTTTTTATATCTCTATTTTCACTTACAAAAACAGTAGAAAACATAAGTGAAATAAAGTCAGCTCGATCTTTAATAACCCCAAAAGTCTGAGTCTCACTACATAGATAAAGGTGAGGTTACGGCAACTGTTCAAGACGTGAAGGGATTCCTTCAGCCACGGGTGTCTTAGTCACTGTCCCGTTGCTGTGAAGAAACGCCATGACCACAACAACTCTCACAAAAAAGAAAGCATTTAGTTGGGGACTTGCTTACAGTTTCAGAGGTTTAAAGTACACTCACAGCACAGCCCCAGCTGCCACAGCACTACCGTTCCCATTGCCACAGCCTCCTCATTCCCAAAAGGGGATGGAGGGACACTTGCTGCCAGTTCGTCCACCTTCCAAGAGCGAAGGCCTCTCCTCACCTAACTTTATCCCATCAAGAACCTCCCTAGAAGACCACGCCCATTGAGTCAAGCCTCCCCAATACCATCGGCTTATAGGACCGAATTCCCACAACAGCTACGGTGTTGGAGCAGTACCTGAGAGCTACATCCTAACTGACTCCCAGGCAGGGAAAGAGAGAGAAAAAGAATGAAACACCGTGCCTGGTTTGGACTTTTGAAACCTCAAAGCCCAGTCCCAGTTACATACTCCCTTCAACAAAGGCCATGACTCCTAATCCTTCTGATCCTTTCAAACAGTGCCACTCCCTGGTGACTAAGCATTCAAATCTAGGAGCCTACGAGGGACATCCTCGTGCAAACCACTACAGGGACCACACCCAAGTTTAGGAAAGGCAGCATAATTATTACTTTCTGTTGCTGTAATGAAACAGACGACTAATGCAACTTGTAAAAAAAGGTTGACTTGTGCTTATGGGTCCCGAAGAAAGGACAGTGGGAAGCTTAGCAGGCACAAAGATGGTGGGAGCAGGAAGCAGGGAGCTCACATTCTCAAATGTGAAGGAGAGAGATCACCCTGGGAGCAGTGGGAGAGCATTAACTCTGAAAGCCCATCCCCAGTAACTTACTTCTCCCAGCAAGCCAAACCCAGTGTGACCCAGTTAGAACAAATTGATTTTCCCTCTCTCAGTGGATATAAGTGAAAGAACAAATAATTTTTAATGAAGGTCTCTTGGGAACAATTGTGATCAATGGTCATCAGTAAACCCACTCTGTAAACCCAGAGAACGTTACTTCAAGGAGATCTTGTAAAGGGTTACGTGGGACATGGTGAATTGAAAAGGCCCTGCCCCAACCTATTGTGCCAGACTATGTTGGCTCCTCATGGGAGCACTTACCAGTGAGGAGAAGAGGACTGGGGATGGGCAGCGGGGGAGGGGGGAAGGAGTGAGAGGAAGCAAGGGGGGCTGGGAGGGAGAACTGTGGTTGGAACATAAAATGAAATCAAAAACTAAATAAAAACAAAAGGACAAGATATCGTTGGCATAGTTAGATGCGAACTAAAGGAGGGAGCATCTTTGGAATCAGCCTTTACACGATCTCAATAGGAGCAAAGGTTGTACAAGGGTCCTCAAGACCAATTGGGAGCCATGTACCACAAAGATCAGCTGTGGACTTGACTGAGGTCCTGTGTATAAGGGTTGGGTATGTGGGCTGGCAGGAAGGGGTCCAGAGATTCTCAGGGTCTGAGGAGAGTGTGTCCTTCAAGAGAAGCCTCCTAGAAGGAAGAAATGGGTGAGAGGCACAAGATAGGCCAAAAAACACCCAAAAAGGAACCGGAACCCCCAATAAGAAATGTCTTGTCCCCATTCCATTTGTTCCTCCTCACACCTAAGCCTTTCCTGGAAGCATCAAAGCCAGCATTTAGCAAAATGCTAGTGAGAAACACAGGATTGCTCCACATCTCTGACACCACAGAAACACCAACTAAGGGAAACTAAGGGAAGGGACTAATACTTATAAGGAATTGAGTCAGAAACTCTGATCAGTACAAGAGACAAACACTCTAATTTCTGACTTAGAAAGTGTTTGCAATCTGAAGTAAACACACACACACACACTAAGAGTTTTCATAAAACCCTACAATCACTCCCAACAGATTTTAAAGGGGTAATGGGAGATGCCATGTTCTGCCAGGCCCCTCCAAAACTCACATTGAAATTTAATTGCTTCTGTAATGGTATGAAGAGGTGGGACCATTAATAGGTAACCAGACCTTGAGAGCTTTGTCCCTATGAGTGGGTCAACTGTTTTCTTGGCAGTGGGTCACAAGGGTAAGTTGGGCCATCATTCTTTCTCTGCTCAGTAGGATACTACCTTCTATACATATGCCAGCACTTTCATAATAGATTTTTCCAGGTTCCAGACTCATAAAAAAAAAAGTATTTTCTTTACAAACTTCTGAGTCTGTGGTTTGTATTATAGCAGCAGAAAACATACTAAGACAGAAGACAAAATAACCATGCAGTCTCTGTAGGCTCAGTGGTCTACTTGTCCCATGTACCAATTACCGTCCCATGTACCCGGTCCAGCTTTGTAAATTTCATCAGACATATATCTACTGACTTGGTATCTGGTCATTCCATGAGTGATCTGAATCCCTGGATCCAAAATCAAACTCCATGGTAAATTAAGACTATTTCTAACTGAAAATGCATTTGGTGCAGTGAGCTGAACAGCATACTTAAGCAGACAGTAGACTGTAGCCTATTGATGTTCACCCTCATGGCCCATCACTGAGTGGAGCTAAGTAAATCACAAAACATCATGCCACACATTATTAGTATAGGCAGTAAACAAAATTCAGAAATTTGAAGTTTTCCCACTGGATTAGTGTGGTTCTGACACCACAGTGAAGTGTTTTAAATGCTTAGCTGTGGGTGGTGGCTCAGTGGGGAAGAAGGCCTGCTCTGCAAGCATGAAGACCTGAGTTCAGATCTCCAGCCCTCATGACAAAAGCTGGATCCAGCCGTTTATTAAAGGTAGTGATCCCCTAATCCCAATTCAGAAAAACTGTGAGCTCTGGCCTCAGTGAGAGACCCTACCTAGAACATTGAGATGGAAAGGGTTAGCGCAAAATGCCCAAGACAGCTTCCATATGCACAAAGACACACCATACCTAAAATTACACCAAAAAGAAACAAACATGTAAAAAGAAATCCTAAATTGAACTATCAACCGAGGGACTGTGTCCCGGCCTCTATTATTCCCACCTGTAACAACACTCTATTGTCTGTTTGCTAGACTGAAGAAAATGTGGCGTATGCGCAAGACCTAGAAGCCACGAAAGTACTGGATCATAAAACCTGCAGAATTTAAACCTAGCACAGCTTTATTGGCTTCCTCTCCCATCAAAGCAAAATAATGTGCACACCTGAAGTGCGGTTGATTGAGTCCTTCTATACACAGGACAGACACTGTGCAGGCTATATTATATCACAGTATTTGAAAGAAAGTTGGCTATGCAATGATGTTTCTGGAGGGAAAAATTAATTTTTCTTTTCAGATCTGAAGTACACTGTGAAAACTTACACATTCTTATTACATTGTTGGGAAGATAAGGGTGTACCTGAACTTGTGAAGGGTATTGAAGGGGTGGAGAGGACAGAGAGTTCCCAGTGGGCAGTGTGGCAGCAGTGGAGAGCGGAGCTAGTGCAGAGAATCCTGGGAAAGGAAGGGTTTGAGATGGCCTGTAAAACTAAGTAGGGTTTAGAGACACAAAGACATGGTACCAACACGTGACAGTCCAAGAAGCAGAGCACACATGTGTCTGGGTCAGCCGGACTCCCCTCCCATTCTCCCATTGCACACACAGATGTGCCAGATGTCACCTGGAGATCACCGCTGTGAGGCAGAGACGAAGCAAGCTGTACTCATGCTGTCTTTAAAAAAATTTACTTATGAAAACGTTTCATAATGCTTTGCCCTTTAATGAGCAAAACAGTAAAGCATGCCAAAGCCAAAGCTTCTTTGAGTTATGCACATTCAAGAGACAACCTGCCCACCCTGCTGATAGCATCGGAAATAATTCTAATTGCCTAAATGAACGCATGTTAAAAAAAAAAAAAAAAACCCTTGGCCATCCCCAAAGGGATTTTTCATCAAACTATTTAATCTGGACCATCTTCTTCAACACTGTTTATTTTGACTATGATGCACTGTGTCACTTCATCTCAGTTTTAAAATCCAGGTGCTACATTCTGCTAAGCAAGAAGCTGTAATTCTTTTTGGAAAGAAAAATTGCAAAACAACTGTCATCCCTCTCTTCTGGTACTCTGTGAACTTCAACTGTTTGACCTGACTTTCAAAGTTTTCTTAATAAAACTGCTAAAATGTTTGGTCATGTCCCTAACCTCTCTCTGTCGCTGTCTGTCTCCCTCCCTGCCCCTCAGCAGGTCTTGTTTTGTTTGTGTGCACTAAGTCTCTACCTCCTCGAAGCCACCGCTTATTTTATAGTTTACCCCAAGAAAGTCCTTTGTTTTAGAAGCCAAGAACTAATCTTGAAGAGATAATTGTACACATAATATAAAAAATCTTCTCTCTGGCATAAATATGTCACACATGTAAATCTTGCTCTTCTCAGTTCTTTTTATTGAGTCTGAAGAAGCATGTTACAACATCTCCCTTTTCTGTGAAGTTCTGCCAATGAGGAGAAAAACACCAATATATAGAAATTCCTGGGAAAAATAGTCCTATAGTTAAAAGCTGAAAAATGAAAGTTTTATAACTTTAAAACAACATAGGCTAAAATGCTACACTAAAACAATAGAAAGCATTAGTAGGAAGCTGAACATAATGGCTTGCTTTTGTAACCACAGACTCAAGACACTGACCAAGGTTAATAAACCCCAGGCCAGCCTGTGCTACACAGCATGGTCCTGCCAAATACAAAAGTTGGTATGAATAGAATTATGCAAAAATATTATTTGAAATCTTCAAAAAGTCTCATTTTCATTAATTATGATAAAAGGGTAAAGAGAGCATTAGTACTGCGATAGAATCTGGAAAAGTTGTAGATCTACCAGTTCTCACAATGACCTAAATAATGACGGTCACATATCTAACGTACTAGTGTGCCTTTCTGTCCCACAACTATAAAAATTACTTGGATTTTGTTGTTGTTGTTGTTGTTGTGTGTGTGTTTCTTTGGTTGTTGTTGTAGCTTAGAGCAGGCAAAACAGTCATATACATAAAATAAATTTTTCAGTCAAAAATAAAGACACGCACTACCATGCTAACTGGTATTCAAGTGGGAGGGATGGGGCACAACTGAGCATGTCACAGCATGTACATCGAAGTCGGAGAATAACTTGTAGGAGTTAGTTCTCTCCTTTTACACGGAGTCCCAACATCATCCGACTGCAAGAATGTTTACAAGCCGAGCCATCTCACTGGCCCTTTAAATTATGTGTTTTAACTATCTGGTTCAGCTAAATCCTAGAGAAGTATTTGCAAACGACAAGCAATCTCAAAACTGCCTTGTGCCAGGTGAGGTGAATAGCACATGTCTGTAATGCCATCACTCAGGAGGTAAAGGCAGCAAGATCAGCAGCTCAAGGTTATCCTTGGCTGGGCAGGGAGAGGGGGGGTGTAGGGGGTGTAGCCTGGGCTATGGGAGATCCTACATAAACAAACAGACAAAAGGAGAACCTCATGAGGGGTAGGTCTTGAATACACTATTGGGGAGAAATTAAAGACTAAAAATAGAACCACCATGTGTTCACAATATATCACTCCTCGTTAAGGACCCAACAGAAACGAAATCAGCCTACATCAGAGACTCCTGTGCACCCAAGTCGGTCCCAGCACCATCCATAATAGCTAAGTTATAGAATCAGCCAAAGTGCCTGTCAGCAGATGACTTGATAAAGAACCACCCTTCCCCTGTTCCTTCCCATCCCCCTGCAACACAAAATGGAGTATTATGCCACCGTGAAGGAGAAAGAGCTCACGACATCTGCCAGAAGAAAAATGAGTCAACCGGACATTATGTTAAGAGAAATTAATCAGAGGCAGAAAGAGAAATGTTAGAGTCAGAAAAGCAATTACAACGCGCTCTCTTTTTTCTGGAATGTAAAGTTTAAAATAATAAACAAGTAAAGTGGAAGTAGTTAGGGGACTACCAGGGAAGGGGAAAGTATGGTGAGGGAGGTGGCAAGGAAAAGCATTGGGGGGGGGGCTGACTGTGGTCACAGCATGACGCGTACAGTTAATTAATCATCATGGTAAGAAAGAAATCAAGGACATAGTAACTGCAGTATAATATGGTAAATATTACAAAAAGTATTAAAACTATTTTCTTTTTTCCGCTTGTAATTTTTGTTATTAAAAATAGATTTTTTTTCATGAAATATATTCTGATTATGGGTTCCCTTCCCCCAACTTCTCCCAGGTCCTCCACACTTCCTTGTCCACTGAAATATACATCATGTCTTGCTCTCTCTCATTTCAAAACAAGCAGGTATCTAAAAAGAAAAAGAAAGAACAAATAATAAGATAAAATAAAAACAGACAAACATGAATAGGACAAAGAAAACAAATAATAGCCAAAGAGAAAGCATAAGAAATAGGGAGAGACATAAATACACAAACATAACTGGGCGTTGGTGGGGAACGCCTTTAATCCCAGCACTCAGGAGGCAGAGGCAGGTGGAACTCTGAGTCTGAGGCCAGCCTGGTCAACAGAGCGAGTTCCAGGACAGGCTCAAAAGCTATACAGAGAAACCCTGTCTTGAAAAAAAACCAATGAATAAGTAAATAAATAAATAAACAAACAAATAAATAAATACAAAAACAATGGGATACACAGAAATCCTCCACAACAAAATTGGAAGCCATCATATGTAAACCAAAGCACCGAAGGGTAAGAAAAACAGAAAAGAAAAATGTTCAGACACAGCATCAGGAACCAAAAGGTCTCCCCAACAAAAACCACTGAGTTCACTTTGAATTGGCCATCTACTCCTGGGCCTGAGGCCTGACCATAAGAGAGGGTTTAATATCCAGTGAGACTCCATTGAACAGAACTGGTTTTTCATTTGTAAGTGGTTATCTATTGGAGGTAGCTTTTCAATTAGAGATGGAGGCATGTGTCTACTTCCGCTCTCAGCACCGGGATTCTAGTAGGCCAGACCTGTGCAGGCCCTGTGCATGCTGCTCGAGTCTCCGTAAGATCATGTGTGTGTCTCTCAAGCTGTGTTTAGAGGGCCCTGTTTTCTCGGCTTACACTCTTTCTGACTCCTCTCCTGCAGGGTTCCCTGTGTTGTGAGGGAAGGTAATTGGTGGACACATCCCATTTAGGACTGAGTATTCCGAGATCTCTCACTCTGAACATTTTGCAGTTGTGGGTCTTTGCATGTATTCCCATCTGATGCAAGAGGAAGCTTCCCTGACGATGACTAAAACCATTTTCATAACCTGTAATCCCAGCATGAGGAAGTCTGTGAGTTGGCCACTAGCCTGGACTATGTTGTGAGTTCCAGGCTAGCCTTAGCTGCATACGGAGACCCTCTCACAACCCAAACCCACATCCAAACCAAAATTGTCTATGGGAATGAAATCTCTTCATATTATAGGGGTTTGTTGTTGTTTGGGTTTTGAGGAGTTTTCAGGAAAGGCTACTGTCACTGAGCCTGGTCTTCAATGCCTGATCCTCCTGTTTCCACGTCCCAAATGCAAATCAATTTCCTCAACATTCTACCTCCACACCGCACCCCCACCCATCCACCCCCAACACCAAGTTCCTTAGCTTTCTCTGAAGAATGTTGTCCAGTTTGTGTTTGTCTTGCAAGTCCTGAAGAGTCTGTCCAGCTTCAGAAGAAGCCGCACGTTGCATTTCCAGTCATGAGAAACTGTACCGATGCTGGCCCCTTGAAGTCAGAAGACTAGAGTGGGAGATCAGTCACGAGTAGAACACAGGAAACCCTGATTTATAGACGTTAGAGGGTAAGGGTCTCTAAACTTAGAGGGGAAAGGTCTCTAAGCTTAGATTAGCTGAAGGCACTTTGTGGGATAAAAGATGTGGGATTGGAATTTTAAAAAGTAAATTAATAAAAAGAAAAGAAAGATGCGTCGTGTACTCTAAAGTATAACGATGGCTTGGAAGCACCCTGTGATGGACAGGTTGTGCACTGCCCTGGAGATTCCAGCAATTATTTTTATGGTAGTGATTTAGTGTTGCTAGAGGAAAATGGTCCAGACTCCTGCTCTAAGGTGACAAGTCTGTCAACTGACAGGTAGGGGATGGATATGTCCAGGGGCTATTTAACTCATAGTTTAGTTTAAGAGCATGGGAGGGGGGGATGGTGAGGGGAGAGATAAGGACAGCAGAGGAAGAAAAGACACTTACGTTTGTGTAACAAGATTAGGCTTCTGAAATCTATAAGAATAATCATAACACAAAGCATTCTAAAAATGTTTAAATGAGCAAGGTTATGGCCCACACCTATAATCCGCTCTTCTAAGGGGGCATGTCAGGAAGGTAATGTATTTGAGGCTAACCCAAAGTACATAGAAACAGTCTATCTCAAGAACAACAAACAGAAATTTGAAAATAGTACCCCAAATAAATTCAACATGATTTAGAATATTAAGCCAAGGAACTTTCTGAGAAGATAGGATTAACATACCCAAAACAATGGGTAGAAGGATCTCTATGAGTTCCCAGGACAGCCAGAGCAATACAGCAATACAGAGAAACCTTGTCTGGTGGTGGGGAGGAGGGTGTCTGTCTTTGGAAGGGGGAAGGAAGGAAGAGAGGGGAGGGGGAGAAAATTGGGTAGGCATGATGGCACATGCCTTGTATCCCTGGATCCAGAGGCAGAGAAAAGTATTTGAGTTTGAGACCAGTCTGGTCTACATAGTGAATACAAGACCAACCAGTGGGACTTAAACAGTACATTTTATATATAAAAAAAAAAAAACTTTTTAAAAAAAGTTTGAAAAGAGGTTCCCAACACTTCCAAAGTTTAAAAATAAGTCATATGAAGGCACAGGGTGGGGCCTGGCTGCAGCTTTCACCCCTAGAAAACAAAGACCATGCCTCTACATGCTTTCAGCACGCTTAGTGAAAATGATCCTAATTTTCAGCCCTGCACTCTGCCAAAATAGTACTCAAGACAGGCATTCAGGCAACTGAGCTGGGAGATTGCTTTGAGTTTGAAGCTAGCCTAATTATACAGTGAGTTCCAGACCAGCTGGGGTTATAAACAACAAAAAGCAAATACAGAGTGAAATACATTTTTGTTTTGTTTTGTTTTTTATTTTTTTGAGACAGGGTTTCTCTGTATTGCATTGGAACCTGTCCTGGAACTAGCTCTGTAGACCAGACTGGTCTTGAACTCACAGAGATCCTCCTGCCTCTGCCTTCCATGTACTGGAGTTAAAGGCATGTGCCACCAAAGTCCGGCTGGTAAAATAAATTTTTAAAGATTCAAAGATCTAAAACATTCATTTTCTCTTGGTTTTTACCAGAAAACTACTGAGAAATTTTTCTACTAAAATTTAAGATTAAACCAAGATGCAATTAAAAAAACAAACAAAAAACAACTCTTGGTAAACTTAAATCAAACACAAGAAATTCCAAATAAGGGCTAAAACTAGAAATTTTGATCCAAACTGGAGAAAAATGGATGGTTTCAAGAGAATGGTCTTCAGAGAGAGAGAGAAGAGAGGGAGAGAGAGAGTGTGGTCTTCATTTATTATTGTTATCATCATCAACAATACCTAAAAGATATTTTGACAGGTTTATATTGTAGAAAACCTTTATAGAAACATTTTGCAAGGCTATTAAAAGAGGAAAAATAAATCAAATAAGTGAAAAGAGAATGAAGCAACCAAGAAAACTACCTTTTAACTTTTAAAAGAGGGTTCTGGCAAGATAGCTTAAGGGTAAAGCCTTTCTGTCAATCCCGAAGACCTGAGCTCAAGCCCCAGGACCCCCATGGTGGGAGAGAGAATTGATTCCTATAAATTGTCCATATTCAAGAGTATGCACACACATACACATACACACACAGATGAGAAAGAGAGAGAGAGAGAGAGAGAGAGAGAGAGAGAGAGAGAGAGGGAGAGAGATTAATATAAAAGTCTAGATGTATTTAACACAAATTGACCATATATAGAGACAGGAGAAAATAGCCCATGGGCAATACCTTTTTCCCATCAGCCAGTCAGTCATCTCTCTGTGAGTCACAGAGATTGTGTAGAGACAAATCTCCCAAATCTGCAATTCCAGCAGTGAAACACACACACACACACACACACACACACACACACACACACACACACAATTTAGAAAACTCCATCTGTTGAGTGTTGATTTTTAACTCTTTGTGGTGTGTTTCTACAGGAAACAGAGATGAAATGAGATGGAAACAGATTCACTTTCTTTCTGGGCTCATCATTGCTTGTTTTATGAGGATATATTTATAATTGATCAACAATTCTTAAAAACCATTAAGACATATATTTGGTTGTGTATTGGTTTGTTGTGTGTGTTGGGCACAAAGTGTGTGTGTGTGTCATGGCCTGCCTGTGACGTCAGAGGACAACTTGCAGGCCTTGGTTCTCTCCTACCACCAAGAAAAGTCTCCAGAAGTTGAACAGGCTTGGTGGCATATGCCTCTATCTACTGAGCCAACTTAGCTTAAAGCTAAATATCCAACTATTTTCTTTTCTAAAGATGGTTCCATACAACAAGCAGAACCCTTGATCTACCTGAAGGACAACATTCTAAATATTTGGTGTAGATTTCCAGTTAATTTTACCTTCTCTCACATTTGAAAATTAACAAACAACAGAAACCCCAATAAAGCACTTACAGATAGTAGTTGCCTTCATCCCTGTAACCTTGTGAGATGTGTGTAATATTGGAGGCAGACTTTAAACAGCTCATGCAACTTGCTCCCTCACAAAAATGGCGTCCAACTCCTCAGGGAATTTCCACAGCTTGGGAGAGGGTAAAGGCTTTTGGGGAGTAATGGTGTGGGGGTTGCTTTGTTTTCTTAATAAGTACTTAATGTTGTAAGATTTCCAGATATCTGTTGACTAATCTAGATCTTTAATGTCAACAGAGATTAAATGTTCCTTTTACTGAGAATTTTTAAATCCATTTGATACATTTAGTCTGTTTATCTCCTTCCACACCAGCACAATCAAATCAAAAGAAACGGGGCCATGGCTGAAGGGATTTTTAGAGGTATTTTGTATTTTTTTTTTCATATTACATTTTCTTTAGATGGGTGGGTGACAGAGGACTTTAGGAGTCGATTCTCTCCTTCCACCATGGAGGTCCCAGGGATGAAATTCCGGGCCTCAGATGCAATCGAAAGCACCTGTACCCACCCAGCCATCACTCTCCTGGATTTTCAGTTTTTTAACAGATTCAGAGCTGAGTGTCTAGACCTGAAGCACCTGGAAGAATGGATAGTAACATTTGCATGTCACGGTGAAATGCACCACAAGCTAAAATGGATTCAAGGATGAGCAGAGGAGCCTGTTGGTGGCTGGTGTGTAATAAAACAAGCAGAGAAGGTTTTGATTATAGAAAGCATCTGTTCACTGTAAAGATGCTGCAACTTTTCTATTTGAACATATCCATCTTAACAGCTGGATGGAAGTAAAGCATTTGGACTATACTGCACAACAGAAATACAACAAGAGCCACCAACTCTTACCTTGTTTCCAACTTTCTCTAAAAATATAATGGTGGCTCAGGCCAGTAATCCAAGTACTTGGGAGGCAGAGGCAAGTACGTGGCTATGCTCTAGGATAGCATTGGCTATGTAATAATCTCTAGTTCAGCCTGGACAAGGTGGAAGACATTGTCTCCCACCCCCACTGAGAGAGAGAGAGAATAAATAGTGTATTTTAGCAAACATAAATATTTTCCACATGTAATTATAAAAGATTGGCGCACAATATTTTCTTTTCATGATCAGTCTTAAAACAAAACAGAATGTGTGTTTTCATTTACTGATATGAGTCATTTTGTGTAATATATGCATGTGTATACATATATATGTGTGTGTGTGTGGATAGATAGATAGATAGATATAGATATCTACTACTTCTTCAGTGGCAATGAATAGCCCAATATAAATACTAGTTATTACAGCAAAAATTCATTGTAAGCACCTGTGTCAAGCCAATACAGTATAAAACGGAGAGAAGTTTATCGGGGAATTGTAACGTGACAGACTAGAGGCTGAGTTACAGTAAGTTTCTTGGTCAAAGAATTATATAATAGTTACTACCCAAAATATATGCTGTAATGAGGCTCTCCTATGTAGAAGTAAATAATCTGCTAGGTTATTGTAGAATAAGGACCAAGAAACCTTTACTAATTTTTTAAAATTATATTATGTTTTAGAGTATTTTGCCTGAATGACTAGGTACCTGGTGCCTGATGAGGTCAGAATACGGTGTCAAATCCCTTGGCATTAGAATTACAAAGAATTACAAACAGTTATAAGCCACCATGTGGGTGTCAGGCATTCACCCAGGTCCTCTGTAGGATCAACAAGTACTTCTGACCACTCTGGGAATTTAGGGATTGACAAAAGGTTTTCTGGGAGAGCAGTGTGCTCTCAAAACCAACTTTCCAGTGCCATAAGCTGCATTTTAAAAAGCTACCAAGTTTTAAACTGAGTGTGATAGCACATGCCTATATCCCCAACCCTTGGAAGACAGAGGCACAAGGATAAGGAGTTTGAGGCCAGCCTCAGCCACAAAGTCAGTTCAAACGAGGCCTGCGGAGATGGCTTGGTGGGTAAAGTTCTCGCTGTGAAAGTATGACTACTTGAGTGTGGATCCCAAACAACCACATAAAATCCAGATACTCATTGGTAGCTCAGCACTGGGGAGATGCAGCTTCTCAGGGGCTTGCCAGCCAGCCCACTCTTATAGCTGCATCAGTGACCACCACTGACTCAAAGAGTAAGGTAGCAAAGGAAGGTGCCTGATATTATCATCTTACCTACAAACACACTTGAGTGCACATGCAACAGCACGCATGCATACAGCACACACACACACACACACACACACACACAGAGAGAGAGAGAGAGAGAGAGAGAGAGAGAGAGAGCTACTGTCTCTTGCTCCCTGTGTTCTATTTTTTCAGTTACATGCAAAAGGATGCACAATAATAGAGAAAAGTTTCTTTTCTTGCAAATTTAAAGAACATTTTTGGGGAGGGGACAAGAACGATGACGCAGTAGTTGCCAGAACATGCTGCTCTTCCAGAGGCCCCTGTGTCAATTTTTAGAGACCATGTCAGGCAGCCTACCACTGCCTTTGGCTCCCAGGGACCCAACATCTTCTTGTGGCCTATGTGGGCAGTGCATTTGTGAACACAAATCTACATGCAGATACACAATGAAAAGTGAAAATAATGATGAAATATAAAGAAACATTTTCTGACCTTGCAACATATTTACAACATTTCCATCCCTTTATACTCCCTACACTCTACTAAGACTGTATTTCTCAATTGTGTCATTATGGTTTATCTTAGAAACGAGAGTGTAAATGCAGAATCAGCAAAGGTGGCTCACACGGGTCTCGGCTGCTTCAAGTTGCAATTGCTAGGATTAGAAATAACTGAGCTGTCAGGCTTTGCCTATCAGATAAAACTGCTGACTTAATATACATAACAGGAAAGTGTCTCTTTTGCAACATGTAAGTCGTACAACTCATTATTTCTAATCGTGTGTGTGTGTGTGTGTGTGTGTGTGTGTGTGTGTGTGTGTGTGTAAGTATGCATTAATACAGGTAACTGAGGAGACCAGAAGTACTCGAGTACTCGATTCCTCCGGAGCAATAGTTACAGGCAGGTGCTAGCTACTCAAGGTGGGTGCAGGGAACCCAACTCCAGTTCTCTGGCTGTACACACTCCTAACCTCTGAGCCTTTTCTCCAATCCTTAATAATAAAATCTTAGTAAAGCCTTTTCATGTAACTCTTTTTTAATTTAATTTTTATTGAAAATAAAGTTATTTTCATGGTTTCTCACCTCTCATCTCCTCCCAGATCTTCCCCAACTCTTCACCCTTCAAATTCTGTGCCTTCTTCCTCTCTCTTAAGAAAACAAACAAGCAAATGATAAAAACAAACAATGATTAAAAAGATGAACAAACTAACAAAAAAGAAAATAAGAAAAACCGTAAGAAATGCAAATACGCACAACCCATAAGAACTCAAAATCAGAAATGATAATGCATAAACAAAAGACCAGTGAAAAAAATTTTAAAGCCCAAATAAAGCAATATGAGGGGGAAAACATCTCTAAAAATACCTTAGAGTTCATTTCGTGCTGACCACTCCAGGGAGCTGAGCATGGGGCCTTCCCTTAAGTGTGGTTTGTGTACCAATGAGACTCCATTAATTTTTCCTTTGCAAGTGGTTTTCAGTTGAAGATAACTTCACGGTTGGGGATGGAAGCTCTTGTCTATTTCCCCAACCCTGTCTAGTTTGGATATGTGTAGGCTGTATGCATGCTACCACAGTCATATTGTCCCTGGAAGACACTGTTTCCTCGGCGTTGCCCATCCCATCTAGCTCTTACAATCTTATTGCCTCCTCCTCTTCTACACTGTTTCCTGAGCCCTGAGGGGAGGGGTTTGAGAAAGACATCCATCCCATTTAGAATTTGGTGGTTCAAAGTCTCTCACTCTATGCATATTGTACAGTTGAGGGTGTCTGTGTTAGTTCCCAGCTGCTGTAAGAGAAAGCTTCTGGTGATGGCTGAGTGAGACATTCACTATGGGTTTAGCAAAATGCCATTAGAAGTCATTTTATTGCTGTGTTACGTTAATAGAACAATAGTATTTGATTAACCCATCAGTTCATGGCCTATCTAGTCTCAGATTCATGGCCATCAGAGCAATGTCAAGCACCTCACGGAGTGGCCCTTAATTCAAATCAGAGTGATTAGTTACCCCCATAGTTTTGGGCCACTATTGTACCAGTGTACTCTGAAAGCAGGTCACCACTCAAGATCACAGGTTTTGTAGCTGGGATGGTGGTTGCCTTTCTCCTTCGGTTGTAAACAGAGTACTTTTCAATACCATAAACACTACTCAGTAGTGAAGGCTCTAGGTAGAAACCAGCTCAACTTCTTTGTGTTCAGAGAGATTTTAAGGGTATTGTCTCCAGCAATAGGACATTAGCATCAGTTTAAGCAAAGCAATCAGAAGTCTTGGCAATAGTTCAATTGCTTGTGGGTTTCTCCAGGGCCCCTTTGGCCAACAACTCAATTAGATGTAACCCACTTCTGACACTTCACTTGTTGGCAAAAGATGCCTAGTTGATGAATTGTAGCCCCCCCCCATTATTAGATGCACACACACACACAAAGGAATATTCTACTACAGTAAATTTCTGTATGTCACTCCTCATATTCACCCTCTTACCCCCATAATCCCTACCCCTGTAACATGTTTTCTTTATCCATTCATCTGTTGGCACACATTTAGGCTATTTTCAATTTCTGGCTATTATGAATAGAGCAGTAATGAACATGGTCTCTATAGGAGAGTATGCCTTGGATATATGCTCAACAGTGATATAGCTAGAGCTTGAGGTAGTGCATCCCCATCTTCCCGAGGAACCACCACACTGATTTCCACAGTGGCTGTACAAGTTTGCCCTCCCTCCAGCAATGGATGAGTGTTCTCTTTTCCCCACACCCTCACCAGCATGAGCTGTCACTTGTTTCATTGAGCTGGGTCATTCTGACTGGGGTAAGATGAAATCTCAAAGTAGTTTGATTTGCATGTCCCTGATGACTAAGGCTGCTTAAGTGCTTCTCAACCATTTGTGTTTCATCTTTTGAGAATTCACTTCTTATACCTACTCTCCATTTCTTGTCTGGGTTGTTTTCTTGATGTCCAGGGCATTTTTCTTTTTGAGTTCTTCATATATTTTATATACTAACTCTCTACATGATATGTAATTGGTAAAGACATTTTCATATTCTGGATCATGCTACTTTGTCCACCTGATAGTGCCTTTTGCCATAAAGAAGCTTGTTAATTTCATGAAGTGTCATTAATTAATTGTTATTTTCAGTGACTATGTTATCAGCATTCTCCTCAGAAAGCCTTTTCTTTTGCCAAAGAGTTCAAGATTATTTCCCACTTTCTCTTCTATAACATTCATAAATCCAGCCTTATGTTGAGGTCATTGAGGATATATATATCCCTTCATCTCTGGAATAAAGCCTTCTTGATCATGATGGATGATTTTTTTTTAATGTGCCCTTGGATTCAGTTTGCAAGTATTTTATTGAAAAAAAATCTGTGTCTATGTTCATAAGGAAAGTTGATCTATAATTTTCTTTTTATTGGGTTTTTATGTGGCTTAGGTATCAGGGTAATTGTGGCTTAGTAAAAAGAGTTGAGTAATGTTTTTTGTTTCTATTTTGATTCATAATTTGAGGAGAATTGGGGTTAATTATTAAAGTTGTGACCAAATTCTATGTTGAATCAATCTGCCTAAGAGGCTATTTTTTAATTAATAGATTTGTAATTACTGCTTCTATTTCATGATGGGTGGGTCTGTTTAAATGCTGACCTTGGTTTAACTTTGCTTGGTGATATATACTATCAAGAAATTTTCCATTTCCTTTAGGCTTTTCCAGTTTGGTGGACTTTAGATTTTTAAAGTATGTCTCCGTGATTCTCTGGATTACTTTGGTCTATTGTGATGCCCCCTTTTGTCTATATTTTTGTAAATTCTTACATTCCCTATCCTTTAGTTAATTTGGCTAAGGGTTTATCAGTCTTACTGGTTTTGTCAAAGAACAAAGTCTTCCTTTAATTGGGTGTTTGTAATTTTTTTTTTTTTTTTGGTGTTGTTTGTTTACATTCATTTCCCTTTTCCCTTCTCAAACACCTCACCCTTCAACTTCACATTCTCTTTCTTTCTCCCTAATACCCTTTCTTCCTTCTTTCCTCACTCCCTCCCTCTCCCCCCTTTCTCTCTCTACTCCAGTGAGTCCAATTTGTGCTACTTATAGACTCATGAGTGTTTAGTCACCTACTAAAGCATGGCCAATATTCCAGGGACCCCTAACAGTCATCCACTATCAACAGCTCCTCTGTACAGGGTGGTGGCTCATGAAACCCTCCCCCGTGCTGTAATATTAACTGGCTTGATCTCACATGTATCTTATAAAGACAAACTACGCCTATTGTGAGTTCCTGGGTTCATTGGTTCTGCCATGTCCAGAAGACATGGTTTTGCCCTAGGCTCCCCCAAATTCTAACTCTTACCATCTTTCTGATCCCTTTACCTCAGAGTTGTTACCTGTATCTTGAAGGGAGGGCGGGTGATAAGAGGTCCTATTTGTTGCTGCGCATTCTACAGATACTTGTTCTCTGTACTTTAATAATGTTTTAACAGCTTTCTTGGCTGTCTTCTCCAACTAGAGAGCAATGTGGGTCATTTATGCTTTGCATCTATAATAGGATAATATATTGATGACTTAGAATTGGCTTAGAGCAGGATTCTAAGCAGTTATGCTAATGAAGACACCACTACCAGCCACACCAGAAATTACAAAACACTATGATAGATTTATAAAAACGACAGAGAATAAGGGAGCCTGCCAAATTTTCTCATGACCCATATTATAAGAGAATGTTGTCCTTTATTGTTACATGTTTAAGTATTTACAGATAAAATGACAGGATGTCAGAGATTTGCTTTAAAATTATCTCTTGGGAAGAAATGGATAGAATATTGATGAACTAAGGCTGGAATCAAGCCATTAAGATATAAAATAGGGAAGAGGGGACATGAAAACATGTCTAAACTTTTAATAAAATACTTTTTTAACTGGAAAGAAAAACACAGTAAGGTAGTGCACCTTTATACCCTATTATCATAGCATTCAGGGGGCTGAGGGAGAAGAATTGTGTATTCAAGGTCAGCTTGATTCTGTCTCAAAAAGTAGCAGAAATGAATTGATAGGGGAGGGAGGGAAGGGGAAAGAAATATCGCAAAATGAATTTGTGTAATAACTTAATTTTATTTTGATTGTCAGTCTGGCATTTAATGTTCTGTTTTAATTCTGCTCTAGGAAAACAACAAAAGGAATCTGTTCATACAAAAGCAACTGTCCCACATCTCCTGGGGAGGCTCAGTGGGGACTGCTGGGAACTGGCAGACAGGAGGGTGAATGAGAGCAGCAGATGAAACTCAGAGCAAGGCTGGAGGTATTCCACTTGGCTGCACACTCAGCAATGCTCGATTCTTAATGTTTTCAGAAAACATACAATTCATGATATGTGAACCAAATTGTCTCTATGCAAAATCTTGGCGGTTAATGCAAACATCTTTTAAATACTCTGTGGGTAAGTTCTATGCAAACCAAGACAAAACATGTTCATCTTGCAACCTCCTGTTTACAATAATGAGCCAAAGAACCTTAACAACTAGCTTCCTTAGCAATTAAAGGGAAGTCACAAGCTATAAATCCCCAGCTGCTGAGTCTCCAGGAAATTACAGGGACCACTGTTTGGTTGTTTGGTTTGCACACCTTCGCTCCATCTCCTCTTCTCTTCCTGTGTCCAGTCTGTCCAGACTGACCCTCCACTTCAATGACTGCCTTCAACTCCAAATTCCCTACTGAGTACTAGTGCAGCCAGATGCTCAGAACCTCGGTCCCATCTCTCAGCTTACCTTCAGCAAAACTCTCCATCCCTCTTGGGACCCACAAAACTACCTGTGGGAGGACTTTATGCTTAAGAGGCTGGTTGGTAGTTAGGTTAAATATTAATCATTGTGTCTCTGTTAAATATAAAATACATTTGGATGGCTCTCACTCAAAATTATCTTTCTCCTGCCCTTAACTAAGACTAATCCCCTGTGTGCAATTATATGCTGGTTATTCATAGCCTATTGTTCCAAGTTGGAAATCACTATCACAAGTAAATACAAACATGTCTAACGTATGACCATCATAACGTTCCAGCTACTTCCCATGTGGCCACATGTGCCCGGGATGATACAATAGGTGCTCGTGTTAGTACTTCCAACTTGTCTACTCTCCTTGAGAGTCATATACATGGCTACTTTCAGTAGGTTTAGCTTGTTTAAATGTTGCTATTTGTAATGAAACAATATATCGGTGTTAGGTACTTAGAATTAGAGACATGAGTTTGAAGAGGTAGTGATATTAACCATCAGAAATATCTGGTTTGCTAATAAAATTTAATGGAATTTAATAAAATTGCTAACTTACAGCTGCTTTGTTAGTATAAAATTTAACAGCATTGCCCACCTACAGCTATCTCCCCAACCAAGTAAACCGTCTTCCTTACCAAGAGCAGATCAAACACAGCCATGTTTTATGTGTTGCAGCAATTGCAGGGGAAAGTGGGGTAATGAACTTAATCCTCATCTCTAGCATCTGTTTTATTTGTCTTATTTATCTATACGTGCTGGGGACAAACCCCAGGGATTCAAGCGTGCTAAGTAAGCACTACAGCATTTTTAATTATACACAAGTAGAATTAATTGGATCCTTGTATGTGGAAATATTTTTATGGCCAAAAGACATTTAAATTGTTGCTATTCTTATCTGAAAGAAAATTAAAGGGAAGCACTGTAAATTTACATAGGTTAGAAAGCATTTGCCAAGTGTTCATTTCTTTCCCACTATCTTCTGTAGGTTTCTCTGTTGCTATTTGCACCTTCTTTTCCTGCTGAACACTCTAATCCCAGAGTCCAGGCATGGGGTCCCCGTGCTGCCATGTTCCTTCATAGTGCAATGTGCCCTGCAGCTTCCATCCATGCTTCCTGCTGTTTAGTTCACTTTAATCAAAAGATGCTCAATACACTTCTCATTCAGAATGGTTTTCAAGAAGATTTCTTTTAAGCATGCTCAAAACAACATTCTGATACAAGAGAGATTCTCCAAACATAACTGTAAATCAAACAGTAAGAAACCCCTCTTAGCAACTCAGGGTTTTGACCATAGGATAGTGGAGGGAGAATAGAAATGTACACATCTATTCTATAGTGCCCTTTCTGTTCTATATTGTCCTTTCACTGTCTCTGTCTCTGCCTCTCTCCTTCTGTGGTGTGGTGTGGTGTGGTGTGTGTGTGTGTGTGTGTGTGTGTGTGTGTGTGTGTGTGTATGTGGTTATAAACACAGAGAGCGAAACATGACTTTCTGTGGGGCTGAGTATTCAAACTCAGGTCATGCCTTCCTTGGCTTAAAATTAATTATATTTATTTCTATGCTTTGATTCACAGAAGATATGTTAGTAACTACTGGAAATGAACCCTAATATTCATTTTAACTCACCCCCAATGATTGGTAGTTGTACAGTATTCTTGTGATAGGCCAGAAACATCTTCCCCTGATTGTTTCAGAATAGTCTGAAACAAGATATCAAGAGAACTGCTTCTTAGGTGGAAAAATGCCTTCATTACCATTAAGAGTCAGTAGTCGTCTGATGAAATGGCTCAGTGGATAAAGGCTCTTGACCTGAGTTCAAGTACAGGGACCATGTACTTGACGAAGAAAACTGATTGCCAGAACTTGTCCGTTGACCTCCAAAAAGATGCCATGATACACAGGCCCACCTCCCCCCCCCCAGATAAATAAATAAATTTAATTTAGTTTTTTTCAAGGCATTCATGAGAAATCTCTTCTATGCTATGCATAAGATGTGAACTAGAAGCATTTTGCCCTGTGGCTGCCAGCAACACCCTGACCCCATTTCTTTTCCTCCTCCTCCTCCTCCTCCTCCTCCTCCTCCTCTTCTTCCTTCTCCTTTTCTTCCCACCACCTCTTGCTCTAGAAAAGGTCTTAGTATGTTAGCACCAAGTCTGGCCTCAACCTCATGATTCTTCTGTACTGACAGAATGGAGCATGATTGCCTGAGACAAATCTCACACTAATGACCCAAAGCTGACAGAAATGAAGAAATTTGCAAGAACCAAGATTAAGTGATGGCTAAATTCTACCTATTATATGAGTGCCTAAAACACCCTATTAACACTGAACATGCTAGAGTATACCTTTAACCCCAGCACTCTGGAGTCAGAGGCAGGCAGATCTCAATGAATTCCAGGCCAACTTGGTTCTCATGGCAAGTTTCAGGACAAGCAGAATTACTGCCCAATAAGACTCTATCTCAAAGACAGAATGGGCGGGGGTGAGGAAAGAATAAAGAAAGGGAGGAAGGAGAAGGAAAGAAGGAAGGGAGGGAGGGAGGAAGGAAGGAAGAAAAAAAAAACATTGTGTCTTAGTTCAGTTCTATTGCTGTGACAAAACACCATGACCAAGGCACCTCTTTATAAAAGAAAGCATTTAATTGGGAGCTTGCTTACTTTTCAAAGGGCGAGTCCATGGCCATCATGGCCAACAACAAGCAGGCAGGCATGGGGCTGGAGAAGTAGCTGAGAGCTTACATCCTGATCCAAAGAGAGAGAACGGGCCGGTGACACCTCCTCCAACATGGCCACATCTAATTCTTCCCCAAATGGTCCTACTAAGAGCCAAGCCCATGCCCATTATCTTGGCTTTCAGATGGCTGCTGAAAAGGGGGGAAATGAAGACGAAAAGGGAGTGAATGGAATTCTAGATATTCAAGGGTGAAAATCACCAAGGGTACTCATCTAAGTACTGCACATTTACTCCAAGTATTCCAAGTCAAAACTTAGACACCAGAAGTTATTCAATAAGCAAGCCTGAGAGTTCCTTCAGGTAGTTTTCACTGTGACATCAGAAAGACGTCATGCATTAGAATCACCTCTTGAAGGCTGTAGAGATGGCTCAGCAAGTAAAGACATTTGCCATCACTAAGCCTCATAGCCTGGGTTCAATCCCTGGTGCCCACGTGATGGAAGGAAAGAATTAACTGTTGAAAGTCATCCTCCACATCCATGTGCCATAGGACACACACACACAAATATATAATAAATACAAAAGAAATTTTAATTACTATGAGTTCTTAGTTCCTTTATTTTAACTGTTCCCTTTTTTCTATATAAATATGCCAAAACAGAAAGACAACTGTATTCCTTACATAAATCTCTTCTGTAGCACCATATGACAAGGATTAAATCAGTAAGTACCTATGGCAAATTTAGCTTGCTCCTAGGACATCTTCCCTAACCCTCAGGAGCTTCGCCCTCCTAGCTGCAGTTCTGATACCTGCAAATATCTGAAAGGGAAGATAACTACACAATAGATTCGAGTCGTGACAAGTGGCAGGTTTTCAAGAACGTTCTAAGCCAGCCATGTAAAATTTCAATACCAAACCCTTGTCAGAATGCATCATCTACACTAGAGATTAAATAAATAAATAAATAAATAAATAAATAAATAAATAAATAAATAAATAAATGGATTAAAAGAGTCTCAAGGGAGAGCTAACATTCTGTCAATATCAGAAGTACGATAATGGTGTTCATTTGCAGAACAAAAACTACAAGGTGGAGTTCCTGCAAAAAACGTCAAGTGCTGGAATTTAAGAGGAAAGAAACTGAAAGGACAAAGCAAACAAAGAGAGGATTTGCACCCCAGCAACACAAGTACACACTGGCATGAGCTGGAGGATCCAGGGTTTCAGCTCTCCAGATGGACGTGCTACACAACTCAGCAGAATAGGGCCCTGATAACACTGAGACAGCAGACAGCTGTGTGACACAGAGAGTGTCTGCAGATAAAATTTGCTACAAGTGAGAGGTAGCAGAAGACAGGAGATTGTGCCACCGCAGTTCAAGTTTTTGTTTTTTAAACAGTGTAGCCTATGCTGGGCTCAGACTCTCCATCCACCTGCCTCAGTTTCCCCAGTGCTGGAATTACAGACATGGACACCCACCCTTTGCCTGACTGACAAGTTAATTTTTGATTCAGAAATTAAATAATCACTTTGGGTATTACAGGAACACAGGCTTCAAAATGAAAACCAGAAATGAAGACTTTTTTTTTAAGCAAAAAGAAGGAAGTGGAAACTTGTAGCAGGCATCCATTTAGAAACTAGTAAGGTGTGCTAGGATCCAGGTGGCTATAATAACAGGAATCTTTATTGGAAACTAGAGACTGGCTTCTGTATGTGGGTGTGAGACTGGCACTGTGATTTCATCAAGGGTCCTATTAACCCTTCAGACTGTTTATAAGCAAAGAACATGGGGAACCAGGTTGGAGGATGCATTTAAGAACAGTACCCGTGAAGAAAGCTGCTCAAGGCTTCAGCTAGGGCAGAGACATCAAACATGTAGGCCTCTGATAAACCTCTAAGACCAGACAGAACAGCAACAGGTAAAACCTTTAAGGTTTCCAAGTGTAACAATAAATGACTACAGATTTAATTTCCATCTTTACTTTCTCCCTGAAGCTATAATAACAGAAGTTTTATTGTTCAGTTTTGGACCAGACTTACACTACCATCCTCTGTCAATGGTATTGTATCATTTATAATCACTACTAAGTTTCAGATAAATTACATTGTACAAAATTGGAAGGCAAAGTTTTAACAAAGGAAACAATGAAATTCTTATGTTTATGAATTTGTGTTTGGGAGACAGAGAAAGAGTGTGAGAGAGAGAATGCATGTATGGCTCTTTACATAGCCCTGGCTGTCCTGTAATTCACCATGTAGACCAGATTGGGCTTGCATTCATAAAGATCTGCCTTCCACAGTGATGGGATTAAAGGCATAATAGTGAAACTCTTTTTTTTCTAGCTCTCAGAAAGCTGAGGCAAAGAGATAGTGAGTTTCAAGCTAGACTGGGCTACATAGTAATACTCCTATGTTACATTAAACCTACCTCAGAGGTGGAGGGTGGTGAGTTGCAGACCAAACTGTATTACATTCCAAGCTTTTACTTTTTTGAGTGGTAAGAGATCAAACTGGCCTTGAAATGCTAGGCAAGTGCTGACATAGCCCCAACTTCCATGGCAGAGTTTCTACATCTGAGTACTGTCAACATCTTTTAATCAATTCAATAATTCTATTTTAGAGAATATCCCACACACATTCTGTGCTTAGCAATAACCTTAGACTCTCTATCCCCCAAATCTATAGCACTATTTCCCTTTTGGGGGAAATCAGAAATGTTTCAGGGTTGACCAGATGGCTCAGCAGGTAATGGGGCTTGCCACCAAGCTTGATGACCTGAATTTAATCACTAGAGTCCTCAGCAGAGAGAGACTCTAAGGAAAGTTGTCCTCAGATGGCAAGCCATGGCACATATACACCATCACCTCCAACCATGCAAATGAAATCAATAATAAAGTAAAAAAAAATTCAAAACTGTCACTGACGCTGCTGAATATCTCTCTTGGGCTAAAATTCTTCCTGTCTCTTCTGATTTTCACTTTACATTAGCGGTTGCTTGCTGCTGTGGATCAAGCCCAGGCTACTATGATGATTGTTAAATGCTACCCGAGCACTCCTTCTTTTGGAATATGCTCAGTAGTTTGCCTGCAACCCTTTTGCAGTGTCATCTGTAATAAGCACAAAGACTTAAGTTGTCACAGGTCTGCTGTGCGTGCAGTAGAGCAGGGCACTTACTAAACTTAATACCAGGCAGGTTCAGACTTGGCTTGAGTTTTTGTGGGTTAATTGGTTGGTTGGTTTTATGAGACCAGGCCTTGCTTTGTAGTTCAGGCTGAGCCCACACTCTCAGTCTGTCTCCCTCTGCCTCCCTCCCAAGCGCTGGAAATGCGTGCATGGCCCACCATGCTTGGCTTGGCCTTCAAGTTTTACAGCAGCAAAGGCCAACCTCCTTGTCAAAATTAGAAGAAAGAAAGGAAGGAAGGAAGGAAGGAAGGAAGGAAGGAAGGAAGGAAGGAAGAGAGATAGAGAGACTTTTTAGAGAAGCACCCTGACAGTGGCTCTCCTGAGGATTCCCGGGTCTCTCTTCCCAGAGAGCATTGCAAGCATTGTTAACCACGGGGCAAGGGTAAGGCCCAACAAAGTCAACAACTGCTTCTCTTCTTCCCTACATCTCTACACCAGCCTGTAGATTAGGAGATGAAGATATGATTAATCAGCCAAACTTCAACCAAGCAGGGCTGCCCCCTACATTGTCTAATTAATTATGTAAATCCAAAAAGTCCTAAGAATCAGTGGCTGGGACCAGGATCCATCTCACTATAATGCTGTATAGCTTGCTTAAGGAATTTTAGGAGTCCGTCCCATGCCCCTGGGGCTGGTTATTTGGAAAGATCTAACATACCAAGAGAAAGATACTTCTAGCACAGTAACAAAGGCTGGGATGCCCAGCTCACAACGCAGAGGCAGGGGGTTAACTGGAATGTCAAGGCCAGCCAGAGCTATATAACTGGGCCTTGTCTTAAATAAAAAAAAGAAAAATAACTCTGTTCCACTTATGTAGAAGCTGAGATAGCTCTACCTCTCATCCAAGAGACAGAAATGATCCCAACCAGGCAACTAAATACTACTCTATGAGAATCTGGGAGCTGAGTCTCCTCCATCCCAAGGGAATATAGTCCTCAGCCTGACAGTCTTGACCTTCCCTGAAAGGAGCATTGTCATGTAGCTCCTTTCCCATGTGAGTCCCCTTGTCATTCAGTTGGATCTTCCAACTTCCTAGTCCCCCTCCTCTGCTTGAAAAAGTCCTTCAGAGTAAAGGCCTGAGCTGTTGGGAGATGCCACAAAAACTAAGTGGTGTGATGTGTCTATTTGTCCAGGGATGCCTCTGAGCCATCTAGACGTCTGTGTTCACAAATATATCAGGAACCCTCTGTCCTGGGGAATCAGCACTTACTGAGACACCTGGCCCTGTGACTACTCTCTGCATTGATGTAGTCCCCTAGGGAAGGAGAATGGAGAGGCACGGGGCAGATGGAGCCCTGATCCCTCATACTATTACCGAGTCTGAGGATGTGTGCCTTCGATCTGCGATACTAACGTTAGGAATTTTCCATAGTAAACAGTTTTTAGAGAATCAAGGAGTAGGAGCCAGAGAATGTGAGGTTCAGCAGGCTCCTGGTTGGGATTCTTACCGGCTAAAGCATTGGAAAACCCTTGCTCCAGAGCCTCTGAATTTCCCTGGTTGCTCTGCAGAGTGTGAGGTTTGCACGTAGCTTGGATCATATGTCCTTTCCTCATAAACAGTTGCATGACAACTCCTCATCCCAAGTCCATGCTACATTCTTTGAATCATTTTCTTTCAGGTTTCCCTGAGGCTTTTTTTTTTTTTTTTTTTTTTTTTTTTTTTTTGTCAGTGTTGGTGCCTCCAGAGGCCAGACAAGGGTATCAGATCCCCTGGAACTAGAGTTACTGGTGGTTGTGAGCCACCTGGTGTGGGTGCCCGGGAAGCCCAGGTCCTCTCCACGAACCCTAAGTTCGTAACTGGTGAGCCATCTCCACCTGAAGGCTTTGAGCTTGTTTGTTTGCTTTTGACGAGGGACAGAGACGAGGAGACAGTCCACCCGGTGACTTTGCTACGTGCTAATGCAGATGGAGCTCTGCATCTTCTGTAGTAACGTGGGAATCTTCCAGGCCTTTAGCCAGTGCCCTCTCGGGAGCACAGCTACCAGTATGCAGTCACATAAGTACATAGTGCCCTCAGGCAACGAGATAAACAGGGAACACAGCCTTCAGGTCCGCCACGACATCCCCTCTCTGCTTGTATACCGTTCTTAGTTTACAGAACAGAAGGACACAGTGATTCTCTCCCTGGAAATGGTCCCGTTCGGTGTCGGACAAAAGTTGCACTTGGAACCGTACTCCTCCTGCTCTTACACCGACGAAGGAGATGGCCCTAGGAAAGAAACAAGAGAGCTTGGGCTGTGGCTCGGAGAGAGCAGCAGTTATTCCTCCCTAGGTGTTGGTCAGGAGAAACAATTTGTATCAGCCAAGTGTGAGCCAGGCCACCTCAGCAAGCTCCATAAACACACAGACACTCTGGAGCCAAATATTCCAAACACTGGCACCTCTGCCCGCTGCTGTTCCCACGCGGGCTCCTAACTTGCCTTTTTTTTTTTTTGCTATTATTAAATAGGAGTGCCGTGTTTAGCAACAAAAGAACAGGACTATGAATAAAAGACCACTCTAGTAACAATACCCACCAGAATAGTGTCTGAGAAATGCCTTTTCCCTTAATCCTTTCATCCTGTGCTATTGAGGAAAGGGTTAAACACCAGCCTTGCTGCTAACAGTGTGGTCCACAACCCTGGGCACATTGAGATCACTTTGAGGCTCCTTAGAAATCCAGACAATAGAACCAGAACCAGTGTTTTAAAATAGACTTCCAGGGATGCCTACGCCTACCAAATTCATTTTGGAATCTTGCAAAAACAAATTACTACAAATTTAGTAACCTAAAGCAAAATAAATGTGTTTTGTTACAGTGTGTGAGTCACAAGGGCCATATTGCCCTTACTGGGCTAAAATGAAGATGTTTCAGACCATCTTTCTGGCACCATCAGGCAGAACTCTTTGCTTGGTTTCTCCCTTTTGAGGAACTGGCCATGCTCCTTGGTCTCTTTCTCTCTCTCTCTCTCTCTCTCTCTCTCTCTCGCTCTCTCTATCTCTTTCTCTCTCACACACACACACACACACACACACACACATACATACACACACACACACACACACACACACACACACACACACACACAGCCCAGGACTGGCTTTGGGGCTGAGGATAACCTTGAATTTTCAATTCTTTTTTCTTTACCACCTAAGCATTGAAATTACAAGCACGCACGACACGGATACTTTAAATGCTGCTGAACTTGAACCCATGGCTTTGTTGCATGTTAGACAAACTCAACCCCCAGAGCTATACCCCCAGACACCATCTTATTTTATCTGACCCTAAAGTCATGCAGGAGTCCTTCACTTAAAAACACCAATGTAATTGATTAGGCTAGGCTCTCTGATTATCCAGAATAAATAAGCATATAAGTTCAAAACCCTTGGCTGGTCCACCTATGAGAGAGCTTTTTTTTTTTTTTTTTTTTTTTTTTTTTTTCCAAGTGAGTCATGTAACACTCATAGATCTGGGAAACTAAGATGACGACACCTTTGGGGGTGAATATTCTATCACACAATACATACTGAAGTTTGAGAGGTTCCACTCCCGCAACTTTGATAAAGATAAGAAATTGAATTTTTTTTTTTATTTTGTCCATTATTGACTATATGCTTCTTGTTATAAACTAGACTGTGCACACTAGGAAATGTTTATGTCAGAACCTGAAACCCTAGTACCTCAGAATGTGAATTTACTGGGAGAAACATTGGAAATAAAGAAGGTAAAATGAGGCCACAAGAGTAGGCCCCTCACCCAGATGATATGTCACTATAAGAAGATATCAGAGCTGGCCAGGGTGGTGATGGGGGGGGCATCCTTCTGTATATGTTTCTGTTAGTGGTTGATGAATAAAGCACTGGTTGGCCAGTAGCCAGGTATGATATATAGGCAGGGCTACCAGGCGAGGAGAATTCTGGGGAGAGACGCAGAAAAGAGCCTCCAGAGAGACACCATGTAGCCACCAAAGGAGTAACAGGCCCGTGCATTCTCCTGTAAGATAAGGCCATGTAGAAATACATAGATTAATAATAATGGGTTAAAAATTAAAACAAAGCTAGCCAATAAGAAGGCTGAGCCATCAGCCGAACAGTTTCTAATTAATACGATCCTCCGTGTGTTTCTTTGGGGCTAAATGGCTGAGGGACCAGGCAGAACAGAAACTTGGACTACAGGGTAGCGCACACCTTTAGTCCTAGTGGTAGAGGGGCAGAACAGGCACATCTCTGTGAGTGAAGCCGCCAGCCAGGTCTACATAGTGAATTCCAGGATGGCCAGGAATATATAAGGACACCCTGGCTCAGAAAATAAATGAATGGATAGATTCATAGGTAGGTAGATAGATAAACAGACAGACAGACTGATAATAGACAGACAGATAGATAAAAAAGAAAAAAGAGAGATGTAGACATGCAAACAACAAAAGAATCTTGTATTAGTTGTCTGCGTGCCAAGGAGAAAGGCCTCAAAAGAAACAAATCTAGCCAACAACTGGATCTTGAACTGCTCTAGCTTCCAGAGCGATAAGAAAATAAGCTCCTGCTTTTCAAGCAAAGTCTTTGTGCATTGTTCTATTCTCCTGGCCTAAAATATATCTTAGTGCATTTCAAAATATGTTGAGGCAATCACACTGATATCACACCATCCTGGTTGCTCCATCATCCTCTACTGATGTCCTTCTGACCCCATTTAGTCACTCGGATCTTTCTCTACCTGGATGTGACCCAGAACCAACTCGTCCTGTCTGCCTTGCCCTTGTGACTCAGCCTGAGGAAGGCACGTTGGTCACTTTCAGCACGTCTCACACTCTCTCTCTTCTTCATCCAGTCCCTGCTGCTTTTCTCAAAACTGAATGCCTGCAATTAATTATTTCCTCTTTCTCTAGAATGCCAAGATGCTCACCAACAACCAGTTCTCTAGGAGCGCTAAGCTTCTAGAAACAACGGTTCCGTCTTAGCCTCTGAATCTTCAGTACCAACTCCTTCATGAACACCTCCATGCCTGATATATCTTCAAAGAGCAGTCCTAGATATAAATCTCCAAAATGTTCTCCTCCTCTGGTATTACTAAACTCTACCACTTAGCAAGTCATTCTAATATGTTATAGTTAACAATTCTAAAGCCAATTTTGTATGTATTTAAAAACTTCATGGGCTAGGGATATGCCTCAGTTGGTAGAGCATTTGGACAGCATGCGTAAAGTTCCAGTTTAACCCCCAGCACCACATAAAGCTATGCATGGTGGTGCACACCTGTAATCCCAGCACCCAGGAGGTAAAAGCAGATCAGAAGTTCCAAGTCATCCTTAACTATGTAGCATGTCCCAGCTAGTCTGGGCTACATTACACCCTGTCTTTGAAGCAGTTTTTAAGTATGCTTACCAAAATTATATTCTGGGGAAAAAAAGTCAAACTAGGCATGGTAGCACTGCTGGTCACCTCAGCACTCAGGAAACAGAGGCAGGGGGTTTAAGGCCAATCTGCCAAATAATAAATAGACAAAGCAAATGACTTAGTAGAATTGATCAATAGGTAGAAACTAATAAGATGAGTTTTAAATAAGTAAATGCTAAGTCACCTACCTATCACACTGACACAAATATGAGAAACCAGTTCTTCAGAAGGAATTCATCCAGGCATGGTGATCTATGCTATGATCCCAGCATTGAGAGATGGCAGTAGGAAGCCCAGTTCAAGGTCTTCCTCTACTACATAACAAGTTCAAGACAAGCCTAAGCAATAGGACACCTTGTCTCTAATTAAATAAATAAACAAAACAACATCCAGAAAGGAGTCTATTAAAAAAAAATGGAGCTGCACTTAAAAGTTGGTACTGCTAATACCATACTTACATCACCCAGGCTAAGGTAGGAGAACAAAGAATTCAAGGCTATCCTGGGCTACAAAGGGAGACCCTGGTCATAATGAAAAAGAAGGAAAAAACTAGTAAATTTCTGATACATGGAGATGCCATACACAAGAAGTAATAACACTCCATTGTTCTTTGGGCATATGAAATTTGAGTCAAGCCGAGCGTTGGAGGTACATGCCTTTAATCCCAGCACTCGGAAGGAAGAGGCAGGTAGATCTCTATAAGTTTGAGGCCATCCTGGTCTACAGAGCTAGTTCCAGGACAAGTTCCAAAACAATACAGAGAAACCCTGTCTTGAAATACCCAAAAAAGAAAGAAAGAAAAGAAGGAAGGAAGGAAGGAAGGAAGGAAGAAAGAAAAGAAAAGAAAAGAAAAAGAAAAAATAGAGCTGACCACCAGACAGCTCACAAGTAAATACCAGTCAAAACAATCAGAAAGAAAGGAATGTGGAACAAGCTTTTCTTCCTTGTGGTCAAATAGCATCAAGTGTTTGAAGTATGGCTATGGCTTGTAAAGTATGGTTTAAGGTCCAACTGAAAAAGTAGATGGTTTGCCAAGCATGTGTAAGGCAAATCATATATACGGCAGAAACACACATAAAGGAAGCCCTTTCTAACAAAGATGTCTACAGCACATGTAGAGATTGCCATGTAGAATGGTTTTATATACCAGAAGTATTGAAGCATTTGGTTGCTACACTAAAGCCAAGTTAGTTAAAAGGCTCG
Organism: Phodopus roborovskii; assembly: GCF_943737965.1. Classification (NCBI taxonomy): domain Eukaryota; kingdom Metazoa; phylum Chordata; class Mammalia; order Rodentia; family Cricetidae; genus Phodopus; species Phodopus roborovskii. The sequence continues at coordinate 15,193,457 of NW_026125397.1, forward strand.
GGCATTCAATGATGGTGAGTTCCCATACTGGCTAATGAGCACTACCCAAATAGCTATTTACTTCTTTGAATTTCATCTTCTCCCATGTAAAAAATGAATAATGTTAAATTTGGGTTATTGGCAGGTTACCCACAATACTTACGAACCATTGAACCCTTAATATAATTTCCAGCAACAGTAGAAATTTTGAAGAAACTAACTCAAAACCCAAGGTCCTATGAGATCAGTTTTGTTTTCTGCTTTATGTTTTCGAGAGCTTGGTTGAAATATGACATTGTTTAGTTGCAGTTGTTTAAATCATGAAACAAACTCTTTATTCCTGCCATAGACAAACATAACCTATAGGATTTGTGTGCACATGTGCACGTTGATCTAAAGGAACTTAACCATGTTAGCCATAGGAAGTAACATATGCCTTTAATCTCAATACTTAGGAGATGGAGGTAAGGGGAGAAGTATTTCAAAGTCATCCCCCACTGTATACATCAAGTTCAAGATCAGCCTGGACTATGTGAGATCCTTTCTCAAAACAAGACAAGAGTAACAATAAATTTATCCATATAGCTGTGGAGGCTAACAAACCAAGAAACTTCAGATAAATCAGTGGATAATCAAATGGAACCTGGGCAAGAACTGTTGTTGTAGGTTCAAGTTCAAATGGAAGCAATATCTCTTCTCTAAGGCTCACTTATGTTATACAAGGTAATCTTACTCAAATTCTACTCATTTAACTATTAGCCATAGGGTTTTTTAATATAAAAAAAATCACAGCATCATCTAGACCTCTGTTTGATCAAACATATAAAAGAACCATAACCTATTCAAGGTGACATGTCAGATGGTACCTATGCCCATCAGTATGCTGGCTCGCTCTTGTCTCTGTTGTATGATTTCTAAGGCCTTCTCTCTGAGTATTCCATCCCTTTCTCTGCACTCACAATCTATAAGGCCTCTGACCCCCAAAAATGTATTCCACATTCTATTCTGTTTTCTAAAACATAATTTTGAGTTGGTGGTGTGCTGAAGTATAGTTAGCTCCATATTAGGGTTACTGGAAAGAGCCTTTTCTTTTATCTTTCACCCAGTCTCTTCAATTTTGCCTCCCAGAGCTGTGTTCCATTAACCTCTCTGGAAACATGAATGCCCAATATACTGGTCCCAAGAAAGTAAGTTATACACAGGCCCGTCCACATCTGCATTCAGATACCTAGAACTCCATAAAGGACCAAAAAGGGAAGGACAGTTTTACTGGAGTGTCCTGGCTTGTTTCTCCATGCAGTTGGGCTGCGCTCCTGGAGAGCCAGGAGAGGACTGGCTTCTTTCAGCTTCATGTTTTTCTCTGGGCATAGTTCTGCCTTGCCAAATGAAATATCTAACGTGCATACACTTTAAATATTTCCACTTGAACTAATTCCAGTTTTCTCAGTGAGATAATGGTTATTTTTAAAGTGTCTTTATATTTAGGGGATGCATATTAAATATATAATGAAATAAATGGGAAATGAGGCATTGGTTAAATAAATCAGAGTGGTGAATGTACAGGGCTTTTTTTTTATCTTTTTCTCAGCTCTTACATGGGCTTAATAATTTTAAATCTTAAAAGTTATTTTTAAAAGGGTTTCTATGTGGTAGGTATTTTATTAGCATTTTCAAAGCAATACAAGTGGACATTTTGTTGGTTTCCTGGTCTTTAAAGCAACTGTAGTTAGAACACATTAGTTTAAATTTCCAGAAATGAGTGATAGTGATTTTGAAACTTTGTCTCTAGATGCTTATGTCTATCAGGCTGCATCTTCAGCAAGGAAGTGAAGAGACTATCAGAAAAGCCCCAATTTGGCATATCTGAGGTTCAACAAGGAATGAAAACAACAATGCAATGACTCCCCCAATAGAAGGACCTTTATACAGCAAAGCATTTACTGTAGGAATCAATGAAATGTGGTCATTGGTTTGGAGATACCCTGGAATTTGAGAAATCTCACTGTTTGCTGGAAGTACCATTCTTTCGGCCTCTGCCCTACCACTGCCTTTCCCCTCACCCACTTTAACATAGCTCTCCACTACAGCCTCAAGAAGAATCAGGGAACATACGACGGGGGGAAATATATCCTTATTGTTTCTCTCCACAAAGTATAAGAAGAATACAGAAGATTCCTTATCTATGACCAATGACTTCAAAAGGAAAAGTCATAGGCAAGCTTGTATAGACAAAGGATGCCCAAGAGCAGACTCCCTAAGAAGGATAGATCTATATTTAAGTTAGTTTAATAGGCTGCCTCTTTAGAACTTAGGACTAAGGGCTTATCCTTGCAAGCATTCATTCATACAGCATTGTTCTATTTGACTGAAGTATTATATATATGAAGCCTACAGGATCACTGCAGAAAAAAAACAAGATCTATGCAAATCATTATATATATATATATATATATATATATATATATACATATCAGCTTTCTATTCCATTTCACAATTCTGAAAATACAATCTCAGATCTTCTCTGTTCTTTCTAGGCAAGCAAATTTTGGTATTCATCTTTCTATTCATATATCACTGATGTTTCTTACTAAGAACCATTGCTTTCATCCACAAAACTCAAATGAACCATCTGAGTCTACTGCCAATGTAAATGAATTAACTACTTCAATGTCATTGTTTAATCAGACAAATATTTTGAAGGCATTCATTTTAAATGATGTAGATAAAATCCCCCAAGGCACTTAGATTGTAGCTTGTAATTTTTTTTTTTAAAGTACCGTGGACACACTGTTTAGAAAATATGTGTACCTTTTATTGAAATCATTCTTAACATTGTTTATAATGACTTTCAAATAGGATTACTTGAAATTTATTACATGTATTTTTCCTCATTGCTATGTCATCAACACTGGGTTCACATTCTTGGAATTACAGTAGAGAATTTGGATGTCTAGACACAAAAATATCAAGAACACAAGCTTGATCCAAGTAAATCAGTAACTTGTGTTGGCCACCAATGAGCAGGAAGACTTTTTTCTTCAAACAATTTTGCTCTGTTTCATTGAAGAAATCTAGGATCTAAAATGGTGCTTGCCTCATGTTTTCAACGCTGTTTCCCATTCTGTCAATAAAAATTTAAAAGAGAAACTAGAAAAAAAAAAAACCCTGAAATTTGTTGTGAATTGCCTTGCATGAATCTCCTTGAATAAGTTTATATGTAACATAGGATACAAACGTTGCTGAACAAACCTAGACACAAAAGATATTCCCTATTGCCCTGCACTGCTTTTAGCAGACTCCATCCAGACTTGTGTTTATTATATTATCACAGCCTATTTAAAGCAGAGCAGCTTTGGAGCAAGTCTCTGGCTTTCTTATTTAATGAATACAAAGTCAAGGACTGAATGAAAGGAAGACTTTCAGCCATTTAGTGCTCTGTGGCATCTACTGACCTTTCATAAACATCTTCAAAGACCCGAATGCACCTAAAAGTCTATTGCCCCAGGGAGTAAGGGGTAGCACAATTCCTGGTTAGTTCATAAAGAAGAAAATGGCCTCTTTTTCTGTCTATGTACCTGAACTGTTTGTCTATTATGTTTCCCATAGAGTAAAGCTCTCAAACTCAGGGCTTTGGTATGTCTTGGTAAAGATGGAACGCGTATGATCTGTGCTGTGGTTGGCCATGACACAAAACACAGAAACATGCTTATCATTTCCCAAAAGTGCTTTGAAAGTCTTCATGGAAATTCTTTAAACCGCATTACAGCTACTTATTTTGTGGTGCTATATGGGTTTTACTCACTTGTTAATGGGTAACATTCAAATCTTATCATCTAAAATCTAGATACAATGGGGGCTCTTGCTAGCTCAACACTGTGGCAGATTATTTCCACATCCCACTGCAAGGGATCCAGGAAAGTGGTGAGGATTTGACTTTATTATGGTTGCCTGGAATGCCAATTTAGTAATTGTATATTATTAAAGCTACTAGCACTTGATCTTTGCTTTTAAGTGAAGCGTCTAGTGAACTAAACGCTGAAGATGTTTTATGATTTCCTTAATTTGTTTGAATTTTTTATTTTAACATTAAAGCTCAGAAATGCTGAAGATTTTTACGTAAAACACAACCTCTAACATACCCACAGCACACACTTGCACGAGTGTGGCATACGCACGCACGCGCGCGCACACACACACAAATCACAAGCCTACATGCTTCACCTAAAAACAGCATAGAAAGTTTCTGCAGATCCTCTCACCCAACCTCAGCAGTAGCTTGTAATTTCATGCCCTGAAATTATTTTTTTAATTATTCCAAGTTTTGCCTTCCACTGTAAAAACATGTCTCCATCTTAATGTAAATATTATGTCTCAAAGAATAAAGTGACTCAAACTGATAACACAAGTTAGGTGTCTTTAGCTTCATATACACAAAAACATGTATCTTAGAGGGCATGGGCACCCAGTTTGAGAGCCTGGGAGGACACAATATAAATGTTAGCAAAATCAAACTCGGATTTAGCAAAATCTATGAAGTGGTCAAATCCAGTTTCCTGAGCCACTTATATAATTTAAAGTAGGTATAGCTTGGGTCTGTAGATGAGATAACAGTGACTGTGAGATCTACCAGAAGACAAGCCTCTGGGGTTCGGGGAAGGCCGATGCAGGAATATTATCACAGGGTCTTCTACATATCCATTCACTCCCCCTTTTGTCACTCAGACTTAGAGTTCCACATGGAATCATGGATGAGGAGAGCACAGCAACTTACCAGTGACCCCACCACACCAGTGACCACACTGCAGACAATGCCCCTCCCTCCCCAGCACCCCACCCCCGTCTGAATTCTAGGCACCGAATTAAACAGCTATCTAGGAATTTAAAGATCGGTAAAATCATTTTGTTCCTTCTTTCCTTCCTGTTTTTGTTTTCGTTTTTATTTTGTTTTGTTTTATTTTTCTAGACAGGGTTTATCTGTCTGGCTGTCCTGGAACTCACTCTGTAGACCAGGATGACCTCAAATTCACAGAGATCCACCTGCCTCTGCCTCCCGAGTGCTGGGACTAAAAGCATACACCACCACCGCCCAGCTCTCTCTTCTTTCTCTCTTTCTTTCTCTCTCTTTCTCTTCTGTCTTCCTTTCTTTCTCTCTCTCTTTCTCTCTCTCTTTTCTTTCTTCCTTTCTCTCTTTCAAGCTTACAAGGGTAGAAGAAAACCGACACCTAACATGGAAATTATAACTCACGATGACACATGAAAGGAAGCTGTGCTATGCAGAAAGCTCTGGGACAGAAGGCAGGACAGTACCTCAGGCAGTAGCAGAGGCGCAGAAAGAACATTCTAGCAATTTTGCGGTTTAAAAATTGTTTTGTTTCTGGAGCACTGCTCCCAAATTCAGAAAACACTATGAAAGGTATGCTTGCTCCAAATACAGACAGCTATGAGGTGGCTATACTTGTCTTCCCATCAATTCCCTTGTTTTTTGTTTGTTTTTGAGACAGGGTTCCTCTATGTGTTTCTGACAGCCCTTGAACTCTCTACAGCCCTCGAGGCCAGTCTACAAATTGTAAGGCTGTTGTCATGGAAACCTAGCTTATTATAACAGAATAAAAACAGACCCATCCCTTTTTGACATCACATTTCAATTTAATCAAGTTGTTTCTCTTCATACACACTATTAGAGCCCAACATTGCTCTTCAGAGTTTTCTCTGACTGGTTACAGTGGCTCCCATCTGTGATCCCAGGAAGCTGAAGGAGGGGAATTGCCAAAAATTCAGTATTAGTCTGACCTACTGTGGTGGTTTGAGTGTATTTGGCACCCCATAAATTCATAGGGAGTGGCACTATTAGGAGGTGTGGCCTCTTGGAGAAAGTGTGGTCTTGTTGGAGGAGGCTGGATGGCACAGGTATTTAATCCAGAACTTGAGGCTGGAGGGCACACCTTAACCTGGGCCACACCTTCTATTGGAAGTGTGTCAGTGTGGGGGCGGGCTTTGAGGTCTTTTTCTCCAGCTTCACACAGTGTAACAGTCAGTAGACTTCCTGTTGCCTCTGAACAAAATGTAGGAGTCTCAGCTCCAGTACCACTTCTGCCTGCGTGCCACCATGCTCCTCATCATTGAACATAAATGGGCTGAACATCTGAAACAGTAAGCTAGGACACTCTCAATTAAATGTGCTTTTTATAAGAATTGCTGTGGTCATGGTGTCTCTTCACAACAATAAAAACCCAAAATGAGACACCTACACAGTAAAACAGAACAATCTGAACTACAGTAGAGAACCTGTCTGAACATAGCCAATAATCAAATAAATAAATAAGCAAATAGTATGTTCTGTTGTCAAACTTGGTGCAAAGTCGAGACCAGAGCAAGCAGTTAGACTTCCATTCACTCTCACTCTCCTTGAACAAGATGGGGGCTGGAGACAATTTGCTGCTCAGTACCCATGGGATTTATGATCCCGGACTCCCAAGAGTAACAGACCCTGGAGGAACTTCAGGATCTTATATAAAATAAGCCACATGCATCTTCCTCAACACCTGAAATCATCTCAAGATGGCTTCTAACTTAACACAGTGCAAATGCCATATGAACAGTTGTTACTCTATAGTATTTGGGGGATGTTGACAAGAAAAACAGATCTATACATATTCTGTTCAGATGTAATTTTCTTCTCCAATTATTTTCATTACACAATTGGTTGAATTCAGATATCAGTTTGTATTGCACACCATTCCAAGGGTAGCTTTCCATCAAGAAATAACTTCATGTGAGGCTAGAGAGCCTTGACCACTCTTCCAGAGGACCAAGTTTGAGTCCACAAGGCAGAACACAACTGTCTGTAACTCCATTAAAGACAAGTTGATGATTTGAATTCCTTGGAGAACAAGATGTTATTTAAAAAGACTATGTGTGCGGCAAGGGCGTGTTACTATTGCCTTTAATCTTACTATCATACAAATAATACACATAGATCAATAATACCAGTAGATAACATTGCAAATTAAAAGGTCATATGGAAAGAAAAATTACCTACAAATTCTTGAGTACAATGGGGGTTAAAGTTGAGATGGAAAAAACAACAAAGGAGTCTGCATCAAAAGGTCTAAGAATGAAAACCTCCAGAATGCACTTCCTAAGACTTCAGTTAGGGAGAATGTTTTTCAGAAGGAGGGAGGGATGACCTGTCAAATTCTTTCAAGGGTCAAGAGAAGAGCTTACCCAGAGGGCATGGATGCTTGCAAAGCCCCTATTGGAAGCAGTTAGGGCAGTCCTTGAGAAGAAAGCAGATTGTGTGGCTGGCAAACTATTAGTAGCAGGAAGTTAAGGAGAGACAAAAAATTATAGGTAATTTGCTCAAGCATTTGGGCTGTAAAAAGCAAGAGAATGATCTGGAACAAAGAGACTTGAGACCCCAGGAGGGCTGTTTGTGTCTATTGCAGATAGATCCAGTGACACAATCAAACAAACAAACATTTAAATGGACTGCCTTAGGGGCTAGAAAGGGAAACTACTTCTTAGGACTGAGGAAGAGGAGGCCACTAACAAAGGGCATTCTTTTCCTTGGTAACTGAAAAAAGCAGGGAATGGGGAAGAGTCCCTGGGAAGTGGGTGAATTTGATGGAGCAGGAGCTTTCTCCTTCAGACTGTGCTGCGCACAGCAAGGGATGGAACAGTGGAGGTGGGGTGGGGTCTAGGGCTAAAGTCGGATGATTGAGAGGAAGTCATCATGAGATTTGAACTCACTGTAATGAAGACTGGTAGAACAAACTTGCTCAATGAATAAAAAGTTGCCCAATGGTCAGAGCTCACTTAAGTGTAAACCAAGTATGGTGCCTGAGGCCCATAATCCCAGTACTTGGAGAGGGAATAATACAGCAAGATCCTAAGGAGTTGGGGGACAGTGTGGCTAATACAGCAGACACCAGGTAGGGCTATGTAGCAAGACCTCCTCTCACATACTAAAATGTTAATTAATTATGCAAATATTGAGCCAGGTGTGGTGTCATACACAGCACAGAGGAAGCAGAGGAAGCAGGTGAAAAGATGGGCAAAAGTTCAAGGCCAGGGCCTATGTGGTGGTTGTTAGTATTTAGGCATTTTACTGGCTTGCCTTTGAAGTTCTGCCAAGACATGCCCTCAGCTGCTGCCACTAAGAGCACCACCTATGCATGTTCAATATGTTCTCTTTTAAAAGGGTTCTGCCCACTTCCCAGCCCCCCTCTCTCCCTGTCTGTTCTCTCTCCCTCTCTCTCTCCTCTCTCTCTCTCTCTCTGCCTGTATTTCCTCTTTTCCCGCTGCTCCTGATCCAGGAGGTCAGTTTCCCTTCTCCCCTTTTCTCTTTATATGCTCATTTTCCAATAATAATAATAATAATAATACCTCTGCTTGAACTCTGTTACATGGCTCTTTCGCTCACTCGAGCCAGTTTTTTTTTTTTTTTTCATAACAACAATAGTGAACACCTTCAATCACAGCACTCAGCATAGGCAAGAGGACCCCTATGAGTCAAAGGCCAACTAGGGCTACACAGTGAGACCCTGTCTCAAAAACATAAATAAAAATAATTTTAAAATATTTTAGAGGCAGGCAATGGTAGTGAATACCTTCAATCCCAGCATTTGGAAGGCAAAGGCAGGAATATCCACGAGTTCAAGGCCAGCCTGCTCTAATATATACTATTCAAGACCAGCCCAGGCTCCATAATGAGAATCTTACTCAAGATTACTTATTTAACTAGAAAATATTATCCATTCCATAGATGTGTTTGTTTGTTTGTCTGGTTTTTGTTTTTCAAAGTTCACTGGGGAAAGTAAAGAATTCAAGGTGATCCCTTTCTATAACTTTAAAGCGACATGGGAAGAGGTGATGTCTGCCTTACTTCAGCCAGACCCGTTCTGAATCCTCGTTCAGGTGCTACTTACTGCGGTGGGGGGGGGGAGAAAAACAGCGTTTGAGGCAGGGCCTTGCCGTGCAGCCTGAATAGCCTGTAAGTGCATGTGTGCCTAAGACAGATTCCAGTTCATTCTCGTCCTCCAGCCTCAGCCACCCTGGGCTGAGATTGCAGATGCCCACCATCATGCCTGGCTGGAAAATCTACGTTGAATGGTTTAAAAAAAAAAAAAAAAAAAAAAAAGCCTTTCACTCAGATCAAGTCACAAGATCGCAAAGAACTTGCCCCAAACATTATAGACTCAGCTACCAAGTGAGTACACACAAGAGCTGAATAATAAAGTTACATCTTGTACCGCCAATTTTAAATTTTAAGGGAGCCAAGACACAAGAACAAATCATGGTAGACAGGTAGATAGACATGATAGATTGATAGATAGATAGATAGATAGATATACATAAAAACATACATACATAGTTGATTTTAATGCCACTTAATGGAAACTACGGAGATACAGTTTCTGGCACAAATTCAGTCATAAGAATAGTTATGTCCTGGCAGTGGTGGCACACGCCTTTAATCCTAGCACTGGGGAGGCAGGAGGATCTCAATGAGTTTGAGCCAGTCTAGTCTACAAAGTGAGTTCCAGGACAGCCAGGATTGTTGCACAGAGAAACCCTGTCTTGAAAAACCAAAAAAGAATAATTATGTATCTGTCTAGTGTACAAAGTCATAGAACAAAGAGTACATTGACCTGATATGACATTGTTGGTTAAATTTTCCCAGATTCCTCCTATTTGTGGGAGATCGGTCTGGGAGTTTGAGCTGAATGTACAGATAGGGATTAAATGGCTTCAAATGCGGATTGAAAGTTTGCCAAGTCGGGCAGCTGACGAACAAGGCTTTGTAATCTTAGAAGAGCTTCCTCCCACCCTCTATTCCCTAATCACAGACTGGGGACATTTGTGTGGTATCTCCAAAATGATGGGTGCTAGAACTACTATATGGGAATGGAAGGAAATGCTGTGGCCATGAGCGACGATACCATAGTGAATAAAAGGACCAGAAAAGGAGATCACAAGTTCACTGAGTAAAACAGAAAAGGGCAGCAGCATCTGGAAACATTACAGTTTTATTGACTGTTCTTAAATGCAATACTACAGTGGTACTGGTGGTGGCTTTTTCCTCTGTCCCAGATCTATGGTCCATCTTCCGATTCCATTCTGACTAGAGTGACTATGGACTTCCCATCCTTATGACCAATGTAGGCAAAAATCCTGCAGACAGTTCCGTGTAAGTCTTTGACTATTCCTGGTGTCTTAATCACTCTGGGCTGATGGCCCTGGTGGCCCTGTCACATCTGTCCCTGTAAATACTTTATCCTCAATGTTTCCTTTAGTGACCGACTGCACGCAGATCTCTGCCTTGTTGTTCCACTATAAAACCTTGCTGACCTTAGCTGGACTCAAAGCTAGGCTGAGTCTCTCTACCAGACCCTGTAAAATGGTGCCGCCGTTTAAATGAGAACATCCCTCATAGGCTCCGTCATCTGAGTACTTGGTCTCCAGTTGACAGCGATGTTTGCCTGAAGAGGTGTGGCCTCGCTGAAGGCGGTATGTCACTGGGGACCGCCTCTTGTCCTTCCTAGCTTGTGCTTTGGGCTTCCTGCTTTCAGTTCAAGATGTGAGCCCTCAGCTTTTGCTCCAGCCGTCATGTCTGCTCACTACTGCCATGCTTCTGCATCAGCATAGACTCTCGTCCCTCTGAAACCTGTTAATTCTTTCTTCTGTAAGTTCCTCTGGCTGTAGTGTTTTATCACAGTAACACGGAAGTAGCTAACACAGTGGAATCTGTACCATAGCCCTCTGAATTGACTGGCATAGCGTCTTCCTCTTTGGTGCAGTATCGTATGGGGAGGTGAGGAAAATAAGCTGGAGAGAAGATGAAATATGAAAATAAACATGAGCAGTGGGAGGCAACCGTGTTGTGGAACAGGAAGCAACAATAGACCTAACAGGGATACACGAAGGTGGACAGCATTAATACCCAGGAAGCCGGAGGGGAGGGGCATCTATCATAGGTGCCTGTGAGCAGAAAGCCTGGCATCCGGTGCACTGGCTCTTCGCTGAGGGTACGCTCAGCTTCTGTTTCCAAAATATATTTTCCTTTGCCTTGTCAGAAATTGCTTCAGTCAAGCTGGAGATGTAGGACAGAGGTACGCGTGCCTGGTGTGCCGGGGACCCTGAACTGGACTCCCAAAACCACAAACAGAAAGAAATCGCTTCCACTAAAATGTATTAAAACTACGAAGTGAGCTGGGTAGACTGAGCCACACCTGTAATCCCCACACCCGAGAAGCTGAGTCAGGAGGATTGTCTTGAGTTTGAGGCCAGGCTGAGATACACAGAGAAGTTGACTCCAGACAGGGATGCATGCCTAAGACCCTGTCTCAAAAAAAAGAAAGAATAGAAAGGTAAAATGTATCTAATGTAAGATAAATAACCACATAGAGTTTAAGAACAAGAGAAATATGATTTTTATGAAGCTATTTATTTATACAGTGTCTCTTTCGGTTCTTTCTCTACCTTCTCTGTCCTACCCACCCACCCACCCCCATCTTTTTTTCTGTCACTTTTGGTTTTTGCAGGATCTTATTCCATGCTCCAGGCTGGCCCCTTGAACTCACACCTCACACTTCCACCTCCCAGGAGCTGGAGTACGCGTTTAAGCTACCACACCCGCCAGCACACTTTTCTTAAAAATGGTTGTTTTAATTAGCATGCAAAAGCCATGACTTTCGTTATGACGTTTTCATATGTATATTCTTAGTCTGCTCATATTTGCCACCCCATTAGCTTCCCCCCATCTCTCCTCTTCACCTCTGGCTGCAACATGGTTTTTAAGGGCTCACGGAGTAATAAAAAATGTATTATTCCCTGAAGGTCACACAGTATTCATTACAGCTATTCATCTCTTCCTTGGTAGCTCAGAAATGACCACCAATAATACATAAACAAATGGCATGTGGCCATGTGCCAGTAAAGTTTTATTTACTAAAACAAGCAGCCAGTGGGCTCTTCATGGGCTATCCCTTACATTAGTGTGTGGATTTGTAAGTTAATTAGAAGCGATAGTATAAGTAACCCAGGTTTATTGGTCAAACATTGATGAAATATGGTTCAGTATATTTGTATTTCATTTATTTATCCACTAATTTGTTAAAAATGTAAATTTTATTAGGACAAAGTCTTTACATTGTCTATCATTTTCCTCCTAGCACCTAGAAACACCCCTGGCACATAGTAGGTAGTATGCAAATATATTTCATAGATGAATAAATGAAACTATTTCCCAATCAGTGATGTCTTCACCATATAAAAGTTAATGAAGTTCCCAGAGACTCGGAAACTCAAGAGGGATTTTTTTTTTTCCTAATAAAATTTCTAGAAGTTGTCCTATTTGTTTACCTACACTAACTAAATAAATTTCCTGTTCAAACATCCCTGCCATGCCCATTAGAGAAAGGATAAGTCATCTATGTTTTCAGTCAATATTTACATTACTTAATTTTCGTGCCCAATTAAAGTACCATTTCTTTGTTCTTGAATTTCTTCTTTATCAATAGTGTGAAACACACTCTCTAAATCTTGTTCTGTTTGACCTTTGCATTTCTTTGTAACAATCAATGCTAATTCTTTCTGAGGTTATACAGAGATTGGGGGGGGGGACTGTTACACCTGCAGAAGAGATGAAATGGAAAGTCTTAACATTTATATCCATGAGCATTTGAAAAACAGTGAACCTGTAACTAGAGTAATCCAACCCTCGATCTAACCATGAGGTGTTGTGGCCAGGGTGTTTGTCCCATAACCTGCCTTTTCTGAGCATTACACCAGGTCCTGTCTCTCCAGAGTTCTAATGTTCAACTCCACACTGGGTTGCAAGATTATGTGTCCAGCTGTGAAGCATTTTGTGAGTTCATGTACAGATGACTACATAGCAGTAGGGAAAGGAGGTGTTCAGCAAAGTCTCAGGACACATATGCTAGACAGTGCCCTATGAGGTAGAGAAATGTCAAATCCATATACTGAATGTTGACACTGCCTCTGTGTGTTCCATGTTGAACAAACTTATTCAGCATTGCAGAGTCTACTGCAAACTCATTTCTCCATGACCACAGACAGGCTCTACTACACCTCATCCAGTGCTTGAACACCACACACACACACACACACATCCGAAAACACAAACACAAACACACACACACACACACACACACACACACACACACACAGCAGTTTTAAAGCCTAGGGTAGAGGGGTAGAGAGTGTACTGGCATAGGACTATGATCCCAGTGTCACTGAGACAGAACAGTGGCACACTGGACCAATCTAGGCTACACGGTGAGACTCTATCTCAAATAAATAAATAATCAAACAAAGAAGAAGGAGAAGGAGAAAGAAGAGAAGAAAAGAAATATCAGAAGGAAAGAAGGAAGGGAAAGGAAAGAAAGAACAAGAGAAGGGGAGGGGAGAGGGGAGGGGAGGGGAGGGGAGGGGAAAAGGCAGTCCAGCAGGCAGGTAGTCAGACAGACCAACCGACCTATTTCTTCCTCCTTCCATTCTGAGTGTAACTCTTCCAGGTTACAAAACTGATTGTGTTGCCAGAGAAAAGTCGAAAACAAAAAAAGGAAGAATTCAGGATTCCATATGCATAAGGGAAGCCAACAACCTTCCCATGGCCTGAAGGGCTTCCCAGATCCTGTTTATCTCACTGATATCTCCTGAGTCTCTGCCCTCTGCTCATTACATTAGTGAGTGCTGCCTTCTGCATTTTCATCGAAAATGTCAATAAACAGTCTCACCTCAGGGCCATGGTATCCTCTCTGACCTTTGCTTAGGATTCCTTTCCACAGAAGGCAAACGATCTTTGTTTTTTTTTTTTATTCAAAAGCCACTTCTTAGCAGAAGCTTCCTTTGCCACTTTATCCAAAATTACACGCTTTCCTAGCTTTCCGTAGATTCTTGTCCCTGCACTGCCTCCCTAGCTAACATCCTTTTATCACTACGTTACTGACTGTCGGCCCCCTCCTTCAGAATGTAATGCCCATGAAGTTCGGGTTTTCTCTGCATCTCAGTCCCTAAACGGTGTCTAACACATAGACGGCACAGAATATTATTGAATGGATAGATGAATGAATGAGTGATTGAATGAATGTTTGATTTCTTTGGAAAGAAGGAGCAACTGTGTTGAGCATCACTGTTCACTAGAAGCCAGGAAGATGCAATGGTTTGAAAGTATGATCTCTGGCGATGTTATTGTACTCACTCTAGAATGTTAATCACTTGCCATTTTAGAGTTCAAGTGGCAACAGTGGTTATGAAAAATACTGGTCCTTGGGCTGGAGAGATGGCTCAGAGGTTAAGAACACAGGTTTTTTTCTGTTGATCCCGAGTTCAATTCCCAGCAACCACATGGTGGCTCACAGCCATCCTTAATGAGATCTGGTGCGTTCTTCTGACAAGTGTGCAGACATGCTGGCAGAAGACTGTGTACATAATAGATAAATACATCTTTTTAAAAAAGAAAGAAAGAAAGAAAGGAAGAAAGGAAGGAAGGAAGGAAGGAAGGAAGGAAGAAAGAAAGAAAGAAAGAAAGAAAGAAAGAAAGAAAGAAAATACTGGTACTTGTAGTTCTCTGTGGGGATAGCCACATATTCCTGGTTATTTCCTATGACAAGAGGGGCCCATCAGTAGAAACAAGGTCACTTCAGATGTAACAGACAGACATTTTCTTTTCCTCCGAAGTGAACTGACAAAACATTACACATGATTGATTAGCAGAATTCTTAAATGATTATATGAAATCTTGACTAAGCCTAGAGACAGTGCAGATCATTTGACAAAGATGGATAAAAATTCCATTTGCATAGATTTTTGTTTGCTATTCCCATATATGAGGTCTCTCGGATCATCTAATAACTGTTAGGCTTTTAACATAGACATTTGGAATGTGGAAGAATGTTTTGTAATAACAATGTCTCAAGAGACACAGATTCAAATATCCTGGGATTTTGCTGTGATGAAATTTTGCCTCAAGTTCTCGAGTTTGTGCTCAGCTGCACGGCAGCTTCAAGGACTTGAGATCAGCTCTTGGAAATAGTTGCTCAACACGCTCTGTGATTTTTGGAATATAGCTATCTCCGTGCTTCTAGAAGATTTGAAAGCCAGCACAAGTGTCCTTCAATTTTACCTTCAACATGGTACCAAAGTAAGTGAACAAAACATTAAAGCAAACTCTCCTGTTTACATGAATGAAAATCAATATACTAATATTTGGGACTGGCCAAGCTGTGTTCATAGGATGCATCAACAAATATATGAGCTTTCTTATTGCAGCCACAGATTAATGGAGATCATATTTGTTGCTTACTTCTGACCCCACCACCTCCACACATGTTTTCAGGGTGCATCTATGAAGTTACATATAGGAACATAGGTGACCCAAAGGCAGCTGCGTCAGCATAAAAGTCCTACCGTGGAATGGGTGCCAACTTGCAAGAGGCACACCACTGAAGAGTCGCTAGCGGCCTTGGATGTATTAGGCAGAGTTCTCTAAATGAAAAGAACTAGTAGTGTGTGTGTGTGTGTGTGTGTGTGTGTGTGTGTGTGTGTGTGTGTAGATATTATACGTATATTACATAATACATTATATATCAGACTAGCTCACAGGTTGCAGTCCTGGCAGTCCAGCAATGGTGATGGAAAAGCCAAGAATACAGTAATTGTGCTGTCAACAAGGATGAATTGAACAGAATCACTTTGCCACAGGAAAGAAAGGGAAATTCTTTAAAAGAAATGGTGTAGTATTAGTTATTAGTTAATAGATCCAACGTAAGGTTAAAAAAAAAAAAAAAAAAAAAAAAAAAAAAAAAAAAAACACACAGAATCACAGGGCTTGGTGGCCATGGATTCATATTGTTCTCATGTCTGAGCCACCATTAAAACTACAATTCGATTTTTTAAAAATATAACCACAGAACTGAAGGGAAATGAGGACTCAGTGATGCTATAAAGCAGATGTACGAGTAGCGAATGATTTAACAAACCTGAGAAAGCCAAAAATAAGAAACATCTGAGGAGGTGATTGAGTGCTGAGACTCAGGAATTAGAAATAGGAGTCTCCTGCAGAGCAGGATACAAGAAGGCAGGATGCAAGTAAAATATATAAAAGCATTAAACCCTCCATCACTTCTATAGGCCCTAGTCCTCAGTAGCTGTTGCTTCCTTAATGGGAGATTGGAGAAGTTCAAGAGGCAGCAGACTGGAGGGCAACCTTGACTGTTGGCTGGTTACTAGTTTCTTATTGGCTACTTCTGTCTTAAATATTAACCCATTTCTATCAATCTAAGTGTTTCCACCTGGTCTTATCTTACCATGGAGTGAGGGTCCAGACCTCTTCTCTAGAAAAGTCCACTATAGTTATGAGTCACTTAAATTAGAAAATCAATCAGCAAAGATAGGATACGGGAAATAAGGTCTGACTCAAGGATGTGACAAGGAGATCCTGGACCGATGCAAACAGCATCTCCCAGATCTTGAACTGTGTACTACGCACAGAGAAGTGATGAGCAGCTCTCCAGACTAATGAGTCGCTGATGAACCTGGGTGTGCTTGGCAATAAACACTGTTGGCTTAAATTACTAGAAAGAACAAAGGAAACCAAATAAACATACAATGTGGCAATTATGAATTACTGAGAGGAAGTTAGAAGCAGCATTTTAACTGTCATCTCCCTGTACACAGCGACCTAGCACATATTAATTCAAGAAACGGTAGCATATAATTAAAAGTGAAGAACAGGAAGAAAGCAAATATGCAAATGGGGATTGAAGAAAGGGCCACTACGTGAACAGAGACATCCTTGTGTGAACATCAGGAAAAAAATCCACAGTGGAAATAATAGAAGGAAGCAATATTGTAGCCCAGTTTATAGATAGGGAAGTCAATAAATGGTCAACTCAAAAGAATAAACAGTATTTTCCTCAGATAAAGGAAAATGGGAACAACGGTATGCAAACGCTTTGTAAAACTCACTTGTTGGGCCTGAGAGATGCTTAGTGGCTAAGAGGGCTTTGTTTCCCTTCCAGAGCATCCACCTCAGGCAACTCATAACCCCCTGTAACCCCAGCTCCAGAGGAGCTAATGCTGCCTTCTCGCCTCTGAGGGCAGGTATCCTTACACATGCAGCACACACACATACATATGGATAAAGAGACATCTTAAAGAAATTCAGGTTTTTAAAAAATAATTTACATGTATACGAAGAAAAGTAAATTTTAAAATATTGGTATATTTTTAAGGTATAACACATATTATGTGATATATATAGATAGGTGATACAGACAAAAATAGAGAGATAATAACAAGGCTAGCATCGTGAAGAAAAGTATTAAATCCATCCTGTTACGTTTCCCCCTCTTTATATCTATTGTTTTGTTTTTGTTTGGCCACTTAAGATGCAATGTGTTTTCTTTTTTTAACTTCTGAAGTTTTAAAATAAGACAGCCAAGTTTAGATGAGTTTCTAAGCTGAATATGTTGATGTGGAGCTCAGTTCCTGGCTGATCACAAGTTCCCAACCTCCCGAGACGAGCTGCTGCGTTCTGACCCCTGGTAATAGCCCATTTTCTCCATGATAAGAATTAACAAACGTCAGTCACTGTTGCAGTCTTACACAGCCAGAGTCCTCTTGAATGTCTCCGGGTAGGCACACATCACATCCAGGAAGTCGTTTTTATCCTTCCCACTCAGATGGCCTTGGATACACTCGCCGGCTGTGCTGGTTTACCAGGAGGAAGATTGGTTAACGTTGAGCATTAAGTGCCTTCTAATTATCTTGATGAGCTGCCTCAGATTGACTTGGTCGGATAAAAGGAACTTGGTTTTGTCCAGAAGAGGCAGCTGTGTCTCACCCTTGTATGGCCGTATTAGCTTCAGGATCTTGGTGGGATGCGGCTTTCGGATGAGCTGGACGCCTTCCACTCTTTGTTGGAATCTTCAGCGCTGCCTGAAGGTCTTCTCCAACCGCAAGGCACGCACGAGGGTCCTCAAGGCGCAAGGGTCCGGTTGACAATCCTGTCTCCTGGAACTGCCACTTCCCTCGTATATACGGGTGTTGGCCTGCATGCTCGTTTGTGCACCACAAGAGGGCTTCAGATCCCCTGGGACTGTAATTACAGGCACCTGTGTGGTTGCTGAGACTTGAACCCAGGTCCTGTACAAGAACAGTCAGTGCTCTTTTCCACCCAGCATCTTCCCACCCTGCGTGGTTTTGTTTTTATTGTTAGTTGATTTATGGCAAGATCAGCTAAAATCTATTTATTTACCAGGAGTCACAATTTAATTTAGATAATATTTATTCATTTTGTGTGCCTCTGTGTGTGCCTCTGTGTGTGTGTGTGTGTGTGTATGAGTGTATCACACACGCACAAGTGCCAACATGGAGATCAGAGAATAATTTGGTACTGGATTCGATTCTTCCTTTCATTCACTGTGTGGGTCCTGGGATTCAGACTCAGGTCTGTTCAGTTTATCATCGAGCACCTTCCTGTTGAGCCATCTCCTTGACCAATGGAATTCTGAATCTTATTTGCTCACTGGTCTGAATGAGAAATGTCTCCCGGAGGGTTCCCAGTTGGGAGTCATCTTAATTACTGTTCTATACCCGAGAATAAACGCCATGGCCAAAGCAATTTACAAAAGAAAGCATTTAATTGGGGGTTTGCTTATAGTTTCTGAGGATGGGTCCATGAGCATCGTGGCAAGGAGCTTGGCAGCAGGCAGACAGGGATGATGCTAGAGCAGAAGCTGAGGGCTTGCATCTTATCCAAAAGTTTGAGGGTGAGCAAGCAAGGCTGGGCCTGGGGTAGGCTTTTCAAACCTCAAAGACCACGCCCACCGACACACCTCCTCCAACAAGGCCACACCTCCTAACCTGTCCAGAACAGTCCATCACGTGGAACCAAACACTAAAATATATGAACCTATGTGTGTGTGGGGGGGGGGCATTCTCAACCAAACCACTATGGTGGTGCTGTTTGAGGAAGCGGTACAGCCTTGCCAGGGGAAATACAACACTAGGGGCAGGTTTCCGGCTTGTGACTAAAGATGCCATCTCTCAGCTTCCTGCTCCTACTCCCATTCTTGCTGCTTGTCACGCCCCCATCCTACCATGGTAGACCGTTATACCTCTAGAGCCATAAGCCAAAACAATTCTCTCTTCCCGAAGCTGCCTTTGGTCACAGATTTCATCACAGTGCAGAAGGGTTTCAGGTTTCTCCTGAAAACACCGCATTCTCACATCAAGAAGTCAAGAGATTGTGGAACAATTTGTAATCACAACCTAATCACCTTTATCAAAGTGCAGCTTCTCTGAGTGAGGGCACACTGTGAAAGTCTGGGTTAGGAAGGAAAGGGGAGAGGCAGACACCATTTCACTCTGCAGTGATGAACATGAGATGCCATACAAATCTAACAAGAAAGAGTAAAAAGGCAGAGTGCATGTTTCCAGCCACCTGGGGGGCTGGAAACCTTGTGTCTAAAAATATATCAAAAGCATAACTTCATATTCCAAAACAATCCAAAGACATTAAAAAATAATGGCTTGAAATCCAGCATTCTGGCTTAAATTAGAAAACTCAGGATGGATGTGGCAGAGCATAGGACAGAATGAAATTCAGACATCAAAGATGAACGACCTAGTACAGAAGTGATTATGAGAGGGAGTGCTTGAAATGGAATTCACTCTGTAAGACATGTCTTTTTTCCCCCTGCAATGGAAGCACATAAATTATTAAAAGGTAAAAAGAAACAAGGAGAAATGAACTCGAAGAACAGTGACAGACACTGCAGACAATCAGAATGTGACATGGAGAACAGCTTCTTGCCAAGGAAACCATAGCAAGAGAAGTTAAAGCACAATTTCTGAAACTTAGATGAAACTGAATTTGAAGAGGGCATTTCATACCTAGGCATGTCTTTCTAGAACAGCCAGCACTAGAGACGTCACTGGCTCTGAAAACTTTCAGGATTTTAGTCAAGAGAAGTAACACATAAGGGAGAGGAGTCTACAGTTCATCAAATGTTAATAATTAGCAGAAAAGTGTGTTTAAGATACTCGTGAGAAACATATGAGGTGAAGGTTTGGCAGCCCAAAAACCTGACATCCAACTAAGCCAACCAAAGCTAAAACCCAAAACCAAATAGACAAGCTGTCATCAGCATTCGAGAGTGTGTCTTCCTGGTGAATTTATTAAAGGCAGTCTGGAAAGCAAATGATTGCATGGGTCACTATGCAATATTTTTAAAGCACAGAATGGGGGGAGGGTGCTACGAAAATGACTTTCAGTGATCTTTAACTACGGAATGGTTGAAATAAGTGACAGGGAACCTACCCAACCTTTCATTTGGGTTTCTTCTAACTGCTCCTTGTACAGTATACCCAAAGTATAGGAATATTCTAATCTTTTGTTGAAATAAAGTTATAGCTTATCATATAAATGACTCATCATAGTCTTCCATATGCAAAATACCACAAATATTATTAGTTCTAGTTCTTAGGCAAATCTAACATCCAAAAAGGTCTCAATTTCAAATTGTAGATTCTTTTTTTGCATGAAATTATTTAAAAGAATGTTTTTCATTAAAATGCTGACTTTTAAAATAGCTTAAATTAAATTTTAATAAGCATCAAAGATTGGTTTGTGTCAGAACAAAATCCAATGAGAGCTTTCAAAAGTGTTTTCATGAAACAGCATTTTGATTCTGTTGGAAATACTGACAATGAGAAGCATTTAAACTGTTGGCATTTGGGCCATTTCTTTGTTTTATTGTGCCTATTAATTTTCTTAATAACACTTTATAATAGCCCCCAATGTGTGTAAAAACAAATGTGTTACAATCCATCCTAGCTCTATTCCATATGCTTCCCTGAGTCAGCTCTGTCTGAAGCAAGCTAACCCACTAGGACAGAGGTTCAAATGTGCCTCCAGACACGTTCACAGCTTGGCTGGATTTACCCCGAGAAAATGAATCACACAATACTCAAGTCTTTGGCTCTTTACATCTTGTCAAATTTACTTTCTATGGAGTCTACACTTCTCTCCCGTGGACATTCGAAATAGAAGGAAGATAGGTTTTTGCCCAGAGCACCATTTAATTGACAATCTGAGCCAAGTGTATGTTGTTTGACTTCATCATAAATTATTTTAGCCAATTCATTCCTTCACATCCCAATTTAACAGACATATCAAACGATTAACATATACCATCATGGGGGAAACGTGCTTCTTCAACACTGAAAACTTTAGAGGCTGTGTAATTAGTGTAAGAGGACAAGACCTTGTATAGGAAAGTTATTCATTTGCCAACTTCTTGAACTAAATTATTTCAAAAATTATGTGTGGGGATGTGTATCTATTAAAGGTGGAATTTGTGGGTAGACAGTATTTCTAAGACTTACTGGAAATCTTTGTTGACAATTTGTTTGCAAATGTTTATTCAATGGAGGCAGAGGAATGTATCCTAATTAAGAAAGGAAGAAAGAGAGTAAATACATCTGAAGCTAGGGCAAGCTAATTTCCCATCACAATCTTGTACAATCAAGATATAGGAACTGAAAAAGTGGTGGTATAGCCCTGACCAGCTACAGGGGATGCTGAGGCAGGAGGATCACCAAGTTCAAGGTCTTCCTGCACTACAGAGTAAATTCAAGGACATTCTGAACAACTTACTGACACTCAAAAAGAGAGCGGGGTTGTCTTTAGGGATAGGGTGCTTGTGGCATGGGCAGAACCATAGTAGAGCTGATGTGGACACTGCAGAACTAAGGAAAGAAGAGAAGGAGGGAGAGAGGGGGGGAGGGAGGGAGGAAGGGAAGGGGAAGAGAGGGAGGGGGAAGGGAGGGAGGTAGGAAAGGGGAAGAGGCAGGGAGGGAGGGAGGGGGAGAGGCAGGGAGGGAGGGGGGAGAGAGGAAGGGGGAGGGAGGGGAGAGGCAGGGAAGGAGAGAGGGGGAAGGAGAGAGGGGAAGGGAGAGAGGGGGAAGGAGGGAGGGGGAAGGAAGGAAGGGAAGGAAGGAAACAGTTTTGAACAATGATTGGTAGCAGGGTTTGGTAGCTCCCACCTGCAGTCCCAGCACTTGGGAGGCTGAGCTGGGGACAGCCTAGTGGAGATGGGACAACAACCAAAAACAAACAAACCAAAAAAAAAAAAACACAGCAAGGGTCCCTACTTGTGAAACAGAGTAAGTACCCTAATTATTATAGGAGCTATTTCTCCTGAATACCATAAAAAAGAACTATTTGATGCAAAGAGATGTGAACCGGTGAGAAAAACACCTCTGTGTCCTAAATCATTTAAAGAAAACTAAACACAGAGTCCCGTGGGGTAAATATAACACATTTGTACACACAGGGAGATTTTAGCTAACATAGCAATTTAATGCATTCTTCCCTCTTCAAATGTTATAATTTCCAGCAGTTAAAAGCCAAAAAAAAAAAAAAAAGAAAGAAAGAAAAAGAAAGACAGAGAAAAGAAAAAGAAAAAAGCAATGCCTTCTCTATTTTTAGTGTTAGTATTTCATATAAAAACATTTTCTATGCTCCAGAGAGACATTTGGATCTGACATCACAGTCACCTGAAAATTGTAAGTGTTGAGAAACATGGGGAAATATTTCTGGATCTAAACCAGCAGTCCATTTCCCCAGAATTCCTGACAGCTCTTGCTAATCGATGGGAGTCTGAGTCGATGTCTGTCTCGCTGTTCACTACAAATGGTTCACCTAGTTGAGAACCACTTTGCGATGTAGCACGGGTCTCTGCTTTTAGAAATTATTACCAAAGCAGGCTTCATTTGAATGTATTAGGAGCTGTCTGGCATTTTGGGTGGAGCAGAGTTTAAGGGAAACAGTGAGGTTATCTCCTCCATGACACATTTAACTGGCCACTCCCAAGTAATTCCAGCTCTCAGAACGGCCGGATTTCCAGCCACAGACACTGAGTGAATTTACTTTTCGGATGTTATTCACAGCTATGACTGTGTTAAAAGTTTTAAATAACTTGATGCATTTTTTTAAAAATCTACAAATATAGCCATATTTTCTCAGGATTTTTTTTTTTTTTTTTGAAGGGAAAGATTTGTATAATTCAAACTTCGAGTAGGGGAAAATCATTTATAGAAATACATGATCTTAGGCACATTGTGGAAAAATTTGACAAAAATTCAATTTGCTGGTCAACTTATTTTTCCATTTACTTTTTTTTTTCAGGCTGGTCTTCATTTTTTACTAGCAAAAATGTATGTGTTCTTTGTATGTGCCATGTTGTCATTCACATATATATGTACATCTTTCTAGTATAATTCAGTCAAAACTGTATCATGGATTTAATAAAGGTCTCCTCCTCAGCTAAATAGTGAGGGTCTCATAGAACACAAACTTAGCTTTTACTAATATTTGGGTACCAACACCAAGGTGCGTGAAACATGGTAGATATTTATTTCTAAGAACACGTGTGTGTGTGTGTGTGTGTGTGTGTGTGTGTGTGTGTGTGTGTGTGTTTTAAGAAGATTGTACTTTTTTTTATCATGCCCAAGACAAACACAAAATAACTTTCTACATAAAGCTTAAAAGGTAAAATAATTTTACATTTAATAACACAAATTCATTCTAAAAGGGTTAGAATTGCCAGACTGCCATTGAATGTTAGTGTATTAAAAGCAATCCCTGTGCTGGTGAAATGGCTCAGCAAGGAGAGGGTTGTGCTGCCAGACCTGAGTTTGATCCCAGAGGCTCACATGGTAGGAGGAGAGAACAGACTCCCACACACGTTTCTCTACTTCCATATACATGCTGTACAAAAATTTGTGCACATACGAGATACATACATTCACAAGTACCTGGATACATATGTGTACACATACACACATAGATACATAGATGGAGATAAAATATGACCCAAAAAAACTTGAAATAATTCTCGCTCTACACCAAGATTCTTTAAATTACTACAAGTAGCTCAGCCTTGATGCATGGGAGAGGGGCTTAGCCCTGCCCCAACCCATTGTGACAGATTTGTTGACTCCTCATGGGAGCCCTTACCTTGAGAAGGAGTGGTTTGGGGTGGGGTTGGGGGAGGTGAGGAGGGGCAGGAGGAGGGGTAGAACGGAGAAATGTGGTTGGAACCGCACAGGCAATTATTTCCAACGTGGCTTTAATTAGTAACACAAAAGACATGTGAGTCAGTTCGTTCCTCAAGTGAACTTAATTCGCTCAGAAGGGATTGAAGTAGCGAGCTGTGGTCCAGGTGAAGACACCGTGTCTGTCCTTTCTCAAATTTCTTAGAGAAAGAACGTTTTCTAAAAAGAGGTTGCTATCTATATCCAGACACAGCATGTTACTTTAGCTGAGAAATTCCGTCGTTTGTGCACACCCATCAGGAGGGGCCTGAGGACAGGGTAATACATACCAGGCTAATGAGAATACTTGGTTAATGAGGAGAATCACAAGGGATGAAAACTCTGACTGACAAAAATACCAGTGCTATCATGACTTAACCATAAATTCTTTGTATCTACCCCTCGTGTTAATTAATTGTTGCTTAATAGACCACAGATGTGTCAAACAGCTCTTGCTTGAAAACTTACAAAGTCAGTGGAAGGTGCCTATAAATTAAAAAGAAAGCGGTGGAGCTAACAGCATTTCCTTTCCTTTGCCTAAGTTCTGCATAGTCTGATCTGGGACCTTAAAGTCATTTCATGAAGGGAATTTTCATAAGGTTAAACGTAATGTGGCAGACCTTGCTAATGCACCGTGTCTGACTCAGCCTAGAAAAGAGGCAAAACTCCCCTGGGAACGCAGTACTCTAGATCAAACTTGTGGTTCAAACAGCTGCGGAAAGACAAAGGTGTTCCCGCGTCCTGACCAAGCTATAAATTTCGGAAGTCAGCTGACTCAACTTGCCTGGGAAACAGTTTCCATTGGTTGGGAATTGTTCCAACGATGGGCATGTTTAAACGGTCAGTGTGGGTACAGATGAGAAGGAGGGGCGTGGAGAAAGCAGGCCTTTGTCTTGTCTTACTGTACCCTGTTTGTTGCGTTTGGTTGTTGTCTCCAGGAGGCCTGCTCTTTTCTGAGATCCATATGAGGGAGAGGGAGTTGGGAAGGAACTTGGAGGAGTGGAGGAAGGAAAACTGTGGTCAGATGTGCTGCATGAGAGAAGAATCTATTTTCAATTAAAAAAAAAAAAATAACAAAAGCATTTAGAGAGCGAAGCATTTTACAAGTATTTTTCCATGCATTAATCTGCTCATGCCTGCACTTGCCACGTGGCATAGTGGTATATTAAAATCATGCCAGAGATCAAGTTTAAAGAGCGTCCCTTTTTGATTCTGCACTTAAAATACAAGCTTCTTCACAAATAAAGTATTAAGTTAAATGACCTATGGCGTTCTGTCTTCCAGTTCCAAATCTGTGCTGCAATTATTGTTGCATGCAACATCTATGTCAACGCCAACTGCCATGATCACTTATATTATCTGGTGCAGTCTAGACCGCAGAGAACACGTAAATAAGTGGCCCAGCCATGGTCTTCAATTTTTCACTTTGTGGCTCAGTGGTAGGACGCTTGATGAGAGCGTTTAAAGTCTTGGGTTCAGCCTCAGCACCGAAAGAATAAAATTGCCTTTGGTGTTTAATTTTTTATTTCTGTTTTGAGATTGCAAAAATAAAACTAGTCTTTCTCCAGCAGCCACATTCTATCAGATTAAAATGAAGAAATTCTTTGCTGTTTTTGTTCTTGTTGCTTTTGAGAAATTCTTATAATTTTGATCAGTTAATTAAGAATGCAATACGATATTCAAAAAAGGCAAAAAGTTGTACGAAAAAAATAGGTTTCTTTCTCACATTGTGAAGTTTTGCTCCCCCAAATACCATAAGATTTACTTTTATCTTTCTTTTTCCTTTTGGTATGTTTGTTTATTTATTTACTTATTTGTTTATTTTTTTGATGGGGTTGCACTGTATAACCCTCACTGACCTAGAAGTCACTGTGTAGACTAGGCTGCCCTTGACTTTGTGGCAATTCTCCACTGAGATTAGAGACATGCACCATCACACCTAACTTCATTTATTTATTAGAGACAAGGTCTCATTAAGTAGCCCAGGTTGGCCTCCATTTTCCTCAGCCTCCTGAGTTCTAGAATTACATGCACACATGCCAGCATATCCAATTTAAATATACTATTTTAAAGGTAATTTATATATAGTTAAAGAAGAAAGGTTACATGTAGCTCTGCTCTTGGAAAATACTCCTTCGTAAACCAGCAACAGAGCACCAACCCCCACCCCCACCCCCACCCTCACAGGAACAAAGTTATGGGTAAAAGGTATATAGAAAACTTCATAACCAGCAATGCAGCCAAAACAGGAAATAAAAAGATTGAAGCCAAAATGAACAAAACAATTACTGAAGACAAAACTGGCTTGTTTTCACAAGGCTGCCTTAGAAACAACATTGTCTCCATTGTCTGGCAGTTCTAGATTTAAATTCTGTGAGGGCTCTGTGTTAGCCACATGGCCTTGGATAAAATAACTAGCTCTCTGGGTCTTTTTCCACTTCAAAAGTAATGCTAAGTCATAGTCTACATAGAGTCCTGAAGGCTGTGTGAATGTAGTGTCTCATATAGAACCCTATTTTTCATCGTTTGAAGATCATTACACTTAGTTTCTCTCATGGTCCCCTTTTAAAAGAGAAATGAGCCATACAACAGTAAAAATCCACCGGAGTAAGACTGCCATGATGGTATTCACCTAGTCTAGCAAAAGCCAGTGTAAATGCTATTGGGAATCAGATGCTTGGCTCCTGGAGCTCCAGCTAGTACACTGCAGCATTTCATAGCTGTAGTCCCACCCCCAGCAGCAACCTGAGGCTTGACTGTTTTACAGGGTTTCACTGGTCACTGTATAATGAAACAAATAACACACACTTTCTTCTCTGGGTGAAATGATTCCACACTTCTAGCTAAAGTAATACTTTGTTTTGCCAAAGCAGATCCAATTAAAACTATGGCATTCTGAGCCATGTCTATGATGCCTGTACTGAGCGGTAGAGGCAGGAAGATCAGGACTTCAAAGTTAGCTTTGTAAATGTGAGCCCCTGCCTCGGGAATGTAAAAATCTGCAACACATGTTGACTTACACCTTTCATCCCAGCACTCAGGAGTCAGAGGCAAAGGAACCTCTGTGAGTTCAGGGCCAGCCTGGTCTACGTACAAGAGTTCCAGTTCAGCCAGGGATACACAATGAGATCCTATCTATAAATAAATGAGTAAATAAATATATAATAAATGAATATAAATAAATAAGCAGACAATTTAGGGGCTGGAAAGACAGCTCACTTAGTGTTCTTCTAGATGATCCACATTCAGTTTCCAGCACCCACATAGATTGGCTCACAATTAACTGTAATTTCAGCTTCAGGGGGTCTGATGTCTCTGACCTCTATGGTCATTTGCACTCCCATGAACACACACACACACACACACACACACACACACACACACACACAATTAAAAATAAAATAAATTATTTTAATTAAAAAATAAGTAAAAATCTAAATGGTCTTTTGAGGCAAAATATCCAGAATAATAGAATACACCATTTTACCTGATTTATGGTACATGTGAGACATCTGGCTGGAAACCTAAACCCATGAGAATACACACATACGTATTTACCTTCACCTTGGGTTCTTTTGACCTAGAGGTCCTTTGGGCTCCCAGGCAAGCCACACATCTCATTGGCATGTATCAATTACACCACCCCCTGATACTGCCTTTTCATGGACATTTAGTTCTTTCAACATAAAGTTATCGATAAAAAACATGAACCAAAAAAATCGACGAAATGCAAAAACCTGACCCCATCATGTGCAAGTAACAAGAACTTACAGAAAACATTCTTCTTTTCAAACTGAGGCCCTGAAGGAAACTGTACAAACAAGCTGAGATATCCTTGACATAAGGATAAAACTTGCAAGGCCCAAAGAGCACATTGCTTTCCATAAATGCTGCAGATCCCTGCCAGCATTTATACTAATACAGAGATAGGAGCAACGAAATTTGCATTGATATGAAATAATCATAACGTGTATGATAAGGCAGGTCAGGATACACTGTTCATGTCTAGTGTCCACACTTGCATCTGGTTCAGGGTCAAGAAACAAAAGCATTGTGCAAATGCAATCTCATTTTCACATCCTTGTTCATTGCTAAACATGTAAGCTGAATACCAATATCTATAATGTAGTTAGAAATTTTAAGGATATTTTATTTATGGAAATACTAAAGAGGTAAGTTTTAAAAAGACATATTTGAAGATGTTGAACAGCTATAGCATATTGAAAATATGGTGGGGTTCAGTTTGGTACTTGGTTTTGGTTTATTGTTTGTTTTGAGATAGGGTCTCAGGCTACTTCAGATTCACTATCTATCTACAATGACATCAAACTCCTGGTCCTCTTGCTCCTATCTCTCAAATACTGGGATTACAGATGTGTGCTGGTCTGCTTGGGTTTTTAGTTTGTTTTAACTGGAGGATTGGAGTTGTCACTCTGTAATCCAGGCTACCTGCGAACTCAGCTGCCCTGAAAGTTGGGCCTCCCAAGTACTGTGATTGCAGGCCCAAGTCAACATGCTAAATTGAAAATAGAAGAGCTATAAATGCATTTCCATTGTGCTTAGTACTTTCCAGCATGGTTCATGTGCACACAGGATCCTATGATAAGTATGAAAAGTATCACAAAGAGAACATAAGTAAGGCAAGTCAGAAATGACATAGAACGTTGATAAAACTACACACCACCACATCTATTTACCGACTTTGAAATTTCTTCTAGTCCCAAAGAAAATAGTTTTCAAATCTAGAAAGAAGCCAGCAACCTCCATAGATACCAAATAGCTGTTACTTAAAAATATAACTTTCATTTTTTTGAAATATTTAATTCTCCTCTGCCTCAAAGTGACAGCCAATCATATTTTGTTTGTAGGTAAAATGGGAACAATGGGCTGGTGAGATGGCTTGGGAGGTGAAGGCACTTGCTGTTAGCCTAGGTACATGAGTTCCATACTCAGAATCCATGTAAAAGTTGAAGGAGAAAACAGACTTGTGGTGGTTAAAATGAGAATGCCCCCACATAACCAAGTTTTAAAAGTTTGTGGAACTATTTGGGAAGGATTAGGAGGTGTGGCCTTAATGGAGGCATGCACTTGGTGGCAGGCTTTGCGTTTCAAAAGACTCATGCCATTCTCTCCTGCTCTTTCTCTCACTTTTTTTTGTCTTGCACTTATAGATAAAGATGTCCTATTATAGAACTACATCTGCCTGGCTAACCCCATGTTGCCCACCATAATGGTCATGGATACTAACCCTCTGGAACCATAAGCCCCAAATTAAATGCTTTCTTTTATAAACACCATTGTCATGGTGTTTCATCACAGCAATTAGAAAAGGAACTAAGACACAATTCCAAAGAGTTGTCCTCCGACCTCCACATGTGAAATGTGTTATACACATCCTTACCTGCAAAATACACACAATAAAATAATACATATTTTTTAATGGGGAAGATGACTGATACAATTCTAAACTTCTGAAACCATAAGCCCAATTAAACACTTTCTTTTATACATTGCCTTGGTCATGGTGCCTTTTCTCTGCAATAGAAAGGTAACCAAGACAGAAGTTGGTACCATGAGTGGGGTGTTGCTATGACAGCCCTAATGATGCTGGGCTGGAAAAATATAGAAGACATTGGAGTTTGAATTCTGAAAACAGATGACTCTTTGAAGCAGTTAAGTGGGCCATCCTACTAGGGGCACTATTGGAAAACAATAGAGCAATGTGAACTGGTATGCTGGCTGCCTTTTGCCCTTGTCCCGAGAATGAATATGCCCTAAGCTAAATTGAAGAGTTTTGGACTAATTCTGCTAGTAGAAGAGATTTCAAGACAGCCTAGTATTGACCATGTCACATGGTTATTGCACAGCTCTACAAATGGAAAAAAATAAGTGGTACAAAAGGAAATATAAAATGTACAGTTTGAAGATAAAAGGAACACCAGAAATGTAATGTCAAGTCGAATCGCGTGCTCAAAGAGATGAGACTTTTAAAGAAAGGCCTGATGCTAAAGGAAAAGAGGGAGTAGTGCCCTCAGGGCTGAACCAGCACAAGACCCACATTATTTTACATCAAAAGGACAATGTGATTCAGCTAGAGGGTGAATGAAAGGCACCAAATAAAAAGATTTGTAACTTTATTGGTAAAAGTATTGTTACAGAGTATCCGTGTCCATGGCCTGCCTCGTTTGCCTGTATTGCAAACGAAAGTAGGAGTAGAGATGCTTACCCCTGAATTTGACAATCTGAGCTCAATCTCCAGAACTCCATGATGAAAGGAATAGACTGGGTCCCTCAAGTTGTCCTCAGACCTCCATGTCCCCTACGACATGCATGCACACATACTCTTACACAAGTGTGTAACTGAACACATGTAATTTAAACTGGACGGTGGTGGTGGTGGCAGCACGTGCCTTTGATTCTAGCGCTCAGGAGGATCACTGAGTTCAAGGTCAGTCTGATATACAGAGCGAGTTCCAAGATGGCCAGGGCTACACAGGAAAAAACCTGTCTTGATAAACAAAAATAAACAAATAAAAATAAAAAATGTAAATATAAAAAACACACACATACACACAAGAAATAGAAATTAATATGGGGAAAATGAATGTACTTACAGTTTGGCCAGGCCAAGGAAAGAGAGAACCTCATTTCTTATCACCATGCCTTGCAGCTTAACAATTTATAGAAAATATTGAGACAAGGCCAGATAGTATGGAACATTTAGCTATGAAACAAATTAATCTTTCCTGGGAGAAAAGCAACTGGCTTCAGGTTGTGTGTATTGTCTCTGTGGTCTGTTAGTTTAGCTTTGTTTTGTTTTGCTTAAAGGTTTATTAATTATGCATGCAGTATGAGCCACAGTGTGGTTGCTGGGAATTGAACTCAGGGCCCCTGGAAGAACAGCCAGTGCTCTTAACCTCTGAGCCATCTCTCCGGCCTCTGTGTTATTCTCAAATCTAAGCCTGAGAAAAATGGGATAGACATTTTGTCCTAAAACACCCTTTATTTTTGAGACATGTCTCCCATGTTTCCCAGGATAACCTCAAACTCATTATGTAGCCAAGGATGATCCTGAATATCTGATCTTCCTGCTTCTGCCTCTGCTCCTGGAGTGTTGGGGGTTATAAGAATGTTCTACTATGCCCAGTTTGGGTGATACTACTAATCAAACCTTGTGTTTCATGTATGCTAGGCAAGCCTTCTACCATCAGAGAGATATCTCCAGCCCCCCCCCCCTTTAAGGATTTTACCGGTTGGTGTGTATGTATGTTCTTAACAGCTAAAGGAGGGTTGTGGAATTTAGAATATCTCTTCTGTTTGCCAGGGTTCTAGCCCTTTCTCCTAGCATAGTATCACAGTGAGAATTTCCGGATGTTTTCACATGTGTGAGCACCGATTGTGTTATGTTGGCTACGGGCATTCTTTCCCCTTTTGTCTTTATGGAAGTCTAAAAAAAAAAAAGGAAGCCAAACCTCCTTAAAAGGTGTGTTTGGATGCCAAGCTGACAGAAGGTTAGACCAAAACATGCATTTGTATTATGTCAATTTGTCTAAGTAAGAGCTCTCTGCCCTGCAGCATTCACAGCTAATGTGAGTCAGTCATAATATTTTTCAAAAGGTGTGGAATATAGAAACGAAGGGGCAAACGCATTCCTCAGGAAGTTGGTGCAGGAATGTGGCCCGCTGCACCTCTTGGACGCTCTCTGCTGCCTATCTGCTGACTCACTAGTCACAGTTGGGTGGGGCCGTAGCTGGGGCCTTCGGTGCAGCAGCTCCGACTGGAGCTTATGATTCACTTTCTCTGGCTTTTGGGCCAAGAGCGTTTTTTTTTTTTTTTTTTTTTTTACGTCCTAGACATACAGGGCACCAGTTTCTCTCTCTGAGTGTCGCTATCCTTAGAGGCCTGGAGGCAGACAGACAGGAGTTCCGGTCCTTCACTGTGGTTTCCAGCCAAGCTTCAAAGACTCTGCTTGCTCCTTGATCTTCCCACTTCGTACCCACCCACCCCTCCCGACTGCCACCCTTGCAAACTTCAGACTCCAGCACCAAACAGCAACCCAGCTCCCACTTTGCCGCCTTGTTGTTAGGGCGCAGGGCATTAGAAATGGAACCCCTAATATGCTTGCTAGGCAATTGCTCTACCACTAAGCTAGATCCCCAGCCCTTAATTGTTTCTGTTGTTGTTTTGAAACTATATTCCATGCTGACCTCAGTCTTCCTGACTCACCTCCTGATTAGAGGTAAACTAGTTATTCTATAGAGTCAAATCCCCACAATAAATATTTTCCTTTGTCTGTTTATGTTTCCTACTAGTTCTGCTACTCTCAGGTCGCAGAATGAGGAAAGCCTGGTTGCCGCGCATCCAGTTTTCCTATAATAGATACACTGCCGTTTTACAGCCTTTGACAAAGGTGAACCAGGTTTGGTGGCTAAGCAGGTAGAGGCCGTGGGAGAGTGGATCAGGAGCTGAAGGCCAGCCTCTACTGTATAGCAAGTTCAGGCAAGCCTAAACTAAATGAGACCTTGTCACAAGAAGGGGGGTGGGGTGTGCAGATATGGTGTGACATGACTTTAATCCAAGCAAACAGCAGATCTCTGTGACTTCAAGGCTACCTCGGTCTATATATCAAGTCCAAGGCCAGCATGATGCAATTCCATTTCTAAAAAACTGAAAGAGAAAGAAAGGAAGGAATAACATAAGACAAGGCCCTGTCCTTCCAGTACTAATGATAAGCTAATGAAAGGCACACTGTTCTTAATGTTTCTTGATTTAAAGTGTCATCTTGCCAAATGTCCTTATTCTCTTGCAGTAATTTGTATGCAGATCTCTTAGTGGAAGTAGGTGTATCGCGAGTGACCCCCCCCACCCCCACCCTCACACCTAGCCCAGCACCCAGCATAAGTCTTAAAAACTTTTTAAATGTAGTCATCACCTCAGGCTAACTAGTCATTATATGTTTTGTCCTTTAAACATTAAGTTCCGAAAAACAACATCAGCTCATTTTAGGAAATGAGTCACTGGACTTCCAAGAACTGAGAGGTGCTATACAGGATATAACTCGGAGCCTGCTTCAGAAAAGGAAAACTTGAGAGTAATCAAAGATTGTCTAAAAATTCAGTCTCTGTCTAAGTTCAGGTAAGACAGGCAGCTTGGCATGAAAAGGGTAATGGTTCCTTAGCACAGCAAGCATTTCCCCATTGTAAGCAGATCCTGCATCTGCAGTATCAGCGTTTGTGATTGGACAGCATTCCCCAGGCATACCATCCATCCATGGTAGTTTTGTTATCCCCCCTAAACCAATATCAATGCCTGTCTTATATAATAATTTCTGTCCAGTCCAGTTAAATATCATTTTTAACTCCTACAAAAAACTTACAGGTGTTCTCTGTGCAATACCTGCCTAACTGGAATTTAATTAAAATCTAGAATTCATCTATTTCAATACAACTTTAATCTTCAACAGCAAATTAAAACTGATCAACATGCCTATTCAAAATTTCCACCCAAGTCAAAAATTTTCAGGATACCGATTATTGCAAATTATCAAACATGTGAAAATTATCACACATTTTCCTTCTCTTCCAAGAACAAAATGTTCCCCTCAGGAGGGTGTGCATTTCTATTTCTGGTTATAGCCATCAGTTCTCTCTGCTTTCAAGGTTTATTTAAATTACTGCAGATTATCTGAAGATGTTGTTTCTACATGCTCTCAGTCAACAGTCATGAACCCTGATGTTTCCACTGATTTCTCCCCATAAGTTCTATATCCAAGATTACTGTGTGTCTGGCAATTACAGTGACACAAGACCAACACATGATTCTTGGGCTGCCAAGAAAGCTAACAACAAATAGAGGAGGGGGAGGTGGGATGAGGGAGGAAGAAGCAGAGGGACACTGCATCTACTGTCACGTTGTGACTTAGGTCCAGGAAAGAGAAGGCAGAATACGAAGTCTTCGATTTCCAACCGCATCTCTTGTTGT
The DNA here is from genome assembly GCF_943737965.1 of Phodopus roborovskii. Lineage (NCBI taxonomy): Eukaryota > Metazoa > Chordata > Mammalia > Rodentia > Cricetidae > Phodopus > Phodopus roborovskii. The sequence continues at coordinate 15,227,546 of NW_026125397.1, forward strand.
ACCCAGCTGAAGGTCATGACCTCATAGCACAGGCCATCTTCCCAGTAGCCAGCCCCTGCTAATCGTGTAACACTACTGAGTCCCCTGGGGAAGAAAAAAAAAGCTTCGCTTAAAACTAACACTTCTCAACCTCTCACATACGCAGTTTCTGTCTGATGGTTATTTGTGAGAAGTTTTTCCAAAACAGAAGTTTCTGGGTGTCCCTGGGACGGCTTGGTCTGCTCAGTTAGTGGGTCCTTAAAGAGCTGTAAATAAGGGGCTTCCACCTAGGTTAAATCTGCATGTGTTAGAACTGTGCAGAAATTCTCCATTTAGAAATTGCATACATTCTCTGGTTTGTATTTACAAAGATTCTCCCCCACCCTAAAACAGGGTCTCACTATATAACTCTGGCTCTCTTAGAACTCACTAAGTAGACCAGAAAGCCTTGAACTCACAGAGATTCCCCCTGCCTCTGCCTCCTCACTTTTATTTACAAAGATTCTTGCTCTGTAGACTGGCCTGGAACTCACAGAGATCCACCTGCCTCTGCCTCCAGAGTGCTGGGATTAAAGTGGTATGTCTCCACTGCCTGGCTACATTTTTGTTAGTTTGTTTCTCAGTGAAAACACAAACCTGTTATTTCTACAGTCAAAATTAAACCTCCTCCGGTCTTTGTAATTTTATTTCATGGCTCTTTTTCATATCACACTGATCCCAAAAGGGATATACTCTTGAACCACTTGATTGAATGACAAACGAGGATTTTTGTGGCCATCAAACACATGACCTCATGGGAACCTTCAGCACTAGGAAAATTTATGTTTTAAACCTACTTAAACTCTGCAGTTCTAACTGTCCCATAAGTCATCTACCTGGCCAGGCACTGATGGGCACACCTTTAATCCCAGCACTCGGAAGGCAGAGGCAGGTGGATCTCTGTGAGTTCGAGACCAGCCTGGTCTACAAAAGCTAGTTCCAGGACAGTTTCCAAAGCCACAGAGAAACCCTGTCTCAAAAAAACCAAAATAATAATAATAATAATTACAATAAGTCATCTGCCCAGAAGCCATTCTGAGACAGGAATTTAAATAAGATATTATAAGTTCCAGGAAATTCAATAGCAAGGAAATATGCTCAATGTTTCTTCTTCACTGGGACTGGGGCAAGGTTAGTGAAGTACGACTTCTAAGCTACCCAGACGGGAACTAACTGAGAGAGGGCAGAAAACAGACAGTCCCCTGTCCTGAAACACATCTATTGGATACCTTGGAGAGGCTCGATAGTCTGCATCTTGCAATCTCCCCAGGCTCACTTTATGCAAACTCGTATCAAGAGTCACTGTACTGAATGTGTTCCATTCACATAAGACAAGGGGGCAATTATTGAGAAGATAGCATGCAAGAAAGAGATAGAGCTGACTGTCCCAAGACACTGGGACCATCAGGATACAATGTGTATTCCAGGCACTTAAAAGGGAGACCAAGGAGAAATAGTCTATGAGGGATTCATTGTTCATTAGTTACTCCTCCACATAAGGTCAAAATACCGGAAAGAAGCCCTGTAAGCCAGTGGCACACACCTTTAATCCCAGCACTCACTCTGGAGGCAGAGGCAGGAGCATCTCTGCGAGTTCAAGGCCAGCTTGGTCTACAAAGCTACACAGAGAAACCCTGTCCAGAAAAACTGGAAGGCAGCTGGGGAGCTGGGGCAGTTCAGGGCCACAGTGGCCAGAGTTTGTGGCTGCTGCTATCACGTCTTGGTAGATTGTGAAACAACGTGTTTCATTTGGAATCAAGGAGGACACCCAGAGACCTACTTCTGGTAGCCAGGCTGGGCTTCCACAGTCTCCCAAACAACATCACAAGTGGGGAAGCAAGTGTTTAAAGCCGTGAGCAGGCAAAGTTCTAACCGAACCCTAACCGTTGTGCTCACAGGAATCATTTGACTTCTTTAAAATATGAATAACACTGGAGCATTCTTGAGATGTGAAGATTAACTCAGTGACAGTAATAAGTGTGTTGATAGATGCAACTAGAGGCTAATAAAGGGAAGGATTATAGGGTAAGGTGTATCATATCCTGTCCCTGACTATGCTGTCACTTGCATTTTAGCTAAAGGCAATAGCGTTGCTACTCAGAATTGGCAGCAGGTTAGAATAAGTCAGCATTTTTCATGAAAACGATGTCATGCGGTCCAAAAAAACACTTTTACTTTGATTGAGAACCCCAGAGCAGGATCTGCTTTGACCTGCCTGGTTCTAGAAAGCTTTTGTCTTGTTGACAAGATAATTAGCTATGTGAGAACTATAGTTTCTCCAGCTGATCTTAGTGGAGGAAGAAAATGTCTACTATCATCTCTCTCCTTCTCTTCGTAGTTATGATTCAACATTACCTCTCGTGACTCGGAACTTCAACAACATCTGAATCCCTGAAACAATGTCTTGCTTGGACTGAGAGAGGTAGATTAGGGTCTTTCACATTAAACTTGTACTTGGGCTTCAAATATTCATTATAAAAATCAAGGCAAAGCTGAAAGAAACTACCCAGGGTCTTTGGAACACAGGTCTCTCTCTCATGGAACACAGGTACATGTCTCATGATTATTTCCCCCCCACAGGTGAACAAAACCCCTTTAATCCTGGCTTTTTATCTTTGCTTTTACCCTCAGATCCATAGAAACAAACACCTCTGATTGGCCCCCAACCATAATTTTTGAAAACATCTGTGAGATACAAATTCAGGTTTTTGAAGTTGAAAATTTCTTCAAAAAAGAACTGAATTTTCTTTCTTTCTTTTTAATTTTGCTTCTTGTGCCACCACATCGAGTTGTGAAGCCAAGTCACAGTTTTAAAATGTTGTGTTAAAACCAAGCATAGTAGCATATACCTGTAATCCCAGAACTTGGAACTCTGAGGCAGCAGTTTCCAATCCAATCAGGGATACACAAACAAAAGATGAAGAAGGTGTTTGTGTTTTTAAAACTTATCCTTTTAACCTATCACTAGAGGTCTAAGCTAATAAATCCCTTCTTCACAGAACAATCTTCCCAATTTACAGCTTTTGTTCTTTGCTTCTACAAATCTGCTGAGTTGGCTTGCAAACCCAGTCTGCTGTATTCTATATTTCTAGGAGGTTTTTTTGTTTTTGTTTTTGTTTTTGTTTTTTTCCAGACCTTGACCCATGCTATTGGGATTCTCACCCTGGTGAAAGAACAGCTACCCTTGAAGAAGTTACTCCATGTATCCATCCTCTTGGGGAAAAGGAGACACATTCTTAGGATGTCAATACTATCTTTGGAAAAGATAAGGCCTTAGATTCTGTAACATGTTCTCCTTGAACATTGCTTTATGGAATACACAACAGGAAATATGTCTAGAAACCAGCTGCCGCCTTCTCTTTTTTTATCATATTTTATGGCAACATCGTAAATTGTTCTGGAAAGCTCCAGTAGGTGTAGAGGGAACCTGGCGTATACTCATGTTCTTACAGAAACACATGAACTACCTTGAGGAGCCGATGGATCAAGAAAACCCTGTTCGTTGGGTATTTCACACAAGGGCTTTAGCCAAATGAGCTCAGTTGATGCTGCTGCTTTTTGACAACAGCCGTGAATCACTGATAGAAAAGCATGAGAACCCAGTCAGTAACTTAATTATATATCATTACCTAAGATAATGGCAACATTTTAGGTATGAATTAAACCTTTTGTGGTGGAGTCTTGCATCATCCCACGGTGTTGGTCCAGCCAGTGATTCTGAAAATCTATAGACAAAGCACTCACGGTTTATTGTCTGTTTAAGAGTGGCTGCAGTCTTTCTTTGTATTCATTTTTCAAGTCTTCTGGAGGAAGAAAGAACTTCTGTTCTGAAGTCAAAAGAACAGCTTTGATGAGAGGTAGGAGGTAATAGTTACATCATAGAGACTGAAACACACCACCAGAAATAGGTCACAACAGTCAAAGCCAAACATCAATCCCCAGAAACTATTGGCCCTGACCTCCTGACCTGACTGTAGGCTGGTCTTTCTCCGGGCCTTTTCTAAGGTAAGACCAAATTAAGTCAGAGAGGCAGGACTGGGCTCCTCACTTCCCACACGGGATTTCTGCTCTGAAGCCTGCGCACAGCACAGTTTTGCGGGGACGAATGGCATCCCCGGGAATACCGGTACCAATCTCCTTTCCCTTGCTTCTCCAGCTAAGTTCAATATGCAATGAAAACAACTTGTAAAGACTGGGGGGGGGGGACTACAGAAGGGTCATACAGACAGGTATCTGGCTGCAAGGTCTTAAGTGCTCTAAACCCTTTTAAACAAACGTCAGTCTAAACCACAATCACAGAGGGACACTCTCACTAACCGGCTCAGTCCCCACCAACATCATTATTTGAGCCACACTGTATCTTTAAGTATGTTTTAAAAGCCAGATTTGAAGCAAAAAGCATGGTTTATAGGTTTCTGGTTCCAGCTTTGAGGAATCAGGCAGCTAGCTTCGGAGCCCCCATCCCAGGTCCTGAGCAGAGTCCACCCTTCCCTAGAATACTGGCAGGGACACTAATCAATCGATGTCACAAAGCTGGATCTGCTTAGATAGCCGGTGCTGCTCAGCAAGCTCCACGGACTTGTAAAGATTTAAATATATTAGAACTCATAAGCCATTGTAAGTGGACTTTTCTGGGATTTTGCCCGTCAGTGTTTCCTGGAAAATAGACTTGCAGCATCTCTTATAAACCCATTCCTGTTTTCTCACTTGCTTGGAAATGGAATTCTCACCTGAGTCAGCACATCCTTTGAGGGACTTTCATATGTGGAAAAGGATCACACAGTATCATGATTTGTTTTGCCACATTTGTTTGGGATTTTCTTTTCGTGTGTGTGTGTGTGAGTGTGTGTGTGAGTGTGCGTGTGTGAGTGTGTGTGTGTGTGAGTGTGTGTGTGTGTGTGTGTGTGTGTGTGTGTGAGTGTGTAGCCCTTGGTGCCCTGGAACTCCCTGTGTAAGCCAAACCGAACTTGAACTCACAGACATCTATCTGCTTCTGACTCCCAGATGCTGGAAATCTTTCGTTTTTAGACAAAGTCCTGACAGGAAGCCCTGGCTGATTGTTGTTTTAGATATATTTTACTTGATCTTATGTGTATGTATGTGTTTGTATGAATATATGTCACATGTATAGATACTAGCGGAGGCCTGAAGAGCATATCAGATGACCTGAGGATGGAGTTACAGGCAGTTGTGAGCTAGGTGCTAGGAACTGAACTTGGGCCCCCTACCAGAACCAAGCACACTTAACCACTGATGGGTCTCTCTAGCCTCCCCGGCTGGCTGATTCTTTTACCTCCGCCTCCTGGGTACCAGAAGCCTGCCCACCTGCCCAGCATGTATCTTTTCTGTTGCTACTGTTAGCTCATTTGTGTTAACTTTCATTGTGTGGATATTAAATAAAGACCTTTTCTCTTCAGAAATCTCTTACTTCCCCCAAGCAATCCCAGCACAGTTGAAAAGGTGTGAGAGAAAAGCAGAGCACTAAGAGCAACCCGCTCTCCTAGTCACCCTCGGTGAGGCCAGGCTAGTTATGCTCCCTCTGGGTCTGCCACAAACAAACCATGGCTGAGGCTATAACTCCCTGACTCTGAGGAGAGGCAGGTCTCCCACTAGAACGAGGATGGGACTGTCCCCACCCCAGCTCTTGCATCCATGTCGTCAGGGAAGATGTGGGTTTGAAAGTCTTTCTGCCTACATGCGCTGTCTCTGGCCTGGGTATAGAATCATTCTGCGATCCCTGTTTTCACTGTTGTGTTGTGATTGGCAGGAGAAGGAGAAAGTGGAACACGTGAGCTCCGGTCTCTTCCACCGTGTGAAACAGCTTTCTCTCTCTTCCAGCTGAAATGGTATTGTTATTTTAGCCTTTTCTCCCAGGACTATTTCTCAACTGTAATTACTCTTATGGTGCTTCTCCGGTAACTCCCAACTCTTCCTCCCAGAACACTGGTTCTCATGACTAGTACAGGCTCTGTATCTGTCTACACTCTGCAGGTTTCTTACATGAAGGAAAACTAACTCTAAGTTTTTAACAATGAGTGCATGCTGTCTTGTGTAGTTTAACTGCAAACATTCATTTATTAGCCACCCCCTACAGTGACTAACTGCTACATCTATACGTATTCCTGAGTAAATAAACCTTTTCCATGTTTAAACGGATCTGTATTATCATATTGTTTTGCATCTCATTCAAATTTTCTAAATTTCCACTTTTCAGGCCTCAAAGTGGACAAAATTCTACAATAACTCTAACAAAAGCCCTAAACACACTGAATAGAGTGAAGAATTTATACCACTGGGAAGACTCCTCTGATCTTCTAATTATTCTATTTATATTTGTATTCTTAAATCATAATTTTATTGCCATGGTACTACATTGCTTGCTCATGTGTGATTAGTCACACGTGGAGATTTTGAAATCTAGATTATACAGACTTTGTTTCTTAACTTTGAAATATAATACTGATTGTTGTGTTTGGACTAGTTGTGCATTTACAAATTTCAGTGCACCTCAGTTCAGAGAGAGTGTGTGTGTGTGTAAGTTTGGAAAGGGATTGTGTGTGGGGGGGTGTTTGCTTAGTTATTTTTCACAGACGAACTCTTGCTATATAGCCCATGCTGACCTCAACTTGTGATCTTTCCTGCTTTTCGTGAGTTCTGACATTACAGGCTTTGCCACCATGCCCAACTCTATGTTTTTAGTGTCTATGTTACATTTGTTAGTATAATCCATTCATTCTTGAAAACTGTTTCCACCTTAGATACTACCTATGTGTTTATTTATATACTAGAGAAAGAACTGAGAGGAAATAGGAACAATGAGAAAAGAAGGAAACTGTTAGGAAAGTGAAGTTTAGAATCTGGCCAATGATGGAAAGCATTTAATAGAATGCTGTAAAAATAAAAACATGGGTTTATAACTGTATATGTTTTATATGTGAACACAAATAATAATAGACTAAAGCGATCCTGAGCCAGCATTTTGCTTATAACACTTTACTACATATTACTATATCTTTCCAAACCATTGATAATTGTGCCTTGAAAAGTCAAATGCAGCCAGATACAGTGGCCCACACCTGTAATCCCAGGACCCAGGAGTCTGAAACAGGAGACCAAAGGATTGTGGACAGTTCAAGCCTAGAGTGAACAAGAAAGTGAGAAACTGCCTCAGAAAGAAAGACAGAGACAGAGACAGAGAGAGAGAGAGATGCATTATAGTTGGATATATTAGCTTACCATATTGGAGGCTGAAGTTGGAGAATCATGAATTCAATGATAGCTTGAGCCACATAACAAGAACCTATCTAAAAAAAATAACCTTTTTTTTGGTTTTTGTTTGTTTGTTTGTTTGTTTTTTGACACAGGTTTCTCTGTATTGCTTTGGAACCTGTTCTGGAATTAGCTCTGTAGACCAGGCTGAACTTGAACTTACATATATTTGCCTGCCTCTGCCTCCCGAGTGCTGGGATTAAAGGTGTGTGCCACCTATCCTGGCTCACACAAATTCTTATCAAGTATTTTTTTCTTATTTATTCATCCAATTTCTGTCATCTATGAAAAGAATCTGTCCTACTAAATAATGTTATTAAAAGCTTATGCCATTCTCTAGTTATTGTCATGCCTTAAATCCACCGTTCACAACATGTGGGTCATGACCCCTTTGGGCGCCAACCAAGCCTTCTACAGGTATCACCTAAGACATATCAGGTATTTGCATTATGATTCATAACAGTAGCAAAATTACAACTATGAAGTAACATGAAAAGTAATTTGATGTTTGGAGAACTGTACTGAGAGGTCGCAGCCTTAGGAAGGTTTAGATCCATTGCCTTAAATGGTTGAAATTAATAAGACATTATGCTACCCCACTTGGATGGAATTGCTGGAATTGCTTTGCTTCTCTTGCAAAGCAATCATTTCACTTGAGTCTGTGAAAGACGGTTCGATTATTTCTGAAAATACAAACTTTTTGAAATACTAAATTGTAAGTAACTTCACTTATGAAATGGAGAGATACTGAACAGTATATTCAATGTATTTAAGACATGCATTGTATCTATAACAGCCCTATCACCCTGAACACATACATGCATATAAGGAGAAGCTGATATTTCTAACTAGTTTAGTACAAATTGAAGGACTTCCTACTTTCAAGTAACTTCTAAAGAAAGACTGTTGTTTAGTGCATGGCAGGCAGCCTCACAGGGGGAAACACAAGCCTGACGCTAGTGCTCAGTCTTCTCGGCTACCGTTTCTATAAATGGAAATGCCTACTCTTCTAGGCTGGAGCTGGGAAGCAATCTTAAGCCACTCATTTAAAAGATGCTGGGTCAGGTGACAGTGACTTAAATACTGTCGAAGCCCACATCCAAACCACAGAAGTTGTCTTCTCAGAAGACATTTCTTGGGCCTGGCGTTAGAATTCAGAGGTAGGAAACTCACTTCACACACTCAGGGCTCTGGGTTTGATCCCCAGTAAATGAAAATCTGCTTTAGAACAACTCATTGTAAAGGGATGTCTCATTTGTGTTGAAGCCATTTTATTAGTCTCCAGATTTATGTAGAACAGTTAGATTTAAATGCCCTAAGAGCTAACAATAAAATAATATTTGAATAAAGAACTAATTTTTAGCAGAGGCTGGGCACTTCATTGCATTTCCCAAATATACTTTCATGAAATATCCCATTCATAAGCTTCTCAGGGTTAGTGGTGAGCCACTTAAAATGACACTATGAGTTTTTGGTTGGCCGGTGGAAAGGCAGCACTTTCCAAAGCAGAGGTTCTGCCTCAATGACAAATGAGGTTTTAGAAGTATTTGCCAAGATGAGATAAATGTAAATATTCTCTAGGCTGGTCAGGTTTCTAGGGACGACAAGACACATTTCAGTTACTGCAAAACATAAATCAGGGTGCATTAATAGTGTTTGGCCCACCATTTGCTTCCCATCGACATCCAATGAATGTGAACAAATATGAAAGAAAAAAGAAATCCTCAGAATGAACACCTTTTCAGTGTCCTACCCAAACTTCATTTAAGGCCTTGTTCATTATGAACCCTGCTACATGAAATATTCCCTCCTATCTGCCAAAACGGAGAACAACCCTTGTAAAAATACGGTGCAGATAAACAGTGGCCGTCTTACATAATGAGATGTCCTTGCCAAATGGGAGTAAAAGAAGACAAGGAACCTGCCTCCCACTGAGCAACATGTTCCAGGCCTAGCGAGCCTGAAATGCCATCATTCATGGCACAGTCTGGCTCCTGGCAGAAGCCAGACTTCATGTTGGGCTACCGGAGAGGAGAGCCCTTCACAGCACAGAGGCCTCAGCCACCTCCTTTCTCCTGCTGTTGGAGTGTGATGGTAACATGGTCAAAGATTCTGCCATCATCTCCACATGTGACTTTGGATGGTGCTGGGGATGGAACCCAAGCCGTTGTGCACGTGAGGCAAGCATTCTACCCTCTGTGCTACACACCCCACCTTCAGTTATGTTGTGTGTACCACAGAATGTTTCAGGGGAGAGACATCACAAGGATAAGTCAGCCTAGAGAAGCCATAGCACTTACTAACCTCGGTTCTCAAAGGGGATACTTCTCCAGACTCAGTTCTTTTCCGGCAGCTGATGAGCCCTCAGTTTTTAGCAGCATCCTTCACTGCATGTGGACTCCTCCATACCTTTCACAGTCCTATGCCCCGGCTTCTCCTGAAGTTAAGATTAGAGTAGCACCCATTTTGCACTGTTGCTATCAAATGAGTTCATTTGATAAAGTTGGGAAACAGTGTCTGGCACTCTTAGTGAAGGGCCTTGTAACTGCTCAGTTAGTAACTACAGCAAGCCCAGACTCCAGACACAAAAACAGTATCACATTATATGAGGAAAAGCTGGACATCACAGAAAGGAGAGTCAACCAATCCTATCTTTTATAAGCACCTTTTCTTAAACATATAAACTATTTCTGGGCATTACGGCACACACCTTTAATCCCAGCACCCAGGAGCTGTGAATTCAAGGCCAGTGTGGACTACATAGTGATTCTGAAACAGCCAGGGCTACATAGTAAGATCCTGTCTTAAATATTTTTTAAAAAAGCAATTTTTCAATTAAAAATATTTAATTAATTTGAACAGTCATGATCACTGTGATCCATTTTATACAATAACAGCCTCCTCACCCCTCCCCACCCCATCTTTTGATAAAGAATCTAATGTCTCTCACACTGGCTTCCCATCCACTGTGCAGCTGAGAATGACCTTGAACCCCTGTACTCCCCACTAGAGCTCAGGATTGCAGGATTGCATGCCGTGCCCAACTTTAAATCCTTCTCTGCCTGTTTCAAAAGCACAAACTATTAATGCAAGCAATACAGGTTTTTGTAAACAAAATTAGAAAAGTCACCCACTACAATGAGTGATGCGCTCCTTTCCATCATATTTTGTCCTGCTGAACTTGGCATTTCCGTGCAAGGAACTCTTTGAGTCCTGGATGTTAAAGCCAGCTGTGGTCCAAGGCCTCTCTGAAGAATCATAAGTAACCAGTTCTTGTGTCCCCTTCCCTTTACATTACTTTTTCACATGCAGAACATCTGTTACCAGAGATATTACTCAGATAGCATAATTGCTCGTTACTGGTTTGTGTACTGTGAGTCAAAAAAAAAAAAAACCATTTAAAGGCATCTAAACACACACACACACACACACACACACACACACACACACACACACACACACTGTGGCTTTGAGTCATTGAAAAGGGATTTTAAAATTATGGACAGCTAGCTGGCTTTGTATTACCTGAAGATGCTGTGAAGATTGCTGTGGAGGAAAAATCGTCAACTGCCTTTCCCACCTGCGAACCCTGTAACCTACAAAAGCTGCTGCCCTGGCAAAGTATGTTCACTGGTGCAATAGTGGGACATAGCTACTTTGAGGGTAACCGAGCATCTTTTAAAACAGAGTGATGGTCTGTTTCACAGGAGACACTTCATTCCTGGTATTGTAGATATGGTCAAAGACCCACAGCTGGGAGCTCATAAGCTCGGTGGGAGAACCTAATACAATTATTTTGCCAAATTATCATCAAATACTTGTGTTTCTCCTCATGGTTTTATGTCATTCTTGGTCGTCATCAGAGAAACTTCCTTGTACCGCAGGTGACATAACACAGAGATTCGCAACAGGTCAAAGTGCACAGGAGATGTGTCTACAGAGTGATCATCCATCAACAGAATAGCTACATCACACCTGCACCTCACAAAGCTCAAGCAACTTCACAGAAGAGGGGGTGAAAAGATGGTAAGAGTCAGCATTCAGGGAGAACTGTGACAGCAGTGTCTTCTACTACAACAGATCCCTGGCACTCATGAACTCACGGAAACGGTTGTTGCCTGTACAAAGTGAGCACAAGATGAAGCCAGGCAAAGTCAAGCCTGGATGAAAGAGGGGCTCTTGAAGCTCTACCCCTACTAGATGGGGGAGTTAGTGTTTCTGAGAGTGTACATTCCCTGGTAGGTTGACTGTGTTCCAGTGCATGGCTTGATATGCCTATGTACTTGTGGGCAGCACTAATTAGTCAAAATGGAAGAAGGAGGAGGAAACAGAGAAGGGAGAAAGTAGAGGAAGTAGAGGAGGAAGAAGGAGAAGAAGAAGACATAAAGTGGGGAGGGAATGTGGAGAGAAAAATCCAGGAAGACCTGGAAAAGGAAGAGAGTATAGATACAGTCAAAATAAATTGTATGAAGTTCTCTGTTAAGAGTAGGTTTTTCCCTGCTGGCCTGGGCCCACTGCTGCGCCAGCCCCAAATAACACAAAGACGCTGTATTAGATACAAAGCTGTTGGCCAGTTACTAGTTTCTTATCTGCTAGCTCTGTCTTAAATGTTAACCCATTTCTATCAATCTAAGTATTTCCACGTGTTCTCAGTTTACCGCAGAGGGCCCAGACCTCTGTTCTCTTAAGTCTCTCCATCTTGACTCCTCCCTACTACTTCCTCCCTCCACCTAGTCTCTTAGTCCCGCCTATCTTGCTTTCCTATTAGTCAACAGTGCTTTATTCATAAACCAATACGAGAAACATATTTACAGAATGACATCTCCCATCAGTTCTCAAAAACTAAATCTTACACTAAAAATTATCGACCACATGTGAAAAATTACTAATGTAATAAAATAAGAAAAGATAATCAAAATTATGAATTGATTAAATATACAACATAAACCCAACTGATTAATATTTTTGGATGCTATTTAGTTTAGGAGAAGAAATTCAACTAATGAATTAAATTTGACAACTGTTTACTTGAAATTTACTGGATTAAAGTAAAACACAGAAGACAGGAAGATTGTCTACTCTCTACAACTTAAAGTCCAGTGACAGAAGGGGGCCCTAACATCCAACTATGGGTATTTTGTTTGGTTTTGTTTGCAATACAGGGTACCTTTTCATAGCCTTAGCTACTCACCCTGTAGACCAGGATGACCTTGTACTCATGGAGATCCTCCTGCCTCTGCCTCGCAAGTGCCAACTCTTAACTATGAACATTCAAGCAAATACTATGAACCTTCATCTGGGCAGGATGTATGACTGAAATTCAATATATTTGTGTTGAACATGACATGAAAACTGCATGTTTTTGTGTGGCAGGGTCTCGTGTACCTGAGGCTGGCCCTTAACTTGCTGTGTAGCTGAGGATAACTTGGAACTCCTAGTCCTCCTGCCTCCACTTTGTAAGGGCTGGGATGCTGCTGTTCCTAGCTTGGAACTGTATTTATATGATAGTTCATGTAGACATGGTTAAGTGCTATTTGTAACTTGGTTTTGTTGATGGGAGGGGGTTGCTTGTTTGTTGCAGTTGGCTTTGACACACAGTTCCACGGAGCAACCCAGGCAGGCCTTGAACTTGAGATACTTTGCATCAGCCTCCCCAGTGCTGGGATAACAGGCATGTGCAAGTTGAGCTAAAACCTGGTTTTTGAGCAGACCAGAACATTCTATTCTGTTAATAAAGTGCTATTTAAGGCAATTGGAGAGGGGGGAAACCTGCTGAAGTCTCTCAAGTTTGATATTAGACCTATCATGTTGACCTTTGTTTCTCACTTGCCAGTTTCTGTGGCGCCAGGGATGGACCTAAGACCTCGCTTTTGAGTCACAAGTAATCTGTGACTGAGCAGCATCCCTGTGTTGATCATCTTGTCAAACATATCCATTGATATGTCTTTCTAGATCAGAAAATGTGGAATAGCGGATTATCCTGGATCATTCCTCATCTGATGTTTTGAGACAGATTATCTCAGCGAACAAAGAACTCTCTGATTCAGCTAGACTACTTGAATAGAAAGCCCAGGGAGCCTCCTGTCTTATCTCCCAGTACTGTGATTATGGGCTCAAGCCAAGACTTGGAGGCTGAACATTGAACTCAGGCCTCCATGGTCACACAGCAAGCTCTTTACCAAGTAAGCCATCCCCTCGGCCCTCGGCCCTTCCATTTCATTACAAGTTTGCTATTCATCGATATGTAGAACATAAAAAATGGTAACACAGGCATTCCACGAAAGGAAATGGCCAGCAGCAGAGGCCATGTACGGGAGCTCACCTCCAACCTCCCAGTCCCTGTTCCCAGAGGTGCAACCTCTGCAAATGAAGTCTGTCTAAGAAGCCCTCCCCACCCCAGGGACACCCAGCTCATCTGCCAGCCAGCTTGTCAAAACAGAAAGATAAGAACACAAACCTCTCAGTAAACAGTTAACAGACTAATTAAGACAGTGACAGCATTCCTTACAAACAGGATGATTTCCCAGCAGCCTCTTCTGTGTAAGCCCACTCCATTTCACTAAATAAAGGTTAGTCTAAGGAAATCCTTGGGAAAAGACAGGCTCACTCTGGGTGTGAACATGGGAGGGAAGACCATGATGTGACTTGTCAAGAGTCCCTCTGTTTCATAAGCTGGCACTAGGCTGGCTTGGACAAGCTGGCTTCTGGCAGGCTCCTGTTGTTAACTCCAAGAGGTGTCACAGGGGAACTCTGTCTTCCAGAGCAGCCCCAGACATCTGGAAACCACCAGGGGTTTTTTTTTGTTTTGTTTTGTTTTGTTTGTTTTTGTTTTTGTTTTTTAATCATAGGTAGGGAAAAGTCAATAATATCTATGCATTCCTAAATGGATCTTATTCCCAACAGTCAGGGTATAAATCAAGGTAAATGATATTTTTATGAGATATGGTATGCATTGCTTTGAAAATGCCTTATTGTTTTTTGAGTAATTCATTTCACATCCATGTATGGACTGGGCTGCTGTAGAAGATGCGAAGCCAGGGGGTTGGATTTGGAACCAAACTTGTGGCCTTGTGCATAATGGCAGAAAATTCCAGCCACAGAAATATCTCTGTGGCCAAACTACTATAAACTAGTATAGTTAAGAGGGAGAGAAAAAAAATTCAAGAAAAAAAAGTGATGATTTTTTTTTCTTGTTGTTGTTTTGTTTTGTTTTCTCCCAAGGCCCCTTTCCATTCCCATATTGCAAATTAGTAGCAAAACAGAATGGAAAACCCAGGTGCTCGAACGATCTGCTCTGCGGAAAGCTCCCAACTCAGAATAGTCTCCCTAAAACTGGCTGACCTCGGGAGGAGACTGCAGTACAGAAAGCCTGGAATTCCTGAGCAAGGCTCCAAAAAGGTCATCTTTCCTTTTACAACTTTGTTTTGAGTTTCGCTGAGTGACACGGAGACTCTTAGGAGCAGCCCTTTGCTGTTGCCCAGGTTTTACTCGTTTCCTTCAGTGTGAGCCTGAAGCCGCATTTCAGCTACCCGCATTGGATTCGGCTTTTCCTTCCATGTGGCTGCCAAACTGCCAGTGTTCTTGCTGATTCACTGGGACAGGCCAGAGGGCTGCAGGGCAGTGACCCGGGCCTGGATCTCATGGTAAACCCCAGCTTTGTTTAAGCGCAAGCGAATCTTTTAAAGACTTTCGCATCGGCATGGGAATCAGCCTGGTATTAGAGCACTTAACTTTGTTTTCTCTGATGAAGTGCTTTGAAGATGAGAAGAGTTGCGTTTATTTTGTTTAGCAACATAAATTAATGGGGTCAGAAACATGACACATCCTGTGTTTGGTGGCACTTCCTGATTTACTCGCCCTGCCTATCCCATTGCTGACACGGTCCAGCGCACGCCAGCCTGTCGGTGATGACTGTCTCCAGGTGACTTTACTTTCAGGATTTAAACTCAAAACCTTCATGATCAAGCAAACAAGGTAGGCTTTAAGGGACGCGTTATAGTCATCCCTCTCTAGGCAGATTGTTGTGTCACACCGGGGAAGCAGGTCTAACACTTCCGTACATTCTACTTAAGGCCAGTTACAAAACTCAAAGTAGCAGATACAATGAGAGAACCAAAATTGCAAAGTCAACCTTCTCCATTTTGAATTAAAAAAGTCTGAACTTGACTAATTCTCGGAATATCTCACCTTTTACCGAGGCTCAGGATAATTATATGCCAATCAAGGGAAGCATAAGCATGCTTACTTGATTGCTGTTTTTTAAATTATATTTTCTATGTGCCCCTGAGTGTGTGCACATGTGTGCAAGAGCTCATTCACACCCAGCGCCATGGAACTGGAGGTACAGGTGGTTGTGAATGGCCATGTGGTGCTGGGAAAGCCACCTGGTCCTGTGCAAGAGCAACTAGTGAGTGTTCTGAACCACTGAGCTGTCTCTGCAGCCCACAAAACTGCTGTCTATTCTCAGCCATCACTTGAGTTTTCTTTGAAACGTAATCACATAACATTCAAAACACACACATGTCGGTCAAATTGTTTTGAATATGCTGAATAAAAAACACAAAGATTGTTGGTTTTATCTTGTTGCTTTTTATTTTTATTTATTTATTATTTATTTATTTTGCTAAGCTCATATCTCAGCTAAGAATCAGAATAAATAACTGTTATAAAATGGACTTGGACTAGATCTGGCATCCCATCCTTTAAATGCAGTATTTTGGAAGCAGAGGAAGGCAGATTTCTGTGAGTTCAAGACTACCCTTTGTCTACATGTCAAGTACCAAGCCAAGGAGGGCTGCATAGTAAGATCCTGTCCCAAAACAAACAAATAAACCAAAATGTACTTGAAGTTTCTGTGGTAGTTTGTACCTATAATTGTGGCACTTTAGAGGGAGAAGCAGCAAGATCAGTCATTTCAAGCCAACTCTGCTACACTGGAAATTAGAGAGCAGCCTAATATAAATAAACAACCAAACTAATAGTAAACAGGGGGCTAGAGACATGGCTGAGCCATGAATGCCTCAGATCCCCTGGAAAGGCACTACAGAAAGCTGTGAGCTGCCCCGTGGGGTGCTGGGAATTGAACCAGATCCTCTGGAAGAGAAGTCAGAGCCCTTAACCACTGAGGCAGCTCTCAGCACCATAAACTATAGTTTTTTTGTTTGTTTTATTTTTTTGTTTTGTTTTGTTTTGTTTTGGTCATCAAAAGTGGCCTCAAATATAAGTTTAGGAAACTGCCCAAAAAGTAGAATTCAAAAGTAAAGAGCCAAGAATTTAGTTTTTCCTAATTTGGTGGCTTGTGTCCTACAATTTCTCCAGACACTGTAACTTTAGACATTACAACACTGAATTAACTTTAGACAGACAAAATAAATAAATAAATAGTCATAATTACACTTTCTAAAATATAGGGGCATATTTTCTTTTTTCTAGAGTCTAAGTTCCCTTTCCATTGCTTTGAGTGAATGAATATTCCACTGTGATGGTTTTCTACAACAATATGGCTCAGTTGATATATATGCAGCTGTTTGGTCAGCCATTAGTCTAGATTGTATGTTGTAAAGTCAGTTTTCAGGTGTAATTAAGAGTTAAGCCAATGAACTTTAAATTAATCAGATTATCCTTCCTAATGTGCTCAGGCTTATTATATTAGAGACTTTTCTCATAGCTGTGATTAAAATACCTGAAAAGAGTGACTTAACAGAAGAGAGCTTGCTTTTGGCTCGCACTGGGAAAGGGGATAGTCCAGCAAGGCAAGGAAGACACAGCACCATTCCAGGCAGTGGCAATGGGCACCTTCCCATCTCTGTGCTAGGAAGCAGAGAGCTTGTGCCCAAGCTGTAGGGCAGACCGTAGGTCCCAGGGGCCACCCCTAGCAAACCCACTTCCTGCAAATTCCACAAACTCCTGAAACCGCTCCCAGTAGGGCCCATGGGTTGAAACTCATGTGACTGCAGGGACATTTCACACTTAGAGCACAGTGGATGCGCACAGGCCCTATTGGTTCTCTCCTGGGGTTTTTGTTTGTTTGTTTGTTTGTTTGTTTTGGGGGTTTTTTTTTGAGGTTTTTTTTGTTTTGTTTTGTTTTGTTTTGTTTTTTCAGGAGAACCATGATCAGTAAAACTGCCTTTTCTTCTTTCTTTTTCCCCCTGGGATTTTTCCCTTGGCCTTTACCTCTCCACACCTCCTTGGATGGCATAAATGGTTAAACAACATAAACTAGGGAGGATAGACAGACACCTCAAAAACAAAGAAGGGACAAGATGTCATCGTGCTCGTGTGTTGGCTGTGGTTATGGAAGGGCATCCTGTGGTGTCAATTGTGTTT
This sequence comes from Phodopus roborovskii, assembly GCF_943737965.1. NCBI lineage: Eukaryota > Metazoa > Chordata > Mammalia > Rodentia > Cricetidae > Phodopus > Phodopus roborovskii. Next base: position 15,245,159 of record NW_026125397.1, read on the forward strand.
ATGGCAGAACAGCCTGTGTATCACCAAGAAAGAGGAAAAGGTGAATGTGGCCCAGGCAGTGAGGTCTCTACAGAGAAGAGCAAAATACAGTTGAATACAAACACTCTTGCTGCTCATGCAAATCATATGGATTTTCAAAATTGTGCTAGTCCTAGACTTTCACTATTTGATTGATCTCAGATCGCAGACTTCATTTATTTGCTGTATAGCCCATGCCAAATAAGTGTTGTATGCCTTGGGGAGAAGCTTGTATCCTAGCCATTTCAGTGTGTCTGCTGGACATAGGTCATTCCTACTGTAATGACTAAGCCTCCCTTGGGCTAATTGGGAAGAAAAGTGTCACATTAGGAAGCCCGTTGATATCTCACAGCTCATGTGTTAACGGACTGTCCAGGGAGGGAGACATCTGTGCTGTGTCATCACTCTTGTGATTACTCTGCTCAGCTGCGTTGAGACTTCGTTTCATAGAAAGCAACACAAAGCCAAGGCAAACCCAAGGCTAGAGATCAAAGACTTGAAATTTCTCACCAAGTGTGCTCACCAAGTGTGGTGGTTCATGTCTATAATCCCAGTAGTTGGGGGGTTTGCAGTAGGAAGATTACTGTAAATTTAAGGCAAGCCTAGGCTACATAAAGAGCACCAAGCCAGCTGTCTACCATGGCAAGACCCTGTCCCACCTACTATCCTCCCAACCACCTTCATGTCCCACCAGAAGAAGAGGAAAACAATCTCTACCTTTTACAATCTCTAGAGTAATGCAGAGAGTAGAGTGAGCACTGTGTTTGGACATCACAAAAATTCCTTCCAGTACTCAAATATGCAGATGGGAACCTTGCATAGCAGGTCAAAAAGGGTTGGCCAAGACCATACAAATTGAATGTCAGTGTTTGCCCAAGTGAGCCAGGCTATATCCATGTACGTGTGTGTGTGTGTGTGTGTGTGTGTGTGTGTGTGTGTGTGTGTGTGTAAACGTTAATGGTAAAGCAAACTACACTTCTCAGCATAAGAGGGATCTGGTGCTTGGCACAGGCTTGAAGTGGAATGCTAGAATGTTTCTCCCAAACATTCTCAAAGTTCATGTTGAGAACATATTTTTGAATACATAGAGAAAAGAATTTAACTCTCTGTGGGTATTTGAATGAGATAACCTTTGAGTGTATTCTACATAGCAAACATCTTTATTCTGTCTGGTCTTGAAATGCTAAAGTGGTACCCTTGTTGAATTGATACAATAGCCAATGTAAAGACCAGCCAGTTTCAGTAATATGTCTACTCCACATTATAAACAAGCCAACATAGCTAAGTAGTTGCTCATTTTGTTTGTTTTGTTTTCTTTTCTTTTGCTTATTTCTATAAATCCAAAAAAGATATAAGGGTAGTCATTTTTTTGCATAATGATTTACATAATATCATATACCAAGCTATTATGTTTGGGTCACAATAAACAAATTATATTGACTTCATTTGAATTTTTTTTTCTTCAAGCAAAAATAAAATGTATCTTCACATGTTACAGACATACTTTAAAAGAGCATGATAGTTTGGGACTTGGCGAAAATACTTTTCAGTGAGGGTTCCAGATTCCACCACATGATTCCTGAGAACCATGATGCCTTTAACTGGTTATGCAGAGGACAGGAGGACCCATTGGAGGACTGACTAAATTACCCATCAGCCTCTAGCTAGCCTCCTGTGTGCTGGATTACAGCCTGCCCGACCGGACATGGCTGTACAAAGATCTTGACCAAGTTAAGAGCTATGCTAATATTTATTCTGAGGAAGCAGGGAGTTTTATAACTGTCTGATACAAACTGAAGGGAAACAACTTTGTCTATTGTAGTATCTGTAGGTCTGTCTATTAGTCACTGTTCTGTTGCCAGGACAAGACACCATGACCAAGGCAGCTCTTATGAAAGAAAGCATTTAATTGGGGGCTTGCTTACAGTTTCGGAAGTTTAGTCCAGTGTCATTATGGTGGGGAACATGACAACATGCAGGTGTGGTGTTGGAGACATGGCTGAAGGCTACTGATCTATAGACAGAGAGAGAAAGAGAGACTGTGCCTCCCATGAGCTTTTGAAACCTCAAAGCTGATCCACAATGACACACTTCTTCCAACAAGTCCACAGCTCCTAATCCTTGTAATCCTTTCAAATAGTACTTCCTATGACTAAGCATCCAAATATATGAGCCTATGGGGAATATAGTTATTCAAGCCACCACAGTCTCATCCCTTGGTGTCAATGACATTGGATACTAAAAGTGTTATAATAGGATGTATCTTTCACAAATTAGACATTGTTTCTGACTACCATGCTTTTCTTGGTTTTGCTCCTTGTTTTGGTTTGGTTTTGGTTTTTCAGATGGTATCTCAGTCTGACCTTGAACTCCTGCCCTCTTCCCTCCATCTCTCCTGTTTTGGGGTACCACCACACCCAGAGTTGCTGTTTTCATTGTTGTTTTGTTTTATTTTGTTTATTTTCCCCCTTCAGCACTAAGAATTGAATCTAGAGTCTCAAGCACACTGGGAAAGTTCTTTAGCAGTGAACATCCTCTTCCTCCTGTGATGTGAAAATTAGGGGAGGGGTTTCAGAATATAACTGAAAGAACCCTGGATTCTTCCCTGGAGTTTTTAGTCCACTCCATTATTCAACTGAAGAATCAAAACTAACTTTTCACTTTTATGCCTAAACAGGGAAGACGTTCTACTCACTTGTTCTTTCCTACTTAAATAGATTTTCTAGGGAAATGAAATGATCTCTTAGGTTCTTTTAACTGACCAAGCTATCTTAATAAATGTATTCCCCGACTCTCCTCGCCTTTTCTAGAAAGAACATAGGAATATTTTTGAAGGCCACCAGCTGTAAATATGATGTTATTCCTTGTTTGCAGTGGAAGACACACCCCAGATGTCTGTGGTATTATTTCACCAGGGTTATTTTCTTTTCCTTGTGGGTTATCATTTCCCACCAACCAGAGCTTGCCCTTTTATTTTCCAAACCAAACGCTGCCAAACAATTTTGAAAGACCTGACATTGTGTTTGAGGCATGCTTTAGCTTGAAAGTTAAATCCCATCGAAATTCTTTTTATTTGCCCAAGAAAAAAGTGAAGCCTGTATGTGCACACAAAGTGGGAGACAGGGCCTAGGCAGCTCTTCTTACACATCTGCCTGAATGCATTCAAGAAGTTGCATAAATGAGACAATTTTATTTTATATTTGTTTAAAATATAAGGAGAAACATTATTTTCAATTGCAAAGAATAAAAATGGATGAAGAAACTTAAAATCCTGTGTGTGTGTGTGTGTGTGTGTGTGTGTACACATATATATACATGTGTATATTTTATCTTATATATATTTACAGGATTATTAAAATATAGTAAATAAACTTTTAGCTACAATAAACTTAAGGATGAGAGATAAATTCCAATCTTTTCAATGAGCTATAAGTGACTATGATAGTCAATGTAAATACATATTTGGGGTTTGGAAATATTAACAATGTAGGTATGAGGGAACATACTTGTAATCTCAACACTCAGTAGACAGAGGCACAAGTATTGCAAGATTTTAGTAATCATTAACTATACAGCAAGTTTGCCAAAAAATGGGGTGGGGGGGATAGTGAAAATGTACAAGCTGTTTTTTGGGTGTCCAGTCTAGATATCAAGGAAAGCACTCTACACACTTCATCTTACTCAGGCATCACAAACTCTGGCTCAGAATGTTTATGGACCAGGAGGTGGTGGCACACACCTTTAATTCCAGGACTCAGAGGCAGAGGCAGGTGTGTCTCTGTAGGTATGTGTCTACATAGAGAGTTATAGAACAGCCAGGGCTATATACTCTAAAAGAAAAAAGAGAGGGAGAAAAGGTAGGTGGGAGGGAGGAAAAGAGGGAGGGCGGAAGAAAGGGAGGGAGGAAGGAAAGAAGGAAAGAAGGAAGGAAGGAAGGAAATTCCTCATACAATCTCCAATCTCACTCCATTGAAGGACATTGAAGGAATTTCTACAACAGAATCTGGTAGTGACCTTTTTCAATTTGATTCTTTTACTGAGTAATTATTAAGTATGTGTTATAAAGGAGAAAGTTTTAAACCAGCTCTGTATTTACTGGGTTTGACTCAATCTGGAAATATGGCCTCTATTATTGACCTACACTCCTAACTTAAAGTCTTTCTTTGTTCTTGTTTTCATTATGGTTTATTTGGATTTTGTTTTGTTTATTTGTTTTCAGATAGTCTTACTGTGTAGTACAAAATGTCTTAAAACTCACGATTCTCCTTCCTGGGCCTGCCAAGTGCTAGGATAATAGTCTTATGTCATTGTGATTTACTCCTTAATCAATCTTTTTTTTAATTAAAGAGATATTAATTTTATATGTACTAATTGTCCTAGTTAGTTTTTGTCAATTTGATACAAACTCAGGTCATTTGAGAAGAAATTTCACTGAAAAATAGCCTCAGTAAGACTGGCTTGTAGGCCAACTGTTGGAGCATTTTCTTAATTAATGATTGATGTGAACAGACCCAGACACTTTGGATGGGGCCATCCCCGGGCTGATGGTCTTTACTTATATTAGGAAGTCAGATGAGTGAGCCATGGGAAGCAAGCCTGTAAGCAGTACCCTTCCATGGTCTCTATTTCAGTTCTTGCTCTAGGTTCCTGCTTTGAGTTCCTGCCCTGACGTCGCTCTATAATGGACAATACGCTATAATATGAAATAAGCTCTTTCCTCCCCAAGTTTTGGTCATGGTCTTTATCACAGCAATAGAAACTTAAATTAGACTACTATGTATGAGTAATTTTACTCATATGTATTAACTGTACATAAAGGGTTCATTCATCATGATACTTTCATGATTGTATATATTGTAGTTTGATTAAGAATGGCCCCCATAGACCCATATATTTGAATTACCTGGTCACCAGGAAGTGGAAATGTTTGAAAGGATTAGAATGATTAGGAGGTGTGACCTGGTTGGTGTAGGGGTGGACTTGGAGGAAGTGTGTTCCGTGGGAGTGGGCTTGGAGGCTTCAAAAACCCACACCGGACATGGTGTCTCTCTGACTGCTGTCTTTGTAATAGGATGTAAAGCTCTCAGCTCCTTCTCCCGTGCTGTGTGCTGCCATGCTCCCTGCCATGATAATGCACTAAACCCTCGAAACCGTAAGCCAGCCCCCACCAAATTAAATGCCTCTTTGTTTAATGAGTTGCCTTTACCATGGTGTCTTTTCACAGCAACAGAACAGTGACCAATAGTATATAAAGAATTTTCATTGCATCGACTACCGATTACCTTCATTTATCTCCCTCCGTTCCACCTAATCCCTCTTCCACCTAGTCCTGCCTGAAGCTGCCTTGCCTTTTTTTTTTTTTTTAACAAAAGACCCAGTGAATTTTGTTCAGGTTGGTCATAGCAAAAAGTATGGAAGGTTGTTATGGGAACATGGTCACACTACCAGTAGCTACACACTCTGTCTTCTCCAGCATCCATTAAATCAGTGTAGGTCCTCAAATAAGGATAAGGCTTTGTGAGCCCTTCCCCTCATCTATGGGAGAATTTTGGTTGACTCAATCTTATGGAGATCTTGTGCAGTTGCTCTGAATTGAAGAATACAACAGCCACGCCATTTCCCCATTTCCTAGCTGGTGTTTCACACTAATACCCCACTCGTTCTGGCTCTTTCATTCTTCCCAGCCCTTTCTCCTGATGGTCTCTGAAGCTTGTATCTATGGGATGGGGGGATGGTAACACAACATAAGACAGTCTCCTATCTGAGCATGATGATAGTCTCTCTAAATCTCATTAATAAGTGATCATTTTATTAATGTTCTGCAAATGCATTGATCTTAATTTTAGTATTATTTTAGATTTGTAAAAACAATAATGCAGGTGTTATGTATATCAGCATGTTTACTGATGGCATAATGAAACAACTGATATATATTGATCTTAATTAAGATCTATGGTTTTTCTTATTGTTATTCTCATAAAAAGTATCAGTTACGTTTGGAATCTTGAATCTGTGTTCTTCACAGCTCTTATTGGTACACACCAACCATTGTGTTAAAATAAAATAGTTATAAACATCTGGTGGTGGTAACATACACTTTTAATCCCTTTAATCCCAGCACTCAGGAAGCAGAGGCAGGAGGATCTCTGTATCTCTGTGAGTTCAATGCCAGCCTACTCTACACACCAAGTTCCAGGTTGAGTCCCAAAACAACTAGAGCTACACATAGTTAATCCTGTCTTAACAAACAAAAAAAAAAAAAAAAAAAAAAAAAAAAAAAGATAACACACAGCTCTCTGTTGTTTACCCTTAGAGATAATTATAAGCATAAAAATATGCCAAATATCTATGAATCTCCAGACAAAGTTCTGAGGACTGTTAACTCATTTAATATCCGCATAGCTTTATAAGTAGTGTGTTTCCTTTCATTTGTAATTATAAAACTGAGACCCACAGAAAGAAAGCAAGATCACAAAGTATGAAAGTCTAGGATAATGATTTGAACCCAGAGCATATGCCCACCGTCACTTCTGAGGCTCTTTATGTGGGGTAAATCATATAGATGAGAAATGCCAACCCTGATGGATATAAGCAGCACTCCACGTGCCCCCTCCTTAATTCGTATCTTAAAACACTTTTGTTTGTAACAGCATGGCAGCAAAATATGTATGTAACAAATTCGAAGCACTAGATTTAAAAGTGCCTTGCTAGCACTGCTTTTGGAACCCTGGGGGTTTGAATTGGGCAGTTTTTCTTTCTCTTCTTTATTTGCTTGAACCACTTTTAGACTTTCGTGGTTGGCTTTGTTTCACTTAAAACATGCATCTAACAGAGCCAATATTAGTGAAGGGCCAACTTTAAATGTATGACCAGGACTGAAGATGTAGGAGGAGACCCAGAAACTCGAGCATGATGTAGCTTTTCCCATTTCTAGCAGGCTCCTTGTGTTTAGCATCTGTTGCAGAACATTTGTGACTCTACACCTGCTGTCAACAGCCACATCTAGAAGTCCCGCCCCAGTACCTGAGCTACAGAGGATCTTTACAAAGCAATTATACAATAAAGAACAATGGATGATTTTATCTAGCGTTATCTCCAAAGATGAGAATGTCTTACAACATACCTCCATGTTGTAAGCTGTCATTCTACATTGCTGAATCTGCCCAAGGGGAGTAACAAATGGCCCTTTCCTTAAGCCATTAAGATATTCATTGACTAGATAAGACAATCTGAATCACACTGGAAGAAGTGAGCAGTACACTCCAGCCTCTATCTTTTCCAAACTGCACAGCCAAAGAGAATACTGGGGAGACAACCATGGAAGTCTAGACAAAGTCTAGAGCAAGGACGTGGTGCATTCTTAGATGCATCATCTAAAGAAACTACTTTCCTATGTTGCTCAAGCTAATTTATAGATTTGTTTCCTCACCACAATGAAATCACAAAAGCAAACCAGTTGCCCAACACATCACTGCACAAAGCAGTCTTAGCAAAACTCTTTGTAGAGACCCTGGCTTTCCTGAAGTGCCTCCTCCAATGATGCTACCCCGTACCCTTTTCGAGTAACAAGGTCTTTTAATTTAATGAATTTCGGTTGTGTATTTTGAGACAGGAACTTACCACCTTACCCAAACTGGGTTGACTTCAGTCTGCAACTCCGACAGGTCTCAAAATCGTGATCCTCCTGCTTCAAGCCTACAAGAATGATAGGGTAGCATCCCAGGCCAGCGGAGAATTTTCAAACTCACCCTTTTAAAGTTAACCTTAAAAATGTTTACCAAATCAGATGTGGTGGCACATGGCGACAATAACTCAGGGAGGCAGGTGTAGGAGATTAAGAGTTCAAAACCAGCCTGATCTTACACACATACACACACACATGCACACACACATGCACACACACATGCACACACACATGCACACACACATGCACACACACATGCACACACACTCAAGCACACATACACACACTCACTCAGATACTCACACACACACTCACACATACACATATTCACTCACACATACACATATTTGTATGCACACACATACACACACACTCACACACACACATACATACACAAACACATACACACACACTCAAACACACATACACACACACACTCAGATACTCACACACACACATACTCACACATACACATATTCACTCACACATACACATATTTGTATGCACACACATACACACACACACACATACATACTCACGCATACACATATTTGTACACACACACACATACTCACATTCACAAAGGAATAAAGATGGCACCATGTGTCTTCGCACTTTACAGCTGCTGATTGTTACTAGGCAACTTTAGAGAAAATGCCAACAGTGAATAAGTGCTAATTACATTGATTATTCTGCATGTTGCTGGTACTAAACATACTATTTGCTGTTTAACCATAGGCAGGTAGGGAAGATGACAAAATTCTATGTGATTGTTAGAATTAATCTTCAGCTTGACAGGATCTAGAATCATTCACAAGACAAAGTTCTGGGCATGTCTATTTCTGGATTGGGCTAAGATGGGAAGACCCATCCTAAATGTGGATGGCATATTTGATGGCCTGTGGACCTGGACTGAATAGAAAGGAGGAGGTTGGCTGAGCACCACCATTCATCACTCTCTGCTTCCTGATTACAGATACAATGTGAGCAGCTGACTCTTGCTCCAGCTGCCATGACATCCCCACAATGATGGAGTACCTTGGAACCATGAGGCAAAACAAAGTGTTTCCTTTGTAAATTGCTTTTGTCAAGGATTTTGTCACAGTAACAAGAAAACTAACTCATCTTGCTCACACCACAGGACAAAGGAAGCTACTGCTTAGAAAAGAAAAAGGGCTTAGCCAATGCTCCATAAAAACCAGATTGCAACTTGAGCCCCTAGTCCCTCTCCTCCATACTATTTTTTGTTCACCCTCAGGTACGTCAATTGATTTACTACTAAATTTAAAAATGAATTTGAGGGCATTCAGGAGGCAGAGACAGGTGGATCTCTGAGTTTCAAGCCATCCTGGTCTATACAGCTAGTTCCAGGCCAGTCAGGACTGCATAATGATTTCCTCACTAATAAATAAATAAATGGATTAAAAAGAAAAAGCATTCAGAGTCTTGGGTGTAGCTCAGGAGAACAGCACCTTACTAGCAGCCAAGAAGCCTTAGTTTAACCCTCAGCAATTCCCACTCCCTCTTCCCCAAAAGAGAGAATTTCTGTGGAAGTCAACATCTGTAGAGAAACTCTACATTCTGAAGATTGCCATTGAGAGCAAGGCTAGCGGGCCCCTGTGTCCCTGACACCTTTCCTATGCTCAAATTTCCACCTGCCCTGCCGAGAAATGTCTCTTTATCTGTAGTCGTGGGTATGGAAGGAACCACAGTGCAACTCAGAACCGAACCGGTTAGTGCTGTCCATCCCTGAAAATAGTACAAAGGTCATGTTGATTTTTACTCAGCAGCACTTGAGAACCAATGACGTGCAAGATTAGTAAAACGGCTATGTGGTCTTTGTTGCCCCCCCTACTCACAATGCATCCCAGGCTAACTGTAAACTCACAATAATTCTCCTGCCTCAGCCTCCCAAGCCCTGGCATTACAGGTGTGCACCTTCTCACCCCTGCCCCCACCCCATAAGCTTGTGAATTCCTAATAGCAGTTTCACAGACGTCACATGGTAGAAATTCATCTTCTTTCTTTAGGTGGTATGTTATTATCACAGAGCTCTCACCAAGAACAGAGTGTGGGAGCCAGGCTCAAAGATGCATGTCGGCAATACAGCCCTTGGAGACCAAATATCACACTGAAGGCCAGGCTGGCTACATGACACAATGAGACAGAGGCTCAAAAAAAAAAAAAAAAAAAAAAAAAAAAAAAACACCAAGAAAGGGGTGTTTTGTGGCTTGTGGTTGTTTGCCCTTGGAATGAAAAGATAAATCAGAATTGAAAACGCAAAATCAAAATGCAGCTTGTTCTAGAACAAGTTCATAGTTACAGAGTCTATAGGCTCTTAACTAAAGAAACCCCAGGGACAGCACATCTCTGTAATCCCAGCCCTGGGAAGGCTGGGCCACAAATATTCCAAGTTCTAGGTCAACTTGAGCTACATAGTATGACCTTGTCTCAAATAAACAAAAGGATTTTTTTAAAAGTAAAAATAAAAGAAAAATTTCAAAGCAACTTCACTTAAACTACGTTTGGAAGATGTATGCAACGGGCCTTTGTAGTTATTTCTTCATAATTCAATAAAGTATTCAAGGTAGACAAAACAAGTATTATTGTTACTGGGATTTGGGGTACCATCTGGGTCCCTAGGTATTATGGAAGAAGCTGGAGCTTAGTCGCACTAATAAAAGAATTTAACAATGGACTCAAATGGAAAGTCAGGGACAATTTCACTAAAGTTGAGCAGGAAAAGTCTCAGGGGAGGCAATCAGTTGCAAGAGGAGGAGGGAAACCCAGGAGAGAAGGAAAGGAAAATATGCCCTTTTAGCTAGTGTGAAGGTCATCCATACGGAGAACAAACAGCCACATGGCAGGGGAAAAGCCTTTGGAGAAGGAGGAAGGAAGCCTAATCTTGGGGAAATCCATGTTAAGAAAAGCATGCTTAGAAAAGAGAGAGAGAATTATAAGGTTACACTTGTCTGAATTCAGAAGCACAAGCCAACTTACAAAGCTACATGGCTGTGGTACATGGGTTATCTCACTAGAGAAGAGGAGTCTGGGAAGGAAAAGTACAAGATCTCCTTTTTAGCATGGCTTCAGGTGAGTCCACCTTCCCGGGATTTGTCCCATGACCAAGTGATCTACCTGCCCTAGCTGGAAGGTTAGGTCTCCACCCAGGGCAGAGAATCTACTCTCTTGACCAGGAGTTTTTTCTACTCTAACATTATCATGCGCTTTACTTTACCACTAAATAAGCTAAGGGTTTTACAGGGAGGAGGAAGATGAAATTGACAATAAACTTCACAAAATACTTTTACTTCTGAAAACTGGCAAAGAGGCAAGATTATAAACCCAGTTCTTGGGATGTGGAGGCAGGAAGATCACAAGTTCATGATCAACCTCTACTCTACCATTCAGTGTCAGCCTAGGCTCTATGAGAGCCTGTCTACATTTAAAAAAAAAAAAAAAAAGTTTTACATTTAACAGATGGAAAGTATTTCTTGAATGCATAGAAACAATATTCTCTTACCCACTTGAAAGGATCTCCAACTCTGTCTTAGAAATCTCTTGTTGAACTCTGTGTCAGCAAGCAGATCTTCTGGGGGGGGGTGGAGAAGAAAAGAAATGTGGCCCAATAAAATATAAACCTTTTTGCCTAAAACAATAAAGCCAAGTTGAGTTGGTTTGTGTTTACAAATTATGACTATTTTAACTAGCAAAGAATTCAAGACCACATCATTTTATCTATCATTATCCCTGTAAAAGGTCAGCCACAGATTATATCCTAACTTTTACTGGTAGTGATTTCTTGCCACTTCATGGTAAGGACCTTTGGGAAGAAACTCTGTGAAGCAATAAGTAACAGTAGCTTTCTTTCATGGCTTTGCCCTCAGAGGTCCCCCCCACTTTTCATTTAATTATGACATAGCCCATTGCCTCAGTCAAGTTTCAAGGCCTTCTAAAACACAAGGAAAGGCGTTGTTAGGAGAGGGCAGCAAAAAGAAGCAAAGTTACGTGGCACTGTGATGCATCCTTAAAAACCAAAGTAAATAATACTTGACAGTGCAGATTTGGGTCATTTTCAAAGCATAAAATAGCTCTCGTCTTTTTGAAATAGAAAAACAGAGGTCCCAGGGTGTGATACTTCCTGGTTCTAGGATAACGTATCCTCCTCGTAAAATAGGTCAAAGGAACAGTACAAATTGAGTCACTTGACAACCCCTGGTCCTGATCTCCTCGTCCCATTACAAGATGAATAGTCATTAATCCTGAGTCCTAATCGTGTCTCACCAGCAGTATTTTACCCAGTGAGTGACTCCCTCCTCCTAGCGATGGTTGGTTGGGTTTGGTTCTGTCCTGTTTTGCCTCTGTGCCTGCCTTTGAAGACCCACCCTCTGCGCTTGCCTTCACTTGCCTTACTCTTTGCTTCCTCTGCCACTCACACCTCTTCTGTCCCATCTCTTCTCTTCGGGAAGTCTCACCCTTCTCAGCCATGTCTTGTCTTTAACCTTGTACATGATCATGATTTTTCTTTCTATCCAAATGGCTGCTGAGGCAGCCAGCAAGCCCCTCAAATGAAACAGAGCAGGTATATCAAGGTCTGCTTTCCTCCAGCATCCACAACTGCAGAAGTAGTTTAAGCACACGGAGTTGGCAAGATGTATGGATCCTGGGGATCAAATTCAGGCGCTCAGGCTTGACAACAAGAACGTTTACCCACTGAGCAATCCCACCAGACTCCAATTTGGTTTTATGAGGCAAAGCCTTCTGTAGCCAAGACTGCCCAGCAACTTGGGATGTAGCTGAGGATGCTTCTACTTACAAGGCATGCCCTGTGGTTTTTTTTTGTTTGTTTGTTTGTTTGTTTGTTTGTTTTGTTTTTTGTTTTGCTTTGCTTTGTTTGTCTTTCTCCTGCTAGGAGTTGATTCTGGAGCTTCATGAATTCTAGGGAAGCAAACTACCAACTGAGCTATACTGCCCATTCAACCATGCCTCATTTTGATCACAATTGTTAATTGCTGGTTTTTATAGGAGTCAATGCTAATACATTTAGTCTCATGAAGGCACTTTGTTGTTGCTGTTTGTTGGTTTTTTGAAACATGGTTTCTCTGTGTATCCCTAGCTGTCTGGGATTTAGCTCTGTAGACAAGGCTGTCCTCACTTACAGAGATCTGCCTGCTTCTGCCTCCAGAGTGCTGGGATAAAAGGCCACCTCCCAGCCCATTAAGGCACTTTAAATCATAAATTTAGTGGATTTTTTAATAGAAATGAAAGTAAAAGGAAGAAGGAATTGAAACATGAGGAAAAGTAAGAGGATTGGGGCTTAACCCAACCGTTCTTAAATGGAAGAAGGTAGGGACTAGGCTCTTCCCATTCCTACATTCAGAGACTTCTAGCCAAGAAATAAACCACCAGGCAGAGCACAATACGCAGCCGTGAGTCATGAAGTTACTGTCCCTAAAGAACGGCAGTGCAGGTCACCAAACTGTCAGGGCGCTTCACCAGAGCCAGGAGCCTCTACGTAACACAGAGGACACACAAATGATCGGACTTCTTAGGGAAATTGTCTTTGTTAACCACCATTAGCTGAGCTCTGCTTTCCTTCCTGGACGGCAGGCAGTTCAAGGCGTCCGCACCTATAATCAAACCCGCTGTTGGGTTTGGCATGGTAACAACACCTAGGAAGTGGAAGCAGGAGGTGTTCAACTTTAGGGCAAGGCCAGCTTGGGCTCCATGGAGAATCCTGTCTCAAAAGGGTGGGAATAGTCAAGCAGCATCGTTTTCACACATGAAGGATTCGGAGCTACTCTGTCTTTCAGAGAGGCGAAGTCTGCTTCTCTTCAAGCAACCAATGCTTCAAGTCCTTTTATCTTTTTTTCTTTTAATTACTTTTTAATATTTTTTAGTACTTTTTCTTTTAATTTCATTTTATTTTCTGTGTATGGGTGATTTGTTTTCATGTATGTCTGTATACCATGTGAGTGCCTACTACCCACAGAGACCAGAACGGAAGCTTGAATCCCCCAAAACTAGAGTTACAGATAACTGGGCGTTGCCATATGGGTGGTGCAAATTGAACCCGGGTCTTCTGCAAAAACAAGTGCTTTTAACTACTGAGTCGTGTCTTCAGTGATACCCATCCCCCGTTGTTTTTTAGTAAAAGGCTTCCTTGCACATCTTTAAAAGAAATCAGTCACTTTAAGGCTGTATAACTGACAGAGATAATATTGTTTGGAATGGCTCCAAAGTGTCTCTAGACCAAGGCCCAATAAGAAACTTGACTCATGCAAAAACCAAGCCCTATAGGATTTGCTCCAGGCAAACAATCAAGGTTTATGACCAGAAAAGTTGCATTTTTTAACTGTAAAGGTCTAACGATGAAGTTTGCTTTTAAAGATCCGTTGCTGTGGAGTCACTAGGATTCATCCTGTTGCTGCAGAGAGTTGTGTTGATTTCCAAAGAGCCTTCAGTGTCAGCTCATGGCTGGAAAAGGTCATGTGTGCTGCTTCAGTGGAGGGAAAGCGTTCTGTAGGGGGCTGAGAGGAGAATCGTGTTTGTCATTGATTTGTGAGATGCTGAGTAAACTGCAGCCTAAGCGCTTATTCCCTGAAGTAGTCTGCTCTGTCTCAATGACGTGAGATTTCCCAGGCAGAAAGCATTCCACTTGTGCAGTAACTGCAGAAGTGTATATTCTATTGTTTCAATATTACCTAGACAATGCATGTATAATCATAATTTCTAATTATAAAACATGCAGGCATGGAATAATGGAGAAACCTATATATCCCGTGTGTTAGTTTGGGTCTTTCAACTGATGTAGCCGAAATATTTGGCAGAGTGTTGTAAAGGGAAATGCAGGAGCTCTTTTGTTATTTGGGGAGGGGTTGTTTGTTTGCCTTACTTTGTTTTTGACACAGGATCTTACGATGTAGCCTTACTGGCCTGGAATTTACTCCGTAGACTGGGCTGGCCCAGAACTCATAGAGATCCACCTGCCTCTGCCTCCCAAGTGTGGGATTAAAATCGTGTTTCACCATGCTCAGCTGGCTCAGCAGTTAAGACCACTTGCTGGTCTTGCAGAGGATCTGGATTCCCTTCGCAGCAACCACATGAGGCCTCGAAAGCATTCATCTGTAACTCCAGATCCAGGGAATCTGATGCTTTCTTCTGACCTTGAATATCAATTACACACATGGTGCATGCACATATGAGCAGGCAAAATACTAGCACATGTAATATAAAATATTAACCAAAAAAATGTAAAAAGAAGTGCTACCAAATAATTGAGATTTTATGGAGTTGGGTTTTGTTTTGTTTGTTTGTTTTTAACTCAGGGTCTCCTGTAGCTGACCTTGAATTTTATGCCTTGTGGATTCTGTCTTAGACTCCCAAGTTTTGCTTGAGACTTGGTCTCCTATCACACAAGCTTGCCTTGGACTATGTAGCCAAGGCTGGCCTTGAACTCTTGCACCTTCTGTCTCTGCCTCCTAAATGCTAGGATTATAGGTGTATGATACCATATCCAGCTAACATGATTGAACTTATGAACTTAAACATTAATGAAAATAGACTGAAAAATAACACTCAAATTAGTTTCTTTCTTTTTTGTTTTTGGTTTTGTTTTGTTTTTCAAGACAGGGTTTCTCTATATTGTTTTGGAGCCTGTCCTGGAAATTGTTCCATAGACCAGGCTGGCCTCGAATTGCCAGAGATCTGCCTGCCTCTGCCTCCCAAATACTGGGACTAAAGGCCTTCACTACCAATGCCAACTCAAATTAGTTTATTTTCTTAAGACTGAGTAGATTTTGAGACACACAAAGAGATAGGGTTTGGGAAGAGCATACAGAACTAAAAGTAGGAAAATTTGATACTGATTATTGGAAAATCAACTGATAGTATAAAATTACTGCCATTTATGAATATATACTTTCCAGTCTTCAGGAAAAGTGATATATTCCTTTAAAATAGATGTTAATACGTCAGTAGTCAATGGGCAATTACTGAGTGCTGTAGGTGAAGTTTTCATCAGGACCACAACCAATTCTGTTCCACCAGCTGCTTCCCAAATAACTGCTCAGAGACTTGGTGTTGATTATAAATGCTCAGCCACAGCTTAGGCTTGTTTTTAGTTACCTCTTATTCAAATTAGCCCATTTCTATTCATCTATGTGCTGCCTGCGACTTGTTTACCTCATGTACATAGTTCCCGTTCTACCAGCTCTACGTCTCATGTCATCTTTTCCGATTCCCCTCACTCCACCCTTCTTCCTCCCAGTATTCTCTCTGCCCCCAAAATCCTGCCTAGCTATCAGCCAATTAACTTTTTATTAACAACGAGAGCAACACATTTTAAGTGTAGAGAACAATTACTCCATAGCAGTGTGCTTATTATATGCCAACAGCGTACAACTCATAAGTTTGCAACCTATAGGGTAGCACAGAGCCTTGTTTTCAAAGGGACCCTGAAACTGCTTTGATGGGTGTCTGCCGACTTAAAATACCTAATCATCTGGGGGCAAGGGTCCCTGCGATGATTAATATTGATTATCTACTCAAGAGGACATAGAACCACAGCGATACAATCCTCCAGGTGTATCTACTGTGGCGTTTCTATACTGGTTGATTGAAGTGAGAAAAAACAATCTTACCCTTAATGTAGGAGATACAATCTTTGGGGCTGAAGTTCCAAGCCGAATAAGAAGTGGTTCCTCCTTGTTATAGCACAGCTGCCTCAAGTTCCCACTGCCAAGCGTTCCTACCGCCAGGCCTTCCTACTGCCATGCCTTCCTACTGCCATGCCTTCCTACCGCCATGCCTTCCTACCGCCATGCCTTCCTACTGCCATGCCTTCCTACTGCCATGCCTTCCTACTGCCATGCATTCCTACTGCCATGTGTTCCTACTGCCAGGCCTTCCTACTGCCATGCATTCCTACTGCCATGCCTTCCTACCGCCATGCCTTCCCACTGCCATGCCTTCCCACGGCCATGCCTTCCCACTGCCATGCCTTCTTACTGCCATGCCTTCCCACTGCCATGCCTTCCCACTGCCATGCCTTCCCACTGCCATGCCCTCCTACTGCCATGCCCTCCTACTGCCATGCCCTCCTACTGCCATGCCTTCCTACTGCCATGCCTTCCTACTGCCATGCCTTCCTACTGCCATGCCTTCCCACTGCCATGCCTTCCCACTGCCATGCCCTCCTACTGCCATGCGTTCCTACTGCCAGGCCTTCCTACTGCCATGCCTTCCCACTGCCATGTGTTCCTACTGCCATGCCCTCCCACTGCCATGCCTTCCTACTGCCATGCCTTCCTACTGCCATGCCTTCCCACTGCCATGCCCTCCCACTGCCATGCCTTCCCACTGCCATGCCTTCCTACTGCCATGACTTCCTACTGCCATGCCTTCCTACTGCCATGCCTTCCTACTGCCATGCCTTCCCACTGCCATGCGTTCCCACTGCCATGTGTTCCTACTGCCATGCCCTCCCACTGCCATGCCTTCCTACTGCCATGCCTTCCTACTGCCATGCCTTCCCACTGCCATGCCCTCCCACTGCCATGCCTTCCCACTGCCATGCCTTCCTACTGCCATGCCTTCCTACTGCCATGTGTTCCCACTGCCATGCCTTCCTACTGCCAGGCCTTCCTACTTCCATGCCTTCCCACTGCCATGCCTTCCCACTGCCATGCCTTCCCACTGCCATGCCCTCCTACTGCCATGCCTTCCTACTGCCATGCCCTCCTACTGCCATGTGTTCCTACTGCCAGGCCTTCCCACTGCCATGCCTTCCCACTGCCATGCCTTCCTACTGCCATGCCCTCCTACTGCCATGTGTTCCTACTTCCATGCCTTCCCACTGCCATGCCTTCCTACTGCCATGCCTTCCCACTGCCATGCCTTCCTACTGCCATGCCTTCCCACTGCCAGGCCTTCCCACTGCCATGCCCTCCTACTGCCATGCCCTCCTACTGCCATGCCTTCCCACTGCCATGCCTTCCCACTGCCATGCCTTCCTACTGCCATGTGTTCCTACTGCCATGCATTCCTACTGCCATGTGTTCCTACTGCCAGGCCTTCCTACTGCCATGCCTTCCTACTGCCATGCCCTCCTACTGCCATGCCTTCCTACTGCCATGCCCTCCTACTGCCAGGCCTTCCTACTGCCAGGCCTTCCCACTGCCATGCCTTCCCACTGCCATGCCTTCCCACTGCCATGTGTTCCCACTGCCATGTGTTCCCACCGCCATGTGTTCCCACTGCCAGGCCTTCCCACTGCCAGGCCTTCCTACTGCCATGCGTTCCTACCATGTTGGACTGCTTTTCTTTGACTTGTGAGCCAAATAAATTCTTCCTCCTTTAAGATGCCTTTGTCAGGAATTTTGTCATGGCAGCTGGGCTGCCTTTAGTCCCAGCACTCGAGAGGCAGAGGCAGGTAGATCTCTGTGAGTTCGAGACCAGCATGGTCTACAAGAGCCATTTCCAGAACAGCCTCCAAAGCCACAGAAAAACCCTGTCTCAAAAAACAAAACAGAATTTTGTCACGGCAATGAGAAAAGTAAGTAATCAGGTCCCCATACTGAACCTCACAAATTAAATGCGAGATATTTGAAATGGAACAACCACCACAACAAAAAGATACGATTCCTAGAGAGAATATAGAAATATAATCATTTAAATGTTTAAGACGAATCAATAAACAAACTAGTCATATGATAAGGAAAATAAGTGAGCTTGTATTCAGACAATCTCAACTTGTTCAAAAGTCAAGGAAACAAAATCTACCACCAAATTAATGATTAGCATGTATTTCCATTTCCCCCCATTGCCTCAGTCTTGCAGTGATGGGATCTGAAACACAGCAATTTTGTGGTTCATCTCTTCAAATCTGCTGACTTTCATCACGCAGTAGCTAATACATTTAAGGGAAATCTAGGACATCACAAGCCAGAACTGTATCTGTGGTTTTTGTCCATCCTTGCCGCCACACATTTTATTTACCATGCTTGAATTTGTGGTAAATAAGGTTATAATCTGGGGTTTTAGCTTTGGTAATGTTCAAAAGATGAGTCAAGAAAGAATACCATCCCTAGCTCTTGTCATGTGAAGTTTAAAAAAATACCTCAACCTGCCATAGCTTAGGAGAAAGTCTGAACTCATCTGCATTCTTGGTCAGTTGGGTTTGTAACAGTGTTCAGTCTTTCCAAAGGGAGGCCATCGAGCTGACAAGGGGCATATGAGCTTGCAGTAGAAATAACTAAGAAAAGGAGCAGAAAAAAATTTCAAAGTCTTGGCCTCCCAGAGTTGGGGAGAGAGCTCCAGGCAGGCAACGCTGGTCTTGAGAATTAACAACTTCCTGCATCTGTTGCTGAACCACCTCGATGGTTCTGACACAAGGCTAGCCTAGGAGGGCATTTTTTGTGCCTCCTACAACAGCTTCAGGCCTCCATATCCACATACACAAACATATCAGCACACATGTGTGCTAACACACACACAAATACACATACACACATGCATACACAGACACAAGCAAAACAAAAGACCAAATTTGATAAAAACTAAACAAAACCTTTTTGGTCAGATATGGTGACACACACCTTTAATTCTAGCACTCAGGAGGCAAAGGCAGGCAGATCTCTATGAGTTAGAGGCCAGCCTGGTCTACGGAGTGAATTTCAGGCCAGCCAGAGCTACATAATGAACCTATGGTGGTGTGAGTGAGAATACCCCCATAGGCTCATAGAATTGAATGTTTGGTTACCATGGAGTGGCACTATTGTAAAAAAGGAAGCCTTGTAAGAGGAAGTGTGTCACTGGAGGTGGGCTTTGAGGCTTCAGAAGCTCATGCCAAGCCCAGTATCTTTTCTTCTGCTGCCTGCAGATCCAGAAGTAGAACTCTCAGCTACTTCTCCAGCACCATGTCTGCCTGCCTACGCGACAGCATGTTCCCAATCATGATGACAATGGACGAACCCTCCAAAACTGAAAGCAAGCCTCAGTTAAACCCTTTCTTTATCAGAGTTGTCATGGCCATGGTCTTTCTTCACAGTCGCCCTCCTTCAGAAACAATTTTTTAAGACATTGAGGATTTAATTCCATATTACAAGACGTGTTTTCCTAGCAAGTACAAGATCCTAGGTTTAGCCCCTAGCAGAAAGAAAGAGAAAGAGAAGGCAGAGTATGTAGGGGGGGGGTGGGGAAGATATGATTCAGTCAATAGAGTGTTTGCCTAACATGCGCAAAGCTCTGGCTTCATCCCAGCATCATGTGAAACTGTGTATGGTGGTGCACACCTGAAAGCCCAGCATTTGAGAGGTAGAAGGAGGACCAGAAGCTCAAGGTCATTGTCAGTGTGTGCAAGGCCAGCCTGGGCCTCATGAGACCAAGCTCCAGAGCTTCCATTCCAACTGCCTAGTGGACCTGTATAGAAGTCCACTGAGAGCCAGGTAGTGGTGGGACACACCTTTAATCCCAGAAGATCTCTTGAGTTTGAGGCCAGCCTAGAATAGAACATAAGTTCCATAATGGCCAGGGCTACACAGACAAACCCTGTCTCAATGAAAAAAAGGAAAAAAAAAAAGTTCATTGGATCATACAGTCTTTGGATCTGATTAATTTTGGTGTGTAGTATATCTTATCTTATTCATTTGCAAGTTTTTTTTAAATACACTGTTTAAAGAAAAATTTTAAAAACAAAGTCCTTTTTAGCTCAGTGATTCTATATCTATGTACAAAGCATGCCTTAATTCTAGTATAGGGTTTTGCTTCCAAACATAATTCGCTGACAAAATTTCTAGGAGTGTGTAAGTAACTATAGTTACTTAATTATCTCTGTGAACTTTTGTAGCTTCCTGTTGGGAAGTCCAGATGTGTTCCCAGAAGTAGACTCAGAAGGCCTTCGTGTGGGGGTGGAGCGGTGGTGGCGGCGGCGCTGCTGGTATAAAACCAAACCCATGGCCTCACACATTAGGCCAGCACTCTACCACAAAACTACATCCCCAGGCCTAGTAAATTACTCATTTTCTCTAGACAGGAAGGAGTAGGATGGGTAAGGAAAACAGACACCGGCCATATCCCACCTGATCTCACAGGACTGTTTACTGAAACCTACGGACACACTACTCACGTCTCCTTATTCCACGCTGACTGACGTCACTTCCCTGTCCTCTGCCACCACAGTCTGAATCATGGTGTGGGGTTAGGCCCATCCTAAGGCTCTGCACTTGCTAACTAAAGGCTCTGGGTTGTTTCTGAAAGCAGAATTCTTCAGAGAAAGAATGAGAGGTTAGGTGTTTCATCCCAACGGGCTCCATAAATGTGTGTAGAAGAGCAAGCAGGCTGACTGGAAAGGGAAGGAAAACGGGTACCACTGACCATCTAGCAAAACTATGGGCATGTACACTGCAGTTTCTCCCACTTCGTTATCCCCAACCTCTCTGTTTCTCTCTCACCCTTCCCCCCCCCCCCTGTCTCCCTCTCCCCCTCGCTCCCTCCCTTCTGCCTTCCCTCTTAAGCGGAGTTGTAGTAGCACATGATATCCTAGCCCTGAGAGCGAAATCAGGAGGGGAGTTTGAGTCTAGCCTGGGCCGCACATTGACCGAGTCTCAGAAAACAAAACAAAGCAAAGCCCAGGACTGAGGTATGGCTGCATTTTAGAATGTTTGTGTCACAAGCAAAAGGCCGTGGGTTTGAGCCCTACCATGTACACCCAGGACAGGTGACTGAGATCTGTAATCCTCCTTGGGAGGTAAAGGCAGGGGCTCAGGAATTCAAGATTAGTCTCAGCTATGTACAGAGTTTGAAGCCAGCCTGGGCTACATGTCTAAAAAAGCCCCACCAGCCCCTGCTTGGCCGCATTTTTTTTTTTTTTTTTTTTTGATATGGTTGTTATTAACTGTTCTGGGCCACAGCATTCTTGGTTCTTGAAAAGTCTGTCTCATTTCTCCAAAACAAGATCATCATGGAAGTTTAAAAGACAAACATCTGGGCACACAGCCTCAGCTTGAACCACAAGGACAGAGCTTCCACCCCAGCCATAACTTTATCAGCTAAGTTAAAATATGGTGACAATTCTATTTACATAGAAAGTCCAGAGTTTGTCTGAAATGTCAACAAACCCGGCCTCAGTTAGAATGACATCCTGTCCTCGGACTTGAGCTGTTGGAGAAACTGTGGCTCTTCAGCTTGTCCAAACCAGTGGATTTAAATAGACAGTTGACAGAGGAAATGCATCGAACTTAGAATAGGGTTTCCACTCAGCTACATCCTTTTAAGCTTGGTAGAAAATCATGTCCCTCCCTCTCCTTCTCCTCTGCCCTATTATCCCCACCCCAAGACTCAGTGGCACAGCTCTGAGGTGGGGGGACAGTCACAGTCACTGTCTCTGCTTGACTGCATGGGGGGGGGAGGACATGCAGGTACAGCTGTTGCATGGGCTCAGGTAATAGTCTCCGTCGGGGGCAGGGCCTTTAAGGTCACCCAGATTCCATCATTTTCCATCATTGCCGATTGTGAGCACCTAAAGGAGAACCACTGTAAAATCAAACACAGAAGACAATGAACACTTTTCAGAAACTTTGATAAATGAATGTCAAAGTCAAAATGAACATATTGATGTTTCCACCTACTGTCAAAGTGTGTCTTGCAGTCTCTGTTTTTAAATGGATTTGTGTATTAAATGATAAGTATTACACATCAAGGATTGTCTTCATGGTTAGCAACGATCATTTTATTTTTAATGTCCTAAACCACCCCTTTACTTTCTATATTTTATTTTGATTTTTTGAGGGTCTCACTATGTAGCACTCTGCTGACCTAAGACTGTGTAGGACAAGCTGGTCTCACACTCACAGTGTGCTGGGATTAAAGGCATACTCTAGTATGCACAGTATATTTAGTTTTTACAATTTGATATAATTAATAATTTACACATTAATTATCGCTAGCCAAGTATGTCCTCAAAATGGCTGTTCTTTGTGAAAAGCTGTGTCTCAGAGCCAAGCTTGGTTGGGCCTATCTGTACTCCTAGACAGTCTAGAACCTGAAGTGGTCATGTCAAGAGTTGGAGGCCATCTTGGACAATGTATCTGGACCCTGTCACAATTTAAAAAAAAAAAAAAATGCCAATAAGTTAAGCTATCATGTTTTGTGAGTAAGGCAGTTTTTTTCTTTGTCACTTATTATTATAGAACATCTAAATTTTAAAATAGCCTCTGGTCTCCGGAGATAAGAAAATTTTTAACAAAGTGTATCAAAATCTATACTTTATTTTTGTACTCAATAGTCAACTACTTAAGGAAACTTTAGCATCAGGGTTTTGAGCTAGTCGCGATGGCACAGGCCTGTAATTGCAGCACTTGGAACGTAGAGGTGGGAGGATCCGGACTTCAAGTGTATCTTTGTCTACCTAGCAAGTTTGTGGCTCACTCGCCTGGACTCCGCCTGGACTCCAGGAATCCCTGTCTTAAAAAGAAAAGATTTAGCCAAGTGTGGTGGTACACGCCTTTTAATCTCAGTACTCGGGAGGCAGAGACTAACAGATCTCTGTGAGTTTGAAGTTAGGTTGACCTACAAAGTGAATTCCAAGCTAGTTATGGTTACACAGTGAGACCTTGTCTGGGAAAAGAAAGAAAGAAAAGGAGGAGAAAGGGAGGAAGGAAAGAAGGAAGGAGCCCTCTCTGCACCCGCACCTATAACCATCTATAGAGGAGACAGTGACCTGAGCTCATGTACACACATTCACCCACACGTAGATAAAACACACTTTATACTTTTTCTCCTTATTTCCTTCATCTTCTCTTAAGTAACAATGCAAGTTTCCACTGCCGGAGTGAGTGTTCCTTATGTCAGGAAGTGGTCAAATTTCTCTCAAAATCAAGAAGCACACTTTTTTCTACAATTGTTTGTTTTTTAAACCTTCTTTAATCCCACTCTAAAGCCCATCTAGGGAGAGTATATAAACCTTGGACCAGAAACTTGGCCAGAGACACATAAAGAGGGTCCTAAAGGAGCTGTTCTGCCACTTGGAGTAGCTAACAACACTTCCAACTTTTCTGGCTGGCGGTGAAGCTGGAAGTTATTGAAACAAAGTACACCAAATGGTGGGCTGCAGTGTAAGGACAAAAGGGACCTGGAAGAGGGAGGAAAAAGAAACGGAAGATGGGAAACCATTGCCATGGTTTCCCTCAAACATCCGGGCCGAGTTCATGGTACATGAAAGTGGTCCTTTTTGTTTGTTGGGGGTTTTGTATTGTTTTTAGGAACAAGGTCTTGCTGTATAGCGCTAGCTGGCCTGGAAATTGCTACATAGATGAAACTTCTGGCAATCTTAACTCAGCCTTAAATGATTGATAAGAATCCTTTTGTCATGCAATAGGTTAAATGCGATAGAGTACAGCACGCTTCTAGTCATTGGAGCAGTTGGCCAACATGGACAGCTAGGAAAAAGAAACAGAAGACCTAAACAGCACAAAGGTAAACTCTAAGTCGTTAGGAGGAATGAGGGGAGGAGGAGGGGCTAGGAGACCTTTCAAGGGCATGGGTTTGGCACTGCTTTAATTGTAAAATATGATTAATGAATACGACAGAATTTGGACAACTTAAAAGTACAAGTTGTTTACAGCCCTCATCCAGCCAGGACTTCTGGCTAAATCTGTAACTGTTGAAAATTTCTCCACTGATTTCTTCTAAATCTTCAGCCAAGTATCCATTTCCTTTTGCTCTTAAAACCAGATTAATGACATTTTAATTTTTACATTAGCTCTTTTTTTCTTTTACCTACACTTTTAGAAGCAGATTTATCTAGTCAATAAATTTTCAGGGAGTATGGTCCAGGAAAAAGGAACATAAACCAAAGGGAAAGATTCTCGGGGCTACTTCAGTCACACAGGGTTTCTTAAGTATATGAATTATTAGTTTCATTGATATGTCTATTGCAGGCCTGTGAGGTGGCTTAATAGGTAAAGGCTCTTGCTGCCAAAGCTGATGACATGAGTTTGACCCCTGGACACACATACTTTGTTTTTCACACTCATGCAGAAGCATGCTTGTGCACGCAGACAAACACACACACACACACACACACACACACACACACACTGAGTAATGTTAAATATATTTTAATGTCTGCTTATTTAATCCACACAAGAATGCAAGCTCTTTGATCATTTAATAAGAACTCATTAATAAAGTAATCATTACAGTAGCAACTCACTGAAACATTGGATTTGAACTTGAAAATCTGTCTTTGCTGCAGCCTAAAATTATTTTCTCTTATCTAGCCTCTACTTAAGAAACATTAGTTTGTTAAACAAAATATTTTAATATTTGAAAATTATCTGGAAATTTACTTTTAAAAATAGATCAAATGAAGCCAGGTAGTGGTAGTTCATGCCTTTAATCCCAGCTCTTGAGAGGCAGAGGCAGGTGGATCTCTGTGAGTTCCAGACCAGTCTGTTCTACAAGAGCTGTTCCAGGACATCCTCCAAAGCCACAGAGAAACTCTGTCTCAAAATCAAAACAACAAAACAAAACAAAAAAATGGATCAAATGGCTGGGCGGTAGTGGCTCCCATGCCTTTAATCCCAGCACTAAGGAGGCAGGCCAGCCTGGTCTACAGAGCAAGTTCAGCAAGTTTCAGCACTGGCTCCAAAGCTACACAGAAACCCTATCTCAGGGAGAGAAAAAAAAAAAAAAAAAAAAAAACAAATGTTTCATTTTGCTTCATTGTTACCGTAACCATAGAAATTGCTAATGACTAATTCATTATTAAAACTATTAGAACAATACCGATATTGTCACAGTGGTTAATTGTCTTTACTTTATGAATTATATTTGTGACTGATTAGTTTTGTGTTTATGGAGAGCCTGTCCAAGACTTCTCATTTCTAGGCAAGTAATCTACCATTGAGCTACACCCCAGACCTAGGTTTTATTTATTGTATTATTGGTGTGTGTGGTATGTGTTTTATGTGTGTTGTGCATACATCCAAGTGTGTCCATGTGTCTGTGTGTCAGCCAGAGTTGGACTTACTTTTCTTCTGTTGCTGTGCTGCTTCACCTTTGAGATGGGTTTCTTAACCAAATTAAAGTCTTTGCGTTCTTGGTAGGCTGGCTAGAGAGCCATCTCTTAGGATCTGAACTCCTCCTTTCTCAACACAGGGGCAGCCATGCACAGTTTTTCTTCTATGTGGGTGTGGGGATTCAAACTCAGGACTCCTTGCTTGCAAAACAAGTACTCCCAGCCACAGAGCAGTATTCCCAGCCCCCTATATTTTATTTATTTCCATTTCTGTATGTTTATGAAGGATTTAAAACAGCCTGATTGACCCACTGAAATCTTTGTTCTGATTATTTTTATTCAGTTCTCAAGTTACCTAACCTTTCTTAACCCCTGAGAAAATCCTCAATACATTGATGAGATTAAACCGTTTACTCCTACCTAATTAACAAAACCTGGGAGATGACGAAGTCGGTTTCGTAAATGTTACCTCTTCTCCTCCAATGCCTGCTGGCTTTAGATTTTCCAGACTCTCACATGCTTAAGTCAGTCATCTCTCACCATCAATTTTTAATGGGGTTCTGTTCCATCCACTGCTTAGTCTTGCCTTCTGGCAATGGAAGAGGCCAAGGCTCAAATGTCACATTGTTTCTGAAGCTCTCCAGAGCCTCACATTTTGTGAATGCAGGACATTCACTAAATGTCCTATAAGGGAGTGACTTGGTCTTTTTGAGCTCATCAAGAATTTCCTACCTATGATTCAAGGTTATATTGTTTTCAGAAATAGAACTTTGCAGATCCTTAATGAACTGCCTATTCCCCAGTGTCTCCTGGCTTCTGGTAGGCTCAGAACTGTCTAAACAAACACCTTATTCACAAAGATGCCACATGAAAAATCAGTGTGATCCTTAGACATGTATCACTCTTTGGGTGAAAAACTGAGAAAATGATGATCAGATGTAACATTATAGGAGGAATATTTTAAAACAAAACCATCAGAAGGAACAGTGGAATTCTGCTTAAGGCTGTCAGCAGCAGTTGATCCAATGCTAGCCTAGCAGGCAGGAAGGACTGAACTGAATCCTAGGACCAAAAAACAAAAATCAAAACCAGAGTGGTAGCACACAGGCCTGCCAGCAACCCTAGCATTCCAAAGCCGGAAGGGGCCTAAGAACTCAAGGTCAGTTTCAACCAGCTCCTGGCCAACCTATCTCAAAAAAAAAAAAAAGAAGTAGGAGCCATACTTAGTAGCTCACAAATAATTAGAGCACAACTTTAATCTCGGCACTCAGCAGACAGTGGCAGGAAGATCTCTGTCTATTCCAGGCCAGCAAGGGCTGCATAATGAGAACCTGCCTCATAAAAGTAAATAAATAAAAGAACCAGGGAAATTTCATATTCAGAACATGTATTTTAAGGATGTAGACAGCCAGCGCTTCAAAACAAACCATTTGTGTGTTATGTCTCCTGTGTCTATTCAAGATGAGAAGTTCAAGGAAATCTGCCAGGTATTTTAAATAAACACTGCTGGTCAATGTCCCTATACCAGAACAAGCAAGTGCTCAAGAGACTATTCCTGGTAGGGGAAAAAAATAAATGCCTTTTACATCCCTGAAGGTAAACTCCCTTACATAAATTATAAATTTTGCTCATTAAAATAGCTGTTAGCAAAAGAAAAAAAGAATACTTAAAATGTATAGTTTTACTATCCACATAGAAGACAGGGGAATTTAGTCTGTGTGTGTGCTAAGCCATCAGTAGTTTCTGTTACGGTGTTAAGCAGAAATGTGTCCTTTGCATTCCTGTGTAGGACCACTTGGTCCCCAACTGATCACACTGTTTTGGGAGGTTGGAAAATCTTTGGGATACAGGGCCTAGCAAGTGGATATAAGTCATTCACAGTAGACCAGAGCGCAGCTCTGCCTCCCAATCCATCCAGAAGTGGTGAGCTCCCGCTGCTACAAACTTTGCTGTGCCTTCCCACCATGACATGGAAACTGAGTCAAAATAAACCTCTGCTCAGTTAAGTCGCCTCTGTCAAGTATTTTGTCACAACAAGAAAAGCAATTAGTACAGTTATGTAATGCTTTAAAAGAACACCCAGATATCAGAGGTACCAGCCCACAAAGCACTTTGCTTCTGTAGTTCCCTAGATTATGTATACTAGAATCAAGATAGCTTCGATAAGGGTATCTTGGGGCCAGTGAGATGGTTCAGTGTTTAAGAGCACTTGCTCCCAAGCTGAGGACTTGAGTTCAATCCCCAGGACTCAGATGGTAAAGCAGAGAACTGATTTCTACAAGTCATCCTCTGACCTCCACACTCAGGTCATTCCCTCTTTCCCAAATACACAATAGATAGATAGATGATAGATAGAGAGAAAACCAGATAAACAGATAAACAGATGATATAGATATATACATACATAATCTAGATAAGTAGAAAATAGATAAGTATAGATAATATATATGTGTGTGTGTGTATATATAGAGAGAGAGAAAGAGAGAGAGATTAAAACTGAAGGACTTCTCTCTAATAAAAATTTAAGTAATGGCATCTTCCTCTTGCTAAATGTTAAACAGCAACGTTCTGTGAACTATATGAACATTATTTCATTAGACACTGCAGGAAGTACACAGGAACTGCTTTTACTTTATAGACCATAAGCTAAACCAAGAGACCAGCCACACAGCTGCTACACAAGCCTGCAGGCCATTATTATTTCCCTCTAGGTCTCCTCAGATCTGAGGCTCTGGGGAAAGGTGTTCCCTTACTTATCACCATAGTTCCAGAACTATTTGCATACTTGACCTTTAGGAAGTAGGTACAGTGTGACAGCTGAGTGAAGTGGCCCAGGTCCCAAAAGAATGTGTGAAATCTTAAAATGAGCCCAGATAATTTACTAAATAATTTCATGTGGCTTTCATATCGCCAACTTTAAAGCAAAACAATTTGCTGTTCAACAACAGCAAAATCCTGAAGGAAGGCAAAATGAAGAAAGTATACACACACACCCTCACACACGCCCTGGAAGGAATCTTCCTTTTGATACCAGGGGAATGTTCCTAGTTGGCGATTAACTTCACTGCACAATTTCCTCTAACGAACGGGTACAACTTAAGGCTAGTTGGGGAATATAATTTCTTGATAGATGTATGATAATGTAGCCAAGGATTAAAGTTATCCTTCACCTCAGCACACTACTGCTTTGAGTGCAAACTCTTGGAAGGAACATGGCTATCCATCAGAGCTGAGTTTAGCAGCTGCTACTTGTCTTATCCAGAAGTAGCTACCGGAGCAAAGATTCTCCATCCTAAGAAGTGCATCTTCTTAAATGTCAATTAACATGTTGTAAGTGTGGTCCTGGTTTGCTTAGTAGACTGGTTGTCTCTGCAGCTCCTTAGTGTTCCTGGTGTCTCCAAATCAATACTCCATAGGTCTGATGGTCTTGATTTCCATGGGTCTGATCATTTAGGATCTCTATAGCCTATCCTGGCTGGCCCTGGCTGGAGTCTGCCGCCTGCTACCAGCTCCTGTTTTTTCTGGGGTCTGCCTCCCCAGCCAGCTGCAGGCTGTCTCAAACTACCAAAATGCAGTTTCAAGTTACAGCCTAAAGGCCGGCTTTCAAATTATTGCAGGCTGCCGCTATTTCCCCTGGAATGTTTGGATCCACAAAGCAAGTTAATCCCAACTCCAGACAACCAAGTGAAATGCCTGCAGAAAAACCTTCCACCAACAATTGGTCTGTCTGAGCCAGGAACAAACCCTCCCAATTCTTCTTGTCCTGGACCTTTCTCCACCTGTGCTAGTCCCAGGCTGAAGTTGCTGCTCCTCCTCTCCTATGCCTGTTACCATGGCTTGCCCAGTTGTGGCCTTTTGAAGCCCTTTCTTGCCCTGTACCCTCACCGATGGACGTCTAGTCCTAAACCCTCACTTCTGACCTCTCCTTCACGGATCCTCTTGGCCACATCCTTGCCTTCCTTCGCAGATTTCTCCCAAGATGACCTGCCTTCTGCAGAGCTACTCACCACCTAGTCAACAGAACTCAACAACCTTCCCTTCCTACTCCTTGGAGCTTCCCATTGTTTGGCTGGGTGAGCACACTCCTCCTCAAGGACCTGTTGACAAATGACTCAACCATATGAATCACTGCCTTACTTATTCATCCCACAAATTTATTGAGTATTTCATAGGTGCCATATCCAGGGAACAAAAGATGAATGATAAACTAGGCAGGTAAACATACTGTAAAGCAATGCTTACAGTGTTGTAACCATTACAACCACACATTGTATTGTACCAAACAAGTAACTATATCCAAGTAATATATTCAGTTAGAACCCTGGACTGCTGGGTTTTTGTTTTAAATTTACTTAGATTTTTGTGAATTTTTTTAGAGTACATAAGAGAGCCAGTTCTTCCTTCCATCATGTCAGTCCTAGGGATCTAGCTCGTCGTCAGTCTTGGCAGCTGGAGACTTTACCTCGTTTTCTTTTCTTTCTTTCTATTTTTTTAAATTGACTTTATTTTATGTGTGTGAGCATTTTGCCTACATGTATGTATGTGCATCACATGCGTGACTGATGTGCAAAGAGGTCAGAAGATGGCGTTGAATATCCTGGAAAAGGAATTGCATGCAGTTGTAAGCTGTCCCGTGGGTGCTGGGAATCAAGCCTGGATTCTCTAGAAGAGCAGCAGGTACTCCTAACCAAGGAGCCATCTCCAGCCCCCATTTGTGTTTTGATCTAAGATCTCAAGTAGCTAAGACTGACCTTGAACTTCTGACCATTCAGTCTCTACCTCCCAAACATTGTGATTGCCTGCATATGCATCACACCTAGCATTTATCTTTTTATATTTTTTGTTTGGTTGGTTCTGGACTTGTGAATCAAGGTCTTGACATGCAATTCTGGCTGTCCTAGAACTCATTCTATAGACCAGGCTGGCCTCAAACTGGCCTCAATCTCACAGAGATTCACCTGCCTCTGCCTTCAGAGTCCTGGGATTAAAATCATGTGCTACCTCACTTGGCTAAGATTTGTTTGTTTAAAATCTGGATTATGTATTATTGAGTGTTATTAATAGTGTTCATTAATAATACATGAAATATTATCAATATGTATATGGCATTAGATCCCTCTGGACCTCTAGTTTCTCATTGTTTTGACCCACCTGATAGGTGCTGGGAATTAAACCCAGTCCTCTGCCATAGCGTACTTAGCCATTTCTCCAGCCTCTATTTATTTTCTTTTGAAATAAGATCATTGTATAGAGGCCACCCTGGTCTACAGAGCTAGTTCCAGGACAGGCTGCAAAGCAATACAGAGATCCTTGTGTGAAGTCCAGGCTGGCCTCAAACTTGTACTGTTCCTGCACAACTCCAGTAGGCAGAGATGACCGATACAGGACATCATGCCTGTTGTCCTTTTGTTACAGTTATAGGAATAAAGCTGGAGAAGGGAGTGGGGTCCCAAGGTAAGGGACCACGTGGGAGAGCACAGCAGGTCCCATAGCAGGTGAGGGTGACCGAGGTGGAGGGAATAACACACCAGGCAGACAGAGCTTAAGTGAGAAGTGTATTTAGAAGGGGGGACGAGGGGGAAGGGAAAAGAGACGGAGAGAAGAGAGGAGAGAGGTGAGGAGAAGAGCAGAGCAAAAGAGAGCGTAAGTGGGCGGGGTCTGACTTTCAAGGGGTCCTTGACACCTGCCTGCAGACTAGTACTCATCGAACCCTAGGCTGACCAGAGCACTGCCTGAGTGCATTCTGCCAGGTGACATGGGCGGGCCAGCGTGATGCCTGAATCCTTCCAATGCCAACTAGTAAAATGACCTTTGTGTGCACTAATACTTTATTGTTAGTGTACTGACTTTAAAAAAAAAAAAAAAAAAAGTGGTTTTTTCGGGGCTAGAGTGATGGCTCAGCCGTTAAGAGCTCTGGCTGCTCTTCCAGAAGACCTGAGTTCAATCCCCAACACCCACATGGCAGCTCACAACTGTCTGTATAACTCCAGTTCGCCGGCATCTGACACCCTCATACCAATGCACATAAAATTAAGTAAATTATTAAAGCACTGTAACACTCTGAAATACACAGTCCCTCTAGGAGAGGCCCTGAGAAATCCACAGGCCTTCCCATGGTGATTAAAAAGAAAGAAAAGCAGTGGTTGTTTTCTATACATATACAACCGGGAAAGCACTCTCAAGACTGATCACCGTGGTACCTGCCTGTAAACCTAGCATGTATGAGGAGGAGGGCAAGGACCCAGACTCCAAGGTCAGTCTTAATTACATATGTAGTTGGAGGCCATGCCCCAAACAAGAGACCCTTTCTCAAAACATACATACATACATACATACATACATACATACATACATACATACGAGGAACAAATCAAAATGGAGGCAGGCGCTCCAGGCCAGCCTTGTCACAAGACAAGTTAACGACCAACCTGGACTACAAGGAACTTTATCTCTAAAGCAAAACAGAAAGGCAAGTTGGTCATGTGACAGTAACTGAACGAACGTGTGACCTTTCCTTCCCAAGGGAATATCACCTCAGCACTGAGGGGAGTATCTGTGAGAAATCTGACTGCTCCTCCTGAATCCTGATTTCTCACAAGTTCAGACGAGAAGTTTAATTCTGAGGACTCTTTCACTTTTTCCCATTTTTCGTTTTGGGAGGGGGGATAGTCACTCAAGTTAACAAGCCCCCATGGCTTGCACTGAGGGCTGAAAGTTCCTAGCTAAGAGGGAAGTTCCTTAGTTCCTTTGTCAATCAGGTTGACAAGCTCTGGCGCCTTCCCAGCAAGACCTCTCCTAGGACTGTCCCGGAGAGCAACCAAGCGGAGGGTGGAGGGCTGCAGGTCCCCAATGCAGCCACTGATTTCTCTTGTCTCCCTGCCTCCCACTGGGGACCTCACCACTGTTCTACAAGCTTGGAGCTTGTAGTTTTCAGTCCAGTGGTTTTCACCCCAACCTGTTGGAGCCTAGTGAAGGAATTAAGTCCAAAGCAATGGCTTCCTGAGGGGGTTGGGGAATGCCTGGTGGTAGAGACATTTCCTGACAGACACAAGGCCCTTCTTTGAGAACTACAATTAAAAACATGAATATTTTTTATTATTTATTTAATTTTCTGTGCATTGGTGTTATGCCTGCAAGTATGTCTGTGTAAAGGTGTCAGGTCCCCTAGAATTGGAATTTCAGACAATTGTGAGCTGCTTTGTGGGTGATGGGAATTGAATCAGGGTTCTCTGGAAGAGCAGTCAGTGCTCTTGACACCTAAGCCATCTCTCCAGCCCCGAATTTATTATTTTTTTTAAAAATCAAAACCAAAGCCAGGTGGTGGCACACGCCTTTAATCCCAGCACTCAGGAGGCAGAGGCAGGCGGATCTCTGTGAGTTCTAGACCAGCCTGATCTTCAAGAGCCTTCTAGGACAGCCTCCAAAACCACAAAGAAACCCTGCCTCGGAAAAAAAAAAAAAAAAAAAAAAAAAAATTCAAAACCAAGCACTAGTCTTCTGTGAGTTTTATTTTCAAGGTTGTAGATGATAGGAATTGAACCAGGGTTCTCTGGAAGATCAATCTGTGCACTTAACCCTGAACCATCTCTCCAGCCCCAAATACACACACACACACACACACACAATCAAAACCAAGCACTAAGCTGGGCGGTTGAAGCACGCCTTTAATTCCAACACTTGGGAGGCAGAGGCAAGCAGCTCTCTGTAAGTCCCAGGCCACCCTGGTCAACAGAGCAAGTTCCAGGATAGACTAAACACACACACACACACACACACACAGAGAGAGAGAGAGAGAGAGAGAGAGAGAGAGAGAGAGAGAGAAACCCTATCTCAAAACATAAATTATAAGCACTAGCGTCCTGTATGCTTTATTTTCAAAGATGACAGAAGCAGTCCCTGTCCCTGCACAGCAGTAAACAGGGACATGCAGAAACAGGCAAACTGAAATCACAGGCCCAGAATCGGGCCAGGGAAGCAGATGAGTGCCATGCTTAGCCATCATCAGAGAAGCTTCCTCCTGCAGCAGATGGGAACAAACACAGAGACCAGCCAGAAGATGTGCAGAAAGCTAGAGACCCTGGAGCACTCGGCCTAAATAGGATGTCTCCATGAAATCCCTCCCCTCGGGCCTCAGAGAATTCTGTGGAAGGAGAGGCAGAAAGTGTTTAAGGGAATGGAATGGAACGGAAAGAAAAAAGGGGGAAAGAAATAAAAGAGGAAAGGAGGAAAGGAAAGGAAAGGAAAGGAAAGGAAAGGAAAGGAAAGGAAAGGAAAGGAAAGGAAAGAAAATTTAGGTTATCTTCTGGCCTCCACATTCATAGGAGTGCACACATAGATGCGCGCGTGCGCGCGCGCGCGCACACACACACGCACACACACACACACTCCTTTTTTAAAAAGAAAACAAAAACAGTGAAGAAAACATA
This sequence comes from Phodopus roborovskii, assembly GCF_943737965.1. Classification (NCBI taxonomy): domain Eukaryota; kingdom Metazoa; phylum Chordata; class Mammalia; order Rodentia; family Cricetidae; genus Phodopus; species Phodopus roborovskii. The sequence continues at coordinate 15,279,306 of NW_026125397.1, forward strand.
AAAGGAGAGAAAATAAAAATGAAAATAAACATAGCAAAGTACTAATATTCATGGCATAAACTGTAACGGCTGTCTTTAAACAATTGTGTCATTGTGTGTGTTTGTTCACTTGTTAAGACAGTTTCGTGTATCTCAGGCTGTCTTTCTTATGTAGCTGCGGATGAGTTTGAATTTATGATCTACCTCTCTCCACCTCCCTCGTTCTAGGTTATGGCTGTGCAGCATCAAGCTCGGCAACGAGTTATGCGCTTGAACAGAATCTGTATGCAAACAGAAAACACAGAGAATGGGAAGGGGCTGGCAAACGAGCTTGCAAGCCTGGGAGCCTCGACCCAGACCCATTTCCCTGCTTGCTCCTTCATTTCCTGCTTCCCGTATCTGACCTCATCAGCGGTTCCCAGCCCCAAGCCAGCTTGCTCTGGAGGCAGAGCCTCCAACACCTTGCCTCTTTCTGCCAACCCATGCTTCAGAACTGTGTCGTTTCCTAAATTAAAATACATTCTACCTTGTAATCCCTGGCTCTCCGGTTCTCAGAAGAAAGTCCAAGTTGATTGACATGCAAATCAAGTGACTTTCACAAGCGTTCTCCCTCACTGGGAGTCACCTCCACCCTATAATGGCTTTTATGCACAGCTTTTAAAGGGCTTGCCGGTCCCCACATGCATTCCCTTGCACAAACTGGCCTCTTTGCCAATGACAACTGACTTTCTCTTAATCTAGTGAATCCCTATTCAACTCATGGTAAATACATGAGTAGTCCTCAGACGCATCGCGTTGTCGACTGCATGGTGGCTTCCTTCTGTCCTGTTGCTGCCACCCTTCACACTGTGGGCTCCTGCAGAGACCCAGAACTCAGGTCCGGTTGGTGCTAAGTGCCTGGGAAATGAACCCTGGAGGAAGTGGCTTTACTCAAGCATTTACTTTCAATTCCTACTGCTCTAAAGTCACTGTGTCCTTTTGGCCGTTTTCTTTGAAAAACCTGAACTCTGTTAACAGATTCATGAAGATGAGGCAGGAGGAGGATGAATTCAAGGTCAGCACAGGCTACACAGTGACACTCTGACTCAAGAAAGGAAAGGAGACAGGACTAGAGAGATGGCTCAGAGGTTAAGAGCACTGAATGCTCTTCTAGAGGACCCAGGATCGATTCCCAGCACCCACAGGGCAGCTCACAGCAATACACCAATGTACATTAGAAAGGAAGAAAGGAAGGAGGAGGAGAGAGGAAGAGGGCAGAATAACTCAGAAGTGGGTAGGCTGTGACATAGGTATGAGAGCTAACTAAAAGGAAGGAACAGAGTTAAACTTCTGGACTCTTGCTTGAGAAGATGAAGGCCAGAGCCAAGGCATTCAGGGCAGGACAGAGAGTTTCTCTTCTGGGAAGCTTTAGGGCTTAACTTCCCTTCCAAATGTCTCTGCTCTCAAGATCTCTTTTGTTTCTTGGGAAATTCTAAACATATTACATGGCCTTTTCAATGAAGGGTCTGTTTCCTGTAACTGATGCCTCCTTTCAATTAAGATCAAACGGAATTCAACATTAAGCGGAGCCACGACTCTCTCTCAAGTTAATGTTAATTATAACTTTGGTGGATGTGTTGCAGCCTGCTCTCGACCTATCTGATTTTACTAACAGACAGGGACAAAACTACTAGGAGACAGAGTGTTTTGCCTCTATCATTATGGTGTTTGCCTGCAATGATCTTCGGGAATTTCTTCCCAGGAAATCTTCATATACGTATTTATTATATGGAGAATGTGCACCTTTATTAGTAGCTAACAATACAGTCTGTGTCTATTCAGTTTCTGTTATGTACTTAAGGCAAGGGGAAAAAAAACCCTCAATTTTGTTTTTGCATATTAGTGTGGAATTTACTACCTTAAAATGTTACCTTCCAAGAATTTGATATTGTAGGGAAATACAGGCAGCCATTTTTTAACTAAAGTCTTGAGAATAATCTTGGAAGCCCTAAGGGAAGGTCACTGGCAACTTTTGTAGGGAAGCAATCCAAAACAGTATGCTCATTGTTGGTGTGAGAGTTAAAAAAGAGGAATTCAGCTTACAGCTAGCCTCATTGCATAAAACACAAGCAAACGATTCAGGTTTAACTGAAATACTCACATTTCTATTATCTAGGCCACCCTGCTTGCTAGACTGATATTATTTAGCACTAATATTGTCAGTTTTTTTTTTTTTTTTATAGAAATACTTGACAAATCAGGCTCTTGTTTTAAAATTACGGCTGCTGGAGCTCATTACACACTATCTCTTCTATAAATGATCTCCAGTTATAAGGAGCTCTCCAGTTGACCTCTTACTTCCTGCCTACCCCGTGTCTATACTTTTCTCTCTGCTCTTACCCATTTGTATGTTTACACGCTTCATGACTGCATATACCCGCCATCTGCGGCATCCTTACCTCAGCCATCTCCATATCCAGTTGAGAATCAGATAGTTTTGTTAGAATGGTGCCTTACTATAGACATTGTTGTTCATAATTATAAACACCTGAAAAACACTAATGGTTTAGAAACAATACTAGTGGTTTCTGAGGTATTCTACAGTTTAACCCACCATCCAATTTCTCCTCAGCCCAAAGCAGTTCGGAGGAGACACTGTCACAGTGTAAAAAAAAAAAAAAAAAAAAAAAACATTGTGGATTTTACACGAGAATGGTGTTTTAGTCCTGCTATAAAACTAAAACAGCCATGAGACACTGGAATATTCTTTAATCTCTCTGCACATTGGGTGCGTGAGTCTATGTTATTGTCAGTAACCCATGATTCTGGGTTGGGTGAGATGGCCCAGTGGTTAGAAACACTTGATGCTCTTGAAGAAGTCCCAGCACCAACATAGAGGCACAAAACCACCCAAAACTCCAGCTCCAAAGGAACCTGAGGGGGACCAGGCATGAACATGCACGAACATGCATACAGGTAAAACACTCATACACCTAAAACTTAAAGACTAAAGTCTTTTAGGAAATAACTAGTAATATACTGTGAATTTAACTCCTAGCCCAGACTTTCTGTAACTGACAAATCAGAGCCTGAGCTGCTGTGGCAGTTAGGTAACTTTCCCGTGCTACTGTGATGTTTTATGACACTGGAAAGCATTTATCTATTGTCAGACTCGCATAGCATCACTGCAGATTGCTAGGAGACAGTAAATGTTTTTACAAGCAAAAAGCCTTCACTTTTTCCTACTGCTATCTACTGAAGGGGGGGAAAAAAGAAAAAAGAAAGGAAGGGAGGGAGAGAGAGAAAGAAAGGGATGGAGGGAGGGGGAGAGAGAGAGGAAGGAAGGGAGGGAGGGAGGGAGGGAGGAAAGAAAGAAGGAAGGAAGGATGGAAGGAAGGAAGGAAAAGAAAACTTAGTCCTGCTTCTGATCTACAACCTACAGGCCCTCTGTTTCCAAGCAAAGGCTGAACCCTTTCAGATCTAACTGAAGAAAGCAGTCTGACTCTTTTTATCTAACCTACAGCATCTCTAAAGAAAGACGGAACACAGCTGGGTAAGCAAAAATTACAGCATACCACTGAGGCTGGCATCACGGGCACAGAGTATGATGGCAAAACTGGGGAGGTAGAGACTAGAGGGAGACAGAGGCTACCATGGACTAATAGCAAGTTCCAGGTCAACCTGAGCTACATTACGAGTTAGATTCTCAAACAAAACAGATTGTCCCTGAAGAGCTATTGTTAGTAGTCCCCTGCTTGATGCAAATCCTCCAAATGGTCTGTGTTTTGAAAAGCAGGGAGGTATGACTCTTCATTCAGATCCCGGAGACAAGACCACACCTGAGCACCTCCCATTCCCCCGTGAGGAGTAAGCTCATAAAACTCTCTCTTCATAAAAACTAACAAGATTGCCTCAACATTAATTAATATAATTAACACATTATCAATAGCTGCCCCTAGCACCCTCCACTATGTGTCCCCAGCTTCCTGTAATCTTAGGTCACAGCCTTTCCAAAGAGCCTGATCTTACCCCCTTTCCCACCGTTACCTCCCAAACCGAAAATCATCCCATTATAAAACCTGGGAAATGAGCCAGACAAAATTATACACTAAACAGAGAACTAGTTAGCCATGAGAGCGGGAATGTGCTTCACGAGTTTACTAAATTGCTGCACTGAAAAAAAGAAATGATAATCCATTGTTGTACTCAGTAATCATTTAGGATTAAATGAAACTAAGCAACTGAAATGAAATGGAGGTGCCTGGGCCACATAGCAAATTTAAGGCCAGCCTAGGTAACAGAGCAAAGCCCTGTGTCAAAATAAAAATATTGAGCCTAGTGTGGTGGTGCAGGCCTTTAATCCCAGCCCTGGAGAGGCAGACACAGGCCATCACTGTGAGCTGAGTTCCAAAACATAGTTCCAAAACAGCCAGGGCTACAAGCAAGTCCCTGTCACAAGAAACGGGGAAAAAAAAAAAAAACCAATAAGACAATAAATAAGTAAATAGATGATCAATTAATAAATAGACATAAAAATATGAAAATGACTTTGGTTTTGATCTCCATCACTGGATTCCATTCTTCTGAGTGGTCTTGTCTGTTAATCATGGTGTCCACTTTGGCTTTTACCTCTTTGTTTCTGCTTTTGCTTTTCAATGTTTCAATGGCCTTACTAAATTTCCCTCCGTATTTTGAACTTTTGCCTCCAACTTGCTGTTCCATTCACTGTGGAAACTATGTTGAAAGGTCTGAGAGAGTTTTCCTTAATTCAAGCATGTTTGACTGGTCCCTGCATATGATCATGAATGATGATTAACGCTTGTAAACTGTAAAGCCCAAACCTCTTCCACAGATCTTTCAGCCATCTCTAATCTTAGATTCCCTTATTTGAGAGTTAGTTGTTTGGTCATGGTTCACGAGTGATAGCTGTGTCATTTTTGTTATTGTTGTTTTGGTTTTTGTTTTTCCGAGACAGGGTTTCTCTGTGTAACAAGCAGCCCTGGCTGTCCTGGAACTCACTTTGTAGACCAGGCTGGCCTCAAACTCACTAAGATCCTCCTGCCTCTGCCTTCCAAGTGCTGGGATTAAAGGCCTGTGCTACCATTGCCAAGAGCTGTGTCATTTTTAAAATACTGCTTTCTTTTGTTTTATTTATAAAATCAAAATAAAGGGTTGGTAATTTTCTTGGTGAGAGAGCCTGCCTAATGAAAGGTACAGGCTTCAACTCTCTGAACTGAGAGTGGTTGCGGGGAAGAAATACAGTCAGCAAAAAGACCACTTAACAATACCAGCCAGCATGGCTGGGGATACACCTGGACTTTTGGTTACTCAAGAGACTGACTGGAAATGTGTAGTAATCCCCGGAGTTCAAGACTGGTCTGGGCATTGTGAGAGGAAGGAGGAAAGTGTGTGTGCATGTGTGTGTGTGTGTGTGTGTGTGTGTGTGTGTGTGTGTGTGAGAGAGAGAGAGAGAGAGAGAGAGAGAGAGAGAGAGAAGGAAGGGAGAGTTCTCCATCTCTTGTTTTCTGCAGTGTTGAAATCTTAGTGTGTTAGAGACAGTGCTAAAGGAAACAACTTTGCAAGATGCCGGACAAAGAAAATTTCTTATCAGCACTGGGAGGCAGAGGCAAGTGTATCTCTATGAGTTTAAGGCCAGCCAGAGTGAGTTCCAAGACAGGCTCCAAAGCTACAGAGAAACCCTGTCTTAAAAGAAATAAACCAGAAAAGAAAGAAAGAGAGAGAGAGAGAGAGAGAGAGAGAGAGAAAGAAAGAAAGAGAAAAGAAAAAAGGAAAATTCCTAATTTTATTCTTGAAGGACAGAGGAAGGGAATTATGTTTTGGGAAGGGAGTTAAGTAAAAATAATTACATTAACACATACATGTATACAAAGTCTTAGAGGACAGGACAACAACAAAATACTACAGTATCTATTACAATGCTAGTTTGTGAGAGAGGCAAAAGGAATAATTTTTCTCGATTTCTCCCACAAAAGTCACAAAATAAGTCTATATTCAATGTAAATAAGGTTATCTTTTAAATTACTTAACTAGAGACCCAAACTCTGGACTTTGAAATCCTAATAGAGGAAATAAGGAGATGGTCTGGGCCTACAGACTAGGAGGCACAGGACAGAAGTGTTGATCTTTCTAGGTTCCACATATACACCCACATGATTCTATAATTATTAAATGTAAACATAAACAAAATATTAACAGTCGGGTGGATAAATCACAAAAATGAGATTGGCATGTTCCCATTTTGTTCTGTGTTGAATACTTAACACCCAAAGCACACTTATGGTTTTCTGCATGGTTCACTAATGTATAGAACCTATATGCCAAAAGACAGGCCAGAAATTGCGTTCTTAATAGGATAATATTGGTACTGCTACTGGAGATGACTTGGATGAAAAGGCTAGGGAGGAATTTGTATACATTATCAAAAGAAGAAAGACACTGAAAAAAATTCAAGCTGACAGGTTAGGAGTTGAAAGTATCCTGGAGAGAAGGCTCAGTGATTAAGAGCACTGTCTGTTCTTCCAGAGGATCTGGGTTCGATTCCCAGCACCCATGTGGCAGCTCACGATGGTCTGTAACTACAGTTCCAGGGGGCCTCACATCCTTACACAGACATCAATAAATCCTTTAAATAGTTCAGTTTTCTGAATTTGGAAAGTCGAGACTAACCCCCAGCCTGAAGTTTGGACTGAACGGAGGACCGGGTGAGCTCATCCTGAGAATTCTCACAGGCGTTGAGAGACACAAACTCCCACACTGCCGACAGCCGGCAAGTGTGTAAATTCAGCACTAACTTGTAATGCAGTGAGAAAAACAATTTAAGGTGTATAATTACAAGGAGAATTAAATCAAGTCACGCAGGAAAGGTGCTGCCCTTGCACAATGGCAACGTCTTCCTGTGGATATTGATTTCTAGCTAGACATCGGGTGAAGGCCGATGGGTAAGGCTGTGGGAGTATCTCGGGTTAAAAAGGATCACTCTGCAAAGGACTAGCATTACTTTAATTAGACCTTTCTGCTCTGGAGCCTGACCCTGGAAATTACAGGTGAATTTGAAACGCAGAAACGTGATGGGGTTCAGCTAACTCATAAAAGAATGAGACGTGCAGCGGCGGAGGCAATGGATCTGTGTGTTCGTTTGTATTCTAGAATCCACGAGGTATTGTGACATAGCTACATTCCGCGTGGAAAGTTAACAGTTTTTCTTCTGGGGGTTTTGAGAGAAGGTCTCACGGAGCCCCAACATGATCATGGCACCTCTGTCTCCTCGTTGCTGGGATTACAGGCCTGTGCCACCACGCCTGCTTTTACTCATACTGAGGTGGAACCCAGCGCTCTGAATGCACTAGCTGCCTCAGCTCCTGGAAAGTGGACATACAAATCACAGGACACTCAGAAGAAAGGCATGCTGGTACATGACTGCCCTCGATCACTCAGGAGACAAGCAGGATGGAGAGTTTGGAACCCCCAATCCATATAGGACCCCTAATCCATCTAGGATCTCCCCAATCTATATAGGATCCCCCCAATCTATATAGGAAGATCTTACCAAGAGGATAAGGAGACAAAAACAAAACAAAATAAAATATGTGGGGAGAATCAGGTGTTTTATTACAATATTCTTTAAGATTTTTTTTCTTTTTTTTCTCTTCTTTGGGGGGTTTTGGAGACAGGATTTCTCTGTGTAGCCCTGGATGTCCTGGAACTCACTCTGTAAACCAGGCTGGCCTCGAACTCATATATCTTCCTGCCTCTGTCTCCCAAGTGTTGGGATTAAAGGCATGTGTCCCCCCACTCCCAACCCGACCCCTCCATCCCCCCACCTGCCACTGGGCTTCTTTTAGAATTATTTTATTATTGTATTTATAATATTTTTTAGTTATTATGTGTATGGCTGTTTCTCCTGCATGTACGTCTATGCACGAAACGCATGCTAATGCCTGAAGAGGCCAGAGAGGGTATCAGATCCCCAGAGACTGGTGTTGTAGACAGTTGTGGTTTGTCATGTTGGTACTGAGAATCGAATCTGGATCCTCTGGGAGAACAGCCGTAAACACAATTTTTTTTCCATCCCAAATAACCAACTCAGAGGCTGAATATGAATTATAAATACTCAGCTGATAGCTGAGCTACTAATTAGCTCCTACAACTTAAATTAACCCGTTTCTATTAATCTATGTATTGCCACATGGCTCGTGGCTTTACCTGTCCTTTAACATGCCTTGCTTCCTGGGCAGCAGCTGGCTGAAGCCTCTCTGACTCTGCCCTTCCTCATCCTATCATTCTCTGGCTTTGCCAACTACTGTGTCCTGTTCAGCTACTGGCCAGTCAGCTTGTTTATTAAACCAATCACAGCAACATAGTTACACAGTGTAAAGGAATACTCCACAGCAAGCAGCCAGTTCTCTTCACCACTGAGCCATCTCTCCAGCCCATCATCTTATTATATTATGTGTATGGGTAGCCCGTGTGTATGTATATCTGGGCACCGTGTGTGTGTGTGTGTGTGTGTGTGTGTGTGTGTGTGTGTGTGTGTGTGTGTGTGTGGTGCCTGTGGCGGTCAGAAGAGGGCATAAGATCCCTTGAACTGGAGTTATGGATGGTTGTAAGCCTCCTCATGCCTGCTGGAAACCAACCCAAGTCCTGGGCAAGCACAAGAAGTGGTCTAAACCTTGGAGCCAGCCCTGTTATTGAAATATGTCCTGACATCACATCGCAACTCTGAGGTCTGCATTTCCCCACTGGGTTGAGACTGACTTAGGCTATCAAAGGCTCACCTGTTGGAGTCTGATCCACTGAGATTTGGTTTTCTGTTTCCTAGCTTATTATATCTCTTTTCTCTCTCTCTTTTCCTTCACTTTACAATGGATGATGGGGTTTAGCTTAGTAAACACTTCAGTACAATACCAAGAATGTTTTGTTAGACTTTTGGGTGTTTCCAAGCCCCTGGTTAAAAATTTAACCATCTTTTAGCTGCTCTCATTGATAGCAAGGGTTGCTCCATATGGTGGATTTACTCCCAACAGTGACCTTAATTCCCTATTGTCTCCTGTTTAGATTAGCACATACTCTTTTCAAATACCAGTTATAACCTTAATGTTTGGCTATGTAACCACCTCAAAAGAATAGTTCTGGGGGGAGGGGAATGTCTTTTTCAATTAGCTAATAAAAATGAATATAGTCTTTTAAAGATCTGTTCCACAAAAGAGCCACATCCTTCAGGCCATCCAGCTGTCCATTGTGAAATAATGACATATGAATACCAGGGACTGAAATCTGCCCACCTACTGGGTAGACCGGTGTTACTGAGTGGCAAAAATGTAGTAAGAAACAGATTTGGAGGGCATGGAATTAATTTTATCTGGAACCTGATATGCTCTGCATTCCTGTGAGCTATCAAAGTATTTTTCCGGGAGACAGCTCTGACTCAGATGAAGCGGTTGCTTATAGTGACAAATGTTTCCCAATGACCAAGCAAGAAAACAAAGACAATCCTTTGGGTCTAACAGTTTATGTGTTGTTGGTGACCAAGGTGAGAAGGCCCAGAGCAGCAGATGGGTGAGATTTCAGTAGGTGGAAGGGTGAGTTGGGCATGTTTTAACAGAGCATGCATGAGATTCCTTCTACAAGTTTGGCTGTGAACACCAGGAAAGAGATAACCCAGTGGCGGCCGAGGTGAGAGGTCACTTACTATTTTCCTCTGTGTTTCTACCAGTTGGAGTTGAGCCCGATTAAATGCTGACTACAGAGAGAGAAGAAGTTGAAAAACAGCAAAATTCAACAGAAGAGCAGCAAGCCTGGGAGCACAGGAAGGTCACACAGAGACTGGAGGTATCAAGGCTGGCTGCTTCCATGCAGTTGTGATAACCAGTACATCAACAGGTGTGGTGGTTGACCTGGGGCTGACCTGAGGAATTGCAAATGCCCAGGGACAGCCCGGGGCCCAGCTGTGACAGACAGCTGCTATTGTTCTCTGGACAGGGTACAGACCCAGGTTCCTAACCACCTGGAGTAATTATTCCGAGGAAGCTTGGCCTTCATATGATTTCTGTAAGACAGCAAAAGCAAAGAGAGAAACAAGCAAAAATGCCTCTACTCACATTTGCGTGTTACAGCTCAAATCAATCCATATATCTGATGCTGTTTACAGTGGAGAACAGGGCTTGAAAAGAGCTGACTCCAAGTTAGACTAAAACTTCAGAAAAAAATTATCACATATTTTTTTTTTAAATGTTGAATTTCCCCAGTATTCAGGAGGAGACAGGGGCAACACATTGTTGAGAGTTTGGGGAAAGTTTTGGCTATGTAGTGAGTTCGAGGGCAGCCAGAGCTACACACAAGACTTTCAAAACATAACACCAACCAGCGATTATCTAAAATGGAGGTGACAGGCTAGGGCTGCAGCTCAGTTGGTAGAGTGCTGGTCTCACATGGCCCAAGTCCTGGACTCAGTCCCCAGCACCACTTAACCCTGGTGCTGCAGGTCTATAATCCCAGTATTCTGGAGGTAGAAGCAGAAGAATCAGCAACTGAAAGTCATTATCTGAGATATAGTTATTTAGCTCAAGGCCAGCCCAGGATATGGCAGACACTGTGTCACAAAACAAAATGAGAGAAAAAAAATGAAGCATGCCCGGAAACTAAAAAGAAATTGAACTTTATAACTTTGTAATGCTGTTTTTCATATTAATGGGGTTCAGTTTGACATTTTCATATATGCATACAGTGTGTACTGATCAAATCCAAACTCTTCCTTTACCAACTTTACAACATTTTCCTATCTGAACATTTCCAAGACACTAAGGATGGTATGCCATAAGCAAGGCTGATAACAGTTGATAAAAACAAGGGCTAAAGTCACAGCTCAGTGCAAGAGGGTTTGCCAAATATACATAATGCCCTCAGTTCCATATCTAGTACTGCAAGAAAAAAAAAAAGTCCTGTCTGGTCTCAAAAGCAAGAATAATAATAAAATTATAATAATAAAGCCTGAAGAACACTTGAGGATGAACAAATTTACCTATATGCTCCTCCAAAAATAAAATACTAAAAAAATATGTCACTATAATGGCTAAAATACCAGGCACCAGGCTACATGCATGTACATGACTCATTGATTGCTTAAGACTCCGACATGGGCCCCAATGCCAAAGCGGTTATAAGTCTAAAACAGAGTGAATGAGCCTTTTAGATTTTATTTTTGCATTAATTTACTGTTTAGTTCATGGACTGCAGCCAGTTCTATGCAATTTGGTGGGTCTATTTTTAAAACACAAAGAGACACATATTAAATTTATAATGCAGTCAGTAACTACCCAGGATCAAGATGCTCCATGCAATTCAAGTGTTACCCTTTTGATACAGTCACATTTTTACTATTGGTGGCTACAATGTTGATGTTTTGTTGGGTTGGTTGTTTTTTGTTTGGTTGGTTGGTTTGGTTTGGTTTTTAGAGGCAGGGTTTCTCTATATAACAGTCTGGCTGTCCTGGAACTTGCTCTGTAGACCAGGCTGGCCTCAACTCATAGAGACCCACTTGCCTCTGCCTTCTGAGGGCTAGAATTAAAGGCATGTGCCACCATTGGCCAGCAAAACTTGTAATCTTATTTAAAACAACAACTATCCATGCATGGTTGGAGCATTCCTAAAATTCCATCACTTGAAAGGTAGGGCCAAGAGGATTGCCACAAATTCAAGGTCAGTCAGTCTTCATAGTTCCAAATCAGCTAGAGCAACATAAGGTAACATTGTCTCAAATAAAATAAAATTAACCAAACCCGAGAAATTCCATAAAATAAGTTCAGATTATACACCCCACCCCACCCCCAATGCCTTTCAATTCCTCTCCACCTTCCTTCACACCTGTATCCACTCAGTTTCTGTATCTCATTAGAAAACAAACTCACATGTAAGGGCTAATAATAAAATAGATAAATCAAAACCAAACAAATCAGAATATGACAAAAAAAAATAAAATAAAAAAAGGAACCAGAGAAAATGCACAAGAAACACCTATGGATGCAGAGACACACTCGTTCACACACATAGCAATCCACAAAAACACAAAATAGGAAGCCACAGATACAGCAAACAAACCCCAAACAAGCCCCCAAAAAGCCCTGGCTTGACATTATGCGACAACAACTCCTGAAGACCAAAGACACTTGTGGAGTGTGTTTTGTGTTCACCATCTACTGCAGGGCATGGGGCCTGCCTTTAAGAATGATTTGTTTCTGGGGAGATTTCCTTGGAGGAAACTAATTGTTTTTATTTGCAAGTGATCATCAATTAGAGACAACTTCTGGGTTAGGAATGGGGGCTTGTGTCCGTGTCCTCCTTTTAGTCCTTGGACCCCATCTGGTTCGGACGTGTGCAGGCCCGGTGCACGCTGCCTTCATCTCCTATGTGTTGGCCCTATTGTCATTAGAGGGCCTTACTTCCTAGGCGTCCTCCAGCCCCTCATGCTCTCCCACCCTTCCACAGGATTCCCTGAGCCCTGAGAGGAGGATTTGATTGATGCATTTCTTTTAGGGCTGAGCATTTCAAGGTCTCTCCGTTTCTGCACAGTTTCAGTCTGTGTGTCAATCTCTTTGTTTCCATTTGCTCCAGGAGGAAGCAAATCTCTGATGATAGCTGGGTAAGGCACTGATTTATGAGCATAACAAAATTACAATTTATTGCTACATCCCTTTAAAAGAACAGTAAGTAGTATCTGTTTTAACTATTTATTTATTTATTTATTTATTTATTTATTTATTTTTGAGTCTTCAAAACAAGGTTTCTCTGTGTAACTGTTCTGGCTATCCTGGGACTCACAAAAATCCACCTGCCTTTGTCTCCTGAGTGCTAGGATTAAAGGTGTGAGCCGGCCACCACCACCTGGCTAGTTTCAGGTTCTTGACCACTCAAGCAGTACTGAGTATGAACTCCATATTATAGAGTTAGCATTAAGTCAAATCAGATGTTGCTTGGTTATTCCCACACGTTTTGTGCCTGCATTGCACTAGCACACTTTGCAGGCTGGAGTGTTTGTAGCTGGGGTCCTCTTTGGTAGTGAACCACCATTTTGTCTTCTATTGAGTTCAGTGTATCTGGTTTTATGCTGAGGTCTTTGATACATTTGAAGTTAGTTTTTTGCAAGGTGATAAGTATGGGTTTATTTGTATTCCTCTTCAAGTAGCCATTCAATTTGACGAGTACCCATTGTTGAAGATGGTGTCTCTTTTCTACTATGTATTTCTGACTTCTTTATTAAAAAATAAATAAATAAATAAAAATAAGGTGTCCATAGCTCTTTGGACTTCTGTCTAGGTCTTCAGTTTGATTCTATTGGTCAATGTGTTTTTGTGTTTTGTGCCAATACTATGCTGGTTTTATTACTATAGCTTTGTAATACAATTTGAGGCTAAGGATAGTGATACCTACATCAATTCTTTTATTATACATGTTTGTTTTATATATTCAAGTTTGTGTGTGTGTGTGTGTGTGTGTGTGTGTGTGTGTTTCCATATGAAGCAGAAATGTTTTTTTCAACTTCTGTGAAGAATGGTGCTGGAATTTTGGCTAAGATTGTATTGAATCTGTAGGATACTTTTTGTAAGATGGCCATTTTCACTTCATTAATCCTACTAACCTACAAGCATGGGAGATCATTCCATCTTCTGATATGTTCCTCGTTTCTTTCTTCATTGTCCTAAAGTGTTTATTATACAAGTCTTTTGCTTGTTTTGTTAGATTTACTTCATGATATTTAATATTATTTGAGGCTATTGTGAAAGATGTTGCTTCTGCAATTTCTTCCTCAGTCCATCTGTCATATGAATATAGGAGGGCTATTGATTTTTCTGCGTTAATTTTGGATCCAGCTACTTTTTGCAAGTGCCTTAACATACCGTGCTGTGGTGGTGCTTGCCTTTAATCCCCACTAGGGAGGCAGAGGCAAGTGGTCTCTGTGAGTTCAAGGCCAGCCTTGTCTACAAGAGCTAGTTTCAGGACATCTTCCAAAGCCACAGAGAAACCCTGTCTTGCAAAACCAAAAAAAAAAAAAAAAACAAGCTTTAATATTTCTAGGAGTTTCCTGGTGGAATTTTAGAGGTTTAGAGGTCAGTTATGCATACAGTTATATCATCTGCAAATAAAAATATTTTTACATCTTCTTTTCCAACTCCTACGCCCTTGATCTTCCTCAAGAGACTTATTGCTCTAGCTAAGACTTTATACACTATATTAAATAGATTTGGAGAGAGTAAACAATCTTTTTCCTTTTGGTGGATATGCTTTGAGTTTTTCTCCATTTAAATTGGTGTTGGCTATGGACTTGCTGGAAATTGCCTTTATTATGTTGAGTTATGCCCCTTATATTCCTAATCTCTCCAGGACTTTTATCAAGAAGGGATGTTAGATTTTTGTCAAAGGCCTTTTCTGCATTTAATGAGATGATTGTGTAGGGTTTTTTTTTTTTTTTTGGTTTTATGTTTTTGTTGTTGTTTGTTTGTTTGTTTGTCTTTCAGACTGTTTATATGGTGGATTACATTTATTGATTTACATGAATTCAACCATCCCTGAATCTCTGGGATGAAGCCTAGGTGATCATGGTGAATGATCTTTTTGACATGTTCTAGGATTGTTTGCAATTATTTTATTGAGAACTTTTGCATCTATGTTCATAAAGGAAATTGGTCAGTAATTGTCTCTCTTTGTTGGGTCCTTACATAGTTTAGTTGTCATGATAACTGTGGCCACATAAGAAGAACTGAACAAAGTTTCTACTCTTTCTATTGTATGGGATAATTTGGAGAGTGTTGGTATTAAATCTTCTATGGAAGTCCAGTAGAATTCTGTGCTAAAATCATCTGGCCCTGGGATTTTCTTGGTTGGTAGACGTTTTAGTGACTGCTTCAGTTTTACTAGGGGCTATGAGTGCAGTGAAATTGTTTATCTGATCTTGCTTTAACTTTGGTAGGTGATATCTATATTGACTAAATTATCCCCACCCCTGCATTTTTGAGACTGGGCCTCCTGTATCTCTGCTGGCCTTGAATTTGAACTCACTCTGAAGCTGACAATTGCCTTAAACTTCCTTCTGACTCTCGTGCCCCACCCCCAGAGTGTTGTGATGATGGGTGGGTACCACCACACCTGGTTTATCAGTAGCAACTTCTTCATCTCCTTGTTTTCCTTTTCTTTAACCTACAATGTAGCCAAGGACAGCCTGGAGCTTGCTACCTTGCTACTAACCCAGGCTAACTTTGAACTCATAATCTCTGCCTGCCCCAGCCTCTTTGGGTTTGCAATTACAGGTATGCACCATAGCAACTATGTCTCATTAAATTCTTTTTTTTTTTTCCCCTCAAGACAGAGTTTCTCTGTGTAGTTTTTGGAGCCTGTCTTGCTGTCTTGGCACTCACTCTGTAGACCAGGCTGGCCTCCAACTCACATACATTTGCCTGCCTCTGCATTCCCAAGTGCGGGGACTAAAGGTGAGTGCCACCACCACTGAACTCAGTGAATTCTTATTATTTGCTGCAAAACTAGAAATGCTGGGTGTGGTGACACAGGACTGTAATCCCAGCACTCTTCATCAGGGGGAGACAGGAGAACCATGTAAATATCTCATATCTCAGGCTACTCTAGGTTATATCCTTGGACCCGATTGCACACACACACACACACACACACACACACACACACACACACACACACGAGTGAGAGAGAGAGAGGATCGGATGATCTATTGTCTGGGTAACTTAGTTGAACCAATGAAATGTAGGATGTGGCGAGAAGGGGTAGGAGTGTCTGCTGTTAAAGCTGACGCCATGGGCATTGCAGGGAATCTAGTCAATTTAGCTTTACTTTTCTCCTCTCCTTCATACACAGTGACCTGTCCTGTGTTGAGAAATCGAGCAGTTAGTTACCCCTAAGCAGCCTCAGATGTCAAAATCTCTCGCACTTCATTTTATAAACAAGTTAAGCAAGCTGAGAGAAAGGGGGGGGGGGGAGAGAGACCTCCATCCTGGGTAGACTCTGCACGCAATGGAAGAGCAAGAATGAAAACAATTGCTCATGTGAAGTCAAGCAAGTGAGCTGGGTCTCCAAGGAAGCGGTCTTTCAAGACAGGAAATGCATACGCTTGCCTCCTTTTCCCCTTCCTGCCCCTTCTTGAGATTTGTGTCATGAGATGCTTTGGCACTGTCTCCTCCATTTCATCAGCAATGTTATCTCTTGTTTCCCATCTTCTCACTTTTCACCTAGCCTCGGTGCAGAAGTATTACAGCACTCTAACCACTGAAGGCTGCCGTCTCTCCTTTTCTACTGGGAATGACTGGGTAGGTCCCTATCAAATCCGTGTGTGGTTTAAAATAAAATGGTCCCCAAAGGGGGTGGCACTGTTAGGAAGTGTGACCTTGTAGGAAGAAGAGCGTCTCTGTGGGGGTAGGTAGCCTTGTGAGGTCTTTTTCTGAAACTTAACACAGCATGACAGCTGACTTCCTGCTGCCTTCTGGTCAAGATGTAGACAGCGCTGTGTCTGCCTGCATGCTGCCATGCTCCCGGTGGTGATGATAAAGGACTGAACCCCTGAAACTGTAAGCCGACGCCTCAATTAAATGTTTGCTTTGTAAGAGTTGCTGTGGTCACCGGGCGTTGGTGGTGCACGCCTTTAATCCGCACTTGGGAGGCAGAGGCAGGCGGATCTCTGTGAGTTCCAGGATAGGCTCCAAAGCCACAGAGAAACCCTGTCTCAAAAACAAACAAACAAACAAACAAAAAAATTGCTGTGGTCATGGTATCTCTTCACATCACTAAAAAACCCTAAGTAAGATACAATTGTTCCTTTGAATTAACTGTAGAAGCACAGAAAGGAATCAGGTTTCCAGAAACTTTTAGTTAGATTTGTTTTTTTAAAGGACCTCACCTTGTAGCTTGGGTTGAACAGGCACACTGTGTAGGCCAGGCTGGCCTTGAACTTGTGGAAAACAGCCTCCCCAGTGCTGAGATTACAGATAGAGCATCACAGCTGGCAAAGCACTGCTGTTTTTTTTTTGTTTGTTTGTTTGTTTGTTTGTTTGTTTTGTTCGTTGTTGTTTTGGGTTTTTTCGAGACAGGGTTTCTTTGTGTAGCTCTGTCAGTCCTGGAATTCACTCTGTAGACCAGGCTGGCCTGCAACTCCCAGAGATCCACCTGCCTCTGCCTCCCAAGTGCTGAGATGAAAGGTGTGCGCCACCTTGGCTAGGCAACAGTTTCTTTACTCTAGAAATGATTGATTTATCTCAGTTTTTGTTTGGTGGAAGCTTGAGTGACTCAAACCTTTGGAGTTAGTGGCATCCTTCTTAGAAAGTTAAAAAAAAAAAACAAACTAAAATTGTATGTGGAAGAATAATAATAATATTTATTAGGGGCTGGAAAGACGGCTCAGCGGTTAAGAGCACTGGCTGCTCTTCCAGAGGACCCAGGTTCAATTCCCAGCACCCAAATGGCAGCTCACACCAGTCTGTAACTCACTTGCAGGGAATCTCACATCATCACATCAATGCACATAAAATTAAATAAATTATTCTTTTAAGAAAAGAATATTTATTATAAATTGATCTAAAAATAGTTGATTGAATTATAAATCTCCTAGAAACAAAACCTAATCTGAACATAAAATAACCCTCAGCTACTACCCAGGCCTATATCCAGGACTTTGAGTTGGCCCACCCCAACATCGGTTGCATCTATGATCTGCCTGCCAAGGACCTCATGCTCTAGAGCCATAGCTGTAGGAACTCCATGACTTGGAGCAAAAGCAGGATATCTGCGAAGGGTCCAGTATTGATGGTGTGGCAGAAGCCAGAGCCTTTGAGTCAGACCAACAATTCATTGCAATGAACATGTCCAAGTAAAACTGTTTGGACAAAAGGGTACACTGCATGACACGCCACAGCTTTCAATGCCACTAAGACAATTAAGTGATGGAGAGTGGGAAAGATGGAGGAACGAAGTGTTTTGCTGCTGTTGGATTGCTTGTTTTTTAATTAATGTTTTTATTTTCCTTACGGGGATGCTGTAAGGGTGAAAGGTATATATGAAGGGACTGGGAAATGAGTTGGAATTTCGATGCATGATGTGAAATTCCCGAAGAATCAATAATAATAATAATAAGAAGAAGAAGAAGACACATTGATTGTTAGTGAAGTATTATTTCTGAACTTCTTGTAGCTTTGAAATTTTCTACAAAAAGTTATTAGCATGTTTCTCTTCGAACATTCTCACATCAGAACAGAGTATGTTGGGGGAGGTAGTTTTCATCTGGACCAAGAGAGAGGAGGAAAGAGTTATGAGTCCATCCATTGTCAGGAAAGCCTACAGAGTATGGACTGAACCACTGGGTTTGGTTCATCACTGTCACCTGGTACCTCATTCGCTCCCCCCAGCTGTGTGGGCTTTGTGCTGGCATTTCCCATCCTACACTGTTATACAGCTCCTACTGTACTCACCTGCATACCCTCCTTCCCACCCCCATACCGGGCTCTCCCCTGATAGCGCTGTGACTTCCCCTTTTCTTGCTCTGGGCATCTGGGCAAACATGTGACTCATCCTTCTATTGGCTGGTCTCACAGGCACAATGTTTCACCAAAAGACTAAAGAGGTTATGTTTGATTGTATGTATGTATGTGGCTGCACGTACACGTAAACGCATATGGAGGCCAGAAGAGAATTTTAGATCTCCTAGAACTGGGGTTACAGGCAGTTGTTAGCTGCACAATGTGGGTGCTGGGAACTGAACCCAGGTCCTGTATTCAAGAGAAGTATCTGCTCTTAATCACCGAGCCATCTCTCCAGCCTCAGATCCATGTTTTAAAATTTTTAGTTACATAATAAGTTAGAGACATGCAAGGGGGGACATGGGGTTAATTGTATACTTTGTCTTGACGCAGGCTGTCGTGTAGTCTAGACTGGCCTCAAATGGTCTGTGTAGCTGCAGTGTGGACTTGATCCCCCTTCCTTCACCTCAGCAGTGCTAAGATCACAGTCTGTGTAGTGCTGAAGACGAGTCAAAGTCAAAGGTGTTTGTGCAAGGTAGACAAGCACTCAATGCACAGAGCTACACCTCCAATTCTCACTATTTTAAAAACTAAAACAGTTGTGGCACACGCCTTTAATTCAAACACTCTGGAGGCAGAGGCAAGCAGATCTCTGATTTCCAGGCCAGCCTGGTCTAGAGTAAGTTCCAGGATAGCCAGGGCTACACAGAGAAACCCTGTCCCAAAAAATCAATAATAATAATAATAATAACAATAACAACAACAACACTCAGGGCATGCTTTCATATGCCTTTAATCCCAGCATGCAGAGGCAGAAGGAGGCAAATCTCTCGAAGTTCAATGCCAGCTTGCTCTACAAAGTGAGTTCCAGGACAGCCAGGACCGTGTAGAGAGATATTGTCTCAATATCTGGGCTGGAGAGATGGCCTAGTGCATAAGAGCCTTGGCCTTTCTTCCAGAGGACCCAAGTTCAATTCACAGCTCCCGCATGGCAGCTCACAACGGACTGTAATTCCAGTTCCAAAGGATCTGACACCCTCACACAGACATACATACAGGTAAACACCAATGCACATGATAAAAATAAATACATTTGAAAAAAAGAAAAATTAAACACAAAACAGAAAAAAGTAGGGGCCTGGTCATTTTAAATGAGGGAACGAACTATCACACACAAATTTCTTTCTTTCTTTCTTTTTTTTTTTTTTTTGTTTGTTTTGTTTTGTTTTTTTGTTTGTTTATTTTTTCCAGATGGGTTTCTCTTTGTAGCTTTGGAGCCTATTCTGGCACTCTGTAGCCCAGGCTGGCCTCAAACTCACAAAGATCCTCCTGCCTCTGCCTCCCAATTGCTGGGATTAAAGGCATGGGTCACCACTGCCTGGCCACAAATCTATTTCTAACCAATGTCACTATTAATAAAAGAAGCATGAATTACAATAAATTAGACTCTTTACATGTCAGAATATCAACTAAAATATTTCAAATTTAATTCTTAAAAATGTTTCAAGCTGGGCATCATGGCTTATACCTGTAAATTCTAGCACTCAAAAGGCCCAGGTAGGATGATGGCCATGAGTTTGAGGCCAGCCTTTGATCAGTGGTAAATCCCAGGCTAGTCTAGGCTATAGTATGGAAATTGCTGTTCAAAATTCTTAAAATGTATCCTTAAAAATGTCTTAATTTTTCAAAAATGGAGCAAAGTTGTTTTATATTACACACAGTAGTAAATTGTGGAGTATTAAATGTTCCCCTGTGGACTCCCCTGTGGAAGAGTCCTCATAATGGTAGCCATGCTTGAGGAGTTCTGCTTGGCAAACATGGTTATATTGGAATAGGAATACAACACAGGTGGAGAGTGTACATAGCATGGATTCAGCCCTGGGCTCAATAGCCAGCACCACCCTACAAAGCTAGACAAGAAAAACTCCAAGTTCAACTACAACTAAAAGTACAAAAGTACCACTAATGCTTTCAACAGCAAAGCAAATATATGGTCTCAGGACACAGCTCAGTTGGTAGTGTGCTCGATTAGCACCTGGAAAGTCCTGAGTTTGATTCCCAGCTCTGCACAAAGTTTGCAATCCCAGCACTCTGGAAGTAGAGATGGGGATGGATACAAATTTGAGGCCAGTCTCATCTACATAGCCAGTTCTGGGCCAATCAAGGATACATAGTGTAAAACTGTCCCCCAAACCTGCTGGAGGCAGAGGGGAGAAAACTCTGTCTCTCTGCACCTTCATCCACCCTTCCTTTTTGTCCTGAGACAGAGTCTTGGTATGCTTTCCTTGTGCTCTCGGCAATGCAACTATCTAGCCTAGGGTGTGATAGAATTATAGGCATGAGCCACCATGACTAGCTTCCACTGTAATTCTTCTCTGGTGAGTTGGTATGGTTTTTGGTTTTGATTGTTGGATTAAGGGTTTTTCTTTTTGTTCCATTTTTAGAATTCTTTAAAATTTTCTGTAATACATTTCTCTTATAGTTTTGGAAACTATATAGCTTAGTGGTAGAGCTATTGCCAAGCATGCCCGGATTCAAGCTCAAGAAAGGCGGAGATATAAATAAACAAATAGACAGACCTTTAGCACAGGCATAAGCTCCACTATGAGGACTCTCTATGCTTATTAGAAGGGGTAACTCATGGGTTGGGAAATCTGAACGATGCCTTGATCTCCACTCTGATAGTTGGTCCTGTTGAAATCCATCTTGTCCTTTAATTACAGCTCTCTGTGTTAAGCAACTAACTAGGCAGAAAGTAAAAGGGAATTGCTGAGTAAAGGGGAACGAGAGGGCTCTGAAACATCCTCAATCTTCCCACAGAAGAATGAAAGATAGGACTTCATCCCCTCCTGAATCCGTAACTGCCATTACTGTGGAGGCTTCCTCCTATCTGTGGGCAAAGAGAAGGCCAGTCACATGGCATGCCCCCTGTATGACTGCAAAGCCTGTGCCTGCAGAACTTGACCTAGGTCCTAGGCTATTTGACTAGCTAATGTTTCTTCCTTTAGTTTTACACACTGCTGGGATAATGCACAGACACCGTAATATTATTTATAATAAAGGCAAGTTTGGCAAATAAAATGTCACACAACGAAAGAGTAATTTTTTGCAGTATGAAATAGTTACTGTACAGAATGTTATACAGCTATTTAAGATGAGGTAAACTTGCTGGGCCACGGTGGCTCATTCCTAGAATTCCAGCACTTGAGAAGTAGAGGCGGAAGAACCAAGTTCTGATCCAGCCGGGGCTGCACAATGAGACCCTGTCTCCAAAAGGGAACAAAACCAGTTTGGTAGATTGAATGCTTGCCTCGAATGCAGGATTGTGCCTTCCTGTATGCCCAGCTCTGGGGTGGGGTGGGTTGGGGGGAGTGTGAAAACCAAAAAGCATTGCCAGGGCTGGCTGGGGACTATGTCCAAGTTCTGACAGACCCTGTCTCCAAGGAATAAGGTAGAGAATTATAGAGCATCTTCCCCAAGCCAGTTTGCACACAAAGGAATACACAAATGGAACACAGAAAAAGAAGAAAGGAAGAATGAAAGATAGGCGGGAGGGGGGAGAGGAGGAAGAGGAGGAGGGAGGAAAAGGAAGGAGGAGGGAGAAAAAAGGAGGAAAGAAAGAATTTGCAGCAGCTGCCACCACGTATTGTGAGGCTGTCCCCCAGAGCTGAGATGCCTGTCCAGAGAGGGCGTCACTACATTTGTTAACCACTGCAGGCCACAGTTTGTTCTAATGCTTGAGACAGTTCAGCGAGTGAAGGCACTTGCCACTCACAGCCCTGGCACCCTGAGTTGGAACCTACAGGATGGCAGGAAAGAACCAACATCCATATGTCAAGTTGTCTCATTTCCAAATTATTCTTTTCATACACACAATGCTGCAGGGGCTTTGTTTTGCTTTGTAATAAAATTGCATATACTAAATATTTATGGGTCGAATGCCAATTTACTAAAGAAGACCCATATCTGGAAAGCAGACTATTATCTCCAAGTATGAGACAAGTGTATAGAAATAAAAAAAAAAAAAATCACTGTACACCCATGGTCTCACCACGAAGGAAAGAGAATGGTAAACTCAAGCCAGTCTTCGCTACGCAGTGGAGATGGGGAGGAAGAGAAGTCAAGACTGATCCTTGGAAGGAGCCTGAGAAGAGCATCATAGTCCTGTCTTCCTCCTGGCTCTGCTTCAAGACCAAGTGCTCCTGACAGAGATTCAGTTGTTAGTGGCTTGCTTAATTGAGAGCCAGTTGCTTGTTAGTGAGTTAATTTTTTTTTTAATGTTTTGCTATTTAAAACAGGCTTGCATTTGAATTACAGGCTGGCCTGGAACAATGTAGTCTAGGTTAGGCTTGGACTCATGACCCTCCTGTCCCTGCTCCCCAAGTGTTATAATCACGGGCATGTGCTATCTCATCCTACATAAATTTTGCTTTTCTGACAATAGATGTCTTCATAACTACAGCTTTGATCCAAATTGTTCTGTCTGTTTGCTGGCTTGTTTAAGAGTTTGGGCATCATTATGTTGACCAGGCTGGATTTGAACTACTGGGTGCAAATGATTCTCTTGTCTAGACATCTCCTGTCTCCCATGCCACAACACTCAACCTGATCCTTTTTCTTTATCATTGTTTATCATTTGTTTCAAGGCAGGGTTTCTCTGTGTAGCCCTGGCTGTCCTGGAACTCATGCGGTAGACCAGGCTAGCCTCGAACTCACAGAGAGACCCATCTGCCTCTGCCTCCTGAGTGCTGGGATGAAAGGTGTGCACCACCACCACCCATCTTGACCCTTCTTCTATGGTATCATTTATTCACTGAATTCTCAGAGTTCCACGACTGACACCATACATACTTCTCCACTAGTGGAGCTGAATTATTTTAAAATATTCCTTACCTGGTGGACAGTGAGACATAGAGATTGGCCTTGTAATTGAAAAAAAAGAAACATATCATTGTTTTCCTTGTCAAAACTTTTATGAAAGTAGACAACACAGAGATGATGTGTTGACATTCAGAACAGACTGTTTACTGGATTTTCCTCTTGAAAGCAGATGGTCCCCTTGTTCATTTTCCTTTTGAGAAAATTGTAAGCATTGCTTAAGGCCTCCTATTCATCAAGGACTTGCTCCAAGAATGCTCTTTTCTTGGTGTGTGTATGAGTGTGTATAGGTCAGAGGATAACTTTCTGTAGTCGATTTTCTTCCATCCTTGGATCCAGGGGTCAACTAAGATCATCAGCCTGGTAAAAGCCCAGTGCTTTTACCCATGATCCATCTCTCTACCTTGCCTCACTTGACCCGACTGTTTTTGAGACAGAGTCTCATGTATTCCAGACTGGTCTCGAACTTCCTATGTAGCTAAGGATTACCATGAGTTTCGGATCCTGCCTGACTCCATCCCAGCCATGTTTTACTTAGTTATTTGTTTATTATTTATTTTTGAGACCAGTTATCCTATGTCATTCAAGTTTGTCTCAAACTCACAGCAATCATTCTGTCTTAGTCCTCCTAGGGCTAGGATTATAAGAATACACTATCATACCTAGTTGTCTCAAGTATGCCCTGGTACACACATCTCTTTTAATCTCCAAAAGACTTTTGCTGGAATGGTTTTTTATTTTCTGTTTCTAGGTCAGGATTGTGACTCAGCGGCAAATACTAGGCTGTCAGTTTGAGTTGACCCCATGATGTCTACCAGCTTCAAAACTTCCTAGGTCCATACATTAAAAAAAAAAAGGGAAATTCCTAAAGAGACTTTAAACACATTGTGTTTAACATTACAGGCATTGAAATCATGAGAGGAGTCTGGCGGTGTGGCGCACGCCTTTAATCCCAGCACTTGGGAGACAGAGGCAGGAGGATCTCTGTGAGTTTGAGACCAGCCTGATCTACAGAACCTGTGTGTTCCAGGACAGGCTCCAAAGCTACATAGAGAAACCCTGTCTCAAAAAACAAACAAAAAAACTTGAGGGGAAAAATGTTCCGTTTCCCAAAGTATGCGCACCCTAATCAGTGATGAAAAATGCGTGTGCTGAGCTATCTGTAAGAGCGGACTGGGAAAATAACATCTAAACAGTCCACACAGCTTTGCCCTGACATCTGCCTATGCTTTGGTGTCTGCAGGGCTGGGAAGGAGACGCTAAAAATACAAGAGACAAGTCTTGTTTTAAAGCCCACCTTTTAGGATGTGTATTTTGAGCTGATGAACGAACACATGACCAAGTCTTCCTGAATGACGCAACAATTTCTTCAGACATCCTTTTCTCTCTTGAGTCCGCTTACTTCATTTTTGCTTGGAATACTGCTTCACTGTAGCACTGAGTGCCTGGCTCTTATGAACGCTTCTTAAGAAGCGGCTAATTTATGGCGTGTGCCTGTTGGAAATCCCCAAGAAACCCTGGGATTTTTGGAAACTCTGAAGATGTGCATGCTTCTAACTTTTGCCAACACACCCAGCCTCATGGTAACGCTGCCGTTAACACAGCTGCCTCATAAAGGTCGTGGGGCATCAAGTCCCAGAGTCCTTCATAAATATGTTAATGAAAAATGAGATGCCAATTACACGCTGGGATTGATCATAAGGTTACCTTTGCCACCGCTAACTGTAAGTTCAGTACTGGTAAAGTTTAGTACTGATATTAGACTGAACTGAAAAAATGAGAAAAGGTTGATGCCCCCCACCCCACCCCCAGTGACATGGCCAGGACCAGGCATCCTACAAGGCAGGTTCTTTTGCCACTGAGCCAAGCTGGCCCAGCACTTAGCCCTTTCTTTCTTTTCTAAGGGGTTTTTCTTTTGTTGTTGTTTTACATGGGAAGGAAGTTTTATGGGGGGAAGGGGGGGGGTAGAGAAGAGAGGTGGGGGAGGGGAGGCAGTGACAGATACCTGTCGCTTCCTCAGATCTTTGTTTTGGTTTTTAAGGTAAAGTCTCTCCATTTAGTTCTGGCTGTCCTGGAATTTTGTAGATGCTTTGTAGAGCAGGCTGGCCTCAACTTTGGACATCCACCTGCCTCTGTGCTGGGATAAAAGGCACTTTCGGCTCCACACGGCAGCTGGCAGCTAGTTCTGTCACCTTTGGCGTGCTTTCATGTGAGCAGCTTCCTACTCTGAAAATCTCTTCTAAGTCAGTTACTTGGGTTTTATTTTGTTGAACACTCCTCGAAGAGCGTATCTTATAACCCAGGCTGGCCTTGAACTCCCGGTCCTCCGGCGGCCAGCTCCCAAGTTGGACTAAGGGTGTAGGCCACCAAGTGCGGTTTATCTTACAGTTTCCTTAGCTCTTCTCACCCATAGTGGCTTATTATCAGAGAGAAGCATCAGTTTAGAGTCTGAGCTTGCTCTAACGCTGACTGAAATCGCTGGTCTCTTGCCAAGCAGTACCCTCGTTCCCACATTTGCTATGTTTGGAGTTTTAGATAATGATCACCTGCATTCCTCATCCTCTTTAATTATGAAATACTTTAATTCTCCAGACAAGTGAGAACCCGAGAGCAAAGATAAAAATTCAGCATGCTTCTTTCTCATAGGTCCCAATGTGCTTTAATTACAAAGGTTAAACATCTGCAGACTTCCCACAGCTACTTTTGAGACAGATCACTTGGCACTTATTTTTATAAGGTAAATATGTGGGAGTGGGATGTAGGGTGTCAAGGGATTTACATGAGGAGTGCTTGACTCCACACATGAGCCAGAAGAATCGAGTCAAAAATGGTTCTGAAATATGACCAAGAAAAAGAAAGCGAAAAAGAATTTGATTTTTTAAAAATCTTTATAGTTAAGTTATTTTAACATCAATTCTAGATTCAAGGTCAGAAACCATTTATAGAGCTCTGGAACGTCTGTATGTCAGGCATGGACACGCGCATCTGTGTCTGTAATTCATAAGGGAAAAGCCTGAGGCAGGAGGGCAGGAACTGAAGGCCAGCCTGAGCTACACGGCCAAAGTCAGCCTCAAAACAACGGGCAACAACACACACACAACAAAAGAAACTTCAACAGCAAAATCTGTGATGAAGTTACGCATGTACTTCCGCGCCGTCACGAACTAGCAAAGCTTCGAGTAGTTAGATGGAAGCAGACTAGTAAATGACACCAGGTAGGTGGTGGTGGTGCACCTTTAGTCCCAGCACTCTGGAGGCACACAGAGGCTGAGGCAAGCTGCGCAGAAACCCTGTCTGGAAAAACCAAACCAAAAAGAAAAAAAATAGAAAATAACAGAAGAGGGAAAGCTTCCCTTTGTTTGTTTCTTTGTTTTTCAAGACAGGGTTTCTCTGTGTAACCACCCTGGCTGTCCTTGAATTAGCTCTACAAATCAGTCTGGCCTTGAACACACAAAGATCCACCTACCTCTGCCTCTGGAGTGCTGGAATTAAAGGCCTGTGCCACCAACCCCCAGTGAGGGAAAGCTTTTAATTCAAAGGATGAGAATCTCAAAAATAGTTTATCATATGTGCTGTTTTT
This sequence comes from Phodopus roborovskii, assembly GCF_943737965.1. Classification (NCBI taxonomy): domain Eukaryota; kingdom Metazoa; phylum Chordata; class Mammalia; order Rodentia; family Cricetidae; genus Phodopus; species Phodopus roborovskii. The sequence goes on from NW_026125397.1 coordinate 15,306,264, forward strand.
ATTTGTAAACTACAAAATAAACATTGTAAGTTATGAGTCCTACAGACTATATCAGGATCGTCTTGGTTATCGAGTTGAGTTTTGGATTGGGTTGTTGTTTTGTTTTGTTTGGCCTAGACCTAGAAGGTCATCTAGCTTCTACCTACAGAGTCCTGAGACCTAGCTTCTGTTACAGTGTTAACATACTGAAATATATATGTTGGGGTGCTGGGTGTGGTTACATTTAAATTACAAATTATTTTAGTCTCACCAAAATATTATATCTTTTTTTTTTTTTTTAATTTTTTTTTTAAGACAAAGTCTCTGGCTGTCCTGGAGCTCGATATGTAAACCAGGCTGGCCTTGATCTCACAGAGATCCCATCTGCCCTGCCTCGATGGTTCTGGGATGAGAGGTGTGTGCCACTATTCCTGGCCTCACTAAAATATGAAACTCATGAATGTAGAATGGTTCTCCTAAGAGATTTTTATTTGTTTTGTTTTGTTTTGGAGACAAGCCTTCAGATAGCCAGAGCTGTTCTTGAAATCAATGTACAGCTAAGGATGATCTTGAACTTCTGATTCTCCTGACACCCCCCCCCCTTCCTGGGATTACAAACATGTTCCATGGTGCTTACTTTTTTGTTTGGTTTTGAGACAGGGTCTTGGTATTATAGTTCAGCTGGGCTGGAACTCACCGTGTAACCCAGGCTGACCTTGCAGTCACCAGTGTCAACCTGTCTCTGCTACCGAAGTACTGCCATCACCTTCTTGTCACCACACCAGGACATAAGCACTGCCTTTAGTTTTCTTGACAGTGTCCCTTAAGTTTTTATTGACACTCAGTGAGTAGCTTGGTTGAGTTGAGGTCGGTATGCTGGAGAACTACTCCAGTCAGTTGCATTCTAGTTGCTCTGAGTTGGGAGAAACTTGAACTGGAGCCACAGCTGTATCAGAAACATCTGTCTTCCAAAGCCTTGGCCATTCAGACTCTGGCACTCTGGCTAAAGGTGAGGGTCCCAGTTCTGTCTAACTAATCTTGATAGTTTACCCACGACTTCTAAAGGGATATAAGTTGAATTCAGAGTTATTTTCTTAGTTTCTGCTTAAAGATGATCTAAATTACTTTTTATATTATTTATGTATGCACTTGTGTGTATGTGTGTGAGAATTCCTGCCACTGCACCTTTAGAGAGAGAGCTCAAAAGATAACTAGGGGGAGTTAGTACGCTCCTTCTACCAAGAGAGTCCCAGGGCTTGATGGGTAGGCTGGTAGGCTTGGCAACTGGCCTCTTTACACACCTACCAAACCATCTCATCAGGCTAGAATAAATATTTTTTGGAGTTTTGTGTGTTTGTGTGTGTGTGTATATATATGTATATATATATATATATACACACACACACACATATATATAATTTTTATGTTTGTGATGTACATGCATATTTGAATATATGAATATATATTGAATATATATATGGGCTCATATGTGTACAGATATGCTGCATCTGAGTATATGTAGGCCCTTATGTGTGCATGTGTGTGTGCACACACATGCGCTCATGCACACACACGCACACACCCCCAAGGTGATGTTTGAAGTCTTCAATAGCTCTTCCGTGTTTCTGCTTTGTCTTCTTGTTTTTTGAGACAGGGCTTCACTGTATCTCTGGTTGTACTGGAACCCCCAGAAATCTGCCTCTACCTACCCCCTGCCTTTGTCTGCTGAGTGCTGGGAGTAGAGGCACACACTATTATATTCATCTAGAATTTTCCAGAGCTCAACCTATGCCCAAATTTTCCATCTGAGATTATGTGTGTATCTCAATAGTCTGTCTTCGGTGTTTACTTTTCTCTATTACCTCCTTCCTCTTTTTGAAACAGTTTCATTTATATAAACCAGGCTATCCTTGAACTCACAAAGATCCACATGCTTCTGCCTCCCCAGAGCTGGGATTAGACATGCAAGCATGGCTCTATTTACTAAGAAAATAAAACAATGGTATTGACTTCACTACCATAGCAATGAAAACCTCTCTTATACTATCTTCGCCAAATCTGGTGCTCAGCATAATTAAAAAGTAACTGCCAAACAAGGGTGTAGAGGAAACTCCCAAAGAGGTTCCAGTGTGTGCCACATTGCTTGGTGGCAGGTGGCTCTGTGCATTAGATGTCTGGGGCAGAGGGTTTGCCTCCTGGGTGTGTGTGTGTGTGTGTGTGTGTGTGTGTGTGTGTGTGTGTGTGTATGCGCTGTTGTTGGGGGGAAATGGGGATGCCTCTCAGGACTGTTTGTATTCAACGAGAAGGTGTGTGGACACTGAAATTTTTCCACATCAGAACTCAAGTAAGCATTTGGCCACTTTCCAGAAACATCTGGCAATGGAGGAGGGGGGGTGGTCCAAAAATATGAAAAAAAGAAACGAAATTTCACCGTTTTTGAAGACCTCCCCATTAACCAACTTTTCCACGGGCTACCTGTTTTTCTTGCCTTCTCCATGTAGTATTTTGTGCAGTTTGTTCCGAGTCTCCTCTTCTGTTCTGGAAGCTGCCAGCTGCAAACTTCCCACATCAGGGGCTCAGTTATATTTGCCTCAACCAAGAAAAAGTAAAAACAGAGGTGAGGAGCCAATAAAGCCTATAAACAAGTTCCTACCATCGGTGCACTGCCGTTTATGGAGAAAACTCACATTTAAGATTTTAATAAGCTCTCCAACTTCATCATTATTTTTTTTTTTTCTCCCTCCAAGCACAAAGCTCAGCTCAGATGTTTTGGTAATGTTGGAAACTGAAGTCTGGAATTTATAGACGAGGTAACGTGTGGGTGGGGACCTAGCACCCTGGGCAGGTGAAGAAGTTGAGCGACTTTCCCAAAATATGATAAAAGGACAGCTCTTGGCCTGGAAGCTTAACTCACGCTTCCAAAGACTAAGGTGAACAAACATCCACTGAGGAAAACAAGGGAGTTGGACTGAGACTAAAGATATGAGACGATTCTGCTGCCATTAAAAGAGTGAACGGGATTGGGGAGATTGCTCACGGGTTTTTTCTTTCTTTTTTTCTTTTTGGAGACAGGGTTTTTCTGTGTAGTCCTGGCACTAGCTCTGTAGATCAGGCTACCCTTGAACAGATCTGCCTGCCTCTGCCTCTCAAGTCCTGGGATTAAAAGCAGACAGCACCGTACCTGGTTCAGCATTTTTCTTTTTTTTTCTCCCCTCCCATCCCGCCCCCCCCCCCAAGACAGGATTTCTCCTGGAACTCGCTCTGTAGACCAGAATGGCCTCATACTCAGAGATCTGCCTGCCTAAGACATGCACCACCACCACCTGGCTTTACAGTTAACAGCTCTTAAAACTCTTGCAGGGGACCTGGGTTCTGTTCCTAGCACCCACCATCTGTGGACTCGCTATTTGTTCTGAAGCCCTCGGGTCTCTGTGGGCACTTGTATGCATGTGGCACCCACAAACTCACACACGTGCACATAAATGAAACTAGTAAGCCTTTAAATATACAATAAAAATAGTGCATTGTGGTGGTGGTGCATCACCTGTAGCTGCCATTGTAAGCTACATCTTAGCTAAGTTATCCCTGTTAGCTTCTAACTGCATCTCCCTGCCTCTCCCTCCGGAGTAACTAGGATTACAGGCCTATAGCACGCAGCCTGTTTACATAGTGAATTCTAAATGAAAAGAAAGCAATAGAAAACATGACCGTCAATCATCTAAAAACAACTTAGGAAGGGACTGGTGAGATGGCTCAGTGGTTAGAGGGCCCCTTGCTCTTCAGTAGGACCTGGGTTCAGTTGCCGGGGATCTGACACCTTCATACAAACATGCATGCAAGCAAAACAACAAAGCACATAAAATAAGAACACATAATTGTTAAAAGATGCTAAAAAAGATTGGAAGAGTTTTTCTGGTTGTGGTGGTACGAACCTTTAAGGCGGGGCCAGGAATTCAACCAAAAACTCATTGTTATCCTCTCCATATTTATGTCTATTAGAAAAATGAACAGACCATAAATGTCCCAATGTCTGGAAGGATTCATTCTGTATGCTTTTGGGGATAGTAACTACTTAACTAACCATACCTGGTAGTGGTCAGTATGTGTGTAGAATAAATTTCTTCTGTAGATTAGGACTTCTCATGTCCACTGACGAGTGTGAAGAGATGGTAAGTTTGACCCTGTTCTCTGTACTTCTTTATGCTCAGATTTTGTACAGTTTTCTTGGGCTGGAAATGCAACCGAGGTTTTTGTTTTGTTTTGAGGGGGTGCAAAGCAGGCCAGAACGGGCTGGGGCTCAGCGGTAGCTAAAGCCTGGAAGCAGCAAGAAAAGCATTTATGGTGGATGGACTACATGACCAGTTTTGTCTTTTATTTTTAGGTTTTGATTCTTTTGAGATTGGGTCCCATTCATATATCCCAAGTTGGCTTTAATCTTACCTAGCTGAGAATGCCTTTAATTCCAGCACTTGGGAGGCAGAGACAGGCGGATCTCTGTGAGTTCAAGGCCAGCCTGGTCTACAGAGCAAGTTCCAGGACAGGCTTCAAAGCTAGAGAAACCCTATGTGTGGGTTGGGAGGGTGTGGGGGGAGAGCATGTTATACTGTATTTTGGAAACTAGTATGTAACACATTGGGTAACATTGTAACATTTTAGTGTTTTTATGACCCACATTCTCCCGGACTTCCCAAAGGGCTCTAGTTTATGCAGTTACTGGAGATCAAACCCAGGACTTTATACATGCTAGGTAAACTGGACAGCAGTGATTCAGCCTTCCTAATGCTGTGACACTTTAATGAAGTTTCTCATGCTGTGGTGACCCTGACCATAAAAATGATTTTTGCTGCTAACTTCCTAACTGGAATTATGCTACTGAGTGGTGCACCTCAGTCCCTATGACCATAGGAAATATATTTTCCAGTAGTTGTGACCCACCAGTTGAGAACCTATATATAGTTAAGTCTCCATCCTTACACGACTACTTCAGAAGACAGAGTCTAAGGATCAAATTTAAGCTGTTAGTCAGGGTTGCTCAGCAAACACCTTGGCCTAGATGAGCCACCTGGCCAACCCAGCATCAGTCTGGACTGAGATGACAAAAACAAGTGCTTAAATCACACCAGAATCACTTTGCCTTTGCCGGGCTCACTCTTGGGACTTTTAGGTTTTGATCTAGGCAATCCTCCCCAAAACTGTAACCACTAGGTCAGGCCTGTAATCCTCCCGTGTCTAGGAAGCTGTGGAAAGAAAATGCAGAGGCTTGCACAACGTACGGAGCCTGGTGGGAAAGTGGAACTGTATTCCCAATTGAACATTTATATGCTTCTCAGTCAGTTAAAGTATCACTCCAAAGTTCCAAAATCAGGGAGGCATAGAACACAGCTCATGGTGAGTGACCTTTAAAAAACAATTATACCGGCTTTCCGACTTCCCGGGTAAAGATGGCAGAGAGCGGTTACAGCTTTTCGCTGACTACATTCAGACCATCTGGTAAACTTGTCCAGATTGAATATGCTTTGGCTGCTGTGGCTGGAGGGGCCCCTTCAGTAGGAATTAAAGCTGTAAATGGCGTAGTATTAGCAACTGAGAAAAAGCAGAAATCCATCCTGTATGATGAAAGGAGTGTACACAAAGTGGAACCGATTACTAAGCATATCGGTTTGGTGTATAGTGGCATGGGCCCAGATTACAGAGTGCTTGTGCACAGAGCTCTGAAACTTGCCCAGCAATACTATCTTGTGTACCAAGAACCCATTCCCACAGCCCAGCTGGTACAGATGCAAGAGTATACCCAATCAGGTGGTGTTCGTCCATTTGGTGTTTCTTTACTTATTTGTGGGTGGAATGAGGGACGACCATATTTATTTCAATCGGATCCATCTGGAGCCTACTTTGCCTAAGAACTATGTGAATGGGAAAACTTTCCTCGAGAAGAGATATAATGAAGACCTAGAGCTGGAAGATGCCATTCATACAGCCATCTTAACTCTAAAGGAAAGCTTTGAAGGGCAAATGACAGAAGATAACATAGAAGTTGGGATCTGCAACGAAACTGGCTTTAGGAAACTCACCCCCACTGAAGTGAAGGATTACTTGGCTGCCATAGCGTAATAAAGATGTGCCTAAACAATCCTGATCTCACACAATCTATCTACTTATTCATGTTTAAAGTATGTTTTGTTTGTGCAGACTTATTTCTACATGGTTTAATGGATTCACATTTTTAAAATAACAATCATAATAAACTGTTAAAACCAATTTCTGGTTTTTAAGAAAAAAAAAAACCAAAAAAACAATTATACCATCTCTCTAGTTCTGAATATCGTTCTTAAATATTCTTAAAAATATGGACTTTAGCTGGGTGGTAGAGGCAAGGCACACACCTTTAACCCCAGGCAGAGGCAGGTGGATCTCTGTGAGTTCCAGGCCAGCCAGAGCTCCACAGAGAAACCCTGTCCTGAAAAACAAACAAGAAATTATGGACTTTAAGGCTGGAGAGATGGCTCAGTGGTTAAGAGCATTGGCTGTTGTTCTACTCATAGCCTGATTCGGGTCCCAGCACCAATCTGTCAACTCACAACAACTATAACTCTAGTTCCAGGAGATTTGACATCTGGCCACTGCAGGTACCAGGCACACACATGGATCAGACAAAATATCAAAACCCACTTTTCAAAAATCATGAATTTCATCAGTTCAAGACATTATAATCATTAGATCTATTTTTGGTAATCTTGAATTTATGTGATAAGCTTTTTTTTTTTTTTAGTCATACAAGACATCCAGACTATCTTTATACTAAATTAAAACTTTATTGAATAAAGAACACTCTCCCGAGCACATGACTGGATGGACTAGGTCTACATTACATGTAATGAAGCTGAACATGACGGTAGTTTAACATGGAATGTCAAACAAATTAGTTTTTCATTGTACAAAACCATTTATGTAGCTGACGTGCAAAAAGAAAAATAGGATACTCGGCATTTCATCAATCATGTGTAATGAGTTTTTTTTTAAAGGTATTTGAAGAAACTGGTAAATGTCTTTAGTGTATATTTCAAATAAATTAGTTACATGTGCACTACTGAAACCTCCTTTGACCCCTCTTGTATTTCAAATAAAATCTTAGTGCAAGCATCAACGTTGCCCATCCCTCTAAAAGACTGTTACACTCAGAATACAAGTTCTGAGTTAATGTGTAGTTAAGTAGGACAAAATCTAATTACCAGTTACTACAAAATTCCATTAGGTACACTTAATAGTCCATTCTAAGCATTTCTTTTTCTAAGACTCTCACATTAATAACTAAAGCCTGCTTACAGTACTAAATTTCTATCATTCAAGCATCAATGATTATATTTCAGAGAAAGAAAATCATTCATTTTATTAATGGCATTATTGCTACATTCTAAAAGGAGGGAAAAAATTAACAAAACCAATATCCATAATAGGATATGGGAGGGGAGACTTTTAGGGCAAAAGCGTGCTTTACTTGCACAGCAGGAATTCTAGAATGTAAACACCATATTGGCCCACACCACAGAAATCCATGAGGAAGGTTCAAATTTGAACACTGTGTGCATTAGATTCAAATCTGCATTTGTGAGTTTATACTACCTCTGCTTGTACCAATAATGACATAGAACACACTCTTCCACACACGCACACCCACATGTAGAAGTGGTTGTTAAATATTGAGCATGGCTTGCTTCCCTGATGCTAACTCAAAAAAAGAAACCACTAAATGACATTATACGACCATTAGAAATGTTGAGAGAAACCATTTGGTGAATGTAAGGAATAGTTGAGGATGATGTATGGGTGACGGCCACACCAAGGTGAGACAGATGTGAAAAGAACCCGCTGAGATGGAGTTACACGAGCATTCTTTTTCTTCGAGCCTTGTCTGAACTTTAAAAAACAGGTAAGTAGCACAAGGTTCCACCCACACCCGGGTCAGCCTCAGAACGCTGATCTGCAAACCCCAAGCTTTTGACACTGGAATGTTTTTTTAACAGGGACATAGGACAACCTATCGTTTCATAAGGAAAATGCAATGCTGAGGAAGCATGGATTCCTGGCCAAAGCTATTTCCGTTTCTTGATAAAAACAAAAATAAAAATTATCACCCACTCACTCACATACACAGAACCGTTCTTAAGGTTCGGTTGGGGGGCAGAAAGAGAAGGCCCTTATCTAGCTATGATCACCCAATGCAACGCTTACTAGAATTTAAGTTCTTCGAATCAACTACATTAAATTAGCATTATGTACCTCCCATAACCCCACCTGTTCTGCCCAGCTATCCCAAACACCCCCAAGGAACCTAGGTATTATAATGTCTTTGTTTTCTACGCCTCATAACTGAGGCTGTTGAGTACCACCTCCACGGGAACAAAATGAACACACCAGGTACACTTTCTCCTCCACAATCGAATGAATCGCATCTTGATGCGCTATCTAGATCTCCAGGTCATCGGGCCGAGGTCGGCTGCTGGCACGGCTGCTGGCTCTGCTGGAAGGTCGCTGGTCCACAATGGCTAGGGGCTGGAGTTCATGTCCAGCAGCAATTTTTTTGGCATTCTGGTTGTCATCGGGGAAGTCAAAAGGTTGGGCATGGGAGTTGGAGATGGTGCTTCCGGCCTGGCCCATTCGATTTTGCTCCGCGCTGTAATTAGCCCAGTTTTGCTCACTGGCTTGCTTGTTGTAATTGCGGCACGAGGAATTGTTTCTGTCACCGGTCACCAGCTTGTACCCGGGAGGAGACATAGGCGAGAGAGGAGCTGTTGGTGAGGAGCAGCCATTGAAGTAGGCGTATTTTGGAGAGCCACAGTCTTTTGAGGGGCTCAGTGGGCCGGTGGTGGCATGGTAAGGATCGCTCCTTCCCTTCACGCGATCCTTAACGCCCTTGAAGAAGACGTAGAAGAGCTCAATGATATTCAAAGCGAGGGACACCAAGGACACCACCAGCATGAAGATGATGAAGATGGTTTTCTCTGTGGGCCGTGAGAGGAAGCAGTCCACCTGATGGGGGCAGGGATCTCTTTTGCAGGTGTAGACGGCACTCAGGCTGAAGCCATAGATGTACCACTGGATGAGTAGGAAGGCCACCTCGAAGACAGACTTGAAGAGGATACTGATGATGTAGGTTCTCAGCAGGCCTCCCCTCATCTTCACCTTGCCGTGCTCTTCAATCCCGTACTTGAACTTCTTGATTTCGATCTGTTTCAGGTGCATGTCCACATTGGCACCGTCCGTCTGGGCCACTTTGAGCTCCTCCTCTTTCTTGTTCAGTTTCTCTTCCTTTCTCATCACGTAGAACACATGAGCCAAATACAGGAGCGTGGGCACGGACACGAATATGATCTGAAGGACCCAGAAGCGCACGTGAGAGATGGGGAAGGACTTGTCGTAGCAGACATTTTCACAACCAGGTTGTTGAGTGTTACAGCGAAAGGCTGACTGCTCGTCGCCCCATGCTGACTCCACCGCTGTCCCCAGCAGCAGGATTCTGAAGATGAAGAGCACTGACAGCCACACCTTCCCACCAGCGGTGGAGTAGGCTTGGACCTTGTCCAGAAGCTTTCCCAAGGCACTCCAGTCACCCATGTCTGGGCACCTCCTAAGGGGGGGGGGAAAAGGCAACTCAGTGACATATAGCCAAATTGGTGCATGCATTATCTATATTTTTTTGTAAGGTGACTACCAAAATAAAACAGATTCAATCCAATCCAAACCAAAATTCAAATGCAATCCTGGCCGCGTTTTCCGGAAGATGAAATTAAGTCAGAAGTAATAGCACCTAGCTAGTTCAGGGAGAAGAGCAACCCTAACCCCTGGGATGTGTTCCTAGCTGTCACCACCACCTTGGCATGTGACCTCTTTCTGCTAAGTGACTCTGCTTTTTGTTTTACTTTCAAGACAGCGTTTCTCTACATAGCTAGCTAGAGCTAGCTATGTAGACCAGGCTGGCCACGAACTCACAAAAATCCACCTGATTCTGCCTCCCAGTGTGAGCCACCACAGTCCGACTGCCTCTGCTTGTTTATTTGTCTGACAAACAAGGGCAGCTCTTGGCTGGAAGGCCAGGATCTGCCTAAGCAAAAAGTTGATGTGTACTACTAAAGTATATGGATCTAAGTAAGGACTTAGGAAGTAACTCCAGGGCTTTACATAGCAACCAACGCTATTTCCCAAGATGCCAGGATATTGTTTTAGTCCTAATTTTAGCCTGAAACGTTTCTCCATAATATCAAGCATTCAATTTGTGTGCCTTTTGTGTTAAGGACATCGGTCCATTTCTCTTCCTTTCTTTGACAGACCTCCTGCATTGGCCCAAGTTGTTTTTGAAGTTGTGATCTTCCTGCCTCTCTGCCTCCTGGGATTCTAAGCATGTGCCCCCCCCCCATACTTGGTCTGATTTCTAGCAGGGGGCAAGAGGATTGCTATGAATTTGAGGAGATCCTGACACTTTGCCTAGCTAATAAAAATCTCCAGACTTATGACCACATTTCCACTGAGTTCACTTTGTCTCAACACCACTGACCAGCTCGATAAACAAAAGGACCATACATATCAAGAGTATTTTCCCGGCTTTCATCGCAGCACTCAAGAGGCAGAGGCAGGCAGATCTCTAAATTCAAGCCTGGTTTACAGAGTGTTTTTCAGGACAACCAGGGATACATAGAGAAACCCCGACTTTTTGTTTGTCTCAAAAACAAAGAATATTTTCTCAAGAAAAAAAAAAAAAAAAAAAAAGATTGCCTTTTCCAGCTCTTAGTGGGCTTTGGGCCTGGAGCCCGTGCACTCATTCACTTGAACCTTAGTTTATGCCCATAATCTCCATACTGAGCAGGCAGGAGGTACAGGACAACCACTGCACAGGAGTCAGCCTGAGTTCAGGCCAGCAAGGGCTACAAAGTTAGACCCTGGCTCAAAAGGCAAAACAGATGGGGAGATGGCTTAGCGGGTCAAGACTCTTCTTGCCACCAAGCCTCACAACCTGAGTTTGAGACCCCACGATTCACTGAGCAGGAGAAAACCACCCTTGAAATTGTTGGGATAAAGGAAACAGCTTCCTGCCTAACCCCGAAGACTCATGGTCCTCAGACGCAAGACATCCCCATGGTCACACACAGGCAGAGGAAAGTTTCTCTGAGGTTAGGAAGATGTGGACACATAGTTTACTCAACAAGGGGGGGGGGGGAACCAGGGACAAAGCAACAAGTAGCAATCACAGAGGCAGTCAAAGATTCAACAAGTGCTGCCCAAAGCTCCTAAGGGAAGGGTGTGGTTGTGAGCTTCTCCTGGCTCCCTGGGTACCTTTGATGATGACCAGACTCCTGCCAAAACCAGAAGAGTAAGATGTGGGTGGGCAGGTCCACGCAAATACTGTTTTCTAAACAGTCATAAATAAATGGATCTTTCCTTCTACTTTTTGGAAGGTCGTTGCAGACTGTGAAATGACAATTCAGAAAGTAAAGTCAGCGCAGTGTAATCAAAGAGAAGCAAGGAAGGGCTGGCAGGGTCCAGAGTTAAAAAGCCGAGGAAAGGCTTGAAGAGGAGGAGATAGATTTAATCATGATAGACAGTATGATGGTTCGAGAACAAAGAAAAAGCCTGTAATTTAGCAGAAATGCTAGACTAGAACTAAGGGGTAGTCCACAGGGGTCACACAAACACCAGAATTTTTGGAGCCATCTCCAGGACAGTTCTATGCGATTATGTGTAAATTGGCCCCATTTCTGTTTGTAAAGAATTATAATACTCTGCCAGGGTCATCTGCTTTTGCTCAGATCTCCAATCGTTGGGAGGGTGGAGTGTTGGAAACAAAGTGATCGCACGGTCGCACACAGCTCATCAGGGTCCCGCAACCATTGATGATCAAGACAAGCTGCATGCTCAGAGGCAGAGTGGGCACCACACAAGCTTTTACCTAGTCAGCACCTCCTCGTTCTTCAAAGAGAACCACAACTGAGGGATGCTGCTGGAAGTTCATTATTACATCCTTAACATTCTGGACTCAGCAACTTCACTTTTGTATAATTCCAAGATTCCTCAAAAGTATCCACAGTGCCAGGGCATGTGAACTAGGTCACCAGTCAGTTCTCTGGGTAATAGTTTTTTCTTTCTTTCTTTTTTATTGCACCAGCGATTTAATTGCAAAGCTGTCCTTTCTTTAAGCACCCACGCAGTAGTCATTTGCATTAATGAGTTACAGCCTTTCATCTGAATAAGATATGAATTATCCAATTTGGGCACTCTAGCTCCTGTGACATGTAGATACCTGTTATTACCACTATCGTAGACACCATCAAATAGTGCCTGATGTGATGGCTCATCCTGCGACTCCAAACTTAGTTACCTCTCTGATTTTAGCTGTTCACTGTTACCAGTCAACAGCTGTTGTTCTTTTTTACTAGATCCTGTTTAATATTTTCACTTTTCCAGATTTTAAAGACTTTCTAGCTCCCCCCCCCAAAAAAATTTTTTTTTGTTCTTCACAGGGTCTTGCTATGCACTCTTGACTAGCTTCCAGCTTACTTACTATGTAGTGGTGGCTAGCTTTGAACTTATAATAGCACACTTCCTACCTTAGCCCCCCAGAATATAATTATACCACATTCTAAGTTAATGGTTTGTGCAGAATTCTCAGATACAGATTCTCTTTTCAAATTTTCTTTTCCTCTTTGAGTCAGGGTTTTATGTAGTAGCCCAGGTTATCCTCGAAATCAACATATGTAGAAGAATGGCTTTGGAAAACTTTTTTTTCCCTTGAAACAGGGTTGCTCTGTGTAGCTTGAGCCTGTCCTGGCACTCTCTCTGTAGACCAGACTGGCCTTGAACTCACAGAGATTGGCCTGTCTCTTCGCCTCCTGAATTCCAGGCAGTAGTGGAGCATGCCTTTGATCTCAGCACTCAGGAGGTAGAGGCAGGTGTATTTCTGTGAGTGCAAGTCAGCCTGGTCTACAGAGTGAGTTCCAGGACAGGCTCCAAAGCTTTAGAGAAGCCCTGTCGAAAAAACAAAAACAAACAACCTAACAAACAAGCAAAAAACAAAAGGTTGACCTTTGTCCTCCAGCCTATAGCTTTGCTCTAATTACAAGCCAGAATGAGCATTCAATTTAGCTAAATCTCCAGCCCTTAATAGCTAGCAGAGAGAGACCAGGTCAGTCACTCTTCTAATACTTTCTATAATGTATCCCATGCTAGATCATTTTCTTTTGCTGGCCACAATCACCAAAGCTAGATACTCGAAGCCCCAACCATCCAGTGTGCAGTGTGACCTTGCTGAGGACCACTGTAGAACCTCACCATTCACACCACAGCGTTTGCTAACATACATTATGCCTGATAGGAATGAATCTGATAGGCAAGGCTAGGGAAATTAGCCTTTTGTTTTTTTTTTTTTTAACTATTTATGTCCAAGGTCACTCTAAAGTTTTGTAGGCAAGCAGTAGCTCCTCAGAAGTTTGGGTGTTTTCCTGCCCCAGAACATCTGGGAAGGAGAGAAGGCCAGAGTGTCTAAATACTTAGTCCAAATCTAGCACTGGGTTTCCTTTGTACCTGACGATGACCTTGAACACTTCATCCTTCCGCTTAACTGAAGATTACATGTGTGTACCAACATGGCCAGCTGGTAACATGCTTTTTTGGGAGATCTCACTATGTAAACTAGGCTGGCTTCAAACCCAGAGATCTGCCTGCCTCTGTCTCAGAAGTGCTGGGATTAAAGGTGTGTGCCACCATGCCTAGCAAGCAATCACCTCAGTGAATTTAGATGAAGGTCCTTTAAAATTTTAAATAAAATTACACACTATCTAAAAACACACAAGGGAAGTCACTTAATGGGCAATTTAAGGGAGGAGGTTGTTGCTTTGTGTGAGCTCCGCCTGCCACAATGTCCCCACCCTCTTAAACTAGTGTCTGGACAGATAGCCTGGATGACTGATTACTTTCTCAGCCTTTCAAATGCTGAGATTTCCCCAGTTCCACTGTAGGGTTTTGCTTCTCTGAGTAGCACAGGCTGTCCTTGAACTCAGAGATCTGCCTGCCTCTGCCTCCTAAGCACTGAAATTAAAGAGGTGTGCCATCATGTCCAATATAATATCCTAAGTCCAAAAAAACTATGCCCCTGAAACCTTAAATACAAACCCTAAGGAGACCCGGCCCTTAGACCAAATTGCTCAATTTTGACTTTCCTTCTTCACTTCCAATCACAGCCAGGTGGATGGGGGGGGGGGGGGGGGGGGGGAAGCTGTTTGTTTCTGGCAACTTTGAGTTGACACATAATTAACTTACCAGAATTTAATGTGCACATAAGCTTCATCTTCAAGATGAAATCAGGCTATGACTACTTCCTTTCCCCATCCTAGGGTTTAGCCTGACTCACCTCTCCAGTTTTCCTGCCGCTCCTCCTGCCAAAATATTTGCATCTCAGCCCTGCATAAACACATCTTCACTTATTTCAGTTCTCATTAGTGAACTCTCCTGAGCAGGAACTATGAAAGAGAGTCCTTTCCCAGGTTTCAGGATTTCCTGTTTCTCCTGTCCCATTTCCCCCCCCCCCCCCAACCAGCTTTCCTCTATTCCACGTTAACTCACATTTGCCTTCTTGTCAGGATCCTCTAGAATATGAACCCTGTGAGGGAATTTGGGGGAGTCTCATCTGGCGTAACCTCAGCATTTAGGAAGCAGAGACAGATGTAGCTACTGTGGGCGAGAGTGAAGTCTACGAGAGCAAGACCTGCCTCCTCAAGACAAAGCAGTGAGCAAAGGTCTTAAAAAAAAAAAAAAAAAAAAAAAAAAAAAAAAGCCAGAGGGGATTGAGAAAATGACCCAGCAGCAAAGAGAGCTTGTTGTCCTTGCAGAGGACATGGGTTTGGTTCCCAACATGCCCATGGCTTCAGTTCCAGAGCATCTATGCCCTCTTTGGACTTGTGGGCATCGGGGACACACGGACACATGTTGTACGTGCATATACTCAGGCAAAATCCTCATATGTTCAGCCCCCTCAAAAAAAGTACTGCTGTTTGTTGAAACAATATGCTTCAATCGCTCCAGCCACTTAATTTCTTCCTTTTTCAGAGGCAGAGTTTCTCCATGTAACCCTAGCAGTCTTGGAACACTGTAGACCAGGCTGGCCTCAATATCAGAAACACCCCATGCCTGTCTCCCAATTTCTGAAATTAAAGGTGTGCACCACCACACCCAACTTCAGCTGCTTAAATTTGAGATGAGACCTCAGTGGTGGTTAAGACCCTCCCCCAAGAAATGCCCATGCTTCCCCCCCCCCCCAGTTCTGAGTGTTCTAATGGATGTTAACACACAATTTCAAGGCAACCAAGGACAGAAATCACAGAAGAAGTCTGCTTAAAATGCTTACTTCAGGAATGACAAATGTGGGAGATGGTTCTGAACAGGGGAGCAGAGCTTACATTAATCTCTACGTAACCCGACACACAGGCAACAAAGTGATCTGAATCCAGCACACCGAAGAACACGTCTCCAGATCAGACAAAAGTCAACCTTTGCAGCTTTATACCTGGAGAAGAGGCTCATAGTTCTTGTCAATGAGAGCTATTCTATGTAAACATCATTGTTACAAGTTCTCTGTCTTACACACACACCTTTCAGATGGCCTCAGTCCCTTTCTTTGTAAGGGATTCCTTACTATTCCCAATCTCATAGGTGTTGATGAAACATCAGACAGCTTTTGTCCTGCTTACAATTACACACCCTCATCTGAACACAGAACAGACCAGACTCCACAGAGTGAGATAGATAACTATGGTTAAAGGACCCCACCCAAAGGTAGGTGGTGAGCCAAGAGGCAATCTCTTCCTGCATTCTCCAGCCACTCAGCTTCCCTGCCAAAGGCTGCATACTAAAAGCCACATTCAACTGCCATCCAAATAACTTGGAAAGCAGTTATTTTTTGTTATTTCCTCTGCCTCCATTCACACCCACCCTCAAAGATAGCTTACTAAGCAACCCCGTTACTCCGTGACTATGTAAACACAGGTTTAGGATGCCCAAGTATATTAAGAACAGTGTATGTGCCTCAATAAGTGCTGCATGAGATAATGCATGTATCCCATGCTTTTAGTTACCACCACGATAAAATGTAGCTCTTTCAAAAGAACTGTAAGGATCTCATGTCTTCTAACTTTGCTAGCTTTTTCAGTAGCAAAACAGTAACTAAAAGTGTTCAAACATAATTTCTAAAAATTTTAGACAGCTAGAAAAATTGAGAAGTTTAGACAAGTTACCGCAACAAGTAACCATGGGTTAAATTTTGGCAAAAAGGAATTTAGCTCACACATCTCTACACGGTAAATTAACAGGCATGCAAAGTGGAGAATCTGTAATCAGTTTATCCCAAAGATTCAAAACGCATTTGCACAGTCCTACCTAAAGGCAGGTGGCCTGGAAGAGTCTATACTGGTTGTGGATGTTAACGAAACACACTAGATGCCTACATTTTTCTCTCTTGAGCTGAGCAGGATGTGCTTCAACACATCACAAGTCAAACAGAATCTTGAAGGGAAGTTATAACAGGAAAGGTGGAGCTGTAGGTATTAATCAGTGGGTGACTTTCCTATCATTCCCTTCCCTTGGGGCATATAAAGTCTCTACGGTTCACAGCGAGAGCTACACCACTGCATAGTGTAATAAAGCAAGGCGCAGTGTCCGCCATCCCTTCCCTGTGTGGTGGGGCTGGAACAGTCTAAGGGACCAAACGCTGTTCCCTCTCAGGAAGGAAATGCAGCCTTCCTTTGCCTGCTGCTAGCTTTAGAAACGAACTTCCCATGGAAGGTCATGGGGGGATATGAAGCCCGACTACCAACAGGGCATCAGTGAACCTGAAGACCCTCAAAGGGACACTGTAAAAATGCGTTAGGCGTTGAGACAGTGGGCGATCAAAGCACTAGCACCCGGAGCTGCAGGCAAAGGACAGTAACTTTCACACACTGGGGAGACAGCCCAGTAATTCAGAATTCAGCGCCTCACCAGGACAGAATGTACAGTCTGGAATTGTGCTCATTGTCACTCAACTTGGCCTACTAAACAGAATCTGCCCCCCCACCCCCTAGGTATTCTAGGTCCCCATTGGCATATTTTATTCTACAGGCTTTTATTTTCAGCAATCCTCCAAAAAATTAACATTAGGCTTCCTCAGGGGTCACTACGGGCCATTCAAGGTTGCCCAGTGCTCTTTTGGACTGGTACGATTCATCACTTTCAGTCACTAGTAATTTTGGTTGAGGAACAAAGGAAATTAAACCCACCTCCAACACAGCCCGGTAGGTTTTTAGATCTCGATTCAGCTCTGCCCACCCGAAACCCAGCACGGTGAGGGAAGGGAAACTCGCCTCTGCGCGCGGGCCGGGGAGCCCCGTCCAAGGCTTTGCCAGACGCGCCTGGCGAGCGTTGGGTGGACCCGAGGGCGCGAACCGGAGATTTCTGCTCGGGAACTCAAGGTTTGAATTTCCCAATCGTGAGCGGATTTGCCTCAGCACACGTCAGTAGCTGTGGCACCATTTCTCGAAGGGTCTTCTTTGCCCCTCCTTCTTCCGCCCCGCCTCGTTCTTAGGGAATTTCTAGAGTTTCCCGGAGTGTTACAAGTGCATTTATCAGCTCCGGGACTCCCTAGGTGTTCAGAGGCCCTTGCAAGGGGCTGCGCTCAGCTTACCCGACGAGTTTAGGGAGAGTGGGGTGAGAGAGGGCAGCGCGGGAGGGAAAGCATTAGACCGACAGCTTTGATGCAGTCGATCTCTTGCTCTTTGACCCTCCGCCGGCGACCCCGTCTCCCCTCCCCCATCGGGGGCAGAGGTCTGGACCTCGAAGCCCGGAGGCTGCGGGGAGCGCGAGCTGAGCTAAGATGCTAAGATGGCAGGAGGGCCCGCGCAACCGGCCTCCCCAAAGCTTCTCAGCCTCATCTGGTTAAACAAAAAACAACAACAACAACAAAAAAAGTAAAAAAAAAAAAAAAAAACTTCAATACAGACTCAGCTTGAGTAATTTCGGTCTGGATTTAGGCGGGACAGAATGAACTCGGGGGGCAAAGTGCTTTACAGAATGTGTTACCAAAAAAAGGAAAAAAAAAAGCTTTAACGCGGACCCCTTTTAATGTCCAGTGCTTAGTACTCTGGTAGCGCCAACTCAAAACTGTCCCCCAACAGCTCCGAAGTCGCCACAGGTCTGCGCAAGCGGGGGAGGGGGTGCGCGCGGCGCGGGGGGTTAAGCTCGCTCTAAAGTGCTGTTTCAAAGGAAAAAAAAAATGCCTTTTCCCCTATTCCTTCTAGGAGCTCGTGTTCTAGCAGTTGATTTTGGAAAAGCATCCTGGCACACACGCTGTCTCTAAAACGCCCGTTTCTCCTCTAACGCTCCTTAAGTCACCACCACCCATTGAAGACTTCTCAAGCCCGGAGTTGCCAGCGTGGAGGAGTAAAAAGCTGGCAGTGCGCGCTAAAGGCTTCACTCCGAAGCCCCGCGCAGACTTGGACAAAGTAACTACTGTTGGTCTAAAAGCCCTCACGGCAGCACCCTGATCTCCAGATCTGGCTTAATCTGGAAAAGTCTAAGAAGGAACCACGTGCAGGTCAAGTAGCTGCGGCGTCTCAACAAAGCACCGCGTCACAAAAGGGATCTGCTTTTTCAAGGCTACGAACGGCGGCCACTATTTCCATACGAAAAACAAGCACGTAGTCTATACCACAGGAAGCACGCTAAGCAAACTTGATTGAAATGTCCAACCCGAGCCCTCCAACCGTTCCCCCCCACCCAACACCTACCCCATCCGCGACTACAGAAAAGTAAAAGTGGGCTCCGTAACAAAGAGCCAAATTCAGTAACTTGGAAAAGTTTTGGCTTTTACCTGTTGCATTGTCGGGAAAACTTTTTTACACGACCAACATATAAATCAGCACGTGGAAACTAAAGGCGCTTTGAAGTCGTCATTCTACTTACGGTACCCTAAGTCAAAGGTGACAACGCATTTACAAATCAATCACAGCACAAGAGTTTTCCTTACAGAAAAAGACGCTAGTAGGTAAAAAAAAAAAAAAAGGGGGGGGTCCCAAAACTTACTCGTTCGCTTAAGGAAAGCGAAGCCGGCGCGCCAAAGTGCTGAGGCTCCTTGGAGGCTGAAGTCAAAGAAAAGGAGAGCTCGGGCTCTCAAACCTGTCTATTTAAAGTTTAAAAGTCTGCTGCTGTTTGGTACTTTCCTCACGCCTTCCCCCAATGAAAGAAAAGTGCTGATACCTCGTAAAAGCGCTTTTCTAACTTGGAGCACAGCGCTTTTAAAAGTTTCAAGCCACTGACTCAACTGGGAGGAGGGGCTAGGAGAAAGGGGAGGGAGGAAGAAAAGGCGGGGAGGAGGTGGGGAGAAGGCTGGGGAGCGTGGGGCTGAGCAGGCACAAGACAGCCGGGGTCAAGATAAAGTTGTAGTGCGAACGCGCTTAAGAGAAAAAAGAGAAAGAAAGAAAACAGCCCTAGATATACGTCCGCCACCACTTGCCTGTGACTCCTCACAGATTAAAAACTGTTGAGTCTGTCTAGTGCCTCACCAGATGATCACGGACAGTGAGAATATGTACGTTTGATGTTATATTTTCTAACCTAAAAAAAAAAAAAGGTACAATAAATAAAAATGGGGGAGACAACGCTAACCAGTGCGGACTTGTTCTGGGCTGCCCAAGCTGTGTGAAGCTTGAGGTGGGTGTGAGTGATCTTTCTTATGACCTAATTCTCCTGCTCTTAAACATGGACAATTAACAAAGGAAAGAAACGGTGGGCATGGGAAAAACATTGCACAACCAGATGTGTGTAGGGGTTTGTCTAACCCTTCAGCCTCTGGACTAGGTTAGGTATTTCTATGTGTTCTTTCAATTAAGCACAAGAAAAGACTTATAATATGTCTTGTATATAATTTTTGACTGAAATGTTGATAGTGACCTCTACCAGATCTCCAAGGAAGTGAAAATTTATGCCTCAGGCCTATTCATGCCAACAATTTAACATTTAAATCTACAGTGAGATGTCAGAATTCTTTTTTAATTTTTTTTTTTTTTAACAACTGCAGACTAGAATTCTCAGATACATTATGTTGGTGTAAAGTGGCTCTGAAACCTTCAACCCCTCTTTTGATCACGTCCTGGGATGCCCAGCCTGGTGACTCTTTGCCTCTTTACAAGCCCGCTCCTCAGACCTGATAGGGTTCCTGAAGGCCTAAGTCATATGGCCTCATTCCTGAGGTGAGTAGCTTCTTTGAGGGCTCCCAGATGTCCTCCAAGAGGACTTGTGATAGGATGATAAACAGACTTCGTTGGTGTTGAGCAGGGAAACCTCTTGGCCTTTGTACAGACATCCATCTGATCATGCTAAACTTTTCACAGAAGGATGGCAAAGATTTCCTGGGAAATACTTTGCCCAAGTATCCTCTCACTGCAATGACTAAGGATTATTTGAAATCTCAGAGTTTGGGATGCTCTCTTATTTTGATTACCTCATTCTTATTAGAGGTTTGTATCTCTTTAAGTTCAGGAAGGGAAAAGATGTAGAAGCAGAAACTACAGTCTGACTTTCAAAGCTTTGTGCTCAGCAACCTGAAATTAGTTGCTTTTTTCCTTAACATTTAATGTGTGTGTGTGTGTGTGTGTTTAAGTTAGAAGACAACATGTGAAAGCTAGTTCGCTTTTCCCATCTCAAAGCTCAGCTCACATTGGAAAATGAGGCAACAAGCCATCTTGTTGACCCTTATTAAATGTATTTATTTACATAGTTAATATTTTTTGTTTTTGTGTTTTTCAAGAACAAAAAAGAAACTTCTCTCTGCATAGCTCCCTGGCTGTCCTGGAAATCACCACATAGAACAGACTGACCTCAAACTAACAGATATCTGCCTTCCAGCACTGGGATTAAAAGTGTACACCACCATGTCAAGCTCATCAAATTTATTAACTGATAAATTATAAGAGGTGTACATAATATTTGAGTAATGTGATGCTCTGATACATGTGTAAAGTGTGTGGTGTTGAACTCAGTGTAAGCATATTTGTCTGTTGAAATATTTCTCATTTCTTATGGTAGAATATCCAGATTCTGAAAAGAAACTCTTTTGAACACTTAGAACAACCTCAGTGCCCACATATCAGCCTCTCTTGGTTTTTCTTTCCCTCTTTACAAAAACAAATTTTACTTAATTTACAGAAAGATTTGTTTGCTAGGTGTGGTGGCACATACCTTCAATCCCTCCCTCCAGGCAGAGGCAGAAGGATCTCTGTGAGCTCAAGGCCAGGCTGGTTTACAAAGCAAGTTCCAGGACAGCCAGGGCTACACAGAAAATCTGTCTCAAAAAAAATCTTTTTTGCTTTATTTTATAAAATTATTTGTCAATTGCAATTATTACCAATATCTATTTCATCAATAACTTCCCTGTAATATCAATTCAGAATCAGTTGCAGGGGGGAAAAAACCAAGTTGTGATTGACAACCTTTTACAATATAATTTTTTTTCTCTCTTGATTTTTTGAGACAGGGTTTTTCTGTAGCTTTGGAGCCTGTCCTGGAACTTAATTTGTAGACCAGGCTGGCCTTGAACTCACAGAGGCTAGCCTGCCTCTCTCTTCCCAATGCTGGAATTAAAGTGAAAAACCTCAACCACCTGAGTGGAACAGTGCTTCTTAATAGGAGAGCTGACGTCATTTAAAAATTTTGTTTACAAACACACACGGAATTTTGAGACGCAGACAATTTTAGAGATGTTACAGGTCTGTCTTATGTTAACAGTTAGGTGATCCTTTTTCTTTTGAGACTGGGTCTAGCTCTGTAGTACTGGCTTTGAACTCGCCCAGTAGACCGGGCTGTCCTCAGATAGCCTTAAGATAACTTTTATTTTAGTGAGGAGCAGAAACATAAAAAAACTGGTGTTGAGAAGGATACAGGGGTCTCTGCCTATAGCCCCAGGCACTTGGGAGTGTGAGGCAGGACAGTCAACCGAGGACAGTTTCCAGCAAGCCTCACCAACAATGGTGAAATCCTGTCTTAAATCAAAAACAGGGTGTAGAGGCTGCTGTGAAGGGTATTTCAGTGGGTGCTAGACTAGAAGAGAGGAGCTATGCATGTGGACACTGTAAAAACCGGAAGAGAAGGGAAGAGGAAATGTCTGAATCTAACGATAGAATCCAGTGGGAAAACTGGCAGGAGGGAGGTGGGACACAATTTGGAAATTTAATTGGGAAATTATTACTAACACCAAAAAAAAAAAAAAAAAAAAGCTGGGGAGTGGCCCGCCAATTGGAAGATACAACAGTTTCACTCTGGAGTGAGGAAGAGCAGAAATGCCGTCTCAGCTGTGGGTTGAGGGGTTCTGGTTAAAATCGTTAAAGATTTTCGATTAAGTGAAAAGAATTGACAGTTTAAAGCCATGGGTTCTGAAATGCTTGTTAAGAGAATGTGGGCAGTGAATCTCCAAGACAAAGCCCACATAGAAAAAGAATGACAAAAGCAATAAGGTGGACAAAGAGAGGGGCATTCAATGCTGGGGGAGGGGAGGGGGCAGCTTGTTTGTAAGGAAAATGCCTCCAGGCCGAGGCGCTCTAGGTCTTTAACTTTGAAAGGGGAATTATTCATTGACAACGAGAGTGAATGCAGACCTTACCGGAAGTGGAGCACTGAGGTGGAGCTTTAGGAACCAGGAGAGTGAAGGTAGTTTCTCTCCAAGTGAGTGAGGTTGTCACCTGAGGAGTTGATATGTATCTCTTTTGAAATTAAAATGAATCAGTAGAAGACAGAGTTATCTAAGGTTGGGAGGATTAAGAATGGCATTGCAATGGCTCTCAGATCCCATTATCATTTTCCCTCTCTCCCTCCTTCCCTCCCTCCCTCCCTCCGTCTCTCTCATCCGCTGCCAGTGTCCACCCCCCACCCCCCAGTTCTGAGTTACAGGTGTGCACCACCACTCCTGGCCCAGCTCTATCTGTTGCTGCGTTCTATGCTGTTGTTTTAAATTTTGAGATAAAGTCTCACTGAACAGATCATGACCCTTCTCTCTTACTTCCTGTGTTGGGATGCTGGTGAATGGCCAGCCTGGGTTAGATTTCCTTCCATCTGTATCACAATTATTTTGTTTTGTTGTTGTTGTTGTTGCATGCATCAAATTTCAATTTAAGCTAATACTTTTTAGTCTGTGAGGAAGGAGTGAACGTGAACTTGGAGCTCAACAGCATGCAATATAGAAATACTTAAATTGGTCAACCAATCAGATGGTGAATCCTACTGTGTGGCTTCTGTGTAATTGCATATCTTACTGTGACTATTAGGGAGCCATGTTTCCCTGAGTAACAGCTTCCCAGCCAAACTGCACTAGAATTCTTTTCAACAAAAAAGGGAAAACCTGACAATTCGCCCTTTAATCCCAGAGGACCGAACCCTTGTTCTCCATTCATTTAGCAACCTTTCATCCTGGAAAACAATGTAAAGATCAAAGTTTGACTCCATCTAGGTAAAATTTCATCCCCACCCCTTACCTCTTAGTGAAAATGACCATGACGCTAAACCTAGTATTTATAAGAGGAAGAATTTGTTTTGTTTTGCTTTGCTTTGTTGAAAGGGAAAGAAATTTAGCTGTGGATAAATATATCTCTGGCTCCACCTTGTGTACAGAGTGAAAATGAACATCCAAAGGAGTAACTAACTGACAGCTCCCAGAGAAGGCCGAACCTACTGTTCCCTTCTTCCCAGCCCTTCACTTTCTCTTTTTGCTTTATCTACATAGAAGCCTTTTAACAAACCTCAGCTCTGCATTTTAAAACAATGTTGTCGATAAACCACTTGCTCTTTATTTAATGTTTGTGTGATATCAACTTTCTTTTAAATGGAGCTAGGTTAATCTTTTAGGATGCTTACATTTGGTTATGCAGTAAATATTTACTATGTCTTAGGAACTAAGGTAGATGTGGGGAGAGGATTTTTAAATTATGGAGTGAAGAAAAAAACGGTGTCAGGGTGAACTTCATGAGCTTAAGTCTTCGTGTTTTCTTAAGGGAATGTTGAAAAAGCAACGAATGATAAGCAAAGAGAAAAAAGAATGCAGTTTTGCTTTTCACAAGGGAAGACAAACTTCTCCTCCTGTATTTAGGAAGTGAGGCGCTATCTGGAACACTGAGAATAGAAGGCGGGTTGACAGCTTAGTGGTGAAAGTGCTTATTGATTTTCTAAATTTGACTTTACTTGGGATTTTAGTCTGCCGACTATCCAACAATAGAGAAGACAGTTTAAGACTCTAGGTTAAACAACATGAACAATACTCAATCATCTGAAAATCTTCTGACACTTATCTTTGATTCTACTACTGAAGAGACAGAAGCAGCCAGACCTCTAGAAGTTCCTGGCCAACCTGATCTACATGTCAAGTTCTAGGCCAACCAGAGATACATAGTAAACCTTGTCTGGGAGGGGAAAATCATTCAGCAAGATAGTGCTCTTTTCTGTGTGAGCTTTCTATCAGTTTACATTCAGCATTGTACCGCAAGCTCTGCAGACTTAGGAAGCACAGAGAACAATCTGTGTGTCAGAAGCATCCTTGTGTGTCTAATCTTTTAAAAATTTAAGGATGAGAGCAAGTGTACGGTTAATGTAACAAAATCAAGAATAAAATCATTCACACTAGTATTTCATTGAATCAAGAAAATGAAGAGAAGGAAAGACAGACTGACTTAACATTGCTTTAAGAGTTAGCTGAGATAAAAATTCCCAAATGAAATATTTACAATGCTTGGTTATAGTACCACTTACTAGGTCGTTAAAGTGCCTTTCTGTTGTATGTCTGAGTTGGCTTTGGTACACACTAAGAAGGACCGATCACAGCTTTGTACCATGCATGTCCTTGATAGACAGCACAAAGTTTTACAAAGTTTTCATTTATTATAAACATAAAACAACACAATTACTCCCAAGAAATCACTCATCATAGTAACTATAAATGCATTGATAACATTTCAGCTGAAAAGGTACAGATGACTAAAGCTGAAAACCCTGTTGGGCACTCAGGAAAAGCTCCAGTTCACTTATTGATAACAACTGACAATGGGTAGTAAATTAGTTAATATGTGTTTTGGCATAATATTGGCATAAAAATGAAGTTCAAAGTTACTGTAGCAGGGTTCATACAGATTCAAGGCTCTTGTGACTTTTAAAGATTAAGTGTGTGTGTGTGTGTGTGTGTGTGTGTTTGTGTGCCCTTGGAGGCCAGAAGAGGGTACTGGATCCCTTGGAGCAGGACTTATAGACAGTTGAGAGCCATCATATAGGTGCTGGGAACCAAACTAGGTCTTAACTATGGAGCCATCTCTCTCGCCTCCATTTGCTACATTTTAATCTCTTGGCAGTTCCTTTCATTCATTACTACAAAGCACCTGGGCCCCACATCAAAGTGTGCGTTCTATTTAAAAACTTCCCAAACTTTTTCAGACCCAAGCTGTCTCCCCAGATGGTTGCCCATGAAAAGTAGATTTCTACAGTTAGCCTTCCAAGTCCATTTATGTTTTTGTTTAATTTTAAGACAGAGTCTCACAGAGCCAAGGTTGGCCTTGAACTCAAGAATCACAAGATTAAATTGAACCAACCCTTCTGCCTCAAACTCCCAAGTGCCAGGATTCCAGGTCTGCAAGACCACGTGCTGCTTGGAGTTCCATATTTGGATAACAATACTGAAATCCTAGACTTCTAGGTAAGATCTCAAAAATGAAGCTGCCATGCATTTGACTGGCTAAAAAGAGTCGGCATAAGAAATAGACTGTTTCAAAGATAGAGGAAGAGCACTCAGTAGAGGGAAAGCAGAGGCCCCATACAGAAGACAGAAGTAAAAACATACTGTCGTCCTGGAACAGGCCCCTTAGCACAACTGACTCCATAATGGACATACCATTCAGGTCATAAAACTCAGCATTTAGACAGCACCACCTACCCAAATGAAAACAAAGACCTAATCTATCGAAGTCTATAGTTCTGGAAAAGTCTCTAAATGTGTTAATCTTGCTTGTGGCATCTATAGTCTGGCTAACTGTTCTTGTTAACTGAAGTGTATCATTCCAGAACATGATTTTTGTGCTTAGAAGCTCAACCTGAAAAAAAGCTCAACCTGAGAAAGGTTTGGTTCAACATTGGGGTCCTTAACATCCACTGTGGTCTCTGCCTGGGTGATAAAGACTTCCTATTGGCTTAAATGCATGTCCAAGCGTATCTGGTGGATAGCACACAAACAAGTTCTACCCTCAACTTAAGCCCCTAGCCCTCACAAGGCTCAAATTCCAGTGCAAGTTTTGGTGAAACTGTAATTCACCTGGCAGAATTTCACTTTGTCACACTGTGTGACTCAGAAGATGGTGATCAAGTGCAAGCTTGACACAAAAACCATTTATGAAAACAGCCACTCTGGGAACCTAAGAACAGAAAGTAAAGTAAGTCAGAGAGCCCAAACTTAACCTATCATTGACCGAAGACGAGAGACAGCTCTGGGAGGTAATTGTGGAAAAAGAAAGGGTGGTTGCTGGCCATCGCAGGCTGCAAAAGGCATGGCTCACCTAGTGAAGGGCACAGAGAAATCTATCATTGCTTCTGTGGTGGCTGAGAGCGCCTCTCAGCTGAAGATTGTCAGTAGGTCGATCTCTGGCGCCACCTATCGTCCTATAGCCGCCAGGATCAGAAGGCCAGGCCCAACTGGGTGCTCAGTACCTTGGAGGTCTTGATGGTACAAAGCCATCCTAATGTGGCTGGTCCCCACCCTCAGCTAGAATGCAAACACTCAGGTGATGAAAACTGGGGAGTCCCTGGAAAGTGACGGAACCGGCTCTGCCTACAGACTGCAAAGCCAAGCAAAGAAAGGAAGCCATTTAGGCCAAGACAGACCAGTTAGGTATAATCCTTGACCCAGCTGAATGGGTAAGATAAGAGTCCCCAGTTCAACGGGGAACCCTACATCTGTCCAGGTTAGTAGACGATGCAAGCTGCACCAACGCTGTGGTTGGTTGTATTTCCACTCCTTTTCTCTTTTCTATTTTACCCATTTGTTCCCCCATTTTTCTTTGCTTTAACTTCTTTTTTCATTTTAGTGTGTGTGTGTGTGTGTGTGTGTGTGTGTGTGTGTGCCTGAAAGGGGTGTGAGTTACATAAGAGCTGGAGTTAGAAGTGTGAGCCACCTGGTTGTGGGTGGCAGGATCCCAAATTCATTTCCTCTAATGGAACAGTAAACACTAAATGCTAAGGCATTTCTCCAGATACTATAGTGACTAACTTTTTACTTCATTGTATCTAAAGAAAAACCGCTTCCTGCTGGGAATCAGTTCAGTTGGTAGACTGCATACCTTACATGTATGAGGTCCTGGCTTGATGTCCCGTGCTAAAAAAGAAAACCTTTATGTTTTTAGTTTATATTCCACTCTATGCATCTATCCAATTTTGTTCACATGTGATGGGAGATGTCATTCTGTATATATGTTTCTCATACTGGTTAATGAATAAAGCACTGTTGGCCAGTAGGAAAGGAAGATAGGAGGGACTAGGAGACAAGGAGGAAATAGGAAGTAGTAAGGAGGAGTCAAGATGGAGAGACTGGGGAGACGAGTCGCTGGCCTCTTTTCCCCGGTAAGAAGACCATGTGGAAATATTAGGTTAACAGAAATGGGTTAATACTTAAGACAGAGCTAGCCGATAAGAAACAAGTAACGGGCCAACAGAATTATATCAGATACAGAGTCTCAGTGTGTTAATTGGGGCTGGCATGGCGGCAGGACAAGACCAGGCGGCGGGAGGAAAAACCGTACTCCTTACACACATGTTGTTTTCATTGTTGGGAAATCTTTATTTTCTTTTCTGTCTCTGTCTCTCTCTCCCACACACACACACACAAACACACACATTGTGAGTTTGCCTCATTTTTCCTCATTTCTACTATAATTCTAGTAGCATTTCACTTTATAATATTAGTTTTGAATTTTTTTATGGAGATGATGGATAGGAAGGTCTTGGGAAATCAAGTAGTTAGTAAATATTCCTCCATGGTTCTCATTTAACACTGAAAACTAGGATCATAGATAAACAGGAAAGAGAGTAAAGTGATATGAGAATAAAAACATACCCCGAGTTGGGCCTATCCAACAGCTGAGAAACCTCCAGCCACCTACAAGGCAACCTATGGCTGACCTCCAAAACAAAGGGCAAAGGCCAGTTGATATGCCCTGCTGTGCTTAGTTTTATCTATTAATTAGTTGTCGCTGGAAGTGGTGGCATACTCTTTTAGTGTAAGTGCTGGAGAGGCAGAGGCAGGTAGATCTTTGTGAATTCAAGTCTTCATCATCATTATCTTGTATAACCTACGGAGTACAATTAATGCTGCCCACAGGTGCACAGGCACAGGGCTATCCACTAGAGCTTGTCAACCTATCATGGGCCAGAAACCCGACTCTCTTTCCCTCAGTAGACATCACCACCTGGGACCTAGAGATGGAGTTTCTCCTATCCATGTTGGAGTGTTGACTGGCTTGACCAATTTCATCTTCAGATGGCCGTCTAAACTAAAAGCTAGAGTTAAACTATTACACAGATAAAATGGACTTAAAAGCTATTTATAGAACATTCTATCTGATGGATACAAAATACACACCCTCAGAAGCTCATAGGACCTACTCTAAAATACATCGATCATATTGTAGGCCACAGAACAAGCTTGGACAAAAAACAAATGACTTTCATATATCGTATTGGATCATAATAGAAATCAATGCAAAGAGAAACTACACAACTATTGGAGACTGAACAGGATAACCTTTAATGATTGGTGGGCATCAGGGAGGAAATCCCATTAAAAACACTAAACTGGAAGCCACAATTATTTTTTTTTAAGACAGGGTTTTTTTTGGTTTTTTTATTGTTTTTTTTTTTGTTTGTTTTTTGTTTTTTTCTGTGTAACAACCCTGACTGTCCTGGAACTCACTCCACAGACCAGGCTGGCCACGACCTCACAAAGATCTGCCTGCCTCTGCCTCCCGAATGCCAGGACTAAAGGTGTGCACCATCACACCCAGTCAGCAGAGTTTTTGAGCCCCAAGGGCAGTGATTTAATGGGACATTCCATTTAGAACTGAGTGTTCCAAAGTCTCTGCCTGCACATTGTCTGGCTGTGTGTCTCTGTGTTTGTTTCCATCTCCTATGGGAGGAAGCTTCTCTGAACATGGCTGAGCAAGACACTGATCTATGAGTGCAGCATAATGTCACTAGGAATCATGCTATTGCTACATCCTTTTAGGAGAAGAGTAGCATTTGGCTTTACTCTAAGTCCCTGGCCTATCTAGTCTGGGTTCTTGGTCAACCAGGCAGTGCTATGTATGGGTTCCATTTCACAAAGTAGCCTTTAAGTCAAATCAGATACAGGTTAGCTACTGTTGTCTTTAAACTAAATCTACATCTTTTTTAATTTTATCAATTAAGACTCAGGAGCCAGATGCTAGGATGAAAACCTGCCAGCTCTGAGAGGCAAAGAAAGCACCCAGCTGCTTCCTCCTTCAACACCATCCCAGGAAGAGAGCTTTCTTCTACACCTTCTCAAAACAAAAAACTCCTCCTCCAATCGGATGTCCCTCCCTCGACTACTCTCTCTGCCCTCCTGCCTGACTTCCTCACACTCCTTTTTTGTTTGTTTGTTTGTTTGTTTGTTTCCTGTTGACTGGCTGCTTCACCTCTTGACCTATGGTTGATTTTATTTCATTCTATTTACAATATTAAAACTCTTGGATTAAAGTTGTGTGCTAGAGATAAACCATACCACAGCTAGAAGCAGGTTCCTCCAGTAAACAACACAATCTGAGGGTTCACAGTGTGATCAAATATCCCCACAACAGGTTGCTCCCACAACTTTTCCCCACCACTGCTGTAGTGGGAGCACTGTAGAGCAAAGGATGTGGAGTTGGGTCGGTGCTTACCTTTCTCCTTTTGCAGCATTCAGAGTACCATCTAGTACCATGAATAACAGTCTGTAGGGATGAAACCTTATGTAGGTACCACCTCTACTACTCTGTGCTCAGCGAGTGTATGTATAGGTGTTGTCTTCAGCACATGGGTCTTGCTTTCCATTTGTGTCTTGGCAACAGCCTGGGTTGTCTGGGTTTGTTGGGGGTTCCCATGGGACGTTTTGGTTAGTATCTAAATTAGATGAAACCTATTCTGGGAGCTGGAAACTTCACTTGGTGACAAGAGATATTCAACTGGGACTCTGTCTTCCCCGTTATTTGGTGATTTCCTTTAAGTAACCTTCCATTTAGGAAGTTTCTACTGATTAGGTTCCCATACTATTACTCAAATGGCTCTGGATTTTAGCTGTGTCTCCCTGTATCCCTTCCCTGGTGCCCTCTTTTCTTCCCTTTGCCACTTGAGCCTCCCATCCTAGCCCCCCCCCACACACACACTATCATCCCCTTGTCTGCCCACTATCTGCTCTATTTCTCTTTTCTAGGAATAGCTATTTGTCTTTCTATGTCCGAGTTACCTGACACAGGATAATTTTTTTTCCTAGTTCCATCCATTTCTCTGCAAATTTCAAGATTTCCCAAGAGTAACATAGCTGGATCTTGAGGTAGATCAATTCCCATCTTCTCAAGGAAATGTTTCACTGATTTCCATAGTGGCCACATAAGTTTGCATTCCCACCAGCAACGAATGAGCACCCCCCCCCTTACTCCACATCCTCACCAGAATGAGCTGTCACCCGTTTTATTGATCTTCGTCATTCTGATAGGTGTATGATGAAATTTTAACATAGCTTTAACTTGCATTTCCCTGATGACTCAGGATGTTAAATATTTCTTCAAGTGTTTCTCAGCCATTTGAGTTTCCTCTACTGAGAAGTCTCTGTTTAGATCTGTATTCCATTTTTAAAAATTGTTTTATTTGTTCTCTAGATATGTAGTTTGTTGGGTTCATTATATAATTTGGGTATTAGCTCTCCATCAGATGTATAGTTGGTAAAAGTCTTTCCCATTCTGCTATTTTCAAATGTTAGTGTCCTTTGCCATGACGCAGACACATTTCAGCTTCATGAAGTCCCATTTATTAACTGCTGATCGTAATGTCTGTGCCTACAATGTTCTGTTTAGAGACTCTTTTCCTGTGCCCAGGAGTTCAAAACTATACCCCTTTTTTCTTCTATATGATTCTATGTATCTGGTTTTATGTTTCAGTCTTTGATCTGTTGGAATTCAGTTTTGTGAGAAAAATTTGCCCAAAATTCCATCTTTCAACAGTCTGTCATGTAAGAGAGAAGGGTTCATGAGAAGGGTTCATGAGACCCCCAACCCTTGCTGATACTCTATAAGTAACTCATGGTTGCTAAGTGGGGAGAGACCTTTCCTTCTGTGGGGCATCTACTACTAAGCACCTGTAAGGCAGGAGCTTGGAAGCAAGAGCTGAAGCAGAGACCCTGGAGGTCCACTGCTTACTCACTTTCTCTATACCACTTGTTCAGCTTTCTTCCTTTTTAAGATTTATCACATACAGTGTTCTGTATGCAGGTATGCCTGCAGGCCAGAAGGGGGCACCAGATCTCATTATAGATGGTTGTGAGCCACTATGTGATTGCTGGGAATTGAACTCAGGACCTTTGGAAGAGCGGGCAGCACTCTTAACCCCTCAACCATCTCTCCAGAGCACTCAGCTTTCATTCTTATACAACTCATGGCCACCAGCCCAGGGGTGATACCACTTAGGGTGGACTGGGCCCTAACATACCAATCATTAATAATAATAACAATACCCCACAGACTTGCCTACAGCCCAAGCCAATGGAGCTAATGCCACAGGTGAGGGCCTCTCTTCCCAGGTGACTCTAGTTTGTGTCGCGTTAACACAAACAAACCAGCACACTCAGTTTCACCCATACACGGTACGTCTCCTACCCCCACCCCACTCTTCCCACCACTGGCACCCTCCTCTCAAAGCAGATTTCTTCTGATTTCACGTCATATCTGTATATACAATAATGGGTGTGGACAGGGAGTTGTCTAGGCTTCACATATAGAAGACAACATTCAGTATTTGCCTCTCCTTCCTTCCCACTACCCTCTTGTATCTTTAATATTTTAAAGCGCAATATTTAAACGTACAATATTTAAAATGTGGTGGTATAGATCTGTGATTCCAGTACTCCAGACATTGAGGTAGGACAGTCATGAAATGTCAAGCTCTCCTAGGCTACATAGTAAGAGCCTTTCTCAAAAGTAAAACATACAGAACAATTCATTCTAACCTGTACATAGATGTAGCTTAGAGGTAGAGTAGAACTGAGCATGCATGAGCACTAAACTTAGAGGGGTTTAAGAAATGTTAAGGAACTGGAAAGATGGCTCAGCAGTTTAGAGCATTGGCTACTCTTCCAGTGGATGAGGGTTCAATTCCCAGGACCCACTTGGCAGCTCACAATCGTTCAGTTCCAGGAGAATCTGACACCTTCACACCAATGCACATAAGACAAATTTAAATAAATTATTAAAAAAAGAAAATTTAAGAATTAAGGGAAAAATTACAAGAATGAATCTTACTCAATAATAAACATGCTACCATAGTGACACAATGTTTCAAAAAAAATTTATTAAAGAGAAACCACAAAGCAATTCCACTAAAATCAGAAACAAGACAAGGTGTGTACTTTCTCCAGACTTGTTCAATATGGTACTTGAAGCCTTAGCTAGAACAATAAGTCAGCTGAAGGTGATCAAAGGGATACAAATAGGAAAGGAAGAAGTCATAACATAGTTGACTCTAAAAATTATACTAGGAAACTTCTCCAGCTTATAAACCCTTCCAATAAAGTGACCGGATACAAGATTAACTCAAAATTGTGTGTGTGTGTGGGGTGTGTGTGTGTGTGTGTGTGTGTGTATGCACCACATACACACACTGGATAAAAGACTGATTCTTCAGCAAATAATTTTGGTCAAATTAGATGCCTACATGTAGGAGAACACAAATAGATTCATATTTACCATACTGTACATAATTGAACTCCGATGAATCAGAGACAACATAAGGCCAGATATACTGAATCTCATAGCAGGAAAAAATGGGTATAGTTTTGAACTCCTGGGAACAAGAAAAGAGTTTCTAATAGAACAGTGTAAACATAGGAATTACGAGCAGCAATAAATAAATGGGACCTCATGAAACTGAAAAGCTTTTGCGTGGCAAAGAACACCACCATTTGGACAAAGCAACAGTTTCCAGAATGGGAAAGATGTTTACTAACTATACATCTGATAGAGGGCTAATACCCAAAATATATAAAGAACTCAACAAACTAGATATCTAGAAAACAAACAAATAAACCAATTAAAATGGGACACACATCTAGACAGAGAATTCTCAGTAGAGGAAACTCAAATGGCTGAGAAGCAAAGAAATACCCAACATCCTGAGTCATTGGGGTTTTGATGACTTTTTTTTTTTTTTCTTTTGAGGACTTTCTGTTTAGTTATCAGTTCAATTACTGATCCGATAATATGGTTTTTAGCTATTATGTTTTTCAGGTATTTGTTTATTTTGAGACAGGGTCTCACTATGTAATCCTGGCTGGTCTGGAACGATCTCTGTAGACCAGGCTGCCTTCAAACTCACAAAGATTTGTTGTGTGAAATTTTGTTTGTGTTCTGACAAGTAAAGCTTGCCTGAAGATCATAGGACAGAGCTAGCCACTAGTTAACCATAGAAGCTGGGCACATGCCTTTAATCCCAGCACCCGGAAGATGGAGACCAGAAGTGAGGAAGTGGTAAGGTCAGGTGTAGACAGCATCTCAGCTTTTTGGACTGAGGCTTCAAAAGGTATAGGCAGTAACTGGCGGCTGTTCCCGGTTCTCTGATTTTCCAAGTTCTTATCCCAATATTTGACTCCTGGTATTTTGTTGACTAAGATTAATCATATTAAGGCTTCAAAGATCCATCTCTCTTAGCCTCCTGAATGCTGGGGTTAAAGCTATGGTTTTGGGTTCAGAGCTCTCAAACTCCATGATTATTCTCAGTAGATGAGACAGTAACCTGAGCCACCCACAATGTCTCTCCCTACATACTCTCCAGTTTAAGTTGTCTTCAATGTCAGTTTATCAGGTTCCAGCTCCGATATGCTCTACTGGATCTGTCTTCACTCAAAGGCTGTAGTTTCATCTTTTTCATAACAGATGCTATGAGTTAGTGAGCAAAATAGTATGTCATATCAAAAACACAGAATTTCACATACTTGTCTTCTGGGTCTTATATTATTTCCAACACATTCTTTCACAATACTCCCTGAGCCCTGGAGGGAGAGAAAGCTGTAACTTTATCTATCTATGTAACTTTATCTATCTATCTATCTATCTATCTATCTATCTATCTATCTATCTATCTATCTATCTCTATCAATCATCTATCTATCTCTCTCTCTATCTACCTCTCTCTCTCTCTCTCTCTCTCTCTCTCTCTCTGTCTGTCTGTCTGTTTTTGGTTTTTCGAGACAGGGCTTCTCTGTAGCTTTGGAGACTGTCCTGCAACTTGCTTTGTAGACCAGACTGGCTTTCACAGTGATCTGCCTGCATCTCCTCCCAAATGCTGGGATTAAAAACCATGCTACATCTTCCACTGATAGGGAGGAACCACAGAGAAGGGACATCAGTCCCCACAGCACAATGAAAAGCACTGTTGACATTAAAATCTTAGCTCAACCAAAGGTTTTTTTTTACTGGTCATTAGTCCCCTTCTTACTTTCCAGTAGATAAATTGCTCTGGAATAGTGTGATGGCCATTCCTGGTTGTCAAAGTGACTAATCCTGAACTAAAATCCCAACATGGAGGGCACACCTATGAGGGATTGATTTTTATTTATTTTTCTTTTTTGTTTAATTTGAATTCTAATCTGGCTCTTTGAGTTAAGAAGATATACCTTTAATCCAGATCTTGAGGCAGGAAGACACACCTTTAATCTAGGCCATACCTTCTGCTGGTACCCCATGGGAGGGCAGAGAAGAAGGAAACTTTTGCTCTTTGCTTGCTTCTTTTTGCCTTCCTGGCAAGTCTATTTCTTCACTGGTGTTAGAGCATCGTGGACTGAGCAATTGCTTAATTCTGGGACTTTCCATCCATAGCCAGACATTGTTGGGTTAGCTAGGGTACAGTCTGTATGTCATTCTAATAAATACTATATATATATTCTATAATTTACTCTAGAGAATCCTGACCAATACAAACAGGAAGGTCAAATTTGCAAAATATATTATTTAATTGGCAAATTTACTTCAATTCTTATGTTTATTACCATTTGTTTGAGGCAGGTTTCATTAGCCCAGGCTAGCCTCTGGCTCACTATGTAGGTGAAGCTGGCCTGAAACTAATCCTCCTGCCTTCCTAATCTCAGTTCTGCCCTCACAATCTACACCACTGCCATGGCTGAATTCACGTTAAATGCTAATGATTGGAACCATCGAGCAGGAATGCTACGCTACATCTGGGTGTTGGGGTGGAGGCCTGCAATTTCGAAGATAAGCGTATGCCATAGTGAGTCCGTGGAGCCCAGAGGACAACTTTGTGGAGTCTGATCTCTCCTACGTACACAGGGTTTATAGGACTTGAACCTGGGCCCTCAGACTTACACAGCAAGTGCCCTTTACATCCTGAGCCACCCTGCCCTCCTGAGGACAGCTGTCTTTTCAGAGCTCTGTGGGTGATTGTGAAGCATCCCAATGTGCCTTCAGTGATTCCGGGAACCAGGGATGAGTTTGTTGAAGTCTTTCTTTCTCAGTGGACATTAACCTAGCAGTTGGGGTGCCAGAAGCTCATGTATGTTCACACAAAACCTTAACTTAGTCAGGAGCTCCACGTTCCTGCCTCAGTAATCTGAGGGATGGAGTTCTCGAACTTCAGGAGATGAGTTGTAGGAAAGACTTCTTTTTTTAATGGAACGCTTCGGGGATTTGCACCTCATGCTAATCTTCTCTGTATTGCTCCAATGTTAGTGTATGTGCTGCCAAAGTGAGCACAGGGGCTCCACTTCTCTGTTTTCTCATCAGCAAACGAGACGTGATAGTAATGTTCATGTCAGGTTTGCCATCTGGACTAAGGTAGAGCCCAAATATGACTTAATGTAGTTGAGTAAGAACACCAGCAAAGTGAATTATTATTTAATCATTGCATATTAGGATTGATGCCAAAATAATGTAAATCTGCCACCCAGCATAGTAAACTATTTCTCCCCACAGAACTTAAAAAAAAAAAAAGCTCATTGACTTACCCATATATTAAAATAAATAATTGCCACTGGCTGCCAGGGTCCAGGTACTTCAGTTCCCTACAAGCACAGCATTGAATACTGAGGGTTCCTTGACCTTAAGGGGTTTACATTGCAGTGGAAGATAAAGGTCAAAACCTCACCCAGTATTTTCACACTTTCCTCTTTGAAGTAGTTTATTAGTTGCTTTTCTGTTGCTATGAAAAACATCCATGGCCAAGGCAATGTACAGGACAAAGAGTTTACAAGTAGAGTTTATAGTTCCAGAGGGCTAAGAATCCATCCTGGCTGGGGGTGGGATCACGGCAGTCAGCAGCAGGTATGGCAGCAGGAACAAGAACCTGAGAGCACACATTTCAACCTCACATCCAAAGCAGAGAGAGCAAATGGAAATGAGGGCAGCTCCAAACTCTCAGAGCCCTCCTGCAGTGACACTTCTTCCAACAAGGCCTAAGCGGCCCCAAACAGTGCCACCAACCTCAGAACCAGAGTTCAAAAACACCAGTCTTTCCCCATTCCAAATACCACCCTAACCCTAAGTATAATCCCCTCACTACTAAGAAAATAAGACAGCGGGGCTCTGGGCAATTGTATGTGATGTCTTGTTCTTTTCCAAGGCAGGGTAGCACTCTGCTCACACTGAGAGAAAGACAGAAGTAATGGCTCTCTCCAACAATTAGTGATGGCATCCTCTTATCATCATAAAACATAGTGGAAAACACTCAAGTTGGTGTTTTTTGCTTTTTTTTGTTTGTTTTTGTTATTTGTTTTGGTTTTTTGAAACAGGGTTTCTCTGTGGCTTTGGAGCCAATCCTGACACTCGCTTTGTAGACCAGGCTGGCCTCGAACTCACAGAGATCCACCTGCCTCTGCCTCCTGAGTACTGGGGTTAAAGGCATGCGCCACCACTGCCTGGTTCAGGTTGATGTTTTTTAAAGAAAGGAAGCCAAACACAATTTCACCCACTTCCACAAAGACAATATTTACTCTAGGAGTTCTATCCTCAGGAGCAGTGTGGTATATTAGACATATTGCAGCTTTGCGGAATGTGTTTCTGTAGGAATTGTTCAAATAAGATGTGCTAAGAGGGTTCACTTAAGCTTGCCTAAGGTCGATGGCACTCGCTGTCTTTGACTTTTATGAGAGGTTGTATAATCATGTTGTCATAATTTAAAAAAACTTAATAAAAGCAGTGTTAATAGCCTTTTCATCATCTAAAATGTCTTCCCTGGAGAATTCCATTATTGCTTCTGATAAACTCCTAGAAAGAATATGAAGGATGGGAACTATTTATATTGTCGTGTTCATATTTTTAACAGCAACGTTTATTTTATTAGAAACAACAGCAATGATATGCAAAAGGACTTGGAGTGCTTATGGTCTCTAGAGTTGTGTTCTTTGCTGAACAGATCAAATGAGATCCATAATACATGCTCTCAGCTCTTCCTCAATTCCAAACTGGAGAAATGAACCCTCCGTAAAGTTTTCTTCACATGAAAGACAAGCAATGAAATTATAGTACATATAGGAAATAAGGGTAGAGGAGCCGGAGAGATCGCCCAGTGGCTATGAGCACTCATCCCCACAGAAGGCCCCAGCTTGGTTCTCAGCGCCCACAAGCTCACATCTTTGTAACTTCAGTTCCAGGGGATCCCCACCTTCTTCTTACCTCCATGGGCACCCGGAACACACATGGAGCACGTGCATACGTACAGGTACTCACATATACACACAAAACAAGCTAAATCTTTACAGAAGGAAAATTTAAAAAGAAAGTCTAGTTAAAAATCAATTCAGATGTCACATGACACTATCAATAGCAATAAGATTATATGGGATATATATATATGTATGTGTGTGTGTGTGTGTGTGGTATGTGTGTGGTGTGTGTGTGAGAAAGAGAGAGTAATGAAAAGCATCTCACTAACTTTTTAAAAAATTAAAGAAAATTTGTGGGTGTGTGAGTTTATCTGTTCGTTTTTTCTGTATATATGTTTGTGCACCATGTGTGTCTCTGCCTGGAGCCCAGTGAAATGAGGAAACAGTCTCTGGAACTGGACTGATGGATGTTTGGGAGCCTCCATGTGCATATAGAGACTCAAACTCTGGTCCTCTGCAAGAGTAACACGTGCTCCTAACCACTGAACCAACTCTCTGCCCCGCCCCCATTAATAAATTTTTAAAAATAAACTTTAACTGCTGGGGATGTAGCTTAGTGGTAGAATGCTTACCTACCACGTTTGAGACTTTGTGTTTAAGTTTTAGCACTACAGAAAGAAATTGTTTTTCCACAAAGCTAATACATTCAAGATAGCAGAACATAACAATGATAATGGTGTGATGATCTATTTTTAGCTACTATTTGGTAAAGTATGATTTATAAAAGTTTTTTTTACCCCTAAAAAAGGAATGAAATCAGCAAATTAAAACCAGAAGTCAGGCGCTGGTGAAATGATTGGTGTGTTCCCAAGTCTGGTAGCCCAGGTTCAATCCTCAGAAGCCAAGTAGTGGAAGGAGAGAGCTGACTCCCACTGGCTATCCTCTGGTCTCCAAATACATATCTTAGGACATGTACCACCACCAAACAAGTGCATAAATACGTATGGTCTAAAAGACCCAGAAACCAGTTAAGAAGTCTGAAAGTAATACCTTCCTGAAAAATCAGATGTTAGCTCGCAGCTTTAATTAAATAACCCATAGTTCAGAGAAGCCATAGGGAAGTATTAAAACTGTTGTAATTTAAGAAAAGTGTTGAGGTTTTTTTTTTAAATTAGGGAAAAGGATATTAAAAGGGGGAAATGGAAGTGGGGGGGGGGGAGTCTGGCCTGCGGAGACAGGAGCAGCGGGAGAGAGGAGAGGGAAGAGGAGGGAGAGAGAGGAGGGAGGGGAGGAGAGGGATCTGTTACAATAACAACCCCTTCTCAAATTTTACTTAAATGTCATTACATTTGTTTGTGTGCATGGTGTGCGTGTGTGAGACAGAGACAGACAGACAGAGAGAGAGAGAGAGAGAGAGAGAGAGAGAGAGAGAGAGAGAGAGGGAGGGAGGGAGGGAGAGGGTGAGAGAGAGAGACTTGGGAGAGTCAGTTGTCAGTTCTTTCCTTATACAATGTTGGTCCCGGTTCATCAAGCTTAATAGCAAGCACCTTTAATTATTGAGTCACCCCATCAGCCCTTTATATTTATTATACCATACTATACTGTACTGCACTATACTGTATTATACTACTCTATTATATCACATTCTTTTAGAGACATCACTTATCTCTAAAAGACCTGGAACTCTGTAGATGAGGCTGGCCTCGGGCTCACAGAGATCCACCTGCCTCCAATTCCTGACTGCTTAGCTTGAAGGTATGAACCATTGCACCAAATCCCCCACCCTTAACTCTAAAAGGGGCATTTATCAGATCATGTTACTAGGAATCCAGTTCCCTCCATCACTGGCTTCTTCTGTATTTCCTCTGTGTTGACTCCATGAAAAGCCTGCCTCTCTTCTGTGGCTGCTTGAGAGTTGATCTAGTTTCACCATCCTTAGTGCAAAGAGAGTAATTTTCCACAGACTTCATGGAAAAGACCAGGAGTGAGGATCTTGCATCACTCTGCCCTGGTCACTGCACTGCACGGAGGTCACAGCATTGCGGATGCCCAGACTCAGGTCCTCTTACAAGCTTTGTAGCGGAAGATGGATCTGGCCGCGCTCTAACCTGCTTGCGTTATGGGGTGGGGTGGTGTCACCAAGAGAAAGGGAAGTGGCAGTCACCAGGAAATAAACACATCAGCACTGCAATCTCACCCTTTGATAACAGCTGCAAGCCAATGTTAGAAATGGTAAGGGCAAAGATTTACATCCCAGGGCTAATTATTGCTTTAGTTATAATGCTTTGTTCAGAAACCCAAACAAGGCAAAAGCAACTTGAATAATGCTCTTGTCTGACAATACAAGAACTGTAAATTTGAAGAATATAAAATGTATGAAGGGACTATTAAATGAATGTTTAAAAGTAGCCTTTAGTGTTCATAAGGAAAGAGTATTGTATAATGTGAAGCGATGAGGGCAAAATATAAGGTAATAAAAATAAAAAACTAGGAAAATCTATGAGCTAATGATTAGCTCAAAAAACTATTGAAATTCAAATATTCATAAAGTGAATATTTTTGGAGTTTTATCCTATTATTTTCCTCATAATTATCCTATTATTTTCCTCATAATTTTCATATTTTTACATATGTTTATCATAGACAGCTGAGAGATTCTCTGCATTCCAATTAAAATTCTAATAACTACTTAAACCCTGGCCATGCTTCAAGCATCATTTTACAGTAGTTGAAAGAACACTCTTTCAGCCTGTATCTCATAAAATCCTCGTCAGCTGTATTTGTTCTGAAGGATATTATTCTTCTGTAGGAGTCATAAATAACACCTGTGATTGACAGAGCGATTCATTTGTTCATTCATCCAACCACCTATGATTCGTTGCAGGGATTAAAAATAAACCCCAAAGGAATTTTGGAAAATTAGGAAAGGAAGAAAGCTTCAGAATTAGCATGGGTCAGTGGAAAGGCTTTGGTGGTGATTGGGATATGTCAGTCATTCTTTGTTTTAAGTAGACGAGCAACAATGTGATGTTACCTACATTGGGAGAACCATTGTGAGAGAAGAAATTACACTTGCATAACATGGCATTTAATTGCAACCATAAAAGTAATTCAGGGCTCGGGATCTAGGGAAGGTACTTCAGGCACTAGGTTGGGTCATGAAGGGGTCAAGAAGTCCCTGAACTAGGGCAGGAAGTAGGTCTAGGAGCTGGGGAGAAAACAAGCCTGAAGGCTGCGGAGAGGGGCCCCTTGACCACAGCTGGATTAAACCTCCTTTCCATCTCAGCAGATAGGAGAGCCAGCTCCTGCTTCTTTCCACTTATTTCCTCTCTCAGTTCAGCCATCTTACTTCCTGTTTGTGCAAAATCATCTCACTTTCTGTCTGTTTGTACAGACCTCCAGACCTCTATGGTTAGCTAGTGGCACATTCCATCCTCTGATCTTTGGACAGGTTTTATTTGTACCAGCAGAATATCATCACATTGGAGAAAAGCAAGCTGTTCTTTTACCTGATATGATGGCAGCAATTTCCATTCCTATTTAAATATCTGGATTCCTTGCTATTGTATCTTCATCCACCTATATCTAGAAGGAAGTGGTTGGTGTCTTGGAGCCTGCTGTACGTTGTGATAAACTTTTGTAAAACATAAAAATTACAATGGCAGTCAGGCAATGATGGAACATACCTTTGATCCCAGCACTTATGAGGCAGAGGCTGGCAGATCTCTGAGTTTGAGGCCAGCCTGGTCCACAGAGTGAGTTCCAGGACAGCCAAGGTTACACAGAGAAACCCTGTCTCAAAAAAACAAAAACAACAACAAAAATTATAATGGCAAAATTTCAAGAATATCGTGTCTTATTAATGAATGAGTATGTTATCAATGGTGAATAAGTACTCACTTCAGAATATTTTCAATTCATCTGTTGGCTTAGGTAGAGTAAAAGGTTATAAAGGTTTTTGAATAAAGGATTCTGTGCTAAGGATTTGTGCCTGCCACCCTCTGAAATTTCAGCTTCATGAAAGAACATTATTTGTGTGTCCATGTGTCAGAGGGAGATTCTTGTGGCCAAATCGTATGCCAGCACTTCTAAGAATACCGAGAAAGAATTCAGTCTGGCCTTCAAGGCCCCTTGTAGGCAGTGACCTCAGCTGGCTGAGTCATTATCAATCAGGGTGATGGCTACAGAAGCCAACAGACACATGAACAAGGCTTGTCTTCTCTTTCTTCCTTTAAACTCTATTTACTGGAGTGTTTGCTTTGGATTTAACTGGCAATTCATTTATTTTTCTGGTCCTTGGCATTGAACCCTGGCCCTTACCCATGCTAAGAAAACTATGCTCTATCAAGGAGGTATACCACCAGTCTCTTTAAGGATGAAGTTACTTCTGAACATGAACAAAAAGAGGAACATAAGCAAATACATTAACATAATATTTAAACTTGCTTCCTCACAGAGTCTGCTAAGAGACTCCTCAATCCTTGATACTCAAACCTTTCTTTTTGTACATACTGATTATGCACAATAGTGGCTTCCGTGGTAGTTTTTCTTGTCCTGAGTAAAATCAAGGAAGGTTAACAGTAAAGCACATCACTAATTTGTGACTAAAATATGCACCATGTACAGTTATATTATGAGAAATACAAAACCCACCCCTTTCCCCCTTTTAAGACTGTGTACGGCTCTGTGTGTACCATGCCACATGTGTTTCTGTGTGTACCATGCCACATGTGTTGATGTCTGAGGACAACTTTCCCTCCTTATCACCTTGTGACCCTCAGGTCAGGTTTGGTGGCGAGTGCCTTTACTCTCACTGTCCCTCGTTCATCCCCCATGTAACTAAGTCTGGCCATGTCCCCCTGCCTCCTCCACCTCCACAGAGTTGAGACTGCAAGATGTGACATGCCAATCATCACGTGCCTTTTCTTTTCCCTTTACAGAGCTGCAGACAGGTCTCCTTACAGCCGTTCTGCTTCTGTGTGGTTTTACTACATCGGCATCAGACATCCCCCCACTTCTCCCTTTCTCCATAGAAAGGGCTCTGAATTAGACCACAGGTACCTGGGCCTCTTGGGTGACAAAGAGGCAGTAGCAGGTGGATAGCATTGAATACAGTCAGGGAGTGAAGATCACCTGGAGGGTTCCCATACTGGATATCTAGACAATCCACATAATCTCCTGGCTAGGAGTCAGGGCAGAGGGAGCAGCGCGCACGCGCACATCGGGTCTCCCTTTAGATTGCCACGATACTCACTGGATACTAACCTTCTTTTCTTCTTTTCTTTATTTTGGACAACTTATCAATAATTGTTACTGTTTGGTTTTAGAGACAGAGTTTCACTGCAGACTCATCTGGAAATTAACACATAGCCCCACTGGCTTTGAACCCACTCCTGCCTCTGCTTCTCAAGTGTCGGGACCATATCCATAAGCATTCCTAGCCTTTCCTCATAGAGGAGGGCAGAGGAGGGCAACCTGTCTTCAGGATCTGTCACTCTACTGAGTCCGCTGATCTGGCCTCCAGTGACTTAAACACTGTACAATTTATATATGCGTACAGTTTACACGTTATCCCATTAATATGTGCAATATTTAGGCTTTTTAGGATCACTTTGGATGAACTCAACTAAAAACAATACAAAACTAAGATACCATGCCCAAGAGACATGGATGAGTTATATTACACTTTAGTGGGTTTCGATTCTGTCTTTTTAAAAACTGTCTGTGAGCTGCTATTGTATAATTAAGATTTCTCTCAGGATGACCTCCTGTTATTGTCAAAGTTCTATTACATTTCTAGCAATGTTTTGCTCTTGGAATCAGAGGTGTCCTCGAGGGGTTAATTAACGGCCAGCTGCAGCCCCAGTACTCACCACTAGAGGGAGGAAGCACACCACCGAGAGCAGCGGCAAGTGGCAACTAAGTTTCTATGGCTTCTTGAGGCTCTCCCTTCTGGCTGTCAGCCAGCAGGCATGGGCATGAGACTCAGGTGCCGCTTGGCAACAGAAACTAGGAGCCTTCTTGTCTGAAAGAGGCCGTTTTGCCAGTGATGGGAAGCACCTGTGAAGGAAGAAAGGTTTCTTACCTCAGCACTGGTGGCATTTCTTTTATTTTGTTACGTTTTAATGTTTATTTATATACCTACTAGTTCATGGATTTATTTATTCTTTGTTATTTTTCTTCCCTTCTTGTTTGCTTTAGACAAGGCCTCCTGTATCCCACTCTACTCTTTATGTAGCGGACAATGACCTTCAACTTATCCAACCTAGCCTCCTACACTTGGAAAACGCTGGGATTACAGGTGTGTGTCCCAGCCAAGTCCAGCCAAGTGTTTATTTCTGAAACACCCTACTAACTATTCAGAGTAATCAGGTCAATAAAAATCAGGTTTCCATTAAAACATGCCAACTGTGGAGAGAATGGGGACACTTCCGTCTTAACTAGGTGAGCCCATGGAGGGGCAGACACTTTGACACATGCACACATACACATGCCATTTCAGCTGCACAACTGTGGGTTCTTGCAACCCCGCCTGTATATGTTGTACAATGTACATGTTTTTGTTTTGTTTTGTTTTGGTTTTTCGATACAGGGTTTCTCTGTGTGACCTTCCTGGCTGTCCTAGTAATCGATTTGTAGAGCAGGCTGGTCTCAAACTCACTGAGATCTGCCTGCCTCTGCTCCCAAGTGTTGGGATTAAAGGCATGTGCCATCACTGCCTAGATCTCTGGGGTTCAATAAAACAAAGCCTCCATTGCTAATGATACACATGCAATTTATAGGCTCCATTTTCCCACCAGGAAAGAGAA
Source organism: Phodopus roborovskii (assembly GCF_943737965.1). Lineage (NCBI taxonomy): Eukaryota > Metazoa > Chordata > Mammalia > Rodentia > Cricetidae > Phodopus > Phodopus roborovskii. Next base: position 15,350,952 of record NW_026125397.1, read on the forward strand.
GAAACAAAACACGTGTGACTAGTATGGATATATATATATATATATATATATATATATATATATATATAATTTTAATTTTGAGTTAGGCTAGGCATGGTGGTACCTGTATATAATCCCAGCCTAGGTAAGGGCAGGAAGCTGGTGCTAAGTAGGGAGACCTTGTCTCCAAAAACAAAAACTGATGGGAGATGTCATTCTATATATGTTTCTCATACTGGTTAATGAATAAAGCACTGTTGGCCAATAGGAAAGCAAGAGAGGAGGGACTAGGAGACAAGGAGGAAAGAGGAAGTGGTAAGTAGGAGTCAACATGGAGAGTCTGGAGAAGGCAGAACCGCCAGCCGCCTCTCGCTGGTAAGACCACGTGGAAATACATAGAAATGGGTTAATACTTAAGACAGAGCTAGCTGATAAGAAACAAGTAACGGGCCAACAGAATTATATCAAATACAGAGTCTTGGTGTGTTAATTGGGGCTGGCGCGGCGGCGGGACAAGACCCAGCAGCGCGCTGAAAAATCTTACTTGTTACAAAAAACAATAAAAAAAACATCATGGCTGATAAGTGGTTAAAAGCACTTACCAACACAAGCTTGAGGAACCAAATTCTATCACTAGAACCCATTGGAAGGTAGGACAAGAGAATGGGTCCACACAACTGTCCTCTGTCATCTATATATGCACCAGGGCACACATTCCCCTCCCTGATAATAAATAAAAATTTAAACCCTAAACAAATAAAACCCCCCCCAACCAAACAGCCGTCTGCAAAACATTAAGTCGAAGCACACATGAAAACTAGAGAAGCCAGGTGGTGGTGGCACATGCCTTTAATCCCAGCACTCGGGAGGCAGAGGCTGTCGAATCTCTGTGAGTTCAAGATCAGCCTGGTCTACAAGAGTGAGCTCCAGGACAGGCTCCAATGCCACAGAGAAACCCTGTCTCGAAAAACCAAAAATAAGTAAATAAATAAGAATTAAGTTGACTTTAAATTATTATTTTCTTTATCAAAATACTTAAATATTAAGGTGTTACCTCTTTTGATTTATAATGAAAAACTAAGAAAGTATTTGGTAATTTGAAATATGAGTGACATATGAACATTAATTTATTTTATTATCTTTGAACTAAAACTAATAGGCAGCTACTCAGGGTTACCATGGTCACCGACGTAAGGAGCTCAGCAATGAGGTCTAGGGGAGAGGAAATAGACTCTAACTCTCAATAAACTTGACCATCATTTAAAATGAGGTAAAACTCAGTAAGACGTTCTTTTAAAGAACTAGTCAGAATCTTTGTAACAGCTGCCATTATGCAACTACTTTGCAAAATTCACCATCTAAAATATCTAAAATGCCTTTTAAAATATCACTATTGCTGGGCAGTGGTGAGTTCGAGGCCAGCATGGTCTACAGAGCAAGTGCCAGGACAGGCTCCAAAGCCACAGAGAAACCCTGTCTCGATAAACAACAACAAGAAGAAATATACCATTACTGTCATATTGAGAACTATTCTTTTGTACAATATAAATATAGGGAATATAATTTATATCTCACCTTTATTAAAATCCATTCTTTTTCTTAGTGTAACATTGAATTTTTCATAATGTCCTCATTTGTGTGTAAGGAAGGATAAATATTTTATATACTAAAACATGTTATTTACCGCCTGCTGGGTTAGTGTTGGCTTTGGAATGCAAGGGAAATATTAGATTTCAAACACTCAGAGAAACTTCCTGCCTGTGTGGTGGGTGAGCAGACACCATACTGTTCACACGTGTTTTGTTTCTTCTCTTTCCTGGTGGGAAAACGGAGCCTATAAATTGCATGTGTATCATTGGCAATGAAGACTTTGTTCTATTGAACCTCACAGAGCATTGACTGTTTCTTTGCTTTGTTCCTTAAACTGAGGCTTGATTGTCCCATGTCACATCTGATCCCATCAATCACATGACATTGATAGTACGAGTTCATAAAGGTCTGTCGAGCACTACTAAAAAATTTCAGAATCTCAAGCTTGAAGGTCAGTGAATCTGCTTGTCATAATTTGGTAGAGTTAAATTTAGGAGGACAGTGTGGTCCACAAGGTTAAGGGTTTTTGACAGAGACTCTTCTTGACAAACTACTTTTCGATGATAAAGTGTATGAGTAATTTGTAGGGGCACAGTTAAGAAAACCATGGCCCTTTTGCAAATCAGATCAATCCAGGGAGGAACTGGGGTGGAAAGGAATTTGCAGATGCAAGGCTTGGTTTTGAACACCAGATCCTCCTGTTCAGGTCATGTGACTTTGCAGAATCACTCTAAGTCTCAGAAGCACAGCTTCTCATCTGCATCATCAATCACACAGAGCATTGTGAGGATGACAGGGAGGAACTTATCCAAAGGACAGCTGTGGATTACAAAGTACTATTTCATGACCCCACAGTTTTGTTGAGGGTCTCCTGGAAAAGGAATCCATTTCATTGCTTTAAAACACAAATGGAAGGAAGGTTGTTGTTGATACAATTAGGTCTTGGATATGCACAGCTTCCTTGAATTATAAAACAAAGCGCCCCACCCCCCATGGGATCGGGAACATTCCTTCTGTACCGTATCTATGTTGACCACCCACAGATTCAATCAAGCACTGAATTCTGAGTCATTCTTATAGAAAACACTCCCCCAGCTCCCACACACTTTGCTGTCATCCAGGTTGGTCTCAAACTCATGGCACTCATAGTGCCCACACCTCCTCAGTGCTGGGATTATAGGCATGCCTCAATGTACCTAGCAAAAGCACTCTCTTGTGGCTGCCACAGGTCATTAGAGTTTTACTGTCCTGATACTTAAACAAGACAAGCTGTATCGATCTTACTAGAAATTAACTGAGACTGTCCTATGGGTGCTACAAGGTCCCCATTCAGAGGCCACATGGGATTTAGAGTTCCTCCTTTCCATAGTCATCTGTGAGTGCGAGCTTAATCTTAATTAACCATATATGTCTGCAGTACACATTCAACATCTTTTCGTCTTCTCTTTTTTTTTTTTTTTTTTTTTAAAAGTTGGGGGATAAAGCAGCAGCTAGACTCCAAATGCAGGGTGACAAGGCCTTGCAGAGACACCAGATTTCCACTAAGGTCAAGTGTAGTTAAAATTGTCCTTCTATTTTCAGTGCTAACCTCCGCTCTGACATTTCAGCGTCCTATGCTTCAGCTGTCTTGTAGATAAGATCTTTGCTTCTATAATAAAACTTTTGTGTTGTGAGTTACAAATTGACTCCACCATAACTCCAGTGGCCAAGAAAACATATAGAAACTGGTTTGAATCCAATTCAGTTTAAAGCAGTGGGACTCGGCAAGTTACTTTTTCTCTTGGGTTACCACGGTTTGTCTCATTTTACTTAAGGTGTTTGGAGATTCTGCTTCCCAGCTGGGTTCATTTCAGTGTAATACCATTTGCAAGGAGGTGGGACTATTCATCCTCCAATGGCATTTCATGGGGAGGAATCCAGAGTTTCCCTTAGACAGGGTTGTTGAGAGAACTGAGGGAACAGGATTTGCTTGGCTCCAGTCTAGGGCCAAGCACAGTACTATCTTTCTCATCTCACAGCCGGACCCCGGCTCTTTGAGGCAATGAGCCAGCTGCCACCCCTAATAAGCTCCCAGTTGGAACTCAGAGTTATGGTCAGGTTGGTCTGGAGGGCTTCTGACTCTGTTCTGACAGCCGCTCTCCTTTTAGGGTGCCAAGGCTAGAGCAAAGCCAGGTCCCCTGCATCCGATTTCTCCTCCTCATCACCACTGGCTTGGGGAAGGAGACTTCAGAGATACAGCAGGACAGACACGATGTTCTTCCCGTGCTTCTTCTCCCGTCTCATGCTCTTCCTTTACCTTTGTTGACAGATGGGGAACTCCTCCTTGGCATTTTAAGTGAAAGGAGTCCCTCCTGCTTTATGGGAGAATTCCTATGATCTGATCTCTCATGTTGTCAGGTCTGGCTAAACAGATGAGTTTAATACCCTTCAGGACGACACTAATAGACGGCTTACACAATTCCGTATTTATAGCAACAATAACAATGCGTATTATTTTGATCATTTAAATACAAATTAGATATTAACTACAGAGTAAAATATGAGCAGCTGCTCTTTCTTGCCTAGATTTTGGTTTCTGCTATTAATTACTTTGGGCTTGTTGCTATTCTTAGATTCCTAGTCACTTTTCCACAATTCAAATGCATACGGGATCTCCTCAGGAGAAGCAGAAACCACTTCAAGAATTAACAAGAAGGGGAATCGAATGCAAAGAACTGGAACTCAGTGAGCAGAGCTAAAATGAGGCAGTTAAGTAATTGATGCAGTAGGAAAAGCACCGTGAGGGTAAGAGAGAAAAGCCAGAAAGGTGGTGTCTGCAGCCCAGGGTCTGAAACCACGCCCTCCGTGTCTACGGAAGGCTGGAAGTGGAAAGGGAGCGATGAAAATCCTAAAGAAGCTACCCAAGGTAGAGAAATAAAGAAATCACTGGCTTTCCTTGCCATAGCCCTCCCCACACTACTGCCAGCAGCCTTCAGGGACAGTGAACTTACACAGGATGCTGGGAAAGCGTACCTGTGGGCTCATTTCTACTGAAAATGCAGAGACCAACAAGGGATGCATCTGGGGGCAAGCAGGCCCAGGAATGGCCCAAGCCAGCTTTCTAGCATGCCACGGGAAGAAGTTTTGCAGAAGACTTCTGGCCCGCTCACCACGGACTGGACACCCGGTAGGTTTGGTTTACTCCTTCCGGGGAGGGTTCTATTCCCTATCCTAGACTGGGTTTTCTATTTTCTATACCTTCATCTCTGCTTTTAGGTTCATCTGGCCCATATTTGAAACATTTTTCTAGTAAATTCCTGGGAAATAATAGAAGAGAGTATATTTTAAACTTTATATTATAAGTATATAAATACCCTTATTCTGCCTGATTCCTGATAGTTTGATTATATGTGGAACTCTATGTGATAATAATTTCCCTTCAGAAATATGAAGATATTATTTCACAGCCTTCTGTTTTCCATTTGGCTATTAAAAGTCTAATGATAGTCTCTTGGGGTTTGGGGAATGTTGTATTGATTTTTAATAGATTTTTAAATAGTTCTTATATGCATTGCACAAAATCCAAAAGCAATAAAACAGTAATTCAAAAAAGAATGTAAGTTTTTTTCTCTCATATTTCTTTTTCAACAGCCAACTAGTTTCCCATTCTCAGGGGAGCAAATACTATTTAGAAACTTCTTGTAATATTCAACTGCCAGAGATACACCCTATGTATTTATATCTGCAAATCAGTTATCATGTCATCTTAAATTCTCTAGTTTTCTTTTCTTTTTTTTCCCTTTTTTTTTTGTTTTGTTTTGTTTTTTAAGACAGGGTTTCTCTGTATAGCTCTGGAGCCTGTTCTGGAACTTGCTCTGTAGACCAGGCTGGCCTCAAACTCACAGAAACCCTCCTGCCTCTGCCTCCTGAGTGCTGGGATTAAAGGCATGCACCACCACCACCTGGCTTCTCTAGTTTTCATACATGCATGTGCACATAGGTGTGTGTGTGTGTGTGTGTGTGTGTGTGTGTGTGTGTGTGTATTCATGTACTGTGTTCTACAGGATCCAAAGTTTCATTAAAATAAAGCTGAAATTTGGAAAAGACCCTTTGTTTCAGCCACTGATACTTAAAAATATTCTCTACTTGGGATTCCAGTGACCATACCATAAATTTACCACATATACACCTGTTTTTTGACAAAGAAGCCAAATATACAATAGAAAAAAATCATCTCCAGCAAAATGGTGCTGGTCAAACTGTATGTCTGCATGTAGAAGAATGCAGGCAGACCTGTATTGATCACCTTGACCACAATTGAAGTCCAAACGAATCAAGGACCTCAATATAAGGCCAGATACCCTGAATAGGATAGACGATAAAATGGGAAATAGTCTTGAACTTATTTCCACAGGAAAAGGTTTTCTGTCAGAGCACTGATAGCATAGGCACTAAGACCAAAAGTTAGTGAGATCTCACAAAACTGAAATGCTTCCCTGTGATAAAAGGACATCATCATTTGAACAGAGTGGCAGGTCACAGGATAGGAAAAGATTTTCCTCAATTACACATCAGATAAAATACTGATATCTAAAATATATACAGAACTAAAAAAACCTGGACATCAAGAAAACAACCCAATTAAAAGTTGGGCTACAAAGCTAAGCAGAGTTCTCAAAAGAAGAAACCCAAATAGCTGAGGAGCGCTTGAAGAAGTGTTCAACAACCTTGGCCATCAAGGAAAGGCAAATCAAAACTACTTTGAGATTTCATCTTATACTAGTCAGAATGGCCACGATACATAAAACAAGTGATAGATAGCTCATGCTGATGAAGGGAGAAAGAGGACATTCATCCATTATTGGGGGGAGTGCAGAATTATACATCCATTATGGAAATCAGTGTGTCAGTTCCTCAGGGAGCTCAGAGTAGCTCTATTTCAAGATTCATCTAAACCACTCGTGTACATACACAAATGACCTCATATCCTTCAACAGAGATACTTGAACATCTAAGTTCATAGTCCACTCATAACAGTCATAAAGTGGAAACAGTCTAGATGTCCATCAACAGATTAATAGATAATGGAAGTGTGGAACTTTTGCACAATGGAATATTATTCCACCGTTTTAAAAAAATCATGAAAATCACAGGTAAATTATGGAGCTAAAAAAAAAAAAAAAAAAAAAGCCAAAACCAAAAACCCATTCTGAGTGAGGCAACTCATACACAAAAAGACAAATATGGTATGTATTCTCTTATATGTGAATATCAACTTTCAAGCCTTTGATAGGAATCTCACAATCTGTGCATGTTCAGTTAGTATAGAGTATAGAATTAGTTCAGTATAGAGTAAAGAATTAGGGAGAATGGGAGGATCTCCCAAGAAAGGGAATAACATATATAGTTACAGGAAAATAAGTAGAGACTGATGCTGGAGGATTAAATGGAGGGGGAAGAAAAAGAGGGCATGGGGGGAAAACTAATACTAAGGACGATCAGAGGAGTCATATGGAAATCTGTTATAGTAGAAGCTTCCTAAGAGTTTATGTATGTATATATGTATGTATAGGAGCACACACACACACACACACACACACACACACACACACACACACACGAATAAAAAATCTAAATGAAGTCACCAAATAACAGGTATGATAATGCCCCAACTAGATATCTTTTGCCAAGTGAAACTTTCAGTGTCAGGAATGGGTTAAGTGAGTGTTGACCAAAGGAATTCCATGGAATCCTCCAAACATCTTAGGTTAGTGCCAAGGCTATAGGTAGCTTTCCATAAACTGATGGTAAGACCACATGGCTGAAGACAACATTTACATACCTCATTGAACATGGATAAGTTTAGTTGGTGCCTAACTAGAGCCTTCATTGCCTACTGACTAATTACTGGAAGGTACTCTGCATGCTACCAGAGGAGAAAGGTAAGCACCAACCATGCTCTACAAACCCTGAGATCTACAATGGTGACCTGCCTGTGAGATACAATAGTGGCATAAAAGTAATAGGAGTAACCAATCACTTCTGATTGACTTTAATATACCTTCCTTGAGATGGAACCCATGAGAGACACTGCTTGGGTGGCTAAGAACCTGAGGCTAGATAGTTCACACACTTAGAGAAAACAAAATAATATTGTTTTGCTCTAGGGACACATGATTAAAATTACTCCTCTCAGCATTCTCCTATGCCCATGGGTTAGTGTCTTGCATAGCCATCATCGAAGAAGCTTCCTATTGCAATGGATAAGAGGTCCACCATTGGGCAACTGTGCAGAGAATAAGAGACACTTGGTCCTCAACGGGCTATCTCCATCAAAACCCTGTCCTCAAGGGCTCAGGTGACTATGCACGAGATGAGAAAAAAAGATTGTGAGAGCCAAAGTGAGTGGGTGATAACAAGAAAACATTGTCTTCCAGATGTAACAGGATTGCTGCACATATGAACTCACAGAGAGTATGGGAATGTGCAGGGCCAAGCTGACAAGGTCACAACACTGACAGAGGGAAGTGGACAAGATCTCTGGTCCCTTCACCAAGAAGCTGTCTTCAATTGACAACTGCTTTCAGAGGAAAAATCAGTTGGGTAGATAAACCACACTTAAGGGAGGCCCCATGCCCAGCAGTAGGTGGTCAACACAGAATGAATTCATTGGATTTTTGTAGATTTTTTTCTCATATTTTTTGGGGTATTTTTTTTAAAAAAATTTACCAGTCATTTGTATATTATAGTTTCCAATTTTGTTTTTATAATTTGTTGTTGGTTTTTCTTTTCCTTTTTTTTTTTTTTTTTTGGTGTGTGTATGTGTGTGTGTGTGTTTCTTGTGCACTTTAACTGTTTAACTTTGTTTTTAAATTCTAATGTGTTTGCTTTTTAATTTACCTGTTTGCTTTCTCATGAATGGGTGGGAAGGGTAAAGAGGATCAGGGAGAAGATGGGGGAGGGAAAACTGTGAAAAATTTATTTTCAATTAAAAACAAAGTAATTTAGAAGTGTAGGGCTGGGGACATGGCTCTGTGGTAGAGTGCTTTCCCATCATGTGTGAGGCACTGGATTCCATTTCTAGCAGGAGGGAAGGAGGGGGGCGGGAGGGAGAGGAGAGGGAGAAAGAGGAAGGGAGAAAGGGGAGTGAGGGAGGAGGGAGGGAAGGGAAGGAGAGCAGGAAGGGGGGGACCTGGAAGTCTTCATTCATTCTCACCTTTAGCGATTTTTAAAAGTATATTCACTTCTTATTCTCAAGAAGCAGTAGAATCCTCTTTTATTGATATTACTGTTTTCCCAACCATGTAGTTTGATGTGGATTCATTTCCATCCATTGCAGGGCAGTATATTAATTAATTGTCTTGTTGCTGTGATGAAATCATGTATAGGTCAAGCTCAGGAAGGAAAGGGTTGTTTTGATTCATGGATTAAAGATATAGTCCAGCACAGCAGGTCTGTTGGCCCATGGCTTGGGCTTCTTATTGGCTAGCTCTCTGTAAATCATTAACCCATATCTGTTAATCTATGTGTTGCCATGAGGCTGTGGCTTACCTGTAATCCGACATGTTACTCCTTCAGCAACCAGGCATCTCTCCTCCACCTCTCTCCCCAGCATTCTCCTAGTCCCGCCTATCTTTCTGCCTGGCCAATCCCCCATCAGCCCTCTACACAAGGGACATCTAACATTGTTGGGTTTTTGTCTGTTTGCTGGTAGGAGGCTGGTCAAGTTTTCAGAGAAGATAAGCTACACTCATATTCTTCACAGAGGCTGAAGATCCACCTGGCTGTGGCGGTTTCTAAGGAGACAAGAAAGCAATGCTTTAAAAGCAGTTTTCTGATCCAGTACTTCAGAGAGGCCTCTGCAGAGAACACATTTCCACGTGTTTGCCTTTTCATAAGCTGCAGCTGGACTCATACATTTGGCTATCTCCTGTGATTAGATTGGTGACTACCCCAATTGACATCAGAGAGCCTTCATTCAGTAACTGATGGGAACAGATGCAGAGATTCTCAGCAAAATATTAGGCCAAACTTAGGGAATCCTGCTGAAGAAAGGGAGGATGGATTATAGGAGTCAGAAGGGTCAAGGGCATCACAACAAAACCCACAGAATCAACTAACCTGGCTCGTAGGGGCTGATGGAGTCTGAACCAGCAACCAGAGAGACTGCATGGGACCAACATAGGCCCTCTACATATATGTGACAGTTTTGTAACTTGGTCTACTTGTGGTACTCCTAACAGTAAGAACAGGGACTGTCCCTAATGCTGTTGCTGGCTTTTGGGAACCTATTTCTTATATTGGGTCCCCTTGCCCGGATTTAATATAAGGGGAGGTGCTTAGTCTTACTGAAACCTGATACACCATGTTTTATTGGTACCCCTTGGAGGCATGTCCCTTTCTAACAGAAACAAAGAAGTAGGTTGGGTTGGGGGGGAGGAATGGGAGGAGAGAACATACGGGAAACTGTGGTCAGGATATTAAATATATAATAGATGAATAAATCTAGAATATCTAATTCTTGAGCATTTGTGCAGAACCATGACCTAAACCAGGCTAATTTCTACATACTACAGCTTAATATTTTTGAAATGAGGTATCATGTAACCCAAGCTCATCTTGAGCTGCTCTTGAACTCCTGATTTGCCTGTCAGAATCTCCCAAGCCCTGAGATTACAGTTGAACATCACCATGCCTGGCCATGTTCATGTTAGCTCTTGGCTTCTCCCTCTACTGTTTTAAGTTATTTTATTCTTAGTTTTTCTGAGTAATTTTATGTTTATGTATTTTTCCATGTTATAAAATTTTATAGGAATTCTACAGTCACTATCCTTCCTTTTTTGTTAGTTTATATTTGGACAATTATTTTTCATCATTTTATTGTGACCCTTAAAAAGCAAACAGAAATATGTACTTGTATCCAATATACTGCCTTTGGCTGGGGGTTCACACAAACACTTTTTATTTCTTTGGAAATAAAAGTGATTGGGTTATTAAAATGTTTGCATGACCCATAGTGGGACCATTCCTAAAGTAAGTGGCCCAAGCATTCAACTTGGCTTTTTTTTCACACTTTCAACACTGCCTATGAAATATTAAAACATCCAGATTTGCAAGCTGGTGGAGTCAGGAAGTTGCATCTGAGGTCGGAGGTTATTCCATAATCTCATTTAGTTTTTAATTCAGCTGCTAAAGCCTGAACAACTTTAACATTTTAGATACTGGCTTAGGTGAAGGGAGTTCAGTGATTTAAAAAATATATATATATATACAGAAGGCTTTGCCCATGTAGGGTTTATGTTGTAGTAGAAGGAAATAGATGGTTAGAAATGTAAGGTGATTTCTATAAAGAAAGTGGGAGTTTCCTTCTTGCTTTGAAAATGTTGGGGTACGGGGAGGGAGGGGAGCTGGAAAGGAGGATGGGGTTGGGTGGCTGTGGGTATGACAGAGATAGCCCTCTGGGAGATGACTTCAGCGAGACAGCTCAACTTTATTCCAGGGTATAGGGAATATATAAGATTGGGAGCCTGGAAACAAGCTCAGGTTTCCATTAGGTGGCGCACTCCTATCATTAGGCTTCATACATGACAGCAGGGTCCTATGGCAGAGCCCCTAGTACCAGTCTTAGTTGCCATATGTGCAGTCGGGGAGGCTTCTAGCAGGAAACTGCCTAGGGTCACACTAGAGCTAAATCAGGCATCCAGGGTTAGAGAGAATTTCCAGATAAGGTCAGTCCTCCAGCCTAGAGTCATTCTCTAGATAAGGGCAGGTGGTCAGCAGGAAGTCTCTCTGGGGAGGGAGTCTCTCATGTAGTCAAGCTTTGGAGGGAGTTGCCAGGCCATGATAGACTTAAACCTCTGACCAGAAAGGCCTCCCCACAAAAACGTAAAGCAGACAGAGGAGAAAGAGGAGGGTTTATGTGTTATGTAGAACAGGAAAGGTCTCTTTGAACATCTACTTAACAAAATTATTTACTACCTTTACTATTAGGTGTTTGTAGTTTGTTGACTGCATTCATCTTCCTCTTGTTCTTTTCCTCCGTCTCAGGCTAGTCTCAAACTTACCATGTGGTCCAGGCTGGCTTTAACTAGCAATCCTCCTGCCCCAGGCTCTAAAGTTCTAGAATAGCAGGTGCACACTGCCATACTTGTTGGGTCTTTAACTATCAACTTGGAAAGTTCTATTACAAATTAAAAATGAAGTTCCTAAAAATCTTGATGGCAGGAGCCAAAGAGATGGCTTAGCAGTTAAAAGTGGTGGTTGGCTACGCTTCTGTGGGACCAAGGTTGGATTCCCAGAACCCACATGTCTGTGCCTCCACCAGGCATGCATGTGGTGCCTAGACATACATGTGGGCAAAAATACCAGGGGAGCTATGTCACAATGAGCTGGTAAGTTCTGATTGGCTATTTTAATTAGGGTGGTCAAAATAACGGATTTTGACTGGCGGACCTTGGTGGTTTGATAGTTGTATCTTAGTGATCAGCCGCAGGAATGAGTCAGGCATATCCAAGTGGCCAAGTAAGGGGATGGACGTTGGTGGCTAGCTTTAGGAATGTAACATAAAGATACAGCAAGCGAGAGGGGAGGGGAAGTGGTGAAGTCTGCCGGCGCCATGTTTGCTGTGCTCGGGCCAGCTACAGCCTTTCATCTTTACCTTAAGCCCCAGAAGAGCCAGGTTTGATCAGACCTGAAGAAATGGAGGGAAGCGGGAAAAGGCAGAAGCATGAGGACTGTGGGCCATGAAGAGCTGGGTTGGTGCACAGTCCCGATGGTAAGTTACACTGATGAGGCCCTGACCATCGGGTTTGATGGGGTCTTGCCGAGACCAATGGATGCTCTGCAGGGTCTTTCTGCAGCCGTATCTGTGTCTTTGCAGGAGCAAGTCTGCCCGTACGAAGGGGTCAGGTAGGAGAACTCATTTCCAGGCAGCTGTAAGAGAGGAAGAACTCTGTGTCCATTCTCTCACAGTGAAATCTAACATGCCGTGATGCAGCCACACCAAGTCTGGCTTCCCTTAGGGTCAGGAGCCTAGAAGCAGGGGCGTCAAACCCAAGCGTTCTAGCAATGAACCCCTGTGTATTTGTTTACTATTTCTGAGGTCGGAGCAGGGCTGCTGTTCATACTTAAAGAGGCAAAAGTGCAAAGATAGCCTTTTCTTTTCCCTCATAAGGGGCTGTGGGGTGGGGGGGAGGGGAAGCTCAAGAAGTCATACCTGTCCCTGGGGAGGGAGAGATTTTCTTCAGTGTTGTAGCCATTGGTAAGGAACCTGTTCTGTATATAAGCCCTCACTTAAGCCAGTCAGCAACCAGAATGAAACTGAGGTAGAACTGAGTATCAGATACTGATTTATTCATTTATTTTGTGATTGACTTAAAGCCTATTTGCCAAGCGCGACTTCACTTGCTCTCCGGACTCGAATGACCCGGACAAATAGCTGAAACACTGGGTTGTGGCTCTGAACCGCATTCTGACTGCCGTTTCTGTTTCTGAAAACGTCTTGCCTGCTTGCTTGCACTGCCTTTGTGGTTATAGAGTATAAAATGAGAATACAAGCGACCCAGCCCCAAATTCTTGTAGTAGTTATCCTGGCTTCAGGCCACGGGTGACATCTTTCTTCTCCTCTCGCTGCTATCAGAGGGCTTGTTTCAGAGAAATTCCTCCAACAGAATGAATTTGGTCATTATTTAAAAAAAAGGGGGGGGGGGATGAGTTGGGAAAATAAAGGGATGAGTGGGAGGGGGTAGGGGAGAGGAGAGGGTCTTGGGGTACATGTGATCAAATTGCATTATGGATGTATGAAAATGTATTAATGAAATCTATTATGTACAATTAATATATACTACTAAGAAGTAAAGGACAAAGAGAAAAGATTGGCGAATAATATAAAACTGGTAACAACAGGTGAGTAATATAAAACTGATAACAACAGAGGGAACACACGCACTGCCACACTTTCCTGCATGACCCACAACTAACCAAAGAGCTGGGAGATCAACTGGGAGCAAGCAAAGGAAAGGGCTGGTCACGAGGTGCTTTGGCCATGAGAAAATGGAAAACTCAGCTGAAGCCTGATGGGTCTCATGGGGCGAAAAGCGATGGGAGAGGGGGAATAAAGCCTTGATAAGGGAGCAGTGGGCATTGCTGCATAACACTGTACCATGAGCATAGCCCGGAGGACTGACTGGGATTGTGAGGCATGGCTTCAAAAATACATCTCATTAGGCTAATTGAGAGACGGCATCCTTGCCGAGAACCCAATCAGTACTTAGTGAGATTCGGTTAAAAAAAAGGACTCATGTTAGAAGCAAAGCAGAACAGAATAGAATGCAGGGATGGAAATCACTGTGCAAAGAGAAGACTTGAGCAGTTTCCGGGTCAAGACAACAAAACCTAGACTACTGAACGCAGAGCAGAGAAATACCAGGTAAGTGCAAAAGGAAATTCCCTCAGCTGATGAGAGACAGCAGGCTAACTGATCCCTGCCTCAGACAGAGTGTGATACGATGGCATTGCTACACTCCAGGGTTAAAGAAGGCTCTCTCCAGAAAGAAACTAAAACACAAATTACCAAAATAGTATCAGACCTCTTACCTATAGTAGTAGAAACTAGCACAATGCCACTAATGACTATGATATTTCCAGGGGACAATAATGACATTTGTTTGTAAAAAGCAATGAAAAGAATGCTGTGTCTGTAAGAATTCTGCATGGGCAGCAATTACACATACTCCCTAACAATGTATCGAGAAATAGTACAGCTTCCAATGGGGATTTTCCCAGACAGAGGTGGGGGACAGCAGCACTTTTACTTTTACTGTAAGTATTATTATTGTTGTTATTTTTGTTTGGAGGCAGGGTCTCTCTATGTAATTGACATGGCAATAAGGTGATCCCTCAGCCTCCTGGGTCCTAGAATTACTGGCATGTGTTACCCAGTGTGTCAGGAAGCAATGAGTCTCACACAAAGTGTTAAAAATCTTAAAACCCTGGCCAGGTACCCTACGTAACCTATCTACATGAGCTCTCACCATGCTTCTGCCATGGCATTCCTAATGGAAACCATTGGTTCATTCCAATAAAATAAATGCAATCAAGGTCTTGTGGTCTTTGTTATAGAATTAAGGAGGACTTTTGAATCAGAAGAGACAGCTTGTAAGGGGAACTTCACTGGTAGTTAAAACCCGAAGTATAAGCTGTAATTGGGATGGATGCAGACAGGGAAGATGCTGAGTTAGGGGACTGAAATGCTGATGGTTCTTTTCATCAAACTGGACAAAGCAGGGAGCCATTCTGAAAATGTCATCCTTTCACGGAGGGCATCCTAATGAACTTCTCGGAAGCGATGCTGTTATTTTGTGCTTGTGTAATAACAGGGAAAGAGTTTGATGCTGTTCATTAGAGATAAGAAGGTAAAATGTGGTGAAACAGCTTAGGAAGGAAGAGATGTGGGGGAGAAGATGATTGCTCATGCCCAAGTATCAGACAGAAATGTGAGGGCAAAGTAAATGAAGTCAGCAAGTTAGTTAGGTAGTGAACATAAAGGAAGCCACAGTGGTAAAACACTCTCACTTGGAGCTGTGTGAAATCCTGATTCTTGAAATGAAGTCAGGACTCTCCATCGTGGGAAATACTCCAGCAAAGGTAGCAGACAGAGACAAATAGATGAAGGGTTGGGAACTCCAGGCTGTGCAATGTTGGCTATGTAAAGTTGTGTAATGCTAGCACAGAAATGTGTATTCCAAACTACGTTTCAGTGAAATAGACAGGTGCCAATGATCAGAATGTGATCTTTAAATTTAACGTTTTATAAAATAAGGCAGATGCAGACCGACTACATATAGGCAAGATTTAAATGACGTCAAGTTTCCTTTGATAGATTCAGAAACAGATCCTCTTACTCCACAGGGTTACACATGTGTGAAGGAGCCACAGGTAGATGCTAAATGTCCACCTCAGGCTCTGCACCTTATCATCTTAGACAGGAGCTCTCGCTGAACCCAGAGCTCACTGCGTCTGCCAGACTGGCTGGCCACAGAACTCTTACATTTTTGGTTGTGAGACTAGCCTTTAGCAGCTGAGCCATTTTTCCAGCCCTGGCCACAGAACTCCTGTCTCTGCCTTCCCAGTGATGGGATTGCACACAGAAGGTGTTTGTTTTTATGTAGATACTGAGATTCCAAATTCAGGCCCCAACTTCGTGAACGCTACTTAAAATTTTTATTAGTATTACTATTACATTATTATTCTTTGTATGTGTATCAACACATGCATGTGAAAGCATGTGTGTGCATACATGTGTGGACATCATAGGACAACTCTGTGGAGTCATTTCCCTCCATCCACATTTATAACTCGGGTCACCAGACTTGAATGGTAAGTACCTTACCACTGAGCCATCTCACCAGCACTACAAATACGGGGAATGATTGTAAAAAACTGATCATATGCTTTATGTTAAAAAACAAAAAGAATTTTTAAATGTTTTTGAGGCTAGATTCTCTAATTACAATTGTAAAAAGCTTAGTCACTGAGTCTGCTAGACTGGCTGGCCAGATATCTCCAGGAAGCCTCCTGTCTCACCTTCCCAGTGATGGAATTAAATTTTTCAGAATATCTATGACAGGTTTTGTAGAAGTAACTGAAAGACGATACATTTCATAGCAGTTAAAATTGCTGCCCGGGGACAACTTAAAGACACGAAGTCATGAAGTGTTTTTTTGTTTTGTTTAGTTTTGATTTGTTTGTTTGTTAAATAAAATAATAAAGTTTGTCAAGCACAGAGGGGAGGTCCTGGTAGCCAAAGTAACATTTCGGTAGCCAAGAGTTATTTTGAAGAATGGGGGAGGGAGTAATGGCGAGATAGAAGGATGAAAAAGAGATGGCTGTGCTGGATGAGGTCGGTGCTCGTCAGCCTTGCTCCCCCAAAGGCACACAGAAACCACACCTCCCTCAGTTACGGAAATCACCCCTTCCCCCCTGAAAATTACCTACATGAAGCAAGGCATCCAGTATTTAAACTTCCAGTGAAAGGAGTAAACATCCCAAATGTGAAGAATTCAGACGCAGAAATGACTAGGTGCTGAAATTTGCTATAGGATGACTATAACTGAAGAAGGGATTGTCACGGGAGGAATAAGCTAGTGGAACGGAATGAAGTGTTCACAGACACATGGGAAGGGATTCAGAAAAGCAATCTATTACAACAGTAGTGTCAGTTATTTGAGTAAATAATTGCTTATTTAATAATTAATGTTAATGCAATGGGCCATCTGCCTTAAAACAAAAAACAATACCTGTAATCCAACTCAGACCTTAGACTAAATCCAAGATTGATTATAGATCAAAATGTTAACCTTGGCATGGTGGAAAATACCTGTAACACCAGCACTCTGGAGCCTGAGACTGAAGGATGGCAAGTTGAGACCAGCTTAGACTATATAACAAAACAAACAAAAGAACGAAAATGTTGAAATAAGAACAATACAACTACTAGATAAAATTATAGGAATGAATTTATAGAGCTGATTAGCCTGGAGGAATTTTCCATGTTAAAACAAGAAGTTTCCAAGCACTGAGCACATGGAAAGGAAATGTAAACAGTTAGCCTACACAAAATTAAACACAGCTCTTATAGAAAACTATATGCCACATAAACACAGGAGGCAGAACATTTGGAAAGAGAATACTAGCAGTGATAATTACAACAGTAATTAGCTGAATGGACACCCCCCCAATGGAAAAAAATACCTGTGCTGGAAAGTTTTATGTCAACTTGACACAAGCTAAAGTCATCTGAGAGAAGGGAGCCTCAATAGAGAAATTATCTCCATAAGATGAAGGCAATGCAAGCCTGTGGGGCATTTTCTTAATTAGTGATTGATGGGGGATGTGTCTAGGACCAGCCCGAGGTGGTGGCCCTGGGTTCTGTAGGAAAGACTGAGCAAGCCCTAGGGAGCAAGCCAGTAAGCAGCACCCATCCCCGGCCCCTGCATCAGCTCTTGCCTCCAGGTTCCTGTGCAGTATGAGTTCCTGCCCTCGATGCTTTTGATTTGAGTTGTTGTATGGAACCGTGAGTGAAATGAACCCTTTCCTCCATGAATTGCATTTGGTTGTGGTGTTTCATCACAGCAATAGTAACCCTAAGGAAGATGCAATCTGAATAGGATCCATAAGTGGTTGAATACATGGTCATAGACTCCTGGTATGGAATGTTCTGAAGTTATCTAGAAAGGGAAGATTATGTACTTATTTAGAAAAGTATGGGAGAGTCGTGGTTTCCTCAGAGGCATCAGGGCAATCTCTAGGCCCCAGGTCCACTAGAAAATTACTCATGCACAGTGTGACAAATAAAAATTGTGTAATGATCCATGCACTCCACTCCACAAAATACATTATATTTATAAATATTTTATAAGCATAGAGATAGTAGAAGGATATTTTCCTGACTGTTGATAGCTACCTGGAAAATGGACTATATAGTTATTTATATACTTCAGTATTTTTTCATCCAGCCACGGTAATCATTTCATAATTAAAATCATATCAATTTTTTAAAATTTAAACTCTTAATTTACAAAGCATTTTTCAAAAGCTAAATTAAATTGGAAATAGCTGCCAGTGATTGCAAAAGTATGAAAAGTGAATGAGACATGCATAGTAGTGTGTGTTTTTTTCTAATAAACTATTTTGGAAAGGGCATTATATTTACAAACTTTTGCATACACCTAGTTTCCTTTGTTACTCACATCATGCATTAGTATGGCACTTTTGATACAATTAAGGAGCCAACACATATACATTATTAAAGCTTATAAAATATACTGTCTTCATTCAGGTCTGAAAGTTTTTCTACCATTCTGTTGACTTATTGGTATCCATCCAGCGTATCATATTATACATACTTGTCGCACATTCTTACATTGTGTGCGTGTGTGGGGGGGTGCTGTCTATCTAGTCTAGGTAGGCCTTGAACTCACTATCTTCCCATTCTAGCCTTCTGGTCCTGGGATTACAGGCATGTGCCACCATGTCTAGCCTTAATATTTGATTGAGTATAAGATTTTTAGGGTTGTTTTTAATGACATGTCAATTGTTAAGAGTGTTGATCTCTACAGCCTCAGTGTTTGGGGGGGGGATGGGAAGTCCTCTCCGGGCAGCCTGCTGTAGTCCTGTAGATCAGAACCAGAGGAACACACTTTACTCCCGTTTCTCTTATCTTCTCCTTCTCTATCTTTCTTGTATTAGACTGCAATCACTGGTTTTGGGAGTTTTACATTTATTTATTTAGTGTTTATGTGTACACATGTCAGCCCTTGTGGGGTCTGACACAGCTCGTGGTAGTCGGTTTTCTCTTTCCATCCTGTGTTTTCTGGAGATTGAACTCAGGTCATTAGTCTTGGTGGCAAGTGTCTTTACCCTTTGTTCCACCCTTAAATGTTTTGTTTCCTCATGTTATACCAGAATGCAAACTATCAACATGACATACGCTGTTGACACTGACCTTGGTCATCTGGCTGGTCCTGTGTCTGAGGATTCACTACTGTGACATCACTTTATTTTCTATGCATTTTGGAAGGGAGGTTGCTGCAAAGATGTTGATGATGAATGGTGAGTGCTATGGCATCTTGAGAACAGATATCTACCTAAACTATTGGGAACACTTCTCTAAGAGAGACTGGCCTCTTCTCACTATCTACTGGGTCAGTTTCTATTTTAGTGTGGACCAAGAGATATTTACCTTATGCCGAGTTACAATACAATTCTTAATTTTGTCACCTGGATTGTACTAGTTTTGGTCAATGGATGTATTTTTCTTTACCTGGTTGCTGTTTATTCTTGTCATAACTCTGTCGTGGCGCGTATTCATTCCATTTTGAGCACTCCTTACCTTCTGACATCACAGGATGATGTGTTATATATTGCCCTCCTCAGTCTTAGAACCAGCCACGAATCGGAGAGTTCCTAGATCCTTTTATTGAGCAATAGAAAATCATCTTAAAATCCTTCTCTGGATGCAAGGTATGCTTTTCTTTTTATTGACAACATTGCTTCCTGGCTACACTAGTGGCTAGAGCAAGGAAATGCATACATGTTTGCATTTCATGTGCTGCTATGCCCCACAACATGACTAACGGTCACTGCATGGAGTGAGTTCAGAGTCAAGACTACTGCATGCTGCAAACTGTAGTGTTTTCACTGTGTGTACAAAGTTTTCTGCACTCACAGAAACACAGTGATTTAATATGGAAAACAAAGGCTTTATACTTTCCAACCACCATTCTCCAGCAGGTTAGTGGCAAATTAGTATGCATGATTTTGCATTGTGTTAGAATGCTTGATTTTAAAAATTGCAGTTTAAGTTGCTGACTCCAGTTTCAGAAAATATGCTTAAATGAATTTTGGCTCAGAATGAGAACAGGATTTCCAAATATTTCTGAAATGGGCTTAAATATACTTCTACTCTTTTGTAGTATGCATTTATGCCAAGTCACATTCTTAACACTGCTGTTTATAAAAATCAAAATATTGATCAACCATGAAAATGGCAAAAATGTTCATCCTGTGGCATCAGACATTTGGCCAATATTCAATCTTTATGTAAAAATTAGCAAGCACAATCACCCTATTCATATGCAAATGTGTTCTTATCTTTAATAAATGTAAAATTATATGCATGCTCAAACTGTTTTAAAATAATTTTCTCTATGATTTAGTATCAGCAAATGTTTCATCTATGTACATTTTTTACATATTTACATATGCAAGATTATGTAGAAGTTTCTGAGGCATAAAAGGGTGGTACATGGTAAAGTTTTTAGAGGTTCCATGCTATGTTAGCATCACTAATAACAGGAAAACTTTCTTATTCATTCATTCATTCTTTTTTTTTTTTTTCTTTCCAGACAGCGTTTTTTTCTGTGTAGCTTTGCAGCCTGACCTGGGAACTCACTCTGTAGACCAGGCTGGCCTTGAACTCACACAGATCCACCTGCCTCTGAGCCCCCACTTGCCCACCTGCTGAGTACTGGGATTAAAGGTATGCATGCCAGCACACCACCTGACCTTTTTCCTTCCTTCCTTCCTTCCTTCTTGTGATAATGGACTTTTTTTTTTTTTTTGCTTCTAGCCTTGCAAACTCTACATCCTTCCAAAATTGCATCTAATTTGTGAGCTTTTTAAGCAACCACTGTTGTTTCAGTCCTACACTTTTCAAACATAAATGGTGTCATATTTTGCAGCATTTTAGGTTCAGTACTGTTCCAGGCCTCATTAAAAGTATAGGTATAGGTACTTTGGTTATTTTGAGTTAGTCTAGTTATGGAAACTTGTTGGGGGGGGGGTGTCTTGAGTTACAGAAAGCACCACACAAAAGTTTCACGGTGTCTTTATTCTCTTTTAAAAACAGCGGCAAACAATATCCAGATATGACTTCTACCGTTCCTGCCCTCTGCTTGAAGGTGAGATTAATTTTTAAAGGGGTTTGAAGTCTAGACGTGGGGGTTTTCTCTACACTGCCAGCTGGGCCTCCACAGTTGGGCTCTGCTAATACTGGGAACTGAAATTGTCCCAGCCCCTTTGATTACTTTCTTCTGGGAAAGACTTGTGGGCCCTGAGTGAGTCCCATCCACAATCCTCTTACCTCTTTTGGAGCACAGAGGTCAAGTTTCTCTTTATTCTCTTCAGAAATATAAAAACAACATTAAAAAAAAAAAAGCCCCAAGGAGACTGGTGTGTGGAATAACAAATATACTTTGAGCTGAGGAGTTATTCACTGCAGGTGTGAATATGGTGGTGGCAGGTGGTGTCATCAAGTTCCCCAAATGGGATATTTTTTTCTGAAGGTCTTCACTAATAAAGTCACTTCCCCACTGGAAAAAAAAATTACTAACTAAACAAGTAGAAAATATTTTCACAGTAAACCAAAGAGCCTTTCAGATAAACTAATGCATCCAGGCATGGCAAAGTTGGGCACTGGTGGCACACGCCTTTAATCCCAGCACTCAGGGGTCAGAGGCAGGTGGATCTCTGTGAGTTCAAGACAACCTGGTGTACAGAGTAAATTTTAGGACAGACAAAAGTTCACAGAGAAACCCTGTCTCAGAAAAATAAAAATGAAAGGAAAGCAAATAGAGTGATAAAATAGCCTCACAAAAATGAAAACTACACAGCTTGTCTGAATACTGGATGCTCTTGTGTTGCCTTTCAATTGTTTGACTGCTGAGGAAGTAGCAACAACTCCTAAAAGAAAGGTTGCTGGATTAATCCAATTTTAAAAATGCTTTGACTTCAAATTTTAAGTCTAAGGACAGGTTACTGGGGAAAATAATTTTCTGTTTTTTGTTTTGACAGAAAATGAAAAGCTATGGATTCCTTCCTGAGTAATATGGCTTGATGAAGCAAGACCCCTGAAACAGAGTCCCAGGTGATCCAACATTCAAAACAGCTGGGACAAGGCAGCCTTGTAGACTACAGCCAGGATTTCTGCCTCTTCCTAGGATCTCCATGGTATTATATCAGAGAGCAGTTTGGAAAGAACGATGTTCAAATTCCCAAATATTGTCTATAAATGGTTATAAGTGGTTAATGAAGGGAATTACGGTATGGAAATGAATACTTTATATTGGAATGTATTTTTACTTATTGATACAAATTTAAGGTCAGTTTGTGACAAGTATATTTCTCCTCTTGTTTACTTATTGTGTTTATATAGCTCATTTAAAATGTAATATATAATTAAATACAGATTGCAGATAGTTACCTATAATAGTCAAAGCTTATAATTAGGTTGGTTAAGTTTTCTAGAAATACAGAGATACATTTCAATTGGATAGGCATTCTTCAAACCTTACAAAAACCTACAGGAAATGTCATTTAAAATGGTGTAGGGTTTTTCTTAACAGTGAGGCACAGCTGCTCCTGGCAACCCTAACTGCATCAGAAAGGAAGATGGGCATCGAAAAAACTCGTTATGAAGTTTACTTCCAATATGGTGAAACCAGCCACTTCGGCAAGGTACTGCTCTTGTCTAGACTGTTTGACTTTATGCTGTATAACCTGGACATGCAGGACCCACAGAAAAGTGACTGCTAAAACAAGATAAGATGGACAGTGCTACAGGATTCCTGCTTCATGCAAGAGTCTGCCAGACATTCTGGAGGACACACATTAAAAAAAAAAAAAAAGACTGACAAACTACCAACACAGATGGGACAGTTTGAAATTTCCTACTTTGCTGAGAAGTCTGCTAGATACACTGTGGCCTATGGGCTGAAGATGGATGAGCCAATTTACAGAAGAACTTTGGATAACTGTCCAGGTAGCGAGATGTCTCTGTCATTTCTAGAGTTCACATATTATCCTTCTGTGGTCTTTGATGGAGTTGAAGACAGATAGTTATGGTTATAGTTTTCCTTAGTTAGGATTAAAGATAAGTTACATATAAGACTTTAGACTCAAAAGATAGGAGAGATGATGGAATATTTTCTTTAAATCTTGCTAAATGTTAATGGACTAAATATTGTTAACTATAGTTCTTATTTGATGACTATTTTGTTATATATTTTACTATGTTAAAGTTAAAACCCTTTTTTATTTTAGACAGAAAAGAGGAAATGATAGGAAATGTCATTCTGTGAATATGTTTCTCTTATTGGTTAATGAATAAAGCACTGTTGGCCTATAGTAAAGCAAAATAGATGGGACTAGAAGACAAGGAGGATTCTGGGAGATGTAATAGAGAAGAGTCGAAATGTAGGACGAAAGAGGACTAAGCAGTCTGAACCCTCTCTCTGGCAAGATAAGACCATGTGGAAACACTTAGATTGATAGACATGGGTTAATATTTAAGACAGAACTAGCCAATAAGAAACACTAGTAACAGACCAACAGTTTCATAACTAATAGTGTCTCTGTGTGTTATTTTGGGCTGATGCGGCTGTGGGACCAGGCTGGTGAGAAAGGGCTTGTAACACAAAGTCACTTCTACACTGAAAAAAAAAATTACTCATAAAACAAGTAGAAAATACTTTCAAAGTAAACCAAAGAGCTTTTCAGATGAACTAATGCATCCATGCATGACAAAGTTTTGGAGCTTACATTCCACATCTATGGCATGCTATGGAACGCCACAGTTGGTAATTTTGGAAGTGAGCATGACTTAGGTGATTACAAGAACACCTTAGCATTCTCCCAAAGCTTTCACCCCTTTTAGGTCATGCCAAAAATGACTATATTTTGAAGTTACTTTCTAGGATGTTCCACAGTATAGTCAGTTTACTACAAAAGTGGCTGGCTGTATTCACCAACGCAGATGCAATCTTGCTAAAGCTTCAGTCCTAGTCACTCCAGGACAATTCTCTTTACCCCATGACTAGTCCTATCAGGCATGCTGATCTGTGTCTGTTCCCAGGCTGGTCCCCAAGAACAATTTTATACTTCCACACCATGTATTACTCTTTATGAGAACAAGGGTTTTGAATGAAGTCCTTAATATACAGACCAGACTGGCTTTGAAATTCTGATCCTTGTGCCTTAGCCATTGCATTACCAGAACCACAGGCATGGGCCACTGCATCCAGGTTCTGTCTAAAAATTCCCGTTCTTCATGTGTCCCTAGAATTAAGTGTTTGGGTATTTAAATGGCTTCTGAACATCAATGAAAATATCTGAAATAAGCTTCTCTAGAAGCAACCCAGATTCATCAGTCTGTGTCGCCAAATCCATGCAATCTATATTAAATATAAGATGCATATGTTAAATATTTATTACATCTCTTATCAATGCTTTCTGAAGACAGACTTCATCTTTTGTACCATGCGCCGCCCGAAACCCCATAGTTCTAGAAGCAGTAACTCAAGTTTTACCTTTAAGTCTGAAATTTCCCAACACATTGCATTCTTCCTTCTTTTGGAAAATACTAGCAAACGATCCCTTTGTTTTTATTGTTCTCTCAAGTGAGTCTCACCAGTGATAACATATGGGATTGCTTTGAAGAACAAGGGCTGCAGCCTAAGGTTGAGGAGATGACCCTCAAACAGTCCCTCAGTTATTTTAAGACAGAGCACAAATTAGAGATCACCACGTTGTCCTAACATGTATTCATGCTTTATTCTTTTTTTCATGCCAGCTGCTAAGCTCAAGGAATAGTTGGATCAGCCAATGACAGAGATTGTGAATCGCGTGTCAAAGAGAAAGCTGGACCACCACATGCGGGCACTGGTGCGTGAGTTGTGCTTGTAACGATGAGAGTGTCGAGGATGTCGAGGTCCCCTGTGTATGATATACCATTCGCTGAGCACTGTGCATTCTCCTAAGCTTCAGTGTTTCCGCAGAACCCTTCCAGTACTGGTTCCCATTTGGCCTCTGGCAATGTCGGTCTAGCCAAGCCTGGTATTCTCTCTCACCCCTGCTTTGTATCTTGCTTGGAACTTAAACCCCAATAAAAAAGGATGACAACTCACTTTGCTCATAGAACAAAGCGAGTCAGCACACGGGGGAAGCACATCCATGACACCCACTAGATCACACAGTTGTAAGAGTAACACTACTTTTCAACTGCTTTCCTTTGTAATTAAAAGTCAGCAGGGTTAGGATTCACCAAGGAAACAGCGCCTTCTAGACACAACAGGACGAGGACTGTGTGAACTCACAGAGATGGTGGCCTCATGCACAGGACCTTCATAGGTCTAAGCCAGATGGGATTCCAGTACTGAGAGGGTAAGTGGACATGATTTTCTACTACTTACCAAGAAGTTATCTCCAATTAACAACCACTCACAAAGGCAAAGTTGGTTTAGTCCAGGGGACTCTCAGGGTGTATAAAAACCACACTGAAGAGCTCAAGGACAGACCTTGCCCAGCAGTAGATGGCCAACTCAAAATGAACTCAGTGGCATTTAGGGAGGACATTTTTTGTTTGTTTGTTTGGTTGGTTGGTTGGTTGGTGGAGTTTGTTTTGTCTCACCATGCTTTTTCTGGGTATTTTTCTTTTCTTGCATTACTGGTCTTTTGATTATATATTATGGTTTCCGATTTTGGGTTTTTATGAATTTTCCATGTGGTGTATGTGTGTGCATGTGTGCCTGTGTGAGTCACTGTGTGCATGTGCTTCTTATGTTATTTCTTTGTTTTTCATTTGGTCTTTATTTCCTTTACTATGCTTGTTTGGATATACATATAAATATAAAGTAAACATTTTTAGATTATGGTTATCATTGTTAATAATAATAATAATAGCAGCAGGTCCTTGCTATGTGGTTCAGGAAGCTTTGAACTTGTGTTCTTCTTGTCTCTGCCTCCTAAATCCTGGGGATGACAGGTGTGGTGATTGGAATGAGAATGGTTTCTTAAACTTGTACTAAACTGTCTTGAAGGATTAGGAGATATGGCCGTGTTGGATGGATGTGGCTTTGAGGTTTAAAAAGTTAGCTAGCTTTAACTCTGCCTCATGTTTGTAGGTAACATGTGGGCTGTCAGCTACTGCTCCAGAGCCATGCCTGCCTGCTAGCTGCTATCCTCCACACCATGATGGTCACCAACTCTAACCATAGCCCTCGATGAACCCTTTCTTCTATAAATTCCTTTGGTCATGGTGTCTTAGCCATAGAAAGGTAACCAAGACAACTGCTTCTATTTTGTAAAGTAATATAGTATTTGTTTAAACTTTAATACAAATTAGACATAAACCTTGATTTAGGAAACAAGATAATATAGAGAACAAGAGATTTATGTTCAAAGACCACAGTGCCTGCTTTTGAATCTAGATCCCTTGGCTATTAGCTGGTGGCTAATAACCCTGAGCATGTTATCTGCTGTTTCCTCCCGGGAAAGGAGAGCAGAAAGTACTTCTATATCTTAAAGTTCTGGTGGATCTGTCAAGACAGTTAATGCAGTCAGATGATTAGGAAAAGTCTTGGCACAGAGTAAGTGTTCAATTGATGTGAATAATATATTTGGAGCACTGGTCATACCACATCTGTCTGCACTGGTTTTAAACCTTAGCTTTTGGATACTTGTGACCAAAAACGAACAGCTTCCTAATAGTCTAGTGTACTGTGTGACATAATGGTGACATTGGAACAAGGTCCAAGAATGGAGTCGTGTGAGACTTCTTCGAGCTTGTGAGAAAACTCTGAGAAAACAAGACAACAGAGCCTGGCATTGGTGGTGCACGCCTTTAATCCCAGCACTCCGGAGGCAGAGGCAGGCATATCTCTGTGAGTTCAAGGCCCGCCTGGTCTGCAGAGATAGTTCCAGGACAAGCTCCAAAATAATACAGAGAAACCCAAGACTACAGTCTTGTGACTTCAGTTTCTTCAAAACCCACGGATTTGGTCTTGGGATGTGCTGCCATGCTCTCCCAGATGTGGCAGGTAGGAGTGAGTTCACTTCAAGTTATTCCTTACATCATCTGGCTATTGTTATTAGTTTATGGGCCTCTATGGAGAGACATGCTTTTTCCCTGAAGGCAGCCTGCCCTTGTGTTTGTACACCTTACTTACATGACTCTTCTTAACCCTCAGGGAATAAACTGTTTGAAGCTAAAGTTGACTATTGCATGAGACTTTAGTCTGCCTCATTTATTGCCTCTGTTCTCCCAAGGCCCACCACCTCTGGAGTGATAAACAGGCATTATGTTCTGTTTGGTTTACTACATAGTCACTCACAGAAAATCGTGGAAGAATCTGAAAATGAGAACTAATTTTCTCTGAAGTTGCGGAATGATGAACAGTAATGTGCTTTGCAAGCCATGTCAAGTTGGACCTCATGGCTCTCCTTTTGAAGTCAGCCCGAGTACACTATGAAATCAGAGTACAAACAAACAAACAAAAGGGCCCACAATATTTGTAAAGGTTTGAAAGTTGTTTGATTTACAAGAATTTCTCACAAGCCCCATGTGAAGCCTCCCTGTCATTCCCCTAAATTCTGGCATCACACAGCAGAGCAAATGCACACCAAATACTTATCTTCCCACTGCCCAACTTCCTCACAGCGAAACTGGATTCCTCCTTAGCTTTTGTACCCTCCATTCTTTCGGCATGCATAGTCATTCTTCGGAAAGTGTCCTCATTGTTTCCAACATAAGGCAATCTGACTCGTCTCTTTCCCAATTCTTCCTGCACAATAAAATCAACACCTGATGGGAGATGTCATTCTGTATATGTTTCTCATACTGGTTAATGACTAAAGCACTGTTGGCCAATAGGAAAGCAAGATAGGAGGGACTAGGAGACAAGGGGGAAAGAGGAAGTAGTAAGGAGGAGTCAAGATGGAGAGACTGGGGAGACCAGACACTGGCCCCACTGCCCGGTAAGGAGGCCATGTGGAAATACTAGATTAACAGAAATATGTTAATAATTAAGGCAGAGCTAGCTGATAAGAAACAAGTAACTGGCCAACAGAATTATATCAAATACAGAGTCTCGGTATGTTAATTGGGGCTGGCACGGTGGCGGGCAGAAAAACCTTACTCCTTACAAACACCTTTAAAAACAAAAGTCAGGACAACTTACTCAAAAACACCAAGAAAATTAGAGGGACGAAAATGAGTTGGCATTTTTCAGCAAGGGGAACTATAAAATAGAAAAATCAGAATAAATGATAACACATAGAGACAAATATAGAAATATTTAGCATTTACTTATTTTTCTGTCCTAACTATTCAACTACAAAAGTAAATACATGAAAATTATAGCTGAAATTACAACTTATGGCTTCTTTAGATACAGAGAAATCTTAATTCTAAAATTAGAAACTGATGGCCAGTTGATTCTGGTCAGAACAGCATTACCATTGATGCCTTGAAGCTGTTACATATCAATGGTAAATACAAGCAATCAATGTGTTTTAGATAGTCAACTTGTTTCCACAACTTGCTAAAAATAACATTAACATTTATGTGTTTTTAGAATACTTATCTAGTTTTCTTTTTGAATATTTGTTTTCTAAAAAAGCCATGATCCCTTTATTAATTATCTTGTTTTAAAATGGGAGAGTGCATGGTTAGTTGATTGAGAAAACTGAAACAGGAGGTTTCCTATACTGTGCAGGTTCACTGAGCAAAAAGTGGGCATCAGAGTGTGGCTTCTGCCTAGCACTGGGCCTTGGAAGTCTGCCTGTTCTTCAGTGTCTCCCCCCTCTCCCCCCCCCCCGGGTCCCTGCAATTATACTCTGACCAGTAATTACCAAGTGATAGAGCTTTCTTGCCTGGAAAATACCTCCCAAATGGGTTTTCAGGTGAAGAATAATTGTTGACATGCATTATGGTTGATACAATTATTTGAAAAACTGTTTGGGGGTTAAATGAAAATAAATCAATATTGCAAGTTTATATTCCTGCTATTCAAAACTAAAGACACTTAGGAAAGAAAGTTGTACTTTGGGGATTTATATTTACAAAGAGATTGTTGAGGGCCAAGTTCAATTTTTTTTTTCTAGGATTTAGCTATTTAAAAGGAAGTTATGACTTATGTTGTTATTCTTAACCACAGGAGATATTTTTCTGAAATTCCTCAATCTTCTGAAATAAAAATGTACACAACCTATAGTAAATGTTTAAGCCCAGCTCTTTAGCCATTAGCTGTAAATTATTACGTTTCTCTTATTCAAAGCCAAACAACTACGTATCAGAACTTTAATTTTTGGATTTTTTTTCCTTGAAAATCAATTTCAAGTAAATATAAGGATTAAATCTTTGGTTTAAAAAGGCAGCCAGTTCCGAGTTGTGAACTTTCCCCCTCCCACCCCAACTTGTCTGATAATAGTGTCTGGTAGGTACACATAGTAACTGCGTTTAATTGTAAGAGAAGTTTGCACAGAAAAACATTAATGCTATCCTAGAAGGCCATTCAGGAAACTAAATCCTTGTGTGAGCACCACTAGAAATTACCAGGGATTTTAGAAACTTCTGTTAGTCTTCAGAGTGGTTGTCAAGTAATGTTAAAACCTGCAGACTCATTTTTAATTCCCATAACTGTGGTTGCCTAGCCTCTGAAGACTTATGCAAAGGATACAGTCCTATCATAAATCCTGGCTACTACTGTAGGAATGACTACACACGGGACACAAGTTCATAGAAGCTTATTTATGGTTCTGCTCTCTATTGGCTGTTTTTTTTAATCCATATAAAATTACTCATTTGCATTATTCAAAGAAAAGAGCTCAACATAAAGTAAACAGGGGCAATTGTAAGCTCTCAACTACCAAGATTAATTATATGCGTTGGTTCTGCAGGAAACCAAACAGCAAGATATTGAATCAAGAAAGGCAAAATCCTAGTTGTCATTTACTTTTTAATCACAAGCCCTTGAGATTGTCTGCTCTCTTCTGAAACGCGTAACAAAGTAATTGATGGCAAAGTATTTTCTTGATGAGAATTTTATTCCATTTTTTTTTCACTATTTAACTTTTTTTGAGGCAGGATATCATGTAATTTGTGGGTGCCCATAAAGATGGCTGCACTCCATCTTGGCACAAGGGCAGAGAGTTCAAAGCTGTCAGCAAGTCATAAGACCTAAAGGTCAAAAGTGTGACTGCAGAAGGATGCTTTGGCTGTCTTAATCAACAGACCTGAATCTGAGGTGGGCTACTCCTGACCTCAAGGCTAAGGAACAAGAAGTTAGAGTTAAGGTGTGGTTACTGAAACCTTAGAATAAGTGAGGAAGGAAAGTCTGTTTCACATATATGATACTGTGTTTCCCTTTTTGGTTAAGGTATATAAGAATGGTGAAAAATAAAAACATGGCATTTCAGTATTGACTGATATGCCCTCCTGACCTTTATTCTGACTCTGACTTTCTTTATTGCACATAGCTAGCCTTTCCCTCACTCAGGTACAGACTTGGGGCCGTTCAGCTGGCTTTGATAGCAACCCCACAAAGACTGCTCAGGACAGTAGCTCAGGCTGGTCTCAAACTCACTGTGGTAACCAAAGATTACTTTAAGCTTCTGATCCTCCTGCCTGAGTATCCCAAATGCTGGTATTGCAGACATGAGTCATTGTATAGTTTTATGTAATACTGGAGATTAAATTCAGGGCTTCATGTATGCTAAGCAGGTACTCTACCAATTGAGCTATACATCCTTAGATCTCTACTCCATTCTTCAGTTCTGTTTAATAGATACGGGCTAACTGGGCATAATACATTCTTGAAGACTATCATCTGTCTATCTATGTATCTACCTATATATCCATCTATATATTTTATTTTCTTTCTTCCTTTTTTTCCCCCCTACTTTTGGTTTTTCAAGACTGGTTTCACTGTGTAGCTCTTGCTGTCCTGGAACTCATCCTGTAGACTAGGCTGGTCTTAAATTCACAGAGATCTGTCTGCCTCTGCTTTCTGAGTGTTGGGATTAAAGACATCTGCCACCAATGCCCAGCCCATCTATCTATCTATTCTAAATGCAAGAATCTATATAAGCATTTGCACAAATCTGCGTACAGAGGCCAGAAGATGTCATTGGACAATGTATCACTCTTTGGCCACTTCTTTTGAGGTAGGGTCTCCTCCTGAACCCAGGGCTTGTACCTTCTCAGTTAGACTGAGAATCAGCACACCCAGGTGATGATCCTGCCACTGCCCCTTTAGAAGCTTATCCTGGGATCCATACTCTGTTACTCGTGATTGCAGAGCAAGCATTCCAACTACTGAACAATCTCTGCAGCCTCACCTGAAACAGTATTTTATTTGATCACTGATGTGGAAAATGGCATACTTTCAGATCACTGATTATTATAAAAGGTACAGAAGATTAATGATATTATCAAATATATTAAGAATTATAAACATCTTTCTCAACTTATTAAGCTAAGAAAAATGATGCAGTATTGACAGAGTAAATTATTTTGCATTAGGTAAAACAGCTTATGTTTGCATTTGCTGTAATTAATAATAATTACAGCATAATTATAATGAAATGCCTTTACTATTTTTTAATATTTGAACTCAGATATTTCTTTATTTAATTTAAAAATATTTTGTTAAGCCTGGCAGTGGTGGCTCACACTTTTAATCCCAGCACTAGGGAGGCAGAGGCAGAGGCAGGCTGATTCTTGTGAGTTTGAGGCCAGCCTGGTCTACAGAGCAAGTTCCAGGACAGGCTCCAAAACAACAAAGAAACACTTTCTAAAAAAAAGAAAAAAGAAAAAATTTTATTAATAAGATAGAATTATATATTCAGAGTATATACCATGATTATTTGATGTATACATATATTATAGGGGTTGCTATTGTCATATTATTTTTACTTTCTAAACTAGATCTTTTTGATATTATAAATCCCATGTTACTAAGCAAGTAATAACATACTTTTGTGTCTTCAAAATCTTTTCCTTATTTACCTGCTGTGCTCCTATCTTATTTAGTTTGTGTGTGTGTGTGTGCGTGTGTGTGTGTACCTCTTTTAATGAAACATTTACAATAGCATTTTCTTTGTTTCTTTTGTAATCAGAGTTATAGTAAGTAATCAGTGAGCATTGTTGTAGTCAATGTAAAAGTCAATCAGAACTCCACAAGAAGCCAGTAAGACACCTATCACATGTTAAATAGATGTCATGCTACTACTAACTATGTGAAACATAAAGGTGCTATTTTTTTTGTGGTTGTTGTTTTGCTGTTTTTAGAAACATGGTCTCAGTGTGTAATCTTGTTTGGCTTGGAACTTGATACGTTGACCCAGTAGGCTTTGAACTCACAGAGTTCCACCTGCCTCCCAAGTGCTGGGATTAAAAGTATGTGGGCCACCAAACCCAGCTATGTGCTGGCTGTTATCTCTCTCTCTCTCTCTCTACCTACCTATCTTATGTGTGTGGGTAGGTAAAGCCTGGCACACTTGTGAACATCAGAGTTGGTTTTTTCTTGCCGCATGGTTTCTGGGGATCTAACTCAGGTTGTCAGCTTCTGCAGCAAGCACCTTTACCCACTGAGCAACCTTGCCAGTCCCAGGGGTGTGAGGTTTACCATATTTTTCATCTTCTTCCCACACCATTTCCATTATCATTTTTGAGCTTCTACGACTTGTTTACTCATGTCACCATTAGAATAATGGCAATTGGCAAAGCAAAAGTCAGTGCTATCTCATAGTTACTCCCAATGAACATCTTTAGGCTTTGTATAGTTTTCTTCATGTAGGTAGAAATGAGCTGTGCCTGATGCCAGGAAGTTAAGAAAGAAAGAAGGAAAGTTCAAGTTTAGCCTATACCATTTAGTGAGAAAATCTCAAAAATAAAAAGTAAAAATAGGACTGGGTATGTAGGTCAGCACTTGTTTAGCATGTGTGAGATCCTAGATTCAGTTCTAGGTGGTCATAGAAACTCAGTTAAGGAAAGTTAGCTAAAATTACCTGATTGCTAGCAAACTTACAGAAGAAGCACTGTGTTGGGTTTACCACAGTTCATTGCTATAGGATCTAATAGGTTTCAGGCTTTTAAAATTTTCAATTCTTTTGTCAAAAGTACCATAGTTGAAAATCTAGCACTTCACTCCAAATAGATCAAGAAAAACTAGAAATGCATTCAGGGTACAAGGCCAAGTCTCAAAAATAGAAAAGACTGGCAGCTTTCTAGTTCCTGTCTGTGTGCATACTTCCCAGCAAGTATTTGTTTTCTTTTTCTCTGTGTAGACTGCTTATCTCTATGTTCTGTGTTTTATTTACATTGTTGAAGTCAAGTAATTAATTAATATAGACAATTACAACTTCTAAAGGCAGTGGCTTCTTCGGTAGGCAGGTATCACGGTACGTTGATGATCCTTTGTGTGATAGTATCATGGGTACAATTCCCATAACAGGATTAGTCCCATGATAATACTGTGTGTACCCAAACTCACTAAGATGCATGCATTAAATTGTGGTGATATCTTGCTTGACTAATAAAGCTTGTCTGGGGATCAGAGAATGGAGCTTGCCGGTAGTTAACCATAGAGGTCTGTAGGTCTGTACAGACAGACAGGAAGTGAGGTAGCTGGACAGAAACAAAATCTCTTTCTTGTCTGCTAATATCCTAAGGAGGTAAAGTGTGCTGTGGCTTTCTCCTTCTCCTATCGCTCAGCATTTCCCTCTCTATCTGACCCCAGCCTTCTTAAAAAAATGCAGACCAATTAAGAACTCCTTTTACATTAAATGTGTACAAATTTTATGCCTATTATATCCAAATAAAGCTTTAGAAAGAAATAATTTGGCAAGTATAGGGAAAGGTTCATATGGTACAGTGGCTCTCAACCAGTGGTTCTTGACCCCCCCCCCCCCAGGGTCACATAGTATATATACTGCATATCAGATTTTTACATTACAATTCATAATAGCAGCACAATTTCAGTTATGAAGTAGAAATGAAATAATTTTATGGTTGGGGGTCACCACAACATGAGGAACTTTATTAAAGGGGTCACAGCATCAGCAAAGTTGAGAACCACTGGTTTGGTAGGATGAATAAGGCAACAGCTTTGTCTAAAATAAAAGACTTGCAACAGAAACCGCATATTGCAAGTGGCATCTAATGATGCGATGAAGCTGAAAAATCACTCTCTACCAGCTGACACGTCTACAAGAAGTAGACAGTCCATGTCCTGGGTTCATCATTCATAGTCTCGGTATTTGGAATATGATCCAAGGGGCACACATGCAGACAGCCAGTTAGAAAAGTATATGCACTGGATTCTCCTTGGAAGTCTGTGCTGTAACAAGTACAGATTCATCTGTAGAGGAAAATAATGCTACATTTAAGAACACAGTCCCCCTTTTGGAGCAGCCCAGGATGGCCTTGAGCTTGCTATATAGCTGAGGCTTTGAACCCTTGACCTTCCTGCCTCCATTTTCTAATGTCTGGGATTGCAGGTATATACCACTTTTCCTGGCAACAATTCTTTAAATGCTATTAGAAGAAAATTGCTAGAAGACAATAGTCTAAAAGATGAAGCTTGGAATATCATTGAAGTTGTGTTGACATCAAAATAGAGTAATATGAAAATTTAATAAGTTTAGATCATAAAAGAAGGAGAAAACCAGGAGGTGATGGATGTTAATTGGCTTGGTTTTAGTTTTTCTGCAACAAATGTATAAAATGCCCCATTGTACCCTATAAACAAATAATATATTGTATCTATATGCATATATTTTTCTATTTTATTTTTGCCATGTTACATATATTACATGATTATCTATTATATGGTTGGCTACCTCAATTTTCAGATCACATCTTCCATTGGTTTCTAAAAAGTAAACATTTTGAGCAGTAATTATATGAAATGTCTTTTTCCTACTCCTACAGTTAATTGATAGTTTGTGCTTATATTTCAAACTTGAAAATTACTTACTTTTCAGCATTTTTCACCATGGGAAACCCCATCATACTTGGTTTGAATTTTTGTTTTCAATTCATTGTTTTTGGCATTTTGTATGTGGGTATTTATAGTTTTTCATTTTGTTGTATTTTTTCTTTAAATGATGTCTTGGATTTTTTTCATAATTTTTTCTATTCCTGAAAATTCTGTTGGTCAGATATATATCTATTAGAGTTGGTCGTGTAAACTTTAATTTTTTAACCGTTGTGAAATTCCTTGTAATGTTGTTGAAATCCATAGGAAATATTCAACATTAACATCTTGACATTAACATCTACAAGTTCTGTTCCAAACTTTGAAAGATTTCTAATTTTTAGCCATACTCCTCTGCTCAGAATATTGTTTTACTTTTAGCACTGGTCAGTGTGTTGTTATAGCTTTGTGACTGCAGGAAGTAACCAAAACAATTATTTTTGCATCTTCTTAAAAACCTTTCAAAGAATATCATTATGGGTAATAAGATCATACTGTATTTGGGATCCATGCTAAGTTGTTAAACTTTATCTTCTCTTCCACAAAATACGGCAAAAATAATCTGTAACCATATAAAATGGTGGATATTCTAACTGTAGTTACTTCTTTGTTACCCAACTTACTGTGCACCTTGATTATACACTGTGTAATTTGTCATTTGAAAGAGCAAAGTGGGTATTTTATATCTGTTAGTGCTCTGTACATGTTGGTGAATTTTCCTGGGGAGTTATGCAAAAACATCTTGTCCCGCGCTACCGTCTCGCCATCTAGAACAATGCGGCACACTCAGGATCCTTCTGCAGTAAAGCTTTAATGCATCTTGAGAGGAAGAGCATAAGCTTACAGAGCGGAGACCCCAAACATCCAAAACCCAACCCTTATATAGGTTTACAACCTTCACCTCGGACGTGTCACCTCCTGATTGGCTGCAGCCCATCGGCCCATATGACGCCATGGGAGAGGCAGAGGCCAAGGGAGGGAAAATCACCCTGCACCTGCCCACTGATTTGTTTACTCTCAATGCCAGCCAAATGCAGGCGCCATCTTGTAATGGAGAATGCAGGGACAGCTCCCTACAACATCTCACATTTAAATTAACCAATTTTTATTTCTGTGTATAGCCACATGGCCATGGCATACTAGTAATATGCATCTTAACCTTTCAGCAACTACATGGCGTCTCCCTGACTTTGCCTTCTTTCTCTCCATATCTTTGTTTGGATTTCCCACCTGGCTCTAGTTTGCCTGGCCATTGGCCAAGACAGCTTTATTCATCTACCAGTATAAGCAACACATATTCACAGCATACAGACGGATGGATAGTACACATCACAGAAGATGTCTGGTGAGTCCCAGTGAAGGACCAGTGTTGGTGATGTAGCAGAGAACAAGGAGCCTTGAACCAGACTAAATGTGAGAGCTAGTCAGTAATATGCCTGAGCCATTGGGCAAACAATGATAATTAATATTTAGCCTCTGAGTGTATTTGCAGCCCTGTGTCATGGAGATCCTGCAGCCCTGGGTCCAGGACTGCCTGTCCCCCTTCCCATGCTGTAGCAGATCACAGATGGGGTGGATGTTGGGGTAGATCAACGCATAACAGTGGTTCTAGGCCTGGGTAGTTGCAAGGTTAGTCAGCCCACCAGCTCTCCCCTGTTTTCACCACCAGGGGGAGCTCTCTAGCATTGCCTTGGCTAGATCACCCCTTGCAGCAATGAGCAAGGGGCGGGGCCCGTTTTCCTACACCTACACCTTTAGGGCCAGCTCTACTGTGTTTCCCAAGCAAGGTTTAAAGGCCACTCTTCTGAGTGCTGCAGCTGAGGAGGGGCAGGGACAGCTTTCTTAAGGGCCTGTCTTAGGCACTGATGGGAGGGAGTCATCTTTCCACCGCCCATGCCACCATAAGACAGATGACTAATCGAGTCAGCTCTCTCATACTCACAACTTTGGGGCTGGCTCACCCACACCTCCACCAACAGGATCAGCTCTACTGTGCTATGTGCAATTCTTGACTAGCTTATGTTATTGGCAGCATAAGAAGTAACATTAAAGCCGGGCGTTGATGGCACACACCTTTAATACCTGCACTCGGGAGGCAGAGGCAGGTGGATCTCTGTGAGAGTTGGAGGCCAGCCTGGTTTACAGAGTGAGTTCCATGACAGGCTCCAAAGCAATACAGAGAAACCTTGACTCAAAAATCAAAACAAACAAACAAACAAAAAAGAAAAAGAGAGAGAGCAAGAGAGAAGTAACATTAAATTAGCTAGAGGAGTGACGGTGATGAGAGGATGTGTTATCAGTGCCTATCATTTCAATCTGTTAACTGTTTTTCAGTAACTTTCCATGTTTTCAGTCTATGTGTTTTATATTGTCCTGAATGAATTAAATGTTTGAATCACAAATTCTCAAATAGTATGTTAAACATCCCACCTCAAAACCACCAATGTCAACAACACTGAAATTATAACTTAGTTACTAAGACCAGTGCTAACAAACACTTCTGTTTTATTTTGAAATGTGTGACCATTCAAAGAGTTACGATCAGGTACGTGATTAGTGGATAAAACAGGAGTCTTATTGTGATGATCTTTCTTGTTCACAGCAATTGCTTGTGCTGTAGTCAGATGGTACAATGTGGGAATGCCATCTTGAAGAACCATGTTGGAAGACAGGCAGTGACAGCACATTCAGTGGTAATTCAGTGTGATAAATCCAAAAGTGGGACTCAGAAAGCAGCTGTTCCTGAATAACAGCTCTGGGCCAGGCACTGGGCTGGTTGTTGATGTGCCGTTCAGTCTGCATGGCCTGCAAGGCCAGCACTGGAGCCAGCACTTTATAACACAGCCTAGATTTCAGGGACTCAACTGTAGCATCCCAAAAAATATTTGAGGAAAAAGTATTGTCTGTACTTGATTTGGTTATTTTTCTTTTTTTTTAATTTATTAATTTATTTTTTACATTCCAATCCCCGTTCTTGTTTACTTTCCTATTACCGTAATAGAACATCATGACAGAGTATAGGAGACACCTAATAGAAGGAGTTTATTTTGGGTTTATAGTTCCACGGGGTCAGAGTCCATCACCATCACTCGGGGAGCTGTGGAGGCAGGAACAGTTCAAAGTTCATATCACAAGGCTAAAGCAGGAACAGAGAGAATGATACACTTTTTCCAGCCTCCCCAAACAGGGCCACTAACTGGGGACCAAACATTCAAATGCCAGAAACTCCGGGGGACATTTATCTTTCAAGCTATTATAGCACTGAAAAAAATATTTTAAGAAAACCAAGGCACTAGGTATTGTGTGTGTGTGTGTGATTCCTTAAATAATTCAGTAATATACCTACTGTCTGGAGAATTTTCTTATAATTTGGTCCTAAAAGTAATATGGAGATGATTTAAGGTACATATGTGCATGAGTATAAGTTATATAAAAATGCCACACCATCACACCATCATATATAAGGACTTGAGCATCCTCAGATTTTGGTGTTCATGGGGCCCTAGATCTAATCCCACACATATCCAGAGGGACAATGGTACCACTGTTTCCTTTCGGGTTAGGAAATTAATACTTATTTGATATTTACAGAAGATGTTGCTGACATAAACACAAATATAATGAACTCTAAAGATTGTTCTGATATGATTATGAAAATCTATTTGATATCTCTCTAAATTGTTAATTTTATGCTTTGTCCATATGTTAATTAGTTCTGGACATCATGGTTATAAAAAAATTCTTGTTCATGGAAACACATACTTTGTTTGTTTTAAAACATTGCAATTTATTCAAAAGTTAAGATTATTTATGAAGTTATTTAATTTGGGAACCATGCTACTTTTATAAATTTGTGAGCCAAGCCTGATAACCTCAGCTAGTCCATAAATAATAGGAATCTAAATCCTCATTTTCTTCAGCAAATATTTAATTAAGGAGAAAAAGCAAATAAGCAATGAATGGTCACACATAGAATAGCCACAGTAAATTAGAAATGAAATTTTAGAAACATTTCTTATTGTTCTAAAAATATGTAAACCCCATCCCAATTAGATGAGTTGTATAACTGAATGATCTCACATTGGCTTTGCACAAAAATCCTTTCAGAAAAGGGCTATGGGTTTCTTACTTTGATTTTAGAAACTTAAATCCAGAACAGGCTACAAAAGAATAAATGTAATCTCTGAAAAAAGAAGGAGCGTCGTTGTGTAATTTTAGAAGTAACAATCAGACATGATGAACTTTGTGTCGTTGTTTGGGTTCAGACCTTTTGTGAAGCAGGTATGGCAGCACTAGCCAGTAATTCCAGCACTTGGAAGGTAGAAGAAGGAGAATCGTGAGGTCAAACCTATTCTGGCAAGGTTGTCAAAGAAACAAAACCAGGTCAAATCGCAGGTAAGCCAACAATGGAAGAAGACAAGGAGCCTGTGTGTAACTTACTGATGTAACACGCCAACATGGAAATACGTTTTTCATTAAAAATGGATTTTCACTAAGACATGACTCTTAGCATGTACTGTACATCCTCCCCCACTCCTTTCTACATTTTCTTAATCTGTTGTTGTTCACCATGTAGGATCAGGAATTCAAGGCAAAGCTGGGCTACATAGTGAGATCTTGTCTTAAACATCTTAGAAAATGGATCGTGGTGCCGCCAGCCTTTAATCCCAGCACTTGAGAGGAAGAGGCAGGGAGAGTTCTAGGCAAGCCTCAGCTACCTAGTGAGACCCTGCCTCGAAACAAAAACAAAGCAAAACAACAACAACAACAACAAAATCTCTGGAAAGCTAGCTAGAACATACACAGAAAAGTAAGTGATGCACTTCTATTATTTTGTTGTAAAACTCACTTGACTGGTTTTACCAAGTGCATAGCTAGAAGCTATGATGAAACAAAGTGACCATTTTAACTAAAAATGTTTAATAAATTTTCTTAAGTGTACCAACAACCTGACAATAAAATAATAAAACTTTGCGCCACTTTTCTGAGTGAAGTAAGCAAACTAGAAAGGCACATTGCAGTGATATATTGTTTATGATTTAATAAAGCTTGCCTGAGGGCACAGAAAGCAAAGTTAGCCACAAGCCACAAAGCCAGGGAGTGTTGATGTATATCTTTAATCCCAGAAGCTATACAAACTGGTCATAGAGCTAGGCAGTGGTGGCACAAACCTTTAATCCCAGAACAGAAGACAGGTAGATGGATCTCTGTTAGTTCAAGACCACGAAGCTGATCCAGTCCTAAAGGGAAACATCTCACATAAAGGTGATCTCAGCACTTGGGATCACACATCTTTTAACCCAGGATTTAAGATGTATAAAAAAAGAAGCAAAGTCAGTCTTAGGGATTTAGCCTCCAGCCATGTGCAGGGCAGGATTGCTCCAGCCTGGGTAGAGCTTGCTGCTTTGCTTCTCTGGTCTTCAGGCAAGCTTTAATAAATCATAAATCATATATCACCATAGCATGTTGAGAAACAGAAATGACTTCTTTTCCAAACACATTTCTTTAGGGCCTCAACAGTATCAGAACAAAAAACAAGGCCTAAGATCTATCTGCAATGCAGAGTCTTTCTGGGGAACACCCCTCCTCCAATGGACTCAATGTATCAAATGCCTCAATGTATTAAGAGTGAGCTCGAGCTAGCCCTTTGCCTTCACATTTCTTCCCAGAGAATGGCAAGGATAACCAGTTTGCTTATCCAGGAATACTGTGAACTAAATCCACATTGGGGAGTCTCAATCTGACTAGGGGTAGATGATAACAAAAAGCTTTTAAATAAAAAAAAAAAAGAAAGAAAGAAAAGGAATAGAATGAAGTTACTAAGAAACAGCAAAAGAAAAACAGAGTAAGGAACTCCATCTCTGCTCTGGAACACAGGAGCTGCACACCTGCTTGCTAGCCCTCTCCCACCACCACCAATATCCACTTAGACAGCAACTTTGTTTGCTAAAGATAAAACTGTCTTAACTAGAAACCTGCAAATTTCAACTTCTGTAACACATGCTTAGCTCTGGGAAAATGATTATGATGATGCCTAACCCTGTATAAACCATGAACTATTTCTGATCACGGCTAGTGTCTTAGTTAGGGTTTCAATTGTGAAGAGACAACATAACCACAGCAACTTTTTTTAAAGGGAAACATTTCATTGGGCTCACTTAACAGTTTCAGGGGTTCAGTCCATCATCATCACGGGGTGGCGTGTAGGCAGACATGGTGCTGGAGAAGGAAGTGAGATTTGAGGGAGCTATGTCTTGATCAGCAACAGGAAGTGAACTGTCACAATGAGTGAAGCTTGAGCAAAGGAGACCTAAAAACCCACCCCCACGGTGACGCACTTCCTCCACCAAGGCCTCATCTTCTAACAGTGCCATTCCCTTTAACCCTTTAAGGACCATTTTCTTTTACAGCACTACACTGGGCCCCTTTGAGCAATACCTAGAAGCTACAGTT
This sequence comes from Phodopus roborovskii, assembly GCF_943737965.1. NCBI lineage: Eukaryota > Metazoa > Chordata > Mammalia > Rodentia > Cricetidae > Phodopus > Phodopus roborovskii. The sequence goes on from NW_026125397.1 coordinate 15,392,267, forward strand.
ATGTGCTGATTAAAGGTTTTTTTTTTCCCCTTTATTTCTGAGAGCTGAGAATTTCTTGTTGGGGAAGGTGAGCTTCTAACAGTTCTTTCTCTGAGGCTTAATTCAAAAGCACAAGAAAAGGAAATAACTGAAACATAACTGGCCTGACAAAAAAGGGTGAAATTTGTTATTTGCAAATGACTTGAATGGAATAATAATAAAATATTATGAACTACTTGCATTGCTGAATGTACAAAAAGCAATTTCAGATTTTGTAAAATTTTTGTAGTTTTGATTATAATGACAAAATAAAAGCACTTATGCCAGTCAAGAATGGATTCTTCAAAATTATTGGCAATAACTTTTTGTAGGAAAGGAAATAATGGTAGCTACACATTCTCTTAGGTGAATTTTACAACTGTGTGTGTGTGTGTGTGTGTGTGTGTGTGTGTGTGTGTGCATACAAATGGAGCAGATCATAAAATACTATAGCCAGAGGGATTCATTATCTAGGGCCCAATCAGGAAATGTTATAAAATGTGCTGGTTAAAATATAACCATTTTTAGTACAAACGTTTAAAAGTCTGGATACTAAATTTGGTTAGGGGAATGCTGAACTTCTACTTGATAATTTTTACTGGTAGGATATTGAGAGTTCCTTCTCAATCTCAATCTCAATCTCAAATCTAAACATAGATTTTTTTTGTTCTAGAAGTTGTGAACTTTACATGTAATATTTACATAATTACATGTGTACATTTCACAATTCAGAAAATGTATTTTGAAATAAAATATTTGGTTTTGAAGTTAATATTCTCTTACCTGTCAGTTTATGTGTGAGATTGATTACAAGATCCCTTGTAGATACGCAAGTTCTTTATATAAAATGGCATTGCATTTCTATACATTCCACACACATCCTTTGGTATATATACTTTAAACCATGTCTGTATTATATATCAGATACGATTCAATGTGGAAACTATGTAAATGGGTTTTTTGTTGTATTTTAAGGAATCCTCATAAAAAGAAGTCTACTTATTCAGACACAATTTTTTTTCTGAACATCCACTGAATATGTTTATGGTTGACTGAGTTTATGGGAATAGAATCCATAGATATGGAAGCCTGATTACACATATAGTTTTCAAGGACAAACAACATGCATCAGCTTTTGGCTTTATTTCTTTTTAACCTTTTGATGTGATTTTCCTGAGGTGAGCAACTTAATTAATTGTTTTGCAGTGTTGGAGATTAGATTCAGAGCTGTGTACACTTAAGGCCAGTAGTTCGTAACCTTCCTAATGCTGCAGCCATTTAATACAGCTTCTCATGTTGTGGTGGTCCACAATGATAAAATTACTTTTGTTGCTACTTCTTAACTGTAATTTTGTTTCTGTTATGAATCATAATATAAATATCTGATATGTAGATGGTGTTATGCAACCCCTGGAAAAGGGTCTTTTGTTTCTGACAGGGTCATGACCTGCAGTTTGAGAACTGCTGATCTAGGCAAACCCTGGACTGGATTTTTATTTGAAAAATGTTGAGAATTCCTTCTTTTACAAACACAAATTCTTGTCCTTCAAGCATCAGTCTTTGGCTTTATGTTCTTTATCATTTAGATGTGATATTCTTGAGGTGAGAAACTTATAATTAATTTTTTGCAGTGTTGATAATTGAACTCAGAACCATGTACATCTCAGCAAATCACAATCAATGAATGTTATCTCCAAATCTTTTTGGTGTTCATTCATTCATCCAGTCAACAAGTATTCTAGATTATGTACCAAGCAATATTACAGAAACAGGAGAGATATGAATAAGAAAGAGTTGTAATCCTTGTCAACAGAGATAATGATCCAGTGGATCATTAAGTGTAGGATTGAATACTTCTGCTATAAAGTAAAGGTGGGAGTTTCCACAGAGAAATGAACATAGGATCCACATGATATTCTAAACACCAGCCAGGCATAGACAACACACACCTACGCCAATTCTGGTATTTAAAACACAGAGGCCAGTTTCAGACCAAACAGGGATATATAGTAAGATAATGTCTCAAAATTATCACCACAATGGCCAGCAATAACAACAAAACATTCTGATGTCTTGGGGTAAAATAGACCTGGAATTAGTGGCTTTTTGCTACAAGCAAATACCTGGCAAGAAGCAGGCTGAGGAAATAGAGGTTAATTAAATGAATCATGAGAAAGAAATAATTTTAAAAAATTAGCATTAACCATTAAATAATTATAATAAACATTGCCTTTGACCTTTAAATCTTCAAAGGTGATTTTAACTTAACATTACAAAATTTCAATAGCTTTTGTTCCTGCAGGTTTTTTTTTTATTTTCCTACACTACTTTTGTAGCAGTATTCCTAGGGGAAATTATTTCTGATACATAAAACATTTTATTGAAATCCCATTATGAACAGTATATGTTTAAAGGCAAAATGAATGTAAGTAGCCATGTAGCAAACTTTTACTTCACTGTGAATTTTTTTATATGATTGCTAATCCTCAAAATTTCTTTCCCTTGAGATTTTTTAAATGAAAGAATCATGAATGAGTAAATAGAAAAGTGAAATATAAATGATATCCTCAAATGATTAAAAATTCTACATCAGTGCTGTAACTATGTACTGCATATAAAAAAGGTCAATATTACACAATAATGAATAAGATTTAAAAAATATCGCAGCTGGGAAGCAGATATCCCTGCAGCACAGGAATCAGAGAGCAGGTAGGCACTGGGGACAGCCCGCAGAGCCCATGTCCTTCAGCTTCCCTGATGTCCCAAAGTAGTGCATGGCTGGGGATCAGCTATTCCAACACACCTTTCTATGGGGACATTTCACATTCAAATCACAACTTAAGATGTTCAAAGGAGGGTTGGAAAATGTTTGCAAGGGCCTTTTAGAGCTTAGTAAATAACCTGATAGGAGAGAACTTCATGAAATGATTAGGCTCATGTCTTTGCATATAGGGTGTTCTGTAAAGGCCTCTCTGCTGACCTAGTGATTTTTTTCTCTTTTGATGTAGTCTAAATGGTTGTCTTAGTTGGGGTTTCTATTGCTGTGGTTAAATATCATGACCACTATGCAAGACTGGGAGGAAAAGGGTTAGTTGGCTTACGCTTCCCCAGCACTGTTCAGCATCTAAGGAAGTCAGGACAGGAACTCAAGCAGGGCAGGAACCTGGAGGCAGGAGCTGAAGCCGAGACCATGGAGGAGTGCTGCACACTGGCTTGCTCCTCATGGCTAACCTGCTTTCTTATAGAACCAAGAACCACCAGCCCTGGGCTGGCCCTGCCCACAATGGGCTGGCCCTGGCCACAGTGGGCTGGGCCCTCCTCCATCAGTCACTAATTGAAAAAATGCCTTACAGGCTTGCCCACAAACCTGATCTCACAGAGACATTTTCTTAATTGAGGTTTCCTCCTCTCAGATGGCTTTAGTGGGTGCCAAGTCAGCATAAAAGTGTCCTTGCACAATGGTGTCCCTGGTATTTTGAAGGCACGGCCTCTAATTCTTTGTAGGGCATGGCCATCTTGAGTTTGGTGAGCCCTTGGCTCAATCTTTTTTCCCAATTAAATAAGATCCCTCTTCTCAGTTTGCCCTTGCCATTTCAGTGAACCTGCACTTAGATGTCTTATATGCCAAAGGCTTTTACACGGTGCGTCTGCCTATGTCTGATGGGGACTGACGGTGCGCCTGCCTATGTCTGATGGGGACTGACGTGGGGAGCTCTCTTTGACCTGGTCCACCCTCAGCATGTGCAAGTGTGTCACAGGCCTCTGTCTTCTTGAATGCCATAGCTCAATTTTTGACAACTTCTTAACTACAGAAACCATGTCTTCTGCTTAAAATATGCTTCTTTGGACAGGATGAGGCATGTCTTCAACCACAGCTCCTCAGGAGTCTTCCCAGAGGTCCAGTGTGTTTCTATAGTTCTATATGACAAAGCCTCAAGTTACAGTATCCATATTTAACAACCAAATTCTTGGCTACCTTCTCTTACATTCCCATTGCCCTTGTGGATTTCATACTTATTTATACTGTTAATGCTGTATTTGCACAGAACAGAAATAAATGCATGTGTTAAAACTGACATTTTTAGCAGGGTAGATATTTTTTTTTATGTCATAGTACCCAGCAAAATGTTCCAGAGATGAGTTTTCTGGTTATAACAAATGTGTATTATGTGGGTGACCTTGCTTAACAGCAAACTACATTTCTGGAAGTGATTTTTAAAAAAAAAAGCTGTAAAAATTCCTCACTTTTACTGGTCTAACAATACTGATGTTTTATATGATTTTATAATATAGCTGAACAATAAGAGCACTGTTAGTTTGCACGAGCTGTATTATATGTGTGTCTTGGAAGAAAGATAATTCAGCTTTTACTTTTTAGAGCAACTCCAGTCACCCAATTCTATTCCCTAGAGCCCCTCTTTCAGAAAAAGGAACTTTTTTTTTTTCAGTTCCTCACTGTTGTTGATGCGTTCAGGTTCATGGTTGTACAAAAAATCGTCTTTAAGAAATTTAAAAAGATGCACAAGTTGGGAGAGCAGGTTAGCTGCTCTCCCAGCTAAGCTGCCCCAATCTCTAGGCCCTAACCCCAGGGCACACCCCGTGCCCCTCCCCCTCCCATCTCAGCCCTGGTAAGGCAGCTGTGCCCTGCCCAGAACCCTGGTGGAACTCAGCAGCTGGTTGGCAGGGGAGAGATCATGAGCTGCCACCCACTGTACTCTGTTCCATACGAAATTGAGAAAGATAATTTTGTTATCATCACATAAGCTGTTTTGAAAGCTCCCACTGAAATGACTAAATAGTTGCAAATGCAAAGACCCTTTTAAATCTGTACACCAGGACAATGCCCGGAGATAGACTGTAATAGTCAGAAAAACTAATATGCCAGACTTAAACAGTTTAGAGAGTCAGCATCTTTACTTAGATTGTGCCAAGGCGAATGGGAATCAGTGCTACTGTTTTCTTCTCCTCCTTCTCTTATTCATTTATCTGTGTACATGTGTGCACATGGGTGTGCATGCGTGCGCATGTGTGCGTGTGCCCTCCGGTGGGGTATGTATGTGTGTGTGTGGCATCTGGACTCAGAACTGAACCCAGATCCTTTGCAAGAACAACAAATGCTCTTAACCACTGAGCTATCGCTCATGGCCTGTCGCATCCTGCTTTTTACATGGGCTCTGAGGACTTGAACTCAGGTCCGGGCTCTGAGGACTTGAACTCACTCAGGTCTTCATGCTTGTGCAGCAAGTGCCCAGAGCCTTCTTTCTAGACCAGTAGTACTATTTTTTTTTTTTAAATCAAGGAAAATATTGATGAGGTGAAAGGACTTTCATGTTAGCATATGGATGCACCAGCTTTCATTTAACTTGAAACTTACTGTGAAATTTTTAGTAACTTTCTAATTTTCTAATATTATGAACAACCAGTCTCTAAATATGCAAACAGCAAACTAGCAGCCTTGTCCCAATCCTTGTGGAGCCCAAGAAATGGAATCATCGAACCAAAAGTTCTCGACACACACTGCCAATTTCTTTGCCTGGAATTTTTTGTTTAAATACTCCTATGATTATTATACAAGAATAATATTTTAAAAAGTTAAGAGAATAATATCTATCATAATCTACATATAATACATATGTGTTTGCATATACACTCACATATATAGATTAAATGAAGTTTTCCCATCTGATTGATAACACTCCCTCCAAGAGCCATTGATTGTTTAACAAATACCCCAACATCAGTCACGAGAAATCCTCTTTTGTGCTGTTGGCCAGTTCTCTAAGAGACTCCTAAAATACAGGCTATTGTTATTGCCCTTGCTTCTCCACCCCAGCTCACAGAGGCGGAAGGTAAATCCCCATTGCAGAAGACACCATGCACTAAGAACCAGAGGACCTGACCAAGATCTGACCTGAAAGCCCTTTCCCTGAGAACTAGCTTTCATGATACCAGAAGTCTCTGTGCATGCTTTCAAGCGAGGGAATCAACCAATAGAATACCCAACTATGATGCTTATTAACCATGACCATGGGCATAACACAATAATTGGAAGGGTATAGTCATAGCACATATATCTTGACAGTAACCAACAGCTCTCTAATTAGAATTAAGGTAAGCTCAAGAGGGGGATGATGTCTGGTAAAGGAGATATAGCCAAAGTACCTAGGGCCAGTGATGGCATGGATCTTGGAAGAGAACATAAATTACCACCTTACTAAGCCAGAATAATCCTTGACTACATTCTAAATATTTATCTTTATACCCACAAGTAAGTATAGTCCTTGACTCTCAGCAGAGAAACTTCTCTTTACAACAGATGGGAATCATTACAGAAGACCACTAGCATTCAAAATGTAAAGAACAAGAAATTGTGTGGTGATTTGTTCCACTTGACACAACCCTTGTACCTAATGCTCCGAGATCATTGTGGGGTGGGGGTTTGTGAGCCAAAGGAAGTTTGCTGTGAGATTGTCTTCTAAAAATGTCAGAGAGGCAGTCTCATCAACAAGGCTTCTAAAACAAGACCTGAACAACAAGGACACCAACAGATTTGCTAATACAAAAGGGAGAAAGCTCCTGTATCGCAGTAAATAAGGATCAGGCTAAACAAATAGGCCGAATAGATGTTTATTTAGGGAGAAATAACTTACAACCTAGACAGATGAACACCAGGAAATTCAACCCGATCCTCTCCTGTCCGAGTCACGCCAGAAAGAGAGCGCCTTACTTGGCCCCCCCCCCACCTCCTTCCACCGGTCACTTCCGCCCATGGCTCTACCCCCCAATGGGTATGGTCAATGCTACAGAAGGACTATCTCACTACACTCCTGAGACTTCAACATTGAACAAGGAACTTCAGAAACCCACGGAATGCTGAGAACAGGAGAAATAGTCTTTGTTTGGGAAGAGCCCACCCTCCCTAGTTGGTTAACACATACAAAGTGGTCATCTATGAAATCACATACACACAAGTAGTATTAGATGGGCTGAGTAGATTACATTTAAATATATTAGGAATTTCATATAGTGTGCATAAATTATGTGTTCATATATTTAAATGAATGAGAATAATTAAAGAAAAAGAGGCATTAGAGGCATGAATTTAAGGAATGGCAGTGGGAGCTATGTGGGAGGGGGTCAGAGGAAGGAAAGAGAAGGAGGAAGTGGTGTAATTATATTATGATTAAAATAATAAAAAGCATTATATGAAAAGACTAATCATTGCAAATGATCCCTAACTAAAAGTTGCTAATCTTGTAGTCTTAAAGTGCTTACCTATGCTCTTCTTTTTTTTTTTTTTTTTTTAAAACTTATATCGATTCTTTGTGGATTTCACATCATGCATTTTGATCCTACTTACCTCGATATCCCCTTTCATCCATCTTCTGCCCTTGCAACCTCATCTCCAAATCATAACCAAACTTTAAAGAAAAACCAAAACCAAAACAAAACATAGAAACAAAGCAAAAAACAAAACCAAAGAAAACCAAGCCCAAAGCAAACAAACAAAAAGAGAAGAGTCTTGTTGTGGAAGCTGTCCTGTGACCCACTGAATCACAGTTTGTCCTTTAGTCCATTCATCATTCCTTGCCATGAGTCACTGGTCTGGGTCGAGGCCCCTGGTTTCTGCAGCACCACAGATAATGGGCTCTCGCTGGGACTCCTCTTGGATGTCCTGTGCTATAGACATCCTGCTGTTCTGGATCTGAGTCCCCTTCACATGCTCCAATGGTTTACAGAGTTGGTGGATGTTGGGGTGGGCCAACTCCTAGCCTTGGTTCTGGCCTTGGGTGGTAGCTGGGCCGGCCAGCTTTCCCCCATCGTCACTACCTGGGCAAGCTCTCCAGCACTGCCTCAGCTGGCTTCATCAATGCAGCCTGCAGCAAGGAGCAGGGTCAGTTCTCCTGCTTTCTCAGATCCTCAGATTTGAGTCCGGTCACCACCATCACACTCACGTCACCAGGGCCAGCTCTGTTTTGCCCAGGCAGGGTGCAGGCCCCTCTCTCCTGATTGCTGTAGGCGGGATATGAGGGGGTGACAGGGTCAGTTCTCCTGCTCTCTTGCCTTCGGGGCTGACTCACCTGTGCCCCTGACACAGGGTCAACCCTAGTGTGTCGCCCAGGCAGAGTGCAGGGTCCACTCCCCTGTGAGCTGCAGCTGGTGAAGGGCAGAGTTAGTTCTCTCACACTAGCGACCCTGGGGCCAGCTCTCTCATCTGCCAACCACAGGCAGCAAAGGACAAAGCGGAAGGGCATCTTTTTCTCATCCATGCCACCAAAAGGTAGACAGGGGAGGCAGGGTCAGCTTTGTTGCTCATACACCCTTGGGGTCAGCTCATTTGCATTCCGATCACAGGTTAAACTCTCCAAGTGAGGTGCAAGCCTCTAACAGGGGTGTGACAGGGAAAGCTATGCCCTGAGGGATAGGATCAGCTGCAGTATCCAGTGAAGGGCACAGCTGGCTCAGCAATGCATGGTTTCAGTGACCCCTTGTACTAACATGGGGCATGGACCGACTTCAACATAGACCTCAGCTGCAGAGGACCCTGACATGGCCCTTGGCAGCAGCTCAAGCGCGAACGTCACCTTATCCCGGTGGCAGAAGCCAACCAGATCAGTATGGGCCCAGCAGTGGCATGGTTCTATGACACTGACAAGGTCTCAGGTGGCTGAACAGACCCCCAGCCATCCACATGGCCCTCGGTGGTAACAGGAGCCATGGATATCAACTCAGACTCTGGCTGTTGTGTGGCCCTCTGCAGAAGCCCTGTCCCGAATGATACCATGACCCTGGGGTGACAGCATAGGCCACTCAGATCAGCATATGCCTAGAGGCTGTATGGCCCGCCAACATCCTCATGTCCACAGGTTGCAGCCCAGACCCTGGGCATCTATGTGGTGTTTGTTGGCAACATGGGCCACGGACATCAATACAGACCCTGGCTATAGTAGGACCTTGGACTCAGACGTGGTCCTAAGCAGTAGCCTGGGCCCGGATATCTCCATGGTCCCAGGTGTCAGTGCAGGTCACTTGGACTAGCATGAACATGGTGGCCCAGATCCCTGGCATTGGCACAGTCTTAGATGGTCTCAGGAACTACAGACATCAATGTAAACCTTGGCTGTGGCAGGACCATGTATCTCTGTTATCATATATGTGTATGTGTGTGTGCATATACATATATGCATGCATGCACAAAACACACACACACACACACACACACACACACACAGATGCCCCCTCCCCTCGTTTGAGATGGGGATGCAGCAGGGGAACTCTATGTAGACCAAGCTGGCCTTAAACAGAGATCTGTCTGCCTTTGCCTTTTGAGTGCTACAATTAAAGGCCTGTGCCACGATGTTGAGCAATACAACCCCTATTTTAAGACAGGGCCTTGCTGTGTGTATGCTGGATGTTTACTCCATGTTGGCCAGCTTTCATAGCGTCAAAGGGTGCTATGTAAACTCTGAGGTGAAATGTCATCAATGGTCCTATCCAGCTACGGATCTGATGAGCCACTCTGAGCTTCCTAGCAAGATATGCCCACTAGGGCTGGAGAGATGGCTCAGCAGTTAAGAGCCCTGGCTGCTGCTCTCCCAGAGGTACTGAATTCAATTCCCAGCAACCACATGGGGGCTCACAACCATCTGTAATGAGATCGGGTGCCCTCTTCTGGCCTGCAGGCATACAATAGACAGAACAATGTATACATAATAAATAAATAATTAAAAAAGATATGCCCACTGGTATAATAATGTGCTGAATGTTATGGGGGAAACAAAATGTTTTCTGGTTGGATTTGAAGTCAGCTTTACAGGAAGGGACCCATGTCGCTATTGCAAATCTGACAAGAGCGTCTATGGCTGGTAAAGTCATGGGCTCTTGCTGAGAACCTATTACTGTCATTTTGCTAAATGGATAAATCGTTGGACTGCCTTTTAGATACTTACACCCACACTCATAGATCAGTGCTGCTGCCAGCCTGTATCAGAGAAGCTGCTTTCTATAGTATGCAGCTGTTAATGCAGAGGTTTACAACTGGTCTCTAAATGGAACATTCCTGCTCCAAGGCCCAGGGAATATCTCAGAAGAGGTGGGTGAAAAAGAGCAGAGGAGCTGGAGCTTGAAGCGGATTTCTTCAAGACAGCGTCTCCTGGACATGGCGTAGCCCCGGTACTCAGGAACTCACTGAAACTGTGGTTATTTGCACACGACCTGCACAAAACAGGCCTTCTGCAAGCTTTATCCTGCATGACCTGGGAGCTCATGAGGCCCTACCCCTCACTGGGGGTCTATGTTCCGTAAATGGGTGCTGAAGGGGGTGGTGGTGTAATTTTCTTCAGGGGTGTAGCCATTGATAAATTACCCATACTTCAGTCAAAATCTCCTCCCCCAAAATGCTCATGCAGGCAACTGTAATTAAACCAAGTGCTTCATCAAAATAGGAAGAAGGGTTTCAGTGGGGGAAAGCACAGATAAAAGCAAGGAGTGGGGGATGAAAATCAGTATATACATGTAGGAAATTGTTTAAGAAAAATGAAAGCTAATTTTTTTTTTCCTAAAAAGCAAACAACTTATTTTCTGAACAAATATGCTGCCAAAGCTAGACAGAAATGTCTGTTTTCCAGGAAGCACTAGCTGGGGCAGGAGAATTACTGAATCTGGCTAACCTGAGTATATCTGATATGAAGATAAGACTATACGGCTGGATTTGGGAAGATTATTGACATCAAACCAATCGTCAGTGGCCTGGGGGCTGTTTTGCAGCTATTGGCTTCTGAATATTGTGTATGCTCAAGCTCCCATACTTTGCCTGTCTAATTTGTTCTGTTTCTTTTAAACTTCCCACTGGGTTATGAACAACATCCTAGGTTTCCCCAGCAATGGAAATACATTCTTGTTATTTCTTTTTGTAATTTCCCGTGCACAATGTATTAGATCATGTTCACCCCCACTACTCACTCCATCTCCAACATTAAAAATGTTGGTTTAAAATTATTTTATGTATATAGTGTTTGCATGCATGTGTGTCTGTGAGCAGTGTCACGGAGACAACTCAGGGCATCAGCTCTTGAGGAACTGGGTTTGCGAGACACTACGTGGGCGCTGGAAATTGAACCTAGGTCCTGTGGAATAGCAGCCAGTACACTTAACCACCAACTCTCATCCCCAGGCCTAAAAAAACAAAACAAAACAAAAAAAAAAAAACAAAAACAAACAATAGAAACCCATCAAGTCTGCTGTTTTGCCCTCTGTAGTTTCACGGATGGATGGATGTTAGGCCATCCTCTGGACAATTGACTCTCCAGCTCCCATAGTCCATAGCTCCTTAGCTAGGGGCGAGGGTTCGGGAGCTGCTTCCGGCCAGTCACGTGGCGTTCCTTTAGTAAGGCACTTAACCGCCCTGTAGTGAATTGTTAATTTGTGTCCTGTCACGTTATGAAGGGCCATCTTCACAGGCACGCGGTGCCTCGTAAGCGGCAGGCGCTCTACAGGTGTTAGTAGCTGTAAGAGAAGAGTTTTTAGAAATTGCGTCCAGTTGACACCTGTCAGCCTGCTTTCCTTCTGGCCTCCCCTGTTCTGCCTCTATTGAGTGCCTCTCGCCACTCTCTTGCAGAAGGAGCTTCAGGGCGGGACGGCTCTCCTCCTGGATTCACCCCTCCCACCGCCGCGTCGCCGAGCTGACGTCAAGCGCAGCCGGGGCGTTCCCGTCAGGCTCGCCCCAGCCTGACGCGTGTGTTCAGGTCGGGGGCTGCCCGGGCTCTGCCGCTACCGCCGAACGTCAGGCATCAAACGCCGACTTCAGCTGGCTCCCGGTCTCCAAGCCCAGGGCCTCGTTTTCCTGCACCCGGCCGCGGCCCCGCCCCCGGGCGCTAGAGGTGGTTGCCTAGGGAACGACGCTGCGCGCCGGCCGCGGGTGGACCGGCCGCGCGTGCGCAGTGGCCTGTGCTGGTGGCGACCCCCGCCGCGGGTGCCCAAGGGCTGCTTGCTGCACAGGATGGCCGGTTTCTCCAGCGACGATGAGGTGATGCTGCAGGCGATGCTCCGGCAGCTGTTCCAGAGCGTGAAGGAGAAAATCACCGGCGCTCCGTCCTTGGAGTGCGCAGAGGAGATCCTCTTGAGGCTGGAGGAAACCGACGAAAATTTCCACAAGTAAAGTCGAGCTTAAGTTTTTAAGCAAAACAAAATCACTGGTCCAGGAAAGGGGAAAATGATTCGGATACAGAGATTCATTTGACTTTTGTTAAAATAGCTAATTAGTGGCTCGGTTTCTCTATTATTTGTCCCAAGTACCGAATTTATTTTTCTTTATCTTTTAAAAGCTGGGTTTTCCAGAGCCTCTTCCGCCCATCCCTCCCCCTTACATCAGTAGTAAGCCATTCGTGTTGTTTAAAGAACAATTTTAACCACTTAGAGGGATTCCCTTCACTTTATCTGGAAGTAGTGGCCGCCGAGATCCCCATGTGCTGGTGTGTTGTCCACTCTCTACTGCAGTTAAGCCACCCAACACTGCCAGGGGCTCCCATACTGAAGCGGGTCTGGGTGCCTGTGCCTGGGCAGGACGCCCGTGCAGATGCCCTGTGCCCACCATGGAGGAGAAACAGAGAAAGGAAGTTGTCAGGTGCTGCCAGAATGACCTTTAAAATATAAACGTTCCTCCCACTTACAGATCTTTAGAGATTCGTGCGTTTCTTCAGAGTTCGTTCACATACTGAGTTAAGTGTCTCAGTTACAGTCTGTGTCCTTCCAGGCTCCCAGCGTATGATAGGTTGTAACTTTTAAAAAAATCCAGCGCTTTCATTTCATTTGGTCTCACAGACATTTTTCTTGTGATGTCGCTATTGTCTGCTTATCTGCTTATTGATTCTGGTCCTGGGGATGGAACCTAGGGTCTCATATATGATAGACACTTTATGGCGCTTTTATTGACTTTTGGATAACTTGAAGTTCAGTTTTTCTGAAAATGGGTGTTAGGATACCTTCAGGCCTTTTTCAATTTATTTTTAAAATAACTATATGTGTATGTATCCAATATATGTATGTATATATGACTCATTTTGCAAGAAAAATATAGAAGTATAGGGAAATACTATGCAGTAAACTGTTTCTACATTAGGATTCTCACTTCCATTCAGTAATGTGACTGGAGTGTACCAAGGTCAGTTGGTCAGGTTTTTACTTACGTAGGAAGATTGGTCAATCTATAGAACTATTGGTCAGGTGTTGAACTAGCTGGCCTGGTGGTATGCATCTGTAATCTCAGCATGGAGGAGGCTTATGTGGAAGGAAATTTGAGTTTGAGGCCAGCCTGAGCTACATACAGAATCCCTGCTCCCCTGCCTTAACTCTCCCAATACATGATAGATTTAGGAGCTGGAGATCTCTTACCAGCATTTGTTATTTATTTCCTTAATGACAAGGCAAGAAGTCTTTGAATATTGCAGGCCTTTGTGTGCTAAATTCCTTGGATCTGATTAATAAGTGAGACTGGTATTGACTATGTTTTATTTCTATATTTGTTTCAGCTATGAATTTGTGAAATACCTTAGACAGCACATATGTAACACGTTGGGGTCTATGATTGAGGAAGAAATGGAAAAATGCACATCTGATCAGAACCAGGGTGAGGAATCTGGTTATGACACTGTTGTGCAAGATGTTACCAAGAGAACTCAGGAATCTAAGGAGTGAGTATGATATAATGGTTATGTTTGCTGTTCATGATACATATATCTCTTCATGCTGTAAGCCTTCTAACTTCCCCTTTTTGGCTCCTTCTAGCTCGCTGACCTCTGCAGACACTCTAAAATCACATCTCAGATCTAAAAATGAAAACGTAGGATCCACATTTAAGAGAACATGTGATGTTTTTCTTTCTGGTCTGTGATACGTCACTTAATGTAGTATTTCCCAGTTCCACTTTCCTGAAAATCCTATTTTCCTTTTTGGATGAATAAAATTCCATTGTACACAGGTACATTCATTAACCATCCATCAATCGGTAGACATCTAGGCTGATTCCGTTTCCTAGCAGCAGTGAATATAGCAGCAGTGAATATGAGTGTGCAGATACCTCTGATACGATATAGAGTCTTTTAGCTATGTCCCCTGAAGTTGCATGGATAGAGCATGTGGCAGTTCTATTTTTAGCTTTTTGAAGATTTTCTACACTTATTTCCATAGTGGGTGCAATGGTTTACATCCCTGCTAATGGTGGATAAAGTGGATAAAGGTTCCTCTTCACCCACATCCTTACCAGCATTTGTTGTCATTTGCTTTCTTGATGATAGCCATTCTGAAAGGGGTGAGATGGAATTTCAAAGTAGCGTTACTTTACATTTCCCTGAAAGCTAGCAACGTTGAACACTTTAAAAGTGATTATTAAACATTGGTGCTTTTGTTTTTCTTTTGAGAACTCTGTGTGTTCATGGCTCATTTATTTCTTTGGACTGGCTGTTTTTATGTTTAGTGTTTTGAATTCTTTGTATATGCTAGATACTAATCCTCCGTAGGCTGTAAAACTGACAAGGATTTTCTCCCATTGTGTAGGCCATCTCTTCATGTAATTGGCAGTTTTCTGTACATTACATTCTCATTTGTAGATACTGGCCTTATTTTCTGAGTGATTCAAGTCCTACTCAGGAAACCTTTGCTTCTGCTTATTCCTTGAGGTGTACTCCCCTCTAGCAGTTCCAGAGAATCTGGTCTTCCTTGATCTATTTGTAGTTGACTTTTGTGCAGAGAGATAAATAAGGATTTCCTTTCTTCTAAATGGAGAAATTGTTTTCCAGCCCCATTTGAAGATGTACTATTTTCTCCAGTGTGTAAGCTTTATAAAAAAACAAACAAACAAGTTCAGTAGTTTTTTGTATTGTGGAATAGTTTTAGTGGTGTTCTTCTTCAAAGTTTTTATGAGAGTCATCAGTGACACCGTCCAGCTGGGCCTGGACTTTTCATTAGTTGGGACATTTTAAAATATCATTTCAACCCCACCGCTTGTTGTAGAGCTCTTTCAGTTGTTTAGCTCATCTTTTTAGATTTTCTGATCTTAGTAGATGATGTTTCCAAGGTAAGACCTAATAATTTGTGTCTTCTGTTTCTTTGGTTTTGTTAAGGGTTTGTTAGTCTTGTACATCTTTTCAAAGAACCAACTCTTCATTAACTATTAATTTCTGCCCTTGTCTTTTGAAAATATGTTTTCATTAACTGCTTGAGAATTTCATATATGCAAATAATGTATTTTGATCATAGTTGCCCCACTTCTTTGCGTAATTCCTCCTAGATCCACCCCCTCATCTTCTCAGCCTTCCAACTTCTTCTTCTTCTTTTTTGTTTTGTGACCCCTTTTGAGTACAATTAGTGTTGCCCATGTATGGGTGTGGGGTCATTTACTGGAGCATGGTGGACCTATCTGTGGTCACAGCTTTAAAGAAAACGTTTGTCTAGAAGCCATGAGCTGTCAGTAGCTATTTAGCCAGGGTTAGGGGTTGGGGAGAACCTCTCTCCCATCCTCTTAATGATTTATTTTGGGTATGTTTCGCTTGTTTGTTTTGTTGTTGTTGTTGTTTGTTTGTTTTGGTTTTGGTTTTGTGAAGTACATAATTAAGTTATTTGAGTCCTCTCTGATTTATTAATTTCTGTATTTAGAACTATATACTTCTGTCTTAATGGTATCAAATAAACTTTGTTGTGCTGTATATTCATTTTTCATTTGATTCTAGGAAGTTCTACTTCCTTCTTGATTTCTTTAATTACCATTCATCATTATGTGGTGTGTTGTTTAATTGCCATGAGTTTGTGTATGTTCTAGGCTTTTTATTGCTGTTGATTTGTGGTCATATTCCTGGTTTTTTTTTTTTTTTTTTTTTTTTTTTTTTTTGGTTTTTCAAGACAGGATTTCTCTGTAGCTTTGGAATCTGTCCTGGAACTCGCTCTGTAGACCAGGCTGGCCTGGAACTCACAGAGATCTACCTGCCTCTGCCTCCTAAATGCTGGGATTAAAGGCATACACCACCACTACCTGACATATTCCATTAAAAAAAAAAAAATCTTTATTGATTCTTTGGGAGTTTTACGTCATGTACCTCAATTCTGCTCACCTTCTGGTTCCCTCCCATATCCTCCCCTCACCCCTGAAACACACCCTCAAACAAAACAAACAAGCAAACAAACAAAAACAACAAAACCAGTAAAACCCAAAACAAAATAAAAACAGCAAAAAACCTCTACTTTCCTCCATGTTTCCCACCTCTCTGTGGGAAACCACAGCCCCAAGATGGTGCCTGGCTGGATGCCAGGTAGTCCGAGCTTAGCTGTAAACAAGTCTTATTTGGAAGTGCTTGATGGATCTGGTGTGCTTCCTCCTTCTGTGGCCTATCCAGGACAGCCAGGTGGCATGAGCTGATTGGGCAGTGAGCGCATATTTAAGGGCTTGCTGGGGCTCGGGGAGGAGAAGCAGAGGTGGAAGCTGATGTACAAGGTTCCTGAATAAACTGCTTGAAGAAGAGTCGTGGTCGTGTTTCCTTGCTGGCCGAGGTAGATGCGACACCTCTCCACCAACTCTTCATTCGTCCTGGTGGCTTTGGGGGCATCTGTGTGTCCTGTAGTATAACTTTTTGTCCTGTCAGCTTTACTGGCAAACAGTTATCGCAATGAGTCACTGGTCTGGTTCAAGGCCTCTGGTTTCTGGCACACCATCATCACACCATCCTCACTGAGTTCTCACCGGAACTCCTCTGGGATACCCTATTGCCACCTTGTCCTCACGATCCTGCATGTATCTTCCTGGGCTCCACCAGGTCCTAGACGGGGTAAATGTTAGGATGAGCCAACCCACGGCCAGGCTGTGGGCCTAGGTGGTAGCTGACCTGGTCAGTCTGGTCCACTGGGGCCACCCACCTCATGGGAGGGGGCAGAGTCAGCATCCCTTACGTCCATGTCCTCAGGGTCCATTCACCCTTGCCTGAGTGCAGGAACCAGTTCTCTTGCTGTAGGGTCCAGAGATGCAAGGCCAGCTTTTCCAGCATCAAAGGATGGGACCAGCTCATTATTGCCTTCTGATTTCATTTTGAATGTTTCCTAAGGCCTCCTGAAGTGACATGGGCCACAGACATTATTGAAGACCCCAGCTGCTGCTTGGCCACAGACCCAGACATGGCCTCAGGAAACAGCTTGGCTTGGTTGACATCCTAGCTCTGGGTGGTAGCCCCAGCCAACCAAATCAGGATGGCTCTGGAAGCATCATGGACTTTGGACACTAACAAGGCCACAGGTTGCAGCCCAGACCTAAGGCTTCATGTGGCCTTTGGTGACAATATGGGCCATGGACATCAACATAGACCTCGACTGCAGAAGGGCCGTGGACCCAGACATAGCACTCAGCAGCAGCCTGGGTCTGGTTGTCACCATGGCCCTAGATGGCAGTGAAGGCTGCCCCCATTGGCAGTGTGGCCCTTAAACCCATACACGCCCCAGGAGGTGGCCCAGACAACTGGAATCAGCATGGCACTTGATGGCAACAGGAACCATGGACATCAACACCGACTCTGTAGGATCAGGGACCAAGATGGTCCTAGGCAGTAGCCTGGCCAGGACATCACCATGGTTCCAGGTGACAAGCAGGGCTCCACCATCTGCCCATTCCTCGCCTCTTCATTTCTTCCTTTCTGTGTCTTTCCGCAGCACAGAAACCATTCCAATTTTCTTTCTCCACCACATCTTTGCTCATCATAATTAGTCAGGCCCATCTGTCCAGCGCCACAGATGTCTTCCACCAGCCAGGGCCCTGAGGACCCCAGCTGGCTAGTTAGTCCTATTGCATTATGAGGACCAGTTTCAGTTTTCTTGTATTTGTTGAGACTTGCTTGGTGTCCTATCAGGATCTATTTTGGGAAAAATTCTGTTGCCTGCTGAGAATAATGTATGTTCGGTGTCATTTGGATCGAGTGTCTGAAGGTATCTGTTAACTCCATTTGACTGATGTGTGATGTCATCTAATTTGTCTCTGTCTGTTTTGTTGTTGCTGTATGGAGAAAGTGTCCGTTGGTGTGAGTGGGCTGTTGAAGTCACCTGTTATTACTGTGCTGGGCTCAATCTATGACTTTGCATCTAAAAGTATTTATGAAACTGAGTACATTACATCTCTGTTCTGGGAATGGCTGTATGAAATTATAGTGTCCTCTAATGGATGTGCCTTTAATCAGCATGAAGTGATATGCTTACATGCCTTTTTTTTTTTTTTTTTTTTTTTTTTCTTTTGGCTTTTAGGGACAGGGTTTCTCTGTATTGCTTTGGAGCCTGGCTCGAAGTGACAAGCTTACCCTCACCAGTTTTGGTTTGATGTCTGCTTTGTCAGACAGCAGTGACACCTGCTTGTTTCCTGGGCCCATTGCTTATGCATCATTTCCTGTGTTTCCACCCTCGGATCTGGTTTTCCTGAAGGCAGCAAGTACACGTTCCAGATTTTTATGACAGATAGCTTTGTGGGTAAAGTAGTCTGGATTGGCAGTTGTCTTTGAGAACTTGAAGTACATATGCCCAAGCTCTTCCAGATTTACAGTTTTAGTTGACTAATCTGCTGTTGTGTCGAGGGGCTTGTCTCTGTTCTTGGTCTGGTGTTTTTCTCTTGTTGCCTTCTGTGAGCTTTCTTTGTTCTGTATATTTAGTATTTGAACTCCAATGTGATGGTGAGAGGTTCTTTTCTGGTCTCTCCAGTTCAGGGTCCTAAATGCCTCCTGTGTCTGCCTGGATTGGCATCTGTTTCCTAATTCTGGGGAATTTTCTCTTGAAAGCCTTCAAAAAAAATCTATTCAGTGCATATAGATCTAGAATCTTCTCCATATAGATGTCTGTATATAGTGTATAAATATATAATGTAAATATGGTAAGTTTGATCTTTTCAGAGTGCCGTGTGTATCTTGGGGTTCTCACCTGGACTTACTATTGTTTTATACTTTTCCTTGTTTGCTTGCTGCAGTTCCTCAACCTTGTGTTTACGCTCACATACTCTCTCCTGGTGCTACCCTGTTCTTGAGACTTTCCACAGAGCTTTTCATTTCATTTCCTGGGTTTTCCACTTCTAGCATTTCCTATGTCATTTTTACCCAGTGTTCCCATCTCTGTTGAATTTCTCTTTCATATCCTGCAGTTCCTTCTTTATTTTATCCAGCTGTTTGTATTCTCAATCAGGAGCTAACTTTCTTCTATGGGCAGGCACGCACACACACACACACACACACACACACACACACCAACATACCCACACCCACACCCACACCCCCCCACACCTGTATTTATGATCATTCCTCTGAGTTTCTGTCTGTGACTCCCTGTTTCTCTCACCAGATGCCATCACTGCACCCTTAGTGATTTTTGTGAGAGGCATCTTGTCCTTCTTTGTGTTTCTTATGTTACTCTGCTGGGATTTTATCTATCTGCTATGTTTTGCATCAGCGATACTCTTTTCTGTTGAAGTATCAAGTAGGCACATCTTTCAGGAATGTCTGCAAGTTGGATTTCTGTAGAGTGCCCTTTCTTTAGATGATATGACTTAACATCTCGGTCACTGTCTTGAAGGCATTTTGTTCTCTGTTCTTCATAACCTTTCCCCCTTTCCTCTTATTTCCGTATTTAGCTTTAGTTCCCTTTCGGCTCTTTTGTCACTAATAAAGGATATAATCTGTATCTCTCTTTTGCTTATCTCATTGTTTTCTCCATAGGATGGATGATCTACAAAGACACATTTTTATCTGTTTTTTTCTGTATCTTAATGCCTTGAATGTGCCTTGTACATTATAGATGCTTAATAGATGCTTGTTAGTGAAATTAAAGTGTTTCATTTGCCACTATAATCAGTTTTATGTTACGAATTACAATACTGTAAATGTTGTGTATTCTCAAATAGTGTTAGGCGCTTGGTCTCCAGTGTGGCAGAATTAGGAGGCGATAGATCCCGAAGAGAGGCTAAACACAAGAAAATTAGGTCATCGAAGATGGAGTCTCAGAGGGGATTAAGGCAGTTCTTAACCCTAGTTAGTTCTAATGAGTGAGTGAGCAAGCATGTATGCTGGCCAAGAGAAAACGCAATGCTTTCTGGTCTTGTCATATCATCTCTTTCTCAAGCAATCTCGTTATTTGTGTGTTCTTTAGCACGAGGTCTGGACCAGAGCTGGGTAGAAATTGGTGCAAGCTTGTGACCCCCAAGCTTATGATGCCCTCCTTTTCCTCATTAATGTACACAGGCTCGTTTCGATTGAGCAAAGGAAAGCAGACTTATGCTGAGAGTGGACCATGTCTTTAGCAGTAACTCTGTTTCCTTTCTCTTCATGTGTCAAATACTCTTCCCTCCCTCCCTCCCTTCCTCCCTCTCTCCCTCTCTCCCTCTCTCCCTCCCTTCCTCCCTCTCTTCCTTCCTCCCTCCCTCCCTCCCTTCCTCCCTCTCTCCCTCTCTCCCTCTCTTCCTCCCTCCCTCCCATAGGGTATCCTGTGCACCTCAGGCTGGCCTTGAATTCACTAAGTAACATAGGTTTGTTCCAGGGAACCCACCCCCTTCCATCCTTGGAGTTATTATACCAATTTGCTATACAGAAACATATGCAGACAAAACACCCATACACATAAAATAAAAATGTAAAAGTGAAATTATATTTCTTGAAATGGCTAGCCTGGTCTTTACAGCTATTTCTGGGACAGACAGGGCTACACAGACAAACCCTGTCTCCAAAAAAACTAAAGAAAAAAAAAAGAATTGTAAGTTTTCTCTCTTGCATATATTTAAACTTGTAGAGCTGAGGGAATCTAGAACATTTCCAGTTTGAAGTCTTACTTCAGGGGTATGTGTCCTGCCTCTCCTGAAAACTGTTCTGTGGCTTTTCTTTGAACGCTCACGCTGACCGCTTAACTCCCAGTTATATACAGAGAAAACGTAGAATGTCTCAGTTGGGGCTCTGAGTGCCCATAGATATGAAGAGAGAGAGATGGGAAGGTGGAGGAAGGAGATAGAAATGAGGTGAGCGACAGAAGTGGCCTGGGCTTTGGAAGTGTGTTGTGAACATTTGATCGCGTTGCTGATAATAGCTTGGCTTAGGATTACGTTGATTTTTATCACATCACTTCATATTTCCAGATGAAGAATTGTAAGAAATAATATGCTTTTGGGATTCTTTATTTGCATTTCATCAGCCTGGTTTGCCCTTTTTGTGAAACCGAACCTTAGATTTTCCTTGTCAGCATTGTGCTCTTGAAGAATCTTCTTTTTCATAGGTAAAAACAAACCGTACTTGAGTGTGGAGTTCTTCTACTGAGTGTCCATTCAATTTAAAGGTACAAGGAAATGATGCATTCCCTGAAGAGCATCATGATGGTGGTGGTGGAGTCGATGATCAACAAGTCTGAAGAGGATGATGAGACGCGGAGTCAGGAGCGGCAGAGGATACTGCAGGAGAAGCGGGGCAGCAGCTGCACGGGCAATTGCTCCGACAGCGACTCCTCCTTTAATCAGGTGTGCTCGCCCTTTCCAGTCTTGTCTTAAAACAGTCTTCAGTGATCACTAGCTTAAATTGGTGCTTTCTCAAACATTGTTTTTGTTCTGCAATTTAAAGATTCAGAAAAAAAAAAAAATCCAACAATGAAATGCTCTATTAGGATTTGGTCCATGAGGTACTATTTTACAGAATTGTTTGTTTATTGAATAATTATATCTCAGACAATTCTTAAGTGAAATATGTTTTGAATAGTTAATAATAATTTCATTGTGAATTTTTCCCAGTTTAATTAACATGTGGCTGAGATGTAGAGATAAAACATGTATAATTTTTATGCATTTTCTGGGATTGAAAGTGGCCGTAGATTGTCAGTTTCAAACATTAAAAGTTTTCAAATGTAAAACGATTTGGGGTTAGTTAGTCTGATGTGGTGGTACAGGACTAACCCTGTGAAGGAAGCAGGGGATCATGAGAGTTTGAGGCCACTTGCCTTACATATCAAGACCCTATCCTAGGAGCTAAAAACAAACAACTAAAAAGTTCAAGGCCACAAGGGTTAGTTTTAACTGTCTACTTGACACAACCCCAAGTCACCTGTGGTTGTCTAAATGAAGTTAGCTTGTGGGTATGTCTCTGGAGAGTGGTCTTGGATGCTAATGTTAGTTGATACAAGAAGATCCAGCTCACTGTGTGTGTGGTACTTAACCGTTCTGCACAGAAGATCCTGAATCCTTTGAGTGCAGAGAAAGCACAGATCTGAGCACAAGCAAACATGCACACTTAGTCCTTTCTGCTCTTGACTCTGTGTGTGTGTGTGTGTGTGTGTGTGTGTGTGTGTGTGTGTGTGTGTATGTGTGATGTGACTACCTGCTCAGCTTCCTGCTTCTGTGGCTTCCCTTCCATGATGGACTGTAATGGACTTTAACCTGTAATTGTAAGTTTGAAGTATTTCCCCCTCTGAATTGCTTTATATCAGGATATTTTGTCATATCAACAGAAACTGGGACAGAGGTCTTTAGTTTCCTCTAGCCAGGATTTAAGTAAGGACACTTGTCATTTGACTGCAGTAGAACTGTAAAAAGATAGGCTTAAGGCAGATTAGTCTGAATAGAAGACAAGGAAATCCGCTAGACATGTGCCAGGAGCCCGTGATAGGTTTCTAGACTGAACCCTGTCTGTGTGTCCTCCTGTCTGTAATGATTTCATTTTTGGGATTTGCTGAACTGAAAAGCAAGTCTAGGCCTTTAGGAGCAGCTGTGCGTGCATCATTCCTCACAAGCCTCTGCTGTGAGAAGGCTCCTGCCACTCTGCAGCCGATGGAGATTGCTTCCTTACCAATGTGTCTCAGGGCCTGGGCGTTATCTCTAGTGCTGCACATAAAGAAAGTAGACTATAATGGTTTCAAAATTGCTTTGAGGAGTTTGGATGAAACATGAAAATAGATGCACAGTGGCCCCCATTGGGACTGCACCATTGAACGGAAAGGCACTGGGAGTGGTCCAAGCCGACTTGAGTTGCTGTGCTTAGTTGCCATTCTATCACTGGCCAGGGAGATAGTGTCAAGCTGTGAACTTTCCAAGCCAGACTGATGATGTGGTGTGACAGAGGCTATGATGGAGATGGGGTTTCCCACCTGATAGCCTGTGATGATTTCTTGTTGATGATGGAGATCAGGATTCCCATGTAAGTCTGTGATGATTTCTTGTTGATGATGGAGATCGGGGTTCCCATCTGATAGTCTGTGATGATTTCTTGTTGTTGATGGAGATTGGGGTTCCCATGTAAGCCTGTGATGATTTCTTGTTGTGATGGAGATTGGGGTTCCCACCTGATAGTCTGTGATGATTTCTTGTTGATGATGGAGATCGGGGTTCCCACTTGATAGCCTGTGATGATTTCTTGTTTTTGCTCTTAGGAAGAAGATGACGTAGCTGCTTTCATGGGGTTGGCTTAATTACTTGACTGAGCTTCTTCAGAAATTAAAAGACAGAAACCTTTGTTTTAGGACTCAGGAGCTCACTATTGAATGATATTACTTGGTTACTGAACTCCTGAAACACAAGAGATGAAAAAAAAAAAAAAAAAAAAAAAAAAAACGAATCATTGTTAACACATCCCCAAAATGAAAGAGTTAAGGTCTAACTAAGCTTAATTGAGTACCGAGGAGTTCATCAGTTGCTATTACCAAATGCTAGGTTATTTCTAGTAACTATAATAACAGTTCTTTTAGGTTTTGACAAAACAAGTCATAATTTAAAATATTCACATTTTAATTTTGTTTTGTTTGGATTCTTCAGAAGAAACCATGTCTTCAGATCTGTGGCTTCCTTTGGGATGCCCACAGGCAGTACTTGAACTTTCTATCATTTACCCTATGAATATGACCGTTTCAGGAGAGATTAATTGGGTTGAAAGTGAACTATGTCCTTAAGGAGATTGTGGGATGCCTGAACTTTGTGAAACAATACATGAGTGTTAGGATACCCCACAGAGCTAGCTCTTTCAGAGTTGTGAGCTCAGAGAGTTGTGTGGCTATGCTTTTGCTTAGTGAAGACATAAGGGACCAGCTGAATTACTCTGAAAAGGTCCTGACCCCAATCTTCCCCATTGACCAGCTGCAGTGTTTTCTTTCATGACTGTGTGGTTGGATGAGCAGTGGGAGGACGTGCAGGCTGCTCCCTCCTCTAGGCTATCAGTATATGTATGCCAGGGGCTACATGTTAACACCCCAATCAGTGACAAGGACAGGCCAAGGTAATGATGATCTTTGCTCCTGATGCTTGCAGAACTGAGACGTATCTCTTTCTCAGGGACCAGGGTCAGAGGATTATCATTTGACCACACACCTCTGTCTGTGAGAACTTATTTCCAATCTGAAGTCATCCGTCTCCCATATAGGCCACCTTAGATCAGCCTCCAAGAAAGATAGCCCTTTATGGCTAATGGCCCTGTACCTTTCCTTCAGCTAGCTCACTGTAATAGAGTTGTTCTTGTTACCACTCGCTGCTTGCTGCTGGACACCGGATTCTTTACAACGGAAGCAAGGAGATAGATTCTGTGCCTTGTAGCAATTTCATTAAATACTGACATTCTCATCGATGCCTTCAAAATCACAACTTGCTCTGGGCTGAAAACAATGTACCTGGATTTCCCTTTTCTATAATTAAAGTTTAAAGTTAGCATACGAAGTAATAGGTTTCATTTTGACATTTTCATACACAAATGTCATTATGCTTTGTTCTTGTTTACCCCATCTTCCACTCTCTCGGCATCCTCCCTGCCTTCTTTTTGTTAGTCCTCTCCATTCTTATTCTCTCTTGCTTGGTCCTGGAGCAGTGCCTGAGAGCTCATGTTCTGTTGTACAAGACTGAGAGTGGTCTGGGCTTTTGAAACCTCAGAATCCTCCCCCCCAGTGACACACCTCCTCCAACAAGGCCACGCCCACACCCTCCCCCAACAGTTCCACCAACTATTCAGATACGTGAGCCTATGGCGGCCATTCCTCCAGTCAAACCACCACATTTGATGATTAACAATTGACCAGAGAATCGTGCTGGAAAAGGAGGAGGGAAGCTGGGAAATACACTGTTGCTGGGCCTGACAGTTTTGTAAAACATAAGAGATTTCAGGGTCTGGGATATTGCACATAGAGTCTAAAACATGACGTCTTTGTTACAGTGACCACTCAAAAGATAAATTCTGTTAAGAACTAAGGATTATCTTTTTAATTGACTGCTAATTAGCATAATACTGCTTGTCTCATCAACTGTGACAGAATGTTCAAGTAATTGCGCGCTTACTGTTTGTCACAGCTGTTAAGGAACTCGTAACTGTATTACAGATAAGAGTGGATTAATGTGAGAATCGGTGAATTATCTTTTCAGATTTCTTCTGAAATAGGCTATTGTAGGTGAAAAATCAGTCACTTCATTTTCTTGTATAGATAACAGAATTGTAAAATTTATTTGACAATTTGAATAAATGCTAAAGCAAAGCACTCAGGTATCCCACAGGTGGAGTGATGCTGTGGGGAGATGTCAGGGCTCAGGATGGGCAATGGGAATCAGGGATAACACGGCTAGAGCAGGGAGCTAGGATTTAGAACCCAAATACAACTTCTGTCCTGCATCCTTGACATTGTGGGAAGTCCCGGTAGGAACTCCAGCAGGAGCAGAGGCAAGAACCGTGGGGAAAAGCTGCTGCCAGCCTGGTTCTCCATGACCAGCGTAGCTGAGCTCCCCCACACCTGTCTGTGACCAAGAGAGAATGCCCCACAGACATGGCCGTAGGTCAGTTTGACAGAGGCAGTTTCTGAACTGTCAGCAATGATGTGATGCCATCACAGTAGTGTAGAGGGTGTTGAAGGTGCAGAAAGATTGCCATTGTGTCGCCAGGAGATTCCTTAAGAGGCTGGTTGAGCGAGGACTAAGTGTTAAGTGGGCAATTGTTCAAAGCTTTGCCGGAGCCTGTGGGTGTACTGTAAACCTTTTTCTACATGGAAGGTCTTATTTTATCACCAATAGGAAGGCTAAGGAAAGTCTGGGGAAGGTGGCAACAGAGGCGGGTGCAAAGCAGTGCGGCTGTGACACAGGATGAACAGTGTTGCGGCTGTGACACAGGGTGAACAGTGTTGCGGCTGTGACACAGGATGAACAGTGTTGCGGCTGTGACACAGGATGAACAGTGTTGCGGCTGTGACACAGGATGAACAGTGTTGCGGCTGTGACATAGGATGAACAGTGTTGCGGCTGTGACACAGGATGAACAGTGTTGCGGCTGTGACACAGGATGAACAGTGTTGCGGCTGTGACACAGGATGAACAGTGTTGCGGCTGTGACACAGGATGAACAGTGTTGCGGCTGTGACACAGGATGAACAGTGTTGTGGCTGTGACACAGGATGAACAGTGTTGCGGCTGTGACACAGGATGAACAGTGTTGCGGCTGTGACATAGGATGAACAGTGTTGCGGCTGTGACACAGGGTGAACAGTGTTGCGGCTGTGACAGGATGAACAGTGTTGCGGCTGTGACGCAGGATGAACAGTGTTGCGGCTGTGACGCAGGATGAACAGTGTTGCGGCTGTGACGCAGGATGAACAGTGTTGCGGCTGTGACATAGGATGAACAGTGTTGTGGCTGTGACAC
Source organism: Phodopus roborovskii (assembly GCF_943737965.1). Classification (NCBI taxonomy): domain Eukaryota; kingdom Metazoa; phylum Chordata; class Mammalia; order Rodentia; family Cricetidae; genus Phodopus; species Phodopus roborovskii. Next base: position 15,418,914 of record NW_026125397.1, read on the forward strand.
AGGATGAACAGTGTTGCGGCTGTGACACAGATGAACAGTGTTGCGGCTGTGACGTGGGTGTGAGCAGAGCAACAGTGCCGCTGTGCAGTTCCTGCCTTTCTGTAGTTTGCTGTTTGGTATTTTTGTTTCATCCACATCACATTTCTGGGCCCAAGTGGTGGCTTTTCTTTTCCTTTTTTGTTTTAATCTCTTTTGAGCCTTACAGTGTTGTGTACATTTATGGTGGCTCGGCAGACAGTTTCATGTACACGAATGAACATTGAGTATTCTATTGAGAAATTCCAGTTCTGACTACAAAGCCATGGGAAACAAAAGTTACAAGTTCTCCAAATCAAAGTAGATCACCTGTCTCCTGGTTAGACTCCATAGTGTATCTGTAGCTGTGTTAACACAGTCATCTATAGTGGGTCTTATGGAAGTCTACTAAATAATTTTATATTCTATCTATTCTATTACAGAGTTACAAATTTTGTCAAGGAAAACTACAGCTGATTTTAGATCAGTTGGATCCTGGGCAGCCTAAGGAGGTAAGTTTAAAGGGTAGCTGTTTTGCACAATAAGATACCATGTCCTAGTCTGGACTGCAGTCAGTAGTAGCTGGTTGTTTATTGTGGTGGTGTTTTTGTTTGTTTTTGGTTTTTGAGGTGCTAGGCTTTTATTCTTATAAGCAATCTTGGGTTGGTAACCATGATTAGCTTTTCTGTATGAAATGGACACTCATTAACTCACTCACTCACTCACTCACTCACTCATTCACTTGCTCGTTCACTCACTTCCTTCTTTCCTTCCTGTGTGCCTACAGGTGTATGTGGGTTCATGTACATGTGTGTGCGAAATCTAGAGGTCAACATCGCGTGTCATCCTCTATTGCTTACCACTTTGTCTGTCTGTCTATCTATCTATCTATCTATCTATCTATCTATCTATCTGTCCATCTATGTATCTATCTATCATCTGCCTGCCTGCCTGCCTATCTATCTGCCTACATATGTATGTAAGTGTGTATGTATGTATGTATCTATCATCTACCTGTCATTTATCTATTACCTATCTACCATCTATCTGTCTGTCTGTCTGTCTGTCTGTTTGTCTGCCTGCCTGCCTGCCTATCTATCTATCTATCTATCTATCTATCTATCTATCTATCTATCTATCTATCTACTTGCCTGCCTGCCTATCTATCTTATCTGTCTGTCTGTCTGCCTGCCTGCCTGCCTGCCTATGTGTCTGTCTGTCTGTCTGTCTGTCTGTCTGTCTATCTATCTATCTACCTACTTGCCTGCCTATCTATCTGTCTGTCTGTCTGTCTATCTACCTACTTGCCTGGCTATCTGTCTGTCTGCCTGTCTGTCATCTATCTTCAGACGGGTCTTTTACTGAACCTGGTGCTCTCTGATTGTGTCATCTCGCTGGCTTGTGAGCTAGTTTCCTCCATCACTGCCCTTCTGTTTCCCAGTGTTAGAATTACAGATATGCAAAACTGTATCTGGCTTTTTTTGTGGGTCCAGGGGATGTGGATTTAGGTCCTCATTTCTCCCCAAGGAAGAATTTCTTTAGAGATTTTATTTTATTTTTTGGGTTTGAGGACTATACATACTCCATGTGTTTTCCCTTAGCTTCAGTTTGAAAGAGATAAAGCCATGTGCAGTTTTTATATAGCTATCCCTTTTATTGTTAAGAAACCTCAGTGCTTGTTTTGTTTTTATAAAATGTGAGCATCTAGTAAAGGTTATTTTTAATAGATAATATGATATACTATCATGTATAATGCCTTGAAATATGTACATACTGGGAAGTAACTAAGTTGAGATAGTAAACATGTATGTTACCGCCCATACTTACCCCTTTTAAAATTTTTGATGGAGTAGCTTACATTCTTTTCTTACCAATTTTTGGAATTAGAATATATTATACATATACATTATGCTATAAAATAGATCTCCCCGTTTTTTCCCTGTGACTCATATTTTGTATTTGACAAATATCTCACCAATGTTTGTGCCACCACCCTGATGACCTGAGTCCCTGGACCCACATGGTGGAAGGAGAAAACTGATTCCTGTTGTCCTCTGACCTTCACACATGCTCCCACAGCCTGGCACACACCCCTCACACCCATACACACCTGCTGTCACACACTAAATAAATAATGAAAAGCATTTCAAAAGGAAAAAAGGATTTTGAAGAAGCAATTATATTAAATTATATATGCTCATATTTTGAGAGATTTTATAAACTATTAATGTCTTGCTTTATTAGAAAGTCACTTTGAATTAGTAACTACAACAGGGATAACACAGTAAGCATTTATTTCTAAGTGTTTCTAATTACATATTTTACATTATTTCATAGAAAAATAAGCTTACATCTTGTTTATTAAAGGGAATTTATTATGGCTTCCTTTTAAAAACTGTGTTAGTGAAGGAAAAAGAGGCTTCTGTGTCCTATTTCTTGGGACCAGGACCATGTATGATCCAGTGACGGAGGCGGTTTTTATATTGTTGATTGGGAGAAACAGATTTTACCAAAGCGAGAGGATAAAAGGTGAACTCAGCTTTTACAAATCCAGCAGTGTACAGGAATAGATGAAAAAAGAAATTTACCCAAGAAGGAAAATTCATGGACTGTAACTCAAATTAAACTTGTCTGAGGCTCAAAAAGCATACAGTGAGAACGAAGGACAATACAGTTACTTTCTATTGCTTTGATAAAACACAGTACCAAGGCAGCTTACCAAGGGAAGCATTTAGTGTGGCTTATGGTTTCAGTTTATAACGGTGGAGGGAAGGAACATCCGAGTTTTCACATCTCCATCCACAGTAACAGAGCGAGTGCAAGCACCTGTAATCACAGGAATCATTTGAAAACTCAAAGCTGGCCGGCAGTGATGCATCTTCTCCAACAGGCCTCCTAATCCTTCCCAAGCAGTCCCAACAACTGGAAATCAGGAATTCAAGTACATGAGCCCATTGGGCCCCTTCTCATTCCAGCCACCACAACCAGTACAGATAAATTATTTAGGAAACGGGTTTTGCAGGAGCTGGAAAGTACCTGCATATGGAAATAGAAGGTCGGGAGTAATTGGCCTCAATGCTTAGACAGCCAAGAAAAGTGATAACCTTTGAGTATTGTAAGGAAATAAATCTTCCTTTTAAAATTGCTGGTCTTAATTATGTTTTTAAAATTTCTCTAGTGGTCCTAATGTGTTTTCTTTGCTGCTTCACTTAAATAACACTGACCATATTTTCCCTATGAAAGGTATAAAACAGATTCTTAAAAACAAACTTGAGGTATGGAGAGTTACTCAGCCATTAAAGGCTAGGCTCACAACCAAAAAAGAAAAGAAAAAAAAAATTGAGTGTATGTATGTATGAGAGATGTATGTAGCATCTACTGGTTACTCTCACATCTAGCCACACCCTGTCCACCTCAGCCTCTCCCAAAAATCTTTCACATTTATTTGTGTTAATTTGAAAGAGCTTTTGTGTGTGTGTGTGTGTGTGTGTGTGTATATATATATATGCACTCTAATTTGTCCTATTGAAGTCTAAGAAATTGGAGAATTCCTTTTGGCATTTTGCATTCTGCTTTATTTTCTTGATTATTAGTAAAAAGTGCTAAACTGGATATGATATGAAACCATTTAAACTACTTTTATATGTTAAGAGTTTGGCCTTAATTTAAATTGACTACTTCTAAATATATTCTTGTATAGAAACTTTTCTTCTGGGTATATTACAAGTAGTAAACTCTTAATGGAATTTTGTTCTAGAAGCTACCTGTAAATGTGAAATTGCTTTATGTTGGAAGCTCCTTGATTTTTCGGACCCTCTTTCTAACCTTACTGCCGCCTGTCACATGGGTGTGTTTAGTAGTTCTTCCTCGATGGTCCTCTGTGACATCCTGCATTTCCCCTCATCTGAAACGGTTGAGTCTGTGATGGAGATCTCTGCTGTCTCACGGTCACTTCCGGGGTACTTCCGGGGTTTGATGTGTTGCACGTGAACAGACTTGGAGTAGAAGCTTGGCCTCGCTGTGAGAGTGCAAATGGAACATTGCTCTACTGAAGAGGATGGAGCCTCTCCCAGTTGTGTCCCTTGGGTCACAGGGTTTGGGGGAATTCTGATTGGATCTATGATGATTAGGAAGTAGCCTTTCTGGGGAAAGGCAGAAGTTCAATTTTGCATTTCACAGCTGTATTAGGTTTTCGAATTCAGTGGCTAGAAGGTCAGAAAATGTGGTCCAGCAGAAAAATGAAAACGTCTGATGAGATGTTTTTCCCTGGGAGTTGTTCACTGGAGTGGGAATGCTTTCCCAGTGGCTACGTGGGCAGTGTGTTGGAATTAAATCTGGCAATCTGTAGCAGCTCTATGGGGAGGCTTATGAGAATGGGGGGTGTTCAGGATGAGGCTCCTGGAAAATGCTGCTTGGCGAGTCCAATGCAGTCTCCATCCCTTTCTCTTATCTGAGACACCGTCATAGTACACTTACTGTTTCAGATTTCATTACAAAAGACAGCCTGTTTTTGTTTTCTCTATTTAGCAGTTAGTCTGCAAAATAGTTATTTTATGAAAGGACATCTGATTCTCAGAAGTGACTCTTTGAATCATAGCTTCTTGGTTCTTTCTTTTGGTAGTTTGTTAAATGTTTTCTTGGAGAATTGAAAGTCTAGCATTAATAGCATTGCCTTTTTGAAATCTGTAGGTGAGATATGAAGCTTTACAAACACTATGCTCAGCTCCGCCATCTGATGTCCTGAACTGTGAAAACTGGACCACTCTCTGTGAAAAACTGACTGCGTCACTGTCCGATCCAGATCCTATGTTCACCGTAAGGAGTCGGCCATGAATCCATCATTGGCATTACATTATTTTCCTTAGTAGTCAGCTGTGGAACTTCAGTTTAGGGTTTTAAATCATAAGAGAGACAGGAGGCAGGTAGCTATGGAAAACAGGATATCCAGATACATTTATCTGTTTTAAATCATACTCTTCTATCAGTGGAGATATTAAACTGGGGGGAATGATTTGGGAAACACTTTTGTTAGTTATAAAAAAAGAAAAAGAAGTTTGCCTAATACTTGGATGCAATTCAGAGTTACAAACCCTGGGAAGTAGTCTACACTTGTATAAAAACTTTGATATGAGGACTTCAAGGGGGGTGTAAAAGTGGTATTTTTAGGGTCACCTTTAGCATTTCAATGCTAAGAAGAAATACAATTGTCTGTTTTTTTTCTGTAATTTCCCCCCATTTCTGATGGGAGAGAATCATGTCTGAATATATTTTCTTTATTTTAAAGATGATAACTTTATAAGCAGGTTAGAAGTTTCTAATGGGCCATTGCAAGTTGCTTTAGTTAATGTGCATCACTGTGCAGCAAGGTTCAGCTCATTACTGGAGTTAACAAATCACACACAGTTTTATAAAGAAAACTGGAGATAGGATCAAATCATTTTGGACCAATATGTCATCCTTTATTTCATGTTTGTGCTGCATCTCCATCTCTAGCTACATCATTGCTCTTCTGTACCGCTGTTATGTACAGTTGACCGAAGCCTGTGACAGTACATTGCAGCAACTATAGACATGGACTTCAGACACTTCCCAGCCTTCGTGCAGTGGGGATGTCTTATGAGTTATTGGAAGATACCATTAATCATCTGGGGACCTATTTCCTGTGAATATATTAGCCTGGGTGATATAAACAACGATATTAATTTTGTTCCTGTAGCTTAGAAAATGTGAGGCAAAATTGTTTTTATTTAGTGGCAACTTATATTTCTCTAGTAGAATCATTCTTCTCACAGTATTTAGGTCTGAAAGAAAATGCAAGGACAGGCGCCATTTTAATGCTTACTAGTACCAGGCACATTTTAACTACTTTGAGTTCTCAGTCAGTTTATTTTGTGATATTTTCTCTGTGTTTTGATCATTAAAAATTAAAAATTTTAGGTAGTATTTTTTTTTTCTAGTGAGTAGGCACAGTTCCTAGAAAGACTCCCTAGTGTTTACTTAAGTTAAATAAAAAGAGAGAATTCCTGGACTTGGAAATGTGAGGTCTTGAGATGTAGTGTTGCCTGTGGGCCCACTGCTGGATGACACCACTGAATAAAAACTGTAGACCCTCCATGCAAGCCTCCAGCCGCATTACTCAGCACCTTTCCTGTGTTTTCTGCTCCCGTTACCGGCTATTACAGGATTTCACAAACATGCCTTTTGTGTCATCTGTTTTACTATTGGTTGTGGTTAATTATACTTTTGACTGAAGAAGAATATGCCTTTTAAAGTAGACATGCACTTTGTCTGGTTTTGCATAGTGTATTTTGTGTTTATTTTCTGTTTAAATGTGGAGTATTTCAACTGTGCTGCTGTGAGAACCCTAGGTGAGGATGCTCTGTCTCTTTTCTATAGGACCGGATTTTAAAGTTCTATGCACAGACTTTTACACTCTCACCGTTACACATGACTAAGGAAATTTATACAAGCCTGGGTATGTGTATTATATCACTTCAACTGTTTTTTTCTTATATGCACTTAAGAAGAATGCATAAAAAATGACTTTTTCCAGAAGCATTGGGTAGTATAATGTCTACGTATTTTCATCTTTGTTTTCAGCTAAATATCTGGAGTTATACTTCCTTTCTAGAGAAAATCACATTCCTACTCTTTCAGCTGGAGTAGACATAACCAGTCCTAATGTGATCCGCTTATTGAAAAAGGTATCCATTTATTACAATGTACAGTGTGTAAAGTAGATCTGTTATTTCAGAACTATACTATTTTGAGAGCTTTTGTACACTGCTTACAGGTTCGCCTTCTGAATGAGTATCAGAAAGAGGTGCCATCTTTTTGGATTCGTCACCCAGAGAAGTAAGTCCCTCAAGTCAGGCAATGTAAGGCGTGGGCTGTGCCCCTCAGGTATTTCAAAGGCAGAAGGAAACAGTGGCCTTCTGGGATTTATGTGGTTCAGTGTGCTGCTTAGGTTTTGCCAGCCCGAGGTAAAATAGAATCACCCAGGAAAGGAAGCCCTCAACTGAGGAATTGCCTTCATCACATTGGCCTATGGGGGCATTTTCTTAGCTGCACATTGACGCAGGAGGGCCTCCTGTGGACGGTGCCTTCTGTAGGTGCAGGGCCTGGGCTGTGTGAGGAAAGAGTTTGGTGAGAAAGAGGAAGCAGGCTTGAGGAGGCAAGCCAATACAGGGCCTCCATGGTTTCTGCCTGGGGCTCCCGCCTCAGGTTCCTTGATGATGGAGTATAATTTGTAAGCAAAAGCGGACCTTTTCCTCTTCAAGTTGCTTTTGGTCGTGGTGTTTATCACGGCAACATGGAAGTACACTAGGAAAGAAGGTATTAATATAGTTTTTCTTTGCTATTTGCATACTTAGCTGTGGAAATGGCTCCACCCAAATACTGCTTTTACGTCACCTACAACACTGTGAAACTGTGATGTTGAGGGCTTAGGTTCGTGGTGATGTTTGCTACTTTGGAGAAGTTTCTTAAAAAATTCTGATACGATTGTAAGAGCATCTGCGAGTCTAAAACTAAAAGTTAACATTTGGAGACTTGTGTGTTGAAGTAGAAAGAATTTAGGATTTTTAGAAGAGAAAAACTGCCTGTGGCTCTTAACCTCTGCCCTTTATAGAAAAAATACAAAAGAAATTCTAAAGACTACATCCTGCATTGTTATTCCAGAAGGGTAAGCACATCACTGGTCTCACACTCACTAACCATTGTTTGTTTATTTTATAAATGCCGTCTTCCCCGAACTCTAAGGTATATGGAGGAAATTGTGGAGAGTACGTTGTCCCTGTTGTCAGTCAAACATGATCAGAGCCATCTTGCTTCACAGAAGATTTTGGATCCCATCTATTTTTTTGCATTAGTTGATACTAAAGCTGTGTGGTTCAAAAAATGGATGGTAAGGAAAAATTGTTTTTTTTCTATCATTTTAGAGACTAGCCAGTTTTATGTGCTCGGTGTGTGCTGAGTTCGAATTGATTTTTCTGCGCATGTTAACGTCTTTAACCTGTACACAGATGGGTGTGGCCGAAGGTGGAGGTACCCTTTGGTGGCGCGGTGGGTATGAGATCTAAGGCATGGGGAGGATGTTTTCCTACTGAAAGTTAGGGTAAGATTTTAAGTGGTGATCCATTTGAGTCTCTATAAGATGAATGATCTGTCAAGGATCTTAATTTTAACCATTCTAAGCCTTCAAAACTTTTAAAGAGCCGTGATAGGACGTCAGGATTTAGGGTTCATTTTTCTTGGAGTTTAGAGCAGTGATTCTCAACCTTCCTAATGCTAAGACCCCTTAATACTCTTCCTCCTGCTGTGGTGACCCCCAGCCATCCAGTTATTCTTCCTGCTGCTCCATAACTGTAATTTTGCTATTGTTATGAGTCATAATGTAAGCATATGGTATGCAGGATATCTGATAAGTGGTTCCCAAAGGGGTGTCGACCCACACGAGAGGCTAATGCCTAGAATCAGTTTGCTTGCTGCTTCCCGCGCCTGCATTGGGGGATATGTTTAATGCCAGAATCTGGCAGTTTCCAGTGAAGCTTATGACCGCCCCAAACTGAAAGTCATGTTAAAGCAATCCTTATACTGTCACCTGTCAGCTAATGTGGAATAACAGAGCCCTTATCATGTAGCAGCAGCAGCAACACTGACTTGTGTGTTTATGTCTGTCTTTCTCACCCTGTCTACCCAGCGCTAGGTATTTGTCCTGCTGGAGCAGAGGGGACAGGGACTGTGTCACTCAGTATTCAGCAGAGCAGTTTGCCTACTGCCTAGCTGGCTGACTTTGTCTTTTGATGTTGGAAGCCTATGAAATATGTCTGTCCAGTTTATTAGAACCCAACTCTGTAGTGCTAGCCCTTACATGACCTATGTGTTTGATAGTCTTTTAAACTTATTATTATTAATTAAATCAATTTACTTAATTAGCCTAAATACCTTTTGTAGCCTACATCTGATACTTTTTCTTCATTTTCCCAAAGGTAAAACCAGCTTTATTGAAGACAATATGTAAAAAATGTAAAAGCACATTTAAAAAAAAAAAACCCTATATAACAACAAGGGATAACCATTAAGCCCTAGGTTTACATAGATCCATATTTACATGATATATTAATATGGTTAAGTTTTTGTCTTAAACAAAAATTAAGTTATATTCTGATAACTGTTTGTAAAGCTTTTTCACTTAACATTTTGATTTTTGATAAGTGAATAAGGGAGATCACAAAAAATTAAACACTAGAAAATCATTAAATTAATTACCTTATTTATGCTTATGAAAACAACAGAAATTTATTTCATCCCTTTGTCTAAGGTAAGGGTTGGAAGACATTTAATGCAAAGGGCCAGGCTTTGTGCACTGGACAGTTTTGGCAGCTTTTCAATCTAAATGATAACAGCCCCAGGGTGTTCTAATAAAACATTATTTACATAAATGCATAGTAGGTAGGTTTGGTTTCAGGGCTATCGTTTGCTGACCTTTCTGGTAAAGATATAGTAAGGTTTCTTTTTCAGAACTTTCTGTTTATAAAGCAGGTTGGTCCTGAACTCACTATGTACTTGAAATGGACTTGAACCCCCGATTCTCATGTCTCCATCTCCAAAGTGCTGGGCATTGTTCATGCCAGCCACTGTACTTGGAGGGACAGGATAATACTTAAGAAAGTTTCACTTATATATCACCAGCATATTTTCTTTAGTAAGACTGAGAAAGGTATTAATTTTTTTTTTTAAACATTATAAGCCAGAGGGCTAAATCACACAGGGTTTTGGTGAACTTCAAATAAAAGCACTGTCTAATTAATTAAAAATTCTACATCAGAATTCTGATGAAGTTTTCTAGTGATGTTTTAACTATTTTATTGTTTTTTAAATAAAATGATGGAACAAATGTAAATATTAAAGCTGTTTAGCTAAATGCTTATAATTTTAAACTAAAATACTTACAATTTTCCTTGTCTTCCTACAGTGTTATATATGTATGTGTTTTATTTCCATGTAATATTGGTCCTGAGGAAATAAAGCCATTTTGGGCATAGCCATTTATTTAAAAATAATACTGGTATAAAGTGGCAAATATGTCTTGTTGGAGTATCTCACCTTTGAAAATGTCTGTGCATGTAGTCAGTGTACGGTTAGTGGCATTGTGCATGTAGTCAGTGTGCAGTTAGTGGCCTTTTCCCCTCTCATTTACACTTTTCCCCACCTTGGGCCGTACACTGGTAGCTGGGCATACATATTAAAAAAAAAAAAACTAGTTTACCATTGAAGTTGGACATAAGTAATGGATTGTTGCCCTCATCTCTAATCTGTTACTAAATGGTGACAGGTTTTTTTTTTTTTTAATGTAATTTGCATTCTTGTGATTGCTATGGTTGAAGTTCATTGCACACAGGTGAAACCAGCTTGACATTGGTTATAATATTTTAAACCTAAGTTATGGTGTGGTTTATGATATTGAAAATGATGGAGGAAATGGATTTTAAATGGCGTACCCTTAATATTAAATGCTTTTCTCTTTAATTTTAGCATGCATATTACAGCAGAACTACGGTACTAAGACTGCTTGAAAAGAAATATAAATCTCTGGTAAGCACATGTCTGTTCTCATGCTGTGAAAGAATATCAGAAAAGAGATGTGGTATAGTGCCGTAAGTATGCAAAGTCGAGTGGTGGCGATTGACATTGGGTAATGTAGCGCTCGCTTTTAATATGACCTTAAACTCCTCATTTATGAAATGTAAAGAGATGAAAGTTGAGTCTTAAAGTACGATAAGGGAAACAGGAAATAGGCGAGTATGTGGCAAATTGGGCTGTCATAAATGATAGACTGTCTGGAGAGAAGCCATATTTGGAAGTATTAGCATGTAATTTGACTCAGGTTAGCTGTTAATCATGGAATTGCTTCTATGAAATACACTGATACACCACGTGAAAGTGGCATGGAAAAGCCCTGGGGAAGTGCTTTCGTGTTTGCAAAAATTGGTTTGATTTATACTAAATACAGCTGGGTACTATTAATGTCTTACCCAAAATATCCACGTTCATTGCTGTAGTGGAGCAATGTAAAAGGGGATGGAATGAAATGGAAAAGAACTCAGTGAAACTGGTAATAATTGGCAAACATGAAAACATGGAATTTCAAAGAGCATTTAAGAAGGTAACAAATATGGTTCATGCATTGAGGCAGAACCTGGAGTCTAGAGGCTATTTGAAGGCAGGATTCTTGAAATTGTGAATTTTTGGATTTGAGTAATGGAGCAAAAAGTGAACAAGGGAAAACTTGGTTTTGTGTTTGACGCAGAAACGTGGGAGGAGAAGGAGAGAGGAGCATTGGCCAATGGCGGGGCCTTTATTTGTTGAGATCAGTCATCCTAGAAAATGTGTAGAACAATTGACATAGATTTGTCTCTCTGTAATTTCCATTGAAAGGGAGATTTGTTGCCATAAATACATTTCTTGTAGGCAGGTCACCACTGTAAATCAAAGGGTTTGTAGCTAGCCTTGTGTTAGCCTCCTCCTCTGGTCATGGGTAGAATAGAATACCTTCCAGTAGTGCTATGAACACTAGTTGCTAGGATGAAGGCTCCAGGTCTTCTCCAGTTTGACTTCTCCATGTTCAGTGAGTTATATAGATATTTCTTTCATTCATTCATTCATTCATTCATTTATTTATTTTTAGTGATCCTTACCGTCAGTTTGTAGAGAGCAACCGCTAGTCTTGGCAATATCTTGGGTGGTTTGGGGTTTTTCATGGCGCTCCTTTGGCCAACGATTCTATTAGATGTAACCATCCCTGCCATCAGGAGTTTCACTTGGTGCTGAGAGATGTTTAGTAGCGGCTTTGTATCCCTTGATATGTGGTGATTCTATTTAGATTTCTTCTGTGTGTGTGTCTCTCTCTGTGTGAATATGTATGTTATATGTATGTATACCACATATACACATACATATACATCCACATATGTATATATGTATGTATGTATGCATGCATGCATGTATAATGTGCATTGGTGTTTTGCCTGCATATATGTCTGTGTGAGGGTGCCAGACCTCCTGGGGGCAGAATTACAGGCAATTAGCAGCTGTCATGTGGGTGGTGGGAATTGAACCCAGGTCCTCTGGAAGAGTAGCCAGTGTTCTTGACAGCTAAGCCATCTCTCTAGCACCATTATCTATGTATATATTTTAAGAAGTTTCTACCGTAGTCAGTATCCATACGATTCCCCCAAATGGCCTTAATTTTAGTTGTCCCTCCCTGTGCCTTCCCTTGGCCTCTATTCCCTCCCCCCCCTTTTTTTTTTAATGTGATCCTCCTTTTCCAGTCCCTGTTTTCCCCATCTTTCCATGGCTATTCTGTTTCCCTTTCCCAGGGAGACACCCCCCCCTCACCCCCCAGTGTCTTACTCTATGCTCTGTGCTTATATAGTTTGTAACCTTAACAGGTAATACAGATTGAAGACTTAATTAACATCCACATTTATGTGAATGCATACCATATTTGTATTTGGGGGTCTGGGTTACCTCATTCTGGATGATTTTTTTTTTCCTAGCTGTACCCATTTAGCCGTGAATTTCATGATTTCAAGCAACTCCTTTTAAATTACTCTAGGTGGTAGTCACATTTGTTGGGGGATGCGTGAGAGTGCCATAGAGAAGTGACAAAAGCAGCAGTAAGAGCCTGGGCAGTCAGACAGAAGCAGGTGATGGAAGTATGACTTGAAACTGTGACGGATAATTTGTATAAGATGATTCGGGAATGTCGTGTTTTGGAGGTGGGATCTGGAGACTGGCTTTTGAATGGGCATTGGTGAAGCCTTGGATAAAGGAATGATTAATGAATGCCTTTAGCCAAGGTAAGTAACCTGGTAGGAGAACATTTTTTTTTTTTTTTTGGGAAAGATGATGATGCTTGGATGTAATGAGTTTAAAATGCAGACCTTGCCAGGCATAGATCTGGACCTCTGAAGTTTGGTTCAGGCAAGATGGACGTGGAAACAGATTCTTAAGAAACCTGTGGATTTGATGATTTTCTGGGCACATTCTCAAAACCTAGCAGGTATGCTTCCAGTTGCCAGGTATTGAAAGGAAAGGGAGCAACATAAAAATGAAATGTTCAGATATCTAACAAAAGGGTAGTTTTTCCCTGTCTTCTCCCCATTGGGTCCCCACAGGTCAGCTTATGCTTTCTCTGTACCTTTGTTTGCATTTCCCACCTAGTTATACTCTGCCTGGCCACTGGCCAGAGCAGGTTTACCCGTCAGCCAGTGAAAGCATCACATATTCGCAGCACACAGAAGGACATCACACATCAACTGGGTACCTCTGCATTCCCAGTTCTTACCTGTTATTATACCTCCCCCGCCCACAATTAAGACTGATCTCCAACAGTTTTGTATCACCTCAGCCAACTCTCACCGGCTCCCATCTTACCAAGGGCATCCATTTTGTTCAGAAATTAGAATTAAAAGTCACCTATAAGTAGTGTGTCTGTGGGGCAGGAGTTAAGGGCATTTGTTGCTCCTGCAGAGGACCCAGGATCGCTTCCCAGCACCCATGTGGCGGCTCACAACCACCTATACCTCCATTGTAACCCCTCTTCTGACATGTCAGGCAGCTGCATGCACAGAAACACACACAGGCACATATACATAAGTAATATAGATACATAAAATTTAAGAAGCACCATGTCTGCTATGAAGGAGGTTGGAAATTTCTGCCACGGAGAATGGAGCTATGATCATCGAGACCTTCAGGGACAACAGGATTGGACATCATTTTTTAATTGCATCTTTGTTCTTAGAAATCTGAATGTTTTACATTAGTTTTTCGCAATTCTGATATTTGAGGTGGAAACAAATGCTAGGTAATAGTTGGTATTTTGCTGGGTGGCTGAGAAGAAAAACCTGTAAAGTCTGGGCGTGAGAAGAGACTTTTCTATTACTGGGCTCAGCCTGGTTCTGTAAAGATATACACACATCTAAAATAAGAAGGTATCTTGTTGCTGTAGTTATTTTATTATTTAAAACATTAACGCTGCTTACCTGCATGTGTCAGTGCACCATGTACCATGTGTGTGCCTGCCTGCTGCCTGCAGAGCCACCATGTGGGTGCTGGAAATCGAACTTGTTCTGTAAGAGCAAGTGCTATTAATCACTGAACCGTTTATCCAGTACCTGTACTTTAAATTTTAATACTTATTGGAGGAGTTTTCTCGATTTGTATTTTCTTAAATTACTTTTTAAAATCAGCATGCTCAATGATAGGATCTCACATAGTATTTCATGCGTACACATCATTGGACGTTTTAATAGCCTTGATTAATTTTTGCATTTTTGGACACAGTGGCTCTGTATTTCTGAAACCGATCAGTTATTATTACTATTTGTTTACTCAGATAACTACAGCAGTTCATCAGTGTGTTCAGTACCTGGAGCTGTGTGAGGCTGTGAAAGCTGATGGAATTTTGGGACACTCAAAGCATTGTGGTAAGTATTGTTTTCTTTATCTTGGATACTAAAATGGCTCACTTTATTACTGAAAACAGGTCAATAATGGCTTAAATTTCTTAAAAGTCTTATTTTTATAAGTCTGGTATTCATTGTACATGGTAGTATATTACTTTTAATATATGTGGTGAGCACACTTCACCCCATCATACCCTTCTACTTTCTCCTTACTTTCCATCCCCAGTCTCCTTTATTCTCCTAGACAGTCTGGACTCTGCTTTGATATCGTGTGTGTGTGTGTGTGTGTGTGTGTGTGTGTGTGTGTGTGTGTGTGTATTTGTATATACATGATTTAGAAGTAATGTGCAGATATATAATTTTATGTCTTTGAAATGTAGGAACTAAAAACAAGAGAAAAATGCATTTGTCTAAGACTGGCTTAATTTCTTAATCTCTAGTTGAACCCATTTTCCTGAAATTACATAACTTCCTTTTTCTTTGTGTCTGAAAACACTCTTCATTTAACCCCCCCCCCACACACAGACACTCAAATATATATGTCAATACATGGTTCCCTTGTTGTTAGACAGCTTGGTTGGCACCATGAGCTGGGATGTCTGGTCTGGAGTTCCACTGCCTGATTCAGTCCTTGTTCTGTGGTGCTTTGGCCTTGTTTGTTTAGCTAAGCATTTCCTTCTTGTGGTCATATTCCACTGCTTGGAATATGTATTATTCCACTCTATGTATTATGTATTAGAAGTCTGTAATTTTTGAGACAGAAGTCACAGAGATCTGTTTGTCTCTGCCTCTAGAATCCTGTGATCAAAGGTGTGTGTGTGTGTGTGTGTGTGTGTGTGTGTGTGTGTGTGTGTGTGTGTTTCCTTTTAATTTTACGGAGTTTGAACCAAAGAATTTTCTTTGAGTTGAAGAGCCCTTGATTTTTTTTTAAACAATGCTGAAATTATTAATGACTGTAGGTTTTTTTTAAATTGCACTGAATATTGGGTGTGTTTTGTGTTCTGAGGTGGCAGCAAGGCTCTGTGGGGCAGGTGGCGAACCCCGAGACTCACGTGTTTTAAGACTTAGTCCCCATCTGCTGGTGCTGTTTTTAAAGTTTGTGGAGGCTGTGAGAAACACTACACTGACTGGAGGGTTAGGTGGCCAGGGGTGAGGGCTGTATCTGGGTCTTGGTTCTGACCAGAGCACCTTCTACTTTCTGATTGAGATGTGAGGAGCCCTAGACTGCACCCTGTCAAACTGTGAGTTAACATAAACTCTGCCTCGTTGAGTTGCTTCTGTCAGATCTATCACAGTGATGAGGACGGTGACTAGTACAGATGCTTCTTTGTCTGATGCCCCCAGCAGTTGTTAATCCTTGCCAGTATCATCAGCTTCTTTTCCTTCTTCTTGCCTACTTTTGTCTCAAGAGTCCTCACTAAGGAAATGAAGAAAACATATATATGAACACTCCAGATATCCTGTGTCGGTGTGTACAGATGCCATGTTAACATGCCTATGCCGATACTCATTTTCTCCAGCCTGTAATACAGAGGTGTCTCAGTTGAATTTCAATTGGTGTGATAAAACACCAGGGGTATCAGCAACCTGGGGAGGAAAGGGTTTATTCCACATCACAGTTCATTGTCGGGGCATGAACTCACTGCAGGATCCTTGGAGCAGGAGCTAAAGCTGAGGCCATAGAAGAATGCTGCTCCCTGGCTTTCTGCTTGTGACCACCCAGTCTGCTTTGTTATAAACCCCAGAACTGCCTGCCCAGGGTGGTGCCACTCACAGTAGGCTGGGACCGCCCACAGCAGTCAGGAAAATGCCCCACAGGCTTGCCTTACAGGGAAGCATTTTCTCAATCACAGTGCCCCCTCTCAGGTCTCTCTAACTTGTGTCCAGTTGATTAAAAAAAAAACAAGCAAACAAACTCATCAGGACGAGTGTTGTGTTTTAGATTAAAACCAAAGCCAAAGCCAAGCCGGTCTTGTGCTGCATGTGTGGATGACCTCTCTGCTTGCCGTCTAACCTGCATGGGCTCTAATAGAAGTGTTCTGTTTATTTCAGGTTCCAGCTCTTCATTTGATGTCTATTTTCCCACACACAGATGAGGCGTCCTCCTTTAGTACGACATGCCCCCCCCATTACCAATTCTCTGCTTACCGCCCCCCTCCCCATTTCACAGATTAAACCTCTGTGATTCTTCGCTTGCTCCTCCTCATGTGACAGGCTGTTCCTGTTCACCGTGATGTGCTTCTCTTTTCTTTATTCATTCTGGGAAACTTTGCCTATTGCTCCCCTGACGCCCCCCCCCACACTCTGCTTGTTCTTATGGGAGAGTCCATTGACTTTCACGTTTTAGGTATTATGTATTTTTATGTAATGTAAATGTTAACTGAAATCTTCAAGTGCACATAGTTTTCTTGAATTCCGCACTGTATCTTACTTAATGTCACTGCTGGGATGTTCCATTGGCACTTGTGAAGCTATAATGCCAAAAACCCAAATTACTCTTTCTTCTCTCTAGACCCATTGTTTTCTTTATTGGAATTACTTAAAAATATAAGAAGAAACTTAACACAAAGCTAACAACTTTTATTATTCTTGTGACATCATTGTATAATTACTGCTAAGTTGTATTGATTTAATTTTCTTAAACATGTATTCTTATGTTTCCTCTTTATTTTGCTAATGCCTTTGTTTATATACTTTTTAAATGATTTATTTTAATGTTTTTGTTATGTGCAATGCATCCGAATGTGTTTTATGGGGGTATGTGCATGTGAATGCAGTTGCCTGTGGAGGCCAGAAGAGGGCATCTGACCCTGTGGTCCTGGGGTACAGGCAGTTGTATGTCTCCTAACATGGGTGCTGGCAACTGAACTTGGGGCCTCGGTAAGAATAATACGTGACCTTAACCACTGAGTCATTTCTTTAGCCCCTAGTTCATAATTTTGAAGTGGAGTCTCTTCAGATTTTGACCCTGTTTCATCAACTTTCTGTACTGCCGCCGAAGTCCATTCCTGACAATCCATGCTTGATTGCATCTGTCTTCCTAAAATTCGCCTAATATCTTCCTCCTGGCGTCTGTCGCTTCTGTGCCTCATTCCTCCATGAGCTATTACTTTTACCCTCATAGCTCTCCCCCTTGTCTCCTGGTGCTCCAATTATACCATGCTGTTAGCGAACCCTGAACGGAAAACCAGGTTTCATGCTACCGAAGTAGTTTTCAAGGTGTGTGTCTGCGTGTCTGTGTACATGTACACATGTTTATTGACTTGGTGTGGGTGTCCATGTGTGAGGATGATGTGCATCTGGAGATCAGATGTCAGCTTCATGTGTCATTTGTGGGGGACTACCTGCCCCTCTTATGTCCGGAACTCTCGCTAGCCTGAGTCTTGCTGAACAGGCTAAACTGAAAGGCCCAGGAGCCTCAGGAGCATACAGTTTTCACTTTCCCTGTGCTGGGATTATAAGCATGTGCCACATGCTTTTTGTTGTTGTTTGTTTTTAATGTAGTCTGGGGGATGAAATTCAGTTCCTTGTTCTTTCAAGGTAATCAGTCATTGACTTAGCTATTTCCCTAGTCCTTCTGAATAGTTCTAAATACTAGTGAATAGATTAGGATCCTGTAAGATTAATACTCAATACCTTGAATATATGGGTGATGGATAAATGAATGGAGAATATATATTGGATGATGCGTATTTTAGAGATTCTAATTTTAATTGCAATTTTATTTAATTTTAATTGTAATCAGTATAACCTACTGTATGTAGTACAAGCTGAATAGCCCTTATTAAATGCTTGGGACCACAATGCTAAATGCATTTTAGTGTTTACTCAATATTGGGATATTTCCATAGACTTTATCTGTGTTGCCCTTTTATGTGGTTTCTCGAGTTTTATTTCTGTAGCTGAGATGGAAAGCAGCAGATGAGAAGAAAGTTTATTTGTCTGACAAGGCCAGGCTACAGTCCATTATTATGGGGGACACAAGACAGGGACTTAAAACATCACATCCACAGTTAATAACAGAGAGAATAAAAACAGGTCTGTGCTCACTTGCTCTCCGGTGGCTCTTTTCTATTGTTCTGGACCCCTGCCTAGAGAATCCTGCCACCTACTATGGCCTGGGTCTTTGTTTATCAATTAACAATCCAAATGATTTCCCAAGGACATGCCCACAAGCCAACCTGATCTAGATATTTCTCATTAAGACTCTCTGCCTAAGGGTTTCTAGGTTGTATTGACAGTTAAGATCAGAACAGTGGTAAAAATTAAGTCATTTTTTTTATTGACTTCTCTTTTCCCCTTATTTTTGACATCTGTCTTTGGTGATGAGTAATTTTGGCAGTATGGCGATAGTTTTAGATTGAAAATGGGCAATAGTGGTTACCAATTTTATAATGATTGCTCCCTTCAGATCTACTGTAAAAGGTTATTGGAAACATTAAGGAAAATTCATATGAAAAGTTTATAACAACAGTTTGTCCAATGTAGATGATATCATGTTTGATTGTCTGGAGGGGTTGAAGACAAGTATTATGAAATATAATGTTATTAAAATAGATGATCTTTTTTTTCTTCTCTTTTAAGGAAACAAGCAAAAAAATTTCTACTACTCAGGACAAGAGCTGCAATATATTTATTTTATTCACTCACTGTGCCTTTTAGGAAGATTGGTGATCTATACACAAGGCAGAAAATTATTTCCCATAAAGCTGAAGAATAGAAAAGGTAAGTGTAATTAGGATGAATGAGTAGGTAAATTTACAGCACATAGATTCCTATTCATAAATTTGGCTTAGTATTTGTCATAGTCACTATTCTATTGCTGTGAAGGGACACTGACCACAGCAACTCTTATATAAGAAAGCATTTAATTGGGAATTGCTATACTTTTAGAGTTAGTTCATTATCATCATGGCCGGGAGCATGGTGGCATACAAGCAGACATCACGCTTGGAGAAGCATCCAGATAGGCAGCAGGAAGAGAGAGACACTGAACTTGGATCGGCTTTTTAGACCTCAAAACCCATCCCTGGTGACACACTTCCTCCAACAAGGCCACACCCATTCCAACATGGCACGCCTCCTGATCTTTCTCAAATAGTGCCGTTCATTCCATGATGACTAAGCATTCAAGTCTATGAGGCTATGGGACCATGCTATTCAAACCACCACAGTATTTCTTGGCACCATATTAGATTGCTCTTCATTGCTGTGATAAAATACTGCGATCAAAAGCAACTTGAGGGGGAGAGGCTTTGTTTCATCTTACAACCGTGAGAGGAAGTCTGGGAAGGAATTCAGTACAGAAACCTGGAGAATTCAGTAATGAAACCTGAAGCAGAGGCTGTCAAGGAGTGCTACTCAGTGGCTTTTGGCCGGATGGCTTGCTCAGCCTGCTTCCTTATACACCCCAGGACTAGTTCCCCAGGGGTGGCACCACCCACAATGGGCTGTGACCCCTCCCATCAATCATCAAGTAATAAAATGTGCACCTGGCTTTTGTATAGGCAATCTGGTAGAGGCTCCCAGAAGGTTCTAGCTTGTAGTAAGCTTACAGAAGACACTCACCTGCATAGGCACTTAGCTGTATACTTTTTAGTCATATGTACTGTTGAGAGTTTTTCTTTCTGTATTTTTTTTTCAGTTTCAGTATATGTTTATTACTGTATATGTATTTAATTATTTTCTTATTTCTCTTTTCAAAACCCTAGACTAGATATACTTGGTAATTCAATTCTGCATGTGAAACTAGGAGAATTTTGAAAATTCTGGCTAGCCTACAGATTGTGATCTTTTGGGGAAGCTACTCGCCCTGTGTTGCTGTTTTTCAGCTTGTAGTCAATGATGATGAAATTTTGTGATCCCAGGATGTGGATGTGCTCTATAGTTTTTTTTTTTTTTTTCTCTTTCTCTTTTTCCTTACTCTTCTGCCCGCCCTCTGCCCCCCAATCAACTTGACACAAGCTACAGTCATCTGAGAGGAAGGAACCTCAGCTGAGCCAGTGCCTGCATAAGATCAGGCTATACGGCCTGTAGGGCATTTTCTTAATTAGCGATGGGGCCACTCCTGGCCTGGTGGTCCTGGCTTCTCTAAGAAAGCAGGCTGAGCAAGCCAAGAGAGCAGTAAACAGCCCTCCTCCATGCCTTCTGCATCAGCTCCTGCCTCCAGGTTGCTGCCCTGAGTTCCTGCCATGCTTGCCTCAATTTTGGACTTAGAAACTTTAAAATGAAATAAACCCTTTCCTCCCCAAGTTGCTTTTCGTCATGGTGTTTTATCACAGCAACAGAAAACCAGACTGAGCCAGACATTGGTACTAGGTTGTGGAGTGTTGCTGTGACAGGTGGGGTCATATTGTTTGCAGGAGGATTGTGGACCGACTTTGGAACTTTGGGCTTGAAAGGCCATTGAGTGTTCAGAGCTCTGTGGACTCCTCTATGGGCGTTGAGATGTTAAGAATGTTGAGAACAGATAATGGAGGCCTGGCTTGTAAAGTTTCAGAGGGATGTGGCAGAGCCCCTTAATGAGTCTGCTGGGGCATTTTAAGTGATAGTTTGAATTAAGGATCATTAAAGAGAAACCTAGGACTGAAGAATCAGCTGTGCTTAGAAGAGAGCAGTATCAGCAAGGCAAAATCTTCTGGGGGATTGTTTCCTCAGGTCAGCACACAGAGGCTGTGGTCCAGGGGTGGCCAATGCTGCTCCTTGTGCTGGCAGCTGAACTTGGTAACGAGGAAGAGTCAACTGGGTACTCCTGGTCATGGAGAGCAAGCAAGGCTTGGCATGTGAGAGTCTAGGAGAAGCCATTGGTGAAGAAGCTAATTATAATAGAAGCCCTAAGATGCAGGGTATCATGGAGAGAAGTTGAGGGTATCTCCATGTGACAGGGTCAGAGTCCCTAAAGGGAGCTTAGGAGAAGCCATGATGAAGGTGTAGCCCAGTTGCAGGAGAGACTAGAACCCATGGAGCTACCACCACCTAGGACAGCAGCAGCTGTGGACTGAGCCACTCGGAGCCTCCTGGACAAGCTGCTTGTGACAAGCTTGACAGAGATGGCCAAATGGAGCCGTTTGGAGTCAAAGGATTGTGGCTGGGCCCCCTACATCAAACACCGAACCTTTCACACTGCTGAAAGTTTGTTGTGCTTTGATTTGATTGGCACTGTGTCCTGAGTCTCCCATCTTAAGGAAGTATGAAATTTATATTTTATTTTATAGGTGTTATGATAAAGTACTAGGGGAAACTTGGCGGATTCCATGGCAGGTGAGGGTGACCCAGGTGGGGGACAAGCTTGCCAGGCAGACAGAGCTTAAGTGAGAAGTTTTATTAGGAAGGGAAGGGGGGAGGAAAGAGGTGAAGAGTCTCAGAGACAGAGAGAAGACAAGCGAAGAGGGAGACAGGAAAAGTCCCATCTGCCCCAGGGGAACAGCGGGAAAGAGATTGTAAGTGGGCCAGGGTCCTTTGAACCTACATCAATGCATTCTGCCAGGGGACAGCTTGGGAATTTTTGATTTAGTTCGGTTTTCTGTTGCTGTGATAAAACACCATGACCAGAAGTAACTTGGGGAGAAAAGGGTTTATTTCATTTTAAAGCTTCTAAGTCTATCACTGAGGAAAACATGGATGGAACTCAGGGCAGCAACCTGCAGGCAGGAGCTGATGCAGAGGCCATGGAGGGGCGCTGCTTACTGGCTTGCTCTCATGGCTTGCTCAGCCTGCTTTCTTATGGAACTCAGGATCACCAGCTCAGGGATGGCCCCACCCACACTGGGTTGGGCCCTCCTGTGTTTTTATCACTAATTAAGAAAATGTCTTACAGTCTTGTCTGCAGCCTGATCTTATAAAGGCTGTTTTCTCAGCTGAGGCTCTGTCCTCTCAAATGATTTTCTAGCTTGTGTCAAGTTGACACAAAATGGCCCAGCACACAAGATGGTGTGGAGGAGAGTATCATATCATATATTATTATATTATTTTTATTCTGTCTCATTTAATTTAGCAAATTGAGATCAGTTATCATTGTTAATTCTAAGATTTTCTATCTGTAGTAGGAACACAGTTGTTGAACAGAGTTCAACAAACCTGAAAAGTGACAGTAAATAATCTGGCCTTGGTGGATAATATGGTATGTCTGGTTGTTCAAGAAAGTTCGTGTAGCATGCCTGAAGCTGCTTTCCTTAGAGTAGCCTGTTTGCAAGCTTGACTCTTAGTTGGCATATGGGAAGTTGGACTCTTTCTAATCCCAGTGCTGATGAGGATGCTTAAATTGTTTGTACACTACCCCGTGTGCTTAAACTCTTTGTACAGCATTGCTTTTTATGCTGAACACCAGGTTTGCTTTTGGAAGTTTAAAATGTTGACATGTACTGGCAGAGGGTATGTATTTCCTCCCCCCTGCCCCACCAATAAGAACCTTGAGCGCTGCATCCCTAGATTCCTAGTGAGTTTTTCTGGAGGGATTGAACACATTCTGCCTGACTCCTCTGGGAGAGGCCCTCACAAGCTTGTGCCTGGTTTGCTCTTAATTTCGTCTCCAGTAAACTTTCTTTTTGATTTTGCTTTGCATAGTTTTATTATAATGTGTCATGTGAACATGATTGTATGGGGCCTATGGGTCTAACAACTCAATCAAATCTGAACGTGGTTTTTGGGACCCCTGACACGTTTTAATAACAGAAAATCCATTCTTAGCTTGTTAGCCTTACAGAATCTGGTCATATGAGCTCTAGTTTATTGATGTTGTTACAGTCTATTTGTCATGAAACCTCTTGTCCAGTTGTTTTATTTGCCCTAATCTATTTGAGCTCCCCGAGAACCGACAGGGCACTATGTACTTCTCGAACAGTGTTCAAGGCTATGCCGGATAGTTTAAAACAGTGTGGGGACAGCATGAGCTCTTCAATTACAGAAGAAGTATTTCATATGATATTGCTGGCTTTTACAGAACTCGAAAGACTAGTGACTATCCTTGATATTTTTGCAGGTATTCGGCTTAACTTTACATGCTTCTCATCTATAATAAATTTAGCATTTTATGTTCTTATGTTTTTGGTTTTGAGTCTAGCCTTCAACAGCTGAGCCATCTCTCCAGCCCTACATTTTATGTTCTTTATAATGATTATATTTTGCTCTATCAAGAATCACAGTTCATTTCAAAACTGAATTTGAGAATAACAGAGACCAGCAATCAACTTTAAATTACATAGTTTTTCTCAGAATGTTTTAATGAAAGCTTCTATAGCAAGTCTTGGTAAACTATAGCCTGTGGGCTAAACCTGGCCTTCCATCTGCTCTGCATGCTTGTGAGCTAGGCATGTCTTTTAACTACTAAAAAATAGACTATTTTGTGGCATGTGGAAAATATGAATTCTCAGTACTCATGGCTTACACTAATTGTTTATTTGTTGATTGTATATGGCTGCCTCATGCTACAGTAGCCAACTTGAATGCTTGTGATGAGATGATTTAGACACAAAGCTGAAGTTGCTGTATCTTTCATGGGAAAAAAAATTGCTGACCTTGTTTTACTGTGCTAAAAAAGTTAGCTGAACCAACATGTTAAGCTGAATTTTACTTATCATAGTTGAATTAATTTAAATAGCCAATGGTGAGACTCATGCATCTGTCGTGGATTTCAGTGATCAGCTCAGAACAGATGTCAGAGCTGTGCTTTAGCATAGCAAGGCAGTGGGGTAAGCGCTGCCTTCTGACTGCCTTCTTTTCTGGGGTTAGGGTTTTGGATCGTAGATTTCTTCTGCCTGGGTTTACATAGGAACTGTGATGCAGTCTTTCAGGTGAGTGGAATGTAGGTGACTGTTATTTAGGTTGTAAGCATATTACAAATTACTTTTGTTTTCTTCTTTTGTAAAGATTCAGTGTCTCTCACAAATCTGCTGGTTTTGTTTACTCAACTCATCTATCATTCACCAAGTTGTCCAAAGATGACATCAGTTGCATATTCAGGTAAAATGCCCCCCTCCCTAAATTGATTGGTTGATTGATTAATTGCTGTACTAGAAATGATGCATCTCTTTTAAATGGAGGAAAACGAACAATCAAAACATTTGAAAGTTCTCTTTGAGTTACTTACCAATTTTGGTAAATAGGTTTATTAAGACTCTGTGTACTTGTAAGACATTGCATTGGTTCTGAAGTAAGCCATGAAATTTAATTTTGTTCATAGATATCTTAAGACATTTCTAATTTATTAATGTTTTAATTTAGATTTGGTTTTGCTGAGAATTGTAATGTTTTCTTAATATCAAGATTCTCAAGTGTTATAAAAAGAAATTGTATTGATAGGTGTGTTCCCATTTTGTTATTTTCTGCCTTTTGTGCTTTCATGGTGTTTTGTTCAGCTGGTTTGTTTTCGCTGGTTTTAGTTAGGGTTGCTATTTCAGTGATGAAACACCATGGCCAAAGCAATTTGGGGAGGGAAGGGTTTGTTTGGCTTATACTTCTGTATCACTGTTCATCATCAAAGGAAGTCTGTAAGGAGTTAGGTTTTCCCCTGCCGCCCTGGATCCACCGCGGCAGCAGCCCCAATTAACACACAGAGACTCTGTATTAGGTATGATGCTGTTGGCCAGGTACTAGTTTCTTATCGGCTAGCTCTGTCTACAGTATTAATCCATTTCTATTAATCTAATTATTTCCACGTGGTCTCATCTTACCAGAGAGAGAGAGGCCTCTGGCGTTCTGCTCTCTCTGTCTCTCCATCTTGACTCCTCCTTACTACTTCCTCTTTCATCCTTGTCTCCTAGTCCCGCCTATCTTCCTTTACTATTGGCCAACAGTGCTTTATTCATTAACCAGTATGAGAAACATATATACATAATGGCATCTCCCATCAGAAGTCAGGACAGGAATTCAAACAGGGCAGCGACCTGGAGGCAGGAGGTTGGAGGCCTTGGAGGGGTGCTGCCTACAGGCTTGCTCAACCTACTTTCTTATAGAACCCAGGACCACTTGCCCAGTGGTAACCCTCCTCTCAACTAACTCTAGCTTGTATCAAGTTGACATAAAGCCAGTCAGCACAATTGACCCCATGTCTGCTTAACACACATAGCTATCACCTCTCCTTCCTCATTCATCCCCAAGATCTCAATATATTAGGAATATCACGATATATAATATTCCAAGTTTTAAAAGTACCAGAGTCTTTAAAAATTCAGATACTTAAAAATTCCCTTCCCTCAACAGCTGCAGTGCTTGGGAGAGTAGCCCCTCCACATTGCCTGGGCAACACAGTAGAGGTAGCCCTAAAGGTGTGGGCATGGGGGAACTAACCCTGAGGATGTGAAGACAGGAAACTGGCCCGCCTCTTGCTCATGGCTCCAAGGGTGAACTGCCAGGGCAGTGCTGGAGAGCTCACTCTGGTGGTGGTGGTAGTGGGGATGGTTTGGGGAGATTGCAGGGAGGAACTGGTGGGCTGAGCAACCTTGCTCACCCCAACATCCACCCCACCCACGATCTGCTGGAGCATATGAGATAGTGTTGTCCTACAGGCCCTAAGCTGCAGGATCTCCCTGACCCAGGGCAACAGCAGAATATCCTAGAGGAGTCCCATTGAGAGTGCAACGTCTGTAGTGTAGCAGAAACCAGGGGCCTTGAATCAGACCAGTGACCCTTTGCAGTGAACATTTGCACATAAAGATATATGGATAGAAGGGTTTACTGCGTGGCTCGCTACCTCACACTGCTGCTTCCATGATGAGATTTCTTTTCCCCCTTATCTCCTTCTTTTCTCTTAAATTTTATTTTATTTTACTTCAGGGGGGTGTTGCAGGGGCAGGAGGGTGTTACAAAGGGATGGGAAATGAATGGGATTGAGATGTATGATGTGAAAGACACAAAGAATGACTAAAAGAAAGTTAAAACATTTCAAAAATTCAAACTCTTTAAAATAGTGAATGTCTTTTAAAACCCAACTCTGGGGTCCTTTCAAACCAAAAATAAATGAAATACTTTCTTACTTCATGAGATGAGGGAAGAACTAGGTGCAATTACATGGTTCCAATCTAAATTTGTTACTTCCAGAATTTTCTTTTGTTAAGTGTAAAAGGGAGGGGGGGGGAATAAGCATGTTTTAGTGTAAATTTCTGTTTGTCCTTATGTATGTTGACCAGCTTGTAAAAATGGTCAAATTATTACCATTTAAAATAACTCCTACTTCTTTGTATATCAGTAAAAATCTCCAAAGTGAAACACAATATCACAAATAAAATCTAGACCATATTCTTCTAAAATTGGGAAATAGCTTGGAAATGCTAAAACAAATTCTGAGAGGAACTGGAGTAATTAAGAGAAAAAAATGAGTTGGGCTACATATTAGTCAGAGAATATCTCTATCAGCCAGTATATATTTTCTGTGTGGTTATCATAGTTTACTGCTCCCAACTGGGTTCCAGGACTCTCTCTGTGTCTACAGCATTTACACAAACAGTGTACTAGTGTAAGAGCCCTGTTGTATGCCTCTACAGCATCACTTATAATCAAAATCATCTATGATCTTTACTTGCTAAAAACAATCAGTATTTTGGCTTACTGTCTGTCTGGTCGACTGTCTTTCTTCTCAGACTGCAATGCTTGGGGCATTGTTCAGTAGGCATTTTCTTGATCATGTGAATAGCTATGTGCTCTTTGATAATGTTTGTCATTGGAAAGAGGGTTTCTCATTTGGAACTGATTTTTGAAAAAATCACTAAATCCTTTTTTGTCAGGTATGAACTTAGCATGCTTATGGAATGAAGACTACTGTAACATGAATTAAAAACTTGTTAGTTTTACTCTGTCTTTCTAAGGCACTCATATCACATTCATGTGAGGAGGTTAGATTGACCCTCTAATATTAAAACATTGCATTTATTTCGGTGGCCAGTCCAACCATGTCACACTTTAGGCTTTCTAGCTCAGGTTTCCAAGGATGATCTGAGGAACACCCTGTTTCCCCTGCCTTCTGGAATAGCACCTTCTGGAAATGTCAGTTTTGTGTGTCTTCTTTCTACTCATATTTTATCTAAATGCTTCATGTAATTATCTATTAAGCTCATATACCCAAATGCATTAAGAAAATGAACAAAAGTGAATATAATGAACTTGTTTTCTTGGAAGTAAAGAGTTGAGTTTTCTTTCAACCATACCTTCAGTATTAACGTATCATTTGGTGTCTAGCTGAAAAATGTTATATTGTCTATTGTCTTTTTTTTTTTTTTTTTTTTTTTTGTATTAGCCTGAAGAGATAGTAAGCTGATTGAGATAATAAGTTTCAGGCTCTAATTGTCATCTTCTGGGCTTTCCATGTGTGATTTTAGGTCAACTGGATTCCCTGTGAAATGGTAGATCATGCACAGAGAAAAGCAGTTCTTGGTAGTGTTTTGACTTTCACCTTTCTGTTTCTTAGAGAATTTTTCTCCTGCAAGTATGGTGACTGACATCCTGCGGATCCTCTGCGACCAGAAAGAGTGTGCTGTTGAATGCTTATACAACAGCACGGTGACAGAGACACTTCTCCAGCCCATTCACAACTTGATGAAAGGAACTGAGGTGGGTGTCACTAAAGAGTAAAGGACCTCCTCAATGGCTAGTGTAGGTCCATACTCAGTACACCTTTATTTCTGACAAGGTTGATATGTTTTCTTACAGATAGTTCTTACATGAGTTGTTTTGCTCATATGGATCCTTATTAAATCATAGTTTATGCAGTTATTTGATATATTAGTTATGATGGGAGGCAGGAATACACACACATACTACATCTTATTTTAGTTTCTATTCAAACTTAGATTTGGTGATGTGAAAAACTTAGGAAAAATTTATTCTATTAAGAAGCTATTTGTCTTGTGAATGTAATAAATCTTGTGAATGTCTCATGTATTTTAATGACAGTTTTATAGCTTTTGGAAATATGATTATTTTCCTGAAGAGCCAACTCTGCAAAGTAGGACGAACTAGTGTGAGAAAGAAGGCATGTGCAGTCTAAGAGCTGAACAGCTGCACTGTCTTCCTAGTTCACACTGTGTGCTCTTAGAGCTGAATAGCCATGCTGTCTTCCTAGTTCACACTGTGCGCTCTCAGAGCTGAACAGCCATGCTGTCTTCCCAGTTCACACTGTGTGTTTCCTTGTGCTAGAGAATTTCACCAAAGAGGCTGACGGAAGAGATCTGTCAATGCTAGACACCCAACACTGATGGAGTTGGTTTTCGCTGCACCAGGATGGCTGTGTGTCCAACATAGCTCTACACTTCTTTGACTTAAACTTCTTGTCAGTGACTTTAGAGTACACAAGAAGGTTCATGTCTGTTATCTACTTTGGAGCATCTTTACTTCTCTCTTTGCCCTCCTGGGCCACACTTCATTGGGTTATAAAATACTTCATTGATTGTTGCTTGCTGTATAAATGTCACCGTTTTTAACTTTGCATTTACCAAGTTGTCTGTGTACATATACAGTTTACATTTTCTAAACAAAGTTATGGTATGCTCACTCTTTTTTCAAGTCCCAGCTCAGGGGCAGTCCATCATGGTAGGGACATAGGAGCTTTAAGGAGCTGTTCATATTATATCCATAGTTAAGAAACTGAGACTAATACATGCTGCTGCTCAGCAACCTTTCTACATTTCCTCAGTCCAGGATCCAAACCAGGGAATGGTACCACCCACAGTGGACAGATCAGCACATCAGCTAATGCAGTCATGATTATCACTACAGATGTCCAGAGGCCTGGTGCTTCTCTGTTCTTTCAGGTTGGCTGTTATCACACACACACACACACACACACACACACACACACACAGTACGTATGTGTGTGAGGTATAGACACATATGTGTGAAGATTTGTATGTTTATGTGTGCCTAGGGGATCACAGGACAGGAGCATTTTTATATCCTTCTGTCCCTCTTTCCACGTGATTTCATTGAGACAGATTGAACTTGGGTTTTCATACTTCTTTAGCAAGTACTCTAACCCACTGAACCATCTTCCCAGCTTCCACCATATATAATAATAGGGGACTACACCCGACTCGGTTTGTTAGTGGATTTCATGAAATTATTATTAGTTGTAAGATACATGCTTTAAAATACAGAGACTATGGCCATTAGCATTCATGCAGGCATAAGAGTTTTTGTTTCTGTGAGTTGACTTCAGCATTAACATAATTTCCAGTGTTCTTACATGTTTGCTAAGCAGTATTAACACTTCCATTGAAAGGGAGCAGGTATGATTGGTCCACTTTGTTTCCCACGTGGGTGACATCATTGAGTATGTGTCAGCTCCTGTCCCTAGTCACTCTTTACCCAGTCAGGTATATGAGGGTGGCACCAATCTGACAGAATCATGGTGTATCAGACACTATGTATATCATGACAAATTGCAGGAAGGTGGTAACTGAAAAACACAGGACAATGCAGATGGGGAGGCAGCTAGAGCATTTGTATCCAGAATTATACACGGAGCTGTACTACAGTGATTTGCAGAAACTGACTTAGGTGAAAATCTTGGATTTGTTTGCCTCATCAGCTCTGCCGATAAAAGAATATAATCTAATGATACATTTAACTCAGACGTATTATTTTAGACTGTATACCACCCCTGCTACATCATAAGAGTATATGATATGTCTTTTTTTTTTTTTTTTTTCTTTTTTCTTTTGGTGCAGGCTGCTCCACATTGTTCTGAAACAGCTTTAATTCACATAGCTGATATTTTGGCAAGAATTGCTTCTGTGGAAGAAGGACTTATTTTACTCCTTTATGGAGAAACTATGAACTCGTCTGAAGAAGAAAGGTTCGTGGACATGTTAATGTAACTATTCCTGTGTGCCTAGGGTTCCCAAGCAGGTACTAGTGACATGTTAAGCCAGCTTTGATATAGTCTTTTGAAATACTTACTTATTGTTTTCATGTGTATACATGCATACATGCCTGCATGGGTTTATGTGCACCATGTACATGCCGGCCCCCTGGAGGGCAGAAGAGGATGTTGGATGCCCTCAAAATGGAGGAAATTGCTTACAGTAATTTCTATAGTAGTTACTTACAGTAATTACTGACATTACTATATAATCTTAGCTCACAATAAGGAGAGCGGGCATCAGTCCGAATGGGAACCCACAGCTTTTTATCTGCTCCTCAAGACCCTCTTACAGACTGTTCAGAGGGGAGGCCACACCTCCTTCCCTCAGCTGCTGTCACCCAGTCCTAGTTCCTCCTTAGCCAATGGTAGCCCTGGAGAAAGCCCAGGCTTTCTCTGTGCTTCTGATGGTGTGATTCTTAGACAAACCTGTGAACTTACAAACGTGTCTACTCTGGTTTGTAAAAATGACATCATATACCTTACCCTAAATCTCAGTTATTAAACACAGCATGGACGTTTTCTTGCAGTAGTACAGAATGGAACATGATTTTATTGTATAATTATGTTCTTACTTAGTTTGCTGTAATTTATTCAGACGGCCCTCCTCGCTTGTTGGTGGATAGCAGGTTGTGCCTTAGTTCTTTCCTCTGTCAACGATACTGAAGTGGGCAGCCTTTGTTCTCTTTAGCCCGTTGATATGATGGATTATGTTAATTTTTGGAGAATTATTTTGGAAAATAATTTGGAGAATTATTTTCTTTAAAGATTTATTTATTTCTGTATGTGAGTCCTCTGTGTGAATGTTATGCCTGCATGACAGAAGAGGGCATCAGATCCCATTACAGATGATTGTGAGCCACTATGTAGTTGCAGGGAATTGAACTCAGGACCTCTAGAGGAGCAGCTGCTGAGCCATCTCTCCAGGCCCAACATTAATTGGTTTGTAAGTGCCAAGCACCTCACTCAGGGAGTAAATCACACTTGGTTGTGAATATTCCTTTCCTCTTCCCCACTGTGGTGCTGAGTTTTGTGGTTATAGAGGATCTTTGCCATGTTGACACATGATATCAGCCCCCGAATCTAGAATGTCTTTGTCTTTTGATATTGCTACAAAGCTGGTTTCATAAGTTAGAAGCAATAACTCCTGTTTCTATCTTGTGAAAGAAATTGTAGAGAATTGTTATAATGTCTGTAAGTATTTGGCAGAATACATCTGTGAGACAATGCGTGCTTAGCATTACCTGATTCTTTGAATTATTTAATCTCTTTATTAGGTGTATGGACCTGGCCAGAGTTATTTCCTTTGGTATGAAATTTAACAGGTGTGTCTTTCAGAGAAATGGTGATGTTATTTATTTATGGTTGAGAGTTGCCAGGAATGTGTTTTTACTGGCTAACTTGTTAGTGTTGCCGTATCAGTAATGAAAATCTTTGCGCTCATTTTTGCTTCATTATTATTATTAGTGCTGACTTGAAACTTACCAATTTTGTGGCTTTTTTCCAGAAAGTCAATTCTTGATCTTGTTGATTGTATTATGTGCACATACATGTGTTCACAGGTGTATGCGTGCTATGATACGTGTGTGTGTGTGTGTGTGTGTGTGTGTGTGTGTGTATCAAAGAACAACATTGTGGAGTTTGTTTTGTTCTTATACACTGATATAGGTTCCAGGGGATCAAACTCAGGTTATTGCAAGTGCTTTTACCTGCTGAGGAGTCTTGCTGGCCTCTCTCTCTCTCTTTCTCTCTGTGGTGCGTGCGTGCGTGCGTGCGTGTGTGTCTAAGCAGAACATCTTATTCCTTTTGGAGCCCTGTAAATTTGTTTGCTCACTTCTGTGGATAATGAAGTTGTCATGTCATACTTTGTCAGTTCCTCCATTTACTCTTTACTTGTTGGTTTGCTTTCTTTTATTACTCCTTAGATGTCTCAAAGACCTGCTGGTAACTGTTACGAGGGCAGATGTCTTTATAGTGTGTTGAAAATGCCATGGCATTTTGCTGGGAAGGCCCTAATGAAGCCTTTTGCAGTTACCTGCCTGAAAAAACAGGGCAGTCTCAGCAGGAGACCACTGAGTAGAAGTTGTGCTGGGGGAAGGTCCAATCCCTTCATTTCTATGCATTTACTCATGCATGTTAGTGTTAGTGGAGGGAACAGATGGATGTTATGCATTCAGTTTGTCCTTTTTAACTGGAGATGCTGAGTACATAATGATTTTTTTTAATTAGGAAGATTTATCTTTTGTCATGAATTCTAATATCTCCTTATCTATTCCTTAACCCTTTGGAAATTTAATATTTTTCATTTTTTAAAAATAAGATCTTACTAATACCATGGGCCAGCCTTGAACTGTGATTCCCCCTCAACTAGTCAGTTCTGACCCCATGTAAATCCATTAACTGCATGGACTTGAGTCTGGTTAATTTGTTGTGTGATGTTTTTTATTTATTTGCAAGTTTTTGTAACAAAATTTTATACTTTTATAAATTAAAAAATAAAGTTACTTATTAGAAAAAAGAATGCTAGTATGTGTGGCACTAATAATATAAAAATCCTAAGTTTTCTGTTTCTATATGAATATTGTTAATGTGGATGAAATCAGAGCTTTGATTTGTATGTGGGTTTTTTTGTTTGTTTGTTTGTTTTTTATTTGTTTGTTTTTGCTTTTTGAGACAGGGTTTCTCTGTGAGGCTTTGTAGACCAGGCTGCCCTCAAACTCACAGAGATCCAAGTCTGCCTCCCTTCCAAGTGTTGGAAGTGGTTTGCTTTTGAAGAAAGGTTCTCATACATTGAAGTTAAACAAACAAGATGTAAATTACAAGTGGGTGTTAGGTAGGAGGACTGGGCAGTGTATGCGGCCTCTGGTAGTGGATCAGCATTCATCCCTAGTGTAGGAATGGACTTTGGGAGCCCATCCCACATAGAGGGATGTTCTTTCAACCTAGACACACAGGGGAGGGCCTAGGCCCTGCTCCAAATGATATGACAGACTTTGAAGACTCCTCATGGAAAGCCGCACCCTCCCTGGGTACCAGAAAGGGGATGGGCTGGGCATTGGTGGTGGTGGGGGGAACAGGGGAGGACTGGAGGGTTTGGGAACTGGGATTGACATGTAAAACAAGCTTGTTTCAAATTTAAATTAAAAAAAGATTATCAAAGAGAGAGAGAGAGAGAGAGAGAAAGAAAGAAAAAGAAAGAAAAAATGAGTACCATTAAAAAAAAAATATATATATATATATATATATATATATATATATACATTACCAGAAGTGATTCCTGAATCATCATTATGTAAAGTTTCTACAAATTGTTTCCTTAGGAGAAAGACTGTAATATTTGCAAATGCAACTAGCCAGAGTCTGGCTCATTACATTTTGTTTTTCACAATGGAGCAGTGAGCAGCTAGATAGCTCTAAAAAGGAATTAGGGGGCCAGAAATGGCTTAACAGAGAAACATGCCACCTGCCAAGCCTGATAACCTGTCTTTATTTTCCTGGGACTCGCATGGTAGAACCAGAGAGCTGATTTCCTGCAATTATTCTCTGATCTCCAGGTGTCCTGTGTCTGTCACACACACACACACACACACACACACACACACACACACACACACACACACAGAGAGAGAGAGAGAGAGAGAGAGAGAGAGAGAGAGAGAATTAGGAATACTTTTATGCATTGCTTATGCTGTTAGCTTTAGACATTTTTAACTGGAAAAAGAAAACCAGAGACCTGTTTATAGAATACTGTCCTGTGTAACAGGACTGTTGGGTCATTCCTTTGTTTATTGCTTAGGAGGGAATTGTTAATGACACCCTGAAAGACAATGGAAACAGTCGGTTCTAGGGAGGAGAAGGACAAAAGTGTGTGTGGAGAAGCAATCCATACACTGGCCATACTTAGATTTTACTTTCCCAATGGTAAACACATTAAAAGAAAGAAGCCACAATTTCTAAAACCTTCAAAGCAAATGAGTAAGAAACCTTAACAGTCATGTTAGTTACAAACTCAGGAAGAAGAAAATGACTTAAGTAACCTCATCCTCACTGAACTTGTAGTGGGGTAGGGGAACTAATCTTCAAGATCGGCTGCATTTGGTATGTTTAGAAGCAGTATTGGTGTAATTTGAAATTGTTATGGATAATGAATAGGTAATGGCATTGGGAACTAAGATTTTTTTTTAAGTGTAAGAAATAAAAGCATAAAATTAAAGAACAAATAAAATCTTTACTATTCAGTTATACTGGAAATGCAATTATGATCTTACTTTTTCTTCTAAAGTTTTTTGTTTGTTATCTTCTGATTTTTTGAGATCACCAACATGGGAAAGGCCTAGAAGCAATGATATTATTGACAGTGAGCAGATACTTTCATTGTGGTATCTCTCTGTATCTTGTTTTTTTTTTTTTTTTGCTTGATTGTTTGTTTTTACAGGAGACAGGAAACTTTGAAGAAATGACCATTGTTAGGTCAGGAATAAGAAGTATACAGAATCGTCCTTGTGTTCGGAGTACGTTTTTCCCCCGGCGGTCTGCCGGTCTGGTCCCACCACTGTGCCAGCCCCAATTAACACACAGAGACTCTATATTAGTTATAATTCTGTTGGCCAGTTACTAGTGTTACTTACTGGCTAGCTCTGTCTTAAATATTAACCCATTTCTATTAATCTAAGTTTCCACGTGGTCTTATGTCAAGCGCTATCGCCTTGCCTGCAAGAACGACGCTCAACAACAGGATTCTTCTGCAGCTATGTTTATTGTGCGGCTCATTACAGCAAGTTGAGGGAAGACCCCGAGGAGGAAAACGGGTTCTGCTTATATATGCTCAGAGGAGTCGTGTCCGTTACTGACAGTTGCAGCCCGCAACGCTCGTAACGGTCACCCCATGATGTGGATCGCGCATCTGCGCCTTGCTGGCTTATGGACAGGAAACCGGCGCCATCTTCGGGAATGGCACCGGTGGCTCTCTACATTTCCCCCTTTTTTGTTTTATAAACGCAACAGGCAAGGGTAGTGGTCTGATCTCCAGTAATGAGATGGACATTGTAATGACCCTGAATCCTGGTAGTCAGCCAAGTCAGTGCCATTCCTGTCCAGCATCTTTTCCCTGGAGGTGGGGCCTTGGACACCAACCCACATGCAACCAGACTTGCCCTTCTCGGAGCTGCTCATGGCCAGAGTCAACACGGAGTGCAGTGCTAAGCCAAGCAACCTGAGCGTGAAGAATTTATTACAGTAGGCTAAACTAAAGAAGCACCTGTCTGCGTGCAATGGGAAAAACCCCCGCAGAGCATTAGGGCTGTTTCTGGTAAAAAATGGACACCCTAACCTGGTGCAATGGTGCAATGTCATAGAAGACTCAGGGTGCAAGGGCTTTCCTATTGGACAATTAATGTTCATTTTTAAACATGCTTAGCCACACAGTGGGAGAGGAGCCTATCTCCATAGCAGCTAGGGCTTGAGCGATAACCACTTTGTCACGTGTCTGTTGAGCACGTAGCTTATACACCAACCAGAGCAGGAGCACCACCCCACCACATAACAGCAGGCCAAACCCCATTACACCCGCCCATTCCTTAAAGCTGTAATGGCAACCACGATAGCAGCAGTGATTCCAAAATCTCTCTTCTGTCTAAAGAGGGTCATGGTGCTTGGCTCTCTACCGGAACGGGAACGTACCTGGGCATTCTGGTCACAAGGGCCAAAGGAAATTTTCCTCCATCCCAACATAAAGAATAGGAGCATACTTGAGGTGTACAATATAGCATTCTCTCACTAGAGTTTGCAAAGGTGCCATTGCTTAATCACAAACACAAAAGGCTCCACGTTGAGCTGGGTTTTGATTACAATAAGGAGCCCACCTGGGTTGCTGGGGAATAGTGGAGTTACCCCTCTCCCGGGCTCTAGGACATCAACCTCTAATCCAGGTGGCATTACTCTTCAAAATGGTTTCACCATGTGGCGATTAAGAGCTTTCACCTGCGCTATTGCAAAAGCAGTAGTTATTTCAGGGGGGTCTGGCTTGCTCAAACCACATTAGTTTGGAAGGAATCCACAGCTTTTTATTTTCTGTGGAAACAAAAATAGAAATCCTTTTCCCCAGTAACTTGTCCTTGAACTTAAATTTTGGAGTCAAAACATTTTTAAAATATATAAATTGAATTAATCCAGCAACATTTCCTTTAACAGTTGTTTCCTCAGTAGTCAAACAATACAAAGACAATATAATACCGTACAGTATCCAGATTCTCTCCATCTGTGGCTTTTTTATTATTCTGTTTCTTTTCTATTTTATTTTATTTTTTTGATCAGTCTCTCAGGGCTCTTTCACTTTCTCTTTGCTAGCCTTTTTCTTTTTGTGCACACCCAACTTTTGGTCACGTTCTGCTTCTGACATGCTTTCCTGATAGCATGTCTATCAGAACTTACCTTATTTTGTTACCTGTCTGCCACAGTTCTGAATCCTCTCCAGCTGACTGAAGGGTCCCCCTTGTGCCGCTGATGTCAGGTTCCCCGGTTTCGGCACCACTTGTCAAGCGCTATCGCCTTGCCTGCAAGAACGACACTCAACAACAGTATTCTTCTGCAGCTATGTTTATTGCGCGGCTCATTACAGCAAGTTGAGGGAAGACCCCGGGGAGGAAAACGGGCTCTGCTTATATATGCTCAGAGGAATCGTGTCCGTTACTGACAGTTGCAGCCTGCACTGCTCGTAACGGTCACCCCATGACGTGGATCGCGCATCTGCGCCTTGCTGGCTTATGGACAGGAAACTGGCACTATCTTCGGGAATGGCATTGGTGGCTCTCTACAGTCTTATCTTACCGGAGAGATGGGCTGGCATTCTACCTCTCTGTCCTCCATCTTGGATCCTCTCTACTACTTCCTCTCTCCTCCAAGTCTCTTAGTCCCGTCTATCTTGCTTTCCTACTGGCCAACCAATAAGAGAAACATATTTACAGAATGACATCTCCCATCATCTTTGATTAATTTTGTTTCTAGAAATTAAGGTGGCTACTTAAAACTATCAGGATAGGGCTAAAACTATCTTAAGGGATATTCTACTGTATTTAAGACGTGCAACTTGAGAATCAAAAAATAATGGGTACAATAGGGTGTAATATGTTAGGTCTATAAACATGGACTTAAAAGATATTACAATGATAAAAATAGTAAAAATAAAACACAGATGGGCTGAATAATTTCTTAATGAAATTGCTGTGATACCAAGTGTATTTATTGCTTTGCAAATTGATAAATTAGACTATTTTCCAACTTTCCTTTACATACTGTATTTCAACAAATTACACAGGAAAAGTTATTTGTGGAAAAATTTTAGTTAGTAATTACAAACAAAATTCTTGGATCAGAAAAGATGCATGTAGTATTTCTTCACAAAATCTTGGTAGTTATCATAATAGTTGCTGAAGTCATCAGGTGAAGAGAGCCTTTCTTACCAGAAATGATAGCCTGGTGCCATATGCCAAACGGATTTTTAGTATCACCTAAATTGGGACCATCAGATAAGTGCTTCATAAAGGAGGCACACATGACCAACGAAGTCATTTTGTCAAGGAGGGATAAAAGAACTAAAGTATAATCCTTTAGATCTAATTATCATCTTATAGAATACTTGGGGAAACAGGAAATGGGTTGGAAGATACTATGGGGAAACAGCCATTCAGATATAAAATCACTGAATAATTGGCCTGGCGAAAAAGTACATTGGGCGTTTAAATCACCTAACACAACCTGTAGGACGTGTGTGAAATGTAATTTACACAAACCTATCTAGGTAAAATGACATCTTTAAGACAATAAAGAGAAGCCTGATGTAGGCTGTCTTACTGAAAGTTAGATTTTTTTTAAATGTGGGTATATTGCATTTAAAATAGAAATTTTGTTATTTGGAGACACACACCGAGTTACATATGTAAGGCAAGGATGGTAAGGTGTCAATAATGTTGCTGGAGAAAGGTACCTGGACACTTGAGTGTTGTCTGAGTCTAATACTCGTTTCTGTTTTGATGTCACTGTTTTAAGTCTACGAAAGTATTAATGCTGCTTTTCTCTGGAGTTAGGCAGGCCAGGTGATCTTGTTTCTTTCTCATTATTACGTGTGATACTGCGCAAGTTACTTCTGTAACCCGTGCATATACTTTCTGAACTGTAAACTTCTACTTCAGAGGATTATAGAAAAAAACATTACTACATAAGCACATTAAAATACTTCAAGCAGTAAGATTCACATTGGAAGCAGTTTTGTCTGTATCATTATTATTTCCAGGAAAACAACCTTGAACTTGGTGACTGTGTTGTTACTGTCATGGGGGAGGTAGCAGCAATAAGACATGCTCACTGGAAAATCAAGAACACTCATGTGTGACCCTGGCGTCTGTCTCTCCTGAGTGTGTGCAGATTTGCTGTTTCCCGTGTCTGATTACCCTTCCCCGTGTCCCACCGAAAGGGTCGTGCTCACATGGTGGATCAGGCATATTGACTTGTTTTCAGAAAGCTATACGATATCTGAAAGAGAACCAGCAACTGAGCTGTGTTGAGACGGGCTGCTTTGCTGGTGCGCCATGAAGCCAGGATCTCTTGGCTCTGGAATCTCATCTGTGATCTCTTTCTTAGTCCTACAGGTGCTCATATAATAGCCAGGTTTTCAAAGAAACTTCTCGATGAAGATCTTTCTATTTTCTCTGGATCAGAAATGTTGCCTATAGTCAAAGGCGCTTTTATTTGTGTGTGTCGTCAGATATACAGCACGTGTGAAGGCTTGCAGG
Source organism: Phodopus roborovskii (assembly GCF_943737965.1). Classification (NCBI taxonomy): domain Eukaryota; kingdom Metazoa; phylum Chordata; class Mammalia; order Rodentia; family Cricetidae; genus Phodopus; species Phodopus roborovskii. The sequence continues at coordinate 15,458,036 of NW_026125397.1, forward strand.
CACTGCTCCCGTATGGCCTGCATGAATCCATAGCAAAGGCATGGAGGAAGGTATGTGTTATAAACTCTTCCTCCCTACAGTCTCGATTTCAGTTACAGGCATCACTGTAGTTCCTTACTGTGGACAGGAGTTAAAAAAAAAATTTTTTTTTTTAATATTGGGTTTCTCTGTGTATTCCTGGTTGTCCTGGAACTTTGTGTTGACCAGGCTGGCCTCAAACTCAGAACTCAGAGTTTTGCCTGCTCTGCCTTCCTAGTGCTGGAATTAAAGGTGTATGCTACCACCACCTGGTGTGGACAGGATATTTTAATGGGATGTGTATCTCCCCCCCCCCCACTTTCTTTCCTTATTTGAAACAGGGTCTCACTATTTAGCTGTAACCGGTCTGGAACTTACTATATAGACCATGCTGGCCTTGAACTTACAGAGATCTGCCTTCCTCTGCCACCTGAGTGCTGGTGTTAAAGGTGTGTGCTACCATGCCAGGCTAAGGATCGCTTCCTTTGAATTGTGGTACTTGGTATTAGCTATCCATGCTTCTAAACTTGACACAGGATGACTTCAGACCCCCTCTTTTAGTAGACCTAGAGTCTAAACCTTTGATTACCACGTTTTTTTTTTTTTTTTATTCTGGTAGCAGAAGCTTTAGCTGAGTTCTCTGTGCACATGCTCACAGTCTTCTGTGGAGGTTATGATATCAAGAACATAATAGAGCAGGAGCCATGCATAGACCAGGGGATTGCTTAGTCTTTTAACTTCATTGAGCCAGCTTACTTAATTTTGAAAGCATAAGGATAAAAAAAAGCAGAACTACAGTACTAGAGATTTTGTGAATTGTACTGTAAGTTAGAAAAACAGGGAAACAAACTAATTTGTTTTTTGTTTTTTAGACAAGCTTGCTATCGGAAAGGATCCCCACTCCAGTAGAGGGCTCTGACTCGGTTTCCTCAATGAGCCGGGAGTCTCCCACCATGTAAGTATAATGTTCAGTATCTCTCTTGTGTGTGTGTGTGTGTGTTTAAAAATTATTTAGAAATAACTGAACATCTTTTAAGAACTGTGGCAAAACACTTTCCAGGAAATTAAACTATATGCATACAGGTTTGAGGAAAATTATATTTACTTATAGATTATGTAATACTTGTAGCCATTAACAAATCTAGAAATATTACACAGGTTTTGCTCTATTGTTTTATTTTTTGTTAGGAAGCTTGGTGTATTGTAAAGTTTTTAGGAAAATTGGAAAATTATCAAATACTAAAATTGGAAAATTAACTTGTATGGCCAGTAGAAATAAAATGTTTTCAAATGCTGGTGAAATCTGTTTTACTTGTTTTTCAAAATACTTAAAGAGTGCAGTTTAATTATGGTTTGGCATTTGAATACTAAATTAATATTTCTGTGTATATAGTTATGCTTTGTTATGAGCACTTTACCACCTGCTTGGTCCCACAGCTGCTTCAGCCCCAAATAATACACAAAGACTCTATTAGTTATGAAACCATTGACCTGTTACTAGTGTTTCTTATTGGCTAGCTCTGTCTTAAATATTAACTCATTTCTATCGATCTAAGTATTTCCACATGGTCTTATCTTACTGGAGAGAGGGTTCAGGCCTCTGAGTCCTCTTGTGTCCTACATTTCGACTCCTCTCTACTACATCTCCCAGAATCCCCCTGTCTCCTAGTCCTGCCTATCTGGCTTCCTATAGGCCAACAGTGCTTTATTCATTAACCAATAAGAGAAACATATTTACAGAATGACATCTCCCATTAATGCTTATTTTTTTAAATATTAATCTATTTGATGACATGCTAACAGGGAAAATATTAAACTAAGGTCCCATGATGTATATGTTCTTATTTTAGTTTTATGGCTGAGCATTTACCCAGTATGAAACATAGTAGGGACAGTCATTTTTTTTTAAATTAAGCTATATATTTTTCCCCACTCCCCTCCTCCTCTCTCCCCTTTTGTCCCCTTCCCTGCCCTCCACACTCACAATTTACTGAGATCTTATCTTTTTTTCCCCCTTCCTAGGCTGATCCCATGTATGTCTCTCTTAGGGTCCTCTTTGTTACCCAGGTTCTCTGGGGGAGTGGCCTGTGATCTGCTTGTCCTTTGCTCTATATCTAATATCCACTTATGAGTGAGTACATATATATTTGTCTTTCTTTGTCTGGTTACCTCACTCAGGATGATATTTTCTAGTTCCATCCATTTGCCTTCAAATTTCTTGATGTCATTGCTTTTAACAGCTGAGTAGTACTCCATTTGTAAATGTACCACATTTTCTTTATCCATTCCTTGGTTGAGGGACATCTAGGTTGTTTCCGGGTTTTGATTATTACAAATAAAGCTGTTATTAAAATAGTTGAGTAAGCAAGTGTCCTTGTGGTATGATTGAGCATCCTTTGGGTATATGCCCAAAAGTGCTGGGTCTTGCAGTGGATTGATTCCTAGTTCTCTGAGAAATTGCCACATTTACTTCCAAAGTGGCTGTACAAGTTTGTACTTGCACCAGCAATGGAGGAGTGTTTCCGTACTCCACTTCCTTTCCAGCATTACCTGTCACTTATGTTGATTTTAGTTATTCTGAAAGGTGTAAGATGGAATCTTTGAGTAGTTTTGATAGGCTTTTCCATGATGGCTAAGGATGTTGAACATCTCCTTAAGCGTTTCTTGACCATTTGGGATTCTTCTGTTGAGAATTCTCCGTTTAGATCTGTACCCCATTTTTTTTTAGTTGGATTATTTGGTTTGTTATGTCTGGTTTATTGAGTTCTTTATATATTTTGGAAATCAATCCTCTGTTAAATATGGGGTTGTTGAAGATATTTTCTCATTCTGTATTCTTTTTTTTTTCTATTGATGCCTTTCAAAAAATTTTTCAGTTTTATGACGTCCCATTTAATAAGTGTTAATCTTAGTGCCCATCCTATTTTTGTCCTGTTTGGGAAGTTGTTTCCTATGCCAATAAGCTCAAGGCTATTTCCTACTTTCTCTTCTATCAGGTTCAGTGTATCTGGATTTATGTTGAGGTCTGATACACTTGGACTTAAGTTTTGTACAGGGTGATAGATATGGATCAATTTGCATTCTTCTATATACCAGGATCCAGATATGCAAGCACTATTTGTTGCAGATGCTTTCTTTTTTCCATTGTGTAAGTTTGGTTTCTTTTAGGGGTGGTGTGGTGGGTGGTGTTCTATTGCTGTGAAGAGACACAGTGACCATGGCAACTGTCATAAAAGAAAGCATTTAATTGGGTCTTGCTCACAGTTTGTGAGGTTTAGTTCATAATCATGATGGAAAGCATCCATGTTGCTGGAGAAGTAGCTCAGAGTTCTCCATCCAGATACACAGGCAGCAGGAAGAGACAGACTGGGAATGGGTTGGGCTTTTGAAACCACAAAGCCCACCTCCAGTGACAGCAGGCAGACCTACTCCAGCAGGGGCATCCTTCCCAATTGCCTGCAAGTAGTGCCACTCCTTGATGATAAAGCATTCAATCTGTGAGCCCATGGGGCCATTCTTATTCAAAGCACCACACTACTGGAAAGTGGAGTCTGCAACCTCAGTCATTTCTCATTGCCCCTGTCCTAAAGGGCAATAAAACTCAATGGCCCAGATCTTCTGTCCTCCTTGTTAAAATTTACAGGGCAGTTAAATAGTTCCAGAGGAGAATTATTACAGCATGTCATCACTTATTTTCCAGAATTATTATACTCTTATATCATGTAATAATGCCATTTACATGATTTTTTTTCCTGTTTCATTTGTGGTAAATGTGGAAACCTTTTTTTTTTTTATTGATTTTTATCTTCCTTAATGATTAACATTTCACATGCATATTCCTGTTTGAATGACTTGGTTTAAATTTTCTGAAAAATTTTAATGTTTTATTAGCATATATTAATTGCACGTAACAGTGGTCTTAACTATGCTATTTTTATGAATATATAATGTATTTCCATAATATTGACCTTGTCTTGTTCCTTTTCTACTCCATTCCTGCTATTTCCCTCCCTCTCCCAACTAACCTTCCTTCTGCTTTCATGAGTGGTGATCCAATCAGTAGCTTTGGGGTTGTTCATGGGAACAGGGATGAGGGTTTGCAGCATGGACACGTGACTAGAGGCTACACCATTGGAGAGAATGTCTCTCCCACTATCCCACAATTAACTGCGTATAAACCCCCAGGCAGGGGTGGGCCTTCTCATCAGGGTCACACTAAGGAATAAGAAAGAGACTTTTTAAAAGGAGAAGTTTAGCTCAAGTGAGCCCAAACTTAGTTCTCTACTTCTTTTTCTTTTCCCATCTTCCACATGTCTGTAGTTTTTGTTTTTTTTTTTTTTTTTAATCATAGTCTGTATTCTCTGTGTGTGCGTCTGATCTGTACCCACATCTCTCCCTAACAAAGGCCTTTGCTCTCTGTTTTTTGAACAACATAGAAATCAGAATAGGAAAGGGATGGGGAGTATATTTTTACAGAAACCTTTACTGACTCCAGCAGACCCAGAAGAGCATTGGAAACCATACACAGATGTTATCATCCTATATCCATCCACATGTTGCTTCTAACATTTACGGGGTATTTGTTTTCTTCAAAGTTCTTTTCAGTGTGTTGGCCACTTGCAGCAAATGATTACCACAACACACAAACACACTTCTGGGTCAGGGACATGGAAGAATTCCCAGTTTAAGATTAAAGCTGTGCATTTAGCTTAGATTGTAAAAGCTAATTAAGTGGGAACTGCAAGTCCTAGTAGGTAAGTTACATCATTGTTTTCAAAGCACTTCCAACTTAGGGAGCAGGGCTGAGTACACTGTGTGAAGGCAGATTGAGAACACAGCTCTAGATCTCAGAGCACACTGCTAACCGGGATGCAAGGACTGGCCAAAATTCAGTCTCCCTAAAGGCAAGAGCTAATTTCAGAAAAAGATAATACTATAGGCCTCATAGTGTCCCCCCTTTGCATGGCAGGGTGCTGGGGTCCACGCCTGCACAGCAAGTACTCTTAACCCAGACAGCCATCTCCCCAGCCCCTTCCCACGCTGTTTCTCAATTTGTAAGTTGCATGCTTGCTCTTTGAGAACCATTTTCCTGAAGAACTTTAGTGCGTGTTTACTTACCTATTTTCCCTTTGTTCTGAGACAAGGTCTGGTTGTGTAGCACTAGTTCTTCCAGTACTTGCTTTCTAGCCCAGGTTTGTCCCAAACTCACAGCGCCCCTCTGGGCTCCACCGCTGAGTGCTGGCATTACAGGCATGTGCCACCATATCCAGTCTAGTTAGAAGTGCAATGCACAATCCCCGGCCCTTTGGGGCCACCTCCCAACTCTAACAGTGTCTTTAAAAAGGCAGTGTAAAGTCATTAGGTATTTGTGTTGTGTTTTGAAATTTGTGTTGTGTTTTGACGTATATTCTTAGGTACTTTAATTATATATAAATGTTGAGGCCTACCTATTGGCCATTCAGCTTTTTATTTGATCAGTCAGGTACCTTAGACAGGCAAGGTGAAACAGCAACACATTTTTACATAATTAAACAAAAACATACATTTATGTAATTCAACAAATGCGGCATAAACAAATGTAACACATCATTACATAGTGAAAGTAATACTCCACAACTGCAGCAGTGTCTATAATTTTTTTAACCTCTGGAAAAAGCTATCATTCTTAAAAATGTGTTTTGAAAAAACTGTTACTATTCACTTCCAAATAAAATAACAGCATCTGAGAATAGAGGAGAAAGCATGCATGTTATGTTGTAGAACACAAGAAAACACATATTTTCATAAAAGAATGCATAAAAACAATGGAGAGTTGAGGTTCAGGGGGATCCAGGTGCAGTGGAATCATGGGAAATTACGGCATGGATGAGAAATCAAGGCTTGGAGTGCGGAGATGAATACTCCTCTCAGCGATGGGAGCTGTCCCAGAGGACGTGAGAAAAACACTCACCGTTTCCATCATGTTTCATAGTATTCACCGAACAACCTGTATTCAGGGTGTACTCTGTGAGTTTAGTTCTTGTCCATGCCGACCTTAAATATCTCAGTTTTGCGAATATTAAATACCTCTATCCCCATCCTTTCCCTGTTCCAGTATGGCTTGGGAAGACAATTTGCTGGATGATTTACTCAACTTTGCTGCCACTCCCAAAGGATTACTACTTCTTCAGAGAACAGGGGCCATCAATGAGTGTGTGACGTTTATGTTCAACCAGTATGCAAAGAAACTCCAGGTATGAGTTTCTGCCTGCTCCAAGCAAAAGGAGTTGTTGTTGTCGTAAAACAGTCCTTCTGGTCTCTGTGTGTGACCAGCCTATGAAGCTTTATTTAAAATCCCGAGTTACATGGTACCACTTGATTTACTTTTATTTTTATTTTTGAAAGGGAAGCTTTAGGTAGTTGATATTGTGTCTGTGGCTGTTGTTTTGAAATTGCGAGCAGCCAGATGGAATTGAAATTTTCAGTTGATTTTCCAGATGTTTTGAAAGCATGATATAATACATCCATATGTAGCAAGGCTGGAAAGAAGTTCTAGGGGAAAAAAATCCTGTGAAGGCTAAATGTATGTATCAGTGAAGGCTTAGGCCTCAGGCATTTTAAAAGATACAAACTTCCCTTTAGAGAGATTATATTATACTGTTAAATAAAACTTACAAGGTATTTAATCAGGCAGTCTGAAGTAAATGACTCATAATCAGCTTTTGTGTTTTTCCGGTAATAATACAGATAACCGCATTTCTGGGATTTTTTGGATCTTAGGTATGTTTCTGAGGATTTTTTTTTTTTTTAAATGTAGCTCCTTGGCCTTTTGGTCAGGATCAAGGCATGCCCATACATGCTGTGTGCTTTGTGTGTGTGTGTGTGTGTGTGTGTGTGTGTGTGTGTGTGTGTATGTGTGTGTGTGTGTATGTATGTGCAATGCATGTACATGCTGTGTGTATGTGTGTGTTTGTGGGGGGTGTGGTATGTATATCTGTGTGTGTACGTGTGGTGTGCTTTGTGTGTGTGCTCACGGGCATGCACTTGGGTGGATGTAGAGGTAAGTGTCAGCTGCCTTCCTAAATTGCTCTCCACTTTATTTTTTAAATAGATAGTTATATTTTATATACTTCATGTAGTTGCTTAATTAGATTTTTGGCAAGAAATTCAGGGCACCCATTTATGAGGATAAATTCCATTTGTTAGAGCCTGAAAGACTGCACATATCCCCAGAGCCGAGGAATAGCTTGACCTTTTGCAGACTGTCAAGTCCATAGCTTTCTGATCAACTTTGCTCTGCATAGTAATCTTGTATTTCTTCCATTTCCTGTCAAAGATCTGCCTGGCTGGCATCAGCAAGGTGTTTGGGGACTGTAGCATCACTGACAGCAGTTTTTTGTGGAGGTGGCAGTGGCTGGCTTCTGGTGTGTTCTGTACAGTGAAGACTGAGGGAAGTAGCTCCAGCCACAGGCTGAGTGCTCAAGTTATTTCAGGAAACCTCTCTTGCTCGGTGCCTGCCCATTGAAGGTGGTCAGGGCTGGGCATGGTGTGGTGTTCCGCTTCCCACGTCATGGAAGCCTTTCTTCCTCTGGGTTTGCCCCTTCCCAATGGTTCTTTGGCAGGGCCACACCTAGGTGTGTCTTGCAAAGCTTAGGCATGTACTTACACCTCCTTTCTTGTCACCCTGACAGTGGCAGGGTCCTTCCATGGCTTTAAATTTTTGGTTTTCTCTCAACCTTGGATTTAGCAGTTGAGTGCTCATCCTGCGCAGGACCCTTCTAGGAGCACAGCAGGTTGGGAGTGTTCCCACTTCCTCTAACAGCTCGGGCTCCTGGCTGCCCTGGGTCTTCCCTTGAGGCTTCTTAGCCTTCGGGTTACCCTTTTCGGCATACCTCAGCCCTCTTGACTGCAGTTTTCTTCTCCTTTGTATCAGGCTTATCAGCATTCTTACTCAGCGTCTTGCAACGTAGCAAAGAGCTCCCTCTTATTTTTTGAGACAGGGTTATCAGTTGGGAGCTCACCAATTTGGGGCTAGGCAGAGATAGCCAGCAAGCCCCAAGGATCACCAGCAACATTGTCTCTTTATCCTCAGTGCTGTGTGTGCTGCTTAGCCCAGCCTCCCTTGCCTCCCTCCATCCCAAAACGTGGGTTCAGGAGATTGACCTCATGCTTATGCAACAAGTGCTTTGCAGATGTAGCCAGGCCCTGGTATCAGTTATTTCACAGTGTTTGGTTATTGTTGTTTTATCTCTGGCATCTGTTGTCTTTGATGTTTTTGTGTTGTCTCATGGCAAGTTGTAATCTTTTACTCTCTTAAATTCTAATCCCCCGCCTTTGCTTAAAAATATAAGAAAACAAATAACCCCCTTTCCTTGTCTCTGCCGGTGAAGAATAAGAACTTTCTGAGGTAGGCCTCTAACATTCTTTGCATGAGGAAAATGTGTCTGTGTTTTTTCATGGGCTTGTGAGGTTAGCTGTGTATAGGCTGGTACATTTTTTATCTTGTTTTATTGAAGGTGGACCCTGAGTACAGAAAAATATAGTTACCCCTGTTCCTCAGTTTATGGCATACTTATCTTGTCCATCTGTCTGAGATTCCTATTCTGTTTTATTCAATTTATTCTAGTGTCATTCCAGATAGCTAGTTCCATTTCATCCTGTACACATTTCCCAAACACATACTTAGGATTTTACTATGTGTAATACCCTTACCCACACACACACACACACACACACACACACACACACACACACACACACTTTTTATATGTTACAAATGTTCCAGTTTATTTTGAGTTCCCCCATAGCTGAGTTTAGAGTTGTCCTTGTATACTAATTAACTGCTCAGGCTTTGTTTATACTGTTTATCGTTATCAAAATTTGCAAGTACCTCGAGCACATTTTCATTTTCATTCAGGCACTTCAGATCAGGCAGGCATATCTTTACATGATACATCTAGAATTAGATGTCATTTTTGTGTTTGTAAATTTTAAAACCTAATAGTTTATGCATCATATCGGTAGCTTGTCTAGAAGAGACTGTCCCTTTGACATTGGGGATTTACAATGATAGTTCTTCATTAGCATATTTGTCACACTTTAATGTGCCCTGCGATTTTTCATCAGTTACATCCTCAGATAGTTTTCAAAAAAGCCCGAGGACCAGGCTATTTTCTCAATTTTGTGTAAGAGAGATTGGGAGCCCAGGTTATTTATGAAATATGTTTTGTGGGTCTGTTAGCTGGCTAGTTATAATGAATGGTCAGACAAAAACTCAGATATCTTTTTTTGCTAGTTTTTGGTCATGTGCATGAAGATGTATCTTGTTTAATAAAGTGTCCAGCTTATGATATTTTTTTTCCTTTTTAGTGTAAGTGGGAATTGGACAAACCATGTGGCTTCCAATACTCCAATTTCCAGGGCGAGTGGGAGGGCCTTATGTGTGAGATGCTCTTTGGCAGGAAGATGCAGGGAAAGGAGGATGGGTGTTTATCATCCTGGACTTCTGTGTTACTCACCGCAGAAGAGTGGAGAGTAATTCAAGGAAAATGGGAGACATGACTAATAAGATTGAAGAAGAAGGTTGATTATAAAGACATAAGCAATAGAAAACAGAAATTGATGAACAGACCCAATAATTTTCAGCATGGTCATTTAGCTCCTTATTAGCTAAAAGTTGGTTTTGGTTTTTTCCCTTTTCTTTTCTTCCCTTAGAACTGAGCCTACACTTTATGCTTGAAGAGTTTGGAATTAAACCAGGTGCTTTTAATGAAATGTTCTAAAGTATCAGTTCAGCATGGTTAACTATTCAGAAGTTGTGCATTTTTTCAGGCTAGCAAGGTCTGATGGGTGCATTCTAATGCTGCTCCTCCTTATTCTGATCATGTGATGAGATAAGCTCACTTCCGTACTCACCCCAAGTAGGTTTATTCTTTGTTAGTTGACAGAAACTGAAGGATTTTTACATAGAAACTGATATATTGGTGTTTAGGGAGAAAAATATATCCTCTAGAAATACCCATTTTAAGGAGAAAGTATCAGTTTTTTGAGTTTTTGTTTTGACTTTTAAAAAACCTTTTAAGAATCTGGTAGTGAATGTTTATAAATGAAGACGTGGCCTACAAAGAAATAATAGGATGATGTAATTTAGTAACAATTGTTTGGTAGATGCTAGAACTGTAAACTGTCCTAGTTTTCCATGACCCAAGTCCCTTTTTATGAGAAACAAGTCCCTTTATTTATAAGAAAATAAATATGAGAAAAAGTGAGTCTTCATAAATATTTATTTTTAACTGTATGTATATGTGTGTGAGTTCAGTTGTCCGCAGAGGCCAAGGTGTTGGATCATCTGGAGCTAGAGGTGTAGGTGTTTGTGAGCCTCCTCATATGGAGCTGGGAACTGAACTTGGGTTCTCTGAAAGAGCAGTATGTGTATGGCCTTAACTGTGGTCTCATCTCTTTAGCACCTTACTAAGTGAATTCTCAAAGTCAGTGAGCTAAGACTAAACTCAGATCAGAAATAAAATGGTTAAAAATACCCATTAGTACTGATTCACTGTGAGAGTTTTGTTATTGTTTGTTTGCTTTTCTGCTGTTACCACCTGAAAGAAATTTCTAGTCTTCTACTTGTTAAAGAGTGGTAAGTAGCTGTACATGTAAGTTTGTATTGCATATAATAGCACGATGTGTTCTTCGATTCTCATTGCATTCTTTATGTTAGATAAACAGGCAGAAGAAGTTTGGCTATGAAGTATTGGTTGTACAGGTGGCATCCACAGCAGCAGGGGCAGTAGCTCTACAAAATTCAGGCAAGTTTTTTTTTTCCTCATAAATAAAACGAGATCACTGTTAATAAAATGAACAATAGCAGGATAAAGTTCCACAATAATTTTAACTCTAAAATTCTTCTGTACTGTTTGTGATCATGAAAAAGAAAGTTTGCTGTATTGTCTTTGCTTTTATGTTTTTACACGGGGGATTATTTATCCTGTGAGATGTAGAGACTCTTATTTTACCATTTTGTGTTTAGAACAGTGGTACCTGATGATCTGTGCTAAAACTTGTTCAATCATTAAAGAATCCCTCTTCACCTTAGAAACCTAAACAGTGTGCTCTGTCTTGGTATAGTTGATTGTCTCTGACTGAATGGCCCAGCGTTTAGTAGATTTGCACATGTATCTAAGTGCAGAGTCATCATAGTTGTTATGTTTCTTGTTCCCATCATTCCCTCTTCCGTCTAGAAAGCATTTCCCTCACTATATAGCCTTCACACACTCTTTGCAGTTTGCTGTCTGTATATATTCCCCGATGTCATTTGGGTTTATTGATAATAAAGGAAGCCACCATGGTTGTAGTATGCCCCATGTTTACTTTACTGATCACTGAGCAATGCATAATTTGTGGTACGGGAGAAGAACTTCCAGTTGGAGATGATGAATTGTCATAGCAGAACCAGTGATCACTATTGCTTCAGTACTTAAACCAAAATATTTTTTTTTTTTTTTTATCAACCAGTTTGGTTCTTTGTATGTGTTCCTTGACAAAACTGACCCTAAACTGAATCACATTTTTCTTCTACTTAGAATAAAATCTATGTAGCATTGTAGACAGGAATATATTAATAGAACCATTTGAAGACTAAATTTTACTCCAGATTTGCTTATCATTGAATAGTCAAACTTTTGAACCTCATCATTCCAAACTTTTCTTGAGATGGTTAAATGAAATCCTGCACAGGTCATAGGATGAGTATGGATCCCTGAACTTACATTGCTTACATTACAGGCACTGCTAGGTCACACTATACATGCATTGTCCCATTTGTATGCTGTGGAATCTCTGGAGTTCCCATTCTCAAATACCATAATTCCTTGGTCTCTAATGATGAGGAATCACCCTCCACCTGTGAATGCAAACAAATTAATAAACTCTTAAATTAGACACCAATATCCTGTTATAGAACCTGCATTGTTTTTTTTTTAGTTGTGCCAGAAAAGCACTTCTCTCATTTTGTTATAAGCATATTAGTTTGTCCTAAATTCTTTTTTTTTTTTTTTGAGATTTTAATGAAATTATACTATTCTCCCCTTCCCTTTCCGTCCTGCAAGCCCTCTCAAGTACTCCTTGCTCTCTTTAAAATTCATGGCCTCTGTTTTCATTATTGCTGCATGTACATGTATGTATATTCATATAAATCCCTAGAAACAGAAATAACACTCTGCTCAGTCTCCATAAAGTTACTTGTATGCTTTTAGCGCTTGCCACTTGGTATTGGACAGCCAGCTGGTGTGCTCTTCCCTGGGGAAGACTGTTTCTCCAGCTCGCAGCATCCCTTGGTTGCCTGTAGTTCTTAGTGTAGGGTTGAGGCTTCCTTAGTCTTCCTCCCCTGGCCACTTTGTCAGTTTCTGTCTTCTTCTTCAGCTCATGTTTAGGCAGTTGTGTTGGTACATTTTATGGATGTAACTTTTGACATTGCTAGGAGACACATTCTTAACAGCAAACTCCTTGACCTCAGGTTCTTACAATGTCAGCATGCTATCATCTGCTATTTCCTGAGCCTTAGGTGTGGGCTTTGTGTTGTAGATGTATCCGATGGGGTGGGGCTTCACCACTCTGCGTTTTGATTGGTTTTGACTTTCTGTAATAGTCTGCACCTATTGGGAAGAGAAGTTTCTTTGATATAGGGATGAGGACTACACTTATCTGTGGGTATAAGGACAAATATTTAGAATGTGGTAAGGAACTGAGACTTACTGACCATGATTAGATGATAGGTTTTTATAAGTAGTATATGATTGAAAGAATTTAATCATCAGCTTTAGTATTCATCTTCATTTAGTCATATTACTCTATGACTCGAGAATTTGAAGGCTGCATTGAAGCAAAGTTCAGAATTGTTTTAAACATGGAATTATGAATGACTATTAGATTAGGTGAACAGCAGTATCTTTTGATGCCTGCCTGATTTGCTGGTGCGTCCTCTTTCTTCCTCTAACTCCTGAACACATTCTTCATAGTCTCCTGGGAGATACTTCTCATGATTTATTTAACATTACAGGGTAATGAGGTATGTATCATAAACATTTAGTAACAATAACAAGTACCATTTCTAACAAGGGTAGAGATTACACTATTATTTCTGTAAGATGCAAGTGTTAATTCTCTGTGAGAGTAAATAAGTCTTTTCATAAGAATGATCCCATCTTCCGTAAACCAGACTATACTATTTTATGGTATAACATAAATTGTGCTATAAATATGACATAGTAATACTTCTTCCTAGGCTTCATTAGTGCACTAATAACTGAGTTATGGTCCAATCTTGAATGTGGAAGAGATGATGTAAGGGTAAACCATCCCAAAGCTACTCCAGTGGATCCTATTGACCGAAGCTGTCAAAAGGTAAGGAGGCATGTGATGTAATAATGCACAGATTTGAAGTATATTACACAGAGATGACTCCATAACTCCATGGAAACCTGACCCATGTCACTGATAAGCAGCAAACTTTCTCGTTCATGTGCTTTGTTTTTCCACACAGCGTTTTCTGTGTGTAGCCCTGGAACTCACTCTGTAGACCAGGCTTGCCTTTACTCAGAAATCTGTCTGCCTCTGTCTCCCAACTGCTGGGATAAAGGGATGTGCCACCACCACCTGACTAACTTTCTTAAGTGGACCTTCTCTCATTTAATACCTAAAATAGTTTTCATTAAAATAGAGCTGTAACATACAAATGTTAGTTGGGAAATGTATTCTTTTGTGTTATGATTATTATGCATTTTAGTAAGGGTAGTAACACCCCAGGCATGTTATGAAAAACAGACACAAGCTAAGACCACAGAAGATCAGGAAGCTTTTGCCCTTGGATTTGAATCGGATGAAGTGAACAGTAGAGCAGGCAGAGGGAAGGTGCTGTTAGAGGAATGAGGCAAACATTTTGTAGACATGCTTACCCAGTGTTGTTGAAATGCAATTGCTTTTCCTATGTGTGACACGGTCTCCTAATTTCTTTTAGTTGAAGTAATGATTCCCTGCAGTGGAAGCCTGAACAGTTTTTAGTATAATGATGTCACAAAATTATTTAAGGTACTCCCCTCTACCTAATATTTCAGAAGTTCCTTCCCCTCCCCACAAGGGTATTAGGATAATTCCCTCTTGTACAAAACATGAACATTAAGAATAACTTAAAAATGAAGGGGTTAAAAACAGCACAGAGATATATCATATAATGTTAAAAACTATAAAAACCTAGCAAAACAAAAAACCCTAGAAAAGGTGAGAAGGTAAGATCCAAAGGAACTGAAGGTCAGTAAGGGAAAACAGATAGGAAAAGAGTAGCCTGAAATATTAATGTTACTACAATTGCATTATATTAAAAGGACACCCACACACTGAGCAAATAAATGAATGAGCAATTGTATGAATAATACGTTCTAACTATATGCTGTCTTTGTGAAGTTTACTCTTAAGTAAAGAGGTGTAGGTAGATTAAATTCCAACTACATGCTGTCTTTGTGAAATTCACTCTTGAGTAAAGATGTATAAATTAAATTCCAACTACATGCTGTCTTTGTGAAGTTCACTCTTAAGGCTTGGGAAAAGCCATGCTGGAACCCTGTAGAGAACAGAAGAGTAGCATGGCCCTAGTTAGTATATGGGTGTGCTTTCCATTGCTGCAATAAACACCACGGTCAACAGCAACTCTGGGATGGAAGGGCATATTTGGCTCATGTGTACTAGTCACAGGATATTGGTGAGGGAAGTTGGGGCAGGAACTGAAGCAGAGAGGTCGGAAGAAGGTGTTTTTCACACTAAGCATCTTCTCTACTATAGACCAACACGTCCACACTTACTTGTTATTACCACTTGAATTACTTTCTGATTTGTTCCCAGGAGTCGTGATAAAATAGAACTCTCTCTTGAAACGTCAAAATCAACGTTAATTTCATACTTTCTAATACTGTCTACCACCCAAATTATTTCCTTCTTTCTAAAGTATAAAGGATAATTTGTACTAATTTTCTGAAGGCGCTGTCCATGGGTCTTATTATCATAGCACATCACTGCATCCTGTCTGGTCAGCTCTCTCTGAATCACACCCGCACATCCCCTCACTCTGCCTGGTAGTGAAATCCTCCTCATCACCTCTGACTTGTCCTCAGAGCACAGTACCATGAGGCCATTTATAATACCAAGTGGAATGTCCTCACAGTGTGTTTGTCCTGTCCTTCAGGGCAGGGACTATTGTTTCATTCATGTTTTAATTGGCTCTGGCACCTGGTATTAAAACATTTTGAGTGAATAGTCATTATGAACCCATAAGTTTTAGTTCATAAGAACTTTGTCACTTTAAGTAATTCTAAGCTTGAAATGCCAATATTAAAATTCATTAACCACTAAACCTAGTTTCATTAGCATCATTACACAAAACCTTGTTATGCCTAAACATTGATGAGTAGATAGATGTTTTGTGCTGTTTCAATTTTAAGATAATATCTGACACCACAAATACATTTAATGTACTTTTATGGGAACTGATGATTGCATTGAAAATATTTTCAGTTCCATCACAGTTTTATAATATGCTAAGCGCCTTTAAAAATGTCTAGTGAGTGAGAAATGGGTTTGTTTGTTCTTGTGGTAATCTACTGAAATCTTATCAAGTCTCTTTAGAATTATATGCAGGTTATTTGTTTTCAAATACAATCATTGGATTGTTTTCATCTGAAGCGCAACTTAATTTGCTTGGAGTAGGTAGATTATCAGAAATTATTACAATTGTATACCAACAGAATTATTTCCTAGAAAGGAGATTCCATAAACACAAGTGGAGCTATTCTGTGTAAATAATAAGAAACCCTCAATATGTTGCTGTATGTTTGATAAAGAAATCCACTTCCTATCAAAGTGGATATCTATTCAATTTATAAATTGTATTTGTAACCCATTACTTACAGAAGAGATTAATATATTATTATATCTAAATATTACTGGATTAGCATCATGAAATGTTTAAAACATTTGAAGTTATATTTATTTACCTTTGATATATTCTCTGGGTATTAAAATTAATTTTCAAAAGTTATGTTGAAATCTGCAAATCATCCTTCTACTTAATACCCGTGTTTTGAATTTGTTTGTGTAATTGTTTTGTTGATGGCCATGAACTGTCTAGTTTCCTTGTAGTTCCTTTTATAGTAATTTAGAGACACTTTTCTCTAACATGCTTTCCTTGATATCCAGTCTTCCTCCTTCCTATACTTACCTAGAGTGATAGTTTTCTTTCATAGCATTCTCTTAACTAAGCCTGCGCTGTAAATTTTAACTAAACATTCTCACTTATTATTTGGCAATTTTACTGCGATGCTAATGTATATTAGGTTTAAATTCTGGCTTATGTTATTAGAATTGGTAAGAAATTTAATCTTTATTTTAAGAGGTTGCTTAATGCATGTTCATATTTTATCAAGAGATGCAATTGGTACAAAGCACCATATGTTGTATATGTTTACAATATGCCCACTGTAATTTGTGAATTATCACTGCATTGAGTATAAAAGGAGGACACAGGGAGTGGACTCTACTTTTTCTGTTCACAAACAAGGATTGGACAGTGGCTATTCCTGTTAAATAGTATCAGACAGCCACTTTTTCATTTGCAGACAGGAACCTTTGACAGAAAAAGAGAAAATGTATCTTAGTTTGCATACAAAGGAGTTATTAGTCAAACTTTATCATGCCCTTAAGTCTCCTCATCTATTAATGAAAAAAATCAAATCAAGTAGATTTTTTAAAAATTTTCTCAAATTTTTATTTTTCTTATAGTAAAAAATCTGACTCACAGATTTTCAGTCTACTGAATTTTTAAAATATCAAACTATGAAGCAGAACACAATGCTTACAAATAACTACAAATAATATATAAGCCAGTAAGTGTGTGGAACTTCTGGAAGAGGACAGAGTCAACTGGAAAGCATATGACAAACTTGAAATTAGTGCAGTTGAGGGTAGGTGGAGTCAGTTGAAGGAGACCATGTGACTTTATTTGGGAGGATGGTGAGAAATGAGGCTTTGGGGATGCAGGAGAAGAGAGTGAAGTACTGTGACAATCATCTAAAGAATTTGGACTTCCTTGCTGTCCAAGGATGGATACCCATGGAATGCATTAGAGCTAGGAGCAAGAATGGAATTTGTGTGAGAAGTATATCCAATTGTTGTTAAGTTGATGAAGCTAAAATGTCATAGAGAGATGGATTAGCTTACAAATGCTGTGGAGAGGTGAACTTGGAATGATCATACTGGGACAAAGGAGCTATTTTTGCTAGGATGGTCATGGCTTTTGAAAATTAACTATAATGTCTAGTTTTTTTTGATTTTTCACTGAGTATGTTAAAAGATAATCGTATGGATTAAGTGATTGGGATGTCCTTTTGTATGCTGTTAATATATGTTCCTCTTATTGGTTGATGATTGAAACACTGATTGGCCAGTAGCCAGGCAGGAAGTATAGGCGGGGGGGGGGATTCTGGGGAGGGGATGCAGGGAGGAGGGCCAGGGAGAGGCGGGGGGGGGGGAATTCTGGGGAGGGGATGCAGGGAGGAGGGCCAGGGAGATGCCATGCAGCTGGTGGGAAGATAGGAAACCAGGCATTCTCTGGTAAGCTAAGGCCATGGAGAAATACATAGATTAATAGTTATGGGTTAGTAATTACGAGAGAGGTAACCAATAAGGAGCCCAAGACATTGGCCAAACAGTTTATAATGAATCTAAGCCTCTGTGTGTTTATTTGGTTCTAAATGGTGGTGGGAGTAGGCAGAATAGTAACGTCTGTCTACAACTAAGCTTGAGAATATATGGACTTTATTATTTTGCCTTAGAATGTTACTCTCTTGGATTTTCTTAGTTACAATGGTATAAGGTATGAGAAAGCGGACACTTTTTTGTTTTTCATTTAACATCGAGAATTATATAGCATTTTGAAATGTTTTCTAATTCTTACATGTATAATGGTTGTTATATTAGTTCCCCAAGCTTTTAGAATATTGCCATTTAGGTTTATTTTTCCTATAATGGGTATATATCTCATGCTGACAATTGATGTTCATGAGGGTTGTAGCATTTACATGAATGACTCTTTTATTTTTAATGCAAAATTAAAAACAAAAACAAGTAATTTCAATGTCTCATCCCCTCCCCTAGTCCTTCCTGGCACTGGTGAACCTGCTGTCCTATCCTGCTGTGTATGAGCTAACAAGCCATCAAGAACTTCCCAATAAGGCAGAATATTCTCTTCGTGAGGTTCCAACGTGTATTATTGTAAGTTTCTTTCAATCATTCTCTTTCCTCATTGCCTACTGTTTGAGATTGGTATTAAAAAACTAATTTGATAAGAATACACAAAACTCCCCATGCTTACCAAGGTCAAAATTGATTACTTATCCCTGGATTACCAACTTTTGAGTTATCTATGAATGGAAGCTTTGGTTCAGGCCGTGCAGCTATTCCTTTCCCTATCAGAATGCAAAGCTAACTAACTCTCTACAATCAGAATAGCAACTTGTTATGTAAACAGGTGTCTATATAAATGAGTTCTATGTGACTCATTACTTACGTGTAGTTGTTGGTTTTGCTCTTTTTTGGGGGGGGAGACCTGCTGCCCATCTCTGAAATAAATCACATGGAGTCTTACTATTACTTATAAATGCCCTGCCTTAGCTTGGCTTGTTTCCAGCCATCCTCTCTCTCCCCACCCCCCTCTCCTTTACAGTCAGGATTTCTCTGTAGCTTTGGAGCATGTCCTGGAACTTGCTGTGTAGACCAGACTGGCCTCAAACTCACAGAGTTCTGCCTGCTTCTGCTTCCTGAGTGCTAGGATTAAAGGCGTGTGCCACCAACATTAGCCATCTTTTCTTAACTTAAATTATCCCATCTATCTTTTGCCTCAGGGCATTTGTCGTTCTCTATTTCTGTATATCTTTTCTTTCCTTCTTATTCTGTGGCTGGCTGTGTGGCTGGGTGGCTGGCCCCTTGAGTTCTCCTCTTTTTTCTCTTGCTCCTTCTGTTTTTCATTCATTGATCCAAGATTTTTCTTTCTCGTTATTTCCTCTGCTTGCCAGCCCTTTCTATCCTTTCCTCCTGCCTCACTATTGACCATTCAGCTCTTTACTAGACCATCAGGTGTTTTAGACAGGCAAAGTGTCACAGCTTTGCAGAGTTAAACAAATGCAGCATAAAAGAATGCAACACATTTTTGCATCATTAAATGCTGTAACCCATCTTCGTGGCACCGGTCTGTATTAACCTGTGTTTGTGCCTGAGAGGGGGAGTATGGATTGAGAAACGGCAGGTTAAACTGCTAAGAAAAAGACAGAGACACAGGATAGAGTCAGGAGGGCTGTCCAGTGAATACTCAATGCCCCAAATTTATTCTTCAACATTCTTAAGTACCCCAACCAGAAGGGGGACGTGGCAGAAGACTTCTTTATCATGTGTAAGAAACAGACTTTCTTTCCTTAATCCTCCAAACATTTGGTAATCACACCTTAGGCTCAGTTTCTCATTATCTTGCCTTGAGGGTCCAGAGTAACCACACCTGAGACCCAAGTCTGTTGTTATATTAGATATTTGATACTCTACCAAGATCAAAGCAACCTACAGTAGCCACACCTTAGACCCTTAGGTCTTATGACTCAAGTAAGGAAAGTTTTGAACTCTCTGACCTCGAGCCAAGATGGATCCGAGCCATCTTTATGGGCCCGACAATTAAACAAATGTTCCCCAGCATAAACAAATGAAACATACCCCAAACTAATATTTCATGACACTTAATGCTTCTTCCTCACTGACTAGGGCAATTAAGAATCAATTATATCCAAACTATCCAATGTATTTTCAACCTATGTTCTAATGAATTATGTATTATGTCCACGAGGACAGAATATGCATATTTATTTCATTTGAAGCTTAATTTATATTCAAAGTGCTCATATTATTAGTTTGGTAGTCCATTATCTTTGAGTGTTTATGAATTAAACACAAGCATATACATTTGTGCATGAACACACATACACAGGGATTAATAAGGAATTAATTAGTACTAAAATTGTATTTCTAAACATTACTTTTTCCTTGTCTGTTTTTCTTAGGTTTTATTGGTTTTAGAAATGGTTCTGCCCCTCTTTGAATTCTTTTCACCTTTGTTAATTCCAAACATTTAAATTCTTAAAATCGTTTTCTATCGTGGGAAAGTTTTGGTAACTATCATTACATAAAATGTAAAGATAGATATGTCTCATTACAGCTTGAAGAATCTAGGGTCTCTTATTGTTTTAAATTCTTCTGCTCCCATCCATCTTGTGCTCACTTTTATCTCATTGTTTATATAGTTTATAGTTAGTGTTCTTATTCTGCTGCTTGACTAGCTTTGAATGGGTTACATACTGATTTTGTCTACCAAAAGAGGGTGCTGTGCTAAGTGTAATACAGACTGAAGTAAACATACTCTCTGATGGGATGACTTTGAAATAGTTCTTTTAGTTAGAACCAGAGAGTAAGGTATTGGTCACCAGGACTGAGATGGGACAAGAAGGCAAAAAAACCTAGTCCTAGTCAAATGGACGTGGTTTTGGTTACCCAGGAAAAATATCCCAAAGATTTATTGTATAATATGATGCTTATAATGAATAACACACATTATGTACTTAAAGTTCCTTAGTAGAGCAAATGTGTGCTAAATGTCTTTTGCAGACTCAGAACGAAGGTGAGAGGAAACTTGAAATTTGTGAATAGAAGTCACTAAAGGTATCTTCAAAGCCAAACTCTCTTAGGGATCTAGGCAGGACTGCCATTGACTTTTTCACTTTTTCACTTTTGAACTTTTTTTTTTATTTTGAGGATTTCATACATGATTACTATATGCCCATCATTTTCACTTCCTCCTTCCTCAAACTCTTCCTATATTCCCCACACCCTCTTAAATTCACACCTTCACACCTCTTTTTTATTGTTGTTATACGCACGCACACACACACACACCATTTCGTTTTGCAGGAGCTGATGCAGAGGTCATGGGGGGAGGTGCCGCTCATTCTATATGGTTTGCACAGCTTGCTTTCTTGTAGCACAAGCTGTATGACCATAAGCCCAGCGGTGACACACCCATAGTGTGAAATTCACAGGCAAATGGATGGAACTGGGAGAAACCATCCTAAGTGAGGTAACCCAGTGACAGAAGACAAGCATAGCACTTTTTGATACAGTGTCCTTAGGGTGTAAACTTGCAGCTCAGTTCCTCCCTGGCCTATGTCCAAAGAGTTCCAAAGAGAGTCATGTCTTCAGGGTCTTAACCTTCAAATTGTGCGAGGCAACTTCAAAAGCCTACATTGTTCTGGGAATCTCTTGGACCACCTGACCATCAACCCAAAGGAAGGTTTATAGTATAGCCTGGCACTGTGGGTTTTTGTCAATAGTCAGTGACTTTTGGGGGAAACATTATCACCCTGTGTAGTATAATTCTATTGAAATTATCTCTACATCTGTCAGATATCTATCTTCTATTTACCTATCCTCCATCTACTTATCCATCTATCTCTTTATGTCTGTCATCTGTTAATCTGTCTATCTGTCTATCTTTCATGTAAATGCATTTTAGATATTTCATGCCTTGTTACTGCCTGACTCCGGTTCTTGACATGCCCGACCATCTTCATATGGCCATCTCCTCTTCTTGACTGAAATCTTCCTCTATTTCTCTTGTCGGATATTTGTCTTTTCTTATGAAGGTCCTTCTAGATGACCTAAGGTGACCGAGATTTGCAGCTTATTTCCTGCTTCAAAGATCCCTTTTCCAAAAAAGGGTGGCAGTCAAGTTCTGGGGATTAGGACGCAGACAGACTTTTAGGAAGTTGGTATTTGACTCACTGTATAGGTGAGTTCCCCACAATGAAGAATCCCAAGGAAGGATCTTGACTTGATTCATCTTCATCACAGACAAACCAAGGCAGTTCACTCTTGGAAGGTGCAGTTGTAGGGCTCATTCACCTGTTCCTTATCCTATATCTGCTCATTTCCTAAAAGCAGCAACATAGCACGTGAATGTCCACTAAACTACTTGAATAGAGTGGGCCCTCAGATGTGTGTCTATTTTGAATCATGCTTTTTCTTTTGGCCATCAACCAGCTCCTAAATCACAACAGAGACTTAGTTTTGAATTCGGCCTTAGATCTTTTTTAACTTAAATTAACCTGCTTCTCTTCATCCACCTTTTGCCCTGGAGCTCATTACCTTTCTTACTTTTGTGTATCTTACTTTCACTCCTTCTTTGTGGCTGGCTGGCTGGCTGGCCCCAGGTGTGTCCCTCCTCTTACTCATCTTGAGCCTAGAGTTCTCCTATTTGTTTTTTCTGTCTGACAGCACCACGCACCCTTTCTCTGCCTAGCTATTGGCCTTTCAGCTCTTTATTAGACCAATCAGTTTTCTTAGATGTGTAAGGTGAGACAGATGCAACAGATCATTTTATAATTAAGCACACATCCTTACATTATTAAACAAATGCAGCATAAACAAACGTAGCACACCTTTACACAGTTAAAGTAATCTGCAGCCTAAATAAATGTACCACATCTCTGTCTAGTTAAAATAATACTCTATAACAGTACTTATACTGAATTCCTCATTGTTTACCTAGCCCTGGCTGTAGGCTGAACACTAGCTTACTGAATATATTCTCAACATGGACAGTATGGTTTGGAATAGGATATTTCTGCAGACTGCTTGCTAGTTCCAGCCCTTCCCCTGGCTGGTTGCTGGGTGCTGGCTTAGTCTGCTTTAAGACGCTGATTCCTTTTCTGACATGCTGTGGTGTTTAGAAACCAGAGCTCCCCCTCCAAGAGGCAGGCTT
The DNA here is from genome assembly GCF_943737965.1 of Phodopus roborovskii. Taxonomy (NCBI): domain Eukaryota; kingdom Metazoa; phylum Chordata; class Mammalia; order Rodentia; family Cricetidae; genus Phodopus; species Phodopus roborovskii. The sequence continues at coordinate 15,480,930 of NW_026125397.1, forward strand.
CCCTGGAGCTGTGCTGTCTTCCCTGGGTGGTGTTACATCAATGCAATCGTCTTTGAAGAAGAAATTGTTTGCTATAGCAGTTGTTCTCTGAAAATACGTTACCATTGACGGATTATTTCTGTCTTTCTTTTCATCAGCTGATTGGCAAAACCATATCTTGCCATCATTTTATTCATGCAAGTCTTAGATTCAGATCCAGAACTTCAGATCTCCCAGGTGTTTCCAGCTGCCAGTATGCTTAGCTTTGTATTCTGATAGCTGTGCAAATTTGTGTTAAGTGATGAAGACAGAGGTGGCTCAGCTGTGAAGAATATGGCTTTGCAGCTGGGGATGTGAATGGGAGTTATCTATTCATTTCATTACATGATGATTGGAACAGGGTGCCCAGCCAAGATGACTGAAGACTACAGTGACAGAGCTTTAACAAAATGAGTCTTTTTACTCTCCATTGTTCACTAATATTCTCCCATTTAAATTGATGCATTAGTAATTACACATTCCTACAAGATCTCAATAGATTGGAGAATGTGAACATATATATAAAAATGTATAAATATATGAGATAGGATATATGTGATACATATATATTTTGTATGAGATAGTGTGCATACAGACATATATATGAGATAGGTTCTCATGTAGCCCAGACTGGCCTTCAACTTGCTATATACCCAAGGATGTCCTTGAACTTCTGATCCTCTTGCCTCCACCTCCTGACTGCAGAGATAACAGGCATGAGCCACCATATCAGTTTTTGTTGTGCTGAGACTCAAATCCAGGGCTGCGTGCATGCTAGGCAGCCCTCTACCAACTGTGCTATTTCCCTAGCCCAATATATTCGGTCTTAAATGTTGAGCTTTAGATCTTGCTAGGATAAGTTTACTCTGTCCATTTTTATTGCGTTTATAGTAGTATTTTTCAAATGTACTTTGAATTATTTATGACTTTTTCCTCTTATAAATTCATTCCCTTGCCTCTTATTCATGTGCTGGAACTGGTTCCTTGTCATCATTCATAAAGCATCTATAAATTTTATTTGACTTTGTTCCTCACCCAAACCTTTTTGCCTTATTTGCCATAGTAATATGTTTTATTGAAATTCATTGAATTTATAGAGAGAAAGTTTTTAGATTTGTACTCAAGATATGCACAAAAAACAGAGCTTTATGTTTTGATTTTAATCATTTCATTTCATTTATTTTATTTTTTGAGACATAGTCTCACACTATAGTCCAGGTTGATCTCAAACTGAAGGAGATTCTTTTACCTTTGCCTCCTGAGTCCTGGGATTATGCAGTATGGATCATGCCATCACACAAAAAGCAGGGCTTTAAAGAAAAGCTTTTAGACATGCTCTATTGATACAGAAAATTGTGTGGCGAGATAATGCTGTCAGTGCTTGAGACAGCTTGTTGCTTCCAGTTTGAGGGATGGCTACAAAATGGGAAATCTAAAGGAACTTTAAGAGTATTAATGCTGTAATCCCACCTGTAGACATACTGTCTTAATTGCTCTTAAGTAGAGCAAGCTATCTATCTGTCTGCCCTTCTGTCTATCAATCACCTATTTGTCAGTCATCCATCTTCGTTTCCTAGATGATGAAAATATTTTTCCAGGACTCCAAACCACTTATTCACACAAACTAGAGAGGCTTTTAACATAGCCTTAAGTAGTTGCTAGATAAAAATATTCAGTTTGCTTCACATTTGTAGATTTTATATTTGCTTTTAAGAGTAGTTTGTATTTTGGTCACTTTAATCTTTATTTTATTGTACATACAACCTGCTTGCTGCTTCGACAGTTAGGTGTATAGGTGTATACTCTGGTTCTCCACTTGGGGTGAACATTGAACTCTGTTTAGAAACTGTTCCAAATCATGATGCTCTGGCCTCACCTAGTCTAGTAAGTTCACAAACTCTAGGGTGGGTCTGGACCTCTCATGGCTTCCCGTACTTCCAGTGTGAATTCAAATCTTAGTCTCACAGATTTAAATGAATATTTAATTTATTGGAGTAGCTTCTGTTGAGTCTCAGTATTTCTTTGTTATTTTTAGGATGTAATCGATAGGCTTATCATTTTGAACTCTGAAGCTAAGATTCGTTCTTTACTGAATTATGAGCAATCACACATCTTTGGTCTAAGGTAAGTTACCAGATTTTAAACAAATTTTACAAATTGCTGAAATTAAGCTTTGTTCTATATCCTGTGTGTGTGTGTGTGTGTGTGTGTGTGTGTGTTGGTATATGTGCACATAGAGGCCAGAGTTTGATGTCAGATACCTTCCTTGGTTGCTGTCTCATTGTTTTGAGACAGGGCCTGTCCATGAACCTGGAGCTCCCAGATTGAGATAGACTGCTTGTTCAATGAGCTCGTGGGGTGGGGTTGCCTAGCTCTGCCTGCCTGCACTGTGGTTACAGAAGAGTGTGACTTTTAAGTGGGTACTTGGGAGCAGGCTCAAGTCCTCATGTTTGTTCAGCAAACACTCTATCCACTGAGCTGTCTTTGCATCCCTATTCTGTACACTTCCAAGAAGTGTTTAAATGGGTTAACTTAAAAATAATGCTTTAAGTATAGTCTGTCACTCTATAGCATTATAGTAAAAGCAAGTTATAGCGTTTAGGCTATGGTACTGTAGCCTTTGTATTAATGTGTTCTCTGCATGGCTAGAGGCAGTCACCTTTGCTCATTGTAGAGGGGCACAGTGAGGTTTATTTTCCTTGAGTTTTCTCAGACATCTCATGAAGATTCTCTGGGCTGGTTTGTAATTAGACCCTTGCCACAATAAAGCCTTGAAACAGGACCAGGCATGCATAGTTGATCTTGAAGCCCAGATTTTGCTTTTTGGTATTGATCATTAATTGTCTGTTTACTTTTCTTGGGTTTCAGGACTGATTGAGTTCATCTTCCTTGATATTTCAGTTAGTGTGCTGAAATGGGGAAGAATGCAGGTTTGGCAGGCATATAGAGACTTAGAAATTCTCAGGACTTTTCTTATATGGAGATATGTATGTAGCTTGCGTTCCCAGTTGAAAGGCAGCTGAATTAAGCAGAATGGCCTCAGAGTTCTTTTTCCCTTTGTATTAGCAACTTCCTCAGCCATGAGGGAGGCCAGTGGTGATGTGCTGCCTAAGAAAGACAGCTTGTGCTCTTCTGAATAGGCCTCTTGCTGGTGGTGCATTTCATAGGTCTTTGCTTTAGCTTCTTAGTTTTGGCTGTTCATTAATAATTGAACATTATCTTTTGACTTCTTGGTTAAAAGAAGACGCAAAAAGCTGCAGTTATGTTTTTTTTGGAAATTGTTTGCTTTATCTCAAAACATGTTTTCACATTAAATTTTAACCTTCTATTTATGACATCAGAGATATCACATAGCAAGAAGCAACAGGGGATTGGAGTCTTAAAGAATTCAATAGAATTTTCAACTTCAGTTGAATAATTGAAAGTAGATTTGGTTTCTTCTTACTATATGCCAAATAAATACTCCACCTTATGTATTCATTTTAGAATTTACATTTATTTATTTAGTGTGTGCACTAAATAATGTATGTCGAGGTTAGGAGACAATGTCTGTAAATTGGCTCTCTCTTTTACCATATGGCTTCTGGGGGATGGAACTCGGATAATCAGGCTTGGTGGCAAGTGACTTTACCTGCTAAACCATAGCCCATGTGGCATTTTCTCTAACTGTTCTTAAGGAAAAATTACTAGAATTTTTTTAAAGTTACGTAAAATAATGTAAAACCAAAAGGCTGTAGTAAGTATTTTCTGTGCTGTTTCTTACCATGTGCAAATGGAATTATCTGTCTTGTAGAAAGAAAATTATGTCTTGATGTGCTGACAACCCGCTGCTGATAGATGGCGCATTCTCACAGTTTGCAACCTGGGCCTTGTACTGTACACTTGTAGGAGGTGGAGCTGCCTTCCCACAGCTGTAAAATGCAGGACACTGACATCATTATCCTTACAGGGATGTGGGAATTACATGCGAACAGTTCCGAGAGCTTGAAACAGTGCACGTAGTGTTAGTAGCAGTACCAAAAAATAGTACTTGTTGTGTTTCATTATGTAACTAGCTCTATGCTGTGTTTCACTATGAAACAAATATTGCCAGACTAGCAGTTTTCTGTACTTTCTGTAGAAGGTATTCGTGTGTGTGCCTGTATGCATACACTTGCATGAATTTATGTATACCATATGTGTGTAAGTGCTTACGGAGGCTAAGTGACGGTGTCACATCCTTGGTGACTGGCACTTCAGATTATTGTGAGCACCCTGGCGTGTGTCCTCTCTGAGTGCTCTTAGCCACAGTGCCATCTCTCCAGCTCCTTTGGACACGGTTTTTCATTTTGTTTTGTTTTCTAATAATTGTACTCACTCCTTTTCTCTTTGGGTATAACAAAACAGCCAAAGAGTCCAAGGCCTCCAGCCTATGGGAAGGTACTTCCTACACTGAGAATGAATCCTCCTAGCTCAGTGAACCCAGTCAGGAGATCCCTCCCAGACAGGCTCAGAGGCCCATCTCTTTGAGTGACTCTAGAGCCCGTCAAGTTGACAGGGAATGTTAACCGTCATAGCAGTAAAGTTATTTTTATTGTAATGTGACGTTTTCTCATTGCCTCGTTCAATGGTAGTTTTGAAGGAAATATCTGAAGTCATTTCAGTCTGCTCTTTATTGTTCATTGAGGTCTCAGGGCCATAGATCCTAGCATCGCACTGGGTGGTTTTGGAACTTTACCCGGATCTTTCCTCTTACGGTCAGTGCTGTGCTTGCGATTGTACCTTCAGGATACAGTCTCACGAGTGTGTCTGACTTCTGTTGCTTATCTGTCCCTTTATGTTTCTCTTGTTTCAGGACCTAGAAATAGCATTACTGGTAAATTTCAAATAACCTGTGTCTAAGCACTTCCATGAGGCTAATAAGAGGCTTAGTGAAATGTGGTTTATGGCTTTTCACATTTCCACAGCATCTCATGCTACTTAGAACTCTGAAGTCTAATTTGCTAAGATGGCCGAAGAGATCTTCCACTGTAATTCTCTCTTACTCAAGAAGATTGCTTCTTTGATTAGCCCCGGTGTGCCTTCCAGCCTCTTATGTCATCCTGGACCATTCTTAGCAGAGTGTAAATGTCTCCATGCATGCCACCTCACATTGTGACAATATTAAACACTCAGAGAAGCTGCCCTGGCCCTCCTGCCTCCCTGCAGCCATGTTTTTTCTCCATCTATTTCAAGATTGATATTCCTCCTATGTTAATGATCCTTGTGTACCCCTTTTTGCCTTGTTATTACTTTCAATAACATTTGAAATAGTGGTTAAATTTTTTTTGTTTTTGTTTTTGTGGCTGGGCATGGTGACTCATGCCTGTAACTCCAGCATTTGAGAAGGAGAGTCAAGAATTATTTAAGGTTATCCTTCCTTACATGGTGAGTTCGAGGCTAGAGTGAGCTAGCTATCTTAGACTCTATCTGAAAACAAACCTCCCCCCCAAAAAAAAAACAAAACCGAAAAATATATTTTGCTTCTGTAACACTACATGCTTGTTTAGCTGTAGCTTTTGCATCTTTCATTGAGAAGAGTCTCTGAATGCAATTCTATGGATTTGGTCCTGGGTCAATCTCCACCCCCATCCCCAATACTCTTTTTTAGTTCTATCATATTTGGCCTTTTGACGTCTCATTTCAGTTCTCAGGTACCATGTCAAAAATTGAACTCTGGGATCTCTTCTTCCCCACCATAAAAGCAAACAAAGATCTGGTTTCTGTCTTGTTAAGCGCCTTATCTATCTCTTTAGTTGCTTAAGTCTGGAAGTCGTTTTATTTTATTTTTTTTCATTGTTTTTCAAACAATAATTTATCTTATTATGACTAAATTAAGCAAGATGGGAAATTAAATATAATAAATTAAATGGAATTATTCTTAATTCACAGTGTCATTGTTGACATTGAAGAAAATTAGTCTAGACATCACTGTGTATGTGCAGGCCGTAGGCTGCACACACAGAAATAAACTCAGTTACGAAGATGGAGTCAAGAGTGCCACTTTAGATTCTAAATGAATTCTACAGGAAGGAAAGGACACCCCAGTGAGATGGAAGGAATCGCTGAATTTCAAATAACTTTTCCTTTTTTCACTTCAGTAAGTACTTTCCTCAGGATCCCTGTAAGGTTAAGAAGGAAAATTATGTAAACTCCTTCAAGAGATTTGAGCATATTTCATTTTCAGACCGAATTGGTTGGCTCTGCTGTGAATGATGAAGACATTAATGCTGCCTTTGGCCTCCCGCATCGCTTGTCCCTATCTGTCTTAGTCTGTTTTATGTTGTTATAACAAAATCCCTGAGGCAGGGTAATTAGGAAGCGTTATATTTGCTCAGTGACTCGTAGGGCTGGGAGGTCTGAACAGTATGGTGCTGGTGTCCAAGCCACAGCCCCTCACTGCCTTATAAAATGAAGGGGAAACAGAAAAGGACCCACCCGGAAGGAAACGCTCATGTGGCAGGGTAGGAAGCCTGGGGTAGGGGGTGTCCTGAATCAGTCTTGCTCTTTTTATTACAGTTAGGGTCTTGTAATAAAATTAACCAGGGCCTTATTGGGAACTGAAAAGGATCCATGGGCAGCTCAGATTTGAAGGTGACATCTCATTGACCTTCCCACCTGACTCTAGGCCGGACCTGTTAAAAGCTCTCCAACTCCTCAAACTGTCTACAAAATGAATTTTTGGACAGTGCACTCAAACTACACCTAACTCATAGCTCCTACCCTGAGCCTCCAGCCTCCCATCTCCATGTCAGAAGTTAGCTGCTTTGCTTAATTCTGAACCTGCCTTCATGAATCAGACACCATCCTCTCCTCTTTATCTAAAGGAGGGAATAAGCTGATTGGAGTTTCACCGTATAGTGCCTTTTATATATAACCATAACACGTACCTTTTCTTTTTCTCTTTTTTTGTGAGACAGGGTGTCTCTATGTAGACTAGGCTAGCTTCAAATTCACCAGAGATCTACCTGCCTCAGTCTCCTGAGTGAATATTTGTAATTTCAAACTTTCCATTTTGGAGGCTGCAGAGATAGCTAATCAGTTAAGGGCGCTTGCTACTGTACCTTCCATTATGACCCAGGTTCAATATCCAGCACCAACATGGCAGATTACAACAGATCACAACCATCTGTACCTCTGGGTCCTGGGTATTCAATGCTGACTTGGGCCCCAGACATGCCTATAGTACGGAGACATACATATGGGCAAAACACCCATACACATAAGATAATAAAAACCATTACTACTTTCTTTACTCTGCTCCTGGTTACTGAATTCCTAAAAGCGGTGTTCTGTGCCACACGAGGGTAAATATTGACGAGGAGTTATGATGTGGCAATTACTCTCTCCAATCCTATTGTCTTCCGAGGGTTATTATGAAAGTAGCGAGGTAATTATTGCAGAAAAGAAGTATTGATATTAAACCACCCTTCCCTTTTCCCATGTTGAAAACCAGAGCTGGACACCTTAGAAGGGTTTCCTACAGTCTGCGCCCCTCCCCCCTTTCCTGTGTACGGCAGTCATTTCATGCTTGTTGAGCTGTAACACTCTGAGGAATGCACAGTCCTTATCTCCTCAAAGCACAGTGCTCCTTACAGGCTGTGCCGGTTTCTGATGCCTTTAGCACTGTAGTCTCTTTTCCCAGCACACACAGTATGGCCATCCTGAAGGGTAAAGCTTGCAAAGTTATGCACAACAGCTTCTGAGCCCCTTACCTGTGACCTTTGCCTTCATGGCTCCTCCCACACACTGAGTAATTCTGAACTTTTGTCTACCTCATTGCCAAGCATTTTTTTTTAAACTTTTATTGACAAAATCTATTGGTTTATTTAAAGATTTGGACACTTTAATCATTCCAAAGGTTTAGCAGGTTAGTTTCCCTAGCCATCTAAAGTGGTCAGAGGAATGTATTTTTTTTAGGATGTTTTATTTCAACATAAAAACTGCTTATTTCATGGGTAAATAAATAAATAAATAAATAAGTTACAGCATCTGTCTGGCAGTGGCAGCACATCCCCTTAGTCCCAGCACTCTGAGGCAGAGGCAGGTGGATCTCTGTAAGTTCCAGGACAGCCTGGTCTGCAGAGCTAATTCTAGGACAGCCAGGGCTACATAGAGAAACGCTGTCTCAGAAAACAAAACAACAACAAATAGAGCATCATTCAGTATTAACTCTTTTCATTATATCGGATTACAAATTGTTTTAGTTAATCTGTATGCTTTTGAAAGTTTACATCTTCTATAGTAATTCTTAAATATATATTTAAACAGTATAGTTTAAAATGTTAAATTTAATTCTCCAAAGCTTGCTGTTTTCTTTGTTCTCTTCGAGACTGTAATATCCAATATCAAATTATTGTCAGCTTGCTTCAAAACGAAGGAATTTACTTTGTGCAACAGGTTATGAGTTACGGGCTTTCTCTTTTTACTTTACACTTATCCACCATGAGTAAATTTTGTATGAGAGTAGTGAAGTTTTATAAAGTGTTTTTCAAACAAGACAAAAATTGATTTATTTAGATCACCAAGCATACTGTCTCACAGAAAGGGAACAGTTACAAGCTCTGTGGTTGCCAGTTCTCTTTTGCTGTTGGTGTTGATTTTCCCCCAAAATACTTTGAGATGGCCGTGTGTCCAAATATGAACCAGCATGTGCTGGTTGGAGTTCTTTAGTCTCATCACATTAGAAGAGTCTTCAAACACATTTTAGTGCTAAGGAATATCTAAACAAAGTGGTTCTTGCCAGCAGCCTACTGTGATGTCTCCTGGAACAGCCTAAGGTATGTCTTTTCATGGATGTTCCCTCTGAACATAGCAGTGGCTGCTTCTCGATGTCACACACAGCATGTAAATTAATTAAGCAACTTTACATCTGTACAGGCATGACAACCACAAATAGCTCAGGATGTAAATCTTAACAACAACAACAACAACAAAACCCTACAGTATGTGAACAACTCAAACATCCAAGCCTGCCCTCTCAAAGAGCCCCTCCTCCCCCAGGGTGGGCCCAGGTAGAAAGGAAAACAGCAAGCCAGGTCGGGCAGCTGTGCTTACACAGCCATCAAAATTTAACAGATTGTCCTGGGGTTCTTGCTGCTGTAGTGAGCCTCACAGGCTGAGACATAAGCCGACTCCAGGAAGAAGTCAGCCTGGTATTCTGCTAAAAACCTCAGAAAGAGATCCAAGTGCTTCAGCAATGCTTTCAGATTCTTCTCAGAGAAGGACATCTTCCCAAGAATCTCGGGAAGTTTTACAAACAACCGCAGTAAATGTTGTGCGCCATAAATGTAGGAGGGGGGAGGCGGCTGGTGTCCTGGTGGGTAATTGTCAGGCACCAGCTTCCAGGAGAGGACCTCGTTTATTTCCTCAGCTGACCCTTCAAAACCAGCAAACAGAGCAGTCCCTTCCTTCCCTGGGGTCAGAGACATGGGGGAAGGCGAGGTGCCGCGCACAGGTGTCTTTTGCAAGTGCGGGAACAGCTTGGGCACACTGCGCTTGGCCTGGGGTGAGGCCCGGTCCTCGGGCTGCCAGTGGCAGTGGGCGGTGTGTCGCATGGATCGCCTGGGAGCCCGCGGCGTCTCCGCCTCCGCTTTGCGCCTCTTGGGGGCGGCCGGCCCCGCCGCGGGCTGGCTCTCGGGGGGCTGCGGGGTGGACGGGCCAGGCCAGGGCGCCTCCTGGTTCCTGCCCGCATCGGTGGCTTTCTCCTCGGTCGGGAAGAAGAAGGTGGAGGAAGTCACCATTTCGTATTGCGCCTGTTCCTGAGGGTAGAGCAGCACCAGGGGGAGCGCGTGGTCGAAGGTGATGCGCAGCCCGTCCGCCATCTCCCTGCAGAGGCCCACGCTCCTCTCGGGCGCGGCGCGCTGGGGCTGCGGCCGCCGGTCCCCCGAGGCCAGCGCGCTCGCCCAGAAGTGGCGCACGTAGCACTCCAGGATGGCCCCCACGTTGGTCTGGCACGGCAGCCTCACCAACCGCCGGCGGCGGTTGATGTAGTAACAGTCGTCCGCCAGCCGCTGCTGGAGCACTTCCGGGATGGGGATGCGGACGGCCCTCTCGTCCGGCTCCCTCCTGGCGTGCGGCTCCGACTCCTTTTTCCCTTTCGGCTTTTGCTCGGCGTCACCGTGCTCACCCACGTCCTCATCCCTGTCCTCAGCGTCGTCCCTAGGGCCACCGCCGAGTGTGCTCATCCTCCTCCTCCTCTTCCTCACGTTTCCGGGACAGTCACCGCCGAGCCGCAGCCGCAGCCTTCCCCGTGCGCCTGGGCTCCTCGGGCCGGCGGGCGGCGGCTGCTGCTGCTGCTGCTGCTGCTGCGCTGGCCGGCTCACGCTGTAACCCGAGACTTCATCTGGACCACCAGGCCGGGCCTTTTAGGCTGCCGCCGACAGTCTGGAACTTTCTGCCAGTTTTGTCTTCCCCCAGCAACAACACGACGTTCTTGGAGCTGCACGGCGCTCGCGTCCGGGCGGGCGGGGGTCAAGCAGGAAGCGCTGGGCTTTGTGGGTGGAATTGAAATTCAGTTCGTTGATCTTAAAGACCAACTTCTCTATGACGTTGGGAGAAGAAGTAAAACACTAGTTTAGGTTAGAAATTGTTTACCTTAACATAATAAACATAGCTGAGTGTTGAATATTCCATCAGAGCAAATCACCTAATTACGCATTCCCAGTAACCCTGTTGCTGAAGTTAAATCTCATTATACTAGTAATGAGAAATAGTTCGAATTAACTTAAGAAACATATTTTTAGTATCAGAAATTGGAATATAACCTTGAATACACGTTCTTCATTTTAAAACTTTATGTACGGGCACACATTCGCACATTCCCGTATATACACACCCAGTACTTTATATTAACTTATATTAACTTAAATAAATGATCATCTGTTGCTAATTGATTTGATCACTGGATAAATGTTTTATTGTAGAGGTAGATTGTTCAGGATTTATAAAATTAGGATTTGTGGAATTTTACATCAAAAGCATAGGTGAATCCATGGGCAAATGTAATTATTGCTTTACAACAAATGTGTCAAAAGGATTGGCACAATTTTGACCTATACATTTCTATCTACTCTCTTAGCTTTGTGTATCTTAATGAAATTTATTTCTCCCACTGACTCAAGAAATATTTAAGTCTCCACCATGCTCTATTGGAGAGTGTGGTGGTGGGAGTGTGTGTGTGTGTGTGTGTGTGTGTGTGTGTGTTGCGTGTGTGTCTTTTTTATTCTTTTAATTTGGGTTTTTTTTTGTTTTTGTTTTTGTTTTAGCCGATTTTTTTCTCCATCTACTTTTTTTTTCTGTTTTTCTTTTTTGTAAAGTTAGGTCTTCAATACTCTGTCAGTTTTCTCTACAGTGGTTTTGAAGATCAGTTCGTTCTAGACTTTTTTTTTTTTTTAATTGTTGTTTTATGTTTGTTTCTTTCTGATACAGCAGTCTTGCTCTGTAGCCCAGGCTACCTACCTCCTGCCTTCACTGCCAAGTGCCGGGCATTGTATGTGTACCAATTCTCTTGCCAATCAGTTCTTAATAATCCTGTGTCTGTGTACCCAGGCCTAAACATTCCTTAGGGCGCGCGCGCGCGCACACACACACACACACACACACACACACACACACACACACAGCTTCTGTTGAACATTCAGATTTGCAAAATATGTAAATTTATCAATCTCAACCTCAGTGTGCTTCTAATCTATAACACACAGGCACACACACACACACACACACACACACACACAGAGAGAGAGAGAGAGAGAGAGACAGAGAGAGAGAGAGAGACAGAGAGAGAGAGAGAGGGATGTTTACAAAAGCCCAAACTAAACTGCAGCTTCAGGAGGTCCCAAACCTTTCTGCAATCCAGATCTGCATCTGAGGGTAGAGGTAGGTGAAAAGACACCTCACCTTTTCCATTCACAAGTCAATGCAGAATCCTGTGGCAAAATGACTCTGTTCCCTTTTTTCCTCTACAGATTTACTTGGGTGCATGATTGGTGTACATGGCGACCTTTTGCATAAATTATGTCTCAGTTTTGGTTTTGACTGTCAGGCAGGTAGGAAGTTTTCTTCAATGCTGTGGGATGAAAACTTTTGTATCAAAGAAATGAAATGTAAGCTGTGTATGTACACCCAAGTACATGTAATGTACTAGTGTATATTTATCTGATGCACACATTCTAGAACATATTTATAAAGGAATATAGAATTTATGATGGTGTACAAACATTTAAATTATTGCCAGAAATAAAGTGTACTTCTTTCCTGAATGCACTGAATTAATAGCAGGAGGAAGTGGCAGAGAGAGAAAGGACTTGTGCCTGTGGGAAGGGATAAATTAAGATGTGTTCGGAATGTGTTCAAGTCCAGGCATGACACCCAAGGCCAGACTACACAGAATCACCCCTTCTAGACAAGCACCTGCCTCCCTCCTCCTTCTAGTGGTAGGAAATATTTTTAAAAGAGGCATGCAGTGTTTCCAATAATTAAAAGTACACTTATTCAGAGATGTGGTTTGGGTTATGCCAACAGCTTCTTAGGGATATATTATATTAAAACAAGGGATCCATTTTATTAAAATATAAAATTGAGAGGGTTAGTTTCTAGTTTCACAGATTTTATTCAGATACCTCAGATATTTCATATTAATTTGTATTTCCGCTAGTGAATGAGGAGGGAAAGGGGTGGGAGAGGTAGGCGATGGAAGGGGTGTGAGAAGGCAGTGTAGAGCAAGCAAGGAAGAGGAGGGGGAGGGAAAGAAGTAGGAAAGAACAGAGCAGGAGAAAAGAACCAAGTCGGAGCAGAGGGACGAAGAGGTGAAGAGTCCGGTATTAAGTTTCAGCATGTGTTAGTCTTTTGTTCCCAGGACAAAATAATGCGCAGGAGAGGCTGGCTTTGGCTCCGGATTTCTTTCACAGGCTTCAGTCCATGGTCAGGAGCTCTGACTGTCCACAGTCCTCTAGAGGAAGGGCCGGTGAGGGAGAGCTGCTCTCTGGGTGCCATTGCTGCTCACCTGCCCACGCACACTGACCTACTTCCTTCAGTTAGCTTCTGCCTCCTCCGGTTTCCACAGTCTCCTAGTTAGCCACTCAAGTAGGAATCCATGAAAGGAAACCCACTGATCTGCGTGGCCAGTCACATACACAAGCCCCACCTCTAAACACTGTCCTGGAGACGAAATCTGTAGCAGATGGGAGCCTTTGGGCTGGGGGTTAATATCCAAGATTGTAACAAGACAGAGGATGGAGTGGAGGGGTTGTGGATGATGGGTGAGCATGGTGTGAACACTACGTCATCAACAGAAACAGAGCTAAGTTAGTGATATGTGGTAGGTTTGTATTTCCGCTGTTCCTGCTAGCTTACTAGGTTCCTGTTGCATATGAGGCCCACAGACTTTCTTAGGAACTTAGATGCTTGGAATTTAGGTTTCATCTGCTCTCCTCCACTCACTACTATTTTAATGAAACTTTATGTTACCATGGCTATATAAATATTATTCATTGATGGATTAAGTAACAATACAGTATAATTGTATTATTTCCTACAACTTGGTTTTCTTTAATACCTGAACCATTTTGTCTTATTTTGTACGCATCTTCTACTAAGGTAGCTTGAGACTATCCCAAAACACAAACCGTTCCTTCCCAGAGATTATCATGCTTGCACACAGCCAGGAAGTCCTAGGTATGTGCATTGCTTCTAATTTAAGTCTCTTCATTTTGGAACAATTCCCTTAGTTTGTTATTTTCAGGCTCCTTCAAAAAACAGTTGACACAAATAGGGCACAGAAAAAGTTAACTATTTGGATGGTATTACTAATTTGTGCAGCTGGGATTTGAATGTGGGCTTACTAGTTCCAGAGACTGTAAAGGCCAACCATGCATTACTGAGGTTCCTAGACACATGTGCAGAGACACGTGCACGTACATGCTCACCACTGTACTAATTTTCTCACCCTGTGATGATGGTTACTATAGAAACACTTTCTAGAGACAAGGATGGCTAGTACAATTCTCACTGATGCACTGAAGTTTTATGTGGTATTTTTTACTTTCCTACGTTATATCTACTTTTTGCTTCCTATTCAGAGAGACTGGGCTATTTAGGGTCCTCTGTCTGACCTTCAGTCCTGTCACTAAAGCAGATTTTTGTAGGTTTGAGTCCCGGGAGAGTTGTATTAAATGTGTATTGGAGTTGATAAGGGGATCTCTAGAGCCTAGCCATTTTTCTCCCTTACCCTTCCTGGCCTAGATAACTGTGGTCTGTCCTTACTGTTTGTTGGTTCAGTGATCTAAGGAGAACTTTTGTATTTCTGCATATGGGAGAGGTACTCTAGAATACCCTTCAGGACTGTCCTTCCGTTGAGCTTTTCTAGAAGAGCATAGCTGACATCTACTGACACCGGAGCAGCATCCAAGTCCACCAAAGTCCAACTTGGTAAATGCAGGAGCCCTGTGGCGTGCAGGGCTAGAGGAGCCTGTAAGCGCAAAGGCAGCTGCATCTCTGAGAAGCCTACCTCAGTTTGGAAGTGGATTCTGGAAAATGGCACCCCTGCTGCTCCCCACAGTACTCTCTTGGCCAATCTAAGTCCCATCTCACTTCAGACTGCTTTTGCAACCTTGGAGGATCTTGTTAGTTTCAGTTTTCTCCTGATTTGTCTGGTTTACTTCCTGAATATCTAGCGCCCAGGAGGGAATGTTTCAATTTGGAAGAAATGGCTACAGGACTGGTTCATCAAATCCTCCTCCAGGGGCGGGGCAGCCAAGGAAAAGAATGAGTTTTAATGTGCGTTATTATTTTCTAAAACATAATTATGTCCTCCCCCACCCCCAACCCCCAAGGAGCTTCCTGACCGACCAGGAGGCTCAAACCTTGGGGGCAAAGGAGCCACAGAGCCCTCTCCTGGTAGGCTGTAGTACAGCCGCAGACTCAGAAAAAAGAAACAATAGATCACTAAATCCCCGGCTGAACGAAGCAGTGTTGGTAGGTGGGTGGGAGACACAGCAGGTGGTTGCCAAGGTCACCATAGCAACCAAAAAACAGACTGTGACTTTCTTAGGCTCTTTCGTACCTGGGTGGGGGTGAGGGGGCGGAGACTTGTAAAGCTGATTGGCCACTTTTAGCTGGAGGAGGACTGGCTTGGGGTTCTTCCTACCATTTTGATAGCTCTGCTTGGATTAGTCTTTTTTGTTCATTTTGTTTGCACACTTACATCCAGCCTATCAGGGCCACTCTGGCACTATGGCAGCCCCATACATTTGGATGTTCTGGGGCCTCCGAGTCCTTTGTTGCATGAGCCAAAGGAAGAGGGAGATAAGGGAAGGTTTCCTAGTGCAGCTCCTAGCTCCATCAGGGATCTTGCCTCCTCCCCCGGGGTGGGGCGTTAGACTTCAGAACTTGGTCCTGGCCAGATTGCTCATCATAGAGGGAAGATTGTCTTCAAGACTCAGGAAAAGCTCTTATAACCCTCAAGTCTCTCCTCCATTGGGAGCAGCAGGAGCTAGCCTCCAATACCCAACCTACAGAGCGACTGATTTCTGTTTCATTCTTGAAGACTCCATGCTCTGCCTGGCTGTTAGCTTAACTAGCTGCGATCAAACACCCTGGCCATAAAGTAACTCGGGGAAGAGGGTTTATTTACACTCCCACATCAAAGTCCCCAAGGCAGGAACTGAGCAGAGGGGCGCGCTGCTAACTGGCTTGTTCTCCTTGGCCCTCCCACATCAAATGTCAATCAAGAAAATGCTTGGCAGGCTTGCCCTCAGGCCAGCCTACCAAAGGCATTTTCACAATTGTGGTTTCCTCCTCCAAAATGTCTATAGTTGTTGGTATAGAGTTGACATAAAGCTAGCCAGCACGTCTGTAGCAGACATTTGTCTCTGCAGCTGCTACCAGCCTCCTACATTCCTCCCACAGCTCAGCTCCAGGCTCCAAGGTGTTTTGCTCCCCTGACTAGCAGACTTGCTCTTCACAGGATTGCTTTCAGCCCACACCTCCACCTCCTGAGAACTTTGAGCTACAGACCTTTCCCAGAGCTAACACTTCTCTGCTGTAAAGGCTCACAGCAAGCGTCCCTCTGCTATTGAGAGTTCAAACCCCTTTCATTTAAATCCTTTTTAGTGGCTTTATCCCATTTAAATGTTGTTAATTCCGAATTTACAGATTGCTTCTTATTTGTACTCTTTGCTGTCTGCCCACTCTCTTCTTGGAGAAAGTCAGACAAAAAAGAACCTGCCAGAAACATAATAATCACATCTTCAATTATTTGTACATGTTAACTCCACTATCAAAAGAAAGCAGCACTTTTGTAGGATAAGGTTAAATTGACCCTAAGAACACTGTGAATTGTATGAACATATGGATTGTATATGCAGCATAATCTTTGGTTTATGGGAATCTTTATATAGCTGCAGGAGAAAAGCTACTAAGTCTGTCTTACAGATGTTACTGTGACCTGTACCTGTAAAAACTGCTCTTTTCAACCACGGAGGGTGGTTGAATCCTTTTTTTTCTGATAACCTTGTTTTTAATATATTTTTAAAATTATTATTTTTTACGTTCCAATTCCTGTTCCCTCTCCGTCCTCTACTGCCACTCCCCTCCCCCCCACCTCCCATCTTCTCCTTGGAGAGAATAAGGCCTCCCCTAGGAGGTCTAGAAAGTTTGTTCCATCATCTCATTGAGGCAGGACGAAGACAGCACACCCCCCCCCCCATGTCTAGACTAGGCAAGGTATCTCTCCACATAGAATGGACTCCACTAAGTCAGTTTGTGCATTAGAGTTAGATCTTGGACCCACTGCCAGTGGCCTCATATATTGTCCCAGTCACACCATTGTCACCTGTATAAAAGGAGTCTAGTTCAGTCTTATTCAGGTTTCCCATTTGTCAGACTGGAGTCAGTGATCTCTCACTAGCTCGGGTCAGCTGATTCTGTGGGTTTCCCCATCATGGTCTTGACTCCCTTTTTCATAATATCACTCCTCCCTCACTTCGATTGTACTCCAGGAGCTTGACCCAATGGTTAGTTATGGACTTCTGAATCTGTTCCCATCTGTTTCTGGAAGAGGGCTCTAGTTTCTCTGGGGTTGTGGATTGTAGGCTTTATGGCGGGTATCCACTTATGAGTGAGTACATACAATATTTTTCTTTCTGGTTCTGGGTTACCTCACTCAGGATGGCTTTTTCTAGTTCTTCCCATTTGCCTGCAGATTTTAGTATGTCATTGTTTCTTACTACTGAGTAGTACTTCCTTGTGTAAATATACCACATCTTCTTTATCCATTCTTCGGTTGAGAGGCAGCTAGGTTGTTTCCAAGATCTGGCCCTTACAATTAATGTTGCTGTGAACATAGTTGAGCAAATGTCCTTGTGGTGTGAGTGTGCGTCCTTTGGGTATATGCCCAGAAGTGGTATAACAGGGCCTTAAGGTAGGTTGATCCCTAATTTTCTGAGAAATCACCATACTGATTTTCATAGGGACTATGCAAGTTTGTACTCCCATCAGCAATGGAGGAGTGTTCCCCTTTCTCCACATCCTCTCCAGCATAAGCTGTTCTTGTGTTTTTGGTCTTAGCTATTCTGACTGGTGTAAGATGGTATCTCAGAGTTGTTTTGATTTGCATTTCCCTAATGACTATGGATGTTGAACATTTCCAAAGAGGGAAATCCTAAAGTGCAATATCTACTTGTTCATTTAGGCTGGGAAGATAACCATTTAGGTATTAATTTTATAGCTTTATGGGCCTTGGCTAATTACTGGGATGGATGGCCAGGGTCTCAGAATACAGTCATTAGGAGATGTATTAAGATGATGGGTTGAATATAAGAACTTCTGATTCCACTAGGATTTAGTGGGTAGTTTCCAAACTTATAGACACACAGATGAACCTGACTAAACTTAGTGAGTCACAAAACAAAAGCCATGAGTCTAGGAAAGGGACTGGTAGGGACAAGGGAGGGTTGACAGGGAAGAGAATGAGGTAAGAAGGTATATTAGGGAACAAGTAATGGGATTACATCATGCACCCATATAAACCTGTCAAATAGCAAAGTAAAAGAAAGACAAAAAAAAGATCAATGGAAAAGTAAATAGTTTCCCTGAGAATAATCCAGAGTTTTCTTGGTATAATCATATTTATTCAGGAGATGTTTTTTGTTTTTGCTGTTTTCAAGACAGGGTTTCTCTGTGTAACAGCACTAGCTGTCCTAAAACTTGCTCTGTAGACCAGGCTGGCCTCTGCCTCCTGAGTGTTGAGATTAAAAGTGTGTACCACTACCACCACCTGGCCAGTTGAAGAGTTTAATGGACATGTTTTGATTTAAGTGTATTATGTGCTTTGACCATATTCATCCCTATACCTTCATCTTTCTAACCCTTCCCATTCTGTCTAGTCTCCTTCCTATTCCAAGATTGTCTCATTTATTCTTATACACACACACACACACACACACACACAAACAAGAGAAAGAATATTTAAGTATAAAAATTAACCTGGGGATCCACATGTAAGACAAAACGTGATACATTTTTTTTTGAGTCTGTTTTGCTTAACAAGATCTCAAGTTGCATCCATTTTTCTTAAGAAAACATAATTTCCTTCTTTTAATGGCTGATGAAAACTCTACATTGTGTGTCCATACCACATTACTTTCCTGTTCATTTGTTAACATATGGTGGATGAGGCTGGTTCCATGATTTGAGTGTTGTGAAGGTTGCAGTAAAGATGAATGGACAGGATTTGCTATAGGTATCTGACTTAGATTTTTTTGGATATGTTCCCAGGAGTGGTGTGTCTGAATTTTATATTGATTTGTTTGCAATTTTGAGTGGATTTTTCTGTAAAGAAGGTCATTGAAATTTCTAGGGGGGTTATCTGCATCTGGAGATAACTCTTGGCAATATAGGCAGTTTTGCAATATTAATTTTCATGAGTATGGTTGGCCTTGCAGATAAAGTAATAATATACTTAAGAGATTGTGAAAGACTATATAGAAAACTAAGAAGTAATAAACACTTTCAGTAGAGGGATTTGAGATTAACCCTACAGAAATCAGTGCCTTTCTTATGTACTAGAATTAAAAGTGTTAAGAAGAAAATCACAAAGGAAGAAAATAATAACAAATCAACAAACTAAAACTAAGCCTAATCAAGGCAGCAAAAGGCCCCTGTAATGTAAAATTTCAGATGCTGAGCAGGGCAATTGAGAGAGTAACTTTGTCTCACATGAATTCTCAGTAAAGGAGACAAAATAATCCCTTTGTGATTGGTCTGTCCAACTGGGGTGATTGACAGAATGACCCCCACGAGAGTTTGCAGTCATTTTTATCAAAATAAGAACAAGATGGAATTTTAAAAAAAGCAAATCAAAAGCAATGAGACTTACTCCAAAATTCGAGAAGTTTGTGTATAGTTCTTGTAGTCCATTTGCTCTTGTAGTCCTCAGTCTGTCACTGAAATGTGGGCTAGTACTCTACCTGAATGATGGACTTGCAGGAAGTAGAGACTGAGATTCAGCTTTTATGTCTGCCCTGCATCACAAAACTGGCAGAGTTGACAAGTAGTTCAGAGTAATATACAAACAGTACCTGCTGCTCCCAAAGCTCAAAGAGGCAAAAATTAATGCACCACACTGCTTGCTGCCTTGGTGGTAAACACTAGTAGATTGCGTTTTAGGATTTCTATGTAGACATCTTCTGCCAATAGTATTTAGAAGTTTTACTGAGATGGTAGAATCTCTTACTGTCAAGTTGTTAAGACATTTAGAGGGAGGTACTTCTTCCTCCTTCAGTTACTGTTGTGTTAACATTAGACAAGTCCTTCCTGATGGCATCTTAGATGGTCCCACACTTGAGACTTACTTTCACCATGTTTAGAAAATGTGGTGGCTGCATTGTGTCCATCCTAGGTGGGAGCACATGCCTCCTGGTATGCATGTTGACCAAGGCAGAAGTGCAGGTATATAGACTATGAGATGCAGTCTTGTATAGAGAGTTTAAATGATAATATATTTGATTGCACATGATGAGTAGATGTGTTTTCTATGATAACTGGGCACAGGGAAACTTAACACTGGTACATTAGACAGAAATGCCAACTCCCCAGTTGTGTATGAGAACTTTGCTTACTACAGCATATATCTGTCTGTCTTTAGTGTTTTAGAGGGTTTTGATAGCAACAATAAAGATGTGAGTAGCTTCTGCCATTATAAGAAGTCTTAGGAAAACCTCTTGGCTGTTCATTGACACCTGACATTTCTCCCTTCCTTTCCAGTAGGTACAAATATGGCTCCTACATTGGGACTGTTTTATTTTGGAATATATTTAGGGATTTCTGTATTTCTTTATAAAAGGATGACCTTTGGCAGGTAGGGAGAAAAAAATTACAATGATGTTGAGGAATGTACAAAAAGTAGTCCTCTACAGGCGCTTCAGTATCTGACGGAGATGAAAAAGAAGCCTTTGGTACCCAAGGTTAGGCAAGCAGGCCATTTTGGGATGTTGTCAGTAAGCATGATTCAGTTGAGGTTAGCCATTTTGTGGGGCTGTCCAGATGCTTTCCTAGTGACAAAAGGGGTTTGAGTCCTTCACATTTACTCTCATGCTGTTCTTAAAAAAGATTTTTTATAGGCAACCAAGCTCTTCTGTGTTTATCACATCATCCAACAGTCCCAAGAGTACTAGATTGTCTGGCTTCTTAGGAACCACAGGGTCATAATGTACCATGTTTTGTGTTGTTTGAGAAAGAGAATACATTAATTCCTGCAGTTTTTTGCTTAGTCTCTGTCTTACCGTGTCCAGAAGTGTCTCAACAAAAGTGATGTAATGAGACTTTGCCTATGATGGTTTTGTTGGGGGTAGCGGTCCCTTTCTTTCAAGTCATATTAGGACTACTCAAAAATGTATCCTCTTCTAAGACTTAAGTTTAACTTGCTGTTTACATAAACTTATTTTTTTTGTATTTTTTTCTTCATTCTAAGCAGTTCTGAAAATTTTTATGATTTACCAGTGACTTTAGATTCAAGAAAGATGGTTGATGAATTTCTTTGGAATAGTTTTGTTGTTGTTTTGACAGGATCTCATTCTTGAAGGAATATTTCTGAATATAACCTGTCGCTTTAAATTTAAAAGAAGCACTGCGCCCCATTTGAATTGGGTTGAACAAAAATCAAAACGGATGGTTTGTTGCTTATAAATCTCATATGCAAGATTTGAAATGTATTTGCTAGCCATTTTTCTGGATTGCTAAACACAGAGAGTACTAAAATAGCATGTATACTTTTATTTACCCTATTAACTTACATTTAATATCACATTGACAAAAATAATATTATTTTACTCAAGTGCTATTTCCTTCTGTGTTTAGTCTATCTGCTGTTTTATACAAATATGCTGGTATAATTAGTGATCCATTAAGATTTGTTATATTAGATGAATGCATAATTAAGAAGCAAATGGCATTAGCTGATATCAGGTCTGGCAAGAATCTGTATGCATCATCATTAAAATGTACTCTCCTATTAGTGTTCAGCATCTGTTTACAAGTCACATATGCATTTATACTTCTTATGGCTGTAATGATATATTCTTCCTCATTAGCCACTGTAGCATAACACTTGTTTTTAATGAAATATTAAAACATAATTATTAAATAAAATTTAAACATGCAGTTTAATAAATTTTTATAGACAACTTACCCATGCAATACTAATCAAGTAAGATTTGCTGTTAGACTTTGTTTTTTCATGGCTACTTATTTTCCTCCAGTGGTTCTATTATTTTGATTTTTTAATAGTACTTAAATATTTTTTTAATATTTTATTGTCTAGACATGCATTCCTAAACAACATTTTAATTTGTTGCTTTGTGGACTTTATAATAATATAGCATAGACTATATATCCTGTCATCTCTGGCTTTTTCTATGTAGCATTATGTTATTAAAATTAACATTACATGTGTTTATAGTTTAATTTAATTATCATATACTATTCCATTATATAAGTATGCCATGTCTTGGCTATATATTGTGCCATTAAAAGTTTATTTAAGGATTTTCCTATTTTGGCTGTTGTTAACAATTCATACAACATGTAGAACATTAATTACATATGTATGTTTGCATGTGTGTTTTTTCTGTCTGTTTGTCTGTCTCTCTCTGTGGTCACATAATTCTCAGACAAGTCAAAGGTCTTTTAAAACTTCCCATTTTATTTAATGACATTCTTCTTTATTTTTGTATAAGTATCAAGTTGTTTTAGTTGTACTCTGTACTGAGTTACAAGTAGTAATAAAGAAATACCTTTGTTCATTCAAAAAATATCCTGCTTACTTTCTGATCTTCTCTTGCCACATAAAATTTAAAATCAGCTCATCATACTAACCTCCCTACTGGTATGATGATTATCATTGAGGGAATGAATTTGCATCTTTATAATACCAAATTTTCTTATCTATAAACATACTATATATCTGCATTTAATTAGGCATTGTTAAATTATGCTCATTAAAGTTTTATACTTTTCCCCATAGAAGATCTACAGCTTTGGGGGACTTTTTTTCATCCTACAGTGTTTTCTGTAGCATATATATGACAGTGTGTGGCTGTGTCCCCCAGTGACAGATTGCAAAAGAGGCTGGGTCTTTAACCTCCTTGCTCCTGCTTCCTGATGGTGACATGTTGACAGTGACTGCATTTGTGGAGTTAACTGCTAAGTGAAGTGTGTTAACACCTCTCCCAATATTGGAAAGTAGTAAGCACTTGATAGGGAGGATTATCTATTGAGTTATAAAAATATGTAAATTGTTTGATTAATTCTTTTCAGTTATCTTGATTAACTTTTACTATAGTGAAAGTAGTTTTGATTATATTTAAATTGAATTTACATTTTTTGCTAAATTTAGCATGTAGGTAGGATCTGTGTCCACTTACTCTAATACTTACATTCTTCAGTCTTATTCTAATAGCTGTCTTCATATAAATCCTATGCTTTTCATATTTCAGAAGATGTTAAATGCTTTGCTATTATTAGAAAGCTTTCTTTTTTCATGGCAATGTTTAATAGACCATTGTTAGTATAAGTAAATGTATTGGAATTTCAAAGTATTATCCTACTGGCTTCCCTACATAATTCTCATATATGTACATATAAGTACTCACACACATGGGTGTGTGTGTAAATTTTTCCCTGTAGTTACTTTCTTCTTATCACCTGAATGGCAGGATCCTACTTTTAGTTGCTGATGTATTGACCTTGGGGTTTCTCCTGTGATTCCCTCCCTCTTACCTTGGAGGCTACATGCCAGGATGTGCAGTGAAAACCTCAAGTTTTGCACAATACTGAAGCTTATATATACTATACTTTTTCTATGCTATAATAAATAGTTTATTTCTAAATTAATATAATAGACTAACAGTAATTAGATTATAGTATTACTTACATACTCAAAAACTTATTTGAATATTATCTTACTCCTTTGTGCCTCTCTGACTATCCTCCTTGTAATAATGTTAGAATAGATGCCATACCTATCAGCTGAGATGAAATGTGCTGAGTGAATAGAGTTAAGCTACTCTGTAAGTGTTGTTTCAGCCCAGGCACTACGATACCCAACAATTGATCTAACAACCAAGGAAGGCAGTTATTTCATGACCAATGGGCAGGTAGCATGTCCAGGGGACAGGTCCTAAGCCATGTAACACTGCATCTCAACATACTAGTCAGAACATCTGGCCAACACTCTCTAACATACTCAGCTGGTTAGAGGGAGATTACAGGTGATGTCTGCTCTCAACCGAAGAGCAGCATGGGATCTGTGAGACCTGTGTATGTCTTCCACAGGGATACTCTTTCTTTAAGTTAAAAAGAAGGATACCCTTCTAGTATCCTACTTTAAACCACCGTCTTATCTAAATATAATACAATCATTAGTAATTTCTACACATCTGCTCCTGCCTAATTTTAGAGTATCCTGTAATAGCAACCAGAGTTATCTGTACCTTAGAGTTGCAGTTTCTTATGTTAATTTTTGCAGATAACTCATGTTATTAATGCATATTTATACTTGTCATCTATTCTACATTTTACACATACACATTTATGGGGTAATGTGTGCATTTTAATACATTATACAGCGTATAATGTCAGATCAGGGCAATTGCTGCACCCCACTTGAACCGTGTGTCATTTATTTGTGTTAGGGATATTTAGAAGCCTGGTTATTGGTTACATTTTTATTTTTTTTTTTAAGGATTTCACACATGGGTTACAATAGACAAGTCTGGAACCATCATGATTACTGATGCTATCTGGATATCTGGGCCCCTAACATCCCTTTGGCCTCGTCTCAACCTTACCTTTTTAGTTCCACCCTTTGCCTATTTTGGCCCCTTTACTGTTGTTCCGTTGTGCTAGAAATGTTCCCCTCATAGGCTCTTAGCTCAGGCCATTTGCTCTTTGACTTGGACACTTTTCCCTCGTAGCTCTGTGGCTTGCCCATCCTTTGTTCTTTGCTGACTTGTTCCCATACCAAGGTTCTGTTCACATCACTTCAGTTGATACCCCACAGAAATCCATTTCTCCCACTCTGTTGTAGCAGCCACTGTCGTACTCGACTGTTCTAGATGTATCTGTTTGTGGCTTTTGTGGCTTGACTCTCCTATCTTCTTTCAAGACATTTCAGTCTCTGTAACCCACCAGGCTGTAGTCTGTGAAACAAACCAATTTTGGAAATGATGAGTGATATGCTGGCAGCAGCCAGAATGTGAAAGCACCCTTATAATCACATAAGAATGCTTACCTCTTTTCTAAATAACAGTAATTGCCTATTGTTCTTGTCGGGAATTTAAAACATTATTATTAATCTCTGTGTTTCATTTGCCAAGTCGTCATAAGCAAATGCAACATCTGATGATGTCGGTCTGCCTGTTTGTTCTGGAAGATAACACACACTGAAAGCCACTCACCACTATAAAATTGAAACTATTCATATGTATATGAATAGCGAGAACATACCATTATTTTACATGATACTTGGACATGAACTTGTAATCTATAAAATTCATACTTAGAAGTTGAGTAAATAAGTTATAGAAACAATAGGACCCTCATGTTGTAGGGAGCTTACGATTTTGTCCTTGGGTCGTCATAGCTGTCCTGTGTCCCTTCGCTAGGTATTTATCTGTCAGATAGAATTAGTAAAATTCAGCACCGCAGGTGCAGCAGGCATGGCCTTCGATCTTTCTTTTGAGAAGCCAGCTGTGGGTTCCTTACTGCAGGCGGAAGGGTAGGAGCCCCTGTGGGCTGACTTCAGTTTATTTGCCTGTAACCTTATTTTTTGTCTTGTGAATGCACGTTCCTACTTTTTAGTGTTAAGTGGAAATGGTGGGGATTATTCACACCTATTTGGCTTTCCCAAGACTTTCCTATCCACCATTAGCTGCACTTGGCAGAAGGCTGAAAAAAATCTTGCCAGAACCTAGGGTAGTCTGGCTTAGCAGAGCCTGCGCTAGAGCCCTTCTTAGGCCACCAGTATTACCTCATCCGTGTTTCACAGCAAAATATCCTTGTTTGTAAATTCTTAGAACTTTAAAGAGATTAAAGTCCCCCTTTGCTTAAACATAGGAGAGGGTGGACTCTTTTATCTTCTTGTGAGCCTAAAGGGAAGTTTATCAAATGATGACATGATTTTGCTAGGTTATGTATTCATGTCATGAATTATATTAAGACAGACTCTACTAATACACTTGCCATTTTATCCCCATAATGAACTGTATTGGGTTGAGTATGACTTTCTTTTGATTTATTATGTAATTAATTTTTTTAAACTTTGAACCTCTTCTGGTGTCTGCATGAGTTTCAAAATCTTACATCATCAGTTGTTCTTAATTCTTCATCGTCAAATGAGGTATGAATTTGTTTGCAAATAGAGTTGTTCCAATTCACATGAATCACACCAAGACCCTTCTCCTTTGATATGTTAATTTAGAGAGCCATTGGTTGTCATTTTCATCATCAAGTCAGTGATTTAGTGGCTGGAAGAAGACAAAGATTGCCTAGTTTCTACCTACATCTTTTTTATTTTGGTGTGTGTGTGTATGTGTGTATTTGTTGGTGACAAGGTCCTGTTGCTTGTTTGACCTAAGCATCGTCCATCATTCTTGATTCTCCCCTTTTACACCACATCTTCAGCCCAGTAGGAGTTCCCATATTAGATTATAGAACCTCTTCTACCTGCCTCTCAGCCACACCCCTCTGCAGCTGACAGGCCTTTGCTGGGAAAGTTAGTGCATATGGATGGAATGGGAACACAAACCCAGCCTCGCCCAACCCCTGCATGTGTAAGAAAAAATTTATGGTCTTACCCTGTAGCTGGCCTCTTGGCACAAATACTGTGACAGATCAAATCACATGATAGAGAACGTACCGCCATCATATGAAAACCTATAGAAGTCAAAAGGGTTGGGGGAGTTCACTGAAGGTTCTCTCTCTTCTTCAGGAGCGTCATGTTGGAAGATGCCAGCTCTCCTTCTATGCTGTCTCTCCTAATGAAGCTCTTCTCAAGGTTTTTACAGGAATGCCATTCTGGTTTTCTCTCTCCAGGCCCTACTGTGTTGTAGGCACAAGCACACTGAGCTGTCTGGGTTTTTTGTTTTTTATGTAGACTCTAGATATTCAACTTAAGTCCTCATGAGAAGAGCCTTTCCCCCACCGCACGCCTCTTTAACCCCTTTATGTACTATTTTTTCTAACTTCCGTTGGCTGATCTTCAACTTGCTTTTTTGTTTCAAACTGTCTTTTGTGTGATTTTGAGCATCTCAGTTTTTAATTAGATGTCTAATTTTCCCTTTGCTTCCTCTGCATTGAATCTGAACAGTAGCAGTAGTTCACCTCTTGATTTCTGTAAGTTGGGTGGAGCATTTTTCTAAACTGTTGGGTTGGATCTTGCTTTGGTTTTATATCTTTTGAATAGTTGTAGCCAGGCTCAAGACAATACATCAAATGTCTATTTTTGATAAAAGTCTGTATTTGTGTGTGTTTTGAACAGGTATGACAAGGTAGTGATAGTGTAGTGACCCTCCCCATCCCAGTCATAATACATCAATATTCTGTATTGCTTTGGGAACCTTTGGGTATCTCCGTGGCCTAAGCTGTCCCCCACATCTCTACACAACCAATATCATGTTTTCAAGTTTTATCTCCTTCTTCTCTTTTCAGATAAATAAATAAGTAAATGAAAATAAAAATCCAAAGATCCAAAACAGATAAACTAAAAACAACCAATAAGACAAAACAAACAAAAAACCAAACCAAAACAAAAAACCCCAACTCCTACCCCAAAACAAATAAACAGAAAAGCATACAACAAAACATAGGGTCCATTTTGCATTTTGAGTTGGCCAACTATTCCTGAGCATGAGGCCTGCCTGGAAGTGTGGTTGATATACCCATTGACCTGTCATCAGAGAAAACAGTGGGTATCAATTGCATGTAACTCTGTTGGGATGGGGTCCATGTCTACTTCTCCCCTGTAGTGCTGGGATCCTGTCTCCTTGAACCTGTGTGGGCTTTGTACAGGCTGCCACGATCACTGTGAGTTCACATGTTTGTCATCAGTCCTGTGGTGTCTGGAGTTAGCCATCACCACTGGCTTTTACTGTATTTCCGCCTCCTGCTTCCATACACCTCTGAGCCTTGAAGGGAAGGCTTAGATGGAGACATCCATTTAGAACTGAGCACTCCAAAGCCTCTTATTTGCTGTGTGTGGTCCTGTCGTGGGTCTCTGTGTTAATCCCCATCTACCGAAAGAGCAAACTTCTCCGATGGGGGTTGAGTGAGGCACTGATTTCTGAAGTCTTCATTTTGTATCCTAAGCTTTTCATTTCCAGAATATCAAGTTTGGTACTGCTACTTTAGCACTGCCATTTCATCTAGTGAACGTGTCTTGGATTAGACGCAAAATTACTGTTTCATCATTTCATCTGTAATTAATTATTAAATGAAGCTTTATAGCAATTTGTAGTTTGAGTGGATTTGTTAATATTCCCTGATGAATCTTCAGGTAACGGTTGGGAAGAATGAACTGTGTTTGTTGGTATTGCTGTTTTTTGTTTTGGAGACAGGATCCTCTGTACTCCAAACTGGCCTTTGCCATCTCAGCCTCGCGAGTGGTATGATTACAGGTGTCCACCATGAGCCTGGCCAAGTAGAATGTTCTTGTCGTATTCATGATGCTAAAGTTTGAAAAGTCTGGATTAGAAATTAAGGATAACTTCAGAAGCAGAGATTACATCTCTAAATATTTACAAATAAATCTGAGAGCTCAGTGTGGGAGCTCCTGCCTGTAATACAGCACTTGCAAAGCTGAAGCAGGAGAATTGCGGCAAAGCTGATGTTTCAGAGTGAGTCCCAGGCTGACCTGGGCTGTGGAGTGAGACTGTCTGAAAACGAAAACTAACTGGAAATAACTGTGTAGACATTTTTACAAGGCTCAAATATGACTTTAAAATTTAAGATCGTCCCCTGTACTTTACATGATTGTTAGTTTTCTTCTTGTAGGTTATTGAGTGTGGTATGCTGTGACCTGGATGCTCTTCTCTTATTGGAGGCTCAGTATCAAATATCCAACATGTTACTGCACGCTCAGGAAGAAAATACCTTTGAGACAGCCGAGAACCACAGGTCAGGAACCAAAACAAAATAAAACAAAAGGTGGCATTAGAATGATACAATTAGCAGGTTGCCTGTAGATGATTTGTAGCTATTTTTCTGTATAACTTTTATGTCTGAATTACTACATTTAAATGACAGAGTAAAAAGCTATTTAAGCGTAAGTGTCACAGGAAGACAATGATACATAGTTTTGGAGAGTGCCACATTTAACACTGGTGCCTTTTGTCTCAGTGTTTTCTTTAGTCTTCGTGAAGTCAGACCGCTTTTATACTTACGTCACTTTGTACAATGATCCCTTGAGTAAAATGCTTGGTTTTTCATCCATCCCTCTTGGAGCCATTCTGTCCCCAGTTTCCTAGTTAGCTTACAATCGTGCATTCTGATTATTTGCCAAGTGAGGTTATGCTCATTTTTATTTCCTACAAATAAATCACACTTGCCATTACCTCAATTTGGCTGACATTTATAGAATCCACATTCAACAGCTGTCATTGCTCTTGTGTCTAATTCAGAACATAGTCATGCATCTCCTTCCCCTCTAGGCCATGGACGATTCTAGGATATTTCATTTGATGTTGAGGTTTGATATATAGAAGGGAAACATTAGCAGCGTCAGAAACTGCTCATCGGCAGCTTGTGTGCTGTTGACTTGGGCACTGACTCTGGAACGTGGACCTTGGTTGTGAACCTAGCCTTCAGTTACTAAGCCACCTCTTCACCCCAGGAGTAGTTTTCTTAAAGATGGTTAAGTTACTTCACAAATAAAACACAGTCCTGTCTCATCTCTGTAAGTACAGGATCATTCATCAAGGAAATATTCTTTGTCTTAGTGCTTTTTGACAGCAATGAAGTAATGATATAAAAAATGAATGTAGCCTTCTATATTATAAATATTCTGATGACCGATGTGTTTAGCAGATACCTTTTATTTCTGTTTCTTTTCTTTTTTCTTTCCTTCTTTGAAATCTAATGACGTGATTTAAAAATCAGACCATATTCAGTTAAGGAGACAGCAAAAATGATGTGTATTCTCTTTTAGGGACTTTATAATTGATGGCCTATCGGTAGAGAGAAATCATGTTCTTGTAAGGATTAATCTCATTGGTGGGCCCTTGGAGCGGATTTTGCCTCCAAGGATGCTTGAGAAGGTGAGTGCACTATTTTGACGTATTTTAAAGTGAAGTATCCAACCGAAGTGCCATTAAACAGCATTTCCAAGTTTCTGCATACTAGGGTTCAATTTTTGTTGCTCGACAAACTTCACGAAACAGGAAAACACAATCACAATAAAATAGTAGTGTCTCCAAGAGCTCATGAGTTGCTGCTGGTGAGTGTCCAAAAGTCGTAGATTGTTGTTTTATTACATTCTTGTCATCCTTCTGAGTGTCCTTGGGTATTTGAGTTCTGAAGTCTTTCTCTTTCATTCTCCCTAACTGTTGTATTTATACATGTTTTGCAGTATGGAGTGTGTGTGGTCCTTACGGAGGGTGGTTGTTAAGAGCTTCCTTTTTGTGACTTTCACCCTGGAAAAGATGACCTAGGAATGATTGGCAAAAGAAAAATAGTTTTGGGGGGGAGGGAATACAGGGCCTTTTGAAGACCGTGTTTTTCCTTTCGTGAAGAAAACAAACCTATCACTATCAGTTCAAATCACGAGAGTAAGCTGTCATAGTCCAACTTATTTAAAACTTCTATTATATTTTCCTTATTGCCTTTTGGAATAGTGGATTATGGTTGCAAATAATTGAACAACAATTTCATCAATCTAGATGACTGATATTCTCGAAAGTGTGAAGTTCATTATCCTAACCCACCTCATAAAGGTCCCTGTGCTCTGTGCTTTAGGGCGATGACCCGTATCCTTGGCCAATGTTTTCCTCGTTCCCATTGCCACCCTGCTACCTGTCAGAAGTTCCGCAAAGTGCTGATGTAAAGCAAGGTAAATCTTTCCTACCAAATGACATTCCAATGCTCATGTTATAATTTGAGAAAGAAACCTTAAGGATGTATAATGTTCATTTCCCTCAGAATGTGTGCAGGAGTTCATTGCTGCCCCTTAGGTTTTACGTTTCTCTCCTGTTGTTTAATTAGTATTGTACGGTGCCAAACAAGTATTACTTACAGCAAAGGCGTAGCAAGTGTGTTCATTAGCAATAGGTGTTTGGGTTAAAGCCTGAGTTAGTAGATAGCACAGAAGTTAACAGCACTGTTGCTCTTGCAGAGGACCCTGGTTCTCTATCCAGCACCCACATGGTGGTTCACACTTATTCACTAGAGGGTTTTTTAAATGACTGCTGTATCTACATAATCTCTGTGTACTTAAGATTTTCCCACATGGTGGTTCACACTTATTCACTAGAGGGTTTTTTAAATGACTGCTGTATCTACATAATCTCTGTTTACTTAAGATTTGAATTATACCGGGAAGTATTTTATCCACCTTTGGAGGAATCATCGTGAATGGGTAGTTGCATAGCTATTCAGTGTAACATGAGCAAAATAGGCAAATTAGCTTGCTAAGATAGGGTACAATCAAACTACCTTAACAAATGTGTAAAAAAGAACATAGTGTTAGTATTCACTTTCTAAGAAACTGAATATTTTGAGAAGAGGAGCCATCAGGAAAACTGAAAGAAACAAATTCTAATTCGGGGAGCTGCGCGTTTTGAACTGTGTGTGAATTTTGAAGGAGAAAGCAACGGCGTGAGAAGGTGAGGCTCACACGTAGGGGCCAGGTTCGAGGTGGGATGGCATCCCGCACTGCCAGGGCTTATGCTAAGGGCTCCTAGGCCAAGGACTTCCTACGTGAATGATGAGGGCCCACGATCAAACTGGTCATCAGGGTTAGAAGCCAGTTCTTTCATCAACGTCCTGCCCTTTATAATGCCATCAAACTCTCATCCAAAGGAAATCATCTGTAACAGATTTATTTCACATTCGCTTAATGCTCTTTAAAATTGTGGCTTTGGGTTTCTCTCTTGCATGGCAAAATCTGTTACCTTTTCAGAGACTTGGGGGTGCCATTACACATTTTTCAGGAAGAGCTTCTTGTAATGGTGCCCTTTGGATGTTATCGTACTCAGTCCCACCCTTCAGTGAACCCAGGCCACTTTCTAGTGTTTGCTCCCATCTTCCTAATCTGGTCCGAGTCTCTCTGTCAGACTGTTGATAATGTGTCTTTCATCCTTTTCATCCTTTAGATCTCAACATTTGTTAACCTGCGTGCTTGTTTCCCTAATGCATGTTTCATGAGTACTGGGTACAGGGACCTTCCCTGGGAATTATAAGTAACACATCAATTATAAATAACGTATCAAGGTCTGTTTTTTTTCTTCAGCACCTCAACCCTTTTCTTGGTTAGTCTTCCTTGACACATTACAATGGTGTTTCTCCTAAGTTTTGTTTGGAGAAAAACATTTCTTTACTATGTTTCTGAATAACAGATCCATTGTGAATTTTATTGGCTGACTTCCACCTTCATTAACCTTCATTAATTTGTTTCCTCAACATACTTTGAGAAATTGAACAAGGGAAATGAAAATTAAAAAAAAAAATAAGTTCTAAATGGAGATTTCTCAAGGGTGAAAATGTTCCATCAATACCTAGGAGTCAGTCCTCATGGAAGTGTATTTTTACTGTGTTCAGAAGTGATTTATAAAAGAGCAATAATGGATTCCTGTTGTGTCCAGAAGATGCCAGTCAGTGGTAGGGAGTTTCAGGGTCAGTTTATTCTCCTGTTCTCTTAGATGAGTGTTCTCGAAAGTCTTTTCTGCATGAGCCTTCCTATTTGCCATCCTTCCGTGGATAATCACCAGCTTCTCCCTTTGCTGGGAGTAGGAATGGTGAAGAACATTCTTGTGGGCCTAACACATACCAGCTGCTTTCACTGCCCATAAGCCTGTTCAGGCCTGCAGTCGGGACTCAGTGAACTGCCTTGCTTCCCTTCCGTGAGAGCGCTCCTTAAAGTTCTCCAGTTTTTCTCTTTATATGTACATTCCGTGAACCTACAATGCATCGGTAATTTCCTGAGCCTGTTCTTATACCATGTGCGTGCGTGCGTGCGTGCGTGCGTGCGTGTGTGTGTGTGTGTGTGTGTGTGTGTGCGCGTGCACTATGTTGAGTAAAATAAGCCAGGCAAGGAAAGATAAATACACATATGTGTGGATGAATATATTCTGTTTTTCTGGAGGACCCTATGATAGCCTTCAACATCCATAGCTTAGTTGCATGGAATTCACCCTTCAGCCTTTATCAGTATTCTCCTATAATGGCCAGTGTTTTTTTTGTTTTTTTTTTTTTTTAACATGTTGATCCCAGTTCCCTCTCCCCCCCTTCTTCCCTCCCTCCCTCCCTCTTTCCCTCTCTCTCCCCTCACATGCACCGTAACCACCCTCCCACCCACCCCCACTCCATATGTAGGGTGATGCCATCCAGGAAGGGTCATCTAAATCTGTCAAGTCATTTGAAGTAGGGACTAGGACTTCTCTCCTGTCTCTAGGTTAAGGTATCCCTCCATGGGGGATGTGCCCGCAAGGTCCTTTTGTGCACCAGGAATACATCCTGGTTCCACTGTCTGAGGTCCCTTAGACTGCCCTTAGACCCATATTCAGGGGGTCTGAGCCAGTCCCATGCTGGATTCCCAGCTATCAGTTGGGTGTCCAGGAGCATCTGTGGAGGCCACAGGGAGTGGAGGAAGAGAGGCAAGGCAGGACACTGCAGTGGTCTGCTACAGGGCTGGGGGTGACAAAGGGAAATTGGAATTGAGGTCAGGTAGACGTGTGAAGATTGACAACCTAATTCCCTGGTCTGCATGGCCAGCAGGTTTCCGGGGAGAGGGCTGCCTGGAGTGTGGGCAGGTGAGACAAATTTGTAGGAGAGCAGAAAGTTTTGTAGGGCAAATGGAAAGTTGTGGAAGGTCTGTGTAGTCTCTTTGGAATGGAGTCAGGGAGGAAGGACAGAGTGCAGTTGAAGCTCTGCAACCAAGCTGGGGGTGTGACTGAGGGATTGGAATTGGAGTGTGGGAGGGAGGGTGAGAATTCCTTACCTCATTCCCTGGCTGCAGTGGTGATGGTTTCCAGGGACACAACGCTGTTACTGATTTTCAAGTCACAAACAGAGCTCTTGAGCTTCCCTGTTGTAACCGAAATTTTGCATCCTTGACCAATATCTCCAGAGCTTGTCTTTTAGCTTTCCAGAACTATCATTTGCCAGTTTGCTCCTAAGAGTCCAGAATCTTTAAATTTTACAAATGAACGAGGTCGGGCAGTAGCTGTCTTTCCTTGCCGGGCTTTCTTTACTAAGCATAAAGTCCTAGAGGTTGACCCATGTTGTCACAGTGGCAGAACATGGATCTTTTTTAAAGCCTAAACTCCCTACTGCATCTTTCCCGTAAGCCAAAAGGATACTGCTTATTTATTTAAATTAGTATGTGGATGTGTTGTTTCTGTTCTTTTGTTGTTTGTTGTTGTTTATTTGTTTGTTTTGAGACAGGGTTTCTCTGTGTAACAGCCCTGGCTGTTCTGGAACTCACTCTGTAGACCAGGCTGTCCTTGAACTCACAGAGATCTGCCTGCTTCTGACTCCTGAGTGCTGGGACTAAAGGCGTGTGCTGCCACCCGGGCATGTGTTCCTGCTCTTGTGTATGCCCCTGTCTGTGTGTGTGTGCATGGAGGGGTAAGCAGTCAGGGTCTCAGTGAGGCCTGGAACTTGTGTATGCCCCTGTCTGTCTGTGCGTGTGTGCATGGGAGGGGTAAGCAGTCAGGGTCTCAGTGAGGCCTGGAACTTGTGTATGCCCCTGTCTGTGTGTGTGTGTGTGCATGGGAGGAGTAAGCAGTCAGGGTCTCAGTGAGGCCTGGAACTTGCCAAGTACATTACACTGATTGCTGGAATTACAAGTTTGCCACTGTGCCCAGCTCCCTTTTTTAATGTGGATTCTGCAGGTTGCACTCCTGACTGACTAAGCTTTCCCCCAAACCCCGATTCTCCCGCTCTTAAATTCGCAATTCCATTCCCACCCTTCATTTTATTGCAGAATTCCGCACGTGCATGTCCATGTCCGTATCTCATGCTGTTGTCTGCTGAGCCCACCTGCGAGCTAATCATTAGGCTTTCCGCCAGCACTCAGCTCAGAAGACATGCCAGCCTCGTCTTAATCCTCCTATTTAGACCTAGCAATGGCAGCCTTTGACACAGGTAGCCCTGTCCCCCTTCTGCTCCTCCTGTACTCCCCCCACCCTTCTTCTTTGGAAACATTTTCCACTTGTCTTCTGGAAAATTCACTTGTTCAGTTTTCCTCTTGAATTTATGGTAAATAGGTCTTTGTATTTTTTTTTTAATTTTATCTTTCAAATCTCCTCACCTCTAAAACTTTGGAGTGCTATGGGGCTCAGTCCTTAATGGCCTTCACGTTTACTGGCCATTTTACTGTTGTGAGGTTTTTGTCTCGCCACTAAGAATCCTGCCCAGGATGCCAGTGGCTGTCACATCGACATCTCCAGCTTTGAGATTATCTGTGCTTTCAGTTCTGGGCTCCTGTGTCTGTTTTTGTGACATCTGTCTGGGAAGGTTGGTAAGCGCATCAGACTTAACATGACTGCGATCAATTTCTGACACTTTCAAAAGCTATTGCTCTGGTATTCTTCCCCATTTTCGAAATGGCAGTTTTGTGCCTCCATTTCTTGAGGCAGTACGCCTGGAGGCCATTTTGGCGTTTCCCCCTCCTTTAAGCACCGAAAGTAATCTGACAGCAAGTCCTCTTGACTTTACAAATCTCAAATGAAACCTGTCTTGCCTCACCTTGCCTGATTGCATTCAGTCTGTTCTCACACAACAGCTAGGAGGAGGCTTTTGAAGCATTCCCTGGATCAGGTTACTCTTGTAAGCCACGCCTCTCTCTTATAGCTTAGAAGGCTCCTGCCCTTGTCATAACCCTCCTGGCATAGCTTTGTTTTAGGAAGTATGGTACAATTCTAGCATTAGTTAGCTAGCCTCTCGTTCCCACATGAGCGGAACTTGTTTGTATTGCGTTTCCAGTTGTGAATAACCACAAATGTTTGAACCAGACAGTAGTCCTAATTTAACCACGGTAGCTGGTGTATCTTCCAGAACAGCTGGTCCTGAACTCGCTGTAAGAAACAGTGATCCTGTGAAGACACTTTAGGAAGAGGTTTTGCGAAGATGTACAGACCTCATAATGTCTCTCATTCTTATGCTCCTGATATCTGTGCCATGATTGTAGATGAGGGAGGGTCACAGAAAATGCCAGAGGAACTTAAAATTACTTCTAGTTTTGTCTCAGATTTGAGAATGGTGATCGTAGTCTTGTGAACTTAATGAGAAAAAGGGAACCAAGTTCATGTCCAAAAAGGTAAAGTCAGAACTAGTGTAGTTGAAACAATTAAGTAAACATTAACTGTGCAATGATGTGCTCAAGCCAATAATACTTTAAGACATGGATGTTATTTTAATAGCAGGAGTCTTTATTTTGCACTTTGCTTTTTGATTCGGAAGGAATGACCCATTGATTCTGACAGGCGTTACGTTAGTCATCATTTGCACACAGAATTTTAGAATGTTATTGCATTGTTGAAAAAAAAATTCATTTCAGTTATGTGCACATGATAAAATGATCCTCATTTATCTCCCAGTTTCTAGATTTATCCTGCTTGCTAAAGTTAGCATCTCCTCTTAGGTTACATTGTCTCTAACATTGTTAGTTCCTTGGTGATGAATGACTTCTATGTGTATGTGCACACACATATATATGTTCTATATACACGTACTTGTATATGAGCACAGAGCATCAAATGCAAGCATTGCACTGCATTGTTAGCAGTAATTAATACTTGAAATATTCCTGAACTATTCTAGTGTAATTTATATTGCCCACTTTGCAGGACACAAACGGGACTTCTTCTTTTGTAAGAGGTGAGGGAAATATAGACTTCATGTGCTGAAACTGAAAAGTAGTCTGAGGAATCGAGTAGCACATTCCAGACACTGAAGGATTAGAGAGAAATATCTCAGAAAAATAAGAAATGCTCCATATTCTGTTTTTCTGTATCTGGCATCTTTTATTATTTTTAAAAATGACTTATCCCTGCTGGGGAGAGGTCTTGGTGAGTAAAGTACATGCCGAGCCTAGCAAGCTTGAGGACCTCAGTTCAGATCCTTAGCCACCACATACAAGTGGGTGTAATGGCACACGTATGCTGGAGGAAACAGCCAGCCAGGTCCCATGGATTCACTAGCCAGTCCATCTGGCCTAAATGGCAAGTCTAGGTTGTGTGAGAGACCACATCTTAAATAGAAAGTGGAGAAACAATAAAAGACATGTCAACACCAACCTCTGGCCACACATATCTGCGCAGCTGAGCACACCCAGACACTTGGGCACGTACAAATATGCCACACACAGAGACTACACACACACACACACACACACACACACACACACACTGTCTTTATATGACCAACATAAAAAACTCTATTATATTCATATTCCATACATCTTGATGTTGTGGCACCACATCCAGGATGGTTCCAGGGACAGTCCTGCCTGGGACAGCAAGGGATGAGAAAAGGACAGACACACAGACATAAACAAGGAGATACAACTAATATACCATACAATGTACCCATTTAAAGAAGACAGCCCATTGATTTTTAGTATATTCATGGACATACCCATTCAGATCCTCAAAGTGATACAGTTAGCAATGTTGAACTAAAGCCTCTGAATGTGTGAGCCAAAAAAAAAAAAAAAAAAAAAATCTGCATTCATTTTGATGTTTTGTCACAGCATCAAAAATCTAAGTAAAACAGGTAGTATGCAATAAATACACACATTCTCAGTGACTAGAGGAATCAATATTGGTTCCTCCTCTTGTTTTCACATCATCAAATTCTGCCTTTCTGGCTTTTGTCATTAGACACTGGAAATTACTTATAAATTAATGTGGCTTTAGAAATTCTAACTCTCAGATTTGACGAAACAGCCACAATCCATGTAGCTTTGTGGTTGAAAGCTCCTTGCAGTAGATGTCTGTAGACCTCTTTCTTGAGTTAGGTACTCGCTACACTTATTCTGTCATCTACAAAATGTCACTGTCATTTTTACTGACACATAAAGGTATGCCTTTTGAGTGCTTTATCCCATTTTTCCATAATTAGAAAAAACTCAGAAAATGAACAGTCTTTCATTGTACAATTATTTCAAATTTAGCCTTTTATGGCATCAGTATTCTATTTTACTGCTTCTTCTGTTATATTTCTACTTATCTGATGGGACATTGATTTTCTGCCTGGCAAAACATTCTCATACTACTATATAAAGAACAAGTTCCTTACTGATAATCACTCTTCAGTGCAATGTGCCAGATAATATTAAAGCACAGATAAATTCTTCTGATATTTTCCCATATTCCCATATGAGAAAATGGCCCAGGCTATAATCCATAACTATAAATAGCATTCTCTCTTAGTTTTGCCAATCATGATTTTATTTTATTTCACAAATTAAGTGTGATTAAGGACAGAGTGCATAATACAAAACGTAAGTGAATTCCATGCCAAACTTGTTGGCATATAAGTTTTGAGGTCTGAATAAATTCAGTATAAATTCTTGAACCTTTAATTTCTATGCATTTCTGTATGCAGGAGCCATATCATGTCTTAGGTGAACACACGAGTTTTCTGCCATGCTACATGTGTGTTATCTGTTTGGCACATTATGACGAGAGTATTAGGAAAAGTGTAAGTCTGCAGACACTGTGAATTGTATATGACGGGAGTAAAGGATTTATTTTTCTAAAGAATTCTTTTGAGATAGGGTTGCATGTAGCTCTCACTGGCTCAAATCTCCTTATGTGGCTGAGGATGGCTTTGAACTCCTGATTCTTCTGCTTCCACCTCCAAAGTGCTGTTTTGAGGTTGAGTCCATTGTCACCGTGGCAGGAAGCATGGCAGCACACAGGCAGGCATGGTGCTGGAGAGGCAGCTCATAGTTCTACGTCCGCGTGGGCAGAAACAGGAAAAAGAAAGACTGACCCTGGCTTCTCAAACCTCAAAGCCTCCCCCAATGACACGCTTCCTGTAACAAGGCCTCATCTCCTAATAGTGCCACTCCTTGGTGGCCATCCAAATCTATGAACCTGTGGGGGGGCATTCTTATTCAAACCACCACAGTATGTTTACACATATGTGAAAATGTTGTGATGAAACCTGCTTCAATAACTATATGACGTTGAAAGAGGAAACGTTACTTATATCTTTCAGACTTAGAGTTGGGTAAATGTCAGTCTTTATCCCCTGTGCTTCTGGGAGACTCTTTCAGTGCTTTCTCTTGTTTAGTATAATAAGGGTAATACGAAATGATAGCCATGTTAATATGACTGGAAGGAGGGACATGTCTGTCTCTATCGTTTAAAATACACCAAACTAACTTTTAGATAAAGAAAATTGGTAGGTTTTTGTGGTAACTTTATCAGGGCTAAATTATTATAACAGTGATAATCTATGATATTAAGTTTCTAGAAATATGTTATCATTAGAACTACATAGAATTGTTTGCTATTAAAATGGTGATGTAAGTCAGTAATGAAATTATTATACTCAGTGTGTGTGACCACACACACACACACACAAACACACACACATACTTATTTATGATTCATTTTTATACAGGCCCTTGTATTGCACCTAAAAATCAGCCAGAATTATAAAAGTGTCATAATTGTCAACCTCTTAAGCTAGTGTGGTGGCTGTTTTCATTAGGTTTTCTATTGCTGTGATAAAACACCATGACAAAGCAACTTATAGACACAGTATTGGCATGTAGGGATCTTAGCAGCATCTCTGAGCCTCCGCGCATCAGATGCCAGCAGATCTCTCCTTCCACTTCCTCAGCTGTGACAGCTGAAATGCCTATTGCCAAATGTACCCTGGGGAACAAAACTGCATCCACCCAAGAACCCGTTTGCTATGAGATCATTCTTCCAGTGCTAGCGTTTCACACAAATACAAATGTATAGGATACATCCTCTGTACATATTTCCTTTGGCTCATTATAATGACTCAAGATTTATAAAGGTGGTTATACAAATATTATTTGCTTTTATTTTTTTCTGAGTGGGAGGTCAGTATTTAATAATAAACTACACTGCTTAACCATTTCCTTTTTATGCTTCTCCAAATCTCCAGTTGTGCTTAATGTTTATCTCAGGCAGCCTTTTTTCATTAATTGATTCATTTACTAATTATAAATCACAGTGTTCTTTTCTCATATTCTTTGGATGTTGACCACATTTTTAATTTTATAATGATTTCAGTTTGATTTTTTAATTTTTTAAATGGCAGTGGGTACTTTTTGGCAGGGAGTTACTTGTGTATCATCTTGATTTTCTAAGGTTGTCAATCTTGTTTGCAACTGGGAATGGTGGCACGCACCTAAAATCCCAGTACTTTGAGTCTAGGGCAGGAACATGCCGAATACAAAGTCTGTGCCATGGTGAGATCATGAAAAGCTTTCCTCGTAACTTCAATACCCTTAATCCATCCTCGGTTATGCGTACAAACACAATTCCAGCTGTGACAACTGTGGGATGATGGATGATGTGTGTCAGGCTTCTAAGACTAATTAAAACTGTAATTTAGATCACGGACCTTCTGCACCTCAGCCGGACTGCTCTCTCTGTGTGTACATGTACAGGAAGGCAATAGTTTATTCTTTCCTGTAGCCTCACTTTTCCATGGTCAGTTACCCAGTACCAACCAAAGTCTGCAAATATTAAGTAGGGAAGTTCAAATGTAAATAATCGTTTGGAAATTGCACATTGTTGCAGGAAATCTGATGAGGTTCTCTGCTGCTGGCTCTTCTTTTCCTGTCTTCCACAAGAAACGTTCCCTGTCTAGCGATGTGTTTTGCATGTAGTTTGCCATTAGTCATGCAGTACCATTCTGATAATTGCCAATTGTTGTATACTAGTGTTTAGTTAACCCTCAATTATTTTATGGCTCTAATATGCAGAGTGGAGTGCTGTTATTTTCTTGTAAGAAATTATCATTGCTCTATTTTGTTATTAGTGTTATTGTTAACCCTGTTCGCCTCACTATGGATATTTGACCCTATCTAGTTTGTAATATTCTGACATGTTATTTTTCTTACTAGACAGTGATATCGGAAAGCTCTTATCATGCTTCAAAATGTCTGACAAACAAACAGAGTGGATAGAAAACTGCCGAAGACAGTTTTGTAAAACCATGAAGTCCAAGCCGGATTCAGTGAGTGGAGAAGGTGAGTGTGGTGCCTTCTAATGGGATCTGCCTGCATAAAATTACTTTAACCGAAGCCGTAGCTCCTGAAGCTTTCTACCCGTGTGTGCAGGAAACATAATGATAATTGGAAAAGGCCATTGCCCCCCCCCCCCCAAGAGACTTGTAGTTCTGAGTGAACCGATGGTCAAACATCCCGAAGCCTTTTTTACGGTCTGGACTGTGATGTGGCGGGCAGCTCTGAGGTCCCCCTGCCTTTTCTGGGGCTACAATTTACCTGGTTTCAACAGTCTTCACTTTCATACATCTAATGTTGCTGTATCTTTTTATTAGTGACATTAAGTAAAACCCCCGCCAGGCATCCACCAAACAAATTGAGTGATTCCTAAGGAAGCTTTGTGTTAAGGGAACTTATCAAGCAAGCTTAACTTCAGTTATTCACTGCTTTAGTTTCTGGAAGCCATAGCTTTGCCCTGATGCTGTTATGAGCTAGATTTCCTACAACTTGTCATTAAGGAGTGACCTCATTTCATCAGCCATACTTAGTGGTTTTCATATTTTTTTTTATAAAATTAAAATCAGGAATTTAAAATTTTAATTTACACCTTGCTGGAAAATGGTATTTTCAGAGAACAATACAATATTTATGTGGCAACAAATCTTAGATTATTCTCCACAGTATGAGTATAAATGAGCAGTTAAACTATGCTTAGTTTCCCTTAAGATTTATAAAAGTATCGCTGGGCAGTGGTGGCACACGCCTTTAATCCCAGCACTTGGGAGGCAGAGGCAGGTGGATCTCTGTGAGTTCCAGGCCAGCCAACAGAGCTAGTTCCAGTACAGGCTCTGTCTCAAAAAAAAAAAAAAACCAAAATAAATAATAGTATTTGGAAATTTAGTTATATCTGGTCATCTTCACAATAGTTAAGAGAAAATTGCCCAGTTTTTTTTTTTTTTTTTTTTTTTTTTTTTTTTTTGATGTGGGCTCCTTGTGTTTCTAGGTTTTTTTCCAGACAGTAAGCTATGAGAGGATCATGGAAGCCTGTGGGGATGGTCAGCTGTGTGTTCCTACACTCAACAGCCCCCCCCCCCGCCCCCCGGGCGAAATGATGCTTACCTAAGCCAGAATCTCTCCCGACCCCCAAAGACATGTCAGTGCTTAAAAAATGAAGAGACATTAGGTTCCTCCTCACCTCACCTCACTTTTGGTTTGAATCTCCTTTCAGCCCCTGAGAAACAACTGTTTTTCAGACTGTATGATTGTTGGAATGTGTTTCCTCCATCTGCATTCCCACTCCAGTACCAGAAGGAAATGGGGTGGGGGGGGGAGGAAGAGGGGAGCATTCTCTACTTCACTGGTTGAATTTCAAATGTGGCTTTAGGTCCTAGACTTTTTATTCATTAGGAAACAAATCATTCCAGAATTTTCTTTGTGGGTTTTGTTTTTGTTTTTCTATTTCACTGTCAGGAGAGTGTCAGTAAATTAACTGACTCCTGGTGTCCTTTTGGCTTTGCTGCCTGACTTAGTGCCTGTCTACTGTGAGTAATCCAGTTCTGAGTCAACCCCAGATGTGGGATTGATTCTGAAACTGAACCAACCCCAGATGTGGGCTTCCCCACCCTTGCGTCAGTATTCTAGAGTCAGCTCCCCATTAACTCACCACTTCCTCATTATAGTGTAATCAATATCTCCCATTAATCTAGTGATCTAGTAGTTTTACAGTTTAATATATCCCCTACATATATTTCT
The DNA here is from genome assembly GCF_943737965.1 of Phodopus roborovskii. Taxonomy (NCBI): domain Eukaryota; kingdom Metazoa; phylum Chordata; class Mammalia; order Rodentia; family Cricetidae; genus Phodopus; species Phodopus roborovskii. The sequence goes on from NW_026125397.1 coordinate 15,523,648, forward strand.
ATTTTTCATTGATATTGACAGATTCACAACTAAAATTCCCATATGTGTTCACTACAGTTTGAGATGGTCACTGTAAAACACTTACAATGTATTTAATAGTCAATAGAAACTTCAGTTGTACATGGTTATACACACACACACATACACACGCATGCATTTGCACATATTTACATATAAATATATGTACACATATATATTTCAATCCCAAATTCCTTGATTTTCATCACTTAGTTCCTAAGAACATGTTACATAAGATACTGTCTTAACTGAAGTACTTCTTATTCACCATCTGGATCACTATTATCCAGTACATGAATTTTTTTGGACACAATATTGCTATGGAAAGTAGATTAACCCAAAACTCTAAAGTCTTGTGCCTGAGCCCCTAAAGTTCCTGGATTGCAAATATACGAGCTTCCTAATTACGTTAAATAAGCAAGATAAAGGCATGACTTCATTTATAATTTTATTATTTAGTGATTATTTCTATATTTAAAAAATTATATTGCATTCCTGTGTGTTTAAATGTGTGTTACACATAGTATGCATGCATGTGTGTACATGAGAGGGTGGGAAGAGTAGCATAACATACATGTAGAGTCCAGGAGAGCCTGTGGGAGTCCATTCTCTCCTTCTGTCTTGTGGGTCCTGAGGATTGAGTTCTGGTCATTAGGCTTGGGCTGCAGGTGCCTTTTCTTTTAAGATATCAGGGTTGCAAGAATACCTCAGTGTCAGAGCTTTTGCTTAGCATGGAGAAGGCTCTGTGCTTAATTCTTAGCCTTTCCCTAAAAACATTGTCAAAGAAGGTAACAATAAAAGAAGAAAAACACACGGTAGACTGATTTATCTGACAGAACTAAATTTTTGCCTTTAAAGGACCTACTTAGTAAAACTGTGAAAAGAGCTTCCAAAGTGACCCACGCTTTTGGAAGATGGTTGTGGTGCTATTTTGTTTGTAATCTAACAAATAAAGCTCGCCTGAAGATCAGAGTGCAGAGCTGAGCCACTAGTTAACCACACACCTACATCACTAGTTAGCCATAGAGGACAGGCAGTGGTGGCTGTATCTTTAATCCCAGCACTTGGGAGACAGAGGCAGCTGGATCTCTGTGTGTTCAAGGCCACCCTGGGCTACATGAGAGCGAATCAGTCTAAAAGAGAAACAGAGCTCACAGTTTTGATCCCAGCACTTGGGATCCCATGCCTTTAATCCCAGCACTAGAGAGGAATATAGGGCAGGCAGGAGGAGACAGGAGCTCAGTACAGTCTGGGGATGCAATCAGAGGACACGATCGCCCCTTCAATCTGAGCATTGATAGAGGTGAGGACTCTCTTGTGGCTGGCCACTTTGCTTCTCCGACCTTCAGCTTGAACCCAAACATGCGTCTCTGGGTTTTTATTATTAATACCAACTAGAATTCGTGCTACAGATGGGTCGGGTGTTTTTGTCCTTTTCTGTTCTGGGATACAAAGGTAAACACCTGTGGTATCCCACATACAGCAAACAAAATATCTCTAGAAAACAGAAGGCAAGCTGTCTGCTTAGGATCTGTGGAAGTGAATTTTCTTTGTGTACTTTCGACTAGTATATTTTAGCTTTATTGGTGGAGAATAACAACAAAAGCAGGAAACTAGAACAGAGCAATAAAACCCTGCTTCCTCCAGCTACAGAGCCAGGGAGAGGGCAGCTTCCCAAGGGCAAAAGACTGTCAGAAAGTTAACTTCTTGTCCCGTGAAAACAATATGGAAAATGATTCTGAGCCATGCTCAGTATTTATGTCCCAAAAGATAGTCTGGGACAACAAAAGTGTTTGAAGAGACCACTAAACCTGAGAATCGGGAGGAGAACAGACCAAATTAAAGCCAGCTGGCTGTCATGCCAAATAAGGATTCTGGGAGCAGCCCCTGCTGGCCTCTTGAAGTCCCTTTTATAGGAGAGATAAGGTGCTCACACAGGTGAGAGAGTTGGCTGTTAGACATTGTTAGAAAGATACAGGGAAAGAGAAGGAACAAGGGTAAGGATCATGTGAATGGGGTCTCAAGCAGTTTACGTCAGAACTAAGAAAGGGAATTTCTTCTTGCAAGGACTTAGCACAGGACGACAGGAGCTTATTCTTAACTGTTTAAGTGCAAACAGAACCCTTAATCTTCAAGGTATATTTTTCCTTTCTTGTTCTCCCATTAAGTACAAGGTTCCTGTTTTGGCCTTACAGAAATGATGACAGGAAGCTTATTAATTTGTTAAGAGCACTGATCTTATAAGGCCTGAGAAGAAATGGAGAAGCACATGTCAAAATAATGACTCCAGACTTTCCAAAGCAAGACAAGACAGTCTTGGAAGCCAAGAGAGTCAGTGCCTTTCCTACAAGGGATAAGCAATGCAGAGGGCAGTGGGGAGAGCAGTAATCATCACACTGCAATTACCCTCAGAAATGAAGAGAGATGCTCTCTCTGAAGGAAGGCCACCCCACAGCACGGCTGTCCCTACTACTCATGAATCCGTGATTATACAACAGAGGAAAGACTTGAGTGAAAGAAGAGATGAGCAACTTGAAAACATCGAGAATAACAAGCTGGCTGTGCGTGCAATAATTTGTATTAATAACTAGATAGAGTTGTATAGTTCAAGTTCTTACAAAATTAGGATTCTAATTTGGAGGAGAAGAGACATGAGAAAAAAGATTCCATTCTTGAGTATGCAAGGGTCAGAGGAACAAAATATCTGGTCACTACCTACTTGCAGGTTAGTAGGGAGAAAACGGAACTGTCAATGTTGCTCTCACATTCTCTTGATGAGACTGCAGTCATATAATCATTTCTGAGTGTGTTTGCAGAGTGAGTCCAGCAGGCAGTTTTATGTTTGCCTCTGTGTTGTTCTTGTTTCAGAAGCACTTGCTGTAGTGATGGGGATTTAGTTTGTTACAGCCTTAAAAGTGTGAATTTATTTCTCACAGTTTTGAAAGCTGGAAAAACAGAGGTCGGGGTTTAGGCAGATTCCGTGACCGGTGTAGGCTTGTTGTCTGATTCACAGACTGAGCAGTCACTGCCTTTTCTCCTGATGGAAGGGGGCATGGCACTCCAGAAACCATTGATGAGCGCTGGTCTCATTCTTAAGTCAGGGCTCTCCTGACTTGCTCTCTTCCCAGATGTTTCATCTCTTTGAGAATATATGGGAGCCCATTCCACATAGGGGCGCGCTCTCTCAGCCTAGACACACCAGGGAGAGCCTAGGCCCTGCTCTAGATGATAGGACAGATGTTGAAGATCCCCCCATGGGAGGCCTCACCCTCCCTGGGGAGCAGAAAAGGGATGGGATAGGGAGCTGGGAGGGGGGGATTGGAGAGGAAGGGAGGGTGAGGGAACTGGGATTGGCATATAAAACAAGCTTGATTTCTAATTTAAATTTAAAAGAAAAGGAAAAATATATTTTACCTAATATTTGTACAGTATGTTTTAATATCAAACCTACTTCCCATTTCCCCGCCTCTAAGTCTTCCTATTTCCCACAACTACCTTTTGCTCCAAAGTGCTTATGCTGACTTCACCTCTCCCTCTGCTTCCCCTTCTCCTGAAGAAAACTGACTGTTGCTCCCCCTGGTGTGACCAGTTGTTTATAACAGCCTTAAACTTGGTAGGGTGTAGTAGGCTTTCTTGTCAGACTATCTTTGGATTGCAGCCTCCAAATAACAGCAGAGAGACTTATTACTAATTAGGAAAGCTTGTTTCCAACTAGCTCTTATAACTTAGTTAGCCCATAATTTTTTTAAATCCACGTTCTGCCACAGGTCCATCATCCAACTTGTTCTGAGCCTAGCTGTGTGCCTAGATTCCCCCCTCGCTGCCCTGAAATCCCACATATCGTCTTCTGTCTACCTGTATGACGATGCAGCTCTTTATTAAACCAACCAGAAGGCTCCTTGGCAAAGACACACCTTCACAGTGTACAAAAAGATTATCCCACAACAGTGGGGAGTAATCATCTTACAGTATATGAGCGTAGGGAGATATTAACAGTACGGTAGCGTCAGGGTTGGGGTGGGACAAGGTCAACAGAGAAGTGAAGACAACACTTCTCTTCAATTTCTGCCGTCAGTTTTTCATCTACAGAAAACCCATGAGCTCTTTTAGGCCTATAAATATAATCGTGGAGTCTTTTAACTATGTTGGAACTCTAGAGACCTGGCATAATTAAAGGTAGAAAGGCCATAGTTTAAAATCCTTCATAGCCATTTCAGGGTAGTATTCTATAATTAATTTGTAACATTAAGAATTGCTTCTCTCCCCCCAAGTTTTAAAATCTTTCACCAACAAGCCAGGATGTTGGTGACTTTTGATACTTTTTTTGGTTTGGGGAGATTTTGCTGGCATTTTGAGTTTGTTGCGTCTAAAAAATACAAAAACCAAAATAAGGTTTTTAAAATCTCCTCCCAGTAGCTGGAGGATTAGAAATCAGAATCCCCTGTCTCCCTTTGTTTCCACTGGGACAAGAGAGATGGGATTGTGCTTTTCTCTAGCTTCCCTTTGAACCGTCCTGTCCCTGCTCAAGTCTCATGGGTCAGTGGCAAATCTAGTAACTCCCATGACAGGTATCAGTATCATGCATATAGGTAAATATTGTGTTTTCTGGTGTGAGGCTCACAGCAACATGCAGATTGATGTATGAGCCTATGCACAGAAACAGTAACACACCCCGGTTTTTGAAGAAAACATGCTTTGTTTGAAAGAGAATTCACCTCAGTAATTGCCAAGCAATATGCTTTAATTTGTCCCACTTGAATACATAGCACATAGCAAATATGCTTGAGCTCAGTGAAGATAAGTACATTATAATTGAAGGTCTAAATGGACATTTCCATTGAAAATGATGTTTCTGAACAATATTTGTTATTGTATATTTTGCACTTTAGATTATTAGTCTTAACCATGAAATTAAGAATTATTATATGTGAAGTTCATCACATTGTCATTCTACAAGATCTATCTCAGAAGTTTATAGACATAAATGTTAAAACTTGTCACCTGGGGACATTATATGTGGATTCATAAAAGACATTTGAAACAATTTTAGAAATCTGATAAATTTGTGCCTGTGTTTGTAAATGTAGAACCAGCCTAAGCAATTACAAACTCAGACCTGTATACAGAGGTATTTCTTAAGCCATGACTTAAATTTCTGTGTTTTTAAATACTCATTTCACTTTGAAATCATATCATTAATAGAGTTCAATGAATAAAAACATTTCATTTTTATCTCTAGTCATCAAAATGTTATGCTTATATAGCTTGCTGTCCAGAGTTACTGAAAACCACACCATTCCTTTTTTATTATATGAGTGTTACATGTTGAACATTAGTTTTTCTTTGAGGAATTTTATGCTTCAAGTATAATTGCATGAGAAGTAGGATCCATATAGTTAATAAAGGTCATGGTTAATATTCTAAGTGTGAGAACGGTACAATCTTAAAAATGTAGCTCAAGACTGTTTTCTTCATTGTTAAGCAATCAGCTACTGTACAGATAGATTTCTTTAGAGAAATAAAAACAATTCCTCTGGTTTGCATATTAATTATAATCCCCTGGAGCCTCCATCTGTAGGATGTATTCAACACTGTGATATCACACGGGCCGAGAAGGGAACCATTTTGTCAGATAGTGCATGCTTTGTTTGATCTGGTCCTGGAACAGATACCATCAGCTACCAAGTGTAGAAGGCATAATATGTCACAGATTTGAAAGTGGCATGTGCTGTGCACTAATCCTCGTCTTAGAGTTCACTACTTTTGTGTATACAAATGACAAAATATGATAACCTAATGAGTACATTAAAAACGTTTAACAAATTCTGAAGTAATCATTAGGTAATCTAAATATGATAGAGAATTCTTTTTTAGTTATATACTGAATAAGTTCGCAGGGAAGTTATTAAAATTTAATTGAAATCAGAAACATTATGAATATTAATAAAAGCCTGCATTTTGAATTAAACTCCTCAGAACTGTAGAGTTGAGGTGACCTTTTTAAAAAAGATTCTGTCCTACAAGCTTCCCCTCCCTCCAGTCCTTCTCAAGTGATCTTCATGTGCTGTGATCTTCATGTTTGTGACTTAAAGATGCGTTGTCACGCATTGTCCCCTCTTGACTTTTAAATTTCTAATTACTCTCCTGTTTGTTACAGCGTTAGGAGAACTACTTGAAAAATTTGTGCTTCATCTCACCGAAAATCCGTCTGAATGCTACTTCCCTTCAGTGGAATACACAGGTATCTTTGAAACTATTGTGATGTTTGGAAAATGTTCGGTTTGTAAATAGGTGCTAATCCTCAGTGCCAGGTTTCTGGAGGACTGATACGTGCAAGTTTTCCCATCTGAAAATTCTCTCGTTTCACACCTAGTGTTGCTGTGCCCTTCATTTGTTTCTGGTCTCTAGTAGAAACTTTTCTTAGGTAGCTTTGCCTACTCTTCTGATTTTATCATATGCCTCTCCCTGGCCTCATCAGCTCAGAACTAGCTAATGATGGTTGTCTGCTTTCCGCTGCACTGATATAAGACTGGAAAAGTTAAAGTGAAAAGTTTACGTTGACTCATTATTCTGACCCAACATCACAGAAATGTAACTGGTGATGTTCTTGCCTCTACATCCCCATATGATATCATTTGGTCAACATGAGTCAGTGTGTGTGTGTGTGTGTTCTTTTTTTCTCTCATCTAACCCTGACAGCCTTCTGCAGACTCCACCTTGAAATTGGCATGGTCACATTAACGTTTTGCTTCTTCTAAAAAAATTATTATTATTTTTATTTCATATGTATGTGTTTTACCTGCATGTATGTATGTAGTGTGTGTGTGTGTGTGTGTGTGTGTGTCTGTGTGTGTGTCTGCATCTGTGTGTGTGTGCTGTGTGTGTGTTTGCGTGTGTGGTGTGTGTGTCTGTGTGTGTGTGTGCATGTGCGTGTACGTGTGTGTGTGTGTGTGTGTGTGTGTGTGTGTGTGTGTTGCCAATAGAGACTGGAAGGAAGCACCAGGTCCCTTGGAGTTGGAGTTCAGGATGTGTGTAAGCTACCATGTGAGTGCTGGGAACCAGTCCCCGTCCACAGCAAGAACAGGAAGAACCCTCAACCACTGAGCCATTTCTCCAGCCCCTCGGTTTCCCTTTTAAAAAGAATACTCTAATTATTTGAGAATTTCCTACAATATATTTTGATCATATTCACTCCTGACTACTCCTGATACACATACTCCCCCTTCCCCTTTTTAATACATTGAGTCCAATTTATGTTGCCCAAACACTCTTGGGTTGGGGGGGAGCTTCCCAAAAGAATTGAGCTACAAGGGTTCACACCCCTAAAGGAAATCGGTTTTTTTTTGTTTGTTTGTTTTTGTTTTTGTTTTTTTCCCAGCAGCTATCAAATGGCAATAGCTTCTTAGCTAAGGGTAGAACTTTATGCTTACCATCATCCCTCTGTGATGGGATTTTGTGTGCCTTGAGCATGTACAGGTCTCATGCATGTTGTCACAGTCTGAATTCCTATGTGCAATTTCCCTGTTGTTTCAGGAAAGCACTGTTTCTTGTAGTCATCATTTATAATCCTTCTACCTCTTCTCTGCTTGTTGATGCTCTCATGAGGGATTAATCATCGAGTTTTGTCCCAGACGAGATTAAATAATGTCATTTAATCTACTTCATATGAATTTAATGATTTTCAAATTTGCACTTTCTCGTCAGAGGTTTTTATTTTGTCAGCTTCATTCTCATAATTCCAATTGCTAAATAGGAGCACTAGCTGGGTGCCTGGATATCATGACATTCTTTAACCACAAAGTGTCAACAGTAACTGTTTTGCATCTGCTGATGTACACTGTCTTTCTGTGTGCCCTGTCATGGTAGGACGTATATCTAAGTGGAAAACTGAGGAGTCAGTACTGATATTTGCCTTCCACTGTTACTCCTGTGTTCTTACTGTATCTCCACTGCCTCTCAAATTTATTTCAGCTCTCCCTCATTGTTATTCTTTATGTTAACTAAAGCCAGCATCGCCTCTTGCCTAGGGGATCAAAGACCCTTTGCATGCTTTTCGGTTTTCAGCCTGGTTGTTTAACCCATATATTCTTGTGCCTGGGGTTGTGGTTGCTTGAGACAGGGCATCACAGTGTAACTTAAGCTGGCCTCGTACTTGCTCTCCTCCTGTGTCAGCTTCCATACTATTGTCATACGACCTTTATACCTACACACAGTAAGGGTGATCCTTGGCATGCAAATCTGGACCTGTTCATTCCTCTACTCCTTCCCCTGACCACTGAGTAGAGTCTGAACCAGTAACCCAGCTCCTGGTCATTTCTTTCTCATGTTCTGACTCAGTATCTGGTTCTTCATGGTACTTCAATCTCCTACACATAGTTTCTGTGTTTTACTGTCATTGTATCCTTTGGTTCTAGAATGATGTTCATGTTCATAAAAATAGTTCAGTGTTATATGTTACTACTGGCATCTATGCCAGACACCCTTGCCTTTACCTCATGATTTCTACTGGATGTACACGGTACACGGTAGCACCTGAATGATAATGCCCAACTCAGCTGTTAAATTCAGGGCTAGGTATCAACTTTATCTTTACTCCTAAGTAGAAGTTCCTCCTCTCTGCTACAGTGTGTTCTTACCTTATTGCCTCAGGCTAAAACACTCTTTAGGTCTCACATAGCTTTGTACCTCTCCGGTTTTACTTGATTAAATATATTTGATCTTATATAAGTATCCTGGGGTTCCTACTGGTATGATGAAATACCATGACCAAAAGCAACTTGAGGTGGGAGGAGTTTATTAGGCTTACATATCCTGACTCACAGTCTACTGAGGGAAGGTTAGGTAGGAACCCAAACCAAGAAGAAGCCTGGGGGGCAGGAGCTGGTGCAGAGGCCTGGGGGGTGGCCGGGGGCAGGAGCTGGTGCAGAGGCCTGGGGGGGCAGGAGCTGGTGCAGAGGCCTGGGGGGCAGGAGTTGGTGCAGAGGCCTGGGGGAGGCAGGAGCTGGTGCAGAGCCCTGGGAGGCAGGAGCTGGTGCAGAGGCCTGGGGGGGGGGCTGGAGCTGGTGCAGAGGCCTGGGGGTGGGGGGCAGGAGCTGGTGCAGAGGCCTGGGGGGGGCAGGAGCTGGTGCAGAGGCGGGGGGCGGGGGCAGGAGCTGGTGCAGAGGCCTGGGGGGCAGGAGCTGGTGCAGAGCCCTGGGGGGGGCAGGAGCTGGTGCAGAGGCCTGGGGGGGGCAGGAGCTGGTGCAGAGGCCTGGGGGGGGCAGGAGCTGGTGCAGAGGCCTGGGGGGGGGGCAGGAGCTGGTGCAGAGGCCTGGGGGGGGGCAGGAGCTGGTGCAGAGGCCTGGGGGGGGCAGGAGCTGGTGCAGAGGCCTGGGGGGGGGCAGGAGCTGGTGCAGAGGCCTGGGGGGCAGGAGCTGGTACAGAGGCCTGGGGGGGCAGGAGTTGGTGCAGAGGCCTGGGGGGGGCAGGAGCTGGTGCAGAGGCCTGGGGGGGGCAGGAGCTGGTGCAGAGGCCTGGGGGGGCAGGAGCTGGTGCAGAGCCCTGGGGGGCAGGAGCTGGTGCAGAGGCCTGGGAGGCAGGAGCTGGTGCAGAGGCCTGGGGGTGGGGGCAGGAGCTGGTGCAGAGGCCTGGGGGGGCAGGAGCTGGTGCAGAGGCCTGGGAGGCAGGAGCTGGTGCAGAGGCCTGGGGGGGGGCAGGAGCTGGTGCAGAGGCCTGGGGGGAATGTTGCTTTCTGACTTGCCCCTAATGCTTTCTCAGCATGCTTCCTTGTAACATCCAGGACCACCAGCCCCAACCAAAACTGGCTGCTTCCCACAAGTCATTAAGAAAACAACCTACAGGCTTGCCTATAGCCTGGTCTCATGGAAGTATTTCTCAACTGAGGCTCCTTCCCTCAAGTGACTGTAGCTTGTGTCAAGTTGACATAAAGCTATCCAGCACAATAAGTGTCCCTATTCTCAGGAATTTAATTCCACAGCTAGTCCAAAGAGAGTGACTTGTATAAACACACAGGTGACTCTGTAGTAATTATTTACTTCTAATGTCAAACTGAGAAAAAGATAAAAGAAGCTCTAAGAGAATGAAAAGAGATCTGCAAAGATTAAGTGGACGGAACTGATATTCACCGGGCTTCTGTTCAGCTTACATGTGTGCGGGGGTTCTGCATGTGTCCTGTCATAGGACCCTCTAACGTTCAAACTGTTAATGTTTAAAACAAGGAAACTGAGCTATAAAGGAGAGGAATCATAGATTAAGAAGATTTTTGAAGAAACGCTTTTGGGAAGGAAACTAAAATTGAGCGAATGAACCTTAAAACTTGCCTGAGAACATCACCGGCTTTCGCAGTGACATCTGTAGCAAGAAGCGAGTAGCAGACTCTAAACACGTAGTCTCCTATGACTAGAGTGAGCAGACCTTCAGGCTGAAGGGTGGTGTTCTCCACTCTCTGTAATTCTTTATGGTATGTTGTTCTGCTGGGTCATATTTTCCACAAATAATAATGAAAACAAGATGATGTTTTTCTTACCAAAAGACTTAGCAAGATTGATCAATAACGTGCATGTGTCTACTATCACCCCTTACAGTTCTGAATTGTGCGGAGTGAAATCTCAGGTGTGGGATTCATTGAATGTCTTTTGCCGTCCAATGAGCCTTGAATGTGAATTTAACTTACTTAAAGGGTTCAGCTGAACAGCTGTCTTCCAGAGGTTTATAGTAAAGTCAGAAATAAAGCAGCGTCCTTTGGACTCATAGTTGGATATTTATTATTCTGATACGGTGAGTTAGTGCTGGTTTCTGTCTAAGCTGCTATGGGTCCTCATCCTCATGTGGTTTTGAGACTGTAGGACAATGGTTACTATTGTGAAATCTTCCTCTAATTACTGCAAGTTGGCAAGTCTTTTGCTTTAGTATAAAAAATGCTTCAAAACAAATTCTGGACATATTCACTGCTTTTCTGTATTTCTTAAAGTGAGAAATCGAGTGTCTTTAAAAAAATGACAGCTTTCTAAGCCCCAAGGTAGCTGAAATTAGAACAACACAACTATCCATCTGTTGTTAGTTCCCTTGGGATCTCAACTCACTATAAAATTGCAAATCTGGAAAAATCAAATTAGTTTGGTTGTTTATTTCCTCAAAGAAAGAAGAATGGACAAACAGATAAAAGTTCTGCACACATGCAGTCAATACTAAACCCATACAGGTATCTTTGCAAACTTAACAGATGTTCATTTCTTCTTAGCTCATCTCTCAAACAAACAAAATATTTTTGTATTATAATTGCTTCTTTGCAATATTATACTAAATATACCTTACAAAGGAGTAGATTCATAAAAATCTCTTCTCCTGGTACTAGTTTATCTATAGACTGGAAAGATAACATGGTTTCACTTTGGAATATTAAAATGTAACTTTGAAATTAGTTTTATGTATTCTTATGGATACAGGTGTTGTATACATGCACCACATGCATGCCTGGCACTCACAGAGACAGTTGGGGGCTGCCATTTGGGTACTGAGAATCGAATCTAGGTCCTCTAGAAGAGCAGCTAGTGCTCTCAACCTCTGAACCATCTCTCCAGCCTCTAAAATGTAGCTCTTTCAATAATGTGTTTCTTTTGTTTTTTATCATTACATCTTTCTGTTTATTAGTGTCTTGCCTGTGTGTAGGTTTGTATGCATCGTGTGAATGTAGTGCCTGCAGAGGCCAGGGGAAGACACTGGATCCCCTGTGACTGGAGATGCAGATGACTGTGAGCAACCATATGGGTGCTTGGAATTGAATCCAGGTCATCTCGAACAGCAGCCAGTGATCTTAATCTCTGATCCATCTTTCTAGCACCCAAAAAGTAACTTTTAATTTCATATATGCATATGCACATCTTTTATATTTTGTTTGAACTTTAGGCCAACAAACTTTTATTTGCCTAATGTTTGTGGAATATTTGCCACTGTCAAGGCAGTCTGTCATATGGAGCTATGTTCAAAGGGAACTAATGGAAATTTTGTTTGAACTTTAGGTCAACACATGGTCTTTTTATTTTTTTTTTTGTGGAAGTTTTATAAGCTAATATTCGTTTCCTTTTACAAACATGTCACAATATGTATCAAAGTCAAGTCAATAATTATAGCTTCTCCTTTAATGTATGTTCTGAAACCATTTTTGGGACTGGGGAAGACTTCTTAATTCCTCCTTTGAAGACTTTTTTTTTTTTTTTAAAGAAAAACATAAATGTAGAAAAAAGTATTGGTAGGATTTTATTCATATCAAAGTTTGTTTTTTTTAATCTTTTCACAATAGTACTTTAAAAAATCAAGTAGTTGATACTGATTTTGATATACTCAGTACCTCTTTACTACTCTTTTCAAACCTTTTTGAGGTTAATTGTAACCTTCATTAAAGTAAAATATATGTAGTAAATATACTGTCCACTTGTACTGTATCTGTATTTTACATGTATAGAAAGAACGTGGACCTCAACTTTATGCCCAAGAAATCACCCTGTAGATAGCTAAAGCTAAAAATGACAGAGAACTCCCGTTTGCAGTTGAATTCACTGCTGTGCAGTGGAGCTTGTGTCTCTTTCCTGTTGGAAAGCTCCTTGGAGGATGCTGATACACACCCATAACTGGGAGCTGTCACCTTTGGACATGAGCGGCTTGTTTGCTTTTTACGTGAAAACACAGTCATAAACTGTAAAACTATTGAAGTGAGAAATGTGTGTGTATACATTTATGTATGTGTATATATAATATGTGTGTGTGTGTGTGTGTGTGTGTGTAAGTACTGAATGATGGAAATGAAAATCAAACTTACTTTGTGCCTGGAAAAGGAGCAAAAACCTGAGCTCACAAATAGAGCAGAACTGAGCCTAGCGCTGTCTCCTTCACCTCCCTTCAAAATAGGTGCATTTCCTTCTACCAGAGACCTGAGGGTACCTTACAGCTTCATGGCATACAGGAGCTTGGAAGGTTTAGAGATGACATTGAGTAGCCCCCTTGCTGTGAGTTGTTGTGGCCACTGATTGGTCATCTGTTGCTGAAAGGGCAGAGCTCATCTCTTCAGCCAGTGAAAGAAAGTGTATCTGCCAACTCAGTGAGAATTGTACATAATAACGAATGCTAAGCTGTGTGAACTACAGCCTAATTGCTGTCATTAGAGACAAAAGAAACTAATGTGACCGACTGGATCCCAGTATAAATATGACCCAGATATATATTTTTACAAGGAATTAACCCAGTCTCTTAGAAAAGGTGATTTTATTTTAAAGATTTTATCTATTACTATGGTATGGGGGACACACATGTTCTCCTGCACACGTATGGAGGTCAGGAGACAGTTTTGTGGAGTGGGCTCTCCCTTCTATCCCTTACTTGGGTTCCAGGGTCAAGCTTGGATTCTCTGGCTTGTGTTGTGAGTTCCTTAACCTGCTGAACCATCTCAGCTCTGCTTCCCCTCCCTTCTTTAAGTATAATACTTATTTTTGTTTTATTTTTCTGTGAGAATATTGCCACTCCAGCATTGGTGAGCATGCAGTCTAGTTTTCAAGGACCAGAGTGGTCCCTGAAGCATGAGACTTTCAGGGATTTGGCACATAACATGCACAGTCAAGCCAGGGGTTATTGGCTGCCTTCAGTGCAAACAGTGAAGATCTATTGTTGCTCGTCTACAGAGTCTGTACTCAATAGCAGTGCAGTTTAATTTGTTCTTGCCCATCTCTGAAGATCCAAAGTCTACTCATATTTCAAGATTCAGCTTAAATGCCACTTCTTAAGCAGTGAGATGTAATCTCTTCCTCTTTGAGGGGCTTACACAGTGTTTTATCTGTACCATTCTTCTTCCGCTTTGAGCTTTGAAACACCTTTATCAGTTATCTGTGTACACATTTTATCTCTGGCACTACACGGGAAGTTCTTTCAGTGTATGCTATTTCATTTTATCATTTATCCCCATGACTGCTTCATAGTGTTCCTCACTTTATCAGAAATGATTTATTACAAGGGATGCGTGAATCTGAAGTTGAAACAGATTGCATCAGTGGTATGAGATATACCACTATGCGATGCTTGGAAAACTCCAGTAATGATAGGACTCAGAAAGTCTAGCTTTTCTTCCCCTCTGCCACTGTGTGATTTGTGAATGAACCCTTTCATAGTGTTCATTTCTGTGTGTGGATGCTGTACTTTCTTCAGATAGAAGTAGAGAATTCCAGCTGCTAACTTCTGAATGCTACCTAACTATGCTTTTATTCACATTAACTTGCTCATGTGTCTGAGAACCAGTCCAAGTCCAAACTTCCATCTTCTCTTGTCTGCTGAACCTTTTCCACTTTTGGCCAGTGATCACAATTCTTACGTCACAAAGGAAATCTGACCTGAAAAGGGAAACCCATGAGTTTCCACGAGCTTGGCTCAGCTGTGTCTGTGGATTTCTCCATCATGATCTCAACCTACCTTGCTCATATATCTCTTCATCTGGATTCCTGGAGCTCAGCCTGGTGCTTGGTTGTGGGTCTCTGCATCTGATTCCATCAATTACTGGATGAAGGTTCTATGATGATAGTTGGGGTATTCACCAATCTGATTATAGGGGTAAGCCTGTTTGGGCATCCTCTCCACTATTTCTAGGAGTCTTGGCTGGGGGTCCTCTTGTGCATTCTTGGGAATTACCCTATACCAGGTTTCTTCCTAACCCCATAGTGGCTCTCTCTTTTAAGATACCTCTTTCATTGATAGCTATGGAGACTTCAGGGGACCGAACTAGGCCTTCTATATGTGGGAAACAATTGTGAAGCTTGGACTATCAGAGGGGCCCCTGGCAGTAGAACCCCAGTACAAACCTGGTATATGAACTAGCTTGTCAGAGCCCATACCCTATGGTGGGATGTCATGCTCAGCCTTAATGCATGGGAGAGGGGCCTGGCCCTGCCCCAACCTATTGTGCCAGACTTTGTTGACTCTTCACGGGAGTCCTTACCTGTGAGGAGGAGTGGACTAGGGTTGGGAGGGAGAACTGTGGTTGGAATGTAAAATATAATTTAAAAGAATAAATAAATTATAAAAAAGAGAAACCAGTTCACTCAACCCTAATGTAATGTTATTCAGTAAAAGTTAAGTATGGTCTGCTGAAAGATTGTGTGTTGCTGAGTACTGGACTCAGGAACAGGTACTCTACCACTGAGCTATATATCCTAGCCCTTAAAATTAAAACTTTATTCATTGAAAACTTCATACATTTATAGAATGTATTTTCACCATATCTATCTGCACTTCCTCCCTCCAACTTTCTCATGTGTGTCTACCCTGTTTCCTTCCCAACATCGTGTGCTCTTTTTATTATTGCCACCAATAACCCCTTGAGTCCAGTCAGCGCTGCCCATATGTGCATGGGTGTGTGGCCATCTACTCAGACATGGAGACCCTACCGGCAACCATGATCGCAGGAGTGACTCTTTCTCAGAAACCATCCATTGTCAAGACTTCCTTCACAAAGGGTGGGGCTTCATCTCCCATTCCCCCATCCATGCTGGAATTTTGACTGGCTTGATCTTGGGAAGGCCTTGTGCAAGTAATCACAGCTGCCCTGAAATGGTGTGTAAATAACCATGCTGAGTCTGGAAGGCAGCACATACTACAAGGCCTACCAAAAGATTTCAACGTGAGTGTCAGCAAGAAATACAGAGCCATAATTACATATACTTACCCTTTAGAATTTTATATAAGCATGATGAAGCATCATGTTTTAGATCACTTTTTATGTTTTGTTGAATTTTCTTGTTTTGCACTAAAGAATTAATCATTTTATGTACTTCTTGGTGTCATTTTCTTTGAGAGATAAGAGCTTATGTAGCCCAGGCTGGCCTCCTAAAACCCCAATTCTCCTGCCTCTGCCTTCCAGTGCTGGTATGTGTGTATCTCACCGCTCCCAGGTTTTAAATGATTTTTATAGGATCAAAGTTTTGTAAAAAGTTTTCTGTTAATATCTTTGAAAATGTAAGTGACAGCTCCTAAAAGAACAAATTCATCAGTGTTTTCAAAATTCCCATTAAAATGTGTAAAAATATTGCTTTCATCAATTTTCAATTAACATGTGATTATTATGCAGACTTTATACATTTTTATAACTCCCTTTTCTGTTGTTGTTAGCTACTGATACGAATGTGAAGAATGAAAGTCTCTCAGCTGTACAGGAGCTCGGCATGAAAATGACTGTCAGGTATGTGGAGAAATGTCTCTCCTATGCATTCCTAAAATTCTTCTACCTGATGTGTGCTTGAGAATATTTAATAGCCAACTACTTTTTATACTTTAAATGCAGACTTCTCCACTCAGAAAATAATAATGTTTTATCTTTGAGGATATTGGCACATGATTAAATTACCTCTGGCTATAAATCAGTTACAGCTCATTATTATTCCAAAAGCTAATTAGTGTGTTCCTCTATGACCATCAGGTTTTTCCCACCCATTCACCCCCTAAAAAAATCAGCGTTGTAAACATCAGCATGCTATGGCACAATTGTACATCTTCTAAAACGTGACTTGTTCTAGTTGTCAGGTTCCAGTGAAGACAAACATACCTTAAGGATAGGCTGAGAAGTTCAAGTGAATAAACCAAAATTGTCATAGTTTGAGTTTTCAGATCTCATATATTAATTTTCAAAAGAAGTGACCACAAACTGGGTAGTAACCTCCTTTTTGTGTTCTTAACAGACCTCATTTAATATGAGGCTCTTAACTGTCCCATTGTAATTAGTGGGTCACCGTTTGAATCATATTGAAGAAGACACATGTGATGATCTATTAAACTCTTGAGTTTTATCTAACCACCCATTGTGATGAAAGTCATGGCATGAATTCTGGATCATCTACTTCTGCCAGAATAACTGTTTTGATTATGGTATGTGACTCTGTATTCATGTTCTAAAAAAAGTATGCTGTAATGCTCCATTTCCAATTCAGTGAAACCTATAGACTATATATGCAGCCTGGCCACACATTTTTAACTCGATATAATTTCTTATTCATAGAAAGAAAATGCAAAATAGTTCCTAATGAAGAGTTTGGATAGACTGTGGTATGGTGTAGCTACCATCCTGTTGAGTGACTGAGATAACAGCGGCAACAAAACACGAAATTCACTAGCAGTGTTGCCACTAAGCAGGAGACTTCCTTGGTGTTAGACCAAGTAAGGTCTTAGGAAGGTTGGAAAGGGAACCGATGTACTGTTTTCCCTTGATTACAACACAACATTCAGTGTGTCTAAAATAGAGAGACTTAGATAAAACTGAATTTCTTTCAGCTAACTATGAATAGCTGTTTGATCCATGTAATTGCCAAGACATTTCAAGTTTTGGTCCAGGTCTGTCCTAGTCACAATCCAAAATGTCCAAACCCCTCTTGATATCCAGTATTTATAGATGACCGCCACAGGTACTTCTTGACTTAACATTCCATAAACTAAACCCAGTAATCTGTGTTTTCGATTCATTTCAGACAAACTTCTTACATTCTTCTCCTCTTCTGTGGCCTACTATCATTTTACTTTCTCATCACTGTTTTCACCACCCTGGGATGTTAACAGTTAATGTTGCTGATCCAAATGTGTTGTAACTATCAGGAATGAATATTGAGTGCCTTGTTTAGCGTTGTCACCCTCGAAGTAGAGTCTTGAAAACATCAGACCTTGAGATCTCAAGAGAAAAACACTTTAATGGATGTATAAAGATGAATGTCCAGGGAAGATCCTGATAGTTTTTATTCTGTGGGTTTTATGTTGTTGTTTTGTTTTCGGCCTTTAACATAGGTATGGCAAGTTTCTCAACTTGTTAAAAGATGGCGCAGAAAATGATCTTGCCCTGGTCTTAAAGCACTGTGAGAGATTCCTGAAACAACAGCAGTCATCAGTGACTTCTTCTCTTCATATCCTTGAGTGGATTCATGCAGAATTGAGTTGTCTTCCTATATTTCCCATAGTTTGTTCGTAGGATGTGTTAACCTATCTGTAATAAGTAATAACTACTGTGTGAATTCTTACAGTGTAGTTTTATAGGATTTTATTCTGTTTTGGAAACACACATTTTATTAAATGATCCTTAAATTGAGTGAAGTGATTTACTGCATACAATTAATAACTCTCCGGCTAGAGATCCTAAAAGTGAGTATTTATGAAATTGTGTATCTCCTAAGACAACATGACTGTTCCTTAACTCTTCTGCAGTGTGCCTGCAAGGGAACTACACGGGCCATGACTGGTTTGTGTCTTCTCTGTTCCTCATAATGTTGGGGGATAGAGAGAAGACATTCCGGTTCCTCCAGCATTTCTCCAGGCTTCTGACCTCTGCATTTCTTTGGGTGCCAAGGCTGCATATTTCTGTAAGACTTAAAAATCTGTTTTTAAAGGAGATTTGAACTTAAGAAACACCATATTTAGCTTTCTTAGATTATTATCTTATAGGTATACCGTGCCCTAATAATTCTTATTCACGTTCCTACCTAAATATAGCAGGTAGGAAATCTGTTCTTTGACAGTTTCATACATGTATATATAGTATTATGAGTATTCTCAACTCCTCCCATCTCATTTCTCTCTTCTATCCCTGTCAACTCACCCCTTCTTTACTTCAAGTTTCTTTCCCAGATTCATAGCCTTTTGTTTTGTTTTGTGACATTCTTGTTTAGCTAGGGTCATCTGTGTGACCATGGATTTGAAGTTATCCATTGCTCACCAGTGGGTGCACAGTTGGAAAAATAACCGTCTTTCCCCTGGAACCCCTTGGTAGTCAGTAGTCCAGCAGGAACAGGTAGGGCCCTCTAAGCTCCTTCCCTGTCCCTGATTGAGTTGTGATAGGCCTGGTGTTGTGTGAGCCTGGTGAAGGCAATCACAGTTTTTGTGAGATGTTGATGGCAGTTACTATGTCATACACAGAGAATAGCATTTTACAGCCATTATCTGTTTCTGGCTCTTACATTCTTTAAGCCCTGTCTTCTGTAATACTGCCTGAACTTTAGAGAGGATGGGATAAATGTTCTCTTAGGGTTAACCACTCAACCATTGCTTAATTTTCTATGTGGTAAGTAGCTATAAATCTTTATTCAGCATTCCTTGCAAAGAAGAGATTCTCAGATTAAGGCTGAGATACTATGAAGAATGGTATTTTTCTTTGGGTATAAACATAAATATTTGGATGTCAGTGCACCATCAATTTAGATAAACAGCAGTAGTATTCCTAGGGATAATACAGGTTTGAATACTCTCAAGTGGAGCAGGCCTTGAACACAATCAGAGAGTGGTTGACTTCCCTTATATCAGTTAGGCTAATGGTTGTATTTTTGGTAGGAGTTTCTGGCTCACCTGTGGGGAGTAGGCATTTGATCTGTATTGACTTGGAAAGTTTTAGGAACTACTTACAGCCACTTGTTGCTGACTCATGTGTGGAATTAGTAACGTGACTCTCATCCAGCTGGCTTAGAGCTTCCAACTTCACCAGCGGGTTCTCTTGGGGGTGAGTAGTTAATCAGCAAATAACCTGACTCAACAGGACTAAGGCATCAATAAGTAAATCTGAAAAGCCATTTCATGTGCAAGCAGATGCTCCAATACAGGTCTCTAGATGATGATGGGAGGCAGAGCCGAGGGAAAGCTGATGGTTTGTGAGGATCTTGGATTGTTCCTCAAGAGCTAGTAGGTAATTGATGCAGGTCTTCAGATGGTGGGATTGGAATGCCCTAGGAAGAGGGAGCGGAAGGCTTGGTTGATAGCATGGGCAGAAGACTTCCTGGGTTGGGAGTGTAGTTTGGGTGCCCAAAGGAGGAGGTCTGAGAGTCCTTACCAACAATGTGTGAGGGTTGTGGGGCTTCCACCTGTGGACATCCACATCTTCCATAAGTAGAGAGGGTTTTACTTCAGAGTCGGAGGCCTGTACTTGGGAAGAGCCAGCAGAATCCTGGGATGGATGGCCTGAATGCTTTTCCATGGATTCTCTTCGAAAATATAGACTTGACCTTTTCTCTTTAAGGTTATCTTACATAATGATAACAGAGTGAGAGATATTTAATCATGGAAACTTTTTCATGAAATAGAAATAAGATAATGAGCTAAAAGTCTAAAATTAAAGTTAAGTAATCATTATGCATTGTTTAGCAATAAATAATGGAATAAAGATTTTGAATGTTTTAATGTTGCTTTGTAAGAAGCTCTTGATTATTAGGCTATAGTATAAGAAAAGCATTTCATAAATAGAAATTATAATCGTACTTTGTAGAAGAGAAAACCTATATGAATATATTTTAGAAACGTGTTCGGAGGACTTACTGATATGTTAGTGTTATTATTATAATTATTATTGTCATTCTTATTTTATGGTACTGGGGCTTTAACTCTAGATAAATTCAAACCAGGAAAGTACTCTGCCACTGAGATATTAATATCCCCAGGCCTTTGAAGTATTGCATTTTGAAAGAATTTGCTATTATGAGATCTCAGAGATTACATTAGACAAAAGTACATTATGCTATGCTTTTGTTTGTTTATTGCATTTTGTTAAGATCTTCAGCTGGGAGAAAATAAATAGGCATCAGTTCTGCTAAACTTCCTAGTAATTTCTCATGACATACTGTGTGCTGATAGAGAAATAATATGCAAGCAAGGACAAGCTAAGAGGTATCCTTATGAAGTTAGATAGAAGCATTTATTAAGTGTCTTTTACTATGTGTATGTATTTTACATATGTACATGTGTAATTTATATATTAAATTATGCATATATCTATACAGATCTCACATATATATACACATGTATGTATATTTACACACTGTATAATACTGAAAATAAAATCAGAGCCTTATGAAGTAGATATTGAAATTAAAATTTTTTTTTGCTTGAAACATTGTCATGCAGTCGGTGACAAGACTAGTTAGTATTCTACACCATAATAAAAAATTTGTTCACATCAACAGCAATAGGAAACAATAAACAATCTATAAAGCTCTTTTCTTACTGTTGCTATGAATTAGAACAATTTTGACCCTTTACAATCGAAACTTTTAAAATTCTTAAATTTCTACTCTTCTATTAAAAATACAATTTCTAAAATATTGTACTAATGGTTTTTTAATTAAATAATTTGATTTTCTTATCAAACATTTTAAATGTTTATCTGTGTGAGAGAGAGACACAGAGACAGAGAGAGAGGAGTTGGGGGGAGAGAAGAGACCAGGGCGCATGTGTGTGAGCATAGCTGTGCATGGGCACACAGAGGACAGATTTAGAGGTCAGTTGTCTTCCCCCTTGTTGAAGCAGGGTCTCTTGTTCCTACTGTTGTCTGCATACTCCATGCTAGCACCTGTGATGCTCTGGGGGACTTCTCCGTTGTGTCTGTCTCTTTCATTTCAATGGTGCTAGGATTAGGATGTAGTTATCTGGCTCTTAAAACACAGATCCTAGGGTATCATCAGGCTCGTGCTGTGCCATCTCCCAGTGTTTTATACCAAATATTTGAAAGTAGTAATTGCATTTTATTTGATATATCTATCACTATTTTTTCATTGTATTTATTTTTAATTATGTTCATCTGTGTACTTCTGTATGCCTGTACGTGCCCATGAGTGCAGGTGCACATGAAGGCCAGAGAAGGGCAGCAAATTGCCTGGAGTTGGAGTTACAGGCAGTGATGAGCCAACCCACTTGGGTACTGGGAACTGAACTTAGGTCCTCTGCAAGAGTAGTGTGTACTCTTAACTACTGAGCCATCTTTCCTGCCATGAATGCATCATGTTTAATCATGATTTCCCAAGGTTGCATTTCTTTGAGCCTGTAAACTTTTTAGTAGCATGCATTTTACTTTTCATAAATGCAGCAATGCTTTGTCTTCCTGTGAAGTTGAAACGAAGCAAGAATCTGGCAAGTTTGATCGTGTTCACTTCACCATCTGGATATCCGTACTGTGGAATACAGTTCTGTGTAGAATGGAGAACTGTGTTACTGGAATCCGATTCAGCTCTGTGTAAGCACAGACACTTTCTGCTTGCTCACCAGCAAAGTCAGTGGAGCTCTCTGCAGCCTGTTCCCTCAGCATTGCTGTTACTTTCAATTTTGAACACAGCATGTTGACTCATTCATTACCAGCTTGACAGAGTAGTGGTTCTTTGTAAACAGCATTCTGTTACAAGCGCTTTCCTGCCAGCCTGGCCCCAGACCACGTCATCAGCCCCAATAACACACAGAGATGCTGTGTTAATTATGAAACTGTTGGCCATTGGCTATGGTTTCTTATTGGCTAGCTCTGTCTTAAATACTAACCCATAATCACTAATATATGTACTTCTACATGGTCTTACCTTACGGAGAAAGCCAGACTCAAGTCCTCTCCTCCTGAGATAGCATTACAACTCCCTCCTACGTTTCCCAGAATCTTCCTTGTCTCCTAGTCCTGCCTATCTTGCTTCTCTACTGGCCAACAGTGCTTCATTCATTAAGTAATAAGAGAAACATATTTACAGAATGACATCTCCCGTTAGCATTCTACTAATTTCCCCTTATAAGTTCTAGCAAGGAATATTAATTAATTGTTAATTATAATGTCCCAGCAGCCACCTCTCCATACTATAAATTCTTCTTATTTTAATAATATTTAAGATTGTTTCCTCTATGCCATTTGTCTTCAGGTGGTGCCTTCAATTTTGGATTTTCAGGACAGGGTTTCTTGGCTGTCCTGCAACTCACCATGCTGGCCTGGAGTTCACAGAGATCTGCCCGCTTCTGCCTCCCAAGGCCTGGCATTAAAGGCTGTGCCACCACCATCTGACTAAAATAGAACATTTTTTATTTGCTCCATTTTCTCAAACATTGTGTCAGTACTTCCTGTGTAGGTTGATAAAAGAGAAAGTTTTTAGTCTTGTGACACTTGATTAGCTGTTAGTAGCACAATGTGGCTGCCTTCTTTAGCTCAAATGGTACATTTTTGACATGGCCCTCAAAAGAAAAAAAATAAACCAACCTGTACTATTTAGGAGAGTCCCACCAGCTACCAAAACAATAAAGGCTATTGCCATTCTTCTCAGTTGGCCTTCAAAACTAGTTGGTATGTCCCTGTTGCTGAAGATTCCAGTTACCTTCATTGCAAGACAGAGAAATCCAACTGGAAGTGAGACTCATAGCTAGCTTTCATAGCTACGGAAGGCACCGTGCAGGCTTCCAGGGGGTGGAGGGGATGCAGCAATCATTGTAATCGACTGGGACTCCTATACACTATAACACCTATCTGCCAGGCAAGATGTGCCCACTGGTGCAAAAATGTCACCGCTCTGATTGGGGTAATGAACTGCTCTATGATAGGGCTCCAGACCTGCTGCCCAGCTGGGTGTTCACTGTGTGGTACTGTGTGATGTTTCCCCTCTCCCTCTTTTGGCTCTTTTTTTGTTCAGCTCCCAAGTGATGAGTGCCCAGCCTTAGCTTGGCTTGTTGCTAGCCAGCTTTTCTTATGTTAAATCTTTCTTAATTCTGTGCATCTTGCTTTCCTTCTTACTCCAAGGCTAGCTGGGTGGGCGGGTGGCTGGGGGGACTGGGGGGCGGGGCGGCTGGGCGGCTGGGGGGGCTGGGGAGCGGGGTGTTGGGTGGGCGAGGGGGCTGGGGGGCCCGGTGGCCGGGTGGCGGGTGGGGGGGCGGGTGGCTGGGCGGCTGGGGGGCTGAGCGGCTGGGGGGGCGGGGTGGGCGGGTGGCTGGGGAGGGGGGGGGACTAGGGGACTGGGGGGCTGGCCCCTGACATCCTCCTCCCCTTGTTCTCTTCTGGCTCCTCTTTCTCATGTTTCTCCTGTTTATTTTCTCTGCCTGTCAGCCCCGCCTATCCTTGCTCCTGCCTCACTATTGGCCGGTCAACTCTTTATTAGGACCATCAGGTAATTTAGACAGGCAGCTTCTCAGAGGTAAACAAAGGCAACATAAACAAAAGTCACACACCTTAAAATACTATTCTACCACACGGTACTACAAACTTGATGAAAACCGTCTTAGGCTCTAACAAGGGAGTTACAATTGCTCCTTTGCTAAATTGACATGGTATAAAACTGCTTTCTAAATATGTATGTTAATACTGTGGAAAAATATCCCTTTTAGTCTAATCAGAGAAACCCCTGTTTGCAATAAATGGTGGTTAATGAAGAGACTCATGGCTGCTTATCATGCAGAGAATATGTGATGGCTGAGTGGTTTACACCAAGCAGAGCATGGATGCCACTTCCCTCTCAGGCTCGGGAAAGCTCTTGTTACAGCAGGCAGACAAAACCGGAGGAGTCAGGAGACAAAGAGAAGGGCATGCAACCCTCTGTCCATGGTCTTAAGTGTCAGGGTCTCACAACAGCTGGAGCTGCCTTTACTGGGCCTGCACAAGAGTTGACTGTTATCAGTCAATCATGGATGAGTTCCCAGGGCCTACTCCTCCCAGCTAAACTATTGGCTGTGGATTGATTCCAGGGAAGGAGCAATCATGGTCTTCCATGGCTTGCCCATTAGTAAGTCCACCGGTTCCAAACTCGTGGCCACACAGACTGCCCTGGTTAAATTCAATGGATCACAAACCCGAATGAGGGTCTGCATATAGAAAAGGGCCTTGAAGGGAAAATGGGGCTGACGGCTAAGAGGGGAGATAGGAAAGGGTGTACGTGAGAGTAAGGCACACGCAGTACATGTCACGCCACCAAGGAAAGTATTTAATACATACTGTGGTCTAAAACATTGCCGTTCTCTTCCGCCAACCTCACTTTTGTTCTTGTTGCTATGTTGTAGTTTTTACTTTTTCTCATAGTATCTATCACCTGCTAATACATTATTTACTTCATACATTATTTACTAGCCATAGGAAGACACTGTTCTGTTTTGTTCACTGATACAGCCCTCTTTGTTCTTAAACTAGACCCTTTTTTAACTACTCCATAAACGTGTTGTGAATTAATATTTAAAGTGGAACATGTTTGGAACAGTAGGCTTTTGTTACTTTAGAAAAAAAAAATTACTGAAAAAAAAAATCTTTGATTTCTTGCCTTCTAAGGGATGTTATAGCCAGGCATACACCTTTAATTCAAGCACTTGGAGGCAGGGGCCAGGTGGATCTCCATGAGTTTGAGGCTAGCCTGGTCTACAAACCAAGTTCCAGGACAGCCAGTGCTACACAGAGAAACCCTATCCCAAAATTCTGCCAAAAGAAAAATGCTGTAAACTAATTAGCTCAAGAAAAGTTCTTTTTTTTTTTTTAAATAAGCCTAATATAAGCAAAATGAAGAAAATGGATCTTAATTGTTAATTAAAACAGTAATAAGCTCTCAGAATTTTATAAAGTGTACCTATACTAGTTATTAGTTTAAAATTTTACCCTTAGAGGTTATTTAGACTGGAAGAATCCTTTAATTGACTTAAATTATCTTCCAGTATTATATGAAAAACTGTAAATCATAATACAACAATTCTTCAGGGTATTTCTTAGGAAATCAAGCTAAATATTATGCTTGCTGCCTCTGTTAGTATAAGTTATGAAAAGGACAACAAATCAATTGAATAAGAAACATTAACTCATATGCATTGACAAACATAGCTCCACGATGTTAAACCAACCTGAAGCAGTAGTCAGATGAAGTGGTATGATCCAATAGGAGCGTGCTGGACAGCTGCTGTATAGCATCGTTTATTCCTATTAAATACTTAGTGTTAAAATATTAGGTTAAAATGCTAATCTAATTGAAACCATCTACAATGACAAGCACATCGTGAGAATGTACCCATAACCCATTTGTGGGGCAACTGCCAAAGTGAGCTATACAAAACATATTTGCTTGTATCTGAATGTGAATATTCTACATAATTGAAGATTCCATTTCCTATTCTCCTAAAAGGAGAAGTGTTTATGTCTTATGATATCATATCATCAAAGCTTTGAGAAATCCTTCTATTTTCTCTGTATTCCTTTCCACTTTGTGCAAATTAACAAACAATATTGCTGCAGGGCTTGACTGATCTCTGCCCATGGAGACTCCGATGAGGAGTGGGAGGAACTGCATTGGATCAGTGTGTGTTGGATTGGAAAGCTTCAAATCCTTTTAATACTGCCTTTCTACTTACTTCCCATTGCAGCACAAAACTCGGTTTCTCATAGTTTCAGGAATAAAATGACTCATGAGAAACAGTCAAAGTCAAAGTAAAAAACTAAGACTGCTCTGCTCCATTTTTAATTGTCTTTCATTTTAACCACTAGCACATAATATTCTAAAGTTATTTTAGAAGGACTTTATTTCAAATCCTGTCATATTCTAGTATCTTCTAAGCCTTTGGTCTACTGATTTTATTTTGGCAATTAGACTAGTTCCTATTATCATATGACTTTAAATGCCATTAATCATAGTGTTCTCTGAATATGAAAGTGTTGATATTATTTCAGGGTGTTACAGTTGAACTGAAAGTGCAAATTATAGTATGGTGGTTCATGGACTTTGTTTTGTTCATATGAACCTTCTGTTGTTGTTTCTCTGCTTTATAACTACCATTTACTATAGATTAGAGTGATGATATTCAAATAACAGATAAGCTAGATGATGTTAATTATAAGTGAGTTTACTGTAATAATAACTACAGTCATTAGACTCTTGCTATTTAGCCCATATTACATATGGCACATTTGGTATCAGGAACTGGTTGGTTATCAAAAGTGTGACTTGAAAAAGTTCTTTTGACAGTGTATGATTTATAAGAATAGAGGAACTCTTGTCTTATCTTTGGGACTCCATTACATAATAATGGCTTGTTTTCTTTGACAGCATAATTAATGTCTACTGTCTTTATCTCTTCATAGGCTTGTTCTAAAGATATTTCTACCACAGCATAGAACAATGCTGTTTAAAAATTAGGTCCAGTACATTCTATTCGTAAACTTGCCTCTGTACATATTGCATAACATTAGTAAGTTCACATTGAAAGTATAAATGTGTAAGTTAATCTTTACATTTTATGTTTGTCAGATTTACTCATTATGTAAAGTGAGTGAACCACATTTTGTGTTTGACAAGTAGCAAATCAGTGGCTATTAATTCATACTGTGCATTATATTGAACTACCTAATAAAAAGCATTGTCCTTGTTCTCTATATAAAAATGACCTAAGATGTTCACTTAATGTGCTATGACTTCATCAGTATTTAAGCATTTTTATGTGCAGTATCGCCTAGAGAACTTGCCATAAAACACACAGTATTTACACTGATTTATCCCTGAAACTATAAATTTCTGTAATTTGAAGGACTAATACATCATTTCTGATAAGTGGCAAAAAATGAAAATCACTGTTAAACCCATGTAGTAATTCCAAAACGTCATTACATAAACATAGTAAATGCTCGAACCATAACAAGTCCAAAGTGGTGTCCACATGTTTTAATCCTTATGTAATTTTATGAGTTTTGTTTATTTTATCTAAAAGTAGGAAATTTTTAAAAATTTAAATAAGATCTTTGGGAAAAAGAGTTGAAATTTATGGTAAAGTTAAGACCTTTAGGGCGAGCTGTTAATTATGTCGTCTTCAGGCCTAGGTCTAATTGCTATTAAAACAGTTTTCTTCACACCATTACATCTTTGAGTTTTTTTTATTCTTTGCTATAAATGATGATTGTTTGTTGATACTAAATTTATAATCATAACACATAAATATCCTCAATTATTCATAAACATAAATTGCACCTGAGAACTATTTTTTAAGTGGAAGCTGATAATTGAGCTTCATTTCTTCTGTGTGTTAGGTCAGAGATCTACACTGTACTACATTCCCAAGCCTAAAATCTAGACCTTTAGAATGCTCAACTCTTTGTAAGCACACTGTTGAAAACCTGTTTGTGTTTATATGCAAATATATATATATATATATATATGTAAATATATATATATATATATATACACATACACACACATATATATTCATACACAATTTAGTATATCTATGCTTGTGTGTGTGTATGCATACATACATACATATGATTTCATGAAAGTTGTTAATGGAAAACCTTTGCATAAACATTATACACTTCCCCAAGCTTAGAAGTGAGTTTATTATGGAACTCTCAGTTTGTGTTCTGATTAATTCAAGGCCAGCTATGAGTTAAAGTCTATTAACATTTAGCAAGATTTAAAGAAAATATTCCATCATCTATCCTATCTTTGTGAGTCTAAAGTCTTACATGTAACTTATCTTTAATCCTAACTAAGGAAAGCTATAACCATGACTATCTGTCTTCAACTCCATCAAAGACTACAAAAGGATAGTATATCAACTCTAGAACTGACAGGGACAACTCGATGCCTGGTCAGTCACCTGAAGTTCTTTTGTAATGTTGGGGCATCCATCTTCAGCCCATAGGCCAAAGTGTGTCTGGCAGACTTCTCCACAAAGCTTGTATTGTCAGTTTGTCAGTCAATTTTCTCTGTGTCCTGGAGAATGTCTGGCAGACTTTTCCATGAAGCAGGGACCCTTTTGGACTGTCCATCTTGTTTTGCAATTTCAGCAGTCACCTTACAGTGGATTCTGCATGCCTGGTTTATACAGCATACAGTCAAACAGTCTAGCCAAGAGAAGTTTCTTGCCCAAATGGCTAGTCTGGCCATATTGAAACCAATCTCTATATATAACGAATTTCTTCAGTGCCCATCATCCTCTGAACTGTAATTGGTTTGGCCAGGAACAGTTGTGTCTCACTGTCAGGGAAAACCCTACATCATTTTAAATGCCATATCCGGTAGGTCTTTGAAAGGTTTGAAGAATGCCTATCCAATTGAAATATATCTCTGTGTATCTAGAAAACCCAACTAACCTAAATTTTGACTATTATAGGTAACTATCTATAATTGGTACTTAATTATACATTATGCTTTTAAATGAATTGTATAAACACAATACTTATACAAGAGGAGAAATATACATATCACAAAATTGACCTTAAATTTGTATCAATAAATGAAAATCCATTCCAATACAAACTATTCATTTCCATACCATATTCCCCTTTTACCTTTAAAAAGAGATTGGTTGTGGTCATTACCATTTATAAGAAACCCCATTTAAATGAAAACAAATATGGGCATTGTTCTTTCCAAACTGCTTCCTATTGGTAGGGGGCACTGTCTTGGGGATCCTAAGAAGATGCAGAAATCCTGGCTGTAGTCTGCAAGGCTGCCTTGTCCCAGCTGTTTTGAATGTTGGATCACGTGGGACACAGTTTCAGGGGGTCTTGCTTCATCAAGCCATATTATTCAGGAAGGAATCCACAGCTTTTCATTTTCTGTGGAAACAAAAATAAAATCTTTTTTCCAAAGTAACATATCCTTATACTTAATTTTTTCAGTCAAGGCATTTTTAAAATATATAAGTTTAATTAATCCAGCAGTATTTCTTTTAGCAGTTGTTATTTCCTTAGCAGTCAAACAAATCAAAGACAACACAATGACATACAGTATCCAGACTTTCTGTGTGTCTTCCATGTTTACATAGCTTTTATATTACGCTATTTCTTTTACTTTTATTTTTTCCTTTTTTGAGACAGGGTTTCTCTGTGTAACTTTGGCTGCCCTTGAACTCACAGAGATCTGCTTGCCTCTGTCTCCCAAGTGCTGGGATTAAAGGCGTGTGCCACCATACCCAGCCACTTCCTTCCTACCTCCCTTCCATCCTTATTCCTTACTTCCTCTCTTTCTTTCTTTTAAACCACTTTATCCTGTTTCTTTCTCTCTCACAAGCCTATGTATATTTTTAAACACACTGTAAACCTTCAGAGGTTTTACTTTTTTTAAAAAATCTGTCTTTACTGTATATCTCTACCTTCTTCTAGTCATGAGTCTTTTATCTCCTCTACAACATTGCTAAAATTAAAGCGGCAGCTGTTTTAGCCACTGTCTATCCAATATGGCAGGAGTGCATTTACCGGCAGCATGGAGAGCTGTGCTCACTGCCTTGGTCTACGCTGCCGTCAAGCAGCATGCTGCTGGCTTGAAGAGGTGGTCACTGCTGCTGCCGCCTCTTGTACACACCATTCAGTTGTTAGCGGGGCCTCTCAACAGAGCCCTGCGTTTTTTTTTTTTCTGCTTATGCAGAGCCAGGAAACCTCCCTTAAAGGAGTTGCATGAGTCTGCCTGTCTCTAGCAAAACAGCCCATCCGAGAAAAACGCTGCTACTAAGAAGCCTTGCTTGTCTCTGTTATTTTTTTTTTTTTTAAATCCTTTCTTAAGCTTTTGTCAAGTTTTAAGTGGAAGATCTTAGTGCCCACGTTGCAGGTGCCATTTTGTTATGAGCACTTTCCCACCAGCCTGGTCCCAGAGCCGCGTCAGCCCCAAAACAACATATAAAGATGTTGTATGAATTATATTGCTGTTGGCCAATGTTTAGAGCTTCTTATTGGCTGCCTCTATCTTAAGTCATAACCCATAGTTACTAATATATGTATTTCTACATGGTCTTATGTTACTGAGAATGCCAGACTCACATGTCCTGTCCTACCGAGATCACATCTCAATTTTATTATTTATATTTTTCAAGCAACCCTTTGCAACCAGAAGCTTTGAAGTTTCCTGAGTTACAAGCTACCCATATTCCTCTGCTTTGGAAAGATACATAACCTTACCCTTATTGAGGTTTATTGTTCTACAATGTTAAACTTTCTGACATTTACATATTTATAGTGATTGTGTAGTGTATGACATCACCACATAAATTTGGTTTTCAGATATTAATTCATTCTATTGAGGCAGGGTCTCATGTGGCCTTGGTTGACTTCAAACTCTGTGTATCCTAGATGACCTTGAACTTGTGATATTTGTGGATTTAAGGTTTGCACCAGCACGCCTGGTTTAAGTTGTGCTGGGTCTTGTGCACTGGAGGTAAGCATGCTGTCAGCTGACTGTATCTGTCATATAAATTTTAAAACAGTGAACCATGGCTTGAGCAGAAAGACTCGGCTAAGTATATGTTTGATTATTATAAATCATCCATGTAGTTACTATCTTCCACTTCCCTTTCATGCAGAAGTACCTTCCTGCTGACACCATTGAAACTGGAATCCACCCCATATATTTCTGCAGCACGCACTACACTGAAATGCTCCTGAAGGCTGAGGTGCCCCTCGTGTCTTCTGCTTTCTACATGGCTGGATTCGCTCCATCACAGGTAATCCAGTGAGGAGCACCAACTCTTCAACTCCCACATCTCTGACTTTAAAGCAAATTATTTACCCTAAAATATAGGAAATATATTTAAATTAAGAAAAGGCATCTAATTATGTTAATTAGATTACATGTATTTGCATACATTAATCTTTTCCCCAACTTTTAATTAACTTGCTCTATCTCTTCATTTGTATTAAGTTATCCAGTTATCTTAAGTATAAATCATCATCTAATTATAATAAATCTAAATAGCAATTGTTTTACACTATATATTATTTATATTACATTTTTTAGGATTTTATTAATTGTTTTATATTTAAACTGGTAAAAAATTACTCAGACATTTTATCAGTAGGTAATAATTACAAAAAATTAACCATTATCACTTTTGAAGAAGTTTTCTATTTTTGTCTTATCATTACTTTCATTTCCTTTAATCAGTTTTGAAGTTGACCAAGTAAAATTATGCCAGTTTTCTTTTTGGTAAGCATTGGTTTAATCAATGGCTTATTGGATCCTTTTTTGTGGCACATGGGTGGTTTTCATTATAAACTGAGCTTTTATTTCCTTGTGTCTTACCCTACTAAAGAGAGTCCTTCTTACTTGGGTAGTAGCTCTTCTTGATGAGATATGTTTTTGTACTTACCTTGATGAAGTATCACATCATTCATTGCATATATTTATGTGAGATACTCTGCTTGCTTTACATTTGGTGAAGTTCTTAAATTTAAATACAACACGAACTTCCATTAAGTAGGAAGGAATAATTCCTTGTAATCATTTGCTTTAACTTTGAATCACAGAAATTTTAGTTTTTTTTGGAGGATGTCACTTAAAAAGTACAATATATTTACTATAATTTATAAGTTGATGCTTTCATATCTTCTAAAATTGTGGACTGAGGGCAATGTTCCTCAGTTACTTGTTGCTGTCCTACTATTGGCTGATAGGATGGATAGTATTTAATGCATCTAATCATTTTTAGTCATATATATGCATATATACATACATACATACATATATATACATACATACATATATATATATATATATATATATGCTTCAAGTTAGAAATGAATAACCTAAGATTGTGGGAATATGTATATCATCTCAGGCCCTATTAATGTTTGAAAGAAAAATATTCATCTATCAATTTTATGTATCGTGTAAGTCTGATGTTCGTTCACCAGAATAAAACTGCAAACACCCCTAGCATGGTAACTCACATTCACAGTCCTAGCCCTTTGAGAGTGTGAGGCAACAGGGTTGCCATGAGTTTGAGACCAGCCCGTGGGATACATAGTGAGTTCTAGGCCAGGCTGGGTTACAGTCTGAGGCCCTGTCTCAGAAATAAACAAGCAATCAAAACAAAACCAGAAAAGAAGCCTCTTTATAAGTAATGCATTTATTTAATAAGGTATTATTTCTGGACAGTGATATTATTCTTTTTAGTAATATAGAAACCTTTCAGCAGCCCTGGATGTGAGATAATCACTTGTGTTAAGTACCCATCACTGATTTTATAATTATTTACAACTTTATTGCTAATTATAAAATATAAAAACAGGTGTAAGTAACTAAATAGGTATTCATGATTAAGTCGTTATTTGGGTATCGATTTTGTGTTTCAAAGCTTACTCATTTTGATCCAATTAGAAGCAGTGCTATTTGAAGCTGTGTAGTTTTAGGCACAAGGGGACTGGCTAGTTAGTGAAGGATTTGTGGGAAGGTTGCTAAATGAAACATACAGATCTCCAGAGTAAAAATAATAGGCTCAACTAGAGTACACCAAACTAAATGGGGTTAGAAAAGCACATTTGCTGATTGGAGTTTCTTCTAAGAGTAATTGCGACTGGAAAGAAAGCAGAATTTACATTCTCTCTTTAAATAAGCAATGCACAATTACATTCTAGTGAACTTTGCAGCAGTTTGCCCTTTCCAACCAAACTTATCTTACTGCATTTTCTGCACAGTCTGGGTTTATAAAGCACCATGTATCTTTAATGGCGCACCTCTTACTGCTTGGTATTGACTGTTGCACAGTACTGTGTCAGGAAGCAGACTAACTTAACTAACTTGACTGCATAGAGTGCATGAAACGCCATTTGGTGCTTGTCATCGTCATCATTATCATCATCATCATCATCATCATCACCATCATCTGTTCCTTTCTACTTTCATTATGAAAACAAGACTCTAGAAAACTCTCTCATGCTTCATGGTACAGTACTTTTTGGAAATGTAAAATTATGCAGTGAAACCAGATCTCCAGATGTATAACAAAAGTAGCATAATATTCACAACTATTGTTTGTGCTTGAGGATGTGCATGTAACTTTCCATGTGATAAATGGAGAAATGCTGGAAGAGATGGGTGGGCACATTCACCGGATTGAAATTACTCAGAAACACTTCAGACAAGGTCTTCCTATGTAATCCAGACTAGTCTCAAACTTGAAGCAATCCTCCAGCCTCAGCCTCCTAAGTGCTGAGAGTTTTACCTTGATGTCACCATGCCTGTCTTTAAAACCACTTTGAGTTTTCAACTATTTTTTTTCCTTTTTTACTAATTTTTTGTATGTGTAGTGAAAACAAGTAACACAAGGCCCAAAGAGCTGCTAAAAGATAATGTCTTTGAATAAAATAATTGATCATTTAGAAATCATGCTTATTTTCACGTCAATAGATATTTGGAATCAATTATTTTGACTTCAATGTTTCTGATTCCTCTATTTTTCTTATAATCTAGATACCAGAAGAAATAATTTACTTCATATAAAATAATATTGTATTGCATGTTAATGCCATTTGACATATGCTTATGTGGTTGGATATCAAAATTTTTAGAAAACTATAATACAATTTGCACATTGTATGAGTGATCTTGCTTCTTAATGCTCCTGAATGATATGTAAACGTGACTACCTAATAATGTAATTACAAACTTAAAATTCCATACACCACATGGTTAGCATTACTTAAAAAGGCATTATGATCATAGGATGAGATTTTTAAAAATGTGCTCTTAATAACTAGAATTCAAAGTTCAGAAGTTGACATAATTAATAATATATAGAAAACAAAAGTCAGTGGTGTTGGGAGACACAATAAAACCCCAACCTTCTTTGGCTCACAGTACATCTGTACTACACATAAGGTGCCTGAGAAGTATCTAAGATAAAAAAATCATATTATCAGAATGGACCCTAGCTCAGTATGACTTGTAAGGGGAGATTTGGACAAGACATCTCCAGAGGGTGACCATATATGTGTGACAGGGAAAAGACTGTCATTTATTTACACAGTAGGAGAGCAGGCTCTGGAGAAACTAGCCTCACTAACATTGTAGTAGAAGTCTACTTCTCTAGAACAATAAGAAAGTGAGTTTCTTTCTGCTGCCTAGTTTCTATTTCTTCGTTATGGAAAACCTAGCAGACTTATAATACATGTTTGCCATAGGAAAGCAGATTCAGCATGCTAAAAAAGTGGGCTAAGAGATAGAAAAGCACCTTTTTGATTTAGAATAAAGTTTTAAAAAGGCAAATTGAAAGAACAAAAAGAACAAGTATATGTGTATCCTTAATACCTATGTTAAGTTGAGACAAGCTACCACCATATCTGTGCCTTTCTCCTCCCAGGCTCCTCTCATAGTCCCGGTCATCTGAGGAGCACAGGGCCTTGAACCTGCATCTCTCAGATCCTGCCTACATCCAGCCATGCTGTTCTCTGTGTGTGTCTTCTTCCTTTGGGCCATGTCTATCTTTTGTGCACATTACCTTTCTATAAGAATATAAGACACACTGGGTCAGGGCTCATGCTCATACTCATTTGAACTTGACTACCTTCATGATGACAGCCTTACCCCCAAGTAAGGTCAAATTCTGAGGCTGTGAGTTTGCTGATTGCCTTTTTTGAGGAGAGATCGGGGTGGTCAATACATAGCAATGATATACCAATTAAAGAATTAGGGTGCTCAGTACATAACAATAATATACCAATTAAAGAATCGGGGTGGTCAATACATAACAATGATATACCAATTAAAGTATTGGGGTGCTCAGTAACAATAATATACCAATTAAAGAGTCAAAAAAGGAATCCTTTTTGTAAGTCTCAGTTTTGAATTATTCTGTGTTAGCTCCCAGTTTATCTCTTCTTGATTCTGTTTGCTTTCAATTGTTCTCCAATTCAGTGAGAGTCCCTTTGCATTTAAGATTTTTCAGTCTGTCATCTGCATATTTATACACCTGTGATTACAGGCAGGATGGAAAAAGAACATCTCTGAACTCAGGTAGCTTCTTCAAATTTGTTAGCAGATTACACTGGCATTTGTGGTAAGAAGAAGACAAATGTCAGAGGAAAGCACGTAGGAGGAGCGTGAGCATCATTAGGTCCTTAGTTCCTGAATCCAGAGGCTTGAATCTTCTTACACATGCAGCAAACAGGGATTCTTTGGGACTCTAGCCAAAAAAGCAGAATTTTAAGGCCACTGAATAGAATGCTTTTCTAGTCTGATTCACACAAGGTCTTTCTCTCCCTCCCTCCCTCCCTCCTTCCCTCTCCCTCCCTCCCTCCCTCTCATTCTCTCTCTCTCTTTCTCTTTTAAAATCAGTTTCTTGTGTTACTGGTTCCTATTTCTTAATAGGCATATGTGGCTTTTTACTCCTTCCAAATACATTTCTTCCTTCTTTTTTCTTTAAGATTTGCCTACAGTGGATAACTCAGTGCTTTTGGAACTACTTAGATTGGATAGAAATATGC
This sequence comes from Phodopus roborovskii, assembly GCF_943737965.1. NCBI lineage: Eukaryota > Metazoa > Chordata > Mammalia > Rodentia > Cricetidae > Phodopus > Phodopus roborovskii. Next base: position 15,559,604 of record NW_026125397.1, read on the forward strand.
CATTATATTGCTACTTGTGTTGTCCTTGGTCCTGACTATCAAGTGTATATCTGCATCGCTGTTCTCAAGCATTTGCAGCGAGACATTCTCCAGCACACTCAGACTCAAGATCTGCAAGTCTTTCTCAAAGTAAGTATGTCCATGTCTAAGGGGAAGAGTTATTAAAAGTTAACCACTAATTGGGGGCATTTTATTGTTGTCTTAGCCATTTTTCTACTGCTGTGATAAGACACCATAACCAAGACAACATATAAAAGAAAGCATTTAATTTGGGGTTCACATTTCCATAGGATTAGAGGCCATGACTATCATGGCAAGGAGCATGGCAAGAGGCAGGCAGGCTTGGTGCTGTGGCAGAAGCTGAGCGCTTACATCTTTATCCACAAGCAGGAAGCAGAAAGAACTAACTAGAAATGGATGATGACATTCCTCTATCAATAAGGCCACACCCCCTAATGCTCTCTAAACAGTTCTGTCTACTAGGGTCCAATTATTCAAATATATGAGCCTATCATTCTCACTCAATCCACCACAATTGTCAAATGCCCTGATCACCAAATCATCTCTGAGTGGAAGATTGTTTTCATTTTTGAAGTTAGGGAAGTGACACATGGAATCAAGTTGCCTAAATTCTATACAGTTAGTGTAGAGATGGATCCAAAGCTTTAAGTTAACCAGGTTATTGCTGTATCATATTTGATCAATGAATGTTCATTTTGTTAGTTCAATAGGTTGATACTTACAAAACAATTAATGTTTCAGAATATTTTTCTAGCTTTTCTATTCTTATAAAATGTTTACATAAATATTATTCTTTACTAACACTCATTAGAGTAGAATATTTGATATTATCTTAAATTAATATTTCTTACTTTCTAAATCACAATGTAATATATTAGAAGCTTAGGAGATTATCAGGCATGATATATAAATACATTGCTATATGTAGTTCTGCTTGGACTTGCAAGAAATCTGTTTGTTTAATGCTGAAATCATAATTGAATTTGGCATTTTCCTGCTCTTCATCCTGCCCATCCACTTCGCAGTCACAGAATACATTCATTTGCCAAAATGTGAATGTATCTTCTCCTAGGTGAAGGGTTGTTTTTGTGAATTAGTTTTATTCTTTGCTATTAGTTATTTGCCATAATTAATTTCCACTTAGTGATGTTAAGATAATGTCATTAATCACTTAAGACTGCCAGCCAATCATTTCCTCAGTAAAACATTTTGATTTGGAACATCTTAAACTGTAAACATTACTGGAATTATAATCATAGGTCATTATGTTTGACAGAAGAATGGTTGTACATATAGAAGAACACTGAAGCCCAAATAATGAGTGGTCTGAGGTGGCCCAGGAAATAGGCCATTTAAGCACAGGAATTAAGCTGAACACAATTTGGGCTCACATGTAGTTGGGGACATTTCTTCAGCTGTGGTGACTGGGTACTGGAATTTTAGGGTATATTGTTTGTCTATACTCTTACACCTGAATTTCCCCTAACACATAAGTCTCTAAACTCCTTTGAGTTTAGTTGATTATATACATTTCATTGGTATCTGAGACGTTGGTGCTCATCCTTTTCCAACATACCTTTTAGCTCTAAAAGAACTGTGATGTGGTCTGTCTAGTATAGTGGAGAATTCTCAACCCTTGCTCATTAAGTATTTGTTGAGAAAGTAAGGAGAAAAGGTGAGCAGACTAGTTTTGTTTACACTAAGCAGAACGCATTCTTTAATTCTTGAAATGGCTCCTGCTGTCACATCCATTGGAAGAATGTCTTTATGTGCTCGTCTGGTGAATGCTGGTGCCTACTGCGCAGTTGCAGTAGGGTTTAAAAGTGATGTACATTTTAAAGGTATGCCAAACGTCGGTGTGTGCTGGGCCCAGTAATGTCAGTTTAAATGGTTTGAAATGGTGGTGCAAAGGTTATCTTTTAATTCTGACTTAAATTACTAGAATTTGAATTGAGTTGGTTAAATCCCAACTAAGAGCATGTTGGCAAGGAATTGATTGTAGTGTGTGTCCTGGGGCTAACCTTACTTTAAAAATCTGTTATTTGCATTTTTGAGAGACTTAGGAAAAAGTGCTTTTCTTGCTGGTACATGATTTCATTTTGTTATTACACTTCCAGTGTGTAGCACTCAAACGCCTCTTGTCTTTTGATGGGCATTTTATCCTTACAGGATAAATTTTGGTGTAGTTTTATTAAATACATGCCCATGCATGTATAATATTTGACCTCCATTAAGACCTATAGATGAATCTTGTTTGCAAGTATATGTGCACAAATTCTCACAGCTATATATAGTCATATTATAGTAACATGTGGCTCAGATTTGTTGAAGGGACAAAACACTTATCGATATTTCTCCATAAAACAAGAAGCTACAGCTATGATAATATCCCTTATATTGACAGTTCCACCATTTTATTCCTTGGTTTGAATATCTGCTGATATACTTCTACGGGGAAAGAAGTTGAACTAAAACAACTTCAAATTTTTATTTTGTAAATAAACCATGTTTTATCTACAACAGATAATGAGCACAGAAATGACTCAGTATGTAAAGGCACCCAAAAAGCTAAGTTCAGTCTCAGGAAACACAGAGGATGGAAGGAGGGGACTGACTCCTAGCAATGGCCCTCTGACCTCTGCATAGGTGCTGTTGCGCACACACACACACACACACACACACACACACACACACACACACTCATTCACACACACTCGCACACTCACTCACACACACATGGTGGGGGAGAGAGAGAGATAATTTAATGAATAAAAGGATGGCGATTCACTGTGTAGAAATAAATAGAACAAGCATTTGACTGTTATAAATGGGAATTTCAGTTACTAAGGCAGAAGTGAATTAGTGTTTAGAATCCCGAGAACCTCAGTTGTGTTTAATAACCCTTCAGTTATTACCAGCTAGCCCAAGAACCTCTAGAAAAGCCGATGACTCTTGAATGCTGAAAATCTCGGCTTCTTTTCTCAACTTAAATTTCACATATTGATTGAAAGTTAAGAGCGTGGCATGACAATCCTGGCTTTCCAAACGAAACTGTGAAATACGTTCTATTGAGAAAATATCAGCCCATCCATATTCATTTTAGATTAGGCTCTTGGTTTCAAATCAGACTATTGAAACTCTTGCCTGCATTTCTAACAGCCCCCTGGAGAGTTCTCGGTGATTCTGAATCACCAAACTGAAAAGACCAGGAGAGGTAGCTCAGACCAGACAGTGGGGAGCACCACTAATTGTCAGTCCTGGTTCACTGTGGGAGCACTGAGGTTGGATGGGGAGTGTAGTTGGATAGAGTTGGGTTTTCCTGTTCCCGTTATACCACTAAGCTGTCACAGTAAATGTCATGGATATGGACTGATAGAAGGCAAGTTCTGTCTGTTTTTGTTCTTGCTTTGATTTTAGCTTTTTTATTTTATTTTGTTTTATTTATCTATTTGTTTTTAATGAATTTTTATTTAAATTAAAAATCTTATTTTCCTGTTCTTCTATTCCCCTCCATCCCCCTATCCCATCCCCATTCATTCCTCAGGGAGGGTAAGGCCTCCCGTGGGGGATCATCAAAGTCTGTCATATCATTTGGGGCAGGACCTAGGCCCTCCCCCATGTATCTAGGTTGAGAGAGTATCCCGCCATAGGAAATGAGCTCCCAAAGCCCATTTGTTCACTAGGGATAAGTACTAGTTCCACTACCAGAGCCCCATAGACTGCCCAAGTCCCCCAACTGACACCTACGTTCAGGGGAACTGGTTCAGTCCTATGCAGGTTCCCCAGCTGTCATTCTGGAGCCCCTGAGCTCCCACTTCCTCAGGTCAGCTGTTTCTGTGGGTTTCCCCAGCATGGTCTTGACCCCTTTGCTCAACACTTCTATTCTTGGCTAACCTCAAACTGGCTATATAGACCAGGCTGGTCATGAGCACTGGAATTAAAGGCATGTACCACCATGCCTGGCTTCTTGTTTTGTTTTTCATAATATCCTTGTAGATAACAACAAAATGTGGGCTGGATAATAGAATAGTCAAGCGTGTTATTGTCACACTTTAGCGGGACACCTTTGAAGCTATGATAAAGCACTCAAGCTTAGTTCTGAAGCCTAGTGTTCCATATTTACTTATTTATTCATCTATTTTACTCATTCACTATTAATTTTTCTCCTTGTGGGGTGCTAGGGATTTGAAATATTTTTATCTGCAACAGCCACTAAAACTCTGTGGCTGCCACAATTCCAGAGAGAAAAACATCCAACAAAATTAATGTTCTAAAATTTTTTAGTTTTCAGAAATTTTTGATTAGCTCTGTATAACAAGAATATTAAAAAGTATACCTATACACATATATTTGTTGGAAGTTTTGTTTATAGGGTCCTGGGGGAAAGTTGAGTGTGTCATGAACTGACTGTACATGTTCCTTCCCCTGCCACATGCTCATAGGCTAGAAAGAATTAACATTCATCAGTACATGCACCTTGGGGACAAACTTCACCAAAATGCCAAGGCAAGGGGAAACCTGCCTTCCATTGGAAATCAGGCTGCGAATGCTCAGAATACTTAATTAAAATTCCTCCACTGAATTCTGCATATTACAGAAAATTAATTTATAATTATGAAAAAAATAAGATTGACTTCAACCCAATCAGTGAATTGTTGAGAGGGATTTTTGTGGATGGCTGTTGGAGCTGCTGTTATCGGAGCGTAATGACAGAGTAGAAAATGGAGATTAGGCGGAGAAAAACTGATTAAATACCAAACTTTAAAAGACAAAAGTGTACATAATATTAACGGAGCTCATCCCAGGGAATAAATAAAGCATGCCCCATCCAGCATCAGCAGGGTTTTCAGGAGTTGTCTACATTGCCTTATGTCACTTGAAGACTTAGGCTTCATTCCTCCTTTTGTTTAGAGTGGGTTCATTGTTTAATCTCTTTATACCTCAGATTCCTCATCTGTGCAGTTGGGGATAAGGCAATAACTAGTGCATGGGGTTATTGAGCAATTAAATGAGACACCTCAAAAATACTTCTAGAACATTGATTGACATAGCAAGTACTCCAGAAAGAATAATGATTGGATTTCTATATCTCTACACCACCCCCTTTTGTTCTTGCTCCTTTGTTAATAAAACGATGTTTAGGGAACATCTACAGTAAAGAAAACAATATTTTTTGAAGTCTAGGGTAACCTTTGACCTACTTTTAAATCATATCATATATATATATATATATATATATATATATATATATATTTTTTTTTTTTTTTAACCTGTTTAGCTTTTACCAAACACCTGAGTCATCGTAGCATATGACGTCACAGTAATGCCTGAGGTGGATAAGATCTTCCCATCTTGGTGAGAAACACTCTAAGGTTGTGCCCAGTCAGGGCAGTTCCCTCACTGACCCACCTAGAACTGACATCTCTCTTATCATCACATATATCTTTCAGTTGAGTTCAGATATCCAGGTAGAACATGGCCAATCCTAAACCTTTAATAGCGTTGTGTTCTCTCCAGAACTACACACTGCCTCAGCTGCCTGGTTATAGGGATCGGGTCATGTGCTTGTTTATATGTTTGGACCTGTCCACAGACCTGTAAGAAATACACACTACATAGGCATGGATGCTCAAGTGATAGATTCTCTTGCCTCTGGCTCCCATGTGGCTATAGGAGTGCCAGGGCTGTAGGGTGCCACTCCACCCAGCTTTTTACATGGGGTCCAGGGCTTGAACTTGGGTCATCAGGTTTGTGTGGCAAGTGCCTTTGCCCACTGCTCCATCTCCTGGCCCCATGGTTGTATATATTTTTAATAGTAAGTATTTATGACAAACAAAACAGTTCTTAAGTGCTTTTTATGAGATTTGCCATTAATACAGATCAACTCTCTTCCACTTTGACCCACCCAAGATTTTTGCTCTATAAATTAATTTTTGAATAATTACCATAACCTTGCAAATACATTAATAATTAAATGTCTGGGAATGAATAGACTCAGTCATGAAATCATAAAACCAGGAAGGTAGGCCATGTCCGCACATCAATCTTTCTGTATCATGTATCTACTTAACACCAAATAAAAATATTAAGTTTAATGGGCTTTTGGTTGCTGAAAAACATTTTTTGACAAGTCTCTAGTATCTTTGAAAACTATAACCTTTACAACGAGCTTTTAGAAATGCAGGTATAACTTGCCTTTCCCCATAAGCTTACCCCAGAGGATTTGTGAGAAAAGCCAGTGATGTCTGAGTATCTGTGATGGGTATTTACTTATATTCTTGGCCAGGGATTGAGGAGCAAAAGCTGAAGTCAATAATCCTTCATGTATCACCCTCCCTTGATTTCCCTATGTCTGATGTGTGCTCTGGAGAGGGTATCCTGGCCATTGTAAACACTGTCTGTTGATATTGTTATGACCACCACTAACACTTTGTGTTTGCTGAATGAGAGGCCATGGACAAAGGATGTAGAGGCATTGTCACTTTTGACTTAGTCAGTACTTACTGTGTTACAGCTGTATCCCAAGCACTGTTGTAGTCATATGACAGAATGTCCATGCCCCACATGGTTCTTAAATTCTGCTGAGAAAAATAGCACAAATAGATATTTCTGACTTTATACATCTGATTGAAGGACACTTTGACATGGTGAGTTAGTCAGAGACGTTGTTTGGGCCATTCAAAAGGATATAAGAAGGGTCATGAATACCTTAAAAGAAAAACTTTATAATGATCTCTAGACAAAAAGCCTTCATAAAAGCAGAGAGAGGCAGCTGCAAATCTTAGAGGCAAGAATTCCCATAGAGTAGTGGTTCTCAACCTTCGTAACACTATGGTCCTTTAATAGTTCCTCATGCTGTGGTGACCCCCAACCATAAAATTATTTTCGTTGACATTTGTAAATGTAATTTTTCTATTGCTATAAATCCTAATGTAAATATGATATGCAACACCATGAAAGGGTCATTCAACCTGAGCATCAGGACAAGTATTATGCATAGAAGACCTTGAGTATATAAGGATGGGAAGGGATGGGACAGAGAACATAGAAGGGTCTGTGCTCTATGGCAAGATTTCAGGGTTTAGTATATGTCGTCCACAGAGCAGCCTCAGCATTGTGGTCCCCAGTGGCTCATGAAAAATCAATATTTACAGTCAGGAAGCTTACCTAAGTTCATAATCTAAGAATTAGTGTGAAGAGATTTTCAACCTTTCTTGGCTAAATCTAAATCCTGTTGACTCAAATTGTCCCTGGTTAACTAGTGTAGTTATCTTTTAAATAATATTCTAAGTGTTTTAAAAAACAAGAGTTCTTGGAATTGAATGTTTATATCTAAAGGAAAGAAGGAAGCTCTGTTTACATCATATCATGTAATAGCAGGTAAGAATGTTAATTTCTAATGCTTTTTTTGCTAAAAGCCAGAGTTAATGAGGAAAGCATACTGAATAGCAATTAGATATAATACGAGATGTAGCATCCTCTCAGTGAACATTGTAACTAATTTCAATTATTGTAGTATAACCTACTAAAGTGTTTTCTTGAGCAACTACTTCACTATTGTTACAAAAAACGTTGAAACTTTTTTTTTTTAAAAAAAAAAACTATACAATGCTTCCCTATTCATAGACAGTGTGATTGAAATAGACTTAGATCAGCAAGTGAAACTACACTCTAAGAAAATGGGTAGTTGCAACTTGAATGATAGCCTAACAATTTAAATGGTCATAATCACAATCTATCCCCTGAGAAGAGGGTTAGAGAATGTCTAGGATGAGATGAAAAATATTCTACTTTACAGATTAAGAGTGAAACTTGGGTACTTTAAAATTTTTATTCAGAAATAAAATTGCCTGTCATATTTTTAAAGTGAACAGTACCATTTACAATTGCATTTAAAATGTATAGTTAAGTCTTTTCCTTATAACATGTAACCTCAGTACCCTTTTATGCTAATATTATGATATCTCTTCAATGTAGGTACTAGGATATTTTCTTTAGCATTAATATCTAAAAGAGGAACCAGTTTTTGAAAATAATATATTTTTAAAAGAAATCTATTTAAACCAAGTATTGACTGTGTCTTCCCTATGTAGTTTTATGTTTAAATGAAAGTAGAACAATAATTAAAATATGTTAAGTAGATTTTGATTTTTTTGTCAAGAAAGTATAATTAGAGCTATTGTTCAAGTTTTGCTATGTCTCATTGTAACTTGCATTTAATGAGTAATAAGCTTTTCTTTGAAAATCATGAATGCATCTATCCTGAAACAGTTCTCACAGTACTGGAATTTCTGTGATAGGAAAGATGTTACTATAATTGCTTTCCAACTTAGAGCATAAATGATCACAGCCCAGTCACGTATCATTTAAAGAAAGTGGTTAAGTTTGTAAGAATTCTGTAATTGCAACCATAGCTATTTACAGTGAATTCTGGTCCAGTAAGGCTGGTTTCACTTTGATCCTTTCCCCACTTTTTTTAGATAGACAGAAATTTATAAGGACCCAATATTTTGCCACCAATCAAGTAACAGCTATTTGTTTTGTTTTCTTTGCTGAGACAGGACTTCTTTACGTTTCCCAAGTGGCACTGAATCTACTATCTCTTTGCCACAGTCTATAAAGGACAAGGATTACAAGTGTGGGAACAATGCCCACCTGAGCATCTTCTCTTGGGTTCAGTAGTGTGCTGGACAGTTTTATGTCAGTTTAGCACAAGCTAAAGTCATAAGAGAGGAAGGAGCTTCAGTTGAGAAAATGCCTCCATAAGATCCAGATGCAGGGCATTTTCTTAGTAACCAATGGGGGAGGGCCCAGCCCCACTATAGGTGGTGCCGTTCCTGGTTTGGTGGTCCTTCCTTCTATAAGAACGCAGGCTGAGCAAGCCCTTGGAAGCAAGCCAGTAAGCAGCCCTCTTTCATAGCCTCTGCATCAGCTCCTGCCTCTGGTACCCTGCTCTTTTTGAGTTCCTGTCCTCATTTCCTTCGCTAAGGGGAATTGTAAGCCTGATAAGCACTTTCTTCCCCAGGTTGCTGTGATTGTGGTATTCCGTTGCAGCATTAGTATCTCTAAGAGAAGTTTCGTGTTTTTTAATGGGAGGACATGGTTTAACCTTGGCCGTTAACCGTGTAGGAGGCAGTCCTTTCCTCCGTCATTTTTGTGTCTTGTGTGAACAACCAAGAGCTTGCATGTGCTAACCGAATGTAAGAGTGAACAGGGAGAGAATGAATGGCACATTCTTTTACCTTAAAGTGAGAAGTGGAAATCACATGTTTGTGTGGATCGGATAATGGTGGATGTCATCAGTAAACACCATTCAAGTTTCTTCAGTGTCTGGCAACCTTAGTGATTAGTAATATTTTAGATTGTCTGTGTCTTTCTTCAAATTATGTGGAGTTTACGTGACACATGGAATATTAACAGTAAAGTTCCACATAACTATTTGCATGATGTGAATTATTGCTCATAAGTGAGTATATATGAAGTTATATTTATACATATATATATATAATATGAGCACATATGAAGCTTTTAAAATCATCTTTTATGTGAGAAATCGCATGCCTTTTTAGCTACTTACATTGATGGCTTCTATCATTACTGAAAAACTATCTGGTATGTAATATGCATTGCTTTTCATTCTTTAGGATTGCTGTTGTATTTATGTTATTCAATTTTAATCTTTAAACTGTAAGCTTGTAAAAGGCATGAATTGTCTAAAATGTTTATGTCCTCCAAAGCTAACATAGTTGTGTCGAATTGAGAATAACTATTCTGAAGATTTTAAAGAAACCTTTCAGGTAAATACTACGTTAGACACATTTGAGAGTGCTGAAAGGCATAGTCAACTGCTTCCCCTAAAGACATTAAAATAATGAATAGATATCCATGCCATTTATTCTTGAATGCCTCATCTGGGACAGTATTAAATTAAAAATGACTGTCCACATGCCTAGTGCCAGCATTGTGAACCACAGGCCAATGGAGGTCTTTGTGAGCAGCAAGCATCCTTAGGTAGAGAGAGTTCAGAGCCTTTATCAATTACCTTTATTAGTTTCAATTTTAGGAAGAGTTGCTGCTATTGCTGTTGCTGCTGCTAGCTGTAAAGCATTTTTGTCTTTTACAATCATCTTGCACCACAAGGCCATGACTCATTCCTGACAGACACAGACACAGCTCCCCAAATGAAAAGCAATTCCATATTTACTAGCCACGCAAACTGCCCCAGCATCCTGAGCTGAAAACAAATGATACTTAAGCATTATTCACTTGGAGCTGTGCATCTTTCTCTACGTAAATGAACTTCCCTTCACATTTTCCTGGCAGGAAGAAGCACTGCGTGGGTTTCGAGTGAGCAACTACTTTGAATACATGGAGACTTTGGAGCAAAACTACCGACCAGTGCTGCTAAGAGACATGCGCAGCATCAGAGTGCAGAGCACATAGACCACGAGAGGCGCTATAACTTTATGTTTTATTCATTTTTAAGGGAGGTGGGGTGACTTGATTGTGTTCTGTCTACACTGATAACATGTGCTTTTTGTGCCCATGCATTGTAAATCAGTACTTAGAGGTTCTGAACAGAATATATTCCTGTTGCTGTTGTGAAATGAAGTGAGTTCATTTGTACAAGTTCTGTGTTCTTTACATTTTTTAGGAGCAGTCCTAGTTTTAGGTTTTATTTATGTGTGACTTACGAAAGGATCAAAGACCTCAGTGTAAAACCTAAAAATCTGAAACTACTAGGGGAAAACATTTGATCTGGAATAAGCAATGGCTTCTGAATAAGATCCAAAGGACTCGGGGAAGAAAAGCAAGCAGAGACAAATTGTACTACATACTTGTGAAGTAAAAGAAAAGGAAGGAAGGGTACAAACCAGGGAAAATAGTTGGCAATTATTCAGTGGATAAGGGGGCTAATATCTAGAATATATGTTGAACTAAATAAACTACAAAAGAATAAAAGAACAAAAAGACTCCAGTCTACAAACAGGGAAGGAAGTGAGCAGACATTTCACTTGCAGAAGCACCCATGCAAAATGAGTAGAAGATGAAAGGCTCACCACCTTTATCCATCAGGAAAATGTCCATCCAAACAACTTCCCCTCATCAAAATGGCTGTCACCAAAAAAAGCAAGTACTGGTCAGGATTGGGGCAAGCACGTATAGATTGCTAGTGGCAATGGAAACTGAGCTAGCTACTATGGAAATCAGTATGGAAGTTCCTCAAAAGGCTAAACGTTGACTTAGGTTGACTTAGCCACACAATATACACGATATAAATAAATAAGTAAATGTATGTCAGATTACCATGGAGGTCCCTGCACATCTGTGTTTACCATGGCACTATCCACAATAGCCAGGTTAAGGAATCAGTCGAGGTAGTCATAGTATATATACACAACAGAGTTTTACTGAGACATAAAGAACGCAATTTAGCATTTGCGGGAAATTGGAACAGGAGATCGTGTTAGGTGATAAAAGCCAGTCCCCCAAAGACAAGCATCACATGTTTTCTCTCCTATGTGGAAGCTGTGGGGTAGGGCATGAAAATAAGAGGACAAGCGGTGTGAAAGGCATGGGGATTATAAGAAAGTAGTCTAGGAGCAATGAGGAGCCGCCGACATGGCTCACGCAAGAAAGCCTCCAAGCCTGACAACTTGATTTCAACCCACCATACTCACATTGTGAAAGGACAGAATTGACTCTCGGGAGCTAGGCTCTGACCCCCACATGCACACTGTAGATGTGCCTGGAACTGTAAAGTAAAATACTTCAAAAATAGGAGAGAAACTCATGTGAGGCAAATAGGATGAAAGTACATTGCATGTCTATTGGAAGTGTCATAGTGGCATAGAGTGAAATGTCCCAGCCTACATCATCTCTACTGCGGGGTAATATGCCTTCTACTGATCTTGGGAAGAAGAAGCAATTTTGTTTATGAAGGAAGGAGGCAGGGAGCAAGGGAGAGAGGGAGGGAGGGAGGGGAAAAGGAAGGAAGGAAGGAAGGAAGGAAGGAAGGAAGGAAGGAAAAGACAAAAGGCATGTGTACCATAGAGTTTGTACAAATGGACAAAGGTCTGTTTTCTTCCTTTTTATGACTATACATATGGAAAAACACAGACAACAGCTCAGTTGCTTATTTCCCCTGTGGAGGCACAAAGGACATTGTTCTACCAGAACATTGTTCTCAGAAATAATTGTCTTTCTAGGAGGCACTTTTTATACCGATAGCAATTTCTAGCTTTTCCTTGGAAATACAGAGTTCATATGGCTCATTTAGAAGACAGATTGTCTCCCTTGTTGATAAGCATTCTGCTATGATTTCTTGGTGATAGATTTGATTTGTACTGAACTTGAAAACATTAAGAAGGATAGATTTCTAAATTGAAATGTTTCACACTATGTTTTATTTAAGCAGAAGTCTCTGTGCCTGCAGGATTAACATGTGAGGGTCTGTTTTCCTTATGACTATCCATTTACTGTTTGAAAGCCAATACCCAGTATGCTATTAATTTACCAATTTCAGTTTTTTAAAAAATCATATAGGTTAGAGTGTATTTTTTTGCTTACATGACCATACATTTTAATCTAATACTACTATTTTTTATTTTATACCAAAATCAGTCATGCCCATTTTTTTCCCTCAGCATATGAGTCAACAGTTGATGTACAGGTTTTAATCTGGGGACATTTAAGCATTTGAAATATGTTTTTCCCAAACCAGGTTTTGTACTGTCTAAGCCAACAGTAGCTTTCCAGTAATAGTGTTGGTAAAGGACATTGTAAATTGGAGGATGGTACATTGAGCAAGCTAATTAGACACATTGCACATTTGGCTCCTGCTGAGTGAGTGAGGGGAGTAGGAGATGACCCCAAGGTGTGCTTTGTTTCCTGAGCACCTGTGGGGAGGTAGCATGCATGCTGCAGATCCCAGCTGCTGTGTGTTCCTGGGTGATGCTCTAAGGGCTGAGAGGCCAGAGCCTCCTTTCACGGGAAAACTCTCGCATTGCAGATAGAAATCATTTACATAGCTGGTGATAGACGACTTATTGGAAATTCAGGTAATATCTACATTATGACAGGTACATTTTGCAAACAGTGATGTCATCTGGAACCAGGTGGTTCTTATTTTTCTTTGACAAAGTAGAAACAGAAGGTTGTCCACACCAGAGATCCCAGCACTCAAGAAATAAGGAGGCCATCAATGCTAGTTTCAGACCAACTAGACCAACATACTGAAACCCTACCTCAAAAATCTAAGATGAAGAAATAAAATAAGTAAGTTAAAGAAAATGATAACACTAGGCAAGTTGTCTCAACAGGTAAAGGTGTTTGCCGTCAAACCTAATAGCCCAAGTTCAATTCCCATGTCCCACACAGTAGCAGAAGTGCACCAACTCCCACAAGTTGCCCCCTGCCCTCCACTCCTGTTCCCACCAAAACAGTGTAATTAAAAACTAAAAATAAAAAACAAGAAACCAAAAAAATTCCAAAATTAATATTAAATAAGGAATGTCTCAGAAAGAATGACTTATATTAGTTTCATGGAAGAAAACAGAAGATATATTTTGTGTGGCTATCCTTGTGATTCATGTTTCTCCTTATTTTAAGAATAATAGCCTGACAGAATACTGTCTTCCTGCTCTGGGTAATCAAGTATGAGCTCTTAGGACAGACTTTTCTCTTATTTGTGAAGAGCCAATTAATATATTTTGCAGAATTTAGTTACAAATAAAATTTTATGATATAAACTGTCCTGTGAGAGCTTTAGTATTTATTATCTTTGACCTATGTTTTCAAATGTTTATGTGTAGTGAATAGAAGCATGATAGCTGGTAGTTGAATGCTTTCCAGGATGCACAAGGCTGTGAGCCTCATCACCAGAACTTCAAAACACAACACTTGTTTGTAGTTAGGGTTCTTGTGATAGGTATCTAAAGTGTCTATCAGAGTATTACACAGTAACTCTCAGAGAAGTATTAATACTTCATTACAATAGTCTAAATCTGTCATTAGTGAGTCATACTGAGTCATACTCTCTGTTTCCCAGATGTTAAGAATGTTTTATTTTTTGTTGACATAGTCAACTTAAGTAAGCACTGTACATGAATATATTTGACAATTTAAAAAAATGATCTGATAGGGGAGAAATAGATCAGCAGTTAAGAACACTTGGACTTGCCAAGGACCCAGGTTCAGTTCCTGGCAGCTTGCAACCATCCATAACTCCAGTCCTATGGAATCCAAACGTTCTGACTACCACAGGCAGAAGGCATGCACACAATGCACATACATGTAGACAAAACACCCATACATGATAAAAATTTGAAAATAAGTCTAAAAAATTTAACTTGTAAAACAAGTGAGATATATATACCACTACTGAGAGAATAATATTCTCCTGAGATGAGTTATTTTTAAACTATGGAAATATAAAATTGACAAGATCACCCACCTGAGACTTAGGAAGGTTTCATGAAGTAATAAGAGATGAATCTGATTGGCTTGGGTTTAATAGAAAAGATTTTGAAACTGCCCTTTTGAGGAGTATTACTGTAAAATAAAAAAAAGCAAACAAACAAAAACAAAATAAAAAACAGGTAGTAGCTAACACAGACATGGTCTCAATCATAATTATTTTAATTTAACTTTATTTTAAAATAGGAGAAGTACATTTGAGATAAGCATGATGAAGTGGACAGAGACTTGATTTCAGCCCAAAATGAACTAAAATGAGTCCTATATTTAGGTAGAAGAGAATGCTACGAATCTTAGGGCATGCATGAAGTGTTAGCATCTACTGAGATCTGGACATTTTATTCACAGTAGCATAAGACAGTAAAGGAACACAGATGTATCATAGGCATTTTCAGAAACTGTTGTTTTTGTACTGGTAGAGGAAACAATTTGGTGTGGAAAAAACCATAGAGGATTTTTAGATGATAAGGGTATGTTATATAAGTCAAGGACAATAAGTGAACTGGGGGAAACAGTATAATTATGAATCCATGGCTGGAAGATGAGTTAGCAAAGCTGTATGTTCCCGCCTACTTATCCTTTTCTGTCCAGGGGTGTGCCAGGAATAGGTAGTAATCAGGATTAAGTGGAGAGGGGAGTTGGAGAAAAGAGAAAAGGGGGGATTTACTCCTTCCCATTCTGTTTTTCCTCTCTCTCCCTTTAAAACACTGTATTTTATTTCTCCTTCCTTGAATGATTTCCTCTTCCCCATGATCCTTTCCTTGTTACCTGAGCTGTGTGGGTATTCCAAATAAAAAACTGAAGAGAAAGCTAACATTCACATGTGAGAAGACATATAATTTCTGTCTTTCTGGAGCCTAGTTACCTCATTCAGTGTTATCATTTCTAGATCCAATCATTTACTTGAAAATTTTATGATTTTCATTTTTCTACCACCTTAATAATATTTCCTTATACAACTGTACCAAATTTAAGGAGCCATTCATTGGTTGAGGGCATCTAGGCTGTTTCCATTTCCCAACTATCATGAATAAAGCAGCAATAGACAGGGACGAACCAGAATCTCTGGGGTAAGATCGAGACCTTGGATATATGGCCACAAGCGGCATAGCTGGATCCTTCCGCACATCTATTTTCAGCTTTTTAAGGAAGCGTCTACGGATTTCCATAATGGCTGTACTGGTTTGCATTCCCCCAGAAGTGCATGCTCATTCCCCTTCCCCCACATCCTCACCAGCATCAGCTGTCATTTGTTGTTGTTTTCTTTTCCCCCTATAGGCCATGCTGATGAGGAAAAGATGAACTATTACAAAAGATACTCTTTAATCAACGTTCAGTAACAAGGAAATAGACGCTCAAAGCATTTCTAGTAAAAGCCTTACAGGTCAGCTTATAGAGAGCTTCTACCATCCAGCAATAACAGACAAACTATGTGCACACTTACATCTACCCATCCCAAGTAGTGGAAATACATAATGCAAATTGTTGTACACATTTTTCCAGTGTTAGAAATGGAATCCACTTCTACTAGACAAGCTCTCTCACTGAACTACATCTCCATCCAAATAAAAAAATATGTTTCAACAAGTACTTTACCAAAAAATACATACTTAAGTAACACTGGAAAATATTCACAATCAGTGGTTTAATGGAACTGTTAGCAAAATGCGGGAGATAAGCACTGCATAATCAGTGAAATTTCTACAACAAAATGCATAACTTGAATCCCAGTAAAAATGACTTATAAGGTCTGTCAACCTCGTGTGGCAACTGGAACTCTGGAACTCAGATTTCTTGGTGGGAAACGGCAATAACTGGAAATTCCCTTTGGAATGTTGTTGCCTTGAATGAAGTTAGACAGATATCTAATGATGTGGTATGGTCATGTCCCTCCCAGGCGTCCCCAAAAAGAAATGCAAAGACACATCAGCAGCACAGCAGTTTCACTCATATAGTTACAAAATGGAAACCACCCCAGATTTCTTTCAAATAATGGATGGATAAATGGCTATTCACATTTTAGCTCAGTAATAGGGATGACATCACTTGGTTCCCACACAATTATGGAGGAAAGCTAGCTGCGTTATGGTGAACAGAGAATGATGGAAGAAAACAGGCTATGATCCCACTCATGAGCTCCAGAGGAGGCAATCGGGAGTGAATGAAGAAATTGTTAGTGGCTTTCAAGTACTGGGGTGGGAGGAGAATAAAGAGCGATGGGATATAGAAGCTTGGGGGAGGGGGTGTCCTATACCATCAGAACCTGCATTCTCTACATGTTTTTAAAGACACTGGAATGTGTGTGTAAATCGAGTAAGGTTTGGTCACCTTATCAAAGTTGACAATATCAAAAGAGAACATACTATAAAGAGAATCTGACAAAAATGTCATATGACAGAATCCCAGTTATCACTTTAGCTGAAGGTTCCCGTGGAGCCACATCAGGTCCAGTCCACTCCACCTTTGCCAGCATTTGTCTGGGTTGAAAAGTGATGTAACCAATTGCTTCATGTGGAAATGGTTACTTGTTACTCCTGCAGAGGGCCTGGATCTGGTTCCCAGCACACGCTTCAGGCAGCTGGAAACTGAGCACGTGCATGTATACACACATGCACACACATATATGACTTTTCTCTCTCTTTTAAATGAGAATGATTCTAGGACTTTAACTCCTTGCTTCTCATCTGAATGTATTAATACCTATTGATTTTTTAAAAAATGATCACCTAGCCTTGTGTTCTTGAGGTTAACTTCAGTTAATCATGATATCATATAAATTTCACATATTGTCAGGATTAAGATATTAAATTACAAGAATTTTCTATGTGCATGAGGAATATTTATCTGTAGTTATGTGGTTTGAGTTTTTGGGTAATATGTAGGGCTGAATTCCAGCCTCCTTCCTTTGTAAGACCTTGTATATAAGTAATATGTTTTCCCCTAGATGTTTAATAGAATTCTTCACAGAAGCCTATAATTTTTTATAAGGTTTTTAACTAAAAATTTAATTTGTATAATAGCTTTAGGGCTATTCAAGTTATTTTTTAAAGTGAACTTTGGTAAGCTGTTCTTTCACTGAGTTTTGTGCATTTCATATTAATTTTCAGCGCCAATGTGGAAAGGGAAACTCACCAGTTCCCACTCCGAGACAAAAGAATAAATCACTACTGAGAGATGGAGAATTAGCCTCACCTAGGGATGAGGCCCGTAGTTGGTTACCTAATGGAAAGTGGTCATCCTTACCCACACTAACCAACTTAGCAGGTTGCATTTACGTATTTATTCATATAGATGAACAATAACAGAAAATAGGCCATCAATTTAAGAGGGAGTGGGGAATATAAGAGGGGTTGGAGGGAGCAAAGGGAGGTGTTATAATTTTAATTTAACTCAAAAATTTAACTAAAAATATAAATAAATAAATTGCCAAGGTTATTGGCACCAAGTATTTCACAAAAGTCTTTACTATTTACTTCACTTAGTGGAGTAATTTTTATTGGTGTCACTGCTCTTGTCTAACTAGTTTGGCTGATGTTGATGATGTTTTAGTGATTTTAGTGTTACTTCCAGTCCCGTTGATCTATATTGGAATCTGAGGCGTTTCCTTTAAATTTTCATTTCATTTGCTCTTTAAGTCATCTATTTGAAGTCTTCCTCTTCTAGCATAGGCATTTACAGCTGTGAAATTCCTTGTGCTTTGCCTTAGCTGCATCCACAGATTTGAAATTATTTTCATTCTCATTTGCTTAAAACTCTGTCATATCCTTTTATATTTTCATTGAGCCACAGGTTATTTAAAAGTATGGTGTTTAGTTTCCAAAATGAGTTTTATTTCTCAGAACTATTTTTGCAATTCTTCTAGTGAGAGATAACCCAAGGGTTAAGATTGCTTGCCCTTCCTGAGTTCAGGTCTCAGCACCAATATTGGGCAGCTCACAGCCACCTGTAACTTCAGCTATATGGTCCCCAAGACATTCTTTTGCATTCCACAGACACCTGTATATACATATACATACAAATTAATAATTAAATAAATCTTTAAAAACTAATGTTCTTGGTGTAATTTTAATCCTTTCCAATTTATTAAAAGTTGATTATGCTTCAAAAATTATCTTCAATTGGTTTAATGTGTGCATTGCTATTTAATGCTAGCATGTTATTCAATTATGCTATTAGTAAACATTTTTTAGAAATCATATCTCAAAAATTATAGTCAATTTTTGTAACACTTGCAAATTTACAGTTACTTGTAAATAAGTATTTACAAGCACAAGCAAAAATTATTCAATCTTATTTTCCAAAAATTTTATCTTAGTAGTATGCAAAGAGGTTCCAATGGAATGATGAATGTAACATCAACATGATTTTGAATTATAAAACAAACACAATTGGAATGTTAAGTATTAAGACATTAGACCAAGCCCTAATAGATGGCTCAGAAGTTCAGAGAACTATGTGTTCTTGCAGACTACCTGAGTTCTGTTCCCAAAACTCATGTGAGATGGTTTAAAACCATCTGTAACTCCAGCTCCAGGGCATCTCGTGTCCCCTTCTGACCTCTGGGGTACCGCTATACACATATGACATACCTACACATAAATAAAAGTAAATCTCCCTTAAGAACTGGCCTATGTTCTTGACAAATGTATTTTTACTCACTTATTATGGGATATGTTGCTAATGTAAATAATAATAGCACATTTACGTCTATGTAATCACATTTATTAACTACAACATATATAAGAGTAATGTGTGTGTGTCACATACGTTGGCATTATCTGGACTACATCATGTATCTGACAGACTGCAATATAACCTGAAAATCCAGTCATGATTTGGAAACCATATGACTTCTTGCTATACACCATGTGTGCAAATGTGTGTTTATCTTGTATGGAAAACTGACAGAGATCAATATGGGATGCAAAAGAGCCAGTCACATATTCTAAAGGAACTGGTCTGGTGGTGTTGATGAAAAACTCAAGTATCTGATGTTTCAATATTTTTGCTAGCACAGTATTTTTAGATTCCTAATTTGTTCTTACTAATCCTAGCTCAGGTATCTGTGATAACTGGGACACAGTGGGCATGCCACAGCCTGCCATTCAAGCCCCACACAATGCCTTGCATTGTATGTTTGTGGTGTTGCAGATTGTATCCACATGGTAGGCAGGTACACACCACTGACTACATATCCAATCAATGCCTTATTTCAACATAATGCCCAGTGTTAATATATTCACCCATTGTCTGCTTTTGTGCGACAATGGAGGAGTTGATGTGAATATTTTTGACAGCTTGCAAAATATTTCAAGCTTACAAAGCTTAAAATATTCATTAGCTGTCCTTTATAGGGAAATTGTCAATGTGGTTTAGAATACTAATTTTACACTTAAATCAAAATTCATGTGGACTTAATAACAGTTTTAGAAATAAGAATCCAAGCCCACTATTTTACTGATGATGTAGATACTATTCAGAAGGAAAGAATGCACCTCAACACTATAATATATATATATATATATATATATATATATATATATATATATATGAAATCAAATGTGCTGATGTGCTAGATAATCTGAGGGAACCAGCCTTACCTGAATTTGAATCTCAGCTCTGCCATCAGCAAGTTACTAAGTCTTGGTTTTCTTGTGTATAGAATGTGTACAGCATTAGTACATACAGCGGTAACATCCTTTTGGAGGCGCTTATAAATAATAACTATTCTAAGTTGTGTGCCTAGATGGGGATAAGAAAGCCTGAAACTTGTTTCTTCTGGCCTTGAGCTCAGTCCTCTTCTCTTTATATTTGTTATTCTTTTATATATCCACTCATACTTTCATCAGTTCTTACTAGGGATGGGACATTGTTAGGCTCTAATATTTAAACTCATTTTGACTTTTAGAGGAATAACATTTATTTTCATTGCAATCAACTGACAGAAATTAAATTCCTGTGTGATCTGTGGTTGGACACATATTTTTGTAGATATCTAATTTACTAATATGTCCTTCTTATATGGCTAATTTATTTGCATTCTAGATTTAATGATATAGACTAGATCAATACATAATGGATTATCAAGGCATTTTAATTGTTTTATTCTCTCCACTGATAAGGAAGATGAATATTTCTTTTGTATGTGACATAAATTTTGCTAATGTATTTTTCATAATGAAATTAAACTACTGGTGTCCATTTTCCTCTTGTAGATTATAACAGGAAAGATTTATTCATTTAGTGGGTGCTTATTTATTTAATGTATTTACTTACATGATGAATTTAAACAGGATCAAGGGAGTTAGAGTTCCATAAACCCTGAATTTTCAGCACTAGCAGTATTTTAGCTTTTAAAATCAGTTAACTTCTTTGGCATGTTTCCAACCCTATATCCTGTTGTTGGCAATGGGCCACCATGAAATGCTAAGCACCATGGAGATAATTGGACTGTCATGTCTGCTAATAGAGTATGTTTGAGAAACATTGGGGGAGACAGTTATTAAAATGTTGGCTGTTAAAGTTGGATCATCTAGTCCAGTATTTAAACATGGATTTATTATCAGGATACATCTAGGCTGTTTTGTATCGAGTAACACATTTATATTTAGTCCTTCCCTAAAATGCCAAAGTTCATTTTTCCAGAGTCTTTCAAATAGAATCTTCTTTTTTACAGCAGCGGATGTAATTAAGTGTAGTTTCATTGGGAATAAATTGTATAATGAAAAGCAAAATTATATTTGGTCAAAGTATCTTCCTAACTTCCCAAGTTTTTCATTTTCTGCCACAGTCCTGCCATAGCTGCGTTCAGGTCCTGAGGTCCTGAGATGGGGTAGGGGTGTGAAGAAGGAATTGTCCAACCAGATGAGTGTCACACAAATGGCTGTCCCCACCCCCAACAGCTCCAGCCATCTTTATTTATACTTCAAAAACAAGCGTATTTTCCCCAATCTCCAGCTTTAACCTCTGGAATAAACAAATACCCCCACCCCAACTTTTACATCAAAACAGCCTGTAAAACAAAAACAATGCTGAGCATTTTGCTAGCTTGGCTAAATATCAAGCCCAGCACATCCTGTTCTTACAAAGCTAAAAGGTGATAAACATAGACACACATTCTCAAGAACAACAATATCATTTAAAACTTAATAAAGCATGATTGTGGAAATGATGATTTGCCACAAACTGCTTGCATACTGTTATTCCTCCATCTGTTCCCTTGTCCTACAAAAGGGTCCTGCATGCCTAAGCCTCTCTCTAGAGGGAAAACTTGAATAAGAAACTTTTTCCATCTTGATGATTGTTTTCCTAGAATTAGGAAATGTTAATGTTACCTATGTTGCTTTCTTTTTATTTTTATCACTTTTTTGATGGGATGTCATTCTATAAATATCTTTCTCTTATTGATGATGCTTAATGAATTTAGCACTGTTGGCCAATAGGAAAGCAAGATAGGCGGGACTAGGAGACGAAGAGGATTCCGGAAGTAGTAGGGAAGAGATTCAAGATGGAGGACGGAGAGAGAAGAACGCCAGGGCCTCTCTCCGGTAAGAAGAGACCACGTGGAAGTATTTAGATTAATAGCAATGGGTTAATATTTAAGACAGAGCTAGCCGATAAGAAACACTAGTAACTGGCCAATAGCATTATATCAAATACAGCATTTCTGTGTGTTATTTGGGGCTGGCGCGGCTGTGAGATCAGACTGGCAGGGGAGAACATACTCATAACAACTTTTTTTTTTTTTTAATTTTACATATCTATCCCAGTTCCCTCACCCTCCCATCCTCCCATGCCCCCCTCCTATCCCATTCCCCACCCACTCCAGAGGGAGGGTGAGGCCTTCCAGGAGGGATCATCAAAATCTGTCAAGTCATTTGGAGTAGGGACTAGGCCCTTCCTCCTGTCTCTAGGTTAAGGGCGTATCCCTCCATGGGGAATGTGCTCCCAAAGTCCATTCATGCACCAGGGATACATCCGGGTTCCACTGTCAGAGGTCCCTTAGACTGCCCAGGCCCTCTAACTGAGACCCGTGTTCAGGGGTCTGAGTTGGTCCAATGCTGGTTTCCCAGCTATCAGTCTGGGGTCCATGAACTCCCCTTTTTCGTGTCAGCTGTGTCTGTGGGTTTCTGAAGCCTGGTCTTGATCCCTTTGCTCATCACTCCTCCCTCTCTGCAACTGGATTCCAGGAGTTTGGCTCAGTGTTTAGCTGTGGGTGTCTGCTTCTGTTTCCATCAGCTACTAGATGAGGGCTCTAGGATGGCATATAAGTTAGTTATCAATCTCACTATCATGGAAGGGCATTTAAGGTAGCCTCTCCACTGTTGCTCACATTGTTAGTTGGGGTCATCCTTGTAGATCTTTGGACATTTTTCTAGTGTCAGTCTCCTCTTCAAACCTATAGTGGTTTGCTGTATTATGCTACCTATATTGCTTTCTTAAATGTTCCCATTAACCCTTATTACCTCCAATCCTGTCAGCACTGAATCTGAAAATTTCCCGGGATCTGGAGTGACGTTTGATATTTCTAGTTAAGAAACCTGAGAAGCCTCAGTTCCCAAACAATTTTAGGGGAAGATATTTTGAGGGAAAAAAAAAAGGGATTTCTGGGAAGGATCACATCTGTCCCAAATGTGTGACTGACAAAGTGAAACTATAAACTGCCAAGAAAATCAGCAACATTATGAGAGAGAAGAGAGTGCCCAGGCTCTGTGGTCCCAGCAGTAATCTGCAGTGTTCAGGTGTCCATCTCTATGGGTCTTGTCTCCTGGAGACTTGTTGAACAAATATTCATGTGCTGATCTATAACTAGGCCATCACAGCTCCCAGCAGTTTTCCTCTGAGTAGATTCATCAGGTTAATATTTTGGTTAGTAACAAGAAATCATTTTGATCCTCAAAACCCTTCACTGAAATAGATGATTGGTGTGGCAAAGCCTGGGAAGTGGTCATCAAATGACTTTCTCTTCCCAGGTTAGGAGTATGACAGGTTATCCACTCCACTGAGGTTAAGATGGGGCCAAGCCAAGAAAGCTGTGTGTAAGTTTTTTTCTCATTCCTGGGTACCTTTGGAACCCGGGTCCTTGAGTTTATGAAGAGCAAAGAAAGAAACTTTACATAATGTGACTAAAATCTTAAGCATTGAATATATCCTATTTATCTTGTTTGCCTGAGAAATCTTGTTATGAGCCCAAAGAGACAGAATTTTAATTTCGTGGCGTTTTATTAGTTTCCATATTGATGGTTCAAGAGGATGTGGGTGAGAGAAGGCATCTACTGCAGATTCAGCTTAGAAACTCTGTGGTATATTTGCCCATTAGCAGTTTTATGAGCGTGATGGGCAGTGTTTGAGTATTCATGTGCTGTCCGGAAGTCTGGTCATGTAGGTGAAAGCTGAGCAGACACTATGCTAATGTTCTGATGGTACCAGTGAACTCATATTGATCACAGTATTGTGTTTCATGTGTCCTATACGATAAGCTGTGTGTGTGTATACACACACACACACACACACACACACACACATCTCTATTTAAAAAAAAAATTGAACAACTAGGTTCACTTGTGTGCTGTAAAAAGAACTTCCCAGTATTTTATACAGGGAAAAAATATTGTAATTCTAGTGGTGCAGCCCTGTAATATCAGTTACTTGTGAGGGTGAGTCAGGAGGTTTACAAATCCAAAGCCTTCCTGAACTATAAAAAAACCTGGCCTAGGAGATTTAGTAAGAACTATTCTCAGAGGGGGTGTGTATGTAGAAATGTGGCTAGTGATTGAAGTGGGATATCCTAATTCAATTCTTTTTAAAAATTTATTTATTATGTATGCAATGTTCTGTCTGCATGTATGCCTGCAGGTCAGAAGAGGGTGCCAGATCTCATTACAGATGGTTACAAGCCACCAAGAGGTTGCTGAGAATTGAACTCAGGACCATCCTAAAAGCAGCCAGTGCTCTTAACCTCTGAGCCATCTCTCCAGCACCCTCATTCAATTCTCAGTAACACACACACACGCGCGCACACATGCACACACATGCACACACTCGCGCACACACACACACACACTGTTGCCTGTCAAATCCATGTGAATTAGAAAGTACTTTGATGTGCAAATAGAAAAGGAATATTTTGGTTGTGCTAAGGATTGCCACACTGGCCCCTCCATTTGCACATGTGAAATAAACCTAGGAACCCTGGTTATTCAGCCAAGGATACAGTAATTTACCAGGAGCAACATGGACATTTTACCAGGAACACATTTTGAGTGTTCACTCATCACTAACTCAAAAACAATGGGAACGGATTGGTTAGCTGTTCCCCAAAATATGGCCCAAGATTCATAAAAGCTCAGTTGCTTTCGATGCCACTTATTATTGGGGCATCAATCATGATCAGAAAGAGCCATTCCTATTCATTCAATCCATTCCTATTTCTCTACTTAAAGAAGCAATTACAGACTTTCGGGGATTTCCAGCTGCATCACTGAGGTTGTCCTGGGGAAGAAATCTGGGCGTGAAGAAAGCAAGCTCAGTCCTGAATTCACCAGTATTTCAAAACTTGATTCTTCCCAGAGAATATATGAAAAGAAATGGGCGGGGGCGGGGGGAGGAAGAGGAGCAAGCTGAGTACATAGCCTGCATCTTGCCTTGGAGATACTGAAGCACTGCATCATTTAGAGAAAATTCATCAGAAATACTTTACAGTGTTCTCACATGGTAAACCTGCAGGTGTATTTTATCATCACAAATCTCACAGAGGTGGTCCTTATGAACTGAAATTTAATCTTTTTGTTAGGACAAATTGTTCTGTAGATATCTTTAAACTTCTTGCTTATTTTCATTAATATTATAATACAAACTGATCAGCATTTAAAGTCATAAATATGCTATAAGAACTGCATGTTTGCTACAAGCTACAAGATCATATGGCAATTATACAGCCATCGTATCATGAGATTACTCAGAAGAATTAAGAATTCTGATAAAAGCCAGTACAAAAGTTGTACTTGGCATTATAATTTTGTGAATGAATTGGCTGTTTCTTGCTGTAGAGTCTTCCTGTAGCTTATTCCTTTCTGTAACAAAGTTGGAATTTATTTCCCACATGTTAGCACTATCTGATCATTTACTGGGAACAAATTTCTCCCCTGCATTTGGAGTTTTACTGATTACACTCCCTAGCTATGTGTGAATACCTGTTCTCCATTAACAGGTCCTAGTGTTTGCTAATTATATCCTTTAGCTATGTGTGAGGCCTGTTTCCCTCTCTCAGGTCCTTGGTAAACCCCTCTCCATTATAATTGCAGAGATCTGCCTTCCTGCAATTACCTTTATTGTCAGCCAGGCATTTGGTCAGTGTTTAGGGCCCAGGCAAAAGCATCCCATCTAAGACATTCCCAGATATCCAAGGATATAGAATTACTACATGACAAAATTGTTGATTCATAGCTGCCTGCATGGATAGAAAAAGTAAACATGCCCTGGTTTTATCTCACTGGCAGATAGAGAAGCGATGACCTAAATTAACCCTACACTTAAAGATGCTCAAACTTCTTGTTCTATTAACTCAAGACTTTAGCTTCAAGATTTACTGTTCCCTCCTGTTAACCCTAAGAAGTTAAAAACAAAGGCAATCAGCCCATTTGCTCATCCTCAGGGAAAAGTCAACTTTCCTGAAGGCCCCTGCTGCCACTGAGGCCAGAGCACTGGAGGGCCCCAGGCTTTGTTTCTTTTGCAAATTACACTTAGACTGTCTCTAAGCAATTGATGCTAAAAGTTTCTCCTAGCAGTTTTAGTTAATTGCTCTGTGTGAATCTTATCTGCCCTGCTGACCCTGAGAAACTCAAGCCTCACATTGTATTGTAAAAAGAAAAGAATTACTGTTGCAAACTTATATACATCTGTGAACTGGGGAGAAACAAACAGCACACACCACACACACACACACACACACACACACACACACACACACACAGAGAGAGAGAGAGAGAGAGAGAGAGAGAGAGAGAGAGAGAGAATAAAGGCAGAGGAGCAACTGTGTGCAAGTCAATTCTTTTTTCCCTCAGATTTTAGTTCCTTCCCTTATTTATAGATCCTTTTTTTTTTAAGGTTCTTAAAGTGAAAGCTCTAGAAGCTGTAATTTTAAGGCTTTTGACACATGTTCTTTATACCTTGTAGAATCCCATGACAGTCAAGTTTTAATCCATCAGTAAGTATTTCAAAATCTAGTATATATGATGGTCTCTATCAACAAAGATGCTCTAGAATCATAAAATTTTGTGTGACTCAAAAAATCAAGGGTTAAAGTTGGAATTTGCAAATCTTGAACATTATCAAGGGCAACTAACTGATGGCCTGTGCATGTGAGCAGAATCGGGAGAGGACTTTTAGGGCATGCTGGAGGATCTGCATTTGTTCCCCTGCACCAGAGTTTAAGAAGGATGGTGATCATAGGGATTTTCACAAGAAGGAGATGCAACCTTGAGCTGAGTGGGCATGAGGGAAGCAAGATTTTAGCTCCTCCAGAAAGGGTGCAAAAGAAGAACGCACTAAGGATGTGCAGGTACAGGGTCCGACAAAAATGGCACAGAAAAATAGCAGCAGGCCGTCCGTCAGAAAAGCCCCCAGGCTGCTGGAAACGGTTATTCCAGGAAAAACACCAGCGCTGCGTTCGTGACTGACCAGACTTTCTGCTGTAGGTTGTAACTATTGGTACTAATTCATGTTGAGATTTAAAACAGCTACTGTAATATCCTACTTGCTACATTTTATCTAGCTTATTTATTTAAATTTATTCTCTTTAAAAGTTTTCTGAAATAATTTCCTAATTATTCCTTCAACTGTTCCTAAGTTTTTATATTTATTTATGTATTTATTGGTTTTTTGAGACAGGATTTCTCTGTGTAGTGTTGGCTGTTCTCTTAACTCACTCTGCAGATCAGGCTGGCCTCGAACTCACAGAGATCCTCCTGCTTCATGCTTCGGAGTGCTGGGGTTAAAGACGTGCACCATCACCTCCTGGCTGAAAACTGTTTCTTTAAAATAAACTCTTTATTGTTGTATTTGCCAATAGTATGTGTTTCTAGTTCTTAAACTGTGGATTATGGTAATCAGGAAGGAGTACTTTTCAAATAAATCTTCCTGCCAGATTTTTCAAATTTCCTCCTGAATGGTATTTTAAATGCAATTCTGGAGACGGTGAAGAGGTTTGCAGTCAGAACAAAAGGACAAGTTAAAACTTTCAGCGATTCTAAAATAAGAATCTATTAAAGACAGAGTGAGCACTGCTAAATTTCTCTAATGAAGTAATTATTTCCAGCTGTGTTTCTTAAGGGATATTTAGTAATTAAGCTTGTGGGTCCTTAATGAGAGTAAAGCTGAAATAAAGCCCTGTCCTGAACACTCTTGACTGCCGTGAAACAGCCGTAGAGAGCAGATAAATGGCTGTAACCTTGAAAGCCCTTACGTGTACTATTCCCTTTCTGTTAGACATTCTGAACCATACATTTCCTACCATTTAATGCTATTGGCTGCAGGTTTGGCACTGGGCACTGTAGGGAGCGTTGTTACCCTCATCATCAGTACTCCCCTCCCCCACCTGCCCACCTCCTCTTTATCTGCCAGTGACTTTCCTTAGAAAACCGACTTGTTTGATCTTTCCTGAATTCCTTCTGAGACACTCCTAGATGCCACAGGTGCACGCTTGACCCATCTTGAAATTTCTTTCAAACTGTATCATAGCATTATTTGGAGGTGCTGTCTGAGCCAGGTGTTTCTGGGTTCTTTGGGTCTTATTTGAAAAAAAAATTGAAAGGCTCCCACAAATAGAGATACGGAAAGGAAAGAGAACTTTTGAGAGGAAAGTGGTAGCAATGATCTGATACTGTGCAAGTGAGCAGCCAGCTCAGAGTTAGAGTACCTTAGGGCTCTGGATGTTTTATGGGGTCCAGGAGGAGGAAGGATGGTTGCTAAGGACCATAGAATGCATGGCTATCTGTTTTTCACTGACAAGATTGATTTCTCTAAGTAATTGCTTACTGTGCATTGCCCTTGCCATGATGCATCTGACTTAGTCATATGTATGTCCAATTATGCATAGACACAGAGAGTAAAGAGACAGTTTTTCCTCAAAATTCACTCAGAAGACACAGTTTGCCTTACTGTGCATGTGCCCAAGACTAGTTCATGCTGGACTGGCCTCCTGTCACAGGTAGAAAATATGTTGTGGAACATATTTAAACAAAAATTGATGACAAAAGGGGATCTACTAAAGTTGGCAGGGGGGTTTGAAGTCCGGTGTCAAATAGCCCAATGCAAGTGAAGATGGTAGGTATATTGTTAAGAGACGGTATATGCATAGCTCATGTCAAAGGGCGTTCTCGCTTGCTAAGCTCTCCCCCTGCTCACTTGCCTTAATATAGTACATGACAAATATGAGGACAGGAGGTCAATAAACACATACGTTGGTTTTAGTACAATGGGTACCTAACTTATGTAAAAGTTATCACTTGAATGTCTATCTGTTCTCACTATCTACTGATATAAGACAAGGGTGACTGATGTTCAAGACCTCTTGGGATCCATCCTAAATGAAGTATAATACAGATAGGTTTTAGAAGTTTTAAATGGTTCCTTTCCCATGTTCCATTAGCACTTTTGAAATAAGAGTATTAATTGAGGTCATAAAGCGTCAAAACTGGACACCCATGCCTTCTTCACTGAAAGGACTTTTGGGAGGTGTAGGTGATGTGAACTATTGTTGGAGATAGTCGTTTGTATTGCATTCAGGGAAAATGCAGCTGCCAAAAGTTAAGGATACGAAGAGACCAAAAAAAGAGGCAGAGAGCCAGAGAGGACTGCACAAATACAAATTACTGGGGACTATGGACCCCAGTGTGTCTTTAGTAACAGCAAGGCAGGCCAAGGATCTTCATAGGCCAAAGCAGGAGGGAGGAGTCTTAAGGTAAGCAAAACAAAGTTAGCCTGTGGAGAACTGCATTGCATATAGACTTTTCCAAACATTATTTGACATATCAAGCATCACTTAAGAAAAAGTCTAGATGTCAGTGATAGGCCTGGCATACTTGGCTGTCTGTCTAGCAACTTTATAATAGGATATAACACATACTACTTGCAAATCAGATGGCAATTATAACAAAAATGGCTGTACTCATCGCACTGGAGGACTTCATTCACCCGTAGAAACTTGCAACATTAAATAATCAGGTGTTCACTAAGGGAGGCTGAGGAACAGGTCCAATGGTCAGCCCGGAAGACATGCATACAAGTAACACACAGACTCAGCAGGTTATGTTTAAGAATAAATATATGTATAAATATGCTTATGTGAATATATATTATATATATTATATGAAAGTTAATGAAAAAAGAGGTTATGATTTTGAAGGAGAGTTGGGAGGGATGTGTGGAAGGGTTTTAAGGGAGGAAAGGGAAGGGAGAAACATCATTAAATTATAGTGTCAAAAAAATTAAAAGTAAGATAAAAAAGAACCAAGAAGGGTAGTCTTTAAAAAGTGAGAAATTTGAACTCAGATAAATGAACAGGTAAAGAGGGGATCAGGGACCTACTTTTTTCACATGAATAAGCCAGGCTAGCAACTACTTTGACAGAGTCCAGACTGTGTTGCTAAAGCTATTCTAATGATTAAAAAATGAAGATGAACAATTAGTGTGCTCTTCCCTGGGGAAGACTTTCCCCTGTTCTTAGGATTCTTTAGTTGCCCATTAATCACTAAATGAGAAATGCCTTACAGCTGAATCTCATTGAGGCATTTCCTCAACTGAGGCTCCTTCCTCTCTGGTGACTCTATGGCTTGTGTCAAGTTGACAGACAAACCAGCCAGAACACACGCCTCTTAGCATTGTCCATGTTCGGGTCATGTTTAGACAGTCATGAATGTATACAGACTGAGCAAGTTATGCTTATTTGTTTGGGTTATAACAACAACATCAGTTAAAGGAAAAGAGGCCATACATTCAAAAGCAAGCAAGGGGTGAAGATACACGGGAGGCTCTTAAGGGAGAAAAAAAGAAGGGAAGGAATGGTATAAATATAATTTAAACACATACAAAAATGTAAAGACATGAACTTGGGAGTAAGATATGGCGAGGTGCTGTCCCTGCAGGGAGCAGGAGAGAAGCAACAGAGAACGGATACAGGCAGATTACATTGCACACACGTGGAACTTTCAAAGAATAATTTTTCTGTGAGGAAATAGCACAGCTAGTAAGTTACCAAAGTGGAGAACTTTTCCCTATTTTGAGCGGAACATAGTGCTCATGTCATTTTGTCTAACTTAGGTGATCATTCATGTGAAGAATGAACCAACATTTAAGCAGGCCACTCAAGTGCTTTGTACTTAAGATTTCCTAGGTATTTGGGGAGAGAGCAGGAGATATTGCAATTGACAGTTGCGCACAAATATTGGGCTTGAGAGAATTGGTTGAGAGAATTTATATAACATAGAGGATGTGTGAGACAGGGTAAAACACTTTCATCACGACAGGTAAAAGCAAAAGTTTCTGTAGACTCTGGACCTAGGTAGCCCCTCAGGTGACAAAGTAATTGCTATTAAATCTAACCATGCTAGGCAGAGATCTGTAATGTCACATAAAGAGCTTCTCAACCTGGTCCCTTAGGAATATAGCATAACCTTCATAAGATGGCTACTGTGGGTAGAAAAAGAGAGTTGTCAATTATCTGAGGTCAGCTGAAGTCAGTGTCATACACACAGACGTTGCTTTGATGACGTTCGAGGAATTATGGCTCCCAGAGGAGGAGGGCTTGAAATACTGAAATGGCACCCACAGCACTGAGTGACTAGGGACAACTGGAAAGAAATCAGCCTGCCTCAGACTGCCCCCACAGCCATGCAGTGTGGCTGGGTGTGGGTTGTGGCAGAGGTAAATTGCTAAGGATGTCATACAGTGGGACCCTCACAGAAGATTTCTGCTCAGAGTTTTTAATTCTTACCTCAGAAGACAAAATTTCTAACTGTGGATCTGGGGCCAAATGTTGTGTCCCACATTAGGTGATTGCTTCTCCTCATGATGGGCAAGTAACTGGAGAAGTCTTTTGCCATTCATTTCTTAATTTTTTTTGCAATAAGTATGTGTTAGACATATGTCATTTGTCTGTATTCATCTGGTGGGTGTATTATCTACATGCTTACCAGCACTCTCTGCCCTAAATTTTCCTAAACTTAAGACACTCGTTTCAGAAATAACTCCATCTTGATTTCTGTTATAGTTCCCTAACTGTCATACCTGATGTGTGTACTAAGAATAGCTGTGTTCTGGACCTGTCTTCCTTTGTGTATGTATGTATGTATGTATGTATGTATGTTTAGAATACCTCTAAACATAATTTCTCAGACAATGCAATTCTTTATTCCTATCTTTGCAGAAATTCGACATGCTCCGTGGTCTTGTAATATGCCCATCTACAAACCTGAAAGCTATTGTGGATTAAATCTCCTGAAAACTCCTTTTCTATTATTCAGATGGGGTATTTGAAAAGAAGGATGGAAGTGATACAGGAAGATATGGATGGCGGTCAGTTATGGTGAACAGGCAGCAGTGCCCGCGGAGAAGGGATGCCGGTTTCTTTGTTCATTTTGCTTTGAGAGACAAGATGGATGCATTAGGATCTCTTGAGGGACACGCTGCTAGAATATACATACACTGTGTGTGTGTGTGTGTGTGTGTGTGTGTGTGTGTGTGTGTATGTGTGTGAGAAGAAGTAAAAGTAACTGACTCATACTTCAGTGCCTGAGAGCCTAGTGTTGCTCAGTTTTGGGACGGGGTACCTCAGCAGTTGGAATCTGGTGCTGTAAACCTGGTGGATTTCTAAGTCTGGAAACGCTGCTTCTCACGTCAGAGAAGGAAGCAGCAGTAGCAGGGTAAATTAACCCGGCAGGGATTGGAAAGGCAGAGCGACCAAAAGGCTAAAATTCTTTCCTTCCGACATGACCGTTTGTATCTGGGCTCTACCAGAAGGTTCAGTCTACATCTGGGTAAGTCTTCTACATCGACTAAAACAGTTAACACAGTTCA
Source organism: Phodopus roborovskii (assembly GCF_943737965.1). Lineage (NCBI taxonomy): Eukaryota > Metazoa > Chordata > Mammalia > Rodentia > Cricetidae > Phodopus > Phodopus roborovskii. Next base: position 15,592,175 of record NW_026125397.1, read on the forward strand.
TTGACTGAGACCCCCTACTCAGATGTTTGACAACATTAAAACCAAGCATGTAGGTGTTCAACTCAAGATGCTCCAGCCTCGGTCTCCCCAGGGCTGAGATCACAGCCATGAATCTACATGCCTATTTACCCACACCTAAAGTAAGGAGGTAAATTTCCACATATCATGGAAATCTAAATTACAAGATCCTACTGCTAGGTTTCCTGTTTGGAGTATGTTTTTCTTTCCATGTTTCAGAGAAAAACTAGAATTGGGAAAGACAAAATAGTAAAAAAAATTTAAAGATTTAATAATTGTAAAAAATTGGTTGGATGAGGGTTTTTGTCATTTTACTTACCATATTTTGTTTTGCTTGAAAGGAATTATCTTTCCTCAACTGAAAATGTTACTGCTACTGCTGTTAAAAATACTTATTTGTCTATAATTATCTTAAACTGTTTTGACAGGATTTTTTTTTTTTGCTATAAACTCCTACAGTTATGGCAGACTCATTTCTAGGACACTCAGCATTGGCAGGGAGATGGCTTGGTGAATAAAGTATACACTGTGTGATCAGGGGAACTGGAATTGAGATCCCCAGCACACCCGCATAAATGCTAGGAGGCTGGGGTCTCCTGTGACCCCAGCAATTGGGACACAGAGATGAGGGATCCCAGAGGCAAGCTAGCTAGATTAGCTGGAATTTGAATTTGGCAAGCTCGGGGATCATTAAGAGGTCATTTCTCAATAAGGAAAGTATAAAGTGATGAAGATAGAACCTTTCTACACACACACACACACACACACACACACACTCACACACACACACTGTCAATATGTCAGGCACACATACACAAACAGATCACACAGAAGAATAATTTAAGACATTTTCAAACTGAGAAGATGCCTATGCATTAGAAACTTGCAGTTTTTGTAATAAAAGGGCTACAGCAAATGAAACCAATCTAATCTTCTGTGAATTAGGCAACTCAAGGTCCATCGTCTTCACATTCACTTAGAACCTGAACCCTGCCTGTAATTGCCACTTGCAAAAACATGTTTCTCATTTCTTTCTGGCTGTTTAGTCCGTTTTCACTGTATCAAACATAGGTGTTTGAAGGAAGAAGTGAGAACCCCCAACTAATGAGCTTTTGTCAAACTGTAACTCTGCACAGTGGCCAAAAGCTCTGCTGGTTTCTGGAGTGGAGAGACCACTTTTCCTCTGGGCAGTCAGTCACTGCTTGAGATAATTACTGACGATCACGAAGCTCCCGAATTTCATAGATTTAGGCTCTGTTGTCATGTATCACAGTGAAACACCTTCTGTCTTCTCTGCTTTGAACATTTTAGATATTGACTGTCTCAGTGCCATGTTCTTTCCTATGAAAAGTCACCAAGAAAGAGTCCTACCGTTCTCAGTTTTAGGACAATAATGACGGTGACATCAGAGTAAGAATTATCTGTCTAACCACAACTTAGAAGCAGGGGATAATAAGCTTTATAGGTAAGAGCTGCAGCTGGGGTTTGACTGAGAAGACCCGCCCATAGGCTCACCTGCTTCAACGCTTGATCTCCAGCTGTTGCTGTTCTGGAAGGCTACAAACCCTTCAGATAGTGCAGTCTTGAGGGAGGAATGAGTTGTTGGGAGTGGCCTTTCCTGGTCCCTCTCTATTTCATGCCTAAAAGAAGCAGCGCACGCAGGAAATCTTAAACCTCTGCCATTGTACCTTTCCCTCCATGATGGACTGTGTCCCCTGGAACTGTAAGCCGAATAAACATTTTCTGCTGTAAGTTATTTTGTTCTTATAAATTAAAAAAAAACATTTTATGTATGTGCATCTGTGTATGTGAGTACCACAGAGGTCAGAAGCAGACATCAGATCTCTTGGGGATGCAGCTCAGGTGCCAGGGCCCAAACTCTGATCCTTGCCAGCAGTAAGTACTCTTAACTATTGAGCCCTCTTGCCATCAGCTTAAGTTACTACTTGTTGCGTGTTCTATGACAGTCCTGAAGTCAAACATACAAGTAATACTATATAGACTTCGCAGGTTGTATTCATGTATTTAGGGATACAAAATATATAAAAGAACAATTAAAGAGTCCAGCAAAGGGAAGGGTTGAAAGGAAAAGAAGGATGATGTCATTACAAAAATTATTTTTAAATGTTGAATATTTTATTTTTAAATACCTTTTTTTTAGTACATTTAAAAGTTTTTTTAAAAAGACTTATTTATTATGTATATAGTTTTTTGCCTACATGTATGACTGCATGCCAGAAGAGGGCACCAGATCCCATCATAGATGGTTGTGAGTCACAATGTGGTTGCTGGGAATTGAACTCAGGACCTCTGGAAGAGCAGCCAGTACTCTTAACCTCTGAGCCATATCTCCTGCCCTTTAAATACCTTTTTCATACAGGATATTCAGATCATGGTTTCTCCCTCCTAGTCTCCTCCTAGATCCTTCCCACGTCCTACCCAGTCATATCTATGCTTTCTGCCTTTCTTTTAAAAAACAAGCAAAAACAAAACAAGTAACCCAGAAAATTTTTAAAAGAAAAAGCTCAAAAAAACCACCCCATCAAAACACAAAACTGAAACCATAATATACAAGTAAAAGACCATTAATACAAAAAATACCCAAGTAAAGCAAAATGAAAAAAAAAAAAATCTATAAAAAATGCCATTGAGTTTGAGTTGCCATTTACTGCTGAGCATGGGGCTTGCCCATAAGTGTGGTTTGTATACCCAGTTAGACACCATTGGAGAAAACTAATATTTATTTCCAAGTAGTTGTCATTTGAAGATACCTTCTTATTTAGAAATGAGAGACCATGTCCACTTAATCTTCCATTTAATCTTCCCATTTTACCCTTCCCATCTCTCCATGACTACATAACCTATTTCTTTTTTCTTAAGTGACACCTCACTCCCTCCTAGTCCCTTACTCTATCTACTTAAGCTATGTGGTTGTATGGATTGTAGCCTGCCTATCAAAGGCTCGAGAGATAGCATCCACCTATGAGAGAGTAATACAGTATTTGCCTTTTTGATTCTTTGTTACCTTAGTCAGAATGATTTTCTTCTAGCTTCATCCATTACTTATGAGTTACATGATTTTTAATTTTTTAAATAGCTTAATAATATTCCACTTTGTGTAAATGTACCTCATTTTCTTTATCCATTCATCTGTAAATGGACATCTAGGTTGTTTCCAATTTCTGGATGTTGTGAATAGAGCGACAATGAATGTGGTTGAGCAAGTGTCTCTATAGTAGGAGGTAAGTTCCTTGGGTGTACACCCAAGAACTGTATAGCTGGATCTTGAGGTAGGTCTATTCCCAGCTTCCTGAAGAACAAGCTCACTGATTTCCATAGTGTTTGTACAAATTTCTATTTCCAGAAGCATACTTCTAGTTTATCAGTACGCATTTCCAGTGTGTATTTCTGACTTACTCATAAAAAAAATCAGGTATTCATATGCGTGTGAACTTATGTCTGGGTATTCTGTTTTCTGCTTATATACATGTCTGTTTACTTGTTCATGTCATACTGCTTTCATTATTATGACTCCATTACAACCTGAAATCAGGGATGTTTCTAAGTATCTGCAGTTGATTAGCCTGCTGGGGTCCCATGTACAGAGCAAGAAATTAAAAAAAAAATAAATAAATAAAATAAAAAAAAAAAATGAAAAATCAGGGATTTTTATTATAACAATTGGAAAAAGAACAGAGACTTCCATTGTCTTCTTCAAGTTTCTTGATTACTTTTGATTTCTTGTATAAACTTATACATTTTAGAACCAACTCATAAAATCTTATTATGTCCACTTTTTCATGTTGGAGAGGATGTGGAGAAATGGGAACACTCCTCCACTGCTGGTGGGAATGCAAACTCATACAGCCATTTTGGAGATCAGTATGGTGGTTCCTCAGGAAAATGGGAATTAGTTTACCACAGGATCCGGCAATCCCCCTCTTAGGCATATACCTAAATGATCCACATCCATGCAACAAAGACATCTGTTTAACTATGTTCATAGCAGCACTATTTGTAATAGCAAGAACCTGGAAGCAACCTAGATGCCCCTCAATTGAAGAATGGATAATGAAGATGTGGCACATCTACTCTGCAGATTTGATGAATCAGAAAAGAACTGATATTTTTCTAGTATTGAAACTTCTAATACTTTTATTTCCTTGGTGTTTAAAAAACTCAGGATATTTTTTGTAGTGTTCTGCAATAAAGTTCTAGACAAGTTTTGATGTTTCTTTTTAGATGTCTAATATTTCCATCAGGCTTGGCTACACACAATTTTAGTCACTCAGCCTTCTTACTGGTCCTAAAAATCTCATTTTTGTGGCTATATCCTTGTTTTCATTCAAAAGCTTTTTACCTGTGCCTTTCCTATTTTTTTTTTTTTTTTTTTATGAGATTTCTACCAGTTCGTTGTCTAGTCACAACCACCTTAAAGCTTCAGACACTGTGAAAGGACACTTGTCATCTCCAAATGTCACACAGGAGAGAGAACCACTCTGTCAATATCAACAACCCTGCCCTAACACAGAGAACCAACCCATAATGTTCTAAGTGAGTTTTCAGTTTAGTGTTGGGCTGTATTCAGAGGTATTTTGGATGTCATGCAGATGTGTCCCATGGGTTAGAATTTAGATATGCCTGACAGTGCCTCATCCTTTTCAATGAACCAATTTTTGATTTTTTCCTTTTTGGAGATCCCCACTGTGACTCTGTTTTCAACTAAGAAGATGAAAAATGTGTGCTCCTAACTTTTATTTCTGTATTATAGGAACATACTGTATTTTATGTTAGTAGGCCTAGGCTAGCCTGGAACTTGCTGTGTATCATAGAGTCACTGTGAACTCCTGATCCTTTACCTATGGCTCCCAAGTGGTAGAATTGTATGTTGCATCACCATGCCAACTCCATGTTATGTTTAAATGTACCATTTTCTTTGTTAGTTTCAAAAATATTTCTCATATCTCACTATGTAACCCAGATGGCCCTCAACATGGAATGCAGACAGTAGTTAAGAAATCCTGGAGCTGCAGGCCTGTGCCACCATGTGGCATTCATAATTTCTTCTTTATAATGCAAATTTAATGCAAAATTTTTCCTTGAAGGTTTGTTTCTCCACGTCTTTCAAGATTTGATATGTTGGCATCCATTAGCATATAATTCTATGCATTTTAATATTGGCATTATGGTTGTTTGATTACAAAGCACCTCAAGTTTTACAAACTTTCATATGCATGGAAAAAATTATGTGTTTGCTGCTAACTTCCAGAGAATATAATCAGCACATCAGATACTTCCATGAATGTGTATGTGTAGACTCATGTATATGTTAGCCTAAAGTCAGAAGATGCTTGTTAGGAAAGGTTGACATATTTAGTGCTGAATAATTTGAGAAAGAGCAGTTATGGGAATATTTCTGAAAACAGAAATTTCTAGGGGAAATTACATCAACATAAGGCATCTTCAATTGCAAAGATATCTCCTCATGGTACTAGCAAACTCTAAAATGTCTAGAGATAGGGACTTGCAGTGTGGCACACTGTGTAACAGCTTCCCTGAGAAGTCTAACCCATTAAGCCTTACTTTTTCCTGTCACCATCCCATAAGTTATATTAGTATCCTGCAATACTTTTCTTTGAGCTGAAGATGGCATTTAGCTTGGACTCAAAGCCATCCCATTTAGATTATTTTTCTTGTTATTAAATTATGTTTTTCCTTGTTAATTAATCTTTTGTTACTCAGAGCTCAAGACAGACTGATAAACATTTATTTCCCACCTCGACAATCCATGTGCAATTATTTTCTTCAGTAGTTGACAATGTATTCCCCCCCCCCATTTTTCCTATTTATGCCACAACAGTGATTCAAAGCTATGTTGCAATCTCCCATCAAAATGATCACAAAGATGGATGTAATTTCTTCCATTTCCTTTCATGATTCATGTGTAACTTTAATCTGAGTGTATTTAAATTTTTGCTAGTGTGTTTAAAATACTATTGTATCTTCCTGGTGAGCTCAATGTTTTAGCATTGCTGAGCAATTCAAACTCAGAAACTGCGAAAGTAAAAAGATTCTCATTTGAGACTTAATGTAATGTGGGTCCTAGCAATTAGGACAGCTGCAGGAAATTCCATATTGGACATGAAAATGGTTCATTCAAGAGCCCTGCCACCAGAAGACTACCTATAAGTTTCCCTAACTGAAGCTCATACAGGAGCCGGCAAATGAGTATTTTCTGCCTTTTGTTTCATCTTTTCTCTGCTCTGTAACAAGCAGAAACAGATTAAAACTTCAATTTTTCCTAGTTTTGTCCCAAACTGAATATACATGCATACACAGGAACATACATATCTTGTTTTCTCTCAATGTATGCAAACATTTGGATCTAGGACAAAGTATTATGCTGCTGGCTACAGTAATATTAGAAACTGTAATTTGGGAAAGTACAGATTCAGAGAACTCAGAATCATTGTTCAAAGAAGTTAGGTATGTCCCGCCGTCGCGCCAGCCCCAATTAACACACACAGACTCTGTATTTGATATAATTCTGTTGGCCAGGTACTAGTTTCTTATCGGCTAGCTCTGTCTTAAGTATTAACCCATTTCTGTGTATTTCCACGTGGTCTTCTTACCGGGGAAAGGGGCCAGCGTCTCGTCTCCCCAGACTCTCCATCTTGACTCCCCTTCCTACTACTTCTCTCCTCCTTGTCTCCTAGTCCCGCCTACCTTCCTTTCCTATTGGCCAACAGTGCTTTATTCATTAACCAGTATGAGAAACATATATACAGAATGGCATCTCCCATCATAGGTAAAATGAGAGCTTAAATGGTGAATGGTACTGACTGAGGCATGCCTGAGAGGTGGAGGGAAAAGAAGCAAGCTGCCACGTAAGTAGAAGCCTCTACCATCACAGCCCACAGAAAAACAACTTGACTAAGATGACCCCCATCTGTCCTTTGCTTTGTTATTGTGACATCTCTGTTTCATCAGCTTTGTGAAATCATCACTCTTACAATGTAACTCATACAGTGGACAGCACACCTAGAAAACTAAAGACAGAAAAGGAGTCAGCTCCATTTCTGGACATTTCTGGCTTATTCTTGGATTCCTACATCACAGCCCTCCCCAAATTGTGAATAATCATCCCTCATTAAGTTTGTCTGTAAAAGAGCTACCCAGGATTCTAATGATGAATTGAGAAGCCATGCTCACCTTTGACATACAGTATTGTCCTCTCTCTCTCTCTCTCTCCATATTTGCATCTGTATCAAGTCTGTGTCTGAATAGCCAGTGACTTTGCTTCCTACTCATCATGAAATGGAATGTTATGCTGTGTGAGACAAGATCTCTGATGCAACCAAACAGATGTCTCAGAAACTGCTTCAGGCTGAATCCCAGCCATATGGAACTGTGACTTCCACTACTACCAACAGCACAAAACACTAGATAACTTTCACTGATGTTCAGAAAGAACACATGCTATATAACAAAGGGATATGATGTTAGGGGCTAGAGAATACATACATACATTTTATTCAAATGTCCAGGGGGTGGGGAAAAGCCCAATAACTGCTATGCCTCTGGAGTTTGAATGTAGTTGCTTGTTCAAACTACCTGCAGTCAGCTGCAGGTATGAGGGCATGGGTAGTTAGCTTAATGTTTATATTCTATGACAGCAGTTTGAACTGTGCCCAAGTCCTTCTTTTTCATGACCTCCTGTCCCAAACTCAAACAGGTCATTCTAAGTTAAATTTTTTTTTCCAGGAATTTTCTCTTTTGGTCCTCAAAGGATTATATAGCTTTAAAACATTTTTGATTTAAAATGCTATCAGTAGAGCAGCATCATTTGATCATTTTTAAAAATATATCTTTTCCATTCTTTTACTTGCATATTCATGTTTTAGACTTATTTTGGGTATAAAGGATGATTTTAAAAATAGTTTGACAGTCTGTGCTTTTAAAAGTTATTCACTTTTTAATGTGTATAGCTGTTTTGCCTGTGTGTATGTCTCTGTAACACGCGTGTGCCTGGTACCCACAGAAACCAGAAGAGGGTGTAGGGTACCTTGGAACTGGAGGGGCAATGGTTATGATCTGCCATGTGGGTGCTGGGAACCAAAGCTGGGTTGTCTCTGAGAACCCTCAGCTGAGCTATTGCTCTCATGTTTCTAGACCCAGTGTGTGCTTCTTTTCAACTGTACTCACTGTAAACTAAGAATGATCATATGTTATTGAGTTTTCACTTCACACTTTTAATTTTATTTTACTACTATTTGTGTTTTTTCTTCTCTATGCAAAAATGAGTATCTATAAATTTCTTTAGACTAAATAAGAACTTGAACATGATCTAAATGTCTGAATTTCTCCTTTATCTTCTCCAAAATCGTCATGATTTTATATTATAATTTTAAATCTAGGTTTCTATATATACATACCTGTCCTTTTTTTTAATAGGGTTGTCATAGTTCTGTGAAAATAAGGTACCTAAACTCTTAGTCTTCATACATCTTACATATCCAGTATATTTTTCATCAGTATTTCTTCCCAAAGTGCCTCCTGGGTTGCCTTTTATAAAATGTAACTTCAGAGGCTTAAGAACCTGATTTTTTTTTTTATTATGACCTGACACTGCGATGTCAGTCTAAGAAAGATAAATAATTCTAAGATCCAAGCTGTGTGCTTTTGATATTCTAAAACTATTACTCATTGTTTTCTGATATGTAGTGTGGCAGTGATGAAGGCACTTTCCCTCGGGGTCTTCTTCCTCTCAAGATGGTCTGTCCTGTGCAGACTTTCCCACACTACTGCATGCCATTTAGATGAGTGTAGGTCAGGCCATTTCTGTTTAAATCTCTCTGTGTTTTGTTTGTTTGTTTGTTTTTGTTTTCATCTTTCTCCAAATCTATATTTATCTCCATCATGTTTTCAATATTCATGTCCTTTAATATTTCACTGTAACTTATAGTAACTGTATTGTGCTATATTTATTTCAACAGTCTCTGTGTCGTAACTCTTCCCTGTAATTTCTTCATGCTTTTCCACTTACTTTATCATTCATTTTGGGAACGTTCTTCCTGATTAATTTTGTATCTTTTCTTAGTTTTATCCACTCTACTTCTGTGCCTATATATTATATTTTCAACTATTACAGCTAGTATCCTAATATATTTGTCAGGTCTTAGAATTTAAAAAATATTGACGACATATTCCTTCATTCCATTTATATAATTATTTTAAGCCCTGGAAGGAGTAGCTTAATGACTGCCATCTTTTAATAAGTTTGTTTTTGGTGAATATGCCTCTTTAATTTATTTCTAACTTTTAAATTTACTCATTATTGCTTGGGTTGGGTCTTTAATACTACTCTTTGTCAGCTGTCATGGCTTAAGTTTTGCCAGTGTAGTAGGACAGACACCTAGCCAGTACTTTTAGTCATTTTCTAGAGGTCAGGTATTGAGTCATGGTGTACTTATATACTTAAGAGGCAGCAGAGGCAGCTGGAGGGAAGGCTAGGTGTTTAAGGGCACTGATTGAAGCTCAGTTCAATTTGCAGCTTTCACAAAGTGACAGCCATTTGTAACACTGTTCAAAGGTGTCAGATGCCCTGCTCTGTCCTTTGACCACTACACAAACATGCTACACAGATATACAAGCAGGCAGGACACCCATACACAAAACATAAGGTAAAATAAACTACAAAGAGACACCAGAATCTGCAAATTATTGCGTTGGAGCCTGTCCTGAAACTAGCTCAGTAGACCAGGCTGGCCTGGAACTCACAGAAATCCACCTGCCTCTGCTTCCCAATTGCTGGGGTTAAAGGTGTGTGTCACCAACTCCTGGCTCCTGTTACCTTGACTTGGGTTAGTTATGAGATTTGACTCCAGAGTTCTTTTAAAACATCAAACTGAACTACTACTGGCAATACATTACATGGCTGGACACCATGCCCACTCTCTCATCAGTTCTTTTTTCTTTTTTTAAATCACTTGCATAAATAATCTCTCTCCAAGGCTCTACTTCTGGACAGGGCGAGTTGACACCCTCAGACCCCTGTCCTGCCTTTTAGCCTGTTCTTCAGGTAACAATGTTAGCTTTGGACTCGTGTATACTTTGCGATTTTATTCTTCCTTCTTTCCTCTCTCTCTCTCTCTCTCTCTCTCTCTCTCTCTCTCTCTCTCTCTCTCTCCCTCCCTCCCCCCCTCTCTCTCTTTCTTTCTTTCTACAGGGTTTCTTTTTATAGACCAGGCTGTCCATGAACACCCTGAGATATGCCTGCCTCTGCCTCCCAAGTTTTGGGGTTAAAGGTGTGCGCCACCACTGCCCAGCCTCTTTGGGATTTTAGAGAGAGATTTTGAAGTTTATGGATGGGATGCACAAGAGTTGTTGCCAAGACAATCAGTTCCGGTTGTTGTTTAAATTAATGGTTTCAGTTCTAAGCCAGCCTATTTCATGACCAGATGTCATGGCTGGTAATTAGTCAAGATATTCTTGCTGCCATGGAGCTGAGATTAAACAAGGAATTATATCATTTTTACAATTTGTTTCAGGATGAAAAGTTGAGCCAAGGATTTGTTATAGATCAGTTATCTATGTAAATAAAACAAGATATCAGCTCTCTTTAGGACCCCATTGCCCAATGTATGGGGAAGGGCAAAGGCCAGATGTATTGTGCTTTGCCTATAGCTAAAGCCAAGAAAAAGGACATGAGAACTCTTAGGCAGAGGACAATAACTTGGTTTCTTACAATAATTAATAAAAAGGTTTTGCTATTTATACCTCTACTACCTATCTCTTTAGGGAAATACTTTGCACTGGTAAAAGTGACTATGCTTTGTGTCATTTTTAGTGGTCAACTCAATTCTCTACAGCTTTGGGGGTTTTCCATGTACTTTCCCATCATCTTATTGCTGAATACCTTGTTTACTTCTAATTCCTTATGCAGGGGAAGGGAGCCAGAATCTACTGCTCATTTTTTTTTTTTAACATTCTGGCAGAAATTAAAGCTTGCTCTTTCTTCCCCTTTAAAGTAATACGTAAATAACTAATTATGAATTTGAGTTATCTAAAAAGGAATTTCCGAGTTTAGTAGATTAGAAGCAAAGGGAAAAAAAACACATTGCAAGGACATGTTAGTTATTTTAAAGATCTAGTACTTTGGAATCCTTAAAATATCAAATTATATATAATTATTATAGCTTATTTTAAATCCCCCATTAAAGTTTTTTCTTTGTGTTTTTTTTTTTTTTTTTTTTTTTTTTTTTTTTTTGTGTGTGTGTGTGTTTTGAAATAAAGTCTTGCTATTTAGTCCAGGTTGGTGTTACAAGTAGTTTGGTCAGTGCCACAGAAGGGGACAAATTGAATATCCCACTACAGGTTGGCCTCAAACTCAAGATGCTTTTGGCTTAAACTACCAAGTGCCAGGATTAAAGGCACATGCCATCATACCTAGCTGTATAAACAGTTCCCAATGTTAAAATATGGAAGCTTGGAAATGCATATCATACTGGGCTGGAGATTCTGCTAAGGAATGATGCATTTGGAAAATAATGAACCCATCTACATAGATTCTGGAAACATGTAGAAGTGTGCAGGTCAACAGACTTTAGTCCCATTTGCAGGAGAATCAAGAGACTAAATAATATAAAGCCATCTGATACCGGGATCAGGCTGTCTGAAAGGCTTGGGGTCCTTGCTCCAATCACACTGTGCCTTGGGAAGCTCTGTGTTTCTCCTGGAGGTTTGGGGATGTCAGAAAGTTTGCAGTCAAGGGGCATAGACTGCCATTCCTACTTTTGTGTAAGGTGGAGCTGCCTGCAGGTTAAGTTCTGATAAACCTCTGGACCAGATGGTTTCATTTAATTATTATTCTCACCCTCATGTCAACTACTCGGTACCTCATTAATAAAGGAGGGAAGGGAATGAGGGAATTGACAAAACTCAAGGAAACAAAGTTATGCGTGTTTCTAGTTTTTCTACATTCTAAATATAATATTTTAAAGAAATGAAGTATACTGTGATCTGGCTATAATTATAAGAAAAAAAACATATGAAAGTAGGAGTCCCATTGGTCATGTGATACATTGTTCTAAAATGTCTCTGAGGATAGTCAATTATATTTTGATCTGACAGTTGATCTAAAGGGCTAGCATATTTTAGAGTGACTACTAGTAAATGAAAAAATGGGAGGAATTTTATGAGCTTGGGGTTTGGTTTCATCATCTAAAGTTAGCACTACTAACTTTGTGACTGCCAGGGGAGCTTTTTTGTCCGTGTACTGTCACGGAAGAGAACTTAAGAAGATAAAAATGAAGTCCCAGAAAAAGATACATTGAGATTAAAAGAAACCCATGATATGATGTCAGACCATCCTGTAGACGATCAGCCCCTATCTGAGCTGTGGTGCTATCCTTTCCTGCTACGTTCTGCCATCTCCATCCCACATCAGTCCTGACTGGTGACTTCAGCATAAACTGCTGCTAATGTTTGCCTACACAGAACCAGTTTAACCCAGCAGTAGGCAGCCAATAGGGTAAGAACCTATTGGTATTTTTCTAGAGGCTTTGTCTTATTTTGCTTTGCTTGGGCATTTTTTGTCTTATTCTTGTATCTTATGGTTTCTGGTTTTGTACTTTCATGGATATCTCTCTTCTGTGAGTGTTTGTTTCTTATGCTTTTATTGATTTTTAATTGCTTATTCTGGTTTGTCTCTTTCTCTTTTTAAAAACCTGTTCATTTTATACAGAGAAAGAGAAATGATGTACATAGAGTTGCCTGGGTGGGGTTGTGGTGAGAATATGGGAGGAGATGGATGAGGAGAAATTGTAATCAAAATATACTGTATGAACAATGTAGCATGAAAAGTAAAAAAGCTCAGAGACAGATAGTGGGGTTCAAGCTGAAGATAAGAAAAGCAGAGCAGCGAAGTCACCAGAGAGCTCTTACCTTTTTCAAGGCTAGAGAGATCCTGTCCTCAACATGCCTGGAGACTAATTGCACAAGACTGAATGCCATCTCTGAGACCCTGTTCCTGTCTTATGTACTTTTCTAGTGCTGGGATGAAAGGTATGATTTCTGTTTCTTTTTTAGACTGATTCACTCTCAGGTAGCCCTGGGTGGCCTTGAACTCACAGAGATCCACTTACCTCTGTCTCCCAAGTCCTGGGATTAAAGGTGTGGCCACCACTGCCTGGCCTCTAAGGCTGTGGCCAGCTTTGAATTCTGATCTCCAGACAAGCTTTATTAGATCACGAGCAATATACCACCACAGAAAAAAAAATATTTCCAGTGAAAATATATAAATTATTCCTATTATTTTTGAGATGATAATGTAATTGCACCATTTTTACTCTCTCTGGTCTCCCACATGCCCCTCCTTGTTATCTTTCAAATTCATGGCCCCTTTTTAAAAGTTTATTAAGTCTATGTTTTTAAATTTACAACCTGCTACTTGTATGCTTGTTTTCACGGCGTATCATTTGGTATGGTGTGGTTTTCCCTGGGGGAGACTCTCTCTGCCTCTCAGCATTCCTTCATTGCCTGTAGCTCTTCATGTAGGGTTGAGAGTCGCGGGCTTTCCTCTGCCCACTGTGGGATGCCTATTACCCTGGTTCAACTGACTTTTAGGGAGAAATGTTGGTGTGACTTCATAGGTGTAGCTTCTGACATTCATAGGAGATAGAGTGTCACAGCAAGCTCCCCGAGACTCTAGCTCTACCTTCCTTCCCGCCTCTTCTGCAGGGATCCCTGAGCCATAGGTGTGGGAGTCGTGTTGTAGATGTATCCATTGCTGCTGACTCCTCAATTCTACATTTTGATTGTATATGGTTTGCTGTGCTGGTCTCCCTCGGTTGTAAAGAGAAGTTTCCTTGATGAGGGGTGTGGACTGCAGTTAATCTGGCTAGACCCCAGAGAAGGATCTTTAGAATACTTTTCAAGGTTTGGTTTGTATTTTTAACTATTTCTAAGAATTGTGGTTGTCAAGCAATATGTAAAGAATATTTGATGCCTGTTGTCTTGACCAGTGCATTCAAAGCCTGTGAGGTAAGGTTGGGTCATTAACATTCTGGAGGTCCTGGGGGGGGGCGGAATCCAGAGCAGGGAATAACTTCCTGTATTAAGACTTTGACTACCTCTGTGCACCCTTACTAGGCAGATTAGAAATGCTTCGACATATCTGGTAAAGGCATAGATAAAAACCATCAGGTCTTTACAGCCTTGGTGAAGATGCCATGCCGGAAAGCACATTAGCCAGTCTTGTCCAGCTTAGTCTCCTAGGCAGCGAGCAGAGGAGAGGTCTTCTGGGGCTGGAGTCATCAAGAACGTTAAGTGGGAACAGCCCCATGTCACCTATATGTTTCAGAAGAGTCCCTCTCCCACAACTCTAGTTTTATTCTGCCAAAGTGGCAAGTGTCCTGGGACACTTTGGTAAGCTTCTGTCAGGTGTTTATTTCTAGTCACACAAACAACACTCTTTCTGTGAAGTCTTTCTGTGCAGTAGTTCTTGTGGCCATAGCTGCCATCTTTGTGGCTTTGTCTTTTTGACTTTGTGGTTTTCTTTGTCTTTGTGGCTTTCTTTTACTGACAAGTAAACTGAACCTTTGATGTGCCTTACGACATACTGTGAGTCCAGAGGGCTTCTGGTTGGCTTGAACGATAAATACAATCTGCTACCACATATTTCATGGGACCATTGCAGAGTCTAATAACTGCCTTTCCAGACGGCAGCATGGGCAGGCAGTGTGGGGGCTGTGGGGGGGGGCAATGAGAGTCATGTGTGTAGTTACTCTGACAAGAGTGATGTATACTCAGCCACTTAGGTTGTGATGTCTACCGAAAGAGGCTAGACCTACATGATGCCTCCAAGATGTAAAGTGATGGACTCAGCCCCCTGCTTTCCTTCTGACATGAAAGGACATCTGTTAGGACCCCAGATCTAGTTCGATTTCTTTAGGGTCTTGATCCTGTAGTTCCAGCTGTACTAGGATGGAAAGGAGACTTAAAGATTCTGGTTGTCACAATGTGTACTTCCATGGGGAGGTAAGAAAGCAGTTGGGTAGTAATCTCAGGATATATCAAGACACTGGTATGAGGGAAGCCTAGTCAATCACAACCAGAGACCCTCCCTGCAGTATAGATTCTATTAAGGATAAAAGTTGGTATGGAGTATCAATAGCAATGAGGACCTATGAGTAATGTTAGAAGTTTCTTAATCCAGTAGCATTATAGCTGTACATAGTGAGGGGGACATCTTTGGATTATAGGGTCTAATTGTCTAGTTAAGTATGCTATAGGATTTTTGTGAGGGAAGGAAACCATATGGTGACTCCATGTTTCCAAGTATTATGTAACTGAAAGGCTTATATATTTGGGGTAGTTCCAAGTTTGAGCCCCAATAAGGCTTATTTTAGTTTAATAGAGGGTTTCTTTTGGTCCCTCAACTATTGCTAGAAGTGGTGTGGACTCTGGATCCTTTTTTTAGATTTTCATGTAACAACCCAGACAGTTCCTCAACTGTCAGGCTCTGTATTTTAGGTACCCAGTTAGTTACAGGAAGGCCTAAACTTACCTCTTAGCTTGGGGACAGGGCAGATTTACAATTGCTGTGACTCTGTCTGCAGACAAGTCCAATGTTCCAGGTGCAAAATGAAACCTAGATAATTGATTTTTCCCTTATAAACCTCATATCCCTCTGGGTCCAAAAATTGATAGTTTGTTGGCAAGCTGGCTGGTGAGTTCCTCTGAAGTAGAGTCCAGGAGCATATTGCACAACAGTTGTAGAGCACAGGTTCCCAAGGTCCTAGACCAGGGGATGGCCAAAACAGGGAGGGGTATATAATAGTTACACAACTGCTGAACTCATCTTCTGAGGGTGGGACATTCAAAAGCTCAGCCATAATAAAAGCATTTCAGTGTCTCCTCTAAGGCTCAGGGATCATTGGGAATAGAAGGGGTAGAAAGGATGTAAGAGACAGGAAATTAGGAGATGGGCTACAAAATGCAAGACACATCCTTTGCAGTCATGAAATCATAGCATTGCAGCTTCCATTGGGTCAGCACAAGAATAGCCTTGTCAGAAGTCAGATATGAATGTAGGTGAGGCTAAAGAAGCCTGTAGTTTGCTTCCTTTTGCTGGGATGAACACCACGACCAAAATCAATGTGGAGAATAAGGATTTTATTTCAGCTTACACCTGTAGTTCATCTTGAAGGAGAGTCAGTAGGAACTGAAGGAGAGATTACTGGGCCCACAGCTTACTGACTTGCTCTTTATGGCTTCCTCAGCTTACTTTAACACCCAACACCACCTGCCCCGGAACAGCAGCATCCCTAGTGGGCTGGGCCCACTTGTCAATCATTAATGAAGAAAATTCCCTATAGACTTTCGTACAGGCAATTTGATGGGGAAATTCTTCTCAAGTGAGGTTTCTTTCCCCAAATAACTCCAGCTTTTGTCAAACTGACAAGAATCTAACCGAGACAGGGGCCTGCCTCTCACTGACAAACTATTTGCTTCTAATAGATCCAGGAAGGAAAGGAGTCATCGCCTTCAGCTGTGTGCCCACTGCTGACCCCACCAGTGGATAGTTTTAACCCAATGTTTGCACAGATGGTCCTGGTTGAACTAAATGAATTACAACCCTAGAGCCAGGAGCCTGCAAAACTGAGAGGTGGGGTGGAGGTTGATTGGTAAGAATAGGAGGGAATACATTAGTAACATTATGAAACTGTCAAAACCAAAATTAGTCAATGAAAATGCAATTAAAGACTTGCTACAAGAGAATTCAGTAAAAGACATCCTTTAAGTCTAGTATTATAAGCCACAAAGTCTCTGGAGGTATCAATTCTACCGGGGTATGGAATTAGGCACACATAGGTGAACTGAAATGATAGCTTCTTTGATAAGTCTTATGTTCTTTATTACTCTGTGTCAACCATTTAACTTTGGAATATTGAGCTCAGGGAGCATTACAGGTAGACTTACAGAGCACAGGGAATTTATATTGACGATTTTGTCAAAGATGAGTCTGATCATAGCCTTGGGCTTGTGGGACATTGTTTTCTAAGGGAAAATGAGCAAGGTTCCTTAGTTAAACTTATATAGGTTAAGATGGTGTTGCCTGACCTAGAACTCCTGTTTCCAATACATTTACATTTCTATGTAACTCTACTGCCTCTGTTAGGCTACTCTCATGTGGTGATATTTTGTTTATGACCCAACAAAGTTTGCCTGAAGATCAGATTGCAAAGCTAGCCATACTAGTTAGCCATAGATGCCAGGCAGTGGTGGCACATACCTTTGATCATATGTCATACTAGTTAGCCACAGAAGCTCGGCGGTGGTGGTACATGTCTTTAATCCCAGCACTAGGATGACAGATGCTGATGGATCTCTGTGAGTTCAAGGCCACCCTGTGTTACATGAGAGTGGATCAGTCTAAAAGAGAAACAGAGCTCACACCTTTAATTCCAGCAGTAGAGAGGAATATAAGGCAGGAACACAGTCTCAGGCAGTCCGAGGAGCAGTGCAGTCTGGAGATGCAATCAGAGGACACCATAGCCCCTTCAGTCTGAGAGCTGGTAGAGGTAAGAACTCTCTAGTGCCTGGCTGCTTTGCTTCTCTGGTCTCCAGCTTTTTAACCCAATAACAGTCTCTGGGTTTTTATTATGTGTGCTACACTGTGGTTTTGAAAACCCCCAATCAAAGGTGAAATGATTTTATGTGTACATTGTTTTTTCCACCGTTCCTATTACCATCACGTGACTAACGTACAGTGAAGGCCTCAGGGGACTTGTAATTGGTTGTAGGACCTGGCAGTCTTCATCTCTTTTCTTTTGGACTTGGAGGAAATGTGTAGTCTCTGAGTGGGGAATTTAATAGCAACAGCATATAACTAGAAACTAGTGAGGAAGCAGAGGGAGTAATAGGGTCCTTCTGCCCATGGAAAGTCAAACTGCAGAGGGATTATTTGAGAAGGACCCTTGGGGCTTCTGGGAGAATCCGTGGGAGTAGATGTCATAAAAGCTAGAAGAGTCATTTTTTTTTCATGGACTACACAGATCTTTGTGGTCTCTAAGGAAAATAAAAACAAAAACAGTTATGCATAGAGATCTCAGACCAGCTCCTCTCTTACCTAAGAGGTCCAACTGGAGAATGGTGTTATAGTTAAAACTGCCACTAGATGGCCACACCTCCGCATCCCCTAATGGTACTGAGAGCAAGCAGGATTTTTAAAGAAAATTAAGCATGAGAGCACTTTGGTCCTGGATTTCTGAAACACATCATAAAGGTTGGTATAGAGAGTTGGTTTCTCATTTGCAAAAGAAAATAGAAGAGAAGTCTCTGGCTCTTCTCCCAGAGGCACATGCCTGTCTTCTGGAGGTGCCTACAGTTTTCCCTGTGAACCGTGCGTTACCTTCTTGATAGCAGTATGTGAAAGACCGCGTGTCAGGGCCAACCCTGTTATCCCAAGTATGCATTGCATTCAGCCCATGCCCTTGATTCCATACTGTTCTCGTTAAGGTCTCTGTCGCTGTGATGAAATGCCATGACCCAAAAGCAAGTGGGGAGAATAGGACTTATTTGGTTTATACTTCGATATCACTGTTCATCATCAAAGGAAGTCAGGACAGGAACTCAAACAGGGAAGAAACCTGAGTCAGGAGCTGATTCAGAAGCCATGGAGGGGTGCTGCTCATTGGCTTGCTTTCCATAACTTTTTCAGCCTGCTTTCTTATAGAACCCAGGACCACCAGCCCAGGGACAGCACCACGTAGAATGAGCTAGGCCCTTCCCCATCACCACTTAGGAAAATACCTTACAAAATTGCCTGCAACCTGATATTATGGAGACATTTTCTAAATTGAGTCTCGCTGCTCTCAGATGATTCTAGATTGTGTCACTTTGGCATAAAACTAGCCAGCATATAAGCTGAATCTTCTTAGCTACATCCTACGGACTTTCTCTTTTATCAGAAAAGCTCCCTTAGCTCCCTATCTAGGCACTGAAAAGAACGTCCCTCAGGCCCACATTGCTCTGAATAGATTTCCATGTTGAACAGTGGGAGGGGACTGAGGGATAAAGTTAACATTTGGTCCTAACATAGACAATTAATATGGCAGAGGATGGTAAATTTGGGCAGGATGTTCAAATGGTCACACCCCATGACTTTTGTAGGGACTCTAGCTTCCTTTCTTGATTTCAATCCTCCCAGGCTGTGGGTAGGCTAGCCAAGGGCCATTCAGAATTTGCCTGAAAATTAAAAGCGAGAGGGCCCATTGTTGTGGGATATTCGTACACTGTGTGAAAATGTATCGTAGACAGAGGTATAGATGGGACTTCTGGGAAGAGACAGCAGATAGAGATGTGGGCGGGCATGAATCTACGCATACATCAAATGGAGGGAGGGAGTTGAACATACGGAATGAAAGGAAGGTACAAAGCCACTAGGTAAAAAGTAGGTTACTATAAATGTGTTAATTTAAGTTATACTAACTAGTTATATTAACAGCCTAAGCTAAGCCCAAGTTTTCACAGTGAATAGAGTCTCTATGTCATCATTTAGGACAGAGAAAAGAGAAAGACTCCTGTTACAGGCACACAGTTCTTAGAACTGTGTCTACAAATACCCGTGGCTTCGGAGTAGGAGCTGGAGCCTGTGACACTGGGTAACCCATGACAAGGCCCACTCCTCCAGAGCAGTGGGTCATTCCCAAGGGTGCTTTGGAAAGTAGAAAGCGGTTCTGAGCTGAAGCTCAGAGAGGAATGAGAAAATGTGAACTGTGTTATGACAAATCATAGTGAAGTAACCCACGGGAAAAGAATGTACATAGCCAGAGAAGAAACCAAGGGTGGGCTGACACCGAGTGAACAGGGAAATAGCAGAGTCAGAAAGAAGCCAGAATAGAGAGCTGGGATTCTGTGACAGAGAGAGGCAGAGAGAGGAAGAACAGAGGGACAGTTACAGAGACCTCATTCCTAATGTGTTTGGGATCAAAGCATATGATAAGCATCGAGAATAGCTCCTCTGAGTGTCACTCACTGTTAGTTTTCCCAGCAGCTCTTAAAAAAACTCATCTGCCCTTATCCAAGGTCAAGAGACTCAGACAGCAGCGCAGTGAACCAGGGTTGGTATATTCCCAGATAGCTAGGATTGCTCCACCCTATCCCATGCACCTAGGGGATGTCTCTTATCCAGGGATTGGGGTCATTATAAAGACATTGAGATGACTTTTCCTGGGAGAGGTAAGGAGTGTGAGAAGGGAGAGGGAGCCGAGTTTCCAGGAAAAGAGAGGGAGGGGTATGTGGGAAAGAGAGTGAGGATTCCTAGTTCTCCTTACTCATGGAAGGGAAGAACTCTGTCACCTTCAGTTGATGGGAGATGTCATTCTGTAAATATGTTTCTCATACTGGTTAATGAATAAAGCCCTGTTGGCCAATAGGAAAGCAAGATAGGCAGGACTAGGAGACAAGGAGGATTCGAGGAAGTAGTAGGGAGGAGTCAGCATGGAGAGACTGGGGAGACCAGATGCCGGCCCCACTCCCGGGTAAGATGAAACCACATGGAAATACTTAGATTAATAGAAATGGGTTAATAATTAAGACAGAGCTAGCTAATAAGAAACTAGTACCTGGCCAACAGCATTATATCAAATACAGCGTCTTTGTGTGTTATTTGGGGCTGGCGTGATGGTGGAACAAGACCAGCAGTGGGAAAAATCTTATTCGTAATATTCAGTCCCTTTCAACTACAGCTTCCAGATGTTCTCTGTGTTTCCTTGGTTCTTGCACACTCAGCAAGAACACTTCAGCAAAACACAAAGAAAATAACAGCAAGCAGATATGTCCAAGTAAAAGCCCACTTGCAAGGGATATGAATAGAGCATTCAAGTGAAGATTAGTTCCTATGGTCTCATGCTATTGCCCCCTCCCCCCCACATCTTTATAATGCTACCTCCTCTCTTTTTTTGACTGGTGAATTCAGTAGTCTGTTTCTGCATTTTGCCGCATAAAATGGTTCTGTCATGCACACAGTGGCTAAAGAAAGCCAACCTTCTTAATAACTCAGCAGAGTGATTGCCTTGTTTGGCAAAAGTCACCTCTCTTTATCCTGCAGGAGCAGCCTCCAGAAAACAGAGTAGACATCGAGGAAACTGTGACCAATGTTTGTCAAGAGTTTTCAAAAGCATTAAAAGGGGTCTAGGAAGATGGCTTAGTCCATAAAGTTCTGGCTGTTCAGGCATAAAGACTGTGGTGCAGAGTCCCTACAACCAATGTAAAAGCCAGGCATGAGGGGAGACAGGTGGGTTCTGACAATTTCCCTGCCATCCAGTGTAGCTGACTTGGTGAGTTCCCTTGCCCCCCACCCCAAAAAAAGATGGAGAAACAATTGAGGAAAACACTTGAGGTTTGCATGCATACACCCACACCCACACCCACCCACCCACCCACCCCCACACACACAGAGACAGAGAGACACAGAGACACAGAGACACAGAGACACAGAGGCACAGAAAGAGGTAGCTCAGTGGTTAAGACTTTGCATATTCTTCGTTCGAGAGGACCTGAGTTCAGTTCCCAGAACCCATGTCATATGGCTCACAACCACATATAACTCCAGTTCCAGATGGTTCTCTGCTTCTTGATCTACAGACAATAGGAATTGAACTGTACTGGGCATAGCCTGAGTATTGGAGACCCCAAAGTCCATCTCCACAGTGACACACTTCCTCCAACAAGATCACAGCTACTTCAACAAGGCCAAGCTTCCTCACAGTGCCACTCCCTATGAGCTTATGGGGACCAGTTACATTCAAGTTACCACATTGCCCATCTCCATACCCTACGGCTTGGATAACAGGCACTCATTGCCTTGTTCAGCTTTTTGCATGGGTGCTGGGGTTTCAAGTGTAGGTCATCATGCATGCCCAGGAAGTGTGCTCTCTCTCACTGAATTATCCAGTAAGCTCCTACATTTGAATTCTTGTATCACTGAATGGGAGCAAAATACTGTGTTGTCTGATTCTTACTGTGAACAGAACAAATGAAAAGATGTGTTAATAACTGGGCAAATTTGACTACATACTAGGTGTTAGTCAGCATTAGGAATTCCTTGTAATTAGCTGACATTTTTCCATTTTGAAATATTATATAGGAAAATAGTATGATTTATGGGTTGGATACTATGTTTTATATAATTTACTTCTAAATTTTAAACAAATCTGTGCAACACAGATGAAATACAAGCCACAAGTATACAGATATTTCTTATTTTCAACTCTACTTTTCTGCATATTTGAAATTTTTCATAATACAAATTACTAATACAAGACAAAAGGGAGAGGAGAGGCAAACTATTAGCATTTTGTTAAGAAGCAAACAAAACAATGGATACAGAGCCACATAGCAAGATGGAGGCCTGGCTTCTGTCATGTGCCCGGTTACACAGGAGCCATCCCCACCACTGCCTAAAACAAAAGACTGGCAAATGAATTGTTGATAAGCATGTGAACGAGTAGATTATACACCTCTGACATGAATTCTAAAACTGTAAAAGCACTTTGGAAAATTGCTCAGTCTTCTTCTAAAACTATGTGTAGCCAAGCAATTTCACTCTTGGCTATACACAAGCAAATTAGTGTGTATGTCTACAAAAATATACATAAAACATTCATATCAGTTCATTCGGAAAAGCACAGAACTGCAGGTAGCCAGATGCTGTGCAATAGGTAAATGGATAGACAGTGTGTTTAATGAAATATACACCAATTAAAAAGGTGAATTCTACATGCAACAATTATAAAATTAAAATTCATAGAGTTAAATTGCATTTTTTTTTTGCCAAAACAATATTCTATTTTAAAACTGTGGCCCATGTTATTTTTGATCAAATAAAGCAAAGAATGAAGTTCACATATTTTGAAGTGAATTTGATGCATTTTGGACTGTATTGACATAACTTTATTCTTATGACAATGCTGGCTTTTGCTTCTAAAGTGGACAAATTGTATATATCTATTAATTTACAATTATCCAAATTTTCATAAACCATTGGTTGAATGCCTTACATATGCCAAATCTATTGTTAGGCACTGGTAAACAAATTTAACTAATACATTATCTCTTTACATTTTAGAAAATCTCAATTATGGCATGACAGCTTGAGTTCTATCAGATGCCACTTCTAATAAAAAGACAAAACAATGATCATACGTCAAAAGGACATGCAAGTCCATTTTCAGCTATATGCAATCTATATTGAACTTATCTACCTCTGCTTTCAGAAGCATCCACCAAGCTTCTGAATGGTAGGTACTTTAGGCTGAATGATTTTGAAATGTAATATAAGACTCTGAATTTCAGATTGTCTAAATGCATATTAAACACAACCATTTGAAAAGAGTTGAATCTGTAAATAGTTACGTAGCTTTATATTACTCAAATTTCCTTGGAAATGTATAAATTGCAGATGTTATCCTATTGTTTTGTTTTGCCTGCATAATACATACTGTGTATTCGATCACTTTTCTGCTTCCTTGGTAAATAATCACTTGGTGAATAAAATATTTGTGTCTTCGCTGTTCTCCAGCAAATATGTTTGCTTGCTTTCTAAATTCTGAAGCTTGACTTTTGAATGTGAGAGTTTAGTGTTTAGACCTTTCATGGTACTCCTTGAGAAATCTGAATATAAAGCCCTCCTCTTGGGTGATTCCCCGTATCTTAATGCATTAGGCACAATTTCATCTGAGACATGTGAAGATGACATACCGTTCTGAACATGTGATCATTTGAGTGATAACATGTGAAAGCTACATGTCCCCATGAAACCTCTGGAGACCTTTCTAAAATTCAGGCACACAGAGCCCTCATTCTGAAAGGTAATATATCTGTTTAAAACTCCACTCTCCTGTTTTCATCTCCCAAGGCTTCATTTTGTGAAAAAATATTAGCTGACATTATAAACAGGTGCCAGAATGCATTCATCCAACTAATGAAAAATTTAGCTAAAGTTGAGCACACCATCAGTGTCATTTACTGGGAGAAAATGTAGTCTGATAGATGACACTTATTATAAGGGAAATTATTCACATTTTACCAAAAAGCAATGATTTGGCAAAGACAGTCATCTTTTACATATTTGAAAGAAATAGGAGCATGTGGTGTGAGTGAGTGATGTCACATTGTGGGACACAACTAAAATATTCTCCAACCGAGTGCAGGAAGTCCAAGTGAAGCCAGGCCATCTATGATGGTTAACTTTTAAAGGAGCCACTGTCACATCAGTGTATCAGTGTTTAAGGACAGAGACAGAATGGACAAAGAGAGTCCAGAAATTATACATCCTTCCAGAACCTAAATTCTGACACATTAGATATGGGAGCAAAGATTCAGAGAGCCTCTATTCCACCAAGTTCTTAAGGACAAAATAGTTATAAATGAGAAGCATCTCTGAACAATTTTTAGACACTGCCTTCTATCATGTTATACTATTCTTAGATAATCTGTGTGAACCAGAAATACTAAGTATGAATTAGATGATATAACATGTCACTTGCTATCCAATGGTATTAGTATGCAGTGTGCACCTTGTGAAATTTTATATTTGTTTAACATTCATCGTACACAATGGTGAAGGAAAGGCCTCTAGCTTTTGAGTACACTTTTTTCTTTTATATTCTTATTCAGGCACATCTGTAAATGCTTGTGACCTGTAATATCTAAGTGTATTGTGTTGGTTTTGGCGAAGAGTCACAGGAAGGTTGATTTTTCCCTTTCCTGTCTGGGACCAATCTGAGAGGGCAAAATAAGATAGATGTCACCTATCTTAACTGAAAACCCAGAAAATTTTCCTTCTAGCTAGAAAGTAATGTCTTCACAGCTTATCATCCATGGCTTAATACTATTTCCTCTCAGCGTTTGTCTGTACCACAGAGCTATTGTGTGGCTTATAGTCAAGGCACAGCCACATATAAGTTTATTCTCGATGCAGAACTCAACTCCCATCATGTATTCGAAAGTGAGCTATATTAAGAAACATTATACTCTGTGCATCATCCACACTCCACAGCCTCTACCTCTGTTGAGATCCAGTTAAGAGATGTGGTAGGAAATGTGTTCTTTATAAAAAGAAAATTGAGATACCTTATTTCAATAAACAATAGCTCTTTTCAGGGGAGACTGTGGCATAATGACTACTTGGTTTCTACAAAAGTTTCAATAGCAGCATTCAGGCTGCAGGAAGCGGAAGTTTCAGTTTGATTTTCTCCCCACACAACCTGTGTCATGTGACCTGTCCCATTTAAATATGCTGTAGATTTATAGGATCAAGGGAGTAGGGGCAAGGGTTGTGAACACTGGCCTGGGTAGTCTTCTCACCTTGACTGCATTATAGTCAAAAGGCTAGGTGAAATTTGGGTTTATAGGAAGCTCATTACAGAGTCCATCTCCTATAAATGGCTGGTTACAATCACAAAGACAGAGAAAAACGCTGCACTGTAGGACTTCGGACTTGCTTTTCTGTTTTGGCTTGTCTTTCTTTCCTACTTATGCTCCCCTTTGAATTCTTAAGTCCATGACTAATAGCCTCTCTTTTCTTAAATGGTTATTTTGTATGCAGTTGGCCTTTAAAAAGTTTTAGACTCTTTTACCGAAAAGACCTGAGTGGGAGCATTTATTGACACCATTTGCATTGAAAGTGCCCAGAACTAGATGTGGATTAACATTTAGGAACTGAATAGTGAGGGCAAGGAAGCCACGGAAAACTCTTAAGCCAACAGAAAAAGCTGCTGGAGTTTGGAAAGTACAGTGGGAGCTAGCTGGAGGTCAAGTACCAGAGCCTGGTCTCAGGAAGCTGTTCTGTCAAGCTCTGCTTACATACGGGGCATGACGCGCAGGGTCAAAGTTTAGGAATGAGAAGCTAAAAGCACAGGGGAAATCAAACATTGGGCATGTGCTGCTGACCCTAGTCAACAGCACCTCATAGAGTGTTCTCTACTTGGACAGAAGACATTGTATTTCTGACCTATGTATGTCACTTTGGATCGTTAGGAGGTTCCTTTACACCAGGTTACCTACAATGGTCTCCCTCCTCTCCTCTCCTTCCCTCTGTGGCCCCCTTCCTTCTCTTCCACTGACCCCCTCCCCCACCCTTTCTTTATTTCTTTGATCTCATGTAGCCAAGGCTAGCCTTGAATGTAGCCAGGGATGAACTCAAGCTTCTCCTTCCTCTATTCCTAATATTTGTAGATTTGGTCTTTCCATAGTGTGCCAGATTCCCTGGATGTTTTGTGCCTTGATGTTTTGGGATTTAACACTTTTTTTTTTTTTTGACTGAGATGTCTACTTCTTCTATCTTGTCTTTAATGTCTGAGCTTCTCTCTTCCATATCTCTGAGGCTTTAACTTGACTTCTTAAATTTTTCATTTCCAGTTTTACCTCAGTTTTTTTTTTTCTTTTCATGTCTTGAACAGTTTTCTTCACTTCGTTGCTCTATTTGTGTTTTCATTAATGGATTTGCACAGGCCCCTATTTTAAAAGGCCCTTGAACAGATCTATAATAGATAGTTTGAAGTCAGTTTCTTGTGTTTCAGCGGCTCCTGTAGTATGCTTGCTGGCCGCTGTTACAGAGATATTATCCTGGCTGTTATTGATTGTGTTTTATAGTTGGTGTCTAGGCATTTCAGTTTGGGATGATTATAACTCTTTCAGTGTTGGAATCTGAGCTTGCTTTTGTTGGGTGGGTGTTCACTTCCTTGTATCCCCTTGCCTTCTCTGGATCTTAGCAGGATGTGGAGGCTGGAGGCTGCCTGCTACTTCTGGGGCCCTGCCAAGTGTGCACATGGGGAGATCCCGGTGGAATGTGCTTCTAGGTATTGGGAGCTGACACAAAGGGATGTGGAGAGTCTAGAAGTGGGGATGCCTGAGAGTGTTCACAGGATGGAGGAAAATGGTTTTCCATCAGGTTCTTCAGAGTTCCCATGGAGTGGAGGCACAGTAGAAAGACAGCACCCTGCACGTGATCTACTCCAGGGCTGAGGATGAGACTGAAGGATTGGAAATGGAGAATAGGAAGCAAAGTGAAGGCCACCTACCTGAGCTGGTGTGGCCAGTGTGTTTCCGGTTAGAGTGTGCCCCTGGTGTTGGAGGCCAGGGAGCGATGCTGAGTGAGGAGATCTAGGGAGTCCCCAGGTAAAGGAGGAAGAAGAGGTTACAGCAGGTAGTGTGCTACAAAGCAGGGGCTAAAATTTTGGAACTGGATTTGGAGACAGGAGGGCCATTCCCTGTCCAGCATGGCCAGCTAGTTTCTAGGTAGGGAGTGTTTCTGGGTGTTGGTGACTGAGAAAGGCTGGATAAGGAGAGCTGTGAGTCCCATAGACATGGGGGCAGAGGGAAAGGAGAGACCCCAGGCAGTAGTATACTTCAGGGGGTCAGTCTGGGGAACTGGAATAATCATCGTTGGACTTTTTTTTCTAAGACCGAGAAGAATCACTAAAGACTCACTTGTCTGGTAGAATCATTTCTCTAGCATTGTCCAGCTTGTTTTTTGTGACACAGTTTCTCACTAACCTGACACTCACAAACTTGTGCAGTCTGGTTGCCCAGAAGAATCCCAGGAACCCACCTGTCTCTCCCTCTGAATTAATGAAGTTACAAACTACCTCCACAGCCAACACTTTCACCTTGAGTCCTGGCGAGTGAGCTCAAATTATTCCCAACTAATGACAGACCATATTGTTTTTAAAGTGCCTTGTGCTTTCCTTGGATCTGACCAAAAATGCACTTCGGTCTCCTCTGCAAATATATATGATCTATAGTGTCTGTATTTTAGCCATACATTTTTAAACTTATGTTTTTAAGAAGAAAGAATATCCTATAAAATTTCTCTTTGCTGGGAAACAAAAGATGAACAGTAAGACTCTAGGCTTTAGATCAATCACTGGCTCCATCTGGTGAATGTTCTCTTTGATGGCCTCATTTAGAACTTCAAGAGATTTTGCTCAAATTTAAAATTCTCATTACAGCCTTTGCCAAAACATCTTAAATGCAAAGTGATCTAAACTTTAAAATTTTAGGAATTGCTGAGGGAGACTTATCAAGGACTGAAACTCTAAGATAAAATGGGTCAGAAAAATATTCTAGCACATTCTATGAGACTTCTACTATCTGAAAATAAAGGTAATAAGACCTTTATTATGGTTTTTAGAGTTTTTTCTATCTAAAGCTACATTCATTTTTCTCTGCTTTGTAGGTCCCACCCCAATTTGCAGAGAGACATGAAATATAGCCAGTATAGACTTTTATGAACATTTGCCATTTCCCTGGCTTTAGAATGAATCCCAAATGGATCTGGTTTTATACATTACATGTTTCTTCTGCTCTTCAAGCAATATTGATCTCCCCAAAACCTTGTCTTGTTTCTTCTAGGAAATGGATGTCTGCTTCTGTTGTGTATCCATATATGGCCATTTTTCAGAGGGAAATATACCCAAACACATTTTCTTTGTGTTTCCCAAGAACTACTATATTTTATCATTAAATTAACCATGGCCAATTTTCCAGCTCAAGGTTACTACTGATTTCAATCCTTCTCTATAAAAAAAGCTCTTATTATTTTAATTGGGTTTCATTTTCCTTCAAAAATCTTCTCATATTTTGACTTCCATAACATGTAATGTTTCCAAATTTTAATGTTCAATAAATTCATGTACACATACTTTTCCTTAGATATTTGACTTAAATTAAACGATGTAATATTTCTTTAAATAAAACAGAATGGAGAGAAAAACAGTAGGAAAGTTCACAGAGCCATGATAGTGATAGATTAGCAACATCTTCATAATTATTTCTATCACAACTCTTACGGTGGTAGCACACAATCAACGGAAGATACATGTATTAAGTTTCTTGGGAATGCCAACCACAATATGCTAAATAGGCACAAGGCACACTATTGCACATTTATAATGCCAGCAAGTTGGACATAACCTTATTTAAAAATTCCCTTTCAATACAGATACTACATTCTCTCTTTTCTCTTTTAGAAATATGTGGATAAAATTGTTAATCACCAAATTTGTGGTGAAGAGGAAAGGAAAAAGGCAGTATTAATGATTAGTGAACACCATCTTTGTGTCAGGTTATTTCATGTAAGTTTTTGTTTTTAATTGATTCCCAAAGCCATGTTCCAATTATTCCCTGTTCATACTTTTTCTGTCTTGTATATGAAGAAATGGACACTGAAAGTTATAATAAAAAGGGATAATTTTATTCACATGTTGGAAACAAGGTTTCACTTTGTTACCCCAGTCTTGTTATCAAATTTGCAATCCTCCTGCCTCAGCCTCCCAGGGCTGGTATTGTAAGTATGTACCACCATGCTCAGGGCTCAAAAGCTTGAATTGTTAACCAAAAAGGAGTTGGCACATGGAGGCCCTCTGCCTGAGTCCTAATGATTTCGATGCTGTGCTATGGGAAAGATGCATGTAGAAATATCAAGTGGCTTTGAACACATTAATAAGTCACTCATACAAATGATATTCAACTGATTTAAATATATCTATCATATGAATAGATGAAAGATGAGCAAATATTATTTAATTGGTCATGATGCGTCTCGTATTTGAAGTGACAATAAATACTACATGTTTGAACTTAAGCACACATTCATGATTTCACGGATGACTACATTAAAATAGCTGAAGGGTCATTAAACACACAGATTGATTATTACAGCACCATGCTGAATTGTTTTCTTTGGCCCTCTTTGAGAACAAGGGAAAATGAATTATCATCTTTTTTCAAGTTAAGCAGGTAACAGAGCGAATCCCTTTTCCCCAGCTTCTTCAACACCTAGCTCCTCTGAGAAATCTACCTTAATGAATAACCCTAATAATTGAATCTTCTATCCTGTGCTTCCTCAAACACTTAATGTACCATAATACTTTGCATAGTAATTTATGTCTGGTCACTTTCAGCTCAGTAAATGTGTTTGGGACATAATGTATACTAGCCAGTGAACTGGTTAATAAGCTTTTTTTTTTTCTTTCCAGAGGAGCGATCAGATTTTAAGCATTTGTACTGAGGTGCACACGGGAGGTGGAAATGGGAAAGAAGGGCAGGGGGCCGACTGTCTTAGCAGAACTATAAATAAAATAGATGCCTCGTAGATACTTTTGGATTTAAGTAATAGGAAAGTCAGAGAGAATGATAACACATCTCAAGAGAAGTAGATGCTAGGGTGACAAGAGAATCATATTCTGTTGGACACGCATTTGATGGACATGAGACTACTTGTTTGCAAAGTGGTGATTATAAAAATTATCACATAAGGCAGCCTAGAGAGTTAGTGACCGAGCTAGGGATGAAAAGTAGCGGCAGGACATGTATGTTGTCAGATTCTAGGAATTTGATGCTAAGTGAGACACAGAAGCAAGAAGTCTGAGTAAAGAGGAAATGAAAACCGGATGGAGTTAGTTGCAGCGCACAGTGCTTTTGCAGGTTGAGAGAGTGAAAGAAAGGAAGACGCGGATGGAGACAAGAAGCAGGAGAAGCACTATCGGTCAGTGCTAGTCACGTGTTACCTCTCACCAGCATATGCAGATATATGTTTTGTTAGCTGTGTGAGTTTGGACAAACTTCAATTTAGCAACTTATTAAATGGGGGGGGGGGTAACTCGGCCTGTTGAAATAATTTACAGTGTTGAGTTCAGTGAATGGAACATAGTGAGCATTCAACAGATAGCAGTTGTCATGATTAATGCTGTTAGATCTTAAGTATAAACATAGTGAAAGTATTGATGCCCAAGGATGGTTTTCCTTTTTGAGACCCATAGGACTGCTGATGTTGTCATTCACAAGCAGTAGGTAAGCTACCAACAATGATTGCAACAATAAAACATCAAATGACTCAATTTTAAAAATAAGGTGCTTGCTTTTGTCACATAAGAGATTCATCGTATTGGGCTTGGGGATATCTGTGTTCTATCAAAAAAGAGAATTATTAGATAATAGTATGCAACATGATGGTATTTGTGGAGGCTTTGAAGGCAGAAGTCCAAGTGGGCTTATAGGTGCTGGAAGGAAGTAAAGCTGGGAGGTGGTTACACAACCAGTCACGTATGATGCTATTGAGGCAGGAGCATGAGAGTTGGCATGGCAGACAGTAGCGGAAGGGACCAGAAGACTACGACAAAAGGATATAGGGATACGCTAGGCAACCACTGGAGATGCTTTTTCTAAACTACAAAGAAATGCTATGGTGTAAAGAATCCAATTCCCTGAAAGTTCCATGAACATTATCCTCTGTAGGTTACGGGTGATACTAGCGACAGCATTATAGCACTGTCCTTATACAAGCAGGACAAATGATAAGGGTTGGGAGTAATAAGCCAAGTCAGCACTCAAATATTTGGAGGAACTGGCAACAATGGGTATTCAGAGGTGTGTGTGTGTGTGTGTGTGTGTGTGTGTGTGTGTTGACTCATAATATGCTCTGGAAATAGTTAACAGAATATGGCATGTTTAGTGGTGTGATTTAAATTTTACTAAAGCTCTTTGGGCCACAAGACCATCTAGACGGTAATTTAGTGGATAAACTGCCACAGCTTATAATTCCCATTGATTGGGAATGCTACTCTGCCTCATTCATAACTGACTGGGAAAATTTAACTTTCACCGTGTATTAGTTTTGGCTCTGAGGAGTTCCAGGATGGAATCAGTACTTTCTATGACCGTGTTCACATTCTCTTTAGGTTATAGCCAATGCCATGATTTGTGTGATAACAGCTGGGGATCTGCTGACAT
This sequence comes from Phodopus roborovskii, assembly GCF_943737965.1. Taxonomy (NCBI): domain Eukaryota; kingdom Metazoa; phylum Chordata; class Mammalia; order Rodentia; family Cricetidae; genus Phodopus; species Phodopus roborovskii. The sequence goes on from NW_026125397.1 coordinate 15,623,993, forward strand.
AGCACTATTTTTTTTTTTTTTTTTTACATCTTTGGGACCAAATGACTCACTTTGAGGTCACCGAAGTACTGTCCGACTGTGATGGTTATTATTGACTGTCAACTTGACAGGATCTAGAATTACTTAGGAGACAAACTGCTATGAGTTTTGTTTGTTTGTTTCTTTGTTTTTGAAAGAGTACATAGATTGGGTTAGCTAAAGTGGGAAGACGTGGGCCAGGATACGAAACTAGATAAAAGGGAGAGGATAAACTGATGTCAACATTATCATTGCTTCTTCACACACTTCTCTCCCAGGATGGGTTGTCTCCTCAAACTGTGAGCCAAAATAAACTCCTTGCACATTATGGTGTTTTTATCAAGTGTTTTTCTGTCATAGAAATAAAAAAAAAGAAATGAATACAACCACTGTACATGATTTACCTTGAAACGCCTGATCTTTTTAGAGTAACAGAACAGCTGTTTAAGGGTGTGGCTGAGGTACCCAACTAAACACAGTCTTTTGTAAGAATGTTATGTTTTCCCCCCTCTCTCTATACTATTTACTCAACAGTAATCATTATTATAAGAATGTAGATTTCATTAGTCCAGGAGCCATGAGAGAAAGGTAGGAATGGCCTTGATTGTCATAATTCCCAGAGACCGACTAGTATCATTTATTTTCCTGATTCCCATGTGAGATCCAGAGGAAATAGAGTTTTTTTTTTGTTCCCAGAAGAGGATTAGACTCTAAGCACTTGCAGTTACTTCTGGTACCTATGGCATGAGAACAGACGAGGAAGGAATTCACCCCGTGTGCAACAATAGTCAACTTTGATTGTTCTGAAGGTTGAGAGGCTACAGTTGTCATGGATACTTAAAATACAATTGTACACTTGTTGTCCATCAGGGCTTTACAATGTCTCCTGGACAGTTCTGAGTGTGTGTGTGTGTGTGCGAGAGAGACAGAGGCAGAGAGAGAAGTAGTTCCAGTCTGAGAAAGGTGTGGCATTTAGAAACTCAGACAACCAAAGGAACACTCTGGACTGGTCTCACAAAGTGCCTTGGCAGTACTTGTGCTATCTGAGGGTGGGAACAATTAGAAATGAATGATGGCAATTAGCACTGATGGGAGCTATGCAATCAGAAGTCATTGTGGAGCTTCAATGTTCCCATTAATTATTCTAAGTTTCATTAAGAAAACATTTGGGCAACTTTTAAGTGTAACAGATTTATTACAGAAGATATTTAAATGCAAATTATGCAAAGGGTCCATCATAAGGATGCTTAGATCTCTTGGTTGACCTGGTTGAGTACTGGCTACGTTTGGCTCAGTAAAGTCTCTCTCTAGCAGGTATCACCATCCAAAGAATGCCTTACAAAAGGCCAGGATTTCTTCTCATGCCATCCTTGCATTTATGACTGGTTAGCATCAGTTTTATGGATTTAGTCCCTTGTCCTCTAATGTCATCGTCATCATGTGGGTGCCTGTGTGGTCTGTTTATTCTCTTTCACTGGAGCAGGTTAGTTTCCCCTGCCCCACGTGCTTCCTTTACTTCCTTATGACCTTGTCCTTGAGAGCTTTCTTCAAGAAAGTTCCCCAAGTTCCCACCTGTGTGTGCATCTTTGTCTCTGATTCTGCTCCCCGAGGAGCAAAAATAAGACAATGCATTGGTGTAAGGGAACACACCAGACTCAGGGAGTTGTTCCAGAAGCCCAGGACAGGACTTCCAGTTTTTTCCCCTTGTAATGCCCCGTTTTCTAACTTCTAAATCTAGTAGTCTTCAGCTTATCTTCTGAGAGACTTTGTTTTGTATTTTGAGATAGGGTTTCTCTGTGTAACCCTGGAACTCCCTCTGTAGATCAGGCTGATCTTGAACTCACAGAGATCCACCTGCCTCTGCCTCCCTAGTAATGGAATTGAAGGTGTGTGCCACCAACACTCAGATGAGAGATTTTTTTCTGAAATGCCAAAATATTAATTTAAGCTGTAGAGAATGTAGTTGTAAAATAAGTTAATATACACAGAGATTGGGCTTAGTTATTTAAGGATTTTCCATAGTTAGGAAGAAAGCTATTTAGTAAGCAGTGACCACAGCTCACCTAGGAGAGCAAGGAGAGCAAATCTTTATTGTGGGGTACAATGATTTCCACACCAATGTCCAATTTAGATATGGTGCATACGGCTGTAGTACATGTTTAAATTCTCTGAAGTTTCATGCTTGCAGCTTTTCCTCCCTTCCTACCCATCTCTCTCCTTCCCCCTCCCTTTTTCTCCTTCCATGCATGTGGATGCCAGAGGTAAATCTCATATGTCCTTAGGCACCATTCACCTAAATTTGGTGGCCAGTCCCATGAATCTGCCCAACTCTGTCTGCCCAGTGCTAGGGTTAGATACTCATGCTAGTAAGCCTGGCTTTTCACATATGCTCTGGAGATGGATTGTGGATCCTCATGCTTGCATGGCAAGCATTACAATACCCGAGCTATCTCTCCAGCCTGCATTTCCTTGGACCCTAGCCACATCCCTCCCATTTTAAAGTCATCAATATAGCGTCTCTCTTGACTGATTAGCACCAAGAAAGATGATGTGATTTTAAAGAGTCTTGTGAACAGCATAGACCCACCTTGGTTAGCACAAGATCCTCCATTTTATCACACAGAAAAACAGGATAATCAACCTAAAAGAATACTATTTCTTAAAGAGTACCTTAATTTCCTAAGGGCTGTGTGTGTGTGTGTGTGTGTGTGTGTGTGTGTGTGTGTGTGTGTGTGTATTCCATGGCTCATACATGGAACTCTCAGGACAACCTTTGGGTATCAGTCCATTATCATCTTGGTGGATAGCAGGGTAGCATGCAGGCAGATGCTGCAGCATGGCTGAGAGCTATATCTTTATCCATAATCAGAGAGGGAGAGAGAGAGAGTAAACCTAGGTCTCACATGAACTTTTGAAATCTCAAAGCCCACCCTACAGTGACACACTTCCTACAACAAGGCCACATCTATTCCAACTAATCCGTTCCAAGTGTTCCACTCGACCAAGTGTGCAAGTGGATGAGTGTATAGGTGTATTCTTATTCAAACAGCCTCGGATCCCTACACGCTTGAATTTAAGTAGTTAAAGTATCAAATGGGTTAGTGCACATTTCTATACTATCGGCATTGTATGGTTTTGATCTAATAAGTATGCCGCTTTCAGTTTTAGTTTGTTGACTTAGAGAATCTTAGTAAATATAGGAACTATTTGAATGGGTTGCTGTAGAGATGCAATATTAAGTGAAGTTGTAATTGCTGTTATTGTTATCATTAATTTGGGTGTTATCTTTTTGCTTACTTGTTTCTTTCATCCTCAGAGGGCAGTGATTAATATAATAATCTTGTTAAAGGCGGTAAAGATTCATAGGAATAGAGATGAAGAAGAATTACAGAGAATTTAAATAGAATTAATCTGCTATTTTTAGTTCTGCTCATCTGAGGTATTTTTAGTATTAATGTGATTACTTGGTATGCTAGCTATGCTTTATGTAACAAAGAGAGAAGAGGCACTAAGTAATGAGAAACTGAGAAACTGGATCTACATCTTTCAAGATAAATCAGACCTATATCAGACTTTCTTCCTAATAGAAAGGGTACCATCTTCTAGGAGCGAGCCCTGCTCCCACAGTCTGACTTTGTGTGTTACAAGATGCTCCATAACAGTAGCTCTGCCAAATGCTTGGAGGAGACAAGGCACTCATTATATACGGCCAGTGTAGGCTCTTGGGGAACCTAAAAGGGAGAGGTGGGAAACTCTCAGGAGCCCTAACTCTTTTGTGTGTGTGTGTGTGTGTGTGTGTGTGTGTGTGTGTCTTGTGATTGACTCTGTCACACATGCAGGCAAATGCTCTACCACTGAGCTTTGGCAAACACTGGCCCTAGAGGAGGTTTTACATCTTGAGGTCTTTTGCTGATTGTTCATGAAAGACTTACTACCTTAAGGCAAAAACCATTTCGAGGGTTCTGCTCATTTTTTAAAAATTACATTAAGAATTTTTTTGGCCAAATTTTTAAAAACCCTTTCCTTCCTTTAGTTATTTCAGATATAGCAATTGCCCTCTGTAGCAAATAGCACATCATACTCCTGGCCATCTTCCCTCAAGCAGTGGGTGCAACTCCATTCTTTATAGTCTGCATTTTAGCAGAGCCACAGTGTTTCATTTTCTTAGACTCAAATACTTCTTAGCTTTGGGCATTTTTGAGACTATTTCAGTGTTCCTAGTCTCCCATCTACCATGCTTCCTCTTATGATATTTTTTTCATTCTTTTAGGCTCATGTTGGGAATTTTATCATCCAAAGCTAGGTTTGCCTTGACCGTTGTGTCTTGCCAGACCCACAGTGGTGTACAGGACCCTATATATCACTCTAGTCTATAAGAGTTGTAAAGGTTGTTTAGTCTCAGCTTAAATCTATGTCCATATCTACTTCTCCTAATGTCTCAGATCACTGGTGTAGTACCTTCTGTTTGAAAATTCCCAGTTCCACTAAGATCCTCTATTTCACTGTGTGACTCTGTATCTTCACTAAAACTGAGGCAAATCAAAAGCAAAACCCGCATAGCCCAGGTTCACCCCCTTTCTGGTCTCAGTTCCTACTCTTCCTATCTTGTACACCCTTTTCTGCAGAAACTTGCTGTTCATTCCTGAAACACATTAGACACGCTCTTGCCATATGGCCAGTTCATCACCTTCTGCCTCTAATGGAACATGCTCCTCGTGCTTAACATGGGCCACTCCTTCACTTTCTCTAAGATTTTAATCACATGTCACTTTCTCAATGCATTCTCCTTTAAAATTGAGAAGATTCCTAACTCCATTTGCTTTAAAATTGAAAAGATTCCTAACTCCACCATATTCTATAACTTTTTTTTCATTTTAAATAGTACTAATTACTTAGTTTTCTATAAATTTTTTTTATGAATTTAGTGTTTAGATATTGTCTCTGTACCTTTAGTACAATATAAGCTTTATAAAGAAAGAAACATTTGTTTCTTCTTCTGTTGTAGCCTACAGTCACAAACGAAGCTTGACACATGGTATGACTTCACAAATCCATGTTGACTTAAATCTTCATAGAAACACCACATTTAACACTGTGATTTAGATCTGACTCATTCATCTTCCACACTAAATTGCAAACTCCATTATACACAGACTACCCTATTCATCATTTTTCTAAACTGTATTCTTGAGGCATAACTTAAAGATCTTAAAAGTTACCTTCTTAAAGCAATTAGTGTCTTCTTTTCTTCTCTTTGTTTGTAACGATTGAACCTACTATGGTCTTGTACATGCTTCTCAAGGGCTCTTCTATGTGCTATATCCAAGCCCAACAATGGGTTTTGACAGAGGTACATGGTCGTGTAACTGTTGTTTTAAACAAGAAGCAGCACATCTGTTTCATGAAAGATTTCACTCATTTTTTTTATGACTAATCTTTTCTTATCTTCATTCTGCTGAACACTGGTTGGTATATTTATGAACTTCACTTTTGCTTCTTTCCTTTAGTGTCATATAAAAGAAACTATGGTGTATATATAGCCTTTCAAGTTTGACTTCTTATTAGACTGTGTTAGTTGAGATTGCCCACGGTAATACATTTACCATTGTTCATTACATTAAAGGGTATTATTCTATTGCACCATTTTATCACGGTTTGTTTATTCATTTCTGTTATTGTTGTAACAGTTTCCTTCAAGAATTGAAATATTCCATCCTGCAGAAAGTCCCATAAACAGGAAGTGAAACAACTCAAAGTAGCTTCAGGAAGACTCTGAAACCAATCAGATTCACTAGTTCATTACTCCCCTTCCTTTCAGATTTAGCAAAATAAATAAATAAAATAAATAAATAAATAAATAAATAAATAAATAAATAAAAATAGCAAACAAACACATAGATAATCCTGAGGATCCTGTTCAGACAGAAGTAAGCCAAGCTGCAAAGAAGACCCTGAGACCAGAGCAGCTGTCTGGGAGAAGCAGAAACCAGTCAGTCTGCCCAGAAGAGGTTTAGACCAAGTGAGACACTTGGAAAGGACACTCTTCAAGCTGTTGAGCTTTGTGCTGGCTGTTCAGTATGCTCCCGTTTCCCAGCTTTGTGAGCTGTGACCCATGCTGTGGTGGGCTTTGGTAATGCAGCTGTCTGTGAGTTAGTTCTGCTCTTGTAACCCCTCACCCATACTTTTATAAGTAACCGTAATAAAACCCATTGGTTCACCAAGTTGGACTTTGGTGGTGTCCATGCTTTGATCTGCTGTAGGTTCCTTATTAGGGTGAATAAATATGTGTTGTGTCTCCCCAGGAAACGTTTAGTCATGCAACAGTTATGAAGATGGGTAGAGGCCTTTATTTGAGGATATTACACTTGTCTTGGATAACTACCAGCACATTTTTTTAAAATATGAAAATGCTAAAGTGTTTTCTAAATTTGTTAGATTGTTTGTAGTAGGCCAGGAATATGTGAGTTCTGTATGACAGCCAGCAATTAGTAATGGCAGTTCTTTCAATTTTAGCATTTGTAAGTTGATGTATACTGAGATTTCATTGTGAGTTTCAAGCTTTATCCCTTGATGGCTCATAATACAGTTTTGTCTTTATGAGTTTATTTTCTTTCAAGTAATATGTATGTATGTATGTATGTATGCATGTATGCATATATGCACTTTCAGTGTGTGTGTGTGTGTGTGTGTGTGTGTGATTGTTTTGGAGACTTTCCTGTCCACTGTTGGAAATTGAACTGAAGGTCTTGGGAATGCTAGGCAAGTGCCACTGAACGGCACATGCAGCCTTCATATAAGTACTTCAATAGAGTGTCTTTAAAAATCCTTTACATATTTTATTGAGTTGGTCTATTGCTGTTGTTGATATGTTGTTTGTGGCCTGTTTTCTCATGTTTCAAGATCTTTTCAATAAGAGAATTTTCAACTCAATGATATTTAAGTACATCAGATTTTCTCTTATTATTTATGCTTTGCTTTAAGATGTGTGCGTATCAAGGACATACATGCATTTTCTCTCTGTGGGGTTTTCTGGATATTTTATAAGGTCTGTGCTCTATTTTGTATTATTTTGTATATTTAAGAACTATGAAATTCTTTCTTCTGCAAGGCATTCCATTTTTGAAACAGAATTTGTTGAAAAGACTATCCTTTTCTCCAGTGAATATTGTATATCTGTTGAAACCTAGTTAATCGTATATTTATTGGGTTGTTTCTGACCATGACGCCCTGGTTTCCCGAGTTCTACTTTTATTATTACACCGATATAGCACTGTTTTGCTTCGAATGTGACTTTAGTACTAGTAGTGTTTAGTTTACAGCTTTGTCCATTTTCAAAATTATTTTGGATGTGGTGGTTTGATAAAATTTTGAAATTACCTTGTTGATTTCTTCAGAAAAGTTTGCCGGCATGCTGATTTTGATTACATTTAGCTGAATAGTCAATCAGAGGAGAAATGGCATGTTGACAGTGTGCATCTTCTAACTTGTGAATACAACGTGACTCTCCACTTAAAGTTCACCTCTTTAATGTCATCTGTCAATTAACTTCCCGAGTGGAGCTCTGAGACCCCTTTCACATCTTTCTGTAAGTTGCTTTCATGTTATTAGAATGTCATTGTTTAAAGTTTGAGTTTCCAGTTGTCTGCTATGAGCAACATGAAAATACACTTGGTTTTCACATATTTGACTTTCCATCGTGTCTGTCACTTTGCTGGGTTCCCTGAGAGTCTGGTAGTATTACCGTAAATACCCAGAGACTGTCGAAGTAACAACCCTGCAGTCCCTGAAGAGGCAGTTTCAGCTACTTGTTTCCAGTCTGGAAGTTCTGTGTGTTCACACACTTGCACACTCACTCTGGCTTTACCCGGTGAGAGTAAATCAACCTGTTTTTTTGTGGAGTGGCTCCCCCAACCCCCGATTTTGCAGAATGTTATTTACTATTTTTCCACAGTCTCTGTGTTAATAGTTATTTTACATACATCTTTTTGTTTGTTTGTTTGTTTGTTTGTTTTTTTTTTTTGATTTTTGAGACAGCGCCTCCACCTCCAGTCCCATATATTCTTATTGGATTGGGAAATTGCCTTGTATATCTGGTTGAGAACTTCTGTTATGAAATCATTTTGAATTTTGTCAAATGTTCTTTTTTTCCTATCAATACTGTTTATACTTCTGTTTCCCTTAGAATGTTACTTTGGTTATATAAATTAATTGTTCTTTAAAGATTTTGGACTGAACGTGTCTTTTTGGCATATGCATAGGCTGTGATGTACTTTTTTTGTTTGTTTAATGTTGCTTGATTTGAGTGCTAATAATTTTGAAGGTTTTATTGCATTTTATTTATGAAGTATCCCTTCTATTGTTTCATTTTATTAAAATTATATTTTCTGCTGTTGGTATTGAGTTGTCAGGTATAGTTTTATTGTTTATTTTCTGAAGGAGTTACCTAAAATTATATTATTGTCTTAATCTTTGATTTCATTCTCTGAAATTATATTGGCCTGAAGATTTCTTTGGGACTGTTTTAAAATTTACAGTATATCTAGGTTTATTATAATTTTGTATTATCTATTCCATTCATTAGTTTGTCCTTTTAACCTTCCTGACTTGTATTAGTCATATATTCCAAATATTCTGTGCAGTGGTACCTTTATTTAAGTCATGTCTGGGGCCAGCTTTGTAGCTTTCTGATTCTTTGAAGTATGTTTTATGTTTTTAATAACACCGTATGTCATACTTTTACTGACTACATTTTATACAGAAGAGTAAGTGAGACAAGTACTATTGTCACAAATAGTTTGCTATCACATTGTTAGCATAGGGAGTCAAACAAATCCTAGTAGCGTAACTAAGATGGAGTTGTTGCTGTGGTTGCTTTGCTGTGCCATGTACATTATCTGTTATAATACAGTATGATTGTAAGAATGTCACAAATTCAGACCGACTCTGGAATGTTCTTTGGGCAAGCTCTGCATTTCTGGGGCATAGTGGGAATGGAGAGAATGGAGTTGTAGCTCTGAGTTTTCCAATTCACTTTCAAATCCAGCCTGCTCTAGTAGGCTGTGCATGTATCATAGATGGTTTATTTACTCTCCCAGAGTAGATTGTCATTGTATGTTTTTTCTTTCAAAAATATTTTTTCTATGTGTGTATGTTTTGTCTGTATGTTTGTGTGCTACTTGTGTGCCTAGTGTCCAGGGAGGCCGGAAGAAGGTGTCAGATTCCCTGGAACTGGATTACATATGATACATATAGATATATTGGAAACTGAACCCAGGCCCTCTAGAAGAGCAGCCAGTGCTCTTAACCACTGAGCCATCTCTCCAGCCCCCACCATTGAATTTTGCCTGCATGCATCTTCTAGTGTTGATGTTGGTCATCACCCATGACTTTCTCTGTGTTCGCCAGTTGGTGGAATTTGCCTTGCCGTCATTAACAACACTTCCTTGGATGTCAGCTCAACTCTGCCTCATGTCTTGGGAGGGTGTTTGTTTTGTCTACTGCAATTGGCATTTTCTTTGGGTTGCCAGTGAGCTCCCAGATGAAGACATGGAGACTTATTCTTAATTATTAAACAAGTTTAGGCTTGTTTCTAGCCAGCATTTTTTTCTTTAACTTAAAGTGACTAATTTCTATTAATTTATGTGCTCATTTACTTCATCTATGTACTGTTAGTCCTGTTTTTCTCCTTCCCCCATGTCCATTTGGTTGGCCCCAGGATGGCTGCCTGGCTCCCTTTTCTCTCTGCCCACCAGCCCTGCCTATCTCTCCTCTCCTCTGCCTAGCTATTGGCTGTTCAGCTTTTTATTAGACCCATCAGGTGCCATAGGCAGGTAAGGTAAAACAGTAACACATCATTATATAGTTTAGCAAATGCAGCATAAGCAAAAGCAGCACATCTTTACATAGTTAAATAAATACAACACAGACAAATGTAACACATGTCTACATAGCTAAGTAGTCTCAATAGTCTACAGCCAAGATTTCTTTTTCCCTTTATTGCCCCCAACCTTTGCTTTGTCTCAGCATTGGATCCCGAGTGTGAATCTGTTTTCTCCTCCAGCCACAGATTTTCCTTGTTCTTCTCCAAATATATTTTTCTTTCCGTTTAGGTTCACGTATGTGTCTGTGTGATTTTTATATTACCCAGCAACTAAAGATGTCTTTGGGGGTGAGTGGGGACAAGAATGTTTTCTAGCCTTTCCTCAGGGTCATATGGTATTTGGTTCTGTGTACCACTGGTTACCAACATTTATGTAGAATGAAAATGTTAGTTATAGGGTTTTATTTTAAAGAGACTTGAGTTTTATAACCTGACTTGCTTGTTCTAATGTTATAGTGAATTGGCACCTTGATGCCAATCCTCAGAAAGGGATTTCTGAGTCATCTGCTCCACAGTCATCCTTGGAAACAACTTGAAAGCGATGCTTACTTTAGGGTTGCAGGTTCTGGTTGCTGCCCATGCTCCAGTGGCTGGTCCCACACCCATGTACATATTACACACTAAATAGACTCAGTAGGTCTACAAAAAAGTTCATGACATTTGGAGATAAAAGCTGTCAGGGCATTTGGAGAAGTTGGAGAGTAAGGAGAAAGGTTTGGATTTGATTAAAACAGTATATATAATACTTAATATTCAAAAATATAATTTAAAAAATTGGTTGTATTTTTCTCACTTCTGTGGTTGGCATTTCCCTTTCCATGCTCAGTCAAGAGCAAAACATTTGGATTTCTCAATTTTCCTGAGATAAATTCACATGTTTTAAAATTCTGCCTAGCTGGTAATTTTGAAACTTCGGCTCAATGATAGACAAGATTATAGTTTTATAGACCGAATTGCCCTCGTCATTAGAATGGCAGCAATACTCTAGTATATGTGTATCTATAAACACTATTTATTTCCATTTTTGTGTATGTGTGTATGGGTGTGTGTGTGTGTGTGTGTATGTGTGTGTGTGTATGGGTGTGTGTGTGTATGTGTGTGTGTATGTGTGTATGTGTGTGTATGGGTGTGTGTGTGTATGTGTGTGTGTATGTGTGTGTGTGTATGTGTGTGTGTATGGGTGTGTGTGTGTGTGTGTGTGTGTGTGTGTGTTTGTGAGAAGAAGGTGCTGGAACCTCTGAAACTAGAGTTACAGGTAGTCATGAGCCACCCTGAGTTGGCACTGGGCTCTGAGTCAGTCTTCTGCTAGTTCAGAAAGTGCTTTTACCTTCTTAGTCATCTCCCCAGCCAAGAGTCTATTTACATCTTAAGAGGAAGGAGAACTATATCTTTCTTCCTTATGTCCTAATTTGGTACTTCAAATTATTGGGTGATTCTAACAAGCATTTAGAATAATTTTAGAAATATACTTAATTTAAGAAGTCTCTAGAAACACCCTGAAATGCAGATTTAAAATTTCATTTTAGATGGGTCCAAGTCTGAATACCTCAAACAGTTGCCCTATGATCAATGAAATAGGACATTTCTGGCAAGCCCTTCAGAATTTCACATGCCCAATATGTTCTTTCTCCTTCAGACCCTACACATGCTGGTCCTCTGCCGTTGCCTCTTCTATGGGCCCTCATTATTCATATAGGCATGATTTCATTGCCTCACATTTTAAATTATATGTTAAATATATCTGAACCACTCCCCAGTCTAGGTGGTCCCTTCCCTTCTCCACTAATTTCTCACATGGAACCTCATATTCCTTCCCTTCTCTGCACTAACCTTAGTCTGCAACTCAGGGACACGTTTGATTACTTGTTTAATTAGCCTGTTGCCTGTAGGTGTGCTGGCTCAGGGCCCATCTCTGTTGTTCACTGTGTTGTTGGCACGATTTAGCTAGTACTTTATACTTTGCTTAATGCATAACAGTTGCTCAAAATTTGTTGAATGAATACAGTTCTTATGAGGTGGAGACTAGGAAGAGAGGAACAACTATATCTAGAGGGAAAGAAATTTAAGGCTGGTTTCCAAGGCAAGTTTTGGCAAAGGAAAAACTGGAGGGCAATTGTTAGATCAAGAACTGGGATCGAAGGCTAGAGTTCAAGCATGTGATGTAGGTATTGTTTTTAAATCTGCACACCAGTTTCTGAGTGAGCAAGAAGATAACATGGATATTTGCTTGGAGTTTATTTTCTGTGTGAAAATACAGAATGAAATGCCCACATTGATTTAAGATATGGTTACCATGTGTGGACACATTTTATGCACACTGACCTCAAGGACACACTGACCTGCTGGGAGAAAGACACACATACATTAAATGGAGCATTATAATGGCCTCCTACATGTTATGTAGCCTGTGTTTGACCACACAGTGTTTCATAATTACCATTCCATCTGAAGCAAAAGTAGTTTACTTAGTGCGTAAATAGTTTGTAAAAACTAGATCACTGCTTGGAGAAAACTCAAACATAGCTTTCACCTAACACTATGAAATTGGAGCTCAGGGAGATTAATCCATAGTAATTAGGGAACTGTTTTTGTGCATGAAGAATAAGAAGGAAGTTTTTCTAGAGAGGGCTGGGGAAGTGGCTCAGGCATTAAAGTACCTACTGCCTGAGCATGAGTACCTGAGTTTAGATGCCCAGCATCCAAGGAAAAGTGCTAGATGTTGCCATATGCATTTATAACCTGAGCAAGGTCTGGGAGAGTAAGGGGAAGTGGCGTGGTATAAGGAAGAGACAGGAAGATCCTCAGAGTTTACTGACCAGCCAGTATATCCAATGAGTAAGCTCCACAACCATCGAGAGGTTATCACAAAGAAGTAAGGTGGAGGGCGATGAAGGAAAATACGAATTTTTGACCTCCAGTCTTCCCAAGCACATCGGTATATATGCCATGCACATACCAGACTTCATAGAGCAAAGAAGAAAAGCGAGATTAAAAATATATTTGATTATTTAAAAATTGAACATTTTTAAAATTGTGAACATTGTTAAGAAGATTAGTAGTTATGAAAATATAAAACATTTAAATAATGTCTAGAAATGTCAATGTACGTCTACAGCATGAGATGAACTTCTACATAAATAAAAAATGTACAGAAAAGCCACAGTGAGCTATAAGCCAGGCAGAGGATTGTTCTTCCAAAAGTTATGTAACTTGTAAGGGGATAGAATGGGATTATGTACATATGAAGCATGGAAGACAGACTCTATGTCATATGAATGAGGAGAAGCCAAAGCCTGGCTATGTACATCAGAACTGGTGGATCTTAGGGAAAAGTAGCAATAAAGTTAATATAACAACACTTAGGAAGTATTACCACATGATAATCATTATGTTGGGCTCATAATAGCCCTGAAACATATTAAATATATATGGTCTGATAGTGAATTGAAGTGCCAAGTTTGAAAATGGACTACCCAGTTTCAGATTTCATTTTCTGAAACAGTTACTATATATGCAGTTTGCAGCATCATATAACAAATGGAAATAAAATTTCATGCACACCACAATGTATATTTCTGTAGGATAAATTAGTAATGAATTATATTGAAGAATGCTAGAATACAAACGTAAGAAAGTAATTATATTGTGAGGGATCAACTAGAGAAGACTACTCAGAAATGGGTTCAGGAACCCCATGAGGTCCTAAGTGTTTCTTATGTTGATCTTTTAAGCACAAAAAACACTTCCTGGGTTGACATACCTCAGTTAACAAGAACTGTTGTTAGAAGCAGAACTAGAAAAGCCAAAAAAAAAAAAAAAAAAACCAAAACCAAAAACAAAAAAACCCAAAAACCCAAACCAAACCAAGCAAGCAAGCAAGCAAGCAAACAAACAAACAAAAACAAACAAACAAACAAAAACTATATTTAGGGAGATCTAGGGACTTTTCTCAGAACTACGTACTTTGATGGATTAGGTTTTTGTTTTGTCAGCATTGCTGCTATGTGATGAGTTTCATGGTCTGAATGGGACTTCCATCATGGTGTTGGGTGTGCTAAAGTCTGGGTGCCTATTAAGGTCTGGGGACATGTACCTATTAATTCAGCAGTAGAGTCATTGTAGATTCATCATAAGTTAGATTAATTCTTTGATAAATGAGAATAATTGGACTTCTGAAAAATATGGTACTGAATATGGTTTCAGGGAAGAAGGAAAGATCCTAAAGCTGTTGCTGGTGACCAACAGAAGACACTTGGAGAAACCCAAGAGGCCGAAGATGAGTTAGCAAGATGACAGCGAGACGAAATGCTTTGGCTGTCTTGGTCAGAAGACCCTGGGCTTTTCACTGGATTTGTCTTGTTCGATGCTTGCCACCTCTTCACGGTGGAGAAGGTGAACTGTGTCCTTCCCTTAACACTCGGCTTCTGTGGCTGGGGAAGACAGGGTTCCTTATCTCTCCCGTGACTAATGTCAACCTTTTTATATGTGCTTTCCACATTCCACAAGTGAAAGTCTAATTCACACAAAGAATGGCTAGGTGTCTACATTTTCGTTGTATCTCTGAAGAGAACTGGGTTTTATCTGAGTCAAAGGGGGAAATTTGCAGTCAGAAGAGAATGGGATAGGAAACAAGACTCTTTGCACAGAATGAAGCGAACGGTTGTTGAATGGTTGGCTAACTTTCCTTCCACACAAAAAATAGCCAGTGAAGGGGAAGTAGCGTGTTCTTCACAGGCGACTCTTCGAAATGCATTAAACTGCCCTGACAGAGCACAAGTAGAATAAATCACAAGGGACATTAGCATCCTCTACCTTCTTCCTACACTCAAACCAGCACTAGAAACTGCCTTGTTCTGTTTTAAGGTAAAGTTAATTTTTTTTTTTAATGGGATTATGAAACATCCTCACACAACAGGGTAAAGCAACATTGTTTTTCCTCCATTAAAAAGCGGGCACTATAATTTAAGTACTGGTTGATGACTGTCAGGCGGGCCCTGCTGATCTTCAAGTCTGTGGTGGGAATAAGAAAATAAGAGGAAGTGGTCATCCCTGTCAGGGATTTTCCATTCTCTTCTGTTCATCCCCATTTTAGCATGGACTCTAGCTCTTCTGATTTGGAGCCACGCCCAGGTTTCAGTTTCTCTACCTGTCCACATCTCTCTTTGTTTCACAATTTAGCCCTTCCTTCAGCAATGTCTTGGGACCCCATGTTTGCATCGCACACCTCACATCTAAGGAATACAAATAAATTCCTACCATCTTGGGATGCCTTCAGCAGTTGCTATGCTTTGGATGAATGCCCCCAAGATGCCATGAACTAGAGGCATAGGTGTCTTCCTGCAGCACTGTTGGAAGTAGAAGAATCTTAGAAAGATGCGGCCTCGTGAGGTGGAGTTAGGGCATCAGGTGGACATTTGAATGATATTGGGGTTTCCTGTCTTTCTTTGTGTTTTAGGTTCGTGAAGTGACTGTCTTATTCTGTTACTGATACTCTGTCCCCATCCCAGGCCTCCAAACAACAGACCATGGACAACCCTTCAAAACTTGTGAGGTAAAGCAAACTTTTCCTCTCCTTTAAGTTGATTATGCCAGGTATTTTCTATAGTAATAGAAAGTTGGTTAACAAAGCTTGGTATTTATTTTCTGTCTTGTGCTATAAGACTATGTATAGGCATTCTCTTATTTTTATTTAGGTATCTGTTTTACTTTTTACAACAGAGTTTCACTCTGTAGCCCAGACTGGCACGGAACTTATTATGTAGTCCACACTCCATGGATGTTTGTCTTCTGTTGGGAAATTTAAGTCCTTGTCCCTTATAGTTCTCTTCCTCCCCACCCAGCTGTAGAACTTCCGGGCTCTCAAGGTTGAACAAACAAGGTTGTTCTTAGAACTTTCCGGTGTGCAGTGCCTATACCTTGACTCCAGGTGTGGGTGGTGCATGACTTCCTCCTGTGGATAGCCCATCCCCTGGCTTGGGTATAAAAGCCCATTACTCTTAGTAATAAATAGAAGCTTCTTCTTCACTTCTCGTGGTGATCTATTAAGTGCTTCAATCCCGACACCCTCAGCCAGCTCAGTACACGGCAGTCTTCTCCAGTTTTATTCATCTTTGTTTCCTGTGTTAATATTTATACCTGTGATGTTCTCCTTAAGTAAATTATGAATTGCATTGGAATGTTTCAGACACAATGAGTGCAGCGTTTTTTGCTTTTGTAAAGCAAGATAACTCCGATGGTCCTTTTTATGAGGGATTGGGGGCAAACAGTTCATAGAGCTGGAAAATATGTTCACAGATGCATTGTGATATTCAGGTTCCAGGCAATGAAGGTCTACTAGGACAAGGCTTGTGCTGGGAGGGAAAATGGTTATTCACAAGGAGAGACTGGAGGCGCAATGACAGATTGTTATGAATAATGATGAAGATAATGATCACAGTGGCAATAAGGACGCTTGTTTGTGTTTGTTCAGTGCTTTGCAGTTTATGTCGATGATTCCAGAGACGTGGATGTGGATTTGACTCCTGAGGATCAAGTGAAACGATGTGACAAATAATCACATGTTAAAGAGAAGAGACGCATGTTATTCTTGTGTTTTTGATTTTGTTTTTCTGGGAAAGGCTTGTTGCCATCAAAGTGGGGGAAGGTGTGCTGCATCCCATTTGTTGGCAACTTAGGATTCAGGATAATTAGTTGATTTAAGAGGTGCCATACTGCCCTTCTCACCAGGGGGGTGTCCAGAATATTTATCCTGGAAATGGCCTGAAAAGCCATTACAACGAGTGTCTTGTAGTGAATTTCCAATGCCAGAGCTTATTTTTAGCAATCATTTATTTAACTCCCATGGACTTTGTAGGAGCTGTTAACCCTCCAAGAGACTCAGCTAGAGCTTCTCCCACCTAGGAGACAGCTTTCTAACTTGATTTGTGTTAATGCAGAGGTGGAAATGATGTGGAATAGTGCTTTTGTCCACTGTGAGGATTTGTCACTCATATTGGTTGATCGGCCAGGAGCCAGGCAGGAAGTATAGGAGGCGCTACAGACGAGGAGGATTCTGGGAAGAGGAAAGGCAGAGACACAGTCACCAGCCAGATGCAGAGGAAGCAGGATGAGAAGGCTATACTGAGAAAAGGGACCGAGCCACGTGGCTACACACAGATAAGAATTATGGGTTAATTTAGGTTGTAAGAGTTTGTTAGTAATAAGCCTGAGCAATAGGCCAAACAGTTTAGAATTAATCTAAGCCTCTGTGTGTTTATTTGGTACTGAGTGGCTGCAGGACCGGGCAGGACAGAAACTTCTGTCTACATGGAAGTACATAAACTTGCTTCCGGAGGGCGAAGGGCACAAGGAAGTTGTTAACAGCTTTCCCAGACTCACATGAGCTCCTACTGTTAGTGATGTAAAGACTCAAACAAATCTGAATTCCAAAACGTAAGGGGTCAGAACTCTTGTTATTTATTGCTGCATTACATATCCTGAAGTCTACTAATGAATGCCATTTCATCCTTTTGATCAAATTAATTGTGATATAAATAAGTGTCTTTAACTGGTCCTGCTTAAGGGTTTTCTATTACCATCTAAGAAATTCAACATGTATGGATATTTAACAGAACCAGCTCTCTGGGAACTATCTTCCTATTGCGATAACAAAATACCTGAAAGAGAATTTTTAAAGGGAGGGAAGGATAATTTGGTTGAGGGTTTCAGAGGCTTTAGTGACCATGAGGTTATTAGTTATCCTCATTGCTTTATGATCATGATGGAATGACAAGGATTCTTTATGTCCCTGAGATCATGACAGTAATACATAGCAAATGAGGCTTATTCAGGATGGCCAAAGCAAAGAGCTGAAAGACACAGGGTTCCAATGGCTCCTCTACAGGTGTACCCCTAGTAGCCCAACTATCTTTCTCCTACCAGCCCCCATCTCTACAAGCCTCCATTTCCCCTAACAACATCAGCTGGTAGCCAGATCTTTACATGTTAGCTAAGGGCTCTACCTCTGACCCACATCCTTAGCGCTTTCCTCAGTTTGCACTTATGGGAAGGGCTTGAACATTTCCTGATGTTAGACTGAGAATAATAACTATGTTAAGCTACAGATTAATGCCATCATCTTGTCCCTCCCCCACCTTTATTATTGGCATTGATAGGGATTTAAAAAAAAATTGGTTCAAAGATCACAGGTCTAGAGCCTGTCACTTCTTGGAAGAGAAGCCTCTGTTCTGGCTAGTCTTTTTTATTTTATTTTATTCTTTCTTTTCTTCCAAAACTGAAAACAGAAAAGAGAGAGCTTCAGTTGAGAAAATACTCCCACCAGACTGCCTCTGCTTAAGCTTGTAGGGGCACTTTCTTGATTAATGATTGATTGGTTGGGCACATCCCCTGGGGATTGGTGATATCCCTGAACAGGTTGTCCTGAGTTGTGAAAGAAAGCAAGCTGAGCAAGCCATGGGGAGCAAGCCAGTAAGCAGCATCCTCCCTGGCTTCTGCCTCAGCTGTGGCCTCCAGGTTCCTAGACTGTTTGAGTTCCTGCCCTGCCTTTTTTTCCACGATGGACTGTGAGCTGTAAAATAAGCAAACCCTTTCTTTCCCAAGTTGCTTTGAATCATGGTGTTTTATTACAGCAGTAGGAACAGACAGCCTCACACACCAGCATCCACGTGAGACTGAGAGATGAAAATTTGGCATGGGCCTGAGAAGCCATCTCGGCCACAGCAAGAGGACCAGCAAAGCTCCCTCTGTACAGATTCCCTCTGGAGACTGGAGGTGGCGCCAGATCAAGTGGTTCGACGGAGACACCCTATTAAGTGGGAACTTGATGGAGGCGATGAGAAGGGTGGTTTTATGATCAACTCAGCAGGCCAAGGCAACCATGGTTCTACAGTCAGTCACTTCTCGGGAGAGAAGCCTCTGTGCAGGACAACCCTATTGTCTGTGGGGTAGCTAGTGGATTTGGAGGAAGGGATGCCGTTGAATGTGGGAAGCGCTTGGTAGTAAACTTTGGCAAAGAACCTCCTTTAGATTTAACGGAGGATGAACTGATTGTAGTTGCGGGGCAGAGGGAGTTAAGAGTTGTTAGTATATGGTGGGATTGGCAGGAAGGTGATAATCCGAGGCTATCCCTGCAGCTAACAACTCAGAATATTCGTTTGAGAAACCTCATTTTTTGTACTTCTTTTAATGGGGTAGCAGGAAAAGACCTGCTAAAAAGGTATCTTGAAAACAAAAATATTACTTTACCAGAAAGAGAGGAACTACACTGTTTGTTCAAAGGGTAAGACTTTTAGGAATAAGGACACATGGGGCAGAGAAGAATATATCCCCCAATCTCAGGCTTCACATGGTTCCTAGTCATGAAATCAGAGAGGAAGCAACGAGTCTGACTCTTGAATGATACGTGTGATGTTCAAGGAAAACAGAAAAGGGGGTGCTGGGGTTTTTGCTATGGATGGAGAAAGCTTTAAAGTCTGTGCCCTTACAGCCCCTGAGTGCATTTTCCTAGTTTCCTGATCAATATGTTATGTGAATCCAATCTCCGCCTCAGACTTAAGGCAATCTTGTTGTTTCTGATAGCCATGACCTAGGGGTTAGTACAAATTGAGTTTTATACTTGGAAAAATAAATAATGGAAAATATTGAGCAAAAGAATGGAAATAATCCATACCAGAGGTGGCAGAATTGAGTACTGCTATAGAAAGGGAATCAGAATCGAAGACCTTCCAAAAATAAAACACAGGGAACTCAAGATGTGACTGAACTTTGTAGTGGCAATGGCAGCTGCTTTTTGGTGTTGTAGGGACCTGTGTGTTCTGATCCGAACAGCCTGCAGGTCAGGTAAAGCTCCCTTTGTTTCTATAACTGGTCTTATTAATGATGTACTCGATTCCAGGAGGATGAAATAACATTACATTCACAATGATTTTTGCCTGGAAATAATAATATTGGATGTCACTGTTTGCCTAAATGCTTATGATACACCAAATCAGGGAGGTATTTTTAGAGTAGATAATTTAGAAACTTTGACTAAATCAGGGAATGATATTTGTTGCCTGCTACTTTACACTAGCTTTGTGTTGATTTTCTTGTATATATTATTTTGATTCAATTTCACTGACACTTTAAGATGAATGATTTTGATCCATTCTAGACACAAAGAAGCTGGGGTATATTCAGGGTGATCACCTGATTGAGACATTGAAATGAGAAGTTTTCCTTCACTTGACTACTTTTTAATGAATGAGAGCGACAGCAAAATATAGATGTTGCCTACACAACTACCATACAGCCATAATCATTAAAAGTTAATTTAGTCAATAATAATTAGTGGATTCTAGGTACAAAGAATTTTAATGAGGAACATGCACTTATATAGTCCCCAAACAGCCTCCCATAAATTACTTACTCATAAAAAAAATGTAACTATGCTGTGAAGCAAACAAATTATAGTCACCACAAAACTAGTGTCCTCACCAGGGGTTGATGGGAATGGGAAGGCTCTGATGAGATACAGTTGGGCATAACAGAAAGCAGTGTGTATTTGTGTCAAGATATCCAAGTCTGTTTGTGAAGAGAAATCAGACATTGAAGGTCAACACTCTGTGACATTATTGCCTCTATGCTTCATAATTGCCAGCATGTCTCTCTCTCTCTCTTTCTCTCTCTCTCTCTCTCTCTCTCTCACACACACACACACACACACACACACACACACACACACACACACACGAAAATACCAAACTTGAACGAGGCTTCTATAACCTGGATGGTGCCAAGAGTCCCCAACAGGCCGTGCAGTGAGGGTGTTGGGTTTGGTCTGTGTCCTGCCTGTACCAAGTTATGAGCTTTGACACTTTACTCCAGCTTTATATACACATGTCCTAAACAGGGTCACCTTGTTAAAACCTACTTCTCATTAAAGGGGAGCACATGTTATGAGCAGGAACATAAGTCAGAAACACACAACTCAGTTCTTTAGCAAGTCTAAAGAAACCAGACTGAGTTTACGGATGTCAAGCAGATTTGATAAAATTTAATATAGAATATAGCCACAAACAACATAAACTATTTTGGGGTAATGCTAACCGAATAAGTGAAAGTGTAATAAGAACTTTGAGTCTTTAAGGAAAGAAATTAGATACCAGAAAATGGAAAGATCTCCCATGCTCTTGGATAGATAGGATTATCATAGTAAAAATGGCAATCTTGCCAAAAGCAATCTATAGATTCAATGCAATCCCCATCAAAATCCCTAAGCAGAAACACAGACTCAACACCCATGTAAATACTAATGTAGTTTATTATTCACATATGTTATGTACAATATGGCATGCAGTACTTTAGTAGAGACCTTTATTGGGCTAGAAAAATACTTCCTCCAACATTTACTTTTGATGGTATTACTAGAATTCCATAATAATACACACATACAGAGTGAATGGTTTATAACTGTTGTCCTATAAAATGTTAGATGCAAATCTTATAAACTCTTAGGTGTTGGGAACAAAATTAAAAAGCATTCTAGCAAAAGAAAGAAAGAAAGAAAGAAAGAAAAAACAAAATGGTCATTTCCTCTTAACTCGGCTTCTGGGAGGTGGGTCCCACGCAGAGTCAAACATGAGGATCGAAAAGTGTTATTTCTGTTCCGGGCCGATCTACCCTGGCCACGGCATGATGTTTGTCCGCAACGATTGCAAGGTGTTCCGATTCTGCAAATCCAAGTGTCATAAAAACTTTAAGAAGAAGAGGAACCCACGCAAGTTCAGGTGGACTAAAGCCTTCCGGAAAGCAGCTGGCAAGGAGCTCATGGGGGACAACTCATTTGAATTTGAAAAACGAAGAAATGAACCTGTGAAATATCAGTGAGAACTATGGAGTAAAACTATTGATGCAATGAAGAGAGTTGAAGAGATCAAACAGAAATGCCAGGCTAAGTTTATAATGAACAGGTTGAAGAAAAACAAAGAGCTGCTGAAGGTCCAGGACATCAAAGAAGTCAAGCAGAACATCCATCTTATCCGGGCTCCTCTTGCAGGCATGGGAAAGCAGCTGGAGGAAAAAATGGTACAGCAGTTGCAGGTGGATGTGGACATGGAGGATGCTTCCTAATGGTGCCGCCTGCAACCAGCCCCGTGTACACTGGAAACCGGAGGAGACTGTTGGTTCCTAAGCTATTGATTGGTTACATAATGTCCTTCAGACAAAGGTAATGCACATGTTCTCCTCTTACATTGCAGCCTGTAAAGGCATCCATCCTGGGAGTTAGATCTCAGCTCAGTGTTTGCTTTACAGTGTTCTGCTCATAAAACACGAAAGTTTGTGTGTAGATGAAGGCATGGACTCTGGGCATAACATGGTTGAGCCATTGCTTAATGGCACCAGGCAACATTACTGTCACACTGTCTTGCTGGTGTGAAATTTGTAATGGTGTGATATTTTCCTTGTACTGGTATTGTCTGTTTATTAGGGTTGTTGAAGCAGAGGTCACATCAAAGAACTAACCGTTCTCATGACAACCTCAGTCTGTTTTGTTTTGGTTTAGTCTGTTTAGTAGCTCCTTTCTTGAAGCCTCATACTGGCTGCATAAGATGCTATAGTGCAGCTGAATTATGCTGGGCTGTTTGTCCTGCCTCACCATTTTAATGTGCAGCTTGTGGATATTGGGGGTGGGGCGGGTTGAATAAACTTTGCCAGAATGATACTTTATTACTGTTTTGGAGAATGCTCTATTCCAAGTTGTGTCTTCCGGCCCAACAACACCCCCACCCCCCTCCAGCCCAGCAGTGGTCTAGAAGCAGAAGAATCTTGGTGCCTTTTACATTTTTTTATGTGGTTTTCTTTTTTTTGGATGTTTGAGACAATGTCTCTCTATTATGTAGCTCTAGCTGACCTGGAAGTCTGTAGACCAGGCTGCCTTGAACTCACAGAGATCCACCTGCCTCTGTCTCCCAAGTGCTGGGATTAAAGGTGTGCCATCACACCCAGCATTTTTGATTTTCTTTAAAACAAAACAAAACAAAACAAAAAAGCCAACCAAAAACTCTTTGGTTTTGGAAAATAGAATTTATGGACAGAATGTTGCCTTTTATTTGTACATAAATAAAACCTTTTCTAAAGTGAAAAAAAAAAAACAAAAACAAAAACAAAATAATTCTAGAATAAAGAAAGGCCGGGAAGAAATAAGAAGAATGCCTGTATTCAATGGACTTCCCAAGAAAATTTCCAAAGAAGCATATATTTATTAAATATGAATGTTCTTTCAACAATGCCACTAAATCACTTCTCTGACCAGCACTGCATTCGGATAAAGGCTATCCCTACCCCCCTTTCAGATTATTCTCCCTATAGGATTTTTCTTATTCTACCTTTCATAATTCTAGCTTATTCTTGTGACTTTGCCTTTCTAATGCCGTCTTGCTTCACTAGACTCTGAATTTAAAAAGAATATGCTTAGTCTGTATATAAATTTTACCTCAAATTCAGCAGAGCATTTGGCATGGAACTTGCTCCATACACATTTCCTAGTGAATGCAAAAATCAATACACAAATGAGTTGCCAGTGAATCAAACTGTCAATGTATCCAATCAATTAATGTGATTTCTCCTCAGAGCATATTCACTGTTATCCTTTGAGTTGACAAATTAAAACTGAACAGAAGTGAATGCCATTCACTAGGACTGAACAGTTGTTTGTAGTAAGGTACATTATTCTTTGTTATGATTATGCCTGGATTAATGAAATACCTCTGGCATGTTTAGCAGATACTGATATCATGACTATATCTTGCATTTGGGTTCATTTAGTTTATATAGCTGTTTTCTTCAAGCTGTAAACAATTGATTACAACTGAAAGATAATTAAGTGGGTAAATCCCTGTGGTACAAAACCTCTAATTTTTTTTGTTACAGTTCAATTTAACCTGGTTATGGTATTTTCCTACCTCCTCACTCAATCAGAATCATGGGCTTTGCTCCATGGGAAAAAAAGTTTTTCCCCAAATCGCAAAAAGAGCTCTTATTTCTTTAGTGACTTTACTTTTATACCCATCAAAAATATTCTTCTGAGTCACCTATTGTCTCGAAGCATCAGGGCTTGGGTACACATTCTAACAAATTCCCTGTCTTCCTTTTTAAATGCTTCAATGAACATATACTAAGCTATCATTGTATACATAAGTATTATTACTTAACTAGAAATGTCACTAGTTGAAATTGCAAAAATATCTGTGGCAATTGGTGATATTCTGGCAAATCTGTGCAACTGGTTCTTTTTTTAGGAAAGACTTATCTTTTCTGTGACCTCTCGGCCTGCCTGTTTCCAGGTGTTCTTTGTTGCCAGTATAGAATAGGAAGACATTTTTCTCTTAGTTGATGCTTTACCTGTCAGTTTGTCTGGACCACAGAGTGCTCAGTTTGAACATGTTTTCTGGATCTGCTGTGAGGATGTTTCTGGATGAATCTGTGGGCTCAGTGAGGTCATTTATTTCCCCAGTGCCTATGGGCTTCAGTCAATCTGAGTAGTCCCTGAGCAAAAATAGCAGAGAATCAGGTAATTAATCTTTTACCTTTTGTTTCACTGCTGGAGCTGTGGCATCTTTTATCCCCTCTCATTGGCAGCTTGGGATTTTGGGTTCCTTGGCTCTTGAACTGACTGATAGTCCTGGGTTGACTGATTGCTGATAGCACAGAGTGAAAGTCCCACCTTCTCTGCTGCATGAGCTGGCTTGTCATGGTCTGTCTCTGTCTCTCAGGTTGAGTCAACATTGCCCTATAAGGAAATGTTCCAGGGATTTAGTTTTTAATCAGGTACAGAAAGAACACAGATTAGATGATTGCCTGGAAAATGATACTTTGTCATTTATAGTTGCCATTAGGAGGGTACTACCAGGCCGTGTAAGGTCCTGTGCAGAAGTCAGAGGTACCTAGGAGGTAGAAAGAGATGAAAGGAAGAAGGACTCAGGGCGTTGCCATGGTTTTCATGAGTGGGGATAGGTGAGGGAGCTGAACGGGCTGGAGAGTGGGGAACACACACGCAGGCTGTGAACTATATGAATTACCTAGTCTGGTGACTTAGGGAAGGGGAGTGTTACCCTGGTAACACTGGCACCACGTGATGTGTTGCTTAATTTTCATCAACTCAGTATAGACTATAGACACCTGGGAAGCTAAAACCTTGACTGAGGTTTTGCCTCCATCAGATTGGTCTGTGGGCATGTCTATGAAGGATTTTCTTGACTGTTGGCTGATGCAGGAGGACTCATCCCATTGTGGGCACAACCACACCTAGGCAGGTGGCCCTGGGTTATATAAGTAAGGTGAGTGAACCCAAGCTCAGAAGCAAGCTAGTGAGCAGATTTCCCGTTGGTTTTGGCTCTGATTCTTGTTTTTCTCTCCATACCTTGGCCTCCTCGCTGACAAACTGTAACATGAAAGCCAAAAGTCTCTTCTTCAAATTACTTTTGGTCAGAACATTTTTATCTCAGCAACACAGAAGCAAGCTAATACACTCAGGGGAAATGACATTGCCTTGGAGTAATCTGAGCAATACTGACTAAGTGGAGGAAGATCTTGTTTTGGCAACCCTGGGGTGGCTTGCAGAAGTATGAATGGTGGTTTGGTATATGAGAGCTAAAAGATGAACTCTGAAATGATTGGGTTGCCAATGAGAAAATATTTCTGTGGGAGTCATTTTCTATTCCTAAAACCAGATTAGGCCTGGGACGATAGAATATCTCCTTTCAGTGAATTTCAAATGTGCCATGGTACCAAGTATATAGAAAAGAAAAATACATAGTTAGCACACGCTTCTGTGTCAACAAAATAACTAGGAGTTATTCCAAGGCTGCAACATTTTGCTACAATTCTCTGTCTATCATGTATTCTGCTACATTGTAGAAGAGTCTTTCTGGTTACTCATCAGCCCTTTTATTGTATATGGGTTCCATGCCTACAGGTAAGTTATGAAACATGAAATAACTAGGTCATAATTTTATGCAGACTGATACAAAGTTAATTAAAAATGAAATTTGAAAAGCTATATTTAAGTAATGACTATAGTAAGAGTTTATACTTAGTTAAAGCCACTTTATACTTTCAGGATAGTGGATATAAAGAGCAACTGTTTTCCAAAATTAAAAAATGATAATTTTAAAACACTTGACACAAAGGCCAGGCTATATGCTATATGCTTTATACCAAATGCTATATAAAACATACCATATACCATGTATCACATACTATACACATACTATATATTATTGTATGTACCACTTTATACTATACACTCAAACCTACCTTTCTTTGGAGAGTGAGTCACAGAGACGAAATGTAGCTGCTGAGAAAGAAAAGGGCCCGGGCATCATGGGTAAGCTAAGACCAAGTGGAGATACATAAATGAACAAAAATAGGTTAATAATGAAAAGAGAGCTAGCCAAATAAGAAGCTGGAGCCATCTGCTAGTTTATAATGAACATAAGCCTCTGTGTGATTATTTGGGACTGAACTGCTGTGGAACTAGGCAGGACAGAAACTTCCATCTACACCTTTCAATCTTATTTAATTTTAACAAAAATATTTTTAATATCAACCAAAAACAAAACAAAGCAAAACAAACAAACAAACAAAACACCTCAATTCTGGTATCCAATCAAAGATTAGTGCTCAGGACTCCACTGAAAAATGCCAGATGTTTCACAAATTAGAAAAACAAAACACTAAAAACCATTTTCTTGGATATTGCACATATTTAAACATATTAAGAGGAGAGGCGTTTCTGCTACTTCGGGAAGTAGACATGTTACTAGTACTCCACTTCGGATTCAGTGTCATGTGTGCTTATTTTGCACAGCAACTCCTAGTGTCCTGTCACACTGATGATCAACTTAATGCATAGACAGTCATCATATACAGATTATGTCTCTTTCATATTGTAAAAATATCTAGATATTGCAGGGAGAAAAGATATTAAATGTCTCTTATGCCTTTTAACACTGTGACCAAAAATGCTCATTTTACTGCAAGTCAAATGATGAGTAGCTGCTGTGCTTAGTCATTTATTTGCCATGACAAATTAGTTGGTACAAAATCAACATTTAGCCACCTTTGACTAAGCTTCTTTAGTCTTAATTTAAACTGTAATGAAAAAAGCTAGAGTTAGAAGTAGAATTCATTTTGAGCGGTGTTATAAGACTGCTTAACTATGGGGCTGGGAAAATGGCTTGGCAGTCAGAACATATCTACTCTTCCAGAGAAATAGCGTTCAGTTCCTAGCACCAGTTCAAGCAGCTCACAACTGCCTGTAACTCCAGTTCCAGAGTATCTATGCCCTCTCTGGTCTCTGCAGGTACTGCACTCACATGCACAGCTATCCTACATGGTCCCCATGCACATAATAAAAATTAAAATAGAAAAAAATGCTCCCCACCAGTCCATGTGCTTAGCAGATTAATGGAATTCCCCAAGTCCTCATACTTATTGCCAAATATTGTTCAAGTGGCAGTTCTCTAGTAAGAAAATATGACAGCCATGTTGGAACCAATGTAGTTATGGGTCTATTGAATGTATCCACATACAGTTTTAACATTGTTATGATTTAGATATGAAGTATCCTTCAAAGTTTCAAGAAGTGAATAAAGGTTTGGTGGCCATGGCAAAGGCATTGGGACTTCGGAAGTCATTGGATCGTGAGAGTCTGACTCCATCGAAGCATTAATCTATTGATGGATTCATAATTAGATAACATTATTAGGAGGTGGTAGAAACTAGAAGCGAGCTGAGTGGGAGAGCATGGGTCAGTGGGGATGAGCTTTTTCTCTGCTTCCTGCCCTCTCCCTGCTGCTAAAGTGCCAGGCAGGCAGTGAGTAGCTTTCCTCCTTCACACCATCCAACTTTTAGCACAGCGTTCAATTAGGTGCTTGCTTACAGTTTCAGAGGCAAGTCCTCATTATTATATGCTAGATTATTGGAGACAAATTTGTTACATCTGATGTCATCATCATTATCATTAGTGTATGCACGTCGTGTGTGTGTGTGTGTATGTGTGTGTGTGTGTGTTTGCAAATCATGGTGCACACGTAGCAATCAGAAGATAACTTGGAGTTAGCACTCTCCAATCTTTCCACTGACCATGTGAGTCTTAGGGATTGAAGTCAGGTCATCAGGTTTGGGAGCAATTGTTTTGCTCACTAAGCATCTTGCTGGCCCCTTTGGAGGTAATTTTAAATTATAAATATACAAACTAACTTAGTTTAAGTTTTTATGTTATTTATTTTTTGTATGTGTGTGCATGTGTATGTGTATGCGTGCATGTGTGTTTGCTTTACAGTATGTGTGTGTAGGTTATAGGACAGAATATGGGAGCTGACTCTGCTCTACAATATAGGTTCTGGCCTGAAAACCCTGTTTACCCACGTGATCACGTTTCCTGGTGCGCAGAAGCCCAGCTTTTACTTGCCTCCTCCTCACCACACGTCGTCTTACTCCTCTTCCATCGGTCTCATTGTTACTTGCTCTTTGCCTCACACCTAATGACAAAAGAAATAAATAGAAAGAACCAGGATTTCAACTTGGTTTTTGAATTGAAAATTTTATTGCTCTTTGTTTTTATTGAAAGTATTGCCTGGCAATCCATTTTACAAATGAAGGGATGGACAGAAGATGGACTGAGCAAAACTACAGCTGAATAAAGAACGGAAATGCCAGTGCCATGGTCTGTGTAGCTCATTTAGCCCAGTGTTTCATATCAGAGCTTAGAGGATAAGCAGGGAAGAGATTCTGTCATTTATTTCAGACTGTTGTGCTATGGAGTGGTTAAACTAAAGCATATAACTGCAAGCCCAGTGCTTTTACTAGACTCAATTGTTTAAGTCTCCACAACTTGACACTTTTCCCAAATATGCATCGTGCATGGAGAGGAGCTGAA
Organism: Phodopus roborovskii; assembly: GCF_943737965.1. Taxonomy (NCBI): domain Eukaryota; kingdom Metazoa; phylum Chordata; class Mammalia; order Rodentia; family Cricetidae; genus Phodopus; species Phodopus roborovskii. The sequence continues at coordinate 15,652,810 of NW_026125397.1, forward strand.
GCTCTGGATTCTGTGATAGAGTGTAGCTATTTTAGGCACCACTGTCTATTAAAGTAAATGGGGGAACTAACCACGTTTTCCTTTCGTTTCATGGTAAAGAATTCTAATTTTACCAAGTGCTATTCTCACACTCTCAACAAATTGTACCTTTCAAAGGTAAATTTTGGGTGCAGGATTTCATTTCTGATGCAGTTTATATCAGAGTAGTCCTCTTGGGATGGTCTCTAAAGCCATTAATAACAAGCTCTGCATCCCTCTTTTCAAAGCTTCCTAAATATCTAAAGCATTTCTAGTTAGACTATCTTGGACCCAATAGAAGAAACCACCTATGATAAACTCAGTAAATTGTCTTCCATAGTAATTCCTGTCACCTTTTAAAATGATAAAATATCTATTATTAATGTGCATGTATGAGAGACAGAGAAAGTGTGTGTGTGTGTGTGTGTGCACATGCACACATCTCACAAGTGCATTTGTAGAGGTCAGGAGACAATTCGTAGAAGCTGCTAATCTCTTTGCACAATAAGATTCAGGACTGAAGACAGCTTGTCACACTTGGATGGCAAACACCCTTACCCACTGAGTTGTCTTCCTGGTCTTCTCTTCCTCTTCTACCTTGTAAGATCAGAATTTCTCTTCAAGGAATTCTTGTTCTGTATAGTGGCACCTGCCAAAATCTGGTAGGTAATCTCAGGAAAAGGAGGCAGCAAAATCAAAACATTTGAGGTCAGGTAGGAATATATAATAAAACCTTCTCAAGCAAAACAAAACAACATAAAAAGAAATGCTTATTTTCAAAATAAAGTTTAAAAGTATACTTTAGAGACTATGAATTGTGGGGCTGCAAAGGTGGCTCAATGGTTAGGAACACTGCCCTAGAGGACAGGGATTTGAGTCTCAACATTCACAATGCAATTCATACCTGTCAAAACTCTAGTTCCAGGAGATCCAGCACCCTCTTCTAGCCTCCACGGGCACCAAGCATGAATGTGGTACACAGACATACATGCAACCAAAACTCGCATACACATAAAATGAAAATAAACAAAACTTTGAAATAACATGCATTATAATCAGTGTTTGGTCATCCATAAAATGCAAATAGCAAAAATCTTTATTGCTTATAAAGAACTTGTAAATAAACAAAGGAAAGAGAGACAAAATTATGTCTAATGCCATTAGGAAATGCAATGTAGTCAGTCTAGGAGAATTCCACATAGATCACCTTGATTTGCAAATGATAGGGAAGACTTGACCCACAGCAAATAAAATATTTCTCCCTGTAAAACTTAAACTGTCAAGACACAAGGATTTTTTTTTGTAGTCTTGCATATTTAGTCAATTTTAGCTGTAACTTTTTTTTTTTGGACTGAAAAAGAAGAGCTCTCATCATAAATGTTAAATGTTAAGATGCCCTAGAAGTAGTTTTAATCTTCAGAAAATTTCTGAAGTGGACTGTTCCATGGTGTAATGACTAGAAATGGGGGGAGAACAAAGAGAGCCTGAGAGAGAGAGAGAGTGTGAGTGAGAGAGAGTGAGCAAGAGAGAGAGAGAGAGAGAGAGAGAGAGAGAGAGAGAGCGCAAGCAGGCTCAGGAAAATCTCCTACAAAAATGCAAATAACTTTTGACAGAAAACTTTGTAGCTGCTATGCAATCGAGCCAAGAAATTCAATACAAAACTTCAGCCCCAACAGATCTCACACAGTTCATGCTAAATTCTGCTAATTGCCAATGAATAGAATGCTCACACACAGAAAGCTACAAAGGGCATGGGAACTCACACAGGCTCATGTTGTTCTGCTAATCCATTGCACTTCGTGTTCCTGTCTTGTTGTGTCTGCTCTGCAATCTTCTGAACTTTACTCAACTTTACCACCTGCTGGTTATTCGATCCCAATCAATAGAGGCAAATATTCCTGGGCCTGACCTTCTGAAAACTCAAAGAAAGCTGGAAGGGCAAGGGAATTCAAAGTAGAAAACATATGGAAGCCATGTCTTATAAATCTCAGGAACACATTTTAATATTTTTTTTGTATATTTTAACTGAATAATAGAATGAATGGGTTATAACAAAGAAATTGTCATTTAGTTGGAAAACTTTTTATAGCTCTCGAAATTGTTCATTCACTAACATTTTTATGACTGTTCTCTAAGAAGACTAGAGTGAAACATGCTGTTATAACAATACGTTTCTTAAAAACAAAGCATCAACAAAATTATGTCCTAGTTTCAATTGTTCATGAAGTTAAGGACTTATTTTTTTCTCTTGATTAATTTTCAATTTGCAATATCAATTTAGGGTTTAAGAAATCATGGGGTTGGGAAGAAGGTGAGGGAGCAGGAGGAGAGAAGGGAGGGGGAATTGGGATTGGATTGTAAAAAAATTCATCAAAAATCTTTTAAAAATCAGTACTAGGCAAGATAAAATAATAGAATTGCAAGAGAATCACTGTTTGAAGATATTTCAGCATGTCTTGGAAATGTCTGTACTGGTGTATTTGTATGATTTTGACAAGAGAAGAATTAAAAAACCAAAGTGTTGATTTCTGGTGTCAGACCTCTTTCCTACATATTAATATTATTTTACTATAATAGTTGTTTCTTTAAAAATATAACTTATGTATTGTCTTTAATGATTCAACATATTAACATTTAGAAGAAATACATTCTTTGAAAATTGTTATTTACTATCATTACATATATGTGCGTGATGCATTTGGAATCTTCTCTTTCCTTCCAAGGATTAAACTCAGCCTATCAGATTTTCAGGCAAGTGCAGTACCTTGACTTGTTGAGATGTCTGATGGATCTAAGAAACACACACACACACACACACACACACACACACACTTAGCTTTTGTAAGAATCTTCAATGAAAGTCATAAACTGCATACAGCCAGGAGCATTAGAACATCAGTCACTTTCTGGACCTACTTTACTGACTCTTCGAGTAGAGAAAGGTACGTGTTAGGTAATAACTTGTGTGAAAGTTGCAATCATTTTCATTGTTTGGATTGAAATTCCATTTCATGTGTCTTGAAAGAGTGAATTTTTAAAAAAATAGATTTATTTCCTTTTATTTTTATGTATGTGAGTGTTTTGTCTATATGAATGCATGTGCGCTATATGTGTACCTGGTGTCTACAAAGGCCAGAAGAAGACAAAGGATCCTGTGGACCTGGATTACAGGAGGTTGTAAACTGCTATGTTGGTGTTGGGAGCAGAATCAACCCAGATTCCCTGTAATAGCATCAAGGGCTGTGAACTGCTGAACCATTCGGTCAGCCATTAGAGCTATGTTTTTTAAAACAATGTATTAAAAGGGAGACTATTCCTTATCTCACTCAGATGTTTTAAATTACATTACTCTCTTTGGTGTTTGCTTCCTGTTGTAGTATATTCTTTTATGCAATTGTGTGATTAAGTAATTTTTGATAGTGACTTCATACAAAAGAACAAAAGGACTGAGGCCTTAAAGACCATGTGTATTTTATATGTAGGATAACATAATTCCAACTGTGCTTAGCATCTGTAAGGCAGAATGCAAGATGTCAGAGAGCTTTGGAAATTCGTTGTTTTGGAAAAGTGAGCCACTATTATTTATGATGGGCTGTAAAAAGAATTAGCAGTGTTTTGACTTCATGGTCATACAGTGTCATAATTGTTAGCCTACTTATAACTAGCAAAAATATACTATTGGCTTAGGTTATATTTATTAGTAAACAAAATTTATGCATTCAAAGTGATAGGCACTTCCAATTCTTATTAGCTTTCAGAATTATTACATAGAATATATTTTTTAAATATTTATTGCCTTTGGCTGTGAGATGGACACTATGTTCACCAATAGCTAAACTTTGGCACGATATTTTCTTGACAAGAAACCTGTCATTAACTGCAGAGATGACAGCTGTGTTCATGACTCTTTAAGATGATCAGACATGTTTTTGGAATGCAACAAAAGGTCAAAGACAGAAAGCTCATTTTAATAGAGTATCCTCTAACCTTATTTCTCTCAGAAATGGATATTAAAATACAGGATGCCAATTTTCTTCAACTTCAGATATTAATTATTTTGACAAGCATTGAAGAGATGCCAAAGGTATGTGAGCTGTGGAAAACAAAAGCAGTAATGTTTCCAAGGATGCACCTGACATCTCTTGAGGGGTCTGAGGAAGGAGAGCAGAATTGCAAAGATTTCAAGTGCTTCAGTAATAAACTCAGAAGTGTAGAGTTGCCAAGTTCCTTAAGCTTCTACTGAACTCGGATGCTTTCTAAATGCCAAGTAACTCTTTCTTATACATGTCTACCTTAAATTTATATTTAATATTATTTACCACATTCAACAAACCTACATTAAAGTTGTTTGATTTTACATCGTGACAATTAATATTAAGTATGGACTTATGAAATTAAACTTATCACTCTGAGTTGTAGGAACTGTACCCTGATCTCCCACCTACAACATCTTGCTAGAATGACTAAACTGTAGGTCTGAAGAATGCATTCATGCTCCTTCAGCATTAGTTTTCCTTTTGTAAAGCCCACACATTGCTGTGACCAAGCTTACTTTTTTATGCAATGCCATTTCTGAAGTTTCTATATGTATACTATTTTAAATAAAGCACCATCCATTGTGTACTTTAGGGTAAGCTCACCTTCTACCCTTCCATTTCCCAAGCTTAGCATCAAGAGCTATCTTACTTCTCATTTTCTTAAGATGTTTTAAATAAGCATGGGCCTAATTAACTTGAGATAATTAATCTTGTTTGGTTAGATGATGTTCAGCCAGCACTGAGTGCCTTAAGATTTTGTGTGTGTGTCCCTGTATCACATACCATAATAAAATCACTACTCATTAATTTTTCCAGAGAAGGGAATTCTGATCCAAAGAATGTTTGGCATGAGCCTCAGTTTCTCTTAGTGGAGTTAGAAGAATTGTACTAGGCTTTTTGTTTTAGGGGCTACTAATCAGCTTCCGAATCATGACCCAGAGACTTAATATTAGTTATGAATGCTTGGCTTCATTGTTCTTAGCTCTTACTTTAATACATTTCTCCTCTTTATCTACATTTCACCTCAGGGCTTTTAAACCTTCATTCTTTTTTTCCTTCCTTCCTTTTCTGGAGAACTATAGCTTATTATTATTACTACTATTATTATTTTGTTCTTATTATTTACTTGTAATCATTAAACCACTCAACAAATATTTGGTAAAGATTATGTGACTAATGTGCCTAACAGTATGAGGTGTACGTTTTAAAAGATGATTATGTTAGAGGAGGAGAGTATGTAGAAATATATAATCACTGTAAAGAATATAGTTTATAGCTATAAGAATATATACATATATGGATGTAGTAATAAATAATAAAGAGGAGGATGAGAAAGGGCATATGGAAGGGTTTGGAGGGAGAAAAGGGAAGGGAGAAATGGCATAATTATATTATAGTTTCAAAAAATAAAATGATAAAAATAGTGGTGACAGCATTTTCTGCAGAGACTCAAACATGCTATAGAAATGTGTCTAAAATGATTTTAATGGTCATAGATCCTAGGAGACATGCTTAGGAAGACATTTCTGGCCCAAGGAAAGTAGAAGAACAGAAAGTATCATGCTATTATTGAGGGAAATAAACGTTGTGATACCACTATGGCTAGAAAATAAGGAGAGGGTATCTGGAGGGACAAACTATGACCAGATCGTGATGGTCCTACATATTTAAAGCATTGAATTGGCGCATAAGCAAACTATTGATGAGTTTTAAAACATGAAACACATCTTCTATTATGAAAAAATGGATCAGAGGGAAAAAGAAGTGAAAGAAAGAACAATTATAAAGGTAAATATTGTTATACAGAAAAGAGATAATATGAGGTTTAAATTAGGTCAGAGACAGCGTGAAGGGCATAAGGAAATAGTTAACTGCAGAAGGCTTTAGGATCTAAAATGGAGAAGAGGGAAAGTTAGGGTGCATTCCTTGCTTATTTGGGAGATTTTAAATTCTATACCTTTAGGCAGTTAGAAAATAGAATGTGGACAGCTGTGGATTTGGCTTGGCGGGATTTGAGATGGCCTTCGCCTGTCACACAGATTATTCCATGAGCCTTGAGATTTGGAAAGCTCTTCTGGTCCTGAAATAGACTTGGCATCATTCAGCAAAAGTTGTGTTGATCCTTTTCACAGAGGTGTAGTGTGATGGGGACAAAGAAGCGTTTGAGGAGAGGCACTGAGCTTGGCTCCCTTACCGTCACACTTCCAGGGGACAGCTAGTTCCCACATCCAAGGTAGACATCCCACATGTGCTTTTCTGGGGTAAGCCATTGATTAGAAGCCACAAATGGAGTCCTGGGGAGTGACAAAAAAGAAAGGAATGTAGACGGCATCATGGCGACCCAGAGTGAAGAGCTACAGGAATCAAGTGTTGACAACACCGAGTGCTGTAAGGAGTCAAATAGCACCAACACTGTGGAGTTAGAATGAGCTGCTCTATACATGATTCAAACACATGGGTATCATTTTTATTTACATTTAATATAATCTTGATAGCTGGACAAATGTTGGGCTATGTTTTCCGTAGATAGATTTCTTTGGACTCAGTCTCAAATTTTCTTTGTAACTCTCTGTAGTATATATTTATCAGAAACAACAAATCTGCACTAAGAAAAATGTCAGGAAGCAAAATTATGTTTGGTTGAATGTAGTTTATATAGTAAACAACAAGATATGTCAATGCAAATACAAATTAGAGGCCCAAGTTTGAAAACAAGAGTTTTATTTTATTTTATTTTTTTAACGTGTTACAATATTATGAATTCCCGAATTTAACAACCAGGCTGCACAGTCCAAGAGCTTTTAATAGTTTGGGTCCATTCCTTGTCAATGTTAACTCTTAAGTGGAATGTGGAAGTTAATTCTACAAGTCTGAGTTCATTCATTCACCTGCTCATGCAAGTACTCACTGAGCAGATATCAAACACTATCCTGCAGGATGGTGACAGCAATAGGTCGAGCCTGTGAGCTCTTGGATATTGGAGATATGAAATGTGTATAATTAAGTAAAAGTTAATTTATGGGAACTGGAGAACATTCTTGTCAATTAAAAAGTAGATATGGTAGAAGGGCGCTATATGATGGAATAAAAATGTATTATATGACTTTATAGCCCTAAAGTATATTCAAATATATAGACAATTCATTCATTTGATGAGTTAGGAGGGAACAAGATTAGATAGATATTTTTACAGCATTAGAGAGGTCTTTTCAGATCACTAGCACAGCATATGCTACTGAGAGCAGGTATGAGCCATCTCTTGGGAGAAATTGCAAAAAAAAAAAAAAGGCTAACAATAGGAAACATCACACCAATTGGTTACCAACACCAAATGTCAGCACTGACAACATATACATAACGGTAACATTATATAGGCTGGGCGAGTTAAGTTTATAAATTTTATAACATATGACACACACACACACACACACACACACACACAATTAATGAAAAAATAGCCAGGAATTTGAAAGAGAGCAAGGAGGATATATGAATGTTTTGAAATGGGGAAAGGGAAGGCAGAATGATGTCATTATAATTTCAGAAATAAAAGAAAAAGGAAGAGATAACAAACAGGCTGTCCATCAAAAGTTGGAGAGATAGAGATCTGTAAGGTCATTTTTAGTCTTTGTCTTTTTATGAAAACTAATAAATAGTTGTAAATGGGTAGATCACACAAACAGACAAATTAAAACAATCTTTTTTGTCTTTACAAGAGAATAAAGAACTGGGAAATAAATTATGGTGTAGAGTAAGAACCCATTGTATTCATTGCATGTGTATTGCATTGCATTGAGTTGTGTTATTGTATTGTATCCTATGATCATTAAAATTTGATAACATGAAAAATGGAAATAATGCTAGCCCTCTTTATGGATTTTCGGGAGGAATAAATATGTAAAGTGTTTAACATAGCCTTAGGTACATTACAGACATTAGAATAGTATTTTCCTTCCTGGATTAAGATAAGTGAAACTGGTCCTGAATTTACCAATACCTGTTCTATGCCAGGGGAAAACAGGCTTTTCAAGAACATGACTTCCCATTCTGAGATTACCCTTGTGCCAATCATTAGGAAGGGAAATATAAAATACCATCAAGACATTCTTGATTGGTATCAAGTCGTAAAGGTGGCCAGAGTACCCAGGCTAGTACCCTGACTGAACAAGGCTGTCTGGCAGACCTGCTGTCCTCATTTTATTTCTGTTGCTGTGATAAACACCATGACCAAAAGCCACTTGGGGCACATCCATCACGCTTTAGTGATGACTTGGGGTTAATTACCACTCCCTGGAAATGCCCCAGATAGTCACAGCATATGTAAGTTCACCCTGCACTCTGACACTTGTAATTTCACTGGGGTAAAGCTCCTTGAATCCAAACTAGGAGCCATAGTGGAAATTTTCAACATTTTGTGTCTTGTAGTCTTTGGCTGCTTCAAAACTGAATTGATAAAGACATTTTGGTGATTTATATAATTTTGACACTTTGAATGGTTAAAAACCAATACCGTTCAAATGCACATCTCACACTAAAATATAGTTTCCCTTTCTGATTGATTCAGTAAGGGGGGGCTATTACTGAATGTATCAGTAGTAATGGAGTTCTCCAGTGGATGGAAATGACTCATGTCCTGAGGGCTATAAGTGACACTATGGCACGGATGGCATAGACTCTCTTCCTGCCTCCTGTTTGGAATAAGTACTGGTGACGATGACTGCACACCTGTTAAACCAAGTTATTTACAGTGTAAGCAAAGCATTGGCAAGCAGCAGCCACCAGTATTCACTGTGCTCTTTTTTCTTTTTCTCTAGAATATAGAATGCTATTTTTGAGCAGGTCCTTGTAGGGAACACCCATGCCTGGGTAGGCATCTCTGTTGGAAATTAATCAAAACATGGTCATTAGCACTCACATTTAGATTATAAGCATTTCAGGAAAGTGCCCCTTTCTGCTGTTTTTCAGGCTGTGACCTGTCGATGTTTTTGTTTTACTTATTACCTTGTTCTAACACAGACGTGTCATGCAGCCCTCAGGACTGACCCTGATATTTGAGTTAATTGGAATTGAACCCAGTGGAAATTACAAAGTTTTCACACACTGTGGGGTTTTTGTCCTTTGGAAAATCTGGGAAGTAGTTTAAGTAAACTGGGCTGTTGAAAAAAAAAAATTGTCGATATCCAAAGATGTGACTGAGAAGGGACACATATGTTTTCTAGGTAACTAAAATAGTTTAGATAAAAATCATTTTAAGTTTAGCTCTTCAAACTGTGGTCCATCAGAGAAAGGAGGAAAGAGTTGAATTTATGGAAATTTACCGTTAGTTGCATTCATACATTTTTGCTGTGGAATAACGGAGGAGAAAAGCAAGACAGGATCGCAAGTGACAAAGCCGTTTCCCTGATGACTGGTGAGTGTGTCACGCATCTCATAAATATTCATAACAGAAGCCCAACACACTGCTAACCCTTCCTTTGGGACAACTCACTTCCTTTGGAGTGCTTGTTCTGATTTGCAAAAATAATCTGTCTGTATTTCATGACCTAATTTTTTCCATAAAGATATCTCAGTCACAACATTTATGGATGAAGATATACGTCTGCAACTGATTCTTTAGTTACACACCATTTTATTTTTTACTGACAGAAAACCTGAAGCCACTTGTTTTTGACATTACCAGCATCGATTTAAAAAAGAGGTAAACACAAAATAGTCATTTTCAGTGTTTATTTGATAGCATATGCTGTGTTAAAGGGAAGGCCATGTTTTCTAGGGCGAGGCACCTCACAGTTTGGAAGAAAGAAGAAAAGCTATACAATAATGGTGATGGCATGTGAGAAATGCATACGGATATGAAAGGCATAGAGACAGCTTGGTGTTTGTCTTTGAGAAACACTGGAAAGATTGTATTTGGTCTGGGAACATACTGGGAGGGGGAAGAAGGGTCAAGAGTGGTCAAACACCCTAGGAGACGTCACAAGGGCAAAAACTCTGGGTCTTCTAACTTTGAGACTTAGTGCTTCAGGGTTGTAGTCTGGCTCACCCTTCAGTGCCTGTTTTCTTTGTGTGACCTCACACATACAAACCTCATCTTTCATCTTATTCAGCCCTAGTGGTCTATGGACTTTACTCCTATGAATATTACTTTATTTTATTTACCACGCTAATGAAAAGCAATCACAGTGCATACTTAAAGTAGAATATAGTATGACGTTTTGACTTAAACAGGCAATACTAATCATCACATGCATCACTTTAATCACTTTTGTGGTGAGACATTTGAAAATTACTCTTAGCACTTTGGAGATGCTCTTTCTGAACTCCTGTCACTATAGTCTTCAATAGATCTCAAAACAAATTCATTCTAACTTTGTGTTTATTGACTGGAACTTCCCATTCCCCTTTCTACCCAGCCCTTGGTAACACCCATTCTGATCTACTTCTGTGAGTGTAACTTTTTAGACTCCATATGTAACTCACACGACATTTGCCTTACTCAACTAGATTTATTCACTTAGCAGGATGTTCTCCAAGCTTACTCATGTTGTTACAAATCACACAGCTTCTTTCTACAATGACTTATCAATATTCCACTGTGTCTGTATGCCACATTTACTTCATCCATATTTTTATCAGTGGACACATAAATTGATTTGCCTGATTATTATGAACAATACTGCAGTGAATATGGAAGTACAGAAATCCCTTAAGATATTGAACATTTGTTCATATGGAGACACCCTTAGAAGTCACATTGCTGTATCAATGCTAATTTTTCAGATTTTTGTAGGACTTTTGTATCATTATTTCTTTGATGGCTACACTAATGCAAATTCTCACCAACAGTTTGTTATGAATGATTTCCTCTATATCCTCATCAGCAGATAACTTCCATTTACTTTTTAATGTTATGTTACATAACCAGTGTAAGTGGTACTTGTTGTGGTTTTAAATTACCTTTCTCTGATGATTAATGGTGTTGAACATTTTTTTTTCATGTGTGTATTGTGGTGTTTCTGTGTGTTCGTGTGTGTGTGTGTGTGTGTGTGTGTGTGGACCCACATGTGTGCAGAGACGTTTATGCATACTAAAGGACACACATATGTGGAGGTCTGAGGCTGATTTTTAAGAGTTTTCCTCCATTACTCTCCACCTCTCCTCTTTATTGATTGTGAGATGTATTCTAGTTTTGTTTCTTTTGCTGTGATAAAATACTGATCAGAAGCTACCTGGGAGATGGAATAAGTTTTTGCTTGTTTTTGGCTTTAATTTCCATGTTATAGTCCATCGCTGAGGGGAGCTAAGGCAGGAACCCTAGGTGGGAACCCGGAGTTAGGAACTGAACCAGGGAATGTGGAGGAACACTGCTTACTGCCTGCTCTCTCTGGCTCACTGATGTGTATTTCTTGTATACTACAGTACTACTTGGCCAGGGATGGCATTGCCCATAGTGAACTGGGTCTTTCTCCATTACTCAAGAAAATGCCATGAAGACATACTCACAAAGAATCTAATGGGGGCTACTTTCCAGTTGTGAGCTCCTCTTCCCACATATGTCTAGGTTTGTCCTAGTATAGAAAAAGCAAGCAGCATGAACAGGGTCTCTCAATTAAGCTCAGAGCTGATTGAACTCTTTGGATTCCCAGTATCTACATTTCCAGATCTGGATGTACAGGCTACCACATCTACCTGGCAGACTGGTGGGTCTGAAGATCCTACTTCCAATCTTCATGCTCGCTACTTAACAAGCTCTGTAAATGTGGAGTCTGTCAGTCATCTGCACTCCTGTCTTCCCCCCCCCCTCACCTCTCTTTCTTTCTTTCTTTTCTTTTTTTTCCACACAGTTCTGGCTGTCCTGGAACTCACTCTGTCTATCAGATTGGTCTTAAAGAATTCTGCTTGCCCCTGTCCCCCAAGTTCTGAGATAAAAGGTATATACCACCACCTCCTGACTATTTATTTCTTTTTGTTGAGTTATTTTCTTGCTGTTGAGTTATTTGACAAGTAACTATGATGTGTTTACTCTTGATTGGTTAGGTGTAAGCATCCTCGTACTTCAATGACAAATCCCGTTTGTTCCTCTGGTAAACAAGTCTTTAAATGTCAAAGTAGAAACGTTTTATCTATCATTTGGGGAAAATGAATAAAATTCTGTTAGATTTTGTTTAAAATCCCAAGTAAAAAACAAAATAACCTACTATTCCTGAGAACAAATGCTGTTTGTCAGCCTTCAAAAGAATTCACATGTGAAACCAGAGAAATTTTCAAAGTTCAGTATGATCATTTTGGTTTCTTGTTTGTTTAGAGTAGTTTTTATTCTGTATTAAATACAATTGCTAATATTTAAAAATTACTGTCAAGGAATTTTAACAGTACAATATTATCTATAAGCAGAAATTCTATGAAGATGAAAATGTAAATAAATAGTTTTATTTCTGAAAGGCAGGTCTTAGTGTGATGATGAATGGACACAGAGAGACACAAGAATAAGCCATAATAAGAACTGATCCTGTTCTTCTCGGCTTTCTTAAATCCACTCACAAATCTATCATCCGGCAACTATGGAAGGCAATAACGTGCAGTGATGCCTCTGTCTTATGTTGCCCAGAGGACCCAAAGCTGCTCTTAGATCCACTGGCCCAACCTACTCAATAAAAGCAGAGTAACTCCATTACATAGCCCTAGCTAGTCTCATTGTCCTTCCCCATCATAGATGACTAATACAAATCAGATGAGAAATCAAGAAGCTGACCCTAAGCGCCAGGTGATGATAGATTTCAAATCCACATAGTCTCCCTTTAATGCAATTCACACTTGCTTTCCTAATTTTAATGAAATCTTGCAAAGAAGAAATATTCTTCTGGAAAATAAGATTTCTGGTTAGCTTTGACATTTGATAGCCTGAAGGTTTTCTGAAAACTGCTAAATTTATTACTCATCAGTTGCTTTATGAGTCTTCAGGAAGGGCTTGACAAGTCTTAATCTAAGCTCAGTAGGATTTCTTCTACATTGTAGCCACTGATTTCTTTTTTTCTCCTTTTAAACACTATGCTAGCAGGTCCTTGAAACAAACACCTGATTTAATGTGGAGTCAATTGCAGATGATGACTTCTTAAGGAGGTATGGAACCCTGGCAATTTCCCGACATTCAATCAGCAGTAAGGCTCTCCAATTTGTATATTAAGACTGTTAGAGACTTCTAATGTATGAGCTCACCTTCTATTTTACTGTAGGCAGTTAGAGTGAATAAAATGTAACCCTTTTGTACAGTTTGAAAAACCAGCCGGCATGCAACCTTGCCATGGCATGTTAGCTTTGCCTTGTCATACCCAAATAAGAATCTCCCATAACTATTCTTTTGAAAACATAGAACACCCGAAGGAACAAACTGGGAAAAGAGATGAGATTTGATGTTATCATCAACCCACAATGGAAAACAGCATCATAATCTGACAGGGACCAATATTAAAGAAAAGAGATTTAGTTTGTTTATTTTTATGTGTGTGTTTTGCCTACATGCATACATTTATACAACATGTGTGCCTGGTGTGTGTAGGTCAGATCGGGTCAGATCTTTGGAACTGATGTTAGCTCTGTTATGAGCCTCCATGTTGGGTGCTAGGAACTGAAACTGAGTCCTCTAAATAGCAGCAATTACTTTTAACCACTGAGCCATTTCTCCATCCCCTGAAGGATCAGTTGTTAAAATAAGATTTACAAGCCTAGCAAAGAAAGGCTCTTCAAGAAAAGCATAGACAGATGTTTACAGAGTATGCATTTTAGCTCCCTTCTTTTGAGAACAAAACAGTCCTTTAAGGTAGGACAAGAAAATGCAGCAACAAACTGATATTTTTCTTGAGGAGGATTATGATAGTGGTGTATGTAGTACAAGTCCTTTTGGGGATGTGTAGAGTTGCTGAGAATTGTCCTCATAATTCTGAATGTAGTGCCTGAGAACTGACCTGGGTCAGGGGAAGAGTTCACCAAGAAAATTGCAATGCAGCGAGAGAACATTCTGGATACTGGCAGCTGAGGGAGCCAGCCAGGCAATTTATAGGAATAGCAAAGTGGAGGGCAGAGCAGGAACCACCTCTTACCACCAGGTTCCCTCTATGTTTCTGGGCAGTGTGAAACCGATACCCAACTGTTAGTTTCTGAGAGCATGAAGGATGTTATTAATTAAATTTATTTTAAAACATATAAACCACTTGGAAATACTGAGCCAATAAATACAAGGCTCTGTACTCCCCATTACAGTGATTGCTACTGTATTATTATATTTCCTTTCAATAATTTTCTATCATTGTGGGTATATCTGCACATATTTTATCCTTAAGTGTAATGATTTTTATATAACCTTATTTCCATATTAAAATTACAAGAGTCTTAACTCTGGGTTTTTCCTGTCAAGAGAAAGGTGATCTGAAAAGATCTTAATAGTACATGAATATTTTACATCTATGCTCCATCGTGGGAATATAAGTATACTTAAAAGAAGGAAAATCATACACAGATCAATTACATTCTAAAGGTTCTACAGCAAGGATGGAAAGTTTAAGTTCTTGAGTTCTTGGAGTCTCTCTCTCTCTCTCTCTCTCTCTCTCTCTCTCTCTCTCTCTCTCTCTCTCCTGTAGTGTTTCTCTGGTGTGGATTGCAGGTCAACCAATGCTGCTTTGACAAAGTTGCAGAGTTCCGACTTTGTGAATTTCAATTCTCCAGCACCTTGTTGCTTTCATTTTTAATGATTCTCGCTATGTGTTATGGGAGTTCCCTTATGCCTTTTCCTTTGGGTAATTTTGTGCAGGCTTTGAAGGATGAAAATGTAAAAAATGGCAGCCTCTCTAAACAAAATAATTCTTTGGAAGAAATCCCCTCCACCATGGAACCATACAGCATGATACTCATACAAGTTAACACCAAGCCACTAGAAAATGTAGATAAGGAACACACGCTTGACATATAAGGTATATTTGATAATCAAGATTTATAAATTCCTAAGGGCTGCTCAGGTTCACAGTAATCTTGCTCACTTTTAGGCTTTAGCTATTTGGATAAACTAAGTCATATAAGAAACAGAAATGTTCTATAATGGAATGTCTAATTCCCCCAAGAAAGTTCTTTTCCTAAGGTCTAGCATTTAGACAAAAAAAAAAAAAAAAAAAAAAAAAAAGTCCACTCCCTCAGGGGTTTGAAGAAAGTTCCTGCTTGATAAAAATGGAAACATTCTCATCTCTGGCAAGGGGAACTTGTGGCTCTTCCAATTAACATATGACTATGGTGCTTACTAACTTGTCAAGGTCAATGTTTGCTAGCTTCCCAACCCCTGATTACAAGCCACACCCCAGCTCACAGCCCCCTTTCTCCCTTTCATCCTTGGTGCAATTATCAGAAGCCAAGGTGTAGCCTTTGTCACCCTCTGGATTCGCTCTCACATGTGTCAGTCTCCTCTTTCTCTCCGTAGAGGCTACGTCATCTCCTTTTTGGGACCTGAGCCCCACTGGAGCTGGGCTCCAGCATTACCCAAAACATCCGATTCAGGCAATTTCTTCATGCACTTTGGCAGTCATAACAACTTATTACATATTACCATGGCATTATAATAATGGCGTAGAAAGTTCCTTTTAGATTGTAAACTGGACATTGTGAAAGAACAATGGAGATGATTTTTTTTTTCCCATGGAGCCAGCATGTTAACTATCTGTGATCCTGGAATGCAAGCTATATGGATTTGTGGGCTATGAAAAAACGTTGTGAGTCAGATTAAATGTTATTTTCCCCATTATGTGTCAGAATACAGCTTTCTGATTTTCATTGCCGAGATTGAAGTCGCCCTGTCCCTTTTCATTTGGTGGCTCTCCAGCGACAGGAAGAAAGTAGAAGTCTTAATTTGGCTGTTGATTGAGAATACCGAGAAGAGGTTTCTAAGCATAGGCTACTGCCTACACTTCTGATTTATGAGCAAGGTCAGGCCTGGCACTCCAAGTATGCCAGTGCAATTAGAAGGGTATTGGATTTGTCAGCTAAGTGTAAAATACTCCCGTGTTGCAGAGTGAAGCCTTCATTTTCTAAGTAAATTAACTGTAATAACTATCAAACTACAGCTGGTAAGCAAGCCAGCCATCTGTGAAAAGGGAATCCATTGACAGCAAGAGCCTTGTTAGACATTTCTTAGAGGTGGGGAAAATTCGAACAGACAAAAAGAGCTGTGTTTTTGAGCCTGTGGAAAGCAAAAGACAATACAAAAATATCACGCTATTACTGTACCTCTACAAAGAAAAGCAGCTTGGCCATTTGAGAATGCATGGCATGGATAAGCTGTTCATCGAGAACTTGGTGTAGAAGGATGAAACAGGAGGTGAGAGATGAGGACATTTCAAGTTTATGGAAGTTTGAGACCGTGAATCACATTAGGGACTCTGGACCAGTCCAGTGTGCATGGAGTCTATGAATTTCTCTGGAGCTCTGTTATCATTTACATATTTTAGGAGCTGGCCACAGAACTTCATTTGTGAAGTGTTTCTTTTGTTTGTTTGCTTGTTTTCCCCAATTTTCAGCACAGGAATGTAATGCAACAGCTTGTCTTTTCCTTCATCTGGAAACTCCTTAAATTGCTATTCGATTCAAAGCATACCCTGAATGGATATGAAACAGGCTCTTACAGCTTTGCAGAAACCTGTGTTGGAGAGAAGAGGACATGTCACAGATGCATAATGAGATTTGTTATCCAGCAAGTTAGGCAGCACAGTCCACTAAAAGGAAGAAAGATTTATTTCAAATCATGATTTTTCAGGACTCAGCCCAAGGCACAACTCCTTCCTGTGAGCTCTGTACCTTCTACAGGTTTTACCATCTTCTGTACCTGGCACAGATGGGCAACCATGAAGCTGTAACATGTGGGCTTTTAGGGAACACAAATGGCAACATTTCTCTTAACTAAGAAGACCTATCTTACCTAAAAGACCTAGAGAAGAGTACAGACACAGAATCTGAAAACTCAGGATCTCAACTGGGTCCTGTTCTAATTAGGTCAGACATGTAAACTCATTAATTCTTTTTTTTTGAGGGGGGATATTTTTGTAATGGGGGGAGGGAGTAGTAAAGAAAGCAGCCCCTATACTGGGCCCTATTCAGTGGCAGCTTCTTGTTCCATAGGGTTAAGGAAGACTTTGAGGAAATAAAATTTGTTTGGAAAAATCCGGGTATAGTTGCTTTGTATGCTGTGATGGGTAGGAGAGAGGAAGTGAAGTGGGAAGGCCCCTCACACCCTCCATCTTGCCGCAGACTATGCCCTGGAGCCCTGGGGTGGGGAGATCGCTACTTTCATTCCTGCTTCTTGGGATTGTTGACTGCCATGTAGTGATAGAGAACTACAAGCAAGAAAAGCAACATGCTCAGCATGTTGGCGAAGATGGCGAGCTGCATGTCCGTTATCATCCTGCCCAACTCCACTCGGCTACAATGCCAAATTTAAATGAAGATATCGTCAGAAAGACAGTTATTAGTAAGACATTAGGAATGAAAAGATATAAGAGAAAGTTCTTAAAAACTCAAGCCAGAGAGCTGTCACAAAAGAAAATCATCTACACTGGCTACTACATGGGGAACTGCCTTCCCTAGAAGAATTTTCCAGATTAGATTTTATTAATGGTGATGTATTTCCATGCACAGTAAGCCCCACCAGAGTCAAGCTTTTTATTTCTGCCTATATTACAAGATGTGCTGCAAATCAATAATTGAAAAAATTCCTTGAGGGGTAATAACACTAAATAAATACATAATTATTACTTGGGGCTGTTTATTTCACTTGAGCAAAAAAAAAAAAAAAAAAAAAAAAAAAAAGTTGACAGCTTCATTATGTCAGGCCTGGGAAAGCTGATAACTTGCTCTGTGCTCTTTGAAATTAATTTTTTGGATTGTACTTTGCATGAGTTAATGAATGATGGCGGGAAACATTGTTAAAAGTAGCACACAATAAACATCCTGTTTTCCACATTAAATTTCATGTACATAACTTAGAAAAATAAAATGGCAAGGCCTAGCTTATGGCCGGGGGGAGCAGATGATCACAAAGCTGGGCTGACATATTTGTCAAAGAAAGCTAATTCTCAGACACATTGTTAGAAGAAATGGAACACGTTATTCCTGCAAAGTGCTTGTCCTGTAGAACCCTGTACCTCTAATGCTGCATAAATTCCAAATCCCACTTTCAGAGACCAACAAGTAGGTCTGCATTTCATTTGAAAAGCAACTCAAGCACCCATGAGTACAAAGTCAGGAAAAATAATCATTTATTCTGGTGTGTATGAGCCTAGAGGATGAAAGAGACTTCAGCTACGTGCTTGTAATAGCAGCAACCCTTTGACAAAAGAGAAATATTCGGTTGGAGGATGGGGGCACATGTTTGTCACCCCAGTGCCTGGTAGCAGAGGGAGGAGGTCTGGGTATTGTGGGACAGCTTGGGCTAAGACACCACCTCCTCCTGTCCATAGAATTTGAGTCAAGGGAGTGAAAAGAAAGAACCTCCTAAGCCCGCTGTTATCAGGTCCTTTCTGATAACAAGTTTGTTGTTGTTGTTGTTTTGTTTTTTTTTTAATATTTAATTCATGAATCAGAACATCCGGGATGACTTTTTTATCTGGGTGAAAGGACAAAACACAAAAACACATCAGATCTTTAGTCTTAAATTTAAGACGCATCTTTAGTCCATTATACTCATGTGTGGAAATGCTGCATTGAAATTATTTTATGTACTTGCTTTATGTCAAAATATTTTATCACATTTTAATTCACCTGTTCTGTGTGCATCTGGTTTTATGTATACGTATGTATGTGCTATAGCACACTTGTGGGGGTCACAGAATAACTTGCAGGTCGGGTTCTGAGACAAAATTCTGGTTGTCAGCATTGGCGGCCAATATCTTTACCAACTGTGTCATCTTGCTGGCCTTAATGTTATTTTTAAATTGATTTGTAGAGTACAGGTAGGATGCAACTCACCTGTAGTATTTTGGCCCAGAAGTGGTTCAGATTTCAGTTCTTTTCAGGTTTTTGAATATTTATGTATAAGCTAAGCTATCTTAATAATGGAACCTAAGTCTAAATACAAGTTGATATATTTGTAACTACCTTTTTGCACATATACTGAAGCAGATTTTGTGGAATACTCTGAAAGGGCCCTTGATTTGACTTTGGTCCAGCATGGGCTATGTATACAATTTTTACTTGTGGTGCAATATTTACTAAGTAATGATGGGAGATGCCATTGTGTGTATATGTTTCTCATACTGGTTAATGAATAAAGCACTGTTGGCCAATAGGAAAGGAAGATAGGAAGGAATAGGAGACAAGGAGGAAAGAGGAAGGAGTAAGGAGGGGTCAGCATGGAGAGACTGGGGAGACCACACGCCTGCCTCACTCCCCGGTAGGTAAGACCACATGGAAATACATAGAAATGGGTTAATACTTAAGACAGAGCTAGCCGATAAGAAACAAGTAACGGGCCAACAGAATTATATCTAATACAGAGTCTCGATGTGTTAATTGGGGCTGGCGCAGCGGCGGGACAAGACCAGTGGCAGGAGGAAAAAACCATACTCCTTACAAAGGAAAACTGCAGATTTTGGCTTTCAGATTTGGAATGGTTAACTGTTAATATAGTTTTATATTCTGTAATTACCTGCTTTTGTAGCTTAAAAATTGGTGTTATTTAGATTAGCATAAATTTGCATAAGATGCAACCAGATTTAATTCTCTGTCAGGTTTGTCATGGAAGAAAAAGGTAAAGACTATTTACAACTTTAATTACTAAGAAAACAACTATGAATAAGTACACTTTTATTTATCATTTCATTGATTATTAAAAGGAATGCACATATATAGCAATTTCTGCTCCCATTTTTTTCTCCAGAGGTTCAGTTTCATGTCAAATAAATGAATAAATGAATAAATAAAGTATACCATACTAAAAGCAATGAAACATATGAATACTTACGCCAAGCCTTTCCCCTAACCAAAGCAAATAAGCAAGTAAATAAACAAAATGAAATAAACAAACAATCCTATCAAACCAAAAGCAGGGGACTTTAAAATAAATGTAACAAATAGCTATTGTCTTGGAGGCACATGTCTGTATTTCCAGCTCTCCAAATGCAGAGGAAGGAGGATTCCTGAGCCTTTCCATGCCAAAGTGGGCAATAGTGTAAGTTCCAGATAAGCTAGGCATGTGAAGCAAGACTTTGTCCCAAATAAACTAATTAGTAAGTAAGTAAGAGAAGAGGCTTAAAGTTAGAAGTTCCAGAATTGTAAACTTTGAGTGATTCTGTTTTATATGTCCTTTAGGGTATATTTACATCTAGAATGTAATGACAGTGATTGAGTTGGTGCTCAGTGTGAATGGTGGGTTTTTTTTTTTTTTTTTTTTTTGTTAAGTATATCACTTTAGGAGAACTGGAATCAGAAATAGAGATGTTTGCTTCTAAGGCCAGGGCAAGCTTGAGAGAACTGAAGACAGAGAACATCATTTCTCTCTAAGAACATTTCATTTTCCTTTTGTGTCATGCTCAACTAGCTAATGTCAATCCGGTGACTATAGCAAGTTTTTAGGGAGAAGTGTGAATCTTCAGGTTGAGGAATTGCTATTTCATAATTGCAATAAGAGGCAGCAACACCACACAGTGATCAAATGTGGACACTGTGTATATCCTGATAGCAAGGAAATCACTCCCTAGCACTACCTAGTTATGTAGTAAGATCAAACACAATCTCCGTGATTCTATGTAGTTTACCAAGGAAACATAGAACATTTGAACCATGTTATGAAATTCTCCTGGGATCTCTCTTGTGCTTTGGAAACCACCAGACTAAATATTGCCCTCTCTTTATTTCATTACACCATCAATCCAGCCTTCATTTATCCTGGTTTTGTTTTGTTTTGTTTTTATTTTTAAGTTGACTATATATCTGTCTTTTTCTTCTGAAACTAATGACCCTTGTGCTTCACCCTCTCAAGTCATAAATATGTTGTACCATATCTGGTAGGATTTGTGCATGCTGTCAGTTTCAATGATTTCATATGTTCATCAGCCCTGTTATGTCTGGAAAACATGGTTTTCTTGGAGTCATCCACCACCTCTGGTCCTCTAATCTTTCTGCCTGCCTTTCTGTGTAGATGGCTGAGCATTGTGAGGAGGGGTTCGATAGGCATACCTGGTAAAACAGAGTGCTCCAAAAGTTTCTTACTCTGTCCATTGTCCAGGTCTTTGTGGTAATTACAAAATCGAGTTGATGATATACTCTGACCTGTGAGTATATTACTATGTCATCTAGAGTAATTTTATTGCTTTTTTCCTTTAGTAGAATAATAATAGCACATTTCCTTTAGGGATCATGATTGGTCTAGTCTCAGGTTCTTGGCTCCTTTAGCAGTATCAGATATGGGTTGCAGCTCATGGAGCAGGCCTTCAATCTAATAATAAAAAGATTATATACACCCATAACACTTTTGCCACTGTTGCAACAGTGGGCCTATATTGCAACAATATTGTTTTATCTTAGTGTTTGCAGCTGGGTGAGGTTGGTGATTAATTTTCTCCTGCAGTGGCAACACTATGAATGCTAGCCAGTAGGGATCAAGCTTCCATTTAGATACCAGATCAATGTTCTATGACTTAAGTATGTAATGTTTTAGCAATAAGGTTTTACCATTGGATGCAGTCTATGGGAACCTTTTCACTGATGACCCCAAAAGATACCCCATTCTTCATACTTTTTGTAGTATTGTGGTATTGGCTTCCCTATTATAGGATGACTCCATTTAAACTCCTTTTATATCTGTCTATATTTTAGGAAGATTCTATAGTAGTAGGTTTCCATATTCAAAAGGCCCTTAGTGTTAGTAATCCCTTCATGCATTCTTTCCTCTACTCTGCCCTCCCATTCTTTTCCCAATTTAATACTCCTATTCTAACTTGTCTTGTGTCCCTTTATAATACAGTATTCTACTTCCCTGTCCTTGGAAAATTCCCCTCTTCACTCTGGTCCTTTACTAGCCACCTGTCTTAGTTGCCTTTTGATTGCCATGGCAAAACACCATGAATGAGCAGGTTATGAAAACAAACATTAAATTTTGGACTTATGTTGTAAAGGGTTTGAGTCAATGACCACCATGGTATGGAACATAGCAGCAGGCATGCATGCAGGCAAGCATGCAGGCATGCAGGCATGCACCTCATACATATTTTGAGAGAACAAGCATGAGGCTGAAAGGGAGAGCTAACTAGGCATGGTTTGGAAATTTTATCTCAAACTCTACTGCAGTGACACACTCCAACAAGGCTACACTTCTCAATACTTTCCAATAGTTCTACCAAGTAGCCAAGTATTCAGATGTATGAGCCCATGGGAACCATTCTCATCCAAGCAACCATACTATCTAACCTCTGTTTCTAATTGAAACATATAGCTACAGCTTTAAAGTTGTTATCCACATACAAGAAAACATGTAAGGTTTTTCTTTCTGGATCTGAGTTACCTCACTCAGGATAATTGGCTTTAGCTCCACCCATTAACTTACAAATTTTGTTTTTCTTAACAGCCAAATAGCCCATTGTGTAAATGTAACACATTTCATTATCCATTCATCAGTTGGTTGATATAACACCGTGAACATGCTCAATTTCATTTGGACATCCTTGACACTAAGTCAGTCTGTATACCATGGTTAGACAGTCAAAAAGTCTTAATTCAGAAGTCTAAAATTAGCAGTTCCTCTGACATTTGTCACATCCCTGTATCAGTTGATCTTCTTACTATAGAAACCAATCATCAGATCATGGTGATTTACTCAGGAAAGTCGGGAATTAATGGCTGCTTAGTGCTCCAGTTTGCAAGGCTAAAACTCAGATTAAAAAACTGGAGACTTCCAAAATGGGAAACAAAGCTTGTAATATAACAATACTGATGGGAGATGTCATTCTGTAAATATGTTTCTCTTATTGGTTAATGAATAAAGCACTGTTGGCCATTAGGAAAGGAAGATAGGAGGGACTAGGAGACAAGGAGGAAAGAGGAAGTAGTAGGGAGGAGTCAGCATGTAGAGACTGGAGAGAGCAGATGCCGGCCCCACTCTCCAGTAAGATGAGACCACGTAGAAGTACTTAGATTAATAGAAATGGGTTAATATTTAAGACAGAGCTAGCCGATAAGAAACTAGTAACTGGCAAACAGCGTTATATCAAATACAGAGTCTCTGTGTATTATTTGGGGCTGGCCTGGTGGTGGGACAAGACCGGCGGAAAACCTTACTTGTAACACAATACCATGCTACAGGAATAGCCAGGTGCAATCACAGTGACCAGCAGACTCTTGCTGTACAAGACAATATGGGCTCTGAAGCGGGCTATGTCAGGTGTGTCTGACAGAATCCTCAGTCAAACCTAACTTGCCATGTGGCTTACTCCAGAGTCAGAATTCTGGGCAGAAATACATGCATGGTAAGGTTGATCTCATGGCTTGTTTTGGGCTAAACAGACTTTTTTTTTTTTTCTAGTTTTAAATTTCATTACCTGAGATTTGAACATCAGGACTCCCATAAGCATAAGATAGGGCTCATGTGCTGGGCTGCATAGAGTAATTAAAAGGAAATTAACAACATATAAAAGTCATTTAAAGCAGCATACTATACCTTCCACTGCTCTCAGAAAATCTCCTTTCACTTAACTTTGGTAAATCTTAAACCCCATATCTACATTTCCTTGCCATCCTCAGCATAGCCTTCCCTCTCTTTACTCTTATGGTATGTTTGTGTATCAAAGGTTACCTAGCTGAAAATCACAGTTTTCCACGTCTTACACCATTTTCTAGTTCATCTTCTCTAAGCAAATTTGTACCCTTGGTTCTCATGTCATTGTCTGTGCAAACCTTTAACTGTCCCCTTCCTGACTCTGTTTTGATTTCTAAGTATAATCCCCAAAGCATGTTTCCCAGCTTTCCTTTCCCATGCTACTTTCTCTGCTGAGTCACTTACTGACACAATTGCAGTTAAATTATTATGTGTATTCATACAAGTATACCCATTCAGTCTTGCTCTTGAGTTCCACACTCAAATTAACAATTGATGATGTTGTTACCACAGACTTTGTCCCTTTATGCCACAGTAGTCATATCCACAATCAAACTTGTTCTATACGTGGAATTTTTCTTGAGTGATAGTTTGCTAGGTTATTGGGTTTATTTCACTTTTTACACTGAGCTAGACATTAAAAGGTAAGTTTTCTTTTTCTCAGAAGCCAAGCTTAGGAAATTATCAAGAAAAGTCAATTCTCTCTCCCAACATTTCTTCCTTCATTTCTTCATTCCTTCCTTCCTTCCTTCCTTCCTTCCTTCCTTCTTTTGCACTTACCTCTTCCTTTTTGTTAATATTGCCACTGACATGACACAGAGTTTGATTTCAATAGTTTGGACAACTGTAATAGTTTCCTAATTGTTCTCCTCACTTCTGGCCTCTGGCATTCCCAATCAATACTTTTCACTGCTTTAAGAGTTTCTGAAGTCAAATGCCTTAGCATGTCATTTTCTGATTCCATAAGGTTCTGTAACTTCCTCTTTATGTTCTTTATCTATTGTCTGAGCTCCTTACTACTGGCTCCTAATTGTCCATGTCAGCCTTACCTTTGTCCTTCAAATGTTCTCAGAAACCAGATTCACGGCTGCTAGCCTCAGAGCCTCCATCCATCTTCCCTGAAACTCTTCCTGCTCATGGTTCTTTTCCCTAATTTTTTTCCTTGTTAAATTATGTCTATTCATCTAGAGCAGTCTTGCATTTTTGTGACATTTGATAGTACTATATTTTATTTCCTTGGCTTCTAAATGTAAGCTCTAAGTTTGCAAATTGCTTTGGACCATCTTTTACATATTTGATTCTTAAACATTTTAAATTATTAAAAATCCACAAAAGCAGGATTTGGGTTCTTTTTCCACAGACCCAACCACCTACAGGATCAAGCTGGAAGTTTTCAAAATAGAAGGTACTAAATAAAGGTTGTATTGAGCTGAACCTCAAAATGCAGGTTGAAGATCCTTGCCTATTCAGTGGCAAAAATCAATAAAACAGAAGCCACTTTAAATGTATTGTGTGTACTACCCTATTGTTTCATTGTGTAAGTATTCCTCTTACACATTTCTCATCATTTAAGTAATAACCAAGTAAGCAACAACCTTCTTGTATAGTGCACTGAAATATATGGGTTTTAACATTAAGACCTGAGAGAATATTAATCCTTATTAGACATTTTGGTAAACAATGCCCACACCATTCACACAGTTGCCAAAATTGGTCTATGGAGGAAAATTGCACAAAATAATAGTAATCAATGCTGGGAATTATAGATCTGAATGGTTTGTGATTTAGCGTCCTTCCTCATCAGTTATTTCCTTGTTTCAGCTTTTCGGTATGTTCCGTGTGTGGCTAACAGTCAATCCTTCTGCTCTACCTGAATTGGAATTATATGTGTGCGTGGAGCTGTTTGAACGCTGCTCTTGGCGGTCAGAGCTCATTTCCCACAGTGTCTGACAACAGCCAGCGATGAGGGGATGCAGTCAGAAATAGCAGTAAGTACTCTTGGACATTTACAAAATACTCTCTGATGTTTATGAGACCCTGAGTCTGCTTTGGAGACCAGAGCCTATAACTAAATGTTACAGTCTTCCTGCAGGCCTCAGCTACCAGAACTTCTAGTTTCAGTACTCAGCCTGGTCTCTGGAACTCTTCCTGCAACTGGAGTCTGTAGGTTCTCTGAGCGCCTTTTAACAGCCTTGTGTCTGCCTGTCTATCTCTATTTCCACTTCAACTTTTCTTTTACCTCCTGTCCATGGGGAATGACATAAGATAGTGTCCCTGTGAGTGAGCCCAAACAATTTAAGTGCATAGTACCAGAAGTGTGCTCCTTCTAACCAAGGTTCACGAGGCTCAGGATTACAGCTTGTTGGGTGTTCCAGTGGAGGCTGTGCCTTCGGGAGCCAGGCAGTCAACTGCATCTTTGCATAATTGTTTCAAGGGTTCATGAAGCATTCAGGATGAATGATGCAGGTGATAGGGTGGTCTGTCTCTCTGTACTGACCAACACTCCAGATGCTCAAGGAAGCTCAGGCACAAGAGAGAATTGCACAGCTGATCATAAGAAAGTCAAATTGGCCTATCCACAGTCCTTTCTTATTTACAGGGGATTGAGCATCAGAAAGAAGGCGAACAACATAACCTTTGAAACTTAGCATGAAACACCAGCAGTAATGCTGACAGGTTTTAACAAGGCTATATTCCTGCCTAGTTCCCAGAGAGAGGTGGTCCCCTCCATCAGTTTCATATACATATATGAAAAATACAAATGTAAGATTTTTTTTTATATCTCTTTGCACATTGTTAGAATAAATAGACTGGATTCTGCTTTGGTTGTAGATGTGATGTTGCTAGCGAGGCATACAAGTGTCTGGGTTCAGGAGAGAGCATGGTCAGGGTGCTATAAGAAGAAGAAGCAGGGCTATTGGTGATGAGTTCTTTCTCAGCAGAGGCAGCTTCCAGGGTCAGCATCCACAGGGAGCATGTTATTAAAGTTCTAGGCACAGCTCCGTCTCTCACTAGTGGTTCGATTTTGCACCAGTCATTTCCTCTGCAACTTTTTAGTTCCTTCAGCTATAAAATGAGGTAATAATAGCACTTGCCACACAGAGATGCATAAATTGGCTGAGAAATTTAGCAAAATTCTGTCAAAGGTTTATTATTAAAGGTATGTTTTCTATTGATAGTCCATTGTTAGTCTAAACATTAAACACAGTTACTGTTTTTATTAGCTCAGTGACATTTATTTCAGCTTTTGATCTGAACTTGTTTTCCTGCCTGAAGCTTTATGAGAAGCACAAGAATCAATAGGGATTATCTCAACCAAATTTAGAGTTGGCTAAGAGAGCTTCAAGGGTTAGGAGACCAAACAAAACAGGAAAAGAGGATTTAAAAGAAGAAATTAGATTTCAAAGTTTAAAAGATTAAGTGGGTGGATAAAGGCACTCAGCATGTACTTTAGATAAAAGCTGGAAAACAGTGGAACTACTCTTCTTAGTCAATGGCTCCTGACCCCATTAACAATAAACACTTCATCTCACTATCATTGAGATTGGAATTGAATTATTTTAAATGAGTGCATAAAACAAAATTGTGCATATTCTTGGGTGCCACATGATGGTCTGACATGTACTTCTTGCTTTTTTACATCAGGCCAAGTGTGTGTATTTCCTCTTACGTGTCTTCACTCTTTGTGGAAATGCTTGTAAAACCTTGTCTTCTAAGTTCCTGAAGTATCCAGTGTGTCATCATGATCTCCACTCATTTTATGTGCGCAGCACACAGGACATATTGCTTTTGTCTAACTGTGGCTTGGTACTCGAACTTCTCACCCTCCCCACCTCAGCCTTTGGTTATCACTATTCTATAACCAATTAACGTAAGAGCATCTTAGATTTCATGTGTCCACTCATGTATTATTTGTCTGTGTCTGCATTCTTACACTTAATGATCATGATGGGGTTTCAGGCTTTTAAATGGCTGGGTAGTGTTCCATGTTCATATTCCATTCATCAGGAGACAAATGATTAGATTATTTTAATTTCTTGGCTGTTTTGCCTTAAGGAGCATGAGAATGTAGGTGTCTCTCTGATGCATTGATTTCTGTTACAGTTCATATATACATAGATTGGATTTTTGAATATTCTATTTTCCTATTTGAAGAGACTCTGTTCTGTTTAGATGTAATGGATCTATTAATTTGCATCCTTACTAATAAAAAATATAAAAACATGTTAAACATACATTTATGTATTATCTTAAGCATAAATACAACAACCTGAAGTGGAGAAAGAATGGATAGGATTTGAGAAAATACAAAACCAAATCTGTCAAAGCCCTGTTTTGGATATCAACCATAACTTCTATTTTCCATGGCTATAATTTTTATTTTCCATGGCAATGAATGTTGTTAGCATATGAAGGGGGTCAAATTTCACTGAGCACTGGTTGGGACCTATGCTTGCTCTCTAGGTTCTGGTCAGGTTGCAGAGATCAGCCTGGGTGGACCTTGGAGTGGGAACTTGCAGTGGTCATCTGTTTCTTGTGTGTCTTCTCCATGATTAAAATTATATTAATCTATATTGAGCCTAGTCCAGTGAATCTTGATCCATGCATCCACAATTGAGAAAACTGACTGATGATATCGGAGACAAATGCCTTTATTTTGAGTACTATTTTTTTTTGTAAGATTGAAGATTTCAGAAAAAATGCTTTCTCTCTTGTTGAGAGTTTAAATCCAGCAGTAAAAAAGCTCAACTTTTACAACTTTAGGGTTGTGATATTCACAGGTTCTGTGTATGTGTTTGTCTGCATGTGTTGACCACCATCAAGATCATCTTCACCTGTGATCTTAGCCAGCCTTATCTTTTCTTTGTTTTTCTTAACCCTTATTTCTTCATCCATTTTAAATCTCATTATACTACAGTTGTATTTACTAATATCCTTCATATATGAAAACAAGGCAGAGTGTCAAACCCATACATTAACCAAAGAGATAAACAAATATTTAATATTCTCTACAGCTTTGAACTTGATCAGTTACATTGGAGTTGACAAATGCATCCAATGTTTATTATAGAATAGTGACAGACATTTTAATATCAGTGAGAAGTCACTTGAGGGTAAAGTATTCCATATTTTGATTTTTCATCCCCACAGGAGGCTTTTCTTTTTTCTGAAATTCCATTTTATTAAATCTATTGTATTCAGAAGTTATTTAAAATATCCAAATATGATCATTTATAGCAAACAGTTTGATATGTTGACATTAATACTAACCCAAAAGTTTACTCATTTATTTTTGAGTCATTCTTAAGGAATAGAGAAGCTCATTAAATAATAACTGATGATCAAAGACATTTCCTCTTCATTTAATTGAAGAAAAATTTATTCTTAAACCAGAATCTTAAGTTTTCATTAACTTCCACATATTAGCCACATATTAGTATGTTCCAATTAGGTCCTTGGATTTTATTTTTAATGTCATGTCATAGAGAGAAGTAATGTATGCCAAAATCATGATTATCTTGGCAAGGTTGCTAAATCAATTATTTTGATTTTTGTCATTATGATACCATTTCTTTTCATGACCAAAGGTCACAGAAGCTTTTAAGTTCTTTAAATCTATGACCAGTTTTTTTTTTCTAGAATACTCTATGCTTCACATTTCTGTATGACCAGGATAATCTCTACTCCATATTCAATGCATTATTTTGACACAGATACATTTCAGTTTTAATATTTTATTTTGTCTAATTTTATTTTAGTCAATAATCACAGTAACAATATTTGAAGGAGAAATCAAAAAAAGAACCCTTTAATCTTAATTTAAGTAACAGTTATAGAAGACAGGGCTTTCTTTTACCTGTTTGTGAGCTTAGATTAATAGGGTTGTCATTGTCACAGCAGTGTGAGATCACAGCTGTGTGACACTATCTCAAGATTGCAGAGTGGGGACTTTGACATCACTGTGTCATGGCACTTTAGATTACACTTTTGAAATGTTTACACACTTACGCTCAGTTATGAACTGTTGTGTCTTTAAGAAATATGGAGTGCAGTTACATCATTGTTTTGACGAGGACTTCCTTCCGGGAAAGTGAGGCTCTAAGAAGGAAGGGACTGGGTCAAGGACTTAAGAGTAGCAGAGGAAACAGATGTAGGCTCAGTGTGATAGCTAACTGTCACATATTGTGCTCATTTGAGGGCTTGCTTTTCACTTTCTTGGTTATCAGAACTGTAAATGAGAGAGGGAGAGATAAACACCACATATGTGTGAGAATCTCATTTTTCTCAATCAAGTTATACTTTAGAGTGAGTTGAGCGCACTAACTACTTTCCAGTCAGAGCTGCACACTGCCCTTATTTTTTCCATCTCTGTCCACTGCCCCTTTAATCTTGCAATACTTCAAAAGATGGTTGCTGGAGGAAATGATCCTGATTAAGTCAGAAAACACATTTAATAGGAAAATGTCAGTGGAAAGTACAGGCTGATGGAGAAACTGAAGATTTTCTCTGTATGTTGGCATCTGGAGTTTAAAAGATTCAGCTGCATATCTAGTCAGAAAATCAAGAACAACACCACTGAAGCAGGCTCTCTGAAGTGCTCTTGCTTTGATTTTGATGTAATTCTCTGTGACACTCCAAAGCTTCCCTTCATTTTATCCCAGATTTCCCTTTCTAGAAGTAACACAATAGGGAGTCATATGCAAACGATTACAAATTGTATCTGTGGCTAAATAAGGCAGGGACAGAAAATATGTCCCAATGCCAGGTGTCTCTGAAACTGCACCATTTGGAGGGTGGTGGTGGATGTTGACATGAAGTTGACTGAATACCAACAAAGGGCATGGGGAAATTCTGGCACCACATGATAAATGGAAGAAAAAAAAAAGTGTGGTTTCCTGTCTGTAAGTGTAGCTGGGATTTTTATCCAGAAAGCAGTAAGGGCATGTCTGTGTGATCCTACATTTGCAAAATGTGGCTTTCAGAGGAGTACCGTGATACTAGGGAGCTGAAGAAGCAGGTTATCCAGCGTTACTCCATATTTGCTATCAAAGAGCAAGGGATGAACTGGCCAGCCAGACTTTAGCCATCACTTCAGATGGCTGTAAGGAATGATTGTGTTTGAGACCTCTACTGTTGACCACTCCTTTCTTTACCAAATTTCTCTACAGCCTTTGGTGAAGTCTTACCATTTTCATTTTCTAGCTTGAAATGGATATTTTTTTTAAATAAATCATCAGTGGCATGTGAAGAAAAATCACTAGTACTGTTACTTGTACTGAAATTCTCATGTTGGTATTATTTTTATATAATTATGTTTAAAATGGTGTATGAGTGTAAGATATTTTAGAAGAACAGCAGACATGATACCGCGTCCTTCCAATTTTGTGTGCATGCCAATTAGGTTATGTGATTCAAATCTTAAAGGAATGATAAACGTGGGTCTGGAAAGATGGCTCAGCACCTAGGAGTTCTTCCTGCCCTTCCAGATGACTGGAGGGAGCTCAGTTCTCAGAATCCTTATCAGGTGCCTCACAAACACCTCTGACTCTAGCTCCAGGGGTTCTGATAACCCTCTGAGCTTCAGGGGTACCTTATGTATGTGCACATCCCTGCATACATGGAGACAAATCAATAAGGAAACAAATTTTAAAATACAAAATAAATAAAATATATATTTTCCTTCTCAGGTCTTGATGAGGTTGAAGATTAAACTATCACAACTATTATTCTCTCTTCCTAGTTAGATATATTAGGTACTAGACTTATGTTTTCCAGCTTAGGACAACTCTATTGTAAACTCCATTATGCCTTCACCCTAGGACTAGATATGTAGGTCATTTTGTTCTCGATTTTCCTTTTCTTAGAGCACACTTGTTATTCACTGTTTTGTATATAGTTTTGTATTAAGCCTAAATCTTTTCTTTAGACTAAAATAAAATTGTAGTGAGATAGTTCTTCTGTGGCACTGACCGTGCCCATTGGAGGGTGGAGCCAAGAGCGGAAGTGACCTGTGGAAGGAAGTCAGGATGGAGAGCCTGGAGAGAACAGAACCGCCATTCCTCTGCTCTCGGTAAGACCACGTAGAAATACATAGAAATGGGTTAATAATTAAGACAGAGCTAGCTGATAAGAAACTAGTACCTGGCCAATAGCATAATATCAAATACAGAGTCTCTGTACATTATTTGTGGCTGGCGCAGCGGCCGGGACAAGACCAGGCGGCGGGAGAAAAAAACCGTACTCGTTACACTAGTCTATTTTGCTTTTCTATTAAGCTTACTAAAATACCTCTGTTAAATGTACTATCTTAGCTAGGGTAGCTATTGCTAGGATATAACATCACGACAAAAAGAAACTTGCAAAGAAAGGGTTTATTTCATTTCCACTTTCACATGTCAAATTCGGGATGGGGCAGACTCACAGCCAGATCTGGGGGCAGAAACAGAAGGAGAGACTTACTGGCTTGCTATCCATGGATGACTTGGCATCCTGCTTTCTTATAGCCTCCAAGACCACCAGCCCAGGTGTGGTACCATCCACATTACGTTGGTCCTCCCATCGACCAATCTGATCTCGGCATATTCTCAGTTGATATTGGGAAATAATTTATAGATGGCAGGTAAGATTCAAGGGTACTTGAGACCACCGAGGAAGGGAGGAAAGAAAGCAGACATGCAAAAGGCTTGAGACCATGGGTGCGCATGCTTAGACTTTAGGGAGAGGAGGGCCACTGAAGGAGGTCCTGAAACTAGGGGAAGGGACTATCACTGGCAAGTGTTAGGACAGCTGAAGGGTAGCCACACACACAGGTCTTTGGTGACATCATGAAGAGTTCTGTTGGAATGATAAGGAGGAAGCCTCCCTGGGGTAAGTTCACAAGACAATGAGGGAAAGATAGGGCTGCCCAGTGCTTCAAGGAATTCTGCTCAGAAAGTGAGCAGATCATGCAAGTGACCTAAATGAGGTATAGGGACTTTTGAGTTGACTTGTTTAGTTTTTTAAAGACGATAAAAGTAATGTGTTCATGGATGGGATAACGCAATATGAAAGGATTCGCTACACTGATAAAGAAAACTTGTGAAATCATCAGAGTCAAGCCTTTCCTCTGGTGCAAGGGATGTGGCCAGTACACGAACAGAAAGGCCACACGTGGTTTATGTGTTGGGAATGAAATAAGAGAGGCAGCTAGGGATAGGTGAGGTAATGAACAATGCTAAGAAAGACTTCCCTTTTCTGTCGCTTGTGCACTTCAGTGACTGTGGTAGTAGCTGCTGATCTGAGATGAGGATGAAGAGCAAGGTGTAAGAAATATGAGAAGATGGGATCTGATACCAGATTCATTACTGCATTCAAGCCCAACGGAGGTTTATTCTGGCTATAAATTTTAAGTTCACCAGCCAGGATTACGTACATTTTTTATCAAGTCACTTCAGCTCCATGTGTGGAACAGTTATGAACTGAATTAACCAAACTTGATATAGAACCTGGCACAATTAAAGTCCTGGACATATATGCAATCAATATTTTTTTTTTTCCGAAAGAAAACTGGGGATCAAACCTGGATAACTGGTGAAATGGGAAAATTAGGTTGATAGAAACTCATATTATACCTTTATAATATATTACAGTTGAGAATTTTAAATGTGTTTGAGGTTGTAGTACTGAGGGGGTTTAGAAATGAACTATGGGCATAAAATTGTCTGGGTCTGGAACCACGAAAGGAGTGTGAGTATTGCTAATAATATCTGGATGGCAACAGGAAAAGAAGGCTGGCTGATATGGTTGTATTTGTTTACTTTCTTGATGTTGTGTGTTTGTATCACATGGCCTTATATTGTGCTCAGAACATGTTTTAACTTTAAAGTAATATTTTTCACAAGAAAATAAATAGTTTCAAAAAACATAAAGTGGATTACAACATTAGTTTCTGTGCTGGGGCCCTTTGTAGGCTTAATATGAAATCCAAATAACCTCATATTTCTATTGTTTGGATCCAGAAAATAAGTGAAATAGCATGAAGTTTATATGATCAGATGCACATTCTGACTTCTACTTCCTAGAGCTAAGTAACAATAAATTTAAATGAAGTTATTAAGTTGTTTTCTGGAACTGCGTCTAAGCATGGTGCCTTTCTGTTCTGACAGAGTGGCTGTTCGCTGAGAACTTGCATCCGGTTGTGATTGGATATTCTTTCACTCATAATTCTATCATAAGAGGAGTAATGATAATAATAAAGAAAAAAGTTCAGTTTCACATACTTATGATTAAGTGCAACAACAAAAAACATGTGCAGCATAGTTGAATAGTTATTCATATAACTTGAAAAAATTCTTCATTTTTCTGCTTGGCAAATGAAATAATGAGGTTGAGATAGTTGCTTATGAGACAAAGCTGGAGATAATGACATAAGCTCTCCCGATCCTTGGCTTAGCAATGCCAGAGGCAAACATGTACACCATTAATTGCCTGAAACAATGTTTAACATTTTTTGTTTGTTTTTAATAGATCCAGTATACAAAGAATTTAGAAGAGCATGAAAATTAGTTTTCATACTTTTATTTTCTTCAACCCAGTGAAATAAGGTATTTTGGTCTCAGAATTCAGTCTCAGTAATAATTTCCACATGATAATTACACAGACAGATATGGAATGAGCAATTCAAAGATGCCCAATATGGAAATTGATGGCTGTACTTTACCAGCTCCTTTATCCTCATCAAGAAGAGTTTGTTTGACTCATTATTGTACTCTTCAAAGTGCAGTATCATCCTTAGATTTGGTTCCAAGACATTGTTCTAGACTGCCAATATTAATAAGCAGTCATTGGCATGCATGAAGACAGTATTCCCCTTCAAACTCTGCAAATTAGTCTCTCTCTCTCTGGTGGGCTTAAGTGGGTCAGAAGTTCGATGTCTGTAGCTCTGGGTGGTTCAAATTCTCTAGGAGATCTCTCCTCTGGCAGGAGCCCTCCAGCAGAGGCCCAGCAATGGGGGTCAAAGATCCAGCAGTCAGGGACTCAACATGGTCCAGCAGGGATATGTGGATATCTAGTCTGAGCCTGGATCTCTGGCAGAGGACCAGGGGTGGGTATCAGAGATTAGGCAGGCGGGGCCCACATTGACTCTTTTACCTTACTCTGTACTTCCTTCTTAATTGACTTCTGCTTTTACTTAATGAGCTCTGAGATCATAACTCATTTCAGAAAATGTGAAGTTGCAGTTTATGTAGAAAGTCACATATTTCAAAATGAAATAATTACACAAATCAAAATCATATGTGTAGTGTCTATATGGAAGCAAAATAATTACATGAATGTATAATTAGGGGACCTAATCATATAAGATTCAGAAAACAATAACTTATTAATAATAAGCATTTAACTGATATAGAAGTATATTGAAATATAGCATTTTAAGTTAAATCTGATTCAGAATTTTTATGTATCAGGTTGTATATCTTCTTCCTAAGACTCATGTTCAGAAGTAATTAAACAATGTCACACATATTTGGTCCTAATCCAAATTCCTGAGTTTATGAGAAAATAAAGATATTATTGAACTTTCTCTCATGAGCATACAGGAGCAACCACTGTGACAGGTGCCTGTCCACAAGTCAGGAAGAGAGTTCTGTCTGGGAAATGATTTGTCTGGCACCTTGATAATGGCCTCTCAGTCCCAGGTACTTGAGAAAATAAATATCTCTGGTTATTTATTGAACCTGTAGTGATGTTATACCGGCTTAGGATATTAGTACAAAGTTATTTCTTGAAATAAAATAGATGAGTTTTCACAGTAAAAGTACATTTTTGGTTAAATTCTATTATCTTTCACAATCAAACATACATAGTTATTCATAGATATAATACCTAGAAGAGAGGGGTGGTAATCAAATACATGCACTGCAAAAGCTCAACTTCAATATGTATATCTAGTAATCGCTTGTTCTGCTTTCTTAATGACTATTCTAAATTCATCAACTCTTTTGAAAATTCTGAATAATTCTTTCCTGATATAAAAAAATGTCTTTAGATTTGTATATTCTCTGCATATCTGTCTATCTCTAAACTAAGAAATAAATACAATACACTATAGATTTAATAATGAGACCAATGGTAGGAAGCTCTAACAAAGTAAAACCATTTTTAATGATTGGAAAAACTAGCAAATATTAAATGTTTTAGTTTAAAACTACAAGAACTACTAAAACACAGAAGACAGATATGCAGGAGAAAAATTAATATTTAGGAGAGTGTGGTTGTAGAAAAGATGGAAGAGAACGAGATTCTTTGGCCTGTGTATAAAAATTAGTTTTAACAAAAATTGACCCATCTCTTTTTTGTGTGGAAAGAAAAAGTAATCATACTTTGTGTTTCAGAATTAGAAATGACATTTGTTAACCCTTTTCATTAAAAATAATCCTTTCCTTCATATTACTACAAGTCACTGACATCTTAATTGAAGTGATGGATACATTTAAATACTTTGAATTGAAGACATGCATAACATACAACAAAAATATCATTCTAATCCATAACACTTTGTGTGACCCAAAATTACACAAAAATTCAAGTGGCACGAGTGTAATTATATGATCTTTTCAATTTCCTTGTGTTGTTGGCATTTTATGGTGCCTTGTTCATCACAAGGAAGAAGGACGGTTATTACTAATTAACTGATTTAACACAGTAGCCAGTTATTATCTAACTCTATATTATTGAACTATTATAATTATTAATGATATGAAAATAAAATTAAAATAAAATGTTACCAATAACATGTATTGAAGAATAAGAACAC
Source organism: Phodopus roborovskii (assembly GCF_943737965.1). NCBI lineage: Eukaryota > Metazoa > Chordata > Mammalia > Rodentia > Cricetidae > Phodopus > Phodopus roborovskii. The sequence goes on from NW_026125397.1 coordinate 15,689,279, forward strand.
ATTAGTACATTATAATTAGAGATTTACTTAAATTATAACTTCAAAATCTTAATGAATATTTTGAAAAATTGGTTAGTTTATTACAGTTACTGTTTTCCGTGTGGTCATCAGAAGTTGTGGTCAACAGTCTATTACAGAATATATAATAAAAATGTATTTACTTCATATCTTTTAAGCTCATGGCCCCCATTTGGTTAAATAATGAAAGGTAATTGTGAACACAGGATATGCATTATGTAATTTTAGCCTATGTCTGGATTTGATTCTCTTAATAGCTCTTTATTTTAGTCTTATCAAAGTACTGTCCTCTACCTCCTTGTCATTTACCTCCCAATCATTCCCTGGTTGATCATGTTCATAAGCTACATCTTGGGGAGTTCATGCAAATGAGATCTATATCTTTCTCTTCTTATGTATTTTCTCAAAAGGAGATAAATGTCAACTTTTGAATATGGGTTTTAAAATATGTTTTATTTATTAACAACTGGTAGAAAATTTGGTTTAGTGAGTGCATTAACAAGGACTTACTGTTAAAGTGATAAGTTTGAAAAGAGAAGGCAAGAAGCCATGCTTAAATATTTACATAAGTTGTACAAAGCAGTCATTTAAATATTTTTCATTCATTATGGTTTAGGAAAAATGTAGCATAGACTCTTGACTGAAGTTACAATTCTTACTTAATCTTAAAGTGATGACAATGTAATCAAAAATTGACGAATCGATTCTACTTCCTGATGCTCTATGACCAATGATGTTCCCCAGTTACAGCCCCTAAATATATAATCATAGCACTATCTTTCAAAATCCACTTCTAGATGACATATTTACATTTTATGAGCATTTGGATAGTCATGGGCTTTCATTTATATACATGTAAAACAGACACAGCATTAATTTTTATGCATTTTGATAGAGTTTGATTGAAGTTTCTTATATTTCAGTGAATAAGTAGATTTGAACTTTGGACTGAAGAATATGTTTATTTTCCACATTAACTCAAAGCTGTGTCTTTTAATCTATGTAAATATTGATTCACATGGCAGACAAGTAAGCTACTTAAAAGGTGGATAAGTTAGTTAAAAGTGTTATCAGTGAGTAATCAATGAATCAGTTATTGCTGATAACATAGCTGAATCATTGTCTCCTGGTCATAAACTGTACTTTGAATCCTGGACACACACATGGTAAATGTCTACTGGGAGCACTAATATTTGATAATTACTTCAATGAGGAAATAGCTCAGAGTAGACACCACTTCACCTTCCAAGAATGTGTATTCTTGCTCTGTTAATAATGGCATCAACTGTTCTGTGTGTTCTAAATAACGATCCACAATAGCCACACTTACAGTTTTAATTAAGTTTATAAAGTAGATAAGAAGCCACAATAAAATATTAAATAGCAAGAGATAGATAGAAGGTAACTAGGAAATATCAAATTGGGTGTTCAGATAGCCCAAAGAAATCAACTAAGGAAGTCACTGGGTGTTCCCAATTAAGATTCCTCAGCAGAAAAGAGTGCTCTTTTCCAGCCAAAAGAACAAATAACAGCAGTAAGGTGACACCAGCAAAAATGGCTTACAAACAGTCCCCAGAAACTGACTGAGCCCTCGTGAGGCAATCTGTTGGCATCCTTTGTAGAGAGTACCTGACAGAATAGAGTATCCTTTTGGGTGAAATTTCTTTAAAAAAAAAAAACTAAGTAAAGGAACAGATAGCACAGATAGAGTCAACATCCCAATACCTGTGCTCACAGTAACCATCAGAAACATACTAGAGAAGTTAAGACAGTCTGCTGGAGTTCTCAATTGAGTTCTTAGGCTGACTTTCCCACAGATAAACTTCTATCTGCCTTTCTCCACTATAAGTACTTTTATACCATGAGATAACTGATAGTGTTGTATGTTGGAAATAATTTACTTTTTAGGCTTTTTTTTTTTTTTTTAAAGTTTTCTTTCTTTGTTTTTTACTGACAATGTTTTTTACCTTTGGATGCTTTTTCCATCTGGCCACAGAGTTCAGGAGGCCAGTCCATCTTCAGACAATGGTTCTTGAAGGACAGTTTGAGACAAACAAACTTGGGACTAGCATCTCAGTGAGTTCAAACAGCACGTGGCAATTTACCAATTCAATGTACACTGCATGATCCCGAAGTCTCATTAGAGAGAGAAATAATAGGACCTAAACAGGTGAGCTAGGAATGCATTTCACATTGAAATGTCCGTTTTTCTTATTCTCCAGGGCACAGGCTTTCTTTTGTTATACTTTTGTACTCTATCTATAGCATGTTCCTTCTGTAAATAAGAAGTTAAAGAGCTATTCTTTAGTTGACAGTTCTGAAAGATCCATCAACCAGATTCTTTTGTGACCTTAAAATGACAACCATGAACATCCTTTAAAAGTCACATGAGTCATGTTTCCAGTGAGTCACTGATAACTTTGTCTTTTCACATCATGATGTAATTATTTCTCCCGCATCATTTCAGTTTTCTCTCTGAACAAAGAACGGCTATACTGACAGATAATTTTCCAGTAGTTGAAATATTGGCCCTGTTTACAAATCACTTTTATGTATTTCTTCCCTACCGACTATGGAATAATAAAACAGATAGATACACAAAACATGTGAGTTACAACCCATGAACCTGTGGTACTTTGGGTCATGGAATGCTAAGTCCTTGGAATTTGTGCCACAGACAGATGAAGCTGCCTTAAGTTGTGAGCTTTCAGGATACATCTACATATTCAGTAAAGTCAGTTCTAAAGTGCTGGTGCCCTGGGACCTACTATAGTATGAAACCTATGGCAACAAAGATGGTCATTGGTACTCCAGGATTAGTAGAGTATAACAAACTTTCAGATGCTTACCAATAACAATTCATGTGATTGAACTTATTAAATTGCCCTGAATCTCAAGAAACAATAAGAAAACAACTTATTTTTGATTGAATTTTTAACGAGATATGTCAAAGGGCACTTTGAAGCTAGCATTAGTAGCCCCATGTCATCAATTTAGTGGCTATCCTCTGACCTTTCTGTGCTAAATTTGTGCTTGTATTTTTGAAGACAGGTATTAAACATGTGTATAGTCACACACAGCTCACTAAGGGTTAGTGATGAAAACCATGCTAATTTGCATCTCTATATATTTTCTGATTATACCTTGTTTTCGAAATAAGAATGAATTCCAGGTAATTTATCACAGAAATAAATATGGTTTTATGTGTATCCTTTGGAAAACTTCTCTTTCTTCCCTAACCTTGTGGGCAAGTAGCTCAATGTATCAATTTGAGGGATGCTTATTAAAAGGGGCAGTGTGAAATTGTCATGGCTTTAGTTTCCAATGGGGTGTACTGAAAAGTGTAGCAAAGACTTTATTTAACAAAATAAAATCATATAGCCATATTCACTGCTTTTTGATTTATCACCATTATTTCTGATTTGGACTGTCCCTCCCTCAACAAGGGTGTTTTATGCCTTGTGATTCAGGAAGGAGAAGGCCTGGATTCTTAACATGCCCATAAATCACAGAGTTTGTAGCTGTGGCAATGCTTGCAAGGTTACCCAATCCTCTAGCCTTTGAAAATTTTTTTTTCTTTTATCACAGAAGATGGATGCAGTTACAGCCCTGTACTTGCCGTATAGTGGTGTCTTATAGGTAATTTTCTTAAATTAAAGGTGAAAAAATAAAACAATGCTGCCTGCTTGGTCCATAATTGCTTTAGGCTCAGATATGATCATTTTTTGTCATCTGTACATTTAGGTCAATTTTTCATGTAGACACAACTTGTCATGGTAGAAATACCCTCTGTGCTTTTCAGGGTCCTAGCCTTATCCATAGTGCCTTTCTCTAAAGGAGCTTCAATCAGGCGAGCTTGCCTTTCCCCCCATGATAATAACTTAGCATGTGTGATCCCTATATACACACTGATCCTTAACAGAGAACACAAGCACGAAGCTAAGGGTGAAATTTCCAGCTGACTGGTGGTAATAAGAGAGCCTGTTTTCAGTCTGAAGTTCTTCTTGGCTCCATTCCACACCAGATTAGGGATTGTATACATCTTGGGAAATGCTCACTGTGTCCATTTCTGAAGCAAAGAAGGTTTTAATTTCACAGACATTTTGTTGCTTTTCTTAATCTTCAATACTACATACATGCCCTCTGTAACTACAAGTCTTCATTTTGATTTGTGTCTTGAACACAGTTTATTGGCATTTATCTCTTTACATGTATCTCCCCATTTACCTTGCAAGGTATAATTCCCTCCCTCGGTCCATGAAGCAGTCGTACTGGTATTTCAACACTGAAGTATGGTGACCATGACTTTTTATCTATGGAAGCTGGTGACTTAGTTTGGTTTCTATTGTTGTGCTAAAACACCATGACCAAGGCAACTTATAGAAGGAAGGTTTTATTTGGATTTATGGTTCTAGAGGGCAATGAGTCCACTGCTATCACAGTGGGGGAAACATGGCTGCAGGTAGGCATGGAGCCTGAAGCAGCTAAGCCAAGAGCTTACATCTTAAACCACAAGCTAAAAAAGGAGAAAGCAAATTGGGAATGACACAAGGCTTTTATCCACCAAAGTTCTTCCATGGTGATAACACTTCCTTAGTAAAGTCACACATCTTACACTACCAAACATATCAACTTGAGACCAAGTATTCAAACACCAGTGACTGTGTGTATGGGGGACATTCTGTAACTGGAGGTTTCTGTTCCACCTTTTCCTGTAGCTGTTTAGTTTCAAATAAACACACAGAGGCTTATATTAATTATAAACTGTTTGGCTGATGGCTTAGGCTTCTTACTGGCTAGCTCTCTCTTAATTATTAACCCATAATTATTAATCTATGTATTTCTGCATGGCCTTATCTTATTGGAGATTGCCCTGTGTCCCATCTAGCTAGTAGCTACACGGTGCCTCCTTGGTGACTCACTCACTGCTTTCCCCTTCCCAGCATTCATCTACTCTGGTAGCCCTGCCTATACTTCCTGCCAGGCTACTGACCAATAAGAGAAACATATATTAATAGCATACAGAAGGATATCCCCCCCATCAATATTCTCATCCAAATCACTAAAATTGGTCTGTGTCATCAAAACACATACATTTTTAAAAGAAGACTAAGTGAAAAATATTTATGTTCATAAATAACACTCAAGGTTATCAATAAATAGTAAGACTTTAAAAATAGCATATTAATTAATGTTTTTTTTTGTAAGAAAACAATGAAACTAAAATAGAACACATAAAGAACATGGAAAGATCATTCCAGGTCAGGGTTCTCTGGACCCTGTTTCGGAAGTGTATGCTATCTTCAGCAATAGACACATAACTTCCACCTCTAGGGAGTAAGGTACAACAGTAATAGGCTGTAGGTTTTGGAAGTCTCTTGGAGTCTTGGCCAACAACTCAAAACAAGAGTTCTCGTGCTTGGCATTCGGGTTTTGTTAGGTGGTCTTTGGCTCTCAGAGGGAAGAGAAAGATTCACTAAAACTTTGTATCATTATGTGTGTTAAAGAGTTTTTTTTTTTTTTTAATATTTTATAGTGTGATTCCTTGTGTTTTTTTTCAGTCATCCTGTATTGTTTCACCAACCTTCCTCCTTTGTCTGTATTTACTTCCCCGCTCCCTAAAGAGTCCTCCATTTCCCCATTTCTTCTATCAGATCACTTACATCCTGCTCTTCTCCTTTATCACCCCCCCACCTTCTTCTGCATTCATCTCTCCCCCTCCATTAAGTTACCTTTTCCCGTTTCACCAATCAGATTGCTTGTATCCTGCTCTTCCCCTTTCTTTTGCTTCCTAACCGCCTCTTCTGGCAATGAGCCTGTTTTACTTTCCTGGTTTTGGTAGGTAGTAGAGGCACTGTACTCACATCTAGACCGAGGAGCCTCTAGTGAGTGAAAGAATGTGATGTTTGGTGTGATGCTTGTCTTTCTGGGTCTGGGTTACCTCATTCCATATGATTCTTTCTAGTTCCATCAATTTACATGAGAAGTCCATGGTTTCATTTATTTTACAGGTGAATAGTCTTCCATAGTATTCATGTGCCATATTTTCACTAGCCATTCATTTGTTGTAGGAAAGACATTTAGATTGTTTCTATTTCCTAGCTATTATGGACAGGGCAGCAATGAACAATCTGAGCAAGTATTTCTGGAGTAGAATGTAAAGTTGTCTGGGTATATGCCAAGGAGAGGTATAACTCGGTAGTAGATATATTTCTCATTGCCATAATGGCTTTACCAGTTTACAATCCCACAACAGTGAATGAGGATTCCCTTTACCTTGTAACCCCTCAAGCATTTTTGTTTTTTGTCAATTGTTCAATTGATCTTTGCCATTTTTACTGGGGTAGGATGAAATTTCATAGCTCTTTGATTTGCATTTTCTTAGTTACTAGGAATGCTGAACATTTTTTGAGATATTTATTTTATTTTTATTTTTTTTATTTTACATGTCTATCCTAGTTCCTTCTCCCTCCTCCCTTACCATCCCTCCACCCCTATTCCACATGTAGGGTGATGCCATCCAGGTGGGGTCATGTAAATCTGTCAAGTCATTTGAAGTAGGGATTAGGACTTCTCTCCTGTCTCTAGGTTAAGGGAGAATTACTCCATGGGGGATGTGTTTGCAAGGTCCTTTTGTGCACCAGGGATACATCCTGGTTCCACTGTCTGAGGTCCCTTAGACTGCTCAGGTCTTCTAGCTGAGACCCATATTTAGGGGTGGGGGGCTTAGTCAGTCCCATGCTGGATTCCCAGCTATCAGTCTGGGGGCCCATTAGCTCCTCCTTGTTCAGGTCAGCTGTCTCTATGTGTTTCTGCAACCTGGTCTTTTCCTCTCCCTCTGCACCTGGATTCTAGTTCGACTCAGTGTTTAGGGTGTTTGCTTCTGTTTCCAGCAGTTACTAGATGAGGGCTCCCTGATGGTGGATAAGTTAGTTGTCGATTTCACTATCGGGAAAGTGCATTTATGGTAACCTTTCCACAGTTGCTCAAATTGTTAGTAGGCAGCAGTCTTGTAGGTCTCTAGACCTTTCTTTAGGTTCAGTTTTCTCTTCAAACCAATAAGGGCTCCCTCTTTTCTCTCTCCTGTCTTCTATTCCTACCCTGACTCAATCTTCCTAGTCACAAGTGCTTTCCTCTCCTTCCCCCCTTTCTCCTACTTCTCCCTCTGCATTAACCCCCACCACTTCCCCTGTGCTCTGGGGGACTTGTATCTTCCCCCTTCTTTGAGGGACCTTTTATGAATCTCTTAGAATAACCTTGTATCCTAGTTCCTCTGGTGGTGTGAATTATAGGCTGGTGATCCTTTGCTCTAGGTCTAAAGTCCATATATGAGCAAGTACATACCATGTTCCTCTTTTTGTGACTGGGTTACCTCATTCAGGATGGTTTCTTCAAGTGCCATCCACTTGCCTGCGAATTTCAAGATTCCATTATATTGTTCTGCAGAGTAGTATTCCATTGTGTAGATGTGCCACATCTTCTTTATCCATTCTTCAGTTGAGGGGCATCTAGGTTGCTTCCAGGTTCTTGCTATTACAATTAATGCTGCTATGAACATAGTTGAGCACATGTCTTTATTGCGTGGATGTGGATCATTTAGGTATATGTCTCAGAGGGGGATTGCTCGGTCCTGTGGTAACTAATTCCCATTTTTCTGAGGAATCATCATACTGATCTCCAAAATGGCTGTACATGTTTGCATTTCCACGAGCAGTGGAGGAGTGTTCCCCTTTCTCCACATCCTCTCCAGCATGAGTTGTCATTGGTCTTTCTAATTTTAGCCATTCTTAGCCATTTTCTTTTCTGCTTTTGAGACCTCTCTGTATAGGTCCCATCCTGACTGTAGTTTCATCTTCCCCTTCCACAATTTCCTCCCCTCCCCCCAGATCCACCCTCCCTCCTAGGGTCATTAATCAAACATGACATATGATACTACTATAAGAGCAGGTACATACCATCAAATCAGGGCTATATAAGCAGACCAGTAGGAAAAAAATAGTCACAAAAGTAGGCAAAAGAGTTAGCAACTACTCATGCTCCTACTGTTAGGAATCCAAACAGAACATCAAGCTATCAGATTCAGTGTATATGCAGAGGATGTAGGTCAGACCTAGGCTCCTCGATTTCTGCAAGCCCCCATGAGTCCTGGTCAATTGGGAAGGCTGGGTTCTTCCAGAATCCCTGACCCCTCTGGTTCTGATGATCCTTCCCCTTCTCTAAGGACTCCCTGAATTCTACTAATATTTGGCTGCATGATTCTGCATCTGCTCTCATCAGCTGTTGTATGAAATCTCTCTGCTTTCTTTGATGAGAATTTTGCTGGTTCTAGTCCCTGGATACTCTTCATGCAGGACAAGCTGTATGTTGAAGGTCTTTTGGCTGGGTTGGTGTCCTAAATCTACCACTGAGGCCTTGGCTGGTTACAGAAGATGGCCAGTTTAACCTTCATGTCTCCCATTCCTAGGAGTCTTTGCTATAGCTAGATATTGTGAGAGGGCATGAGAGTCTGTTAAAGGGTCTCAGGAATTTATTTATATATTAGATAGGGACAAACAATCATAAATACAGAACCAATTAGATGCCGCTGCTGATCCAGCTGCCTTTGTTCAGTCATTTTTGCCCAGGGGTGAAGGGTGCCAACAGCAAACCACCTCTCCACTTCCTGCTCCTCTCTGACCACCTGAGAGATCTTGAGAGCAACAGAATGCATGACCTGCTCCCCCAGCTTTTAAGCTATCATGTAGGCAGATAAGACAATACCCTAGGGCTTGCTGCCCAAAAAAAGTCATTTACAGAATAGATCGAAATCCCACAACTGCTAGGATTACTCTCTTAGATTCCATGGTGTTTCCGTTGTAGTAGGTTTCCATCTTTCCCTGGAAATGACTCCCAATTTCAGTCATTTCTCACAGTACTTACCCTCCCCCACACACTTGATCCCTCCTGTTCCCTATCTCAGCTGTGCCCAATTCACCCACAGAATCTTTTCTATTTCCCCTTCCCAGGGAGATCCTTGCATCTCTCTTAGACCCTTCTTGTTACTTAGCCTCTCTGGGTCTGTGACTATAGTATGACTATCTCTTTTGCAGCTAATATCCACTTATAAGTGAATAATACCATGTTTGTCTTTCTAGGTCTGGGTTACCACACTCAAGATATATTTTTTTAAGTTCCATCTATTTGTGAATTTCATGATGTCATTGTTTTTAACGACCATGTATTGTGTAAATGCACAATATTTTTCTTTATCCATTCTTTAGTTGAGGGCCATCTAGTTGTTGCCAGTTTCTGGCTATTATGAATAAAGCAGCTAAGGACATGGTTGAACAAGTGTCCTTGTGGTAGGATGGCGCATCTATATGCCCAGGAGTGATATAGATGGTAGATCAATTCTCAATTTTCCGAGAAACCACCATTTTGACTTCCAAAGTGGTTGTACAAGTTTGCAAGCCCACCAGCAATGGAGGAGTGTTCCTCTTGCTTACCATTCTCACCAGCATAAACTGTCACTTGTGTTTTATATCTTAGCTATCTTAGAAGGTTGAAGATGGTATCTCAAAGTCATTCTGATTCGCATTTACCGTATGGCTAAGGATATCGAACATTTCTTTAAGTGTTTCTTGGCCATTTGGGTTTCCTATGTTTCCTCTGTCAGATGTGGAGTTGGTGAAAAATCTTTTCCCATTCTGTGGGCTGCCATTTTGTCCTATTGACAGTGTCCCCTTTGCCTTACAGAAGCTTTTCAATTTCATGAGATCCAATTTGTTAACTGTTGGTCTTTGGTATATGCATATGACATGATAGTATATGTAAGTGATGCCAAAATTCTACCAGGAAACACATGTACCTGCTAAATGCCTTCAGTGAATTAGCTGGATATAAGACTAACTCAAATAATCAGTGGCCCCTTTACATAAAAATAATAAATTGTCTGAGAAAGAAATCAGGGAAACAACACTCTTAGAATAGCCACAAATAATATACAATATCTTGGGATAACTCTAATCAAGCAAGGGGAAAACATCTATGACAAAAACTTCAAGTATTTGAAGAGGGAAATTGAAGAAAATGGGAATGGAAAGATCTCCTATGCTCGTGGACCTGTAGGATTAACATAGTACAAATGGCAATCCTACCAAAAACAATTTACAGACTCAATGCAATTGCCATCAAAATACCAACGCAATTCTTTACAAACCATCAATAAAAAATACTCAACTTCATATCAAAAAACAAAAAACCCAGGACAACTAAATCACTCCTTTACAATTTCAAGCTGTACTACAGAGATTAGTATTGACATAAAAATATACATTTTGATCGATGGAATTGAATCAAAGACCTCAACAAATCCATATACCTATGGGTACTTGATTTTCAATAAAGAATCCAGAAATACACAATGGGAAAAAGAAAGCATCTTCAACAAATGGTGCTGGTATAATTAGATGTCAAAAACTAGAAGAATGCATGCAAATAGACCCATATCTATCACCCTAGACAAATAGTTTTGAATGCACTGGTACAAGAGACAACTTCCTCACTAGAACACCGACAGTGCAGGTACCCAGGCCCTTTTTTCAAATGGGTCATTTGTTTTTACTGTTTGTCTTTTGAGTTCTCCCTGAGGACTAGCTTCTTTTTCACCAGAAGGTACCATGGAAGCTTCCAAAGAAGGGAGGCAAGCAACAGTGGTACCCAGGTATGATGCCTATTAACCACATCAGTGACGAGCATGACACATCAGCTCTAATGTTGCAGCCACGGCATGAATTTCTTGGTTATAGCTAACAGGTCTTTAATTCGACTTAAGTCTCAGTTTCCCACTCAAGAAGAGGGAAACAATGCCTGGTACTGGAAACCTTCCTAACTGCTCAGTGCTCATGAAGTCCTCAATATTGGAGGATAATATGGAGGATAATATACAACTACTAAATTTTGAAACCAGCACAATCTCTAACAACAATATGTAAACATTTTTTTTTCTTGTACTCACAGATGAGTCTAGTATTAACCCCTCATCAAATGCACTTCTTTTTGAAACAGATAGAAACCCCAGTCAATCAGTGTGCCAGTTGTGGAGCCAGATCCAAAGCATCATCAACAAAATACTCGTGCACCTAAGGCTCAGGGAACATTGTAGAAGAGGGGGCAGAAGTAAGACAGGAACAGAGGTTTCTGTGCGTTTGTGTCTCCTAGTGATGTTATAAGCTCCACCCATAAAGTCTCACCAATATGGGAACTGAACAAGGATGACACTAAGGGACATGCCAAAGTAGATGGGAAAAAGCCCATGAGGCCTCAGTCCTACACAAAGAGCTATATTGCATCTAAGGGGAGCTGTGAATAGGAGAGGTTGTCTTCCCCATGGAGGAGTGTACCAATTGATTGTTCAGTGACAAATGGTCAGCCTTGAAAACAAACAGACATGAGTGAGCAGGTAATATTTATTAATATATGTGCATATACCTACATCCAAGCAGTAATGATTAGTGAAAAAAATAAATCATGAATGGGAAGGAAATTGGGGAGGGGTATGTGGGATAGTTTGGAGAGCAGAAGGGGAAAAGAGAAAATTTGTAATTATAATAACAAAATAAAAAATAATGTGGAAAGAAGTAAAATTTTTATGTCCATTTAATGACAGGCATTATTCTAAAATGTATGAGTGAATCTAGTAAAATTCTGTCAGTGCTCTGTGAGCTGAGGTCATCCCCTTTTACAGATGAGGACAATTAGGCTAAATATGTTTAGTAACCACTTACCTGGGAGAGAAAGCGCTGGCATTTAAACCAGAAGCTTCTTGACTTGAATTGTTTAAGTATTTAGGAACCAAGCTGAGTTCTATACCAGAGGCAACCTGGACTCTAGTGGACTAAAGAATTTCTCCCCAAGTAGACACCAAAAGCCACGATTAAAGCCTACTTCTTTTTTTTTTTTATTATATTTTTTATGTTTTTTTAAAATTTATTTTATATAACAAAGTCAAATTAAATGAAAACAAACATTTATAGACAATATTTGGGAAATTGGGCGTTGTTCTTTCCAAACTACTTCCTGCTGGTAAGGGGCGCTGTCATGGGGGATTCGAAGAAGATTCAGAAATCCTGGCTGTAGTCTGTAAGGCTGCTTTGTCCAGCTGTTTTGAATGTAGGCTCACCTTGTACTCTGTTTCAGGCGGTCTGGCGTGATCAAACCACATTAGTCTGGAAGGAATCCACATCTTTTCATTTTCTGTGGAAACAAAAATAGAAATCCTTTTCCCCAGTAACTTGTCCTTCAACTTAAATTTTGGAGTCAAAGCAATGTTTTTTAATTTTATTTATTATTTTACATGTTGATCCCAGTTCCCTCTCCCTCCCTCCCTCCCTCCCTCCCTCCCTCCCTCCCTCCTTCTCTCCCTCCTTCCCTCCCTTTTACCCTCTCTGCCCTCTCACATGCACTCTAAACACCCTCCCCTCCCATCCCCCCACCCCAATTCCATATGTAGGGGAATGCCATCCAGTTGGGGTCATGTAGATCTGACAGGTCATGTGAAGTAGGGACTAGGGCTTCTCTCCTATCTCTAGATTAAGGAAGTTATCCCTCCATGGGGGATGTGTTCGCAAAGTCCTTTTGTGCACCAGGGATACATCCTGGCTCCATTGTCTGATGTCTCTTAGACTGCTCAGTCCTTCTGGCTGAGACCCATATTCAGGGGGGCCTGAGTCAGTCCTATGCTGGCTTCCCATAAAGCCTACTTCTTTTCAATGAATGCAGAGTACAGCTCTTAAGAAATGTTAACTGAGTATGGGCAGAACACATCCACAAAACATCCTGCAAGCTTGCATATGCTGCCAATACTCCGCTCACTAATTGCTATGCAACTCTGCTTTTCAATATCGCAAGTAGCTGTACTATGTAACATAGAAACCTCAAAACCCATTTAACGTCATTTGAAATTTCAGAAAAAATTAGTACAATGCATACATGGACATCCTTGTAATGAGCCTCATGATGCTGCAGACTGCTTCTTTGCTCCTGTCTGGATTGCGATATGTATGCAGCTGCAGTACCAAGAGGAGGCCTAGCTAACACACAGATGGCCATATATCAGCATCATCTGAATCAGGGACATGCTCCCCATTTACTAAACCTGAGAACATTTGACTTGGGAACAGCATGGGAAAACGTGCCAGATGTTGAAGAGTGAATCAGAAAAGACAACAATGGAAGAGTAGAAAATACCTGTATGAATGAAGCAAGAGGATGCTCACCAGTAGTGACATAGAGAGAGAGGAAGCAGTTGAGACATTTAAAATTGCATTGATCCTTTTGTCTTTGCTGACCCAGCTTTTCAGGTTTTGATGATATCAACTTGATGTGCCATGCTTTGTTCAAGCCCATGGGGGGCCTGCTCTTTCTGCATAGAGATGGAGGAGCAGAGGATTGGGGCAGAGGAGAGTAGACAGCAAGGGGTTAGGGAATGAGAGGCGAGGAGGGAAGGGAAACTGTGGACAGTATGTAAATTAAATTAAATAAAACAAAAATGCAAAAAGATGCTATTCATTTTAGAACAGCAAATTGTAATATTTCCCAGAAAAGTTAGAAAGATTAGCAAGATCCTAAACAAACCTCTAAAACACAACACATGAAGTGATCTTAGTTTTGTAAATATGCGTTCATGTATATACATTTATATATTCACATAAAGGAATTAGGAAATATTTGAACTACGGAGAAAATTTGAAAACAGAAAGAAGTAATGCAGTGGTTTTGTGGTTTTGCATGTGTGTGCTTTACTTCATATATATAGTCACCTGGTGAAGACCAGGATGACAATAAAGTCTCTTACAAGGACAGTTGCTTTAAAATTAGGTTATATAAGTCTCCATGCTTCCCACCCCTCCTCTCCCTGGCCTTTTCTTCCTTCAGACATTTGTCTCTCTAATAAATTGCTGACAAAAGACACAAAATGTAGAAACAACAAAGCAAAAGATCAGGGGTTTCAGAAGGATGGCTCATAGTCTACCCATAATCTCACGGAAGAAGATAGCTCATTTTTGGTTTAAAGAATCAGGAGTAACAAACGTCCTTAGTATGCTTTTATGGTGCCTCACAATATATCATCATAGTTAGCTTTCATATTATATACTCAATGTTTATATTACTCAATGTTTATTGAGTAAAGGGCATGTGTTCCTCATGAAGACTCACATTTATTTAGTGGAAACATTTGCCACTATTGCGGATTGTTATGGTCTTGTGGCATTTTATCAGTTTGTGTTTATTCCAACAACCTTGATCAGTTGGTACTAAATTATTACTTTGTACTTTATGGAAACCAAGCCATTAGTAATAGCCTATTGCCACAGCAGGAATGACAGGGCTATTTCCATAGCCCATTTTCCTTTAGTATAACATCTGGGTTCTAGTCTTCAGGAAAAGAAGAAGGAGGAGAAGGAGAAGAAGAAAGAAGAAGCCAAGGGGTTTATCACTTCCTTAAGGACCTAATGAATATTTTTTAAAATAAGAAAAATCCATGAAAACGTAATTATGGTTCCATAATTATATGGCTATAATATGGTACACTATTTACAATTGCTTTAAAAATAAATTACCAAGTGTCTTTGAGATTAAGGCCAACCTCTAAGAAGGCAGCCTGAGAAGCTATAGTTTGGCTTCATTATTCTACAGGGAGAGCAAGTCAGATCAAGTGTGATACAATTTCTATCAGAGAGAGAGAGAGAGAGAGAGAGAGAGAGAGAGAGAGAGAATACCCTGGGCATCCTGGAGTGGATGATGCTAGGAGGGGATGTGGAGGATGTGTCAGCTTCTCTTAGGGAAACAGTGATAGCAATGCACCTCGAGGAAAGGCCTAGACAGGACACTTCAGGAAATATAAGCAGAGCCTTGAGCTTCTTTAAAATGTGAATAGAAAAGAAATACAGCACAAGCTCTGCATCCCTTTCTACTTAAAAACATCCCATTGGGCAATGCTAATGAAGACTTTGTCACCTACCATTACAGCTACTCAAGTTGATTTGAGGTATGGTTGCCATGGCTTTCTCGTGCTCACTTACGTTAGGAATGACTGAGGAAATGCTTGCTGTTCTAAAAACAATCAGAGATACTTGAAAACAGTATGTTTTAAAAACACAGCTCTATGAAAAAGTATGAAATGGATACCAAGGTACACAAAGTAATATTCAAATGTCCATGCTGTATGTGGAATGGGACAGTGGAAGGGAAAGCTTTGAGAGTAAATTTTGTTTCTCTGTATTTTCACTTTTCAGACTGGCATATTTTAATTGTTTGAACTAGTGAATTTTCTTGTGATAATGTTTTACATGTATTAGTGTACTTTAATCATATTCACCTCTGTTATTACTGTCTCTAGCTCCTCTACTGGTCCCCTTCTTGCTTTCTCATAGTCTCTGTCACCTTTCTTGAAAAATCTTGAGTCTAATTATGAAAGAAAACACGTTGCCATCCTGAGTCTTGCTTATTTTATTTAAGGTAATACCATTTAGCTCTAAACATTTTTCCTGCAAATAACGTAATCATTATAACCAAGTAAAACTTCATTCTTTACATCTATTAGAGTTTTTTGTCTATTCACCTCCTGATGGGAAATTAGGTTTATCCCATAGTGATACTATTAGTTTTTATTGAATTGTATTTTTGAAATAATGATTTGAAATCCCTTACCCCTATCTTAATTATTTTTCTGAATTTTGTTTGTTCTGATCTACTGAGTTAGAATGCAAGTGAGCATATCTAGAGAAACCTCCATGCTAATTTTTATTCACCCATAGTTAAATATCATTGCTTTAATCTAAATAAAAAACCAAGGGACAAACCCTTCCCTCAGCCAGGGAGGAACCAAGGTACTTAGACTAATTGTCTGTGGAGAAAGGAATCCTTGTAAAGCCACCAGCCATGAGTGTTGATATCCTATGATGCTGAATGGCTTGACTGAAGAGGACTCTTCCCTGGATTATGGACCCATCAAACTGTAAGTACTAGTTTCAATCACTAAGATGTGGGGTTATTTACTGTACAGCATGCATGACTTACTCTATATTTTAGATAAAGTTGTATGAAGAAG
The DNA here is from genome assembly GCF_943737965.1 of Phodopus roborovskii. Lineage (NCBI taxonomy): Eukaryota > Metazoa > Chordata > Mammalia > Rodentia > Cricetidae > Phodopus > Phodopus roborovskii. Next base: position 15,705,387 of record NW_026125397.1, read on the forward strand.
ACCATCATGCCAATCTATTAGTCAGGTTTTTAACCTGAGTTCAGTCAAGTTATGAGAGAATAGCATAGGATGTGTGTAGTTGTCCATATTTTAAACTAAGATGGGTTTGAAAAATTAATGCTGGCATGATTATAATAACAATAAGGATGAATCAAATTCTTCTAGAGCAAAATGGATAAAGGGTCATCTCATTTACAGAGAAATCACTCCATGGGGCTATGGAAAAGTCTGGATAAGCCACAAGTCAAAATTGGGTCTGAAAAGTTTGTTTACCCATTTGATTTATAGACTTCCTTTCCCCTGTTACAAATCTTAAAAGCTGGTCTGGCATGATCAAACCACATTAGTCTGGAAGGAATCCACATCTTTTCATTTTCTATGGAAACAAAAATAGAAATCCTTTTTCCCAGTAAATTGTCCTTCAACTTAAATTTTGGAGTCAAAGCATTTTTTTAAATTTAATTTATTATTTTACATGTCGATCCCAGTTCCCTCTCCCTCCCTCCCTCTCTCCTCCCATCCATCCCTCCCTCCTTCCCTCCCTTTTACCCTCTCTGCCCTCTCACATGCACTCTAAACACCCTCCCCTCCCATTCCCCCACCCCAATTCCATATGTAGGGGAATGCCATCCAGTTGGGGTCATGTAGATCTGACAGGTCCTGTGAAGTAGGGACTAGGGCTTCTCTCCTGTCTCTAGATTAAGGCAGTTATCCAGAGTACAAGGTGATCCTACATTCAAAACAGCTGGACAAAACAGCCCTACAGACTACAGCCAGGATATCTGAATCTTCTTCGAATCCCCCATGACAGTGCCCCTTACCAGCAGGAAGTAGTTTGGAAAGAACGACGCCCAAATTTCCAAATATTATGCATAAATGTTTGTTTTCATTTAATTTGACTTTGTTATATAAAATTAAATAAAGTAATAATAAAAAATATTTTAAAAAAAGCTAAAAAAAAAAAAAAACAAATCTTAAAAGCTGAGGCTCAGGTGGTAGATTTTAAGTTGCAAAAATCGCATTTTTAATTCTAGGATGATGCTCTGCTATAAGAAACCAGCAGAGAACTATCACCTTTATTCTAGAAATACTGTCAGTGGTGCTCAACTTTGGGTAAACCTCAGAATCTTCAAGTCTGTGAAAAATGCCTATCTAAACCTCCTCTTAAAGCTATTAAGTCAGAATGTTTTGTAGTTGGGTGAGAAAAGTGTGTTTGAATCTCATCTGATGATACTGTTGTTTTTATAACCCTGAGAAGGAAGAATGTGGATGTGGGCTGGCTAGGAAGTTCCTTGGAGAGGAAAGGACAGAGAAGATATTATAAGGCTACATTCCTTTCATAGATACCAGGAGGCCCATAAACCTATAGTTTTAGCAAATGCTCCAAATAATTCTTATGAGGCCAGTTTAGAAACTGCTGGCCTAATTCAGTTTCAACAGGTATGAAGATAGTATTGGCTTTGTACAGTGAATTTTGTAGTGTTGTTTCCTGCATCACTTAAACACATTAAAAGAAACTCAGAGGGAAAAAATATAAATAAATAAGATAAAAATAAAAAGCCCAATAGTCTGTCATATCTACCATATTAGTGTGTCATTGAAAATGAATTAAATTATCTTTATCATCACACTGGCTTGACATTTGTTCATTCAAGGACCAGTGGGCTCTTTCAGAGTTCTGATAGCAAGGGTGAAGCATCTTTGGACTTTTCTAAAAAGCAGTAGGCATGTGGTTGGTCAGCCATTTTACACTTTTTCAGGGCACTGAGAGTAAAATTTGGAGATGGTATATTGCACCAAGTATCAGTTGTTAGCAAGTCCTCTGCCTTGCTCACTTTTGTGGATCAGGAAAACTCAAAGCCATCAGTTATTTATACATAGTCTGCTCAGTTTCCTGTCTTCCCACTGGAGATAGGGGCTTCTTGCCATACCTTTCCCCAGCTCAGTCTCTTCTAGAAAGAGAATGCAATGCTTTTTAAGGGAGCATGCTCTGTTTTTTTTTTTTCTATGAAAATGAGCACTTCCAGAGTTCTTGAATTTCATCTTATTGTAGAGATGTATTTGCAGTTGTGGAAAAGGGGTATAGGCATATGATTTAAGGCAAAAAGTTTTTTTTTTTTTTTTTTTTTAAAAAGTGTTCAATTAGAAGTGCAGTGTGAAATTTGGAGAGGAAATAGTTACCTGGGCTGGAATGGGGCTAGAACGGCAGTTAATGCTCCTAGTCATCTGAAGTAGGGAAATGGGAAATGAGTAATTCTCTAGTCTATGTCCAATCGTCCCCTGTGCTGGAATGCATTGCATTTATGTTTTTGTTGCCATGTACAACTCAGATGGGAAAGGGATTTATTACCAGATTTATAGAAAAAGACATGCAGGTAGTTTGTACCTCATAATTCAAAAACCATAGAAGCAGGCAGAAAAATCCCCAAACAGAAATTTTTGTCCTGTCCCAGAGTGTTTAAGTGTTGAACAATATTTGACACAACAGCCATCCATCAGGCATCATGTCTGGGGGGGGGGTATCCACTGGGCACAAAAAGTTTTACATTCAACATTCATACGAAGCAAAGTATATGCTTCCATTTGATGATCAGAGAAATGGAGTTCACAAATATTTTAGCTTAGGCATTATACTTCAACCTCCTGGCTTTGTTTTCTTTTACATCTGACATCCTGATCTTGTCTGTCATTATCTTCAGCTTTTCTTTTTCTTTTACTATATTTTAATGAAATAAAATTTACTCGTTTAATTTCATGAATGTTAATGCATGTAGAGGTGTGTGTGTGTGTGTGATCACCAACACAATCAGGATACAGGAATGTTTACCACTACCCCCAAAAAACTTCCTTTTGTATCTTTTTATCTACTTTTATGCTGGAGATGGAGACTATAAGAGGCACTGAGCTAAGTTCAAGCCCCTTATGTATTTGTTTTTTTTTAAACAGTGATACATTTTTACCATACTAACTCCTTGAAAACAACAGAGCTGTTTCCAGACATAGTTTATCTGTTTGGGAATATCATAGAATGGGGCTGTCATGTGTACAACTTTCTAAAGCTACCTGGCTCATAGTCTTAAGGTTTTGCTATGTTCGTTTGCATTTCTGTTATTCTACTGTGGAAATGAGTCAGAATTTGACTTTTGATTCTCTCAAGGACCTGTGGACTATTTCAGAGTTTGAACAATAATGAATAAGCATCTTTACACATTTCTGTATCCAGAATTCTGGATTCTCTGGTAAGTGTGTCCTCACCTTTGTAATAAGCAGTCATATTTTCCAGAGTGAAGGTACCATTTTCCATTCCTAATAACAAGAAAGACCTAGATTCTCTCTCTCTCTTTCTCTCTCTCTCTCTCTCTCTCGATATATTGTCTATAACCTAATAAATCTTGCCTGGAGATCAGAATGTAAAGCTAGCCACCTATCTTTAATCAGAGCATTGGAGAAGTATATAAGAAAGGAGCAGGGTCTCAGAGCTAGCATTCAGTCTTAGGTAATTAGTATCCAGCCATGTTGAGGATAGGGTCTCCCCAACCTTGGTAGAGGGAAGAACTCTCTGGTGGCTTGGCTCCTTTGCTTTTCTATTCTTCTGCCTGATCCCCAATATCTGTCTCTAGGTTTTTATTTTTTGTGTTACATGTGTGTATGCATGTATTATTGGTATGTGGGTATCTGTAGAGGCTAGATGTTGTATTCCCTGGAGCTGAAGTTACAGTTGGTTATGAGTTAACTGACTTAGTATGGGTGCTCGAATGCAAATTTAGGTCCTCTTGAAGAGTCGCAAGTGCTCTTAACCATCAAGCCATCTCCTCAGTCTTGATTGCCTGTGCTTTGTGTGCTACTCAATGTGACAACATCTGGTTCTACCTCATTACTTTAATGTTCATTTCTGTAAGAACTAATGATGGGAACATCTTTCCATATCTTCCTACCCTCTCTGTGGTGAAGTGTCTGCTCCTATCTTTTTTAACTGTTCATGTAATTCATGATTTTCCTTCTGAATTTGTGACTTTAATATATGTTTTATTACATGTAATATATATTATGTAAACATGTATACATGTAATACATGTAATATGTATTATGCAATACATAATTTAATATGTAACTTTATATATACAATATATACATATATACAATATATATGTATATAATTTGTGGCTATGTGATTTGCAAATACTTTCCCAGTCTATAGACTGTCTTTTCTCTTAATGACTTTTAAATATAATGAAGACAAATTTACTTTTTTCTTCCATTTAGTGTGTTTATATTTATTGCCTACCTCCAGGTCCTAAACATTTTCTTCAAATAAATTTATACATGAAGTTTTACATGTAATTTACCTAATTTGGGAGCGAGCTATGAAGTAGGAGCTGGAGTTCATTCATTGTTGCTACAAGGTTGTTCAATGGCTCCAAGTCCTTTTGTTGATAAGAATAAGACTTCTTCACCTTTTAACATTAGTAGTAATTTTATTTGTAACAGATTTATAAGGCGTGTCTATGTGGTCTATTCCCAAATATTCTGAACCTCTTGGCCTATATTTATACCTTTTGCTGGGATTACACTGCCCTGATTATAGTAATCCTAACGCAAGCCATAAAACTGCATTGCAAGCTTTCTTTTCAATTTTAGTTTTCTTTTTCAAAATTGTTCTGTTTTAGTACCATTTATTTTTCTTACATTTATGATCATATTGTCCATACTGACACAAGCTCTCTGACAGAATTTGCTTGCAATTGAATTAACTTCATAGATTCATGTGGGGGAGTTTAATACTTTTGGTATATTCATGTTTCTGATTTATGAAACCCCTGTACCTCTATCTACATCTTCTTAATCTTTATTTGGTTTTGTATTTTCATCCCATAGATTCTGTGCATGCTGTACTCTTGTTAATGTAAGACTTTTACCTTTGAAAAACTTGTAACTTTAGTCCTTTTCCAAATTTTAGTTCTCATTCGTACTTTGCTTTTATGTGGTAATGGAATTGATTCTGTGTGTTGACTTGTATTTTGCAAACTCATTAAACTCCCTTATTAGTTCTGGAAGTTTTTCTATACACTTTTTTAGATTTTTGACATAATAAATGGTAAGAAAATAGAGAAAGGTATTTAAGTCCTATCTGTATCATTTTTTTAAATTTATTTAAAAAATTTTGACAATATTCTACCATTTTACACTGCACTGTGATTACATTTATCCCAACCACACTCTTTCATCTCCTTCACAGCCCTGCTAAATCCTGTTTTCTTTGTAAGTGTTTCCCTGCTGACCTTCATGTTCTGCCTTTCCTTCATTCCACCCTTTTTTTCCTGACCTCCCTCCTCTCCCTCCTTCTATTCACCCCAGATAAGGAGCACATGACAGAGAAAAATAGAAATACCCCCAAAGTGCAATTTGGTGAACCAATGAGTTTTATTTGGATTATTTACAGAAGCAGAAATGACATAAAGACAGCTGTGTCACTAAAGCCCACTCCAGCATAGATGACAGCTCACAAAATCTGGGAATGGAGCATACCTCATAGCCGACAGGCAGCTGAACAGGTTGGAGTGTCCTTTCCAAGCAACTTGGTTGGTCTAATACTCTTCCATGCAGGCAGACAGGTTTCTGCTGCTTCCAGAACGTTTGTCTGGTCTCAGAGCTTTTGAAGCTTACTTTGTCTGAGAGTCTCTCATCTGTCTTTATTGTTTATTCTAGAGAATCTGGCTAGTTTCAGAGACTTCTTCAAGCTATTTTGAGTTGTTTATTTTCTTTCTTAAAGTGCTTCCCTGCAGACTACAATGTGTCAAATTTGGAGGAAACTGCTACTCAGTACTATTGTAATAAAAGACTGCAAAAAAGACAATAGTTTTAAGAATGTTTTATAAAACGGAAATGACTTAAAAGAAAGAACACACAAAGAAGGCTCAGCACTCTAAATTTATATATTTAGATTTAAGAATGTATTTATACATAAAAAAGAGAAACATTAAATATGTGCTATATATTGTATAGAAAATAACTGTCTTGTAGAAGTATTTTTGTTTCATTTTTTATTTAAATTTGAAACCAGGTTGTTTAACATGTCAATCTCAGTTCCCTCACCCGGCCATCCTCCCCTGTCACCCCACCAAACCCCAGCCCATCCCCTTTCTTCTCCCCAGAGAGGCTGAGGCCTGGCCTTCCATTGGGAGTCTTCAAAGTCTCTCCTATCATTTGGGGCAGAGCCTAGGCCCTCCCCCATATGTCTAGGCTGAGAGAGTATCCCTCTATGTGGGATGGGCTCCCAGAGTCCATTCATATACTGGGGATAAATAGTGATTCCCCTATCAGAGGTCCCACAGACTTCCCAGTCCTCTTAACTAACACCTACCTTCAGGGGGTCTGGGTCAGTCCTATGCTGGTTTTCCAGCTATCAGACTGGTGTACATGAGCTCCCTCTTGTTCATGTCAGCTGTTTCTGTGGGTTTCTCCAGCCTGGTCTTGACCCCTTTGCTCATCACTCCTCCCTCTCTGCAACTGGATTCCAGGAGTTTAGTGTGGGTGTCTGCTTCTGCTTCCATCAGCTACTAAATGAAGACTCTAGGATGGCATATAAGGTAGTCGTCAATCTCAATATCTTGGGAGGGCATTAAAGGTAGCCTCCCCACTATTGCTTAGATTGTTATTTGGGGTCATCCTTGTAGATCTCTGCACATTTCCCTAGTGCCAGATTTCTCTTAAAACCTATAGTGGCTTCCTCTATTATGGTATCTCTTTTCTTGTTCTCCTCTGTTCTTTCCCTGACTCAATCTTCCTGCTCCCTCATGCCCACCTCTCCCCTCCTCTTCTCTCCTTTTCTTTATCCTAACTCCCTCTCTCCTCCCTCCATGCTCCCAATTTGGTCAGGAGATCTTGTCCCTTTCCCCTTCTGTGGGGAACCATGTATGTTTCTCTTAGGGTCCTCCTTGTTTCCTAGCTTTTCTGGCAGTATGATTTGTAGTCTGGTAATCCTTTGCTCTATGTCTAAAGAGAGAGTACATACCATGTTTGTCTTTTTGTGACTGGGTTACCTCACTCAGGATGGTTTCTTCCAGTTTCATTCATTTGCTTGTGAATTTTAGGATTCCATTTTGTTTTTCTGCTGAGTAGTACTCCATTGTGTAAATGTACCACATTTTCTCCATGTATTCTTCAGTTAAGGGGCATCTAGGCTTCTTCCAGGATCTGGCTATTACAAATGATGCTGCTATGACCATGGGTGAACACATATCCTTGTTGTATGAATGTGTATCCTTTGGGTATATGGCTAAGAGTGGAATTACTGCATCCTGAGGTTGACTAATTTCCGTTTTCCTGAGGAACCGCCATACTGATTTCCAAAGTGGCTGTATGAGTTTGCACTCCCACAAGTAGTGGAGGAGTATGCTCCTTTTTCCACATCCTTTCCAGAATAAGCTGTCTTTGGTGTTCTTGATTTTAGCCATTCTGACAGGAGTAAGATGGTATCTCAGAGTTGTTTTGATTTGCATTTCCCTGATGGCTAAAGGATGTTGAACACTTTTTAAAATGTCTTTCAGCCATTTTATATTCCTTTATTGAGAATTATGTTTAGTTTTGTTTCCCACCTTGTAATTGTATTATTTGATGTTTTGGTGACTAGCTTCCCGAGTTGTTTGTATATTTTGGAAATCAGCTCTCTGTAAGATGTGCAGTTGGTGAATATCTTTTCCCATTCTGTGGGCTGCCAGCTTGTCTTAACTGTGTCCTTTGCCTTACAAAAGCATTTGGGTTATGGGTCTATTTAAATTGCTTATTTGGTCTTGATTTCATTTTGGTAAGTGGTATCTATCCAGAAAATTATCCTTTTCTGTTAAAGTTTCATTTTTTTTTTTTTTTTTTTTTTTTTTTTTGGCGTTCAGGTTTTCAAAATATGACCTAAAGACTCTCTGTATTTCCTCTGTGTCTGTTGTTATGTCTCTCTTTTCATTTCTGATTTTGTTAATTTGCATAATCTCTCTCTGTCTTATGGTAAGTTTGGATAAAGGTTTGTCTACTTGACTTTTCTCAAAGAACCAACTCTTTGTTACACTGATTCTTTGTAATGTTCTTCTAGTTTCTACCTTATTGATTTCAGCCCTTAAATTGATTATTTCCTGGCATCTACTGCTTCAGGATGAGTTTGCTTCTTTTTGTTCTAGAGCTTCAGTTGTGCTGTTAATTCTCTAGTATGACTATTCTCCAGTTTCTTCATGTGAGCACTTAAGGCTATGAAGTTTCCTCTTAGCACTGCTTTCAAAGTGTCCCATAAGTTTGGGTATGTTGTGTCTTCATACTCATTGAATTCTAGGAAGTTTTTAATTTCTTTCTTTATTTCTTCTTTGACCTAGATATGTTGTAATTGGGCATTGTTTAGTTTCCATGAGTTTGTAGGTTTTCTGCAATTTGTTTGTTGTTTAATTATAACTTTAAAACATGGTGGTCTGATAAGATACAGGGGGTTATTCCATTTTTTTTTGTACCTATTGAGGTTTACTATATTGCAGAGCATGTGGTTGATTTTAGAGAAGGTTCTGTGTGGTGCTGAGAAGAAAGTATATTCTTTTGTGTTTGGATGAAATGATCTATAAATGTCTGTTAGACCCAACTAGTCTTAACTTCTGTTAGTTTCTTTGTTTCTTTGTTAAGCTTCTGTCTGGTGGACCTATCTAGTATTGAGAGTGGGGTATTGAAGCCTCTCACTATAAGTGTGTGAGGTTTTATGTGAGATTTGAGTTTTAATAATGTTTCTTTTACAAACGTTGGTGCTTTTTTTTTTTTTTTTGGAGCATAGATGTTAAGAATTGAGACTTCATCTTGATGGATTTGTCCTGTGATCAATAAGAAATGACCTTCTTCATCTCTTTTGATTGATTTTAGTTTAAAGTCTAATTTGTTAGATATAAGCATTGCTACACCTGCTTGTTTCTTGGGTCCATTTGATTAGAAAATCTTTTTCCCATTCAAGAAAGTTTGTTTCTTGTATGCAGCAAAGGATGGATTCTGTCTTCTTATCCATTCTTTTAGCCTATGTTTTCTATAGGCGAGTTGAGGCCATTAATATTGTTGGATATTAATGACCATTGATTGTTAATTCTTGCGTGTGTTGGATTTGCTGTTGGTGGTGGTATTGTGTGTGGATTCCCTCCCACCCCTTTTTTCTTTTGGCTGTTTTTTAAGTGGGATTATCTATTGCCTATGTTTTTGTGTGTATAGTTAATTTCCTTAGATTGTAGTTTTCCTTCCAGAACTTTTTGTATGGCTGGATTAGTTGGTGTGTATTTTTTAAGTCTAGTTTTGTCATAGACTATCTTGGTTTCTCCATCAATAGTGATTGAAAGTTTTGTTGGGTATAGTAGCCTGGGCTGGCATCTTCGATCTATTAGTGTTTTCCATGGAGAAGTCAGGTGTAATTCTGAATAGTTTGCCTTTATATGTTACTTTGCCTTTTTCCTTTGCTGCTCTTAATATTCTTTCATTATTCTGTATGTTTGGTGTTTTGATTATTATGTGGCAAGGGGACTTTGTTTTGTGGTCCACTCTATTTGATGTTCTGTAAGCTTCTTGTACTCTCTCATTGGCATGTCATTCTTTAGATTGGGAAAGTTTTCTTCTATGATTTTGTTGAATATTTTTTTTTACACCTTTGAGTTGGGTTTCTTCACCTTCTTCTATATCTATTATTCTCTTTTTTATTTTACATATCGATTCCAGTTCCCTCTCCCTCCTACCCTCCCCCCCTCACATGTACCCTGACCACCCTCCCCTCCTATCCCCCCTCACTCCACATGCAGGGTGATGCCATCCAGGGCGGCGGTCATCTAAATCTGTCAAGTCATTTGAATTAGGGACTAGGACTTCTCACCTGTCCCTAAGTTAAGGCAGTATCCCTCCATGGGGGATGTGTCCACAAGGTCCTTTTGTACACCAGGAATACATCCTGGTTCCACAGTCTGAGGTCCCTTAGACTGTTCAGTCCTTCTAGCTGAGACCCATATGCAGGGGGCCTGAGTCAGTCCCATGCTGGATTCCCAGCTATCAGTCTGGGGGCCCGTTAGCTCCTCCTTGTTCAGGTCAGCTGTCTCTATTGTTTCTGGTCTTGTCCTCTCTCTCTCTGCATCTGGATTCTAGTTCATCTCAGTGTTTAGTTGTGGGTGTTTGCTTCTGTTTCCAACAGGTACGAGATGAAGGCTCCATGATGGTGGATAAGTTAGTTGTTGATCTCATTATCAGGGAAGGGCATTTATGGTAGCTTTTTCACTGTTGCTCAAATTGTTAGGTGGAGTCAGTCTTGTAGGTCTCTAGACACTTCTTTAGTTTCAGTTTTCTCTTCAAACCTATAATGGCTCCCTCTTTCATGTTCTCTCTCTCTCTCTCTCTCTCTCTATATATATATATATATATATATATATATATATATATAGTTTAGCCTTTTCATGGTGTCCCATATTTCCTGGATATTTTGTGTCAGGGATTTGTTGGTCATTGAATCAATTTCTCCTAATGTATCTTTAACGCCTAAGATTCTCTCTTCCATCTCTTGTATTCTGTTGGTTATGCTTGCATCTGTAGTTCCTGATCATTTGCCTAACTTTTCTATTTTCAGAATTCCCTCAGACTGTGTTTTTAAAATTGTCTGTATTTCAGCTTTCATACCTTGAACTGTTTGAATTGTTTCTTGTAATTTTTGGTTTGTCTTTTCCCCCAATTTTTGAATTTTTTCTTCCATTCCTTTAAGGGATTTTCTTGTTTCCTCTTTGAGGGTCTCTGTCATTGTCAAAAAGTTGTTTTTAGGGGCGTTCTCTTCTGCTTCATCTGTATTAGGATTTTCAAGTCTTGCTGGTGTGATATCCCTAGACTCTGGTGGCATCACTTTGCTCTTTATGTTGTTGATTGTATTCTTGTACTATCGTCCACCCATCTCTTCTTCCATTGTGTACTGGCAGGGTCTCTCCTTCTTCTGGTGGGTATGGGACCAGGGTCCCTTCTAGTAGGTGCAAGCCATTTCAATAGTTCGATGGCTCACCTACTCTAGTTGGTGGTGGTAGGACTCCTCACGTGGTTGGATGCTGGAGTTGGATGCTGGTAGTCGCCAGATGAGCTAGTACACTAGGCTTCCCCCAACATAGTCCTCAGTCTTCAGGATACTTAGAGCAGGGCAATGGAAGGCAGGCTGGAAACAGGCCCATACTTACTCCCTCCTGTGATGGAGGTAGGACCAGGACCCTGGTAGCCTCCGGGTGGCCAGACTGCTAGGGTGGGCTTCCCTGCACACAGTCCTCAGCCCTCAGTCCTCAGGATACATGGAGCAGGGCACTGGAAGGCAAGCCGGGAACAGGCCCACACTTACTCCCTCTCTTGGTTTTGTAAACATATTTCTGATGACAAGCTCACTATTCAGTTATTTATCTGAAAATAACTTTGAAACTATCTTGTTTTATCATTTTATAGGTATGAGGGTTTCATCTACATGTATCTATGTGTACAGTGTCCATGCTCAGTGACCTCTGAGGTCAGAAGGAGGATCCTCTGAGGCTGGAGTTACAAACAGCTGTGAGCCACCATGTGGGTGCTGGGAATTGAACCAGGATTCCCTATAAGATCAAATGCTTAAGCACTGGGTTCTTGAACAGTCTGAATAAAGCCCTCCCCCTGTAACTGGATTCTTGTGAGGCATTTAACATATCAATGGAAAATGTAACTAAAACAGATGAGTTACTACTTTAAATATAAGCATATCACAGTTTCTTATAAACATAATTTAAAATAGTCATTCTCAACCTTCCTAATGCTGACTCTTTTTTTTTATTAATTCTCTTATATTTTATTTTATATCCCAACATGTTTGGGACTCTTTTTATTATTAATCAATTTTGTTCATTTATTTTACATCCTGACTTCAGTTTCCTCTCCCTCCTGTCCTCCAATTCCCTCCTCCCACCAATCCAGTCACAAGTGTTGGTATTTCTGAGTCTGTGTACTTTACTCAGGATGGTTTTTATCCAGTTCCATCCATTTTCCTACAAATTTCCTGCTATCTTTGTTTTGAACAACTGGGTGGTACTACAGTGTGTAATTGTACCATATTTTATTTATCCATTCTTCAGCTGAGGGGCATCTAGGATGATTCCAGGTTCTGGTTGCTATGAATATAGCTGATATGAACATAATTGGTCAAGTGTACTTGTGGTATGACTGAGTATCCTTTGGGTATATGTTCAAAATTGGTACAGCTGGGTCCTGAGGTAGATAAATTCCCAATTCCCTGAAAACAATGCCATATTGATTTACAATGTGACTGTAAAAGTTTGCATGCCCATGAGCAGTAGAGGAGTGTTCCCTTGCTCTACACCCTCTCCAGCATAAGTGGAGATTCTAATATAATTCCTCATGCTGTGGTATTCCAACCATAAAATTGTTTTTGTTGCTACTTTACAACATTAAGTTTCCTGCTGAGATGAATCGCAATGTAAATATCTGATATTAATGATACCCAATATGTGTCCCCTGTGAAAATTTCATTAGGGTTGCAACCCACAGGTTGAGAACCACTGCTTTAAAGCATTGGCCTTGATTTATGTATCCTGGTTAAAAAACAATATTCTCCTGAAATTAAATAAACTCCTCAATGAAAAGAAACAGTAAGCAGAAACCTCAAGAACTATAGTATGGCCCTTTAGGTGATACAGAAAATACTAAAGTGTCATTTATCATTTCATAATTTCTATTCCACTCATCGTATTTGGATAATTTCCTCAAAATTCTTACAATATTTAATTCAAAGTACTAAATGTCATAACTTCAGAAAACCTTACTTTTCATATCTGTGTTGGTTTGAGCTTTTGTAGCAAAATGCCCCACAACATGGTTAATACTATAAATACTTGATTTTTAAAATCTTGGTACCAGGTAAACTAAAACCAAGTAAGAAAAAGCCAATGCCTGGAGCTGCTATAAAGCTGAATTTGGATTGTGTCCTCCCTCACACATGGAAAACAAAGTGAAAAGTGAGATTTCCAACCCTTTTCCTTTTAAAAGCCATCAAGAGGGTATACCTGCAGTACTTACTTCCCAAAAATCTTGTCTTATTTATATTGTTATGGTGGAAGTCAGAGTTCAACATCTCAGTTTGACAGAGAAGGAGGCAATATTCAGTCCTCAACAGTCACTTTGACATGGCCCTAAGGGCAAATATCTGAGACCTTGGTGCAAATGATTTCATTTCCTTTTATTCTTTGAAGAAAATACTATAATTTTCCCCTTTAACTTAGAAGATGGGAGGTCACAAAGATGGAACATTGCCTATTGCCATTTACTAATAAGAAAAGAATTAGGTACTCTCTTACTGTGGATACATGAAATATCCCCCAGTCCCAGTAAGATACAAAAAATGTATTTACCTATTACTAGTTCACATAATTAAAGTTATTGCTGAAAATGGAGTAATGCTGTCAGAAGTTCCTGGAATGGAGAATCTATTCTGTCATGTGCTCGGTTTCTTATTTTCCATTCCTTTTATTTCCTCAATGGAAAGAAGGCCAAAAGAGAATTTACATGCAAAATTCCCATCAGAGATACATCTAAAAACAGCTCGCTCCTGAAATTAATTGAACAGAACAATTCTTTGATAGTGGGCTCTTAATTAGTGACTAGTGGCAAAAGGCAAAAGATGTAATTATTAGTTTTTTTTGTTTAAAGAATTATGGATGTCATGTAACTACATATATATTTTCACAAAGTAATTTCTGTTTTGATTAGTTGGATCCATTAAATAAAATATTGTACATGTAGGGCTGCTCCTCGGGTCAGGGTACATATACAATTTATTAGTCACTTTGAAAATGCAGCCTATAGATTTAGAGAGAGTGAACTAAACAAAAATTTCCACTTCCCTGGTAGTAGCAACTGAAACCTCTAGATGATGCATAATTTGCAAATGTATGCTTTTAGCAAGGAATGAGAATTTCTTCTATTTGCAAGTGAGAATTTAAGATAACCTTAAAATGTCTATGTGCTGATAAATACTACTTGACATGTTTTAGTTAATGGTCAATGTTCCAGCCAAAAGAGGCTTCCTATAATGGCCTTCTCATGTCCTTTTCTGTACCCTTCCTATGGGTCTTGTGAACAAAGAAGATAAAGCTCAAGTGAGGTATTTTTATATGTGTGCTAATTAGTATGTGCTAGCAATAGATGTTAGTGCCCCAGCCACTTTCCCAAACATTAATATGCATTTTAATATTTTATAAGGCAACCTCTCAGATTTGGAAAATATATCTGAACTCTATTGTTACCCAAATGGGACAGAGAGAGAGAGAGGGAGAGGGAGAGGGAGAGAGAGAGAGAGAGAGAGAGAGAGAGAGAGAGAGAGAGAGAGCAATATGAACTACTGTGTAGCTGCAGCTGCAGCTGCACCTAACTCGGGAAATCATAATTTCTAACTTGTACCAGTGACCTCAGTGAGGCTCAAGTGAACGCTCAGGGCTGTTGGAAAGCTGATGTGACAGGGATGTATGTGTGCACTGTTGGAAAGGATAAAGGTTCATGCTCTATTCGTCTCACTAGTGTTTCAAAGATAGGCAGTGGCAGGGGCTCTCTGAGGATCAGGAGAGAGCCGACTCATTCTGTGCTTTAATCCATCACGTGTCAGGGTTTCCTCTGAGCCTTTACACTCTACCGCTGTTTCAATCATATCTGATACATGCCGGGAAGGAAGGAGGGCAATCCATGGACAGGAAACTATTTCAACATGCATTTGTTTCTAAGTGGCTGGAGAGAGTGGAATCCAATGATGGTGCTTTGCTCCTCTTTGTGTTTGCATGCTCTATGCGAAGATATGCTTAAATCCCTGTGGCTTTCATTTGCAACTGATCGGCTGAAAATGAATATTTAAGTGTTTGCATGAGTATCTGAGTGCCCACACTCTCCTCCACACAAGTGACTCACTGAAACAAGGCAAGGCTCTTCCACAACCTTGTAATGTGCGATAACAGCAGTGAAAAATGAAGTTCGTTGATCTTACCTACTTCTACTGGATCTAAAAGAAAAGCTATCCTTTGGTGCTTAAAATTATAAAATAATATTCCAGTGAACAAGGTTAGACATGAAAATTAAGAGTGTATTTAAAATTTTTTACATATTCTTTGATTCTTTTTGTATTAATATATAATCATATAGTTTATAAAGTGTAGCATGTACTCTAAATTATGTACCATGTACTATAAAGTGTTCTGTGGTTTACATTTGTTCCCCACTTAACATGTGTAAGACATGATATCTATGAAGTTTTATAGTCAGCTTTCCAGGTAACACAATGTCATTGCTCTGAAGGGTTTCTGCACATGGCATAAGTCCCATTCTTTATTCAGAACCAACCAACCAATATTCCTCCATCTCTGGCTCCCTCCTTCCCTCCCTCTCCCCCTCTCTCCTCCTCTTCCCCTCTCCCTCCCTCCCTCCTACCCTCCTGCCACTCACTACTCTCCTCCTAAACTTCTTCTTTTCTTCTTCCTTTTAAGAAAGGGCCTCACTCTGTAGTCCAGGCTGGCCTAGAACTGGCAATCCTGCCTAAGCCTTTCAAATGCTGTCTAATTTCAACGTTATGTCGTTGCACCCGGCTCACAAGTAATTTTTCTGAGAAGCTCTCTATAATACACACGGAACGACAAGGGGGACTCTGTGAGCCCCTTTGAGAAGGCTGAACTGGCATTGACTGTTAATACAGATGAGGCTGTAGTTCAGGGACTTTGGCTATTCTCTGTATATCTCTCCATTGATGGCCTGGACTTCCTAACACATGGCATTTGGAATCCACGAGTGATAGTCATGACTAAAAGAATAAGATGCAAATTTCTTAAGACACAAGACCAAAATCCAAACCAAGGTCATCCCTTCAGTATTCTCCTATAACTTGTCAAATAGCTCTACAACCATTTCCACTGATGTCCTTCACAGTTTATCATTTACAGACATCTCCTAATTGTATTTCAGTGTCATGAAAGTCAGACTTTTAAAAATTTTTTTTAGTTTTTAATTTTTCCTCATTGTTGTGTTTCTAAAATTTAACTTAGTTTTTATGCAAGTATCCCAATACTCTTTACACATGTAAGTAGGTATTTTTATTTTGCTTATTTGCATAGTGCAGAAGCCACATTTGTTTAATTCACATAAGTCCCTGGCCTTGGACTACGTAGAGAATTTTACTTCCTTGATTAGAAAGACTTCTTTAGATTCTCTAATTAGAATACTCTTTCCAAAATTCCTATGCATCACTGATCATCTTTCTAGAATAAACAGAGTTTTATATAACAATTTAAGGGAAATACAATTATAACTATACTCAGCATGGAATGAAGTGGAAGTATGAATTGAGAGAAAGAAGTCACACATAGAGAACATTATATGTATTCTCTTACATAGTTATTTGACTTTTAAAAATACTTTAAAATATGAACTGTGTCTTTGAGGACATATTATTAGGTACTATGACTAGGGTGCGAGAAGAAATCTTACCAAAGTACTAGCTAATAGTAATAGTCTATATTTATCACTATTTATAGTCTTTATAGGCAGATTAATGTTAAAATCTAAGACAAATGTGTTCACTTGTTTGTTTGTTTTGAGACATTGTCTCCCTTTGTAGCCCTGGCTGGGCTAGAATTCCCAGAGATCTTCCTGAATCTGCCTCTGGAGTGCTGGGATCAAAGGAGCCAGCCATCATGCCTGGCTAAGTCCACTTTTTTTTTTTCTGTTAGGAAATGTTATTTCCCCTACACACAGTGTATCCAGATGAGGGTTCCCCTCCTTATACTCCTCCCAGTTCCCCCTGCACTCCCATGCCATCTGCACTCACTCCCTTTCTGTCTGCAATTAGGAAACAAATGGGCTTCTAAGGGAAAATAATAAGATCAAATGTACTAAGTTAAGATAAAAATTAACACATCAGAATTGTAGAAAACAAAGAGAAGGAAAAGAGCCCAAGAGAAAGTCCAAGAGTCAAAGACTCACTAGTTTGTACACTAAGGACTCGTATAAACACACTAACTGTAAGCTTTAATGTATACGCAGAGGGCCTGATTCAAAGCCGTGCTTGTGAGTTCAGAGCTGCTCTGATCATGCTGATTTAGAGGGCCTTGTTTCCTTGGTGCCCTCCATTCCCTCTGACTCTTACAGTCTTTCTGCCTCTTCTTCTCTGGGATTCCCTGTGCCCTGAGATGAAGTATATGATGGAGACATCCCATTTAGGGATGAGTGGTTCAAAACCTCTTACTCTCTGCAAAATATCTGGCTGTGGGTCTCTGTATTTGTTCCCATCTGCTGCAGGAGGAAGCTCCACTGGTGACTGATCCAGGCACGATTCTATGATTATATCAGAGTGTCATTAGGATTCATTTTTTTTTGCTATGTTTTTGTTTTGATTTAGAACAGTAGTATTTGGGTTTAGCCTAGGTCTTTGGGATATATAGTCTCAGGTTCTTGGTCCCTCAAGCAGTGTCAGAAATTGCTTCTGGCTTGTGGAGTGGGCCTTAATTAAAATCTGATATTGTTGATTACTCTTGCAGGTTTAGCCCTACCATAATTCTTGTGTATCTTGTGCCATAGATCAATGGCTTTTTGTCTAGGTTGGTATTTCTGTTTCTCTTTTGGTACCTTCCTGTACCAAAGACAATAGATCACATGAGTAAAGGCTCTAAGTAGGCACCAGCTTGACTTCTCTTTGTTAAATGAGCTGTATAGGTATTGTCCTCAGCAATGGGACTTTGCCATCACTTTTTGGTTAGCAACCTGTAGGCTTGGCAACAGCCTGGGTTGTTTGGCGACCTTTTGGCCAACAACTCAACTAGTTGTAACATAATCATTGAACTGGAAGCTTTATTTAGTGACATTTGATGGCCCGTTGGGACTCTATCTCCCCCATTATTTGGCAATTTCATTTGCCAAATATTTTAGGAGTCTTCTACTGTATTAGGTTTCCATATTACCTCTTCAGTGGCCCTTGATTTAGCTGTCTTTCCCTGCATTCCCTCCTTCCCCTGCTCTCATCGATTCTCCTGTTGCAGTTGCCTTTTCTTTTGTCTGCAAATATCTATTCTATTTCCTTTTGCTAACTAGATCTATCCTCCGACCCCCAAACCCTGAGTCCCTTACTCTATACCTAGTACCTGAAGTTCTATGGATTGCAGCTTGGTTTTAAACTGACATAATTACTAGTAACCACATATAAGCAAATAGATACCATACTTCTCTTTCTGGACCTGGGATACCTCACTCAGGATGATATATATATTTTTTTCTAGATCCATCCATTTACCTGTGAATTTCACTTTTGTAACAGTTGAGTAATATTTCATTAAGTAAATGTATTACATTTTCTTTATCTATTTTTCTATTGAGGGACATCTAGATTGTTTTCAGTTTGACTATTATAAATAGAGCAGTAATAAGCATGTTTGAGCAAGTAGGCTGAACCATCCTTTGAGTATTTGTCTAAGAGTGGTATAGCGGGATTTTGAGGTAGATCCATTTCTGCTTCCTGCCACACTAATTTTCACACTGATTGTACAAGGTTATGCCCCTACCATCAGTGGATGAGTATTTCCTCTTACTCCATATATTTGCCAACATGAGCTGTCATTTGTATTGTTGGTAGTAGCCATTGTGATGCATTTAAGATGATCTTTAAAAGTAGTCTTAATTTTCAGTTCCCTGATGGCTAAGGATGTTGAGCATTTCTTTAAGTGTTTCTCAGACATTTGAGTTTTCCCTTTTGATAATTCTCTGTTTATATCTGGGCTGCATTTTAAATTGTATTATTTGTTTTCTTGATATATAGTTTCTTGGGCTCTTTATGTTTTTGGAATCAGCCTTCTACTGGATGTGTAGTTAGTTTTCATATTTTGTAGGCTGCTGCTTTGTCTGAATGATGATGTTTTTTGCTGTGTGGAAGCTTTCAAGTTTCATAAGACCTCTTCTTTTAACCACTGACAGATCAAATGAGAACAAATGAAATTGCAAATTGAGTGCTAAAAATATGCATTATTACATTATACCTAAAATGGCAGGATACATTTTCTATAAAATTATACAATGAACATTATGAAAACTATACACCCACATACCATACATTGTGAACTAATATCAAAACCTGAATCATACAAACATAATTTTTGGGTTGTGATGCACTTACACATGGTATAAATTCATATAGCAAGTGTATATTTAGATAAAATCACACAGAATAATGAAAACCATGAAATATTTTAAGGTAAATAATATTGAAAATAAAATTAAATGTATATATTTATAGTCACGAAATATACCCCTGGAAAAGCTACAAGAAAAAGTTTTGACTCTTAAATATTCATAATTGAAAGAAAATTAACTACAGAGATTAAGAGAAAAATGTTAGAAAGCAGCTAAAGAATTACTAAGGAGGAAATAAAACAAAAGAGATAGCAATATAAAATTTTTAATGGACTTTGCTTTAAAAACACATAGTTAACAAACCTCTAGGTATTTAAGAAAGAAGAAAAGGGAGGAAAAGAAGGAGACTTGAAGAGAGGTAGTGTGAAGCCAGAGAGTAGAAGTGAAAATGTATAATTATAAATTCTAGGCATGTTAATTGTATATCAAGAGAAAATTTGTAAGCAACTTTAGCAAAGAATATAAAATTTTGAAAAATGAACATATTCATTTAGGAATAAATAGAACAGAAAACAGAAATAGAATAGCTCCCAAACTTTAGGAGATAGAACAAACACAAGTGAAAATCTCTCCCTCCCTCCCTCCCCCCTCCCTCCCTCTTTCTCTCCCTTCTCCCTCTCTTCAACTCTCTATATCTCTTTCCCTTTCTTTCAATTTAGAAAAATACTATCAGAGCACAGGAAAACAAACTTAATGAAGTAAAAGTCAGATATGATATTATGAAACCTAAAAGCTATTTTACAATAAATAGCACAGCAATAGGGTGTGATGCCTCCCTGTGGTACAAGTGTTTACAGACCACACATGACAGGAAGCCAATATGCACAATATATAAGCACACCTTTCAAAGAAAACCATGAAAATGGACCATATGTACATGGAAAAAATTTCAATATCACTGATCATCAAGGAGAACATTAAATCATAAAGTTAGGTCACCTCACCCTCATAAGAGTGGCAGTCATGAAGAACAATGATGGAAAGTTCTTGTAAAAATAAGGAGAAAATGGAATGCTTTAGAATACAATAGATGTTTTAAAAATAATTATTAAAAATTAGTGCTGATTGAGTAATGTGTGCATGTGTTTAAAACTCAAGGCATTATACAGTATTGGACTTAGACTTTCTGATATTCATTAGTTACAGCTGTACCTTCCCAGTGATGCACACACACATCACTTTATGAGCAGACTCATAATTTTTCTCCCACTTCCCCTTCTTAAAAGCCTACTCTGCAGGCTGTGCTGAATTTCTCACTCTTTGTCTGGTAGTGAGTCCTAGAGGTCACTTATCATGAAAACACCTATGTGGTTTCTCCGCTTATATTTATAGCTATATGCGTATTCAACAGTTTTTAGCCCCTGATAGTTATGTATTTTAATTCTACATTTTGAAGCATAAGGAAACGGAAACTGAGGTCAAGATGATGATTTGAAGTCTCATAACAGTTCTTATCTCTCCTAATATGTGATTAAAAGGAAGTGCCAGGCTGTTAGCCAACACAGTTCAAAAGAAATAATGTCCAAGGACAGGATGAGAAAAATCATCATCCAGTGGTTTCTGATTCTCCTGTTGGCACACTCTTCATGGCACAATAGTAGGCAGGAATGGGAAGAGTTGCAGAATGGAGAGTTTAGAGAGACTGGGAAGGCTGGGTGCAGAAAGTCAAAACATGACCCTTGACAATAGTCTCAGCTGAACTGAAAAATGATCTTAGGAAACATTTCCCCCAGTAGGCAAAATATCACAGAGCAGGAAATAGCCCTGGTTATATGATTTTACTCTTTAAAGCTATTCAGGGCTGAAATGTATAATAGCTCAGTTGGGAGAATGCTTGCTTATGGAATGAATATTGTCCTGTGTTTGATCCTGAAAAATAAATAAAGCAGGAATGGTGGGATATCCCTATAATTCTAGAAACTGGGATATGGAAACACGAGGATCAAAAGTTCAAGGTTATCTCCTACTGTGCAGTGAGATCAACAAATATACATTCATCAACAAAGACGTTCAAAAGAGGTTTGAAGCTAAGATTGAGGACCGTCATTTTCTTAGAAGATTTGCATTTATTTTCAAGTCTTCTTTATTGATTTTCAACACCACAAAGAAGATGACAGTTTACATGTATAGAGAACAAGGTTTCATATTGAAACTGCAGCATGGATAAATGTGGCAGTGTCAAGGAGAAGTCGCTCTTGAAACTTCAGAGAAAATTAACGTCTGCACTAGAAATATACCCAGGATCAACAGGATGGTATTCAGAAGTTACTAGTTTCTGGGAAAATATACAATATCAAAGTAGAGGAAAATGGAATATAGCAGTGTCAGACAGATGAAGTACACAGTCAGGAAAATATATTGTCTAAGAAAGGAAAAAACTTTCCAAGTGTGTTTTGAGCTATAAAGAACTTAATAAAAATACAAAATCAATAAAACAACAGGTCAAAGACAAGGCACTAAAAGAGAATAAAATGAAAGGGGAAATTTCAGAGCTAGTAAAACAAATCAAGTTCAAAACATCAACATTTATAGCTCTAATAAATAAATTAGAAACAAGATGAGACCAGAAAGAGAGAAGAAAATATTGAATTTCAGCCCTGGGGGAAAAGTTAGGATGATAAATTCAATAAAGAAATATAAACATAGAGACTTAAAAATTATAGAAGATGGGCAATTCAGAGGCTAAAGATGATCTAATATAAGGACAATTGCTATCCTTGGAGGAGAGACTCTATTTAATGGAGGAGAAAAACTATTGAGAAACATAAAATGAGGAAATGTGTACCAAATTTAGACAGATGAAAACATATATTCTAACCAAATTACTGGCACAGAACCCAGCATTCTTCCGACACGTAGAAAAGGAAAACATTTTCTCCTGTAGTGGCAGGGTTTGAAGAAACCATAAATATCATCAATCTCTTCATAACAGCTTTAAATGCAATCTGGGAAGTATTTAAAATTCTGAGAGGAAACCAAAACGATCTAAGAATGCTTATTCAGCCAAGATGTCATTTATTCTAGAAATGACCTTTGGCAGACAGCCTTACCCCAAAAAGAACTCAAGAACAGACAATGATTCTTATAATGTTCTCTTTACTTACTCTTTTTTAAGCTTTTGAATTTTTAATTATCTAGTGTGTGTGTGTGTGTGTGTGTGTGTGTGTGTGTGTGTGTGTGTGTGTGCACATAGGTTGAAGGCAGAGGACAACTTCTGGGAGTGAGTTGTCTCCTCCATTGTGTGTGTTCCAGGGATTGAACTCAGGCTGTTAGGCTTGGCAGCAGGTGCCTTTACATTTTCGTTTTTTCTTGATAGGGCTTTTGGATGAAACACAAGTGAAACCAATAAGTGAAACATGTGAGAAAGAAGCTAGGAGTAGAAACAGATTTGTAGTATGTTTGGTAGGCAAAATTCTACCATAGTCCCAGTACTCCCATCACCTGCTTTATCTACTACATTCTGTGCTATGAGGTGTTGATGTCACCGTTAAATCAATTATATATTTCTTCCTTGATTGAGTTACTATGTTTATCTACTTTCTATTACTATAGCAAGTGCCTAAGATAATGAGGCAACATTATAAAGAGAAAAGGTTCACTTTGGCTCACAGTTTTAGAGGTATCAGTGCAAGATTAGTTGACTGTGTTACTGGAAGAGAGAAGGAGGGAGGGAGGGAGGGAGGGAGGGAGGGAGAGAGAGAGAGAGAGAGAGAGAGAGAGAGAGAGAGAGAGAGAGAGAGAGAGAGAGAATTGCAGGATAGCACTACCCTGTGTTCCTCAGTGACCTCAGTTTGATACATCCTAAAAGTTCCAACTCCTCTCAGTTGTACCATTGATTGGGAACCAATCCTTTAGTACACAGGCCATTGTATAACTTGTCCAAGCTGTAAAAGTTTCCAACTGGTGACTTAATCACACAGGAAGTTCCCTGGATGGGGTGGAATTGATCACAGTGTAAAGTTTCGGAGAGGTATTCTCTGATTGGCTGAAAGCTGTGATGCTATATGCCCTTAGAGGGGAATGCATACTCTGTCTGACTGCTAGCAACACATGCGGGACCTTGATTCTCCGATCACGAATCAGAGTTCCACTGGTTATATGGCAAGATTGGAAAGTTCCTGCCTCCGGTTCAAGACAGAATTCAGTCAGTGCTGAATCCTAATCATCAGAGATTCAGAAATGAATCAGCAGCTGTGAACCATTACTATTTACTGCACTCATGGAAAATAGTAATTGTGCACTAAATATGTTCTGTAGTTCATTTTGATTTGTTGTAGCCGTTAGAAGGAGAACTATAAGCTTTTAAGTAGTGCATGTTAGAAATTTGTTCAGATATCATTTTTTCCCTACAAAGTAACATTGTGAAGAGACAGATATTATATTGATTTTCTTAATGTCTATAGTATGTAAAAAACCATACTGTAAAAGATAAATGGTTACAGTAATTATTAAAACAAAATATTTATATATTAGTATTTTAAAAGTATAAATATACAGATAATTGGAATATAGTTGAAATACACATAGGGAGGAAAGAATTTAACTTTAAAGGAAGATAAATATTCAAAACTATCATAATAAACTTTGGCTGAAATATGTCATGAAAAATTTAGTATTTACATAATATCATTGTTAATATGGATGAAATACTTGGGTTTATTACATGTGGATGAAGCATTTGGATTAATCACATATTGATGAAGTATTCAGATTTATTATATATAGATGAATTACTCAGGCTTTTGTGGATACAGACTCCAAAATAAAGGAATGGTCAGATACTAATCACTAAGAGAAGATCCATGAAGCCAACAACTGGCAACCTCTCCTATAAAATGCCCTTTCCGTACGTGGATCATGTTTCATCATCTCTCAGGAAAACTTCATAGTTTTAAAATAAAGTGGAAACTGTGGTATTAAACCAGCCAAATTTAAATCAAAGCTGTGATTCTGTGCTTTCAGTCTTCACTCCTCTGGTTTGTCATTCCGTGGGGGAATACAAAGTCACAATCCCAAACAAATCTGGAGAATGTTAGGTCTGTGCACAGAAAAAAGATTTTAACTTTGTGTCACGTGATAGGATTGTCCTGGGGAGTTCCAGCAGTTACATGCACATTCTTCTGTCACATGATACAAGATGGTGTTTTATTGGGGTAACCAACAGGAGAAAGTTGGGGGGGGGTTACTTACGGTATCAGGGGAGATGCAGAAGCAACTCCAGGGTACAGACAAACCAAGTGGCTTCTTTTCCTCTTCTAGGGCACATTTGTGAGAAAAAAAAGAAGAAAAGGTAGAATCGAGAAGACATTAAAAAATATTTCAGCAAAACTCTGAAGTAGTAAAAGTCACATATTCAAGGAATAGAGTGAATGGAGGTTGAGCTGAATACACTGGTTCATAGAAAAGGTCATGTGTGGAGGTCTTGAGTATAGTGTGGTCCAATTTGCAGCACAATCAAAAGAAAACAATCAAAGGTGCGAGAACTAGGATGGAAGTGAAGTAAGCAAGGCTTTGAGGACCGCCATGCAGTACTGAATGTTGATGTAAGTATAGTGAAGAGAGGTGCTGAATTGTTCTGAGTGTCATGGTGCCAAAGCCTGGTTCATTGTCAAGTCCTCTTTGTGAGAATGTGGTTAGGAGAATAGAGAGAACAGTGTGACATGGTTATTGTACATGAGAGAAGCCAAAGGCAATAATGCTTGTGGTGCTAGAAAAATGGGAAATGGGGGCAGCACATTAGATTATAGTGGAATTAATTGGACTGACTTTAGAACTGATGTAAAAATAGCACTCTTGAGGATTAATCATAATTTCTAGATTTTTTAGAATTGGCATTATATACTGGAAGGTTTGGTCAGTTGGGAAGGGGAGAGATGAAGGTATGAGATACATATTTTAATGCCACAGGACTGGATGATTATGATGATGATGATTTATAGGTATGTGGATACACATGTGTGGACATCAGAGGGAAACTTTGAGGAAGGTGCGTTCTCTTGGATAGAAATGAACAAGTTACTTCATTATGATGCCAACGGACATTTTCACCCTGTTTGATTTGAAATTCATCATGGAGAATTTGTGTTATAAGGTTTTTTAACTACTTAGTGGAATTCATTATTGGAATGACACACACCTGTTGCTTTCCTTCTGTCATGGTTACAATTTACTCAATAGTTTTAGGACAATTTTGTTAGCCCTTTTCTCATTTAATGGGTTGTCTTCTAAGGATTGCCTTAGAAGTGGGTTGATGCATTTGTGTGTATAATTGTTCATAATTATTCTTTATTATCTTTTTAATGTTTGTGGAATCAATAGTCACAATCCTTTCATTCTTGATATTAAAAATCTGTGTCTTTTCTTTCTTAATTTCTTGACTGGAATTTTGTTGTGGTAATCTTTTAAAGGAGCTGGCTATTGGCATCATTAATTTTCTTGATGGCTTTGCTCATTTCAATGTTATTAATATTAATTCTTCTACTTTTATTATTTATTTTTTCCTGCTTCATTTAGGCTTATATTAAGTCTCCTTTTATTTAGATAATTGGTGTTAACCCCCACCCCCAGAACTTCTCTCTTTCTGAATGTCAACTATATTGATTTGGATGGTAGAGCTGTTAGGTCAATTAAGTTCTTTTTTTTTTTTTTTACCTTCTTTATTAAAAGAGGCAGGGATGCAGATGTAATTGTCTATTTCTTCTTCAGTTTGCATTAGTCTGGTATCTCATATTTTTATTCTCTCTTGTTAGACCTAGATACAATTTTTGTTGTTATCTCAATCATTCTTTACATACACTATCATTACTTCATAATCCTTGTCCCTGATAATATTCTTTGATATAAAGTCTAATTTGCCTAAATTCTTTTATCTTTAGCATATCAAAGTTCTATATTTAAAGTAAATTTCTTGTAGAGACCGCAGAGCCAGATGTCAACTTTTTTTTCTGCAGCTTGATTCTCTCTCTTGTTTGATGTGATGCCAGCAATCACATTCAAAGTGATTACTAAATTCAAATGCTGTCAATGTTTTATATTTGTTTCATTTTTTTCTCCTTTACAACATTCCTATTTTTTAGTATCAAATTTTATATGGTTATATTTAGACTTCTTTCTTTTTTAGTAGTTGTGGCTCATTCTAATTTTTTTTAGCTAATTTCTAGAATGTAAATTTTAATTGAAATGAATTTTGAAATAACATTATAGCACTTTACATGGAAAGATATCTTATAAAAAAATACTCCTGGCACCTCCCACTTATCTTTAACAATATGCCTGCTACACATTACTCTTGACTCCCATTGTAGTTTACTATTATGGTTTAAAAACTATTTTAGATACATTAAAAATTAGATAAAGCCTTTCATATATGCCATCTCCAATGTTCTTCTTTTCAAACTGATGATATTTACTCAGCTATTTCATCTTCTGTTTCAGATGTCCTTGTACCCCTGTTTTTATTAATTCATTTTCTTGAACACCTCTCCTAAAGAATCTACACTGGAAAGCTCTTAAAGATCTAATGAAGGATTTATCTGCTAGAATTCTGTTAATGTTGGGGAGAGAAAGCATTCCACGATCTAGGTAAAGGCAGTAGACTTATTGGTCTCTGTGCCCACCTTCAGTAGATTTTCCTACATTCACATGCATCTTTTCAGCAACAGAAAGGGCAAATGGGCTGGAGATGGATCCATGCCATTTCCCTCAGTGAGATGTCAATTTTTTCCTATAATATAGGACACCTTTTTTACTGAGAATGCTCTCAACTGATTTCACAGTGGTCTTTCCTTTGCTGCCAAAGCTCCAAGAACAGTTTTGTGAACTTTGTAACTTTCTGGTGGTAGCTTTACCACTGGGCCACTTACCTGTTTCTAACCAATGAGCTCTTCCCAACTCAGGAAAAGTAGTCCTTCAGGTTTCACCAGCTACTTTTGTTTGTTTCCAGTGGTTTCTGTTTCAGGTAAGGTAAACGTTTCCCTTATCTATTTCTTCATATTTTAGGGTGATGACTTGCCAGGGCTCTCTGTTCTCTAATAAATTCTTGCAAAATTACTTATATGCAATATGTTCAGCTTTTCTGGTTGTAATGGAGTGATGACTCCCAAACTCATAGATGAAAGCAGAATTTCTTCCATTTCTCTTGGGTATAAATAAAATTATCAAAAGAGAAACTGAGTAGAGAGAAGTTGTGAGGCTTAAGAAACTGTAAGTATTTATAGTGCAGCTAACTTGGACATGTGTAATGGATAATAAAACAGAGGTAGCTATTCAGAGATAGAATATGTTGCCATGACTATGACATCATGAAGAACAAGGCAAATAAGTTCTATCCCAGGTAGTGATGACATAGTTGAACATGGCTAAAGGTCCTCCTGACAGACCAAGCAAGGAAGTCCACATTTAAAATGTGCAGAATATGTATGGATGTGATTGTGTGTATGTTTGTGTGTCAGAGTTTAAAAGGGAGATACTGTCATTAAATTATATTTTCACAATGAAATTAGAACAAAGAATATGCATACTGAAGCCTGAATTACTTACAAAAACTTCAGAAAATCCTACTAAAATCCTGACTATTGCTTATAAATCTAATTTGAGAAGTATAAATCAGCAGATATGATAATTTATATTATTTATGTGTCAATAATAACATTACAATAGACTGGAGTCACCGAATATGTCTTCTGTGAGAAAAATTCAGAGGCATAGATTTATAAACTTTCATGTAAATAGTTGATAATTTTATAGCATAAAGTCATTCTCCTAAAAAAGAAGAGCTATGATCCCTCCATGTAGCTAATATTCTTAAAAACACTAACATGAGTTGCTAATATATATAAAATGTTATAAAACTGTAGCTGCCCCTGGAGAAATAGTCCTACTTTTGTTCCAGGGCAAATTATGCTTCCTAACTGCATTTCCTATGTGGAGGAGAAACAGTTAAGCTACTGCACAGGAATCTTCTTTTGAGACCAGAACCTAATCAGGCATTCTGAGGAGGTAGACCATCAAATCCCAGGTAGTAGGTCTAATTGCTTTTATTTGTGCTGTGTGTACTCTGAGTATTCTGTGCCAGGGTAGAGCTGGGCTTCAGATGAATTTTCTCAATTAAAGTGAAACAACTTAGTCTGGCAACTTGAGTTTCATAATGATATTCTGAAGTTCTACTTCTTAGTGTGAAGCAGATACATCATCATAGAACAAATTCATCATTTGTTAACTCCAAATCAAATCAACATTTCTTTCTAAACTCAGGAGCAATACCTTCCCCAAAGTAACAATGTGAATGCTGCTTCAAGCATACAGCATTATGTCTAAGGAAGCTAAATCTGAAATGAGTGCACTGAACAGTCTCCACTGAATTCCAAGTTTAGCTATCACCCCAGTTGCCCAACTGGAGATTAGAGCACAGCAGGACACCACAGGGCAGGAGATAGGAAGTATGACCAGGTATCATGACTCTGAAGCAGGTTTCCTCCATAGCAAATAGAGTAAGTCTGGCAAGGTTGGCGCTGAAGAGATTAGCACATCTGGTTAAGTCATTAATGATACTCATTTGAACATGTGTTCTGACTTTTCTCTCAGAAATATAGTTTGAATTTTTGTTTTGTGTGTGTGTCTATAGTGAGGTACGGCTTTCCCCTTGGATGGTCCTTTCTTCATACTGTAATATGTGTCAGGGTAGTCTCTCTGTGTTTTTACCCTCTTATGAATTTTTCATAAAGGACGTTCCATGAATAGTTGCTAATATTTCCATGACTCCTATTTTTTCATTTTCTTTATTCATCTTTCTTCAAGCTTTTTGAGTGCTTTATTCGCACACATAGCTCTCTTTTCACTCTGTAACAGCAGAGAGACACTAACACAAAGACTGTATTTCTTAAGAGATTAAAAAATCTATACAAGTAATTCCTCCATCTAAAAACATAACTCTGACATGAGTTAGATTTTTTTTTACTTTGGATGCACAAGAGATAAAAGCCTCTACACAATTCTAAAGAGAAGATAATTAAATTTTTATCAGCTAAATCAATAGCAGAGGTAGCATCAAGAGCCTTGGGGGTGGATGACATTGCTAATCCACTGGAAAGAAAAGAGTTTTTTTAATGAAGAAATTTGGCTAAGTAGCATTTAAAGTCATTTGCTATATAATTAGTTATTGTTCTTCAGATAGGGTAGAGAGAAAGCAATCTTTTTAGTAGCTGTCATTCTGATTTTTGGTTGATATTTGTATGGCCATTGTGTTTTTTTTCTTCAAAAATATTTTTTATTATTTAAACTCTTAAAATGTAAGTTAAAGCATTACAATTCAAAACAAAGAATTTACCTTTAAGAAAAACAAAATTTAAGGAAATATAAAGCCACCACAATGATATTATATCTTTCTTTTCCTTGCATTCTTTGCTCATTAATAATAGTGTTGTGTTTTATCAATCTTATCTTATAAACACATGTCTCAAAAAGTAATTAATAACCAGTACTATTTTTTTACATGTAACTCTGAGTAGGCTTATCAGACAAGTTTTCCCTTATAGAGATAAGGTAAATTATAAAATACATAAATAGCTGAAATACCATAATTCAGACAGGCAGCATGAAACTTCTGTTTTTATGAAGAGACCAGGAAACATTACCTTCCCCAAATATCTTTAGTTTGAATGCACTTTGGTGTTTAATAGCATGACCTCCCTATCAAAGCCTCAGCACAGCATTCACAACACATCTGTGATGCCACTGATCTTTGTTTTACAGCTTTGGGTCTTTGTCAAGTGATCTTGGATAGCCAAAAAGTTTGAAAATCATCCCTGTTCCCAACCTTATTTCACAATGACTTATCTTCATGATTCTCTATATCATGGGTGCAATATTGGAGTTTTGAGTTGGAGAAGTCTGTTTTGGGACATCGTGCAAATCCAACCAGTGCAGACCTATGCTTAAAAGAAGTATCCAGGGACCCAGAGGCCAGAGCAGGACATTGCATCCATGAGCTGCAGTAAAAGATGATTGTGTGTCAATGTGAGAGTACTGGGAACCAACAAACCTGGGTCTTTTGGAAGATCACCAAGTGCTCTTAACTGCTGAGACACCTCTCCAGGCCCTTTTCAGAATTCTCTTATATGGTGGTATGTTTTATTATAATTTCAGTCATCTCTTAAGTGTATGAGTTATTTCAAATAAAATATTAATTTAACACCTGTTATAATCCCAAAGACTAGTGACTAATGAACACACAAAGATGCACAAATTAACAAATACACCAGTGTAGGAAATTAGATACCAACATTGCTATCTGTTCACAAAAAAAAGAACAGATGTATTCACTTATTATTTCCTTATATTTCTCTCAAAAACCTATGAATTGGTGTCTTGGCACACCTTTGGCAGATGCAAATAAAATTTAGAAAGGTTACTATCAAAAGAGTTAAATTTTTCTGTGAAACCTAACAGCCCATGAGCTAATACTCATTCACAGTTTGGGTATTCAGGGCCCATGCATCCATTTCAAACATTGCGCCTTGGAACAAGGGATAAATGCAGTCTCCTCAACCATCAAAAAAATAGTCAACAAGGAAATGTATTATATATTCCTTTACAGAAATTCCAAAGAAGCAGATGCTATCGTTATCACAATTTCATGGCCCATGAAGTAGAGATTTGCAAAGATGAGGTAGCTTATTCTAATTCATGTAGGTTATAAACATCAAGCTAGGATATTTTGTTTTGTTTTGTTTTTTTGAGACAGGGTTTCTCTGTGGTTTTGGAGCTTGTAGACCAGGCTGGTCTCAACTCACAGAGATCTGCCTGCCTCTTCCTCCTGAGTGCTGGGATTAAAGGCTTGTGCCAACGCTAGGCCAAACTAACATTTGAATGAGGTTTGTGCTGTTGCATACGATGGCCAATGATTTCAGCACTGCAGCGGTGGACAGTTCTCTGCACTTTGTTTTCTTATAGACAGCGAGAGCGAGGTATCTGCTCTGTCACTTAACATAGAGCCCACACAGTTCAGCAACCATGATTTGCTAGGAATGGATGAAAGGAAAATAGTTAAAGAACGAATAACATCAATAAAATATTTTATAGTTTATTTGAGTATAGGACTATGTTGTACATTATAAAATCTAAAATTATGTATGTATATAAATATATAGATGATAGACCCAAGCCATCTTGATTACAGTTGTCAAAAGTATTTTCTAATGATTTTGTAAGAATTACACTAATTTTTGAGGAGGACCATTCAAGTTACTCCCTGCCAATAGAAAATATGTTACCATTTTTTTTTTTGAAGAAGTATTTTCTTCATTAACAAGAGACAGGTAAAGCCTTTTTGAAAAGCTAGATGCTTATGTTCTTTAGGAAATTACATTGTAAGAAATAATAAAGGAGTAAGTAGTTTAGACATTCCTAAGCTGTGACCAAAGACAATTTATGCTAAAATTTACTTCATACTATAAATGAAATGTCCATATAAAATGCTCTACTGCTGAAAAGGGAATGGGAAGATGGGAGATAGTTATCTTTGATAACATTTGTTTTACTGATAATATGATCACAGGTATGCTATATTCATGTAGAAGACAACATCTTCTACTTATTGTGAACTATTAGAATTTTATTCAAATTTTGAAAATTTGTATTATTTAACAACTGACAACTTTTTAATGTAACTTTGTTCTCATCACCCACATTTTGTCAACATGTAACATATATTTATATGCATTACCTAGTATCTTATTTCTTCTTCTTCTCCTTTTCCTCCTCCTACTCCTTCTCTTCTTCTTCTTCTTCTTCTTCTTCTTCTTCTTCTTCTTCTTCTTCTTCTTCTTCTTCTTCTTCTTCTTCTTCATCTTTTTCAAAACAGGGTTTCTCTATGTAGCTTTGGAGCCTATCCTGGAACTAGCCCTTGTAGAACAGGCTGGGCTTGAACTCACAGAGATCCACCTGCCTCTGCTTCCTAAGAGCTGGGATTAAAGGTATTGTTCACCACCACTGCCCTGAAGATTTTTTTTTTCTTTTCTTTGAATGATGCCTTTGGTCCTTGTTGGTGTATCTTGCTTCTTTTTCACACCTCTTCCATGGTGTTTTCCCTGTCTGTACTTTAAAGGTGCAATTAGTCAATTCTTATATTACAAATAGTAATGTGTGCTTTATATAATTTAGTTCTTTTAGAAAACAAATAAAAGCTACAATAGAAAGAATACTTAATATACAATGCTATTTTCACTTTATTGTCTATCTTAAAATTTCTACCTTTTAGAAACAAATCACTTTTGTTGCTCAGATAAAATGCCAACACAATAGCAACTTATGAAAAGGAGGGTTTGTTTTGGTTCAGTTTCAGGGTTCAGTCAACTATGGCAGCTAAGTCATGGCCTCAGGAGCTTGAAGCAACTGGTAATATTGTGTCCACAGTCAGGAACAAGCAACTGGTAATATTGTGTCCACAGTCAGCACAGGTAGTTGTTCAGCTAGCCTCTCTTTTATGCAGTGTCAAAATCAAGCCCAGAGACTGATGCCACTCTCTTTTAGGGTGAGCTTTCCAATTCAATAACTTAATTAGGATAATCCTTACAGATAAGCTCCTAAAAGAGCCTAGTCTAAATAATCCTCATAGGTATACCACAAGGCTTATCTCCTTGGTGATTTAAGATCCTGTCAAGTTCACAACACAAAACTTCAGAATATACATTTCCAGATATATTTATATAAACCATTGAAATCCTTGAAATTTAAAATCATAATGTTACTATAATTTTCTGCTATCACTACATCTATATACACATTTTTTATCTTGAGCTTTTTGGCTTACAGACATATCCAAGTACATATTTATTTAAATTTTCTTCAATGTTTTGAAAGAAACACATAATATTTATCAGTACTAAATAAGATTAATGAAGTACAATGCCAGATATTGTGGTAAATATTTAATACATTCCATCTCACTGAAATCTCATTGTTTTTATAATTGAGAAAGCTAGATTTCAGAGAGCAAGTGGCTTAGTTAAGTCCACCAAATAATTAGCAGATAGCTGAAGGCTAGGAATGGAGATATAACCCAAGGTCTTTAAAGTTCAAACCATACTCTTATTTCAAGTCTAAAGATGAGGGAGAAAAGTTCTGAAGAAAGAATGAACTGATTGGCAAATGACACGTTCCATGGATTGAAAATAACTAGAATTATGACTATAATTTTGAGCTCAAGAATTTTGACAATCTTTAAATACAACTCAATTATTGTTATGCACAATAACAGATGGACATGGAGAACCAATACTAAGTCCAAACCTGTGTTTACATAAACAGTTTTTCTGTTTGCATAAAGCTACCACACAGAGCAATTTGCTTTGAAAATGCAAGGCCATGATGATTCAGCTTCACACCTGACAGGGCAGTGAAAGCAGACAAGGTAATTGGAAGAGCTGTGTTCAGAATACACAGTCAGCTAGCTGAAATTGGGGATACTAGTTTAAAAAATGAAATAAACACTGAGAACTGTGAAAGTCATTTTGATCAAGACTGAAATTGTACAAACATTTTCATAAGCTTCAAGTAAAAACATTAATTTGGAATCTAGAACAATGCTTACTATTTTCATGTCTGTTTAGATTAAACAAGTTTTATGTATGGATTTGTATCCCAAAATTCTTTAGGTGTAATTGACTAATGAAAACTACTTATAATTATATTCGGCGTGATATTTTGATATATGTCTGAATGGTTAGATCTCTAAACTTAATTGATTAGCATATACAGTGCTCACAGATATAGCATTTTGGGGGCAAGGTATATTTGAGAACATTGAAGATTTCTTAGGAATATTAAAGTATGCAATAGGGATTATGGTAAGATACCATGGTATGCAATTGATATCTTGATGTATATTTGATGTAATGGAATCTACTTATATTAATGTCTTTCTACTTGCTGCCTTTCTGCAAGTCACAATGACAATTTTAACTTTTATTTATTCAAAATTAACTTTCCCAGTTTCAATATATAAATGATATCATGATGTTGTTTTCTTTCTGTTGCACCTAACTTTATTTGTTCAGCATAATACCTTTGAGTTCATCCATGTTGTGACAAAATATAGACTTTCTCTCATTACCTGTGGATGAATGATACAAATGATCCTTTTGACAGACATTTAACTTGGTTGCATGCTACTGGGAGTGCAGATATCTTTCCCACATATTACTCTCATTTCTGATTGCCATATTCCCACCAATAAGACTGATGAATCACATGGAAGCTTTATTTTCATTTTTTTCACTAAGTCATTTTTACTATTTTCCATATGGTTCAGATTAACATTTCTACTAGGAGAACCCGCCTTCTGGTGCCTTGCTCAGGATTGGGAACAGCACATGGGGGAACCCGTACTAGACTATCTTATCCAGAGTCTGCCAGCATCCTAGACCCACTTCCACCCACCCGCAGGAGGAGGTATACATGGACCTGTTTCCAGCCCGCCTTCTGGTGCCCTGCTTGGAGCCTCCCAGAACTGGGGACTGTGCATGGGATAACCTATCTCAGCAGACCAGCTCATCCAGAGTCTGCCAACATTCTAGTCCTATCTCCACCCACTGGAAGAGGAGAGTCATCAGAGTACTGGACGTGCTTGAACCCACCAGAAGAGAACCTTGTTGCTGTACCCACTGGGAGAGGAGAAGACTATACCAGTGTGCACTGAACGAAGAGATGGGTAGACAATATTATAAGGACATATTCAACAACAGAAAGATCAATATGATAAGAACAGAGTCTAGGGACTCCACACCAGCAAGACCAGAACATCCCAACACAGATGAAGCAGAAGAGCAAATTTATGACAATGATAGAGACCCTCAAAGAGGTAATGAGAAAATCCCTTAAAGAAATGGAAAAACAAAAACATAAAAAAATTCAAGAAATGGAGGAAAAGACAAATTGCAAGAAAAATTCAAACAATGCAAGACTTGAAAGCTGACAGAGACAATAAAAACACACAATCTGAGGGAATTCTGGAAATATAAAAACTAGGTAAACAATCAGGAACTACAGATGCAAGTATAACCAATAGAATACAAGAAATGGAAGAAAAAAATCTCAGGCATTGAAGATACACTAACAGAAATTGATTCATCAATCAAAGAAAATATGGGACACTGTGAAAAGACCAAACCTAAGAATAATAGGAATACCTGGTACTCTGTTTCAGGTGGTCTGGCTTGATCAAACCATATTAATCTGGAAGGAATCCACATCTTTTCATTTTCTGTGGAAACAAAAATAGAAATCTTTTTTTCCCAGTAACTTGTCCTTGAACTTAAACTTTGGAGTCAAAGCATTTTATTTTAATTTAATTTATTATTTTACATGTTGATCCCAGTTCAGGTGGTCCTACATTCAAAACAGCTGAACTAAGCAGCCTTATAGACTACAGCCAGGATTTCTGAATCTTCTTCAAATCCCCCATGACAGCGCCCCTTACCAGCAGGAAGTAGTTTGGAAAGAACGATGCCCAAATTCCCAAATATTGTCTATAAATGTTTGTTTTCATTTAAATGGAATTGGTTATATAAAATAAATAAAAAAAGAAAAAAAAAAGAATAATCGGAATAGAAGGTGGTGAAGAAATACAACTCAAAGGTGCAGAAAATATATTCAAGAAATTCATAGAAGAAAGCTTTCCCAATCTAAAGAATGACATGCCAATGAAAGTCCAAGAAGCTTACAGAACACCAAATAGAGTGGACCACAAAACAAAGTCCCCTTGCCATATAATAATCAAAACACCAAACACAGAGAATAATGAAAGAATATTAAGAGAAGCAAAGGAAAAAGGCCAAGTAACATACAAAGGCAAACCTATCAGAATTATACCTGATTCTCCTTGGAAACTCTGAAGGCCAGCAGGTCCTGGATAGATATTCTGTCAACTCTAAGAGACCACAGATACCAGCCCAGAATACTATACCCAGCAATGCTTTCAATAACTATAGTTAGAGGAATCAATATATTCCATGACAAAACCAGATTTACGCAATACATATCAACTAATCCTGCCCTACAGAAACATCTGGAAGGAAAACTCCAACTCAAGGAAGTTAACTACACCCACAAAAACATAAGTAATAGATAATTTCACTTTACCAAGAGCCAAAAGATACAATGGGGAAATACACACATAATACCACCACTACCTCTAAATCCAAAACAAACAAGAATTAACAATCAATAGTCATCCTTCAATACTATTGGTCTTAACTCACCTATAAAAAGGCTAACAGAAGACAGAATCCATCCTTCTGCTGCATACAAGAAACACACCTCAACTTTGAAGACAGATGTTAATTCAGAGTTAAGGGTTGGGAAAAGATTTTCCAATCAAATGAATCCAAGGAACAAGGGGGTGTAGCAATCCTAATATCTAACAGATTAGACTATAAACTAAAATCAATCAAAAGAGGTGAAGAAGGTCATTTCTTACTCATCACAGGAGAAATCTATCAAGATGAAGTCTCAATTGTGGACATCTATGCCCCAAATACAAAGGCACCCACATTCATAAAAGAAACATTACTAAAACTCAAATCTTACATAAAACCTCATACACCCCATTCTCAAAAGTAGACAAGACCACCACACAGAAACTTAATTAAAAAAACAAAGGAACTAACAGAAGTAATGACCCAATTGGATTTAAAAGACATCTATGGAACATTCCATCCAAACACAAAAGAATATACCTTCTTCTCAGCACCACATGGAACATTCTCTAAAATCAACCACATACTCGGCAATATAGCAAACCTGTATATAAATGTAGCTTTAAAGTTATAATTCAATAACAACACAGATTGCAGAAAACCTACAAACTTATGGAAATTGAACAATGCACAATTGCACCAATCCTGGGTCAAGGAAGAAATAAAGAAAGAAATTAAAGATTTCCTAGAATTCAATGAGAATGAAGACACAACATACCCTAATTTATGGGACACTTTGAAAGCCGTGCTAAGAATAATGTTCATTGCACTAAGTGCCCACATAAAGAAAGTGTAGAATAGTCACACTAGTTAATTAAAAGCAGAACTGAAAGCTCTAGAACAAAAAGAAGCAAATTCACCAAGGAGAAGTAGATGCCATGAAATAATCAAATAGAGGGCTGGAAGCAATAATGTAGAAACAAAACAATTCAAAGAATCAATATAACAAAGAGTTGTTTCTTTGAGAAAATCAACAAGATAGACAAATCTTGTATAAACTAACCAAAAGGCAGAGAGAGAACATGCAAGTTAACAAAATCAGAAATGAAAAGGGGACATAACAACGGACATGGGGGAAATCTAGATAATCTTCAGCTCATGCTTTGAAAACCTGTATTCCACAACATTTGAAAATTTAAAGGAAATGGGCACTTTTCTGGATAGATATCACTTACTAAAATTAAGTGAAGAACAGATAAATAATTTAAATAGAACTATAATCCACAATGAGAGAAAAGCAGTCATCAAAAGTCCCCATTCCTCCCACCCCCCCAAAAAAACAAAAAACAAAAAACAAACAACAAACAACAAAAAACAAAAAACAAAAAATAAAACAAAACAAAACAAACAAACAAACAAAAAAACCAGGGCCAGATGCTTTCAGGGCAGAATTCTACCAGAAATTCAAAAAAGAGCTAATACCATTAATATCAATACTCCTTAAATTATTCTACACAATAGAATCATAAGGATCATTGCCAAACTCTTTTTACGAGGCTACAGTTACCTTAGTACCCAAGCCACACAAAGACACAACTAAGAAAAAGAACTACAGACAAATATCCCTCACTACACTGGTCAATTCCTTTTCTTTATTAGGTTGCTGCAACCTCATTTGCCTATTTATTTATTTATTTATTTATTTATTTATTTATTTATTTATTTTTGCTGCTTGAATTGTGTTTGGTTCCAAACCTTATTGCCCATTTAACATCAAAGAGCTCTTCCTGAACTATCTTCTAGCAGATTCACCATTTCCAGATTGATGCAGTGAAGCTTTTAATCCTTTTGAAGTTGATTTTTCAAGGTTCTGTCAGGTAAAATCTAATTGTCTTTTCTAATGTATGCGGACATCAAGTTTTAGAAATGCCATTTATTAAAGAGATCTTTCCCCTGATGTCTCCTGGTACTCTTGCTGAAAATCAATTGACCCAAAATGGGGTAGATTTATTTCTGTGCTTTTTATCTGTTCCTAAGTATCAAGCTGTTTTGATTATTATAACCTTTAATATATTTTGAAATTATGTACTATGTGCCTGCAGCTCTGCACATTTTCCTTCAAATATCTTTGGGCATTTGGAGCTTTTCTAAGTACAAATGAATATGAAGGTTATTCTTCAGTGTATGTGAACACAGTGCACTAGAATTTTGAAAGATCATGCATTTGGTCTATAGATGACTTTGGGTAGGGTTGCCATGGTAACAATATATTTTATCCTAGCCATAGATATGGGATATCTTTCCAGTTATCTTAGTGTTTTCTAAATTATTTTAACAGTGTATTTTCTGGTTAGTATTGTCAACTTCTATAGTCACTTAGGAAGAATGAACTTCAATAGAGGAATTACCTTCATTAGATTTGCCTGTGGACATGTGTATCAGACATTTTCCTGATTAATGCTTGATTCGAGAGGACTCAGCATTCTGTATGCAGTGACACCTATGGGAAGTTCATCCTGGGTTGTAGAAGACAATAGCCAAAAAAAATTCACAGGGAACGATCCAGTAAATAGCATTCTTCTGTGTTTTTTTTTTTTTTTTTTTTTTTTTTGCTTCAAGCTTCTGCCTTGCGTTCCTACCTTTGTTTCCATCAATGATGGGCTATGACCTGTAAAATTAAATTGTTCCACACAATAGACGCAGAAGGTTCATTACCAAACTCTTTTTATGAGGTTACAATTACCTTGGTACCCAAACCACTCAAAGCCACAACTATGAAGGAGAACTACAGATCAATATCCCTCAAGAACATTGATGCAAAAATAGTCAATAAAATACTGGCAAATCAAATCCAAAAACACATCAGAGAAATCATCCACCATGATGCAGGGATGATTCAACATATGAAAATCCATTGAACATATGAACAGACTGAAAAAGAAAAACCACATGATCATCTCACTAGATGCTGAAAAAGCCTTTGAAAAATCCAACATCCATTCATGATAAAGGTCTTGTAGGGATCATACCTAAACATAATAAAAGTAATATACAGCAAACCAATAGCCAACATCAAACTAAATGGAGAGAAACTTAATGTGATTCCCCTAAAATCAGGAACAAGACAAGGTTGTTCAGTCTCTCCATATCATTTCAATATTTTACTTGAAGTTCTAACTAGAACAATAAGACAAAAAAGTAGACCGAGAGGAAACAAATTGGAAAGGAAGAAGTCAAACTGTCACTATTTGCAGATGATATGAACTCCTACCAGTTGATAAACACTTTCAGCAAAGTGACAGGATTTAAAATTAACTAAAAAATATCAGTAGCCCTACTATATACAGACAATAAAGGGGCTGAGAAAGAAATCAGAGAAACATCACACTTTACAATAGCCACAAACAATATAAAATATTTCAGGGTAACATTAACTGAACAAGTGAAAGACCTATATAGTAAGAACTTTGTGTCTTTAAAGAAAGCAATTAAAGGAGACACCAGAAAATGGGAAGATTTCCCATGCTCTTTGATAGGTAGAATCAACATAGTAAAAAATGGCAATCTTGCCAAAAACAATCTACAAATTCAATGCAATCCCTATCAAAATCCCAGCACAATTCTTCACTGACTTTGAAAGGATAATACTCAACTTTATATGTAAAACCAAAAGACCCACTATAGCTAAAACAATCCTGTACTCAGTCTTCCTGGTCCCACATGTTTTTCTCTCCTCTCTGTCTCCTAACATTGTCTCCACTCACTGCTTCCCCCCACTTCCAATATGCTCAGAAGATCTTGTCCCTTTTCCTTTCTGTGAGGGACCATGCACATCTCTTATAGGGTCCTCCTTCTTTCCTAGCTTTTTAGGTGGTGTGGATTGTAGGCTGGTAATCTTTTACTCTATGTCTAAAATCCATATATGTGTGAGCACATACCATGTTTGTCTTTTTGTGACTGGGTTACCTTACTCAGGATGGTTTCTTCCAGTTTCATCCATTTGCCTTCAAATTTCAAGATTCCGTTGTTTTTTCTGCTAAGTAGTACTCCATTGTGTAAACGTACCACATTTGCTTTATACATTCTTGAGTTGTGGTTGCTTCTAGGTTCTGGCTATTATAAACAATGCTGCTATGAACATAGTTGAACAGATGTCCTTGTTACATGAATGTGCACCATTTGGGTGTATTCCTAAGAGTGGAAGAGTGGATCTTGTGGTAGACTGATTCCAATTTTCCTGAGGAACCACCATACTGATTTCCAATGTGGCTGTACAAGTTTGCATTTTACCACCAGCAGTGGAGGAGTGTTCCTGTTTCTCCACATACTCTCCAGCATAAGCTGTCATTGGTGTTTTTGATTTTAGCCATTCTGACAGGAGTAAGATGGTATATCAAAAGTCTGCCATTTTAGATTCCTCTATTGAGAATTCTCTGTTTAGTTCTGTACTCCACTTTTAAATTGTATTATTTTGGTGACTTGCTTCTTGACTTCTTTGTATATTATTGAGATCAGCTCTCTGTCAGATGTGGGGTTGGTGAAGTTCTTTTCCCATTCTATGGGCTGCCATTTTGTCTTGTTGAGTGTGTCCTTTGCCTTACAGAAGCTTTGCAGTTTCAGGATGTCCCATTTCTTAATTGTCAATCTCAGTGTCTGTGCTACTGGTGTTATGTTCAAGAAGTATTCTCCTGTACCAGTTTGTTCAAGGGTACCTCACGCTTTCTCTCCTAAGATGTTCAGTGTGTCTGGATATATGTTAAAGTCTTTGATCCATTTGGACTTATATTTTTTCCGTGGTGATAGATACAGGTTTATTTCCAGTTTTCTACACTCCAGCATCCAGTTATACCAGCACCATTTGTTGAAGATGGTTTCTTTTTTCCATTATATAATTTTAGCTACTTTGACAAAGATCAGCTATTCATTGGTGTGCAAATTAATAGCAGCGTTTTCAATTTTTTTCTATTTGTCGACCTGTCTGTTTTTGTGCCAATACCAAGCTGATTTTTAGGACTTCAAGTAGAGCTTGAAGTCAGGTATGGTGATGCCTCCAAAAGTTCCTTTATTGTACAGGATTCTTTGGGCTATCCTGGGTCTTGTATTTTTCTATATAAGTTGAGTATTATCCTTTCAAGGTCTATGATGAATTGTTTTGGGATTTTGATAGAGAGTACATTGAATCTATAGATTGCTCTCGGCAAGATTGCCATTTTTACTGTTTATCCTACCTATCCAAGAGCATGGGAGATCTTTCCATTTTCTGGTATCTTCTGTAATATCTTTCTTGAAAAACTCAAAGTTCTTGCTATATATAGGTCTTTCACTTGTTTGTTTAGATTTACCCCAAGATATTTTATGTTGTTTGTGGCTATTATAAAGGGTGATGTTGCTCTGATTTCTTTCTCAGTCCCTTTTTTATCTGTATATATTAGGGCTACTGATTTTTGTTGTTGTTTTTTGAGTTAATCTTGTATCTAGCCACATTGCTGAAGTGTTTATCAGCTGTAGGAATTCCCTGGAAAAGTTCTTCGGGTAACTTATGTCAACTATCATGTCATTTGCAAATATAGAATTTTATATAGTAAGATTAAGTAAGGTATTCTTATGG
Source organism: Phodopus roborovskii (assembly GCF_943737965.1). Classification (NCBI taxonomy): domain Eukaryota; kingdom Metazoa; phylum Chordata; class Mammalia; order Rodentia; family Cricetidae; genus Phodopus; species Phodopus roborovskii. The sequence continues at coordinate 15,747,396 of NW_026125397.1, forward strand.
TGTTTATTAAAAGTATTTATTTTATAGACAAGTACATATATTCATATGTAAGATTTTATAAGAAAATTATTTGTGAGTTAGTAGTTTTATGGAAACAAGCTTGGCATATTCATAGGCATACTGTTTCTATTTAAATGTAACAATATATTTGGCAATTAGAATAAAGTTAGACGGTAACACTTTCCTTTTATGAGTGCTTTTCAGAATTAAGGTAAGGTATTTGCTCCCTGGTAAGATGCGTGCGTGGATTTGAAACATTCCAAACGCATGCTATTTGAAAACTGTTTGCTTTCAGTGTATTCTTCACAACTGTCTCATGTATTGATTCTTCTTTCTGAAATCAATTAACAAAAAATAAAAGAGTACACTTTGAATGTTTTATGTATAAAATTAAATCAAACAACTGGCATCAACGCTTCTTTTTTATTTGTTCCCTCATTGACAGGGTTTCCTTTATCAGCAACTGTCTCTGTATATAAGTCGTCATGTCAGCCTAAGGCCATTAACTAATATCTTTATTTTAACAATTAATTTGCCATTTTTGGTTCCATTATAATCTTCCTTTATTTTGTTAGGCATTTGAGCTTTGTAAAAAATCATATATACTTTCTCTCATCCCAGTTCCTCCTCTGCATCCTCTTTTCTAATCTATGTCTTCTTTGTCCTGTCAGTGTCAATCTGTGCTGCTCAAATTCTTGAGTGCAAGTGTGGCCATCCACTGGAGGAGGATTGACTTACCAGGTGCTACCCTATTAGAGAAAACTGACCCTTCATCTCTCAGCAGCCAACACAGGCCAATCACTCCCTATTAGAGGTAGGACTGTGTACCCAGCTACTCTTTTCATACTGGGTTTTGGTTTTGTACAAGTTATGTGTATGCTGTAATTTCTAACAGGCTTTTGGAAGAAAATTCTATTCCATATTATATTCAAAGGGAAGTTTTGTCATTGTGTCATTGCTCATTGTTTTTGCTTCGCTACAAGGTAAATATATATTATATATTAGTTACTGTTCTGGTGTGTGTGTGTGTCTGTGTGTGTGTGTGTGTGTGTGTGTGTGTGTGTGTGTGTGTATGTGTGTGTGGAAGAGAGAGACAAAATGCCTGAAAAAGAGCAGCATAAGGGAGGAAGGGTTTCTATGCAGCCACGGTGAGTAGGGAAAGAGACCATCGCTGCCGAGAAGGTGTGGCTGCATCAGTGCATTCATAAAGCTGAGCAGGACAATGCTTGTGCTTGCTTTCTCTGTTTTACTCATTCCAAGGCTCCAGCACATGTACAGGGTTAGGCTTCACACTCCACTTGTCCTAATCTAGAAAATTCCTCACAGAAGCCCAGAAATTTGTCTTATAAGGGTCAATTGATCCTGTCAAGTTAAAAATCAATACTAACCTCCAGTGTATATGAGTTCATGGCCATTTATAAATGCCATTTATGAAAGTCCCTCTTCTTTGGTAGACACACATCTTTCAAAATTTCTTTTAAAAGCAACAAATGTTTATTCACCAATTTTTCACTTCTGTGCCATCTTTGTTCATGAAAATTACACCTGTTTCAAATGCTTTGAAGTCTTCCTTATGAGTGACATTAAGACTGTGTTAAGAAACATGTAACAATTTCTTGTTGAATGTGGGCTAAATGAAACCTCTAGAATTTTTAAATCAAGTATAGTATCTATTTCTTACCCAGGTCATATTAATCCTTCATATATTTTTACATAAAAATAGACATTTGCTTTTTTCTTATTATGTTTTACTTGTAGATTTTAAACAATATTTATACTAGAACAGATAGGTCATAATATAAAAATTTTACAGGCAATTATGTCAAAGGTGTAAATTAAATATTGTTCCTCTCTGTTACATATAATAATAGAAATCACTGAATATTTTGGGTAACAAATGTTTTACCAAATAATTCATAGTTAATATAATTATTTTTTGAATTTAGGAAAAGTTAATATTGTTTATATGTTATTTGATGTGAAACCTGAAATCTAGAATTTGACTTTTTCATGTTTTAATTATGTGAGTATTACAATTCTAATTTCAATCCAGGATACCTTTCCTATAAACCTATGTGAATTTCCCTTAAAAGTTAAAAAATTACTTAAGTATACAAATTATGCATATAACCTAGCAGTTTTAGGAATTGCCTAAATTTCCCACTAATCAGTATTATATATATATGAAGAAGATTTCTTTGTCTTCAGAAAATCACTAGAATAATCGAGACACTATGTTGTTTGGTTGAAATGATTAATTATTTTGATGTCTATTTGCTGTACCAGTTTTATTTTATTTTCTCCTCAGAAATTTTCATCACTGCATCCATTTGCATAATACATAGTTTTGTTTTAGAAGGATATGCTAGGTTAAACTTTGGTTGTTTCAGTGTAACCTTCACCAATGGATGCATTATTCAAAAAATTAAGTTAAGTGATATTTGCTATATCTACTGATGGTCTAGTCAACAATAGAATTGAACTGAACTGCTTTTAGGAGCAGCATACCAGTTACCCTTTTTAAGAAAGTTCAGAGTGATTTTTGTGACTAACATCCCATAATCAATGTGAAATTATGATTAACATTTTTCAGGCTATTCCTCGAGTAACACATTTACAAAGACAATGCATAATCCCTCTTTAAAATTTGTTTGTGAAAATCAAATTAACAGCTTTCCAGCTAGATATTGAGAGAGAGAGACAGGGAGAGAAGCAGAGAGTGAGAGAGAGAATAGAGAATGAGAGATAGAGGATATGAGAGAGAGAGAAAGAGAGAGAGAGAGAGACAGGGAGAGAAGCAGAGAGTGAGAGAGAGAATAGAGAATGAGAGATAGAGGATATGAGAGAGAGAGAAAGAGAGAGAGAGAGAGAGAGAGAGAGAGAGAGAGAGAGAGAGAGAGAGACAGGAGGGAAGGCATTATGCATCGTAAGGATAGGATTATCTGTTCTCCAGTCACTGTTTTATGAGGAATAAAAATTACCTCTCTACTTGCTTTCTGGAATATTTTATAACTTGACTACCAAGCAGAGATGTCCTTGTCAGTAGATGCTGTATACCTGTTGAAACTCATTGTTCTTTGTCTTAAAAAAAAAATCATATAAAAGGAATATGATTGGTTGAAAATCCACTTTATTTACAGGTAAAACCAGTTGGTTGCTTGTATATTTGTGGTTTTGTTTTGGATTTTCCGGATGAGGTTTCTCTGTGTGGCCCTGGCTGTCCTGAAACTTGCTTTGTGGACCAGGCTTCCCTGGAACTCGCTGTTCCTCCTGTGCATGGCTATGAGTGCTGAGATAGTTTAGGCTCAGAGGTCTAATTTAATAATATGGCGCTTATGTGTGAACCTGGCAGAGTAGGGTCTAAAAATGATGCCCACCAAAGTCTAATGCAATAGCCAACTTTATTCAGAGCACCAGACAATGTATACTCTGAGGGTTAGTTAAGAAAGGTTACATGAGTAAAGTACAATCACAGGGACAAGCCAGATGTAGCAAAAACATGTTTTTCTGGAAACAGCAGCTGAAATAAACTCACTCCTGTGTTCTGCTGATGCAAGGAGCAGGAAAACACATTCCTAAAACAATCTGTGCTTTGAAGAAACGGGGGTCACAAGACTTGTCTGGTTTTCTTGCAGTTTTCTCGCAAGTACTCAGAATTCTCACAGGAATCCATTCTTGGATAGACTGAATTTCTTGATGGGGAGAATGTTAAAGAATTTCCAAGTTAGTTTTACAATTATTGAAATCTATTTGCATTTATTCTACAGTATCTATCCTCTTACTAGAACAACTAATAACGTACCGAAATACAGACTTTCAGCATCCTGTTTCAGTTCAGATAGAGATGAGCATCCTCAAGTCCTTACCTAAAGTGCAACACAATGTTAAGATAGAGAAATCATTATACCTGGATTAAACAACTAAATTCAAGAGCTGAAAGCAATGGGTGACCAGCAGTCACTGATGCGTTAAAACCTAGAATATATGTAATCCAAATCCTTGATTTAAGCTAGGCATACTTCCTGAGACTAACTTTCCGGAACTCCCATCTCTGTCCTTGTGGTCTGAATTCATGATTTAAACCCTCAGTTACTTCCCACAATTTGCCATAAACTCTTAGAGCTGAATAATGTCTTTGGGAAGTGCAGTATTTGAGGACATAATGATTCCTATCCCCTTTATATGAATAAATATATATTTGAGTTAACCTCTCTTGTGTTTTAACAGCAGGAAGAATTCACGAGGTTATTGAAATAGTCTGACATCAAATCTCTCAATTGAATAAATTTCCTGTATTGCACATTACTGCAGATAACTCCTGAGGTAAATTTTTGACATTTCAGATAAAGATCTACTTCTTTTAGTTTTCAACATTTCTTTACATTCTTTAAGCTCTCTGCAGTAACACTGTTAAAGTTGTTTTGCTTCTTGTTTTTAGATATTGACAATATAAAATCATGTCTTTTTGTGTGAGACTGTTTATTAGCTCTAAATGTTCTGTAACGAAATACTTAGAATTTTTAAAGGATCATATAATATGAATAAAGGAGTAATTTGACTCAACCCTTTACTATTTGTGGAAGCATTATGCTGGAGCTGTTCAACCTACTGGAGCAGCATTCTTTCATGTATGTGTTCCTTTTCTTTCTTTTTCTTTTTGTATTGCTCTAAGATTTTGATTGTTGTAATGATTAAGAGAAGAGAGAATGGGAACCCTTCTTTTGATCTGATTTTAAATGAAGTTTTTTTCAGTTTTTCTCTACTCATTAGCTGTAGGTTCATGTAAAACAGTGTCTTTGGAACACCACAGGGTTACTGCACTCACTGGTCCAGAAGCTGTTCTTACCTGTGCAAGACCTGTTTGAGATAAAGCAAATCAACATTTCTGCCTGGTTTTAGGGAACATCATCTCAATTTGTTGGTATTATTGATCAGTTTATTTCATGAAAAAGCCCACATTTTTCCTAACTCTTCTATATTAGAACTCACAATGCCTTATCAATTTCATGTTTGTTATTTTTCATGTTAAATTCATGCAACAGAAAATCATTATAAACCTATTTAAAGGATACTGAGTAAGAAAGTTTAAATAACTTTCCCAAAAGGCATATAAATAATAAACATTAGAATATATATCCACTGCTTCCCCTTGTATCAACAATATACTTGCCATTTTATCTCATAAATTATCAAGCTACCAATAACCTTTATTATGTATACTATACATCTATAAAATGTGGATATATGAAAATAATTATGAATCTGAAATAGAAATATGAATCTAGCATTGAACACACACAGTTTACTAATATGTCATGTTTCATAAATTGATAGTAGTATTGAAGCCTAAGACATTTTCAATTAATTGTGATTTGTCTAACATACTTTTCCACTGCAGGAGATGAGTAGAGACTGGGGATATAGTTCTCTTGATTATTTCTCTATATCCTGAAGATTCCTTTAAGGGAAAAATACAATTTCATCTAGATAAATATGCACTACTATCTTATCTTCCCTGGGAATATTTTCTCATACTAAAATTGTTGATAAATGACATATTTCTTATGTGGTCTTGAAATTTTTTGTTGCCTTTCAATGTGTCTTTCTATTTTAAAAAGTAACTTTGAAGAGTTCCAAGTGCTAAGATCAGGTTTTTGTTTGAGTAACGTAACAACAAAACTCAGCCCAACCAATAGAAATGCATGCTATAAATAACCTGCAGCCACATTATCGTTTCATTATGAGTCTAATGAAATATTATCGTAAGGAGGGAGATACTACTGACAGCAATGCAAAACAAGACATCAGAGATTCCATTTAAGTGCAAGTGGTGGTGTTATTTATTGCCATCCACTCACGTTGCTGCCAGGCTTTTTAAATTTACATAGAGGGAATATATCTTCACAGCTCATGACAGCTGAAGGGGAAGCCATATTGATGGAAATACATTCTAATAAATGACCAAATAAGACTCTGTTTTCTTCTTCTGATGAAGTTACATGAAATTGTAAAGGTAGAGCATCATTTATATTGGAAAAAAAAATCTGAATTCAAGAATTCCAGAAAAGACTTCTTATAATACTATTTTCAAATTGAATTATATCTCCCTTCTCATTATTTTCTTCATCTTAACATTTAAAACTCATCACCACTAAAACCAACTCATCACAAATCAAATTTTTATTTCTGTATTTCTATTCTACTTTGGCATGTTCTCACACATGTTTGTGTTCACATGCCCTACACACACACACACACACACACACACACACATGAATCTAAGCAGGAAAATAGCATATGGTATCCCCAGACAATTTCCAAACCAAGAATTAAGCAGGCATGACCCTGATTAACTTTAAGATCAGATTGGGTACATGTAGTTGCATTTGGGTGGTTGGACCATAGACAGACTCATGTGAATGTGTGTGTGTGTGTGTGTGTGTGTGTGTGTGTGTGTGTGTGATTTTTTTCCTTTTTAAACATAATTCCTATTAAATTCGGGGGGAATTTCACATCATGCACCCGAAGTCCACTCACCTCCCAGTCCCTCCATATCTTCCATTCACCCCTACATCATCTTCCTCAAAAGAACCTCCCCCCAAATAAATTAAAAACAGACAAACAAAAAATGAACTTGTCCCTCCATATTTCCAACATCTCTTCACCCATCCTAGTCACATTGGGTGCTGTGGTGTGTCCAACAAGCCTCACCCACATAATGTTCATTGCTAGAGTCTGTAAGGAGTATTGTCCTACCCAGACAAGAGTCATTGCTCTGATTCAAGGATTTGGGCACACTGTCATCACAAGACCCTCACAGCAAGTCCCTTAGGTATCCTGAGTTGTTGTCTGAGTCATGGGGATCCCTCAGCTAACATTCAGCAGGCCAGTCCCTTCACATACTTCAACAGGTCATAGAAGAGGTAGATGTTAAGGTAGGCTAGCAAAAGGCCCAGTATGTTGGTCTAGGTGGTAGCTGAGCTGGTCAGTCAGAGCCAGTGGGGTCATCCCCCTTGGTCAGGTGCAGAGCCAGTTGTCCTAGGCCCATGCCAACAGGGCCAGCTCTCCCACCCCTATGATGAGTGAGGGGCCAGCCTTCCTTTGGATCCAGATGAAGCTCTCCTTCTGAAGTATCCAGCAAGGGTCAGGGCCAGTTATCCCATGGATAATGAAGGGTGGGTCTGGCTTAGCACAGCTTTCATATTTCAACATATATGATTCCTACAACCTTTGGCAACATGGGCCATGACCATTATCACAAACTCCAGCTGCAAGAGGAACAGAGACTCAGACATGGCCTTCAGCAGCAGCTCAGACTTAGACATCACCATGTCCAGGTATGGCAGCTCAGGCCACCTACATCATCATGATCCAGGTGGGGGCCCAGCTTTCAGACACCAACATGGACACAGGTTATGGCCTAGACACTCGGTGGGCAACCTTGTGGTCAGAGTCTCATGTTGATGTCCATGGCTCCTGATACCATAGAAGGCCATGCTGATGCCAAGGGTCTAGGCCACCACCTGAGATTGTTTTGGTGTCTGAGGAGCAAGTTGTTGTAGGGACAATGATGATCTGGGTGTCCTGTGCTGCCACCTGGGGCCATGGTGATATCTAGGCCAGGGTTGCTACTAAGGACCATATCTGTGTGTAGGGTCCTACTACAGTTGGGGTCTATGTTGATATTTGTGGCCCACTGTAACACCATTAGGATTCCTAGGGTCTATTATCCTCTAAACCAAATTTAGATTTAAGACTTTTACCCACATTTGATAGTGTGGCTATTTCTTCCTAATTCCATTCCTGCTAGGCTAAGGAGCCAAGTAGACATGTTAGTAATATTTTATGATGGTAGATTACCTGCAGAGTAGTTCAGAAAGATAAGATGCCCTGAAGAGGAAAATACATAGTGAACTGTTTTCTGAACAGTTTATTTGGTAATAGATAACAACAACTTCTTCTACCGAAGGAAGCAATAATCTGATCTCTGTCTTAGTGCAGGGACACAGGAAGTATTAAGATACACTGTGCCCATTCAAGCGATCAGCTTTACAGATAGATAATCAAAGCATCAATATAGGAGAGGAACTCTGCAAAGCATGTAACTGTTGTTTGTGGCTGATGTTAGGAACTGGAAACACTGTGGATCATTTGGAAGAGTTAATGTTCATTTAACAGAACTATGAGAAACTTGTCTTGCCTCAATGTCTGACAGTGCACATTTGAAACTCTCACCTTCAGGGACACAGGCAGAAATTAAATTCTTGGACCAAGGCTGTGTGTGTGTGTGTGTGTGTGTGTGTGTGCGCACGTGTGTGTGTGTGTATGTGTGTGTGTGAGAGAGAGAGAAAAACAAATAAGAGACAGAGACAGACACAGAGACAGACAGAGAGAGACAGACACAGAGAGGCATACAGACAGGCAGACAGAAAGTGACAGAGAGACAGAGAGAGAAAAAGATCTACTCAGGTCACACTGGTCACAGATGTTGTTGCTGGACTGGGCTACTATTTGAACGGCACTGAGTTAGACTTTTTAAAATGCTTTTCGGTAGACCCACTTCCAAAGGTCCTCTGATGAAAAGGAATAGCCAAAGGGAAACTATGTTTAATGTGGTTCTAAGATCAATTAACTTCTGAATCCAAAAATTAGTTTTGCATAATTGATTTCATGTAGTAACAAACTGTTTTGGTTTGAATAAGAAGTATCTTCCATATGTATTTTAGCAGTTGCTCTCCAGTTGGTGGCACTGTTTGGGAGGTTATGGAACTTTGGTATGTGGACCATTGCTGAAGGAAGCACATCACTGGTTGTGGGTTTGGGGAGATGATAGCATTGTGTCTCTTGCAGTTCTCTTTGCTTCTTGTGTGTAGACAAAATGTGATCAATCACCTTCCCATTCCTGATTCTATGCTGTCCCCATCAATACCGATTTTTATCTCTTTGGAATCATTAGTTGAAGTAAACTGTGTTCCTTAAGTTGCTTCTGCTCATGTTATTTTATCACAGCAACAGAGAAGCACCCAATACACCAACTATGCCTGTGATTCATTGTTGTGGTGGTGGTAATGTTGGTGGTGGTAGTGATGGTGGTTTGGTTGGTTTTGCTTCGGTAGAGATCAAACCCAGGGTTGTGCATAGACAAGTTGTACAAGACAAGTGTTTTACTACTGAGCGACATGCTCAACCCTTGTAGCTTCAAATATTAAGTGTATGATATAGAGGGCTTCAAAAAATTTTTCCCTAAATGCCTTTATGTTTCCAGATCCTGCATTTAATTGGAGTATCTTATGATTTTAAATAGTTTTTGATTCTTACCATATATGATTCAGAATTTCTCTACCACATGGAAAATGTCCAATAAAAGTCATTAAAAAGCTAGGCAAGGTGTATTGGGCGATGGGGCAGTAAGGAAAATGCTGACATGCCAACCACAAGGTCCTCAGATTCCTTAGGATCCATGTGCTCTAGATGCTGGGATGGTAATAGGTGTTTGTGATCCCAGTGACAAGAAGGGGAAGACAGATACAGCCCTCTGACTCCTTGGCCAACCCATAGCCCACAAACTGAGATTATTATTTGGTTGCTATTCACATTTGTGTACCTACACACACACACACACACACACACACACACACACACACACACACCTACCTACCTAAGTAGGGAATTTCAAACTCTCAAGAGAATATCTTTTTGTTACTTCAGTAAGTTAGTATGCTTCCTGTTATAGGAAAAACCTACCTCATGGAGTAACAGAGTGGCTGTCAGGAAAATGTTCTTGGTTCTAGGTTCCTGACTTGCAACTCTTCTTTTCCATACATTCAGATACATGTTTCTTAAACATTACACACTTAGGAGTATTGTGTCTTTGCTTTGTTCTTTGCCTATTATTCCTATCTGTATTGTCAGCTTGGGGATTCTGTGTTATAGTAGCATTTCTTCCTTCAAGAGGTTACTTATTTGTCTAGTCTCTACAGCTTTACCCAACACACCTATTTTTCTTTATTGTGAAGCACATAGTATTGTTAACATTTTAATCTTCCCCCTTTCACTTCTTGTGATCAAACCTTGATCCTCATGCCTCAGATTTGCTGTAGTCAAGTGCTTTTTCACTGAGGTACATTGTTAGTTCCTTTATTTCACTTTGAGACTCAGTTTTCTAAGATAGCACTGACTTGGAATCATCCTTCCTCCATCTCCCGAGTAGCTGATATTAGAGGTATGTTTGGCATGTGCCACCACATCTTGACCCTTGAGTTCTTTTAAAGAAAAGAAGCAATCTTTTTCCCCATGTCTTTACAGCTAGCACACTGCCCATTTAGTAACAGATGTATGATGATACACACTTTTAGTAATGTCATATTTGCAAATTCATTTCTACAGAGAAAAATATTTTTGAGAATTTAAACTATCATAAATTCATTTACTGAATTATCTGGCTGATTAATGGTTGAACAAAGATATTAACAGCCCTATCTTAGGTTTGTAAATATATTCACATAATGTTGTAAAATAAGTATAAGAGAGGAAGAAGTTTGGATTTTGAAATGGAATAGTTGGATCATCCAAATGAACCTGCTGTTATCACAAAGGCCCTAGCAGCAGAAGAGAGAGTCTTGTTGTAGATACCTTTGTGATGTAGCATAGGGAAGAGTCATTCAGCTTTTTCTGAACTTGATAATGGAGAATGTGCTGGGAGCCAAGCAATGAATGTGTCCTCTAGGAGGAAACAAATGGACTGTTTCTGAAGTCATCTTCAAAGTGATGTCTACATTCGTATAAAATTGAAGTTCTGTGATTCCACAAGGTGCAGAACAGGGTGTAGGGAGATATTATGGAAATTAGTTTATTTTATTTGATGACCTTCCCAGCAAATCAACCTTCTTTCAGTGACTCCTCTAAAACCTTAGCGTGTGCCTGTATCATGTTATTTTGCTTTCTGCTGTTGTGATAAGCACCATAACCAAAAGGGATTTATAAAGAGGAAAGGGTTGATCTCACTTTGCACTTCCGGATCATAGTCCATCTTTGAGGGAAGTCAGGAGGAAGCTGTGCGCAGGAACCACAGAAAAATGCCAAATTACTGGCTTGCTTAATGGCTCACATTACCTAGATTTCTTAAACAGTCCTGAACCACGTGCCCAGTAATTGTGCTGCCCACTGTGGTCTGGGTCATCTCACATTAATTATCTCATCAAGACAATCTCAGACATGGCCATAGATCAGTTTGATTTGGACAATTTCTCTGTTGACTGTTAACGTTTACCCTGGTGATTTCAGGTGTGACAAGTTGACAATAAGGATGACCCAGCGCAGCCAATTGAGTTCTCAGACCTTAATAAAGCTGTCACCTGGAAAGTAGGGCATTGCTGTGATAGGGTTGATCAAGTCATTGTTTTCGGAAGGAATTGCAAAAACAGTTGGATCTTTGAGCTGGAAAAGCTAATGAGTGCCCAGAGCTTCACTGGCTCCTGTTGCAGGGAAAATAAAAGACCCAGACCCAGATATTCAGGTCCAAGCTTCAAGCTGAAGATCAGAAAAGCAAAGCATCTGGCCACTAGCTCTCACTCTACCTCAGGTTGAATGGCTGATCCATCAGCTCTCCCAAACCTCAGAGTGAAGTCTCTCCTCAGCATGGCTGGAGAATCCTGAGACTTCAATCTTCCTATACTCAATGTGGCTGGAGAATGAATCACTGATACTGAATACAGAAGACCCTGCTCCTATCTTTAATTTACTTCTAGTGCTGGGGTTAAAGGCATGTGATCCTAGGTCCTGAGATCATCTTTGTGTGAGCTGTTTCTGTTCAGGACTGGATCAATCTCGTGTAGGTCTGGGTAGCCTTGGCCTCACAGAGGAGATCATCTAGGATTAAAAGTGTGTACCACCACCTCCTAGCTTCTGGCTCTTGGGATTAAAGTTGTGTATCACCACTGCCTGACTTCTATAGCTTGAGGCTGACTTGGCTTTCTGAATCCTCAGACAAGCTTTAATAAATCATAAATAATATATAACCACAGGCTTCTTTAGTAAGAGATGGAAAAATATGAATATTAAGAGAAATGCAGACAAGGGAGGCCTGGCTTGTGAAGTTGCTGAGGGAATCAAGGACTTAAGATTTGGGCTAGGGGTCTTTATATGATATCCTGGTTTAGATTCTGTGGTTGCTGCTGGTCATTTGGGGTTGAAGAATCAGTTTTTATTAACAACAGACCAGTACCACTAATGAGAAAACACCTGTGCTTTACTAAGACAATGGATGCTTGTGAGCTGCTGTTAAGGAATCATCTGTTATTAATATTAGATCAATATCCTTGAGGTAATACCATGAGGTGTCTTTCAGAATACAGACGCTGTGATCTAAGGGGGCCAAGGCTGCATCTCAAGCTGGCAGCCAAATTTGATAGCAGTTAACAGTCTCCCACATTGTGCCCATTTTGAAGACATCAAAGCTGAAAGATGGAGAGGGGCATGAATTCCTTAAGCCTGGCACCATGTTACAGAGACAGCGTCCCTGAAGAGAGGCCGAGGGAAGCCATTGTTGAAGGCACCTCAGTTGCAGTGGATTCTCCAGAATATGAGAGATGCCAGGACCATGTCAGGCCTGCCAAAAACAGTGGTAGATGTGAAGTGAAGTTGGCCTGAGCATAAAAGATAAGCTGTGTGGACGGAGGACAGTCAAGCTAGAGAAGTGTAGCCAGCCAAGCCCCCTGGGGTTGCAAGATTTACGTTTATACCGCCAGATTTTGTTTGATTGTGATTGTTTTATGCCTTCATTCTTTCCTTTCAGAATAAGAAAATATATATGTATATATATTCTTTTACAGTCTTACAGTTAAAAGACTAAATTTTCAAAAAGACCGTAAACTTTTAAAATTTTGAAACTTGAAAGAGTTTTGTACTATTGAAGGTTGGACTGTGTTTTATGATAGTGACATGTGATCTTAGGGACAAGAAAAGACAGATTATGGCTTAATGGTAGTAGGCTTGTGCATCAAGTTGACAGAGTGCACTGTGCTAGTTAGTTTTGGTGTCAACTTGACACAACCTAGATTTACTTGAGAAGAGCGAACTTCAGCTGGAGACTTGCCTAAAGCAAGCATGCCTGTGGCCATGACTGAAATTGCCTAGATTGATGACTGGTGTAAGAGTGCCCACACCACTTTATGCAGCACCGTCCTTAGGTACATGCACCTGGGATGTACAAGCAAGTCAGTTGAGCATGAGTCAATGAGCAAGCCAGCAAAAAGCATTCCTCCATGGTGTTGATTTCAGTTTCTGTCTGCAGGTTCCAGACTGGGGTTTATGGCCTGAATTCTCTCAGTAATGCACTGTTACCTGGAAGTGAAAGATGAAATAAATCTTTCTCCCTATGTTGCTTTTGGTTAGTATATTTTATCAGCTCAACAACAACAACAACAAAACCCAACAAGATATATAAATCATGTACTTTGATAAATTTGTTTTAAGGACTATATTACTACAATTGTGATAATATTGATAAAATTTACATGCCAGTGGCATTGGTTTATTTAAAACATAATTTTGATATCTTTCATGAGTCACTTATTAACTTATTAACAAATTTCAATGCTTTTATGGTAATATTTAGGGTTTGAAAAATGAATGTGGTTAGAATGTGTCTATTTAACAACATATTTTGAAATGACTAGAGATGAAATATTATTTAAAACATTGAGATAAATCATATAGTACAATGCCTAGAACATAAGAGACATCCAAACTTTGTTTACTGAGTTCCCAGAAACATTACTCAAGATGAAAATGACTCCTGTTCCCTTGTTAAGCTGGTCTATGTGCCCACAGCTTCTGGGGCATGTGTGTTCTGCTTCTGCTATAGGAATGGGCTGGTATCTACTTTATGTTTCTACTTAGTGATTAACCTGTTTATTGTTTGATTGTATTTTTATCTGCAATCATTTCTAGTACATTTATATATGTTTTGTTTTCTCCAGTGTTGCTTCATAATCTGTGGCAGGGATATGCCACTGTTTTTCTATTATCGTTGATTAATATTCAGGTTGTACCTACATTTGTCAAATAAAAGCAACACTTTTACAAAATGTGGTAGTGTATTTGCTTGATTGCTACTATTCATGGACTACATTCTGTGAACTAAAATTCCTGATTTAAAGATGAAGAAACTGCAAAATTTTACATTAATAAGAAAATTTCTTCATGAGAGGTTGCAACAACTTATTTTCCAACCAAACTTCTAGTTTTCTTTCAGATTTTACAGGTTCTGGGTATGGAAAAAGCCTTCAAAATTTTTCCAATTATATAAAATTCACAAATAATAAGCAATATTCTGTATTTCTACACTCATGAAAGAATATATATATATATATATATATATATATATATATATGTTCGCTATTAAGTATTCTGAATACTGTACATTACTTGGTTCACATTCTCATATTCTCATTCTTATGGGAAAAGAATTAATGAACATAGCATGGAGTAAGTATGACTCGTTGTATGTATAACATTATAAATGATGATAAATTTTTAAGGCATAAATTTTGAATACCTTCAGAGTCCAGTAGGTAAAGACATCATAGCTCAATTTCCTCAGTGAGAGGTTATGGTGGTCATTATGAGAAGTAAGGTAGAAGGCAGGTAGAAGCAAGACCAAAATGTCTAGTGGTAGGTATGAACAGGCTTGCATGGCAGAGACCACAAGTGTCTGAATTTTCCTTCTTTTGCTACAATTATATAATCATTTTTCCATGAAGTTTTCTGATGATGATAAAAAGCAGTCTCACTGGTAATGTAAGTCTGGCTTTCAAATCTTCAGTATTTACATTTTGGGGTCTGACATTTCATTAATTCATATTAATACAAGAAAGAAGCAGAAATGTTGGAAGCTGCCACCAGCTATAAAGTAGAGCTTTGGTGACAGGCAACCAACACACATCCATCACGATTTAGCCCCAAGCTGTATCTCAGAAGCAGCTGTAACACTTCTGTTCTGATGAGTGCCTGAAAGCAAACAACAACAAAAGCTGAAGAACATCCCACGTGTGGAGAAACATAACCATAGGCAGCATTGGATGCAAGCAGCATATTTGAAACAAGAGTTTGGAAATTATACCTGGGGGGTCACTAGTTCTGAGGGATGCCTGAAAGCAAAGAGATCAGAACTTGGAAGACATGCTTGGCATGAAATGCCCAGAGAGAAAGGCATAAAGATATCTATCTCCTCAGGCTCCAAACAAATCAGCCAAGAAACATCCTGCATCATAAAAGGACAGATGCTCTGAACTCCAGGAAAAAACAAAACAAAACAAAACAAAATGCACACAAGTAAGAGTTGTGGCTCCCAAAATCAAATTCTCCATCTTGTAAACTACTGTCTCAGTAGAAGAGAGTGTGCAGTAGAATGTTTAAATCAATGGTTCTCAACCTTCCTAATGCTGTTACCATTTAATATAGTTCCTTATGTTGTGGCAACCTCCCTTTAACCATAAAATCATTTTTTGTTGTTATTCCATAATTGTAATTATGAATTACAGTTTTGAACTGTTATGAATCACAATGTAAATGATGTTTTTAGAGATAGAGGTTTGTTAAAAGTGTCAAAACCCACAGGTTGAGAGCCATATATATATATATATATATATATATATATATATATATATATATATACACACACACACACACACACACACACACACACACATGTGTGTGTGGGTCAGGGAGCTTCTTACTGTAGATGGCAGAAATAAAGTTTATACAATATCCGAATGTGCCAAACTAAACCCAAGATTAAGAAAATAAATGGCTGGGCTTGGGGATATTGTTCAGTGAAAGAGCATTTGCTTATCATGAGGGAGGCCTCTCTCTCTCTCTCTCTCTCTCTCTCTCTCTCTCACACACACACACACACACACACACACACACAATGCAATTTATTCCCAATGACATATTATGATTATCTGAAAGTGTATTAGAAAACATTAGGGGAGAAACAAGATGGACCCATACTCAATCTTATAGTTACTGCTTGTGGGTAGTCAAGTTTAATAGAAATCAAAAGTCCTCAACCATCGGCATGTTAAGCTATTACATTGTTCTTAGGTTGATGAAAACACCAATGACAGAGATGTAAAGTACATGTTTAAAGAGAACATGACCTGTTAGGCCTACACCAAGGTTACCCACACAAGTTTCTTAATTCATAGTCCCCCAGAAATTCTAACAAATACTTCTCAGTGACAGTGGTATTATGCTTTCCTATGACAAGAAAATGAAGAAGACTAAAGGCAAAATATTGAAGAAAGTCTTCATGTGGCAGGCATAGGCCAGAGCTGGTGTCATTCCTGCTTCATGCCCTATTCTGATCTTACTTGAATATAGTGATGGCATGGCCGTAGGTAAGAGGCAACATGCCTAATGTCTGCCATCTATCAAGTCACAATAGCATCAACCACCTTCTGTAGTTTGGCATGATACACTGAGAAACACTAGATAAAGAATTTTGGCATGATTTGGTGGGGAGCCATTGCTTAATGATCTGTCATAATTATTCTTACTATTCCAGGCAACTACTGAGTTTATACCAACTGTGGGTCCATGAATATAAATGAGTGAATATAAATAGTCATTTTGCTACAAAATCTATGACCAAATTTTCTTCTTGCACGGATTAGAAAACAGAATTTTTCAGCATTGGAATTGCAGATAACCTTTAACTGACTGTTAGTCATCCAGGAGACCACAGCCCAACACTCCTACCCTTAACAACCCCCTTCCAATAGATTCAGTTTTCTACTTATGGTTTTGTTGGATCAGTTAGTTGCATAACTTAAAATTTTCCTTTTCAAAATGAAAGAGATACACTTTTTGATCTATTTATTCAGAAATATTATGAGATTAAGAATTAGATGGTACAGCTTGTAGCATCTTTGTAAACTTGGTCTCTTCCTAAAAGATGCCATCTGTTGGAAAGGAGGTATCATTTTTTTATTACATATGTCTTTAAAAACTCATCAAAATCCTTGTTTATTCTTAAAAATGTGTAATAAAGTAAAAATGAGTCACTTTTCACCTATTTCTACACTCTTAGTGGGACTGGTCTACTAGTGTCTTGGAGTGCCTTTGTTCCCTTTGGGTGCCTTCATCTCTTAGGACAACAAGTCATTATAGTTTTCCCATGGGCTTCTATGACTTCTGTCCTCTTAAGCATCAGACATTCTCTCAGGTTGTGCAGGATCTTACCACTTCCATTTCTATGCCCTTATTGGTCATTTTCACTAGTGAAAATACATTACACCATGAAGGTTGTCTTGAAGATGCCTTCAGCACTCTGTTCCAGATCAGAGAGGCAAGATATGTGACTCTTGTAAGTAAGTCTTAAGGTTTCCTTCATGCCACACTACATTCCTTGCTATCCTATCCCTCCAATTAGCATCTTGAGCCATGTTGGACTGGGAAAATTTCAGAAATGTGGTATGTCCTTTAATCTTTAGCATCCTGTGTAATATATGTAATAATATACTGTGTAATAACATGTCTTATTTCTCTCTATGATTTCCTGATCTTCATTCTTTTGTTTTTATTTATTTATTTATTTATTTATTTATTTATTTATTTATTCTTTTCTCATATAATGCATCCTGACCACAGTTTCCCCTTCCTCCTCTCCACGAAGTTTCTCCCCCAACAACTCCTCTCTCCCTCAAATCCACTATTCCTCCATTTCTCTTTAGAAAAGAGCAGGCCTCCCAGGAGTATCAAAGTTACAATTAGACCCAGGAAGACAAATATGGTATGTATTCACTCGTAAGTGGACACTAGCTGTAAAGTAAATGATAATCATGCTACAATCCACCAGAGCCAGTGTAGCTAAGTAACAAGGAGCTAGAGGAGATGCTTGAAGCTCCCTGGGAAGAGGAAATAGAACTGATTTCCCTTCTTAAAGTAGGCATAGTCTTGTATTTGTCCTACTTTGTGCATGGCATGTCTTTCTGAACTCTCTGTGTGAAGCCTTATATAATTTGAACTGTAATTAAAAAATTATTCATGAAGGAAAACTTCCCCAGATTTGTAGTCCAGTCTACAGACTTTTCTACAGCATTTTGAGATTTTTTTTTAACTTTTAAGAGATCTAAATTTTGTATGATAATTTTTTATTAATTCAGTTGCTTCAAATAGATTGAAAAAAAATACTTTTCCTACCTCTGAGTCAATACTCAGCTACTCCTTTTTAAAATAAAATAATGCCAATAAAAATAACCTGGGATTTATTATTAAATAATTATTTTAATTTTAAGATATTTTCTTTAATAAATCAAAAATTAACTTTTATAACACAGACATCTGGAGGAATGCTGTTGTTTGGAAAAATATTTACTATTTTCGTTGTAAGTGAAGGCAATAATTTTAAGCATGATTTTATAAAAGTAGAACCTGAATGCTTAGGTTTAAGTCTTTATTTTGATTTGTTTGTACGTAAACTATTTGGAACTTTAGTTCCCCACTCTAGGTCTTTCAGATATTAATCAGGTGATGCAACATTACATTTTAATTAAAAAGCTCAAATTATCCAGACAGCAATGAATCCATTTTTTTTCACATGAAGACATGACTTTCATTTTAGTCAATATTTAGGTAGTTCAAAGAGCATGTTGAGGAAATATGAAATCTCTTTCCTGAAATTACAGTCATGTTATTTATAAATTTTTTATCTTCTAGCTCATATAATATATATGGGTCATTTAGGAAAAAAGAAAAAAATCAAGACTTCAGAGAGAATACATCTATACCCTCAATTATTCCTAGTCCTCTGTGAAGTGAATTCTATATCTGTAGACGTCTTCTCTTTTCTAGAACAACTTTAAGTCATGAGATTTTTAGTTTAAAGTGTCCTGATTGGCTTCTTATCTAAGGGACTTTACTTTGTGACTCCTTCACAGGTTGCCTGAGTTGCAGAGACTCACCAGCCAGTGCAGTTCCCCTTCGGCATGTACCACATGCATTGACTTAATTAGGCAGCTGTATCAAAGCTTCAGTCTTCTGATCCATTATAGAACAACTCTGAAGCTCTCGTCCTCTTCAGACCTGCCTGTGGTTTGCTGAGGCTGTACTACCTGAATTTTCATTTAGCTTCTCTCTGCCTTGTTTTCCTTCCACCTACCTTTCTATAGATACTGATTCCAGAGATTTCCCCTATAGGATCCTGAGCACTAGGCTGAATCATTCATCACCAATCTACAATGAACACTAGATTGCTGTTGGAAGGTAGGCACTGGGAACTCTTAGTGCATGGCAGCAGAGCAAATCACACTAAAACTTCCATTGAAGTTTGTTGCAACAATCTTCCAATTCAAGAATCACATTGTTGTAATTGCTGTTGTGAATTTTAAAAGTATTAAGAATATAAGAAAACAAGGTTGTATGACTGTTGCTGTGATTGATTGAAGCCCTAAAAGATTACTGAAAAGCCAAGAACAATTTAATAGTAAAACAAACATTTACTTTTCCACTCACCTATATTGGCAGTCATGGCTCCTAAGGTGGTGATTTCTCCTCATGATCTAATGATGACAATCTGCTTTTAACAGTGGGGATAATCTCCATTTTGATTTCCACAATAGCTGCATCTATCCAAAATTCACTAAAACTTATTCATACGTTAAAAACAAAACAACAACAACAAAATCCTGGATACTGCCATTTGTCATAGCATGGATAGACCTGAAAACATTGTGCTGGGCAAAATGAGTCAAGCACAGAAAGTCAAGCGCAGGCACTGCATTTCCTCCTCTGTATCATCTAAAGAGATCAAACGTATACCATAGATTAAGGAACAAGCTGCATGAAAGAACGGAGGGTGCAGATCAAAGGATACAAAGCAGCAGTCATCAGAGTAGACATTTTTTCTGGAATGCTCAACTTGCTTCATTCAACTCCTGCATCTATGGCAGAAGCTTATGTTAGTCAGCTTCACCTTCTTACAACAAGAAACATTTTGTTGTTGTTTTTTTTAATCTTATCCATTGTGACTGGTGCAAGATAAATGAAATCAAAGTAGTTTTAACTTGCATTTCTCAGAGGGCTAAGAAACTTGAACAGTAAAAAATAAGCAAACAAAAACCACACAGCTATTTGTAATACTTATCTGTGAATTCTATTTCATTCCATGCCCCATTTTTTTTTTCAATTGAGGATTTCTTTCTTGATGTTTAATTTTTTGAGTTCTTGCTATCTCCTAGATACTAACCCCATGACAAATTTATATCTGGCATTTCCCCCTATTTAATAGTCTATATTGTCACTAGAATCTGGTGTGTTTTGCTACACAGAAGCTTTATAGTTCCACAAGGTTCTATTTGTTGGTGGTTTTAATGCCTGTGCTTACAGGAATCCTGTCTGTGAGGTCCTTCCTACACTAATGAGGTCCATAACATGTCTTGTATCAGATTCAAGGTATCAGATTCTATGCTGAAGTACCTGATACATTCACAATTTAGATATGTGCAGAATTAGATATAAGAGTTACCATTCCTTTATGTGCTATCCAGTTTGACCAGTACAAGATATCAAAAGGTTATTGTTTTGACTTTGTCCCTTTTGACCTCTTTGTTAAAAAAAAATCAGATGGCTGTAAGAATGAGAACTTACATGTAGTTCCTCAGTTTTACTCTATTAATCAATATATCTAATCTATTTTTATGCTAGTACCAGCCTCTTTTATTACTACCATGGATAGTTATATTCCTAAGCAGTATGTTTGCTGTTCCAGATTGCTTTGGCTAGTCTATCACTTTTATGTTTCCATCTAAATTTCAAGATTATTTTTTTCCATTTGTGTGAAAAATGGCAATGGAATTTTGATAGTGATTCCATTGAATGTGTATGTTAATTTTTGAAGAATGGCTATTTTCACCATACTAATTCTATAAGTTCATGAACATGAGAGGTCTTTTCCGTCTTTTGGTATCTTAATTTTTCTTTTCATTGTGGGAAAATGCCTATCCAGGATACCACAAGCTAGCAAACAAAAAAACTCAGTGCCAGGTATGGGTTACTTCTTTAATTGTTGGCTAACAGAATCCCATAGACTTCTTCCCAAACAATACAATATATTTTTATTGCACTTATTTACCCTTCCACATTTATAGCATGGTATTGAGAGCACCTTTTCCTATACTTTTCCATGGATCTATTTCCTACATTTTCCTATACTTTTCCTTGAATCTGTTCCCTACTTGTACCATAAAGAACTCAGCATCATGAATGTGTTATTTCCACACAGATCATGGTCTGGTTCTCTTTCTTCCAGGAAAGACATCTCCATAGTCAATAGAATGCTGGCCAAGGGAAGGAGGTTTTGTTTGCAGAGTGGGCCAGAGTTCTTATTGTCTCCGTCCAAATAAACACATTTGAGACTTCCTTGATTTATCAACATTATGAAGAAAATAAAGGTTTCTTCTAGTTTGAAGAGTAAACTCACAGCAAAGAGGAAAGAAACTTCCTTAAAAGCAAGTCGAGATGCTGTTTGGTGACAGGATTTAGAATCATTGTGGGCATTAATCTTGGGTATGTCTGTGAGGGATCATCATGGTTACTTTAACTGAAGTGGCAAGACCTGTCCTAAATGTAAGTTATTGCTGGAGAGTCTCTTGTCTTGCCAGGTCCTGCCGCTTCAGCCCCAAATGAACACAGCAAGACTTATATTAATTGTTAAACTGTTGGCCAATGGCTAGGGCTTATTATTGGCTAGCTCTGTCTTAATTATTGACCCATTATTATAAATCTATGTATTTCCACCTGGTTTTGGCTTACTGGAGAATACCCGGACCTGCATCTCCTTTAGTGGCTGTATGATGTCTGTTTCTGGTGGGCCCTCTCCACCTACTTTTCCCAGAATTCTCATCTCCTGGTCTTGCCTATCTTCCTGCCTCATTGGCCAGTGTTTTTATTCATCAACTGATAACAGAAACATATATGCAGAAGGAACTACCCCATCAGTAGGTGGCAATGTTTTCTGAGCTGGAGTCTCGGATTTCATACAAAGGAACGAGCTTGCTGGGTAGCAGCATTCATCTCTCTGGTGTTTTATTTTGGATGCAATGTAGCAAGTGACTTCCTGCTTCAGTGCTATGCTATACCTTCTCTGACACACTGGAATGTAATCGCTGGACTGGACGCCAGAGTGAATCCTTCCTTCCATTTGTTAGGTATTTTGTCACGGCTGTGAAAAAAGTAAGTACTGTTTTTGGCATAAGCAAAACAAGACAAAGAATATATAACGATGAATGGATTTTCATGTGAAGGGATTTCTTTTTGTTAATTTTTTTGTTTGATATTTAAATTCAGAGAGAGAATTTTATGAGACCGTAAGAGCTTCATTCTGAGTTTTTCTTTAGTGAAAGATATCAAGGGCTAAACTTAGAAATGGGACAGCAAAGTCAGTTGAGAAAACACACTCAGTAGGCAAGTTCCCTAGAATATAAATTACCGAAGCAAGTACACTTTAGTGGCTTTCAATAGCACATCAAACACCTACACTTCTTTCTAGGTCAAGCAATATTCTGACAGTGTCACATATTTCTTTGCAAAGAAGTGTACTCTTAAGTTTAGGTTTTGTACATAATCCTTAGACTAATGCAGTGTTTCAAAGGTATTTCTCCTTCAGGCTGGGGATATGGCACAATAGATAAAGTGCTTGGTTTATAAGCATGAAGACCTAAGTTCATGTCCCCAGAGTCCACATAAAATCTGGGCACAACAATGTGCATCTGTAATCCCAGAATGGGGTTACAGACAGCTGGAGAAGAAGACTGGAGATGGTGACATCGAGTGTCCACATTTGCATGCGTGGATGAATTTATGTGTCTATCCATGCATATAACACACACACAGACACACAGACACACACACATATACACACGCACATGCACATACACACATACACATACACACATACACATGCACACACATACACACACGCATGCATGCACACACATGCGCACGCACAACCTTTCCCTTCAAGAATACTTTGCTTAACCTAGAAAATAAATTAAAAAGTATATGTCTCGATTTTATTTCTTCTTTATATTGAATGAAGTATAGTTAGACAAAGTAACCAAAAACATGCAGATAACTTTCTCAAATGATACATATTTAAAAGTACATCCAAATCATTTTTTAGCATACCCCAAAATTTACCTTTATCTTTTAGTTTAAATATGGATTTCCAAGGTTGCAGATTCACATCTTAAATAATAATCCTTTTTTTAATTAATGCCATTACAGCATAGAATTATCTCACCTAGGTGCTTGTCTCCATACTCTCCTGAATGTGTTGTAGTTACTTATCAAAACTAATCTGCCATTAACAAAGTTACATTTTAGTATGAAAAGTATCATAAAAGAGACAAATTAGTGTTTTATCTGTCTCCCAAGGAACATATATCTAGTTTCTCATACACCATTCCAGTTCCTTTAGGCCATTCAGACGTTTGAACTCTGGCACATACTGCGAGACTGGGTCACACTGTTCTCTTAAGATACTTAAATTTCTACTCATTTAAAAAAATCTTTTAACCCATGTCCTCAAGATGCTCGAATGTAATACACAATGCATACTCATCATATGCATTGACACTTCAAAATATCTAATCCAATTGAGTTCACCGGTTCATATGAGGGGCTTGAAAGAGTTATGTCTTCACCATTTCCTCCCACCGTAAATCCTGTCTTTGAAGTCTTTTCTTTTAAAGGCAGTGAGAGAGACATTTAAATTATTTCTGGGTTAATTAGTGCAGTTTTTCCCCTTGCAAATTTAGACTTCTGTAAAATAACGGGTGTATTTGTGTCTTTTTCTTTGTACACTCACAAATACACATGTGCATTTTAAAGCACATTTTGTAGGGCTAGGGAGGAAGCTGTGTATAAAGCACTTGGTGTGCATGTGTGAAATCCATATTTCAGATCCTCAGTTTCCATCAAAGCTGGGAAGATATGCCACTGAGACTGGCCTGGAACCCCAGTTCTCAGGAGCTTGAGACAGGGGATACTGGGTACCTGGGGCAAACTGGCTAATAGCACGAGACAATATCAGTGAGACATCCTGCCTTATTATATAAAACAGAATGTGAACAATGAAAAACACTCATTCATACATAAAGTCACACACCACATACTCACAAATACACACTCAAAATAAAAAGACAAAAAACCACACACACACACACACACACACACACACAC
The DNA here is from genome assembly GCF_943737965.1 of Phodopus roborovskii. Taxonomy (NCBI): domain Eukaryota; kingdom Metazoa; phylum Chordata; class Mammalia; order Rodentia; family Cricetidae; genus Phodopus; species Phodopus roborovskii. Next base: position 15,771,642 of record NW_026125397.1, read on the forward strand.
ACATTTGTACTATATGGAAAGTCCATATACATGTTTTTCTTCTACTTCTCTATTCCCAAGGCCATTAGGGTTTCAAATATCCCAGTGCGATATTGCTTAATTAAGGTTATGACGAGTTTTATGTATGGCCAGAGAAGCCCAGAGCACTGAAATCCTTGTGAATTCCCAGAGGGCTTTTCCTTATCTAGGTGACATTCGCCTAACCTAGAAAAGATCTTCTGAGATCACTTCCAGCTCTAGCAGATACTACATAAAATACAACGGTTGCAGAAACGACTGCTTTCTTTACCTTTTCATTAATCCTTTACAAATTCCCAAGTGATAATTTTGTTCTTAAAAGTTCTTTTGTTCCTGGCAGTAGGACCGTGATGCACTCCTGGTACTGGAGCTGGTTTATTGGAGTTCATTCCTCGGGGTGGATGCCATGCTCCATGGCAGTAGGACCACGGTATTATCTGGCACGTGAGCTAGCTTGCTGGAGCCCGCTTCCCATAGTGGTATGCCATGCTCAGTCTTAATGCATGGGGGACGGACCTGACTCTGACCAGCCTATTGTGCCAGACTATGTTGACTCCTCATGGGAGCCCTTACTGGTGAGGAGTGTGCTGGAGGTGGGCTAGCAGGGAGGTGAGGACATGTGGGAGGAGGGGGTGGGACGGAGAACTGTGGTGGGAATGTAAAATGAAACAAAAAGTTCTTGACAGTGAAAACAAAATCGTTTGCTGCCCCAGTCGTCTCCAGCCATCTTGCTGCCCCAGTCTCCAGCCATCTTGCTGCTAACCCTTCAGTTCTGTTGCCTTACGTTCTTTTATTCTGCCATCCTCGATGAGCTCCACTGTAGGAATGTGGGTGATTATTTTGCCAAGATCATTAATAGGAGATTCTGAAGTTTCATGCAGAAAAATAATTTTACTTAACTTAAAATCAGATTAAAGGTGTAGGGATTGAGCATATGTGCTACTAATCTATAAAAGTATATGAAACATTTTTTTTGTAAAGAAATTGGAGTGAGCAATTAACACTGAGTCGAACTAGAATCCAGATGCAGAGAGGGAGGACAAGACCAGGCTACAGAAACACATAGAGACAGCTGACCTGAACGAGGAGGAGCTAATGGGCCCTCAGACTGATAGCTGGGAATCCAGCATGGGACTGACTCAGCCACCCCCCTGAATTTGGGTCTCAGCTAGAAGGACTGAGCAGTCGAGGGACTTCAGACAGTGGAACCAGGATGTATTCCTGGTGCACAAAAGGACTCTGGGAGCACATTCCCCATGGAGGGATAGATACTCCCTTAACCTAGAGACAGGAGGGAGGGCCTAGTTCCTACTCCAAATGACTTGACAGATTTAGATGACTCCTTCTGGAAGGCAACACCCTACATGTGGAGTGGGGGGGAGAATGGGAGGATGGGAGAGGAAGGGAGAGGGAACTGGGATTGATATATTAAATAAAAATAAAAAATAATAAAAAATTATGAACTTTATAAATGTTAAGAATTTTATAAATAAATGCACAAGAACCCCCCCCAAAGAAATTGGAGTGAGTTTTTCTGTGTCTCTAGTAATCTTGAATTGCCTGTGCAGTCAGTCCCCTGTAAAATGTGGTATTTTGTTTGTAGGGTAGTTTTGCTTCTAAATTTCCCTCATATTTTAAACAGGCACCATCTATCTACTAGGTAAGTTGCCCAATTATTTCTACAAACAGGAACTGAGCAGCTAAAACCAGAAGAGAAATTTCAGGGATAATGCTCCCAGAGAAAACATTGGGTTGTCATTCTTCTGCTTGTCTTCTGTTTGTGGTTGATTATTGTTGTGAGAATTGTCTGTCTTTTATGCTCTCTTTGCCAAAACACCTTCTCAATGCACCATCATCTCCAAGACCATTGTTTTAGGTTTCAAGTCCACAGTGATTTGCAGAGCTACTGCCAACACTGCTATTTTGTTTTGTTTTGTTTTGTTTTTTTGCTTGTTTTTTGAGACAGGGTTTCTCTGTATTGCTTTGGAGTCTGTCTTGGAACTATCTCTGTAGACCAGGCTGGATTCTAACTCACAGAGAACCTGCCTGCTTCTGCTCCCGAGTGCTGGGAGTATAGGCATGCACTACCAACTGCTGGCAACACTGCTTATTGATAGCAGGGACATTCAGTATTTCTCTGCTGTGGTGGTTGGCTAAGGGAAAGCATCATGTAGTCAAAGGCCCAGTGAACCAGGCACTGGGGCTGCAGATCTTATCTAAATTTCATTGTTGGCCATAAAATCTTAGAAAACTGCCTGGAGAGAAACTCATTAACACATTTGGGTGTATTATTGTAGGCAAAACATTCCATCTTAGAGAAAGAAAATGGAGTGAGTTAATTAAAAAAAACGAGAGTGTGTTAATTAAGCCTTATATTTTATTTTATGATACTAAATCCCCAGAACTTGGTTCTGATAATACTTACTTGTGAATTCAACACAAACCTGTAATGGTTGGGGTGTTATGCATCTGTTTCTAATTGGAATGAGACCTCAGCAATGTGTTCATACAGTATATTGATGTTATGAATCTTGAGGTGATATAGCTAGTTATGGCTCATAGACCGGTTCACTGTTGACATTCTGGAATTCATACCCTATCCCTCCTTAGGGTCTTATTGGTGATGGCCACAACTCCATTCACTAAGGTATCTTCACTCCAGGTAAAATAAAAGAAAGTAGAAAATATATATTCATGGATGTTTTATTGGAAAGGACTATGTCACATGGCTTTTCTAACCAGGAATGGGCGTGATAATGTTAAAAATTAAGTACTAAAACTAAAACTTTTGCAAACTATGTTATATAGGACACATGGTTGACATGTGAATGGATTTTCAAGAGGTTGTTCGTAGGATTTGTCACAAATTTACATGAAGCATTTTGATAAAAATTTTGGATACATATTCTTTTTAAGTATCATTTAAAATGATAGACTACATTATGATACTGCTTATTACAGCAATAGTAGTATTTGGTAAATAGGTGCATATGAGTATTTCCTAGAAGTAGAATTAAGTAAAAATTTGTAAAGCAAACAGTTAAAGTAGAAGCAACTCATCCAGTAATTCCAGTCACTGGCCCTCTTTTCATAGCTGTGTTTTAGTGTGGGGGAGATGGACTGGTTGCTTAGGATACTTGTTCTGCAAGCCAAAGGGCCTGAGTTCAAATCTCAATCACTCTCATAAAGCCAGGTTAGAGAAGCATGCTGTGTGTGTAACCCTGGGATGAGAATGGACACTATCAGATCCCAGGAATTCACTTGCCAGCCTGACTAGCCAAAATGACCATCTTCAGGCTCCATGAGAAGACTGTCTCAAAATGCACAGTGTGAAGTGGCAGAGCAGGGCAGCCAATGCCCATCTCTGTCAAGGGCCTGAACATTCACACATACACATACACACACACACACACACACACAGAGAGACACACACACATACACATACACACACACAGACACACACACTCATATAGACACACACACACACACACAAAGCATACACACACACAGACACACACACAGACACACATACACAGACACACACACACAGACACACACACACACAGACACACACACACACAGACACACACACACATACAGACACATACACACACACAAAGCATACATACACACACACAGACACACACACAGACACACACACACAATCACACACACATACAGACACATACACACACAAAGCATACACACACACACAAACACACACACAGACACACACACACACAGACACACACAATCACACACACACATACAAACACATACACACACACACAAAGCATACACACACACACAAACACACACACACATACAGACACATACACACACACACAAACACACACATACAGACACATACACATACACACAGACACACACACACATACAGACACATACACACACACACACAAAGCATACACACACAAACACACACATACAGACACATACACACACAGACACACACACACATACAGACACACACACACAGACACACACACACATACAGACACATACACACACACACAAACACACATATACAGACACATACACACACACACATACACACATACATAAACCACACAAGACATGCTCACACAAACACAATAAACACATAATTAAAATGATGGGGACAATGATAAGGATACAATAAAGCTGTAGCATGCAAATAAGGCAGAAACATATGGAAGGTCCTAGAATGGAGTTTACCAAATAACTGCAAGTCAGTCACTTTCCCATTTACTAAGATACTTATGGTTATGTACCATTATCTACTCTACCATTTGTGGTGTTGTTTTTTAATCTAAAAATCTCTACCTATTCTAAATATGTTCACTGTCTAATTGGAGAGATGCCAGAACAAGCTTTACAAAAATACCATTAAATATCTCCACAAAACTATAGTTTTCTAAAAACAACAAGAAAAACAAAAACCACAGCAACTTGTGACTTGTATCTGATCAGATTTCACCAAAAAGCTTTTCCATCTTTTTGAAAGTAAACTCAGTAGCTTATCATTCAATTTTCTAGTTCAAAGGGTGTGATCAACTCAATTTTAGTGCATATCGTTTACTTGTAATGCAATTTAGCAGAATACATTCCTAGATGCAGTAGCTCACATTTACATTCCTAGCATTTGGGAGGCTGGGGCTGAGGAGCAGGGGTTGACATGAGTTTACAGTCAGCTTAGTCTAAAGAATAAGAGCTTATTCTTGTCACAAAAACCAAATGATATACAAATAGCAAATCCTTAATCACTTGTCACAGGCCTCATGAAGAAATTTCTGAGGAGCCATTTATACACATTATTTATTTATTCATTTGTTTATATAATATGAGAAATGCCTAAAAAGAAACTGTAGCAGTAAGAGATAGGGTGCAATTATTCTTTTTTAAAGATTTTCTTCAATTTCAGAAGCTGTGATTCACTCATCCTGGCTGTTTATGAAACACCAAACATGTGTTCTTTGACCTCTGCATAATTTATTTAAACACAAACTGAATAACTTTAAATGCGGCTATCATCACAATGCTTCAAACAATGGCCAGCGATCTGTGAAGATTCACTGTGCTGTCTCATTAAACCAAAGCAACTGACAGTCTGACATAAGCAAAACCTAACTGCCTTACAATTAGACATACTATCTTACAGAAATATTCCCACCATGGCCTTGACCTCTGTGCTAATTAAACCTCCCTGGCTGTCAAAGTTTCTTCCTCACACACCCTCCTCCTTAAATAGGCCTGAATGTCAAATAACTCATTATTTACAAAGGCAGTACTGTCAAATACCCACCAGTGTGCTATTTTCATCCCAGAAGACCGGGCTGTTTTCCACAGCAGGCTTTGAGCTCTCACAGTTTTGAATCATTAAGGAAGATGTCAGAATCAGGTAAAAGTGTGGAAATTGGAAATGAGATAGTAGCAGAATGGAGCATATTAGGGAAGGAGCAATGGAGAACTCTCCAAGGAGCTAGTGGGTTAGAGGATATGCAGTGAGGACTGGCATTCTGGATGTCTGGGTCCGCATGGGCATGTGAGGCAGATGGGGAAAGTGCATGAAGATGTGGATATGTGAGCTAAGGTCAAGATGCGATGTGGCATGAATAATAACAACTCAGATATTGGGGTTCAAACTGAAGATCAGAAAAGCAAAGCAGCCAACTACTAGAGAGCTCTTACTTCTACCAAGGATGGGGTGATCCTATTCTCAGCGTGTCCTTTCTCCACCTACCTTATATACCTCTCTAGTGCTGGGATTAAAGGCATGCACCACTACCGCCCAGCTTCTGTGTCTAGCCAGTGTGTCTGCTGGGATTAAAGGTGTGTACCACAGCTGCGTGGCCTGTGTGGCTGACTAGCATGGCTAGCTTGGCACTCTGATCTTCAGGCAAGCTTTGTTTGTTAGATCACACACAAAATGTCACTACATTGGGATGTGGATGGTTACCAGTGGCTCCAGCTGTTGCATGATCATTCTTGCACTTACGTACTTGGCAGATGTTTATTTAGCACATGAGCTCCTACTGGGCACTCTGCAGTTGCTAAGGATCCTGAGGTAAGCAAGATGAATGTGATTGTTTCCAGATAGAGATTACTGTTAAGAGCCTCTAAAAGCAAAACACAGTATCCAGTTAGGACAGGGACAGTAAATGGGGGTGTCCAGTTGCTTTTATTCCTATTCTCTGATAGGGACCATGGAAAAGGAGCTTGAGTAACAGACAGGAACCACTGTACATAGCAATAAATCTAGTGCAGAAGAGAGAAAGTGGGGGGATCCTCCCTGTGACTTACTTTACACCGAGTTACCTACAAGCTCAGCATCGTCCATTATTTAGCTTTATTGTGGTTCTTTGTCTTCCCACCAGACTGGGAGCACTGCTTAGCTCATTCAAGGCATCCAGTGGATAAAGAATGCAGAGTAATTGAATGTGCAGATATAACCGAGGCAGATTCCTAACAAGGCAAGCTCAATGAGAAGCTAGAGAAAACTCTTGTAGCTTTGTGTAGGAGGGGGCTCTCAGGATCCGGAAGTCAATGGGTCTGCGAAATTGTCACTCGACAAGCATGTGTGATAAAGTCAGCTAGGCCATTGGTAAGTAAATGTTATGTCTGTTTTATAGATAGAAGTACAGGGAGAGTGGTATCGAGTAGTATCATCTCACAGATGTTTCCCTCTCTACTTGTAGGAGTATGTCCAATCAAAATTAAGTTTGAAAGGTGCCAAACAGACATTCAATAATGGAAATGTGTCAAGGTTATTCTGATGGGCCCTGCTCCGTTATTTTGCATTTTTTGCCTGATGACTGAAAAGAGTCAAGGCTTGGACACCTTGCAATTATAAACAGGTCTAATATAAACACAGAATTTTAAAATAATAGCAAAAGCAAAGAGCCTGTGTGGTTTCCCAGAGCTGTGGCTTTTGAAGGTTTTTTTTTTGGGGGGGGGAGTTATCATTTCAGGTTCTGTTATCCAGCCAGCAGGATCCTAAATGTAGGTTAAATACAGTTGAGTCTCTGATGAGTTTTACACCAGGAGTCTGTCCATACCACCCGGAACAGTTTCAATAATAGCAGCATACACTTGTTTCTCTTATCTGATAGAGGCCAAAGTGCAGACAGGCTGGCCGGGCAACAGCTGGAGACAGAGGAAGTGAAGGGCACAGGAAACCCAGATGTTAAGTCATTAATTTTTCCTTCCATTTCAAAGCTGCTTTGTTTCCTCCGGCCCCATTTATCTGGCATGGAAAGGAAGACATCTTCAAAAGATCTCTTTATTTTTTCCTCTTCACTGCTTAATATACTTTAGAACGACTACCCCACCCCAACATAGATGCTAAGTGCAGTCAGTGTAAGGACCTGTGAAGAGATTACAGTTTCATGGGAAGAGCAAAGATCCTGTGTAGAATGCTGTTGGCACCATATCTGACACACACTAGGTGCTGAGTTCGGGTTTGTGCTGTTACTAAAAATAAGTGGAATTTGAATCTGGTGACCTGATATTGAGTCCTGGCTCTATTTCTTATTAGTTGGGTGACCTTGGTAGACGAAGTGCTCCTTTTCTGTTTTGCCTTGGCTTTCTCATGGAGACTAGAAAGAAAAAAAGAAAAAAGAAAGAAAAATAGGCACAAGAGTAAAAGAGGAGCACACATGTGTAAGTGTGTAAACCTGGGAAGAAGACACCAAGATAGCTCAGTGGCTAGTCATTATTAGTCAAAATAACTAATGAAGAAAAGGACTTAGCAAGAAAAATCAATAATCAGAAGATTTAATCCACTTGGGCGTTGTCACAATCATCAACAATTCTTCAGAATAATGAAGGCAGTAATTAATAGAATTGCAGGGGAAAATTTGACAAATTGTACTACCAAATAGATTTCAAGAAATTTCTGTCATGTATCCGAAGTAACGATGGGAAAAATCAGTTGATACAACTAAGAGTTAAGCTATGAAATTAACAAGCTTGTGATAATAACTGATCTGATGATAATTGAATCCTACACCAAATAATGTATAGTCTACTTTTTAAGTGAGGCTCGATAACTCACTACATTGAGATAACAGCATATAATGGAACAATTCCAACAAGTTGGACATGTGAAACTGCCCTGCCACCAAACCTCTTCAGCAGTTATTGAACAAAGAGCCATTATCAATCCCAGAGAGAACACAGACTAATTTTGTGTTTGGTCAGCCACAAGTCAAGTAATGGTTAAAGCATTGTGGAAACGTTATACTGTTTTTCTGAAGACAATGTTATTAATGTGGAATTTTCTTGGAGACTGGACACACACTTAAGAAATACTCATAGACAAAAGAAGAAACAATAAATTAAAATAATTATAACTACATAAAATTGATATAGAAAAATCAGAATATGTGATATGTAGCAAAAGATACTGTAAAAATTCTGAAGTTGAGTTTTTAGAAAGAATTAAAAATTATTTGAAGTAAGAATGTAAGTTATGTAATTAAGAAATAATCTACAAATGAAGTCAAAGGGGAAGAAAGGTAAGAACAGAAGTAAGGCATATACACAAGATCTTGAAGTCTGAATAATTTTAAAACAAAGTTTATATAAAGAAAAGATACAAATAAGACTTTAAAAATAAAAGGCAATTTTGAAGATAGTTTAGTAGGAAAACTATTTGTCATGCAAATGTAAGGGCCTACCTAAGGTTCCAATCTCCAGAACCCACATTAAAAAGCCAGTAGTATAAATATCTGTCACCCTAGCATTCTTGTGATAATGTGGAGGCAAAGCCAGGATAGTTGCTAAAAGCTCACTGACAGACTAGCCTGTTGTACTCAGCTGGAAATCAATCAACAATGAAGACACAATGTCTCAAAAACAAGGTGGGAGGCACTACTGACACCAAGATTGTCCACTGACTTTCATGTACACCCCGGGGCATAATTACATCTGCATACACACACACATGCACACACACCAGACCATACATGTACAAGCACACATACAATGCATACGCATACACACACAAACACCCCACAGACCATACATGTACAAGCACACATATCACACACATACACACACACACATACACACACACACACACACACACACATGCACACACGTGGCTACCACAAACAAGCAGATTTAAAAAGAAGACATAAGATAAAGAAAGGATGCATTGAAGCTGTAGAGGACATAGAACATAATCAGAGCTACTTGGGCTTTATGGCACAGTTTGAAAGTTTAACAACAACAACAACTATATATATATATATATATATATATATGTATGTATATATATATATATATATATGTAAATCAATCTGCTTATCCATATTTAATAATCCTCTTCATTAAAAATCTCACTAATATTAGCTTATGTGACTAAATAAGTCAAATATGTGACTTAAGCAAGAAGTTTAAATTGGAGAATCTTTTCTTGCTCAATATTTGACACAATGAATAGAAATTAGCAGGTGAAATATCATGCAGGATTAAATGTATCTCTATGTAACAAAATTTCCCCCAAAGTAGTACATTGAAAACATACTGTTTGTTGTCTTCCAAAAGTGTCCCTGTGGATACATTCTTACACCATTCCTGCCTTATTCCAGTCTTTTGTTGTTTGTATCCATCTTATTTTCATGCACCAAGTTCATTTTCATGTACCAAGTTTCATGACTAAAGTTCAATTCACCACCTCCTTGTATTTGGCCCAGAGCAGAATGAAGGGAAAAGGAAAGAACAAAGTGCAAGCAAATGTAAGACACTTTAGCAGAGAATGCCAGAAATACTCGTGTCTGCATTTTATTGGCCAAAGCATGGTTACATGTAATAGCTTTGCACATGACAATGAGAAAAAACATTGTTATTAAAGAAGAGAAGGAAATACAGTGAGGAATAAACGATCCTTCTCTGGCATAACCAAGAGATAGATTTACTAGTCCGAATGAGGCTTGGCCTCCTAACACAATGTTTGAGAAGAAACTGGCTGTACTAGGTCATGGTAGCACTGACTTCTCTCTGCATCCTGTGAATTCCACAGATAAAAAGGATGAGTACACATACCCTGGGGATCCTGTGCACTGTTCTGACCTTGGGGTAAAGCAGATTTCAGCACTAGAAAATTTCACTGAATACACACCACTAAGCTCCCCATCTCGCCACCAGGGACACCTGGAAAGACCACCAGGGGACACTGTAACAGAAGGATCATTCAGCCTTTCAGTCACTTCGACAGGGTGATGTCGGATGAACTCCGGTGGATAGATTCCGCTAGAAGCTATAACACAGTGCTGGTCTCAGCCTCTCTCCCTGTCTCTCTCTGTCTTTTTTGTGTATCTCTGTCTCTGTCTCTTTCTTTCCTCTCCTTTTTCTTGTCAAGACAGTCTTATTATGTGGCCATGGTTTGCCTGGAACTTGTCATGTAGACCAAACTGGCCCCATGGTCACATCTTGCCTTCTGCCTCTGCCTTCTAAGTGCTAGGACTATTGTTTCACCAAGCTTAGCCTTCTTTAACACAATTTCAAAAGAAATGACATTAACCTATCTAAAATAAGCTGCATCCAAACAAAAGGAACTCATTTCTCAAAAGTCTGCACACCTTTGAACTTTGGAAAAGTCCATCCAATAGCAAAATTCCTGTTCTCCAACAAGCTTGCATGTATAATGTAATGAGACTACAAGACAATTCATTCACTTTATGTAATGAAGATTAAAAAATGCTAAACAAAACAGCCAATAATAAGGAAAAGTAGCCTACCGACTGGGTAGTAAAAGAAAAGACCACAAAGATCCAAGACTACAAGTGGACATTATTTAAGGGGAGGGTGAGAAAGAAGACAGGTGAGAACAAATTTCGCATTTGATATTCCAAAATGTGTTTTCATATAACAGCTCAGTATCACAAAACAATCTGATTATAGAGCTGGAAAACATTAGATACACAGAAATGATCTATTTTTTTTTAATGTTAAATTCAGAATTCAGACTAAAGGTCAGACGTAATGAGAGTAAATGAAGAAGATAGAGACAAAGAAAAGGAAACATTCAGAGATTGGAGAGGAGCTAAACAAAGGTCAACAGAGCCTGAGTTAGAGAGAAAAATGGAGGACCATTGCAATACTAATGGCAAGCAGAGCAAGTGAAGCCGGGAGGGGAAAGATTCAGTGGAGGATAAAGGAGAAACCGAGAGGAAGAGCTAATGGTGCTGTGGGTTTGACTGAAGCATCTCTGAATAAATGTGAAATTAAATTTAAAATCCAAAGGGACTCTGCTGTCTGAGGATATCTTTACTGCTGCATCTTCGGCATCAATATGCACCCTTTCCATGTTACTGGCACGAGGTGATGAAGAGCCCTCTGGTGCGTGCCCAGATTATAACATGGGCCACTGAATGAGCGGAAATGAGGGGCAATCTAGCCAGCGTCTGCCAGAAGGCTGACCTCTTTCTTCTTCCGTTATAAAGACCGTTCACTGTGAAAAGGCCGGAAAGTGCTGTGTGCATGTGCACAATAAACCGCGCTGTTGGCTGCAATCCAGGTGGTGGTAGTTTGATCAAAGGGCTCACAGTGGAGGGGATAGAACACTGGCAAGATAGAGCCGGCAGGGTGTGACTTAGATGCTCTTGTGTGTAGATTCAGGATTGGTATGAGTAGAACATGAATACTAGTTGCATCTTTTTATTTTTTAATTTTCTATGCTGATTTCTTTGAGTAAAACATCTTTGTCAACATTTGTTGTCACTTGCTGTTTTGGTGACAGATATTCTGACTGGTGTGAGAAGGCTGTTGGAGTCCATCTTTTTCAAAAAGTCCTTGCATAGCTTTACTTCTTAAAGTGCTTTATCTCTGCTTCCTTTCAGAAATTGAAAAGTTTCAGGTCTTATATTGATATCTGTGATCCAATCTGGGTTGTTTTTTTTATGAAGGGTGATATATATTGCTCAAGCCTCATTATGCTAAGGATAGTTTCCCCAACATCATTTGTTGAAGAAGAGTATTTTACTATCTGTCTTTGATATATTTGTCAAAAACTAAATTGCTATTAGTGTATTGGTTGATCCCTGGGTCCTTTATTCTATTCTGCATGAATGTTTGTGTACCAAGACTATGCTATTTTATTGCTATGTCTCTGTAATGTAATTTGAGTTCAAGTATTCCTATCTATTCACCATTACTCCTTCTTCATGGGTTTGTTTCTGCTATTCAGAGTATTTTATTTTTTTATTTTATTTTTTTATCTTTTATTTTTTTTACTTTTTTTAAAATTTTATTTAATTTTATATAACAGTCCAATTAAATGAAAACAAACATTTATACACAATATTTGGGAATTTGGGCATCGTTCTTTCCAAACTACTTCCTGCTGGTAAGGGGCGCAGTCTTGGGGGATTCGAAGGAGATTCAGATATCCTGGCTGTAGTCTGTAGGGCTGTTTTGTCCAGCTGTTTTGAATGTAGGATCAGCTTGTACTCTGTTTCAGGCGGTCTGGCGTGATCAAGCCACATTAGTCTGGTATTCAGAGTATTTTATACTACCATATACATTTTAAGTAAAAATGTGTTGCTGGAATTTTGACGGAAATCACATTGAATCTATATGTCACTTTTGGGAATATAGTCATTTTACAATAATAAATTTTCTAATCCAAAATTATGGGATATCTTTATATCTCCTAAACTTCCAATGTTTTTCTTCAGTGACTTTTAGATTTGATTGTATAATTCTTTCACCTCTTTCATTAAGTTTATTAGAAGGTTTATTTGAAGTTTATTTTATTGCATTTGAAGGCATTGTGAGTGAGAATTTTCCTAATTTCTTTCATTGTTTTCATTATTGATATACAAAGGGGGCTGTTCATACTTGCTTTCTGCCTAGTAAGGGATCCGCTTTGTAAAATTTCCTTGTGCTGTTCAGAAGAATGTATGTTCATGCCTGTTACACAAATTCTTAGGCTTTGTCTCTTGGTTATATCCAAGACTTCTTAAACATTATGATCATGTTGTCTTTGTGTGTGTGTGTGTGTGTGTGTGTGTGTGTGTGTGTTTGTATGTGTATATGTATATGTGTGCAACATGTATATGAAGGTCAGAGGTATATATTGGGTGTTTTCCTCAGTCACTCTTCGCCTCTTTTTTTTTTTTTTTTTTTTTTTTTTTTGAGCCAGGTTCTCTCAGTAAACCTGAAGCTAGTCAATTTGACTCCAATGGTCTCTGAATTAAATTCATGTGCTTGTTTTTATCTTCATTCAGTTTTTTTTTTTTACTTTAATAATAAATTGTTGAAATTTTCATCCAGAATTTTACCTATTTTAGTATCTTTGAATTAAGTCTAGGAGTAATGGTTCTTTGGAGGGGACAAATGTGATGTTTAGTCTTTATTGTTAACTTGGTTGATTTTAGAGTCATCTAGGAAACATAGCTCTGGCTGAAGTCTTTGAGGGTATTGTATTGCCGATCGCCTTAACTGAGTAGAGAAGACGATGGTAAATATGTACGGCCCATGGTCTGGGCAGAATAAAAAGGATAAAAGAGAAAATAAGCTAACCCCAGACTCCCCCCTCTGCTTCCTGACTAGGACATTGTGACAAGATGTCTCATGCACATGTTGCCCCAGTTAGATTTGCTTTGACCACCATGTCCTACCTCCAAGATGGACTGCACTGTTAAATTAAAAGCCCGAACAAACCCCTGTTTGCTTAAGTCTCTTTTATCAGTCTATAGGAAATGTAACTACTGTAACTACACAGCTCATTACCTTGTTCTCCATGTTTTTCTTTGCACTTTGACAGGTTAGTTTGGACATCCCTTTTTTTTGTTTGTTTTTTGTTTTTGTTTTCCATGCAGTGGAGTGTTGTATTCTTTTTGATCCTTAAGGGATAAATTGTAAATTGTTTCAGAGAGAAGGAAGAAAACTGCTGGAACAGCTTTCGAGGTTTATCCAGCTGTTGACCAGAGGCACAGACCTATCAAACTTCAAACTCCAATATTCTTGGTTGATGAGAGGTGCACCTGCTTCCCTGGGGCAGGGTTCTATATTTCACTGCCTGAGCTGAGCCTTCAGGTGTGTGAAGTTTACAACATATCATCATCTAGCCCACCTACTTTCCAACACAAGAGCCTCCCAGTGTTCTCTCTCTCTCTCTCTCTGTCTCTCTCTGTCTCTGTCTCTATCCCTCCCTCCCTCCCTCCTTCCCTCCCTTCCTCTCTCTCTCTCATTCTTGCTCTTTGAATCCCTGCCTAGCAAGTCTTCCATTTTCAGGATAGCACTGGACCAATGAGGGACAGAGTCAGGCAGATCCCTGCCCCGGAGGCAGCCTACAAATAGTGTAGGCAGATTATAGCTGGACCATGGTTGTCAGCCTCAGGAGGAGGAAGTAGACAAATTAGGGGAAAGGCCTTGGTGGCTAGCTTTAGGAATGTAATCTAATGTTTCTTTAGCAAGGCAGATGGAATGGGGGAGAAGGGCACGACTTGCTGGTGCCACATCATCGAGTAAGCTTAATTTCTACCTTTTGTTTTTATTACGGGGTGTCTGGGTATTGGACAAGGGGGTGGCATTCTCTCTAGCTGCTTCCTGTTGACACTGGGGCCTAGGAATCTGGTTTGTTGATTAAGGCAGGAAAGAGCAGGCTGTGTCAGTTGTTCCAGGTTCTCCTTGAGCCTCTGAAGCAAGGGAAGTGTAGTCTGTGAGGCTGGACCAGGATGTAGGTTCATATGAAACATCTGGGCTGGCGCTGGAGTTGCTGGAGTGGTCCGTAGTTGATTTACAAACTGTTGGAACAGACAGACTTGTTACAGAGGTAAAGTTAAGGAGCTTAGAGAAATAAATTTATCTTCGATGTACATTTGAAACTTTTAAGTTCATCATTCTGTTGTAAGGATTCAGGCATTATGCTGGCCTACCCCTGTCATCTGGTAGAATGCACTCAGGCAGTACCCTGGTCATCACACAGGTGCAAAGGACCCATTTAAAAGAAAGACCCCCACCCACTTCTGCTCTCTTTTCTTTCTCTTACTGTTTCCCCTGGGGCAGACAGGACTTTTCCTGTCTCCCTCTTTTCTTCTGTCCTCTCTCTGTCTCTGTGTCTCTTTACCTCTTTTCTCTTTCCTCCCTTGACCTTTCCCTTTCTAATAAAACTTTTCACTAAGCTCTGACTGCCTGGCATGTTTGTCCCCGCCTAGGTAAATCTTACCTGCCATGGAATCTGCCAAGGTTCCCTGTGCATTGTCATAACACCTGGTATTTGGGAAGAGGAATCCCAAAACCAGACAAGGGGGAGAAGTCCAGAGAAAGGGGTATAGGTCCCAGGGAAAACCAGGGAGTGGACCCATCCTTAGGAATAGGCAATAGGCAGGAAAATTTAGGCTGTTTGTTGGTAGGAAGATTTATTTGGAGTCTGTTTGGCAGTTATTGGGAGGATCAAAGGAAATTTAGATTGGCTACATAAGGTTAATTGGGGAATAACTGTTATCTGAAAGCTGGGTCTGGTTGTGTTAGGGAGAATATAATTTGAGAAACTTTTGTTACATCAGAATAGTCTTTTCTGGAGTGTTCAGATGGGTTTTGAAATTATAATGTGTTAGGAACAGGGAATTGGGGAGGCTCTTGGCAAATTTGTGAGAGGGGTGGTCTGTAATAGTTGCTGTGGAAAGGTTGAGAGAACTTGGCTTTGGTTCCCAATCAGGGAATTGGATGGTCAAGGGAAAAAACAATCAGTAGTGGGGACAGGGCATTGGAAATTGGGGTGCCAGCTGTCAAGGGGAGTGTCAATGGAGGGCATTGAAGAGAGGCGAATAGAAACTGGTGGGAGCATGGGTGGAGATCTCAGTGAAGTTTAAGAGAGAGTTTTCTGCATGACCTTGACCCAAGTGAGGGCTTGGCCATGAGAGTGTGTTTGGGTGTGTTGGAGAGGAGATGACCTGGGTTTAGATATGTCTTGTAATCGGGAATTTAGGATTTGTTCAGAGTGTTTAATGTTTGAGGACATCTGGACAGTTAATGGATTTAGGAGAGTGAATGAGTCGGCCTTGGATATTTGGCAATCATCTGGGCAGAGGAAAATGTATGATAAAAGGGAAGAGCTTGGTGGAGGAAAGAGTGACTCTGAGGGAACAGGAACAAGAGGGTGAGGATGAACTTTGGCAATGGAGGGGCCAGGCTGATGTGGCCGTCTGACGGGAAGGAGTTGCCATCTGTATAAAAAGTGTAGGCAGAAGTACCTAGAGGACTTCTTGTGTATGAGAGTTATGGGGAGGAGGTGTTTGAGAGTTTTGTTCAGGAGTGTAGAGGATCTGGGGAACATTTAGGAAAAGAGATAAATGTGTGTGTGTATGTGGGGGGGGACTGAGTGAGGACGGGAAAGGAGTGTGAGTAATGAGTTTGGGATAAGAGAAGTTTGGAGGGATGAAATCTGAGCCCGTGGAAAGCTGGAGTTGAGGGAGATATTGGTGGAGATGGAGTGTGTGAGAGGGGACCCCAGAGTTCTTGTTTATAGATTTACAGGTGAGCTGGGGGGGTCTGTAGCAACAGTGCTTAGACAGGGAGAATAGCAAAGATGGTGTTATATAGAGTTTGGGAGAGGTATGCGACAGGGGCGAAGGTTAGTCTTAGGTAGGATTTATGGGTTTTGAAAGTGTAAGGATGGAAAGGTTTTCATGGATCTGGAAAGCATAGAGCTTGCTTTAGTAGAAAAGAGGACATTTTAAGTTTAAGGAATTGTTTGTGAAAGGGAGGAAATAAGAGACGAAGACAGGAGGTGGAGGATTGGGGGGAAGGGGAAGGAAGAAAGGAAAAGGACAGGGAGTAGTTGTCCTAGGGAACAAAGGACTTCTGTTGTATAGAAAGAAGACATGGCCCATAGTCAGATGGCAGTTTATAAAGGTAGAAGGGGAAACCCTGTGTTAGGATGAGGTGTTCAGTTTTAATTGGACATGTTAATTAGATGAGGGTATTTTGATTACTGGGCTTCAATACTTTGATGGTTTGACCTTGGTAGTCAGCCTCAGGAGGAGTAAGCAACCAAATAAGGTGGTTAGCTTTAGGGATGTGATCTGATGATTTTTAGCAAGGCAGAGGGAATAGGGGCGAAGGGCAAGGCCTGCCAGAGCCACTTGCTTGAGTGAGTGGGTTAGTGTCCCTTCAGCGATTGGGTGTTTTAATTAGGTTGGTAAAAATAATGAATTTGGTTGCTGAACCTTGATGTTTTGATAGTTGAACATTGGTGGTCAGTCTCAGGAATGAGTCAGTGGCCAGAAAAAGGAGCAGACCTTGGTGGCTTTAGGAAAATAATCTCACAGTTTAGCAAGGGGGAGAAGGGCAAACGGCAAAGCCTGTTGGTGCCCTGTTTGCCATGTTTAGGCCTATGTTTTTGCCATTGTCTGGCATGGTAAAGCACCCCCCCCCCTTCCATTTTGCTTCTTATTTTGATAGTGTGGCCAGTCAATGAGACATTTTCTTGTCGTTTTATTCTTTAAATCAGTGGAGAAAATAATCAGTTCCTACTACCTAGATGACCTCATCACACAGTTATTACTACTGGGATGGGAGTCACATAGAGGGACAAAATGGGATTCCTCTCTACTGCTGATCTGTCCACTGAAGCCCACACATGGACTTGAGGCTTCTGAGGACATCGGGATCATCTGGTTGGTAGCACTGCCAGTCCCTTTGCATCTGGGCCACCATGCTTGTCTTCCCCATGCCAGGGAACAAGGCTGGGACTCGGTCCAGATTGGCTAATTTCTTTCTAGCCTGTCGCTTGTGGGTTTCTGGGCACTTTTCAGGTGCTCTGCCTGTACGTCTGAACTTCAGAAGGTTGTCCTTCCTTCTGCAGACTGTTTTCCTTTACTAGTGCGCACAAAGTCAGTGTCTAGACCATCATCCTAGCCAGAAGTTCCTGTTTGGTTTAGTCATATTTTGTTTTGAGACAGTGTCTCTCTGCATAGCTCCCACTGGCCTTAATCTTTCTGCTTCACCTCCCAGAATGGAGTCCCAAGTGTGTCCCCAGTATGCATGACTTAGTTTATCTTCAATGATCTCTTTGTCCTTTGTAGTTTATTAGTTTGCTCTAACCTTAATGAATGGTACGTGTTGTTTCCGTGAAATTATTATATGAATAATTCTTCAACAAAAGGCTGAAAGGGAAAACGACATGGCAAGCATCACACCACTGTAATTTGGATGTAGATTGTTCCCCTAAGGTCGGGTGCTGCAGTTCAAAGCCCGAGGGAGCTGATGGAGAGGATGTGGATTTGTAAGCGATGTGTAGTATGGAAGGTAATTAACTCATGGGGGAAATCACCCTTGGAAGGAATTAATGCAATTCTTGCAGATCAGGTTGGTTATCAAAAGCAAATCATTTTAAAAGTAAGACTATCCCATATGCTTGGTCCTATCTATATTTGCCTCATCCCTGTTAGAACTCTCAGCTATGTTATGATGCAACTGGTAATTCATGCTATTTGGACTTTTTAGACATTGGAAGGAAGGCTAAAATGTATTCAATATATTCTTTATCAGATTTTTTAAATAGTAGTTAAATATTGAAGATCTTGTTATCAGCCCATAGGTGAAATTGTTTTCACTTGATTTCCAAAGGCTGCTTGCATCCTTATTGTCTACCAGCATTTTGTGTTATGCATGAGTTAAAGCACAGTCAGGGCTATGCTGGAGGCTTATCATTGTTAAGTATTGTTTGCTAATGGTGAAGCTCGAAAATTTCCATAGCTTTTTTTCTAAAAAGAGATCTGATTTCACTTTGAATTTAGAAACATTTCTTAATGGCACCTAACTCTTCCTGACATTTTGATAGTTAGTACTAGTTTGTTAATTGTAAAATAATATCCCTAACAATAAAATCTCAGTAGAAATATTTTGAAAGCAGGACCTTGTAGGGGCATTGTTTAAATTAAATCTCTCATTACTGAAGCCCATACTGTAATCTTTCTCCTTGGATTTAGGAAGATGTGATTGAACCTTGGCACCTTTTCAGGCTGAAGAGCTTGTCTGACTTTCATGAACACAGAATTATAATTTTCTGTAGTGAACTTAAATGTTAATTTACCTGGATAGTTGGAATCATTAAGTATATTAACCACAGTGTTGTTTTGATAGAAAGGAGAGCTACTATCTAGCTATAATGAACTATGTTCCAAGTGCTGGGTTTCCAAACAGTAAAATTTCAAAGAGTTCAGAAGAAATTGTATTCAAAATTAATTTTAAACTTTTATATAGATAACCACTCATTCAAACCATGTTATTAATTAAAGTTTATTTATATGGAACTAAATATGTAGTCGGAATTTTACTTGAAATTTCTATTGGCCATATGAAGGACAAAAGGCCTTAAAAATGTGTCATGCTATGTGATGATTTAGTTTTTTGACTTAAAAATAACTTACAGCAAAAAAAAAAAAAAAAATTGAAAAATGAGGTTTTACTAGAGGAAACATCATCTTTCCTATACTGCTACTTGTATGTCATTAAAGTAATAATTCAGAAGATACACTTTCAATTTTGCTTTGTCATTATGGGCAGTGAGACATTTAACAATTTGACAAAGTGGCTTATGGATGAGCAGAGCTCTGAACTGAAGGCAAGGGGTGAGAAATATAACTTTTATAATTTAAAGCTATCTCATACATTATTTGAGCTTCCACTAAATATTTTTTTCATTTCTCTTCTACTTTTAAGATTCAAATGAAAGGCTAATTTCATGCTCAGTACTAATAATCCCTTTAAGTAATAGGTCATTTTATTCTTTCCATTTCTTTGAGCTAAGAAATATAACTTACACCAAGAAAACTGTCTGTCCAGAGTCTGTGAGCTCCTAAGGGGCCAGATTAATTGTCTCTATGGGTTCCCTTTTGATGACCCTGGCTCATACAATCCTTCTTCCCTCTCTTCAGTAGAATTCCCTGAGCATGGCCCAGTGCTTGGTTGTAGATCTCTGCAGCTGTTTCCATCAGTCACAGAGTGCAGGCTCTCTGATGACAATTGGCAACTAGGGAGCCTGTATGGGACTGTCCTAGGCCCTCTACATATGTGTGACCATCGCATAGTTTGATCTACTTGTAGGACTCCCAGTAGTGGAAGCAGGGGCTGTCCCTATCCCTTTTCTTGGCTTCCAAGAACCTATTATCTATACTGGGTTGCCTCGCTCACCCTTAATACAAGGGGAGGAGCTTAGTCCTACCTCACCTTGATATGTCTTGATTTGTCGACATCCATGAGAGGTCTGCCCCTTTCTGAATAGAAATGGAGCAGGAGTGATTGGGGGTGGAGTGGGGGGAGGGAATTGGAGAAGAGGAGAGAGGGGAAACTGCAGTTGAGACGTAAAATAAATTAATAAATTTAATAAATTAATTTGAAAAATACTATCTGACCTGAGATATACTATTGAACTTCTTGATTTGCTTAAGTGAGAATATGGAAAACTTGTCATCTGAAATCTTAATTTAACATTTGGTAAGTACAGGGATTTGTTCATTTGTCCAGACACCCTTATGGTTGGCTATTAATGGGAACAATATCAGAGACAAGGAAGCAGAGAAAAATGAAATGAATGTCTTGGTGGCATTTAAAACTGTTTTGGAAATTGGTGAAGTTTCTTTTCCTGCAGTTTATTATGGTGAGCACAATGTTAGAGCCAATGTCACAAAGACATTGTGACATGGTGAAACTGAATTATGGGTCTGATCTCCACTCATGCTGAACTTCTGTGTATTCTTGATCAGCTCAGGCTGGCCATTAAAGCCCTTTCCCAATAGGTTAAGCTGGCTATAAACAACAGACGTGAGCAACTGACAAGCTTCCACACATTTCTCAGATGAAGAGCACATTTCCATATGCCATAAATTTTGTCAGATGAATGTGCTCTGGGTCTTACCTCCAAACCTAATTAGTGTCATGTATTTCATATCCTTTATAAGAAAGATAACCAAAGCACCCAAAATAATAAAACAAAGATTCTGCAAGGGTTCAGTTTTGCAATCAGTACTATAGTCACTGCAGTAACTGAAATGACAGAGTCCTAATAAAGCTTCTCATATGCACCTGGAAGACCTTCAAGGTCTAACAGAGGTTGTCTGATCATATGGAGTCTCTCCTATTTAACTACCTCCTATCCAAATTATTTTCCTATTAAAATTCTAAGATTCCTGTTACTTGTGATAATAAAAATCATTTTCAATGTTTATACTATTCACCAGATAATGTGTCCTACTTTGGGATGCTAACATCTTATCAGGTCAGGGCTCACAGCCTCATGATTTGAAATTTAGAAACGTAAGGACCACACTTTCAGGCTAATTCAGAGAAATCCAGGGCAAGCTTTATTTCACAGTTATCAAGAAAACCTTGTTTTAAATAAACAGGGTGTCAGTTTTTATAATGCCTTTTTGTGTATTTGACTATGTGACACATTTTCCTTAAATATTTTGCTTGGACAAATGTGTGAGTATGTGTATGTGTGTGAATGCAGGTACATATATGTATATATACATGTGTGTTCACTTCAGTGTAGAGGGCCATAAAAATCCTTGAGTATGATTTCTTAGGTTCTGTTTACTTCATGGAGGCAAACTTTCTCATTGGCTTATAAATTGCTGAACAGGGAGGCTGTCTAGTCAGAGTGCCCAAGAGATCTGTTTGTTTCTGCTTCTCCAACACCAGGATTATAAGCTTAAGTAACTACACGATCTTACTTTACAATGCAGATTCTGGAGCTAAGGTTCATATATTTGTAAGTCAAGTATTTTCCTGAATAAATCATGCCCCTTGCTCATGGGTGAAGTTTTTTTCCAAATAGCAAAATGAAAATTGTTGATGATTTATTATGCCATTTGTCTTTTTTTTTTTTTTTTCCTGAAAGAAACCTTACAGAGTCTTGTGAGTTCCATGGGAGGAATTATATAATAATTCCACAATAGAAATCTTGTTTCTTATGAACCTATTTTAATTGATTCTAAGATAGAGGAAAAACAAGGATATCCATATCTTAATCTCATCATCAGTTAGTAAGCCACTGTGTCATCTCATGGCTACAGAAAAGTTTTCTTCTGAACTCTTAACATCTGGAGATTACTTGTACATTTTCAGGTTATAGGAATCACTGAGGTTGAATTAGAAGATCCAATTTTTCCATTTAAAAATAGGTAAAGAAAAAATACCAGAAGGAAGTGTGGTTTGAGTGGCAACGCAAGGGGTTCATATACATCCACTTTTATCTATCCAGCTGTATCGACTGATATATTATGTACCAACTGCTATTTTAAAAATTGTCTGAATGGTTTTTTATCCAATTTTCCACTTTTCAAAGAAAATACTGGTATCATTCATGTTGGTATGTGTTTTTGTGTGTAAAGGTGTGTGTGTGTGTGTGTGTGTGTGTGTGTGTGTGTGTGTGTGCATGTGGCATGTATTTACAGAACCCATGGAGGTTCTTGTTAGGGTCTTGTCTTACCTTTCAATACATGGGTACAGGATTGAGCTCAGGTTTTAATACTTGGTGGCACAATTTTTCACCTATGAGCATGACACCATGAAAATAAATGCAGATAATATAATGCTAATTCATTAAGGAGAAATGAACATGTTACAGAAGAGATAAATGAAGCAAGGAATGAAGATATTAAAAAAAAAGACGACATCAAGGGAAATCTGCTATAAGTCAGAACATACAACCAGAGTTAAAAGAGTGTTAAGAAGGCATTAGTGTTCTGATTGTGGGAGATTGAAGACCGATTCCTCAAATACGTTTATTCAAAGACATTTGGTTTTTAATTATTATAAGTCATCAGAGAACAGTCCAACTCAGAAAAAAACCAGAAATGTTTGGAACTAAAACGTCAACTTGACTGGTGGAAAAGGCTCCTTTGACTCTGTAATTCCTAATTAAACTTTAAAACATCTTATATTAAATAATTTATATGACTTGCATAAGATTATTGACTGCAGATGTTCAAAACAAGGACTCTTTTTTTCCAATATTAAAAGAGATTGTAGAAATATTCAGAGTCTATTAGGAATGGAAAAGTCTTAAAAAGGTTTCTTTTTGTTTTTCAAGAAATAGAATGTGGTGTGTTGATTGAAGAGCTGGCATGTACAAGCCAGGAATCAGGAAGAGAAACCAGCTCACCCTGCTATTGGTCACAGTGGACAAGTTTGCCCTGAGATGGCAGCATAGTGAGGTTAGAGCTATGACAATGCAAGGCCTAGAGCAGACTGAAATTGTGGCTGAGCATCTTGGAGTGGTGAGTGGGCGGGGATGAACAAGGTTGGCCATTGAAGTAATATCAATTCAATCCTCTTTGGAAGATGTATGCTTTCCTTATTCTGGAAATAAAATAAAAGAGGATAGTACTCTTTCTAAAGTTAGCATGGAACTAGGATTATATGTTCTCTGGGGTAATTTACTTTGTAGCCCAGTTTCTTCCTTAATAAAATAAGGATGAGAGACTCTTTAATATAAGGTTACTGCAAGGTTAAATAAATTATACTATGGAAATACTTTGGATATTATCAAACAAATGTGTTGTGTGCTGTTATTTCTATTGTTGTACCAAATTTTAGAGTAAAGGTAAGTTATCCATGGCCACAGAAGACAAAAGCAAATAATAAATGAATGGTTGGAGGGAGGGGAAATGATGGGTTTCACTAGAAGATGATAAGCAAATACTGCTTAGTCACCATTAGTTGGTATAACTGTAGTACGAGTAGACCTGTATTTAAGTCTCAACACTACCAACATAGTGAATTTCTAATGCTACAAAGTTTGAAAGTGAGAAAAATAGAATTCATAGTGGCTATTTGGATAGATCATCCTGAGGAATGCTCTGTAGTTCAAGAGGCCAGATGAACCCATTTCCACTCACAGAATGTTGAAGAATTAAAAAGGTATGGACACAGAGGAAGAACAGTATGTGCAAGGCACAGAGCTAAGGGGGTTCTAAGGCACGTGGCACCCTCAGCCTGTGAGGTTAGAGAAAAATGACAAAAATATCCAATTGCCTTCAGATAAAGACTCAGCTCATGAAGAATGTTGCTGAGCACATGCTCAAAGTCTTGAGGCAGTTGACATGTAGTTATAAATCTAGAGAGTCATGTGAAATAAGCCAGCTTCAACTTGCTCACATAGGTTGATACCCTTATGCATGAGTACCAGAGGTCACAGCATTTTGAGATTTGGAGAGAATCTATTATAAATGATGACTTCCATGGAAGTTTTTCTTTTGTTGTTATTTCTTTAATTATTATTATTATTATTATTATTTTGTATTTCAAGTATGAGGTTGTAGGCACCTAAATTAACGTTAAGGATAGATGAGTGATTTTAGAAGTCACATAGATGAATGAAGGAGAGTTGGATGGTAGAAAAACACATGGTTTATCTTTAGAATTGGATGGGTGGTGATTTCATCAATGGATTTGGGAATATGGAAAGATACACAAGATTTTCAGGAGGTTAGAATGATAGATTTATAAATGTGACATCTGAAATATCTATAAGATATCAGACCTGGTAACATATAAAATAAGCTATATTTTTCAAAGAAGCATTTTGTTAGTAAGGAGGGTTATATGGAGCTGAGGAAGCCCTGAGTGAATGAGTCTTGTTGACATGATCACAGGTATGTCAAGGACTCCAATCTCTCAGATCCATGGTAATGGAAAAGCCTTCTCTGGGTTGGGTTCAGCAAAGTCCTCCTTTAGTGCAAGCATGGATGTTACCAATAACTGGCCTTTAGCTGAAACCATTGCATGCAGAAACTATCAACAATAGCTTTCTTCCAGATGATCTAAACCTGAAACTGCTTCACCACATGAAAGATTTCTGTACCCCAATCCTAATATTAAGTCTCTCTGCAGACACAACAAATCAAGCCTAGCTGAATCAAACAGAAACAAGAAAAGGCCAGGTTTAAAAATAAAACACTCCCAGATGGTCAGTTGGTCCTCTGACCCCAGAGAGGAGATGAGAAGACAGGGAGAAGGAACTGGAAAACCACATGTACTTTCTACAAGAGGCCATTTAAATACCTGTAGGCATGGACTTGAACATCTTTGGGGGAGGAGCAGCATTTTGGCTGACTTTCTAAGACTGGGCAGGGTTTGGAGTGGGGAGGGGGTTGGAGGTGAGGTGGAGTTCCACCCAAACACTACAGAGACCTCTTATAGATATTATTAGCTAGCATCCTTCCTCCTCACTAGGCTCCATTCAATTAATTCACTTCTCTCTTTAGCTGTATACAACAATCTCACCTCATTTGTCACAATAAACCTTCCATCTTGCTCAGTGACATATAATGAATGTGTTGAGTTTCTCCTTTAGAATGCATGGCCCACCAGATCCCAGCTTCTTCCTGTGTTTGTCTGTATGTCATTTCTTAATCTTTCATTGTTCCTTTCAGGTCAAATCCAAAGCAGACCAGGCTATGGCAGGAGGTAATTGGTTTTGTTTGACATTATAAAATTGAAGTTTAGGAAACGAAACAAAATTTAGTTAAAACTGGGCTATGAAAAGTTTTATACTCCTATTGGTGAGATTTTGCAGGAAGTAACAGACATCTGAGGACTGACTGAAGCTGTGGCCTAAGATAAGATGAAGGAAACAGGTCATTAAGGAAGCATAAATGCAAGGGGATAACCAAGTTGGAGGAGAGGGTACAGGTAGCAGAATGGCAAAATGATGCAGGCAAAGTGAGGCAAGGCCAGAGTGCAAACTCCTACAACCTCTGTTTCCTTTTCATTTTTGTTTAATCTACAAGGACTAAGAGATGCTGAGTAGTAAATGGGAACACAGGTATTTAGGTCAGAAATAGGCACCAGTCTCAAGGTTTAGGTTCTTCCCACAGATCCACAACATCTCAACTGTGTGGTATTCTGACAGTAGCACTGGACCATAAAGCAGCAGAAAGGTTATGTTAGCTTGTGCCTTTGTAAATTGTTTTTAAAAGCAGGATGAAATTAAACACTTCCAAAATGATAGCTCTTTAGATAAGAAAACCTTTTGTTGTCACTGAAGCATGAATAAGGAAAAGCCACTGACCAGCTGTGCCATAGAGAGCTTTAAAGCAAAGGCCATTGCCTTTCAAGACCAGGAAGTCAGTGGTGAACTCTGAAAGGGCAACTGAGAAGAATGGGCTGGGATATCTGAAGCAGTGGATGAAAGAGAAGGTGGGACAGAAGAGAGGTTGAGGCTGTGTGTAGAGTGTTGCACATCTAATAAGATGAAGGAAGTAGAAGTTTGTAGGTAGGTAAGAAACAAAGGGGTTAAATATATGGACATTTTGAGTATGTTGCCATGTAGAAAGAAAGGAGATCAAAGCAACAAATTGCAAACTACAGGGCCAGAAGGACAGACAGGATGTTTTTTGGCCTTTGCTTCACAGTACCTGAGGTGTTTCACTTCAAAATTACAAAAGTAATAGGGTAAGAATGGAAATAATTGGAAGGGAACATGGTAAAACTAAATGTTTGGGATATCATAGCTCTTATCTAGAAATAGCTTTGTTTTGAGAATATGATGATTATCAGTGTTACTATAGTAACCGCAACATTCCATGTAATGGCTATGTGTGTTGAGCATCTTCTATAATGTTCAAGCATTGCTGAAAATGCCCTGCCTCCAAGTTGGCCTGAATACTCTTTAGTCTATATTGGTGTTTTAATTTTGGGGACAAATGAGCATATTCATTCAAAGACAAACATATTGCACTGGCCAAGTGTTAGCCAAATTGCTTTTCATTTTCATTAGCTTCTCCTTCTGTTCACCAAGTTCACTTGTCCATCAATGCAGAAAACCAATATTTAATTTCCAATTTTTGTAAAGATCATTTATACTGATTATGATTTTGATGTCATGGCCAAACCTTGGAAATTATTCTCAAAGTCATGTGGTTTATTGTAGGAGTGGAAAAGGGGAGAGTAGAAAGGAACCATTTGTAATCAATCACATTTGGTGTTGGAGGGGGTCAAACACACAGTCCTAAGGGGAGGGCAGAAGATGCTCTGAAGAGCAGGGCTGAGGATACAAGTAGAATGAAGAACATATAATTTTACTGATAATTTAGAGCGTTTACTTCAGAAAAACTTTGAAAGAGTAATTTCTCTCCCTCCCTCCCTCTTTTCCTCCCTCCTTCCATTCCTTCCTTCCTTCCTTCCTTCCTTCCTTCCTTCCCATCCTTTCCAGCACACATTAGTGTGGAGGTCAGAGGACAACTTTGAGATTGAATTCTTTCCTTCCATTATTTGAGTCCCAGGTATTGGACTTGTGTCCTCAGATTTAGTGTCAAGTGCTTTTACTCACTGAGCCATCTTGCTGACAAACTTCAGAAAACTTTTAATTGCAAGTTTTTATTTTTGTGTTTCCTTCTGTTTCTTTGAGTATTTGTAACTGTTGAGTCTTTTACCAGTGTCATTCATCTCCAAGTTCCCATAAGAAGACAGGAGCCTAATTATGTGAGTTCCTTGCTTCAAGTTGTAAAACTCCAACATGCCATGAAGATACAGAATGTTCTGGTAAATCCAATTAGCAACATGGATAGGTTGACCACACTAGTGGTCACAAGTCCTCCAGATATCTGACTTAGTGTAGTTGAGTTCAGAGTTTTGTATGTTCTCTCTGCATAAGAAATATCTCCAATAAAGTCACTCTTGCAGTCTTAACAGTACAACTTTTGTTCTGAGGAACCTTGTGGTTCCAGTCTCTTTGAGATTGAAAAGAGTAAATAAGTTTTAGTCAAGACTTAAACTCTTTGAACAAAACTTTAGTGGCAAGGCTTGGTAGCAATAATTGTGTCTTGTGTCTTTAAGCCTTTGTAACATTCCTGTTATTTAGAAAACAAAATTACATCCTAAGGCTCAGTGCCTTCATATTTATTATAATCATATTTTCTTCAAATTAATTTTTAATGCCTAGTTCTTTATAGTGTGACTTTGCACATTCAGACACACAGGAGTGCACAAATATATCCTCCGCCCCACAGGAGGCACTCTATTCTTTTGATTTTTCTGTATCTTGTCTTTAGTTTTGTTAACTGACAAAACCATTTAGTAAATCACTTATTGAGCATCATTTATACTCAAAATTCATTTAGTCAATGAATTTTTCACTTTTCCTGGTATTTGAAAAACTGCTTCATTTTTTTTCCATGACAGTTTGTCTTAAAGCAAACAGTGACTGTTGTTATATTGTGTTGTGCTATTTTTGCTTGCGAACTGCTTGTTTTCTTGATGGTTGGTATCACAGTGGTATATGAATTTATGAACTGTAAAAAATGAAATTAATACTTATACAGTATTTTGACATATTTGCAGAGGGTGTTCTTCTCTCTTAGACCTTATTATAGCTCAGTATTTTCTGCTCTTTACATGGTGCTAAGTACACCTCTGCTTTCTGATGCAATGGTTTCATTTTGAAGACATCCATCTCCTTGCTAAATGTGTGTGTTTTCTGCAGTTCATGAAGATTAAGGTTTTGATTTTCTTTCTTCAGTTTTTTAAAACTAATTTATTTTCATACAATATATTTTGATCATGTTTTACTCTCCCCCACTTTTCCCCACCTTCCTACCCATCCAACTTTGATATATATATATATATATATATATATATATATATGTAATATTTATATGCATTATACACACACACACACGTTTCTGTTTGTCTCTTTTTAAAAAAAACCCTCAAACTAAAACCTAAAACCAAGAAACAACAAAAACAAGCAAAACACCCCCATACAAAACCAAAGCAACCCACCAGATTGTATTCTACAACAGAGACCTGCCTGGTGCATACACTGGTGAAAGTGTAAATACAGAGTAGATGGCAGAAACCGACCATGTTTTGATTGGAAGGTTCATGTCATGAGATGATGTCATGAGATGAAATCTATACCAGGCCCTGCTAAAGCTGCCATTGATGACTTCACTGGCCATTTCTTTATTAAATGCAATTTGAGACAGGGTTCAGCAGGGGAGTTCACCTTTTAATTGCTCCAGGTTTTGTTTCTTCCAGTGATACCTGGGGTTCTTCCAAAATTAATGTGTGCCCCTTTATTCATAAAAGGAGTTGAGGAGGACAGTAATGTTAAGGACTTAAAAATGGGCTGGGCATTGCTAAACATGAATTAACTTGTATTGGTGAGAAAACTATCAGCCTGTTTAAATTTTGCCCTTCAAAATTTTCATAGAATTGGTGATGACAATAGGTGATTGTCAAATAATTATTTTTTTCAAAATTAAAAATTTTGTTGATTGACAGTGGTCTGTGTTTTCTTTCCATCCAACGAGTGGATAGCTTGTAACACCGAATCAATGGCTTTGACACTTTTAGATGTTGGTTGTTACAATTAGATTATTAGTCACTTCCCTGGGAAGGATTTGAAGCTGTGGAACTTTTGGTGGGTTATAAGTGGCTCCCTTTTGAGGAGATTTTTTTTGGCCAAGAGAGAAAAAATAATGTCACTGTTCGACTGGAAACGACATTCAGTGAATTGTGGAAACAAAGACTGCCTTGCCAGCATGATCTAGTGCAGCCATGTGTCACTGTCACTATTGGAAATTAACTAAAACCCCACATTTCCCTACTTAGAGCTACTCATACCCTAGGCAGTAATGTGCAACATGAACACATCTCCGTGTATTGTAACCATTTCTTTTCATTGAAATGAGAAATACAATATTTGTAAGAGATAGTTAGCAACTGAAGTAGGTGAATATGGATGACTTCCCTTTTTTAAATTACTATTTAATTGACAACTTATGTTGCCAAAGTAATGTCTTCTTCATTTTTTACATTCCTGGGTAATACAAATTTAGAAAATTGAAATTAATGTATCAGAACTAAACTTGAAGGGATGTGCACTGACGTATTTGAAAAGTATTTGCCCTGTGAACCTTTAAATAGAGATTATAGCCCATAGTGTCTGCAAAATTCTCTTGTCTCAATCAGGCAGAGTACACTTGATCCTGCATAATACCTGGGTTTTAGTATTTGTCATTGAATGAAGGCTCATGTGTTGCTGCTTACCTCCCACATCTCATAAACATATTATCATTTAAAAAATTAAATGGGACTGCCTCAAACTCGGAAGCTTCAGTAAGGCAAAGGACACAGTTGACATGACCAAACGGCAGCCCACAGACTGGGAAAAGATTTTCACCAATCCTACATATGACAAAGGCCTGATCTTCAATATATACAAAGAACTCAAGAAACTAGTCAACAAAACACCAAATAACCCTATTTAAAAAATGGGGTACAGAACTGAAGAGAGAATTCTTAATAGAGGAACTCAAAAAGGCTGAAAGACACTTAAGAAAGTGTTCAACATCCTTAGCTATCAGGGAAATGCAAATCAAAACAACTTTGAGATACTATCTTACTCCTGCCAGAATGGCTAAAATTAGTAACACCAATGACAACTTATGCTGGAGAGGAGGTGGAGAAAGGGGAACACTCCTCCACTGCTTTTGGGAATGCAAACTTGTATAGCCATTTTGGAGATTAGTATGGCAGTTCCTCAGGAAAATGGGAATTAGCTTACCCCAGGACCTGGCAATCCCACTCTTAGGCATATACCCAAATGATCCACATCCATGCAACAAAGGCATCTGCTCAACTATGTTCATAGCAGCATTATTTGTAATAGCAAGAACCTGGAAGCAACCTAGATGCCCCTCAACTGAAAAATGGATAAAGAAGATTGGTACATCTACACAATGGAATGCTACTCTGCAGGAAAACAAAACAAAACAAAAAAACAAAACAAAACAATGGAATCTTGAAATTCGCAGGCCATTGGACAGAACTTGAAAAATCCATCCTGACTGAGTTAACCCAGTCACAAAAAGAGGAACATGGTATGTACTTGCTCATATATACAAAGAGGGAGGACAAGACCATGCTGCAGAAACACATAGATACAGCTGACCTGAACAAGGAGGAGCTAATGGGCCCCCAGACTGATAGCTGGGAATACAGCATGGGACTGACTCAGACCCCCTGAACATGGATCTCAGCTAGAAGGCCTGGGTAGTCTAAGGGACCTCAGACAGTGGAGCCAGGATGTATCCCTGGTGCACAAAATGACCTTGGAGGCACATGCCCCATGGAGGGATACTCCCTTAACCTAGAGACAGGAGAGAAGTCCTAGTCTCTAATTCAAATGACTTGAAAGATTTAGATGACCCCTCCTGGGTGACATCACCCTACATGTGGAGTGGGAGGCTGGAAGGGGAGGGTGGGAGGGATGCATGTGAGGGAGGAGAGAGAGGGAAAAAGGGAGGGAGAGGGAACTGGGATAGATATGTAAAATAATAATAAAAAATAAAAATAAATTTAAAAAAGAAGAATAAAAAGTAAACCTGACACAGTGTCAAAAAAATTAAAAAATTATGACCATCTAAAATAATAAAAGAGTTCTTAAAAATGTTATGGGTTTCTTTTAAATTGTTTAGTATGAAATGTGGAATGGAATGACTAAGGAACACGGTGTGTCTGCATGGTGTTCTGACCATTGCCAAACCTTTTCCTAAAGTGACTAATGGTCTTGCTTCCCACAAGCAGTACAGTGGCCTTTACATGGTCCACAGTCTCTCATTGCTTGGAATTGTTCTCCTTTATTTTTACCAACTTCATTGTTTGTTTTGTGTCATTGTGTGTGCGTGCGTGTGCGTGTGCATGTGTGTGTGTGTGTATGTGTGCATGCGTGTGTGCGTGCACACACACCTGCTTTTACCCTAACTTACCTTAATGACAAAGAGCACTTCACGACATTGTTAACATTATGTGTCTTCCTTTTTTGAAGTGCACATTTGAACCTTTAACAATTTTAAATTATTTATTATTTTTTATATGTAAGAGTTATCTATTCAATAATCAAGCCCTTTATTACCACATATTTTGTCAACATTTCACAGCACTCTTTGTGTTTCTAATTCCTGTTACAGTGTTTTATGGGGAGGAGTTTTTAATTTTATTCAAGTCTAATTCTTTTGTTTTATGGTTATCTCTATTTGTAACATAAAAAATAACATGTTGCTACTTTGACCATGAATATACTATTGTGTCTTTTTCTACAACATTTTAAATCTGCGTTTGTGTCTGAGTAGTGTCTGATTTATCTGCAGGTATCATGTTAATTACAAATGAAGCTCTTTGTGCACCCACACTTCTTTGCTCTTGCACCATCAGAGGAATGTACTATATTCCCACAAACTATATACCTTTCTTATAAAGGCACAATTGAATTCTTATTCCCACAAACTATATACCTTTCTTATAAAGGCACAATTGAATTCTTGACTGCTAATATATTTTCCTAGGCTTATGCTTTTCACACTTTTTCTTGGTTTTCATATCTTTCTAGTAACCCTTTCAGGTAGGTAGTACAAATCTTCAGCATTATTTGCCGTCTCAAGACTTTAGGTTTCTTCTACAAGACTTAAGACTTCTATGTCTTAAATTCAACCTGTCAGGTTTTATCAAGTCCTCCTGAGACTTTTACTAGGAAACATTGACATTTCAATATTGAGTCTTCCTGGTTATGATAATGTTCTCAGGTTATTTTGGTCTTTAATTTATGTTATGAGTATACTATATATTTTAGAAGACTTGCAAGGCTTTTATTAAAGTTACTAAATTTCCTTATGAATATATTTGTAGATGCTACTAACTTTATAGAATTGTGAGTTGAGTTTTGAAGTAATATTTTCCATACTTAGTGATGGGCTTTGATTCCTTCTGCCTATAAAACACTTAAAAAACATGAATTCTACTCTGGGTGCTTTATTCAGGTTTCCTGCTGTCCTTCATAATATTTATCAAAAGTGTCTGTATCCATAACAGAATTCTATTATAATTTTAAACTATTACAAACTTCTGTTCAGAAATACTTCATATGTTTCTGATTTGGATATTAAACAAAAGTGAAGTGAATAGCTCAAGGTCAACACTTTTCCTTCAGTCAGTAATGCACTTACTTTTATTGCTGGTTCTTCTTTTAAAAATCCCTGAACAATTTAATACATGTGTATAATGAATATCTATTTTCACTCTCATTTCCCTCTGTACCCATTAATCTTGCTATTTCTAAAAGTTTCCTTCTAATTCCGTATCGTGTGTGGTGTGTGTGTGTGTGTGTGTGTGTGTGTGTGTGTGTGTGTGTGTGTGTGATAGTCTGAGTTTAATTAGAGGTGCTTCTATGTCTGTGAGTAGGTGGGAATTCAATAGAACATATGCAACTATACCACTGATTAGCTGACAGTCCCTTCTCTAGAAACCATTGTTGCCATTTAACACTCAGGGAGGTTCGAGCTTCAAAGGCCTCCACCCTACAGATGATGAAGTGTTGATGGTACAATCTTGTGCAGGTCTGCACCTGTAAACAGAGAAGAGAGTTCACACGTGCAGTGGTATGCCATGTGCAGAAGACATCATTTTGCTGCGCTCCTTCCATTCTCTGTCCCTTATATTATTTCCTTCACATATTTTACAAGGCCCCTTAAGCCTTTTAAGGGGCGATAAATCTGTCCCGCTTAAGGCTAGGCACTCCACCTTCACCGATTCTCAGCCTTTTGACCAGTTATGGATTTCTGCTTTAACTACTGGCCACTGTAATAAGAAGCCCCCTCCAACTCCATGTGAAAGCTGAGATCACTACTAGTATCTGGTTATAAACGTGAGTACTTAGAAGACTGCAAAGTGGGGTAGCATCTCTTTCCAGTTGGATTTGAGAACCACTCATTCCTACTTCTTTGATCCTGGTCAAGCGCCCTCTGCTGGAGAAGTACTAGGTCCTAGCCAGGGACCCTACTTATAGTGTATTGTTACATGCAAATCTAAAGAACAGTTCTGACTGTGTGCGACTGTGTGCGTGTGTGTGTACGTGTTTTAGTTTATATTATTGTTGAGAACTGTGTTGTTTGTATTTTATTTAAAAAGTTTTTGTACAACATATTCTGATCATGCTTTTGCTTCCCCCAATTCCTCCCACATCCTCCCCACCCTCCTACCCATCCAACTCCACAACATTCTCTCTCTGTTTAGAGAGAAATCAAACAACAAAAACAAAATAAGAAATAAAGAACACAAGAAACCACACATACACACACACACACACACACACACACACACGCACACGCACACGCACACGCGTGTGCGAGCAAAACAAAATCCCATATAATTACAAAATCAGAAACCAAAATATATAAGCAGAGACACCAGTGAGACAGAAAATGAGCAAACAAAGCAATATGAGACAAAATCTTCAAATGCACGAGTGAGTTTGTTTTGCGCTGGTCATGCACCGCTGAGCATGAGTTTGTTTTGCGCTGGTCATGCACCGCTGAGCATGAGTTTGTTTTGCGCTGGTCATGTACCGCTGAGCATGAGGACTACCCTTAGAGCTGTGATTATTAAAGAATTGTCCTTGTTTTTTAAGTTTTCAAGTGAATTAAAAAAAATAAAATCTCTGTATTATATTCCTGTGTCTTCTTTTAGTGCTTGTGGAACCTTAAAAAATTTCCCCCCTTTTACCCATAACACCAATAAATAGCATGGTTTCTTATTCTTTGAGCAGACTTGCTAGGCTCACAAAGAGCCAACCCTAGGCCTTGCTGTTTGTGTCCCAGTATTCTTCTAGGCTTGAACTGGTTTCTTTCCTCTAATTTCACTTTCTATTTCATCACTTATTTCCCTGTATGTAGTCTGTTTCTCTTAACTTTTTCCTATTTTTCTAGATCATGGTGGAGGGGGGGGGTTCAGCTTATGTCATTAACTTCAATCCATTTTTTTATTTTAGATCATAAGCATGAAAAACTTTAAGTTCCACCCTAAACATTGCCTTAGCACAACCACCCACTTTCATGAAATCTTCCATTACCCTTCAATTTCATTCTGTTTTTAATTTCTAGGTGATTTTATGTTTATGGATTATTTAGAAACTCCTTTTTAAATATCCAAATATTTGTTTCCAGCTACAGAGAAATATGATTAAAAGCAATTCTTATTCCAATCCAGAAAACTTTTTCATCAAGGTAGATGAAAGAGAAAGCCATTTTATTAATCCCTAACCAGAATATGATACTCATCACAGGCAGACTCCCAAGAATTAGCACAAATTGGAGATGTCTGTGAACGTCTATATAGCCAAGTAGATACAATCCAATACCTGTACAGAGTCTGGATAAGCAAGAGCTAGTCATCAGAAGAGAGGACTCACCACCGCCATTATCACATACACCTTGTCCTGAATTCAGTTTGCAGTTGGTATCATTGTCTGCATTTGCTTTGATCTTTCTTTGTTTTCCTGCTGAGAGACAATTTTGAAACTTAGAGATAATCTCCAGCCAGTGGATGCCTCTATCTGGGAAATGGAGAAACTACCTTCCTCTTGATTTCCTTTCAACTAGATCTTTGTAGAAAAGATAGATCCAATACTGTAGGGCTGAAGACTGGTGAGGAGCTTACTGAGATCTTTCGAGAGCAGAGAAAAAAATGTACAGTTGTAATTGCTAGATGGTGATAGTTATGGTTGTCCTTGTTTTCCAGATGCAGAAAAGAAATTCACTAGAGATGTGTAAAATATAAAAGGTTGAGAGACATTAAAAGATAATTTGATAATGCAAATTAGAATAGAAAGTAAATTAGGTACAAGACTTTGGACTCACTAAGATTGGGTAGATGATGGAGTATTTTCTCTGAATTTGTCAAATGCAAATGGACTAGACAATGTTGATGTACTTATTGCTTCTATAGATTGTATATAGTTATTGTATTTATTATCCATGATTTTCTTATATTAGTTATAGCCTTCTTTTTTATTAGACAAAACAGGGAATTTTGGTGATATATTGTTTATGATCTCTAAAACTTCTTGAAGATCAGAGTGCAAAGCTCGCCAAAGCCATAGAAGCTGGGCAGTGGTGGCACACGCCTTATATCCCAAGACTCAGGAGGCAGAGGCAGATGGCTCTCTGTGAGTTGGAGGCCACACTGGGATACATGAGAGTGAACTGGGCTAAAAGAGAAACAGAGCTCACATCTTTAATCCCAGCACTACAGAGAATATAAGGAGCTCAGTTCTGCCTCAGGGAGCAGTCTGAGATTTGGTGAGGAGCATGGCAGTCTGGAGATGCAATCTGAGGGTTGGTGGATTGTCCCTTTGATCTGAGCACTGGTAGAAGTGAGAGATCTCTGGTGGATTGTCCTCTCTGCTTCTGTGATCTTCATCTTGAACCCAGTATCTGTCTGTGGGTTTATACCATTCATGCTACATTAATTCTTATAAAAAACATTTTGTGAAAAGAGAAAGATTAAAGTCTCTTCCTTCAGTTTCAGCAGGACCTTGCCTTTGGCGCCTGTTCTGTACTTGCCATCACTATGGCTTCTCTTCCAAGATAGTAACAGTATGGCTTTTCTAGTTGTTTCCATCCTTGGGCCTACCTTTCTCTATTTAAGTTTCAGCATCCAAATATACAGGGAATCTACAGCAAGGCAATGATCACCTGCAAAGTGATTTTCAGGATTACATCCAAATATAGAATTGTGGGTGCTTTTAAATGCCAGTATATTATTTTTTTTACTGGAGGAATTACCTTGGGTCATATGCCAGTGAGGAGTAGTCAACTCCAATTCTTGAATTGCAAAGTACAAACATTGTATCACTCATATAATTTTATATAGTGTGGTAACATCATTATAATTTAAAGTTTCAAATGAACAAGTTATCTAATTATATTTATCAGTGTTAGTTCTTTATGAAGTCTTGCCTAACCAGAACCTAAAAAGAGCTTACCTGTGAAGATTCACTCTAATTAAAGGATCTCCTTGCAATGTTTGTTTTTTCTCTCTCTCTCTTTCAATTGATTACATATGATTGTTTATGTCAGTGAGCCATTATTTTATGTTCAATTAATTTTTCCTAATTGTGGAACACATCAGTGGCTGTCATATAATATTTGTTTTGCTATGTTACTTGTCTATTAGCAGGTCCATATTGCTGTGATTGAACTTCACAGTATTTAAATTATATGACTAATTACTCATACTAGGATGCATGTCAATCGCTTTATTTTTTTTTTGTCCTAAACAAGTTTATGAAGATTGGTCATTGCCTCAGAACAATGGTGATGATGGTGGGTTACATTCCCCACTCTATTTTGTGATATGATCATCTTCAGGACCCTGCTGTGCTTCCTCCATCAAAGGTTCCAAACTGTTAGCAGAATTTCACACAGTCAGCAGTGTATGCCTCTCTGTGTGCAGCTGTCAAGTAAGCACTTACTTTGGAACACCTCTGCAATGTTCTGAAGCATGGGACAGGAAGCCTTTAAATGAGCGCTAACAGCTGGCAGGAAAGGCATGTGAAGGACCGAGAGTCTTTGTGGCTATTCAGGGCCTGTAAGTTTGCTGATAATTGGCAAAGGACTGATTTTTCCTCCCCTTAAAAGAATAAAAGTGTAATTACGTGACATTTTAGTTTCCCTCCTCATGTTGACATCCATCAGATTAACACTGTTTGCTTGACTTTTTCCAGCTGATTAGTACTCCCATTCTTCATCCCGTTATCCTCATACGGAGGCACAATCATTTATCCAAACCCTCAATTATTGTCGGATCAGGTTGCTGTTCCATGCCTACTTTCCCATCTGCAGGCTGTGTGG
Source organism: Phodopus roborovskii (assembly GCF_943737965.1). Lineage (NCBI taxonomy): Eukaryota > Metazoa > Chordata > Mammalia > Rodentia > Cricetidae > Phodopus > Phodopus roborovskii. Next base: position 15,809,312 of record NW_026125397.1, read on the forward strand.
ATAAAAATGCCATTCTTGGAGGTAGAACCTGGGCTAGCACATGAAGGAAATTCAGAGTTGAGACAGACACAGGGTGCAAGCGTGTGTCTGCAAGCACCAGGTATCCCATTACCAGCCAACTAAGTTGTGCCTTTATTCCTTTTTGCAAGAAAACCTACTGATAACAGAAAATATGTCTGTCTGAAATATTGTCACCTGCCCCTTCTCTCAATGAAATTGAGGCAAAGAGGGGGAAAAGCTGTGGGCGGAGAGAGGGAACAGAGAACCCATGGAATAGAGTTCTTTGAAAAGACAATGCTTTCATTCCCCACAATTCTTTCCCTTCCAGTTTTTCAATAGTTCCACTGCCCATTCAGATCAGTTCTATTTTAAATTTATTTAGAATGACAGTAACCTCATAAGTAATTACTGTTTATCTGCTTGGGAGGCCTAGTAGCTTACAAATACATTAATTTAGCCAAATCAAAACCAACTGTCTTTTGGCCACTGAACACTGGAATCGCATAAGCCCATTCATTCTACTTTCACTAGCTTTGACTGGTAAGACCGCGTAGCTGGAGGTGGGGGGGGGAGCACTATGCCTGAGCATCTTGTCCTTAATTGCTAGTGTGGCCACAGGTCTTCAGCTGGCTGTGCAGAATGCCAACTGCCACACATGCCAGACCACTGGCTGTTGTGGGGTAATCTTTTTGTACACTGTGAAGATGTGTCACTCAAATTGGTTTAATGAAAAGCTGAATGCCCAGTAGCTAGACAGGATTTTCAGGACAGAGGTAACTGAGCCACATGAAAGAGTGTAGATTAAAAGATATGGGTTAATTTAAATCATGAGCTAGTCAGAAACAAGCATAAGCTATCGACCAGGCTTTCATAATCAATAAAAAGTTTGTGTGTCCTTATTGTGGAGCATATGGTCCCGAGGAAGGACTCCAACAACAACTGGCAATGTCATGTGGTTATACACGTTAAATGTTCTTTTTGGCCCAGTGCCACCGGTGGAAGGAATATTTGCCCCTCCTATGAAAATCTCATTTCAGTGGAAGCCATCACTAATTCTGTCATCCGTTATTGCAAACACAACTGTTCTCCCCCTCATAAGGAAGCTGGTAAACCTGCCCTTTTATCTTACTATTACTTCTAATAATGGTTTTAAGTTCTTTAAGGAGCTGTTTCTCTGCAAGTAGCCAGGTGGCTAGATCCCTGACACACGTGTTTTGCAGTGTCTGTCTTCTCCAACGTAGTTAGATCATTTGACCCTACTCTTTGGAGGAAGTGTGACACTGTAGAGGCAGATTTTCAGGTGTCATGTGCTCAAGCTATGCCCAGTGAGACGCACAGACTTCAAGATGTAGAACTTGTATCTCTTTCTGTAGCAGCATGTCTACATGCTGCTATGTTTCTTGACGTGGCAATAATGAACTAAATTTCTGAAACTGTAAGCTAGTTCCAATTAAATAGTTGCTTTTATAAGAGTGGCCATGGTCATGGGGTCTCTTCACAGCAATAGAAACCCTAACTCCAACACTGGAACTGAAACTTAAGTGGAAAGGAACATAGACCTCACTTGCTGTGATAGAAGAATAATTCACCATAAACTATAAAGCCTCATGTATATCTGTGTTCATTGCAGCTCTATCACGAAATCCAAGTCATGAAATTAGTCTAGGTGTAGGTCAACAAATGAACGAGTAAAGAAAATGTTGTCTATATACAATGGAGTTTCGTTCTGCCATAAAGAAGGAATTATGTTGTTGGCAGAAAAATAGATGCAAATGTATACCAAATCATCACATTAAATGAAGTAAATTGAACTTAAAAAGACAAATATTGTGACTGTCTTGCTCTAAGGCACTAGATTTTATGCAGATCAGTAAAACTACTTATATATACATCTTAATAGTGGAAGCAAATTTGGGAGAATAAAGGAGACTAGATGCGGGGGTGATGGTTAGAGGAGAGGGAGGCAGTGAACAACACCAAGTATGAGATACTCTTGCATGAACTTATTGTTATCAAGGCCATTACTAAGTACAATGAATACAAGAAAATGAGAGAAAGGAGTGAGTGTGCTTACTTCTGGGTTTTAAACTAAAATGGAAATTCCAATGAAATCTAGTGACTACATTTTAGTTATAACCTATTTTTCAAAATAGCCAGATTGGCAGCTATCCATGCACTTAATAAATAGCTGTATCTCCTGAAATGCATTCATGCTAGCCGTGGTTAATGCCCACATAGTCAATGACTATTTCAAATGAAAGCAGTTGACTCTGGAGCTAGGTTAAGTGGAGATCAATTTACATTTTTTCATTCTGCTCCTCCTACAATTCTTAAATGAGGAAGCAAATGGCACATTTTTCTTTTCTTTCTTTTCCTTTCCTTTTTTTCTTTTCTTTTTTCTATAAATAGAGCAATGAGGTATTGAGAGTTATACAGTTTCACAGGTACTTTGTATTCTTGTTCTTAAACATTTATTTACAGTTCCTATAATTTTCTATTAAATTACATTTTGTGTGTGTGTGTGTGTGTGTGTGTGTGTGTGTGTGTGTGTGTGTGGCAATGGGAGGGATACCCTCTCCCCATTCCCATTTTTCCCACCAAACTTCAGATTTCTTCATTTTTCTTCAAATATCAAGTTCATTTTGCATTTCCCAGCTAGTCTTGGGACTGGGGCCAACCATGGTATATAGTCAGCCTGCAGGGTCACATCTTTAAATAAACACAGCTCTGTCTCTCCTGGAAAATATCAAAGCCAATGGCTCCTAAGTTAATAGTGGGTTTCATGTCCATCCCTCCTGTACATTCCATGGAACTATTTTCCTATATCTCTGAAAAGCTTCATAAGCAAAACCCTCCCAGCTTTAGGAAATAAATTATTCTTTTATAGGTTATCTTCTATAAGTATAAAATTCATTCTGTATTCTTTTCATTTGCTTACATATGTTTGTTTATAAATGATTTTTGGTGACAGGCTGGAAAACTTCTAAACGTGCAATTGAACATTAAATGATGGTCATGAGACACAATAGTATATGACTACTAGAAATGGTTTTTGAAGGATATTGAATTACATAAGACCACACTGGTGATCTAGCAATTAAGTAGCCCAGTAATTGTAGTAGTTCATTTTCCTGTGGCTGTGGCAAAGTACCCTGACTAAAGCAAATTAAGGAAGAAAAGGTTTATTTTGGCTCAGAGTCTAGGCTGTAGCTTACTGTAGAGAAGTCATGGTATGAGAATTTGAAGATGCTGTTTATTGTTTGCTGTCCTTTCTCTGCTTCATAGCTTTGCCTTTATTGACTTGAAAAACCAGTATTTTACCTTCATCTTCTCTCCATCAACAACTTTCCAATTCTAAGAAGGTTTGCTTGTTGCCTTTGCTATGAAAATTATTTCAATAAAGTTATTAAGTATCCATTTCCAGGAGACTTGGAGAGTATAAGAATGGGAACAGGAATCTAATGTAGATGGTACCAGGAAGACCACTGTGTGAGTACCAACCATGCTTCAGTACTGAGACTCACAGAGTGGACTTGACAGAGCCAGGTGAAATCTAGGTCTTTCTTTGTAGACCATAATTCCCCAACTCCACAGTTGCTTTATGTGAATCATGCCATTGCTTTCTTCTTGAATCTCGAAACTCCTTTTAATGCGATGTGTTATAAGTGCACCACACGCATAGCTGTCAAAGTCATTGGCTATGTTATTGTACTTCTGAATTTCCCCACTGGTTTCAATGAAAAAAAAAAATCTTTTCAAGTACAAGTTCATGAGTTTTCAAGTCAGACAATTATGGGGATATCAGATTGTTCTTGTTTTCCGATTTACAGTAAGTTGAATTTAGGGCTGATAATAATGCCATGCATAGAAACCTGTGTCTTGGAAACAAACATCTTCAGAAGCAGCCTGTCATTAGAGAAAACACAGCTCTACACTTTGCCTCAATCTTTGCATATCAACCTACTCTTCATGTCCTGCAAAGTTTTGTACTCTAAGAGGTCTGTATTCATGTCCAAGAAAGTAAAGTTACACAATGAAAGCCAGCCCTCAAGGGCTCATTGCGTTCGGTCCACTCTGTTCCAACCTCTAGAAGAGAGAAGGGTAAAGGAGGAATGGAAGGACAAAGGTGTTTGTAAAGAGACTGGGTTGTTCTCTTTACTTTGGATTGAAAGGAAATATTTTTTTTATGCATATAGAGTATTTTTTATTTAATTTTATATAACAAAGTCCAATTAAATGAAAACAAACATTTATACACAATATTTGGGAATTTGGGCGTCGTTCTTTCCAAACTACTTCCTGCTGGTAAGGGGAGCTGTCTTGGGGGATTCGAAGAAGATTCAGATATCCTAGCTGTAGTCTGTAGGGCTGTTTTGTCCAGCTGTTTGGAATGTAGGATCAGCTTGTACTCTGTTTCAGGCGGTCTGGTATGATCAAACCACATTAGTCTGGAAGGAATCCACATCTTTTCATTTTCTGTGGAAACAAAAATAGAAATACTTTTCCCCAGTAACTTGTTCTTCAACTTAAATTTTGGAGTCAAAGTGTTTTTTTTTATTTTTTTTTATTTTACATGTTGATCCCAGTTCCCTCTCCCTCTCTCCCTCCCTCCCCCCAAGCCCTCCCTCCCTCCTTCCCTCCCTTTTGCCCTCTCTACCCTCTCCCATGCACTCTAAACACCCTCCCCTCCCAACCCCCCACCACAATACAATATGTAGGGGAATGCCATCCAGTTGGGGTCATGTAGATCTGACAGGTCCTGTGAAGTAGGGACTAGGGCTTCTCTCCTATCTCTAGAATAAGGCAGTTATCCCTCCATGGGGGATATGTTTGCAAAGTCCTTTTGTGCACCAGGGATACATCCTGGCTCCACTGTCTGAGGTCTCTTAGACTGCTCAGACCTTCTGGCTGAGACCCATATTCAGGGGGGTCCGAGTCAGACCCCTGTTGGCTTCCCAGCTATCAGTCTAGTGGCCCTTAGCTCCTCCTTGTTCAGGTAAGCTGTCTCTATGTACTTCTACCGCCTGGTCTTGTCCTCTCCATCTGCTTCTGGGTTCTAGTTTGACTCAGTGTTTATGTATGGGTGTTTGCTCCTGTTTTCAACAGGCATTAGTTGAGGACTCCATGGAGAAGTTAGTTGTTGATCTCACTCTCCGGGAAGGGCATTTATGATAGCCTGAAAGGAAATATTTTGACAACAAGTCATTGATATAAACAAACTAAATTGACTGGAAAGGTGCCAACTACTAAGAAATATGAAAATAAACTCTTGATCATGAGCTGGCTAAAGAGAACAGATCTTTGCTCTAGTTAATCAGAAGCATGATCATTTTTTATTATTATAACATGCTTGGATCACCCTTCAAAGAAGACTATTCACCTTACAGTTTGTGGAAAATACTTTTATTTTTTGCCAGATGATGTTTTTTTTATAAAACCCATGTCTATGAAGGATAGCCATGAGCAAACAAAGCGCCAAGGCATTGCTGAGTGCTTTATTTTTCTGGAAAAATGATGGTCAAAGCTAACAAATCTTCAAAAGTATTTCTCTCAAAATGATGAGTTTTGGGGGAAACATGAATACCTCAAATATATCCTCCCAAAATGCTGTTTAAATTGTTAATTCTCACATCAAAGACTGAATACTTACCTTACAATGTACAAAATAAACTCAAAATTTATTAAATATTTAAAAGTAATATCACAAATAACTGTGAAGCTTCTGGAGGAGAACGGGGGGGGGCATCATGGCCTTGGCCTTTACAATGAGTTTTATAGATCTGTCACCCAAAGAGGTGCAGGTAGTGAAAAGATAACCAAGTGGAATTCTATCAAAAGAGAAGTCTGTGCAGCCAAGGAAACCAGAGTAAAAATGCTTTCAAATCATATCACTGATTTGAGATAAATTTTCCAAATCTACAAACAACTCCCATAAATCCAGAATGTAAACAAACAAAACCAGAAGCCTCCCTCATAATCCAAATAAAAACAAGCCAAGTGTTAGAGGAGACAGTTCTTCAAAGAAGAGATTCGATGATATATATATATATATATATATATATATATATATATATATATATCTCTCAGAATTTGGAATATATATATATATTCCAAATTCTGAGAAATATAAATTAAAGTTGCAAAAGAATACAATTTACATGCATGCCATTCTGTCATTCTGTTTGCATAATTTTTGCAAAGGCAACAAGTGCTGGTAGGGATGAATAGATTGGAAGCCTTGTACATGGTTGCTGGAAGGTTCATTGGTATAGTTACTGTGGAATGTAGTATGCAAATGTGCCAAAAGTTTCAAAATAGAAAGCAATTCCACTTTGGAATATTAAAACACATCATGTTTTAAAGATACATTAACTTTCCTTTGTGTGATAGCATTATTCACAGTAGTCATGATGATTAGAGTCAGTGTAAGAAAACACATAAATGGTTAAAAATGCATAAATGGGATTTTACTTAGCATTAAAAATAAAAGAAGAAAATTCTTCAATATGCAGCAACAAGCATAAACGTTAGGGGGCATTAAGATGAGTACAATAAATCAATAATAAAAATACAAATGCTGCACAATCCATTCATGTAGGTATGTATAGTCACAGTCACAGATGTATAGTAGAATAGCAATTAGCATGGTGTGGAGAGGGGAAAAATGGCAAGTTACTAAATGTTGCCACTAATTTTTTGTGTGTCACCTTGACAGGGTTAAGTGAGCTCTAAGTGATGGTCCAATATCTGGTAAAACACGGTTTTAGGGTGAGTTGGAAAGGGATGAACTTCCCACTTAGGAGAATAAATCAAATAACCCACTTGAGCCAATACTGGCAGGCATCTACTCTATTGAGGTTCTGGATAGACAAGAGATTAAAGAAGACTGTGTTGTAGCTCCCTTTGAGGTAAGAGTTCCACTGCCACCCTTAGACATGGGAGCTTCTGCCCCTGGTTGCTGGACCCTGATACAATGTGCCTGCTCTCCTTCAGGCCTTATTGTCAGACCGGGAATTACATATCAGACTAAGGTCACGCCTTAAACTTTTGGTTGAATTATGTCACTGTTTCTCCTTTACCTCCTGCCATTTTTAGATGGCAGGCTGTAGGACTTCTTCATCTCCTTAAATACAAGGTGCTGTTTTTAAAAGAAACCTTCTGCTCACATATGCCTGTGATGATCTCGTTGGCCTATGCTATGGAGGATGCTGGTTAATGTACTAACCACAGACCTAGAAGTTCAATCTCACAAGACTCAATCTTTAGAGATTGGCGGGACAGCATTTGCTAATAGTCAATACAAATGCAGTATACTTCAGCCTTGTCCAGGGGGCAGATCTCAGGCTGCATCCTTACTACATTATCAAAAAGTAAAGGCATCCATGTACTATGAAAGGAGGAGGCATGATTTTATTTAAATATTAAAGTTCTTTCAATGAATAAGTGGTTAAGCTAAAGGTCAGTATTATATTTTAAGTCAAAGATGTTTTGTGTGTGTCAGTTTTGTTTAATAAGGATATCTGAATTGTACTTCTACAATATTTACACTGGAGTCTATTTAGAAAGAAACACAGAGTATGTCTTTTTAATTCATCTTGGATGAGAGGTAGAATAAATTTCTCTTTACCACCTGTCAGCATTGTTCACCTATTTTTACCTTTGGTAGATGCCCTGTGTTTTCCCTTTGGTTACATTACATATTGATTATTATTTAAAATAGTTATTACCAATGGCTATTGATATTTGTGTTATCAGTATAATGTCAATATGTCGATCACACACTTTCTAAAAATAAATTTTTCCTGATCTCAACTGCAACTTTATGTTGTAATCTTTAATATTGCTGAAAACTACAATCAATGTTAATAGTTACCATGACTGAAACCTGTTACATGCCAGCTCTATACTGTTTACCATCGGTGTTTAATTAACTTTCAGAATGACTCAATGAAAATAAGCTATAATTTCCTGTTTTTGGAATTGAACCAGAATTGGAAAGTTTATCATTTCAAAGTTGATTAGTTTTCAAGCAGCTATATGGATTTAAGAGTGATTTTATTTGACTTAATGATCATGCTATGTTCTCCTGATTCCCCTTCTCTTAAAGTCATTTTGTCTTTAGAAGTGATGATTATATTTCATGATTTCTGGTAGATTTTTATAGTAGTAAAATCATCCTGCATCTAAGAACAGGTAATTTAAAATAGGGAGTGAAATTTCTGCCAAAATTAGAAATCACAGAAAGTGAACAGTACATACTAGAAGAGAGCTAACGGCACATGCCAAGAAGTTTTAGAGTAATTTTTAAAGCACAATTTTACAGATTGTTATTTAAACCCATTTTATACTGGTTTTCATTCTCCTATGTTGTGCTTGCAATATGCAAGATGATTTGTTGTACACTTGCATGTAGCAATATTTGAAATATACTGTTTCTGTCCTGACATAACACACATAAATATGGGAGGGATGAAGCCAGCCAATATGAAAACCACAGTGCAATCAGTTCTCTTACACAGATCCAAGACGGGAAGCTGATATTTGGGCCATCATAAACATGGCTAAGGATTGCATTTATTCATGATTCTCTCATTTGTTCCACTAAAATGAGAGTTGAAGAAGGAACTGCCAAGAATAAAATATTTTTCCTTTGCATATCCAGAGCATGTAGCTTGGGGGGGGGTGATGTAAGGGAACACAGTAAGTAATTAAACACCCAGAAGGTGTTAAGAGAAGTAAGGGGAAAGTCACCCACTGTATCAATTATAATTAGAAATAGATTTTGGTTACCCTTTGCTTTGTATTCTGGTATTGTATGTATATTCCATTGAATGGGCCAGAATGAAACTGTTCTCTTTAGCCATCAATCAAAAATAGAAGACAGAGTGTGAGTTTTACAGTGAGGAAAGATATTGATCAATTTTTTCTTCCTTTGTGGTCCAGATAGATGTCAGAGACAAAGCAGAACAACTATAAAAGATATTTCTGTTTGCTGCCCACATCTTGCCAATAGGAATAGTGGCACAGTCACATGACATACTCTGGTTTGCCACAAGAAATACAGACCATTTCCTTGCAGCACATTCATTTCTGCTAGAAGCTTCTATTTTCTATTGAAAAGTAACCATAGTCCTTAAGTCTATTGTTAGGAGTTGGAGTCAGAATAGTAGATAATATTTTAAAGAGTTATGGGCTTTAATTCAGTCCTGCTAAGTGGATTTTTTTTTTGAGATAGAAAAAAATAGTTTGGAGTGTTCAAATATGAGTCATGCTTCACAGCTGATGGTAATTTCTGTAATCTCACAAACAGAAAACAAATTGTCTTAAACATTCTTCAACTTCCTCTGTCTGGGCTGCACCTTGCAGGATGCGACCTTCAGTGAATATTAAGCTGTGCTGCAGCAGTGATTGAGCTTATCTCTCAGAAGCTGTGGTGAGCAGACTACACTTAGCTTTTTGCTGAAGCAACTAAGAAATAGACTATGTGTCTGTCTATATATAGAGAGGGTTCATGGAGTTTATACCAAAGTTAAGGAAAGTATCTTTGTGTAAAACCGCACATTTTATTGTGATTATTAATATTTAAAGGGGGAATAGATGTGAATTGTGAAGAATTCTTTGCTGTTCCAAGTGACGGTTAGCAGTAGATAACCTGGCCATGTGAATTTAGCTCTGGATGTGAGATATAATGATCTGAACCCTGGATCTCTCACTTGCCCACTTGGAGATGTAGGGTCAATGACAACTCATTCTTTGTTGTTGTTTTGTTTTGTTTGTTTTGTTTTTTCGACACAGGGTTTCTCTGTGTTGCTTTGGAGCCTGTCCTGGAATTAGCTCTGTAGACCAGGGTGGACTCGAACTCACAGAGATCTGCCTGCCTCTGCCTCCTGAGTGCTGGAATTAAAGTTGTGTGCCAACACCCAGCTGATAACTCATTCTTGTGACTGCTTCATTACATGTGAATAGGGGAACCATAGATACCTACCATCATAACAGTTGTTAAGTTGAAGTGACTTGTATGTGGAAAGCTTAGTGCTTGTCTCAGAGCACTTACTCTTTGAGATGGTTAATCTGGATTGCCAGTTTGAGGTTACTTAGAATCACCATGGAAACAAATCTCTCAATACGTTGATAAAACATTGTCTGGATTAGGTTAGTTGGGACAGGAGCAACCTCCTTAAATGTGAGTGATACCATCCAGGGGTCTGGGTTCCTGGACTGAACACAAAGGAAAGTTGGATGAGCACAGCATTCATCTCTGCTTCCTGACTGTGGTTGTAATGTGACAAGCTGCTTTCTCTTCCTGCCCCCACATTTCTCTAATGTGTTGGCTTAGCACTGGGACTGGAAGCCAAGAATAGCTCTTCCTTCCTTAAGTTGCTCTTGTTACATAGCAAGGAATCAAGTATGCAAATTGCACCTACTATAATTCTCATCACCATGGTTTATATTATTATAATTGTCTAACCATCACGAAAAACTAAATATCATAACTTTCTTATAGATTCTGATATGAGAATGATAGTTCTCCAATATTTATATTTTTATGTTTCATAGAGTATTTTTGTTTATAAGAAACATTTATATTGAAATGTAGCAACATTTTAGCTTTACATGTTGTTTAATTTCTATGAATTGATACATGATGCATATGAAACACATTGATTTTAGTGTAGTTGTTGCAGGCAGATGTTACTATGAACATTCTTTTTATATGACATTATTAAGCATCACTTTTATTCAATACAAATGTATGGTGGTTCAGACTTTAGGTTATTTGAGGAGAGTCAATGGCTACTAAATTCTTAAACTGAGTTCTATAATTTTTCTTAAGCTAATGGTAGGGCTTTCTATTTTTTTACAGTCAGAGATTTAGTGACTAATGGTTTGCAAATAAGAGAATCCCTTATCAGCTGATCTAGGTGCTTATTCTGTATCACAGGTACTCAACCAGTGCTGCCTGAATTATCATTCATTTTACACATATCTCCCATCATGCAAGGAAGACCCCAAATTCTTACAGAGTAGTAATTCTCAAACACCATGATACAGATTGTTAGTGTACTGTGGCCAGTGATGAGGTCTGTTCTTAGTTTTTAATTATAATAAAATACTGAATTTGCTAGTGCTTTATGATTGTTTTGCCTCTGCAGATTCAAGGACATCTGTAATAATAGAAGTCTTCTTTACATTTCCATCCATTATCTTAATGCACGGGAATCTGATGAAACCAGAGTGCTTGCAATCACACAGAACTTAGAGTATGTGTGTGTGCACAGGGATGTGTTATCTATGTGAAAATTATCTTTACTTTTTGTCAAGGAGATAGGAATTTAAGGATCTTGGAGACATCTTGTAATTGTCTTAGAAAACTAATTAACTATGGCTGCTGCTGCAGATACTGCATAAAAGAATCTTTTCCTCATTAAACATGTGCCATTATAGTGAGCCATAGAAAATATGTCCATGAATGCCCCAGGCCCTCCCCTTTGAGAAGTCTTATCTCAAGCTAAAGTAGACGCAAAGATTAGATAAAACCAAAACGATGAAGCCAAACAAAGCAGAGAACATAGTTGGGGATATTAATTTTGCCTGTATTCCCTTTTGATGGAAAACAACGCTCTGTGAGGTCATGGGATGCTGGTGTGCAATGGCAGGTCCAAAAGTTGGCATATGACCTGTGTAGGGACCAACAGGTTCCTTTTTGAGAAGCTGAAATGAGCCACGGACATTCTTGTGTGAATCTGCTAGGAAACATTTGCAGAGAGATATGTTAGAGGATATCCACGAGCAAACCTGTATACTGTAAGCAGTATACAAATGACTCTCAAAGTAGTTCTGATTTGTACAGCAACCAGAAATATTACTGAAGTCTCTTTGAATTTTCAATTTTGTTCAAAATTAGAATTTACATTTTCTATGCTTTTTTGTGACTTATATAGAATAATGGACTCAATTGCTATCAAACTCTTGACATTTTACTAATGTCTAGCTTGTCCTGTGTCTTAGATCATTTAGATTTTCCTTCTTTTTCTGTTTCAGACTCTTATTGATTGGGCCTGGTTTCACAGACTCCGAAAGAGGCAATGCTTCTGTCCTCAGAATGACAATGACTGTAACACTGTCCTTGAATTCAATGTATTTACTTAAGCCCTCCTGGCTCAGGATATGCTTTTCCTCTAGTTTTTCCTAATGGACATGCCTTGTATTAAAAGAAATAGTTCCTGATAGAACTCAGTTTTCCACTTCTTCAGCTGGGCTTCTTGATTAAACTTTGTCTCCGCTATTGCAGTGTCATGGCATCTTAAGTTGGCTGAGAGATTTTACTTCATTTTAGTGAACATATTTATTAGACTAACAGGGACAATGATAAACACAAACAAACCCATACACATGCATATCTAAACACATACAAACATTTACACACACACACACACACACACACACACACACACACACACACGCGCGCGCGCGCGCACCAGGATTTTCATTCTAGCAAAAGAAAACAAGTCAGTTAAATTTGTGATCCTTACTAGAGTTGGATTTGAAGGGATCAAACTAAGACGTTAACTTTGCCTTTGCCTCCTTTTACCTGAATATTTCATGGACTGAGATTTGCCTAATATAAAGTGATTTTTCCAGTTTAAATACTACTTAAATTACTTTTTCCTGTTGCTGTGTTAGAACAGTGACAACTAACTTAAGGGAGAAAGAATTTACTTTGGCTTATAGTTTCTAAGGGACACAATGTATCGAGGTGGGGGAGGCAATAGGCAGGGAAAACACATGGTGTTGTGTAATAGTTTTTGTGGGAGGGATGTTTCCATTCATCCTGAAGAAAGGTAAAAAAAAACTCAAAATAGCTTCCAGAAATTTCTGAAACTGACCAAATTCACAAGGCCCCTCTCTGTCTTGGTAAGTAACAGAGGCTGAGTTGCAGAGAAGATAGAGACCAGCTATCTCTGAGAAGCAGAAACCACCGTAATACCTGAAGATGCTTAGACCAACTGAGGCAGGCACCTGGAAGGAACACTGTGAAACCCGTTGAGCTGCCTACAGGTTGTGCACTGTGCTCCAGGTTCCCAGGTTTGGGCTGTCACCCCTGCTGAGGTGGGATTTGCTAGTGCAGCTGTCCTTGGTTATTTCTGCTCCTATAAATAATCCCAATAAAACTCATTGATTCATCTAGTTGGGCTTTTGTGTTCCCTGTACTTTGATCTGTTCGTGGGATAACTATCTGGGCTAAGTAGATTTGTATGTTGTGTCTCCCCAGGAAAAGTTTTGTTATACAACAAATGGTAGAAGGGGGGGGGGGAGCCTGGCTAGGCACACTGTGCTTGTACTCAGAAGAATGGGGTAGACAGGGTGTGGGATGGACTAAACGTCGAAATGTGTATCTGTGATGATATACTTTCTCCAGCAAGCCTCCAAACCCTACATGTTCCATAATAGTCCTAAAAAGTGACATTAACTAAAAGCCAAGTGTTTGAAGAAGTGAGCCCATGAGGCACATTTCCTATTCAAATCACAACATTCAGTCAATTGTTTGCATTGAACCAGGCTCAGATTCAGTGAGCAGAACTGCTATGGTACATAGCATTAAGTAATTAGGCACTTGTACATTAAGATTAAAAGAAAATTACATGACATTTTTAGAATAATTTCGAGGGAATCTTCATTAATAAAGGTAACTTTAGATAGACTTGGAAAGAATCAACTCTTCTATCATTAGAATGACCCTCATATAATCACTAGTGGTTGTCCTTGAATTATATGTATTTGCTTATAGCCTCTTCACTCAGGGTATTCTTTTCAAACAGAAAAGGACATGGCCGTGTAAACAAATATTGTACATAATTCAAGGCAAGATAAAGGTATAATATATAAAAATAATCACTTTCCCTGACCACAGAAGGAAATTTGAAAGGCTTCCAATATCCATTATACCACTAAGGCTTCAAAGATATCAGTACACTAATACATAGAAAAAAAATCCCCATCTATTTGATAAACAGCAAAGAATATTTATGATACGGTGTTCAAAATGTTCTTGTCCTTTAGATCACAATACGTGAACAGATGTTAAAGGACTCAGACAGTCCTGCTAGTTAGTTAGCAGTGTCCTTTGGAACTTTCTAAGATTAGGAAAAGGCTTAGAGAACTCTGTGAAATGGAAGGCGGAAGGACTCATATTGGCCCCCTCTTTCCTCAGGCTCCTGAGAGTTTTCTAAGTAACACTGTCAAGACATTGTCTCCTTATTGGGTCAAAAGTAAAATGTACTTGGTATTGTGAACAAGAAAGCATTCTTCATTTTACTTTTGTCTTCTTCATTGAACTGTCCTGTCCTAATAAAATAGCTTCAAATGAAAGAAATCAGATTCCTGGTATTTCCTTGAGCAAATGGATGTAATGGCCAATGAGGTGATAAACCATGGTACTGAGTGTAGTGCTATCAAGTACCTGGTAGAAAGGATCCATTGTGTTAGCAGTAGGGACCCACTCAGTATGAGTGGTAAAGATGGAGTTGAGCATCACATAGGAGACATGAGCTCATATAACTCCAGCCTGTTACCCATTATTCTTGAAAAGTAACAGAAGAGTTAAGAACAAAATAAAACACAATTCTTCCAATTCCAAATTATCTACACTATTATGCTATCTTTTAAAACAAACAAACAAAAAAAACCAAATAAACTCAGCTATTATTTGCCAATGAGAACATATTAAAATATACTTAATCCGATGACCCCATATAATTTTAATTTACAACAGCAAGAAAAGGAAAGTGTGCTCGGTAAATGTTTCAAGAATTCACATATGTAATATTGATAATGCCAAGCCTGATAAGCAGAAGTAATACTTGGGGCAGTTTATGACATATCTGAAGTCTGATTGTGTGTGTATCTATATCCCACATGTAGGACTCTATTTCTGTATTCAAAGACTCTACTGGTTAATAAAGTTCATACTCCAGATTTCATCTAGATCAGGAAAATTAACAAGAACCTTAAATTGTTTACTAAGAAACTTGATGCTTGCCTTCCAGCCCATGTACAATCAGTAACAGATTGCTTATCGCTGTTAAAGGTGTTTACTACCTCAATCTACATGTTTACAAACACAAACACTCTGGTTTATACATATTCAGTTGTCCCTATGCTTGGATATCTGTCTCCATTGTGTTAATTCACAGGTGCACTGATAAGAAAATATATGCCCAAATGTAAATCAAAGTAACACACGATTTAAGCATTAAATTTCCTTTTTGAATGCAAGTTTGTTTTCTGGTATATTTACTTACTTATTAGAAACATAATTTACAGGATGGCAGTGCGTCTGAGATTTTGAAAAGTTCAATGAAGATTAGATGAAAGATGGATATGGGAAACTTTATTGGGCTCAAAAACCAAGAGGGAATCAATGTCTATAGAAGACTGCAAAGAAAAAAAATTAGGGTATATCACAAAAGGAACTTTGTCATAAAAAGATTCACAGAAATGACAAAAAGATTAAGAATGCTCTGGAAATCAGTAAGAATCAGAATAGTGATGGATCCTACCTAAACCCCATGGATGGATGCCATTTCCATTATTTCCATAGACAAAATAAAACCTTTTGAGGAAATTTAGGCTGATATTGTCTTACCATCTTAGTGCTGTTGTTTGCCATCCTTCCTCATTTGGAAGAAATTTTAAGTTGTAAATAATGTCATATCCTCTTCTTGTGTCTTGTTTTATCTGAGACAAGGTCTATGAAGCTAAGGATGATCTTGGATTTACCATGTAGCCAAGGGTGACCTTGAATTCCCCACCTTCTTGGTTCCATTTCCCAAGGACAGGGAGCACAGACATACACCATTGCACCTTGCACCTCTTGCATCTTATAAATGTAGTATCTTTCTTCGTTACTTTTCATACCCTGCTCTTTTCTCTTTTTCTCTTTTAAAACTTTGTCTCCTAACAGCCTAATATAACTCTGCCCACTCACAATCATTCATAACAGTTGTCCCCCAGGAATCTTCTTTTTTCTCTCCTGTGTCTAAACACTGTAAAAGGCTTTGACATTAAAAATACATTGGTTAAACTTGAGTTTTACATTTACATTAGAATTTCTTTAGTTTAAAAGCACATACTGTGCAATATTTGGGACATACTTAAATTAAAGCTAAGCATTATTTACTATTCTGAAATATGGATTTATCAAAGGGTCTTCTATTTTACTTACTAAAGGAACAACTAATTATAACAAAGTAACAGTAGCTGGCAGACCTCAACTGTGATATATACTGATGAAAATCTTTTCTCCATGAACAGGGTCACATAGTGATTATCAATGTTTATAGATGATGTAACTGATTTGTTTCCCATAAGAGATCCAAACTCTTAGTCATTCAGCAACTAGATGAAACATAGCCCCATAGCATCTCTGGGTATGTTTTGATTAACTTTATTTACTGAAAGGCAGTATAATACCATTGGTAGCTTTTTAATCCACAGCTTTTTCTTTCTGCAGCTGAGGTCTTCATGTCCCCCTGGAAGCAGAAAAGACCAGACAGCCTTCTCCACATCCTCATTCTTCAAGCCTCCAAAGGCTCGGCTACTGTGATTTGAACGCAGAGGAGAGAACCTACAGGTAAATCTTGATGCACTTGTTATTCCAGGACTAAATGGCTGCCCTTGGCCTTCTGTAGCATCAACAAATGCAGCAGTAAGATTTTTAAAGTACACTTTGGAGACTTGACACTTGCTTTCAGGTTCCACTGTGGAGCACCCCTATCCTGGACTTTCTGCCTTAGTACCTTGTTTGTCATTGTGCTTTAGCATTAGAGGTGTCATGATACTCCCCAGATGCTTTCTGCCATGAAGTTGGTCCTTGGAGAACAATGGATGTGAGAACGATGTTATCACCCTGTGAGCACATTTTACCCATAGGAAAACATTTTTATCCTTATTGGAAAACACTCAAAACGGAGGCTTTCTGCAAGTATTCCTCTCTGTGTAACCATAGCAATTGTCTTTCAGATAAACATGACTCCGTCAGTAGCCTCTGCCCTGACCCATGGTTTCTACAGACACACTTCTAGTGTCCTGGTTTCACGTATCACCACACCACCATCCCACAAACCCATCTCCAACAAAGAAAAGCCATTTTGTTTGTCTTTCGGTCAACTTGACATATACCTTATCATCTAAACCCATATTTAGATTTTCAGTGTGGGTCAGAAACAGTGTTTGAAACATCTTGGCTCTACTTGGATTAAGACTGTGCCGCGGATTTGGGAAGATTAAGTCGAGTTACCTCAAGGCCTTAAGTGAAACTGAGAATTAACTCAGAGATAAAACATGGTTGACTTTTAACACACCCTTAGATGTATTCACCTGGAATCTTTAATATTTACAGAATTACCAGGTAAAAGTTCCGAATTCAGGTTAAAATTGTGAACTATAGCAACATCCTTGAACACAAACTATCAATTGGATATTGTCCTTGCTAACAAAGTGAATCGACACTCAATGATCTGTGATTTGACTTAATTACTATGTACGTTAATGTCCTCAGCTTCATAGCCTTCTTTCATAAAGAGAGTAAGACAGCTAATTCACCAATTTGTGCTTATAAATACACAGAATGTTTTCTAAATAAAGGATATTTAGATGAGAGTCATAATGCATAGAACAATTCCTAATTCATTTATTCTCAGAGAAGAAGAAATTCAGTGTGTGAAATATCAAATGACACATTGGCATTCATAGCAGGTGCTGGTACTCACAGAATTTACAATGTTTTTGAAAAGAAGTAATGAGAACATCTCTGAAGCTTCAGTAGCTATGTAGAACACTGCACATTGAAATACGGCACTTTCATTTTTAAGCATCACGTCCACTGAAGGTGTTAATCCCGTGCTACACCCTATAATTCTCTAAGAGTTTGGACTGAAAGAAAAATTATATCCCATGACTTTCATAGATAGATAATATATCTTGGAGGATCTAGAGACTAGGAGAATATATTCATGTGTTAAAGACCAATGTTACTTTAGATCTTATTGTAGGGGATCAAAAGAGCTACAGGATTATTTATTATATCCCCAAATACAATGACTCATACAGGTCACAAAAAATAAAAGCAGTGTGCATGGCTCAAGGATGGAATGATCTAAGGACTAGAAAAGGTGGTGGTGAGGTGCAAGATTTTTTCTTTTTCTTTGTGCCCATTATCTCCCTCCCTGCCTCCCCCATGTCTCTCTTTTGCATGCATGGGTGCTGCTGGATACTAAACAATTCAAGACCTTGCAGATGCTAGACTATATGCCATGTCTTCAGCCCAGGAACAGAAGTTGGATTTCCTATGGAGAAAGGAGGCAGTACATAGGAAAACATATAAGATGCTTCCCTTGGAAGCTTGCATGGCACTTTCTTGTACCATGCTAATATGCAGGGAGGGGACATTTAGTTCAGTTCTTAATTCTACACCAGGTCCTCTGAGGTAAATGGTGTTTTCATCCTTAGGAATTTAACTTTCACATCTGAAGGCAACCAAGAGGAAAAGCAATAGGTTGTATGTTTTGGAAGTCTATTGAAGTATTCAGACCAACAACTCAAAAGAGGACTTCTAATGTCTGGTATTTGTTAAGAGGTTTTGGCTGTTGGAGAGTGTATGATCAGCTTGGATGAAAAAAATTCACTTAAATTTTATATGAATCATTGTAGATCTCTAATATTTCACTAATGCCAGATTTCTCTTTAAACCTTTAATGGCTCCATCTATTAAGGTATCTCTTTTCTTGCTCTCCTCTATTCTTTCCCTGACTAAATTTTCCTGCTCACTCATGTCCTCTTCTCCCACTCTCTTTCTCCTGACTCCCTCCCTGCTGCCCCTATTCTCCCAATTTTCTCTGAAGGTCTTGCCCCTTTCCTCTTCTCTGCGGGACCATGTGTGTCTCTCCTAGAGTCCTCCTTGCTATCAAACTAAGCAATAGTGGAGAGGCTACCTTAAATGTCCTTCCCTGATAATGAGATTGACGACTACCTTATATGCCTTCATCTAGTAGCTGATGGAAGCAGAAGCAGACACCCTCAGCTAAACACTGAGTTGGGCTCTTGGAATCCAGTTGCAGAGCAGGGTGAGTGATGAGCAAAGGGGTCAAAACTGGGCTAGAGAAATCCACAGAAACTGCTGACCTTAACAAGGGGAAGCTCATGGATTCTAGACTGATAGCTAGAAAATCAGCATAGAACTGATCCAGATCTCTGAATGCGAGTGTCAGGTAGGAGGACTAGACACTTTATAGGGCCTCTGGTATGTATCAGTATTTATCCATAGTATATAAATGGACTTTGGGAGCCCATTCCACATAGAAGGGTATTTTCTCAGCCTAGACACATGGGGGAGGGACTAGGCCCTGCTCAATATGATACTACAGACTTTGATGATCCCCCCATGGAAGGCCTCACCCTACTTGGGGAGCATAAAGGGGATGGAATGGGGCTGGGGGCAGCAGAGGAGGAGGGGAGAGAGAGGGAACTGGGATTGACATGTAAAACAAGCTTGTTGCAAGTTTAAATAAATAAAGAAAAATTATATATGTATACTTATACAAAGATCTGTGTTATTATAGGTCTTTTTTTCTTTTAGATCAATAGTTAATAGTATGACTTACTTGTTCTCTTCTGTAGATACACAGATAAGAAAGCTTTGAGGACTTATGGGTCTGTGACAAATTTTTTTCTAAAATATCATCTCTTCATATTTCCAAATGCAGAGGGCACTTGAGTATTTTGGGCCCACATCAGCTTCATGTTTGATCAAGATGAAGAGCTTCCAAGAAGCTTAATCCTTAATATTTTCTCCCAAATATTTAGATTTCACAATTTGTCAGTGACGTCAGCCACAGGTTTACTCTGAAGCTCTCTAAGCAATTGTGTTAACGTAAGAATCACAGTTCTAGATGGCAATAAGAGTAGATTGTGAACTGATACAATCTGTATTTAGGACTTCAAAAAAATGTCTTTTCTGAGGTGGATATATAAGCACATGGTTCTTATTGCTTAGTAAGTCTTCAGTATACCTCAGAAATATCTGTCTTGCTCAGGATGATCTGTGACATTAAATCCAGATGACAAATGAATATTAGAAACACACACCCTATCTCTAACCTTCTTCAAGAGTTCAGTGAAGAAGATGAAGATTAGAAACTCAAATGCTTTCAATGCAATTTGTGAGAGTCAGCAAGAAAGCAGTTGTTAAATCTCCAGTGCATCTCCATGCCTCAACTGCAGTTTGAGGACAATTCTGAGAACTGGAATACATTGGAACCCTTAGCAGGGGAAATCAATGGTCATCCCTTACTGACCATGACCCTGTGCGATAACACCCAGCATTGCTATAACATTTAACTTTTGAACATATTCAAAACCTTAAATTTTTTGTTGTTGTTGTTAGTTGAAAATTTCACTTGTTGAACATTAAAGGCAAGGAAAATGCATTTTAGAACATAAGACTAAACCTTATCTGTAGGTTTTGCCTGGCGTGTGAGATGTTTAAGAGCAATAGTCTGCAATGAGGTAGGGGTGGCAGAACGTGGTCTTTCAGGTAACTCATATTGGCTCACACTCCTGGGACAGCTGGCATGATGTGCTGCTCCTTAAGCATCCTTTACAGCTCTTTATTGTCACAGCTCTTGCTTGAATAACACAAACACGATCTTTTGAAAAGTTCGCCATTTATTCAAGTAAGCAATTTTCTAAATGAGGGTATACCCAGTCTACATATCACGTCTCATGGGATGGAGAGAAAGCTGCGAGGATACATCATGGAATTGTGCGTGTGCTATCTATGACGGCAGTAGCATAGCATCTACCTGTGAGTTGTGTGTTCAGTTGTTTATCTGCTGATTTGGTAAAGTTAGATAAATACTGTGATTGTTCAAATGTCACGGGGAATAAAAGCCTATGTTAAGAACACATGCTAAACATATCTTTTGAAAACAATAAAATTACTTTCCGATATACTTGTTCATAGTATGTGGAAATGTAACATTGAAATAAAGTGGTAATTCCCCCTTGCAGAAACTGCTGTTTAATTCAATTCTCCTTGAACATTTTCTGGAGTTAGTGACTCAGTTTGGCCCTATCAAGAATGGAAAGGAAGCAAAACATATTAGTCTCTGCTCCCATCATCAAGAATGAGGTTAAATTACTAGTATTAGTAATGCTGACACAGCATATTTCTGACATATTGTCATTTTATCTCTATGGTGTATAATCAGGACACTTGTGACACAAACCCAAATTGTTATTCACTTTAGAAAACAATGACTGAATTGCATAGAGCCAGAAAACAATGAAACATTGAGACATTGTCACTGACCGGAGAAGACAGGATGCTGTTTTTGAATGTTAAGGTGGCATCCAGAATTGAAAGAGAAACAGAATAATGTGACAAAACACCTAATAGTATTCTGCTACTATCTTAGTTCATCAAAAAAGAAAGAAAGAGAGAAAAGAAGAAAGGGAAAAAGGAAGGAAGGGAGGAGGGAAGGGAGGAAGGAAGAGTGGCTGCTGATGGATTAGGTTAATGTTGGGGGAATAGCATAAAGTGTGTAGAACTCCCTCTATGTCTTTTCCAGTTCTGTACCCCTAAATGATTTCAAATTGGAGAGTTTGCCACTGAAAGACAATGTTCTCACATACTATTCCTAAATGTAGAATTTGATGAAAATGTTTAAGCTACTGGCAGAGACCTGGCTTTGACACATCGTACACCTTCACCTTCAGATCAGACAGTGATGGTTCAAGGAGAGGGAAGCTATTTGGAATTGCTAATTGTACATAAATACTTGTTTCACGAATAAATAAACCAGATCTGGTTGCTGTTTTAGTTGCAAATTTAGCATGTGGGATGTTTTACTTTTCATTTGTTTACCTAATTTAGATCACTGGGCATTATTCAAAAGCATTGTTAACCACTAGGAACAAATTACCGACCCCAGTTCCCCCTATTTCCCCCTCTCTCCCCATCTACACCCCTTCCCACCCTCATCCACTCCTCAAGGAAGGCCTTAGCCTGGCATACCAAGCTGAGACAGGACCACGACCCTCCACACTGTAACAAGGCTGAGCAAGGTATCCCACCATAAGGAATGGGGTCCAAAAAGCCAGTTCATGCACTGGCATAGGTCCCGGTGCCACTGCCAGGGGTCCACCCAACAGATCAACCCACATAACTGTTACCCACTTTCACAAGGCCGAGGTCGGTCCCACACAGTTTCCCCAGCTGCCAGTCCTTACTCCCTGAGCTCCCAGTAGCTTGTGTCAGCTGTTTCTGTGGTTTTACCCCATCATGATCTTGACTCCACTTGTTCATCTGATCTCTCTTCCCTCTCTTCAACTGAACTGCAGGAGCTTAGCCCAGTGCTTGGCGGTGGATCACTATATCTGCTTCCATTAGTTACTGAATGTAAGTTCTGTGATGACAATTATGGTGGTCATTAATATGATTAAAGAGGAAGGCCTGTTTAGACAACTTATCCACTATTGCTAGGAATCTTATCTGGGGTCATCCTTGTGGATTCCTATGAATTTCTCCAGCACTAGATTTCTCCCTGTCCCCATAATGGCTTGCTCGATCAAGTTATTCCTTTCATTGGTCTCTCCCTACTGTCCCTCCTCCAACTCAGTTTTCTTGATCTTTCATGTACCCATCCCCCATCCTATCCATTCTACCCCCTCCCATTTTACCCAGGAGATCTTAACTAATTTCCCTTTTTGGGGCCCTCTATTTATGTCCCTTTTATGGTTCCCTTCTTACCTAGCTTCTCTGGGGTTAGGGATTATAGCCTGATTATCCTTTGCTTTATGTCTAATATCCACTTATGAGTGAGTGCATACTGTGTTTGTCTTACTGAGACTGAGTTACCTCACTCAGGATGTTTTTTTCTAGTTTCATCCATTTGCCTGCAAATTTCAAGATATCATTTTTTTTTAAATCACCAATTAATGCTCCATTGTATAAATGTACCTCATTTTCCTTATCCATTCTTCATTGATTGGCATCTAGGTTGTTCCAGGTTCTGGCTTATTATAAACAATGGTGCTACAAACATAGTTGAGCAAATGTCATTGTGGTATGATTGTGCATCATTTGGGTATATGCCCAAGAGTAGTATTGCTGGGTCTTGAGGTAAACTGATTCCCAATTTTCTGAGAAACTGCCATACTGATTTCCAAAGTGGCTGTATGAGTTTGCACTCCTACCAGCAATGGAGTAGTGTTCCCCTTACTCCATATCCTCTCCAGTATATCCTCTCATCAGGGCTTTTTATCTTAGTCATTCTGAAAGATGGAAGATGGTGTCACAGATTTGTTTTGGTTTACATTTCCCTGATGGCTAAGGATGTTGAACATCTCCTTAAATGTTTTTTGGCCATTTGAATTCTTCCATTGAGAATCCTCTGTTTAGATCTCTACCCCATTTTTTTTATTGGATTATTTGGTATTTTGGTGTCTAGTTTCTAGACTTCCTTATATATTTTGGAGATCAGCCCTCTGTCAGATGTGAGGTTGATGAAGCTTGTTTCCCATTTTGTAGACTGCCATTTTGTCTTATTGACCTCAGTTTCAGGAGGTTGCATTTATTGATTGTTGCTCTCTGTGCTACTGGTGTAATATTTAGGAAGTGGTCTTCTATGCCCATGCATCAAAGCTACTTCTTTTTTATTGGGTTCAGTGTATTATGTTGAGGTCTTTGATCAACTTGGACTTGAGTTTTGTACATGGGGATAGACATGGATCTAATTGCATTCTTCTACCTGTCAACATTCACTTATTTCAGCACCATTTATTGAAGATGCTTTCTGTTTTCCATTGTACAATTTTGACTTCTTTGTCAAAAATTAGGTGTTCATATATATGTGGATTAGTATCAGGGTCTTTAATGGAATGGTATCCACATCAAAATCCTAGCACAATTCTTTATAGACCTCAAAAGAATACTCAACTTCATATGGAAAAACAAAAAACAACCCAGGGCAGCCAGAACAATTCTGTACAATAAAGGAACTTCTAGAGGCATCACTACCTCTGACTTCCAGCTCTACTATAAAGCTACAATAATAAAAAACACCTAGGTATTTTCATAAAAACAGACATGTGGATCAATGGAATCAAATACTACTTTTCACATGACTCTTGCTTTCAAACACACACAGAAGCCTTTAGGGGGCCAAGCTCTATAAGCAAAATAGCACTAAGGAATATTATGATCAGAAATTCATTATAAAAATCTTAGCATAAGATCTGGAAAAATGTAATAATACTGTGGACCAGTTCCTTTTCAGGCTAGTCTAAGCACAGATTTATTCCCATGCATAAAAGTAAGGATTATTTTTAATTGCCTGTAATTCTTATTTAGGAATGAGTCCCATTGAAAGTTATCTCTCCCTCAGGCAGTTGATTTTTAAATACATACCATATAATCTGACTTTGGTGGTAACAGTCTCATATTATTATTTAAATATCTGAATATTAAGTTTCTTTAAGAAATAATTTTCTGTATGAATGGATGAAAATGAGTGTGTAACTCATTGAAGGTGGCCTCTTCCATGACTGTTTTTATTGTGTTTGCAATACATGTGATGTTATCCTTGTGGGAGGGGCATTGACAGGAATTTTTCTATAGTTTAAAAATCTCAGGTTTATGCTGGGGAAACCCACATAAACAGTTGACCTGGGGAAGTGGGAGCTCGCAGACCCAAGTCTAACAGCAGGGAGACCAGCATAGGACTGAACCAAGTCCCCTGAACGTGGGTCAGTTGGGGGGCCTGGGCAGTTTATGGAGTCTCTGGCAGTGGAACCAGTATTCATCCCTAATGCATGAATAGGCTTTGGGGACCCATTCCCTATGGAGGGACACTCTCTCAGCCTAGATACACAGGGGAGGGCCTAAGTCCTGCCCCAAATGATGTGACACACTTTGATGATCCCCCATGGGAGACATCACCCACCCTGGGTGTGGATGGGGGGTGAGGTGAGGTGATTGTGGGAGACATGGGAGGATGGGAGGGAGAGGGAACTGGAATTGGTATGTAAAATAAGATTGTTTTTTTTTTAATCTAAATAAAAGTTTATTTTAAAAATCTCAGGTTTGTTTCTTTGCTTATTCTTTGTGAAATGAAAATGAGCATGGGGATTTGTCTTTGACATAATTTTAAATTTTCCTAGAAGAGATTTGTATTTTTCAGACACAGAAAAAAAATTAAACTGTGATGAGAAAATTACTGTTTTGTATGCTTTTACAAAATTTTCTGCATTTTGCCTCATCAAAAATGTGATTTTAAATCTGCAGGAAACTTCCAGCATTGGAACAAAACATGATTTAAGTTGCAGAAATTCTAGCCTACCTGAGTGAATGAAGCTAACACCAATACTACTCCTGAGATAGGTAGAGGACAGGATGATATAAGGTGGATTCATTTTAGCCTGTGACTAGCGCTCCAAAGAAACTTATTCACACCTGGAAATTAAGATATATGAGACAGGCATTAAGAAGAGACATGTTAAGAAGATATATGTTGCCAATAATGACTTTATTATGAATCTGAAAAAAAATTCAGTTCCAGAAAGTATTTTTTCCATCTACCTTTTAATGCTGAAAAAGGCAAACAATTAAACAAAACTCAGGAAGATGAAGAATGATGCTCACATTGTGTGAATGTTTAACATCATCTCAGTTGCTCTAGCTGAGAAGGCAGGTAAAAAATGCTCAGTAAAGAGCCTGGGCCTGGACCTCTGTACACCGAGGAGGAGGCTAAAGTTACTGCTTTAAAGGGATGCTTTGTCTCTGGTTCTCAAGATACCAAGAAAGAATGGGGTGGCTGAGTCCACATTGCCTGAAGAAATGAGGGAATGATGAAATTGCAGCATCTGAGAGTGGAATGGCAGTCTGCTGTATCTACAGTTAGACTCCCGTAGACACTGAACACTTTGCCTTCCAAAACGGGAAGCAGGCATCATCTTGGGAGTTATGTCCCAAGCCTACCGTGAAAACATAAAACAAACTTCAACACACAACACTTTGATCTGTTAGAAGAGGAGATTTAATAAGACAAATGATATACATAAAACATACTAACCAATTTCAATGGTTAAGGAAGCAAGGATAGAACGTAAAAAGGGAAAACAGAGTGAAAGAGAAAACAGACAGCTGTTATAAGCATTTTAGAGACTCAAGTGTGGAACTAAAGGAACCGACTCGAGCCTAAAACATGGCTCCCCATTTAATAACCAACTTTGAGCCCCAATCTGTTGCCTGAATTATCAAGTATAGAAATTAACTTCAAGTGCTTAGTCAACAAGGTATAGAGTTGTGTAGGGTGAAAGGATGGGATCCTGGGTATCAGAGCTCACAGAGGAAGAAAGAAAGCACAGATGAGAGGCATTAGTTCAACACACAAGGAAAGTAATACTGTCATCCCAATAAAGTTCTAAGCCTGAGATAAGACACAAACAATCATCATGTCATTATCATCACAAATACGATCATCTTTAGGACTGAGAAGGTCTGAAATATTACTGAAAATTAATTATTATCTCTTTCATTGAAAGGTGGACCCCAGCACCTCTCCTAGAGAGCGTAGAAATGTTGGCCAGCTGCAGAAAAATATGATCATGAGTTGAGGCTACAATAAAAAAATCTTATGTAGTTCTTGTCTCTGCAGGCTCCATGAGCCTTCCCTCTTCATTCCCTGTTAGCGTGACCATTTGTATTGTCATTGTTCAGGTCTTGTTGAGAATACATGGGTGTAACTTGTCATATTTCTAGGAGAGCAGGACGAAGTTCCTCCCAAGGAAAGCCCTTCCTATTAGTTTTCTATTACTGAGTTGTCAGCCCTGAGATTTTGTGTATATATGTATATATATATATATATATATATATATATATATATATATATATATATAATTTATATATGACATAATGTATGTAGCCATATATATGTGTATATATATATAGAAATGTATAATTATATATATATGTATAATATATACATATATATGTAATAACAATTCAAGTAAAAGAGGCCATGAATTTAGAGACAACAAGGGGGGGAGGTCTATGAGGGCAGTTGGAAGGAAGAAAGGGAAAGGGGAAATGATGTGATTTTGGTGAATTTCAAAAACTAGAAAAGTATAAATTTAAGAAGATTACCTAATTCCCTCTCTCTCTCTCTCTCTCTCTCTCTGTGTGTGTGTGTGTGTGTGTGTGTGTGTGTGTGTGTGTGAGTGTCCTCTCTTTCTCAGAACTTTTGTCTTCTCAAGTAGGAAGTCTAGCTTTCCTAAGAAATCTGCCCTCAAAAGCGGAAGCTGCCCCCCCGCCCCCGGCAGGCCCCTGTTAGATGTCAATTTGACTTCTCCAGTCATCTACTTCAGCTGTACTTCATCCTGTTTACGATGGTCCCGGAAGCCTGCCAGGGTGGCAAAGGAATAAAGACAGACAGACACAGAGACAGAAAAGCTGGGATCAGCTGGGCATTGCTCACTCAGCTGGAGCAGCAACAGCTTCCTAAATCACCTGGAACCCCAGCACGTTTGTTATGGGCAGCACTGGAGGGGGCCTGGCTACTCTTGCTAAGAGGTCTAGGTGAGCTGTCTCAGGTTGCAGTGATCCTAGAGGAGGAAGCTGTGGTTGCTAGTTCCCATACACTAGTCAGTCACTAGTACACACTAATACTTACACATGTTGTCATTCTGACCAGAAGATTTTGCCATTCCCTTGAGCCTCTCTCAGGGAAGGCAGTTAGGGGAGATAGTGTTCTCTACAAAATATGGATTGGCACAGAGTACAGTAATTTACAATTTGCCATTTTGATTTTCAGATTTCTTGAAAACTTTCCTTGTTTAGCCATTTGGTTCTTATGGATGCATTTTAATAAAACATGCTTAATTTTTGTGAGTGGCTGCAGATATTTTATGTCCTCGGGAGTACTGCTGTTCCTCATAGCTAAAACTATATTGATTCCAAGACAGCCTAAAAGTTTCCTGTGCTGTCACTGCATTATGGAACATGTTTTCCATTATGGATGAGTAAGAATCAAAACACAATTGTAGCAAAGACATTACCTCACTATTTACAAAAATACTTTTCCAGGAAAAGTGTTCATAGTAGGCTTTGTTCCTGATTTATGACTAATGGAAACCCTGGAGAAGGAACTGACCCGGGTTTTGTGTGTCTCATTCAACCACTCTCTTCTTCCTTTTACTCGATAGCCTTACTATCTCTCACAAAACAAGCCACTAAGGTAGTGTGCTAGACTCCTCCAGGATGTACAGAAAGACATTGTAGGCCCAGATGGCAGAGGCAGGTGATGCGTGTGTTAGTGTGTGTATGTGTATGTGTGTGTGTGTGTGAGAGAGAGAGATGTATGTGAGAGAGAGGGAGAGGGAGA
Organism: Phodopus roborovskii; assembly: GCF_943737965.1. Classification (NCBI taxonomy): domain Eukaryota; kingdom Metazoa; phylum Chordata; class Mammalia; order Rodentia; family Cricetidae; genus Phodopus; species Phodopus roborovskii. Next base: position 15,837,754 of record NW_026125397.1, read on the forward strand.
GAGAGAGAGAGGGAGGGAGGGAGGGGTTTTTTGTCTTTCTAGTGAATAGCATTGAGGTGATGCCTGGAGTGAAACAATTGTTCTAATATTCATTTTTTAATGAAGAGATGAAGTCTCAGGATTGGAATGGCAATATCAATATCTGAATCTGACAGAATAAAAGGATAGGCCCGAGCAACCTTTGTCCAGATATGAAGGCCCTTCAGCGAGAAGAGAAAAGGGGTGGACACCAGATCAGTGGACGTTTCTGATAATTCAAGTTGCTCTGTATTACTACCCACATGAGTTAAGAACACTCTGTAGAACTGTCATGCTTAGTTGCACTCTGTCCTGTGATTTGTCTCTTTGCCTAAAAAGTCAGTGTAAAAATGATGCTGATTAACTATAGTCTGGAAAGTGGGTTCTACTGCTTAGGGGTTTTATTGGCCATTAATAAGTGGTGATGGCATCTGCAATATATAGATTAATGACTCACAGCACTTATGGAATAAAGGGAAATGCTAGGAAGAATGACCTAAGGAGTATAATGAGAGCTGCATAATTTTGCAGAGGAAAACCCCTCAGTTTTTAAGGGAAAAAAAAAAGATAGCAAAAACACTTCCCAGGTGTTTGTGTGTGTAAAGATACAACCCTCTTCTAGGTAAGTGGGTTTAATGCTGAATTTAAGTGGAAGTTTTGTTTACCAGTGACCTAGTTTCATTTACAAATCACCCTGAGAAAAAAGCAGCATTGGGGAGGCAGGGTTTACTTTAGCTTGTGATTTCAGGTTAAACTCCATTACTGGGGAGATGTCAAGGAAGGCTGCAGGAGCTGGAAGCAGCTATTCAAGTCATTCAAGTCACATCTACGATGACTAGCAGAGAGAAAGAAAAACATTCATGCTCTAGATTGCTTGTGCTCAGCTTGACTCCTTCATTCGTATTCAGTCATCAGCAGCCTTCCCAAAACAATGTTGCTATGCCCCAGAGGTGCCTGGTCCTTCCCATGTAAGTTAACTTAGTTAAGACAGTGTCCCACATAGTAGCCCATAGGCCAACTGAATGTTGACAGCTCCGCACTGAGACTCTCCAGGTGATTTTAGGTTGTGTCAAGTCAACAATTAAAGCTAAACATCACAACCTTCTATTACATAAAGTAACTTGAAATCTATCCAGGTAGTGGTGCATCTATTATCTAGGCCAAAACATTAATATTTTGCTTTTAAAATCTGGATTAACATTTTTGAACCTTCATTATTGGATGGTTTGGGACACTTGTCAAACCTTCTATTGTAATACCTGGTGAATTCACTTGCATCTAACTATGTCTCAGTTTCCAGATAAGCATCCTCTAGAGTGGATACAGGTACTTGTTGTGCATGTCTGAAGACCTGACCTGAGTCCCAGCTCCAGAAGCCAAAGTAAAAGGAGACAACCAATGTCTGAAAGTTGTCCTGTGACCTCCCCATGTGCATTGTAGCACACATGTGCCGGCTCTCCCTTTCCCTTCCTCTCTATCTCTTACAGGTAAAACTTCTTTCTAATGCCCTCTAAACCAAATGTTTTAGCAACGGCATATTTTCACACAAGATGATCTTTAGTAAGAATATCACCTTAAGGCAAGCTTCATCAAATCCTACTCTGGACATGATTAACTCTATTAAATATTTAAAAGTAAAGCTAGTTTCTATCCAGTTCTGAACTTCATTGTCTGTCTTGACATGGGCACCTATTTCTAAATTATTAAATTCACAGTGATAATACTTTAAATGGTGTGTTAAAATCAAGGTGAGCTTAAAGACATACCAGGAAATGTTGAAGAAGGGTGGCATGATGCATCTTATGCTAAGAACATAAACCTGAGAATTACCTTTAAGAATGTATAGGCAATCCTGACTATCTTACCAATATGATTTCCGGCAGTATAGAACTTTATGTGCCATGTAACTAACATTATCTACATGCACATGTATGTGTGTGTGTGTGTGTGTGTGTGTGTGTGTGTAACTTTATAAGAATTCATTGTGGAGTTCTCCTTGATAGTTTGATTTAAGTTAAATAGAGATGATCAAATATATTGTATTAAAACAGTTTTTAAATAAAAAATTAAGAATATCTAAAAAGCAACAAAAATGAAGTTATTTCTAACAGTGTCAGAAAGTTTCCTCAATTAAGACTTGGGGGGAGCATACATAGGAAGTAAAATATATTTTATAAACACAATTTTTTTCAGAAATATATAAAATACAGAGCTTTTCATGAAAACACAAATTTAAAATAGAGCAATCAAATTGTATTTCTCCATATAGGCAAAATAGAGATAGGAACCAAAGTGATTAGAGCCAATGTAGTACAGGTTTTGGTCATGGCACCACAACAGTCATCTTACGAACTGCATTTACAGATGTAATTGCCTATATGTCTCATTAATTAAATATTCAGTATTTTTTAACTGACGGATACACTTCAGTAGTTTGAATTTAGCCATGGTGAAATTATTTATACCATAGAAGTTGATGAGCATTCCAGAGTAAGGTTTCCTACTATTCCTTTGAAGATAGAATGTTTATACCTTTGTTAAAGCTAATAAGATTGAGCAGTATCTGTCTGTCTGTCTGTCTGTCTGTCTGTCTATCTATCTATCTATCTATCCATCTATCTGTCTATCTGTCTGTCTATCACTTACCTACCTACCTATCTCCCTCTGCCTCTCCTTCTGCATCCTTACCTCTCAAAAACACACACAAAACAAACGCATGCACAGGCCAATATGCAGGTGGAATTCAGTCTAGATGACCTTGGATTTTATAGAAGGTGAAGGAAGTTCTGAGAAAGAACCAATCAGTCTTGGTTATGCAGACCTCAGGAGAACCTGCCTTCCTGCTGCCTGTGGCTAGAAATTGTTTGCAATATGCGGCAAAAGCTCAGCATGGAAGTTAATTCCACTAAATGCACAGCTGGCTCATTCCATAGCTGAGTTGTCCCTCAGAAGAGCTTACCCCTACTTGAGGTTTTGGGGTACCTTACGCTCTGTGCTGTACAGTGTCACATGCGTCTAGTTATTCTTTCAACTCCTTTCTTCAACATGAGGAGATAATTCAAAAACACTGTCCTGAAAATATTACTAGGTGTTTTAATACTTTTAATGTATCTCTGCTGACCACAACATCACGTTTTGCTTTCTTTGGTGATCTGATTATGCCACCATTATACTTCATTCCTTCATACTTTAGGTCCATGCAATATACTGGAGAAATGAGCTCCCTTCAGCCTCTGCTATTCTTTCTCAAGTTTCAGTATCCTGGATCGGATCCTTTTCTGAGATAGTAGTTTCTGTATATTTCTGATGTTCTAGGCAGTACCATGGGATTTTGGAAATATTTTCTGCATATTAAAATATAGTTTGTTAGATGCCATATTGTGCATACTTATCTCATATTCATATCCATATAACTTCTTTTTTCTATTGTGTAATAGATTATTTGTTTGATAAACAGCAGCCCACATCTTCTCATTCATAACTATTGATGCCTGTGTAGGTAATTTGCATTTTTATTTACTTGTGTCTTTTCTCTTCTTTCCATTGACTATTTACCCACACCGCAAATTGAATTTCAGAAAAATATGAAAACATGCAATAGTAGAAGGAAATAATTTCCTACCTCTATTTTCTGAAACTGCTTTTCATTTTTAATATTGCAGCTACAAAACCTGGACCTTTGAGCCTGAGGTCCATTTTGGGATTTCGGTGAGACTGACATTATTATTAAGCCAGTATCTGTGGAGTCAAATAAAAGACTAAAGTTCCCGTCCAATCAACAGAAAAAATTGTGTTGATTTTCCCAATAACTTCAATCTTTTACACTGTAGTTTAAAACTTCGAGGAATCTAAGTGTTCATATTTGGATAAATTGATATAAATGAGACAAAAAAGGATGAATAGATGTCAAACAGCTAATCAATCAGTATGTTTCTATAGTAACTATCTACATATAATAACTATCTATCTGAAAAGATCTCATCAAGGCAAATACAGTGACTCTGTCCTTATCTTCATTTTGATAAAGATACAAATTAAAGGTAATATGTTGATAACTGGACCAGAAAACACGAAAATGCAAATGAAATCCATGATTAATGTCTGGGTCATGGTCACTGGCTATAATTTTCTTGGTGCTTTTCAAAAACAGATTACTTTTTGCAACCTGTAAGCATCTGCAAGGTAGATGAATTATGCCACACAAACAGCACTTGCAGTAAAGGGAAGAAACCAGCGACACTAAAATGTAGACAACTGATTGCCCCGGAGAGCACTGACGAACTGTTAATAAATAAAAACTTCAGCATGAAATTATGCTTTTATCTACAATTTAAAGAACTCTTAATTTTGGAGTTACAGAACATTAAGGAATATCAGAAACTGAAACATTGAAAATGCTACTATTTACCTCATGATGAGACATGTGACTGAACAGGCCTGTTTTTTCTGGCACTGGCCTGGCCACTCAATATGCAGCCTGGCAGGAATTCTATTTGCGAAGACATTGGCTCTGGAGCTGCTCTTTAACTAAATCTCTATGGTTCTATTTGTAAATAAAACTCAACACACAAAGGCTGGCGTGAAAACCTGCTAGCTCAGAGAGGCTGAGCAGCACCTAGCTATCTTTCTCTCCTTGCTAGTGTCTCCCCAAAAGAAAGCGTCCTTGCCGTCTGTGACACTGCAAATGCCTCTCCACTTCCAGTTCATCTCTCTGTCTCTTCCAGATGTCCTCTGATGCTCTATGATGACTTTCTGTTAATCAGTTGCTAACTCAGATTCCAGCCCAAGGTTAATTTTATTTAATTAATACAAATGCAGACTTGGAGTTCACATTGTGATCGAATATTCCCTCAACAAATGGGAAGAAAAGAAAAGCCAGCAAAATCTCAAAAATAAATCACAAAAACTGGCACGCATACTAAAGCTGGAAGATATTTCTCTCCCTTCATTTTCATAAAGATTTTAATGTTTTTCCATTTCTTCTGCAAAGTCAACATATTCTGAAAAAAATTACTCAATGGTAGAAAGGTTTTTGCAAAGTCTATTTGAAATTATAGTTGACTTTTAGATTTTTAATTTGCGTTGGTTGAAATAGCAAAATAGAGTTTATTAAGAACTGTATTTGCAGTATAATAGCTCCGTATTATAAAGATAAAACATGGGGCAGTTTCTGAATCTCTACATTTGCATCTTGTTTCAAATGATGTCATTACAGGGCAATGTAGCCCAGCATAAAAAAGGGGAGGAGACCAGATCATTAGAGGGAAGGTACAACCAGGATAAATAAATCAAACTATTCATGAACTTTCACCATGGATGATCTCTGGAACCTGGGCAGTTATTATAAACAGCAATGATCCATACAATTCTAATATTTGTGTTGTCGTATTATTGTATTTTATATGAGCCTATGTTCTGAGAAAGATTATCTCTTGGTGTGTGTCTATTGGCTTGTTCATTAATATGCCCCTTCTGTTGCTAGAATAGCAAGCACTCAATTTTAGGATAATTTTCTTATGCTTGTCGTTTGCAAAAAAATAAAAGTGACCTGGGGTCACACTACATGATAGCTTAGTTCAAAAGATAAAGTAATAAAATCTAGCTATGTAATATGCACAACTCAATAAAATTGAGTATCTAAGTTAGTGTGGATGATAGCAAAGTTACCCATGACTTTATACATCCAAACTAGGTGGTAGACTATTCTAGGACAAGTATGAAATCATCTGTCTTTCTTTGCCTCGGAGTCCATCAGAGAGCTGAAGACAAAGATTCATCAGAACTAAATGTGCCCTAAACTGAAATATGATGATCTTAAAAAACCAGAGTGACAAAGAAAAGCTACAAAGCAGAATATTGACAGCAGTTGATATCCCATCTAGAGATTTGTAAAGCAAACCTTGAGTAGATGTTCATGTATTTAAAAAAGAAATTCTAAACAGAAGAGGAACTTGCAGAGTGCTCAGCATGTGTTGCTTGAAACCCCAAGAGAATGACAATATACTGCAGGTGGCAAGGGAAAGAAGGAAGGAAGGAAGGAAGGAAGGAAGGAAGGAAAAAAAATAAGCAGAACTAGTAAGAAAGGTTCACGTTACGGTCCAGCATACAGCCACTCTTACATAGATGAAATTCCTCTAAATAATGCTCTTTCGACACACACTCACTTTATTTGTAAGAAAAACAGCAATGAGATGAAACATATTTGCATGCCATATGATATTACATGTTCATGGTTTACATCTGTTTCTATAGTCAAAGCAACTTATTCAGTTTGTTTCATATTTAAGCAATTTTGCGGACAATGTTGAAGTCTAAAGTGGTATATTTAATTAAGCAACCGTGCTAGCAACCAAATATCCAAATAAAGCAATTTAGGGAGGAAAAGGTTTATTTTGGCTCACAGTTGTAAGGAAGACAGTTTGCCATTGAAGTGATGGTGTTACTGCAGCTCCACGAGCAGAAGGTGATGCTTAGAGCTTACAGTTGATATGTCCACAGGAATCAGAGAGTGATGCATGCCTGAGCCCACACCCATAGAATGATACTACCCATATCTTCACCCCTCAATTATCCTTAACTAGATCATCTCACAGCCCCTAGGAATTTGTTTCCATGGTGATTCTAAATTCCCAAAATGACTGTGAGGATTCATCGTTAAACCAAGACTTGCTCATTTGTGAATTTTCTCTATTTTTCCTTATATTCCTTACAAATATTCATTCCTTCCTTTCCCCACAGTGCTCATCACAACCAGTTTTTTGCTTCTCTTATCATCAAGGACATCTCCCCTTGTCCTTGACATTTATTACAGATTTTCTTCTCCACTGATACTGAGAAGTACTTTCAGCCTGTCCACAGAATTTTAGCTCACCTTGCTCACAAACACACACTGATTGGCTTAACTTGTAAAGATCTGGGTAACATGATGCCAACTTCACTAACTTTGTTTCTCCTGGTCTTCGTGTAGTGTCTTGTGAACACATCATAACTCATGATATTCAGAATAAAAACAAACAGATCAATGGTAATCCAATGGAATGGTCGTATAATTAAAAGTACAAATAGTCAATAAACACATTAAAATACTATACTGTTGCTCATCAGATAGACAAAGAATCGAACATACATTTGGAAAAGTTAAAAGTGCAATTAAACACCCATCAAAGTGCTGAAGAAGAGTTTCTTTGGGACATCGAGATGGCATAGAAGGTGCTTGCATGTGGACTGACAGCACAAGTTTGGTTATGGATTCTCTAAGTCGTCAAGAGTAAACTAGTTCCTGAGACGTGTCTTCTGGCTTTCACACTCATGCCACTGCCTCATGGGCCTGCATACTCTCTCTCTCTCTCTCTCTCTCTCTCTCTCTCTCTCTCTTTCTCTCTCTCATGCACTCACACACACACTCACACTCACACATACACACAAACACACACTCACGCGCATACTCACACATACACAACACACTCACACACACACACATGCATGCACTCACACTGCCTGCATGTGCCTGCATTCTCTCTCTCTCTCTCACACACACACAAACACACACACACACACTCACACACACACACACACACACAGGGAACAGACCCTCATCTAGCTCCCTGCTTTGGCAGCCATGGCAGGCTGCAGAAAAGACCCAGCAAGAGGTAGGCCTCTGCCTCAGCAACATGTTGAGTTATCCCAACCTTGCCTGACCTTCTAGTCACTAGGAAGCCAGATACCCTCCATGTGGCAAGGAACAAATCAATAGTTACCTGGAGGGCTCTGGATGTGCTTTACACATGACACTCAGAGCATAGCAATTGCTCTGAGAGAGCCTCTGAGCATAGCAACCATTCCTGACCAATCAACTCAGGACAGGTTGCCCAAGCTCAGAAGTACACTAATCCTGAGACTGTTGCATACCCCAAGACACTCCCCTTGCTCTACCCCAAAAAATTTCCTGCCCACAGTCCCTCCGGGTCTTTCTTACTCCACCTGCTTCGTCAGATGGACAGAGGACCCGAGTTAATACAGTTAACTTACTCTTTAATTGATTAAAGGCTGTTTGCTTTCGCATGGGGTCAGGTATCAGTGAGTTGGGGGTTCAAAATCTAGCCACAACAACACATATACACACAGAGTGGCTAAGTCTGTTCTGCTTCCTTGGCACATAGCTATTATTGCAGTCACAGAGCAAGCTTTGGTGGAAGCATCAATGAGGATCTGAGAGGCATAACAAGAAAGCCCGTATCTTTATAAAATACTGAATTTAAAAAATTAAACTATAATTTGCAAAACTTTTAACTCTAAATGTTAGCGAGGATGTAAAACATCTCAAGCGGAAGTGTGACTAAGTACAGCTAGTGAAAGTATGCTGACCTCTCTCACAGCTTCTTGTAGGATTAAATAGACTCCCAAGTCAGTATGCATGAATGAGGACCTCAGCTGTTTGCCAAAGTGAACCCAAATAATAAGTTTTACTGGAACTGTAGCTAATATGTTTAATGGAAAATTATTTATCAATAAAATGAAAACATGGTCCTACCATGCCTCTGCACAGGTGACTCTTGATAACTAAACTAAATAGATCTCTCCTCTATAGAATTCAGAAGTACAACTGAATTTCTGTGACTCCAAACTAAAATTACAATGTGTTTTTCACAGAAATGAAGAGAATACTATTTGCTTTGGATGAGAGAGGGGTGGAGGATGAGAGGCTAAGCGTGGAAATATTATTTTATATCTTTTGATGCTTTTTGAAATAGAATTTCATTTCACTGTCCAAGCTGAATTTCAACTCCTGATCTCCCTCTGAGGCCCCTGAGTGTTGGAGTCACAGCCCTATATCATCTCACTTGGCTTAATATTTCATACTAGGTAGCATTCACATAGAAGTACACATATTTGTCTCAAACTAGTGCATGTACCCTTCAAATTTTTATGTTTTGTTGTTTATAATTAAATTGAATTTCAACCAATGGTAATATATATTTCAGGACACTCATGTTGACAGGCTAAAGGCAGGGGGTGGGAGGAGGGGAGTATAGAGATGTCAAAAGTTACATTTGGAATATAATTAAAACAAAAAAGCATTTGATCAATGGCTAGGAAAAATGATTTGATTTATATGACTGTTATGTTAAGCCTGGTTACTTATTGACAGTAGAATATAGACACTAAGTGCTTGGATATATACTCTAAATCTCTTTTAAATTTGTTCAGTGATTACATTAATATGGTTCAGAGAATAATAAAAATCAACCAAAGATGTGAACCATGTAAAAAGTCTGAGGCCCCTCTTAAGGTGACCTGTTGAACTTGAAGGTTTGTAGCTCTCACTCTGCAAATGAGAGTATGAGGCAGACCAAAAGCTTCAGGCTAATACACAGAAGGGCAGCTGTGTGCATCATTTTTGACAGTATGAATTAAAATAAGAAAGAGAAGACTATACTACAAAAACTGCAAGGAAAATTGTCTACCTTCACCATGCATTTGTGAGTAAGTGAACTTAAAACAGCAAACACGTTCTCATCCATCTGATGGTCACCACCATCTGACATCAGCAACAGATATTACAGAAAGTGCAACAAACTGAAACTGAGATCTGGTCTAAAGACAGCGAGGAAAGTTAGCAATAAAGAAATGAAGAGATAAAGAAAAGTCTAAAAGGCCAAGAAGAGTGGCATAGGGTAAAGCATGTATATGAGCCTCTGGAGTCCATTCTTAGTCAATCCAGTGTGTTGCAGATACGTGTGACTAAAAGACACACCGTACATAGCAGATATGTAGAGAATGGTTAATTATACTTCGCTCATAAGTTCTTTCGGAAAAATAGGATTCGAAAGAAACATTTTAAAACTTAAATGGTCAAATTCTGTTGCATGAAGTTTCAAATTTATAGAAGACAATTACAATAAAAGTCTGTAGTTGTCCTGCGTACTCAACACAGAAAATCCAAATTCTTTCTTGTGTGAAGATTCACGCTTTGACTCCTCTGAACATCACGTCAGAGGACCGGCATTGAAACAAGAAGGCATTGCTGTAGAAGGCGTTCGTATCTGAGAGCAGAAGAAACAGTCTGAATTCAAGCATCACATTATCATTGAACATCTTTAAACGGAGTAACACAAATTGTAATGAAAACTAAATACTGAAATGAAGGAAATGAACAATTCCAATTGAAATATAAAACAACCATTTACTGCATCATAATAATTATAACTTTTGTCTTTGTTCTGAACTCTATAAAATACTGGTAAGGAGATAAAACAAACAAACAACAACAATAAAAAAACTAAGTTGAAAATTATGCTTTGTTTGGGAGATTGCAAGGAGTGACTTTTAATTAATATATGTTTTTACAATGTTCAGAACAAAGACAGACATTGTATCATTATTACTATTTTAAAGTAGCCATGCTTCTCTGTGGAGAATGGCTTGCTTGGGAGCAGAAGTAGAAGCAATAAAAGTCGGGTCACGTTAGTAAGAGGTGGATTGTGGCCTGGCTTAGGTTTGTGATAATGCAGTACTCGTAGCATAATTTCTCAAATAAAGCACTTTCCAGGAAATAGAAGAAAAGTGCCTCTGGAGATAGTGATTTTTCCATTCAAATTTCTGTTCTTATATATGTGGCATCTGACATTCAGTTTAGTAACAATCAGTGTATTCATTTATGGAAAATTGTGCAAACTGAGAATGTCAGGGATCTCTAGAGCTCTGACGGTATACTTGAAAGCTTGAACAAGATTTGCTGTGAAATTTGGGATAAACCTGGGCTATGTGGGAACAGGATCACTATGACAGTTATTTTAGAAGGAATAAATGGAATAACATTATAAGAGATTAATAGACATGCCCAATGCAATATATTAATAATAGAAATACAAGATATGAATGAACACTATTGGTTTTAAGGATAATGTAACAATTCCAATTATAAATTACTGAGATAGTTAATAAATAAGTTTCCTTCAAAAACACATATGATACGGTGTTTGACTCCAAAAGGCTTACTTCATTTGGGAGAATTCTAGGTTAATTAATAATATATCACGTAGTGAGATATCCACCCCGACCACACCTGTTGTACCGACTACGCCCATTGGGGCAGGGAACAGGTGTGGGCATGACCAATGGAAAAGTGGGCTGGGTACTGACCCGGATGCTCTCTCTTACTTCCGGGTGGGAGACTGGAGAAGATCGGAGGACATCCTTCGAGCGGGAACCCTCATCAGTCCTCTGTTTCTTTTGTAAGTGAATTCTCCCTGAATAGACCTTAATAAGCTTGTGTTGTGTCCCAGAATCTTATCACCCACTTTAATATCACTGTTTTAATGGTATGGAAACTTTTATAGGCAGGTGCCAATTTTTTTTTTTTGATACCATTACCATTGTTGACATACGAAGGGCCATTTAATAGTTTTATTTTATGTTTATAACGTTTATAACTTTGTTATTTGAAAATTTTGTGCACATCTATGGCGCATTCTGATTGTGATAACCATTTTCACCTGCCCCTCTGAACAATTGCCTTTCCCAGTCTACATCTTTTCTTTCTAGTGATAATTAAATACGAATTTTATTTCTGGAAAAGTTGGAGAAAACAAAAAAAAAGCATACCCTATTTGTTAACAAGAGAATGGTATAAAGAGGGAGATAATTATAGATTTTCAGAAACTTTGTCCTAATTGTGGTGATTTATTGTTTATGATCTAATAAATCCACTGGACATCAAATTGCAAAGCTAGCCACAGCCTTAGAACCAGGCAGTGTTGATAACAGTTTTAATCCCAGCACTCATGCTAGCTAGCCACAGAGGCCAGGCAGTAGTGGCACATACCTTTAATCCCAGGACTTAGGAGACAGGCAGATGTATCTCTGTGAGTTCAAGGACACCCAGGGCTATACAGGAGTGAATCAGTCTAAAAGACTATCAGAGCTCACACTTTTAATTCCAGCACTAAGGAGGTATAAAAGAAAAAAAAAAAAAAAAAAAAAAAAAAAAAAAAAGAGTCTGATGTGAGATTTGGTTTCCAGACAGGGAAAGCATCTTTCTCTGTCTTTGTGAAGACAGGATTGCCATTTCAACTTGGTAGCGGTACCAACAGGTACTAAGAGTGGCTTGGCTGCTTTTGATTTTCTGATCTTCATCTTGAACCCCAAAATCTACCTCTGGGTTTTTATTATTCGTGTTATACCTAATCTTACCTGAAATTTTTCACCCCTTCCCATAAGCTAGAGCCCAAGAGGTAGAGTTAAAAAACAAAGACACCAACAATAAAACCCTGTTACCAAGTAGAAAGGGGAAGAACTTCTTTTTTCTTTTTTGGCTTCCAACTCAACCATATCTATGGGGATATGAATGGGAATCTTACTACACAGGGCTCCAGGAAAGTCGAGGAAGTGTATGATGCTGAATATTGTAACTATTAAAGTCAGTTGCTGTATATTCTCAGAAATCAGTGTCAAGAGAAGAGTAACTGATATCGCCATGTTTGTAATACAGCCAAGGGTTGTAAATAGAGATACTCCATGGATTCAGGAAGAATAGTACTTGAGTGGGAAAGGAGTGGGGTGCACACCACACTTGGGAAGGTTAAAAATAAGGAAGGGAATCAGTCGGGGAGTCAGTTGGGTGAATAGTGTGGGATTTTGTCTAACTGCCCTTCTTTATATTCTAACATCACCACCCGCTGTTATTCCTCTTGAGTAGACACTACTGAGTGTTATTCTGCCACAGGAAAGGATGAAGTTATGTTACTGGTAAGGGAATAGGTGGAACAAACTTTCATCTTAGATAAAATACATGAGACTCAGAAAGACAGTACTGTATGGTTTTATTATATGTAAAATCTGTGAAAACAGAACAAGATGGAGAGAGAAGAGGAAAAGGTGAATATGTATGTAGGGGATATTTGAGATCAACAGGGGGTTGAATGGGGCCTACACCCATTTTATTCCTGAAATGCAAGAATGAAACCTATAGCTCTATGCAATTATTATATGCTAATTAAAAATCAACAGAAATATATTAGAACCAGCCTTATTCCTGCGACTTTGACTTTCATTTCTTTTTTTTAATTTGTTCTTTTTTTATTTTTGTATTTTTCAAGACAGGGTTTCTCTGTATTGCTTTGGAGGCCAGGCTGGCCTCAGACTCACAGAGATCCTCCTGCCTCTGCTTCCTGAGTGCTGGTCCATACCACCCTAAACAGCTAAGCAAGTCAGGCCTGGTTTGTGCTTGGATGGGATACTTTCTTTTCTATCTCTACCCTATACTACCCTACACACACACCACACACACACACACACACACACACACACACACACACACACTTATATAAAAGAAAATGTTTGTTTCAAAAGTTTTCTCATTAAGTTGTCCACTTGACAGCTACGTATTGAGAACATAATTTAGGTTTGGCGCTGTTGTAGATTTTGATGATGTCACAGTGAACAAAAAAGAACAATCTTTACCTAAATTAACACTCTTTTGAGGAAGATGGGTAGATAATGAACACGACAGTCATTGAAAATATGTAAGATCTAAGAGTAAAATAATGAGAGATAAAGAATACAAAGCATTATTATGTCTCTTAGTGGTTGAAAATATAGCTGGTGAGGTCAAGAAAGATCTCAGTGAGAGAGAGGCATTGAGTCAAAATGTGAAACATGGTGAAGACCATGGCAATGCTGGATGTAAAAAAAAAGCAGACGCAAAGGCTTGCAGAGAGGGAGCTGGGTGTTTAGGCAGGATGCTATAGAAAAGCAACGTAAGATGGGTGCTTTGTACCAGTGAGAACCCAGTTTCACAGCCTGGACGATGGGCAATCCAGTGTCTAGATTGAACATGTTTGGTATCTGGCAAAGCCCGGCTTACTTATCATAAGTATAAGTGATGCCAGGGGATAATGAGCTCCTGGAGCCTTTTTCTTTTTCTTTTTCTTTTTAAGGGCACTAACCCTGCTTACGAAGATTGTAGTTTGTAATCCAACTGTATCCCCAAAGTTCTAAACCCTCATAGTATCACCTTGAGAGTGAAAACCCACCTCCCCTCTTTTTTTTTTTTTTTTTTTTTTTTTTTTTGAGACAGGGTTTCTCTGTGGCTTTGGAGCCTGTCCTGGAACTAGGTTTGTAGACAGGCTGGCCTCGAACCCACAGACCACATAGATCTGCCTGCCTCTGCCTCCCAAGTGCTGGGATTAAAGGCATGCACCACCGACGTCTGGCCCCACCCTCATTTTTAAACTTAAGATATGAGCCACTTGAGTAAAATATAAATTGTGATTTCATGTACATTAGCAATTTAGGGCTCGAAAACTAAATTCATGTTCAGGTTTGTTCTAGTAAGTGACTCCCAGGAGTGTCTAGTGAAGAGGGTTTCCCTGGAATGTGCACCTCACTTTCCTGGATGGAGGCTGACTTTGAACGGGCTTGTCGATCCTTGTGCACTTTACAGCCTCCTTTGCCTGTCAGGCTGCCGGCTGTATTATAGAAGAAATAATTCTGGGGTATTTTCTTCAAGGATGTGTACCATGATTAGTATATTTCAAGAGGTGATTACATATTGATTTTCTGTCTGATTTTTTTAATAGGCATAAGCTCTTTGCCAAGGCATAAGCTTTCACAAGCCCTTCATGCTAATTAAGGACAGCCCCAGTTTAATGTCATTTCCCTATAAACTCTAGCTGAAGTGGGGATCCATGCAGCAAAGCAACTGCTCCCCGCAGCATATTTCCCAAGGTTTACGAGAGCCTTAATTTATGAAATTATATTTTAAAGATCGTATTGTATGCATAGACTATAAAATCTGCTTTCTGTCTCCCGGTGGAAATATATAGTCACTGAGGTTTGAAATATCTTAATCTCAAAGAGTCATAAAATGGTCCACACAGGGACTGCAGCAGCCGATGGAGGAGAGTTTCTGATCAGTGAAAGTCAGATGAGTAGCTGCAGGAGAGTTTGCAAAAGAGCACAGCAATTTGCTCTTCTAGGTCCTAGAACACCACATTCTGTAGAAATCCAATACAATACAGACATAATTAAAATAGAATTTCTAATTTCCAGCAAAAATATGCTTTTAATTTAAAAAATATGCAGACTGTAACTTTGGAAAACAAATCTATGCTTTTTATTTCGATCTCATGTAGTGGCAGTCAATATCAATGTTATTCCTTTGAAGAAAATAAGGTAGGATGAAGGGATAACATACTTCCAATAATGTTGTTTTTAATCATAGCTACAGTAGGATGTGCTTGAGTTGGAGGCTAATTATACTTTGTGGTTGCAGAAAGTACTTGTATATTGTGTGTATAAAACTCACCAACTTATGAATTTGTTAAAAATTGTGCTCCCACGGGACCTGGTGGTCTAGGCATGTGCTTGCAGCTAATTGAGACAGTGAGGCAAGTCTGAAGTCTCCAGAGCTGCAGACTGCATTCACGGTCAGCTTAGGTAACATAGCGGGAACCTCTTTCAAAAGAAAAAAGAAAAAAGTAGGGTACAGACACAGTTGAGTGGTAGATCACTTGCCCAGCAGGTGCAAATACCTGGGTTTAGTTCCCTGTACTAAAAACGTGAAAAATAAAAAGATTATGTTCCCATCTTTAAAAATGGGAAAATATGAGAAATATATCAAACCAATAATGAAGGGGCCAATGAAGCTACTGTACTTCAGGCACCAATTAAAAAATGTTTAATAAATATGGAAGAAATCTAGAGGTATGGTTTTCATTTTGTGCTTAACAGGATTTCTAATATTTATTATCTTAGAGAAAAGCATTATTTGTTAACATTTCATGGGCAGGCAGTATTTTATTATATATAATCCAGACATTTCCACACTTGGCTTAGAAAGATTTAGATAAGCTATTAAAACACACAGGTGCCTGGATATTTCTCGGGCCATGTAAAACAGAAACTCACAACAATAACAAGGCTCTGTCATATAATTCTAAGGCTGTGAGGTCTGGGAATCAGGAGCACATTATACACTGTTCTTCATTCTGACACATCCATATTTCTCTAATTCTGTCATCAATGAATGTAGTGAATCGTTTATAACGTTCGATATTCCTTTATGCATATCAAAAATACATTATATTGAATTTCATTAATCTTGAAGTCGCCCACATACTCCTAGTTAAATTCACTGTAAATTCCGAGGCCCCTGAGGACTATGGGGTAATTTGTAAACCATTCATTCATATGATAAATGAGACAGTCTGAGAGGGATAAGGTGGCTTGGATGGGACCTGTGGTGAGCTGGGAACATTGTGACCCTCACTTGCTTGCCTTTATTTCTTAGTGTTCTTTTCAGTGTATCATGAAAAAGAAACATGTCTTTGGTTTTTAAAGTGTGCACTTTTCTGATCCCTTTAAGAATTCACCTTGTGTTCTGGGTGCGCTTTCTCTAGTCTACAAGTCTACTCCCTTGCTCATCAATCCTGCCCTTCAGGTTGCTGCCTGGGGTGATGGCTGAATCCTGCTCTGCTACTTTAACAGTTTTATCATGTAGTTCTCATCTGTGTATCTTTTCTCCTTCTCCCCACTTAAAATAATGCCACTCTTCACATTTTAACAATTTGTTTTCTTCACGCATTTCTTTATACTTGTGACCGGGAATCAAATTGCTATGATTTTTGACATAATGATTCACAATTCTAATTTCCTAGGCTAACTAATAGACCTTTGTTTATTTATGTTTTAATATCTGATTTTAGAAGCCAAGTCACCTAAAGGGTATGAAATGTCTCACATGTTTTGTTCAAACTTATGTTTGAACCTGTTCACCATACCTGATTTAATAAAGTTTTCTTCCTACATGAAGTCTAAATCCACAGGAGATGTAACTTCCCTCACTACTTTAAATTTCCTGCATTTCATTATCCATAATTACCTTTCTGTTTACAATATTCCATTACTTTTGGTAATACAATGTAAGCTTTCTCTGCTGATTAAACATGTATCTAGAAATCCCATATTTATTAAATCAAGGATTTCAGAAACTACCTTATTCTTAGAGATACAATTCTATCTCTGTCTCATGAAATTAATTTACATGCTCATTTTTTTTTTTTACAGAAATACATTCTGATTTTATATTTATATCAAAATAACTGTGTGTGGGGGATTAAGGTTCTTTTCCCCTCTCAGCAGAAGGTGTGAGAGGAAGCTTTGTACATGGCCCATGAGCAGAGATGAGGGAGGCCTACAGGAGACAGACTCTTTTGGCTAGGCATGCTGATGAACATTATTCCAGAAATGGAGATATAGTGGCAGGAAAGTCAACCTGGGCTCCATTGTGAGATCTTCTCAAAATCAAATACATTAGCATTCAGCTGAAATTTTTACTTCATTAACTTATTCTGCCACGGTTATGGAATATATTCAGCAAAGTATATTTTGTTTGTTTATTTTAATGCACAATGTAAAACATGACAGATTGTCATAAGGAGAACATGCCTGTTACAAATACCCCATCAAGAAATATGACATTTACTAATTGCTACACATATGTTCCTCAACTTACAGTTATCTTATGTAATGGAAACCTATCACAGTTCAGGAGGATCAAAATCTCCAATGTGGTTGCTTTGATTTAATTTTATGAAAATTATCCTCTTTTCTAGTTACTGAAGTGATTGTTATCTGCCAGTTCATCACCTGTAGCAATAGTTAAAAACCTGCCAAATAATACCGTTAAAGGGTTTAATTTCCTTCTGGAATTTAACTCAATCACTAGTGTTCTAAAATATCACAATGAACTTAAAAATTCATTTTCTATATCATTGAAAACTGTGTCGTGGCTTTATTTCAAAGTGACAAAGGAGATTGCAGCCCAGAAAGGGAAACTATAAATATTCCCATTGGCAAAATTTCCCTTCCAATTTATAACTGTGTTCATCTGTATAACTATGATTAAACTAAAGTTAAAGTTGTGCTATTTAATGCTTTCTGACTCTTGGCAAGAACTTCAGGAAGCAGGCACTTTCAAATGCTTTTATTATACCTAGCCGTGGTCATGGTTCTGGTTGTTTTGTTTTTCCTCTCAGCTTTGGTTTCCTGTGGTCTTCAGCCGGTGTTTCTAATCAAGAATACTTAGGTTTCATAGGCAAGAGCCTGCTCTTCTTATTCCTTTGGCTGTTGTGGTCTTGCTTACTTGTTCTCAGCTTCCTCGTGTCTTTTCGGTCTCTCACATGGCCTTACTGTATAAATTGAGCCCCTCTGCCAATTTCAATATGGGAACAGTCTACCTAGTAACATGTTCATCCTTAGACTTTGTTTCCCATTGGTTCTGAGTGGATTCTCATGCCACTTTCAAACCTTAGCCCACATATATTGCCTTTTGGCTCATCCTCTTCCAGCCTGGGCCACTTTATTTCTGCATACTTCCCCTACTCTCGTCTTCATCAGTCTTCCTTTTCTATAAGATCGTTCCTATGAGACAACACCAGAGTGATAAAGTAGGAGATATCTGATTTCAAACTCATTTCTCCAAGGGAGATAGATAGATAGAGAGAGAGAGAGAGAGAGAGAGAGAGAGAGAGAGAGAGAGAGAGAGAGAGAGGGAGGGAGGGAGGGAGGATATAAAGAGAAAGAAACAGAGAGACAGAGACAGATTAACGGACCAGGGTCCCTTACAAGGTCATGTACCCAAAAGTTTTATATTCAAAAAGTTCAACTCCTGCCTCTACTTAGGTACCAAGCATTCTGTCATCAGTGACAGAAAACACTCATCCCCACCCCCAAATGGCCCTTACATGAGAAACAAACACCCTCTTTTTGTTTGTTGCTCCCTCTCATACTCAGTAGTATTCTCTGCTTCACAGCTGGTATTGCATTTAGAATATTCACATTAATGCTTAACTACACCGTGTCCCTTTTCTCCAGCCTATCCTTTAGACCTCATACCTTTAGCCCAATGAAGTTGTCAGAAAACAAAGGAACATTTCAACCTTTAAGTTCTTATTAGGTTTATTAGAACTAGTTTTAATATGTGTACACATGTATATGGATATGCACACACACATATGCATTCCTATACACATAAACATATACACCTTGATTTTACTTTGCATTACATTTTTCTTTTTTTTTATGTGTTCATATATGAACAAATTTAGGAGGTCATCATCAGATGTTTCGCCTTGGTGATAATGGAAGCCCTCCTAAGAGGGAGAGGAAGGAGGGTTGTAGGAGTCAGGTGGTATAGAGGATACCAGGCCCTCTTAATCAACTAGGATGGGCTCATATGGGCTCAGAGACTGAAGGGGCAAGTAAGGGGCCTGCATGGGTCTGTACCACGTCTTCTGCACATATGCTGTGACTCTTAGTTTGGTGTTTTAGTGGGACTCCTAACAATGGGAGCAAATGTTTCTCTGACCCCTTTGCCCATCTTTGAGACACTTCCTTCTCTAGGGTTGCCTTCCCAGCCTCAGTAGGGGGGCTTTGCCTTGTCTTATTATATCTTGATTTGTCCTGGTTGACTGGTGTCTCTTGGAAACCTGTTCTTTTCTGAAGAGGAAATGGAGGGGAAGTTGATCTGGGGAGAGAGAAGGTGGGGGAGGAACTGGAAGGAGCGGAGGGAAACTGTGGTTGGACGTATTGTACAAAAATAAAGCAAATTTAGGAAAGTGGTTTTTATTTGGGGGAATTTCTCATTCAAATCACTGAAGTTTTCTTTTATATAAAAGAAATTTTTCTTAGAATAAAATTCTTACAAAATTCACATATACTTCTGCCTATACTCATGGTTACTTAACTTCCTACTTGAATTCATTCCATTATTTTAATACATCAATTAGTTTGCCTTTTCTCCACTTTATGCTACTTTCATGGTTTTGCTATTTTCACAAATGTTGTTTTCAACAGTTGTGTTTATACAGTGGCATTTGTACATTTAGATCCTTACCTTATCTTGAATATTAGGAAGAAGGCTATTCAGTCTGGCATAATCCATTGGACTGTCATTTCTACATTCAGTATTGTAGATTACTTTCTTAGCATATCTATAACATTCAACAGCCTTGTGTTTCTGCAGACCAGTTTGGAGTCTTTGTTAGTACATACATAATAATATAGTATAATTGGCTTAAAAAGAACATATTTTACAAAGCAATGCAAAATTATCTTCCAAAGTGGTCACATTCCCTTGTAATTATTAGTACCCACCAATAAGATCTATTTACACATCAACATCCACACTGGTATTCACAGATATCTTCATCTTTGACTATTTAATGCTTGTAAACGGCATTTTATTGCTATTATAATTTGATTTTTTCTCAGTATTTAAGGTTAAACATTGTTTTCTTATTTAAAAGGCATCTAAATTTGGTTGTGAATGTCTCTGCAACTTATTTGCCCATGTTTAACTGCTGATCACATACTATTGATAAGATGATTGCTACTGTGACACTGTTATAGGTTGCAATAAAATTCTCCCATTTTGAAACTTACTTCTTCTACTCAAGCCTCTATATTTTGCTGAAAGATATTATCACTATTTAGTAATACTTTTGTGTATATTTTATACCTGTATATCTTATATACAGGAATAAAATACTTAAAATGACTTCAATTTTAAGTGAATAGCAGTTACTTTTGCTTATATGTCAGTTATTTTTGAGTATTGATCATGATATAATGGGTTATCACATATTTCAATGATGCTTTTAATAAGTGATGTATTAGTCTTCCAAGAATATTCTAAGGCAAATATATTGAGAACAATGTATTTATGGAAGCATAGAGCTGGTTTTCAATTGCTTTATTTGCCTCTTTTATATCTCCTTTATTTATTTTCATTTTCTTTGTTTACACGAGTCATATTTGGGTATTGGGAACGGGACCCAGATCTTTTGCCAGAGCAGCTAGTACTTTTAACCACTGTGCACTTTCTATAGCATTCCATTCTATTACATTACTGACCATACTTACTAATTTTCTGGCAGAGACAAGAACCTGAGTAGATAAGGTAGACTGGTCTTCAATTTACTGTGACCCTGCAGTCTCAGGCTTCCAAGTGCTATGATTACAGGTGTGCATCACATATGCTTTTAAATAGATTTTAATTAAATTTATGATCTTGTTTTTCTTCACATTTGGTGCTGATACTTCTGCTGACTTAGCAAACCTCATTCAGTCTTCAAAGTACCACCACCACATACATCCCTTGGAAAAGCCTACTACTCAGGACCAACTATGAAAATTCTTAATAGTTTAACTGTTCACAGGAACTGTGTATGCT
The DNA here is from genome assembly GCF_943737965.1 of Phodopus roborovskii. NCBI lineage: Eukaryota > Metazoa > Chordata > Mammalia > Rodentia > Cricetidae > Phodopus > Phodopus roborovskii. The sequence goes on from NW_026125397.1 coordinate 15,859,007, forward strand.
TAGTATAACTAGTATGTTCATGGGTGTAGATTTTCTTACTGGAGCAAAGGTAGCTTCTCTGGAAGAGGAAACTTACTCTTCCTTTTCCAGCTGCAGTTAAGAGTGAATAGCACCTCAGCTAGTACTGAGAACTAGGTCAACACTTTGTATATTATACATTTTGGAGGAAAATGTACCATAGCATTAAGCTGCCACCTAGATATGCATTTTAATGCCTGGAGATTAGCACAGTTCTCAGTATTTATCAGAGAAGCTTCTTCTGGCAGTAGTCACTGATTAATATAGAAGACCTAAATGGCCAATATGTAGGAAATAAAAGAACAGGCATGGCTCAGCCCAAAATGGGAATCTATATAATATCGCTTTCTCCAAAGGCTCAGAGATTGTCACAGAAGAGGAATTGGGAAGATTTAAAGAGCCAGAGATAGATAACTGCAGAGAAATTCTCTCCTGAACATGGGGGAGCCATTGCACATAGGAACTTGCAATAGATGTGACTGCATATGTGTGACAATACCACATCAGGCAAAGTCAAACATTCCTGAGGGAGGGAGCTAAACACTTTTTAAAATTGTATCTTTAATTGTCTTTCAGGACAATATGCTTCCCTGTTATTTTTTTATGCTCTCTTCATTTTGGCAAATCCTTATCTCTGCTATCTTTCATTCCCTCTCTTCTTATACGTTTCCAAAGCCAGTTTTTATCCCCTCCACTTCCCTCCTTCCCTTCCTTCCTTCCGCCCTTCCTTCCTTCCGCCCTTCCTTCCTTCCTTTCTTTTTTCTTTTTTTTCTTTTTCAAGACAGGGTTTCTCTGTGTAGCTTTGTAGACCAGGCTGGCCTTGAATTTATAGAGATCTTCCTGAGTGCTGCGATTAAAGGTGTGTGCCACCACTGCCAGGCTATAACCCCTCTGTTTTCATTTAAGGATGAGATAACACATAGAAAAAAATACATTCTTTGTTAAATTTGAGTTATTATTTTCATTTTAAAGATATCGTTCTACCTGACCATGTCAAAATATAATTACAACATATTGAGTTTTAGTTGCTATTGTTGTATAATGTAACATATACATGAAGCTCTTGGTTATTTTATTGAGAAAGGATGGTGAGTGTTTCAGGCTGCCCAGGTTTTTGTCCTGTAGGGGGTCACCTCAGTAGAGAGCATGTCCTTGCTGTAGAATGTTTGAAGCCTAGCTGATAGCAATAAGGTGTATGAGACTCTGCCCTAGTAGAAAACACTCTAGAATCTCTGCAAACTCATGCTGGTGGTCATAAGTAGAGTTATTGCTCCACTCTAGTAGAACAGACTTGAGAAACTGAGAAAACTTACGTTGTGGAGGGCATGTTCATGAAAAGACTCATTGTTCTCAAGAAAAATAAAATCGCAGTGAACAATGCTTGCAAAGGTAAGCCTTACTGAGATCGACTATGTATTGCCAGGTAAGACTTCTGTGAATTCATTTACAGTGCTGTGTTAAAATGAGAAAGATAAGGATAAAAAAACAGCAGTCAGAAGTTCCTTCTCTTTTAAAAATAACTTTCACTGACTCCAATCTATGAATATAGCAGAATGTTGTTAGGAATCATTTTCTTGCTAGGCTCCTTAAGCAGCATAGTAGTATTTGATTTTTCTTGGGTCCCAGGCCTATATCATATGAAGTTCTTGGACACCTAAGCTGTGTTGAGGACATGTTTCATCTTATGAAGTAGGCCTTATATCCAATCAGATATTGTTTGGTTAGTCCCACAAGCTTTGTGCCAGCAATTCACTGTGCATTTAGCAGGCAGGATAACATTGTATATTAGAAGGTTGTGCCTGGCTTGGTGTTTGCTTTTCTCCTTTGTTGAGCAAAGAGTACCTTCTAGTATCAAGAATAGTAGTTTATAGTGGTGAAGGCTCTAGGTAGGCACCATTTCAGCTTCTTCCTATTCAATGAGTTGAGTAGATGTTGTCTTCGACAAAGAAAACATTACCATCAATTTGTAGGGAGAAACCAATAGCCTTTAAAATACTCTGGCTTGTATGGTATTTCCTCTGTTGCCCTTTGTACCAAAACTTGACTGGCTGTAACCCATCTCATTTTTTTTTTTCTCTCTCATTAGAAAGCAAACATACATCTAAATACAATAATAAAGTAAAATAAAATACAAAGAGGTCCTGGTGGGTAGGAAATACAGGAGAAAATGGAGAGAGCAATGGAAGTTAAATATAGATATAATCAAAACACATTGTGTATACTATGGAATTCTTAAAGAATAGACAAATAAAGTACAGTTTTAAAGATTGACCACCGTTCCTAAAACAACTATCTATGCAGTCTGTATCAATGTCTTAATAGCACTTTTTCCTTTTTTTTTTTGCCAAAATAGACCAAACAAACAAACAAACAAACAAACAAAAACAAACAAATTTGACCTCCAATGAATGAATAAGGCTCTCTAAATAGTCAATGAAATCTTGGTAAAGAAACAATGATTGAAGCATCATATTTTGGAATTTAAATATGTATTACTTAGGTGCAAAATTCATATATTGTCATACTTTCTCTCCTGTTCAGAGATGTTATATTGGGTAAAACTTCATACACACAACTTAACAAATATCACAGAAATAGGCTCACAGATGTATAGCCAACTGAACCCTGCCTGAAATACAGAAGGAAAAAGTAGTGTTTTCAAAAAGTGGTGTTGTGAAAGATATTATTAAAACAAAAGGATATATGGGGATTGTGGGGGGGCAGGAGAGGATGGGAGAGTGCTGGAACTGGGATTGACATGTAAAAAAAAGATTGTTTCAAATTTAAATAAAAAAAAAATAAAAAAAAACCCATAAGGATAAAGTCAATTTGGCTAAGTCTTGTTAAATTTTCAAAGAACCAACTCTTAAGTTGTTGATATTTATATTGTTTTTTTTTCCTATTTCACATGTTAGCACTGATTTTTATTATCTCTTTATATCTACTTTTTTGGATGTTTATTGTCCTCCCGAAGATGCATCATTAAGTTATTATTTTTGAGACAGTCAACTTTTTCTTTCTTTCTTTTTTTTTTTTTTTTGCCTTTAGTGTGCTGAGTTCATTTTATATATATATTTATTTTTTCTTATTTTACATATCAATCCCAGTTCCCTCTTCCTCCCTCCCTCCCTCCCTCCCTCCCATGCCCCTTATCCCCTCCCATTCCATCCCCCCACTCCACAGGGAAGGTGATGCCTTCTAGGAGGGATCATCAAAATCTGCCAAGTCATTTGGAATAGGGTCTAGGCCCTCCCCCCCAGCCTCTAGGCTTAGGGAGTATCCCTTCATGGGGAAAGTGCTCCCAAAGTCCTTTCATGCACCAGGGATACATCCTGGTTCTACTGTCAGAGGTCCCTTAGACTGACCAGGCCTTCTAACTGAGTCCCATGTTCAGGGGGTCTGAGTCAGTACAATGCTGGTTTCTTAGCTATCAGTCTGGGGTCCATGAGCTTCCCCTTGTTCAGGTCAGCTGTCTCTTTGGGTTTCTGGAGCCTGGTCTTGACCCCTATTCATCACTCCTCCCTCTCTGCAACTGGATTCCCGAGTATGGTTCAGTGTTTAGCTGTGGGTATTTGCTTCTGTTTGTATCAGTTACTAGATGAGGGGTCGATGATGGCAAATAAGTTAGTTATCAATCTCATTATCAGGGAAGAGCATATATGGATAGTCAACTTTTTTATGTAGACACTTGGTACTATAAACTATCCTCAGGACTGCCTTCATTTGGACCATTGACTTTGATGATGATTATGATGATGATGATGATTATTATTATTTTTTAATTTTAAGAAACATCTAGTCCACAAGATGGGATTCATATATAGCACTATAATTATGGCCAAAGAATCTGTGGTTAGACAGTTTACAAACCCTGGGAAAGAATCTACTACAATGATTCTTATAAACGGACATAGTATTACATTTATCCCTACTGATCATTATGCCCATAGAGGCATATATCTCTTAACCATAGCTGACAAAGCTTCTTTTCTGTTTGTTTTTTTTTTTTTTTCTTCAGTAAATGGTGACTAACACAGAGTACTACAACTGGTCAAAGTACAGAGAATAATAAACTGAAATTTTTAGTCATAATTGGGTCTGGATATCATGCCCTTTCTTCCAAGGCTCAGGAATCATTAAGGAAGATGGTACAGAAAGACTGTAAGCGTCAGAGATCATGTCTAACTACAAGGAATCAATGTTTTCTAGATACAACTGACATAACACAGCAGTTATGTCACATGCACAGGACTCATGCAATCTCAAGCCAGACAACACATCCTCACTCCTAACTAAAGAGCTTTGGGCAACTGATAGCAGTTGGATAGAAAGGGTGGCCCCCATGATAGCACCCCTTACCAGCAGGAAGTAGTTTGGAAAGAACAATGCCCAAATTCCCAAATATTGTCTATAAATGTTTGTTTTCACTTAAATGGACTTTGTTATATAAAATAAATTTTAAAAAAATAAAAAAAAAAGAATGTGGTTCCAGGTAGGTTGACCATACTCCAGTATAGTTGCAAAACCAGGAAATTAAGGAAAGTACAAGTTGGACTTGATGTTTTGTTGTTGTTATTCTTGTTTTGCTTTGTTTCTTAAGACACACGTTTATGTGCGTGGTGAACATTGGTAACCTGAAGTGAGTTGGAGGAAGGGATAAATATGATTAAAATATATTATCTGAAAATCTCCAAGAATTAATAAAATGTATAGCCATACCATGACAAAAATCTTTGTCAGTTTCTTTTGAATTCATTAGGGACAGTCAATTTCCATTACCCATCTTGCCTAAAAAAAAAAAGAAGAAGAAAAAAGAAAAATGTCAACTCTCTATAATGAGCTTTTAGTTCAATGCAAATAATGGTTAGTTCAATGCTAACTCTCATATGCCACATTTTCCAGTTCAGAATGTGACTGGTAGTGAAGGGCTGAGAGAGGACCAAGGGAAAGCCCATGTGACTGAAGGGCGGAAGGCACCCTCAACTGCTATCACAGAGTGAAAGTTCAGCCACTCCATCGGAGTCAGCGGAGTCATCACAACACTCCTGTCCCGTAATTTCTTCCCTGGAATTACATTGAACTTAACTTGGAAAATGTAAGCTTCATATTCTAGAAAGGAAGAAATAAGAAAACACATTGTTGTTCATACCCCCTTTTCTAAAACCTTCCAAGACTTCCCAGCTTTTCTCTTGTGGTGAAACATTAACTCTTTTAGAAACGCCTTTGATTGTTAGTGTTTATTCAGTCTGACGGGATTTAGAATTGCCTGTGTGACACAGACACACCTCTGAGATTGTTGTCTAAGACAGAGGAAGGACTGATAGGGCATTTATCCTCAAAGCGCAAGAGTGGCTTAAATATAAAAAGTCAAAGAAAACACAACATTTCTTGTCTGCCTTAGCTGGAGGCTGCTGCCCTCAGGAAACTCCAGATTCGTTGGCCATCCAACTACAGGCTTCTATGGCCACCGAAATCAATTTCAAAAACAAAACTGAATTCTGAATGTGCAAAGATCCTAGAGTACAGCTGAAAAACATTCATGATGTGATCTAGACATTGATAAATTGGATTTGACACCAAAACCTCGTGAAACAAAACCAAAAATCGACATGTTGAGTTATGTCAAACTAACAAGCTTCTGTGTAGCAGAGGGTGTGATCAGCAGGGTGAACGAACAAACTAAGGGCTAGGATAGATGAGAACAAATCATGCACATCGCAAGGCAGTGCTACCCAAGCTCTGGAAGGCATACCTACCGGTCAGTGGTACAAACACTTCCCGCAAGTTCCACCTCATACAGGCAAGAAAAATACATTTAAATATGTAAACATGTTCTCCTGGTTACTTACAGCTGGGAATGGGCACTGAAAGAGGCTAGAGAATTGGGTTCAGAGCTCAAGAAGAGATGAGGGAAGAAGTTCTAGGCTTGAATAGCACAACAGATTGACTGCATTTTAGAAACTGTTTTTGAAAGAAGTAGGAAAGAAGTTCAGTCTCCAAAAACAGAAGTGGTGAAAGACAAGAAAAGTCTTGTCATTTTGATTGTGAGCATTGGTATTTTTTTTATTTAAATTAGAAACAAGCTTGTTTTACATGTTAATCCCAGTTCCCTATCCCTCCCCTCCTCCCGTCTTCCCCAACCCCCATCCTATCCCCTTTCTGCTCCTCAGGGAGGGTGAAGCCTTCACTGGGGGATCTTCAGAGTCTCTCATATAATTTTTTTTTTTTTTTTTTTTTTTTTTTAGAGCATGGCCTATGCCCTCCCCCCATGGGTCTAGGCTGAGAGAGTATCCCTCTGTGTGGAATGGGCTCCCAAAGTCCATTTGTATACTAGGGATAAATACTGATCCACTACCAGAGGCCCCATAGATTTCCCAGGTCTCCTAACTGACACCCATGTTCAGGGGGTCTGGATCAGTCCTATGCTGGTTTCCCAGCTATTAGTCTGGGGTCCATGAGCTTGCTCTTCTTCAGGTCAGCAGTTTCTGTGTGTTTCTCCAGCCTGGTCTTGACCCTTTGCTCATCACTCCTCCCTCACTGCAATGGGGTTCCAGGAGTTGGGCTCAGTGTTTAGCTGTGGGTTTAGCTTCTGCTTCTATCAGTTACTAGATGAAGGCTCTAGGATGGCATATAATGTAGTCATCAATCCCATTATTGGGGAAGGGCATTTAAGGTAGCCTTTCCACTATTGCTTAGATTGTTAGCTGGGGTCATTCTTGTAGCTCTCTGGACATTTCTCTAGTGCCAGATTTCTCTTTAAACTTATAAGGCTCTCTTTTTTAAATTAATTAATTAATTTATTTTTTATTTTACATGTTGATCCCAGTTCCCTCTCCCTCCCACCTTCCTCCATCTTACCCTGTCTCCTCCCTCACATGCAACCCAACCACCCTCCCCTCCCATCCCCCCACCCCAATTCCACATGTAAAACAATGCCATCCAGGTGGGGTCATGTAAATCTATCAAGACATTTGAAATAGGGACTAGGACTTCTTTCCTGTCTCTAGGTTAAGGCAGTATCCATCCATGGGGGATGTGTCTACAAGGTCCTTTTGTGCACCAGGAATACATCCTGGTTTCACTGTCTGAGGTCCCTTAGACTGCTCAGTTCTTTTGGCTGAGAACCATATTCAGGGGGGCCTGAGTCAGTCCCATGCTGGATTCTCAGTCTGGGGGCTGTTAGTTCCTCCTTGTTCAGGTTAGCTGTCTCTATGTGTTTATGCAACCTGATCTTGTCATTTTGATTGTGAGCATTGGTATTTTTTTTATTTAAATTAGAAACAAGCTTGTTTTACATGTTAATCCCAGTTCCCTATCCATATGCAGTTCATCTGCATCTGGATTCTAGTTCGACTCAGTGTTTAGTATGGGTGTTTGCTTCTGTTTCCAACAGGTACTAGATGAGGGATCCATGATGGTGGATACGTTAGTTGTCGATCTCACTATCCGGGAAGGGCATTTATGGTAGCCTTTCTACGGTTGCTCAAATTGTTAGTTGGAGGCAGTCTTGTAGGTCTCTAGACCTTTCTTTAGCTTCAGTTTTCTCTACAAACCAATGATGGCTCCCTCTTTTATGTTCTCTCTCTCTCCCTCTCTCTCCTGCTCTTATTCCTCTCTCTCTCTCTCTCTTCTGTCTTCTATTCCTACCCTGACTCAATCTCCCTAGTCGCACGTGCTTTCCTTTCCTCCCCTTCTCTTTCTCCAATTTCTCTCTCGATTCACTGCCCCCCCCCACTTCCCATGTGCTCTGGGGGACTTGCCTCTTTTCCCTTCTGTGAGGGACTATATAAGAATCACTTAGAATACACCTTGTATCTTAGTTCCTCTGGTGGTGTGAATTATAGGCTGGTGATCCTTTGCTCTAGATCTAAAATCCATATATGAGCGAGTACATACCATGTTTCCTCTTTTTGTGACTGGGTTACCTCATTCAGGATGGTTTATTCAAGTACCATCCACTTGCCATCCATTATTTTTGTTTTCTGCAGAGTAGTATTCCATTGTGTAGATGTACCACATCTTCTTTATCCATTTTTCAGTTGAGGGGCATCTAGGTTGCTTCCAGGTTCTTGCTATTACAAATAATGCTGCTATGAACATAGTTGAGCAGATGTCTTTGTTGCATGGATGTGGATCATTTGGGTATATGCCTAAGAGGGGGATTGCCGGGTTCTGTGGTAAACTAATTCCCATTTTCTTGAGGAAATGCCATACTATCTCCAGAATGGCTGTACGAGTTTGCACTCCCACCAGCACTGTAGGAGTGTTCCCATTTCTCCACATCCTCTCCAGCATAAGTTGTCATTGGTGTTTCTAATTTTAGCCATTCTAGCAGGAGTAAGATAGTATCTCAAAGTTGTTTTGATTTGCATTTCCCTGATAGCTAAGGATGTAGAGCACTTTCATAAGTGTCTTTCAGCCTTTTTGATTTCCTCTATTGAGAAGTCTTTCTTTAGTTCTGTACCCTATTTTTTAATAGGGTTATTTGGTGTTTTGTTGACTAGTTTCTTGAGTTCTTTGTATATTTTAGAGATCAGCCTTTGTCGGATGTATTCTCCCCTTGATTCAATCTTCCTGATGTCTCATGTCCTCCTCTATCCTCGTCTTCTTCCCTTGTCTTTTTCCTAATTCCTCTCCTGTCCCTCCATGTTCCAAATTTGCTCAGGAGATCTTGTCCCTTTCCCCTTCTCTGGGGGACCATGTTTCCTAGCCCCCACACTGCCAGAGAATTGGTATTATTTTAAATCTTAATTGTTTTTCATTTCACTTTCAGTTTTTGATTTTTGTTTGAGAGACAGACAAGAGCAGAGAGAGTTACAGACATACACACACACACACACACACACACACACACAGAGAGAGAGAGAGAGAGAGAGAGAGAGAGAGAGAGGTGTGAGGTGGGGTGAGGTGGGTTGACAGAAAGCCAGAGACAGAGAGGTAGTCAGAGAGAGGACATGAAGTTGTGTTGGTAATGAGGTTTGCAGGTGATCTGGAAAAATTTGTGGGAGGGAAAAAAAGAATAACTTTCTGGTTGGAGCAGTATGTATATGTGTATGTTTTCAATGAACTTTAAGATACAAGTATGGGGCATTAGTTTAAAATTGATAGAAAAAACAATGCTAAACCAACTTATTTGAAGACAGTAAAGTCTATCTAGTCACTTGGATGTTATCAAAAAACCAAAGTGAGTTTGGCCAGAGAATATGAGAAGATATTGGAATTTTTAATAAAAATACTCACATATGAGTTATAAAATACTAATGAAAAGAAGGATTGTTTTCAATAACATTAATTGGTTATTGGCCAATTACTGATTGTTTGCTACAGCCTTTTATTCTGTTTCTAGACAGAAAATACGTGACTTTGTCTCTATTTTTCCCAAAATACTGAAACTCATAACAGTAAAGGTTAAATTTGAATTTCTGTGTGCTATGTCCATGAATGCTTTGGATATTTTTATGTATGTTTAATATGTTCATAATTCACTGTTACATGCTACATTTTATTCAAAGTTACAGATATACATTTGTTTACATGGGAGTTAATTGAGTGACTAAATCAAAGATAATCATTTCTACTTATCCACGGACTTCTAAATTTTCTGATACTCACAGTCAACTACAATTAGAACATTATAAATGGAAAATTTCAGATGTAAATTTTGAGCTGTGCACTATCCTGAACATCATGATGTAACTTCCAGTTTTGCTCTAGTCCATACCGAGCATTCAATTTGGCTTTGTCTAGTGTACTTAGATATATGTGATATCTCCCACTGGTCACTTGTGGCTGTCTGGTGATTAGACTGACTGTCACAGTATTTCAGGTCCCCTTATTTTCATTAATAATTCCTCAAAGAATAAAAATAATGATGTCAAGGAGGCACTAGGTCTTAAAAATGGAATGAAAGATTATATGTATGGAAAACAAATATATAATTTTATCCCTCTCCTTACTCATTAAGGTCTAGACATCCACTAGTTCCCCTTTCTCCACATCCTCTCCAGCATAAACTGTCTTTGGTGTTTTTGAGTTTAGCCATTCTGACAGGAGTAAGCTGGTATCTTAAAGTTGTTTTGATTTGCATTTCCCTGATGGCTAATGATGTTGAGCACTTTCTTAAGTGTCTTTCAGCCATTTTAGATTCCTCTATTGAGAATTCTCTATTTAGTTCTGTAGAGGCTACCTTAAATACCCTTCCCAGATGATGAGATTGATGACTACCTTGTATGCCATCCTAGAGCCTTCATCTAGTAGCTGACAGAAGCAGAAGCAGACACCCACAGCTAAACACTGAGCTGAACTCTTGTCCAGTTGTTGTAGGGAGGAGTGATGAGCAAAGGGGTCAAGACCAGGCTGTAGAAACCCATAGAAACTGCTGACCTAAACAAGGGGGAGCCCATGGACTCCAGTCTGATAGCTCAGCATTTATCCCTAGTATGCAAATTGACTTTGGGAGTTCATTCCACATAGAGGGATACTCCCTCAGCCTAGACTCATGGTGGGGAGGGCCTGGCCCCTGCTCGAAAATGATAGGACAGACTTTGAAGACTCCCCATGGAAGGCCTCACCCTTCCTAGGGAGCAGAGAGGGGATGAGATGGGGGGTGGTGGAGGAAAGAGGGGAGGACAGGATGGTGTGGGAACTGGGCTTGACATGTAAAACAAGCTTGTTTCTAATTTAAATAAAAATGTATAAAAGAAGAAGCAAGGGGATAAAATGTTCAATATAAAAAATAAAAATATATGAAATATTGAACATCATACAATTTTTTAAACACATCTGGGATTAGAAACATTCATACCAGGTTGTATTTTTAAGGTACTGTAATATACAACCATATTATTATCAAGTTAGCACATTAATTTAATTCACATGTAGCAAAATCAGTCAATGGTATATTATTTGTTAGGGACATATATACATTTATCTCAGTTACCTAAAACAAATGGCCTCTAGTAAGTGACACATCAAAGGACTAAAGAACATGCTAAGTATTAAGCAAATAAAAGGTAGCTTATTTAAATGACATAAACACATCTGTTGTAAAAACACTAATACAGAGATTTGGGTGACACATTTCACCTCAGCCGATTGTGTGTATGTGTGTGTGTGTGTGTGTGTGTGTGTGTGTGTGTGTGTGTTTAATTCTTTTACTTTGACACTATACTGCATTATGTTTCTCTTTTCTTCTTTCCCTCCAGAGCCTTCCATATTTGCTCATTACCGACTTTCAAATTCATGGCCTCTTTTTTTCATGATTTTTTATATACATATATGCATATGTATGGGTATTTAGTCCTAAGTATGTAAATGCACACTACTCTGACTGCATATGTTGTTTCTTGTATTCATGCTTCCAGGGTGGAGCCAAGTCCCAGTGAATATATCTACAACACACTCTTGCAGGTGCAGGGAACACTTGGGAAAAAGGGAATGCAAAGAATTTAAGAGCCAAAGGATCAAGGAGTTTGTAGAGGAATTGTACCTCTTAGTAATGTCAGAAACCTCCTGCATAAAGCCTCACCAACATGACTGTTTATACATGACGATAAAGAACAACAATAGACGTGCTAAAGCAGGTATGGACAAGCCCACAAGGATTCAACCCGTACAACAAGACCTACAGGCAACTAAGACAAACTAAGCAAAGGAAGAATCACCTTCCCCAGGGAAGAATACATAGATGACTTTTAACACAAACTGAGCCATGTCCCAAAAGAACTTAGGCTTTTGTTTTGTAATAAGCCAATTCTATCAGCTTCAGTAAGCCTCATCTCATTAACAGGCAATTGGAAAATCTTTATTACTTTCAGGATCATCATAATATAATTAAAGAATCTAATGATTTGAGTATACTCTGCAGACATTTATTTATTTTAAATTAAAGTTAGTTCCTGCCAACATAGAAACTCAAAAAGCAAACTTCCTCCTGAAGGTATTTAACTTGGATGCTTCATAGTTATTCTTCATCTGTTACCCACAGAATTGAAATGCAAAACCAAAATTGACATATATACAATGTATAGTTTATGTTAAATATAATTTTTAAATATTTTCTCAATCTATCTTTGCATCTGTATTATATAACACTTTTATAAATCTCTATTTCTTAGTTTACAAAGTGACTGCATGGCTCTCCAGTTATATTGTAGAACTCATGTGCAGAAGTTGCCATAGCAACAGATCAAAAAAAAAAAAAAAAAAAAAAAAAAGGAAAAAGGAAAAAAAATGCACAGCTGTTACTCATGCCTTCAGAAGTTGTAGTGTCTGTGTTTTAATATGACAACTTACAAACACATCTGTTTTGCTGTAAACAGGACCATCATAGTTAGTAACACAACACATTAGGCCAGAATTAGGCCAGAATAAGAAATCAACAGAGCAAAATATGAGTATTTTTAGTCCCTTTCATAAGACCAGCCACATTTGTTTTAATGACTATTTAGTATTTTTATAGACTGTCTCCAAGAATATTTACCATTACAAAATCATGTAGTCTATTTGACTTTATTTTATATACTTGAACAAATGTAGTCATAATTTTTGTGCTAATGTGAATGAATTTTCTGCTGTACAACAGAAGAAACAGTTTTTCTAATAATACTATTAAATAATAGTATTTAAAGTCTATTTTTTTTGTTTCAGAGGTAGATATGATGAGTCTTAATGTTGCTTTGAATTCAAATAAAGATTGAAAATTTGGTCAAAAGGTACACTTTGCTTTTTAGACCATGAGTTAAACAATCATTGAATGTAGGAATGTCAAGAACTATAAATAGGATAAAGTGTGTATTTATTGAATAATAATTGTGTAGAAAATGAAATAAATCAAAATAATAATCTTTGTGAATTCAATTATCTCACATATATCTGTTTTTCCATGTGGTATGCTGGTACTTCATAAACAGTGAAAATTATTTTGGGCATTAAGGAGGTTCCAATAAAAAAAATGAAAGAAAATGAAAAATATGGCCATAATAACAGCATCCATAGGGTCTGCAAGTGTCTGTACAAGGTCATCTACATGTATATTGTGGCTTCTAATTTAGTGTCATCATAGGATTCCTGAGTATATGAATGAGGAATCTCTGTCATGGGCCTTCTCTTGGGCTCCTTTACGTCTGTTCATCTTGCCCAAGCCTGATGTCATAGGTTTTTATTTACCTTATATTTTACTTTGCTATATTTTTATTAGTATCCTTTTAGAAGCCCGTTTGTTTTCTAATGATGCACAGAAAGAGAGTAGATCCAGAAGGAATGGGAGACGGAAAGGAACTGGGGGGAGTAGAGGAAGGGAAAACTGTATCAGTATATATTATGTGAGAATGAAAAAATCTATTTTCAAATAAAAGGAAAAATATAGCCAAAATAAATGTGAAGTTAATATTGATTTTAGACCTAGAGCAAAGAATCAACAGCCTATAATTCACACCATCAGAGGAACTAGGATACAAGGTGTATTCTAAGAGATTCATATAAAGTCCCACACAGAAGGGGGAAGATACAAGTCCCCCAGAGCACATGGGAAGTGGGGTCAGTAAATGGAGAGAGGAGTAGGAGAAAGAGAAGGGGAGAGAGGAAAGCACGTGTGACTAGGGAGATTGAGTCAGGGTAGGAATAGAAGAGAGAAGAGAGAGAGAAAGAAACACAGAGAGAGAGACAGACAGAGACACAGAGACAGACAGAGAGAGACTGAGAGAGAGAGAACAAACATAAAAGAGAAAACTAAACCTAAAGAAAGGTCTAGAGACCTACAAGACTGCCTCCAACTAACAATTTGAGCAACCGTGGAAAGGCTACCATAAATGCCCTTCCCGGATAGTGAGATCGACAACTAACGTATCCACCATCATGGATCCCTCATCTAGTACCTGTTGGAAACAGAAGCAAACACCCATACCTAAACACTGAGTCGAACTAGAATCCAGATGCAGATGGAGAGGACAAGACAAGGTTGCAGAAACACACAGAGACAGCTGACCTGAACAAGGAGGAGCTAACGGGCCCCCAGACTGATAGCTGGGAATCCAGTATGGGACTGACTCAGGTCCCCTGAATATGGGTCTCAGCTAGAAGACCTGAGCGGTCTAAGGGACCTCAGACAGTGGAACCAGTATGTATTCCTGGTGCACAAAAGGATGTTGTGGACACATCCCCCATGCAGGGGATACTCCCTTAACCTAGAGACAGGAGAGAAGTCCTAGACCCTACTTAAAATATTTATATGACCCCACCTGGATGGCATTGCTCTACATGTGGAATTGGGGTGAGGGGATGGGAGAGGAAGCTGGTCAGGGTACATAAGAGGGAGGGAGGGAGGGAGAGGGAACTGGGATCGACCTGTAAAATTAATTAATATATATATACATATAGTATACATATATTAATATATAATATAATATATATACATACATACATACATATATATATATACACACACACATATGTGTATTAGTTGATACTGGTAATATGGAGAAATCTGAAAAATGTCTTGATGGACCCTAGTTTTGTATATTGGCCAAACTTTAAGAATAATTTGGATTTGAGTAGATGTAAGAGGAAATGTTAAATGATAGACAGTACAGAATACAAGTTACAATTAGAAACAAGGGAATAGTTGCATTCTCAGAGAGATAGAAATAAAGTAATGGTTTTAAATAAAATGGACAAATAATAGTTATAAGTCAATGATACTGTTTCACATTTGAAATATAACAAGGTTAAAGAAAGTAATTGAGAAATATAAACATAGGTCACCCTTACCCCCAACATATCCATAGGCAGGACAGACTGTAGGTTCAAGGCAATGTGGTAAAGATGACCTAGAGATTGAGGGAGTGGCCAACAAATGACCAGTTTAGCTTAAAACCCATTCCAGGAGTGTGAGTCTACTTCTGACACTGTCTGGAGCATCAGGACCCACAGTGTGGTTGGCCCAGAGACCTAGGCTAGAATCAAACATCATGGAAGGAAAAAAGTCTTTGCAATGAGGCGTAAGGTTATTTTACTATACACATAGATTAGTGTCTAGTCCAGTTGTCATCAGAGAGGCTTCATCCAGCAATGGACAGAAACAGTTGCAGACTTACAGCTAAATATTACGCTGATTTTAGGGACTCCTGCAGAAGAGGAGGAGAAAGGATTGTAGAAGCCAGAGGGTTCAAGGACACCAAGAGAAAACACACAGTCAATTAACCTGGGCCCATAGGGACTCACAGAAATGTAACCAACAGCCAAAGAGATTGCATGGACCTGATCTAGGCACATTATATACGTTACAATTGTGAAGCTTAGTCCTCTTGTGGGACTCCTAACAGTGGGAACAGGGGCTGCCTCTGACTCTTTTTGTGACCATACTCCTTATACTGGGTTGCCTTGCCCAGCCTTAATACATGGGAAGGTGCTTAGTCTTCCTGCAACTTTATATGCCATGTTTTGTTGCTACTCATGGAGACCTGTCCTTTCTTAAATGTAAAAGGAGGAGGAGTGCATTGGGAGGGGGGAATAGGGGTCAGGTGGGGATAGGAACTAGGAGGCTAGGAGGGAGGGGAAATGCAGCCAGGATGCAAAATAAATAAATAAATGTATTAAAAAAAGAAATACAAATATATATTAAAACACAGGAAAAGGAATTAAAATGTATGTCAGTTCTAAATAAAATAGGAACGGGACCTTCCTATTAAAATAGAATAAACAAATACATTGAATGAGAAGGCATTTATATTTTTTTTATGGTTGTAAAAATGTTCCATTAGCTGGTGAGCATAATTAGATATGAGGTTAAAAATCAGAATAAAAGATAAAAGTTTGTGTAACAGTTTGAAGTTTGTATGAATTGAATTTTGGCTTGTGTCACATAAATAAAACAACCATGCAAAATGTTTGAAGTCAGCATGATCAAAACATTACATTCCGGATACTGTTTAATAAATAAAGCCTTGATTATAGCATGCTTATCAAATGTGAGGTTTCTGAAATTAATAAATTGATTAATAAGAGAAAGCAACTCAAAGCTGGAGAGAAAAAATTTAAAATGGCAAAACTAATCACATATGAAATATTAAAATAAAACTTTAATTAGGTAAAATAAAGCAAGTTCTGGGTGACAACTCCACTGGTAAATTACTTTATGGAAGTGTGAATTTGTGTTTGCCAGTTAGAGTCCATGTAAAAATGGCCTGTTAGTGTGATCCCTGAACTGAGGAAGCAAGGAAATTAGGTCCCTGGGAAGTGGTGGTCAGCCTCCCTAACCAGTGGTCAGTCCAGCCCAGTGATAGATAGTTTCACAAATTAAGGTGCATGGCTCCTGGGAAATAACACTTAATGATTGCTACCTGGTTTCAACATGCATGGACATATATGTGCATGCATACCCAAAAACTCATACACACTAACTCAAGTGCGCGCACACACACACATGCACAAAACAAAAGACATAATGAAAAAATCATCAGTGAGAAGCATGATCCATTTTTAAACAGTAAGTAAAATTAACTTTATTTTACTTTTTCACCAGAATGGATGGATTTTGTATTTTAAGAAAACACTATGTTAATTATGCCAAAAGCTTTAAAAAAATTATTGTACAAGAAAGGGTGATTACAATCACAAACAGATTCCAAGTAGATATTTTGTTATAAAAGATTGTGATTAATTCTTCAGAATAAAGGAAAAACTAAGGCCAATTAAAATGCTACAGAGTAAACAATGAAAAATTGAAATTATTTTCTGAAGCATTTTGTCACTGAGATATAGCAGATACATAGAATAATGTAATGAAAAATTGTTCATGAGAGGTTTATAGAGAGAAAGGGGAAGGGAAAATGATGTAATTATGTTTTAATTTCAAAATTAAAAAGGGTAAAAGTCCTTGAAATTTTGAATACAAATCAGTAAATATTTTGACTTCAGTGGTCTGTTAAACATTCAGTATGATCATATGAAGGTTATTTATAGGAACCTGAGACTATCTTATTGTTAGAGATTCTATTTATTCAGTCAGTCACATCAAAAAAATGTATTGATAAAGAACACAATACTATCATCCCTGTGTGTCCTGAGAGATATTTGGCAGACCTCAAAATTCATTTCTTATAAATTATTGAAAAGAAAAATAAAGTCAGAAATAATAGATAGCTCTTACGTGCTTACAAAATATTATTATGGCAGTATCTCTCATACCAGATACTCTGAATTCTGTTTTACATATTTCATAGTACATGCCATTTATCACCTATAAATAGGAAAAGATAAAATGTTATGTAGCATGCTAAAGTTGGAATTTGACTTAATAGGTATTATAAAGCCTTTCCACATTTTATGTGAAGCATAGGAAAATATGAAAAATGCGTAATAATAAATATAGTAGGCATTGCAATAAGAACAAAAATGAAACAAATCCATAATTGGCCAAATGACTGTTTTTTCTATTTTTATATCACAATATCTTGAAAAATCAACCACTGAAGATTTTAAATAAAATAAAATTGTGGTATAACAATTTATTATGGAAGAAGGATAGAAATTATAGTGTACAAAATAATTTATTAACATACAACAACTACTTTAAAAAATCTCATAATTTCCTTGTAAATATATA
This sequence comes from Phodopus roborovskii, assembly GCF_943737965.1. NCBI lineage: Eukaryota > Metazoa > Chordata > Mammalia > Rodentia > Cricetidae > Phodopus > Phodopus roborovskii. The sequence goes on from NW_026125397.1 coordinate 15,876,627, forward strand.
TTTAGTAACAAAATTACCACAGCTTAAGGATATATTTTAAAAATAATCAATATAGGCGTGATCAATTTATGTATTTGTAAAATGAAGAAATGAATTCCTGATATTCCTGTTGGTCAATAGTTAGATAGTAATAAATATGGTGATTTTCTCTAATTTAAAGTAGGCGGCATAGTGTGATTCACCTAGCATACACAATAACATAGATTCAATTGTCAATTTTACAGTAAAAATACATGGACTTTTAATTCAACATTAAAAATTATTATAATCCAAACTAAGTAGTGTATCCAGTTTTGCTGAAGATAGAACATTTTGTTTTTATAGTGTCCAAATGATATAAAAGAAAAAAATGGAGACTTTCCCCTTTTAAGAAAATGATTGCATTTACTTATTTATAGTATGTTTGAGTGTATATGTGGGAAGCATGCTACTGTGTGGTGTGTGTCTGTATGTCTCTGTGTGTAGGTCACAGGACAGCTTGCAGGAGGAATCTATTCCTTCCTCCCACCACGTGGTTCCTGAAGAGTTAGGTCATCATATGTTATGACAAACACTGGGCCATATTGTCAGCCCCAGAACTTTTTCTTGTATATATTACAGCATGTTATAAACTTTAGAAAATCCACAGACAGCTCCAAATATGTCTAAAATTTTAGAACATATTAAAGGTATATAATACCTTATACTATATAGAGAAATACATTTGTAGCCCATTCCCTATGGTGGGATCCCTTGCTCAGCCTTGATACAAGAGGGAGGGGCTTGGTCCTGCCCTAGTTTGTTTGGTGTACCAGACTTTGGTGACTTCCCCATGGGAGGCCTTACCCTGTCTGAGGAGTGAATGGGGGTGGGTAGGGGATGGGTAGGGGGTAGGGGAAAGGGGGAGGGGGAACTGGGGTTGGTATACAAAATAAAAACTATATTAAAAAAGACATATTTAATATAATTGTACTATTGGACAGTAATTTGCACCATAAAAGGTAAAATTGAGCCTGTGCTTCCTATAGGACAGTAACAGTATGATTAATTAATTCCTAATGGGTTAGAATTGCATAAATAAAAACACACAGCACCAAAAACAAATACAAATATGTTTATTTATTAGCAGGGTAGAACATCATCAAATTAATGAAAATTTGTAATAAAGTTTTATAAACAATATAAATTAATGATGTATTACATATGGAGGAAGTTAAGGATATCTTATTAGAGATAATATGAGCAAGAAGGAAATGGAACCATTTAAAAATTGAAAATTATGGAAATAGATAAGACTTTTACAGTAAAAGAAAAAGGTAAATCTTTGATTTATTAAATTTTATTTTGAAAAATGAAGATTAAACAACGCTTTTTCATAAAATATCTAAATGGGAAGAATATATGACCACCCATCATGTCTGCTCTATGAGTTAAAATAAATTAAAGAAGACAAAAATTGAAAGTATTCAAGGGATTGATGAGTGTATACAATTTTAGTATCATGGTTAAATATAATATAATATTTTTTATTTGACATAAGACCTTTAAAAGACTAGCAAAGTTCTGGGAATAAGTAACTGTCAATTGCTCAGCCATAAATTGAGACATTTGTATCTGTCCTTCAGGTGGGACCCAGGGAACGTTGCAAAGTTAAGACAGAAGGAATGTCAGAGCTGGAGGATGGTTGAGGCCAAGTGAAACACGTTCTGGACACCACATGGCCACTGCTCTCATGAACTTCACAGTAGCTGTGGCACCTGCACAAGATTGAGCCAAGAAGATCAATAAACATTTCAATAGAAAGCTCTGATGCAGTGGTTTGTGTGTGTGTGTGTGTGTGTGTGTGTGTGTGTGTGTGTGTGTGTGTGTGAGTGTGAGAGAGAGATGGAGACAGAGAGTGAGACAGAGAGAGAAAGGCTGAAGACAAAAGGAAGAAGGGAAATGAAAACTGTTGGTAGTTCTTGATGGAGTGGACTGCATTTGATCAAGATACATCACTTATATGAAAATCAGGAAATAAATAAGATATATTCTATTGTTAAAACAAGTTAAAAGATGGTCATCTAATTAAAATGAATTATTAACAGTGTACTTTGTGTTCTAACATTAACATAGATAAAAGTCCTAATGAAGAGCAATGGACATATGAGAAATCGCCATTGAAATTTTGGCTCTAACATATTGGCAAGTATAATAAATGCACTACTATACAGTCTGAGTTTGGTGCCACAAACCTTTAACCTCAGCACTCAGAAGAATCAGGAGGATTTCTGTGAGTTCATGACCAACCTGTTCTACATAGCGAGGAGTTCCAGGACAGTCAATGCTAAATAGAAAGACCCTGTCACACACAACAAAATAAAAGAAAGGCAGGAAGAAAGAAAAAAAAAAAAGGAAAAAGAAAGAGAAAAATTAATGAAAAATAAGTAGACAAAATAGTTTGTGTGAAGCTGTTTTTGCGGGGCTGCGGTCAGAGCAGCCAGCTGACCTGTGTGGTTCCTACCCTACAGGGTCTGCGTGGATTGAGAAAATGCTAAAGATGATAAAAGAAAGAAAGAGACACAGGAATAAAATCAGGAGGGCAGATTCAGTTGATACTGAATGCCATGAGTTTATTTGTCACCATTCTTAAAACCTTAACCACAAAGGGGAACATGGTACCATGTATACCAACAGACTTCTTCCTCAGTTTTCCAAGGATTCAGCAACCATACATTATCTGGCCTAGAGGATCAAGAGTGACCACACCTCAGACCAAGTCTGTTGTTATTTAGATAAGACACCCAAGGCCAATATCAAACATCCTACTGTAGCCATGCCTTTGACCTTTAGGTCTTATGACTTACTAAAGACAGTTTTTAACTCCTTGGCCTTTAGTCAAGATGGAGTGGGGCCATCTTTATGGGCCCTGACAATATTTTAATTAAAATTTTAAATTATATCATATATAAGCAAGAAGAAACTATGTAGAATGTTCAAGAATCCAATTTTAAATTTAAGGACAAAAATAACACAGGGGTTCAGGAAAAAGAAAGCATGCTAAATCTAATCCAAGAAAATAGATATACATTGAATAATTATTTATTCACTGCATTCTTACCTTGCCAGGTAATAGCATACCAGAATACTCATCTTCCTATTGTTTTCACCGAGGACCTTGTGTTTTCTATGCAAGCCTATGCAAGCCTATGTATGAGCTGTACATATCTTTGCACAAACTTCTGCTTCCTTAAAAGACACAGTGTTTCCTGGACTCAAGCAGGTAGTTGTAATATGAATTCAAAGCAGATGAGCCAGTATGCCAAGACCTTCAGGTTTAGGGCAGACAAGATTCTAGCATGGAGCGGGAGGTGGGCACATGAAGTCTCATGTTTTTTTCATTATTATTTATTTTCTCTCTCTGTGTGTGTGTGTGTGTGTGTGTGTGTGTGTGTGTGTGTGTGTGTGTGCGTGTGTGATGATATAAGCATAGTAGGCAGAGAACAACTTGTGGGAGTTGGTTCTCTTGATTCTCTGTCTTTTCCATGGGGGTCTTGAGGATCAAACTCAGGTCACCAGGCTCTGCAGAAAATGTCATTGCACATGGCTCTTTCTTCTCAGTACATGTACTTACAGCTATAAAGTAATGTCCCCTGATGAAGTCTTCTCCATTCCTCCCTTTCTCCCTTCTCAGCCTCAGTATATAATAAAAAACTAGAAGGAAGAGTTTTAATGTCCATGCTAAAAAAATAAAAGTTCGAGGAAATAAATGTTTCACCCGATTTAAACATTACACAATCTATAAAATATCAAATGATCATGTCGGATCTCATTAATATGTATATTTGTGATTTTTGTTACTTAAAAATGACTTTAATTAATAAAATCTAGCATGATTACATTAATACCAGGCAGAATAGATTCAGGAAGATATATTACTGGCAATAGGAAGTAGAATTTCATCACAGTAGAATCAGAAAGTAATCTAGAGTACATAAAAATCATGACATCATGTACCTTGTAAGAGACTACTTTAAAAATGAAGCCACATGTATATAAATGGAAGATGTTTCCAAAAGCAATTGGAGATCAAATTAGCTCTCTCACCAAAGGACAAAAATAATATATACTACTGAGTGGTACAGCAGTCAAATTAATATAATTGATTTTATATGATATTTCTTAAATATCCAATTTTTGCAATACTGTGGGGAAAAAGGAAGATATAATATAGAGTTAGTGGACAGGAGGGTAAAGTTTTGGTGATTGGAATTTTTCTTACTTGTAGTAAAATATATATAATGCTTGCCATTTTAATTATTTCAGTACATAATTCAGTAGCACTGAATACATTGGCATCATTATGCAGGTAGCATTCATTTCCAAACCCTTTTAAATCTTCCTCAGTCAATTACTTTAGTTAACAATTCGACGGTATGAACAGTATCCTTTAATGTATAAGATTTTGGTTTTGATATAATCCAACTTATTTATTGCCTTTGTTTTTTGACATTTTGCCAAAGAATTCACTACGAAGCTTTGATTTTAATTGTGTGTATCCATCCAACCTAGTGTTTATCATGTTTGTTTGTTTGTGATAGTGAGCAGTATATGGTTATGTTTCTGTCTTCTGAGAGAACATAGATGGAAATACAGCACAGAACAGTATGTACGCTTAATTACAGAACTGAGTTTGCAAGTTATCTACTAAAGACATGCCGATTCTTTATGTAAAGACTGGGTATAGATTCAGGCATCAGTTATGATGAGCTCAAGCTGTCCCATATCAGGAAGCAAGGATTTCTAAAAGACAGTAAAGCCTTGACAAAGAACAAGGCTCAAGCTTCAAAGTGATGTCAGTGCCAAATTGTGATATTGAGATGTGAAACAGTATTAATGGTATATGAAACCTCATGTAAACCAGGATAAAATAAAACAGGACAAATAAAAACATTTTGTGTTTAAAAATACAATACACTTCAATTATATATTTAAAAGGAGCATAATGTCTTTCTGCACCAGAGACTAAAACACAGAGATGAAGGTTTCATGTAGGCACCAACTTACTTGATTTCTTCATTTTCAATTAGTTGTGTGTGTGCTGTCCTGTCCTGGGCAATGGGACCCCTCTGTCAGGTTGCAGAGAAAAACATTTTGTCTTAGCAACAGCCAGGATTGTTTGGAAATTCCCATGGAGCCCTCTTGGTCAATAATTCAACTGAATGTCAACTATTCCTACCACTGGAAGCCTGACCTAGCTGCAAGAGATGGGCAGTTGAGACTTCTTATCTCTCATTACTAAGACTCCTCAATAGGATCACCTGCTTACATTTCAGAAAGTTGCCATTGTACTAGGTTTCCAAATACCACCCTCAAATTCCAGCTATCTCTTCCCACACTATCTCCCTCCACACCATCTCCTGACTTGATTTCCCTGTTCCAATCCCCACCTACCCCCAGTCTGCCCATAAAATCTATTCTATTTTCCCTTCCCAGGGAGATCTCTTTGTCCTCCTAGGACCCTCCTCTTTCCCTAATGTCTCTAAGTCTGTAGATTATAGCTAAGTTATCATTTACTTAATGGCTAAATATCTAATTATAAGTGAGTACATACCATATTTCACTTTCTGTATCTGGATTACCTCACTCAGGTTTATTTTTCTTTTTCTAGTTACATCCATTTGTCTGCACATTTCCTGATGTCATTTTTTAAAACAGCTGAGTAAGTGTGTAAGTATACCGCATTTTCTTTACCTATTCATCTGTTGAGGAACATCTAGGTTGTTTCTAGTTTCTATTATGGATGGATATCTTTATTTTAAGAGTTGAATGCTAAATTACAGACATGGTTATCATTTGTCAAAGCTTTAGATGGGTTAGCACAGAAATATTAGATAAGGCAATTGCTCTGTGCTAGAAAATGTTCATTTTGCTATTCTTTCAAATTATTTGGTGGTTGAAAACACATTCCATATTTCAGCAAGAGAAAGAATTTAAAGCTCATACCCCTTAACTTCCTTAGAGAGCATGAGGTAGTTACTTCATCTTTTTTAATCTGTGGTTTCTTGATATCAAGGATGATAATTAAGTCTACTCTATATGATTTAGAAAGTGTAATACATGAGAAAATACACAGACGCCATAGAACACTACCTAGCACATGGAAGGACCTTAGTAGATTCCTATTCATATGCTTAGATTTACTGGCAATATTATTGATATATTGTAGTTTTATTGCTTTCAGATTTATGTGCAATGAGTCTTGAAAGTTGGTCATTTGAAATCAGTCTTTCATGTTATAAATATGAGACTATAGAACTTTAAGAAAGAAAATATTACAAAACAGAAGTGATTTTACATATCTGTAAATAAATTTCAGTGTCTCATAAAAGGTTGCCAATAAAATAATAAATCATCTTCTAACTAGGCATCTGAGTAACCCTCCTAAGTTTAAAATGAAGTTTAATGATACAAGTAGTGAGACCATCATCACAGCCTTCTTGGAATCTGTCAGCATAGAAGGCACTGTCAGCAACCTCAGAAACTATTCGCAGAAGTGACCCCACTGGAGGCCTTCCAGCCAACGGGTAATTAAAGTTGGGCTCCAAGCCACCTGTGAAAAGTCCATTTTATCCTTTTAATTAACGATGGCAGTGCTGTCCCGCCCCGCTATAGTGTGGGGCCTGGCAGAATTACACCACCATAAACCACATTAGGCAAGTTTCCACCAGCAGCACGGCTAATGCATAGTTAGCTTAACATTATGAGGCAATAAATACAGACCATAAGATTGTTGAGTATCAACATCGACATTTTCACTGTATAGCAAGGAAGCAGTTTACAGAGCAGGTATTTACAGTGTACTTGCAAGAGCTTCGGTCCAAAGCTGATAATAACTGGGGGAGTTTTAGTCATCCACCACCTATTTTCTATCACATGGATTCTGGGCAATTTAAATTTATGTTGCATAAAATGTGTCTGTGCCAAATAGTTTTTTTTTTTTCCTTCATCACTAAAGGACGAGAGAGCGATTCTGTAATCTCAGTAAACATTTCACTTTTAGTGTTTTCATTTGATTCAGAGCCATTTCCATTAACTCAGAAAAAGGCATTCATGTCATCTCAAGCTATATCACTGAGTATGATATTTACCAGAATATGATTGGGTTGGTTTTCACTTTTCTAAGAATCCTGCAACTAATGAAGCCTTGCATCTATATTTCTCTATCAATCTTGTTTGCTCTATGTATTAGTATTATTTTTCACTTTAGGCTTTGCTGACTCATTAGATTTAACACATTGAAATAAAGACAGGGAATGATAATTCCCCAAAAGAAAAAAATTAAAGTACAATTAATTCTGTGAAAATAATTCTTTTGTTTGTAAAACATAAATTTCTACCATCCAGACTTCCAAGAAGCAATTAGGAAATGATCAAATTTCATTTGCTTATGCAGTCTCTTCCAGATGAAACACTGGGTGACTGCAGAAGGCCTCACCCAGGTGAACCGAACTGCATAAGATTCACATGTGTACATACCTCACCAGATACCTCAACTCACAGTCAAGTGTGTATCTCTGTCTATGTGTGGTTTGAGATGGAAAACAGCCCAGAATAAATCATGTTTATTTCAAGAGACAGTAAATTTAGAGAAAGGATAGGGAAATAGAAGAAACATAAAGGGGAGAGAGAGAGAGAGAGAGAGAGAGAGAGAGAGAGAGAGAGAGAGAGAGAGAGAGAGAGAAAGGAAGAGAGAGAGGATTAAAGTAGAGTCATAGAGTAATAAGAACAATAAGGTAAGAGTAAATATCAACCAATCAACCTTCTATAAGGAGAATATTCTATTTATGTAACAAGGATTGGTAAGTTCCAAACTTGATGGTGTTCAAAGTGAGGGCATCTTCTGAGAATCTTGGACAAATCAAGGAGTTGTAGGTTTGAAGAAAATGGAACAAGTCTGAAAGACTGTGAAAGATAGAGAAGGGGCAGAGTGAACTCCCTCTTCAGTGTCCAGCTGAGATCAGTGCATGGTGGTACCACTAAGCTGTTGTGCCATCATCATATTAAATGATCTAGTACTGAACTTTTTCCATGTCATTAAATATTATCACCTCACATTATATTTGACGGCTGCATATAATTCATTTAGCTGAGATTTTAATGTTGGGCATTTGTAACCTTCTAAATGTCCCTAAGTTAGATGGATATTCTACCTTTAACAAGTATTCTACCTTTAACAAAAGAATCATTTTTAGAAAAGTTCCTGGAAATAAAGGGGATATATACAAAGGTAATAAAAAATTGCATTTTTTATGTGTGCAAGGTTTATGGGGTGTGTGTGTGTGTGTCTATGTATCTGTGTGTGAATGCAAACACAAGTGTACATCATAGTATATGTAGAAGACAAAGGGCCAACTTGGGGATAGATTTTTGTCTGCCAGCTTCTTTGGGGCAAGCTCTCTGTTGCTCAGTGCTGTGTAAATGGGACTAGCTGTGCCACAATGATGCCCCACCCCAGGTCTGAGAATCTGGCGATTTTCCTGTCTCCACTTCCCATCTTACAACAGAGACATTGGGAATACAGACATATCTGAAGGTGCCTGGATTTATGTAGGATCTGGAGGATGAAACTCAAAGTTTCATACTGGCATGGCTCATACTTGCTATGGAGGATTAGATACCTTTCTCTTTTAGTGTCTGCCATATTTCTGGATATCATTCTTTTCTTGATTTACTTTAATATTTTCTTTTGATGTAAACGCATGAGGTCATTTATATTCCAAGTGCACTGGGATTCTCAGTCATACGCCACACTGAGGTAGAGGACTGAGGACCCAGAGTAGAGAATTGAGACAGCTTTTATAGGGTTACAACAAAGTCCAGGCATCATAAACCAATCATCTCATAGCACCAAGAGCCCACGTGGTGCAAGCCAATCAATTTTTTTTTTTTAAATTTTACATATTGATCCGAGTTCCCTGTCCCTCCCTCCCTCTCCCTCCTCCTTTCCCTCCCTCCCTTCCTCTTTCTCTCTCCCACCCTCACATGCACCCAGGCCACCCTCCCCTCCCATCCCCCCACTTCATATGTAAATTTTAAGCTATCATTACTAATTATTCGTGTAATAATAATTCTTATTATTCTCCGTGTGTGTGTGTGTGTGTGTGTGTGTGTGTGTGTGTGTGTGTGTGTGTGTCTGTGTATGGAAGGGGGCATTTGCTCCCTGAATTCCTAGATGTTTTATTATATTGAGTTAATTTTAACACTTTTCTCCTCTTAGTTTTCAATATCTCCTTTTTGTAGCAGTCACTGAACACATAAACACACACACATTGCTTTAACCCTACTCCCATCAGTTTTTTTCAACTTTCCCTTCTAGATCTTTCAGTACAAGTTTTACTTTAGTTTATGAAAATTTTATTTTCATGCTATAAGTACCTCCTCACTTTTATTTTTCCTTTTTGCATTGTTTCATTTTCTGACTTCTTTTCACTGTTTTGATTATTGTGTTGAATCAGACTCTCCTTTCTAAATCATATTAGTTCTTCACTGGCTGTCAAATTTGAAAAAGTATTGGAAATAACCTGACTGTGTCATTCTAGGTGTCTCAATATGAAGTTTGGTCTTTGGGGATTTAAGGTACTGGGATCTTACTGGACACCTAATTATCAAGCAGATGAATACATCATAGCTCTGTTTGTTCTGTTTACTTGTCTTTAAGTCTTGGTTCTTCATTTGATGCTACGTACGTCATTTTTGAAGGGTTGGTTACTATTTAGGAATTACCATAGATTTTCTTAACTATTTGTAGTTCTATTTAGACTCACTTTTATAGCAATCCTCTATCTGTCTTGTCTGTTGCCTTCCTCCCATCCTTACCCCACAAATCCATTTCAAATCAGTTATGCAATATTCAGTGTGTGTGTGTGTGTGTGTGTGTGTGTGCGCGCGCGCGCGCGCGCGCGCACGTGTGTGTATGTTTGTTTCAGTGCATATACCCGTGCATGCATGTGTGTGGTGGGTATTGGCCAGAGGATACTTTAGATTTTTATCTTTGGGAAGTGGGGTTTGTCACTAGCTTGGAACTCACCAGGTAGACTAGGCTGCCTATTTAGTGAGCTTCTGGGATCTGACCTTCTCTGACAGTGCTGAAATTATAAATGTATACCACTGGGTACAACTATTTTTATGTGGTTTATGGGAATTGAACTCATATCCTCATTTTTAGGCAGTAAGATCTGTACCAACCAATTCTTCTCTCCATCCCTAATGTCAAAGATATAAGATGCCCAGGTATCAAGAATGCTTTTGTCTTCTGCAATACATTTTTTCTTCCTGTTATTATGTTTTAACTTTATACTTAGTTTTGACGAATTCTACTATAATGTGTGTCAGTGTTTATGTTGTTGTTATTGTTATACTGATCAGTATTTAGCTAATAATGAATCTTTAATTTTTATCCTTCATCAACTTAAGAACCAAGCTCTTTGCTTTCTTTAAAATGTTATTTATTCAATTTGCTTTTTTTTTTAATTTCAAGAATTCTGATCTTTGTAGGTTAAAATTTATATTTTCCATGGAACATCAAAGCTATGTTCAGTTCTTTTGTGTTTCTTCCCCCTGGCAAAGTTCAGTGTCTAGTAAATTCATATCAATGGTTATAATTCACCTATTATTATTAATTTGTGATAAACTTTTTTAATTTTTAAATTTAAGTTATTTTTTTGAGAGAGAAAAGGAAAGATTGAGAAATTATATAAGGTGGTGCATACCTTAGTTTGATTGTAATTGGCCCCATAATCTCCTAGGGAGTGGCACTATTAGGAGGTGTGATTTTGCTGGAGCAGGTATGGCCTTGTTGGAGGAAGTATGCCACTGTGGGGCAGGCTTTGAAATTTTGTATGCTCAGGATACTGGCTAGTGTCTCAGTTAATGTCTTGTTGCCTATAAGCCAAGAATTAACCAGTACCACTATTCCCTGCATGCCACCATGCTCCCCACTGTGTTGTAATGGACTGAACCTCTGAAATTGTAAGTGAGCCTCCCCAATACAATGTTTTCTTTATAACGCTTGCCATAGTCATGGTGTCTCTTCACAACAATGGAAAGCCTAGCTAAGATAGAAGTTGGGACCAGGGCATGCAGTATTGCTCTGAGAGGCTACTTATGTTTTTGCTTATAGTAACATAGACTTTTGGTGTGTGAGTTAGGAAAGCAGTGTAATGCTTTAAGTGCTCCTTAATGGGCTGCTATATGAGTAGATGCATGAAAGTTGGTGGTGCTGAGTGTGATTTGATAAACTGCGGGGACCAAGGGGTTTCAGAGAAGAATGATAGTGTGTGGCCTAGAGACTAGTCTTTGATATTTTGTTGAAGAAAATGGCTGCTTTTTGCCCTTGTCTGAAGAGTCTGTCTGAGGCTAGAGTGAAGAGTTTTGGATTAATTCTATTGGCAGAAGAAATCTCAAAAGAGCCTGGTATAGACTCTGCTGTGTGGTTATTAGTGGTAACTCTAATGCAAATTTATAATGGGAAGGAGAAAGCTGTGAGGGAGCAGTTTCTGTCCAGATGGTGTTGCTAAAAGACAGGGAACATGAGAAATGCAACTGAACCCTGCAATAATTTGAGCAGACCCAGTCTCTAGCATACTTGATAACAAACAATAGAGTCCCAGCTAACCGGAAACCCTCAGAATTGTGCAGAACCCCAGGTTGCTGCCTACTTCCTGCCCTTTGAATGCAGACATACTGTCAGGATGTGATACCTCCCAAGCACACTCCCACATGACATAGGTTGTCCTCCATTTGGAGTCATAGCAACCGTGTCATTTGCTAATTGGGTAATGTATGCATAGATGCCAGTGAGCATCCACATTAAACTAGATCTGCACCTCAGTGCTGGTCTTCTGAGTCTGCTTCCCAGGTAACTCATTGCCCTTGCCTCCCAGCTGGTGGAGCAAAAACCCACACACAGCTGAGCAGGGTAAATTAAAAAAAAAAATGTAAAATTTGAGAAGAAAAGCACCAGAAAGAGGGATGTGTTCAAGGAGACAAATGGATGAAGACATAGAATAAAGGAAATGGTAACCTCAGGGCAAGATCCTACCCAGCTAAGTTTCCAACTTGCGAAAAGAAATTAAAGAAAACCTTAAAACTGAGTGTTGTAGGCACACCTTTAATCTCAGCACTGGGAAGAAAGAGGCTGGTGAACCTCTGAGTTTGAAGCCGGTGTGATTCAGTGTCAGGACAGCCAAGTTTAGGCAGAGAAGGACAGAAAGCTTGTGGCAACGAAATTGAGCAAGGGAGCCATGTTCCAACCCCAGGAAGCACTAGAACTTGGCATCTTCTGCTACATGCTTCTGGCTTTAGACTTAAGCATAGAAGAAATGGGCTCTAGAATATACCTGTGTGCCTATGAAAGCCAATGAGGCCAGGCATGTGTCAGGAGTACACCTGAATGGAAGCCTAGAGAGACCATAATGTGGAGCTCTGAAAGCAAAGCCTGGATTACCTTGGAGAACACAGGATATTTGAGGTGTTAGAGTTGTGGGATGCCTGCCGAGGAGAGATGATAACGGGGAGTGAAACCAGTCAAAGAGAAATGAGTATTTTGCAGTTATCAAATTTGAATGGATGGTTGGAGAGATGGCTCAGAGTTTAAAAGCACTGAGTATTCTTCCAGAGGTTCTGAGTTCAATTCCCAGCAACCACATGGTAGCTCATAGCCATTTGCAATGAGATCTAGGGCCCTTTCCTGGTGTGCAAGCATGCATGTAAGCAGAACACTGCATGAGAAATAAAAAAAAATACAATCTTAAAAAAAAGCAACAAAAAACAAAGCTGAACAGAGTTGGATATTTGAGGAGCTTGTTGATATCATACATGGAGATGCAGAGTTTGTAGTCTGCTTAACTGGTTTCAGTCTTGCTTTGGTTCAATATTTTCTCAATATGTTTCCTTCCCTACATTTTGGAATGATAATGTATATCATGTGACATTATATGTTAGAAGCATGTGATCTGCTTTTTTTATTTTGCAGGGGATCACAGTTAAGAGGTTGCATGAATCTCACAAGAAATTTTGAACTTTGGACTTTAAAACATTTTTGAGACTATAAAGGATTATTGGAACTTTTGAAGTTGGACTAAATGAATTTTACATTATATTCTTTTTTACAAGTTTATGTGGTCCAGGGAGTAGAATAGTGGAATGTGATAGTTCGAATATAATTGGTCCCCATAACCTCACAAGGAGTGGCAAATTAGAAAGTGTGGCTCTATTACAGTCAGGATGGCCTTGTTGGAGGAATTGTATCATTAAGTGGTGGGCTTTGAGGTTTTGTATGCACAGATACTGCCCAGTGTCTCAGTCAACTTCCTGTTGCTTGCAAACCAAGATGTAGCCAGAAACACTTTTCCCTGAATGTCACCATGCTCCCCATCATGATGATAACGGACTGAACCTCCGACACTGTAAGCAAACCACCCGCATTAAATGTTTTCGTTTAACAGTTGCTGCGATCATGGTGTCTCTTCATAGCAATAGAAACTCTAACTAAGACCAATTAGTTCCTACAGATATCTAAAGAGACTATGAGTAACCCTGGAAGTGGAGTTATAGGCCACTCTGAGGTGTCTGTCATGGGTAGAGATAGCCAAACCCAGGTCCTCTGGAAGAGCAGCAAGTGCTTTTAACAACTAAGCTATTTCACTGACTCCTTATCGTATGTGTATAGCCATAGATTTCTAATTTATTTTTATTATTTACTTATTTGTAACTGGCGATTTAAGCTAGGGCCTTGTATATTGGCACAAATCTACTACTGAGATGTATTCCTGGTCCTTCCTTATGTTCTGTGCTTGCTATTATCATCATCTCAGTATTGTGAATCATCTCAGCATGCTCGCCTCAGGCAAGTCTCAAGATGCTGCTTTACCTCTTAAGCAAGATATTCTTAAGAACATATGTGTGTGTGTTATACATATATTTATATGCAATAATAGATAGTGAAAAAAGAGACCATGAGTTTGAAAGAGATTAAGGGGCATTATTAGGAGGGTTTAGAAGGAGCAAAGGGAAGGGAGAAATGTAATTACATGACACTCTAGAAGATTTTTATTGAATTATCCTTGACATTGTAATTTATACATGCATTGATCCTATTCTTGTATGTTTTTGTAAATATTGTTATGGTTTCTTTTATTATTTAACTTGGTTGTCAGTTAACTTAGCTGAAGTCAAACTCCAGACTCTATCTTCTTAGCCACAGTTACCGGCTGAAACTTCTTTTCTATCTTTGTCTTTAGTGAGGTACTTTGAGTTCACTCTGTTCATATATAATTCAACAATTGCTGTTTATTTGCTTAGGGCTTATGAGCAAAACATTGAGTTCTGTCTCTGTAGCTCTGTCTTTTCCTCACAGATTTACCAACTCCCAGCTGCTTTAATGTCCTCAGACCATGTCCCTCTGGCTCTTCAACAAATGCTGCCAGTGTCCTTTGTGAGCTCTGTGTGTTCCTGTGAGGATGGATTTGAAAGCACTGCTGTGGCAGGAAGCCATAAACTGGATACACCCTGCATGGGTTGTTCTCGCAGTTGCGGACTTAACTGCAGTATCTTTCTGGTTTTGTTCACTTTCCAGTACATTCAGAAAGTTACTTGGGGCTTTGAAACTCAGAAAAAGAATCTGTGTTCAGAATTTGTGATTACCATTATTGGGCAGCACCGAAGTGATTAAGTGATGTATCATTACAAGCACATGACCACCTCAATGTATAATACCATGCATTTTTGGTCATTTAGTCTTCAAAACTAGAGACACTCTTCAATTCATTACCTGCTTCGTTGTTCAGTTTTCTCTGGCTGTTTTTGTTATCTCTTTCACCAAAATATGTGCTCAGTTTGATCAGTGTTTTTCTCCTACTATCTTCTAGTCTAAATTATTGTCATGCCTTGGTTATAGGAGGTAGAGAAATCAGCATGGATCTGAGCTGGCTAGTATTCACAGTGACAGAAGAGCTATTGGCATAAATACACACCTGGTCATGGGCCCAAAGTGAGAACTTGGATGATCTCAGTTGACAGCTGCTGGAGAAGGGACAGTCACATATTTGGATGAGAATGAACAAGATAAATTGTTTTCATGTATGATATTAAAAAAGTAACTTTTAAAGAATTGATAAACATAAATAGCTGCTTTTCTCAAATTAATCTGAAATTCATTTTGTGTATACTACAGGAATCTTTGTATTTATCTTTGAGAAAATTATGTAGAAATAAATGCTGTAAAGTTATTAAATGAAGAAATTATTAAAGACACCACATGCATTGCACTTTAAATTTGGAACTATGTGTAACAGGTACCCAGACCTTAATACAAGTGACACAATGTTAGATGCACCATCCTTGAGAGTCATCACCTAAAACTCAATACCTGCTCCAAGGGGAAAAAAACACCTAATCCATCAAAGAACTAATCCTAGTTCCAGCCAAGTCCCTAATTTTTTTTTTTTAATCTTCTCTACTTCTTCTTCTTCTTCCTAACTGAGGTGTGACAAACAGGATGTAGTTTTTGGGCAAACAGATAGAATGCTGTAAGTCTTGGGGCTGCATTTGGGAAACTTTCCCAAGCATCCACCAGCAGGCAATAAAGACTGTGCAGTCTTCTCTGATGGGCTTACCTTACAACAAATGTAAGTGCTTTTTTTTTCTAATGTCAATTATTGATGCTTAATAACTTGATGATTTTGTCTGTTTCTCAGTGGTCAAGCATTTAAAAGTTTATCTAACAGGAAGCCTAATTGTACTGGCAAGGTTTTTATACAAGGTAT
Organism: Phodopus roborovskii; assembly: GCF_943737965.1. NCBI lineage: Eukaryota > Metazoa > Chordata > Mammalia > Rodentia > Cricetidae > Phodopus > Phodopus roborovskii. The sequence continues at coordinate 15,892,412 of NW_026125397.1, forward strand.
TCTTGGTATAATTCTTATTTTCACAGATGTTTCGAGACATTTTCTTCTTGGTGATGTTCACAGTGGCAAACATACACACATCACTTTTGCAAGATTAAAAAAAAATCAATTAAATTTTTGTTCCTACTTATTAACACAACTTCTTAGGTGTGTTTTATTCACGTAGTTTCCATGCTTTAAGTGGTGAAAAACTTGCTTTTGCCTGATTTAAGACAACAACAACAAGAACACGGCATTGCTTTTGTATTTCAGAGTAGAGAGAAGCTCAGTTTAATGGCAGTTTGACAGCTTTTCTAATGATGACAAAATGAAACTGATCAAGTGTACATTAGAGATTTTGGACTCCAGAACATTCAGTAGTGAACAGGGAATTGTTTCTGAGTAGTGTATGATTTATTAAAATGAGTGCATGTACAGAAAGACTGTTCCCGTGAACATTCTGGTCTACCTGGATCATGTAACCCCTTTCCTTGTCATTCCTGCTTCTCCATTGCAATGCCCCTGAGCTGGGGCTCTTGTCTCATGAGAATTGGATACTTTTACTTCACTGCATGCAGATGACCAAAGGACTGTAGATGGGATCTTCCAACTCAGGAATCATGTGATTTGTTCCCACACAGAAGTAATGCAGCAGCTCCTCCATAATTTCTTGCAGATTTCACCTGAGCCATACAGTCATTATACAGACAGATAGAGAAATACAGAGATGGGAAATGGTCTCAGCACAGCTTATTGCTAAGGGAGCATATACATTTAAAATGAATAAACATTCCTATATATATGTATATGGCTATTATATACATACACAAATATGCACATAGATGATTATATCACATGTATGCTATACATACTTTATCTTGAAGCTAAATATAAAAATTAGATTTGATAAGAAAAATATTTTTTATTAGTAAAATCTTAAATTTGGGGGATCACATAATTTCTGTGAGATTCTTCTAAACAATGTTTTACTGGTGTAAATTAATAAATATGTGGGGTTTTACAGGATATACATATAACTTGAATTTTTACATTTATATATATTTTTTAACTTAAAGCAAGTATTTGTGGGGTCATGCTTGTGGAGGTCAGAGGACAACCTATAGAGTTTCATTCTCTCCTTCCACTGCATAGGTCCGAGGAATCTAATTCAGGTTGTCAGCTTTGACTACAAGTACCTGTACCCACTGAGCCATATTACTATCCACAACTTTTATTTTTAATAAACAGCAACTGAAAGAGAAATAGGAGGTCTGTTTTGAAGATTTCTTCTTAATGCTTTTACTTCCCATAGTGCTGACAAAATCAGCACATTAACACAATCGTCTGTAATATGACTGCAAAATTATGGTGCTGCATCAGTAGTCCAGAAAGAAATAGTTCTATTAGTAAAACATTTCTTTACAAATTGAATTATTATATCACCACTTCTTATAGAAAGAATAAAGGACCTCTTAGATGAAAACATGGCAAAGCACTTCCAGAAGTGTAATTTTAATTTTATTGTTCATAACTGGGTGATTATTTCTATCACAAGAGTAACGACAATCTCCTGAATTTCAGGAATCTATGATATCATCTTTTTTTTTTTTTTTTTTTTTTGTACACAGTTTTGAAGACTGTGATTGCCGCTAAATCCAAGAGATTTGTTGTTCTTATTTTTCCCTCGCCAATCTCTCTCCCAGGTCTCTTGGGAGGAATTCACATGAGCATGAGAGTATAGTAATCTTAGATTCCACTGCTTCATAGTCTTCAGAGAGAATATTGAAGGCAACTGATTAAAAAAAATCATTCAGAGTGAGATAGTTTCAGCCATCCAATTCCCCAGTTCATAAAAATGTTTCTGCTTAAAAAAATAATATCCATATTCATGTAAACTCAGGGCATTATAGTCATAGCACAATAATGCCTCTTTACAGTGGAAACAGGGTGATATGTTTGTATTTGCCTTCATTCATTTTTTAGTAAAGGCACAATCTTCTTTTCTGAATTATTGATAGTGACAGCCAGCTGCCCTCATCCAGTTGGATATATGTATGTGTGTATGTGTGTGTGTGAATGTTTGCCTTGACTATGTCAGAGAAAATCAATTTGCTATCCTATTTGAAGCCTTCAACGGAAAATTCACTCTTTCCTATGTGTATCAGTACCACGAAATGCAGCCAACAGTCCTCACACCCTTGCTTCAGCATTAGTCTCAAGCAGGGTGCCATTAAAGACTATGTTACAGATTACACGAAACTGTGATCCTCAAGTGAAAATTCTCATAATTAGACAAAACTATGACCTTATATAAATATTATGATGTTTTTCTGTAATTATTATCAATAAAAACAAAAGTCAATAATAAAATGATTTCTTTCTAATTTTTTTTTATCTTTCAAATTATAATGAAAGCACTACTTCTACCATGGACAATGTGAACTCACATGTTAAAGATTGGATTTGTGAGATTTCAAGGTTTCTTCTTCTCTTTCTCTGCCTCCTCTCCCTCCTTCTCCATCTTCTCTTAGCAGATTTTTTTTTTTAGCTTATCTATGTTTCCTATGTTGTTTTTATGGGTTTTCTTATGTGTTCATGTCAGGCTCTACATATGTTTCTTATGCTTTTTCATTGTCTTTTCTTTTTTACCCCTTGTTGGTTTGAGTGTTTTATTCTGATTTGTTTCCTTTTATTTTCCTTTATTATTATTATTGTGCTTATTGTTATTATCATTACTAATTTAGACACCTATATTTTTCCAATGGGAAAAAAAAAACATTGTGAATTTGAGTGGGTGGTGAAGGGGGAAGGATCTGGGGAAAGTATTTTCAATTGAAATAAGATGAAAGCATGTCACATGGGCTCATGAGCTAGTCAGTTATTCTGTGCATCTCCAGTTGTCATATTAGAAAGAGAATTTATGACAATTAGAACAATAGGTGCACCAAAATTCGATCCAACTGATTCTATCTAAGGTTTACTTTGTATTGTTGAGATAGGGCTCCATTCAGTAGTCTATGCTGGTCTCAAACTCCCAGTGATTCTCATGCCTTAATTTCTCAAGTGAATGAATTATAGGCCTTGACAACAACTCCAACCATAGTTTCCTTGTACTGTGTAATTTACTTAGCACTATATCTTTGGGTGTTTCATGGATAAGATGGACAAGCAGATTGAAAAATATGTTTCTCAGATTCTGAGAACTCATCATCTTGGAAAAGAAGATAGCTTCAAAGACTAAGTCTTCTAATGCAGCATCACAATTATTTTGTGTAAGTGAAAGAAATGTTTATTTGAACAGAAGAACTAAGGAAAGTAATGAATAGAGCTGGTCTCACCAGGAATGTTAGGAAATACCTGATTGAGGCTAGAAATTGCTTAATTGGACAGCAGAGATATGAAGGTCTGTTCAGAATACTGAGAGATGCTCAGGAAACTGGTATGGGTATACTTTATGTATGATAAGGGAAGTGTGTTCAAAATAAAGATAGAGAAGAAATGAGAAAAATCTAATAGGCTTTAGATGAACACCAGTAACTCTCATCCAGTAACAATGAATGTAAACTGACATTTAGGAGGTAGGGTGTAATTGTCATTTGCCCAAGTTAGAAATCAAATGTTGCTGCAGAAAAATACCTCCTTGCTCTAAGTAACATTCTTAAAACCAATGAAACAAATCTGAGAATAGATTGTCCCAGTCCCAATTTTGAGCTTGTCTCACAGATCTTGTTTACTTTTAATTATGTTGAATGTTAGTTGTCTTATTGCTGGGACTAAATTCCTGACAGAGCTATTTAAAAAGTGTTTATTTTGGCTTACTGGTCCAGCTGACATGGTATATCAACTCAGGAACACATAGCAGCAAGAGAAGGAGGAGTTTGGTTGAGAGTCACCAACATGAAGCAGTGAGAGATGACTGTAGGTCAACAGGAAGCAGTAAGAGATGGCTGTAGGTCAACAGGAAGCAGTAAGAGATGACTGTAGGTGCACAGCTTCTTCCTTTACATTCAGTACGTGTCTCTGGTCCTTGGAAAGACACCGTCCACATTTAGGATAGCCTTTCCTAATTCAATTAAGCTAATATAAATAATCCCTAAAAGGCACATTGAGAGGCTTGTCTTCTTACTGATTCTACCTAGACCTGTCATCTGGAAAATAATAGGCATTGAAGGTTGTTTACTTTTTTATCATTGGCTTTAAGTCTCCTTAATATAGTCTACACATACATTTGAAAAGAAAAGCTATTTCACATATTTTTTTCTGTTTCTTTCTTTCTTTCTTTTTTTTTTTAAGTTCACCAACAGTGTGTTTTGAGGTGTATGCATTTTTTAATTTGAGGAAAATTTTCTTTTAAAGAAGCATTTTCAGTGTCTTCTCTGAAAAATATTTCCCTAATCCAAATCCATGATGTCTTCAAGTATTCTTGCAAAGTAAGTTTCACATTTACAAGTGTGGTTTGTTTACAGGTATGCTTAAAATTTTGTGAGATATTAATATGAACCATTACTATATTCTGCATATATAGTAGTTCAGTCACTATTGTGTTTTAAATGTCTTTCCTTTGAATTATTCCACATTCATATAGACCTGGACATCTATTTATGCATAAGTCTCTTAGTGGACTCAGTATAGAATCTGAACTATTTTCTAATCTTTGGACTGATAAGGCAATTGAACTGAAACTAAGAGCTTCCTAAAAGGTCTTGATATGAGGCAACGAGAATGCCCTAATAGTTTCTTTCTTTTGTGGTTGTTTGGGGCAGTCTACCTGGTCATTTGCTTTTCCAGATGAATTTGGAATCAGTTGCTTATCCATACAAAACCATGTTGGAAAAATCACTAAGAGGAGCCAATAAATTAATTTTGACAAACCCCTTTCTTCTAAGTCACCTGTGTCCATAGGGGCCAAATGCTACCTGGGTGCCTGGCACTCATTGATCCACTGAGGCATAGCACACAGTTAAGCTGTTATCAGCTCCTAAAGTCACATTTTTTTCTGGTTTTTAGGTTTTAAGTAATCTGAGAATGGATATCTCTGAATCATGGTAAATAAGAATGTACTATCTATACTTTTTTCATAACCATAAACAATTGTTTTCAATAAATTACAAGGCATTCAACTAAAAAGGTAATCATTTTGTTACACATATAATCTTGTTACTCATATTTTTCTAAGATTAGAAATGCAATATCCATATTTCTTAAATGACAAACTTTAAGTTATTCATATGTGTGTCTAAACTGTGACTTGAGGTGTATTTTTGATCAAATATTTTATACTTCTGGGCTTTTAACTTGATAGCATAAAAATTAGAACAATAATTATTTACTTCTGTAGTTTATGCAGAGTACCACTTAGTGTAGGAAATGGGCAATGAGAACATCTATTAAAACTCAGTATGCAAAACCAACATGCCTTCTCTTGTCTCCTCAAAACTCCCATATAGGTAGCCCTTGGATAGAACACTTTTCAGAGCTGAGACTCAGAGAGATAAACAACTCACTAAATATTATACAACTGATAAGTAACAGTGCTGTTCAAATCAGATCTCCCTGACATGGGGGATGGTACATGCTCCATGTTTTAACATTGTATTGTTTGTCCTTATGGTGGCAAGCTAAAAATCATGCCTACATAGGTAACATTGTGAAAGAGGGGGTAGAAATAGTGTGGGAGCCAGAAGACCATGGAGTTTTCTGCTGGATTGTCCCCTAGAAATGTTAGAAGTTGCCCCCACAAAATGTTACCAATATGACTGCCTAAACATGAACCGAACAAAAACAACAATAGACTTGACAAAACAAAACAAAACAAAAAAATGTGGATGGGAAGAAGCCTACAAGGCATTTACATGCACACAAAAAATTACAGGTAGCTAAAGACTGCTGAAAGTGGGAAAAAATGGTCCCCCAGGAAGATACACAACAATTGGTTTATCAGTGCCAGGTGGGCATCCCTGAAAGTGTACATGTTTTATTTAGGAATATATGTATATATATATATATGTACATATGCTGGTCACAGATGTCATGAATTTGTGGGGAACTAAAGGAAGGTGCCTGGAGGGCTTGAAGGGGAGAACGGGAGGAAAGAAATGATGAAATCATATTATAATCTCAAACACAAAAGAAAAAATGAAGGGGACAAAAAATATGCAAGCAAGCTACAATAACAAAAAGGCAAAGACATAAAATTATGTTTTAGGTAAGTCTAGTGCCTTATATTATACCACAGTCATGACTCCTTTCAGAGCATGCAACCCTTGGTCATGGGTTTTCCATGTCCATCAGACTAATTTCCAGTCTCATAAGGAACTAGAGGTAAGAAAGAGGAAAGATTGCCAAGCTTCAAATCAGATCCTACATCCTTACGCCCTCTGTCACTTTACTTGTAATCAAGCCTCTGGAATATTCCAGCATATTTTGCCATGTACTCAAAGGGTACATTTGAAGACTAAATGACAAAGGACACTCCATTATACCTTCTATTCTGAAAATTTGTAAATTTTGTAAGAACATCACTTTAACTCATAAACTATTTCAATCCTTCTTTTATTACAAAATCCATATGGTAATGTATGATAGGAACATTGCTGGAAATGTATGATGTGTTCCATTCTGTGATAAGACAAATATAGTAATAACCTTGGCATTATGATCTATCAGCAAGCAAGAAACAAGTTATTATTTCTTTAAATGCAGGTCACACTGACTGTTGCATTTACATGTAAACTAAAATATGCTATGGATTGTTTATTAGGTCCTGTTGTGTGACTTTACTCTGGAACATGTGAAAAAACAAAAGCATCTATTTGCCCCAGTTAGGTCACTGACAACAGACCACAGACTCAGAAATGAGTCTACCTAAGTCTAGTTTTGTGAACACATGACTTTTTCCCAAGTTATTTGCAGGAGTATTAGTAAGGGCTTACTTACATGTACATGGATAATTTGAAGTAGCTGTGTCCCAAAATACTGCCCTGCCATGCAGGATGACTTAAGAAAACTACATTTCTGGAACATCTGTAAAATGTACAGCCAGCAGTCTGCTCTGAGACTCACTCCCATCAATTGATATCGATGATATTACTTTGTAAAGGGCCTTAAGAACCTTATCAGTTTCATCTTTCTGAGATTAATACATTTCTTTATGTCCTAATCCTTCTTTCTGAGCCCGTCTTCCATTCCTTGACTGAATGCTTCAATTTGGAAGGAACTGATGTATAACGGGTACTCTTTGCTCAGTCTTTTAGGTATCTTTTTTGAAAAGTTCAATTTTTAATTCTAAGATAATAGTTATGAAACTCACACATACAGGTACTTTGTGGCAAATATAAATAGAAAATGAGCATACACATAGAAACACAACTTTAAAACATTATCAATCAGACTACTGACTAGAGAGCAGCATCCCGTTGAACTGTAACACTGTCCATGTGCCTAGTCCTCTGGATGTTGAGAAAAGAAGATGTTTCTGATGCTCCTGAGCTATTGGGCTGACTGACAAAAGAGAATGTAATTTTAGAACACATTTAACATTTCACCATATTCAAAGAATAAGAAATTATCATAAATCGTTTCATCCTTTCTGATTTTCTCTAAACATAATTAGGTATTCCATTTTTCTTCTATTAGTGATTTGCCAATGAATTTTTGAAAAGAATTTGAATTTGTGATTAAATCCTTTTAGTGTTCTCAGTACAAAATAAGGGTCAGCAATCCCAGAAGAATGGTTATTAAACTATTTTAATTTCAGCTTAATTGCTAATATGAGGTAGAGAAACTTAGATAGATGAATTGTTTTATGAGTCTATCAAATTGGAAAAATGGAGAATTGAAAACCAAATGATATGCAAATTTGACAATGTTTAGATAATAGAGCAGATTAAAATAAAAGAATAACATTTGATTCTTTTCTGATCCAAAAGTTTTAGAAACTCACAACAAAAATGATTTAGGAGACAGCAAGAAGCACTTCATTAATAGTGATAATATTTAACCCCAGAACAAGAGGTTAAACTAATTTCCTGCTAAAGGTATCTGTCACTGTGCAAACTGAATGGGTGTGTTTTATTATTGGAATGTTCTTTAACATCCATGTGGCATGGAATTTACAAAAAGAAAACATTAAAAATGTGATGAGAGGAAAGAGTTTCTTAGACAGAAATTGTTCTAAGGGTAGAGATCAACAAGTCTAAAAGAAAGTCATTTGGAACTACAAATAGCTGCCAAAAATTCATTCCAAACATATTCTCTTTGTGTGTAAGACTTGTCCTTTTAAAATGCGCATTCTGTAAAAATAGAAAGAAAATTATCACCTTTCCTCCTGGAACATTTGATAAGAGAGGATAAAACCTGAAAATGCTATCTTAGAGAAGTCCATGAACAAACTATTTTTAAATTGTATGGCATGATTGATTATGTAAGTTCTTTGACCAAATGTGCCTGAACATCCTCTGCAGTTCTGCACTTCAATAAGTCTTTTCTGGTCTATGTCATTAAAAGAATAACATTATAAAGTATTAAATACAGTTTACTCAAGCCATAAAAACAAGGTAGATATGTTTCTTTTATATGTGTAGATGTAGCATGTTTCCTGTCCAGTCTTTATAACTTAGATAAACCATAATTGGAAAAATTAGTGCATTGATCATATTGTAGAATTTTGATGCTATCAGTTTTTTTTTTCAGGAAAAAATTTACTTCTTCCACCTAGCTAAGATCAATTATCACTAGAGGCAAAATAACTCCTGGTTGCTTATAGAGAAGGCTCAATAGGAATTTTCAAGAAATTCAATTCTTGCACTATCTAAACTTAAGCACCTTTTTTACAAATGATGCTGAAAAACTGTGTATTTAGCCTAGCAGGCACAATTCTTCTTCTTTCTAAGGTTTACTATGATAGGTTAAAACCTGTCATAGTCTGTGTAAAGACTCACCCAAGTTCAATGACCTATGGGCTATTGCAAGGTAATCTGTACCTCTTCCCTTTGTTCACTAATTCTTTGCAGCTGACTGTTCCCTGAAGCATGCACTTCCTGAGTGTGTACTCCTGTGTAAGTCTTTCCATCCATAAATTAGGTCTTACTAGATACCTGAGGATGACATTGATGTGGATCTCTCATTGCATATGGCACAGTACTGGAAATGAAGGAGAGAAAAAATGAATGTACTGTTACATGCCTTTATTCAAATACTGAGAGTTTTGCATTTAGGAATCATGTTTTCTTAGTGCAACATTACACTGCTATAATTTTTACCACTCTTTATTTGATAATTTAATGTATAAGTTCTATTTTAAACAACTTTACTTAATTGCTTGGGTATTTTCTTTTTCTTTTCGTATTTTTTCTGTTTTTGTTTGTTTGTTTGTTTGTTTTGTTTTGTTCTGTTTGATTTTGTAAGGAATAAGAATCCCATAGATGCTTAAATAACCAGGGCTAATGTTAGGACAGAGGGTTGCAATCTGGACACTGACAGTGTGGCCTCATTGCCTAGGACAACATCCATACAACTCATTCAATGTAGAGAGGTTGAGCTGGTGTCTCTATGGAAGCCTTCACCATATGTTTAAGACTCAGGTATGGGAAGATACTCTGCAGGGTAGAGAAAGAATCCTGGACACCAACCCAACCACAAAACCCTTCATGTGCAATCTGTCCAGTCTGCATAATGTTCTGGGGCAATGTCGATGCCTTCCTTGTGGGAGTGGCCAATCAACGACTGGTTCAACTTAAGGTGCATGGCACAGGAGAGAGCCCATGCCCTGCACTGCCTGGATGGCCAAGAACTGGAGACTGGATGGCCGGAGACCTAGGGTAGAACCGAACACAGCTGCAATTAACTAATTAATTAGTTAATTGATGGAATACAATTGTTCCTAAAGCTATTCTGCTGTAATTCATAAGGTGCCTTGTCCAGCTTCATCAGAGAAGCTTCCTCTGGCAACAGATGGAAACAGATGAAGACAGCCACAGCCAGACATTATGTGGATAGAGTCAAAATTGGAGGTCTCTATGGAGTCTGTCCCTTCATAGAGAACCCCTACCAAAGTGTAGGGGAGGAAAGTAGGAGTCCGAGGGGATGGAGGACACCAGGAGAATGTGGCCCACCAAAACAGCTAAACAGGGCTCCCATAGGCTCACAGAGACCGAAGCAGCAGGTACTGGCCTTGCATGGGTCTGCTTCAGGTCCTCTGAATGTTCGGGCATTATGATTGTTAGCTTGGTGTTTTTGTGGGATACCTAACAGTGAGATCGGTGTGTTTTTGACTCTTCCGCCTACTCTTCCAACTCCTTTCCTCCTTCTCAATTGCCTTTTCCAGCCTTGACATGTGGGTTTTTACCTTGTCCTTTTGTATCTTGTTTTGATCTGTTTGGTTGCTGTCTCTTGGAGGCCTGCTCTATCCTGCAGGAAAACAGATCTGGGGTAGAGGGACAGAATGGAGAGAGGGGAAACTATAGTTGGGTTGTACTGAATGAGAGAAGAATCCGTATTCTTTTATTTTCATTAATAAATTTGTTTATGGATTTTATATCTAGGCTGCAGTTTCCCCTCCCTCCTCTCCTCCCAACCCCTCCCCATCCCCCCTTCTCAGTTCCCATCCCCCTAATTCACTCCTCTGTTTCTGTAGGAAATGTTGGGTATCTTATGAGTATCAACAAAACATGACACATCAAGTTACAGGAAGACTAAGCACCTACCCATGTATTAAGGCTGGGCAAGGTGATCCAGTATGAGCAGTAGGATCCCAAAGTCACTAAAAGAGTTGGAGGCAGCCACTGTTCCCACTGTTAGGAGTCCTACAAGAGGACCAAGCTACACAACTGTAACACATATGCAGACTGCCTAGGTCAGTCCCATGCAGTCTCCCTGGTTGTTGGCTCACTTTCTGAGTCTCTATGGGTCCAATAGTTTGGATTATGCACCAATTATATATATATATATATATATATATATATATATATATATAGCACTATGCAGTCAGGAATTTTGACTTGTTTGTAGAGTTTGCCTTTGCCTTGAACTCGATAAAGTAATATAACGAACTAACATTTCCCAAGTGACAAGAATATCTTCCTTAATCACTCCATAACTGCTAATTTAATAAAATAAATGATTCAGTGATGACCAGACATACTCAATCATTTTTGTTTCTATGATGGTTTTTCCCGAGAGACTAAATATGTAATTAACATTTTGGAGCATTCAGCCTTGTGCCTAGCTTAGTCTTATGGGCAGATGTTAGAGACTAATGGTAACAACATCAACAATGATCTTGTCTATACATGTAATGTCAATAATTTTTCACACCACATTTTATAAAGCCGAGCATGTTGAATTATAAAGATAACAGGGTTTAATCATTTGTTTCTACTGCCACTTACTCATAACTTTTATTTGTTAATCATGACTTTGCTTTGGTATAACTGTGAATATCTGTTCATCTCATTAAATAGTAAGCTTTTTCAAATAAATAACAGCTTCAAATTAATTCATATACTACATGTTCAGTTCAAAGTAGGTGGTCAATGAATACTTACATGGTGAATTAATGACTATCTGGAGTATAGCAATTTTAACCGAATTTATTCAGTTGATATATTCAGGTACTTTCATCAGCCTGTTACGTTGTGATTTTGTGAATTTTATTACTGTGTGACCTTTTCTCAATAATTACAAATATTTCATATAATAACTTTAGAATACTCCTGTGGGGCTAACTGGCATTACATTTTAATTAAGAAAACAGTGATTTGGGAGACAGAATAATTAGAAATATATTGAGCTCTGTTATTTCATTTTGTAGTCTCAAGAAATTTTCATTTTATGGTCTCAAGAAAATTACTCATTTAATCTTTTATTTCTTCACAAAATATAGAATTAGTCCATATATTCTTTTGCAATGTCATGCAATAGAGCGATAGATATTCATTTCTAATAGATAAATATTTACCATATACAAATTTATAGAGTTAGTTCTATTTTGTGCTGCATATATTATAGCTAGGTAGATGGTAACTAGCAAAGTATTTATTAGTTCAAATTAATAGTGATAAAGTATATTACCATTTTGGAGATTTTGTTCAAGATATGAAATCTAGTGGACGTTTTTCTATGCAAAATATATATATGACCAATATCTCATTCAGAAAATGCTTAATTTTGGTTCAGTTTTCAGTCACAGTTATGTCATTATAATTGGTAATCTTGGACATACAGACACATTTTCTGTTGTTTATTTTATGGAGTATAATGTCAGGTTGTTTATTAATTTGCTCATTTTTACATTGAACAAAGTACATATTGGGCATTCACTGTGCCTCAGGTATGATGCTAGGGGGTTACAAAGATGAATTAGGTTGCCCTTTACCTCAAGAAATGATCAAACAGTGGCTCAAGCTGCTGGCTTTCTGAGAGCTCAGCTGCATCAATAAAAGTTTGTTCATAAAAGTAGACTTTCTTCAGAGCCTGCAACATCTTGCGAAGATCTTTAGAAAAAAAGAATGATAAAAGCTCATGAGGTTTGGCTCCATTGCAAAACCCAGTGTCATAGTCTCCATAAAGTTTCTGACATGTTTGGCTATCAGTATTAAGTATGGTGATTGTAAGCCCGGCAGGCGGCTTTAATCCCAACACTTGGGAAGCAGAGGTAGGCATGAATTCAAGGCCAGCCTGGTCTACAGAGCTAGTCCCAGAACAGGCTTCAAAGCAATACAGAGAAACCCTGTCTTGAAAAAAAAAAAAATATATATATATATATATATATATATATATATATATATATATTCTTAAATATATGTAGTGATTGTATCTTAAACAGCCCAAGATGAAATAATATTTAATGTGGCTCAAGAGATTGGTTCTCCAAACAGATTTAATGCAATCTAGTGAATGCAACCACTTAACAGCTGACTTGGAGCTGGAGTGTGTGTTATATGGTATGGTGCTTTCTTTGGGTGTGATTCCAAGTGCAGAGAACCTGGTTATAGTAGAGACCAGTTGAGAGGCAGAAATGATAGAGCAAACCATCTTCTCTCTGATGAGGGCTTGCTTTTGCAACAATTAAAAAAAAAACTATACCTATCAGAAAGATGAATGCTAGATTTTAGTAGCAATAGTTTTTTTTTAATCCTATCTTGTGAAGATTCTTGTATTCTGGCATCTAAACCATATCAAATTATTTGATAAAATGTCTTTCATTACTGTATTATCTCATAACTACACTAATTATGTTAATTCTGATATTTATAAAGTATACTATTAAGTTAAAATTTTGTAATTAAATGAGTTATTGATAATTATATATTAATTTTAACTCAAACAATCCATGCATTTTAAGAGTTTGAAGGATGTTTTTAAGTTATGTATAATGGTTTCCCTGATTTATATCTAAATGGTCATGAAGACAAATGTTTGCAAGTAAAAACACATTGTAAAATTACACACATGTACACACACACACACACACACACACACAATACAAAGGATAGCTAAGGAAATCAGATTTTCACAAAGCTTCATTAATGTTTTTAATTTGTTACCCAAATTTTTACCTATCTGTTACATTTATAAGGATATATACCAAGGACATATTAATAACATTTGACATTGTATGTTTTCATAAAGTGGTGATGAAAGAAGATAAATCCTTTGATCTAATTTAATATTACTATGGAAATGTAAATGGCCTTGTTTTGGATTAGAAAATGCTAACAGGAAACAGTCAACTTGATCTGGTGATGAGACAGTGAGGTGCCCAGTCATGTGAACAGGAACAGAGAAGTTAGACATAAATTCTCAAAAAATTCTTGTTGAAACTCTGAATAAAGAGAAATAATGAACTTTCCTACAATGAGGCCAGATAGGTGGCTATATGACCTTCCTCCAAGAGCTGTAGTAAAAATACGTGACTTGCTTGAGTTTGTCAATTTTCTTTCTGTAAAATTCTTTCAATGGGCAGTCCTTTAGAACTGAGAGAACTCTTAGAGAATTCAAGTCTAACCTCTCTGTTGAGATTATATTTCATAAGTACATCTGCATGGTTGCAGATGAGTTAAGTGTCCCTTCCTGCTGTAGATTTTTAATCAAAGATGGTAAAGTGAATAGAGATGCAGTAGATGCTCACAAGGAGAGGAGAGACTGGTGCATCCGATGAGCCTATTGAGGAGTGCGAGTCAGCAGGTGTTCTGGGTAGAGGTACCTCTACTTTCTCTATGGAAATGAACAGAGTCTGTGAAGAGCCCAGTGAGATGCTGTTGGGGACACATCTGCCCTGCTCACAAAGAGCTTTGGTTTCTTTTTCACATGCAGTTTTAATAGCGGGAAGAGAGGTGGAGTCTAAGTAGCTTAGGAAGGCCAAACTGACCTTCCTCAGCTCAGCGTATCAGAATCGTTTGAAGGGACTTCCAGTTAAAGGGTGAAAGGTGCTTGTGTGTTTGTTTTCATGGAAATAACTTTAAGGCAGGCTGGAAAAAGTCATTGGAATGAAGAGCAGACGACATTTCATTAACAGCTTTCTGAAATTGGGATGCATAATAAATAGAATGATTTTTAACAAAGATCATATAAAACATTGGAATGTGCCTGAATTATGCTCGTCTATGTCTACAGCAAACATGCAGGAGTCTATTGTACTTGATGTCTAAATGTTTAAATGTTAAAAATCACCCTGCGTCCATGTCCCCTACACAGTCCTATTAAGCCCATGCTGTCATGATGCCTGGGGCAGTATGGACACAAAGGAGCCCTTTCCTACCCTTGGATAGTTTAGATGAATTATATCACTAAAACAAGTCAGGGCAAATTTTCTATTCCCTGCCTTATAGTTATTTCTTATTGCCACAGAGTAACACAAAGCAAGGTCACCAGCTCTGCAGGCTTAACCTGTAAGAGGAGCTGTGGGGAAAGAAAGTCACATTTTCAAGGGACCAAATACATTCTTCATTTTCATGACAAGGTTTCCTGGAAATAAATCAGCATCGTGAGACAAGGCAACACAGCCAAGCGCAACTGAAGACGAATGCACTGCCACAATGGCACAGAGGCATTGACCTTGTGTCTGGCCAAGAAGTACTCGTTCTGTGGCCCGACTTTCACAGTGCCCCTCATCACAGTGACAAAACACCTGGAGGTGTCTCTGTTCGTGCTTTTGTGCTGCTGTTTCATCGATGGAGAAGTTTGCTCTAGCTAAGAGAGCCGAGGTTTGGAGAATGCAAGAGTAAATGTTTGATGGAAATATAAGGGACAGTCATAATTTCTGTCTTAGTGACCTGGCTTTGTTCTACTCCTTGTCAAAAGGAAGTAACCATAAGAAAGTAAGGCTAAGAAAAGTCAAACTGTCACTAAATCCCAATCTCATCTTTAAACTTGCAGAGCACAGATAGCCGACAGGAATAAAAGGAGGTTATCCTGCTCATTGCAGTATTGAATACCCAAGCAGGGGATTTTAATAACCTTATTTCTTTTGTATTGTCCAGTATGATGGAAAGTCTGAAAGAAAGGAAATATTGATGAAAACTTACCTAAACTTAATATGTTGCAGTTAGAACTATTGCCATTAATTATTCCAAAATAGAATTTCTACAAAATTCACACTCTTTCTTACCAATGTTGGAGGAAAATGAGTAATATAGTCTATCTCAAGCGTCTTGTTCTCAAACTCAGTTGATTTACGATGAATTTCCACATATTTTTCTAATGGTAAATTGGAAAGCATATCGATTCTGTAATTTACCCACACTGAGAAATTCTACAGTACTTTGAAACTTAGTACTGAATCATAAGTGGTATAGAATAATACTTATTTTTTACAAATGTTATTCCAAGGTCAGTCTGCTACTGTGAAAACACCAGCTCTCCCAAACTTCCCGAAGGGGTAATAAGGACAATGGTGGGTTTACGAGCGGATGGACTGTAAGACAGCTGCATGGTAAGCCCATAGTAAACTGGGCTTAATTGAGACAAAGATGCTTCGTGTGAACTATGTGTAGGTAGGGCGGCTCCGCACTTACACTGAGCTGTGGTAATGGATTTAGAGCTACATTAATCTTTAGGTTGAGCTCGGAATTTAGTCATTTGAAAATAAATGCTCTCTAGGGAGGTCATCATCAAGAAATAACTGAGCAATTGTTTAAAGTTGAAGAGCGTTTTCTGAATTAATGAGGCAACTTGTGTTATGGTCAATCTGATAATTGCAGGGTATTACCTATCTATCTGTTGGTGTGTCATAATGAGTGTGTAATACCCTGAGAAATGGGAACTTTCTAAATCATGATTTTACCTGAAATCATGAGTGCAACAGGAAAAGTCACAAAAACCTTAGCATTTTATATCAGATTTCCTATAAGTTAAATATACAACATTTTCTCATTTTTTTATAGTTATAGGTGTATCTATCTTGAAAGGATGAATCCTATTTGGTAATTTACAATATTAAAACATCAACACTTAGTAGCATAAAGTATCTTAACTGCAAGTATATATAAACTCCACTGATGTGAACTTGTGTCCTTAATTATATATTCCATTTGGCAGCTGTTTCCCTTGATCCAAAAATACTTTCCTATATTGAATATCTTTCCTTTTTCTAGATGAAGTTCTTATTAATTTTGTTTTCCAAAATCAGACTACCACTTAATTTTATTATAATTTGAATCATAGAATTGTCTTTAAGTTTCTGTTGCAATTGTACCTTATAATTTTATTTTTCTGACACTAACTTAGTTTCATCCTTCAAATGTTTTCTACATTTTTTCCATTTAAAAAATAAATTAAATATCTAAAAGTCAAGTTAGTTGGTATTTACAGAGATAGCTGTCCATACATTGAGTGGGGAGCCCAGATGCTTAGCAACAGTGGTGCACAGAAGAGAAGAAAGTAGTTGTACAGAAAAATACGTTAAGAATTAATATCCAAAAGTAAGCAACATAACAAAATATATAACTAAAGTGGAAATATAGATTTTCTTCAAAACAAAACATACAAACACCTAACAGGCTTATAAAATAAGACTAAACACTACTTTCTAACTCTGTGGAATGAATATTAAATCCACAGCAATATGCAAACACACCAATCAGGAAAAATAAAAGTTTCGTCAATGATATGTAAAAAAGGAAACAAATGTGTGGCAATAAAATTAGTACAACTATTATGGAAATTCATATGGGAGGACCTCAATATAAACATATTACTGTCACATACTTCAGAAAGTGCTACGTAGTTTGACACATATTAAAATATTTTTTTCAAAGAGGTTGTGTTGGCCAGTTTTATGTCAACCTGACATAAGCAGTATATGAGAAGAATAAACCTCAATTGAGAAATTGTGTTTTTAAGATCTTCATGAAGGCAAGCCTAAAGAGTGTTTTCTCGATTAGTGATTTGATGTGGGAGGATCCAGCACTTTGGTTGCTTGCCTTGGGTGCTCCAAAAAGCACTGAGCAAGCCAAGGTGAGCAAACAAGTAAGCAGAATTCTTTCATGGCCTCTAGTCATCTAATGTCTTCAGGTACCAGTCCTATGTGAGTTCCTACTTGATTTTCATCAGTGGACTATAGTAGATATGTAATGCCAAATAAGCTTCTCTTCAACTTGTTTTTGATTATGGATTTTCACCATAGTACCAGTAATCCTAAAACAAAGATATTTACATTGTATATTCACTGAAGCATCGTTTCAATTTGAAATGTCTACAAATGTTGAGTGTATGCAGGTTTCTATATATAAAGATCAGAATATAATCCAGCCTTAAAAGAGATATCTAGCTGATTTATAAAACAAAGAACATAAGAAATATGCTAAGCAAAATAAACCTATCATGATCTCAATCATATATGGAACGAAAAACTAAGAATGAAAGACTAGAAAGGTAGTTATCAGGCAGAGGGGTGGAATGTGGGATTGGCAATGGGAAAATAATTCAGTCTAACATTGGGTCTTGAAATCCATTCTTTAGCATGCCTGCTTTGGTAGTAATGATGTCTTTTCCTGCTTAAATATTGCTAAAAAAAAATAGCTCTTGCTGTTGATTTTCTCTGTATTTTACCATGTTACTTATCTGCACACAACTTCTTAATACATTTGATGCAAGCTATTTTATTGAAATCTCCAATTTAATAACTGCTTTGAAAAATTACATTCTTAGGAATAAAAATGATCAATGAGTATTATATTCAAACTTTATATAAACTATATATTGTCTTAGGAAGATATTTGTATTTCTGAGCTAATGAATGAAAATATGAAGTGGTCATGGATAATGTTTTCCCTTTTTAGCTTCATTCATTAAGATATGGACCATCTATCCAGATTTCTCCAGTGCTTTTAAGTTTCTTCCTTCATACAATATATGGAATAGATCACAAGTATTGGACCTAAGCCTGTTTTAGTTCTACTTTATTGTTACAAGCTGATCAACTGTGCATACTTCAGAGTTCCCTGTTTTCATTAAATATACCAACACACTTAAGTATATTATAAAATATGGTTGCAAAGAAATATGATTTTCCCTCTTTCCTACCTTCAGCACAGAGAACTACTATGAAAAGAGCAAAGACAAGACAACTTTTACTGCTTTTGGCTTAGTGCACTGATTGGAATGGAAAGTCATGTAAAATCCAAGAAAGACAGATTTTGTGGAGACCCTTTACAAGCTGGGATATTTAAGTAGGGCCCTGGAGGTCCAGGTGTGAAGGCAACCCACTAGAGTTCAGCACTTAGCTGGAAATTGTGCTCTGTCATTCAAGTTGAAACTAATCAGAAGTCAGTCATGAAGTATTAAGGCAAAATGCTTCCGGGTGTACTTGACTTACAAAAGTTGGAACTTTTTCCTTCTCCTGTGGCCCAAGACACCTGCCTCTTTTCACAGTATACAGTATTAAATGATTCCTAATCTAGCTCAGTTTTAAAATCAGAGAATGGAATGCATTCACTGTGAAGTCATTGCTTCTGGTTTTATAGGACTGTGGAATAGAGTGCATCCCTGGCATTTCTTTATCTTGAGACTCAAACTCTGAAAAGACTTTCAGGAACATTTAGTCCTAGACTGTCATTTGATTGAAAGAAAGATGAGCTCTGCAAAAGGAAATTAACAGCCCTTGCTCCTTGTTTTTATCCATTTGTTCATTGTCTCTAATCTTGGGCTATATCAACTCAGACTGTACTGTTGCACTGGAGTGAATCCTCTAAGTATTATGCTGCCTGACCAGGAAGATGCTCATACCTGACCAAAGGTAGAAACCATGTCCAAGTAGGCACTATTGAACTCTCACATCAAATAGTCATTGCAGTGGTATGTTTTTGCTTGAAATCAGTCTTCATACTTTTGGTAACTCTGAACAGATGGCTTTGACTTAATGTGGCCTTTTCCATCAGCTTCTTGGCTTCCTCTAGAACTTTCAGTTTTTAAGATACCATTTATTTTTCTGGGAAAGAATGTCATTCTACAATATAATTGGAAGCTTGAATCTCTTCTAATGAGTGTTGCATGGTATATTTCGAACTTTTCTAAGGCATCAGTCATTAGGAGTAGCCATTTAGAAGAAGCACTTTGTTAACACTTTTTAGCTCGTTATCACAACTCTATGAGGTCCACATCATTCCTCCAATGTACTAATGAGAAGACTGGGGCTTAGAGGTGGGATGTAACTTTCCATGCTTAACAAAGACTGATAGAACTCTGTTATCCATAGAAAACTATTTGTTCTTTTTTCGGGGATCTTTGGATCCTATTTTATATGATTCGAGTCAGTCCATTTTTTTATTAACAGGTCCAGAATTCCTACTACTTTACAAAAACACATTGCTCTACCTGGGTCACTGGAACCTAAAGGCAGAGATTGATGGGAATTATAGAATAAGAAAACCTCTCTTTCAGTACCACCTTGTCTTAAGAAATATACAAGTCAGGAAGTTAACTAGATCATCATCTTTACTGTGTAACACAGGAGAGAATGAATTCAAGAAATTGGCATAAGAAATATAAACTACTTTTGTTTAGTGATGAGGCCAAAAAGACCTCACTGGTTAAGAGCATCGGATCACATGGATGACTTCAGTACCTCTCCATCCTCAAGCCTCTGAATAAAAGTGTGTCCACACACAAAAGAGAAGAGAGGAAAAATAAAGAAAAAAGAGGTAACTTTGATAATTTTGAAACCTTGGTGAACTTTTTGTTCCTACTCGAGGATGTGATGAGTCACTGTTGTTTTTAACAAAATCTCATACATTTGATTTTACCAATAAAGACTTGGGAGCCAGATGCTAGGATGAAGACCTGCTAGCTCAGAGAGGAAGAGAGAGACCCTTGTTGACCTTCCTCCTCTGCAGATGTCACAGAAAGGGCCTTCCTCCTAAGCCATTTCAAACAAAAACTCCTCAAACCCAATGTTCCTGTGTTCTACTTTCTACTTGCCTCCCCTCTGTCCTCCTGACTCTTTCTTATGGTCTGTGTTTTTTTTTTTTTTTTTTTTTTTTTTGCTGTCAACTGGTTACTTGCTCTGTCTTTTGACCTGTGGTTGACTTTATTTAATCCTGTTTGCCATACTTAAGCAGTAAGCTCTTGGATAAACTGTGTGGATAAACTAGGGATGAGCCATACTACAACTAGAAACAGTTTTTTTTTCTTCCTTCCTTCCTTCTTTCCTTCCTTCCTTCCTTTTTTTTTTTTTTCAGTAAATAACACAATCTTGGGGTTCATGTTGGACTGTACTAGGCCCACTGTGTGTGAGAAACTGTTGTGAAATTTGGACTATCTAAGGGTCTCTGGCAGTGAAACCATGATACAAACCTGTACATGCGCTAGCTTGTTGGAGCCCATTCCCTAGGGTGGGATGTCATGCTCTGCCTTAATGCATGGGGGAGGGGCCTGGACCTGCCCCAACCTATTGTGCCAGAGGATGTTGACTCCTCATGCAAGCCCTTACTCATGAGGAGGAGAGAACTGGGGGTGAGCTGAGGAAGAGGCAAGGGGAGGGTGGGGGGAGGAGAGGCAGGGAGGGCAGAGGTATGGGATGGAGAACTGTGGATGGAATGTAAGATGAAATTTTAAATAATAATAACATATTGGCAAGAAATATGCTGTACCAAGTTACAAAGTTACAAACTCAGTTCTTTACAGAGCCTCCTGACATTTCATTCAAAGTTCTATATTTGAGTCCTGTGAGAGATTGGAAGCCAGCCTCTCATGACGGCTGGCAGTACTCTGCAGAACAGAACTGTCTGTAAGCGTGCATCGGTTTTTTTCACTCATTTTCTAATATTTCTGTGGCCCTGACATGCCTGAATCAGATGCTTCATGTTTCTTCCACATGAGACATTATTTTGTAGGTATCCTCATGGCTCATTTTCATATCTCTGCGATGTCTCAATATTCTATGTGTTCTTATCTCTCTCTCTCTCTCTCTCTCTCTCTCTCTCTCTCTCTCTCTCTCTCTCTCTCTCTCTCTGCTTTTCCAGCATCCACTTTCATTCTCTTGTCCTCTTTCTGGCTTAAATGTTTTCCTCAACCATTTTTTTTTGTCAGACATTTTGATATTTATCACTTCTTGTCATCAAATAGAGGGATGTAATTTCTAGAAAATGGGGATTTCATTCTGTTCTAAATTCTCAACACCTAGTTTATTGCACCTATTACAAAACAAGTACTCAACAAAAACTTATAACAACAACAGTCTACTTTGCTTTAATATGGGAAGATTAAAATAATTTTAAAGGTGTACCTTTTATTATAGTAAAAATATTATTAACTAAACACCATGTGCTCATCTTTGAAACAAGATTCAAATAAATCTGTTTATTCCTAGTATTATGTTATCTTAAGAACATTGTGAAATACTTTGAAGGCTGACCTTTTTCTTTTTCTTCTTTTTTTTTTTTCAATGATCAGGACAAATTGGAAACATTCAAAAGTCTCATGATGATGCCTGGAAAAGCATATAAATATAATCACATATTTATTACTGCTGAAACAGAGGGCTCTAATTTGTAAGAGAGTCTAAATTATCTGCAATAGTCTCTTGTGTTATTGATGACATATTACTGAAAAAAAGTTTTAAAAATGCATTAAACTCTCCTTCAAAGCGGTTAAGCTGCCCCTAAGCCCAGTCTGAGGGGTAGAAAACTCAGAACACAGAAGTTCTGCATATATATCCCCAAGGCACTGACGCAGAAGTCCCCAATTCTCCTTCCATAGGGCTTTGAGAAGTAGCTGGACCCTATGCTTTTATTTAATTTCAAATCAGTGAGAAGGAAATTCATTATTAAAGTTAAATTTAATGGTAATAAATGAAAATTTCATAGAATGTTTTCACATTTATAAAAAAGATACAAGACATATTTGCCTTAAGCAATTCATCTTGACACTATGAAGACTCTTATTACTTAAGCAATGACATGTGAATTAAATGAAATTTGACTTTCACTTAATGTAGAATTATTTTTATGACGCTCACACTAAATAAGTTAAATTTGCTAAGTGAATAAACTATGAGTGAGCTTAATTTAACACATATTGTAAGTCTTTCTTATTAATATTAGTTATTTTTGTTCATCTTATGGGACTGAACACAAGTGGAAATTCTCCATGTGCATTTCAAGTTAAGAAATTTCTCAACAGGGGAAAAGACTGACCAGTAGCTGCCATCAGTATTACACTCCTGGAAAGGACACTTGTGCATCATCTGCCAGGACAATTTCACACTTTGGTGCTAGTCTAGACTCTGCAAAGCAAGCACAGACCTAGTCAGGTAACTCCGTTCTGGTTTTCTTCTAAAAATATTTTTAAGATTTTATTTTTAAAATTATATTTATTCTATGCATATGAGTTATTTTGCCTTCATGTATGTAAGCACTCCATGTGTAAGCCTGATGTCCATGGAGCACAGGAGATTGTGCTCCCTAGGGTTGCAGATGGTTGTGAGTAACCAAGTGGGCACTGGGCATCAAATCAAGGTCCCCTGCAAGAGCAGTAGATATTCTCAATCATGAGCCATCTCTTCAACATCTTGTTTTATTTTGAATTCTGTGTACAGTGTGGGTCTGTGGTAATGTATGGTGCACATGAGTGTGGTGCCATTAGAGCAGGTGAGAGGGTATCAGTTGGAATTACAGTCAACTCGACTTTGGTGCTGGGAACTAAACTGTCCTCCGCAGGAGCAGTATACTCCCCTAATTGCTGACCTGTCTCTCTCACTACTAACAATCATTTCCCAAAGGCTGATTATTTTTTAAGGTAAATCTTAATTTTGGAATTATTACATAGTCAATGTAATGTATATTTTAAAAGAGTCCCCCTTTTATTCCTAAAAGAGGATATAGTTCAATTAAATATTGTAAACACTTCATTAGATCTTAAAATGATCCTATTTAAATAGTGAACATCGTTAGGCTATTGAGATGGCAATTTCCCCATGATTAAAAATGTTCCTTCCACTCTTAAAACTTTCCTTTCAATCATTATCTTCATTGTCACTTCACTCCTCAGGGAACAGTTGAAGGTTAGTGCATATCTTCTTTGACAAAGCCTGTCTTTGTTTAACCAGTGCTCGTAGCTGTCTGTGTTTTCCTGTAGGTGAAAATATTCTAAGTGTAACAGCATGGGTTCCCTGTGAAGCCCATCAAGGCATAGCATACCCAGAAGTGGGGCAGACATAATTTATTTGAAAATCATATGAATAATTTCATTGTGACTCAAAAGGCACTTGATAATGTTGGTGGTGGTCAACACATCCTGAGCTTTGGGGAGGTTTGAAGATAAGAAGGTATAAAAATAAATATGCATTTTTCATTTTGACTCACCTTTGCTTAAGCTCTTTGGAAGGAGTCAGGTTTTCTTATTTTATTTCCTAATTTTCTCAATAACGGTTCTGTTCTCTCCACTCACTTTGCCAACACCTCTGTTCTTCTTCGAATGTCAATGCAATCCTAAAATGTGAGTGGGCCCCTGATCCTCCCAGAGAGAGGCAATTCCTCCTGCATCCTGAAGGTACTGAAGTCCTTTAAGTGCCAAGGCTAGAGAGGCTTCCTCAAACACTGTGCCATTACTTTCAGTCACTTGAGAAGCTCTTAACAATTGTGGAAGTCTCTATTACACAATAAGACATCGCAGTGTAAACACAGCTATCTTAAGAAAGTCAACTTCGATTAAATTCAAGCTAAGGCATTCATGACTGGTAAGTCTGTGTCATTGAGAAGGAACTGTGTGTTCACTTGATCAAGGTGTCCTGAGCCTACTCTAAAAACAATGGCCCCCAACTTCAGTTTTAAAAACAATAATGATATCCTTGTGTTCTTTGTTAAAAGTCTGTCCAGAAATTTCAGCATCTTCTCATGGACTATTTGACTTTGATCGAATTATCTAAATAGGGTAAGAGACAGCAAATCCAGGTTTTCACTAGAGGGGAAGAAGGAAGAACATGTAAAGTAGGAGCCACCATCTGACAGTGCTGCTGGATTCCTGTTGCAGTGAGTGAGGGCCTTTAGCTGCAACCCGGAGACAGCCCGATGAGCATAAAATTCTGATATACTAAGCTCCCATCTTTTGGAAGCTCGGTTTCTTTGTTTAAACTCAGAGGTAAAAACATTCACTTGCTTACTTTACAGACTTGATTTCATCATTCTGTAATGTGCACAAGAAGGCAATCTGAAATATTAAAAGTTACTTAAGGAAAGAAACAGTTTCTTCAGCTAGAAGGCAGGGGATTCATTAGTGTTACCGTAACAACAACCCAGGGTAAGAAGGCCAGTAACCTGTTCTCATTTTCTTGCCCACAGGACCTCTGGGTAAAAGGCCTAATGATGTTTTCTGTAAGGAAGGGATCTTGTTTCCAAAATGCCCATAGCAAAAGTCCCTAGAACAGAATTACCTCCTGTAAATAGAACACTACCTCTCTGAGGCACAGGTCCCTGAAGAATTTTACCAAGAGTAAAGAACTCAGGGGGATAGCGAAACAACACTATTACACATACTGACTGTCCCATAGTGTCAGTAACCTTGCAACCATCATTTAGGAGCCTCATCGGTCCTAGCCGGGACCTGGAAGAGTCTCACAGTCCAGACTGTTTTCCACCTCTCCTGAGTCATTAGACCAAGTTTTCCCTTAGAATTATACAGCTTGAGGGCACTCATCATCAATTTGTGATTTGATTTAATAATATTTCCCCAATAGTAACTTTGATTGTGGCAAACATTGCTAGATGATCCGTATCTGTCTGTTATTTATACACATAATAATTTAAATTTTTATATAACATTTGACAAGAGTAGAAATTTGACCCAGAGTTCCAGATGTGCTCCTATCCGTCTAAGACACTTTGTCCTCTGTGTTGATCTTCTCTCTCATCACTGTTGCAGGAATTCAGTGGGCACTCTGCACATGACAAATGTGACTCTTGACTCAGATTGTTCCCCTTTAGTCCTGTCAGTTTATTATCCATGCCATGATGGGTAAGAAGAAGTTGGAGGTCAGCCCTGTGGTGGCTGCTCCTTCCTTTACTTTCGTGTGAGTTCCAAGATACAGCTCCTTGAGCTTACAAAGCAATAGCCTTTACTCACAGAGACATTTCACCAGTTTAGGGTTATTAGTAGATTATTTCTACTTTCATATCTTACCATCTATAGAAAGAAATGTGAACAGTTAAACATGTAACCTTAGACAACCACTTTTAATTAAATATTAGAGTTCTATGTTACTGTCCCCAAATGAAAAGAACCTTTAATGAGCCAGCTAATAACTTGGAGTATAAGAGTTTGATAAACTGAAACAGGGAAAGGTTATATTAGAAAGACAATTTAGCAAACAACATAAATAAAAGTTAGTAAGTTTATTAGATAGTATCAGAGATAGGTAAGAGCTGTATTTAGCACTTTATGGTTGATCTTATATGCTATGAATCATCCTAATCTCATTAAAAGGTTTTTATTTAAGTGTATATGTGTCTCTGTGAGTATATGGGCAGAGATGACCATGGAAGATGAAAGAGGAAGTTAGAGCCCCTGGAGCTAAAGTTACAGATAGTTGTGATCTACTATGTGGGTGCTGGGAATCAAAGGAGTTTCTCTGGAAAAGTAGCCAGGGCTCTTCATCTCTGAGTCATCCATCTCTCCAAGCCCCACTCTCCTGGTCTCTTTCCTGCATGATTCCACTTAGTCTTGACAACAACCTGAGGGAAGGGTGAGGGCACAGATGAGGAACTGTGTCAATAACCCTAATAGAACAACAGGAAGAGTTAATGTCCAACCTTATTTGTATATAGTGGAGGTTCAAAACACAGGTGCACTACCAGTCATTCTCTGCTTTCTGTTTCTAGAAGCTTTATATTTATTTGTGAATGGAATGCTTCTGGGTGGGTACGAGTGTGGAAAGTCAGCAGGAAACACCAGTAGAAGTGATCTCCTATGATTCACTATCATGCATGCAAACCCCTCTGTCCATGTCAGCATGCCCACAAGTGGATAGTGGTGAGCGGTACAGACAGCATGGCTAGGGGTTAGGATGGAGAGTCACTATGAGTGACTGGTAGGTTCAAGTTACTGATAGCTCCACCTCTGTGCTGGAGCTTTACACATGGAGGCGTATGGGAGGCAGTTAGAGATGGCACAAGGGTCAAGAAGCAGAGAAACTTCTCTCTATATATAATCTTTGACGTTTCAATTGATTGACTAACAGCTTGATCCCCCTGCCCGGTCCCTGGCAACACAGTTAACAAAGGAAAGAAGAACAATATGAAAGCCACTAGCTTTTATTGTTGACATAGAGAACAATAGGCATTATTCTAAACTTTCTGCTGTCTTCAACATTTCCTGTGAAATCTGACAAATAAAAATAAGGGACTAGGAGAGGGAAGGCGGGAAGTCAGGATAGTGGTAGTTTTCTGTTTGCTTGCTTGATATTTGTTTTGTTAGTAAATCATTCAAGGAATAAAACTGGTGTGATTCTGAGTTGGTATCGAGCATGAAGACACGGCAGTACCCGAATGTAATGTGGATATATACCACTGTGGTACTCTAAGCCGATACTGCTCATGTGGCCATGGTTGTACTCTAATATAATACTGACATGATGTCTCAGGTGCACTCTAACCTAGTGCTGATGGTCACAATGTTACTATGGTACTCTAACCTGAAACTGGCATGATGTCACTGTGGTACTCTGGTCTGATGTTGACACGTTGTCCTGATGGTACTCTAGCTTGACATGATCAGAATGTCATGGAGTCATGTCGTGTATGGTTTGATAACCTCACCTCCCTGAGGGTTCACTAAACAGCATATAAGGTTGAAGGAAACAGAAACTTCCTGACAAACAACACCTACCGAAATCCATTCAGTAAGAAGACTCCGTTGAAGCTTACGATTCCTGAGAATATACTTGAAAAGGGTCACTGTAAACAGAAAAAAGAGGAAAAGTCTCAGGCTAGGTAGAGAAAGCGATGATTTTCCTGGGTCACTTAGCCATAATCATTGGACTGGCACTCCAAAGCCACAAGAAGCAGGTGGCATAGAGGACTTTTGCTCTACTCTGCATTCAAACCCAGCCATTCTAGAACTATCAGTTATATTCTTAAGATATTGCCTGAGTGGATAACTGCTGAATTATTAAACCCATGGGATCTTTGATATTTTGTTTGTTCCTTGAGGAACTTTTACCACAGAGGAAAGCATTTTCAGTAGCAGAGTGTTCAAACTCAGTTTTGGAGCAATAAATAGCAGTCTAGATACTAAGCTTACGAAAGCTTCAATTATTCTTGTTCTATCCTGGATGACCCAAGGGGCCTACAACCTCCTCCCATGGAAGCCAAATCCCTCAGAGAAAAGAGTGAATCTTCATATTTTGGAACTTGTGAGTTGATTGAGGACTGTAACGGACAGTTACGTATGGGACTTCTGCTCCATGTATTCCTTACACAACCTTCTTCATTATTTGACTTAATCCTGTCCTTTCCACAAATCTTCCTAAAGAAAACTGACCATTATCTGTTAAGGAGATGCAGAAGACACAGCCTCCCTCCTAGGATATGCTCTTAGAGTTGCTCAAGTATGGACATAAATAACATACATCATGGGTGGGAGGATGGCTCAGTTCTTAAACTTGAGGACCCATGTTCACATCTCCACCATCCACAAACTGAAACAGCAGAGGTGGTACACGTCTGAGACCCCAGCACTGTGGAGCAGAGAGTGGAGGATCATGAACTTTCACTGGCCCACTAGTCTAGCCAATCTATGAACTCCAGATTAATTGAGAGATCCTCACTCGGAAACACAAAAACAAAGAGGAAAGCAAAAGTGAAGACAACTGGCATTGACCTCTTCACAGGCAATATGTGTATGCGTCCATGCACACACACACAGCCAAAAACACAAAAACAAAAAACAACCAACCAAAAAAAAAAAAAAAAAAAAAAAAAAAAAAAACCAAGACTTTAGCCTGATTGTGACTTCAAAATAAAATTGTGTCTATTTCCCAATACTTTGGAGAATCAGGATTTGCATATTGTTTGGGTGTATTTGGGTAACTGGTAGAATACTTATGAGTCAATCAATTCACCACTTTACAATTAAAATTTAAAATGTATTGTTATTATATATATATATATATAAAGTATAAAACATATTTAATGATTACTAATGTTATTGAGTGGTAATATTAACCATTGGTCAATGAGTCATCACTTTCCACTGGCTCTGCCTCAATTGAGAAAAGACATTACAAGCAATGATAATGATGGGTGCTTAAAAGTGAAAGGGATTCTGTTTATATCCAGGACATTGTTGGTTTCTTGGTGAAACTGTAAACCTTAGTTTTGGGTAATCCTTCCTAAACCTGCAAAATAAAATATTTTTTAGACGATTTTTAAAGTTTTCTGTTAAGGCCATTTTGGTGTCTTTGGAAGGATCAGAAATGCATTTATTATTAATTGGTCTCTATAGCTCCAGGGGTAAGCCTACAGAGATTAGAACTCAGTTGAGCACAATAAATAATAAATAACAACAATAATACTTTGCATTTCTCCAATACCCTCTAGCTATGGAAGTCAAAGTAGTTCACATTCATTAATTAAGCTTCACAAGTTTCCAGCAAGGGAGGTAAATACTGCCTTCCAGATGGGACAAGTTAGAAGTTAAGTAGCCAGGTCAAGGTCGCTCAGAAGTTAATGACAACAGAGTCAGAACCTGTCCCCATGCCTTTGTTTTTCAACCAAAGTCTTTTGATAATTTTACTAACGTCTGCTTCCATGTTTATTATGTTTGACAAATATGAAAATTCACACTTTGTAGAAAAGAATTCTCCAAGTGCATTTTGTTGTCCAAAATTACTCTTCACTTTGTATTATGTATCTGGTGTTCCGAGTGATAGTTTTAATGGCTATTGAAATGAATGAAGTGACTTTTCTCTCTACCTTCTATGGTCGTCTTTAAACTCAGTGGGAAATTGGCTCTAGGAAAATAGTGTTTCAGTATTTTGAAAGGCACCAACACAAATATGAAACCAATTAAGTTAACATTTGAAAAGTCCTAAACCGGCTATTGTGTATACATTTACAATGCCAACACATTGGCATTGTACAAGGGCTTCAAGGTCATCCTTTATTATATACGGGCCTTAAAAACCAGTAAAAACAAAATCAAGAAACTCCTTAATTGCCATGTATCCAAAGTGTGGCCTGACAGCACATGTATCATTTACTGTAAGCATTACATGTTCTAAAAGTGGGCATTGATGAATATGATGAAATATGTGAAGCAGTTCATTTATAGATATCAGAATCCTATTCTCATGAGGTGGAGAGGAGTTTGGCTTAGTTGTATTTCAAAATAAATTACACAGTGGTTCTCTGTGTCATCTTTAAACAGTGTGCTTAAAGGGGGACTGTTGTTAGGAGAATGGTGCCATTTGTTCCTGGGTAATATATTCTATGATGTCAGATGAGCTCATACATTGAATAACAAACCCTAACCCTGCTGGTTTCATAGTAAAACACTAAATGTTTCAGGAATTCTGAGTGCACAGATGAGCTCTACAATATGGCTGCTTATACCACTTCTTTTAACTCAGATTCTACTGTGAAAGCCAGATCTCTGTGAGCAGATGTTCCTGAGACATGTTCTCAGCCTGAACAAGTACATGTGAAATTCTCAAGCAGGAAGTGAGTGCAGTTTGGGTCAGGCTAGCCCGTGAGCATTAAAGGCCTCTGAATTTGTCAAGGTAGAACATTGTGATCATAACAACAACAACAAAAAAAAGTGAAAAAATTAAAAGTTACATCTCCTGCAGTGTTTCTCCTGCAGTCAAAGAAATTAAAATTGAGCAGAGCAGCTTGAGCAAAATGGATCGTATTTGTTATGGCCAGCAGAGGCAGAAGGATGCAAAGTCACAGGCAATGCAATGTTTGAGAAGTAGAAGGAAAAACATCAGCAGAGTCAGAACTGAGGCAGAACTCAAGCCAGGGGCTACATGTCATCACCGACTCAAGCACTTTGCTAAAGACAGACCTTTGAATTTCAGAGAAAAAAAGAAGGTTTCCTTTTCTTTTTTTCTCTAACTTTTTGTACATTGCTAAAATAATAATAGGAATTAAGCAAGAACTGTCTTAGCATATTTATTTGTTTGCTGTTTAGTTTATTATCTTTGGTTGCATGGGGGGTTTGAACTCAGGACCTGTTACATATTAGGCAAATCCTCCAGTCACTAGCTACAGCCCAGGCCTTTTCTTAGTTCATGTTTTGAGGTAACCTCTCACGAAATGCCTAGGCTGACATTTTTCAGGCAGGGGAGCCTTTGATGTTAAACTCCTCCTCTCTTAGCTGGGGTCACTGGCCTATGCTATGTGTCAACGAAAACACAAGATTTTAAGTTTTGTCATAAAAATGGTTTCAGTTCTTACATGTAAGTTCATACAAATTTGAGTCTTATTCTCGCCTGCATAAAGTCATAGCATAATTTCACCCTTTTTGTTTTAGAAACTGTGTTCTTAGCACTACTTATCAAAACAACTATTAAGTATACATTTTATACTTTTCCACCCTTGTCAAAGAGCAATTGACAATGGCACAATTCCTGATTTAGTCTACTAAATGTATTTTTACCTTTTTTCTGTATTTATTCTTAAAATTCTTAACACTGGGGATATTTTATTAGTTGTATAAAAGTCTCCTCTTTCCCTGGACATAGTATCATGTTGCAGACCAGGGTAACTACTCCCTACTGTTATCACTGCTGACCTATTATATCCAGTACACAGTGTTCAGTTAACAGCATAGCAGGCATGTCAATTTCCAAACTATGATAGCGTTTTAGAAACCACTCTTTATTGTTTTCAACTGTATGGATTTTGAAATCCAATTGCTTTAAGTGTCTTTTCATTATCTTTGACAAAAATACTTTTTACTGAATCTATATAAATCTTTATTTTTCAAAAATAAAATATCTATATTTAGGCAAATATTTATTTACTTCATCAGGAAATCAATTGAATTTTCATCAGAATAACTATAAATGTTCTTAGTATTTTGCTTCTGTTCACTACCTAGCAATGTTTTATTTCCCTTTTAAGGTTTGTGATTGTTTATTTTTTTATTGAAAAGTGCAAACAACTTAAGAAAACTTCCTTAATATTTAAAATACCACTTTATCAAACAATTCAACAAACTTTTTATATTTTTCATATATATGTATACATACATATATATACATATACACACATATACATATATAAATACATACACACACATATATATGTATATGCATATATATACATATATATATTCAGTGATAGAATATCTTAATTTTTGTGGCAAATCTTATTCTGTTTATCATCAGGCTGATGGATGCCTTTGAGAGAATGCTATTGTTATAATTTTAAAAAGTGACTGGGGAAAAAAAGACATCATACAAGAGAGTTCAAGGGCAGGCGTTTTTTTTTTTTTTTTTTTAATCAGGAGAAAAGGATCATAAAAAGGCACAGGTAGAGGAAAGGCTTCATATGGCTTACACTTCCA
Organism: Phodopus roborovskii; assembly: GCF_943737965.1. Taxonomy (NCBI): domain Eukaryota; kingdom Metazoa; phylum Chordata; class Mammalia; order Rodentia; family Cricetidae; genus Phodopus; species Phodopus roborovskii. The sequence continues at coordinate 15,924,392 of NW_026125397.1, forward strand.
GGAGGAATTGCTGCCCAATCTGTGGCTCATTCACTAAGTTCCTTAGACAGCTCAGAGATATCTGCTCAGGGCTGGGGCTTCTCATAGTGGGCTTAATCCTCCAACATAAATCATTAATCAAAACAACCCACCAGAGAGACACTGACAGCCAAACCTGTTAAAAACAGTGATTCAGTTGAACCTCTCCCACGGAGGGGATTCTAAGCTGTGTTAAATTGACTGTTAAAGCTAACTAGGATATGTTGTATTATATATACAATGAAGTTTTTCTCAGCAATAAAGAAGAATGAGATCATGTCATTAATAGGAGAGTGGATGGAACTGGAGTTTACTAAGTGAAATAACTATCGTATCATAAATAAAGGTATCAACACTGTCATTCATAGATGGTGGTGGGAGTGTAAAGGAGACTTGCAGGGATATGGAGGAGGAGAGGGTAAGAAAAGGGAGGTTAGCAGAGGGGCTGTATGTGACAAGACACATTATATGTATGTGCGAGACATAGTGTTCTATTTTTTTAATTTATTTACTTATTTTTATTACATATACAATGTTCTGTCTGCATGTATCCCCAAGTGCCAGAAGAGGGCACCAGATCTCATGACAGATAGTTGTGAGCCACTATGTGGTTGCTGGGAATTGAACTCAGGACATCTGGAAGAGCAGTCAGTGCTCTTAACCTCTGAGCCATCTCTCTAGTCCAAGAGAGATAGTGTTATAATTATATACATTACCTTGTACAATCAATACAAGTTAAAAATAAATCAAAATACTTATAAAATAAAAACTAGGTAAGGTTTATGAAGTTGTTTTGATTCATTATTTACAATGCAAACATGTACCAGAATATAATATTCTATCCCATAAATACATTTAAAGGTTGTTATTTTTCAATTTAAATAATAAAAAGGAGAAAGCTTTTCTATATAATCAGGCAAACACTTCTTAATATGTCTTTAAGTGTTCTGAAAGCCCATGATGTAAAAAATAAATAAAGCAATAAGAGATTTCTATGGACAGAATGAAGGCTACATTTTTATTTTCTAGTGCAGCCAGAAATTTTTCTGCAAGAAAAATCTTTCAAGCATTAAAATCAAGAAAATCAAAAGCATCATTCCCAGTCAGGGGAGCTGATAGACACCAGTTGATGTCAAGGTGGAGATGGCTTTAGTATATTACAAAGCAGTTTCCATTGGAGACAAAGTAAGCAGGCCTGCTTGTCTTTCTGTATAATATAACTATAAATGTGAACAAACATGAAACAAGGCTTCTAAGATGGAGAACTAAGTAGCGCTAGGGAGTCCTTGCTATAACTTGTAAAGGATGTTATGACTCAGTAGAAAGGAGTTGGTATGAGTTATATTCAGAAAAGTTTTGTTAGGAGACTTGACACTGTCATTGTGAAAGAGAGCAAGAGTGACACCCTGGAAGGGGACATCAAGACTTCAGGGCTAAAAAAGAGCCTTATAGGAGAGATAGCATGATGCTGTCCTTCAGTTTTGAAGGGAAAGGGGGAATTCCTTGTTTTTAGAGGTTTCTGGGGGGCTGCAAATTTCCATGTCATGTGACTTTGCCTAAGTGCTTGGAGTCAGAGCTAGGCTGGCATTAGACAGGAGAAAAGTTGAGATTCAAGGTTGTCTTGGGAACGTAAGAGAGACTGCATTGTGACATATTTGCATTATATTGAAAGATAGCATATCAGATAATAAATCTGTAATTTTTGGTGATATGTGCTTAATTTCTCCTTTCTTGGAATTCATAATTTTATTACATTCCTGTTATTGAATTCCATGACTTTTAGGCATATCTTGAATATAAATCTTTTATCAGGTTCATACATTGTAAATAGTTTATCTCATTGTATATTTATGTTTTAAATCTTGTAACTTTTAAAGACTGTCTTTAAATTTGGTGACTGCTAATTTATTATATTTTATTATGATGATGAATGGATTTTATGTGTTACATAGGAGTTTTCATACTTCTAATTCAGAAATAAATCCATCCATTGGCTTCTTTTATGAGTTTTATAATTTAGATTTTACACTTAAGACTATGATTCACTCCTTATTGTTGTCTGTTACATTATTAATAATATTTCCTGTCCACTTAGCCAAATGTTGTGGCGCCTTAGGTTGAGATAATTTCCTTTCAGTAGACTTACTTGTAACTAATAAATGTATTTGTAATAAATGTACTTGTAACTTTTGTGGATAATTGATTGACCATGTATATCAGAATTTGTTTTTTATTTCTATGTTGTTTCTTTATACTATAGTGTTATGTTATCAGTAATAGCATGATGTTTGATGTTTACATAGTAAGATTATAATGTTTAAAATTCCTACATACAATTTAAATTTTATTATAGTGTTCTAATTGTATTTTAAATAACTAGATTATATACAACTATACATACTTTTCAACAATTGTCTTTGTATACACTGTCCCAACTATTACTAAATCCATCTTTCCTTCCTACTCACTCAATCTTGTTTCCTTTTCTTTTTTTGAACCTTTCATGATTAATCAGTTTGTTATTCCCAAATATTCTTGGATATGTGATCTACTAGTGTAGCATGATCAATGTATTAGATGAGACATTCTTATAGAAAACAGGTCTCCCCTTGTGGTAGTTTGAATAGGAATGGTCCCCTTGAGACTTGTGTATTTGGATGCCTGGCACATAGAGAGTGGCAGTATTAGGAGGTATAGCCTTGTTGGAGTAGGTGTGGCCTTGTTGAATCAAATGTGTCACTGAGGGGATGGGCTTTGAGGACTCATATGCTCAAGTTGTATCAAGTGTGTCACAGAGTCTCTTTCTGATGCCTGTGCTTAAAGATATAGAACTCTCAGCTACCTCTTCAGTTCTCCAGCACCAAATCTGCCTGCTTGCCACCATGTGTCCTTCCTGCCATCACAATAATGGACTAAACCTCTGAACCCTAAGCCAGCCCCAATTAAATGTTTTCCTTTATAAGATTTGCCATGATCATAGAAACCCCAAGACACCACTCACAGCAGCTAACTATTGGCATTAGATCCACACAGATGAGTAAGATTGTTTGCCCAACTCTCCTCTCCAAGCTGGGATTATGTTTGATTTGGGTTTACACAGATTTTAGTCATACAGTTGCAATCACTATGAGTTTATCTGTGCAGCTGCTCTGCTGTGCCCAAAGGATGTTTACTTGTAGTTGTTTACTGCTTTTATAAACTATATGCAATGAGCTTTACATGGGGAGGGGGTGAAGTATATCTGTTCCATAAAGAGCTGAGAATTCTTAACCCTCTTAATCTCTATGCATTGGACAGTTGGATGTCTCCCATCTACTGCAAATAGAATCTTTTCTGGTGATCTACAGGTATAAAAACAATCCATTAAGAATCAGTTTAGTACTATGTTCATTTAGCAGCATGAGAATAATAGGGTTTCCACTAAAGCATATGTAATGCCTGGCCATGGGTTCTTGGCCAAATAATGGCACCAAGTATGGCTTTCATCTTGTGATGCAGGATTTAAAATGTGATCATCCATGCCACTGTAGCATGTTTGGATAATGTAGTTTAAGTATCTTGTCATGCTTTTGTATGGACTCTACTTTCTCTCAGAGGGAAATTGCAAAGAAGATCCATAGTCTGTGCTTTTTGGCAGCCCAGATTCTGTCTCTTTAATTTCTTCCTGCTTTGGGTTTGTCATTAGCCCCACCCCCACCCCATCCCATAAGAGTGTGTGTGTGTGTGTGTGTGTGTGTGTGTGTGTGTGCATGTAAAATTATTTGGCAGATGGCACTTGAACAAAATACAGCGAAAATAATAATAAAAAAAAATTCCATACAAAGCTAGCCTACAGCTCAGGATACCTCCCTCCCTCCTTCTTTCCCTCTCTCCCTCCCTTCCTTGAGTGTTTCAGTTGTAAGTGGTTACTCTACTTAGGTAGTTACTTTAGAAACAAGAATTTAAAATATTCACTGAATATATATGTCATATATTTATCTGTCTAGAAAATGGAGAGGAAGCTATTTAGTGGGTTAATTTTTAACCTGGATCAAATTTGGGAAACTTATTAACCCCCTAACTAACAAATTTTATCCCTTGTGTTCTTTCATTCTCAATGATTCAGCATGTAATTCTGAAGAATGGTCGACTCAATTTTCATTTCTTTACATTTTGTCTGTGGAATAATCTTCTTCATCTTAATAATTTACTCAGCAATATCTGTAACTTGATTAAGTACCTCTTTATTCTCAGCAGAAAAGCTGCAATATTAAATGTTTTTTTCACTTTAGAATATAAATGATCCACACAAACCTTACTTTTCCCATCAAAAGTAATAAGAGCTTATAATATTTAATATGAAATACACAGCTTGGGTGAAATTACTTTAAAATATTTAACAATATGGTGAAGAATTTTATTGTACAGCCTTGTTAATTAAATTTCTGTTTCACAATTTCTACCTGTCACAGATTATAGCTTCACCTTACTTATCTGCCCTCTGCTTTTCTCTACATTATATTTCCCTGAAAATCAATACTAGCAAGGCAAAATCTATTTTATAAAACACCCATAGCCATAACATTTACAGATAGCACATGTATAAGAAAATCCATACATGAAGAAGTATCAGTTTATAATATTGTTGAAATTTCTCTTAGTTTTCATAGAAAAAAAATGTACATGATATGCTTTTCTGTATTGGAGTAGTTAGAAGTTCTTGACATTTGAGCATGCAACACTTAAGCCTCTATTCTGATGCCAAAATTGATGCTAGGCCTATGATGGTGGAGTTTGCTGTGATGGGAGATGTAATTCTGTAAATATGTTTCTCATATTGGTTAATGAATAAAGCACTGTTGGTCAATAGGAAAGCAAGATAGGCGGGACGAGGAGACACGGAGGTGTCGGGAACAGGTAGAAGAGATTCAACATGTAGGACAGAGTGAACAGAAGCTCAGACCCTCTCTCCGGTAAGATAAGACCACATGGAAATACTTAGATTATTAGAAATGGATTAATATTTAAGACAGAGCTAGCCAATAAGAAATGCTAGTAACAGGTCAATAGCTTTATATCTAATACAGTGTCTCTGTTTGTTATTTGGGGCTGGCATGGCTGTGGGACCAGGCTGGCGGGAAAACATGCTCTAATAATGCTGGGATTTGCTCTATTTGTCCATGAATATTTCAAGGCCATGCTTTGGACAAATTGTGCTTATAAATCATGGGATCAATTCATGAACATCATTTCACGTGTAGTTTTCAATTGAACATGCAATGTCTGCCTATGTTCCCATAGTATAAACTCTGTGATAATGAAACAATCTATAACAATTTTGGTCTCAATTCACAGAAACAATATATTATAATTGACTAGAGTAATATATGAGGTACACAGCTTGAAAATAGAAATACTTTTGAACAACCAAGGATCTTTACAGCTACCATCACAGAATGAACATTAGGACAAGGCAGTCAGTTTTTATTTTTTTGGGGGGGTAGATTCTCCAACAATTCTTTAAAATAGTATTTAAAAACACCATATCTGCAATAGTATCACACAGGTATTTAGACTTAATTGGAATATACTCAAAAACTCTAGATGCTATCTACCTAAACAAATATTGAAGATGACCAGATAATACAAACAAGGTGTACTAGGAAAAATTTCCATCAACAATATCACTTTTTTCAATTACTTGCTCGTAATGTACTCAATACTATTACAGTGAATGCCCAATATGAAAATGAACAATAATGACTTCATGTTTAAGTCATAAAAATTCAAACACAACACTGCTCTTTGAGTTATTAATATTACTATCCTTAACCATTTCTCACAGATCATAATAAGGTCTTAGAGTAGAGACCATTAAAAGGATATGTTAGGAAGCTCTCAAGTAGTAAAATACCTACTCAAGTAGTGAAATCTCTACATTGCACTGTTGACCTCTTTTTCTACAAGTATCTGGTATGATGCATCACTGATCTCTCATAATTCTCTCAAATTCTCCATGAAGTGATGGTATTTGTCTCAAATTCCATCTTCTTACTTTGCCCTTTAAATTTTAATATAATCTTTCATACTATTTTCTCTCTCTACACTACCTGGTCATACTCTTTATCCAAAATTTCAGCTACGGAAAAAAACAAAAAAAAAAAAAAAAAAAAAAAAAAAAAACAAACAGACAAACAAACAAAAAAAAAAAAAAAAAAAAAAAAAAAAACAAAAAACAAAAAAGGCTTCAGTTACAGACAGTGCAGACAATGTAATTTTGCTTGACAATGTAATAGTATTACTTATTAATTTTGCATTTAATGGATTTTGTTTGTCAATGCCCTGGACTGTAGACTTGTAAAATCACCAAATTGACTTTATGTCTCTCCTGTTTACACCTTCAAACCCAGTTCCCTTTCCTCCTAATTATCCTATTTTAGTGAATATTGTCAAGTTCTCCATCTCACTTAGTATGCACCTGGGAGTTAACCTCAACTCCACCATCTCCCTCCCAGGTTAAAGAGTAACAAGTTCATCTCTGTATCACTCATGGATCTTAGAGGTGTCCCTTCTTTTTCTTACTTCCAGTACCCCTATCTTCATCCAGTTCTTTATTTTCCCCTCATGTGGATATCTATAATCAAAAAGAGAACTTATCTGTTCAGATATTTTCATTTATTCAGCCACTATTCACTAAACTCCTCTCCTGTTTTAGATTCTGGAGAAATTCTGAAAGAGAAGAAAACACTTGTGTCCATTGTTAAAAACAGTTTTCTAGGTGAAAATAGTAGGAGGGATTAAATAAACTCCCTCCTTTAAGCATAACATTCAAACCCTGGGCTTGACTCCAGTGTCTTTTGTTTTTCTCTTTATATCTCAAGTTTAATTTTTGATGCTTTCTTATGGTTTTATCCATGTAAATAAAGGATCCAGACACCAAGGATATGTCCTATACTACTTCTGGTCCCTTCAGGACTTCTGATTTTCTTTCAGGTTGACTCTTTCTTTCATCTGCTCTAACTTAACTTTCATTGAGGGCCTCACGAAATCTGCCACATATCCTGTTTCCTTGGAAATGTAATTTATCCACAGAAGAGAACAATACTCTGTAGTCATCCCAATTACACTCTTGTGTCTTTCAGTTTTAGATCAGGGAAGCCCAGGAAAGTAGAGCCACTTAAACATTTAATCCCACATTCCCATTTCCTGTTATAGAGAAAACCCTTAATGAAATCTTTCAACAACTTGAACCAAGAGAACGAGTTCTAAAATGCCTACAATCTGCATTTTTTCCATTGCACTACACATCTCTGAAACTGTTCTCTGTCCTTATTTATCACTCCATTTTGCTTAACACGCTGCCTTAGGGCTTCTATTGCTCAGACAAAATACCAAGATCAAATCAACCTGGGGAGGAAATGGTCCATTTCAGCTTATAATTCCACATCACAGTCCAAGGGACTCAGGGTAGAGAACTCAAAATGGCAGGGACTGATGCAGATGCCAAGGAGGTATGAAGCTTACTGGCTTGCTTCCCTTGGCTTCTTCGACCTACATTCTTAAAACGATGTCACAATCAACTGTGAGCTTGGTCCTCTCACATCAATCATCAATCAAGACAGTACATCACAGACTTGCTCTAAGGCCAAGGTGAGGAAACATTTTCTCAGTCAAGGTTTCCTCTTCCAAAATGAGTGTAGCTTGTCTCAAGTTTAAGGAGAATATACACAAAACTCACTCCTCCTCACTTTCAAACACAGAACTTATCTCACTACATTTCTGCTCATCCCCTCCCTCATATTTTCCATTTTTATTTGCTCAAATCTTTTCATATGTTATTAGATGAAAATAGTATATACAGCATCACACCGAGGTCTTTCTGTCCTATTCCTATCTGTCTTTGTGTTCTTAATCTACCACCATGTTAATTAGGTATTACAGAGAAAATAAAGAGAAGAGAGGAGAAAGATATGGGAAACACACACACACACACACACACACACACACACACTATGCTTTACTGTAACTTATGGTTCCTAAAATACTGTGCTCCAAAGACCTTTAATGTACAAACCTTCTGAAATTCCAAGTACCTCAGCAGTACTGTTTTTTCATCTTTGTATGTGATTGGAGCTTTGACAAAGCCTCTTGTAGAGAACCATGTAGCTTTAAATTCTATAACATTTATTATCTGTGACTGAACTGCTATAATTATATATCCAATTATAGAGAGGGAGGAGTCATGAGCAAAGGGGCCAAGACCATTGTGATTTTTTCTTAAACCTTATCATTTTGTTTTCTTTATTTATTTTGTAAAGTTCATTTGGAAAAAATATGTGCCTTCAATTTTTCTTACATGACAGCAAATACAAACATACCTGCATATTTACTGGCTTTTAACTCTACTACTTATGCTAAAAACAAAACAAAACAAATAAAAACAGTGGGCAGAAGAGTTTGTGACTAAAACTGGCTTCTCAGTATATTCAGGGAAACCCATCTGATTTCAATGGACAATTTACATAAGACATCTTTTAGTTAATTTAGTCACCATTATTGACACATATAGAATTTTCCATTCAATCATATTCATGTTTTTAGAATTGTGAACAATGTTTAATGCTGCATCATTTATTTAAAATCATATTTGAATGATAGCACTTTTAATAGGTGCCATGACTAGAAACATTTGGGAGGTGTCAAATGGTCCATCCATTCCATAATGAAAAATTAACAGCAATAACAACAATAAGAAGAATACAATCTCAACTAAAATTAATCTTAATCTGGACTAGCCCCAAACCATGTCAAGAGTCATCGCTGTATTGACTATTGAATATTGTCTGGTCTCTAATCCATTCTTAGTTTGCAGGCTTCTAAAAATGATCAACACAATTATTATTTACATTGCAGGCAATGCTCTCCATTGATTACTCAATACCAATCAGACATTTACTATGGATTTAAATGACTAACTTTATACAGGTTCATCATTGAGTTGTATAGTCTTGAGGTGTAGTTAATTTTGGTGTATGTTTTAGTTTTTATTTTTTTGATTTGCAACTCTTTTAATGCTAAAATTTGAAGTACAATTAAAGCACATGAATTCCTATAGTAATAGTTCCATAGACTGTTGGAGTAACTAAAGAGATGTGTTGCGACTTCCCTCACCATTTCATTCATTGCCGCATCATAATGACTGTGCAGGTGACAATCAGCATTTTAGTAATAAAAGTTGAATCTAGAAGGGGCTGAAGTCTAGGAAAGATGAAAGGCTCATAGCTGTTAATTCTATCCCAAATATACCTCATGGTACAGCACTGTATCATGATGAAGGATTGTGACGTCTGGTAAGAGAAACAGAAGATATGGGTATGAGCAAGGGTTAGTTTTGTCCATGGTAACTTTTGCAGTATAGTTCACAGATCAAGGGTTTTCCTAATATATACCGCTTCCACTTTGTAGCCAGTGCTAGCGAAACTGTTCCTGCTGGGCTTAAAACCTTCCACACTGGTTGCTTTCCTCATATTCTTTTAAGTGCTGTTCATTTTGCTCTTCATAAGCAGTGAATTCCCTTGACTTGATTTATAAAGAATATGTGAGTGGTTGAAAATGCATGAGTACTAAAAAAGAATTGAGTAAAACTAGCTCTTCTTTCTGATTTCAAAAGACCTTTTTTTTTTTTTTTTTTTAAACATGCTACCAAAAAGCACTTTGAACACTTATTTTGTTTGTCAAGGGTGGATGCAGTTTTAAATGTTTCAAAATAGCTGTTTCCCATCTTTTTGTCTTTTAAAGAAGCTCAATTATGAAGCCCTGCTGAAACAGAGGCAAAGCAAGTGGGAGCTATCTTCGCTCCTGTCCCTCCATTTACCCTCGCTGTTGTTCGGGCACACCTGGGGACACTGAGGGAGCTATTAGAGATGTCAAACTAAGGTCTCAGTTGCAAATGATATATGCAAATTGACTTCCCTAACTTCTTGCTTCTCACTACCCATGGATCTGGGAACTGACATTTTTATGTAACTAATTTTCTGGGTATTTAGGGGAAAATAAGAGAATTAGGAAATGTACCCAGCACTTCCAGACTTGCTTAGTATTAAAGCATCTTTATGAAGATAACATGAACCTTAATAGCAATTTTGTATCCATAATAAATAATATTTTCAACATAAGGAAGAGAGCATTACAAAAGAAAACCATTTAGAAGTAAATATATTGCCAATAATGACACATCAGGATAAAATTAGCAAACTGTTTGGTACATTCAGCCTTATGAGAACAGATTTCAAGTAGTAAGCATGAAAACAATACAGCTGATAATGTCACTATTATTTATTATTAACGTGGAACAATTTTTACAAATAGTGACGCATGGGAACCTCCTTTCTTCAAATATTAGGAGATGATAGAATTCTCAGTCCCAACCAATTGTTTGCACTTGGAGTAGCCTATTGCCACTGCCTACTCCAATCCAGAGCCCTCCTGTTACTGGGTTTTTGATTTTCAAACTTTTATTGATTGGGGATGTCATTTTTTTTAAACTTCAATATGCAGTGTACACTGCCCTTGTCCACTGTTGTTACACACTGGGGACATATAGTTATTATTTAAAGAAATGAAAGCAAGCTTCTACAATTCTAGTAAGATTGTTGTTGGTGCCTGTGTTCCTAAGGATCTAGAAAACAGTCACTGGGAATGTTAGTGACATGAATACAAAAGATATTGAAAAACATTAAAAGAGCAAGAACAAAGAAAGATCTGACCATTTTCAAATTCTTCACTGTTTAAGCGAAATGTATATCTTGCTAGGTCTCATAGATCAGGATATTGATCTAATACTTTGCATTGCATTTTGTTGGATTATAAGATTTCCTTTTCCCTTGGAGTAGTTTTTAGTCATGTGTTTTTACTTCTTATGTAGCAAACCAAACTTATTGATGTTCTACTGTGATACTTACATAATTCTGGATTTTGGCATGACAGCTGTGCCTCAGAGAATCTTAATATCTGTTTTTACTAAACTGAAATCCACCTGTGTCTTACTATCACCCTATTTTCTAGAATGTGAACCCTAGAATCTAGCACAGTCTTCTTTCCCTCACAATGGTACCTTTCTGTTTTTCTGGATTTGTATCTGGTTTATGTATTTAAATCTAAAGATTCATGACTATGAAGGAGAAAAGATGGAAACAAAGGAGGAAGAAAGGAAAAGGGAAGAAGGGATGAATAACATGAAGGATATTCAAAGCCACAGAAAACATGATTTCATGAGCTTAATTTGTGTGTGTATGCACATATATAATTTAAATGGAATTATGCCACAGTGGGAGATAATTCTCCTTCCCAAGAGCAAAAATCTTACAAAAATCCAAGTGCCAACCATAGGAAACATCTCTTTGAATTGTTGGTGATATGTCCCCAAGAGACTCTAAAAATAATTCAGGCTGTTGTCATTACCCTTATTTGGCTCTCAGAACTTAAATGAAAGACATGATTGCTGAAGATACTATACACCAGATACCAGATTTGTAGGAATCTATCTGGAGATGAACTGGAAACCTTCCTGAGAAATAGCTCTCATAGTATCAGAAGGTGATATGCAAGCTACCAAGGATGAGATGCAATCAACAGCTCTACCCCACTGTAAAACATACAAACTTCAACAATGATGAGCCTTGGGAGTAAACAACATCTGTCTAATTGGACTGAATATGCAGAAACTCATACCTAGTATTGCAAAACTTACAAACTACCTAAATCTCGAGAAGCCATATACTCCAATACAGACTATTACTGAGATTTTTCATAAATCAATATAATGTATAACTATACTCTAAATACCTATCCTTATACCCGCAGAGAACTCTGGCTCTTGCTAGTCATCAAAGAAGATTATTTCTATAACAAGTGGAGGCCAGTACAGAGATCTTCAACTGCTCAAAATGTGCAGAATCAGTTGTGAGGGTCCTACCTCAGTTGATAGATCTAAAATACAGTTTTTACAGTGAAAACTCATGGAACATAGCAGAAAAGAGGTCAGGAAGATTACAGGAGTCTGAGGGCTAAGACACCTCCTATTATTTAGTATATTCTAGACAAGGCAGGGCTGGTATACCCTTGAAATATAAACAATATGGTTTCCTAAACAAGACCTACATGGCAACCTAGGTAGACATGCTGATATGGATAAGGGGTTACAAGGTCCCACCCTTAGGTGGGTGAAAAGCTACATGGAAATCAGTGACTGATGAGAGAGAATTAAGAGTTTCTCCAAGGCCAAGCATCTTGTTTGGTTATTCAACAAAAGTACACAGTAAACACATGTATATAAAGCAACACTAAATAGATTCAGTGTATATGTATAACAATAATAATTATAGCAAAAAGTTATGAATCTGAGAAGGATTTGTGAGGGGCAAGAAAAGAGTTGGGTGGCTTGAGGAAGAATGTATAGTATAGTATGTAAATACAGTATGCACCAATGAAATTCTCAAAATAATTGAATCCTAGAGCCTTTATCTAGTAGCTGATGGAAGCAGAAACAGACACCCATAGCTAAACACTGAGCCAAATTCAACTCCCTGTTTCAGACAGGGAGGAGTGATGAGCAAAGGGGCCAACAACAGGCTAGAGAAACCCATAGAAACTGCTGACCTGTACAAAGGGGAGCTCATGGACTTCTGTCTGATAGCCTGGAAACCAGCATAGAACAGACCCAGATTCCATGAATGTGGCGTCAGTTGGGAGGATTGGGCAGTCTATGGGGCCTATGATAGTGGATGAGTATCTCTAGTATATGAATGGACTTTGGGAGCCCATTTCACATTGAGGGATACTTTCTTAATCTAGACACTTGGGGGAGGGCCTGGCCCTGTTCCAAATGATATGACAAACTTTGAAGATCCTCCATGGAAGGTCTCACTCCTCCTTGGGAGCAGAAATGGGATGAAATGGGGGTTGGTGGGAGGAGCAGGGGAGGAAAGAGGGTGTGAGAACTGGGATCGATATGTAAAACAAGCTTATTTCAAATTTTAAAAATAATTATATATATTTTTGAAAAGCTGAAATTGAGAATAGTAGATATAAATAGTGAGCAAAATAAAATAAAACAAAAAATTTGAACCAAAAACACTATGTAGAGAACATTACATCACACTGACATGGACAAGAAATGCCATGATTCATGTTTATAACAGCCACGATATTAAGAAATTAAATATGTTTTGTTGCCTCCAATAATATGTAACTGAATAACACATTATTACAGCTTACATTTCTACCAATGAGATTAAAAACTTCAAAATTAGAATGCCTCTGAAAATAATGCTAGCTAACTACTGGAGCTATGAAAGAATAACACTATTAAATAGAAAACCTTTAGCAACCTTTTCAACAAATAATGGATGCTTCTGAGACACATTAATTAAGAGAACATTTTATAAAGTCCTTTGTAGAATGTGAGGAACTTTTGTATAACAGAGAAAATATGCAAAATAAGACTGCAAGCCTAGTTTTTAATTTTTAATCTTACCATTATATGCAAGGTTCATCTACTCTTGGTGCCTCATCTGACCAATGAATTTAATGGCACTCCTGTCGATTATACCTCTAAATGAAGACTGCATATTAACAAAATAGAGCAGATATAAATATACTTTGAGAATTTGATGTATGTGTTTGAAAAGTATATTGCTGAAACAGTAATCAATAATTACATTGTTATAATCAATTTTAAATGCAATTTATTTCTTCATTCAGTTTTTCCACTTACTGGGCATCTGATATGTATCCCCCATTTTCATGTATATACAGAAATTAAAAAATAAGATGGTAATGACTGACTGCCTAATACCCACTCATAATGTTGTGGTGGTAAAGATAACAGTGATATTGGATATGAGAGATCAGTAGATGTGACAGCAATGTTCAGTTCATATCAATACTCAAGGAAAATGTATTGTCAAAAGACTCAAAGAATCCAACTAGAGAATTGGCTACAGTAGAGATTATTAGGGCATTTGTCCAGCTGCCTTTGCAAATGGATAAGGATGTATAAATCAAGAGTGACATATTTAAGCTTTCTGAAAAGAATGAACCCAGGAGGGGTTGGAAAGACCACTTGAGTGGTCTCATGCTTTGATGGAACAATCTTGGTTTTCCTACTAAAAATAATCTGAGGAGAGAAGATGTAAAAGTATATTGGGTGGGGTGTGAAATAGAGAAAAGTAGGACAGCAGGTTTTATAAGAAATTAAAACAATGAAGAGAATTTCCCAGCATTGGTGCATTGTGAGGAGGTTACAGCAGCAGCAGCAGCAGCAGCATTGACAGGAATTATGGGCTACACAGAAAAGTAAAAGCCTAGGAGCCAAGCATCCAGGAATATCTTTGTCAGCAAATAACAGAAAATCTGACCAACTGTTCTAAGAGAAATAAAGGGTTCTTTTCTTCCCATAATGTGCCTGCAGATAAGGATTGTGGAAGCTCATCCACGCCATTAGGGATGCAATTTTCTCTAGCCTTCTGCCTTATGATCCTTGGCAGGATTCCTTTTTGTTCTTTCTGATGGCTCATAATCACACACTGATTATTTTAGGCCTCACAACCATGCTTTATGTTAGAAAACTGGTACATAATACATTATTTTCTATGGCATTGGTTCACGCTGTGTCACATGATAAAGGGTTGTAAAGGAGGCTAGGAATTCAGGCATTTCAAAAGACAAATAAGAAAGCCAACCATTGAATCAGAAATGATATTTGGCAACCCATGGTATCTACCCCATAGACATACAAGGAAATGCTTAATCAGTGAAAATCCAATTCTGAATATATGACCATGACATGAATAGCATTGCAAACAATTATTGTTAACATTCCAAAGCCCACACGCATCAACAAAGACAAGTACCAAATGGCTACAATATAAAACCAATAAAGAAACCTAAAGAGCACATTCCAATGTAAAAACATGTCTCTGTCATTAGTCGGGGGAGAGACTTCATTGGAAAGACTATTCTATCCTTGTGGTTTATATTTCCTGCTTCTGTCTATGCTTAGAGTGAATATGTGCTACTGTAGGCTCTGAAAACCAAAGTAATACAATTTATTGCCATCTCATCACACAGGTAGAGGCTTTCCTTCTAGACACAGCACTTGAGTTACATAAACGCAACCGTATGCAGTTGTTGCATAAAGCATGTGAAATAGTTTTAGTGAAGAGGAAAGAAAATCGCATTATGTAAAGAAAACAAAGTCACAAAAGAACTCAAGTCGAATGCATTGTGAATGATATCCCCTGTTGAGAGACAGTGTGGCAGTTCTGAGCACAGCATGCACATCTCTCCAGAGGGAAAAGACTCTGGCTTTTAATTTCAACTATTCTTGTATTTTCCTGTTGCTCAGCTCACCCACTTGGATGCTATTTGTGTTGTTCATTTTTTTTTTTTTTTAGTGCATGATAATTAGTAGTAGAATTCTGTACAAGGACATAAAACAAAAAAACAAACAAACAAAAACCACCACAGTCTGAATACTGAATATAAGTAGCTGGGCAAGACTCAGGGTTATTCTAATGGTTTAAATCACATGCTTTGGAGGTAGAGTGTGCACATCGATGTTACCTGGGCTGGTATTTGCAGAGGAGGATGCCTCTGAAGCATGCATTATCGTTCTTCCCTCATTATATATGTTGTTTCTGTTCTAGCACTGAGGAATTCTTAGGAAAGTTGATTTGATTCTAGGCTACTGAGAAATGAAAAGAACAAAAAAAAAAAAAAAAAAAGAAAAACTTTAAAAAGCTGAAAATGAAGAAAGCACAGCCCCCATAAATAGATGTTTATATGCAAACCAAAATGCACTTTACATGCACGGTGACCACCAAAGAAGAAATAAAACACATAATCAGAGTTGTAAGTAGTCTAAAGGGCAATCCTTTACAAAAAATAAAATGTAAAAATTAGTAGAAATAATTATTTCTTTAGCAGTGTATTATAGTCTTTCAATATGAATGTTCTGGTTGTGATAGAATTGACAATCCTCAGACATTTGACTCCCATTCTTAGTTTATCCTATTGCTTTATTATTATTATTATTATTAGTAGTAGTAGTATGCTTTATATTATTAGAAGTAAATGTGTATCCCTAAAGTAATTATAAACACCTTCATCTTTACAACTAAAAGCTTTGTTTGGCTATAGATTTGAAGCTATAAGGGCAACCAAAAATCAAGTTTGTTATTTTTATATCATTTTAAGTTTTAATCTTTGTGTGCATTGAGGAATGAATGTGTATTTCTGTGTACGAATGTGAGTAGACACAGGCCATGGTGTGCATAAAAGACACACTTTCGAGTCAGCCCATACATTTCCTACTTTGTTGCATATTAAAACTGCCTCTTGCTTGCCTCAGTAATTTTTGTACTACATCTGTAGAGTGTATATTATGATTTGCAGCTGTCATGCTTTTGCTTATTTTGCTCACCAGGTATAATTTGATTTTTTAACATAGTACCATTATTTGCATTATAGCTTGATTCATATTTTTATATTTTGATTTAGAAGAAAAATGTATCATACATGATTTTACTTATTTTATCTTTTGGTTTCTTCTGTATTTACCAGTCTGTGAGAATAATATGGAGGTCAAAGTCCTCTTCTGGATTCCATCTGTAATTGTCATTAAACATATATCAATGTTATTTAGTAATCTATTTCTGTGGTTGTAAGAGAATAAACTACACAGAAGGATTTGCTTTTTCATTGTCTTTTCTTCAACTGTGTTTTCCAGTCTTTGCTAAATCATATTTGTTTATTGCCTACTTTTTATGCAATATTAAAAAATAAATACTTTAGTCTGAATAATTAATACTAAATTCTACTTCATAACTGTATTTCAAATTACTCAACTAACAGGAAAACAGTTTTGTATGGTCTTCTTTTATTAGTTCATCCTACCTGCACAAGCTCAAAACCACCAAAATGCCAGCCAGCATGCATGCGGATGGAAATTGACATCACATTTCGGGCTAAGGAGCTCTTGACAATAGATGTCTTCTAGAAGATTCAGAGTCACTTTTCTTTTGGGATGTAGATCCTGAGGGTCTACTCATGCTCTAGTCAATGATATCACACATTTGCACATATAAGTAGCAATAAATGAATTTAGTGGTTTTAAAATAAAGAAGATATAGCAGATGAAAATGGTAGGAAAAGGGAAGATATGGTGTAGAATGGAGGGGGTGAATAGGAGAGCGGGTATTAGAGGATGGATTGGATCCAAATACATTATATTTATGCCTGGGTATTAAATAAACTATTTTAATAGATTAACTAATGGGAGTTCTGATGGAAAGAATATAAAGAGGCCAAAAAAAAATCTAATTTGGAAAAACAACTGAAAATGTATTAAATAAGGAAAGCCTGAAGGCACAAGTCCTGTGTAGAACAGACAAATAATAGTATATACCTAATAAACTGTGGGATACAAAAGATGAAAGCATGATTTATGCCAGTTGACCTATGCTACTCTCAGTCTTGGTTAGGCATGCTTAGTTTTTGTAGTAGTTAATGCAGAAACTCATTACTGAGAGGAAGTTATTGTGGATGCTCAGCCCTGAATGGGGCATCAGATATTTACTACACTCGAATATTGTGGAAAAGGGACAGGAAATAGAACTTTAGGATCCTGAGGATAGAGAGGAGTTCTGTGAAATGGACATGCAGTGGTCATTGCAGTAACAAACCCACAACAGGAGAAGATCAAAGCAGTCAAAATTCCAGCAAGAATAGAGAGGTACTCATGAGTCACCACCAGTGACTGAAGAGCTACAGGCATTTGAAGGTTGATGGGTGAAGGAGAATCATCTCTCTTTTGGGATACAGGGACTGGAAGGCTACCCATGCTCTAGTGAATGGCCGCATCCCTATGTGCATATGAATGCATAAGGCAGCACTAACTGGAACTGCTAAAGTCATCCTTAGCTTCACAGTGAGTAAGAAGCCAGCTAGGACTACATGGCTCACTGTAGGATTTAAAAAAGAAAGAAAAGGGAAGGAAGGAAGGAAAGAAGGAAGGAAGGAAGGAAAGAAAGAAGGAAGGAGAAAGAGAGAGGAAGAAAGGAAAGAAGAAAGGGAGAGAGAGGAAGAAAGACAAAAAGAAAGAAGGAAAGAAAGAAAAGAAAGGAAGGAAGAAACTTAAGAGGGCATAGGTTTAGGAGTGGGATGTGTTGGTAGGGGAACATGGAGTATAGAATTATAAATGTGTGTGGAGGGTTGATATCTTCAACAAATCATTGCACACACACACACAAATAAATTAGAATAAATGTAGAGAAAAGAATTAGAGTTTTAAAAACATGTTTTTTTCCCCCTGGGATTTCTTTGTTTCTTTATTCATTAATGACTAGAAGCACATCACCAAAAATGTTATTTTTTAATAATGATTCTCTGTAGATATCATTTTAACGTTAGAATTATAGAGGAAACAGCTCCCAGTAGCTTGGTTTTGGCTTCTTTGTGTCAATTCCAACAGTTATAAAGTGTTCCTTGCATTTGAAATAACATTTTACTGTAAGGCAATAATATATTTGATATACAAGAATAAATAAATAATTATATTATGGGATTACTGTTCCATTTGGGAAACATTTATAAATTATAACTTTCCTATAAAATTTCATTTCTGTCATTCTAATTTCTTTCCTTGTGACTATCATTATCACTTAGCAATTTAAAAAAATTGTCATTTTTAATAATATTTAGGATTCCCTCCCCAATTTTATAGTTAAGCCTTTTCCTCATTATTGCAAATACAAGGTTTTATTTAGCTTTTAATGTTTTTATATTTTTACCATAAATCTTTTTCATTTTTGCCTACTAGCCTTTGAGCTAATAATAGCCTCCAATCCATTTTATTAGGGAGTTTTTCCTGTGTCTATTTAAATCTCTACTAAATTTCTTAAATACCAACAGATATTTGCTATTGCTTCTTATAGAAAAAAGTCACATGATATGCTTTTTTATGAGTCTACAGGCGTTATCATTTACTATGATAGTCATTTGAACAGGGACAGAGTTGTTAAAATTTGATGAATTTCAATTTTTAATGTTTGATTGCCATTTACTTCTATTGGTTATTTTTGGCTGCATTACTGAATTACTAATTACACATCCTTTAGTTCTCCATGCAGATGAAGTATGCTTTCTCACTACATTTACGCTGATTTCAGTAAATTTCTTCAGGCAAGTTGCTGTTCCAGACTGTCAGGCTTACGCCTGACATCCATGATTTGGATAGATGGAAAATTAGAGAGAGGAATGACAAAACAGCATTTTTCTCCTTGCTTACTTGGACAGATGTCCCTAAAAGGCCAGCACATTGAGTTAATCCCAGCCTTTTCCAGCGTTACTTATTTTGTCTTCATCAAATATATAAGGAACATTTCAAATGTGCGCTAGAAGTGAGTATGGTTAATGAAAATTTTATATAGACTTCCCCATAATGTTTAAAATATTTATTTAAAAGTTGTCCATAAAGATTTCCCCAGTTTGGCTGACTTTAAAGTATTCAAGGAAATAAACATATGTTTCTATCTTCATGCCATCCTAAAACAGCAAAGAAGCATTTGATGAAAACAACAAAAGGCTTTTAAGGAAATTATCCCCAAACTTATCTGTTGTAAATGTTTACTTTGAAATAACTTTAAACACTACAATATACTTTAATAATTAAATAAATTAGTGTGTGTGTGTGTGTGTATGCATGCACACAGCTGTGTGTGTGTGTGTGTGCATACATGTGCCTGCAGGTTGAAAGAAGTAGATAGCTTCTTGACAGGGATTCTGGGAACCAAACTCAAGTCCTCTGAAGAACATCAAGGCTCTTTTCTGTTGAATGGTCTCCACAACCCCAATAAAGCATCCTAAATCATCTATAATTTGTTTGTTTAGCAATGGCATTGTGGAAAAAGAAATAGAAACAGGTTCAATGATTTCTCAAGATCACTAGCTAAACAGATGCAGGAAGATGTATGGTCAGGTTTTTTTTCAATCTCAGCTAAGTTTTCTAATTCTTCATATTTTGTCTACAGAAGCAAGCTACATCCCTGAAGATAATAAATGAATATAGGTTTTGTTACTTAGGCTGCAAATGAAAAGATTTAGGTAGCATTCTTTGCATAGAGGGACAGACTGCTTTAAGTTAATTATGAATTTGTTGAGCACCACAATTAATTCATCATCTCTCCTAAAGGACCATATTACATAACTATCCAACATGAGTATCTCTTTAAGAATCCATGTTCATTTGCATATAATTGTTATTACAGAAAACTATGGCATAGTAGCTAGTAGAGGCCAATTAAATTTTCTGTTTTCTTAGGAGATGCCCTTCTAGATTCCTTCCCTGAATTTTATTCTGCCTTCAAATTCTTTACTCCCCTAGGTGATCCTAGCTTTCACTTCCATTTAACACAATTTGCTCTGATGATTGTTATTCAGCAGACTTAGTCGGTCATGAGGAGAATATGATCCCACAGATAGAAGCAAATGCTCATGATTGTTGCTGTTTCTCATAGTTTCTAATCTCTGATGAGTATGTAGGTCTTGCAAAGAAAGTAAAATTGTGCAGGAAAATAGAGGAAACATTTTGCATGGATGGAATTCTAGGGATATAACCAATTCAGTCACACTGTGAACCTCAAGCTTGCATTTGTGTTCATTAATTAAAATGATCTTGGAACAGGAGGCTTTGGTAGCAACTAGTTGATAGAAAGTAATCACAGAGCTTAGGAGGGCACCTGGGAGAGATAGAGAGCCACAGGAAGCAGCAGAGGGAATTTGGATTGGCACAGGTTTTTCTCATTTGACAAGCTGAGTAGCTAGTTGCTACTCAGACTCTCTGAGCTTGCAGGTTTTCAGCCCAAACCTTGAATCTCAAGCGTTATTTATATTTAGAATGATAGAGATTTAGTTAATAGATACCTTTAGTGGCAGCAGCAGGGACAGGGCCTGTGGAATCAGAATCTTCCCCAGGCTATGGCCTGAGGGGCCAAGCCGCTCTTAGAAGCAAGCCTGTAACTACAGAGTTGTAATTGCTGGCTGAGACAGCAGTAGATTAAGGTACAACCATTGTGCCAAAGATAAAACAACAGGAAATAGGGTAGATACGATTCTGTCAAAAGTCTGCATTAAAACCCGAGAATGCTCATCTTCAAATGAGAGGTAATAATGCAGCGGTAAGGAGTAGACTCTCAAAGCAAATTACATGAAGAACCTTCTAGAGATTGGAATGAAAGAAGCTGAGACCTGTAAAAGCAGGACTTTGAGTGGTCCAACAGTTCAAATAATTTTTTCACTTTCTTATAAACTTCCCAAAGATTGCTGATAAATGATGTCAAAAGAAACACATAGTATTGGTAGTTTTTACTAAACATTGTGCCTTGTAAAAATCTTATGTCTCTAATTACTACTAATGGGACCATAAAATATTTTACAAATTATCCAAAATGTATTTTCTCATTAGGCAGACATTTGTCATAATACAGAGGATATGACCATACAAAATGAAATTTCTGGACAGTCTATGCTGAAAAATTGTCTTCAATTGATGTATTTTATACTTTATTAGTAAATGAATAATAACAATGTCATTACAATAAGCATTCTTAAAAATCAAATAATTGTGGATTCATTCCCATGTGCATTTGTTTAATTTTTTTGGTTTGCAAGATTCTTAATTACCATTTATAATATTCTAGGATTATAAAACATTGGCATGCAATAGATTAGGCAATGTTAAAATTTGACTATGGATTTGTAATTATATGAACAGCTTTTTGTTTAACTTAGGGTAGTAAAAATATGTGGTTGATAATTGTTTTTTTTCCCAATTCAACTTAATCCTTCTTGAAATCTGATGTTGTGTTAAAATACCTTGCAGTTTAATATAGGTAAAATAGAAAGAACAAAAATAGTGCCAGTCTTCATTTGCCATTGAATAACTTTCATTCAGATTCTTGTGCTTCTCTGACTCTGTAGTCTCTCTATTTGCATACTGCCAATAATTTCAGTTTCCTAAGAACACTTACAATGTAGTTTGAATTGCTCAAAGCCTCTGGATATATTCCTTTCCTGTCCTAGTAGAAATTCCTTCAGTCTATTGCTGGCCATTGATGATGAGTAAGTATCTTGATTTTTTTCTTATCTGAGTCATTCTGCTTTTCTCCAACAATGCAGTGAGGTCCTGGCTTCTGCACCTGTGCTCTTAGGAATACTCTACCCACTTTCCTGAATGAATGTTTAGCATTTCTTTCATGTTGAACTATTGGATCATTAGAATAGTTTCCTAATTTTCTCTCCTTGCAAGCTGCCATGTATTGAACTCTTGCTATTCGTGTGTGAGCTGCCTGTAGGTGCTGGGCATTGAACCTGGGCCCTTTGCTAAACCAACAAGTAATTTTAACCACTGAGCCACTCCTACCATTAATATGTAAACTTCTTCCTCTTCCTTCTAAAATTGATTCATTGATAATAATTATAGTTTATCATTTTCATGCTATATTAAACTGCACTGGATAGCTCCATTTTCTACTTAGGTAGAATAATAGCATAACTGACAATGATTGTAAGTGCTATTATTTAAATCATCTAGTATTAAACATTAGGTCTTACATAGTGGTCTTCTTAATATAAACATAAAATCATATGCCAGTATATTTTTTCGCTTTGTTGTGTACTTATATAATCATTAGAAAGTGATAAAAAGCATAACATTCACTTAACGACTCAATAAGTTTGTACATTAAAATAGTGTTTTTTACTGTTACTGTTTCCATGTCTGTTAGCATAATATGAGCTGCTAAAACAGGCTCCTAAGTTTCAAATATCTACTATAGTACATTTTTACATTATTCACAATTTGGGACAGAACTAATAAAAATAAGGCTTATCTTCGGGCAGTTAAGGTGTGATCCACAAATACAATGCCATTTTGGATGCAGGACTGCTCAAGTTTACTTGGACATTGACTTTGGCCTGTAGGAGAGGCAAGAGAATGGAACAGAAAAAACATGAAGGTGTTTCTTATAGATTGTGCTTCATAGTTTTAGGAAGAAATTCTGCACAATTCCCTCACTTCAGGCTCAGTCCCATGACTGTATCTATTCACAACATGGACTGGGAAATGCTATTCCTTGCTGTGTATTTACCTTCAGGAAAGCATAAATCTGTACACTAAAGTTAAAAGGAACCCAGATTTTTGACAACTCTGTTATTCGTCTTCCAAGAACATAAAAACATTTGCTGTTCAAATACCTGCAAATTAGAAGCTATTACAAAATTCAGATGTTTTAAAATAATGCTAGATGCAAACATATTAACTTCAAATTAAGCTCAGACTTTCTTCTGCTTTGTTACCAAACCTTGAGGTCACTATTCCGTGTTTTACTAACTCTTATAGAGCTGGGGAGTTTTGGTTTATGGAAAGTTTTGTTTAAAATAGAATAGAAAAGTTCTCTGGATGTTTCACTAAAATAGATTTGTTTTTGAAGGTGTTTGGTAACAGAAGGGCATAGAATGCATAAACTCCCTGTAGAATTTAGATTACCTTTGTTAGGGATCAACTCCAAAGCTATGTAAACAGTGATTTCTTTCCTGTATTCAGAAGGATCTCATTCTTCAGCCCCTTGGGAAATTACTTTTCTGCCCTTCTGCGACTTTTTAACTTATGGAAAAGTTAAAATTGGGAGAAAGTAGTTGAAAATTGGAATGGAACTAACTCATAAGATATAACTGGCCCTCCCGGAAGTGATTTGATGTCCTTGGCGAAGAGTTTTTTAAAATGGCTTTTGAGTGATGGAAAGCCTGACAGTTCAGTGGCCTCGAAGGATGGTGGGGATATCTTAACATGACATGCAACTCTTTCCACAAGCACTTAGTGCTCACATGATTATAAACATGTGCACATGGTTTAAATTTTCCAAATAAGTGAAGTTCACAAAAGTCTGGATTGATAATTTCTAAGAGGGAATAGAGACTCATCTGAGGAACATTAGATGAGACTGGGGATGGCTGTATGAGTCATGTCCACTGTCAGGACACTGACTACCTGAGGGTGTTTTGTGATACCGCCACACATATTTTTATAAAGTTAGAGCACTACCTATAATAGGCTCCAATTCTAATAGACTCATCATATTCAGGGAGGGATCATGATACTATTAACTTCCTTTATTTCCCATATTTAAAATGTACCAAGTCAGATTGCATGCATGGTCCAGTTTTATCAGGTACATCTGTCAAAACCCAGCTCTTCAAAAGCACAGTTTTTTTTTTTTTTTTTTTTAACCAAACTACTCAAGTCTATTTAAAAAATTTTTTTTCATTTTCGTTTTCTAATCTGGATAGCAAAAAGAGTAGTAGCATTCTTTATAGCAATGGTTCTTACCCTATGGATTGCAATCCCTTTTGGGATCATCAACCCTTTCACAGGGGTTGCCTAAGATTATTGGAAAACACAGATATTTACATTACAATTGATAACTAGCAAAATTACAGTTATGAAGAAGTAACAAAAATAATTTTATGGTTGGGGATCATGAAGACGTGTGGAAAACTTGCAGCATTAGGATGTTTAAGAACCACTGCTTTATAGACTACTGTGAAGAAAATGCATCAGAAAGCCATCTGTTTAATAGTGCAGGCTCTGTTGATGTTGAAGGGTGCCAGCAACTGTGTTGCATCTGATTCCTTGCAAGGGATTTGTGTTCCCTTCTTTGCCTGGACATCTTGCCTTTGTCTTTCATCAATAGGCACTAGGCTGATGGAAACAATTTGACATTCACCTAGTTTCATCCTTGCCATTATTATTGCATACAAATGCTCTTCCCATCAAGCATCAGTAAAGGATTCCAAGCTAAAGCTGCTCATTTTGAAAGAGAAACAAAACTTAATGAAGTAAACTTTGCTATGTGCACTGACTGAGGGGCATCATATTTGTTGAGATAGAAGACTATGCAATTACTGAGGGTAAACCACAGAAAAAAGAAGAAAGAAAAGAACCTACTGTTTGCATCATTATGTCCATAGAACAAATATAACATATGAGTTCTGTTTCTCCTCATTTTGTTTCCTACATAGTTTGGCTTTAACCGTTGTTTTCTGTAATTTGATATTTTAGATAGTCCTTTGACTATGCTGCATTATCCACTAAAAAAAGCATGGGACAAACAGTTGTAGAAAAATACTCCTGTCTTTAATAATCTATTCTGTAAACCTCAAAGAGGCTCTTTCAGTTTATCCAAAACATACCTTTGCATGAGTTTTATTTTCCATTTCCCATAACATCTCCAAAGGAGCAACAGTCCTGTACATGCCCTCAGCATTTCTATAAAAGAATGTGTCTGTGATATCTCTCACAGGCATGATGCTGAGAACTATTAGAACCGGATTGGCCAAATGTATAGAATGCCTGCTATACCTTGTGGGTAAATCTTCTAATCCATCCTCTGAGCCTAAGAACTAATGTGTTCTATCTCAAGATGGCAACACAATTTTCTCTCTGGGCAGGGCCTCACGCTAAATTCATGTCTGTGCAAATTCAAGAACAGAGATGGCATCTAAATATCCTGGAACTCGAAATTAGAAACTGTCCATTCACTTGTGACAGGCTAATACTAAATCCTGCATATGCCCTGGATAAAGTTATAGCCATTAGAAGTGTGACAGGCTGGTCTGTAACTCCATGTTTTTCTGCTTAGACCCTCTTTCCTCCTTCCTACACCCTACAGAACAACCTGCCAAAAAGTTTTGGCTGCTTTCACCTGTCAGAATTAGAACCAAAAGGCAGATTAGGTGGGTTTTTAGCACAGATTATTAAGAACCCTGGGCATATTGCATCTTGTATAAAAAATTAGGAACCTGCCTATACAGAGAAAAGGATGAACAAAGAAAATACACAATAAGATGCAGATGACTATCAAGGCAAAGCACTCCTGTTTTTCTTCTTGAAATCTGGGTTTTAGTGAATGACTGTCCTTCAAGCCAAGCAACTGCCATTCTGTGCAAAAGTGTTTCTCAGCTGTGCCCATTGATGATTTACACCCCAGCATCGAGGGATGGCTGCCTGTTAGTGGAGGAGAAGCCAGACCCCTGTAATTAGTCCCTCATCTACGCTGTAAGGAAGTGTAATATATGCATTGGTTCTCCAGCATAAGCATTGGCAGTACTCTGACTAGATTTATTGTTGGAACTTATGGGAGGGAATTTAGCAACCCGGCTGCATATCTTCTCTTGGGAATCCCATTGTATTTATCTTAAAATTCTTGTTCCCCTTCATCTTAAACTGTCTACAGTTAACTTTTCTATGCATGCAAGAATCCTAAAACAACACATGGTTTCTTTTACTTTGTTTTTCTTTCATCTTTTTAAAGAACAGAGACTATCAGAAAAAAGGGAAAGATGAAATAGTAAGAGTGGGGAGTGGGTACCACTTTTCAGTTTCTATAAAAGAACAGATAGTCCACCATTTAGTCCTAAGAAGTCAAAGAAAGAGTGAAAACTAACTCATGAGCTGGTCTATAGAGCTCTACCTTCCCGTTCCATTTCAGCAAAAAGAACTTGTAAAAAAACCTTTAGACATTTTTCTTAAGGTTCTGTTAAGAAGAACAGTTTTAGCTAAGGCAAAGAAATAAACTTAAGAAGTTTTCAGGCCCAAAATGCTGAAAGGGGAAGAGCTTTGTTCACATTCATGTTTGTCTGTGTATTTGACTCAGTCTGCCAATCCAATTGGTTATGTAAACCCCAATAGCATGCATATCCAAACAGGAATCTTAAAGCAAATAATATGCTCAGTCTCTAGGCATAGTGTGTCACAAAATATGAAGGCACTCATAAGAAGAAATATCTCCAGGTTAAGAAAATAGGAACAAACTTTATTTCAAATCTATCTGACGGGGGTTCACTTCATGCGTTTTCTTTCCAGTTCCTGATGAGTGCAAAAACTGAATGACAATGTCAACTTCCTCTTCTTTCTATAGGAATTCACAGTAGAATTCTTCAAAGTAATCTAAATTCCTCTACCAAAAGTGTCTGTATTAATAAGTAAAAATATGAATCTTAATGAGTTGTATCTGTTTCTGTTAATGAAGTTTAGCATTTTAAAATGTCACTTATCTGACAAGAGAAGAATATTTCATATCTGAGGGCACAGATAATCAAAGCCAATTGTATTAAAACACATAGCTAATTAGATGTCTAATTGCTACAGTATCTACTTCTTTTCTTCTCTCTGAAGTCTTTGACACACCTACCACCCCAGCATCTTACATGGTGAGCTTCAAGTATGGCAAGGGGGAAGCTTGCATTTTCTGGTGGAATTACTTGAAATCACAGATGAACATTGAAGCCGGACCCACTTGAATACAAGATTTTATACATAATTTCATTTTTTATTCAAGTATAAGGCACACATAATCACTGTCATTTGACTGAATAGATTTTTATAAATTGCCTAGTCACATCACAGTGTGAATACGCCCTCTCAAACCCGTATGAACTGTAACTGGTAAAATGTAGTGGTATTGCAAGATCAGGCTATTTGGAGATGCCAGGTCTGGAGAGCTCTGCATTTCAGATAGATTATAGTTATTATTGCAAGGGTGGAACAGCTGTCAAGTGTAGATGCTACAAACAAGTTCAGCATCTGGGACTCCACTTAATCCCGACCTTTCGCCTTCATGTGGTCTCTCACTATGTGGGACTCTTTGCCTTGTTTGGCTGTTATAAAAAGTTCTGAGCTGATATTTGTACATTGGCATTGGACTGTGCAAAAATAATGAGAACTATTTATCAAAAGACAATCTGCAGTTACTTGTAGAATGTTTCATATCTGAGGGTACAGGTAATCACATCTGATTATATTAAATACATACCTAATTAGATGTCTAGAGTTATTTGTTATAGTCCCAGAAACCAGTATCATGTAACCACATTGTAGACAGACTGTTGCTTTTGAACCCCTCAGCTTGTCTATTTTTGACTCCTGAAGAATTGACTAGTATTCTGACAAAACTTCATATATTATTTTAACTTGGTTTGTTTTAAGGAAAACAAAATCTATGATGCCTTCTTTCTTGTGTCTGGATTTTGTCATATGCTCTATCCATGCTTTTGTATCTCTTTGTAACTTGATTGTTTCATTACTGAATAGCAACCTATCACATTAATATTTTACATTTTATCCACCTACATTTTCTTTTTCTTGGTTTGGTCTCTATGACTGAACAATAATATTAATTATTTCTCATGACTCAGAACATGGCATTTCAGCAACATCTAGAACTGCTTACATTTTCAAGTAGCTAAAATGTTGAGCACTAATCACCTTGTAGTATTTTTGATACAGATAGATATCTCAATGATCTGGACTATCCTACCAACCACCTTCCTATGAATATTTTATCAAGCTATTTATAAAATAAAGCAAGAAATAATCATTACTCAAAGACACCTCCAGTATGTTAATCTGAAAATTGTACTCTCCATGTACTCTCCACTGTTCCATGCCTCATGATCTGCCTAATGTAATCCATGCACTCACCAATATAACTGATGAGCAAGCACTTGAGGCCTACTCTGCTGTGGGAGATGCCTGGCTAAAGTGTGGCTGATCTGTCGTGTGGCTTCTTGATCCGTTCTACCAATGGACGATATTGTGCTCACAACTACAGATATGGATCTTTCACAGAGATAGTACAATGTCTAAACAAAATTCCTAGTAAGAAGAGGAAATCCTGGGTTACAAAACTATTTTCATGGCAATCATTATTTTTTTCTTCAAAAAGAAAGAAAAATGTCTACTCCAGCACTGTGGGTAAACATCATCCTGTTAAGCACAACCTTACTCACAGAGAGGGTATCTTGATCTCTGAGTCCATTCAAGGGCCCTGATTTGTTGTTCTTGTCTATGATTAATATTAGCTTCCTGAGGAATTTATCTTTATAAATTACCTGCAAGACCAGTAAGCAAGGAGAAAAAAGAAGTTGGGGCTGGAGGGATGGCTCAGAGGTTAAGAGCACTGACTGTCCTTCCAGAGGATCTGAGTTCAATGCCCAGCAACCACATAGTGGCTCACAACCATTTATAATGAGATCGTCTGGTCTGCAGGGATACATGCAGACATATTGTTGTATACATAATAAATAAGTAAATCTTTTTTAAGAAAAGAAATAAGAAGTCTAAGATTTGATAGAGTTCAATTACTCACCTATAGAAATTGGATTATAGCATGGGAGAAACTCATTTCCTAGGTCTCTTGGGCCTTAAATCACATTGATTGTCATCTTTTAAGCCTCTAGCACTGCTTTTAATGTTGCCATTGCATGCATTACATTATTGTTGTTATTATACGATAATTGTTGCTAAATTATGGACCCCCTTTAATGTACCAGAAACAGTGTTTGATATAATTTGTTTCAATTATTTAAAAACAAAAACAAAACACCAACTTTTGTGTTGAGGACTCAACTCTCAATAGGGCATTTATACCAAACTGTCCAAGGCTCAGGGACTACTTCAGAAGGAGAGGCAGAAAGATTGCAAGAGTTAGAAGACAGAGAAGACAGGAAGAGGGGCTGAGGAATGTCATTTTCTAGGCATTACAAGGTCATTGCAACCATGAACTCACAGTAGCTAAAGCTGATGCCACTGTGCATGCAAGGTCTAGCCCTGTCATGAATGATGGAGGAGCTCATTGGGTCATATCCCTCCCTTCTGAGCTATTTACTAGTGGATTCTGAGAGTGGGGAGTCCTTGTCTTCAGCTGTGTATCCACTGGGAGGACCACACACTCAAAGGATATGTCTCATCCCCTTGTCACAGGAATTCCTGGTTAAATTTGAGGGACAACAAAACAAAAATTCTTGGATGTGGGGAGAAGATTTTTAGGATGGAAAGGGGGGCTAACAGGGACAGGAGAGGAGCTGGTAGAGCGGAAAGTGTAATCAGAGTGCCTTATGTGTACACATGAAACTGTCACGAAAACAAATTAATAATTAAATTTCAAGTGGAAAGATGGTATTAGGGTTTTTTTTTTTCTATTTTAGATTATGTGCCATATGGTTTTAGTAGATAAATGAAAATATTTAAAATTTGTACGTCACATTAAAATTGCTTATTTTTATAGTTTCCTCCACAGCTTTATGTTTTAGAAAAATACCACATTGTGCCAATTTATTCAGATGAGATAGTGAACAATTTAGCAAACATACACCTAGCTTATTAGACATCCTTTCCAGTTACTTTCGGAGCCTCAGAAACAAAACTGTATTAATGATGTGGCTTTAATATCCCCCTTTTCCCAAAGGTAATGAAAGCAGTAATCCATCATCGACTCTCATTTGCTTCCCTCAGTAACTTAATTTCCCACTCAAACTTAGAATGGTTTCATTTCTTTCTCCATTGATCCTTTGTTCTTAAGAAAAATGGATTTAGTATCACTGGGAGATAGTTTTGTGTATTTCAATAGTGCTTATTAGCTATTTACATTTTTTTCTCATTTTGTACGCTAAGTATATTCACATATATCTGGTGTGTGTGTGTGTGTGTGTGTGTGTGTGTGTGTGTGTTTAAAAAGTACTCATTATTTTTATTATATTTTTCTCCATTTTCCTTGTTAAGTATAAGTCCCCAGAAATACATACCAGCACAAAATCGATGCAGGAAATATGATATTTGGCCTACATTCTCTTGTAATAAGCCAGTTTTCCCTTTAAGTTGAAGTAGCCTTTGTTCTTTCCAAGGCATATGCTCAATTCCATCAACATTTGACTTCACCATCTTCAAGGTTGTTCACTCTGAAGTTACAAAGAGGTTTGTTTTGGCACTAAGTCGTTTGCAGTTTTGTTTTCTAGATTACTGTATGTCAAATTTAATCATAATGTTGTCAGCTAGATGAATGGCTCAACTATGCTTTTGTACTTGACTGATTTTTTTTTCTTATATTGTAGTTTAAGCCATCATTCCCCACAGGGGATTCAACAGACTAATTCTAAAAGCGTTGGACAGAGTCATCATTCTGGTATCTGATATAAGATGTACTTTCATGATTCTAAACTGATATAAAGATGATTTTAATAGTTTTATGACTTTGTGTTTCTAGCTTTACTTTTTTAATTTTATGGGATTATTTAGAAAAAATTGAGAAATAATTGATATAGTTAAAAATCCTCCTTTGACATACAGATGTAGAGGAAGTGATTTGGAAAGCCAATCAAGAGAATTATATCATTTAAGTAAATGGTGTTGGCTTTTGCTTTTGTTTGTTTATGTTTTCTTTGTTGTTTTTGTTTATAAGGACTATTAAGAGACACATAATAATTTGTTATCATTCTACGTATCTACTTAAATACTGACAAGCAATTCTGGCTACTGAATTATGAAGAAAATCTTTCCAACACAGACAGCATACATTAGATTTTTCTCTCTTGTAGATTATTTGAAACAAAAGGGAGGGAAGCTAAGGGTGTATCCCTCCTTGGGGAATATACTCCTAAAGTCCTTTTGTGCACCAGGGATACATTCTGTTTCCATTGTCAGAGGTCCCTTAGACTGCCCAGTCCTTCTAAATGAGACCCATGTTCAGGGGGCTCTGAGTTGGTTCATTGCTGGTTTCCCAGTTATCAGTCTGGGAGGTGCATTAGCTCCTCCTTGTTTAGGTCAGCTGTCTCTGTGGGTTTCTGTAGCCTGGTCTTGCCCCCATTTTCTTGTCACTCCTCCCTCTCTGTAACTAGTATGTAAAATTAATAATAATAATAATAATAATAATAATAATAATAATAATAATAATAATAAACCGAAAGGGAGGAAAGTTCTCAACTATTCACTTTCTTTGAATATGTTTTTGTCTATACTTGGTACATGTGGGGAGCTGCATCAGAACACACTGAAGAAGCTGGAAAGGGCCTGGAGCCTCCATATATCCAAGCACATTCACTGGACTCAGACGCTCACTGTGTCTAGATGCTCACCCAACTCCTTATGCATGCTGGGAAGAACATTGGGAGCAATACAGGGTGAGTGATTTGGGAGACTGGGTGGCTATAGAGGTTGGAGTCTTCCGGCCTTGCAGCTTATATCTCCTGGTTAAATACTCATGATGGAGACTGTATAATTATTATGATCCTGAGAAATATTATGGAATATGCTGACCTATTCAGCTTCAGCAGAGGGCAGTCGTCTTTAGCCTGTCCATTATTTTTTATGAAGTTCTCAGAGCTTTCGAATACATTTCATGTTGTTTTAGGTTGTTTCTGATTAGAACTCTGACAAGCACTGCTCCCACCCTGCTCCCTACCTCTGTAAACACACCTTGGAAATGCCTTCTGTTCCTGCCTTCCATTGTTTTGCTTAAGTAATTGTACCATGTTTCTTTATTTTTATTGCCTGCACCAGATGTTCTCATCAAAGAGTCTGTTGTGTTTTCTTTTTAAATTCTTTCCCATAGCTGAAGGAACTTGTTTAAGCCCAGAACACAGAGATACCCAATAAAGCCCAAATAGTTTTGGATTAGATAAGAGTAACATTGTAAATTAGATGCATCCAAGAGTATATGAGTGAATATATGTCTATATCAATATCTATCATCTATCTATCTATCTATCTATCTCTCTATATCTATCCTCATTATCCTCATTCTCCCTTCTTATACCTTTTTTCACTTGCTAAAATACATGGTAATGAGTCTGTATGGAAAAGTATGTGAGTTAGCATTCTAAGGACGGTGGAATGAGTTTTGTGTAGGTCAGGCCTTTTGCAAATTAGTACCGAGTTATCACACTTCCCCAGTTCTGAGGTGATAGGAGTATCCCTTTGAGTTAGAAGGACACAATACAAATGATATGCTACTTCAGCAAAATCTTAATCATGAACAGTCATCTCTGATAGGTTTTACAGATATATTTTGATAGTTACTCTTTTTTGTCAATGAGACTAGTTTTAGAATTCCATGGGACACATATTTATGGACATGCCTATGAGGGTGTTTACATAGAGACTTGACTAAGGACGTATCATGAACAGAGGCAACATGGGCTCAGGAGTTTGAACTAACACTGAACAACAAGGGGGAAGAGCAGCAGGCATTCTTATCTGCGTCCTGAGTTTAAATTGATGTAAAGAGACACTAGGACCATGGAAACGCTTATAAAGCAAAAAAATTAATTGAGGTGGCACCTTACAGTTCAGAGGTTTAGTCCATTATCACCATGGTGGGACATGGAAGTGTGCAGGCAGACATGGTGCTGGAGAATGAGTTGAGACTTCTACATATTGACCCATAGGCAGCAGAAGTGAACTTTCTCCCATATTGGGCATAGCTTGAGCATAGGAGACCTCAAAGACTTCACCCACAGTGACACACTTCTTCAATGATGCCATACCTACTCCAGCAAAGCCACACTTAATAGTGTCACTCCCTTTGGGGGGGTCATTTTCTTTTAAACCACTACACTTCCTGATCCACTGAAATGTAATCAAACACCTGCTGTGCTCTCCCTCCCCTATGAATGTAGTCAGATTTTTTTCCTTAGGCTTCCAGCTCATTAAAAAAAAAAATAGACACTTACTCTTAATTATGGAAGCTCAGTCTACAGAAAGAGTTGTCCAACTAGTTCTTACAATTTAATGTAACCCATTTATATTTATCTGTGTTTTACCTCATGGCCTTTTACCTCTCCTGGCCTAGATTCATGTCCTCACCTCCTTCTGTTCAGAAGCCCAACCTAACTGCTATTTGCCATTCAGCTATTTATTAAACTAATCAGAAGGCACCCGACACATCTTCACAGTGTTCAAAAGTATTATTCCACAACACATGAACACAACAGGCCTGTCCTGACATTGAAGACTGTACAAAGGAACAATATATGCCCTTCTTCCCATAAGTAGCTTCTCAGGTGCTTTATAATTATAAAATCAAAAGTAAGGAATACACATACATTTACTTTCCTTCTGATAAAAAAGAGTGTCTTTTGCAAGAAACTGTAGTCTTCATCACTCTTTAATCTCTGGTCATGCCTAATTCCCATTTATACCTCTGTAGTCAACACAACTTCTCAGTGTGCCTTTTGTACTATATTTTACTTCTCTTTACTCTCATTTGTCTTGCCCTCCTCTTGGGAAACTTTATACAATTGTTTTATTTTGGAAATTATACTGTTCTATATTATTCTATTTGTGCCTCTTCCTTCTTGGGCAGGCTTGGCCTTTTTATTCCTAGCCCATTTGCCTGGCTTATTAGCGGTTGGTGTGCTAATCATATGGAATATCTGACTGTTCACCTCATTTGCTATTCTTCATATGTAACTTCTTAGCATCTTTGCTTTATTGTATTCCTTCCTATGGGTGTTATTTGGTTACCGCCAACATCCACCTTGGAAACTTAAAGTGATCTGAATGGAAGTGAGGCAGGGCCAAAAGACAAAGAAATTATGGTGACATGAGAAAAGCAAGGAGTGTCCTGGAGTTTGATAAAAAGCCTGCCATTTGTCTAGAAGCAAGGGCTCCAGCACCAAGAACATTTTCTAGAAAGACTGCTGGCGTAGACTTATTATTCCATTGATATATAGATATTTCATGTTAAAGTGGCATGGACATGCTGGAGAGAGCTCTCAGCAGTTAAAGACACTGGATGCCCTTCAAGAAGACCTGGGTTCAATTCCCAGCACCCACATAGTGACTAACAACCATCTTTAACTCCAGTTTCACAGGATCTGACACCACCTTCTGGACTCTCTGGGAATTGAAAACACATGGTGAACAGACATACAAACAAGCAGAACACCCTTACACGGTAAACTAAATAAACAGTGACAGGAGTCTCAGATTTTGTAAAGTATTAGAAATGTCATAGCAGTTAAAGCTAACAAGCCATAACAAACACATGGACATCACCAATGCCATTCATTCTATCTCTGTCTCTGCCTCTCTTTCTTTCAAGTAAAATTTGGAATATTCCTTATTCTCCATTTCCTAAAATATGCATGCAAGAGAATCTCCAGAAGAGCAACCTAAATGCTCTCATAGAGAGGAAATGGTGGGTTTGTTGTTATTTGAACTTCCCTGAGCATGTCTGAAACGTGTTTCAGGATGATTAGCAGACATTTCCCCAGGTGATGCATGTCTTGTGTGGAGCTGTTGGCCAGATTACCAGTATAAATATTCCTAGGTTGAAGAGATTTAGGTGCTTCATTATAAGGCATATTGATTATTAATATGATATAGTGCCAGTGATTATTTTAATATTGTCTACATAAATTTAAAGGACATTGGTTACCCCATCCACATAGTGGAAATTGTTGGTATGAGCAAAAGTGTTCCCCAAGAAATTCACTGATAACAAGATAGTCTTATTTAAATCATATAAAAAATTCTTCATTATTTAAAGATCATTACCTAATGAACATTTAAAAATAAAGAATGCTCTGATAATTTTAGGGAAAAAAAGTTATTTGGTTACAGTATCTGATGAAGTTTGAATGGTGTAGAGAAGTTTAATTTTCCAAAATAATGATGAGCATGGCTAATTCATAATAAGTTTAACAATGCTGGGCTCTGAGCTGTTAAATAATTGTAGCTGGATTACTGATTGGCTTTACTGGATCTGAGAGGGACCTTTAATGTATTTAATATTTTGCCGAAACATAACTCAGTCTCAATGACTTTGAAAGGAACATTAATAGTTTTCTGAAAATATAACCTTGAAAATTAAATCCATTATATATTTCCAAGATTATGGATGGAACTGCTCTGTCAAATAAGTCATTACATTAGCATAATGAGGTATGAGGGGAGGCAAAAGTGGGAAACAGCAAGCAAAGGTACTTTGTATCACAATTTGTCTACATTTAACCAAAACGACCTTTAAAAGCAGAGCTGAAGGGTCAGGTTTATCATCACTTTTGCAGCCTTCAGGTAATATATTTCTATTTAGCAGAACAATTTACTGAAAATTGCTGTAGTAAGAATTATGCTTCATCCAGCTCCCTACCTGTAATACATGAGGTTTGAGGTGAAGCAACTTCCGAGAACAGAGGTTCGTAGCCATTGCTTCCCTGAAGCAAAACTCTTAAAGAAATATAAGGCTATATCTCTATACTCCCAAAGCAGGCAGGCCATTAAAAATGCATCCTGGTGCATGCATACACTGAAAAGGAGAAGATAAAGATGCTAAAGGAATCAGCCTTTACTGAGGCTCCCAAATGTCACATTGCCTGGACATCCTGTTTTGAATGTGCCTTTGAAGCCTGTGCAAAGACCAACATATACACAAACACAAAATATACAACTGAAGATACTAAGGTAGCGAGTGCATCCCTCCCCCATTTTTGGTATTTAGAGGAGGATTTTCCCTGGTAGCCTGAATACTCTTTGACCTGAGAAATTGTCTCAACTTTAAGGACAACAGAAGGAAATAATGCCCAACTGGATCTGAAAAAAAATAAAAAAACCCAAAAATAACAAAAAAAAAAAAAACAAAAAACAAACAAAAAAAAAAAAAACGAAACAACAAACAAATGAAAAAACAAAAGCAAAACAGTCATTTGAATATTTGCTGAGCAAATAATAGATTGTTGAATGTGTGGGTCCTGATTACCTTATAAACAATGCACAGACATCCACGATCACAGAATAATGTTAGCTGAACAAATGACAGAATCATCCTGGGCAATGAGTTACAATCATTTTTAAGATTTCACCATTCTGTGAAATTGAAATGGTGGTTGTCTTCCCTTCTGTGAGGTATGCTTGTTATACATCAGTTTCTTTAACTCATCAGTGACTTATTTATTTATTTATTTATTTATTATTTCTTCTTATTTTAAATATTGATCCCAGTTCCCTCTCCCTCCCACTCTCCCTCTCATGCCCCCTCCCCCCATCAGCGACTTTTAAAGGAGGACATTATTGAAACATGTTCAATATACTGTAGTGGTTCTGATGAAGCAGATAAGGGAGATATGGACAGGTGGTTCTCTTAGACCTTACTGGCATGCTTTCCAAGTAAAAGGTATCTCTGATCAGAAGAAAAATACAAGGCCAGTAATATCTCATTGTCTCATTATTACATTATTATAGACAGCAGGCTGTGTTGGTCACAGGTGCATTGCACCAACATGTGAATTGAAACTTAATTTTTTTTTTGGTTTATTGAGTCAGGGTTTCTCTAGCGCACAAAGTATAGTAAAATTTTTACTGTGAAACACACACATACATACATACATACATATCAAAGAGGAGGTCACCAGATGCCACTCTTTCTACTGGGTGGAATAGCTTGGAATGTGAGGTAATTGCAGGTAAGACAGAGTTATAATTGCACAAACTATGAAAACACCACTGTGTATATAACAATAAAAAACAATAATGACAGAAGAATAAGGCATTAACATTTACAATTACACGATACAAAGTGTCTTCTGTATTTTGTGTACTGACACTAAATGGTGGCACTCCGTTGTGGGTTTGGGTTTTTCGATTAATATAACAATGCCAGGAAAATTATTAACTGAGCCAAAATTCCTAACAGATTGTGTCAAAGATTTTTGAAATACAAACACTATTTTCTCTCTTCATATTTCTGTATGCTTTCTCCAGTGGAAGAGAAAAAGGTGGAGAATAAAGAATTGAGCAATGGTGACCAGGGGGTTCTTTTGCCTCCCAGATATCTTATACTCTGATGACATAATAGGGTTATTTTATTTAAACCTGTAAATAATCTACATAAATATATTTTCAATCCTAAATGTTATACCAGTGATCTGAATCATTTTACATAGTCCTATGAAGGTTGCTGTCAGTCAGAGGGTCTGAAACAGATTTTTGCAGGATCACAGCTAACAGTTTATATTAGTATCGATTGTGATGCAAACCACGAAAGATCTTTCAAAAAGCCATAATGTGAGGGACAAAATGTTCTTTGAATTTTTCTTTCTTATTGCTTCTTTGCAACTGCAAAAGTATGACCATTGAGAACTTTCTCTTCGTTAAGAGGACAAAACACCAGGCATAAAATGGGAGTCACTATGGCTTTCTTAAATGGCTTCTTTTTGCACAAATATGTAATACCTCCTACTAGATGGTGTTGATACCTCCATAATGGATGCTCCTGACTTTGAGAACAGTTGAGATTTCATTTTTATAATAGTTAATTACTTTACCTAATAATCCAGAATTATGGTAAGAAAAGAAATGAACTATTTTCACAGTATTCAAATGATCTTTGAGCAAAAACTAAAATTATAGTGTATTAACTCCCCTGAGACATATAGTGGATCCAGTACTATTCCTGCAGTGTTTTGCAAAGGGTACCATTTGTTAGAAATCTATAAACATTCATGGATGATCAATAGAAGCTCTTAAAAGAACTGAATGGCATTTTCTTTTTATTATCCTAAGGGAACAGACTTAGTAAAGGTTTACCTCTTTTTCATAGTGGAGAGCAGTACTGAAAGAAAATGCATTTATAGAGTTTTCAAAATGAAACTGAGAAAATCCCATATTAGTGTTAGCTAGTCTACCAGAAAGATTTGTATGTCTAGCATCTAGAGATCATTCTAGTAAGAAGTACAGAAAGATGGTTGCTTATGTTATAATAACTTGCATGCTACCATTTTCATAACTTGTCAATTGAATGAGACATAACTCCCCATCTGTATTTTGATTCACCCATATAAATTTGCCCAATTACTACATAACTGTTAGGCAATAACTAACTCTACATCTCCAGACTAAGCTCATGACTAAGTTCTCTTCATAAAGGAACAATTTCAACTTCAATTCTTATTTTATTTTATGAAGTTTTATTGGAAATAGAATGAAGTTTAGATTAAGCACATTCAGAAGAAAACCACTAATATCTACATTAGTTACTTTTAAGTTCCACTTTGATTTTCAATCTTGTTTATCTTTACCACAAAACTAATAGCCAGGGACCTTAACCCTATACATAATACTACAAGTAAAGAGTAAAGCTGGGAGAAGGTGGTCTTACTCATGGAAAAGCATACCAACTTGTTGTCTATGGCCAAATGGTGAGTCCTGTGAGTCCTGAAAACATACATACTTGTAACCTTAATTGAACAGGTTATATTAGGAATAAACATACATGCATACATATGTATATATGTAATATATACATATATATATTTATATGCAATAATGATTAATTTAAAAAGAGCCTATAAATTTAAAGGAGAGCAGGCAGGGACATATGGTAGGGTTTGGAGGGAGAACTATTGTAATTAAATTGTTATAACAAAAAGAAAATCTATGAAAATATGAGGGCTGAAAAGATGTTTCAGT
This sequence comes from Phodopus roborovskii, assembly GCF_943737965.1. NCBI lineage: Eukaryota > Metazoa > Chordata > Mammalia > Rodentia > Cricetidae > Phodopus > Phodopus roborovskii. The sequence goes on from NW_026125397.1 coordinate 15,963,747, forward strand.
GGTTAAAGTCACTGACTTCTCTTCCAGAGCACCCGAATTCTACTCTCAGCACTCGCATGGTGGCAGTGCAGGAATAACACCTAAAATGGGAAAAGTCCAAGCTCTCTCCTTAGCTATCATGCCCTGTAAAATCAAAACCCAGAATGAGATCACATACTTCCAACATACAATGGAATAGAATATATATTATTACAAAAGGGGTTGAAAGGAGGCATAATGAAGAAATACTGGACCAAAGCAAGACCAAAACCCACAGGGCAAACTCTGCATTCTGCATCTCTGTGTCTAATGATAAAGTGCTCTTCAATGTTCCAGTTCCTTCTAGCTTTGATGTAATACAGTTCTTTCTCTTAGGCTGTTTCCACACCCTCCTAGCAGCTCTCCTTGGCAGGTGGCACATGACTCTGGTGTCTCCAATTTCTTGGCTTTACCTTCCCAGTTTCTCTGTGCTTCCATGTAGGGACTGTCCTGACAAACATCTGGCTTCAGCAGCCTTCTTTAACCATGAAAGAACATACCATCACTGCTTTTCTGTATCCTTGACTCCCAAGCCAGAGTTACATGGCTGAAAGTGCCAAGTTTGTGTTTGCTTGGTTGGGAACTTGGCTTCTTACATAACTTGTATGATCATGAGCTTTGACATGTTGATTGCTCATAGGACAATGGAATTCCTCAGGCTTGTTCCTTTCACAGGTTGCTGGTTATCTGGGTTGCATTTTCTGTGAGATTGCTACCAGCTTTATTCAATTTAACATTAGCTTTTTCCAGGGAGCAAGGGGTTACATGGGAGAAGTTGGAGAAAGGAAAATGATGTAAATGTAATTTAATTTAAAAAGGTGAAATTTTCACTTTAAAATCATTTGATTTAACCTCATCTTAGAACATAATGTTTTAGCTTAACAAGTGCCATATGTTTCAAAATTCAAAAATATCTTTATATTACAAAGGAATAATTACATTTTAAAAGGCAAGATAATATCATTGAAATGAAATTAAACAATATCTGGAAAAGAGTCAACATGATTCCACGTAAGCCATAGAATTAAAGAGAAAATTTCAATAATAAAGAAATAAAATGCATATATCAAGTGAGTGGTATAAGCAAAGCTTTGCAAAACATTGAAATTTATAGTACAAACACCTATATTAAAAGAAAATACATAAAACCAGAAATATACACATGTATATCATATTAAAGGTGGTTTTCTCAGGGTGAGGCTTATCCATTGCTCTCCGGATGTGCTGACCCCTGTGATTTCCCCAAATGTGGGAAACTCGACTGCATAATTTGTGGTAGTGGGGGACTGCATTCACGCTCTCCCGTTTTCAAAAAAAAAAAAAAAAAAAAAAAAAAAAAAAAAAAAGAAAGAAAGAAAGAAAAAAAAAAAACAAGAGAGAAAAGGAGCAGAGAAAATCCAGATTTCATAGGAGAAAATAAAAAAAATGAGAATGAAATAAATTTATGTTAACATCTGTGCAATCTGTTGGTAAACAATGAAATCTGTAGCTGCTTCTTTGAAACAATGTAGGTGATTAACCTCTGCAAGACTAAGGAAAATTTAGTCATAAATGACTAATGTGAGTGATGAAGGAAGATGTCAGCATAACTTCACAGCTATATAAGTTAGTAGAGTCGTGTGGGTATCTTCAGGATAATATTTTAACAATATGAATAACAAGCTCATTTTCACATGAATAGCCAACCTAAGTCCATATGAATATACGAGGAATTAGATAATCGATATAGAACTCTTTTCAAAAGTAAATCACTGACTCACATTATTTCATTATCAAAATTAAAGAATTAGTTGGGCTTTTCGGCAACTATGGTGTTTTTATAAGTTGCTCTTTAATAAGGGAAATTATACTATGATGACATATGCTACTTATATACCATAATGCATACAACAAAACATTTCTGTTATTTGAAATGCTGGCAAGCATATTCCTCACTGGTTGTTAAAATATAACAGAGTTGAACCCCTTTGAAAGCAACTGGGCAATTACTGGGCTATGTGATTCAGTCATGCAACCCATAGGTATATGTAGGAATAACATACACACACACACACACACACACACACACACACACACACACACACACACCTGAACACAAACAGCAGCTCCATACTTAGTTGCACACAGTTGATTCTCTCAAAGGGGAATACATTGTTAAAATCAACAATGAAAATACAACCAAAGAAGCCAACAAACACCTCATTCATGAAGCATCTTTTCTTGAGTATCAAGACATTATGCTTGGCTGAGGATTCTGTGATGTTTACAATCTGTGACTTTATTTAATTTGATGTATTCAACTTTATAAAAATATATAGTGATGAAGAGAGAAATTGTGAACAAAATGAGACAATAGATGATTATGTGTGTATGTATGCAATTTCCTTTATCAGTGGGGGATATCAAGTACTTTTTAAAATTGTAATAAAAGACTAAGTTTTGCCACATCTTAAACAAATATATAAAGCACAACGTAATGTATCCCTGTAATAATAAAGAAAATATACAAACAGAATAGATTGCTTTTGTTACTTCACACAGATGACATAAACTATATGATCCTCACAGAAATTATTGCAGATAAATCCTGAAGTCATCAACTAGTATCTGTCCAGTTTTAAGGAAAAGAACACTGGCTTTCTGGCTTTCTCTTGGTATTACTCTGTAATCCTGAACAGGCTTACCCATTCATTAACAATAGGTTTGGAAAGTTGCTTTTCCTTCTTGTGTAACTAGGAGGTCCTTCTTCCCTAGGCCATGTAACAAACTGATTTGATCTTTCTCAAAAGGTTGCACGTTAAATTACTTGAAGACACAGTGAGACATGTAAGAATTGCAAATGTGAGCTTTGAGATTGTGATAGGGATCATTTTATTTTGTATATTGATCACTCAGTGGTCTTAATAAATAATTATCTTAATTTTATTTAACTTGAAACCAGGCATTTATATATTATATTTCTATGTTCAATAGTATAATAAGATGACCAATAGACTGCTATAAAATTATTGTAGAAAGTAATGATGAGATGCTTTGGACACTTCTGAGAGGAATTTCATGTGCTTCTTCCTTTGAAATCCATGAGGCAGGAATTCCCTACATGGTGATTCAGAAAGCTCCCCTCTATTTCTCTTGCTGTAGTATATTAAGACATAGGGCAACATAGCTGCTGTAATTTAGATGTGTTATAGAAGGGAATTGTCAGGCAAATGAAATCTCCACACTGCTTCTTCAGCATTAGGACAAGTTCTTTCAATATTTGGATAAAGATACATAATATGCCACAGGGATAAATAAGGATGACAGTCTGTTTACAGTTACCCTAGAATTTCATACCATCAACCAAGAAGAGAGGAAAATAATGCACCTACAATGATTTCATTTAAATAGAATGAACATATATATATATATACATACATACATATATATACATATATCATTACAACAAATACATTTAAACATTTTTATTTTATGTTATGAGGTTGTGTGTGTATGTCAGTAGTGTCTACACATAACATACTCTGCGGAGGTAAAAGAACAACTTGTGAGAAGTGGCTCTCTCCTTCTGTCATGTGGGTCCTTGGGGTCAAACTCAAGTCACTGGGATTAGGAATAGGTACCTTGACTTCCTGAGCCATTTCACTGACCCTCAACGTCTTTTCTCTATTAAGTTATTTTTTTCTTCGTACTGTTCTGAAATTTGTAGGCTTTTATTTCTAAACTTTTATTCCAAACTGCCAAAGACCACAAGAAACAACATGTTTATTTGAAGCACAGTATTTAGTTTTAAAGAAGATAAATTACATGTGTGTAATGGTTTTGATTCATACATCATTCACTTGTACCCTCTGTTGATGGCATAAAATTGCAACCTTAATGCTGTCTTTCATTCTAGCTTCTCATTTGGCTTACTAAATTGGTGGCATCATTATGAAAGCCTAGGGAGAAAGAAAAGTACATTTGGGTCTTATTCCCCCCCTGACCCCCTTCTGCCACTGTCACTATGCAGTAGTTGCTCACTGTTATTATATAGCTGTAATCCATTGTTATAGAAAAGCATAGCCCATAATAAGGATGGACCCATGGTCCACTGTCATGGTATAATTTCACAGCATAGACATGGTCCACTGCCATTGCGTAACCATGATCTAGTCTCAGAATATCTGTGGTCAAGTGTCATGATGCATCTATAGTTTACTCTCATGGTGCCAGTATGAGCCAGTGTTGTTGTGGTGCAATGTCATGGTATAACCATAGTCCATTGTCATCGTTTGGTTGTGGTCTAGTGCTGCAGTACAGCAATGGTTTATTTTCATGATGCATCCATGATCATGCAGGATGTGTGCTTCAAGACAGTATTTTCTATACATAGCAGGAAAGCTGTACCAATGAAATCTCAACAACATGGTCACCTAAACAAGATCTAAAAGTTGAGAATAGTAGTGAATATGCCAACATGAACAAAGGAAATTTCACAGGCCCTATCATAAAGTTCTATAGTCAACTCATAGTTTTTTTCTTCTTGTATGTATCCTGGAATATAGTTCCTTCATTGCATTTTCCTTACCTCTCCTTTACATACACCATTTCTGAGCTAATTTGATATATTGGACTATTCCAGTTATCTCTTGTGCTTAATATTTTTGACTACTATAATAAAATAACCTTAAGATAAAATATTTTTAATTTAGCTGATTAGATCGTGGTATAATCCAAGTTTTATTTGTTATCTCAAAGCAACTTGATGGGAAAATTTTTGCAATAAATCCAGAAATGATGATAGTTCTAAGAAGCAAGAAGTGGCTTCACAGGAATTGCCAGCATTTTCTTTTACACTGGAGCAAAGCTGACCTTTGTCAAACCTTTCTCTAATGGATGACATTATGAATAAAGGCATCCTCCTCCTCAAAGGGCACTGTTTGGTCTGTTCTCCATTCAAACAGTATAGAGTCCAAGATGAAAGCAAACCTGGCACTTTTACCTGAGCCCATTTGGGGGACGGTGCCATTTAATCTATTGGATAATAATGGGAAGAGGTCCCGAGTCATTTCCTAGAATTAATGAGAAAATGGCACGAGGGCACAGCAAGTTCCTCCCTTATTTATTTTGCTTAATTGGCATGCATGTTTGTTTTGAGGAACTTGAAAGAGAAACTTGGCAAAAGATGTGACCACATCAAGAGATTGAAGCTTGGATTGCTTACTCTTCCATGAGAGTCAAAGCTGGGAAAAGCACTGAGTTGATTTTACGGCAATTAGTTGGAGACCAGCAAAGAAAATAAACCTTCCTTTTATATCTTGCCAGCTTAGTGCGTTTTCTGCTAATAAGCATCAAAGACTAGCACTGCCCTCTGAAAATATGGTACTTTTTAAGTTTATGTTATTAATTTAACTGTTAAATTAAGATAATATAGGTTTTTCATGACATTTACAATAATATTTCTGTGTGATTTTTATGCAATTCCCTAAGGAATTTTCTTATCTAAGTGGCACCCACTTAGGAAAAAATGTATCACTTAGGTGATGCATTATTGATGTTAAATCGGGTGTAAAGTTATAGAAAAATACATAATGCAACAAACTATATACATATATGCTTTATTCATACAAATAAGGAGAGTTGAATTTGCAAAAGTATTGGAAGAACAATTTATTATTTAATTATGAAAAATTTCAGGTGTGTTAATGAAAAGCAGAAAAGATCTGGAAGAATTATTAGTGAACACTCTTTAATAGGCAAAGTTTCTCTCCTATACATCTAACAAACCTAATTAAACCCATAAATATGAGACCAGAATGGTAATACTTCCAGTTGAACTCTCTGCCGGTATGATTAAAAGGTTCTACAGGAAGTTAACCTTCAGCTATTAAACAGGGGACAGCTTTTCAAAGAAACGATAGTGATAAGGCTGCAGGAGAAAAAGACAATACTAGAATAAAAGTTCAACATACCCCGAAGGATTCTGACAGGGCATGATGACTGGAGGCCAAAAAGCTAATAAAAGATAAACTTTCTACAGAGGAGCTGTCAAAGAGCAGAAAGTAAAAGAGAAAAGAAAGAGGAGTAAGAAATAGCCCCGAGAAAGAAAATTTGTGCAAGCTCTCTTTTTATAGCAAAACAGAAGAGATTATAATAAAGATGCATTAAGCCTTCATACACTTTTCTGCATTTTAAAATACATTTCCTAGAACTGACCTTTACAAAGCTGATTCCTATTTTCCAGTAGAGAAAGAATGAGTGAACACTGATAGTGTTCCCTTCATCCTTCTGTCTCTTGTAAAGGAGTGGATAATGAGGAATTTTTTTCTAGACATATTTGGAAAACACATTTTTCTGTGGCCAATGGAAAAAGTTATGGAACAGGTAAAGTGCGCATGGGCTCACACATCTCATGTATGTGGACTGGCTAAGACTGGCCATCTTAGCTTGATATGGAGACTGAGAGAATAAACCAGTCTTGAATCTTAGAATAGCAACTTCATAGAAGGAGAAATGTTCCTTGTGTTATTGAAATGGAAAGGCAGCCTAGATTTGGCATATTTGGATTTGAGTGTGAACGACTTCCAAGTATATATAATGAAAACCAACGTCAAGGGTTACTGCGAGAGCCAGGCTAGCTTGTATGTAAGTTGTTCAGTTCTGTATGTCTGGAAGAGTCTTTGGTTTATTTAATGCCCAGCTATCTCTTGAATGTCCTAATATTATTCAAACAATGTTCTTTTCTTGTTCTGCTTTGCCTGGTCCTGCAAACAGGACAGGCTTTGTGTAGAACTGTGGCTTACACAAAGTTACCACACCCAATACATCCCAGGCTGTTTAAGAAGTCCTTCTTCCCTCCTGTCAAGCATATTGTTGCTCTGCCCCCACAATGGAAGAATGTGACCAAAGAAGTTCTTTAGGACTTTTCTGATACTTCACTGAGACCTCTAGCATCTGCTTATGTCTGGACTGTCCAGAACTCCACAGGGAGATAAAGTCTTTAGGCACTTAGAATTAAGCTGTAGGGTAGAAGAAGCCCCTGCCTTTCTGTCTATCACATTGTAGTGTGTATATGATACAAATCTGATAAATCACTACAATCTCTGTGGAAAGTCACATTCCTGTTAGAGCTAAATGAGAGAAGAGGCAGTCAATACGAATTTATTGATCCCCATGGCCTGTTCAATACACAGCAAGTGCTTCTCTGACAGTTTGTACTTCCTTTTACCACTGCCTTTTCTCCATGACTGTTTTATGGTGCCATAAATATTTGAAAAAGTAACCTGGCAGTGTAGCACATGGGTCAAGGAGATGGACTATTTACTGGAAAACTTGAATACAGTTCCTTCAGCCAGCACTTCCTTAGGTGGAATCTAGATAACAAAGTCATTTTTCTTCATTCCTGAGTCTTCAGATAGTTAAGAGGCAAATTTCAGTGCCTAACCTGTTTATTATGAAACTTAAAATGTGTTTATTAAACAAATTTTAAAAGCCTATGTAACTTAGCATTTAGAAGTATTCAGTCATGGAAAATTTACTCAGGGGTTTTCCATATTTTGTATATTCAGACACATAAGAATATATGTTAAGTATGTGTCATTTCTCAACCTAGAGAAAATACCCTCTTAAAATAAACATCCACAGCAAGACTGAGTTATGAAACATTATAATTCTTATGACAATATTAAGACAGCCACGCATCTTGAATTTTTTGTAGCTGCAGACACAGAAGCTGAAGAGCTACAGTTCAATTGAAAAGCTAATTCATAGTCCTCTAGAGGAGAAAAATAACCCACGAGTGTCTCTTTTACTAGTCAGTGGCCTATAATTGACTCTAATTAGCAGTTTTCACAGGACTGTATGGGTAGGAGGGTCAAAGATTACCAAGGGCTCTTCCACTGCTTGGTAGCAAATGGAACACAGCTGCAAAGGGAAATAAAACAGTGCAATTAAGCTTTAGTCTCTTTTGTTCCTTTCTTTAAGAAACATAGTTCCAATTTTCATGTCTCTAAAGAACTAGAGAAGAAAACTCCATATGCTATTCGGAAAAGGAGTCTTTGTATGACACAATCGTATTCTTCCTGGATCCTGCGTCTAGCTGCCACCATCTACTTACTTATTTAATTTTCACCTTCACTGACTCTTATTTGATTGGGAGATGTTCTTCGGATACATGAACGTTTAAAGAATTAAGCGGGAGATAAAAAAGAAAAAGAAAAGCTGACTGTTCCCCACTGGTCCTCGGCCCTTTTCTTGCCACTCAGCTTGCTGCAACCTACACCTACTGTTGAGATTTCTGTGTATGCGTCAGGCAGGGCACACATGTCACTTCTTCTTTTCCCAAGCTCATCACTTTCTCCCACAACATAGAAAATATTTCTTCAGAAAGTTATACAAAGTATTCTCATTTCATTAAGTTTTAAAACACTTATACATGGACAAGTGAATTATAGAACTCACCAGTGACTTATTTTGTCAACTCTCCAGTCAACAACTCTTTTTGCTTCAGTGTTCTGAGACTGGAACTATCCCATTCCCAGCTTCACCAATGACCTTTATAGGTCGAATTTGTATTTAAAAGTAAAATATGTAATAACAATTCAATCAACTTGCAAACAGTGTTGTAGGTAGAGTATTTGTGTCCCAGCAATAGCTCCCAAAAAACTACAATGGACTTAACATTAATTATAAATGCTCAGTTGATAGCTTAGTTTTGTCTCCAGCCAGATCTTAACATTAAATTAACACATTTCTATTAATCTATGTGCTTCCCTGAGGCTCATTTATGTCATCAAGGAACTTCCCATGTTGATTCTTTCAATGTCTGCCCTTCTTCCCATCATTCTCTCTGCCTGGGAAATCCTGCCTAGCTATCAGCCAATCAGCTTTTCATTACAATGAGAGTAATGCATTTTCACAGTGTACAGATGGATTATTTCACAGCACACTGTTCTTTTCTGGAGAGCTGATAATAAGTATCTTTGGATATTAATTTTATGTTTTTATGTTATTATTTTAAAAGTAAAAAATATGTATTGCAGTGAATTTAAATGCTTTCTACCACTTCTTAAAACAAAAGTTAAGAAACATAAATATAATTTCTCTACCTAGAGAAAATGAATTTTCTTTTGGGTATATTTTTCATATGCACACACAAACATACACACACACACACACACACACACACACACACACACACACACAAAGGTTTGTATATGCATACATTCAGGATTTATAGTGTGTTTATGAAATATTTTAAGAGTATGTGATTTTACTCTGTGCTATTATATATTATACTTTGCCATTTATATATATTATAGAAATTGTAATATTAGGTGAAAACACCCACACAAAGCAATGTTTACATAGGATAAATGAGCAGGAATAGAATGTACATGTACAGTTTTTTTTTTTTTTTTTTTTTTTTTTTTAGATTAGAATCTCATGAATTGTTAAATCAGTTTCAGGAGGACTCAGTGGGTATAAACCACTTTCCAGGCTTTAAGAAAAGCTGAGTCTTCTGGAGACAAAGGTAAAATTTTTGTGAAAGTAAAGTCAGTTTGAGACAAACTTAATCTGATGTATTAGCTACAGTTCTTCCTTTTTTATTTATTTATGTTTTTGTAACTCAGTTCTTGTTCTTGCTTTATCTATCTATTTCCAACTCCTTTCCCCTCTCCATTTCCATCTTTCTCCATCCATTCTCCATCTCAATCATCTTCTTCATCTTCTCGATCCCCATCTCCTCCTTCTCCATTTCCATCTTTTTCTCCCGCTCCATCTCTGTCTCCAGCTCGTTCTCAATTTCCTTCTCTGACACTGTTTTTACATGCATCTCCATCTCTAACTCTGTCTCTAGTTGCTTCATTTTTGCTAGCTTTCTCAAAGACCTAAAAGAGGTCATTATTGTTTTCTGATAAACTTTTCTTTTTAACACAGAAGGTACACTGTTTTTGTGTCTGTTCTTCTGATACTAATACTCCTTTTCTTAGCCAGTTTCCCTCTGATATGAAAACACATCATCTCCTAAAAGAATTAGCAGGTATTGGGTCAAAATCCAGTGAGATTCAGTTCTCATTATATTATTATTCCTATAAATTGGCTTATATAACCAAAATAGAAGGAGGGAGGTGAGAGAGTAACAAAAGAGGGAAATTACGTATTGAAAATCACAAGCTGGAGTTTAATTTTGACTTGGTGAATATTGGTGAGAGGAATTTTCCCAAAAAGATGTACCATGTCATTGAATTCCATCTGGAAAAAGGCCAAGCAAGGCTTTGTAGATCTCTATGGCTGTGAGCCCTTTTTATTTTTAATAGAGTTTAGTTTTGATAAGGTTGAGGTTGTACAGAAATTTCCAAAGTGAGGCAACACAGTCATAGCCACATTAGCTATCAGCATCCCACTCAGGAGATAGGCATTTGTTACAGTTGGTAGATTTCATTTTCAACTTCTAATAATTCTTTTAATATGATCTACTGTGCAACACCATGGATTATACTGAATACAAATATGAGTGGACACCGATTCCTTTAGTCCTTCTGTTGTGGGCACCTAAATGCCCACTTGGCTGTGTGTATCATTTTGCCCTTTTCCTCTGGCACCACCACCTCCTGTACTCTGGAGCACCCTGTCAGTAGTCAGTACTCATCAAATGTGCCAGCAGACCTTTGTGGTACTCTCACATTTCCTCCTTCTTCTGAAGCTCTCAAAGAGGAGCAAGTTTTCATCCTTCCAGCTTGCACCTCTTGCCATGGAGATCAGAGCATTCTTATTTTTCCCTTTCCATGATTCTTTTCATTTCATCAAGCTCCCAGTTTTAATTGCATGCAATCAAACTATTCCAGCACCACACTGTGAAGCCCCAGTCACTTCCTCAACACATTTACTCTTTGTCAATGCCTGTGTCTTCTGTTGTTTTCTTACCTAGTGATTACTATACAAGGACTTGATGTTCACAACTCCACGTTCTGATTCCCTGGAACTTTTGCCTTCTAATAAAGGAGCTTCTCCACATTTAATGGCTCATCTCCATGGCCATTGCTTCATTGTGTTAGTGACTACACATGCAGAATTTCATATCCAGCTTCCTGATAACTACCCACTGCCTCCAGAGTTATTAGATGTTCTTGGTGATCTTGTAATTCCAACATTCCTGTTTCCTTAGGTTCCACTTCTCATTATTGTTATCATTATCATCACTTTGCTTTTATTCATCATTCCTCCTTATCTTACTAATACCCCTTAAATACCATAGTTCTTCAACACAATTATTCCTATTTCTTATTCCTTCTGCATCTCTCCTTTACCTGTATTTTCTTGGCAAAGTAAAACATGAACTTTAATCCCATTCTTTCCATAGTTCTAGAAAGCCCTGTTTTTATTGGATAATGGTAATCTTTTCATGGCTGTGTCAATATACCCAAAAGAATTGAAGTTACAGGAAGAAAGGTTTGTCTTGCCTCCTGAAGTCAGTTAATTCAGTCTAAGTAGACAGTAACACCCGTGCCATTACCTGAACTTGTTTGGAACTTCCTGTACCAGATGAACTGGTTCATGGCTTTTAAACTTAAACCATCCCAAAGCCTCAGAAAAAGACAGAAAGAAGACAAGATTTTGGTGCATAGTAATATTAAAACTTTTGGTTGATTGCTAACAATTTTCATTCCCATCTGAAACCTCATGAACTCACACTAAGGAGGCACATTTGCACCAGCTTTCTGCTCTTCCATCCTACCAGTGTCTCTCCTTAAGCTCTGCTTTTAGAAGCCTAAGACGTCTGGCATTTGTTTCTTCAGTCTTGTCCAAATTCATCTTAAAGTCAGTACCAAATGCTTCAAAACTGTGCTCTGAGATACATCACAGAAGTGGTCCAGATTCTAGTATCATTTTCTATGTTTGTCTTTATGCCTTCATAGAGACAAAGTACTTTATAAAAGTCACCTTAAGATGAAAGTTTGTATTTAAGTTTCAGGTCAATATCACTTGCTTCCATTTTGTGGGGACATGATGAGTCACCATACCACAGTGGGAGTCATGTGAAAGAGTAAATTGACTTACTAATGGTTGTTAAGAGGGAAAAACAGATGGAGAAAGGCAAGAATTTCATTATACAATCCATAGGGATATGTCCTATTCTTTCACCAATTGAGTCTCAGGGGTTGAACTCAAGTTGTCATACTTGCTGCCAGCTTCCTTTATTCACCAATCCATCTCACAAATACCATGTGTCCACATCTTAAATCTCCACCCAGGTTTACACTGTATAGAAAAATTCATTTAAAAGTTTCCATTGGGTTTTTTTTTTTTTCATTTAGGCTCAATTTTCTCTTTGTGTTTTCAACCTAATAAAATGATTCTAATTAGACTCCTTCCTTCAGTGCTAGTGTTTACCTTTTCTAATGGCTTCAATGTTTCTAATTCAAGAAGTTACTAATCACTTCTCATATTATTGATAATTCAATGGAATTTTATTTAGAGCAATATATTTTCTTTACCCACGTACTCATTCTTTTGTTAATATCATGCAGCTTGGCTTTGCACAATAATTTATATACATATATATACAAACTCAGGGATATCTCTCATCCCATTATAGATTACGTTTTAATTTTCTACACTCTAACTGGTTGATTATTGTGTAGCTCAAGTACAACATATTTAAAACCGAGATTCAGATATTTATCTTCATACTTGTTATAGTCACTGTTTTCTTGTCCTAGTTAATGAAAACTTTGTTTTCCAAACTCTGATAGCCAACTTTTGTTTTTATTTAAATTCATATCTGGCATGGTAGCAAACTTATTGAATTTAGCTCTAAAACTTACAAGTTTATATAACTCTTTGCTTAGTGTAGCTATTATCACCCAATTGACTTACTACAAGAGATTCTGACTTCTCTGCCATCCAGCATTTCCCCTGGAGATCATTCTCCTGGAAAATAATCAAAATATCCTTGTTTGGACTTGAAAAATTTTGTAGCATTCTTTTGCTTAAAGCCAAAGCTTTCCATGAAGAACAGACATTCCTGTTTGTAACATGTCACTCATGGTCCTGCATCATCTGCATCATCACCTTTTATTCTCATGCCATAACCTTATCCTGTGTACTTACACTCTCTTGAACTCTAATCACAGAAGGCTCGTGATTGCTCCAGAGTCTTTATAACATGGATTAATTGGGTGTGTTGATCTCACAAACAAACAAATGACTCACTCAGTGTCAAGTACCATTTTTTAACACAATTTTTACACAATAGCAATTATTCCAAGATTTTCACTTCTTACTCTAATTAAAATTATTTCATTTTATTCCATTTTTTCTAAGTTTACTTTCTTTGATTATAATTATCACCCCTAACATGATTTTTAATATAAATTGTTGAAGTAAACCTTTATATGTAAAAACTTAGAAAATCTAGAGATTCGATCTAGGAAGACAGCTTTATGTGTAAAATACTTTCCATTCAAGCATGAGAAGTTCAGCTTGTATTCCTAGAATTCATGTATAGTCAGTCATTTTAGGGGACAGTAATCCCAGCATTTCTGTCTTAAGATGAGAGGAAAGGGAAAAGAAAAACCCAGAACATCATCATCCTGTCAGCTTGACAGAGCATTGCAAAAGAAAGTGACAAAGAAGCCCTGTCTCAAACAAGGTGCAAGAGGAAGCAAACATACACTATGGTCCATACATATTGAACCTGCATTCACAGACACAAGTGTGTGCACATACACATCACATACACACACACACACCTATGTCTCTCTCTTTCTCTCTCTCTCACACACACAATTAAAATGTACATGTTAGAGTAAAATTCATTGTCACATGTTCATATGTGATTTGAATATAGAGTTAAGACATATATGAATAGGTTTAGACAAGGACGTGATTGGTTACAAAGTAGAAGAGTTTAAGCAATAAGCAAGATGAAAAGAAACCTTCGATTTCACTGTGCAGTCCTTATCATTAGTGCATGGTCACACAGTGGAACAAGGATAAAACAACGATTTCCTCACTAATATGGTAGATTAAGAATAGTAGCATGGACTGGAATGATGGATCAGTGCTAAACAGCATTTCCTGATTCTGCAGAGGACCCAAGTTCTTTTCCTAATGGCCATATCCGGGAGCTCATAATCACCAGTAGACAGTAGGCAGAGAGAGTGATAGGGATACTGGGCCTGGTCTGGGCATTTGAAACCTTAAAACCTGCTTCTAGTGATATATCTCCTTCAACATAGTCACAACTACTCCAATAGGTAATCACCTACTCCAGTAAGGCCACACCTCTTAATCCTATCCAAACACTTCATCAACTGGCGACAAAGCATGTAAATATATGAGCCTATGGGAGGCATTCTCATTCCAACCACTTTCGTGTTAGTGTGAAAAGAGAAACTGATGGGTTTTTAAAGAACTACAGGCTACTAAGAGTTGCAGAGAGAAGAAGAATTAGTCTTTCCCAGGGATGAGCCTGCTAACTGGTATTCTGATACCAAGTGATCTTCCCCCAAATCATATAAACACTAGAAACACAAAACACACATGTCAGGTTGTATATGCATATGTGTGTATGGGCATGTATGTGTGTGCATCTTATAATAATTAAATTTTTAAAGGACAATGGATATGAGGACTTGGGAGGAAGGGGACATTGGAGGCACTGGAAGAAGGAAAGAACATAATTAATTTTAATTAAAATTTTAAATATTAAAATATCAGGAAAACAGCTTGACATTTAATCTGCTCTTGTGATGGTTTATAAACCACTTCAGTTCTCGGTGAATTGGCACAAGAACTTCTTAAAATTTGTGTCCATGCCAGTAGATTAAAGCGTCTTCCTTTTACAGGCTATGTGATCAGTGAAATTAACTTTCTTTACCTATAAAACCACTAGAGCATTTAGTTTTGTCTATAAAATTAATAGCTTTTCTCTGATTATCATGCCTTCTTATTTTATTCAGAATTTATACTTCCATCCTTTTAAGATTATAGTTTAATTTTACATCTAATTTAAATGGCTACATAATGCAATTTTAGAAAACATATGCCTATTATTTTGTAAAAGAGAAATTGGATATAAATATTAGGATATCTACAATTTTTTCATAAACTATGTTTCCTTTTTGTTGTTGTTGTTGTTTTATTGAGACAGGGTTTCTCTGTATTGTTTTATTTTTTGGAGCCTGTCCTAGAACTCCATCTGCAGACCAGGCTGGCCTTGAAGTCACAGAGATCCACCTGCCTCTGCCTCACGAGTGTTTTGTTTCTATTAAATATGGAGTTTATATCATTATTTAACAAAGAATTGTTTTTCTTCTCTAAGCACTCATTTCTTGCAGTTTGACTATTTACCTTTTTTTTCTTGGAAGATAAAATCCTCACCCTGATTTTTCTTAGCTCATCCCCCACATAACTTACTCAGAAAAGAAAAATGTGCTAAATGGATAGTGCCTAGAATTAATGAGGCCATCGTTGAATTGAGAACAAAAATCTGTTTTAAGGTCACAATGTAGATTCTAAGTCCCAGATCTCTGTGGTGATCAACAAACACTTTTGCTTCCAAGTCATTAAAGGATTAATGTTAGCAAAAACCCACTAAACCAGTGGGAAAATGTACTACTATAGATTATAAATTACAACTGCCTCCTATGGACTGATAGATGGCGCATTCCTCATTCTTGTGATCACGGCTCACAATGTGTAGTAGAAATCTGCTCATCTCAATGCAGAGGTAGCAGCCTGCATGGGGCAGAATGAAAGGACCGGGTCGCAGATACTGTTGTCACACAGGCTATTGAGTCCCTCAAACATTTTATGCTCAGTGCACAACTGTGCTGTCCTTTTGAGAGGCAATGTAAGTATTCTTCGTCAGGCTGACAGAAACTGCTCTACAGTTCCCACAGAGAGTCAAAGTTTCCTGTAAAATTACATATTTCCAAAACTTTTAACCAGCACCTAAGGGGCATAAGAACATGAGCAGGTAATTTATATGTGTAATAGATACACTTCCCACCTCTTTCTCTTTCCAATATGAGCAAATGTTGGTTTTAGTGAAACCTCACTTTGTGTTCATGCCCCTCTGCCCTCCCGTCTCTTCTTTCCTTGTGTGTATGAATGTTTTGTCTGCATGCACATCTATCTGCCTGCCACAAGTGGTCATTTGATCCCATGAGACTACAGTTACAGGTGGTTGTGAACCACCACGTGCATGCTAAGAATTGAAGTCAGGGCCTCTAAAAGAGCAGCTAATTCTCTTTTCCGCAGAGCCATCTCTAGCCATCGTCTTTCCTCATGTCCTTCTCTATAAATCTCCTTTGTCACTCATCCTTGGGAACTCTCATTTCCTCTCCCAGGTACCAAGCAGATCCTGGAGCTCTCTCTACTCATAATTACTATGTTCTTGTAGTAAGTTTCATTTTTTCCCAAATAATCCCACACAAATTTGACCTACTTATTGGATTAATAGAAAAATGAATTGTCAGATCTCGAGACGAAGTTGACCAGTTTGTGGCACATGCAACCACTGACTCTTGTGTGATTTTCACATAGCAATGCTGTCCTACAGAGCTCCATTCGGACAAGGGAGCAAGCACAGTCGTTAGTAGTGAATCCACTAAAACATGCATACCTCTAGTTTCAGAGTCCTGCCTGTTCCCTAACTGGAATCCGACATTGATGTGAAAAACTTGCTGAGGCTGAGAAGTTAGCCATTTTTTATTGTTCTGCTATTCTACCTAACAATCCTTGATCTGGTCCCAAAATGTTATTAGTATGACACTTCAAAACTTCAAAAAAGTGCTGACTCATATTAAATGAGACACTTGTGCCAAAAATTCCCTAGAAGCATGATGTCGAACAGACATAAAAAGTTATCCAATTATTATAATGTCCTTCTCCCCACTTTCTTTTCTGTGACTTTTTTCCAGACAGGGCTCAGAAAACACTACTTTCATATCCATTATGAAGAATTTTTTGGTTTTGAGGGCATGTACATGCTTCCAATTCTTTTTTGCATTCAGACTAATGGCAGAGGTCACATTAATAAAACTAGGCTGATAGTGAGAATAGCAAGATAACAGAATTCTAAGGCTAAGCAGCAGCCGTAAACAGTACAGCCATGAGGCACTAGCCACTTGGCAGTCCCTAGTAGTAGTGTACATGTTACAAAGGAATATAAAATAAACATGAAGAAGCTGCTCTAGCAAGTACATGTGACAGAATTCTTCCTCTTTCCCAAAGTTGTCCCATGGCCACTTATTCAATTAAAACTGTCATTTCAGATGTGCTGACTCTGACTTGACCTTTGCATTTTAGTTGATACATTTTTTTTCTTTTTTTCATAGTCAATATAGAGAAAGCTTAATAATTTGGATATACTTGGAAGAGACATTTATTGACACTTATAGACTTTGATGGATCACAATTATTTGGCCCTTTTGTTAAGTTCCATTTTTCCTCTCTCTTATTCCATATTATTGAACATATTTTCCATATATCATTTTTCAAGAGTACTAATATATGATAAGTACTATTCTTTGGGGATTAAGTTTGGAAAATTGTCTTAAATCAATTCTTAGAGGAAATTGAGCAATGATGAAAAAATGAAAATAAAAAAAGATTACATCTCTCTAGATCTTGAAATATTTCTCCTCATAAAACTGTTCATTGCAGTTGTTTTCATGAAGTAGCCATGTTTTAGTACTTCTACAATCACAGTGTCGCCAAATATAGTCCCTGAGATTCAGGAACTCTTACAGTATGCAGCTTATCTGATGGAGATTTCCTTTCCTACATGTTCACAGAAAATCAACCATGCAAAACTTCAACAGTCCATGAGTACTTCTGAGACACAATAAAAATCTAATTCCAAAGGAGACCATGATGGCTTAAGAAATGACCTGACAGTACCTTTGGAATTTCAAAATTAAGTAGATCTCATTTGTCAATGGTAATCTATTCTAAGATGAAAAGTGAAATACAGAAAACAGAAAAAGGTATCTACTTTGATACCCTTGAGGTCCCAGCTCTCACAGATTGACCTAAGTAAAACCTCATGGTCCTGGAGATGTCAGCTTAGTGTGCCTAGAAACTGTACAAACACTCCATCAGAAAGGCTGAGTGAAGGTTTCTGGGGGGTCAAGGCTAAGAGCCAAGTGTATGAGCATCTTTTTCTTTAAGACTTCTATTTAGTGTTTGTGTGTGAGGAGGATGGGATGGGAGAGTGGTCAGGGGGCAGGGGAACAAGGGAGAAAGGGAGGGAGGGAGGGAGAGATGGAGGGAAGGAGAGGAAACTGAGATCGATATGTAAAATAAGAAAAAAAAAGACTTCTATTTAGGTATGCTTCTATACACCAGAGATATTCATTTTTCTTTCATTTGACTAAACAAGCAAAATCTCTTTGGAGATAGCAGGGTCACTGAGGCCAGGTGTTTATGTCACAGAGACTTTAACATGAAATATCATATACTTTAGCATCATCTTTCTTCTCTCAAAATCCATGTCTTTGATAACTTGGAACAACTGATACACTGAAATGGGTAGGTTGTGAGTATTAAAATAAAGCAGAAACTGATAATATTCTGCTGGTTTTAGGAATATAGTGGGGTTGCAAGTCATGGATTATATCTATAATACACACACACACACACACACACACACACACACACACATATTCACAAACTGTTGGCCTGGATTTCCACAAGGATTGCTAGTATAATCCAGAGCACTTCCTGAGTTTCCGTGGCTTCCTATGAACCCACAACTGACTGCACAATAATTAACAACATTTAATTGTTGAGCATTGTATTTGTGGAATGGGTTTCTACAGTGTTAGACTTCAGACATCAGTCAGAACTTGTCATTCCTTTTCTGACTCAATGGTTTCTTCCTGGTTCTTAAGCGAAATTTGAAGATTTATACCTGATAAGCAACTACAACAGTAAATGCACACTAAAGCTTTTCTATTTGTTTTGTCATAAACTAATTCATTTTCTCATAGAAAAGAAAATTCTAATATATTTCTAGCTCTGATGCACAAATGAGTCTAGGTCCTACTTCATATTTATTTATGCTGGGATATATGAAGCATTGATAATTGGGCAAAAGTTTTTCCTTGACAGCAATAATTATATCTTCTTGGTAACTGTTTGAAGGTATTTAATTGCCCTGTAGGTTTCGAAAGGTGAAAGTTTCATGCTTTTGTCTATTAGACTTTAGAGTAATGATCAATTAAGGGAAAGTTGAAAAGGAAGAACCCTTTCCCTCAAACATCAACCTTCTGTTGGGTAAAAACTTCCACAGTTGCTCCTAACATTTGTTAAGATAAATGTTCATTTTGTCAAAAGCTAAAGAAAATAAGTCCTGATATTTAATCAACAAGTATTATTAAAATATTTAGATTTTATACAATGCAATATTTACATACAGACTCAGTTGAGGTTTTGCTTTGGGAACATTTTATATTCATAACCCTAGTCATAACCTTCAGTGGAAAATATTTAGGTCCATATACCAGAAGAGCTTGCAAGAGACATTCTGGTCAAGCAGTGAAACAGATAAGGAGAGGCCGCGCCTGGCTGCACCTAGCAGCCTCTTCTGAAGTGATAGCCTGCTTCTCTATGGAGCAGCACATCTGCCTCTACTGCAAAATGAATAAAAATATCCCAGCAAGGGGAAAAAACCCACATCTTTGTTTTTCTTCCAGATTGCACAATTTATCTCCAACAGCACACACATTCATCGTCACCAAAGCTCAGTGGAATAATTACCAGTATTTACTGAATAGGCCATGCAAAGCCATATGCTGCTAGTGGAAAGAATGTAGAATAGATACTGAAAACTTACACAAATAATAAGACTGCAATGTCAGCCACTTACCGCTGAACAGTGTTTAAAAATCACTTGCAAGGAGAGCGGCCTGTGTTATGAGAAAAAGTAGTTGATTTCCATGAGGTGGAAACAGTTTGATGGCAGGGGTTAGGAACTTCAAAATTTATGTTCCAAACTGGAAATGTAGAAAAGATATGTTATGTGGAGCATAAGATACCGATATATACACATGTATCCCTATAAGGGAACACACATACATACACACACACTCACAAACACATGTACGCACATCTTATAATTTTAAATGCTGACAAATTTTAAAAGTCTGAGGATGTGGCAGAGATGAGCAATATAATATGGATGTTAAAAATAGTACACACAACAGCATAGTAGACCAATCTTTCATACTTGCATTGGTTTGCAGCTTACAAAACAGTTCTTGACATAGGTTCTCATTCCATTTGTTATATAACTACTTTTTCATATTAATATCAACCCCTTTCATGAAAAATTAAATAGATCCACAAGATTTGATGTTTTTAGATCTATTGAATAGATTTTATATGCATGAGTGTTTCCCCTACACATTTGTCTGTGCACGGTATGTGTACCTGGGTCTGGCAGAGCCTAGAAGAGGGTGTTCAGTTCCCTGGGACTGGAGTTACATTAGCTGTGAGTTGAGATGTGGGTGGTGGGAATTCCTCTGTAAGGGCAGCTATCCTCTTAAAAGTTGGGCCATCTCTCCAGTCTCAGAATTCATAGGATTTTAATGTATTTGTTTACAGTTATGAATTAATATGGAAAGGGTTGACACCATCATGAAGTTCAGTCTTCACATTTAAATGGATTTTATAAATGTACAGTGGATTAAATAGGAAAGTGTTCAGAATTGCAGGCCTATATGCAATGTAAAGATGGGTATTTCTGGGCTATTTCATTAAAGTTACCTTTTTTCTGATTTGTAAAATAATTTCAATAAGTTCTTATTTATTTCAGATTATCAAGCTAATTTATTTAAAAAACACCTAAAATTTTAAGGAAAGCCTTTTGAGGTGTTTATATTTTTCATCAATGACCTTTCTAATTTACTGTATCTATAACCATCTGATTACTAAGAACCATCTGTTGGATTTCTATTCTTTAAATATCTAAGAAGCAAGATGGGAGCTGGAGCAAGGGTTCCGTAGTAAGAACACTTGACACTCTTTGAGAGGAAGAGGATTCAGTGCCCAGCATGATCACAAACCATCCACAACTCTAGTTCCATGGGATTCAATGCCCTCTTCTGTTCTTGGTAGCCATTAGGCATAGACATAGTTCATACACATACATATAAGCAGAGCACTTATATACAAATGAGTGTGTGTGCATGCGTTTGTATGTATATCATCTATTTTTAAAGCATTCTTATGGTCTGGAGGTATGGTGGGGATGAATTAGTATGTGTCAAGTATTATTTGAATTTATAATGCATTTTAATGTATATGTATGAATGTAGTTAACCTTTGACGTATTATTTTTTTTTATCTCTTTCTCTATGTCCTTTTCTCTATTTTTTGTGCTTTCCTTGCATCATTCTATAAGATTAAATTTTTTGCCTCAGGATTTTTTCCTTGCTCTTCTTTGGTGGAGCCAGGTCACGATGACTTCTCATGTACTTTTACTGGTATGTCTTCCTTACACTCATCTTCCTCACCCCCTCACCCTCACCCTAGTGTTCATTCACTCTTTTTTTTTTTTTCGGTAGTTTCTCTGTGTAGCTCTGGAGCCTGTCCTGGAACTCGCTCTATAGACCAGGCTGGCTTTGAAATCACAGGTATTCACCTGCCTCTGCCTCCCGAGTGCTAGGATTAAAGGCGTGTGCCACCAATGCCCGGCATAGTGTTCATTCTTATATGTGCTTCCTTATGGAAATTCTTTGCTCCCTTTCACTAATTTAAACCTTTCTGATTATTTAACATGGCAAGGTTGACTAGCTCAACAGTTCAGTTTTCATGGACAGCCTTAGGATACCATATACACCAACTCCTTTTGTTCCTTAGAAATGGCTTCTTGCTTCAAAGTTTTACCACAGATGCCATCCTGTGGCCAGAGAACATGCCACACAAATTCTTCCTGCCTGCACAGGTATCTTTAAGTCATCAGAGCATTTTCCTGACCTATATGTGTTGGGGAATAAAACATCATCAGAAGTAGAGAGATACCACAAAATAGAGGAAGACTATTTGCCTCTATTATCAAAATTCTTAATTGGCACTATATAAGGCTTTGTGCATCATTATTCACCCAATGTGTGGTTTTATCAAAACTGGAAATTTTAATTACTTCATGACTGTATGAAACATATAACATCATTTAAGGACTTTTTAAATTCTTAATGAAAATAAAATGACCACAAAAACAAATCTATTGGATCTTCATAGATTTTCTAAGCAATGCCTACGTTAAGATTTCACACTTGTTGGAAATAATATTTTCTTGATATAAAGCTCTTTATATCCATCATTAATATGCTCCCAATTTCCAAAAGAAAAAATAGCAGTAATGTGTTGAATTGCATTGTTAATTGTGTAAATAAATCTTCTCAGATGATTAAAAAAGAAAACGAAAGGCTCAATACATATATTAACATAACAGTTTAAAGTATTAATGTTTATATAGCTGGTATAATCAAAGAAGTAACTCAATTGCTTTATTTTGCATTGTTTCAAATAGAAGGTTAACATCCCTGACTCAGACCTTAATTGAGTGATACAGGAGATTCATGGTCATTAAAATTTAGTAGCACATTATTGAAAATTGTAAAAATATTGCACATACAGGTAGAATCATTATGAACAGTCAACATCTTTTGAATTATTTGTGAATTCCATTCACATATTTGTCCTATAGTAATTGAGTTGAAAACTGTTGAATGAACTCTTATAAATAATGAATGTTAAAGTAATCACTAATTTATAAGTCTCGGTGGCCCACATAATTTCTCTGTTTGCTATTCATTTTCGATAAATTATTCTTTGTTCTAGGACAAATCATATTCTCCTATGAGCATGTGAATTAATTTTGGAAGATCCATCCAACTTATAAAGAATTATATTTCCAGGAAAATTTTATTTTTCATGTTTTAATCAATTGTATACTATTAATAACTGTATAGCAATTTCAATACATGGGAAATTTGTTAACAGAGCCTTATAGGAATTGAAAAATCTATTCCAATTTATAAATATAATTTAATTGAAGACAAGTATGTTAGAATCAAAAGATGTTCATGCACAAAATGTAGTATAATGGAATAAACTTCTGTTTAGGAAATATAGAAATGTAAATTGGCAGGAGATGATGATACAACATTGACTGAAAATGGTACTATTTCCCATTCCTGAAAATTTCTTTGGATTACAAGTTAAGTGGAATTTTTTCCCTTCTCATAAGAAAATTATGGACTAAAAAGTATTAAATTACTGATGCGGCCAGTGGCTTCCTTCTTAGACAGTTTCTCACAGGCTTTAAGACATCCAGTGATGAACAGTTGATGTGCCATTATTTCCTATTAAATAGTAATGTCCATGTGTAGTCTTGCAGGTGTGTAATCTATCTCTGTAGCTAGTAACTAGTATGGTTGTTCTCATTGTAGACTGAGAAACTGTCCATGAAATCTGAATTTAGTATCTAGGAGACTGTGTTGTCTTCTCATTAGGACAATGGAATGAAAAAACCCTGTTATTGTAAGCTGCCATCAAACAAACAACATAGCTAATTATCTATTTTAGTTACTGTGAAGAAAGCAACATAAGTGAAGATAGTTTTATTTTGACACTATAAGGTTACAGCCCATCATGTTGATCATGGAATAATAGTAGAAATATGTAGTAGAGGCTCCTTTTATATTGGCAGATCGGGAAGCAGGGCACCTGGGCCAGACTATAAGCAAATTATCACCTTCAAGGTCCAGCAATCTACCTCTCCTACACAGATCACATTCCCAAAGGTTCCACAACTTCCCAACACTGCCAACAACAGGAGAGAAATCATGAAAATGTGTTGTGTATTCACGTTCAAACCATTGCATCATTACCATTAGTTCTATTGGATTATTGATAGCTTATAATGCATAATTCATTCAGTCTAACATCTTAAGTCCCCATGGTCTTAACAGATCCAACCCTATTCAAAGTACCAAAGTCTTTTTCATAACTGAAGGCAGATTAGCTGTGAGCACCTATTACAACAAAGTAAATGTAACAGCATAGAGAAAAGAAAGGGTCCGTTCCAAAAATAAAATAACAGGGATACAGCAAGGATAAAGTAGACCAATGCCTGACAAGAGCACCTTTAAACTCACAACTCAATATCTACCATCCACGACTGCAGAAAGCTTTAGGTGGCCATATGTATTCTAACCCTATAGCACATACAGGTTCTTTCTTGAGATGGTTTGACTTTGTGTCTATGTTTTTTCTTTCACAAGAATGTGATATATTCCTGGAATATCCAACAGCCTGGAAATCTATTGCCATTTAACCTGTACCTTCACAACTTTATCCATAATTTGTTACGACCTAACAGAATCTAACCAAAGTACACATTATCTAGTCCTATATGATATGGTACAAACTTCTGTTACAACATAACTCATGAGTTCTCCATGCTTGCAGAACTGGGTAATAGTAAGATTTTCTGTTAAATTATAATATATCTGGCTCCCTTGCTTTACAGCTAAAGCAGCCTCTCAGTGCCTCTGCAATACACTTGGTGAAACAAATCATACAAGACAGTGCTGGAAAAGCAGGGCCCTGTAACCAGTTTTCTCAGATATTTTCACCCAGGGGTATGGTTTAAAATTGGTTTCAACTTTTATTCTCTGGACCGTGATGGAAGGAATCTTGTTCTCAAGGCATCATTACTGTTGGTCTTTTGGAAAAATACAGTTTTTCTAATGCATTGATCTCTTTAGTAATTGCAGTGAGCTTGTCCCTGCTTGCCTTATATTTGACTTTATATGCTCATATAACAATAATTAATGAAAGAGAAGCTATGAATTTGAAAATGAACATGGAGTGGTAAATGTGAGGATTTCGAGGAAAGGAAAAGGAGGGGTAAATATACTATTATACTCTCAAAAATAAAATAAAAAAATCACTACTTTAGGTCTCAGTGTCTGCCATTCCCATTATTTCTGGGAGCTGTATATGCTTTCAATGTAGGAAGCACTGTCAGGAAATAATCACAGACATTTGCAGAAGAAGTTGTCATGGTTTAAATATACAGTGTTTCCCCCAAAGACTCATGCATTTGAAGTCCCTATGTGGTAGTGGCATTTATGAATGGTTTGATTTAGTGAGTGCAAGTTGAATGGCCTTCAGTCAGTAGAGTCCAGTTGGAAGAAGTCATTAGAAAGCTTTTCTTTGGAGGGTATAAATACAGTACTGCTCTCTCTCTTCCTCTGTCTTCCTCTCTACCCCTTTTAGCCTCTCCCTCTCTACTTTCCGGCCCTCCTTGTTGTCTGTCTTCAGAGTTCCTTCTAGGATGTTTCTGCTATGATCCAGGCCCCAAAACAAAGAAAGTATGATCCATGGCCTGAAGCCCCTGAGAGAGTACAATAAAATATTCTTATCTTCCTCAGGTTGAATTCATTATTCTTACTGCAATTAAAAAAAAAACAAAAACAAAATAAAACAAAACCAAAAGAGTAATGCAGGTCTTTGAACTGGTGTGAATACTGGTTGCTTAAGTTTGGAAATGATAGCAGATTGGGAATGTGGTGGAAAAGAGGACAACTATAGTAAGTAGAGCAGTTGCTTCTGATTTCTTTTTGGAGATCAAGGCAGCTAGAATGTAAAGGAAGTTTAGAAATGAAGAGAGCTACACAAAAGTCACAAAGCTCTGGAGAAGATCGTTTTTGGGCATTTTATCTTTTTATTTATTTATTTATTTTATATAACCAAGTCCATTTAAATGAAAACAAACATTTATAGACAATATTTGGGAATTTGGGCGTTGTTCTTTCCAAACTACTTCCTGCTGGTAAGGGGCGCTGTCATGGGGATCCTAAGAAGATGCAGAAATCCTGGTTGTAGTCTGTAAGGCTGCTTTGTCCAGCTGTTTTGAATGTAGGATCACCTGGTACTCTGTTTCAGGTGGTCTGGCTTGATCAAACCACATTAGTCTGGAAGGAACCCACATCTTTTCATTTTCTGTGGAAACAAAAATAGAAATCCTTTTCCCCAGTAACTTGTCCTTGAACTTAAATTTTGGAATCGAAGCATTTTTTTTAATTTAATTTATTATTTTACTTGTTGACTTGAAGAAACCATCCTGAATGAGGTAACCCAGTCACAAAAAGAGTCACACAGTATGTACTCACTCATATATGGATTTTAGTCCTAGATCAAAGGATCACCAGCCTATAATTCACACCACCAGAGGAACTAGGACACAAGGTGTATTCTAAGAGATTCATATAAAGTCCCTCACAGAACTGGGAAGGGACAAGTCTCCCAGAGCTCAGGGGAAGTGGGGGGGCAGCGAATGGAGAGAGAAGTAGGAGAAAACGAGGGGGAGGAAAGGAAAACATGTGTGACCAGGAAGATTCAGCCTGGTTAGGAATAGAAGACAGGAGAGACAGAGAGAGAGAGAGAGAGAGAGAGAGAGAGAGAGAGAGAGAGAGAGAGAGAACATAAAAGAGGGAGCCAATTAAAGAGAAAATTGAACACAAGGAAAGGTCTAGAGAACTACAAGACTGCTGCCAAATAACAATTTGAGCTTCTGTGGAAAGGCTATCATAAATGCCCTTCCCGGAGAGTGAGATCAACAACTAACTTATCCATGGAGCTCTCGACTAATGCCTATTAGAAACATGGGCATTTTATCTTAAGGTCACTTCACACCTAAAGGGGAAAAAGTATTCTCAGAACTGGAGAACCAAGTTTTCAGAATAGGGTTACACCTGAGTGATGCTCTTGTGAAACACCAGACCTATAGAATGCTGTGAGGTGTCTTTTCAGTTCTGAGACTGAGCCTGATGGTCACCCTTTGTCCCACCTAACAAACTCTAACAGCAAAACCTCACTTTTTCTATGACACTTCACGGCATTTCAGGCATTAAAAAAAATAAACTTTAAAGAGTATTTACAAAGCTATTTTACAAAAATAAATTTAATGATGTCTATCACGAAAACTATTAGTTATTGTTACTATATGAGGAACTATCACAAATCTGATGAGCAGAAACTGTTTTTGTACCTCAGTAATACGCTAAGGCTTAGCTGTAGCCCACTTCAGCCTGTGTGGTGTGGAAACTGTAGAATCTACTAGGTAACTGATAAAATCTGGAAGTTGGATAGCTCAACAGAGAAACACTTGCCCCTGGTTGGTGTGATTCATAGCAGGATGCTGTACTTTGATAAACTGTGTTGCTTGTAGGTCATTGCTATAGCTTTCATGTTGCAATTATATATGGAGGTAAAGACAGACATCATGTAGCTGGACAAGTAACACACTTCTTCTCTCATCCATTACCCAATGCCTTGCTGACCACAGTGCTAAACATTAATTAAATCACCCAACAAAGTTAACCAGGCAAACAAAAAGAAGGAAGGTCAAATGGAACCATCCCAAAACACCCATGTGATCCAAAAAGATGAAAAGATCCTAAAAACAACATCCAATCAAAAGTAAGCTTTGCAGACTAGTACTGCCAACTAGAGGTTCCAGGAGTCACATTTCCTTTACCACCTTGCATAAAAGAACACACCCCATAAATCAATGGATGTCACTGGGCATTCAGTAAAGAACAATGGTTTCTGGGAGAGAATTAAGAAGCTTGTAAGTGTTTTGTTACACAGCATGGAAACCTTGAACAAAGCAAGGCAGATTCACAGAGTAAGGATACAAAATGGTCAACTTGAAAATTGATAGGAAATTGCTAAAAGAACTAAAAATAAAAAAATGCAAATAAGACTCTTAAACAAAATGAGCCAAACAGAACAAAACAGAAGCAAATTAACAAAAACAAAAACACTTTGCTCCTCTCTCTTTCCCGCTTGTCCATTGCTTCTTCTGTGGTCTGGGTGGCTGTGAGGAGCTGCTGTGTCAGGCCCTTCACAAATTCCTGCAGGACATAGATGGGGGTATATAATCAGGAGTACCCACTCAAAGCTCTGATATGTGTCCAGGTGGTAGCTGCCTTTTACTGACCAGAGGTTGGGACCATCCACTCAGGTGAGGGGTGGAGCCATCCCTCCAGTGCCTGTACAGTGGTAAGGCTAGCTTCTCCTGTTAGGGGAAGGGCCTGCTTTCCTGTGTTGGGGTCATGGGGGTCCATTATCCCAAGGCAGGCAAGGGGCAGGGGCAGGAAAAAAGAAAAATATTAAAAGTAATGTACAGTCTGATTTAAAGGCTCATTTTAAATATGCTACAATACAATTTGTGTGGGTTACTTATAAAGATAAAAATGTTTAAGTGGAACAGATTGATTCTAGAAGTGCATGCATACTTTCACACACACACACACACACACACACACACACACACACACACACAAGTGTGTGTGCATACATATTACCTTACAGCATATAAAGAAACTGACTTAAAAATAGAGACCTAAGTGTGAGATCAGGAGCTGAAAACAGGTGCAAGAAAACACCAAAACTTTTTTTTTTTAACCTCGGGTTTAGAGAGAAGACAATAGTTGTAAAAAAAAAAATTGAATAAAAATATCAATCAAAAACCTACATTTTATAAGACTTATAGTACATTTATTAAAATATGCACTTTTATCAACAAAATTCACCAATAAAGAATATTCACTACCTACAACATATTATGGAATTAAATTTAAAAAAATCTAAGGATATTAGGAATACGATTAAGTTGTCAATGTTTCCAGCCTAAGATCACAAATATCACAATCTATATATAGTATAAAATATTCCCTTGAGTTACAATGGTACACTGTTAGAAAAGGTGTTTGTGGGGAGAAGGAAAGAAGACATTCAGGTACTTGTTTTTCTACAGTGATATAAATTGAGTTTTTCATACTTGATGACTGATATTTGAATATATTTCCCTGCGCAGTCTTCTTAACCACACCAATTAAAAGCTGTTTCCATGGTGTTACCATAAAGGACATCCACCAGAGCTTAGAACTATTAACAGTTTTCATATGCATATCTTAGCCCAGAGAGAAATAATTTTAGTTAAAATTAACTTGGTTCTGTTGATTCTTGCACATCTCAAACATATTGTAATTCCCTTTTTATAATGTGGTCATAAAATAATGTGTATACATATTAAATGAAGTTAAGCTTCTTGTGTATATAGTTTTGTTTGTTTTGTTTTATATATGGTAGGCAAAGCATAATTTCTCTTCAAATGAGCAGTAACAAAAACAAGCAAGATGTACATCAATCAATAGTAATCACTGGGCTTCTCAGAGTATAACAAGGGAATGACAAGCCTACTCAACAAATGAGAAATATGTAAATTATTTAATATAATTGAGCAAACCATACATACAAAGGGATATTAGAATTCAACCAAATATCATTTCCTTAGACAGGCACTAAACACTGGAATAATTAGAATTGTGTGGCTGTTGGGTAGCCTTCTAGAAGTGTGTGCTGTTTAAGTATTTTTCATAGTGATTTATTTTAGAAAATTTTTCATTGCAGAAACTTGGAAACCCTTGAAATATTTATGTCAGTAACTTCTCACTTATTGTCAGTAAGTCAGCTTTAAAAGTTTTGATCATATTTAAAACCTCTAGTAAGCTTCCCTAATTGCCTTGGCTCTGTTGATTCTTGCACATTACAAACTCATTATAGTACACTTTTACAATGTTGTCATAAAACAATATATCCACACTTTCAATGAAGCTATGAGTGTTAGTTTATTATGTTTCAGTTCATGTAGGGATTTTATTTTATAATTATGTGAAACTATCAAGTGTAAATTGTTTTTATACAATTTTAGCAAATGTCAATTCACGGGTCAATCTTGTATTAGTTTTAATCAAATAAATACAAATATCAGATTCAGAATTAGATAAGAGACTTATAGTGGCTGTATGCATCTTCGATTTCCACTATAATTTATAGTTAAGAAACTAACTGAGCCTTTTGGATAAGCTGTTCTAAATTAATATTAAAGCTATCTTTTCATATGGTTACAAATAATGTGACAGGCTATTATTTGTTTCAGTGAATTGTTGGCAATTATGACTGACAAAAATATTGGAATGTAGTCAGAAACTGAGGTATCTAACAAACAATGACTGTGGCTAATGAATGTTACTCTATAGTTTTCAGGATGCTGGTGACCCGAGAACCAGCTGAACAGACTCAGAAGTTGGGTGAGTAAGAAGTTCATCATAAAAACTGTCACTTTGTTATTGCATTGGAGGCACAAGCCAATTTTTTCAATGACAATATCTCTATGTAATATGAAATGTTGTATAGTAAAAATAATGAATTGCTCTGTTGCCTTTGTATTACCAGGTCACGTTCCAAGAAATAAAACCAGAGAAGGCTAAGTAAAGTATGGGAAACACGTTGTTCCAAAGGTCAGGAGAGTCTCCTTCATTCTTTCCAAATTGCTCATATAAAACTGAAGTTGATTTATATTACTGTTATAAAGTTCCTTTCAGGGTGAGAATGAAGTGTTAGAGCTGCTTCTTTGAGCATCTACAAGGCCTAGCTTAATATAGGCATATTTTATTTCTTGATTACGTCCATATTTCCAATCATTACCTTTGGAGTGTCTTCTTTAGAAAATAGTGTTGGAAAGGCAAGTGAACTGATAGCTCATCACAAGACTGTAATTACCTGTTCAAATACTCTTTATGACTCTATTTACAGATATTATTAACCCTATACTTCACACACTTAAAATCCCATACTAAAGCATATTAAGTGATATGAATATGATATGAATGCACCATAAACATTGCTTGGGAAGAATTTAAAATTAATTTTGGTGATAATTGGTGATATAAATGAGTATAATAAATATTAACTGTGATGCCTTTGTAGTTGTTGCATTAGTTCTAAAATACTTTACTTTTTACCCTCCATTATCAGATAATTTATTTTATGAATTACATAAATATAATATGTAAACTATGTATAATATATATTGTTCTTAATATACCCTAGTAATGGCAATGAGCATCAAACTGTTACTAATCCATCATGGATTGAAATTTTTGTAAGAATGAAGTTAGCCTCAGTAAAAATAGATAGATCACCAAGTTCTCTCTTGCTTCTCAAACCATAGATGATTTCTAGGAACACGGGGCTACAATGTGATGTGGATTTGAAATAAATTGAAGTTACATGGATTAGATCATTGCTAGGAAAACATAAGACATATTGCATACATTTTGTTAATATAAGAGGATATTATGTAGAATGAGGAAAAATATACAGGCAAAAAGAAAGGCCAGAAATACTATAGGTATTCTTTCCAATGAAGGTAACTTCATCTTTTTATTATGAATCACCAAAATGTGCACAATGTACCACATTCTTAGTAAGTTCAACATATGAGTTTACTGGGGTTTGGGATCTTTGATTGATAACTTACTTTTTTATATAAAAATAAAAAACTATGTGCAAAACATCATTCAGTAAAAAATTTTTAACAGACAATTTAAATGACTAGTACAGAGTAACTTCAGGTGATAAACAGATCTTGAACAGATCACCATAAAGCACTGGCTGCTATAGTTTTTCTTTTCTTATGCTAACAGTCATTACTGCGGATGTGTGCCACCTTGGAGAGAACAGCTTATATCAAGTCTACATCTCTGCCTTTTTCCTTTTTAAATTCAAATTTGAAACAAGATTGTTTTACATGTCAATACCAGTTTCTTTACCCTTCCATCCTCTCCTATCACCTCCACCAACCCCCAGCTCATCCCCTTTCTGCTCCCCAGGGAGGGTGAGACCTTCTATGGGGGATCTTCAAAGTTTGTCATATCATTTGGGGCAAGGCCTAAGACTTCCCCCATGTGTCTAGGCTGAGAAAGTATCCCTCTATGTGGAATGGGATCCCAAAGTCCATTCGTATACTAGGGACAGATACTCACCCATTACTAGCCCCATAGACTGCTCAGTCCTCTTAACTAACACACACATTCAGAGGGACTGGGTCAGTCCTATGCTGGTTTTCCAGCTACCAGACTTGGGTGCATGAGCTCCTCCTTATTCAGGTCAGCTGATTTTGTGGGTTTTTCTAGCCTGGTATCGACCCCTTTGCTCATCTTTCCTCCCTGTCTCTAACTGGAGGCTTTCTTATGCTTGAATGGTGTCATCTCCATGTTGACACTTTAGAAGCATATTGCAAATTCAGCTCCACTCCATAAATAGTCAAGATGCTTCTGAGTTACATAGAACTTTAAAATGTTTGTGTGTCACGGGCACAGATAGATTCTACACCTCATCTGCTTCCTTGACCAAGATGGCTTCATGAGATTCTCCATTTATAAGAATGAGGTCTCAGATAGTGTACTGACTTAGAACTTGATGTGACACTAAGACAGTGGTTCTCAACCTTCCTAATGCTGTGACCCTTCCATATAGTTCCTTGCGTTGTGGTGACCCCAATCATAAAATTATTTTATTATTACTTTGTAACTGTAATTTTGTTATTGCTATGAATCATCATGTAATTGTGATTCTAATGGTCTTGGTGACCCCTGTGAAAGGGCCCTTTTACCCACAAAGGGATCAAGACCCACAGATTGAGAAGCACTGCTCCAAGATAAATTTGAAATGACATAGTCCTTCATAGCAGATGACTTATGGAGACATGTCTAGAAATGAACTGTTAACACCAAATCTACAATCAAGTCTGCAACTGTCTCCTTATCAATATGAAACTCAAACACATCTATGTAAGCGGAGATATATACTGTTCCTTGGCTTACTTTCTTGTTTGTATTCAGTCAGGCATACCAGCCTGTGTGTGGTGATGCCTACATTTAGGGAAGTTCTTCATTTCTCAGCTAGGTCTCTCTAAAAACACTGTCATAGATAAAATAAGAAGTATATATAACTTCTAGGTATTTCAAGTCCAGCCAAACTGATAGTGACTGCACAGCCTGCAGGCAGCTGAATGGGTGTCTTTTCCAAGTGACTCTTGATTTGTACCTGTTCCAGGGAGCATGGTTTGTTTCTGCTTCTTCAGGCAACTGGTCTTGTCTCAGAGTATCTTTGAAGCTGAGATTCTCCTTTGCAGATTGGTTCTTCTGAGAGGGACTCAGCAGTTATTGTTAACGCTGGCAAAGACTGGGATCTAGTGAATCTGGTTAGTTTCAGGGATTTCCCGAAGCTATTTTGAGTTGTTTGCCATCCTGTTTAAGCAGATATTGGATTCTTGGTTTTCCACCAGCAGACAACCACAGTGTGAATAGTTGGGGCATAACCTATAAAACATACCACTGAATCCAATTTTATATATTTATATTTATCTCATTCTATGAATTCTAGAGAACTAATCTGTCTCAATGGCTGGCTCTATCCCTTGTCTGAAACTTTCCCTTGAAGGTGTCCCATGGTCCTAGGATCTCTAATATCCCATCTCTATTGCAAGTTATGTTTCATCTTCACATTGCTTGTGCAATGACCTCTTAATTTCTTTGCAAGGACTCAGACACTATCACACTTTGCCTAGACTCAGAAGTCTTGGGAATTTTGGCGACTTTTCTATTGTGTCACTGCAAAGAACAAGTTATTTTCTTGATGGTGCAGCCACTTTCTCCATACTCTTCTTATGTGTAACATTACACTCCTTATGAAATTGAAGATTTCTCATGCATTCCTGATAGCCTGCTGTGGATCAAAGAGCAGTGAGCAGTAATGGTACCACAGAGTGGATGCTATGCTTCCTTGAAAATTTCTCTACCAACCTGCTTATTCTAATACTTTTGAATTCAGCCTTCCTGAAGTTTTCAGTATGCATGCAAAACACACCTGGATTTTTCACCAGAATACATCATGAATGGCCCTTAGTCAGGTTTCCAATAAAGTGTTTTTCTCCTTTAAATTCTCAGGTTAATATTTCTTGTCTGCATTTTTATTGTCATACTGCTTTTCTGGAGCATCCTGGGCTCAGCTCTGCTTATAGTATTCCAGGGATCCTCTATCCACAGCTCTCAAATTGTTCCACATTCTTCCTATAAGACTTCTAAACTACATGGTCATGTTTGCCACATCTACAAAACCATTTCTTGAGAGTGATTTTTTGACTAATTACTTCCCTCAAAAGCAACTCAAAGAAGCTTTGCGTAGTGTGACTCAAACTTTGAGTCGTAAGTCAAATTTACTGGCAAAAGCAACTGAAGGAAGGGTTCATTCTGACTCACAGTTTGAGAGGATGCAGTCCTCAGTCTCAGTGAAGCAGGCATGAAGTCAGGGGTGGGTGGTACCTAACCACATTGTGTCTGCTGCCAAGGAAAGAAAGTTGAATATGGGTGCTCAGCTTGCTTTCTCCAT
Source organism: Phodopus roborovskii (assembly GCF_943737965.1). Lineage (NCBI taxonomy): Eukaryota > Metazoa > Chordata > Mammalia > Rodentia > Cricetidae > Phodopus > Phodopus roborovskii. The sequence continues at coordinate 15,998,076 of NW_026125397.1, forward strand.
TTTCCCTTTTATTCAGTCTGGGACACTCAGCCAAGGGATATTTCATATTTAGGGAATATCTTTTCTACTTAGTTAAAACTCACTGGAAACACCCACAGAGATATGTTTCCTTATGTGATTCTAAGTCTGGTCAAATTAACCATGAAGATTAACCAACATTGTCCCCTGGATGTTGATCTTATTTATATAAATACATTTATTTGATTTAAAGAGGAAAAACTTTATTTTATTTATACTATTTACAAAACTCAATATAATGATGCTGTCAACTTTTTAAGATTCATTAAATAAGAAAAGTTCATAACTCAATAAATAGTCCACCTTTATCAACACATTATACGATTCCTAACAATAGAGGTTTTTCTAAAAGAGAAATACCTAAGTATATGAATACAAGCAAGTTGTTGAAGATATAAACAGGTGACAAACTCTAGGGTGATCTACCAAAATTGTTTGGATATATTATTATTATTAGTTGATTACATACAATTATACTATATGCTTCATTATACATATATGAGTTCTCCAAGAAGAGACCTTTTCTCCTTGATCATTATCATTTCTTTACATTTAGTGTAATAACTGCTATAGAAGTATCATTTCTGAATAGTTATTAGATGCCAGAAAACATAAAATTAATTGACCTTTGTTTAGTATGTCTACTTTTATAACAAAATAATGGCCAAACAGAACAGTGTATATAGCAAGAATATTAGAGGTGACATTTTACAGGTGTTTTAAATAAGATGGACATTTGTTCCTCATTCTTTCTCAAAATTTTGGAATAAAAGTCAATGCCAGCTAATCATTTAAAGAAATAGGTGACAAAATAAAATGCTAGGGAATAGAAAGTAATTATAATAAGAAAAAGAACAGCTAATCCTGGTAGCTCCCAAAATTAGAAAATGGGTTTTGAGAGCTACATTCCTATATGATGTAAGAAAGATGGTATGTGAGGTATTTCATGCACTTCATGTGAAAGGCTTTAAAAAGGTTAGTAGAAAACAGCCTAAAAAGAAATACCATTTTTATACTGGTTACTTATCTCTGATTTTTTTTTAATCACTGTATGGAGCACCCTTTGCAGTCTTTCCAAGATCCATTCTGATTATGAGGCTTTAGTTGAAATAATATACCTCTTTTTCCTGTGGTAGCAATGTATATGATAAATATTATTCAGAAATAAATGAGTTACTAGGAAGTAGAAATACACATGCACACACACACACACACACACACACACACACACACACGTATATATTCTCAGTTTGACAACAAATAATTTGAATTCCATGGACATTTATTAGCTACTTCAAACTCTTAGGTTAAATTGACATCTTGGGATGACAGTATTATTTGGTTGCTGGACTTGGAGTTTAAGAATGTGATGAGTAGATGATGGAAAGGCCTGGATGGTATGCAATAAAGAGTGGAGAAAATAAGAATCATGTTTTTCTCTAGAGGATCTCACATTATTAAGAATTAAAGTGTGGCCATTATTGGTTGGTGGCACATGCCTTTAATCCCAGTACTCAGGAGGCAGGAGCAGGCAAAACTCTGTGAGTTCAAGGACAGACTTATCTATAGAGTAAGTGCCAGGGCAGGCTCCAAAGCAATGTAGAGAAACCTTGCCTCAAAAACCCAAATATATAAAATGCTATGCTGTCAGTCATGAAAGCGTAGGACTATTTCTATAGTTAATATGGTTGAAAATATGGACTGTCACATGGAAACATTGAAAGTGCTTAGTGAACATTCGTTCATTGAGGTAATTGCATACATAGGACATGTATATGAGCATGCATTAGAAATAAAAAAAGCCAGGCAGTGGTGGTGTATGCCATTCTCAGAAATCAGGCACATCTCTGAGTTGAGGCCAGCCTGGTGTACATAGTGAGTTCCAGGACAGCCAGGGATACACAGAGAAACCCTGTCTCAAAAAACCAAATGAAGAAAGAAAAGTAATGACAAAAAATACATACATCTTTAAGATGTTTTGAAACATTTCCAGAATCTAAATAGAGTGAATTAAATTAAAAAAACTCTATGCCTTTCTTTGGAAAACTAATGCTCTAAGATGAACAATAGTTTACAGGAAACAACTTAGTAACCAAGTGAATGATGTGAAGTTCCTGTAACTCTCAACCTTCATTCTTGCCATGGTCTCTCCATTATACCTTCGGCTCCTTAGGGAACAAACACAATTCCAGCTCTCCTTAGTGTGGGCACTAAGAATACATGGATCACAAACACAGACTTTTTTCAAACAATAATTTTTCCATTTCCACTTTTGTGTTATATATTTTGTATAACAGTATAGATTAAAGTCAGTGGTTTTCTACTTAATGTTAATGTGAATGAATATATTAAGATATGTTTGATGTATACAACAATTATCAACAAAACTTATGTGTGAAGAACACAGTTGCCTAGCTTGGAAATAAAAGTCTGGTAAATATAAATACCTAGAATATCAGTAACAAATTATTGTATATTATTTACAGACTCCTGGAATAGAGAATAAGGTTATATGAAAGAAGATTTCTTATGGTTTACAAAGTAAGTCCCCCTTTTATGATCATTAGAATATTTCCTGATTTCATATGAGAATAGTGATTCTTTCCTGGGAAAATTCTAGTGAACAAAACTACATACTGTACACCTAAATACCTCTTAAATTGCAGACTTGAACAGTCATTTGTTATATGTTATATTTTACTGTTCATGATTCTCAAACTCTAGATGCCACTCAATTCAGATAATTATATTTCAATTACAGAAAGTATTAGGTTTTGTTGTATACCTAATAAGATGCTTTCATATAAGACTTTTAGTATAAATTTATATCAATAATGTACATTATTTATTTTACTTTTTGCATTGATAGAGCTAAAATACGATGTATTTTAAGGAAATAAATACCAGTTGAAGTAATAATATGGTAGATATTTTGTAGTTAGCACATATATCTGATTTAACGTCACTAAAATTTTAATATATTACTTGAATTTTGGCATTTTCCTTATAGAGATGTTTGGTCTCAGATTTTTACTCAGCAGATATCACTAATTATAGCATCTAGTTGCAATGTCCTGAATTTATGTATTTTCAGTGTTTTCTATTATTTATGTTTAAAACAATGGCATTTGCCTTGAGAAACATTAAAACTATTGAGAGTAATAATTTGTAAAATTCTTTTATTTGTATTGATGTGGATTACTGTTCTCTAAGTATACTGCCTAACAGGAGATAGATAAGGAGATATATAGATAAACAGACTGTTAGATAGACAAATATAGATATGTAGATAAAAAGAAAGATGAAAGATGACAGACAGACAAGAAATTATCACCTCATTATGCAAAGTTTTATTAAAGAATGTCCATAATAATCCATCTGCAAGCTGGAGATCAACATGTTAGTAGTCTATCTTAGGACAAGTCTAACCATTCCCGAACCTCCAAATCTGTGTGGCTGACAGAATAACATTCATTTGGAAGATGAAGGACTAAGGATTTGGCCATGGAGGAGGTACTTCCTATTTCCGACTCTCTCATAGTCCAAAGGCCAGAGATTTGATGTCTAATGGCATAAGATTATTCAAGATGCAGGAGAGAAGGCAAGAATTTGAATTCCCTCTGATTTTTTATTCTATATAGGTAACTGCTGATTAGATGATGTCTACCAACCCTAAAAGCAAATATTCCCTCCTAGTCTTTCTACTGCTATGAAAATTTTCTCTACTTCACAGACAAACTCAAAAAAATTTTTCTTCCCAGTTGCCTAGGTAGCATTCAGTCCAATCAAGTTGACAAGTGTAATTAACATTGTGTTATATAACAAAGTTCACTTTATTTCAGTAACTTCTATTGCCATCCTTTCACCCCCTGCTGTATCATATAACCTTGTTAAATCCTTTCCTGCCTCAAGTCCTTGGTATTATTAAAATGCAGTGTATTTCTTTGAATATTCCAATATTGATTCTCGGGAGAGAATAGGTATGTGATAAAGCTATCATGGTAACAGAAGAAGACGGAAGCTCAGGATCCCAAACAAAAGAAATAATTCTCATTTTTTTTTTCTGAGACCTGAGACAAAGATGAAACGACAACCCCCTAATCTTGTTTGTTTTCACCTATGTAGGACAGTAGGTCGGATCATTGACCTGCCTTCCTCTCACCAGAAGGAAATACTAAATACCCAGTTGTGCACTATCAGAAATAGCATACATTTTGGTTATTTATAAATGTAATTATATGAAAGGTTCGTGTTTATACTTGCTCCTTTCCCCCAAAATAATGCACTATTGAAAGTCTGAGAGTGTCACCATGACTGGAAATCACAGCATGTCCTTAATTCCACCAATGTACGAGCTTTAGGTTTTCAATCCCATCTTCTTTGCATTTCTCTTTCATCTAAATTATAGGTTAAAGGGAATGCTCAAAGCAGGTTTATTATATTTCTGTGTTTCCAACAAGGTTAATGAAGTTCAGTCCTTCAGCTGAATCTGAAAATGAATGGATAAAGGATGATTATTGTAGTTTTATTTTGAAACTACTGCACGGAGTCAGGGAAAATCATTATAATATCCATGTCTATAAATAAATCCATGGTAATCATGTGAAATTCCTTTCTTTTAAAAATATCAGTGTGCTTTGTGTTTGGTACCCAATGTTCAGGGGCAAATTAGTCTCAAATATTAAATGTTGTACAGAACAAGATAGAGGTTCTGAAAAAAATGTATTCAGAATAGCAAATAGTTATCCTCTGCCTCTTTTATTGAAATAAGTTTTAATGGTGTCTCTGGAGATACTCATTGCTCCAATATATATGGTGTAATGTATTTTCATATCATGGAACTGTGATTTAAAATAATAATGGCTTGAGAGATTTTGATGATCTCTCCTTGAAGGAATCACCCTTTCTGTCTGGTTCGGAGGGTGTAATGGGAGGGGGGGTCAAGGGGCATGGGAGGGAGGGAAAAAAGTAATAAATAGGTACATACAGTAGGGAATTTGTTAGAACAATGCATGATGTTAAAACTTCCTTCTGTTGTGTTTACATAGTGCAATTCTCAAGAGCAAAAGAGTCACAAAGGCAGTAAGCCATCACCCAGTTTAGTCGTCAGCTAAGAATAGAGCTAAATATGATTCTGCCAGAAAGATGCAGCAGATGCTTTCCTTCTAGCACCATTCTTTCTTGCTAGAATTCAATACTAGCACTTTCATTCCAAGTATCAACACCAGTACCAACACACCAGAAGTTGAATAACAATGATAGCTGCTTTTTAGAAGTTCTATCAAGCTGTTTCCCAAGTAACATCATGTTTTATTTCTCTCTCAGTGGTTTGATATGGTTTAGAAATCCAGAAAGCCGATCACGGAATTATTTCCTTTCTAGTGTGTATATGTGTATGTAATCTCTCTCTCTCTCTCTCTCTCTCTCTCTCTCTCTCTCTCTCTCTCTCTCTCTCTCTCATACACACACACACACACACAAACACACACACACACACACACACACACACACACATTTGTACATTTGTAGTTACATGTAACACAAAGTGCAGGTTGAGATCAGAAGACAACCTGTTGGAGTAACTTCTGTCCCTTTACCATATGAGTCTCAGGAATCGAACTCAGGTTGTTAAGCTAAGTGGCAGGTACATTACTTGTCGAGTTATGCAACTGACTCCTATTTGCTGTTCATTTTTAGAAACTGCCCTGTTTGTTTTATTTTTTTTTTTTTAGTAATTTTTTAATACCCTGCAAATGGTATCCAAGGCGTTTCGTCTAATAAAATATTGGCAAATCAGTTTTGTTCATGTTGCAAGGCAGAGAACTTTGTTTTGTAGTGAAAAGTATTACTATGCTATTTTTCCTAAAGCAACTTTAATGCAGTCTAAAATATTAAAAACTATATGAAAATGTTTGGAATCAGCTTCTAAATAATATAAATTGGTAAAGCATATGAGTGACAGACCTAACCACAGATTTATATCACACAGATCTTCATGACATCCTACTTCCTCTTTTACATATTTTAAATCACCCATAATAAAACACTGAAAACATAATGTTTGTGGTAGAAAATGGTAGATTAGAGGCTTGATCCAGTTGGGTAACACATTTTTTTTTCCTATAGTGCTAAACACTGGGAAACCTTTCATAATAATCCAACATTTTAATATGTTAAAAAAAATCGACCCAAAAATGGGTAGAATTCTGGATTATAGTAAAGCTATGGATGGTGTCCTTGATCTTAGGGCATGCATTCGTTGAGTAGGTCTGGTTCTCTCTGTCAGTACTGGACATGTATGATTTGTTGACATATAACTAATTGATATGTTTAAATTATAAAAATGCATCAACTTTGTTGGTAAAAATGCATTAACTTATAATAACTATCATGTGCTAAGGAAAAGATGGGCTCAATGTTGCCTTCTGATTTTTTAGGAAAAACCTAGAAATTGAGAGTACATAAAATTTCCAACATATAAATATTGTCAGTGAAATATTATTTATAAAATTAGGACATAATTAAGAATTTTAAGATGCTGGTATGTGCATTTATACCAATTTATTGCCTGTTGGAAGTTCTAAAAATTTGTATATAGTAGAGAATATCAAAGATAGTTTTAATCTTATAATACAAAACAGGAAAGACTTTCCTTTGTATAATCCAATGTTTATACTTAAGACATAAGAGCTACTATATCAGTCATTTGCTATTTACTATTTGTGATAATTTAGATGTGTAATTATGGAGCTCAAGTCTTAATTTAACTGGCTATTTTGAGTATCAGAACATAGGTACATGCATACACAAACACCAACACACACACAAACACACACACACACACACATATATATATACTTTAATAAATATTAAAGTATCATTTCCATCACAAGAAATTGTAAATCAAAAATATAAAAGTGAAAGGAAGAGAATGAAATATTTCAGCATTTCAATGAACATAAGAAAAATGAATTATGGATGTGATTATATATCATTCATGTTTAAAAGAACTTTTGTAGCATGAATATTCAGTTTACAAAGCCTTGTTATAAATCAGCCATCATCAATGAGAGATTTATCTTAGTTTCCTGTGTGCTCCTATAACATTCCTTTATGAGGAGAAAACTACAGAGTAAATTGCCAAATTCATTCAAACTTTATATTACCATCTAGGATGATATCAATTGATTGGAATCTGCAAATCTATCTAATGTCCAGCTATTTCAAAATGAGATACAATATTGCTTCTCTGTTAAAAAACAAATAAAGATAAAGTTACAACTGATACAATGATGCCATGCTAGGGTGCTCACATTTATAGTTCAGAAAAAGGGTCTGGATATTTTGTACAACCAAATGCAAATAATGCTTTCTGAACTTTAGTGGTAAAGCATTGAAAATATAGTGTACACAGAATCTTAGCAATGACATAGCCCATGAATACAAGTGCCATGTTTGGATTTTGTCTAATAGCCATGCTTTTTAAAGTTTTAACAGCTTTTAAATTCAGGGAAAACCATTAGTATCTTCATATACAAGGAAGAATGTAAAGTCAATAGGGTAGGTTTTTTGAAGGCATAGAAAGAACTGAATGTGATACCAATTTTCACTTCCAGGTCACATAGCATAAGTTACATTTATATATGGGTGTGTGACCATTCTTGATTGCCATTTGTATTTCTGAGCAGGTTACATAAACTATCATTCACTTCATAACAGATAATCTCCTTGTCTAGGTCGTTAAGAAAAATACATTTGTCTACATGTAAATATCCAGTTTTACCAACTCCATTTATTGCTGTGCTAGTTTCTGGCATCTTTATCAAAAATGGGTGTAAGTATGTATATATTTGTTTCCATTGATCAACATGTCTGTATTATGCCAATACCATGCAGTTTTATTTTTTTCTATATCTCAATAGGACAACTTGAAATCAGGAATGGTGGGACATCCTGTAGTTCTTATTATTGGGATTGTTTTATTATCGGGTTTTTTTGTTTTTACATATGAAGTTGAGAATTGTACTTTGAAGTTCAGTAAATAGTTGTGTTGGAATTTTACTGGGGATTGTATTGAATCTTTATATTGTTTTTTTTTTTTTTAGGAAGGCAATTTTAATATGTCAGTCTTGTCAATCCGTGAGAATGCAGATATTTTCTGATATAGTCTTCAAATTCTTGTTTCATAGACTTGAAGTTTTTATCATACATGTCTTGAATTTGCTTGATTAAAGTTACCACAAAATATTTTATATTATTTGAGGCTATTGTGAAACCTGTTGTTTCCCTGATTTCTTTCTTAGTGCATTTGTAGTTTGTAAATAGGAAGACTATTGACTTTTGTGAGTTAATTTTGTATCCAGTTACTTTGCTGCAAGTATTTATCATCTGTAGGATTTCTCTGGTGCAATTTTTACAATCACTTAAATATACTATCACTTGATATGCAATTCATTTGCATTCATTCTTTCCAAGTTGTTCTTTTTAGTTGTCTTATTGCTCTACCTATAACCTCAATTGGTACAGTATATGGATATGAAGAGAGTGGGTAACCTTGTCTTATTTAGGAGAATTTTAGTGAAACGTCTTTGAATTTCTCTCCATTTAATTGGATGTTGGCTATAGGCTTGCTGTGAACTGCCTTTATTATGTTTAGGTAGTTCTCTTAGTCTCTTATATCCCTTATCTCTCCAGGATTTTATCATGAGGCATGTTGGGTTCTTTTCAAAGGCCTTTTCTGCATCTAGTGAGATGATTTTGTGTGTGTGTTTCAGTTTGTTTACATGGTGGATTAAATCTGCTGATATTTTTATTTTGAGCCATTCCTGTATCTCTGAGATGAGGACTACTTGATTATGGTGGATTATCTTTTTGGTGTTTTCTTGAATGAAGTTGCATAATACTCAAGTCCAAGTGTGACTACAACATAAAACCAGACACGCTGAAGGTGACAGAAAGAAAGTGAAGAATAACCTTGAACATACTGACATGTGAAGTGTATTACTGTTATTTCTTGGCTCTGTATTTTTATGAGAATCCTAAGTGTGAGAATGAGTGTGTCCCTGACTGCATTGCCTGGTCATCAGTACACCCTTTTAGCCATGTATCTTTACATGCAAATTTATATTACAAAGGGTCATTAGTCTGGTTTGAAGCATCCAGTTTCTGCCACACTATTGATGGGGGGCCCTCACTGGGACTCCTCTTAGATATACTGTTGTTGCCCTGTGTTGCAGAGATCTTACAGCTTTGTGTCTACAAGACCTGCACCTTCATTGATCAAACCATTCTTCCTCCAACCAAATGCCTCTTGGGGTAAATGTATCCCTATGGTAATTTTTATTTATTTTTCTACACCAGCCCTTATAAGTGAAGGCAAATGTTGGCTATTTTTTTTACTGTTGTCCTATGCTATCTTCATAAAAATATTTTTTAAATCAAAGTACTTTGATTAAATTAACTGCTACTTGGCTAAAATTTTTATGAGCTCAATGTTTCAATAATCTAATAAAAATAATCCAGTATTATATGTCATGATTTTTATTTTTAAATTTTATTATTTTTTAATTAACATATAAATATATAGACTGTGATCTGTGATATTTTGATTCATGTAGCTACTGGGATCTGATCATTCAGGGAGATGCCCATATGCATCAGCTTAAGCTTTTTTGTTTATTTATAGTAAATCCATTTAAAATTTTCTCTTCTATTATTAAGATACATAATGCATACTATTACTAACAACATTGATAATGTTCAATTCAGATTTCTGTACATTTTAGTAGATACATATGCTCTTTCTTAGAACAGAAATATATAAACAATGTTCACCCTTTTTCTTTTTCCTCCAAATTCTGTATAGTCTCTGGCAACCATGATATATTTCTCCAATTCTCTGAGATGAACTTTATTATATTCCTCTTTTGAGTGAGATTCCATAATCATTTCTGTGCTTGCCTTATCTCTTTTGGCATAATGTCATCCAGGTCCATTTATTTTATTTTTCCCTCAAGCTTACAATCAATTTGTAAATTTATTGATTTTGAAATATGATCTTTAGAGTTTCTAAATATATGATCATAACATCAATTGCAAAGAGTTGTCATTTTATTTCTAATTTGGAAAACTATTGTTATAATTATTATTGCCTAAGTTCTCTTTCTAGGGCTTCTATGTACTGTCTAAAACAGAAATGACTGAAGAAAGCACACTTGTTTTGTTTGAGATCATATGGTTGCATAGTGTCTGTCTCACAATGTTCCACTGTGAAGTATCATGCATATAGATTTACATATATTGATCCATCCTTGAATGCCTAAGACAAATATAACTTTAACATGGAGGATGATCTTCTTAATATGCTGTTGAATTTTATCACCTGCTATTTTGCTGAGGCTGTATGAATATACATTAGTTCAGCAGAAACACTGTCTTAAAATTTTCATTTCTTGCCCATGTCTTTCTTGGCTTTGGCATAAGAATAGTAACTCATAAAATAGACTTGAAAGTTTTCATTCTGTTAGAGATGTAATTTGGCATCTAGAATGCAGTTGTGGAGATACTGAGGTTCTGTGCTCAAAACCAAAGAAAAGAACATATATGCAGCTATAGAAATAGAGAACATTTATTAAGAATGTGAAAGGAGACACATTTTCAACAGTAGAAGTGGTCCAAAGAGTTGAGCTATTTCTAAGGCTGAAAATCTTCTGTCATCAGGGTTCTGATCTCTCATGTGTCTTTTAGATAGTATTTACCTTAGGAAACATACAGAGACTATGGCACTACCCTCTTACACTCTTTATTATACATAGCCCAGCTGGGTAATATTATGTTTTTTTCTGTCACCTGGATTCAAAATGCTTATCTCAACACCCATTCCTGTTATATTTTACTCAAATATTTTTTCAGAGTTATGAATGAAAGCTAATCATGTTCTTCTTTGAATGTTTGTAGAATTCTGCTGTGCAGCCATTGCATCAAATTAGTTGTTCTGTTGTAGTTGTTTCTAAACAGAAAGTACTTTTATTAGCACTGTGTTGATATCCTTACTTAAATATATGTTCAAATTTTATTTCTTCATACTTTAGTCTTCATGGGTTGCATGATCTAAGCATGTGTGCATTTTTATGTTATATATTTGACTAGTAAATAATCATTCCTAATAATCTTTTGATACTTCTATAGCATCTGACTGTAGTGAGATAGTCCTTCTGTGGCACTGACCACGCCCATTGGGGGGTGGAGCCATGGGCGGAAGTGACCTGTGGAAGGAAGTCTGAGGGCGAAGCGGGAAAAGCTCTCTTGCTGGCGTGACTCGGACAGGAGAGGATAGGGTTGAATTTCCTGGTGTTCATCTGTCTAGGTTGTAAGTTATTTCTCCCTGAATAAACATCTATTCGGCCTATTTGCTTATCCTGATCCTTATTTAACCGCGATATCTGGTGTCAGAATTGAGATTCGAACCCACGCCTCCATTTGCAGACCTAATGTCCTCTTCTGATGTCTGGGGGTCCAGGCACACACATAGGTACACATACACTCATGGAAGCAAAACACCCATACATAAAATAAGTGAATCAAAAGGGAGAGATTTATTCCTAAAATTTAAAAAGTTGTTTTATATTCTCTCCTATCTCTCTTCTACCCTCCACCACTCTGGCCCTTCTCCCCTGCATTCCTTCCTTTCTTCTTTCTCCTTCCTTCCTTCCTTCCTTCCTTCCTTCCTTCCTTCCTTCCTTCCTTCCTTCCTTCCTTCCTTCCTGTCAGCCTATGAAGGAATAAGGAACGGACCCCTAACTTAGAAAGCAAATGGGTGAAGGTTTCAGAGCTCACTATGGTCCTTCAAATTCATATTGCTCCTATTTTCTATGAAAGGATCTCCTTTTCTTAGAGTACATTTCACAGACACACCAGGGTGAGACCTGAGTATGCTGCATCTTTAAATCTCGTGTGCCTTAGGCTAACTAGCATCTCACTTTAAAAGCAAGTAGGCATAAATTTATTTTTGCTGTCTACAAAGAATTCATCGTTTTCCATATATCTTGACTGTTTCCCTGTCTCTCTATCTCAGGCTGCCATCACAGCCTTTCCTGTACTAATCTTTTACTTAGCCTGCCTGCTTTCATACTTGGTTTTCTGCCATTAACCCTCATTCCACCAGAATGCCATTGTGTTTGTGAACATAAGCCAGTGCTATTTATAAATTTCTAAATCTGATCGTATGTATTTCAAATCATATGAACTGATTCTTACTTGACAGTATGGACAGAGAGAATTTTTCAAGGAGGAAGATGTAGTTTACATTTACAAAGTTGCGCATTAATAAAGGGCATAAAACAATTCAAAGACTTTGGATATGGAAATATTAATTGAGTAAGATATATGAAGACAATATCTTTTCGAACTTTTGATAATCAAAGAGATATCTTAGTTGCCTGCAGTTACTTAATTATCTTTCCTCTCAATCCTGGGGTAAGTTACATCTAATTAAACAATGAAGATGTTTTTATTACTTGATACGTGAGACCCCACATCTCCAGCCTCATACATTCTCAGTATAAAATCCTGGTTCCATACTGTTTAGTCTCAAATAAACGTACAGAGGCTTATATTAATTATAAACTGTTTGGCTGATAGCTCAGGTTTCCTATTGGATAGCTGTTATTTAATTATTAACCCATTTATATTAATCTACATATCACCCCATGGTTTGGGCTTACTGGAGAATGTCTGGGCATCCTACCTTCCTGGTAGCTACATTGCATCTCTCTCACAATCCATTTCTGTGTTCCTCTTCCCAGCATTCCCCTTAGTTTGATTACCCTACCTATACTTTCTGTGTGGCTATACCCTGCCTGTTGATTGGCCCAAAACATCTTTATTCCTACACCAATAAGAGAAACATATATTCACAACATATGGAAGGACATCCCCATAAAGTGTAATGTAAAAATTTGTCCCTCATATTCTTCACAAGTACAGTGCACCTGCTTTTGATGGGCGATTTTCAAAGTAATACATTTGATCATCTTCTCCTTAGAAAAATACCAGTTTGTAAGTGGCAACGGTGCTGTAAACAATAGAACTATGTCTGTGTTCTCCACTTGAGCAGCACTTTAGAACACAGACAGCTCTGGTGTTGACTTGCAGATTGTTGGAACACACTTCCAGCAATATCTCTTTGCATGGGTTCCCTTAGTGTTGCTTATATTATAAAGCCAGCATTAAGTACAATCAGGGAGAATATAGGAACTAAGGTTTTTGAAAAGTAACGGTACTGTAAAACAGTTTCTTTGCTGTATAGTTTTTGTTTATGTGTATAGTTTTGTTGAGATTTAGGACAGGATCTTACTATGTAATGTGCACTTTGTTGTAATTTTGTAAAGGAAATCTCCCCTTCATACTGGGTTTTTGTATCTGAGGTCTCACAAACACTAGGTAACTATTCTGCAACTGAGCTATGTCCTCGGCCTTGTTTTCCCTTTTCTTTTGATACAGTGCTTTGTGGATTGACTCAGATTGGCCTTAAACTCACTTGTTAGTTGAGATTGTCTTTTCTCAGCCTCTTCAATACTGTTATTATAGGAATTCAAGTCTAGCATATTTGCACAACCTTTTACATTCTTGTTTGTTTGTTGACAAAAGAAATTCCTGGCTGGCCTTGTGTAGCAGAGGCAGATCTTGAGTCCTTGACACTCCTGCTTTCAACTTCCAAGTTGTGCACATTTTTTATTATTAATTAATTTTCCATATATTTTACATATCAAATGGTTTCCCCTCCCTCCTCTCTTTCTGGCCACCCCCACTTCCCCACATCCCGTCTACCACCCTTCCCATCTACTCTACCTCCATCTACTTTCAGAAAGGGGCAGGCCTCTCATGGGCTTCAACAAAGCATGGCACACCAAGCTGAGGTGGGACCAAGCTCCTCCTCCTTCATCAGGGCTGAGTGAGGCAATGCAGCATGGGGAATAGGTTCCCAAAAGCCAGCTCAAGTGCCAGATACAGGTCCTTGTCCCACTGCCAGTACCCCCACGAGTAGATCAAACAATCTGTACATTCTTAATCATCCTCTTTCATTTAATCGTCCTCTTTCATCTGAGTAAATGCATGCTATGCCTTTTTTAGGGTCCAGATCATATCTTTGGTGAGACATGTTTACAATTATTTTAAGGATGATAAACAAAACATAGTTACATTCTATAATGCCTCATTTTTGGCAATTGCATTAATTGTTGGATTGACCCCAGCATTTTCATTTTTCTTCATATTTTATGCATAAATATAAGAAATGGAAAGCATACAGGTGCACTGACTGAATAAATTAGCTTCTGGGGAAACCATGAAGTTCAGGCCTGCTACTTCTTATTATGTTAGTGGTTTTGCATTACTGTGGTCGGTAAGCATATTACTTACTGTATTTGGGATTAATATTCACCACTTAAGAAGAGACTTGGGAAGCTTTTCCAGTCAACTGACCTGCCTTCTGAAAGTGATTAGAAGTTACACGTAATCCTGTGAGATTTATCCACCTTCCAGTTTTCAAGCTGTTTTTCTATCACTCTCCGTGCTTGAGCAAGTTAATTAGAGTATTTAAAAAAACACAATTCTAATGCCAGCAAAGATTCCTTGGTATAAAAAGTATGGACCAAGCCTGAAAACTTATTTCAATTTTGAGAAGTAATAAATTGATGTCTACTTATATGATTTTTTTGTACTTTTCTGTTACCCTAATTTGAGTGACTATATTTATTCAATTCAAAGTCTTATGGTAAAGAGATAAGAATCCACATAAATAGTATCATTAAATGATATATTGTCTTTAGTCCTAACTATCTGGTATCCACTCATTCAATGGATTCATCATGTGGACACAGTGTGATAGCTAAGGTCTCTATTTTTACCTAGAACCTTACTACTTCTTTCTTTATGTATGATCTTTGAAAGTAAATTTATCCACAATTTCTAGTACTTTTATAGAAAAAAAATGTAGATAGGATTATCAGCATACCACCAGCAAAAATGGCTTATTCCTTGGCTGAGTTCAGAAGGCTTTACTTGGAAGTTGCTGCACTACCTAGGCTAGACTTTTGATGCTGATAACATGATTCATGATCTCTAATTTCTATACAAATATTGAATTTGAATATGGTGACTATGTTGCATCTTTAATATAAACGTTGGTTTCTGAGTTTTAGATAAATATCCTGCATCAAGATAGTGTACATTGCATTGGTGGGCAAAACAAAATAGCACAGAGAGATTGTGTAGATCTTCCTGCACACTCTGCTCACTAACTTTCTCCTTAAACATCTCTGTTATAAATTCTTTCTCTGCTTTTCATCCACAGTTTTGAATATAACTATGTCTGAATGCCACAAAGAAATCCTTCTGGGACACCTAAACATCTTCCACACAGGTTGTCCTGGGTTCCTCAGCTTATGTAGTGATCGTGCTAAATTTACTAGCACGATTTACTAAAATGACTCTTCTCAGTAAAGCATGGTAGCAATGGGAAAAGACATGAGGTCGGGATGCTGAAGTCCCAATGCTAGCATTAAAATTGTGTGTGTGTGTGTGTGTGTGTGTGTGTGTGTGTGTGTGTGTGTGCGCGCTTAGTGTCATGTGCATTTATTGCAGGGTCTGTGCAGGCCAATGGCTAGATAGTTCAGGTCCCATGGAACTGGAGTTACAGATTCTGAGACATCCTATGAGGCTTGGGTACCCTGGAAGAGCACCCCGTGCTCTTCACTGATGAGCCATCTCTCCAGCCCTAATAAACATCATTGAAATGCTGGGAAAATCAACCAACCATTAAGTTCTACTCTTCTGCTTAAACCTTCCAAAGTAAAAGTATCTGCCCCCTAGGAGATATAACTATACACAATTTATGTTGTAAGACTTGAGAATTATGAAAATGTTAATATAAAACTGAATTATATGAGCAAAGGCAACACAAATGGAACATTTAACAACATATAATATAAAATTTAATCTTCAGGTTTTATAAAATTCATACTAGCGTCAAATAAGACACAAATTTATATCTATCCATGATGTGTATTGAATTAGAGAGTCTGAAATCATTTTGTAAAGATTTGGATTGTAATGTTATGTCTGCAAGGTAACAATAACTTCTTCATTTGCAAATGAAGACTTGCAGAGACCATCAGAGCATTGACAATTTGCCTGAAACCAATTAGTCCCATTCTACTGTTTTCTCATGAAATAAAAAACAAAGCTTTTAAATTAAACAGATCTATGAAAATGTTTGGATAGAACCGTTATTTTAGAAAACATCTAATGATATCTTGAAGTTAGAATTTCACACTAATATCCTTTTGGCCTTAGGCTATTTTCCAATTGTTTAACTGCATGAGAACACATTCACTACAAAAAAAAAAAAAAAAAAAAAAAAAAAAAAACACTCTCTTGTTTTTCAAAAAAAAAATGGAGAAATTTTTCATCTTAAAATAATAAAACTTTAATATTTTTGTTTCATAACTGATTCCATATTTGATGAAACAATTTATAATAATATAAATTAGACACTTGGCTACAACTCTGAAGTATCTTTGTAAATAATTTATAGCATTCTCACCTTTATGACTTTCGGGGAACTTTAATTAAACATAGGTTGCTTTTTTGAGATATACCTGTCAGAACCTTCATAATTTGAACTCCGCAAGGCCAAATGATTTGAGAGTGGTATGTGTAAAGAAATACCCTGGCTTAGAATCAGAATAAATCAAGATTCAGAATGTGACAATTTCCTCCCTAACAAATCGTGGGACTTCCGTTGTCATCCTTCAAGCTGATGGCATTGCTCCCCTGGATTATCACTCACAAGTTTCCTGTCAAAGTAAGATTAGTTCTTGAGACTTGTCACAGTATGGAGGCCGAACAAAATATAAGGGCGGAAGAAGAGAGGGTAAAAGATTTAAAGTGCTTGAAAAGGCTTCTCTGGGCTACATGGATGCAGGTAGGGTGAGAATTAAACATTTTTCTATGACTTGAGGTGTAGGAATATTTTCAAGAAGATTGCTTCAAGAGATGCTTGTGAGTTGGGTTACCCAGGACAACTTGCCCAAGGATGACTCAGTGAGGCTGGCTCTCCCACATCAATCATTAATCAAGATAATGTCCTACAGAAGTTTCCACAGCTAATCCAAGAAGGACATTTTCTCAGTTGATGTGTCTCTTTCTGGATGACTCTAGGTGTGTAATGTCAAGAAAAAGTTAATCAGGACACAACCCACTTCTTTTTCTGACTCACAGTAGCCTCTCTTTTTCTCTGCTTTGAATTTTAAGATGCTACATATATATGAGATCATAATTTTCTTCCTCTATCTGGGTGACTTCACTTAACATAATCCTCAAGGTTTGTACACGTCACAAATTACAGAATATCCCTCTCTTCTAAAGATGAATAATGTTCTATTGTATATTTGTGTGTGTGTGTGTGTTTCTGTGTGTCCATATCCATTCATTTACTTGATGACAAATAACTTAAGTATTTAAATTCCCACTCATAATTTGTACCTGTTAATGTTTACATAATTTCCCCCTATTATGTTAATGTGGTATATCAAGTATTATAGGATGAACTATCTTTGTACTACAGAGATAAATTCCCCTAGTTTATGATGTATGGTAATTCTAATGAGAAACTGAACTTAGTTTGCCATTATTTTGTGTAGAAGTTTTTCATCTGTGTTCATCAGTAACATTGGACTTTGGTCTTCTTTTGCTGTAGTGACTTGAGTTGGTCTAAGTATAAAGATCATCATCATCTCTTGAAACAAATCTGGAAACTGAGTGTGCTGTCATCCACTTGAAATTACCACATTCAGAAAACTGAGTCAGAGAATTCTTGGTCAGGGCAGCCTGGGTTACACAGTGAGGCAACAATAACGTCCACAGGTGTTGTCCTTTCACTTTCTTGGGATTTCAGGAAAGCATTAGCCTTAATTATTATTAAATTCTTAGGTGAAGTCAGCAGTAAAATTTAGGTTGTGATGACTTGTAGGGAAACCTTCCAGATTACATCATACTTAGTAGTTCTCTGTCTCTACCTGTCCTAAAGCTGTGTATGCTAGAACATAGGAAAACTGTTGTCAAGATTGCCATACTTTACTACAGTCTGAATTCCTAATAACCCCTAATAATTTTACAAATTGTATTCACTTACGTTTTCTTCTCATCCCTAGGCTAGAAAAAGTTATGTAGCATTT
This sequence comes from Phodopus roborovskii, assembly GCF_943737965.1. NCBI lineage: Eukaryota > Metazoa > Chordata > Mammalia > Rodentia > Cricetidae > Phodopus > Phodopus roborovskii. The sequence goes on from NW_026125397.1 coordinate 16,016,330, forward strand.
TCCAGGGTGGAACATGTACTTGGACCTGTGCTTCTGGGCCTTGATCACTCATACTTGTGTCAGAGCAAACTGTCTCTTATTCCCTTTGAAGGAGGGCTGTTTTGTATTACTAATTCCATGTAGAACTTGCAAGTAAGATCTATGAATTATTTGGGGGCCAAATATTAAATTGCTTTAGGGAGAGTTTTTGACACTAAGAAATAATAAAGGTGATAAATACTTTGTATAGTCACATTTCTTATTAACTACAGGGAATGTAGTTCCAGTAAATCTGTTAAAAAATACATAAACAAAAATCAAAATTGCATTTCTTCAAAGCATGTAAGTTTTGAAATTGATTGTTAACATCAATAAAATCTAAACATATTATGCTTATGGTATAAACATAATAAAAATCTATAAGTAAAACATGAAAATCCATAAATATTAATCATTTTAGAAACTTTTATCAGAATCAAAGACAAAATAAATTTATATCCTATTTCATTTTATAGTGATTTCATAATTTCATCTTTCTTAGAACTTTGTATGTATTGCATTTTTGCATGTATTTGCATTTTGCTTCTAAATTTGTTATGAATTACGTTAATAACATTGAATAAGCAAATGTTTTATTGGCAAGGGAATGGCTTAAAGAACATTTTTATACTGCAATGATAAAATGTTATCACCAGTTATTTTTTTGACTTCACAATATGTTGATTGCTGGCAGTCAAGGAATAACATTAAATTAATAGATACGTTTTGAAAATGCAGGGTGATAATAATCCTTTAGTTTATTTTTCAAATGAAAAGTCATGGTTTTATGATTTATGCATAATTATTAGAGATGATGTATCCAACATTGCAATAACAGTTCAAAGCATACTTATCTGTCACTAAAAAATGCAATGTTTCACTACAAAATTTTATTTGGCAGTCTTCTATTTATTGACTTAAGCTTAAAATATAATACTTGAATTTGAGTGAGGTGATATATACCTTTAATCTCAGCACAAAGAAATCTAAGAGATGAAGGTGGCAAGTTTCAAGCCAGTTTGGTGTTTTGTGACATTATCCTATTCCAGTCACCAAGCACATACATCTGATTGTTATTTATGTGTCATGTGTATGTATTACAATGGTTAGAATGACAGTGGCCTGTAGCCTCATAAGTTTGATAAAACCATTTGGGAAAGATAAGGATGTATGGCCTTATTGGAGGAAGTATGTAACCAGGGTGGGCTTTGAGATTTCTAAAAGCCATTCCCAAAGTTTTCTTTCTCTGTCTTGTGTTATGCTTAAGATATAGGCTCTCAGCTAATATCCCAGCCTGCCTGCTGCCATGATCTCTTCCATGATGTTCATTGACTTTAACCCTCTGAAACAATAAACTTTCATTAAACTCTTTTAAAAGTTGCATTGGTGAGTGTGTCTCATCACAACAAAAGAAAAGCAATTAAGACATAAATTTTAGTGATTTTCATTTGAGAAAAATAGCTTATTTAAACTATAGGACATAGGTACTCTGGTTTCTCTTCAGATTGTATATCTTTTGAAACTGTGGGACAAATAGTTTTTCCATAAAGGAGCATAAAATGAATACCCCCTATGAGGACAGTAGTTCAGATATTATTTTTATTAGTATTGATATGGAATTAGAAGTATGCCAACATTGAATTAATTATTTCATAGCAAATATTGATGTAGGTTTTTAAAAATTTGTTTTGAAGCCATATTTTCTGAAAATACAATGTTTATATAAAATGTACTCTCCTACTTTTCAAAGGTGCCTGTCAATAGACAACTTGTTATGAACTCAGATAACCCATTTCAATTCACTGGTAGGAATATGAACAGTGTATACATCTAAACATAACAATAATTGTATTTGTCTAGTAGATAGCTGCTGGTAGATCATTACTATATTAATAAGACTTTTCAACCCAAGGGTGAAAGCAAGCATTGTTTGTTGCATGAATAAGAACACTCTTTGTTCCCACAATCTGCTTTCATTCAGAAGTAGAAGTTGTGATTATTGTAAAGGAAACCATTTTTTAAAAATACTTCCGTAATTTTTTCTCAGAAAATAATGTACATGTTACTATTTTCTTTTTTGTTCTTGCTGTCTGTCAAGAACCAAGCTTATGGCAGCCAAAATAAGTTGATGAAATTGATTACTCCATTAATCACTTACTGCAATTTGTAGAATAAGACAGAGAGAAGACTCTTCAAGTGCAAGTTATGAAAAACAAACAGTAAGATCCCCTTATTAGAGGAAACTTGAAGTCAGAAACATTTATTATAAGAGAACTATGTTATGGAAAGTAAACTATTAAAGAGCAATTTAAAACCAGCTTTGAGAGATGACTATTGTCTTCTCAATCCTTGTTGTGGGGAGAGAAAGATTTAATTTTGTTTGTTCTGCTAACAGTAAAAGGAAACCCTCATTTCCTCCTTTGTTTCTTGTCTTCCTCTGACTTAATTTCCATTTGTTCATAGGCAATGCATGGAAAAGCAAAGAACAGACAGGAAATTGATACTTGAAATGCAAATAAAGGTTGTTTAGGGACAAAATTTGGGGAAAACCATGCTATTATTTCTTCTTTATTTCATTGTGAAGAAATATTATTATGAAAATTGCTGCTTTTATAGTTAGTTCATTCCTCCACTTCATTTGGGCTTTTCAATTCAAAATACACAATTTGCTGATTTAAATTCTTCACTTTATAGCCATTCAGACATGAATCGAAGAACCAGCAGTGTTAGAATCGAACAAACAAATGAAACAAAACTCATGGTCAAGAGAAGAGAATCTCAGTCAGGTAGTGGTGGTGCATGTCTTTCATCCCAGCACTTGGGAGACATAAATGGCAGAGCTCCATGAGTTTGAGACCAGCCTGGTCTACAGAGCAAGTGCCAGGAGAGTGTCCAAAGCCACGTAGAGAAACCTTGTCTCAAAAAACATAAGAGAGAGAAAGAGCGCGGGGGGTGGTATATTCACTGACTTGAGTGGAGACCTGACATTCTAGCTGGGGTGCTTCAAGCTCTTTGACTAAGGGACTTCCACTAGGAAGGCAGTCCCATCTAAAACCACTCTAAGTGAAACAATTCATTCTTTAATGAGACATTGTAGTTTTCCTTCCCAGAATTTCTGGGGAAGCTTACAGGCCACAGCTAGGCAAAGTCTGTCCATTTTTCTGAATTAACCAGAAAAGGGTAAATTTTCCTTTTGTACATCTTGTCTAAGCATGCCTGTGTTTGTACAGTTTGGACTCCACAGCCTGCACTACCAACCCATGACTTTCCTGTTCTTTGTTTCCAGTGTTCCTCCCTAGGCTGTGGCTGATTTCAGTCGTGTGTGAGAAGTCCAGGCCACTTTAAAGGGCTTGGCATTTTCACTTCTGGCCTCCTGCTCCTCTTCGTCCTCCTTTCCCACCTCCTGGCAGCATCTAAAGTTCACAGTTTGCCTGCTTCATAGCTTTCCTTTTATACTTTAGTAATATTGCCATTGAGATTTCACTTCTGTCTACTCAAATACTTTTATTGATGCGACTGAGAGTCCCCAAAGGGGATTCTGATTTCCCCTTCATCAGCATCATTACTTCTCTCACATAAAAACATTTGTGCTAACCAATACTCTTTAAATTTTTTGCTAGTTCATACATAAAAGTGGCATAATGATGACAATCATTCTACTTTTTAAAAATCAGATATTATTGCTGTAACAAGTTAACTTAGAATTTCACACATAATAGACATTTGTTAACTTTTATTATACTTATTGTAGAATGATTGCTAAATTTATTACCAAATTAATTGCATTTCAGGAGTGTACCTTATATAAAATATACATGTAAATACTTACATAAATGTATGTGTTGTGTATATATAATTACCACAAGTTAAAAAATAACTAGGTATAAGTCAACAATGTTTTTTTTTTTACCATTTCTTTTACTAAAAATAACTAGTTATTATTAGTGGTGTGTGTGTGTTTGTGTGTGTGTACCTCACATGTATGTTGGGGCTCATGCCAAAGCACACAGGTGGTCAGAGACAAGTTGTGGAGTCTACTGTCTCCTATTTAGTGTGTTCAGGTTGGAGGTTTATAGGGTAAGTTCCACTATACAATGAGTAGGCCTAAAGATGGCTTCTTAAAGAACAGTTCGCTTAATTGCTTTTCATCCCAAACATAAGCTCTCATTTAGCTGATCCTTAAGATGTACCATATATTCATAAGAGTATTACAGGGAGAAAATCAAAAACAATGTTTGTATTGTGTGTGTGTGTGTGTGTGTGTGTGTGTGTATTTGTGTGTGTGTGTGTGTGTTGCTCTGTTGGTCTCTCTTATCCCCTCACCTTCATATAGAAGATGGGAAGATGGATTATAAGGGATTTGTTCCTGGCGTTTTATAGACTGTGGATGCAGACTCAGAAGGTCTGATGTTTTCAGTTGGCCAGTAATGTGTGTAGAGCTTAGAGAATGAGACAGAAATATCAAATCTCCCTGGCCTGGTCTGTTACCCTAATCAAGTCTTTTTAGTTTTTGGGTGGTGCCCACTCACATTGGTGGTTGCAATCTGCCTTATTTTGTTTGTTAATTTAAATATTGATCTATTCTAGGCTTATCCTCAAAGACACCCTGCCAACATAAAAATTACATGGGCAACTCATTGCACCTGTAAGTTGACACACAGAGGTCATCTTCACAGACATTCACTGGAAACACAATTGCCTTACAATTTTCTAGATCCTATAACCAGGGTTTATTTCTAACTAAAATGAATAATTTTGGCATGATTATGTTAAAGCACAGCACACAGGTTTCACCTTAAAGGAAATAAATACAAGATATCTCATTCTGGAACTAATCAATAAAAATGACCATGACCCAGCTGGTGGACTGAAGTTAACCTAAGCCATGTGTGTCAGTGTAGCAAAGGTTTCACAATCCTTTAAAAATAGTTACAGAACAAAAGATGGTTATAAATCAAAGCTCTTCAAAATTTTGAGTAGGCTAAGTACAACAAAGCAAAGCAAACTCAGACATTTTCTAACGACACATTTAACTGTGGGTTGTTAGAAGTTAGTTGTCTGTTAATACATGCCAAAGGTTTTATATGATAACCACAAGGGGATTATACCTATAGAGAGCTAGACAATAAATGGCTATAGAGTGAACTAATGATGGTCCGAGGTAATTTGGACTTGTACTGGCAGCATCCCAGCTTTCCACAATATGGGTGGCTCAAGGCAACCAGCCTTGTAGAATTTCTAAGACAGCTGTGGCTCCCCCCCCCCCCTTTTTGTGAATTTCCATTCACAACCATGATCCTGTACCTCTGTGTGAGTTATGCTCAGATTTAAAGTCTTCATTATATACTAGTATTTCTGTGTCAAATCCATAGAAAACGACATGTCATAGTAGAGTTTAATTATATTTTATCTGAAAAGTTTGGCAAAAGCTATATGGTGAATTTCGGGATTTCTTTTTTCTCAACTTCAGACTTTTTACAATACATAACTGTAATACAAAACATGAATGGACCCAGAGACTGATATTGGGGTTCAAGATGAAGAGCATGGAAGGAAAGCAACCAGGCACTAGCTCTCACCTCTACACTGGAGAATAAGTGCCTCCTACTGACTATTGAAGACCCTGCTTCTATCCTTCATACCCCTCTAGTGCTGGAGGGAGGTAAAGACCTGTGATCCATTACTCTTTTTAGACTTATCAATCTCATGTATCGCTGTGTGGCGTTGAACTCAGGGAGAGCCATCTAACTGAGTCCTAGGATTACAGGTGTGTACAACACCTAGCTTCTGGCTGCTGGGATTAAAGTTGTGTGCCTGGCTTCTATGGCTTGTGGCTGACCTTGCTTTCTGAATCCTCAAGTAAGCTTTAATAAATAATATATCACTACACATAAGAAATATCCTAGGGATAGAAGGTAAGTTGCATAATTTTATACTGATTTTCTTCTACAAATTAGTGATCTTCATGTTCACAGATATCTTAGATCTGAACTAAAAAAGTCTCCAATACCAGTATAATTTGATCTGTTCATGGTGGGTTTGTAGATATATTCTAGAGATTTGTGAGAAATCAATAGAATAAGTCATATCAGTTTAGGAATGGGCTTTTTTCATGATGCCATTTCAAATGTTAATCTACTCAACACAAGCAGTGACAATTAGAGCATGCTTTGTAACACTGACTTCTTGTTTTCCAGGTCTGCTTTTCCCATTAAGCAGAGTTGGGTCTTATGTTGTTTTGGTTAACTCCAATGAAGTTTTGTTATTCTCAGTTATCAGACTTACTCACTTCTAAATTTCTTACAGGAGCTATCATAAGAGCCACATTCACAATTAGAAATGCCAACTGAAACTAATGCTAAGACTTCCATATGGAATGGAAATAGAAAGACTTCCTAAAACATGCAGTTATTACCTAGAATTAGGTTAGATAACTGGATGCTCTTAGAACATTTTTCTGGATTATGTGCAAAGCAAGAAATCTGAAATTATGTTTTCTGTCAATCTGTTCATGATAGTTACTCTTGACATATTTACTTAGGAGGCACAGAGCTCTCTGTTCCACAGAAGCATGATTTAACTGTCATGTGATTTTTTTTAACAAATTGATATTATAATAATGTTCTCTAGTGACTAGTTTTGAATGGGAAAATGGTTCATTTATATACCTATTATCCCTGAAAGGAAAAATTCAGATGTTTGGAACTCATGCATCTGTTTTTTATCCTTTCTAGTAATCTCTTTAGGTTTTTATATAGTTTTATTAAGAACACATACTAGAAATAATTCTTAGCAATAGTGTTGTTGCAGTACAATTTATCAGTTAAACACTCTATGCTATTTACTTAAAACAAATCTTTCCCTGTAGATTGTGTAAACAATTCTGAAACCTGGAATATTTTGACAACATTCCAACTCTCATATAGGCCTTTGGAGAAAAAAATATTTATATAAATGTCTACATATATCCATCATCCATTCAACATAGGTTTGCCTTTTCTGCAGTTGTACTTTCAAATTGTTTTTTAAGAAATGTTCATAAAGATAGAGTTATGAAAGAGAAGAAAATGACTCAGTAAACGGTGGTTCTCAGTGGGGTGGTAAATAGTAGCCTGCAATGGCAATAGAGAGTAAGAAATGATCCCAACTATAGTGAATTAATGGAAATCATCTTAGAAAAAAATCATATTTTACCTGTGACTTGGAGAAATCCCACCTAAGACTTTAGAGATGCAATCCTGATACAAGTTTAAGACAGGTGCTTCTCAGTCTCTGTCCACAAATTCATTAAAAATTGGAGCTTATTTACATAAATGAGACTTGTGCCTTTCCTTTTGAATGTGAACAGCATAAGAATGTACTTAATAGAGTAGGAGGAGAAGTAATTATAGAAAGGAAAATGATCCCAAAACAGTAATGACCTGAGTTTTAATATAAGATTGTATGGGATTAGATCATAGTAAGGGGAAACTAATTGACTTGGCTTTTACTTATATATTTTAGGATTCATGAAGTATGATTTGTCTAAATGTGAATTTGTTTTATTTAATTCATGTTCAGGCTTGATACTATTTTCAACATAACTATTTAATCTTTTTTTCAATTCTTTAAAAATAAAAATGCTTGGGCCAACCAAGTGGCTCAAGGTTTGTTAAACTAACTTTGATTTAAGATATCACTACTAGTTTGTAAAATAAATATGAGTTGTTGCCTTGTCTTCTGTTCTGTTTTACATCAAGCATATTCTACATCTTGTTCTTCTCTTATATCATGATACAAAGTTCTTTGCTTCATTTTATGAGAAACATAACAATATACAATACAATGATTATATTGTTATTCTTCATGTCCCTGTAATGTTGAGACTAACAGTTTTAATGTGTACAATGTCCATTCATCTTTATTAACCTTTGGCCCAAAAATAAATCAGAACTAAAAATAAATTCAAAAGTAGCAAACCACTCATTTTCCAAAAGCATTTAGAATATCATATGACAGACACTGAACCTACAAGTAGAACTTAAAAAAGCTATTTTCTATGAAACCACTTGATGCGGTCACGTTCAGTGACTATGAACATTCGACCCATGTCATCGAATCTCTGCTCTCAGAAACAAGGTCTGAGAAGGTTACTGCAACCTTAGATGATGCAGACTTTCTTTGAATTATGCTATAACTGGACAGGAGATATACGAAGTCACACTGTAGATGATGTACCTCTGTATCCACTGTTCCTTCATCCTTGAAGCAAAGGCAATTGTTGTCAGAGCTCAGAAAATGGCTATGATGTTCCAAATCTCTCCTAGGATGACCTAGACATGCTTCCCATGTGTTTTGTTCCCAACCCCTACAATTGTTTGTTTTCTTTGCTTTTTGTTATTGTTTTTTTTTTCCCAAACAAAACTAACTCTGTAGACCATGCAGGCCTGGAACTCACAGAGCTCCCCCTGCCTCTCCAGTCCTGAGTGCTGGGATTAAAGTTGCTCCAGGAATTGCTTTTGTTTTACACAGTTCATGTAGAGAAAAAAAAAAAGCATAACTGAAAAAGGAAATGGAGGGAAAGCCATACTAAAGGAAGTACACAACTGGGGAGTGGGCTGTGAGGGTTCCTGGCCTGGTCCCACTTCCTCTATCTTTTTCTCTCTGTTTCCTCTGTGAGGAGGAAACGTGGTCAGTCAGACTCCTGTCCTGTGATATGCCTCCCTGTAAGTTAACATGTCCTAATCACCATGGCGAGTTCCAGCACTCTGAAACTGTAAGTCAAAACAAACAATTTCTCCCCAAACTTGTCATTTGTCAGAATATCTTAACACAGCAAAATAAGTATAACTAAAACAGTATGCTTGCTATTTATTTATGAAATTTCAATTTGCTAAAATTACTTAAATTAAGTAACTACAATAAATATCAAACTAAATGTATTTGGACATTATTAGTCCTTAAAAGTGAACATTTGGCAAAATTATAAAAGGTTGATATTCTGGTCTATAGAAAGAATTTAAAAATGGTAATGTATTAACATGTCCATTTAATCTTATGTACAGTCTTAATGTATGTTAAATGAATTGCTTATTCATAGATCATCATAGCTGTAGTTGCATATTTGTAAAGAAAAATGACATGTAACACAAAAATTTTAAATAATTGTTCCAAAGGCCTTATCATAAAAGCTCTTATCTTATGAGTTGGCAAGATGTAATTTGAGCAGAATTTTTCATCCTATCAAAATGATCATTCATGTTATTTGACACCATGGTCTTTCATTAATCTTCAACTGTAAAAATGTTAAAAAATTTTGATGACAGTAATAATCTCATGCATTCTGTATTCCCAGAAAAGGAACAGAGTAAACCTGGTTGAAAATAAATGCTTCCTGATAAACTGAACAAGGAAAACAAGCCTCTAGTTTATTCTTTTATTCAACCTTAGTGAAAGGCATCCCATAATAATGTGATACCTTAGGAAAAGATAAAAGAAAATTTCTCCATCACTTTAACAGGAAATTAACTATTCCATAATAAAGCTAATTGCCACTCAGTAGGTTACAGGTGAGTCTTCCTGAAGGAATAATTAATTCATAGGAGGCTTATAGACATTTTAAAAAAACTGCCACTAAGATTGCATGTCACAAGATTATAAAAAGGTAATACCAGTTTTTAATAGACAACCGAGACTATAAGGAACTAGATACCATCTAGTCGCATTTCAAGCACCTGGAAGATTTATCTTTAATTTAAACTGGCACATAAATTGAACATTTCTGAGAGGTCAAATTATACTTCTGTGCAGATGGAAGGAGTGATGAGTAATGATAATGACCACATTTTACATTTGCACAGCAGTGCATGCCATTTAATCTACTTTTATACCCCAGCTCTAGAAGAGAAAGAAAAGATTTCACAATCTAAAAATTATGATCCAACTTTATCTTCCTCATACCATACTGTGCAGCTTACATGCTGACTACACTGTCTTCATCACCTGTAAATTCCAGGGTTTTACAATCTTCAAATCTGTGCATGGTTCACAAATCAAATTAATTATTTTGAACAGCGTGGCTTATGTGACTAAATATAATTTTTTGATATAATCAGTGGTATTCAGGTTGACATGAATAGATATATTTATATTGGTTATTTTTTATGGTGGAAAACTAGTTGAGAAACGCTCAAACCAAATCCTACATTAAATTCATACATGGTAATATGATAACAACATAAAGATTTCCTTCTTTTCCCTCTCTTCCTCCTTTGTCCTTCCCTCCCTCCATTCTGTCTGTCTGTCTGTCTGTCTGAGACAAGGTTTTGGCTGTCATGGCACTGCACTGTAGATCCACCTACCTCTGCCTTCCAAATGCTGGGATTAAAGGTGTTTTCCACCACTTCCCAGCCATAAAGTTTTTCTTTAAAACTAGAAATAAAATAGTCTTCATCCTGATACATCTTTGCTTTGCTTACTGTAAATACTCAAAGCCAGGGCATTGTGTGCAATGATTAGAGTCCAAAAGCAGGAAGGATGTTTGTGGGCAAAACTGACAGCTTCATGGCAGTTCCTAAGTTTACAATTTATCATTTCAGTGAGTAGATAGAAAGCTATCCCATGTCTTTAGCAAGCATAACATCCATGATTATTAGGCATCTGGATTCAAGATTTTTTTTTATTATGGTGGCCTAAATCTCTTGCACACATTTATATATGTAACTCTAAAACCTTACAAGTGTTTCAATATTGTCATTGCTAATAATCTTGCTATAAGTGTGTTAAAATAAATCTCTCCTTAAACCGCAGGTTATTCAGTGATCTGAATTAATTCCATTGAGGAAATTGTGGTTAACATGAAAATCCCCTAAAAATTCAGAGGAGTTCTGTGTGTGGCCAAAGCAGAGCCGCTGCTATAAGTGTGACTGAGCCCTGTGTTCATTCTATTTCTTGGAAGTGTGTAACCTACTATAGATATCATGTTAGGTAATTTCCGTTTCCTTTTTCAATGCAGCTCACCAAATTTGTCTTGCAGACAGAAGTCCGTGGATGGAGGGAGAAGTGGCTCCAACTGTCTGAGAATAGTGGTGGTGACCAGGACTCTTTTTACTTATCTTTCAGCTCAATAGGAAGCACCCTTAAACAAATACCCACAAACACCGACTCTTGGCAAGACAGGAAAGAGTGACATCTAAAATTGAAAATCAAAAACAGGTGTTTTTCACAGCAAAGCAACAACAAGCCCTAATGAATTTACTTCCCTAACTTGCTAACCCTATTCAGTAGTACATAAAGGCCATCATGTGCTTAGGGTCACTAGAAGAGAATCACATCACTATAAATACACAATAGGGAAATGATTCCAGCACACCTGTGACTCTCCTATCCCAGGAGAGATGCTAAGGCACCTGAGTAGCAAACCCGACTGAGAACCAGCTTTAACCACCTTGGTCTGAAGATTTTCTCATCTGTGTAGGGCTGTCCCATAATCCCATCTTAACACCATCCCTGTCTCCACAGATAATATCAATAGACACTAGGAAGAATCTCAAAGATATTATGACCAGGCACAGAGAAAAACAGTCAAATGTCTGAAAATTAAACTGTAAGTAAAATTTAAATCTATGATAGTTATGTAGGGCTACATGCTCACTGGAAGTAGGAAAATTATCTGAGAGTTTTAAGTTTTTAAGTAAGGATGACCTAAGAATTTCTAATATAATGCACGAAATTATCAAGATATACTATGAAATGTAAAATGTCAAGGAACTTAAAACCCAAATGAGACACAAAAGATAATCACTTTGTGTTAACACCAAACGAATCAAAGATTGGAATAATCTGAAAAATATTTCTTAATTTGATGTTAACATGGTTATATTTTCTTTTCTTTGATTGAATTTGCACTTTTGTGGATTATTTTAACTTATTAACATTTTAAAATGTATACACAAAAAGCATGTGGAAAAATTTTTACTAGCTATTTTGAGACCCACTTCTAACAAATAATATTAAGTAATTCTCATTCATATTGAATACTAGCATATTGTAATTTATTCTTTTTCATTCATTTTAGTATTTTCTGTACTTGTAAGTTTCCCCTAGTTTTTCTTATGAGATATACACATATTTCTCTAGGGTCCATTATGAATTCAACTAACATGTATGAAAAAAATCTTATTTGATCTCTGTCTAAAATTTGTATCATTAAAACTTCGGTAGAATAGCTGATATTCAAAAAACAACATGTATTTAATGTATATGATTTGATGCAACTAAGAAAGTTCCAGGTTAACTCTTGTTTAAAGATTTGTTATGACCCTCCAATCAAGTCCTGGGTTCTTGCTTTCTGTGATGTTAGTTACTGCTTGTTGCTTTCCACTCATGTTAGAAGCTCAGATTTGATATTCTTGCACAATAGCATTTGAAAAGCCATTAAATTTATGAAGTTTCCCATGTCTCAGATGAGCGGTTCTCTACCTGTGGGTCATGACCCCTTGGTGATTGAGCAACCCTTTCATGGGGGCAGCACATCAGATAGATGCTTACACTACTATTCATAACAGCATAAGAATTACAGCTATGAAGTAGCAACAAAATCAATTTCATGATTGGGGTAGTCATCACAACATGAGAAACCTTTATTAAAGGGTTGCAGCATTAGGAAGCTTGAGATTGTATAATCTGTCTTTGTGTTATTATTCTAAATAGTCTCTCTCTCTCACTCTCTCTCTGTTTCTGTCTCTCTCCTTTGTATTTTTTTTTTTTTTTTTTGCCACTAGTGGTGCAGTCTCATTTGCTCATTATGGATATTCTTATTCTTTTTGTCTAGCTTTATATCATCAATTTGATGTTTAGAGCTTTATTTATTTGTTTCAGGATATTTTTCTAATTTCTCCTATGATGTGTTCCTCCAACCATCATCTGTTCAGAAGTATTATATTTAATGTCTCCATATTGGTTAATTTCCAGTTTCTTTTTTAGTAATTGATATATAATTTATCCTCTGTGGCCATAAGAAACACTTATTATGTCTATCTTCATAAATTTAATGACTTGTTTTATGTTCTAATATATGACCAATCCAAGCAATGCTTCATCATTGACTGAGAATGAAACTTAATATAGTTTAAACCTTAGTACTATATAAAGAAATCTAGAAATTTGATGCAATATGTTCCAAAAAATCTTTGGTATATGTTGCATAAATACAAAAATTTGTATGAAAATATATATGTAATCTCAGAAGAGCACTACAAACAAAATGAACTGGAAAAGGAACAAAATTGGATTTACATTTTTTTAAGTGTTAGTAGACTTTTGCAATGAAGCTATCTGGCACTGGGCTTTCATTTGTTACAAGTGTATGGATTGATGATTTGGCCTATTGAATCTATCAAAGCAATTGTTACACCTGTTTCTGTTCTGAGCCACAAGGAAGGAGAGACAGCACTTGTGGTTTCCAAAAACTTTAATAAATCCCAATGTAAGTGGAATCACACATCTATCAAGGCTGCAGGACAAGGACTAGGAAGCCTTCCTTGTTCCTGTTAGCCTGAAACAGGGGAGACGTGGAGTTTATAAACACAAATTCCTAACACACCTGTGCCAAGTTACAATTGCATTTCTCACCAATTAGGATTCATGGATTAGGGGCTTTCTCTATGTGTTCCATAACTGTCAACAGCACAGAATCTTCAACCAATTAGATTTATTTGTTTGTTTGTAATTCTTAGGTTTTGTGTTTAGGAATAGGCATATTTGGGTGATTGCTGATTAGAGAAGAATTTGGTTAGCTTCTGGACAGTCCTCATGTTAACCACTTGAACTGTGGTTTATCCTACAAGTAAAATGGAGTCTGAAGTCAAAATGGCTGTATTTAGGACAAGGTCCTTTTGTCTACTCCCTTCACTATGATGATTAAATTACTGTTATAGTATCACAAAGAAAAAGGCTTGGCTGAAATAGAATAGGGTCAGCCCTTGTGTATATGGTCTTATGATTCTCAAGAAGGGCATCAAAGACCACTTAACAGGGGCCTGGGGCATACAATGTTTTCAACGTTTTCTTCAGCAAATGGTGTGTGAAAACTGGTTTTATATCTGCAATGAATTAAAGTCAGATCCTTCTAGCTAAAACACTATACATGACAATGAACTGAAACTGTATTCAGTTCTGTTTATATATTTATAACGCTGTTAGATGAAATACAGAATATAATCTTCTTAGCATTGAGTTTGGCAATGGTTTCAAAAACAACACCAACAATGAAGGCAACAAAAAGACTATGGGTATGTTTTGTTTCTTTAAAATGAAAACCTTTTGTATACCAAAGGACACTTTAATATAGGAAAAGACAATGTTAATTTTCTCAGATTTCCAATATTTCCTAATACCAAGTATAAAGGCTTGATCCCTAAGGTGTGGACCGAGGAGTATTGGAAACTTTAATATCTGGAATCTAGTTGAAAGAAGTCAGTTTATTAGAGTCATGCCCTTAAAAGGGATATTAGGATTTCAATCTGTTTATTTCTTCCTCCTTCCCGCCTTTTTACTCTCCCCTTTTCCTTTTCCATCTTTATTTCCTGGTTGCCAAGAAACAGAAAAACTTCCTCCACCACAATCTTATTAGCATAGCAAAATATTGCACAAGAGGCTGAAGAGCAAATGAGTCAAGCAACCACAGTTTGAAATCATTGATCGTTTTGGCTTAGGACAGAGGGAAAGTAATACAGTCCATTAAATGAAAAATAGTATTTGCAAATCCTAAATCTTATAAGGAATTACTTTCCAGGGTATTCTTAATACTCCTAAAATTAAGAAGGAAAACAACATGGCTTCCCTCTAGCCAAGGCTCAGAGAAATGGGGTAAGGGTTATAAAGAATGTACTAACCATAAAATGAGGAGAGGATCTGTGACATGTTGTCTACTGGACATGGCACAGAATACAGACCAATGCACAGTAGTTGTTGCCTGGACAAGATCAAATCAGTTAAAATTTTAGCATGGATTAGGTAGGAATCCCCAGGCGCTATATCTGGCTCTTGACATTTGAAGGATTCTGATGGAAGGACAGACAATTTTGATTGGCCATGTTTCCACTGGTAGGTTGCCAATGCTCCAGAGAATAGCCCTATACTTATTCATAGGTAGTCAGCACTAACTGAACTCAAATATAATAGTGATAATAATAATAATAATAATAATAATAATAATAATAATAATAATAATAATGTTGACAGCAATGATGATGAAAATAATAACAATAGCAATAGTAAGATAGAGTGCATGAAATTTGGATGCAGAGATGGGCTGTTGAGTCATAAGGGAGTTGACAAGAAGTAATTAAGGGTGAATAAGACTGAAATATATTGCATATATGTCTAAAATGTTAAAAACATAAAGTACTATTTTAAATGCTAATAAAAGAAAAATGTATATATACCTATTATATGTTGTAATTCTTTTTATTAATTAATTCTTATTTCAATTAAAACAATCTTATTTGTTATAATTCTTAATATGAAAATATTCACATTATCCAAATAATGACTGAAAATATGTACATGAGCTTATATGGTTAAAAGATACTTTGAGTATAATTTTGTAAAAAAATATATAAATATGCATATTTATAAAAAGAGAAAGTCAAAAAGAAAGCATATCTAATTTTAGTATATTCTAGTCTCTCTCTCTCTCTCTCTCTCTTTTTTGAGCACTTGGGAGGCAGAGACAGGAGGATATCAGTGAGTTCAAGGCCAGCCTGGTCTACAACATGAGTTCTAGGACAGAAAGGACTATTAGACAGAAAAACTCCTCCTTGAAAATAAAAAACAAAACAAAAAGGGAAAGTTAAGTAAAGGCTTATTCAAATATTTAAAAAATATTAGCAGATAATATGAACAAATATTTTCTAAAGAAGGTACCTGAATATCCAGTCAACATATAAAAATGCTTAGCATCCTTAGCTGCTAGGAAAACACAACTCAACCATGGTGAAATCCTACCACATACTCATTAGAAGCATTACTATTTTTTCAAAAAAAAAAATGTATCTAAGAGCATGAGAACGCACACATGCTAGTTTGCATTAACTGCTGAAGTTGTCATATACAAAGTTAGGAGAAAGAGAAGGGGAGAAGAGGAGGAGAAAGGAGAACATGAGGGACCAGGAAGATTGAGTCAGGGAATGAATAGATGAGAGCAAGAAATAGAGGGGGCATTTTTGGTTTGAAGAGAAAACTGACATGAGCGAAATGTCCAGAGACCTACAAGGATGACACCAACTATAATCTGAGTAATAGCGGAGAGGCTACCTTAAATGCCCTTCCCTGGTAATGAGGTCAATAACTAATTTATATGCCATCTTACAACCCTTATCGAGTAGCTATGGAAACAGAAGTAGACACCCACAACTAAACACTGAGCTGAACTACTGGAATCCAGTTGCAGAGAATGAGGGGTGATAAGAAAAGGGGTCAAGACCAGGCTAGAGAAACCCACACAGACAGCTGACCTGAACAAGGGGGAGCTCATGGACCCCATACTGATAGCTGGAAACCAGCATAGGATGGACCTAGACCCCCCCTGAACTTGGGTCTCAGAAGGTCTGTGTACTCTAAGCAACCTCTGACAGTGAAACCAGGATATATCCCTGGTGCACCAAAGAACTTTGGGAACACATTCCCCATGGAGGAATACTCCCTTAACCTAGAGACAGGAGGGAGGGCCTAGTCCTTACTCCAAACGACTTGACAGAATTTGATGGTCCCTCTGAGAAGGCCTTACCCTCCCAGTGGAGTGGATGGGGGATGGGATGAGGAGGGTGAGTTGGGAGGCTTGGGAGGATGGGAGGGAGAGGGACATGGGATCAATATGTAATAAGAAAAAAAAAAGACATGGAGAATTATCCCAATGTCTTCACTCTTAGCAATCTCCCTACACACTTGTAGCTTCTCTTTGGAAAACCAAGGAGACTCTCAAGGTTAGAGGTTAAGATAGTATTTTGTGGAAGGCAATCATTTTTAAGTATAATCCTTGTTTTTTTAGAGCAAATGACTACATTTCATTGAGAGTGACTTTATAAGAGCTGATCTCACTGAAGGAAGACATTTTCCCAAGTAATCACCCCACCCACATAGTCTTTTTTGTGGTTTGTTTCTTTTTTAATGATTTTTACATTCCAACCCCAGTTCTCCTACCCCTCTTCACCCTCCTCCCCCCAATTCTACACCTTTGTACTCCTCAGAGGAGATAATGCCTCCCTTGGGGAGTCACCAAAGTCTGGGATATCAAGTTGAGGCAGGGCCAAGCTCTGTACCTCGAATTGAGGCTAGTCAAGGTATCCCACCATAAGTAATGGGTCCCAAAAAGATAGTTCATGTACTCAGGATAACTCCTGGTCCCACTGCCAGCAGCCTCTGCAAAGCGATCAAGTCACATAACTGTCACCCACATTCAGAGGGTCTATTTCAGTCCCATAAAGGTCCCCCAGGTGTCAATCCAGATTCTATGAGCTACCTCTAGCTTGGGTTGAGTATGTCTGTGGTTTTCCCCATCATGGTCTTGACCCCCATTCTTCATATGATCTCTCCTCCCTGTCTTCAACTGAACTCCAGGAGCCACGGTACTTGGCTGTGGGTCACTGCATCTACTTCCATCAGTTCCTGGATGTAGGTTCTATGATGACAATT
The DNA here is from genome assembly GCF_943737965.1 of Phodopus roborovskii. Lineage (NCBI taxonomy): Eukaryota > Metazoa > Chordata > Mammalia > Rodentia > Cricetidae > Phodopus > Phodopus roborovskii. The sequence continues at coordinate 16,034,021 of NW_026125397.1, forward strand.
AGGACGCCTGTAATCAGATTGGTGACTAACCTAATTGTCACCAGTTCAGGCGTCCCCTCTACTATTGCTAGAAGTCTTAACTGTGGTCATTCTTTGGATTCCTAGGAGTTTCCTTAGCACCAGCTTTCTCCCTATCCCCATAAGGCTTCCACAATCACAATATCTCTTTCATTGTTCTTCCTCTCAGCCCCCCTCCCCCAACCTGGCAATCCGAATCCCTCATGTTTCATCCCCCCATCTCCTCCCTTCTATCCCCCTCCCAGGTTACCTAGGAAATCATAACTATTCCCACTTCTGGGGCCTTCTTTTCATGTGTCCCTTAAGGTCCTCCTCTCTACCTAGCTCCTCTGGGGCTATGGATTGTAGCCTGATTATCCTTTGCTTTACATCTAATATCCACTTATAAGTGAGTACATACCATGTTTGTCTTTCTGGGTCTGGGTTACCTCTCTCAGGATGCCTTTTTCTAGATCCATCTATTTGCTTACAAATTTCAACATGCCATTAGAAAGTGGGAAGTAGCCTAGAATGCATGGGCACAGAAGACTAATTCCTAAATACAATACCAGCAGCACAGACACTGTGTACAGCAATAACTAAATGAGATGTCCTGAAACTGAGAAGCTTCTGTAAAGCAAAGGACACATGATCATTAAGACTAAGTGGCTGCCTACAGAATGGAAAAGCAGCTTCACCAACCCCATATCAGGCACAGAACTGATCTTCAAAACATATAAAGAACGCAAGAAACCAGACATCAAAATACTAAGTAATACAATTTAAAAATGGGGTACAGACCCTAACAGAATTCTCAACAGATGAATTTCAAATTGCTGAAAGACACTGATTTTCTCAACATTCTTAGCCAACAGGGAAATGCAAATTAAAACCACTCTGAGATACCATCTTATACAAGTTAGAATGGCTAAGATAAAGAAGTACTGATGAGAGCTTATGCTGGAGAGGAGGCTGAGTAAAGGAAACACTCCTCCATTGTGGTGGGAGTGCAAACTTGTATAGCCACTTTGGAAATCAGTATGGCCTTTTCTCAGAAAATTGGAAATCAACCTACCTCAAGACCCATTAATACCAGTCTTGGCCATATACCCGAAGTAAGCACATTTACACCACAAAGGCATTTCTCAACTATTCATTGCAGCATTATTCATAATAGTCAGAACCTGGGAACAACCTAGATGCCCCTCAACTGAAGAATGGATAAAGATACTGTGGTACACTTATACAATGAAGTGTTAATCAGCACTAAAATGTAATGCCACCCCACATAAGAGGAAAAATAATGAAGACATACTTGTAAAGTTCATCACTAAAATATTGAGATTTAATTATAGTACTGTAGAATGTTATACCATTCCTCTTGTTGTAGTCACCAATGTAGAGTACACAGCCTTTCATTATACATTGCAAAATCTACCTTTGGCAAGAAGCAAGCTATAGTGTTTTTATTCTCCTGTATGTGTGTGTGGGGGGGGGAGTATTTTGTAGGGGATGTGACCATGTGTGCATATTTGTGAATGTGTGCTGTAGATATGTGTGATGCCATTCATGAACACACATATCGGCACAAGTCAATCTTTGGTGTGGTTCCTCAGGTGTGCTTCCCTTTGGCTCTGGAAGCAAGGGTCCTCTCTGCTTCCTCATTGATTAGGCGAGGTTATCTAGTCAAGGAGCCTCAGTGGTCTGCCAGCATCCATCTCACCAGTGCTGGGACTGCAAGCAAACACCACTATGTGTAGCTTTTTACTTGAGTGTTGAGGAGAAAATTTAAGTCCTTATTATAGCAATAATTTTACATATTGAATTATTCCCCCATTTCCTGTAATAATTTTTGCACATATATAAGTGTACATATTTAAATCAAAATATAATCATCTACTGGATCCTCTATTCATAAAAGTATACTTTCCTGTGCTTGGAGTGTTCAGAGGTATATAACTGATTCAAGATGGACATTGTGACAGAGTTCCTGCTTCATGGAAGAGTCTGCCAGAGAGTCTGCAGGACACAAAGAAAAGTGACTAACAAACTGCCAATACAAGAAGACAGTTTAAAGTTTCCTGCTTTGCTTAAGAGTCTGCCAGACACACTGTGGCCTGTGGGCTGAAGATGGAAGATTACAGAAAACTTCAGGTGACTGACCAGGCAGTGAGTTGTCTCTGTCTTTCTAGATTTTATATATTATTCTTTTGTGGTCTTTGAAGTAGTTGAAGACAGATAGTTATGGTTATAGTTTTTCTTAGTTAGGATTAAAGATAAGTTACATATAGGACTTTAGACTCACAAAGATAGATTAGATGGTGGAATATTTTCTTAAATCTTACTAAATGTTAATAGACCAAATATTATTAACTGTGATTCTTATTTGATAAGTGTTGTGTGATATATTTTACTATGTTAAGGTAAAACCCTTCTTTTTATTTAGACAGAAAAGAGGAGATGATGGGAGATGTCATTCTGTAAATATGTTTCTCATACTGGTTAATGAATAAAGCACTGTTAGCCAATAGGAAAGCAAGATAAGCAGACTAGGAGACAAGGAGGATTCGAGGAAGTAGTAGGGAGAATCAACATGGAGAAACTGGGGAGACCAGATGCCGGCCCCACTCCCCGGTAAGAAGACCACATGGAAATACATAGAAATGGGTTAATACTTAAGACAGAGCTAGCCGATAAGAAACTAGTACCTGGCCAATAGCATTATATCAATACAGAGTCTCTGTGTGTTAATTGGGGCTGGCGCGGAGGCAGGACAAGACCAGCGGCAGGAGGAAAACCTATTTCCTTACATAAATTTTTTTGGGAAAATCACAAGTTTAATAAGTTTAATTAGAAGCAAATTCTGTATGTTCTTGGAGTACTGTGATATAAAGAAAATTATTGATTTGTAGAGTGTTGGTACTCACAAGTTAGTTTTTATGATGCAAACAACCAAGGAGCTAGGAAGATTTATCTTCTAATATTGTTCCCACTGTATTAACACTGACCTTAAAGGGCTCACTAAACTTCTATTTATTTGTTTTGTTTTTAATTATCTGTTACTTGGGGACAATTAAATTAGCAAGATAGCTAAAATAACTAAAGAAAATACTTCCAAAATTAATATAGGATGGTTGGAATAGTACTTAGTGTAATCTGGAATACTTTTATAATTTACTCACATTTAGTTCATATACAATAAAATGTAAAAATAATTTTAAACAAATATTTATAGCTGTTCAGCCACTCATAATTTTATAATGAGTCTCAATTACTCTTGGAAGAAATTCTGTACTTATTAGAACTCATTTGTAATTCCTTTCTCCTTATTCAAGAGCACCAAACAATCTCTTATTTAATACATTTATAAAATATATATGCATGCATATATGATAGCTTTGGACATTTAATATAAATAGAAATACAAAAATGAGATATATGTGAATAGCTTCATCAATATAGGTCATTTCCCATTCACATTATGAGTACTATGCTTCATTTATTTTTATTGCCAAATCCTCTTCAATTGTGAAGACACATTTTCAATTGATGGGCACTAATTTAGGTTTGTATTTGGACTTATGAATATTGTTTCACAAAATACTTGCTAAAGAGATTTGTGTGAATTGATTTTTTAATTGCTCTTAGGCAGATACGTAATAGTAGAATTGCTGAGAAATGTATCAACTGTGTGCTAATATAGGAACTACTACTTATTTTGTATAAAAACTGATGATCCAAAATTTCAGACAACATCCAAGTATTTTAATTTATATACAACTTTTGCAAACACATTATTTTCTTCATTTTATTATAATGATCCTATACTTATTTGGGTTTATTAGTTATAATCATCTAAATGGATTCAAAATTTTGATTTCCACTTCCTTAATGAATAATGATATGTTCATTCCTACTTTGTATTAACTTATCTTGGAAAAATAGCTAATTGAAATCTTTGACCACTGCATTAGTTACTTCCCTTGTGCTGTGATTGATTATCTGACAGAGGAGCAGTTTACAGGAGGTCAGGTTTTTTGTTTGTTTGTTTGTTTGTTTGTTTTATGGCTCAGAGTTTTAGGGCAGCAGCCATGATACTGGAGAAGGGAAAATGCAGCTTGGTCCTAGGAGGAAGGAACTTGGAGCAGCAGCTCCTCCCATGACATTAATTTGCAGAAAATTTTCCATGGAGCAGAGAAAGAACATCCTTAAGAGTCTGATCCTGGGTAGCCTACTAGAGCCTGCTAGTCTACATTTCCTAAAGATGTGCAGCCTCCCAAACTAACTCCGCCATTCAGAGACTATGTGTCCAAACACATGAGCCCACAGGGGAATATTCACCCTTATACCATGACCACCAAAATTCATTGGGGTTAATTATCTTTCTGTTATAGAGTTTTAGCTGTTCTTTATTCCAGACATGATCTGTAAATACAATTGAGTAAGAAATATCATTAGTCCATCTATGGGTTATTTCAACAACATAACTTCATCATTTTGAATATAAACTGTTACAGTGGAAGTTATACTCCAGTCCCTGGCATCCATATACCCAAAGAGTCTGGAATGTTATGGTGGATATGGTGGAATTTCCACCCAAGAACCCTCCCCTAACTGTCTCCAAACCCTGCTGCATCCCGGATAGCAAGTCTTATAGCCCTTACAAGACAAGACCAAATATCCACAGCTAGAATCTTAATAATCTCAACCCCAAATGTCTAGATGCCAATGTACAAACAAAATTAATAATAGCCATGACAATAGAAAAAATAGACCTCAGTCAAATAAAATGTAAAATAAGAAAAATCCAGGCACACAACATTCAAGAAATCTGGAACACTATGAAAAGAAGAAATCTGAGAACAAAAGGAATACAAGAATAAACTCAGGTCAAAGGCACAGAAAATATTTTCAACAAAATTATAGAAGAAAATTTTCCTAACCTAAAGAAGGAAGTGTCTGTCAAAGTACAAGAAGCATAAAGGACACTAAATTGATTGCAGCAGAAAAGAAATATCTCCTGACACTCAATAATAAAAATCATGAATGTACAGAGGAAAGAAAGAATATTAAATGCTGTAAGCGAAGACAAAATAACATAGAAAGGCAAATATATCAGAATAACAACTCACTTTCCAAAAGAGACTCTAAAAGCCAAAAAATGTGAATGTATATTCTACAAATTGTGAGAATCCATAGATGCAAGCCCAAACTACTATACTCAGGATAACTTTCAATGACAATAATGTAGAAAGAAAGACATTCTGAGACATAACCAGATTTAAGCAGTATCTACCAATAAGGCTCCACAATAGACAGTAGAAGGAAAACTTTAAACTAATGAGGTTAGCCACATCCAAGAAAGTTCATAAAACTTTCTCTAGTATTGACCACATACTCAGACACAAAGGAAGTCTAAACAGATACAAAAAATGAAATAATAACCTGAATCCTATTTTACCACCACATATTTAGGCTGGATATCAACAACATAAATGACACAACACTTATAAACTCATGCAAGTTGAATTATAAACTACATAATGAAAACTTAGTCAGAACAGAATTTAAGAATAAAATTTAAAACTGAATGCAAATGAAAACAACATACTCAAATTATGGAGCACAATGAAGGATGTTCTAAGAGATTCATAACACTAAGCGCCTATGTGATAAAAATTGGAAAGGTCTCACATTAGGACTTAAGGGAGTACCTTAAAACTCTAGAACAATAAGAAATCACAACCAAAAGGAGTAGATGGAAAGAAATAATCAAATTCATGGATGAAGTGAATAAAATAGCAATAACATAAAACTCAACAATGGTTGTCTTTGCTGAAGATAACACCTATACAACTCATTTAACATGGAGAAGCCTATCCCTACTGAGAAGTCTTCATGGTACTGTAAGGTACTCTGCTTGCTATCAAAAGATAAAAGTGATTACCTACTTATCTACAACCCATAAGATTTACAATGTGGTCTTGTGTGGAAGTCGCAATATTACAATACCGGCACAATACATTGGGAGTAACCAACCAATAGCTGGTTGTATTTAAGTCTGACTTCATGAAATGAAATGTAACCCTGACACTGTTAGAGTTGCCAATAACCTAAGACTACATATACCAAGGAGCTAGGGTTAAACGAAATTCTATTGTTCCGCTAAAAGAACATAGCAATAAAGTGACTCCTAAGGATATTTTACTATGTTGGGTCTAAAATGGCTGGGACACTGGGCCTAAAGAGACCTGGGCACCAGGCTCAGTGAAACCTCCTGAGCCTGGCTAAAGTTATGCGACCTGTCTTTGGCCTGTAACCTCCACAAGGGAGTGATTCAGCAAGGCCTGATGTAAGACTGCCCGCTGCCTAGCTAACCACTAGCTTAGTGGAATATTATTGTCCCTTTCTCTTCACATCACTTTACCCATCCTAAGATTCCCACCTCCTATCTCAACCCTATATAAGTCCCTGTTTGATACAATAAAACAAGATCCTGCTTTGACAGCCTCCTGGCTCAGTGTGTGTTTCTCCCCAGTAACTAGGAGCGGGAAGTTCGAATGGTTAACAACCATCATCCGCTCAGCCCAGGGAGAAGCTTGCTCAGCCATCATCAGAGAAGCTTCCTCCTGTTGCAGATGGAAACAAATACTGAGACCTAGAGCTGGCCAATGTGCAGAGAGTGACAGATCTTGGAACTTGTCGTTGGAAGTGTTTCTCTGTCTCGCTCAGTCCCACTGGACTGTTTCCTTTCCTGCTCACTGAATCCCCACAGCCACTTAGGGAATAACACTCTGAGGCTTAATATCAATTACAATTGTTTGGTCAATGGCTCAGACATATTACTGGCTAGATCTCTTTTATAAATTAATCAATTTCTATTCATTTATATATTGCCACTAGGCTGTGACTTGTTGCTAATGCTCTGGCATGTTATTCTTTGGCAGTTACATGGCATCTCCTTGACTCCACCTTCTTTTGCCTCTACATCTTTTTGGATTTCCTGCCTAGTTATATTTCATCTGGTCTTTAGTCAAAGCAGATATAGCCATCAACCAAAAAAAGCAGCAAAGCACATTCACAGCATACAGGGCAATATCTCACATCAAACACTTACTCCTAAATGAGATTTTTTTCCCTTGGGCTCAGGCACCTGCCAAAGAGGAATCAGAAAGGGAGTAAGAGCCTGAGGGGATGAGGCACCTCAAGAAAACAAGGCCTTCTGAGTACAGCAGGACCAACCTACATATGAGCTCACAGCAACTGTGGCAGCATGCACAGGGCCTGAACACATCTGGACCAGAGAGTATCCCAATGCCGGGAGAGGAAGTGGACACAAGCCCCATCCTTAACCCAAAAGTATCTCCAATTCACAGTTGCTTGCAGATGAAAATTTAGTTTTCTCCAATGGACTCTCCCTTGGGATGCAAACCATTCTTAAGGCCAACCACCATGGCCAGCAGTATATTTACAACATAAAAATGAAATCAAAATGAAAATATGCTTAGCCCAGTAAGGTAGGAGATATCTAAAATGATAAATGTGTGACTGGGCTCTATGCAGATATCCACGTGTGACCTGTCTACACTGATGGCTACAGTGCTGCCAGTTTCTGAGTAATCACAAAAGAGCCAGGCCAGTTTCTTTATGATACTATTAACGGATAAAGAGAAAGCTGGAGTTTCTATCATGCCCATTGTAGTAAATGTCAGGGTACCTACTGTCCTTGCCAAAGTTTAGCTATTTTATTTTATATTGGACAGTTTTACAAGCATTTCTTTTCCCAGTGGTAAGACTTCTTAAAAAGTTGATGATGTCAGTTTTCTCACTGCATTTATGCAGGAAGATTTACAGAAGTCTTTACTCCACCATTATGTTCATCCCTCTTGTGTGTCATAGGGCTAGTTGCGTCTATGGAATAGAGAGAAGAGGAGCACACACTTTTTCTTAGTTTTTCCCTGTCAACACCACCATCCAATAAGAGATTAATTCAAAGTGAGCACCTCCGATTCCTCAGGGTACAATCCTTTTCCTAAAATCCATCAATTAGAAAGATCTCAGCAAATTAGGACATTCCATGTCCAAACCACACCCTCTTACAAATAGATGTTCTTGGTACCTGAACCGTATGATAGTGTCGATTTACCTGTATTCATCTGGCCACACTCTATTTTCCAGTAATGATTAATTTTGTTTTTGTATTAAAACTTAGAATCACCTGATTTCAGGTATAGTCAACAGATAGATAGGTAAGATGGGATGTATGAACTTGAGTGAAAAAGAATATTAAAAAAGAAAATTAGCTAGACATGTTGGCATATACCTTAATCCCAGTATTGGAAAAACAAAAGAAGATGTATCTTTAGGACACTGTGGCCAGCGTAGACTACATATTAAGTTTCAGGCCAGCCTGGACTTTATAGTGAGACTGTGTCTCCAAAGAAAAGATTTTTTTGATAATATTTTTCTTTTTTGTCTATATTTTTTTCTTATTACATATTGATCCCAGTTCCCTCTTCCTCGCATCCTCTCATGCCCTCCACAAACCCTTCCTCCAAGCCCCACCCCATTTCTCATCCACTTCCCAGGGAGGGTGAGGCCATCCAGGAGGATTTAATAAAATCTGTCATGGAATTTAGGGTAGGGCATAGGCCCTCATTTGTCTCTATAGGCTAAGGGTGTAGACCTCCATGGGAAATGTTCTCCCAAAGTTCTTTCCTGCTCCAAGGATACATCCTGATTCCACTATGTCCCATAGACAGCCCAGGCTTTCTAACTTAGACCCACATTCAGTGGGTCTGGTTTGGTCCTATGGTGGTTTCCCAGATATCAGGCTGGTGTCCATGAGTTCCCCCTTTTCCAGGTCAGATGTTTCTCTAGCCTGGTCTTGACTCCTTTTTTCATCACTTCTCCTTCTCTGCAACTGGATTCCAGGAGATCGGCTCAATGTTTAGGTATGGGTGTCTACTTCTGTTTCCATCAGTCTCCATCAGTTCTGGAGACTTCATAGAAGTCTCTAGGATGGCATATAAGGTATTTATCAATCTCATTATAATATCAAGGAAGGGTATGTAAGGTAGTATCTCCACTATTGCTCAGATTGTTAGTTGGGGTCATCCTTGTAGGTCTCTGGACATTTTCCTGCTGCCAGATTTCTCTTCAAACCTATAATGAATGTCTCTATTATGATATCTCTTTTCTAACTCTCTTCTATTCCTCCCCCGACTCAATCTTCCTGCTCCCTTATATTCTCCTTTTCTCCCCTTCTCTTTCTCCTAACTCTCTCTTCATTCACTGCCTCCCTGATCCCAATATGGTCAGGAGATCTTGTCCCTTCAGTGGGGTACAATGTATGTCTCTTAGGGTCCTCATTATTTCCTAGCTTCCCTGGTGGTGTGAATTGTAGGCTGGTGATCCTTTGCTCTATTTCTAAAATAAATGTATGAGAGAGTACATACTATGTTCATGTTCATCTTTTTGTGACTGGGTTACCTCACTCAGGATGGTTTCTTCTAGTTCCATCCATTTGCCTGCAAATTTCAAGATTCCACTGTTTTTTTTTTTTCCCCCACTGAGTAGTTTTCCATTGTGTAAATTTACCATATTTTCTTTATCCATTCCTCAGTTGAGGGGCATCTCGGTTGTTTTCAGCTTCTACCTATTACAAATAATGCTGCTATGAACATAGTTGAACAGATGTCCTTGTTGTATCAATGTGCATCTTTTGGGTATATGCCTAAGAGTTGGAATAGCTGGATCCTGTGATAGACTGATTCCCCTTTTCCCGAGGGACCACCATACTGTTCTCAAAAAATGGCTGTACAACTTTGCACTATCACCAGCAGTGGAGGACTGGTCCCCTCTTTCCAAATCCTCTCCAGCATAAACTGTCATTGGTAATTTTGATTTTAACTATTCTGATAGGAATAAGATAGTATGTCAGAGTTGCCTTGATTTGCATTTCTCTAATGGGGAAGGATGTTGAGCACTTTCTTAAGTGTCTTTCCACCATTTTAGATTCCTCTCAGCCATGCAATTCCTAACTTACCCATCTTCTCTCAGGGTGGGCAGTCACTTTTCTTCATTTATAGTGTTGAATTTAAATAAAAATATGTTCTTACAATTGCATTAATCTTCATTATTACATCATCAACCCAACTTTTCTAACATTTGCATTCCTTAAGTAGAGATAATAATTGATGGCCATGGTGGATTTAAATGCTTTTTTCATTTGCCCTTTTCCTAGGTAAATAATCAGTTAATCTATTCAAATTTATTTAACTTATTTTAAATTTCCATATTTTATTTTATGACACAGTCTGATTGGAGCTTTGCTCCTTCCTATGAATAAAGTTATGTAAAATGTTGCCATATCTTTAGTATTTATTGACCTAACACATGTGATTTTATATAAAACTCTCTAAAAATAAGCAAATATCCAAACAACTCTTCAAAATGGTGACTATAAAAGAGATGATCAACTATATTTTCAAAGAACTAATCATGTTCATAATAAATTTATTGTTCCTTTTATTGGTAACAAAAGAAAAAGCAATTTGTATTGGATAAAGTGTGAAATACTTTTACGATTAATTTGAAGACATTTACAATATTTACAGTTAATTTTCAAACATGTGGGTATAATGCAATTTAGGGAATCATATTCAGTGTTTTATTTCTTAAGGATAATATGTTTTTAGAAAACATTCATGATTCAGTAGTTAGTTTGGCCTAATTTTTACCCTATTGCTATTTATTGAATTGAATTATCTATACCTTTAAAAAATAAAGTGATTTGCTCTTTTACTGTAATTTTGTTTTCCTCATTTTACATTTCTGACTTGCAACAAAACTTCTGTCATTTACTTACTTATTAATCATATATTTTAACTATTCATTCTTGTTCAAGAATAAAACATAGAATTGAGGTCATTTTATATGATGGCAGTTGTATATTATGGTCACCTTTCCTTCTTTGGTATTCTGGGAATACAGTTCAATAGTGTGTTGGAAAATACTCTACTCTTCCTGGCAATCATTTCTGGTGATTCTTTGTATTTTCTGACTTAATTTTCTCATTGTTTTCATTGAGTTTATGACTTTGGCTGTCTTGGTGGGAGGTAAAAGGAATAGGCAAGAACTCAAGATACAGATTTTACAAAAATTAAAGAGTTCCATATTTATTTCCACTTCCAGTAATGCACTGCACTTTGTAGGAATAATAATTGAGAAATCTTTATCATAGTTCCAGACAGTGAAATGAATATACTAGCATGAATATTCATGATTATACTGAGAGGAAGTTATGAAATACTTATCTTTTTTAAGTAACTTTCTGAAGTAGTACTTATATGGCTTTCCTTATGTATCATTAATTTTAAATGAAAAGTTCTAGCAGTACTCTTCTGTTTGTGTGTGTATATGTGTGTGCATGCACATTCATGTGCATGTATATGTGTGACATGTCTGTACATATAAGTAGGTACACATATGGGAGTGTGCATTTGCACATGTATACATGTTTGAAGGCCTGAGGCTAACATCAGGTAACTTCCTTGATTTCTGATCATCCTAATATTTACCTAAAATTCAGATTCAGATATTTACCTAGATTGATGAGCTATTGAACCCAGTGATCCTCCTATTTTTACATCCCCAGTATTGGGATAACAGGAATGGTTATATATTTGAACTCAGATGTTACTGAGCCTTTCCCACCAGCTTGGTCCCACAGCTGCTTTACTCACTCCCAAAACAACACACAGAGACACTATTAGTTATGAAACTCTTCGTCAGTGACTGGCATTTCTTATTGGCTAGCTCTGTCTTAATTATAGTGAGAGATTTCAATACCCTGTTATCAACACATCCACCAGAGAGAAAATTGACAAAGAACCAAAGGAACTAAAAGAAGTTATGACTCAATTGGGTTAAACAGCCATTTATAGAATATTTTATCTATTGGCATCAGCTACAAGATGAGGGCTTTAGGGTGGCATATAAGGTAGTTATCAATGTCTTTATCAGGGAAGGGTATTTAAGGTAGCTTCTCTAATATTGTCCAGATTGTTAGTTGGAATCATCCTTGAAGACACCCTCAGGAAAACACTGAGAAAAATTCCTGGAATCCAGTTGCAGAGATGGAGGAGTGATGAGCAAAGGGGTCAAGATAAGGCTACAGAAGGCCACAGAGACAGCTGACCAGAACAATGGGGAGCTCATGGACCCCAGACTGATAGCTGGGAAACCAGCATTGTACCGTCTCAGACCCCCTAAAAATGGGTCTCAGTTATAAGGCCTGGGAAGTCTAATGGATCTCTGACAGTGAAACCAGGATGTGTCCCTGGTACATGAAAAGATTTTGGGAGCACATTCCCCATGGAGGGATACTCCCTTAACCTAGAGACAGGAGGTAAGGTCTAGGCCCTACTCCAAATGACTTGACAGATTTTGTTGATCCCTCATTTGAAGGCCTCACCCTCCCTGTGGAGTGGGTGGGGAATGGGATGGGAGGGGGTTTGGGTGTCATGGAATGAAGGTAGGGAGAGGGAACTGTGATGGATGTGTAAAATAAGAAAAGAAAATAATAATACAAATATTAAAAACAGAATATTCCACCTATAAACAAAAGAATATACCTTCTTCTCAGTGCCACATAGAACCTTCTCTAAAATCGATCACATGCATGGCAATATTGTAAAACTCAATAGGTACAAAAATATTGAAATAAAACCCTATATCTTATCAGACCACCATGCTTTAAAGTTGGAATTCAACAACAACACAAGATACAGAAATCCTGTAAATTCATGGAAATTGAACAATGCACAATTGCACCATTCTTGGGTCAATAAAGAAAGAAAGAAATTAAAGACTTCCTAGAATTCAGTGAGAAGGAAGACCCAATGTATCCGAACTTATGGGACATTTTAAAAGCAATTCTAAGAGGAAAGTTCATAACACTAAATGCCCACATGAAGAAACTGGAGAATAGTCACACTAGAGAATTAACAGCACAACTGAATGCTCTAGAACAAAAAGAAGCAAACTCACCCCAGAGGAGTAGGCTGAAATCAATAAAGTAGAAACTAGGAAAACAATACAAAGCATCAATGTAGCAAAGAGTTTGTTCTTCCAGAAAATCAAGATAGACAAACCTTTATCCAAACTAACCAAAAGGCAGAGTGAGAACATGCAAAATAACAAAATCAGAAATGAAAAGGGGACATAATAACGGACACTGAGGAAATCCAGAGACTCTTCAGGTCATACTTTGAAAACCTTCACTCCACAAAAATAGAAAATTTCATGGAAATGGACAATTTTCTATACAGATATCACTCCCGAAATTAAATCAAGAACAGAAGAGAAATATAAATAAACCAATAAACCCCAATGAAATAGAAGCAGTCACCAATACACTCCCCCCCCAAAAAAAAAGCCTGATGGTTTTAGTGAAGAATTCTACCAGAAATTCAAAGAAGAGATAACAGGAATACTCCTCAAATTGTTCCACACAGTAGAAGCAAACAGGTTATTGCCAAACTCTTTTTTTCAAGGTACAATTATCTTGGTATCCAAGTCACACAAAGACACATGTAAAAAAGGCAACTACAGACCAATATCCCTCATGAACATTGATGCAAAAATACTCAGTAAAAATACTGGCAAATCGAATCCAAGAACACATTAGAGAAATCATCCACCATCACCAAGTAGGCTTCATCTCAGGGATACAAGGATGGTTCAACATATGAAAATCAATCAATAATACACCATATAAACTAACTGATAAAGAAAAACCACATGATCATCTCACTAAATACTGAAAAGGCCTTTGACAAAAATCTCATGATAAAGGTCTTGGAGAGATTGGGGATGATAACACAAACATATCTAAACACAATAAAAACAATACACAGCAAACAACAAGCCAACATCAAACTAAATGGTGAGAAACTCAACACGATTTCTCTAAAATCAGGAACAAGACAAGACTGCCCACTTGAAGTTCTAGCTACAGCAGTAAGACAACAAAAGGAGATCAAGGGAATAAAATTAGAAAGGAAGAATTCAAAATTTTACTATTTGCAGATGATATGATATTTTAGGGTTTAGGTTACCCTAAAACCTCTACTAGGCAACTCCTACAGCTGATAAAAACCTTCAGCAAAGTGGCAGGATACAAGATTAACTCAAAATTTCAGTAGTCCTACTATATATAGATGATAAAGAGGCTGAGAAAACAATCAGAGAAACATTACCTTTTTCAATAGCTACAAACAACATAAAATATTTTGGGGTAATTCTAACCAAACAAGTAGAGACCTATATAATAAGAACTTTGAGTCGTTAAGGAAAAAAAATTAAAGAAGATACCAGAAAATTGAAAGATTCCCTTGCTGTTGGATTAGTTAGGATCAACATAGTAAAAAATGGCAATGTTACCAAAAGCAATCTACATATACATGCAATCCCCATAAAAATACTGTAGACTGATAACTGTTAGTGCATTGTCTACTCTTTCTCTGATTACCTTTCATTTCATTCTCAGCATAATCATAAAATAGTCATGTCAAGAAACAACCAGAACTTGACCCTTATTTATAAAAATCACCTGTTACAATTTATTTTAGTTTCATCTGTCAGCTTCATTGGGCTGCACTGAATAGATTTTAGGTTAAACATTATTTTGGATATTTATAATGCATGCATTTTACAGAGGAGTAAATAGAATTTTATCCAGCTACAATGAAGGGTGAAATTATCAAATCAGCTGGAAAATGAACTAAACCAGAGAGCATTATGTTTAGCAAAATAAACCAGATTTTAAAAATAAAAGACAAATATCATGCATTTTCTTTCATATTCATAATCTGTATTAAAAGAATATTAATGCTTGAAAATATAAGAGACACAAAAAGGAAATGGACCATGTTGGGGGTAGAAAGAGAGGCTGAGGATGGTTGAAGTCTATGGTATATAAGCAAAAGTGACACAGTGAAGTCCATTATTGTTATACAATCACTTATATGAAATTAAAGCATTTTTAAATCTTCCTTCTTTTACCTTTGAAGTATTTTTGACTGTGAATGTACTTGTGGGGCTATAGTCTTGGGTATCTATTCCAAAGAATGAAGTTTGTGAAAGTTGTCAAGAATAAGATATACTCAAAGAGCTATGAAGTAAAATTTAGATGATAACAAGGGGATGCCTTTACTAATCTGCTCAAAGATGGTTCGTGGCCCAGAAGAAAAGTAAGTGCAATGAACCCAAATACACAAAGAGTACATGAAATTAGCAGAGGTATCTGTTAGACTGTTTATTCCCATTTAGAAGGTGCTACAAGGGTCTGTGTAGCAAACAAAAAGTGATACAAAATACTAAACAATCAAAAAGTTTGTTTTTTGATAGATTCTACAAGAATGTCAAATCCTTAGTGCAATTAACAAAGACAGAGAAAATTTCCAAATTAATAACATTAATGATGAAAAGCAAAACATTAAAACAGATATGGAGGAAATTCAGAGTTTCATTAGGACATACTTTAAAAATCTATATTATTATCAATCTGGAAAACAAAAAAAATATATGAAATTTTTGATATATATCAGCTATCAAAGTTAAGTCAAAAAGAAATAAGCAAGCCAAACACTGAGTGGATGTCTTCTGTACATATGAGTCTCTTATTGGTTAATGAATAAAGCACCCTGTCTGGGTTACCACACTCAGGGAGGTTTCTTCGAATTCCACAAATTCATCTGTGAATTTCAAGGTTCCATTGTTTTTTTTTCCCACTGAGTAGTGTTCCATTGTGTCTATGCGTCACATTTTCTTTATCCATTGATGGGCATCTAGGTTGCTTCCAGGTTCTTGCTATTACAAATAATGCTTCTAAGAACGTAGTCAAACACATGTATTTGTTGCATGGATGTGGGTCATTTGGGTAAATGCCTAAGAGGGGTTTGTCGGGTCCTGTGGTACACTAATTCCCATTTTCCAGAGGGACTGCCATACTCATCTCAAAAATAGCTGTACAATTTTACACTCCCACAATCAGTGAAGGAGTGTTCCCCTTTCTCCACAACCACTCCTGCATAAGCTGTCACTGGTGTTTCTAACTTTAGCCTTTCTGACAGGAGTAAGATGGGATCTAAGAGCTGTTTTGATTTGCATTTTGCTGATAGGGAAGGATGTTGAGCACTTTCTTAAGTGTCTTTCAGCCATTTTGGATTCCTTTATTGAGAATTCTCTATTCAGTGCTGTACTCCACTTTTTAATGGGATTATTTGGTATTTTGGTGACTAGTTTCTTGAGTTCTTTGTATATTTTGGAGGTCAGCACTCTGTCAGATGTGGGGTTGTTAAAGATCTTATCCCAGTCTGTGGGCTGCCATTTGGTCTTGTCAACAGTATCCTTTGCCTTACAGAAGCTTCTCAGTTTGAGGAGGTCCCATTTATTAATTGTTGATCTCAGTGTCTGTGTTACTGGTGTTATGTTCAGGAAGTGATCTCCTGTACCATTTGTTCAAGGGTACCTCCCACTTTCTCTTCTAAGAGTTTCAATGTGGCTAGAATTATGTTGAGTTCTTTGACCCATTTGGACTTATGTTTTGTACATGGTGACAGACATGGTTCTATATGCAGTCTTCTACATACCATTATCCAGTTGTGTTAGCACCATTTGGTGAAGATGCTTTTCTTCTTCTATTGTATAAATTTAGCTGTTTTGTCAAATTTCAGGTGTTCATAGGTACGTGGGTTAATATCAGAATTTTTGACTCAATTTCATTGATCTACCTGTCTATTTTTGTGCCAATACCAAGCTGCCTTCAGGATTATAGCTCTATAATAGAGCTTGAAGTCAGGGATGGTGATGCCTCCTTTAGATCCTTTTTTGTATAGGGTTGTTTTGGCTATCCTGGGTCTTTTGTTTTTTGGTTTTTTCCCATATAATGTTGAGTATTGTCCTTTCAAGGTCAGTGAAGAATTGTGCTGGGATTTTAATGGGGAGTGCATTCAATCTGTAGATTGCTTTTCTCAAGACTGCCATTTTTACTGTGTTTATCCTACCTATCCAAGGGCATGGGAGAACTTTTCATTTTCTGGTATCTCGTTTAATTTCTTTCTTTAAAGACATAAAGTTCTTGCTATATAGGTATTTCACTTGTTTGGTTAGCATTAACCCAAGATACTTTATGTTGCTTTTGGCTGTTGTAAAGGGCGATGTTTCTCTGATTTCTTTCTCGATCTTTTTATTATCTGTATATAATAGGGCTACTGATTTTTTATTTATTTATTTATTTATTTTTGATTTAATCTTGTATCCTGCTAATTTGCTGAATGTGTTTATCAGCTGTAGAACATCCCTGGTTAAGATGTGCTTAGAAATCTCCATCCTGAGGTTATCAATCTGTTATTGAGTAGAGTTCTAAAACTCTTCACATTTGTAGCAATTTCTTTATTGTACACACTTTGTTTGCCAGACATTAAGGACTCAATAAAAAGATGTAGCTTCTGCATTATAATTTGTCACTTTTTGAAGTGTTTAGATTTTTTTAAATGATATGAAATATAACTGAAGGGGAGAAAGAGAGATAGCTTGCTGATTAAGGGTACTGAATTCTCTTCCAGTGACCTTGGTTTGCTTCTCATAACCCTCATGCCAACTCACTGCCATTTGTTACTCCAGTTCCAGAACATTATATACCATCTCTTTTGACCTTTTGGGCATTGCACATACATGCTACACATAAATAGATACAAGCATGAAAAACACACATGCACACACAGAGACAGACAGACCCAGAGGAACACACAGAGAGAGGCAGAGTTAGACACAGAAAGAAGAGAGATAGCAGGAGCAAACAAGACCTATGCCATAAGTAGTAGTAAAAATAGATGGTTTAGGTCTTGAAAACAGTCACTTTTAAGTATGCTCTCAAAGAATGCAGAAGCTAAATATGAAACTCTACAGTACAAGAAGGCAATACCCTATACAGAGTGCAGACTTGTGATTTTCTTTTTTTTCAGGAGTGACAAAGAACTAATTTATGTAAATAATTTTGCAGTGCATAAATCAGAATTCATATGAGGGTGTTTACTGAGAGATCTTTCATTCTGTGTTTGCATAAATAATGGTTTTGTAAACAATTTGTTGTGAGTTTCTTTTTCCAGTGATAATTGAAGTCAATGCATAATGGAGAATTTTAATGACCATTTGGATCCTTACAGATGGAAGAAATTAAATTCCAAATAAGAGCATATTTAGCTTTTTGTGTAACTTAATCCTGACTTCCAGGTGTCATCACTTCGTTGTTCAATGAAGGGATAAATAGTATGATTAATGGACTAATCATTTAACGTGGTTTTCCTCTTTGTAGTTTCTATTTGTTTTTCTAAGTAGTCCCATCTGTATTAAACTTTATTTTAGCTACTTTTAGTTTTTTAAAGAAGTAGAATACAGTATAATTTAATTTTCCATTCAAATACTAATTATACTTCTGGATTTCAAGTAAAGAATATTGTTGACAACTTTTTTGAGATTTTCTGTGCTGAGTGCATATTTTTTGATTGGTGAAGAATAAAAAAGTTCATCCTCATACTTTTACCAATAAAACAAAGTAGAGCTCAAGCCTTGCTTTAATGCAGAACTCTTCACGGATAAATTCCCCAGTAAATGTCAGTTCCTATCTCTTCCTGATATGTCACTGGCATTTTGACTTCATTTGGCATAAGAAAAAGATATGTTTAATATGATTACATTTAGAAAAGGTAGGTATGCAACCATTGAAGTACAATGACTTTGCTATGAAAACTATTCATGTTACTAAGAGGGAGGTTTAAAGAACACTGGAGGCTTCCTAGTCAAATATCCTTATTTCACAGATGATGAAAGTAAAGTTCAAAGCTTTAAGTGATTTCATCTGGGTAAATCA
The DNA here is from genome assembly GCF_943737965.1 of Phodopus roborovskii. Lineage (NCBI taxonomy): Eukaryota > Metazoa > Chordata > Mammalia > Rodentia > Cricetidae > Phodopus > Phodopus roborovskii. The sequence continues at coordinate 16,052,955 of NW_026125397.1, forward strand.
CCCTTCCGCTATAATCCAGTGCTGTTTCCAATGCATCAATCTGCAGTCTGCTTCCATGATTCCTTATAAAATATGTTCCCTAATGTCTTTCTTAATCTGAAACAGCACTATATGATGATTGCTTTTTAATTTGAAGCACAGTGTGGACACATAGAAATAGTTCCAGGACAGCCTCCAAAGCAATACAGAGAATACAGAGAAACCATGTCTCGGAAAAAAAAAAAAAAAAGAAAGAAAGAAAGAGTGATACTTTTTTCTTGTAGTCTATAACATTCTATAAAATTTAATCAACAAGGAAAAACCACCACTTATCAGTGCCTTTGTATATTAATGGCAATTCTATTTTTCAATAGCATGTTTTTTTTGGATTGGGGGTGCGATTTGAGACAAGGTTTTTCTGTGTAGCCCTTGCTATCCTAAAACTCACTCTATAGATAGATTAGTCTGGCCTTGAACACAGAGATCCACCTGCCTCTGCCTCCCAGTGTTGGGATTAAAGATGTGCACCACCACTGCCCAGCTAAGAAAATATTCTTAAGATTATCATAGTTGATAAGTTAGTGTTAATACTTATCTGATATAAGCAGATAGTTTTTAAAATGATTCCTGTGATTGTGTGTATGATATATATGTACATATATATAGATATAGATGTGTACATATCTATCTATCTATCTATCTATATATATATATATGTATGTATATATACTGTGTGTGATATAATGTTTGTGTGTGTGATATGTTTGTATATGTAATATGTGTATATGTGTGTGTGATATATATGTGTATGTATGATACATATTATGTGTGTGTGTGCATGTGTTTGTAAGTGTGCATGCACATGTATCCACACAGTGGTTAGTTTTCCAAGTGTTAATTTCTTTCTATGGTATTCCCTTGGTCTATGATGTCATGAGTATGTTATGCCAGAAAGAAAAATGAACCCATTTGTGTCTTTGCACAAAGTCAGGGGAGCAGAAGACGAGAAGGTGATCTGCTGCTGTTGGTTGTGGATTTCATAGTGTGTTAATTATATCGCAGAAAAACTCCATTAAGATGAAGGACACTGAATTTCTGTATCAGTACTTCTTCCTCTCTTTCTTTAAACTGACTTTTCACACAAAAGCAGATGCTGTAACCCTATTTGACTGTATCTAGAGAACAGACTAAAGTAAGTTAAACACTGTGAAGGAGTTGGGAAGCGAACTGCTCAGTACATGAGAACCCGAGAACTGGAGGTGGCAGGCATGACTTGCATGTCTGGGCATTTCTTTGCCCACCTGTTCAACTGGTCCAGGCATGATGGTCCTCTTTGGAGGGCATGGAGAAGTAGTTTTGTTTTGTTTTGCCAACTTTCTGCTGCAGTGCACATTCCTTCACCCATTTTTTTTTAAAACCAGTCAAACAACATCTGCTGCAGGACAATGTCCATCTTCCTTTCCGACATAGGTGGTGTTGCCAAGAGAAATTAGATGATGGGAGATGCCATTATGTATATATGTTTCTCATACTGGTTAATGAATAAAACACTGTTGGCCAATAGGAAAGAAAGATAGGAGGGACTAGGAGACAAGGAGGGAAGAGGAAGGAGTAAGGAGGAGTCAAGATAAAGAGTCTGGAGAAGGAAGAACCGCCAGCCGCCTTTTCCTGGTAAGACGACCATGTGGAAATATTAGATTAACATAAATGGGTTAATAATTAAGACAGAGCTAACCGATAAGAAACAAGTAACAGGCCAACAGAATTAAATCAAATACAGAGTCTCAGTGTGTTAATTGTGGCTGACGCGGTGGTGGGACAAGACCAGCAGTGGGCAGAAAAACCATACTCCCTACAAGGGGGGGATTGAGGAGATTACAGCTGGGGTATGTAATCAATCAATAAATTTATTTAAATTAAAAAAGATTTTTGAAATATGATTAAAAAACAAGAGAAGCATTTCAAAACTAGAGAAGAAGCACCTGGTGAGCTAAAGGAAAAGTAAGCACATTTATTGTCATTGAAAAAAATTTCATACAGCAGTGGTTGTGTCAAATGTTGCTATACCATTCAAAGCTCCTTTACTTAAAGCTTTCAATCAGTGGCCTTTGGGACATTCAGAACAATGAGAATTGACATGTGATCTTCATGTGGGTCTGATCATATCTACTGTTACTGAAGTTTAATGTCACTACTTTAATTCTAACCATGGCAACCAACCTATAGATCTATTCATAACCAACTCTTCTGTAACCAGCAGAGGGAATGATGGTGATTTGTGCCGTTTTGAAAAGAATTTTGATTCTCCTGCCCCCTGAACGTTTCAAGTCCAACTCATCTATGTGTCATGATTTATAAAGCAGAGTCACAATCTACTTCAAACCGCAGCAGTGGGATGCCATTTGCATAATGGAAGAAGTGCCAGGTGGAGTTGGTACATGCCCTTAATCACAGTACTTGGGATGTGAAGACAGGCGGATCTCTGAGTCTGAGGCCAGTGGGCTATTTCATGAGTAATAGGACATCCAGGGCTATATAGAGGAACCCTGTTTTAAAATAAATAAATAAAAATAAAAGAGACCCAAGCATTTTCCAAGAGCATATCATAGCTGACTTCACAAAAAATTTTTTCTTAATTAATAACTAAAATTTAAGTAATACATACATATACTTAAAAAATTATAAAATCAAGTTCTTCCAAATATGGAACTGGGTGACAGGTATATTCTAATAAATTCATTGGTGTGATTTTTAATGCATTGAGTTGGCTATTTCAATATTTTCTCTTTCATACTGAAAATCAATTTTTTATATATTAATAGATCACATATTACTATAAATGCAATATGATATAGCAATAATTTTCTATATAGTTTCTATACTCAGTTCTTTAAAACATTTATAACAGTTTCTAAACATCTCATACTATAAAAACTTGGCACAAATTAAGTATAAGATCAATACTTGAACTTTTCAGAACTAATTTTATAAACAAATATATAAAATTGATGATTTCAGTTAATATTTAGCTTAACTTCCACTTTGTTACACATTGTGTGGTAGTCATTTTAATGAATGTCAATAACTCAAATATAGGCAGTATCTATGTATTTATATAGGCTTAAAACAGTAATATTGAACTAAATACTATTTCTATGTTTGAGATATTGATGAGCTGAGTTGATTCACACTCAATTGTTTATTCCAAACAATGCATCTTTTCTTCCAATGTACAGCATAGCAAGTCCTAGCAGTGTTATCTTGCCTTTGGTAAATGGAGCAGATTAAGAACCAAAGGTTGCTTTTCAGGTAAAGATGAAAGTCATCAAGTGTGTGAATTAAAAAGAACAGATTCATTTATCTTTGTCTTTTTACACCTGGACAGAAATGCTATGAGCCATCTGTCAAAACCACATGCACCACAATAAAGGGCATTTTGTTTATCTGTGAATAAATTAAATGGACTTGGATGGGATTTTAATGGAAATGTGCACAGCTGAGGTTTCCAAACAATCAAAAACCTACATTTCCCTAGACAAACTCTTGATGGACCTCTTTAGAGGGCAATTCTCAAGGAGAATTCCCAGGTCCTTCTTTTTTCTTGCAATATGGTCAAGCAGCCAACTTTTCCTCTTTAATATTTGAAGCATTCTGGATCAGAGAGAATTAGAAAAGAGTTCCAGCCAGTCTCCATCTTAAAAGCTTGCCTGGAAGGGACAATAAGATAATACAAAATACAGGGTTCTCTTTTCAATGTTAAGAATTGCTTTTCAGCAAAATTGATAAAAACAATATTATAATTTTTCTAGAAATGTACATGTTGAGTAAATAAATCATAAACATCAAAATGCCTTACTAATTTCTGATCTTTTCTCTTTTTTTTTCTTTAAAAGGAAGGCAACAGTTTGTTAGAAAACTTATGTTCTTTTATAGATTTGGCCATCACTTTCCATAAATGTATTTATTGAGAATGAAATCAAGGATAAAATGGAAGAAAAATCAAGGAGGTTAAATACATAAGTGTATATTGTATTTCAGTATACAAATATGGAAATAAAGTGTCTTAAGGGAGATTATAAAAGTCATCTTAACAAGTTTGATTAAAATATGGGGCCTGAGAAGATGACTAAGCAAATAAGAATACTGGTTGTATAATCATGAGGATTTCAGTTCTGATTCCCCGAATCCATGGAAAAGCCAATGTGATCATAGGTAACCTTATAACCTGGCATTATGGTACGCAGAGCCAGAAGAATCACATGGGGTTGCTGGCCACCAAACTAGCTCCAATTTCAGTAAAAGAATGTTTAATGGAAAATGATGGAAAGCCAGAGGACACGAAACATCCTCTTCTGGCCTTGAATGTACACTGTTGTTCACACTGATATAAACGTGTGTGTGGATCCTCCCAACACGCACGCATGCACGCGCGCACACACACACACACACACACACACACACACACACACACACACAATAATTATATAAATAACATGTCTAATTTTGTGTAAGTATCTGTTAGGATGTATCTTACTCTTTCTATTGCTGTGACAAGGCACCATGACAATGACTACTTACAGAAGAAACAATTTAATGGATGCTGAGAGTTTCATAGGCTGAGTCCATAACTTTCAATATTAGCAGGACGGCAGGTTACTATACATGACTTTGTAGCTGAGAGCTAATATATTGATTGACAGGGAGGAGGCAGAGAAGAGAGGAGAGAGGTAACTGGAAATCCTCAAAGTCTACCTCCCACAAGTGGCATACATTCTCAAACAAAGCCATACCTCCTAATCTTTCCGAACAATTTCCACTAACTGGGGAATTAAAGATTTTCATTCACAGAACCACAGCATGTTATCAAAACTAACACAGAAATAAAATATTTTGGTAAATTATTCCCTTACATGCCTCGGGTTTAGTGGCAAGCATTTGGTTTCTTTAAAAATAGCAAGTGATACAGAGAAGAAACAAAGTAGAAACTGCCCATGTTGATGATATACTGTGGAAATTTTAGAATCAATATGGTAGAACCAAGATGTCTCATAGTCATGAAACATCGTGAAGCATTTAAAATACATTTAAAAAATTTTAATAGTAGAGAATCCCCAAAAATGTACTCCTTTTTAAACATATTTAAAACAACTGTAAAATGATTAAAGCCAACTGTTTCAAGATACTGGAAAATAGGCAAAAGTTTTCTTAGGATTATTTGTTCGAGAAAAATTTTTGAGTCTTTGTAAGAATAGTGAGTAGTGTGGGATTTTAAATTATTCCCTTATTTGTAAAACGTATTTTAAAATTATTTTTAGAATATGTTCACGTTTTTATCCCAATTTCAATGTTAATACATAAAACTGTAGTATTGCACATATGGTAAATGTGAAGAGGGATCTTCTAGGTGCCATGGAGGAGGAAAGGCAGGCTGTTTTCATCAAGAACCCTTCAGGATCATTCTTACTATTCTACACACCTAGCTGTGTTTAGTAATAATATTCTTAGGAGAAATATTTAGTTCACCTGACTTAGAATTGTCTCAGTTAGAAAAGTTCTCTCCTTGGTGTGTTTGTCAAATTCATTCAACAACATTTGTGTATTTAACATTTCAAATGCCCAAGATAAAAAGGCTGCTATAAAATAAGCTTGTGGCAAATCCTGCAAGAAATGAGAATACTATAAGAAAGATATGAAATGGGTTGTTTACATGAAGCTTAGAAATGTTCAACATATGTCTCAGAACATAAGAGTCCCTGTGCATGTGAAGGGCCATGCTCCTGCTTATCCAGGAAGGATGCAAGAAGCCCTTAAATACTACATTTGCCATATTCAAAGCCATTTATAAAGAAAGTAAAGTTAAACCCTGAGTTTGAATGTGTCTACTGTGAAAGCTTGTCTACCCATATGAGGAGCACAGCTTTTCAAAAGAGACCCTTTAGGCTTTAAAGAAATCTCTGCTGATGACTAAGCCAGTCACAGACTTCAGTGGCAGCTCAGAAGAGGGAACCCAGACATGGAGTTCATCCACAAAAGTCACAAAATAGACTGAAAGTATAATAACTACAGGGGAGGGAAAAAAGTCTCAATAAACATTGAGAAGGGAAAAAGAAGCTAGCTGAAATGCTTACTGTATTTTAATGTGGAGATATCTTTCATAGTAGAAAATAGAATATAAGATCTATGAGAGGAAAAGACAGAAACAAGTCAGTGGCTCAGTCACATGTGTCTACTGGGAGTTTGGAGGCGTGCAGAGAGGCCGAACTCTAAGAACCAGAGCCTCTTGTCTACTTGTGGTTGGGATAGCTTTAGGTCAGAAAATAGAAAGAGAGGAGACTAAGATGTTTCTATTTCGTCTTTCACTAGGTTTGCTGGGAGTAATTGGGGAAATGAAGTTAGTCATAGATTAAAAAATACCAGAGGATGGATAGACATTTTTCACTGCCAGCTGTAACTGGGGTCAGAGGCAGGGTAGATCCAAATTACTTTATTTTTGAAAATTGTCAAAAAAGAAAAAGCTCTACAATTTTGTGCCCACATGGCTAATGTAAAAATTATGCAAAGCAGGAGAGGGTCATGGTACATGCATGATGCTGCCAAGTAGAAATAGAAAGTGTTGCTTAGAAATTCTTAGTTTCATTTCAATGTAGATAAGAAAGTTTTTGTCTTAAGAATACAACTCCAGGTTATAGCACTTTATTGTGGGGAAGTCACGGCAGGGATTTAAAACAACTAGTCACATTACATCCACTGTCGAGAACAAACAGAAATACATGCATACTTGCTTGCTCACATCACTCAATTTCTCCACTCAAACAGTTCAGGAAACTCTGGTTAGGGAATCACACTGCCTATAGTGGATAAGATTGTCCCACATCAAATAATTTAAGTTATATCTATATAGACAAATGGATAGGCCAACATAGTAAAGGCAATCACTGACTGAGACTTTACTTCCTTGAAACCCTAGCAATCCAGACATTATATTTACTAAATATTTTAATCAATTACTATAAATATATTAAAAGAACTAGATATAAATTTTACAACAGCAAAGTAAAACTGGATTTTCCCCACAAAATAGTATTAAAAATAAAAAATATATAAATTCAAAGGCAGAAAATATAAAAATTAAAGTAAATTAAAGTGAAAATTTATTTTGAGGAGTGCAACATATATAAATTGGCAGAAGACTGTTCAGTTTGATGATAGTCAATGGGCTCTCTGTCCACAATGAATCTTCAAATTACTAATTGGGTATGAGTCCAGGACACAGTGGATTGACTTGTTTGAGTTCTTAATCCTGGTATTTACTGTAGTTATGATCTCAGCTCTCTTCAACAGAGAGTTTTTCTTTGGGATTGAGAATTAGTAAAATTGCTTCACACAGTTAGAATCCATTCAAGGAGAGCCATACCTAAAGATGTCATAGTCTAATTGTTGAAAGACAAGGAGAAAAGTCTTGAAAGCCATAAGGTTAAAAATCAACCATGAATTTCAGGAAACAAGTAACTTCTCATCTGCAGTTGTGCATCATAAAGAATTGGGAAAATGAGTTCCACAGTGTTTTTTCTATGTGTAAATCCAGCATTCTGAGCTCTCTCTCTCTCTCCCTCCCCCCTCTATCTATCTATCTCTCTCCTACTCTCTCTCACTTTCCCTCTCTCTCTCTCTTCTTCCTCCCCTCTCTCTCTTTGGGTGTGTATGTTTTCTTTAAAATATATTCTCTCATACACTACATCCCAAACACAGTTTCTACTCCACCCAGATCTCCCCAAACACTCTCTTCTCCAGATTCATCCCCACCTTCACTTTCTTCTTCAGAAAATATCAGGACACAAAGAAATGACAGCTGAACGTGACAAAACAAGATGCAATAAGACAAGGCAAAAAAACCTCCTATGAAGATTGGACAAAGCAACCTAATAGGAGGAAAAGAGTCCCAAGAGCAGCAGAAGAGTCAGAGATAAACATTCCACTGTTGGTAGTTTCACAAAAACACCAAACTAACAGCCACACCATGTACTCAGACATGGTGTAGACTGATGCAGCCCTAGTGACTGCTGTTTCAGACTCTGTGAACCCAATGTGAGCCCTGATTAGTTGATTTTGCATGCCACACTCTCCTGCTGTCCTCCATCTCTGATGACTCCTACAATTTTTTTCCTTCCCTTCTTCCAAAGAGTCCCCTGATCTCCAAGGTTATGCACCAGACCCTGGAGATCTCATTTAGACTCTTTCTGCATCATATCAAGCTGTGGGTCTCTACAGCCGCTCCTAACTGCTGTTAGAGGATGCCTTTCTGCTAACAATGGGATATAGCATTGATATAAGAGTGTAGCAGAATATCAGTAGATCATTTCACTGACTTTTTTTTTTTCTAGCCAGGTGTGTTTGCTTTTACAATAGGCCTCTGGGCTAGAAGAGGCTGTTCTGATTGGTATGTTTTTGATACCTTTTTGAAAAATTAGGAGGATAATTCTGCGTGAGTTAATGCTGGTTTTCTATTCTATTCCCTTGTGTACTTTTTTTTTGTGTGTGTGTGCCAGTATTGAGATGTTTTGTTATTCTGGCTCTATAATACAATTTGAGAATAGTAATAAGACAATGGATGCTAATTCTTACCTCTACTTTCACTGTTGTGCTTACCATCATAGCTAGAGCAATAAGACAAGAGAAAGAAAGAAGTCAAAGGATCCCTATTCATACTGCCACATTTGTCATGATCTTGAACAAAAGGAGGCTACTGCTACGTAAATCAATGTCACTGACCCTAAGTTTAATTGTTTATGAAGGTTGCTAACGTTAGTTTCAGACCCTTTAGGAATCAACTGTGTTAAGATTAAGCACAAATTAGGCTTTCTATCAAATTGTCTTGCCTCAGTGCTGAAATTAATTACATAAATGTACGATTTCTCTGGAACTTCTAAGATAAATTTTTAAATGGTCACCCTGTGAGACTTTGAAGGAAATGCACTATAGACCATAAAAGAGAAATGATGCAAAAAGCACATTTAGAAAACAAAAGGGAAAATTAGACCTTCAAAATTTAAAATACATGTGAAATATATCTTATTGAAAAATGTTTCAAAGACACATACAGAAGTAACCAGTAGAGAAGTACATGAGTTTCACAACCACTATGACTAATATGAATTAGTTAAGGCATATTCTTCTTGTATTTTATAAAATGCCAAATTGTGAAATGGGCTTTTGTTATATGTGGCAGTTTAAATGAGATGATGCCCAAATGCTCATACATTTGAATATTTGATCTCCAGGTCATGGAACTATATGTGGAGGCTTAGGGGTTGTGGCCATGCTAGAGCAGGTTTGCCACTAGAGGAGGGTGTTGAGGTCTCAGAAGCCCATGCAATTTCCAGTTTGCTCTTTCCTTCTCACGCTTGTACATCAAGTGAGCTGCACTGCTGCCTGCCTGCTGCCATATACCCTACCTTGATTGATATGAATTCTATCCCTCTGGACCTTGATGGATATGAATTCTATCCCTCTGTAATCATGAGCCCCTAATCAAACACTTTCTTCTATAAGTTTCCTTGGTTATGGTTTTCTTTTCTTTCTTTCTTTTTTCTTTTTTGATTATTTACTTTTAAATTTAAATTTGAAACAAGCTTATTTTACATATCAATCCCAGGTCCCTCAGCCTCCCTTCTTCCCCTGTCCCTCCCACCAACCCCCATACCATCCCCCTTCTGCTCCCTGGGGAGGATGATACTTCCATGGGGAGACTTCAAAGTCTGTCATATCATTTGGAGAGGGTCCTAGTCCCTCCTCCATGTATCTAGGCTGAGAGAGTACCCCTCTATATGGAATGGGCTCCCATAGTCCATTCATATGACAGGGATAAGTACTGATCCACCACCAGAGGCCTCATAGACTGCCTAGTCCTCCTAACTAACACCACATTCAGGAGATCTGGGTTGGTCCTTTGCTGGTTTACCAGCTATCAGACTAGAGTCCATGAGATACCCCTGGTTCAGGTCAGCTCTTCCTGTGGGTTTCTCCAGCCTTGTCTTGACCCTTTTGCTCATCATTCCTTCCTGTCTGCAGCTGGATTCCAGAAGTTCATCTCAGTGTTTAGCTGTGGGTGTCTTCTTCTGCTTCCATCAGCTACTGGATGAAGGCTCTAGGATGTCATATAAGGTAGTCATAAATCCCATTATCTTGGAAGGACATTTAAGGTTGTCTCTCCATTATTGCTTAGATTGTTAGTTGAGGTCATCCTTGTAGATCTCTGGAGATTTCTCTAGTGCCAGATATCTCTTAAAACCTGTAATGACTCCCTTGATTATGGTATCTCTTTTCATAGCAATAGAAAAGTAACAATATGATATCTGTTTAATCCTAAGCATGTTCTATCTCATTCCATCATCATTTTTCTTCTGTTATCACAGCATAGTATACTTTAAATTAATGATTTAAAAATTCTGAAAGCAATTTCAATGTACCATCTCCAATTTGGATCTCTGAAATCTACATGTTGTTGCCATGTTAGAGTAGGAGGCATTCACAATGAAGTCTCACTAAGCACAAGACACTCATGTTATATGATACAGACCTCCAAACAAAATATTATTCATATTCCATATCAGACCATCAGGTATACATAGCCATCTATTCCTGTTAACTATAGATATATAGTTATTACTATTATTTTTCCCTCCACCAATAAAATAGAAAGTAATAAAAGGAAAATGAAAAAGAAACAATAACATGTCTTTTTATCAAATATCATGTGTAATATCATGTGCAATGTTTTTGTATGGTGGCAAAAGGGAAAAGGCCTGTGAGCAATGGAATATGTGCACAGCATAGGCAGTTTTATATAACAACTGTTTTGTATTCCTCAAAGACTATCTCATGTCTTTAAAGACATATTTTTTTATTCCATAGCAGTAAGCATGGAATAAGATGCAGCTGAAGAATAAAGGAGATTGCCACTTTTCAATAATTTTCTTCAAAGCGAGAGGTTATGGGTAGTAAACAAAACATAAATGGAACAATTTAAGGTAAACTAGGAGGCATAATGTTTAAATAAGTCCATTCCATCCATATTTAACCTTGACAGAAGTTCCATCTTGTGCTTAGAATGTTTGCAAATATTTCCATCTTATTACTTACTATCAAATATGCTGGGTCCATTGGAAACCATGGAAACATCAGACAAGAAAAGATGTAGGAAGGCAGAGGGGCATCAGGAATACTAGCTTCTGTAGGTTATGAAGTATTCCTGAGACATGCCTGGAGAGTCAGGAAGGATTTAGAATGAATGGGATCCTTACACATAATAAAGTCACATCTTAAGCGTCTACACTCAGGTCCCTATTTTCAGTGGCCTTCTTTCCCTCTTCTTCTCCATTTGGTATCGTGCATTTGATGGTCTATAGATCTGCCGGTGATTTCCCATGGCTTTTGTATCTTTAAGCATATTTTACATTTATCCCAGTGAAGGACACATGAGCATTCCCACACTGACTTCTGCACCTCCTTTCACAGTCAGCAGCCCAGGGCTCATCTCTCTGACTCCTTAACTGTGGAAGATCAGATCACTGATCCATTTAGCTTCATGGCCATCTGTCACTGGAGACAGTGTCCCGTAGAAAAGAGCTAGTGGGGTTCTGAAATTTACTTCATGATATTTTTTCTTCTTTCAAAGATTACGACACTTGGCTGCCTCCTATTCACTGTCTCCTGAGTTTTATTTGGTGTTTTCAGCAGGAAGGAAAGTTTGCTAATCTTTCTACCATTCTTAAAACAGAAGTCAAATATCGGCTTTGTGTTGGAAATTTTATATACTCAAATAGGATTCCAATAGTAGCATTAGGGAGCCCAGATTTTGGAACTGCTAAGACACTACAGAGAATATTCTAGCCCTTAGTAAAATCCAGGTTCCAACCCCATAATTACATTCATAAAGACAAAGTATCTTGGAATTTAACGATCTCTTTCGGGAAATTGACTTTTAACCATAAATAACCTTAGATCTCTCTGCTGGTACTTAGGGATGTGGCTTGAACCTTGAACAAGGTCTTTATTGTCACTGAAACATTTAATGCATTGTTTAGGAATACTTAGTTAAGTTCCAGCATTAAAAGGAGAAGCTAATATTTCACTAAGTATACATCTGTGATAATAAAATTTTATCCATTTTTTGTTTCATTATAATTTGTTAAGAGAAAAGAAGTGTCTCTCTCAATTTCACTTTGCAAGAATATCTGTAAAAATAAGTTCATTCTAACATTTTGACAATGGAGCATCATCGAGTAGGTTAACCACAAGCTCTGGTGTCATAAACAGAAATAATGATACTCTGTACAGACTTAAGTTTGCTCCAAGGAGTTAGGCAGCTAGTGAGAGCAGAGATTTAAGAGTACTTAGGTGTGGGTGCCTGCTTCGCTTCTATCAGCTACTCGATGAATGCTTGTGTTTGTCTTTTTGTGACTGGGTTACCTCACTCAGGATGGTTTCTTCTAGTTCCATCCATCTGCCTTTGAATTTCAAGATTCCATTGCTTTTTTTCACTGAGTAGTACTCCATTGTGTAAAGGTACCACTTTTCTATATCCATTCTTCAATTGAGGGGCATCTAGATTGCTTCCAAGTTCTTGCTATTACAAATAATACTGCTATGAACATAGTCAAACAGATGTCCTTGTTGTATGAATGTACATCTTTTGGGTATATGCCTAAGAGTGGAATTACTGAATCTTGAGGTAGACTGATTCCCATTTTCCTGATTTTCAAAGTGGCTGTAGCAGTTTGCACTACCACCAGGAGTGGAGGAGTGCACCTCTTCCCCCACATCCTCTCCAGCATAAACTGTCTTTGGTGTTTCTGTTTTTAGCCATGGTATCTCAGAGTTGTTTTGATTTTCATTTACATGATGGCTGAGGATGTCAACCCAGACCTCTTGAATGTGAGTGTCAGTTAGGAGGTCTAGACAGTCTATGGGGCCTCTTGTAGTGGATCAATATTTATCCCCAGTATATGAATGGACTTTGGGAGTCCATCTCACATAGAGGGATACTTTCTCAGCCTAGACACATGGGGGAGGGCCTAGGCCCTGCTACAAATGATATGACAGATTTTGAGGATTCCCCATGGAAGGCATCACCCTCTCTGAGGAACAGAAAGGGGATGTGATGGGGGTTGGTGAGGGGAGAGGGGAGGAAGGGAAGGTGAGGGAACTGGGATTGATATGTAAAATAAGCTTGTTTCAAATTTAAATTGAAAATATTTTTTTAAAGTGCTTAGGTATAGATTTTAAAAGGAAGACATGTTGACATAATGAGTGAAGGTATAAGAATTCAGAATATAGTTGAGCCAGAAAAAAATGTTTTAAAATCTCGATAAAAAGACTTTTACAAATGTTTTAAATGTGACTAATAATTCATTTCCTATGCATAAAAAAGAAGATTCATTACAAAATGTGAATCATAAAAAATCATTAACAAAAAACATTTCCTGATACTGTGAGGCTAAATATAAATGATTTAGCAAAACTTCAGAATTATTGTATTTGAAATATGTTACCAAAACCTTTTATTTTTCTGATGTAAGTGGTTTGTGTTAGTTTACTGGCTGTCAAGCAAGAGGAAATAGCAATACACACATACTGTCCCACTAGAACAAAATAGGTGATTGTACCTAAGCACACGTATTTTAGTGTTTGGAAAGCCATTTCCTAAATTTAAAATGTGCTCAGTGTAATGGCCAGTCCCAGCATTGAGATCCTTATATAATTCAAGGTTTGTTTGAAAAAAGAAAAAAAAAAAAAGCACTATGTGTTTTCATGTAGACTGAGATATAGTTATGCACACTTGTTTCTGTGAGTTATTAAAAGGCAGAGGTCACAGGTTATTGAGCCGAATGAAAAGAAAGGGATATTCCTGTGCCATCACCTCACAGTCACACTGTATTAAGAGTCTGACACACTTTGCAGGTCGCTGTGTCACATGTTATCCCTTTAGATTTTCTCACCACTAGGGATACGAAACCCTCTTCGAAAGCATTATTCTTGTACCACTATGAGGGAACATTAAGTTTTTCTTTTGTATTTCCAAAGTGCATTCCTCCTCAGGCCCAGGGCAGCGGCATGGTCAACGGAATATAAAATGTAGTTCCGGCAGCTTCCTCCTACCCGTGTGGCTAGGAATAGAAAAGCTGCGCCGTAGCCTCTTCTTATGCTCTTTCTCTTCCGAAGAACAGATTAGTTTAGGGCAGTGCTTTTGCCTGGAAAGTCATGGGTTGATCATCTCAGGCCACTGTTTTTCTAGAAAAGGACACCATCTTTCCCTTGTGATTTGCTTAATATCTCCCTTTCCTACCTGTATTATTTCTTCTTCTCCATGCACGCTTCAAAACTGTATGTATGTATGTATGTATGTGTATATATATATATATATATATATATATATATATATATATATGTACGTACATATATATGTATGTATGTATGTATGTATATATATGTATATTTTATGACTGAATGTAACTCAGGGTTACTGTTGGAACCCAGCAGTCTGCTGACCCCACCCCCTGACGATGGGCAGGACGCTCATGGCCATGTCATCTCTATGTGGGGACTTAACTGGCTGTGCAGGGGACTCAGTTACACATGTGCAAGCTACTTTCCCTTTGGAAGCAAGCACGCCCCTCTCTTGCTCTCCCCCCCCACCCCCGCCTTGCTCCCTCTCTTCCTCTTTTGCTCTACTCCCTTCCTCTTCTCTCTCCTGCTTTCGGTTGGCCACCAGCTACACCCCCCCCCCCTTTCTCTCTCCTCTACCAATATACTCCACATGGCCGCCGCTGAGTCTCCTGTTTGTGTTTCTTAGGCTCTAATTGTAACAAAAGAACAACAGTTACGCCCACGCATGCTAGGCATGTGTTCTATTATGGAACTATGTTCTTCAACCCTTATTATGCTGTTGAGTAGCATTGAAATGAAGGAAATTATGGTTTGCATATAGGTGTAGTAAAACAGGCTTTATGGTGATAGGTCACTTCAGCAGGCCCAGCTTAGGTAAAAGTTAATTACAACTTCACATTGAGAACTGAATTTTTAAAATAAATTCTTTATTGACTCTTTTGGAGTTTCACAACCTGAACCCCATTTCAGTTCAATTCGCAGTACCCCCCATCTTCCCCTCAACCCTGCCACAACCCGCCCCTCCCCCCCCCCATACACACACATATGGAAGCAAGGGAACAGAAGCCAAAAAAAAAAAAAAAAAAAAAAAAACACTAAAAATTGAAACCAACCAAACAAAAGAAAATCTCAAATCAAAAAGCCACCAGTATGAGTGAAGAGGACAGAATCTGAATACTCACTGACAATGAACTATGGCTTTGCCTGTCTTTATCTTGAGAGTGAATCTTCCAGTGGTCTTTCCTGGAGGCTCAATAACACATAATGAACTTGTACCAGTTGATGATAAGCAACTGTTGAGTAGTAGAAGAAATAGAATATTTAGCCTTTCATTTTTTAAAAATTTAAATTACAAACAATCTTACTTTACATACTGATCCAAGTTCCCTCTCCATCCAGTCTTCCCATGCTCCCCACCAACTCCCAGCCCACCTCCCATCCATTCCCCAGGAAGGACTCCCATGAGGAGTCATCGAAGTCTATCACATCATTTGGGTCAGGGCCCAGTCCCCCCCCCACCTCCCCACATAATGTATCTAGGCTGGGAGAGTGTCCCAATAGTGATGGAAGCAGAAGCAGAGATCTGCAGCTAAACCCTGGCTTGAACTCCTAGAATTCAGTTGTAGAGAGGGAGGAGTGATGAGCAAAGGTGTCAAGAACTTGCTGGGGAAACCCACATAAACAGCTGACCTGAGCAAGTGGGAGCTCACAGACACCAGCCTGACAGCTGTGGAACTAGCATAGGTCCAAATTAGGTTCCCTGAAAGTGGGTGTCTGTTGGGAGACCAGCACAGTCTATAGGACCTCTGGCAGTGGAACCAGTGTTTATCCTTAGCCTTCATGTAACAAATCAGTCCACTTTGAGAATACACACTTTGATTTTAGGTAATGTACAGTTTTGGAAGATAATTGGTCACCCTCTTTCACATAAGTACACCTACCACTTTCTAGGGAGATGCCTTATAAACAAAATGAATGAATACTCACATTCTTAAGATTTGTTCAGTATACTGGCATGATTCATCAGATATCTTTTGAATGTTCCATTCTACAGCCTCTTGATAGTAAAACATTTCTGGCATTTTGGCCAGTCTTACTTTTAGTCCCTCTAGGGTAGACATAGCTTGGGAAAAAAGTCTCTGCTGACTTAGATTTCTTGATTGAGTCTGTAGCTTACTCATGATATTGATGCTCAATCAGACAGGGTATAGGCAAGGCCTTTTACAAGGTTATCATGGTCCTACCTGTCCAGGTTTCATGGTAAATTTCTGAGCCCTAACATCACCAGTGCTGACAAGGGCATGATGGATGATGGATGGAGTCTGTCTCCTCATCTCCCTGTCTGTCTGTCTTTTCTGCTCCCCAACTGTACTTCCAAAACATCGTGTAAGTTTCTTTTCTTAAAAAAAATTTCAAATTCCCTCTCAGAGAGAAGAGGCAGCAATAATACTAATGCTGAGTTATTATCTGAAAGAAAACAGAGATTCTTTCTTAATTTATTACTGTAATTAAGTTTTAAACTTTACTTCTACATATCATATCAGGATTCTAGCCCAAATTAAATAAACTGTGTGGAAAACTTGGTCAAAACACATCTGATGGCCCACACACAATTGCTCACCTCACCCAAACTTCAAATAATCCTGCTTATGTATTCCAATGGAAAGCTGGTTTGGGGTCTAAAGGTCAGACTTAGGAAGGCATTGTACACATAAGATTTTGCATGGAGATGAGCACAGGACAGCTTACTCTTCTCTTCTGGCTGATCTTATTACTAGAATTATCAGAACCCACTCTGAAAGAAAGCTGTTACAATAAAAAGAAGTGGGCAAAGGCACTGCGCCTTTTATGCTAAATGCCAATTAGCATCACAATTTTCCTTCTGCTGGAGCCACCCAGCTCTTTATTCTCACTCATCAGATAAGAAAAAGAAATTTAATTTGTAGATCTGTGGCACCACAGGTAAGAATTAGTTCACATGCTTCTCCTATATCCATGGTAATAATTTATCAGGTCAAGCTTCCAACCTTTCAATATCACATTGATTGAACATATCATGTACTGCTTTATTAATATTATAATGACATGTGCACATTAACTTGTTTAAAATTTACTTTCATTTAGAAAAACAAGCTTGAGAATGAGTTCACACATTGTAAAGCATTATCAAGTTAGTCCTGTCCTCTAACAAATGACCAGAAATTAATAGGACATGAAAACCTGTCTCCATATGGAGTCTCTATGGAGCTTGCAGAAATATCAACATTCAGTTGCTCAATAAAGGCTAATTGGCAAAGACTATAATGATATGTTGCTCATTCCCCAAAGGGCTTTCTTATTCTGTTGGTTTTTCATACATCTGCTTCAGAATGTTGGGAAAAAAAAGTCTCCATCCATAAGAAGTGTGTTATCCAGTTAGTGGTGTTCCTGAACTCTCTTGCTCTACATTTTAATTATGCACACACAATACCCACTACAGCTAATTATCTGGTAATTAACAACTTTTGGAAGTCTCTTTCCTCTGAATTGTAGCAAACTTGGAGATTGCTTGAATGAAAACTACTAGAGGAGAGGATTGGACTATGCTTATTATTATATTTCTACAGTTAATCCTTATTGAACAAAATAGCTATTCAGAACTGCCCTTGTCTGGTACATCATGCCAACTCCACTGATGTAAGGAATTGCACATGGTAGGTTACACGCGCATCAATAATGGTTCTAGAGGATGGGAAGTCATCATTAATATTTGTTGTTATTGCCTCAGAAATTGTTGTTGATGGGATAACTGTCTTATCTTTTCTTTGTTTCCTTGGGGAAGGTGATACATGGCAACTTATTTCTGTGTTGTGTGGCTGCATAAGAAGATTGCAGGCAAGGATACAGTAATACCATTTTAAAATTGAGATTTGTGATCAGATAAGGAGTTTCTCTCTTGTCTTTGGATTATGTTTCTGTACACACATATGCGAAAGTGAGTTCAGGAGCACATTGGATGTTGGGATGTTAGTATCCTTTTATTTAGATTACTATCTATGATTCTGGTTCTAGATAGGGCTTCAGAAAATAGTTACATCGCAAAATTGCCCCAATGTCTGAGAAGTAATGAAGTGATACTTTTTAGGCTAAGTAGATTAGAAAGTCATACATTTAGCTAAGATACTAATGGTAATCAATTTCCTATTTTGCATATTAGAGCATAATACTTGTCCAAAGTCCTCCCAGATTTCAAAACTAAAAAATGAAGTGGAAAATACAGCTGTTCATATCCTTAAATTAATTACTATGGTTGCAGTAACCCAAGCAATTTATGCTATTTGTGGATCATGAGACATTTTAGAATCTGAACAAACGTTGTTACATTAAGAATCAAAAGCAGGAACTTAAATAATTACAAATTCTTTATCCTTAATAACAAATCATTAAATTATTAATTATTAAAATTATTTTCTACATTTTTGTGAACTATAGCTGTTAATTGCACAAAATGTATAACCAAATTATCAATTTTACATCTGGTACTGGTATGTAACAATTTCCTCTGAGATTGAAACATTCTATCCAGCAGGGATGCTCCTTATTCAGAAGGCAACTAACTCAAAATAGCTTCAGGAAGTTCCTAAAACTGAGCAGATTCACTAGGCCCCTCCCTGTCAGAGTATAAAATAAAGACTGCTGAAAGTCATTCCTGAGGAACCAAGCTTCAAAGGAGACTGACATCAGACCAGTTGCCTAGAATAAGCAAAACCAAGCTCAGTTGCCCAGAAGAGGTTTAAAGCAAGTGGGTGGTTTGGAAGGGACTTTCTTCAATCTCTTGAGTTGTCTGCAGTCTGTGCAATGTGCTTCAGCTTCTCAAGTTTTGCAGTTGTTAATCATCCTGAGGTGATGCAGTTCTCTCTTTGAAACATTTCCGCTCTTGTAAGTAACCCCTGATACTTATTCCTGTAAGTTCACAGTTACTCCTCCAAGTAACCTCCGTAAAATGTATTGGTTAACCAAGCTGGACATGGATAGTGTTTGTACTTTGGTATGTCATAGACTCCCTATCCAGTTGAGTGGATGTGTGTGTTGCATCACGCCAGAAAAAGTTTTGTCACACGACATTAGTATTTAGAGGAAAATCCTTTATTTCATTCTAATATTGGCATATTGCATCTTTTCAACTTGTCTATCTGACTTTTTTAAATTTCAAAAATCTTTTCAAACATAAGATTTGGTATAATTGATCTTTTTATTATATGTTGCTTCTAACCATGAGAGTTTATGTGTTTTCTTTTTGTTGTTTTTTCTTTCATTTTGTTTTGTTTTAAACAGTCACTGAACTCATGTATGCATTTAGTAATACAGCTTTCCTCTTTGTCCCTCTAAATCTCTTGTGTACTATATTGTAATTTCATTCAGTAAATATCCCTTTTAATTTTGGGTGATGCGTCTTCTTTAACCATGAATTATTTAGCAGTGAGTTGTTCTGAAGCAAAAATTTGAAAGTGTTGCCATTATCATCTTTGAATTTATTGTTTTATTCAACTGTGGAGACTGACTTTGAATGTGGTTTTTGTGAATTTTGTGAGTACTTATCTTTGATGATGCTCTTGCTGAGTTCTCCAAACTTGTTGACTTTCAGCTTAGTACGATTTGTTAATTGGTGGGAAATATACTGAAACTGCCAAATTCATTGTGATTCCTTTTTCTTCTTTAACTCTGTGGATTGGCATATTTAATGTATTTATGTCACTTTTATGGATGATGTTTTTCTCATCACCAAATACTCTTGTGCTTCAGAAAAATTCATTCTAATATCTATTTTTTCAAATAGTTGCATAATGCATATTTTTCTGCCCTGGACCTCAACTATGATGATTTGCCTCAACTAAGAGCAAAAGAACAGAAAAATATGTATTATGGAAATAATAGAAAAAATAGATGTTAGAATGAAAAGGTGACTTTTTTACACACATTATGTGATTTCATTTTCATTTAGCCTACTCAATTATTTGGTTATCACAGGTACACTTAACATAATATTAATGCATAAAAGTATATATGTCTCTTCTTATTTTTTTCTCTTCATCTCTATGTTTATTTTCGATTCTTAGACTTTTCTACTATTTTTTTTTAAAGAAACTTAATTTGGTTTATCCAAGATGCTTTTGATAGTACATATTTGTATAGAATTTTAGTGTTTACTTTAATCATTACATTTAGACAGTTGTTATAATATTCTGGTATTATCGCCAAGCAGTTACAGAATTTTAGACCTTTATTTTCTCTGATGCTCACCTGTTAAAGCACAGGTATCTTCACTGTTCCCTATGCATGCATTCAGTACTGCTCCCAGCGTTGCACTGTTTGCCTCTTGTGCCAAAGATCATTTTAAAAAATTAAGAGAAGAATTAAATCAATTGCACTTTCCTCTGTTTCTGGTGACCTGGGTTTGCATCCTTCTTTTTAAATGCTCCAGGGTCCCTTTTTTGCTATTCCTTTTTGGTGTAGAAAGCTAGTTTTATTCATGATGTTATGGTGATATTATCTTTCATTAACTCATGATATTTTTATTCATTCACCATCCCTTAAGGATATATTTGTGGGTTATGTGGTTGCAGACTGACAAATCTTTTCTTCCAGTAATTGAGAAACACTGTGTCACATTACTTCTGCTTAGAAATTTGTGCTAATTCAAATGATTTCACTATAAAGGTAAACACTTTGTTTTATTGTTTTCCTGTGTTTATTTATTTTATATAACCAAGTCCATTTAAATGAAAACAAACATTTATAGACAATATTTGGGAATTTGGGTGTCGTTCTTTCCAAAGTACTTCCTGCTGGTAAGGGGCACTGTCATGGGGGATTCTAAGAAGATGCAGAAATCCTGGCTGTAGTCTGTAATACTGCTTTGTCCAGCTGTTTTGAATGTAGGATCACCTGGTACTCTGTTTCAGGCGGTCTGGCTTGATCAAACCACATTAATCTGGAAGGAATCCACAGCTTTTCATTTTCTGTGGAAACAAAAATCGAAAATAGAAATCCTTTCCTGTGTTTTCTGTGTGTTCTTTTCACCTTTATAAGTCTTAGGGTTTCTGAATTTCTGCTTGGCTTTGGAATCAAAGATTGGATGGTGACCGCAGTTACGGTCATGGTTTCCACTGGTATTGTAAGAATACTTTGAGACCCAGTGACTGGAAAGGGAGAGTGCTTTCCCATTCTGTGGGCAATCATGGGGTCACTGGAGCCCTTCTTTGGTAGTGAAAGAAGTCAAGATGTTGCCATCACCTCTGACACCACCTAACCAAAGTATAGACATCCACTAACATCTAAGCATTCCATTTAGAAAACTGAAATCAGGTCTAGTTTACCTCCTGTATATATTCACCCTGATGTTTCAGGAATTATTAGCTAATAAAATTAGTTAATACTGTATGGCTCTAGAAGTAGAAATTAAATGAATTTATATATTAAATAATTCCATTATTCAGGAGTCTGAAGCTGAGCATCACAAGTTTGAGATTATCCTTTGCTACAAAGTGAAACCTTGACAAATAATAACGCACAGTGAAACATCTTTTATGCAGTATTGTTACCCCATTGCATTTCTCCATGCATTCTCTAAAAAAATTATTTTTTTATGATAATGCACAAATATTTAGAAATAGAGACTGAAATGAAAGTGAATTATTCAAAAGATTACTTCAATTGCCTTCAGTAATACTCTTTCTCTTTGTAACACCTTAAATACAGCTGTGGATTAGAGGCTATCTACATTTCTGATTAATGTGGGTTTTTTTTTTCTCTGAAATAAAAGTGTTCCTAATTTGAGAAATTCTTAGATTATAAGAATTTTCCTGGAGTCATGTGCCAATAACAGCATTTAATTGAACATGTGTTCATTCATGTATTTACTCCTAGGCAGAATAATTTGTTCCTTAACTGTTACTTTGCATTACAGTTGATTTTGCTACGCGTAGAGGAAGCAGATGTATTTCCTCAGGCAATGGCTTATTTTTATGAAATTGACAAAGGTAAGTAACATATCTGACGTAATTTTCTAAGCTCCATACTTTAATAGGTTAATACTATAGTAATTTAGTGATATTTTGCAAATGCTTACGTAATTATTTTAGAATTATCATTTATATCGATACTTTCAGTTATACACTTGCTGAAATAAAACTATGAAGATTTTCCTTTTGAAAAATATAAAAATTAATGCCTGAAGCCTTATTTGAAATAAATTTTATAAATTGTTATAAATCTTTTCAAAAATAGTTGAATCCAGTTTTACTTTATAGATATAGATATAGGAGATATAATATAGATGAAAGCAATGTCTAAAGACTAAAAGACAACATAAATTCATGACTTTTATATTGTTGTGCTATTTTTTAACATATTCTATAGAATTTCATATATGAGTTACTATGTTTAAATCATTTCACACCATGCTTTCCCCATCCAATTTCAACAAAAATTCTCCTATTCCAGCTTCTTAACTTCTGTATTTCTTTTTTGAGTATCATTGTTTGTATGTGTATGTGTGTGAATATTGCAGAATCCATTAAGAATTGCTCATATGTACAGTAGATTCTCCATTAGGGTCCATGACCTTATGAGCCACAGGTAGTTGGCTAGGCATGAATTACTTGCTGAAAGGGCTTTAAGGGCAATTAGGTGGCTATTGTTTGCCCCTAATTTACAAGTGTAACTATTGAACACAGATATACCTTTCTATTTGGGCAGTTTGACTAGCATGTTCAGATGCTATGATAACTAGTTTTCAGGGAAGAAGCTTCTTTGACACTTGTAGTTTGTTAGTTCAAGTCCTGTGTGTGTGAAGTGAATAAAATTTTCAATAATAACCTTTTACCATCAAGCTTTGAAAAGCAACTAATGGTAATGGATGGCAGTTGTGTGCTGATTGAAGAGTCCTTTGGACACAATAACCTGGAGGGAGGCTTGTCATGTTTGGCATTGATTTTTTTTTTTGTTGTTGTTGTTGCTATTCTGAGTCTTTTAAAAGGACTATTGCCACCCTCAATGGCATAACTTCAGTTAAATTAATTATATATGGATACATGCAAACACACAACACACGTATGTGTAATACATACATTTTAAAGTAGGTATAAAATAATGATAATAGTATGACTCCATATATATGTATGTATCTATGTATGTATGTATGTATATATGTATGTATGTATTTTTGTTTTAACCATCCAGTTAGTCCTAAGAGGAGAATTCTACAGTTCTAAGATCCCATATTTTAAAAAGCCAGTAAAGTCACAGATAAAAGATTTAATGATGAAACTGTAGAATTTGGAGAAACAAGAACAAATCAAACCCAAATCCAGTAAACGTAAGGAAATAAGATAAACTAAAACATAATTTAATGAAATAGAAACAAATATGAACAAAACTAAGATTCAACAGTGTTGTTCTTCTGTTATAATTATAGGATACAGTTGGAGGGGGGTCCCACATAAGGGACCATCGCAGGTTCTGGCAGGGGAGGGTGACCGAGGAAGAGAGACAAACATGCCATGCAGACAGAGCTTGTGTGAGAAGTTTTATTAGAAAGGGGAGTGAGGGGGAGGGGAAGAGAAGAGAGGTAAAGAGACACAGAGACACCAGGAGCAGAAGAGAAGAGAGAGGGAGGGAGAGAGGTAAGGGGGAGAGAGAGAGAAATCAAGAAGAAGAGATAAGCACATTAACAATAAATATGTTTGAAAAAGCCACAAGAAATCATACTATTAGCTATTCACAAAACAAACACAAACAAAACAAAAATAATACACATAATTCAGTATATGATACTCATATATAATTTCAATAAACTTTTTCTGGGCTGATATTGCTTCCTTGAAGAGCCAAGACCCCAGCATCAGGCAAAAGAGACCCTCTATGAAATTGTTGGCCAGAGCTTTCCAGCAAACACCCAAAGCCCCTGAACTAGAACTGACCCGAATGTACCCTCCCTGAGAGACAGCTTTCATGGTACCACAAGAGTTTCCTAGGGAGGGATGCAGGCAAAAGTCCTACCCAGCTATGATGCCTACAAGCCACATCAAAGATCATCACCATGGCATGGTAACCCTACAGGCACAGATGTGCACAGATACCTTGTAGGTAACCAAAGCTCTCTAATTGAACTTTAGAGTCACTCATCTAGAGGGGTACCATGCCTGGTATGGGAAACTAGGCTAACTACTCAGTTCTAGTGAAATCATAGGTATTGTGGAGAATGTACAACCACTAATATACTAACCCAGTATAGTACCTCACTACAATCTATACTTTTGTCCTTATACCCATAGATAAGCAGAGTCTTCACCTTCCATCAAAGAAATGTATTTTTTAAAGAAAAGGAGACCACTATAGAAAACCATATCCAGTTAAAATGCAGAGTTGTGGAGCCCAGTGTCACTGAATACAACAACAAAACATTTCCTCATCTAAAGCTCAGGAAATATTGCAGAATAGGGGACAGAAAGATTGTAAGAGCAGAGGTTCATGGTTTGTGCTGTGAGATTGTTTCCTAGTGACAAAAGAAGCTACACACATACAATGTCAACCACATTACCACCCAGGTGAAAGCTGAAATTGGTAAGAGCAAAACTATTTGACATTATATAATAATTATTGTTTAGACAAATACAAGATGAGCTTATTCATTATGAAATAGGTAACAAAAATGGTGAAATAAAATTTTCATAATATTTTCTTTGAAATTGTACTATGGGCCAAAGAATAAAAAGAAAGAACATTATGTTCTGATAGAGATTAAAACAGTGTTTATGAAGTCCAAGCACAGGCAAAATTAGAATTTCTGTAAGTATAAATGAGATATTTTTCAACAAGTCTTCTTCTATGATATTTTGTAAAAATTGGCAAATCCTATATTAGCTCTGCTTAGATTTTCAAAAATGAACTTACATTTAATACTCATTTTAAATGAGTTATGAATTTTATAAAGACCTGCAAAAATTATATATGTTGGCTCTTGGATAGAAAATTTTATCTACCAGATATTCATTCTATACCTAATATGCATGAAATTTGTTTGTGAATCAGAACTATGTATTAATAATCCTTCAGCATCAGCAATAAGTGATCTTATTGAACAAGGAGTTAGGCTTATTGTCTGTTTCTTAAATGATTTAAATGTGAATGTTTACATATATTTAAATTAAGACTTTAGGGATACACTTTGGAACACCAAATGTAATGCTTACATACATATTTTCATAGCAATTATATACAGGTATATAGAAATGAATTGTAACAAACATTAAAACAACAAAACATTTTTAATTTTTATTCCTCTAAATATTTTCAGAATAACTTTTCATTCATTACAAATTACCTTTGAAAGTATATTAAAGTCTATTCCAAAATGTGTGAATTAAACATCCTTGTTTACTAATTAGAAAAATGTTCTCTTTTATTAAGTCTCTGGAGTTTTAAGCACCAGATTGTCATGAGGCATCTGTGAAACCATTAGAGAGTGGGAGCATTGAAATGTTTACCTCCTCATTTACCCTTGCTTTCTCAAAAGAACAAACAACAAAAAGAGATTCCATTAAGTTTCCAATTAATTCCTTTTTCTAACAAAGTGAACTATGCCAATACTTTTTGCCTAATTGTTTTGTTTTGTTGTTGCAGCTGAATTATTTGTTTGAAACCTAGGCAAAAAGGAGGAAGCATTAAGCCAACAGTCTTACTTCAAAACGTAAATATTTCCTCCATGGTCATTGCTGATATACTCATAATAGGCAAGGAATGAAACTAGCATAAATGCCCATCAACTAATGAATGGTTAATAAAATTGTATTCCACTTGAAAGAAAATTAAAACTATAATATTTATAGTTAAATAGATAGAACTGGAAAGTATGCTGAGTTCAGTATTCGAGGTCCAAATGATAAACATCACATGGCTTTTCCCTTCAAATTCTTGTACTAGTATTTTTTAACTCAGAATACCTTTCGAAGCTAGGAAGGTAGAAGACCACTAGGAGAGGTCGTTAGAAGAGGATGGAAAAAGAGTCCTTATAGAAGAGGAAATAGTGACATGTAAAGTGGTAGAAGTATGGAGGTGGATACTGGTACATAAATTTTGGTCATGACTAACTTTCAGTGTGATGGAATGTACTATATAGGCTGATGGATAAGAAACTCAGCAATAGTCCTAGTTAGTTATGGAGCCCACAAACTATCAAAATAACTTGCCTAGCAAGATATGCACACTGGTACAATCATGACATGGATGTTACTGGCTTAATCCATTGCATTGTGATTAAATATGTGGCCTGTTCTACAGGAAAGAACTTAATCCTAGTTCATAAACCTGATAAAGTGCCTGTGACCAAGAACATGGTTCAAAAGGATAACTTACTGTTACTGTCCTGCTAAATGGATGTGATGCCAAAATGTCATTAAAATTGTATTGATAGGTGTAGATCAGTGCAGCCCTTAGATTTCGTCAGAGTAACTTATCTTTTGTAATGAGTGGTAACATGGATTTGTTGAATGCAATAGCCATGCCATGTCTAGAAGACACTGCTTTTTGGCACTTGTACCAGTCCTTTGATTCTTGCATTGGTTCTGTCCACACTTTTGCTGTATTTCTTGTGCTTTTGAGCAGGCAAACTGCTCTGAAGCTGTAGTTATTACTTTCACATGACATGAACAGGACTGTGCTTGGCAACATTCCATCACAAGACCCACAGAGGCTCTCCCCATCTCTGAAGAGCTCTATGAACACTTAATTTTTACTAGGGAAGGTGTATAATATTCTTCAGAATGTAACCATGGAAGAGTTATTCATGCTCCAGTAAATGATATAAATATGCTCATGCAATCGATCACAATCAAGCATAGTGTGCCACACACAAATAAAGACATCAAATTAGGGGGATGCATTTTGGGAAGAAGGGTTTTAGTGGAAATAGGAGTGGGATGAGAGAGGTAAATGAACAATCAAAATGACCAAAATTCAACAGGTGTGTTTATATGTGCACGTGCACACACACACATGCGCGTGTGTGTTTGTGGGTATGAAGTTGTCAAGAACGCAGCCTAAAGATTGTTACTGAAACTAATTAGAGCAATTTCAGTGACACAATGACAGGAGGCAGAAAAGGAGATGTTTAAGTGAGTGAACAGAAGATGAGACCGTGGGCTTATACAACCTCCCGGAGCAGGAGCACTCTGCAAGAGAAAGTATGAACTAGATGACAGCAGAAGGAAGATTTGACTAAGGGAAAAATTCAAATAAATGGGCTCATTCCTCTTTGTGTTAAATGTGGTGTACTAAAAGGTGTGTGTGTGTGTGTGTGTGTGTGTGTGTGTGTGTGTGTGATTGTGGGAAAATAAGTAATGGGATCAAGACAGAGGAAGGGGAAAAGAAAGAAAAGCCAAGAGAGATGGCTACACAGCAAAGGAAGGAGATGACTTAAATCCAACAGTTGTCAATTCTCCTGAATCTTCCAGGAAGAAGTCTACTTTGTTTACCCCACACTTGAAATAATTGCTGAAGAAAGTACCCATCAGATATTTCAGAAGACTGAGTACCTTCCAACATGGAGAAGATGAGGATCTGTGGGAAATAAAATTACATTATTAGCTTTTAAAAAAAAGTTGTCAAACAAAACAAAAAGTGAAAAAAAAGTTACCTTTCAATAACAGAAAAAATAAAATAAAACAGATATTTCATGCAATAGATAAATTGTAAGAATCCCAATCGTTCTTTCATCAAAAACAGTGAAGACCAAAAGAGAGTAAAACGTTATCTTACAGTGCTGAAAGAATAAGGGTGTCATAATTACTTTGAGAAAAAAAGAGGAACTGTCAAAATGAATCACTTCTCACAGGAAACTTATATAATTGAATGCTTTAATAGGAAAAGCACAAATTTAAAATATCAACCTTAACTTTCACTATAAAAAGGTAGATATCAAGAAGCAAATTAAAATTGGGTAGGTACAAGAAATGAGAATTACAAATTATAGTGACTAATAATGAAGCCTAGAAAAATAGAGAAGGACAAGGTGTTAAAACAGTTTCCTTCCATGATCCGTAACCTTTGTTGTTGCTTAAAATGTCTAGCTCAAAATGAAAATAAGGAGTAATAGACATCAAGGACCAATGATATATTATCACATTTGAGATAAGACAGTATGACAATCTTTATGGTAATACAGTTGATAATTTTAAGAAAGTTGAAAAATACACAGAAAAACATAAGTATTTAGAAACACAGGTAAATAATTTAAATATCCCAACAATAATGTCATCATCATTATTAATGAATTACGGTAGACACTCCATGGATTCATGAAGGAGGGCAGAATGCTATGGTAGAGGCCAGGAACAGGTATATCTACAGGAATCATTTGATAAATGACTTTATTCCCACATAAGAAGAGAACCTGACTCTTGACAGTTACCCTCTGACCACCCCAATATATGTGGTCATGCACATGTGATCACACACATGTGATCATGTACACAAATATGAACACACACAAACACACACACACACACACACACACACAACTCACACACGAGGCAATGTAAAAACCCAGGGAGTTCAGTTTTCTATCACAAATTTTTCTGATTAAGTGAAATTTTTTTTTCATGATAAGAGCAAAATGTTTCCTAATTCCAAAAGTGAAGAAAAAAAAAATAGTTTCTCACTGTGAAGCAGAAATCATTAACCTAATCCAGGAGATATGAAAAATAGCATGAGGTATTGACTAACAGCCTAAGTCTGGTTGTGAATAAAGTATCTCATGTTTAGTTTTCTAACTCCTAAGTCCCATACTATTTCTAATGATTGTATGAGTGCATCTAGAATGATATATTCTTTTTAACTCTTAAGATCAATTTTTCTTTTTTAATATTTTTTATCTTACATATCTATCCTAGTCCCCTCTCCTTCCCAACCTCCTATGCCCCTCACCAACCTTCCCATGCCCCCCACTGACTCTCCCATGCCCCCCACTGACCGCCTCCGACCCATCACAATTAATACATTTTGGGTTTTGTTTTTCAGGATTTTAGGCAGAGTTTTATGATCCCATCCAGACTAGCATAAAAGTGACAAGCTCCCTTCAAATATCTCACAAATACATAGACAGTATGTTTAGACTATCCTCCTGTAGTAGAGGACTCATTTATTTATTATACATTTACTCATTTATTGATTTGTCTGTTTCTGTGTGTGTGTGTGTGTGTGTGTGTGTGTGTGCGTGTGTGTGCACGCACACCATGATGTATCAGATTCTCCATCCATCATATGTGTTCCATGTACTGAATTCAGACCGTTAGTCTTGGAAGATAAGCTTACCCAGCGTGCTCTTGCTGGTGCTAGGCAATGTATTTATTGCAAGTAGTTCTTGGCTACTTTTTTTCTGCTGCTGTGATAGATACCTGACAGGAAGCAAGCTTGATGGTGAAGTCATGTATTATGATTCGCCATTCAAGGAAACAATCAGTCAAGGTGGGAAAGTGGTGGTAACAGGAGTTTGAGGCAGCTGATCACATTACATCTTTGTTCAGTAAGCAAAGTGTTGATCACATTACATCTTTGTTCAGTAAGCAAAGTGTTGAATGCTGATACTTGGTGAGATTTCTTTTTAACAAAAGAAAAGAAAAATGTTTACTCTCTATTTTCGTTTTTTTATGTGTATTGGTATTCTATCGGTATGTATTTCTGTGCACCACAATCAGTGCACACAGGAGGCAGCAGAAAGTGCTGGATCCCCTGGGAGTGGAGTTATATATGATCCTGAGCTCTTGAGTCATATCTTCAACCCGGAGTTTTTTCTTTTTCATACTCTCTACTTCCCAAACCCAGGAAACAGTGTGACACTGCTTTAGGGTGGGCCTTCCCAATCTCAGTTAACCTGATCAAGCTAATCCCTCACAGGCATACTCGCAGCAAACCTAATGTAAGTAATGTGCCTTGAGGCTGGTCTCCCATCTAAGTCAATATCCTATCAAGTTGATAATCCACATTAAGCAACATAATATGTGCATGTGGCAGTGGTGCAGAGGATTCAAAATGTTTATTGGATACATATGTTAAGATGTTATAAGGAAGTTCAAGACAGAGAAGCCACAGAGATAGTATTTAATGTTTTATAGTTAGCAGAACATTTCAAGATAGGATCAAGTAGAGATCTTATTTTCTCTAAGCCTTAATATGCCAGCACACTAAACAACACAGTTCTCACAGGTGAAAGATATCAGTCAAGGGCCAACAATGTAGAAAGAGACCCAATTAGAATGTTTTAGATCAAATCTTATCAAATAGATTCTGAAAGTTTATTTTTAATATTTTTGATGTACTACAATAACAGGAAGGCAGAATTTTAATATTTTTTAATTTTTATAAGAAGTAAATAGCAATATAAGAACTGGAAATATTCAAAATAAGAACACCTACTGTCTTAGAGACCATGTCTCATGCGATTATTGTATGCCCTGGCTTTCAAGTATGAAATTCATCTAACAAAGTTTTCCTTATTAGATTGTTCTTGCATTTGACTTTCCTATGACTCTTTATCTGGGGTCAAATAAGATCTTTCTTTGTAACAGTTATACATATTCAACATATTCATGCATATGCAAGTGCTCCAGAACATTTTGCTTACGTTAAAAAATAATCCAAAATGATAAAGCTTGATCTTCTGCCAGTCACCTGCTTTGAATGCCACTTAATTTAGGTTACGTTTGCACAAACTATATACTATGATGTTCTGACAGTCCAGGTCTACCAATGGACAACTGAAGTTTCCCTTAATAATGCTGGAAAATATGTGTTATCACAGAAAAGCCATCTTATGCAATCTAGTCATGCATTGTACTTTGTGATTAATTTTTGATATACTTAATAATTTTATTATTTCACAATTCATTTGTTACATTTTGTTATGTTGAAATGTTAACTTCTGATTGTATAGGTAAAGCTATAATAATGAATATTGAGATACATCCACTTCTGGTCTACTATGAATTAGAATTTTGTCCCTGATATTCCTTAAAATTATTTTTGAATAGCCTTTCTCCAACAGTGCAGCCCTAATGAGTTTGTCTCTTCTTTCTGTTATTAAATTAAGACTAGTTTTACACTATTATCAATTTGCTGAAGATAAACTTTAAACTAAACTATGTCCTACCCAAACTCTTATGTTGGATCATTAATCCACAATATGAGTATATTTGGACAGAATCTTTAAGAAGATAACCAAGATTAAATGAATTCTTAAGACTAGAAAGAAAATGTAATGACATTTGCTATTTCTAACAGGATAAAAGGACACTCTGTCAAAGAGAATAGATCACAGGAAGACAATTTTATTTTTATTGATGTGATAAAATATCATGGCAAGAACAACTGAGGAGAAAGGGGGATCTAGTTTATCTGAATATTCAAGGTTGTAGTCCACTGTAGCAGAAAACGTGGCAGTTGACAGTGGCAGGAACTTTATATATCCACAAATGTAAAGATAGGCAAGCTGATTGCTTGCTTATGCTTAGCTAGTGTTCTTTGCTTGCAAACAGTTCAGCCTTAGAGGACTGGGTCTTCTGACATCAATTAGTATAATCAAGATGATCCCCCACAGAAAAACTATAGGCCAAAGCAAAATAGACAATCCCTAACTGGCACTCTTGTCAAGTTGTGTCAAGCTGATACTAAAGTTTAAATACCACAGAATTTGCCTGTGAAAGCCTTTTCCAGGGACCATATCAAGACTACAGGCTATGATAATATAGCTTTCTGCTTTTTTAAGCTATGGCAA
Source organism: Phodopus roborovskii (assembly GCF_943737965.1). NCBI lineage: Eukaryota > Metazoa > Chordata > Mammalia > Rodentia > Cricetidae > Phodopus > Phodopus roborovskii. The sequence continues at coordinate 16,084,906 of NW_026125397.1, forward strand.
ATCACCTTTAATCTATGGTTAATCACCTTCTATTTGCTGTGACAATGACCCTGGGAAACAAAAATAAAGAAGGAGGTATTTGTTTGGGATCACAAATTCAGAGGTGGTTTCCATTCTTATGGTTGTTACAGAAGCTTCATGGCAGAAGGAGTACATGGAGGAAAGCTCATGGAAGTCAGTAAACAAAAACATAAACAATATAGGGCTGTAGCTAAGATATATCTTTTGAAGGGCTGTAATGATTTATTTTGTCCAAGAAGACCCATATTTTAACAGCATATTTAACTTTGGACCCATTAATGGATTAACCCATTAGGGATGCTAGCATATATTGATAAAACAACTAGTTTCCACTGTATGAAAACTCTTCAATTCTTTTTAAGATTCTGGAAACATTTTATATCCAAACTCTTGGTAAGTTTCTCATTCTGAGATTTTGTTATGGGAGCTGAATGGGATACTGTATAAAGACCACCTGACTCGGTTCAAATATGTCTAACTTTAAGAGACATAAGATAATGTTTCTTTCAATATTTTCCCACCAAGTAATTTCAAATCCTTAAATTTATTTAATAGGGAAATTTAAACAATGTGTTTTATGAAAATCAATACCATTTATGGATATTTGGTTTTTATTTTGTATGCTTTTGTTTTTGTTGTTGGTTTAAAATATGCATCTCTCTGGTAATATCACCATGAATGGTGGTAAAGTATGAATAAATTCTAGTAATCTTATAGGAAATAAAATTTGTTCAAAGGGAGAAAGATTTTCAGCTTTACACATATATAAAAGATTTTAGACATATTTGCCTCTGAAAATAAACCTAAACAGTAATCTTAAATAGATTTATCAAATATTACCTATTAGGAAAATATAAAAATAAAAATGATTTGAAAGCAGCAAGTGTTAAAAGACAAAAAATACTTGGAAGTCATGGAAATGAAAAAGAGTACTATTGTGCACTTTTTCTTGGAGAGATATATACCAATGCCAGAATAAAAATTATCCCATCCAAGTCTAACTTAATAAGCCAGTTTGTTTATTTGAAGTTACTTACTAGACTGTGGGTAACTTAAAGGCATCTGAATTACTGAAAAGCTAACCTAACCTCTGAAGATGGTTCCTGAAAGCTGAAACCCTGAAACACTGCATAGCTTGTGAGGTCTTTGACTGAACAGTGTCTTCCCAGACAGTGTTGCTATTTTTAAAACCCTTAGGGGAGACCTAATGAATCTTGTGCATTTCCAGAACCTCTAGAGTCATACAAGAATCATTTACTTCCTGAGTCTTAAGAGCTCTTCCCCTCTTTAAGGGAATGTTTCAATTTAGAGGAACAGTACCACATTAAGACAGTGTAAGACAAAATATTGTTAACCTGCATCCAATATACTAGATAGGGGATAATTCTACATCAGCCATAATTTATCATAAGGAAGTCAGGTACATGTTAATGCTTGGCTGAATACAGTCCAACCCCAAAGCAAACCAGTAGTCTTTGGGTTTATTTTAAGGTCTATAATGTCATGTGGTTAAGTGTTTTGAGAAACACATTTTAGTTTAGCCCCATATCTTACATTTGCTTATTTATTAAATACATTTTGATTCTGACACATTTCAGACTCATGATTGGATTCTTGACATATATACTTCAAAATATAGGTAAGATACATTTCTTGATTTAAGTAACTAGTATATAAGTAGATATGATGAGTTACTTTAATACATCATGCTAGAAAAGCAAAGTAATTATAAAGGCACAAAGTTATAATAATGGAAAATTTGATAAAACATTGAATTGAAGATAGGCAGTTTAGTGTCCAGAAACAGGCCTTGAATGAGCTACAAGCATTGTTGTTCATTAGTCATCAATGAAAGGTGAATCCAGTGTGTAGCTTTATCCACAGCTATGTCAAGGATCATGAAAAATAATGTACATCAACATGATTGCAGTCATGAAATACATTCAGTGATTTGTGAAAACATATTAATATCACAATCTTTATCCCCATGGGGAAAAACACCACTTAGCTACCATCCTGACAATACTTACTATAATCAGGATTACAGGTTAGGAAGGCATCAAAATAATGCATTTGTGTACTCATAAATGCAAACATTTAGTGAAAAATCATGTGTCATGAATAAAGACTTCATAGAACCAAGATGGTTAAACAAAAGTTTGACAATTGCTACACAGTTTGAAGAACACTCTTTTGTGCTCTTGCACATTAATCTTACTACTATATGCAGCCAACAAGATACTCAAAATTGTAAATATGATGGACTATTATTACTATGCCATGTTATGGAAGTCAGTACCATATGTGGTACTAGAATGTCAAAATCTGCACCTAAAAAGTCTCACCAACCATTCTTCAGTTGAGGGGCATCTAGGTTGTTTCCAGGTAATGGCTATTACAAATAATGCCGCTAAGAAGATAGATAAACAGATGTCCTTGATGTATGAATATATGTTCTTTGGGTATATGCCTCAGAGTGGAATTACTGGATCTTAAAGTAAACTAATTCCCATTTTCCCGAGTAACCAATGGAGAAAATGTGGTACTACTCAGCAGAAAAACACAGTGGAATCCTGAAATTCGCAGGGAAATGGATGGAACTAGAAGAAACCATCCTGAGTAAGGTAACCCCGTCACAAAAATGCAAGCACATTATGTACTCACCCTTATATGGATTTTAGACATAGAGCAAAGGATTACCAGCCCACTATTCACACCACCAGAAAAGCTAGGAAACATGGAAGACCATAAGAGAGACATACATGGTCCCCTGAAGAAGGGGTAAAGGACAAGATATTCTGAGCCAATTGGGAACATGGAGGGAGGTGAGAGGGAGTTAGGAGAAAGAGAAGGGGACAAGAGGAGGGGAGAGGTGGGCATGAGGGAACAGGAAGATTGATACAGGGAAAGAATAGGGGAGAACAAGAAAAGAGACACCATAATAAAGGAAGCCATTATAGATTTAAGGAGAAATCTGGCACTAGGGAAATGTCCAGATTTTACAATGATGAACCTAAGAATCTAAGAAATAGTGGAGAGTTTACCTTTAATGCCATTGAACCATAATGAGATTTATGACTACTTTATATGCCACCCTAGAGCCTTCATCTAGGAGCCAATGGTACTATAAACAGACACCCACAGCTAAACACAAACCTAACTCCTGGAATCCAGTTACAGAGAGGGAGGAGTGGTGAGCAATGGTTCAAGACTAATCTGGAGAAAATCCCGGAATCTGCTGACCTGAACATGCACCCAAATCTCATAGCTGGGAAACCAGCATAGCAATGACTCAGTCCCCCCCTGAACGTGGGTGTTACTTAGGAGTACTGGGCAGTCTATGTGGCCTCTGATAGTGGATCAGCATTTATCCCTAGTATATGAATGGAATTTGGGATACTTTCTCAGCCTAGACACATGGGGGAGGGCCTTGGCCCTGCTCCAAATGATATGACAGACTTTGAAGACTCCCCTTGGAGGGCCTCACCCTCCATGGGAGGCAGAAAGGGGATAGGCTGGGGTTTGGTGGGGGTAGTAGGGGAGAATAGGAGGGTGAGGGAACTGGGATTGATATGTAAAATGACCTTGTTTCAAATTTAAATAAAAATTATAAAGCAAATATTAAACAATGAACATGTTAAAAAAAAGTCTCACAAACAAGGTTGACTCCATGTAACCTAAGCAAGGATGGCACCATTAGCCATTCTAACATGGATGGGAAAAGCTCTAAAGGGCTCATCTCTTGACCAGGACCTACAGGCAACTAAAGAATGATGAAAGAAGAGAAATAGTATTTCCCAGAAAAGAGCAAGTCAATTGGTTATCCAATACCAGATGGTCAGCCTGAACACACACACACACACACACACACACACACACACACACACAGACACACACACATGCATACACGCACTCAGTTAAAAAGTAGTTATTCACTCCCATAACTATCATGCATCAGTATGTCTTACAGGCTGTGTGTGTTTATTTATTTGAGTGACAGGAGATAGACAGAAACACACAGAGAGACAGAGACAGAGATAGAGAGATACAGAGAGACAGAGACAGAGAAAGGGAGAGAGGAAATAAGAAACAAACATGAGGTTGGTGGGTAGGGAGGTAGAGTGACAAGAGTTTGAGGATATATATGTGTGTGTGTGCGTGTGTGTGTGTGTGTGTATGGTGCAAAAAATTAAGGAAAACAAGTAAATCTTTGTATGCACTCATGTATACATAAGATAAGATAGAATAGACACCAAGGAGTTAGAGGAAGTACCACATGCCACATTTCATGTTTAGCTGCCTTCTGAGGAGTAGATAGAAGGGTCTTGATGGAAAGTGACAAAGAAGATTGTAATACAGTAAAGTTATGAACACAACTATATTTCCTCAATCAGAATTTATTATGTTCAGTTACTATTTGGCTACAGAAACATAGTACTTCTCAAAATAGACATTGGATCGGGTTTAAAGCTATATAGTTATTTTAAAGTAAAGAATGGGGTTGAGCTGGGCGTTGGTGGTGCACACCTTTAATCCCAGCACTCGGGATGCAGAGACAGGCAGATCTCTGTGAGTTTGAGGCCAGCCTGGTCTACTGAGCTAATTCCAGGACAGGCTCCAAAGCCACAGAGAAACTGTCTCAAAAATCTAAACAACAAAAACAAAAATAACAAAAAGGAGTGGGGTGTGCACAGATACAGGTTCCTTATGCAAATAAACCCCAATGGATTATAAAGCTTCTGAACTCCCGAAATTGTACCACAATATTTTATACACATGGATATCAATCAGATATCTAAATGTTATGTTCAAACTGAATTTATGTAATTATAAGTGCTTACAAAGTAAAGTTCTTTCTAAATACAATATCTGAAGACAAATATACCAGCTTGCTCTGTCATAAAGAAAATAAGAGTACAGTAGACACATGTGTAAACTACATAGGACTTCATCCTCTAGCTTAGATTGCTTACAACTCTTTTGACTTAACCAAGCAACTCTAAAATCCATGATACAAAGAGTCTTTGTCACAGGCAGAATCTATTCTACTTTTCACTATCAACTGAACTCCAATAATATACAACAATTAAAGACTAAATAAAACTTTCAAAGTATACCATTATGGTTATACAGTATCTTTGTAAAACTTTGTTTATCAGATAAAGATTTTCATGTATCATTGCATTATAGACATTGTGCTTTTTACAAAGTTAGATGCAGGCATTTGGCTCCAAGGGGAAGGAAGTTATTGATCCATTTATAATGCTTTTTGAAGAGGATTTGATTAGCATTGATGGCAGTCAGTGACTAGTGTACTTTATTCAAGGTGACTAAGGGGTTATATTTCCTCATGAATAGTTAGCAAAACAATGTCCAATGATAATAATTCGCATAAACATTTTTACAGTTAAAAACTTTCATTCACATGATTTTTTAAAAAATTACAATATTACTCTCCTTATATTCAAAGTGATCATACAGGCTTTAACATGTTACAGAAACAAAGTAATTAACACAAAACACTGATTTACCAATTCCCCCCCCCCCAGTGCTAGAAAATAAATTATATTATTTAGAATGCTCAATATGAAATGTAAGTTTGAAGTCATGACATAGCTGCATTAATACAAATAAAATAAAATTGTTCAACCTACATAGAAATAATAATTATATAAATTCCAGGTATTTGTTCTATGCTAAAAGTAGTATAGGAAATTGTTGCCAGATAAAACATAAATCACATAATCTATTACAACTTTACCTAGACTTCTTCAAATATATTGGGTATATTTTGGATTATACCATTAATAAATGTTTAAAATATTAAGTTTTTCCTTGATGGTATTTCCATTATGAATATTATTTATTTTACTAAACTTCATGAGTTTTATTTATCTTTTCAGACTTTGTTCTCCATAATAGAAACTTATGTAATGAATGTGTCATGCAATTTTCTTCATGTGTTTGTTAGACATTTTATTTTTAGCAAATGCGAATTACTGAGTAGAATGTTTTCTATGATGAGTTTTCCTGGTATCTTCCACTTCTATTCTTGTATATTTCCTTCTCTAAACGTATCCAGAATTGCTTCCTCAGTGTTTTCTGTATAAATTTTTATGGCTTAATTTTTCTTGTTTCTTTTATGAGACTTTGGATATGAATCCTTATGATATTCAGATATTATAACCCCTGATAGGTAATATTTCTCTCTAACTATGGAGTTGGGACTTTAACCAAAAGGAAAATTAAAGCTAGAAGTTTAAATCTAAGAAAGAATAGATAAGTACCTTGCAATATTGTGATATAATTCTACTCTGTGATATATGGTAAGACAACTAAGAATTGCCATCATTATTATTCTTTGAAAAGATCACATCTATACTCCCATATACAATGTAACTACAATAAATAATATGAAATGTAGGCTGATGAGATATTTCAGTTGATAAAGACACTTGCCACTAAGCTTGGCAACCTGAGCTTAGTCCCCTAGAACTGTTTAGTGCAAGAAGAGAACAAACTCTTGCAAAGCATTGTATGATTCGTGTGTATTCTGTGTCATGGATCTGAACACAAACAGAAAATAATAGATGAATAAAACTGTGTTAATGCAAAAATCATGTTAGGTAACAATTAGTATAGATTTCTAAATTCATTTCAAAAGTTTAACCTGCTTAAATATATGCCTTTGGAAGTTATTTACATATGTTTCTGCCAGAAAAACAAATATTATTAAAAAATATTCTTCACTCAGTAGCAAAAATGAAAAAGCACAATAGTAATGGTGTTTTAGGAATTTTCATTTGGAAAGATGTTTAAGGAAAAGAATCTTAAGGAATCATATTTGTATTTATCTACTTGTATTTACCTAAAATGACATTATGACAAATAGAATTTTGTGCATATTTATTGAGCAAACAATCCTCCCCTAAGAGCCATAGCCTAATAAAAACTCCAGTTCTGAGCATGAGAAATGTGTAGTTGTTGGTCATGGCAGTTCAAGTATCCCAAATTAGTGTAGGCTACTGCTGTTGCCCTTTGTTGTTTCTCAGAGGTTGACAATAAGTTTCTATTGCTGAAGACACTACACACTGCTTTCTGGGTCCTAGCTTTCAAAGATGATCTAAAAACGGTCATGGAAGGGAAACAATCAATAATCATATGCAACCATGATACCCATGAACCAAAGCAAGGTCAGAGTATCCCTAATGGTGCAATGGTGGCATTAAAGTTGGCAGTAACCAACAGCTCCATGCATCAACCCCATTCTAGGGAAATCGTGGCTGGAACTTGGATAGAGGGGTTATAGATACTAAAGGAAAGCATTATATGAATGTTTCACTAGACCAACATCATTTCTAACTGCAATCTAAATGTATTCTTAAGTCCTTATGCCCATTAGTAAGAGTAGTTTTCTAGCCCCCACTAAGATGTTTGTCATTGCTGAACATAAAGAATATTACAGAAAACGATGACTAGTCAAAATGCAGAGATCAACTGATAAAGGGGTTCCCAGTCTCAATGTACATAAATGCAACACAACTAATGTGCCTAAGGCTTGAAGAACATCATGGAATAAAGGGATAAAGGGATAAAAGACAATGAGAATGAAGATCCAGAAGTCTGCTAGGAAAGGTGCCTCTTAAACATACCAGGAAAACTAACAGATTGAAGCCTCAACAAATAACATCAGATAACCAATAACTGCTGAGAGACAACAACTAGTGCTTCTCAGGATGAGTCCTCTCACTGCTTATCCAACACCAAGTGATAAACCTGAAGTCATATACACACAAGCAATATTAAACATACTTGGCAGGAATATACACACATACACACACACACTCTCTCTCTCACACACACACACAGAGGTATGTATGTACAATATATGTGTATATATTTGAGAGGGAGGAAATGGATGTGGTTGGAAGGAGGAAAGGCAAGAAAAGTTAAGTAATTTCATTTTAATTAAAATAGAAAATAGTAAATTTGAACCTATTTTACACAAAAAGAAATTAACATCCAATATACCATGAAGCATAGATGCAACAAATAAACAAAATAAGACACAATGGTGTAGTAAAATATATATGAAATCAATAGGATATATTTGAGAAGAAATGATAAGCATGGATACTTAGTCTAATAAATATTGCAAGGGTTAGAAAGAATGATATACTAATTTCAGAAAGAGGGAAAAGAGATGAATCAGTCATCTGTTTATTATTAATAATAGATACTGAATGCCCAACATAAATTAGTTAAACAGAAACAAGTTAAAGGATATATAACAGAAAGAAGAGGGATGGGATAAGGAAACTGATGAGGAGGAGGAGAGATTGTTCATTAGATAAGAATATTCTTAGGGGAAATAACTTTCAGTGACCTTTGTACAGCAGAGTGACAAAGGTAAATGTAATGGCTAAAAGTAAGGAATGTATATGCTAAATTACTAAAGAATATATTTTAAATAACATTATTAAGCTAGTGAGATGAATTGGTGAACAAAAAGGTGCTTGGCAGCATAACTGATCACCTGGGTAATAGAGGGGAAAGGAAATAACCTAATTCCAGCAGAGTGTCCTCTGACTTTCACACATGTGTCAAAGTGTGTAGGCCTCCTCACATAAAAAACAATACAATTAAAATGTAAATATATGTATTGATGTTTATATTTATACATCCCAATTAAACATTAAAAATAAAATTGAAAATAGTATTTTTTTCACTTATCCACAAGATTTATGACCATCCTATTAGATACTGCCATAAATAACATGTATATTATGAAAAAAACTACAGTTTCAAAGCAAAAATAAGATGCAAAATGGAGTATTAGTCTAGACATTTGTTTATAAAAATGTTAATGTATTTTGTCATTGCATTATTTATGACAAATTGCTCTCTATCTTTAAAAGACAATTACCATAAAAACAAAATTCAGAACAAATAAGCAATTGACCAATAAAACAAAATGTCAAAATAAATCAAAATGAAATAAAAACATCCAAACAAACAAAAATCAAACCAACAAACCAACGAGTTTATTTGGTGTTTCTCAATTATTTAATTACACTCCTGAGCATGGGGCCTACCCAGAGTGTAGTTAATATATCCAGTGACACTATGTTGCAGAAAACTGAATTCGCTTTTTGCCATTAGATATCATTGTAGATAGTTTCTTGTTCATTTCGCCCTCTCATCGGTGGAACTTCATCTGGCTTGAACCTATACCATTTTTTATTCATACTACTACAGTCTTTGGGGGTTCATACATGCATCAGCTCTGTTGCATGTTGATGATACTGTTTATTAGGGCTGCAAATCTCCCCCAGATCTTAGAAGTTTTTCCATTCCTCTTTGGCATAAATGTCTGAACCTTGAGGGGAGGAGATTGATTAAGATACCACGTTTAGGACTGAGAGTTCCAAAGCCTGACATTTCCTGCACATTATCCAGTTGTAAGCCGGTGTTAGTTCACACCTTCTGCAAGAAGTTTCTCTGGTGAACACTGAGAGAGGTGGGGTTCCTGGCAAAACGTGTTTCTCTGAATGGTGGATGAAAGAAAGGAATAAAGATGGGTTAAAATAGAAGGTTGACAGGAGCTTTGACGAAAGCCCCCCTTTTTCTCTGTGTTAGAAGTCATAAGAAAAATGTATCACTATTTTAGTTTGTGAATTGTTTTCTATTAACCACATGATTCTCTTATGAACAGAGATATAAGTGGTCGACAGATTTGGGGAAAATACCAATCATCATTAATTGTCATGGAAATAAACAAAATCCCAGGATATATCACTAGGCAACTGTATTATTGGTCCCATGATAAAATAAAAAGAAATTAACAAGTGTAAATGAGAATGTAGACTGAAATGAACATTGTGTATCACTCACTGTAAGGAATTCAAATTAGTACAACCTTGCTAGAAAACATATTAACAAAGTCAAGATATTAAATATACATGACTGTAGTTTCAATATTTTTTTGATATTTTTCTTAGTTTTTATGTTGGTACCACCCCCCCCACCACATCTTTTCTTCCTGTCTCTTTATCTTTGACTTTCTTTAACTTACTCTAGTTCCCCACTTTTATTTACCTAGCTGAGAAACATTAGCTACCCTACATCCTCTATATGGTGTGATACTATGTATCTCATTAGATGGCATCTCATTGGTATGCTCATCTTATCAAGAAATTAACAAACCCCAGAAGCTGGCCAGCAGCTGAGACACTTGCATAGTCCTCACCACAGCTGCCACCCACTAGATACTGTTCCCACAAGACCCTCTCCACCAGCCAAACCCACTGACCTCATTATCCCACTGTGCTCTCCTTGGCCAAGTATCCCCTGCAAACTCAGCATCCCCTACAGGCACAAGCACCATATAAACAGCTGGAAGAACAGGAGAGTGACTGGTCTTCCAGCTGAACTGCCCTAATCTCTAGGCCCTAAACCCAAGGACACATCAATTCCCCCTCTTCTCCCAATTTTAGCTCAACCAAGGCAGCTGAACCCTGCCACAACTCTGGTGGGAATCAACTGCTCTGGGACAATCCCCATCAGCCAACCATCAGGGAACAGAACTTCAGGCAGGCTGAACCACCAAAGCTCCACCCAGTGGACTCTGTGACCACACCCCCTCCCAACCAGGACTACCGCTTCCCTTGATTAGCACTCTACAGAAACATCAGCAAACCCTATAGGCATAGGCACCAATAACACCACTTGGAAGAGCAGTGTAAGAATACATTTAACAGCATGTTCAGGAAGACCTGAACATACCAATGGAGATGCATCATAGAAAACAGCCTTAAAAATAACTTTATGAAGATTATAGAGACACAATAAAATGAAATGAAAACTTCCCCTTAAGAAATTGACAAAAAGACAAACAAAAATTTGAATGAAATCAATAAATCTCTTAAAGAAAGCAAAACCAAAACAAACAAACAAAAACACCACAAAAACAATCAAACAGGTAAAGGAAACAGTTCATGACTTGAAAATTGAAATAGAGTCAATGAAAAAAACACAAACCAGGAGCATTTTGGAAATGGAAAATCTGAGTAAGCCAGTAAGAACTAAAAATGCAAGCACCCCCAGCATAACACAAGAGACTGAAGAGGGAATCTAAGGCTATGAAAATGTGATGGAGAAAACAGATTAATCTGTCAAAATGTTAAATCCAAGAAATTCTTAACACAAAACATCATGGAAATCTGGGATACCATGCATACCAAACTTAAGAAGAATAGGGATAGAAAAGCATAATAGGGATATTAAAAAGAATAATAGGGGTATAAAAAAGAGAATTGAAGATCAAAGGCACAGAAAATATATTCAATAAAATCAGAAGAAAACTTTTCCAACCTAAAGAAGGACATCCTCATGAAGGTACAATAAGCCTACAGAACACCAAATAGACTGGACCAAAGAAGCCCTCTCACTACATAATAATCAAAATAATAAACATACAGAATAAAGAAAGTCTATTAAGTGCTTCAAAGAAAATTGACCAAATAACATAAAATGTACACCTACAAGAATTATAACTGACTTCTTAATACAACTCTAAAAGCCAGAGGTCCTAGACAGATGTTTTGCAGACAAAAAGAAACTGTGGATGCCAGCCTAGACTATTATAACCAACAAAATTTTCAATCACTATGTACAGAGAAAACAAGGTATTATATGACAAAATCAGATTTAAATAATACCTATCCACAAATCCAGCCCTACAAAAGTACTTGAAGGAAAACTCCAACACGAGGAAGTTAGCTACACCCATTAAAGCACAGGCAACAGAAAGTTCAAAGAAAGGAAATACACACATCCTACCACTAAGCTTGATACAGGGGAAGGAACTTAGTCCTACCTCAACTTGATGTGTCATGCTCTGTTCAATCCCATGGGAGGCCTGGACCTTTCTAAATGGAGATGGAGGAGGAGAAGATGGGGAGGATGGGTAGATGGGAGACTACAGAAGGGAACTGGAGGAGAAGAAGGAGAGAAAACTGGTTGCTATGTGAAATAAATGAAAAAAAAATGTTAATTAAATAAAATTAAATTAAAAACAGGAATTAGCAAACTATAAACAAAGTACCAAATTAGAACTGAGATGTGATACCGCCTTCTCAATATTAAACATTTTATTCTGCATTAATAACAAATTTACTATACTGAAAAGTTTATGTAGTCCTTATTGAACTCATTTTTTTCTTCGGGGAAACCTCTTTAAAAGCTATATGAAAGCTAACATGCTTGTATGTATGCCAGCAAGATTCAAAGTACTTTTCAATTTCTGATTATATCTCATTGTCCCTTTGGTCCGTTAAGCTGCATAGGAAAGGACATACGTACATCACAGGTAATCATCTATAAGTCTCATATTTTAGGACAATACACCATTGTCTTAAATATTTATAGCACATTTATATTGTCTTTATTAACTATCTTCCTTTTGTGAAATCACATTTCCAAGCTTACATTATATGACTTTTGTGAAAATTAACTCATTATATGTGGACAAGAAAGAAATATAGAGCCATGTTTCATAGAGCCTGAATCAGGGATAGCTTTAGCCACCACAACACTGGACCCAAGGTCACCTAATTACCAAGACAAAGCTTGTCCTCATCAACACTGTTCTAAAGCAGATGGGGTTATGCATGAATATCACATGCTGCATTTATGGTTATGTTTTTTTTGGGGGGGAGGGTCTGTGTATTTTTAAATAGTAAGTCAGAAAAATCTTGTCATTTCACTGATGTTTTGAAAGAGAATTCATGTCATGAGAGAAAAGGAAGAAACTTTGTCACAGAAAAAGTGAAAGACCTCTCAGAAGCACCCCTTAGTAAATATATTGTGTGGAAAGATATTTTGTTTCTTTGCCTCAGACAGCATATCCTGCATGATAATAAATTTCATTTTGTTTCTTAGTTCAATTGAGTGTCTTAGGGTATTGTAACTGTTACCTATAATCATTACTAGGTTCTTCTCAATTTGCCATGCCAGGCTATCATCAATTAAAATATCTATCATACTTTATTTTCCAAGAAATCAAAATTTAAACTACATATTCTTACAGTAGAATTTGGTTTTGTATTTATACTTAGTTTCTTACACAGAAGTAACAAAACACCAATATGCAGATGTAAAATGAAAAATTGCACATTTTTGAGCCTAAATGCATTGGATTGTGTTTAAAATTGGCTGTTTATTAGACTCACCAAATGAAACACCATCCTACTATCTTGCTTCAAGTATTGTTAAGAATGAAATAATGTAAAATGATGCTCTCCAAAATTAAATGCATTTATTCATTATGTTTTTGTTGGATTGTCACATGTTATCTACCTGCCATCTTCCTCTACTTCCATGATATCTACATAACAAGAGATGCAAACATATTTATAATTAATATCACTAATGACTGTAAGAATAATAAAGAGGTAAATAGTTGTAAAAATCTGTATTCTTGGGATTGTGTTCTTTAAAGCCTCTTTTAATTTCATTTAAATCACAAACTATTCATTTGTTGAACATATAGTACTGGATATCTGTTGCAATCCAAGAAAGTTCCATTAATGAGAAAAACTGAGAAAAAACTGAGGGAAAATATAGGTGTGAAGAGAAAACTGACACTAGAGAAATGTCCACAATTTTCATACGAGGAAAGGAATGTAGAGAAAATGGGGGAGCAAAACCGAATGGATGTGAAGTTAAGAGCCAAGCAGAGATGTGCGGTAAGGAAGGTAGAGAGACAGAATCTGGAGAAGTTGCTGGCACAGACAAAATATACTGAAGAGTCTCTGAACAGATCATGTTTCATTGAGCCGCAAAGATGGGGAGGCTGGTGTGGTGGGAAGGGAGTTACCTAGGACTCTCATCTCAGCAGTACAAGAATGCTCATGTAGGATGTCATTAATTAGCAGACAGTGCTGTCTGAAACTGAATGAAGAACTAGAGTATGCCGTGAGGAGTGAGTTTGAAGAGGAATCAGGCCAGCTTCCTTTATTAATGATTCAATAATAGATGCATGATCAAATCAAATTCATAATATTTTATGCCCCCAATAGGACATATTACTTTATATTTTAATAAGGTATTACTTTTGAAATTCACAAATATAAAGACATATTTTAGCTCAATGTCCTTTCACTTACTTCTGTGTTACTGACATGAGCTTTTCTTTGATCTACCACAGTTGGCAGAGCATTACAAAGATTCATGGAGATGCACAGACAACATTCAGCTGCTCTCTTTGGGGTCTTGGCATTGCTGCCTTGTGTTAACTTCCTGCTTGCTTGCTCGAATTCAAATAAATCAGGGGCGAAAGGAAAACACCAGCTTTGTACATGCAAATCACTTAGAATATGCAAATCACAAGTTTGTTTTAAAATGTGGGTGTTTGGTTAAAGACACTAAATCATTTCTCCATCCACTGTTATTTGCTTAATTAAAAACCTGAAATGCACATCAGAAACAATCTTACTCCCAAATCACTCAGGTCCAACATAGACTCATCTGACATCCCTTTAATTAAATGTGGCTTCTGAACATTAATTAAGAGCTCTATAGAGGCAGAAATGATAGAGAAAAATTCAAATACATGCATACATGCTGACCACTTAGGATAAAATTTGTGTCTGCAGAAAAGAACTCTCAATGTCTAAGTAACTGCGGCAAGAAAATGGAGAAAATGTGCTATTATGTGAGGCATGTATTTAAAGTGAAAAATGAGCTGACAGGGCTAAGCAATCATTTCCCGTAGACAAGTAGCTTCAGTTGAATTCATTAGAGAATGTCAATTTTGAGAAACCTCTAAATGTAATATATTATTAACTTAATAAAATGCTTTTATTAATAGCTATATATTTAAGTTTATGTACTTTGGTGATACTAATGCATCCTGCTAAGAAAATGAACTAGACAATAATACTCTTGTCAAATGTAGCATACTGTAAGAAGTCTCTAGCACACCTTTCAAGGCAACATTTCACCTCATTGGAAAAAAACAAAGTATAATGAAATATGATTAGAAGCAGGACCACTGCAAGCCCCTATAGTGCTTTTACATAAATTAGAAACAAGAAATATTTATCTGACATATTTATTTCCATTTTAAGAATTCTTCATAGTATGCTAATATTCATTGAACATATTTTATTTTTCTCGGTTATAAAATGATCAATGTAATAGGAAATTGACTGAGAATATGATATTAAGTGGTATATTTTCACTTTTATTATTTTAGATGTGATTATTAATTTTATTATATACGTGTGTGTGTGTGTGTTGGTGCTATAAATATTGCGTGTAAGTGGGGTTGTCTGCCAAGGCCACAAAAGGGTCTTAGATCCCTTGGAGCTGGAGTTACAGGCGGTTGTCAGCCAACCAAAGTAGGTGTTGGAAAATCAAGTCTTCTGCAAGAGCAGTTTCTGTCCTTAATCTCTGAGCCATCTTTCCAGCCTCTTTGTTTTTATTCTTTAAGGAATATTCACTAAAAGAGTGCATGTAAAGGCAATTTCAACATATCAAGTAGGTTATGGAAATTATCATATGTGTTTTTTTGTTTTTGTTTTTTTGTTTTGTTTTATTATTGTTTTTGTATTTGCTGTTGTTGTTTTTTAGACAGGGTTTCTCTGTATTAGACCAGACTGGCCTTGAACTCACAGAGATCTGCCTACCTCTGCCTTCCAAGTGCTGGGATTAAAGGTGTGTGCCACCAATACCCGGTGATCATATGGTTTTTCATTCCTAGAAAATAATTAATAACCCCCAGGTGAAATTTCAGTGTGTCAACTAAAGGCAATATGTAAGAAACAGAAGCATTTCCATTATTTTTTTCCATTTTTTAGCTGTTGAAAAAGCTTCCTGGCTATTCTACTTCAGAATATGATGGCACGTCTGCAGAAAACCACAGGAAGGATAATTTCAAGGTAAGAGAATTAATGTAAGTATCTTTTGAAAAATTACTCATTATTCATATTCTTGTGCCCATCTTAACACAGTGGTTCTTTTATTTAAAAATATCAATGGGTATTTTATATGAGCAATTAATAAATACCAATTTAGCTTGGTAGCTAAAATTATATCTGTTGAGACAACACTAAACATAGCTGAATGCTGATGATAAGGACACCACAAATAAGTCTAATACAATTGATATGTTCTGAGTAGATAAGCAAAAGTCAATTTTGCATTTGTCCATAGGCATTCAAAATTTTAAATTATGAATGGCGTTGAGAACTACAGCGGTATTAACTGATGTTGAAACAGATCTGAGGGGAATCTTTTAATGTAAAAATTATTAATTCGTACATTATCCAAAATGGGTGCAACTTCTTTCTTGATGGTAGGGTATCATACTTAGAATTGTTGTTTTCAAGCTCCCTCTTTTTAGTTTGGAATTATTTATTTTATTGTTCTTAGTTGCTAAATAGTATCTACTGCATACACATACCCCATTTTTATTATCCGCCCTCTGATTTGATCATCATGTAGGCTGTTTGTATTTCCTAGACACTGTGACTAGACAAACAATGAGCACTGGAGAATAAGTATTTTAGCATAGGAAATAGACTTCTTTATGAATGTTATAGCTAGATTATATATGGAAGATCTATTTTAATTTTTTTAGGACTCTCCACTCTAATGTCCATAGTGTCTGTATCATTTTGTATTTTCATGAATGGTAAATAAGTGTTCTCCTTTCCCCATATCTATGACAGCATATTTTGTAAATATTTTTGTTTTGTTTTGTTTTATATTTGTCATTCTGACTAGAGGTAAGAAAATGCCATGATGGTTAAGGGTTGTAAACATTTGGTAAGTGTATCTTAGATATTTGTGTTTCATCTTTTTTTTTTTTTTTTAATTCTCTGCTTAGGTTTATGCTCTATTTTTAGTTAGGTTAATTTTTTGTTTACTTTTTTGAATATTTTTTATAGTTTAGATACCAACACACTATTAGATATATAACTGGTAAATTTGCTTCTCTCTACTCTGTAGGCCACATCTTCACTCCAGTGATAGTTTACTACGCTTTACCGAAGTAGTCTCCTTTCCAGAGGTCCCTCGTTTAATTGTTGGCCTTAAAACCTGAACTACCCTTCCTGGGCAGTAGGTGGGGAATGTGATGGAGGAGGTGGGAAGCATGGGAGGATGGGAGTAAGAGGGAACTAGGATTGTTATGTAAAATAAATTTGTTTCTAAATTTAAATAAAATTCATTAAAAAAAAAAAAAACTATACTATCAGGATCTTGTTCAGAAAGACCCTTCAGTTGTCAATGAGTTCAGGCATATTCCCTACTTTCTTCACCATCATAGTCCAGTATCAAGTTTTAGACTAAGGTCTTTGATCTATTTGGAGTTGAGTTTTGTACAGAATGAGGAAGAAGAATGAAATTTTTTTCTTCTAGATATTGCTATCCAGCTTGACTGCCATCATTCATTGATGGTATTTTCTTTTCTCCAATGTATACTATTGGATTTTTTCCCTCTAAAAGTCAGGATATTGTGAGAGTGTGGAATTATACTTGGCCCTCAAATACAGTCCATTGATCATTAAGTTCACTTTATGGCAGTGCCATGTAATTTTTCACTTGAAATCTAGGATGGACATGTCTCTAAAAGTTTTTTGTTGTTGTTGTTTGCTTGCTTTTTATTGTTATTGTTCATGGTTGTTTTGGCTATCCTGAATCTTGTGTTTCCATATGAAATTTAAGTTGGTTTTTTAATTTCTGTGAAGAATTACATTGGAATATTGATGAGGATTATACTGCATCTGTAGATTGCTCTTGGTCATTTTTAGAGCATTAATCCTGTAAGAGGACCTTTCATCTTCTACTATCTTCTTTATTTATTTTTTTTTTTTTTATTTTCAGTGTCTTAAAGTTTTCATTATGCAAGTCTTTCACTTCTTTGGTTGGGTTTATTTTAAAATATTTCTGGGTGATTATAAATGGAACTCTTTCAGTCTCTCTGGGTATTCTTGTTTGTAACATTTAAATGCTAATTTTTCATTCTGATACTTTGATAAATATATTTATCATCTTTAAGGTTTCTCAGATTGACTTCTTTCTTGTCTAGTTGGTATTCCGTTTATCTCCCTCACTTATCTTATAGTCCAAGGTAAGTCTTAAACAACAATGGGAAGAGTGGACACCACTGTTTCTTGTTTCTGATTTTAGTGGAAAAGCCTTGAGTTGATCTCCATATATTTGCTATAACAGTTAGTGAAGAAAGAGGCCGTGAAATTGAAGAGTGAAGAGGGATAATGGGAGGATTAAGAGGGAGAAAAGGGGAGGGAAGAATGTTGTAGTTAAGTCTCAAAAAAAGGAAACAGTTAAAATAAAGGTTCCTTGACAAAAATATCTTAGATCTATTGGAGCTATGACTGGTAACAGAGCATAGCTCAGTCAATGGGGGAGGATATGACATGGTGATGATTTAACATTCAAAATTTTGATATTTATTATTTCTGTGAGTTTGGGGAATTCACTTCAAGTTTTAAAGCCTTAATGTTTTTATTAATTATTAATTATTAATAAGATGGTAATAAATAGACAATAGAGAAAGCAATACCCTATAAATGGGTATTTAGAATCTCAGTGAGTTGGTATCACACTGTATGGAGATGGACAATGTCCCTTGTAAGTCCACATGGTAAAGGAAAGTCTTGTCCCTGTGGGAAACTATTAGGTGGCTAAGGAGCCTTCAAAAGCCCACCGGGAGGTCTTGTGTCACTAGATATAAGTTAAAAAGGGAAGTGTGGTAGCCTAGCCTGCATCTCTACTTGCTTATTCATGATGTAAGTGGTTTATCCCACAATGGAGTGCTGCCACAATATGCTGTCTCTGCCATAGCCCAGAAAGAGAGAGAGACAGACAGAGAGAGAGAGAGGCTTCCCAACTGTGCATGAGATAAGAAACCTCAGAATCACACATCAAATAACCTCGATGCTTT
This sequence comes from Phodopus roborovskii, assembly GCF_943737965.1. Lineage (NCBI taxonomy): Eukaryota > Metazoa > Chordata > Mammalia > Rodentia > Cricetidae > Phodopus > Phodopus roborovskii. The sequence goes on from NW_026125397.1 coordinate 16,103,900, forward strand.
GTGTTCCATGAATTAATTGTATCTCATGTAGACACTTTCAAAGAAACTCCTTATGACCGGGTGAGTTGTTAAAATTTAAGAAATGCTGAGAAAGGCCCTTTAAAACTTACTGATTTAAATAACTTGACACTTTAAACTATACCAGATATACCAAGACAAAGATCGGACCAGTTGCTGGAAGAGGTTTAGACCCATTGAATGGCCTGGAAGAGACATTCACTGTCCCATCAAGCTCCTGCAAGTTGTGCTGATGTAAATTAAAATATATAATTCAAAGAACAGAATTATACTGAGTCATTCAAAAAATTCAAAGGTAGGTTAAATGAAGACCCTAAGTCTCCTCATCACATTAATCTCCTTTTCTACTAACTTTGGATTAACAAAACAAAGCACAATAAAATTATAATATAAATGACAAAGACTTATTTGTGATTGAACAGCTGTTCAATAGATCTTTCAGTAAGAAACATATTTCAAAGTTGCAACCACTTCTGTCCCTGAGCTTCATAGTTCCATTTTATCACAAAAACTGCATAGCTAATGTTCTTAAATTTGATTATTCTATAAATGAAACTGCTCTTTTATAACCCACTCAGCTTTCTAGAAAATTTATTATCATCTTATGCATGCTATTGCTGTGGATATATTCATGGTTAACATGTTCAACCTAATACTATTTTGTTCAAATTTTATGAGCACATTTGGATTGACAGGGTATATAGCTAATTAGGTTCAATAACCTAATTTCGGGAAATATAAAATGTTATATCAAGTATGTGAAGCAACATCAATAAAACATATTTCTCTTAAATTAGTAAAATCTGCTTTAAATTTGGGTGTAATTCAGTGACTCCTTATTTGCTCACTGTTCTTTTAATAAATTATTATACAGACATAAAAATTTTCAAGTTATTGGTGCTAAACCACTTTAATTACTAATGCCTCCTTCCATTGTATCCATTTTTAATGAGAGCTCTTTTTTTAATTTGGTTTTAGAACCCTGTATACATACATAACACTTTCTCCTCAAACATGATACTAAATATATCTTGGATATTTTCTGGAAATCAAATGCAGTACCATTTAGATTATAGATTTTTATTTAATTATAATAATGGTTTAGTTGTGTTCAAGCTTACCATATGGAAAATGAAACAAGACTCAAAATAAGATCATCAAATCGAAATATCAAGTAATCAGTATACTAATCTAGGTCAATGAACCCCTGCCACTGGCCAATTCCCAAACATTTCTCTCCTACAATTGATGAGGCTGGCAGTTGTAAACATGAACAGAATCTTTTGTTCATTTATATACACTGTAGTTTTAAGTTCTTAAGTATGTTTCAATTTGTGTAGTTATCTTTTATTCTTGGTACAATCTTTAAAATACATTTGGTGGAATGGAGTATAGATAGTTATCTCCAAGACGGTGTGTACTGAACAACAAAAAAAAAGAGTCATCACTTACTTAAGCCAAGAAATACAGCAAGTAACAGAACTGTGTACTGAACAACAAAAAAAGAGTCATCACTTACTTAAGCCAAGAAATACAGCAAGTAACAGAACTAACAAAGCCAACAAGCATAAAATAGTAGTCTAGACATTCCTTTTGTGGACAATATTAGACTAGGAAAAATTATACTAGAGATAAGCTTATCACAAATGTGAGACATTTATATGTGGATGTATCTGTTAAACTACAATCTCATGGCTATTTACTTTGGGATACATGTATTAGTATATGTGAATAGCATAGCAAAAGGTTGTGTTTAATTTCTAAGTCCTAACCATTACTATTTTACTCACCTACTCTCAAGTTTAGTCATGAATTTTAAGTCAATAGTTAGGGCAGATCTTCTGAAGCCTTCCATCAATCCAATTCTAAGACTTTCTGGAAATGATCAACAACTGAAATAGATACAGATATTCAAAGTGATATTCAGAAGGCATAAGGAAAAATGTCTATAATGTATATGTATATACTTTATATTTTGAATGTATATATCTAGATGTAAACCATATATAGTCATTCAGATTTCTGATCGAAGGCATAGGAATATGAATATGAAGAGGGGGATGGTTTATTGGGTTGATTGTTGCCAGAATTCAGACATTAGTTGTTTCTTAGAATTATTCCAGGATTTGTTTAATACAGACCTCATAGTAACAGCGATTGCTAGAAGACTCTGTTACTTTGTATATTTGTATATTTCCACTGTTTAATTTCCCAGATTCTTTCAATGGCCTTAAAGAAATCTCATGCTAAGTTTCAGCAGCCTTTGTGTTTCTTCAAGTGTGACCCTGGAAAACACTTCCCTTGGTGAACATGTGTGACATGTTATGACTTTTCAGGTTAGTAATGTTATCTTCTCCAAACGAGTTTGAGTTTTCATTAGTTGGAACCTTCAATGGGTAGATTATTGCCCAAAGGCTAACTTTTAGAGTGGTCCAGTGTAAGGAAGAGGCTTCTCTAAATGTTACAGATCCTTTGAATAGTTTATAGTCACCATCTCCTTAACTGTCTCCTCTGAAGTTTTAAACTCACTAATGCTCCTCTCTTTGACAAACTCCTTATCTTTCATAGCTTTCTTTTCATTGTCACTGTAGGATTAACTAATGCTGTTCTGTCTTGGAAAGTCATGTGTCAAATCAAGTTAGTTTTGAATTCATCCTTACTCAAGGAATTAGGGCACAAGCGAACACAGCCATATTATATTTTCTAAAATGGAACATAAATTACCTCTAACATTCTTCCCAATAGGATTCTTGTTTCTCCCAGAACTTCATGACCAAAATCCCAACTGTTTACATTTCTGTTGGCATTTTGGTTGTAGGAACTTGTACATGAATGCCTGTTGAACTATGGCTGTTTTGCTCTACGGTCTTTTACAGCCTGAAGCACTAACTTCATTCACATTCTTTTGGAATATCAGTTCCAAAATATGCAGAAAAAGCATGGTTATATTTTAAAGATCAGTGCCCCATTTCTCGGTTTTCAATATTAATTACTTTACTCGCTGCATTGGCAAAACACCAGATAAGAAGCAATATTTCCAAGGATCATGATTCAAATTATATATTGTGCTAGTAGTAGAAGTAAGCATGGCCATCCATGTAGTAGTGATTATATATATGAAAGATGAAAGAAAGAGGAGATAATGAACACTAATGGTAAGGTTTAAAAATGCTGCTGTGGCCAGACATTATGTGGGAGATTTGAATTCCATGGAAGATGTGATAAGAAGCCTTTGTATGGACATAAGAAGTAAGCAACCTAAAATGCAATAAACAGAAATGCCAACATTTTGAACATGCCAAAACCATGGAGCATCTGCCAAGGAAAGCTGCAGTTATGGTATGAGGCAACTGAAGGGAAAGGTCAAATGTGCTGTAGGAGGCAGAGCTGGAAGGTCAGAGATATTATTCAAAACTATTAGAGCACAAATGATTCCTTCTGGAACCCCAGATATGGAGCTACAGATCTCAGTGTTTCCCTGTTGGGTTTTGTTGAATCTGTCTTCATGGTGAAAAAGACATGACCATTGAAGCATTGGATAGCCAATCATACAATTAGTAGTTAGGATCTAGAGAGAAATAAATATGGGTGCTATTTTTGCTTGTATCTTTAGTCAGTCCAAGAACTCATTTCATGAAACCCTGATGCTAACATTCAAGGTTGGTCTTCCCATCAAAGATAAACTTCTCTAGAAATGGCCTCACAAGCATAAACAGGAGGTTTGCCTCTTAGGGGATTCTACATTTCCTTAAGTTGCTAATCTACATGAGCCATCACAAACAATATTTGTCTAATTACACAGAGGCTAGGAAGAATAGAAAGATAAAGAAGAAAGTGCAAAACCAAGTACCTTCTCCATGGTCTTATTTCCAATAATACAAAGTCCTTCTACCAAGGCCAATATCTTGAAATCTACCAGTTCCTAAGAGTGCCATGGGATATGGTACAAAATTTTAAATTGTGTGTCTTTGGAGAACACTTAAAAATAAAATGACAACAATATGTAACATATTATGCTGAAGAATAGAACTCTAAGAAATTATAGCTTGCATTAAATGTTTTGAATTTTTGTTAATAATTAAAGGAAAATGGAAAAAACATTAATTACTATTTCATCATTATGTTATGAATAATTCAATACTTGCACTGATTTTATTGAATTATCCAAAAGGTTAAGGGTATATTTTTATTCACTGAGAAGTTAATGAGGCCTGGTATCTGTTTTTATGATCTTGACATAACCTGTGCCATTCAAATCTATGTCACTCCCCAAAGGGCGTGGAACTAATCATTGTCTCTTCATTATCCAGAAGAGAAACAGCACTTGTTTTTACCACTCAGGCATTACAGAATGATCTCATTGTCCAGTGAGACAGTTTTCCATGTTTCACACAAGACTTTTTTTTTGGAGGACTCTGATAGACAGAGACCTGTAAGGTTCCTATTCGGGAAGCAAATGTCATTGGGTTGCTTTGTTTCAGGGTTATTTGAAAGTTGAATACCTTCCTGAGGATTTGTTTCTACAGTGATTGCCAATTTTCTGCTTGAGAGGTTTATGATCAAATCGTGTCTGGAGGTTTCAGTTGGGATTCTTTCCACTGCTGATGGCTAAGGACATTTTCTGGCGTGTGTTACATTTTTTCCTACTGTAGTTTACATTTACAATTTCCAGCATTCACCCAAAAGAATTATCCAGAGCATATGGCTTAAAACCCAATAGATTTAATTTCATGGAGGAATAAATGTGCATAAGACATTAAAATGGAAAGTGGAAAGCCTATGGTAAAACATCAAAGAAAATGTAGCAAAACAGAAAGAGTAATCCTAAAAGCTAGTCTAAATTATGTAAACATTCTGGTAAAGAATAAATTATATCTTCTGGAATTCAGATGATACACAAGGAAAGGTTTAATGTAAGTTGAAATAAAAGCAATAATTAAACATTTCATTATGGAAAATAAAAGATAAATGGTTTATTCTCTTTAAGTTTTTACTTTTAGGATACTCTGTAAAAGAAAATTAACCTTCTTAAAGTATGCTCATTACATGCCCATGGGTGACCAGCATGGTCATAGTATCCACAATTTTCCACATTCTCAGAGAGTACATATAAGGGGACATAATGAGTAGCATTCTTTCTGAAGAATGTAATGATAGCAATAATAGTCTGCATGGAATTAGCAAGTCTAATGTAGCACAAATTGTACAATCAAAAATCTGCAAATTAAAACTGTACATGTACGAAAATTCTACAGAACAACCACAACGAAAACACATTTACATCATTTTACAAACTGTAATAATTGATTTTATCCATTGCACCTAGTACCTTAAGGACATCCCCCATCATCCTAATTTCCTAGCAGATAGTATACTGAATATAGAAGTAGCTTCATTTGAACATACCAGAATCATATTAAATTTTGACTCCATCTGCTCTATGCCAGAAGATGTATGTTCTTATTTTACTTGAGTCTCCACTATGAAAATGTGCATAATACATGCATAAATAAAACATTAATCCCCTTCAAAGTCAAGTTAAATCTGGTGAATCTAAACTCAAATTTTACTCACATTATCTATGCAATCATTGTTTATATGTATATATATGCTTATTTCAAGATATCTTGTACACAGTGAGAGATGACTGACAATAAAGGGTAATTTCAATATATATACATAAATCTTTTGTATGATTTTGAGTTTTTTTAGTACAAAGTGGCTTGAAACATATGTCTAAATAAAAAACTTGTTGAGGTTTTTAAAAATGTAGTTAAGATCAGATTTAATAACTCACAATTTCTAAGAGCTAACAGTTTTTTTCCTACATATTTCCAAATGGTTTCCTACAGAAACTATCCCCCTTCTTAAGAACTGAATAGAATAATAGATCATGTATATGCAATAAATTTTCTTATCTATTTACTTATCAGTAAACATTTAGGTTGTTTCCACATCTGGGTTTCCATTGATAATGCCATAGTGGACATTAGAGTGTAATATCTCATCAACATTGCGATTTTGCTTCATATAAAAATACCAAAAGTTGCTTACTGCATTATATGATAATACTTTTGCAAATAATTCTGATAAATTGTCATAAATATTTATATAGCAGTTGTAAAATTGTATGCTCCAACTCCTGATGTGAAAGCCTTCTACTTTATCACTAACACTTATTTGGTTTTTAATACATATACTAATTTTATTGTAGTTTTAATTAACTTTCTTTTTTTTTAGTAAGTGTGTGTATGTTCCTTTGTATGGCTACTCTGAACAACTGTTTTCAGTCTTCTTTCCTGACCTAAGACCTAACTAGTCCTATCACTGTTGCGTTATAGCATCTCCTTATATAATTTGGATATGAGCTCTTTTATGATGTATTTGCTCATTAATGGTGACTCTTTGTTATGGAGAAAATATTAGTTTTATATAGTTTCCATTTTCTGTTTTTGATTTTGTTGGCAATATTTTTGTGTGTCTCCATGAAATCAATGCACTGGACCAATGCACTGAACCCTTCTTAAATATTTTCATTAGGAAATTAGGGTTCCTCAAATATTGTGTTTAAATCTTTGATTTATTGAGTTGTGCTTGGAGTTTGAAGTACTATATTGACCCTCTTTCATTTACTTGCATGTGAATGCGCCATTTTATGAAACTTTTCTAGTAGAGAGATTATCCTCTCTCCATTATTATTTACACCCTAGTCAAGGATTAGTTGTATTTTGGATTTGCTTATTATTTGTTTGTTTATTCTGTTTCTATTGTCTATATAGCTATGTATCTACAGTAAACTGGTTTGATGTTCCAGTTATTATCATTCTATGATATGTAATTGAGGAATGAGTTGTCCAGTCTTGTTATTTCTTCTATTGTTGTGTATTCCCTCAATCTTGTTTTTCTTAATCCCTGTGATTGAAAGTTTTCCAGTGCTTTGATTTTGACTTTACTCATTATACTCCTTGATTTCACCTACTTTGTAGTCTGCACTGGGGAATGTCAGTTCAATTGCAATTTTCTTCAACTTCAGTATTTATTTTGAACAAAAATAATACTTTCAAACTCTAATGGAATGCTCACCGGGTTTAGACGTGATTAACATAATGCAGACATATAAATCACATATCTCAGATAGATTAGAATTCTCTTTAAAATAATTCTGTGTTTTATATCTGCAGGCATTCGAAAGAAGGTTTATAAGGGAATCATCTGTTAGGGAGAAGATTTTTAGTCCTAAGTAATAGCACTTCCTAAAACTAATATGCTAGATCTCTATCACAATGGGATTATCAACAGTTAAACTCCTTAAGGGGGAAGGTTGAGACTAGTTTTTATATTAACTATACATAATTATATTCTAGATTCTGAGCTAATTGCTTGTTCAGTACAATATCTTTTCATGTCACTATTACATGTGGAGCCAAATACCAGAAAAATGTCCAAATGATTATCCATTTTTAGATATAACTCAAATAAAGAAATATTTGTAATAAGATTTAAACATATTCAGGTACTTTCAAAATATTATCAAATACAGTTAAATTGCAGCTAGTTCAGTATTCTAGAATGGAAGGTTACTTTTGAGGCCATCTTGCATAGGTTTGATGCTTCAGGCCTCATGATGACTAACTAACTGCATTCGGTTACAATTCCGAATACAGAGATAACCTGATGAAACTACAACAGAAGTTGGTGCAAACACTTTACTCATTTTAAAACACAGAGAAAATGTGTGAGTATTATTTTATGGTAATATGACATCAATTGTGTTTTCACTCAAAGTGAAGATACAACCTAAGAATATCTGACTCCAATTGTATGGGTTTAAGGAATATTGTACAGTTAATGATATACCTGGAGAAGCAGATTTCCAGAAAGAGAAGAGATATTATTTAATAGCTCAGGAAATAGTTTCCTAGCCATTCTGCATGACATCATAGTAGAAAAGAAGCAATAAGAAAAGAAAACTCATCCATAAACATATGGACAACTCTGTGTAATGCTTATATGATTTGAGTTTCTGGAAAGAGAAATAAAAGTAAGGTAGGCATTATATGAGACATGCCTGATTTTTTAACTGACCACGATTATTTTTAAAATTAAACATAAGTGTAGACAGAATCAGTGTAAATAAATCCAGAAAATGATAAAAAGAAATCATTACAGTAAAAATACATATGAATTACCTGAAACCCCCATGGAAAGTTTATAATCAGGAAGTCAAACTCCCATTTTCCCTTGAAACAATATGACAGCAGAAATCATCTATATTATCAATGTTTAGGAAAAGATCAAAAAGTTCAACTTTTACCCATAAAATATTATGATATGATACATTTCTATTGAAGTAGTGAAAGCCTAATAAAACCAAGGTCCTAAGAGGACAAGTGGATATAGGAGGAATTGGAAGGACAACTAAGCTTCTAGAAAGTGTTTGCTCATTGACTACTTAGTTCCTGGATCCTGCCTTTCTTTGTCTTCATGGTATTGAAACAATCAAATCCATTCCTGACTTCCAAATTCCTACCTTGTGTTAATTTCTATTTTATTGCAAGAACTAAGCTTTCTTTCCAACTATGATTTCTCTTTGAGCAGAAAGTTATTTTTTTTTTCTTGAGAGAAAATCATTTCAGTCGGTGTAGGTATAACCAGTTGGTGACATTAGGATCCACTCAGTGATTAATTTATCTGGAACGCCTAGACAAATTAGAGAATCCAATGAAGTGAACTGACAACACATGCCATGTGAGTATCTCTTAAAGAGCTGGAGCCCTAATAATAGAGTTTAGAAGGGAGAGGTTACTACACGTCTATAAATAAAAGGCTAGGGAGAGAATTGTATTGAAAGGTAGACATTTTTTTAGAAAGTTATATAGAACTTATGGGTAGTAAAATAGTCCTCTGGGTAAAAGGACTTTCCCATGAGCCTGATAACATAAGTTTAATTCCACACAAAAGCTGGATAGCTATGCATGACTACAGTCCCAACATTTGGTGGGGACAGAGATAAAAGGATTTCCCCATGACCCTGATGACATAAGTTTAATTCACACAAAAGCTGGATAGCTATGCATGACTACAGTCCCAACATTTGGTGGGGACAGAGATAAAAGGATTTCCCCATGACCCTGATGACATAAGTTTAATTCCACACAAAAGCTGGATAGCTATGCATGACTACAGTCCCAACATTTGGTGGGGACAGAGATGAGCAGATCCTAGAAAACCACTGACCAATTACCTAAAAGAATGGAAAGCATCAAGTTCAATAGGAGACTTCATATCAAAGGCATAAAGGAGAAAGCAAATGAATAGGACAACTGGTGTCTTCCTCTCAATTCCAAAGTGAACATATGCACATGCATCTGAAAGTTCACATGAGCACATAACATAATAGTTTCAAAATCAAATAGACTCCCTATATGTGTGTGTGTGTGAGAGAGAGAGAGAGAGAGAGAGAAAGAGAGAGAGAGGGAGAGACAGAGAAATACAGAGAGACAGAGAGACAGAGAGAGAGAGTGCTTGTGTACATGCATGTGTACATACATGATTTAGGTCCTTATATTAACTAATGTGATGTTGGGTTGAAAATTAGTGCATCTCAGAGGATGTTGGAATTGATTCAGAACCTATTATAAAGATAAAAATGCCATTATGTACCTTTTATATTTTTACTACATAAATAATTTTACAAAACTGTGTGATCCCCTACTGGATCCAATTGTTACACACTCTGGTACTATTTTATACTCAGTATCTATGACATCCTTACTGAATTCCTTCCTTCTTTCCTTCCTTTCTCACTCACTTTCTTTTTTCTTCCTTCCTTTCATCCTTCTTTACCTCCTCCTTCCCTCCCTTTTTTCCTCTCTTCCTCTCTTCTTCCCTTCCTCCCTTTCTTTCTTCCAGTTCTTTTTTTTCTACTTCAATGTTCTTATTATTTCCCTTTTGTTTTCTTTTTCCCTTTGGTAGTAACTCCTCATATGAAGAGTTCTGTCTGCCCTGAATTTATTTACAACTCTCTTCCTGTAACATAGTCATGAGTTTTTTTCATGCATCAGTAATCGCTTTACTGTTAAAGAACCTTGCACTTAAGCTAAACTTCAAATAATCCTTTGACTTTTCTATGACAGGAAATATTTGGTTTTCTCTTATGCTCGAAATGATCTGGCTATTTCCAGCAACAAAGGCATGGGCAGCAATAATAAAGAGAATTTGTGTGTGTGTGTGTGTGTGTGTGTGTGTGTGTCCTGGTGAACTGTAATACCTTATACATGTAACTACAAGATGCATCATATTCATTTCTGAGGCAACACACAGAGGAACTTTAAGGCACAAAGTGGTTTGAAAGAGGAACTTGGATATGGGTTTAAATGCAGGAGGAAGATAAAATAAATAATGTTTTCTGAAATGTCATAAGAAATTATATTATTATCTATCTACCTAACATTAAATATAATAAATATTATGTGTATACATATGCAGTTTAAGTGAAATTGACCCATATGGGTCTACAATATTACAATAAAAAACCATACACATCTAAGAAAACCTCAACTCTAGACGCAAGACACTATCTTTTGTCTATGGTCTAACTGTGTGGAAAGAAGAAACGATATTCAGAGAGGCTTCATGTGTGTCTAATCCTAAGTAACCTTTTTTCAAGCCAAGTGCTTACATGCCCTAACATAATTTGACTAATTGCTGTATATTACTAAGAAATATCTTTCAATTTCAGTCTTCTTCTTTTATGTACACCTTGGTCTCCAGTTTAAAAATTAAATAACCAGAATAAGTGTGTGTTTGTGTTAAAAATATCAATATTCAGTACTTTTGAATCTTTCTTCAATTATTTATACATTTTCTTTTTCCTTAGGGAATGATGAACTGGAATCTCATTTATAAACTTCTGTCACTAGTTAATTATATGTATAGTCTCATTAGATTTTTTATCTCAGATTTTCAATAACTTATTTTGCAAGATTGTGTAGTTCTTTTTGTTTAATCACACTCAAATGGATTTTCTGTCACAGTGGAAGAGGAATTTGTAAGTAAAAGCTAATATTAGTTACTCTACTTTTCTAATTTTTGTAAAGACTTTGCACATTGAGATTTTAAAGATATATATGTTTTTAAAATTATTTCTTAATTCTAGCTAAGTTTATAAAGCCAATGCAAAAGTCCAAAAGATTCTACTTGCTTTAAAATCACAATAGCTGCCAGTCCATATGTATTGAACACAACACTGTCTCCAAGTTCTCTATAAATAATCAAAAGGCCCAAATTAATATGTAACTAAACAAATAATGTAAGTATTAGTAGATACGGCAGTAATAATGGGAAGGGTCATGTGAAAAATCAAAGAAGAAAAAAATCCAATGTATTTTTATCTTGAAGAATCATTGGACATATTTAGAAAAATGTCACCTGGAATGACAAAGATAAAAATTTTAAGTGTGTTATTACTCTCCATTGAATTTATATTTAAAGATTAGAGACGACACATTAGGAACACATGTATGATTGTTCAAAGCCTCACATAGATTCAACTGAGCAATGTTTTTTTCAGGTCAGGCTTTATCGGGGCCTAATAGAATTTAGCTAATTGTTCTATGACCAGTTTTCATATTATATCATTGTCTCCAAAATTTTCAGTTGTGCAATGCTAATTTAACTAAGATGTTCTCCTTGGTTGGTGTGTGCACTTTTGTCCGGTAATTCAATAACTCTCCAATTCATCTCTTTTTTTTTTTTCATTAACATTAGAATCACCAAAAGCACATTAACTTTTCTGAAAGCTGAGAAGATAATACTGGCAAAGATGAGCATTAGCTATGCACAGTCCAGAAGCCTCCAAGGATCTTAGTCAAATCAGAGGGCAAGTATATAGGGAGTTAGGCATAGAAGTACCATGGTTAAAGACACTGTTCTCTAGAAGAGAGACATGGAATCAGGCAAGTGTTTTGTAGTAGAGAAATAGACTCAGGGCTGTATTAACATAACTGGTAGTGACTGAGGGAGTTAGTGAATTCTTTGGAAATTTCTAAGATTAACATTTTTGTCCTTCTAGGGTCTTCTCATAATAGTCGAAGCATTTTATTGAGGTTTATATATCCTATTTTTCTCGTTAGAGCTTAGATCTCTCTGTGTATGCACTTGTACATGCCTGTGTAGGGGTAAGGTAAGACTTTATTCCTCAGAGTGATGAGATACAGTAAATAAACTGGGTAGCAGAGTTTTATTCAGTTATAGCAGCTGTAAGTATTTTGTTATTGTTGCTTTCTGTTCTCAACCCATTTCAATAAAAATTATTCACAACACCAACAGTCAGCTCACACATCATTCCATAATTAACTGGCTACTATTGCATGACTTGATATATTTAAATCATGTCCTCACCTGATAGTACATTCAACTCTTTTATGTCCATACATCTACACATTTGATGTAGTTTCAAGATTAGAAATTTTAATATCTTACCATCTAGTACTTAGTTTGGCCAAATTATTATATATACCATAAAAATATCCATCATAAACATAAAGCTGAATTGTAGAATTTATACTATATATTCTTAATAGCCAGAACCAAACTCAGGTTTATCTACTGAAAGGAAATAGCACTATAAAAGAAATAAATTAATGCTTTAAAATTACTTTTTCTTATAGAATTATAAAAAATGTTTAAGATTAATTAATTTAAAATGGAAGTCTGTGCTCTGTAAACATAGTAGCAGTAAGAATTTTATCAAAAATGTGAGCAAATTTATATATAAATTAAATTCACTTCTCTTTTTAAAACCATTACAGTTTTGCTATTAAGTTATAACCAAAAATACTAGAAATATGTTATTAGGTAGCTTGATCATAATTACATAAAGAATACTACAAAACTAAAATTCAGGCATCCTCTGAAAGCTATGAAAAGAATTCACCCTTTACACTTTCAGTTTTTTTTCTTTATATTTTTGTCATTTCTTGGCATTTAGATACAGCATTTCAATCTTAACCCTAATTGCCAGGAACTACTTCTCATGTGTCCACACATTTGTCTTAGTGCCATTTCTCATCAGTTCATATGTTTCTTTCAGTGGATTCAAAAGGAAATTTATAGTGGAACATAGTGTTCAATTAAACAGTTTGATTATCTTAATGTTATTTCATAATCTGTTCATGTTCTGTTACACTAAATCAACTAGGGATCAACATATCTCTTTTGTGAAAACTATTAAGCTTCAAACCATATAGTCATGGATAGCATTCTATATTTTTTTTTGTTTGCTTGTTTCCTTTTCAGACAGTGATTCTCTGAATTGCTCTAGGTAGGTGTCCTGGAATTCATTCTGTAGCATACATTGTCCTTGAACTCAGATATTTCCCTGACTCTACCTTCCAAGTGCTGGGCATGCATCATCAGTTTTAACAGTCATAAAATTAAACCTATAGAGAAAATTATGTTCAGATAGCATCCAACCACAGATCTTAAGATTTTTTTAAATTAATAATTTGTATATTTATATTATATTTGTAATATATTCATCTATAATTTATTTTTCTTTTTAAAGTGTTTCTATTTTTTTAAATTTTTATTTACATATCAATCCCAGTTCCCTCCTTCCCATCCTCCCATTTCCCCCACAGACACCACCCATCCCATCCTCCATCCACTCACAGGGAGGAATAATCAAAGTTTGTCAAATCATTATGAGTAGGGCCTAGGCCCTACCCTATAGCTCTAGGCAAAGGGATCCCTCCATGGGAAATGGACTCCTGAAGTCCATTCTTGCACTAGGGATACATCCTGGTTACTGTCAGAAATACCATATACTTCCCAGGCCTTCTAACTGAGACCCAGGTTCAGGGGTTCTAGGGTGGTCTTATGCTGGTTTATCAGCTATCAGTCTGGGATCCATGAGCTCCAACTTGTTCAGGTCAGCTGTTTCTATGGGATTCTCCAGCCTGGTCTTGATGCCTTTCCTCATCACTCCTCCCTCTCTGCAACTGGATTCCAGGAGTTCAGCTCAGTGTTTTGCTGTGGGTATCTGCTTCTGCTCCATAAGCTACTGGATGAGGGCTCTAGGATGGCATATAAGGTAGTCATCAATTTGATTATTGGGATAGGGCATCCATGGCAGCCTTTCCACTATTGCATAGATTGTCAATTGAGGTCATCCTTGTAAGTCTCTGAATATTTCTCTACTGTGAGATTTCTCTTTAAACCTATAATGGCTCCCTCTATTGTAGTATATCTTTTCTTGTTCTTTTCTATTCTTCCCCTGACTCAATTTTCCTTCTCCCTCATGTTTTTCTCTCCCCTCCTCTTCTCCCCTTCTCTTTCTCCTAACTCCCCCCACCAACCTGCTCCTAATTTTTTCATTCAGGAGATCTTGCCCCTTTCCTCTTCTGGGAGGGACCATGTATAAGTCTCTTAAGGTCCTTCTTGTTTCCTAGCTTTTCTGGCATTGTGAATTATAAGCTGATGATCCTTTTCTCTATGCTTAAAATCCATATATGAGTGAGTTCATACCATGTTCATCTTTTTGTGACTGGATTACCTCTCTCAGGATTCTTTCTTCTAGTTCCATCCATTTGCCTGCATATTCAAGATTCTATGTTTTTTGTTTTTTCCCACTGAGTAGTACCCCATTATGTAAATGTAACACATTTTCTTTATCCATTCTTCAGTTGAGTGGCATCTAGGTTGCTTCCAGTTGCTGGCTATTACAAATAATGCTGCTATGCACACAGTTGAACAGGTGCCTTTGTGGCATGGGTGTGCACCTTTTAGTTATATGCCTAAGAGTGCAATTGCTACATCTTTTGGTAGACTGATTCCCATCTTCCCGAGGAAACACCATACTAATTTCCAAAGTGGATGTACATGTTTGTACTCCCACCAGCAGTAGAGGAGTGTTCCCCTCTCTCCACATCCTGTCATTGGTGTGTTTGATTTTAGCCATTCTGACAAGAGTAAGATAGTATATCAGAGCTGTTTTGATTTGCATTTTCCTGATGGCCTAGGTTGTTGAGCACTTTAAGAGTCTCTGCCATTTTAGATTTCCTCTATTAAGAATTCTCTATTCAGTTCTGTACCTCACTTTTAATTGGATTATTTGGTATATTGATGACTAGCTTCTTGAGTTCTTTATATATTTTGGAAATTAGTCCTATGTCAGATGTGGGGTTGATGAAGATCTTTTCCCATTCTGTGGGCTGCTGTTTTGTCTTGTCAACTGTGTCCTTTACCTTACAGAAGCTTCTTAGTTTCTGGAGGTTCCATTTATTAATTGTTGATTTCAATGACTGTGCTACTGGTGTTATGTTCAGGAAGCTGTATCCTGTACCAATTCGTTCCAGAGTACCTCCTGCTTTCTCTACTAAGAGTTTCAGTGTGGTTGGATTTATGTTGAGGTCTTTGATCATTTTGGACACAAGTTTTGTTCATGGTGGTAGATATGGATCTATCTGCAGTCTTCTACATGCCAGCAACCAGTTACACCAACACCATTTGTTGAAGATGCTTTCCTTTTTCCATTGTGTAATTTTAGCTGCTTTGTAAAATATCAGGCATTCATAGATATGTGGGTTAATATCAGGGTTTTCAATTGGATTCCATTGGTCTACCTGTCTATTTCTGTGCTAATACAAAGCTGTTTTTAGGACTATACCTCTATAGTAGAGCTTGAAGTGAGGGATTGTGATGCCTCCCGAAGTTCCTTTATTGTACAGGGTTGTTTTGGTTATCCTGGGTCTTTTGTATTTTCATATAAAGTTGAGTATTATCCTTTCAAGGCCAGTGAAGAATTGTGCTGGGATTTTAATGGGGATTGCATTAAATCTGTAGAGTGCTTTTGGCAAGATTGCCATTTTTACTATGTTCATCTTGCCTATCCATGAGCATGGGAGATCTTTCCATTTTCTGGTATCTTCTTTAATTTCTTTTTTGAAAGACTTAATGTTCTTGCTGTACAGGTCTTTTGCTTCTTTGACTATTGTAAATGGCAATCTTTCCCTGATTTCATTCTCAGCCCCTTTATCATCTGTATATAGTAGGGCTACTGATTTTTGTTTTTAGTAAATCTTGTATCCTGCGTCTTTGCTGAAGGTGTTTATCAGCTGTAGGAGTTCCTTGGTAGGTGTTCATGACAATGATAATATTCAGCATAGTAAGCATTCACAGTTTTCACATTTGGTGTCTTTTAGTGCAGTGACTAAAATTGACAATATTCTGCATGTGATGCTTCTTCATGTGTAGCTAGTATTTTGTGAAAGACCATATTTTTGGAACTGGAATGCTTCTGAAATGAGAAAATTTTCAGGGGAATATAGGAAGAATTCTGTGATTGCAGAAGAAAAAAAAAGAGTGTTTATAGAAAACCAAAAATGGCATACTTCAACGTAATGAGGGGATTGAAAAGTATTCTGGATTCAATGACAGTCTGGTAGTTTCCTAGAGCCCCAGCCCCCAACAGGAGCATAAAAAGAAAAACTGGACAGATGCTGTGATAAAATTATAAGGAGCCATGAATATTTTCCTAAGGAATTTTAAATGTCCAATAGCCATGTAAACATAATGACTGGCATTTAATCAAGAGAGTATTTTTATGTGCTATAGACTTTGAACTTTAATCTTGTAGCATAGTAGAATATAAAAGATATATTGGATCTTTGTGGAAACAGGAAGAACAATTAAAAAGCAAATGATGCCATTCAGACGTGAAACCTTGAGAGCCTGAACTATGGGAGGGGTGGAAAGAGCATGGAATGGACACACTGGGAGAGAATGAGGGCGCAATTGCCATCTTTGGCGATAAATTAAATTCATCAACAGAAAGATGAAAAGAGATGTCAATCAAAAATTTGTCAGATTTTATGTTAACTCTGTAGTGCTACATTGCACTGAACTATGGAGAGTGAGGGAAGACAAATGAAAGTAAGGAGTAAGGTTGCTGAATAGAGCTTTATAAATGGTAAGCTTGCAGTGGCCCAGGGAGTCCACACAGACACGGTTATGTGGGGATGAAGATGCAGAGTGTGTGATTGATCTCATATCCTGGGTGAGAGTTGACCAGTTGCTCGGGATCATCTGGAGAGTTTGTGGGAAGAGTGTATATGTATATGACTGATTTTCACAACTTTGTCTTTCCCATTCTATATCACTTCCTTAGCATGGTTTAAAATGAGATTAATGTTCCCTTTGTATAATGGGGAACCAGAGTCTCAGTCTCTTTTGGTAAATGACAAATAATGTGTTAAAGCCAAACTGAACAGTGAGATTCCAGGAAATATAATCCACCTGTGTACACCACATGGAGTATCATCTAGTAGCCTCTATATGATATGTGGCGGTGAAGAACATGTATCAGGCACTATGAGATCATTGGTATAAATGGTATAACATATAATATACATAATATAATATAAAGAATGTATTGTATATATTATATGTTATATAATGTATAAAATGTTAGTCTATATATAGAAATAGTATATCTACAGGTAGATAAAATTGTAAAGAAATATTCTCATAGACAATAATTAATGTTTATTTTAATTATTTTAAAATGAGAAGTAAAATATATAATCTGGTTAATAGTAATTCACAATGACAAATTGTATTTATTGTAATATAAATTTATATTATGGGTTGCTACTACCAGAAGCTGGAGAAATAAAAAAAAATGGGGCTCTTGGTCTTATTTGTGGTAGAATTCAGCTAGTATTTCATTGACAATATACATCTGTGTTTATTAGAGATGTTGCCCTGGAGTTTCCCCCATTTAATGTATGTTTAATCTCTGGATTTCTGTAATCATAGTATGACAGGCATTAGGATATTTTCTATGTATTACTTTAGTTGGCTTGTTGAACTTCTGACATCTATTGTTGAGTTCCTTTGCATATTTCTTAGTTAACCTCCCATCATGTTTATTTTGACAAATCTTTTCTTCCAGTGTGTGCATAATTAAGCTGAGTGGGGGTAAGCTTGTGGTAGGTATACATGCACATGTATGTTTGTGTACATATAGAGGCCACAGGTCAACCTTCTGACATGTTCTTCTTTTTACTCTGTTTATAGATAAAACATTTAACATTTTAATGAAAAACAATTTACTATTTTTGGGGGAGGGGGCAAGAGATTTGAGACAGGGTTTCTCTGTATTGTTTTGGAGCCTGTCCTGGAACTAGCTTTGTAGACCAGGCTGGCCTCTGCCTCCTAAGTGCTGGGACTGAAGGCATGTGCCACCAAAGCCTGTCTATAATTTACTGTTTTTTTTTCCTTTAATGGATTATTTCTTTCATATTGTAACTAAAATATCATGGTAAACCTAAAGTTACCTTGATCTCTTCCTTTCAGGAACTGTAGTTTTTGACCTTTGTACTTATGTCTATGACTCATCTGTTTTGTGTTAATTCTTATTAAATATATATATATATATATATATATATATATATATATATATATATACCTACTTTTTACATGTTAATTTCTGATGAATTTTGTTAGCTTTGTTTTGATTTTTGTCTCCCACATTTCTTCTAGCCTTTTAAACCTATAAAATGTTATAAAATCACATACAAGTACTTGGCTACTTTTTTTCTAACATCTTTGTCAGCTAAGCATATGATATTATTGACTGGTTTATGGGATGGATTACTCTACTTCTCTCATACCTGAAAAGTATTATTAGATGATACATGAACTTCTTGGAGTGTTGAATATTTTCAATTTATATAAATACTATTTTTCTGGTATGCTGTTGAGCTTTTTGAAAGTGGGATAGCTTTTTCAATCACTCTTGTATGGTTTTTAAATTAGGATTAATTAATTTATATCATTAATTAGGATACAAAGTTGAAATCAACTTTTGGTTCTTGGGTTTTTTTCCTTCTGAAATCAAGATGATAAATTATTTGTGCTGCATCTAATATCTGTCTGTGTATTAGGACTCTTTCAGTGTGTCTGACAAGTATTCTAGATAACTCAGTTCTGGCCACTCAATGTTGATGAAGTCCAGAATCATAGAAGTCACCCTGTATTCCAGGAGGGCATGGAACTTGTGATCCCCCTTACTTGATAAGTAGTGGAAATTTGGAGCTTGCTAGTCTTTGTATTATGTATGGCACATTATTCCTTAGATCATCATGTTTGTATATTCTGCTATTCCTTTTACTGTATCACTTGAACCATTGAAAGTAATTCTTAAGACACATCCAGCCAATGATTCTCTGTAATCATTTTTATGCATCCTTTTATACTGGATAGTAGAATTTACAGATTAATGAATTAAATTTTTCTTAAAAAGGTTTTAGACTTAAATAGATAAGATCTTTAAAATCACTAACACAAGCCTCTATTTTAAAGAATGCAAAATTGTTTAATGTCACATTGATAGTAAAATATAATTTAGAGGTTGAAAGAGTGCATGATACATGTACTTGTTAGTGTGCAGGTACTATGAATGGTGTATGTACATGTTTGTTGGTTTGGGTATGTGCATGTATGTATATGATTCATATATGAACACCAGAAATTTATGTCATGTGTTTTCCCTTAATTGTTCTATATATTTATTTGTGAGACAAATTCTCTCTAGTAGAATGTGCAGTTCATTGATTCAATTAGACTGGCTGCTAATGAACCTCACAGAGCTCTGTCTCTCTGCCATTCTTCTATGTTGTGCACTGGGGTTTTGAGCATCTTTTAAAAAATTCTTGTTCTTATTATGTGTGGTCTAGAGATCTACACCCAGTTCCTTATGTTTTTGCAGCAATCAGTTTACCAGCTGAGCCATCCCATTAGATTCCTAACTACAATCCTATTTCTGATAAGTAAAATATTAATTAAACAAATCATTTGAAAATGGTATGGCATTAAGCATTGAGATTCACATTCAGGGTAAATATTTATGAAAGTCTGCTCTAGTCTTAAAATTGAAGAGTATGCTTCAATTTAGAACAAATATGCAAGAGAAAAGAACTAAACCAGCAAAATATATATCTCACCTTTTAATGCTGAATGCATCCACAAAATATATACAGTGCTTGTTTTGTTGATGTCTTCACATTAGTCTTCTTTTCCTCCTGGTGAATGTGGAACTACATCTAAGTTGAGTATGCAGCATGAAGATATTGTTAGAACTTAAATATCTTTTTAAGCCTTAGGAAGTCACTTCTCACTCTGCAAGGCTTAAAATTCTAATATCAAAGAACCAGCAGGCTGAGCATTTAGTAAAGACTCACTTCCCCATTCATAAAAAAAACTGTCTTCTTGCTGTCCATGTCAAATGTGTTGAAAGGAACCAAGAAACCCTTCTTCATGAGGATATAAACCCTACTGATCAGATCTCTACTTCTTTTATGGCCTTAAAGTTAAATAATTAACATAAAAATATGTCTTTATTTTCCTTACCTATTTTCATTTGTACAAAACAGTTCTTGAGATAATTTCCAAAAGATAGAAAATGCCCTTAACTGTAGGGAATTCCTGATTATTTTCTTAGAATGATATTAAGTACATAGTAAACGAACTTAATAAGAAGGGGAATTAATTTCTGTTATGCTTAAGCTGCTTCTTCCAGTGCTTTATGCACCTTACAATATTCTAAATTATTTAGTAGTTATTTCCTAAACCAAGATGCTTCCTGGCATCTAGAAATGTAATACTTCCATGATAATATCACCATTCTTATGAACTTCATGAGATGGCAAAATGACTCAAACTTTTCTATGTTCAGAGCCAAACTTCATTTTGTGTCTATGCCAAAGTAAGGACATGATCACTGTATCACAATATTTTTATTGCTAAAGACACTATTCACATTGAATGGAGGAGATAGAGAAATCAATATTGAATGAATCAGCACACTTTCTTCTTTCTGGGTAGCTTATACAGTATCATGGGTTGCCATGCAGGCTGCAAGGAAGAAGTCTTTACCTCTTATATGCAAATGTTATGATGCGGTTCAGTTTGAATAGGAATATAGCTCAGTTGCTGGAGTGCCTGCCTAGCTTGCATAAAGCCCTTCATTCAAGCTCACAATTTGAGGAAAACAATGAATAGCATAACTTTGTAATATCACTCCATAGATAGCAGCATAAAGATTAGAAGTTTCCTGTTCTCAAGCTCCATCTGTCATTATATACATAGTGAGGGCATCTTTATCTGCATGAAACCCTTTTTCTTTTTTTTTTAATTTTATTTTGTTTAACTTTATTATCTAGTCATTTATTGAAAAAAATAATAAAAACTTAAAACAAATGAGGGAAGAATGCATTAAGATTGTCTAATTAAATAGAAACATCACGTTTAGGTAACTTTGATGTCACAGCATTAGCTTAACCATGTTTCTGCATTCTCTTTTTTAAAAAACAAACTCATCTCTTAATTAAAAATCACAAAGGAAGCTCAGTAGGCAAAGCACTTGCCATGCATTATGAGGACTTGAGTTTGATCCACAGGATCCATGTAAAAACTCCCGACATGTCTCCGTGTGCCTGGAATCTCTTAGATCTGACAGTGGAACCAGGATGTATCCCTGGTACACAAAGGACTTTGGGAGCCCATTACCTATGGAGGGATACTCCCTTAACCTAGAGGCAGGAAGGAGGGCCTAGACCCTGCTCCAAATGACTTGGCAGATTATGTTGATCCCTCCTGGAAGTCATCACCCTCCCTGTGGGGGTGAGGAGAATGGGAGGAGGTTCAGGGGTCATGGGAGGGAGGGAGAGGGAACTGAGATAAATATGTAAAATAAAAAATAATAACAATAAAAAATACCACTGCCCCCTACACACACAAAAATAGACTGGCAAGTAAAGTCCAAAAGATCCAAGGGATTCCCAAGACCCTTTTTTCCTAAGAAAATGCTGTTTTAAAAGACTATTCTAGGATAGTGATGTTTGGCTCAATTTCATATCAAGAAAATGAGAAAAAAATGGTGGTGCTATAATTAGAGAGAATGAGGAAGATAAATACATAACAAGGATTGAGGAGGGGAAAATAACAGTAAGAATGTCAGAAAAAGTCATTAGAAATTTTGTACCAAAAATACCCATAATGCACATTAAGTTGGTACAGACCTCTTACTCCTCTTGTGTCCTACATTTTGACTCCTCTCTACTACATCTCCGAGAATCCTCCTTGTCTCCTAGTCCCACCTATCTTGCTTCCCTATTGACCAACAGTGCTTAATTCATTAACCAATGAGAGAAACATATTTATAGAATGACATTTCCCATCATCTCCTCCTTTGTGTCTAAATAAAAAGAAGTGCTTTACATTTAACATAGTAAAATATATAACATAAGAACTATAGTTAAAAATATTTAGTCCATTAACATTATCAGGAATTAAAGAATACATTCTATCTTTTTTTTTTTTTTTTTTTTTTTTTTTTTTTTTTTTTTTTTATTTGTTTGTTTGAGTGGCTAAGAATTTTACGTAACTTTGGCATACTGAGTTTGGAATCTACATAAAGGGAGAATAAAGACTTTACAAAGTTTCCTCTGACCTTGTGTGAACCCCTCCCCATCATCAATTCCCTGTGCACACACCAATATTTAAAATGGGTAAAGCTGGGTGTGGTGACAAACACGTATAAATGAAGCATTTTGGGGTTTAAGTCATGATGATCTAGAGTTCCATTCCAGCCTGGGCTATAATGAGATTCTGTCTCAAAATCAACACTTAAAAAAATATATTATTAAACACCTCCATGATCACTCAAGTCAATGCAGCCACAGGAGAAAGGAAAATTCAATTCAAATGGTTATTTATTCTAAAACTGGAACTACTGTGCCTACATTTGTTGCCAGGATGGTGTAATGAGAACAGGTAAGAGTTACAGATATAAACAATGACACAGTCACATTTTTTTTTTTAATGGTAATCCCCCCCCTTTTATTTTTACTGGCCACTTCCAAGAATGCTTTACAGGTTGTGCAAAAACATTTACAGGCTCCATGTAGTATTTGTTTTTCTAACAAGCTTTTCCATCTATAACTACAACAGACATCTGATAAAACACTAAACAAGTCTTCTAAGAAAAACAAATCAGGGAATCCCTCCTGTTACCACAATCCCCACCAACCATACCATTTCATAATAAAAACACAAGACAGAAACAAAATCTAGACATCCACTTTGATGCAAGAGAACCCCTGGACAGACCCAACAAGGATGTGGCAGTTTTACTCTCCATTCATCTAAAAAAAAAAAAAAAAAAAAAAAAAAAAAACGGCTTTTTTTAAAAAAGACTTTTCTATTGTCAAATCAATAGCAAGTATACTCTCTAATCCACTGCCCCAAACTTCAGTGTTAAGTGTATGCCTGTCTGTGGGCCTTCCCATCCACAATTAGAGTCACAGACTACTATAAAGTGTTATTCGTTGGAGGACTGAACATCTGAAATTTAAGTTTTCTATTATAACATAATCTTGTCCTAAGGGGATTTCTTTGGGCTCCAGTTTTTATCTTTTGGTGTTGCCATTATATGAGCAAGCTATCTGCTTCCGGGCCCTGCTACAGCCTTTGGAAAGGGTGAGTCCTAACAGACCAGAGTCAAAATGAGGGTCTGAACACCCGGAGAAGCACTGCACAGCAAGGCCACCAGGACAGGGAAGATCCAAATCTTAGCACAAGTTTAAACAAGAGAAAGACTGCTCAGGTGAGGAAGTGGAAGGTGGAAGTGAATATGTTCTAGTAGCACAGCCCAGTGGTTTTCTCACCAGAAAGTGCTGTAGATGCTGTTGCTGAGTGAGTCTAAAGACTTATTTGTAGCTCATGTTTAATCCTAACTGAGGAAAACTATAATGGGGGCAGGGGAGAGGGTGTCAGGGAGCAGAGACACTGCAAGTGATTGTTGAATAGCTGGCAGGGGGGGCAGTGTGGCACAGACACTCTGTTGCCTGGGTGAAACCTAATTCCCCAGGTCCCATGAAAATTCTTTATCCTACTTCCAACACCAGATAATGATGTACAGATTAAGATACACAGAAAGAGTTACTGAAAGCAACAACCAACCAAAATGCAGAGTTCTGGAGCACAGTCCCAGTGGGTGCACCTACAAAGCAACTCATTCATCTAAGGTTCAGGGAACATTGGCAAAACATGGCATAAATACTGACTCAGAGGATTGGGGGCCTTCCTATAAGATTTGTCTTTTGATAATGCCTGAAGATATATCCATAAAGTCTTACCAACACATTTACCTACACATGATGTGACCATGGACAACAATGAACACATTAACATGAATGGAAGAAGGGAGAGCCCAGGAAGCCTGAACCCTACACAAAGAACTACGGAAATTTATGTGTGCAGATTCACACATATATGAATTATATACATATTTAATAATAATTAATTTTAGAAGAGGCCATGAATTTGAAAAAGAGCAAATGAGGTATATAGGAAAGTTTGGAGAAAACAAAGGAAAAGAAGAATTAATCTGATTATAAACTCAAAAAACTAAAAGAAATAATTAAAAAATAAAATCAAGAGTGTGGTAGATGAAAACCATCATTAGGATAGAAACTTATTCTCTGTATCCTCCCTGACCCTTCTCTGAATAGTCATTCTTTACTTTATGTTCCCATTTCATGCTTCTCTAAAAACTGAGGCTGAACTAATGGATGACTATATATTCTGACTCAAATTCCCTATCATTCCAAATGATGTCTACATGAACTCTAAAGTGATTAAAAATAAAAGAAATTTTATTAAAGGGAAACGCTTTCAGACTTGAAGATTTAGGCAGCAAAAGGCACACTTTTTCTGTACTAAGTAGAAGGCTATATTTTCTAAAGATAAACACAAATTGGACAGATGGCATACACAGAGGAGGCCAATTTTTTTCAGATATACTTTCACTTATTCTTTGTAAATATAGCCCATTGGCCTGTTTATGCACTCTATGTCATTTTGAATATGACTAAAAATTTCAAAATACTGACATTATAGAGAAATAAAATGCATTGGCAAACCAGAACACACATGCACTTATACATGAGTACATACAAATGTTTGAATACATAATACATATACATGAATGTTTATACCATTAAGTTATAGATCAGTTAAAACTAATCCACAATGATAGAAATCACCTGGTATAGGAGACATAAAAACTGACTTCAAAAAATAATTTAGATGTTTTGAATAAAATGGAAAAGGCTTGTATTATGATTTCAAAACTGATTGAAGTATCTACTTTACATATATAGACTTTGCTGTATGTATGTATAAATAAATTTGTTTTAGGAATGTTAATAATTACAATAAAATGGAATTCTTATTTTACAATTAATATCCAATTACAATTGAGTACATACCATATTTGTCTTTTTGTGCCCAGCTCAAGGAATCCTGCAGAAAAGAGGGAGGAGCCAGAGAAAACCACAGGAAAACCTACTGAAATAAGTAACATGGCTCATAGGAACTCACAGAATCTGAACCAACAAATAGGCAGTCTGCATGAAATTGACCTAGACCCTCTATATATGAGTCACAGTTGTATAGGTTGGTCTATTTGTGGAACTCCTAACAATGGGAGCAGGGGCTGTCCCTAATGCTTTGGTTGGCTTTTGGGAACCTATTCCTCATAAGGGATTGCCTTGCCAAACCTTAATATAAAGGAAGATATATTATTTATGGTGATATATATGGTGATATATTATTTATGATTTAATAAAGATTGCCTGAAGGATTAGAATGCAAAGCCAGCCATACTAGTTAGCCATAGAAGCTGGGCAGTGGTGGCACACATCTTTAAACCCAGGACTCATGAGACAGAGGCAGATGGATCTGTATGAGTTCAAGGACTACAATAGAGTGAATCAGTCTAAAAATGAAACAGCTAGTATCTTTCATCCCAGTGCAGTCTCAGAGGGCAGTCTAGGATTCTGAAGCTCGGAGGAAAGCAGTGCAGTCTCGAGATGTAATCTGAAATTTTGTGGATCACCCCTTGGTAGAGGTGAGAGCTACTGGCTGAGTGCTTTGCTTTTCTGATCTTCAGCTTGAACCCCAATATCTGTTTCTATATTTTTATTAATTGTGTTACTGCTTAGTCTTATTGCAACTTGATATACAATGCTTTGTTGATAACCATAGGAGGTCTACCCCTATCTAAACATAAACGGAGGAGGAATGGGTTGGTGGGTGCAGAGGGGCAGTAAGGGGGAGGGAATGGGTAGAGAGAAGAGAGTCCAAACTGTAGTCTGGAAGTAAAAAATAAATTAAATAAAGAACTAAATGAAATACTTAAATGCAGAGTTGGCAAAACAATCATAAGACTGCAATAGTGAATGTAAAATGGTTACCGAGAGAAATTAAGAATGATGTATTGAGTACATTTATCTCATTTAGTGTTCCTTTGATATTTAACATCAACTTGAGTCTAAAAGCTTTACGAAAATGACAGAAATGTTAAAAGAAAGCAACCAGAGTATTAACTGCCTCATCTTAAAACCTATTATAGAACTTTCTGAAGGAAACAATGGGTCTATTATTTCACAAGGTGATGTCATTCTGAAATGTTAGGTGAATAAGCCAGCAGAACATATCAGACAATGCAGAAAGAAAAACACATTCAGGGCCCTACTGCCACAGTATTTCAATGGCAAATGAGTTTTGAGTTTACAGAGGGCTCTGTGGGCAAAAGTGTTCGTGAGAGCAAGAAGAAATTGAGTTCAAATCCCTGGCACCCACACGGATACAGCCATCAGTGATTATAACCCTAGTGATGTAGCTGGAGACAGACAAGTCACAGCAGCATGCTTGACAGGCAGCCTAGTGGACACTGTGAGCTGAGAAACTCTGCAAAAATAAGGCAAAAATTCATGGAGGAAAACACCTACGGTCCTTCTCTGGCTACTTTATGTATGTAACAGGACCCAAGCACCATGTACATATGATAGGATACACTACATACATGTAAATACATAGGCAATACACTTGTTCATACACAGAGAGACAAGTATTTTCTTCAAATGCATCTGACAAACTGTATAAATATATCATAAAATAAAAAACTCAAACCCTACTTCTAGACATGCATAATTCACTTAGTAAAGTTGAGTAAAGTTGAAGAACAGTGAAATCTGAAAAAAAATATCTGAAAGAAAACATAGACAATATCTTTCATTCTTGAGAGTAGGCACATTTTATAAGATGAAATATAAAAATCATCTATAAAATAAGAATAGAAATTTAATCCATTGAAAGTTTTATATGCTGCTCAGCAAAATTCATCATCATCAACAAAATAAAATAACAAAGAACCATTGAAAGATATATTTGTGGTATACAATAGTGAATATATTTGTATTCAGCATGTTTGATTATGGTGCCAGAGCTTGAAACTGGGCCTTTTTTTATGATAACATGTACCAACATACACCCAAGCCCCAGATTTATTAAGGAATATTATCAATGGGCAATGAAACCACAAATAATCCAGTACCAATGGTCAAAGGACTGAGATGGATGTTAAATATGCAAATAACTAGTATCTATTTCAAAAAACTTTAATCTTAAAAGAGGAAATTGAAAACTCTGTGCACTTTGCATGAATAAATCAAAATGATTGATAATATCAAGTCATATTGTTGAAGTTCATAGAACCAGGAAGATCCCATATGTTCATGTCTATTCAAAGAATAGTGTAGGACAGTCCCTTTGACGAACATTCCCTGTTTTGTGGGAGGAATACATGTAATGTAATGTATTAATCAGTTTTGAAAACCTAGATATTTGGTACAAAGAAATGCAAGATGCTGAAATGTCAGGTAAATTGTATAAGCACTGTAGAGTAATAACTCAAACATTTGAAAAGTCCCCAAATATCCATCAACCCATTGATTTAAAAAGTCTTGGGTATATTTACTATGTTCATACATTAAAATAATACTCATTAAATAAATTGATTTATAAGATGTATTTATATATCTATATGGCACTCTTCATATATGTAGGACATATACATATACACACATATAAATTAAAAATATATCAACCAACTATTTAAAGAAGTTCGTTTTTTTAACTATTAGCTCAGTTAACTAAGCAATAACCATACGAGAAAGATACTATTGTTGTAAATTTAATATATATTATATGAACCAAACGATGAAAAATAATAAAATGTATTGAATTCATGAAAAATCCAACAGATCTGAAGATGACAGAAAAATGTAAAAAACATTTATATTATAAAATTAATATAGTTATTTCTATGTACAGCATCATACCAATATAAAGTAATGATTTTTCCAAAGGATTAAATCTTCTTAGATCACAGAGAAAACACATATATAAGCTGCAGAACTTATGGAAAATATCAACCCTGAAATTATGATGCTAATGTCTGTAAACCTGCTGGGCAGGTGATTCAGGTCCAGCACTCAGTTCAAGCCTAAGATACCTTTCTTACTGTCAGAAATGTATGGGAAAGACAGATAGTGATTAAGAACAAGGCAGCTATGTAGGTGGGTATGTAGGAAGTGAGGCAGGAAGGAAGGGAGGAAAAGCAGAGGAGAAATAGGAGAGAGGTGGCTAAGGGAGTAATCTGTTAAAATATATGAAGCAATGGGCTAGAACTATAGCAAATGTTAGATAAATGGCAACATCAATAAATACTTTTATTATTTGATTTTTTTAAACTCAAAGGACATAAAAAGCCAAGAAAAATTAAATAAGTGTATTTAAGGAAGTAATAAATAAAAAGAAACAAAATCTGAAGAGTTAGACAATACAGAAGATATAGAAAAATGAAGTAGCATTGCTTCAATAAAAACAAACACATTTATTTTGTTGGGGAAGAGAGGAGCATAGGAAAACTAGTTGTATACCTGCCAAGGGCTTGAACAACTTGAAACAACCTATAATCTCTTCCCACTACGTGGTTTGCAGAGACCCAAAGTCAGATCATCAGGCTTGCCCAAAATGCACCTTCACCACTGAGCCATATTGCCAGTCCCAAATTCCTAAAATGTAAGTAAAATAATCTACATATAACACAGGAATATGAGTATGAATATGAATATTATGTTCCCTAAATAATTAGGTTTTCAGCTTTTTTCCTTTTTTTACGATTTTTATTTGTGCATGTGTTACTTTTACAGCCCTAGCCTACAAAGGGGCATTTGGCCAATGACAGACCACAAAGCAAGAGGAATTCCCATAAAATGATAAAATGGTATACCTGAGTGGTATCACACACATCTGTGTTTGGTTCTGTCATTTTGTTGCCATGGCGCAACGACAAGATAAGCTCACAACACAATTCTCACAATTTGTCCCCACCAATAAATCCTGTGTGACATGGGACTCGATTATCTAGTACATAATGCAAACATTAACTCCATAGTATTTGTGGCTCCCAAAGGAAGTGAAGAAATTTTGGGGGTTGTTGAGGAATATTTGTTTAACTAGGCAAAGATATGTTACATTTGTTTACTGTATTTGTTTAACCATGAAAAGATGTGTTTTATTTGCTTGATTAAATAAAATTAACGAGGGCTCAGAGAATTAGGTTTAGCAATTAGTTGACAGGGAGGAAGGTAGCATGGTTTATTTAGTTGGGGTGAGGTAGAAGGAGAGAGGCTTCCAGGATGCTAGGGAAGAGAGAATGTAAGCCAGTTGCTACTCTGACTTTCTGAGCTCACAGGTTTTCACCCTAGCATTTAAATCTCAAATTGTATTAGGATGATAGAGATTTAGTTATAGCTACCTTTTAGCTATAACTAAACACTATAGCTATAACTATAACACCAGAATCATTGCCTGAGGGAACAGAATCATCTCTCCTCCCAGGCTATGGTTCTAGCTAGAAGTTCAAAGAGCAGCCACAATGACTGTTGAAAATTATGGCTCTGGTGAAGTGGGAAAAGCCTTGTTGGATGAAGGGTGTCACAGTAGGGATCAACTTTGAAGTCTCTCTTGCTCCAGCTTGGCTCAGTGTGACCATCAGACCATTTTCTGTTATCTGCAAAAGACTCTCAGCTTCTGCTCCAGTACTTGCCTACTACCAAGCCCCCATGTTCCTAGTTATCGTGATAATGGACTGAACGTCTGAAACAAGTGAGCAATCCAATCCAATTGGATGTTTCCTGATTAAAGTTAATGTCATCATGATGTCTTTTCACAGCACATAGAAACCCTATAGTAGTATTTGTACAAAAATAGCCATAATTACTATCACAACTATATATAAAATATTGCATTTATAGGTATATTAATTATCCATATATACTATGTTTGTCTTTTTGTGACTGAGTTACTTCTCTCAGAATGGTTTCTTCTAATGCCATCCATTTGCCTGGGAATTTCAAGATTCCATTGATTTTATTTTTGTTTGTTTGTTAGGGTGTGTGTTTTGTTTTGTTTTCCACTGAGAAGTACTCCATTGTGTAAATGTGCCACATTTTCTTTATCCATTCTTCAGTTGAGGGACATCTAGGTGGTTTCCAGTTCTAGCTATTACAAGTAATGCTGCTATGGACATATTTGAACAGGTGTCTTCGTTGCATGGATATACATCTTTTGGGTATATGCCTAAGGGTGGAATTGCTGGATTCTGTTGTAGGCTGATTCCCATTTTTCTGAGGAACCACCATGCTAATCTCCAAAATGGCTGCACAAGTTTGCACTACCACCAGCAGTGGAGGAGTGTTCCCCTCTCTCCACATCCTCTCCAACATAAACTGTCATTGTTATTTCTTATTTTAGCCATTCTGACAAAAGTAAGATAGTATCTCAATTTCTTACTTTATTTCTTCCTTGACCCAGGAATGGTGCAGTTGTTTATTGTTCAATTTCCATGAGTTTGTAGGTTTTTTGCAACATGTATTGTTGTTGATTTCTAACTTAAAGGCATAGTTGTCTGATAAGATACAAGGGGTTATTCCAATTTTTTCATATCTATTGAGATTTGCTATTTTGCTGAGTATGTGGTCAATTTTAGAGAAGGTTCTTTGTGGAGCTGAGAAGAAAGTACTTTCTTTTGTTTTTGGATGGATTGTTCTATAGATGTCTATTAAACCCAATTGGCTCATAACTTCTGGTAGTTCTTTTGTTTCTTTGTTAAGTTTTGTTCTGGTGGTCCTGTCTAAGAGTAAGAGTGGGATATTGAAATCCCCCACTATAAGTGTGTAAGGTTTTATGTGTGATTTGAATTTTAGTAATGTTTCTTTTACTAATGTGGGTGCCTTTGTCTTTAAGGTATAGATGTTCAGAATTGAGACTTTGTCCTTCTACATCTCTTTTGATTGATTTTAATTTGATATCTAATTTTTTAGATATTAAGATAACTACACCAGCTTGTTTCTTGTGTCCATTTGATTGGAAGATCTTTTTTCAACCCTTTACTCTGAGGTAGCAGCATCTGCCTTTGAAGTTGAGGTATGTTTCTAGTATACAGCAGAAAGACAGATTGGATTCTGTTTTTTGTATCTGTTCTGTTAGCCTCTTTCTTTTTGTAGCTGAGTTAAAACCATTAATATTGAGGGAAACTAAGAACCGTTGATTGTTAATTCTTGTTTGCTGTAGATTTGTTATTGTTGGTGATATTGTGAGTAGATTTCCTCTGCTTTTTCTTTTTGCTTCAGGTAAATTGGGATTATCTATTGCCTATGTTTTTATGTGTGTAGTTAACTTCCTCCGTTGGAGTTTTCCTTCCAGAACTTTCTGTAGGGCTGGATTTGTGGATATATATTGTCTAAGTCTGGTTTTGTCATGGAATATCTTATATTTCCATTTGTAGTGACTGAGAGTTTTGCTGGGTATAGTAGTTTGGGCTCACATCTGTGCCATCATGACCAAGTAGGCTTCATCCCAGGGATGAAGGGATGGTTCAACATATGAAAATCTGTCAATGTAATCCACCATATAAACAAACTGAAAAAGAAAAAACATGTGGTCATTTCACTAGATGCTGAAAAAGTCTTTGACAAAATCCAACACCCCTTCATGATAAAGGTCTAAGAGAGATCAGGAATAACAGGAACATACCTAAACATAATAAAAGCAATATACAGTAAACCAACAGCCTACATCAAACTAAATGGAGAGAAACATAATGGGATTCCTCCAAAATCTGGAAGAAGACGAGGCTGTCCATTCTCTCCATATCTCTTCATTATTGTACATGAAGTTCTAGCTAGAGCAATTAGACAACAAAAGGAGATTAAGGGGATATAATTGGAAATGTAGAAGTCAAACTTTCACTATTTGCAGATAATATGATAGTTTACATAAGAGACCTGAAAAACTCTACCAGTGAACTCCTACAACTGATAAACACCTTCAGCAAAGTGCCAGGATACAAGATTAACTAAAAAAAATCAGTAGCCCTACTATATACAGACAATAAAGGGGCTGAGAAAACAGAAAAACATCACCTTTTGCAATAGTTACAAACAACATAAAATATCTTGGGACAATGCTAACCAAACAAGTGAAAGACCTATATAGCAAGAACTTTGTGTCTTTTTAAAGAAAGAAATTAAAGAAGATACCAGAAAACGGATAGCCTTCCATGGCTAGATAGGATCAACATAGCAAAAATGGCAATCTTAACAAAAGCAATCTACAGATTCAGTGTAATTCCTATCAAAATCCCAGCACAATTATTCATAGACCTTGAAAGGACAATACTCAATTTTATATGGAAAAACAAAAGTCTCATGATAGCCAAAACAACCCTGTACAATAAAGGAACTTCAGGAGGCATCACCATGACTGACATCAAGTTCAATTTTAGAGCTATAGTCCTGAAAACAGCTTGGTATTGACACAAAAATAGACAGGTAGACCAATGGAATCTAATTGAAAATCCTGATATTAACCCACACACCTGATTTTTGACAAAACAGCTAAAATTATGGAAGGAGGAATGCATCTTCAACAAATGGTGCTGGCATAACTGGATGCTGGGTAGAAGACTGCAGATAGATCTATGACTATCACCATAAACAAAACTTATGTCCAAATTGGTTAAAGACATCAACATAAATACAGCTACACTGAACCTCTTAGAAGAGAAAGTGGAAGGTAGCTTGAATGAATTGGTACAGCAGACCACTTCCCGAACATAATACCAGTAGCACAGACAACTAGCTTAATATATTTTTAAACTTTATTTCCCACAACTCTCCCCCAATCAACATTTTAAATATTGTTATTATGTTGACTTGTAAAATTACATATTAGATTACTTAATTTTTATTTTTATAAAAACTTATATAATCTGTGAATGTGACTTTTTATTCAATACAATTTTAATAACTGATCCATATCATAATAAGCACTAATAGTTTAAGTCTTCTCTATTTAAATGGTAATGTGTATGTCTTCTATTTCCTATGGTATACTGGCTTTTCTTCCAGTTTAAAGTTATTTTTCTTAGTAAAGCAGTAAGTAATTGCTGGACATAAATTATAGTAGCCCAATCAGATATTTTAAGCTATCAATCTGACTATATCTCCCAACAAATATTACTGTCATGGTACTCAAAAGACTGATATTGGAATGGAAAGGCTTCTCTACCTACTTCATACTTAAAAGAAACATAATCCAGGGATTGAAGTCTGGAAGACTGAATAAGCAATACAAAAACCAGAAAACAAATCATGACAAGAAAGTGAAATTTATTCTTTACAAGTTCAGAAAGTGAGTAATACAAAGGCTGAAAGAAATTCATCATGCCTTCTCAGTCCCACGAACCAGCTGGAATGAAGAATTTCCTTGCTATTTTACCACTGTATCATTCCCTTTTAAATTGAAGAAATTATGCAGAAAATTCTTCAAGACTAACCATGAAGAAATGGCTGGGGTGAATCAAAGTCTTCCAGTGTTTTCTGAACTTATGTTTGGTTTGGTCCTGCATTTTAATGTTTGAGTCTTTTACAGTAACACACTTTCAACATAGGACCTAAGCTAAGACACAGAATAAGTCCATTTGCTTGCATAAGTATATATGTGGTTCTGGTGGTTGTCTCTCTAAGGCATGGACATGCATGTTCATGGTCTATGCATGTTGAACTGAGGGATAAGTAGGAAATAACCCTTCTCAAATGCAAACATATTACACTGTAAACTTCAGCACTACAGGAGTCATTACAGTGACTGATGGCTGATGAACCCAGGTTATAAGTCTCTTTCAGTTTAAATTTTGATATTCCCCTAAAATGGAACTGTACTGACTTTGAAGTAGGAGGAATTTTAATATGGTAGAAATAGAAGTGTTAACTGTCAAATTTTATAACAGAGGAAAAAAAACTAAAACACAGAATCTTGTCTTAACTAAAGGAGAATTACAGAACTAGTCAGTGGTTAGAAAGTATTCCTAAAGAATTTAATAAAGGAATGAGAGCCCCACTGGCTATGATTCAGACTAAACATGTCACTGACAATTTGTTGGAGTTCTGATTTTTGTTTGTTTGTTTGCTGGCTTTTCTGACATTTTTCTTTGGTTTGACTTTATTTTACTGGTCTCCATATGTTTTAGTGTTAGTTTTCTGTAGCCTGGGTCCGCCTTATACTCACCATATAACTTAGGCAGGCTTTGAACTTATGGGACTTCTCCTGCCTTGGTCTCCGAAATGATGAAACTGCACACATCACTTCTAAGTGAGAGTTCTGCTTTATAAAATGTCTTTTACCAAATAAAAGTGTAGATTTCCATCTTGTCTAACTAAAATAGTTAGGCTTTTTGGAGTATTCCTTGGAAGGACTGAAAAGGACACTGAAAACTGCACAAAATGTCCATCTTTGGAAATAAAGAGTTACCACGATGGGTAATACTCAAAGAAATAACTTTGGGGGTTTAAGCTCCATGACTAATGTGTTTTCCAAATGTCTGACAAGGAATTCCGAACAAACGAGGTATATATAGAGTTTTACAGGTTCACATATTTGCTCTGAATGAAGAAATGAAACATTGCACATTGCTGTATAGCATACTTGCATTTCTTGTTTACATTTTAGAAATATGCTTAGAAATATGTACCATTTACCACTTATGTAACATGCTACATAAGCAATTGCTATTTATATCTGAGATACCAAAAGGTGGGATCTCTTTCTTCTGTAACAAAACATACAGTAATGTAATATTCGGTTGTCTCACAAGGTTTGCATCAATGATAACACTTCAGTAGCATGACTTGTGCAGAGCTTAAAGTGTCTGTATTCTATAATAGACTTGCCTATGAGAAAATGTTATTCTTATTAGATACACTCTTTGCCCATAACACTCTTGCTGCTTGGAGATTCTACTATTACTACACACTTAAGATGTTACCGAATGCTTTAACATTTTTACTTATGTCATAAAAATCACAATAAAATACATGCTGCCATAATAGCATTATAGTAAAACATTCTTCTTGCCAGGCAGTATGAATAATTTCTAAATGCCATTATGTGATTAAGCAGCGAAGCACACCAGGTTCCATTGCAGTGTGAGGTTCTGTAATAGGTGTTGAAACTGCCTCTCAACATCACACCAGAGAGTATCTCCTTGAGATACTTTTTAAATGATAATTTCACAGGGTTGTAAAAAAACATGAATAAATGAAGTCATTAAAAAGTATTTTTTCTCAGGTAAATATAAGTGCTTTGTATCCTCCAGTATGCAGTCATTAAAGTCTAATGCATTTCAAGGAAACTATTTTATATAGAATATTTTAGCTTAAAAAAATGGAACTCAAAGTTTGTTAAATTTGACTTATTTAAATTTAGTTTCTATCTTGAAAAATAATGGGAGCAATTATCAATCATAGTAGTGAGTGTCTGAGTTTCTTCATGATGTATTTGATGATAACTTTTCCATTTCCCCCCCATCCTCATATTGCGTCCTGTCCTATGTGGAATCTGGCATGATCTTTGAGATGAAAGTGAGACTTTCCTGACCTCAGTGGATGATTGTGGAATTTTCCAAAACAGAACTAATACCACAGGGCAAGAGGGGCTATGGATATGTGAATGGAAGCTAGCACCTATACCCCAAACAGCACAAAAGTACTGGAACCAAGAATTTTAACTTCTGCTTAGTCACGTAGTGCAACTAACAATGGCATCATTGTGTATTAATTAAATGACAGAGATCTATGTCAAGTCTCATACATATTTTCTGAATCACCATGAATTCAGAGCAAAATAATCTGTTGACTTCTCAAGTCAGCACAATATCAGTACCAATATCATTATCTATTCCCGGTGAAACTGACCTTGGGATAAGGGTAGTTGAAAGCAAATACTGTGCTTTTAATATTGAAGGAACACCAGCAACAGAAAGAGACACTTATCATAGAAGGCAACCCACTCAATAAGTTGTGCTCTTTCAAACCATCTGCCATGATGGCTGACTGAAGTTTTGCATATTGATGAAAAGCTGGAAGGCAATTTAGAGTACAATCAGAATTATACCTAACTAAGGGAGGGAGACTAGAGAATGATGCATTAATTCAGAAAGTCATATTGTAATGCTGCTGAAGCAGGATAGTAGATGACAATCCTTCTCTACTCCGGAGAGCACAAACGCAGGGTGTCCTTCTGAATACAGGTACAAAGCCCTGAATACAGGTACAAAGAGCAGCAGTTATGAGTTGCTTGAGTGTGTAAATGATACAAGACTGAATGTAAACAGGTACTGCCAGAATTTTTTGTGTCCTCCAAACATTGTGGTATTCCTGACCACATTATTTTCTATTACTAAATTTAATAATTGGATAACATTGTCTCTGTAGGTTTAACTAAAATACTGAAATTTTATCATCCATGATGTCTGAAAGTTACAACTCTGAGAGTATGAATATACCACCAATGATCTACATCTTTCCAGTGTTGGCTATTAACTTTGTATTGTTCAGTTGGTCTTTCCATGAACACAAAGTATGGCCTTGATTTATCTTACATGGCAAGAATGCTTAAATTTAACATATATAGCCATTGACCAACTATTTTTGTAGCTCCAATTGTAAGTGATAATATTTTAATAATAAAAAAAAACCCTGCTCCATGTTAAGTAGTTCATTATGAATTTTGGGATATGGATTATCTCAAATTTTACAACATCTTTAGAGGTCAGATACTCTACTGTTAGAATTTAACAAGTGAGGAAAGAAAATTGGGTATGTTAATTAGCTTATTTAAACTTAGCTAATGAGTGGTGGAGTGTGGATTCGAGTTAGGGATTCAGGTTTTAAATCCCCTACACTCTTCAGTTGATTTGAAAATATAAAGATGCTAGATTATATTTAATGCATATACTTCTTTTTTCTTTTTTATTATTTTTTTGTTTAAATTAAAATCAATCTTATTTAACATAACAATTTCAGTTCTCTCTCCCCCCTGTCCTTCCATTGCCCCTGCCGTTTCCCTATCCCACCCACATCTACTCCTCACATAAGATGAGGCCTCCCATTGGAGAATAACCAAAGACTGTCACATCATTTGAGGTAGGTGCTAGGCCCTTCCCCGTGTAGGCTGAGCGAGTATCCTTCTGTAAGGAATGTGTTCCAAAAAGGCAGTTCATGCACTGTGGATAAATACTGGTTCTTATCTTTTCTGAGGAGTGGGCAGAGGGTGGGTTGCAGAGGAGATGCAAGGAGGAACTTCCATTTAGAGATACTACTTCCTCTAGAGTCATGATATGTCTCAAGTAGTTTATTCAGGTCCACACAGATGGTGTTCTACAGTCTATCCTATTATAAGTCAACAGTGGGTAGATGGTACTCCCATCTACAAAATACTTCACAGCAGCAGCTAACTCTATGAGGATTGAGGAGTTATATAGAGTGTAGTTTAGCCAATCAAACATACAAAAATGATGAGCACAGTCCTGGGTACTAAAATATGTGATTTCCCCTGAGTGATGCACATCTAAAACTAAAGATCCAATTGTTTTACTAATATAGATGTCCTCGCTTCTGCTTTCCCTATCATCTCAGTCTTACTCAGAGTCTTTTATGGAAAAACATCTGAACATTTTATTGATTCCTTCTATTAATCTCCACATGATTTAACTAATTTTTACAGTCAAAATCTCACCTATAAATTAACACATATATTTAATGTTTATACAATGATTAAATATACCTTTCTTGACTTATTTAATTTTCTAATGAAATTGTTATGTTTTGTAATGTACTTTTAGAATGTCTGGGCTGTCAAAATGTCTCAGTGCATAAAAGCACTTGCCACCAAACACGTGACTTGGTAGAATGAGAGTATACTCAGGTTGTTTTGTGTTCCCTGAACAAATAAGCATAACGGTTGTTTAAAATAATAAGACTATGCCTAATATATATATATATATGAGAAATATACCACATGTATATATGCAGTATATATCATATAATGCTCTTTTGACCCATTATGACAAAAAACAAACTTTAATGAAAAATAGAATATGGGAAATGCAGCAAATTTTCTGACTTACAATTCATGGGTATTTTCAATAGAATACCCAAAAGCAAATTAACATTTGTCTAAAAAGTGTGAGATCTTTTCAATTATTTCTCAGCTCTGCATTTTTGAGATTTTTATTTTATATACAGATAAGATGAAGAGCTTAGTATTCCACATATTGAATGAATATTAATTCAATATTATAAAGTCTTCTGTTAAATTACTAACATTTATACTTTTTTTTGTTCTTCTCTCATACATTACATCCTGACCACAATTTCCCCTCACTCCTCTCCTCCCATTCCCCCACAACCTCTCCTCTCCCTCAGATTCTCTTCCTCTCTGTTTCCCTTCAGAAATGAGAGGATTGAACGTGGCATAGAAAGTTAAGGTAAGACTAGGTACATACCTTCAAGTCAAAGTAGGATGAGTCAATGCAATAGGAGGAAAATGGTCCCCAAAACAGGAGAAATAGTCAGAGATACCCCTACCCCCCACTGTTAGGAATCCCACAAGAACAGCAAGCTATACAACCATTACATTTACACAGAGGACCTAGCTCATACCTGTGCAGGTTCTGTGATCACTGCTTCAGTCTCTGTGATCCCGTATGAGCCCCGCTTAGTTGATTCTGTGGGCCACTTTCTGTTGGTGTCCTTGGACTCTCTCTTCCTACAGTCCTTCTGCAGGGTCTCCCAAGCTCTGCCTGATGTTTAGCTGTGGGTCTCTGCGTCTGCTGTCAGTTTCTAGGCATCACAATCTATGAGCATAGCAGAAAGCATTAGGAATCATTTAGTTGACATTTTTAGATTAATTTTTGTTTCATTTTGTTTGCCAGTTGTGTTTGGTTCTCGCCTAGGTTTTTGACCTATCCAGCCTCCTGGTCCTGGACACCGGGCAGTACCAGGTATGGGCTCCCTCTAGTGGCATGGACCTCCAACTGGATCAGTCATTTGTTGGCCACTCTCCCAAGTTCTGTGCCACCATTATCCCAGCACATGTTATAGGGAGGGCTAATTGTAGGTCAAAGGTTATGTGACTGGATTGGTGTCCCAGTCCCACCACTGAAAGTCTTGCCTCATTATAGAAAATAGCCAGTTCAGACCCTTTTCCCACATTAAGTCTTTGCTAGGACCACCCTTCATGGATTCCAAACAGTTTCCACTGCACTAAGTTCCCACATCGTCCCCCAAATGACCCCCAATTCCAGCCATCTCTCCAAGTATTTTTTCACTCCACCAAACCTCTCCGCCCAACCTCCTGCTTGAGCCCCCATGTTCCCATCCCTTACCAAGCCCAGTCCACCAGCAAAATCTATTACATTTCCCCTCCCCAGGGATACCCATGCTTCCTTCACCCTTTGAGTCTATCTTGTTATTTAGCCTCTCTGGGTTTGTGGATTGAAGTATGATCATCCTTTATTTAACAGCTAATATCTACCTCTAAGTGAGTACATATCATGCTTTTCTTTCTGGGTTTGGGCTGCTTCACTCAGGATGAGTTTATTAAAGACGCATTAGGTACTGGGTGGTCAGACATTACATGTATAAAATCTTATTTTTTTCCATAGAGACATCAAGTTCATTTTTATATTCTCAAAGGTGCCTAAAATGAAAGCACTGGAAATGAATAGTTATGTACTTTGGCAAAAATTAAAGGATGTGTGGTACATATATTTAAAAAATAATTAAAAAGTTGAAAGTGTATATAGTATAATATAGATCTCCTATCACTTCACATATATACACACACAGAAGCACACACAGACACACAATTCCAGAACATTTTAACAGCAGGGCAGTTAAAATGTATTTATAGCAAAAGACCAATCAATGTAAGCATAAAGTTGGGCAAAGCATTGTTTCATGTTAAACAAATGACTGGAGGATTTCAGTTAAGAGATGTAATACCATTAAATGGTCCTGTCTATAAGCTGTGAAATTTTAGCATGATTTATCTTACTCTGCTTCTTGTAGCTACAAATAGAATAACAGCTAATGGTGTTACAAAATGAACCTTGGAGCTGTTTCTGAGCAGTGGCTTATTTTCAATCTGATGTACTGAATGACAGAAAAAAAGAATGAAAGCAGATATTTGATCACTTTTAACATAAAATTGTCACTTACTATTTGGAACTGAGAAAAATGGTGGTGTTAACTCAAAAAAAAAAAATAGTCCCTGTCTCATATTTTGAGAAAGGGAATAAAAATGAGTAAAATTAATTTGTTAAGAAAAAGTTACTGCCCCCACAACAACCCCAGTTTACCCAGGAGATCTCATCTAATTTCCCTTCCTAGGGTGATCCATGCATCCCTCTTAGGATCCTCCTTGTTATCTAGTGTCTCTGGAGATGTGGATTGAGAACATAAGGGAACAGGATGGTGGGGAGGGTTAGTGAAGAGCAATAAAAGAGATATCTTAATAGAAGGAGCAACTATGGGGTTAGAGAAAAACCTGATGCTAAGAAACTCCCATGAATCTACAAGGATGACTCTAGCTAAGACTCCTAGCAATAGTAGCCTATACCTGTAATCAGATTGGTGAATACTCCAACTCTCATCAGAGAGCCTTCATCCAGT
This sequence comes from Phodopus roborovskii, assembly GCF_943737965.1. NCBI lineage: Eukaryota > Metazoa > Chordata > Mammalia > Rodentia > Cricetidae > Phodopus > Phodopus roborovskii. The sequence continues at coordinate 16,144,912 of NW_026125397.1, forward strand.
AAGTGATGGAACCAGATGCAGAGATCCATGGCCAAGCACCAGGCCAAGATCTGGGACTCCTATCAAAGAGAGGGAGGAGGGAATACATGAGCAAGGGAGGTCAAGAACATGAGGAAGAAATCTGCATAGACAGGTGATCCATGCTGTTGGAAACTCACTAACTCTAGATTGATAGCTGTGGACCCTCCAGAGGACAGAAGTAGGGCCTTGTATCTGGAAGACAGTGGTGAAACTTTGACGATCTGAGGGGCCCCGATAGAAGGACCAGGATCTAACCTTGGTACATGAACTAGCTTGTTGCAGCCTATCAGCTATGGTGAGATACAATGCCTTAATGCATGGGAGAAGGGTTTGGTTCTCCTCCCTTACCTGACTAAGGTAGTGGAATGGAGTGGGCTGTGGGGAGAAATGAGGGATGGCAGGAGGACGGGTGGGAGGGAGAACTGGGGTTGGAATGTAGAATGAAACCTAAAGAAATAACTGAAGTATAAAAAAGAAAAAGTTACTGGAAAAAAGGATTAGCTACAAATCAGACTTGTACATTGTTTTCTTTAAGACATTTTAGTAATATTTAATAAAACATGAAATATGTATCAGTAAATCAAAGTCAAACTTACTTATTAGTTAAGGAAACAGTACTTGGACTCAATTTCACAGGACAGGTATATATTAGTCACTGTTCTCTAAAGGAACAGATCTGATCAAATCAGTATTTGTCAAAGGGGGATTCATTAGCTTTGCTTACAGATTACTGCATGAGTAGTTCAACAATGACACTGTAAGGATGAAATCTGGTAACTACAGGACAGGCTCCAGAAGCCTGCAGGACTCCTGGAAAGCTACTGGCTTGTGCCTATATTGGAAGCCTGAAGAAATTGGTTCTAAGATTAGTGCAGGAATGGACTGTAACAGGATAGATGAACATGCCAGAAAAAGCCAAGACAAGCCATAAGAAAGTAAATACTTTCTTTGTCCGTAGCATTTAAAATTATTCGGATTTGAATAATTTGAAAATATTTTTTGAAAAATGTATAATTCCATCATTTACCCCTTTCCTTTTCCTCCCTGAAACCTCCCCCAGGTACCACTCCTGTTGCTTTCTCTCTCAAATTCATGCCCTCTCCTCCCTTAACATGTTCTTTCATCTGAGTCTATCAGCTTCACATAATGTGATAAAGAAATTCTCTCACAGGAATGCTCAGAGATTTGTGCTTTAGTCAATTCTAGATGCAGGCAAGTTGACAACCAAGATCAGCTAACAGAGGGCACATTCACCTCTTTCGGATGTTTGTTCTATTTATTTCCCTTTTAAAAATCTTGCCAAAAAGAGATTCTTAGGTTTAATTTTCCCACCGTGCTGAAGTTCTCATAACAATACCAGCATTGTATTATCTAAAAGACACAACATTATCACTGTCTACCACATCCTCCACCACCTGTAGCTTATCACTCTGTGTTCCAACATTTAATTATATTCTGAGGTAAGAAAATGTTATGAGTCGAGTTCTATTTCCTGCAAAGCTAACAATTTTTTCTTTAAGACATTCTTTTCTCAAGATCAAAATCGCTGAGAAATGCCTCGCGTTCTGCCACTCTAGTACTCTTTAGTGACTGGGATATTTGAACAATTTTGCAATCATTGTATTGCAATACTATTGTATTTTACTTACTTAAAATGAGGAAATTTGTAGTGCTACTATAACTTTAAATATACAAGATCTGGAATGTCATTCAAGGCATATGTGTGTGGTCAGCAGCAATCTGAGCAAAGAATGCAAATCACTCTGACATCCCAAAGATAAATGTGAAGTCCATCCTCCTGTGAATACATGCTCTTCTTTGTGCATCTATTGTATGTAAAGTCACTGCAGTTTATTAATTACATTTTTTGTCACTCCTTTGGAAATCTATGCACGTTCAGAAGAATAAATAACACGTTTACTGAGTCCTGCCTTAAAACAGTCATTGATTTCTCTCCTTTACCTCATGCATTGATCAATTAACAACTTCTCTTGCACGTTGCATTAAATCTGTTTTCCCCTCCGACTTCATAGCCTTTATTATTCAATACTCTATACCTCTGCCCTGGATTTCTGTAATTCTACTTACTTTTTTACCTCTTCCTGATAGCAGCTGCTGAGTTGGTGATTTTGGATCATCAACACAATTATAGCTACTTAGGATCTTTCTCTGCCACTACATTGTGGAGTTATTTTCTTTTGTACTATTGTCTCATGGTTAGAACGAGTTTTAAGACCCCCCCATACACACACACAACCTGGCTCTGACACTGTTTAGGTTCTCAGTTCATTAACCTCCATCCTCAGTCATATCCCACCTCAGTGTAGCAAGTTTCCTGACTTCACATATCATATTTTTCTTTGCCTGAAAGACAATAAAATCATGCAAAAATGGCAATTGCATAAGTGAAGTAGAAAGTTAATGATAAAAATAGAGGTAAGTGTTGTACATAATTACCTTGGAGATTATAATGGGAGAATAATAAAACTGTTCTGACCTCGAAGATGGAGTGTATAGAACAAAGTGGTGCCAGACAAATTGCAGAGACTGAGGATTTAAAAGATGACTTACGTCTTAGGAGAGGAATAGGGTAAAATGTTACCTTTATTTTTATTATACAAAGTTTAAAAATAACCAATATAGTTTAAAACTTTCAGAAAATAAAAAAAATGCATATGGGAGTAGATTCAGACCTAGAGAAAAAGCAGTAATACAACTTTTGGAATTTCATTTTATTTTAATCATCAAAGATTTTATAGGCCCATTTAACCTTTTATAGTGTGCATATGTGTTTAAATTTCACTTTAAAGGCTAAAAATACAAGAAAAGGATCTTCTATTTCTAAGCCCCTTGAGGGGCACATAAGTGGCCAGGCTCTCCCCCTAAGACCCTCCAACTGCCAGCCTCTGCCTGCAGAACACACTAACACCCATGGCCCTGCAGATTCAGGAGGCCAAGTTTTGCTCTACAGTGTAAAAAGCCCAACAGCAGGATTTGGAAACCCAACAATCCCCACCCTGGAATTCTCTGACTCTCTAAAACCCCATATTAAACCCTGTATCTGCTGAGTTCTTTACTGCTTCTGTTCTAAGCAGAGGCAGCCACAACCTTGAGTTTCTCCCTCCCAATAAATCTCTTGTGTGCAGTTCATTTTTTGCTGTGACTTCGTGATATTCCTTGGCTCCCAACTGGCTTCCTGTCATCCAAGCTGTAACACTTGCATTAGGGAAGCCTTTCCCCTTAAAGCTGTGGTATGTACACTATTCTGATAAGTTGTTAGAGTAAGGTACCAGGAGGAGCCTATTGAAACATCACATATTAAAATGAAGCTAAGTTCTAGGTACTCGAGAAAGCACAACAAAAAATGACATTTATAACAACAGGTAGTGGGGACCCGGTATAAGGAGATTGATAAGTTAATTTCAGAAAATGGTATAAATATTGAAAATCAAATTTAGAAATCATTAAAGGCATACTATAAAATCCCCAAGAAATCAGGAAAACAAAAGACAAAATATCAGTGTAATCGGTCTGTTACATGCAAAATAAATAAATGAAGTGTATACCAGGCATTTTAAAATGGCAACAATGTATAAAACTGCATTTAAGATGTCATATGGAGCAACCTTGACATGATAAGCCATGTGCATGTATCTATACCATCTCCTCCTATTTGTAAAGATATTCTAATGTTTAAATAGGCTCAGGATATTGGTTCATTAGTTGAACAAGGACAAATCATGAGATAGAAGAGGCAGAGAATGGTGGAATGAGGGTTGTGCAAACAGAGTCAACGAATGGAATGGCATGAGGAGGCTGAGTGATTCTGAGAAAATTCCAAGAAACCAGGACAAGAGTCTTGTGACCTCAGCTTCTTCAAACCACAGAGTTGTTCTTGGAATGTGATTTTGTGCCCCTCACAGGTGTATCGGATAGGAGTGGGTTTTCTTCAGATAATTCAGATTATTACAAGTGAATATTGTTATTTGTTTATGTGCCTCTGAAAAAGGATGCTTTGTCAATACTCAGCTAGTCCTCGTGACTGTACAGTCTACTCTCTTGACTCCTCTTAAAATTGAACTACAAATTTTCTGACACTCTGAATAAGATTAGTTATTGCATGAGACTTTAAATCTGCCCCATTTATCTGCTCCATTCTTCCAGGTCCCACTGCTTCAAGAGAGGCAAAAAAAGTGTTATAGTTGAACAAAAGATATATTTCTTTAAAAGGGACAGTATATGATTTAATCTACTAGATTGTGTCCTAAAAGTCTTTTTAGAAACAGAATGATGGGTGAAGATTTTATATATGTATATAATATACAATATATAAGTAAAATACTGCATGTTATAAATGTTGTTATACATTATATGTTATATTAATATTAATATATTAATGTATAACAACATATTTATAATATAAGATGCTATATGTGGTATATATCTTATAAATCATATATATAAATAATATATATAAATCATATATATATATTCACATACACACACAATTTTACAGGCAAGTGCTGCTTCTGCTAATTTTCCCTAAGGTAGTTTCTTCAGGGAACTTTTGAATCATCTAACTTACTCAGCCATGGTGGAAAAGTACAAATAGCAGAGGCTGAAGACATGGCTCAGAAGCTTGTGTTGCTCTCCCATGGTGCCAAAGTTCTGTTTCTAGCACCCATACTGGGCCACACGTAATACCCTATAACTCTAGATCCATCTCTACACACACACAGACACAGACACACACACACACATAGAAAAAACTCTCAAAAACTAAAGTCTCAATATTTCCAACTCTGAGTATTACCATTATTGGAGCTAGATTCTTAGTGTCATTCCCAAACAAACTTTAAATTCATTATATATTTTAAGTTCTTCTCACTGTGTATATATAAGATGACATTAATTTACAAATTAAGTGAATAAGATTTTAATAATGTGAAATTAACAAGAATTCAAAAATTAGAAATACCAGCATATAAACAGAAGGGCTTGCATTTCCCTTTATTGTCAACAATGTGTCCTTTGTCAAGCAATCTCTGCAGGTCAAGAACAGTGGATGCCTACTAATTACTTCTGAAATGTATTGCTTTTCTCAGGAGAGACAGCATCTGGTAATGTGGACTCTTTTTCATTTATGCATGCTCCTGCAGAGGAAAAGTGTCTTTATATAGGTTTACATCCTGAATCCTGAAAACGGTGACTATGAGAAAAATTTTGACAACTTTCATTGTTTGTTCTTAGTTACATGCAGACATTTATTAAACCATTTTCTTTCAGAATAATTCACACATCGATGGCAGTTTGATTAGAAAAATCACAGAGATTTATTATTTTCAATGGATCCTTTTTATTTCTTGCTAAGTATAGAAAAGCTGCCTTCATGTCACCATTTTGTAATTTGTTTTCTGGGTAAATGAGCATGGCAGAGACAAAGGCTTCTGAAGTCTTTGCCATTTTCATTTTTACAGAGAGACAATCAGAAGAGAAGCTTTTAGAATTAATGCATTCTCTGGAAACTGTTTGTAAAATCAAGAATGGATGTATCATAGTATTGACTTTCAGGACACATGTCACTAACACAAAACAACATGGTAGGAAAATTATTTCATTGCATTCATAGTTGCTTTTAAATTGCTGTTCAGTGTTAAAATTAAGTTTAAGAAATTCCTAGTTTCTATCATAGACTTATGTGGCAATTTGTAAACAAAAGCCATAATTCTTGGCTTTCAGGTGTAGGTATAATGATAAATGATATAAAATAATATCATCAACATGTACTTTGAAAGGATTATAGAAGAAAAGAATGACTATATTTTACTATTAATGCTGAGATACACTAAATACTAAGAGAAAACCCCACAGGCCTGTTTAGGTTCTTGCAGAAATGTGAGAAAAGGCTTCTGGAAGAAGCAGATTTTCAGCACACCGAAAGTCAGAATGTTAAATATAAAGAGTAAGGTGCACATTATGCAAATAATGAGGCAATTAACAAACTAATAAAGAGAAAAGCAGAATTTCAAGTCATTACGAGACAGAGCTTTGAATATGTTCAGGAAACCTTAGGAAAATGAATGGTATCGTCACATTTTAGGGACACTCTAGTGTCATTGTTGGATCATTTATTCCTTTTTATTGAAAGTTTTATTAGGCAAATATTTTAAAACTTGGAAATTTTGATTAAAAGTGTTAATTAAATCTATATTTTAATTATTTATCTTTTATATATCTTTTCTATTAACAAAAGCAAGTGTTCAAAAGCAGCTTGGCAAATACACAGGTTGTTTGATTCTTCCTAGGGAGATGTGAACTGACATTTATTTACTCACATCAGATTAGAAAATGATAATGGACCAAAGTTAACATAACTGGCATTCGATTTGGTGAAGTAGAGGATTATTGGGATGACTTACAGGAATATGGGTGAAGAGTTACTTATAGGAACATGGAGGTTTCAAACACAGCTGCATCACTAAAAGCCCAAAGCAAGATGGATGATGACTCGCTCATGTCTTCTCCTCAGCATTCCTTACTGCTCATTTGAGGCTGGAGAAGGAGGAACCTTGTGTATCTGGTGTATTTCAGGAACTTTCCAGACTTCTGAGTTATTTGTTTCCTGAACCATTGTAAGTGTGTGTGTGGGGGGGCGGGTGTGTGTGTGTGTGTGTGTGTGTGTGTGTGTGTGTGTGTGTGTGTGTCGGGGGGAGGACATTAAGACTTTCTCTGTTTTGTTTTTGTCATGTCTGTCCTCGAACTAGCTCTTTGGGCCAGCGTGACCTTTAACTCAGAGATCTACCTGTCTCTGCTGGAATTAAAGGAATGAACCACCATGCCAAACTTTACTTTCTGAGTCTTTAGGATGCTTCTTTTTTAACTTTCTGAGTCTAAAGAAGTTCTCTCTAATAATGAAGGTTTCAATTCAGAGGAAATCGATATGCAGTAAAAAGTCTATAGGATGGAATAGTTAACAAGTCCTTCTGGCAATAAAATTTGTTATGATTAATTGGATGTGGTGTGTTACATACTTGATACATAATGTAAACTCAATATAAGGGACTTAAGGTTATGAAACTGAAAAAGCCTGAGGAATAAGGCTTCCTGTTTTATTTAGCTGATTTCATCAATGAACACTAAGATGAAGATGTTAATATTTCTAAAAGTCCATTGTCATCTCCCAAGACTGAGGGAGAAACTTTCAATTTTTTCAAAAGTAGGTTTCATCCCATCTTTTGCTATTCAAAGTATGCTTATACAAATGGAGAAATGTGATATGTATTTTGGTTAATAATACCAGGAAGAGATCATTGTTTCCAGAACGCATGTATAGAGTCTCAGTCAAAGTCACAATGTGTCATGAAAATATTGTGACTGATTTTATATTATTTCGATGTAAAAAGTCATTTCCACAACTGGGTCTCCTGGGTATATTCTTTGTATTAAGACAATCTGAGCTCTCCTCACTGTCTGCCACAGTGACTTGGTGTCACTGCAGGGGAGAGGGGTTCTCTAAGGCAATATGGTGCATCAACCTGGTACCCATTCACCTTGTGTTACAGAACCGTGGCACAGACATGGATGACAACCTGATCAAGACTCTTTTTTGCTTCTGACATTAAGCACCTTTGCTTGTCCTTTGTGGTCTCCATCACCTTGCTTCTTAGCTTGAGTTCTACAGTCTTGTGTAATTTTCTCTGTCCAATGAAGAATGAGAAGCACAAAATCATCCTCGGAGTCATTATAAGACCAGATTGTCCACTCTGTTACTTTTCCTTTATGTCAGGAATGTCGCTGCTCTAGATTATAGGTCTGTTTCATACCAATTTAGTCATAGAACAAAGACAGTATAACATGGATGACAGCCTAAGCCAGTTCATTACAGATACTCAGAAATAAGCTTTTGTTATTGCAAGCACTGAGGTTTGAAGTTGGTACCTTTAGCATATTGTTGCCAATCTTCGTTAATTCAAGACCATTACCCTGTATTGTGGTTATTACAACCCCATTCATCTACTTCACAGTTTAATCTGCTTCACGGGAGGAAAATAAGAGGTAGGGCATTCCATTATTTCTTGAATATGAAATTTCTTGAAATAGAAAATTCTATTTACTGCAGAATGCAAAAATATCTATTTTGCAGATACAGATTAATTATGCATATTCTGCAAATTTAAAGAAGAAAAATTAGTCCTGTACAATGGATAAAATCCTCAGGTAGATTAACTGAACAAAAGGGAGCATAATAAGGAAAGCTAAGATTTAAAGATGTGGCATTAGTGAGTTTCTCATTTTAATTAGAAAGTACAGAAGATGAATTATTAAAAAAGCAGACATATATTAGAAAAGATAATGCTGCAATACTATGTCTTTATAGGGAGGTAAAGCTGGGAATAAGCACATGAACTTCATCCTGTAGTACAAATATTAAGATAGTTTAGGAAAGAGAAGGGAACTTCAGGCTCCTGCTGAAGATTTTAATGCATAATGCTATCCATGGCCAAGGATAAAACTGTTAGTGCAATTAAGAGAAAACTAGAGCCATAGGAAAGCAATAGACACTCTGACTATTTACATCTGAAAAGAAAAGCAGATGAGAATAGAGGGTAAGCATAGCAAACAAGAGCAGTTCAATGACAACTGCACACATTTGTAAGTAGGAAGAGCCTGACAGCGTGGTTTAAGGGGGAAAGCAAAGAGCTCGTTGTCCTGCAGGGAATTGAGGTAAATAAATGAGAGAAGAGGACAAGCAGGATTCCTGAACAAATGTCCTGGGAGAAATGCACCGCTAGATGATGGAGGATCCGAGAGTCGAGAACAGCTGTGAAAATAGTAGAAATAAAATGTATTCCATGAAAATGTCATGTCATTCTTTAATTTCTCCCAGATATTAACTGCATCTACCTGTGATGGCTAGTCTTGGTTGTCAGTTTAACTGGATCTGGAGTCAACTAAGAAACGTGCCTTTAGGAAGGTCTTTAGGGGTATTTCCAGGGAGGTTTGACTGAGGGGTGATGCAAGGATGAGAGCAGCATCCCTTGGCTGCCCATACAGAAGGTGTAAAGAAAAAAATTAGCACTTCACCTGTTTGTGTACTTTGCATGACATTTACTGGGCTCTTCTCATGAAACTCATATTTGAAATTTCTTGGGTTTGCTGATACTTCCCTGTGAGTGTCTCTTTTGTATGCAGTTTTTTTTTATGTATGAAATCAATTATTTCACCATCATAAATAGAAACAAGTACCCTTTGCCGGTTCTACAGCACCAACCCCTGTGACACAGAAAGTATCCAATGTCTATAGATCTTCTGAGGTATCTTTTTCTTTCAGTAACCTGTCAGTCACAAGGCAAAACCTCTATATCTTCTATACTTTAAAAAAAATGGACATGCCCATTTTATTATAGAAAAATCCTTCAAACTTTCTTACTTTCTGTAGAACTGATCTGGATATTATTGCTAATTGATGCATTTATATGTTTGTGTATATGTGTGGCATGTGTGTGCATGTGGATGTCTGAAGTAGGTTGTCCCTCTTTGCCATGAAGTTATAGGGATTGAATTCACATTCTTAGCCTGGGCAATAAGCAGCTTTCCCTGCTCAGCAATCTTCACCAGGGTTTATCTGAACAGTCTTGAAACTAGAATTTCCATACAAATCTAAAAGTCATTACTGCGTTCATGTAAATGCTACAATTTTATTATTGAACTGAATATGTATATCCAATATGGTAGAGATAATATAATGATAATAGTGTCTATAAAGTATCAACATATTCTTTGTGAACATATGTTTAACAGTCAACAAAGATTTTAATTTTGCTCTATACTGAATTTGTGAATCTGGTATAAGTTTCATTTTACACACATGATTATTTAATCTTAGTAAAATTTAGAAGAGTTTTTGATGTTACTAAAATGTACAGAATTATATTATATACTTTCTTGATTTTAAACTCATCCATATTAATATTTTTTTAGATACAGTCATGTAAAATGTAAATGTTGACAGACACCTTATAAACCTGCAATTCAAATTTAATTCTATGACCTTAATAAAATATCAAAAATAATCAAAGGAAACTTTCGCTATGCATACCAAAGAGATTATTTATTATTTTTGTAAGAGTCAGTGTTTAGAAAAGACATATGCTGAGGATTTTATTGTATACATTTTTTTTTTTACAAATAAAGGCCATCTTCTTACAGTCTTTGTTCCTGTGGGTTATTTAAATAAATATTGAATTGTATTAAGTGCATTCTTAATGCTTTTGCAAAATAGTTTAGTATCTAATTTACTTATATATAACAAACTTCTCTTACTGGATATCTCACTTGACATCAATATTTCATTTCTGAGATATTTTCAAAGGTATGTATATATGTTCAAAGATGAGATCAGAATTTAATTTGTTCTTACCATGTTTCGCTCTGAAAAATATTCTTCTAAAATTAGGTGACATCATAAAATTTCAATTTTGAATCCTAATAGACTTTGTTTGAGCTTGAAATCATTGTGGGCTTCATGTTTATTTGTCTGAGTATCAGAAGTAAGTCATGAAGAAGAGCTTCAAGGTCTCCAATTATTTTCCATTGGAATATTTTTGACCATTACTACAATTTGCTAAACAAGTACAGGATTAAGGATGTTTCCCAAATTGTCTGATTACATTTGCTCAATATTTTCAAAACTATATTCATTGTTATTTAAATCCCAATAATTTGATATAAGATACTTACAAAATGGAAGAGTAAGAGTCATTGAAAATCCATCTCTCCATAAGACAATTAAAAAAGGGAGAAACATTAAGAAAATTGTGATTTTAAAGTTTGTATATTCATACATCAAAAACTGACAATATTCTCAGAAGAATTAATTCTAGATACTAACTACTGATTCTAAAAATGATATTGTCCTTAGGGTGATATATTATGCTCCCATGTCTAATTCTACTGTTCCATGTGAACCTTGAAGCTTTACACCTTTGTGATTATAACAGTTTACTAAACTAGTAGTAACATCAAAGAACTGGAAAGGACAGACCAGATTTAGAAGTACTCAACACACACATGCATGCATGCCCAAACGCAGGCATGCATACAATCCTGCCAAATATGTAGGACTCTTCTGTTGAAATCATTAAAGAAAATCATGTTCAGTTAGGTGACTACTATGCAAAGCAAACAGAATTCAAGGCTTCATGTAACAGAGAATACAGACATCTGATAACTGGATGGGCTAATTACAGACAAACCCAACTCAGTTATTAAAGGGTCATTTAGTGACAAACAGAACATCAAACTTGCAGGAAGAAGAAAATTTTATTTCCAAAGCTGCAGAGATCTGCCTGCCTGTGCCTCCCGGGTGCTGGCATTGAACGGTCTGCACCCCCTTCTCATTGGTGTTGTTTATTATATTTGGTTGTACAGTTTCCTTTCCTAGTTTTCTTAGTTTCTTCAAGTGGATCTTTTTGTTATAATATTATTTTATTTACATTGCAACAAACTTTTTTTTTTTACATGTCATTCCCAGTTCAATGGCCAAGTGGAAAAGCACATCTCTGGTTAGAGACAGTAATTTAAGGCTCTAGTTAGGTTTAGGTTCCATGATTATTATCACCATATATTTGTCACTAACAGAACAACCACAAAACATTTGAAGTAAAATCTAACAGATTTTTAAAGAAACAGACTACTTTATAATAATATTTGGAGGATTCAATACTTCATTTGTAATAATGGAATTGAAAATTTTGTCTATTTTGTCTATTTTGTCTAAAATAGACAAAAGACCCACACTGTATATATATCCCAAGATGTCATTTGTCTGTTTCAAAGTGAAAACATTGCCTGTAGTCAACAAGACACAATTAAAATCAATTCATTTGGCAGTAATGTCAGAAGAAAATAAAATTCACATTAATGTAGAGACTTCTACTTCAGGCTGTGATTAAATAAGGGACACCAAAGTGCTCATCACATGCCATTGTACATAGCATGCATCAGGCAATGAGAAGTAGGCTGTGGAAAGTTGTAGAGAAGAGAGAATGATGAGTAGATTCTTGCTTAGCTTGGGTCTTTGCCTGAAGACTATGTTTTCACCATATCTAGGTGTTCTCCAACTGGATTATAAAAGGCCAACCTGATCTGAGAACACATGTGTCAGTCTATGGTCCATTGGTGTACCTGGGATCCATATGGCTGTGTAATGAAGAGGATGCCTGTGCACTGTGTCACAGAAGCTTAACTGAATGTGTCCTCTGAGCTTTTATGTAACAAATGGCATCATATACACAAGGGAAGCTAGATCAGTCTCACTATGATCATGACTAAGATGTGCATATGAATCTAATGAATCTAAGACCTATCAGTAATGAAATTCAACTCTTTGGGTACTAGACAAATTACTAGTGATTTTGAACATATGAGCATATTATGAATATAACCTTTAGTAGAATCTACTCAAGAGTAGTTTAGTTGTCATTGTTGATGCACAACAAAGTTCAGGGCCAAGCTCATTCAAGATTTACAAAGTGGATGGAGCTTGGGAACTGAAGCATAAGAAATTAAAGGTTAGAGAAAAAAAAATTTTTTTAAATAGATCTTCTATAGTACAATTAAAAAAAACACACATCAAATGATCAATATGGCCAGTCATTATATAGAGTTAAATAACTACTCCCATACACAAATACAATGTCTAGAAATTACTTTTGGATAAAGACAAAACATGTCCATCATGTCTATAATGTACTATTACAAAATCCAACTTAAAAAATAAATCAGAAAAGTTTTCCATTTCTGCATGGGGATACAAAGATCTAGAAGACAACAGATTTCTCCCCTCATGTCAAAACTGATAATAAAGAACTAGTTATGGAATTGTCTTAAACCAATATAGGCGTTACTATTGGTAGGCTGTCAAATGACCAGCAACTCATACAGAAACCTGCAACTTGAACCACACATACAATACATAAAATACATCTGCTATAATTCTAAAATAATTCATAGAATCCAAGTTTGTATTAGTAAGTTATGTGGAAATTTATGTCCATAGATTTAGAGAGAATCTGTGGTGTAGACTGTTTCAAGCCTCAATAGGCACTCACAGGAACAGTGGGGAAGAATCCTGTTTATGCTACAGAACTATGAGAGAAAAGCAGCAGCCTCTAAATGACAATTTTGTCATGCTAATTCCTTTTTCTTTTTCTTGGTGATTGTTCTCTGACATTGCTGTATAATCAGCAGTAGTCATGAAATACTGCTATTGTCCATGAAATAGATAGAAGACAAAAATCTATTGAAAGCTGATTAGGAAATTTTTATTTTCCAATAAAAGAAGACAGACATTTAAATTAGTGCTAATTCCTCTGCTCCTAGGATTACTGTAATGAGATAAAGAAATATCTTTATTACTGAGGCTATCATAATTATGTAAATTGGAAAGTATTTGTAAATGCCATGGTGATCCATTTTTCTAATCTTCATTAAAATACTATGATAAAGACCCATCAAAGAACAACAATTAAATGTTGGAAATACTAATTGAATAATTTTTTTAGCAGGATTGTTTGTGATAAATTGCTGCAATGGAGATGCTCTCTGTCCTGGTTTTATTTCTGTTGCTGTGATAAAATATTCTGACACAAGTAACTTAAGGAAGAAAGGGGATTATATAACTTAAAATTCTAAGTCATGGTCCATTTTGGGGAGGAGATTAAAGCACAAACTCAAGCAGCTAATCAGATCATATCTGTAGCCAAGAGTAGAAAGAGATGAAGTGCATGCTTGTTTGCTTTTATCTGGCTTTCTCCTATCTTATCAGAACTTCCTATCTAGGGAATGATGCCACCCACCATATGCTGGCTGCTGTCTAGGAAATGATGCCAACCACAATAGACTGGCTTCCCTATATCAATTAACAATCAAGACACATCTAAAAATACATGCTCTGGGCAACCTGACCTAGACAATTTCTTAATTGACACTCTCTTCTCAAGTGATTGTCAGTTATAGAAAGTTGACACAAAACTAACCAACAACCAAGTAGCCGGTTACAAAATATCCATGGCAAAGAAGAATCTTGAGAACATAATCAAAGGAAAATCTCACCTTGACAATTAAATGGCAATGAGAACAGTTTGTACAAGACCACAGTATGAAAAGAAGCTTACATATGCTGCTACATTTTAAATAGGCTTTTAAAGAAAAATAATCTCACAAATACCTTCACATATTGGGCAGGAAGCATACTTGTTCTGTTTTAGTTTAAAATACCAGACATAGTATTCTCATAGATATTAGAGAAAACTCGAGTTGAAGTTTTTCTTGCATTATATGATAATCTTTTTTAAGATTATAAAACAATAGCTTTTCCTTCCCTTTGCATTCTCTAAGCCCTCACATACACTCCTTCACACTCTCTTTCAAAGTCATGAACTCTTCTTTCTTTGTTATTGTATGAACATGTGTACTTGGATATATATGTAATCTGTCCAGTCCCTAAAATGTAATGCTATGTATATTTTCAGGGTTAACTATTTGTCAATGATCAACCCATTGGTGTGCTCTTCCCTGGAGAAGACCATCTCTTCTCTTCATTTGCTTATAGTGCTTTGTGTATGGTTGACATACCTTGGGTTTTTCCCCATCCACTTGGTCATGTGCTTTGGTGCCACCCTTGATCAGCTCACGTTTGGGCAGTCATGTTGATGATGGTCTATGGATGTAGCTTCTGACACCTCTACAAGATACAATCTCATAGTAGACACCAATGTTTTTCAAAGCAGAATTGGGACCAAGTTCCTCCTTATATAATACATAACCATGTCATTACTTCAGAAATATAATTAGCTGTATTGCACAGCAATGGAAAGTACATTTGTATGGATAAAATTATTATGCATATATGCTTCTCAAATAAGAGTATAAAACATGCACTATACAAAATGAAATCTATGTCAAATTTCCAATATCACTTCAATGAGTATTTTTTTTAAATTTTAGGAAAGTTTCACAGCTCCAAAAATGAAAGTGTACATTTATAATTCAGATTCAACAGTTTCGTGAGAGGTACACTAAAAACCTCAATGAAATAGCAATCCAATTCCTGCATGGGGTCTGGAATTTAAAACAAAAAAAAATTGACATTATCATGACTTGCTGAGAATGTTGAACAAATAGAATTTCATAACAACACTGGAGCCAAAATCTATTAACCATTGGAGAACACTGGTATTTGTTTAACTATGAAATGAAGCATGCATCTATATTATCTGTGAGAATTTACATTATTTGTATCTCATACAAGTGAAATCACACAATGAGTCTGCTGTGATTTGGAACTAGTCTGTCTGGGACTGTTGATATGTTCTTAGTAATTTAACTACCGTGTAATGGCAGAGCCTTTAGGAAAACAATTTCTCCCTAGTTTGCAAGTGGATGAAAATAGTTTTATATTAAGTCAACCTCTGAGTTTCATCTTTTCTGCACATGCCTCCTCCCATTTCAGACTTCTAATTTGTGTTGATGTGGCTCCAGGCCCTCATGATATTCTTTGCAAGATTGTACCCTACAAATTATGAGTCAAAATACACTTACTTCCATTATAAGTTTCTCAGTTTGTAGTTCCCAGCTATGTCAATTCCAGATGGACTAAGGCAACATCCAAGTTGACTTAAGGAAATATTTATTTTATTTTTCATATGTGTGCATATGTATCAAATGTCTCTATGAAATCTATTTCCAGCTTATTCCTCAACAATTTCACCTTCTCACCTTAATTTTTCAGGCAGTTTCACTCACTGAACTTTGAGCTCGTGGATTTGATAGACTACATAGTCCATAAGCCCCACAGAGCTCCATGTATTAGTCAACCCAGAATTAAGATTATGGACAGGATAACTCCTGGCTTTTACATCTGTAGTTTAGATTTGAGTTTAGGTCACCAGACTTATACAGTGATACTTTATGTACCGAGCCATGCCTAAACCCCTGTGTAATCTTCCTTTATAACAACAAAATGAGCTTAAAGCAAAATGTCCAACTTTAAGATGGATAAAGCAATGTATGATAATAATATAGTGAGTTACAACTCAATAATAAAGCATAATGTGACTGCATGAATAAAGCTCACAAAAAAAGAATACCCAAGTAATTATTTAATAGATACGTAGTTCAAGAATAAGTGAAGCAGACCTGTTATAGTAGAAATTAGAAATTTGGTTTTAAGGAGTGAGAATTTACTGGAAAATAAATACGGAAACTTTCTTAAAACATAAAGATTTCAACAAAAGCTGTCAAGTCATTTGGAGTAGGGACTAGGCCCCCCTCCTGTCTCTAGGTTAAGGGAGTATCCCTCCATGGGGAATGTGTTCCTAAGGTCCTTTTGTATACCAGGGATTCTGATTTTGTGTGTTTATGGACTTTGTATTTCTGTGAACATGTGTTTATTGTATTGTATTATTTCCTTTTTTTCTTTTTCTTTTATTTTTTTTTATTTGTTTATTTGTTTCCTAAAGAGAAAAAGAAAGGAAGGGCATGGATTTGGGTGGATGGGAAAGATATTGGTTGGGGTAGGGTAACCATGATTAAAATATGTTGTATGAAAATAAATTTTCTTTTTTCTTTTATTTTATTTTTTTTTTTTTTGGTTTTTTGAGGCAAAGTTTTCTCTGTGTAACACTGTCCTGGAATTTTGTTTGTACACCAAGCTGGCCTTGAACCAAAATCTACCTGCTTCTGCTTTCCATGTGCTGGCAATAAAGGCATGCACTACCACCCAGCCCCAGAAAATAAAAGTGTGGTTTTTTTTTTTTTCAATAAAACGAGGAAGAAGAAAAGAGGACAGAAAAAATATTAAGAGTCGGAGTACAAAGATCAGTGCTGTGGAATTCTGTCTTCTGGACATGAGAGGGCCTTTGTATGCATGAATTCATAGTGGCTGCTACTTGCTTAAGACCTGTACAAATATACCAGGTGGTGGTGCACACCTTTAAACCCAGCATTTGGAGGCAGTGGCAGGCAGATCTTTGTGAGTTTGAAGCCAGTCTGGTCTGCAGAGCGAGTTCCACAATAGCCAGGACTGTTTCACAGAGAAAACATAGCTTGGGAAAAAAAAAGACCTTTACAAAAATGAATCTAGTCAACATTCTCATGTGGGTGCAGGAAGAACTCGTGAGTCTATCCCTTACTGAGGAGCTATTGGCGATTAATGACAGGAAAAAAAAAAGTCAATTTTTGTAGGGCTGTAGCTCCTGTTCAGTTATCCATGCTATAGTAGATAGCCCCATAGCCAGGAACATGTGATCAACACTAATTGGATTTGTAGACTTACTAATAGAAATGGGAGAATTCCTGAGGGTGAAAGGGATACACTTTGGATGTATCTGGGAGAAGTGGAGGAGGGTCGGGGTAGATGTGATCAAGATACATTATATATAGATATATGAAATTTTCATTGAGTAAATTAAGAATATTTAAACTGATTTAGGCTTTGCATGAAAGTCCAATATTATTAACAATATTAGTTGAGTAGAAAAATAAGAACATGTGAATTAGTAGGACAGGGAATATAGATCAGTTGCAGAATGACTACTAATCAGTGCAGGACCTAATGTTCTATGTCTATCACAGCAAAAAAAAAAAAAAAGTCTCAGGGTTTATAACAGAAATAATGTATCCTGAGTATACTGGCAGCCAAGAAGTAGAAATATAAGTTATCCAGGTTTCATTATCTTTAGAGAGAAATGTGTTTTTCTTAAATGTTAAAGGAATTTATGGCATTGATTTCTCTGTAAAGGATGCCTGCAATATCCTTAGAAGCAATTACACAAAGAATAAAAATTGGTTTTATGTGGTCATTTCTTGTATCAATTGCCAATAACATCTGTGGGTATACAATTGCTTTGTTTCTATGGAAGCAAGCCCTTGATGTTAAGAAGATACACATGGTCACTTTACTTAGGTTTTCTGATACATAATGGAGAGGTGGGGATTAGAGACTTACAGAAATGAAGTCTCACAGTATCCTTCGGAAGCCTATCCAACATCAGCATCTCAATGTGTCTTTACATTGGAGATGCAGCAAGCACTTGACAACTTGTGTTCTTACCCAACAATGCATATGCCCTTGTGCACACACTTGAACATGTGCACACACACACACACACACACACACACACACACACACACACACAAACACACACAGTGTTTGAGAAACATATGCAATCCATAATAGAGTTTGTGGTTATAAGAATCAAAATGTGAAATTGGAATAGTTTTATAAACCTACTCTAATAAAGAAGGTTGAAAGGGAGGCTCAAGATCTCAAATTCTTGCAGGCTTTAACTCCTCCAGTGAGCATCTGCTCCCTAAGCATCTATAGAACCTTAGGAAGCCTCTTGTAAAACACTAGTTTTTCAGGGCTAAGATGAATTTTAAACAGCATTCCCCCCCCCAAACACCAAATAAAAGAACTGGGATAGATTTATATTATCATTCTGGAGAATACTTTATTAAAATGACAACATTTGCATATCTATCTTTTTTTTTATTTCCCAGGGAGTGATTAACTTTCTTGGCAATATATCATGGACAAAACCCACAAAGGGTCCTGAACCTGGCTTTTGTTTTGCTTGCTTCCTATTGTAGATGAAATGTGTTCCAGGAATCTCACTGAGACTACCCTGCTCTTTTTTTATTTATTTATTTAATTTTATATAACAAAGTCCAATTAAATGAAAACAAACATTTATACACAATATTTGGGAATTTGGGCGTTGTTCTTTCGAAACTACTTCCTGCTGGTAAGGGGCGCTGTCTTGGGGGGATTTGAAGAAGATTCAGATATCCTGGCTGTAGTCTGAGGGCTGTTTTGTCCAGCTGTTTTGAATGTAGGATCAGCTTGTACTCTGTTTCAGGCGATCTGGCGTGATCAAACCACATTAGTCTGGAAGGAATCCACATCTTTTCATTTTCTGTGGAAACAGAAATAGAAATCCTTTTCCCCAGTAACTTGTCCTTCAACTTAAATTTTGGAGTCAAAGCATTTTTTTTAATTTAATTTATTATTTTACATGTCGATCCCACTTCCCTCTCCCTCCCTCCCTCCCTCCTTCCCTTTTACCCTCTCTGCCCTCTCACATGCACTCTAAACACCCTCCTCTCCCATCCCCCCACCCCAATTCCATATGTAGGGGAATGCCATCCAGTAGGGGTCATGTAGATCTGACAGCTCCTGTGAAGTAGGGACTAGGGCTTCTCTCCTGTCTCTAGATTAAGGCAGTTATCGCTCCATGGGGGATATGTTCCTAAGTCCTTTTGTGCACCAGGGATACATCCTGGCTCCACTGTCTGAGGTCTCTTAGACTGCTCAGTCCTTCTGGCTGAGACCCATATTCAGGGGGGCCTGAGTAAGTCCCATGCTGGCTTCCCAGCTATCAGTCTAGTGGCCATTAGCTCCCTTGAACAAATCGGTATAGGAGACCGCTTCTTGAACATAACTCCAGGGGCACAGACACTGAAAGAAACAATTAATAAATGGGACCTCTTCAAACTTAGAAGCTTCTGTAAGGCAAAGGACACAGTCGACAAGACCAAACAGGAAAACTGGGAAAAGATTTTCACCAACCCTATATCCGACAAAGGACTGATCTCCAAAATACTCAAGAAACTAGTAAACAAAACACCAAATAACCCTATTAAAAACTGGGGTACAGAACTGAAGAAAGAATTCTCAATGGAGGAAATCAAAAAGGCTGAAAGACACTTAAGAAAATGCTCCACATCCTTAGCTATCAGGGAAATGCAAATCAAAACAACTTTGAGATACCATCTTACCCCTGCCAGAATGGCTAAAATTAGAAACACCAGTGATGACTTATGTTGGAGAGGATGTGGAGAAAGTGGAACACTCCTCCACTGCTGGTGGGAGTGCAAACTCATACAGCCATTTTGGAGATCAGTATGGCGGTTCCTCAGGAAAATGGGAATTAGTTTACCACAGGACCCGGCAATCCCCCTCTTAGGCATATACCCAAAGGATTCACATCCATGCAACAAAGACATCTGTTTAACTATGTTCATAGTAGCATGTGTAATAGCAAGAACCTGGAAGCAACCTAGATGCCCCTCAATTGAAGAATGGTTAATGAAGATGTGGCACATCTAAACAATGGAATACTACTCTGCAGAAAAAAATAATGGTATCTTGAAATTCGCATGCAAGTGGATGGCACTTGAAGAAACCATCCTGAATGAGGTAACCCAGTCACAAAAAGAGGAACACAGTACTCACTCATATATGGATTTTAGACCTAGAGCAAAAGATCACCAGCCTATAATTCACATCACCAGACGAACTATGATACAAGGTGTATTCTAAGAGATTCATATAAAGTCCCTCACAGAACCAGGAAGGGACAAGTCCCCCAGAGCTCAGGTAAAGTGGGGGGGGGCAGCAAATGGAGAGAGAAGTAGGAGAAAATGAGGGGGAGGAAAGGAAAACATGTGCGACCAGGAAGATTGAGCCTGGTTAGGAATAGAAGATAGGAAAGAGAGAGAGAGAGACAGAGACACAGAGAGAGAACATAAAAGAGGGAGCCAATATTGGTTTGAAGATAAAATTGAACACAAAGAAAGGTCAAGAGAACTACAAGACTGCTCCCAACTAACAATCTCGGCTTCTATGGAAAGGCTATCATAAATGCCCTTCCCGGAGAGTGAGCTCAATAACTAACTTCTCCATGGAGCCCTCAACTAATGCCTGTTGAAAATAGGAGCAAACACCCACACATAAACACTGAGTCAAACTAGAACCCAGAAGCAGATGTAAAGGACAAGCCCATGCGGCAGAAGCACATACAGACAGCTTACCTGGACTACCCTGCTCTTTAAGTCTACCTCTACAAGGCCATGCCTGCTTCTGTGATCTGTAACTATGCATCTCCACTATTTTCCCTGAGCTTCCAACAACTGACCAGCAATGGCTTATATCTACCTATCTAATAACCTACAGCTATTTTTCTTACATCTTGGGCTGCCCTTCTCTGGGACAGGCTGGTCTACCTTCCTAGGGTATTTGGGGCTTTAGGGAATGGATTTATTTCAGCTTAAATTTAGCAAAAAGTGACCAAGCTTCCTGTGGAGGAGGGGAGTTTCTCAGTTTCCCATGCCATTTTTACAGTCAGCTTTCATACCAGATCCATGCAGTTTTTTGTACTTCATCTTATTTTCTCATTGCTTATATTTCTGCTTCCATCTTAATAAACCCTGTTTAGTTCTAGAAATATTATAAGACATGACATCATAGTAATCACAGCTAAAATTTGGAGTATACAGGTTTTTTTGCTGAAAGGTAGAAAATAAAAATGATTTATGAAATAAAAAAATGATAATCCTTTTCAAGTTGGTGAAAGAAAAAATACCATAAAAACACAGTTTTAATGTGTTCCAGTAAAATAATGATAAATTGCTATATAAAGTTAATAACAGATAGTTATATAGAAACCACATGAATAAAGGACAGCTTGAAGTTTCATAAACATTTATATTTGATGATATTTCACCAACTTTATCTTATGGAAAGAATAGAAGAATTTAGAGTCAAATAATGAAATGGCCAAAATTTAAATTGCTTTCAGCTTCTCAAAAAAATATACTAAGTAAATAAAAATGTATCATTGTATTACTGTGAGATCTGGCACTGGGCTTTTCCTCTTGTTCATACTCATTTAATTAAGCCTTACAAATAACTATTTCTTATTTTCTACTTCCTCTGGTCATATGAGCTTATGCAGCTATTAGTTTTTCTAGTTAAGATCCCCTGACAGAGGAAGTCCACAGGACGTATGAGATCATAAGTGTCTATGACAGTGAGTCCAATTGGTAAAGAGATGGGAAGATGCTTTGAGTAGAATGCCCTTACAAGGTAAAGAATGCCTTCACTGTGGTGAAGAATACGTATGACAATATTCAATTAGATGTGCTGTCCATCATGGAGACTACAGGTTCTCATTATCAATAAACCCAGAGAAAAAAATCTAGTGAAAATCACTTCATTTGGAAATACTGGTGGCTATTTGTAAATAAGTATGTACAAGTAGGCAACTGCCTGAGAACCAACAAAGTGCATGTCTTCTCAGGCACTGTCAGATGATCCAATTCTAATTCCCTAACATCATGTTAATGCTGGTGATGACATTGCTACACAGTCTTGGCATCTTTGATCATTTCTCCATCAGACATCTACTTGTTTTTGTATTGATTAATTCATTAATCATGGCCACTTTTATTTCAGAATTAGCATACCCAAACTGCTCTCAGTTATGATGCAAATATGTCCTATCAAAGACTAAATTAACATTTTACTGCTGTTAACCAGAGGCAATGCCTCATGAAAAGATTAAAGGCCTGTGCCAACACTTCACATTGCAAACTGTTTAGATTTCAAGATGTCTAATTTATAGATGAAAATGAAGAACTTCATCTTCTTTCTGTGCTGACAGAACAAAAATCTTTAATGGAAGTTGTGATTCCATGTTACTCTATTTTTAACAGCAAAGAAATGCTACCAAGAACATTGAACACATTGATGAAAATGTATATAATTGAGATCATACATTTCCACTAATGATAGCAGACATAAAAGACAGAATCCTGAGGTTTTACCTCTAAAGTTTTCCTGATTATTCCGGGTATTCAAAGTTCATTCAAATACCAATTAAATTTCATCACTGAGACCTAATAACTAGTTGAAAAAGGCAAGAAAACTCCATTCAACTCTGTAAATATGATTTGGTAGACTTCCGCACAGCTATTTTCTGCAGGCAATAGCTGTGCATTAGTGTTCATCCAGAGAAACTCTAGTTCACAACCCTTAGGGGTTTATATAGCAAATGTCACATTTTCCATGTGCAGATAAATTCATAAATCAATGTGTACAGCTCATATTGCCTGAATCTGTATAGCAAAATTTAATCAGCTAAACACATACAAATTTTGCCACACTTCACCCACTGCTATGATGAGATCAGAAGGCGGCAGATGTAGCTGGATGACAAAGAAGCATTGCAGATAATGTCAGGCAGATTCTGGGTAAAATAAATTATGAAAATATGACTAACTCCTGCGATGATTCAGTCTTGTTCCCACAACATAAAATGGAAGGAGAAAATGGGTTTGCTATTTATGAGAGAACAGTGAAAATATGATAAGTAGATGTTTTGTTGCAGTTGCATTCATACAAAGGCAGGTCTCTTGGAGAACCTCAAGAAAGATAGATGTTTAGATCATAAGAATTTAGAGAGAGAAGAGAAAGCAGGATAAGTTACCATCTATATTGTATCACTTTCAAAAAAGATACCTGATTATGTCTTTTGAATATAATAAGATACAGATAAGTAAAACTATATTCATCATGGAGGCAAGGTTAAAACAAGGCACATTTTACTGCAAACAGTTGAGGAGGGAGGTAAGAAGATGAGAATTTGTAATTGACAGGACATGTAGACAAAGTTGTGCCAGAATCTTTCTGGAATAAGCACTCTGCCATCAGTGAAAATGGAAGAGAGGAGATGTCACCAGTTGACCAAAGGCAGGAAACCTCCAGAAGAGCCTTTATGTCAGGTCCAGTTTGGAGTCTCATTTTATACTCTAAAATAGCAAGGTGGTACTAGAGGTGCTTAACATCAACCACTAAGTAAATCAGTATCTAGTAAATGGCCTTTTCTACCTTATTCTACTTCAAGAGGGCCGACACTAAGAGCTAGATGACAGTATTGAGGTGATGGAGGAATGCCCTTAATTTTAAAGCCTTATGAAAGGATATGACACAATGTGAGACTTAATTCTAGAGGAAACATCTTATAAGGCCACAGTATTGTGCTATAAGGTACTATATACTGGCTGCCAACATCTGATGCTGTTTTCCACATAGTTACCTCACACAGGCGCAGAGACAGTGATTCGAATTAGGACTTGTTCCCTCACAGTTAAAACGGAACATAGTTAATACACTTAAGAATGGTTTTCTCAGTCATCAGAGGATCAATATATTTGAAGTTTCAATCCTAAAATATAAATGATAATACCATGGTAGACAGTAGTTTCCACCTGAAAATTGTCATAGCTTCACAGTAGTAAGCTTATGTAAGTGATACTACGTATTATTTAGGTTAAAAATAGGCTAGGGCAGAAGCATGCTGGGATCGAAATATGGACTGCATTCCTTCTTGTGCCTAGGCTTAATCCTGTTTGTATTGAGTTTGCTTCCTGTTGCTGTGACCAAAATTAACTAGGAAGGAAAGGGCTTATTTATATTACACATCCTGGTCATATTCCATCACTGAAGAAAGTCAGCACAAGAAAATAAGCAAAAGGTGAGGCAGAAACCAGGGAGGAAAACAACTTATTGGCTCGCTTGGTCTAGCTTGCTTGGTCTGCTCAGGGCTCCCTAAGCTGTGGCCTGGCTCCTCCTCTGCCAATCATTAGTCAAAATGTCTGACAGAAATACCCATAGGAAGCAATTCCTCATTTGCAGTTACCTCTACCCAGATGTCTTCGTTTGTGGTTAACAAAACTCACTGGTCTACTACAACTAATGAAACCCATGAAGATACAGCTGCTGATGATCTGTGCCTCTCTGTGTTAAGCAAACAGGTGATTTTGTGGGTGATAAGGGACAAACTTGAATGTCTTAGCTCATTCTGTTCTTACCTGTAGATCTAAGCTCCACGTTTTTCTGTCAACTCTCTGTTCACAGGAGGAGCCAGTCACAAAGGATTCATTAAGACTCAATTTGGTGGAGATTGGGGTATGAGAGGAGAAAGAGTGAGCATTGATTTTCCTTGCTTTCTACCCTCAGTCCATAGGCAGATCGTTCTATGCCCCCCCCCAAGCACACATTCTGTCTGAGATCCATCACAAAGAATCAAATCTCACCAGTTTCAGGAGCTGTCTACTCATCCCCTTGTCTTTTCAGAACTAGAGGTGATGACCTTTTCCCATTTCCCTTTTACACATGGCTCAGATGTCATCATTTACTTTTGGTTTCTGTTACACACAGCTTTGGATTATCTTCACTTAATTATCAATCTTGGATTTCTTCTTTTGAGTCTTTCCTCTAGCCTATGACATATATCATTATATTAAATAGCCCAACAATGTGGCGGTTCTTGCAACTAATTTCAGCAGTTAGAGGCTGAGGCAGGAGGATCATGAGCTCAAAGAGAACCTGTCTCTAAAACAAAGCAATGATAGCCCTGGGAACATAATGCATTTTAGGTGGCCACCATTATTTGGAAGAAAATAGAAACTCATAGAAGAAGAAAAAAACATTGTATAAACATAAAGAGTAATTAATAAAGAAGGGTGTAATGAACTAAAAAGAAAAAAAAAGACCATTGTAAGGATAACCACTTTTCATTTTATGCTTTCCCTCCTTTTGTATTTGAAATGGATCATACAAAGGCTGGCCCTGAATTCTGTATATTGCACAAGTTTGCCTCAAACTCATTATCCCTTTGTGAAAGCCTTGCCAGTGCTGAGGTTTCAGGTAGGAACTTGCATGCCTGGCAAACTGATGTGTTTTTTTCAGTTGTTTTTCAATAAACACTGTACCACTGAACATAAAACATTAACTCCAAGATTTTTTTGTTTTGTTTTGTTTTGGTTTGGTTTGGTTTTTCAAGACATGGTTTCTCTTTATTGTTTTGGAGCCTGTCCTGGAACTAGCTGTGTATACCATGCTGGCCTAGAACTCACAGAGATCCACCTGCCTCTGCCTCCAGAGTGCTAGGACTAATGTGTGTACCACCAACGCCCAGCTACTCCTAGATTTTTTAAAAGACATTTTAGAAGAATCAGTGTGGTTATAAGATGATGGATGAGTAGAAAGTGTGGGTTACTATATTTTATCCTGTCTATCTTGTAATTAGTGTGCTCTATTTGACTCTCCAAATGAGAGTAATTGAGTCAATAAATGCATGGGCACTAAATGTGTTCAGTCCTAAACTATGGAAGATCAACATGTTAGAAGAGATTTTTCCTAGAAGGATCTCTAAAGGTGTCTTATCTGATTTGCATAAAAAATTGAAATGATGTCAGTGTTAAGAGCACTTTCCCACAGTCCCAGAGCCTCATCAGCCCCAAATAACACACAGAGACACTGTATTAGTTACAAAACTGTTGGCCTGTTACTAGTGTTTCTTATTAGCTAGCTCTGTCTTAAATATTAACTCATTCTATCAATCTAAATGTTTCCACGTGGTATTATGTTACCAACGAGAGGGTCTGGACCTCTTAGTCCTCTTGCATCCTACATTTTGACCCCTCTCTCAGAATCCTCCTTGTCTCTTGCCAATCTTGCTTCCCTGTAGGCAAACAGTGTTTTAGTGCTTTATTCATTAACTAATAAGAAAAACATTTACAGAATGACATAGCATATCATCACAGAGCAAACAAATTCAAGGCAAGAAATTTTACATTATGATAATTATGTTTTTTATAGAATGTTTTTCTTAATTTTTCCTTTCATCAAAGCCCCTGGCTCTTGGATAGTTCATAAATAACAGAAAAATTGTGAACAGAAAAGCTTTGATTATCAGTGATAACACAAAATGAGTGATTTCAATTAGCAAAGTAATCTAGTATTAACAAAAGAGCAATAGCATCAAAACAGGACTGACTTATTTAGCACAATGACAAGGACTTTTCAATAGTTTTAAATTAAAGTTCCAACAATGATTGAGACATTCAATGTTAATTATGAGAAGTTTTATTTATAATTTTCAAGTTAAAATGTGAATTAATAATTTAATTGAATTATAACTAGATAGCTAGTTCAATGATTCATTTTCATGATTTTGCATTTAATTGAGTCACGCTTTATATCAATGAGTTATCTATTTTAATGCTATCATTTCAGAATTTTGGAAAAAAAATTACTACAGCCACAGCCTGGTCATAGATTAATTCTGTTATTTGGGAAATCTAAATCTTGATTTATTGTAATTTGTAAGTTCTTATTGGAAATAAGAACATCATGGGAGTAAGCAACTACTTTTCAATGGGATTTGAGTACCACTTTGCAAGATGAAACCATATATGGCACCACTGTCAAATCAAGAACCTGTGAGTACACAGGTTATAGCCCCTAGGGGAGAACCAACTAATGTTATTCTGCTAAAACTGGCATAGTATTAAGCCAAGTCCTAATGAATTGATGAATCTCTCAACCTTCATCAGAGAAGTTTCTATATTCAATAGATGGTGATTAACAGAGACCAACAAGTACCCGAGGTGGAGGGAATCAGAGACTCTGTAATGTTCAATGTTAATGGCACAACTGTATCACATCCCTTTCTCCACAGGCTTGGGGATTCTATTGGAAGAGAGGGTAGAAAGTAATACAAGAGTCAAAGGCAGTAGATTATTACTAGGAAACAGTGCCTTCTAGAAACACTACAGGGCAGCTTCACATATGAATTCATAAGAACTCACAGTAGCTATGACAGAATATACAAATACTAGGCAAACTTAAGCCAAACTAATAGCTGTTAAGAAAGGGAGAGTCAGTTGTCTCTTAAGAGTATAGTCCCCAATAAGGCAGCCATGCTCCAGCAGAAGACCACACTTTTAAGGATTATGGGCAGCACAAATTAGATATAATTGGTGGAGAGGGAGACATACAGAGAGAGAGAGGGAGAGAACACAAAGATGAGTTTGCATAGGACCTGAATGGATAGGAGAGGAGTTGAGTGAGGTAGGGGGGTACACATGACTGCAATGTATTGTATAAAATTCTCAAAGATAACAAAAAAAAAATAGGAAAGGGTTACTCATTTTCACTCTCCAAAGAACGAACTATTTTCAATCTAACTAGTCACATAATGTTGGTCCATACTAATTGTTACTGATTAATTTAAGATCAGAAAGATAATATAATTAATAATCAAATATCATGGCACCTATGGGGTACTCATTCTGAATAACTTAAAAATTAAGCAAAATAGCTGCTATCCTCTCTTTTCTGTTTCTGGGTCACCAATACACTTTCTCCAAAGAGAGGCACTTAAAGTTTGGTGGAGCTGAGTTATGAGTACAAGACAACTGACCTTATACTGATCCTCAACATACTGACGTTGACAAGGTAGAGCTGTAGAAAATAAAAATATTATAATATCGAGCCAAATGAAATAGACAAACTGGAAGTAAGCTATCTGTAGAATTTAGTTTAAAAAGGCTTAAACATTTAAGACACTGTATGTTGAACCTGCTGCTAAGTAAAGGTGACAAAAGTAATTTGATGCAATCCATCATATTCTTAGGAAACTAAGCCTTGGCTTCAAGTGTTTTATCATATGAAAATAAAAATATCTGAATGAAAACTTAGTAGTCAACCATGAAAGGAACATGTATCACTCTCCTCTTTCAAATTCATCATGATTCACTGTGATCATGGGTTAAACCAGAGGCAAGGTTATACTTCCTTAGGGGATCTATCTGCATTTTAACTCTTAATCTTGTTAAATCCAAAACCATACCATAAATTTGACTTGGAGATTTAATAATGAACTATTTTAATTTACTCAGAAGGGTTTTTTGGAGGATAAAATGAAGATAACCATCTTTAGAAAAACTTTATCCTAACATTGTTTTAACAAAATTCAAAAAAGGAAGGAGTTGAAAATCTATCACCTGAATATCTTACTTATTATGAGGAACACTGTAAGAGCACATGCTAATAGATTCTAGTTGGCAAATCAGCATTTATGTCTTTATATTTAAGGGCTAACAAATGACATTCTAAATGTTCTTCTTGTTCATAATGGGCAACTGTGAGGGTGTTTATAGCTACAGGAAATAAAATCCATCCCCTTATTGTCTAAGTCTTGACTTATCAATGAATAAAAGCCTCAAATTTGATCAAAGCAGCTTTTTACACTTACTCAGTTTTTATACCCCACTCTGTGTGTGTGTGTGTGTGTGTGTGTGTGTGTGTGTGTATGTGTGTGTGTGTAGGTACAACTGTACCTTATAGTATACCTTATAGAAGTGGGTTATCTCTGTCTTTCATGTATGTTCCAGGGATATAACTCAGGTTTGGAAGCAAGTGCTCCTATCTGCTTAGTCATCTCTCTGGGCAAAAGAAATAACATTGTTTAAAACACAAAATAAAGGTTTTAGTGACCTAAAATGCAAAGCTAGGAGGTCAGGTATATGAATCTGATACAAAACTATTATTTTGTGCAAATGTCACATAGACTAATAGATACTTTAAATTGTCCTCATGATACTTGTCCCTGGATGGTTGTTGTGGCTGTAAAGGTCAATAGCATTTAGATCATGAAAGATACTGGTGCTTTATTCATTATGTGCAGATTGATCTAGGTGACATTTTAGAAATACTTTATGAATAGGCATTTAATAATTTCTTACAGTTCAATAATTGCCTGTTTCCTTGTTGTTGAAGGAATTTACATATGAAAATTAAACATTGATTGGGAAGTTTTCTTTATAAAAAAGGTTGTCACATCATTTTTCTTTTTTCTATTAAATTTTTCTATTAAATTCTATTTAATGAAAAATTCTTTTTTCATTTATTTTACATACCGACCACATTTTCCCCTCCCTCCTCTCTCCTGCTTCCTTCCCCACACTTCCCTTCTACCCATCATCTCCATCCATTCCTCCTCCATCTCCATTCAGAAAGGGGCAGGGCTCCTAAGGAAGTCAACAATCATGGCAAATCAAGTTGAGTCAACACCAAGCTCCTTCCCTGCATCAAGATTGTACCAGGCAAATAAGCTTGGGGATTAGGTTCCCAAAAGTCAGCTCTAGCACCAGGTACAGGTTCAGACCCCACTGCTAAGAGCCCCACAAACAGATAAAGCTACAAAACTGTCACACACACACACACACACACACACACACAGAGAGAGAGAGAGAGAGAGAGAGAGAGAGAGAGAGAGAGAGAGAGAGAGACGATAAAAACCCTGGTCAGTCTCTAGCTGTTGGTCCAGAGTCAGTGAGATTTCAAGAACTCAGGTCAGCTGTCTGTGGCTTCCCCTTGATCCCCCTGGCTCCTACAATCCGCCCTCGTTCTCCTCAACAGGACTCCTAGTCTGGTGTTGAGCTGTGTATCTCTGAATCTGCTTCTATCAGTTACTAGATGAGTGCTTTCTGATGACCATTATGATAGTCAACAGTCTGATTACAGGAGAAGGCCAGTTCAGGCACCCTCTCTACTATTAGGAGTCTTAGCCCTACAGAAAGCAAGAACTCAAAGCCAATCCCCAATGATGCACTTCCTCCAACAAAACTGCACCTACTCTAGCAAGGCCATATTTAATAGTGCTACTCCTTAGAGATGAAGCATCCAAACACATGAGTCTGTGGGGCCTCTCCTATTCAAACCACCACAGTATTGTTCAATATCTTCTGAGGCTAGCAGTCATCAAGTGCCAACTCACATGAACTCTGGGGAGCTTTCATCTACTACTCCTACATTTTTTTAATGCAATGAGGGTTGTTCAAACAAAAGCCTATTACTTCACAGCATTCAAAATGGATTCCTGAATTAGTCACCTTCAGAAGAAAAGTTTGCTGATGAATATTGGGTTTGGCATAATGATATGGTCATGAACACTTTTTTTTATCAGTTGTAATATTTTGCTCATAATTATTTATTAATTTGTGGTACATCTTAATTGAAATAGAATAGCCTCATTTCCCCCTTCCTTTCTGCTTTCTAGTGCCTCCTGCCATCATGCTTCTAAGCCCTCCCATGTTGCCCTACTATCAAGTTGATAGCTTCTTTTTTATTACATTTGTACATATATGTATGTAGCTATGTATATGCACAGGTATGTATAAATAAAAAATGATGACTCCATTTGTATTGTTTGTGTATCTACGGTTTCAAGTCTATCTACTCTGCACTGGACACCAATAAATGGACTCATCCATAGGAGAGGCTAAATTTCTCACCAATCATTAGTTGCCTGTAGTTCTTTGTTTATGGGTGGGCTCTGCAAAAATCCCCACTCATATTAATATGTCTGTAGATATTGCCATTGTTCTGGTCTTGTTTATGTAGCCATTTCTAAGAGAGAAGGCTTCACATCAGACTTTCTGGTTTGTAGTTATGTTTTTCCATGCTATCTTCAAAGATGCCCCTTTCGCCCTGATGCAAGAGCTATGATAATGGGCTGCAAATTTATGCAGTATAGCTGGGTTACCCATGATCTGTTATCTCTGCATTTATATCCAATTGTATTTTACTGTGGTAGTCTCCATTTGCTGTAAAGAGAGGCTCCTTTTGTAAGGATTCAGGCATTATGTTAACTCTACCACCGACAGCTGGCATTCAGGCAAATACTTAGACAGCTCTAAGGGTCCTGTGTTGCATGGCTGTGTGATGTGTTATGTGGCTGCATAAAGACTCTGTACACGTGTGCAGGTTTTCCCCTTTAAGTGAGCACCTTCCATCTGCCCCCCTTCTTCCCCTTCCTTCCCCTTCCTTCGGTTCCTTATCCCCCCTTCCCCATCCATCTCTCTCCCTGGTTGGCTAACACATATTCCCCCACCCCTTAACTCCCTTTCCCCAATAAACTCCATGTGGGTTTTGTTGAGTTTTATGGTTCGTGTTTCATCACCTGCAACTGCAGCAAAACAAGAACACCTTTGACATGGAATGGTAGGTATAGTGATCTCTGGCTATAAGGATAAGAGCTAGAATACACTCAGAAATGTTGCTGATTTTGTTTTTCAAATGTCCATGACCTCACTAGCACTGAGAAGCTGGCTATGGTAACAGTACCAGGCATGACTTCTCACCCATTAAATGGGCCTTACATTCAAATAAATAACAGCTGGATGCCACCAACATGTGAATTTCCTTTATTGTACCTTTAGCCTATCTTGCCATGCTGATAACTGTCAGCCAGCTATGACTTTGTAATTGTGTCCCTCCCTTCACAGCTTGGCATAGTGTTCTCTGGAACCATGACATTTTAAAAAGTTATATTTTGTTATAGTTTACTTTTAGTCCTGAAGGACAAGATAAAGGCTCTACACACTCCAGCAAGCATTCTACTATTCTATTCAGCTGTTTTCTCAGACATAAAGGTATAATACACGTTTTTACATTTTCCATTTTTTTAAAAAACACTTTTTGTTGGAAAGCAACTAGTGAGGAACTCACTTCATATTTCAAGCTCAACTCAAAACTTCTGTGTGGCTCATTTTGCTCCTGTACTTGACATTCCCCTTCCTCTCTTGCCTCGGGAATGTTGGGGTGATAGGTGGACCCCCATATCCTTCTTGTTATCATATGTACGACAAGATAGACATCTTGGTTATATGATTGATATGTAGCATGTCTGCTCTATGCTCCGCTTTAGTATGAGACTTTCTTTTCTTCATTTTCAAATTCCAACTCTTTCAGTCTTCCTTTCTTCAGCCATATCTTATGAAATACAATTTTACCATGTTCTGTCACCTCGAGATTAGCCTAAAACACATTTAGATATATTAGAGTTTTACATGTAGACATACGTGTGCATAACACTGCTTTTTATTCCTTTGAACACATTTTCTAGTTAAATACACTTATAATTTATCACTCCAACTGCTTTGCAAATACTCCACCCTTTATCTGCTTTTAATTTTTTTCCTGGTATAATCCCAATCCTTCCTTTTTTCTGTGAATAAAAAAACACACTGACCAAGTACCATCAGAAGAAACAACAAGAACAACATACTTCACTATTTTCTTTAGTGCTAATTAAAAAAAAAAATGAAATATCTCTATTTTTATTTGAAGCAACCTGGTTTGCTTTTATTTCAGACAGATGTTATCACTTGCTTTATAATTCTAAGTTGGAAAATATTTTCTTTTAGGACTTTGAACATTTTATGCAACTAGTTTTTCCTTTTATCTTTTATCCTAAGACAAGATGACAATCTTATTATTCTCCTTTACAGGTAATGTGTCATTCATTGTTCTCTGGACATATTTCTCTTTTTATTTTGCTTTTAGGAGTTGTACTTTTATGTTCAGTGCCGAATTTCTTTAGTCATCTTATGAAAAATCTTCCAAAAAAACTTTTTGAATTGATGTCTTTCATTAGTTAAGAAATTCTGACACTGAATTTTCAAATGTCACTTTCAGTTACTAACACCATATACATTTTTACATGATCTCTTAGTTTAATTGCTCTGTCATACTATGATACTTTTGCCTTTCTGTTTTAGTTTGAATATTCTATTTTAATTTTTTTTACTTATTACTCATACATAATGTATGATCATATTCCCACCCCCATTACAATTGTTCACACACACACATATTGACCCCTTTCTTCCTCCTTACTTGCCCCCTACCTTCATCATGTCTCTTTCTTATTTTTGTTCAAAGCATGGTCAGATGGTCACAGGTGCTGTGTGTTCTTGAGTACAACAGCCATGCCATATCCAGAGGAGAGCATTTTATAATAATCCTCCTCTTCTTTTACCCCTTGTTCTGTTATTTTATCATTCTATCTAAATTCTGAAATATTGTACCCATCTATGTAGTGGTGGGAAATGATTCCACCTGTATTTCATGGGTGATTGTATGTTTATTGTTACCTATTGTCTCCTAGTCTTATTTTTTTCTCTTACCTGATAATACTTTTTATGTCAAATATTATGTGTAAAAACACACATACACACAAAAATTTGTGGTATCCTACACTAACTTTCGCATTTTATTCTCCTTTGACTGGAATAAATTAAATAGATTCACTGGGAATGTCTGAGCTGATCTGAGACTATTCTTCGGCATGCCAAACATCAATCTTTCTCCAGTTACAGGGCTATCTTGCTATGCATCCAAACATGTGGTAGGAGAGAGGTTTCTACCAGGGTTGTTGCTGTTAATATTCCCTTATATTCAGTTGTGCATGGTAATAGTACACAAAGTCACCTCAATATTCTGAATGATTTCTCATTAATTATTAGGTTGTCACTATATGTATCACAGAGTTTGGCAAGTACCTAAAGCATTAAACATTCATAGACACTAACATCAATAACATCAATGTCTCTACATTTGTTTTCTCCTTGGAATCATACACCCATAGGCTTAGATGCTTTTGATGACAAAATTTTCAATTAAGAAACATAAGAATAATGTTGTTGTAATATATATTTTCACATAATTGGTATTTTGCACATTTTGTGCTATTTAATATACATATTATGTTACTAATTTGAAATTTTTGTGCATCCATTTATATTTTATGTATCTTAAATTTTATTGGACCTATTCAAATCTTGAAGCCTTTCAAAAATTAATATGTGTGGCCTGGAGAGAAGATTCAGTGGTCAACAGCATTGGCTGCTCTTCAAGAGGTTTCAGGTTTGAGTCTTAGCACCCACATTGCAGCTCATAACCATGTGTAACTCCATGTTCAGGTGATCCTACTCCCTCTTATGACTTCTGAAGGACCTAGGTACATATGTGATAAACAGACATATGTGCAGACCATGACTCATACACGCAAAAATAAATCATTGAAAAATTAATTTGTGTGTTTTCTTCTCTTTGGTGACACAGTGTTCTTTAGTCTACATATTAGTCAGTCTTCTGCCAGATATATGATTACCAAATGTCTTCTTTTATTTTATCTTGTCCTTTTAATCTTGTAAATGCTTCTTGAAGAGCAAAAGATTATCACCAATATTCATGCTGTTTATTGGAAAACAAATTGTACATGCTGACAGGTAAAATTTATATGATTTTTTAAATGACATTCATTCAATCTTCAAACTATCTTTTGTGTATGACATATAGTAACTCCAAACCTAAATTAACACAACTGTCCTTAGATGTTGTAAACACTTCACCTATTGGCTGGGGAAGAGACTCAATGTGTGTGGTAGTTTAAATAATTAATGTACCTCATAATTTCATGCAGTTGAATGCTTGGATCCCATTTGTTAGTTGTTCTAGTCAGTGTTCTATTGCTGAGGAGAGACACCAAGAGCATGGACACTTTTATATAGGAAAGCATAGAATTGGAGCCTACTTACAGTTAGAGTTTAGTCAGTTGTCAGTATTGTGCAGAGTATGAGAACACACAGGCAGAGGTGGTGCTGGAGAAGTAGCTGAGAATTCTACATGCAGATGCATAGGCATCAGGAAAAGAAAGCCGCTTGGCTTGACTTGGGCTTTTGAAAACTTCAAAGCCACACCTCCTGATCCTTTCAAATAATGTCACTCCCTGATGACTGAGCATTCAAATGTGTGAGCCTATGAGACCGTTCTTATTCAAATCACCCCATTCCACCCCCTGACACCCATAGTCTTACAGGAATATTATAATGCATGTTGTATTCATGTCATCTTCAAAAGTCACCATTGTCTATCACTGTCCCAACATTGTTCTGAATCCCAAAGTTAAAAGTCTCTTCTGAGACTCATGGTGACCTCATAACTATAATCACATGTAAAAAAAATCACATCACATACTTCTAATATACAATTGCAAAAATATATACTATTATTCCAAAAGTGAGGAAAGGGAGCATAGTGAGGAAATACTGGACAAAGCCAAGACCAAAACCCAATAGGAAAAACTCCAAATTCTGTATTTCCATATCCAAGGTCAAAACAGTCCAAACTTACAACACTTTTAGCTTTGTAGACTTTTGCAGAGTTTCCTGAAGCCATTTGGCCCCAAGTAAAACAAAAGAGACTTATATTAATTTTAAAACTATTGGCCAATGACGAAGGCTTCTTATTGGATAGCTCTGTCTTAATTATTAATCCATTTCTCTTAATCTAAATATTTTCAATTGGTCATATCTTACCAAAGAAGGGTCTGGACCTTTAACTCCCTTGGTGGCTCACTTGGTGACTATTCTGCCTACATTTCCTAGAATTTTCCTCATCTCCTAGTAACACCTATCATCCTGCCTTATTGGCCAACATTGTGTTATTCATCAACCAATAAGAGAAACCAATACAAAAAAGGAAATCCCCCATCAAAAGACTGTAACACACATGCCCTCAGCAGCTCTATTTGGCAGGTATTTCAGGACTTTGGCATATCCTTATTTTATCTGACTCTGTTCTGTGCTCCAAAATTTAAGATTTGGTCATCCATTGACTAGCATGCCATCCATGGAAAAAGACAGCAGCATATGACCAGATATAGGAAACAGCCTGACCACACTGATACCCTTTGTGTGTCCGGACCACACATTGATTTGTGATTGGGAAGATAACATTTTTAATGGCACAGACAACCGTAGATTAACACAAACATCCTGAAGCA
This sequence comes from Phodopus roborovskii, assembly GCF_943737965.1. Classification (NCBI taxonomy): domain Eukaryota; kingdom Metazoa; phylum Chordata; class Mammalia; order Rodentia; family Cricetidae; genus Phodopus; species Phodopus roborovskii. The sequence continues at coordinate 16,181,259 of NW_026125397.1, forward strand.
TGTGAAGGTAAGCCCTGGCTTAATGGTAGTACATTTCGTTTACATGTAAGATCATCTTCTCCTTCCAGGTCTCTCCTCTTCCCGTTTGCCTTTCCTCTGCCTCTTCAGTGTGATTTTATCCAACTCCTTTTATTCTTCCTCTGAAGGTTTGGATACATCTTTTTTAATCCACAGATTTTGCCCATGGTCCCAAGAAACCATCAATATTAGATGCATCATTTTCTTTGAACTTTTTCCTCCTTTCTGTTCTCATCTGACCAGTTTCAAATACAGTTAAATCTTAAATTTTTTCAGCTTCTTCCACAGAAACAATCATTTAGCAGACACTTAATGATTATCTAATGAAGGGTCCAGTGCATAGCCATATGTGGCAAATTTTCTTCTTTGCTGTCCAGGCATGAAGTCAGTGGTATGTGTGGGCTGTGTAGCCAGAAAACATAATTCTAGGAGCAGCTATTTGCTGTGTTCCACAGGGGTTTTCTGTTCTAAACTCCAGAGGCAAACATGATCTCATAGGATTATATTGTTCTTTGACAGTAGGATCAAGGTATATTCCAGTCTCCAAATCTTTCCTAACTGCCACCATGGGAGCTGAGTCCACCACCACTGCTGAAGGCAATTTGGTCAAATGCATGAGAGTCAGTGACTGGCAGCAGACACCGACTGCCCTCATTTTCAAAGTCCGATTCGGACCCTGAACACAAACCATAAGAAGCAGCTAGAGCTGAAATTGCAACAGACATGATTGTAACAGATCTCTGCTGTGGTCAGGCAAGAGCCATGGGGGCCATTCTTATTCAAACTGCCACAGTAGTGCTATTTGGGGAACATTATAAATCTTTAAGTGGTGCAGCCTTAATTGAGGAAGAATGTCATTATAGGCAGTCTTTAAGAGTTTATTCTCTCTCTCTCTCTCTCTCTCTCTCTCTCTCTCTCTCTCTCTCTCTCTCTCGTAATAAAGTTTAAAGTTTGATCAGCCAGAATCCTGGTACCATGCCACATCATTTTCAACATTATGTACTCTCCATCTGGAAACATCTCCTAAAATAAACTCAGGATTCCTAAGTTATTTTTTATTGCAGCCACAGAATAATAGTGTCTACAATGGGTACAGCAATTTTCATTCATAGGTAAGCACCAGAGTTCAGATTACCCAGAAATATAAAGCCACACCTAGTAATACATACCAGCACCCCAAATCTTCTAGGCTAACAAGATCCTGAAGCTGTGTATCTGGCATCTAGAACTGTCAGTAGAATCTTGTGGGCTCCAAGGTGTCTAGTTAGTTCTGTTTTTTAACCAAGGGGCTGGTCTATAAGATGATTCTAGATTCTATCAAGTTTATAATCATGATTAATCACCACAACCCAGTTTCAACATCAACTACATCGACTAGCTGCTCTGATCATGGTTGCAGAAGACACCTTTGTTGTGAGATAGAATGAATCATTCATGGTTTTGTCTTCTTTTAACATTCAGTGGCATTTCACACCATTAATTTTCCCCTTTCATTTCCATAGTCTCCGTGTCAGCTCATTGAGACATCTACTTGTCTTATTGCTATGGAGGATTTTCTATTTCAGTTTTTCACTCATATGAGGATTTTTAAACTCTATTTTTACAAATAACATACAACAGAAATAATATTTATTACCATGTCTGGTTGTTAAATCAGTATGATGAGTTATTCCCAAGTTGTTCCTGAAGCTCATTGGAAACCACACACAGAGAGAAAGGGAGAGGAGAGACCTGAACAAGGGGGAGCTCATGCACCCCAATCTGATTGCTGTGAAACCATCATAGGAGTGACCCAGACCCTGTGAAAGTAGATGTTAGTTAGGAGGACTGGGCAATCTACAGGGCCTCTAGTAATGGATCAGTATTTATCCCTAGTATACGAATGGACTTTGGAAGCCCATCACACATAGAGGGATACTTTCTCAGCCTAGAAACATAGAGGAGGGCCTAGACCCTGCCCTAAATTATATGCTAGACTTTGAAGACTCCCCATGGAAGGCCTCACCTTCCCTGTAGAGCAGAAAATGGGTGGGCTGGGGTTTGGTGGGGGTGATAAGGGAAGATGAGAGGGTGAGGGTATTGACATGTAAAACAACCTTGTTTCAAATTTAAATGTAATAAAGTGAGGGGGGAGAGTAACTTCTTTTATACCATTAATTACATACCTCAAATTTATGCATCTAAAACTATCTTTTCAACATAATTTTTAAAAGAAATTTAAAGAACATTTTCATTTTACATGCCAACCCAAGTTCTTCCTCCCTTCCATTCTCCCACACACACTTCCCCCCTTCCCACCCCATCCACTCCTCAGAGGAGGTAAGGTCTCCCTTGGGGAGTCAAGAAATTCTGGCATATCAAGTTGATGCAGGACCAAGCCCCTCCCTGCCATATCATGGCTGAGCATGATATCCCTCCATAGGTAATGAGCTCCACAAAGCCAGTCCATGGACCTGGGATAGGTCCTGGTGCCACTGCCAGGGCCCTCCACAGCAGATTAAGTCACATAACTGTCATCCACATTCAGCGGACCTACTTTAGTTCCATGTAGGTTCTCCAGCTGCTAGTCTTATGGGGGATGTCCTTCTGTATATGTTTCTTATTGGTCGATGAGTCAAACAGTGTTGGGCCAATGGCGAATGAGGAAGGAATATATGTGGGACTAGGAGAGGAGGAGAAGTCTGGTTCATGTAGTCAAATGGGGAAACATGTGTCAATAATACTCAAGTCATATTAGGGGGAAACTTACAAGCTTGTAGTATTTTTTTTTCCTAGTGGTATTGTACTAGCTACATACAGCTCATTCAAAACAAGAAGTTAAATGCAGGAGAGCCCACCAGGCTCAGTTGCCATATAGCAGGCAAAGGAGTTACAGGACTGGCAGTCTTTGGTAAGCCAAGACCACGAGGAAATACATAGATTAATAGTTATTGGTTAATAATTAAGACAGAGCTAGCCAATAAGAAGCCTTGGTCACTGGCCAACAGTTTCATAATTAATTTAGTCTCTGTGTATTCATTTGGGGCTGAGGTAGGCTGCAGGAAGTGCAGAACCAAGAATCTCCCCAAATGTCAGCCCATAGTACTTGAACTCCCACTAGCTCGGGTCAGCTATTTCTGTGAAAAATGCCTTTCTCAACATTCAGTGACACTTGAAGACTGACAAGCTTATCTTGTGGCTATTTCACTCACAGTTTTGAGGCTGAATATGTGTCATAGAAGACATGGGTGACAAAACCAGTCCTAAATTCAAGTGCAGAATATTCACCCTGTCTTCTTTATTTAAAAAGGAATATAAATGGCTCAAAACATCAGAAAATAAGAAACTGAATGTATAAGCATATTAAACCTTTGGGGATTTTTTTTTAACTCAGGAAGACATTAAGAGATGTGTTTTGATATCATTGAGCTACTCAACATTTAACTTCTTGTTTTGAATGTGCTGTATATAGTTGATACAATACCACTAGGAAAAAAAAAATACCACAAGCTTGTAAGTTTCCCCCTAATTTGACGTGAGCGTTATTGACACGCATTTTTCCATCTGACTACTTGAACCAATCTCAATGTGAATAGCAATATGACCTTTGTAAGGTTCTCTGATGCAATATAATATTTCTTGTCATAAGTAATTAGTGTTTGTAGTCTCAGTTTCACTGGTCTTCATCTCTCTTCTACTTACAGAAAATATCTTGTGTCAATATGATCATACACATGGTATGATGCATTACAGACCAAGTAAATGTATTTGTCTACCATTTTCAAGTGACAAGTTCAATTTAAAGTGTTCATTTTTATATGTCATATATTCTAGTTGTCTGCTTTTAAATTAGTTTTCCCTTATAAAGTCTCATTAGTAGAAAAAAATTATGCAGACATAGCATAAAACCAGCATAAAATAATTATATTCATGTATGTTTTGTCCTACTAAACATATGACATAAAATATTTAATAAATTTGGAATGATTATATAATTACATGCCATAAAAACTGATGAAATTTCTTCTAACAACACTTGATACATTCAGATAAAGATATGATCCATCATCGTGTCATAAAGTTAATCCATAGCAAAATTATTATTTCTTACATACTAACATACATGACAAAATTGTGACCAATCCACCTTTTACACAGTTTTCCTTCTAAATTAATATTACATATTATCTGCTGAAGAAATGGCACATGAAAATAGTTTTTAATTTCTGTGACTACATTAAGCAGAGAATTCACACAGGTCCTCCTTTGCCAATATCACCTCAACTCTATTTGCATTCCAGGAAGATTAAATAAAATACTGCAGCATAAATGATTAGACTAAGCTTTCCTTGAATAATGAACACTTAAGCCAGTGAACTATAATGAACAACTTTAGTATTCTTTACTTTGTTCTCTTGTATACTTCCAGCACAGTAGTGCTGATTTCTTTATAGGCAGCTCAGAAACTTACATGAATTTCAACCATCTATGAATTTAATTAAGACTGTTTTATTGCTTTCTTTTCCTCCCCTGCTGAAATGCTTGTCAAAATCTATTCTATTTTTCTTTGTATCCCCATGTAAAATTTACTTTTCATCAAGCTATTTGCCAGAAAGTATAGTAAACCTGAAATAATACTACTAAAATTGAGTTATTTTATTGCCTTTAAAAAAATTTAAGAAACATTGATGAATTATTGTTAACAACCTTAGAGTCAAAGTTCTTCATACTTTTAATTCTATAGAATGCTAATTATTAGTTTTCTTGAAATTATTCATTAGCAGTGAATAATGTTGAATTATTTATTTGTATACTACAAATTCAAATGAAAAATAAACTATCTTGGATTAAAGGGGAAAACTTGGTGGTTATCAGGGGAATTGTCAATTTCAAATTTAAGTCTCATAAACTGTCAATTAGAGCTTGCCTATGGTTCAAGAGGGAGCACAGACACAAGGCGTACAGTTAAAAATCTTTAAATCTAATATGAAGTAGATTTAACATGACAGTAAAGCACATGTGTCAATTTCCGAATCATTTCTCTAAATATTTATGGGTTCCGAATTAGCTGTCTTTAAACTTTTGCATGACAAACTGGTTTACTCCCACCTCTTCCTGTGTAGACAGAGAGTTTTCTTGTCTAGAAACATTCATTGAAAACACTTATGAGCAGTGAACAAGGCTATATTTTGTTAAAGAGAGGATACACATATCAGTTAATTAATTTTCTGTTGGCTCTCTCTCATGTCTGAAGGGGAAGCTTCAATAAACTGTTGGGAACCAGAAGGGTGTGTATCGGTCATGTGCTAAGTGTCTAGTTGTTTCTAATGCAGGAGTTCCCAGGAGTGCGCGGAGTTTCGTGAGAGATCAGAAGCAGAGTAGAATTCCACTTATCACTGTGTTATCAGAGTGTGACCCTCACCAGCGAGCATCAAAAACTCCTTGCCTCCTTACACTTTTGTTTCCTCTACTAACTCTTCCTTCTTTGCTTCACTACCTTGAAAGTACAGAACTTTATTCATGCTTAAATCGATTTCAAAGAACTCGAATGGCTTTGTTCTAAGTTGAATGGCTAATGAGTCCTTGCTATGATCTTGGGCAGATAGTTCAGAGGCTAATGGGTTTGAAATGTAGAGTCCTTGGTTTTCACTGTTGATAATATATAGACTAAGAACCTTTTGTTAAAAATGTGTTGTGGAATGAATGAGTAAGGTTAAGATTGCTAGACCATTGCCAAAATGACTAAATATTCTTTTAAAAATAACCAATAGGAGCACAGACACTGTTTTCATTTGATCCTGCAGCAAATATTGAGTTACAATAAATAACAAACAACAGAAATTGGCTGGCTTATAGTTTGTGGGTCTGGAAGTTCCAGGTCAAGCTGCCTGGAGGATCAGTGTCTACCCAGTCCCTTGACTTGGCTGGACCAACGTGTTGACAATGTGTCTCACGCAGTGTCTAAGAACATGAGTCATATCTGACCAAAGGCATACACTGACCCGAATTCAATTTAGTCACAGAATTCTTTATGTCAGCCAACATAGGCTGGGGAGTAGGACTTCAAGAAATTAATTTTGGAATGGCATGAACATTTAGACTAGGACAGGCATGGTGGCATTTATGATAGAAGGAAAAGGAAAGCATTATAAAATACTTCCAAAGTCCCACTCTTCCTTCAGAAAATAAAGCTGATATACATCATTTTCAGCCATGTTCTGTTGAATAAAGATGAGAACAGGCTAAAGGGAGACAAAAGGAACAAATGTGGAAAAAGAAGACCACACCCAATTAATTAGACTATCATGTGTAAGACTAAACATATACCAAAAAAGGAAAATCAGAACCTGATGTTTTTAAGTGAGCTAATCTTGCTGACTTACATGAACAAGTCTTAATGGAAGAATTTTTTCCCAGCAATTTCCAATCTACTCCCATATTGAACTGCAAATTGCCTCTTATTCTTTCCCCCAGGCTGCTCAAAGTTTGAATTTCTGTCAAAGCTGCCAGTGTCTGAACAGTCAAAATCAGCACTGTTAGTTCACTATGTGCACATGGGTAGGACTTAGCCCTAATGAGGAATGATTGTGAAGGAGGGAACCAGAATGGTTGGGGAGATGGCTCAGGAGTACTCATCTGGAAAGGGAGCTGCACGCTGAGTTGCTTGTAAAGTGGGATTTTGAAAAGTCAAATACGATGCAGGATACCCAGAGTGCAGAAGATCCTTGACATTTCCTGAAGGGAGCTCGCACTTAATCCAAATCACAACAGTTTGTCACTGATGAGATTTTAGGAGGACCCAAACAAGGAGCACATATCACAGTGGTAAAAAGTGCCCAGAGCCAGACAGGAAGGAATGGAAAACCAATTGTGTGAAAATGAGGTTAAAAATACATGGAAAAGTTAAGATTTATGAGACAAGAACAATAAATTTGGAATATAAAAAAAACTGTTAAAAGTGAAATGACTAAGGGATAAACTACTGATAATTGCTAATAACAAATCAGAAATGATGAAGTTGCTGTATGAAAGGAGAAGGAACCCAGCATTCCAGAGCATTTCAGACAGTGGGTGGAACTTTTAGGGGTAAATCATGAAAAAAATGGAAAAGTTTCATTTCAGACATGAAGCTCAGAAATTCTGATATATTGATACCATAAATTTGTTTGTTGAATTTAGAAAAATCTTATTGATTTCATTTTCTGATATCAAACATGCTATTTTAGATTTTGTAGAACTGTTCAAAAATATATTCTAATATGTAGCATATACAACCTTTTATTGTCAAATATCAGAAAACATGGATCAATTGAAGTGGAGTCATATAAATCAACATAGAAATAGTGCTTTACATAAAAGTTACATTTTCAAAATGACATAAAATAATTTTTTATGCAATTCTCTTGAAGACCTCTCTTATAGCATAGATTTAGAAAGGAGGTTTTCCAGAAGTAGCAGGAAGAAAAGTTTTAAAAAAATATCAGGAGTAACTATAATACAAAATCTAGAACTCATTGTGAATAATCCAGTGTCTAGGCACTAAGAATAAAATAATGTGGGTAACATAATTTGGTATGCATTACGTCAATGTGTCCAGTCTACATAATCCCTTTAATTTTCAGTTCAGACATAAATACATACTAAAGTCTGACTAATGAGACATGTAGGAAAGAACACTGTAGTAAAAATCAAAGGACATGTCTCCTTTTGTTAAAGAAATTGTCTGATTCTGGGCAGGTGGATGAGAGAGTGCTGTTGTACTTTGAATTTGAAAGCAGTACTGTAGTCTAACTGAGACATTAATGACAGAGTGGTTGTGATATATTCAATTGTTTGCTCTTCAAGACGTATAAGAGTCAAAGAATCTTCTCAGCAAAGACATCAAAAGTGATGTCAGAGTCTTCAACATAGACTACAAAGGTCAAGTTCTCTATCGTGGACATAGTACTTCTCCTGTCTGTGTTCCTTTCATCCTTTAGACAATGCATACTTCAACTTTCTTAAACTACCAATAATTGGATGAACAAAATAATATAGACTAATCAAAGGCATCATTTTTCTCTTTGTTATGAATATAAGAAAAACGATAGACTTTGTATCACTGCATTATTCTAGCAGAGCATGCAATCAAGCTCAAAACTGATAGAAGTTGATGTGTGAGAAATTCCCAGTAGGAATCAGTAAAGTTATCAAGATGGGCCAGAGAAAATCATACTGCTTAGAGTGCTTTTCAGAATGAAAAATTTGTCAAGCTATTAACATGCTAACAAACCATCAAGAGATAGACAGTTTATAATTGTAATCAGTAACAGAACCTACATATACTAGAAAGGCTTGGATGGAAGATAATAAGCAAATCAAAATTTCTATTCAAAGACATCACTATTATCCAAGAACCAAAAGGTCTACCAGAGGTAAGATTCATATTATTAGAATTATTCAATGTATGGTAAACTAAACATTAATCAGTTTAAGTTACTGATGCTCAGAAATTCCTCCATGCAACCGATGTGCAATCACAACTAAGACTAGCATAAACTGGTAAATAAATAAATTTCCAATAGCATCTTGTCCCTGAAGATGCGACAGAAACCTCAGGATGAGACATAGAATTTAGTGATTTTTTTTTTTAGCTAAGACAAAACATGACTAATATACATCTGAGAGTACAGGCACAAAGGCTACTGTCACTGTATTGCTTCTTCAAGGAAACACTCTAGGAGACACAGAATAGACTATGAAATATAAGATTCTGAATGGTACTTAAAGGAATTTGAAACAATGAATATGTTAGTAATAGGGACTTTTAATTCTATTTCTTGAACTAAAGCCTAAAAGTTAAATTAAAACTGAGATTAAATTTTTAAACGTTCAGTTTTATTATTTGATTAGAAGTAGCCAGAATGTATATTTTTGCATTGTATCCTTTTACTTTTTAAGAATACATCTTAAAAGCTCTTTTATCTTTAAATCAAAAGATTATAAGATCATTAAAATAAGATTTTTGATGATTTTCACTTCAAATAAGGAATCAAAAGGAAAATCTGATCATCTTACATAAATAGTAAATTAACAAAGTGTAAAATGGTAAAGTCCATTAAAATTTCATCTACAGAGGTATTTGGCATTCGATGATTACCAGCTTCTGGAAAGTCCTCACTTAGGAAACAAAAGGGATTCCTAAAATAGTTGCTGTATAAATAACAAGTGTTCATTCATCACTAGAAATGAAAATTAAGGTTATCAATAAGTCTAACCATTGTTTGTGCTCCCTGATGTATCTGCATGTTCAACCAAGCTTTGCCAAGTCACACCTGCTTGGAGCTGTAGCAACATAGACTTTTTATAGTCACATATGGAAAGCAAGTCCTAGGTGTCAACATTTCCTAGCACAGCCTGGTTGTGGTTCATGTGGTGCAATCATTGGCATTTTCTTGTCCTTAAGAACAACTGCAGAGTTGATCCCATGCTAGCTAAATAGGAAGAACTCAAGAGTGTAATGCTCAGGTTTGGAAGTGTTGATGTTCTTAGCTTTTATTGGTGGTTGAACTGATACAAGATCATGAAAAAGCATGTGAGGGGGGAGAGAAGGTAAGAGGAAGAAAGGGAGGAAGGGAGGTAGGAGGGAGGGGGACTTGGATCGACATGTAAAATAAAAAAATAATAAAGTAAAATATAAAAAATAACAAAAATTCTTTAGAGGGTTAGTACAACAATCTTATAGCCTTATATCTTGAGAACAACTTTCCAAAAAGTCATGCTAATTCTCTTTCAGCCTACTACAGGTCTCCTGCTTAAGTGGAGTTTGAGCAGAATACAAAAGTTTGGTTTGCCCCTAATATATATATGTATGTATGTGTGTGTATGTATGTACATACATATATACATATATACACACACATACATACATATATTGCATTTTAAGTATATAGGGGTACTTTTCAAGGCCTTTTGAACGGTGTCAATTATCCTTAACCACTGAGTCACCTCTCCCATCAAACCCCCACCCCAAACACACACACACACACACACACACACACACCGCACACATTTTTAAATCTAGTTCTTTTCATAGATACTTTAACTAAAGTATCACTTTCAAATATCAATTAAAATTATTGTTGTATACAAAATACATCCAAAAGTAAGTAAGCCAGCAGTAATGAGAAGGAAAAAACCTGAATTCTTATTGATGACCAGAGGCAGAGTATCAAAAAAATTCCCTGGGCACCCTAGCTCTGGATTACTGAATCATGAGATACATGTCATCGCAATTTATTTTGTTGTTGTTATGAAGCATCATAACTGAAATAGTGGATTTTACAGGTTCCTCTCTAGCAATGCTCTCATATTCAAACTATCAAAGAGTCAGTGAGTAAGCAACATATTATTTCTAGATCCTTCTTATTGGGATGGGATTTTCTGTCATGGAGTCAGGTCAAACATTAATTTATGTAAAAAACACACACCTGTCCAGAGTATAAGTTATTATCCCCTACAGAGCAAGGAAGGAATAATTAAGCACTTTTGGGTGCTCAAATAGACTTTCCATTGTCAATTTTGTCAGGAGTTTTCAGTTTTTCCGAAAGTGAAACCGTATTCTCACCCCTAGAGAAAATTACTCTATGGCTCCTAGCATTTGAACTGCTTTATTCTTGTTTTTCTTGTCTCCCTATCTTTAGATGGCACAAAAGAAAATTTCCAAACACAAAGAAAACTCTACAACTCTACAGCCTCATCATTGGTTGTGAGTTGCAGAAGACAACTCATAGAAGGAGTAGATAGAATTGTCTTCCGTCCTGATGATCTTGTTTGGTCAAATGATGGGAAAATCAAGAAATGTATACCACTGCTCCCTTCATTCATGACTTCCCTGCAGCATCTATACTAATTCAATTAGGAAAGGAAGCAAGAAAAACACATGGTGTCCCTGGACTGTATAATGCATACTAAGTGCATTAAGGAGAATTATTATAAATATTTAAAATAGCTGAGGCTTGCAGGACAATTTCCTGATGTTCAAACAATGATGCCATTTTATTCTCCAGTCTCACTTAATGAAAACTGGAAGAGGAGCTTTTCAAATGAAGATCTGAAAGGATAATCAAATGATATTTTTTTTTCTGAGTAGAACAGAACTAAGAAAGGGAAAAGAACAAATGGCTAGATTAAAAAAAAAAAAAAAACTTGCCTCCCCCACTTAGAACCTCAGCGCATCCCCCATGCATTAGAAAGCATTCATTTCTTCTTTTCCTCCCATTTCCACATAAAGGATTGTTCTAGATTTAATCAAACTCTGGTTCTAAATTTGTAAGAAGCACAAAATGGTAATCAAAGTTGGAGGAAAGTATACCTGACTCATCTAGTGTCGTCACATTCAGTTCAAATATGGAAGTTTGAATTCTCTCTGACTTGGCAAGGCAGTTTCACAATACTCAGAAGAGTTTCAGAAAAACTCATAAATCTTTACAATTCAGGAACATAGCTAAATATTGACATTTCTACTCTCAGATAAATGTTCATTGTGTGGCAGGCAGGGTGACAAACATGAATCACATATATTATTCATGGCAGTTTCTAGAACAATATAATAATGGTAGAGGTGTCGTTGGTAATTTAAAGGTAGAATTTTGAATAATTATCACTCATGTGTATTTATTCTTTGTAGTTGTCATACTGAGATTTCTTAAATTTTAGTTAGTCTAAATTAAAGAGTCACATTCTCTACTGATAAGAGAAACAAGGTTCTTGAAATATGTAAAGGGAGAAAAGCTCTGTTCTGCCATACCACGGTGTTTGGACCTATTCTGTCTCACATTTTACAGTGGTTAGAAAAGCAAAAGAACTTAGTAATAAAGTAATAGGAAAACTAAGCAAAGTTATATTTCAAGTGAAACTAAAAGACTTTATAAAATATTCATGCACAAAAAGCAATATGACTTTTGTTCTCAAAAAATGCATGAAATCTCTTCAAGATTAGACCATATATCTGGACACAAAACATCTAAACACATTTTTAAAAGATTGAGATCATATAACAATTTCTTTCTTGGCACAATAGAATGATGCTACAATTTTTTTTTTAATTAAGGAAGAAAAAAATCTTGAAAATTCTCTGAGATGTAGAAATTAGCATACTTTTAAACAATGAATAATTCACAGCAGATATCTCAGGGGAAATTTGAAAAAAAAAAACCCAAGATGAGTGAAAATAGGCCATAGCACCCAAAATCATGGGATGACATGAAGGAAATACTCAAGGGAAATTTACAGCTGTAAATGCCTACATTAAAAATGAATACTCAAATGAATAAATTAGTTGTACATTTTAAAGAAACAGCTAAACAAGACTGAAGACAAAGATTTGGTGGAGCAGGACAATACAAGATAAACAAGTAAACAGTAGGAACTTAAGCATTAATCACCATCAACACACAAACTGGGAATGTGTGATCACGTACAGGGAAATGGTGGGGTTTTCTATCTGAAGCAAAGCATGCAGAGCTAAGTCAGGGCAATTCACATGAATCATTCCACTCCACACTAACAAGGTGTTGAGTATGAGATTCATGAAGGAGGAAACATAACTTTTGAAATCAAAGTGCACATGAACAGTGGTTGCAAATATGAATTAACCACAGGCAAGAGAGTAATAGGGCAGGAATGTAAAACTTGAAAATAGGAACGTATCTGTCACAAATGATGGTATGATGGGAGTATGGTTAGGAAAAGGTCAGATAAGTGGACATACTTTCATTTTAGCTGAGAAGAATAAGGGAACTGCCTCATATTGAAGAAAAGGGACATGGAATATGTTAGTGTGCTCCGGTATGTATAAATTATTCTAACAAATACCATAAACGGTGTGTGTGGTGGTTTAAATAAGAATAGCCCCTATAGGCTTATATATTTGAGTATTTGATACTCACCATTAGTAAAATTTTTCGTGACACTACCAAGAAGTGTGGCCTTGTTGGAGGAGGTGTATGTGGGGAATGACTTGGAGCTATCAAAGACTGGTGCCATCCCAGTTCTCTCTCTCTCTCTCTCTCTCTCTCTCTCCCTCCCTCCCTCCCTCTCTCTCTCTCTCCCATCTCCTTTCTCCCCCTCCTGTCTCTTGATCCATTGTTGTAGATCAAGGAAGAAGTTGGAATCCTTCAACTTCTGAGAGAAAGTGGTCCTTTTGGTTGTATAATGCAGCGTCTATGTATTTTGAGATGCCATTGTTTTAGCTCTCGTCCCCAGCTGGTAGAGTTTCAGATGTCCTTGATGCTGGGCATTTTGTAAGTGGAGAGAGGTTCTGGAGAGTCCTTTGCCCAACATGGAAAGTGAGCAAACAGTGTCTATTCTATTGTGCAAAGCTCTTGTCTAGGTCTTATTACTGTACTTTGCTGAAGACATTACCAATAAGGGGGAGGGCACTTCATAATATCAAAACAATTTCCCTAGTTAGTATTCAGATACCCTGTACTAACTGTTCAATTTATATAGTGCTATAATGGCACCATTGATTCTGTACCAAACTCACTACAAAATCTCCATGGTAAGCACAAACTCTTTATAAAACTCCACATGTAGCATCTTTACGTTTTCCAAACTATTTCTGTGCATCAGAAACATCACACTTTCAAGTGTCTTTTAATCTTTTAAATGTGGCTTTGTGTGGCTTCCTTTGATATCTATAACTTTGTACAAAATATACAGAAGAGAAAAGGCTCATAAAAACAGCAAAAAATGGTAAGTGGCATAGTCATTTTTCTTTAGCTATTATTTGTAACTGTATGCATTAGTGAAATGCTAAGTACCAATATTACTTTTAGCATTAGCATTTTGTAATTCAAAACTTTTCTGGTTTAACATTGTTTATGAAGATGTGATATACTTACCATTTAATATGCTTTTTATCTAATTTTAGATAACTCATTAAAATGATAATACTGTATGAACTAAATAAAGAACATGTGAATTAAAAATATGTTGTGAAACAAGTTAAAAGTAGATCCCTCCTGGAAGGCATCACCCTCCCTGTGGAGTGGGGGGGATGGGATGGGAGGGTGGTTCAGGGGACATGGGAGGGAGAGGGAACTGGGATCAATATGTAAAATAAGAAAAAATAAAAAAAAATTTTCTTTTATAATTTACCGTGATCATTTTGTTTAATAAGTAAGAACGTATATTCATCCATGATAAAAGATAAAATTGCTATAGAAAGTTACTAAGAAATGGCTGTCTATAAACTATGTATGTATAGCACAAAGAGATATTCATTTAGTACTGATCTGGTAATAAAATTAATTATAAAGCAATTATTTAGCAGATAAAGAAACATGGAAAATATTATTAAATTTGTCAGTCAGTAAAGGAAAAGGAAGGAAACTATCACAAAGCCATTGTAAATTGTTCCTCAACATCACCTGGAATGATGAGCCATTTAACTTGCCAGTGTGCGCTCAGGTCACATGACAGTCAATATAAAAACAGTATGAACTCTGTATGCCCAAGACATGAAGGTTTGAGCTATACTGGGTGGCAATCAGGAAACAAGTCCAGATAGGTCAGCACCCCAAAGCACCTTTAAAGGCACACCTCAGCGCCTTGTTTCCTCCAAGAAGATCTTCTGTTGAAGCTTTCCCCATCTCCCAGAAGTACTGTCTGAATCAGACCAGACCTTTAGTACAAGAGTATCTGAGGGCTATTTAAAATCCAAACATAACAGTCATCTTCTAGAATGTATACAACTCCACTTAAATATTCATATTTTCTGAATGCCCCACTTCACCAGGTGGAATTTATAATCTTTCCAGTTCTGTCCCAAATCAGGGAGAGCATGGCTGCAGTACCAATCCAACTATGCAAATCAAGATTGTTACATTGATATTTGCCATCCCTTGCTTAAATCCTAAGTAACCCCCTAAACATACTCCTGATTTATTAAGTCTTATCTTTACTTCTGAAAGTCTCGTTAGACTGATCACCATCTTTTACTTGGGTTATTATCCTTTGCTACCAGTATTTTCCCTCCCCCTTCATTCTGAATTACCGCTAATAGATTTTCCTCAAGAAAAACGATCCCGCCTCGGATATAGTAATCTCACCGTGATTCCCTCCTACTCCCAGTATGTCAGCGATTCATCAGCTCTCCTTGGAACAAAGGCTAAGCATAAAATACTCTGGAAGGCAGTTTGGTCCTATCTGTTCCCTTTCACTTTAGCCCGCTTCTTAGCATAGCTTTTAGAGTTAGCCATCCAGTTGCCCTGAGTCTTTTCTCAGACTCTTAGAATTGACATGTAATTTTTCTTCCCTTCATTTAAGCATGTGGTTTCCTGGGCTTATAGTTCTCCTCCCTCTGCTCTGGGATGACAGCTGTTCCTATTCATAGTTTAGGTCTCAGTTGAAATTCCATTTCGTTGACTATGTAAAGCTGCATTTTATCTTCTTTTTATGTATTTTTCCCACAAAGACCACTCTCCCTTATTACCTTTATTATAATTGAATCTCCTGCTACATTGCAAACTTCAATGACAAGAGCTGTGTCTACGTTGTTAGTTCATGTCTGTCTAGTTGCATATCAGACTTGGAACTTATTAAGCATTCAGCCTTGCTTCCTGTTTCATAGAGACATAAACCTCTAGATATCTCTAGCTTTTGCCTATGAAAATGTATGTCTGTAGAGATCTTTTGTCATTTTCTTTGTTCTCAAAGAAACAGTTTGTTCTGTTTGTTTACAGCCTAAGTCAAATATAGGTGTCTTGTTCTTAAATGGTCTGTCCACGCATTGGCTACTTACTTTATCTCAAGTGTCTTCAACATTGTCTTCCCAGGTAAACACCTATATAGCAGGATACAAACTCTCCAAACTGCCAATGCCTGTCCTTGAGTCAGCAGTTTTACTTCTAGGTTGGAAAGAACTAAAGAATTTTGCTGCCTCACCTCCAAGCAAAACAGGCCAATTACAGATCATAAAGTCCTGTCTGTCTCACTGACGCCTAATTGTGACCATCATATGCCCTTCATTCCTCAAAGAGAGGAGATCCTTGCCAAAAATTCACTTGGACAAAAGATAATTGTCTAGTACAGGAGTTCTCAACCTGTGTGTCATGACCCCTTCTGCAAACTTCTATCTTCAAAAAATTTACATTATGATTCACAACAGGAGTAAAATTATAGTTATGAAGTAGGGACAGAAAGATTTGATCATTATATGTGTGTGTGAGGGGTCATCACGACATGAGGAAAGCATTAGGAAGATTCAGGACCAATGGTCTTTGTTGTTTCCTTCTACCCTACTGGGTACTCCAGGCTAAAGAATAAACTGACAAAACTCATGTCTGCTTTAACCTGTAACTGTGAAGGAATTTAGAATCAGCGACTCTGTGGTTATACTCATGTTAAAAGGGAATAACACTAGTTCAGAATAGGCACTAAATGCAGTAAGTGCAGCCTTTATGAAACAAAGGAGAATTGGACAGAGACACAGATGAGTGCTTACACACACACACACAGAAAGAGAGGGAGAGAGAGAGAGAGAGAGAGGGAGGGAGGGAGAGAGAGAGAGGAGATCTTATAACACAGGAGAACATAGTGTGTGAATATGGAGGCAGTGCTGTTGTAGTTCAACAACAAGCCAAGAAATGTCAAGGAATTCTAATAGCTACCAGGTAATAGAAAGGAGTTACAATCAATCCATCTAGGCATCATCAGAAAAGATGTGGTCCTGTAATTTCCAGCTCCTAGCTTCCAAATCATCAGAAAATTAGTTTTTTTTGTTTTGTTTTGTTTTGTTTTTTGTGTTCAAACACATTTGAATTTTTAAAGTTAGTAAGATAGCACTTGGGAAGAAACAGTCTGGAATCCAGGACAAAAGCTTTTGGAAGTTGCTGGTTATCTAAGTCCAAGGGGCCTGGCAGTCTAGCTGTCCAAGCATACACAAAGCCCTGGGTTTGCTCTGCCATACCACAAAGCGAATACCACTGACTAAACACTATTTGCCTTTGGATGTAGTTGTTATGCTGTTTTACCCATTGTGGGATATTGTCTAAATCGCAGGATACTAAACAAATCACATTTGAGATTTCTTATAGTCATGCCAGGCTTAGTAACTGGATTTAGAGCAGAAAGAACGCCCTCGGTCACTGGCTCAGCTCTGCTTCCCTTGTGGCCTCTGAGGCAGGTTTCTGATCCTGCCAGTGTTTCTAGGACAAGGGTGGCAAAGGTATTCTTTAACACAAAGAACTATCGTTGCCTGTGCTCATTTCCCATTCTGCTTTTAACAAGAACACTGAAAAGTTTCAAGTCACAGGGAAATGAGAGACAGCATGTGTGGCATGGGCTCAACATGTGTTTCAGCTGCTGCAAGACCCGCAATGTCTGCTGAAGTCATAAGCCCATTTGACTTAGACTGTCTAGCAGGAGGCTGATTGGAGCCTCTATCGTCATGATCATCATATCACAAACACGTTGCCTGTGGACGTGCCAGTAACTCCCGCTTTCATGTAAAATCATGTGCACTTTCACTTGTACACATACACACACACACATACACACTGAGCATATTTTCTCTCACATAACAAGAGAATCACCTACCTAATCATCATATTGCATCTATATCCACAGAGCTTGTGAGCTAATATAATTTGCATTCAAAAGAGAGGATGGAACATTTCTAGCGAAATTTCAAAACATGCTGATTCAATAAAGCATAACAATAAGATAAGAGACTTTCTCCCCTTTTAGGCTATCAGTCCTTCTGAAAGTTAATAGATTTGATGAAGGGGAAAAAAAAGCCCTGGGTGATGTTTTTGTTAGAGATTCAAAGTCAAAAAAAAAAAAAAATCCCTGCTGGGAAGCAGGACACTAAGGTCACTGCTCATGCTTCATCTACACACACACACACACACACACACACACACACACACACACATACACACACATGAGAGAGAGCGAGAGCTCAGGAGCTCAGGAAAAGCAATGACAGAAGCAGCCCTTGATCTGAGCTGTAGCAGTGATCGTCTTAATTGCTCTGCTAAAAACTAATGAAAAATTAGACTAAAATTTATCCTTGAAACATTCACAGCAAAGTACAAGATTCCTTCCTTTCTGTTAGTCATTAGTCTCTGAAAAAGCATTGTGGGAGTAAATGTCAGCTTAACTCTTCATGCCATGGATCTTTTAAGATAAGGGGGAGGGGGGAGATCCAGACACAGCAATTACAGAGATGGGCAAATGAGCGAGAAAACAAGACTGTCTGATGAAGAGATATTTCAGGAAATATGATATTCTAATGCAAATGCCACCATTTTCTAATGCTTTGTGGAAAGGAGACGCTGTGCTGTTGTCAATGTAATACAAGGATTGTGGGTGGGCTAGACATCTTGAGCTTGCAATTCATTTTCACTTTGAAGTGGATTCCTCCGGGAGAAGGTAATCATTCTGACACTCTTCCTGGATCCTTGGCGGAGGCCATGTTGCCATCGGTGAACAGAACATGTCATCTCAGGTGCCCCTGTGAGAAGATGATGACCTTTAGCTGACACTGTCTTTTTAAGCAATAGACAGATGATACCACCAAGACAAAGAATAAAAAATTTAAACAAAAAAGCAAAAGTAAATTAAATCATTTCAGTCTGCTCCACAGTGAGATGTACCACATCACTGAGCTTTGGAGTCAGAGAATTCTAAAGAACATAAAGTTCACCAGGCAATTTACAGGTGAGGTCTGGTTTGCAGGGTGGCTTCAGGAAAATCTAGGTACAGCTCATATTGGGACTCCTGATTTCACGCACCTCCATCTCTCCCTTTCCAAAGCAAAGTGTTTCTGCATATTGAAGTTCTCTTGACCCTCCCTTCTTCCTAGATTTAATATAGTAGGTAATGACCAGAAAATGGAGAAAATAGGAGGCTTTCTATTCCTGAGAATAATTTAATCAATAAAGAGCCTGAGCTTCTCATCAAAGAATAAGGAAGGGTAATGTTGTATTTTTGCCACCACCCTTAGTAAGAATGGAATGCTTACTAGCTAACTCTCAGAATATCCTTCAGAAATATAGTGGGGCAGTTTTACTATAATGATCCATTTCCTAGAAGAAAGACTATGAATGTAGCACTGTAGACCTCTTGTATCACATGAGTTTCATTGGAAGTTTATCCCATTTTCACTATTTGATATTTTTAAAATAATCCCCTGCCATTGCCCTGCCATGTTCAGAGAATGAGCATCCCCTAGTAACAGTTCAGTTTTTTCACATGGACTCTTTCATCTGGAGAGCTTGGTATCCATAGCTCTCAACTGCCTTCTCCCTGGATTCCTCCCTTTCTAATATAACACAGTTCTTATACTCACTGAGCTCTAACATCTCTGGTGACTGCTGAACCCTCAACTCATGTGTTCCTATGATCCCTTTCCACACTCTCATCCTCAACAAATTAAATTGAAGCTTAGCACGTTTTTCTTGGATTTATACTGTTAGCGGTTTGATCAGATACATATATGGGCTTTTCCTCTGCTTTGCTAGCAACAGGCCAAATGTGTCAGCAAATAAATACACTCTGAGGAAATCATTCCATTACTACCAGCTGTGGTAGAAGTTACCATAGCAATGTCCCAGCTTCCCTTTCCTCCACTCAAGGTAATTCTCAGAATCTCTATCAAATCCCCACTAGGATTAATGTCCCATTGTTTATGGTATGACTTGCTTTACAACTTCCTTTAGCTTGGCAGTTTTCATTTCACCTTTTCACTTATTATCTTCATCAAAAGTCTCCAGATAAGTGAAGTGGAGAGAAAACTGTAGTATGCAAGTGTAGATTACTAAGACCATGCTAGCGACCACATGGGTGTGTCTCTCTGATGGAAACATAGAATGCACGCATTAGATTTATGTTGATATGGAAGGGGAAACTGGGATTATAAATAAACTTTTGTAAGTTATTTATTTGTATATTTAGGTTTATTGTTTTGAGATAAATTCTTGTTGATAGTCCTAGGTAGCCTATTCCTAGCTGTGAATCTCTGGCAGACCTCAAACATTCAGAAATCCTTCTACTTCAGTCTTATGAGTCCTGAAATTATAGATGTGTGTCTCTCATGCCCAAGTTTTCTGGTGACTTATTCATTGTAGGGTTTCTAGGATGCAGTGATTCTCTGATTCTTCTGTCTTGTCAATTATATAAGCAGCAGCATCTGCATACTCAGAAAATCAAAGGTACTGGCCTTTGGAAATTGTATCAAATATGTTGTAGTGGGAGGGCTTAAGGATAACTGTAATGCCAGCTACTCAAGAGGCTGGAGTTGAGCAATGTGGCTTCATAGATAGCTTGGCAATAGAGTGAAATCAATGTCAGATAGACACTCCCCACCAAAATAAAAAATAGAATTACAGCTAGTACATAGCTCAGTGGTGAAGCACTCACCTGGCATGTACTTGCTCTAGGTTCACTACCAGCATCTGGTGAACTGCTTGCAGCTGTTTAGTTTGTGTAATATAACTTTGACTATGTAAAAGCATTTCGCATTTGTTTATGTTTCCTTTGATTAACTGTGTAAATATGTTACACTTGTTTCACCTTGTCTGCCTAAGGCATCTGGTTGGTCTAATAAATCTCTGAACAGCCAATAGCTAGAAAGTAGAGGGATAGACAGAGATGGTGGACAGGGAGAAGTAGGAGAAATCTAGGCGCAAGAGAGCAGAGAGGACAAGGGAGAAAGAGAGATAGATGCCCAGGGCCAGCCAGCCTGGCAGTTACCAGCCAGCCAGATATGGAGGAAGCAGGGCACACAGAATGAAAGAAAGGTAACAATTCCAGAAGCAAAACACAGGTGAAGAGGAACAGGGTAATGTAAGTTATAAGAGCTAGTGTGACAAGGCTAAACTAAGGCTGAGCACTGATAACTAATAATAAATCTCTGTGTGATTTGGGAGCTGGTTGGGGGCCCAAAAGAAATCCTGAGAAACCACCCATGCAAGGATGTTATTATGAGAGCTGCTTTTGAAAAATTGAGACTGTGACAATCATGACTGGTGTTGAAAACAAGTAGGTTGTCAAAATCTAAACTGTTCTACAAGAAAAACATAGGCAGACTGCTTTGGAGAAATCTGGGGAATAATCAGGATGTGTCTACCTGAGAAGACGAGGATGGTGATAAAAAATTTCAGGACCAGTAGGAGTTATACAAATCAGGATAAAGGAAGGGTACAGAGAACATTCCATGTACTTGCAGTAGAAAGTCAAGGAAAGGTCATTAGCAGCTGTCTGGCTCCAGTAGAAGCAATAATGTTTTGTGTTTGCATGCAGATAATTAAGAGAAATACTAATGCCAACTAAAAATAGTTCAACTTTTATTATGCTTCTAAGTTCCTTAGTAGAATCAGTGATAGTATCTATACTTCAAAATGATTGCTTCAGGTACTTCATGCATATGGATGCTATGAATGTTTGCATTTTTTATGCTCTTTAATGGCTGCTATTCTTTACACAGGCATGCTCTGAAATAGTTTTATATGATCTGAGTTTGCTTCTGGTGCAACATATATACTCCCTCCATATACTACTCCATATTTGTGAATTAAAAAAAATAGGCTTGAAATAAGTAACAATATAATGGTAATTGGAGAAAACAGAAATGACAGTCGTGGATCATTTCTATTCTGTCATCTGAAAATGCCAGGATAAATGGCCAAATACTTCAACAATGTCAGAGAATACAAAGTGGATGGCGTTTTACTCTAAGAATACAGTACTGGACTTAATGCATGCTCAAAATGAGGAACCCTGCCTGGTACTAGAAACCTAGCTAGTTACCAAAGTCTAGTGAAGTTATGGCCTTGGAGAACCTACAACTACCAGTTTATTAAATCAGCATAATCCTTACCTACACTCCATTTATCCTTATTCCCACAGATAAGGGTGGTCCTCAACCCTCATCAAGGAAACTACTCTTTGTAAAAGATGGAGATCTTTACAAAAAAACCAAAATGATCAAAATGGAGAGTTTGGAAGCCTAGTCTCAGTGGATACATCAACTAAATGCTCCCACACCTAAGGCTCAGGGGACATTGAAGAAAGGCACAGGTAGATCCAGACCAGAGTACTCCCAGAGGATCAGGGAGTTAGCTCTGAAATTGTGCCTCCTGGGAATGTCAGAAGCTAAACATGCAAAGTCTTACCAACAGATTTGCCTGAACTTGAACTGTTCAAGGAAAACCATAATAGGCAATCTAAAATGAATGGGGGAAATCCAAGGAGGCTAAATGAGCACAATGAACTCCAGGAAATGAAAGAATGCTAGAACAAGACAAATAGTCTTCTCCAGGGACTTAACACATACCAACTGGTTATCCAACACCAGATAGAAGGACCATAAAACATACATACAGGTAACATTACACAGACTGACCAGGCTGTATTTAGTACTATATATGTGTATATATATATATATATATATATATATATATATATATATATATATATATATATCAACAATTAATACAAAAGAGACCATGAATTTGAAAGGCAATGGGGAGGGGGAAATGGGAGGATTTGGAGTTAGGAAAGGGAAGGGGGAAATAATGTAATTGTATTATAATCTCAAAAAAGAAAAGTATTTTAAAAAAATAATGCTACATTAAATGCCATAAGTAATATCAAAGACTGGGTATTATGGTGCATGCCTTTAATCCTTTCAATCCAAGCAGGCAGGTTTATTTACACAGTAAAACCCTATCTCACAACTCTTTAATTTAATTATTAACATTGGGTTTCTTTTGATCCTTTTAACTTTGTCTTCATGTATGGGAAATATCCCTGGATGTTTTTAACAGATCAATAAGAAACTTTGGAATTCATCTGAAATAATTTGAATACTGAGATACAAGAAGATGAGGACATGGCCTCTACACATGTGGGTCTATTGTGAAACTGGATGTTGTTGACTCTTCTAAACACATACATTGAAAGTGGATTTTACCATTAATACAGATGCTTCCCTAAAGACTGTTTCTTAATAAGCCACCACTTTAATGTCTTTCTCAGTTTAGGTTCTTTCTTTCCAAATAAATTTGAATTTTCTTAAGATGTAGTTTTCAAAAGATAGAGTCTTACTCATGGGGCACCATTTTTATTGTTCTAATGAAGAACGGAAAGTTCATCTTTACTGGTAATAATCTCTTTAGAAATTCAAGGTGCTTTCTTAGCATCCATCTTGTCTCCAATTTTAAGCCCTCTCTTTTCCCTTATTAAAATGACACATTTTAAAAAATATCTTTTCCTGTTCATTCTTCCTTTAGACTTAAATAAGGGTATTGAGCAGTAATCACAACCCAGACTAAATGTTACCCTGTCTTAATGTTTTTTCTTACATCAATTACTCCATTATTTTTGAATTTACACTCACTCAATTTCTCAGGACATGATGCAGCCAGGTTCTTTTCTAGGCCATAACTGGAATGGCTTCTAATCTAGGTCCCAACATTCGTTGCTCTTCTCTAAAACCTCATTAGTCCCAACGTTGCAGTGTCACATGATAATAAAATCTAGAGATAGATGATGGGCCTCAAGCTGAAGATCAGAAAAGCAAAGCAGCTGGTCAGTAGCTCTTACCTCTACCAAGGCTGAAATGGAGATCCAGTCTTCCTTGTGACTGGAAACTCAAGCTCAAATGAGACCCTTTGCTTCTTTCTTATATACCTCTCTAGTGTGGGAATTAAAGGTCTGATGTTTTTACTATTTTAGATCGATTAACTCTCATGTAGCTCTTGGTGGCCTTAAACTCACAGAGATCTATCTGCCTCTGTCTCTTGAGTCCTGGGATTAAAAGTGTGTGCCACCACTGCTCAGCCTCTATGTCTGTCCAATGTGTGGCTTTGTATTCTGATCTTCAGTGGCTCTATTGGATTATAAACAATATCTTGCCACACTGCTGTCCTTCTTGTAGTATACTGATTTTCACAGTCTTCCCTAGCATGTTCCACTCAGTACTGCCCATAATAATCTGCAGTTTTGTCGTACTTAAAAATAACAATTTTCCTTCAGATTCCCCCAGCAAACCATTTCCAATGACCTAACAGCCACATTGTCAGATTTCTCACAATAGCTCTAGTTCTCAATAACAAACTTCATCTTAGTTACTTTGCTCATTTCTGTGACAAAATACCTGACTACAGAAACTTAAGGGAGAAAAATTTTATTTTGGCTTATAATTTGAGAATACAGTTCATAGACATAGCAGTACTAGAGGCACCTGGTCACACTGTTTCTAGAGTCAAGGACAGTGAGAGAGTAAACTGTTGACCAGCTCTTTTTTTTTTTTCTCATTATTCATGTGTTCCCATCTCTGTTCAATGATGTCAGAACAGCAATAAGACCAGGAGAAGCTCATGAGTGTTCTGTATCATACTTCAAATACTAGTTAATTGGTACTCAGGAATGCCCATTGAGAACTTCAAGGATCACAGAAATGGCATTGTGTTATATTTCACATTGATAGAAGGGCTAGTGGAAAATTTACCCTCTGAGGTCAAATAAAATAATACATGAGTCTCACTCTTCACAGATACCTTTATTACCTTAGGAAACCAATTTTCAAGAACTATCACAGAAGATTAAAAAAAAGTCTTCATCAAAATTATGCACACACAGCTAAAACAGGCAGATAATCTTGACTCTTATCAGTGGCTTCAGCTGCGCTAGGTCACCTTTAATGATAGTGACTGCTTGAATTGCAGTCTGCCTAACTGTTCACCATGTGAGCACAACAAACCTATGTATTACCTCCATAGCCCAATCAAGCACAAGGCTCAATTTAAACATATAACTCTACAGCTTGTCTCTTCAGTGACTACGCGTCTAGCAGGTATCAAGCTGGTTTCACTATCAAACTTCTACAGTGTAGCCATACTTTGGTACACACATACATGCACACACTCACATAGGCACACATGCACGCACGTGCGCATACACACACACACACACATACATGCACACACTCACATAGGCACACATGCACGCACATGCGCATACACACACACACAATATAAAATAGAAATAGATACAAATAAATACAGACATGACATGTATGGACTCATTTTATCATGTGTATGGTGTGATTTGAGGCTTAATATTTGCATTTAAGACTATGATAAAAGAATCTGTTTGTCAACAACCAAGTTTCAAGAGAAATCAGAACTATTAGCTAACACAAGTTATTTAGGTTGCAAATGTATTGTCCAATAGATTCTGTTATCTGTTACAACAAAAAACTGTCTCTGTACATGTGATGACCATTATTGTCAACTTAGTACATTCGGATTAATGTCTAGGAACACCTGTGAGGATTTTATTTTATTTTTTTTTTTCACTAAATCATTTGAAGTGGGAAGACTCACTCATCTTATTTGTTGTTGTTGCTAGGGAAGATCTACCTTTCATCTGGGTGATGCCTTCTGGTGGCAGGCTATGTAAAGGGTGTGAAAGAGGGAAACACTTTCCCTTTATCTG
This sequence comes from Phodopus roborovskii, assembly GCF_943737965.1. Lineage (NCBI taxonomy): Eukaryota > Metazoa > Chordata > Mammalia > Rodentia > Cricetidae > Phodopus > Phodopus roborovskii. The sequence continues at coordinate 16,206,747 of NW_026125397.1, forward strand.
CTTGCCCTCACTTTCATTGGCAAGTCCATTCCATCACTGATACTGGAGTCTATTTCTTTAGGATTCCAGTTTATACTGAAGACTAGCAGAGATGTTTAGAATCATCAACTGAAAAAGTATAGTATTCTTGAACTTTATGTCACTAAACAGACATTGTTGGATTAGCTTGACTGCACCCTGCAAATTATTCTAATAGATCCACTGTGTATACACAATTGTCATTCTACAAGTTCTGTTAGTCTAGAGAACCCTTAGTGATTCAGTGGGTTTCTTGTAGAGTGTTATGATGCTACTCCAATATAAATTAAGCCCATAAAAATATCAAAACAGGGCTTATCATTCTTCAATTACTATGATATTACCCACTTAAATGAGGAAAAGGAAACAGGCTGTCTGAGGCATAATAAGGTACATACCCCTCACTATACAGTGATAGTAAATCCCTATACAGTTTGAATCTATTATTCCATTAAATACAGCCAATAGGCCAGTAATAGACCCTTTAAGTGGCTTAAAGACAAAAATAAAATAACAACAAACAAACCAAAAGCAAACAAGAAAAAAAAGAAAAGAAAAATCCTTCAGTAATTTTTTTTTGCCTTTACCAGGGAACAATTGTAATATACACAAAATGTGATTCCATAACTTCTGAGAGCTCATATATTTCTCAACTTCTAAAATCAACTTAAAACATCTATCATTTTTAGTTTAATTCAATATGTAGATTAGTTATTATTGTAATCTCCCACATACGATTCTTTCCTCAAAGGCATACTTTTTTTTTTTAACAATCAGCTAGACATCCAAAGATAAAATGCAAATTGTTGTTAGAAATTTACACACCTACATCACATAACAGCTATGCAGTGATAAAATAAAATGGGTCCCATGGGTTCATATATTTGAATATTTGATCCTCAGTTTCTAGACTCTTTGAGAAGGATTAGGAAGGGTGGCTTGTTGGAGGAGGTATGTCACTAAAGACAGACTCTGAAGTTGCAGAAAGTCATAAGCCATTTCCAACGTACCTCTGCCTGCCTCCTGTTATGGAGCAAGATGTAAGCTCCTAGATATTCTTATCCTATGTTATTGCTCCAGCATCCATTGACTTTAACCCTATGAAACCAAAAGTCTAATTGAATGCTTTCTTTTGTAAGTTGCCTTGGTAATGGGGTTTTGTCAAGTGTGACAATAGAGAAGCAGCTAAGAGGGGAATTAGTACCAAGGAATAGGCTACTTTTGTGACAGGCCTGACTATGCTTGTTTTTAGAGGAATGTGGATAGATTTTTGGATTTTGTATTAGAAATTCAATGGGACACTATAAGCAGAACTTCATGAGCCATACTAGTAGAATGCATAGAAGACAGTAGTCCCTGTATTGTATAGAGGTCCCAAGACGTTAGAGCTGACAGCACCATAGAATATCTTCTAGAAGAGCTGCACACAGGGAATGGGACCAGACTAATCTGTAGGCAGTAAAAGCAGAAAGGTAGAAATCTAAGTGCTATGACATTAAACTTGGAGCTGGGGGATTTGGAGATTTTGGTAGGGAGTTTTGGTCTTGTCCTCACTATGCCTCAGTTTCTCCCTTTTGGAAAAGCAATACTCATTCTGTGCCATTTCACATGGGCTTATAGTTAAGAGATGGCATTGAGTTTCAGAATTGACTTGTTTGTTTGTTTGGTTGGTTGGTTGGTTGGTTTTTCAACAGTTTTTCTGTTTAACAACCGTAGATGTCCTGGAACTAGCTCTGTAGACTAAGCTGGCCTCAAAGAGATCTGCCTGCTTCTGCCTCCCAAATGCTGGGATTGAAGATATGTGCCACCATCACCTGGCCAGAATTGACTTTGAATTGTGGACTTTTAAAAAGTTGAGACTGAAAGACAATGGGAACTTTTTAAGTGGAAGTAGGTGCATTCTGCATTGTGGTATGGCAAGGAGCCCATGGGGCCAGGGAGTGGAATATGGTGGTTAAAATAAGAGGGCCTCCCCCAGTCTCCCACTCCCATCCTTATATTTCAATATTTGATCCAAACCTTATTCTCACATTATTCTTTCCCCAAGAATTTTGAATTTCTATAGCTTTCCTGAAGTCACACTATGATCAGTGATCTCTGACAATTTTTCATTTTTCTTCTGCTTCTGCACTCTTCAATCTCTGCAGAATTATGTTGTGTTTACCATGCATTCTTGAAAGAATGATATCTTTGTTTTATTACTCATTATTTTCCTATCCCCTTGACTTCAAAGATGAACCAAAACATTTCTCAAAGTTTTTATTTTCCTGAGTACATCTTATAAATGACACATTCTTTTATACTCATAATCAAACATGGAAAATTTGGAGAAAAAAATGGCTTTTGATCTTGGTCAATACCTTAAAGGGGCTTTGGAAGTATATGCTGTTCAAAAGATGTTACTTTTCTCTAGCTAGCCAACTTTGGTATTTTAAGCCATTTCAAAATTATTTCATAGCAGGAATTACTTAGTAAAAATGAAAGGACTGTACTACTTTGATCATAATGGAAAAAACAGAACTTGATGGTCACCTAAGAAGATAAGATGAGCATAACTATTAATTCTGAATAGAATAACATGGCTATGTTGAGAAACAATTAACACAATTAATGCTACCTCCAACTTAAGCAACAAATATGGCTATAGTAATTAACTTGTGACTTGGGAGGTGGAAGTAGAGAATCAAGAACTCAAGGTCATTATTGGGTACATGTGATTTCCAGGTCAGGCTAGACATACACAAATCCTTGTCTCTATAACCCAAAAGAAAGAAATAGTGTTGTGAACACAAAGACTGTTTTTAAGAACTATAATAATAAACTCAGTTTAAATCCCAATGGGAGGTTCAGTCACAAGGAGATTAAAATTTTCTCCTCTCTCTAAAGGTCATTAGTACTGGAAAAAAAATAATGAGGAAGTTTAAACGTTAAAGAGAAGATTCAGCCTTTCGGTGTTTTCAACAACAGGATGGGACCAAAATTAATGATTAGGAATAAATACAGGGAAAGGAGCTGAACTGTCCTTGTTCTTAATAAAGTTTGTAATGATACAGGCTCAGAGCCTAGGTGATTACAATAAACTCATACATGAAAAGTTAGTATATTTATGGTGGTTTGAATAAGAATGCCCTTGAATAAGAATGCTTAGTCATCAGGGGATTGGCAGTATTTGAAAAGGATTAAGATGTGTGTTCTTGTTGAAATGGGTGTGATCTTACTGCAGGAAGGATGTCAGTGGGGATGCCCTTGAGGTTTCAAAACCCTCCCTAGGCCCAGTGTTTATCACTCTGCCTATGGATCTGGATGTAGCTATCAACTACTTCTCCAACACCACATCTGCCATGCCCCAGCCATGATAATAAAGGAGTAAACCTCTGAAACTATGAGCAATTACATGCTATCTTTTATTAGAGTTGTCTTGATCACAGTATCTCTTCACAGCAATAGAACAGTGACTAAGACAACATTCTAAGAAATTAAGAAGATTTGAAACAGATATTAAAGTGCTGTTAAACCATTATTTTTTCTTTTAGTTACAGAGTTATAAAAAACATAGTCTTTTTATTTTTGAGTATAGAATTTAATTACATTCCTCACCCTGCTTTTCTCATTTCAAACCCTTCCATATAGCCCTCCCACTCTCCTTCAAATACCTGAACTCTTTTATTTGTTACTTATTATGATATGCATATGTGTGTGTGTTTGTATATAGCATGAAAATATAATATAAAATACAATATAAATATTCTATATAATATATGATCTTTATAACATAAACATAATACAAACTGTTTAATCCAAGCAATATTACAAATGTGTATATTTTCAGGAGTGATCATTTGATACTGGACAACCAGTGAGTAGGGCCGAATAATCATTTGCAAATCTCACAATACTGTGATAAAATTTTATCAGAAAATTTTATTTAAGCTTCCATTTTTAATGATCTGATTTAGCAAAATAAGAAAAGGAAATAGCCAGAGTGTGAGTGAGAGTGAGAGATTTAAAAACAAATTGTCACATTTTCTTGCTAATGTTTTAGTTTTACTTCTTTTGTTAAAATATTTTTTTCTAGGGGGACCATAAGTGGAAAAGGCAACCTCACACTTAAAATGTTTTGTATGTAAGATTTTAAAATGAATCACTTCATTGACATAGTGGTGAAAAGGTGAAAATTCTGCTTCATGTTAGCTCAAACCTTTGATCCATCCAACACACTAGCAATGTTATTCTTGACAGAGAATATATATAAACCACTTACAAACTATAAGCAAGCCTCACAGGTAGCCTTATTTTGCTTATTTTGTATTTAAGAATCCTTTGGGGACAGACTTCTTACTATGTCTCTGATTCATCAAAATACAAAAGAAGTTAAATCTCCATTCCATTCCTCTCATTTTTTTTTTTGTTTGTCTTTAGACATATGTAATCACATCTGATAAAGAGTTTGGGAAGAAAAAATGTAAAACTTGCAATCAGTTACCACTTTTACATCAAACAAACTCATTGTGGACAGTGCTCATGGTCATTTGTAGAATGATGTATAAAAGTCATTGGCTGAATATTTTGGAATTTAACTCAAGTAAACCATCTCAGAGAATTCAAAGTGTCATATCCCTAAGAAAGGAAAGACTATGAATAAAATTGAGACTCTTCACAGACAGGGCAGCTGCTCTTTTTGAAGGAAGACTTACTTTATTTTACGTAGTTAGTTACCTTTACCATATGAGCTTTCTGTGAAGTTAAACATCTACTTAATAAAGAATAACAGCTCCCAGAGCTCAATGCTAGTTCAAGGGAAAGGGGTTGGGGAACATAATGATCCCTTGTAATCAATGCTGCACTTTAGTCATTATATATATATTATTTAATTGTAGAGAAGTACAAAGACGTTTGTGGCAAGATAAAAGGTGGACTCTCAGATCAGCAAAAAGGCAATTCCCTTAGTGAGAATGACTAAAATATTCCCATATTATTTCTAACCTTGCAGATGAAGTTTTAGTTGAAAGGTTATGCCTTTAAGTACTACATTTGAAGTGTAAATGATGCCCTTAAACGTTTTCCCTTCAGCTACCTTGTCATTTAATTTTATGCTAATAACTATAGAAAAGCACACTGAGAAACTGCCATATGTAAAACTGCCCTGGAGTTCTACAGGTGGAGCAAACAGGCTCACACTATAAAAAAAGCAAGCGAGAGTATTAAGAAAAATGAAGCAGAGAAAGAGTTGAATTATAATTACGTGAAGTTCAAAGACTGCCAATAAGGAAGTATTCAGAGACGAGACAGACACCGATCAGAATTTAATTATAGGTTTTTAATCATGCTGTAGTTTCACTGATATATATTAAGAGATTTATCAATCATTTTTGATATCTCACATACATACAGATGCCTATATCACTCACAGTTTTGAATATCTACATTTCTGTGTTGTGTGTGCGTTCAGACCAGACAGAACATACCACACAGCACAAAACCTTTTTATCAGAGGAAGACAAAGAGGATCCCTTGTCAAAGGGAAGCTGATAATATTGGACATTCTACGGACACTTGCTAAAGCTTTGCTGCCTTGCTGCTTGGTCAACTGTCCGCATGTTATTGTGAAGGTATGCTACAATATGATTAATATTTCAAAAAAAGAGAGAGAGACTTTGCATAGATCAGGGTATTCCCCTATTAATAGCCTTGACTTCAGTGGAAGCCTTTTAAAGGAAAATGGAACCCCTGATTCATAAGGAATTCAACCTCAAGACTGCTTTCCAATTTGAGACTGTGGTAGAATTTCTTCTCCAGGATGTCCCTTGCTCTGGTCATTGTATAAACTACCAGGTTTCCCATCATAAGAGTCTATCCCTTAAACTTGCTCCCATCTCCCACATACATGTCACATGGGCCATGTTTTACTGGAGATCATTCCCTTTATTGCTATCCATGGTGAACTTTTCCTTCTTTTCTTGTTGTGCCACTCTTAATGACATGATCACTCACTGAGTTTGTATACATTTACTAATTTTCAAATTTTAAGGATGTGACATTTGTAAAGAGTTACTGGTTACTCATTGACTTAGATCCATGCACCGAAAGCATGCTGTGCATAGGCATTACACAGCACCTAGGACTAGAACTATGTGTAAGACTGAAAGTTTCTGCTTTTGAGGTTTCCATTCTTACAGGGACCAGTCAGGAACTCTATTATTTTTTAAAAACCAAATTTACATTAAATTCACCCAGTTTGAATTACTGGTTATACCCATGAAGGCGGGTTTAAAGGAGTCTACAAAACCCAGATAAATGATTAACAGGTATTTATTAGGGAAGCATTTACACAATTATGGTAAGTAACCACCATGGTCTGATCTTCCTACTCCTGAAGGTGTAGTCTCTGCCTTTCTTGTTCTCCAACTAAGCCCAAGAATGAGAGCCAACACTTCCTCTTATGTAAGGAGTAAGGTTTTTCTGCCCTCCTGGCTGGTCTTGTCCTGCCGCTGCGCCAGCCCCAAGTAATGCACAGAGACTCTGAATTTGATATATTTCTGTTGACCAGGTACTAGTTTCTTATCGGCTAGCTCTGTCTTAAGTATTAGCCCATTTCTGTTCATCTATGTATTTACACGTGCTTTCACCTTACCAGGGAGTAGGGCAGGCGTTTGGTCTCCCCAGTCTCTCTCCATACTGACTTCCCCTTCCTACTTCCTCTTTCCTCCTTATCTCCTAGTCCCTCCTCTTTTGCTTTCCTATTGGCTAACAGTGCTTTATTCATTAACCAATATAAGAAACATATCTACAGAATGGCCTCTCCCATCATCTCCTCTTTTTGTCTAAAATAAAAAGAAGGGTTTTAACCTTAACATAGCAAAATATATAACACAACATGTATCAAGTAAGAATCACAGATAACAATATTTAGTCCATTAACATTTAGAAAGATTTGAAGAAAATATTCAATAAGCTATCCTATCTTTGTGTCTAAAGTCTAAGTAACTTATCTTTAATCCTAACAAAGGTAAACTATAACCATAACTATTTGTCTTCAACTCCATCAAAGTCCACAGAAGGATAATATATAAACTCTAGAAATGACAGAGACAAGTCACCTGAAGTTCTTCTGTAATGTTCCATCTTCAGCCCATAGGCCGTAGTGTGTCTGGCAGACTCTTCAGCAAAGCAGGAAACTTTAAACTGTCTTCTTGTATTGGCAGTTTGTCAGTCATTTTTGTCTGTGTCCTGCAGACTGTCTGGCAGACTCTTCCATGAAGCAGGAACTCTGTCACAATGTCCATCTTGAATCAGCAGTCAGTTTCCTGTGGGTCCTGCATGTCCAGTTTATACAGCACAAAGTCAAACAGCCAAGACAAGAGCAGTATCTTGTCCAAATGGCTAGTCTTGCCATATTGGAAGTAACTTCATAATGCATTTCTTCGATGTCCATCTTCCATTTTCCTTTCTGGTACAGGTGGTATTGCCAGGAGCATTTATGTCTCACTGTCAAGAAAAACCCTAAACCATTTTAACTGCCATATTCTGTAGGTCTTTGAAATGTTTGAATATTGCCTGCCCCACTCCCTGATAAGGTGAAAGCACGTGTAAATATATAGATGAACAGAAATGGGTTAATATTTAAGCTAGCTGGTAAGAAACTAGTACCTGGCCAACAGCATTATATCAAATACAGAGTCTCTATGTGTTAATTGGAGCTGCCACCGTGGTGGGTCCAGGCCGGCAAGGGAAAAACCTACTCCTTATACTCTTCCTTTTAAGAGATCACATCTGCATACCTAAAGCCAAGCCACCTTAAGTCCACTGGCGAAATAAGACATAATTACATACCAAAAATCTTTTGAACTAAAAGGTTGAGTCTTTTTCCATATAGTTAAAGTAGCCCCATTTTGTGGCAGGATTGAGCCATTTGAAAGCTTCTATTAATCACATCCATATTTTTGGTCAGCTAATGACAGACAATAATGGCAACAATTCATAAAGAAAGAATCATTAGGGCTCCCAGATTGCAGGAATAAAGATATGATTTGTTTGCTCTTCTTCTGTAAATCTCATGGCAAGGTGGTGAATCATGGGCAGAGTAAGTGACCAAGGACAGGCATTTACCCGACACACTGCACAGTAAAGTAAAGGGTCCAGGGACTCATTGTCTCCTTCACAGTTAGGCTGTCAATATCCTGAAGTTGGTCCACTAGACCAGACCTAATATGTTGGCCCCCTCCCTGTAGTGAACTAGGCTCAAGACCAAGAGTTTCCCACACAACCCTTATGGAGACATTTCAGATTCCTACTACAGCCCACATGCAACTAGAAGTACAAAATAATGGCTTGATAAATTCAGTCTCTTCTTGACTCATTCAATTCTCTATCTCTTTTTATATCCAAGAAGTATTTAGGACAGCTTGAAGAGAGGAACAGCTATGGTAATTGAAATTTATGTAGTTAATAGCATAAAATTGGAAGGAGATACCAGATACAGAAATACCAGATTTTCCTTTTTAAAATTTAAACTTGAATTCTAATTTTGAACAAGACAGCACTCATTTTAAGTGATTATATAAAGTATTTGCATTTCAAAACTCACATTCTATTTCCTAGCTACTATTACTTGCCCTAATTGAAGACTTCATTATTTCTTCATAAGGACTGAACTGACTTCTGAATAGATTCTTTGTATCACAAAGATATACCATGCTGCATCAAAACTACCTTAACCATCTATATTAATCTATAATTATCCTGTTATACATTTTCAGTAATTTCCTATATCAAAAAAATCTGATATTTCTGCTACCAAACTAGGTCCTTCATATCTAATTCTCTAGTCCCAAATCAAGGAAATACAATGTCCTTGTAACCCTATTCCCATCTCTGCACATGGTATATGCATCTTCTAGAGTTTTGAATATATTTAGATTAAATTATCATCACCTAAATTGTATAATTATATATTTATAAAAAAAAAGACTCTCTCTGTTCTCAGAACCTGTTTTTTGTTTGTTGTGATCATATAAAAGTTTGATAGCATTCGTCTCCCTGTATTTGAACTATTCAAATACGTATTTCCTTTAGTTACTAGAATAAAAAGTAGACATTTCTTTATGTCTTCAAAAACCCATCACAAAGAGATGTTTGTAATTATTCATAAATTACAGCTCTCAGGTTTTCCTCATTAGCATATGGAATTCTTTGCATGGTGTTAGAAGTGTTTCTCATGACATGCCTAAGGTTTCAGTCATAGCACACACATGATAGTAATCAACAGCTCTCTAATTAGACTACTGAACAGAGGGAAAGCATTCCTGGTAGTAGAAACCTAGGCAACCACCTGGGAGTAATAAAGCCATGGGTCTTGGAGTGGAAGTAAAGTGGATCAACTTCCTCTTTACTAAATGAGCATTACACATAACTACATTGTATACTTATCCTTATACCATACCCACAGATAAGTACAAGCCTCCACCCTCATCAATGGAATGTTTCCTTGGAATAGATGAGACCACTACTGAAAACCACAACCAATTACAATGCAGAGAGAAAGTGATTGAATGGTACCCAACTTAAAATCTACAACACAACTATTGCACCTAAAGAATTACTGTAGAAGTTGGGGGAGAAAGATGCTGTGGTTTTCATCTTCTAAAAATGTCAGAAGTCAGATCCAAGAAGTCTGACTAACATGGCTGCCTAAACAAGATTTAACCAAGAGAAACATTTATATATGCACTAATGAAGAAAGGAGAAAGCTCAAGGATCTTCAACCCTACACAAATAACTCAGGAAATTAAAAAATTCTGAGAGCAGGAAAAATAATATTCCTTGCAAAAGAGATCATTCCCAACTGATATTTTAAGTCATAACAAATGGCCAGCCTTGATATCATATACATACAAATACTAGCATAATGACTGAACAAGTTGAATATATATATATATACATGTATATTCTAATATATATATTCCGTTTTCAGTGCAGTATTTGAGTCAATGCTCATGAAAAAATATTTGATGAATATAACATATAGTGGTAATATTTTCAAATATTTATGTTAGAAACATGTCAATTTAATTGAATTCTGGATATAATCAGAAGTAATAGAGAGTTCTTTTAAAATATGCATGTACAGAGTTTATTCCAGATGAGCTTATTTAAAATTTGTGGGACAAGGGCTAGGCAACAATGTTTTCTAAGCCAAGTGAAATTTCTTTGCAAGGAAAGAAAAAAAAACTTATGTTTTGAATGTAGGTATCTCATTTTATATAACTATCCAGATTTGCATATTATTATTTTTAGCTTTTAGTGCATTGATAAGAAAAGTTTATGTCAAGGTAACTGACAGTCATTTTTCTAATTAAGGAAAGATTTGAGGCATCTCAAAAGACTAAGGAAACTCGTATTTATGAGAGTATGATAGACATGGCACAAATTATAGTTTTAATAGGATTAATTAGTTGTTTCTTTACATGAGCTAGAAAGGAAAAAAAAGATTCAGCATTATTAATAATCTTATCTGCTCTTTTAAAAACATTTTATTTTTAAAAGGGTTGTGTGAAAATCATCTAACATGAACTATTGCTATTTGTTGGTTCTTTGCAAACATTAGAAAAGTGGTTATGTATAGTTCCAAAGTCCTAGAGAAAACCATGTGAAGGAACATTTGATTGACTTTTGTTGAGGAGAAAAATAGTGTTGATACGTTATCCAAAATAACAACTGAAAAGTAATAATCACAAAAATTCTAGTGTCCATTTTATAAACTTTTCATTTTACTTTTACCATTTAGCTCTTAAATAGAAGAATATATCCCTTAATACTCATTCAATGCACCTACAACAGTTCAGAAAAGACATTACCTAGAAATGTCATTCATATTAAAGTTGACAAAAATGTTAATATTTCTTTATTAACCTTGTAGTTTACATATTTAACACCATACAATACGTTCTGTATGTCAATGAAGAAAAGTTATAAGAAGAACAAAATGGATATTTGGAAACTATGCTCACATCCACCCAGGCCAGTCAACAGCCTCATGTTGGGTTGAATGAGAAAAAAAAAAAAAAAAAAAAAAAAAAAACAGGAAAATTTTATTCAGACCAAAATTAATGTATACAAATAACAGAAATGAGCTTCTGATCATTGTTTATCTTTTCTCTACGTTTTTCTCCATTTTAATTTTTCTACTTTTTCTCCTTCTTTAAGGTTTTGTTTTGGTTTTCATGTAGGAAAGGAAAAAAGCATAAATAATAATAATAATGTACCTGTGATAGAGCTAGACAGTCTGTTGAGAAGACTATATACAATGGTGAACTTTGCATTTGTGACTTACCTTTTAGCACATAGAGCTTTTGTCTTGTATTCCTCATATTTCCTTCCATCAAGTTTTAAATACTTTCATTGTAGTACATATCTTCCTAGGCTGTAGTGTTAGACACTTGGGCTTAGTAACCTGTTCACTTCCTGTTCACATTGCACTGGCTATGACTGAGCCAGTGTTCATGCCCAGATAACCATGCATTCTTTTTCCAGCTTGTCAGGTAAAACTAGTAAATATACAGTCGAGAAAGATGATTCAGAGAAAAGTTAGTTGTATCTTGGTAGGTGTCTGTGTAGACAATGCAGCACCATAAGTGAGTGACCACATCCCTGAGCCACCATAAAGCATAAGATTGGATGCTGAAGAAATGGTTTCTATGAAAAGAGGAAGTCATACCTTCAGTTGGAGTAAAGATATGTAGAGCAGATCTTTTTTAAAAATAGCTTTGTTGAGGATGACCTGGACTACTCAAATGCAGAAGCACTACCTAGGCTAGAAAAGAGAATCATGTGAACAAAGGAGAGAGTTACAGCACAAAAGATCAATCCATTTTGAAAGTGTTGGGCTATTAAAAAAAAAGGAAAAAAAAAGAAAAAAATGATATATTAATCATTTTTGGAGGTTGGGAGGATTGGACGCAGTGTCAGCCAACTTCATGGAAAGATGTCCCCTTATCAAACCAGTTGGGACCATGTCACTGTTAGGACACAGCACGCATCAGTGAGGCCATGTAATTTTCTGGAGCATTAATGGCTCCATGGGCAGTTGCTAACCCAGGAACCAGGCCGAGGAAAAGGAAAGCTTCGATTGGTCCTACAGGTAGCATGCAACTGCTGCTTTCCTGGACCAAACACACCGCTGTCCAGCCCAAAGACACCACCATCACTGAATCTTTGTGTTATCATTATGTTTTGAATGTCCAGAGGGATATTCAGGGAAAATGTGACAGGGATTTTAGCAAGGTTGTAAAGGCAGTCTTCCTGAAAGTCTTACTGACGTTTGAATGTGCGCGTGGGAGGAGGATAGATGCTGAACTCTCCTTGAACTTCCCTAGGGTGGAGGCTAGACACATGTCCTGTGTGGAGGTCCCTGCCGGCCGGGCCTGAGGGCTACACTTCCTCTATGCCGTGTTGCCCTGGCCTAACAGACTGGCCTTCCCCAGCCCCGAGGGGTCCTGAGGAACTCCTTGGCTTCCCTGCTGGCCTTGGTTCTAGGGCCCTTCTGATTGCCTGGGAACAGAAGTCCCAAAGTCGTCTCTCTCCCTACTGTCAACCAGCAGCTGTCACCGCCCTTCAGCAAGCCCGGGAGTTGCCTTCCTCTCTCTATATGGAAGAAGTTGGGACACAATGCCCACATCACTTCCTGTAAGGCGCCCTTTTGTAGTGAGATAGTCACCTTGCTGCTCCTGTGGCATAGACCACACCCGTTGGGGATGGAGACAGGGCCGGATGTGACCTGGGGGAACTAAGTCTAAGGAGGGGGCTCAGAGAGCTCTCTTGCTTGCAGTTCGGGGATTGGAGAACATCCAGAGGCATCCTTGGGACCAGGAACCTGCTGGTGTTCATCTGTCTCTGTTGTGAGTTATTTCTCCCTGAATAAATATCTATTGGGCCTGTTTGTTTCTCCTGATCCTTATTAAACATCAGTAACTTCCTGTAGGGCACCCTTTTACAGAAGTCACTTGCTCGGAGTTAGGGATGTGCCTCACATGCTCCTAAGAGGTCACCCCCTTTGGGAACCAGCTATTTCAAGGCCATGATAAATGGTTCCCACCCAGGCTCAGCAGCCTTCCCAGCTGTGGGGGGGGGCACTGACCCTCTCCTGAAAGCCTTGGGTCTTTAGCGAGCTGTAACCACCTTTCCCCCCACTTTGTTAGGACAACTGAAGTAACTAGAATTATTTCTAAAGGTGACAATTTGACATTAATTAGCAGGGGAAGGGGGGAGGATAAGTCCAGTTAGATGGCTTTAACCATCCCTTTCTGGAAAAGCTCCATTTTTCAAATGAGTTCGACTTGAATCGTGAGATTCAGGTTAGCAAGAAAGGGGAATGGGAAATGGGAGATGTGTCAGCTCTTGTTCTCTTCTCAAAACCGGGCAATGCTAAAGACCCCTTCCTAGCGCCGCTTCCCTGGGAGAAGAGCCTGCATTTGGCAAACTGGCTTTTCCAAAATCCCAATTACTTCATCCCCAGATGCGCCGAGAGCCCTGTCAGGTTTGTGGAATGTGAGCCTTTCCTCCAGGTAGAGAACCCAAACAATGCAATGGTCCTCGTGAGGAGATGTTCTGAATTTCTTTTTCTTCTGCTTGTGAACAATGTGTTTGTACTTTCGGAATGAGCACTGTGGTGTGTCACTTCGATGAATAATGGGGTCCGGAGCTCTCCCTGTGCACAGCCAGTGGGCAGGGGTCACCTTCAATGACTTCTTCCTCCCATAAGTCTCTTCCTCCCCAAGTAGGTTGCTTTCTTCAGTTGCTTCCTGGTGTCTGTACACAGTTCGTCTTTGTATAGGAGTGAGCAAGTGTGGTGACCTTCGAACCTGTGCCCTCCAGGGTTCTAATTTAACAAATGGCAGTATGAGGAAGATGCTGTACATAGAATATAAATTAAACTGGATCTCTGTGGCCTAAGTTTTGTACATACAGAAACTGTATGGTAATTAAATTATTGTTTCTCTCTGATGATGTATGCAGTTTGAAAATGCAGATAAGATAAATAATTGCTCAGGTAAAGCCAAATTGCTAATTACTAAAGTTGATCTTAATTTGTGTTATATTTGAAAGCACAAATTCGTTTGCTTTTTCAGAATAAGGCATCACTTATTTCAACACTAGTATCTCCAGAGGAAGTTATTCTTCTTTCTCCCCAATATGTTCCTTCTTAACCTTTTACTTCTTGTAGGGTTCTTGACTCTGGCCCCATGCTTTCCGTCATTGGTTTATTTAATTATATAATTTATTCATCTAATTAGCTCTAATGCAAAAATGCATTAGCCAAATGACTTTTAATACTGAGCCATCTTTCCATGCTTAGTATTAATATCACTCAGATGTAGCATTTATGTTTTTTTATATACATGTCTTATATTTGCAATTTGATGGTCTCTATTTTAAAGGTATTTTTAGGAAGAAAAATTCCAGTATTTAGGAAGCATTTCACACTTATCATCTATATGCTCCAAATATTAATACCTATTATGTCACCCATCTCTCCATTGCCTTACTCTACAGCAGCTCATTCAGTTATTATATGGATTTTTGAGAGAGACTTACATAGGTTGATGTGTTTAGATCTCTTATTCTATCATCAAATATGCTTTTCTCAGCTAAAAAAAAAAAAAAAGGCTCCATTAATTGGTATATAGTCCTAGCTGCTTAAAAGAACATAGTTCATTTTGCTTTTACAGCTTTCTAATGCTATGTATGTAGAATTGGTTGTGCTGTCATTATTAGTGATGCTGAATCATACATTGAGCCATTGCAGAATATTGGTTTTCAAAGCTTCTTCTAAAAGTAATTACTATGCTTTATTGGCCATGAGAATTAAATGAGTCTTTTATAGACCATGCAGAAACATATAAACAATAATTCACTCCACATCATGTTAAATTTACCATATAGAATATTATAGTGTTAAAGTGGAAGGACAAATGTTCGAACTATGTACAGCTGGGATACTTTTGTTCTCTAATTTGTAACAGTGAGAAAAGTAAAAAGAGAGTTTTTGCTGACTGGTTTTGCATGTCAACTTGTCACAAGCTAAAGTCATCAGAAAAGAAGGAATTGTACATTAGGAAATGCTTCCATGAGATCCAGCTGTAAAGCATTTTCTCAATTAATGACCGATGGGGGAAGGCCCAAAACATGGTGGGTAGTACCATACCTGGGCTGATAGTCCTGAATTCTATAAGAAAGCAGGCTGAGCAAGTCATGGGAAGCAAGCCAGTAAGTAGCACCCCTCTCTGACCTCTGCATCAGCTCCTGTTTGTAGGATCCTGTCCTGTTTGTGTGTCTGTACTGATTTCCTTCATTGATGAACTGTAATGTGGAAGTGTAAGCCAAATAAGCCCTTTCCTCCCCAACTTGCTTTTTGGTCATGGTGTTTTGCTGCAGCAATAGAAACACTAAGGCAAACTGGTTTCCACATAGTTAGGTGTTGCTGGGACAGACCTGACCATGTCTTTGGGAGGGTTGTGGAAGGACTTTGGAACTTTGGGCTAGAAGAGCCATCGAGTGTTAAGAACTCAGGGGGATGTTCTTTAGGAGCTTGGAAAATGTGAGAGTTGAGAGTAGTGTAGAATATGGAGGTCTGGCTTGTGAGCTTCAGAGGGAAGTTTACAAACTTTACTGGGGCCCTTTGTTATTTTGAAATCTGTTGTTCTGGTTAGCTGGGGTTAAAGAACTAAGAAAGTGAAAGTTTGCTTCCTGGGATACTTAATGCTGGTCAGCTGGAGTTAAGAAATTAGCAATGAGAGAGAGAGAGAGAGAGAGAGAGAGAGAGAGAGAGAGAGAGAGAGAGAGAGAGAGAACAGCCTTGCTGCGGTGACATCTTCTGGAAAGTGTTTCTCCAGAGCACAGAGAAACTGTTTTCCAGAGGTGACCAAGGTTGTCCACTGTGCTGGACTTGGTCATGTGTAAGAATCACCCAGGTGGTACTGTTTTTGTATATTTGGTTGCGAGCCTAGCCTTTACAAGCTGAGCCCTCTCTCCAGCCCAAGTGGTACTTTTTTTAATGCATGATGGGGGTAACGGAGAGCAGCTGGGGCTTGACACTGTGAGAAGCCAGGAGAGGCCATTGGTGAAGGTACAATCTCAGTGGCAGTTGAAGGCCCAGGGCTGAAGGGGCCATGGAATGAAGCTGAGACTTGGCACCATGAATAGAGTCTATGAGAGGCTATTGGAACAGGTACAGCCAAATGGGAGCAGAAGAGCCTAGCATTTTGGAGATGCCAGGACAATGGGATGACCACCGAGAACAGCAGCAGCAGAGGAGTGGAGCCAGCCAGAGCCTAGAAAATCAGCCATGTGTGCTGCAGAGGGCAGAGTCAAAAAGTGACTGATGATGCCCTTTGGGGAATCTAGAAAAGTGTGAGTGGATCCCACCCATTAGACTGTTGAAATTTGGTTTTGCTTTGATTTGATTGTAACAATGACATATTTTCCTCTTGAAGTAAGAAAGTATTTTACTGGATTCCACAGTTAAATTTTGAATTTTCAAAGACTTTGGATTTTAAGAGACTGGCTGTTTTAAAGGGACTGAATTTTTACTATGTCTGCATTTGTGAAGACTATGGCACTTTTAAAGTCTTAATTTTGAGATATTGGGGATGAACAAGAAAGGAAGGATTATAGCTTAATAGTGATTTGTTTGTGTGCCAAGTTGACAAGGCATCAGTTATACCGGCTGCTTTTGAGTTCCTGTCCTGACTATAGCCATCCCTACCCTAACTTGCTCTTTGGTCATGGTGTTTCATCACAGCAATAGAAACCCTAACTGAGACAAGGGAATATAGATGTTCATTTTGCTCAAGTTATACATATTCCCATGCTCATGGCTGATGACTGGTTTTAGATAGAACATTACCATAGCAATTACAGAAAATTAGTGCTGTACTGATCTTAAAAGACATCAGAAAAGATGTGCAAAGTCATCCTCACAGTACTGCTATAAATATGGTATGAAGAAATGTGGGTGTTGGTGTTGGGGTACCAATCCTCCATGCCAAATGGAGGGTACATAGGGGAAAGTTGCCTGCACCCAACCCTAATGAGGAAGGTGCTGAGAACAGATGAGAACTAACAGACTCAACATGTATGGCTCAAAGTCAAAAGATGATAGTAAACCACTCACAGCCAAAGCCCCTGACACTATCTTGCCAGACCTGACTGTGAAACTGTGTTTTAAAAGCTCTTCACTTTCTGTGTCTGAAAGTAGAATATAACCATATCATGTCTTCTTTTCCTTTCCTCCCTCAGGACTCTTTCCTACCTTCTTCCTGGCTCTTTCAAATTTATGGTCACTTCTTTTTGTTATTTGTCATCTCTCTCTTACAAACATGTACAAATATGCATATGTATATACACACATATTCTGTGAACATCTAACTGATCTTTAATATTGACCTTTTCTACTAGGAGGTTTTTTTTTTTTAATATTCAAGCAATTAGTTAAACACATTCATACTTAGGGTATATACTTTGCATTTAGTAATCTTGAAGTACTTTGTGCATAAAAGATTTTTAAACATTTTTATTTAATTTTTTTATTTAAAAATTATTTTTCAAATTACACACCAAGCCACTTTCCCCTCCCTCCTCATGTTCAGCCCCCCTTGCTTCATCCTCCCACCCCATCTACTCTTCAAAGGAGGTGAGGTCTTCCTTGGGGAGCCCAAGGTCTGACATACCAAGTTGAGGCTGAGCAATGTATCCCAGTATAGGGAATGGGCTCCTAAAAGCCAGTTCATGCCACTGGGTTATATTCTGGTGCCAGTGCCAAGCGCTCCCCCCCCCCAATAGATCAAGTCACGTAACTGTCACCCACATTCAGAGTGTCTCATGTAGTCCCATGCCGGTTACCCTGCTGTCAGTCCATAGTCCATGAGGTCACACTACCTTGGTCAGCTCTCTCTGTGGTTTCACCTATCATGGCCTTGAGCCTCCCTTTTCATATGATCTTTCTTTCCTCTCTTCAAAAGAACTCCAGGAATTCAGCCCAGTCCTTAGCTGTGGGTCACTGTATCTGCTTCCATCAGTTACTGAATGTAGGTTCTATAATGACAATTAGGGCAGTCATTAATCTGATTAAAGGGGAAGGCCCATTCAGAAACTGTCTACCTTATTACTAGGAGTTTAGCTGGGGTTATCCTTGTAGAGAAAATCTGAGAATTTCTCTAGACCCAGATTTCTCCATAATCCTCCATTAGGATTACGGAGATCTCTTTCATTGGTCTCCCTCTCCATCCTTCCCCTAACTTGGTCTTCTTGATCCTTCATGTTCCCATCCTCCATCTCTTCCCTTCTACCTACCCTTCTAGTTAACCCAGGAGACCTCAAATATTTTTCCTTCCTGGGACCCTGCATGTGTGTCCCTCTTAGGGTCCACCGTTTTACCTAACATCTCTGGGGCTGTGGATTGTAGCCTGGTTATCCTCTGCTTTACGTCTAATATCCACTTATGAATGGACACATACCATATTTGTCTTTCTGAGTCTCAGCTACCTCACTCAGTAGTTCTTTTTATGCTTCATGTTTCTTCATGTACTTCAGATTTCATGTTTTAGATGCTGAGTAATAATCCATTATATAAATGTACCACATATTCTTTATCTATTCTTTGGTTGATGGACATCTAAGTTGTTTCCAGTTCTGGCTATTACAAATAACACTGCTATGAACACAGTTGAGCAAATAGCATTGTGGTATGATAGCATCCTTTGGGTATATGACCAAGGTGATATTGCTAGTTGTTGAGGTAGATTGATTCCCAAATTTTCTGAGAAACCACTATATGTTTTCCCAAAGTAGCTGTACAAGTTTGCACTCCCACTAGCAATGGAGGAGTGATCCATGTCCTCTCCAACATAAACTGTCCCCAGTGTTTTTTTATCTTAGCCACCTGACAGGTGTAAGATGGTATCTCAGATTCATTTTGATTTGTATTTCCATGATAACTAAGGATGTTGATCACTTCCTTAAATGTCTTTCAAACATTTGAGTTTCTTTTGTTGATAATTCATCTACATGACTAAACAATTCTAACTCTTACTCTAGTAAAATATGTGCCTTTGATACCATTACCTCAACAAATTCAATATTGCCTTCTATGAAATAATTTAAAATAAGTAATAATTAGGTAACAATAAAGAAAATATTTAAAGGAGTATGCATTTGAAATTAAATGAATACTTTCATTGCATTAACGCATGCACATTAAAAATAAAATAAATATGTAAATAATTTTAAAAATACAGCCTTGTCCAGAAGGGTTAAAAATGAAGTGAATTTATCCATCTGCCTAAAACAAGTCAAAGCTAAGACAGAAGACTAAATTATGGTTTGTTAGATACTAATTGTCAGGCAACAAAATTATTTTGTTGTGAAATAGGAAGCAAGCAAAATGAATCCTATGAAGGTCTTGAATGATGAACTTTATAGTATCTCCAACCCATAGATCATGAAGAGGGCAGACGGGTGTCCCAGGGTTACAGAACTGAGCAAGACGCTGAAGGCTGCAAAACTGGAGAGAAGAGAGTATTGCTACAGTCCTGGTAACCTTTCTGAATACTAACCCTGATACTTGGAATAATTCAAGATTATACATACATAAGTACAATTGAAAATTATCTTCAGCTAGAGAAAACACCATTTCAAATTACTAGAGCAAACTATATCCAGTGTACACACACAGAAATAGCATCTGCTCTCATGAGATGATTTAGAAACATTTCTAAATTTTGCAGAGAAGAGTTTTGGATGGATAGTGGGGATTAGAGTACAAACTGCTCTAAAATGTCTTAAAAGCAATCCTCCTACAGCATAAACTTGCTTCTTGAGTCCCTTAACTTGGTTCCAGAATAGAGCTCAAGAATACCCTCCCTGTGGAGTGTGGGGAGGGGTGTGTGTGAATGGGATGGGAGGGTGGTCAGAAGTATGGGAGGGAGAGAAAGAGGGAGGGAGAGAGGGTGGGAGGAGAGGGAACTGGGATTGATATTTAAAATAAGTAAATCCAATAAATAAAAAAGAATACTTGCATATATTATATGTCTAGAAACTGAGAAATTTTAGCTTGTCTAGCCAAAGGAAATGCAAACTCACAACTCACAAATAATAATAAGCATGGGGATACACTCCAAGATGCAAAACAATGTGTGAAGCAGTTGTCACAGGATAAGAGATGATGGAGGAAGGAATGATCTTGTCAATTACAGTACCCGCCTATGGAAAAACACTCTCTTTATGTACCTGTATGATATGCATGCATTTGTTCTACAGCACCGTTTATTTTATTTCTTCTCATTATTTTCAGTTTAAAAAACCTTACAAACCAATCTCAGTTCCCACTCCCTTCCCTTCTCTTGTTCCCCCCCCACACCCTGCTACCCCTCAGGTAAATCATCCCACCTACTCATACATCCACTCATCCTCATGAATTGAGTTAGTCAAAAGTCATTGTCACTCTGGAAAGTAACTGTAGTCTAAATTGCCTAATAAAAGCTCTTTGTGACTGGATATGTTATTAAAATGCACGTCTAATTATGAATCATTCTTGAGAGCATCTATTTAAAAATCTTTGAAAATTCCTTGTTTCTTTGGCTAAAAATGGTTTTAATACAAGAAAAGGGAAAGTGTACTTGCCAATGCCTACAGCATGCTAAGAGAGATGCATTGAACCTTTCAAATTATAGCTTCTTTCTAATGATTTTGCTTCTTCCACTGTTGAAATAACTCTGAGGTAAATGATATCGGTGCTCATTTGTGAAGCATCAGGAAGGCCATCAGTGGAAAGCCATTTTCAATGTATTAACAGTTTATATATATGTTTTGCAGTGTGTTTCTTCTTTTGCTAAGATAGTTTTTTTTTAAACAAAATATTCAGTTGGGGTAACTCATCAGCAAGAGTAAAAGGAATCAAGATTCACAAAACAGTTATCCTAAATTCATCTTCATATGAGAAGTCACAGAATTAGCTTTCATGATAAAAACCTAGAAAAACTCTCCTTTGGCTAGTGGACTGAGACATCGCCTTCTCATAAAAGGGTGGTGGAAATATCATAAAATACCCTTTATTGCAACTTAAATAGAATTCTATGTATTTGTTTCTAGAACTTCAATCACTCTATCAAGAGAACTGATAGACACCAAACAATGTCCAGACTGCTCTACATGACTGGAAGAAATAATTGTTTGATTTTGGAATTATGACTTATCAAGATCATTTTTAAAATTAAAGATGCAAGCTGTTTATTTCTGTATTATGTGTAGAAAGAGTAAAATATATTTCTACAATTCTATTTCTAAAATTATTGAGACTTTGTACCAGAAATGTGATAGGGTTAGGAAAAGAGAAGTAATGACTGTATCAAATACAGGACTAAAACATAGCAGAGGTGGCCTTTTATTTTAACTTGTATTATAGCTTTCCTTTTATTTGTACATTTATACACAAGTGTGTATTAATGGCCATAAGAAATATGAAAGAGAAGACACATGCATAAAAATTTAGATTCAGGGTTGGGCAAACATCCTAAAAATCTCATTTCTTGTGGGGTACTTATGGTACTACATTAGCATAAAGTCTTCAAATAGAGTATAAAATGAAACATTTAGAAGATGTTAAATACACTATAGATGTAATACAATATTTCAGAGAGTTACAATGATAGTCCCCACTAAGTAAAGTTCTATAAATTATTCAAATCAGAACATCCCATATACATTTAAAAACAGCAATATTTTTAAATAAGTCTTTCAATAACATCACTTTGTGTTATCTATGAAAAAACATCTCTGAGAATATTCTATTTTCACTGGACCAAATTACTTTTCCATAAGCAAGTATGCATCTAATTTAGGGAAGGTGGAAATTTATAGGATACCTGAAGATTTTTAAAAATTTGATAGTGACTGGAAAGCCATATGTTTTAGCTATGTATATTATTTCCTCCTGCTGTTTGGCTTCTTTAAGGCATGGTACAAAGGAAATTAAAAAAGTAGTTTTTCCACTTACTGTGAAGTTATAACACAATATTTAGCCAGTCAATAATAAGATCTTACAGGAACATGACCCAAATATTATCAAAATGATTTGATAGTTTGCCATAAGAACCAAATAAAGGACTCATAGCTTTGATGCCTTCATGGCCTGTGGTCTGAGATGACTTGTAGAGATCCACTTTAAATGTGAATTTGATCTATGAATAATATCAGTTTCTGACATAGATGTGACAAAGAGCACGTATGTCCCAAATTTCTTAATAATTAGCTAATCTTTCATCATGTAAAATGTATTTTATTATAAATCTGATTGTCTAAAATTGTATTAAGAGTAACCTATTACAGCTTAGGACTGATTTAAACAGGGACAGATTACGGATAGAGAATGGACTGATTGATTTCTTGTGTTTGTACAGGATGCTTCAGTGGAAGAAAACAAGTGAAAACAAAGCCATTATGCATTAAAATAATATTGAGTTCTATTGTTAAAATATGCCACAACTAAGAATTACTTACTATGGAATTGAACTGAAGTTCAACACTGAGTAAATTTTTTAATACTTCTACAACAGATGTAATTTTGTTCAGCATTCATTGAGAATCTCTTGTTCTCCTTTGAAGCTATAGATCATAAATACCCATGAATATATGTGCAGGATTCACAAGCAAATCTGCTTGCTCTGTTCCTAACCTTCCACTGTGCTGTAAAACCTAGATGCCACACTTTCTGCTTCCTAGGTCTCTTGCTACCAGTGTTCTGAAATGACTTTCATATTGCTACTGTACTTTCAGAATGCAATGTGTTGTTAGTACTGTGCATGGAAGGTAGTGTGCATTTTTGATCTGTAAGAATAGTGAAGAAAGACTGTAGTAAAATATTCTGTGCTCCCAAATTTCTCTTTCTGGATTTTTGTCCATTTGTTTATTTTATTTTATTTTAATTCATGCTAGAATGAAGTAAACTGACATGGCCCTTGTTTCCCATCATATTTACTAATTCATCCATTTCTTTCAGTTTTCTTTGCTCTATTGTTTAGAAAATAACTATGAAAACTGACTTCTAAAAGAGGATTTTTGATGAAATCAATTGAATTAAAATGATAGTGCATGAAATTACAAACTACTTTAAACATTTCCCTCGGTGTGCTTAGTGTAAAATCTAATAAATACCTGAAAGTTTTCAAGCCAACGGGTGTTGTGTGCTTGGGCTCTTTAAAAGTTATGCACAGATTGTCATTGGAAGATTATAAAGGAATCACAATTCTCCCGCTTTACTGGTGTGTGAAACACTACACACAGCACATTTGTTTCAGAAGCACCATCACACGTGTCATCTTCTATACTCTCTTACTGGCACTATAAATTACTGATGTAATTCAGAGTCAGAAAAGGAAAACTGAACATAACTGCTTTAATCATAAAAGATGAAGAGCTAAAATTTCAGGCAAGATGATCTGAATCATGAGTCAAAAGTTTTTTATTGCATTATGATTACTTCTATAATTCAGCAACATGTATTTATTATACTTTGGCCTTCATGAAATAACTATACATACAAATGTAAAGGACACTTTTCTACAAGAAATTGAAAGACAATACTATTGAAATGTATTCACTTATAAATTTGATAGGAAAATAATGAATATTAACTTTCATACACATACACACATACAGATGCATTATATATAAACATATTTATGATATGGATAGGGTTGATTTGTTTGTGCTTGCCACAATTCCCAATAAGTTGAGTAAATTATATTATGAATGTAATTGTAACGTGATTTGAAACGAGACAGCAAAAATCTAATCAAATGTTTTATATTGCCTGAAGAAACAGTAGATCAATAAAAGAGAGACAGTTTGAAGAAATTAATTAGGATTTAGTTACTATTTCTTGATGTTTGCCTAGAGCATGTAGCAAAGCAGTGAATCAGAGAAGCCACTCTTAGATTGACACTACAAGTAGACAAAGTAAACTAAATGTCATTTAACCCCCAGTTTTTGTAATTTATTTTATATAACCAAGTTCATTTAAATGAAAACAAACATTTATAGACAATATTTGGGGATTTGGGTGTCGTTCTTTCCAAACTACTTCCTGCTGGTAAGAGCTGCTGTCATAGGGGATTCTAAGAAGATGCAGAAATCCTGGCTGTAGTCTGCAAGGCTGCTTTGTCCAGCTGTTTTGAATGTAGGATCACTTGGTGCTCTGTTTCGGGCAGTCTGGCTTGATCAAACCACATTAGTCTGGAAGGAATCCACTGCTTTTCAATTTCTGTGGAAACAAAAATAGAAATCCTTTTCCCCAGTAACTTGTCCTTGAACTTAAATTTTGCAGTCAAAGCATTTTTTTATTTAATTTATTGTTTTACATGTCGATCCCAGTTCCCCCTCCCTCCTTCCCTCCTTCCCTTCCTCCCTTCCTCCCACCCTCCCTCCCTCCCTTTTACCCTGTCTGCCCTCTTATATGCACCCTAACCACCCTCCCCTCTCATCCCTCCACCCCAATTCCATATGTGGGGGAATGCCATCCAGTTGGGGTCATGTAGATCTCACAGGTCATGTGAAGTAGGGACTAGGGCTTCTCTCCTGTCTCTAGGTTAAGGCAGTTATTCCTCCATGGGGATGTGTTAGCAAGGTCCTTTTGTGTACCAGGGATACATCCTGGCTCCACTGTCTGAGGTTCCCTTAGACTGCTCAGTCCTTCTGGCTGAGACCCATATTCAGGGGGTCCTGAGTCAGTCCCATGCTGGCTTTCCAGCTATCAGTCTGGTGGCCCGTTAGCTCCTCCTTGTTCAGGTAAGCTGTCTCTATGTGTTTCTGCAGCCTGGTCTTATCTTCTCCATCTGCATCTGGGTTCTAGTTCGACCCAGTGTTTATGTATGGGTGTTTGTTCCTGTTTCCAACAGGCATTAGATGAGTTCTCCATGGATAAGTTAGTTGTTGATCTCACTATCCGGGAAGGGCATTTATGGTAGCCTTTCCACGGACACTCAAATTGTTAGTTGGCAGCAGTCTTGTAGTTCTCTAGACCTTTCTTTGTGTTCAATTTCATCATCAAACTAATATTGGCTCCCTCTATTATGTTCTCTCTCTCTCTCTCTCTCTCTCTCTCTCTCTCTCTCTCTCTCTCCTGTCTTCTATTCCTAACCGGGCTCAATCTTCCTCGTTGCACGTGTTTTCCTTTCCTCCCCCTTGTTTTCTCCTACTTCTTTCTCCATTTGCTGCCTCCTCCCCACTTCCCCTGAGCTCTGGAGGACTTGTCCCTTCCTGGTTCTGTGAGGGACTTTATATGAATCTCTTGGAATACACCTTGTATCCTAGTTCCTCTGGTGGTATGAATAATAGGATGGTGATCCTTTGATCTATGTCTAAAATCCATATATGAGTGAGTACATACTATGTTCCTCTTTTTGTGACTGTAACCCCCAGGTTTTTAGTCATATTTTTACCGTGTGATTCTAGTTCCTACTCTATACTGTGGAGAAATCAGATCCTTTGGTTTCAGTGAATCTAGACACAGTCTATGCCAAAAAAGTGTGCCTTGGGTGAATTTATTTAATTTGTGATTTAATTCTATCATTCATAATTGAGACTATTAATAGTAACAACATCTCAGGGTTGTTCCAGTTATTAAAAGAGTTCATACATGCAAAGTTCCTAGAAAATTATCTATCATATAGAGAATGGTTGACAAAAATTAGAAAAAAACTGAACAGTCATTATCACATTGGTTTGTCAGTAACACATTGACTATTCAGTAAATTGTACTTTTATATGTGTGATCTAAATATTACAAATGATTTCACGAGATAGGACACTTTTAGGTAGGAAAACTGAACACACAGAATTTAACCAATTATCAGTGACCATTAACATCTGTAAATGCTTCTGGTTGTCTCATTTCTCATTTGTATCTATTATTCTTTGGATTACAATTGGCTGTGATTTGGTTGCGGTGACTCAGTATTACTGCGTAATCAGTATGGGTAGATAAGCCTCTAAATTACATGGTGCACCTGCAGAGGTGAAGATTCAATTTTGGAACATAGTTGGTAAATGTATACAGTACTATACCTTTATGATATTCTATTTGCCTTCAGAAGATTGCTTCCTTTTTTCACCTTAAATTTAGCAAAAACTTCTGACTATTTTTTAGAAGTATGATTCATATTTTTTACTCAAGTATTGCATTTTTGGATCATAATTTGTCTTGGAAAGTTTAATATATTTTATTTTAATAGCAAAGCTCTTGAAGAATCTTTATGAAAAAATTGCAAACATATTAATTTTCTATGATAATTGTCATATAATGTCATTACAAATAAACCAGTCTTGAAAGTAGGCACGCTTTCTCTGTCTTCCTGTATTAAAATTTCATATGTGAAGACTAGCTAAAATGATCTCTCTGAGCTCTTTCTTCCCTTCTTTTAAGAGAGAGTCAAGTGAAAAATAATCACAATAGAATAGTGATGTGTATGAAGACATGGGAAAAGAAGCAGTCTCTTTTAAACCTGAAAGTATCTATCGTCCTCAACAACATCATCATCACCATCATCACTATTATCATGACCTGAATCATTATTCTCATAATAATCACCACCACTGTCACTGTTACCATTATTTTATCCTGCTTTGGTATATACATTCTGTTCATCTCTTAAATGTAAGGTTAAAAAATCATGTAACTCAATAAGAAAGTCTGTTTTATTTTGGGAAGAATTAGCAGTGAGTTACATGAGTCACAGATCAGAATTTATACTCTTCAATCATTATTTTAACAATGAAGGTAAGGCTGAATTAAATAGCTATCTTTTAAGCACTTATGTGAATTTTGAATAAAAGAAAAACAGGAGATTGTACTTAAAATGTCAATCATCTTCCCTTCCCACATTTCCATTGCCTGTGTTATTTCTGAGGATATTTCCCTTGCCTTCAAGAATCTTCCTACACTCATTCCTATTTTTCCATGAATATTCCCTCACTAGAGAAGGGAAGAGTGTCAAGTAGTTACTTCTGACAGTCTTAATATTGGCTCTTTGTACAGGTAAAATGTTCCACTGAAATACTATGCAAAGGCTTATAAAGATAGAATATGTATTAAACAAACAAGAGTTTTGAACATTTGGTATAAAACCAAAAATAATCAACTCAACCACGTTGTCTATTGTCATAAAAGCAGCAAAGAGAACATGTGTACTTCATTCACAAGGGCCAGACAAGCTAATATAAAAGGTGATGTGGGGCTTTTATTTCCAAAGTATTTGGACCCATTAAATGCATTGATAAATTTCCTAGAGATAAGTGCCCCCCCGAAAACTCAACCATTATTCAACCATTACAGAAGAGCATGAAGATTATTTCTTTCTTAGTTGGGGTGAAAACTTGATTTTTCAGTAAAGGTTCTCATTTAACAGAAAAATAAATAGTAAGAAAAATTTCAGTCAATAGATCAAGGGATGAAAACAGTAGGAAAATAAAAGTACAACACTGACATTATCACTGAATTGACACTAAGCATGTGCAATGGCTTGCCTTAGGGTGAGCTCCTCACCTACTGAGTGCTAATTACTGCTAACAACTAACAACTAAAAGATAGAAAATGTCTTCCAGGGTGTTTATGGAAGCAGGTGCAAGAACATTTTCCATACCCTTTTGTAATCAGGCTCCTGTGAATCCAAGGAAAATCAGCAAAGTTTTGCTGGAGAGAATCCTCAAGAGGACATAGAATTCAAATACAGTTACCAAGTTTAAAGAAGTTTCATGAGTTTAGCATTCCCATGAATGCTAGCAGCATCAGTGAAGTTTCAGAGAGCCTCACATGATTTTTAATGTGCATCAAGTCCTTCATGCATTTATTGACAGGTAGGAAGAATAGAAGCAACAAAGAACTAAAAGAAAAAGAAAAAAAAATTTTTTTTTAATACAAGGACGCATTGAATCAGCACAAGAGCAGTGACTTAGTCTCTGTTGCAGGTCAAAGTTGCCCTTTGAAATATTTGCATGTAGTGTATGCACAGAGAGAGTAGCCTATTCATTAAGGCAGATTAGAAAACTAGACAAATATCTCCATTTAAGGGGTAAACTACAAAATATCACGAGACAACGCAAAAATGTGAAAGAGTTTTCCAGAAATGAAGAATTGCTGTGGCAACCATGTCAGCCTGGACCTGGACCTGAATACTCAAAACTAATTCTAGTAGCCAACATATTTATCAGCACATTACCATTTTCTGCTTACCATTTTCTTGTACCAATGAAAATGCAGACTACATTTTTAAACTCTGGTTTCTTTTTCATTCTAGAACACAGCTTCATTAGTTTTCCCTCAATATATGAAGCTACAAAAACATTTTGTTAGGATAAACTCTGTCTAGTTATAAATCTAATAACATTATCCCTAAAGTTCCAAATAAATACTCAGTTGTAGAAAATATATTTCTGTTCCTATTAAATGTAAAAGTATGAATTCTTTTGGCTGGAGAGAGAGAAAACAGCTGAGTTTGGTGGTATTTTGGGAAAAATGCCCTGCCTTTTTTCTCTTTGTCCTCTGTACAAATATTTGATATGTATCTTTTCATTGTTTAAAATTATAATTGCTAATGATGAATACTGGAGGTATCTGGGATTCCTACTGGTAATGAAGGACTTCATTTTTTTCTTCATTTAACAAATACAATGAAAACCTTTAAAAGAAAACTAAGGAAGTAACCTGCCTTTAGGCTTCTTTTGAATATTTTCAGACATATAAATAAAGTAAGTATAGAAAACACTAAAAATATATAAGTTCTGTACACATTACTTATTCACAGGAAAAGCATGCATTAATTAACTTTTCTTTTTGTTCCCATGGCAACAATTCCATCATGTAAGGAGATCTGAGCTATTTTATAATTCCATTATGCTATTTATAATTCAATATATCACATTAAATTCTTTTTTAATTTTAATAAGACATGGTCTAACTAGTATAAATTTAGAGAGGCAAATTGACTGATTCAGCAAAAAGCAATGATTCTGATATTCCCTATACTGATTACTGAATTGCAGTAGAGTTTTATCAATTTGCAAGCAATCACTCATCTTTGTTGAATACCTAGAAACAATCTGTCACCTCTCACATTACAAGGTGTCCTTGATACCTGTTGCCCTTTCTTTCTTATCATATGTCTCTTGACAACACTGAATTCTGTAAACCATCAAGTTCAAAGCATTATTCTTGGATTATTCAATAAACAGAAGACCAACTGTGAAGGTGGGGTTTAAATGAATAATAAGACCCTAGATAAATGATTAATGGGCATCTTTTAGGAAGTACTTACACAATTATTAGTAAATAACTGATGTGGTCTTTCTGCTCCTGAAGATGTAGTCTCTGCCCTTCTAGAGTTCCAACTACTGCCCAAGAGGGTGAGCCAACGCCTATTCTTCCTCATATGAGATCACATCTTCACACCTGAAACCATGCTCCTAGGATGGGACCACCACCATAAGTCTACTGGCAAAACAAGATGTCATTCACAACTGTGTCATTTAGAATTACAGAGTTGTTTGGGGGTTATCTTGGGATGTCATAACTAATCTAAAATGTGCATATTGTTATTTGAGTCAAAATACATGTAATATGTAAAATTATTTTTTAGCCATTTTCCTTGAAGAAAAAGCACTTAGATATGCATATAACTATACCTTTACTTTCTACTTTCCCTTATTTGATGAACATGAAAGAACAATGGAAATATGGTCCCATGACCATTTGACAATCTCTTGGACTGATGATACATGTTCCTCCTCTCCTGAATGTATCCTTGAATTCTGCATCGATAAATGTTTGAAACTAATATTTAAATCTATGAATCACCTAATTTACACCTGTAAAGGCCTTTAATAGGCTTTCTAGAGTTTTTAATCCATCAGGATTTTCAATGAAATAACATGTACAGTCTTTATTTATTAGAAATGATAATGAATCAGAAAAGTACAAATAATGGTCTGAAATGACTCAGTAGCTAAAAGCATTTGCTTTCTTATGGAAGTCCTAGGTTCAGTTACCAGCACCCATATAGTGGCTAGCAAACACTGGTTACACTAAAATATTCAATGTCCTCTTTTGGTCTTCACAAACACTGTATATACTTTGTGCATTCACATACAAGTACACAAACCATATATACATATAAATGCATATATAGAAATAAATGAATAAAAGTACAAATACAATACTGAGAGGCAGAGTAATCCAAGGCTTTCTCAGAGGTCCTGGTAAAAGAAGAAATGAAATATAGTTCTCTGTCCTTGCTGAGCAGCCAACTTTACAAGGACACTCTGGGACTGGGATTAGGACATCTAAGAAATTAATGGTTCAGTTCTTGGGAAGTTGACTTTTCTCCCATGAGGAGCCTGAAGTTATCATTCTCAGTGCCACTGTGTGCTCAGTCCTTAATGCTCTTGAGATACCCACTGCTCTATTTGTGTAACATTGTTTGATTGTCCTCCTGTTGACTTCACGCCATTGTATAATATTTTTGCTTACTCTGTCACATGTCTCCCCAGAAAATAGTATATAAGTATGTCTTAGTGTATTAGTACTTCTTCTATGAAGCTCGTTTGGCAATAAAACATAGTTTGTGCAAGAATATTGTTAGAGACAAAGTTACATTTTAATTACTATTCCTAAGAGAACCATGAAACAAAAATGCCTGTGATCTGAAAGCCCCTTGTCCAAGAACTGATAGTTCCTGAAATACTGGAGACTATTGATTATGGGAGAATAAAAGCCACACATGTTTCACTCCCTTAAATATGTTTGTTGGACCCATGGGCACCAGATGTGGGCGGAAGTATGTAGGCAGGAAGTATTCAGGATAAATGCTTGTCCCTGATTGGACCTGATGTGAAATGCAATACATTATGTATTTTCCTTTTTAAGCCATTGCCATATTTGATTTTGGGCCATTTCCCATAAACCTGGAAATTGACCTGGCCAGTATTTAATTAACAGTTGCTTCCAATTTGGCTTTAAAGTGTGGTAGTGATATTATTTTTGATTGGTGAGATTAACATACCTGATCCCAAACTTTCCTATTTTTTAACTTCTCATCTCTTTGTCTTGTCTCTTAGAACCATGTCACTGAAAAGCAACCTTCTGTTCCAGGTAAATACATGTGTTTCACCCTCTGAAAATGACAGTTTGATTACTGAAGGAAAAATGAATATGTAATGTATTGAATGATTCATTTAGCTGAAACATCACAGACTTAAATTTAAGACATTTAGGATCTACCCATGACTCTGCTGTCCGTGAATAGCTTTTTAAAATCAAGTTTGCACTTTTTTATTATCCATGGAGGTAGGCTTGGTCCACATACCTCCTAGAATGCCTACTGGTATTGCATTTATAGAGTCTTAGCAAAAATATCAATATTTTTTTTGATTTTTTATTTCTTTTATTTTATATAACAAAGTCCAATTAAATGAAAACAAACATTTATACGCAATATTTGGGAATTTGGGCATCGTTCTTTCCAAACTACTTCCTGCTGGTAAGGGGCGCTGTCTTGGGGGATTCGAAGAAGATTCAGATATCTTAGCTGTAGTCTGTAAGGCTGCTTTGTCCAGCTGTTTTGAATGTAGGATCACCTGATGCTCTGTTTCAGGTGGTCTGGCTTGATCAAGCCACATTAGTCTGGAAGGAATCCACATCTTTTCATTTTCTGTGGAAATAAAAATAGAAATCCTTTTCCCCAGTAACTTGTCCTTGAACTTAAATTTTGGAGTCAAAGCATTTTTTTTATTTAATTTATTATTTTACATGTCTATCCCAGTTCCCTCTCCCTCCAGCCCTCCATCCAGCCCTCCCTCCATCCTTCCCTCCCTTTTACCCTCTCTGCCCTCTCACATGCACCCTAACCATCCTTCCCTCCCATCCCCCCCACCCCAATTCCACATGTAGGGGAATGCCATCCAGTTGGGGTCTTGTAGATCTGACAGGTCATGTGAAGTAGGGACTGGGGCTTCCTCTCCTATCTCTAGATTAAGGCAGTTATCCCTCCATGGGGGATATGTTCGCAAAGTCCTTTTGTGCACCAGGGATACATCCTGGCTCCACTGTCTGAGGTTCCCTTAGATTGCTCAGTCCTTCTGGCTGAGACCCATATTCAGGGGGGCCTGAGTCAGTCCCATGCTGGATTCCCAGCTATCAGTCTAGTGGCCGTTGGCTCCTCCTTGTTCAGGTCAGCTGTCTGTATGTGTTTCTGCAGCCTGGTCTTGTCCTCTCTATCTGCATCTGGGTTCTAGTTCGACCCAGTGTTTATGTATGGGTGTTTGCTCCTGTTTTCAACAGGCATTAGTTGAGGGCTCCATGGAGAAGTTAGTTGTTGATCTCACTCTCCGGGAAGGGCATTTATTCTTATACTATGTGTGTTAACTTGAGTATTGAGGCATTATAGAAGTCAAAACTACTGACTAAAGCATATATCTGATTATATTTTTTATTTAAAATATATGTTGATATAAGGGTTTCCAGCCTGAAGATTTACATATTTAATTTTATGTGTTAGTTAATACAGGTAGCTTATTTATTTTATGTTAGGAGGGACAGATGAGTTTTGAGAGGAAGATCATTATAATCATTTTACTTTCTACCAACAGGTTTTAATTTTGGATTTATTTTCCAAAGCATACTATCCAGTGATATATACAGATATCCCACTTTGCTTTATTTAGGATATAAATGTATTTATTTAATATGCACTTTTTATATTGAATTTTTATTTAATCCAAAATATTTGATTTAAATAATGCCTTAGTCAATAAAACAAAACAAAACATAAGTGAGAGTATAAGCCGGAAACATTAATGTCACAATAAATGTCAAAGTTGTAACATGATTTATTGCATATGCACTTACTGATCTTTCTCATTTCTGTCATTATTGATATTCAGAATTTTATTGCATTCTGGAATTAATTGGAAGTAACTAATTATAACTATCTGGTAATGGCTCAACAATACTAGAACGTAATGAGAACAAATAGAGATTAAGTTATTTTAATCATAAATTACAATCTAAATATTGTAATACACATACATTTATACCAATTCAATAATATAAATATCCATTTACAATGCTCCCTTCAAAAGGTAAGGGATGTTCAGGAAAAAACACCATCGGGCATGAGATGCCCTCTTTAGAATAGCTGGTCAGGACTGTCCAAAGAACTCACAAAATATATAACTGAATTGCTACTGCTCTTGGTTGTACCATAGAGACAGCCCCTTTTGCTGGTGACACCATGCACAATTTAAACACAAACAACAGACATAAAAGAATCAGTGTCATTAATACCTCATTTAACAGATTAGAAAAGGGAATATTATCCAGATATGGGTAGCATATGACAACTTTGGCTTACAAAGCAATAATAAACACTATGTCTTTATAAAACAATAAAATTATGGTGATAAGTTGGTGAGGTGAATCAATGGGTAAAGGCTTGTTCTATATAAGCCTGATTGAACATGAACTTAATCAATGTTGTGCATGAGTTCACAATCTTGATCACATTTAAAGTGGAAGTAGTGAATTGATTCAGCAACACTGACCCCCTCCCCACACACACATGACCATGGCACGTACGTGCATGAGCACACACACAAATAACAAGGGAAATAATATTTTAAGAATGTGACCCTCATGCCTGGCCTCTGCTAGAGAGGCCTCAGCTGGAGAGTGCTGGCCCAGGCCAGATCTGCCTATATGAGCAGGACATTCCTGAGTCCCTGCCTTCTAGATCTTTGACCTCCATCCCTGGGCCTCTGCTAGAGGGAAATTCCTGGAGTTTCTCTGAGCAAACTAGACCTGCCTGTCCAAAAGGGACAGCCCTGAATCCCCACCTGCCTGATCTCTGCCCCTCATCACTGGTCCTCTGCTAGAGTTCCAGGCCACTCCCAGAGATCTGCCTATTCCCTCAGGACCATCCTGAATCCCTGCCTGCAGGATTCTTGTCCCCCATCACCAGGCCTCTGCTACAGATGAATCTGGGACCAGCTTGAGTTGAATCTCCCCCACACCCTTCCCTGGGAACTCCCTGGATTAGCCCTGAATCTCGCTCTCCCCTGTATCCTGTCCCCAGCTAGAGTGTTCCTGGTGCTCTGAAACACACCCCCCCCCGAAGAGCTTACCCTCCCCCCACCCTGTGCCAAACACTGCCCACTGTCCCACACTGGGACAGAGGGCTGCTCCAACAATCCTTCCACCTTTGGGGAACTTCCTGGAACTGCTCTGAGCACACTAGACCTGCCTATCCACACAGGTCCACCCTGAATCTCAGCCTGCCTGATCTTTGACACCCACCACTGGTTCTCTGATGGAGTTCCGGGCCCCTCCCAGAGATCCGCATAACCCTGCAGGACCATCCTAAGACCCTGCCTACTGGACTTTTGACCCCCTTCCCCAGACCTCTTCTGCAGCCTGATCTTTGACCCCCATCACCCGGCCCCTGCCTAAGGAGAGACTTCCTAGAGAACTTGGACCAACCAGAGCTATAGACATGGAACTTCTGTCACACCTAAGCCCACCAGGGGAGTACCAGAGAGAGAGAGAGAGTGACCTCACCTGCACCCACTGGAAGAAGCAATGGGAAGGTGGCAATACAAGAAAACACCCAACAATAGAAAGACAAGCATGACACCAGCAGAATCTAGGGACTCTACACCAACTAGACCTGAACACCCCAAAGCATATGAAAGAGAAGAGAACGACTTAAAAAATAATTTCATAAAAAAGATGAAGGCCCTCAACCATGATGTAAGATAATCCCTTACAGAAATGGAAGAAACAACAAACAAAAAATTGGAAGAAATGAACAAATCTCTTAAAGAAAGTACGGAAAGCCAAGAAAAAAAAACAATTAAACAGGTGAATGAAACAGTTCAAGACTTTAAAACTGAAATAGAGACAAAAAGAAAACACAAACTGAAGGAATGCTGGAAATAGAAAAACTGGGCAAATGATCTGGAACTACAGAAGCAAGCATAACCAACAGAATACAAGAGATGGAAAAGAGAATCTCAGGTGCAGAAGATAAACTAGAAGAAAGAGCTTCATCGACCAAAGAAAATCTTAAATCCAACAAATCCTTAACACAAAACATCCAGGAAATGTGGGACACTGTGAAGAGCCCAAATCTAAGAATAATAGGCATAGAGGAAGTTGAGGAAGCCCAGCTCAAAGGTGAAGAAAACATAGTCAACAAAATCTGAAGAAGGACATGCCCATGGAAGTACATAATAATCAAAACACCTAGCATACAGAATAAAGAAAGAATATTAAGAGCAGGAAAGGAAAAAGGCCAGGTAACATATAAAGGCAGACCTATCAAAATTACACCTGACTTCTCCCTGGAAACTATCAGGGCCAGAAGGTCCTGGATAAATGTTCTCCAAGTACTAAGAATCTATGGATGACAGCCCAGGCTACTATACCCAGCAAAACTTTCAATCAGTATAGACAGAGAAAACAAGATATTTAATGACAATGATAAATTTTCACAATACGTGTCTACCAATCCAGCCCTATGGAAAGGTACTAGAAGAAAAACTCCAACCCAAGGAAGTTAACTACACCCACAAAGACATAGCCAATAGATAATACCACTTCACCAGAACCCAAGGGTAAAGCAGGGCAAATATATTCACAATACCACCACCAACAACAAATCTAAAACAAGCAAGTATTAACAGTCAATGGTCCTTACTTTCCATCAACATTAATGGTCTTAACTCGCCTATAAAAAGACACAGACCAGACCGCCTGAAACAGAGTACCAGGTGATCCTACATTCAAAACAGCTGGACAAAGCAGCCTTACAGACTACAGCCAGGATTTCTGCATCTTCTTAGAATCCCCCATGACAGCGCCCCTTACCAGCAGGAAGTAGTTTGGAAAGAACGACGCCCAAATCCCCAAATATTGTCTATAAATGTTTGTTTTCATTTAAATGGACTTGGTTATATATATACATACATACATATACATCTCATTAGATGCTAAAAAAGCCGTTGACAAAATTCAGCATCCTTTCATGATAAAGGTCTTGGAGAAATCAGGGATAACAGGAACATACCTACATATAATAAAAGCAATATATAGTAAACCATAAGTGAAAATCAAACTGAATGGAGAGAAGCTAAAGGCAATTCCTCTAAAATCAGGAATAAGACAAGGCTGCCCTCTCTCTCCATATCTCTTCAATATTGTTCTAGCTAAAGCTATAAGACAACAAAAGGAGATCAATAGGATCCAAATTGGAAAGGAAGAAATCAAACTTTCTCTATTTGCAGATGATATATGATAGTTTACAAAAGTGACCCAAAAACTCTAGCAGGGGACTCCTACAGATGATAAACACCTTCAGCAAACTAGCAGGATACAAGATAAACTCAAAGAAATCAGTAGCGCTACTTTATTCAGATGAAAAAAGGGGCTGAGAAAGAAATCATAGAAACATCACCTTTTACAATAGCCACAAACAGCATAAAGTATCTTGGGGGTAATGCTTACCAAACAAATGAAAGACCTATATAATAAGAACATTGTGGCTCTAAGGAAAGAAATTAAAGAAGATACCAGAAAATGGAAAGCTCACCCATGCTCTTGGATAGGTAGGATAAACATAGTAAAAATGTCAATCTTGTCAAAAACAATCTACAGATTCAATGCAATCTCCATTAAAATCCCACCACAATTCTTCACTGACCTGGAAAGGATAATACTCAACTATATATGGAAAAACAAAGGACCCAGGATAGCCAAAACAACCTTGTACAATAAAGGAACATCAGGAGGCATCATCATTCTTGACTTTAAACTCTACTACAGAGCTATAGTTCTGAAAACAACCTGGTACTGGCACAAAAATAGACAAGTAAACCAAAGGAATAGAATTGAAAATCCTGATATTAACTCCCACACCTACCAACACCTGATTTTTGACAAAACAGCTAAAAGTATACAATAGGAGGAGGAAAGCATCTTAACAAATGGTGCTGGCACAACTGGATGATTGTGTATAGAAAACTGCAGATAGCCCTATGTCTATCTCCAAGTCCAAATGGATCAAGGACCTCAACGTAAATCCAGCCTCACTGAATCTCTTAGAAAAGAAAGTAGGAGGTACCCTTGAACAAGTTGGCACAGGAGACTGCTTCCAGAACATAACTCCAGTAGCACAGACGCTGAGATCAACAATTAATGAATGGGACCTCCTCATACTGAGAAGCTTCTGTAAGGCAAAGGACACAGATGACAAGACCAAATGGCAGCCCACAGACTGGGAAAAGAGCTTCACTAATCCTATAGCTGACAAAGGGCTGATCTCCAAAATATAAAAGAACTCAGGAAACTAGTCAACAAAACACCAAATAACACTATTTAAAAATGGTGTAGAGAACTCTCAATAGAGGAAATCAAAAAGGTTGAATGACTCTCAAGAAAGTGGTCAACATCCTTAGCTATCAGGGAAATGCAAATCAAAACAACTCTGAGGTACCATCTTACTTCTGCCAGAATGGGTAAAATTAGGAACACCAGTGACAACTTATGCTGGAGAGGATGTGGAGAAAGGGGAACACTCTTCCACTGCTGGTGGGAGTGCAAACTTGTAAAGCCATTTTGGAGATCAGAGTGGAGGTTCCTCAGAAAAATGGGAATCAATTTACCACAGGGCCCATCAATTAAACTCTTAGGCATATACCCAAATGATCCACATCCTTGCAACAAAGATGTTTTCAACTATGTTTATAGCAGCTTTATTTGTAATAGCAAGAACTTGGAAGCAACATAGATACCACTCAACTGAAGAATGGATAAAGAAGATGTGGCACATTCACAGAATGGAATACTACTCTGCGGAAAAAAACAATGGCATCTTGAAATTCACAGGCAAGTGGATAGAACTTGAAGAAACCATATTGAATGAGGTAACTCAGTCATAAAAAGAGGAACATGATATGTACTCGCTTACATATGGATTTTAGACATAGAGGAAAGGATCACCAGCCTATAATTAACACCACCAGAGAAACTAAGATACAAGGAGGATTCTAAGAGATTCTTATAAGATCCCTCACAGAAGGGGAAATGGACAAGATCTCCTGAGCATATTGGGTGTGGGGAGGGGCAGTGAGTGGAGAGGGAACTAGGAGA
The DNA here is from genome assembly GCF_943737965.1 of Phodopus roborovskii. Taxonomy (NCBI): domain Eukaryota; kingdom Metazoa; phylum Chordata; class Mammalia; order Rodentia; family Cricetidae; genus Phodopus; species Phodopus roborovskii. Next base: position 16,245,007 of record NW_026125397.1, read on the forward strand.
AGGAGAAGGGGAGAAGAGGAGAGCACGTGGAACTAGGAAGATTGAGTCAGGGGAGGGATAGGCAAGAGAAGAGAGAGAGGGGGGAGAGAGAGAGGGAAACCATATTAGAGGGAGCCATTATAGGTTTGAAGAGAAAACTGAACCTAGGGAAATGTCCAGAGACCTACAAGACTGACCCCAACTAACAATTTGAGCAACAGTGGAAAGGCTACCATAAATACCCTTCCCTGATAATGAGATTGATGACTAACTTATCCACCATCACAGAGCCCTCATGTAGTAGCTGGTGGAAACAGAAGCAAACACCCACAATTAAACACTCAGCTGATCTAGAAACCAGATGCAGAGAGGGAGTACAAGGACAGGCTGCAGAAACCCATAGAGACAGCTGACCTGAACAAGGAGGAGCTAATGGGCCCCCAGACTGATAGATTGGAATCCAGCATGGGGCTGACTCAGACCCCCTGAATATGGGTCTCATCTAGATTGCCTGAGCATTCTAAGGGACCTCGGAGAGTAGATCCAGGATATAATCTTGGTGCACAAAAGGACTTTGGGAGCACATTCCCCATGGGGGGTTATCCCTTAACCTAGATACAGGAGAGAAGTCCTAGTCCCTACCCCAAATGACTTGACAGATTTAGACGACCCCTCCTGGATGGCATCAGCCTACATGTGGGGTGGGGGGGTATGTGAGGGGAAGGTGGTCAGGGGGCATGAGAGGGTGGGAGAGAGGAAAAGAGGGAGGGAGTGGGAACTGGGATCAATATGTAAAATAAAAACAAAAAATTAATTAATTAAAAAATTTAAGGATGTGTCCTCTGGTGTAGTAATGGTCTGAACACAATGGAAATAACAAACCATTTCTGATTGCTTCTATTCCACTAAGAAATATGACTATATAGGTCATAAACCTTTGGAGAGGAACAACTACTATTATTCTGCTAAATGGAACATAGAATTAAACTGGATTCCCCCAAGACTCAGTTATCATTAAAGGAGTTGGAGTGGAAGGGCATAAGAATCAGGGTTGGTGGATGAGGACAAGTAAACAATTGTTTATGGACAGAGGAGGGAAGCTGCACATAAACTCAGGTCAGTTGTGACCGCATACACAAAATCTACATAAGGTCAAGCCAGACTAACTTTCAGCATCTAGAGGGAGGTGAGGTGGTCATTAATTTCCACCCCAAGCTATGGACATATTTGAAATTGTTTGCTACTGGAAGAGAAGGAACTGATTTTCTCTGTGAGTGTAGACCCTGTTAAATCAACCATGTTTCTGTCGATGGTCACACATTCAAGTGAATTTCTGGGTTAAGTGAAGAAAAATAACAAAATACAGAGAAAAAAATATTAAAAACCACGAAGCAGAGAACAAGAAATCATCCTGAGTGAGGTAACCCAGTCACAAAAAAGAGAAACATGGTATGTACTCACTCATATATGGATTTTAGACTTAGAGCAAAGAATCACCAGCCTACAATCCACACTGCCAGAGAAGCTAGGAAACAAGAAGGAGCCTAAGAGACACATACATGGTCCCCCAGAGAAAGAGAAAGGGACAAAATTTCCTGAGCAAATTGTGAGTATGGGAGGAGAGGAAAGGGAGTTAGGAGAAGCAGGAGGGGAGAAAAGGAGGGGAGAAGAGGGCATGAGGGCACAAGAAAATAGTCAGGGAAAGAATAGAGAAGAAGAAAAGAGAAATACCATAATAGAGGGAGCCATTATAGGTTTAAAGAGAAATCTCACACTAGGGAAATGTTCAGAGATCTACAAGGATGACCCTAACTAACAATCTAATCAATAGTATAGAGGCTACCTTAAATGATCTTCCCTTGTAATGAGATTGATGATTACCTTAGATGCCATCCTAGAGCCTTCATTCAGTAGCTAACAGAAGCAGAGGCAGACACTCACAGCTAAGTACTGAGCTGATCTCCTGGAATCCAGTTGCAGAGAGGGACAAGCGTTGAGCAAAGGAGTCAAGAGCTGACTGGAGAAACACATAGAGACAGCTGACTTGAACAAGGAGGAGCTCATGGACCCCAGACTGGTAGCTGGAAAACCAGCATAGGACCAACCCACCCCGCAGATCGTGGGTATCAGTTAGGAGGCCTGAGAAGTCTTTGGGGATGTATCCCTAGTGCAGGTATTGATTGACTTTGGGGTCCCATTCTCCGTGGAAGAATCCTTCCTTAGCCTAAAGACATGACAGAGGCCCTAGGCCCTACCCAAAATGACTTGACAGACTTTGATGATCCATCATGGATGACCTCACTTTCTTTGGGGAGTGGATAGGGGAAGGGACGGGTGGCTCAGTTGGGGGCATGGGAGGATTGGAGGGGAGGGAACTGAGATAGATATGTAAAATAAAAAAAAATTAAATTAAGGAAAATATTAAAAAAAGAAAATAATCTCTTTTTCAAAAAGAAAAATGTTATCGTCCTTAATACAATGAGAAGAAGTATATGACATAAAAAATATCAACAAAAAATGCTGTGTTGTGTCTACAACAGGAAGAAATAAGCAACAGGCCTACCTATTCTTACCCAAATCAATAATTTATGCATACTACTATTGCTTAATTATTTTGTATCTGTAATATATAAGCTTTATCTTAATTTTTCTTTTATTGAATATATTTTTTTCTCATAATATATGTCCTTATTACAGTTTCCCCTCTACTCCTCCCAATCCCTCTCTACCTCCCTCTCACCTGTGTTCACTCCCTTCCCATCCCTCGTCAGAAAACAAATAGGTTTCTGAGGGATATTAATAAAATGAAATAAAACTAAAACTAATACATTGGAATTGAACAAAAATAAGAGAAGACATCTCATCAAATCTCTAAACTGGAATTCGTAATGCATTAGACAGAGGACCTAGTGCAAACCAGTGCAGACCCTGTGCTAACTGCCTCAGTCTCTATGGATAATATTGATTTAGAGGGCCTTGTCTCCATGGAGTTCTCTATCACCTCTGCCTTGCATGCTCTTTCTACCTCCTCTTCTCTGTGATTCCCTGAGCCCTGAGGGCAGGGATTTGATGGAGACATCTTGTTTAGGGCTAAGTGTTCTAAGTTTTCTCACTCTCTGTATAATGTCTCTGTATCTGTTTGCATCTAAGTCTATGAGTACAACAGTATATCAATAGGAGTCATTTTATTGCTATGTCATTTTATTTATTTATTAGAGCAATAGTAGTTGTTTTTAACCCCAAGTCCTTGGGCTATCTAATTTCAGATTTTTGGTCTCCTAAGCATTGTTGGGTATGGGTCCCATTTTATGGAGTGGTTATTTCCAATTTTTATGCCACCATTGCCTTAGCATATCTTGCAGGCTGGCTTGGTGTTTCTGTTTCTCTTCTGGTAGCATGTGGAATACATTTCTGTATTAAAACTGCTAGCCAGTAGTGGTGAAATCTCTATTTGAGTACCAGCCTGACTTCAATGAGAAATGTGAGTATTACCTTCAGCAATGAGGCCTTGCAATCAGTTTGGGTAGAGAAACCCACAATCTTGGCAACTGCCTCAGTTGTTTAGAGATTCTTATGGGAGCTATTGGCCAATAACTCAATTAGATGGAAGTCCAACCTAATTTTGGCCTTGAAGCTTCATTTGCTAACAAGAGATAGCCATTCAATACAATGTGTCCCCCATTATTTGACAATTTCCATTTAAACTGCCTTCATATATTCATATATGAATATACTTTAGGAAGCTTCTCCAATATGCCCCTTAATTTAAGCTGTCTCTCCCTGTATTTGTACCCTATCCCCTATGCCCCCTCATCCCCACTTGATTCTCTGCCACCCAAACAGTGTTGGGTATGGCTTCTATCTCTTAGACCGGGCCTTCTTATGTAAGACTTCTGTTTCAGTGATGTTGAATGATGGAGAAAATGAGAGCTAATTTTTTTCCCAGTTTCCCTGGTTGGTTCCAATTAAGCTCATAATTTATGGGTTTGTCCTGAAGATACATCTTTCAGACCAATGAGTATGAGCTAGAGAAATAAAATGTCCCTCTACGTTGAGTTCCCAGGGGCATTGCTCCAATATTTCAAAACAAATCCCACATTTTATGTTAATTCTACTATTTTCTCTTCTTTCATCAAACTCCAGTTGTAAAAAATGCCAAGAGGAAGAATTACAAAGTTAAATTGCAAAGATGTTGCTGCAGGTAAGAGGTATAAGTGGGAAGCTATGCAGATAGGATTGGCTGATTCTTTGTAATCATAGAGACTACCACTAGTCCACACCATTAAACTTGTTTAGTTTAACACTAAACAAGATTATCAAAGAAGGAAATGAAGAATGATATTTTTTAAAGATTTGTTTATTTATTTTGTAAATAGTATTCTGTCTCTGTGTTTCCCTACAGGCTGGAAGATGGTACCACATCTCATTACAGATGGTTGTGAGACATCATATAGTTGCTGGGAATTGAGCTCAGGACATCTAGAAGACCAGTTAGTATTCTTAACCACTGAGCCATCTCTCCAGCTCCATGAAGAGTGTTTAAGTTACATACTTTCTATAAGTGTTCATACCAGGATTACAAAGAAGGGAACATCTGGAAAATTGGAAATGAAGATCAGTTAGAGTACTAAAAAGATGACGCAATGAAGGAAATGAAGGCAGAGCCAATACTCTGGCTCTAGAAGGAAACTTAAAAAGTGAAGTATTAGAGGTGTCAGGACAAAATCAGAAGCTAAACAATAATAATCAATAAATCAGAAGCAGTAAAAAGAAGATAGGGTTTCAATAAAGGGAAAAGAAAGGAATTCCCGCATAGAAAAACATTTTTAAATAAAAAGTATTCAAAATAAAAAAATTTGCCAACAAACATCACCAGAATGTATATTTCCTTTCATGTATTTCCTATGGCATCTTAATGTATAGCAGCATTTTCCAATCTTTTACTGGGTTAGCGTATCAAATATCCTGTTTTTCAGATATTTACATTATGGTTCACAGCGGTAGGAAAATTATAGACAGGAAGTAGCAATGAAAATAATTCTTTTTTTCTCATTTTTATTTATTCTTTGTGCCTTTCACATCATGCATATCTATCCCATTCATTTCTCTGTCTCTTTGTATCCACCCTCTGCCCTTGCAACCTCCCCCACAAAATAAAATACAATAAAATTTAAAAGAAGGAAAAAAAAGAAGAGAAAAGGGAAAAATCAATCTTATCATGGCAGCTATAGTGTGACACAGTGAGTCACACAGTAAACCCTTTTATCCATATATCTTTGAGGATTTCCCCAACACAGGGCAGCAGCAAGATAGCTAAGAGGAATTTCAGTTGTAAGACCCTCAGAATGAGGAGTTTCCCAGTTTCGGTGGATATCCCCAAGAACTCAACGTCCAGTCCAGTTGCTGTAACATGCAAGAGGCTTTAATGAACAGGAATCGTTTGGGCAAACGGGCTCCCTCAGCACGCAGGCCAGAGAGAAGCCCCATTCCCAGAGCACAGGTGATTTTAAAGACAAAACCCACAAGCTTAGGGAGAGGGTGGGACCCTCTGTCCATTGAGTACTTGACCCTTTGAGGCAGATGGTCTCGCTATTAGGGTCAACAGACCTTAGGGCCTTGGGGTGTGCTAATTAATCTTGTCTGGGCAAACCAGAGGTACAGCTATCTCTGTTTCTTAAGGACCCTATTTACCACCTGCTGACTCACGGAAAGGAGAGGCAATATGAATTCTTGGTATCCTGCTATCTTAGGGCCAGTGGTTAGCAAATTCTGCCCAGCATTCCAATTATGTGGGCTTCATTTCATTTCTTTGCTAGTTTAAGTATTTCACAGTGAGGGCCCAGCATCAGTGGTGTAGCATAAATAAGAGGCCTCTAACCAGACCAATGACTTTCTGTAACAAAATGTTTATGGGTGGGGGATCACCACAACACGAGGAAATGTATTAAAGGTTGCAGTATTAGGAAGGTTGAGAATCACTGTTCTACAGACTATGATATAATATTGAGCCAATTACCAAAATACTACAAACATTTTGTATCATCTTTGCTGACCTGTCAACTATGTATCATTCATTTAACTATTCACGTGACAATAAGATTTTTTAAAGAGGAACCAGCTTTATGATATAAAGAACTGTCACCATGAGCTATTTCCAACTTCCAGAATGATGTCCCTGATAGTAGAATTGAGAAGAAACGTTAAACCATCCTTGGGAGATTTTCCCTCAGGGCTCCAGCACTGTGGGCTGTATTTCTTCACTGACCTAATTGCTCTTTTCTCTTATACATAATCTTATAACACATTTTTATTACCTTTGAGGAAATGGTATCTTTGTAAAAGAGGGAAGCTTCCATCAAGGAAATAGGTTTTCGTGTTTTTCAGTTCTATGGTAAATATTGTAAACCTGATGGATGTAAAATTACTATGGAAGCAAACATCTGAGCATGTCTGTGAGTCTCTGGATGGGGTGAGCTGAGGTGAAAAGACTCACCATAAACGCTGGCGACATCTTTCCTGGGCCAGGATTGAGGACTGATAGGAGCAAATGAGAGGGGCCCTAGCCTTCAGCTCTCTTTGCCATGTTACTCATTCAACTGTCCCCATTCCCATCATGCCTTTCCCTCTACTGTGGATTGCACCCTCAAAATATATAAACTCTTTCTTCTTTAGGTTGTTCTTCTTTGATAGTTTGTTACAAAACAACAAAGTTAATACAAAACTTCTGATAATATTTTTAAGGATTTGAAGTTTTCCAGTTTTTCCTCTCATATTCAGTTATAAACATTTAGGTTTCTATGAATATGTATTCACTCACTTAAAGCTACCATTTGAACAACCTTTGTGTATTTCACTGGGAGTTGTGTGTTGCTTTGCTATAACTTTGATGAACTATTTTTTTTGCCTGTGATATTGAGATGATTCAGATGTAGTTTTAGATCAGGCCTCCCAGGGTTACCCCTAAACATGGCGGAGCAAAACACAATATGGCTGGGCACAAATCCTAATGGCAAGGCAACCCAGTAGAAGAAAAATGGCCCCAACTGCATTCAGAGTCAGAAACACCCCCCACTGCCATTGTTGGCAGCCTCACGAGAACACCAAGCAACACAGCCATAGGGTGTGTGCAGAGGACCTAGCTCAGACCCATACAAGGTCCGTGTTTTCGCTTCAGAGTCTGGGCCACCATGAGCCCTGCTCCACTGATTCTGTTGGCCATGTTCCCAGGGAGACCTCCATCCCTCTGGCTCCTATAATTCTTCCCCCACAAGCATATGCTTTAGAAACCTAAAAACAAGACAATCCAAGAAAATTAAAAAGAATCGTCACTGTAAATTGTACATTAGAATTAGCATTGTTCGGTATTCTAAATTCCGTCTGATTTTTTTTTACTTATGGTTTTAATTTATTTTATTGTAACTGAAGTTGATATATTGTCTTCTTTGGATAAAAATATTTATGGTTTTAATTTTGGTATAGTTGTAACAGGATCACAATTGTTTTGATGTGTGATGTTTATATGTTCATAGTTCTTTCAAAACTCTAATTGTACATTTGGTCTTTTCATGACTCACTAGTCATTTAGGAGAACACTTTTTATTTAGCTGGGCTTAGATAATTTTTCCATAAACTCTGATACTTAATTTTTATTTATAAGACATTGTTACTCAAGATTGAAATGGATTTCAACTTTGTACTTTGAAAGTTTCAATTTAAATATTTAAATTCTGTGTTTAAAGTAGTAATACTAGATCTAACTTTAAGATTTTAAACTGTAATAAGATAATGTCTTTCTCTTTCACTGCATACCTCAAGTGACAGGTGTCTGTCACTGGAATATTTTGTGTATACATTTTGGAATACTTTCTACATATGTATAATGCATATATACATGTGTTTATTCTTCTCTTATATAAATGGTACTATTGTTCTATATATTACTTTTCAATTTCAAATATATCTTTCAGGTCAAAGATCACATTGGTAGATCAGCTTTTGTTCTATTTTAGCTGGCATGATTATGGTTGAGGGTTAGCTTTAGGAGAAGGGATGACTTAAACGCAGTTATATCACTGAGAAGCCCACCCTGACATAGGCAAGGATCCGGGAAATTCGCAGTCCTGAAGGCTCTCTACACAACTCATAAGCAGCTCTACAAGTTTGAGAAATATGATCTCTGAAGTTCTGCATCTCAGTCCCTCTGACTAGGAGCCCTGGGGAGGGGGCCTTCAAGAAACTTGCACCTTTCTTTTTTTCCCAGACAGGTGATACTCATTTTTCTTTTGCATCTAGGGAGTCTCCCAGTCCCTCCTGTAGAGACTATTTCAATTCAGAAGGAAATGCTTTGCAATGATACTCGCTACTAACAAATCACTGTCACAGTGTTTGCTGTTGCTGCTGTGTGTGGCTGAACTGGCGGTGTATTGGTTTAGCACAATACAGCCAGTCATTTTCCAATCAACATTATAGTCTTCTCAGTCTTATGTAATTACTAACAATGCTATCTATACTCATTATCTGCATACTTGAGGCATTTCCCATACCTGTGAGTGAATATGAAGGGTAAATTTGAAGGAAAGGAATTGCTGCAGGCCAAGGGTTGTCCATGACTGACAACACTCCTGCATTCTCTATTGCTCTCTGAACTTGGAGATCAGAATGAATACAGTGGTTGGAATGGGGGCTGGGTTAATGATGCAGATAGAAATATTATCCTTTGCTCTAGACTATAAACACATAATTCTTGGGAAAGAAGACAGAGTTCTCTACCATAGAAAGCAAACAGATAGCCCCAAAAAGATTCTCATTAGGTATGTGATTTCTTAAATAGCATCAAAAGGGTCCTGAAGGAGGAGACAGATTCCTCTAGGCCTTCCACTTCACACAGGAGTCGATAGCTCTGGGTAGAGCGATGGCTTTTTTCCTTTATAGGACACTCATTTCTACTGAGCAGGAGACATAAGTAGAAACACTCAGACCTAGGAACATTTGCTTTCAAATATTTTAATGTGTATTTTTGTGTACATTTTCTCTTTGGGTCTCAGTAGCTCTATTTTCCCAGAAAAATAATTATTTTGTTTTGTTGTTGTTATTATTATTACTGCTTCTTAAGGTAATGTTTAAAAATGAAAATTGTTTGTGCTTCTTTCAGGTTTCTATTTCTGTATGATAAAATATTGATCCTTTTTTTTGTTTTGCATTTCTTTGTTATTTTTTGCTTTTATCTGTGGTAATTTATTTTTGAAGTTCTATTTTTATTTACTCACATGAATCTGTGTTTGTATGTGTTCACACTATATGTGCATGTGTGCTCATGGAGGCAAGAAGAGGGAACGTAGTGAATATGCACAGGTGGTGCCCTTAGTGGCAGCAGCTGAGGACATATCCTGTCAGAACCCAAGGACAGGCCAGTACAGATGCCTGGATACTGGCAACCACTGCTCTAGAGAATCAGTTGTCGTTACATGCTGTTGCAGCTCTCCCTTCAGAAGGCCTCACAACAACAATCTCTCACATACATATGCAGGACAAGAATACAGAGGAATGAAAGTTTAGTTGGACATAGATCACAATAAAGCTAAATTTTGTAAGTTCTTGGTCCAATAGATAAAAAAAAAAAAAATTAAAACAGGCCCAGAAGAAGCTGGGCGACGCTGTTATTAAAGTTAGGGGTAAAACACAAGACAGGCAAGCTGTAAGTGTAAATGTTGCCACTGACAGGTTGAGGGAACAAGATAAGAGGAATGGTGGAACACCGGACTTCTGAGTTGATGGTCGGAAGGCAGCAGACCTAGCTACGGATATCTGTAAGCAGATACAAGGGGTAGCGGTCTTCAAAGAGTCAGTGAGAATTCCCAGAGTATCTGAGCAAACGGGTTTAGTGTTTTTGTCTGATATGTGAAAAGGAAAAAAATGGAAGGAAAAGCAAAGTTCATTTCTGAGGTGGGACTTAGAGAAGAGTACAACTTCTGTAGTGAGTGAGCAACAGCACAGAGGGAGGGATGTTCTGATCGGTGTAAATGAGTATCTTGTAAGGTGAGCTATTCCTCACATCTTCTCAACATGCCTTAAGGTGAACTTGAATTCCTTTGCGATTGGCAGGACTCTTTGAAGTAACTCTTAAGGGAGGGGACAAGAGTATGTCTTTATAATCTGACAATCTTATAGGCAATTGGAACTATTACATTTCATTTAGGGGCAGAGGTAGAATTATTATCCCAAAATTTTGACCAAGAACGTTATGAAATAATAAAGAGAATAGAAGAAAAATAAAAAAAAAATATGTATCTAGGAACTAAGAAGATGACTAATTTAGTAAAGTGCTAGACACACAAGACATGATTTCTTGGGTAAGGATAGCTAGGACCAACATAAAATTGACTAGTATATGGTAGCACATGTCTGTAATTTCAACATCTTGTGTTGAGGTGGAAGGCACAGACAGGTGAATTGTCAGAAGCTCTGGTCCTACTGGGCTGTCTAGTCAAAGTAGAGTTGAGGGCAACATCCAAGATCAAATTTTGTCCTTCATATATGTGTAGTCACATGTGTACATTCTCATTCATACACAGTAACACACACACATGCACATATACACACATGCACATACACACACATGCACATACACATGCATGCACTCTCATACACACAAACCCACATATACATTCACAGAAACACACTTTCTCACACACACACACACTCATACACACTCTCTCAAGCATACACAAACACACAGAATAAGAGAGAGATTTAAAAATAAATAAATATATTAAACAGCCATTCTTTATTAGGAAATAGCCCTTAGTCAGCAAGCCTCAACCTTCCTCCATTTCAATAATATTGAAGTCTTAATGGCAATTGTGATTTTCTTTACTATGTATTTAACTTACTATGTATTTAAATTCTTAGATGGGTAACCATCTTTCTCTTTAAGAAAGAGAAAATATGTTAAATATGTTACTCAGGAAACAGGAGATAGGTTCCAAAGAATATCATAAGTGAAGGGTTCATTGTCAAGGGTAATACAAGTCAGTGATTCACTTAGACAGTGTTTACATTAGAATGTTCTTAAGATGATCAGTTCTGCAGTTTATAACAAGGAAAGCAATGTAAAATATCCACCAAGACTTTGTCACCACAGCAGGGAAAAGGAGCAAACATTTAAGCCAATATATTTAAAAAGCCATTTTTCAGCATTCATTTTATTACACACAAAGGAAGCACAATAAAGAACACCGACTGTATACACACATTTTTAACCTGGGCCTTGGGAGTCCGCTCTCCCAGAAAAGAGCATTAGTGCTACTTCGGGGAGAGCAATGGGAAAAGGAACTTACAACTAAAGAACTGCATCCAACTGTAAAATCATGCGCTTGCTAAGCTTAGCTGGAACCTGAGCAAGTCCAGGGACAGGGTGAGATGCCAGGGACTCTTTCCTGACTTCACAATGCCACAGTAGTGTGGTCAGTTCAGTTGCTGTAAAAATAAACTCCTAAACTCAGGCTACTTCATTGTCCAGCACTTTTTTTTACACTTAATGGAGCCCACAGTTAGTAATGGAAACTACCCCCTTACTTTATTTTCAGGTCTGATGAAACAACATACAAGAGGTAATCTAGAGATCAAATGGGAGGCTCAGCCTCTTTCTATGTCTCTGTGTCTCTTTCTGTCTCTTGCTCACTTGCTTTCTCTTTCTTTATTGTATCACATGTGGAAACACTACATTTCATAGGTCCAGGCACAAGAGAAAAACTGTATTTTATTCTGGATATTATTTGCAAATGCATTATACCAGTGGCAAATCTCCAGTTTGTCTGTATATATCTGCACACATAAATGACTTGACTAATACTGACTTCAATTCTATAATTTGAATGACAACTTTAACTGGATGATTGTAATTTAGGCCTATGTATAAAAATAAGCTATTGACTTTTGCTGTTTTAAATACAATTCTCATAAATATATTTCCATTCTCAAAAATATATTGAGTGTTTGTAAGACGTCCAATGATGAACTGTCAAAATATGAATTAAAAAAACAAACAGATATTAAAATAAAATCCCTCAAGTATTTTCAAGACAATAGTACAAATAAAGCAATGAGAATTTCTTAGATCCTAAATATAAAAAATTCATGGAATGTTAACAAATTGAGACTTTTTGAGGAAAGAATTTCAAAACATGTTTAGGATATGTAGAATTGGTGTTTGTGGCTATGAATTTTTTTTTAAATTTATTTTATATAACAAAGTATATTTAAATGAAAACAAATATTTATAGACAATATTTGGGAATTTGGGCATCGTTCTTTCCAAACTACTTCCTGCTGGTAAGGGGCTCTGTCATGAGGATTCTAAGAAGATGCAGTAATCCTGGCTGTAGTCTATAAGGCTGCTTTGTCCAGCTGTTTTGAATGTAGGATCACCTGGTACTCTGTTTCAGGCAGTCTGGCTTGATCAAACCACATTAGTCTGGAAGGAATCCACATCTTTTCATTTTCTGTGGAAACAAAAATAGAAATCCTTTTCCCCAGTAACTTGTCCTTCAACTTAAATTTTGCAGTAAAAGCATTTTTTATTTAATTTATTATTTTACATGTCGATCCCAGTTCCCCCTCCCTCCCTCTCTACCTCCCTCCTTCCCTCCCTCCTTTCTTCCCTCCCTCCCTCCCTTTTACCCTCTCTGCCCTCTCACATGCACCCTAACCTCCCTCCCATCTCATCCCCTCACCCCAATTCCATATGTAGGGGAATGCCATCCAGTTGGGGTCATGTAGATCTGACAGGTCATGTGAAGTAGGGACTAGGGCTTCTCTCCTGTCTCTAGATTAAGGCAGTTATCCCTCCATGGGGGATATGTTCACAAGGTCCTTTTGTGCACCAGGGATACATCCTGGCTCCACTGTCTGAAGTCCCTTAGACTGCTCAGTCCTTCTGGCTGAGACCCATATTCAGGGGGGCCTGAGTCAGTCCCATGCTGGCTTCCCAGCTATCAGTCTGGTGGTCCATTAGCTCCTCCTTGTTCAGGTCAGCTATCTTGATGTAACCACCTGGTCTTGTAGTCTCCATCTACTGGGTTCTAGTTAGACTCACTGTTTATGTATGGGTGTTTGCTCCTGTTTCCAACAGGCATTCAATGAGGGCTCCATGGATAAGTTAGTTGTTGATCTCACTATCTGGGAAGGGCATTTATGGTAGCCATGCCACAGAAGCTCAAATTGTTAGTTGGCGGCAGTCTTGTAGTTCTCTAGACCTTTCTTTGTGTTCAATATTATCTTCAAACCAATATTGGCTCCCTCTTTTATTCTCTCTCTCTCTCTGTGCCTGTCTCTCTCTCTCTCTCTCTCTCTCTCTCTCTCTCCCTCCCTCCCTCCCTCCCTCCCTCCCTCCCTCCCTCTCTCTCTCTCTCTCTCTCTCTCTCTCTCTCTCTCTCTCTCTCTCTCTCTCTCTCCTGTCTTCTATTCCTAACCGGGCTCAATCTTCCTGGTTGCACATGTTTTCCTTTCCTCCCCCTCATTTTCTCCTACTTCTTTCTCCACTCTCTGCCCCCTCCCCACTTCCCCTGTGCTTTGGGGGACTTGTCCCTTCCCGGTTCTGTGAGGGACTTTATATGAATCTCTTGGAATACACCTTCTATCCTAGTTCCTCTGGTGGTGTGAATTATAGGCTGGTGATTCTTTGATCTAGGTCTAAAATCCATATATGAGTGAGTACATACTATGTTCCTCTTTTGTGACTGGGTTACCTCATTCAGGATGGTTTCTTCAAGTGCTATCCACTTGCCTGCGAATTCCAAGATACCAGTGACACAGCAGCCACAATGAAATTTGAGTGCACTGGAGCCAAGGGAAAGGCTGGAAATGCTGCTGAGGGTGGAACCAGAGAGATGCCCTGGGCCCTGTGCAAGAGACCCGGGGTCAGGAATGAGTCCTGGGTGTTGAACACTGAGTTATTTACGCTGTTGGAGTTTGTCTTGCCTTGTTCCGATTGTGATTGTGCCCTGCTTCTTCTCTCTTGAAGTAAAAGAGGTCTGTGACATTTTTTTGGATATTACAGGAGTCCAAAGTTGGGAGCTTGTAATTAAAAACAACAAGAAAATTTTAAATTAAAAAAAAAATGTTTTTTAAAAGAAACTTTAAAAGTATTTAAATTAACAAGGCTCTGGGACTTCTAAGTCCATAAAATGTTTTATATTATGATGTTTTGTTAATATATAATCAAAAACAAACAAGCAAAAAAACAGACATGCATAAAAGTTAGGGCTACAGATATGAGCACTAAATACCTAACACTAGAAACTCAAAGATTCCTTTTTTTATTATTATTCTGTTTATTTTACATATTCATCCAAGTTCCCTCTCCCTCCCTCCTGCTTTCCCTCTCTCCCACTCTCCCATGCCCCTCCCCAACATCCTCCTCTCCCATCTCCCCCCCCCCACACACACACACTCTACATGTAGGGAACCTTCCAGGAGGGGTCATCTAAATCTGCCAAGTCATTTGGAGTAGGGACTAGGCCTTCTCTCTTGCCTCTAGGTTAAGGGAGTATCCCTCCATGTGGAATGTGCCCCCAAAGTCCTTTTGTGCACCAGACACATCCTGGTTCCACTGTCTGAGGTCCCTTAGACTGCTCAGGCCTTCTAACTGAGACCCATGTTCAGGGGGGCCTGAGTCAGTCCCATGCTGGATTCTCACCTCTCACTCTGGGGGCCCATTAGCTCCTCCTTGTACAGGTCAGCTGTCTCTATGTGTTTCTGTAGCCTCATCTTGTCTTCCCTCTCTGCATCTGTATTCCAGTTCAGCTCAGTGTTTAGTTGTGTGTTTGCTTCTGTTTCCATAAGCAACTAGATTAGGGCTCCATGATGGTGGATAGGTTAGTCATCAATCTCATTATCAGGGAAGGGCATTTATGGTAGCCTTTCCACTGTTGCTCAAATTGTTAGTTGGGGTCAGTCTTGTAGGTCTCTGGACATTTCTCTAGGTTCAGTTTTCTCTTCAAACCTATAATGGCTCCCTCTTTTTTATCTCTCTCTCTCTCTCTCTCTCTCTCTCTCTCTCTCTCTCTCTCTCTCTCTCTCTCATCTATTAATCCCCTAGCTCAATCTTTCTAGTCCTACATGCTTTCCTCTTCTCCCCTTCTCTTTTTTCCTAGCTCTCTCTCTCCACTCACTGCCCCCCCAATATGCTCAGGAGATCTTGTCCCTTTCCCCTTCTGTGAGGGACCTTATATGAATCTCTTAGAATCCTCCTTGTATGCTGGAAAGGATGTGGAGAGAGGAGAACACTCCTCCACTGCTTTTGGGAATGCAAAATTGTACAGCTATTTTGGAGATCAGTATGGCAGTTCCTCAGGAAAATGGGAATCAGTCTACCTCAGGACCTGGCAATCCCACTCTTAGGCATATACCCAAATGATCCACATCCATGCAACAAAGACATGTGTTCAACTATGTTCATAGCAGCATTATTTGTAATGGCAAGAACCTGGAAGCAACCTAGATACCCCTCACCTGAAGAATGGATAAAGATGTGGTACCTAAACAATGGAACTTTGAAGTTTGCAGGCAAATGGATGGAACTTGAAGAAACCATCCTGAATGAGGTAACCCAGTCACAAAAAGAGAAGCATGGTATGCACTTACACATATATGGACATTAGACATAGAGCAAAGGATCACCAGCCTGTAATTCTCACCAGAGAAACTAGGATCCAAGGAAAATTCCTTTCTTATGATTCAACAAGACAATGATCTAAGCAGTCTGCCAAAGAACCTATAAAATGTCTCTCCTTAACTAAGGTCTATTCAGACTACCTTAAGGATGTATATCTAACTCCTTGGTCTTTATTAACTTTGTTAAGCTTTAATTATTTTGATAAACTGAGTCATACAAGAAACTTTGATATCATGTAGTAGTGTCCTAGAAAAGAACCAAAAAAAGTAAGGTTTCCAGTCTCTGTGTAAACTTTCTTTATGCTCTTATAATGTTCCCAGCCTGTCAACTTAATGGTTTAAAGTCTTATTTTAATGCTGAAAAATCTTTTTTTTTTTTGAAATTTTTTTTATTTTATTTTATTTTATATAACAAAGTCCAATTAAATGAAAACAAACATTTATACACAATATTTGGGAATTTGGACGTCGTTCTTTCCAAACTACTTCCTGCTGGTAAGGGGCGCTGTTTTGGGGGGGATTCGAAGAAGATTCAGATATCCTAGCTGTAGTCTGTAGGGCTGTTTTGTCCAGCTGTTTGGAATGTAGGATCAGCTTGTACTCTGTTTCAGGCGGTCTGGCGTGATCAAACCACATTAGTCTGGAAGGAATACACATCTTTTCATTTTCTGTGGAAACAAAAATAGAAATCCTTTTCCCCAGTAACTTGTCCTTGAACTTAAATTTTGGAGTCAAAGCATTTTTTTTTAATTTAATTTATTATTTTACATGTCGATCCCAGTTCCCTCTCCCTCCCTCCCTCCAGCCCTCCCTCCTTCCTTCCCTCCCTTTTACCCTCTCTGCCCTCTCACATGCACTCTAAACACCCTCCCCTCCCATCACCCCACCCCAATTCCATATGTAGGGGAATGCCATCCAGTTGGGGTCATGTAGATCTCACAGGTCCTGTGAAGTAGGGACTAGGGCTTCTCTCCTGTCTCTAGATTAAGGCAGTTATCCCTCCATGGGGGATATGTTAGCAAGGTCCTTTTGTGCACCAGGGATACATCCTGGCTCCACTGTCTGAGGTCTCTTAGACTGCTCAGACCTTCTGGCTGAGACCCATATTCAGGGGGGTCCGAGTCAGTCCCCTGTTGGCTTCCCAGCTATCAGTCTAGTGGCCCTTAGCTCCTCCTTGTTCAGGTAAGCTGTCTCTATGTGCTTCTGCCGCATGGTCTTGTTCTCTCTATCTGCTTCTGGGTTCTAGTTCGACTCAGTGTTTATGTATGGGTGTTTGCTCCTATTTTCAACAGATATTAGTTGAGGGCTCCATGGAGAAGTTAGTTGTTGATCTCACTCTCCGGGAAGGGCATTTATGATATGCTGAAAAATCTTTAATTAAATCTTCCACCAAACTTTTGAGTCTTACACTTAACAAAGAGAAAGCAGTAAAATCCTAATCTTATAAAAGCTACTAACTTTTTATAAACTGTTGAAGATAATTAAAACATGCCAGTTAATACTCAGCCATCATATAAATGATCAAATTCCTTAATATGCTCAGAGCTATGCTCACAGTCCTGCTAAGAATAGATGTAATTGATTTGTAAGAAGAAGCTTTAATTAGCCTGCTATATAGGCTTTCAAGGTTAAGACTAGTAAAGTTTGTTTAAATCAGGTATATTTAATAGAGTATTGCCCTTATGCTCTTCAGAGATCTGTTAAATAAGACATTTTTAAGTTTTGTTTTGCTTTTTTGTTGTTGTTGTTTATGTTTTGTTTTCTTTTTCTCATGATAGACAAACATTGTACTTCCTAGCAGCAATTTCTGGTTTCCCAAGAAGATAATGGAGCATAGACAACTCCATCTGTGTTGTGGTCATGCTAACCATTGGGCACAAACTGCCCCATGCCTCACCAGCCACCAGGTCCCTATCTAAACTGTGGACACTGTTGAGTTGACTGCTCTACTCTACCTCAACACAGCAGGTCAGTTTTCCCAAGTTCCTCCTCCACAGGGAAACCTCTCAGACCCTCTGGATCTGACAGCTGAAGGCCAATATTGTCCTGTGCAGAAACTGAAGATGTAATGCTGCCCTGTGTATGACAGCGGAAGACCCTTCTGCACTCCCCTTACCGCCTCCCCCCAAAGTTACTGGACTAAAGGAGCCTAGGCTAATTCTCTAGGTAGTGGGTAAAATCTCTGTCATTTCAATTGATGTAGAAGCCATTTGAATTGTGTTTTCTGTTATAATTTATCCTTCTCAGATCTCTGATGGTGTTGAAAGCTAACTATAGCTTTTTGTTAACATCAATAAGCCAGCTCCTACCCAAGGCTGAAGCTGCCTGGTCAATCCGTTTCATATGTAAAATCAGGTCTCACTTTATTTTAATGCTGTTAGTTTTCCCTTGCTTGCAGACTCTGAAAGGGATAAACACATTAAACATGCTTTAATAAAACATTTAACTCTTATTTAAAGGAACTTACTTTCAGTGACTGCACTCCGTAGTCAACTACTTTGTGTCTCATGGTAAATGGTTGGATAGAAAGAAAAGGTTTGAAGTATACAGAAGTTATAAGGTTCTAAGAAAGTGTCTTTAAGTACATAAATGTAAGTTGAAAAGGCCTAAGAAGGTGATTTAGGTATGTGAAAGATATTTCTATTTTTTTCTTCTTGCTATATTATTTTGTATTAAGACTTCTAAAGTTCACATTTTTAACCTTAATCAATGGTGTTATGATGAGCTATCAATCTAGCCCTGGTAAAGCACTGACTATATCATAGTCACAAAGCTCAAAAGTTTGAATTTCCTTTGGTTGTCTTCTAAGTATAGACTCATTGTGTTGAAACATCTCTGTCCAATAAATATATTTCCATCCCTCTGGATGAAGAAAAGAATGTGAAGGTCTTTTAATTCAGAATCCTTGGATCTTCAAGCTTTTACTGTGACTCAAAGATGTGAGTCCACTCCAGTAGTTTATTGATCTCCTTTGTAACTTCAAAGAATTCATGTAAGCTTCAAGTCCTTTAAATGTCTTAACTTTCACTTCTGTCCCTCGTTTCTATCTTTCTGACAGATTTCTACTTGGTTGACAGACACCATCCAGGTATCACCTGTGGCAGACAAATTGCTCCAAAGGCAATCAATACCATGTCAGCTGCAGGTAATCCTATGAAACCTGGGAGCTCTGAACTTGATGAGCAGACACTAAGCAATCTGGAAAATGTGATTGCTCCCTGTCTCTTAAGCTAGGTCAGCAAATCAGATGCTACAGATGAGTGACTCAATGCTATAGTCTTCTCCTAGCCTTTGGATAACATTCCAGCCACAAATATATATATTTGTGTATGTTTATTCTTGTTTAAGGTATTGCACCTTACATTTAACACTGTAATCTGAATTTTTACCACTTTACCAACTGAGCTATTGAAGGAAAATGTAATGTAATCTCTAGTCCTTAAAAGTTACTACAAACTATTTAGAATAATTAAGAAATACAGGTGGGTAGTCATCTAACAATGAAATTTGTGGTGATGTTGGATATGTTTTCCAGGTCAAACAGAGATATATGCTACATATGATCTTCAAATATTTCAGAGATCTACATAATATGGCATATAAGATATTTTAATAAAAAGGTTTTTCACAACACTGAGATATACCTGTTGATTTAGCACCAATTTACTTTAAAAAAAAAAAAAGAAAGAAAAGAAAAGAGGATGATGGGCATCAAAGGAATTTTGTATTGAGTTTGGTTTCATTTGTGGCAATGTTAGACATGGGCCGAGAAACCACCCTTGCCTCAACACCGACAGTATATTGTCCAAAGTAGACAAGCAGGACACAACTTTGCCAAGACAAGAACAGTCCTGCAAATTTTTTCTGCATCACAGAAAAGTCTGTCAGATATTCTAGGCCTGTAGTCTGAGGTAGATGACCCAGTGTTGCAGAGAAACCTTGGGTGTCTGTCCAGGCAGTAGGCTGTTTCTGTCACTTTTATAGTTTTGAAAGCTGTTTGCTCTGCACTTCCTGTTTACTCATGTAATATCTTTCTTGAGTACCTGATGTGGATGAAAATGAGGTAGTATAGTTACAGTTTTTCTTGTTTCAAATTCAGAAGAAGAAGCTCACAAAAGAGGTATAAATGTATAAGATTGAGAAGCATAAAAGCTTAAATTCTTTATCTAAGAAAATGATTTAAGATGTAAAAACATAGTTTTAGTTGGAGTCAGTTTTGTAGGTCTCTGGAAATTTCTTTAGGCTCAGTTTTCTCTTCAATCCTGTAATGGCTCCCATAAATGCCCTTCCCTGATACTGAGATCAACCACTAACTTATCCACTATCATGGAGCCCTCATCTAGTACCTGTTGTAAACAGAAGCAAACACACACAAATAAACACTAAGATGAACTAGAATCCAGATGCATAGAGGGAGGACAAAACCACTCTGCAGAAACACATAGAGACAGTGGACCTGAACAAGAAGGAGCTAACACGTCCCCAGACTGATAGCTGGGAATCCAGCATGGAACTGACTCAGATCCCCTGAACATGGGTCTCAGTTAGAAGGCCTGGGCAGACTAAGGAACCTCAGACAGTGGAACCAGGGTGTATTCCTGGTGCACAAAAGGACCTTGTGGGCACATCCCCCATGGAGGAATACTCCCTTAACCTAGAGTCAAGAGAGAAGTCCTAGTCCCTACTTCAAATGACTTGACAGATTTACATGACTCCTCCTGAATGGCATAAACCTACATGTGGATTGGGAGGGGTAGGTTGGTCTGGGTGCATGTGAGGGGGGAGAGGGAAAGAGGGAGGGAGGGAGAGGGAACTGGGATCGATACATAAATTTAAAAAAATAAAATTAAAAAAACATATTTTTAGGAGTGTAGTAGAAGTTATGGTAAAAATGGTTTAGGTATAAAACTTTGGATTCCTCATGATAGTACAGATAATAGAATACTTTCTATGAATTTACCAAATACAAGTGGGCTAGACCGTGTGAATGTAATCTTACTTGATAATTGTTCCTATTGTGCAAAGCTATACTGTGTTAGAGTTAAAACCTTTCCTTTTTATTTAGATGAAACAGGGAAATGTGGAGTACTTACTTCCTCTGTGTAGATGTGTCATTGTTATTGGCTTAATGAAGAGCTGAATGGGCAGTAGCTAGACCAGAGAGAATATGCAGGATTTCTGAGCAGGAGAAGGAACTCGGGAAAAATCTAGGTACATAGGAGATGCCATCATGACATTGAAAAAGACAAATGTCACAGAAGAGAGGTATGCATGCCATGTGGCTTAATAGAAAGAAGGTAATTTAAGTTATCAGAGCTATTTGAGTAAAAGCCTAAGCTAAGGCCAAGCTTTCATAATTAACAGTAATTCTCTGTGCATTTATTTGTGAGCACCAACCTCAAGAAAGTCTGACTATAGAGTGCTAACTCCTCCTATTTGTTCTTCTGCCATAGAATGATGCATCAAGGATTGCCTCAGCAAATGATGGCCATCGGAAGATGACCTTTCCAGAAACTTGGAGTCAATGAATAGTTACTCAATGAGTAATACCTAGAATGTGACATTCTTTCATAACAATAAACAGATTAAGACATATCTCAGGATAAACACAATAAACAAGGTATCTAACACTTCAGGGTGAAGAGCAATGCACAGAGGTTCCTCTGAGCTCCAAGTATAAAAACTAGAGGAAAAAAGTGTGAAGACCATTGTGAAACACAGAAATATGAAGACATTTTGTGTGTCAGAAAGGCACCACTAAGAAATCTTTTGGGGACCAAATGGACATTATAATAACAGCTCAAGTCCTGCCTAGAAAAGTTGCTTTTCACATAATGCATAGAGGATTCATACTCATTTCTGGATAAAATGCCATTTGTTCATTTCTATCATTTTCCACAAAGCTAGTGTTCAGTTTAAAGTATCAGAAACTCACAATGCAAGGGTAAATTCTGTCAACAATGAAAGATGAGGCATCAGTTGACAAAGAGATGTAACCATTAAAATGTCATGTTGAGATGCTAGAAAATAAAGCTACCCTTTGAGGGGTTCAACAGAAGTTAGAACATAAGTAACAAGGAAAGCAGTAAAATTGAGTTAAATAAAATTCATTCAAAGTGGAATGCAAATAGGTAAAAATGAAGTATGTGTTAGGGTATAGGGTGGGGTGGTAGGAACCAGAGCAGAACCCCCACGATTTGTTTAATAAGAATGACCACATACAAGAAACACTAATTTTAAAATGAAAAAAAAAATATATAAATATTTCGAAGACAAAAAATTTAAGGACATAGAGCCTGGACATTTAAAAATATTTCAAAATGACCCTTAAAGAAAATGGGGGGGAACCTGAATAAGAATAATGGGTGGGTAGCATACAGTTACATGTATAAGTGCAACTAGAACCAATACAGGAAGCCAAAGAGTCATTGTTTATGATAGTTTGAGGGAGGAAATTAACAAATAAATAGGTGCAAGACACTTAGAGAATCAACTGAAATACCAACACTAGTTAATCCTAGTTTACTCATTAGAAATAGTGTAAATAATGCTGTTGTATCTTCTAATTAAACATGAAATTTTATTTCCTGTAAAATTATCCATGCTGGTTAATATTGATTATCAATTAAACAGGACCTGGAATCATTTAGGAGACAAGCACCAAGCACATTTGCAAGGGATTATCTGGACCAGGTTAGCCTCTGGGCATGTCTTTGGTGATTATCTTGATTAGGTGAAAAGAAGTAGGAAGCCTCGTTTTAGGGAAGGGCAGCCCCACTCCAGCTTGATTTCTAGACTACATAAAAAAGAAGTTAGAGTTAACTTAGAGTTAAGTTAGTTAGGTTTTCAAGATACACAGAGATGTATTTGAGATAGATAGAAATTCTTCAAACCTTTCAAAGACCTACAGAATATGCCATTTAGGGTTTTTCTTGACAGTGAGACATAACTGCTCCTGGCAACGCCACCTGCATCAGAAAGGAAGATGGACATCAAAGAAACATGTTATGGAGTTTGCTTTCAATATGACAAGACTAGCCATTTGGACAAGATACTGCTCTTGTCTGGACTGTTTGACGTTATGCTGTATAAACTGGACATGCAGGACCCACAGAAAAGTGAGAGCTGATTCAAGATGGACATTGCTACAGAGTTCTTGCTTCATGGAAGAGTCTGCCAGACAGTCTGCAGGACACAGAGAAAAGTGACTGGCAAACTGCCAATACAAGAAGACAGTTTAAAGTTTCCTGCTTTGCTGAAGAGTCTGCTAGACACACTATGGCCTATGGGCTGAAGAAGGAAGATTACAATAGAACTTCAGGTGACTGATCAGGAAAGATGTCTTTGTCATTTCTAGAGTTTATATACTATCCTTCTGTGGTCTTTGAAGTAGTTGAAGACAGGTAGTTATGGTTATAGTTTTCCTTAGTTAGGATTAAAGATAAGTTACATAGACTTTGGACATACAAAGATAGGATAGATGATGGAATATTTTCTTAAATCTTGCTAAATGTTAATGGACTAAATATTGTTAACTGTGATTCTTATTTGATAACTGTTATGTTATATATTTTGCTATGTTAAGGTTAAAACCTTTTTTTTTTTTAATTTTAGACAGAGAAGAGGAGATGATGGGAAATGTCATTCTGTATATGTTTCTCATACTGGTTAATGAATAAAGCACTGTTGGCCAATAGGAAAGGGAGATAGGAGGGACTAGGAGACAAGGAGGAAAGAGGAAGTAGTAAGGAGAAGTAAGCATGGAGACACCGGGGAGACCAGACACCTGCCGCACTCCCCAGTAAGAAGACCATGTGGAAACACATAGAAATGGATTAATAATTAAGATAGAGATAGCTGATAAGAAACAAGTAACTGGCCAACAGAATTGTATCTAATACAGAGTCTCGGTGTGTTAATTGGGGCTGGCACAGTGGCGGGACAAGACCAGCGGCGGCGGGCAGAAAAACCGTACTTGTTACAAGTATGGCTGAGCAGGAGTAGTTACACATGTGAAATGGTTAGAATTGTTACATAATGCAGGCATCAGTGAAAATGTATCATTTTTGGAAACGCCTTATAGCAATACACACATGTCTATTGCATAGTCCCAATTTGCTCCACCATTATCCAAGAGAATTAGGAAAATATAACTCCCCCAAACTAGGTCACAATAGTTAATAGAAATTATAGATGTAAAAATCTAGAAGTCAAATGTTATCATTAGTTTAAAAAGATAATCATAACATTAAAAGTAAGTACTTCTTACCCATAAAATTTATAAACAATGTTATGCTCATTATGTATGTAAACAAAAAGGAAGTAAAAATAATGAGTAGATGCTGTGTTATTCTAGTTATGCAAAGCCCATACTGGGTAAAAAAGTCAAAATCATAGCTCAACATCAGAACAAGAGCAGCCTCTGACTTTTGGAGAAATGATGACACAAAAACACTGATGTGATAATTAGGAGTCAGTGCTTCCATGATACTTATTGATAAAATGGTATGTATATGTAAGTTCTTTATAAACTTACTGGAATTAATAACCTTTTATTCAACATGTCATATTGTAGGCTTTCTTTTTTCTATTGGCAATATAGTTTAATGAACCTATTTATTTATTTATTTGTTTATTTATTTTATATCCTAAGTGCAGTTTTTCCTCCCTCTCTTCCAAGTCTTCCCACCAATCGCCTCTCTGCATCTACTACTCCTCCATTTCTGATGAACTGTAATTTTAAAGGTCAGTGAAACCCAATTTAAAATCAGCAACGTGTGTGATCTGAAAGTTTATTGTCTTTCAAGGTTGTCTTAGTTGTTTCAAGTCCCTTGAAATTATATGTCATTATGAAAATGGAGTAGTCTGATTCTGCAAAAAGTGCTATTAACTATTACAAGGTTTTCAATGACCACATCAATTCAGCAATAAGGTTTCTTTACAGTAGTGAATCCATGAACCAGGAATGCCCTCTCTTACCTATTTTCTCTGGCTCTATTTTATGGTTTCAGGCAAACAAGAATTTTTCTTTGAGTAAGTTAGTTTCTATATATTTCCTTCCTTTATGTTCTCCTATGAATAGATTATTCTTAATTTCAATTTGATAATTTAGTTCTTCAGTTTATAATGAAAACATATAATCAATGTCAGATTAGTATATTTTATAAAAATTTACAATAATATTTTAAATACAACAAGTAAATACTAATACATAGAAAATCTGTCTTCACAATGTCAGTATTTGGGATTAGATGGAGGAAATTGAAAAGAGACCAATAAGAAGTATAGTCACATGATTCAGAGATGGTGTCCCACAGCCAGTAGGTCAAAGTCGATCTAGTATTTGTTTTGTAAACAAGTTTTCAGTGAAAAAAGCTGGTGTTCATTGTTCACAGTTGGGCATGTAGCACACAGAGACATCGTGGCCCATGAAACTAGAAGTGTTTTTTCTGCTTAGTGGTTCTCAACCTTCCTAATGCTGTGAACCTTTAGTACAGTTCCCCATGTTCTGGTGATCCCCAACCATAAAATTGTTTTTGTTGCTACTTCATAACTGTACTTTTGCTAGTTATTAATCATAATGTCAATATCTGTGTTTTCTGCTGGTCTTAGGAACCCCTGTGGAAGAGTCATTTGTCCCCAAAGGGGTCATGGTCCACAGGTGGAGAACAGCAGAGAACCACTGTACTAGAGGATCAAATTGTTTTGTTTTTCAAGTAGTTGCTGCAAGAAACGCAGTCAGGATCAGACTTCCCAAGGCCCCTCTGCTCAGCACAGGGTCCTTTTCCTCTGTATGCTTTGCTGTGTGTGTATTTGTTCACCTACAAACAACATCTTTCATTTACTGGGTGTTTGTTTTTGCTGTGTATGAGATTTCTTCCACTGCTTTCTGTGATGCTTGTGAGTTTTTCCTGGTTTTAAATTCCTTACCTGGTAGAGAAAACCAAGACTCCATGGATAGTAACATTGTTGGAACCTCATCTCAAGGTTTCTTCTGAGTTCCACTGTAAGACCCTCAGAATGAGGAGTCTCCCAGTTTCGGTCGGTACCCCCAAGAACTCAATGTCCAGTCCAGTTGCTGCAACAAGCAATAGGCTTTAATGAACAGGAAACATTTGCACAAACGGGGTCCCTCAGCACGCAGGCTAGAGAGAAGCCCCACCCACCGGGCACAGGTGCTTTTAAAGACAAAACCCACAACCTTAGGGAGGGGGTGGGACCCTCTGTCCATTGAATACTTGACCCTTTGAGGCTGATGGTCTCACTATTAGGGTCAACAGACCTTAGGGCCTCAGGGTGTGCTAATTAATCTTGTCTGGGCAAACCAGAGGTATAGCTATCTCTTTGTTTCTTAAGGACCCTATTTACCACCTGCTGACTCACTGAAAGAAGGGGCAGTGTGAATTCTTGGTATCCTGCCATCTCAGGGCCTTGTGAGGGGAAGTTATCAAATTCCAGGTCAGACTATCCTTTATTTCAAGTGGGGGGGGGGGTTCTTTAACTTTACTTTTTTTGTCTTTCACCACCAACTAATCAAGATTGGATTAAACCCAGCCAAAATGTTGTAAGGATAAAAGGCCCTGCAAGTATGGGAAGGTATGGCCAGTGAGCAGTGAACACCCTTCCCCCATCCTGGAATGGGGCTGGCCTTATTATTATCTTCATTTTAACAGGAAAGGTATCCTTTGACATCTGTCTCCCTAACTCTAATAACTGTGTAACGCAGAAAACAAGTTAAACTGCTTGATGACTAGGGTGTAGGATGAAAAGGGCCAAGGAAAAAGCACCCTACCCCTAAATAGACCTGAGACAGGGCCAAGGAAAAACACACTGACTCTTATTTTACCCCAAGACCCACCTTATTTGAACCACAAATCCCTGATCACAGAATCTGATCAATCCCTAAACTTGCCCCAGATATCAGACCACAAAAATCCAACAAACCCAAGGCACCCTGGAAAGCTCTGCCCTCCAAGAAACACGATACAAGCTCTGTACCCAGTTCTATTTGCTGCCTCTTCTAGTCCTTAAGGCAGATATCCTCCTGGATTCTTCCTTCCCAATACATCTCTTGAGTGAGGTTTGTCGTGCAGTGTGACCCTTTCCTGGGAAGGAAGCCCAGCTCTAACAACTTTCCCCTAGAGGAGAGGAGTGCAGCAGAACTGTAAGTCTTTCCCTGAAGAACCTTACCCTTAGAGGAGCAGAGTTGTGACAACTTGCCTTGGCTAGCCCTCCTCTGCCCCAGTAGGGTTGTCTCACACACGCACACACACACTGGGGAAGCCTTTCCCTAGAACAGGGCTGTAATCTGCTATACTTTGGGTGACTGTCTTGGTTCCCGACTGCTGGGATCCATTCCCAGCTAAGTTGCAATGCTTACCTAGAGGCCTGTGAGGGAAAAGAACAAAACAAAACAAAAACTAGATTCACTACTAACCCAGTGACAGAGCCTCACATGGGTCAGGTACCGGACAGGACAGGCATTCCCTGGGGAAACTTGGGGATTTACTCCCCAGCTGAAGACACATAAGTTTGGAATTTTCAAAGCCTCCATATTTCCCACCCTTCTCTCGTCCCTTTTGCAAACTCGAGAGAGAAAGAGAGGCCCCAATATTGTTTTGAAATATAATTGAATGACCTTGAAAGACCTAAAAAGTAATGTTAATGATGGACTAACCTAGAAACCAGTATCTGTTCCTTGGAATTTGCTAGCTTCCTCTCACAAGGCCCTGAGATAAGAAGAATTCACACTGCCCCTCCTTTCCTGTGAGTCAACAGGTGGTAAATAGGGTCAAGAGATAGCTGTAACTCTGGTTTGCCCAGACAAGATTAATTAGCACACCTGAGGCCCTAAGGCCTGCTGACCCTAATAGCAGACCATCCGGCCTCCAAGGGTCACTACTCAATGGACAGAGGGTCCCACCCCCTCCCTAAGCTTGTGGGTTTGCCTTTAAAAACACCTGTGCCCAGGGGAGGGGGCTTCTTCCTAGCCTGCGTGCTGGAGGAGCCCATTTGCGCAAAAGTTTCCTGTTCATTAAAGCCTCTTGGGTTTTGCAGCAACTGGACTGGACATTGAGTTCTTGGGGTATCGACCGAACCTGGAAGACTCCTCATTCTGAGGGTCTTACATTTTGGGGGCTAGTCCTGCATTTGGTCGACCCCTCAGACCCAATTCCATTGCCAGTTGGAGGTAAGAAACAGCTCGGAACCTATATGTTTGATGTATGTCTGATGCGTCTGATGTTACGTGTTTTGACTCTAGTGAATCTGTGCTTGGCCTGCACAGAACTTGTATGTTATGTGTTTTTGACTCAAGTATTTGAATCTGTGCCTGTGCCTGGCCTGCACAGGACTTGTATAGGACCACAGGGGGAGCCAGACGTGTACTGAGACCCTTGGTCTCGCCCTGGACGAATGTCCAGGGTTGTTTGGAGGAGGGAAGGAGACGAAGTTTCTCTTCTCCAGGGGACGGCCGGCCTCTGGACTTGCTTCCTGCTTTGTAACTTTGGTTTGGGCACCGTTTGTCTACCGCACGGATTTGTCCTCTTTGTCAGATTGTTCTGTGTTTTTTTGTGTCCTTCTGTTCCTACTGTTTGCGTCCATTTCTACTCTCCCCATGGGTCAAAAACTAACTACCCCCCTAAGTCTGACTTTAGATCACTGGCAAGATGTCTCAGGCCGGACCCACAGTGAAATTATGGATGTCCAGAAGAAGAAATGACATTTATTCTGTTCCTCGGAATGGCCTTTTTCGAAGTGGCCTGGCCGAGAGATAGCACCTTTAACCTTACAACTATCTTTTTTTTTTTCATTATTATTTTTTTATTTATTTATTTTTATTTAATTTTATATAACAAAGTCCAATTAAATGAAAACAAACATTTATACACAATATTTGGGAATTTGGGCATCGTTCTTTCCAAACTACTTCCTGCTGGTAAGGGGCGCTGTCTTGGGGGATTCGAAGAAGATTCAGATATCCTAGCTGTAGTCTGTAGGGCTGTTTTGTCCAGCTGTTTGGAATGTAGGATCAGCTTGTACTCTGTTTCAGGCGGTCTGGCGTGATCAAACCACATTAGTCTGGAAGGAATCCACATCTTTTCATTTTCTGTGGAAACAAAAATAGAAATCCTTTTCCCCAGTAACTTGTTCTTCAACTTAAATTTTGGAGTCAAAGCGTTTTTTTTTTTTTTTTTTAATTTATTATTTTACATGTCGATCCCAGTTCCCTCTCCCTCCCTCCCTCCATCCCCTCCAGCCCTCCCTCCCTCCTTCCCTCCCTTTTGCCCTCTCTACCCTCTCCCATGCACTCTAAACACCCTCCCCTCCCAACCCCCCACCACAATACCATATGTAGGGGAATGCCATCCAGTTGGGGTCATGTAGATCTCACAGGTCCTGTGAAGTAGGGACTAGGGCTTCTCTCCTATCTCTAGAATAAGGCAGTTATCCCTCCATGGGGGATATGCTTGCAAAGTCCTTTTGTGCACCAGGGATACATCCTGGCTCCACTGTCTGAGGTCTCTTAGACTGCTCAGACCTTCTGGCTGAGACCCATATTCAGGGGGGTCCGAGTCAGTCCCCTGTTGGCTTCCCAGCTATCAGTCTAGTGGCCCTTAGCTCCTCCTTGTTCAGGTAAGCTGTCTCTATGTACTTCTACCGCATGGTCTTGTCCTCTCCATCTGCTTCTGGGTTCTAGTTCGACTCAGTGTTTATGTATGGGTGTTTGCTCCTGTTTTCAACAGGCATTAGTTGAGGACTCCATGGAGAAGTTAGTTGTTGATCTCACTCTCCGGGAAGGGCATTTATGATAGCCTTTCCACGGAAGCTGAGATTGTTAGTTGGGAGCAGTCTTGTAGTTCCCTCGACCTTTCTTTGTGTTCAACTTTATCTTCAAACCAATATTGGCTCCCTCTTTTATGTTCTCTCTCTCTGTCTCTGTCTCTCTCTCTCTGTCTCTCTCTCTCTCTCTCTCTTTCCTATTTTCCATTCCTAACCAGGCTCAATCCTCCTGGTCGCACATGCCTTCCTCTCCTACCTCTCATTTTCTCCTACTTCTCTCTCCATTAGCTGTCCTCCCCCACTTTACCTGAGGTCTGGGGGACTTGTCCCTTCCCAGTTCTGTGAGGGACTTTATATGAATCTCTTAGAATACAACTTGTATCCTAGTTCCTCTAGTGATGTGAATTATAGACTGGTGATCATTTGATCTAGTTCTAAAATCCATATATGAGTGAGTACATACTGTGTTTCTCTTTTTGTGACTGGGTTACCTCATTCAGGATGGTTTCTTCAAGTGCCATCCACTTGCCTGCGAATTTCAAGACACCATTATTTTTTTCTGCAGAGTAGTATTCCATTGTGTAGATGTGCCACATCTTCATTAACCATTCTTCAATTGAGGGTGCTTCCAGGTTCTTGCTATTACAAATAGTGCTGCTATGAACATAGTTGAACAGATGTCTTTGTTGCATTGATGTGAATCCTTTGGGTATATGCCTAAGAGGGGGATTGCCGGGTCCTGTGGTAAACTAATTCCCATTTTCCTGAGGAACCGCCATACTGATCTCCAAAATGGCTGTATGAGTTTGCACTCCCACCAGCAGTGGAGGAGTGTTCCACTTTCTCCACATCCTCTCCAACATAAGTCATCACTGGTGTTTCTAATTTTAGCCATTCCGGCAGGGGTAAGATGGTATCTCAAAGTTGTTTTGATTTGCATTTCCCTGATAGCTAAGGATGTGGAGCATTTTCTTAAGTGTCTTTCAGCCTTTTTGATTTCCTCCATTGAGAATTCTTTCTTCAGTTCTGTACCCCATTTTTTAAAGGGTTATTTGGTGTTTTGTTGACTAGTTTCTTGAGTTCTTTGTATATTTTGGAGATCAGCCCATTGTCGGATATAGGATTAGTGAAAATCTTTTCCCAGTCAGTGGGCTGCCATTTGGTCTTGTCAACTGTGTCCTTTGCCTTACAGAATCTTCTAAGTTTGAAGAGGTCCCATTTATTAATTGTTTCTTTCAGTGTCTGTGCCCCTGGAGTTATGTTCAAGAAGCGGTCTCCTATACCAATTTGTACAAGGGTACCTCCTACTTTCTCTTCTAAGAGATTCAATGTGGCTGGATTGATGTTGAGGTCTTTGATCCATTTGGACTTGAGTTTTGTGCATGGTGACAGACATAGGTCTATCTGCAGTCTTCTACACACCCTCATCCAATTTGCCAGCACCATTTGTTGAAGATGCTGTCTTTGCCCTATTGTATAATTTTAGCTGTTTTGTCGAAAATCAGGTGTTCATAGGTGCGTGGATTAATATCAGGATTTTCAATTCGATTCCATTGGTCTACCTGTCTATTTTTATGCCAATACCAGGCTGTTTTCAGAACTATAGCTCTGTAGTAGAGGTTAAAGTCAGGAATGGTGATGCCTCCTGAAGTTCTTTTATTGTATAGGGTTGTTTTGGCTATCCTGGGTCTTTTGTTTTTCCATATAAAGTTGATTATTATCCTTTCAAGGTCAGTGAAGAATTGTGGTGGGATTTTAATGGGGATTGCATTGAATCTGTAGCTTGCTTTTGGTAAGATTGCCATTTTTACTATGTTTATCCTACCTAACCAAGAGCATGGGAGGTCTTCCCATTTTCTGGTATCTTCTTTAATTTCTTTCTTTAGAGTCACAAAGTTTTTATTATATAGATCTTTTACTTGTTTGGTAAGCGTTACACCAAGATACTTTATGTTGCTTGTGGCTATTATAAAGGGTGATGTTTCTCTGATTTCTTTCTCTACCTCTTTGTCGTCTGAAAAAAATAGGGCTACTCATTTTTTTGAGTTTATCTTGTATCCTGCTAGTTTGCTGAAGGTGTTTATCAGCTGTAGGAGTTCCCTGGTAGAGTTTATTGGGTCGCTTATGTAAACTATCATATCATCTGCAAATAGAGACAGTTTGACTTCTTCCTTTCCAATTTGGATGCCCTTCATCTCCTTTTGTTGTCTTATAGCATTAGCTAGAACTTCTAGTACGATATTGAAGAGATATGGAGAGAGAGGACAGCCTTGTCTTGTTCCTGATTTTAGAGGAATTGGCTTAAGTTTCTCTCCATTCAGTTTGATGTTGCCAGTTGGTTTGCTGTATATTGCTCTTATTATATTTAGGTATGTTCCTGTTATTCCTGATCTCTCTAATACCTTTATCATGAAAGGGTGTTGAATTTTATCGAAGGCTTTTTCCGCATCTAGGGAGATAATCATATGGTTTTTCTTTTTCAGTTTGTTTATATGGTGGATCACGTTGATAGATTTTCGTATGTTAAACCATCCCTGCAATCCAAGTATGAAGCCTACTTGATCATGGTGGATGATTTCTCTGATGTATTTTTGAATTCGGTTTGCCATTATTTTATTGAGTATTTTTGCATCGATGTTCATCAGGGATATTGGTCTGTAGTTTTCTTTCTTAGTTGTGTCTTTGTGAGGTTTGGGTACCAAAGTTATTGTGGCCTCATAAAAAGAGTTTGGCAATAAACCTTCTGTTTCTATCTTGTGGAACAGTTTGAGGAGTAGTGGTATTAGTTCTTCCTTGAATGTCTGGTAGAATTCTGCACTGAATCCATCTGGCCCTGGACTTTTTTTCGTTGGAAGGCTTTCGATGACTGCTTCTATTTCATTTCGGGTTATAGGTCTATTTAAGTTGTTTGTCTGTTCTTGATTTAATTTTGGTAAGTGATAGTTATCCAGAAACTTGTCCATTTCCTTTGAATTTTCAATTTTTGTGGAATACAGATTTTCGAAGTATGACCTGAAAATTGACTGGATTTCCCCTGTGTCTGTTGTTATGTTCCCCATTTCGTTTCTGATTTTGTTAATTTGCATGTTCTGTCTCTGCTTTTTTGTTAATTTGGATAAAGGTTTATCTATCTTGTTGATTTTCTCAAAAAACCAACTCTTTGTTGCATTGATTTTTTTGTATTGTTTTCCTGGTTTCTATTTTGTTGATTTCAGCCCTCAAGTTGATTATTTCCTGGTATCTGCTCCTGTGGGGTGAATTCGCTTCTCTCTGTTCTAAGGTTTTCAGTTGGGCTGTTAATTCATTTATGTGACTATCCTCTGTTTTCTTCATATGGGCATTTAGTGCAATGAACTTCCCTCGTAGCACTGCTTTCAAGGTGTCCCATAAGTTCGGGTATGTTGTATCCTCATTCTCGTTGAATATTAGAAAGTCTT
This sequence comes from Phodopus roborovskii, assembly GCF_943737965.1. NCBI lineage: Eukaryota > Metazoa > Chordata > Mammalia > Rodentia > Cricetidae > Phodopus > Phodopus roborovskii. Next base: position 16,277,877 of record NW_026125397.1, read on the forward strand.
TAATTTCTTTCTTTATTTCTTCTTTGACCCAGGAGTGATGCAATTGCACATTGTTAAGTTTCCATGAGTTTGCAGGTTTTCTGCTATTTGTGTTGTTGTTGAATTCCAATTTTAAAGCATGGTGGTCCGATAAGATACAGGGGACTATTCCTATTCTCTTGTATCTGTTGAGGTTTGTTATGTCTCCTAGTATGTGGTCGATTTTAGAGAAGGTACCATGTGGAGCAGAGAAGAAGGTATATTCTTTTGTCTTTGGATGGAATGTTCTATAGATGTCTGTTAGCCCCAGTTGAGACATAACTTCTGTTAATTCTTTTGTTTCTTTGTTGAGTTTCTGATTTGTGTTCCTGTCTAGTGTTGAGAGTGGTGTATTGAAGTCTCCTACTATAAGTGTGTGAGGTTTTATATGAGCTTTGAGTTTTAGTAGTGTTTCTTTTATGAATGTGGGTGACTTTGTATTAGGGGCATAGATGTTCAGAATTGAGACTTTGTGTTGATGGATTTCTACTGAGATGAATATGAAATGACCGTCTTCATCTCTTTTGACTAGTTTTGGTTTGAAGTCTAGCTTGTTAGATATTAGGATAGCTATGCCTGCTTGCTTCTTATTTCCATTTGATTGGAAAATCTTTTCCCAACCCTTTACCCTGAGGTAATGTCTATCTTTGGAGCTAAGATGTGTTTCTTGTATGCAGCAGAAGGATGGATTCTGTCTTCGTATCCATTCTGTTAGCCTGTGTCTTTTTATAGGTGAGTTAAGACCATTAATGTTGAGGGTGAGTAAGGTCCATTGATTGTTGATGCTTGTTTGGTTTAGGTTTGTTGTTGGCAGTGGTATTATGAATATATTTGTTCTGCTTCACCCTAGGTTTCTGGTGTAGTTGGATTATCTGTTGCCTACATTTTTGTGGGCGTAGTTACGTTCCTTGGGTTGGAATTTTCCTTCCAATACTTTCTGTAGGGCTGGATTTGTAGATACATATTGGGAAAATCTGGTTTTATCATTGAATATCTTGTTCTCTCCATCTATATTGACTGACAGTTTTGCTGAATATAGTAGCCTAGGCTGGCATCCGTGTTCTCTTAATACTTTTAGAACATCTATCCAGGACCTTCTGGCCTTGAGGGTTTCCTTGGAGAAGTCAGGTGTAATTTTGATAGGTCTGCCTTTATATGTTACCTGTCCTTTTTCCTTTGCTGCTCTTAATATTCTTTCTTTATTCTGTATGCTAGGTGTTTTGATTATTATATGTCGAGGGGTCTTTTTTCTTTGGTCCAGCCTATTTGGGGTTCGGTATGCTTCTTGTACTTTCATGGGCATGTCCTTCTTCAGATTTGGAAAGTTTTCCTCGATGATTTTGTTGAATATGTTTTGAGCTGGGCTTCATCACCTTCCTCTATGCCTATTATTCTTAGGTTTGGCCTTTTCATGGTGTCCCACATTTCCTGGATGTTTTGTGTTAAGGATTTGTTGGATTTATGGTTTTCTTTGGTCGATGAATCTATTTCTTCTAGTTTATCTTCTGCGCCTGAGATTCTCTCTTCCATCTCTTGAATTCTATTGGTTATGCTTGTGTCCGTGGTTTCCGATTTTTTGCCCAGCTTTTCAATTTCCAGCTTTCCTTCCATTTGTGTTGCCTTTATTTTCTCAATTTCGGCTTTCAAATCTTGAACCGTTTCCTTCACCTGATTAATTGTTTTTTCTTGGCTTTCTGTACTTTCCTTAAGGAATTTGTTCATTTCTTCAACTTTTTTGTTTGTTTTTTCCTCCATTTCTTTAAGGGATTTTCTCATATCTTCTTTGAGGGCCTCTATCATTTTATGATGGTGATTTTTAAGTCGTACCCTTCTGCTTCCTCTGCTTTGTTGTTGTGTTCCATTCTAGTTGGTGTAGATTCCCTAGATTCTGGTGGTGTCATGTTTGTCTTTCTGTTGTTAGGTGTTCTCTTGTATTGCCTTCTTCCCATAGTTTCTTCCAGTAGGTGTTGGTGGTGTCTCTTCCCTCTCTCTATGGTCCTTCCCTGATGGGCTTATGTTGATCTAAGATTCAATGTCTGTAGCTCTGTGTGGTCCAAGCTCTCTAGGAGGTTTCTCTGCAGACAGTGATCCAGGGATGGGGTCAAGGATGAGGATCCAGAAGAAGATACCAGCAGGTACTCACAGTGGTCCTCTGACCAATAGCTCTGGCCAATGACCAGCAGAAGAGGACAAGGGCTGAGCTTGAACTTGAGAAGGTTTTGCAGGGTAGTGGGATCTCACTGAAAACTGGCGCTCTCCAGCTGAGACCTCGTTCTTTGGCAGGGGCCCGGATTTGGGGGTCAAGGATCTTGCCCGCAGGAACTCCGAGTGGACCCGCAGAGATAGGCGGATCTCTGGGAGGGGCCTGGGACTCCAGCAGAGGACTGGAGGCGGGGTCAGGGACCAAGCTGGTGGAAATTACAGGTGGTCCCAGGTGGATAGTCAGGTATCCTTTGTTCGGAGTTGCTCTGAGAAGTCTCCGAAGTAGGGTGGACTGTTGGCTCCACCCTCTGTCCCAGTGCTCAACCAGAGCGGCAGGACCGTAGGTGGGGTAGGGCACAGGGTAGGGTGGGTAGGCTGGAGGTGGGGATGGGTGGGGGTTTATCAGAGCTCCAAGGGTGCTCTCAATGGGGACCGGAGACAGGAGCAGCAGGATCAGGGGCCAATCCAGGGAGTTCAGGCGGGGGAGGGGGGAAAAGAGGTTGAAGGGGACAGGCAGCCCCAATTGGGCCCAGACTCACCTCTGGCCAATGGGGGGGGGGGGGGGGGGGGGGGGGGGGGGGGACGGGGGGGGGGTGGGGGGGGGGGGGGGGGCCCGGGGGGGGGGGGGGGCCGCGCCGGGGGCCCCCCCCCAACTATCTGGGGGGGGGGGGGCCGCGCGCTCCCGGGCGGGGGGGGGGGGGGGGGCCGCCCGGGCCCCTTTTTTTTTGGTGGGGGGGGGGGGGGCCCCCCCCCCCCCCTGGGGGGGGCCCCCCCCCCTCTCACCTCCTCCTCTGGGCCCCCACCCCGGACCCCTGCCTTCCCATGTCCCATTCATTCCCACACCCTCAGCCCCTCCTTCAACCTCTTCTCTGTTCCACTTGACAGAGCCCCGAACTCCTGATCATAGGCCCAAAGCTCCCCTAGTCCTGTCAGATGCGCAAGAGGATCTCCTCCTTCTAGAACCTCCTCCCCCTTACCCTAATCTCCAGCCAGCAGCACCCCAACTCCCGGCACCTGCACCTGGCCAGGGACCCCCATCCCCAAGCTCCACCTCAGTACGGACACCAGAGGCCCTCGAGACCCATCACCACCATCTGCCCGACTGCGACCCAGCAGAGATAGAATGCCGGAAGAACCTGACAGCTCTGGAGTCTCCCAGGCTTTTCCTCTCTGGTCGATGGGGGGAGGGCTCTATCAATACTGGCCTTTCTCCTCTGCAGGTCTTTATAATTGGAAAACCCATAATCCCTCCTTCTCACAGGACCCACAAGCCTTGACAGGTCTTATTGAATCCATCCTCATCACCCACCAACCCACATGGGACGACTGCCAGCAACTCTTACAGACTCTCCTCACAACCGAGGAGAGACAGAGTCCTCCTAGAGGCCAGGAAAAACGTGCAGGGACCGGGATAGCAGGCCTACCCAACTCCCCAACAAAATAGAGGAAGTCTTTCCCTTAACCAGACCAACGGATTGGGACATCAACACGGCAGCCGGTAGGGAGTGTCACCGTCTCTATCGCCAGACTCTGTTGGCAGGTCTCAAAGGGGCAGGGAGACGCCCCACGAATTTGGCTAAGGTACGTGCAGTAGTTCAGGGATTGGAAGAAACCCCAGCAGGCTTCTTAGAACACCTGATGGAGGCCTACAGGATGTACACCCCTTTTGACCCCCAGGCCCCAGATAGGGAAGCCGATGTAATCATGTCATTCATTGGACAGTTGGCACCTGACATGCGTACAAAACTACAACGCCTTGAGGGGTTGCAGAGATACATCATTCAAGACCTAGTAAAGGAAGCAGAAAAGATTTTTAACAAGAGAAAAACTCCAGAGGAAAAGGAAGAAAGATTGCGAAAGTTACAGGAAGACAGGGAGGACAAGAGAGATAAAAAGCGAAACCAGGAGCTGACAAAGATTTTGGCCACAGTGGTAGTGCAGAAAACAGAACCTAGACCAGGCCAGACAGGGAACCTGGGAGACAGAAGGAGAACCAGGATGGAGAGAGACCGATGTGCTTACTGCAAGGAAAAGGGGCATTGGGTCAAGGATTGCCCCAAGAACCCCAGACGGAAGCCCATCCCCGTTCTCTCTTTGGGAGGAGATTAGGCCAGTCAGGGCCAGGAGCCCCCCCCCCAGCCCAGGGTAACCCTTAATGTAGGAGGGCAGCCCGTAACCTTTCTAGTAGATACGAGAGTTCAATACTCAGTCCTAACCCAGACTCATGGACCGCTGAGTTCCCGGACTGCTTAGGTTCAGGGTGCCACTAGAGGAAAGCTACACCGATGGACAACAGAACGAAAGGTCCATTTGAGCACTGGACATGTGACCCACTCCTTCCTGCTCGTGCCAGAAATGTCCCTACCCCCCTGCTGGGGAGAGACCTCCTTTCCAAGGTAGGAGCCCACATTCACTTCCATCAGGATGGGGCCACGGTTACGGGAGAGAAAGGATTGCCCCTCCAGATACTAACTCTACGACTGGAGGATGAACATAGGCTTTTGGAAGACTCCTCTCCCCCCTTGCCACCCATGGAAACTAGTTGGCTGGAAAAATATCCTCACGCCTGGGCTGAAACAGCAGGCATAGGACTGGCCAAAAAGCAGCCCCCATTGATAATTAATCTCAAGCCCTCGGCCACCCCCGTGGCCATCAAGCAATATCCCATAAGCCATGAAGCTAGAGAAGGAATCAGACCGCATATTAATAGACTATTATGCCAGGGCATCCTCAGACCCTGCCAAAGCCCCTGGAATACCCCTCTCCTTCCTGTAAAAAAACCAGGCACGGGGGACTACATGCCGGTACAGGACCTCCGGGAAGTCAATCGGAGGACTGAGGATATCCATCCAACGGTACCCAATCCCTATAATCTGCTGAGTATGCTGCCCCCGAGCCATGTCTGGTACACGGTATTAGACCTTAAAGACGCATTCTTTTGCCTCAGACTGAGCCCACAGAGCCAGCCCCTGTTTGCGTTTGAATGGAAGGACCCAGAGACGGGGTTTTCCGGCCAACTTACATGGACACGACTGCCTCAAGGGTTTAAGAATTCACCCACCCTCTTCGATGAAGCCCTACACCAGGATTTAGCAGATTTCCGGGTCCATAACCCTAACATAATTTTACTCCAATATGTAGATGACCTTCTCTTGGGAGCAGAGACTGAGCAGGACTGCCTTCAAGGTACTGGGGCTCTACTGCAAAAGCTGGGAGAATTAGGATAACGGGCATCAGCAAAGAAGGCCCAACTCTGTAAAGAACAGGTCACCTATTTGGGATACTGGCTCCAGGGAGGTCAGAGATGGCTGACGGAGGGGCGGAAACAGGCGGTAGCTCTGATCCCACCACCCAAAAATCCCCGAGAGGCACGTGAGTTCCTAGGCAGTGCAGGGTTCTGCCACCTTTGGATTCCGGGTTTTGCGGAGCTGGTAGCCCCGTTATACCCCCTAACCAAGACTAACGCCCCTTTTGCATGGACAAAAGAACATCAAAAGGCCTTTGATAAAATCAAAAGAGCCTTGCTATCAGCTCCAGCACTGAGCCTTCCTGATGTAAACAAGCCTTTCACCCTTTACGTGGATAAAAAGGCAGGAGTGGCAAAAGGGGTCTTAACACAGCAGCTCGGGCCATGGAAAAGACCCGTAGCATACTTTTCCAAGAAGTTAGACAATGTGGCCACAGGATGGCCCCCTTGCCTCTGGATGGTGGCTGCAATAGCAGTCTTGATCAAGGATGCAGATAAACTGACTCTGGGTCAGCCACTTACGGTAATGGCCCCTCATGCAATCGAGACTGTGATCCGACAGCCCCCTAACAGATGGCTTTCAAATGCACGAATGACCCATTACCAGGCTCTACTCCTTAATCCAGACAGGCTGAAATTCGGGACAACCAGGTCCCTGAACCCAGCCACTCTTCTTCCGGAAGCCGATGCAGACACCGCCCCATCCCATGACTGCCACCAGATCCTGGCCGAGATCTGCGGAACTAGAGAAGACCTAACGGACCAACCGCTAACCGGAGCCGACCATGCTTGGTTCACGGACGGGAGCAGTTTCTTGCAAAATGGCATACGACGAGCCGGAGCAGCGGTGGTAGATGGACGAACCACAGTATGGTCCAGTGCACTGCCACCAGGAACATCCGCCCAAAGAGCAGAGCTCATGGCTCTAACCCAAGCACTCAAGATGGCAGAGGGCCACAAAGTTAACATCTACACAGATAGCCGCTATGCCTTCGCCACTGCCCACATACACGGAGAAATTTACCGAAGACGAGGCCTATTGACCTCTGCCGGAAAAGACATCAAAAACAAGACTGAAATCCTGGACCTCTTGCAGTCTCTCTTTCTGCCACAGAAGCTGAGCATCATGCACTGCCCGGGACACCAAAAAGGAAATGACCCAATAGCCAAAGGGAACCGGATGGCTGATGAGGAGGCCAGAAAAGCAGCTTTGGGACCACAGATTCTCCCCTTAAAGATTTCTGATCCAGCCCCACATACACCACAGGGATTTGAGTACACTGACCAGGACTTAAAAACAGTCTAGAGTTTGGGGGCTAAATATGACCCAGAAGCAAAGGTATGGCGCTACCAAGGTAATATTCTACTACCCCAGATAGAGGCTAAAGAGCTTTTGTCCCAGCTTCATCGATGGACTCATCTCCGAAGCAAGAAGCTCAAAATCCTCCTACAGCGAGAAGAGCATACCTATTTACCTATTATATTCATAACCTCAACACCCTCCTCCAGCAGATCACTACCACCTGTGTTCCTTGTGCAAAGGTGAACGCTGGGTGATGCAAGCTGTTGGAAGAAATCAGAGACAGAGGGGAACGGCCCGGGACCAACTGGGAGGTTGATTTCATGGAGATCAAACCTGGTATTTTTGGGAACAGGTATCTTCTAGTTTTCATAGATACTTTTTCAGGATGGACTGAAGCTTTTCCTACTAAGCATGAGACTGCCCAAGTGGTGGTCAAGAAAATACTAGAGGAAATCCTCCCGCGGTTTGGACTGCCTAAGGTAATAGGGTCCGACAATGACCCGCCTTTGTCTCCCAGGTAAGTCAGTTGGTGGCCAAAATATTGGGGATTAATTGAAAATTACATTGTGCATATAGACCCCAAAGCTCAGGACAGGTAAAAAAAAAAAAATAAATAGAACAATTAAAGAGACCCTAACTAAATTGACCATAGAGACTGGCACTAGAGACTGGGTGCAGCTCCTGCCTATGGCACTGTTCCGGGTCCGGAACACACCCTCGATACATGGGCTTACACCCTTTGAGATCTTATTTGGAGGACCTCCACCCATAATAAACACGCTCCTCCCAGATCCTAACCACCTTACTGATTCCCAACCCCTCCAGGCCCGACTGCTTGCTCTTCAGATTATTCAGAACCAGATCTGGAAGCCGCTGGCTGCAGCATACCAGGCCGGAGGCCCTGTCGTCCCACACCCATTCCAGATTGGGGACTCAGTATACATCAGGCGTCACCAGTCCAAGACTCTGGAGCCTCGCTGGAAGGGACCTTACACTGTCCTCCTGACCACCCCCACGGCACTCAATGTAGACGGAATCGCAGCATGGGTCCATGCCTCACACGTCAAGAAGGCCTGCACCATTAGAGATCAGAAGGGGGACGAGACACAGGGATGGCGACTGCAACGCACCCAAAACCCGCTCAAGCTAAGATTTTCCCGAAATGCCTAATTGTTTTGCTTTGCATACTGTTCCCCCATTTCCCAGCCCCTATTAAGGGCAACCCACATGCCCCTCAGCAATTGATCTGGCAGGTGATTTCCCAGATGGGTGAGGTTATCTGGTCCGCCTCTGGCTATTATCCACCTGGCACCTGGTGGCCTAGCCTCACCCCTGATTTTTGTCAACTGGCCGCTGGACTAGAAACTTGGAACATTCCTACTTTTGGTGCGGACTCCCTTAAGAAAACAATGCCTAGGACAGACCTAGGGGACAAACGGTCTCGGGGCTGTAGCGACCCCAGGGCCCGATGCTACTTGGCTCAATCAGTCTTCTATGTCTGCCCTCAGCAGGGTCAACCTAGGGGATCGGGATGTGGGGGATACCAAGAATATTTTTGTAAAAAATGGGGATGTGAAACCACTGGGAGTGCCTACTGGAACCCAAGCTCATCTTGGGATCTAATAACTGTGCGCTGAAATTATACTTGCCCCCCTTTGAGCAGATCTGGCTGTGTCTCTCCAGCCCACTGGGGGAGTTGGACCTGTGAGTCAGGCCTTTGTCTCCCCTTAAAAATTGACTTCACCATCCACGGGAGAAAAGACTATGTTGCCTGGCTAAAAGGCAAGATTTGGGGACTGAGATGGTACTTACAGGGGCCGGATAGAGGGGTTATCTTTAAGATTCGCCTAGAAGTTCGGGACCCTGCTCCATGAGCCATAGGGCCCAACCCAGTTCTTAGAAACCCAGGAATGCCCATACCTAGAGTCCTGGCTCCGGTTGCTACCCCAGTAGTCCCAATCGCCATCAGTCCCCCTCAGGGAGAAGATACCCCGTCAACAGGCCAGCGGGCCTTTAAATTAATCCGAGGAGCCTTCTTTGCCCTCAATCGAACAAGGCCAGATATAATTAACCCTTGCTGGCTATGCCTTACCTCAGCCCCTCCTTATTACGAGGGCATAGCCACTAATGGGGCGTTTACTAACACCACTGAATCATCCCAATGTGACTGGGGGGCACACCATAGGCTAACTCTCACCCAAGTCACAGGAAGAGGCACCTGTTTAGGATTTGTTCCTCAGTCTCACCAGGATCTCTGCAACAACACTCTTCCACCGCCTCAGGCCTGTATGAGCCCCACATACCTAATACCTGACCCTGGCCTATGGTGGGCCTGTGATACGGGGCTCACCCCTTGCATACATACAGGGGCCCTTGACCTAACCAAAGACTTTTGTGTGCTGGTTCAACTGTTGCCTCGTATATTTTACCACCCAACAGAATACCTGGAAGAAATCTATGGTTCTCACCCAATCCGATACAGGAGAGAACCTATATCCCTGACTTTAGCTGTTCTACTAGGAGTAGGGATTACTGCAGGTGTTGGCACTGGGACTGCGGCCTTAGTTCAAGGGTCACAACAATATAGTGAACTCAGACATACTATGACAGAGGACCTAAAAGTAATAAAAAAGTCAATGACCAGACTGAAAGAATCGTTAGCCTCCCTAGCAGAGGTGGCCCTTCAAAACCGAAGAGGATTGGACTTATTGTTCCTACAAGAAAGAGGACTTTGTGCTGCCCTCAGAGAGGAATGTTGTTTCTATCACTCAGGAGTAATTAGAAATTCCATGGCTAAACTCAGGGAGAGACTAGCCCAAAGACAGAAGGAGGTCGAGGCCCAACAGGGATGGTTTGAAGGATGGTTCAACAGGACCCCATGGCTGACCACCCTAGTTTCAACTCTGATAGGACCTCTGTTCATACTCCTTCTGCTCCTAACATTTGTCCCCTGCCTCCTCAACAGGCTTTTAAGGTTTATATGAGAAAGATTATCCATTACTCAAGCCCTTGTCCTTACTCAACAGTATCAGGCTATACCGAACACCGAGGTCCCTTAAGACTTTAAGATTAAAATCTTGCAGAAAGAAAAAGGGGGAATGAAAGACCTAAAAAATAATGTTAATGATGGACTAACCTAGAAACCAATATCTGTTCCTTGGAATTTGCTAGCTTCCTCTCACAGGGCCCTGAGATAAGAAGAATTCACACTGCCCCTCCTTTCCTGTGAGTCAACAGATGGTAAATAGGGTCAAGAGATAGCTGTAACTCTGGTTTGCCCAGACAAGATTAATTAGCACACCTGAGGCCCTAAGGTCTGCTGACCCTAATAGCAGACCTTCAGGCCTCCAAGGGTCACTACTCAATGGACAGAGGGTCCCACCCCCTCCCTAAGCTTGTGGGTTTGCCTTTAAAAACACCTGGGCCCAGGGGAGGGGGCTTCTTCCTAGCCTGCATGCTGGAGGAGCCCGTTTGCACAAACGTTTCCTGTTCATTAAAGCCTCTTGGGTTTTGCAGCAACTGGACTGGACATTGAGTTCTTAGGGTATCGACTGAACCTGGAAGACTCCTCATTCTGAGGGTCTTACAACCTGAGACCAAGATATTACTTCATCTGTTTATTTTGCTATTTTGAGTTTACCTAAGTAAAGGACAAAATCAAAGGGTATACATTAATGTATGAAATGTGAGCATCCAACAGGTGTTTGTGCCCCAGTTAGGGATGGGCTCTCTTAACAATAAAACTAAGCTCATCATAAGTACAAAGCAATCCTTTGTTTTACTACCATTTCATTTGGTGGCCTCCTTAACAAGGAGGTACTGAAAGACCCGCGGAGGGCCTGGACCCTCACGCACTGACTCAAGAAAGGCGCCCCCCCCCCCAAAATCACTCAGGAGAAGCAGTCTTGATGCAAAAGCATGAGGTCTTTTATATTCCAGTACACTGGGGTTCGCAGCCATACTCCACGTGGGTTAGAGGACTGGGAACCCTAGGTGCAGGGTTCAGACAGCTTTTATAGGGTTACAACAAAGCCTGTGCATCATAAACCAATCATCTCATACCATCCAGTGTGGACCAATCAATTTGAACTCTCCAAGCCCTTGCTTAAACCAGGAAATCTGCTTTCGCTAGGGCTTCTGGGTAGAGTAGCATGGCTCATTTCCTGTTCTCATTCACTCACAGGTGCTGTCAGTAAACCCACCCTGTCGTAAACAGTCAAGAATGACCTTTTGCCTACTCACTGCTAGGGTGCAGAGTCTAGGGGAAATTAGGCTACATTTTTCCATCCTTACATTCCCCACTTCTTCTCTGGTTAAGTTCTAATCTTAGAACTGGGAGGACTAAAAGGCCATAATTTGGACCGCACTCATTTTTTCCCTAACAAAAGTAACAGTGAGCAACAAGATGAATGAAATGAGCATTGTAAGAGGCTGTTTCTGGGTCTTATAACCTCGAGTGGCATGGGGGTGGGTCCAGGGGAAGAGAACGTATTCTGGAATGGCCACAAAGTGGGCCTTTTCACCAAGTCTCAAGGTTACTGTGTGGTGACATCTATCGTAGCCTGAATCTCCTCCAACTTGGAAGTGATGTGCAACTTTCAGAACTTTCCTTCCGCCAAGCGCCATGTAGGCCTCCTGGAGGCGCTTCCACGCTTGCTGTCTCAACCATTTGAGCACTTTAAGCCTAGTAAACAGAGGCTTGGAAAAACAGCACACTATGTACAGAGACAATTTTTATCAGTGGACAGCACCCTCCCATAGAGCCATTTATAGGGGGTCAGCCTAAACAGTCCAGGGGTGTTTTCAACTCTGAAAAGCACAAAGGTTAGGAGAGCTATTCAGTCATTAATGCCAGTCTCTGCTGTCAATTTAGTGAGGGTCTCTTTAATGGTTTTATTTATCCTTTTTACCTGCCCTCAGCTTTGGGGTCTGTATGCACAATGTAACTTCCAATCAACTCCCAACATCTTGGCCAGCCCCTGACTTACCTGGGCAACAGTATTTTCTTTGCCACCATGGTTGAGGTCTCCTTCTTGGTAGGGTAAGCCTCTACCCATCCTGAAAAGGTGACTATAAAACTAATAAGTACTTGTTACCATATTTGGCAGGCTTTACTTCCATGAAGTCCATTTCCCAGTGAGCGCCTGGATGGCTTCCCCTCAGTCTCTTCCAGGGAGGCGTTCTTACAGGGTTAGCATTAACCAGCTGACAAGGCATACATGTTTTACTATTGAGTCGGCCACCCCCAAATAGTCTCAAAACATGACAAGGGGATGTTCTAACCAGTCTCTGCAGATGTTTAGCCCCTAGGTGGGTTAGATGATGTATCTGCTGGACGTACTCTAACCCTTCTGAGTAGGGTAAAGTTTCTTTCTATCTGAGGTATAGCGAGTCCCCTCTGTTTACAGATAGCCCTGCCCCGTGCATATGTACAGTTACAAAAGCATAACTGCTGCCCATGTAGAAGTTTACGGATTTTTTTGTTGGCCAGCTGCAAGGCCTGTGTTAAGGCCATGCGCACAGCTTCTCGTGCTGAGGTTCCTTCTGGCAGGCTGCTGGCCCAAACAGTGTGGGTTTTATTTACACTGCTGCCCTAGCCCCCCCCCCTTTTTTTTAACCTTTTACAAGGTAACTTCTCATTGAGGAACAAGGTCAGTGGTTTCCCAGCCAGAGGGAAGTCCGTAAGATCTTTGCAAACTCAAATCTCTTTAACCAGCAGTTGGTGGCTGTCATGAATTACCAGTTCATTAGTCTCCTCATGCAGTAGAGTGGCAGGGTTGAAGGTGGCTGGCTGAGCAAACGTAATCCTCTCGGTGAGAAGCAGGCTTTGGTAGTGAGTCATTCAAGCATTGGTCATCCACTTACTGGAGGAAGGTCATCTGGGGGAGTTGGATCCTGAAGCTGGCCAGATCTTTATGGAGGGCCTCATCAAAGATGGTCGGGGAGTTTTTAAACACTTGTGGCAGTCGGGTCCAAGTGAGCTGTCTGGTTCTGCCCATGTCAGAGTCCCTCCATTCAAAGGCAAAAAGCAGTTGGCTGGTAGGATGTAACCTCAGGCAGAAGAAGGCATCTTTTAGGTCTAATACAGTGTACCAGCTCTGCTCAGGTGGGAGGGCATTCAGGAGGTTATAAGGGTTTGGGACAGTTGGATGTATGTCCTGTGTCCTTTTATTGACCTCTCTCTCAAGTACTGCACTGGCCTATAATCATTGGTACCAGGCTTTTTAACTGGCAGCAAAGGAGTTTTCCAGGGAGGTTGAATAGGAACCAGGACGCCTTGTTGGATTTACCTCTGGATGTGGGGTCGAATTTTTTCCTAGGCCTCTCACGGGGAACTGTTTAACTGACACTGGTGTAGCACTAGCTTTCAGCTGAATAACCTGTGGAGGGACTTGCTTCGCCAGACCCATTCCGGATATTTCAGCCCAAGTTAAGGGAGTGTGGGCCAATCATCAGTCCATATTGGAGGTTCCAGCTCCATCTGAACAATCAAGGTCAAGCCCTGGCTCCTCCTGGATTTTGTACTCATCTTTTATTCTATCGATAAGGACCTGCAATTGATTTTCCTGTTTATTGGTAACTGATGGCTGTTTAGAGTCAAAATGAATCTGAGCTCCTGCTTTTGACAGGATGTCTCACGCCAGAGTCATTGATGCTATTTAGGCTTTTGAAGTAGGGTCAAAGGGAGTTAACCACCTGATCGCCTCCATGAGTCTTTTAAGAAACATCTAGGGATATTCAGTTGGTCCCTGAATCACCACTCTCAACTTAGCCAAATTGGTGTGCTGTCTCACAGCACCTCGGAGACCCACCATCAGAGCCTGGCGATAGACTTTTAAGTTCTCCCTACCCTACCCTTTGTGCTGTTGGAGTCCCAACTGGGGTGAGCCAAAGGGAGTCCCAAGTCAATAGTATTCTCTCCTGCTCCTCGGTTGTGAGGAGCATCTGCAGCAGGCTGTTGACTGTTGAGAAAACATAAGAGACTCTATCGATCCCGTGAGGCATTGGGGATCCTCTGAGACAGGGGAATGGTTAGTCTTTAATTACAAAGATCTAGTTTTCCAACTACAAAGATTTGAGGCACAGCATTGGAGGCTGTAATGTGGACATTAGGTGGGAGCCAAACTTGCACAGCGGCACGGTCATAAGCCTGCCCATCCATTCCGGCCTGGCTCCACCCCTGCCACCCAGGCCCACAGCCTCATGGCTGCTGCTTGCCCGGGCGGCAAGCTCCAGGGGTCGAGAGACCCATGCTTTTACATTCTTGCTGGGTCTTCTGGGCTCCAAAGATGGACCCGCACAAATGCTCTCTGGCAGTAGGTCAATATGAGAGCCAGGTCCTGAAAAAAAGTTGCCTTAACAGCTTGGATAATCTCAGGATTAAACGCCATGTGACACTGAATGTCCGCCAACTCAGGCACAAAAGTCTGCAGAATCTTCTTAGTCTCTAGTGACAAATTATGGGTTAACTTCAGTCCAGTGGTCAACAGTTAAACTAAATGGGAGTCGTCCATCACAGTCAGTCCGAGGGTAAAACTACAAAGACAAGACACCAAAGACTCACAGAACAAAAACACATCAAACAGAAACTAACAGATCCAGACATGTGACCGGCTGAGTCTCCAGCAAACAGCAGGCAGATGGGTCCTATTGACCACAGATGGAAGCTAAGAACTGGGCATCCCCAGGCTTCCTATAACCACCCTGGAGATTTCTCCAGGGCCACAGCTTTGTGACTGAATTAGCACGTGTACTTGTCACAGTCTCTTGGTCCCGGGAAGGCAGCTGCAAACTGAAACCGAGAATGCCTTCCAGAAAACAGGTCAGACTCAGTCCTACCAACTGACAGAAGCAGAAAACAGATTCAGACTCGGCCCTACTGACCGACAGACAGAAGCTGAGAGCTTCTTTACCTCCCGTGGTGTCACCTGGAGGCAGCAAACAGATTCCGACTCGGTCCTACTGACCCACAGATGGAAGCTAAGAACTGGGCGTCCCCAGCCTTCCTATAACCCCCCTGGAGATTCTCCCAGGGCCACAGCTTTGTGACCGAAGAACATGTCTGCTTGTCACAGCCTCTCGGTCCTTATGGCCAGGGAAGGCAGCTGCAAACCAAAATGGAGAATGTGTTCCTGAAAACCAATACCAGAAAACACATATCAAACAGAAACTAGCAGATCCAGACACGTGATCTGCCTGCGTCTCCAGCAAACAGGCAGAAAACAGATACCAGAAAACACACATTTGGAACAGAAATGCCGGCCAACATACAATACATATACACACACATATACACACACAACAGAGGGGATCCCTGTATCTCCAAGTCCGGGTTCTCGGGTGAGAAGGGTGGTCGCGGTTTCCTGGCCATTCCTGGCCAATGCACCAAAGGAAAAACCCAACGGAGGGCGTGGACCCTCATACCCTACTCAGGAAAGGCGCCCCCCCAATCACTCACGAGAAGTGGTCTTGATGCAAAAGCATGAAGTTTTTTATATTCCAGTGCACTTGGGTCCACAGCCATATTCCACATGGGGTAGAGGACTGGGAACCCTGGGCACAGGGTTCAGACAGCTTTTATAGGGTTATAACAAAGCCTGCACATCACAAACCAATCATCTCATAGTATCCAGTGTGGACCAATCAATTTGAACTATCCAAGCCCGCATTTAACCCAGGAAGTCTGCTTTTGCTAGGGCTTCTGGGTAGAGTGGCATGGCTCATTTCCTGTTCTCATTCACTCATAGATGCTATCGGTAAACCGCCCTGTCCTAAACAGTCAAGTGTGACCTTTTGCTACTCACTGCTAGGGTGCAGAGTCTATGGAAAATTAGGCTAAATTTTTCCATCCTTACAGTAGCCATGTAACTTGGATAGCAACTTGGCTCCTGGTATCATAAAGAAGGCAAATGCCATGTGATATCACTCCAGTCTTGCTTATATTAAGGAGACAACACCCCCAAGGTGGCTTTCTGTTTATTTTTTTCATTTTTATTTTTTGTGTTAATTTTGGCATTTTTAACATAATATATTTACTGGTTTTGTAAGGATGGAAAAATTTAGCCTAATTTTCCCTAGACTCTGCCTCCTAGCAGTGAGTAGGCAAAAGGTCACATTCTTGACTGTTTACAACAAGGCAGTTTACCAACAGCACCCATGAGTGAATGGACACAAGAAATGAGCCTTGCCACACTACCAGAAGCCCTAGCAAAAGCAGACTTCCTGGGCTAAGTGCAGGCTTGGATAGTTCAAATTGATTTGTCTGCACTGGATTCTTTGGGATGATTGGTTTGTGATGTGCGGGCTTTTTTATGACCCTATAAAAGCTGTCTGAATCCTGTGCCCAGGGTTCCCAGTCCTCTACCCCATGTGGAATATGGCTGTGGACCCCAGTGCACTGGAATATAAAAGACCTCATGCTTTTGCATCAAGACCACTTCTCATGAGTGATTGGGGGGGGCGCCTTTCCTGAGTCAGGGCATGAGGGTCCACACCCTCCGTGGGTCTTTCCTTTGGTGCCTTGGCCAGGAATGGCCAGGAAACCGTGACCACCCCTCCCACCTGAGAACCCAGACTTGGAGGTACAGGGATCCTCTGATGTGTGTGTGTGTGTGTGTGTGTGTGCTTGATTGTATTATGTGTTGGCTGGCGTCTCTTTTCTGAATATGTGTTTTTTGGTATCTGTTTTCTGTCTGTTTGCTGGAAACATGGGCGGGTCACGTGTCTGGATCTGTTAGTTGCTGTTTGATGTGTTTTCTGGTATTGGTTTTCTGGAACACATTTCTCGGTTTCTGTTTGCAGCTGCCCTCTTGGGCCGTAAGGACCAACGGGCCATGATCTGTAGATGTGCGAATTCGGTCACTAAGATGTGGCCCTGGGAGAATCTCCAGGGGGGATATAGGAAGCCTGGGGATGCCCAGTTCTTAGCTTCCATCTGTCGGTCGGTCCATAGGACCGAGTCTGAATCTGTTTGATGCCTCCAGCAGACACCTGGGGGGCCCCCGGGGGGTGGGGAGGTGAGGAGGCTCTCAGCTTCAGTCTGTTAGTCGGTAGGACCAAACTCTGAATCTGCTTCCTGCCTGCTGTTTGCTGGAGACTCTGAGGATTATGTGTCTGGATCTGTTAGTTTAATGTGGTTTTGTTCTGTGAGTCTTTGGTGTCTTGTCTTTGTCTATAGTTTTACCCTAGGACTAACTGTGACTGGTGACTTCCCCTTAGTTTAATTCTTGACCTGCAGACTGAGGTTAACCCAGAATTTGTCAATAGAGATTAAGGAGATTATGGCAGACATTTCTGCCTGAATTGGAGGACATTCAGTGTCCATGGCGTTTAATCCTGAGATTATCCAAGCTGTTAAGGCAACTTCTTTTCAGGACCTGGCTCTCATATTGACCTACTGCCAGAGAGCATTTGTGCGGGTCCATCCTTGGGGCCCAGAAGACCCAGCAAGAATGTAAAAGCGAGGGTCTCCTGCCCCCTGGAGTGTGTTGCCATGGCGAGCTGCAGCCAAGAGGCTGTGGGCCTGGGTGGCAGGGTTGGAGCCATGCCACAATGGATGGGCAGGCTTATGACCCTGCCGCTGTGCATGTTTGGCTCCCCCCCAGTGTCGGGTGTCCAGATTACAGCCTCCAGTGCTATGCCTCAGATCTGTGTAATTAAAAAACTAAATCTTTGTAATTAAAAAAACTAACCACCCCCCTGTCTCACAGGGTTGCCAATGACCCACAGCGTTGGTAGAGTCTCTTATGTTTTCTCAACAGTCAACAGCCTGCTGCAGATGCTCTTCACAACCGACGAGCAGGAGAGAATACTATTGACTTGGGACTCCCTTTGGCTCACCCCAGTTGGGACTCCAACAGCACAAAGGGTAGGGTAGGGAGAACTTAAAAGTCTATCGCCAGGCTCTGATGGTGGGTCTCTGAGGTGCTGTGAGACAGCACACCAATTTGGCTAAGTTGAGAGAGGTAATTCAGGTACCAACCAAATTTCCCTTGGTATTTCTTGAAAGGCTCATGGAGGCCTTCAGGCGGTTCATTCCCTTTGACCCTACCTCAGAAGCCCAGAGAGCTTTGATGACTCTGGCCTTTAGAGGGAGAACAGACATGACAGAAGACAGGAAAAAATTTGACTAAAATCTTGGCCACAGTAATTAAACAATTTTAAAACAGGCCCTAGACAGTCAGGAAGCCTGGGCAACAGGACCCCTCTTGACAGGACCAAATGTGTATATTGTAATGGGTGACACAGGGTAACTGCAATATTCATGGACTACCTGAAGAACAATGAAACTTGGCGTGGGCTGGGTATCTCACTTTTCCTGGTTATCCCAGAATGCCTTTACCCTCTGTTAAGAAGAGACATCTTGTCAAAAATAGAAGCCCAGATTAATTTTGACTCTGAACAGCCATCAGTCACCAATAAACAGGAAAATCAATTGCAGGTCCTTACCGATAGAATAAAAGATGAGTACAGAATCCACGAGGAGCCAGGGCTTGACCTTGATTGTTCAGATGGAGCTGGAACCTCCAATATGGACTGATGATTGGCCCACACTCCCTTAACTTGGGCTGAAATATCTGGAATGGGTCTGGCGAAGCAAGTCCCTCCACAGGTTATTCAGCTGAAAGCTAGTGCTACACCAGTGTCAGTTAAACAGTTCCCCATGACAGGCCCAGGAAAAAATTCGACCCCACATCCAGAGGTAAATCCATCAAGGCGTCCTAGTTCCTATTCAACCTCCCTGGAAAACTCCTTTGCTGCCAGTTAAAAAGCCTGGTACCAATGATTATAGGCCAGTGCAGTACTTGAGAGAGAGGTCAATAAAAGGACACAGGACATACATCCAACTGTCCCAAACCCTTATAACCTCCTGAATGCCCTCCCACCTGAGCGGAGCTGGTACAGTGTATTAGACCTAAAAGATGCCTTCTTCTGCCTGAGTTTACATCCTACCAGCCAACTGCTTTTTGCCTTTGAATGGAGGGAGTCTGACATGGGCAGAACCGGACAGCTCACTTGGACCCGACTGCCACAAGTGTTTAAAAACTCCCCGACCATCTTTGATGAGGCCCTCCATAAAGATCTGGCCAGCTTCAGGATCCAACTCCCCCAGGTGACCCTCCTCCAGTACATGGATGACCTACTTCTAGCAGGAGCCACCCAACACGACTGCATGGAAGGAACAAATACACTGCTGCTGGAACTGTCAGATCTGGGCTATCGAGCCTCTGCCAAAATGGCCCAGATCTGCAAAAGAGAGACTGATGAACCAGTGATTCATGACTGCCATCAACTGCTGGTTAAAGAGACTTGAATTTGCAAAGATATTAGGGACATTCCACTGGCTGGGGAGGCATTGAAGTGGTTCACCAATAGGATACAAGGTTAAAAAAAATGGCTGGGGCAGCAATAGTGGATAAAAACCCTCACTGTTTGGGCCAGCAGCCTGCCAGAAGGAACCTCAGCACGAGAAGCTGAGCTCGTGGTCTTAACACAGACCTTGCAGCTGGCCAATGAGAAAATCCGTAAACATCTTCACAGGCAGCAGTTATGCTTTTGTAACTGTACATATGCTCGGGGCGGGGCTATCTATAAACAGAGGGTACTTGCTATACTCATATGGAAAGAAGCTTTACCCTACTCAGAAGGGTTAGAGAACAAACAGCAGATACATCATCTAACCCACCTAGGGGCTAAACATCTGCAGAGACTGGTTAGAACATCCCCTTGTCATGTTCTGAGACTATTTGGGGTAGCTCAGGGCTTCTCACTGATCTGTCCCTGTGAGGAAGTTAGAAGGATACTAATGATGATATCTATGGCATAAGTGAAAGCTGGCCTGGCAGAGACTGTATTGCAGGCACGGTTAAGTATGAATTAGTCTCACACTGGGAACCAGTCCTGGGGTGCTTGAATGATGTCCATCACTATTGGTTGGCCAGGATATATCCTCTCTGGATGCTGGGCTGAGGAGGACTAAGCTACCATCCATTGGCCACTCCTAATATTTATTTTGCTTTGCAGATGGTGACTCCTCCAGATTCCTCATTAGCTTGCCTCCTGGACAACTGGAGCATGTTAAACCCCATGTTCTTAGGAAGAAGACTTCAGTGTTTTTTGCAATTGAGGGAGGTTTTTATAATTAAGAGAATCCACTGAAATGTCTTATATACAAAATTCCCTTTGCGTATGAGATTTCACGAACCTAGTGAGATGTGTCAGATAAGAATCACTTGGGAAACTATATGCAGATGATAAGAAAGACAAGTATCTTGATTCCAAACAACTGTCATGAGACTCACAGCAAGATTCCTGTCTAGTAGAAGTCACTGAGTTCAGTTTTAGAAAGAGGAAAATGCCGTTGTGTGATAGATTGACAAATTATTCTATATTGGCTAAATGTGCTGATAAACTGGCTATGGAAAAAGGATTTGGTCCTTGCAATTTAGAATCACTCATCTTTGTCTCAATGTCCTGCAAATTTCCTGTCCTGGGTCAGGATGTTCCCCTGACTTTGTAACAAGGAAAATTAGGGCAACTAATCAGCCATAGGTTGACTTCATGCTTCCTTTCAAGACAGCTAGTAGTTAAAATATTTCCAGCTTAGATTCCTATTATTTATTTCATGATATGACCTTGCCTACAGTAAAATAGCTAATGGGATGCTTTTCCAGAGAGAAGACTCTTTGCCTAGAAGCTTCTCAATAAGTAACACCAATATAACAGTGTTGATGGGTTTTCCTTCGTTGAATTCTAGGAGAGGTTAAAAACATACTTTGAAGGATGTTTTCTTCTGCATTTGCTGGTTCTCTTTGTCTGCTACTTACACACACTCAAAAGCAAAAGCACAGTTAGAGTAGATCATTTTCTTGGACAAACAGAAAACAACATTTGAAAAAAGAAAAATTGAATTCCTGAATTTCTATTTAACTTCTTTTCAATCTTTGACAAATTAGAGGAGTCTAGAATTCTCTCTCTCTCTCTCTCTCTCTCTCTCTCTCTCTCTCTCTCTCTCTCTCTCTCTCTCTCTTTTTGAAGTGGGGATCCTATAATAGAAATATCTGATCAATTTCAAAGTGGGACCAAAGGGAGAAAAGAAAACTTTCAATCCATGGGCTGTACACTGCTCTATTCTATTTGAAACAAGGAGAATACATTTCTTCTGTCATCTGAAACTGCTATCACACAGTTAACATGAGGGATTTTTGGCTGTGTGTGTTTTCTTTTCTACCTTTCTTTAATTGCAGAGGCATTCCTTCACCTCAAGGTCATTCTGATAATGTGTCAAAGCTCTTACTAAAATGTAAATTTTCTATATGTATTGTAATTGCTAATTTGACATATATATATATATATATATATATATATATATATATATAGTTTGGATTAGACTTTGATTTATTAAAGAGGTTTGGCAACCATCTTCCAAACCAAGCCACTTCCATCATCATGAATTCAACTATGACTGTAAAAGACAAACAAGCAAGGAAACAAACAAACAGCTAAGCTTTCTGACCGCAAGTGTTCTTTCAGATAAATGGGGATGGGTAGGGTCATTGCATGCTAGTCTGAGTGTCCAGCCACTCTACCCAGGTATCATTTAATTCTGCTTTGGTTGCACATGGCCTTATGTCTGGGGGGGGAGGGATTAGAATAGCTAAGATATACAGGTTAAGGAAAGAGAGCTTCCCCTATGCAGTTATGAGAAAAATATCCAAATCAATACCAAAATATTGATATACATGCAACACGTTTTTCTCTGTGCTGCCAGCCATCTCCAAAATAATAACATGGAGCTTTCTTATTAATTATGAAAGCTCAGTCTATATTCCTAACTGGTTCTTACAATTTAAATTAACCCATTTATATTCATCTACATTCTATCATCTTGCACCTCCTATTTCCTCCCCATCTCTCTTGACATTTCTTCAATTACTCTTCCTTTTTCTTCCAAGAAATCTCACATATACCTCCTGCATAGCTATTGGCAACTTAGCTTTTTATTACACCAATCACAGCATTACTCACACAGGGTACAAACATCCCACAACAAATACAGGGTATGGTTGCTTTCAGAAAATTTCTGTGATTGGCTCCTCATGCTCTGTAAATAACGCTTCCAATTTCATTGGTCAACCAGGGTGAGCGTGGGTAAAACTAAAACTTTGATTACCACTGTGGACCTTAGGAAGAGGGACTAGAAATTGCTTAATTCCTCCACCCCAAATTTTCACAGCAAATGGTGAATTTATTTGACTATGTTGTTAGGTATTATATTATTGTTATGCTGCTGCTGTTGTTTTTTATGGCAGGGTTTCTCTGTCTAGCAGTGGCTGTCCTGAAACTTAGACCAGGTTGGTCTTAAAATCATAAAAACCTGCCTGCCTCTGCCTTCCAGGTGCTGGGATTAAAGGTATGCACCACTGCCTGTCTATAACTTTTTAAAAAGTAAATTATTAGGCTGTAACAATAAAAAAATATTTCTTTAGTAAAAAAACGTGTGAGTAAAGATGAAAATGGATAGATTCCTTTTTCCAAAATGGAAAATAAGAAGGTTAAATGATCATGCAAATCCTGAGGGTCTGGGTAAGTTATTTAGGATTGGTAAAACATAACACTTTGAAAATGTGAGTGTAGAGAGATCTGCCTATCTCTGTGGGTCCACTCTGAGTTCCCGCCAGCAATATCCTCAACCCCCAATGCAGGGCCTCTGCTAAAGAAAGAGGCCTCAGCTGGAGAATGCCAGTTTCCAGTGAGATCCAACTATCCTGCAAAAACTTCCCAAGTTTCAGCTCACCCTTTGTCCTCTTCCGCCAGCCATTAGCTAGAGGTGAATCTGGGCTCAATTGGGGCGGCCTCTCCCCTATAACTTCTCCCCCCCCCGAACTCCCTGGGTTGGCCCCTGATCCGGCTGCTCCTGTGTCCTGTCCCCATCGAGAGCTCCCGTGGAGTTCTGATACATACCCACCCATCCCCACCACGAGCCTTCCCCTCCTAATCTGGGCCCTACCCTGCCCACAGTCTTGCTTCTATGGTTGAGTACTGGAACAGAGGGTGGAACCAACAGCCTACCCTACTTTGGAGACTTCTTGGAGCAAATCTGAACAAAGGAGACCTGCCTATCCACGCAGGACCACCCATAATTTCTACCTGCTTTGTCTCTGACCAGTCCTCTGCTGGAATCCCGGACCGCTCCGAGATCCGCCTATTTCTGTGGGTCTACTCTGAGTTCCCCCCGTCCCTGGGCAAGATCCTTGACCCTCAAAGCAGGGCCTATGCTAAAGAAAGAGGCCTCAGATGGAGAGTGCCAGTTTCCAGTGAGATCCCATTAACATGCAGAAACTTCCCAAGTTTCAGCTCAGCCTTTGTTCACTTCTGCCAGCCATTGGCTAGAGGTATCTTCTACTGGATCCTCATCCCTGACCCCATCCCTGGGTCCATGTCTGTGGAGAGACCTCCTATAGAGCTTGGACCACCCAGGGCTAAAGATATTGAATCGCTGACCTACATAAGCCCACCGGGGAAGTACCATAGGGAGAGGGGAAGAACCCACCAACTCCTACTGGAAGAAGATATGGGAAGACGGTAATACAAGAAAACAATTAACAACAGAAAGACAAGCATGACATCACCAGAATCTAGGGAATCTACACCAACTAGAACGGAACACAACAACAAAGCAAAGGAAGTAGAAGGGAATGACTTAAAAATTACCATCATAAAAATGATAGAGGCCCTCAAAGAAGATGTGAGAAAATCCTTTAAAGAAATGGAGGAAAAAACAAACAAAAAAGTGGAAGAAATTAACAAATTCCTTAAGGAAAGTAAGAAAGTACAGAAAGCCAAGAAAAAAAAAAAAAAACAAAAAAACAATTAAGCAGGCAAAGGAAACAGATCAAGACTTGAAAACTGAAATAGAGAAAATAAAGGCAACACAAACCGAAGGAATGATGGAAATAGAAAAACTGGGCCAAAAATCGGGAAGTACAGATGCAACAGAATTCAAGAAATGGAAGAGAGAATCTCAGGCGCAGAAGATAGACAAGAAGAAATAGATTCATCGACCACAGAAAACCATAAATCCAACAAATCCTTAACACAAAACATCCAGTAAATGTGGGACACCGTGAAAAGGCCAAACCTAAGAATAATAGGCATAGAGGAAGGTGAGGAAGCCCAGCTCAAAGGTGCTGAAAACATATTCAACGAAATCATCAAGGAAAACTTTCTCAATCTGAAGAAGGACATGCCCATGAAAGTACAAGAAGCATGCCGAACCCCAAATAGACTGGACCAAAGAAAAAGACCCCTCGACATATAATAATCAAA
Source organism: Phodopus roborovskii (assembly GCF_943737965.1). Lineage (NCBI taxonomy): Eukaryota > Metazoa > Chordata > Mammalia > Rodentia > Cricetidae > Phodopus > Phodopus roborovskii. The sequence continues at coordinate 16,301,975 of NW_026125397.1, forward strand.
ACACCTAGCATACAGAATAAAGAAAGAATATTAAGAGCAGCAAAGGAAAAAGGACAGGTAACATATAAAGGCAGACCTATCAAAATTACACTTGACTTCTCCATGGAAACCCTCAAGGCCAGAAGGTCCTGGATAGATGTTCTACAAATATTAAGAGATCATGGATGCCAGCCTAGGCTACTATATCCAGGAAAACTCTCAATCACTATCGATGGAGGAAACAAGATATTTAATGACAAAACCAGATTTTCCCAATATGTATCTACAAATCCAGCCCTACAGAAAGTATTGGAAGGAAAACTGCAACCCCAGGAACGTAACTACGCCCACAAAAATGTAGGCAACAGATAATCCAACTACCAGAAACCAAGGGTAAAGCAGAACTAATATATTCACAATACCACTGCCAACAACAAACCTAAACCAAACAAGCATCAAAAATCAATGGTCCTTACTTACCCTCAACATTAATGGTCTTAACTAACCTATAAAAAGACACAGGCTAACAGAATGGATACGAAGACAGAATCCATCCTTCTGCTGCATACAAGAAACACATCTAAGCTTCAAAGATAGACATTACCTCAGGGTAAAGGATTGGGAAAATATTTTCCAATCAAATGGAACCAAGAAGCAAGCAGGCGTGGCTATCCTAATATCTAACAAGTTAGACTTCAAACCAAAATTAATCAAAAGAGATGAAGACGGACATTTCATATTCATTGCAAGAGAAATCTATCAACAAAAAGTCTCAGTTCTGAACATCTATGCCCCTAATACAAAGTCACCCACATTTGTAAAAGAAACACTACTAAACTCAAAGCTCATATAAAACCTCACACACACACTTATAGTGGGAGTCTTCAATTACCAGTCTCAATACTAGACAGGACCACAAATCAGAAACTCAACAAAGAAACAGAAGAATTAGCAGAAGTTATGTCTCAACTGGGTTTAACAAACAACTATAGTCCATTCCATCCAAACACAAAAGAATATACCTTCTTCTCTGCTCCACATGGAACCTTCTCTAAAATCGACCACATACTAGGTGGCACATAACAAACCTCAACAGATACAAGAGAATAGGAATATTCCCCTGTACCTTATCAGACCACCATGCTATAAAATTGGAATTCAACAACAACACAAATAGCAGAAAACCTGCAAACTCATGGAAACTGAACAATGTGCAATTACACCACACCTGGGTCAAAGAAGAAATAAAGAAAGAAATTAATGACTTTCTAATATTCAAGAAGAATGAAGACACAACAAACCCGAACTTGTGGGACACCTTGAAAGCAGTGCTACGAGGGAAGTTCATTGCACTAAGTGCCCATATGAAGAAAATAGAGTATAGTCACATAAGAGAATTAACAGCTCAACTGAAAGCCTTAGAACAGAGAGAAGCAAACTCACCCCATAGGAGTAGACTCCAAGAAATAATCAACTTGAGGGCTGAAATCAACAAAATAGAAACCAGGAAAACAATACAAAAAAAAAATCAATGCAACGAGAAAATCAACAAGATAGACAAACCTTTATCCAAATAAATGAAAAAGCAGAGAGAGAACATGCAAATTAACAAAATCAGAAATGAAAAGGGAATATAACAATGGACACAATGGAAATCCAGACAATTTTCATGTCATACTTTGAAAATCTGTATTCCACAAAAATTGAAAATTCAAAGGAAATGGACAAGTTTCTGGATAACTATCACTTACCAAAATTAAATCAAGAACAGACTAACAACTTAATTAGACATATAACCCACAATGAAATAGAAGCAGTCATCGAAAGCCTTCCAACCAAAAAAAACTCCAGGGCCAGATGAATTCAGTGCAGAATTCTACCAGACATTCAAGAAAGAACTAGTACCATTACTCCTCAAACTGTTCCACAAAATAGAAACAGTAGGTTCATTAACAAACTCTTTTTATGAGGCCACAATAACCTTGGTAGCCAAGCCTCACAAAGACACAGCTAAGAAAGAAAACTACAGACCAATATCCCTGATGAACATCGATGCAAAAATACTCAATAAAATATAGGCAAACCGAATTCAAGAATACATCAGAGAAATCATCCATCATGACCAAGTAGTCTTCATCCCTGGATTTCAGGGATGGTTTAACATATGATAATCTATCAAGGTGATTCACCATATAAACAAACTGAAAAAGAAAAACCATATGATTATCTCCCTAGATGCTGAAAAAGCCTTCGACAAAATTCAACACACTTTCATGATAAAGGTCTTGGAGAGATCAGGGATAACAGGAACATACCTAAACATAATAAGAGCAATATACAACAAACCAACTGCCAACATCAAACTGAATGGAGAGAAACTTAAGCCAATTCCTCTAAAATCAGGAACAAGACAAGGCTGCCCTCTCTCTCCATATCTCCTCAATATCTTACTGGAAGTTCTAGCTAATGCTATAAGACAACAAAAGGAGATCAAGGGGGTCCAAATTGTAAAGGAAGAAGTCAAACAGTCTCTATTTGCAGATGATATGATAGTTTACATAAGAGACCCAATAAACTCTACAAGGAAACTCCTACAGCTGATAAACACCTTCAGCAAATTAGCAGGATACAAGATAAACTCAAAAAATCAGTAGCCCTATTTTTAAGAGGACAGAGACAGAGAAAGAAATCAGAGAAACATCACAATAGCCACAAGCAACATAAATTATCTTGGTGTAATGCTTACCAAACAAGTAAAAGACCTATATAATAAGAACTTTGTAACTCTAAAGAAATAAATTAAAGGAGATACCAGAAAATGGAAAGATCTCCCATGCTCTTGGATAGGTAGGATAAACATAGTAAAAATGGCAATCTTGCCAAAAGCAATCTACAGATTCAATGCCATCCCCCTTAAAATCCCACCACAATTCTTCACTGACCTTGAAAGGATAATAATCAACTTTATATGGAAAAACAAAAGACCCAGGATAGCCAAAACAACCCTATACAATAAAAGAACTTCAGGAGGCATCACCATTCCTGACTTTATGCTCTACTACACAGCTATAGTTCTGAAAACAGTCTGGTATTGGCACAAAAATAGACAGGTAGACCAATGGAATCAAATTGAAAATCCTGATATTAACCCACACTCCTACCAACACCTGATTTTCGACAAAATAGCTAAAATTATACAATGGGGCAAGACAGCATCTTCAATAAATGGTGCTGGCAAATTGGATGAGGGTGTGTAGAAGACTGCAGATAGTCCCATGTCTGTCGCCATGAACAAAACTCAAGTCCAAATGGATCAAAGACCTCAACATCAATCCAGCCACATTGTACCTCTTAGAAGAGAAAGTACAAAATGGTATAGGAGACCGCTTCCTGAACATATCTCCAGGGGTACAGACACTGAGAGCAACAATTAATCAATGGGACCTCTTCAACCTTAGAAGCTTCTGTAAGGCAAAGGACAAAGTGGACAAGACCAAACAGCAATCCACAGACTGGGAAAAGATTTTAACCAATCCTATATCCGACAAAGGGCTTATCTCCAAAGTATACAAAGAACTCAAGAAACTAGTCAACAAAACACCAAATAACCCTATTAAAAAATGGGGTACAGAACTGAAGAAAGAATTCTCAATAGAGGAAATCAAAAAGGCTGAAAGACACTTAAGAAACTGCTCCACATCCTTCCTATCAGGGAAATGAAAATAAAAACAACTTTGAGATAACATCATACTCCTGCCAGAATGGCTAAAATTAGAAACACCAATGATGACTCATGCTGGAGAGGATGAGTAGAAAGGGGAACACTCCTCCACTGCTGGTGGGAGTGCAAACTCATACAGCCATTTTGGAGATCAGTATGGCAGTTCCTCAGGAAAATGGGAATTAGTTTACCACAGGACCCGGCAATCCCCCTCTTAGGCATATACCCAAAGATTACACATCCGTGCAACAAAGACATCTGCTCAACTATGTTCATAGCAGCATTACATTATTTGTAACGGCAAGAACCTGGAAGCAACCTAGATACTAGATACCCCTCAATTGAAGAATGGATAATGAAGATGTGGCACATCTACACAATGGAATACTAATCTGCAGAAAAAAAATAATGGTATCTTGAAATTTGCAGGTAAGTTGATGGAACTTGAAGAAACTATCCTGAATGAGGTAACCCAGTCACAAAAAGAGGAACATAGTATGTACTCACTCATATATGTATTTTAGACTTAGATCAAAGATCACCAGCCTATAATTCACACCACCAGAGGAACTAGGACACAAGGTGTATTCCAAGAGATTCATATAAAGTCCCTCACAGAACCGGGAAGGGACAAGTCCCCCAGAGCTCAGGGGAAGTGGGTGGGGGGGGAGCATCGAATGGAGAGAGAAGTAGGAGAAAACTAGTGGGAGGAAAGGAAAACATGTGCAACCAGGAAGATGAGCCCGGTTAGGAATAGAAGACAGGAAAGAGAAAGAGAGAGAGAGAGAGAGAGAGAGAGAGAGAGAGAGAGAGAGAGAGAGAGCATAAAAGAGGGAGCCAATATTGGTTTGAAGATGAAATTGAACACAAAGAATGGTCTAGAGAACTACAAGACTGCTGCTAACAAACCATTTGAGTATCCGTGGAAAGGCTACCATAAATGCCCTTCCTGGATAGTGAAATCAACTAACTTATCCATGGAGCCCTCATCTAATACCTGTTGGAAACAGGAGCAAAACCCATAACTAAACACTGAGTCCAACTAGAACCCTGATGCAGATGGAGAGGACAAGACCAGGGTGCAGAAACACATAGAGACAGCTGACCTGAATAAGGAGGAGCTAACAGCCACCAGACCGATAGGTGGGAAGCCAGCATGGGATTGACTCAGCCCCCCCCCAATATGGGTCTCAGCCAGAAGGACTGTGCAGTCTAAGGGACCTGAGACTGTGGAGCCAGGATGTATCCCTGGTGCACAAAAGGACCTTGCTAACACATCCCCTATGTAGGGATAACTGCCTTAACCTAGAGACAGGAGAGAAGCCCTAGTCCCTACTTCACAGGACCTGTGATATCTACATGACCCCAACTGGATGGCATTCCCCTACATATGGAATTGGGGTGGGGGATGGGCAGGGAGGGTCGTTAGGGTGCATGTGAGAGGGCAGAGAGGGTTAAGGGGAGGGATGAAGGGAGGGAGGGATGGAGGGAGGGAAAGAGGGAGGGAGGGAGAAGGAACTGGGATTGACATGTAAAATAATAAATTAAATAAAAAATTGCTTTGACTGGAAAGTTTAAGTTCAAGGACAAAGTACTGGGGAAAAGGATTTCTATTTTTGTTTCCACAGAAAATGAAAAGCTGTGGATTCCTTCCAGACTAATGTGGTTTGATTAAGCCAGACTGCCTGAAACAGAGTACAGGTGATCCTACATTCAAAACAGCTGGACAAAGCAGCCTTGCAGACTACAGCCAGGATTTCTGCATCTTCTTAGAATCCCCGATGATAGCGTCCTTTACCAGCAGGAAGTAGTGTGCAAAGAATGATGCCCAAATTCTCAAATATTGTCTATAAATGTTTGTTTTCATTTAAATGGACTTGGTTATATAAAATAAATAAATAAACAAACAAACAAACAAATAAATAAATAAAAAGAAAATGTGAGTGTAAAGTGCTTATTCTCAAGGTTTTCCTAAATATTACATATACGTTATAATTACCAATCTGGTCAAACTTACTTTTTGGGCATTCAGTTACCATACTTGACAACCTATACTGATGTGGGCAGGAAGATTAAACTGATGAATATTTCTTCTTTATCCTTCAAGGTCAACTAAGTGTCAGTGTAGTGTGGGTTGGGGGATCTCCCAAAATCTTCTGTACCTGTGAACAATCATCTTTCCCTTTTTCAGGAATTCCATGGAGATACACCAGAGTGAACACTAACCCTTGTTAGGTTTACAAAGAGGAGGGTCAAACAAAGAAATCATATCCTCCACACTTCCAAGTGAAAGCAGGACAAGAAAGGCCTTTGAGTTATCCTGGAATAGAACTAACTTGGGATAGAAGGACTAAGGGACCAGAGGTTCTTCCAAGCCCAAATCACCCCTGAGAGAAAATGATTAAGTTTGGCTGCCTACATTGTCTTAAACATTCAGCAGGAATTAAACTTGCTAGTTTATTTATTTATTTATTTATTTATTTATTCATTTATTTATTTAAATAGTCTAAGGGACTGCAGTCCTCAAATGTTCTTAAACTTATGAGATATTACTGGACAACTGTTTCTCACTAATGATTATCTTCTTGATAAGAACAAATAAAACACAATAACAGAAACAAAACAAAAAAGCAAGCATAGTTTTTGGGGAAATTATTTAGAATAGGAAAGTCTACAAAAACATCTGGTGGGCTTATATTTCTGTTTTAGATTGTCAGTTAGATGATGATATCTAGTTGTGACTTCCACAAATGGAATACTAATTTTAGTCAGGTTCAGCTCCCTCTGGACAATACATCAGGTACATGAGCACAGGTGTCTATTGTTGGGAGAGCGTTGCAAATGAGTCAATTATCTTAACTGATTTTGCTTATAAAACTTTCCGCTGTTTAGAACCTCATGCAGGAGTCTGATGTAACAAATGGCTAATTACACAGTTACACTTTCATTTGTCCAATAAAACTTATAGCAGTGTAGAATCAGAGAACGCTGCTTCTCTGACCTTATCCATCTACAGAGCTGTCAGGTCAGCTGCACTATCATAATTCACCTTACTAAACAAGACTTATACTAATCATACTATAATAGATTTTCCTCATTAACTTTTTCTATGAATGACAGCCTCAAGGAGACCCAACTGACCAACAGTCTCACTTTCTGTATTTTACAAATGCTGCCTCACTCAGAGAGCATCCTCCAAGGATGCCTACTATCATTGAATGGCTGTCTTATGTCCTGGAGCTTTTCTGTCTACTGCATTCTATTGTGGCCCCATAGATTGAACTTCCTCTGAGGCACTCTAATTGTTGCCCTACATTCTTTCATCACCCTTTTACCAGCTTGCAAGCAGCTAGAGCAGTCTGTACCCATAAACCATTAACAGCAGCTACAATTATGTCTGAGAGTGGAGAATGGGGAACTGGGAGTTAGCTAGATTCCCTCATCACAGACAGACAGACAGAGATAGACAGGGAGGGAGGGAAGAATAAAGGAAGGGAGGGAGGGAAGGAGGGAGGGAGGGAGAGAGGGAGAGGGAAAGAGAAGAAAGTAACAAAGAACCCCTTTGCTCATCTAAGAAATTTTACTGCTTCTTATCCAAGTCTCATATATTAGCAGTTCTTATAACAGAATCAAACATAATTACACTTTCTATTTTGTTCTCTAGGATTAACTGACGATGACCCCTTGAAGCTGCAACAGAGTCTATGAAATGTTATCTTCTAGCTGCACAATAAGCATGAAATGCACTTCTGATGTGGAGTTAGAGCAATTGCTGCTCTTGCAGTGTGGTCTTTTCCTATTTCCAGGTTCACAGTGTGCACACATTGGGATCCACTGATAACTCCAGGTCCAGGGGATCTGATTCTCTTTTTTAGCCTCCACAGGCACGTGTGTGTGTGTGTGTGTGTGTGTGTGTGTGTGTGTGTGTGTGTGTGTGTATTTGTACATGCAGGAACATATAAATAAAATGAAATTCATTTTAAAGTCATAAAAAATGATGTACTAACATAAGGGAAGAATAAGAATGGGTATTTGGGAGAAACTTGAAAGATTTATGCTCTGTTTTCATATCCTACTCACTCTTTATGGACCTAAGGCCTTAAAACATTAAAATAATTTATTGCATTACAAAAAAAAAAAAAACAAACAAAACAAAACAGAACTCCCCAAACAATCTCTAAGTCAATTTTAAAGGTGTTTCCTTGATGCTGTGGTAGAAATCTGACTCTCAAGTTAAAAGACATTTGAAGTACTTGTAAAAAGCCAAAATGTACCTTTGAACAAAACTTAAGCCAGGAAGGGTGAATGTGTTAAATATCACGGCTAACTAAAAGAAAAGAAATCATGGTAACACATTTCAACTAGAGGATTTCAGTTATCAACAGTCAGAAACAAACATTGGAAATTTTTTCCTTCTTCAAAGAATGTACAAATTAACAGCTGTTTAGCCACACACTGACTGGGTTCAATTTGACAAGATAATCAGTAAGGTTTCCCAAAAGAAACAAAACCAGAGAAATTCAGGTATACATAAAGAAAAACATTAATTTAAAAAACTTATGTACAATATAATTTGGAAGTACAGAGTCAGTGTCCTCTGAGTGCTGGGGATAAACTTGGGTTTGATTTTCAGCTCTGTGCCAGCAGCCCACCAATTGTTTACAGACATCATCTTCCCCTTGAGGCATTGTGAGTATGAGTATCATGAGTATCACTGATGTGAAGGCCCGAATGCCAATGCTGTATTGGAAGACACTTATTGTTAACATAAAAGAGATCTAGTTGCCAAATGAAAATGAAAGGAACTCTGTTGCACAAGAAATATTTAAATTGAATCATACCTAAATGCAGCCTACATTATTGTCTGATTGTATGTCTTCACAAGTCTGAAAGGCAGCAGATTTTTGTGGACTGATTTAAAGATGTCTGCTCCTCTTGCTGTCTGCTTTTCTTTTTTGCTCTAGTTATATTCCTTCTCTGTCTCTCCTTCCTTTCTGCACTACCCTTCATTCCTCACTAACTCTGCTTACCTATATCCACAGATCTCATCATAAGAACTTTCCTGTTTAGAAAACAAAAACTAATAATTTATACGTTTGGGTTTATGCACACTAGCCATTGAGATGTTATGAAGTAAATTTAAATGCTATGGAGTTTTGCAAAATATAAAGAATTAATGAATGGATGAGGGTTATATGATATTTCATAGGGTGTCTACAAAGGTCAGTTAAAGGTGAAGTCCAGTGACTACTCAATTTCCCAAGGAAATGGGAAAATGAGGCTTGGTCAAATCTCCCCAGACTTCTGTGCTGAAGGCAATTGAATGATACCAATAAACAACTTCGATTCTGAAACTCAATCATTTCTGCTTCCCGTAAGCTACACAGGGTCACAGAGGGACAAGGCTGAGTTATAAAGCTCTAATGTAGCTAATCAGGAAACATGGAGAACAAAAGGACAAAACACTAGGAAAAACAAACCAGGAGCTATAGCTGCAAATTTGGAAAGACATCACAATGTAATAATTATGAGAGAATACTAAGTAGGTTCTGTGCTCATGCATTTGAAATCTCCATAAAGTGGATCATTTGCTAGGAAAACATAAAGAATGAAATTATCCTTATAAAGGAGAAAAAGCAATAGTGAATAAAAATCAGGGAAAAAGTTGAATTATCCTCTAAACTAAAGACTTGAGTCCACCTTAATTTATGTCCAGGGTTTTCCAAATCCTCAATGAAAATAATTTAATTAAGAACTAAATATATTCTATCAATAAATAATATTTAAGTCTATTTCATAACTGAGTGGCACCTCACTTTATTGTAAAAGTTAACAGGACAAATTTAAGTGAAAGGGTATGAAGTATTATTGTCTAAAAATAATATATATATGTATATATGTGTATATATTATAAATACTATACAACCACTTATTGCCTCATGTTGTAACATTCACAATGAATAAGATGGTAAATTCCAAGTGTTCTCATTAAAAGATGATAAGTAAATGAAGTAATGTTAATCACCTTCATTTACCTATTCCACAAAAATATGTTCAACCAACTCTATTATTAAAAATAATTTTCATTGTTAACAGTTTGTGAATTTGTTGTTCTCAGTGATCTTTCAAGTTTGTTAACTTTTCACTTTGAATTCTTATTTAATTTTGCCCAAAAATATGTTTAACTATGAAATACTGAGTGCTTAGTCTCAAACAAATGAATTCCAATGCAAATTTAACTCACCTAATTAAACATTCGAGGCTTGCTCAGGTGTTTATAAATAGGCTTGATTCAGGTCTCCAGTAGCATTTAATATCAGTACCTATCTCTCTGTTTTTCACCTCATTTTGTTTGCTCCCCTTTAGGTAAGATTTGCCTTTTTGATACTTGAGGCTTTGAGCTGAGAAAAAATTGCATTGCAAGACAGTGATAGAAAGTACTAAAATCAAAGCTAATTAGAGAAGCTTCAGTCATTTGCCAATATATCACTACTGACTATTGTGGCCAACGGTACAGGATACTCCAATATTCACGCATTTTACTGTTGGTATCATAGAAATGCCTATACTTCTTCACCCTGCACCACCAAAAAGATTTTACAAACTCTTTCCCTATACTAGATGCTTACTGGAGAATGGTTTCTCAGGCGTGAACTGCATTTCTTAGCCTTTCTCCAGTCTTTGAAACATGGTGGACTCATGTTTCTACTGCTATTCATAGGTAGAAAATATAGGATGAGTCTCAGCTTAAGATGGTCAAAAAACAGTTCTACCTTCTCCAATTTACCCTTCAACATTCTGAGGTTGAAGGAAGATTTTGACAGTATAAGGAATTTGAGTGACACAACGTAGAAATGGATCCTCTGAATATTGACATATTTCATAAAGTTGGTTTATTCTTCCATTATTTGAAAAGGGTATCCGTGGTTTGCATCAATTATACAATGCCTTTAGAAACCAACATGCAATGAGTTTCACTAAAAACACACTAGTAAGAACTACCTGTTATCCTAGGATGACCCAGGAGGCATGTTCAGAAGATATAGTCCTACTCAAAACAATGTGTATGAATTATCACAGGGACTATTTGTACCTAAGTTTCTGACAGTTTTGTGTTTGTTTGGTTTTATTTTTATTTATTTGTTTATTTATTTTTTTTGTGTTTGTGTGATTGGTTATTGCTTTACATTTGGCTTTGGGTTTTCAGACAATCTGCATATTAGCACAGGCTCTTATCCTTTAAATCATCCTGTCTAAGCATCCTGGGAGCTAGAACTATTGGAGTATTCCATCAGGTCTGGCTTGGAAAGTATTTTAAAGTAATCCAAGCCAACCTGATAATTTTTTTTTAATGTGAAACTAAATGAAAAAGTTTCTTTTTCAGTAGTTTTGTAATCATTTGGGACTTATAGTTTCAATTTCTGAAACATTTGCTTACATATTTTAGTGAAACTTAACCATTATATCCAGGTTTGGGGGAATGGAGATGCCGTGCATAGTTATCTTTAGTTTTTATAAACATGTCATCGTGTCCACAATTCACCTCTGGTGCTGCTGCGTTACCATCAGAGTTGAGAGCGCCCTTCCTTTCTTCCTCTTGCCCCCATGTATCTCTCTACTCACTTATCATTCCCTGCTCTTCTTCCTCTGCCTCCTCTCTCTCCCCTCCCTCTCACTGCCATTCATCCTTTTACTTTTTTATCTATTGAAAGAATTTTTGTGCAAAAAATTATTTAATCAAGACTTTCATTTTAACATTTAATTATTTTGAATTTTTCCTTAAGTAGCCCTTTGATGATTGCCTCCTCCTACGTCCTAAAATATACAGAAGTGTGTCACATCTAGGCAGACAAATACTTTATTACATAAAACTGAAAGACACATGTGACAATAATATAAAAAAAATAAGGAAAATGGGTGAAATTTAATGTATATTTTTGTGGAAGATGTCAAACTCAAAATATTGCAGACTGCGATTCCTACTATGTGACATTCAGGGAAAGGAAAAGCTCTGGGGTAGTAAAAATGTCAGTAAACGTACAATGTATCTTTAGAAGTTCTTAGGGGCATAGTAAATGGTCAATGGAACAAATGCTCACATGCACTCAGGCAAATAATGAGCACTATTGTGTCATATTTAAAGTTAGCTTTAAAACAAAAGTGATTAAGTATCTTTCTTAAGGCTATACAGACAAGCTGTTGTGTTAGGATGAAATTATCAACAGAGCTACTTTTGACTCCAGATTTCTTATTTTGTTTAGCTTCTTTCTGTCATTTTCTGTCTGAATTTCCTGTCTTGTACAAATTTTGGAGCAATTTTACATTTAGCAAAATTGAAAAGATCAGAGTCTCCAATATTCCATTGCCCTCACAGATACATTTGTTCCTTAATTTTTAATTTTTATGCAACATAATTGTACTATTATGATACTGACAAGCTTTATCAGTTTATCATGATCTCTCCTTTCTATAATATTCACAGGGGTCATGCATGCTGTTTGAACTGGGCTTGGACAGCAGCTCCCAGAAACGCATGCTCCTAAAATTTTTTCTATATCTTGTATCCAACTGTAAATGTCCTATTGAAACTTCACCTTCCATCCTTATTAAGAAATTATATAGGTTCAATTCTTGAAGATGCAGAGCATCAAGATCCCTATTGGAGGCTTTGGACTTAGGCTGTTGATGGTATAGTAATGTAGTCTCATTAGTTCTTGAAAGTACTCATTTCTCGTGTTTCCTATCTGTTCTTGATTGATCTTGCTATTTCGTTTATGTTGACATTGAATAAGAAGTTCCTGATTTTAATGTCTTTTGCTTCACAATTATCCTTTTAATAAACTCCCTAATAAGAGTTAAGAAATTTTATTTACCACCCAGGTAATGAGGATGATTTCAAGTTTACCTTGTAAATCTGTACAACGTTTGTCTTTCCCATTTAATTTCTGACAGTATCGGGAGCCTAAGTCGGGAGCTTGCTCGGTTTGAGGACAGTTTTGACTATAGAGAAAGTTCATGCTTCAAAAACCAAAAATCACGGGAAGGAGAGGGGAAAAGGTAGAGAAGGAGTAGAAAGAGGACGTACAAGTACAGGGACCTAAGGAAAACCACTGCTGAAAGTAACGATGGAATTGCTACTGGTAAATGGAGAATGCTTACAGACCTGAGGGCCATAAATAAAGTTATCCAGCCAATGGGCTCTCTACAGGTTGGAATGCCCTTGCCTTCTTTGATACCTAACGAGTGGCCTATTATGGTTATTGATTTAAATGATTGATTTTCACTATACCTTTACAAGAACAAGATAAAGAGATATATGCCTTCACGGTACCTAATTACAATAATTCTCAACCAGTGAAGACATACCAATGGAAGGTTTTGCCACAGGGAATGCTAAATAGCCCCACCCTGTACCAATATTTTGTGTAAAAACCATTGGGAATTACTCATAAACAGTTTCCACAATCCATAATCTACCATTACATGGATTGATACATTGTTAGCTGATTCTAAAGTAGAAATATTAGGAAAGATGTTTGAGAAATAAAAGGGAGTTTTACCTCTCTGGGAATTAAAAATTGCACCCTAAAAAAATACATAAAAAGGAGAATCTATCAACTACTCAGGATATAAAACAGGTCTACAGAAAATTAGACCACAAAAAGTACAGATCAGGAGAGAGAGCTACCAAACACTTAATGATCTTCAAACATTACTAGGAGAGATTTCTCGACTACACACCATTATTGGAGTAGAAGGGAATGATCTGGACAACTTGAAAATGGCCATAAAAGGGGAGAAGGACTTGAATAGTCCACCAATGCTATCAGCTGAAGCTGAAAAGGAATTAGAATGGGTAGAAAAATGGATACTAGAAGCACATGTGAACCGTGTATATCCAAAACTAGACTGTATTCTGGTTATATTACCATCTAGAGAATATCCTTCAGGGATTTCTATGCAGAGGGAAGATATATTAGAATGGATATTCCTACCACATAAACAGAATAAAAAGCTAAAAACATGTATAGAAAAGATCTCTGACTTAATTATAAAAGGTAAATTAAGACTTCGTTAACTGACAGGAAGAGACCCAGCAGAAATTATAGTACCTTTACCTAATTATATTACATTTCCTTATGGAAAGATAATGCATATTGGCAGAGAGCCTGCAGTAATTTTTTGGGAATGATTAGCAACAATTATCCTAAAAGTGAAAGAATCATATTTATAAAGAAAATGATTTGATGCTTTCATGCATTGTAGAAAACCACTTATCTCTGGAGTTCCTACATTCTACAATGATGCAAACAAATCTAGTAAGGCAGGATATAAATCAGGAAAAATAAGTAAAGTAGTTCAAGGCCCCTAGAATTCTGTACAAAACGCAGAATTGTATGCCATTCTCATGGTACTTACGGATTTTACAGAACCCCTCAATATAGTTACTGACTGTCAATATGCAGAGAGAGTCCTTTTACACATTCAAACTGCAGAATTTATTGCGGACAATGAATTAATTTCATTGTTTATACAGTTACAAGATACTATCGGGAATAGGAATGAATATATATCACATCAGATCCCATATGGGTCTGTCAGTTCCTCTAGCACAAGGCAATGGTGAAATTGATCAGTTATTAGTAGGAAGTGTGCTAGAAGACTCAGAGTTTCATAAGAAACACCACGTGAACAGCAAAGGTTTAAAGAAGGATTTTTCTATCACTTGGCAACAAGCCAAAGAAATAGTAAGGAAATGTCCTACTTGCTCATTCTATGACCAAACTCTTTTACCTAAAAGTAACCCTAAAAGTATAAATAGGAATGAAATATGGCAAATGGATGTGTTTCATTTTGCAGAATTTGGAAAATTAAAATACGTGCATCACACTAAAGATACATTTCAGGGTTTCAATTGGTCACTGCTCTAAGGTCTGAAAAGGTAGATTCTGTTATCACATACCTACTAGAGGTAATGGCCATTATGGGTATACCTGCACAAATAAAAACTGACAATGCTCTAGCATATGTCTCCAGCAAAGTGAAACCGTTTTCTGAGTATTATAACATAAAGCACATAACTGGCATACCACATAATCCTACAGGACAAGCAGTAGTTGAGCTATCCAATCGTTCTTTAAAGGAAATGCTCCATAAACAAGCAGGAGGAACTAAGACACCCAAACACAGATTACATAATGCTTTATTAACATTAAGCTTTCTTAATGCTAATGAAAAAAGGAAAACCACTGGACAACAGAAAAAAAAAACTTCTGAACTAAATCAGCTAATGTACTTCAAGGATGTATTGACCTCATTATGGAAGCCAGAATATGTGCTATGTTGAGGTAGGGGTTTTGCCTTTGAATCTACAGGCAAAGAAAAACTATAGAGACCATCTAAGTTAATCAAGAACAGAGAAGAAGAGAAACATCTTTATGAAGAGAAATGACAAGTCAACCAACAAATTAGTTCCCATGAGATGTGCGGAGACCTCTCAAAGTTAGGAGAAGTATTCTGTTCTTGTCTTTGCAGGAAAACAGAGAACATCCTTTTTCAAACAGCCAAAAGACAATGAACATGTAGGTACCTACAGAAGAGAAGATAGCTTTCCAGAAATAATCACTTAATGAAGTGGAATCTGATTTGTGGTAAAAATATTTAATTCTGGTAAACTATTTCTACACAGAAATCTGTTTCTCTTTACTATCTAGAATTCTTCTAGTCCCAATTCAATGTAACCAATGCTGGTTTTGGAGTTGGATTTGGCTGTCCTTCTCTAAATTCAAGCATGCTGTTAAGATGAAACTCACAGTTTCTGCCTTAAACCAAGAAGCCAATTGGTGTAAGGCAGAAGAAAACAAAATCTGGGGACTCATTTGTTTATATACAATTTTCTCTCTGAAATCCTAATTTTCTCATATACATTTTAATGCTTATTGTTGCCTTTCCCTATATGCATACCTTAAAACTTAAAAATTTTACATTGATATTGATGTTTAAGCTTTCCACAAGGAATAATAACAATTCCTAACAGCAACCTTTGAACTCTCAGGGAAGAAGATGGGACCCCACTTTGTCTTTTCCACTTGACTCAGCCTGATGTATCTGAACTACAAACATCTGGGCTACAAACATCAAAACCAGTTAGAGACTGTTTTGCTCGAGATAACTCCTGACTAGCTAGGTGTAATGGTGCATCTGCTTATTACACCCTGGCCAGAATTTCAGATAAAACTCCAGTCAAGCATTTTCTGCCACACAGAGACTAGCTACGTATGTCAGCTAGTCCTGTCAAGAAATTTTGTTGCTAAAAATTTTCTTCCTACAGGATCCCATGGAGCAATCATCATCCCATTTCAGCAGGAAGTAATCTTAAGATAACAATGCCTCCTTTCCCTACTCCTGGCATTTAAGGGATAATTTCTATCTTCTTCACGTTGGTTTTAGTTATTTAGGGTTTAGTATGGAAGGTGATGCTTAGACTCCGGTATCTCTTTTAGACAGGGATAGGGTATGGTTGGGAAAGGTATGGTTTTAGATGGGATATAGGTAGATTAGCCTATCTTCTTTTGAATTATTTTAGTAATAGTGAGATATTAGTATTATACAGATTACATTGTTATAGATTCTTGTATGGTAACCTATGTAAATTTAAGTTTATATTCCCTTCCTGGGAGAATTGTATATTATATTTAGTCATATTTTGTAAAATCTTTCCATTTATGATGTTTTATGTGCATTATCCTTGCCATATTTTATGTATGTATACTTTTACTTATGTTCAAGACATTTTGTATTTTGATACAATTTAGTGTATTTTTATCATGCTGCATTTTATAGTTCTACCTCTGGTCTAGACATTTCTACTCTACCTCTGTTTTGGGGATTTACTTGTATATATACATACATAGTTATATGGCTTAGATATTTGTCCCTGCTTTACTCCAGGAATTTTCAATCAGTCTTATAGCAAGGTTCCTGAGTATTACAGATTGTCTTCACCCTTGTTTCCTATACCTATGAGATTAGTCAGACGTAGATGCTTAACCTTAAAACACATCATAGACCTGCAGCACATGGCATTTAAATGTTTTAATATTAGTACTCCTGACAGCACCATGCACCTCCCCTAAAATATGTTGGACATTGTTGTCTCTCCTTCTGGAGTCCATCCTTGTTTTGGCTAATGGCCTCTTGGGCAAAGAACTGTCCCAACCTCGACCACTTATTTGATCCCATATGCTGATCCCTGCCAAGTCAGGGTAAGACAGCATTCCTACCTCCCTGCTTTTGTTGTGGTCTGTCAGGTACTCTTGGCTTTAACCAAAACTGGGTGTACCAAAGCTACTGTGAGACCTTGGGTGACTGTCCAAGTAGCCTGCTGTTTCTGCACTTCCTGTCTACCCTAGTATTGTTATTTTCCTTCTCAGGTTTTGATGAGGTTGAAGATTAAAGTATCACAACTATTATTCTCTTTTCCTAGTTAGATATATTAGGTACTAGACTTAAGCTTTCCAGCCTAGGACAACTCTATTGTAAACCCCGTTTTGCCTTTACCCTAGGACTAGATATATAGGTCTTAAGTTTGTGTGTTCTTAATTTTCATTTTCTTAGAGCACACTTGTTATTCACTGTCTTATATATAATTTTATATCAAGCCTAAATCTTTTCTTTATACTAAAAGGGGAATTGTAGTGAGATATTCACTTTGTCCGCACAGACCAAGACTATTGGGGGAGGGGACAGGGGCAGATGTTATCTGGGGGAACTACGTCTGAGAAAGGGGCTCCAGGAGCTCTCTTGCTTGCAGCACAGGGACAGGAGAATATCCGGAGACATCCTATAAATATGTTTCTCATAGTGGTTAATGAATAAAGCACTGTTGGCCAATAGGAAAGCAAGATAGGCAGAACTAGGAGACGAGGAGGAAAGAGGAAGTAGTAGGGAGGAGTCAAGATGGAGGACAGAGAGAGCAGAACACCCGCAGCCTCTCTCTCTGGTAAGATAAGACCACGTGGAAGTACTTAGATTAATAGAAATGGGTTAATAATTAAGACAGAGCTAGCCAATAAGAAACAAGTACCTGGCCAACAGAATTATACCTAATACAGAGTCTCTGTGTGATACTTGGGGCTGGCGCGGTGGTGGGAAAAGACCAGCGGTGGGCAGAAAAACTACTGGTAACATTATGGTGCCGCAACATGGCTAATAAGAACTTCCATTTAAAACTTAACAGAAGCTTAAAAAAAGGGTTTTAAAAACCAAAAAAACAGAAAAAAGCAAGGCTTCTTGGTAGCAGCATTTTTCTCGGTTGGACTCTGTTTTGCTAGATTCAAGCAGAGATTTGCGCAGCTCCTTTAAGGGAGATTTCATGACTCAGCATAAGGGGCAAAAAACTGCAAGGCTTTAAAAAAGCACTGCTAACAATTTATTGGTGTGTAGGAGAGCTGGTAATGGCAGTGACCACATCTCCAAGCTGGCAACATGTTGCTGGATGGCATCATAGACCAAGATAGTGAGCACAGCTCTCAGTGCTGGCTATAAAATAGGGGCCACCATCTTTGATAAGCCGCAGCAGAAACAAGTATGACTTTCATTTTAGCAATGTTGTTGTTTACCAGATAAAAGACTCATGGCCAGAAAAAGATGATTTACAGTAAAGGCAGATTCACACTAAGAAAAAGCGCTAAAAGTTTACAGTGTGTTCTAAAATATAAGTAGGCTTGGGAGAGAAAAGGAATAAAATGGTTTTAAAAATACAGCGAGGAGCTGGGTATGGTGGTACACACCTTTAATCCCAGCACTCGGGAGACAGAGGCAAGCAGATCTCGGTGATTGCAAAGTAAACCTGGTATGCAGAGTGAATTCCAGGATAGATAAAAGTTACACAGAGAAACCCTGCCTCAAAAAATAAAAAAAAATAAATAAAAGTAAAAAACAAAACAAAACAAAACAAAAACAGAGTAACTAAAAAGCCATGTAAAGATGGAGAAAATATGGATACTATATGGCATTATATTGTCTTTATATATGGTTTTGTTGAACCCCAATTCTGGGGTCTTGATGGGCCCGTGGGAGAGCCCTGCAACACAAACACTAAAACCAGGAGATGCAACAAGAAACAGGTGTTTATTGAACTAGTGCATTCGGGTAACAGCAATCTAGGAGAAAGCTGAACACTCCCCAAAGGGTTTAGGCCCATACATGCATGGGGTACAAGGTGATTGATTACAAAGTATGATCTCATGTTTGACAGATCACCCAGGTATGACCTGTTCTTATTCAAAGGATAAATCACAGAATGGCTTGGAAAGTCCACAGACTGTCCCTTGGCAAGGAGTGACCCAAACAGGGCTGTTCATCTGAGACATTTGTTCCAGGGTTGGGGGCCTATTTCCTTGTTGTGGGCCAAGACCTATGAGAAACTTTTTTTCATACTCTGGCTTTCTCTTGGCAGTAACTAGCCCTATTGAACAAGATAAGTCTAGCAAGACCATTAGCCCTCTCAACATAGTAACTTTCTTGTTTTCATAATTTCTGTTCTCTCCTCCCATGTCAATGTTCATGCCTTATGATTTTCTATATTCTGCTTGCAAGAATTATTCTCCTGCCCTTTTCTTACTTCCTTGCTCTGCAAACTAAAATCTTTCAGTAGGACTGCTGAGAAAACAGCTGTTAAAGAAAATACTGCTGGATTAATTCAATTTATATATTTTAAAAATGCTTTGACTCAAAAATTTAAGTTCAAGGACAAGTTACTGAGGAAAAGGATTTCTATTTTTGTTTCCACAGAAAACCTGTGGATTCTTTCCAGATTAATGTGGGTTGAGCAAGCCAGACCCCCTGAAACAGAGCACAAGGTGATCCTACATTCAAAACAGCTGGACAAAACAGCCAGGATTTCTGCATCTTCTTAGAATACCCCATGACAGCGCCCTTTACCAGCAGGAAGTAGTTTGGAAAGAACGATGCCCAAATTCCCAAATATTGTGTATAAATGTTTGTTTTCATTTAAATGGGGTTGGTTATAAGTGATTAATGACCACAACTAATCTCTTTTTAAAGGTAAAAAGGGAATTATGATATAGATATGAATACTTTGCTTTGGAATGGATTTTCATTTATTGATACAATTTAAGGTCAATTTTGTGATGTGTATATTTTCCTCTTGTTTAGGCATTGTGTTTATATAGCTCATTTAAAAATAATGTATAATGTAGTACAGACTATAGATAATTACCTATGATAGTCAAAACTTAGAGTTAGGTGAATTAGGTTTTCTAGACATATAGAGATGTAATTGAGATGGATGGGAATTCTTCAAACTTTTCAAAAACCTATAGAATATGACATTTAAAATGGTTTAGGGTTTTCCTGACAATGAGGCACAACTGCTCCTGGCAACAACACCTGCATCAGAAAGGAAGATGAACCCTGAAGAAAGGAGTTATGAAGCTTGCTTTCAATATGGCAAGACTAGCCATTTGAGCAAGATACTGCTCTTGTCTGGACTGTTTGACTTCATGCTGTATAAAATGGAATGCAGGACCCCAGGAAAATGACCGCTGAAAAAATATGGACATTGCTACTGGATTCCTGCTTCATGGAAGATTCTGCCAGACAGTCTATAGAACACAGAGAAAAGTGACTGACAAACTGCCAATACAGGTGGACAGTTTAAAGTTTCCTGCTTTGCTGAGGAGTCTGCCAGACACTTTATGGCCTATAGGATGAAGATGGAAAATAACAGAAGAATTTCGGGTGACTGATTAGGCTTTGAGATGTCTCTGTCACTTCTAGAGTTTATATATTATCCTTCTGTGGTCTTTGATGGAGTTGAAGACAAATGGTTATGGTTATAGTTTTCCTTAGTTAGGATTAAAGATAAGGTACACATAAGACTTTAGACTCATGAAGATAGGATAGATGATAAAATATGTCTTTAAATCTTAATAAATGTTAGTGGACTAAATATTGTTAACTGTGATTCTTACTTGATAATTGTTGTGTGATATATTTTGCTATGTTAAGGTTAAAACCCTTCTTTTTATTTAGAGAGAAAAGAGGAGATGATGGGAGATGTCATTCTATAAATATGTTTCTCATACTGGTTAATTAATAAAGCCCTGTTGTTCAATAGGAAAGCAAGATATGCGGGACTAGGAGACAAGGAGGATTCAAGGAAGTAGTAGGGAGGAATCAAGATGGAATACGGCGCTGGCAGCCTCTCCAGTAAGATAAGACCACGTGGAAGTACTTAGATTAATAGGAATAGGTCAATAATTCTGGCCAACAGAATTATACCTAATATAGTTTCTCAGTGTGATAATTGGGGCTGGTGATGCGGTGGGTCCAAACAGGCAGGAAAAATCTTAACTCCTTACAATCCTGTCTATGTTGTAAGTTATTTCTTTCTGAATAAACATCTATTCATCCTATCTGTTTCTCCTGATCCTTATTAAACCTCAATATGTGACTACTTCAATTGAAAGACTAAGAGCATTATATTTAATTTTAGTTCACATACACATATTTACGGAGTTTGTAAAAACTGACATTCAAAATTTTAGAGCAGGAAAAGGTCAAGAATTTCCCCCAGAAGATCAAGCTAGACACATATATGTGCAACTCAATATCAAGGAACAACAATATTTAGCTCTGTACCAAATAAATGTAGACTTCAACTTTGATATGCATAAATGAACTTTAGCTTACTAAACATCCAGATGATATGCTGTCTATTGACATTTCTGGTAAGTGCAGAACCAAGATTTAAGTCTACCTTATTTGGTTTCTGTAATTATCTTGAAAATTTGTTAGCAAAAATTGTTTTGAGGGTAGATAAACACAACAAAACGAACACCACAAAGCATATATACACACAAAAGACTTGGAATGACAGGTCAGTTGCTAAACCACTATACAGTTTATACTGGAACAGTTACTTACCTTATTAAAAAAAGACTTTATCCCATCTTGATACATATATAATTTTCAGAGCAAACCTTTAATTATTAGTCTCAGAAAAAATACCTATTTGCTTCCAGTGCCTCATCACTTGAAATATTTGTCCAAATGCCTCTTTGCAATATTTTATTAACTTACAGAACTAAAACCTCAGTTTCCATGTTTTCTGATGTAGACATACTATGAAAGTATTTTGTTGTCCTAGTTTCCAGTGACCAAGTGACCATGACAATTGCTCTTGATTACATTTACCTCTCTTCCCATGTAACACATGTAACTCTTCTCAGCCAGAATATCACAGTAAGTTCACATTACAAAAGCTTTCTGAAGAGTTGTTAATGACTCTATCCTGAAAGTTCTATCATTTCTTAAGAAGCAATGTATTTATGAATGATGTTTGTACCTTTATGGGGGATTTTGTTTGAAACTGAGCTTTCTTATTTTAGAAAAAAGCATATACTTCTGCATAAATCTACTTATCTTACAAGTCCCTGGTAGTTCTCAAAAAATGTTATGGTTCTGATCACAGAGCTATCTCTATGGATTAATTCTGTCTTTGCAAGATTGCTCCAAAAGCCACTATGGTTTGATAGGCCAGACTCTTTCCATTGTACAGACAGGTCAAAATGTCAGGAAATAATACCTTGATATTATTGTTTTGGGATTAGTATTTCAACAGTAGGTGCCCATGATCTTCTAGAAAAATATTAAAGTCATTTTTAAATTGTTGTGGAATATTATTTTAACTGGGCAAATGTGTGTTACTTTTGGTTTATGCTACATTTGATTGATGATGTGATGTGTTTAATTATGTTAAGACGTGCTACAACTGTTTCCTGCTGCTGCCTAGGGCACTTGAATGGTCTAATAAAGAGCCGAACAGTCAATAGCTAGGCAGAGAAAGGATATGCAGGGCTGATGGGCAGAGAGAATAAATATGAGGAGAAATCTAGTCTTGAATGTAGAAAAAGAAGGGGAGTAAAGGAGAAAGATGGAGACATCACAGATCAGCCACCCACCACTCAGCCTACCTCAGAGTAAGAAGGAAAGACATACAGAATAAAGAAATGTAAAAACCCCAGAAACAAAACGTAAAGGAAGAGACACTGAATGCTGTAAGTTGGAAAAAAGCTGGCTATAAGTAAGTTAAATCAAGGCCAGTCATTTATAACTAATAAGAAGTCTGTGTCATGATTTGGGAGCTGGTTGGTGACCCAAAAGAAAAAGCCGAGTATGCTAACTTCACTTTACCCCTGAAGATCAAGACAATTCTTGTGAATATTCTCAGGAATATTCGTTACAACTACAGTTTTATTACTCCTTTCATATATTTCACAGTCTACCTCCAACTCATATTTTAATCTTACAAATACTTTTGAATTGGCCTTTCATTATCAGATTGACCTCACATTATCACCATTGCCACTTTATCACATAGATATATTTCAATCCCTTTAGGAAATATTTTTTTTTCCTGCAGGTGTCTAATACAAATCTATCTAGTGTCTCTGAGATCAATTTATCTTACATATAAATGTGATCCACAGGGGACTAGGTCTACCTGGAGAAAATGAAGGTTAATTTGCTTGTTGGAAATTATAACATTGTCTGAAGAATTTCTAGGCAGCTTATACTGACACCCATACTGATTACGCTGACCACATGCGCACACACACACACACACACCACTTTTGATTATTTTGAAGTCAGTAATTTCCTTGTTTAATTCTATATTTTTTAATGTGTTGCAGACAAAACTTTGAATCAAAAATAAATTTCAGAAAGTGCATTTGTATTTTTTTCTTTTTGTACCTTGTGATGATGGTTAATTGTGTCAGTTGTTGGGACTGAGAGCTGCCTAGGAGATAAAAACACTCTTCTTGGTGTGTATCTGTCCGTGCTTTACCAGAGGATTAACTAAGCAACAAAGACCCTCTCTGAACATGCCTGGCATCATCCAGTTTTGGGGAAAACCAGATGAAATGAAAGGGAAGAAGGAATCACAGGTATATATGTCATGTACTTTGCCTCTTTCTACCATCTGCCTCATCAACAGAACTTCTGAAATCTTGAACCCAAACAAAACTTTTAAGCAGTTCTAGGTATTGTGATAGCAAGTCTAATACACTTGCTTCAATGGATCCCTCTTGTAATATTCTTAGATAATTTATTAGCGTTTACGTTTTTAGAAGTATACCGCTAGTATATTTATATAAAAAAATGTGTATAGGTGTTCTGCATGTATATCTGTATACATTGTGTGTGTCTGGTGCCCACTGGAGGCCAGAGCAGCACATTGGGTCCCCAAGAAATAGAGTTACAGACATTTGTGAGCCACCATGAGAGTGCTGAGAACCAAACCTAGGTTCCTTTCAAGAGCAGCAAGTGTTCTTCATCATGAATACACCTTCAGAACACAAAAGTGGTTAACTTACCAAGATATTATATTCCATGTGATGCACATCAACATTTATAAGTAAGTTTAGTATTACTCCCAATCAAAAGTTCATTGTCAGGTTTTTCGGCCTATTTAAATCTGTTCTTTAGCAACCTATCATTTCTTTAAAATTAATTGCATATTCATAATCCAAAATACTCTGTCTTCCTTCAGTAGTGGTATAAGGAGAAATTCATTTGTATTTTATCTTCCTATCATATTGGAATAATTATGTTGAACCCAAACTATTATTTGTAATGTATATTTCTTCAGAATGTCCATAATTGTATTTTTAAATCTGTGCTAAAATATTGGTTATATAAATTTTAATTACATGCTTTTTTCATGAAATTATATATTACTAAATTTGTATTACTCCCAATTTCTTGTTGATATACTCCATACTGCCAAATACAAAATAAAATTTTATTATACCAGATATAATATTTTCATTTCTGCCAGTACAATAGTCCCAATATGAACAACTTGAAAAATATAGGTAAATATGTTTATTTATAGGCATCACAAAACTTGAAATTGATTTGAGATGGGCATCCCAAAATACCATGGTATGTAGAAACACATGATCCATGTGTGGCCATTTCTACTTTCTGTTTGGGGACCGGCTTTGCTGATGATTCCATGTCAAAAGGGAAGGTTTGCAGATGGGATGAGGAGGGCATACTCACTGTAATAAACTTGCAGGATTCTGTTTCTTGACATGAATGTCCACTCTATGTTTGCTGTCAGTTTTTAAAAAGTCACCTGTCTATCTGTATTTTTACACATATTTTATTCCTTAATTAACTAATTTAAAGACTAAATGAAGAACAGATTCAAAATACACAAACTAGAATTTACGTGTGTGTGTATAGCTATAGATATAGATATAGATATATAGGGATATAGCTATATAATGATAACTGGGAAATTGCTGAGTTGAGAAATGGAATGAGGCATAATTTAATGGTGTTTGTAAATAGCATTAGATTGAGCATAATTGTGACATGATTTGAATGCATCCATGAGCGTTACTGTGTAATTTCCTGTAATCAAAAATTCTCATGAAAACACTGCAGAGTGACAAGTTCTGTAGTCTATACAAGATAGATGCTAGGGTTTCTTCAGACATACATACATACATACATACATACATACACATACATACATACATGTAACATCATAGTTTGTCTGATCCACCAGACCATGTCCTTACACACATGGTGTTACAGAAAAAGTGAACTTTCTTCTTCTGATTATCTTCTAACTTTACACCATTTAATAATATTTCCTATTGGAAATCTTTCTATTTCTTAATGGCCCATCATGACATGACATTCTCAGTGAATTTTCACCCTATCATACAACATGCTAGACTTTGATTAGGACACATTACATTGATTTGGTTGTGTATATTTGAAAAGTAAAAATATCCAAAAGCAAATAACAACACAAACTAAGTGGCCTTTTCAACAGCAGCAAAGTACACTCAGAAAATGAAGCGAAGAACATGAGAAATGCACGAGATCTGGACCTCTTGGGTTTTAGGACAATTTCAGAAGTACAGTAGATAAATTATTAACTTAAGTAAAAACTATGTTTTTATTAAACGTGGGAGAAACATTAAAATTACAATATACATAGGATATACCATACATATTGTACACCCTTAAGGCAATCTTGATACTTCACTCTATTTCCTCAAATGCACAACTCAAATTGAGAGACCCAGGCATAAACAGAAAACTCAATACTGCAAAATGTTAGGCCACATTTTTTCATCTCAGCATTCATTTTAAAATAAATACACTCTGTGCACCAGATCCTTTTTAAAAAGGGATCTCAAGACTCAAATAGGTAGTCTGGTCAAGAAAATTTATTTATGGGATGCAAATACTTTAAACCTCTTATATGTTTATATACTTGTACTATTTGGAAGGACTGCATCATGGAGGCTTAGGGGGTTTGTTATAAGTTAATATAGGTGACATTTTTATCATTGTACCTAGAGCCAAGTAAGTGCAGGATTTATTATTATTATTATTATTATTATTATTATTATATTAGTTTTTCTTTGTGGATAGATTTCCATTGACTGTTTTAGTCAGACTGCCTGAAAACATGAAAATTATTTTAAGTAGGTTTTTATTGATATAAATGATTTTAAATGCATTTAGCTAAAATATTTATGAGAAAATCATTCATCATAGATCCTTATGTATAGAATTTACTGGGAATTAAGAGACTAAATAAAATATATTATGTTTAGATTCTTTTTTTCTTTAATGGCAGACCTTTAGCTAGCTGTTATCTCTATCTCTGTTTTCTACTTTACCAAGAAATTTCACATTAGTCTAATTAAAAGTTAAAAGTGGATAACCAACTTATACAATTTTGGAAAAATATGCATTGTGATTTATATTATAAGCAGTGTATGTTTGAGATGGATCGGTGAGAGAAGAGCTCTCACATTATCATCAAGGCTCAAAACCAAGCTTTATCTCTCGGAAGATGTTTGTTAATAAGACTTCCAATTTAGAACATGAGATGTCTTACCATATTAATAATTTTCAAACCTCATACACGCATATGCCATGCTTACACAAGATCTCTTATTGAGGCAAGATTAAAATATTTTTGATATTACCTGTAATCCAAATTAATTTTCTCATGCTCACCCAAACATATGAGGATTAGTCCTTATAACAGAAACTCTATTTGTGTTTCTTTTTGAGAACTAATTCTTTTACCCTCAAAGGAATGTGGAAGCATCCTTGTCCATGATACCTCTCTTCTCAAACTCTGCTAAAACCCTTTGCCCAGGCACTGTAATTAACCAGTTCTTCATCCAGCCTTTGCAGCAGCTGCCAACAAAGGTCCAGGTGATCCAGTACTATAAGAAGTGGGAGACCGACATTTTTTCCTAATGACCATGAAATTACTCAAGACAAACATTTAATGGTGGTCAGTCCTCTCCAGGTCAAATATTGTCTATGAAAGGTCAATTGCAAAGTCATTATCAATATAACCAGTCAACATACTTTAAAATACTCAGGCTGAGGCACTTTAGTAGGGAGAAGGCCCTAACATAAAAGTCCTCAAAGAAATTACACGAAGAAGTGAGATCAAGAGAAACTTGTCAGGCAGAATGGTAGAAAAGCCTAAGCAGCAGAACCTTTATCACCTGATTGCTCCTTTAAAACCCCATGGTTTTAAAATATATTTAAAACCCCATGGTTGAGAACATATTTACCCTCAGTCCTACTTCAATCTCTTTGGACAAACAGCAGTAATGGATTCGCCATTGTTGCTGAAAAGCTACTATGATTGGAGTGGGTTTGCCTCCTTCGTAGCTCACGGCTCCTAACTAAGGAGACCCAGGCCTCAGTGTCAGATCATAACCTCCTGCGGTGTTAGCAGGCCCTTGTGGGAGGCAACCATGCTGAGCAGACCAGGGAAGACGCTGGCTCTTTTCAGGTCACCCAGTTTACTTATTTGTTCTGTGGTATTCTGACATTTGTTTAACTTTTGGACATTCCATTTCTTCTTAAGGAAACACAGGCTAAGAAGGAGTACAAAACAAATAAACCTTGTAGCGCCTGCTTTTCACAGCTGTTAAGAGCTGGTGATGAAACAGGCTAGCTGGAAGGAACTGCATCCCAGCTATCTGAGGGTTTCCTTTGACTGCACTCTTCTCCTTTCCAAGATTAGTGACGAGTATTTGCCTCTATGCCCAACAAGCCTCAACTATTTTTAACATACATGTCATTTGGGAAGTATGAAAATGATCCCTGCATTTTACGGCCACATGTAGCTGTTCTTCTAGGATTGACTTAAAGGAACCAGAGCAGGGAAACAGTCTTCATGCGTCCCTGAGAATGTAGAGAAAGGCTAATAATGTAAGTATTCCACATACGTATATTAAAAATGACATGAAAAACAGTTTTATATTTGATAACTATAAAGTTGCTGCATGTTCTTGGATTTTTTGTCATTAAGAGTGCTGTTTTTTTTTTGTTTGTTTGTTTTGTTTTTTGTTTTTTTTTTCTTAACCTTGACATGCTTGTTGTAGCTGCAAGAGTTCATTTATTTCCAACCCAGTTTGAAAGAGGTTGGCAAGTTCATTAAGCTCACTCCAGCATTGCCATGGAGCTCCCATGGTAGACGTGACAGTTCTAACGAGGAGAGTCAGAAACGATGAAGCCTCAGGAAACATTAACCGCCTTTTCATTTTGGGAGTGTTATTCATGGATGCTGTGGGTCTCCTTTGTGTAGAAGGAACAGGGAGAGATGCAACTGTCATGAATCCATGTATATGTACATCTAATACTGCTTGAAAAGTCATGTGTAGATTTTGTGAGCAAGAATTGCTTCGATCTGGTGTATACTGTGAGTGTCTGAGAGAGAGAAAAAATGAAATCTGCAAAAAAGTCTGTCTCCACTAAATGGGACAATGAGTCCCTAATGTGCTAATTCAATCTATGACTTTCATTTATATTTTAATGATCAGTGCCAATAACCAAAATATTTTTGTACAATGTAACAGTGGGTTACTTATAATTTTAGTAAGCAGAAAAATCCATTAGGTTTTAGGTCATGGAATAGTACCTGCTTCATAAATTACATAGGGACATGAGAAATAGGTTATTCATATTTTTCCTCACCCCTTTACTTCATCATTTGTTCAGATGTCATAAGAAACGACAGTATCTTGATGTACAGAAAATACATCTTGGAAAAAAAAAAATTCTCAAACAGTAAATTGTGAAGAATCCCCTATTGTTTAAAAGCTTTGTCCAGGTCGAAAGCTAAGCACAAGCAAATCAAGACTGGGGAGGAGGGTGGCAATCAAAGGAGACTCAGTAGGAAAATTATTTCAACTAAGAAAAAGCAGACCCACCTTAATGTGATAAAACCTTATGTATGTATCAAATCTTCCCCCTACCCCACTCTCTTCGAGAAAGTCTCAGGGAATTTGATTCCTTCTATGATTGTGAGGCAGCCATTTTTCCTGAAAAGGAGATAAGTTATAATTTGCATAACAAAAAAGTCCTGTGAATGGAATCTTTTCTGTATTTTACATTGTTATGTAAAATAGACCTTGCAGATCACTTACTGTGATAAGACAACATCAGGTAGGCACAGTATGTAAGCTATTCAACAGTATGAAATTTTGCTATAAAAAGATCCCACGTTAATTTAGATTAATGCAGTGAGTTTTAAAATGGAAGTGTCTCTGTCAAAGTCAAAGCCGGCCAGGTATGCCTGTGTTCCCCAGAATTAACATCTACACTGATGAGGAGTGTGTCCATCTCTTTTTCATTAGCCTGGGATCACTTAAGGTTACAAGTCAGAGAATGACAAATGACCTATCCGTACAACACAATCCACACACCTACTAGCACATACAGCAGAAGCAGTATAAACTTCTCCCATCAAGCAGAGTAAGGTTGGGGAGGTAGGCAACAAGAGGGATCACTACTCCATGGATTGGTGGAAAACAGCACTAACCTTGGGCCAGATTTATAAGAATCACAAAACTTACTAGGATTGTACTTGTTAAGTGCCCGCCTTGTAAAATTACTAGAGATAATGACACTGATTTGGAAGTCCTCACACACAAAGATTTTCATTTACTTCACTGGGCCCAAGAAAGAGAATATTCATAAGCTTTCCAATTGATCCTAAAAATCTTGATGGTAACATTTGATCTAAAACTCTATGAAATTTTATATATGGAATAGAGGTTCCAGAAGGAAGGTGCACTCTATCCCTCTTAACTACCAGGATAAAGTCCTACTCCCAGCCTTCATGGTTTAAAAAAGATAAGATATGTCTTTACATTCACTGAACTGTATGGATATTGTCTCTAGCCATGGAGCATAACCTTCTGTTCTAACATCAGCCTGAGTTGTTTAGGGATCCCCATGTGACCCCCTTGTCCAACAACTTAAAGGAATGTAACCCATTCCTACCACTGGAAACCTTGCCTGGATATAAAAGATGGTCAGTTCCAATTCAGTATCTACATTACTAGGAGTCCACACTAGGGTCACCCTTCCCTACCTTCTAGTCTCTTTGTAGTGAGAAGGAAACTGCAGGCTATGGAAAGAGAAACCTGGTTCTTAACTGAGCCGCAAAACTCTCCACTTACAGTTTGTCTGTTTGCAAGATCTGCTGGGGCTATTGTGGCACAGAACTTGTGGGACACACCAACCACTAACTAGTCGGACTTGGGGCCCACAATGGGGAAGGGACCCCACTCACTACCCTGCCTGGATTGCCTGATCTAGAGACCTAGGGTAGAACCAAACACAACTGGAAAAAAAAAATCACTAATGAAATGATCCTTTAATGATATTCTACTATACTCATAGATCAGTGCCTTGTCCAGTCATGATCTGACAGGCTTCCTCTCTCAGTAGATGGGAGCAGTGCAGAGATGCACAGGCCCTATACCTAATTTATGGAGTCTAAATTGGAGGTCTCTGTCTAATTCCTGCCCTCAGAGATCAGGGAATCCCACAAAACGTTAGGGGAAATTATTGTACGAGTCACAGGGAACATGGCCCACTTAATCAACTAATCAGGGCTCACAGAGACTGATGCAGCAAGCCCTGGGCCTGCGTGGGTCTGTACCAGGTCCTCTGTACATATGTTCTGGCTGTTTGGTGTTTTTGTAGGATTCTTCACAGGGGGAACAGGCATATCCCTGCCTCTTTTGCCTACTCTTAAGTCTTATCCAGCATTCATAGGAGGATTTTTGCCTTGACTTATTGTAACTTGTTTTATTCTCCTTGGCTGTCTGCTCTTCTCTGAATAGGAAATAAAGAGACACTAGATCTGGGGGGAGAACGGAGGAAAAGGGAGGGGAAACTGTGGTCAGGATATATTGTCAGAGAATACAGAAAAACTTGTTATAGGTGAATGTGATGGTATGATCCATAACATCATTTTGATGGGCTGTGATGTGATTAAAATGTTAAGACTGATATATAATATTAGTTTAAGAATCTTAGTATAAGCCTGCTGGTCCATAGCTAGGTGTGCCTTAAAACATTCTGTAATCTTCTTCATTCAATGGGGATGATTATTGCTGCTTTTAGTAGTAATTAGTACTAACTATAGCATATGGTAAGTCTGTAGTTGCTAGAACATATATATGAGTAAAGCTCATAAATTCACTTTTAAGAACCCAGTTAATATTTTCCAAAGTGGTCTTCTAAAAGTGAAATAACAGGTAGTAGCAAGGGGATAGAGATGAGCCAATACCATTAAAGAAATGTATTAGGGTGGAAGAAAGATCTAAAATCTGTAACGTAAGTTCCAAATTTTTAAGGAAGTAAAAAAAAAAATTAAATCTAAAGGGGAAGAGAAATAATAAAAAATATTAATATGTAAATTAATGAAATAACTGAAAATTACTATAGAAATCAAACCTAAATATAGTTCCTTATGGTTTAAGATCTCTCTCTCTCTCTCTACACACACACGCACGCACACACACACACACACACACATACCCATAATAAGCATGATTCCGA
This sequence comes from Phodopus roborovskii, assembly GCF_943737965.1. Lineage (NCBI taxonomy): Eukaryota > Metazoa > Chordata > Mammalia > Rodentia > Cricetidae > Phodopus > Phodopus roborovskii. The sequence continues at coordinate 16,333,626 of NW_026125397.1, forward strand.
AATTGCAAAAGAGTCAAAATCATGTTCTAGATAGTACTATCAGTGCTCACTCATAACTAATAACATCAATGAGCCTTTAGTCAGAACAATGAGAAGAAGGACTATTAGAAATAAAAAAATATATCAGTAGGTTTCTTGTGGCCACAAAGGGGAAAGAAAAGAGGTGACATGAAGCATTTTGAACCCTCATCTGAGATAACACAGATAGAGCAGGGAATATTTAAACAGGGCTGTATCTGCATAATTAATTAACCACCCTCAAATAAGAAGAACACAGGTCCAAATAGGTTTGCTAAAGACTTTTATCAAGCACATGTGTAAGAAATTATACCTATTTTTCTCTAATCTCTTTCACAAACAGAAGCAGTAAATATTAGTTTATTCCATGAGTTCAACATTATTTTGTGTTTAGAAAAAAAAAGAGAACTGCACCTCTCATGAGAGATAATTAAAACAGAACCTCAATAATATTTAAAAATAAAATCCAACATTAAATTATGTCCAATGTCATAAGTCATTAAGGACTTGAAACTAATAGATACCACAACACAGTCTTTATAATGGCAGAATCCAAAATCCTAACATCACCAAGTTAGGGCAACTTGTGGGACACCATGACAGTCATTTTCTCATGAGCACTCATTTTCTGTTGGTAGAAATGCAAAGCTGTGCAGCCACCTTGGAAAGCAATTCAGCATTTTACCCAACACTGAAGGTCCTCTTCATGTATGACACAGCAATCTTGTTCTTTAGTATTTGCAGAAAGGAGAGGAAAGCTCAGGTCATTTTGTCTCTGTATAAGTGCTACCCACTGATCCATCTCTCCAGCCCGTAATGACCAAAACCCTTAAGTCACCACTGTCAGAGAGATAAATGTGTAAGGACAGTCAGGAGAGATAACACAGACATCAGAGAAGTCTTAGTAGAATTTACCCAATCAACTATATGAAGCAAAAAACCAAAGAAAATGTGGCAAGAAGAAATCAGTGGAGTAACAAAACATTATTGCTTTAGTCTTACAATAAATGCTAAAACAGAGTTCATTTAAAGAAATCAGTAAAAGAATGGAAGGCATAATTAGCAGTCCTTGGAAATTGCTATTAAGAAAAATAAGACATACAACTTTCTAAAATTATGTCAGCTATTGTTTTCCTGTTTCTATTATGTTGTCTTTCCTGAGAGTATATATTTTTTATTGTGAAGCTTTTTATAAACATAACATTTGGGAGAAAAAAAAAAAGAGTACAGCTAGTGCTCACTTAAACAAATGCATTGGGCTCCGTTTTGCTGCTAAGACATTAGCAAGCATTTTCTTTCCCATAGCTACGAAACAACATTGCTAGCTAATCAACAAAGATCACATGGTTATTACAGAGCTGTGATCAATGCTGAGGTCAGTCAATCTGGATGGTCCCCTAGAACAAATCTGGGTGGAACACACTCTTTTAAGGGAGTAGAGGAATTCATTTAAGCAGTCCCACCAGGTCACCCAGCTCATCACAACCCAGGCAATCTAACAGGCAAAATGTTACTGCCAGCAGGAACATGCCTTGGGGTTCTGGGACTGTGCTCATCACATACTCCATGGAACCAGGGTGTTTTCAGAGAGGCATGCAGGCAGAAACCTCACCAGAGCAGGCATGTTTCTTATTAATAGCTCTAATAACCATGGACCATCATAGAGCCAAATAGTGGGGGAGTACACTTAAATTTAGGGTTAAGGGGAAAAAACCTCCAGTGGATAACCCAGACATGAAGTTTCCTGTGAATTCATCTGTCACATAAGTTGTTGAATTTTCTTCCTGGTGGCACAAATCTTTATTTTTAGTTTCTTTGGTAATATGTTCTAGAATAGTGGTTCTCAACTTGTGGGTCATGACACCTTTGGGGATCAAAGGATCCTTTTAAATGGGTTGCCTAAGACCACCAGAAAACACAGATATTTACATTATGATTCATTACAGTAGCAAAATTATAATCATAAAGTAACCACAAAAATAATTTTATGTCTCAGGGTCATCATAACATGAGGAATTGTACTAAACAGTCACAGAATTAGGAAAGTTGAGAATCATTGTTCTAGAATATAGGTCTTAGCTAGTGCCATTTCTGCTTTTTCATTTTGGAAGTGGGTGGGGCAGTGAGTAGAGAGGGAGTTAGGAGAAAAAGAAGGGGAGGGGGAGAACATGTGGGACTAGGAAGATGGAGTCAGGGGACAAATAGACAATAACAAGGGAGCCATTGTAGGTTTGAAGAGAATACTGGCCCTAGAGAAATGTCCAGAGACCTACAAGGATGACCCCAACTAACAGTCTGAGCAACCTTAAATGCCTTTCCCTGACAATGGAGGTGAGATAAGAAAATGGGGTCAAGACAAGGCTACAGACACCCACAGAGACAGGGAAGATCATGGACCGCCAGACTGATAGCTGAGAAACCAGCATTGGGCCTACTCAGACCCACTGAACATGGGTCTCAGTTAGAAGGACTGGGCAGCCTATGGGACCTCTGACAGTGAAACCAGGATGTATGCCTCGTTCAGGAAAGGACTTTTGGAGCACATTCCTCATGGAGGGATACTCGCTTAGCCTAGAGGCAAAAGGGAGGGCCTAGAACCTACTCCAAATGACTTACAGATATGATGATCCCTCCTGGAAGGCATCACCCTCCCTATGCAGTAGAAGGGGGGATTGGATGGGAGGGGTTTGGGGGCAATGGAGGGAGGGATCTTATTTTAAGAGTTTAAGGAGTTTAAGGGATGGCTGACAATTGTTTTTCCTTGTTTTGAAATACTTTGCCTCTGGACTTCTGTTTCTGCTATTGTAAGATCCATTATTATGATCAACATTCTTCTGGCTCTGCTCTCTTCCTGCATAATAGATTTTTTTCTTTTCCTTGTTAATATGAAATGATTACAACAAAGAAAGTCACAAACATGGCATAGACACTGACCCAGGCATGAATAAAATCCTGAATGGTGCACAGAGCAGGGCTGCTGAGCAGCTGTGAAGAAAGAAAAGAAAAAGACCCTGAAATGACTGTAGTTTCAGGAAACATGTCTGAAGGAACATGCTTTAACAGCTTCGGAGGCTTGGTGTTCAAGATCAAGGGTCATGAGATGACATGTCTCCCCTAGTTTCCAGATCCCCCGTTGGCATGCAGGTGACGAAAGCCTCATTCTGAGATAGTCTTTCAAACCTGTGCTCATTCTTATTTCTACCCCTGATTTACTCTTCTTACAAAACACCAGTGACACAAATGAGGAGCCCAATTATGCATTAAACATAGCAACTTCTTTATAGCTCTTTTTCCAATCCAAAGAAGGTCATATTCTGAAATACATATAGTTATCAACTGAACTGAACTGAACTGAAATTTAAAGGCATAAATCAACAATTTAGCCTATGACATATCCTGATGGGAGATGTCATTCTGTAAATATGTTTCTATTATCGGTTAATGAATTAAGCACTGTTGGCCAATAGGAAAGCAAGATATGCGGGACGAGGAGACAAAGAAGATTCAGGAAGTGGTAGGGAGAAGATTCAAGATGGAGGACTGAGAGAGAAGAATGTGGGTTCTCTCTCCAGTAAGATAAGACCACGTGGAAATACTTAGATTAATAGAAATGGGTTAATATTTAAGACAGAGCTAGCCAATAAGAAAGTAGTAACTGGCCTACAGTTTTATATGTAATACAGCGTCCTTGTGTGTTATTTGGGGCTGGTGCAGCTGTGGGACCAGACTGGCGGAAAAATCTACTCATAAATATCCCTTACATAAAGTTTAATTTCAAATGGATTTAACTATCAGTGTAAATACTAAAGCTTTATTCTGCTATATAGGGGAAAAATTAGGGACATGAAATTAATATATATATATATATGTATGTATGTAGGTATTTATGTATGTATGTATGTATGTATGTATGGATGGATGGATGGATGGATGGATACATACATATTCATTGATATGCATGATTGCTTTTAGAACCAAATTAGAAATTTCAAGATGTGGCACATTTTTACAATGGAATCTTGAAATTTGCAGGCATATGGATGGAACTTGAAGAAACCACCCTGAGTGACCCAGTCATTAAAAGAGGAACATGGATTGTACTCTCTCATATCTGGATTTTAGACACAAGAGCAAAGGATCACCAGCCTATAATTCACTCTGCCAGAGAAACTGGGATACAAGGAGTAACCTAAGAGATTCCTACAAGGTCCCTCAAAGAAGGGGAAAGGAACAAGCTCTCCAGAGCATATTGGGAGTGGGGGGGACAGTGAATGGAGAGGGAGTTAGGACAAAGAGAAGGGAAGGAGAGGACAGCATGTGGGACTAGGAAGATTGAGTCAGGGGATGAATCGATGAGAAAAATAAAAAAAATAAAAAATGACAAAACAAAACACACACAGATAGATAACATAATAGAGGAAGCCATTATAGGTTTGAAGAGGTAACTGACTCTAGAGAAATGTTCAGAGACCTACAAGGATAACCCCAACTAACAATCTGAGCAACAGTGGAAAGGCTACCTTAAATGCCCTTCCCTGATAATGAGATTGATGACTAACTTATATTCCACCATAGAGCCCTCATCTAGTAGCTGATGGAAATAGAAGCAGACACCCAAAGCTAAACACTGAGCAAACTCCTGGACTCCAGTTGCAAGATGGAGGAGCGATAAGAAAATGGGGTCAACACCAGGCCACAGAAACCCACAGAGAAAGCTGACCTGAACAAGTGGGAGATCATGGACCGCCAGACAGATAGCAGGGAATCCAGCATTGGACCCACTCAGACCCACTAAACGTGGGTCTGAATTAGAAGGCCTGAGCAGTCCAAAGGACCTCTGACAGTGGAACCAGGATGTATCCTTGGTGCACAAAAGAACGTTGGGAGTACATTCCCCATGGAGGGATACTCACTTAGCCTAGAGGCAGAAGGGAGGGCCTAGTCCCTACTCCAAATGACTTGACAGATATAGATGACCCCTCCTGGAAGGCTTCACTCTTTCAGTGGAGTGGGGGGGGGGGCGATGGGATAGGATAGGGGTTAGGGGGAATGGGAAGGAGAGAGGGAGGGAGAGGGAACTGGGATCAATAAGTAAAATAAGAAAAAATATACATATTGTTGGTTGGCCTAGTTTGTTTGCATTTTTTTAAGATTATAAACATTCTGCAGTTAACATATTAACCATAAAGAACTGCAGAGGTAAACATTGAGAATCAGAGAGGCATCATCAAGATGATTAAAGAGGAGGATGGCCTGAACATTGCTTGGAACAGAAGTCCCTTTAGGCTGATGAATTGATCAATACATCATCTCTGACCCTCTATGCTATCCACCCAGGTCATGGCTTCCCAACCTTTCATCAGAATGAAACTGATGAACTGTTACAATATCAAAGTTTAATTTGAAATGACTTAGATGAAGCCATTATTTTTTACTTCAATGCTTATTATTCTGTTTTTCCTTATGTTTATCTTGATGACAAATGATCACATTTTAATTATACAAAACTAATAAGAACTTAAGAAAGATATAGTATAGAATGTTCATCACAGCTATTTGGTAATGAAAAGATATTTGAAAATGATCTAAGGATAAGTATCAGAAAACAGTGTCACTAGAAATAATGCTTGAATAATCCACTTATGATTTGGTACAGGGTTAATAGATATGATACACACACAGATTTCTGTGGTTAGATACATAAATTATACTTTAATAGTTCAGTTTCAGCAGAATGTCATTTCGTATATTAAATTAACCAGTATGAGTTGAACTTTACTGATAGTTAAGGAATTTTTAAGTGTGTGTGTGTGTGTGTGTGTGTGTGTGTGTGTGTGTGCTATGTGTAAGTTCAGAAACCTATGTAAGTTCATACCTATGTGCACATGTGTGTAGAAGTCAGAGATCAATCTCAAGTGTTGTTCCACAAGTGCCCTATACCTATGCTTGAGTTAGTGTCTTTCATTGATCTAGATCCTTAGCAAGTAGCTTAGTGTGGCTAGCCAGCAGTTTCCAGTGATCCTAACTCTATCTCCTCAGCCCTGGGATTACAAGAGTAAATCACCACATGAAATCTTTTATGTTGCTCCTGGGGCTCAAAACCTAAAGTCCACATATTGTGAAAAAAAAATTTACTGACTTAGCCATCATTTTTCTCCTTATATTGTATTTACTAGTTTGTCTTTGGTTTTATAGCATACAGTTCTAACATAGGAAATATTTCTATAAAAATAATTTAACTATTTTTTCATGAAATAAATAGGTTTTTTTGGGAGGGCAGGGTGAGACAAGGTTTCTCTGTGTAGCTTTGGAGCATGTCCTGGCACTTGCTTTATAGAGCGGCTGACCTCAAATTCACAGACAACTGCTTGCCTATGCCACCCAAGTACTGGGATTAAAGGCACGAGCCATCGCTGCCACAGTGAGTAGCTTTTCTTTAAATTGTACAATACATTACTCCAAAGATTTACATTTCCAATTTTTTTCCACTTAAAAATGTAGGTCTTTTTCTATGATTAAGATATCTAAGAAATAGAGGATGTCTCCAAACATCACCACAGTCAATATAGTATTTTTGTTTTGGGAACCAAACTCAAGTCCCTTGGAGAACAAAAAATGCTCCTACCCACCGAGGCATCTATCCAGCCACTTTATCACAGTTTCAGGATGCAATCAGTAATGGGCATTTTAAGGTTGCTACTGGTTATAGTCTTAACATTAATCAATAAGGTTTTAATAAGCTACCAATCCAATTCTGACAGTATTAAACACCATACCAGGCCAATATATGATCATAACTGTAACTATACGCTTACAATTAAGGTGCTTTTCATTGTGTTAAAAATCTGCCAGGTGTATGTGTTAATTCTTTCAGCCAAATCATTTCTAACACGAGTATGCAGATAAAGTGTCTAATATTTATGTTTCACAAACCCAAAGGATTCTTTAGGTTCCAGAGAGCTTAATTGGATCCATTTACAGGTCAGATTCACTCCAAATAAATATTACTCAACTTTTTCATGGCCTCGGGACTTCCTAACCTTGTCCTGGGAACCCCTTGGGAGCCCCTCCCCTACCTTACACTTCTCCCAGTAAGTACTTAGACCTAAGAGAAAAAAAAACTTTACCTTGTCCTCTGCTCTGCTAACATCTTGCCAGGTCTTAAAGAGATGCCAGAGCTCCATACTGTCAGGACTTCTATGAAACAACCAGCTACCAGGACGTGGCAGCACCCCAGCTTTCTCAGATCCCCCAAAGACAATCTATGTCCCCAAGTAAGCAGGAAGCAGTCTTGAGAACCCAACATCCTTATTCCCTAACCTGCCATGCCTAATGTTAGGAACTAGCAGCCTGCTGACCCAGCCCCCAAGGATGGGTGGGATGCTCCTGGCCATGTCACCACTACATCAAGTTTTACCTGGCTGCTCCCCTTTTAAAGCAAGCAGGCCAAGCGCTCTTCTCCCTCTCTCTCTCCTCTCTCCCCTCTCTTGCCCTCTCTTGCTCTTTCTCTCTGTTCCTTCTCTCTTTCTCTCTCTCTCCCCTGCTTTTGGTTGGCCACCAGCTACCCACCTTTCTATCCCCTCTCTCAATAAACTCCACGTGGGTGCTGAGTCTTATGTTTGTGTTTTATAGGCATTAGCTGCAGCAAAGAACAACATTGCTGATATATCTGCTTCCAGTCTATTTAGCCTTAATTTCAAATTTTAGACTATCATATATTTGTCACATACTGGAAGACAACTGTCCTGTTACTTTTTCTTATGAGACTGAAGGATTCTCTGTAAGTCACACCTCTAGACCAGAGTCAACCTGTCAGTAGGGCACATCACAATTGCTCCTGGACCTCTTCTCTTCTAGAATAATGGTCCCGCCAAGGGCACACTGCTCCTTTGGATGATCTTGGAATGAGTTTCTCAAGCCCTTAAGGTAAGTTGGAAGATTTACTCACCATTAGAAATAAATAAAATCTGAAGTAATTCACTTTAGTCTAACAAATGATTTTCATTATTCAATAGTTTAGAATTGTGTGGTTTGGTCATAAATTGAGTGTGTACACTAGAAAAAAATTTGGTATTCTTCCTATAAAAATACACTAATGTATTTTAACACATAATGAAAATAATTATCTTTAAATAAACTCATAATAGTATTCAATTATATATTTTAACCTGGTCACTAATGCATTAGCAATTTAAGAGTTCATGGGAGTACTTACTGGAAAAGCTGTGAGTCAACCTTTACATTTTAAACACTCACTCTCATTTGGTGGTAAGCTTTGCATCATAGCACTACCACAGTAGTACCTGAAAAACCATAAAATAAAATGAAAAGAGTTTGGACAGTAAAAGATTAAACAGCACAATTTCTAATTTTAGTCCTTGCTTTTACTCTATTTAATTTTATTTTTATCAAAAAGCTATTGAATCATCAATTCCTATATCTGTATAATACATAAAACTTATCATCAGTGACTGATGACATATTATTAGTATATGTTCAAAGAACATTGTCCAGGGCAAAGTTCATTGCATTAAGTAACTCATTCTTCCTACTATATTCAAACTTATATTGCCATAGCTAAAATGCATGTCAACATGTTTTTTGTTGTTGTTATGCAGTTTATAATTTTTAGTGTAATTCATACCATGGAGAGTTTGTCCAAAAATATCTGGAAAATGAATATTAATCGTCAATGCAAATGAAAATTCTGTATTGAATGGTTTGCTTATAGGGAGAAAATGCAATGTTACATTAAGGGAAGCTGTACATAGACACAAACATCATATATACAGATTTAGCTTATATATAAGATGAACTTATAACCTATCATAGTTTAAATGTAGCAATAATATTTAATAGCTACATACATATGTACAATTTGCCAAATGTTTTCACTTACAAAACTCATGAGGTCAGAGATGAGTATTATATTAATTATTATTGGAGAGAATAAAAAATTAACTACCATAGGTTTATAGTAATTACTAGTAGCTATAGAGGACACAAAAGTTACCTAGCCAATGTTATAAACTGAGGAAAACACATGCGACCAGGAAGATTGAGCCTGGTTAGGAATAGAAGACAGGAGAGAGAGAGAGAGAGAGAGAGAGAGAGAGAGAGAGAGAGAGAACATAAAAGAGGGAGCCAATATTGGTTTGAAGATAAAATTGAACACAAAGAAAGGTCTAGAGAACTACAAGACTGCCACCAACTAACAATTTGAACTTCCCTGGAAAGGCTACCATAAACGTCCTTCCCGGATAGTGAGATCAACAACTAACTTATCCATGGAGCCCTCTACTAATGCCTGTTGGAAACAGGAGAAAACACCCATACATAAACACTGAGTCAAAGTAGAACCCAGGTGCAGATGGAGAGGACAAGACCAGGCTGCAGAAACACATAGAGACAGCTGACCTGAATAAGGAGGAGCTAAAGGGCCAGCAGACTGATAGCTGGGACGCCAGCATGGGACAGACTCAGGCCCTCCTGAATATGGGTCTCAGCCAGAAGGACTGAGCAGTCTCTAAGGGACCTCAGACAGTGGAGCCAGGATGTATCCCTGGTGCACAAAATGACCTTGCTAACACATCCCCATGGAGGAATAACTGCCTTAACCTAGAGACAGGAGAGAAGCCCTAGTCCCTACTTCCCATGACCTGTCAGATCTGCCTGACCCCAACTGGATGGCATTCCCCTACATATGGAATTGGGGTGAGGGGATGGGAGGGGAGGGTGGTTAGGGTGCATGTGAGAGGGCAGAGAGGGTAAAAGGGAGGGAGAAGGAACTGATATTGACATGTAAAATAATAAATTAAATAAAAAAATGCTTTGACTCCAAAATTTAAGTTCAAGGACAAGTTACTGGGGAAAAGGATTTCTATTTTTGTTTCCACAGAAAATGAAAAGATGTGATTCCTTCCAGGGTAATGTGGTTTGATCAAGCTAGACCGCCTGAAACAGAGTACCAGGTGATCCTACATTCAAAACAGCTGGACAAAGCAGCCTTGCAGACTACAGCCAGGATTTCTGCATCTTCTTAGAGTCCCCCATGACAGCGCCTCTTACCAGCAGGAAGTAGTTTGGAAAGAATGACACCCAAATTCCCAAATATTGTCTATAAATGTTTGTTTTCATTTAAATGGACTTAGCTATAAAAAATAAATAAAAAAACTGAAATACCATCTAATATATTAGTATAATAATGATATTGCTTCATTTCAGCTACAAAAACAAGTTTCACAGCCTATTATAATAAGTAATATCTAAGTAAAAGTCAGTTTTCAAAGTCTCATATGCAATAAAGCCTCCATTATAGGAAGCATTCCTAGTAATATCGACCATTAGATGTAGATTTTACTGGGAAAATCATCCTTTGCGATTAAAATTTAATATGATTAGTGTTATTCACCTAAAATACATTTATGTTGTACCATCTTTCAAAGAATATATATTTAGGGCTTGGAAGACAGCTCGGTAGGTAAAGTGTTCATAGGACATACATGAGGACCTGGGTGTGGGCCCCAGAACCCATGTAAAAGCTGGGCGCAGTTAGGAGGTTTGTAATGCCAATGATGGAAAGGAAGGCATTGGTATATATCTAGTCAAAGCAACCAGATCCAGTTTCAAGAAGAGACCCAATCTCAGTAAAAAAGTAGACGGGAGAGTAACAGAGGAAGGCACCTGATGTTTCCTTCTGGCATTACTACCTATCATTCTGGGTGAGCACATCCACATCTACATCTGTATATCACTCACACAACCACACATCCACACATATGTACACACAGTCACAAACACACATACAAACACATTCATAAACACACACACACACGCACACACAGGCACAAACACATACATATGCACAAATAGACATACAGACTTACATACAAACACATAGCCATACACAGAGACATATAGACAAACACAAACATGCACACACACACACACACTCATGCGCGCGCGCACACACACACACACACACACACACACACACAGAGAGAGAGAGAGAGAGAGAGAGAGAGAGAGAGAGAGAGAGAGCAGTAAATCTTAAAAGCATCTGAAAATAAGGATGTATTACTTTTACCAGGGCATCAATACAATAAAGTACAGGAAGAAATTCATCCTTATCAAGCTGAAAATGTCTTGCTCACATAGAAAATAAAATTGTTTCAGGCATAAAATGGGAAGAACTCTGGGCAGCAAGATGTCTCTGGGACAGAGAACACTGACAAAGTTGAAAAGTTGAAACTGGAACTTGACCCTCATGTTCAGATGGTGGAAAGAGAGAACCAACTGTCTCTTAGAAATTGTCCACTGACTATCACTAGAGCCCTCCACAACCTCATGCATCACACTAAATAAGTAGATGAGATAAGAAAGTTCTTACAAAATTCAGAAAGAACTCATCACCAAGAGATAGGCTCAAAAAGAGACAGAAGAATATGCTGGAGAAAGGAGAAGCTGATGCATGTCCTAAATCCTATGATAACTGTCTAACTTTTTAATTTTTTGTTTAGTTCATTGAGAATTCCAGACAATGAATTTTGATTATAGTAACCTCTTCACCCAAGTCCTCTTATATCCAAGCTCCTTTTCTATCCATCCAACTTTGTGGTGTGTGTGTGTGTGTGTGTGTGTGTGTGTGTGTGTGTGTGTGTGTGTGTGTTTGTATGTGTCCTTGGAGTCCAATTTGTGCCACATAAACTTGGATGTATGGACTTCTACTGGCACATGCTTAACCTACTTGGGTTTCACTCTTAAAAAGAACTGAGTCCTTTGAGCTACAAGTTGTCATTGCTCTTAATCTGATTATGGAGGCTACTCCATACCTAACTTCTAGTTCCATGCTAGGAATTGATCTGCCTGGTGCATGTTGTCACATTCAAGGTGAATTCATAAGTTCAATTGCTTTGCTGTGTTCAGAAGACATTTGTTTTTGACATCCACTGCCTCTAACTTTTCTAACTTTTCTGCCATTCTTCCACAATGACTCGTGTGCCATGGAGTGGGGAATACAGATATCCCACTAAAAACTGAGTATATTGAAGTCCTACAATAACTATTTTCAAAATCTGAAATGGAGACTAGAAACAGTGGTAATAGCAATGGCAAATTGCAACAATAAATGTATACTTAATTTTAAAAAGGTGAAGAAATCATAAAAGGAACATATCACAGGCTCAAGAATATAAACAAATATCAAAATATTGACATAAAATATAGAAATCACATCAAGCAATAATATAATAATAACCTTAATGAACACAGCTATAAACATCACCTAAATCACATCCAGAAAATCAATCCACACAACATATTGCAAACATGTGCCATAACTCTTATTCTAAGACATTACAGGTGGTTTAATATTTAAAAAAATCAAATTGCCCCATTAAAGATGAAAGAACATCATAACAAATAAACAATAAAATTTAAAATAATGTTTAAACATATGAAAACTACAAGCTTGAAGAATGGCTGATTTTGCAATTGGCTTGTGATGAATGTGTGAAATTGCAATGCTCTTACAGTATCATTATTTCTTTGGTTGTTATTATGAAATATATGTGCACTTTTGAAAACTAATTGACCTATTCTTTATCCAGTTTTCTTTGTTATTTGTTTTTGTTTCTGTAACTGACCGTATGATGTAGTGAAGGGTGACCTTTAACTGTAGAAGATGCTGTCTCTGACACACAAGTGTACCATCACAACTGACACATTCAAGTACATCCTTAAGGATTCTCATGCCTATGATACTTAAATAAAATTTTACTTGAAACTGTTATAAACATTTCTATAAAGCAATAATAATATAGCAGCATTTAAAATACTGGAATGAGATCTAACACACACACACACACACACACACACACACACACTAGAATACAGCATCTACTATCATCACTATCAAATCACTGCAAAGAAGGAGTCCCAAAAAAAGCACTACTCAAGAAGCCAAATCCACAATGAAAAAAGGAACTACAGAAAGTAAGTAAATTCTTCAGATCTTCTTCCCTTAGACCACATGCTTAGCTATGGCATCTGTCCTGGTAGATATTCCATATAGGGACTGTCACTAGAAAATGCTGAGAAACCACCAATTACTATGTCAATTTATGAAGCTAAAGTGGAAAAACAAAACCCAAAACATATCATACATGCAGCAGCAGTGGAAACTTGAGGGTGGGTGGCTGGGTACCCATCTTTGGTCCTCACATAGTGAAATGCAGAAACTTGCACTGCACTGACAAAACCTAAGAAACTAGTCAGAACACTCCTGCTGAACAGATGGATATTTCTTCTGTCTATACTACCAAGTTCAAGAGTCACTACAGTATAAATACCCGATCATCTCAGTCTGTAGCACCTTGATAGAGCGAACAAAAAAGAGGTGTGGTCAAAAAAGGAAGTCATGTTTTCCACATAATCAAACAACGAACAGCACCAAGAATGAGTGAGTAGTAGGGTAATTGCAGGTAGTAATGTGGACATTCCCTCTGAGCTTCCACATGTAAAACCCAAGGTCCACAAAGTTCACAGTTAGTGTTAACAATCAGTTAGGTCAGTTTGAGAAGACTTAATAGGAGGAAGCAGATAGTTTTCCACTCCTTAGTCTCAACACATGATTTTATTTTGTAAAAAAAGAGTTTTTTATGTATTTTTACTGTAAATATACATGTGTATTTGGCTCTAGGAATGACACATTTTATAAAAGAGAGGTCAAAAACTGAAAGGTTTTGACACAGAGTTTTAGTATCCTAGATGATGAAATATAGTGGTAAAGGCCAATGTGACACAGACTTTGCTGATTAAAATGATAGCAATCATTGCACAGCATTCAACTATAAATATATTAAATAAGAAGAAACATACTGTAAGTCCAACAGAGATATAAGTGCAAAAGGAAAAGGTAGCCTCGCAGCATCTGAATTCATGGACATGTTAGGCGGAAACTGCTAAGGGTCACACAGGATGGTGTCTGTGACTCTAGGGATATTTTTATAAATTGATTACATAATGGCTTCATTCACAATAGCCCCAATCACAGTCACCCCAATATGAAAATAACCAAAGTGCCTTTGATGATGGATACGGTAAATGACTACAAATCTGTGAGAAGACATGGATGAGCATGTGTACTAAAAAGCGAGGAGAATCTATTAGATTATTCTATGTGCCTCAGCATTGGAGTTAAGTTACCTCCTAGAAAGGCAAGTCTAAAATGGCTAAAATTGTTATCTTAGTTTCTAGAGGACAAGAGAATGATTACAGATGAGATAGTTTTGGGCCAGTAGAACTCTTATTCTTAATACCGAATTCGTGTATGCATGACACTTTGGCATTTGTCAAAATCTGTAGAAGTTTATAGCATAAAAAAATGGAGTATATGCAAATTTGGAAACAATAGAACATGAAAGCTTTAATGAAAAATGAAGATTTTGACAACAGTCTGTAACAATTTTTCAGATGTATCAAATTGTTTCTCAGAAAGAAACAAGGATTAGGACATATTCCAGTTAATAAATTCATTAGTTACTCTTATGTTATTGTGACCAAATATCTTGATGTCGGTAAAAAAGAATTTATTTTGGTTTACCATTTCAGAAGTTTCTGTTGGTTTCTTTGCTCCAAATGTTTGGGCAGAACATCACAGTGCTGGGGACATGTGACAGGGAACCTTTGCAACCTCAAGATGAACAACAGAGAAAGAGAAACGGGAAGCAGGGATAAGACACTCCTATAGACCCACCAAGTGATCTTACCTGGCTAGGATCTACTCTCCAAACTTTTCAGAAACTCCCCATAAAATGTGCCATCTGAAGAAATAGGATTGATTTACTACATGCACTTCATACTCAAATTATAACAGTGAAGATATTCCTCATATAATCATTTTAATACGTCTATGTATGTATGCTTATATGATATAACAGAGAGTTCACTGTTGAGATGGTTATATGTGAAGAGGTAAACACATAAGGCAAGAAAGGTTTACATGATAATGAATAAAAGGTTCACATGACCATTGTAATATGTTGTGTTTTATTTCATATTGATATGAACACTGACATATAATAACAGGAGACTAGTTCGGTGGTAGAGAACTTTCCCAACACATACAAAAATCTTGAGTTTGAACCCAATATGTCAAAAAAGACATATAGAAACATACAAGAATATTCCCATAGGCAAAGAAAAATCATATTTCCCCTCTGGTAGATGAGTGGATAAAAAAGAAATACCCCAATACCAATAAACATATCTAATGCCCAGATCTTGGCTTATGAAGAAGGCATAGAGGGTCTTTTGGAAATAAATAGCTGATTCTAAGTGAGGGAGTAAATATGCAGGAAAGCCAGGAGCATCTTGAAATAAAACAAGCTAGGATGTCTGAAAATTAATTAAGCTTATTAAAGGGATGCAGAAGACAATGTAAAGAGACCCCACTGAGTGATGGTGTATAAATATAAGTAACACACAGTAATGCTGAAGTAGGATTGAAATATCAAACAGATGCTAATGAAGTATGTAATTAAATCTATGTATAAAACAGTATGAGAAACTCAATCTCCCACATAGCATTACCAATAAATTATTTAGATATTCAAGCAAATCAGAATATCACACTGTCCTGTAAGTACAAACTAGATAGTGTATTCATATCTAAGAATTTAATGTGTTAGTGGTGTGTGTGTGTGGGGGGGTGGTAATTGAGAAGACATTCATAGAAACCTGACAACTTGAGCAGGAAGACAAGGTCACCACCAACAGTAACGAACCATGTGCTGAAAATGCCACTTTAATTCTGTGAATAAAACTCATGGGGATGGAGGAAGAGTATGGGGAGAGAGCACTGGAACTGTGAGGCATTTGGGGGATTGTGTGGAACCCTAGTGAGTACTCCTTGTAATTGAAGATATGAAGCCTTAACTGGCCATTGTTTTATATCCAGGCAAGGTTTCCAGTAGATGGATTGGGTTATATTTGGTTGAGTTTTTGGCCAAGGGGGTCCACTGGAGATCATTAAGCAACCTACGCTGATTCTAGGATAAAGGGTTACTTATCCAAAATTAACAGTAGGGCACCATTGCCAAGGAAAACATTGGCATAGCTCACTGAACATAGCTCAAAATGATGCCTGCATCTAGCCTTCATCCTTACTTTCTAGTCTCTTTAGCAAAAGAATTTCCTTTACAGGCTATGGACAGAAAAATCTGGACACCAACCCAGCCACAAAACCCTCCATCTACAATCTCCCCTACTTGCAAAATGTTCTGAGGCAATGGTGGCACAAAGCTTGTGGGAATGGCCAAACAATGAATGGTCCAAATTGAGGCGCACACTGTGAAAAGAAGCCCATGCTCCCTGAATGAGTAAGGACCAGAGACTGGATAGTCCAGGGACTTAGGGAAGCAACAAACACAACTGGCAAAAAGAACAAGCAACAAATATCAATAAACACTAAAACAAACAAACAAGCAAACAAAAAATCCAATTGGATTACTCCCAATGATATTCTGCTATAGTCATAGATCAGTCATCATGATAAGAGAGGCTTCACTGACAGCATGTGGGAGTGGGTACAGAGAAACATCCAGACATTATGTAGAGAGAGTCTAAATTGGAGATGGAGGAACCCATTGAAGAGGGAAAGGAAGCAGGGTTTGAGTCATAGGGTGTGGAGGACACTAGAAGTCCCTGCTGAATTAATCAAACAAGTCTCACATGGGCTCAAAGAGCCTGAAATGACAAGGACAGATGCTGCATGGGTCTGCACCAGGTCCCATGTACATATGTTGTGACTTCTAGCTCGGTGTTTTGTGGGACTCCTAATAGTGGGAGCAGGTATATCTCTGAATCTTTTGCTTGCTCTTAGGGCTTTTTTCCTCATACTGGGTTGTCTTGTGTAGCCTTGATGTAAGTATTTCTACCTTGTCTTATGAAGTCATGTTTTTTGTCATATTTGGCTGTTTTCTCTTGGATGCCTGCTCTTTTCTGAAGAGGAAATGGAGGGATAGTGAGTCTCAGGGGATGAAGGGGAAATGGAATGAGGGGAGAGAGCGAAAACTGGATTGTATGAATTGTATGAGAGAAGAATCTATTTTCAATTTAAAGAAAAAGGCCATAAATCCAGACTAAGAGTTAGGGAAAGAATCAAATTCCAACCTTACAATGTACTTTGACTAGTAATCAGGTCATACACGCGCACGCGCGCGCGCACACACACACACACACACACACACACACACACACACACACACCAAATCAACGACAAAATCAAGCTGTCAAGAGAAAGAGGAGCTTGAGGAGCAAACACCAGCTTTATGAAAAAGATACCCAAACCAAGGAAGTTGGAATTAAATCATGGGCTGTAATTAATAATGTGTTGATACCAACGAACTGATAGCAACAATGTAGCCTACGAATTTAAGTTATCAGTGCAGGTGAAAAATATATGGGAACACTGAACAACCTTTGCTTAAATATTCTATATTTAAGCAAATATTCCTTGTTAATGGAAATTGCCTACATTTCTTTAAAAACAAAAATGTACTTTCATAATTATAATCAGTAATGCCTCTAAGAGTATGTGAAGCTGAGTTTTGTGGTCTCCATCACTCAAGTATCCATGAGCAACAAATTACTTAATAAAGTGTGTTCACATAATTATGTCCCACCATACCACTAGACATTTATTTCTGTGCTAAAGTAGAACAAAAGACTGGTGAACTACAAACAGAAAATGCAACCCTAGTCTCTTCTAAAGTTTCTGAGATAAATTATATACAAATACATAAAACACATTTCAAATCCATGAAATTGTAATATGGAAGTAATATTTGTATAATACAATTCCATATAATTTAATTTTATTTGTGATTCAAATTATAAATCAGCAGACAGATGGGTTCCTGAACTTCTGGTATTGTCTACAAAATTCCATTTCCATTGATTTGCTCTCACTTAGCTGTCTTCAGCATATATTGAGTATCAATATAAAACATAGCCATGTGAAACTCTGTTATATCCATTATTTTTATAAAAAAAAAAAAAAGAAAACATGACCTATCATAAGCTTGAGGGTTTCAGAGAAATAATTTTATATGAAATGTCTCTATTCTTTTTTCAAAGCAAGGATTTTTGTTGCATGAATTCTTATATTTTTGGTTGTGAGTCTAGTTTTCAATGGCTGAGCCACCTCTTCAGCCCAGTTGCATGAATTCTAATTTGTCTGATGCTAAAAACCCAGAGTAAAAACTGAAAGATCAGAGAAGTAAAGAAAGCAGCCACTCACTGAAGTTCTTATCTCTATGAAATCCTCAGACTGAATGGCCTGAGCTCCTGTATCTACAAATAGATCCCACCTGATATTTCTATCTTCACTTCCCTAGTGCAGGGATTAAAGGCATGGGCCTCTAACGTCCTGGGATCAACAGTTTGTGCCACCACTGCCTGGCCTCCATGGTTAACTACTGGCTGGCTCCACCCTCTGTTTTTAGCTGTTTTTAGGCAAGCTTCATTTGATAGTCCACAAAAAAAAAAAAAAAAAAAAAAAAAAAAAAAAAAAAAAACCACCCAGAGACTGCCTTTTCCTCACCCTTGGTCTTGCTGGTCCCACTGCTCAGAGTGAACACTGGGCAAGAGAGGGTGTCTAACATCCCCTCCAACTCCTTGGAAACTCCTGGGTTGTCTCTGAGCACCCTGGACTCACCTATACATGCAGGACCACCTTGAGCCGACACTCATCTGATCTTTGGGCCTGATGGAATGTCCTCCACCGGAGGCCCCATTGCGTGGGCCAAGACAGTTAGCATCATCCAAAAGTTACAGACATCTAACTCCTGACCCACATAAACCCACCAGGAGTGCAGGGTAGAGAGACAGAGAGAATCCAACTGCACCCATTGGAAGAAGCCATGAGAAGACAGAAACACAAGAAAACACCCAACAATAGAAAGACCAGTATGACACCACCAGAAATCTAGGGACTCTACACCAACTAGACCTGACCACACCAAAGCAGAATAGAACAACTTAAAAAATAACTTTATAAAAATGATAGAGGTCCTCAAAGATGGTATGAGAAAATTCCTTAAAGAAATGGAAGAAAAAACAAATAAAAAATTGGAAGAAATAGAGGAAAAGACCAAGGATAAAAACTGTAAGAAATGAAAATGAACAATTCTCTTAAAGAAAGTAAGGAAATCCAAGAAAAAGCAATCAAACAAATGAAGGAAGCAATTCAAGCAGTTCAAGACCTCAAAGCTGAAATAGAGACAATAAAGAAAGCACAAACTGTTTCTGGAAAGAGAAAAACTGGGTAAATGATCAGAAACTACAGTTGCAAGCATAACCAACAGAATACAAGAGATCAAACAGAGAATCTCAGGCGCTGAAGATAATCTAGAAGAAATAGATTCGTTGACAAAAAAAAAAAAAAATCTTAAATCAAACAAATCCTTAACACAAAACATCCAAAAATGTGGGACACCATGAAAACACCAAACCTAAGAATAATAGGCATAGAAAAAAGGCAAAGAATCCCAGCTCAAAGGTGCAGAAAACATATTCAACAAAATCATTGAAGAAAACGTTCCCACTCTGAAGAAAGACATGCCTATGAAAGTACAAGAAGCATACTGAACATCAAATAGACTGGACCAAAAAAAAAAAAAAGTCCCTCTTCCCTCTTATCACAGAATAATCAAAACACCTAACATACAGAATAAAAGAATAAAGGATTTGTTGAATTCCCTCTGCTGGTGGGAGTACAAACTAGTACATCCATTTTGGGGATCAGTATGGGAATCAGTCTACCACAGGACCCAGCAATTCCACTCTTAGACATATATACAAATGATCCACATCCATGCAACAAAGACATCTGTTCAGCTATGTTCATAACAGCATTATTTGTAATAGCAAGAACCTGGAAGCAACCTAGATGCCCCTCAACTGAAGAAAGGATAAAGAAGATATGGTACATTTACACAATGGAATACTACTCAGTGGAAAAAACAAAACAAAACAAAACAAACAAACAAACAAATGCAATGGAATCTTGAAATCCACAGGCAAATGGATGGAACTTTGAAAAAACAATCCTCAGTGAGGTAACCCAGTCACAAAAAGAGAAACATGGTATCTACTCAGTCATATATGAATTATAGACACAGAGCAAAGGATCACCAGCCTATAATTCACACTGCCAAAGAAACTGGGATAAAAGTAGGAACTTAAGAGATTCATACAAGGTCCCTCACAGAAGGAGAAAGGAACACGATCCCCTGCGCATATTGGTAGTGGCAAGGCAGTGAGTGAAGAGGGAGTTAGGAGAAAGAAGGGGAGGAGAGGAAAGCAGAGACTAGGAAGATTGAGTCAGGGGAGGAATAGGAATAGACGAGATGAGAGAGAGAGAGAGAGAGAGAGAGAGAGAGAGAGAGAGAGAGAGAGAGAGAGAGAGAGAGAGCGCCCATAATACAGGGAGCCATTTTAGGTTTGAAGAGAAAACTGACTCTAGAGAAATGTCCAGAAACCGAGAGACCTACAAGGATGACCCCAACTAACAATCTGAGCAACAGTGGAAAGGCTGCCTTAAATGCCCTTCCCTGATAATGAGATTGATAACTAACTTATCCACCATCATAGATCCCTCATCTAGTAGGTGATGGAAACAGAAGCAGACACTGGCAGTTAAACACTGAGCTGAACTCCTGGAATCCTGTTTCAGAGAGGGAGGAGTGATAAGAAAAATGGTCAAGACCAGGCTTCAGAAACCCACAGATAGCTGACCTGAACAAGGGGGATCTCATGGATCCCCAGACTGATAGCTGGGATCCCAGCATTGGACCGACTCAGACTCCCTGAATATGGGTCTCAGTTAGAAGGCCTGGGCAGTCTAAGGGACCTCTGACAGTGCAACCAGGATGTATCCCTGGTGTTGAAAGGATTTTGGGAGCACATTCCCCATGGAGGGGTACTCCCTTAGCCTAGAGGTAGGAGGGAGGGGCTAGACCCTACTACAAATGACAGATTTTGATGATCCCTCCTGAAAGGCATCGTCCTCCCTGTGTAGTAGTTGGGAAATGGGACAGGAGGGGGAATCGGAGGGCATTGGAGGGAGGGAGAGGGAACTGGGATTGATATGTAAAATAAGAAAAAAATAATAAAAAATTAATAAAAGAGAGAAAAATATCACCATATTAACCGTGTGAATTAACCCTATGAGTATGAATTAGATTATTGATGTAGGATTTTTATTTAATGTCAGCACATAGAATACATCCAGAAACAATTTTGTATTATTTTAAGCAAAAATGTAAATTAGATGGGGATAAAAAGGATGGCCACTTTGCCACCATCATTTACTACCCCATCCTTACTTTATAAAGAGGTCTGATGAGGACACCATCCTTTTCAGAAAGGAAAATTTCAGCCATGCAACCTTGTTAATGAGAATCATGTAGCTTGGATTGGCACAGCATGCCAATCCCATTTCCTGATTGTTGAATAATTTGTTCCCACAGTTGCTTCTTTCTTCTTCAACTGTCATATTTAGCATTAAGAAATCACTGAAAAGCAAAGGCAGCCTTTTCTTCCACTTCCTTTACCTTCTGCCTTGATCTTGAGCTCTTAGAACAGCATTTATAAATTTTGAAGATGCCCTTTCTAATCTTATTTTAATGAATCTCATCTGTCTTTCTCAGCACTGTGTTTAGTTGCTAGAAACACAGAAATAGACCTCCAAGATACAGATTCCAAGTGTTTTTACAAAATGCCACTTCACATGTATAAAAAGTCAAACATCATGAAGCTTCCCCTCTGCCTCTTGTGTGTCTCTGCACAGGTGTGAGACTATGTATATTGAAAAGCAGTCTTTAGTTCTTCAATTCTGGAGGTAAATCTACCTGTTTTACATGTGGACGCCCTACCTCTATTTTTCAGTAAATCTGTGTGCAACTCACCTCACATCCTTACTATCCTGACTGCACTAGATATATTGCTCAGAAAAAAATGTCAGGGCTACACAGTGAGTAAGAAAATAGGAGGTAACAAAGTTGACAAAATCGTGAGTCACTTGCTTTTGTCTGTATCTGTAGTTATTAGTAACTCTGAACAACTTCTGTTTAGTTTTGATCCCCTCTCCTGACTGTTTTCTTACCATGCTACTTGAATTTTTTTTTTCAAATTATAACCACTTTTGTAATCCAAATGATAGTCTCCGATTTTGCCATGTAGAAGTTCTTCCTTGTTGTTTGACTTGCTGTCTTTCCTCAAAAAGAAAATGTCTCTAGGTGCATTTTTTTTTCTGTTTTTGATGAAGCTATAAAGTGTTTCATTTTGATTTCTGTTTTGTGCGTTTTAAAGGTAGTTTGCTTTCCTTGGACATTATGAAGGACTTGATAGTTTATATATTGTAAAAATTATATTGTTATTAATTTATCATTAATTTTTGTATGTAATGGAAGTAAAACACTAATAATTTTCCATTGCTATAGAACAAATTCCCATAAATTTAGTGGTTAAAATAAATAAAACAATTCTCATCAATTCTCTTTGCTTCTGTATGTGTAAAATCCAGATGTAGCAGAGTCATGTTTTGCTCAGGGTCTCACAAGTTGAAATAAAATTCACAGCTGAGCTGAATTCTCAAATGGAGTTCAGTATCTTTTTCCATGTTTACAGTTGGGAAAGTTCTTTTCCTTGAAGCTATCTATGGACCTCAGCTTCTTCTCAATTATTGGGCATACACTACTCAAATTCTAGAGTCTTCCCTCCTGCTCTTGTCAAAGGATCCCTTTCTCTTTGCCACACCAGCCCCAGTGGAGACAGTGTAGCAATGGCTGAGAGAAATCTCAATGGCTACCTGTCCAGAGGTTTGCACCACATGTGGTTATGCCTCCTGGGGAAAAGTGGTCCAGGTCCTTGCAGGTGTTTGCTTGACTGGCTGTTTGGAACGGGTGCTGGGTGTATTTTGTGCTATGATAGCTATATTGCTTTTGATCATGGGTGCTTTGGCCTGTAGCTCCACTGTTAATTCAGAGAAGCCCAGAAAACACTTAGATAAAGTCTCAGGAACTGTAAGAGACACAGACCAGCAATCAACAGATAAATGTTGCCCTCTGTGCCCTCAGTTATAAATCCCACGGGCGCCAGCTGTGACTGCAGATGTTAGCCCAAGGCCAAATAAACAATTAGGGTTAAAACTGTAGGAATCAGCCCACAATGTGACCCTGCCTGTAATTAGCCCACCTGCAGCAAAGCTGCTGTGGGATTCACTACAAAACTCTAACTTTAAATCTTAGGGCCCCTGAATAATTACAGTACAAGAAGTGTTCTTATCAATGCTGTTAAAAGTTTACTAATCAGAAGCAATGGCTACTCCCTAACCTCAGTGAATCAAATCTCTGATATGCTGATCACAAGCAGGCCAAAATAAACAGAGGACTTGCCGGGCCAGAAAACTCACCTTACAAACTACTTCTTATACATATAAAGAAACGTAGTTTATTTGCATTGATGATCTTTATCTTTTATTTTACTCAGTACTCTAAATGATTTTAGGAAATTAAAGTTTTTCAATATGTTATTACATAGACAATTGGTTAGTTAAAGCAGGATTGTGTTTTGTCCTTCCTTTTGATGTGTTTGATTTTCTAATTAGAACTTTAATAAACTAATAGACGAGAACAGCATTGACTTGCATCTATGTAGTGCCGGTCAAGGGGTTCAGTGATTATCAATAAGAAACAGACTTGGTTTTTGTGTACATAAATAATAAAATAGGAGTGAAGACTTTTGTGATATTCCAGATGCTTCTTAATATGCAGTACTGATTTTGTCTTTTAAGGGTCATCCTTAGTCTTAAGGATGTAAAACTTGCAATACCCATAGTCTAGATTCTACCCTTAGGACAACCACAGACAAATTTAAGTGTGAGAAATACTGCAAAAACTAACAGAAAATAGAAGAAACAAAGAACAAAGTGTACTATGTTAGTGACTATGAATAATTGTTTTTTGGGTTTGTTTTTGTTTTTAAGAAGTTTTGGTTGTATCCTGAGAGTTCATTGCATCACTGACAATTAAAAGTAGAATCACTGATGATGACAAATTTTCTACTGAAAAGCACCTACACTATTTTTATCAATGGCCTTAAAGATGCTTGTGCATCCAGACTATATTGTGCAAACTCATTATTGCTGTATAAAATGACATTACACTTTTAATACACAGAGACTTCAGTTTCAAACATAAACCTAATTAAGTCAATGTGTTTGTTGCCTGGAATGATTCTAAGAAACAACTAGAAATATGAAAAGCTGGAATCAGTTTTCTGCCTAAGAAAAAGTTGAAAATAACAATGATTTCATTTTAATGTGGAATGGGACATTGGTATGTAGTGACCTAAGATACAAATAAACAGTTCCCATCCATAATTAGAATGGGCTAAAAGAGAAGTAATTGATACAGCAAAGAGTTATGAAAGATATTATGATGGTATAGACAATGGATATATTATGGTTGAGTCATAGAGTATTGACAATCTTCCAGGAAATAAAATTTAAAGGTATAGGTTTTCAGGATGAGGCAAGGCCCAAAGTCCTGACTAGCCAGACACAATCTTTTCTCTTGTAGTTACTATCACAACTTTGTCATGAATATATTGTTATTCTTGGAACAATTCGAAAAAAAAATGGCTCCCTGTGAAGTGAGATTATGGCTCTGGTCAGATTCACATGAAAACGAAGCTCTTGTGATCCAAACTCTGTTTCTTGATATGATAATCAGGCCTCCCTCACTATTGCCTGTTTATAAAAATACCATGATTATCTTCTCTGCGTAAATTGATGATCCCTTCCAGTGCCTGTGCCACTAGTTTTAGTTTTCAGTACTGACAGGTTTATAATAAGTCAAATCACATGGCAGGACAAATCTGCCAAGGAGGAAGCGATTGCTTGACAAGCAACTTGAACAATTTATACTTAATGCATATTTTTTAAAAATTTTTTTCTATGAATAATATATTCTATAGTTATTGGATCAAAGGAAAGATGTTTGTGGTGATAAATTGTTTATGATCTAATGAAGCAACTGTGGATCAGAATGCAAATCCACCCACACTAGCTAGTTATAGAAGCTGGGCAGTGGTGGCACACACTTTTAATCACAGATCAGGAGACCGAGGCAGCTGGAACTCCACAAGTCCAAGGCCATCCTGGGCTATATGACAGTGAGCCAGTCTAAAAGAGCTCACGCCTTTAATTTCAGCAATGAAATGGTATATAAAGAAGAAACAAAGGGTCTCAAGTGGCAACTAATCTCTAGTCACATTGGGGACCAAATGGCAGTCTACCATTCGGAGCCTTGGTGGACAGCAGTGCAGTCTGGAGATGCACTCTGAGGTAGTGGATCATCCCTTCAGTCTGAGTATTGATGGATGAGAGAACTCTTCAGTGGCTGGCTGCTTTGCTTCTCTGATCTTCAGATTGAACACCGGTATCTGTCTCTGGGTTTTTATTATCATGCTGCAGATATGTGTTGAGTTTATCCACATAGAGTAGTTACGAGAACACTTTTTTAGTGATCTAGGATTTACTATTTATGCTCAGGTAGCTGAAAATGGCATTCACAGTTTTCTGGGTGAGTTAGGGAAAACATAGCATCACATTAAAACAAGGGAAACTGTGTGAACAGGTTTGAGATGATGTAGGAGCAAAGCCTCTAACTGATCAGGCATTTTCAGATTAAAGTTTAAGTTACATCATCAGGGTAAACAACCACAAATAGCTTTGTCTCCATTTGAGGGAAAAGAGAACAAAAACTGAGGGAGAAGAAAAAACTCAAATTAACATCTAGGCCGTATGATTAGGTATGAATCAGATCAAAAGAGTTACGCACACTTTTCTGCTAGAGGTCAGATTATTTCTGAATATACTTGGCTTTACTTTTTTTCTTTTATTTATTATAGTACACACTGGCTATGTTTAATGAAGCACAAAAGAGAAAAGTTAATGAAGGACTGACCTGGAAACCAATATCTATTCCTTGGAATTTGCTAGCTTCCTCTCACAAGGCCCTGAGATAAGAAGAATTCACACTGCCTCTCTTTTCTGCCCCTCCTTTCCTGTGAGTCAACAGGTGGTGGATAGGGTCCTTAGGAAACAAAGAGATAGCTGTAACCAGACAAGATTAATTAGCACACCTGAGGCCCTAAGGTCTGCTGACCCTAATAGCAGACTATCAGGCCTCCAAGAGTCAAGTACTCAATGGACAGAGGGTCCCACCCCTTCCCTAAGCTTGTGGGTTTGCCTTTAAAAAAACCTGGGCCCAGGGGAGGGGGCTTCTCCCTAGCCTGCTTGCTGGAGGAGCCCGTTTGCGCAAACGTTTCCTGTTCATTAAAGCCTCTTGGGTTTTGCAGCAACTGGACTGGACATTGAGTTCTTGGGGTATCTACCGAACCTGGAAGACTCCTCATTCTGAGGGTCTTACATTTAATATTTAAATCTACTTACCAATTTACCTAAAGTTACAATATTTGACAATGGTTAAAGGAAAGAAAACCATGTCAGAATTAATAACAAAAAACAGAATATGTGTGTCTTTTTACTTAAAAGAAGTGTGTGTGTGTGTGTGTGTGTGTGTGATAGTATTTTGTTATAAAGACTAGTTTAATATTGTTAGAGATACAGATAATGTTTTAGCTAAAAGAAGGAAGTTTTCAAGAGTTAATTTCAAACTGTAGATTGTGCTTGAGATTTTTCAGTAGCACTCAACTATTATGTGACCACTGTGTCCTTCCTCTTATCTCAGCACAACAACAGAATCTTCACACCAGATGAGAGCCAGCTGAATTCTGAAAATGAGGTGTGTATGGGAAAGACAGAGAGACCAGAAAGGAAGGCAAGCCATTGTCTCCAGGTTACTGAATGCAGAACGCATAGACACAGCCTTGTCCTAGGATCTCTGCACATCTTCTTGAGATGCACCTGACTCAGTGCTATGGAGACAAAAAATAATCAGAAGTGTTAGTCCTCCTGAGATTCTGATATTATTTCTAGAAGTTTATCATATTTCTGATCTTTTCCCCCTCTCAGAAGCAGTGAAAAATTGTCAAGATTCAAACAAAAGATTAGGCACAAGCTCCAGAAAGTACTGAAAGCTCCATCCCAACATCCCTCCATCAAATAGAACCCTTGACCCCTTGACAGCTTACACTTGGTCTGTATGCTCATGTGACCATTTTTTTTTTTTTAGTTATTTTGGTGATAACCTACCACTAGTTAACAAATCTCAGAAACACATGCAAGTCCTAAATTTCTAAGTAAAATTAAATTAGTTATTTTGTATCTAGTTTCATAAAACCAGAGAAATGTCTCTAATTCAGGAAGACAGAGGTAGAAAATAGGTGATATAGTTGGTATAGGGATACTAATAATTCTAAAAGATAGATATCTCATAATTTTAATGGCTGATGAAATATGTAAAATATTACCAACATAGTTTATTAATTTATTAGGTGTTCAAGACAAAAAAAACATTAGGCACTTGTACATTTTATAAAATATATTCCAGTCTATATCATTAGCCTATGAAATATGGCATTGATTAATTTTAGCCTTCAATGTATTGGTAGGTAATGATTTAAATATGTTACTCATTAAATATTTGTATCTTATTTAAGATTACAATTAAAATTATTGGGAAGTAAACTGGAAAACCTTCATTTATAGAGGGTGTTCTGACCACTTAAGTCATGGGAAAGTTTCCCTGGCTCTAATGCACAATTATTTTAAGAGTTATAACACTGTACAAGTGACTATGGTTTCTATTATGCTAAGTGAGTATTAATTTTCATTGTGGAATAACCCTCAGATCTAGGTGTTCATCACCCCAAATGAGAGCCTTCAACAGCAATAGGCAGGGCACTTATGGAGAACTTAGCAGCAACATTTTGTCCTGTAGTTTTTCTTTTAGATGAAAAGTAACAAAGCAATAAGATAAATAAGCAACCTGATACAGGCACAGTCCGATATTACACTGAAGTTGAACCTTCAGGAGCAAATAAGTTTGTATAGTTATCTTCAATTTGCCATTGCATGCACAATAGCTATGTCTATCCAGTGTAGCAACTCTGAACCACGATTTCTGACTTGGAAGGAAGAACAGCCACTCGGTTTTATGGGGTATCTGTGTTCCAACATGATCACTGAAAACAATTAATTCAGAATACTTAACAGGCTATTGAATTTTAAATCAATCTGTGATCTTAAAAGTGGATCACCTTATCTAGCTACTACAGAAGATCAAATTACTCTTTCTGGCCATTAAGGCATTATCCTTGAAATTACATCCACATCTCCAATGACCTGAAAATGTAAATATACCACTAAATGACTTAATTTACATTCCATAAGTTCGGCAACTTGTTAGCCCTTTCCTACCTTATAAAAGCCCCTTTGTACCTGGCTTCTCACTCTGTTTCCCTTCTCATCCATCACGTTTACCCATGTGGTGCTGTCAGTGGAATGCTGCCGACTTTTTACTTCCTCCCTTTACTTCAAGGTACTAACTTACAAAAAAGGACACATCTTCTAAGGCACCCACTTTCAGAGACACATGATAAACAGTAAATTTCAATAAACTCTGACTACATCTAAAGGGAAGCATGATTTACCAGTGATGTGTGAAAGGACAAACTTGTATACTCATTCGAATGTCTTAAACTTTTATTAAATATTGTTCATGTACAGAGAACTATGACAAGCTACAGGGATTATGACAAACGAGAGACAGAAGTAATATCCCCTTTTAGAAAGTTAGAAATTAGAACTATGGTGCAAGTTCAGATTTTATGGTTTCTACAAAGCATATACAACATAAACACAAGATGCAGAGGGCGGTTCATTTCACAGAAGAACCAGTTCAAAAGTTAATTGATTACTGGTGAGCCCTTTGATGGGGAGATCCTGACTTAGGGAATAAAGGAGAAAGATTGATAGATAGACTGTCAACACTCACCCTGTATGTATGTGCACATGTATGTGCACACACACGAAAATATATTCACACACACACACACACACAAAGTATCCTAGTTAGCTTTCTGTCCCTGTGATAAAAACCCTGACCAAAAACAACATGGGAAGGAAAGAGTCGACTTCAACTTACAACTTAAAGCTTGTCATTCAAGGCAATCAGGGGAATTTGAGGCAGGAGTAGAGCCCTCTGTTAACTAAATCTCCTGTTTGAACTCAACAGAGTCAACAAATGAAGACTTAAGCTAAGTCACCGAAGAGATAAAACTGTGAATCTGTAAAGGAATCAATGTATCCAGATTTTCAATCGTAAGCAAATATTCACCAAATACAGTACAGGATAAGATAACTGCAGCTTAGGATGAAGGTGTGTGATAGGGGTACAAGAGGAGATGCAAAGTGCTGTTCACTTACAAAATACAACCAGGAAGAGAGTGAGGTGAATTTCTCAATAGACCACAAGCATATCTATCCTATCGAACTCAAAATTGCAGACCTGCAAAGGATAAGAAAGGATTGGAATAAGATTTGAGAAACCATCCAGTGGCTTTCCAATCTTCTCCTTTTGCTTTACTTAGTGAGTTTGCTCCCTCAGACTTATGGAGGACCAGTCTTATGGAAAAACCATGATTTACTGTTCTCAACACAAGGACAGAAAACATGACATGTAGTTGGCTAATGGACACATTTAGAATTTTAGAATATTCCAAAATTCCCATTAGGCATAAAAGATCCAACCCAGGATTAATGGTCAGGGCACTAAACATATATTATTCTATTTCATTCTCACATTGAGTCATTTGCTACAGACACCTTGTGCTTTAGGAAACTAGATTTCATAATGGGCTTTTTAAAAATCCATGCAAGTTCATAATCTGGTAATTGAGTCATTGGTTGTATTGGACTTTTAACACACTGATCTAGTAGCTCAACTGAGGAGACAATCGTTTTAAACATTGTGTTTACACTCTTACTGCTTCACATACTTGACATACTTGACATCTTGCCTGTTTGAAAAAAGAACAGAGACTGTGACATGAGTGAGTATTAACAGCGGCCTCAAGTTCATCCCCCACCCTTTAATCATTACGTTAAGGGGAATTGCCATCCTCAGTCTCCCACATGGACTATGAGGTTGTTAACTTGTGAAATCACTAACCTTTCTTGATGAAGTTTGGGGTGGTCATTGTTACTATTGATTTCAGTGATTACGTTTTCAAATATGAAGTGGTAAATTTTAGTTGTTTTAAACTGACAAAAAGGGAGATTCATTTATACCTGGCAACAGTCAAGGAAATGTCATGATATTAAAGAGACTTTTCCCATTGCATGGAAAAATTAATACCATATAGATGGGGTGAGGAACACCACACACCAATTGATATTCCAGGTGGTTGGTTGACAGTACAAGGGATGTCTTAGGATCCATGAAGTAAGCAAAATGAATTTTAAAGTCTCTCTCTTTTTGTGTAAATTGACAAATATCCTGACCTAATCTGATTTCCAAATGTTATGGTACAAGAAACAGAAACATATAAATGAAGATATATTCTATAACTCTTTTATAAAGGAGAAAGAACATAGGATTTGAGAGAGAGACCATTTACAGCTAAATACTGATGCAAGTGGAGGGGAAAATAGTACCAAACATTTGTTTTCTGCTTCTAATGGAATTTCAGGCAAAAACAAACAAACCAAACCAAACCCGGAGCATTGCTAGACATAATATACCCCCATTTCCATTTGTGTCTGCCTGTCTTTGAGGAAGTATGATGCACATTTAAATACTTTCTCAGATGGCATTTTCCTCCTAAGGGGGAAAAAAAAAGGCTTGCCAAGAAGAAATTATGGATGGAGCATTCTCATCTCAGGTCTTATTTGATGGTACATTTGCATCCCTACATCTATGGCATTTTGTCTCCTCCAAAGTTGTACTTTAGTACTATGGAATTTTATCTTTTTTAAGCTTTAGAATTTTATTTATAACTGCAAATTTCATGCTATATGCTATTGTAAAAGTCCAGTGTGTGCCCTAGTTTAGCATTTCAAAATTTGATGTAATCCTCAGTAATGTCAAAGACTGGAGTATGGATAAAGGAGGATTTTCACAGAAACTCTTGAAAGTGGAAACAAAATTAGAGGTCTATAACTTCAATGTGAAATGCCGTGTCTTTAGACCTTAAAGATCCATAACTCATGACAAGCCATGGAATGAGTCAGTGATGAATCATAGGCAATAACTAAGTAGCATTACTTGGAAGGGACAGTTATAATCAGAAAGAATGGCTGAAAAGATGGAAGAGTTTTATGTGAGAATGAGCCTGTGTGTAATGGTTGTCTGTGGTAATAAGCACTCTCCAGATGATTTCCAGTTTTGTGTATGGAATGCCAAAGTGAATAGCACTCACTTGTGTGCATCTTTAAAGGGGTTAGTTTATGCTAGAGACCAGTAACAAAACAGATGCTTACTACGTGGGAATGTTAATTGATATTGATGCTGCACAGAAAAATTCTCAAGGCACAATAAAGAGTCTGAAATGGTACATGCATTTCCTGAAAATGCAGTGTTACCTGACTTCATATCAGAAACCATATTCTGGATTCATAATGAATTCCCTTTATTAGATTCGGTGGTGAAGACAATAGGTGAAGTGTGTGTTTGTATAGGTTAGTACAAACACCTATGCTTAAATTTGCATATTTTAATATTCACTAAACACTATATATTTAATGGGACAATTTATATTGTCCCATTATGACAGCATCTGTAACCAAACATTGCAATCTCAGTAATATCTACATCACAAAGTCCTCATTTAGTTAATTTTGTCAAAGATTCTTAAAGTAGTTTTTATACCCAATACTTGTCAATTAAAAAAAAACACTACGAAAAATACAATGTGAGGTATTGAGATATTGAAATTCATGATTCATGAACTCTTCTTGATCACTCATGTTCTCACCCCTCATCCCTTCCCTTCTACCCCCTCTCAGTTTACCCATGAGATCTTAACTATTTTCTCTTCCTGGAGCCATCTATGTGTTCCCTCCTAAGATCCCTCTTTTTATCTGGCTTCTCTGGGATTGTAGATTATAGTCTGGTTAAGGATAAGACTAACATGACTAAGAAATGGTGAAGAAAGGAATGGAGGTGATAAGTTAAACCCAAACCTGACTGTTAAAATGTCCCTTGCCAACTATATGACATAGCAGGACGATACCCAGCAAGTTCTCACTACAGAGGGAAGTGAATACCCTTCCCCCTGGAAGTTATGCTTACATTTCCTATTACCAGAGTTTTGCAGTGAACTTTCTACTGTGTATATAGTTTGGTTAATGTGTCTTATTAGTGTCCAGTGCATTCATTTACAATTCTTTAGCCTTCGATGTTGCAGGGAAACCTGGTGAGTTCTACAGAGTGGAACTAATGCTTAGCGAATTCATTTGCCAAGCATTCATTATAAATTTTGCACAGCAAACAGAATAACTATCTGAGTCACAGCAAAACTCACTTGCAACACCGGCGGTACCCATTTATTGGAACCAAGAATTGTAACAACTTGCATGTAATTGTGTGTGTCAGCCGCACCTATAACTTGAATGCAAGTTTTGAAGGACTACATTTATTATGTCAAAGGCAAATTAGCAGCTGCTCAAACGGGGATGGTAGAATTTTAATATAACATCTGCAGAACTGTTTTACATCTTCAGAATCAGCTTTCTCTCACCAGAGAGAGAGCTTTCAACTGGTTTCATTGAGAAACTTGTCACTCCGTATGTTTCATGCAGTGTTTCGCATTCTCTATAGTAACAACTCACTTAACTGGGCACATGTGTCTATCACCTTGACAGCCTTTTCCAGTTGACCTTCAAGGTCAATGTAATGTCTCTTTGATTTATAAAACTGCCCTTCACTGCCCCCTTAGCTTCACATCAGTACAAGATGGTATGCTTGCATAGCCTATGGTTATTTTTCCAATTTATTCCCACTACAGCTTTTTAAAAATATTACTTTTGCCATGTGGATAATCCTTGGACTGTTTAAGAATGTGTTGGTCCTGTCATGGAAGATTACAAAGACCTGACACAGTAACTGAAAATATAAAATGAATGAGAGGAGAAAACTTTCACAAAGAAGAAATCAGTCCCTGTAGAGATTGCTTAGCAGTTAGTCATGTTCTGCTCTTGCAGATGAACAGACTTCAATTCCCAACAACCACACTAGGGGGCTCTTGTCTGCTTGCAACTCCAGCTCCAGGAGGATGGATCCTCTGTCTCTTCTCTGCCAACACCTGAATTCACATGCACCATCCGGTGGCTTGTTGACTTGAGAAGGAACTCCACTGGATCTGAAGGACAACTCCAGAGTGGTGGGACATTCCTCTGATATAGAATACCAGAGATAATTCTATAAAGTAGCTCTACTTCATGACTAGAGTACAGACTGGGCCTCAGAGTCTAAACACACAACAGATTGGGAAAAAGACATAAAGCTAATTGGCATGAACTTCCCTAAGAAGACATTTTATAAACAATTTAACAATAAGTGCTTTGGAAGTAGCAATACTTAATTATAAACATTTTACAGCCCCATATGCTTAAAATTTATCTTCTAAGAGTGGAAGGTATTAAAAGTCATGTTAAAGAAGAGTCTAGGTTTACAGTAAGACTGGTGTTTCTAACAATGAGTACACATTTAGTCATGCAGATGGAAGGTTCTAAGAAGGTGTTTGGATGATAAGTAATTCAGTTGGTCTTTGCATTAAACAAATGTAGTATGTGAGAGAACCATGTATCAAAGTGTAAGATCTCAAGGAAACAATTCTAAGTTAGATGACTATATAGGGAATTTTTTTTAAAAAAAAAAAAGGCCCCAGAAACTACCTTTTCTTCCATCTTGGAGCCTTGGAGCTTGGATCTATGAGATCCAAGAAGGCAGAATTGTTGTGGAATTTGTTAATCACCACAAACAACAATAATTATGCTTTTTTTGTGCTTCATAGGTTTCTAACGTGCATCACTGGGTTAAAGTCATGACATTGGAATCAGGATGTCTCCTAAAGATGTGAGAAAAGAGTCACTTTTTTAGCTTTTCAGGAGGTGGGATACATGCCCTCATTTACACACCAGAGATCAAGACTTGGGCATATTTTTTTGGTGAAATACTCCTCTGCCTAGCACAGAGGTGTTTTGAAGGCAGGAGAGGAAGCTAGAACTGATTCATGGTACACATATTTGAGATGCCAATGTAGACTGTATTGATGTCCTGCTTGCAGCTTTGATAACAAGGGTTTCCAAATATGCTTGTGCACACTCATGTGGTGTTAAATCCTACAGATGGCATCTCAGAACACAGCCTGAACAACCCATGGTGTATATGTTATACAATACAATTCAGAGGTTAACCCAAGAGGGTTGAGAGTTCTAGTATAACTCACAGGGTGAGACTTCATCCCTAATAAATATACAAACAAGAAACAAGAAGTGATGACTACAAGTAAAATAATAACTGTTTAAGTATATATTTAAGAACAAAAAAAAATAAAGGGGATAGGTGAGGTTTTAGTAAAATGCTTGAAATGTAAATAAGAAATAAGAGAAAATTTCTACAAACTACTCATGTCCTCCTAAAGATACAGTCTGAAAGTTTGCCTCATCTGTCTTTAAGCCACTAGAATATGAAAATGCCTGTGGCCTCTGATTGTCCATGGCACAGCACTCTGTATTAGCTGTTTTGGTACTGCTGTGACTAAAAACCCAACAGAACAATTTAAGAGAGGCAAATCTTTTTGGTCAGTTTCTGATGGCTCCTTCCATCCTGATGGGAGTATAGCAATGTAGAACGGTCCATGTCATGGTGGCCAGAAAGCAGGCAGAGGGGGAGCCCCAGGATTTCCAGGCCATTCCCACAGGCAGTGGGCACCAGACTGGCTCAGCATGGAGTCAAAATAGATCCAACCCACACGAGGAAGAAGACAATAGTTAAAGCTATTGTGCGAAGTTCTCTACCTCCTTCCTGATTCAAATGATTTCATTTTTTAAAAAAGAACTTTGGCTCTACTTCAGCATAATCAAAAGACAATATTTTTTTTTCTGTTTCCAAAAACAAAAGTTAGCCTTCTGCAAAGAAAACTCAGAAGACATCTGTGCTCAACCTTTGAAAAAATGATCTGTACTCATTTTCACTTCTCCAGATTGCAAATATTGAAGTATAATATTGACAGCATCACATAAAAGTTTTTTTTTCTTTTTTTTCCCCGCTAGAGGTATTTGATATTTTTATATTGAAATGAAAGAATTTTTTTAAAAACCCTCATTGTTATAATTTCATCATAATTATCACAGGTAAAGTGAGATCGTATTTGTAGAATCTCGGTGTGTAGGCTTCTGTTATTCTGGTCACTCCCATGGGAGCATTAGCTATGTAATTATTTTTAAGGCGCTCACAGGGGTTAGTGCTGTAGTCAGGAAATAGCCAAACAAGCATGGAGTCTGAGATAACTCCAGCTGTGACTTCTTGTCTGTCTAATTTCTCCACCTGAAAGCAGCCTCTCTTTTGTCTTCCTCTGCTCTCCCTTTGTTCCTGTAAATATTTCTTCTGAGGATGATGCCATTCTTACAGCAGCCATTGCTCAGGAGTTACAAATAAAAGGATTCTAGAAGGAAAATAGCTTTACTGTGCAAAGCATTGCTGATATTGAAGGTTATAAAGTCCAGGGCTGTATTACACTGGAGACACCCTCCAAGTCTATCAAAAGCACGCAAATGATGACCTCTCAGAATAGGGTATGACCAGGGGAAGCACACCAATAATTTGGTCAAAGAATGCTACGTTTTGTCTTTATGGGTCATTTATAAGTTCAAGGGTCCAATGTAAAGTTATAATGAAAGGTATTTTTCCTCATCAATGTATTTAATTTTTTAGATGAACTCCTTCAAAACTACACACCCATTTTTCACGTTGATGAACATATTAGTATTATACAATGAATATCTGTGAATGTGAGTAGACTCATTTTGCCTTTGCTAAGGTAACAATTACACAAAGTTTAAGAATAAAATGTTCCAAGGATGTTGTAATGAAAACAAGCCACTTTCTATTCTCATTTTTGCCAACTCAATTCTGCAAGAAATATTTTTTCCTCAGATTCATGCTTAAATTTTAAAGAAGGCTTAGAAGAATTTTATAGCTTATTAATATGATCTAATATGCGAATCTATACTTTTCCATCACTTGATGAGTGAAGACAGAGCAGTCTTACAGCTGATTCAATATTCCTGAAAAATCCCTCAGAGTAGTTGTTCTAAACTTTCCTAATGCCACATTCTTTAATACAGCACCTCGTGTGTTATGATGACCCCAAATCATAAAATTATTTCATCACTAATTCATAGCTATACTTTTTCTAGTGTTATGAATTGTTATGTAAATATCCAATTTGAGGTATATCTGACATGCAACCCGCAAAGGGACCACAACCCACACATTGAGAACTGCTTCCTCCGAGTATTTTCTCATCACACACATGTGTAACTATGTTCCACAGTAAAACAATGCACAGTGATAGCATTACAATGTCAATTTTTTAAATTTAAAGGCATTTAACTATCAAAATTGCATATCGTTACTAAATATGTGATGTTAGAAATAATGAATGGAAATTACTTATCATATTTTAGTATAATTTTCCTTTCAGATAAAGGAAACTATAGGTTAATTTTTCCAGTTAAGAGAATTTCTATAATATTATACAATCTTTATAACATTAGAAGTATTCAATTTTTCAAGCACTTGGGAAAGCACCAAATACAGAGGACCATCCAGAGAACCACTGAGTGACTCACTGAAGTGCATTCACCTGACAAATGATGGAAATAGGGTATTTTCTAGTGCCATTTCAAAATTTGAGTCTTGAACCCTTGAATAAATGTTGCATTAAAGATGACCTCACATGTAAGGACATTTCTTGGAATGGAATAACCACTTAAATTAAATTGAAAGGCATGGATATTGGAGGCTTAAATACTTCTGCAGGTAAGAAATAATTCCAATGTGGAAACATGAATGGAATTCAGTTTTGAGCACCAGTGGCAGCCAAAGACACTCAGAAATTAGATCCTCACAGCTCTGTTCAGTGATGTGCCTCTTAGAAGATTCCATGGAAAATTAAACTGACGATAAAGATTAACTATCACAATAAATTAAATGAAAAACATTCCAAAGTGAAAATATAATTTGGAAGATTCAGACATCAAATAATAAGCATGCTTCATGAGATAAAAATCAAATTTCATGAAGTCAAATTTGTACATAAAATATTCCACTCTTTTCAATACAACTGGGTCAATAAATACCATCATGACAAATAGTTTGTTTATTCAGAGCAGTTCATAAGCAATGCAGAAAAAAATATGGTTATATTTAAAATACTGGAGAAAATTATCCTATAAATATCACTACATATATCCAGAAACAAGAGTCATTGGTTAACTTAGTTACTTTTGATTAACACATACACAATTGTTCAGGACTATGCTCTTAGCTAAATTGCCACAATACGGAGTTCTGTTCACAAAGAACATTATAGCTGGGACTGTTGACTATCTTCCTTTATAGAGAAGAAGGAGGCAGGAAGATTCTTGGAACCCTCACCTGGTTATCATCCAGCTATAACTAATTCTTCCCTAATAGCTTACTGTCTGCAGTGTGGCTAGCTATTGGTGGGAAAGGATGAGGGGTTAGAGTTCCATGTATGCAGCCACTGCAATCCCATTAGAGTTCCATGTATGCAGCTACTGCAATCCCATCATCCCTGCTAGGTGTAAACATTTTACTGTGGCTGGCTTAAGGTCATCTATATGCCTGCTCACCTCACCCATTACTTTGCAAGTCTAACAAACTCACTGATTTTCCCCCAAGAAACTTTAGTTGAATTATACTTGATAGCCATTGGAACCAATGGGTAGAAATCATTTACTTTTCTCCCATGGAAAAAATTTTAGCAACAAGTTTCACATGTGAGCTGTTAGGAGTAATCAAAGGATAACAGGCAAGTTAGAATAAATGGTGGATTGAAGAATGGATGGATGGATGGATGGGTAGACAGACTGCAAAGTATGATGAATAAGATAAGTTAGGTATATTAATGGACACCCCCAAAACAGTAAGTAAAAAACTAGAAAAGAAATCTTAGCTTCAGTTTTGCCTTCTGTTCTAATGTAATATTTATTTCATGTTATATCATAAAACTGGTATGACTGCTTAACTATGATTCTAACATTCTAACATTTTTTCTTAGAGAAATCATACAATACCCTTCCCTCTGTCAATTTGTCATTAATGATGTTCTTATTAAAAATAATTTTTAGGATGAGACATGAATCCACTTCTACTGAATAAGACATGAATCCACTACTGGGGATAATTTACTGGTTCTGTCCTTGTTCCTAGGCTTTACAACTGAGTAGTACTATTGATTGCTCTTCTCTCTTGAAAACTTTCATGGCTCCTTCTATACTAGGGGAACTAGTCCTCAAGAAGTAATCTTTCAGGACAGTTTTATCTTCACTTCTCCAAGTCTTATGTTTGACGTAGGTAGTGGCTTCAGCAAAAGAATCATTATTTCCTTCAAGTTGTGTGAAGCAATCAAGGACAATTGTGTTAACCTGTATTGTCTGGTAGTTGTCCTGCAGTTCTCTGACCAACAAATCAAAGGATAGATTTTCAGTCCTGGGAGTGAGATTTTGTTAGACAGCTATGGCACTTGGGGGCCATGTTCAATGTATACAAATATTAAACTGAGAAACACAGAAAAAAATTGTAGGCCCAGGTCTAGGAAGTCTAGAAATATCAGATACTCTTTTCAAACTTAGTCTTAATGACTTTCTGGGCTAGATGATTATCAGTTGTAAAAGGTTTTCCTCATTATATGGTATATAATATTATCCCTGGATACATGGTAGTAGTAATTAAAAAACTTGTTTCCCTCCATGTCATCAAAATTATCCCTAGATAGCCTGTAAATGTCAATTTATTCCCCCTTTCACTTACTGTACTTAGTTGGCCCAATGCACAACCTGAGTTTTTATTGAAAGTTTCTGTTTTTCTCCCATATTTTCCTCATTTACTTGAAATATATTCTACTCAAATATAGCATGTATATCATCATTTAAGCAAACTTCTCATATTGTTTCAATTGCATAGTTATATAATACTCAACCAAATGTAAAAGCCTCTTATCAAAGTGAAAAAGCCAAAGTAGCAAAGCATAAGAGAGACATAAAATATAGTTAAAGCCACACTGAATGAAGTATAATTAAAAATATACAATTTCTATAAATCCTTTAAAATAATACGAATGAAACACACATGCAAGGCATGAAAATAGCAGTGAAGATAAAAAGAATTAAAATAACATGAGGGACACATCAAAAGGTAACATAATGATGGACTTAATGTCAGCCATGCCTTTCTTTGCACTGAATAGTAATTATGTGAACATTCCCAGGAGATTTTTTTCCCTCTAAGTGTTAACTGAGATTGAAGTAAAATGATACTGAGGTTGAAATTTAGTTGGTAGAAAGGTTGTACTTGTGAATGGTAAGCACAAGATTCCCAGAGTAATCAAAGAGCCCACAAATAAACAAGAGATAAGACTTAACAGACAGAGGTATTTCATGATGAGAGGGTCAGTTCACCATTAAGCTGAAAAGTGAGGAGTGAGCTAATGACAATTATAAAAATGTTAAATAAATAACACAGAAAGCTAGAACCCATTATGTAAATTCAGTTTACTTGTAACCCTTAAAGATATGTTCTTCCTTTTTATAAACAATAACTTGAGAGAATGAAATGGGGAAACAGACAATTTTATATTCATAGTTGGTGGTTTGAATGCCCAAGTCATAGTAAGTAATAATAACTAAGATGAAAGCAAATGAAACAGAGATGGCTTGAATAAGATAATCTATAACCTTGCCCTAATTGATAGATCTATATAAGTCATCAAACTGTATAACACTGTCACTCACCCATCCCCTGCTACATTCATCAAGAATAATTATGTACACACACACTCTCTCTTTTTTTTTCTCTCTCTCTCTCGATGTTTGATATTGTCTTGATGATTTATACATACACACAAGAATTTTCGCACAATAGACATATTGCCAGCCTGGATTGAAGGGATTCAGTGTATGTCAGAAACAGATGCTGGCCGGGAAAGTAACATGCAAGTTCAGCCACAAATGCATATTGTCTTTTTTAGAAAAAGGAAAGCTCCCTCTAAGACTCTGAGCTCAGGTCATAGATCTCCATCCCACACAGGACCATTTGGATAGGAGCATAGAAGACTCTAAGGCAGCAGCAACACCAGGAAGTCCCACCCCAAGCAGAACAATTCATCTTGTACCTGCACCACTGAAGAGGTCCCTATCCCCAGGCATCCTTTCACCTCCTACATATTCCAGCAGCACTCAGGACTACAGAAGCTCAGGTAAAGAAGAGTGGTCAGTGGGGTCTCAGATGAGCATTTCCTGACATTCCCCTCCCTACCCTTCCACTAATGTAGTGTTTATAACCTCATTATCATTACCGTTAGCCTACCTGTGACTGTTATGTTGTGCTTACTCCTTTGTCATGACTGAGACCAAGATCTTCCCTAGAATTACAACAGCAACTCTGTTTTGTGATGTCTATAGTAAAGTTAAAGCTCAAGGAAATATCTACATGACACTAGAATGAAGTACTTATGGAAAGCCAACAGTTGTGAGCTAATGGTCCTAGAGCAAAGTCTCATCTGTAATTTCACAAGGCTGGCTTTCTTGATTAGAATTTAGTGGTGGTGGGGACTTGGCTAACTAGAGTCAAATTATCTTGGGCAATGTTTAGTCCCCTTAAGAGCCGTTCATTGTAGGAAACATTTTGGAATATATTTCCTAAGCAGAACACTGACTCCCATCAACTCAAAAGCTAGCAATGTCCTAGGGTTGCATCTGAGACCTGTAGAAGATTTCCAGTTTTCTATAACCTGCTTACTCAGTGTTTCTCTCAAAGTGTCTGATGCCTTGACTTGCGGCTTGCTTTTGTTCTGTGACAAAAATTTCACAAAGGTCTTTACACATTGTGACATGTTATTTGGGGGACACCTGAGTCTGAGCAATGGACCATGGGTACTCATATTTGATTAAAGGATAAACTAGTTCTAATTTCTGTTGTTACAAGAGCTGCATTTTATATTGACATGGCATTTGCTGAAGTACACAGATACCTCACCTGTGCCCATATAGCAACTTAAAAAAAAAAAGAAAAAAAGAAAAAAAAGTTGAAAACCAGGTATCTGTGCCTTTGTTTTGTGTCTGTCCTCTTCATTTTGGATCAAACTCCTGTTTAGCTATACACAAGCATATTAGTCACTCAAGAACTGCTTGTGCTTGTCTAATATACATCTCCCTTCAAAACCAAAGATAAAATAGGCCTTTGTTTTAAGCTTGTTATTGGAAAGGTCTTAGGGTATCCCATGACACAATTTTCATTTTCTTTGTCTCTTGAATAACAAATTGGACAAGACACAAACCAATGATCATAATAGTAAAAATGTATTAAATGTGGATGACAGTACAAAGCAAACTCTTTGGAACAGAACCAGGATAGAATAGATTTGCAGCTCAAAAATCATTGATATACACCTCAGGCCTTCTTGCCTTAGTCCTCAAGGAAGAAGAATTGGTTGTGAGAAGAGTGTGTATAACTTTCTGTTTTGATTAGAAAGCTTGGATCATATAAACCATTCTTTATAATATATGTCCCTTTTGAATATAGTAATCATATTCATGCCCAATAGTGCATATGTATGTAATAGTAAGCCGCCACCCTGAGAAGTTTACTGCCAGAATAGTATGGCCTTCCTTACTTTTATACTTGTCAGGGTTTAGCTGGCCTTGTTTATCTCTTCTTTCAAGGAAATGCCTAATAAATTATAAGATTTAAAGAGCTGGGTGCTGCCCTACCTGAAAGGAGATGAGCCCCGGGATAATTAACAGGCTGTCCCCACACATGTCTATCTCTAATTCTTCCTGAAGAATTTCTTCCCTTAATTCACTAAGAATGCAGAAAGGACAAAATCCATCTTTCATAACTTCCTGAAGAAAGACTGCCCTTTTGTCAGAAACAAGCCTCTCCTGCTCTTGAGCTAGAGAGACAATAAATCTAGGTTTTCCCTACATTTCTCTCTCTTATTGTAGTAAGCTTGGATTCAGGATAATCAAAGCCTAAACTGACAAACTACTCCTCAACCAGAGGCTGTCTTCTTTTAGGAGCCAAACAGGCATCCCTACTAAGTGATGACAGTAATAAGAGCTAAGAAACACGGTGAAGAAGTAGTGGGAAAAAGACAATGAGTAAGACAGACCAACCAGAGCATGACCAAAAAACAGCCTAATTTTCGGTAGCGTTTGACCCTTACCACAATTCCTTCTTTATTTAAAGCTTAAAGTTTATGTCAACATGGTAAAAACAGACATAGATCTGTCCTTTCTGGTATATCCTCATGGGATGGATGCTTTTTGCCATTACTCAGCCCCTTAATTGGCATATTGTGACAGGTGGTTGAGCCTGGCCTATTGGTGCAATTGGAGCTATAGACAAACATAAACTTGAATTACATTGCTACCCTCGTATTTAAAGGTAATGTATCAAATACCTTTTCTAAAATTTTGGGTACAATACAAGTTTGATTGTTGACTCTCATTCCAGTTTGATACTAATGTAGAACATTCACCCCATTAAAAGAAAATGGAAATATTTAAAACTAGAGAGAAAAGTAAATTTGTTTAACATCTTAGCATACAGTGTATTTTTGCATAAAAATTTCTATGGCATATAGAAAACTACTAAACCTGTTGTGTGCATGTAAAAGGCACAGATATGAGATTTATATGAAAAGGCCAATTATATCTGTTTTAATGACAACAAGACCTTCCTACCAAGATATTTCATAATTTGATTTATATAAAAATCATACATAATAAATACAACAAAGCAATACTATTCCAAACACTACAAAAAAATTATAAACTAACTAAATAAATAATGGGTAAAGGATAAATCTAGACTAACTGAAAGATTCACTATGGTTATAATACCAGATATTTAACAATTGATTTATAGATTCAATGTAATTCAGAGGAAATATTTTTAAGAGATTACTAAAATATTTTGTAAACTATGAATGAAATAGAATATAAAATCAATTTTTAAAAGGAGTACAAATTAGGAAAAATACATTCCATGATTTTAATAAATGGAAATGTTAGAAAAAAGACACATACAGTCATTAGAATTTTTAAAATTACCACAATAATCCAATAAGGAAAGAGACTTCAACAAGTACCTCAGAGAAAACTGTGCATTGAGATACTGCAGTAGTGTAATGAGGAAATACGGCTATAGTCTCTGGCATTTCAGCTCATGTTTCCCAGCTAGTGGCACTGTTTGGTGAGGCTTAGGTGGTGCAACTTTGCTGGAGGATGTCTGGCACCAAGTCTGGGCTTTGAGATTTTTAAAAATCCTTGCCTACCTCCAGCTTTGTCTCTCTGCTTCAGTT
Organism: Phodopus roborovskii; assembly: GCF_943737965.1. Lineage (NCBI taxonomy): Eukaryota > Metazoa > Chordata > Mammalia > Rodentia > Cricetidae > Phodopus > Phodopus roborovskii. Next base: position 16,377,291 of record NW_026125397.1, read on the forward strand.
TGTGTTTAAGCTGTGAGCCCTCCTGTTCATGCCACCGTGACTGCCACCTGATACCACATCACACATCAAAGTCTATACAAACTTATGAATGAACTCATCATACACAGTTAAAACTGGAATTTGAAATGGCAGCTGTGATGTTTCACATAAATAGGAAAATGGTTAGACTTAGAATGTATGATGTTGAACAGGGTCACACAGTATCAGAAATAAGTACATGTTCCCTCTCATATGCAGAACTCAGTCAATGATATATATGTGTGTACATACACACACAAACACACACACACACACACACACACACACAATGCATATCTGGGTACCATATTAAATGAAGATAAGAGGACAAGGAAACCTAGATATAAAGGGATGGGAAAGTCGTGAGTGCAGGAAGTAGACATGGATTATGAAAAGGGATATAAAGGTAATTGCTTCTCTAGCTTTATTTTTTTATTTTGGTGATGGATATGCAAATAAAATATACTCAGTAAGGAAGCATCATTAATTTAAATTAATTCTTGGAAAACATTCCAAAATATTTGTTTAACTGTGGTGACTTTAATGAGAATGGACCCCCCAGATGCGTTTATGTCTTATTCCCAGAAAGAATTAGGAAGTGTGGCTTTGTTGGAGGAGATATGTGACCAGGGCTGTTGAGTTTTCAAAAGCCCACAGCAATTTCAGACTCAGCCTCATTCTGCCTGCTGCCTGTGGGTCAAATATGAACCCTCGGTTACTGCCCCAGTGCCACACCCTCCTGCCCACCCCTGCCATCACATGTCCTGCCATGATGGAAATGACTACCCTGAAATGACGCAAAGGCATGTGAAGTATTTTACAAAAACATGGCAAGAACGTCAAGGATTTAAATGCAGACATTCTGATGTAAGAATTCAACCTGTGAATTCTACATTATATTTTCTTAGGAATGAAATCCTATGATTTTGACAAAAGTTCTCATCCATTATGGTAGTTAAAGGAAGAGTGTTCTATTCATTGTGGACTATAGTTTGAATTTTGGTCATTAGTGACCAAGGTTATACACAGACAAAGACAGACAGACAGACAGGCAAACACACACACACCTTCATCTTAAGTTTTTGTCAACTTTGACTGAATTTTCTTTGTCAGATAAATTGAAAGCAAGACCAAATTTGGCAGTCTCCATTCATTAGTGGCCTTGATGTTGAACTCTCAGAAAAATAAAGGATGACAATAATGTTAGAGAAACACTAGTTTTCACATCCCACCTCTGATTTCCAGCCTGCTCATCACTTTTCCATTGGTTAATATCCATTACAGATGTCACTGATAGAAGGAAGCTAACCTGAGTCCATTGGCTTGCCCATATTCTTTCCCTTACATAATCATTAGCAGATACATATATATGTATGGTGTGTGTGTATATATATATATATATCTGTGTATATGCACATTTTTTTCTGTTGTTCTGTCTTTTGACATCATTGTGTAGGTGTCTTTGATGCGAAACTGAAAGTTCTTTGGATATTGCTTTGCATAAAATGTCAAAGCACAAGGGATCTGACACTTCCTAAAATCTCACACTCCACAACTAGTGTGGGAAGGTTTGAGTGTGTTTATTTTGAAATAATCTGCTTTCTGAAACTACAGATATAAAATTCTAAATCTAATAAATTTAGTTATAATAGTAGTTGTTGCTTTGATATTGAAAGAAAGTACCAATTATCTCTGGTTGCCAGTCTTCTCACCTAAAAAAATAAAGTGATTTATGGGATTCTTATGAGGATTAAATACATTTATTTTAAAGTTACATAATGTAATAAGTATTCATAATGGCATTGTCCTTATAATGGAACTTGTTGTCGATAACAGAACAAGATGGATCTAGAGGCATGGCCCAGTGGTTATGAGCACTAACTGCTCTTTCAGATTCCCAGAGTTTGGATCCCTGCCACTTTCTGTAGCTCCAGACCCACAGGATTCAGTGCCCTCCTTTGATTGCTACAGGTACCCACACAAAAGTGGTGCATACACATTCAGACATACACATAATTAAAAATGAAGCAAATTTCTTTTAAAAAAGGAAAACAAGTAAGAATGACTTTTCTGCATAGTCTTACATAGTATGCTGGAGGGAAGAAAGCACCATCCACACTCCCCCACACTTTCCTCTGTCCATTTGCTGTGAGGCTGAGCCAACACTAAGCTGTATAATAGTGAAGCAAACACAGCAAAGGTGGAAAAGGACACAATAATCCAGTTAACATAAGCAGATACACCTCATCTTCAATAAGCTTCGATAAGCATTTTATTCACATCTTTGAGTTTGATAGGGCTCTAGATTCAGTTTGAACACTGTGAAACTTTGATTAGTAATGCTTTAAATATATTTTTCCAGTCTGTGACCACTAGCCACAAATTTTGCAATGACTTTCAAAGACAGGATCTTTCATAATCATTCTGTTGTGCCACTGAAATATAATTTGAGGTGCCAGATGGGATCTCAGATGTTCCCTGAATCACAGAAGTCACAGGACACAGAACTTCCCTTTAACAAAAGAAGCTACATTTCAAAAATTGCATGTGTCACTCTGTTGAACTGTGAGAAATCCAGAGCTTAGTATCATATCAAATAATTAATTGATCCGTTAAACTCCCCCTAATTTAAAATTCAATAACCTAGCCTCATACAATCAATTCTAGTTGCTTCATTTATTACATAACACTTTGGAGTTCATTAGTATGGAGCTATTTTTCTTCCTTCTACCAACATAAACATATATAACTTGGTCACATTGTAAACTGCTTAAAACCAGTTATATTTGTCATTAGCAATGAAGGCCCTTACATGTATAATGAGAGAAAGCACAATCTATGATCCAATGTCATTTATTTTTTCAATGGCATGAAGCTCTGAACACCAAATAACAGGGATGAAGTGCCAGATAAAGTGTAGCACACACAAGCATCAAGAAAAAGCAGCAAAGACTCTTGTGGTTACAATTTTGAAAATAATACAGGAACAGTTCATTTTTTCACAATCAGAAGAAAAAATTCTAATTTACAAACAATTATATAGCATTTTTCCTGGATTCATTCAGAAAATGAATGATTCATATCCTTCAATGCAAGGAAAGTATGTTTGCCCATTGTCAGTCTAATGGCAAAGAACAAGCCAATTTTGAAGAACACTATATAATGAATTTTGGATGCCAAAAGTGGTGATGTTATTTCAAAGGAAGTTCTACAGATGCACCCTATACCAAAGGGCAGCAGCAATGTAGCACAAAGTAGCAGCTCATAATTTTGATGCTATGAGAAATACAAATGCATCTTCTTGGTATGGAACTATTTCATAATGACATAATGACTTATTTTAAATTCTGCAGATAAAAGTGTCATGATGAATTCCACACATGGGGATATCTCCTGCACTCTGATCTGGAGTGGCAAAGAAATGGGAGAAAGGTAGGTTTATGCATATGTAAACTGTAGGAGCAAATAATGAAACCATTCCTCTAAATGGTAAATCAATATTTGTTAAATCAATTTCTTAATAAGTTTAAAGAGTCCCACTAAGATATGCAAAACTTACAAGGGCGAAGGTCTCATCCTCTCTGTGAACCATGGAACAAAGTATACTGTTTTTTTTTTTGTTTTGTTTCGTTTTGGGAAAATTCTATCAATATCCTAGAGAAGTCAGTGCTAACTTACTTGGGGAATCAATGAAATATTAAAGTTACAGCATTGAAAGAGAACAAGCTAAACACATGAAAGGAGAATCCACATAGAAATATGAATGCAAAACAAGTCAGATAGAAAATACAAACTTCTGAGCATGAAGAATGGTAGGGATTTGACAGGTTTATCAGAGGAGATTTTATAGTCTACCAATAAATTTTAGTTTATCTTAAAAGCACTGAGGAAGTAATTTTACTAAATTATTTGAAATTATACAAAGTTAAAATTCTGACTAATTTTTCTATAAAAGAAACTCTCTTCATTATAACATTATAGATTGAGAAATGGGAAAGATATTTGTCTGCAGTTATAAAATCTAATCATATCAGCACTTCAGAGGTTAGTTATTAAAAACTAAAAGGAAGTTTTCTTTCTCATTACTAAACTGCATATGTATGATACAGTGATATCATATATTCACTGATATTTATATATCAAGATATGATTAGGAATTTTTTGGAAATTGTAAAGAATAAAGAGAATTCACTGTGCAAATAAAGGATTTTTGACTTTATTTGTGAGGTCATAGTAAAAAAAGATAGATTCACATTCTAAGAATGTATTCTCTTTCTTGGTCGCACAAATAAAAATCTTGGATTACTAATACAGAATGATCTGTTTCAAGGTCCAGTTCATTGGCATCAACAGTTTGACCCTATGTAATTACTAGTGAAATCGCAATGGAAAAAAATGCAGGAAACATTTAATGAAAATATACTAGATACTAGATTTATGCTCAAAGTATAATGTATTTGATTGTAATTGTTAATTCTCAAATTTGAAATAATAAATGCATCTGATTTTACCAACTTGGCATATTTCTGTGATTAATGTTGTCCATTTTTCTAAATGATCTAATAAGTCTGTCTTCCTAGTAAGATATTCTTTACAAATGCACGTGGGTGGACATCCTTTTCCAAATTATCAAAAAATTTAACAAATTATTTTCTGTAGTCCCTCATAACATATAGGATGAAAAATGTTCTTATCGATTTAGTGTACAGTCCTGATACACAGTATTTTGAAAATTCATGAATTTAAAAACTATTGGAAGTTCTCTAATTGGACTGATTCCTCATCTCATCACAGCCTCATTCATGATATTCCTCACTTCCACTCTGTATAAAATCTACTGGGAATCAGTCAGGATATAGATTGCTCTCTTTCCTTGTATATACATTGTTTTTCTAAAGAGTACATAAAAGTTAATCACTAAGCTATCACTCCGAATGTGAGAAATTCACATTGTGCCTAACTCTGTTTTCCCTGTGGCTCTAAGTTTACTGAAGAGTATCACTGTTCCCATGGTCTCTGTGCTACATAAAGCTAGCCTTATTACTATTTTCCACTTAGCTTTCCATTTAGAAAGGCAAAGAATAATAGTTTAAAACTTCCATAAAATGGCAATTCTAAGTTATTATACCTACATACTTATTCATGCAAATTACCTAACTCCAAATGGCAGTCATTAATATTTCGGACATGCAAGGCAGCTGAAATACCACAGGGACAAACTTAAAATGGACAACATAATCCAAAGTTAAAAACTATCAAAAACAAATTTCACTAACTGCAGGCAAAACAAATTCTGTTAAAGTTGATATTGCTAGATACAGAGCATTGCTGTTCAATGTAGTCCAATTCATATCCTGTACACCATAACAGTGAAATGTTGGGTGCTTGTTATTTTTCCCAAACCAGAATGACAGTAAGAAAAGATTTAACTACAGAAACATACTTCCTTTAAATTCAGAGAATTTGCTTTTAACATTAATTAATCTTGAAAACTGTTTAATTTTTAAAAAGAGATCAAATAAAAAATGAATGCAAATGAAAGGATAGAGATACCACTAAATAAATTCTCATATTTTAACAGATTGGACTATCTACATAACACATGACAGCATTGTCAAATCAGCAATATATAAAATAACCAAGAACAACAATAACAGTATCATGCTAAGGTCTCTATGGCATCAATGATAAAGGGGGATTATTTGGAAATAATCCTCAGTAATCAATTTTTTCTTCTGTAATTATGCTCGTTTATTGAGGTAAATGTAGAAGGAAAGTAGTGTATTCATTTAAGTATCCCTACCAAGTAGATACTATAGAACTATAATAATGATGTTTAAGGAAGCAAAATACATTTTGTAAATTTTCATAGTTGTTAAAATTTTTATGGAATCCATACTAATGGAAACTAAATACACAGTGATCTACTTATTACAATAAAGACATATATCATAAAACCACTCATTCTTGAAAGTATACATATAAAAGTACATACTTTAAACTATGGACAATTTAAAGTCCTTTGGTATGTAAGGAGGCACATTCTATAACAATGTATATAATGAAATTATTTCCATCACTATTTTTGATGTATGTTACAGTCTACCAGTGACCGTGAAAAGGCTGGCTAGAAAATATAAATTCCAAGAACCATGTACAAATTGTTCTTTCACATACAGAAACCATGAACAAGTATCAAAATTTTGCTTGTAAAAATGGTGACTTTTATGTGGTCACAAAAATAATCAATTCATTGTGTTTTACAAGTTTGGACAAGGTGAAAGGCAATAAAGCTATTTTCAAGAACCAAGGATATCATAACACATGAAGATTACTTTTTCACAAGGTGAATAATTTCTGTTGGATTTTATAATTTCTTCAACACTTCAGAGGATGTGCAAGTCTATATTCCCTTCTGGACATTCTCGTTCCAACGCCCTGTAATTTTGACCTCTTGTAGGAACACATATGTGAAGGGAATGCCTGAAGTCCAGCTAGAATCAGCTCATCTTATTTCAATCTGCAGTGTCAGCAAAAGGTTAATTTGAAGAGAGACTTCTTTTTAATTGCTTTCACTGTTATGCCAACCAAATGTTTTGTAGAGTTTGTCTTTAAATAGCTTTATGCATGGGGGAAAAAAGCCTCAACCAAACTGTTATTAAAAAGCAAAATCCATGTATTCTTCCAGCTTTGCTCTTAAATGCCTATAGCTATTGTGCATACATATTTTAGAATATTCACATGCAGTGGATTTTAATTTGTTTAGAAAACATTTTGTTGGAGCTTTTCTCTCAATGTGTGTCATATAGTAATCTTTATATTTCACTGTGCTAATCTGAATTTTTGAATTCACAAATCCATCAATGGTTTTCTTTGTTTCCAAAACTAAAGTAGAGAACTTTTACATGTCTCTAAATCTCAAACTACTCTTGACAAAGTAAAGAACTTTTTCTATTTTGAAATCTACAACTCTCATACAGTTTGACTTTTAAATTATTGAGCATCTTCAATGTTTGGTATGTTATCTAAAGGTTTAGCATCATTTTTGATACAGATAAGTGACTACCTTGTTCAGAATCATTTATGCAATAGCTTGCTTGCTTTTATATCTGGCAAAGCCCCAATTTTCGTTAGCTTCCTTTGAGCCCATCTTTGTAATTTCCTCCTGAATTACATCTCTATTTGAGCCTCAATTTATTTCCAATTTTCAGAATCACAAGTCTCTCCACAGCTTAGTACCATTAGTCATAAAAACAGAAGGCACACGGACACAGATACACTCTTGGTTATTTTCAGCTAGTTAAGACATTTACATGATCATAAAACCAGGATGAATATGTATGCTCAGTTATATAAATGCAAGGTATATATAAACAGGATATGTATTGTCAGTTTTGCTTTATAAGCTGAAAGTAGCTGCTTATAGTTCCTTAAAAATAAAAACAAAACAAAACAAAAAACCAACAATATGCATTCCCACAAGCCTTAAAATGATGAATTTTCAAAGGAAATTAAGAAAGCATTCCAGCGATGAGTATGTTTGTGCTTTCCACCACAGCGAGGAAGGATTCATTAGTCTGCCATGAGAGTAAATTTCTCATCCTGCTTTGACCAAGGGGCATCATTGAGCCATAGCAGTGAACATTAGAGGAAAAGTGAATGTCAGCCTAGAGAATTAACAAGCAGAAATTTTTGAAAAGAACATTGTTCTAATTATTCTTCCAGTCCTTACAATTATGAAGTTAAATCATTCCTTAAGGATTATTATGGTGACCGCTGTATGATGGAGTGAGGATTGGCAAATTAGGATAAGATATGTTGTCATTACTAAAATGGAATATGTTAATTTGACTATCTAACGATACAATATGATATCATATATGGCATATGAATATGATCTATCAGTGCATATGTAGATATATGAATATTGTATACGTCAGCAAGGAAGACCATTTTGATTTTAGTTTAGCAATCCAACAGCTGCTTACAATGAGAGAGGTAAGAGCCAGGAGAGCCAGAAACTCTTTGAAAGTTGGGACCAGCTGGGCAGTGGTGGCGCGCACCTTTAATCCCAGCACTCGGAAGGCAGAGACAGGCAGATTTCACTGAGTTTGAGGCCAGCCTGGTCTACAGAGCTAGTTCCAGGAAAGGTTCCAGAACAATACAGAGAAACCCTTTCTTGAAAAAACAAAACAAAACAACAAAAAAAAAAAAAAAAAAAAAAAAAAAAAGAAAGAAAGAAAAAAGAAAAAAAAAAGTGTGGGACCGTCTCTACCACTCTTCTGACCATTATTCACAAAATCAGACCCTTGAAGACTCACCTTCAGGTATGTATTAATCTTATATTTATAGCCGTTTGATATCATTTTCAAGTTCTATGCTCATAATTTTGGACTCGACACTATTGAAAACAAATTGAATCACTCCTAAAAAGAAGGCTGGGTTACAGCCATATTTGCTCTCACCTTGCCATTTAAATACTTTTGCAAAACTACAGAGTATTTATCAAAAATTTGGACTTAAAATACATTTGGAGGTTTGAAATATGCTCAGTAGTGAAGACAAAGGACTGTTCTTGCAGAGAATGAGAGTTTGGTTCCCAGCATCCAAATGAGACAGCTGAAAACTTTGTCTAATTCCAGTGCTTTGAGAATCTGGTGCCTCTGACTACTGTGGACACTGATATTCATAAGTACAGACTAACAGACAGGTTCATTCACACTTATGATTAAAATAATGCTAAAAGAAAATAAATTGTCTACATGAAATTCACATAAGTTAACCATTCTAAAACAAAAAAAAATTAAAGATGATACAAAATGTTTTCAGTTATTCACAATTTTATGACACTACTTCTTCTAGGTAATGCCAAAGAACTTCACCAAAATATGAACACATGACACATATGTCCAGAAGCCATCAATATTCATTCTGATCATTTGGAATTTATCAATTCAGGCATTTCATATAGACTTTTATTGTCTAGCTTCATGCATCTGCTTAGAATTCTACAAGTTCAACACACGGCCCACTATGTATTGTATTTGTACAATTTATCTGTGCAACTGCTGATTGAACTCAGACTGTTTTCACCATTTGTCAGTGGGACAAGCCCTGCAGTTCGTTCCTGTTGTGTGCTTGTTGAGATACTTGTCTTCACAATTCTTTTTTGGTATGTTCTCAGGATGGAGCTGTAAAGCCATACATGGTAACCCTCCAGTTGACATTGTGAGGAAGTGGCATATTGCTTTCAGCAGGGGCTGAGCCATAATAAAGTGCCAGTTCCTCATCAGCACTCTAGTTTTCCTCCTTTATTTTTCACAAAGATTATATTCTTTTTTAAAAATGATTATACCCATCTCATTTTTACCTGGCTCCCTTTCTTTCCTCGTTCATTTCTTTAGTTAGTTCTGTATCTAGAAATTCACGTAACCAAAATAGTTAGGAACGTAATGCCATGACTATGAGCATCTTTCCATCCACTCACTGGCCATGTGCAGAGCCACAAGAAATGTGTACTTACCATTTTTGTTTTGGGATTTTGAGCCAGGACAAAACTGCTAACTAAACCATTGATATTGGCTTTCTCTTACAATTCTTCAGCTATCCATTTTATTCCTTTATTGCAAGGTTCCCAAAAGATCCTTGCAGTTCTTTTTTTTTTTTTTTTTCCCTGTGATGTTTTACTTCTCTTTAGTACAGGCAGTAAAGAAATTAGGAGACCTGGCTGTGCCTCACATATTGAGAAGGCACTGAACTAAGTATTTTGAAACTAATCAGGACATTATATTCACTACAATGAATTTCCTTTTACCAGCGCATGATGAAATGGAAATAAGGTACAGTGAGTAACAAGTGAACAGTAACAAACTAAATGACAGTTCATTTGCCATAACATCCGGCAGATACCCATTTATTTCCTTGAATTTTGGTTGGCCTAAGGCAATTTTCACTTTGTAGCAGGGCACTGGAAAATAAATCTTAGCTCAAGTGTCTCTCTAAGTAATCCCTCGAAAGTCAATACTGAGCAAATATATTTAGAAGTTCCTCAACCACTGTCTTACTTCGTAATGCTACTATCACAAAACAGTAGGTACATTATAAATACTACTGATTTATTTCTCCATGTTTTCAAAATGGTCTAGCCTGATACTACGCCTCCAACAGTTTCAGTGTTTTCTGAGAGTTTCATCTCTTATTGCAAAGAGGTGCTCAAACCTCACAAAGAAAAGAAAGAAAGGAAGAGTGTGCAGTCAGTGCCCAAAGATTCAAGAAACAAGCAATAGGAGGGAACTCCCCAAACTATCTCTTATAAGAGCACTAATATCATTTAAGAGGGCAGAACTCTCATGGCTTAATCCCCTCCTATTGCAGTTAAATAAGGATCAGGATAAACAAATAGGCCGAATAGATGTTTATTCAGGGAGAAATAACTTACAACCTAGACAGATGAACACCAGCAAGTTCCACAGCATGCTCTCCTGTCCTAGTCCTGCCAGCAAGAGAGCTTTCCCCTGCTCTTCCTCAGACCTCCTTCCACAGGTCACTTCCGCCCATGGCTCCACCCCCAAATGGGCGTGATCAACGCCACAGAAGGAGACAATGTAAATATCTCACTACACCCTCACAACTATGCCAACTCTTAACATCACCAATCAGGCATTAAAGGGACAAAATAGTACTGTTTGGAAGGCATATGTTTGAACCACAATTGCCAATTTATAAGTGATGTTCTAACACACTTAAAATGACGTCATGAAGCCAAAATGCCTATAAATATATGAAAGCCAAGTCTCTCACGGTGTGTATTTTTCTCTAGCCCTTAAATTGGATTTCTAGTAATGTATAAATATCTATCTACAGTTCAGCTCTCTGTGTCTTCTATGAAAATTATTCTATTTAATATGGAAAATGAGCTGTAAAATATAATTATATTGGCAATTTGGTGTGGTCTATTTGTGTTTGTTGAGAGTTAATCACAGAGTCCTAGGCAGGCCACCTTGCTCCGGACTTGAGTAATACTTCAAGGGTCTTGTGTCAGGGTGTCCCCCTCAATCTCTAACAGGGAAGAAAGGACACTAAGATTATTGCAGTTAGGGGAAGTACCATAGCAGAGGTTACAATCATTTATCCTATTGCACGATGATGCCTACAGCAGAAATGAGAATCCAGAAGTTTCACTCAAGGACCAAGCAATTAGTTACTATTTACTTTATCAATGCTCGCTTTCAGGGGGCTTCTCTTGTCATGCCCCCATGTGATGTAAGTGACTGATCCAATGCCCTGTGTATCTGCTGGTGGCTCTTTTGTTATTTGCATTTGCTTGCTATATATTGAGTAGACTCACTAATTCAAAATGGAAAGTATAGCTATCATGGATCATTCTCCATATGGAACAATAACTGGCATACTTGGCAAGAACGATGAGATGACAGTTTTGTTTTAAAGAAATGGTTGCTCAAGGCTATTGCCATTTCTGAACCAAATTGGGACTCATGGAATGGGAATACACAGAGCAGTGATCATACTGGTGAGAAATGGGGTGATGGTGACTAAACATCTCCACATCCATAAATCCCAAGCTCTCACATATCGGTGATAGAACAGTAGGGACAAAGAGCATCTGCACTTAAACACACAATTACAAGGTAAATATAAAGATTTTTGTTTCTCTGCATATTTTCTCTTCTTTCATCTCATTTACAGTTTTCACTAATCAAGGTCAATGATATATTTGCTAACTCTTCTCTTAGTATCTGAAACTATTGTAAGGATTAAAAAATAAATGTTTAGAAGAACCTTTAAAGAAACCCAAGGGTAGAAAATGTTTGCCTAAGGATCTTGCAACAGACAATAGCTTTAACAATATGCAAAATGGTTATCTTGTTTTGATAAAAATATAATTTGGATTCAACTCCCTTTAACAGCAAGAACATCTGTTCAACTATGTTCATAGCAGCATCGTTTGTAATAACGAGAACCTGGAAGCAACCTAAATGCCCCTCAACTGAAGAATGAATGGAGAAAATGTGGTACATTTACACAAATGAGTAGTACTCAATAGGAAAAACAAAACAACAACAAAAACAATGAAATCTTGAAATTCTTAGGCAAATGGATGGAACTAGAAGAAACTATCCTGAGTGAGGTAAATCAGTCACAAAAAGACAAGCATGGTATTTACTCACTCATATATGGATTTTGGACATAGAGCATAGGATCACCAGCCTGCAATATACACTGCCAGAAAGCTAGGAAAGAAGCATAATTTTAAGAGAGACATACATGGCCCCCCAGAGAACTGCAAAGAAAATTGGGAGAATGGGGGAAGCGGAGAGGAAGTTGGGAGAAAAAGAAGGGGAAAAGAAGAGGGGAGAGGAAGACATGAGGGAGCAGGAAGATTGAGTCAGGTGAAGAATTGAGGATAAAAAGAGAAGATATACCACAATATAGTGAGCCATTATAGGTTTGAAGAGGAATCTGGCACTATGGAAATGTCCAGAGATCTAAGAGGATGACCACAACTAACAATCTAAGCTTTAGAGGCAAGGCTACCTTAAATGCGCTTCCCTGACAATGAGATTGATGACTACCTTATACGCCATCCTAGAGCCTTCATCTAGTAGCTGATGGAAGAAGAAGCAGACACCCACATCTAAACACTGAGCCGAACTCCTGGAATCCAGTTGTAGAAAGGGTTTTTTTTTTAAACCCCCCCCCCTTTTTTTTTTAAAGGGGTTAAGACCAGGCTGGAGAAACCCACAGAAACAGCTGGCCTGAACAAGGGGGAGCTCAAGAACTCCAGCCTAATATCTGGGAATCCAGCATAGGACGGACCCAGAACCCCTGAACATGGGTGTTAGTTAGGACTGGGCAGACTATTGGGCCATTTGTAGTGGGTCAGTATTTATCCCTAGTATATGAATGGACTTTCAGAGCCCATCCCACATAGAGGGACACTCTCTCGGCCTAGACACATGTTGGATGGCCTAGCCCCTTCTCCAAATGATATGAAAGACTTTGAAGACCTCCATGGAAGGCCTTTTCCTTTCTGGGGATGGTTGTTGGTGGGGTGGGGAGGGGAAGAGTTGAAGGTGAGGTAACTGGGATTGACATGTAAAACAAGCTTGTTTCAAATTTAAATAAGAATCATCAGAAAATGATGAAGATAATAAAGGGAAATAGGATACATAAGAAGTTGGTATATTGTTGCTTTTCTTTCATTCCTTAGAAAAATTATTATGCATAAATTATCTATTACAATCAATAATATAAAATCAATTGTTTTTCAAATAGGATACTTCAGCAACACAGTTATAGATAATGTACATGTATACTTTGTAACAAATAAATAATATAGATAAACCATGTATATATGTATATATATAGTAGAATCTCAATAATAGATGAATAATTGTAACTGAACAAAAGAACTAATTTTAGAGAAATTATTTGCCCATTTGTATAAAATGATTAACTTGTGTCACAAATAGAGTACCTTACCAGGGGTTAAAGGCCAAAAATTAAATAACTGTTTGAAATTATTATCAGTAGAAACAAAATGTACTATGAAAATGTCTTAAATTTGAGAAACATAAAATAGGCAGATGATTTTTAAATAGCAAATATGCGATTAATTAATTTATATTTTAGAAAACAATATATTAGTCTCTAAGTAAAAGAAAACATACATCTGTACTTCCCCCTTTGAGGTAATAAAGATGATAATAATCGCTTTAGAAAGGCAATACAACATAGATGGTTAATATTTAAGCAACTTTGATAGCTGCTTTGTACAGAAAGTTTTCGGGAGGACTGAGCAAAGACTGAAGCATGGGAGGAAATTCCTTTCTGGATAGACTTGGAAAGAGGCATGCAGAAGCTTCAAAGGCAACAAGTCTATAAGCTATTCAATTGATTTTGGTAGGAAACATCTAACAGCATGTGTATTATATTGTGTGAGCAGTAAAATCTTTCATAGGTAGCAAAGATTCAGTCGGTTAAAAGATCATAAATGGTAATTGCAACCTGAAAAAAGAAAACTTAAAGCTATGGCAATCAGAAGTCAGAAATGAGTCTTGTGGGAATAATCAAGGTTTTTCAACAAGGCCAGCTTTATTTGGAGAAGCTAGAAGACATTTTAGCTATATCCTTTCCTACCTCAACCTCATTTATCAAAATGCATTCTCTCAGTACTAATCCACACCTGCCACAAGAGTTACAAAGACTCTTGTGATTGACTTAGACTTGCCACGTTGTCCCAAGACAATGCACCCAACTCAATGTTCTTAATTTAATGACATATGCAAAATCTCTTTTAGCATGTAAGGCAACACAATAGGAGATTCTAGTGATTAGCATGTGGATATCTCTATGTGAAAGACCTTTTTTGAATCAATTGCAGAGATATAGACATATATCAAGAACTTTAGTTTAAAATATTTTGAAGACAAATAGGAACAATACTCTATGTAGGAAAAGCAGTTTATGCAATGGAAAGAAGTAAAATAATTAAAATATGAACATAACAAACAATCAAGCTAAAGCAAATGAAAGGAGGGAGTGGAAGGGGGAGAGGGAAGGCGGCGGGAAAAGAGAGAAGAAGAAAGGGATAGATGTTATGATTATAGAAAGTGAAATTCTTTAAATATATCTTAGTAAATTTCTCATTATCTGAATACTAGAACGATGTGGTTATTTCACATATTTTGTGTGGGATTAAGAGCAAGGGAACTTAATTTACACATTAAAAGAGGGTGTAACTAAAAAAACAAGTAATTACCAGAAGTTGAGGTTGCATGAAGATTGCAAATTCTGGCAATAACCCAAAAAAATCAGTTTTTCTAATGCCAGTCGGAATCCTATAAACAGGATGTTTAACAGCTTAATTCAGTTCATCTCAAACTTTTCTTATCAGGACAGCAATATGAACCACTAATATCTGTAGACTAGCTGGCTTGTATTGTATGGAAAAGTGAAGTGATTTAAGCTAGAATAGACTGGTCAAATATTTCCAGCCTCTGCAGCTTATGTATGTCCTACAAACCAGGTACTGTGTTGGACATAATCAGTCATGACAGAAGTGTCTAGAATGACTGTAAAAGGAAACACATGCCATTTTACAGAAAATAAACCATAACTGATAGAAAAGTTGTTTCAAACTAAAAACAACATCAAAAAATGCTAATTTATAAACTCTGAAAATTGTGGAAAAAACAGAAAATGAATATTTATTCAAGAAGTTGGCTATTATCCTTAAGATGAGTCTCCTACACTGGAGCCATGGCCCAGTGCTTCCCAAAACATGTTTATACGCCTCATAGAAGCTCTGTACTGAGTTCCATTGCTAAGAAAATGGAATTAAGTCTTCCATCAGCTCTAGGCCTCAACCTTCTTCATCCAGAAGGGAGGGACAGGTCACCAGTATTTCTCAATTCCTCTGCCAAGTTCTATGGGCAATGGTACATTCTAGACAATAGACTCTGAGAGTTCAAGGGCTAATAATTTCAAAATTTCATAAAATCTTCATTTGTAAGCTTTACACTTCCTCAAAATGCAGCTGAACACACAGAGGCTTTGGTTACTCCTGTTACCTTAACTTAGAGATGAAAAGTCCATGGTAAAGAGGAAGGCTAAAGGTAAGCAAGAATACCAAAAACTAAGGACTAATGCAGCAATCCTGTGCTCAGTTCACAGGGAAAAAAATCAGTGAACAAGTGTGTGAACACGTGTCTGGGAAGAAAACTCTGGAGCATGAGGTTTAGAAGAGATTAAATTGCATTGCATATTTTGTCAGAGACTAAATATCAGAGGGTGTACATGTATTACTTAGATAACATTTTATAGAAGTAGATAATAGATTCCCTACCCTAAGTAATGCAGCACATTGCTAAAAAACCATATATATATATATATATATATATATATATATATATATATATATAAATCATTATTATCATGAGAGGTGAATAACTTCTGAGCAAACTTTAGACCATTTTCTATACATTATTAGTCTGATTGTCTCTACCATCACATATCAATTCCCTTACACTTGCTCAAGTAAGTAAGTTTTGGCTTTGCTTCTAATAGCTGTAACACAGATTAAGCTGTAACACCAATTTAAAATTGAAACAAGCTTGTTTTACATGTCAATCCCAGTTCCCATATTCTCCTGTCCTCCTATTACCCCCACCAATCCCTATCGCATCCCCTTTGTGCTCCCCAGAGAGGGTGAAGCCTTCCATGGAGAGTCCTAAGTCTGTCATATCATTTGGAGTAGGACACAAGCCCTCCCCCATGTGTCTAGGATGAGAGAGTATCCCTCTATGTGGAATGGGCTCCCAAAGTCCATTTGTATAGTAGAGATAATTACTTATCCACTACCACAGGCCCATAGACTGCCCAGTCCTCCCAAATAACACCACATTCAGGTAATCTGGGTGGGTTCTATGATGGTTTTCCAGCTATCAGACTGGAGTCCATGAGCTCCCCCTTGTTCCGGTCAGCTGTTTCTGTGTGTTTCTCCCTTGTGGTCTTTACCCCTTTACTCATCACTCCTCCCTTTCTGCAACTGGATTACAAGAGTTTGGCTCAGTGTTTAACTGTGTCTGCTTCTGCTTCCATCAGTTACTGGATGAAAGCTCTAGGATGGCATATGAGGTAGTCATCAATCTCATCAGGGAAGAGCATTTAAGGTAGCCTCACCTCTATTGCTTAGATTGTTAGTTAGGGTCAACCTTGTACATCTCTGGACATTTCCCTTCTTAAATCAACTCTGATGCTTTGAGTTTTATTTGGAAAATTAAACCTTATATGTTGTTAAGTAATATTATCCTTGTTCAGATTGCATGTTCACCTTGCTTTGAAATCTTTGTCCCTTTTGAAAAACATAAATGAAGTGTAAGCAATTATTTTCATCCTTCATATTACCTGTCCTTTTCACTTTCAAGTATTTTCTAGTAATTTATTTCATAAATTTGCATAACACTTTGATCCAACACCATAGTGGAAAAGATTCAGTTTTCAAATTAGTCACAACAAATCATATTACCCTCTATTTGCAGTCACATTTTCTCTGTGCTTAAACAAATGCTAGCAACTAAATTGTTTTGACCATTACTAGAGTTTAGAAAGTAATAATTTCCTGTGATCAAAACTCATATTGGTTAAGCTTTTACATTGTGACCAAATATCCAAGAAAATCAACTTAGAGGAGGGAATTTTTATTTGGTTTATGGTTTCAGAGGGTCTAATTCATCATGATGAAGAACGTATATCACAACCAGACAGAGCTTTCAAAGCATATCCAAAATTATCTACACACTATTGCTAAATTTCACTTACAAATATGTCCACATTTTCTAAATTGCTGTCCCAAAAGGGAACCAAATTTAAAAATGTGACTGGGTTGTTTCAGGGTTAAACATTTACCCACCTCCTCCCAAATTTGCAGTCTCACATTTAACTCATAAGACATTTTTAGAACAACTCCAAACATCTACAGTCTTAACATTATTCAAAAGTTCAAAGTTTCCTTTAAAACTCAAGGAAACTCTCAGCATTGAGTCTCAGTAAAAACCCAAAAGCAAGTTAAGATAGACAATGGTTAGATTTAGTCACAATAAAAAACACTTCTCTGGCATCAATTTTCTTTGTTGTTTTTCAAGAGAAACAACCTAAGTGGAGAAGGCTTTATTTCAGCACATGATTCCAAAATGTTCTGTCTATCATATTAGGGAGGAAGTGGCAGAACAGAACAAAACAGTACACGTTTATGGAAAATGGGAGCAAGGGAGAAAGGACAAGTCTCTAGGTACAAAGTAGAGGCTTTAAAAGAACACCTTTAGTGTTATGGTTCCTTTTCCTGAGATTTATTCCCAATGTAAGCAGACATTAACTGTTCAAAACAGAACAAGAGAAGAATATCAAAAAAGGATCACTGAAAGCCAGGAAAGCTTTACAGAGGATCTGGGGAGAGTTGGGGGAGGGAAACTGTATCATAATACATTGCACGAGATTTTTTTTCAATAAAAAATACATTTAAGAAATCAATACAAACATTAACCCCCATAGCTCCACATCCAGTACTGGAGCCATGTGATTATGTGATTCTACACTTTGAACTCTGGCAGTCTAGGGCTACTAGGACCTTGCTGCTTATAGCCTACCTGGTATCTGTCTGGCATTGGTTCCTCTCATATGCTATGAACTTGTAAGCATCCAGTCCACGTTTCTGGAATGTCCTGTATGTTTGCAGAAGCTTAGGCTTCTCGCTAAAAAACTGGATATAAGTATTCCATGCCTACCATGTATTTCCAGGCCTCATTTGCCCTTTCTTGAAAGTGGTGGAAGTTGATACAGTCCTGTATCTCCACATTTGTTATTTGACACATCTCTACTACTAGAAGCACATGGGGATTTGTAAGGTCTGGACCAGCTGGAGCAGTACGTAGATCACCAATTCAACATCCTCTGAGGGCTTAGAGTTTGAACATGGACAAACACTTCCCTGGTGGCTGTTGGTAAGCAGGCATGCTATCCTCTCTCTCTCTCTCTCTCTCTCTCTCTCTCTCTCTCTCTCTCTCTCTCTCTCTCTCTCCCTCTCTCTCTGTCACTACCAAAGGGTATTTTTCAGTGTAGTTTTTAATTTTGTGTGGATAAAACCATACTGTGTCAAGTATGATATACTCCTAAAGGAACAACAATGAATCTCTCCTTTTGTTTCAGGGCAAAGAACTTCACGTTTAGAAGCATGTCATTAACTACTGTAATACCCATGCATGTTATAATTCTACTTAGTTATTTATATATGTCACACCCCCTACCAGTTTCTTCTTTCTCCTCTCCTCCTATTCCCACATACAACCTCCCATCAACTCAATCCCCCCAATCCATTTCTCCTCTGCTTCTATTCAGAAAGAGGCAGGCTTCCCATGGCCAATAACAAACCATGACATATCAAGTTGTAGAAAGAGTAAGCACCTCCCCTTCTCTTAAGGTCGGGCAAGGCAGTCCAGTATGAGGAATGAGTTCGCAAGACACAGTCAAAGCCTTAGACATACGCCCTGCTGCCTTGTTAGGGGGTCTCACAAGTAGATCACGCTACACAATTGTCACATACATGTAGAGGGCCTAGGTCAGACCCATGCAGACTCCCAGGTTGTTGGTTGAGACTCTGCGAGTTCCTATGAACCCGCTTAATTGTTTCTGTGTGCTTTCTTGTGATGCCCTTGACCATTCTGGCTCCTATAATCTCTCCTTCCTCTCTACAGCAGGATTTCCTGAGTTCAGCCTAGTGTTTGCTATGAGTCTGTGCATCTGTTTCCATCAGTTACTGGGTGAAGGCTCTCTGATGACAATTAGGGTACTCACCAATCTGATCACAATAGATGGTTAGTTCAGGCTTCATGTCCACTATTGCTAAGAGTCTTAGCTAGCGTCATCCTTGTAAATTATTAGGAGATTCCCTTGTACCAGGTTTCACCCTGACTTCAAATTCACGGCCCCCCCTTTCCAATCATCTATCAGTACTCTGCCCTCTAACCACCTGCCCATCTGTTCCTTCAAGTTCCTATTCCCACTGGCCCCCATTCCACCCAGAAGATCTCATCTATTTCCCTTTCCCAGTGAGAACCATGCCTCCCTCTTGGATCCTTGTTATTTCCTAACCTCTCTAGGCATGAGGATTATAGCATTTTTATCCTTTATATCTAATATTCACTTGTGAGTGAGTTCACACAATGTTTGTAGTTTTAGGTTTGAATTACTTCACTAAAGATAGTTATTTTCTAGTTCCATCTATTTGGCTTGAATTTTTCTGATGTTATTGTTTTTAACAGCTGAGTAATATTTTATTGTGTAAATGTACCACATTTTCTTTATTCATTCTTTGGTTGATGGGCATCTAGGTTATTTCCAGATTTTGGCATTAATGAATAAAGCTGTTGAGTAAGTGTCCCTGTGGTATGCTTGAGCATCCTTTAGCAATATACCCAAGAGTAATATAGTTAGGTGGACCAAGAGACCTCAACATAAATCCAATGACACTGAACTTGGAGAAAGAGGAAGTAGGAAATAACCTTGAATGAACTGACACAGGAGACAACTTAGTGAATATAGCACCAGTAGCACATACACTAAGATAAACAATAAATGGGACCTCATGAAACTTAAAAGATTAACTCAGGCAAATGATATCAATAAGGCCAAACAGAAACACAGAATGGGAAAAGATCTTTACCAACTCTGATCTCCAAAATATACAAAGAACTCAAGAAATAAGACAGAAAAAATTAATCCAATTTAAAAATGGGGTACAGATCTAAGCAGAGAATTCTCAACAGAAGAGAATCTGAGATTCTGACTTACACCTGTCAGAATGGCTAAGATCAAAAACACAAATGACAGCTTACGCTAGAGAGGATGTGGAGAAAGGGGAACATTCCTCCACTGCTGGTAGAAATGAATACGGAAATCAATATGGAAGTTTCTCAGAAGACTGGGAATCTATTCATGAATTTATTTTATTCACACTTCCAATTTCTTCCTTTATATAGCTTATTTTTAACATATTTACAATCTGCCTTTTGCTCCAGTTTGTCCCTGTAAATCTGGCTAAAAGCTTCAGTTATAACAATACCTCATCCTGAAAGCTATGTTTACCTGCAGTTTTGTATTCAGAAGTAATTATGCCACTGTTGTTTTAATGCAGCCCCACTCAACTTTCAGGACATGTGTCAGTGTCTTCAAGCCCCATTCCAGGTTCTGTTTGAAAGCTCATGAGAGCGCTGTTCATAATTCTGTCATTAGTTTGATCTTCTCCGCTCTCAGAATTGCTCATTAAGTTCTGCTTTCAATACTTCTGGGCTTTTCTAGTCCATATTTTCAAAGATTTCAACATACTAATTACATGTGCCTAAGAGCTGCATTGCTAAGTCTTGCTCACAGTAACTCTACTTCTCTAGCAACCATCTTTCCATGCTAAAGCATTTTTTTCATATCTGTGACAAAATACCTCATGAAAGAACATTCGTGAGGAAGTTTCCTATCAACCCATAGAACAAGGGATTTTATCGATCATATCAGAGGAGCAGTGGATGAGAAGAACCGTCTACCCCATAGAGGGTAAGAGCATGATCAAAAGGATAAGGCACCTCTGAAGGAAAATCCCAGTGACCTATGTAGGTTTTACTTCACAAAACTCAAAACAGTGCCAAAATATGGGGAAAAGCATTCAAAGTGTTTGATGTCAGCCTATTTCAGATTCAATTATAACTACATAACAACACTATTCCTAATTCATAAGTCTTGACATTTTAAAATATTGTGTCACTAGCCTCTTTTGCTGCTCATTGAGAGCCTACACTTGATATATTAACATTAGAGATTCCTAATTGTAAAACACAGGCAACATTATTCTACCAGTACTTAAAAAGTTCTGAATAAGTCCTGACTTGTAAAAGAAGTGCAATTGTATTACTCTACTAAAGAAACAATGTCCCTGGCAACGCTTATTTCTAAGTAACACCAGATACACCACATACTTCACTTTTTAGCTTGCTACACTCATCAGGAAGTTACTGTTAGTATCCCTATTTTGTTCTGAATAGAATTCCAAAGATTTGACAAAGCAAGAATTCAACAAGATCAATTGCATGTCTTCAAAACTATGTTTTTGAATACTGCATAGGCAGTGTTCTAGCAAGTGTACACATAAGGAAGGTAGTTAAGAACATTGTAAACCAGAATATTCTGGTTTGGAATAATTCTCTCACACCTCAGCTTTATAGAGGGACATAAAATAGAGAGAGGATAATGGACATGTTTTCAGACACCAGAAAATGACAAATAAGTAAATATTATACAGTTATTTAAGTTCAAAATATTTCTAATAGTTCTTACTTTTTACTGATCCATAAACACAACTTCAGAGCTCAAAATGAAAAAAAAAAATGATACTATCCTGGTTTAGTGTATTAGGTATGTGCTCAGTATGCCAAAGAAGTCAAATGCATGAGACTTTTCCCTCTTCAATGATCTTTGGCCTATCTATATCTTCAGATCTGAGCAAATAACTGCATATGCATTTTTATCAGATAATGTGTTTATGTCTGTAAGACATTCTACCTGCACTTTTATTGATATACTGTGGCTTAATCCACATATTTATTCAGAGAAAAAGTATAAAAACCCTTACAATAAAATTGCCTCAAAAACAACATTATTTGCAAGCAAATCCAACAGCTCTACATCCATATCCCATTAAGGTATCTGTTGTGTGATTCATCTCAGAGTAGCCTTTGGGTTTATCTTTACATTTACAAAACAAATGGAAATCCTGGCTGTTTGCTAGTACAGAGAAGCTATGAATGCCTCATATTTCTGTTTCTGTGGACCTTTGTCACCAGCCATATTTGGTTATTCATTCTCTATCAGTTTCTGTTGCTGTACCAAGTAAAACACTCCCTAAGACAGTTGATTGCTGAATTAAAACCTGAGGAGGCAAAAAATAAATAAATGTTGGCACTGTTTATACAGCAATATATTCTGTGGTATACTGTAGGATGTTATGACTTAAAGTAACACTGTAGAGTGCTAGCAAAAACAAATTTAGAGGCGACTCAGAGGGAACTCATAATCATAAAGTCATCCTTAGACAAGGATAATAAAAACATAGTTACAGTAAACAGAGTGAGTGTTCAGTAACAATAGATAAATCACTAGGTGGAAGACTGAATAGGCAAGCTGCAGACATCATCTGAGCAGTGTTCAGGGAAATTATCAAGCAATGAAGGAATAGAAATGTCACAGTGCTGGAACCAGGTTCATTACAATGCCCACCACAAACACTCATTCCTTTTAAAGGTCAAAGAAACTTGGAAATAAGAACCACTAATTTCTTTCCATTTTTTTCTTGTTTACTTTATTTGTTTATCTTCCTGTAAAAGGCTTATACCTAAATTGAAATTTTTCATTTGGTGAAAACAAGTATTAGCTCTTAGTTTGAAGCAAAAATCAAACATAGTTTCTTCTAAACACACAATAAAGCAAATTTTCTTTTTGTTTGTTTGACTTTAAAAAAATTTTTTTGAGACATGTCTTACTCTATATCTCAGGCTGGCCTCTAATTTAAAAATCCTCAAACTTCAAACTCCCAAGTTCTGGAATTATATAGGTGAGTCACTAAACCCAGCTCCAAATATTCCTCTAAATACACTTTTTAAAAGAAAGGAAACTTCATTATGCCAATAACAGAATTAGTGGGAATATTGAAGAAATACCACCTGAATAATCACTAAAGTTCCCAAAACAGATATTGCAGTTCTCCATAAAAGTTATCAATGTCTTTCTACTTATCCAAAATTCTGATTCCTTAGATGTGTCCAAATTCAATGAATGAATGTTTACTTTAGGGAACTCCAAAGTCCTTATCATTTCTACCAGGGCCCAACTGTATGAATTACTAATATGGAACACAGAGATTGTGGAAAAATGAGAACCAGGATTAATGAGGTAGGCTATGTTTGTTTTGTTATTTGTTTGTGTTGTGTGTGTGTGTGTCTGTGTATGTGTTGGTGAGTGTATTTGTGTGCATGTTTATGTGTGTCTGTGCTCATGCTATCTTGAGCACATGTATAAATGATGAGTAAGCTAAAGTGTTAAGACCTTGGCCAAAAGGTGAAGAAATTAATTTAGATTTCTATCTTGAAATTAAAGACTCTAGTCTTTGATGCTAAAGTTTATTCTGGTGAGTATTTGATCAAATCTTACTAGTATCCTTACTGTGTGACATGAATAATACTGACAAGAGGTCATCAAATGTATGAAGCCAAAAATTGTGTAGATTCCCTTCATTTAACCAGCTATGAGTAATATAATACCAGAGTCCACATTGTGCTGAGTATGAAGCTATGATAAAAAGACTAAGTATTATTCAGCGAATTAAACAAGCCAGGTTTATTTTCTTTTTATTTTTCCCCATAAAATAATACAGAAGTGAGAATCCAGAAGGACATGTCTAGGAGGATGAGTCTGCTCCACAGAAACAGTCAAAGATATTGGTCCTTCTTGGCAAGGACTCTGCCATCTACATTAGGTAGCTTTCACAACTTTGTAAGTCTAATGTCACTGGTTGTTCTCATCAACCTTTATCAAGTTCTAGGAAGAAGAGAAAAATGTCAGAAAAGTTTCATTTGAAAGGTGTGGCCAGACACGGTAATGTATGTCACTCCTGTTCATGTCCTACTGCTCACACAGCCACACCTGGCTGCAAATGAAGCTAAAAAATTTCTCTTGGATCAGTTGTATCCCCATGCCTTAATAATAACGAGTTTGAAAAGTTATTTTTCCTCTAAAGGGGAGGCATGTGAAGAGAAAGTGTCTAACAAGCCTTTTCCATTCTTTGTTCTTTTCTCATCATAGAAAAAAAGGAATATTAAGATTTGATGCACAGTATTCCTTGGAAATGGACCTCATAGTATTTTCCAATGATAAAAGTTTTCTATGCAGATTATGATAAGAGAGTGAATTAGTTCATTGGTTTATTAATAGTGAATTTCCAATTGTAGTAAGAGAGTGAAATAGTAACTGTTTTATTAATATAACAAGGAAATTCCAATGAAGGATAAATCAAACACATGATTTTGTGAGTTTTTTTTTTCTGATTACACATTTTTCCCCCTTCTGTGTTTTATATGAGCCAGAATAACATGGAACTCATCATGTAGCACAGACTTGCATTGAACTCATGCCCTTCCTGCCTATGGCATCCAAGAGACAAGATTACAAATGTTCACCATCAATTTTGGACTTCAAGAACTATTTTATATTTTCAGTGATGCTGTTGTAATTTTGGTCAATAAAATATATTTTATAAATTTCTTTTGCCATCATTTCCCTCAAGCTCTTCTTAAATTGAAAAAAATTAACAGAGTAGATAAAGAGGTTTAAAAATAAATTTTTTTCCTGTTTCCAGTATAAGTATTATTGAACAGTTTAATATCAGTGAATTCATACAGATAATTTGATATAGTGAACTTTGGGATGCACTTAACTGGATTCAGAGTTCTCTTGTTCTATGTTCACTTTCTTGTCACTTGTAATGCATGTCAATGACTCCTTTCTTCACTCATTAACCATAGCTTAGTCATGTGGCCTACTTTAGCCAATGACCAGGCCATTAATTTCTGACCCAAAGCCTTACTAGAGACTGTGAGCTTCACCAGGTCTCTTGCCTTTCCTTCTTCATCAACAGTAGAAAACCTGACAAACACAGGATGCTTCTTCCACTCAAGCATGTTTAGTATATAAGTATGTGCCTAAACATATAACTATAGCCTACTCAGTCAGTTTAGTGCTCCTTGTAATTTTATCATTTCAGGACTGAAAACTTGATATTGGATAACCAATTACGGAGCTTACCCCTGGGGAAGATTATTTTTCCTACACTCAGCATCCTTTAGTTGCTTCTAGTTCTTTGCCTATGGATTTGCCTTTTGAGATTTCCCCCATATGTATTATCATATCTACTGCTGTTGGTTTTTTAAGGACTTCTTTAAGTATCTATACTGTAGAGGCATCATGGGTAAAGTGAAATTTTATTCATATGTAGGGAACACAAACAGCAGATTCTTAGTTAAATTATATGACATTTTGATAAAAATATATATGTGCATATATATATATGTATATATATATATACATATATATACACTTACATACGTGTATACTATACACACATACATATATGTGGAAAAGAGAGCCTTATTTCTAGAGTGAAAATGGAGTATACAGTAAGGGAGGAAACAAAAAAGGGAATGACATGATTGTATTTCAATTTTAAAATATTAAAAATAATTTAAAAATTTTAAAAAGGGTATAGAATTTAAAAGCTGTACATAGAAACAGAGTGACTTTCTGGCTTGGGTGATGATAATTTTCTGTGTCAACTTCACTGGGCTATAGGCCATGACATATCCAGACATTTAATTAAATATTTGTTTGCCACTGAAAGTGTTTGAGAATGAGATTAACATTTGAGTTCATATAATCAGTAAATTGGACTGCCTTCTTGATTGGGGGAAGGGGTCAGTATTCAATCAGTCAACTATCTCATTAGAACAAAGAAATTGACCAATTGCTTAGCTGACTGAAATCGTGACATAAGCATTTTCCACTCGAACTGAGCCATCAGTTCTTCTGGGTCACAAGGCTGCAAGGCTTCATTGAAACTACGTTCTTGGCTCTTGAGCTAAGAGACTCCAACAGGAACTCCACTGTCCAGCCCTGGATTCGTGGTTTTCAGACAGTCTTCTTGGCCACTGTGAACACATGAGCCAATTCATTGAAAAAACAAGGTCACTTCCTATTAGTTGTGTTTCTTCAGGGAATTCCAAAACATCTACATCTGACATTAAGTGTGATCAAGGTACCACATGTGTTCTACAATCATAATATGGATTGTCAGTTATTGTAATAGCAACATATGGACACAGCTGAACTATGTGTTCTTGTTATATACCACAATCTTTCTCAGGAAAACCTGGTGCCAATACTCTCTCACAGATTTCAGCTAACTTATTTCTGCAATGCATGATCTTTTAATTCAGTGAAATTTAAATTGTTCTATTTTATGGGAATTGTTGTGGCATTTTTGTCTTACCATTTATGCTTATTTAACTACATGTACCTGTGCATGTTACATTAACTCGTTCATTTTATTTCTATTTTCACCGTTTATTTCCTGCTAGTTTTAAATAATTATTTTCGACTTATATGTATTGTCCAGTAGCTGCCTATGTTAACTATGGCATTTTCTTCTTTTACTGGTTCATTAGAATGGGTGTTATAGAATTACAGCACATCTCTATAAACACTATAGTTTTCTATGAAATTATTATGAAACTGCATTTCCAGGAATATTTAAGCATTCCATTTGTTCCAAAAACACACTGTAATGGATATTCTTGGTTGTCAATATCAGGATTTAACTAATTCAGTTTTTTTGATCTGGGGAAGGACCCACCTTTAATCTAGAAGACACACCTTCAATCTGGGCCAGCCCTTATGCTGGAAGCCTATGTAAGGACAAGAAAGAAGGAAGGCTTTAGTTGTTTTTTTGTTTTGTTTTATTTTGTTTTTGTTTTTGTGTGTTTTTTTTCATGCTTCTCCTTGTCTTGCTAGCTAGTCCATTCCTTCATTGGCTTTAAAGCTTACTTCTTCAGGATTCCAGTGTATATATTCAAAAGTGACTGAAACATCCAAATTATGGACTGAGCAACTATTGGGTTCTTGAGTTTTAAGTTCACAGCCAAACATTTCTGGATAAGCTGGACTGCTGTCTCTAAGTCATTCCAATAAAACATTTATTCCAATAAAATATATATATATATAATATATTCATATATACATATATTCATTATATAAGTTCTGCTACTGTGGCTAAGTTAGTGGGAGTCTATGACATTTAAGTGAGGGTTAATTTACATATGCTCTCTGAATAATTATGTTAGGCATAGTTTTCCTGCTGATTTGCTAAGCTACAATCATTTGAGGAGGCATTAAAATGTGTTGAGTACTTTAATAATTTTCTACTGAGTTCTATAACACACACTCTAGCCCAAATACATATTTTTTTTTATAAATGTAACACGTTACAAATAGGTTCTTTGAGCTAGTGTATTAAATACTTTCACTTTTACAAACATCTTTCAAAGAATCACTTTTCAAAATGTCAATGGATTCTTGCTGCCTTTTACTATTTATGTTCCTGTTTCTTGTATAAAAATCTTTTCCTGAGACAATATTGTCTTGATCACATGCTGACATTTTTGTCATAACAAATTTTTGTAGAGTAAGCTATTCATTGTTTTCCTTCCTTCAAGGTGACCTTTGTATGGTGTGAGACAAGAGCTGAAGTTATTTTAGGCACAAAAAAAAAATCTAAATATTGCGTTGTTACCTGTTCATAAGATTGTCATAGCTCAATTCAATCAGCAGCATTTTCCCATAAAACTAACGATGCTGGATTTTTTTCCCCTATCAATTTGTTTAATTGACATACATTTTTATTTTTCACACAAACTCTTTTTCTTTCACAATCATTTGTGCTTATCTTGAGGGGTTCTAATTCATATAAATGTTTAAAACATCTTATAAATTTATGTAAAATACCCTGCTGACATTTTTATTAGGAATGTATTAAATTTGTACATCATTTTGGAAAACAACTCTTGTATTAATCATATCAAGTGGTGTTTCAAACCATAACTATGTAGTTTCTAGTTTCTGAGTTCTTTATATTTTTCAGTTATATTTCTTAGCTTTTGAACAGAATTTTTTCAATTATTTTACACAAGTCCCTACTTAGTTGAACTTTTGATTCAATTACAAATAAATTTCAATTTTAATTAACTTTAATTACATTTAAATTTTGAACTAATTGTAGATGCTATGCAAAAATACCAAAGACTTTTGTACACTGATCATATACTTTTTTGTCTCTAGTTTCACTTTGTAGGTCTAACTTCTTTCATTAAGTCCTTCAGATATTCTACATTCTGATTTGTATTTTATCTCAATTTTTTTACATTTATTTTCATGACTTTTTATTGCACTGGTTGAAGCTTGTGGTAATTGTTCATTATGTGTAACAAAATTGAGTGATATTCTTTTGTTGAGAGAGTTTATTATAAATCATGTTGAAATTAATACAATGTATTTTCATTGTCCATTAAATGAACATGTCATTTTCTGTTTTAATTTGTTAACATACTTGGTTATATCAATATAGCCTCAATTACATTAATGTTATATTTTGGGCTATACAACTTATTTATTTCCCTCACATTTGCTGTGTGATCTTTCCTACACACTATTTCTTACTTTCTGGCATTTTAAGATGTTCTAGGTTTGTCTCATAAGTTTTCTGTCCTAATCTTAAAGTCAGTTCTCTGTTCAATAAGCTTTATACTTATTTTCAAAAGCAGTATTCATTCATTTATAAGTATATGAGTCTTTTATGAAAAATTAATTTTAGTTAGATACTTGTGGTATCCCAAGCTTTTCCCCACTATGCAAATGCGTTTGACTTCATAGTTTATAACTTTCTCATTTCAGCACCATGGTTAGTACTCTGTAAACTCTTTTATCACCAAAGTCTGGAAGAGTTAGACTCAGAATTTATATATGAAAAATTAAAGCTAAACAAGTCTATAACAATAAATGGTACAATACAGTTTATAGCATATGTACACAATACAAACACATTGTGATTAAATAAGCATTGTTTGTTATTACTCCAAGAAAGAGTTCAAAGCACAGATATAGCACTTGTAAAACATGTAACCAGAAATCTGAAAGAGGCATTTTGTTTTTTTTTTTCAAGGTAGCATTATGAGACTTGGAAAATGCACCCTCAGTGCATGTGTGTGTGTGTGTGTGTGTGTGTGTGTGTGTGTGTATCAAATATTTTTATCCCTTTAAGGAAAATTAAAATACTTTGTTTCTATTTTAGACTTTCATTCAATACTTTTTTAAATATAGAACTCCAAATACTTTTCTTTAAAACTAGTCAGTGATTATCTTAACGGGAATTCTCAGTGCAATTTGACTGTTTTATAAACTAGACAGTCAAATGTATTCTAACTGACCGATAAATGCCCTTGGTTCAGCCCTAAGAATGCATTTATTGTTAAGACTCATATTTTCCAGCAGAGCTTCTTCAGTTATCTGAAAAAAGACCCCTTTGAAGGTGTTTAACTTTTAACATTTCAGAATACAGTGAAGTTATTCTGAATCTTTGTTAATGTAAATTGCAACTAGACAGTTTACATTTCCATTCTTAAACTGGGTTTCATTTTCTCTTGCCCAAACCAACTGTTTCCAGAACCGCATTCCTTGAACCATGTTGACCATCATTAGCTGTTTTCTTGTATAACAGGGATGTAATTTATACATTGATATATTTGAGAATGACTTGTTCTTGATTTGAAATATACATTTTATTCTCTGGATAATTTGTTTTGTCTACATGTGGATGCAACACTGTCTTTAAACCTCAATATACATCATGTAAATACTTTTAAATCTTACCCTACAGGTTAATGTAGACCACCCAATGGAGGCTAATTTTTATTATTTTGACAAAATTGATTGATGAATAATTCAATTTAGTGGTATTGCAACACTGCAGAGCATAATCCAGTTTCCTTTAATGTCACCTTCCAATTTTAGCATTAACCCTCTTAATAAATCATTCACAATATAAAAGTTAAGGAGTTTACCAAGTAATCCAGCTGTAATCTAATGAAACAAAGAATAGCACTGTGCCTAGAAGATATCTCAAAACTACTTAAACATTTAAAGCTCATAACTGATTCACTGACTAATCCCTCAATAACTTGTTAAGCAACTTCTTCCCTGGGTTTAAAGGACCTTCCAACTGGACTTGCTCCAATTACATTCTTTTTATACACTGGAAATTCAACTGTGGAAAAGTGAGATTAAGTGTTCATGTTCCTTTACCAGGTTCCACCTTGTCACTTTTAGATTAACAATCATAGTGAATACATATCTCCATAGGCTTAATAGGATATTTCATGCCTATAATCCACAGTTTTAGAGTTATATAGAAAAACATAAATTTAAAGGGAAAAGCAGGAAAACTATTAAATAGACAATAGGTGTTACAAGGGAAACTTAATTGAATTGAAATTATTTAAACCAGAGAATAATGGGCTGCAAGGTGATTTAGTGCTAAACATATAGGGTATAATTGAGACAGAAATGCCAACTAGTTATATATACAGCAAGAGAAAAATAAATGATATCTTAAATATGATAGTTTTTTTCCATGCAGATATCTATATTGTATTTAGATATGGTCATTGATATTATAAACAGAATAATATCATAGTAAAGTCTCCCATTGTGCCTAAAAAGAAGAAAAGCTGTTTACTTTAGTTTCTTATTCAATTATGTCACATTTTGAAATGAAAAATTGGATCAGTGTACACTATGAAGCTAGGGAGTTATAGAATGCATACATTAAATAAGTGAAAAGAACTAATGAGAAAGATGGGAAATCTGTTGAGGTCTTGCATCTTTCAGTGAATGTAGACATTTCTTTTAGAATATATATGATGCATTAATGTTTATGAGGGATATTGGTCTGTAGTTCTCTTTCTTAGTGGCGTCTTTGTGTGTCTTAGGTAACAAGGTAATTGTAGCCTTGTAAAAAGAGTTTGGTAATGGACAATTTGCTTCTACTGTGTGGAACAATTTGAGGAGTATTGTATTAGCCCTTCTTTGAATTTATGGTAGAATTCTGCATCTGCACCTGGGCTTTTTTTTGGGGGGGGAGGCTTTTGATGGCTGCTTCTATTTCATTAGGGGTTATAGGTCTATTTAAATTGCTTATCTGTTCTTGATTTAATTTTGGTGATACTTATCTAGACATTTGTCTATTTCAGTTAAATTTTCGATTTCTGTAGAGTGGATAAAAGACCTCAACATAAATCCTGCCACACTGAACATCTTAGAAGAGAAAGTGGGAGGTACCTGATGGGAGATGTCATTCTGGATATATGTTTCTCTTATTGGTTAATGAATAAAGCACTGTTAGCCAATAGGAAAGCAAGATATGTGGGATTAGGAGACTAGGAGGAGAGAAGAAGGAGTAGGGAGGAGTCAACATGGAGAGATTGGACAGAGCAGAATTGCGGCCCCACTCTCAGGTAAGATGAGACCACGTGGAAGTACTTAGATTAATAGAAATGGGTTAATAATTAAGACAGAGCTAGACAACAGGAAACTAATAACTAGCCAATAGCATAATATTAAATATAGAGTTTCTGTGTGTTATTTGGGGCTGGCGCGGCTCTGGGACCAAACCAGAGAGGAAAAACATACTCATAACCTAACAGGCACCCTTGAATGAATTGGTACATAAACCTGCTTTCTGAACATAACACCAATAGTGCAGACACTGAGATCATCAATTATGAATTGGACCTCCTGAAACTGAGAAGTTTCTATAAAGCAAATGACACAGTTGAGAAGACCAAACGGCAGCTCCCAGAGTGGGAAAAGGTCTTCACCAACTTCATATCTGACAGAGGGCTGATATCCAAAATATACCAAGAACTCAACAAACTAGTCTCCAAAACACCAAACAATCCTATCAAAAAGTGGGGTACAGTAAACATGGACAGTCTACGGGACCTCTGACAGTGGAACCACGATGTATTCCTGGTGCACAAAAGGACTGTGAGAACACATTCCCCATGGAGAGAGGAGGGGAGGGCCTAGACTCTACTCCAAATGACTTGACAGATCCTGATGATCCCTCCTGGAAGGCCCCACCCTCCCTGTAGAGTGGATGGGGAATGGGATGGGAGAAGGGGCAGGGGGCATGGAGGGATGGAAGGGATAGAGAAATGGGATCAATATGTAATATAAGATAAAATAATAATAACAAAAGAGGAAAACAAAGAATATAGATGATGGTGGTGGTCCACCCTCTTCCTTGCCTTTAAATGACCTTGCTAACTTTCTGATCCTTAAACTCCAGGTTCTACAAAATACACAATATCTCTTTACAGCTTATGAAGAAATATCTTGCATGCTCAAAAACTTTCTGTGAGCCAGATGGACGTGGAGGCAGTGCATGCCTTTAATCCCAGCATTCGGGAGGCAGAGGCAGGTGAATCTCTGAGTTCGAGGCCAGCCTGCTCTATAAGAGCTAGTTCCAGGACAGCTTCCAAAGCCACAGAGAAACTATGTCTCGAGAAACCAAAACCAACCAATCAAACAAAAAACAAAAACCTTCTGTGGTGTTTGATAGATTTGACAAACATTGTCACAGATCTCTGTTTCCATTTCAAACTGTGTTTGGAACACTATTTCTCTTTCTGTATACTTTGCATATGGCTATAATAAACAGCACTAAGATGAACCCCAAGTTCACATTCCCTTGAACTACTCATCAGCAGTGTCTAGAAGTGTAGAGATTTTCAAATGCAATCAAGGCAGAAGACAGGTTTGGATCTGACTTAATCATCAAAACCCATTGAAAAGGATTTTTAAATATGAATTATGCCCCCTTGATATTTTTGCAGATATGCAGTTCCACATTGTTGACAGGGTCACAAGTGAGGGAAATTCATTCTCTCTATAGTCTGAAATCACTCTACTTAAAGAAAGACAACCTCAGACTTCTAACTAAAAGTATCTAAACTATCCTAAAAAATAGTGTGCTCTTGGAACACACTTTGACTTTCAGAATGACTGGTAAATACTTCAAATTCAGCAGAGGAATCCATCTTACTGTGACTTGTGACCTGAAAACTGTGCCTGTTTTAATCTACTAAGTTTAGTACACTTTGTTGGAAGACACTGTGCATCAATGGATGCTTAGATAAAATGTATTAAGCATCAAAAAGTATTTTTCAGCACTTCACACCCTGCCTTTGAATCATTTAGGAAAAACATTTCCTTCCCACCTCAACATATACATTTAACTAGGGTGTAAAAACAAAAGGAAAGAAAACCCAGGTGACATTTCATTTCATTAATCTGTCATGTATCAATGGTTCTTGACATTGGTCTTTTGAGGATAAATAGAATAGGCATCAGAATTAAAAATGAATAATTCAGATGGAGAATGAAAAGATATAATGCTCTTGGTGGTCTTATAGAACTTGACAGTATGACTCACTGAACACATCACATATTTGAGACATAAAACAATGGAAAAAAAGACAGGAATAGATCTCAAAACTTCTAATTTAATTCACCTGTTATTTTATGGTGTTGGAAAGTAATCAGTTATTACTACTGAAACCCCTGAACTACAATTATAACTTCTGTGGCAGGCTATCCACTGATACAAAAGTGGTATGAACATTATGGCAGTAACAAATCACTTTCTTATTGGATTTAAGGCTTGTTCCACATAATGAAACTCATGCTTAGCACTATTAACAGGGGCAAGAACTTACAGATAAACTGGAAAACCTATTATTATTTTACTAAATAATCGTAACATTTAAATTACCCTAATGACTTATTTCTATTTCCATAGATAATTGCACCTCTCAAACCTCATCAGAAAATTCCTTCTGGTAGTCAAAGCAGAAGCCTACAGCTAGTCAATATGTGGAAAATAAGAGACAGTGGTGTAATCAGTCCAAAATGGATGTCTATATCTCATGAATTCCCCCAAGGCTCAGGAATCCTTAATAAAGTTTGTAAGAGACAGAGGTGGTGGCTCTTACAAGGAAACAGACACAACAGGAGAGGTGAACATAAAACTCACAGTATGGTCACAGCTTGCACAGGAGCTGTGCAATCACCAGCCAGTTAAAATTCCATCACGAAGTATGGTGGGTAGGTGAAGCAGGTAATCTACCATTAACAGTGAAGCTATTGGCATTTGATAGCCCCTAGAAAACGGAGAGTCAGTATTTTTTAAGATGGTTACTTCTAGTGGGTTGACCACTCCCAAGGGTAGGCCTTACACTAAACAGTATTTGGGTAGCAAAAATTGACTTGATGACAGAGACAGACAGGGAGAGAGAGGGAGAGAGAGAGATGAGACTATAGAAGGAAGGTGATGTTGGATCTGGGAAGATTGACAGAAGGAGATTAATCAAAATTGCATGAAACACTGAAAGAACCAATAAAAATGTTATTTTTAAGAATCTATTATACCTTGTATGTAAGGATGGGAAAGAAAAATGAATTAGTGTCATCTCCTTGCCAATTCCATCACATTGTGGCTATGCGTTCTAATGGGTAGCCAAAGTCTAAGGCTCCCATTGGAAGTTAACTGTGACTTTACAAGTTGATCATCCAAGATTCAAATTCAATTTCCTTTGTCTTTATTACTAATCAGTTTCAGGAGGAGAGCAGAAAGAGGGAACCCCAAGGGTATTTACATATACTACTTCTACTGTTATTGCGATGTTCAACATTTAATTTCTTTCATGAAAGCTCAATGCATTGCCTTACCCATCATTTCACCTCTGTGCTGCTCAATAAAGCTCAGCTAAAACCAACTGGATTTGCTGTCCACTTTCAAACATTCTCTAAAATGTACCAAAATAGTCACTAATAAAGAGACAATATTATATAGACACTCTCCTTTCATTTTATTTCAGTGATAGATTACCCAACATCACAGTAGTACCAAGTGGAGCATCATACACAGAAATGCCTACTCTATTTGAAGGTTGTTGATAAAAACACCCATAATGACAAATCCTAGAAAAAGTGCCTTAAAACTTCTTTCAACATGTAGTTGTTTCAATTTTTACCAGATTCCCTTTTAATCCTTTCAAAAATTAGATTTTTTTTTCTCATGTCAAGACTGGGGAAGAAGATGACAGATAACCTGGGATATTAGGCTGCTGAGACGCTCTATTCTAATTAGCTACCACAGTAGCTGTCAGCAAATATTTGGATCTTTTGCTTGCAATTAGAGAAACTTATATAAAGGCTTAATCTTGATACTGACATAGGAAGTTATTTCTACATCTTCTGAGTGAGGGATTGCTGGGATCTGCGAGGGATTACTCCTTATTACACTGTCACAGAAAATCATGGGACATCAGAGATGATCACATGGAAGTCTATTAACATTCCAGACTGAATTCCATGGTGGCTGAGTCTTAGAATAACAGTCTACCGCATGAAGTATTCTGCTAACGAAACGCTGCTCACACATCTTCTATACTCTGCTCCTGTGCAGCACGGTGAGTGATTTCCTCCTGCAACATATGCCGTATGCTGTGTAGAAATTTGGCAGAAATTATTTTTTTTTCTCTAGCATAAATGATGTCTGCATGATATCAGTATTGTCGAGTTGAGTAAACTGCCTCGTGCTTGAAAGGAAATATATACTAAGTGAGGTTAGTACAACAGTGAATTCAGACTGGTATGGCAAAAATATTAGTCCCAAACCCAACTCATAAAAACCAAAGCAGTCCTTTAGAAGGGGAATTGAAATGTGTGATTGCATATTCAGATGAGCAATCAGCCAAAGAAAGAGAATGGAGAAGAAATTTCCTAATGTCCAATAGCTTTCTGTTTCCCAGGATGTGTTCCAGGCCTTAGGTCATGGTAATCAAACTGTTGCCAGTTCTCATCACCTCTTTCCTGTTAGTATTTAAGTCAAAAACACACCTGCCTAAATGCCCAGCGCTCAATACTAAATGCCTAAACAATGAGTTTAAACCGGCTGAATACTGCCCATCATAGAACCTTCCAAACACGTGTTTCAAATGCATGGAGAGAAGCATTTGTATGCAAAAATGACAGAAAATGTAAACGGCAAGAAAACTGCTAACAAAGCCATAGCCAGATGGTGTCCTTTATTGGGGGGCCAGCTCATATTTCTAAGCTTTTGAAAATGTCACCGCTTATTGCTGTTCAGTTCTAGAGTTACATCCTCAATTTGGGGGAAGATCCTTCCCTTGTGAATATTCTAAACCTTTTCACATTTGTCGTATAATTTACCATTTGGAAATTGCTTCCTCCAAGTGCCCCCTTTTCAGTTGTTCATCAAGTCTATATTTCAGGAAAAAAATACATATATAATTATAATAACAATTATTATTATAGAGACAACATGTATAGTTGTAAAAGGAAAGAGGTTATGGAACATGCCATTTGTTTTCATGTTTTTCCTATACATATATCTGTCCATATATACCTATATGCATATATGTGTGTGTGTGTATTTAGATATATAATATGTATAATATGTATAAAATTGTTTGTAAAACTGAGATTTAACTATATAGTTTAAGTTATTCTTGTAGCATTAGAAGTTACATTGTTATCCTCTTATATACCATATATATATACATATATATATATTTAACATGATAGACAACTGGGTACTACTTCAAAGTTGGGTTCTGCTTCAAAGTTTAACAGGGATGATTCACACACACACACACACACACACACACACACACACACACACGCACACACACGTATATATAGATAGAGATAGAGACTGTCTCCACAGTTCTACTCATGCGAGTTTAATAATTTGAAGTTCTGCATAGGAGATCATGGGAAATCTGTTTTCTCTTCCTGTCTTGTTTTACTTAGCTTGATATTCTAAAATTCTTCCTGCTGTGTTATCACAAGTCTCTCATTCTCCCTTTCACTCCCTCCCACCCCCCCTGTCTCAGTGTTGAGTACCCTAGACTGACTGTGTTATTGGCTTCTGTGAACTGTGCTGTAATGAAGACAGATGCAGACATGTTTGTGATGCACTGGATTTCAATCTGTCAGGGTCAGACAGAATTGCAGTCTCTTCTGATGCATTGCTTGCTTTTCTCCATGCTGTGGCAAAATTCACAAAAGAAGCAATTTAAAGATGGAAGAATTTATTTTGGCTCATGATTTGGCAACTGTCTACTTGAGTTTTGTTCCACAAATCTTAATCCAATTGTTGTTTCCTTTATACAAAATAGTTTGAGTTCTTTACATCATGTACTAGTTGCTTTTATAGACATAAGTGGGAGTATTTTCTTCCAGTGTGTAGATAATGTCTTCATCATATTGACTGTTGGTTTCCTTCATTGCACGTGATGCTATTTTCTCTATTTTGTTGTAATCAGCTGTGTTACGTTAATGCTATGCACATTGGCCCTGTTTTTCCCCTAATAGTTTGTTAGCTTTCTATATTTTATATTAGTCTTAAGACACATTTGCATTTATCTTTATATATAGTTGGAGCTAACAGCCTGATATTATTCTTTCACAAATACTTCTTAACGCTATTTGCATATATTTCTTAACACTACTTACTGAGCAGACTTCCATTCTCTTTCTCTATAGTCTTGACATCTTTGTCAAAACTCAATTGACCGCACATGTGTGGGTGGTTTTCCGTGTTCTCCTTTCTAATCCCTTTGCTGATGAAGCTAGTTTATGCCAACGCTATTCTCACAGATTTCACTTTCTCTGTCTAGTTTAAATCAAATAGTTGATGTCTCTAGCTTCAATTTTTTTATTGTGTTCCTTAGCTTTGAGGATTTGAGTTGGAGAATTATGAAATCCAGATTTTTTTCTATATCCATAAGAAATTAGCATAAGCTGTTACAGGGATACCACTGAATTGGAAGATTATCTTACATTGTATGGATGTAGCAACAATATTATTAATTAAATTCTATGGATATAGAATGTTTTCATTTAATTCTTTAAATGTTTTATAGTTCTCAGAGTACATGTTTTTGATTGCTTTGGTTAAGATTATTCCTTTTAGCAAAGATCAGGCGAGTGTGGCCTCAAGATGGTCCTGAGTGGATAGGCAGGTCCAGTGTGCTCAGAGCAGACCAAGGAAGTTCCACAGAGGTAGGAGTTTGATATACCCGCACTCTGGCCCAATGCTCATCCTAACCAGTGGGCCCAGCAGAACAAAGTGGGGGGGGCAGGCTCTAGGTGGTGTATAGAGCAGAGTACCAGGACTGTACTATCCAGTGCCAGGATACAGGGGAGAACAAGATTTAGAGCTAATCCAGGGAGTTCCCAGGGAAGGATGTGGGGGTGGGGAGATTTGGCCTGAACTGGTCCCAGACTCATCTCTGGGAGAGCACCATAGGTGATGGAGTCCAAAGAGCAGACAAGTATGGCCTCAAGGTGATCCCGCATGGATAGGCGGGTCCAGTGTGCTCAGAGCCGACCAAGGAAGTTCTACAGAGTTGGGGAGGTTGTTAGACCCACACTCTGGCCCACTGCCCACCCGGAGCAGCAATACCAGTAGGACAAAAGCCTTTTTAGCTATTTGAAAAGAGATTTTTTTTTCTCTTCATTTATCGTTTAGCAAGATTCTATGCCATGTAGGCAAATGCAATCAAATTTTGTGTATTTTGGTTTTGTATTTTTAAATATACTGAATGATATTGAACAGTACTAATCAATTTCCTTCTGGACTGTTTAAGGCTTTCTACATGTGAAATCCCACCACTAGCATACAACAGTCACTTTACTATTTTCTCTGCAATTGCACGGCTTCTGTCTCACGTCATCTAACTGCTAAGGCAAGGATTTCTAGTGCTGTTTTGAGCAGAGTAGTGACAATGAGCAACTTGCATCGTTCTAGATGGTACAGGATAAAGTATTACAATTTTTGGCATCAACTGTATCAAACTAAGTATATAGTGTTTCTTCCATTAAAATGTGTTCTGTTTATATCTAATTTCTTGAGGGGCGTGTGTGTGTGTGTGTGTGTGTGTGTGTTGTGTATTGTGTATATATGCACATTGAATTCAGATTATAACCTCAGATATCAACCACCTTTATGCCAAGGAGCTCAAAGAATCCCAGGAATCTGTCTGTTTCCCAGTATTGAGATTACAAGTGTTCACCACCATCCTTGACTTTAAAAAAAAAATGTTTAGGAATAGAATGCAAGATTTTACTCACAATGCAAATAGTTTACCAACTGATTTATTACCCAGGTAGTTTCCTTTTATACTATGAAACAACAATATCTCAAATGTTTTGTTTATTCATCCACTGAGATCACATGACATTTGGTCCTCAAACTGTTCTTGTGGTGCATTACATTTATTGAGTTGTAAATGCTATACTGTCCTTTTAAATAAGAGATAAATTTCACATCCTAGCAAATGATGCTTTTCATGTGTTGTTGAATCCAGTTTGTTAATACCTTTGTATATAAGTCATCAAGAATATTGCCACATATTTTCTTTTATTGTAATGCCCTCATCTAGTTTTGTCAAAAGAACAATGGTAGGCTTATGGAAAAATGAAATTATTCCCTTATCATAGAGGTTGTGGAAAAATGTGCAAAACTGGTATTAGATCTTCAGGTATTAGATGTTCAAGTTTTTATTAGAATCATTGAAGCTTTGGCTCCTGAGATTGTTTATTCACTGTTGTGTTTATGAATACTGATTCAATCTCCAGGTGTTACTGGTCTGCTAGGATGTTTTATTTCATCATGATCCAGTCATGATAGCATGCATCTAGAAATGTGTTCATTTTTTCAGGTTTACCCAATTTGGGGGCATAGCATTGTTCTGAATAGTTTCTTATGGGCTTTTACTTTCTATCATGACAAATCTAAGACCATCCATTCTTATTTCAGTTGCACATGTTTTTACTGTTAATAATAAATACTCTTTAGTCTTGGTGATTACTTCAAGAAATGAACTCTTATTTTTATTACTATTTTATATGATATTTTCTAGTACCTTTCTTACTGATTTATTTCCTCTGTCATCATTATTTCTTTCTTCTTAACAACTTTCGAACTAATTCATTTCTCTTTTCTTTCTCTTTTCCCAATTTTTTTTTCTTTTTCTTTTCTTTTTTTTCTTTTTTTTTGGTAAAAGTGGGCTTCCAGGGAAACATCACACAAAGTCAAAGAAGCAAAATGTATCTGCCTTTACAATTCTTTTTCCACTGTAGGCATCTTTGGCTTTGGGGAAATCTTTTCAC
This sequence comes from Phodopus roborovskii, assembly GCF_943737965.1. Lineage (NCBI taxonomy): Eukaryota > Metazoa > Chordata > Mammalia > Rodentia > Cricetidae > Phodopus > Phodopus roborovskii. The sequence continues at coordinate 16,417,794 of NW_026125397.1, forward strand.
ATGGTGTTGTGATTGCATGCACCTTTGAAGCATGCAAGTTGTTAGGTCCCACCCCTAAAAACCTCCATCTGTCTATAGAATAAGGGGAGTAAAACCTATTTGGTCATGTTGCTGGTGTCACTAAAATCTTATCTGGGACTTTTAATTGTATATATTTATCAATGTGGTCAAACATTTTCATTTATTTTTACTATACTAAGTACTGTATTGCTTTCCCTCTAGTAGAGCCTTTTTATACAGATGTCTTTAATTCACTTAGGTTATGTGGAACTTTATTTTTTTAACATTTTACCTTGTCTAGAGTAAGTTATATACTAAATATTTCTATACCATAAAAATAATTCTATTCACTGGGTATTGTATCATCCCATTTGTACTGGTTCTGCTGAAACAGATATTATTTTTAGAAAGTGCCTCTACCCTTTTTCTTCATGTAACTAATCTTAACAATTGTTTGTCTGGATGACTCTGAAACAAGATATTTTAGTTTTTGTCAGCTTTGGGTTTCATATTAACTGCTTCTTTGATTGTTGTGGTTGGTTTGTTCCCAATTGTTTTATTATTTAAATGGCCTTAATGCTAAGAAGCTGATTTACCTATTTCCTTCTTTAATCTTAAGAGAAATTTCTTCTTATATACTAGTAAAGAAGTTAAATATTTAATAAATGCAGAAGCTTACTCTCATGCTAAAAGGTTGTTTTCCAGTTCTTACTCTCATTTCTTCTAGAGGAATTTGTTTTAAAAATAACTGTCCTTACCAGCGTTGAATTAGGTAGAGGTACCAACTATACAAAGACAGAAGAATCCTTCAAAGTTTGTAACTTGAAACTTAGAGTAATCATTGTCTTAAAAAGAAAATTAACTGTGAAGTAACAAAACCTGTAGTGATTTATGTTTCAGAAAAGCAAAGGCCAACTTATCTATAGATCCAGAAATAAGCAAGACACATTTTATTGGTAAAACTATATAAACATAAAAAAAATGTATAAGAAACAGCATGTGCCTTGTTTTTTATGGAAAAAAATGTAACATGTATTAATCATCATACTGGTCAACTGGCTGAGCAAAATTTGTGGGATATTTTCTAAGAAAGAAAGCCTGATCATTGTGTGACTCTATAACATTCATTCACTGGTCTAAGTTACATGATTTTTGCTCACTGAATTAACACCAAACATGGAACATAACATAACATGATAATGAAAAAAAATAATGGAAAAGACTTTCTATGTTTTCAAGATGAAGTGAATGTGGACAGAGGTTAAAAGTTACATGGTTATTACTCTAAATTGAAAAATACCTACCTCCTGGATATAAGCGGCAGGCCCACAGATTCAAGAAGCTCAGAAAACAAGACTCAGAATATTCAGGGTTACAAGATACAAGCTCCACAAGAACTTAGACATGTTACTAGTATTTTTAAATAAGAACATATTTTAAACATTTCCTTTTGTCAAAGCAATAAAATCATTAAATCTACCACACTAATTAGTGCTCATTAATTAATAAAGCTGTCAAAGAAGTTTGTACAATACAAAGGAGAGAAATAATTTGAAAAAAGGAGGTGGGGCAAGGCGAGAGAGAGTGAGAGAGAGAGCGCAAAATCTAGTTGTATCTATATCTATTTTAAGTGTGTAAGAACTACAATAAGAATTTTCTCCTTTGAAACTCACCATATATTAGTGTGCTTCTCAGCTCTGCACAATCATATTCTGAAGCCATCAGAGTCACTTGATGCTGTGATTTAATTCATTCCTTCATAAATTTACTGAATCTTCCACCTCATATATCATACTGTTACAAGACAGATGGACCCTGGAAGGTAATTAGTTTTTAGATGAGGTCCAAGGATGGGGTCCTGGCAGAATGATTACTGCCATCTAAGAAGAAAAGGCAGCAATGGTTCTCAACAATGTGAGGTCACTGAGGAGGAAACTTCTTCAGATCAGGATACAGGTCCTCCATGACAAAATGAGGTAGCTGATGATTTGAACTTGGATTTCCAAGCTTCTAAGGTGTGACTCTGTAGTAGCATCCTGGGCTCCAGAAACTAGAGTGTGAATGCAATTGAATCTTCACAGCAAGCATGATGAAATAGCAGTAAGCTGCTAAGAGCCAGCAGGTGTGACATAACAAGCCAGGCAGAGTCTGGAGTTTTTCTTGTGGCAGCCTGGAAGGAAGGCCTCTGCAGCCAAAACCAGACTCAATGTCCCAAAACAACAGGCCATTTTTGCCTAGCGTCAGAGTCCGGACACATAGGGCAAAACACCCCAGTGTTTCCCACATTCCTCCTTTGCTTTTCTATTGCAACAACATCAAGGCAAGGGCTAAAGATGATAGAGCTGGAGATCTAATCAAGAATATCTCACCTTTGGGTAGATTTTCCCTGTTCATTAATTTGTTAGATAGTACTCTCTAGATTAGTACCATTTTTCTGTTCAATTGTATGCATACACATCTAGCCAATCAGGGTCCACCTTGTTTTATATTACAGAACACTACACAAAGTTTTGCCAGTCTAGGAGCCTACCTCTTAGTCTGCTTCCAGTTCAGGCCAGGGTCTTGGGTCTCAGAATTCTTCCTTAGACTGAGGACTTCTCCCAAGAGACACAGCATCTCCCAAGAGATACAGAGACCCAATAAAGGGAAGAGACTACTCTTGCTTTGTGATATTTTGTCTCTGCTTAGAGCTCCATCATTTCTGTCTCAGCTTTTGAGACCAGCTGGATATAGGACTAACTCAGGCTTGGGGACCCCACCAGAGACAAATGACCTGCCAGTCTTGCTATCCCCTGGGTGGCCTGTTCTCTCTGTAAACTTGTTCTAAAGAAAAATGATGCTGGGCTACATTCTGAAACCTTCTGAGAGCAGAGCTTTAACAATTGCCAACCCTCTCTGCTGTCATCTTGATGACATCAAGGTGCTCAGGGGTTCTACTTTCTCATTTGAGATTCTGTTTTCTTTTTTGAGTTATTACCCTCACATGGAAAACCAAAGTTCCTTGGGGTTTTTGTTGTTGTTGTTTGATTTGGTTTTTTTTTTGGGGGGTCATTATTTGCTGTTACCCCTACCATTCTTGGAGAGTTGGTTAAAAAGTACCTTACAGATGAGTGAACCATGGAACGAAGATAAATATACCTACCCATTACATCACTTTATCTTTTGCATCACTCATTCTCATGCTTTCTATTACATCAAAAAGAAATTCAGGGAAAATTAAACAATAGAAATTGTCATCTATTCCAATTTTTAAAATTGGTTAATGATACAAACACACATTTATCAAAAGAAGACAGAAATGTACAGTAAGTATATGAAAAGATGGTTTTCACTAGTCAGGAGAGAAAATAGAAATCAAAAAGAAATATCACCCTCCTTCAGAATGGCTTAGTTTAAGAGTTAAATATAAATTAACTATATATTAGAAAGAATATCCAGAAGGGGAACCTTTAATACATTGTAAACAGCAAAGCAAAAGAGCAATAATGGTGTAAAACAGTATGGAGTCTCCTTGGAAATGAACAAACAAACAAACAAAATAGAACTGCCTTATGATTAACCTGTCCTCTCTTGTGTATTAATGTACATTAAATAAATAAGTAGGTGTAAAAGTTGTCTACACTCCTGTGTCCTTTGCAATACTGAAATATCTTAGACTTGGGGTCAACCTAAGTATCCATTGCTAAAAGAAGTAAAGAAATATGATGTACATACAAAATGATAGCATGTGATCACCCATAGAATAGCATCTTACAACTAATGGTGAAATCATAAGACATCATGTTAAGTGAAATAAATAAGGCCAGATGACCATGAATTTCTCTCTGAGTGTATACAATGAAAAGATTTATCTCCTAGAAGAAAAAAACAAAGTGGGGATTATCAAAGCTTAGGAAATTAGAGAGAGGATAAGTAAGGGTTGGTTCATGTCTATTCAAATACAATTAATTTTTGATATTTCAGATTCAGTAAGAGGAACTGTGGTTAGCAATGACTTTTTTCTTATGTTCTAAAATTACAAGGAAAGATTATGTATGCTAGCAACAAAAAGAAATAGTAGAACCTGAAAGATATCTCAGTAAGTAAAGACTTTACCACAAAACAAAATGGGTCTCCAGAACCTCTATAAAAGCCAAGCATAGTGACACATATTTGTAACCCTGAGCTGTGAAGGAAGAGAGACAGGTAGATGTCTGGGTTATGTTATCTGGGGAGAATAAATCTAGATCCTAGTGAAAGACAGTCTCAAAAACCAATGTGAATGGTATTTATGGAAGGATACCTCCTGTTTACTTTATAAGTGTGTGTATTCATCCATGTATAAAACACATGCTCACCAACACTTACATGAAAAGTTGAGAAGTACCAACATGCAAGTATAAATACATACATACATACACACACACACACACACACACACACTAGAATAAGTACTTCATGTGGTAATTATATTAATTTTTAGAGTTTGATTACTATGAATTGTATGTGTGTTTTAAAATACCTTAATATACACCATATATATATATGGTGTATATTAAGGTAGACCAAAACAAGACCTTGAAAAACACAGTGGTTACCTGGGATTATTCCTTCCTATTTGGATTTCTTTATTTTATGAAAGTTCACATTGTTAACATACAGTGCAATATATCTACTTAAGTTTTATTGCTGTATTAAACTTCATATATAAATATTGTCTTGATTACTGAGTATTGTAGGCCTATTTTACTATCTACATATAAAATACTTTCATGATTGCTTTAAGTAGTCTCAAATATGGTCAGAACTAAAATCATTCTGCTTAACTTGTTAGAGAAGTTGTCTCTCTAAAGTCTTTTAGCAAAAACGAAATAAAGGGGAGTAAGTAATGGAGAAAAACAACCAAAACTATAATATATATAATATAAATATATTATATATAATATAAATATAATACAGAGGTAAGCATCAACTTTGAGGTTTCAGATCTATTATCATTCAGGTAGGGAAGGATGATTCCAAAAATAATTACAGAAACTATTTCTAGCAAAGGTTGGACATAAAAAGATTTATCACTTTTCACCAATAAGGCAAACTACAGTGGAAAGTATTAAGAGGGTCCAGAACAGAAGAGAAGAATTATTATTTGAGGAAAATCAATCTCTGGAAAATAATTTAACACAGACAGTAACTTTTTAAAACAGCCGCCTCCTATTCGCAAAGACAATCATAGAGAAAAGTGCTGAAGAATCCACATTAAAGTGTCTTTGGAGATGGGATGTGTGTGCAGGATCAGATGGAGGGAGTGCACAGCAAACACCTGGTTTGCAGGGTCACAATATTCCAAGAGCTTAATTAAAACTACTGGAAAAAAAGAATTCAAAGGTCAGAAATGATCCAGAAATTAAACTTTTTAATATGTGACCCAATGGATAATTTGAAAAGTTCTTGCAGATTTCAGATGAAAAATAAAGTCCTGGCAATAAGAACTCGGAAAGACGGGGGACAGAGGAAAGCTTGTGCCTTTCACCTATGTTCCAGCAGAAAGGGAAATTCTTGTAAAAATAAGTGAAAACAAAGCAAATTTATGAAAATAAGCTTACATTCAAGAAATGAAAAATATTCAACTGTTTTTTGATATTTAAAATAAGAACATCAATGAAAATAAAACAGCATGTATACTACATTGAAAAGAAATAAAGTTAAGTGAAAACTAAATATTTCTAAAGAAAAATGTCAATATTCTAACAAGACTTGTTTTCCCTGAGTTGAAATGGATTTCTCTAATTTAATGAGTATTGAATAAATTTACAAAGTCTCAAGATGAATGCTCTGAAATAGCCAAATGATTTACAGCTCAACTAAAGAGGATTACTCATAAGAGCTGCAATAAATACTTTTTAAGTGAAATAATGACACCCTTGAAAAATATTTATTACACTTTTAAGCTTCAGCATTCTGATACGTTTTGAGCATTCTGATATGTCATCAAATCGATGATAATGAAAAACTTACACATGTCCAAATTTAGTCAATATATAAATTGTAGAGGCCATAGTATTGTTATATAAAGTATTATTTTTATTATCTAGAAAATTAATATAAATAAATATATACAATTTAACTGTTGTGTATATCGTATGTTAGTCAATTGATCTGCTAAAAGCACATAGGAAAACAAGTTAAAAACAAATAATAATCCATCATTGACTTCAAGGAAGGGGGTACGGCATGGGTGAGGGACTACACCAGAGAGCTTCAGCGGTGGACAGCTAGCCCAGAACGGATTTCTTTTTTAACTGTAAAATTGAGACTTATGTAAACGTGATTTCAAACCGTAATTCATGTTGTAAATCAGACTCCAGCAATTTTTGTTGTATGATTTTGGTTTTTTGTAAAGTGTAATTGTCCTTGTACAAAGTGCTCATATTTAATTATGAACTGCTTTAAAATCACTATCAATGATAAAGGAAATGTTTGGCTTGTTGTGTGACACAACAGATATAGTCATGCTGTGTTTGGACTTGGGGTTGGGATATGGAAAGCAGCAGCCACATAGCTAGATGCTCGTGTACACATGATTATGAAGAATCCCAAAATCTACAAAGCTGAACATCCGGGGAGTTATGGAAAACTGTCTTTATGTTCTGGCGAGGGACTGGCTTGTCAGTGCAGCCACTCCTTCTTACCTGTCTCTAGGTTGCCCTCTCCTTGCAGCCGAGAGTATTGCAGGAGATACCGTATATTCACCAGGGACTGGCTTGTCAGTGCAGCCACTCTTTCTTACCTGTCTCTAGGGTGCCCTCTCCTTGCAGCCGAGAGTATTGCAGGTGATACCGTATCTTCACGAGAGTATCAATTTTGGGCTAAAATGCCTTGATTCTTTGCACCTCTTTATGAGCCCTTACATTCAGTTACTAACTGGTAAGCAGCAGCTTCCTACACAATAGGAGACTGCCATATTTTTTTTCCTCCTATCATGATTGGCTGGGCCTGCTGCTGTTCCTACTAAGATATTCTGAATTCCATTTTATCAATAAAGCTTGGTTTAACAAACAAGAAATTTAATCATGTACGCGTAGTTCCTCTTACCCCGGCTTTCAAAACCCGGTACTTTTGTTGTAAATGGGCCATTCCTCCTAGGGAAAGGTGTTAGTCTCCTTAAATTGGATGATGGTGTTACCCCAGGTGCAGATGGATCAAAAGATCAGAGTCTGTGTTGTCCTCACCCGTTGTTCAAATGAGTTTCTTTCAGGCTGCTTACTTCTCAGGAAGATGTGCATCGGCTTGAATTTACCTACTGTTAATTAAAAGAATTGTCAAAGTTTGGCAATCCTAACACTATGATCGATGTGTGTGTGTTGAATGTGTGTTTGCCTGTAACTTTTAATTGACCCACGTCTTTAGAATCTAAGGGATTAAGATGTATTTGTGATTTGAAATAATAGCATGTTGATAATATTTAGCTGTTGGCCTTTAAAAATAAATTTCAAAGCTTAAGGAATTGTAGATATAAAACAACTAATTTAATTTAGGCTTAAACCCCTGATGAAGCATGTAAGAGTAAGTTTCACAGTCTGTCACATCACAAAGACCACTGTTGTGTACCCGTCTGTATTTTTGTCTCTTTAGGTTGAGTGCTGTATTTATCAACATGCCATTGACTCGGTCAGCAGTCAGATTCCCCACTAGGAAACAGTTCAAATACGTTAAATACAACGTCACAGCTTTATGTACAACAGTTAGTATAATACATTCTGTTCTATTTGTTTTTTCCCAAACGTTGAAATAGGCATGTTTGTATATACAGCCTTAAAACCACTGTAATGCTAAGGGCATAGTAGGAAAGTACTGCGAAGTGTCTCAGATTTCAGTAGCTATAATACCAGCGGACTCTTGATTATCCCTCTTGTGAGGTGACTAAATGTAACTTATTTGTATTTAATTTATATCTTAATCCAGCATGAATGAAGAAAAGCTGAAATACTAATTATATTTAGAAATTCATAACAGCCACAATTACAGAACCAATTCCAAACTTAACAATAAATGCTTAATGTCTAAAAAAAAACAAATAATAAAGTCAAACAAGACTACATATATTCAGTAATGTGGAATAAAACTAAATGAAAAGAAAGCAAAAAATTCTGAAACTATGAGGCAAATTTTAAAGACATGATTTGCAAAAATGACACACATACCTAGATAGGGAATGTCATCCCTTTTAACAATAGAGATTTTTTAAAATTGAAAATAAAAACCAGGAGATGTTTTCTTATTGAAACCACAGAATCATTTGTGAAGAGCTAAAATAATAAGAGACACTGTCTCCCTGGGACAAAACCCTACACCATATATTAACTAGAAATACCCAGCTCCATGTGTAGTCTGCAAATCTCATCTTACAAAATCCAAGCCCTTAGCTTCTTACAATTCAGCAAACAACAGGGACATCTCAGAGGTAAACATGTTAGAAAATAGAAGCACACTGAGAATAAGTTATTAATTGCTCAAATTAAAGCAAATTTTAAAAATTGTGATACTTGAATAATATGTTTTATCCTGATACTCGTAATTGAGAACAACAGGCCCTAGTACTTTTCTTTGTCCAGAAATATCAATAATGAATCTTGGATTTGGGAAGATAAGTATGAATCAAGAAACTTTAACTTTCTTATCACAGATATATATTTAATGCCCTTTGTTAGCAAATACATGAGAGGACTATTTATAATAGCTCACGGTAAATATAGCTGAGCTTTTGTAGTCTGGCATTTGAATACAAAACCATACTGCAATGCACTTTAGTAACTTATTTTTAAGTGTTTACAACCCTTGCCTTAATAAGAAAAGGACTTTATCATGGATTGTTCTGTGACAAGAGGGTCTGAATTAGAGATTTACTTCCAAAACTCATTTTCTCAAATACAAACCTTGGGAAAAATTTCAGGAACACATACTTACTTAAGAACATGAATTTTTTTTTAAGTGAAAGTCCCATCCTAATTATCACACTGCAAATGTAATCAACTTCCTTCTTCTGCTTCGAAGACATGAAGTGGGCAGAAACAAATCCCATGAGATTATGGCTGGCTTGGGTGTGAGAGCATCTATTGCTGCCACTTGACTGAACTATGGTTAGAGGTGATGGGTGCCTGGATCATTTCTGAGCACGTGTTAAAATGCAGAGTCACAAGCTCTGCCTCCAGAGCCAAGGCCAAGGTGGTAATTGGAAGTCTTTCTTTTGGTTAGACACCAGGTTAGTCTGAAATGGAGTCTTCAAAGACTACACTTTGGGAAGTTGTGGCATGAGTTTCCAGAACTCTGGCTCATATATAAGCTTCCAGCTAGGAACCAGATAAAGCCAACCCTGCAAGCCCTCAGCTCCCATAGCTCCCATAATATCTTTTTTTTTTTCTGGAGACAGGATGATTTATTGCCTGTAGCCTTTTGAGTAGACCTAGGCATATTCAGCCTTTTTTATATTTCAGTGCAGTGTTGTTACCTACAAAGTTTACACTCAAGAACCGCACACTCTAATTGCCATCTTCCAAATGTCCCCACAGATTTTACAATGTTATGATTTTTTATTTTTTTTTAGAAAAAATAAGAACACAAATTCTATAATAAAATGTTATTTTAAGTGAGTTTCCAAAGTCTATGATTTTACCAGAGAAGCATATGAATTTTTACGCTTATCTAAGTATATGTGCACACACTCACTGAGAAATCTTGTTTATTAAACTATGTTAATGAGAATGGTATTCTCAACATAATTTAGAATTTGCCCATGAGCTAAAGAAGAGTTTTAGCTCTCACAAATAAACAAAAAACATAAATGTCTACTTAAACTTCATTCAATCACTTACATTTTTAAAAACTCCTTATTCTAGTCAAACAAAACCACTTCAGACACTGAAAATGCAGTAAATGTTTTTGTAAAATTCAGAACTGGCTAAGATTTCAGATACAAATGCCTGAATCCCTTGTCTAGTCAAGTTGCCCTGCTAACAGATGCTAAGACATATACATTACAGAATAGTTTCCAATCTCTGAAGATGAGTAACTAAACACCAAAACAAGGCACCTTACTATTGCTGCATTTACTTTCTAAGTGGATATGTATGTTTGAATGTGTTGGGTAGGAGCACAAAATAAAATTAATACATAAGAAGAATGTACAGTTAAGGAAAAATAAGGCAAGAAATATTTAACTCACAAGAATGGCTATGGGGTTGTCAAGAACTTGCATAACTCCTGGGACAGACCTAATAGGCACAGTAATGGAATGAAAACCAACAGACAGACACACAGACATGGAAATGCTGTGGCTGAATGGCCTGTGATCTCTAGTAAAGGAGCCACAGCACTCTGGAAACTCAGTTGTGTTTGTTATATAGCACTGAACAGGGAGGTGGGGTTGTTTAATAAAGCTGAACAAGGAGAGGAGGCAGGGTTATTATATTCTGACAAAAAAATGGAGGCATAGTGTATAGATATACATACATACATATATATATATATATGTGTGTGTGTGTGTATGCGTGTGTGTGTGTTGCAGGGTTATTGCATATAGATAATCTAGTTCAGGATCAATATTACATTTGAATGGTAGGGGGCAGCTTTAATTGATCTCAGCAGGAGCACTCTCTCACTCTCTATAAGAGAGCTGTTTTCAAGACTAAACATCCAGAGGGACTAAGGTATGGTAGAAATTTTCTGTACATACTATTGACATCCACACTCAGAGCCACATGGATGAACCCTTGAAGAATTGTTTACCATCCGTCTGAGCCTGAGGCTATGGGATCACGGTCATTTTCTGTATAAAAGGCATACATTTACTCAGGACTTCTTCTGCTCCTCAGAAGATGTAGTAGAAGTTTCTGGAAATACAGAACACTATGTTAAATACACCTGTCAGAGAGGGAATCTGTGGGAGACTAGCACTTTAGAAATTATCTGAATGGAATGGAAGGACCACCTCTGTGGGTGTTTGGGGGGAATTTTGAAGACAGTGGAAAAGAGACAAAAAAGAAGCTTTGAGATAGAGGTATACCTGCTAGCTGTTCTTTTTTTTTTTTTTTTTTATTTTACATGTCGATCCCAGTTCCCTCTTGTTCCCTCCTTGCCTCTCCCTCCCTCCCTTTTTCCCTCTCTGCCCTCTCACATGCACCCTAACCACCCTCCCCTCCCATCCCCCCACCCCAATTCCATATGTAGGGGAATGCAATCCAGTTGTGGTTATGTAGATCTGACAGGTCATTTGAAGTAGGGACTAGGGCTTCTCTCCTGTCTCTAGGTTAAGGCAGTTATAAAAGAATCTATTTTCAATAGAAGGATGGAAAAGATAAGAAAATATAATTCTTCATTTACATTTTTTGAAATAAGTTGTCCTTTTTTTCTGCAACCATGTTACACTTAGAAAGCATTTCTAGTTTCAGAAAAAGAAATGGGATCCCATGGGTAGTACACAGCAAAACAGGCTTGGGGTCAGGAAGAAAAAGGGACACAGAACAATGGAGATGGAAAAGTCTTGCAGGAAGTCTACCCCTATCACTTAACAGTGTTTTGACCTTTGTTTCCTTTCTTTCTGTCCCTCCCCATTTCCCTCCTCTCTCTCCATCCCTCCCTCCCTGACTCTCTTTCTCCGTGCCTCTCTACTTTCCTTCCTTTCTTAAGCCATTCAATGTGTTATGTGGCCATAGCTTCCCCCATCACACAGTTGAGGATGACTTTAAACTTCTGATCTCCCTGCTTCCAGCTCTCAGTGATGTGTTTGCAGGTATGCAAGAGCCTGCTCAGTGCTATGTGCTTCTAGGGATGAAACCCAGGGTTTTATTCGTGCCAGAAAGAGACTCTATCAACTGAGCCAAATCCTAGTCAATGGTGCTCTTCACTCAAGGATGCAAGTTCAGTTTGCCAGATCTGTGCCAAATATCTATACTGTTGGTGAAAATGGATGATCATCATAAGTCTGGAAAACATATTAAAGCCATGCAAAGATGAGACACACTGCTTACAAATTATGGTTTTAATTTGTTAGTCACCAGTTTGCAACATCTGTTGTAAAGTAAGTCCCCACAACTGCTTAATAATGCTTGAGGGAGATAATAGGTAAAAACAGCAATCAAGTCACAGCACAGAAAAATCACTAAAAAATTAATAAATATGCAAAGCAGAACTGAAACTTCCCTTATTACAGGAACAAAGTAGAAAAAAACTTTGACTAAAAGAAAGCTTCTGCCTCCACAAAGAACACATGCAAAGAGAAACACTTAAGCTTCCAGAGAAAATGGGAAATAAAATGACACATGAAAAATCATAATCAGCCACAAAATGTTACCATCGGCAACAATAGAAGCAATATAGCAAGGAGAGCTTAAAATTTACAGGGAAACAGTTTTTAACCCACATGCCCAGCAGAATTACCATTTCAGGGACTCACAAAGGATACCACAAACTGATTAATTTTGAAAAACCAGGGTCGGAAACATTTCTAGGACAATAATTTGAATTATAAAAGAATGATATAAGTAGGTGATAAACATTGCTGGGCATAAGTGGGACATGCCATTAACCGGAGCATTGGGAGGCTGAGGAAAGTGGGCATCTGTGAGTTCTAGGTTGGGCTGGTCTACATAATGACTTCCAGGCCTGACATGGAAGTCATCATGTAAGAACTTTATACATGCAAGGAAAAGAATAGAGTAACCATTTGTTACTAATAATTTGATGCATAAGAAACATAAAAAGAAAATTTTCTTAATCACAGTCTAGTGCTTAATTTATAAACAATATGAATAAGAGAGTGCCAGAAACTAAAGGAGCATACAGATTATTGCACGTTATGTAACTCTCCAAAATGTTGTTATAGAAGAAAGATCAGCAAGCATATTAAATAGTTGTTGCCCTGACAGGTAGAGACAAGTAAGAAATAACTTCAATTATGAAGAGAAAACATGATGAAGCATCTTACTCAAGAATCTTAAATCAGAACACAGGAGAAATCAATGCAGATTTTGTGTCAATTAAACATACTATTCAGCAGTAGTTCGTGTAGTTGACTTTGCTTACTTTTAAAAGTAAAACCTAAAGGGGCTGAAGATATAGTTCAATATTTAAGAGTGCTTGCTGATTTTCCAGAGATGAGAGTTTGGTTTTAGCACTCATGGTTGGCACCTCACAACCTCCCGTAACTCCAGTTCTAGCAAGATATGTGGCCACCACATATCTTGCACACACAGATACACACATTTCCCATACAGGACAGATCAAGGGAGATGACTGAATTTTACTTGAGGTATGACTGTGTGTTTGTGGACTATCAATATATACAAAACTAGCAACTGGATTTCCTCCTTGACAAGTCCGCTGGCCTACAGGGACCTCCCACCAAGACTAACTAGAAGCTCCCCCATGGTTTACCTAACTAATATGCTGGGTTCCAGGTTCCTGGAAGTAGTGGATGTTCCCCATCAGAGTGAGAACACCCTCATTTGAGCCCAGCTTTCCTGTATATATATCTGTGTATCTGTCTTTTCTTTATTCCTTTGCTGCCCTTCGTCAAGGTACTTGACCAACAGGTTGCTTCTTTGAAGATACTTGCAGTGCAACCAGTAGTGTTACTAATTCTATACATTTTTGAAATCATGACTTTTGAAAAACATTTGTTCATTTTTCCCTTTTATTTTATTTAAAATCATCTTATTTTACATATCAATCCCAGTTCCTTCTCCCTCCCATCCTCCCATGCCCCCTACCAACCCTCCCATCCCATCCCCCATCCATTCCCCAGGGAAGGTAAGGATCCTTCCATGAAGGATCAACAAAATATGTCAAGTTATTTGGGGTAGGGCCTAGACCCTTCCTCCTGCCTCTAGGCTAAAGGAGTAACCCTCCATAGGGAATGGGCTCCTGAAGACTGTTCATGCATAAGGGACACTTCCTGGTTCTATTGCCAGAGGCCCGATAGACTACTCAGCCCTCCTTACTGACACCCAAGTTCATGGGGTCTGGTTTGGTTCTATGTTTGTTCCCCAGCTGTCAGACTGGAGTCCATGAGTTCCCACATGTTCAGGTCAACTGTTTCTGTGGGATTCCCCAGCCTGGTCTTGACTTGCTCACCACTCCTCCCTCTCTGAAACTGGATTCCAGAAGTTTGGCTCAGTGTTGAGCAGTGCATCTCTGCTTTTTTTTTTTTTTCTCATCAGCTACTGGATGAAGGCTCTAGGATGGCATTTAACATAGTCATCAATCTCATTACTGGGGAAAGGCATTTAATGTAGCCTCCCCACTATTGCTTAGATTTTAGATTGTTAGTTGGGGTCATTCATGTGGGTCTCTGTACAATTCAATAGTGCAGATTCCTCTTTAAACCTATAATATCTCCTTCTATTATCTCCTTCTATTATGGTATCTCATTTCTTGCTCTCCTCTATTCCTCCCCTGACTCAGTCTTCCTGATCCCTCATGTCCTCCTCTCCCCTCCTCTTCCCCCCTTCTCTTTCTGCTGACTCCCTTTCCACTCCCCCTGCTCCCAATTTGTTCAGGAAATCTTGTCCCTTACTCCTTCTGTGGGGGACCATGTATGTCTCTCTTAGCTAGCTAACTAGCTTCTCTGGAGGTGTGAATTGTAATCTGGTAAACTTTTGCACTATGTCTAATATGTGTATGAGTGAGTACATACCATTCTGTAACTGGGTTATCTCACTTAGGATGTTTTCTTTGGGTTCTATCCATTTGCCTGTGAATTTCAAGATTCCATTGTTTAGGCTAGGCTCATAATCAAAAATATATAAAAAATAAATAGTTATTAAAGAGTAAATCTGAAGAGCATATATATATATATATATATATATGTTATGTAAGGCAATGAATAGGCTAATTATCAGGATTATAATAATCATCATGTAATTAATGCGTACATCAAATCATTACACTGTACACTTGTAGTATATATAATTTTTGTCAATCATTCTTTAATAAAGCTAGAAAAATTAATATCTCAAATTTATTAGTAGAAGTATATAAAAATTTTAGTAACCATTTTAAACCTACAACAGCAATCTTACATAGTTACACTTAGTATGTAAAAAAAGAAATTTACCTCGGCCAGTTAAATTCCTCTTGAGTTTAAAACAGAACACAAAGGATTTGTCTCCAATCCACTTACTCTTATATTACCTCCACTCTTATATTTCTTTTGTGCCTCAAAAATTCACAAGGGAACATAAAAATAATACACAGTTTCACTCAATACTGAAGACATAGTTCCTTTCACAGAAAGTTGAAAAAAGCTGGTGGTCAGGATCATATAGGCATGTCCAAAGGCCTTCTAAGCTAAGTCTTGAGGACAAAGTACTCACTTTCACTATGCTTTCTGTGACTCCTCTCTCTGTCCAGTTTCAGAGGACTTTAGTGCTCAGTATATTTCCTATTAAAATACACACGGGTGTCAAAGTATACACTATATCCCCCTTAAAGAAGATGAGTGTGACATATTAACATAAATTACTATTTAACAATGAAAAAGCTGATTATCTTAATTTGATCATAATATATTCTACATATGTATATAGTTATCACTTTATACCTATAAATTTTCACAATTTAAAAACTATTTTTAAGTGCCTGGCATTGGTTACACATGCCTTTAATCCCAGTACTCGGTAGATAGAGGCAGACAGATCTCTGTTAGAGGCCACCCTGGTTTATAGAGTGAGTTCTAGGACAGACAGGGAGACACAGAGAAAGCCTGTCTTAAAAACAAAGACAAACAAATAAAGCAAACACATAAAAATATTTTAAATAAAAAAATCAATGCAATATGTTTTTATCTTTAAACACATTTTTTATAAACTAAATTTTCCCCTGAGGCCTTTCAAGTTTTATTTTTTTTCTTATTTTACATACCAATCACAGTTCCCTCTCCTCCCATCCTCCCATACCCCCTGACCCAGCTCCTATCCTATTCCCCACCCCCCCACCCCAGGGAGTGTAAGGCCTTTTAGGGGGAATCATCAAAACTTGTCAAGTCATTTGGGGTAGGGCCTAGGCCCTTCCTTCTGTCTCTAGGCTAAAGGAGTATCCCTCAATCCCCGTGTGCTCCCAAAGTCCTTTTGTGTACCAGAGATACATCCTGGTTCCACTGTCAGAGGTCCAGCAGACTGCCCAGGCCTTCTAACTGAGACCCACATTCAGCTTCATGACATGGTTGTACCATGTCATGCTGACTCCTTGTAGGAGTTACAAAACACATGGACACAAACCCTAAACAAAAGACCTGGGTCTTTATACTACCCTGTAGAGAATGTTGCAAACTCAGGAAGTAGGTGGGCCAACTGTTATGTACCACAAAGTTTCTTGTCTCAATCACAGCCATAAGAATGTTGGCAAAATAAAGAGAAAAAGGCATTTGTCACTGGAAATTTTTAGATAGTAAAAAAATAAAACTATTGATATAACAACTCTTGAACTTAAAAATCAGTTCTTGTGTTTATTGTGGGGGATGTGTATCACAGTGCATCTGCGGTGGGGAGGCCAGAGAACAATTTATGTATGGGAGTTAGTTCTCAACTTACACCATGTGGGCTTTGGGAATATAACTCAAGTTTTGGGGCTTGAATGTGCCTTTATATCCTGAGCCATCTCCCAACACCAGTCTTTGATTTTTGAGTGAGTTTGGGCATCAGTGGTTCCAAGATCTGCAATGTCATCTATGCCTCTACTAGAAGTAAAATTTGCCAACAAAATTTAGAAGTGATTGATGCAAATCCCAGAGAGCTGGCTCAGTGGGTGTATATATTTGGCAGTCTCAGGGCTATTTCTAAAGGCAGGAGTTATGCAGAAATACTTACCAGTGGAAAATTCACGCAAGTGAGCCCTGCAGCAGAGAAAAGCAAAGAGAAGGCAAGGAGCCATCTGAGAAAACAGGACATCTTA
Organism: Phodopus roborovskii; assembly: GCF_943737965.1. NCBI lineage: Eukaryota > Metazoa > Chordata > Mammalia > Rodentia > Cricetidae > Phodopus > Phodopus roborovskii. The sequence continues at coordinate 16,434,717 of NW_026125397.1, forward strand.
AACTAGGTAGTAAGAAATAATGCTAATCAGTTAAGTGTTGATGGGGAAAGAAGAGAGAGTCATAAGATTTATACCGGGAGAATGAAAACCTTCAAGCACTTATTTAGAAATGGATGAGGAAGGGGAGGAGAGTTGGAGGAGAGTGTGAATATGATAAAAAATATGTATTATAGAAAATAATCAAAACTAATATTTTCTTAACTAGAATGGATAGAAGAACATAATGTTACACATCTTTAAAACTACCATTTGAGAGGCAGGAGCAGGCAGATCTCTGAATTCAAAATCTACATAGCAGTCTGTAATCCAGCCAAGGCTACATAGTGAGATCCTAGATTTTAAAAGGGGGAATGAATAACATGGACTTTAGTGGGAATAAATAAAAAACCTTTTGGTTTGTTTGTTTGGTTAAATTTATTAATTTGTTTGTTTATTTATTCATTGCTTTTAGATCACAACCAAAGGTTCCCCTCCCTTTTCCCCAATTCCTTCCACCCTATCCCCTCTAACTCCACCTCCATCCATTCCTCCATCGCTGTATCTCACCAGATACAAGCTGGCCTCCCAAGGTAAATCAAGTTGCAGTGACGCTAGGCACCTCCTCTTCTATTAAGACTGGATGAGGCATTCTAGTAGGAAGAATGGATTCAAAAAGCAGGTACCCATGTCAGAAAAAGCCCCTGCTGTCATGGTTAGGAGTCTCACAAGAATACCATATTTCACAAGTTCAAGTGGGATAAAGGAGACATACTGGTAGAAGAGGACGAGGGGAGTATAGACTTGAAAGCATTGCACAGGAGACAATTTCCTGAACAGAACACTGATAGTGTGGGCACTAAGATGGGCAATTAACAAATGGGACCTAATGGAACTGAAAAACTTTTGTAAGGCAAAGGACACTGTCAAAAAAACAAAACAACAACCCATAGAATGGAGAAAGAGCTTCACCAAGCCCACATCTGACAGAGGCCCAATATCAAAAACACATAGAGAACACAACAGGAATCTCAAATAGCCTAGAATCACTTAAAGAAATGTTCAGTATCATTAGCCATTGGGAAATGCAAATCAAAACAATACTGAGATTTTTTTCTTACACATGTCAGAATGGCTAAGGTAAAAAACAGAAGTGACAGCTCATTCTGGAAAAAGATATGGAGCAAGGGGAACACTCCACCACTGCTGGTGGGAGTGCAAACTTGTATAAATAAGTATCTTAACATTGCAGTCTGGTGGATCATTTATAGGAAGTTTTAATGATCTCCAACCTAGAGAGTCCTGAAACTTTTTATTCACCCTAATTGAAAAATTTATGGACACCAGGAATTTGGAACATCTGGTTTATGACCCCACAAGAAGTGAAGTCCTGAAGGATTGACCCCTATTAGAGATGTAAAGTTTAATGCAGTTGGGAAGATAAAGTAATCAGTGATAAAGAACAGATGTTGCTAGGTGTTCTTGAAAAAAAGAGTCCCAGGAAATGTGACACTGAACTCACTAGTGTTACAACAGGGTTGTTATTAAGTACAGAGGAATGTAAGATTTGAAATATGAAATGCAGGGATACTGAACTGTTTAGACACACTATGTGGAACTTGCAGCATCTCCTTTTCATACATGTATTATGGGGCTGAGTCTCAGGGATGAAAGCTGCATGTATCTCTATCCTGAAAACTGAATGCAAATCAATCATATTACTCAAGACTACAGAGGTCACTACTACAGCAGAGAAGAGAGACTGAAGTGTTGATTTCAATGAACTGTCTATAAAATTTCCTATATGAGGGTAAATGAAGATTATTTCAAACCATAATTTCTCAGATTTCAGTCCAAATTAATGTCCATTTAGACATTATTAGGAAGTAAATATTAGCCTGTGAAAGTATCCCAATAGCTGAAGGATGAAAAATATTTTGAAGACTCAAATACCAATTAAACATTTAAAGTTGAGATAGAAATTCTCTAATGGGAAATGTCCAGAAGGGTTCATATAGGAACATAAATACTAAAGAATACAAGAAACAGATGAGCAGAGAGTGCATTTTCCAGTAAAGTTACCTTGAGCCACCCAAGTGATTGATAGAGCATGTTATTACTTGAGTGGAGCCAACAAGTTATTTTCTATTGACCAACAGATATTTCTTGCTTTTTGGAATCTGCTCCCAGATAAAATCACAATATCCTGTTTGAGAGCCATAGTTCTTACTGAATACATTAGAATAAATCTACTTGATGGGATGAATTAAATATTATTTGTTTGTATATTTAGTTTATTACCACCCCATAGGAGCTGGCCATATGCCCAGAGAATGGGGCAATGCAAAACCAGACTATTAAACTGACACTAGTATTGACACTGTAATACAGCATCACTGTGCAAGTTTGCAAAGGTCCATTAGAATGTATATTGGAGTCCATCCAAGAACTCCCCTCCCTAAGTTGGGGATATTTTCAGAACTGAAGGAGAATATCCTAGGTATTTGATCTAAGTGTTTACTTGTGCTGTTGTGGCATATTTATTCAAGTCATGAAGTGTAAAATAAATATTTTGTCTACACAAAGAGATATGTTATCTTAGAAGAATGATTTGATGTTAAAATACATTATTTTAAAATAGAAAGTGAAACTTTAATAGAGGATCCAAGAGGTAGTTTCACATCTGTTCTAGAACATGCTCATACTGTGAGGAGAGAGGCAAAGGAAAAGGCCAAATTACATAACTTCCTCCACTTTTCTGTTGTATTTGTGGAAGAAGGGGATAGAGATGTTGCTGCCATAAGTACAACTTGTTGAGCTGATTTAGTATTGTCTGTGGGTTCATTATTTCAGAGCTGACTGTTGGGTATTGAGTACTTTATTAGTTGTTACTTGCCAAAATTACTTGTCTAGGGGGTGGAGCCTTGTAAGATTTTTCCATTCCATATGAGTATTTCTACCAGTGTTGTTGTTATTCAGATCTTACTTAAGCAGATATGTTGCTGAGGTAAAGTAGGTGAGTCATCGCTGCCATTTCTACGAAACCCAGTCTCATAGGAGCTTTCCTGTCCTCTTGCTCTTCCAACTTTTCCATCCTCTTTTCTGAAGTATTCCATGAGCCTTGGGTATAGGAGTTGTGTTATATGTTTTATATGTATCAATGTGGATGTTATCTGAATTACAATCAGTTGTAGTTTTCAGTAATTGTCCCTGTTTATTGAAAAGGAGAACTTCTCTGATGTCAAATGAGAGGTACACTTATCTGTGAGTATAATGCTAAGTTTTAGTATGTACTTAGGAATTATTCTGGTTTACTAAAATAGCAGTATGAATTACTTCTATAACTATGAACTCACTAGCTCTGGGTAGTTGTTTAGGTTTATAATATCTGGTAGGATTTTTCTGCTATTGAGCATGTCTTAAATCTAATTAGACAGATGTTGATTATCACCAAGGTATGAGTGCCACAACTAACTGCTACCACATCTTTAGGCATATCTTGCCAATGCTGGTCATCTTTATTTTTTGGTTCCTAATCATCACAGCTGGATAGGACTAGGGGTTGCTTCTCTCCATTGACAGTTTGTGTAGAACCTTCTGGTAATACAAAAGCAAGATTTCAGGTTAGATCAAGCTTTAATATTTTAAGTCTTGTGCAATAAAAGTTGTCTTCAGCAATTAGGGATACCTTCAACCATTGTAAGGCAACCAAGGGCAACAACAGTAGTATCAACATTTTTAATGGAAGTTTTCCATGCCTGATGACAAGGTCTTTTTGAAATGGTCTGTGGTATTATATCATTTATAATTTATTACAATCACTGAAAATCAGAGAAGCAAAGCAGCCAACCCACTAACTGTTACCTCTACCTCAGACTGAAAGGGCTGATCCTATCTCTACAAGCTCTCACCAAGCCTCAGACTGATGTCTCTCTTTCAGCTTGGCTGGAGAATAATCCTAAAACAGACTACTGAAGACTCTGTTCCTGTCTTTATAACTCTATAGTGCTGGGATTAATGGCATGTGATCCCAGGTGCTGAGATTGTCTTTGTATGAATTTTTTTCTCTTTAGGACTGAATGGATTTTAATCCTAAATCCTAGGATTAAAGTTGTGTACCATCACCACCTAGCTTCTATAGCTAGCTAGTATGGCTGTTTTGCTATTTTGATCTACAATGGCTTTATTAAATCATGAACAATATGTAATAGTCTATGCCTCTTTTAAGGAACAGTGTTATCCCAAGTGGCATAACTTCATTTAAGACATATGCATACATATGTGTGTGTATGTGTGTGTGTTAATATAAAATAATAAATACATCTACCTCTTTTTCAGCTCCCTGGCTGGCCAGTAAACCCCTTGCATCTGCCTGTCTCCTTCTGACAGTACTGGAGTTACAGATACATACCACCATACCTAACTTTACTATGTGAGAGCTTGAGGTCCAGACTCATGTCTCCATATATGTGCAGTAAGCATTTGCCAACTAAGGAATCTTCTCATTCTCCTATGGATTCTTTTAGCTCAATTGTATGTGATGACCAATGAAGTAAAAATCATATACTGCAGACTAATTGTTTCTGCAACCAGAAAAGATCAAATATGTTTGCATTGATATCTCAGTTCCATTTCAGGTAAAAATATAGTAAGCATAAGATTTTGACAGTTGAATTTATACTAACTCTGGTAATATTCTATGGGAAAACTCAGTGAGCAAGGGTAAAGAGTATTGATGGCAAAGAAGATTATGGATATAATTCTAAACAAATTTCAAAGGGAAAGATTCACTTAGAAAGTAAGTGTAATTAAAACAAAACAAAACAAACAAACAAACAAAGGACAGAAGAGTTAACAGGAGAGTTGGGGAAGATAATAAAGGCTGAAAACATTCCAAGTTCAGCAGATTTGGGGCAGATTAACCCAGGAGTTTTGAGGACAAAGAGAAGAGAGATACTGTTTGGAGGTAGACCCTGACAGGAGAGAATCAGGAAAACTCAGACTAGGTCTGGTTTAAAGGCAAGTATGATACATTTGGCTTCCATTCTAAATATAAGGAAAAGGACTTGGGGAACAAGAGTATCAAATTTCATATTCTTTAAAAAGTAACACTGGTTTCTGTCATGTGAAGAAATATAAAGGTATATTGACAAATTATAGTAGAAAGCTTTTCTAACAATGCAAGTAAGAAACATTGGTAGTATGGACTGAGTTGATCATGGAGGAGTCATGCACCAGTGAGTATATATCAAAGTGAATTGATAGGATTTATTAAAAATGGCAACATGACTTCATTAATATAAAGAAATATTAATACTAAAGAATTTGGCTTAAAGGTCTAAAAAATGAAGTTGCCATCTCCCTAGATGTCAAGAAAACAAGATTGCACAGTGAAAATTTAGGCTCAGATTTTATATGTATGATATTATAAATATTTTTTTGAAAACATGAGAGGAGAGATGCTGACTAAAAGCCAGACATGGCAACACTGTCTTTTAGCACTTTGGAGGCAGAGACAGAGGTCCCCACAGCTTCAAGGCTAATCCAGTCTGCATAATATATTCCAGGCCACCAAAATATTTTCCAGTCCTATCTCAAAATGCACACATACAGAGAGAGGGGGGGATGGATGGAGAGAGAGAGAGGGATGGAGGGAGGGAGAGAGAGAGGGAGAGAGAGAGGGAGGGGAGGAAAAGAGAAAGAGAGAGAGGTTCATGCATGGAAACACACACGCAAATTGTATACATAAAGAAATTAATTCAGGATAAGAAATATGGGTGTTGTCATACCACAAAAATACTGGCAGAAATCACCAAAAGATTAAATACAAAGAAAAAGATAATGTTTGTTAGAGAGGTGGCTCAGTAGTTTAGAGTACTTGATGAAGATATGGATTCAATTCCTAGCACCCATGTAAGGGCTCACAAGAATCTATGACATCAAGTTTCAGGAAATCTGATGTTCTCTGTGGGCACCAGACATACATGCACACATGTGATATATATTGTATGCAAAGCTCTCATACACAAAATTAAAAGAATGCATCTAAATGTAATTTTTAAAAAAGAGAAAATAGATCTAGATATTTTTGTACTGGGCCATGCAAGTGTTTTCTGTTGCACAGATAACAAGAAAGAAGCATAAGAATGCAAACTTACATAATCATTGTTAATAATTATCTAAGAGTTATGACTCTCAGTTTAATTTTCAAATCATAGTTTTATGTGTCTCTGAGGTGCAATGTGTTTTGATAAGTCATAAGTAACTGGGTGGAAAAGGAGGTGCTTTTTTCCTGGTGGTCAGGAAATAGAGGTGATCTGGAATTTGGAAGAAGGAGGGATCCCCTGAAAAGTGCTGTTCATGGTCCACTAAGACAAAGATAGATTTAGTTCCTAAGGGGCCAGCAATGCTCAGTAAGGACAATTGTTAAAAAAATTCTTATGCCTAAAAATTTAAGATGCCAGTCATTGCTACACAAATGATAGCTTCAAATCAATTTTCCATGCTATAATTTTATTATGACATTGATTAATCTGTCAAATATACAGATGCTGAATGCCATGCAAATAAAACCAGAATTAATAAAGCCCCCTTGGTAATGTATTGTGTATTTTTCTTGAGTTAATATTTATTGTTAATTTTCCTTTTAACAGATCTGGAATTTGTTTTGATCTTTGGATAATCCTGCCATATTCTAATATCAATATGTTCATCCAAATGTTAGTTTGGATGGGCATGCAGGCTCAAGGCTATAATCCTAACACTTGGAAGTCTATTGACATGAATTTGAGCCCAGCCTGGATTCCATAGTAAGGCCATGATTAAACAAACAAAAAGCACCAGTAAAATGTTATAAACTTTCTTTTAAGGTAGCTTGGTAAGAGCAGAATGAAATGTTAGTATAGGAGCTTTTCTTTTCTTTTTAAAAAATAATTCTTGATAACAATGAATGTTGCTGAAATAGACATGGATATTTGTGAATCTCATTTTCAATGATGTCTTTTGCTTTAACTGTAAACCCAGTAGTGGGATGGATACCTGGTCATCTTATTTAGTTTGTTGTAACAGGACCATACAGTTTTCCATAGGGGCTTTACCAATTTGCATTTTTTTTCTTCACATTGTTTGCTATCATTTATTATAGAAATCAAATTTCAGATTTGAGTTGGCCATATCAGGCTGTACAATCTCATCAAGTCTGAAAGTCATAGAATTCAGTAAGCCGCATTAATAATTGAGAAAACTGAACTGTACAGAAAGCAATCTTTTCAAGGGTATCCAACCAGTTACCAAACAACTCACAAGATGTTATTGGGAGTGGGCATAATTGGTGCCCCTGTCTTAGTACCGTGAGGAGTTCCTAACAAATGATGAGCATCAAATAAGCACACATTATGGAATAGGATGAATGAATGAAGGATAGAAACTACTATATTATAGGCTTGTTGATTTATATTTCATTTAATCCTTGTTCTGTGAACAGCACTGGTATGGAGAATCTCTTAAATTCCTCCTCCCTCATTTCTCATCAGCCTTTTTCATTAGGCAGTACATAGAATTTAAAAACAGAGTGAGGGGAGAATGAAAGCATTTGTCAGGAAATGGGCTCTCCTCTGCAAACAAGCAGAGGAAATAAATGTTAGGATGAAATGTTGATGGATGGAAGAAAAAATATTCAAAGAATTTTCTGATACATTAAGGAAAGGCCATTCCCACTGTGTTGATTTTCTTGAGGAAATATCCGAGGGAATCCATTTATCTAGTCTACCATGGAGGTTCTTGACTTAGGCTCATTTGTAAGAAAGAAAAAAATAAAACCTTTCTATACAAACCCCCTATGTGATTTTCATGGTGTGCAAGGGCTTATTAATAGAAAAGTAATTCTGAGCCCTGGATAGAAGCCTATACTATGAGCCAAAGGCAGCTTTATTCCTCAGCATGCCTAAATATACCTATGTGAATTGTAGAAATTGTCATTGAATTACTGCTCATGCAAAAGAGAGAAAATTAAATGGTAGACTATTTAAAGAAAATGACAACTAATAGAAACATTACACATGCACACATATATTTATATATATGTACATATGCACATATGTATGTGTATAAGTTGTGGCTTTATATATGTATATAAAAGTTGTGTCTCTACTTCAGAAATCCTTTAGCGTGCCTAACGTAGTACTGTGCAGACATCCTAATGAATTTGGGCATTCTTGAGTTTGATTTTCTATATCTTCAGTGACTTGTTGAAGAGTAAAGGTGTGTTTATTCATAAGAGCTTCTATTTTCTCTTTTCTATAAATTTTGAGCCTAATATCTAGTTGTGAAAATAATGCCATGTAATAGTGATTCATTAGACAGATTATTCTTGTCCTTACTGAGAAAAAAGGAAGGAAAGCTTTTCACTTAAATTGCATATGGTACAATAAAAATAGAGAAGAGCATTTATTTTTCACTTCAGGAAGCATCCTGGCCCCAGTAGTTTATTCTGCCATAGATACCATTTTACATATAGAGTGCTTAGTCTTTTCTAAGGCTAAATTACTGCCAAGATGAATGCAAGCTCGTTTCCTTTCTCTCACCTTAGTATGAAGTCTCTATATAAAGAAATAACACTCTATAGAATTGCATGCAAATGCTTAGGTACCAAGATATCTAGAATACTTTGATTTACCTCACTGATGTGCACATTTCCAGCCATTAGTGCTACTGATTGCCAGGTGGGCAGCAAAGCACTCATGTGAAAACATTGATCATTTGTTTCATGGATTACAGACCCAGGAAGTCCCTACCATATCAAAATCAGTGGAATAAGGAGGGTGGAAAGGCAGGAGATATAAACTGCAACAAAGAACACAAGATGTGCAGTCAGGAGGTATGGGCTCCATCCCCACCTCTCATTATCTCTGGCCATGTTATCTTCAATGTGTCTCATCCTGTTTCTGAAATGTATTGATAAAATCACTTAGTTCTCCTGGCAGCATTGTTCTGCAGTGTAAATAATATACTGAATGCAAACACTTTATATAGTACATTCATATAGAATACCTTCGCTTAATGTTATATAGCTGGATGAGTGTTAATACTGTTGTCATTGTTGGTATTTATAGATTACATTCTGAAAAATGTATTCTCAACCCTGACAGTAGATAATCTCAAGGCAGATTCAGATTATTATTAGAATTTTCTGATGTTATTTCTGCATACCTTTAATCCCAGCACTGAAGAGGTAAAGGCAGGTCGATCTCTGAATTTAAGGCCAGGCAGGGCTGTAGAGCATGTTCTAGGCCTTCCAGGTCTGCATAGTGAGACTCTGTTTCCTATCAATAACAACAACATAAAGTCACTGCTAAAATCTCTTAAGTTCCTGGTTGTAGGAGTCAGGTGAGATTCTCCTGTCTTATAGGACAAAGTATGGTATTCATGAGAGGCAGAAGTTGTGAGGTCTGTTATGTAATTTCAGAGTTTATGAATGGTGGCAGAGAGAGAGAGAGAGAGAGAGAGAGAGAGAGACTCTTATACTGTTAAGAGTTTGACTTGACTGTCTCACCCATGTTTTTATTATGTAAGGCATTGGTTACAAAGAGAAATAGGATCAGCAAGAATAGAACAGGGATAAGAGGGTAAAAGGGAGAAAATGAAACCAAAATGTATGATATATGTATGAAAAGTTTAATAATAAAACATTGCATTTTATGAATAAGGTATAATAAAATATAAAATCATAAACAATTAAAAATCAGTTGTGAGTTTCACTGAATTCAATTAAGTAAAGTTCTACTGGGATCACCTGTGTTCCAAACACTGAATTAGGCTCTTCTTCTCTATAAACTCCTCCAAGGTCAATATTATTCTCCCCAGCTTCAGTAAGATCTGGGAAGGTGATTATGAACCAGGTAACATGTAAAAGGGAGTGAGTTGTCTGAAAGTGAGGCTGACCAGTGTGTGATGATGAGTCTTGACAGGTATGAAATTATGAGGAAGAGCCAGAGCTGCCCTAACCCTCCTTGCCACTAACAGTCATTGTAATTGTTCCCTTTCTTATCTATCTAATGTGTGGGATATTTTAGTCCCTTGAGGGTCTTTGAGGGCCTTCTTTGCTTGCTCAGCATGATTTCCCAATCTAAAATGGCTAGAGAATATACAGAAATGCTTCCATAGATTATTCCTTCTAGAGATTTTGGGAGTTTGCTTCAATCTGATAAAGCATGCTTAATTTTCTTAATTAGGTTCAGGAAGGCTTCAGGTTTTCAAATGACAGTGGCTGTTATTAGGATTTCATTTAATGGTAACAAGAGAAGGGAGAATTAAGTATGTTACTAACAGAGACTGGAAGGGATCTAAAGGTGAAAACGAAATCATTCAAGTTGAAAACAGAACATTATCGCCTTGTAATTGAAATATGAGCACATCTGTAGATGATAAGTTTGCTCATTTATAATGTGAAGAGTTACCTGGGAGACATTTTGGAACTTCTCTCTCGTGCGTTGTGTAATTAAAACAAAGGTGATCCCATTCACGCCAATCCTGGGAAAGTTATTTTAGAACCTTATATTTAGACAAGAAATGTTTCCGGTAATTCTTTTCTAAAGGATAGGAAAGGAGTATGCTTTCTTTCTCCGTTGGTGATTGTTTTCTTAATAAAGGGCCGAGGTAAAATTAAACAGAATTAAAAAGGAGGCAGAGGGAAGACAAAGACATGAGCATACAGTAGTTCTAATTTTAAAAATTATTTGGCAAGTGTACTTCCCTTTCAATAGCAGTTTGCACGCATGGTTAGATACTGACCAATAGCAAAGGAGAGGAGGGTCCCTTGCCCTCCTTCTGTAGCAGGGATTGCATTGCTGTGAGCAGGTCCTCCTCTGGCTACCTGTTCAGACACTCCAGTCTCTGCAAATGGCAAAAACAAAGCGGTCCCAGAATAATCTCGGTTTTCTCAGGAAATAATCCCAAGAGAGTGCCTAAGAAATAAATCATCAGCTATAAACTCCCAGACAATCAACCTGGACTCTAAGGAATGAAAAGAAATGTGAGCTGACTCTAACTGAAAGTTGAGGATGTCACCCACTATCCCTTTCTTGCACTCATCCGACAATCAAGGAAAGGCTTTTTCATTGAACAGCAATTACAAGTCTCACTACTACGACAAGCAATTTAAAGGAATTTCAAAAATGCCCCAAATCATGAAATATAAATATTTCATTATTTCACCTTAAATTCCACAGCCTGGGAAGCATGAAGAAGCCTTGGCTGATCCATCATGGGAGCTTACATTATTTTTCATTGACTTCACTCTACAGGCTAAGACTATATTAGTCTGTAATGGAATGCTAATGAAGGCAAATTTTGCAGGATCATAAAAGAATGCTTTGCTCAGACATCATAGGACAATTCCTGAAGGAGAAAGCAAATGCAGAAGCTAAATTTATTCCAGTTTGGTGAAACCTGTATTTTAGTACATATTTCACTATTCATAAATATGAAGCAAAAGGAAATGGTTGGTACTGAAGCATGGGAAATGTAGGCTGGATGACAGGCAGACTTACATCTAGGAATCATACAAAATGGAGTGTCTGTGAATGAATCCTGAACTTGACCTGCCATCCTGAGGAAGGACACTGCATAGGACAGTCAAAACCCTTCCCCAAACTGACAAGATTCAATCTGCTTCTTAGAATAACTATTCTTTTTAAGTCTGTGCAAATGTTTGTATTGTTTGTTTATCTAATAGAGATGTTAGACCATGTTTTGGGAAAATGAGAAAGATGTGATAGTTTAATGGGTGGGAAGTAGGGAAGTAGGAAGCATATCTGTGAGGAGGTGGGAGAGGGGAAACTGTGATCAGAATATAGGATGTGAAATCATCTATTTTCAATTTTAAAAAGATGTCTTTTTGTTGCATTCTAATCTGTGTTATTTTGTTTATTCAGGACTAACCTCTAAATTTATCTTATTACTAATGTATCTATAATAGTCAGAGTTATCTGGAAAAACAGCACTGACAGAATAAATATGTATTACAAAGGAATATATTAGCTTGCTTGCAAGATAAAGTCTGGGTAGTCAAAATATGTCTATCTGTATACTGAGGAGGCTGAGAACTTGGAAGCTGCTCAATCTACTAGATTACAAGGGTCAACAGTTCCTGTATGGTACACAGTGACTACAAGATTCCTGCTAGTCACTGATCTTCCATCCATGCTGGAAGGCTGAAGAAACAGAATTTTAAAGTCAGCAGAATTAGCTACAGGATAGATTTCCTCATCATCAGAGAGTGAAGTCAGCCATCAGGTATACCTGTGCTGCCATAGGAAAATGCTTTCCAGTCTGGGGCCCAGTATTCCTTCAGTCAATTCTTGAAGGAAACACCTTTAGATACATTTATCTTAGATAACACCTGATGTAACCAAGTTGTCAACCATGATTAATCATGGCAATATCTTATGTCTTAAAAACAAGAAAAGAAAACTTAGCCATTTTTTTAATGAAAATTTTCTTCCCACCAGCCTGATCCCACAACTGCTTCATCCCCAAATGAACACACAGATGCTATATTAGTTATAAGTCTGTTGGCCAATGACTAGGACTTCTTACTGGCTAGTTATGTCTTAATTATTAGCCCATTTCTATTAATCTAAATATTTCTACATGGCCTTATCTTACTGGAGAATGCCTGGTGCATCCTATCTCTGGGTTCCTCATGGTGACTCCATCAACCTACAGTTCCCAGAATTCTCCTCCTCTCCTAGTCCCACCTATCTATCTGCCTTATTGGCCATTAGTGTTTTATTCATTAACTAATTAGAGAAACATATACAGAAGGAAATCCTCTACTACTAGTTGTGACAGTGAACACCTTTACCAACTCTCAATGTAGAAATAGATCTGTGTGAGCTCGCAGCTAGCTTGGTCACCATACCAAGTTTCAAGAAAGCCAATGCTTTGTTATGAGGCCTTGTCTCAAAACTCAAAAAGAAAACTGACACTAACAAAGTTCAAGGAATGGCTCAGCACACAGGAACTGGCAAAGAATTTCAATCTAGACAACATGTATGTTAAAACACATGTTCGATTTCTCTGTACCACATCAGTCACCTGTGATCTTCAAAAGTTTTCAATTCTACTGCCCTTAGTCATTTACTATAATTGGATATGTGTGTTTATTTCTTCCAAGAGGATTATTTCTATTCCACCCTTTTATAATAAAGGAAAATAAAGTTCTCATTTAGCTGTGACCTTGTTCTTGAATTAAGGAAATATGGTACAAAAGGAGGGTCTAGAGTGATTGCTCAAATGCTACAAGCACTTCTTGTTCTTGCAGAGTACCAAGGTTTGCTTCTAGCACCATCATGGTGGCTTGTGACCATCCATACCGCCAATCCCAAGGGATCTGAGTCCTTCTTCTGATCTCTGCACACACTGTGCATGCATATATTCACATACATATATATGTGCAATATAATCAGTGCATAAAACATAACAATGTGTATATGCATACACATATACACTTATACATATATACATATATATACATATACATACATACATATATATATATATATATATATATATATATATATATTTCAAAGATACAGGCAAAGAAAACATAGACGCTTCAGCAATTATTTAAACTCTGGAATTAGGATTTTTTTCAAGGAATGGGGATTATAGGAGGAAGACATTTAAATAAAAGGTAACATTTCTTGTCTTGAACATTGACATTGATAATGAGATATTTTTCTGATCATTCCTATTTTACATGAAGTGAGTTAAAAGTGGCCTTCCTTTTCCTTTGCTTTATGTCATTTTTGTTTGACAATGAGACACCTGTGAATAATTTTCAAAGTCCTATAAGATATCAAGCCAAAGCAAAATATTTGACAATAATTTTTTTCTTTAGAGACATTAATGTGTGCTGTGTTTTTTATTACATGAATTAAACATTGATTTTTTAACACCAGGATCTAAATTAACAAATTCATCATGACACTAAAAACATATGTTTCACTTATAGACAAATTTTGTGTTGAGTAACAAATACATATTCTATAAGAGCAAGGGGGGAAAATGTCTAATCACAGCAGGGAAGAGTTATCTTCAATAATATTACGAAAGTTTTTTAATCTTAATCTGTCTGTAGCAACAGACTATGAAGACTTCAGATAATAACTTATCTAAAAAAGTGCTACACACAATCAGTACACTGCAATGATTGTAAATGGCAACTCTAATATCTAGCTAAGGATGTATACTGCAATATATATGCATATATATATGTATATGTATATGTCTATGTATACATATATATGTGTGTGTGTGCATTATGTATATATAATATCTATGAGGAATTATTGCAGTAACATTAATCAGTGAAATTTTTAGGAAATCTGAAGTAGTTCATTGTTTTTAAAATTTAGCAGAATATGGTTGTCATTCACTGGGAACATCACTGATATAAACATTACTTCAAAACTTAAGCAATGCTGTTCTCTGGGAGCTTGATATCTGGACCATCTGATGATAATGGGTCATGAAATAGCCTGACATATTGCTCTCTCTTTTCAAATAAATGGTGAGAAAATCCTGTGTGAAATGGTATTGTTTTAATTATTCCTGACAATTGGGTGATCTTCATCTTCAAGGATTTAGGTTATGATTACATTCTTGACAATAAAAGGGCAAAGAAGCCTCTTTTTGCTTTAAATTCTCACTTCAGTGAAGTGTCATACAGAGCTAGGTTTGACTAAAAATATGCACAATTATATTTAAAAACTGACATGCAATTTCCTTTACAGTGGCAAAGAAATATTTCTAGAAGTGCAACAGCAATCATACTTTCCAAATTAACAAAGACAAAGGGGACTGGATTTCACTCTCAAATCAGAGACTCATCAGAAGAAAAAAACTAAACAGAACAAAAGCCAAACATTTCATTAGTGAAAAGATTTGATCTTGCAATATAAGGATATATTTTGTTCTCATATAAAGATGTATTTTTCTGCAAGGATAATGAGTGATTAGAAAGAATGTTGCCCTATAATTTATCATTTTAAAATACAATTCATTTAAAACTTACAATGCTTACTTCCCAATCATAATTTTATGGAAGTATATGGGGAAACGGTTGTATGAATTTGTAAGCTTTGTATTCAGTGCTAGGATCCTAAGAAAGAGTCATACAAGTTTATAGGAATACCTATGAAAAAATTGGTAAGATTTATTCTCCTTTAGTGTGAAGTTATGCAGTAATATCCACAGAAGTTTGGTTACAAATCTATGAATATGAAAATCTAGCCCTTGTAAGGAACAGGGACTTATGAAACACGGAACAAAAAGAACATGAGAACTAGATACTTGTCAACGGACAAGTATGGATGGAACAGAGACGCGTGGGGCCTTATCTTTCACTGGAAATCTGTGAGCTATTGATGAATGCTGAGGAGAAATAGTTATTGTCTTCAGCTTCATAACCCTAAATGTTTCTGTGACTCACTCTGTAATTACTCTTACTGGGAAGGTGGAAGACCTGTGGGGCAAATGTATGTGCCAATAAAAGCATACAAAATTTGTCTTTTATATCCTATTTTCAATTTATATGTGTACATATTTAAGATTTTGTTGTAATTACATAAAACTCAAACTACTTACAGGTCCTACATAGGAGCAGCATATTAGTTATATGTGCAGCAAGATAGGTTCCCATGATTCTGAAAGTTTATTCTATAATTACTTAAAACAAAATTACCTTATTACAGATTTCTTAGAACCCACAACCTTTGCTAAGAGACACAAGCTTATGTAACAACTACTTTTTTTTATTATTTTATCTTATTTTATATATCGATCCCAGTTCCCTCTCCCTCCCTTGCTCCTTCTCTCCCTCTTTCTCTCTCTCCCCCCTCACATGCACACCAACCACCCTCCCCTCATATGCCCCCCCCCACTACACTTGTAGGGTGATGCCCTCCAGACAGGGTCATCTAAATCTGTCAAGTCATTTGAAGAAGGGACTAGGACTTCTCTCCTGTCTCTAGGTTAAGGAAGTTATCCCTCCATGGAGGATGTGCCAGCAAAGTCCTTCTGTGCACCAGGGATATATCCTGGTTCCACTGTATGAGGACCCTTAGACTGCCCAGTCCTTCTAGCTGAGATCCATGTTCAGGGGGTCTGATATATTGGTTTTGTAAAATAATTTTAAAGAAGTCGCATGAATTAAAATTCATTGGTTCTTCATATTTCATCATGAACCTTGTTTTTTTAAAAACTTCACAGTCAGATGGATAAGGGATATTCCTCATTTCCACATGGAATTAATCTCAAAGGAACAGAATCCACCTCATTTCCTAAACTCTTAAGTTAGCAAATTATGAATCCAGCAGGTCATCATCATATCAAAGGAAGTAACTGAGGGTTAGAATCAATGTATTTCTGACAGATAAACTTACTGTAAACAAAACAAAGCAAAAAAGTACATTATATATATATATATACATATGTATATATATATAGAGAGAGAGAGAGATAAAATTATTAAAAGATAACACAATTCTTATAAGCCCCAGTTAAATATGTTAGGACATTATATATCTCACAACTAGAAGTCTATGAAGTGTGAAAGGATAATGAATTGTCAGGAGTAGTATTAAGTATACCCTTACTGTTAAGAGAACTGTCTAGTATATGAACAAAATGACCATCTTATCGCCGATGCTTAAAGTCTCTATGAATAACCATACAAGAAATAGACATAAATCCTACTTAATTGAAAGTCTCTATAATAATAACTCTGTATAATGCTGTCTACCATGAAAAAGACAAAACACTAACTACATTAATAATACTGGAGATGTTGTTTACATGAAAGTGACTTTATTAACCTTTGGTTTTTACCATTCCCACCAACTGAAGAAAAAGGGTTTCTATAATAATATAGTCTTGAGAAACCCAATTCCACATCTGTATAACTTTTGTCAGAGTGCTAAAATACAGAGATGTATAATCTATGACTTAAATTATGTGAAATTATTTTATCCAATACAGTAGATACCATAAGCAATTTTAGTTGAGGTCAATATATCTGTATACATTTAGGGAGATGTTATGTTTAACACTTTTTCAGTTTAGGTAATTTATAAAGAGATTAAACCCAGATGAATAGGTGAACACCAATATTCACTAAGAATAATTCTATTTTTTGTCAATGAACTTCAGAATATTAGTGCAAATTTATTTATATTCATCAGCTACCATGGATATTGATTTTGAAAAAAGAAACCTTGGCTCTTACTTCAATATGTACACCTTGACAAAGTATTGCATATAAATTCCAATGTCATGGGAATTGTATATCCTGAACATCGAATTAGTTCTAATAAGTAAAGCTTTAAAAATATTTTCAAGGATATCATGATATATATGAGCTTGAGGTAATTATACTTCAACATTGAATAGAAATGTAGGGATTTCCACAGCTGGTTTGCTTCAAACTCTGGTTTAAAAAAAATAAATGAAAAGCTGTAATAACAAGATTTGTTTGGATCCTGCACTTTGAAGTACTGTCACAAAATTTCACAAGGGTCCTTTAGAATGGAATTAGTGGCTCCTGCTTTAAAATAAAATCCCATGCCTGATGTAGACATATTAAAATCCTAATATGAGCCTAGAGACTGTGCTGCAGGCCATGATTTCAGCTATGCCCCATCTGAATGATGAAGGCCATCATATAGTCTCTCATACAGCTTCCCTATTATTTATTTATTTATGTGTATTCATGTTGTCCACTAAAAAGTAAGCTGTTAAATGCTACCGACAGCACCACATAATTCTTCATTAGTTTTCTCTGCTCAGAGAACAATGCTGAGTGCCCACTGCACATCTGATTAATGACTATATCCAGCAAAGTGATTCTTTCAATAAAGTACAGTGCATCATAAGAACTCTTTTATTGTTTCCGATTTACTCTCAATTGGCCTGACTTGGTAAAAATGAGATTCTTGGTTTTTTTTTTTTTAAAAAGAAGATAACAAGCTCTATCATAACTGATATCAAATGTAAAACAATGAAGTTATAAATTCTACGTTATACATAGACTCATAGAGGCAGGATGATTGCAAATATAAAAACTGTAATGAACTACAAAGTTGAGTAGAAAGAGTCTGGTCTTACTGTGTTGAATATATGACATTAAGGAATTCTGGGAAGTTAAGGTTGTAAAGAGGCCCAGTGGTTAGAAACAATTCATTGCAGAACTGACTCCAGAAAAGTAGAGAGAAAAGACTACTGAGAATTGTAATCTGACCTCTATATGTACACTGTGCCATGAGTGCACCTATGTATACACACACATGCACGCACGCACACACACACACACACACACGTGCAGGCATGCACACACACACACACATGCATGCACGCACGCACGCACACACACGCACACAAGCAGGCACGCATGCACACACGCACACGCACATGCACACACACACACTTAAATAATTAAAAATCCATAAACCTATATTAATATAACATGGTCAGTATAACCAATACTATCATGAAAACAATGAAAAAAAACATGGTCTAAGTGTTGCAATAATTATAAAATACCATGTGATAGTTAAAGAGTATAGAAATTTTATGTCAAATAACACACACAATATATTGGAAAAATGGCTACAAATAAAGAAATTAATTAAAAGCTGTTTGTATGTGTACACACACATCTGGATTTCTATTCAAGATGAAAATGGGAATCTCTCTAGGAGTGTAGAAAAAGAGGACACCTTGTACATGACTGCTAATATCAACTGCTTTGCCATTGAAGAACCAATATAATCCTTAATATGTACATGTGGTGGAGGATGGGGATGGGGTGGGTGTTTCTGTTTCAGTGCCGAGGTTTCAAGGCAAGAGAAGAAATTGCACATTGCAAAGACACTCAGACATGCAGGTGGTTTCCATCAGTGATGTGATGTTTAAATGAATGTCCACTTCATTTGAAGCCCATGAACTATATGAGAGCATCATCCTCCTACGTGGCGACTGTTTGGTAGTTCTTCTACTCAAAGTGAGAGATATAGCTTCACAAGATCTATAGGGAAGCATGTGATGAGACCAGGAAAATGAGGGAAAGATGGCCACTAGGGTAATTCTGCCTGCATATCAGACTGGCAGAAGCTGTTTATGAGCACAGCAAGGAGAATTTGCTGGTAGTGGTTGGGGGGTGCAATTCTATAGAGCATAAAGAAGATGGATGTTGGGATCTCTTGAGGATTGGGTAGCTTGGATTCCTTGAACCTACTTATTACAATTTAGCTATTACTGTGTAAAAAGTGACTATAGAACTGGTAACAATTTTTCACTCTGTAGATCCCCACACAGTATCACTTGTGTTAGCAGAATTTTACTGTACCACATCCACTCTAAAATAAACACACTGAGGCTTGGCTAATAGCTCAGGCTTTTTACTAACTACATTTTAACTTAACCCATATTCCTTATTTATGCTTTGCCACGTAGCAAATGCCACGTATATTAACATGGCATGTTCATCTCCTGCCTCCTCTGCATCTGACTGGCAACTCCAGACTCCACCCTTCCTCCAGCATTCTCCTAGACTGACTCTCTTACCTAACCTTATTCTGTTCAACTATTGGCCAGTCAGCTTGTTTGTTAAACCAATCACAATGACATATATTCACACAGTGTAAATAAATATTCTACAGCACAGCCGGATATTTCCCTTTGGAGCTGTGGACCTATCAGCCTTACTCTCCAGGTTTTCATTGTGAAGTGTGGGCTAAAGAGACAATGGGCTGAGATAGCCAGCCCATTGATGTCCAGAATTGCTGTCCAGAAATACCCACTTCTATCCTCAACTCCCAGGGTGCCATCCTCCTCTCTCTTTAGGTGGCTGCTTTTAGCTAATAGTCGATCAGTGAGTCATTAGGGCTTGCTCTGTGTGTTTCTGTGCTTATACTGCATCTCGGTGAGAGAACGCAGGAGGGTATCATGGGTGTTTCCTTCTAAACCCAGCTATGGAGAGGGAAATTAATTTAGAGATGTGCAGCCTTCTCTGCCCTTCCCACAGTAAATGTCCCAGGTGGCCCAGTTCTGAGTCACAGAAAGGGAGAGAGGCTACACTTAGAGAAAGCAAAGCCGAAAGCATGAAACACTATCCATTAATTAATTTTGTGAGTAATGATTATCTAACAATTACCAGAAGGCCTTCTAAAATTTTTATTTTGCACCATAGCAAGTTTTGAGCAACCTGGAAAGGAGACAGAAAGTTGGCGGGTGGGTAGCTCTAGTTTGACTCCATAAATTCTGCTTATTCTTTAAAGTAGATGCTTACATATATGCAGATAAGTGTTTCTGGATGGAAGAGGTAAATACTGAAAAAAAATAATACTAAAAGTTAGCAACTTTCATCTTTTGCTTCAGCTATTGTGTGTGCACAAATGTGTGTACAAATCAGTTTATTTGTGTAGGTCAGAAGTTGTCAAATCTCCTTTATCATTTTCCACAATAGTTTTTGAAACAGGTTCTCTCACTGAACTTGAGGTTTATGGTTTCACTTAATGTGGCTCATCAGCAAATCAGGTAGAAACAGTCTCTGCAACAACAGTGTGGTGGGTTACAGAGGAAGACTGTCTCCAAAGGCTTTTTTGTGGGTTCTTGGATCTGAATTGAAGTCATATTGCTTATTCACCAAGCACCTTATACACAGAGCCATTTAACTGGTCTGATCAAATCTTTATTATTAGCACAAAAACATGTGCTTACACTTGTGTAATTTGATCAGACTGTAAATCTTGGCTTTCTTCAACTCCGACAAAATAATGATACATTATCACAATTTGAACCATTTAAAATAATGTTTAAAGCATCAAAAAAAGGACTGTGGATAGAAGATAGTGAGGGAGAAAATACGTTGTGTGTGTTACACCCTCCTTCAGCAGGCAAAAGCAGAGCTCTCCTTCATCATGGGGATTGGCTCACATCCTCTGATCTCTCCTGATTGAGCAGTATTTGCAGAAACTAATTAGGCCTACAGGATAGGAAAAAAAGACCTTTTCTACCAGCACTAATTTCTCAGGATGCATGCATCCCGCAGGGCCTTCTGAGGTATGCACTTTTTAGTGAGTCAAGTTTGACTCCACATTAACTGACACTGTTCTTTTGCTATTCTATAGCATTGAACAAGGCCTGGAATGCAAGGACACAGAGGTCACTAGCTAAAGGGAAGAAGACAACCCAGAAGATTAGCGGCTGAGATATGTCAGGGGATCAAGCATTCAACTGGACTGAGGGTCAATGGAGACACAATTGGATGGGCAGTAACAAGAATAATCATTGAAACAATATGCCTTATGCCTTTCTGAATAATCTTGTCTCCCTGCCATGTCCAAAAAAAAAAAAAAAAAAAAAGTCAGAATGAGCATGCCACAATGTAGAATGTAATGGAGTGGTGTCTTATGTAGAGGTGAAATGATGGACAACCCACCACACCTAAATCTTAGGAAAGAAGGCATGGCTACATCTGCAAAAGAGTAGAGCCCACCAATAGTAAATATATGTGACAAAATGAAATTGGATATGCTCTGTCTCTTTTTCTCTGGGGCTTTCAATGCCTAGGTTAGACAATAAGCGTTACTGGAACTGTAGCTAAAAAGAAACAACCATATTTAAAACTGGTACAATTGCATTTAGGACTAACTTTCCCCTCAAATTAAATGCCCTATTTGTGAGTGAAAGAGAATTTTTTTTGCGCCAAGCTGATCTTCAGTCTATTACACATGGCATTAATTTTTACCAGGTCATTAAAAGAAATGCCTTGTATTGATGCTGCATTCTGGTTGAGGCCATGAACATGGAGGAAATGAAAACGTCAGACACTTTCCCAAGAAATACTTTCAAGGAAAGAATAGACTTTGAGCAGAATTTCTTTCTTTAATTTGAGATTATTTATCTGAAAAAGTGGATCCTTCTTTTTTAAATCCTATTAGTACAATTCTAAAATAGCTCATGTCTGTCCCTTGTTTTTACTCCCATCTATCTTATGTTCTTTGTTACAAATGGGAAATATTTTTAATCACATTTATATTAGCAGAGAAATAATAGAGATTTAACTTCAATTGTGTGTATATCATACACACACTACCTATTCACAACAATGAGCTGTCAGCTAGCATAAATTGTTTTATTTCTATTGACTTTGCCAATGCTTTCAAGTCTCAGTCTTCTAGATGGACATGAAGAAGCTTTGCAAATATGATCCATGGCAAGGATACTTTTTGAGCATAATCTTAACTGAAGCCTCTGCATTGATTGTTTGTCCTTGTATCATGAGAGTAACGCTTGTTAACTGTCTCCATACAGTTCAGAGCAATGGTGGGTGTTCAAAGCATTAGAGAACAATTACTCACATGTCATTCTAAGATGGAAAAGAATTGATGCATTTCGGTGAATGCAGAAAAGCAGCATCCTTAGTTCCCAGCACAGCCTCTACTGAGAAATCTTATCCTTGAGCTTCAGTACTTAATAACTGAATCTCTTCTCTGCTGTATTTTATGTTTCTACTTCATGAACTCTTAGAAATCCCAATAATACATATGCAGGACCTACCTACAGTGGAAGCTGGATGTCTCTGTAAAGTCTGTAAAGACTTTTGGCTACCAGAAGCATTTTTATTCAATAACTAAAATCCAGAGAGCATCTAAATAATAGATAGTGCAAGCTGGGATAATTTTCTAAGTAGATGATATTTTGAAGACATAGGCAAACATACATATAAGCACACACTCCTCTTTATCAGCTATGGGTATTTAATCTCAAGGTAATATAAGAAGCAATATTGACACAAAAGCATCCAAATTGCAGACCAACTCATAAAATATACCAGTGACTTACAAAAATAAATACTTAAAGCTAATGGGCAAATTTTATATCATAAAAGGAGAGTATCTAGGTTTAAATGTAGTAGATAGTATGTCCCTATTGTTGAAGACACTGTGCACTACAGAAAAACAGAACCCAGACACCTCTGAGCTGGAACTAACCTAAATGCCTCATACATGAGCAACAGCTATCATGGTATGAGAAGTAATCGTGTAATATTCCAAAAGAAGGAGTCAACCAACATTTCTACCTAGCTGTGATGCCTATGAACAGCATCAATGACCAGCATAGCACTGAGTGTTGAATAGCAGTACACATATCTTGGTAGTAACCAACAGCTCTCAGTTGGACTGAAGATCTCATTAACAAGAGGCAGACCTTACTGGGTACTAAAAATCTAGCTAACTACTCAGAAGTAGGAAAGTCATGATTATTCAGGAGAATCTACAGTTTACTAAGCCAGTAATAAATTCATGATAATTTATTATTATAATCCCTAACAATAATAAATTTCCCTAAATCCACAGATAAGTGTAGTATTTACCCCTCATCAAAAAAACTTCTCTTTATCAAAGATGGAAACCACAAAAAAGTCACAACAAATCAAAATGCAAAGTTTTGGGGTGCAGTTCCAGTGGACAAATCTATAAAACAGTCCTGCATCTGAGGCTCAGGGAACATGGAGGGAGAAGGGTTGGAAAGTAAGAGGTAGAGGATTAGGGAGTTTTCTGTATCATCATGTCTCCTTGTAATATCAGATGCTACACTCAGAAATGATCACAAGTATTAATTGCCCAAGTATGAACAGAACAAAGATGACAAAAATGAGCATGCCAACCCAGACTAAGAAAAGCCCATAGTTCTCAACCCTACACAAGAGCTATAGTCAACTGAGGAAATCAGAAAAAGAAGCAAACAAATAAGATGACTTCGAGAAGGTATTGAGAACATTACCTAACAAGGAAGCAACTTGAACTGACAATCTGAGATGTCATCAGTTTACTGGTATGAACAATTAGGGACTATTGTGGCTGAAATCTAATTTATCTTCACAAAGCTACAAGTGAATGATTGGTCCCAAATGCAGAGGTATTGAAGGGTGCAGCCTCTTGGGGCTTATTTACATCATGAAGTGAAGCTCCCTGGAATGGATCGATGAGACTGGGTTACCTACATTGTCAGTAGAATGATAGGCAGTGACTTCTGCTTCCTTGGTTTTCTTTTATTTTTCTTTCGTGTATACCTATTTGTCAATCTTCATAAGCTAAGTCTTAAGGACTTGACTAGATACAATCTTTGATTACATAACAATGATTTTTAACTTTCTACTTCCCAGAAGAAGGAGCCAAATAGACTTGTCCCCCCTTTCAATATACTTAGTCCCCAGCATTCTGTCATGAAACATAAACCAACCCTAGATTAAAAAAAAATTAGTAACTAGATGCACTGTGTTCCTATCAAAATACCTACAGATGTGGAGGCAGCTTTAGGGCTGGGCAATGGGTGTGGGTTGGAGCAATTTGGAGGAGAATGCTGCAACACCACTTAGGATCCCATAGCCATAGGGGTAAAGGCCATTGTAGTGAAGACCCAGAAGACAGGAGGCCTTTGATGTTGCAGACATAAAACTGTCTTGAGCAGACTGCTGAGAAAATGGGAAAGAGTAAAAGCCATTCTGAGTAGGTCTCGGGAGGAAAGAGGGGGAACTGTTTCAGTGAGAGCCAGGCAAGGACTGCCCTTATTAAACAGTTGCAAGAGTGCTTAGCTGCATTATACACATGCCCTGGAGGGATAACTGAAGGGTGATAAACTAGGATTTCTAGTGAAAGAAATTTCTAACAGAAATGGGGAAGAAATTGAGTGGTGGTTACTTTTAACCACTTATGCTGACATTAAGGAGCAAAAGGATGTCCTAAGGGCAGAATTTATAATTAAAGATGGAAGCAAATTGTGAAAATTTGGAAAATTTGCAGCCTGGCTAGCCATGTACAGAACAAAACAGCATGTTCAGCAGAGACCAGCTAAGAAGCATTCGAATGCATTTCAAATAACAATCAGTAGGAACCTGAGAAATCCAGGAGGTAAGAAATCAGGACTAATGGCTAAGGGGGTGGCTAATCAATTAAGAACACTGGTATCTCTTTCAGGGATCCTAAGATCAATTCCTACCACCCACAAGCCAGCTCATAGCCATCTATAACTAGAGTCACATGGGGTCTGATTCCTTCTTTTGGTGTGTAGAGGTACAGACAGACAAAACACCATATGCATAGAATAGATATATAAATAATTTTTTAAAAAAATCATCAGTACTTGTGATATGATTGAGTACCCTTTAGGCATATTCACATGAGTGGTATCGCTGAGTCATTGATTTCCAATTTTTTGACAACACCATACTGATTTCCAAAGTGACTGTATAGATTTGTACTCCCACCAGAAGTAGAGGAAAGTTCCCCTTACATCATATCCTCTCCAATATAGGCTGTTTTTAGCATTTTTGATCGTAGCCATTCTGACTGGCATAAGATGTATCTCAGAGTCATTTTTATGTCCATTTCCTTGGCATATAAGGTGGCTTTTTAAAATCTATTCCCTGCAGTGGTATGTCTCAATCAGTCTTGATGAAAGAGGAATGATTAGAGTTACTTGGGAATTTGGATGCCCATTACCCACAGTTGTATATACTGAAGGTAGTACATGATATAAAACTTTATCTTATAAGTACTTATAACTTTGGGATTATGGAGGGTCAGGGATCCTCCCTTGTGGACTAACTCTTACTTGTAGTATGAATGGTGAACCTCCAGCCTTTAGAACTACAAGCATATGGTTTGTATTAATTGTACCACATAGTTTATGGATTCACATGTACAATTAATACAGGCTTATTTTTGAAGATGTAACATGTAGTGGGCCAGTGAGATGGTTCAATGCTAAGTGCACTTGCTGCCACATCTGCCCTCAGGAGGTCTATCCTGGGAAACCACATGGTGGAAAGGAAGAACCCACTCCTACAAGTTATTCTCTGATTTACACGCACACACACACACACACACACACACACATGCATACGTGCACACACACATGCACATGCACACATGCACATGCACACATGCACACACACACACATGCACACATGCACACACACACACTAATATTTTAAAATGTTTTAAAGATAATATGATGGGGGGGCTGAGAGATGGTTCACTGATTTAGAACACATGTTACTCTTGCAAAGGATCAAAGTCTATTCCTACCTTACACTCCTCCCTAACCCCATTCTAGGATGTTTGATGAATCTTCTGACCTACACATACACCAGGCATGAAACATGGTGAACAGAGATACATGTAGGCAAAACATTCACTCATGTAAAATAACTTTTTAAAATAATTAAGGATACCAGGAAAGGGTAATGAGGCACAGCTATTTCCAAGCCACAGGGGAATGAGGGGGAAGTGTAAGGCTATGGACATGGAATTTCTGGCAAGGGTTCTATGTATGGATTGGCACTTGGAGTAATACCACGACAGCCACTGGAACACTTGGGGTTTACTATCCATTTGACAAGGAGGGAGAAGAACACTTTCTTCTGACTTATCATTTCCTGAAACACTACCCATTACCCATTTTTCTCCCAATTACGTCTTCATTATCTCGATCCCTTTGAATTTCATTTTCTCTTATTTTCTTTTGATGTCACCTTTTCCCCATTGCCATCTTCATTTCCCTTCAACCTGTCATATATTCACAAAATGACATTGCATATTATTCTGTTTGAACAATGTTTGATAACACTGGCTTCATAGAATGGAATGTAGTAATTGTGATTTTAAGAGACTGAGATAGAAATAGAGAAGTAAATTTGATCATTCACTAAGACTGGCACAACCACACTTAACTCACTGAAAGTATAGGCAGCTTCCCAGCATACAAATCAAATGGCTCTGCTCTTTTCAAACACATTAGAAAATACAATTTGAAATATTCATGTTATTTATGTGCATGTGTGTTTATGTCAATGTGTCACACAACACTTATATAGAGTAAGAAAAAAATTATATGTAGAAGGAATAACAACAGCCAACATTCCTCTTTTTTAAAAAGATATGGCTATGTGCACTTGAATGCATTGCCAGAAACCACAACAGTCTACGTCTCCCAGAGCTTTAGTTATATGTGATTTGAAGTTGCCCAACATTGGTACTGTGATCAGAACTTAAGTCCTCTGCCAGAGAAGCACCTACTCTAACTACTGTTCAGCTCTGAACAAATCCATCTAACCTACATGTTGAGGAGCTAAGCATTATTTCATATGTTTTCTGAGAAACTGAATTCAATGAGAAAAGCCAGTTCAATATAAAGAGATAAAACAATTGAGAACTCAAGTTTGTTTTTATAATGTGAATATGAACCTTTATTAGGAAGTAACAGAATCTCATTACTTTAGTTATGATTAATAAGGAGAACTTATTAAGGCATTTTTATTATATATAAAGCACCTTCCAAGACAGTCTCACAACTAGCATCCTTGTAAGGAAATAACAGGTCCTGATGTTATGTGCATCCACCATTCAGATATTTAATGAAGACTTACTTTTAGAGCTAATGTAATTAACCAGTTATGTCCAGAAAAAAAATATTTCTTGCAGTCATCTACTGCCTCAGGGTCTTAACAGTCTTTCTGCCTTATCTTATGCAGTGACCCTGAGCTCTGGGAGGAGGGACTATGATATAGATGTCTATGTGTCTATGGGCACACAATTTTGTCATGTATACTTTTTACAGTTCATAATACCCGTTTTAACCAACCCATAGGTACAAACACATGCTGCCCAATTTGATGATGTCCTAATGGAAATTTTGTCAGGAATTTTCTCCAGCAATTCCCACAGACATCAGATCAGTTTTGAACTATTTTTTTTAATAACTGTCTTTGATTTCATCCCTTCATGTTTGGCTGTGCTTTTCATTTTATTTAATTAGTCCTGGAGAGGGCTTTATTTACTGCTGCCACCTGAGGAGAAAAGTATGATGAGGCAGGCTTTTGCAGGCACTCTTGGCTCAGAACCTTCCTTTGCACATTAGGAACATATGTGCACTGTTGGCTGCTCAAGATCACACCCATCTGCTCAGATTGTGAGAAAGCTGCAGGGAAGCTGGCTGCTTCCTAGCCTTGGGGTTTACGTATCATAAATTGATAGGTGTATATGAACAAGCTGCAGGAACTTTGACAACACCTCCTTCATTTGGTCTAAAGAGGGGCCCAAGTTCCTCTGTGGCTGCTGATCATTGACAGTTGCCAAAATGCATTAGGAAGTAGATCAAACCAAGGGTTCTTTGCTATGGAAAAGATGGGGTGACAATATCTTTGATATGTAGTTAAATCCTGAAGCTGATTTTATGTAAAGATACAATCTGGTGTGTAAAAGAGGAATCTAGACGAAAGAGCCACTATGAACATTGCCTGCTCTAAAAGGGAATTTATCATGCAGGTATAGAGATATATTTCTAATTTCACAGGGAACTGATGGAAAGCCAACAATGATCCATTGGCCTTTTCAAAAATAAGTGAAAAGGTGTGCCCTTGCTCTAGGCAGTGAGAAAATAATGAAAACAAAATTGTATATTTTCACATTTTTTTCTTTTTTTTAAATTTAATTTATTATTTTACATGTCAATCCCAGTCCCCCCTCCCTCCATCCCACCCTTCCTCCCTTTTACCCTCTCTGCCCTGTCACATGCACCCTAACCACCCTCCCCTCCCATCACCCCAACCCAATTCCATATGTAGGGTGATGCCATCCAGTTGGGGTCATGTAGATCTGACAGGTCATGTGAAGTAGGGACTAGGGCTTCTCTCCTGTCTCTTAAGGCAGTTATCCCTCCATGGGGGATGTGTTTGCAAGGTCCTTTTGTGCATCAGGGATACATCCTGGTTCTACTGTCTCAGTCCTTCTGGCTGAGAGCCATATTCGGCGGGGAGGGGGGGGGCTGAGTCAGTCCCATGCTGGCTTCCCAGCTATCAGTCTGGGGCCCATTAGCTCCTCCTTGTTCAGGTCAGCTGTTTCTATGTGTTTCTGCAGCCTGGTCTTGTCCTCTCCATCTGCATCTGGGTTCTAGTTTGCCTCAGTGTTTATGTATGGGTATTTGCTTCTGTTTCCAACAGGCATTAGATGAGGGCTCCATGGATAAGTTAGTTGTTGATCTCACTCTCTGGGAAGAACATTTATGGTAGCCTTTCCAGGGAAGCTCAAATTGTTAGTTGGCGGCAGTCTTGTAGGTCTCTAGATCTTTTTTTGGGTTCTATTTTCTCTTCAAACCAATATTGGCCCCCTCTTTTATGTTCTCTCTCCCTCCCTCCCACCCATCCTCCCTTCCTCCCTCCCTCACTAAACCCTCCCTCTCTCTCTCTCTCTCTCTCTCTCTCTCTCTCTCTCTCTCTCTCTCTCTCTCTCGTCTTCTATTCCTACCTGGACTCAATCTTCCTAGTCGCACATGTTTTCCTCTCCTCCCCCTCCCTTTCTCCTACTTCTCTCTCCAGGCACTGCCCCCCCCCACTTTTTCAATGAACAACAAAATAAGCAAAGGCATTCAATTGGAATGCAATATAAATGGGACATTGTGTTAGGTAAGGTTCATTATATCAGGAATGAGTCTCCCAGGCAGTTCACCTGGCCAAAATGTGTTGCTAACCTTATTTACCTCACGTTTCATTCAGCATGCTAGAGAATGCCTCTATGCCTCACTGCCTCTATGATTCCAAATATTAACTTTCCAAGTATTTAAACACTGTGTTTTTACTATGATTTCAAGAATGCCAAGGATCATTCTCCATTTACGGAGAGCCTCATTTGAATTAATTGTGGTGCTTTTGTTCATAATATTGTTCTTATTTAGAACTCATGACATGACAATGCCAATACTTATATCTCAGTTGCCTTAGGGTTATATACCTGTCTTGATATTTATTTTGCAGAAGAGATAACCAAGATAACTAAGACCTAAGACAGAAATTCCAATCAAAGATGTAGGCATATAAAGATCCAATTCTGGAAGGCAACAAAACACAAAGGATTCTAATGTCTCTTTCATGAATATAAAATTATTCTATGGACTCTGTCTCATGATGAGACACCATGAGGCTTAATGTATGGGATACTATGTGTGATATACAATTATTCTATCAAGCCTGCCTTATGCTAAAACACCATGGTGCTTAAATGTATGGGATACTGTAGGGAAAGAAATATCTTGACTCAGCATTAAAATTATCCAAAATGTGATATTTTTATGTATCTAAATCTATCTTAGTGTCCCTAGCTATTATAGCAAAGTACACCAATTCAAGCAAAAAATTAAAGAAAAAAAAGCTTATGTAATTCTACTTCATCTCCTACCTTGTTTTGTTATGATATTCTGAAATGTTTTATTACAGTGCTATTGAGGATAATGAGAGATATGGAATTGTGGTGTTGAGAAGAATTAATCTCTTACTTCCAACAACACAAATGCATGAAGTTCTTTCCTTTTGCCCCATGTACAGATCAAAATAATTTTAATAATCTAATTTTTGAAGTCTGGACAAAAGTCTCCAACACTGAGAGAATGCAATGATTGACCAAAGGAAATGAATTATGATATTTTCAATAAGACAGAGCCATAGACTTGGTATGGAAGAAAGAGATAAATAAAATCCCAAATTTGAGGAGCAGGGTAAATGTAATAAATGAGGCAGAGATTTCAGGAGAGGAAAGAGGTACATGAAAGAAAAGGAGTAAGTGATACTCGAGCTTCTTAAATTCAAAGTACTGTGCAATATTCTCACACAGATTTAAGCCTTGACCATCTCAGTTAGCTGAAACTGGCTGAGGTTCTTTGGGTGCTGTTGTATTCTGAACGAGGTAAAAGTGTTTTCCTCAGATCAGGGTCACCTGTATCTTCCCCATCAAAGCCCAGTGGGAGTACTGCTTTCTGCTCATTTGCCAAGGTACAGTTCTTCTCAGGGGGTAGTTTTAAAGGTCAGTGCTACGGAGGTTTGCTTAAGTTCCATGAGTAACTAAGCGCACATTTGTGTTTTCACCAGAAAGTCCCTGCTTCCCGGCTAGTAGTCATTACAAAGACAACCACAGATGGAAGGGTCACCATTGTTTGTGCAGATGAAATGGACGCTATCAGAGCCAATGCAAAATAATTTTAAAATTCAAACATAGGGTCCAAGTTGATGAAAAAGATGCTTCATGTGGAATCAG
Source organism: Phodopus roborovskii (assembly GCF_943737965.1). NCBI lineage: Eukaryota > Metazoa > Chordata > Mammalia > Rodentia > Cricetidae > Phodopus > Phodopus roborovskii. Next base: position 16,465,841 of record NW_026125397.1, read on the forward strand.
TGAATTTTTAAGTTCAATTATAAGGCAAAACAAAACCAAGTGATATGATCTGTGAAACTATTCTGTGGAATGCAGGGTGTCTGTTTCTCTATGCCTTTAACATTATCTAGTGATAAGAACTACTTTAGTCAGTTAAGAATAATCACCTTATTATGGTAACTGAATATGCGACTGTAGGTCTTAGAAGAGACAGGCACATTGGAAGAAGCAAGTGTTCCTTGAAGGACTAGTATATTGGATCTAAAATGTCAGCCTCTGTAGGGTCAACAAACACAGACTGAAGGAGGAAGAAGGACGCACCAGTTTCCACCTGCATTTAAAAATTCCCAGTGATGTTCCCAATTGAGAGTTCGATATACCAGGGACACTGAAGCAGCTTATAGCACAAGATGAACTATAAAGCTGATTTTCCTTTCATTTATTAATCCCTGACAGTGACACTAACCTCCGACTATGCCACTTAAATTATTTTTTTATAGTTTTGGAGCTTACAAGTTCACATTCAAGTGACTGGTTTCTTTTGATGGTTCTCTCAAAGGCATGCAGGCAGCTACTTCCTCACTGAGTCCCCGACTGCCTTTTCTCTCAGTATATATTCCTGTGGAAGCTACCACACTCAAGACTGGCATCTGGGGAGCCTGTAAGAGACATAACTATGCCCTCTGCATGTGGGTGACAGTTGTGTAGCTTGGTTTGTTTGAAGGGCCCCTAGCAGTGGGACCAGGTACATGAATTGGCTTTTTGGAGCCTATTCCTTATAGTGGGATCCCTTGTTCAGCCTTGATGCAGAGAGAAGGGTTTTGGCTGCCTCAACTAAATATACCAGGCTTTGTTGATTCTCCATAGGAGGTCTTATCCTTTCTTTCCAAAAATATTTCTTTGATGTTCTTCATTAATTTTTATTTAAACAATCTTATTTTATATACCAATCCCAGTTCCCTCTCCTACCCAGTCTTCCATTCCCCCCACCGTCTCCCCATCCCATCCCCCATCCACTCCTCATAGGGTGAGGCCTCCCATGAGGGATCATCAAAAATCTGTCACATTATTCGGGGCAGTATCAAGGCCTTCCCCTCTGTATCTAGGCTGAGAGTGTATCCCTATACATGAAACGGGTTCCAGAAAGAGAGTTCATGCACTCGGGATAAATATTGGTTCTTATCCTTTCGGAGGAATGGATGGAGTGTGGGTTACAGAGGAGATGCTGGGAGATCAGAAGGAAGGAAACTATGGTTGGTATGTAAAATGAATAAACATTTAAAAAATAAGAACATGCATCTTATTGGAATAGACACCTATTCTTGTTATTTCATGTTGCCTTGGTTATTTCTTCCAAGGATTTATCATAAAATACATTACACTTGTACCTATGACTTCAGGATACAAATGGGGCTCACTTCAGCCCAGAAAGTATGGGTAAAGTGAGATTGTTGTCATCACAACATTTTGATCAAGATAAATTGCAGTGGCCTGACATCTCTTGTCACAGTCCAGGTGAGAAGAAGAGTAAAGTTACAGGAAGACGGGGACTAGTTTTTATGCTTAGGGTATAAAGAGCAAAAAGAAAAGAAAAGAAAGGAAAAAAGAAAAAATGCAGGGTTTCCTGAGGTATCAATGGGGAAAAGGCTATCCTTCTCAGTAAAAATGAAAAGGAAGCTGGTCCATAAAGATCTTAGGAGGTCTTGGCAGAGGAAAAGAGCTACACCTTGCAGAGAGTCTGGGGATGGGTATGATAGTGCAGATTGAATAAGGACAGCATCCACGTAGGAGGACTATGTCCAACATAGAATTATAGAGTTTAATTATGAGAAGAGGGTCCCTGTCAGGGGAAAGGGTATTTTTCATGAAATATCATAACCCAGGCAAAGTGAGGAGGTCATGACAGTGGCCATCTGGTCCAGTTATCAGAACATGAGTGGCAGAAAGTAGCTGTGGCATGGAGATTATTTTAGGAACAATGTTCAAACAAGTAAAAATGTTGATAATAGTAGAAGCCTGTCCATTTTCAGTGAAGGGAGTTAGAAATATGGGAATGAAGAAAGTTAGAGGGAGTTATGCAATATTTGATTAATATTAAAAGTCTCCATGTGCATTAGTATACCGGAGACAGATGAATAAAGTCACAGAAGTATAAAAGGATGTGTCTCAATTAGGGTTTCTATTGCCATGAAGAGACTCTGTAACCATGGCAACTCTTACAAAGAAAAAGATTTATTGGGGTGGTGGCTTACAGTTCAGAGATTTTTGTCCATTATTGTCATGACAGTAAGCAAGGTAGCATGCAGGCAGACACAGTGCTGAAGCTCAGGGTCCTAACGTCTTGATCCAAAGACAACAGGAAGTAAACTGAACATGGCTAAGTCGATAGCATTGTGCTCTTCAGGAATACAAAGTTCCCTGGGGAAAAAATGGGATCCCAGGACTGGGGAAGCACAGTACACAGTGAGTTTGAGTTTTCAGTTATGCAAGAAAGTTAAGTATCAAAGAATGGTGAGGGCTTGCCTTAAGGACCAAGACTTGAAGGATCTGTAATTGATATATATTTCCTGATTAGACTGCCAAAGAAATAGCAATAGTTAAGTGTTTCGACTCTTTGAATAAAATAGAAAATTAGAGTTTATTCACATACAAACATGTTTCAGTTATATAATTTGAAGTCTTGATGAGAAGCAAAATTCTCACAGACTCAATTATTGCCCCATGAAATATTCATTTACTGCAAGGGGACCTGGAGTAACTTATGTTGGAGGTGTCATCTTCTTCAAGTGATCAATATGAATGTCAACAATAATGAGATAAATTAATGCCCAGAGCCACCTGATGGGGTGTACCATTATGGTTGGTGTCCTGCCTAAGATGTGTAAGTTAAATATACTTGGAGAAAATGACAGTCAAAGCAAATGAGAGACATTTTATAACCTAGGTGAGTGTGTTAGAAGGAAATGCAATCAAGGACTGAGGAACTGCCCTACCCTGGAGAAACACAATGAAAACAGTGTGAAATGCAGCAGACTCTGAAATTGACTTTGAGATCTAAATCTTTGGGGCCATGATGTTTCCATACCAACTCCCTCATTCTGATGGCTGCATCATGGCTCTGAAGGTTAGTATCTTCCCTGAAACAAATACACACACACACACACACACACACACACACACACACACACACACACAAGATATGCAGACATAAAGGGCACAGCTGGTGATTTTAAATGGTTCAGGAGGACAATACGAAGTATTTACAGACTTTTATGTAAAGTATGAGATTGTATGTATGTATGTAAAGTATGAGATTGCTCTTAAAAGTAAGTGATAGAAGGATAGAATGTAGTTATTGAAATATGAGAAGCAGAGACAAAGCTAAAGGGTACAGTAAGAGGAGACAGGATCTTACTCTCATGACTATAGTGTGTTATTTAGGGGTTGTTAAGCATACATATTAGTCAAATACAAATCCATCAGACTGTACACTTAACACCTATGCATCTTGCTCTACTGCACCTCGATGAAGTAACTGGCATACAAAAACGTAGTCAATGAGTTCAGGCTATTCATTTAAAATGCTTGTTTTGGAAATAAAGGAGGGAAATGAGGCTTAGCTAGAGCAAATCAGGAACCAAATAAAGGGCTTTTCCTTTTCTAATATTTTTTTCTTTTTTTTTTGTCTCTGGATTTGGCTTTAGGATATGTAACTATAGAATATGAACTAACTGAACACGCTGAAATAGGTGCAGTCCATGGAGAGAGGCTGAAATTAGAAGGGATAAAGAGGATCCAAACACAAATTAGCAGATGCCGTGACAGAGTTCCTGGAGAGAGCAGACCACAGGGTCTGGGCAGGGGTCACCTCACTTCCAGGACCACACAAGGTTGAACTCAGTAGGAGAGCACACATAGGGAGCTGAAGTTACTCTCACTGGGTATTCTTAGTTTTATTTAGAAAGAGGACTTGTGTTCGTCTTTTGAGAACTGAAGATTTACTATGACTAAGGGGGTTTTAGAGGTGGTTTAAGCCTGAAATTAAAGTACAAAGACCAAGAAATGATTGAATTGCAATCTTTTGGTTATGCATTAGGAAGTTCTCGGGTTTGCCCACTTATCCAGACTTCAGATAGAAAAAAACATTTCCTTAAGGGTGTTCTTAGTCTAATTATGCAGCCTCAATGATAATAATATCTTAAATCTAACATACAGAATAGCAACATGCTTGAATACAAGGGACTGAAATAAAATGAAGCAATAGGCCAGAAAGAAATGTGTAGTGTCCTATTCCACTTGATAGCTTCTCTGATGTTATAGGATTTAGGTCTAGATGAACCTGACACTGACATATATACCTTCTTAGCTGAAGAACATGGTGGGGTTGGGAAGGTGTGGAAATGTCTTATGAATGCATAAAAGAAGGGATGTTGGTAGTAATTTACAGGGTTCATTTCAATGCTAACACGTTTTAAATTCAAAATATGTTTAAAAACAAATTACTGGAATGCTAGTGTGTAGATTTTTATTTATTTTTTATATTTATCCTAGCTTGGTTAACATTCAAAGTTAGAACAATTTCTTGGATGAAGCTATTTGTCATTATTCAAATATTGTTAATAGACAAAGACACTTCCAAATTCCTCTATGATTTTCATCTAAATGTTTTGTGATGAATCCATCTTTCAAGGAACCCTTTATGTAGGGACAAGATTTCTAAGCCCTGGTAATCCGACTTTGTTGGATGGAAAAAGATTCAGTTTCTGGGAAGATTGACTACAACCACAAATTCATTTAATTTGCTAATTTCTGGACACATCTGCAAACGTTACCTCATGATTTCCCTTAGGTCTCTGGTTCCTTTGGTCCTAGGTGATGCTTATATGCCATTGTGCACTCCTGCCAAACTATTTTGGGGGTGTCAGGTGGCTGTTTTGGACAGGCCATGACAGGGTTTTCAAAGAGTCTAAATAATAGCAGTTTGCATGTTTTCCAGAAGACTTGGCTCCTCTTCTTTAGTTTGAAGGGCTCAGTAGCTCATGCACCCCTGGGGAAGGCCTTGAAGTAAGGAATTAAATTACTCACATTCGCCTAAATTGATGTGATAAACACTGGAGAGAGAAAGGTACCCCAGCAAATCTTTCCTAAACACACACACACACACACACACACATACACACACACACACACACACTCATAAGTTGCCAAATGTACTTAGTAGAAATGGGGCCCTGAACAGGACACTCAAATTTCAGAGCTTACTTCCTGTGTGAATAATCTGGAGGTTAATTGAGTTGCCTCTCTGAAAGATTTCCTCTCACAGGACACATTCATATGGTCTCTTACTTAGGAGCATTTCCTACATGCTGGAAACCTTCCCCTCAAGTCAAACATAGAGAATTTATTCTTCATTTTGTGGGCTCTATGGTTTTAAGGAAGCAGACAATGCCACTCTATCTCTCCACCCAATAAAGATTAAGCTCTTTATCTCATGTGTTCTTTCATGAAAGACAAGGAATGTGCTCTGAAACGTTTTGCCCTTACTACACATGTAGGCCTCTCCCCAGGTGGATCTTTTGAGACTGATGGAGGATGGAGCTGCAGGAGAAGCCGTTTTGCACACACCTTACACTGTATGAGGGTCCAGGCACATGGTTTGACTAAACCATTTTCTGTAATCCAGTCACTTACAGCCCTCCTCTCTGGGCATGTTCTATGTGGTGACAGACAATGCCCACAACAGACTTCATCAGACTACACCCATACACCCTCCTGTCTTAAGCTCTTAAAGTGTATTTATTTACTTTTAGTGGGTGAGGGATATGCCCAGACATGCAGACTGGAAAACAATAATGAGCAGAAAATGCTATGCTTCTAATAAATATTTGAGCAATTTGCTCAATGATAGCACCAGAAAAGAATTGTGCCTTAAAGTTAAATGAGGAATAACTTATACACCTGGAATTGGAGTCTTCTCTTTTGGCAAAAGGTTTCCTCCAGGTGAAAGTTATAAAGTTATTTTATTAGTGATAATTTTCATTCTTATAGGATGAATTGTTTGACATGAATTAATCAACATACACACACACACACACACACACACACATTTCCAGCTTAGAAATCAAAATTTGAAAATATATTAAACTGAGAAAACCAGTTTGAATGCAAATTCTGTATTTTCTGTTGTTTTTCTTCTGTTTTTTTTTTTTTTTCAATAGCATTCCATCTAGGGTCTTTGAGTGACATCCACCCTACAAACGTCCAAGACATATGTGTCTCACAGACTAGTACATGCTGCTTATGCTGCTTTCTGTTGAGTCACATTGTTGACTCAGAAAACTCCATTTGGAATGATATAACAGTTGACCTGGAAAATTGTAGATTTAAAACAGACATCTCAACAGACACAGATGGACTCATGCAAGTAGGAGGAATTCATGAAGCCAGTTGTCTATAAATGAATGACAGATTCCCCTTGACTGATTTCTCCCAAAATGCTATTCTGTAGTTTATAAAATTTATGTAACCATTTGACAAATCTAATTCAAAAATCTATAATTGGATGAATAATAAGGCCCAATTCTATAGTGGATTCCCAAGAATCTATTTGGTCAGAGGAAGGTGTTACCTTTAGATATTTCATAGGAGCCATGTGTCATTATGCAGAGAACAAGGTTTGTTGACGATGAGTCATTCCATCCTCAATATAGCTAATCAGAGCTCTAAAATCTTGTTATTCATTAATTCTATAGAGTGAATAGGAACTGTACATAGATGCTATTATGAACCAGCCATCTGAGTATGCAAAATAAATAGTGTGGTGATGCTATCCAATTACTAACAATCATTGTTCATTTATATCATGCCTGGTTCATTTTTGTTGTCACTTAGCACCTACTGCTGTGCCTTAGATTTGCACTAAATGAAATGTAAAGCCAGCAATTTTTAAACAGTTCTGTTAACTAATATAGGGGCATTTGTATCAAAAGCATTTGGTAGACAAATCCATAAATGAAAAAAAAAACTGTTTTAACTTGGTAAACACACACACACACACACACACACACACACACACACACACACACACAAGATGGAATGAAATATTCCAAATTAATGGGTAGTAGTTGTTCTAATACTTAAATGCACTGCAATATTACCTCAATGAGTGAAAAGCTGACAGAACATATCCCTTGTTTGACTTTTGGTTAGCTCCTATTTCTTTCAAAAATGGAAGCATGAAGTCACATTTAGAGCTGAAGATTGACCTTCGACAACTCTAATAAAGATCTTTATTTTATAGATTACTGCACTAGGCATGGGGAGACAAAGTAACTTGCACATGATCGTGACAGCAAATCCAAGATTAGAAGTCTGGCCAGAGAAATCTCAATGCCCTATTCTTTATTCTGCATCACACTGCATAAATCAAACCTAAGGTATAATGATATACCTGAGTGATTTAAACATGGTTCTCTGCTGAAATTTTATAGAACAAAATACATCTTGTATCAGTGAAATACAAAGTGAGAAAGAATTCATGTTCAGTCTGTCAAAACTTTAAGGGGATTAGTAACATTTTACACTGATTTTCTTTCATGATTCATTCTAACATAAATATAAATGTGTTACAAAAGCATCAGACATAAAGGAATGCTGTTGTTTTAAGGTGATGTTCACCAGAGAGGAAATAACTATTCTTCAAAGTGGGATTTGCTCTTTTAGGGTTGCAGGAAACCTTCCAATGTGCAGAAGATGGGAACTAATACAGAGACCCTCAACGGAACAATGTGCAGTGAGTCGGGGGTCTGGGACATTCAGTCCTAAAGGGAATGTCTTTACCAAGTCCCTCACTTCAGTGCTCAGGAAAATGCACCAAAGAGCACTTGGGAAGATTGTAAGAGCCTATGGAGATGGACGAACCAAGGAACCAGTATTTTCCAATCACAACAGAAATGATGAACACACAAAATTACAGACTGAGCACAGATTGAAGCCAGATGGGTTCTCAGTACTGAGAAAGGGAAGTAGGCATGGGCATGAACTCCCACCCCAACCAAGAAGTTATCTGTAACAGATACCCACTAGCAAGTGGAAATCAGTTTTCTCCAATGGAATGAGTCTCAATGAGTTTGCAAAGCAATCTTAAGGCAAGATTTCATGCTTAGTAGTAGATGGCCGATACGAAGAGAACTCAATGTATGTTTTAAAGATTGTTTTTGTCTCATATTGCTTTGCTTGAGCATATTTAAACCTTACTTTTTATTTATTTATTTTCTCATTTTAGATATCGATCCCAGTTCTCACTCCCTCCATCTCTCCCTCCCTCCCATGTTCCCCGACCACCCTCTCATCCCATCACCCCCCCCCCCCCACTCCACAAGGAGGGTGATGCCTTCCAGGAAGGATTATCAAAATCTGTCAAGTCATTTCAGGCTCTAAGGGTAAGATTTGCCCTATTCAATTAGTGCAGCTTGGAGGGGAAAGGCTTCTCCAGTAGAAGTGTTATAGCTCTGAGGGGAGAGGTTTCTCCTACATTGGTGCTTCGGTTCTGAAGGGCAAGGTATCCTGCCATTAGGAGCCAAGGGAAACCATATAAACACTGAATAATAAACTTCATATAAAAGATTTGTTGAGAAAGACACGGAAGAGTGGCTGTTTCTGCGTGGGCAAGAAAGAGCAGGGAATTAAGCAGGAGACGAGCTTATATAGGATTTTTTGGAGGGTTGGGGGAGATTTCCAAGGAGGAAATTTCCAGGATGGAGATTGGTGAGGTTTCATGTTCTGAGCTTGGGACACAAGTAAGGATTTGTGAGGCTTTTTTGCTCGGATGTCAGTAGGTTTCTCCACTCTGGGATTGCTGGGTTTTGATAAATTTTTTTTTCCACGTGGGCTCAGGCCTTTTGCCCTACAGTTTCTGATTTTGATTTTGTGTTTTTATTGGTTTTGGTATGTGTGTGTTTATCTTTCTTTTTTAAAAATTCCTCTTAATTTTCCAGAGATTGAGAGAATGAGTGTGAGAGAGAAAGAGAAAGAGAGAGAGGGAGAAGGGGGGAAGCCTGGAGTTGGATAGGTGAAGAGGTGGGAAGGATTTGGGAAGAGAAAAAGGAGAAGAAACCATGATCAGAACATGTTGTTTGAAAAATCATGTTTTAAATAAATAAATAGAAGAAAACATTCAAATGTATTCTTCTTCAAAGACACTTTTGGTCTCCCCTCATAACTGCAGTTGTGAGTTTTGGGTGAGTTTTTAACCTACCAATGTCTAAATATATAGTACTGCTCACATTGAGATTCATACTATATAGTTACTATTTATTGGAATTAGTTGCAATAAGTCATGTGGAGTGACTAAAAGATGAGATAGAATAAAAGTAGATACTAATTGCTATTCTTGCAACTAGCACTGTAATATTTATTGTGCATTGTCCAAGACAGATACTCACTTTTTCTCACACTTATATATCATGGTTATTGAGCTCAACTCCACATATCATTTTATTGAGGGTCCACATACTATATTTTATTGTAATTTATCACTTTGTGTTTTACTACTGGACATTGCTATTCACTTCAACATTTCAAAACGTGACAGTGGATCCTCATTCATTCTTGCTTCAGTGGAAACTTAATGCTGTTTGAAAGACCTCATATTATCCTTACAGCCTCCTCAACCCACTAACCTATCCTCCTTCATTAGGAAATCAAGGTGAACATAAAAAAGAAAACCTCTAAGAGATTTAAATAAAGCTGATATGGGCTATACCTAGGTATTAGTAAGAATTTGATTTCATTTGCTGTGTTTCATGTAGCATCTTGATCGCTTATATTAAAAATGAAATGAATCAGAAAGATTATTTGTGCATATTCCATCACGTTATATAAATATTCCCTACAAACATTGTCTAAGTAATGAGACTGAAGCATGAACGTGATTTTAAGTTGTCAGTCAAATATTTGTAAATGCAACACTTCTTCAGTATATGCTGTTTTCTCCACCTTTGTCAGATCCTCACTGACAAAATCCAAAAGAATGAATGAATGAGATTTATTTCTTTTCCAGATTAACAATGTGTATAAAAATCCCTTGTCATCTTTAAGCAGACAATTGCTGGTTATTCATCGTCCACCTGCCTGTAGTTGATTACCCTGGGGTCTGATGCTAAAGAAAGTTCATTTTTCCATGAACTTTTTGTATCAACAAACTCAGAATACTGAGCAAACACATCATTTTTTCAAGTGCAACAATTGCCTTCTGATAAAATACATTTTAAAAATTCATCTTTTTACAAATAACCTCAAATTATGACTAAATTTCCATCAGAAAATACGTAGCTACAGAATGGCCATAATAAGTTTTTTAATTCTATCACCTAATACATATTAAAATCTTTACCTCTATACTAAAATCTGAAATTAGAATTGATTCTGTGATGACATAGGTAAGTTTACAAAAGGAAAAGATGGGCTAGAAATATTGGATGTGATCCGTTTTAGGATAGATCCAAGTTCTAGAGATACCACCTAAAATACATGATTTTAAAATATTTTAGATTCTAAAATTAGAAAGAATATTATTTTAACAAATTAGATATATAAATTGAATTAAATAAAAGAACTTTAAAACATTTCTATAATAAATTACAGAAATCTTTGCCCCAATAGACTTATTGAAAATTACAAGTTTGTCCTTAAAGTTCAATAATTTTTATCAGTCCAAAATAGAAAAAAAAGTCTTAGAAATGTTAGATAAAATTTAATAAAGCATACTCCAAAAGTTTTCTTAGTCTGATAATCTCAGACCAATGTCTTCATGTCCTATATATTTTAATGTGTTAACTTTAGCCAGGGATAGTTGTGCATGCCTTTGATGCCAGTACTCTGAGGCAAAGTCAGGTAGGCCAAAGCCAATCTTGAATGTATGTATCCTCTTGCCTCAGTTTCCTTAGTTGCTGGTATCATATATGTGTGTCACTATGCCTGGATAAACAAACCTCTCATTAATATAGTTGATGACACAAGAAGACACAGAGTCCAAATATCTCAAAATATGAGAACAGTGTAGGATGGGGATTTCATACCAAGAATACAAAAAAAAATGAATTAATGATTCTTCTGAATTTCTAGTCTATTGGGGTTCTCAATAGATTTGATGATGCCTCGTAGTATCAGTAAGAGTAATAGCAGATGATTTTCAGCTTACTAACTCAGGCAGGTATGATATTATAGACATATCCAGAAATAACATTTTACTGCCAATGTATGCTTCCCTTAGGCCAGTCCATGAAACATAAAACTATCTGTCATATCTTCTAAGCCTTAGAATCTAAGGTAATACCAAGCCTTGTGTTGGTTCAATTGTAGTCAAATGAAGTCAGTGTCCCATGTGACATATTACTCAATCTGAGAACAAAAGTTTCAGCTATCATCATACCTCTTTGTGATTACTAACAGCAACGTAATGACTGATATGCCAGTCATGAAACATTTGTCATAATGATCACATCTCGTGATACCCCTGGAAATAATAGGACAAATTAAAGAGTCAGTATAATATCAGCATGAGGAGTCTCAAGGCCAATTGTATTTTGCAATTAGATAATAGAAAAAGTCATCATGTTGTGCCTAAGGGGCATTTACCATAGTGGAAAAACAAGAATTTCAGGAAATCAAAAATAAGAGGTGCTTTTTTTAAATAATGCCAACCCTTGTTCTTACGGCTGCACCTTAATTCTCAAAACAATAGCACATTTGCTATTTCTTGTACAGGAGAAGCAGAGAAACAAGGAGAGAGAGACAGATTCACCACAAATATGTAAAATATAGAGAAAATATAAAAAAAAGAAATGAATGTGTAGGCTTTTCAAAGAGATAACAGATTACAACACAGCATCAAAAACTCCATAATGCATTAAAGCTGTGTGCTTCATGGTGTTTGATCATTACTAAAATAGAGTGGCATTTCTCTACTGGTTGAATATAACAATGTGAAACACAGGCCTTTCTCATAGCAATCTGATGATGTACAAATCTCTGCACTAATAGTGGGTACTACTCTCTGTTCCCACTCACATCCTAAAATCTGCTGGCTGATGTGCACCCTCAAAACTGAGGCTGATGTGCACCCTCGAAACTGAGTGTGCCTTCATTTCAGCCTCCTTCACCAGAATGAAACAGTCAGAATGATAAGAAAGTTATGTGAATCTGTAGGAGATGCACGTATGCTGTTGGAGTCTAATAGAAATATTTTAACCACTGGCTTGAATCCAATCTGTGCAGTAATTTAATAGACTATCAACCACAAATGCAATCCATAAGGCAAGTAAATGGGTACCAAAAGCAATAGGTAATTTTCCTGGAATGGGTTTGGTAGAATCAAACTAACCTCTGTGAAAAGGGAAAATGCCAGGCAATACCACACAGTCAAAACCTTCAATAAGATAGTAAAACAGATTAGAACATATGATATATTACTTTAAAAATTATTAACGGTACAGGATATGAAAATATCTGAATGCATGGTGTTTTTCCCCTAAACTGTTTATTTATAAAATAAGAAGAAATGTAGGAAGGTAGCTCAAAGGCAGTTGCTTTTAGAAAACATTCAGGTATACATGAGTAAATAAATCATACTCTTCAAACAATTCATCTTTTAGACATCCTTTTATTGTATTATGAAACATTAAGTCATCTAGACATTTTAGAATGCTGTTTTTAGGAGTAGGGAATCATGCAAAGATAAATGAAGCCATGTAAATAAATTCATGCTATGACTTGACCATCAGGATTTAAAGAACATGAATTTATGGATTATGATTAGTTCCATTCTGCTCAAATAATAGACAAATTTAATTGGTTATAAAAATGAGGAAAAACTGTAGAGTAAATTCTATAGTAGGAAGTCAGTAAAGCTTCAAGTACCCAGTACATTGTCTAATTTAGAAGATATGGGGCCAAATTAAAGAGATAGGAAGACACCAAAAGGTCTAAATGTCCACTCTATCTGAGATTTGTATCATATATTATGTCACATAATGAGTATATTTGACAAAAATGTTGCCCATCACCTTCACTGACCAAATGTATTTTCTGTTATGCATTACAAAGTCCTATTGATAAAAATTCTCCTGGTGCCCTTTTATTCCACTGATACTCAGATTTCTCAAATGTGTGAAATACAAGAACAAATAGCTTTTGATATTACACAACAGTTAACCTTGCTGCTGACACTGGCCTGGTAGCAGGACAAGATAAGTTGCAAGACAACTAAAAACACCCAGCACCACGGTTTTCCAGTCAATTATTTAAGCGCTAAAAGTAGTTTGATAACTTCCATGACAGTGAGTTCTATTGTGACATAACAGTCTAACTATTTTATACTGGCATTTACAAGTTATTAAAAGAGGCAATGGTCCATGTTCTCATAAAGTTAGTCTGCTTGTATAAAGCATGAACTTGAAGTTAAACAACTGAATATACAATTAATATTCCTATGAATCTTATGATGAAAAGATAAAGTACTTTGACAAAGCAAATAATAAAATTTAGATAAAGCCAAGAAATATGTAACCCAAATTCTGCAAAATAATTGGGAATTTAATGGTGGATGAGCACCATAACAGAGAAAACAATATGTAAATGATAGTCTGTGACAGGAAAATGTCATCTTATGTGCAAGAAATTGAAAAGTAGGCACCAGGAAAATTTCCCACTAATGGTGGAGAATAAGAGACATAGGAAACTGACTGAAGACTTGCAGCATGCAGGAATTAGGAGGATATTGTTAAAAGCTTTGGCAAGTAAAACTTACTAGTTTGTCTGAGTACAGAAGTCTCTGGGCTGGATAATGCTCAGAACCATAAGAAGTTCAGAGAGCTCTGGCCATCAGCGGATACAGCGAGCTTATAGACAGGATACAGAAGGAAAATAGAAGAATTATTTGACCAGACATCCTCCATATTTGGACATGTGATGAAACTCTTGACATAGATGGGCATCATCTTATGAGTCAGCTGCCTGTGACTGTGTCTTGGCTGTTTGTGTTCCTTGCTAGACTTTTCAGTTATATTTTGTTTTGTTTATATAACTCACATTGCAGATTGATAGGAGAACACCAGTGAGTGAGCTGCCTGCCTTAAGTCAGACATTAACTTAGCAATATGTTAAAATGATTGGTCCCTTCTCCCTTAATTGCAAGGAGAAACCGCTGAAGGGTTTTATGAAAAGTTAACTTATAAAAAGGCTATTCTACCTCTGAGAATGAGAGGAGAAGTGTAAAGATGTGAATAAAGGATAGAAACTAAGGTATCTGTGGCCCCTCGCAGTGGCTCTCCTCTCCAAAGTTTCCAGTAGGTCTCAGCTGCTCACAGCAGGAGATAAAGGAAGCAAGCACACAGCTCTGAAATGGATTTTGTGTGGCAAAGCTGAATTCAACATCAGCAATAATTGCCAGTTGCTTCTTCTTGACTCAAGGTAAAACTCTGGGAATAACTACACAAAATCATCTAAATGAAACAATTTACCATAATAGCCTACAGTAAATAGAGCATGGAAACTTGATTCATAAAACTAATTGCATGTTTACCTACCATGGGAACCCTCCAATTCCTAGGTGACCACTGGCTTAACAGAGAATCCTGTCAAAGGTTTCAATTGTGATTAATTTGCTACAAGGTAGGATTAATTTCTGAATTTACCAAACCACCATGAGTTTACTTTTATTATATGTGGTTATGGTGACCTGAGGCTTAAGGGAGAAATTATAAAAAATAATATGCCTAGTTAGATGAAAGGCAAAACAAACCCATTTTTTACTTGCAAGTTGATAAATACATAAATCTGACAAAGGAAATCATTAAGCAGGATCCTAATGTGTCCTGAAGTACTTGTCCTCGGATGTGACTAGGGATTTAGACACATTAAAATGAACATAGTGATGTGCAAATGCCCATATCAATAAAGTTAAAAAGGTTTGAGTGATGTTAAACATTCTCCTTGGGGGTAGGCTAATTAGTAAACTAGAGAGTCTTAAAATTCTCAAGTGCCATCTTTGAACTGAAGAAGACATCCACTAATGAACTCCCCAGTGTATACAGCATCTAGATTTGCACTATCTCAGTGTCTGAGCTTCAACTGTGTTGATGCATTAAAAGAAACACAGGGTTTAGTGAAGTGGGCTGGAAATGTGAATAGCAACAGGCGCTTAAGACATTTCTCGGTTAATTTCTTGGTTATATTTACATCACATAAAATAAATGAAGCACTTCCAAAGTTAGATGATAAACAGAAAAGGAGAAGGTAATTTTGGAGAAATGTTTATATATTTGGTTAGATGTATAATAGATAAAAGAAAGGGGATAGATACTTGAGGGAAATGTGATAACTTAAATCTATGTCTCTCAATGGTTTATTTATCACAAAACTAAAAGAAGTAAATTTTGGCTTACCTAGATTAAATTACATAATTCTAAAGGAGTGTCTTAAAACTTAACAATCAGAGCAATGAAGATATTTTACTTAAAAATGTGTAGAGATGCAGGTGAGTTTCTTTTTAATTGTTTTAATTACTGTTTGAAATCAGTGCAAATTTGACTCGTAGTTCAGCATATCTGTTCAGACTTTGTAACTGAAAAGAGACTAAAACTAGACCCTACTCTGGCATCAGCTATGACACAGTTCCCTAATGGATCCTGGGAGAGTTCCTTAATCTCTAAAAATGGAGTTTTCTTGTCTACAAAATGAAGAGCTCAGTGTGGGTGTTTTCGCCAATTTAGGTATATCTGCTGCCTCTCCCATCGAGGACTCGATTTTTGCTTAGATCTGTCTAACACAGAAGTCTTTTTGCTTTACTTTATAGGTTGTCTCTTCACTTAAATTTTTAATCTTTACAATAGGAAAAAGAGTTATCAACAAGTTGGTGACACTTGCTGCTCAATACTTCACTATGATTTATTAGCTCTCGAGACAAGGAACTTGCTCAAAGAATTGTGTCTTCTATCAGCATTCTTCTGAGATCTGTTAGTGTTTTTCCATGTTTTCACAGGAGACTCTAGAAATAGTAAGTAGGTCTCAGAAGGCAAACGTTTATCAGACAGAAGCCCCCTAATTAGACTTCAAAACAGGGTTGGAATACACACAAGCACAAGTAAGAAAATGTACACATGTAGCCTGTATGCCTCCTTCCTTCCCTGAAGACAGGAAGGTGATCCTGAACCTGTGTCTTTAGGGTTTGAAACCCAGCAACAAGAGCAAGAACCAGTTACAAATAAAACAAACAACACACAAACAGCACACGAATTTAAGAGGGAGATGTACAGGTTCACCCAGCTTTGCTGGCCCTCACCTACTATATGTATAACTAACACATCCTTCTATCTTCTCCATTTATATGCATTTCTTAAGGTCATAGTTGATTCCGCCTGTGGATTTCTAAGATTTCATTGATGCCTAGAGAGTTGCTTAATCTTACAATGAAACAAAAACTTTAATCAAAATAGTGGGATCATGTTGGAGAAATAAATTTTTAAATAATATTTTTGAATGGTAGAATGAAGAAAAAGGTTCATTAGTTCTCAGTTTAAAATAACAAAGTAAGAATGACAAAGTGGGGAATGGATGGAAGACGAGGAGAAAGTTAATTGGGCTTTATTAACCAAAGTTAATGATGACCATGGTAGAATGGAAAGGTATGGCACTAACTATTTCAATGCTGAGGTTTGATGATGTAGAGAGGCATGGATACAGGCAGAGCAAAGGAAGTTGGAGAAAGGGACAAAGAGACTCGATATGAGGAAGAACGGGAATGCCTTACATCAGGTTTCTGGTGGTAAAGGAAGCTCTGGGAGGATCACAGTGAAAGGCGGTGGGTAGAAAAAGAGATATCAACAGAGAAACCTCTCAATGAATCTTTAATCCTTTCTTTTCTCTCATGAAAAATGTGGAGTTTCCCCCCATTTTATCATATTCTGCACAGATGATGGGGCGTGTTTGTTTGCTGTTCTTATGGGCATGCTTTCCAGCACCAATTGCCACAAATAATTTCAGATAGACCTGAGGCTGCTGTTAATCATAACAGGCTGGACCAATCCAATCTTACTTTGAGGAGAACTTTTAAACCCCTCAGTTTATTTTAGACAGAGTCGATTCTAAAAGAGAAGGGAAACATGACTAAAAATACATATTGTAGACAATAATATATTACAGACAAAAACATATGGAAAAATCAAGAAACTGAACACAGGGGAGGGTCAGAGATTCTTGGGATTTCAGTTCTCTAAACTAATAAAACATAAAAATGGCCTATGTTTACTGTCAAACACCACTGTTAGTCTATGACATTAAAAAAGTTAATAGCATCATTCTAAATGCATCATTCTTTTCAGTAATAGTTCCTGCCTGAGTCTCACACACACACTTTTTTTTGTTTGTTTGTTTGGCTTTTTGTTTTAACAGAAAGCATCACTTTTGTCCAAATTTTAGCCTTTCAGGATGCAAACTAAACACATGTATTCTTTTAACATCCCAAATGCAACAGTACACAATATTTTCCTGTTTAAATTGTAGACTGAAATTCCTTGCAACATCAAGAACACCACTGTCCTCAGAATCCTCTAGTCACTCTTTCCATTAGTAAGTAGTTCCAGGTCATTGGTGAGTGAAAAGCTGATTAATCTTTGCCACCACTCCAGAGCCTGGCCAGCACTCAGCACCTCCCAGCACAGCCTAGCTCCCCCTGCTCCTTTCCGTCCTTGCCTGACACTTTTGATGCAACTTGATTATTTCAAGCTATTTTGTTTTGAAAAAGAGTCTAAGTATGGGAAGAATCCTTGACTCTTTGGGGAATTTTATCAGAGTTCTTTTTATAGTTTTCCCCTTACAACATCTCCTATTCTCTCTGAAATGCCCCAAGGGATCACTTTCACATATACCTCTCACTCAACCCCTAAGGGAAGGGCAAGGTGAGGAAGATTCATTGATGTAAATGTTGGAAAATAAAAATGGGTTGCAGAGGAGAAGAAGACAGATGCATTCTCTTAGAGAAGGACACATCAGAAGGGTGGTCCTTGGTGATCTGGATGTAAGTAGAGGAGAGTTAAAGGAAATTGGTAGGGTCAAAGCAAGCTTTTTCTGTTCTATAATTCATACTTTCAATTAACAGTAGTTTCTTCTAGGTTACTTATATTTGGTCATTAATTACATGCTCTGATATATTGAAGATACTATGTTTTCACTTTTTAATATAACCGATATACTTTGAATCCAGGCCCCTCAAATTGAGAATCTGGGTTCCAGTCTGGGCACTGTATCTTATTGCCATTATTTTTCTTAGCTATTTTTCACATCTAAATATTCTCTAGATGTCTAATTTTTGTTTAATTCCTAGTTTATGAGCAATATAACAGTTCAAAAGTTTATCCTGTATTCCACTGTGCTTTTCAATTTTTTGTTATTGTTTTTACTTTGTGTGGTGTGGTGTGGTGTGTGTGTGTGTATGTGTGTGTGTGTATGTGTGTGTGTGTGTGTGTGTGTGTGTGTGTGTGTGTGTGTGCGCGCGCGCGTAAAAGTCAAGGAAACACTCTCCATGGCAGGTTGGTGTAAGTCAGAGGGTGAATTGAGGGAATCAGTTCTCTCCTTCTACCACGTGAGTTCTGGGGACTCAACTCAGCCTGCCAGTTTGGGGAAAAGCATCTTTGCCTGCTGAGCCATCTCACCAGAGTGCCCCCAGTTACTCATCTGAAATCAAGTTTCACATCTGGTGTCCCCTCTCGACTTCAGTCCCAGTCCTGAACCTCCTGGCCCGGCAGCACACTTCTGCTTCCCACATCTTTGTTCCCATTTCTTCCTTTCTTCCACCTCGTGCACAGCTTCTCAGGCTTCCTGCGAGTTACTCTAAGCCACCAAGGTTGTCAGTCAGCAGGAGATTGGAGCAGATGTTGGGCTCATGTCTTCTGTTCTTCCCCTAGCTCCAGGAAATCTCCCTGGTTCTAGCTTCACTGCTGCCTATGAGCCCTGCATTCTGACACTGCCATTCCTGTGACTTAACTAAGCTGAATAAACCAGCTGGGTAAGAAATGGATGATACGCATCAGGCTGATCCTGAGATATTCTGTAGTTCCAAAGTATAGTCATGAGCTGTATACTGGAATTTAGGCAATGACAGACATCTATGCAAAGGTGGTCACGTATGATGGGGCTAAAAATAATGCTACTGTTTAGAAACATTATAGGCATCATAACATTGCAGTGCAGTACATCATTCCCAAGTAACAAACAAGCCTGTTATACTGCTAGTCATTTAAACATAGAATGCATGTGGTACATGACATAGCACAATGAAAATAAACTGTTATTGAGTATATATTCACTTCATTATTTTATTATGTTAGTGTTCTATAAAAAGTATGCTACACCACACAAGCAGAAGGCTTATGTATCTCATGTTTATATATCCTTACTGCATTGTTTTTCTTGTGATGGGTTCAATCTTTAGTAGATTTGCTCTCTGTAGCCTCCAGATAAACAAATCCCTCTGTTCATGTTGCCCATAGGAGACCACATGCCTAGATGTGTAGTAGGCTGCACTATCTAGGATCATGTAAGTATACTTTATGATGTTCACACAATGACAAAATCACCTATGGATGCGTTTCTCAAAATGCAGCCCCATCATCCAATAACATATGAAGGTCCTTATCTCTGGCCTCTGGCCGCTTTCCAATCATGCCTCCTCAAGTTTCCCCACAGCCCTGTTATACAGCTGTCAGCGAGCTATTTGGGCAGTTTATGCTGTCTATCTGGGTATACTAGTTTCTCATGCAGTTTAGGATTTCCTTTTCAAACTTCTAGCTGCTTTTCAAGTCTGGAATGCTGATTTTGTCAGCTGGAGCTGGTTGCCATGTAAACGGCTGCGCTGGGAAAGGATGCTGCACTCAGGTCAGGAAGCAGCACACTCAATGCCCTTAGCCTGCCAAACTGAAGTTTTATGAGTTAATCGTGTCCTGGTTGAATTTTCTTTCTTATGTCTCTTCGGGGTTTTTAAATTGTTGTTAATTTCATGTACAGTTCATGAGATATATAGTGTTTTTTATATGAACAACTTCATCCCCTTCTCTTTTAAGACTATAAATTTGTTTGATACAGGATGTGACAAATCTTTTTATTTACCAAACAGTATCTGTACTGTATCTTGGTTTGTGTAAATATCTTTTATCATGGTAATTATCTTTATTGTATTTATTTTAATATATAACTACTTCACCATAGATGTTAAATATATTATGATTCCAGAAATCATGACTTTGAGGTTCTGTCATACAAGTATAAAAGAATGAAAATGAAATAACCATCCACTGAAAGCTTAAATATTCAGTATTCTGTTGCATCCTATGGCCCTGTATTAACACAATGAACTAGAACATAAAGATATGTGAATAATACCGATTAGAAAAGAAAATATTTCAGATTTAAAATGTAAGAGTATTTATATATTGATAGGTACAACGTCTCACTTACAGTTTCTAATATTAAATGAGCATAAGACTGTGGGGACTATGATTCCAAGTGGTAAGAAAGGAAGTAATTTTATTCTAACAAACTGTATTAGAGAAGCTGAGATACAATAATAAAGAAGGAGTTATAAGAAAATGGCCTGGTGAGTTTGGAAATTTTATTTGGAAGGGAAGAGAGGATAAACAAAGAAAGGGATTGAAATTGGATCTCTCAATATGAAATGAAACTGAGGAAAAAGTATAGCTATATCCTGTAATGTGCAATAAAATATCCTACTTCAAAGCCCTCATATTCTCCCCAAAATAAAGTATTTCTCTCCAATCTTTTTGAGCATTTCCTGCTACCTCACATTATCATTCCTCATAAATTTAAAGAAAAATGTGTCATAGTATCATGAAAAAAAGCCAAGATTTAATTGTATTAAAAGTATATTTTAATCATAAGGTGACTTACCAGATTCACCTTTGGTAATCCAAGACCACCCCTTGCACTGTAACAGTCCAATTTCTGAATGTGGCAGACAAGCCAGAACAGACAGTCTGGAGTTGCAGTACCACACCAATGTAAGAAGCAAAATTTAAGAATTATTCTGAGACTGAAGGAATTCCTGATCTGTAGCCAGCTGTATCAAATAGAACTCTGTAGCCTCAGAACTAGGTGCAACCTAAAAGACAGAAAAATCTAAGAAACTCCCTTGTAAGGTTACAGGATGAGAATTAGTATAGCAAGCATATCCACAAACACATAACTCATTGAAACATCCAAGTCTAAAAAGAAGAAGAGCTCTGGTGCCATCACAACTAATTGTTTGAAGTCCTTCTCTTGGACTTGTACCCAAGGTCTGATTCACTGGTGTTCAGAAATCTCAGATTGCTGAAAAACATCTTTGCCTTCAATAAGGCAAGAAGTTCCAGAAATTAAATTCTAAGTCTGTGAAGAGAATATGGTGCTGAAGTACTACAACAGTAGTAGTTCCCAGAGACTCAAAAAGTAGAGATTGTGAGAGATGTTATAATTCTTGCCTTAGGCTTTGTAACTCTAGACTTTCATTCCCAAGATCAAGTGTCTGGGAGCCATAAAGAAGTACGGTAAGTCAGGGAGTTCATACACAACTTATAAAATTGTGTCAAAGGTCCCTAAACTTTAGTGGTCCCTCCCTATTTTCCCTCCTTTACACCCATTTGATCCTCTCATTCTAGTCCCCTCTTCTCATCCATCTAAAACTACATATTCTATATCCGTTTCCAAGGGAGAGCTATCCCTCCCCAACAACCCTTTACTCTATACCTAAACATGTTGTTTATGTGGATTGCAGTCTGCTTTCTGAAGACTTGACACATATAATCAAAAACATACCATACTCTTCTTACTGGATTTGGGTTACTTTACTCAGGATGATTTTCTATCTCTATTCATTTATTTTTGCATTTCATAATTGTGTTTTTAATTGCTGAGTAATAATCTATTGTGCAAATATGTCACGTTTTCCTTATCCATTTATTCATTGACAGACATCTAGGCTCTTTCCAATTTATGGCTATTATGAAGAGTGAAGATCTAAATATTGTTGAGCAAGTGTCACTGTAGTAGGCTGAAGTGTCCTTTGGGTATGTGTCCAAGACTACTATCGCTAAATCTTGAGGTACATGGATTCCCAGCTTCACAAAGAACTGTCACACTGATTTCCACAGTGGTTTTAAAGTTTTTCACTCCCACCAGTAATGGATGAGGGTTCCACTTATGCTACATCATTGCCAACATGATCTGTTATTTGCTTTGTGATCTTGGCCATTCTAACTTATATAAGATGAAATATCATGTGGTTTTGATTTACATTTCCCTGATGGCTAAGTATGTTGAACATTTCATTAAGTGTCACTCAGCCATTTGAGTTTCCTCTATTGAGAATTCTCTGTTTAGATCTTCAGTCCATTTTTAATTTGGTTATTTGTTTTCTTAATATCCAGGTGTTCAGGTTCTTTATATACTTTTGATATTAGCCCTCTATCAGACACATAGTTGATATTTTTTTGCATTTGGGAGCCTGCCACATTGTCTGAATGATGGTGTCCTTTACCATAGAGAACCTTTCATTTTTTTTGAGTTCCCATATATTAATGGTTGATTTTAGTGCCTGTGCTGTTAGTGTTTTTGATCAGAAAGTCTTTTCTTATGCCAATAAGTTCAAGACTATTCCATGCTTTCTCTTCTATCAGATTCAGTATACTACTGTATGTTGAAGTCTTTGATCCATACAGAGTAGACTTTTATGCAGTGTAATAATTGTGGTTCTGTTCACATTCTTCTATATGCATCCATACCATACACAGATTCCTAATGACATCAGTATAAGTATTTTCTTAAGTCTCTATCAAGAGATTTTTGAACCAACATGAAACTAATTTATCAATTATATCTCTGAATTGACTTTCTGATCATAAAATCTATTTAAGGTCACAATCTCTCACATATCTTACATCTGAACCCAGAAGTGTGGATAGACACTATTCTTAAACCTAACTAAAGGCTTTGACATATAGCAATACCCTTTGAATTCACTTTTAGCTATGATGAAGGTTATTTTAGTCAGAGTTTTCTAGAGCAACTGAACTTGTAGGATGTTTTATTAGAATGGCCCCCAACTTGTGATCCAGCTAGTACACTACTGACCTTATACCTTATATATTATAAACAATCTAGAAATTGTTTAGTTTAAGAGGCTGACTGTCTCACATGGTCTTCAGTATACTCCAGGATTCGGAAAAAAAAATAGCTTCTAATACCTGTGAAGGAATGGATTTTCCATCAAGTGTGAGGGCAAGCAGGAAAAGAGAACAATGTCTAGCCCATGTCTTTATATAGGATACTAGGAAAAAGTGTGGCCCTAATTAAAGTTAGATCTTCCCACCTCAGTAGGTTTGTATTAAAGGTATATTCCCACCACAAAAGATCCAGATCAAAAGTGTCTCCTCCTTCAAGTCTCAACAGATGCAAAACTTTCAAATAACACCCTGTATCTAATCAGACTACCATGGACTAAAGATGAATTTCAATGGAAACAACATAAAGCCTATGGACTCTTGGAAACTGAACAACTCTTTAGCAAATTAGCACTGGGTCAAGGCAGAAAAACAGAAAGAAGTTAAAGAGTTCCCAGAATTCAATGAAAATAAAGGCCCAGCACACCCAAATACATAGAAAGTAGTGCTAAGAGGCAGCAAAAAGTGCTTTCGTGCAGAATTTGGAGGATCTCATAGTAGCAGCTCAGCAGCACACCTGAAAGCTGTAAAACTAAAAGAAGCAGATACACCTAACAGGAGAAGGCAGACAATAATCAAACTGAGTGCTTAAATCAACAAATAGAAACACAGAGAACATGAAGAAACAAGAAAACTAATGTTCCTCAAAAAAAAGTACCAAAATAGATAAACACTTATCCAAACCAACTAAAAGACACAGAGAGAATATCTAAATCAACAAACCGAAAACAAAATGGGACATAGTTATAGACGCTGAAGAAACACATAGAATCACTAGGTCATACTTCAAAAAACTGTACTCCACCAAATTGGAAAAATCTTAAAAATATTGACAAAATTGTTGATAGGTACTACTTATGTAAGTTAGATCAATATCAGGTAAACAATTTAAATAGACAGATAACCCTTAAGGAGCTAGAAATTAAACATTTAAAAATAGTTATTAAAAGTGTACCAAAACAAAAAACAAATAACAAAAAAAGTAAAACAGAACAAAACAAAAAAGCAACAAACAAGCCCAGGGCCAGATGGTTTAAGTGTAGAATTCCACTAGAATTTCAAGTAAGAGCAATGCCAATGCTCCTCAAAATGTTTCATAGAATAGAAACAGAAAGAACATTGCCAAACTCTTTTTATGAGGCTATAGTTACCCTAATACTCAAACCACACAAAGACGCAACAAAGAAAATTACAGAACAATCTCTCTCATGAACATTGATACAAAAAATAATAAAATACTTGCAAACTGAATACAAGAACATATCAAAAATGAAGGAAAGAAAGAAAAAGGAAGAAAGAAAGAAAGAAAGAAAGAAAGAAAGGAAAAAGAAAAAAAAAAAAAGTCAACCACCATGAACCAGTAGGCTTCATCGCAGAGATGCAGAGATGGTTCAACATATGAAAATCTTTCAATGTAATCCACCATATAAACAAACTGAAAAAAGGTACGATCACCTCATTAGATGCTGAAAAAGCTGTTGACAAAATCCAACACCCCGTCATGATGAAGGTTTTGGAGATATTGGGAATAGAGGGGACATATTAAAATATAATAAAACAATATAGAGCAAGCCAATTGACAATATCAAACTTAATGGGGAGAATTTCACAGCATTTTCATTAAAATCAGGAAGAAAGCAAGGCTGTCCACTCTCTTCACACCAACTCAATATAGTATTTGATGTTCTAGCTAGAACAATAAGACAGCTAAAGGAAATCAAGGGGTACAAAATGGAAAAGAAGAAATGAAAGTACCATTATTCATAGATGATATAATAGTATACATAATAATCCCAAAAACTCTACCAAGAAATGCCTACAGCTGATAAGCTCCTGTAGTCAAGTGGCTGGATACAAAAATAACTAAAAATAAATAAATAAATAAATAAAAATAAAAAACTGGTGGCCCTCTTCTATACAAGCAATAAATGGACTGATAAAGAAATCAGAGAATTAACACCTTATACAATAGCCTCAAATAATATAAAATATATTGGTGTAACTCTAACTAAGAAACTTAAATGCCCATATGACAAGAACTTCAAGTCTTTCAAGAAAGAAACTGAAGAAAATATCAGAAGATATAAAGATCTCCCATGCTCATGGATTGGTAAGATTAATATATCCATTTTTGCAAAAACAATCTACAATACTAAACTTCATATGGAAAAACAAAACATCAAAACAAACAAACAAACAAACAACAACAACAAAATAAAAACACTGTAGGACAGCTAAAAAAAAAAATTCTGTACAATAAAAGAACTTCCAGAGGTATCACCAACCCTGATTTCAAGCTCTACTACATAACTATAGTACTAAAAGCTGCAGGGAATTGGCATAAACACAGACGGGTGGATACACAGGATAGACTACCTTGTCATTGACAGTAAGGGCAAGCAGGCAATAGTAAAGTTTACTTTTTCCATGTCCAGGTTTGGCCCAGACTTTAATTAGAAAAATATCTCATAGAGATGCTTTGGTTGATTCCAAATATAGCCAAGTTGGCAATTTATATGTGTGTCTTCTGCTGCATGTTTTGGTTCCATTTCAAGTATATAAAATATTGCATTACTGTGGTGGGGTATTAAACTTCATTCATGTAAAGCAAGCCTTCTAACACTGATCAACACTCCAACCCTTTGCCCTTAGGATATAAATTTGATGCAAGACAATGTTTACTAACTTGATCTCAATATTAGAAACCTACTATAATTCTTAATTCAGAGTAATTGCTTTACAAATGATAAAGTTAATATTAGATTAACTGGGTAAATAAATTTGTAAGATAGTAGGGATTTGCTATTAAGAGATGCTGTTTAATATACTGTCATTCTGTAAAACTTGTTTTGCAATGATTGTGCCACCATAAATAAAAAAATACAGATAATATGTGGGACATGTTTGAAAGTTACTGTTGCTATATCCATTTCCTGAGAAGCGATAACAAAATCTGCATTTTTAACAGTAGCATCTGACAAATTAAAGTTCTACCTCTAGAGTGACATATATGTATCACTGTAATATTACACAACAAATAAATACGTACTTTATATTCAGATTTGATTTTCATATCTTTATTTCTTTCCTCAGCTTAATACTTTGAAGTAGACGTTCATTCTTTATATACAGTAGACAAGAGAACTCTCAGAAAGTCACTTGAGCCCATCGGTTCTATGCCAATAAAACAAGAAACTTTGTTCTCCCTACAGCTGTACAGTTAATTGATGCTTTAATCATTTTAATTGAGTTATCACCACTCAATTCATGTAATGAGGTAGAAAATTTTTCTCTAATCAACTCTTCCTTACAGGACCACATCTAAATGGAAAACTGAGTACAAATTATTTTTTTTTAATTCCTTATTTGTAAACTGAATTCCATGATGCAATTAGACAACTTACTTCAAAGAACTTAGGTTTGTCAATAAAATAAATCCTATTTTCTATTACCCATGACAGGCATAAGGAATTCTGGCTCATCGCTATTTGGTGATAACTTCACATTCTCAACAAAGAAGGAGAGATATCACCAATACAGTTTTGATTATTAGATCATTGTATGACCTTTCACATCTTTCCCCTTCCCTCAGTTCAGCAGAACAAACTGGCCTAAAAATCCCTGCTAGAACTCCTGGAGAGTTCTGTGTATCCAGAAAACCTTGTTTTCTACGACTCTGCTCTTCCCCTTACATTCTTCCCACATTTTTTCTCATCAGGGCAAAGTTCTCAGCAGACATTAACAGGCATAAACTGCAAGAGGCTTCTCTGACTGAGAGGGGGAACATGCTGTGAATATAAACCTAAGTATTTAGAAAGTAGTTTGATAACATGTCTATTTAGCTAAACAATAGTAGCTTCCTGTCTTGACCTTTAAACTTTCCCATCCATGGGTTCTTGAGCAGGTGTAAAGTACAGGTAAGAGTTCCCTCCTGTGGTGCCGGCCTCAAATCTAATCAGAAACAGATTGGTTTTCCACAAAATGGTCACGCTACTGCACAAGTAGGCATATCTTTGGGAAAGGTTATTATTGTATGTTATAGAATCTATGGCTGTGTTGGAGTCATAATAACTTTTCTCCCCAACAGCTTCCAGAGCAACTTGTAGTACCATATGACATCTTAAGAACATTATAGACCAATCAACAGTGGCCTTCTCTTCATGTGGAAAGTCAAGTTACTGGCAACCAAATCTTAACTTCTGTGAGGCCCTGGGCCCAGCCCCAGGCTGGCCTTGTCAAGTCTGTTCCTGAGCAAAAACTCATAGCTAGGTTCCTTTTGTTCTTTCATCAGGCACCAGAGAAAGCCTTGGATCAGTCTAACTCTCAACAGTTTGTATTCCCACCAAGAGTGATTAACTGTTCTCCATTCCTACAACCGCACCAGCATTTAATGTTGTTTGTTTTATTGCTTTCAAAAGGACAGAATTACATTGCCTTAATAGGTAAGGATGTTGAAAACTTTTAAAATCATGTCAGTCATTTATATTTCTCCTTTTATGAACTCTTTGTTTAGTTCCATAGTCCCTTTTGGGGGGTTGTTCATTTTTCCATAAACTGCTTGCCATTAACTACATCTCCTAATTCTGGGGAAATAAGAACATTAAGATGGAAAAAGAGTGATTTACCAAAATTCACCCTTTATAGAGAGGGTTAGGCATGTGGTACCCTTTTGTAGGACAAGGGAACAGATGGAGGAATACAAGCTAACTGGAGGCAAGCAGTTTATGGAAAAATCACCCCTATTTCTGTAGATATGCTGTGTTAAGTTTTGAATGATATTGTTGTTCTTGAAAATGTATGCCTATGTTTATCATCTTTTAGCTTTGTAAGGACAGAATGTGCCTGGCTTGATTGTACCAAGCTAACTTAATGCTGAGTGGTGTTTTTAGTTTAAAAGCTGTTTTGATATAAAAGTTGGAGGAAAACATTTTTTTCAAGGGTTAATGTTGGAGAATGGGGAAAACATGATTGTTTTTAAAACATAAATAAGGACAGCTTGGGCTGCTCAGGGACAGCCACTTGTACGAAACTCTTCTGGTGATCAGACACATTTTCCTGTTTGTGCCAATGCCGTTTCCCTGTCTCAGGACATGAACTTTGCTGTGGTGAGACCATGGCAACTTATCATTAATTTAATTATATGTTTTCCTCTTTTATTTAGTAAATACTTTCTAAAAAATATTCCATGGCAAATATATCTTCCTGTGAGTTTCTAGCAAAAGATTAAAAATTATATGAGTTTATGTTTCCTTTAAAGTAAATGATATATGTGTACAATGGTGAAGACAAGATAATTTAAGAAACCATTATATTTTTGGCAGGAAAAATACAAAGGTTATGTCTATTTTGCTCTCATAAAGCATAAAAGTTGTGAACAGCATAGATATTAGATGAGTTTTAAAGTTGGGAAACCAGTCTTTGTAATATTACCTGTTAAAATAGTTTTTATTTCTAGCAAAAGTATCATTTTATTACTGAGAAAGAGAACAGCTTATATCTAGAAGCAACAGGACCACAGAATCCATATTTTAAAAATATAATCTACTTAAAGATAAGTATTCAGTTATTTTAAAGGCATAAGTATGCTGTTTTTATTTCCATTTCTACTCATAAATAGTCAGGTGGAGAAAAATTCCTTCGCATGTGTAAACTTCAACAGCTCATAATAATGATAAAAGAATCAGAAATTATTTTTACCTTTCAGAATTTGGAGAAATTCACTTATAACAAAAGATTGCATTTTACTACAAGAACAAACTAATGAAATTCATTGGCTAATTAGATTCTATAATATCAATATGGTAAAATAAAAGTTAACCAATTAATTTTAATTTCAACAGATAAAGTGTCATACAGTTCAGACCCATATACATCACAGTTTAAATCATAATTCTGCTCTGACCACCTTGGAAACTTTGGGTCCTGGATCCCTTCACATGAGCATCTAAGTTCTCCTTGGATACTATTAGAACTTTGGGCTATCATCACATCTTCTTGTTAATGTATGAAAGGCTCAGTGAGGGACAATACACATCTCCAGTAACACCATAACTGAAAAAAAATGACATTAATAGTATTGTCTACCTGCTCCTTGAGAGGTCCATTGAAAGAATTCAGAGCAGACATGACACAATGTAGAAGACAGTTGGAGATTATTGAAGAGTAAAGCATTCCCTCCAGAGGCAAGAGTAATGGTTAAAGAGAGTATTCATTGTTTGGGTCTACATTCTCAGCAGCCTTTACACTGTTTTGTTGTTGCTGCTGCTGTTGTTTTGTTTTATTTAATCTCTAGAGTAAGCAACTGTTCTGCAGTCTGTCTTGTTTGGTAAACGATAAGCTTTTTTGGAATAACTCTCCCTGGAAAAGGCTCTGTGTTACATATAGAATGGTATACCCTTTTCATTACCAGAAAGTCTCCTGACTTATGAGGTTCAGGATTTGTAAAGAAGGTTATAGCAATATCCATCATTGGCTTTCCGGGCAATTACAAAATATAATATCTGCTTCCACAGCTTCTGAGAAGACTTGGGTCCCATTTCTTTGATGAACAATACCATGCTGTCTAGTTTTCTTCTACAAGCCACTGACTGTGAAGGAATGGTGAAGCACAGGTGTTTCCAAGCCTACTACTACCTCATTACATAGCCAACAGTATGATCTCTAACTGATAAAATCTGGAATCCTGCCCTGCAAGAAGGTAGTTAAGTTTGATTATGTTCACCCTGACCCAAGAAACTTGTCTTATTCTATTGTAGATACACAAATAATTTTTTTCAGAAATATAAACAAAGTCAGCTTAAGGACGTTTCCACATCTCTTTCATTCTTTGTGCAAGACTAACTTCTCTATAATGAGATTAGTTTGGAAAATTGTTAAATGTTCTCATTTCCCTGCCAGAGTCCTCAGAAATTCACAGCTCATTAGAACCTTCAGAGTAGTTAATAAACAAAGCTTTATATTATTACCTAATTAAAATATATCTCATTTCAACATTTTATTACCCACCATTAAGATTCGTCTGCTACAAAGGTTATATAAAAATTATTATACCGCTTTCCTTTAATTGCAAGCTTCTAGAGTTAGTTCTTTCACATCAGAACACATAACAATTGCAGAGGGAAAGTTGTGTCATCCAATGTCTATTCTTTTAAATAAGCACTATAACAATATTTAAAATGAAAGCTCAGAAAGTCTCACTCTGCTTTAATTGTTCTGTTTGTCATATGCAATTAAGACATACATAAAAAATAAAAATTTGAGCTAAAATCATTCTGTGAGGGCTTTCATGCATTTTTCCCTAACATGTTTTCAATAAGGGATGGAGTATCAATAGAAAATCCAGGTGCTAGTCTCAACTTTATCATCCTCTGTGAACTTGATGCAACTTACCTACTCTCTGTGTATCTGACTGTCTCCCTCAAAAAAAAAACCTAACAGCTTCCTTATACTTGTAAGAAGAATTGATTGAACTTTTAGTAATTGTTTAACATCGACCTTTTATTCTGTAGTTATTTCTTCTTATAGTTGAACAGCATCAAGATGGTCCCCAGAGAAGTCCTTCAATACCACCTATGACACCCGGATGAAGCCAACAAAGCTCTTAATTTTTGTTTGAATATATCCTTCAGCCATATTACATAGTAAAGTAGATAAGTATTAACTGGGTTTCATAAGCCTTGCCCTTCATGAAGGAATTCAAATAGCACAAATGAAAGTAACAGGTACGAGGCTATGAACTGGATGCCACCTTTCACTCAATGTATGAAAATGGCCAAGTCAAGTGTAGTGATAACATGGATGATCTGATACTATGAATATCAAGATTGAAGGAACTCATTCAGTTTGATTAAAAGAGTGAAAGCGTCGGGGTTCAAGGGACATACTGTCTTTACCTCTAGAACTCATTCTCGTAAGCTTGTCAAGACCATTAATTGTCGCAGCTTGGTGTATTCTAGCAAATCTATTATCAGAGTCTACCTAAGAATGAAGAGGAAGAAGTGTTCTCTGAACAGCCTTTTGGAGCAGAGGAAACCCTGAGTGAATGTGTAAGGAGCCAGTGAAGACCCCAGTAAGAATGTGAACAGCCATATTAAGGGCCCCAGTGCTTCAGAACCATGGCAGTGGTTAAACCTTCCTCAGTGATGCAGAGAAATGGTAAAACAATCCTCTGGTCTAAAAATGAATGCTTATGAATAACCAAGCAGTATGTACTGAAGCCTGGAAGTCTGACAATTCAACTTTCTCCTCCTAGATATTTACAGCCCAAGACTGCTCCCCTACAGCTGCCTCCTACCCAAAGCAATTAAACCTACTTCTTGTTGAGCTGTATGCCATAAACCTGCCTCCTACTCAGCTGTATATAGTAAACCTCCCTCCTCTGTTTACAGGTATAAGATAAACATGCCGAGTGTCCAGGTAGTTGCTGTTGTGGTGTGTCTCCTTCAAACAGCACATGGCCCACCAGATCCCAGAGTTTATGCACATTTGTCTGTGTGTCTGTCCTCTTTTTCATTCCCACATTTGCCTAGCTCAGTTTCCAGGACCAAGCCACACAGGTCATGGAAATTGCCACAGAATATTGCAGCTATGGTTTTAATAGAAGAAAGTGGTGAGCAGTAAAATGGATTGTAGAAGACAAAGCAGCAGTGAGATATATTTAGTATGTGTTTTGAGGACCAGTGATGGATGGTGGGATGAAATGGCCTCATGCTTCTGAGACGGATACATAACTGTGAAGCTATGACCTATTCAAGCCTTGAGTGCTTGCACAAAATTAGAGCTATTGTAAGTTAGCCCTTCTAGACTAAGGCTGACAATTCACATATTTAGGGATCTGGGTGATACTTGTATATAATTAAGTCCGTGTTACTAAAAAAAATATAAGAGTATGCCAGAGAAACCAAGTCTAATAATGGAGAAGGCTTGTGAGATCAAGTGTAGTAACGACCTGCACAATGGTAGAGCTGAACTAATATGGCCTCTCATTGAATCAACTAACACCTGCACTACAGAAATTCCTGATTGCTAGAGTCTTCCCTTGAAAACATAGATAATGTGTTTTAGGATATTGACATTTAATGAGTACTCTGAGGTTTTTCCAACTTTACAATTGTAAATGATATTTGTCTACAAGTAGATTAAAGTGGCAAAGTGGTATGATTATAAATTGGTAAACATCCCAGCCTAACCCTACTTTTTACAAGAGTTGTAGCAATGTCTTATGTTTATTTGTTTCCCAAGTCCACAATAATATGACATTTGCTTAAGGCAATATTCTCAATCCTGGGCAGAGAATTCATATTAGAATTGCCAAGGGAATTTTTAAAATTACAGCTTTCTTTTCTACCCTGAAGGTATATCAAAACTTGATGTGTCTAGTGGAGAGTGGGATATATGTACTGGTGCAGATCGGAGACTAAGTGGACCATTGAGATTTGTGGTTAAAAAAAAAATCTCTGGGTGATTCCTAACACTTTCTTCTTTATCCTCTCTTGAAAACACATGAGCCAAATAAGAACATTTCAAGTATCTACTTCTCTCAAGGTTAAAGAAACCATTCAGATAATTTAGGTGCTACTATCAGAGCATAGAAATGTGGTGAACAGGCAAGTTCAAGCTAAGGACTTTTTTTCTATTATACACTCAGAACATAGATCACTTCTGACACCAGATGTAGGGCGATATCATTCACACCCTAGCAATCAAATAATTCTGCAAGAGAGGACATCATGTAGGTAGCCGTCAATTCAGTTCTGGCATAGCTGGAGATAGAAACTTCATATGCCATATCACAAGCCCCAGGGTGGGTTTTTGTTTGTTTATCTTTTTTAAAAGCCCATGTTTCTGAATACAGGCTTCAAATCAGGATTTCCACAAAACCTCTTCTTAAGTTCAATTATTTGATCAAGTGGCTCACAGACCTCAAGATACTTGCCATCTTTTGTAAAATGTTTTATTTTCCTTTAAAAGATACAGATGTCAAAATGCACAAGATAGGGAATTGACAAGGGCTTAGGACACCCCATGTTTTCTTCCAGTGGGCAGCCATGTTCCAGTTTTAATAGCACTCTCTTCTGTGGTCTGTTGTGTTGAACAGAGGCTTCAGAATAAATCCGCGATAGACTCAGTTATTGGCTATACTTATAATACTTCACCTTCACCCCTCCTTTCCTGTACTGGGGTTGGTTATTGGGACTGAAAGTCTGAAAGCCTCCATCCCTCTAATCATGCACGTCTCTTTCTGTTGACTAGAACCCATCATGACGCTATCTAGAAGAGATGACAGACATCAGTTCATTACCACAAAGGAAGACACTCTGCATAGATTGCATAGATCCCAAGAATATTAGGAGTAGTGTTTCAAGAAATGAAAGGCAAATGCAAAATTTCCTTTCCCTCTCTCTCTCTCTCTCTCTCTCTCTCTCTCTCTCGTGTGTATGTGTGTGTGTGTGTGTGTGCACGCACACGCTGGTGTGTCAAATAATTCCAGATAAGTTACCTATGCATCTTTGCTGTTATTATCTGCCACTTTGTATCAAGTTGTTTCAAATAAAATGATCTGTATGGTTTTGAAATTACATGGGGCATATCCTTTGGTCATGTTTGACCTATTTCAATCATTTAGGTCTCATGACTACATTATACAAGTTTGGTGTGTTCCTTTGAATAAGAGACTAATGTAAAAAGCTCCCCCAAATGAATAAATAACATTCTCAAATTATTGGTAATTATAAGGAGGACTTTGTTTAAAAGAGAAGCAAAACAGTAACCCTGAATATTTTCCTATAATGAAATAACGCACACTGTTTGTTCTTCCTGAGGTTTAGACTGTCTGAAACTTGAAGCCATGACTCTAATAGAAAGGCACCCATTCGTTGAATCACTTCTCCACTTTATTAAAAATATTTAAGTAGCTTTTAATATTCCATGTAAAATAAATTTCAGGGAGTTCAGGAATCTTAATTGCAGCCATTACCCCTAACCATCTCCATCCAAAAGGTAGTAGGCAATGTATGCAGTTCTTGTGTTTCTATAGTCAAAATTCGAGGCTCCAGCTGGGAAAGTAGGTAAAGATCTTTAACTCTCCCTCCTCTCCCCCAGTCTCCTCTCTAGAGAGGTAGCAGACCACCTACTGCTGCCTTGCCACTTCTCCTTCCCCATTCTCCAGTGAGATCTTCCCCTCCAAATGTCCTTCCCTCCACTAATGAGAAGTGTGCCTGAGAAGCACATAGGCACCGAAGCATGTAAGGGAACTTTAGATCTTCTCTCTCCCTCCTTTTCTCCAAATCTAATCCCCCAGTCTCATCCCAAGTTCTGTAACAGACTACTTGTTGTGGTCTCTCCTCACTCTGTGTCCCCATTCCCAGGGCACTAAGAATATCCTGGTGGAAATCCTGATTTCCTCCTTCCCATGGAACCACTAGGTTTCCTCTCCTAGCCCATCCCCATGCCTAAGTATCATATTCCAATACCTAGAAACAGATTTTACCCAGAACCCCAGGGACCTCACTTATCAGGATCCTCAAACTCTCTACCAGACAACACACAGCCGCCACACTCTCTTAAGACACAGAGAGGGCAACAGAAATCCAGAAAGAAAACACCCAGTAAATCTGTGGCACTGTGCAAAGACTAAATCTACAAACAGTATGAACAGAGGAAAAGAAACCCAAGTCAAAGGCACAGAAATTATTTTCAACAAAATTATAGAAGAAAAATTTTCTAACTGGAAATGTCTATCAAAGTACAAGAAGCACATAAAACATCTAATATAACAGACCAGAGAAAAGAAACTCTCTTTAACACATAATAATGAGTACCCTAATATATAGAAAAAAGAAGAAGAAAATTAAAAGCTTCAAGGGAAACAGACTAAGTAACATAAAAAAAATCCATTAAAATAGCACCTGACTTTTCAATAGAGACTCCCTTTTATTATAATTTTTATTTAAATTTGAAACAAGCTAGTTTCATATGTCAATCCAAGTTCCTACACCCTCCTGTCCTTACAGTCCCTCCCCACAAACCCCATCCCATCCCCTTTCTGCTCCACAGGGAGGGTGAGGCCTTCAAAGGACTCTTAAAGCAAGAAAGGCCTATTCAGTTGTTCTAAGAACAGATACTAACCTGGACTACTATACCCAGCAAAACTTTCAATCACAATAGATAGAGAAACTAAGACTTTCTGTGATAAAACAAAATTTAAGCAACATCTACCAAAAATACAACCCTACAGAGAGCCCCAAGAGGAAAAGTCTAATCTGAAGAGGTTAATTACACTACAACAAAAAACGACAAGGAATAAATAGTCACAGATCAAAATGTGGGAAACACACACACACACACACACACACACACACACACACCACCACCACCACCACCACAACAACAACAACAACACAACAACAACAAAATAACAAGATCTAACAAACAACCCTGTTCATTATTGTTTCTCAGTATCAGTAGTTTCAATTCCCAACTATAGATTAACAGAATGAATTATAACACAAATAATGAAAACCCAGAGAGATATTGGGGCTCAAGCTGAAGATCAGAGAAGCAAAGCAGCTAGTCTAAGTATAAGATGTTGGCTTAATGAAACACAATGACATAGAGATTGAATACTATAGATCTAGAGCCAAAGCTATCTTAAAATGTCTCAATACCCACAGAGAGACTATATATTACTCTGTAATAGAAAACATTCTAGTTTGTATATGGTTAAAGCTTGTATGGGGAGCATAGTCTAAGAACCATCAGACTACTACTACAGAACAAGGATAGTCAAATAGTTTAAGACAGCTTTCTGAGACATTTGCTCTGTATGGTCCCAAGATGAAAATCAAGACTAATGCCCTACACCTGTGTACAGGCAAATTATAATTCAATTGTTTTCTAATCATCAAAGTCAAATAGAATTGACTTTAATTTTTATTTGTTCTACCTCATAAAATGTCTATACTCTGTTAGTGATAGTCAGAAAATCAGAAAATAATTTTAATATTCTTTGAGAATTTCAATATGAATATTGTATTTACATCATTTCCATATCTCCCCCTTCAAGTTTTTAAATGGTTGGGGGAAAGTGGGCTGTTGGAGATATATTTTTTTATCAGTCACTGCTATGTAGCATGACTGGAGACTGGAAGATCCAGTGACAGCCTTTGCCTACTATGCTGTTTTCACCAGACTTTGTGATTCAATTCAGTATTTATTAGCATGCAGTAGAGGTTCTTGTTTGCTAACTCACTCAAATGATACTTTGTTGCCCTTAACATAAAGTCTATGATCAGTATCAAAACAAAGAAGCATCACTGCTAACTTCCCATTGACTCCCTTCTAGTTCCATCTACTGCCAAGTTGTTTGCTACCTGCCATTCAGCATCCTTAGCCATATCCCCATCTATTGGTATACTTTGAGATCTTTGTGTTATGGACCTGCCACCACACTGTCTTAGATAGCTTCTACTCTAATAGGTTCTATTTATACTTGGCATTATTTTCTGATCCATCCAAATTATAATCCTGCAATCTCTTCCTTATCTGCCTATCTAGTATTCTGTCATTTTCTTTTCTAATTCTTTGTTTTTGTATTTGTATTCTATATGTAATTATGTGTCTTTCTCATCACACAGAAACATCTTTGAGAGCAAGAATGGTATCTGCCTTGTTGCTTGTTGCATTCTGAGCACCATGCTGGGTTGTAGAACATATGTAATTCCTAACTGGAAATATGGAGTGCTGTGCCCTAACATGATATGAACCAATTTAAAAATGTTTCAAGATACATGCTCACTAGAATGACATGAAACATGTGATTTAAAATGGGAAATTCTCAGTTCTGCAACAGAATATATTCCAACTGAGGTGTTTCCCAATCTATCTGTAATCTCAAACAATTTCAACCACCATGTTTCTAAAGCCCCACCTAGTGAACTCCAAGCACTATAAGAAATAATTAACCCATGTGTAAAGTGGAAACTGCTTGTCCCATGCCCTCTGATTCACTGTGCTTTATTCTTAATTTGGTGAGATAATATAATAAATTATTCTCATTTCAACCACACATAATTTCAAGTGTATCTTTTTATGATAATTGAGACTAGCACCAAAAGACGTAAATATATATATATATATATATATATATATATATAAATATAATTAAAAAAAGCTTAAGAACAAAATTGACTTCCTGTAAAGCCCTATTTATAAGCTTTGGGTGTTTACAATTTAATAGTTTCAAATGTTTATGGTGTTCTTTCAAAAAATTTTGCCTTAAACCATTTTTCCCTCTACTGATGGTGTGCTTTATTAAAAATTCAATAATTGAATTCCAGCAGCAGAGATTGTAAAATACTATATTGCATTTATGGTTAAGCATAAAGTTCCTCAAGTCCTTTTTGGCTGATACTGCCATCCAGAAAATTATTTTTTTTATTATTGAGATGTTTTGAGGGTTTTTTAATAATGTGGTTATTAGGTCAAATATGACCATGGGAAATTCTGCTTCTACTAAAGACTCTAAAACAACATTTACTTAATAGAGATAAAGTCTTTTACCCACTGGATAATGCAGTCTCTAGCACTTGTTTCTGTTTTCATTAATATGAATTGTATACTAAGAAAATATTGTAGGAAGTAAAGCAATATTAGATTATCTAAATGACTTTGAGATGAATATGTTTTAAATATTTTTTATAGACACTCACTATATTTTCATAGCCACTGTGTGATATAAAACACCTTTTCTCTGTTTATTTCTGCTTTTCAGATGGTTTCACACCACAGCTCTAGCTAACCTGGGATTCATTGTATGGTGAAGAGGAATCCATGAAGCAGTAAAGACTAGTCTCAATTCCCAGCAATCCTCAGTCTCCACACCTCTGAGTACTATTTGAGTCACCAGACCCAGTCTTTATATGAAAATATTATAAGCAATCATTCAATTAATTTCAAAAGATATCAAAAATGAGGGGTTATGCAGTACTATGGGATTTATGAAATGAAATTAGGTAGTGGAAGTATCAATATACTACATATTTGTTATTTCTTCTAAGGTGCTTCTTAAGAAAAATTAAAGTGACCCAGCTCTTTTCCAAAGCCTCAGAGAGAGGAAGTTTCAGACTTTTTGAGATTTTCCAACTTAGTTTCAAACCAGTTATGGATGCATTCCATAAACATCTGGACTTTCCAAATTCTTCATTCTGTCCATTTCCTAAGGTCCTGTAAAAGCACAGTTCCCTCACTTACCTACATTACCCTCCTGGAAGCATATAAACTTAAATGAAGACAGGGGAGAAGCAGTCTTCCACATCCCTTTGTGTACCAGTATGCCTTTCCACCTGACCTTGCCTATTTTCAACTATCCACTCATTTCCTCTTTTAGGAATTGCATCAATTTTCCTTAAGCACCTCCCATTTCCCCTGAGCATTGGGATTATAAGATTTATTCTAAGCTTTCTTTTCTTTTTCTTTTATTGAGAATTAACTTTTTTCATTCATGGTCTCTCCATATTACTTCTCCCAATTCCTCCCCATCTTACCTCTCATATGAATCTACCGACATTCTGACTCACATTATAAAGTAAACAGGCATCTAAAAGACACAACTAATATAAGACAAGGCAAAAGCAAACACATCAGAATAGGACCAAAAACCAACAAAAGGAAAAGAGCTCAAGAAAAAGCACAAAGCTAGATATAGGTGCAAGAACTCACTCTTCCATACACTCAGAAATTCTAAAAAATCAGAAAACCATAACTCATAATGCACATGCAAAAAAACCTGAGGAAGGGGAGAAGGAAGATTAAAGTAAAAATTTAAAAAAGGAAAAATTTAAAATAATAAAAGAAGGAAAGAGCCCTGACACAACATTATGAGAGAAAAAAAAACCTGCAAACATGCTGTTGAGTTCATTTTCTGTTGGCCTTTAAGAGTAGTCCCTGCAATCTAAAGATTCAATGCAATCACCATCAAAATCCCAGCACAATTCTTCAATAACTTTGAAAGGATAATACTCAACAAAAGAACCAGGATAGCCAAAACAACCCTGTACAATAAAGGAACTTCAGGAGGCATCACCATCCCTAACATCAAGCCATACTATAGAGCTATAGTCCTGAAAACAGCTTGGCATAGGCACAAAAATAGACAAGTAGACCAACGGAATTGAATCAGAAATCCTGATATTAACTCACACACCTATGAACAACTAATTTTTGACAAAACTAGTAGTTGACAAAACAACTAAAATTATACAATGGAAGGAGAAAAACATCTTCAACAAATGGTGCTGGCACAACCGGATGATGGTGTGGAGAAGACTGCAGAGAGATCCATGTCTGTCTCCATGCACAAAACTTAAGTCCAAATGGATCAAAGACCTAAACATAAATCCAGCCACACTGAACCTCTTCGAAAACAAAGTGAGAGGTACCCTTAAATGAATTCAGACCGCTTCCTGAACATAACACCAGTAGCACATACACTGAGATCAACAATTAATGAATGGGACCTCCTGAAACTGAGAAGCTTCTATAAGGCAAAGGACACAGTCCACAAGACCAAACAGACTGGAAAAAGTTCTTCAGCAACTGGCATCTGACAGAGGGCTGATCTCCAAAATATACAAAGATCTCAAGAAACTAGTCAGTAAAACACCAAATAACCCTATTAAAAAGTGGGGTACAGAACTGAATAGAAGAATCCAAAATGTCTGAAAGACACTTACAAAATGCTCAACATCCTTAGCCATAAGTGAAATGAAAATCATAGCAATTTTGAAATACACTCCTATCAGAGTGGCTAAAATCAGAGACATCAATGATGGCTTATGCTGAAGAGGATGTGGAGAAAGGGGAACACTCCTCCACTGCTGGTGGAAGTGCAACTTATACAACCATTATGAAGATCAGTATGGTAGTTCCTCAGGAAAATGGGAATCAGTCTACCACAGGACCTGGCAATTCCACTCTTAAGCATATACCCAAATTATCCACATCCATGCAACAATGACATCTGTTCAACTACGTTCAAGGCAGCATTATTTTC
Source organism: Phodopus roborovskii (assembly GCF_943737965.1). NCBI lineage: Eukaryota > Metazoa > Chordata > Mammalia > Rodentia > Cricetidae > Phodopus > Phodopus roborovskii. Next base: position 16,506,134 of record NW_026125397.1, read on the forward strand.
AATAGCAAGAACCTGGAAGCAACCTAGATGCCCCTCAACTGAAGAATGGATAAAGAAGATATGGTACATTTACACAAGGGAATACTACAAAGTGGAAAAAAAAACAATGGAATCATGAAATTCTCAGGAAAATAGATGGGACTTGAAGAAACCATCCTGAGTGAGGTAAATCAGTCACAAAAAGAGGAACATTGTATGTACTCACTCATATATGGATTTTAGACATAAAGCAAAGGATCACCAGCCTACAATTCATATTGCCAGAGAAAGTAGGATACAAGGAGGGACCCAAGATATTCATACAAGTTCCCTCACAGAAGGGGAAAAGGACAAGATCTCCTGAGCATATTGAGGGGAAGGGTAATCAGTGAGTGGAGAGGGAGTTAGGAGAAAGAGAAGGGGAGGAGAGGAGAACATGTAGGACCAGAAAGATTGAGTCGGGGGATGAATAGATGAGAGCAAAAAAGGGAGATACCCAATAGAGGGAGCCATTATAGGTTCAACGAGAAATCTGACTCTGGAGAAATGTCTAGAGACCTACAAGGATGACACAAACTAATAATCTGAGCAACAGTGGAGAGGCTACCCTACATGCCCTTCCCTGATAATGAAATTGATAACTTATATGCCATCCTAGAACCCTCATGTGGTAGCTGTTGGAAATAAAAGCACACATCCACAGGTAAACACTGAGTCGAACTTCCAGAATCCAGTTGCGGAGATGGAAAAATAATAGGCAAAGGGGTCAAGACTAGGCTACATAAAACCACAGAGTCAGTTCATCTAAACAAGAGGGATTTCAGACTGATAGCTAGGGAACCAGCATTGAACAAACTCAGACCCCCCTGAACATGGGTCTCAGCTAGAAGGCCTAGCTGGCTATGGAACCTCTGACAGAGAAACCAGGATGTATCTCTGGTGCACGAAAGGACTTGGGAGCACATTCCCCATGGATGAATACTCCTTTATTCTAGAGACAGGAGGGAGGGCTTAGACCAATGACATGACAGATTTTTATGATCCCCCCTAAAGGCCTCACCCACCCTTGGAGTGGGTAAGGAGTGGTCTGGGAATGGGGGTTGGGGTATGGGAGAGAGGGCAAGGGAACTGGGATCGATATGTAAAATAAGAAAAAAATAGTAATAATAAAATAACACAAAAAGAGTAGTCCCTGCCAGTTGTTGGTGGTGGACGCCTTTAATCCCAGCATTCTGGAAGCAAAGGCAGGCAGATAGCTATGAGTTTGTGGCCAGCCTGATCTACAGAGAGATAGCCAAGACTATATAGTGAAACCCTTTCTCTGAAGACAAAAACAAAAACCAAAACAACAACAAAGGAGTAGTAGCCCAGTGAGACTCCCTTGGAGAAAACTAAATTTTCACTTGTAAGTCATTGTTACACAGTTGTACCTAACTTCCAGGTTAGGGAGGGAGCATGTGGTCAGTTCTCATTTTATCTCTAGCATCCCATCTGGTGTTAACCCATCCAATCTCTGTACATGGTGGCTCAGTCTCTGAATTCAAATGGCATCTATACTGGCTTTTATTCTTTTTCTGTCTCTTGTTCTGCAGGTTTCCCTGAGCCCTGAGGGAAGGGATTTTATGAAGATTTCCCTTCACATTTAGAGTTGAATATTCCAAGGTCTCTTATACGCTACATAATGTGCAGTTGTGGGTCTTTGTATTTGTTCCCATCTACTTCAGGAAGATGATTTGCTAAACATGACTGAGGGAAAGCCCTGATCTATGAGGATAGCAGAATGTCATCAGGAATCATTTTACTGCAATGCTCCTTTAGTAAAACAGTAGTAGTTGGTTTTACCCTAAGTACCTGAGCTGTCTAACTTCACACCTTGGTTACCCAAGCAAAACTGGTATGGGTTCCATGTTATGGAATGTGCCTTGAATTAAATGAGATATTGGTTGGTTACTCCCACAAATTTTGTGCTATTGTTTCCCTAGCATTGTATTGTAGACCAGCATTGTAGGTTGAAGGGTTTGTAGTTTGGTTAATGGTTATCTTTTTTCTTTGCTTGTGTGCCAAATATATTTCTGTAGCAAGAAGTCTAACTCGTAGGGGTAAAGGCTCTATATAAAAACCAGTTCAACTTCACTATGTTCAATGAGTTATGTAGGTGTTGTCTTCAGTAGTGGGGTTTCACTGTCAGTTTGTGGAGAGAAACCTATAGTCTTGGCAATGACCTGGTTTGTTTGGAGTTGCCCATAGGACCCCATTGGCCAAAAACTCAATTAGAAGTAACCCAATCCAGGGACTGGAAGCTTCATTTGGTGACAGGCAATATCCAGTTGTGGCTTTATCTCTCCCATTATTTGATGATTTCATTTAGATCACCTTCATATATGTTTATATCCACACATAAGCAAATGCACAGCATATTTTTAATTCTGTGCCTGGGTTACTTTGCTCGAGGTAAATTTTTCTACCTCCATTAATTTACTTGTGAATTTAAGGACTTCACTTTTAAACAATTGATAATATTCTATCATGTAATTATACCACATTATCTTTATCCACTCGTCTGTTATGGGATATCAAGGTTGTTTGCAATTTCTGGCTGTGATTAATAGAGAATGAATGAATGAATGTGGTTGAGCAAGTGTTTCTGTGATAGGATAAAGATGGCTTTGGGTATATGCACAACTGTGTTATAGCTGCTATAGTAAATTGATTGTAAAGTTTTTAATAAAAAAAAGTCTATAGATGAAAATAGATAATAAGGGCCAAAACACTTTCAGGACCTCCTCCCTGATACAGGAGCCCATTACAATATTTCTAGATCAAACCTTAATCACTTGTCTTATGTAAAATGAATACATAACAAAAGAAGACGGTTCCTTTTATATAACATCAAGTAGTTGCTTATGTAAACACAAATGGAATTTTGGAATGAAGATGGATAATAAGTCTGGCTATGTGGCCTTGTAAGAATTTTTCATATGTTATAATACTCACCAGGATGCCAAAGGTAAGCACAAGTCTCACTGTTTGATAGAAGAGAAAGGTTATGCGAATACTCTCAACTCTAATGATAATGGATCATTGTGAGATATGGGACATATATAAAACAATACCAGGACACTGGTATCTTTTCTATAACTCTGGCATGCCACAAGAAAATGTTGCATTCAAAATTTATTACTGTGTCTTCAAGTCTCCCCCATAAGAAATGATGTATTGTTCCAAGTAAAATAACTTTACATACCCCAAGGGTAGGGGGTAATCTTGTATTGGGATTCTCATCTATGGCACTTAGAAAAATTCCAAATATCTACTGGCAGAACAATCTAATAGAAGCACATTAAGCCATAGTTCATTTCACCATTACAAAATTATATTCAGCTACATCTAAGGTTATCTGAAAGAGAAAAGAAAAATAGGCATTCATAATCTGACAGAAGTCTAATTAAATTACTGATCAGCCAAAATCTTGATTATGAGTAATAACTTGGAAGACTTTGCTTATACTACAGCCCTAGATGGACAAGGGCTCATATGTACAATAGCTACAATAATGCTAACAATATAAGCAGCAGCCATGCAGTCTGTAAATTTCTGGGCAGCAGTATTGCTATGTTATTTCATTTATGGTTTCTACTACCTTAATGCAAACATGTGGGCATGAGAAATAGTTATGGCATTTTTATAAGGTGGCTGTCATGGTTCTTGGAGAGTCCGGCAGTAAGAAGGTGCTGGCACAATTTAAAGTTAATGTCAGAAACATTTGCAAATAAAAGAAAAAGGCAGTGTGGTTTTAGGAAGACAATTTCGATGATTTTTGTGTTTGTTCCCTCCAAATTGATTTTTAGGTTAATGGCCATTGGGATAGTGTTATGAAGTGGGATGTTCAGGAAATGATAGGTAACTGGTCTGCCCTCATGAATGGATTAGTGTCATCGCTGCAGGAACTGGCTCATTATCACAGGAGAGTATCTCTTATAAAAAGCCAAGCTCACACACTTTCTTTCCTCTCTTACCCTATCTTGGCTTTGTGGTCATATGATGTCTCTATTGGGTTTTAATGCAGCAAACCCTCACCAGTTACCAGGAATTTCACTTTGGATTCCTTAGCCTTCCAAACTGGAAGCTTATGCATTCCTGATTAGTACCAATTCCCCAGTGTGTGTTATAAATAAAATGGCTAAGAAAATAAAAAAAAATGGCTAAGTTGTGGTGAACAGAAGGTTCTAGATCTCACAGGAAAATACTTTTAGAAGAGCTAAGGGATCATGGGAAGATAGCATAATCTTTTCTTAGAGTACACCAATAAAAAGGGGAAAAAACACTTAAGCCAGTAGAAGGAAAGTTTCCCATTGTCCACTCCTCTATCCTGCACCCAGCCTAGGAGACAGAACATAAAGAGATAGCTACTAGGTGGGAAAAGGAAAGTAAACGGAGAATTAAACTTGACCTTAGACCTAGGATCAGGCATACTTGAGTAGTCCCCAGGGTCTATGATGATAATGTAGACAGAGGCTTCCGGAACACTGAGTACCAGACTGCCATGTGTGCACAGGATAGAGGATAGTGGGCAAACACAGGCTTGAGGCTTGACCTCGCAGCAAGCAAAATAAAAAGCTTAGGGAATTACTAACTACCAGATACCACCTATTAAAACAAAAAATGATGTTTAATGAAATGTTGTTCTTCATGTTGAAATGAAATGACACTCAACAAAATAAAATATATAAAGTGTGTGTGTGTGTGTGTGTGTGTGTGTGTGTGTGTGTGTATGTGTGTGTATGATGGAAATTTTCTAGATTGGAAAAATGTTGAGTAAATGCCATGTACCACTGGCATAAGAGTTGATAGTTGATAGAGATATATTTGAGAAGATATTTCTGCAATGATATTAATGGACAAAAACTATAAAAACTCGTAACTTTGACATAAATACAAAGTGAGGGGACACCTAAAACACACACACACACACACACACACACACAAAATATGGTTGATTCAAACAAATAAAATTAGAAATGGAAAAAGATATTACAACTGATTTCACAGAAATACAAAAGATAGTAAAAGGTGGTTATGAACAATTATATGCTTCAGGAAAGAAAACCTAGAAGAAATGGACACATTCCTGACACAGACAACCTTCTAAGATTGAATTCTGGAGAAAAAGTAAAATAAATCAATAACAAGTGAGATTGAATCAGCATTAAAAAGTCTTCCATGAAAGAAACCTTATGACCTGATAAACACTACAGAATTCTACTAAGAATATGTACTATCCTTTATGAATTTATTTTTATCTGGCACATAAAAGTCGTACATATTAATGAGGCATAAATTTTCTACCTATACAAGGTACATAATATTCCAGTTAGTTATACATATTTCTTCATCTATTACTTATTTCTTCTTGATAAAAACATTCAAATTCTTTTCACATTGATTAGTTATTTTTTGTTCTTCTTATTCATGTTTGTTACATATAGTCAACATATATTACAATAGCAAATACAAGCTTTTTATTCTTTTCTATAGCATAGTAACCCAGGCCCATATTACTTGGCATCTGGCAACCACAAGTCTATACTCAACTATATTCAACTCTATTCAACTAAAATCAATTGTTTAAGGTTCTACATATGAGATAGAGCATGAAATACTGGTCTTTATGTGCCTCGTTCCCCTCCATCAACCTTCTTTGTGTACTGCTGAAGATTGGACCTAGTATCTTGCATTTCTGAGGCAACAGTGCGCCACTGACCTACAACCCAACCCCTTGCCTCATGGCCTCATGTCACACAACATGATCATCTTGAGACCCACCCTATGTCATGAAGGACCTATCATTCAAAAAAAATTTCTGTTTCATATATCCAATACATTTTATTTGCTCTTCAATAATTTCTTTCTCATTTCTTAGCAAATTGTCCATCAATGAACATGGGATACTAAAGTCTCAACATGCAGATTTAATTTGCTTTGGTTACTGTCTTCATCATTAATCTATTGCTGCGTGGAGACACCATGAAACACAGCAACTCTTAGAAAATAAAGACTTTAACTGCAGCTTGTTTAGTGTTTCAGAGGTATAGTCCATGGCATCATGGCAGACATCATGAAGGCATGCATGGAAGTAATGGAGGGGTGGCTGAGAGTTGTACATGGGGATCTGCAAGCAGCAGGAAGAGAGAATCAGTGGGCCTGCCTTGAGCTTATCCTCAGTGACAAGCTTCCTCTGAAAAGGCCACACCTCCTATTACTTTTCAAGTAATACCACTGCCTGATGACTATGTATTTGAATATATGAGCCTATAGGGGCTATTTTTTATTTAATCTATTACAGATACATACTCTCTAGTTGTGTTGCTAGTTCTGTTATTGGACTCAGAGGTCACAGTCTATGTATCAACAAACAAATTAAGAAGCCTGTCTTCAATAAGCCAATTAAATGATCCAATTAATAGTGAAAAACAGAATAAGGAAGAGGGACACAGAAATCTAATAACTACCCTCAGTCCATCTACAGGGGTTCTGGCATGAGGTAGGCTTTAATAGAAAGCAGAAGCAGGAGAGGAGCTGGAGAGATTGCTCAGTTGTTATGAACACCGTTTGCTCTTGCAGAAGACCTGAGTTTGTTTCTCAGAACCCAGATGGTAGCTCACAGCTGTGTGTAACTCCAGAGGATCCAATATCCTTTTCTGGGTATTGTACACATGTGATACACAGACATACATGCAGGTAAATTACCCAAATACATAGAATAAAAATAAATAAGTCTTTAAAAAAAGACTTTGTTTTTGTTTTGTTTTGTCTGTCAGTTTGTTTTCTTGAGGAAAGCTAGCTGCTCTTCCGTGTAGCATGTCTCTCATGCATTGGGGAAAACTTTAGGGGCAAACTTTCCTTCTGGTGTCTACACATCCTGGGATTCCTTGGTGAAAGGAAGCAAGGAAATAGCATTCCCAAGTGCTCAGAATATTCTCAGAACAATGGACTGAGATGGATACTGACCCCGAGCAGATGCTGACCAGTGCTTTGGCATTCATGATAAATCATTTTCACCATGAGACTCCACCCATGTTGGCCAGTCTGTCAGCTAGATCCTTGCATGCTGCAAGCAGATATTTTCTTGAAGAAGCATGAGGGTGAGTTATATCTACCTGGAGCTACTGTTCAGGGAAGCAAGTACAATCATTAGTAACTAATGACCTACTATTCCAGCCTCTGCAGGCTGGTTCTAAGGGTATTGTGATAGCCTCCTAAAGGGGTGCACATGGAGATTCATTCCCTGTTACCACAAGGTAACACCTCCATTACAACATTTGAGATGTGCCTTTCTTCTTTCTTAATCCTACTTTTCCAAGTTCCTCACTTGAGCATTCTGAAATCTTTCAAATAGATCCCACGCACACACATACTTATCTTCAGGCTTGCTTAGGGACAAATCCAGACAGAACGCACCAATAATACATCATTTAAGAGTCCATAATCAAAGATAAAAACATTCCCTTGCTGATAAAGAAAGGTTAAATATTGCAGGTTTAGACAGCTAACCCAAATCCACTATTTAGTGAGATTCCATTCATATATTGATAGAACCAGGCCAGCCAGTACGTTGGATGACTTCTTTCCTGGGCGTGGCCTAGGCCACGCCCATCTGTCGTCTAGCCTTGACACTAGGTGGGCTTAGGGATTGTTGCGTTGCCTATGGTAATCAGACTGAGAAAGTCCTTCCCTAGACTTCAGCCCTTTTAAATAAAGCCCACCTGTTCAGCACTGAGACGGATGCCTCTCCAACACCTTCCAGAGCACTTTTCTGCTCAGTTCTTTCTTACGACCCTTCTGGTGACCCTGTTGTCTACATCTTCTGATGCCTGTGGTAAGCCACCAAGGTTTGAAAACATGCAGCTCAGTGGCAGTCCTAAAGCCAGTTATGTGACTGGGGAAAAGGTAAAATACTCATGTAGACCAGGATATATGCACCGACCTACTGTCAACATTGAAAGTGTATGTGCTGCAAATGGCCAGTGGTCACTCATTTCAAAGAACGCTTGTTACAAAAAATCATGCCCACGGCTAGATGATCCCACCAATGGCCAAGCAAAGTTCGTGAACGGAAGTTCAGAGTTTGGTACACAGATTCAATATATTTGCGATCCTGGTTTTTTCTTAATTGGTGAAAAAATTTTATTTTGTCTTGCTGCAGCATCAGGTGTAGAATGGAGTGCTGAACCACCAGTATGTTCAAAGATTTTATGTAAATCACCTCCAAATATAGCAAATGGAGCATTCTCCCCAAGTAACAAGGACGTATTTGAATATCATGAAGTTGTAACTTACCAATGTCACCAAGTTCCTGGCCAGGATAAACTTTCCCTTGTTGGTGAGAGACAGATTTATTGCTCTGAAAACAGATTATGGAGTGCTAACCCTCCTGAGTGCAAAGTGGTCAAATGTCCATATCCAGTCATTCAAAATGGGAGACTGACGTCAGGATTCAGCAAGAAATATTCCTATAGAGCAAGAATCATGTTTGAATGTAACCAGGGGCTTTTCCTTCATGGGAGCAACACTGTCACATGCGAGGGTAACAGTACATGGCAGCCACCAATTCCAACTTGTCGGAGCAATCCACCTCCTCCCCAGCCCACAACAGCTTCCACTATAGATGTTACAAGTAATCCAAACTCTAAAGGAGCCCTGATTGATTTTCCAGATTCAAAGGGATGGATCATTTCTCTCATAATGATAGCTGTGTTGGAACTATAGTAATTTTCACTGGCTAGTAAAACATGCTAAAGAAAGAAGAAAGAAAAAAGAGAAATAAACTGAAAATATCACCTGCCAGAATAAATTAGTTATTCTACGCACAGAAGTCTGAATGGTTTCCACAAACTTTTATATTCTTGTTTTTTAAATTCTATTAAAAATATTCAGATATGGAATAACTGTTCTATAATTTCACTCTTGTAGATATGGTTGTTCAGTCATAATGGGAATGTAATGGGAGAATAATGTGGCTTGAATTTACTTATCCTTTGATACTTCTTGAAGTTGTGTTAGGAACATATTTTCTATTTACTTTTAAATAAAACATATATACACATACACATCCTCTCTGGTAGCGTCAATGCATAGAAATTGTAAGATCTGTGTACTTGAAGTTCAAAATAAAGCTATCTTTCATTAATAAATGCTTATATGAGTATTTTCTTGTAGAAACACTAATACTAACTCTTTATATTCCTTATTTTAATGTGTGAGCATCCTAACAAAACATAAATTTTCATTGAAGAAAGCACTTACAAGTATGAATATACCTTGTGAACTTTTATTCATTAAAACCATAAATTCTGCAATGTAAGGCTAGGACAAGTTTGGCTTCCTTGGCTAAGAACATTATAGCATTTTCATAAATTAATTAGTGACATTCTTTTTCATTTTGTAATATTGTTACTACTTATGTAAGGAAGCCTAAACATTATATGTGGTACTTGTTTCTATCCAATCAACACCAGTAAAGGAGTCAGTCTAAATGTTCAATAACATTTCCAGGTCAGACGTATGAATTAGCACAGCTAGAATTCCATAATAATCTCGGGTCTTGGTTCCAAGGGACCTTGTGTTTTCCTTAAAGAAAATTTCATATATTGAGTAACCCATTCTAAGACCTGGCTATGGGTAGTTCTTACCTCTCTTAAATAAACAGTATCTTATTTTAAATGTATCATCAATAAGTAGGTGGTCTCATATAGAACAAATTCAAATAACCTCAGGTTGAATCATAATCTAGTCTGCTTACAACACCTTTGTCATTAGAAGCCTTCACATCTGGACTGTCTGTTCGTACCTCAACTCCTGAAATACTGAAAATCAAGCAACATAGTTTTCAGAAAGCAACTTTACCTGGTGAACTCTATAGGCATCATTCTAAAGAATGAGAGACATGAACATAGTTCATATGGATGCTCATGCTCAGAGAGGTATCCCTTTCCTCCTGTCTAGACAGCCTCTGAGCAGGCTAGGAAGCACATATAGAAGACTGCCTTCCTAATTCAAATCATATTGTTACAACTTGTGTTTTAAACATTTATATATGCAAACACACATGTGTACATATATGCACACATATGAATACATTTATCATCAATACATGCATATGTATATATACATATTGGATGTGAAATATGTAACTTTGAGAGGAAAATACATGAAATTCAAGAGGGAGTCAAAATGATGGTGTTTTACTGCATGCAGATATGGGAACCACACATTGAAAGTGCCCTTTCCCTTGTGGATCCCTTGGAGACACTTTAAGAAAATATTGTTGGAACAGAAATAATCAAGAATTCTGCAGTCAATAGAATTAAAGTGTGATATTACTATTTGGGTATGGTCTTCAAATCTCTTAGAAGCAAGGTACAGAAATACTCTTTTAAAAAACTAATAGCATTTTAACCAACTATGTTGTACTTAAAGTGAATTTACTCTTAAAACACACTTTTCTTTTTTTCAGGCTGAGAACAGAATTTGTCATGTATAAGACTGAATTTGATCCAACACTGAAAATATATTCCAATTCATTATTGATATTTGAGACTTTGCTTGACAAATACTTTACCTTAGTATGAAAGCACACTAATTTTCTGTAAAAAAAAAAAAAAAAAAAAAAAAAAGATTTAAAAAAGAGATCAAGAAAAAAAGAAAAAAACGTATTCAGATTAAAAGTTTAAAAGTTTTTAAGAGCAAAAAATTAGCAATTTGACAATTTTCATACTCAGTGGCAGCAATTATTTATTTTATTGAAAACTGGCTCTTCAGACCAGTTGAGAATAAGACTATAATCTGATGTTGAACATAACAGCATAGATCAGTCATCCCATCTGTAGGTGAGGCTGAGGTAGAAGGATGGAGTACTCAAGGACCAAGTGGGCTACAGAGTGAGCTGCAGGCCAACCCAAGGAACTCTTTACTCTTCAAAAGTGAAAAGAAAACTAGGAATATAGATGAGTAAGGCAGTGACTGGTGTTCAGTCTCCAGAATACACATACAATTTGCAGAATCTTCAAAATGAAAAACATTGTTTTAAAGTGGACAAATGGTACCTCACATGATTTCTGAACTTCTCAGGAAGTCTGTGGCTTCTGCCTTCTGCTGGACCAGTTTTCTCTGACCTGAGTGGTCTGTTCCCACTGCCAGTGTGCAGAGCCAAAGCCATGACTGCTCCACAACAGCCTTTTAAAGCCAGATGTTAATGTTCTTCTCCTTCATTATTCTCAATATGCAGCTGCCCACCAGACTGCTTGACTATTATTTAGGCATCAATTACCACTAATTAACAGAAGGTTCTTCCACCTCTGTCTTGAAGGAATTCAGCTACCAGAGCATCTGGATTGAAAATGGCATCCAAAAATTTGCTCCTGAAAGTTCTACCCCTGTTTTAAAAGATTCCTCATGCCTCCTAGTTTTAACATGAAGTTTTACTAATGGAATAAGAACAAAGAGGACGAGAGGCATGGGAGGGGTGAAAGAGTAAGGAAATGGTGAGCTGGAAGACATATATCAATTATTTCAAAAGCAAAACACGATTAAATAAACTACCCAATTATTCAGTATTTGTAAATGCTTAAAATTTATTTAATGTGAGGTACATAAACATTTTTTTCTTCCCTTCTTGTAGTGCAGGGTGGCCTTAAACTCATGATCTTCCTGACTGAACACCCAAATACTAGGATTACAGGTATGTGCCACCACATTTGGCTGTATAAAGAGTTTATGGAGACAGTGAAGTGCTCAGCATACTTTAAGGTTTAAAAAAAAAAATAAAGGTACAAAACATAGGGTGACCATAACTATGTTAAATAAAAACTTGAAAACAAGGAAAAAGTTTTCAGTGTTAGTAGTACTTTTAATCAACCCTGGATTGTCAGTGTTATGATTTGAATATGAAATGTCCCCAACAGCCTTTTTGTTCTGTAAGGCTGTGGAAACATTATAAGGTTGTGTCTAGCTGAAGGACATGTCACTAAAGGCATGTTCTTGGGGAATGACAGTGTTTATAATGGGTTTTAAGGAAACAACACTATACAAACAAAAGCATTTGGCAATACAAAAGTGTTTACTTCTGCATGGGAGTGTGCATTGGCACTTAAGCAAGCAAGCAAGAAAAGTAGCACATGCAGACAAAAGTTTCACTGGGTTTCGATGTCTAGTGCAAAGGGGTCCTCATTCTAAATGGTCAGAGCTCAGCCACACAGTCTTACACAATGAAATGACATTTTTTTCAGATGCAGCCTTATGACTTTTTAAATGATAGAATTTATTATGTCTCTCAATCTTTGATAAAATAGAGACCACAATTCATTTAGATTTCTCATACCAGGATGATGTCTCTCTCTCTTCTCTCTGTGTGTATGTGTGTTTTTCTCTGGCTCTCTTTCTCTCTGTCTATGTGTGTCTGTTTTCTATTTCTCTCCTGTCAACCATGACATAAAGAATTTCTCCCATCCATGTCTCCCATCATCATCATCACCACCATCATCACACTGATCTGCCCAAACACATGGATCAAGAAACAATGCACTGGGACTTTTGAAAGTGAGCAGAAATAAGTCTTTCCTAGTGTCTGACAAATGCTCTGCCACAGAGATGGGAAAGTAACCAGTACAGAAGATCGATGCCTGCAATGTGGCTGTTGCGAGGACCAAACCTGACCATGCAGTTCTAGTTATTTGCAAATAGTTTGCAGGTATTTGGAAAAGTTTGGAATCACAGATTAGAGAATTCATGGAATGCCATAAACAGAATGGACAATTGTCAAGGTGCTCAGGCCAGAATGACATTAAAAAAAAAAAAAAAAAAAAAAAAAAAAAAAAACATGATCAGTAGCGGCCTGGGAGACAGTACATCAGATAAAGGTCCTTGTCATATAAGTCCAGTGACCTGAATTTGATTACTGGTACATAATTTAAGAGGGATGAAGAGAACTTCTTCACCAAGTTGTCTTTTGGTGTCCACATGAGAGATACTATGGCCATGTGCCTGTGCTCAAAGGTCTTGCTTCCTTCCAATGCTATTCTATCATCCCTTCGTTTTGAAACGAGACACTTTACTCTGCACCTTCATACCTTGGGTTATGTAACCTGTGTTTCATTTTACAGGAGCTCAGAGTTCAGAGATTGCCTGGAGTCTCAGAGGAGACTTTGAACTTAAGACTCTTGAATAACATTGGGATTGTGAAGACTTAGGGGACTCCTGCAGATAGACTAAAAGCATTTTGCAATGATTTGGTGAGGAGTCAGCATAGAGCATTTCAGTTGGAATATGAAATGTCCCCACAGGATCAAGTGTTGAGTACTTGGCTCCTAACTCCTCACATTAGTTTGAGAGGTTCTAGAAGGTGAAGTGAGACCTGCTGGAGGAAATAGATCATTGGAGACCTCTGCAAATCAGCCTTGATCTCTGGGCCCTTCCCTTATGTTTTCATTCTATTGTGGAGGAATGAGCCCCCTTTACACAGGGTGTTGCCACCATGATAGTCTACCAAAGTTTCTGAAATCAAGCAGTCATGCTCCGAATCCTCCTAAAGTGAGACAAAATAAATATCTCCTCTTTTTAGGATTACTGTATTTTATCACAATGTAATTGGACTATTAAAACATATATTCTGCACATGTAAATACAAATAGACCAAGTCTGTGATAAGTGCACATGTTAATCTTGACTGTATAAAATTCAAAGACTAGTAATGAACTTCCCATCTATTCCTGTGTCCACCTGAAGGTGGCAGTCTGCTGAGTACCATTATTTATTTCCTCTTATTTCTCTTCACATCACACTTCCATTGAAATAGATCCATTTAGAGAGATATGTGACTTTGGCACCCATATCATACAAATGAGCCAGTGGAATCCCCTACTTTCCCTCATTTTTACATCACTGGCAAATTAGTCTAAATAGTTCAGCAACTATATCCGTGGGCCCCAGATGTGTTGGTAATGAATGCTGTCAAGAGTGAGAACTCCAGTGATTGGCTCTCTTTTCAAGCACCACCCAGCTTGGCTCATGCTCTGACTATGTATTTTTAATGGAATGGGATTCAGACATTCCTACTATCTGTACAGATTGGAATTATTTATTTCTAAAATCAGAAACAACTGGTAGACTTTGGAGTGTGAAATCTATACTATTTGTGGTAAACAAAACATATAAACACCAAGTGAAATACCAGTGGTTCTAATCATCTGTCGCAAGAGGACACTGTTCCTGATACTGTAACCTAAAGCCTCCCTGCTCTAATGCAGGGAAGGCCTCAGTCAAATACCACACCTCTCTGATGAGCCACTGAGGCTATGAAAAAAAATGGGTTAGTCCAGACAATCAATACCTCATACCTTGTCATACTAAAGAAATAAAGAAACAACTGTGGAGAGGCATAGAAAACAAGGGGGGGAGACTCACTGAGTATAAACAAATTTTCAAAAGCCTATAAAATGAAAACATTTTATTCTATTGGTAATCATGGGATGTATACTCCCTCACCAACCTTCAGATATTCTAGAAATGGTGTCATATTCAGTGAAGAACACAGTGTTTCCACTGTTGATTAAAAGAAATCTATCCTAAGAGGACTTGAGAGCTGCGAGCACAGGCATTATTGACTGTACTCAGTGAATAATTCACATTTTCCTCTTCTTTTGCCATCCATTTTTTTTTTTTTTTTATCATGGGGACCAAGACACTTGCTTTTCTAAATCATCGCCCCAGTTCTACTTCTTATAGTCAGTTCTTAAAACTTAACTGACAAGGCTTTTAAGAAATGAAGTTTCTCCTTTGAGAAGGCAGTTGTCCCCCAAAGAAAGAAGATGATATTCCAGTTACTGTTTCTACCCAACTCCATGACTTTGCTGCTTTCGCTATGCACAACTCAGTGCCAACTGCACTAACTTGTTCACCAGGATATAGTTAATTGAATAATGGTGCTATAGTAAAACATTTGCATTGACTTTGTGATGGCCACTCCTGGACATAGAACATTCTAGACAGAGAACATTCTAGACAGGACTTGTGTTTTTATTATCCTTTTCTGATGACACTAGGTTTTCTTTTTTAATTATAGTATTATTCTCCATTTTACCAGACAAAATTATTGGCAAGCCTTTTTCTTTAGGGTTAACAATCACACGTCATTATAAAAACTCACTTTCTTTAAGTTGCCTCTTAGAGAGTTGATTCTTAAAAAAACAAAACAAAAAAAAAAACAGTCTTAGGGAAGAAAAGGAAAGGGGAAAAGATTCAATTAAATTTTCGTATCAAAAACTAAAGAAAAATTAGTACATATTTCTAATATGAAGTTTTAAATAATGTATCATGTCAGCTAAAATGAAGATAATTCAACTAGCATTCTCAACTAGGGGAAATTAGAGTTTTATTTGAACAAATGTGCCCATCATTGTTTGGCATATAAGAAATAGCTGTATACTTAGACAAAATTAACAATTTTATAAATTACACATGTATAATTATAGTTGTACATATTAATATATAAATATTAATTATATTTGAATTAATAACACAAAATAAACCCCTCTATATTATTGAATATATATTTTCATGTATATATAACTATGTTTATTAGACAAAATAAATAAAGGTAAAATATGAATGTCAGTTCTTAATCCCACCTTCCTTAAACTCAGTGTTATTCTATCAGGGCCGTTAATTCTTACATTACATGGGTTAAATAAATCTGTCTGCAGATAACATAATGCAGGAAACCCTGGTGTGGACAGTAGGAGTACCAGAAATGCTTTCCCCTTCCACCCTTTGTCAGTGTTTAGAGAAAGCTACTCTAAACAGTGCTTGAAGCAGGGTCTGAGACACAAGAGCACTGGGCTCAGGTCAGGGAAACAAGCTCTCGCCTTGCCCAAATCTATCTGTCCTAATGCTTTAGAAGAGTTTCTGTCTTTCTCAGAGGGTTGTTTGTAAGACGCAAAAGAGGCTCTGAAGATGATGTTGGCAGTCATTCCTCAGCCTGTGCATCTTATGTTTTAAGACAGGGTATTTCTCTGGCCTGGAACTCATCAATTAAGCTAGACCAGCTGGCCAATGAGCCTTAGTGAGCCAAGTATCCCTGTTTTTCCAGAACTTGGGTTATAAGCAAGTGCCAAGGTGTTTAATGTTTAAAAAAGAATTAATCTGTGCTCTGAAGATTACAATCAGGATTTGTGCCCACTATCTCCAGATCCTGCATTTCTATCATTAGGTCTTTATTTGTATCTAGGAATTTTCCCGAGATCAGGATAAAAAAATGAAGAACAGTTGTGAATGATACATTTTTGTGTGATTGACCAAGATATTTTCAGCATACAAGCCTCAGCTTCCATGTATTTGGAATGAAGATGATAGGGGCTATATTATATTATAATTAAATTAGGTGCCCTAGGAAAGAATGTGTGTTCTAAACTAGATATGTTGATACGCATCAGGTAAAAGAGTGAAACGAAGTTAGGTGACAAGTTCTCATGATTACAGGAAGTCTGAAAACTCAGTGTTCATTTGCTGGAAAGGTCTAACCCAAGTGGGAAGTGGGTAGGGCAGTCCTAGCGTGATATGAAACAATTTTGAAGAGTAGTGACTGTCAGTTGCTGTTGGATTTATAACACAGAAATAGAGTGTCTCTGTGTATTATTTTGTGAGCTGCAGAGGGGAAATAGAACCAGGATCCCAGTCCACTCTCCACATGTTATCTTAGCCACTCAAATGAAGGAGGTCTCCAACTTACACTAAACAAATTAGCAAACAGTTCAGGCTACATATTGTGTACCAGAATAGAACTGAAACTGCAATAAAATTCATGCAACGTGCTAATGTGCTTAACTGCTCTAGAGGTAAGGGAACTGTAGCTAAGAGAGGTAAAGTAACCGGCCTAGTCATTCCATAGAGAGTCTGTGAACATATTAGATTTCATACCTTAGGGAAAAAAGTCTGAGCTCACTTCTGAGTTTTGAAAACTCACAAATCCCTGCCCTAGACCCAGGCTCAAGTCTTGAAAACCCAACAATCCCAGGAAAATTCCACCCCCAAGAAACCCAATGTAAGTCCACCTTCTGCCTGACTTCTCACCCAAGCAGAGGCAGAAACTTTCTTGTGTCTTTACTAATAAATGTGTGGGTGAGGTTTGTTGTGCAATGTGACTTTGTGGTATTGTGTGGCTCCTGACTGCCAGGGCATCTTTATCTTCAGAGCTATAAGCATGTACTGAGGACAGCTTTCCCTTCAGAGGTGCAATACTCACACTACCCTCTTTTATGACACTGTACAATGCTGTGTTTATTTATGCATAGCTATTATATCTCTCCTTTATCACAGAAATGTTTTCCTATAAAGAATTTGTGGGTCACTTCTTAGATGATGTATAAACAAGTTAGTTTTGGTTTCATAGGAACACGGAAAAACTGAATATCATATATCATGAAGATCAAGATCTCAACTACTCTTCTTTTAAACTATTTTTCCCATAGCTTCTTTGGATGCCATCATCTGCTTCCCAATGCGTACACATGTACAGAGACTTTTAATATCAACTTCAACTCTAACATACACCACTTGCCTTTAACTCTATCTCTCCTCATTCAAAATCTGAACTTTATGGAGCTCACTGACATCTCTTTCCCAGCCAGCCTATTCAAGACTTTCCCAACATACTTACTAGAATCTGCTCAGCAGTTTGGTCTCATAGTGTTGTGTATCACTTTCTTCTGAGGTTAAAGTCTCCCATCTTGGAAGGAATCATGTTAAGACCTGGGGATATAAAAGAAATATTTTTAAATACCAGATTATTTTAGGACAGGATGTTTACAAGGAGGTGAAACCAAAGAATGTTTTTGTGTTTTTAAGGAGTGGGTGGGTGAAACTCTCTACCCTACAAGGAAGCCCCATTAAGACAGGAAGTAAACAACTCAACACAGATTCAAGAAGTTCCTGAAACTGATAAAATTCACTAGCTTCTGGCTACTCAAAGAACGTCATGGCAGGAAAGACTGATGGTAATTACATTTAGACAAGTCAACCTGCAATGAAGACATCCAGACAAGCCTGCTTCAAAGAAGCAGACATCAGCAGAGCTGCCTACACAAGATTCATACCAACTGAGCCACATGGAACCCACACTCTCCAACCCGAGCTGTTATGTTGCTGACTTGGGCTTTCGGGTACAATGTAGGGGTCTAGGGTCCAAGGAAATGTGAAGTAATACCAGACTAAAATGTATTCAAAGACAAAGAGTATTTACTCTGCAGAAACTTTCAGCATGCATGCGGGGTCAAAGACGTGTACAGAATGGTGACAATCTGGACAGGAAAGAGCAGCCTCCTTTTAAGCACAGCAGTTACATTAGTATATTCAGGTTTTATCTTAAGAAATGCTTAGGTAAGTTTCAAAGGTTTTGCGGGAACTGGCCTTGAGACATTCATCTTGAGACTGACTTGGGCATTTTGTGTGCTCTCTCCCTCATCCCTGAATGTAATTGGTTGGGAGAGACATATGTTTGCTCCTCTTAGAGAACTGAGACCTAAATTCATTTGTATAGTGGGAAAGTTTAAACTTTACAGGAGTTGTCTTTGGTTCATCTCTGCTCCTGTAAGTAACCCCTCACCCATATTCCTGTGCAAAACACAAATGAAATTCATTGATTCACCAGAATGAATAAATAAGTGGAATCAAATAAATGAGTAAATAAATATAAAACTAGTCTTATGAGCAGTCCTGGTGTCTGCTGGTCCCATTGGTGCCCTTCTCTGTATTTCTCGATGGTATACAATTCCCTGGAAATGAGATCCCCAGACAGGACTGGAATTTATCATTCCACTCATGACTGTGGCTCCCTCCCTTCAGCCTAGTTCCCACTGATGGCTCAGAAAGCAAGTGTGATACCAATTTTTATTCTCATTTTTCATTTGTTTTTCCCTATTACCATAGTTCCTTTTGAAAATGCTACTTCAAGTTATCCATCCCCACTGAAAATCTTATTTTTAATCATTTTCTCAGGCAGAAACATTCATTCACATTTACCCACATGAAGCATCTACTTATTCTTTGTCCGATTTTGCTTTGTCATCAGTGTGTCAACTTGTTTTTAATAGCTTTTTAAATAGCTTGCACAGCATTGCTTTGTCAGATTTGTTCCACACCAAGCAAACTTACAATGAGATTAAAACATGAACCTTCTTACTAAGGTTTGGATATAGTCAGGTATATGTGCTTTCACCAGAAAACAGGGGATTATTGTGTTTGTTTTTTATTGAAAATAGAGTCTTTCCTCATGCAATAATCTGGACCACAACTGATCCTTTCTCTACTCCTTCTAGCTTTTACCTCCTCTCCTCTGGATCCACTGTCCCTCCACCTTACTTCAGAAAAAAAGCAGGCCCCAAGAGATAACAACCAAACACAAGGAAACGGGATACAGTAAGACAATGCAGAAACTTTCATGCTGAGGTAGGAAAAGGCAATTCAACAGGAGGAGCACACAAATGAATAAAAGAAACACTTGCTCCTATAGTTATGTGTCCCACAAAAGCACCAAGCTAGCAGCCACAACAAATATGCAGAGGATTTGGTGCAGACCAATACAGGCCCTTATGTTTGCTAACTCAGTCTCTTTGATAGCATATGTACCCTGCTTCACTGACTCAGTGGGCTGTTAGTTCTCCTAGTCCTCCATCCCCAGGTTCTGGCTATTTTGAATAAAGTCACGATGAACATAGTTGAGTAAGTGTCCTTGCAGTAGGATGGAATGTACTTTAGGTACATGCCCAAGAGTGGCATAACTGAGTGTTGAGGCCAGTTTATTTCTCATTTTCAGAGAAACTGCCATATTGATTTCCTAAGTGTCTGATCAGGTTTGCACTCCCACTGGTTATGGAGGAGTGTTCCTCTTGCTCTACTTCCTCTCAAGCAAGAGCTATCACTTGTGTTATAGATATTAGCCATTCTGATAGGTAAGATGTAATTTCAAAGTTGTTTTGATTTGCATTTTCCTGAAGACTAAGGATGACTTCATCTATATTGTTCTGAGACTTCTCTGTTTATGTTTGTTCCCGTTTATTAATTGGGTTATTGATTTTTATTGCTAGTTTCTTGAGTTCTTTGTGTATTTTGGATATGAGTCCCCTATCAAATGTGGAGTTGTTAAAATATTCTTTTCCCATTTTGTAGGCATGATATCATCACCATCCAGCTCTTATCAGAGATCAAGTGTTACCCTACCTAAATAGACATTTATCCTCCAAAACTAAGTTAAACAAACCTCTCTACATTATGAAGTTCCAAATCTCAGGCATTTTGTGATAACATTGGGAAACAGACTAATACATACCTCTTAATTTCTGGTTGAGGATTCTCTCTTTAGCCAAGAAGTTTGCCCAGATGATCTGAAGTAACACAACTCATGTTGTTATCATGAACCTTTCAGTAATTCAGAGGATTGGTTGTGAGTCTGATAAGCTCAGATCTAAATCTTACTTTTTTTTATGAGTTCCCTGGAAAAGATTTTTGTGTGATAAAGCAGATAATTCAATTTATATGATGCCTAATACATAAATATTCATGCATATTCTTCTATTCTAAGCATATATTAATATGCATAATATTAATAAGTGACTACAGAAAACCTACTAAGTGGGACACTAATTCACTATTATTAGCCTTTGTTATTATTGTGTTCAAAGGAAAGGAAGATGGCTCTCATACAACTAGGACTGTATTTTTCATTTGTCCTATTACTTTGTTTTCACAAGTTTGTCTAATTTTAGCATCCATAACTTTCAGGAATAAAGCCATGTGGGAGGGGACATCCAATTATATATCTATGTATCACATGATTATTATTTTATGTGTCGTGAATTTTATATCAAAATTCCTTAATAAGGATCTTATATTTAAATCAACTCAAACAATTCCCATTGCAGAATACTGATTATATATGCATTTTTTCAGTAAACATTTTAAACTAGTGTGTGTGCTGTATGCATGTCTGTATATACTATGTATGCATGTTCCAGGAGAGGGTTTCAGGCACCTTGAAACTAGAGTTTGAGTCTCTGTTTAGGTGCTAAAATCTAACAGTTCTAATACAAGAACATTAAGAACAGGGTTTTGCCATCTCTCAAAACTCGACTCCTTTTCCAGACCCATATTAATAATAGTATTATATGACATAAACTTCTTTTTTCCTTATATGCTTTTCAGTTTTTTGCCAATTTGACATAAGCTAGATTTATCTAAGAAGGGAGAATGTCAGTTGAGGAATTGTCTCCAACAGATTGGCCTGTAGGCATGTCTCTGAGGTGTTCTTATTGAATATAATCGCTATCGAAGGACTCCAACCCCCTGTGCCAGTGCCATGTCTGGGCAGGTTGTCTTGCATTTTATATAAAGGCGATCTGAAAAGACAATGGAGAGCAAGCCAGTAAGCATAATTCTTCCATGGCCACTGCATCTGTTCCTACTTACAGTATCCTGGCTTGAGTGCTTTCTTTGACTTCCCTTATTGAGGAACTATGATATGAAAGTTGTTCTAAATGAGAATGTTTTATCGCAACAATAGAAATAAAACTAGAGTGCTATCTTAGTTTGGGCTTTTATTGCTGTGAAGAGACCATGGCAAGGACAACAGTTTAAAAAAAGTTTAATTGGGGTGTCTCACTTACAGTTTCAGAGGTTCAGTCTATTATCATCAGGACAGGGAGCATGGTTGCATTCTGGAAGATGTGGTGCTGGAACTGAGTGCCTCATCTTGCCTTAGAGGCAACAAGAAGTCGACTGACACACTGAGGGAAGCTTGAACAAGAGATACCTCAAAGCCCGCCCCCACAGTGACACACTTCCTCCAGTAAGCTCACGCTGTAATAAATGGTTCCATTCCCTTTGGGGTCTTACTCTGTCAAACCACCACAGGTGCTGACAAGAGAGTAAGCAGCATGGAGGCATTTATCCTTAAAATTAATTCAATATAAAATTTTCCTATTCTAGGTTTTGCTGTGTAATATCGCTCTCACAAACACACACACACATATATATATGTATACAGTAAAAATTTAGTGTATATATTTATATGTATATGTATATATAGAAAAAAATTAGTATATGTAAACATATATGTATATTCACCTATACTGAATTTTTTTCACTTATCATTCTACCATATATATCTTTAATATATCTTTAAAATGAGGGATGATTGTGATGATTTTTTTTGTCCTTCACACTTTCTTGCATCTACATATTCATTTTGATTCCTACTGTCATCTTTCATCTGGACCCTCATCCCCAACTGTTTAAGTGCTGATATCAACAGGCTCCCATCTGTTCCCTGGGCCTCCAGGCTCCTTCTCATCAAATCATGCCCCTGCCAAAATAACCTTTACAAACTATTTTAGTTCATGTGGCTACCCACAACCCCCCAAATTAGTCACCAGCTTCAGTTTTTCCAAAAGCAGAGTTGCTAAAATATATTCTATAGATCATTGGTTCCACAAGATGTTTCTTGGAAACAAAGATCTGAGAACATATTGGAAAACACAGAACATTTTATGCTTTGCTTGAAATTTCACAGTGAATGTTATTATACCAAAGCCTTCTAAACTATTAACTTCTTAAACTCACAAAACATGGCCTCACAATCTCTAACTTCTTTGTCTAGTTTAGAATTATTATAGCCTTACTAAAAATAAATTGTTCAAAAATGAACTCTTGATTCTTCCAAACCCCTTTAGACCCACTTCTATTACTTTATCCTTATTCAGCCAAAAAGTCCTTTTAAGAAACTTCCTTAGAAATCATTCTTCTTTCTTGTTTCATCTTCTACTATCCTTGACTACATCAAAGTCAGAAGTAATTGAGCTTCCTTTCTTTTAAATTCGACACAAAACCATCTATTCATTTCCCATAAAACACTAAAATCACTCCAGCCAAAATGTTCATTCTCATATTCGTATAAAACTTTAACATATTCCTGAAAAACAATTCCATTCCACCCTGATCACCAAAAGTTTGTTCTCTATAAAGTAGCAAGGGAAGCAATTTAAAAGTACAAAACAAATGTTATTGTATGAAAATATTCAAAGGAACTAAGAAGACGACTCACCCAGTATAGCCCCTTTTTTCCTGCCAAGGCAGCAAAGGCAAGATGGGAGGTAGAGGAAAGCAAATCCCTAGGAAACCCAAAGACTAGATAGTTTGGCCTAGATGACAAAGCTCCAGGCCAGGCCAGGGGAGACCAAACCCTCAAAAATTACATGAAAACTGCCTGAGAACAGACATCATAGGCTGTCTTCTAACACCTTCAAACAACTATATCTATACCCAGGAATTCATAAACACTACACCAAAGCACAACACACACACACACACACACACACACACACACACACACACACACACCACCACCACCACCACCACCACCACCTGATGGACTTCAATAGACTTCTGCTTTAGCCTATCATGTGATATCAAATCAAAATAACCTCCTCACCATAATTATAAAACTACTCCATAAAGGTGGTGGAATGAGGAATGACCACTCATTATTTTGTTTGTTTGTTTATTTAGTTTGGTAGGTTTTCTTGTTTTTTTTTTTTTTCCAAGACAAGGTTTCAATGTGTAGCCTTGGCTTTCTCAGAACTCACTATTTAGAACAGGCTGGCCTTAAACTCACAGAGATCCACCTGCCTGTGCTTCCCAAGTGCACAGGGATTAAAGGCATGTGCTACAACCACCCAGCAAAATAACCACACTTATGCATTGAATAATATCTATATAATTATTACAGTATTTAGATTTGTAAAAAATAAAACAGACATACTTTGTTGGAGTGCTTCTTTCTGAGCATGCAAAGGAAGAAGTCATACTGGGTTGAAGAGTTCAAGAAAGAGAGAAAGCTGTTTTAAGGGTCATAGAGTCAGAGTCAAGAGAAGGCTCTTCAGAAATCTGCTTAGGGTTACCCTAACTCAGTGGGTGAATAACAATTTGTATATACACAAGATGAAATAAATTGATGGAGTAAATAAGTGGAAATTAGAGGCTGAACAAACCAAGTGCTCACTAGGAAAATAGATTTTGAGTTAAATCCTAAGAGATTAAATGAGACAAAGATGACCATTCTTGGGCAGTAGAATTTTGAACTACCACTAGACCAAAGGTTATTCTACATCTTTTAAAGTTTGTCTACAAACTTTAAAGGTTGTCTACATCTTTTAAACAAGTTTAAATTTATGAAACTTATGTACACACCACACTTACAGTCAGAACACAATAAACACTGAACTCCATTAGTCAACAATAAAAATTTCCTGGGATACAGCATCAAATAAAATCCCTTGTCATTTTAAAAATTGTGAAAACATAGGAACTTTGATCCTCTTTTACCTGTTGGTAGAATCAGATCTACATGAGATAATTGAATGAGATAACAGAATTTGGGGAGAAGCCTTAAAAGATGGAGGGAAATTGAATGTGTATGTTTAAAAATATATACCAATTGTGGAGATAGTATTTAAAATTAAAATTATTGAATGATGACATAGGCTAACAGTACATGTAGAAACATGTTTTGGTGAACTTGAAGAGCTAAGAAGGAAAAAACCTTTAATAAATAGAAATATTTTTCATAATTAATTCTAGAGAGAAGTTTGAAGATTCCATAACAAAAACTACTCATTTGAGGAAATAATGGCAACATTTTTGAAATAGGAAGCTTTACATTCTCAGATTTTATAGAATCACATGTCTCCTTTTTTAAACATTATATTTAAACTTTTTACATTTTTGTCATTTCACAAAATACCAGACCAACAACATGCTATAATGAACCTTTATAAGAAACACTGGACAAAAGTGTCTCCTGAACGAGACACCATGGCGCTCAAAGCTTATATGACAAGATCCTATGTGATGGACAGGCAGAAAACATGGAAGACCAAAATGGGCTTGTTTGTTTGTTCTTGTTTTCATTTGTGGGGAGGTTACAAGGGTAAAGGAAGGCTGATATGAAAGGGCTGGAAAATGAGTGAAGCCGGAGTGTATGATGTGAAATTCCTAATGACTCAATAAAAATTATGGTAAAAATTCATGTAAAATAATGAAATACCCTATATGATTTGCAGCATATGTAGATTTAAGTTACTTTTACAGCAATGGCATAAAAATAAAGGGAAATATCCTGTGTTATTAGAACTCATTTATCTGTAAGTGGTGTCATATCATTTGAAAGTAGACAAAGATAAAAATGCATGGTAAAGCTAATGCAATTCTTAAAGGATATAAATGAGAATAAACTATAATAGTCATATACCAACAATAAAGCTAGCATGCCATACTAAATCACATTCAGTTATCCCAAAGGGTACCCGCATAAAACAAAGAAGATAGTAGATTTATATCCAGTCAGATATTATTCAAAACACAATATGGAGACTATGGCATTGGAGAGGAGAATATATTGGTATTTTAAATTGGTGGATTTTACATGTACATACATAACTATACATAGCAGATACATAGTGTTTTTAAATAATTTTTGAATATTAGGGGTCTACCTAACTCCTAGTCTTTCACTTTCCTATCTTAGAGGTCTAGGGATATAGACCACTCTATCATTTCTGAGCTGATAAAAGTACAAAGAAAGGAAAATCAGAAGTTAGGGCATTTCTAGGGATGGCTAATCTAAGGGATCAGCCTATGGTGAAGATCCAGAATAACAACAATTATTTGATGACAGAAGCATCTTTGCAGCACGCTGTGTGAGTGAGGTAGCATATGAGTGATATTAGGATTCCATTTTTCTAGCAGGCACAGCTAGACATGAACATCTGTTTCCACTGTTAGGATTCTCACAAGTCACAAGCTACTCAGCCATAACATACATGCAGAAAACCCAGGTCAAATCCCTTCAGGCTCCCTGACTTCTATAAGCCTCATGAGCATCAGTCAGTTTGTTCTCTTCCTGTCCCTGACCTTTCTGTTCCCTCCAATTCTCCCTCCCCACCTCTGCAGGAGTCCACCTAATACTTGGTTTTGTGAATCTTCATATGCTTCCTTTAACTGCTTGAAGAAGTCTCTCTGCTGGGCTCTGGTTCCAGAACACTCTGCAGACAGGACACACTATAAATCAAAGGTTCTGTGGTTGGATTGGTATCCCAATCCCTCTACTTGAGACCTTGCATGGTAACAGAAGATGGACCATTCAAATTCCATGTCTCCTACTAGAAATCTTTGCTGGGTTACTGTCAAGATTCCATGGTATTGCACTGAGTTTCCACACTGCCATGAAATGCCCTCCAATTCCAATCATCTCTCCCAGTCCCCCAAACCAGGTGACTGCTATTCCCAACCCTGCACAGTCCCAGTCCACCCATTAAAATCTATGTTATTTCTCCTACTCAGAGAGAGCATTCTGTCTCCCCCTTATTAAGCTCTCCTTCTTACTTAGCCTCTCTGATTCTGTGGACATTAACATGATTATCTTTTACTTTGCAACTAATATCTACTTATAAATAAGTACATACCATATTTTTCTTTCTGGGTCTAGGTTACCTCACTTATGATGATTTTTTTCTATGTCCATCCATTTGCCTGCAAATTTCATGTCATTTTTTAAAAAATGCTGAATAATTTTCCATTGTGTAAGTACATGGATCCCCCTGGGAAGAGGAAATGGACCAGATCTCCTGACAAAATGGGGAACCTATATGGTGGGGGAAGAAGGGAAGGCAGAAGGGGAGGAAAAGCAAAGAAGAGTATGGAGGAAGAGAGCATGAGGGAACAAGCTGGTAGAGATTGGGGGAAGGACAAAGAGGGAGAGCAAAGAGAGAGACACCTTGATTGAGAGAGCCATTATGGGACTAGAAAGAAACCTAGGAATATTCCCAGGAATTCACAAGGATGATCCCAGCTAAGCCCCTAAGCATTAGTGAAGAGTATGCCTGAACTGGCCTTCCCTTATAATTATGACTATCTGAATTATCACAGAGATCCACAGTTTAGCACTAGACAGAGAACCCAAAGTCCAAAGTCCAGTCAAACAAAGGGAGGAGTGGTAATATGAGCAAAGATTTCAAGACCATTTTGGGGATACAAACATAACATACATACATACATACATACATACATACATACATATATCATGTGTGTCTTTTGATGATTATAATTGATTGCCTTTGAAGGATGTTACCATTACAAATTCACTTACCTATTTTTCATCATCAGCCCTGTAGAATGAACTTGATGAGGATGTGATGAAGCTCTAATGCTCATGGTTCTATGAAAAATACCCAACAAATGAGCCACTGAGAAGTTAGGTTTCCAAAGAGAATACAGTTGGTGTCACATTCAGTTATGCTGAATCGTCAAATTTTGTTTAGAAACGTAATGAAAGAATCACATCATTCATTCATTATTTGCTCATTCAAAGATTAACTGGATGTCCAAGTAGACTGTGAGTGCTAGGTATTACATTGTAGTAAAACTCATGAACTAAATAAAACTCAAGAAAAATTGGATTTTAAGGTTAGTTAGAAGCTAAGTTGGACTTTGGCATCTACACTAATTTCTTTATCCCAGACACACTGAATTATAAAAATGTTCTCCCCTCTTATTTCCTTCCTTCCTTCCCTCTTGTTGCCTTTCATCTTCCCCCTTGCTCCTTTCTCTTTTGCATTTCCTGTCTTCTGTTCACAGCTCATGGTACTCAAAAATCTGCCTGCTATTTCTTAAGATGTAACTTAGCTAGTAATAAGTGATGCAGACATCAATTCCATGAGTTCAGAGCAAACAGAGTGGAGTCAGTTATACAGGAAGGATTTGTATGTTGAACATTTCATTAGGAGTATAGAAACTTGGTATCTGTGATGAGAAAAGCTTTTTGTGGAACAACTAAAAGTTAGTATAATTCTGTCATAAAAAAATGCATGAGCTGAGGCAGAGCCATCAGTGATGTAAATTAAAGGACTATGGAAGAAATTTACTGAAGGGAGAAATTTGAGTATTTAATGATAAGTGGTGAAGGGCTAAAGAGCTTAATTCCTTATGTCTCATCTGATTAACACAACTAATGTTGGGTGTGGATTAGAAATGAAACAGAATGAGCAAATAGTCTCTAAACCTCACGTTTTTATGTAGGGCTGCTTTCAAATATTAAAAAAGGACAGATGGTTGTTGAGTATTTTTCTTGGTCCTTTGTAAATACCAGAGAAGTAAAAGGAAAACAGAAAAATAGTTCTAGAAAAACAATGGACTATGACAAAATACAGGAATTAAATTTAAAACAAATTTGAAGGGATCTGACTTCCCACTCTGAGTACTTTCTCCTTTTGAACATTTTTTAAAGACCCCCCCCCCAATTGCTTAGTAAAATTTTTGACACAAATTGCCAGCCTTCTTTCCTTTTCTTCTTGCCCACGCAGACTACACTGATTATTTCTGACATCCATTACAGGAATCATCTCAGCGAACTTCAATTATGTGCATTAAAGCACAATGTATGTTCTCCCTCGTTCACCCTTGCTTCTGTTTAAATGTATTTCTTCTTTTTATTAGCATACAAAGCCATGGGCAAGCCAGATCCATCTTCTATACTAACTTCTTAATGTTTAAGGTCAAAATCATCATTCCATCAGTGATTCATGTTTTATAAAAATATAATACTACATATGTGTAACCGAACACATCTATATTGTTCCCAGGCAAAATAATACCTAGTGTGCTATATCTTATTATTACTTACTACTTCTTTTAATACTTCCTTTAATATTTAAAGATCACAGAAAATATGCTCCATTTGACTTTTATAATATTAAAGCTACTGGAAAATATTTGCCTTACCCAGTATATAGTGTTTATTTGAGAAATAAAATATCTTCTTCATGTCTTTACGGATTTGTGAATATATTAGCTTTCTAAACCAGATCATTTGTTATGTAGGAAGGCTGCTGAAACAGTAATGAAGTTTCTATGTGTAAGAACTTCAGAGACTACTGTGGAACCACAGCCAATGGATCTTACTTCCCTTCTAAGAAAGCTATTCATAATAAATGTAAATTCACTGTTGTGTTGAGGCAGACATTATCTTGAAAGGGAAGGTATCATTGCAAGAAATCAGTTCTGACTTCTTTGACACATAAAAGTGCATTGAAAACATGTAGATGTGATTTATTCACTTTCCAAAATCACTGAAGACCAGTCTTTCATCTTATGGAGAGTTCCTGTTTTACCTCAGTGGCTAACTGGGTAGATAGCTTTTGTTAGGTGATCAAAAGATGACAGGAAACTTGAATAAATGCACTAATACAATGCAACTTTGGCACATAAGAAATTTAGAGACATTTTTCTTATCTTTTCTTTGTTTTTTCATAGCTAAAAGGAACTAAATTTTTCAAAACGTTGTATCAGAAGGAAACAGTGGTTCCTCCTAAGTGTGATGGCCACACCACTGGGCCAAAAAGGCTTCAGAACATCATGAGATGTCAAATGAAACACTGGAAGTCAACCTGTTAATTTCACCAAAAGTGGGCTTTTGAAGAGGTAGTGGAATGCTACCACAACGTAAGAAAATATCAAAACCCAGCTTCCTTTATTATGTGGGAAAAAATGTAAAAAGTGAGCTTTAATGGAACAAAATAATGTCAGCTCCATGTCCTGAGTTTCTGAGCTGCCCATTATTATTCAACGTTCATGAGATGTGAAAGTTATTCCACTATGTCTGTCACCTGTCCTTAGAGAGCTTTGCAATTTTTTTAAAACCTTCCCATGTGATCAGGAAGAATTATTTGGCTATAGCAAAAATAAATAATAAAAACTCTGGGTAGGGCTGAAACTACATAAAAACTTTACGAAACACTTTTCTATAAAAGAAAACTCCATTAGTGAGTCAGAACTTTTGTGATTGTTAATTTTAATTGTTGACTTGGCAAAAATCTCCAATCTTCTAAGAAAAGTATAGGAAGGAAGGATCATCTACATTGGATTAACCTGCTCAAATGTTTGTGGAGGACTGTCTAAAGTTAATTGACATGGAACATTCCCTAGGCATGAGGGTCTGAGCTAAGTGAATAAATCAAGGAAAGCTCAAGCAAGCAGCTTTCATGGATTCGTTTCTCTATAATCCTGACTGTAGATGTGATATGGATAGCTATCTGAACTTTCTGCTTTAACTTCTCCACAGTTAGAGGGTATGTTCAGGATTGAGTTCTATTGCTCTAATAAACACTTTGATGAAAAGCAAATTGGAGATAAAAGGTTATATTTTAGCTTCTAGGTTATACGTCAACAATGGAAGCCAAGCAGAGATTTGCATAGGAGCTTGAAGCAGAAAACACGAGAATCTTGCCTACTAAATTATGCCCAGAATCACATTCAGGTACTTTCTTATAAAGACAAGTCCCACCACCACACTACCAAACTTGTATTCCCATCTTGATTCCCAATTCCTCGGCAAGTTATCACCTTCTGTGGGCTGGGTATACCTCTCTATCAGTCATCAATCAAGAAATGTCCATAGATATGTTCATAAACCAATCTGACTGAGGCAGCTCTTCAACAGAGACTCCTTCCGACAATCAAAATTGTAGATTGTGACCTGGAATTATGAAATGAATAATTTTAGGGAATAACTGTATTCACTAAGCTTCTCTTTCATCATGATATTTTAACACAGCAACACAAATAAAACAAGGAGGACAGGTAAAATACTTACAATAAAGTTACTTAAAGTCAATAGATGGATGTTGAGATGTTGACCCTTTTAGAAATCTGTCACAAATCCATATAAGAATATAAGAATCAAAAGTAAAAAAAAAAATTACTAGTAACTAGAAAAAAAATCACACACAAAATGGTTTATATACCTTCTGACCATACCAATACTCCAAAATATATATATTATATATGTTGTATATCTATGTTTATATGTCTTAATAATATTCATTGATGTTTAAAAAATACAAAATAGGTAGATGTTATTTAATAATGTGCACTTAAAATTGTAAGAATGTATGTCAGTTATGTAGCTCAGTGATAGAGTTCTTGCCTACTATATATGTCAGTCCTGGGTTTGATCCCCATTAAGAAAAATTTTTAAAAAAGCAAAATGCTCCCATACTGTTCATATTTTGGATTGTGCCTGTTATAATACTAACTTTCCTACTGAGCATCTGCTATGTCCTCTGAAGTACCCTTGACTCTCAGTTATGACCTCAAATGGGCTGTATTTCACATGGATCAATCTATGGGTTTATAGTCTTCTGGATGGTTGAAATGCCAGTGTTTGGAGGCCCTGCCTGTCAGAGTTGCTTTCTTCTGTGTCTTGACAGCTTTCTCCAAGCTTGGCACGAGATGGAAAACTCTTTCTTCTTTCCCAAGTGAAGGCTTCCTGCTCCCCACCTAACCTTATTCAGAGAATCTGTCTAGGCCCATATGTCTGACTTATCTCAAAGATGACCCATGACACAGTTCGCTGCAAGTGCTCAACTCTGTTGTCCATACGTTTTTAAGTGAAATGCTCTAGCTATTTTGATAGGGCCATGCTGCCACTAAATCAGTTGTATGATGGGACTATGGCATTTAATGCAAATGAGGTGAGTCCTAAAATATCATCTCCAATCCTATATATAACATATACTCTGGACTAAAGTCAATTTGCATCACTGAAGCTTTACCCTGGAAGATTATTATTTCTGTGTTTAAGGTCTCTGAAGCTCTGTCTGCCACTTCGTCCTTGTGGCTAAAGGACTACAATGAAAAAGGAACCTCTCCATAGCAGATTTTTGTGTAGATATTTCCTCTGACTTAACCAATTCCTCCTGGAAGGAGGATATAGGGTCATAGGACTCAGGAAGTCTGTATAACTTGTAAGGCTCAAGAGTCTTAGGAAACTTTTGAGATCTGTGAGGTCCCTCCTCCTCATTATAATAGCTTCAACAGTTGCTGGGAGGAAGTCACTCAGCATTGCAACTGAATGTACCTGGGAATGCAGCTTTTGTAAATCCCCACCCATGTTGGGATGAAGTTTTGGGGACACAGTTGCCTGAGTCTCTCATGTTCCTATAGCCCCAATAAATTCATCAGTGAGACAAGTCACTCTTGAGTGGAACTATGTCTTTTATCTGCCATAACTGAAGTAAATAGACATTTATTCACATCTTTCCATGTAAAGTCCCATACACAGAAAGAATATAAGAGTTAGAGAAGAGAGCAGATAGATGTGGAAAAAAAGGAACTTCAAATTCCAGCAACAGAGGTCAAAATGTGTTCTAATAGGTAGAAAGATGCCAGATCATACTGGTCTTTATAAGAAACTCCAGAATCAATTAGAACATTTACTCAAGGAAACAGCATAGCGTCATGTAAAATTTTTTTGAACATAATACTGATTGATCAAATTAAATTAAAGGAAATTATAGCAGGCTCAACTAGGAAGCTACAATACACAAACCACAGTGAATCCACCTATTGCAACACACTTGAGAAATCCATATTGAGATGTGTTTGGTGAGAATAAAGATTATCCAACAAAGCTTTGTACACTACTGTCATATCTAACAGGACACAAAACACTGCGTGTTCCACTGCAGTAGCTCACAGCTATGGAGGCTGAAGTGGAAAGATCACCTTAAATTTGAGACGTGGTCATGTCAGGAACATAGATTACTGGGGAATGATTTGGCATCAAAAATAAATAGCATGCTTCTGCTACACATTTTGTATGGAAAAGTGTTGGTGATCTAGGACTGGAACACTCAGAAAGAATGTAGAATAAGTGAGGGGTATGAAGTAACACCTTAATATGTTAAAGTTGGAACATGCATTGGATGTGTGTTATTGTATATAGATTGTGCAACAAGATTTTTCCTGGGGGGTTGCATATGTCTACTCATCCCAGATAGGGAAGTCAAAATACATCAAAATACAGATATGAGCAAAGTACAACTTGGTGAAGCAATGAGTTATATTGGAGTTCCTTACAGGAATAGAGGACAGGCATTCCTTACAAAAGCAGAATTGACCCAAAGACAAATGCATCACAAAGGTCCATGGGTAAGAACTCAGAAAATCTGGGCATCTGGAGCAATTTGCACAGCCTGCAGGCAGATCAACAAGATTGGAGAGAGTCTTTTCCAGGTGACTCTCAGCCAGAGCCTTTTTCAGGCCCAGGTCTGGCTTCAGAATCTTCTCTACAACTTGGCTTGTCTCAGAGGGATCCCCTCTAGTATTTACTGCTTTCTCTAAGAAGGAGGGGCACAGTGAATCTGGTTGTTTTAGGGAGCACCTGAAACTATTTTAAGTCGTTTATCTTCAGTTTTAAGACATTTCCTTGAGATTGCTTCAATCTTGGGGGAAACTGCTATACAATGCATAGGAATGGTAACAGAAAATTGAGTATTTTGAATCTGAAGAGCAGAAAAAAATATTTAAGAGAAGAACCAGAGGAACACCTATCTGTAGGCTATTTTAAACCATGACAGTAGATTGGTTAAGTAGAACACAAAAGGAAGAGCAGCCGTGGAGATATAGCACCCACCCAGCAAATGAAGGATGCAGAGATGAGCCAGGTGAAGAGTGTTTCAAACAGTTTCAGCAAAAAGTAGGCACATGGAAGTCACGGAACTTTTTATAAAACATAAACATAGCAAGATGAGTTAAATGCCCCAAAGATTAAGTGAGATGAAGATAGAGGGCTATTTTCAAAATCTAGCAATTGGTGATTGCTAAATTGTGGCAGTGGAACACAATGGAAAGTAAACAGCCATGGTTTGAATACAAAATAGGAGGAATTAGGTATGAGGAATTAGGTATGAGGAATTAGGTATGAGGAAGGCTATCACTGTAGAATATAAGAAGTATTGCTTCTTTTAAAGCATGATGAAGCAAATTTGCCATAGAAACATAATCCTAAGCCTAGTTATTATCAAGTCTTATACAGCTTTGTGAATTCAAGTGCAGATTATTTATTACAGATAGGGGTAGTTTTTATACTCTCCCATAAAATTCAGCTGCTGTGATGAGGATGTGGCAAAGACAGACAGTTGGAATAACGTTAGATGTTTAAAAAGTATCTATAACCATAAGGGGAGAGAACAGATATCATTGAGTACCCATCAGAACACAACACTAAAATTAGATATAGAATCTAAATTGGATGTCGAAGGGAGGGAGCACTAGGGAGGTGATGGTTCACTGAAAGTAATATTTGCATGAGGTACCATTGCAAAAGAGGCAATATTTTGGATTGGAATAGGTATGAATATATACCCGGTCCAGACAGAAGAGAAAAGGTGAATGGAAGTAGAAACAAACTCCTAAAGAGCAATGCAGAATCTCCAGTCTCCAACTAGGTGTTGAAGCTCCAAGATTAAAAGTAGTGAAGAAGCAGGGTGGCAGAGGGAACAGAGTGGCGTTGACTCCGGACAGAGGTAGAACTGTTCGCTCTTCTGAAGAACAGCCTTGTCGGACAGAACTGGGTTAAGGTGAAGAAAGTGCCTCAAAGCTTGATTATTTCTTAAGAAATAATTTGTGTTCAGATACTGCAGTTGGGTCAGTTGCCAACTGTTGAAGATTTCTCCAGAACTTGTGATAAAAGAAAAAGTGTTAAGTTAAATAATGATCATTGTGTTTATATTATAGTTTTGACCACTTCAGGGTCTCTTGACAAAGTACTGGATCTTTTTTTTTTTTTTTTCTGTGTTTTACATCACAGGGAGCTCTTCTAGATATTCTGTAGGATCTGGTTTCTCTCCAGCACAGAGTTCAGTAAGTGCATTGCACTGTGGGAACAGGCCCTCTCCTTCCATAGACATCAGTCTAATGATTAACTATTTGGAAAACGTGGAGTTTCCAGCTTATAATAAAATCATCAAAAGTGTGTATACTCTTTTATAACAATAATTTAAACATTAAGCCTGTATACAATTGAGTAATATTTTTTTAGCAGTTTCTTCACGTAATCTGAATCCCAAAACTCATGTCCATTCACTATAATCTCCTTCACCAACTTTTGTAATCGCAGAACTAAAGAGCCCCTTAGGTGGCCTAAAAGCTTTACTTATAAAACAACAGAAGTGAAGTATGAATTTACACAGCGGGCAGTATGCTCATGAAACTTACTCCCCTATCTGGAAGAATGAGCTAAAACAATACATATATATATATATATATATATATATATATATATATATATATATATATGATAAATTTATAACAGGTTATTAATGAAACTAGAATGCTTAGTATATAATACTGACTTTTCTAAAGTTAAAATTATATAGAACAAAGCTGACTCATGCCCTTACAATGTCTATACCAATGACATTGAAAAACAATTTCTTCTGAGATTAGTATACAGCCTAAGGAACAGATTCAATTATTTCTTTGATAATACTTTCCACTGCATGTGCATTCAAAGACAAGTGAGAGCAAAAATAGAAGTCCTACTCTATAAATATCATAAGCCAACATTTTTACCCCTCTCCTTTATTTCTACCAAACACAGACTGTGCTTCTGAAAAAAAAAAGTCCTTACTTTAAATTTAAATAAAATGATATTAAGATTGTTGGTAAAAGGCTGTAGTTTAGTGAACTTACGTTAGATAATCAAATTGTAATCTTAACATTTTTCTTCTATCCCTGAGAAAACCTATGTCACCCAGATAGGGTAACTGTTGTTGAATCTATAATTGCCAAATTTATACTGTCAATGTGGCTGGTTGCATGGATTATTCCAGATTCTATTTAAAATGAAAGGTGCTGAATGTAATATGGAAGATGTAATATGCAGCAGACAACAATGGAGAAGTACAGTAGATTAAGGGAGACCTAAGGCTTTTTGTTTCAGGTGTGCAGAAAAGTTTGACCACTCACTGTCACTGGCTTCCTAGAGCATGGTTTGCAAGAGCTGGCTTAAGTCATACGGGGTCATGTACAATCCTGATTTTGAGGCAAGAAGCAGAATAAATGTCATTGACAAAAGGTATCACTGCCCAAAAGAATATAATAAATAAATAAGCAGATTTTAAGATAGTCAAATGATCCCATGTGAGCCCTGTTTAGTTGCTTCCTCCATCCCCTCTGACTCCTATAATCTTTATTCCCCCTCTTTTGGGGGGTTCACCAACCATAAGGAGAGAGACCCAATATAAACATCCACTTTAGGCTCTCTCTTTTTCTATATAATGTCTGACTGTGGGTCTCTGCACCTACGCTCATCTGAAGCCATAGGAAGCCTCTCAGATGATGACTGGGCAAGTCACTGATCCGTGAGAATAGCAGAAGATGATTAGAGATCATTCCATTGATTTTTTTTTCTTTTCTGCCATTTCTGTTTGTACAGAGACTAAAGCAGCACGCCCAGAGCCTGCATGGGTCTGAACCAAGTCTTCGGAGTGTATGTTATGGCTGTTAGATTGGTGTTTATGTGGGACTCCTAACAGTGCGAGTGGCATATCTCTGATTCTTTACCCCACTGTTGGGACTTGTTTAATAGTTTGGGGTTATCCTATTAACCTTAATAGAAGGACTTTCCCTTTGCCTTCTTGTATCTCGTTTTGGGCTGCTTGACTGTTGTCTCTTGGAGGCCTGCTTACTTTTGAAGAAGAAATGGAGGGGGAGAGAATCTGGGGGAGAGGGGAGGTAAGAGAATCAGGGAGGAGTAGGTAGAGATAAAAGTGTTCTCAATATGTTTCATGAGAGAAAAATCTGTTTTCAATAAAATAAATAAATTTTAAGAAGGTAGTCTGATGAAAGTTCAACCTGTGAGTAATGTTCCGTTTGGAGGTGAAATGACGCTTTCCCAGGGGTCAATTGAGATAGATAACTTCCTTAACCTAGAGCCAGGAGAGAAGCCCTAGTCCCTACTTCACATGACCTGTCAGATCTACATGACCCCAACTGGATGGCATTCCCCTACATATGGAATTGGGGTGGGGGGATGGGAGGGGAGGGTGGTTAGAGTGCATGTGAGAGGGCAGAGAGGGTAAAAGGGAGGGAGGGTGGAAGGGAGAGGGAACTGGGATTGACATGAAAATAATAAATTAAATAAAAAAAGTGCTTTGACTCCAAAATTTATGTTCAAGGACAAGTTACTGGGGAAAAGGATTTCTGTTTCCACAGAAAATGAAAAGCTGTGGATTCCTTCCAGACTAATGTGGTTTGATCAAGCCAGACCACCTGAAACAGAGTACCAGGTGATCATACATTCAAATCAGCTGGACAAAGCAGCCTTACAGACTACAGCCAGGATTTCTGCATCTTCTTAAAATCCCCCATGACAGTGCCCCTTACCAGCAGGAAGTAGTTTGGAAAGAATGACGCCCAAATTCCCAAGTATTGTCTATAAATGTTTGTTTTCATTTAAATGGACTTGGTTATATAAAATAAAAAAAGAATATCTGAGTATCAGATATTTACATTACAATTCAAAACAGTAGGAAAATTTAGTTATAAAGAAGCAATTAAAATAATTTTATAGTTGGGGATCACTACAATCTGGGGAACTGCATTAAAGGGTCACAGCATTAGGAAAATTGAGAACCACTGGTATAGAGGTTATTTTCTTAGCATTACCTTAACACAAATTGAAACAATAATGGTTAGCATTGATTTAAAATCCTTAATAACTGAATATAGCCTGGAACAGGACTCATATTTGTAATCTCAGCAGTTTGGAGGTAAGGTAACAGGATTGACCAGCCTCAACAAAGTAGGACCCTACCAAAAGTTGAATGAGTATGTAGACCTTTGGACTTTACAAAACACACATTTTAGAATCACATAAGAAACATTCGTATTTCTTCTACACATACATTTAGTTACAGAAAATTATTTCTAAAAGAGAAAGTATATAAAACAATCAAACTCCGGTTATTACATCCTTTAGTAGAAGAAAATAATTCATGTATATGATATATACACACACAACACAAAGAAACCAAATCTAAACTATCAGTAGACTCAGTCAATGATTAGACAACTCAGTGTCCCATAAGGGTTGCTTCCAAAGTCACATTTAACAACATTCCAACAAAATTACCAAGAACTATTAAAAGAAATTACAAAAAGATTCTAAAATGTATATAGGAGTGTAAAGAGAAGAAAAATACCTAAGACAATCTTCTTAACACAGAAGAAAGAGTGAACGAATTTACTGTACAGGTTACTAAAGTCAAGTGAAGCCCCAGCCATTCAGAACTTCAGTATGCACAGAGCAGTGAAATTGAACTGAAAGCTCTCAATTTCAGAGCCTTTCCAGGTAGGAAATACTTCTGACAGCCAAGACAGCTCCCAACAGTGTGCAAAGTTCATCATTGTCTGATTGCTGAGTTGAAGGTTTTGTAGCTGCAAAAGAAATTTACCCAATTTATACTAAAGATTAATTATATTAAAGATTAATTCTGGGTGGCCTATAGATGTAAATGTAAATGAAGCCATGTCCACATCCCCTCAAAATGGCTTTTGTGTTTATAAGATATGTACATTTGATGTAATCAAACTTATCTTCTCTTATTTTGTTGGCTTTTTGCTAGATTTTGTGTTCCTTTATGCATTAGGCACATTGTTTATTTTTGTTTTGTTTTGTTTGTATGAGTAAATCTTTATCATACCATTACAGAAACATGCTACTGGAAATCTGATCTCCCTCTTGCAGTATCTTTAAATTTCCTTTCTATATTTAATAATTTGACATTTCACCACATTTTGTGAAAGTCCGTTTTCTCTCAATTATTTTATTGCATGTTCACATCCTTGGAAAATATTTATTATTCCATTAATTGTTTCTTCTTTTGTATCTTTGTACACTTTGTCTTATTTGGCGATATATAAATTTCCTATTTTTTGTTTTGTTTTGTTTGTTTGTTTTTCGAGACAGGTTTTCTCTCTATTGCTTTGGAGCCTGTCCTGGAACTCATTCTGTACACAAGGCTGGTCTCAAATACACAGAGTTCTGCCTGCCTCTGCCTCCAGAGTGTTGGGATTAAAGTTGTGTGCCACCAATGCCTGGCTTAAATATCCTATTCTTTCAACTTCAAATTTGCTGTGTTTTTATGCTGCTGCTACTTTTGCATTGCATTGTGGGAAATATTTTGTCATCCTTTATCCTTTTTTATTTACACTATTCTATTTTTTTTATGTTTTTCATTGAAATAGAATTACAACAGGTTGGAATTTCTACTTTGAACCTCATTTCCCACCACAGCAAACCCCCACACCTTTTCAGCGTTTGCCCCCATTGGTTTTCACACTATATGACCTCATAGTCACCTGGAGCATGTCTCCTCTCCAATACTTTATCATGTAGACCTTCTTTCAACATTTTATAAGCAAGGCTGATTTGTTAGTATGGTTTCCCCTAAATGCTCCCACTGAAAACCCTTATAAATGCCTTGTCTTCTGACCCCAACATAGCTGGATAAAGTCAGAAAAGGCCTAATTACCAAATATTACAAAGAAAAATATTAGAACCTAAGTAACTTAATGTGTGTGTTGAAAGATAAACCATGGCATATACTTAGGCCAGTCTTATGGAGGCAATCACAGTTGAGGTTCCTATTACCCAATTACTCAAATACATGTCAAGTTGACAAAAATTCACCAGAACAGCAAGGTAGATTTCACATATTACAAGTGCGTATACAATGCCATTGTGTTAGAATCAAATACCACTTTGATGTTACATTCAATTTCCCCTTCATAATAAATAAGTAAAAATTGCGAAGTTTCCGTGGTTAAATTCATAAGAACATATAAGTAGCAGCCACACTGCCTAAATGAGACACGAACAAGTACCTCACTGACACAAATGCTAACATGGAAGAGGGATTCTCACTGGACCTCATACCTAACAAAGAATTACAAGCAACTAAGGGATGCTGAGAGTGGTGAAAATAAACTCCCCCAAGGATAAAGCCCCTGTTGGTGATGTAATGCCTGTTGGTCAGCCCTGAAATTACATACATTCAAACAGGGACTGAGAAAGTTTTATTTACATGTTTATGCATTTTTGTATAATATAATGAATGTACATTGTTATCATAGACATATTAACAAGAACAATTAACAAAAAACGAGGCCATGAATTTAAGACATAGGAAGGTAACGTTATGGGAGGTACTGGAGGGAAGACAGGAAAGGGAGAAATGAAGTAATTATATTTTCATTTCAAAACAAATAATTAGGGAAGATATTATCAGCCACAAACAAATTATATTAAATAACAAAAATTTGGCTAAAGTTTTATGCATTAAATCAGCCTGATATCAGAAATATTTATACTCTATGGCTTTTTTTGCATAGATCATTACAAATGCTTATAATTTGAGATGCAATATTTTGAAAAGTGTTAACACACTGCTGCAAATGATAGCAAGTCTACGAAGTTACTAGGGAAAAGCATATACATGAGCTACAGGAATCTTTAAAATAAATTTTACTATTGTAGGTTCCCTTTATGGTAGTCAAGAGTGGAAGTGGATATTATTATATTTGCTGAAATACACCAGGTAAAGACAATAAAATAAAAAGTAAGACATGATCATACTTGTATGCTGATGCTAAAACAAACTTGATGTCATAGAAACTGAAAGCTGAACAGTTTTTCCTAGTATCAGGGGTAAATAGGAGGAAGTAAAGGGAATATGTTCTATGAATGCAAAGATAGAGTTTGATGGGACAAGAAGCCCTGCTGGACTACTGCAGTGTGATGACTGCAGATAATAATACCCTGCATCGGGCAAAGCTAGACTAAATGATTTGAAGCTTCGTCATAGAGAAATCATAAATATTTTATCTGCTTTAACATAAAGAAATCATAAATATTTTATTAGAGAGTTTTGTTTAACTTGCCTTAAGCATTATGCAATATTTGTACACAGGTATTAAAACATCACATATTATACAACTGTAAGTAAAGTTTTATGTTTTAATGTATCAACTGAAGGGAGACCATTGGGGAGGATGTACAAGTAGAGGTGGAGAATATGAAAAAATTACAGTGTAATGTATAATGTACATAAAATATGTCCCATCCCACTTCCTTGATTTCTCCATAGACTCTGTGAGTCAATGTGCCACATTCAATTCCTGTGAGATCAAACTGTTTAATATCTACACACAAGTGATATCATGTGTTCCTTTGCTTCTACCCCTCATGTATTTTGTATTCATAAAATTTGTATATATAATATAATAATCACATATAGTGTCATAATTAATCCATTATTTATATACTAGAAAAAATTAATTAAATAAAAAGTAACTAAAAATCATAAAGACAAAGCCTACAATTCAAACATGTAATGGGTTTCAATCAAATTTGTGAATATATTTGATAAAACAGACATATTAAATGTTGGTTTTCACATGGTACAAACTCAGAGATAAACACAGCACTGAGTCCTCCCAATGAAATAAATATTTAGGTAATGTGTACCTCAAGAAACATATGCATATATAATTAGGAATTTCTTAAAACTTAAAACTTGAGGCAAGAAATCAGTTAAATATAGAATAATTGTGAGTGACATCTCTTTTATATACTAAAATGTACTCACAGGAATCTAAAGTTGATCAGGCATTTATGGTACACTTAAAATATGTACTATCCCATGTTACTTACAATTTTATTCCATCAATATATAGAGAGTCATTATTCCCATTAATACTCATTTGTTTTACATATTGCTTTGTTATTATTCAACAATTGACTCAATATCTAGTATCTTGAACCTAGTCAGAAAGGTGTTGCCAACAAAAATGAATAAATTAATATACTCACGTTGAGTTTTTCAAATGAAAAGGCAGAATAAAAATGAGGATAAGCTAAAGAAATCTAAGCAGTGAGCAGGGGAGCCTTCCCTGGCAGTCCTGCCCACCTGGAGGCTGCCAACATCCTGGCCCCACCTCCAACCACGGGAGTGGGTAAGTGTGGGCTTATTTCCAGCCTGCCTTCTGGTGCTCTTGGATAGGAAGATTCAACACAGCAAAAATGGCAATATTGCTAAAAGTAATCTACA
Source organism: Phodopus roborovskii (assembly GCF_943737965.1). NCBI lineage: Eukaryota > Metazoa > Chordata > Mammalia > Rodentia > Cricetidae > Phodopus > Phodopus roborovskii. Next base: position 16,548,163 of record NW_026125397.1, read on the forward strand.
GATTCAATGTAATCCCCATCAAAATCCCAGGACATTTCTTCACAGACTTTGAAAGAACAATCCTTAACTTTATTTGGAAAAACAAAAGAACCAGGGTAACCAAAACAATGATATACAATAAAGGATCTCCCAGGGGCATCACAAGCCTTGACTTCAAGCACCATTATAATTCCATAGTCATGAACACAGCTTAGTATTGGCATAAAAATAGTCAGGTAGACCAATGGAATCGAACTGAAAACCCTGATATTAATCCACACACCTATGAACACCTTATTTTGACAAATAAGTTTATACATTGGAAAAAAGAAAGCATCTTCAACAAATGGTGCTGGCATAACTGGATACTGGCATACAGAAGACTACAGATAGATCCATATCTATTGCCATGCACAAAATTTAAGTCCAAATGGATCAAAGGCCTCAACATAAATGTAACCACACTGAATCTCTTAGAAGAGAAAGTAGGAAGTATCTTTGAATGAATTGGTACAGGAGACTGCTTCCTGAACATGACACCAGTAGCACAGACACTGAGATCCAAAATTAATAAATGGGACCTCCTGAAACTGAGAAGCTTCTGTAAGGTAAAGGACATAGTCAACAAGACAAAATAGCAGCCCACAGACTGGGAAAATATCTTCACCAATCCCACATCTGACAGAGGGCTGATTTCCAAAATATACAAAGAATTCAAGAAGCTAGTTATCAAAACACCAATAATCCAATTTAAAAAGTGGGGTACACAACTAAATAGAGAATTTTCAATGGAGGAATCTAAAATGGCTGAAAGACACTTAAGAGAGTATTCAATATCCTAAGCCATCAGGGAAATGCTAATCAAAACAACACTGAGATAGTATCTTACTCCTGTTAGAATGGCTAAAATCAAAAACACCAAGACAGTTTATGCTAGAGAAGATATGGAGAAAGGAGCACACTCCTCCACTGCTGGTGGGAATACAAACTCGTACACCCACTGTGGAAATCAGTATGGCAATTCCTCAGGAAATTCTATTCCTCAGTAATTCTATTTTTAGGCATATACCCAAAAGATGCACATTCATACAAGGACATCTGTTCAACTATGTTCATATCAGCATTATTTGTAATAACAAAAACCTGGAAGCAACCTAGATGCCCCTCAACTGAAGAATGGATAGAGAAAATGTGGTAGATTTACACATTGGAGTACTATTCAGCAGAAAAACACAATGGAATCCTGAAATTCACAGGGAAATGGAAGAAGCTAGCAGAAACCATCCTGAATGAGGTATGTGCTCGCTCCTATATGAATTTTAGACATAGAGGAAAGGATTACCAGCCTACAATTCACACCACCAAAAAAAGCTAGGAAACAAGAAGTAACCTAAGGGAGACATTCATGGCCTCCTGGAGAAGGGGAAAGGGACAAAATCTCCCAAGCAAATTAGGAGCATGGGGAGATGGAGTTAGGAGGAAGAATAAGGGAGAGGTGGGCATGATGGAGCAGGAAGATTGAATCAGGGAAAGAATAGAGAAAGCAACAAAACAGATACCATAATAGAGGGAGCCATTATAGGTTTTAAGAGAGATCTGCCACTAGGGAAATGTTCAGAGATCTACAGGGATGACCACAACTAGGAATCTAAACAGCAGTGGAGAGATTACTTTAAATGTCCTTCCCTGATAATGAGACTGATGACTACTTTATATGCCATCTTAGAGCCTTCATCTAGTAGCAGATGGAAGCAGACACTCACAGCTAAACACTGAGCCGAACTCTTGGTATCCATTATCAGAGATGGAGGAGTGATGAGCAAAGGGATCAAGACCAGGCTAGAGAAACCCACAGAAACTGCTGACCTGAACAAGGGGAAGCTCATAGACTCCAGTCTGATAGCTGGGAAAGCAACACAGGACCAACCCAGACCTCCTGAATGTAGATGTCAGTTAGGAGGACTGGGCTGTCTATGGGGCTTCCGGTAGTGGATCAGTATTTATCAATAGCATATGAATGGTCCCTGCTCCAAATTATATGACAGACTTTGAAGACTCCGCATGGAAGACCTCACTTTCCCTGGGGAACAAAAGGGGATGAGATGGGGGTAGGTGGGGAGGACAGAGGAGGACAGGAGGGTGTATGAACTGAAATTGACATGTAAAACAATTTTCTTTTAAATTTAAATTTAAAATGTATAAAAAAGAAAATCTAAGCAATTATCCATTAACAATATTAATATGATTTGATATTCATGCTAATTTTCAATGAATACAATATTGTCTGTGATATTCCCCATATTAGTGAAAATTCACACTAATTTTTAATTCTTTTGATATGGTTCCCAAAGCATAACAAGATGGACAAAATCTCAAAATTGACCCGAATATTTAACTGCTATTCAAGGGTAACACTGTAGTAAAGCATTAACTTCCATCAAGAAACATAAGTAAGGAAAATGCTAGAATGTAACTTAAATACATTTACAAGATTCTGTAGCTTGGTGACCAGTATGGAAACACTGAAAGTAGAATATTTATGAACTGTATAAACACAGTAAATCACAGAAGGTGTTCACAATGCTACAACAGTTAAGCTCAGAACACAGAAATCATAAATAAGGAATAAGAAATGACATTTTAATAAGTTTTACTTATATCCTAAAGTAAACAGTGCTCAAATGGAATCATTATTAGTCATGCTTAATCAGATAGTGGAAGAACAAGAAATGGATGGTATGATCAAGAAAAATAACACACCAAATGGAAGTATTAAAAAATTCCAAGCTAAATCTTGAGAGATAAATTTGTTGTTTTAGAGGGATGTCATAAGTATTAGTCATGGTGCTATATAACATTGCAGCATGTAAGATTGATTCAATGTATATTTTATGGCATGGTACATTACTTTGATTACTCACACAATATAGCAATGAAGGTATTATTATTCCCACATCACAAATGAGGAAACCCAAGTTGAGCTATAATCATGAAAGCAGGATTCTAAGTGCAAGGCTTTTCAGTTATGAGCTCTGTGGCTCTGGGGAAATCACAATCTCTCTTAGCTTCAGTAACTAAACCTATAATACAGAGATGATACTTGTCCTGCTGACCTTTCACAGTTGTTTGAGGATCACAGATAACACTGAAGAGCTGCATGAACTGAGAGGTGCCTGAAAGATACAGATTTTTGTGTTTGTTTGTTTTTTACAACCTCAAAGTTGGTGTTACTACAATCAACATAAACAGCAGCAGCAAAGTGGTTCAGATCTTAGTCCCTGGAGCCACACGGAAGTGAGTACATCTTGATGAAGTCATTTCCTACCTGAGAAACCTTTGGGTTACCTGATGCTTTCAATGCTCAGTTTCCATGGTGCCTATCTCAGAATCACTGACTTTTGGGTGAGGCAACACACAAACAGTTCTTAGAGCATGTTGGTCACATGGCCTTCCTGTCTACACAGAACCCAGTTATAGGCACCGCTGACTGGCAGGCCTCACAGATGACTAAATAATGTGCAAATTTAGTTATGTTCCTATCAACCAACCTTTATTGAAAACTATCACTTTGAAAGCAATGTGCTAGACATTTCAGGAGGCAGAGATAGATAAGATAATATTTGCACTCTGAGGACTCATCGCCTGCTGAGAGAAGAAAACACATAACTAACCATAATAAAAAATAGGGTGTAATATATAGGAGTCCAACAGGGAATTTCTTGCCATATTTCAGTTATGAAACCAATATTTTCTTGCCTTTGTTTATTTGAGACTATCTACTACCTTACTCTACAGTAACTGAAAAATGATATATATGTATTTTCACAGCTGGTGTGTCTAATAAAACTTCATACTCATGTTCTGGGCCCTAGGTTCCAATATAAAATGAAGATGAAGCTTTGAGAGTGAATTCTGGTCTTTGGGTGGCAGTAACAACCTGTTCCCTGGACTTGGACAAATTTTACCATAGTGCAAAAAGATACATGCTGACTCTTTAAAGTCTCTTGCAACTATTGCTAACCACATTAAAGACAGGTGCCTGGCCAAGTGGTGGTGGCTTATGCCTTTAATCCCAGTACTCAGGGGCAAAGGTAGGTGGATCGCTGTGAGTTCAAGGCCAGCCTGGTCTACAGAGCTCTTTCAAAGCCACAGAGAAACCCTGTCTCCAAACCACCCCCAAACCCCCCCCAAAAAGAGAGAGAGAAAGAGAGAGAGAGAGAGAGAGAGAGAGAGAGAGAAGTATCTGTGCTTGGGATGCTTGGGAATCCATCTTTAAGCATGAAAGCAATCAAAGAGAAAAGACTGGCAAACAAACCTCATTTCTCTAGGTGGCTAGATACCATCAGTCTGCTGAATGCTGATGTCCAGACACCATACTGAGAAACTCCTCTGTGTTTGCTCCCTGTGTAAGATCAGCAAGAGTTTGCTGAAGTTCAGGGACGCTCATATTGAATACTCAGCTACTCAATTGTTCAATTAAACACCACCAAATTCGAAATCATTTTATTTATACAACAAAATTTCTTCTTCTTGTGTCTTTGCTGGAATATTTCATAGAGAGCTGACACTTGAAACCAAATTTAAGTGTGGACTTGACACTTGCAGTTACCTTTTAATTAGTCTTAGTCCTCATCTCTCTTACATCAAATTCCATTCTGAAGAAAGAAGTAAAGTGCTCTTCTCTAAGCAAAGTGCTCCCATTATGTGCTCATTCAGTTATAAACAGAATAGGCAGGCTCATGTAAAAGACGGGGAGCTGTTGTTCACAGCTGAAATATAGTAGAAGTCTCTGTATACTGTATATTACATTCTGCCTTTATCATCCTTCATGTGTTTATTTCCCTTGGGAATCTGTGTTTCTTCACAGTGCAAAAATTCTACCCTCTTTAACCTTGTGTCTCCTAATGTGAAAGTATATCATTGCCCAGATCAGCAGTGCTTAGTGGTTCTTATTAGTATATTGGAAAAGACCTCAAATTGCATAATATGAATGTCAAACATCTAAATCCCACTCTCCCTTTGTATTCTCTCATACAACCTGTGCTTAAATGCATCCCAAACCTGAAAGAGGAAGGGAGAGAGAACAGTTTGCTATCAATTCTACACTATGACACTGTAAGTAGTGGTTAACATCTTTGTGTGTGCGTGCATGTGTGAGTGTCTTTGTGTATGTGTGTATGTGATCATAACTATACACATAGACACACACACACACACACACACACACACACACACATATATATACTCATTCATAGACTTAGAATTATTTCTCTCAGAATTCAAATTACTAACTGATGATCCTTTCAGGAAATGTCACTATTGCTATCTGCATTAAAAGCAGATGCCTATGCCTGGAATCAGATAATCAAAATAAAAAGAGATTAAACCTGAGCCCCTCCCCACATATATAAGCATGTGTTAAGCATACTGGTAATTTACTTTAAGTCACAAATAATATACCAGTGTCACAGAAATATTATACAACACTCCCCATTGGTCACTTAACCAATTGCAAGCCCAGATTTCAATTCTCTACACCATGTTCCCTGTATCATTGGTCTTCTGTCTATTGTATGAGTCTGAATCTGTACCTTCTTGAAGACTGTCTTATGACTCTGTCCCTGTGTCTTCCTCTGTGTATCTGTGTGTCTATACCTAACAAAGAGTTTTTCTCAGTTGTTATTCAATGGGGAAACACAGGGAAGGAATAAGAGCTCCCCAAAAGAAATCTTTAACATAGAGTTTTACAAGGAGTTAAGTCACTGACTCCAACTGTTCTAGGTAACACACAGCATTATAAACATCATTATTTCTCAAGAAATAGCTGATTGATACATTTGATATTATCTGCAATGTTATTGAGTTCAACATTTATGATGGACATTTATTTTTAAAGATTATTTTTAACTTCTACTAATGCTGCTTTCACACATGATTGTTAGAATATGAATGTGATAGTCTGGGTCTGGTATCAAATCTATACAACTTATTATTTCTATGTATTAGTTTCGAATATAACAGTCAATTTTTTAACTTTTAGAAAAGAGTTAAAAATATAAGGAATAAGTACATTACAAGGGAAAGCCAAGGCATGTAAGGTTGATTATAACATCGCTTTCTTAAAGGCAGCTTAAACAGTCAGAATGCACATTAGATTAGGAGGTTAAAGTCTTAAGTGACCTCAAGGTATATTGTTAACTTTGGCTGTCATGTAAGAGAAATTTCCATCATAATGCATCGTGCCCCCAAACACACACACGGTATTCCACACGTATTCAAACAAGTAAACCAAGTCCTTTTCTCCACAGTTACTATACTTTCTCTACAAGCAATCATACCCTTGCAAATATCTAACTTATAAAGCACAGAGAAATATCAATGATGCTTTTAAGGTCCTTATGCCTAAGAAGCATACAATAACATCATCCAAACAGAATTCAAGGAGTAGCTATTTCAGAGTTTCACAGAAGATTTTTGTGACCTCCCCAATAAAAGCAAAACCATCCTCCATTAATTTTCTTATAATTACTGTCTAATCACCCCCCTTTATTCTATTAGTCACTAACACTGCCACCATGCCTTTTGGGTGTCAAAGGCCCCTAGAATTTGGCTTTGAATCATTGTTCTCATATGAAAGCCTTAGTTTTGTGGGGAAATTGGGGCATTAGTTATTTAAACACTTTAAACACTGTTGAAATGGTCTGTTCCATATTGCACGTTTATAAACATGGCCATAATCTCTAAAGCCTGAGAAGAGGCCAGGTTTTTCTAAGTCACAGTGTCTTACCCTACTTCTCTTTATCTTTTTTTCCTTCTTTAATTTAAATTTGAAACAAACTTGTTTTACATATCAATCCCAAGTCCCTCACCCTCCCATCCTCCCTAATCACCCCCACCAAAACCCCAGCCCATCCCCTTTTTGCTTTCCAGAGAGGGTGAGGCCTTCCATGGATTCTTCAAAGTCTGTCATATCTTTTGTGGCAGGACCTAGGCCCTCCCCCATGTGTCTAGGCTGAGAAAGTATCCCTCTATGTGGAATGGGCTCTCAAAGTCCATTCGTATACTAGGGACAAATACTGATCCACTACTAGAGGCCCCATAGACTGCCCCGTCCTCCTAACTGACACGCACATTCAGGGGTCAGTCCTATGCTGGTTTCCCAGCTATCAGACTGGGGTCCATGAGCTCCCCCTTGTTCGGGTCAGCTGTTTCTGTGGGTTCTCCAGCCTGGTCTTGAAACCTTTGCTCATCACTTCTCCCTTTCTGTAACTGGATTCCAGGAGTTCAGTTGTGGGTGTCTGACACTGCTTCCATCAGATCCTTCTCTTGATCTTAAAGTTGATTCTCTGAACAATGTAACTTGTCAGTTTCTTTAAAAATATAGTCAATAAATCCAGGTGGTGGTAGCTCAGGCCTTTAATCTCAGCACACAGGAGGCAGAGGCAGGTGAATCTCTGTGAGTTTGAGGGTTAGCCTGTTCTACAGAGCTAGCTCCAGAACAGCTAGGACTACACAATGAAACCCTATCTCAAAACACAAAACAAAAACTATAGTTGATAACTTCCAGGCCCAAATTTACAGTACAAGTTCCTCCCCTAATGATTCCAACCCCTGTTCATCTGGCTAGAGAATGGACACTTGTAAATACAGTACTCATATATGAAATTATTTTTAAATAATGAAAAAAGAACTCAGGATTACTAATGAGTACAATATTATGAGAAAAAATAGATCTTTTCTTGATGGTAGTAGATGCTCATCTTGGAAAATCTCTGTAGTGACCTCTGTATTAGTCAAGGTTCTCTTAGAAGAATGGAAAGAATATATGTGAATATATGGCCATCTCTCTCTCTCTCCACACACACACATACACACACAGTGTATGTGTGTATATATATATGTATATATATATGTGTGTATGTGTATATATATGTATATATATACATATATATGTGTGTGTGTGTGTGTGTGTGTGTATTTATTTAAAACAGATATCTCAAAATAGTAACAACTATTGTCTCACACCTTCACAGTTGAGAACCCTGAAAGTGTCTCATCCGTAGTGGTGGTTGCCTCACAGTCCCAATCAGTCACTGAAAATTTGGGAGCTTTCTCAAAAGCCACTGAGTCCTCATCAACTATTGATGACACAGCAGCAGCCACAACACCTAAATAAAGTTGACAGTAAGAGAGAAGTCCAACTGAGCAAAGGAGAAAGAACCTTCTGCAATGCTCTTTATCATTTGGATTGCTACCACAAGGTGTTGCCCACATTTGGGAGGGGGATTTCCCCACTTATCAGATGGTTCAAATTTGTGACAAGTTGATACTGAAAACAACCACCACAATATCACTGCTCAAGAATTTATGGAATTAGTAAAAAAAAAATATGAAAATTCCTTCTGTATCACACTCTACCCTTAGATGTAACCTTTATCTAATCATTAAATTTAGTATTTAGTACTAAAGCAATAAAATGGTGATTGTAAGATTAGCCATACACACTAAAATTAGAAGTACATAAATAAAAAACGCAAAAGAGTGTGACTTGTAGAAAGATATAAATGAATCACTTCCTTTGGCCATTTCATTTTTGAGAGCAAAATGTGTTTAAAAAAAAAAATGATTTACAAACGATCTTAGTTCCTCCCTTCAATTATTCTTGCTTTGAGCATTTGTTTTGTATCCTGAACTATAAAATTACTTTTATCTAAAGTCAAATAGACGATTCTCACCATCGGTAGTGAGATGGTCCCAATGGGCAAAAGTACAAGCCTGACTTCTAAGTTCAGTTCTCAGAAGCCACACTGTGTAAACAGAGAACTGACTCAGGCAAGCTGTCCTCAGACCTCCACACGTCCATGACATAGACATATGTGCACATACACAAATGAGCATGTGGGTCCCCCCCCACACACATGCACACATGTACATATGCACACACGCACACATGCACACACACGCACACACGCACATATGCACACACGCACACACGCACACATGCACATACACATGCACACATGCACGCCTGCACACACACATGCATGTGTGTGCACACATGCACAACACACACACAAAACAGTCTTTTTCAAATTTAAAGCCATCTAACTATTCACGTCTCTAACTCCAATGTATGATCTACATGAGTGCCATTACTATGTTTCCTTCTGAACTCAAAATACTAAATGTCACTCTCCAAAATCCCTGCACATCTGTGCGAGAACTTGGAGGGTGAGTATGTTAACTTCTCGTGTCCACTAAAAACTCACACTGAAATCCAGACTCTACTATTTACTAGTTTATTTGGTATTTAGTAGGATTCCAACATAAAGTCCTACCATCCACCTCTTCCCATGGTGCCAGCGTGTTTCCATTCCTTATTGTCACAATTACTCTGTAGGTTGAGAGTGGGAAGAGGGGGTAATAATGAGTTTGAGTTCACTAGACCCAAGACAAATGATAAATGGGTGCTTTATTGGGGAACAACTTACACAGATGAGAGTAAAGAACCGCCACATTCCTGCTCCAGAAGATGCATTCTCTGCCCTCCCCATGCTCGCTGAGACCCAAGAGAGCACGCATTCCCAGCTTCTCTACTTTCAAGCAGTCGCCTGAAATCATGCCCAAAGGGGTGTGGCCACTAACACAAATTCAAGGCGAGATGATATTACAAGTGTGTAGCTCAGTGGTAGTATACTTGCCACACAGTGCAACAAGAGTTTATTTTAACAATTATTAGGAAATAATTATTACCAACAATGTTATGGAAGCAACCACGTAATAAATACTTGTATACATGCTATTTTAGTGTGAATATAATTTGAAGCAACAAACAATTTCTGCTGTTCTTTCTAATACAAATGTCTATTGCTTAAAACTTTGAAACCTCTGCACTGTCATGATTTCAGTAGCTTTTAAAAATTGTAATTGGACAGGGGAAAGGAAAGTATGATAGTGATAAATACTAAGATTTTTCTCCCTAAATAAGCCTATAATATCTGATGATAAAGTCTCATTATTTATTAACTGCTTATTCTGCACATATAGCATGTTTTGAAATGCTGTAGACTCTGCTTCACTCTACCCAGAGTGACATAAAGTTGCTGTTTAAACTGTATTCATTACTCACAGTTCTGAGAGCCAAAAGTAGAAGTCAAGGTCCTATCAAGTTTGCTGGCTGGAGAAGGCCTGCTACCTGGTTATATAGATGGTATCCTCTCCCTACTGTGTCTTCAGATAGCAAAGCAATGAGCAAGCACTCTGTCATCTCTGACACAGCATCACCAATTCATGTGGAGTCAGTGATGCCCCCCGAACCCCACATCTTGACCCCATATTTGGAGGTTAGGATTTAAGTATGGGAATTCTGGAAATGATCTGGACAATCAGCCTCCAATGTAATTGCTTACCTTTTGTAAGAATGTGGGGGAAAACACAGAAAATGAAGCCAGAGTCTTTATGAATTCATGCCTGCAGGCTGCTTCACCTATTACTGGACTTTTCAGTTATGGATAGGAAAAGAAAAGTCTGTCTTCTTCAAGTCAATCTGGTCTTATTCATTTGTTACAGTACTTCAATAATCTTATGGAGAGAAAAACTCAAGGCTAAAAAGACAAGTCTAAAGTCATAAGGATTTCACTGATGTCTTTATGTTTTTCTGCCTCAGTTCCCATAGATCCCATAAGTGGGAATTTATACCTTGCAACACAGTCCATAATTATTCTATTTCCACTAAAAGGTTCCATGTTCCTTGAGCAGTTCTTGCCTACCTGTTCTATTTTACAACACAGCTTTATCTTAGGTATGTTAGGAGCTCAAGAAATCTTTTGCAATTGCTAATTAATGTGTTCAATTAAATGAACATTTGCTGAGAAGACAAAGGAGTCAGTAATCTTTTCATTTTTGTCCCCAGTGAATTAAGTTTCCTCTGAGAACTCAGTCTTGTCCACCACCTTGATAACATTCAAAGACGTAGGGTTTTGAGGTTGCTTCTGATCTATATCCCAAGACAGGGCATCCAATATATGTGAGAGTACCCAGGCAGCCCAACCAGAAATCCTTGATAGATATTACCCTACTTCTCACAGCTAGGGACCCTAGAAAGAAGGATGAATGTCAAGTGCACAGACAATCACAGAAACCCTAGGGTTCCAGGACAGAACCTGCAGAAGCCACATCTGACTAGTGCTGATGGCCAAGTAGACCTCGGGTGTCAGTTAACATCATCTCCAAACCTCAGAGAGAAGAGAGAAGCAACTTTTTTTTTTTTTAATAAAGAATGGAAAGGTAAAGTTAGTGGAAGTCAGTGAAATAAAATTCTATCAAGTAGCATCTGTGAATATTTATTTTAAAACTTGGCACTGACGCTTGTTGAACAGCATGAGTAGGCATGTCCCTTACGTCCAAATTCTGTTTCAGTCATATGAAGAAACAAAGTCTTGTTTGTGATTTGTTAGCACACAGTAGAGGAATAGAAGAAAGCTGTGCATAGTCATGGTGTGCCTGCTCACCTGAGCACAACTACTCATTTTTGGTGACTGTGTTTTCCTCTTTGCTGTCAGAAAAGATTTAAATGTCTGCAGGATACATGGTAAACATCTTTTTCTTTCTATAATGCCAGAATCTCTGGAGCATTATATATATATATATATATATATATATATATATATATATATCTTTTGCTGCCCCTGGGAGATGTGGCATAAATTTGAATAAATTGGTAGCCTGGCAATTTATAATATATAATAGAAAAACACTGAATACCTACTGTGCTCTACACACCATCCTACAGGCATATAGTCTCTTAAAAACTTTGTTTTCAGAAATTTCACCCTACTTAGAATGTTCTTACTTGAAATAAGAGGATTGATAACTAGCTAACTTCCATGCTCCTCCATCATCCTTTCCTACTCCCAACATGAACAGTACTTAAAATCATAAATAAAGATAAATAGTATGTATTTAATTATATTTGTAAATTATCAGTGTTTAGAGTTTTCTTTTGTTTTGGATACTGATAACTATCACCCTACTTGAAAATGATCTTTCTCAATTTAATAATCTGTTTAATGTTAATAACACACTTCTGGTGATACTTACAAAGGATTTTAATAGGCACACACTGTAATAAATAGAACTAACATAAACAAAAGATCATGTTCTTTCTCTAGGAAAATTTTTGCCTGAATGAATTAGCACAGTCTAATGGAATGCTTTTTGCTTTTTTTGTTTGTTTTGTTTTTGTTTTTTTTTTTTTTTTTTTTTTTTTTTTTTTTTTTTTTTTTTTTCCGAGACAGGGTTTTTCCTGTGGCTTTGGGGATGTTCTGGAACTAGCTCTTATAGACCAGACTGGTCTCCAACTCACAGAGATCTGACTGCCTCTGCCTCCCGCATGCTGAGATTAAAGGCATTAAAGGCGTGTGCCCCCACCGCCGAGCTCCAAGGTAATCTTCAGAAATGGAAGTTCACATACACTGCTAGAAGAATTTGAATCACATCAAGTAAGCCCTTACTAGAAACAATGTTCTTTAGGGTAGCACTAAGGAAAATTCAGCATTGCCAACTGTTTAGATTAGTTTAAAACTTAACAAAAGCTTCTTTCAAATGCTAATCATTTAACTTTCCTTTACCCATAGATAGAGTAAATAGCAGGTCATCTGTAAATAAGTTCCCATATTGCCACAGATGGAAAAACTGTAAGTTGGTGTTGCATTTTTTTCACATTCAATATTAAGTTAACCTCAATTTTCTAATCCAATGATGAAATGAAGAAGGGATAAAGACAAGGCAGCAGCAGAGGTGGAGGAGGAAAGGGAATCAGGAAAAGTATCCCACAGGCAGAACATGGTGCTACCGGGTTTATGCTTCCCTAACGGAGTTTTGTCCTGTTTTGGTCTGATTCTTGCCTGCCGTTTTTCTCCCCAGTTTTCCCCCATTTTAAAAGGGGGTATGTTTGTTTCGTGCTGTGAGAATGTGGTCCATGAAAGAAGCTGTGTGAGGAGATTTCTGAGATCGTGAGAGAAAACTCCAACTAAACAATACAAAAGTCTTGTAACCTCTGTTCATCCATAGCATGGGTTGTACTTGGTATGTTTTTTTTGTGACTCTTCCAAGTTACTCATCATCTTACCCCTTATTATTCAGAATGATGTTTCCACATACCAGTTGTCTGAATGACTATATACAGCTTGAATTAATGTGACCTCTCCTTGCTTAACATAATGCCCAAGAACATAAATTGTCTGATGATCTGAATAAAGTCAGCTATCGCATGAGACTTTACTCCATCTCATTTTTAGGCTGTACTGTCTAAGACTCATTCTACCAACTAGAGTGGCAACACCATACTATCATAGACTAGAAATATGTGACTTTTTAAAAAATATGATTTGACAGTTAAAATTTTGCTTTCAGTCTCAAAGTAAAATTTAAATATGAACTTTTGGATCATTGCTATACCTGTTAAGACAAATAGGACTCTTGAAACGGTTTTAATGTATTTTCCTTTATAGGGTGGGTATGAATCATTTGGAGGATATAGGTAAAATTATATGATTTAAGAAGATGTATCTATGTGCAAATTTAACAAGGATTTGGACTTCTATATTTGCTTAGTTTTCATTGTTCATGTTTCATTGTTCATGAAAATCACAATTCATTAAGAAAAAAAAAAACAGACAAACAAAAGCCAAACACACTTACTTTTCTTCCCCTTTGGCTATAGAGAGCACCACACTCTCTCCAGACAATGCTAAGCTGTTCTTACAACTAAAAAAAAAAGGCATTCAATTCAACCAAGAAGAACCATAGAACATGAGGGATGTCACAAATCTTTGCTATGTCATAGGAAAATAATTCTTGATCCTTGAAGTACCTGTAATTCTGAATGAAGTCTTCATATTGCCAGAAAGGATGAAGGGAAATAATTTCTTCTCATATGTAAAGGGGATAAAGTTAAATAACTACAAACTTCTAATTTCTGTCTCGAAAAACCAAAAAAAAAAAAAAAAAATTCTAATTTCATCAGATTTAAGAGTGTGATTTCAGTAAAGAATTTCATGTTCCAAGGAGTAGCATTTGGCATTTGGTGAAGAAAACTCATTGCTCTTGCTACAATACATTTTTTGAAAGTATAAATTATTTTTAAAAAGTCACATTTTACAAAGTTGTATTTCTGAAGACTTTGTAGAGTTGCTGAAGCAAAAAGGGCTCTGCATGCTAGAATTTCAAGATGAAAACCAATCATCTGTCATGGACCTCCCTGGAGGTATTTGCCGTGATCAGTATAAAGCAGAGTAGACTACACCACAGAATGATGCTCCTAAGGGAAGGAGACCTCTACTGAGTTTCAGAACACATCAGTTTTACAGTTTTATTTTTGTTAAATTACTAATTTGGTCAAAATGACACAAAAAGAATTAGGAAACCTGAGGGCTCTTTTTCTCTACCACAAAGAAAGATAAAAACATGCTAGTGGATTCTCCCACAAAAAAAGAAAAAATATAGTAATGGGAATTAGTTTATGCAGAATGAATAAAAATCCCACTTTCTAATGTGTTTCTTGAGATAACACAACTTCAGTACTAGAACTTTAAAAGAATCTGGCAATAAATAACTCAATATTTCATCTCTGCTAATGACTGATTCAAAATACTCACACAATATTAGTAAATAGAATACAGTTACATACAATATACATGTAGATATATGAATGTGTGAGTGTGTGTGTATGTGTGTGTGTGTGTGTGTGTGTTAATATGTGATCTTGGAATTTATTCATTCCAAAAGTACAATATATCATGAAAAAAACTATCAATATGTCTATCAATATAATTTCTACATTAACTGAATAAATAAAAATCTCATATAATCTCTCTAAACAGATGATCTTTCAAATGGATAAAAATTAAATCTAATAAAATTCAAGAGCATACTTGTGGTCAAATAGTAAAATATGTAAATTATGGAGTAGTAGTGGAATGAAAAAGCAAATGACAGAAAATTTACATAGAAGAAATTCTCTGATTCCAAAGTGACATGATTACATGTTTTAAATATCCAAAGGAAGCAATAAACAATGAGAATTAGTGACTTATAAAGCCATTGTTGTTCTAGTCAGGGTTCCAGAGAAGAACAGACTCTATAAAAGTATATGAATATGAGGAGAGTTGCAGGACTTTTTTTACACAGTCAGATAGATGCTCAGTAGTCTCATAGGAGAAAGGTGAGACATTCACCTACCAGGCACTCCATCCATTGATGGTACCACTTGTGTCCAGGGCAGCTCTTCCTCACACAATTCACTGATTCACATCTTACCTCTGGATATGCCTTACAGACAACCCAAAACGTCATTGTGCCAGTTTTCTCGACATCCCTTGGTTCAATGAAACTCAAAAGTAAAATTAACAGTCTCACTTATGACTACAAATATATGTATATATGGGTAGAAATACTTATTTCTATATAGTAATAACATGCTATTTGAAATAAAATGTTTCAATATCACTTAGAGTAGCTTTAGAAATATAACATCAAGAAATAAACATAGGTGTGAGTACATCCATGCCGCTCTTTTTATGACTGGGTCACCTCACTCAGGATGGTTTCTTCAAGTTCCATCCATTTGCCTGCAAATTTCAAGATTCCATTGTGTAAATGTACCACATCTTTTTTATCCATTCTTCATTTGTGGGGCATCTAGGTTGTTTCCAGGTTCTAGCTATTACAAATCATGCTGCTATGAAGATAGTTGTACATACCCAGGTCCCCTGAATGTGTGCCTCAGTTTGAAGGCCTAGGCAGTCTAAGGGACCTCTGACAGTGGAACCAGGATGTATCCCTGGTGCATAAAAGGACTGTGGGAGCACATTCCCCAAGGAGGGATACTCCCTTAACCTAGAGACAGGAGGGAGGGTATAGTCCCTACTCCAAATGACTTGAAAGAATTTGCTGATCCCTCCTGGAATGTCTCACCCTCCCTGTGGAGTGGGTGGGGATGGGATGGGAGTTGGGAGGACAGAGGGGAAGAGGGAACTAGGATTGATATGTAAAATAAGAAAAAAAATTTAAAAAATAAAAAAGAAATAAACCTAGAAGTATACAAACTACTGAAAGAAGTTTTCTAAAATCTAAGAGATGTGTCGTGAACCTCTGAACAGGGTAGGAGATATGTCATGGAATGGAAGCTAAATAAACATGTTAGACTTCCCCACCAGTGCAATAGACTCAATACATTCCCAAACCCTACCAAAATTCTGGCCTGCTTTTTTTCTTTTCTCTTAAGTTGATTTTTAAATTTAAAGGAAAGCACATTAAAGAATCTAGTCAAGATATTCTTGAAAAATAAAGGCAATGTTGGAAAACAAATATTCAAGAATTACCAACAACTGCAGACTTGACACATATCCAAGTACAGAAAAAGCGTTGTGGAGAAAGAAACTGCCCCACTGAGCCGTCTAGGCTCACTGCAAAGCCATGTTGAGACAATGAATGCTGAACTATGCTCTCTGTCAAAAAAAAAAAAAAAAAAAAAAAAAAAAAAAAAAAAAAAAGAGCATGCAATAAATTTTCTGAAATTAATGTAGACTATTTTCAGTACTTTAAAGAAATAGGTTTATTAAACAGAACATAAATGGTTCTAACCATTATGAAAGGCACAGATGAAATTAAGTATTTCTCTTTATTGAGAGCTGTCATTTAAGGGAACGAAAAGGAAACTACAAAGAAGGAGAACATATTTATAAAGTATATAAATGACAATGGTTTTAATAACCAGAAGATAGTTTTTAAAACTCATATGTCATAGTCTCAAAACATACTAGTAATGATATTTAAGTAATAAAAACTACTAAAAAACATCTTTCCTTACCAGTAAAATGAGAATTAATGTTCAAAATTATGAAATGCATTCAAGAAAAACTGATTTCAAAAATCTAATTTAAATTTAAAATTTTAATTTTAAAACATTTCTTAAATTGACAATACTAATATTTGGCCAACTGAAAGCTTCATGTGTTGTTACAAACTGCACAAACTGGTTCAATTTGCATAAAAACATCTTGAAAAAGTTTAGCTAACTTTTTCCTAATGCATGACCAGACATTTTTCTGCATATGCCCAATAGAACTGAATGCATATATCCATCAAGATAATGTTCAATAAAGTACATAGTGGCACACATCAATGTGCAATAAAAGACACTATTGAGAAGAATCTCAAACTAAAACAATACAAATGGCCATCATCTAAAGGGGAAAAAAATCAGCAATGAATAATTGACAGTTTTATCTCAGGTAATAGGAGCAATACCCAAATATATGCATGTTGTTCTAAAGAAGTTGTAGAGAGTCTACTAGAAAGACACACTAAAAAGCTTCTTAGGTGGATTTTTTATGTTTGCCTCAGAGATGAATGCATGAATACATATAAAGCTATGCAAAATGCATATGTAAATCCAAAAGCATACTATTTTAAATCTAGAAGACCTTATTGCAATTTTTATAATTTTAAAAAGTTTATTACTTGATGATTTCATTCATGTGTATGATAAAGAACTTTCTATCTTCATGTACAAACTATAATAATTGGGCTCAAAGAAATGAGTCAGTACTTAAGAAAGAGTAAACAGTTCTCATGCATCGAACCTGAGTTCCCATCTGAGCACCCATTTTGTGAGTGGCTGACAACCATTGTAACTCCAGCTCCAGGAAATCTGACACCCATTTTGGTGCTCTAAAAAATACCTCAGTTCAAACTATATAGACACAAATACAGATACACATAATTTAAAAAGTAAATCTAAGAAACAAAGAAATTTAGAATAGCAACACGTATGATTGTAAATTGCAAAGCTCTGATTATGAGCAAATTGCAATCCTAAAATATAAAAATTTTACTTAGGTATGCCTGGGAAAAATGTGAGGTCTTCTTAGTGTTTACCTTTTCCACTGCGATCTTTCTCGGAGCTGCTGTGGTAAATCTTTACATTTTATTTGACTTCGTTTTTGTTTTTCTTTTCCTTAAATGCATCATTAAAATGACAGCCATGAAATCTGGGAATTGCAGAACAAGCTAGGAAACTAAAGAACAAGTAATTTGAATTTCAAATTCATGTATCTCTCATCCTAAAGAAGTGTTAATGTCTGGTTTGCCCCAGCTTTCTCTTCAGACTATCCTGGGACTCATTTTCATCCAATTCAACATCTGATTTTCTCCATCCCTGCACATCCCTCAGACTTATCTATGTCAGGAAGTAGTAACTCCTTTCTTTGATTAGATCAAACAAAACGTGAACCAACACTTGCCTTCTCTCTTCCCCTTGTGTTCTAAACCAAGTAGATAATCACCTCCTGTCAACTTTGCCATGAAAAACTGAGAAGCTGACCCCTCTCGAGGCATCCACCTTGATCACATGATCTGAGTTTTAGCAGGATTACTGCAGTCTTGGCTAACTGGCAGGCCATGGTTGGTTTCCATTTTCATCTTCTCTAAAGGTTCAGCGGCACAAGACTTCAGGCTAGTCTTTCTAAAAGATAAGCAGGATCACAGCTTTCCTCTTCCACAAGCTTTCAAGTATTTTCCATGTTTCCCATGAGTAAAAGCAAACCCACTTGCACTATTCGTCCTTATCCATTCCCACAGTTTCTCCTTTGAAGGCCTCTCCTTCTGCCTTTGGGAAATTTCAAAACTTACTCCTTTTCTGAAACATATTCAGTCCAGAAATCTGTTACTCTTTCTCTTTTCTTTTGGGTCCTTGCTCATTTTCAGCTGATTAAACCTCCTTCCTTTGTTTACACCATATAAAAGACCATTGTTCTGGAAACAATGGGATCTTCCTCACATTGACTCTTTTTTTCTCTGTAGCACATGTCACTCTAATGAACTGCACATTTGTGAGTGTCTATATTTTTACTGTCTTCCCTGTAGAACAAAGTCTCCTTGAAAGCATACATTTTGACATTTTTATTTATTGCAACATCCTATTAGTATATTGAGCCTGACATATATTTGTTGACTACCGAGATTAAATGAATGAACTAAAGAACCCATTAAAGAATGTCCCACCCCTTCACTTCTTCCTTCAGAAATAAGTTATACCTGGTAAGTGTGTGTAGGGGTGAGCTTGGCCCAAAGCAAGAGAACAAGTTTGTGGGGTATGCTCTCCCCTTCAACTTTAACAGGGTTGCAGAAATTGAACTCAGCTTGTCAGGCTTGCATGGCAAGTGTCTTTACTCTGTATGCTATCTTTCTGGCTGTCAGCTCTTTGTCACCCTGAAACTTCTAGAATGATTTAATTTAGACTGTAAGATATTATAGTGACTGAAAGTGTGGCCAACTCATTTATCACAAAGTGTTTTACCTTAAAAAGTTACTGACCCTGGCAATGCCTCTTAGCACTCAGCCCCAATATAAAATCAGTTATATGGTGGTGATATTTTGATGTACTTCATGTAACAGGGTTTCCATATTGTGCTGCATAAGTTAAGTATTAGTCAAATGTTCTTTCTTATTATTATTCCTAGCTAAAATTACATGTGACAACATAGAATCACATCAGTCTTTGGTCAACAATATGTTGACAATATGAAGACAAAGGGGGATCAAACCTACACTCTACCCTTAGCATGCTTAAAGTTGGTCTGAGTATAGCTGGATGAATCGGTGTCTATTTAACATGTGAAGGCCCTAGGTTCAATCCCAAATCTCAATAGCAGATGTTTAACATCAGATATTGCACATACATTTTTAAATGCAAAGATACATTTTACCAGAATAACATGGCCCCTAGCTGTCTTAAGTGCTAGTTAAGTCTACTTGTGAGCACAGGTGATCTCTTTGCCTGTATTATCAGTAACAGGGAATTAATAAACTTATTAAGATAAACCAGTTTGAACTGAAGCAGTAGCAGAAACAAAACCACAAGAAGTAGTGATAACACAACTGGCTGATGTATACTGCTGAGTTTAAACAGTATGAGGCCTTTTCGTGAATGTGATAGATATAACCCAAATTAACTCTAACACTCAAAACTATGGGTTCTTGTTTCTGTTCCAAACCAAAAATGAGAATAAAATTTTACAGAAATCATGGTAAATTAGTTCAAGTAAATTCACACAGAAACATGTCTTATAATTACGCTTAAATCCCCAAAGACCAGATGAGAACAAACAGAGGTGCCATTTTATTGAGTGGACACTAATATTATTGGAAAACAATGTTTCATGTGCATGGTCTCTATAATTACTCAAAAAAGTACAATAGGTTTAGGAGTTATCTGTATCTGGGACAACTATATAACCTGTTTCTACAGTATAGTTGGTAAGATCCAAGGACATCTTCTAATAGAAACAATAGCTTCTGCAACATAAAAACTGCATAGAAGGTAAATTCATCTTGATCACAATTGAGCATTTTCAGAGAACTGTGAATGTGAAATCCTTTCTCTCAGATTGGGATGCACCAGGATACCCTCTTTTGTACAGTTAACTGCATAACACAAATGTCCAGGAAATCTGGGACACCATGAAAAGAACAAGCCTAAGAATAATAGGGACAGAAGAAGAAAAAGAATACCAGCATAGAGGCAAGGAAAATATATTTAACACAATCATAGAAGAAAACTTTCCCAACCTAAATAAAGAAATCTTTATGAAGATACAAGAAGCAAACAGGACACCAAATAGACTAGACCCCAAAGAAATCTTCTCACCATATAATAATATAAACTAAAATATACAGAATAAAGAAAGAATACTAAGAACTGCATAGGAAAAAAGTCAAGTAACATATAAAGGCATAACCATCAGAACAACACCCAAATTCTCAATGGAGGCTCTCTCAAAGCCAGAAGATCCTGAACAGACATGCAGACTCTCAGATACCATTGATGGCAACCCAGACTAATATACCAAGCAAAACTTTCAGTTACCATAGATGGAGCAAACAAGATATTCTATCACAAAACCAGATTTAAACAATACCTATCTACAAATCCAGCCCTACAGAAAGCACTACAAGGAAAACTCCAACCTAAGGTGGCTAGAGGTATCGAGGAAAGCACAGGCAATAGATAATTCCACACCAGAAAATCATAAAAAATGAAACATGCACACAACCACCAAAAAGTAACAGGAATCAACAATCACTTGTCATCAATATCCCTTAGTATCATTGGACACAACTGACCTATAAAAGACACAGCTAACAAAATGGATACAAAAATAGGATCCATCTTTCTGCTACATACAAGAAACCCACCACAATTTCAAAGACAGACATTACCTCAAACTACAGGGTTGGGAAAATAATTTCCAATAAAATGGACCTAAGAAGCAAGCTGTGTAGCCATCCTAATATGTAAGTAAATAGATTTCAAACTGAAGGAAATCAAAATAGATGGAGAAGGGCATTTCATGTTCATCACAGGAAAAATTCATCAAGAAGAAATCTCAATCTTGAACATATATGCCCCAAATACAAGGGCACCCATATTTATAAAAGTAACATTACTAAAGCCTAAATTGCATTTCAAACTCAACACTAATAGTGGGAGACTTCAACATCCCACTCTCGCTAGTGGTCAGGTCTTCAAGTTAGAAAATTTACACAGAAATAAGAAACCTAATACACTGTAACTCAAATGGGCTTTACAGACTTCTATAGCACATTCCACCCATACACACAAAAAAATATACCTTCTCAGCACTTGCTAAAATTGATCACATAGTCAGTCACAAAGCAAGTCTCCAACAGATACAAAATTTGGAATAACCCCCTCTATCTAATCAAATTACCATGGCTTAAAGTTAGAGTTCAAGAACAACCAAATTCCAGAAAACCTACAAATTCATGTAAACTGATAATGCCCAATTAAATAACCCCTGGGTCAAGCCATAAAAAAGAAAGAAATCAAAGATTTTCCAGAATTCATTGAAAATGAATGTACACTCTACCCAAACATATGGGACAATATGAAAGCAGTGCTAAGAGAAAAGTTCATAGCACTAAATGCCTACATAAAGAAGTTGGAGAGATCCCACACTGAAACAAAACACCTGAAAGCTATAGAACAAAAAAAAAAAAAAAAAAAAAAAAAAAAAAAGAAGCAAAATCACCCAGGAGGAGTAGATAACATGAAATGAACAAATTGAAGGCTAAAATCAATGAAATAGAAACAAAGGGGGCGATAGAAAAAAATCAATGAAACAAAGAGTTGGTTCTTTGATAAAATTAACAGAATAGACAAACCCTTATCCAAACTAACCAAAAGGCAGAAAAAATATCCAAATTAACAAACACCAGAAACAAAAAGAGGGAAATAACAAAAGACACTGAGGAAATCCAGAGAATCATCAGATCATACATGAAAAACCTGTACTCCACAATTTGGAAAATTTAAAAGAAATTAACAGTTTTCTAGATAGATTCCATATATTAAAACTAAATCAAGACCAGCTAAACAAATTAAAAGACCCATAGTCCCTAAAGAAATAGAAGAAGCCATTAAAAGTCTTCCAACCAAATAAAGCCTAGGACCAGATGACTTCAGTACAGAATTCTATCTGAATTTTAAAGAAGAGCTAACTCCAATACTCCTTAAATTTTTTTTTTTTTTTTTACAAAATAGAAACAGAAGGAACATTGGCAACTCCTTTTATGAGGCTACACTAACCCTGATACCCAAGCCACACAAAGATACAATAAAGAAAGAAAACTATAGACCAATTCCCTTCATGAACCAATTGATGCAAAAATACTCAAGAAAATACTGACAAACCAAATCCAAGAACACATAAAAAAAAATCATCCACCATGACCAAGTAGGCTTCTTCTCAGAGATGCAGGGATGGCTCAACATACAGAAATCTGTCAATGTCATACACCATATAAACAAACTGAAAAAAAAAACACACATGATCATCTCATTAGATGCTAAAAAAGCATTTGACAAAATCCAATACCCCTTCATGATAAAGGTCTTTGCAAGATCAGGGATACAAGGGACATATCTAAAATCAATATATAGTAAGCTGGCATCCAACATCAAACTAAATGGGAAAAAATGTCAAAGTTATTCCACTAAAATTAGGAACATGACAACGCTGTGCACTCTCTCTGTAGTTATTCAATATAGTACTCAAAGTTCTAGATAGAGCAATAAGACAACAAAAGGAGATCAAGGCGATTCAGATTTGAAAGGAAGAAGTCAAACTATCACTATTCACAGGTGATATTATAGAATACATAAGTGACTTCCAAAACTCTACTCAGGAGCTTTCATAGCTGAAAGCACCTTCAGTAATGTGGCAAGATATAAAATTAATTTCAAATAATCAGCAGCCCTTCTACATAAGAATGATAAGCAGGCTGAGAAAAAAATTAAGGAAATATCACTCTTAACAATAGCCACAAGTGTAAAATATCTTGGGTAACTCTAGCCAAAAAAAGTGAAATGCCTGTATGACAAGAACTTGAAGTGCTTAAAGAAAGAAATCGAAGAAGATACCAGAAAATGGAATAATCTCCCTTTCTCTTGGATAGGTAGGATCAACAGAATAAAATTGGCAGTTATACCAAAAACAATCTATATATTCAATGCAACTCCCATCAAAATACCAACACAATTCCTCATAAGCATTGAAAGAACAATACTCAACTTCATATAGAAAAACAAAACAACAACAACAAAAAAAAAAAAAAAACAAAAGAAAGAAAGAACCAAGAATAACTAAAACAATCCAGTAAAATAAAAGAACTTCTGTAGGCATCACCATCCCTGATTTCAAACTTTACTATAGAGATATAGTAATATAATAGCTTGGTATTGGCATAAAAACAGACATGTGGATCAATGGAATCAAATAAAAGACACTGACATTAATCCCAACACTAAAGAACACAGGATTTTTGACAAAGAAGCCAAAATTCTACAATGGAAAAAAGAAAACATCTTTAACAAATGATGCTGGAATAACTGGATGTCAACATGTAGAAGGTTGCTAATAGATATATATCTATCATCATGCACAAAAACTCAAATCCAAGTGAATAAACGACCCCAACATAAATCCAGCTACAGTGAAGATAGAAGAGGAATTGGAATGTAGCCTTGAATGCACTGGGACAGGTAACCACTTCCTAAATATAATACCTGTAGCAAAATCATTGAGAGGAACAATCAATTTATGGGACCTTCTGAATCTGAGAAACATTTGTACAGCAAAGGAAACTGTCCATAAGACAAAATGATAGCCTACAAAATGAGAAAAGTTCTTTACCAACCCCACAACTGACAGAGCTTATTTCCAAAATATATAAAGAACTCAAGAAACTAGATATCATAATGCAAAATAACCCAATTGAAAAATGAGGTGAAGAGCTGAACAGAGAATTCTCACCAGAATAACTGCAAATGGACAAAAGACATTATTTTTTGGTTTTTCCAGACAGGGTTTCTCTGTATTGCTTTGGAGGCTGTCATGGAACTCACTCTATAGACCAGACTGTCTTCGAACTCACGGAGATCTGCCTGTCTCTGACTCCTGAGTGCTGGGATTTAAGGCATATGTCACTAACACCAAGGTAGCCATATAATTTAAGAAAGTGTTTAACATCCTTAATCATCAGATAAATACAAATCAAAATGACTCTGAGATACCATCTATACCTGTCAGAATGGTTAAGATCAAAATTACTGAGGACAGCTTACGTTGGGCAGAATGTGGGGTCAGGGAAAGACTCTTCCACTGCTGGTAGGATTGCAAACTTGGAAAGCCATTTTGAAAATCAATATGGTGGTTTCTCAGAAAGTTGGGTGTCAATCTACCTTAAGACCCTGTGATACCACTGTTGGGCATTTAGTCAAAGGATACTCAATCACACTACAAGGACATTTGCTCACAATGTTTGTAGTAGCATAATTTTAATAGTCAGATCCTGGAAACCACTTCAAGTAAAGAAGAGAAAAAAAAGAAAATATGGCACATTTACACAATGAAACACTACTCAGCTATAAAAAATTATGACCTCATGAAATTTGCAGGCAAATGGATGGAACTAGAAATAAAATCATCAGTAAAGTAACCCAGACTCAGAAAGACAAACACAGTTTGTAGTCACTCATAAGTGGATATTAGATGTAAAGCAAAAGATAATCAGATTACAATTCACAGCTCCAGAGAAACTAGGTAACAAGGAGGACCCTATGAGGGACACATGGATTGCCTTGGGATGGGAAATTAGATGAGATCTATAGGGTAAACTGTGGGCAGAGGATGGTAAGAGATGGGAGTGGGGTGATGAAACTATGAGGGAATGAAATGGCTTTCTAGGGAGGGATGCAGTGGAAGAGCAATGAAAAAGATATCTTAATAGAAAGAGTCACTATGGGGTTAGGGAGAAACCAAGGATCCACAAGGATGACCCCAGCTAAGACTCCTAGCAGTAGTGGAGAGGATGGCCAAATAGACCTACCCCTTTAATCAGATTGGGGAATACCCAAACTGTCATCATGGAGCCTATATCCAGTAATTGATGGAACCAGATGTAGAGATCCATAACCAAGCACCAGGCCAACCTCCAGGAATCCAGTTGAAGAGAGGGAGGAGGGAATATATGAGCAAGGGATGTCAAGATCATTATGGAGAACTCTACAGAGATAACTGAACAAAGCTCATGGAAACTGGTGAACTCTAGAGCAACAGCAGTGAAGACTCCAGGAGACTGAACTATGTCCTTGTATGTGGGAGACACTTCTGAAGCTTGAATTATCTGAGAGGCCCCTGGCAGTAGGACCATGATACAAACCTGGTACATGAGCTAGCCCATTGGAGTCCATTTCCTATGGAGGGATGCCATGCTTGGGAGAATGGCTTGGTCAGCTATTGTGCCTTGATTCCTCATCGGAGCCCTTACCCATGAGGAGGAGCGGACAGGGTGGGCTTGCAGGGAGGTGAGGTATGCATAGGAGGAGGAGTGGCAGGGAGAACTGTGGTTGGAATGTAAAATTAAATTGAAAATGATAAATAAATTATTATTAAAAATTGGAGAAAAGCTTTTCGTAAAATGTAACAAATCCAATTATCTTTATGAAAATGAAGTGACATTTCCTGGATCTTATTTCAAAATACCAGATTGCAAGGTATAGGGTAGAAATGGCTTGAAAGTCATGCCTGCAAAAGAGAGAACCATGAACCAAAAGAACAGTACACCAGACTCAGCACCACCTCCCTTCTGAGGTGTAGAGCTTTTCCCCTGGAGGGACATTCTGTGATGCCAAAATGCAACCAACCAAATCCGCCTCTTTAATTTACACTAATATTCCTTTTATGTTTTACTTTAATAAGTTAGCACATAATATTGAACATATTTATGGAGTGCAGTGTGATACTTGATGTAATAAACAAATCTTTTAAAGCATGTTTAGTCAAGTGAAAAGTTGGAGTGAGAGGAAACTATATAGAATACTATATTACTTAAAGTGATTTTTATTTGTGTGTATATATATATATATCTTATATGTATATATATATATATATATATATCTTATATATATATATATAAGAAAGTAGTGAGAAACACCAAAATTCTCAAATCAGATAAGGTGCCCAAAGATTTTGATTATTTTGCTCATAACTTTGAACAAGAGCAAAGTAGATGCATGAACTATTTATATAAAAGTTTAATAAGCAGAATATCAGTCAAAGATTTAGATATTTCAATAAAATCTCTTTCCCATTCAACCGCCACTTGACATTGATCAAAACATATGAATATCTAGAATATACACTATTTCTGGGATCATTTACCAACTCTCCTATATGTGAAAAAGGATTAGATTTAGAAGAAAATATAATTCTATAATCCTGGTGTTGTAGGAATTGAAATAGGAAAGTGTATTTTTGTTTGCAGATGTGAGACTCTGGAATGAAGAAATGGTTTCTTGCTGCAGTAGATGCCCCTGTCTGCTGCTGTAATACAGCAATTGACTCATCTGTCTCTATTTCCAACTGTGCAGATGCTACATAGTCTCACTGATTGCCTTCCTTTCCATCAAATTGGAAACGGATCTGCCTCATTGGCAAAGCATATCATTCACAATAGTTTTCCTAAGCATGTGTGTATGCTTTCAAATCTTAAATTTCACTATGGACCCATGCAGCCTGCTGCTTTCTAATTGATGGGATTATTATTATTAGACTGATCTCTTTCCTTGAAGCCTCCTCGAGTTGACCCTGCATCTGCACCAAGGAGCATCAAATAGTATGAAAGGAGTAATAGAGTTGGCCCCAGTGGAGAGAAATGTGCAGTCCTTGCCACACCCTGATAGACCCTTGTCTAGTAGTCTAAGCAACTAGAAAAAAATAAAGACCTCAAATTCAAGAACCATTTTGAAAACATATTTAGATAAAGAATGAGGACATGTTGAAAATATAAAAGAAAACAGGCATTTGTTTATGAATCAGGCATTTTCAATGTCAAGCTTTGTGACCTTGGAAAAGCTACTTAACCTCCCCGAGGCTCCATTTTAGGACCCATAGGATAGTGATAAATATTTATCTTACAAGGTTATAGAAATAATTAGGAATATATGTGGCAATACACCTTTCTCATAATAAGAATAGACTAGGTTGCTAGTGTTAAAATGCATCTGCTCTAGTTCTCTATTGTAGCATAATAACTTTCCCTGCTTTGAAACTCAGTGGCAGAAAAAGGCAATAACAGTTTGCTGTTGGCTCAACACTTTGGAAATCACTTGGTTGAGAAACTCTGGCTTCCATGAGATATCCATCTGATGAAGTTCAAGCCCAGCTCACAGACATTCACTTACATGACAAATGCCATTCACATTTGAACAGCCTGGAAAACACAATGAGAACTTTGGAGTATGTATATGGCTTACATCCTTTACAAGAGAAAATGGAGGTGATAACCCAGGGTCTATTCTTTTGGGTTCATTCCTTTAAAAAAATACTGTACTTATGGATTTATTTGTGTGTGTGTATGTGTGTGTGTGTGTGTGTGTGTGTGTGTGTGTGTGTGTGTAAGTGGAGATAAGTGCACGAATGTATGGAGGTTAGACGACAGCTTAAGGGGACCAGTTTCTTTCCACAGTGTGGGGCCTAGTGATCAAACCAGGTCTTTAGGCTTGACACCTTTAACCTCTGAGCTGTCTCACAACCTCTGAATCTACTCTGCAAAAGTCACAGTGCTCTGAGATGTAACAAATACAGTAAGAGTTTCTGTGGTACCTCATCAGTGTAAAATTCTTCCAGTGGGAAAACCCCTCCCATGAATATATATATCACTCAAGATCCCCTTCACCATGCAGTTAAGACTTTCTCAACACTATTCAAGAGCCCAAAAGACCTCCCTATAAATCATGGGCTCTAAGTCTGACCCATCCCCTTCTTGCTAATCCCATTCCTTGACTTCACAGTCATTTGGTTTAACAAACATCTCATATGTTTAAATTAATCTTGAGATTTGTTTCACAGAGAATCCAAACTAAAATTGCCAGAATTAAAGAAAATAGTAGTGGCAATAAAGCTTGGGGGTGGGCTCAATTACTGTCCACCTAGCCAGGGAGGGTCCTCCACAAATTAGTATGTCTGACATTCAGCTTACTATTAAACTGCACCCTACCTTACCAAAAGTTGCCTATAAATATATCCAGAAGGAAGAAATAGCCTCACCAGTGTGATAATTACGTTCTAGAATAATAGGGGAAAGAAATGTTTGCAAAAACTATGAAAGTTGTTTGGCTGTATCAGAATGCATTGATATTGAAGGGACGTGTGAGAAAGAATGAAGGGCCTTTCACGGTCAAGGGCTAAGCCTGAGATCCTGAGGACATCCTGGGGAAATGTGAGATGAAATCATAGATTCATGACCCTGAAAAAAGTGTGAAAGTCTCATTGCTAAAATCTCATGTGTAATTTGACATATTGGTACAGTCACCTTAAGAAATTAAAACATGTCCATGAATGCAAGAGTTTTTTATCACTCTCATGAGCAGAAATAACCTATCCCTGCTCTTAAGTCCCCAGATCCTGTTCGTGATTGTCAAAAAGCCAGGGGCCTCATCATCAAAGAAGGTTGAATGAGGCATCTCAGGAGAAATTCCTTAGGTATTACTCTGAATATAATTTTTGCAATATGGAGACTTGAGGACTAGAAAATTTGTCTGAAAATAGTACCATAATGGATATGTGCATTCACAAAGGGGAAAAGCTGACATCCTATAGCAGTTATTAACGGCTGAGTCTAGAATTTGAGTCTCTGCTATTTATTGTTAAACGGTGACTATTCCTCAAATGCTGGCAGAGTACGCGGGGATTGTGAGACAGAAACAAAGCAAAGTATTACTCTAGTCACAGACACAAAGTAAGCATCAGTACAGATGTAAGTCAGTTCTCCTTAACTCAAAATAGCACAAATGGAAGCTGCACACAACGCGTCTCCATTCTGACTGGAAAATTTTAAGTTTGGGGAATCCATCATATACAAGGAAAGAAGTAAATAAAGTTGATTCTTCATCCCAGCCAGAGAGATTACCTTACTCTTTAAATTGTTCTCTGCAAAAACAGCTCTCAATAATAGAACTAACAAGCAATGGCCTTGCTTTCATTTTCGAAATACTTGTGAAAATGTAGGCTAAGACAAATGTACTTAAGAAGACTGCTCTCTAAACACTCTGAAATCTAGCAAGACACACACTGCCATTTCTTTGATGATGGCTGGGTTCCATTATCTACTCTTTTCTATGCCTCTGGGCTCCAACTACTCTATGTCATTCTTTGTTTATGTAATAACAAAACCCTATGTACAACTGTATAGGCCCCTGGGCCTGACAATAAAGCTTGTTTTCCTTTTGTATTTTCTCTTTGTACTTGTTCAAATCTAAGAACACATACAAATACCTTTTAAATTGTGCATTTCCTGTAAATCCTAAAACTTTAAAAGCTTTGTGGGCATTCTATAAATCTCATTGAAAAATTTTAGTAGCATAATTAGAGACAGTGATCAACTAAAGCCTCTTCCAGACAATTCCTTCTATACTTCAGGCTCGCTGTAAAGGTGCATGGTGTCTTATAAGTCTTAGATATTTTGCTGTTAATTAAAAGGATCTGGAAAACATCCCTAAAGACAGGAAATTTTCTGTGAAAGTTTCAAAGATTGCTTGCATAAAGCTCTCTAATCTTATTGATGATTTTCATAACCCCAACCTGTATTTGACCTTTTTACTGAGGGCCTTTGTAACTTTGTAAAACCTTTGCTGGGGGAGGGGAGGACGAGAAGTAGAAGAAGGAGAAGGAGAAGGAGAAGGAGAAGGAAAAGAAGGAGAAGGAGAAGGAGAAGGAGAAGAAGAAGAAGGAGAAGGAGAAGGAGAAGGAGGAGAAGGAGAAGGAGAAGGAGAAGGAGAAGGAGAAGGAGAAGGAGAAGGAGAAGGAGAAGGAGAAGGAGAAGGAGAAGGAGAAGGAAAAGAAGAACTTCTCTGAATCATTTATATTTTTTCAAATTCCATTTCAAATTGAGATCAATTATACTTTATCTTTCTTCACTGTAGTAAGTATTAATAACTAAGGTAAAAGTGTGTTTGCTTGTTTCTACAGTAGTGTGGGCAAAAGTTTGAACAACTCACCATATTACCAGTGTCTTTCTTTCCACCAGTGTTATTTATGATCATTCTTAGTCTTGTTTAGCCTTCTCTGACACTTTCCTTGAGGTTGTTTACTACTACCAAGATCCTGTCAATGCCACTGAGGCTTTTTAAAAACTCTTCTAAAGATTTTTTTCAAAAAATCTATTTGTCCCAATCCCATCATCACATAATCACATATTTAGATTTATGTTTTAAAAAATCTCCTCTTTCAGAAGTCCAATTCTGTGACTAATTAGTATTCCAGTATAAAACATTATCCAAATTTTCAAAACTGAAAATATTACCAAATAGTCTCCATTATTTCCCTGGGTCAGGAATATCAGAGAGGGTTCAGCTGCAGAGTTTTAACTTAGGCTTTCTCACCTGATTGTAACCTTGCTTCTAAATTTGGAACATTGGAAGCTAAACAGCTGAGGAAATATATATCATTCAGAATTCTTTCAAGGATCAAGCCAGTAAAAGAGTATGGTGGTTGGTATTAATTGTCATTTTAACATAATCTAGCATAAATGGACAGAGAAGCCCCTGGGCATGCCTATGTGATTGTCTCCAGTGTGCTAACTGAGGTTCGAGACATACCTAATGCAAGCTACAATATATCCCTTTTCCTTTATTTTTGACAATAACAAGAAAATAAACTTAGACAGAAATTAATGCTAGATGTTGGGGCTTTGCTGTGATGAACCTATTTGATTATCAAGGCATTAGGACTGTATTATAGGTGGAATGCAGGAGAGTTTGGAACTTTGGGCTAGAAAAGTCCAAAGTTGCCATCTATAAAGATGGCAGCAAATTGTAATGAATTAATCTAGTGGGAGCTTGCTAGACAAGAATGATTAGATAAATATACACCTTGGAGGTTCTGCTATGGAGCTCTTAAATGGATAAGTATTCAACAATAACAACAGCAACAAAAACAAAACAAAACAAAAAACTGGGGTGGGGCTGTGCATGCAATATTTCTACCGAGAAACCAGCTTAATTATGCTTATATCCTCAGAAACTGAGTAAAGATGGGTTTTAAGATAATAGCCTAATTATTTGATAATTGAAATTTCAATGCAAGACAACATTTATGATAGTACTGAGAAAGCAGATAAAAAAAAAAAAAAAAAAAAAAAAAAAAAAAAAGAGATCAGAAAGAAAAAATGCCTGTGCTGCATTTGGATAACAGAATGGGTATCTTGAGAGCAAGAACCTTCAGAGGCTCTGTCTTGTGGAGATCCAGATTCATTCAATGGAAGGAAGCATAAGCTAAAGGTATTATCTGTTCCTCAAAAGCAGGTACCTAGGGAAGTGTTACCTCATGGCCACCATACAGAAACTGATATAGCAGTGACCCTAGGGTACCAGGCTTTATCTCAGATGGTCAGCAGAGCTTGACAGTATGTCCCTGTCATACTGGTTTGACGGGTATGGAAGACTAAGGGGGTTCTGGAGTACTGCTTTGTAGTTTCAAAAAGCAGTTGGGGGCAGACAAAGTGTATTAAAGTATGAATCCCAGTAAGGGAACCTGAGAGACAGTATTTGAAACTGTGAAGGTGAGGCAGCAGATTCCCAACCATATGGGAGATCCCAAGACCGTGGGACACAAACATGTGAGAGCTTCATGCATGGACTGGAGCAAGTTGAGGATAGAATCTCTGTGTAGCAAGGATAACACAGATATAGGAATGGAGATGCCCGAGAATTTTGAGGCCCAATTGATTACAAGACTCAGATGCCAGAATTGGAGCTGCAGAAATTGCCATTTGCCTAGCTGCATTTTAGTTTTACTGTTTTTGTTTTGTTTTTGAGGTGACTATTTCTTGTTAGTACCAGTTCTTACATTTTGATACAGGAGTTTTGACCCTGTACCAACCTATGTGTAATCTTCATAACTTGTTTTATAGGAGCTCACAGTAAAAGACTTTGGCCTTTCAATGGTTGAAATTCTTATCAGATGATGAAGAATTTAAAGATTTTACTGAATGTGAATTATAACATGATCATGCATCTCTGACAACAAAGGAGTGCAAGGTTGTGATATAAACATATGTTTGGGTATCAAATTGACAAGGAGTAGAGTTGTGATGATAAGTATTATCAACCAGACAGAATATGGAATCACTCAGAAGATGGATCTCTAGGCATACTTGAGGGGCATTATCTTTATCATTTTAATTGAGACTGGAAAACCCACCCACCATCAGAGGCAGCATTCCTGGATGGACTATATATATCGAGAAAGGGACATAAGCAGCAAACCTGCTTCTTCTACTTCTGCTTTCTCATTGTGGATGGAATGTGACAGCTGCTTCAAGCTCTGCTGCCTGACTTCCTGTAGTACTGGACTCCATCTCTCAGTGTCAGCTAAAATAATCCTTTCCTCCATGCAGTGTATTTTGTCACAAAATTCAGTAGAGGCATCTAATACATATAGATTATACATGAAAGTGTTGCTAGTTTATTAATTTGAAAATGTATTTACTCTACTTAACCCAATGAACACCATAATTTACTTCCCCTTAAACATGCTCAGAATACTTGCTGGCTGACAAAAATCTCATCTACACAGAGCCTGTTTTATAATGAAATGTTAGATACACCTTGTAATTTATTGAATGCCTCTGTCCAAAAAAAAAAAAAAAAAAAAAAAAAAAAAAGACAGTGCTTGCCGTACAATTCATTTTCCTTACATTACACTCATGATCTAGACTAAGTGTTCACTTGCCACTGTCACACATCTTAATAGTGAATTCCAGATCACAACATCACTACTGGCTTGGAAAATATAAATACAAATCAAAATTCTGAGGATAGACCTCTCTCTCTCTCTCTCTCTCTCTCTCTGTGTGTGTGTGTGTGTGTGTGTGTGAGTGTGTGTGTGTATGAGTGTGTGTGTGTGTGGGGGCGGGGGAGTGCATGTGTGTGTGTGTGTTTGTGTGTGTTTAAGAAGGATTTGCTTCCTTTCCAGAGGAACAAAGTTCAGTGCCCATGTTGAGGGCTCACAACCGCCTACAACTCCAGCTGTAAGGAATCCAATATTCTCTTCTGAATTCTGTGAGAACCTGCACACACTTGCCATGCATTCACATAGACACATACATAAATACAAGTCTAAGAAATAAAAATAAACAGGTCAAGGTTCTAAGGACAGTTTCTATAACACATGTATGGCTTTGGCATTATCGAACAGTACAAAAACTTGCAGCTCGAACAATAGTAAGTCAGGGGTTATATATTTGTAGAATGAAATTTGCTTTGAGAATTGACTCACTTAGTCATGAGGAAGCACTCAGAATATTCTATGTGAAATCAGTAAACCTAGAAAAGTTCCTTGATCTAAGTCTAAAACTTGGGACTCAAAAGAAGTACTGATGTTAAATCCTAGAGTTCAGAGATCCTAGAATCCATAGGTTTGATAGCCAGTGGGGGAATAAGAGTGTCTCTCGGTTTGTGGAAGGAGCTACTTGACCATTCTACCTTTTGTTCTCTTCTGGCCTTCAGCAGACTGAATAATGCCAGCACACGTTAGTCAAGGTACATTTTTGCTCAGTTAGCTAATTTAAATGCTAATCTTTTCTGAAACACCCTCACAGATAAACCCAGAAAAATATGCCCTAACAGCTATCAGGTTATCCCTAAGCTGATCAAGTTGACATAGAAAATTAATCACTTCATCAGGAATATATTTTCCTGAAATTTCAGGTCATCTTCATGTATTTTCTGTTTATGAACTACTTTAGGTTTTCTCACAGTATGCAAGCTCAGAGCAGTCAGAACTATTTATGTATTAGCTTGCAGCCCAAGAATTCATGATTCCTGCAAACAATGTTAAAGTTGCAAAGCTCTTATTTTTTAATACAGCCTCAGACATATATTTTCTTTTCTATTGCATTTCTTCATTTGCAAGAATAAATATACTTGGATTTGAGAGGAAGATGTTTCTACTTTAATTCAAGTCAAAAGACTAAAACTTCATAAGGTATGAGCTATATTCTTAACAACCTTCATAAGAAAAGAAAATCTGCTAGGAAAATATAATTTTGAAGACTCCATATGCTTGCCCAATAGTGTCAACAATTTTAAAATGGAGAATACTACATTCCAGTATTAAGATTAGTTGAAAGATATAATACATATAATTTACTCAACTAATATACAAAACTATCAAACAGGTGAAATTACTTAAAAATAAGACAGTTCATATAAAGTTGTTACTATTTTAATATAACCATCATCCACTTGCACATTTAGAAAAAAATACTAAAATTAGAGCTAGTTAGCATGCAAGTTTATATAGTATAATGTAGCTTGTATGCCTATGCCCAAACCTGATAGGATTATATTTAGTATGTGGATATTGCCAGTCACAAGTTTTAAACTGGGAGAATATTAAAAGTTGTTCTTAAAACCAATTAGAAGCAATAGAAATCTGAATGTCAATATCAGTCCTTAGCTGTGACCCGACTGAGGTTCACTGCCAGTTTTTTACTCACTTTTTACTGTCATTCTTTCATGGAAGGGGGCATCCCAAAATTGTACCATATTCTTCAACATCTCAATCTATTTTTAGCCACTTCAGTTATAATAGATTCAGACTTTTCTTTACTCTTCGCCAGTTAACAGAAAATATCAGCATCCACCAGTTACCCAAACTATACAGTTCAGAATGATGCATTTAGCCCCAATGCCCAACTAATCTATTCTTAATTTTGTCCATTCTGTACCTAAGGAATGTTCTTAATATATTTCTCCATATCAATCCTTCATCATACGTCACTCAATAACTGATTTATCCCCTATGGTATCTGTTCCTCAATCAATCATATATTTAGCATCTTTGGATTTTTTTTTTAAAATCATGAAGTACTTAAAATGAAATATTATATAATTGTTATTTTTTTCATATATTCTAAATAGTACTTCTCTGCCTAACATGTAACTAGAAACTATTTTTCTCCTGTTCTATAGGCTGCCCTTTTACTCTGTTACTTTGTTGGGCTTTTTACTTTCAAGAGGTGCTGTTTGTCAATATTTGGTGCTATTTCATGGGCAACAAACAGGATTCCTGGTTAGAAAGCACCTGCCTATTCTGCTAGCTTGAAGTGTTTTCTATCCTTTCTTTCCTCTACCAGTTTTAGAATCTCTGTCTTATTTTAAAGTCTTTCATGCAGTTAGAGTCAGGGTTAATGACAGAAAGTGAACTATTTTCATTTTTCCTCAGTCCACCATCAGAAAAAATAGATAAAGGTAATGGTGATCTATATAATACATTGAGAACTTTTCATCCATAAAGATGGATACAATTATGTCATTTGCAGGAAAGATGGATGCATATTAAGCAAATTAAATAAATCTCATAAAGACCAATATTACATGTTCTATCACTTGTGGGTCTTTGATTTGATATAGAATTACTTCATGACATGTGACTATGTCATGAAAGTAAACACGAAACAGTCAAAGACAACAATGGCGATTAATGACAGAGGGGCAAGCAAGAAAAGGAATGGAAGTAGGGTAAAGAGAGGAACATATTCGGAGTAAATAACTTACTTGTATGAAATGGTTTTCTGAAACCCATATATTAAAATAATGTAGAATTATAGGAAAAAGACCAGTGTTTACATGTTGCTAAAAAGCCTTACTTTATTTACGTCTCATTTATTTCCCCAACCAATTTTTAAACATTTCACTCGACTAATTTTAATATATGAAATAGTAGCTTTCACTGTAACATTATTTACATGTATTTAATGTACTTTGATCATAATCACTGATGTGCTGTCTTGTTCTCCACTCCCACTACCCACTAAGGCATTTTTATCTCCCCAAATACTCTCCTTTCAACACTCATGTCTTGTTTATTAATCTAGAAATCTAGATTATATATATATTACACATATATGTATGTATATCAATACATAAATATGATACTTTTTCACCTGTTAAATACCACAGAATGACCATGAACACATCCTGTCTTCAAGCCAATTTCTATTATTTGGGTAAAGACAGTCCATTCGTAGTAGTGGTAGGGGGATAAGGGCTAGAATTACATTACATCCATTGCATCTCTTTTAAAAATACCTAAGTACAGCTGTCACAGCTGTTAGTATTCAGACATCTGTACTAACTTTCATTAGTGTTCTGACAGGATACGTCCCACTAAGAGCATCACCTGTGCACATTCACTATGTTCCCTTTTAAAACGGCCCTGCCTACCTCCCATCCTTCTTTCTTTCTCTTCCCCTCCATGTCTGTTTCCCCTCTCTCTCCCCATCTCCGTTTCTTCTCTCCTGCTGCCCCTGTCTCTGGAGGCCGGTCTCCTCTCTCCCCTTTCCCCTTTTTATGATCTCTTTCCCTAATGAACCATGTTAACATGTCATCTTTCCCTAGTATATCACTTTTCTTAAATTACAACAACAGCTATAAACAGAAAGTGGCTAAATATAAGAATTTGCAAACTCTATTGACACCACATTAGTTCATGGTATAAACTTTCCTCAGATCGGTTTCAAATAAACATTTCTTAAAATAAATCCTATGTTGCAATACACTGCCTAGCATTCCTATTTTTAGCACTGTGTTATGATGTTTGCTAACATTTGCGTTAATATATGCAACAGATTATTTCTGCTTGGTGTCATAATTAATAGATGAAATTTAATATATCATCACTGTGTTTTATGAATGAAGAATCTCTTTAAAAGAAGAACATTCTGGTGCTTTGTGTTTAATTCAAAACAGACTGCACACTTTTCTCACTAAAGGATTTTTTATTAATGTATGTTTTGCATTCCAATCTAAGTTGCCTCCCTTCCGATCCTCCCACTCCCCCCAACTCTCCCCTCCTCCCATCTGCTCCACAGAGAGGGTAAGGCCTTCCCTAGAAAGTCTACCAAGTCTGTCCCATCATCTAGTTGAGGCAGGACCAAGGATGGGGGTGGAAATGATTTTCTTTTTTGTACAGAGTTTCAGTATGTAGCCCTTGGCTGGTTTAGAAGTCATTATGGAGACCAAGTTGCTCTAGAACCTGGCTCTGTCTCTTGAATGCTGGGATTAAGCATGTATAACACCAAGTCCAGTCTAGACCCTGATTTCTTTCTCTTTTTTTTTTTTATCACTGAAATAATGTTGCACTTTCACTAGAAGAGAATTTCACAATTTCCATAACATGTCATACATTATTTTCATGTCTTCATCTTAATTTTCCATGGTTTCCATCACCTGCAATTGACTACAGACCACAATCACTGCAAAAGGATTACAGAAACAAACAATTAACTTTTGTTAAATTATAGAGTTTGGCGTGTGATAGAATTCTCATGGATTTATTCTGCCATTCCAAGGTTCCAAGGACATGAATCATTCTTTGTCAGCTGTTCATGCTGTATGATACTCACCCATTTATCTTAGTATTCATGTCAATCATCAGACCACTGTCACAGGATCATAGGGATTATCTGTAGAATGTGGTATTAGCTTGAGTCACAGACCTTCACTGAACACATTCTGCATAAATGAGAGCAATACGCTATGATTCTTTCTTCTTAGAACCTATTTACTTTTTTTTTTTTTTTTTTGTAGCTGTGACTGACATAATCTCAAACACCTAGCAGTTTCTGGAGCTAGCTGTACCATGAAGTCTTTGCTGAAGAGCTAAACATAATTCACTTGACCTTTCTAGGGATGTTAATATAATTTAGTCACCTACCAACATGACAGTTAAGTCGTAGAGAATATTGAACATGATTTCTAGAGATTATCCTTAAAACATGTTGAACCTGAAGTAAAAGCCTACATTAAGAGGCCTGCTAGTTGATAATTTAAAAAAAGCTGTTCTGTGTTCTCTAGGACCATCAAGAAAGGCAGGAGAAGCCCCTACTCAAAGCAGGTATGGCCGAGCCCTTAAACCTATGCTCTGGCAGAAAAACAGTCTATTAAATAAAACCAAAACTTAGAAAGAGAATGAATAAGAATAAATACAGTGATTCATCTCAAACAAGGCACATCAACTTTGGGAAAAAAAAAAAACAAATGAGACAATAGATTTTTCATACCTATGCTATATAACATAACAATAAGGAATTATTAAATTTTAATATTTAGTTATACTTAATTTATAATCATCTTTATGATACATAATTTATATAAAATATAAAATATGATAAAATAAACTTATTCTCAAAGGTTCATTTTATTATTGAATCTTCTGAAATCCTGTGACTCATCAAATATACAATAACTGGTAGAATCCGAGCCAAAGTAAAGTCTTTTGATGTCAGTCTTTAATGTTTCCTTCATTGCAGTACACTATTACCAACATACAGGACATCCCATGAGTTAGGCAATAAAACTAGATAGATGGAATAGCCACATCTTCAAATGTGGTCAAGGTATGACCTGACAGAGAGTTGGCACAATTCAGTGTAAAGCAAGAAACAGTTGTGCTATATAGGACACCATGATTAAAGCACTATTGATGACCAAGCAGGGAAACATGAAAGACTGAGATAATTAATTTCCCAGATCTTCATCCAAAACCATGTGGTAAAGAGATAGATGTTTTCAGAAGCAGCGGTAGTTAGAATAAATAGCTCATCTGATATGGACAAAATCTCTGGTGTGCGATATGCTGAGTTTGGGAGGGAAAAAATGACTCATTTGTACTACAAATTTTAAAAACGTCTTGGTCCTGCCTCAGCTAGATGATGAGACAGTCTTAATAAACTTCCTAGGGGAGGCCTTACCCTCTCCATGGAGCAGATGTGGGAAGAGAGGAGGGAGGGCAAACTGGGATAGGAACGAAAAATAAATTAATAAACGAAGACATACAATAAAAGAGGCTTATGAGGTATGGCAGAGATGAATTTAGTAAGATAAAAACCCTGAGTTTCGACAAATTTGAGTTATCCCTTTGGAGAAATAAGTTAAAGGTTTTTTAACATATATAGAGATCCTATGAGTCTTCTGCTATAAAGGTTTTTTGTGGAGGAGGTGTTTGTTTGTTTTTATTTTTATTTTTTTGAGAAAGGGTTTCTCTGTGTAGCTTTGGAGCCTCTCCTGGCACTTGTTCTGTAGACCAGGCTGGCCTTGAACTCACAGAGATCCACCTGCCTCTGCCTCCCAAGTGCTGGGATTAAAGGCGTGTGCCATCTATGCTTTATTGTTGTCGTTTTCTTTTATAATACCAGGATCTGACATAAAAATCATTATGACAGTGACTTGAGTGTCTAAGACATAGTTTGTTTGTGCGTAAGCTGAAGACAGTGGAATGTCCTCTCAAGTGGTTATTGGCATGAATTGATATAATCATACGTTTTAATTTCCTGCTGGTTAAGACATTTTCTTCCTCTGAAACTTATGTCTTCATCTGTAGAAGAGAAGTGACTTCATTAAAAATTGAAAGAGTACCATTTAAATTTATGCTATGTGGAAGACACATTAAATCTTCCTTCTTGGAAAAAAAAACAGCATTATGACTAAATAATTATTTAATACAGTATGCATCTGACCACAATATATTTCATTATTCAAGTTTAGTTGGGCAGAAACCAGGTAAACAGCCTGTTCTACCCTTTTATTTTATTATGTAAGTGAATGGATCCTTTTTTTCATAAAGACAAAATTATATCAAGTCGTCTCACAACACTGCCCCCCCATTTACACCTTGGCCTTGCCATCTGATCGTTACCCATGGGAAGAAAATACAATGTGATTCAAGAAAATCCATTGCAACGTTTGCTGGCATGGAAAACCTGAGCAGATGGTCACACCCATCTCTATCACAGTAATGTAACTGATACATGCTTGTGGGGGAATCAGTGTAATAAAGTGATACATGCATAGGAGACCTTCCAAACTGTGATGTTCACTAGACTCATGACTTCTACAAACAAATCAAGCCTTTTCTCCACTTTGTGTGAAATAGCAGCATATCTTGGCCTGAAGAGTTAAAGTAATAATCAATAACACTTATAATCTCAAATCATATATAAATTGTCTGAAAATATAGGATAACAATGATGAAGATGTTAGAGATGATACTGACAGTTGTATCAAGGTTCTCATCACAAAGAACTAATCTTGAATAGTTTTGATCCTCAAATATACCCTTAAAATTAGCTTGCCAATGTCACCCCCTTCTCATCAGTCACAACAGGAAAACTTCTTCCCAGAAAAGCATTCTGACATTTATGCTCATATTTTGTCGTCTCCCTAAAGGAGATAGATCTGTTTACATGCATCTCATTTTAGGAGTGCTCTGATGAAATGTGGGAGGAATGAAGAATGGAATTGATCTGATCTAATTTGTTGTAACATAAGCCCAGTGGTTTATTACAAAGTCTGTCAATTATAAGTTGTGGTCCACTAAGGGAAGTTCCTATAAGAATTCTATGAATACAGAGATGTAAGAATATGGCAGACATAAGTGCCAACATGTTAATTACATTCTCAAGATCAGTATTTCATATCCATCTCACTAGTTTTGCCCAAGAGAAGTGACTCAAATAACAGGTGGAAAAATAGCCCTATGCTAGGGCATGAAGTCATCTATTTGTGTCCAATGGGAGTTCTACATGCAACAGCACACACTGGGCTTCACAGGAGCTATTTGAAGTGGGAGCTAAAGGTAGGTACTATCCACATAAAGAAAGTATAGAAAAAGAGTCATCTTAGGATGAGTGAGTGTCTTGCATTGCAGCTTCACAAGGGGGGCAGGGGGTATGTTTGTGGTCTAAAGAGGTACCCATTGTCAACAGACTGTAAATGAGATGAAAATGGAGATGATGTCAAAAACTTAGCTTACTATATGAATTATTGACATCAGTAAACTTAATTACTATTTTATTTTTTGTTGGTCCTGTATGGAAGATTAAAAGAACACAATTAAAAAAACACAATTGTTTGTTCAAGATCATTCATATAGAAATAGGATACAGAAAAAAGTCCATATATGATTTCAAAACAATCAGTCCTCATGGTCCAGAAGCTTCTGTTTGCATTATGTCCCATATCCCATAATTGTGATATAAAAATGTTCTTGCTGTTCAAATCAATCAACCTAACAAACAAATAAAAAACAATAAAACTTAGTGTCATGATAGAAGGCCCAGTAAGCATGGCTGCATCCATGTTCCTCCCGTCTACAGAGTAGCCACGCAGACATTTCTTGCTAGATATGTGGAATCTCTGACTTTACCCTAGGCCTTCTGAGTCAGAATCGGTTTTGACACAGTTCCCTTGGAATTGAGATGAGCACTAAGTCATGCTGCAGCCAGGAAGTACTGATCTTGACCTGTGAGTCTAAAGCCTTACTTTACTAACATTTTAGAGACTCGAAACTAGAGTTAGACAGGCCTGGTGTGTCTTGAACTTGAACTTGAACTTGAACAAGGAGACTCTGACTGTTCATCATTTTCTAGCCCTGATTTGAGCTCTCACCTATGGGTGCTTCTCCCCCATCTTCAAATAGAGTCCCACCCTCATTTAGATGACATCCAAGAGTTAGATGTACGCATATGGTACACTCAAAGAAGTCACAAGTGCCTTTTCTGCTGAAGGTCTGTTTCATCTGCAAACACTTGAATTCATTCTTATGGTCCCAGGTAGAGTGGGTCACTCTTGCATTAGCCACAGAGTTTCGATTGCCTTCTGTCTGCTTCTTGTCACGTCCATTTGAGTTTGTGACTTTTTTTTCAGCGTCAACTCCTTTCTAGTTGTTATTCTTATTTAGTATTAGATAATGAAAAGGCAATAGTTGTAGGTCAAGGCCAATGACAGAGGCCTCTGTTTAGACAAGCATGTGCCCCTAATGACAACTGTCTTATTATTTGATCCTCTGCTGCCCCCTAAGGGCCTCTGATCACTCTGCCTGCTGTCTTTGAACCATGGCTATACAAAAACCATTAGGAACCCTTCTGACAGTGTCACACATTGAGGATTTGCAGGTCTGATCAAAGTTTTGTTCTACACAGTATGTGTGTGGACAACAAAACCTAGTCCTCTTCTACAATGTGTGTGACATAAAGTCATTTTCATTTCCTGGTCTTTCTTTAACCAAAATGC
This sequence comes from Phodopus roborovskii, assembly GCF_943737965.1. Lineage (NCBI taxonomy): Eukaryota > Metazoa > Chordata > Mammalia > Rodentia > Cricetidae > Phodopus > Phodopus roborovskii. Next base: position 16,590,863 of record NW_026125397.1, read on the forward strand.
ATGGTTCCTTGCTTGTTTTTCATCTCACTCAGTGAGCAACACTGGCAGAGGTACACAAACGCTTTTGAACATTAGGCCAGACCGCCCACAACAAATGATGCCTCTCTTATTAATAAAAAGTAGGCAGAGTAAATCTCCACAGAGGATATACCCCAGAGAAAAAGGTCAATTTCTGAGAAATGTAAAAAAAATGTAGCAGGTCTGACAAGTGGAACATTTAAGGCAGAGCGATGGAGTAGAAGAAAATAGGGATGAGGAAGACTGGGAATTGGAACACTAGGAACCATAACAAAGTTCACATCTTGTACTAGGAATCATACTGAGGACAATTGAGAACATCTGCAGCAGAAAGCACTGTGATTAGATGGACACTTTCCAAGGGTCCTTGAGAAAAGCTTTATGATGATCCAGGCAAGGACAATGACGGCCTCCAATGGACGAGAAAATAGATGAATATAGGAGAAGATAGATGAATATGGAGAAAGTAGATGGCTATAGGAGAAGGTAGATGAATATGGGAATGGAGATAAAAAAGACTCAAGAGGTACAGTCAAAGAGTTTCTCTTTGGGGTTACTGAGTACATAAAATGGTAGAAATAACTCAAGCAAGTATCTTAGCACACACTATTAAACAAATTAAACTCAGTCAATATGCCCATTTTCAGTCAAAGTGCTCTTTGATAAGTGATTAAGAACAGATGGACATGCAAAAACTGGTGAAAATTATTCGCAATAACTGTGTTTGAAATATGATTGTTTCCATAAAACATAAAGAACTTTCATAGTTCAATACGAAAAACAAGCCAATAGGAATATGGATAAAAATATGACCACTGTACTGGTCCTGAGAATTGAATTCAGTCATCAAACTTGGAGACAATTGCCTTTGTCCACAAGACCACCTCAACAGCCCCTCAATATTTCATAAAGCATAAAAAAAGCTCAGTTGCTTTCAAAATCAGTTTAGCAGTTTCATATGTACTAATAAACACCCCACAGTTTGCCTTCTCGGTGTTCAGCCCAAAGGCATGAAAACATATGCCCAGACAAAGAGCTAACAACAACTCAGCATTAAAAGTTTTTACTGAAAATGGACAAGGAAGTCAAATATATTACAGGAGATTAATTATGGGAGAATTATATAATGAAATAGTAGGAATGAAAAGTAATGAGCAGTAGACAATTGAGAACATCAAAAAATTAATAAATAAAGTAGATAAGCAAGAAATACTATGACCAAAGATGATGTGCATGCTGTGTGATTTCATCGAATAGTTAACTCAGAAAGGGACCAGCCTGGCGTGTATTTAGAGGAAAGAGATCAATGGTTGGTATACTTCACTCTGATGACCTGATTAAGAATGCATCTAAACACAGAAAATGTGTAAGTCATGGAATGTTTTTCCCATGATGACATTTGTAGAGGACTCAAATGTGTTAACAACAACACATGAATTCAGACATGCATTTTATCATTTAAGTTAACAAAGTTAACTTTATTGTTATGGTCATTTATTTTATGTTTTATGGTGATTAACTTTAACTGTGTGTGTGTGTGTGTGTGTGTGTGTGTGTGTGTGTACCTATCAGCTTGTGTGTGGGCTCACATGTGAGTGCATATGTAGAGGCTCGAGGGAATTTTCCTTAATGACTCTTTTATTCATTGAGGCAGGATCTCTCATTTGAACCCAAAATTCCCAGACAAGAGTTAGCCTGGATAGGCAGCTTAATACAGGGATCCTTCTGCATACTGAATTACAGGTAGGCCTCCATGTTACCAGCATTTATGTGGGTTCTGGTATCCAAACTCCAGACCTCACACTTGTATGGTTAGCCCTTTAACCATTAAGTTATCTACATAGTGCAGAAGTATATGTTTATTTAAATGGATAGTTGGCAATTTTATAGATCATGATTGACAGCTAATGAGATTGGCAGGGTAATATCCTTTGGCTTAGGGACTTCTCTGGAGCCCTTCTTATTGAATACTAAGAGCAACCTTAAATGACACACTCTCGGCAATATCAGGGAAGATGACAAAAATCAGTTTCTGAGTATCTTTGTTGAAACGAAGGCAGAGTCCAGAGAAGTCCACTTATTAATTGGCTCAGTCAGGGTGTTTTCTCCTGGTCAACCTCTAGGCACATTCCATCCTTTACAAAACATGGTGTATCTGAGTCATCACACAGAGTCATGCTAATGATAAGTAGTAACATGGCCACTAAACAGCCGGTTCCATTCCTTTCAGAACCTGCTTTCCTGATGTGGCTACATCTTCTTGAGTCTTCCTCTTCTGGCTTTGGACCATTGGCAGATATGTCATACTCTGAGACATGTGCATTCAGCTGCCAAGTCTCCAACCCTGTGCTTGCTGTAGATGAGGCCACGAAAGGCTATTTTAATATGTTTTCCTTAGCTTCATTTGAAAGCCTGCCACACAAGGGAACCATTCAGCAAATTCAGCAACAAACCACTGCATAATTGTCTCTGGGAAGGTTTCTTACCTTCCGTGAGCTTTTAGTAGCAATTCAATAAATTTTCAAGCCTTGCAAAGAAGGAGAATACCATATAATTTCCTGTGGTTGGTAATGAAGATTCGCTGGGGATTCAGCTAATTCAAAAGCCTCTTAGATTCGATGCATCTGCGGGAGTTTTCTCCTTAGCTGCATTCTAAACTCTTAGCCCTGAGCTCGATGTTTAATGAGTTAAGGTTACATTCAGATATCAGTCCCCTGCTCTCCAAAGCAGAGGTGGAAACAAAATTCTCTTTCTTGATCTTTGAAACCTCTGAGAAGTACCCAGCTAATTTCTAAATCTATTTTCTTCTTGAATAGGGAGAAATGTGAAATGAAACCAGATCGCTGAGCTAGATGAAAAAGTTCAAAGCTGAAGGACTTCATTATCCTCTCCAATACATCGCATGGAGTTCACAGCCAGCTCAGGAAGGCATCATTTAAACCCCATTGAATTGCCACTGAATGGTTGCTGAAGGTGCCGGGAGACACAGGCAGAGTTATCTTCCTGGATGGCATTCCTGTAAGTCTATTCTGCTTCAACCAAATATATTGGGTTATTACACACTTGACAAACTATCCAATTCGTACTTAGAGCAGTCAACATGCTTGATTTTAGGAAAGAAAACAAAAAGACTTTTACATAGGATGAGAGCCATTCAGTTTTACTGAAAAGTAGAGAGTACAGCAGTTTACACCCTTCTCTCCATGACCATGTTGTGACAACCCAAGACAGAGTGTTCACTTAACTCCCTGCACCAAATACTGACATTTGGAATGACCCCAACATTCTTGCAACCTGAAATGTTTCACCCTTCTGCAACCATTTCCATACTTTCCCTTTCAGTTGAAAGCATTGGCTAGCCATTTATTCCTATGAATTAATGGCTATGGCTGTCATTCGGAGTAAAATGTTCTGCTCTGAAAATGATCACATAGGAGAGCATGCCGACGCTAGGGTCTTTGGAAGCCAGGCATCATTTTGATTTCTTCTTTATTCCTGGCAGACTAACAACCCACACAGCTCATACACAGAACAGCCAGCTGAAGGTGAAGACAGTGCTCGGGTCAAATGCTTTGTTTAAGAAGAAAGCACTGAGTGTGTTGGGGGAAAAATAAACACCTTTAAACTAAACACAAGCATGGGAGGAACCAGTAGATGAGTGTTTTAATATGCATCTGCTCAAAAATAAATTTTCTATAACCACACATCCAGATTTTTGATACTCTCAGAACCTTGCCAGAGCTGTACTGGTGTGCATTTCTTTCTAGAAAAATATAGAGGCTAGCACACCTCCCTCTGCCACCACCTGGTACTTTTTAGCCCCTTCTTCTCCTAATGACCATATGAAGAGAGAAAGATATAAGATATAAGGGTAACATTTTTATCACTGAATAAAAAGGGGTTTTACAATATGCACTTCATATCATCCTTCAACATCACCTATTAGGACCTTCCTATGAAATAAATAATCTCATTTGAGATTTCGATACTCCCATGAATCTGCATGCATGCTCACATTCCTGAACAAAATCTCAGCGAGCTTCAGTGATGCAGAGTATCCACCAATTCCCTTCGAATCCATGTGCAGCACTGAATTGGATGTCAAACTGTGTTCTCTCTTGAGGAGAATGGTATGAGCTTTAAGTCATGCCTCCCCTTGATCTCCTTCCTGTCTCTGTCCCATCAACAGGTAATACACATGACACAAACAATGGCAACCTCTTAGTCCCTGTAATAAGCATCAAATATTTACAATGAAGCTAGAGATGGTTGCTGCACTGGCAGCAGACACATAACCAATCTGGGCCCAAACAGAACCAAATAGGCAAACAAAAACAAATAGATCTGGGCTAAGGGATTCAACCATTTACGGTTAGTTTCAGTGCATTTTCAATTCACAGGATCAACACACACAGGGATGATGCCCTGGAGTTGAGACTGTGCACTTACTTTAGTAAGATGTTTTCTGGGACAGTGACTTCTAAAGCAGAGACTTCAACAGACAAGGTGAGTTTATTCAGAGTTAAGTGAAAAGGTGTGTGTGTGAGTGAGTGTGACCTGTTTTTCTAAGCAATGACAAAAGAACCACAAATATATAAGCACTATGTTGTACTGCCCTAAGCACCGCTCCTCTGTCCTGCACCAAATCTGCACTTGGGACCTCCACTGGCACCCTGACCCAACACCCTGGTTTTATTTCTGAGAGGCCACTGTGTGATTAGATCTGACCCTTCTTTTATTTTCCCCTCCTTGCACTCTACACTTGCAAAGCTTTCCCAAATCTTCAAACCTTTCGTCCACATTGGGAGGGAGCTCCCTGCACAGTGAAGAGCTCAGAGCCCAGCCAGGGACATGCGTCTGTGTCAGCTGCATCTGAACTGACACAGAATCAAAGGAACCAGTACAACCCGGGATCTATTCTCAGACACAGAAGAGAGAGAAGCACTGCCCGCAAACCAGTGCCACTGGCTAACTCTCCTTCCTGCTCATGTCAACCCACACACAGCTGTGACAGTACAGAGTTGGGAGCACACAGCTGTTGGTTTGAGTCATGTCTACAGGATTTTTTCAGTCGGATTCTACTCTTCATATCTCTCCTCCCCTTTTATCTTGTATTAGAAGAAGCACAAGGCTGTAAGCAGAGTCTTTTTGTCTCCCTGATTAGATCAGACATGCAAATAAACACATCTGTTTGGCGAGGGCACAAGCAAAGCCTTAAATAGCAATGGGGCCTCAAAGACACCGCAGAGTTCTTCTAAAGAATTATTACAATTAAGATTTCTCATGACAAGGCAGCCTTCACCAAGCAAAGGAAACCACAACAACACAGGGCCGAAGATAGCATTTTCCAAGCCCGCTTGCTTCCTTCTGCACATGTGAAAAGTGTTGTCACCTAAAGAGCTATAGAGAGGCAGCAATTGCATATGACAGTCAAGTTAATCCATGCCCTCAAAACAGGCACCAAGGAGAAAATTGCACCCATGAAATAACAAGTCTCTCTAAATCAGATAAAGTTGTGGTCAAAAGTTTGCCTTGAAGAATTCAAGTTGGAGTTCTGATTTCTATTCCAAAGTTTCTCTGTAGATGTTCATAAAACTGAGTGTAAAAAATAATAGAGATGATGATGATGATAGATAGATAGATAGACAGACAGACAGACAGACAGACAGATAGATAGATGATTTAAGGTAGATAGATGACACATAGGTAGATGACAGACTTTTTTTTTATTAGTTTGTTAAAAGATATCTTTTAATGATTGTCTAATTTACCATTCCAAGTAATATTATTAGTTGTCTTCATGATTATATTTCTTCATGTGATGCCTGTCTATTTCTAATGCTTGTAAAAAGACAATCCAATCACCATATCAGAGCAATATAATCTATGTTTATATAACAAAATTTGCCATCTCTCAAACACTTTGAAAATTTTCCCCCTTCTTCCATGTCCAGGGTGAGGAGTGTTATCTATAAAATAAAGCCAGCTTCTCTATCCTGTGTCTGTGCAAGTTTTCAGCCAGTGAGGCTTCCAGACCAAGGTTGTTTTCATCTGGGATTAGCTGCAGGCTGCTTTTGAGACACAGCGCAGTGCAGAATGGTACCCACACTTTTTCATAACAGTCAGTTGCCCTTCTAAAGGCCACTGTCCTTAATGTGCAGATAAAAAGCTAGACTTCCCAGCCAGGCTCACTAGACCAAGTCACACCAGGCATCTTGTCTACTTTGCATGGGGCTGAGTCATGCTTCTTGTTTACATTCTCTTTCATTTTACAACCTTCACATGGTGCACATGCTGTTCCTCTGAAGCCTGAGTCCTACCTCCTTATCCATCTGGCAAATCTACATGCCTGAGGCCCAGCATCTTCCCTGGGTAAGGGTTGACTGACACCAAATGGAAATGTTTATCTCTGGCTTTACAGAGAACAGAAGACTCCATGTGCACTTTCTTCTGTTGAAGGCCAGATTCTATAGCTGTGGTGGTCTGTGCACATTATTCTATCGCTTCTTTACTTTCAGGTCTGATTGCAATGTCACTCTTTACATAGGAATTTTCTTCCTGTTTTTTTCAAGGTTTCTTATATTTATTACTTTTTTCTTATTTTACATACCGATCCCAATTCCCTCTCCCTCCATCCCTCCCATCCCATCCTGTGCCCCTCTCCACAGGGAGGGTGGTGCCATCCGGAGAGTTCAACAAAATCTGTCAAGTCATTTGGAGTGGCTGGTGGGCACATTGCATTTGTAGTCAGGAAGCTGGGAGAGATGAAGGCTCCTAAACTTACTAGCTATCTCCATTTCTCTTTCTTATTCAGTCTGGGACCTCAATCTATGTGATGCCGACAGCCACACAGGTCTTTGTCTTTGTCAGTTATTCTGGAAACCCTTGCACGGCACACCCAAAGCTGCATGCCCGAGTAAACTATGTGTTCCTTTACAGTCTAAGAATTTACTTCATTTATAGCTTGATTCTCTAGGAAAGTGTGGAATGTAGTTTCTTAAAAATTTGTTAAGGATCACAGATGTGGATTTGCAAAACATTAAAAAAATGAAATACATTTAACAAGATTTCTTTCTAACTAGAAGTAGCATAAAACTAGTATGCCATGTCAAAAGAAATTACACTGATGAATGCCCAACAGCTAAACAAAAGCCACCCCACATTTGTCTTTGTTATTGAGCATGGAAAAATTTAAGTCCCAGGTAACTCAAGGTAATGCTAGAGCCTTCACTTTAGTTTTCATTTCAATGTTATTTTCTACTTGTACTTGCATATATTAAAAATAATCAATTAGTCATAGTCAACATTTATATACACAGACATATCAGGCAGTATAGGGAATAGCAAAAGGAACAGGAGGGAAACAGATGGCCGCACGGAATATACATAATAAAATGCCATGCTCTGCTCTGCCTTATTGAGTTGTATGCATCGACGCTGTAGCACTGGGTGTTCTTTTGCATGGGTGTGGCTTGTTGGCTTGAAGTTCCTTAACAGCAGATTGCTGGTGCCAGGCTGGCATTCTTCTTTTTCTTCTTTTATTCCTTCTGGAGCGCTAAACCTTGGGGTGCCTTAGGCAGCTTTTAGCTAACTCCTTCCTATCACTTCGTCCTTTCTCACCCAAATCACATACTTGTAGAGTACCAGCTCTGTGTCGGTTGCTCTGTTTGACCTAAGTTGTGGAGAAGAAACCAAGGAAGATAAAATTCCCATCTCTGAGGAGCTGCACTGAAGGTGTAGTGTAAGGGTGAGCTAGCTAGACTGGGGGTGGAGTGTGGGGATAAGGATGGGGGACTGAGGGTGTAGCTTGGTGGTGAGAGTGAGGAGCTGGGGTTATAGGATGGCAGTGAGGACAGAGAGTTGTGCCGAGGGTGTAGCATAGGGAGCTGCATTGAGGGGGGTAGAATGAGGTGAGGGTGAGGAGCTGTAATGAAGGTATAACTGGTGGTGAGGATGAGAAACTGCATGCAGGGTGACTCATGGGCTTGAGGATTTGGACCTGTACTTAGGGTGTATCCCAGGGGTGAGGATGGAGAGTTGTGTAACATAAGATGAAGATGCAGAGCTGCACCAGTCTTATACCCAGAGGTGAGGATGCAGCAAACAACTGAACAATAGATATAAAATGTTATCTGTTGAAAGTGATATGAAAATACGTGTAATTGTTTGGAGGTATAAACTAATGAAGACGAAGTCAACACCCATGTGGTAAGACATGTTAAGAACATTTAAGCAGAACATTGCCTGTATTAAGGAAACCATTGGAAGATCTAGATGAAAGGATATCTGAGCCAGAGAAAACTAAGAAGTTACAATAAGGAGCCCAGTTAGCATCTAGAAGATGATCAGTGTTTAGCTAAGTTGAAGGAGGAACCAGTGGGCCTAATATAGGCTGAGGATGCAATAGGCTGTGTTAGTTCAGACCTGGAATGTTTCCTATAGGCCCCTCGGGCCTAATGGGAGGTCTGCTTCTCATTGCAGAAGGAACGTGAGAACCCAAGCCTTTCTTTTCTTCTTGTTATGACTACAGTGAATGGTCACTTTTGCCATCCTCTGTTCCCATAAGCTGTCTCCCATAGGCTCAAACAGGGACAATGAATCACGGGTTGAAACCTACACAATGATAAGGAGATAATCAAATGTTTATTTGCCCTGATAGTAAATGAATGGCAGGTGGAAGTAATGATCCATTCATGTAGGCTGGTGAGCCAAAGAGCATAATTAGGGTTAGTACAAGAACATGGTCAGGTAATTATCTACAGGAACATGGTCAACTCACAAATGGCTGAACTGCTAAAGAAAGTCTCTCTCTCTCTCTCTCTCTCTCTCTCTCTCTGCTCTTTTCCCCTCCCCTCTTGCTCATTAAAATAATAAAGAAATAACTCTGCCTATAAATTTCTGCCTAAGGAAGACTAGGACCCCATGAATCCCCAAAGAGGGCAGTGGTTGTATCACGCTCAGAGAATCCATTCCATAATATAATGGGGGAAAATAAAAAAAAAACCTATTTTCATCATTTGATTGTGCCTTATATTTAATATAGTAATAGAAAGCTAATGCAACATCTTAAATTTCATACTCATGTAACAGGACTCTTATGGAACACTGAAAAGGGGGGTGATATAATCTGAGTTGAATTTTAAATATACATTTCTTCTCTGCAGCAATAAAAGGGAATATTCCAAACAGAAGCTGAGACACTTCGGAAGATATTGCAATAGAGCAGGTGGGATCCTTGGATCAAGGCGGTAACTATGCAGATATCAAGAAGTGGTCATACTTCTTATTGCAAATTGAAATTAGAGCCAGAAATAGACTTTCTAATTCTTTAACGGGAGTCACAAGGGAAAAAAAAAGAATCAGGATGACTTCTAAGTGATTGTTCTGCAAACGGTAAATAGCTATGTGGTTATAAGATGTAAATGACAAGGGGAGACATTAGAACAGGACGCTGTGGAGCAGATGCTCTACAGACACTAATTTGGTAATTTAAACACAGAAACAAGTACAAATTAATACATTGCAAGCTGTTTACATACGTGGTAGCAAGTGCACAACCCCAAATTCAAAATCTGTGGCAATTTAGGCAATACCAATAGTAATAAGAGAAAATGAGGAAATGTTAGCAGAAATTGACATCCCACAACAAATCAACTTTAGAAAATACAACTAGAAACTATGTCAGACAATGAGATCTTCAGCTTCAAAGCTGACAAAATCTGAGAGCTGCTATATTGATTCACATTGTTTGAAGTTATATACTGAAAAATGGACTATGGGTTTTTGCTTTCATTTCAGGTGGGTTCTGCTTGTTTTTAGGATCTGGCTAATGTTAAACTTGAGATCTGGCCAGCTTTCTTAGTAACACAGAAATCAGGTGTAGTAAAGTATCAGTAGTTTTAATTCACTCATCTGTCACTTCTTTAGCAAAGGACATTACTGTTTAACATTAGAATCCCCTACCTCCGTGTAATCTTGATTTCAGTGAAGTTAGACTGACAAGTTAAATCATCTTTATTAATTGTCATGATGTTAATCAGCCGAGAACTTCAACTTGACCTCTATGTAGCACTCTGGCAAGATGAAGATCCTTTGCTATGATTTCTTAATAACGTAAATATCCATTCCATCATAGCATGCTTTTGAAATTCAGCTCAGAGCTTAATAGTGATACCAGCACCTTAATCAGTGAGGGTTGATTAATATGCCCTTCCTTATATACACATGGCTCATTTGCAGTAAGTTATATCTGTTTCATTTTTTTTTTCAAGCTATAGGGTTTGGGAATTTCTGCTTCTCTTTCATTTTTGCTTTGATTTCAACACAAAGTATTAAACCTCAGAAATGTGAACTAATCCGTTTGATATTTTAGCCACTTAAATCTAAGGATGTTAGTATCTGTGGCGGTTTGAATAAGAATGGTTCTCACAGGCTCATATATTGAATGTACAGTCACCAGGGAGTGGAACCCTTTGAAAGGATTAGAAGGATTAGGAGGTGTGGCTGTCTTGGAGGAAGTGTGTCACTGGGGGTGGGCTTTGAGATTTCAAAAGTTCATGCTATGTCTAGGTGTCCTCTCTCTCTCTCTCTCTCTCTCTCTCTCTCTCCCTCTCTCTCTCTCTCTCCTTTCAGGTCAGGCTGTAGCTCTCAGCTACTGCTCAAGCACCTGCCTGCAAGCTGCTGTACTCCCTGCCATGATGACAATGGATGGAATTTCTGAACTCTAAGAAAGCCCCCAATTAAATGTCTTCTTTTATAAGAGTTGCCTTGGTCATGATGCCTCTTCACAGCAAAAGAACACAGACTAAAATGGTATACAAGAGTATTCTTTTTTATTGATGACTTCAGAAAGAGCCAAAGATTAAACACTAGGTCTCATTCCACTGGCAGACAGTTGTTGATGATGGGAAATTGGGGTTATTTTCTTTTTCTGGGTATTACAAATACTTGAAAATTTCACCACTGAACTATTCAGAAATCCTACCAGTTGGTAGACAGAGTTCTCTTGTAAGGTATACCACAGAGTTTCACACAATTATAATTGAAAGAATTTTTATTCCTTTATGCAGTTTTTACTCACTGCTCCCCATAGTAAAGGGAGTTATGTAGAGAATGATTATAAATCATGCTATACTAGGAGAGTCAAGGAAGTCCCTTTTCTTCCTTGAACTAAAAAGCAAATTAATGGCTGCTTCAAGAAATGACTTTTGTGACAAGAAACTAGGAGCCATGAAAAGATAGACAGAGTCATATACTTCTGGGACAGTTAACAAATTCCCAAAAATTCCCCTGTCCTATACTGTGCCATGTGTTTGATTTCATTTTATTTCCATGGAGTATTTGCTTCCTTTTAATAACTGGCTGTCTAGTTCATTTGCAATTTATAGGCTGTGGATTTATTTTGTTTCAATATGTTACAAGCCCTATAAGATCTATAGTTCAAAAGTGCTGGGATTATCTCACCCTTTGTAAACCGTTCTGTTTAGTAGAGATCTTGGTAAAATGTCTTTGACTTGAGTGTTTATGGAAGTATCTCCTTAGCCTTGCTAACATCTGCACATATTCACCTAAAGCTGCCAGGAAAACATATGTACTGTGAAAAGTCAGTATTCTGAATTTCATAGTAGTCACTGAATTCCTTGGGGAGAGGATCTATTTTATTCAGTTTACACAGTGGAGTAGCAGGACCTAGGGTTTTTGTTTTGTTGTCCCACAAACTCTAGGAAACAGACTTCCCATTCGCTTTGTTCTATCAGGTCATCCAGTGAAATACTTGCTGTATTTCTTTCGAGCTAGAACCTCTTTTCCGTATTTGTGGCTCCCACAGCTCCTAGCTTCTAAGCCAAGTTCTTAGTATATCGTTCTTTCCAATTTCAACTTTGATCTTGAAGGGGGCTGGGACCTGTACCCAGAAGCAATGTGAACATTTGGCAGGGCCTGCTTTGGAGTCCTCCTTTGGGAATGCATCTCTTGGGACAGGGTATTTATTACTTTTCTTGAAATACTTGACAGAAACAACTTAAAGGAAGAAAGGTTTTATTTTGGCTCACAGCTTGAGGTGACAGTCCAAAATGGCAAGGAAATCATCACATCACAAACATGGAGCCACTGGTCACTCTGTATCCATAGTCAGGAAGCAGGACAAGAACAATGCTGGCACTCAGCTGGATTTCTTCATTTTATTCCTGCTAGGACCCTGACCCAAGAATAGTACTATCCAAAAGTACAGCACCAATGTTGATTCTAAATTCCATCAAGCTGACAATCAAGATGAATCATGATGGATGGCTTTTTAGGGGTCATTTCACTTAATTGTGGAAAGGACATCCAGAACAGGCGGGACTGGACTCTTATATGCAACATCAGCCACAAATTCTCACCACCTTACCTAATCAAGCTTTATATTCAAACTGAAATGACAAACCAACATTGATCTGCTGGGCTCACAAGGGCAACCCTATGCCAGTTTGTTTGTATGATATAAAAAGATCTAATGCTTACAGATTTTGTTAACGTTTTTATTTGTTTATTGTTTTATATTGTGTATCCATGGATCATGAAGAGGTTGTCTCCCTTCTCCAGTAGAAACGAGGCATTGCATTAATTATCCTGTTTTTACACTGTCTAAAAATAATTTCATATAGTTCAAATCCTATATTAAGTCTAAGAATGGCTTGTCATTGCTTGAATCACAATAACTGAAATATGAATGCCATCATCTTGCTCCAGCACAGTATCAGAGTATTTTGAGCACTAGAAAGATGGTATGGGTTTAACCTAAATGAAGATTGGCCACACTCTATAAACTTGACTGTAGACCAACTTATTGCATTCTTCGTTTTAATGTAAACTTCATTCACAAATAATCTTGGGACTTTTCTCATGATACAAATTAATTTTACAGTATTTTTAGACAACTTTCTGCTGACCTTTTTAAAACTTTGCCATAATATTTTTAGTCTTTTCCATTGAAATTTTAATTTGAACTATCTCTTTGTCTGCCTTAACTATAGCTTTTCTATATAAGACTTTGACAGTTACACATATGTGCCTATTTTTATCACATTAAATATCTGAAATATCTATTATCTTAATTTATAAATCAATTTTCAGAAGAATATAAAATTTATAGAAATATATGTGCATATAAGTCATATATAAATGAACAAACAAGATGTCACACAAGTCCAGTCACATAAGTACAATCCCTAGATTACACAAGAAAATCAATTGCATAAAGCTGTCTTCCACACATGTACAATTACACGGACATCCATACATGCACAGCTCATGCCTTCACATATTCATCATCATGTAAATGATAATATTATCAAGAAGATAGTCATCAAATATAGCTTTCATCAAATTAGATAAGAGCAATACTTGGAAATATATATATAATATATATATATGTATAGTGTGTGTGTGTGTGTGCGCGTGTAAATTCTTCCCTATATTAAGCTGTAGATCTACTTCAACTTTAGTAAGAATATCAATATATTTGGTGAATTAATAAAAATTATCCTAAAGTTCTGTGGGTTCTGTCTAAAGAATGACAAGAAAGAAGTGATACTTCAGATTTTAAAGCATTATGAAAATTTATCATAGTTTAAGAAAATATGAAGCCTTCAATATGGATAGTTAATATTAAACCCATTCAAGATAAAGGTGGTTTTTCAAGTTCACATCTGAGAAAGGAATAATAAATCAAGTTGGTAAGCAATATAGAAAGAAAACAATTAGGTTGCTGGCTCAATATACACCCTAAAATAATTGTAAATACATAAAATATTAAATGTATGGCCTGGAGAGGTGGCCTGGTTGTTAAGGGTGCTTTATGTTCTTTCAGAAAGGACCTAAGTTAGGTTTCCAGTCCACCCTGAGTATTTCACAGCTACCTGTAACCCCATTCCAGGGGGCTCCAATTCCTTTGTGAGGACCTGAACTCAAGTGAGCATGTGTATTCATACCCACCCCCCCACACACCACAGGCACAATTGAAAATAATAAAATAAAATTTTAACTTAAAAGTAAGGCCAAGTGTTGTAAATGTACAGAGATGCATATGCACTTGTTAAAGCATATCATATAATTCCATCTGTTATAAAAAATTAGAGAAATAAAATTTCAAATATGACATAATAAAACTATTTGTGATTGCTACTATTGGTTGAATATACATTAGCACTGTCATTGTAATAGATGTCTAATATGTATTTTAGATGTGTGTAAAGTGAAATAGTTTGTTCCTCAGAGTTGGGTAATGGAACAGAAATGACAGAATGAAATGAATAGATATATATAGGATGTATTAGAATGGCCTACTATTTGTAGTCTGGACTATTTAAGAATGGCTGTATCACAATTGAAAGACCAAAAATCCAGTAGTTGGTCAGTGCATAAAACTGAATGTGTCAGCAGTCCCAATTTGGTGCTGGAGTACCAAGGAATTCTTAAGAGCCTCTGATCTTCATTCTACCTATGTTGGAATCCCTAAGAACTAGGTTCTAATATCAGTGGCTAACATGACTACATCTGGAACCAACTAAACCCTAAGCATCTAGGGTCAACAGATACCTGTTAGAGCTTCCTTGACTGGATCACTTCAAGGGGGAGAATCCATCCTAAATTTGGGGTCACACCATCTTTGGCAGCCCACATGGAAGAACACGGAAGAAGGATGCTTTTGCTTTTTGCCTGCTTGTCCTCACTCTGACTGGCAGGTTCATCTACCCTGTTGCTGATGCATTTCCTCACTGATAGCATAACTTAGTTTATAGAGTTCAGAAAAACAAACTATTTTACTTTATATATATATATATACATATATATATATATATATAAAATATATATTAGATATGCATTAAAAGGAAATGTTAATGTATATGTAAATGAATAAATGCATCTATTGTACAATCTCATTTTGAGTAAATCAATAAATTTGTTTAGATAATGGCATATTATAGATAATATATTTCAACTATATTGGCTAAATTAGCATATACTAAGCATGTTATAATTTATTAATTATATAAAAACTATTGTTTTCCAACTCAGACTCTCTACCATCCAAGTTTATGTCAAGCAATTTAACTTAGTTTTCATTCTGTCCAATCCCATCCAGTCATCATTGCAGTTCACAAAAGTCAGTCTCTGTTTGGTTTAATGACTTCCCCTCACCTTCTGGATCTCAGCTTTCTAGATCATCTGAGTCCCTGCCCTCTACTAGCAGATACTTCCCACATTCCTATAGTAGGGCAGATATGAGAAAAATCTGAAATCCAGATGCTACTGATGTCCAGGTCATCTTCAGTCACTAGAAAGGACTATGGTGGGAAACACATTTGACTGCAGACCACAATTTAGGATGACATCACCACAAAGGTCCATCCACTCTGTTATTAGGTTTTCCCTCTCCTTGTCAGCTTGTACATCACTTGCTTCTCCAAGTCATGAAATCTGCAAGCTCATGTTTAGCCCATAAATATAAGGAAATCATCAACGTATCATTTTCTTGGACTGGATGGTACCTTATCAAACAGGGTTTTGGAGGTCCCCCTCATAGCTCCATGAGCCAGGAGCCATCTCTCTTGCTTTGCCAACACAAGGTGCTGTAAGGTACAGGCCCAGGTATCCAGATGCCCAAGTGCCACTTTTGAACTGCACACAGCAGAGTTCATGTCTATTTCATTTTCTTAGATATCTGACTGCACCCTAGCGGCCTCTTCCATATTACTCCTTCCCTTTTTTGGTATTAAGCTCAGGAGCCCAGGGAAGAAAGTAGTTCCATGCTGTTTTTCATTCACTCCTCTTCATCTAAAACCTGATCCTTTCTATGTCCAGCTTACCACAGTCCTTAAGGTATGGAAACAGAAATTGTAAATGGATTCCTCTGATCTTTAACTGAGCAGACATCCTTTACTTATTTAATGAGAACCCATATATCATGCCATTTAAATTTATGATGGTCATAAAATATAGATGCTATTTGATATTGCAGGTTATTAGGGCACATCATTACCATTATATATTTCATCTATTTGAATATACATATACATATACATATGCATATGCATATACATATACATAAACATATACATATATATGTATATATAGCCAAGCATTTGTGAACAATGTTGATATAGACATAAATGCAAATATACTTAAAGGGACAATTGCAAATATACAGGCATACAAGTGATAGCATAAGTTTGCCTGGAGACAATACAGATTTGAATATTGATATAGATTAAGAGGGTTAAGTATTCCACACTTGCCCAGCATTCATTTCATTTTCTTTAAAGTGTGACAAAATGTATCACTATCCAGGCTTTCTAATTCACCTAGGTAACAAAATATAGTTATATTGTGTAGGTTTGCCTTATTCACAACTGTATCTGAAATCAGAATTTGAAAATCTCTTTTTGGGGAAATAGAACAGACCAAATCATAATTAGTATAAATATATATATATTTCATTTAACAAAATAGGAAGAGTCATAAGAGTAAATTCCTGCTGGGTTCCCGAAAATGAAGACCACCAGGTCCAGGTTACTAGGCCCTTTCACGTCTCACCATGCACTACCATCAAAAGTCTCTTCACATACGACAATATAAATGATGCACACATCCCCAATGTAGTAGAATATACAAGTACATATTTTTTTGGTAAATGTTTATCAGTTCAGAATAGTCCTAGGCATACCTTTCCTCTAAGTTGATTGTGTTAGATCAGAGCAGTTCTCTGATTATAACTCTCATTTCCCTGGTGATGAAGAAAAAAATTGTGATTGACTCTCCATACCAGCCACAAATTCAAAGCCACAAATATTATAGGCAGGTATATTAGATGAACCACAACAGTAAGATAAGCCAATCATAACTCAGCAATCTTCAGAATGCAGAGTGCTGATTTAGCATGTACAACTTTCCTGTTATGTTTCAAGAATCATCATATTTTCTATCTGAATAATTTGATGTCTTGCAGGAAATATACCAAGACTGCATCTCAGAATAGCCGATGATGCTAGAAACTAGCTCAGTCCTTTACAGTTTCAAACCTTTAACCTCAAGGTTCCCAAAGGATCTTGCTTATAAGAAAAATAAATGGAAAGCAAGAAATAACTTAGGACTCTGAGTTTCAGAGACTTTGAACTCAAGTGCTTATAAAAGTTTAGTCTACAAATGACTGTTATCAGGAATAGAGTGCAGGGTGGGGGGTCAGGAAACCAACTGTTCTTACAGTAGAAGACTCTTAAGTTACATGAGAAATATAAGACCACACCCCTGTGTCCCCAATTCACCCTGCTCTGACCTCACTGTCAAGGTATAAATGGAAACATTTAATGTAAAGTAGCTACAAAATCACTCCTTTTCTTTTACAAAGACAATAATCTAATTCTTTACATCTTCAAGTAGTGTGATGGTTAATAATGGTCATCAACTTGAAGGATCTACAATCACCTAACAGAAAAACCTCTGGGCATGCTTTTGATGGAGTTTCTCCACTGGATTAACTGAGTTGAGGAGACACACTCTAACTGTAGATGGCACTATTCCAAGAGCTCTCTGGACTAGGAAAACAAAACAAAACAAAACAAAACAAAAGACAGCAAGCTGAACATAAGCATGCATCACTCTCCACTTCTTGGTAATAGATTCAATGTGGCCTGATGGCTCATGTTGCTGCTGTATATCTTCCCTACCCAAGATGAATTCTACACCCTTAAACTGTGAGCCAAAGCAAACCCTTCCTTCCTTTAGTTGCATTTCTCAGATATTTTGTTACAGTATTTTATAAGACTTATTCCAATTAACATCCACTGCTCAGATAACATGACAAAGCTCAGTTGTTTATCAATCACAATAATTTCATAAGCCATGTTGCATTTACATAAAACATCTTTAAATAAATGATTAAATCTCTTTCATCTTGGCAAGCTTGAGACAACATATGGATAAATAGCATTTTTTAATTCTTTGAAGAAAATGATTTTTAAAATAAGGAACTATATAATTAGAAATTACTTGAAGTTAGGAAGAGCTGTGTGATGTCTTGGAACCCAGAACTAACCCATATACAAGGCACAACTAAACTGTAGGATTGCTGATTCTTCACCATTGGAAAGTAATTACTAGAGGTCACCAGAATACTGTGAATTCAACAAAATTCTGCAACAGCCATTACTTAGGAAATAAGAAAGTTGCTACTGCTGTGGCCATGGCCACCATAGTTGCTAATGTGAGCTGGACAATGGGTCTTTGTTGAGGAAATATATATCTTTGCAGCCTGTTTTCTAGAATAAGACCACTATTGCATGGTGTTCATGAGTTTTCTCTACTCAACTTAAAAAAAAAGCTGTTTGAAATGGTGGGGACCTGACTTGATTTCCAAGCCTTAGTATCAGAGGGTGTTGGGAAATCTAATGGGTGTTTGGTAGGGTTGTATTGTTTGTGTGTTCAGCCTCTGCAGGACAGGAAAGATAGTCAAAGGGAGATAGAAGGAAGAGCCTTAAAACAGAAACTTTAACCATATCTAGGATATATTAGAGTTGGGGTTACTTTTCTGTACATAAAGACATGAGATTCAAGTATTCTATAGGGCTTGTAAAATATAAATTATTGACTAAATTTAGCAACTACAAACAGAATATAGAAACTACAGTGCCAAATCAGGACTAAACTGAATGTACTATTCAGAAGAGAATCACCACATTCTAGCATTTATTTAGTTATTCCATCAGTCTACTATTATATTTCAAAGAGAGAGTCAGTTCAGGAGAATCTGTGTATGTAGTAATCCTTCTAAATGAATGTTAAGCAGTTGACAGAATTTAAGAAAAAATGAAGCAATCTTACAAATCCCAAGATTTTGTCTTCCTCAATAATCTAGAGCTTTCAAACAGGTAAAACCAACTGAAAAGTGAAACTAATGGCCTTCTTTATTATCTCCCATTCTTTCTTGCCTCACACAAAAAAATATTCATTTCCAAAGATTTATAAAATGTCAAAGAGAAAAAACTTATTAATATTATCTGAATCAAATTAAAAATTGCTATCTGAGCCAAGTGTAATATATGAAAGTAATTTCAATAAATACCCATGCAATTATCTATTAGGCAGATACTGACCTGACAGATTTCACTATGGTGCTACCTAATAGAATTTTGCCTTTCTTATCAGCTTTCCTCTCTCTCTCTCTCTCTCTCTCTCTCTCTCTCTCTCTCTCTCTCTCTCTCTCTCTCTCTCTCTCTCCCTTCCTCCACCCTCCCTCTTTCTCTGCCTCAGGTAATTGGTTCTTTTTATTGAAAAGATCTGAATAGTTTTTGAGGTCTTTACATGTGGATATTAATTTAATCAATGGTGGCATTTTAAGCTAATTTTGAGCATTGTCAACGTCTTCCAAACTTCCTGCCACCTCCACACAGACTGGCTTCACACCCACTTCGCCATCTCCAAAGCAGCACTCTGTACTAGGTTTTGTAGCTACCTCTTTAAGGAGAAGCATTTTAGAAGAAATCTCCTGAGAACATTCATAATAAATCTTCTCTGACTTTCTTTTAGGCAAGAAATGAAAATCCATTTAAGACAATGCTTTAAGGTACAAAGGTACCTGGCTTCAGACTCAAACTTTTCATTTACTAGGGAAGAGGTTGGCCTCAAGGGAATGCTTAATCAGTCCATTGGGAAGGAAATTGAAGAAGCCACTTTGTATAAGTGGTGACAAACTCACAGCAGAGAGGCCCGCCCTGTCAAGCTCCACCTTCCTACCAAACAGTGGAGGGTTCTCTAAAGAAATATTTAGGAAGAACAGAGAGCATTGATATTGTGTTTATGCAATCTCATGTACATCAGACATGGTAGGGACTTTATGAGAAATATCTTCCCCGTCTTCAGAATATCACTGATGATGAAACATCTGACAGAAATTTAAGAAGAGTTTGTTTTGTCGGTGGTTTCAAAAAGTTTCAGTCAATGATGGCAGCAAGAGTGTGGTCAGGACTTCTTCACAGAGTGGCTGATGAGGAAACAAACACAAAGAGGGACCAGAACCAGAGATGGGCAGAACCTTAAAAGACCTACTGTTACTTCTGCCAGGTGTCCAAATACCTCAAGAATACATAGCCTTCAAAATGGGATCACACACAAGACGGGGGTACAAGCAATCAAAATATTAACTTATTGGGATGTTTATATTTATTCTATGACAATTCCTCTAAACATTATTAATTCCATAGCACAGATAAGCAAGGCTCACTGGTGATAAGGTTAAGTTCAGTAGCATACATCTTTAAAGAGAAAGTGAAAGACAACCCTTGGTTAACGAGCCTCCGAGTTTGCTTTTCTTCTCTCACATCATAGCAAAGAGAAACACATCAACTCCAGCACAGATGACTTTCTATTTAAAGCATCTACACAAGCAGAGACAGTCTGGGGCAAGCAATGCAGATGGACACAATGCAGTGGCAAAAACTGCCACTGTGTAAAAACGAAACACCACATAAAAAAGCTTGGCAATCATATTGTATGTCCATATAATCAATGTAAAGGTCATTCAAGTTCAGTAAACTTGCCTCTAGCAAAATACAGCTAAATTTGTTCTATATATGGGGCATGGAAAGACAGTAAAGATTACTGTTTCCTCATTTCCAGAACTATCATGAGTTAAAATGTTTATCCTCAGAGAATTACTAGGTGCATATAAAAAGAGACACATACATATGACTAAAGAGGTTGCAGTTGCAGTTACAGTCAATACCTCTCCACGCTTCTATGTCTGATTGATATATTTTCTAAGCATAGACTAGTCCCTCTTATATATGGAACACTGTTTCTAAGAAGTTGCCCATACCAAAATATTCAGATAATAGCTAATTTTACATGAACTGCATATTTCCTATATATACACACTTACCATAAAGTTTAAACCATAAATTAGGTTCAGTTACTAAAGAAAGAGAATGAACTAATGGATGCTTTGTAATAAAAGATACATGAATATAGGCTCTCAGTGTGTTTGTCTCTCACAAAATAATCTGCTAAATGCATTCATCATCCTGGTTCTAATGTGAGATAATATCAAGGTCATACAATAAGATGAAGGGATATGAGGGTCACAGACATAGTGATGCAACATTAGATTGCTGTTGACCTCCTGACGTGGTGGCAGGTGTCTCCAAACTGTTATGGTGTAAACAGATAGTGCCATATTTTCAACTCCATTAAACTAGGGGATTACATCTCTTACACTAAACAGCTCATTCTTCATCATATCATCAAATATGCTTGGTAATTCTCCCTATTGTCTCAATTTCAACATTTCATACATTTTAAACATATTATACTTTCATTAGTCTTGAGGTATAAGGTCACTTCATACCCAGAGTGAAGCTAAATTTTTTTTCCGTTTTTTTTTTTAATGGTGAAGTATTTTGCATAGTAGACTTTTATTCTTTCATTGCATTGCACATTATTTCCTTTCTACCATTTCCCCAAATGTCTGCCAGTTACTGTTACTCACACACTCAAAATCAGATGTGATGTGTGAAGTATTGTAACTGAATTGTGTGAGGAGAAATACTCAGGACTGTGATTATTCTTCATCTCAGTCCTCAAAAAACATTCCGCTTCTCTCCTGCCACATCACATTAGAAATTAATTCGGCTTCCAAGCAATGCTCACCCTAATTTTCTTCTAGTTCACTACTCTAACAGGTTATCTTGGCTGAGACACAGATGTACTAGCACAAGTTTCTCTAGAGGAATTCCCTTGCTGCAACCACATACAATCACCCTCACTGTCAGGATTGTTAAAGACACTTAAACAGGTTCTAGTCAGATCAACTGATTTTCCTGGGGATTTTGAGTTCCATAAGAAAGAATTTCTGACATTCTAGGGGTGGTGTGGCTTGGAAATAGATAGCTAGATTGATTCAATAACCCTGGAAAAAATAAATTTTCCATCAAAAGCAATAAGAAAATGGAAAAGTACTTCTGAATACAGATACTCTCTTTGAAGTCACTTTTACTATATGTACAGCTCTTACTACTATCACAAAAAAGATGTAGTTATCCTCCACTGCTGTCTTTTGTCCCCCTCCCCCAATACAGACTTGACTTCTGTTTTATTCTGTGTATGTTGAATATGCTACCCATGCAGGCAATACCAACTGAGCTTATGAGAATGGCAGCATGCAATCAGAAGAAGACAAAGAAAACTTAGGTTATTGGCTTAGTCACGCCTTTAATTATGCCAGCATTTTAACTACCAACATTGTTGATGGTTAAATCCCTCTGGTTTCAGCTCTTATCGGATCCCTTCTTCAAGCCTTTATAGCTCTTAAGGTTTTTGTGAACTCTTCCTGTGATTCATGTTCAAGGATGGCAACACCTTCCAACATTGCCAGTCACTGGAGCCCCAACTTTCCTTGTTTGCTCTCTGACCACACATGCCCCAATTAGGATTTTTGTTCTAGTCTCTGCAGAGTTGCTCCAGTGCACCTTGGCACCTCTTTGTGATGAGGACACTGGTATCAGGAGTAGTTTCCAGAATATCCTGGGTTGAATTTCATGAGTAGTATCTTATAGAACACTGGTGACTTCCCGACTCAGTGGCATTGTTACACAATGGGTAACAATTCTTTGTGCCTTGGACAACAGGTTATTCTTCAGTCACAGGGAACTGATTGAAGATATCAGGATACACAAAAGATAGAGAACCAAGAAATAGAGAAGATAAAACCCAGGGTTGGGAGGTCTTGCATAAATCTTGTGTTAAGCCAAGCAAGTTGATTAAGAAGTATACTATCTTATATAATATTTACAAGAAGGAATGGCCAAGATCAGTAAAGAACTAATTCAGACAATGTTGACAGTGAGAGTACAGGATACTTAGACACAGCTGCCCTAGGACTGATAAGGAGAGCCCCGAGAAAGAGTCATGTCTCCAGAAGCAGCAATGTGAACTCCTCCAAGGCACTGATTCCAGCATCAAATTGGACTTTCCAAGTATGTTCATGGATAAAGACACATAACCAAAGTTTTGGGTCAGTCTGGCGCCACACATCTTTGCAAGATGGTGTGTCTGTATCATGCAACCATTAAAGTGATGAAAATTGCATCAGGCTGTTTCTCATATTAATTAACTTAGAAAAATATAATTTTAGGTTTTATGCCTTCAAATTTCAACTCAAAATGTATGTTGTGAAAGACACAAAAAAATGAATAAAAGGAAAGTTTTAAAAAAGAGTAGACTATGAAACTTGAGATGAAAAGCTTAACTTAAATTTGTAAATTCTTTTCTAACCTCCTTGCAGGTAAAACAACCCCGATAGCCTTTGCACAACATGCCCATCAGTTTCTTCAAGATTGCTTTATGGGGGGGGTTAATTCTTATTCTTCCCAAGAGTGACTCCAACCAGCATTATTGATTTCACAGGCAGAAAGGGAGTTGATGAGGTAGACAAAATGTGTTTGGAAAAGGTTCTTAAGGAGGTTAAATCAAGCATATTAAAATAGAGTTTGGTTCAAAAGGAATTCATCAGTAAAGCAAAGCTCATTTGAAATCTAGCTCCTAGGATAAGCTACAACAATTTCCTGGAACCTGAGATGAGCTGTGACCTACTATATAAACTTGTGATCTCTGTAATACTCTGGTCCAAGAGGAAAATTCCAGAGGCAAGTGGGGAATGGGAGCAGATCAACAGCGTGAGCATGCCTGCAGGAGGGACGGAAGAGCATTTCCTTCCACAATGGAAACAGAATATTTTGGTAGTAAGTGCTGCACCTCTGATAAAGTCTGCATGTTTGTCAACTGTGGACCAAAGGTGATACAGCAAGGTTGAACTTTCTATTCTTAACAGAATAGATGGTGATCTTTCAGTGCAGGTAGCAGTGCTTGGGTTTTGATCCTTGTGGGTTTACTCTTATGGCTGATTCTCTTTGGAGAATTTAGGAATGGAATAGATTCTCAGCCTTCTAATGGATTACTTGTTTTATTAATAGACTTATTTTCCCACTGACAGGTAATATTTCCCAGTCAATGTGTTATTGCAAATATATGTTTTTTTTTTTTTCCTCTACAAACTGGAGCTTTTTAAAATGGAAGCCAGTTCTTTCTGCTACTGTTCTTCAGTTGCTATTTTTGATTGTCTCTTTTGTTTTGTTTTTAAGTAAAAACCCTAAAGCATGGGCACAAGTATACTCTGTGTAGTCACTCTGATAGTTCTCCATGAGAACTCATTGCCATTTAGCAGAGTGATAAGAATTAGGAAGATGAAACCTCGGAGTATCTTTAATTTACATACCCACCAATTGCTAAGGATATTCAGCATTTTAAAATATATTCCTCGGGCATTTTAAATATTTCTTTTGAGAACATTCTGTTTATAGCCATAGGCCCATTTATAAATTGCCTTATTTGCTTTCCTGATTCTTTGTGTTTTGAATTCTTTGTAATGTCTATGTATTAATATTTTTCAAATTTATAACTGCTCCTCTTTTGGCTGATTTTTGTCGTGGTGACAGAGGTCTAATTTAATTCTCTTCCATGTGGATATTCAGTCTTCTCAGCAGCATGTTGAAAGTAGTATCTTTTCTCCAGTATATTTTAGCAACTTTGTCAAATATCAGATCACTGTAGATTCATGTAGCCATGGTTAGAATTTCTATTTTGTATCAATGTTCTTCATGCTTGGTTTTGTGCCATGAACTCAAAGAAGCAGGGGTGGTGCTGTCCTCACTTTTTCAATTTGACTGGTATAGCCACCAAATTGATGCTCTAGAATCATGTCTGATGGATCCTCACTGATGCAAACAAATATAGCCATTTACAGTGAGATGAGTATTCTCACATCAGTTATTGATCAATTGAATGATCCCATTGGCTTGCCCATGGGCCAATTTGGTAGGGGCATTTCTCAATTAAGGTTCTCTTTTCCCTTATGACTCTAACTTGTGTCAAACTGACATAAAAACTTTGCTTTGACCCATCATATTGAAGTCATGGACACTGTAACTCACACACATGCCACAAATCATCTAGTTTGCCTTACTAAGACTTGTGTGCTGGCAAATAATAGGGAGAACCCATAAAACTTTGGGATTCTGCCCATGTGCAAATATCCTAGTCAATCTTTGTAACAGATGATTTTCAAAACTCCCCCATAAAGTGACCAACAAATAATTGTACCTATAATTAAGACCATGGTGGATGAAACACATTTGAAATGTCTTTGTACTTTGGAAGAGGTTCACACTGCAGTCAATACCATTATAATGTAATAAATAACATTATAAAGTAATCCACAAAAATACCAGTTTTGAGTGTTTCCCAGACAAAGGAAAGCTAATAATAGGCCTAGGTAGTGATATAAGATGGGCCAACATTTAATATTTCCAAACTTTGAAGGTACTTGAACTCTGTGTGCCTCCAACACACTTTTCTTAAAGAAGCAGGGCAGACTCTAATACATCATATATGATCCAACTTCATTTGACAAGCACCTGTCTTCCATTTGTGCAGTTGTATCTGGATTGCTCCTTGATCCTGGCATACTTAATCCATGGCTTATTATGACAAACAGGGTTTTATATGACCGTTTGTGTTCATCCAGAACTGAGTATCAAACAAATCCTAAAAGTGTAGATAGACAGTAGTGTTGAATTGAGGATGCAAATTCAAACAGAATACAACAAACTGAGAACGGTGGGGCCAGAAATCTCAAGTAGCCTCCTATTAGCAGAACCACATTCTCAATGCCCAGCATGTAGTCACACACGCAGTCTTTCAGGCCCCTGCTACATTCTCATGGGAAATTCACTGTCACTATTAGCAAAACGCACAAATAACCCATCTGAGAGACACTGACCCTATCTGTTGAACTCTAGCTCAAGGTATACAACTTTGTAGCCTCTTGGTAGTATGTTGGACACATTAAATTATACAAATGTGAATGAGAAATGACAAGCAAAAACAAATCTGTTTAGGTTTTGTGATTTTTTTTTTCACCACCAAAGATAAACTAAAACATCCTCATCTAATAGTCCTAATTATGTGCTGTCAAATTTAAAAGTCTGTTGAAACATCAACCAGGGCCTTGGTTGGCAATAATTATAATACATATATATATATATATATTATATATATATATATATATACATACATATGTGTGTGTGTAACATTTCATTGATTTTCCATGTTTTTATTATAAGGAAGGAGCAACATAGGACAACTGCGATACTTGAGAAGCTAATGTATCAATACTTAGTCTATGGTAGTCTATGGAAGTACTTGAAATTCTCAGTGAGTTCTCAAGATGGTCATCAGATGTATTGCTTCTACTTTAACTCTTGGTGTTCTTCATTCTTGAAAAAACAGTTGATCATAAATGTAGTTGCTACCAAAATGTGATGGCATGAATAAAACTTAGTTGGGAAGACTTATTGTAAGATACTGGCAACTCTGGTAGGCAGTGAGGAACCATGAACAGAAACTACCCAAATCTCTAATCTAATCTAATCTAATCTAATCTAACACTACAGTGACTGTATCACTGATCTCAGAGAGCATCAAATATCATTAAATACCTGACCAGTAGCACTGATGAACTACCTCTGTATATTTTAGAGAAAAAAGGCTGAAATCCACTGAAATAATGCACAATAGTCAGAAAGAGATGCAAAAAGGCAGGGAAGACAGGAGATAAGATAGAGTAATGGATGGAAGGGGGAAGGATGGAGAGAGGGAAGGACAGAGAGAGAGCAGGAGGAAGGGAGGAGGAAAGGGAAGAAGGGAGGAAGGGGAATGAAGGTATAAGGAAGAGGAAGAGACCTTTCAACTATTCAAAACAAAATTAGTAAAAATTTATTTTACCCTTAGGAAATCATACCACAGAACAAGAAAACACTAAATACATTAGGTAAATTTGAAAATAGAACAATTTCTTAATTAAAATGATTCAAGAACAATCTGTCATTTAAACTAAAAACCAGAGAGCTCAATTCAATACTCTTCAAATTTGAATAATAAGTAGAACTTCTTGGGAAAATATATTCAATACCCAAATAATATTTAAATTGTTTTTCTAATATTATCTGTATGTGGAATAACATTAAAGTATCAAGTCCTTACAAGTCTTACATAACTAAAATATATGAGCCACTTTATAAGCAAAATTATAAAACTAATGGAATTGAGATTTAAAACATTAAGCTTGAATAACAATAAATAATATGTATATTTGATTTACATATTTAGTTTTAAAACAAATCACTATGATTATTTTCATGGAAAATATATTTTATATAGATATTTTTGAAAAAAATAACATTGTTTAGATCATTGTCATTGTGGATAATTCTAAATATTAGACAATTCCTTTAAAAGCTGATGAATAATTTGAGCCAACTAGCAGATTTAATTAAATGCTACAAATTACAAATCCTGATGATAATGTTCCAATATTATTCAGCAAAATGTCTTCATTGTTGATTTTGTATGATAATAATTGGTAATGAACCTTGGCAACTTGTCAAATACTCAGACAGAATTTGTGAAGTCTAAATTCACTGCAAGAACTTAGAACAGATAAGATGCGAGTTCCTCCAAGTTAAATGCATTGGAAGTACTTGTAGGATACATCTCAAACAAGAATTCTGTTTACACAAGCCTTGGATTCATGTATCCTTGTGGCAGGAGGTTAGAACAAGAAGCCAGAGAGGGATGCTATTTTGCCTCTTTCTTCCCTTGCTTTTCTCTGCCCACTTCTCTCCCTCAGACTGCTCCCATGCTAATGTTGCTCTGACAGTCTGTTACTCTCTGTATCACATTTTGTCTTTGCCTCTGACCATCATTGTACAATGTCCTATCACTTACGCCTTCTTCATGCCTCTCATTTCTTTTCCGTGATGCATAGTTCACCATTTTGCACAGGCATGAATGACTGCAACTTCCATTTCTAGTGTACAATCCTTTACAATTTGACATGTTGACAGGAAGGTTCCTATTTCAGCCTCAAAATTACAGAAAGGAGAATATGACAATCCAAGCTTAGCACACAGGTATCAATCTGTAGCTGCCAGCCTGTGCCATGCATTAGTACACACCCTGGCATGGCAGTTGGAACAAGATCTCTGAGGAGGACAGACACATTACAGAAAGGATGTTTATTTATGTGTCTATTGCAGACACAAATAACTAGCAGTTCCTAAAACTACTCAGTAGGTTACTGAAAAAAGCCAGTTCGTTTTGACATTAAATGTACTGTCCAAGTCCATTCCAGGATATCATACTGCATAATAAAACCAAATGGCATTTGCACAAAATGGTGTCTCAGACATTTCCTTATGAGAAGTGAATATCCCAAGCTGCAGGGACAGTTTTTCCACTGTACCTAGAGTCTGTTCTTAAAGAGAATGATTCATGGCAGTGAAAAGGACAGAGACTTCATCAGGAGAGATAGCCATAAAAGAGTATATTTTTATCAACAAATCTTAAGAGAATGATGCAGAAGAACATCATCCACTTATGAGTTAAACAGTATACCATTCTTCTATAACAGCTGATGTCTGTCATACTGCTATGTACACAAGTCAATAGAAATACTAAGATTGTTTCCATAATAGAACATTACTAAGTGAAATGATTTAATAATCACAATTAACATTACGCTGAGGACATGGACATAGCTATGTTGAAAAAGTGCTCCTCTAGCATGCAGAAAGCCTGGCCTCCATCTTCAGTACTGCATAGATAGAGCAGGGAGGGGGGCATAGTTGTAACCCATCAATCAGAAGGTGGAGGCCAGGAGATGACAAGATCAAGGTCATTCTCAGCTATGTAGCAAGTTGTAGCAAGTTCAAGGTGCATGAGATTCTACATTTAAAATTTATTGTCTATGTAGACCTGGGCAGAAAGATGGAAAGTTTCTGTAAAGATACTTAACTATTGGTATAGAGTAATGCTGCCAATTTGCACATGTTAATTATGTATACTGAAACATGTACTGAATTCATTTGTTTGTTCTCTCCATTTTAATTTTTCCTGGCAATTTGGATGCTTGTTACATCCATAAATAGTGACAATTAGACTGCCCCCTGCCTTGTTTTATTTCCTTGTCTAGAACTTCAGATAGTAAATTGAATAATGCTGGCCAAAATGTATATCTTTTCCTGGTTCCATATATTAAAAGGAAGTTTTCATTTTTTTTTTTCTGGATTCAGTATGTTATCAACTGTGGATTTATGTTTGACCTGTATCATGTTGACATATGGTCATCTTATATATAGCTTATCTAAAAAGAATTTTTATCATCAATAGATACATAATTTTATCAAGTGTCTTCCTGCATGTACTGACATTGGTTGTTGTTTTGACAATTTTGTTGATATGGCATATCACATTTATTAAATTGTATGTATTTAAAATGCATTCATTGGTATAAACAGATGTGGATGGAGATAGAAAGATGATGACGAGATAGGCTTGGTGTGTGTGGGGGGGGGGAGACGAAAGGCAGAGAAGGAGAAGAAGGAAAAGCTGAAAGCATACTTGCAATGAGTCTTGTTGATATTAGAAACAATTTTTATGCTGTTAGGTTTAGTTTACTGCTATTTTATTGAGAATTTTTGCATCTATTTTTATCAGCAATATTGACTTTCTTTTGTTGTTTTGTGATGTCATTGGTTTTGCTACCGAAGAAATGCTGACTGGTTTTGGTTTGTTTTTATTTTCATTTAAAACAACACATCTGTGCAATGTAGCTTGATCATATTCTTTCATTTTCTCCCAGATAGTACCTTTGCTGCTCACCCAATTTCATGTTCTTTATCTCCCTTTCAAAAAGAAAGAAGAAATCAGACAAAAAAAAATGAAAAATCAGCAACAAATAAAAGGGAAAAAAACACAACAATATGGAATCCTTTTTGTGTTGGCCAACTACTCCTCTACTCCTGAGCATGAGGTCTGGCTTGGAGTATGGTTGCTATCCAGAGACTAAGACATATTAAAAAAAGAAAAAAAAAAAACCTGGCTTTTTCCTCTCAAACTGCTATCAGTTACAAATAGTTTGCTGGTGTGTGTGTGTGTGGGGGGGGTGGTACTTGGTGCCCATCTCCCATTTTTAGTTATGTAACTTCATCTGCCTTGAACTTATCATGTGTCAGAGTCTCTGCGAGTCCTGTTACATCTGAAAAACACTGTTTCCTTGGAGTTCACCAACTCAGGCTTTCACAGTGTTTCTGATTCTTCTTCCTCATAGATTCTTGATACCAAAGGAAGGATTTGAGAAAGGCATCTCACTCAGGGCTGAAATTTTCCAGAAGAAAATAAGATATGAATTTCAGGGCAGTGAAGCGGTCAAGAAATTTTTGGCTCAGAGTCCAAAGACACCTGAAACCCAACCAAACCATAGACAGATAGGATTATGTCAAATCTAACAGCTTCTGGACTCAAATGAATATGAATATCATTCAGAGATAATCTACAAAAAGAAAAAATCCCTAAAAACAGGACATCAGATGAGGGGTTGATATTACAGGAACTGCCCTCCCCCATACTCATTAGAAACAAATGCACTGATTAACAGTTGGCAAGAATCTAAATACACATTTCTCAAATGATCAGTGACCAATATGTGCATGAAAATGTTCAAAATTATTTCTCATCAGAAAAATGCAAATAGAAATGACAATAAAATATTATACCAACATACCTATTATCAAAACACCAAAGGGCTAAAAATAATTAAAAAGCCAACCCTTGCTGACTGGTGGGAGGGATGTACTTGAATATAAACATTATGAGTAGCAATATAGAGTGTCCACAGAAAAACTAAAACTAGAACTACCGTGTGACCTAACAATTACAGTGCTAGGTATGTATCCAAAGCAAATCAAACTGGGCTGTCAAAGAAACATGAGCACTCCCATACTCCTTGCATTGTTTATAACACTCAAAGATAGAAACAATGTATGCTTTATCAACTGGTACATGGAAAAAAGAAAACATGACATGCACATATAATGGAACAGTACTCAGACATAACCAAACGTAAACTGTAGTCATGTTTAGCCTAACGTATGAAAGTAGACATAATTATATTAAATAAAATAAACTAGGCATGAGGAGATAAATATCATAGTCTTAATCATCGATAGACCCTAAAAAGGTTGACTTCATGGAAGCCGAGAGAAGAGTAATAACAAAGGTCTAAGAAAGGTAAGAAGAGGGGAGGGATAGGAAAGGGTTTTTCCCCAGTGGGTAAGTCATTGGAGTTAAATAGTAATAAATTCTGCATGTTATTATTAAACATTTGTACGAATACAATCAAAAGCAGTGCACCATACATTTTAAAATACACAAAGAAAGTTTAAGTTTTGATTGTGAAGAGAGGATAAATGTTTGTAGAGATAGGTTTTATCTGATTTAAACATAACTTATGTCAAAATGTATTACATAGTACTCAACTAATATGCACTATGTTTCTTGAGGCAGTGTAGCTCAAGAAGGCCTCAAACTTGTAATCCTTCTGCCTCAGCCCCTCAAATGCTAGTACCTACAGTCATATACCACTATATCTTGTTCAATATATACAACTTGTATAAATTTTGATTGTCAAAGAATTAAGTATGTAGTATATGCATAAAGCTTAAGCTGTTTGAACAGGGGCACTGAAAATTTGGGGGAATTATACCCATGAAGCAAATCCTTCTAGAAAAGCAGGACTGACCCTCAGTGAGAAAATACCAGATGAATATATGCATGAAGCATGAACAGGAAAGAGAAATACAGCAGTTTCTGAGGGAAAAAAGAGACTTTCATTGGTGTTGGCTGAGGTATGTGAGCAGCTGAGGTTTGCAGAGAACATTAACTGGAGTTCCCAAAAGGGTTTTAAGAGGGATGGTTGTGAGAGAAGAAGCAAGTGTGGTGAATTGAATTTGTTTGGCAAGAATAGATGGCAAATTTAAACAATGGGATTGGCAACCGTTATGATACCCCACA
This sequence comes from Phodopus roborovskii, assembly GCF_943737965.1. NCBI lineage: Eukaryota > Metazoa > Chordata > Mammalia > Rodentia > Cricetidae > Phodopus > Phodopus roborovskii. The sequence continues at coordinate 16,622,879 of NW_026125397.1, forward strand.
ACCCCATTAGGTACAACAATGTCTCCGTCAGTATTAGCACAACCCTATTTTCCCAGTGATTACCCATCTGCAGTATTTTTCTCCTCTTCCTTCATTGTTTACATGCATACATCACCCATGACTCTGCCATCCAAACACTAGCCCATAGCCCTCAACAAAACTTAGCCAAGCCATCAACAAGTGACAATCACAGGACCTCATAATTCTTGGGTCAGAGTAAACACTTCTCTACTCTCCGGCTCAGAAGAAACTCTGAGAGTCTCAAGTATGCATTGTGGTAATCTGTATCAGAGTGGCTCCTTGGAGAAGAGAAGAGCAGTACATATCACCAATGACCCACTAATGAAGAGAGGATTCAGCTGACAACGGGGAAATGGGACTTCAAAAGTGACTTGGGGCTTGTAACTGACAAAGCCGTGGAGAAAATAAAGATGCATAGGAACATTTCATAAAATAAGCAGAAAGGGTCAGGTCACAGAAGGAAGAGGAGACAGCAGAGTGATGACAAAGCAAAGCAGGGCTAAGCAGAAGCACAAAAATCAGTGCCTTTGGCAGGACGAGCAGGGTCACACAAGATAGTGCAAAAAAGGAAATAAAAACAGAAAAGTTAAAGGGAAGGATGGGTACCTCAGTGAAATCCAAAGTCCAGGTGCTGTCTGTCACTGAGTTTTAGTTCCTCTTTGCCAATCAAACGACAGTTCTTGTATTTGGAAATGACCTTCAAAAATCTATACTCTTCAATCTATCATTAATCTGTCCTTACATGTGGAACCAATAATCAGTGAACTACTAGCCTGAAATTCATCACACAAAACCAATGTAAATTTCTCATTGATTTTCTGGGTTCGAAACTTCATGAGGATAGTAAAGAAGCTAATACTTTCACACTGATGCAAACCTGAGTGTCCCTGTACCTTCTTTGTGTTAAATAAGACTGTAGGGATGGACCAGGGAGTGTCACAAAGCGTCTCTAGGGAGACTTTTAGGCTGTTCTCTCTGAGAGAAGAAAGTGAATAAATGAGGATGACAAAATTTTCTCAAGAACTGCATGCATTATTAGTTAAGTTGCTTATTTCTTACCTAGAGTGAAGAGCTGTCTCCCATGAATTATATTCCTGGCTTATAGGCTCAATGTTGTGTCTCAAAGCTGTTCTTTCCTGAGTCCTGGAACATTTGAAGATTTACCTGCACTTTTGAGATTTATCTATACTTTCAAAATTTATTTGTGAAATATGGTATGTTTGGAACTTTTTTTTAATGCCTGTCGTATCACTGACTGTACCATACAAATGATGATATATTTTTTAAAAATCTTGTGAATATGCTTGCTGAGAAAATGCAAGTGAAAGACTGCTTACAAAATTGTTTTAAGTTTTTAAAAGGTATTTTTTACTGTCATTTAATGTGTATTCATTGTTTCTAACTAGTATTGGATTTGGAAATTTCTAGAGATCTGCTGATGATGACATTTAAGTGGTTTCAGAGTTAGATGTGAATGATTTCTTTTTTAGAAAATCCATCCAGGTATAACTGGATCGATTGAAAAATCAGTTCATTATCTCCACAGAGGATGCCATTCAGGGAGGAAGAAGGCTAGAGGGATATCCAGCAACACAGAGTTCACACACTACAGCAGTGACTTTCATTTGCCCATTCACATTTCTTCTGTTCAATAATACTGGTCAGAAATGTCAAGACAAGATTTGGTTCTACAGTTCATTATGCACAGTCTGGAAAAATAGGAACATGATTTTAAGTTGATGCAGTATTTCACATATCAATAAACATGATTCCTATTTTATTAATAATTATGTGTATTTTATGATGTACAGCATAGATATTTGACATGTGTTCCAAACTCAAATATTCAATTGTTTACTAACATAAACTCTCAAAAAAAACAAGGCCAATCATCAAGGATTTGAAAAGAATTGCTTACATAAAATTAATCAGTAGTCAACTAATACTAAAAAAATGTTAAATAGAAACTTACAGAGATCTAAGAAAGGATGTCCTACATTTTTGGTTAGAGAAATGTCACCTGAATTTAATCACATCTTAAAAGACTACAATAACCAACTACTATTATAATAGAAGTCAATGCAGTTCATGTTTGATTTTTTGGTTCACTTTGCTAAATTCCCAACAGACTTCTAGATCTTTTATTCTAAATCTAATTCATCATGAAATGAGAAACCAGATACGTGCTTCACTACTGTTTGCACACTAAATAACACCAATATATTTTTCAGGAACAGTTGCAACAATAAGTACCATTCATTCTTTTTAGGTACTAGTTCATTTATATTAGCATATATGATATTTATGATGTCTACTGATAAATATTAGAGTTTTATATTATCACCAAAAAAGGGAATCGATATTTGAAAAGATGATATAATTTATTGATTATTACCCAGATATGAATCTATAAATCAAGGGCTTAAAGCCCATTCTTTTTACCCCAAATTTACTTGCAGGACTCTGTTGAATATAATTTCAGTTTTCTCCTTGCTTCCAGCCGAATTATGCTCTAAAGAGGAAAGGTCCCTACAAACTTGTTTCTCAAACACCAATTATACAAAATAGTATGCTATAAGAGGGAGACACTGCCTCAAACACACACTTGCACAGTTTCTCAGTTTGTAATACTCATTGATAATAATTCCACAATAATAATAATTACCTAAATTAATAAATTGCCCCAAATAGCCTACCCATAACTACTAACACATTTGAAATTAAGTAGTGTAAGGATTCATCTAATTACTATTCTAGGAACTGGATAAAGTTTTACTAGGTGAGGTAGGTGAGATTTAATCACCTTAGTATTTGCATTCACTTTTCATTTACAATTAATTAATGACATCAATTAAAATAAATTCTCAAAAGACATTATATAAACTTATATCTTTTATAATGCAGGGCAAATTTCTAATGCAAATGAGTTCTTTCAAGAATGGGCTATAAAACACACCTACAAACTACCGCTAATATTTCATCAGAAGGAAATCAGTTCACATAACACATGCATATAAACTGCAGTATATTTGGCTGCACTTAAAATAAAATCACAAGCCATGATAGACTATAGTACGGTTGTACTAGAACCTTCCACTGACAACCAATGCTATGTTCTGAGCTCCTAATGATCTCTCACAACATATTTCCATTTCTTTCTTAATGCCAATGATTAAAGACTTCCCAATGTGCTTCAGTAATTTCCATTTCACACAGATGAACAGCAAAAAGTATTTAAGATACCATTGAAAACTCAACAATTTCAATTTAACTAAATATCTTCATAGTTTGTTGACATATTTAAATAAGGTATCATTTAAGGGAAAAATAAGGAAGGCTGTGATTCTACAGCCTGTGAAATAAAGGGTTCTCCTAAAAGAAATGACTACTTACTTAAACTACCTTCCCAGCATTTTTGCATAGTAGAAATATGAATGGAAAAATAACTATTTCATATGTATTGTGAGTGTATTAGATATTATCTCCAGTTCTATGGATAATTAATTGAGACTAAAAGGAGATGAATTGGTTACCGTGCACCCAAAGTTCAGGTTGGAAATCAAGATGCATGACTACACTCTCTCTATCTCTCATACTTACTTGACTACTTAATGTTAAAAATCACAGCATATTGATATCTCCAGTTAATCTTTATTAAATGATCATAGTCATCGTGAAAGTTTTAAAAGGAGAGATATCTTCTCAATACAATTCTCCAGTTTACCTTAGCAATGTCCCTTCATCCAGCTGACCTCTAACTAATCTACACACTTCAACTGGAAATCAAAAGACCATGGCATCTCATGGTTTCTTCTCTTTGGACATTATGCTGTCTTATCAGGTCCTTTGGAAATATAACTTAAGTTTGATTAACTGCAGTACAAGCTAAACCCCAAGTAAAAGTCAATGGGGCATAAATGAATGACAAAGTAAGACAGCTCTAAAGCCCAAAATGTTTTACCATAAACATGTTAGATATTCAGTATGCAATTTATGATTTTGTATAAATTTATTTTTATTCCAAATTTGACAAAAGTAGCTTGTAATGATGTGATTAACTTGGTCTCCAGTATAAAGATTTTGGAAAGGATATGAATGAGTGTGTCTAGAAAGAAAATCTGTCAAAAATCAAAGCATACTTTATTAAATATTCACATCACAACCATTATGTCACAAGAAGCATTCTGAACATTGAATTAAAATGTGGGGTTAAATCAAGAGCAGAAAATGAATGTGCCATAATGTGAATGTGCATTACCTAGAAAGGGAATGGTATTAACTAACTGGTGACTATTATGGTAGGGTATAATGTAACAGAACTCCAGGGGAACAGAATAAACCAAACAAACTGTGACTAATTCTGAAAAGGTCATTTCACTGAACTAAAGTCCTATAACGCCCATGCACACCAGAGTATTAGGGCTTAGTCCCAGGAAGAAGCATCCTAATGAAGGCATCAGATATGATGCACATGGAATAAAAGGCCAGGACCACGAACTAACTCACAACTAAGGAGAGCTTTCTATCTTCAATTTGTCTACATAACCTGATAACTTTATATACAACACAAAACACTTTCTGACATTAGATGTTGAGGTCCTGTGTGTGGGAAAGGTTCTTTTACATTCAATTCAATAGAGGAAAAGGTCAGTGATACATTATATAAAACTGCAATTACTATTATATACATGCTCAGAGCTCCAGTTCAAAGAGAATTACAGAGCGATGAGCAGGACTTTTGGCTATACTTTCTGCAGAACTGCACATCTTCCAACAAAGCGAGGATTCCACTCCATGGTATACGGGTAAGGGTTTTGTTAGTTTAACTTTATTACAAATAGTATTGGTTTAGAAACAAACAGTACCAAATTTACAAGGAATTTGTTATTAGCATTCAAAATTGTTTTTACTGTAAATCACCTCTGTGACTTTCTTGTGCATATAATGTTCACTCTTAGTTTTCTAAAGATCTAATTATATTAATTGTGTCACAAAATCAGACTCTGTTTAGATGCTTGATTACAATCCAACCCATAAAACGTTATCCATACAACCAGCAAATGGATGTTATTCTAATACATACGATTTTGATATTCTCTCTTAGATCATGAAGTAAAACAAAAGAAAACAACAAAGTTATGAAACCTTTATTTATTTATTTTCATATTTTTTTATATTTAAATCTGAAACAAGCTTGTTTTACAGGTTAATTCCAAATCCTGAATCCTCCCATCCTACCCACTCCTCCCACCACTTTAGTCTACCCATCCCTTCTTCCAGTCCATACCAATGGCGTCTCTCCCCCTCCTGGGGAGCATGGGACCAAGGTTCTCTTCCGGTGGGTGCAAGCAGGTCCAATACTCTGATGGCTCTCCTATTCTAGTGGGTGGAGGTGGGAATAGGAAGCTAGCAGTGTCAGATGGGCTGGTCTGCTAGGATGGGTTACTCTATGCACAGTCCCCAGTCCTCAGAAGGCTCTTAGCAGGGCAACAGAAGGCAGGCTACCTCCATGGGCAGTGGTAGGACCAGGACATAGGTAGACTCTGGACAGGCCATTCTACCTGGATGGGCTCCCCCAAGTTTTTGCAGACCCCGGGTCTCAGGAGGCTCTGAGCAGGCTAGAAAAAGGCCCAAGCTTATCTCTTACCATGGGTTCAGGTGGAACCAAGATGTTGGCAGACTCGGGGAAGGCCAGTCCATGGGGTCAGTCTCCTGTGCATGCAGTCTCCAGTCCTCAAGAAGCTCCAAGCAGGGTACTGTAAGGCAGTCTCCTTCTGTAGGCAGAGGCAGGACCAGGATGCTGGGAGATTCTGGACAGGTCGGTCTGCTTAGACTGACTCTCCTGTGGACGTGCAGGCCCCAGGCCTCAGGAGGTTCCAAGCATCCCTTCATTTATTTTTAAATGTGTGAACAATTTATTTTTTAAAATAAAAGTTTCCAAAAGTATAAGATAATTTGATATATTTGCAGTGCAATCATTATAGGCCTAGTAGAATACCAAATTTAATAAACATGATTAATATTTTTGTTATTTTATTTAGGTTTTTTCAAGGCAGGGTTTCTCTGTGTAGCTTAGGAGCCTGTTGTAGAATTCGCTCTGTAGCCAAGACTTGCCTTGAACTCACAAAGATTACAGGCCTCTGCCTCCCAAGTGCTGGGATTAAAGGCATGAGCCACCACCACTGGGCCTCAGCAAATGGAATTATTCACAGAACTTGTGACTTTCGTGACAAAAGCACTTTCATCAAAGTCAATTCCAAGCTACCTGCACAGGACACTGCAGCAGACAACTTGATAGCATTTCCAGAACATAGAAGCACGAGACCTAAGAGACTCCCATAGCACACGTAATGAGATCATGTGATGAAATAATGAGGAAGTGAGAAACCTTAAGAAACTGTGTGTTTGTTAGCTTTGGCTTCATCATAATGCTCATTTAAACGTTCATTCAAATGGCTATTTTACCTTTTTATTTGTCATTGTTTATTTTGTGTGCTTATGCATGTGTGCCCTGGGTGACAATTGCCTTCAACTGCGGGGGTGTTTCCCTGTTCTTTAATAGCAGAACAGTGGTAAATTAACAGAGAGTGTCTCACGGCTTCCAAAAGAATTTATTTCCACTTACTGATATCATTATATCACTGCATACCAATATCCCTCAATCGCAGAATAATTTTGGAGCTTGTCCATAAGTCCCTTGGCATTTGAAATCCCCATCAATATTTCCTGTGCAGCCATGCAAGCACAATTCTATGAAGGTGAATGGAGCCCCTCTGATTAGAAAGAAGCCATGCCTATGACACTTACCCAGCAGCCATCTTACATGCAGATTTTAATCGTTTCTTTTTTTTTTAATTCTCTGAAAATGTCACTGTACAATATATTTTATCTTATCTATCCCTTACGTCCTCCTCATCTCTTCCCAGGCACGCCGACCTGCACAAGACCCTTTAAAATTTGAGCTTAAGGTTTCACATATTCTAAAGCAGCTGAGGGCTCCTACTCCCCAGATGTTTGGTACAATACTGAAGAAAGTACAAAAGGAAATGCTTTATAGTTAAAACTTTGATACCAAATGAGCAATCTTGTGTTGCTTTTGTGCATGCGTTTAGCCGTTCCTTGCTTCTTTACTGATAGAAGAAAGTGCTTGCTTATGTTTTTTGTTGGTGGTGGTGTTTTTGTTTTGTTTTGTTTTGTTTTCTAGTTACTTTGTTACAGTTGAGAATGTAGGATTCAAAGTGTATCTAGATTGTGACAACAACCTGGATCCCCCTATATGTGCTGCAAAATGGTACTTTGGTCCTGAATGGTTATATGACAGAAGATACCACCAGTCTTTAATTTCTCCAGGCCTCCTTTTAATCTTTAAATTGCAGTGATTCAGCTAAATAGTGTGGCGATTTTTCTAAGCGGTCTTGCAAGCTTTCCAACTGATTCCTTTAAATACTAGGTTTAATTTACTGGTAAAGCTACCATTTTTAGCTTCCCATTCCTAATCTCTCAAGACGCTCTTAAGAGTGGCTCAGTCTGTGTGCTGCTACAATGGAGCTTCATAAATGATGAAGCTGATTAGCAAGAGGAATTTCTGTCTGGCATTTCTTTATTCCTATAATCTTGGAAACCAAGGATGAAGGTACTAATAGATTGTTTGCTTGATGAGGGCTTGTTTCTAGTTCATATGTGGTACTTTCTCATTGTGTCTTCATGGGCTAGAAGGTTAAAAGGTTTCTCCAGTCTCCTTTACAAGACACCCTAATCCTATTTGTGAGCCCCCCTCCCTAATCACATAATCACTTGCATCATGTGTGTGAAGCATGTGTGAGATACACATAGAAGCCAGAGGCCTCTTCAATTCCATTCCTTACCTTTTGCCTTTTATTTATTTAAATTTGAAACAAGGTTCTTTTCCATGTCAATCCCAGTTCCCTCACCTTCCCATCCTCCCCTGTCACCCTCACCAAACCCCGGCCCATCCCCTTTCTGCTCCCCTGAGAGAGTGAGGCCTTCCATGGTGATTCTTCAAAGTCTGTCATATCATTTGGGGTAAGTGCTGGTAGTGTGTGTGTGTGTGTGTGTGTGTGTGTGTACGCACACACATGTGGTGCAGATGTGGTATGTGTGTCAGAGAGAGAGTGTGGGGTATGTATGTGTGCGTGTGTGCATGCATGCATGTGTGTGTGTGCCTACTAGCTGGCAAGCAAGCTGCAGGGATACTCCTGTCTACCTTAGCAGCATTTGGGGCACAGGTGCATGTTGCTGTGCCTGGCATTCTCTATGCGCACCATCCTCATGATGATGCAGAGTGCACATTGCTCACTGAGCCATCTCCCAGGACCTAGCACTTCAACAATGTGGAGTTGAGAGTACATGTTCATTCAAACAGCACCGCATAGGAGTGAACTTCAAAATGAACCTCTCAGTCCTTGATCATCCCAACTCCTCTTGCTATTAGAGCTACACAGTTGGAATCCAACTGTGTTGTCATGGGAGTAAGTAGAAAAAAAGGCATAAAAGGAGATGGAACAATTGGAATAAAATAGATGAGAAATCACTGTTTATAGATATAAGAAAAATGATGAACTTCTGAAGTCAATGAATGTACAATTCTCACGTTGTGATGCCTCCATGCCTTGAAGGAAGGGATCAGTCCTAAAAATCATCAGATATGTATCAGATGATTACAAACATTTCCCTTGTTTTCTTTTAATAAACTTTCCCATTTTACCTGTTCTGAATTTCTGGCTTCCAACTGGTGCCTGGAGGCCTTCATGTGCGTACAGTTCAAGCAAAAATAAAATTAAGGCAAACTAAACCCAAACCAAACAAAACAAAAATACATTTTGTCCAAATACAAAAGCCATCATACATACATGTGAAGGTGCCAACCGCCTGACTCTTAGGGATTTGGACGCAGAACTAAAGAAACCCCCTGGGTAGATCCTTGATGAGATGAATCCTTCTAGAACATACTTATTACTCAGAAAGATGAGTAGGATATTCTTCCTGAAACACTGTTTCCTGAGAACTGAGAAAGTCACCCCCTCCTGCTGACAAGGTGGCATTTTTAGATTAAGCCACCAGAAATCTAAAATGATTTACCAACACAATAGTCTAAGAATAACAGTTTTCCTACCATCTGTGATTGGCACTATTATTATAGACTCTATTATAATCACATGTCACTGTCCAACAAAGCTATTCATTCAGCAGCTAAGCTCATGTTAAAAAACAAGGCAGGCTCACTTATTTGCAGGGAAGACACTTTTGAGAACCAATCTCATTGCTCACACAGAAGCAAGAGTGGACCCGGTGTGGTGCAAGGTGCCTCTGCTATCAGGTGGAGGGAATGAAGTTGAAACGGCAGCTGAGAAGGTGTTTAATCTTCAAGGTGTGACGCATTACTTTCTATTACTCTCCCTGGCTGATATCAGACATGAAGGCAAAAAACATCTGAAACACAGGGGGGAAGTACACTCAAGGGCCTTTGATGTCTGTGTTGGCAAAGCACTCCAGTGTTCACTGAAAGTCTATAAGACAGCACAAGTTCCTGGTTTGGAAATAGAGGAAGCTAAGGCATTGCTAAGAGTGGGATCTGCAACCTATGCAAAAATCCCATTCCACCATTCACTGCAACCTCTCTCTCTCTCTCTCTCTCTCTCTCTCTCTCTCTCTCTCTCTCTCTCTCTCTCATCCATGCACACACACACACACACACACACACACACACACACACACACACACCACATGCACACACACTCCCCTTAGAATTATTGCATGGTTTACATTTGTATCCACTAACAACCTCTATTTTAACTAATTTTCAGATAACTTAACCATGAACACCCAATAAATTCCTTAAACCTTCTAAGCCACATTTTTCCCTACCACTAGGGAGGGAGGGAGGGAGGGAGGGAGGGAGAGAGAGAGAGAGAGAGAGAGAGAGAGAGAGAGAGAGGAGAGAGAGAGAGAGAGAGAGAGAACTGCAGAACGATCATATATTTAAAATGCGGAAGGGTGTTGGATAAGCTATCTTTTCCTGTAGAGACAAAGCCATGAACACATTGCCAATAAAGCCATGCAGGCTCCCTAGGAGGATGGGTCAATAAACACACCCAGGCTTTTCAGCAGGGATTGACATTGTGGCATCAAGTGGGGGAGATGGTAAGTGTTTTATAAATGAGTCAGGGCTTCCCCAAACGTCCAGACCCTCCAAATCTTACAAAGGCCCTGGTAGCAACCAAAAGTGAAGAATGTAAGTAAATCGTCACACTGGAAAATCCAGTTCCCGTTTCCACTAGCTCTCCCTCATGGTGATGACTTTAGACCTTAGGAATTAAAGAGAGTACTTCCTTCATCTTCATCAGTGATGATTGCTGAAGGGACTCTTCCCACCCCAAGAGCCCAGCAAATGTGGCTCTGGAAGACCTTCTCCCCCATTCCCTCTGCTTTGCCACCAAGGTCTATCGCCTTATTTGGCCAGTTCCTCCTCCTGAGGCCCAGCTCTCAAATCTTTGAAGTCCAGCAATCAAAAGCCCCCTTTGGCTCGCCTACTTAACATGTTGATTAAAATTAAACACCTCATCCTCACATATTGCTTCCCATTTTGCCTTTATAACCCACAGTTTGCCCATGGGCCACATCGGTCTCCTCTCTCTCTAGAGGCAATCCTTTGTTCCCTCTGCAGCCCCTAACAAATACTCCTTTCCCCTTCCCCTTCTCCCTCATCCTATATTTCCTGTTTTTGTCTTGAGCACACTTTGTTCCTCTGGGGCGAATAAATCTTTTTTTGTGTTGAGAACTTGATCCTTTGCATATTGAGCCAACTTTGAGGTTCCCTACAGTTGCCATATGCATCCATACTCTCCTGAGCATGCTACCTCACACAATGACTAAAACCTAGCAGCCATTCTCAGAAATTGGTGCTATTTAGCAGGTACCCTGCGTTAATTAAAACTTGTATTTGAATTCCTAGAAATAATAATTGGAATAGAAATCTGAAGTCACCTAATCTTAGCCCCATCCAAGGTGAGGGTCCCTTCAAGGTCTCCTCGGCAGTAGCAATGACCTGCATTTGAACTGCGCACACTGCCTACATTGAGAGAATGCCAATACGAAGATGGTTCGTATTTTGACCCCTTAAGTGTTCAGCAAATTCATCTTGCCATGAGCTGATTCCCTAAGGTTTGGAAAATTTGGCTGATCCTATGGAAAAATAGAGAGAAAGTATTTTTTAAGACATCATTAGTCAAAAAGTAGTCATGCTTTTAGTTTTAAAATGATTTTAACACTGGAGTTAAGAATATAATACAGTATCTAGGATCTACTGATACATATGTAAATATTTCTCCTCCTCCTCTCTCTCTCTCTCTCTCTCTATATATATATATATATATCCCACACATAAGTATTACACATGTATGAAAAAAATTTCAGACTTTCTACAGTGCCTTCTAGGCAGTTAATCATGTATGTCCCAAATATTCCTGATGGTCAGTCTATGATTGTGTTCGTAAATCCTTTTAGTAAATGCCAGGATAATTTAATTAAAATTGTAATGATTTTGTGTAATAAGAGATTAGTGTCCCTTATTGATTCCTTGTGGTTTTGAGACTCCCTGATTTTTCTGGCAGGAACACTAGCTCTTGAGTATGGAGGGAAATAATTGAATAGAGTAATATCTATCAGCTCATTGCATAGAGGTGGGAAGCCATGGGCTGCCCTCTTCCTTTCCCATACTGCCACACTCCTATTTTGCACAACTTTCTGGTCCAATGAACCTTATATTGTTTTATACAGTTCTACCTCTATTTAGCAGACACATGGTAAAGCACTTCTTATCCAAAGTTTTAGTCCTTCAGATGCCATTTATCACAGCGTTTTCTGTGATATCTATCTGATTTCTGTGTGACTGTGTCCTTTATTTTCCCCTAAAAATATAATTAGTGATTACTGTGAGATTTTTTTATGTTTATTTGTAGGACCTATTATGTCCCTAAGAGTATCTAAACTTTAATGTTTTACTTTTTTTTCAACTTTTAGAGCCCCTTTATAAACATAAGATGTATGTTTGTCTGGGACTGATATTTCTTTTATTCATCCTAAGTGTTTACATAATGAAATAATTACTTTAGCATCTGAACAATAAACTTATCAGGGCTCTGAGTGACGACTGTCTCAGAACTAAAATTCAAGTGCAAAAGAGTTCCAAGAAGTCACCTTATAATGATTGTACTTGAATTAAGAAATGAAGTGACATTATTTGACAGATAGTAAATCTGATTTGACTTGCTGGTTCACAGCATGAGCAATCTGTCAACTAAGTAAAAAACACATATTTCTCATAAATTAGTTAATTGTGTAGTCCTAACACTTTTATCAGTAGTTCTTACAAAGTGCAGGAAAATAAAAAATTTCATTCAAATCATTGCTTGTTTTAATAAATGCATTTTAAAGTTAACAATAGACGTACATTAGGGAATGCTTTTCTTTATATATTTTATGTAAAATGGGAAGAAAATTACTGGAGACAAAGTGACAAATAACTTTGCAGGATGAAGACTAAAGGGAGCTAAATTGACAAATGGTAATTAGTTTAAAATGTTTAATGACAAATCACTATACATTTTGCATATCATTTGGAACTTCAAAGAATTGAGCACCATTGCACTATGAGGATTCTTCCAAATCAATCTATTTATTGACAATAATGAATTTTCTAGAGCTTACACATGCATATAAAGTACAAAAGTATCAATATAATTAAGGAGGGATCTCAACACAGCAATGATTGACATTCATCTAGGAGTAATTAGGTTATTCTTTTTATTAAGAGATGAATTTTTAATAAACTTTAATTATTTAACCCTCAATAAGCATTCAGATTCATATTATGTAGTTTTAATCAGTTCAATGTTAAAATAACAATGAATATACTCAGCCTAGAGGAAAAATTTAACACTCAGAATCTTAAAGGGAGAAAATGGAGATTTTTAAATTTTAAGTTATAGAAATATGATAGATGGTCAATAAAAGACATTCAAAGATTTGAGAGTACATTGTATTAGGACAAGTTTATTGAAGACATATATAAAACCTAGTTCCATATAATGCATTTCTAACTGTTAAATAAAGAGTATACATATATTTGAATAAGTTTTTTGAAGTAAAACCATTTAAAACTGGAAAGAAAATGCAAGTTTACCTATTATACTGTTCCTGATACCTGGTAAATTTGTGGTACCCTAAATAAGTCTGAATAATTTTATACTTTTTCCAACAGTGAGATTACTTCTTAGTGTTTTCATTCTAAGTTCAAATAGTTAACAAAAATGTACTTAGTAATGTACAAATATTAACAATCTTTTAAGGGAAATATAAGCAATAATAACAACAATATCATTATAACAATGCACTATTGCTAAGGTTATGTCAGTGTGGTATCTTAAAATGTCTTCTGTATTATAGTAACTTCATTTTTCCTTGTGATTTTCTGAGTTCAGGATGATTTAAAAAGCCATGACTGGCTGGAACTCACAATAGTTCTGCTGCCTCTGTCTCAAAAGTGCTGGGTTTTCAGATAAATGTATACCATCTCAGTCAGCATTAATCCTTAATTCTGTGATGAAGAGGCAAGATGCAATGCCTACATGGTAGCATGAAGTATGTGATGTTGGCTTTGTTACAAAGTGCCAGCTACTAGAGACTTTCTGATAATACATCAGCTTGAGGATCATGGAACCATGATCACAATGGTAGAAAGCAGGTAGCTGAAAATACATAAACTGAAACCCAATCAAGATGCAACAGTAGCACATTTTGTGATAAATCTGGCAGTATGAGGATTAGGGTCCCATGTTAGGAGTCCTACAAGAAGATCAAGCTACACAACTGTAAATATGCAGAGGGCCTATGTCAGTTCCATGCAGACTTACCGGTTGTTCATTCAGTCTCTGTGAGCTTCTATGAGTCCATGTTAGTTGATTCTTTGGGTTTTCTTGTAATGTCCTTGACCCCTCTGACTCCTACAATCTTTCCTTCCTCTCTCTAGCTGGATTCCCTGAGCTCGGCCTAAGGTTTAGCTGTGTGTGTCTCTGCATCTGTTTCCATCAGTTGCTGGATGATGCCTCTCTGATAACAATAGGCACCAACTCCAACACATCCCATTGGCAGGCAGACTGTAGGCTGAGGGTTCCACGGCTGAGTAGATGTCTAAGTTCCTCCACTGGAAGACTTACCTGGTTGCAGCAGATTATGTGTTAAGGCTACATATCCCCTGTTGCTAGGAGTCTTATCTGAGATCATCCTTCTGGATTCCTGGGAGTCTCCCTTGTACCAGGTGTATATCTGACCATGAAATGACCCCCTATCCATTTGTCTGTCAGTGCTCTCCCCCCTTCACACCCCCATACCTGACTCCTCAAGTTCATCTCCACCCACCTTCAGTCCATCCTTGAGATTTCTTCAGTTTCCCTTTCCCAGGGAGATACATGTGTCACTGCTTGGGCTCTCCCTGTTACCTAGCCTCTCTGGGTCTGTGGATTATAGCATGGCTATCCTTACTTTACAGATAATATCCACTTATGTGTAAGTGCATGCTATGTTTGTCTTTCTGGGAATGGATTGCCTCACTAAGGATGATTTTTTTTTTGGTCCATCCATTTGCCTGCAAATTTCATGTCATTGTTTTAATAGATGAGTAATACTCTATTGTGTAAATATACCACATTTTCTTTATCCATTTGTCAGCTGAGAGAAATCTAAAACATCTGCTTTTTCCATCATCAAATTTTATAATATTCACATTCTATTTTGTACCTTAATATACAGTTTAATGTAAGTAAAATTGCATTTGAATTCTGAAGATTAAAGTCTATTAATATGATTAATACATGAGTATAATTCATTACAGAACCAGTTATGATAATTGGACAAATAGAAAAAGAACTGTGATTTTATTGTAAAACTCATGCTTCTTGAGGGAGAACATTGAAGATTCCTGAGGAGAATGAGCAACTTACCTTAAACTCTCAGTTGCTGGCTATATTTCATGTTATCTAGTGTGAATTTGCAGTTGGCCTGTATGTCTATATTCCCTCAAGACTCTAATATCCACTTTCTCCCACATATTTATGCTCTTGTTGACAAAAGAAATATCTGCCTCCTTGGCCAAGTAACTAAGTCATGCAGTTCTTAATCAATAACATGCTGAATGGAAGATCCTTTCTTCTTGTAAACAATCATCTTGAAGGCCTGATGCTCCACTTTCTGAACTCACATGTTTTTCATACTGACATCTCTTTTCACAGACTTCCAAGTTTAATCCTGTGTTATCCTGATTTCCCTGGTGTCCTCTCCTATACTTTCTACTTATATTTTGTTAGGGCATGTCCTTATGAAAAAAAAATCTCACAAGGTTTACTGTAAGTGAAGTTGCAAAATCTTCTGTATTTAAATACATTCACCTTTCTCCTTCATATTTGACTTAAAGACTAGATGTGGTAAGATATTTACATATATTTCTTTAATGATTTAGATTTTGTTCAAATAGTTGCTTTTGAACTATTAATTGTTTCCCTGAACCCAAGAGGATGTTTTTATACAGACATAAAACAAACTATGGCTCTCAGAATACCTTCATAGTTCTACTTTCCAAGAATAAGAGACGCTGCTTGGAAAGTCTTAGGGTAGCTGTGAGCAATCATGTCACAAGTTATTTGGGTGGAGATGTGAACATAAAACTGTCCACTAAGTATGTGATGAATGTTTGTTTTGGTCATATAGTAGAAATCACTGGAGGCACTAAGAATATAAAATTATGTGAAAAAGAAAAAATAATGGATTTTGTTCAGTAAAGAGTCTAATTAATGGATAGTTGAGCATATGGATCAATGACTTTAATGATTTCTGAGAATGGAGGTAATATGATGGGTGGGATAAAGAGCACTGTGATTCTAATAGCTGAGATGATGGTATAGCCTTGCACATGCACCATAAGTCAAAAGATGGTCAATCAACTTACCCTTAGAAACATATAAAAGCACATCATGATTACTTTAAAATGGAAATTCATATAAGTTCCTGAGTATGAGAACACCATTTGCCCCCTTCACAAATGAGATATCTAAACTGCTGCTTCTTCCAAAAAATCAAATGAGAATGATACAGAGGAAATACATATACTGCTGGTGTTAATTGTAAACATAAATAATTTGCTACTTAATCATATATAAATAAGTGTAAAGATAACAGAGGAATTATAGGTATAGAATTATAATCCTATAGAATGTGTCTATAGAATTGTAGACATGGTTCAATAGATGAGAAAATATTGACAATCTGATGTGTTTAGTATCCTTAAATCATGTATTTTATTTGTCAGTTGGAATTCACTTAGTTTATAATGTTTTGTTGCTTCTTCAATATTTCTTTATATTCAGGTGAGCAACTAGAAAACATGTTGGATATGGTGGTGTGTGCCAATAATGCTAGCACTAGGGTTTGAGGAGGCATGAGTTCAAACCCATCCTAGATTGTATGGTGACTTTGAAGACTTTGAAGTTAACTTTATTTAAGGAGACACTGTCAATACAACAACAACAACAACAATAATAATAATAATAATAGGTAATCAAGGACTTTTAGATAGTATGCCCAACCCTTCATCCCAAAATCTTTCCCATTTAACATTCTTAATTGTGTATAAATTACTGAAGCTCTAACATATAAAGAGATGGATTAGAACTAGGAGTCATAGAATGGGACCAGGTGACCTCTAGCAATGACCATTAGAAAGGAATATAAGCAAACCAATTTCTGGAGGTACTGATAAAAAAGAACATAGTTATAGATGAGGTAGAATTAATCATAAAGCAAAAGACTTTGCATTACCTTCTCCATACACAAAGTATAATTATTTCATATAATTGCTCCATTTTTTCTCTTTACTGAAAATATTCATTTAGTAATGAACATAGTGCATAACAAGAAACAAGGAAGAATGGAATCCCAAGGCCACTTTTGTGATTATAGACTTCTAGGAGTGCTGTACCATTCTTGAATTATCACAGCACAAGGCTAGAGAAGGACCTCAACAGAATCTATGGTGGTAAATACTGTCAGGTAGACAGGAGCCAGCATTATGCAGGACTAAGCTTTGGGAAGTTATGGTTGTGAAGGTAGGAAGAGGCACCATAAATGTGGCTGACACTATTTAGTGAGCTGGAGTCCTGGACAGAATAAACAAGAGAAAATAAGCTAAACACTAGCATTCATTGTTACTTCCCAATAGTGGCTGCAACATGATCAGCTGCTTTCTCAGCCCTCCACCGTGCCATCCCTGCATGATGCTCTGTCCCTCAAACTGTTAACCCAAGTAAGCTCTCTCCTTATGCTGCATTATCATACCAATGACATAAGGCATGGGTATATTTTCCATCCAACATTCTATAATACTAGGAATTTAAGCACATCTAAGTGATTTTTTTTTACTCTTGAGAATACATAACCAAATCAAACATTATGGTGGTAGGAATCATATATCAATGCAAATAATACATTGACATATACATTTTATTAAACAAACACTAATGTTTAACACTAATTCCAATCTTTATCCTCTCTCTAGCACTATGATTTTTCTCCACATGAAGACTTTATCTCATGCAGCTTAGGTGTGAGTGTTTAGGGATATAAAATTCAAAGAGACTTAAGTTACAGTCATATAATTAACCACATAAAACTAAAATAGGGTCATTTCCCAATGCAACACCTAATCTCATACACATCCCTATGATTTTCTTCTTACATTCATCTGCCATCACAGCCCTCAGCAATCTCACCTGAACATTGAATCAGTTAACTCAGAACTATGATCTTCATGATGTCTGCTGCCACACCCTGTATCAGCTACTATCTAAACTGGCTGTCACATGTGCCATCTTTCTTTCCAATACAGCCAGTGGCTTCTCTTTTCCCCAAATAATCACAAGAGAACACTAACGAGTAACCAACAGATATGTGGGTCACACGCAGAAACGAAGGACACGGTCTATCTTTATGATTTGCGAGTAACAAAAGAAATTGAACACATACTTTTGGTGATTATATAAAGCAGTGCACAATAAAACAGCTTTTGCAAAGAGCCTTGCTGATTTGACCCTTTCAATTAGCCTGGAGTGTCAAATGGCAAATGTCACCCTCATTTTACAGTGAGGGAAAGGGGAAAAAGGTGCAACGGAACCCTCTGTGTATGCCGGAGTGTCCCAGAATGCCAGAAACCAGTCCTCCTGGCTGCACTGCATCCCTGGTGCTAAATGGTACATGGTACTTTTCATATTTCTTTCTAATATTGTTCTAACAGCAAATCCCTTTACTCCACATTTCTTTCAAATTCAGTGCTCAATGTAAACTTGCAGTGGCACATAAAAGCAGACATGATTGCTCTCACAGAGATCCAGATCAGAAAGGAAAAGACATTAAGTAAATAACTGTGGGAAAACAGAGATATTCTCATTCCATGAAAGCTTCAGAGTAGAAGCATCAGATGGCATCAGACCCTATCCTGGGAAGATTGGACCTAGTGAGAAGGGTTGGGGATCACTGTCTTCTATTAGCAATGTTTACACTAACTTCCTTCAAACAATGGGGCAGAGTTTAGTAAAGATGGGGGGAGAGGGAGAAACACACACAAAGACCTCTAGAAAAAGGAATAATAGTGTGGAGTGAAACCCAATGTGGATGAAATGAAGAAAATAAGAAAGGATAGAGCATGGAATATAAAGGGAGGGAACTAGAGACAGGTTTTGCATTTGTAGCAGAATTTTAGATCTACCATTAGAATTTTGTTCTTATCCACAAAGCAGTGTAGTTGTATAATTTGATTTATATGCTGTGCATAGAGTAGGCAAAGTCATTGAGGCCTAGAGTAGACTAGTGGTTATCAGCAGCTGTGGAGAACAAAGACTGGAGAACAAACTTAGTGCACACAGGCTTCAGGTTTAATGAGGAGATGACAATATCCTGAAATCAGGTACCAACAATACTTGTATCCTCCTGTGGATGCAGTGAAAACACTGACACTTGCATGGGCAAATCTCATTATTTTTCAGATAATATATTGATAAAAATATTTTTAGAACCAGCAGTTGGACACTATGAGATATTGAAATCAAATTGCTTCCCAAATGAATGTTCTGTTTTCAAACTGAGTGATAAGTAAGGATGAGAAGGGGGGAAACCCCTCTAATAATCCAATGACAGAAATGTAGAAAAGAAGACAAGTGGGAATCCAGATGGAGTGGGGAAATTCCATGAACAGGAGCTTCAAAGATTGGTCCCAGCTTTGAGACTTGACTGAGAGGATGAGGATATGGTTCACTAAAACTGAGGGACTTGGGGGAAACCAGGTTTTGAAGAAGAATAGGTCAATACAACAATTTATCTTTTATTTTCTGCTGAGTTTGAGTTTCTCTGGAGGAACAAGAAATAGAAAAGGGGTGCACTGATCTGGAACTCACAGTAGCACTCTTAGTTAAGACAGAACACAATAGTCTATAAAACAACAGTCATGTCCGTACATGAAAACCATCTGGGAACAAAAATACCTTAGTCTACTTGAGCCAAGAGAACAAACTATTGTAAACTGTGTACCTTGACAATAAATTTATGTCTTAGAGTTCTAAATCTAGGAAGGCCAAGATTAAAGCATCTCCAAGGTCTATTGTCTGGTTCTTAGACAGCGTCTCATGTTTTCTCACATAGCAGAAAAGAGGGAAGAGTTCTCTGGGCCCATTTTGTCAGGACATCAGTAAAATAAATTCTTGCTGGGAATATGTCTCAACAATAAAGTATTAGACTAAAGGCTTGAGGGCTCAATCCTCAGTCCACAAAAACAAATAAACACAGTACTTTTACAATCCAACCATTACCTGTAAGACTCTGCCTCCTGGTTCTATCACCTTGAAGGTTAGTCTTTTAAAATATGAATGTTGCAGGCCATAAATATTTCAACCATTTCAGGACATGAGCTAGGACCAATATTGAGGAACTAAAATAATGACTAGACAGATCTCTGATGCAAGTCTACATGGGGAAATAAACAGAAGGCTGGGTTAGGAGGAAACCTGGTGTGCCAATCAAAGAACCATTGGAAAGCATTTCAAAAGCAATAGCTTTGCCAGGTGGATATGATGGTCCTATGAAGTCAAATGAAATATGGAACAGGTAAGTTCTGTGTCAAGCTGATAACAGCATCAAAAGCTATTTATCTGTGGAGCTGTCCAGCCAGAGTCACATTATGGCAGGTTGACCTGTGAGTGGGAAATGGAGAAACAGCAGAAGCCAGAACCTACTGCTGTTATTGTTATTTCAGCACTCTGTAAATTCAGCCTGTAAATTAGGAAGTGAAGGAAGGTTAGACAGGGTAGCATGGTCATGACTGGTGTTCTGAATGGAGTATTATTGACTTATAATAAACATAATAGGGTGTTTTTAGCTGAGTACTAGAAAGTAAAACTAGCTAAGCAAATAGAAGAGCCTGTGATATGTATTTCCAAAAATGGTGGAATTGATGAGCCCAAAGGGCAAGGGCAGGGATTAAGCAGGTGCCAGAAGAAAGGAAGCCAAGATTGGAAGTGCAGATTCAAGGTGTGGTGTGTGGCCTGTGATGTCTGTCTGAGGCTTCTTCCATCTAATCAGAGTTATGTGATGATCTGCTAAGGGTGATGAGACCTGAGGCAGATCGAAGAGAAAGTTATTCTCCTCAATATCACTGAAGTCTCATGGGACAGCTGATGGCTGTCTTAGAGAACTGTCAATCGAACACTTACCACAGGTCAAAGGGACAACATGTAGATCTTGTCTCTTTGGCTTCTTAGAGAATATCGTTTTGATCCTGAGGTTACAAACAAAGAACTAATCATAAACTGTAATCAGCCTATAGTTACTGAGTTGCACATTGTAAGAGTCCCATATCCAATGATGAAGTATGCTAACAGGAAAAATCAGAGAGTCACATGCAGCAACATGTAAAAAGTGGAATATCTGAATGTTAGATTTTGTTATATTTCATTGCTGTGTTGATGGTCTAGCAATATTTCTATGTGTAGAAAATAGAGATATGCATATAATTTATTTGTGCTTAGAATTTATGCTCACATGTCAGCAATAAGACTTAATTAAATTATCATTACATGGTCCTTTAATTTGATGTAAACTATCTGAAACATCACAAAACAAATGCTATTGTACCTATAGTATTCAAAAGAGTAAAATATTTTACTGAAAATCATAACTACAAAGTATGTAGCCTGCCAAATAGGTAAATTGCATGTGATTTTCAAGTGTCTCATGATAAAGTACTTAAAATTATAAAGGCATATGTAATTGTATGTCAATAAGCATATATGATTAACATCATCCATTTTGGATAGTTGATTTTTATTTTGGCAAATTATTTGAAAATGAACGTTATTTATAAAAAAGATATTGACATAAAAATAATGCAAACTAATAACCTTTGTTTTTCTTAGCTATATTTTCTTATTTCTGTTACTTTTCGATATAATATAGTAACATCATAACATCATATCCCCCTCCCCTCTTTCCAAAGCCTCCTATTTACCTCCCCTTGCTCTCTTTCATGGTTTCTTTTTTTAATTAATTGTATTGGCAACTAAGACATCCTGATACTGGGTGAAATAGTCTTCCCTAGAGAAGAGCACACCAACTGGTTATAAAATTCCAAATGGTCAGACTTGAAAACACAAAGAGAGTAGCAGACTGAGGAAGGTATACTAAATTTACAATGCAAACTTTTAGGACCTGTTTGCTGATTGTAGTTTATGATTACTTCTTTTTTTTATAAATGCAGAATCAAAGTAAGGTTCTCTACATACGCAGGGAGACAAGAGCTGCAAGCTTTATTGCTTTGACCTGTGACTAAATGTCCACCATTTAACAGTATACATATGTAGTAATATGTATATGTATTTATATGTAATAACTTTTATAAAAAGTAAGCAAAACTAGAAAAGATCTCTTTGTGAACTTTTTTTTGAGGGGCAAAGTATGGTTTATTCTTAAGTATATCTGATCACTTTCTTTCCGTGTAAGCTTGATGTATTAACACTTTAACCTTTTGAAGTTAACATGCTACACAGAAAAATATGGGACATAAAACAGAAAGAAATCATTGATGATCTGGAAAGATGAGGTCATAATGTGTGTTTTTTGATAACTTAGGGATGTAAGACTAAACTAAAACATTAACCTTATGAAATCTTCTGTGATTCCTGCCTTTATAATTTATATCCAAGCTGTCAAACTACCAAATTAAAAAAAAAAAGTTATGTAAACCTCATACTATAATACAAAATGAGCAAGTTTGTTATTTGAGAAAAACCCTTAAATTTATAACCTATCTTAATTTACATGTGCTGTCATGACAGAACACTGGAAGCTGGAAAACTTAAAAAAGGAATATGTTTATGAGGATGGTTTCCAGAGTGAGTGTGCAAACATCAGAATGCGGGTATCCTGGTAAAAGTTGACTGACTGCAGGGTAGCATCACAGAAGAGGCATGTAGGCTGTCTGCCTTTGGTGACCACCTCTCACGAAGCTAACCAGCTTATGTAAGAATTGCGTAAATCCCTTCCAAGAGTGATGCACGTAAACCTGACCACCTTTCACCACTACTCCCCACTACTTGACTACTCACCATTTCTCAGTACAATGGGGACCAAGCACTTTCAGGACCCATTCAAACCACATCTAAGCCCAACTGTAACCCAATCAAAGGAAGCGTTTGGCACATAAACTACCAAAAGGCCCTGTGCAGAAAAACAAAACAAAACAACAACAACAAAAAAGAAAAAAGAAAAAGAAAAGAAAACCCATTTCACTAAAAGGGATAAAGGGAAAAAAAGAGTACCACTTTTCCTTACTGGATGGAAAGGTGTCTATCTGCACAGAATGATGGGAATGTGTGGGTATGCACTACAAAATTAAAAGCACTGGCAGTAGAGGCAACCAGCCAGCCATGGCAGTGACTGTGGAGAAAGGCCAGCATGCATGGGTGACACATTTGAAGCTCAAATGAAAGGGAGACGGGTCACATTGCCATTTTCAGACTAGATCTTTGATGGACATGGATAGCCATGCCAGAAACTGTTCAGCAAAATGAAAAGGAGATACATTGGTAACCCTGCTGCCATGACCTGGCTTGCATTACCTAGCATTCACAAAGAAGAAGGCACCATTCCCAAGTGAATAGGAGTGTTACTCAATAAGCTTATCTGCAAAAAGCATATGTAAGAATCAGTCGATTGTTCATAATCACAGACATACACACCCAGGGTTAAATATGTAATTGTTTAATTTGCAATTCATTTAGATTGTTCTTTTTATGTGATTCCTTTTTGGTTCCAAAGACTCAGAGGCTTGTGGGAAAAATCTGTTGATGATGCTGATACTGAAGAAGAGACTTCCTGAAATTATGTGTCTACCACTAGGAAAGAGCCTTCCAAAGGCCATAGGGATACTGGGTGTGGTAGAGGCCTAGTTTTCCACAGTCCCAGGCAAGCTTGCCTTAGGATAAGAGTGGATGCTACAGAGACCATCATGGACGGTTAGATAGTGCATGATGTTTACAAGTTTGCATAATGCAAAGAGTATTTTTACTTTGACAGATATGACCCCACCAAAGTCTCTGCTGCTTCCCTCTGCTTCTTATGTACATGAGAACATCTGGAATCTATTTATAGCTGGGCTGAAAAGTTCACCCTAACCAGACTTGCTGGCAGAGTCCTTGTCAGTTAAGGCTTTGCAAATTAAAAAAAAAAAAAAAAAAAAAAAAACCTATGCTCTGCCATTTAGAAATCCCATCATATACGTTCCCCTCACTTTACTCTTGTCTGAAACTTTCACAAATCATACTTCACAATATATACTTTGAAGTAGTCCTTAAGACTGACCCTGTTATCTCATCTCCCTTTGCTGTCTTACCATTTCACACATTTCTTGACTCATCTTCTTTTGTCTTATAATCCTGTAACATACACCTACCTACCCCTGGCAGCCTTAGGCTAAGAAGCTATAGAAAAACAATCACGCATTTTCTTACATTTATTCATCTTATCTCAAATTAGTCGATACCTCTCCCAGTTATATTCCTTTGTGCCTTCTTTCTCCCTGCCACAGGTGAAATAATAGCACCCTCTTCATCTCCTGGTTTTCCACAGCAATAAGTCTCCTGTAATAGACACATTTGTGTCTCATAATTCTTATTATGTCTCTCAAGCTGTGCATGTTTTGTTTTTAATCCTACTGGACTATAGGTAGAGACACTCAGTGATTTTCATCACCTTCTTCTGGAATCTGGCCACATTTATCTGGATTATCGTCACCTCCATTTTTCCCGAAGAAGATATGTGAAAGCCTTTCTGTTTACTTCCCAATTATGTGTGAGAGTTCAGAATGCTAACCCATAAAAGTGAGCAGTCTGGAGTGTTTCAAGTTCAGAAACATTCCCATAGCTATCAGGACACTGGGTGTAATGTGAAAAATTAGTGTCGTGGAGCCTGAGCATGGCTGAGAAGTCTTCACTCTGTTTGCCAAAGGCCAAAGTTCTAGTCAGACCTGGGAACCATTATTTTCAGTTAGTCTGGGTCAGACAAAGTAGCTGTCAGTCTGTTCCCCTCCACTTCCTGCAGCAGAAGGATGTATTAGTCCGTTTTTCAGTATTATAATCAAATACCTGAGGCAGACGACTTTGTAATGAAAACAAGGTTATTTGACTTACAGATTTGGAGCTGCAAGCTCAAACAGCACTGTATACCTCCTGGTGAAACCCCTCACTGCCCCTGCTCGTATCACATGACAGTAAGGACAGGTGTATAACTTACAGTGAGTGATCTCTCTCCTCTGTATAAAGCACTCTATTGAGCAATGTGAGCTCAGCCCTGATATAACCAATCCCCTCTAAGCAACAAAGGCAGGGGGAGTTTGCCCCTCTCAGAGTGGGGTGTGTAGTTCAGTGGCAGAGTGCATGTTTAGCTTGGGTGACTTATAGCACCACCAGAATTAACACACCTTTTAAAAGAACTTCCACGCTCCCGATGCCATTAGCATGTGATTCTGTAATTACACAGCTGTATGGGTTTGACAGAGAACAAATACCAAGCCACAGGAACGTATCAACAAAAAACAGCTATGGGGCAAACCTTCTAAAGACAAGTCAATAAATAAGGAGTTTGGGTTGGGGAAATTCTTCTTATTATTATTATCATTTCCTTCCTAGACATACAGACAGACAGACAGACAGATAGACAAATCTGAGGTGAGACCCCAAGGAGTTCTACAAGAAAAAGACTCATTTTGATTTAACTTAGGTTTTCTTTCTTTCTTTCTTTCTTTTTTTTTTTTGATTTTTTTTTTTTGTTTTTTTCTTTTTGAGAACACTGTGTGTGTGTGTGTGTGTGTGTGTGTGTGTGGTCTGTGAATACATATATATATATATATATATATATATATATATATACACAATACACACACACATATATATATATATACACACACACACACACACACACACACACACACAGACATGGACACATATATATCAATGAAACGAGCTTGAAGAAAAACCCTATGAAATATTTGGATTAAGAATCAGTGTTACTAGTCGGGTAACAGGTAAATTTATCTCTTAATGGCTGAATAATGTTCTGCTGTGTAAACGTATCATATTTTCACTAGTCATTCGCAGGCGATGGTCTCTGACTAGGGTGATTGGAACTCGCATCACCTCTACTGACCCTCATAGTGTTGGAAGGTACTTTACACTCTATGGGAGGAGGAAAGGAAGCTATTTACAATTGATGTCTGTTGAAACAGAACTTAGCATTATGCTTTGATATAGTGTACCAGGTATATTAACCACACTATAGGACAGCCTCTGTCCTGGACTAGATGGCCGAAACAGACTCTATTGACTTTTTGTTTTGGTGTGTGTGTGTGTGTGTGTGTGTGTGTGTGTGTGTGAGTGCACATGCACGAATGAGTGTGCTTTTGTTTTGATTTGATTTGGTATTTATTTTTTGAGTGTTTGAGATTCTTTTCCCATTTATTTGGTTTGATTTTTAATTTATGATTTTTTGGGGAGTGTGTGGTTTTTAGTCGGTGTATTTATTTGGTTTTTGTTCTTGTTTGTGTGGATGAGAGAGAAAGAACATGAAGTTGGGTGGGTAGGGTCATAGGGAAATCTAGGAGGAGTTTTCAGAGGAGAATATGATCAAAACACATTGTATGCAAAAGTCTTTTTCTCACCTCTATTAAAAATGGATTCATTTCTCAGACAATATAGCCTCATTATAGTTCTCTCCACCACCTACTCTCACCTGGATCCTCTCCCTTTCTGACTATCATTAGAAAAGAACAGGCTTTTAAGAGATAACAACCAAACATAGCAAAATAAATCCAACACCTCAAAGTTGGACCATGAAAAACAACAGTAAAAGGAGCCTCAAAAAGATACAAGAATCTGAGGCCCACCCATTCACCCATTCAATTCAGGAGTCCCAAAAAACACCAAAATGGAATCTATAATATGTACACAGGGGACCAGGTGCAGACCTGTATCAGCCCTAACCCTAACCCTCTAAACCAACCAAGTAAAGCTCATATGAACTCTGAGAATGAGCAGCAAGCACAGGGCTAATTGACCCTAGACTGATAGCTGGGAAACCAGCATAGGACAGACCCAGACCCCCTGAATGTGGTTCTCAGTTAGAAGGCTTAGGAAGTCTATGGACCTCTGACAGTGGAACAAGGATATATCCCTGATGCACGAACGGACTTTGGGAGCACATTCCCTTAGCCTAGAGACACATGGGAGGGCCTAGTCCCCACCCCAAATGACATAACTGATTTTATTGATCCCTCCTGGAAGGTCTCACCCTCCCTGGGAAGTGGGTGAGGAATGGGACAGTGAGGGGGGTCAGGGCTGGGGCATGGGAGGATGGGAGGGAGAGGAAACTCGGATCCATAAGTAAATTAAGAAAAAATAGAAAATCAAAAATGAAAATAAAAGAAATGAAAAACAAATATGTTGTGTGCCTTTGGGGATGTAGTGATCACATCATCAATCAGAGCAGCAGTGTTCACCTGAGAGCCTCAAGAGACTGGACCTATGGGCATCCCTTGCTAGGGCCACCAGGGAACTTACAAGGCTCATGTGGCACACAGAGCTTGTGAGGTTTGTAAACGCATTAACATTACAAGCCCCTCAGAAGTCCCAATACCATCCAGGGTTACATAAGAGATAACCAATTGACTGAGCTGTAACTCTCCAAAAGTCACCTAGAAGAGACCCTCAGTGGAGCTCTCCTTGAGCCACTCACACTCCTTTGATTCTCATAAGCTCACAGGCTCATCACGCTGGCCTAGGAGGTAACCCATTCTTGAACAGTTAGTGTTCTCCTTATCTGGAGTCAATACATATTTCTTTAATCTTCCTAGGAAATAATACCATGTGTTCTAGTAGTGATGATGATACTAAAGTTGCTCTCTGGGAAAACAGCATACAGATCTTGATAGAGACTTTAAATACAACCTGTCTATATTGTATATAAGAGGCATTGCAACTTTGTTATTGCGTGAATCTGGTTTTGGAAGGGAAAGAAGGGAAGATTCATTTGGCTCACCTTGAACTTACTCCAGTCCCAGGATGCCCCCAAACTCACAATACTCCTGCTTTAGTATTCCAAATGCTAGAATTTCATATATGTATTAGCATCTAAGATTAAACTGTATCTTGAGTACTTCACAAATTTAGTTTGCTGTATATATCTGTGTGTGTATACACACACACACACACACACACACACACACATATATATATATATATAAGTACATATGATAAATTGAACAAGACAAACAGAAAAACAAAACCTTAGGTGACACATACAATATGTATAATTATATAAATAGTAAACCAACATTTATCAATCTGGATTGAATTTACCTGATATAAGAGTATTCATCCGTGTGTATCTTAATAGGAAATCCACCTGGTGAACAGCTCATATTTATTGAAAGCACTGTACCCTCCGTACCCTCTAACCTCTTCATGCTGTGCAACATCCTTCGGTCTAAACACCTTTCATGGAGATTTTGACCTTGACTGTTTTGCTACACAGTGCCTTGGTCCCTGTTTTTTCAGTATTACATGTACACGTTTTGCCTTGCTATTGAGATTATACATTGCTTGAGGGCGAAGCACTGAAATCAAGCGGCACTGTGTGCTTACAGCTTGCCTAGCACAGTGCCAATCAATGCAGACAGCTCTGTTCTGTCACAGAAGAATTACCTGTTACCCAGAAAGCCTCAAAGGCAAATATCCAGTCCCCCTCATCCTAATTACTCGGGAAAGCTGGACAGCTGGGCAGGTTACTTGTCATCTCTTTGTCCAACGTGCTGTCAGATTCTCCAAACACTGAGACAGCAACTGGGTATGGGAGCCCTCACCTAATTCAGGGGTTTAATATATTTACGTCCCATAATTAGTAATTAGCTGAAGTCATCTGAGAGACTCACCATGCACATGAGGGGGAGAAATACTGCCTTTGGTTTCTTCCGGATTCTCTCTGAAAGCACCAGCAGCCACTGTCCTTTATCCGGTGCTTATGGGAACCGCACCTCTTGAGCTTCTGAAGCACACCTTATGTAGTTGCTCTAGAAGCAGAAGACATCTAGAAGAATGACAATTTTAAAATAATTAACAAGAATAATTGGCAAAGAAAAAGAGAATAAAGAATAATTAGCAAAGGGCCAAGGGAGGAGAGCTTTTATTTTATCATCTCATTTCATGTGATTAACTATGCTGAGAATACCGCTAGAAAAGTTACCCTGATGTACTCTATTGTTCCTCCAACAGGGAGGAAGAGGATTTACATCATTCCTTTATTTTATTGCTCTTCCCTCTACCTACAGGAAGCCAGAAGTGGCCCACCGGACTACTGCTTCCTTGGGAAAGAAAGCCACCTGGAATCTCTCACTGCACATCTCCATATGACTGAAGATGGAATACACGTCAACTAAAACACAGAAATGGCACATCAGCTTCTGGCAGCACAACACTCCGGGGAGCCTGGTATCCGCGATTACCTCGGTACCAGCTGAGAACGAAAGGAGGGAAAAGACAAGGCAGCCCACAGCTTGGGATCTTTCAGCTCGCTGCTGCTTATCACTCTACTTGCCTAAGAGCAAGAGGAAAATAATGCTGGTAATAGAACTGAGGCATTAACTCTCACTTCCAGCCTGTAAGGTGTCTCAGCACTGATTGCTTTATAATTGGACAAGACAGGATACAATTTTATCCCGTAATTTCCCTGTTACCAGGAAGCTGTACACACTCAAGAATGGTTCCCCGTTGAGAGAAAAGCCCTTAGTTAAACAAGTCAGCCAGACAGGAGGAGCACGCGCTGTGCAGTTAGACAGTCTCAGGCTGAAATCCTTGTCTCCGTCTCATTCTGATACTAGTAGAGTCATCCTGGGGAAGATAATTCATCTTTCTGAACTAAATGCAGCTTATCTGCAAAATGGAGACAATCCCTACTGGGCCTGCTATTTGCATGATCTGATCTTTGAATGAAGTGCTACTCTTTGACAACATTAGTAATGACCTGCTATCAAACTACCTTTTCTCTCCAAAACTGTCCCTTGCATCGCATAGTGTAGGTCAGACTTCTCTACTGGGTTTACTACGAGATTAGAATGAGGTCCTCAAGAAAGACAGCAACCCACACTATATCTTTTATCCATAAGTATTAGATGAAAATTCTTGGGAAGTTAAAATGTAGAGGAATTCCTGAAGTCCACTTACTAAAAAGAGCCATGGGCATAGGCTTTTGCATATTCTAAGAATCTCCATATAGTTTGGTAGATTCCTTCACTATTGTTTGCTTCATTTATTGGATCTTAACATTCTTTTTTATTTTATTTTCTGTGTATGAGTATTTTGCCTGATGTCTGGGTACTGTGTGGCCATACCTTGGCATGCCTGGTGACCGTGGCCCAGAAGAGATCATAGGATCCCCTGGAACCTGAGCTATGAATGATTGTAAGCCACTATTTTGATGTTAAGACCCAAACCTGAGTGCTGTAGAAGAGTAACAAGTGCCTTCGATCACTGAGCAATTGCTCTAGCTGTTGGCTTATTTTTAACATAGCCAAAAAAAAAAAAAAAAAAAAAAAAGAAGTATCTGTTAGACACCGGACATTTGTTAAGTCATAAAAATTTAATTAAGAGACTATAACATAGTGCTGCTTCTTCCAGAACCCAAGTAAATGGAAATGTGACTGATGTCCTCATCTGTGACTGTGATGGGCAACAGAAAATCATTTGACAATTTGGAAATTTTAGATGAGTTTTTCAGGTACAGTTTGCCTAGAGGGCATTTGATCAAATTGTCCTGAAGACAGCAACCAATCTCATGAGAAAATATGAAAATGGTCAACTCACTTGATGCCAATAAGACAGAAAGACTCTTTTTGGTCACTTGAATCTATTAGGAATATTACTTGCTTGTAACCAGGCTGCTCTTGCAATCTGGTATCAAATATCCTATGTCCAACTATATCTTGAGTAGTGTATCTTGACCATTTGCCTGATATTTGAAACCTTACCTTAGTTTACAGAAAACCTCATGAGGCTTAAGATACTTAAGCAATACTCATTTCTTTGTTTAACAGACATTTCTAAGCCTAAGCTCTTTGTTGTTCCTGGCCTTCTTAAGCTTGTAATCTAAAGGGAGAAAAGGCAGGCTTATCTGTCTCAAGTCAAGCTCAGAGAAAAGTTAAGAAGGATTTATACAGACTAAAGCTCAGTTACTATATCCACCACCATCTCATAGTAAGTTGTACAGATACTCCCAGAGAGACTGAAAGTGCAAGAATTCTCTTCCTTCTAAGTCAGTGGTTCTCAGCCTGTGCTTTGGGATCCCTCTTGGAATTGCATGTCAGATATTCTACAAGTAGAGTATTTATATTAAAATTCATAACAGTATCAAATTATAATATGAAGTAGCAATAAAATAATTTTATGGTTGGGATCACCACAACATGAGGGACTGTGTTAAAGGGTCACAGCATTAGCGAGGTTGGTTGAGAACCAGTGTTCTACATAGTGGAGTTTGTCCTAAGCAGCTTCATAAGGACTCATATTACATTTTTTGTGAGTTTTATGCAACAAGTTCCATTAACTCTGAAGAAATTCCAGAAAATTCTGATTTCTACCAACATACTAAAAGTAAGACTATTTCTTAAAAATTTTCCCCCGTCCCAAAGGCTAAAACTAACTATCCTAGATCAGATGAGGCACCAAACATTCATTACAATGCCTAAACATCACACACACACAAACACATGCATTATTGATTCAATAAATGAGCAACAAAAAACTCCATGACAAAAGAGAACATGGATATACTGAGAAGGATGAAACTTTCACAGGAACAGGAGGAACTCAAATCAGCCAGACAGGTTACTTCTATAAATCAAGTATTTTATTTGGTTCTATCTCCACCTCAATCAACCCTTTTGAAACACCTACAACTATTAAGGACAGCTTCCAGCTGGAGGATAGGAAAGCTCATTACCAATCAATCGCACTAACATGCAAAGCCAGGAAGAGGGACTGAAGTGTCTTCCCAGGGTAGGCTGATGCTTGGTGTGCTCTTCATGACTGTAAATGTGTAAAAGGTAATCCCTCTTTAACCCGCTTCCATCCCTGTGTTTCAAAATACCCAAAATGTTATTTGTCAGTGCCACTTACCCCATGGCACTTCTCATGATTAAATCCCAACCCTACCCTTACACCCATCCCAGCAAACAGATATCGTCTACTTTCCTAGTCTACTATAATTCACCAAGTATGCTAGAAGAATGCTTTTATTTTGCTTTGCTTCACTGCTGCCATTAGAAATCAATGACTTGTCCTTATGATCTATAATATTGCCGAACCATATCCCTGTCCTTCTGCAGTGACTGACCTCTATCTCCCATTTTCTTCTCCTATTAGCTCCGTCTCATTTATACACTATTTCCCAGAGCTTCCTTCCTTCCTTGTAATGACCAAATTCACAAGTTAAGTTAGACCTATGAATATTCTGTTCAGTTCCTCCTCATTATATCATTGATAGTCCCACTATTGTGTGCTTTCTACCTACTTAGTAGCCGAAACATCTCTTGTTCTGTTTATGCTAACCTATTAACTGGTAACCTACCTCCTGGCTATTCGCTTCATAAATTACCCCTACCACAATAAGTAAAAAAAACAACTTAGAACAGAAAAGTATTTCTTTTGTTCATATAGTCATAGTCCACAACTGGCTGGTTCTATCAGTGACTGGTGTGGTGATATCTTGATTATCCAAATAAAGCTTGTTTGAAGAGGATGGAGTTTGCCACTAGCTAACCATAGAGGTCCTGAGGTCTGTACAGACAGACAGGATGTGAGATGGCCAGGCAGAAAAAAGAAGTCAGATGTCTGGATGGAGAGAGGATATAAGTGGGAAGAAACAGGAACTCGCTCTCTTTTCTGCTAGGAAGCAAATGAAGTAAAGGTGCCTGTGGCTTGCTCCTTCTTCTCCCTGATATCTCAGCATTTTCCTCTATGTCTGACTCTGGGATTTTATTATTTAGATGAATTAAGAACTCCATTTACAGACAGGTCTCATTGCATTGGTCCTGTGGTGAGACTGTGTCATGGCAGACACACATATAGTTGGAAAGTAAACAATAGAAATAAGAAGTGATTGTGATTCCACAATCTCCTTCAAAGACATATCTCTACTAACTTAAAGACCTCCTACTAGGCCCCAACTTCCAAAAGTTTCAATGTTAATATGCTAAACTGCAGACTAGGCTTTTGGCATGTACTTGAGATCCATTAAACATTTAGACTATAGGCCCATCCTCTGTATTGAAGAATTTTCCTATGCAGAGGTTATATAGAAGTATGATCAAGGCTCATTTGCTGAAAAAAAAGAAGGAATAACCCTATATTTCTTTATTTATCTTAACACAGAAAAATAGATTTCCAGGGACATGACATTTTAAAGAAGTTTTTCTTAAGAAAACTGATGATGCTAAAATTAGTCAATCAGCCCTCATTAAATGAAGGATAATTTTTCCATTGCTGCCTGATAGGTTTCTCATGACCTGTCCCTGATTATCCTTCCTCATCTCTTACTGACCACCTTTAACATGCTGTGGAACACTGAATCACTCACCCATCAATCTCTATCACTGTTATGTATCTATAATGGATTCTGCTCTTCTCGGAGCATAATGGAGATGAGATAGTGATACTGGTTAATTCTCTTCATAAGGAAGAAGTGGGCAAGCATCACTATGGGACCTGAATGGTTAGGGTCTTTACAGTTACCCCTGAAGTCAATGGTAATGGCTAAAGCCTAGCAAACAACAGGGATTACATGTGTTTCCAATGGATCGCCACGTGAGAGAAGATAAAAGCAGATTGTAATGAAGAAATATAAGACTTGCTCATTTGTTGAAGAAGCCCCAGTGATAACTGGAAAAGACCTGAGTTAAATTAACATCTATCTCTTGAGATGTGGCCTTCAAGAGCCCTGCACAGAAGGGCCAAGGCAGAAGATTTCACTTAGCAAAGATATTCTCCTCATTCAATCTTCACTCAGACTCTTCTTGTGAATCAGCTGTTGGCAATCCTACTGTGTTGCTTCATTGAGAAACTCCTACCCTTGGCATCGGATAACTCTCAACAGTCTATCAGATTTCTCATTCCACAGCACAGCACCCTTCATCTCCTGCCCAATGTTTACCTGCTGGGTAAGAATCTTCTCAAGTAAATTTAGCCCAAATCCCTCAACCTCTTGAGTATTGTCACTAAAAGCATATGCCATTATTCCTACTTCTCTGTAATTTCTTATTCACTGACACCTATTTGTCTACAATTCCCATTTTTCTACATTTCATTTAGAATACAGCCCTACCTCTGTCCCATACTTCAAATTCACATTATAGCATGCTTCCTGAGTAAAGCTTTCCTTGGTTCCATAAAAAGTGCCATGACATTTCTTATCTTTTTCAATATTGTCACTGAAACAACAGTTATAGATATGGTGTATTGTGGTTCATGGTCTTGGTATAGAGGAAGATCCAGTGTGACCATTATATTTGATAGTGATTTTTTTTAACCTAAACAGAAGCTATGACAGAGTAGGAACAGAAAACAAAAGAAATTAGAGTCAACAGGGAGAATTTCAGAGACAGCAAGATAGTGGGTTAGCTACCAATGGGTTTCACAAAATTTGAACAGACTGGAAATAAAATTTACTGGTCTAGTCTAGGAACACCTATAGCTAAAAGGTTGGTGAGGGCAAAATGGTGTGTGTGTGTGTGTGTGTTCGTGTGTGTGTGTATGTATGTATGTATGTGTGCCGCTGTGTGTGTGTTCGTGTGTGTGTGTGTGTGTGTGTATGTATGTATGTGTGCCTCTGTGTGTGTGTGTGTTCGTGTGTGTGTGTGTGTATGTATGCATGTGTGCCGCTGTGTGTGTGTGTGTTCGTGTGTTCGTGTGTGTGTATGTATGTATGTGTGCCTCTGTGTGTGTGTGTGTGTTCATGTGTGTGTGTGTGTGTGTGTATGTATGTATGTGTGCTGCTGTGTGTGTGTGTTCGTGTGTGTGTGTGTGTGTATGTATGTATGTGTGCCGCTGTGTGTGTGTGTGTTTGTGTGTTCGTGTGTTCGTGTGTGTGTGTTTATGTATGTATGTGTGCCTCTGTGTGTGTATGTATGTATGTGTGCCGCTGTGTGTGTGTGTTTGTGTGTTCGTGTGTGTGTGTTTATGTATGTATGTGTGCCTCTGAGTGTGTGTGTGTGTGTGTGTGTGTGTGTGTGTGTGTGTGTGTGAACGGGAAGAGGAGCCTGGAAAACTCTCCTTACAGGATAGGACAGTGACTATTTTTAACTGGTGCCCACAGACTATCGCACACTCTCAGAGCTGCTATTCTACCACACAGCAGTTGGAAACACCATGTAAAGCTAGGCATCACTGTGTTCTTAAAAATCTCTGCACAGCTGGGCCTCTGGCCATACTGTATTGTCCTCCAGTTGACCCTGGGTAGACAAGGTGGGGGTATCCATGATCTGGGGCCAACTGATGGCCTTAAAGATGAACAGAAGGAGAGATACATTCTCCAATGAAAACTCACTTCACTCACATTTACTGAACACTCAAGCACTGGGTTGTTATTTCAATTCAATCTTATAAAACTTTGAAGTCATACTTATTCTAAAAGTGAACCCAGCTGTTTGTAAAATGGTTCATCATAATACTCAAAGGAAGGAAATGTTTACTTAGTTTTACAGAAATGATTTGGACATTTTCAATTCTCAATCCCAAACCATGGAAGAGCAAGACTCAGAAATTCCGAGCTAGTGATAACAATGACAGCAATAGCTGTAACTTCCATGCTGCCTAAACATCCTGAAACAAAAACTCATCACTGCCTATTCCTATGATGGTCTGGATTTTAAAACGAAGAGACACATTATCCTCATTCAACCCAGGATTTGAAGATATCTCAGGAAAAGCTGCTTTGTGGGATCCTGGCTGATTTCCATGACTAAAGGAAAGTGATTAAGTTCCTATAGGCTTTAGATAATCACCCATGCTTTTTTGATTCTCATAATCAGGTCAGAGTTTCAATCAATGAAGCTCTTCTCACACTATTGACTGAATAAAGAATTTCAGCACCAAAGAGGCAAGCACTACAGTGAGGCTGAACAGCAGCCACTAAGATTCCATACTTAACAACTCAGCTAAGGTAACAGTAGGATTTAGCAGAACATGGGCAATCCCGTGTTAAAGCAAGACGGACACGGGCAGAACTGGAGGGACCAAAGAGAATGAGTCTCCATGATATTTTATTTTCTACTAATTATAATGTTCCTTCTCTGAGAAAAGAGTACCCCTCATCCTAATTAGGCTGCCTGAGCTTTAACAGCTCTTACCCTAGCCAAAATCTGCTAGGTGAGTTATCTAGCCAATTTAAATCATGCTAAAAGTATCATTAATTACTCATAAAACTAAGTCTGTCAAGGGATCTTTCGGCTATAAAAAGCAAAACGAAAGAAATAGGAGTATAGAAGTGAAAGCAGCTTGGGCAACTCACCCTAGATCTCCCCACACACCATCAATAAGAATATTGTACTCGGGACAGAGGAAAGAGGGAAATGATTGGAGGCAAAGATCAGTGATGGGAGAGTTTTTAAAAAAAATTCTGGTGCTTGTCATGGGAGACATTGAAGATATTAACTCCTCTCCGGGACTATTGTGCTGAATGGCACCGGGGAAAAGCTGTAGGCAGCCTTTCTCTGCTGCACAGGGAAGAAAAATGGAAATAGAAGAAAAATGTGTTGGGAAGCGAAGAGGTGAGAGGAGAGGGAGGAACGGGCAAACAACAAATAAATCTGCTGATAGTATTTTGGATTGATAGATAGCACTTCATTCTGAAGCACTTCTCAAAAATCCACACATATAATTTTAGCAAAGAAATGTAAACCCTCCAGGAATAGAAGAAAATTTGGGAAGGAGGAGGGGCAAAAAATCATCTTATGATTATGGGAAGGGGGAAATTCAGACCAATTTCTGTTTGCCAAACAAAGCATTATAGAAAGGATCACAGACTCTTGAATTCCCCCAAAGTCCAAGAAAAGCCCTATTTTTTTATTGAATCATCTGTCTAGCACTCCATTTGTTTGGTTGAAAGGTTGAGTCACAGCCCTGCTGGGAATAGACTCTGTCCCAGAAAACCATGCTATAACAAACGTTATGGCCAGTTCCCTAAATCAAGGGCTAAGAAAACCTTGACTTGCTCTAAAGCTGTATTTCCTCAGTGCTCACAATCTGAACCAGGCTCCAAGCATCCATTTTATGGTGAGTTATTGCCATAAAATCCTCCACAGAAGCAGGAAGCCCTTGAAACATTTCAAAAGTTCATGTTCCAAAGGGAAGAGACACCAAGATCACAATTCACAGCTAAAAACTTCACTGTAACCAAAATAACTTGCTCACTCCCACCTACAAGACTTCATATGGTGTCTCTGCATGCCACTCCTTAATCTTTGTATAGATAAGAGCCATTTGTATTGTTATGGAGTGCTTTTATATGGCATCACATTTATATACTTTATCCCTTTTAAGAGCTGAGACACTACTTTGCAGGCTTCACAAACATATAACTACAAAACAAGTGTTTCTATTCTTCCCCGACTCATTCTTTGAGAACACAGCATCCTGCAAGTTTCCTGGAAAATGTTCTAGGCAGCAGCACAGGATTTCTCACATGCAAACCAAGATATAATCAATTCTCCTAGCCCCTAATCCACTTTTTAATGCCTGTTGTTTTATACTTTGTGACCATCAAGAACGGAAGTTCTGCTACTTCATGGCCACAATCAAAGATGGTATAAACAATGGGGACTGCTCATTGAGATGCTCGTGTTGGTTCTAAGTAGGATACCAACATCACATCATGTCTCATTCCTGAATCTCCACCTCCACTAACTCCATACCTCCCATAACCCACTCTATTATCGCCAATATTCCCCTTGACCCAGTAACCTCTATTGCCATTAACAATGGAACTACCATACCTGATCTCTAAGAACTGTTGATTTTATCATGGCTCTACATACATCAATGATACATTTCTTTGCAGAGATTAGTATTCACCCTCCATCTGAGTGCTAAGGAGACCTTTCTTGATCCCTTTTGTATTGACACATTCCTTACATTGGGATATACTAATTTCCTCAGACATTCCCAAACCCTTCCCTAGACATGTCATGATCTAGGAGGCCATTGTAGGTCTGAGGTAGCTCTCTCTCTCTCTTATTCTCAGTGAAAGATGAAGGGCTCTGTGGTTGTTAAACCCTCATTTTCATTATCTACTCAGGAAGTCTAACTTATCACTTTGTAGTGTGGGGCACTTGACACTCCACACTTCAGCCTCAGCTGAAAATACACTGTTTGCTTTTTTTTTCTTTTTACAATATACACAGTCTGTTATTTGCAGTCTTTATTTTCACTCTTCATTAGCACCACTTTAGTCAATGAAGAAAGTAGGGCATATTCAAAATTAATAGGTAATAGTCCAAAATAAGTGGTCCAGCATATATATTTGTTTATATGGCAAGCATAAGCTAATGAAGTTCCAGAAAAGAAAGTTGGTTCAGTTCATTTGGCATAGAATGCTAATTTATGAGCCCACAAAGGAGAGCATAGGAGCACAGACTGTACAAACATTTCAGAGTTCTTGTTTTAAGGTTTTATTATAGATCCCAGTATGGCATAGAGTTGACAGCAGCATCTAAATAAAAGTGAAAAATGAGCTGGGAAGATACTTAACCCACCATTTTCATAGACCCTGATGTATTAGTTCGTTTTCCATCCCTGACAAAGTATCTAAGATAATCAATTTATAAGGAGGAAATGTTTATTTTGCCTCATAGATTCAGAAAATGCAGTTCATGTCTGTGGGCACTGTTGTTCTTTGGTACAGACAGCAGCCTGGCAGTAACTGTGTAGTAGAATAGAACTGTTTTTCTTACTTTATTTAGGTATGGTACCTAGATACAAATATCACCTTTAAAAATATTTTTCAATGGTCTATATGCCTCTCGGTATTCCCTGCTTTTTAAGGTTTCTCTCAACAGTGCTGTGAGCAGGATTCTGGGCTTTAACTAGGCGACACCATACCATACCAGAACACTCTAACTTCCTTGTTACATTTGTAATAATGAACAGGCCTGTTGAAGCGCACCAGGAGAGAAAAGTTATATTCTCAGGTACTCAGTTCTAGAGGAGTCCGAGTCATTTGGTAAGTGACATCCCCAAAACACCAGGATTCTAGGGCCACAATTAATGCAAGATTAGAGTTATGTAGAGTATCCATGGTAACTTACAATGCTATGTAATAGTGCAAATAAAACTAGTCCTTTTCGAACCAGCCAGTTGAAAGACCCTATTTCTTTGATTCTTAGGAAATATATTTCTGACATGAGACTGTCAATAAGAGAAAAATGAAGAAGAAGGATGAGGAGAAGGGGAAGAGGAGGAGGAAGACGAAGAGGGTGGAAGAATAAGAAAAGGAAAAGCACTACAGTGCTCTCATGGTAAACATGTAATGTTCTCTTTCTATAATCAATCTATATTGCAATTATGGAAAAATATCACAGTTGCATATGCAATAAAAATCCTAACAAGGCCAGAAACAATGCAAGATAGCAAGCTGATATCTCCATATTGAGA
Organism: Phodopus roborovskii; assembly: GCF_943737965.1. Classification (NCBI taxonomy): domain Eukaryota; kingdom Metazoa; phylum Chordata; class Mammalia; order Rodentia; family Cricetidae; genus Phodopus; species Phodopus roborovskii. Next base: position 16,662,256 of record NW_026125397.1, read on the forward strand.
AGGTGAGGCTGGAGGACTTTTAAGTTTCAAGTCACCCTTGGCTACATAATGTAGTAAGTTTGAAGCCACACATTGTCTTTAAAAAAATGTATCCTACCTAACAAAGAGAAAATAGTTTTTTTTTCTCCCATGATTTGAAATCTTTTATAGAGGTTATCTATTAAGGAAGATAAAATGTTAAATAAAATAATATCCAGCACTTAAAACAACTGGTACAACTAAACTTTTTAGCTCAGTATCGTTTTACTCTGTGTGCTATGACACAGCTGTGATTGCCAATCTTGATTGTCAACTTGATTCCCTCTGGAATCTATTAAAGCCTAAGTCTGGCACTCCCAGAAAGTGTTCTCTTCATCAGAATATTTGAAGCAAGAAGACCTACTCTAAATGTGAGTGGCACCTTCTGGGGGAAGCCCAGACAAAAGCATATGGAAGAAGGAAATGTTTGCTCTTGCTCACAGTGACCAATCGATCCATCCTGTTGCTGATGCATTCTTTTCTTAGTATTAGAGTCAACTTCTTTGGGATTCACACCTTTAAGTGACAGCTCTCCAGAAATCATCAGGCTTTTAGAATGGAAACACTGAAACATATAGTCCCATGAACTGAGCATCTACCAGATTATTGGTCTTTCTAGTGTGAGACAGCCATTAGCATAGCATGCCCTGTAAGCCAATTTAATAAATTGTGCCTGTGTGTGTGTGTGTTTGTGTGTGTCTATCAGTTCTGTTTCTATTCCTTTAGAACACTCTGACTAACACACCATCCATCTACCATCCACCAGCTGTTGTTATGTAATCATGTCTCCAGAGATGTATAGTAGGAAAATATTATCTACTAAGAAATTGAGTGAATCAAGATGTGGCACTTCCATACTAGATATCAGGAAATACACGTTTTACAGGATGGAGGACTTTTTAAAACCTGCCTTCAAGTGAATGTGGTTTAAGTCATTTTTCAAGTTCAAAACTGTTCAAGAACATGCATTTCTTAAAATGACCCGAGGTATGCACTATGGCCTTACATCTTAATTAATGTACTTGTTCCAGAGCTCAGCCATGACCTTTCTATAGGTGACTGTATATAGACTTCAGAAGCTCCAAGATCCCATTTACCTGATTGGCTCAGTCTCACACCTCAACAAAATGACCCTGTCAATGAAAATGTACAGAGTATTCCCTGATTCCAGTAACAGAAACAACAACTATATTTATGTTGATATTTTTATACGAAACACTAATACTTCCCCTCATGGGCAAAATAAAAGACATTTGTTTTCTGAGTCTGTTAACATTTTAGAATATGACAGTCAACAAAGGAAAAGCAATGCTTCATGCTAATTTAATTAATAACATTTAGTTATCTATGAGCAGCAAGACTGAGGCTAAGCCCATCACCTGCCATGTTCTACAACACATTGCAAGTTACTTTGCCTATGAATCAAAAGTTGGCTGGTAAGTATATCCTGTCTGGGGTCTATGAAGTTCTAGAGAGATCAGCCCAAGAATCACTGATCAAGAGGGAGTTCCAGAGGACAGATAAACCTTGTCACGTTGCTAATAGGCACTTTCATACACAGTGACTGGGAGCAGAGTATGTAACAATGACCACAAACCCCAGTGAGCTGTCAAATAGTAAGCCCGCAAGGGTGACTTCACTTGCTTGCCTTGCTTGATCTAAAGCCAAGGAAGAGCCAGGAACAAGCCATAAATTCAAATAAGTATTTAAAGCTTCTCAATTGATTACTACATAAAAAGACAGAGAGCAATTGTATAATCACCTCTCACACAGGTAACTTAATATATTGTCCTTACCAAATTCACTGATGTAAAACACACAGCCTTTTCTCCCTAAACTAATGCTTGAAAGCAGCTTTATATCACTTTCTTGCAAATGTAATACCTAGCAAATAAATGACAGTCCTAGAAGTCAGCTCTTGGGGTCAGAAAATGACATATACAAAATGCAATTTACTTGTGGTGGACTAATTGCTACTAGAAAAGCAGAATTAAAGCCTGTTACATTTCTGTCTTTCATCTGTCTTTCATATTAAAATAGTTTTCTAAGCCCAATAACTATATGAAAACACACAGGCTTTCTACCAAAAATTGCTTGGCTTCTTTTGTTGTGTTTAAATATGCAAACTAAATGCACAAGGTCTCATAAGTTGGGACAGTGACATATGGAATATATTTGAATTAACACAGTATTAATTAACACCAAAACCTATACAAATTGCCATATAGTATAGCAATTAAAAACAAAAATAACTCTCTCATATAAATCAAAACATAAGAATATCCCGGATGGCAATAATATGTTCCTAAACATTCTTCATGAAAACCTGGCCCAGTGCAAAGCTGAAGTCATGATTTAAAACTCTGGATTTTTATATTTTACTACAGAAAATGTAAATGCGTTTTCTAGAATCAAGAATAGCAACACAGAGCGTCCTTATCTTTTATTGGATAATTTAGAAGGATAAAAGGAAGATTCTAACCTCAATGACATTTCAAAATGCTCACACCTTCTCATGTCTGTCCATAGGAAAATCAGCTTGCTCAGAACCTGTGACATTTTAGGGTCTTGTTCTTTCAGGCTCCCCATCTGTTTAGTAAGCACAGCCTCTCAAACCACAATACCACCTAATTATAGTATCCATGTCTAATAGAACAGCTAGACATGGGACTTAGTCCTTCTATTTTAGCATATTTTATTTTTTTATTTATTACTTTACATGTCGATCCCAGTTTCCTCTTCCTCCCTCCCTCCCTCACTTTACCCTCTCTGCCCTCTTACAAGCACCCTAACCACCCTCCCCTCCCATCGCCCCACCCTAATTCCATATTAGGGCAATGCCATCCAGTTGGGGTCATGTAGATCTGACAGGTCATTTGAAGTAGGGACTAGGGCTTCTCTCCTGTCTCTAGGTTAAGGCAGTTATCCCTCCATGGGGATGTGTTCGCAAGGTCCTTTTGGCACTTGAAGAAACCATCCTGAGTGAGGTAACCCAGTCACAAAAAAAGAGGAACATAGTATGTACTCACTCATATATGGATTTTAGACCTAGAGCAAAGGATCACCAGCCTATAATTCACACCACCAGAGGAACTAGGATACAAGGTGCATTCTAAGAGATTCATATAAAGTCCCTCACAAAAGCAGGGAGGGACAAGTCGCCCAGAGCACAGGGGAAGTGGGGGGGCAGTTGATGGAGAGAGAAGTAGGAGAAAGAGAGGGGGAGGAGAGGAAAACATGTGCGACTAGGAAGATTGAGTCCCGGTAGGAACAGAAGACAAGAGAGGGGGGGGGAGGGAGGGGGGAGGGAGGGAGAACATAAAAGAAGGAGCCAATATTGGCTTGAAGAGAAAATATTTTAGCATATTTTAAATGAATATAAATCTATTTGATCTTAAAGATATATGACCACTTGCTAAAGAACTCTGGGTATATTTGCATAAAAGTCATAATGATCTGTTATTTCCACAGCAGAATGAGACTTTTGAGGTTGTCCTTTTCATGCTCCTTGAAAGTCATGTAAGATGGATTCAACTTGATTTTTCTAGACATCTGGTGCAGAGTCAACAGACTTCCCCATAAGCAGAGTTCATTGTGTTACTAGGCAAGAGGGTGGTAGTAGAACTGGGAGGTCAATATTCGACTGCAGAGATGATGGCAAAAAGAAGCTGCAGAGAGGCTTGCTGCTCTGTGTGTGAGCTCAGAACAAGGATCACCAAGTCCTGGAAACAGATGGGAGATGCCAAATCTTGTGGTCTGTTCTAGATCTACTGAACACAGTGCTCATCCCTATAATTCCACACCCTGCAGGGCAGGGACAAAATTTTTATATAGTAAACTATGCAAGGAATAACCAAGTACTAGCCCCACAAGGTCAACACTGACAAGCCATGAGTGCACTTAGGATTCTCCATTCCACGAGTCCAAACCACTAAACAGTGTCTTAAAAGTCTGATTGAACTAGGACAGCATCCAAACTTGGGTATTTGGCCACTACATAGCACTAAAACAAGTAAATAATAACAAGCCCCACTGATCACCATATGCATCTATTTTGTGTCAGCCCTTATTTAAAAAAACAAATGGCTCAGTTTTCCAGTGATCATTGGATACCGTCTTCTAGGGGTTTGAAAGAAAATGACCCACAGACAGAATAGCACTAAGGGGAGGTACAGTTTTGTTGAAGGGAATTTGTCACTGTGATAGTGGGCTTTGAGATTCTTCCCAGTGTCCAAAGTCTAGCTTTGGTCCAGCATTTTCTCATTATACCCCCTTCCCTACACTTTGGAACAGTAATGTATACCCTGTGCCATTATATGTTGGAAGTGTGTGATCGGTTTTTATATTTTGATTTCATAGGGGATTACAGTTAAGAGATTGCATGAATCTCAGAAGAGACTTTGAACTTTATACCTTTAAATAAGCTTGAGACTGTTGAATTATATTGAGTGCATTTTTGTATTATGGTATGGCTTCAAGCCTTTGGGGGCCAGGAAGAAGAATGTGGTTGTATGAAAGAAAATGGCCCCCAAAGAGAGTGGCACTAGTAGGAGGTGTGGCCTTATGGAGTAAGTGTGGCCTTGTTAGAAGAGGTGTGTCACAGTGGAGGTAGGCTTTGAGGTCTCCTATACTCTCAAGACACTACTCAGTGTTCATAACAATTCCTGTTGCCTGCAAGATACAAGACCCTCAGACACTTTTCCAGGACCATGTCTTCCTGCATAGTACCATGTCTCACCATGACGATAATGGACTGAACCTCTAAATTCTAAGCCACCCCAACTAAATGTTTTCCTTTGTAAGAGTTACCATGGCCATGGGTGCCTCTTCCCAGCAATAGAAACCCTAACTAAGACACCATCCCTGTGGCATAATGAAAAACCTTTGAAAGTTTTAAATTTTCAATTTGGAACATTCTAATGCCTAAGGGCGTGATCAGCTTCCAAGAACTAAAACAGAATATATAAATCATGTTGTGTATTAGTTCATAAAGTTGTTAATAGAAAACAAACTCACAAGAGCCACAGCCCTGTTTACCATGCTCCCTTGTTTGCTTATCACACCTGACACACAAAAGAAAAGCCTGCCTTTGGTACTTTTCATTGATAATTATGGTTATGATTATGACCATTAATACAAAAAGCTGATGCCACATACTTCTACCAAGAAGGTTTGTTTTATGTGTGCCATGCTTTTTTTATTTCTTAACCAAGACATTAATTTCTATCAACTATCTAAATTCTAAAAACTATCAACGTACTTTGTTATTTCTTCAAAAACATTTTTGAAAAGTGTATCAAAACTGCAAGCTCACCAAAAAGATGAATTCCAAATTCAAAGCAAGAGCTTGGAGCCAAATTTGTCCATATTTGTGGAATAATACACAATTAAAATTCTCCCCCAAGGAGAAATTAGATCCAGCTTGAAAGCTATTACAGGAAATTGCTGCTGTAGCTTCTCCAATTACATACAAAGTATCAATCATTTATCAAGCCAAAGACATTGCCAAATTTACACTAATATATCCTATGACATAAATACCGTTTTAGATAAGTTTAGACTTTTTTTATGCTGGAGTCTCTTACCTTGTCCACAAAGTTAGTATTATACTTGCCCAAATTATAATTATATAGACCCATTCCAAATGCTTGAATGTCCTATCTCCACTAACCTCTAGGTAGATATGATTGCATTATTTTTCCATAACCCTAAGGAACAAAACCAAACAATAAGAAAACAAGCAGATATAACTTAATTTGAGGGAGCCATTTAAGTTCACTTTTCCTAAACAATTCAGGAAACTGAGATGTTACATACAGTCACTATGAATATATTGTTTGTAATAAAAAACCCAGAAAATTCAATTTCAACTATTATAAATCAGTAAGTTGCATGTTAATGTTTTATTTCTATATGCTTCAAAAGATTGTGTTAGCACTAATTAATCAGGAAGTTCTGTGAACTCAAATTCTTTTTTCCTTTGTGCTTTTGTTAATATTTACTAAAAAAGAAAGATATAAGACAAAGAATAAAATGTCTTAATGAGTTAGTAAAATTTATCCATAATATTCTAACATCTTTCCACTAAATTACATTGATCTATTTATTAATTTAGCTTTTAAGCCCAAGAATAGAATGTTTTCTGATCTTCTTAATGTCATTTCTGCATCTGTAGATGGACATAGAACCACGTATTTTGATATACTAGAGAATGCTGTGATGCTTTGAGATGAAGTGGTGTGTCTTCCCACACAGTCTCAATTGATTGGCTTCCAATGTTGATGAGCATAGGGATCTTCATAAAATTTTCAGCTCACAGGCTCTTTTATTCGATATGTTTTATCTACTCAATGCTCCAAACCTCATTTTGCAAATGCTGTAGTAAGATTTTAAAAGTGAGGAAAACACATTCTTTATACTAATTAGAATGGAACACACTAGGCCCTTGACAATCATTTCAGACAGTTCCTGGAACTTTTCACAACCCTCAGATTGTTATGTATTACCATAGAGACTCCCAAATCTGTACAGAAAGCAGCCTGTCTGAGGAGAGTGTGAGGTTCTGGGGAGCCAGTAATGTTCAGTCACAGTGCTGTATTTGCCTAATCACCACCATACCAGCTCCTAAGATACCACAGGGCAAATGTACTCCTCAGAAATATTGCACACTATTTTTCTGATATGTATTTTCAGTTTCATTATGAAGAGGAAAAACAGAATGTTAGCATGTATATGTCAAAATAGCAGATTATATAGGATGTTCTTAAAGAAAACAGAAGTTCAGTGAACTACTACTCTCTCTAATGCCACTGATGGGCGATGAGAGGGGATTCCAGAAAATCTGCAGATGGCTTTTGATATAGTGCTGTTCTGCACCAAAATGACAAAACCACACATGCAGAGAGTTTCAACGCTTTATTAGAAAATTAAACAGCTGAGGTCATTTCAGTTTAAGGAAAAGAATACAATGTCCAAATAAAAGAGAAGAATATATTTCTGGAGAAGAATAATTGAATATTTTCAATTAAGATGAAATGAATCTGATATTCAACAACATACTTATGTCAACATAAATCCTGCTATTCATATAAAGATTTTGTTATGAGCACACAGTTTTAAAAACACTGCAATAAACTAATAGTTTTTGAAAACTTCTACTCTGATAATGGACTACAAAGTGAACCAATTATCCAATTGAAAGTAAGAAAAGAAGTTGAAGACAATGCTTTTTATCTGTCTGAAGGTAGATAAACCAATATAATATTTCTAACTAGAAGTTAGAGAAATACAGAGATCCTTGAGAGTGATTCCACTCTTTGGTATCTCTATGGCCATTGGCTGGTTGTTAAAATGGCTGAGGTACTAAGGGGTTGAACCAACCATCCTATACATTAAAAGTCTAAAGGGCTAGACCTAGGGGGAAAAGGCAAATTGGAAACAAAAATATACCCTGAGATGTATACCCTATATAAGTTCTAGTCCCCCATGCACAATATGATTCGCGCAAAATTTTTGCACATTCTTTATGAACTGTAATGATTATTGAATAACTTCTAAAAATGAGTGCATTGCAATTTCTATAAAGATAGTAGCCATATTGTACTTTAGGTACTAATGACAAGAAAAAAGTATAAACATTCAATTACATTTTTTCTAATAATTGAAGACTGTAGTTATTTGAATCCTCAGATACAGAAATGGATATGGGAACCAAAGATATAAGCAGATCATCTTTAGGAATACATAAAACCTGCACATAAAAATAAATAATTTGAATGTGCATACATATGATGTGTACAGAAGGAGGAAGAGGGGGGGAGAGGGAGAGGAGAGAGGGAGAGAGGAAGACACCATGCAAAGGTCTCCGCATGGGTATGGAAGTCAGAAATTGGGTGTCGGTTCTTGAGTTCCACCTTGTGTTTGAGTCAGGGTCTCAGGCCAAGCTATCTGGACTTGCTTCAGATGATTCTCCTGTCCCAGCCCCAATCTCACTGTAAACACACTGAAATCACAAATGTGTACTACATCATAAAGCTTTGCATGGACTCTTGGGATCTGAATGCTGAAAACAATACACTGAGTTGTTTTCCACAGTCCAAATGAGCTTTCTCACATTCCAGTATCAATATAGTCCATTCCATTAGAAGTAAATAATAGTTAACATTTTAATACTATTTATGAAAATTGCAAACATTAAAAATACATAAGAAATCTTTTCATTATAGAGCACTTAAAATCATATTAATAGGAAATATTTACTTACTTTATCACCAGTAAAATAGTTGCATGCTATTACTTAACTTTGCATTGTATATAGTATGATAAGAAAAATAAATGATTATAAAACTATCATTATACATAGAAAATTTGAATGGATAAATTCTAAAAATTCATATGTGACTCTAACAAATCAATTTTACTTTTTTATATTTTAGTAATTTCAAGAAAACCTTTTCTTTTAGTTAAAATATCATCCTGAGTAAGCTAGAAAGACAAAAATGGTATGTGCTCACTTATAAGTGGATATTAGCCATAAAGTAAAGGATAACCATGCTATGGTCCATAGACCGAGAGAAGCTAAAAGAAGGTAGCCTGGGAGTAGGGGGGTATGCATGGACTTCCCTGGGAAGAGGAAATAGAATCAAGACCATGGTGGACTGGGAGCAGGTGGGGATTGGAACAGGAGGGATCAGGTGGGGGAGGTGGAGGCATCTCAGGGATGAGCCAGAAACCAATGTAGACTCATAGCAGTCTATGATAGCAACTGAAGCTAGGCCTCCTAATAATGGGAGATACAGAGCCTGAACCAGCCATATCCTTTAACCAGACAAAACTTTCAATGGAGGGAACACTGTAGGGAGTTTGGTTTTTCTGCCCGCCACCTGGTCTTGTCCCGCCGCTGCGCCAGCCCCAAATAATGCACAGAGACTCTGTATTTGATACAATGCTATTGGCCAGGTGCTAGTTTCTTATCAGCTAGCTCTGTCTTAATTATTAACCCATTTCTATGTATTTCCACATGGTCTTACCGAGAGCGGAGGAATGGTGGTTCTGTTCTCTCCAGGCTCTCCATCCTGACTCCTTTACTACTTCCTAGTAGTAGTAGTCCTTGTGTCCTAGTCCCTCCTATCTTCCTTTCCTATTGGCCAACAGTGCTTTATTCATTAACCAGTACGAGAAACATATACAGAATGACATCTCCCATCAGAACACCAACCTTCGACCTAGGCCTGCAATTTGTCCTGCCTACAACATGTGATGTGGTTACGGTAGCCAGACAATGGCTACTCCAGCTTGAGACCCATGCCACAAGAGAAAGCACAACCCTGACAGTGCCTGGAGGGCCAGGAACCAGTGGCTGGACAGCCTGGAGACCTAGGATGGAACCAAACAAGAATGACAAAAATAAAGGACACGACAGATTTTGTTGATCCCTCCTGGAAGGCATCACCCTCCCTATTTGGGGGGAGGGGTGGAAATGCAATGGGAGGGTGGTTGGGGGGTCATGGGAGGGAGGGAGAGAGAGAAGGAGGGAAAGGGAACTGGGATTGATATGTAAAATAAGAAAAAATTAAAATAAGAAAAAGCAAGTAAATAAATAAATACATAAATAAGTCAATGAGATGATCCCTAATTATATTCTGCTATTCCCATAGACCAGAGACTTGCACAATCATTGTCAGAGAGGCTCCATTCAGCAACTGGTGGTAACAGATGCAGAAACCCCTTCACAAACATTAGGCAGAGCTCAAGGAATCCTGAAAAAAAAAAAAGGGGGGGGGAGGAAGGATTGTAGAAGCCAAAGGGGTCAAGGACAACTCAAGAAAACCCACAGAATCAACTAATCTTGGCTCATATGGGATATCAGAGACTGGACCAACAACCACTGAACATGCATGGATGTGACCTAGGCTCTCTTCACTTATGTTAAGTGGTGTGGCTTGGTATTCTAATTGGGGCTCTTAATAATGGGAGTAGCAGCTGTCTTTGACTCTATTGCCTGCTTTGGGGACTCTTTTCCTTGTACTAGCTTGCCTTGTCCAACCTTAATATAAGGGGAGTAGCCTGGCCTTACTATAACATGACATGCTATATTTGGTTGATATCCATGGGAGGCCTGCCTTTTTATGAAGAGAAATGAGGAGTGGATGGAGATGAGAGGGGGCAAAACTAGGAGAGAAGGGATTGGAAACTAACATTGGGGTGTGATATATAAGAAAAGAATAAATTAAAATGTCTTAAAGGAAGAAATTTTAAAAAATGTTTAGACACATTTTAGTGGTATCAAAAAATATCAAATATCAAGTTAGGAAATACAATACCTGATATACAAGACTTCTTTACAAAAGAGGCTAAAATTGTTACTGAGAGACTAAAGGAAGCCACACAATGAAACACACCTTGTGCACAGTTTAGAAAATGACATTTGATCTGCAAGTTCAAATTTATGTATTGCTTGTTTCTTTTGTATATAATGGTCTTGACACTCTGAACTTAAGTTTAAATGTACATGTCAGGAAAGTCAAGACACCCTTTCAGTAAAAAGTATAATATATAGATATATATAGATATATAGAATATCAAAATTTAATATATGTCAACTAACTATAACAAGATAAGCTTTGTCAGCAATTAATATCTGTACCATTAGTGTAGAAAAGAAAGCCAAAAGGCACAGTTAACTACTTACAGTTCACATAGTTTAAAGTAGCTCTTCAAACAGTTGACTAGATATGAGAAAGACTGGGTAGCAGTGTAGCCATATTTCAAAAACCAGTGACTCTCTACTATACCCTTGACATAAAAACTAATTAGAGTTCCATTGTAAACATAAATTCAAAGGCTAAAACACAAAGTTTTAAATATAAAGAATATAGCATATTTTGATCTCACATAGAAAAAGTCACAAGAAACTATGAAATCATTAAGAGTTATAAAAACAGGTTATTTATTAGCTGCACCAAGTTATGTAACATAGGCTTCTTGTGTGGAAAAGACACACAGGACTCATAAATCAACAGAATGGAATTATTCAGAATAAGGTGGGTGGCATATTTTAATAGGTAATTCAGGAAAACAAATGGCTAATAAGTTCATAGCTTGCTGTCAGCTTAAGTACAAATAGGGAAGTACACATGAAAAGTTCATCAGGGTAATTCTGTAGATTTAGTAGAGTGTCTAAAATTAAAACCCTAACTACAATATATGTGTCTAAGCATGTGAACCAAGGAGCATCATACGTATTCAGGCATCATCTATAGGAAAGGAAGTAGCTATCACTTCTTAGTTCTGTGACTGAATTTCTTAAGGCAGATAACATAGTTCATAGTTTGTGTAGTTCTGACCAAATATTGCTGTGTCTGATGCTCAGTCTCAGAGGCTGGGATGAGTCAGTCTTTTGTGATCATGTCTGTATTCTCAAACTCACTCAAAACACTGCCAAAACAAATTTCCTTATAGATCAAGGTCCCTGTTACTGCTATCAGTCAGTGGGGGACTATAAAGGCTAATCCACACTTACCAAAGTTCCATGCATTCTAGCTGTCATTAATGATCCTCCTCAAACTTGGCAACATACTTTATCGAAACCAGCAAAGATGTCTATAAGTTGAGTCAGTTAGGGCGCAGTCATGTTTAAGATAATGTTTTATGAAATGGGTGGCCTGTAACCTCTGGTGTATAATGTAAACATGTTCAGTCCCTGCCCACCGCACTTGTCATGTTCCTTTAATTAGACAGAAGTTGCCGGGTCTGAGTTCACTAAAGGGAAGGTTACTCAAAAGCATGGCTACCAGAGAGTAGACTTTGGTGGAGGTCACTGAACAGTCTGTCCACTGAACTATTTTGGGAAGCATATTAGTAATGTTCACTTAAGTTGAACCCATACCCTATGACCCAATAATTCTTCTTGCAAGCCTATAACAAACAGAAATGCTACAGAAACACAGAAATGACACATACCAGAATATTTACATCTGAAAACAGTAAGCAATTTGAAGGTCCATCTATAGAAGGCACAGACAAATAAATTAAAGCATTTACATACACCTAGTACAGCAATGGAAATAAATGGCTAAATCTCACAAACATTTCAGATTGAGGTAAAACAGGCACAAAAGAATACATGTCATAAGGCTTTTCTTTTTGAAGTTTTAAAAAGCCAAGGTAATTTTTGCAAGCAGGAACAGTTACACAATGTCTTAGCATTTCTATTGCTATGAAGAGACACCATGACTACAGTAACTCTTATGAAGAAAAACATTTAATTGTGATGGCTCACTTATAGTTCAGAGTTTCAGTATTTTCATCATGGTAAGACATGGCGGTGCACAGGCAGATATGTTACTGGAGAAGCAGCTGAGAATACTCTATGTTGAATGCAAAAAGAAGTGCACAAAGTGTCACACTGAGTAAATCATGAGCAAACGAGTCCCCAAAGCCCGCCCCCACAGTGACATACTTCCTGTAACAATGCCACATCTACTTCAACAAGGCCACACCTACTAATAGTGTCACTCCCTTTGGGCCATTTTCTTCAAACCACCAGACAATAATATAAAATGAAGGTACTGGAAAGGTCAAGGAAAAACCAGCTATAGGTGTGATTAAGAACAGGTCTGAAACCCCAGATGCATTACCTATGTGTCCTATTTTGCTCAAGGTGATATTTGTGCAATTTTTTTCTTCCTTATAAGGTATTAAACTCTATTGGTATCTAGCCTCTGTGCAATGTTTAGGCAGATAGATGATAGGTGACAGATGGTAGATAAATAGATGATAGATGATAGATAGATGATAGACAGATGAGATAGATTAGAGGCAGATGATGATGATAGGTGGATAATTAAGTAGATGAAAGAGAGGGAGGTAGATAGATATATTAGAGATAGAGATAGATGAGAGATTGGCAATTATATTGATATATAGATAAAAAATAGGTTATAGATATATATAGATGTTAGATAGAGATACAGATAGAAGACAGATGATAGATAGATAGATGATATATATATAAGTAGATGATAGCAGATAGATGCTAGATAATGATGAAGGCTTTAAAAGCTTACAAAGGCCATATTGTAGTGAAAACGCTTTATTTTATTTCCTATTTCTTGATTTTAATATCATCCAAGGGAAATAAGTCTCTGTGTACCAAGGATTCACAGACAGGTATGTCAATATGTAATGCTGCATTGCTTATGATCTAACAAATAAAGCTTACCTGAATATCAGAGTGCAGAGCTAGCCACAATAGTTAACCACAGAAGCCAGGCTGTGGTAACATATACCTTTAATCACAGCACTGGACAACAGAGACAGGGAGATCTCTGTGAGTTCAAGGTCACCCTCGGCTACACAAACTAATCCAGTCTAAAAGAGAAACAGAGCTCACACGGTGTGGTCCCAGCAGTTGAGAGTCACATGCCTTTAATCCCAGCACCAGAGAGGTGGAGGCAAGAGTGATATGACTGGGCAGAGAGAGGAATACATTGGAGCTCATTGTAGTCTAGGCAGTCATTCTGAGGATGTATCCAGTCTGACTGGACAGAGAGAGGAATACGCTGGAGCTCATTGAAGTCTAGGCAGTCATTCTGAGGATGTATCCAGTCTGAGGGTTCGTAGAGACAGGATCACCCCTTTGGTCTGAAGATTCAGAAGAGGTAAGACTCTCTGATCCTTCAGCCTTCACCCCCTGATAGATGACTCTGAGTTTTTATTTTTGAGAACAATTAGACACAAGAAGCATTATACTATTGCAGTTAAATAAGGATCAGGATAAACAAATAGGCCAAATAGATGTTTATTCAGGGAGAAATAACTTACAACATAGACAGATGAACACCAGGAAATTCCACCCAATGCTCTCCTGTCTGAGTCACGCCAGCAAGAGAGCTTTTCCCAGCTCTTTCTGTGACCTCCCTCCACAGGTCACTTTCGCCCATGGCTCCACCCCCAATGGGCGTGGTCAATGCCACAGAAGGACTATCTCACTACAATTCCCCTTTTAGTCTAAAGAAAAGATTTAGGCTTAATACAAAACTATATACAAAACAGTGAATAACAAGTGTGCTCTAAGAAAAGGAAAATAGAGAACAAAATGACCTACATATCTAGTCCTAGGGTGAAGGCATAACAGAGTTTACAGCATAAAACCAATAAACTAAAACAGAACAAAACAACCACACCCTAAACAGGATAGTCTCTGCTTCAGGTTTCAACTTCTTTACATTTCATTCTCGTTTGTGAAATGAGGCCAGTATCTCTTCTACAAATTTTACCAAGCTGTTTAAGAGTTTATCAAGTTTTATGTGACAGTTTTAAAATTTATATATAGACACACACACACACACACACACACACACACACATATATATATATATATATATATATATATATATATATGCCATGTGATACATAACAGAAGAATTAACAAAGAAATTAACAAAAATGACCTAAGGGTAAGTGAGGTCTTTCTCATTTAATAGTGTACTTTATAATAATTAAATACTGTTCTGAAATGGTTTATACATTCTCCTGCCTCCTATAGGAAGGACATGCAAAATGAAAATGTTTCCTAGTACTGAAGAAGAGGGTTGTCACGTTAACTTTCTGTCACTGCAAGAAAAACTCTATGCATCTTCAGAACAAGGGTAAACCACCATGTACACATGATGAAGTCTCTCCAGGAATACCGAATTCTCTATTTACATAATAGCGTGAATCAGGGTGTGAGCCATGGATGAGTTCTTTCATGAAGTCCTGAAAAAGGTATACTTTTAGACTTGTCACTGTTGATGAAATTTAATTACTTTTTATAAAGGACAGGGCCCCAGTTTCATGTCTGTATCCTTGGAGAAGATCCACACTCCCTGGTCAGTGCACCTATCCATCTTAGGTTAAGATATGAGATATCAGATTCTCATGATTTAAGTCTTGACTTCAGTAACTTTCAAAGAAAACTTTACACATGAAAATGGCTTGTGTGGTTACATCCTATCACTACATAAAACTACCTAAAATAAAGCAAGCTACACGACATAATGTAACCCATTTGCTGTCCAGGAACATATGTGAGGCAAGAACATGACTTGGGGAGGATCCTGAGAGTCATCTTAGAAAGTTGTCTGGCCAGGGCCTTGTCACTGGTGATTAGGTCACACTCCCCAGAGAAGTCATTCTGAAGACACTTATAAACCTGACTTTAAAAAAAACAAATAAAACAAAACAAAAAACAAACCTGTTAATATAAATTTAGTTTTTTGTACTTTTAGTTGTTCTACTGCAGAGATTTTCAAACTCTTGGGTTACTATCTATTAATGAGTCATTACACTAATTTAATGGATTCCAACCAATCTCTTTTTAACAAAAATAGTAAAAAGAAACATCACGAAGCAATTAGTAAGTGTTGTTGTAATTTAAGAACAGCAGAGCTCAAGAGGAAGATGTCATTTGACAGGGTTCAAGCAGAGGAGTTTTTTATTAGGAAATGGGAAAGGGGAGTGGGTAGAGTGGCCTCCAGAGACAGCAGCAGCAGGAGAGAGGAGAAAGGAGAGAGGGCAAGAGAGAGGAGAGAGGGGAACAGAGAGGGAAGCTGTAAATGGAGCTCTTAATTGGTCTAGATAATAAAACTCATAGTCAGATATAGAGGAAAAGGCTGAGAGATCAGAGAGAACGATCAAGTCACCACCATACCTTACCTCAGCAGTAGTGCCTCAGCAGACAAATGAGCAAGTTCCTGTGTCTCCCTGCTTATATTGTTTCCACACCGCTACCTCACCTTCTGTCTGTCTGTACAGACCTCCAGACCGCTATGGTTAGCTACTGGAAAGCTCCATTCTCTGACTTTTAGACAGGATTTATTTGTACAAGCAAGATACCACCACAAGAAGAAGAAAAAGAAAGAGGAAAGCAGGGGAGGTGGACGGGGCCCTTTTAGAAGGGAACAAAGTGAATGCACACAGGTGGTGTTCTCAGTGGCTGCAGCTGAGGGCGTTTCCTGTCAGAACCCCAAGGGCAGGCAGGGACAGCAGATGCCTGAATACCAACCAGTGTGACCTGTTCATTTGAAATCCTGATATCAATAAAATCTTAAGTGGAGAGAAACCTTTGCACTGATGCTGTTTTCCCAAGGGGAATATACACAGTGGCTAAAATAATAAGAAAGCCACTATTCTGGATTATAAGAAATATGTCATTATCAATGCTATAAATCTAATCAATAAGTATGATCCTCAGTATCAAGTTTAAGACTCCTTTATACTATGTTAGAAAAATAAATAATAAATTATGTGGATTTGCACATTAAATTATCCAATGTAGTAACCCAAATTACTCTGCATTGTATAACTTTTGAAACTTCAATTCCGTTTTCTTATGCATTATCTAGGTCAATCTTCAAGGCTTGTCTTTACAGGGTCTCTTTAAATAGTTAAAATAGTCATAAATTAATAAAAATCTTTATTACTTCATTCAGTAGCAAGTTTCAGCATCATTTTTAAGAACACTCGGTTTTACTAATAGGTCTTTAGAAACTGATGTTTTCCGTGAGCTTATTTGGGCATAGAAATCTAAGATATTGCTTAACTTTTAGCACAATTACTTATGAAAGAAAGGTTTTAGTAAAATGAGGATTATTTTTTATGTGTTCATTTATTTGTGTTTGTTAAACAAAAAAGAACACTTTTATATCCTTAGGCAAAAGCTCTGGTTGCTCAATATGTATCTATTCATTTGTTCAGCCTTCAATCCACGATTAAAGCATGAGCATTACATAAAGATATTAATGGACTTCACTGGACAGTGGGTACAGTAACAACTGCTATTATAATTCAGATATATCTACTTCTAATCTAGCCCACTGAATGAAGCAAAACATCAAGTTCAAAATAAAATAAAATAAAAGCTGTGGGAGAGCAGCTTCTCTGGGTAGCAGCTTGACTATGGTATTTTTATTCATATTCACTGAATTTTAATCATTGAATGTAAATCACTGCCAGAAAGAGGAAAGTCAGAAAAGCAACATAGGTTGGTTATATCTCTAAGGAAAAACTAGCAAATCATCTCACTCTCATAACTGATAGGAATCCAAAGGACAACATGAATACCTTTATTTAAACTAAATACGTGTACAAAAATTTGAATCACTTAGCAAATTTTATGTTATACAAATACTAGCAACATAGTAACATTGTGCTTAAGCTGATTATGAAGGACACCATAATTTTTAATTGTGACTCAAATTGCTAGGCTTGATATGCTTTTTGGTATGGATAAGAATGACATGTTCAAGGCTACCCTAGTATTTTGTTTTGTTTTCGGAATGTTTAAGAGACTAGTGCCGCTGGAAGTTTAAATATTTTTAAAAGCTTTGGGAAGATGGTATAGGAAGCAGTGGAAACAAAATCAGGTCTACAAATTCAAATAGCAACAGGAACCCTGAAGTTCAACTAATTGTGAAAACAGGAGACTCCAGGGTCTTATACCACATTGGGAAGCAGCTATCCCATTTGATTGTTAATGACTTCATCATGGCATTGAAATGGGGAAAACAAGAAGGGTTCCATAGGCTCTCCTACTTTTTCAAAGGATCCTGATGATTGGGAAATTTTGTAAGTATTCTCACCATTTACAAAATGTAAAAGGAAACAAAGTAAACATCTGCTTCTTGTAACGTATAATACATTTTGAGCTCAATGCATGCTATATGTGACTTCTGTTTTAGAAGGAAATAATAGCATGGCATGAGGAAAAGTTTATGGTTCAATTGATAGTAACAAAAATATAACAGAGTTTTGAAAAGTATTATTTTTCATCATTAGCTCTGGGTCACAGCATAAGTTCAGTTTATTGTTTTAGTTAAAGTTAACCAAACTTACACAAAAAATCTTTCTGAAAGGGTACAATCTATCAATAAACACAACCTAAAGTTATTAGGACCTGGGGTCAAGTGGATGTTGGTCTCAAAGCCCAACAAGCCCTTGGTGCAGAACCAGACATGAGAAATTTAAAATTCTTCACAAAAGGTCACATTCAAAGAGTTAATGTTGATATACACCCTTAGGGAAGGGATAAATATTATTAATGTCTTCCTCCCTGTAAAAATCACTCAATTTCATCAACTCACTTAAAAGCACTATTTCTCTTACTTCCAGTTTCCTTATGACCTGAACCATCAACACAGAGTCAATAGCTTATTTCTTGCTGCTGTTTTAGAATTAATCTTTAAGCGGAATCAGAAATTCACTATTTATGACTCTCTCCCCAGCAGAACATAGACTGTTCTGGTTCTGCATCTGTCTGTCTGTCTGTCTCTTAGTCCATTGGCTCTCTCTTTTGAGCAGTCACTTATCTTCATGTTAGCATCAACTGAGTCATTTCTTGGGGCTTCGAACCTGATAGACTTTAGTTGAGCTCTCCTAGGTACAGAGGTTATGTCACCCAGAACACAATTATCTTTTCTCAGCTCGTCAAAGATAATTTGTCCAACCTCTTCTCCATACAGCATTATGTGCAATGATTTTGCCAAGTTGACCTTGGTCTTGGCTTTATTCCCATTCAAACTTGATAAGTACAATCATTTGTTGCATAACAACATTTTGGTTAGTAAAAGATTCTGTGCATAATAATGGTCTCCAGAGTATTGCAAAGCTGAAAATCCTTTTCACAACATCATAACAACACATTATGCAAATGTGTCTAGTGCTATTGATGTAAACACATCTACTGCACACTCACTAAGCATAGTACAGGACAAGTGTATACAGTATATAATAGTTGATAATGATAGCAAACAACTGTTACTTATATATTAACTATGCAATACTTTTATCATTATTTTAGAGTATATGTCTAGTTCACTTTTAATGTAGTTTACTATGAAACACTATGCCATGTTATAGCAACATCAGTCTCCTACCTCTTATGGTTATCATGTCTAGTGAGTGTATCAAGAGTTCAAGTCGAGTACCTGATAAATACCGGCTAGACTTATGTGAGTACACACAGTGATAGAGCTCAATCGCATGTTTTCTTAGATTGTGTCTTACATGCTGCTCTACAAAATAAGACACTACAAATGACATGAAAGTAGAAGTAAATCTGGAGGCAAAGGAAACCAGTGGGAGCAGAAGGCCACAAAATGGGGAGGAGGAAGGTATGGGGGAAATATGCTCAATGCACATCATGTATATGTATGTATGAAAACTTTAAGAAATTTAGAAGTAAAACAAAAAACAAACTTGCAAATGGACCTCAACCCTAAGCACTATATCTAGTTCAGCAAGTTGCAGTTGTACTGCTGACCTCATTCTTAAAGTGTTTTTAGTGGAGAATGCTAGGGTCTCAGCCAGCCAGCTTCAGTAGCCATCTTGGTAATTTTGAAGAATTGTAACCTCTCTCTCTCTCTCTCTCTCTCTCTCTCTCTGTGTGTGTGTGTGTGTGTGTGTGTGTGTGTGTGTGTGCGCGCGCGCGCGCGCGCGCGCATGCACGCATTAATGTGTATTGATGTCTATGTGCTTATGGAGAGTAGAGGTTACTCCTGACTATTGGGTATTTTCCTCAATTGCCATCTACATTATTTATTTGAGACAGGATCTCTTTCCTTTTGGATTTTAATTGAAATACAATTACATCATGTCCCACATATTTATACACAGAAAAATCAATCAGCCCAGTAGGCTATAATTTCTATAGATATAAAAAAATATGATTAGTATCCAAGTCCAATTGGAGACTCCTTGTACTATGGCACTGCATAGGTCTAAGATATCATCCCCATCTATAACTTTAAGAGCTGAACAAAGTGATTCCCAAGAATGATTTAGTTTTGTACTGTTACTTCGTCACTTCTAATGTTACTGAATAGTCTCAACTATTTATGAGCAAAGTTAAAATTAGATTGAAATATCTCCACATTTGATCACCTGTTTCTCAGTATTTTCCCATACAATACATAGCATATTCAACACTAGAATGCCAATAAAGGCTGCCGTTTTTTCCTGCTTCTCATATGTGCGCTTCTGTTGTATGTGTGTGTGTGTGTGTCCACATGCGTGTGCTCATGTGTCTGTGCGTACATGTTCATACATATACGTACCTGTGGAGGATCGACTTTGGCTTCATGAATCTGCATCTTTTCATTGAGGCGGTGTCTCTCACGTAAGCCTATGGCTTGCTGATTTGACTATTCTGTCTAGCCAGTTTACAAGAATTCTGTTCCTACTTTACAACCACTGAAATTACAGGTGGACTGCCATGCCGACCCTTCATTTACATTGCTTCTGGGGATCCAAACTCTGATCTTCATGCTTGCACAGCAGGCAGATTAACCACTGAGCAGTTTCCCCAGGCTCTAGACTATCAAAATTTCTGTTAATAATCCCTTAATAGTTTTTCTCAATGGTAAGTGCTTAGGCTGTCTTCCCACATACTTATGAAAAATTATAATCTTCTTTAACAACGGACTTATTTATACAGCAGGGATGTCAACAATGAAAGTAAGCAGAAAGATAAATATAAGCCTCAGCCTTGCCTTTGTATAAGAAATTACTCAAGTAAGTGATCAATAGAAATCTGTGGCCAACACATAAGCTGATTGTTAAAACTGAATAAGCACTTACAGCAAACTGGGTACTGAATACATATGAAGAATACTAAATCATCCTTGCTATTTTGCAGGAGGTCTTGACAATAGGATATGCATATTTGGAGAGCATAAACTTGTTAAAATAAAATAAAGCACAAAACTAGATAAGCAAAATGGAAATAAGGGGAAGCACATTTGGAGGGGTGTTTGTAAATTTACATGAGAATCATTAGCGCTTCTAATGGCAATATCCAGGTGGAAAGTAGATGAAAGCCTCTCAATAATATAAAACCGATGTTACAAGTATCTTTTCCTCCCTGGTTTCATAGTCACCTGTTTCCAGAAGTTCTCATGATTGGGTGTCTGCCTCCCAGAACACTGAGCTCTCTCATCTCCAGTCTACCTGATTTGGAATAGTTAGTGACTCTGTTATATTCAGCTACAGAAAAAGGAGAAACTGGAATTATTCTTCTTTAATAGCAAAATTATCTTATTTTTTCATTCCATATGAATTTTCTGTTCATATTTATACTACACATCCACAACATCAAGTATGTTGACTGATTGTGTTTTAAATTTACTTCATTTAATTTAACAGAGGAACAATACCTTTTGGGTTACACAACACTGAATGAGAAGCCACAGGCCTTTATGCCTCAAATAGTCCTGGACCTTAAGGTGGATGGACTGATAAGCCTACAACATATTGTTAATAAACAACATATTGTTAATAAATCTAAACAGTTACTGTCTTGTGGACTTCAGATGGCCCATGTAGAAATGCTAGTGAGTAGAAGAATGAATGTCTCATGTGTGTGTTGCCTAGAAGATTGGTTGAAGCCATCTGCAATGCTAAGGCCATCCTAGTTGATGCAATCTTTCTGAGTGTGTGAGAATAATGTATGGCAAAAGAACCTTAATTGGTACAAAGTTGAAAAGATTATCAATATTTGTGGAATGCCTGGATCCCATCCATTGTAACAGTAAAAGTCTCTTTTTTCCCCTCTCAGTGCTATTTAAAATGCAACTATAAAGTCTGTAATATACTGTGTGTGTGTGTGTGTGTGTGTGTGTATCACGTATTCTAATTAGCCAATTAGTGCATTGTGGCAATTAATATTATATGTAATGGCACCCACATCCAAAATGTATTGCTTTTTCCTGGTTTAACAGGTTCTTAATGAAGACCATATAAGCTACAGATCACAAGCTAGAGCATCAACTGAATTTAAATTAGGAGTAAGCAGAGTTTGTCTCTTAATAGCTTTGGCCAGTTCATAGAAAATGCTGCTGAAGTCATCCTAAATGTATTATAATGAAATGGAGCTGCTGAGTCAGCATTATTGTTGTCTGTGGGAGCAGATAGTGCTTTCTTTCCTACCAAAATACAGAAACTAGACAGAGTTATGGGATGTTCATTAAGAGTATTAATTATTTTCCTAAATCTTGAGTCTTCCCTTTAAGACAGTATTCTAAACTTGTAGCAGGCATCATTTAACAAAGCTTATACTATTAGTGAAGTAAAAGTGTGTCCATAAGTATTCCTTGGTTGGACTAGTCCTTAATATGAGAAAAGGAAGTGGACTTTTCCATATCATTCAGACTTAGCCTCAACACCATTATATATTAAAGCAAACAGTACTGCAACAATCTTTTGATCAAGTAACATAAATTAATTAAAATTTGGTCTAGTTTGCTTTTCTGTTGCTATAATAAAACACTGAGCAGACCAAACCTGATGGATAAAAGGGATAGTTGCCTCACAATCTATCAACCAGTGGCCTCTCCTGATTTCCCATGGTACCATGCGTCAGCCACTCTCCATGACCACTTTATGCCTTCAAAACTAGTACCATGTGGGACACTCTTGTATATTGCCAAACTTGGTCTCCTACTGAGGTGAAGTGTTGACCAAGACAACATCTGTGTGCTAACACAGAGGAAATGCTCCCCAGAAGATTTCACCTCGATGATGATGGCCTCTTCTTAGTTTCAGCTGACTTTGCATCACTAGATAGCCAATCTCTATGGTCCCAGTAAAACAAGGTTTCATTAAAGCGGTGCTGGTCTCTTGAAACTCACAGCTGATTCTTCCGCCCCAGCTGACCAGAAGAAACCAAGATTCTCAATTGAAAATATCGTATCAGTGGCTACTATGCAGTCTTTCAGGAGCTCTCATTTTCCCCTGAAACTTCACACCTTAGGCCTCAGCCACATACGTTTCTCTTAGCACTATCTCCCAAGTCTCCTTAATAACTCAGAAAGCTCTGAGCACTCAATGGCCTTTCTAATCCAAAGCTCCCAAATCTTCTACCTTCCCCCACAAAATAATATGATCAAGTCCACTGGGGTAATATATAATGCTCTGGTACCTACTTCTGCCCTAGTTTGATTTTGTATGATGTGATAAACATCTTGACCAAAAGCCCTTGGAAAGGAACAGCTTTATTTGACTTACACCTTAGAGTCTGTCCTCCGTGGATGTTGGGGCTGGAGCCAGGAGCTCAGAGTCAGAACCTGGAGGCAAAAACTAAAGCAGAGACCGTGGAGAAACCATGCTTACTAGTTTGCTTCCTCAAGCTTACTCAGCTGTTTTTCTTGAACAGCTCAGACTTACCTAGGTATTGCACCACTCACAATGGGCTGAGATCTTCTACACCAATTAATTAAGAAAATGCCTCTACAGACCAATTTGATTCAGGCAGTTCCTCAACTGAGTTTTCTTTCTTCTCTGCTGACTCTAGCTTGTGTCAAACTGACAATAAATAGTAACCACCATATAACTTATACTCTAAATATAACATGAACTCCACACATATAGGGTGCCTGTGCTAGGTTATAATGTGATAAATATTCTCAAATACCTGTGTCTCTGGACAGTAAAAGCTTTGTCCTATAGTCTTTTCTCTCTCATCCACACTATCAGCCCACTGACGGTTTTTCCCCCAGTGTTAGGCTTACCAACATTCAGGCTGGCAGGGTCACCTTTGTCTTGAATGCTGTCCACCTCAAGTGAAGCCGATTCTGGCTTAGCATTTACACATGACAGTGACAAGCATCACTTTTGTTCACATGTTTTTGGCCTGACAGTGCAAGTCACACTGCCAAGTGAGAGGTTGAAGGGATTTAAATATACAATCTTTCCACCTGAAGGAACACAGCACAAAAGGACCCAGCAGGGAGAACAGAGAAATAACTGAACATAAAATAAACTAAAGCATCTTCCATTGTTATCACTGTATTGTAGGCTGCTCCCTTGATATATATATATATATATATATATATATATATATATATATATATATTACTCAAACCAAGACGGAGAGTGCTGAAAATCTTATATGAGCATGGGATCAATGCGTGTCTCCCTTTGTGCTTCAGATACAGGAAGAAAATGGAGGTATCAGCTATCTTTACTCACAGCGAATGCTGCCACATCAAACCAAAAGAACAGGAGACAAATTCCCACGGATTCCAAACTGTTGATAGCAGACATTTCAAGCACCCTGTCCTGCAGGTAGTTATAATCAATTGAATTTTTGGTCATATTTGTCCCAAATTGAGAACTGTATCCCCAGTGTGATTATATTTGGCAATGATGCACTTAAGGGAATAATTAGGATTAATGAGGATTTTAGACGGAGAGTCCTGCCTATTATGTTTAGTGACCTTCTAAGGGAGACATGAAAATGTCTTTGCACCTAGCTATGCCAACCTCTCATCTTACTGCCATACACATACACACACACACACACACACACACACACACACACACACACACATACATCTGTGAAGGTTCATTTGGTTTATTTTTTGTGATTTTTTTGTTTGTAGTGGCCTTAGCAGAAAGGTGGGAAGGAGCCCTGACCCTACTTCTGTTTGAGGGAGGCTCTGTAGTCCATTGTTGGATGGAGCTCTTGCCTCTGCTCTCCAGAAGTTCTTTGAGCATTATCATATGACTTTGGAAGTACAGCAATTCCATATCCTGTTTCCTTCTCATAATGGAGGTCAAGCAGGCATAGTATGTTCTGAAAATTGAGTCAGCTAAGAAAGGTCAATTCTTGCATCACTCTACAAAGATTTATTAACTACAGTAGTCCCTGCCTTATCTGCAGAGTCCCAAAGGATGCCAAAAATTAACGACACACTGAAGCATGGTTTTAGGGGGCATACTAGGAAATCAACATGTAGAATATATCAGTTGAATACATTAGTGATAAATTTGGAATATCCAAAGTGCATTAGTGTCACATTAAGGAAAATAAACTAAAGCATCTTCCAATGACGTCCTTAAACCAAGAGTGAGCCCAGATTTGATTTCTCTACTTTGCTCTCTTGGTATCTTCCATCCTCTCTGCTGTCTGTAATCTGTCTGTTGTATGAGTCTGAATCAATCTTATCAATCTGTCTGTCCTTGCCTCTGTGTTCCTAACAAAGAACTTTGTGCTGTGTTAATTGAACAGAACAGAAGACATCACATGAAGAAGGAGCCAGGGACATTTTACAGAATTCTCTCACAAGAGTCTATAAAGGGATTGAAAGTTTACTAACTCCAACAGACCCCAGCTGACACAGATAACCAACAGTACTGTGAACAGATCTATCAACTTTTTTAATCATGTTGCTTCCGAAGTTTATGATGGATATTTATTTTATAAGGTTGTTTTCAAACTATTTGCTGTATTCAGAATTTGTTACTGCAACATCATACACACAGACATGGAAGAATATATCATTCAAGATTAAAGCTATGGATTAATTTAGGTTGTAAAATCAGAGTACATGGGAAATTAGGTTGATCTTTACATTGTTCTCTAGAAGGCAGGTGATACAAACAAGTTTAGTCCATAATAGGGCATCAGTTTTAAGTCTTATGTATATTATAGACTTTGGCTATGAGGTCCAGCAAAGGTACCACTCTCTTGGAATATAAGAGATATTTTCATATTCTCTACAGTAGAACACTCTCTACTCTAAAACATTATTATTCCACCTTGAAGCCATTATTAAATAAAGTTAAGTTTTCTTAACAACCAGTTTGATAACATGACAGCCAATCTGAAACCCAACAGAGCTGCTGAATGGCTGAGTGACCCATACATGCTGAACAAAAGTATGATGCTTATCCCAAGCTCAATGGAGAACTGGTGCACACAATTGTTGAACCACTTAACATTCATGGAATTTTAAAATGATAAATTATGTATTTATATAATTTTACACTTAATATTTTGGACCACAGTTTGGTGGAACTATAAAACCAAGGGAAGGGAAGCCATGGAGGGAAAAATGACCAAGCATGTGAACAAACCAGTATCATGTGCCAATAACAGCAGCAAGTTGTAAAAACTTATCTCCACTCTAGATGTAGCTCATTAGGTTTTGTGAAATTTTAATGCCTTCTCCCCAAGAAATGTCATCTCACTAATAGAATTTGGTGGGGCAATTGGAAGGACTTTTACCAAATGGATTTAGAGGTATACCCTTCCTCTAAGTCATTTTTATGTTTTGAGGAACTCATAATGCTGTAAGGACTTTCCAGTTTTATCTCTTAACAGTTGGAGGCTTGTTAATACAGTATATGTGCTATCCTTGACTGTGCTTAGTACTAATTATAAAAAAGTTGAGCTCAAAATGGAACTGGACAGATTACAAGCAAAAATTAGAAAGAAGAGTGATAGGAAAAAGAGAAGAAACAGTCTGTTATAGACAGCATTTCAGCCATGCCCACTTCATTGACCAAAGTGGAACTCATGCCAGAATCCTATATTAGCAAAACAGGGAAACAAAATTATAAGCTTTCAATAAAGAAGGGAGGAAATGATTTTAAAATAAAGAAAATATCTTTTAATCCTTTGATGAAATAAAGTGAAGTTTTCTAGTTTTCTCTAACAGTCTTACTGGGGATCAAAGACTCTTAAGGCCAAGCTCCAAACCAAGCAATATATGGCCAATGCAAAATGGACTCAATTGTAGTTTTAGAGGTTTCTTTGTCTGATGATGCTTTGGGCAGTTAATAATTTTTTTTCATACTACAATCTTTGCTTATATGCTATGGTTTCCAATTTTGTGTTTTATGATACTTCTATGTTTTCCAGAGTTTGCATCTCTTCATCTATATCTATTTCATGTGTTTTTTTTTTTTTTTTTTTTTTTCGGGGGGAGGGCTTTTTGTTTTCTTGTCTTATTTCTGTTTATTTTTTTTTCTGTTTCATCCTCATTTCTTTCTTTCTTTTTTAAGATACCTGTCTGTTTCATGACAGAAAGCAAGAAAGCATGTGGATTTGGGTAGGTCTGATGGTAGGAAAGAACTGGAGAATGGGGAAACATAATCAGAATATATTAGATAAAAAGAATATATTTTCTAAAAAAAAACTTGATGGGAGATGTCAGTCTGTAAATATATTTCTCTTATTGACTAATGAATAAAGCACTGTTGGCCAATAGGAAAGCAAGATAGGCAGGATTAGTGGAGGAGGATTCAGGGAGAAGTAGGAGGAGATTAAATATGGAGGACAGAGAGAGTAGAACACCAGCCCTCACTCCAGTAAGATGAGACCACATGGAAATACTTAGGCTAATAGAAATGGGTTAATATTTAAGACAGAGATAGCCAATAAGAAATGCTAGTAACTGGCCAACAACTTTTTATCAAACACAGTGTCTCTGTGTGTTATTTGGAGCTGGACCAGCACTGGAACCAGGCCAGTAGAAAAACCACTCCTAACAAATACTGAAACAAAAAGAATGAAAAATATGGCTGTTGTAATAATAATTTAAAAAAGCATAAAATATAGTGAAATTTTCAAACAATAATACAATCCATTCATAAAATCATATCTTTGCAATGCATAACATTTTTACTGTATATGTACTACTTTACTCAAAAACTGGGAAGGGGATGTGGGCAGGATAAGAGACTCATTTGCAACCATCACACATTCCCAGGTGTTTACTTTCACTTTCCATCTCTCCTTCATCTTTTTGTCACAAGAAAATTTCTTCCTGATATTCAGTGAAGTAACTGCCCAAGGCTGGAGCCCATTGTGATGTTTCCATCTGAAGAATACTTGTCAGGCTCCTTTGCACAGCCTGTCTGGACGTGCACGTATGCCCTCATGTCAAAACTACTCAGAACCCCCAACTGGGTTGCCATGTCAAAACCACATCAGAACCCCATCTGCTCAGCAGAAGCAACTAGCTTAATCCAGCAGCATGTGGAAATGGATGATTGACAGCAAACAATGTAACAAAGCAGGGGTGCAGGGTGAACAGCGACTTTCTCTCTGGGTCTTTTCCTTACTATTGAAGGAGCCACCCTTCCTCCCATGGTGTTCTCTACAAAACTCCCTCATCTTCTCACATTCACAGAAATTGATTTGCAGAAAAGTAAAGTATTAAGCCAGGATTAGTGGCACACACAAGTAATTTGAGCCATTTGAAGGTAGGGTCAAGAGGATCAAGTGGTCAACACCATCCTTGGGTACATTGTGACTTAAAAGCCAAGGTGGACTTGTGAGATCATAGCTCACAAAGCAAAAATTTGTGAAATGGTAACATACTGGTCTGAAAAGAACAAGCTAATGCTAGCCTAGAGAAGGCAAGCAGAAAAAGGAAAATAATGTGGGAAGAAGGAGGACTAGACCATCATGATCATTTATTGTTCTTTGCCTCATAATAATGCTACATATTCCATAGAGGTCATTTCACCTCCTTAACAATTGAAGATAGAGACCTGAGACAGAAAGGACTCTTCCATCTTCCACAAAGCCAAACTTGACTAAGCCTATTTTCTTCCACCAACTTCTATCTCTCAGGTTTTCTGTAGAGAAGCACCCATTGCAAAGCAGACTATCCAGTCTGAGTTTGAAATGTTTCAGACTCCCTAGAGTATGAAATGAAAGATCAGGCAAACTTAAGCCGGAACATGAGATCGTATAGCTAGTAATAGGCTGGAAAGTCGATCAAGAACTCCAATGTTTACCTTTTAACACAGCACACTTTCCTCAGCACCTAGCTAGCTCCCTGGAGATACAAAGTGCATTCAATTCAGGTGAGTGAACACAAATGGCCCGGAATGCAGCAGAACACCAAGAGGAAGAACAATGTTCCTACAGGCAACAGGCTCCATTGCAGCCTTGCAAGCCTCAGCCAGTGTGTGATTCAGCACAATCATCTCTGTTTCTTACACATTCTCAAATAGTTAGCTTAAAATACACATTTGAACAAAATCCACTCAAGGGTGTGACAAAGAAAACCAGAAAGAAAGGTGAAAATATAAATAAAGCACATTTCCTAGATTTGTGTTTTTCAATTCTCTTTAAAGAAAGTGATCTCTTAGAAAGGATTTTTAAAAAAGATTTTCTTATTTGGTCTATTTGTGCAAACATACATAAATTATCAAAAACAGCAACTTAAAATCCCAGGTTTTTCATAATCAGTGGGAATTTAAGCAATAACAAGGACTTTGAAAAAGAATATGCACTGGTTTTATCTGAAATATAGATTTATTATGCTATAAAAATAGTGTTATGCATGGTGCAGAAATAGCATTGCGATCAACATTTATTAGATTAAACAACCCTTGCGCCAACAAGCTAAATGACTTACACATTAAAATGCTGGATTCTTAGAAACTATTGTATGGTAAGAACTCAATAATCTAACTCTAGATAAGACTACTCCTGTGGTCTCGGATATAACTGACAAAAAAAAATTTACTCACAGTTTCATTTGTTATCCATCTTTCCTGTGTACCTACAAATCATCAAATCATAATATTAATCTTACACAAAGCCAGAGAAAGTGCATTTTTACTATACTAATATGTACCATTATAAAATAGAAACATTAATACACATGGCTTTAAATCTTAGACACGTTTCTTTCACTATATTCATAAATTCAATGTGATTTCTATGCTATGGCATGGGAGAGAGGGGAGCCTTCTATTATTACTGTGAAATCCTAGCTTGAACACAAAGAGGAAATAATGCATCTGGTGGAAATTTAAGCTACTAATATCAAATGACTATTGAGGTTGGACATTTCTGCTCTGATTTGGTTGAAATTCACAAAAGCAGAAATCATAGTTTTATACACTGCTGTACAAAAGGAACTTCTTGGGGAGAAAAATATTCTAAATAATAGATACAGTTAGCTTACAGGAATTTATTTTTAAACTAAAAAAAAAATCATCACCATTAAGTCTGGAAGAAATAAGTTCTACTTGGTGAGTCACAGTGGGATTAACATCCATCTCATCAGATGACAAAGAACTTTCCTTCCTGGTTAATTTCAGGAAGAGAGTGGCCACATAGTTCCAAGGAGAACCAGCAACTCAGGCAATTGAATTACAGGAAAAGCACTGACAATCACAGAGTGTTCTCAACTCTGCACAAAAGAAAGACAGGAGAATATTTAACATCTGCCCCAAACAATGAGGAATAAAATTGTGCATTCTTGGAAATGCCCCCTCCCATCATAAACTCAAGTTTAAAAAAGTAAAGTGTAACTCAAACTTTTCTTCTGGTTAAAATGAAAGAAAATAATGAAATTACTGTTCACCTACAATCCCTCCACACTTGTGCAGAGTTGTGCATTTTGATTCTGGTTAATGTGGAAATAGTGGAGTTATCATTTCAAAATGTAAGGCCATGCAAGTTTGACAGATATTTGTGTTGCAGTGCTTGCAAAAATCTAAATGCACATCAACCACTCAAGTCTACAATTTGGACTTGTCCTATACAAGTATCCTCAAAATGCAAAGTTTCATGTTATTATGGAATCATAGGGCTATTACCGCATTAATAAATTTGAAATGAACTAAAAATTCACCTTTAGAAAGATTTTAATGTAAATTAAGCACTAATCATTTGGCAAAATACTATGCAGCCATTATAAAATACCCAACAATTAGGGACACAGGGATTGCTAAATGGTAAAACACTCGACTAGCATTCATGAGGTCCTCGTTTCAATCCTTAACATTAGGGAAAGAAGATTAAAAAAGGCCAGACTTACCATATATTGTTGGCTTACCATACATTGTATGGACAAAAGCATTTGATAATATAGAACATACACAAACTTGAATGTGATTTAAAGGTGTAAATAGAAATGCTATCAATATAGTTTATTTCTGAAAAATAACATTATTGGATGCCTGAAAACTTCCTATATATGCAAATCAGAAGATTGGGACAAATCTACCCGAAGGACACTTGAAAGGCATAGTTCATCTCATATGCTACTGGCCACTTCATTTGTGCATTTCGCATACGATCATTTTAAAGGAAATGTACTCTCCTTATGTAATACCCTAGACTGCCTTACATCGTATTAATGAGATATCATTTGGTGTTAGTGAGGGGGGAATTATAGTATACTTACAAATTTATCACATGTTTCCTACTTCCTTAAACATTCCTTTCCTTTAACTGAGAACACTGTTAAATATGAATGTGTTGTATAATAGATGAGCAGGTAAAGGATTAAGACATGAAACATGCACAAGCCTGGTCTAATAAAAGTGTTGTGTATATTTTAGGTCACATGCATAATGAACTTTGTGTTTGGTATGTGTGTGTGTGTATGCATGTGTGTGTGTCTGTCTGCCTGCCTCTGTGTGTGTGTCTGTCTTTCTGCCTCTCTCTATCTCTCTGTGTGTATATGCATGTGTGTGTGTGTGTGTGTATGTGTGTGTGTCTGTTTTTCTGCCTGCCTCTGTGTGTGTGTGTCTGATCAGTAAGATTTTAAGCAGAATTCATTTTTTCTGCTAAGCCTTAAATTACCTTTATTCTTAAAAGCTACAAGTGACGCACAGCACATTGAAGCTCCCTTCACCAGGCTCTAAACCGAGGGGAACACTGGCTGAATTTCAGACCCGTGGAAATGATATCAGGGTTGGAGCACCAACATGTGCAGACTTACAAGACACATCTGCAATTTTTCCTAGATGGGTTTGCAAGGTTGCCATATTTTTCACCTCTATTAACTTAATAAATGTCTCAGCTGTGTCATCCACATCACAGCATTGGGAGAAAGGCCCTGGCAGGCCCACTCTGAGATCGTAATAGAGTGCCTCAGAAAATAAATATTATGTTTGCTTATCTCATTAATCTTGGCCATTCCTTCCTTCCGCTCAGCCAGTCAGCTTCAGAAAGGACTTTATCCATGTGGCAGAATTCTAGGAAAATTGCCACTCAGACTTGCAAAATGAGCCTTTTCCACTTTGTGACAACCATTTATCTCTCTGCCATCAGGAAATATCTAAAATATTTATGTGGGCCTTATCTGAAAGATGAATTTCTGCTAAGTCTCAGGGCTGTCAATACATTTTCCACGTTAGAAGAAAATGCTATCTTTTCAAAACAGGCACATCGTATTTGCCAAGGGTCATGCTGTGACCACTTAAAACAATTATCGAAAATCTTTGGCAAGCTACCACATTCTTCCTTATAAAACATGACCTCATCCCTAAGTAATTCACACAAATGTTTCAAGTAGATTCAGCCTCACTGAAAATTAACA
Organism: Phodopus roborovskii; assembly: GCF_943737965.1. Taxonomy (NCBI): domain Eukaryota; kingdom Metazoa; phylum Chordata; class Mammalia; order Rodentia; family Cricetidae; genus Phodopus; species Phodopus roborovskii. The sequence continues at coordinate 16,694,391 of NW_026125397.1, forward strand.
CTCAATGAAGCGAGCAAAAAAAAAAAGAAAAAGAAAAAGAAAAAAAATTACTCAATTTAGCCTTAAGTTAGTTCAAATGACAAAATCAAAGCAGAGTTCCAACAGAACTTCCACTTTTACACTTTTTTGCGTAATAAAGAATATAGTGAAATGGGTGAGATGTATGTAACTCTCTAGACATCCCAATCTTTCTAATTATCATCTTCTCTTTCCGGCACTTCTCCAATTTGTCTGACCCATGTGGCGCTTTCCCTGACCCCCCCAGACATGTTTATTTGTAAGCTATTGCATTTCTTTCTGGTCTTCTAAAGGTTCTCATTTTCTTTTCTTTTCTTTCTTTCTTTTTTTTTTTTTTTTTTTTTTTTTTTTTTTTTTTTGTGATTCTTGTTTGTTGGCTTCTGTTTTAATGAGACCTCATACATTGTTTATTCATTAAAGCATCCTATTGTGTTTCCTGAACACTGTTAGCCAAACCCCCCTAAGATCTATGTAAATCCTGTCTGACCAGATCTATTGAAAGATCTTGGGTCAGTCTATCTCTAATTCAAATATTAACTGTAAGCAACAGTTTGTATGTGAAGGACACCTCAGAACACTCTGTGCTGGGGATGTCTTCCCTGCACGGTAGGCTGTACTGCCTTGCTCTACTTTAGATAAGGTTCCTCCCTCTGTTCTATTCTGGGCATGGAAGGTGGCCCATATTCATGGATTCCAGTCTCTGACTTCCAGATGGAGTGCCCCATAGGGGAACAAAGGTCAGGTTGGTTGGAGAGGCAGGTAAAGCCCAACATTATACCTCATTTTACCTCACTGCTCCCTCCTGGTCCTTGTGTGCCTGGTTGTTCTACCAGGAGACTGGTTTCAGACAGTGGCTATTACCTGTTTCTTCAGAGTTCTTTATCTTTATATAGGGTGTAACAGCCCCTCACTTGGGTAGCCCTGGGGACCTGAGCTACTTCTTCTGAGTTGCAGTTGTATCCTGCACAAATTTAAATTCAAGACATTTTATTTTTTACATGTGTCTTTCATCTTCATTAATATTAATACATATGAAAAATATATAAAACTTGTCATCACTCAGGTCTTGTTTAGGCAATGCTACTGTTGAGTGTTCATGAGTGTACCATTCCTGTAATATCTAGAAGACACTACCTCATAGCAAATGTCTTAGTTCTCATGTTCTTACATTCTTCCTGTCCTGTCTTTTAAGATGTTCCTGAGCCTTAAGTGTAGGAGTTGTATTATATAAGAGTATTACTTACAATACAGATTAAAAATAAGCCTTATCAACCTCCAGAAAGTTAGCTCAGTGGCTAAGAGTACTTGCTCTTAAAGAGAACCCAGATCAAGTGCCTAGTACACCCAGGATGGGTCACAATCATCCCTAAATCCATTTCAAGGGAATTGATGCCCTATTTTGTACTCCAAGAGTACCAGGTACACACAAGGCATACATATATGTACAGGCATAACATCCATGCTCCTAAAATAAAATGAATAAATGTAATATTTAAATCTGAATCAATTTAAATCTTTAATATTATCTATAGTCCCAAATGTATTTCCCATTGTTCTTTAAATTTGCATTCCTTTAACTTCAATAAGGTTGAATATTTTTACTTTCTTTTCTTTTTAAAAATGATTTTACTTATTATTTTAAAGTTGTACAGTGCAGTATGAATATGTTCACCTTACTCCCCAAACTCTTCATATACAGTGACCAATTACATATACATTGTCCAATTAAGTTATGCAAGCTGTATATTTTAAAGATGGAAATAGTTCTCAAAAATGTCTAACCATCTTGAAATTATATTTTGTTCTGTTCAAATAAACAAAGTTACTTGAACTTGGTTGTTTGTCTATTTCTGATTTTTATTTCTTTATTTTTCCATTGCTTTTAATATATCAGGCCTTTCAAACCAAGATACAAAATATATATTAATCTTAGTCATTGTTTTATACCTTGATTTTTAAATATTTAGCTGAATCTAAAACTTATTCTGCTACAATATACAGTTCTAAACCTTTTCTTTCTTTCCTCTTTCTAAAAAACAATTATTTATTTGTATCACTTTATAATTATATCATCTTATATTTACTAATAAATACAAATTTTCTTTAATTTCACATAGCAATATTTCATTTATCATTTTTTAAGTTAGGGTAACAAGAGGAAACAGTATTTCCATTCTTCAACTTTCTTTGGTTTATTTGAATATATGTGTATAGAAACCAAATAGTTGTTGCTAGGGGATACTAAGACAGCACATAAACACAAATAGAAAGGCAGTTGTCTCAGAGAGCTCCTAGGTTCAGTGAGGGAGCTGAGGGACACATAGCAGTCAGGAATCACAAGGAAATCATTCTTGTAGAAGATCCAATCATTCTTTTAAACATCTTTTCCTCTGTTGAATTTTTTTATAAAATATATTTTGATCATGTATTTTTCCTCTCCCAGTCCTTCCAAGATTCTTCCTACCTCCCTATTCACCCAAATAAACAACAAAAATCTCTAGAAATATAACAAAACCCCATTAAATATACAAAGTTGTGTTTTTAGTACCCTTCCTGACTTCTTTTGATTAGTTTTGACTTGAAGTCAATTTTGTCAGATATTAGGATAGCTATACCTGTTTGTTTTCACAACTTTTTACCCTGAGATGACAACTATCTTTGATGGTGAGATATGTTTCATGGATGCAGCAGATGCATGGATTTTGTTTTTTAATTAAATATGTTAGTCTGTGTCTTTCTGGGGGAAATTGAGACCACTAGTATTGAGAGTTATTATTGAACAATGTTTATTGATTTCTCTTATTCTGTTGTTATGATGTAGGATTACCTTTCTCTTGTGTTAGTTTGTTTGAACTCAATTTTATTCAAATGAGGGCTTTCAATTTCTCTTTATGATAATATTTTTAATTTCAATTTGAAAAAAGCATGTATTATATGTCAATCCCAGTTCCCTCTCCCTCCCCTCCTTCCCTGCCCCCATCTTATCCTCTTTCTGCACCCCAGGAAGAGTGAGGCCTTCCATGGGGGATCTTCAAAGTCTGTCATATCATTTGGAGCAGGGTCTAGGCCCTCCCCATGTGTCTAGGATGAGAAGTATCCTCTATGTGGAATGGGCACACAAAGTCCATTCATATACTAGGGATAAATACTGATCCACTCCCAGAGGCTCCATAGACTGCCTAGTCCTGCTAAATAATACCCTCAATCTGGGGGTCTGGTTCTGTCCTTTGCTGGTTTCCCAGCTATCAGACTGGGGTCCATGAGGTCCCCCCTGTTCAGGTCAGTTGTTTCTGTGGGTTTCTTTAACCTGTTCTTGACCCCTTTGCTCATCATTCCTCTCTCTCTTCAACTGGATTCCAGGAGTTAGGTTCAGTGGGTATCTGCTTTTGCTTCGATTAGCTACTGGGTGAAGGCTCTAAGATGGCATATAAGGTGGTCATCAATCTCATTATCAGGGGAGGACATTTAAGTTAGCCTCTCCTCTATTGCTTAGATTGTTAGTTGTGGTCGTCCTGTAGATCTCTTAACATTTCTGTAGTGCCATATTTCTCTTAAAACCTATAATGGCTCCCTCTATTATGGTATCTCTTTTCTTCCTCTCTTCTATTCTTTGCCTGACTCGATTTTCCTGCTCCCTCATGTCCTCCTCTCCCCTCCTCTTCTCACCTCCTCTTTCTCCTAACACTCTCTCCCCTCCCATGCTCCTTTCTTTTGATTTACAGTTTGGGGATTGTTTATTCCTTTTGTCTTGTTGAGTGCAGTTAATCTCTTTCAACTGAAGCTTCCATTCTGTTGCCTTTCAAAGAGCTGTATTGATAAATAAATTTGCTTAATTTTTTTTTTATTGTGGAATGTGTTTCTTTCTTCATCTATTGTGCTAGATAGTTTTGCTAGGTATAGGATACTGGGTTGGCATCTGTGGTCTCTCAGAGTTTGCAGAACATCCATTCAGAATCTCCTGTCTTTTAGAACATCTACTTAAAACTAAGGTATTCTCATAATGGGCCTACCTTTACATGTGAGTTGTTTTCTATTTTCCTTCAAAATTTTAATGTACTTTCTTTATTTTATTCATTTAGTGGTTTAATTATTATTGGTTATAAGAAATTCCCCTTCTGGTCCAGTCTATTTGGTGTTCTGTTCACGTCCTTTACCTTGATATGCAACTTTTCCCTTAACTGGCAGAAATTTTCTTCTATTATTTTGTTAAAAATGTTTATTTTGACTTTGACCTGGGTTTCTTGTTCTTCTTCTGTCTCTATTATTCATAAGTTTAATCTTCTTATACTGTCTTGTACTTCCTAGATGTGTTGTGCTTGAGTATTTTTAGATTTAATATTTTCTTTGGTTGGGTTATCTATTTCATGCATTTTGTATTTAGCATATGAAATTTTCTTCTCTGTTCTTGTAATCTGTTGGTACAGTTTTCCTCTGAGATTTTTATTTGACTTCCTAAGTTTTTGTTCTCAGTTTGGATTTTTTTAGTGGTACTATTTCTACTTTTATGCCTTGAAATGTTTACATTATTTCTTGCAACTATCTTTTAATGGTCTTCATGAAAGCATGTATTTATATATTTTTAAGGTCTGTGAACCTGTTCATAATTGCTATTTTGAAGTTCTTGTCTAATGTTTCATCTAAATTGTATTTCTTGTGTCCTATTGCAATAGAGTTGTTGGCTTCCAGATGAGCCATATGAAATCTTTATGTGTTTGCTTGGAGATATAGGCATTTTGAGCTATGATGCCTGGGGTATTTCTGATGTAAATATCTAGTCTTTCCTTTTGAGATAAGTGTCATATTCTTTAGATGCTGTTATACACTCTGGATCCCTATGCCCAACAAGAATATTGTCTGTGGGGTCTCTGGTAGATAGTGTTTTTACATTTCAGCCCAGTGTGGTCACTGGTGTCCCCTAGTAGAAAGAACAAAGGAATGGAGATAGTATGGAAGAGAAGGCTGAGGATGGCAGCAAGAAATAGCTAGCAGGACCCTGGGTTCTCACCAAAATGCAGAGTTCCCAGGGAATGGCGTTAAATGGGGAGGAGGTCTCCTGCAGCCAGATCGCAATAGGACTCTAGGGTGTCATCTTTTTAGGCCTTAAAAAATAAATATGATTTCAGGATGAAGAAATTGGCAGAGAGTTGTATAAACAGATGACTCATTTAGGAAACAGTAAATAATTCAGTATGACAAGCCTGCATGGTGCCTCGGGGTGGAGACAGAAGGAGCTGCTAGAGTTTTAAGCAGGGTCCAGCAAAGATCAGGATTGTGCCTTGGATGAGCGCTATGTGAGGGTTCTACTTCACACATACCTGTGCTTCATTGTTAACCACTCTGTTTTTGACAGCAATTTCCTTCAGAAGAAACGTCCCATTTCAGTAACTCTTGATAGAGTTTAATACTGCATCCAACCAGAACAGATTATATCAGCAATAGCAATACTATCCAGTTTCAATGTTGACATCAACAGTATAAATTGGTTAGCTTTCCCCTTTTCAATAGCCTTAAAGTTGCTTTAATTTACATGGCCAGGTGTCATGCATTAGCTCCTCCTTCCCCCTACCTGTTTATTCTCTCCCTTCATCCTCCCCCTTTCTCTTCTTCTTTTGAATATTCTGTCTCTTTGAGATGATTCCAGCAGTATCTGATTTCCTATTAACCTGCCTTGTAACAGAAATTACTGGGGGTTCCCAAATGTGCACAAAATCCTACCAGCTTACCAGTCCAACAGTCAGACCTTTCCTTGTAACAAATCACTGGCTGTAGCCTAGTATAAAATGTTCATAACATGACAGGCTATGTCTTCTTAGAAGAGCAAATAACAGCAAAAGATCTTATACATTAACTCTCACCCAGCCATATCACTGCATGCACTGGGGTAACTTCCTTTAATCCCTAGCAACTGCAACTACAACAATGAGCCTTCAAGGTCACTGCAAAGGCAGAGAGCACTACCAAGGCCAAAGAAATGTCTGAAGGGACATTTTATCTCTATTCGCATTGTCCAACACTCACATGAATTGCTTCCAGTTAGCATCCGGATGTGCCCAGAAACAGGAAATGACATAATGAAGTATGGCAGGCATGGGTTTCAGCTACAGAACCCATCTATGCCTTCATTTTAGTGTAATTTCATCCTCATGTTCTCTAGACAAAAAAACCACACTAGAACGCTCATTTTTAATATAGAACAAAGATTCTTCACATCCTGAAATAGTTCCGCTCTTAGAGAAAATAAACAACAGCGGTCTGTATAGTTGTTCCTTTAAAGGGTTTTCCCTGTTTCTTGTAGTGTGGTCATTAAATTCTCATGAATTTTCAGAAAGCTACATTCACATCTAATCTGAATCATCGAGAGTGTTTTTCTTGACTTCAGCATAATTGCTTTCCAGTCAGTGTCCACTCCACACTGCTCCTTTCCTGGAGCTGCTCTTGTGCAGAGAAAGACATAACTTCTCGATCAACATTTCTTCCCACAGGGTTTGTCTACCGTACCCCACTGGCCACACGGTCTCCTTCACCCTTCTTTTCTCAACCATTTCCCTGTAGAACCCAACAGGTGAAGCCATAGGTTGGCCTCTTCTCTTGCCCACTCCCTGTCTCTTTCTTCATTTATGCTAATTCTCCACCTTTCTGCCCTCCCATTCCTCACTCACGCCTGACATGAAGAAGAAGGGAATCTTCTGGGGCCCCCACTACTCCTGTTCCTGTCCGTTTATTTCACTATCAGTGTCTACCTGTCCCAGACCCAAGAGTTTTCATTAGCACCCAGAACAATGAAATTATTCACTGTCGCTGATAACACCTGAACACATTTCTGGGAATTTGGTGGACAGAAAGAAGCTTCATGGTGCTGATAAGAAAATGGAGACATGCCGAAAGTAAATAAATGCCTCAAACTAGACCTTTGAGATTCTCAGAGTAGGACTAAGCAGACTAACATTTGTGTGCATCCCACAGGATGAATGTGAGCTTCACATTCTACGAAGGGCTGAAAGCAACAAATGCAAGGGATCATATATGGTCAAAAAATTTCAATCCATGTCCTATTAATCCATTGAATAGAGTTAGATAAAGATCCAATATTAGGTCTGTGGAAACAGAAATTAAAAACAAGAGGCGTACTAAGAAGAATAGGGAAGAGAATTAGTCAAGGGAGGCCTTCAGATCAAAATTCAAGACTGATACCTACAACAGGAGACGAGGAAATAGGAACAGGGAAGATGCAAAGATAGTGTCCTTTGAGCATATGTTGGCCAGCTCAGGAGGAACATTCCAATACAAAACTCTCTCTCAAAGCAGTGTCGCATTGGAGAGGTATTTACAAAAGCTACTCATGCCTCCATGCTCAGGGTTTGGCAGCTCAAGGGGAGTATGATCAGAGAGGACTACAGATTCAGGTTGCAAAGCATGATAGATACCAATGGCCAGCTCTCCTGACTCTTGATAAACTTTGAACCTGTGTCAGATTCCTATCTGTTGCTTCTTCTACCCCTCCATTTTTGTTTTCCAGTGTTCAAATATTTCTTCAATACCAACCCAATAGATAATGTCATGTGAGAACACTAGATGCCAATTTGATGAATAATAATCCAGAATTCAACAGCATTTATTTAGAAAAAAAGCCTTCCAAATAAATAAATTGTATTAAATTGCATCATCTTTGTTCTTCATATTTGAGTAGGAGGCTATAAACAAGATTTTTCACCCAGCAGGCACTTAGAGGACAGACACTTAAACTGCCATCACCCAGGGCTACAAAAACAAAGAAATCTTCTGTGGCTTATTACTATTCTGTGCTCCCTAGGACAGTGTATTGAATCTTTTGACTTTTTTTGTGTTGTATCCTAGCCATGGGGTCACTTTCCCAACTTCTGTTTATATAATTACTTTTAACTACCATATTCACAGGTGTGTAACACACACACACACACACACACACACACATACACACACACACACAGTTTATACCAACTCTGTCGTCAAATCCTTAAGTATGTGCATGTAAACTGTACTTGGGACCTTCCCTTTGACAACACTGTCTTTTTTTTTCTTCCCTAAGAGTTGTACCCACATTTTAACATAACAAGGTCCAATTCGGGCCCTGATTTCTCTGTATACCTTTTCTACATATTCTAGTTCCCTGATAAGTTTTTGTCCCTGTCACCCTAAAGTTTATTAGCAAATCATTCTCTGTCTGTTTTTGCTTTGTGTTGTGCAGCCGCAACATAGGAGAAGTCATTCCTGGGACCACCTTGGAACAGCACACAGCACTGTCAAGTTAACTTGACAGAATATCATACATTCAACATCTCTACTCTTCATAAGGCTTTCATTATATTTCACATTCTTTACAAATCCAACTTACTACTGTTTGCATCCCTCTCACACTGATGTACATAGCACTGGTACCGTGTGTGTGTGTGTGTGTGTGTGTGTGTGTGTGTGTGTGTGTGTACATGCTTTTCATGGCTTGTGTCAGAGGAAATCTTTCCTGGGTAGGTTTTTTCCTTCCCCTGTGCTGTGCAGTATAGGTTGTCCACCTTGCATGGTAAGCACTTTAACCCATGGAGACATAGTACCTATCCTACTTGTACTCTTAATAAAGAATATACCTTCTGCTTTGAAAGTCAATTGATTAGACATTTTACTCTCTGTCACTTTAGGCTATAATTTCTTAGACAGCACATTCATTTTGTATCCTTCCTTGTACTTGGTCTTCTCCAAAGACTTGATCATCAGTTTTGGACTGAATTAAAACAGAATTAACAATATGGTAATGCACTAAACTAAAAGGAAAAGAAGGTAAAACGAATGAAACTGTTACCACATTAGTCACTTCTCTTGTTGACAGGGTGAAATACCTGGCTAATGAAACTTAATGGAAGAAGAAGTAAGTCTAGTTCATGCTTCAGGAGCCACCATGCATCACAGCAAAGCAGGAGTGGGCAGCTCTATCCGTGGAAGATCAAATCGTATGACCTGTTATATCTCAAGAAACCCGAAACAGACAGTTCTCACTGAAAACAGTGCCAGCTAATGACCCGTCAACCCATCCTAACTGCCACCCAGTGGCCAGGTTCCTCCAATGAGGACCATTTTCTAAACATCACTACCAGCTGGGAACCAAGTGCTCAAAACATGAGTGGGGCGCTGGTCATTTTACAGATGCCCCAACCTTAATACTGGACTTTAAGGATGAAAAGCCTCTTCTAAAAGCATTGTCAGAGCACTGTGAGATATTATCATGCCAATGTTAAAGCTGACAAGTCTTTATGGAAGCATTCCTTTTTCTTTTTCCCATTAAATAAGCTAGGATGTTTGGTGCTAGGGACAATTTTGACTCCCTAATTGATAGATCTTACATTTTCTGGGGCTATGGCTGCTAGAGTGAAGTACAACCAACCAAGCAGCCAGATAGACTGGTCTCAAGACAGTGGCCTTTCAAAGTCTGAAGATGTACTGAGGAAGCCAACTATGCCTCCTGGTCTCTGAAGCTCGTCTCTGGCTCCCTGAAGCCATTGTCCCAGTAACTATTTCAAACAGCTTCTGTTGGACTTGTTGCTCTCTCCCAAGTCTCAGTGAGCTCCTAATGACCAACGAACAGTTAGTTCACAGTCACTTCCATCTGCATTGCAGTGGGACTCTACCCGAGATGAGCCAGCAGAGAATTTGATTGTTACAAACACCATCTTTCATTTGTCAGGTGCGTTGGTTTGCCTGTAATTATAGCACTCAAGGTAGGGGCCGGGTTTCCCCAGAGCAAGGCTAGCCATATCAGTGAACCCTTGGGTTGACTAAGTGTGAGGGTTAAGCTTGGTTGTCAACTTGATTACAACTAAAACCAGCTCAAAGCCAAACATCTGAGAATGTCTGTGAGGGATTATCTTGATTGGATTATTTGACAAGGGAGCACTCACACTAAATCTGGGCCATACCTTCTGGTGGCACATGTAAAAGGCTATGGAAAAAGGAAGCCTTTGCTTCTTACCTGCTTACATTCTCTCTGTCAAGTCTTTCTATCCTAATGCTGAGACATTCCTCTGTTGGTGTTAGAACATACTTCTTCAAGAGTCCAGTGTAGAGTGAAGACTGGAAGCTCTCTAGAAATCCTCTGGGACTCCAGCCCCAGAAGGAACTCCTGAGACATCCACTGTCTAAATAATTGCCAGATCCTAAGTCTTTCTATTGTGAAACAGCCATTGTTGAACTACATGGGCCACAGTCCATTAGCCACGCTAAAATTTCCTATATTAATATATTTTTTTTCATTTTATCAATTCCTTTGGAGAACATTGACCAGTTCCCTTGAATCCCTGTTTCTGCAGAGAGTGGAAGAGCAACTGTGTATGACTCCTGACATCAATCCCATGACACCACATACATACACAGTGTGCATGTGTCCCTACACATGCATAACACCACACACTCACACACACACACACACACACACACACACACACACACACACACGACTCATAAGATGTCAGAAACAATACTACTCACCTTGGTCACTGAACCCTTTCTAGATAACTAACTACACAAGAGCCAAGGGGCTTAGAAAGTCAAGACTTAAAAGTTACCACATTAGCCACTACCAACTGTTAAGAAGACAATACCCCTAGTCCTGGGAGCTGTATCCCTTGTTGCTTGAAGGACTGAGGGTCATAACACTGTAGAACAAGAAAACAGTAATTTTGAGCACTGAAGAGCAGAGAGTATCCACTCCAACAGCCTGGGCAAGAGCTGGAAATGGAAGACACAGCACCTGCTCCTGCATGCTGCTGCCTCTAGTCCCAGAACAAGAGGATTACAAACACTGCCAAGTACTGGGGCAGCTGACGATTAAAATGCAGACAATAAGCCTCCACACTATGTGTACCGAGCCATGAGCGTCTCCATTCTAAAGCCTGCAGCATCAGGTCCCTAGCTCAGGCATTAACACTGTCTAAGCTCTGGAGCTGTTAGTCAAGCCCTAGGCTTGGGCATTCAAAGGCTGGTAATTGCAAGCATCAAAAGAGCTTCCTCACAGTCACCACAATCACTAAATAGAGCAAAGGAACACAGGGCAGCTTCTCTCATAAGAGGACTCATAAGGACTTCTCTGAACATTAATTTTATCATTTGTGAAAGTGTCAGGGTATGAATAGCTTTAATAAATAACAAAGGGTCCAGCAGCACATCTCTGCAGGGTCTGTGTCTCAGCTTTTTAAATTAGCACTTAGGCAAGTCACCTAACTGGAGCATCTCCATGTTCTCACTTGTGAAATGACCATAGCACAAAATAATAGTTTACATCATGGTACTATCCTGAGAATTTAATGATATAACTAATATGTGAAGTAATCTTAGAAAAAGATCCAGTGCATAATGTATTTGAAATGCCTCATTGAAAATGAGGGTTATTACTTTATGTAGGATGCTTTCAGGCCTAAAAGTCAGTGATTTTGTGACAACATAATGAGTAGATTCATAAATCTCCGAACACACACACACACATTCTTATTTGCAGATTCGAGTCAATATTGAACTAATAACTTCTCTGTTTTGCTTTGTTGTTGCGGTTGCCATTGCTGTTGTTTTCTTTTTTTGCATGAATAGGCTTCCTGATAATGATTTTTAGTTTTAAACTATGGGTATACCACAATAAGGAGTCTGAAAAACTATCAGGACCTACTGCTGACTGCTGAATAAACCTTCATTGAAATCTTCATCACATTAACTACCATAAAAATGCTCTTAAAAGTTGTGTCATTTGAAGCATGGCATAGGGTGTGGAATGAAATGGACTGACTTTCAGATCCCAGCTCTCTGTTTATTGTTACAAGAACTGACCTTTTGAAAATTGCTAGGCCTTTTGTGTTTGGTTTATTTCCTACAAAACATAAAAGTAATTATTGCCAATTCAAAAAGTTCCGAGTATTAAATAAATGTATATAATTAATAGCACATAAAAGACACTCAAGAAGTATTGGCTATAATTTTTCTCCATTTCTTTTCCTAAGATAATGTATATGCAAGCATGATGTCTGCAAAGTACCAAAAATGAAAGGTACTATTTATTATTATTATTATTATTATTGCTACCACTGCAATTCATGCAAAACTTCTAAAAGTACTGATGGGCAATGAAAATACAGCTTGAAGGGCAAAGCATGATGTTAGATTACAGTAATCAAACTTAAAATAGTGTGGAATATTTTCCAAATGATGCCAATCTTGAGGTAGAGTGTGGAGAGAAAGAGGGGAGCACAAGGCAGGCATTGCAGTGAGAGGGAGTTCAAACACTGAGGAAGAAACAAGAGCAGAGACATGATTGCCACTTCCAGATAACAGATGATGACGACTAAAGTCATCCCTAGAAGGTCAGGAAGAAGGTAGGCTTGGAAACAGCCATGTTGTGTGTGTCACTACTATTTTTCTTGTCCTTAGGACCCACAACTGTGGCACTTAGAATAATAAAATGTAGCATCAAGCAAAATCAAATTATGCTCTTTAACTATAGTTCTTATTTGTTTCGGTTTATATTTTACTATGTTAAAGTTAAAGCCCTTTTTTATTTAAACAGAAAGAGGAGATGATGGGAGATGCCATTCTGTAAATATGTTTCTCTTATTGGTTAATGAATAAAGCACCGTTGGCCAGTAGGAAAGCAAGATAGGCAGGGCTAGGAGGACAGGAGGATTCTGGGAGATATAGGAGAAAGGAGTAAGATGTTGGACCAAGAAGAGGTCTGTATCCTTTCTCCAGTAAGAAAAGACTACATGGAAACTACTTATATTGATAGAAATTAGTTAATATTTAAGACAAAGCTAGCCAATAAGAAGCTCTAGCCATTGGCCATAATTTCATAATTAATACACTGTGTTATTTGGGGCTGATGTGGCTCTGGGAACAGGCTGGTGGGGAAGTGCTCATAACAAATGAAACTCTTCAAAATGTTTGTTTCTAATGAAGAACAAACCCTAGTTTAATCTATTGAAAAGGGTTGATCTGAGCCTGGTGTCGGAGAGGATGGCCTGAGACTGAAAACCTGAAGCTCCTTCTGATGGGTTTGGATGACCTTTTTAGTAAGCAGCAAATCCCCAAGTGGTAACTCAAATGCTGTTTCAATCAGCCTTCTTGCTAACACCGGAATGCCCAAAGAAAAGCATGCTAGGCTGCTACAGCCCACTCTCTGTTGTTTGTTGCTCTTCCAAGCTTCATACTGCTACCACACCACCATCACCACTGCTCACACCATCACAACCATCCCCATCCACCACCATCACCACTCCAGCCACTGCCCCTCACCTACACTACCATCACCACCACTGCTACCACTGCCCTCAGCACCACCTCCACCACCATCACCACTACCAGCTGCCTAAGTTGTGCATATCAAGAAAAAAAAGTATTATACAAGCAACAGGAACTCCAAACACTTCTCTTGAATCATGGGGAGACTGAACAAGAAAATCAAGTCACTTACTTTTCCAAACTAGGACACTCAAACAAAAAAATAATTCACATGATAAACATAGGAAATTCACTTTGTGAATAATTTAAACTATTATCAAACCCTTCAAATAAACGTGAGTGCCATTCACATACACTTAAAATTAAACAGTTATGGAATGCTATACTTGCACAGTCCCATGCTGGGCTAAGCCCTTGCTGTCAAAGCATCTCTGCTCTCCTTTCTCTGTCAGAGACTCCAGAAAACTGTATGATTCTTCTCATATTAGGTTACTTTAGTGGAAAATGTTAAGAAACACAGAAGTTTGCTTCTTTCATTTCACAAACATAAATATCTTTAGATGAATGTGTTGGTGCTGAGCAAAAAGCTTCTCACTTCCCACACAGGATTTAATAAGCAAGAGCTAAAAAGCCTCTCTCCACCCTGTGGTTTTTCAGTTCTGCATCTGTCACTACCTTTGTGTTACTACATTTGTAAACTTTTCTTTTTTCCTTTTGAAAGTCACAATCTGTCTCTCGCCAGCCACACCACCCAGCCAGCTTCCCTGATGAGCATGTATATAAGTTTTCCTATTTTGGTTTCCTGATTAGACACAGGCAAATGTAATGCCACTTGCCTGTTTCCCCTCAATAGATGGGAAATTGATACTTTCTTCTGTGTATCAGAAATTAGTGTGGAGCTGGTTTGCTGCTCATTGACATCTTTATGAAGAGCTCCTCTCTATTCTTTAATGATTTCCTGGGATGTGACTCTGAGAAATCATCCCAACAAGGCTGTAATTTTTAAGCGTAATTATTTTGAATTTGCTACAAATATAGAGTGCAGGGTAGTCTTTTCCTTTTTACTAAATATTTCTGTTATATTAACTTAGTTATATTAACTTAGTTAGAGTCTGAACTAAGTCATTTATTCACAAACAGTACAGGTACACATTTAAATTTCATTGTCACAAATATTCACATATATTTTTATGCTAGCAAGGAAGCCAATGTGTCTGTGTTTCTCCATATAAGACTGGGTCACATGAGATGTGTTTCTTATTTATTTAAAACAGAATAGATGAGGCAAAGCAAGACAAAGCGATTTGGACACTGGCAAGTCCTCACACAGTGGAGGAGGCTGCTCAAATGGAGTTTGACATTCCTTGAACTGAACCAATAAGAAAAAGTAAATTGCATCTGATTGGCTCTTGGAAGACATTAAGGGGGCAACAAATGAAGCAAAGCTAGTACTAGAAACTAAGGTCCAAGTCTGGTGGCAGGTGTAGACAGTTGGTGGACAAGCTTTCCCCAACACCATCTGTCTGAAATCAAGATGAGATTACACAGAGCACAAGATGCCTTCCTTGCACACAGAACAGTTTGACCTATCACCTACAGATAGGACTGCACCTGAGAAGAGGGTTTGGGGACAAATTAACAGAGGGCCCGCAGACACAAGGTACAAAGGAGTTAGTTTTGAAAAATGCATGAGGCTGTGTAACTACACCTGGATAAGGAGTGTACAGCATGCCTTTGACTCCCAAAACTTCCATGGAGCACTCTCTACCAGGCCCTCATGACTAAAACCAACTCTGACCAATAACCCTGTCTTAGTTCAGCTACTTCTTGGGATTCTGTACGTGTAATTACATCATGGGTCACACCATGGTTTATTGCAAAAGAGACTAGGTCAGCAAGTTTTCCAAAGTGTTCACAGCATGCTACATTCCTTCCAACAATATAGCAATATGCAAGTCATTCTACATCGTCTTGGTTTCAAAGTCAGCTGAGTTGAAGAGAGTAACTGTATAGAGTCTGTGATCTTCCAGTCCACGAAGATGGTAAGTCCTCCTATTTATTTGGACTCCCTGAATTTCACTCAGTGGTGTTTCCAAGGTCCAGTATAAGAAAACTTAATATATCTTTTGGCTACACTTATTCTTCATTTTCATTGATTTCATAGTAAGTAGAAAAACTTTAATCCAATTTTTAAAAATGTTTTTGAGTGGTCTGTAATAGTAAAAATGTATTGCTTGCATGGACCCTTATATCCTGAAAATTTGATAAATTCATCTAAGTTGTAATAGTTTTTTATTGTTTGTTTATGATTTGGATTTTTTGCAATAAATTCTTGGTGGAATTTTTTTACATCTGCAGTAGCTATTAGATTGATTTTTGTAGTTTTCTGTACACTGCTGTGGCTCTTCTGTCCTTTATTTCTTGTGTTGGCTATACCTTAAAATACTATGATAAACAGGTAAGAGGAAGAAGCAGATTGTACATGTTCACAATTTCTTTACTATTTCTCAGATTTTTACTTTAAACTTCCAAGGTTTGAGTACTTGATTGTTTCTCAAACACAGAGCATGCTGCTAGATTTTATTTGTCTCAGTTCTGACTATGTGACTTACTACAAACATTTAATTTACATACACACACACACACACACACACACACACACACACACACACACATATATATATATAAAATTGTCCATGTAATTAGACATTTTTAAATTTTATTAAAAATTTTAATACAGTCCAGTACTGATAGTGTAAAAGAAATCAGAGGCCTCAAACCTCTGATGACTCATATCAATGAACACTTGCAAGAAAGACACATAGGCCAAAGGGCATACTACCGTAACTCAGTGTGTCACACTTTAGCTTCCATGATGGGATTTCTCTATTTTCTTTTTCTTTTAAATTTTATTTTGTTCTATCTTGATGGATGTTGCAAGGGCAGAAGGAAGGTTGGAAGGGATGGAGAGATGAGTGGGATCTAGATGCATGATGTAAAATCCTCAAAGAATCAATGAAACGCTAAATAAAAAACTTAATATGTTTTTATCAGTTTTTGTCATTCTCTTTTTGCCCCTCCCAACTCCTCCCTCACAAATGTATGGTCTTTCTCTCTGAAGAAAACAAAAAACAAAAATAACAGGAAAAATAGCATCAACAAAAAAAATGAAAACCAAAGCAATTAACTGAAAAATAAGTCAAACCAGTAAAACAGAAAATACCCCCCCATGCACACACACACACACACACACACACACAGAGAGAGAGAGAGAGAGAGAGAGAGAGAGAGAGAGAGAGAGAGAGAGAGAGAGATGGGTAGTCCATTTTGCGTCAGTCACCTACTCCAGGGCATGGGGCTTGGGACTTAGCCTGGAGTGTGGCTAATATAATACCCAATATCACTGCATTGAAGAACACTGGTTTTCAAAACTGTCATAGTGTTTGTGAGTTCATATGGGTATCATCCCTGTTGTATCTGGAAGATGCTGCTTCCTTGGAGTCATCCATCCCTTTTGGCTCTTAAATTTTTTCACCTTTTCTTCTTCACATATCACTGAACTTTGAGGGGTAGTATGGTAGCTAGAAAAAAAAGAAAAAAACCATAGCCCTGATAGGCTCATGTTTGAATTCTTAATCAGGAAGTGGCACTATTTGGGAAGGATTAGGAGGCGTGGCCTTTTTGGGGAGATTTGTCATTGGGGATGGGTTTTGAGTTTCCAAACTGCCATGCCGTCATGCCATGCCATGCCATGCTCTCTCTCTCTCTCTCTCTCTCTCTCTCTCTCTCTCTCTCTCTCTCTCTCTCTCTCTCTCTCTCTCTCTCTGCCTATGGATCAGGATTGGTTTTCACTCAGTTACTTCACCAGTTCCAGCCTGCATGCCACCATGCTCTCTGCCATGATGATAATTGACTAAATATCTGAAACTGTAAGCAAGTGACCAATTAAATGCTTTCTTTCATAAGACACTTGTTCATGGTGTCTGTTCACAGCAACAGAACACTAACTGAAACAGATATGGTCCAATAAAAACTTCCCATTTGTGGCTGAATGCTCTGAAATCTTTCTGTCTATGCACATTGTGAATCTCTTTTTTTAATTTTTTAAAGACTTATCTATTTAGGCATTTTATGTATATGAGTTGTGTATGCCTGCATGACCGAAGAGGGCTTTAGACAGAAGAGGGCACCAGATTCCATTGTAGATGGTTGTGAGCCACCATGCCATTCCTGGGAATTGAACTCAGGACCTCTGGAAGAGCAGCCAGTGCTCTTAACTGCTGGGCCATCTCTCCAGCCCTGGATCTCTTATTAATTACCATACATTGTAAAAAGATGTGTCTATGATGGGGATTAAGTGACACTTTGATCTGAGTCCCAGATTAGTGTCCCATATGGTTAATTTTAACTGTTTTCTTTTGTATTTATACGTTTATTCATGAACCTTTTTTCCTCATTATTTTTCCTCACCGCTTCTGAATTAATTGGCTTTTCAAAATGTTTCTTAGTTCCATCTTTTTCCTGTCAGTTCAGTGTTTGCTCTAGGATTTACAGTCTGAATCCCGAATTCACAGTTGTGTACATGGAGTTGTTCTACTGTGGTATGGAAAATGGAAAGGTATATTCTTCTAGGGCTTTATGTAGTCAGTTATATCTCAGAAAGAGAAAGTAATCCATGCATTTTTAAATATTTACTTTCTTATTGGACCTTGTTAATGTTGACTGGCTTGTTTGTTTGTCTTTGTTTTTTCACACAGGGTTTCTTCCTGTAGCTCCAGCTGTCCTGGAATTCACTCTGTAGACCAGGCTGGCCTTGAACTCATAGAGATTCACTTGATGCTACCTCCCAAGTGCTGGGATTAAAGGTGTGCCTCACCATGCATGGCTTTGTGTTCTTATTCTTACCATAGACCAATTACAGCTTATGTCCATTCCACATATTTCTTTTGCATTTCCTCTTTGGACACTTTTTGACTGCATTTTCTGATCATTCTTACATCTAGGAATATATTAACTTCGGCTTTTCTGTTACAAGTTACTGGATAAAGAAGACTTAATTGACATGTTCTCAGCACATTAATAACAGCATCCCTCCTGTAACCAGGCAAAACTCCCAGTGGGGGGGATTAGGGCACCAACCTAGTGAAAACACCTTCTACCTACAATTTGTCCAGCTGACAAGATGTGCTGGGGTAAAGGTGGTACAGAAATTGTGGGAGTGGCCAAGGAATGACTGATCCACAGTGACAGGGAGTCCACCCTGATACTGATGAGAGAGCCAGGAACTAGAAGCTAGATAGCCCAGAGGCCTTAAATTGACTTGCCAAAGGAAAAAAGTCAATGTAATTATTCTTAATTATATTCTGCTATACTCATAAAGTGGAGCCTAGCATAATCATTATCAGAGAGGCTTCATGCAGCAACTGATGGAAACATGTGCTGACACCCACTGACAAACATTAGCCAGAGCTCACAGAATCCTGCAAAAGAAGGGGAGGAAGGATTGTAGGATCCAGAGGGATCAACGGACCATCACAAGAAAAACCACAAAAATCAACTAACCTCAGCTCGTAGGGGTTCGCAAAGACTGAACTGACAACCATGGAATTGACCCAGGCTCTCTGAACATTCACTTCAGTTGTGTGGCTTGGTCTTCTGGGACTACCAAGAGTGGGATCAGGGGCTGTGTCTGACTCTGTTGCCATTTTTAAGACCCTTTCCTCCTACCTGGATGTCTCTTAGTAGGAGAGGAGGTGCCTAGTTTTACTCACACTTGATATGCCCTGGCTGCATATCCTTTTCTGAAGAGAAAGGAACAAGGAGGAGTAGATGGAGAGTTGGAGGACTGAGAGGAGAGGAAGGGGTGGAAATTGCAGTTGGAATGTAAAAATAAATAAATAAACAAATAAATAACATTGTTCCATTCATTTCTAATCACCATCATATAGGTTGAGAATCCAACTATTCTCCTAACATTTACCAATACATAATGTATGTGTTTTGTTTGTTGATTTTTTTTTTTACTCTATCATTATTTATGGCTTCCTTTGTATTTATTTTCTGTGAAATTTTCCTGGGATTCTTGATAAACATGTCCTGGAAAAGCCTCTGCTGAAAGCAGTGTGTCTTCAGAAAATAATTCCTGTTTTCCCCCAGAGTTTTTAATTACCATTCTGTGAAAAAGACTGGTGAATATTCCCCAACAATTCACAGCATATTTGACTTCACTGCTACCCCGCCCCCAAATTTTTGTGTTTCTCACAATTATTTTGCATCTGTCTGTCTTCAAATGCACATACTTTCATCATGTCTTTCTGATCTAGGTCGATTACAGTGATTGAATCTGCCTAGTGAACCCATCATTTGAAATATTCCATCTGATTAGTCTTATTGCCTATGCATCCCTAATCGATTTCTCTTATCTGTTTAATAGTTACCATCTTGAATTTCTTTAAGTCTCCAAGAGATTTCAATTGAAACTTTATGCATATTCTAATACCAAATTCTTGATCATCTTTGAGTTTGAGATTATGGACTACTTTTTTTCCCCTCTTTTGAAAAAGTTCTATATGTGACTGTGAGTTTTATAATTTGTTGTTACTTTCACTCAGTGGCACATGCATTTGTACACACAAGTGCACATATGTGCCACAGCATGAGAGTGGAGATCAGAGGATAACTTGAAGGAGTTATTTCTCTTCTTCCATTATGAGGAGCCCAGGTACTCAGTGCAACACATCAGGCTTGGCAATGAGCCTCACATTGCCAGCACAATTTATATTATTTGTAGACATTTTTAGCTAATGTTTGAGGTCCTATATATTTTCTTCTTTAAGAGTATTGACTATGTTCAAAGACACTGTGGAATTAATTTCTTGTCCCTTTGAACATGAGGACACTTGATCAGCTCAGTCAAAACCTTCTCACTGGATGGGACTCAGATGTCAACAATTTTCTCACTTGTGTTTTTATCTGCTAAAATTATTCAAAATATTTTGTGGTCTCCACTCCAGTGTCTGCTTGGCTCTTTTGTCTCAACTAAGAGTATTCCAATGGTATAAACCAAGAATCTGACAATAATTGTCATGAGCAAGAGGGTAGACACATCATAGCTAGTATAACAAAGGTTATATTCTATTATGCTGAATGTCAACACACAAGGTTCACACTCTAAGTACCTAACTACTGTCCTAAGCCCATGTCCCCAAGGTTGCTGACCTGTGCCATGGGTCTTAGCTGTAGGTCAGATTCAGTCTCTAACAGAAGTCTCCTATTTAAGGGTCAGCATCTTTGGGGAGACTCTCCAGCCACAGGCCAGATCAAGGTGATGACTCCCCAGATGTACAGAAGAGAGCATTGTTCTTGGTCTCTACTTGGTCTCTGCTAGAATCATGGGATTCTAGGTCTATGCCTGGTTATCTTGAGTGAGTGATGTCACTGAGTTCCAGTTTTTAGGTGCAGTTATGGGATATATTAGGGTTGCTTACAATTTTTACGAGCCTAAAAGGCAGTTTTTACTGTGCTCGTTACAATAAATATATTCAAGTCTGGAGGCGCCATTTGAGTCTTTTTTCCTTTTCAACTTCTCATCTCATATTTTGTTTTGCATTAAGCCCAATGATACTTCAAGCTAAGGAAAATGCAGTTTTCAACTTCCTCTTTAGCCTTGCTTCAGGCCACACTGGGTAGGATGCCACATATGCTAGAAGAAAGAAGGATCCTCATAAACATGAACTTCCCTTAAAGCAACTCCCTTCTAAGTACCACAGTGGCTTTTGGTTATAGTTAATCTCCTTATTTTTAGAGTGTGTGTGTGTGTGTGTGTGTGTGTGTGTGTGTGTGTGTGTGTGTGTGTGTGTGTGTGTGTCCAAACACATGCTTATTGTGGTTCAAAGCTTCTAATTGCTTTCTGAAAAACAGTTCTGACAATATATTCCCTTTGTTGAGCAGCAATTTCCTTTGACTAGCATTCATTTTATGATATAAAAATGAGCAAACTAGTGTTGATCCTCTTAGAATTATCAGAAAGTAACATTTATATTCTCATGAAAATGTAGAGTGGGAGAGATCAGTGGGCACTGGTGGGGAACATGTTGTGACTTTCATAATAAGGGGATTTACAAATACAGCACCACAAGAGGGGTACAGTTTGTTCTGCTAGCTTGTTTCTCAAACAAGAGTATTTGAACATTAATGTGTTCAAATACCCTTTCCTGCCAAGTCAACAGAATCAAACAAATAGATTAAGAAGGTGAAAGAGCACTCAGGGGCATTCTAAGGAAAACTCAACAACACTCCTACACATGAAGACTGTAAAACAAATGAAAATCTTCTCCCAGGGAAACACTGCTGGTCTTCAACATCAATTTAGTCCCCTCTACCTAACAATAAGGTTATTTCCTTCCCCATAAGGTATTCGAATTCTGTTCCCATTGTCACCTTCTATAGTAATAGTCTCATCAAAGGCACAGGAAAGCAGCCCTCTACCTTTGGGATAAGGGGCAAGGAAAGCCAGAGCTTTGACTTGGGAGAGGCGAGAGGAGATGTGTCAGTCCTGAAGGGATTTATGAGAAGCTGAGTTCTGCCTTTTCACCACAACCAGTGGGCTATGGTCTCATGGAACATTGACCACAGAACATGGACACACAGTGACACTCTGTTCAGATTTAAAGGGCAATTACTGCTGACATTTTTTGCACTGACAAGAAGGAGTATGAATACGAAATGATCCTGAGGGAAGCTGTGTCTAAAGTTGAGATGGCATTTGTGCAGGACACACAACACCAACAAAAACTTGGCAATAGTGAAATAACATTGTTTCAGACCTCTTTTTTTTTTTTTTCAAGTGGAGAACCACCATCCTCTACTAGGGTCTTTCTAGGAATTGTATAATCTTCCTACTTTTGACTGGAACGTCTGAGAAGGGAGTCATGACTGACGGCCAGGTCTCAGTGTCCAGCAACCTCACGTCCCCCACAGATGCCTGAGTCTCCCCCAAACTTGGTGTTTTCTCTTCCACTGTGGTGATTTCAGACTTTATTTTCTCTGCTACTAATTTGTTTTTAATTCAATCCCTCCAAACTTGGCTCTTTTTCTTCCTTGAATTAAACAAACACTTCCAATCCCTGCTAAAATCTACCTTAGATCAGCTTCCCAACTAGCTTGTCTACTTAGTTCCAAAGCCTGCCCTCAGAAAACCCTGGCTCCAGTTGAAACCTAATTCCACAGGTGTTTCAGATCTGCTTCCAAAGTAAGCACCCTTCTTGCTATAATCACTTTAGCAACACTGTATCTAAGCATTCCATATTCCTTACTCTGCTAACTGGAATATAAAAATAAAAAATAGCACAGAGAACACAAATAAGGATTAAACACACACACACACACACACACACACACACACACACACACACACACACAAGAGTTCCTTTTGAAAGCTTACAAAACCTGTACAGTAGAGCAGGCACTTTTAATTAGAAATACTAGATGACTACCGAGGCAGCAAAATGTGATTCCTTAAAAATAGTAGAGTATGCTAATTCACAGGCAGGTGGAAACTGACCTAGAATCTGCTAGTCTATTATCCTGGGGCTGGCACTTGTAACTCTTTCTGAAATATGAACCTTATCTTGGTGGAGCTCTTACATCCAAGCTTAGATTGGAGGTAAAATTCATGTTCCTGTCTTTAGGACAGAAACTTGTGCAATTTTCATTTTGTAGAAAGTTGCATTGTAGCCTTGTCCCTAAACCCTTGCCACATCTTTCTAGAATATTGGGGACTTCTCTAGGCTGCAACTTTGCCCAGAATCTTCCAGGTTTGCAACAAATAACTTTACACATTAAAAATCTCATCCCAAAAAATATATGATTATATGCATTTTCCAGGAGAGAAAATGAAGGGTGGAGTAACTACTATCAACTAAAACCAAGGAGAATGCTTCACCCTATGATCTATGGTGTCCATTCTCCAGTGTCCTCTGATGCCCATGGGGTTGTTTCTCAGAACTGTGTTTGAGCAGAGAAGTAAGCCATTGCCTATGAAGATCAGGTTAAAACCATCCAAATGCAACTTTTACAAGACAGGTGATGCTTGGTTTCCCCCTCAGGACTTAGCTGAGGTCGGCCACAACAGGCATAAGTAGGCATCTTCCACTGTCATCTTCTTCTGTCACTGTCTTCGTCAGAGGAATTGCAGAAGTGATTGGGAAAGCTGCCTTGTGGCTGTGACTCAGAATCCCATGAAATTTTCGTGTATTTTAGTAAGATAGAAAACCAGCTCCTGTAAAGCCAGAATTTGTTCCTACCACCAAAGCCTACCTGTATGGACTTTAACTGGCTAATATGTGATACCTCAGTTTCAATGGTTGTTAATAGTATTTTGAGACCAATCTTGAAGACAAAATCACAGAAAGTTTTATCCTAAATCCATACGCTTATTCTACCACGCAAATCTACTTAAAGTAAGAATCTCTCCCAAACTGCTCATTCATATGTTAATATGATAAAATAAGTAATAAACATAATTTTGTCAGAGTTGTTTCTTGGCTATCTGTAGGGTAGGGGGAGGAGCAGAATGGCTCCACAGGGTGGAGGATGGCGAGGGCACAGCCTTTTCTCTTAGAGGTTGGTTGAAACTTTACCTATTCCAAAATGCAATCTACCTTTAAAAGATTAGAATGGTCAAGGCTAATTTTTTAATGTGTCGCTGGCTTTAGATAAGATTCTTTGGCATGATGCCAATCAACAATGAAACTGTCATTCCTAGTTCAGCAGAAACAGTGGCATGTTTTTGGATGCCTAAACTATCTAAATGTGTATTGAAAACTAAAACAAACTAATAATCTATCATGTTTTATTTTTGTCTTTGATCCATGCTGAATTGTTTTCTCATCCTGTCTCCCATGCTCAACATTCAGACATTTTAATAGCCTTTCCAGCCTTCCTTCACCATACAGTTATGCAAAATCATGACTTCCTACTTCAGAAACCCAAATTCAGCAGAGTCCTGGATATATGTCTACTGAAGTGGATAGAAGTCCTTAGCCCAACACTGGTGTTCCTCAAGGTGGTAACATGGGCTTGGGTTGGTTACCTAACTAACCCCTCTGGGATGTCTTTATCTCTGCGATGGTGGTAAGATGTGCAATGTCCCTATAGTAGAATCCATTATAGTAACTGTAAAGAGATATCACACCTGGAGTGGTCACTGTGAAGAACAGTGAACACCAGTCCTGAAAGGAAATGGCTCCCACCACAGACAAGGACACTGAGCTTCACGTAGGGGATGATGTTACCTGGGGCCACATACTCAGTAGCAGAGCTTGGATCATCTTGATATCTAATCTTTTCCAAAGAGCAGAATAACCATATTGGGATCTCTGCACAAGTAACTGGCTTTACTTTTGCAATTTATTTTCAGTGCTTGGGATTGAACCCAGGGGACTCGGGCATTCTAGCATTCCAGCACTGAACCAACTCCTTACCCCTCATACAGTCTTTATAATGACCTGATGCTGAGGAATTGGAAGTTTTCTTCTTCTCACTCTGTCTTTCATAACTGTCATAAGACAGTTGGCAGAGCTCTGAAATTAGGGAGAAAGACAGGTACAAATCACTAACTAAAATATTAACAAAAGGGATTTCTAAACTCTCTACCAATTCAATCATCACTCAAACTATTCCACTAAAAGTAAAACAAACCAAAATGAGGCAAATCCAAAGTTCCCATTAGCTGGATAGTTAATCTAGACTTTATTATTTCTAAACCATTTCATTACAAATTCGTATCTGTATAATTGCTTCAGCCCTGCTCCATATGGTGCTTTCTGTCCTCTAAGCTCAACTCGCCCCAAGAAGAGAGCCCTCTGAAGGCAGTCGAGTAGCTTAGCCCTACTGCGTAGAAGGAGCATGGTGCTTTATTCCACCTGTTTGTGAGCTGGTACCTTTTCCTATAGCTTTATTTTTAAAAATCCAATTTGAGAGGTTTTTTTTTTTTCATGTCCTCATCACAGACACCATTAAAACTGTGACTGAAAGAAAATCTTTTCCCATAGAAACTCTCACACATAATGAAGCCAACCAGCCTTTCATTTTACTGCCTGCCTGCCTGGTATATTGGAAATAAGTGAAGGAGGGAAGTACAAGCAACTAGTTTCTGCTGAAGGGAACAAATTCTACAGCGATGAAGCTGTAAGGAAAAGCACAATGAGAAATAATCTTCGTATCATGGAAGAAAGTAGTTCACAGCCAAAAAGCAGTAGAGTCGAACAGGAAATCTCAGGAATCACCCAAAACAGGCAGCCCTGACCCCAGCTGCCTGCTGCAAGGTGAATCAAGGGGCTTGGAGAAGGCTTGAGTCATCAGAGGTGCCTTGTTGCGCCATCCCTGTTTTCTCAGCAATTATACTTTCTATTCAGACCAGCTACATTCATGTCAGAGCAATAAGGAAGGCCCCCGTGATGTCATTTGTACCCTGCCGTAGGGAGTGGGTTCCAAAGAGCCAGTTTATGAACTCAGGATAAGTCCTGGTCCCACTGCCAGCCTCCCCCCCCACACACACACACACCAGGTCAAGCCATATAACTGTCACCCATGACTTCCCCAAGGGAGGCCTTAAGCCTAACTCTGAGGAGTATGGGGGGGGGATGGGAGGAGGGGACAGGTGGAGGGAGGGCAAACTGGGGTTGGTATGCAAAACGAAACAATAATTAAATAACAGCTATGTCATTTGTAACTCTACTGTGAAGGATAATCACATGTTAGCTGATGATGGGCACTCAGGATGTAAAATATTTACATGGCAAGCCCTCTACTGTAACATGAAAGACCAATTCAAATCAGTAGGAAGAAGCTAGACCTTTGAAATGAAGCAAATGCTTCTCAAATTCCAGCCAAATTTGAAATTAATTAGTGAACTACAGCAACCACTAATTTTTTCTAACTCCCTATTGTCTACATCCATTGTTCTTAACAAAACGGATGGAGTCTTATTGTTCACATGGTACTCTAAGGACTAGGAGGCAAGCATAAGCTTAACAAGAAGCCTTCCTTTATGCTCAGGAAAGCCAATAGCCATGACTTAAAGCACCAGATACTCTGTTTGGCTTAGTGTCGGTTTTTAAGACGCCGAAAATTCTTCTTGATATCACATTAGCGAAGAGGTTCTAATACCACTGTAGGAGCTGAGACTGTGTTGAGGATCGTCTTCCTTAAACTGACGAGAAAATGAAGCAGAACAGCCTCTGTGATTTAGTTCAGATCAAAAGTCAGTAAGTAAACAATCTCAAATCAGAGCCTTTCAAGTCTCAGTTCACAGTCCCAGACAGAGGGTCAACTCTCTGGGTGTCGCGGGAGGATGTAGCATGACAGCATCAGTTTTCAGGTCTGGGGGCTCAGTCTCGTTTTCTTATAGCACTTTCACCTTCAACACACACACACACATGCACACACACACACACACACCCACGCACACACACACATGCACACACACACACATGCACATACACACACACCCATGCACACACACACACATGCACATACACACACACATGCACACACACACACACATGTACACACACACACACCCATGCACATACACACACACATGCACACACACACGCCCATGCACACACACACGCACACGCCCATGCACATACACACACGCCCACACACACACACACACGCCCATGCACACACACACACACGCCCATGCACACACATGCACATACACACACGCCCATGCACACACACACGCCCATGCACACACACGCCCATGCACACACACACGCACACGCCCATGCACACACACACGCACACGCACGCACACGCACACGCACGCACACGCACACACACGCACACGCCCATGCACACACACACGCACACACACGCACACACACACACACGCACACGCCCATGCACACACACACGCACACGCACACACACCCATGCACACACACACGCACACGCACACACACACGCACACGCACACACACACATGCACATACACACACACCCATGCACATAACACACACACACCCATGCACACACATGCCCATGCACACACACACGCACACGCACACACATGCACATACACACACACCCATGCACACAACATGCCCATGCACACACACATGCACACGCACACACACGCACATGCACACGCACACACACGCACACGCACACGCCCATGCACATATACACACACACACACAGAGAAACTCTGTTCTCACGTGCAAAATTCGGGTAATTTTTATATCATGTCATCAGAAAGACCTATTTAAAAATTGGCTATTTGGAGCAAAGAGAAAAAAATAAAACCAAAAACATGTACGATGCAGCTATGCCTTATACTACCCATAGGAAGTCGCTCTGCACACTTGGGCAGTTTATATAGCTGTCTCCTTACTCATGATACCACTCTCCTTCTTTTGTGACACATTGTCACTCACAATCTGACACTAAATAAAGCATTCCCAGATTGGCAGATTAGCATGTCTTTCTGGGTAGTGGGATGAATTTGCATGCTTCCTTGATCTACCCTGGCCAGATAATGTTCTCTGTGTCATCCTTACTGAGGTCATATTGTGGCAGCAGTCAGAAAACAGAAAGACATGACTTCTGGTACTCTTTGTTATTTAGCCCAGGGTTAAATATTGTATAGCAATACCATGCTGGGTAGTTTTATGTCAACTTGATACAGGCTGAAATCATCTGAGAGGACGGAACCCCAGTTAAGACAATGACTCCATAAAATTGGGCCGAAGGAAAACCTGTGGTATATTTCCTTAATTAGTGATTGATGGGGGGAGGGCCCAGCCCCCTGAGGGTGATGACATCCCTGGGCTGGTGGTACTGGATTGGATTCCATAAGAAAGCAAGCTGAGCAAAACGTGAGGAGCAAGCCAGTAAGCAGCACCCCTACACAGCCTCTGCATCAACTCCAGCTTCCAAATTCCTGCCTGGTTTGAGTTCCTGTCCTAGTTTCTTTCAATAATGGAGGACAATGTGGAAGTGTAAGCCAAATAAACCCTTTCCTCCCCAGTTTGTTTTTGGTCATGGGGTTTCATTGAAGCAATAGAAAGCCTAAGACAAACCCTCACATTCAGGGTGGGTTTCCCTCATATGGGAACTTCTTATAAACTTCTCTGTGGTACGTTTACACAATGGAGTACCATGTACATGATACTTCCAAGTTCTGCTGTTGACTTAACTCAACTCAAGAGTCTGGTCCTCTTCTGCCACAGACATGGTGGCTTCTGTTCACCTCAGCTGCAAAAACTGGGAAACCACTTGCCTTCATAGTTGTTTTTAAGCAGGACATCCCTTCAACTGCATCCTCAGACCACATTCTCTCTTTCCAAATGAACGTATGTTTTTACAAGGTGGAGCATCTTACTGTTTCAGCGAAAAGTGATGGTTTTCTTTAACGGCAGTAACCTCTTTTAACAATAGCAGATGCTTTGTCTAAGCAATATGGTCAAAAACTTTACACTTTTATTCTTTCCTTATTGAACTGCATATCATACAATAGCCAGTATGCTATGCTTGAACTGTCTTACACTAAACAAATTAGCCCACTCCTTTTTAAATTCAGTCTCGTTGAAGTTCTCAAGACATGAGTGGAATGCATGAGAGTCTTTGTCAGAACATAATGCCAATGGCATCTAAAGCCTGGTTCCAAAGCCATAGAACCACATGGTCAGCTTTCACAAAGTTACAGCCCCCCTTGGTCCTAATGTTCTTTACCATTTACTTTTATGATGACAAAATTCTTGACAACTTAAGAAAGAAAGAACTTACTTTGAGTTCTAATTTGAGGGCACAACCCTTCCATGCTAAGAAAAAATGTAAGTGAGTGTGGCACCAGGGACATGAGTCACATTGTGTCTGCAGTCAGGAAGCAGACAGGAGATTTCAGGTGCTGCATTCAATTTAATAGGCTTTTTCTTTACTCTAGAACACAACCCTATGGGATGGCACCATTCACATTAAGGTCTATCTTCCCACTTCTGTTGAATCTCTATGGAAATGTTCTCACTCAGTGACTGGAGAATCCACCAAGTTCATAATCAAGATTAAGCATGCAGTTAGTCACTCACCAGTGGTAACCTAGGTCATCAGATTCACTGTCACATTAGCACCATGTTTGTGTCCAACTGACCCTGATTTTACTTACCAGTAGCTCCAAAATATAAGAGTAGTGATGTTGCCAACTTGGGTATGCCAAAGGTAGACCTAAATAGTTCCCTTTAAATTAAAAGATGAAAGTTCAGTAGCATATTTTAGAGAGCACATTCATATAACTTGTGTTAAGAACATTACTATAATTTTTCTGCTTTATTATTGTTGTTTGTTAATCTCCTCCTCCCTAATATATAAATTGAACTTAATCATAGTATGTATGCATGAGAAAAGGACACAGCATCAAGACTACTTGAGCACTTAAGCATCCCCTGGAGATCTCAGAGCTATCCCCTGCAGATAAGGGCAAGTACTGTATTCATGTTCTGAGTAGATGAAGGAAGGCATTTTAAAGTAAGCATATGAAAGGAAATGCATACCTCCTGGAAAGCAATCCACATGCATCAACTCTTTCCTCTGTGTAGGCTATGTGCTCTAAAATCCCTTTAAAAGGAACCATTTGTGATTCTGACATTAATGGTGAGACAGGCTCACGGCTTTATAAATGAAGAAAATAGCTATGAGGATTTTGTCAGTATAGTATTGTAGCTATTATAGATTTTCAATTAACCTTTGTTCCTGCTTGGCAAATACCATAATGGTCAGATTCCAGCACTGTACACTATGTCACAGTGTGCAAGATACAGAGAAACATTTAACTAATACTTGAAAGCAATTTTATAAAAGATAAGAAAAATTATCAAAAGAAATTCCTCTATCTGACAGGTAAATATCTATTATTTCTCAATGTCAAATTAAGTATTATTAATGCATCCAAGCATAATGTCATCACCAAGATGTACTTCAGTTGGAGTACAAGCAGAGTGTTTCACTTAGTTGTTATACAAATCACACAGAGGAAACACATTTCCCTTTCAGAACCCACAATACAGAGCTGAGGCTCATACTTGTATTGTAAACAAGCAAACAGTAGGAAAAAAAATAATTTTTCCCCAGGATGAGCTTTCTGAAGTCTGAATATATTGCTTACTAAATTTCTGCATATAAAGAGATGAATCTACCTTCCAATAAAATGATGTCGGCTATTACAGTGACTATTCCCTGGTGTCAAAGGTCAAGACGAATCATGAAGGAAACCCATAGGGCCTTGGAGTCATGGGATATTTTGATAGCTACTGATTCGGCCTTATCATCAGCTAATGAACAGTGCTCTGTTCCTGGGAAGGCAATGCCTCCCTAACCTCAGGAAGCCTTTGATTACCCTGAGAGCTTATGAAGCCGCCACATGAGCTGGAGATCTTTCATTCACATAAAAATCTTTAATGAAAGGTAAAATGTTCTTCCTTAATATACTAGATGACATGATTCCCTTCTTATTTACTTCCTCAATAAACTATCTTATTTCTTTGAAATATTCAGTTCTGATACTTAATCTAGAGGTTTAATAACAATCCAACATGGACTTTTATAGAGAGAATTCAAAACTGGTAAACAGAAAGTTATTACAAGGTAAAACAATGAGAAATAAGTCTTAATTTAGTAGAAAGTCCATCAAAAATGGCTTTATGGTTTGGATATGAAATGTCCCTCCAATATAAGCACATGTATTGATGTCCTAAAACCCTGGTCCGTAGCCAGTGACATTATTGAGAGGTTATTGAATCATGAGGTCACTTATGCCACTGATAGGTTAAGCTACTGATATATTCATACCCACTGAGCTATTAACAGACTGATAGGCAGGCTTTATAGTCTCCTTCTCATTACTGGCCTCATCTTCCCGTTACATTTCCTCCTCCCTTTCTCTTCCCCTTCACTTCTTCTCTATTTGCTGGCTGCTAGGGGACAGAAGCTTTGCTCCCCTTGCCCTCCTGTTCCCATGATGCTCTACTTCACCAGAGGCCCTAAGTAATGCTCAGAGGCAATTGTGGACTAAGAGCTTTAATGCATGAGCCAGCATAACTCTTCCTTCATTTAAGGTGATTTTCAGGTATTTCTGTCATTGTGGCAGAAAGCCAATTAACACAAGCAGCACATGGGCATCCTTGGGAGGGACACACTTAGAGAGTTTCACAGCAAGCAGAACTGCAATTTTTTTCTGGAAATGAAAACAATTCCCAAAATAGGAAGATTAGAATATTCCTCTTTTGGATTTGAATTATGGGCAACTCTCTGCCATTCTACAGGAAATTACTCTAAGTGATTCATGGAGAAGTTGGGCAGGCAGGAACGCAATAGCCAAATCTGCCAAGAGCAGATGCAGAGCTAACCCAGAGGGTTTCTGCAGACACAAAGACCCTGTGAAGCCCTGGCCAGTTACAGGCAACTGACAGCGTATGCTTGTCACCTGTCCCCAGGTTTCCTCCTTCTTTCCAGTAAGAACTGTTCTTCCTTCAAGTCATGTAGTCTCACCAGGGCACAAGCGTGTTGGGGTAGAGGGGGTTTGGTGGGTGTGGTTTTCCTCTTCATCACAGTTGTTCCTTCTTTGTCCTCTTCACTGGAACTTTCCCTTACTTCCAAACGTCTAAGAGCTTGGAATGCCCCAACTTTTGTTCCTCTGTTCTGTTCTTCCCTGTCTACCTTCACCATCACGTCACTCTTTTGCAAGTCTTATTTGGGCTCAGGACTATGCCCACTGTGATAGTTAACCTTAATTATCAACGTGATGGGATTTAGTATCATCACGGAAGCAAACATCACAGCAAGCCTATTAAGGATTTTCTAGATCAGATTAAGCAAAGGTCGAAAGCTCCACCATGTGCTTAGCACTACTTTATGGCTTGGCACCCAGACCTAATCAAAAGGAGAAACAGCCTTCAATACGCCAGGCTCCATATCTGTGGATGCAATGTGCCAGCTCCTGCCATGACAGACAGCACTAGTCCTGAGGCAAACTTAAGCTTTCCTTATATAAGTTACTATGGGTAGAGCATTCTTATCACAGCAACAAGGGAAGTAATTAATATGCTCCCCATTTCCAAGCTAGTGCCTCTCTGTCTGGAACTGAAGCCTCACCTCCAACCTCTTAAGCAGTTCATTTTGATAGCTAAAGGCCTTCATGTTCATCTTTCCATAAACGGAATCACCTAGCTTCATTCGCTCTTGAAGAGCTTTCTTTTGCCTCAGCATCCTTGTTGCAGATGGTGGCAAGCTAAGGGCAGTAAAATGTCCCCATAACCCCCTTTGTTCCTAGCAGACTCACTCAATTGTTACCCAGTTTTCATTGTTTCTTCCTTCAAAATCTCTTGAGTGATACTGTAGCCCATATTCACTCTTCCAAAGTGTTCAAGCCACTGTCATCTTCTCACATACAATCTCCAAGTTTGTGCTATCCCTTTAAAGGGGCCTACAGTACTGCACGGCCATTCAGATGCTAATTTCTTAATTTTCACTATTTATTTGAAAAAAAAAGTGAGAATTTTAGATTGGTAGAACTATTTCTTTACTAATAAAAGATGTGCTCTTCAAAATGTAGTTTGTGACCAAATCTTGTACCATCTTGAGTTTGGGCGGGGAAAATAACCTAGGATTTTCAAACTCCACAAATCTTTTCTCCGATTTGCTACTCGCTCTGTTGCCATGTGTGCTTTGCAGATCTAGTTTAGGCACAGGAGGAACAAGCTGAAAAGTATTTTCTAGAAATGAAAAAAATCATGCAGTAGATAGATGTCTTGTCTATGCAGCCTGCTACTTGTACAGCTGGGGATGCCAGAAGATGCATCCTTTGCCAGGAAGAGGCTGTGATGTGTACAATTCAGAGTCCTTGGGAGTCTTAAAGACCACACTTTAATATTATGTCCATTTGCCAGTTCTCTTATAGCTAAAATTTCCTTTAAACGAGAAAGAGGGACATCCTGGATTCGCTTTCACAGCAAATGTTTTCTAAAGTCTGTGTCCTCCTCCGAATCCCCTTCACAACCATGTACAAGGCAGGGTGGACATCTGTATGCGTAAAACATATCAAATAGCACCTGATAAGCTAGGACACAGGATGGCTAAGGATGTAGATTTATAATGTATCTATAGTCTAGAATTGGGAATAAGGCAGGATCTTGGAAAGTATGGAAGATAGACCCTTATAAGAACAGTGAACAGTGAGTGAATTAGTCAGCTTTCTGTTACTATAATGAGTATCTAAGACAATGGCCTTATGGTAAGAAATGGTTTATTTGGGCTCAAAGTTGAAGAGGTTTTTAACTCATGATTGACTGGCCCTATTGCCTTGGAGCCTCTGATGGGGAAGGGTTCACCTAGTGGCATGGAGGTAAATGGAAGAGAAGAAACAGAATCCCACCCCCCCTTCCCCTTTGTGGAACCAGCTCTAAATAACCAAAGACCTCTCATTTACCCCAACTCCTAAAGTTTTCACATATACTCCAATACTGTCATCCTACAGAACAAGATATTCAGATATGGATACGGGGTGGGGAATTCTAGATCTACATGTTTTCAGTTGAGTTTACTTGCATTTTGGGTGCCCATTCTGCTAGGTGACAAGAACGATAGCTATTCAATTAAGCTCTCCTGAACCTTTTGCTAAGGTTATGATACTGTGTTATAGTGGACAGGTTAAACAAATAACTGAATGGAGAAACATTATAAAATTTGGGGGATGTATCTATGAAACGATGTCATTTTCATACCACCAAGTAAACAGAGCATATATGGTTTTGCCTGAGTTCTAAAGATGGGAAGGTTCATGATGCTAGGCTGACATGAGAAGTAAAAGAGACTCGTGTTTATAAACTTTGTTTTTAATGTAAATACCATCACTGGTAGTGTGGTTCTTCTAGTGTTCTAGGGCTCAGCAAAATCACAGTGGCTGACATATTCAAACTTAATTTCCACTATGGTCAGATAGTGACTGAGAAGAGACTGTTACTCTCTGTAGCATGCCCCAACTAGACCAAGAAGCAATAAATAAATAAATAAATACTGTGCTATAACAAAGCTAAGCATGTTCTACCTATATTAACCTTTGTTCTAGTCTGTTCAGTTGCTTGGCTAAACAAAGTGGTCTTTTAATAGAAGTATATTTTCTTCTTGATATTCAATACCATGGCATGCAGTGGTTGTGGATAAGACAACTCTAAGAGAAAGCCTAGAAGGCTTAGTATAATTCTTTGCTTAATTAGCCAGTCTCTTTAAAAAAGTAATGCTGATTGCTGGCCTGTGCACAACATGCAGATGATTCCTATGATGCAATGGAGTGAACAGTACAGCACGCTAGCTACATGGGCAGCATGGTTAACAAGACTCTGAGCCTTAGAACTGCAGGGACGAAAGGCCAGCCCTTTGCCTCTGAAATCTCACTGCCCATCTCACCCCAACTTGACCCTGACCTCCAGGGCTCTGACCCAGACCAGCAGGTAACCTAGATTTTGCTTTGCTATTGCTGACTATGAGTCCCGATTCTGATTAGCCTGGAAACAGCAAATCTAGAGCAAGCGACTGCTGCCTCTGTGCTCATGCCAAATTTAGCAGTACAACTTTGGATCTGGAGGACAATTCACTATAAAAATCACGATGTAAATTCTTACGTAATTTATAAAAAGAAAAAATGTATGTGAGTTCATAGAAATTGTACTCGTTTGCCAAGCCACCAACAGTAAGGTTAGCTCAAAGCTTATTTGTATGTGCTAAATAAGGTTTCACTCTAGCTGTGCTGTCCACAAAGCCCCCAGAAACATAGCATGTGACTAGTATAATATGGATTTTTGTATACTTTTAATTGAGATCTAATTTTTAAATCTGATATTCATTTCAGTTATTAGAAAAAATAAGAATTTCTAGAACAACTGAATTTCTTTATACTTAAATTAGAAACAATCTTATTTTATACAGCAGTCCCAGTTCCCTCTCCCTCCCATCCTCCCATGCCCCCCTTTAATCCCCATCCCATCCCTCTTCTGTTCCATAGAAAGGGTGAGGTCTCCCATGGGGGAATCATCAAAGTCTGACACAACATTTGGAACAGGGCCTAGGCCCTCCCATGTGTGTCTAGGCTGAGACACTATCCTTCTATATGGGATGGGCTCATCAATTCCACTCGTATACTGATCCACTACCAGAGGCCCCATAGACTTCCCAGGGCTCCTAACTGATACCCACATTCAGGGGTCCTGGTTCCGTCCTATGTTGGCTTCTGAGCTGTAAATCTGGGGTCAATGTGCTCCCGTTGTTCAGGTCAGAAGTTTCTGTGGGTTTCTCCAGCCTGGTCTTAACCCCTTTGCTCATAACTCCTCCTTCTCTACAACTGGATTCCAGGAGTTGGCTCAGTGTTTAGCTGTGGGTGTCTGCTTCTGCTTCTATCAGCTACTGTGTGAAGGGTCTAGGATGGCATATAAAGTAGTCGTCAGTCTCATTACTGGGGAAGGGCATTTAAGGAAGCCTCTCCACTATTGCTTAGGTTGTTAGTTGGGGTCATCCTTTTAGGTCTCTGGACATTTCCCTAGTGCCACATTTCTCTTTAAACCTATAATGGCTCCCTCTACTACTTTCTCTGTTATCTGTGTGGTGAAGTATAAAGGCAGGAAAATATTCCCAATATTAGTAATTAAGTCATAATATTCTGGAAGTATAAAACATATACAGGGTTTTGCACATTTCATGTGCATAATGTCTCATTAATATTTTGGGATTGTTTACATTTTAAAATGATACTACTTTGAATATATTGGGCTAAGTAAAACAGTAAAGGTTCACCTATTACTTTTTCTTTTTCCTATGTATTTATTCATCAGGGCAGGGCATGTGTTGCGGTGTTACATGTGTATATAAATCTGTAAATCCAGACAGTTTGCAAGAGTTGATTTTCTCTGTTTTACCATATGCATTCTGGGGATTGAACTGAAGTCGCCAAGCTTGACAGCAAGAAATTTGACCTGTTGAATCATATCGATGGCTATATTTCTATGTAAATGTTTATTGTGTTCTCTAACTATTGGGCAATTTTAAGTTATATATCTGGCTTGGAATATACTTCTATTATTCAATGCTAATTTAGGAAAATTGTAATAATCAAGTGACTTTACTAGTTCTCCCTCTCTCTAATCTGTTTCTCTCTCCATTATGCCCCTCTCAAATTTCCATGTTCCTCTCCCTCTCTCTCTCTCTCTCTCTATCTCTCTCTCTCTGCCTGCCTGCCTTCCTGCCTGCCTCTCCCATGTGTGTGTTACTGAGGATTGAATTTTGGGTCTGAAACATGCTAGACAAGCACTCTGCCACTGAACCATGACTCCAGACCTGTTAAAATATTTTTAAATGAAAAGTTGCATTTTTTTGTAAAAGTGTGCCTCCCAAAATTTTAAGTTAGTATGCTAACTAGAGGCTTTCCTGGCAAATAACACAGGCACATACACACACACACACACAGAGAGAGAGAGAGAGAGAGAGAGAGAGAGAGCGCTAGCATATAGTCTTTGGTTCCTATAGAAAATACTGTGGGAAATTTTCTGACTTTTCCTATAGCAACACTCACTGAGCTATGCAAAGCAAACCATGAAGAATATTATTCAGGCTCACTTCCCATCTCAGAAATTTGCATCCAATAATGCATTCCCAACGTCATTTCTTCAACTTCTACCATCACTGATGCTCACTACTGAAAGCCCTCCTGAGTGAAATGAAGAGAGCAGATGAATGAACGGAGCAGATTAGGACGCTATTTTTCCTCCTCCTTTGTTCGTTGCAAAAGCACCATATGGACACATCACAATGTGCTACAGAAATCTGAATCTCTGGTGCATTTTTATTTTTATTTTTTTAAGAATGACATAAAGTACTCCTGATGAATGAACTTTGAGCATTAAGTGATGAATGAGTTTTGAAAAGTCATCTTTTTAGAAGTTATATCAAGTTTCTAGTGGCATAAGCATCTAAGTTCTGTTTAAATGGCTCATGCTTCAGGTTCCTAAGTAAATCTAACACTGCCATAAATCTCAGAGTGAAGCAAAGTTTGCACAGACCAGTGTTAATATATGGACATGTTTTAAAGATTTACAAATTAACATTTCAATTAGCTATCAGTCTTTTTTTTAACTTTGGTTTAAAATAAAACACAGCATCATAACATATTTTAATGTGTTATCATTCCTTAAAGACACTGCTAAGCAACATTTCTATAAGCTTTCAGAAGATACTAATTGATGAAATATGTTAGTTAAACAGTTTATCGAGAGGCAATTTTATTAACTGTGTACACACATATAGGTGAATTTTTAAAACTCTTTTAGTTCTTTAGATAGTGCAGCTTCAGGAATAGGCAATATAAGCAGAAGATACCACTGCATTAGCACTGAAAGGGTTTACACAAACACAAAGTGTGTAGATGTGGTCAGTGTGGGCTAAGGTGAGTGGCAATAAATAAACCCCAACACTGAAAGACACAGCAGGGATATATTTCAGATAGAACCGATATGAGCTGAGCCCCTATTTCACTACTGTAATATATTGAGTATGCAGAACAGCATTTTGTTGAAAAGAAATTATTTTCCTGGATATAATAAATATATTAAATATTCTTTATAGAAACAATAGCTGCCCTAAGAGCAGTAGACCAGATACTGGAATCACTTTTTAAATTTAGATCATTTCCTTATTAGCTAGGTAAAACTAGGTAGAATGGGTTCATTTGTCATAGACCCTCGTTGGGCAAGGTTTCAGGTTTTTCAGGTTCAGTCATCCCCCCTTATAAGAGGTGATTGGTAGAGGAGGGGCTAGCTTGAGCTCTCCGTTTGCAGGGAGAGCATCCAAAAGGCAGAGCTTGCATTTTCTGAGCAGGAAAAGAGTGGCGGTTATTTACTCTGTCTGTGTAAGTGCTTCCCTAATAAATACCTAATTATCATTTAAACACGGCCTTCAATCACCTCAAAAGAAACTCCTGTCATCTCAGATAAACCCAGTTTCATAAACTGAACTACCAGGACAGGAGCATCATTACTGCTGTGCAGCAGAGGAACACAGAATCCAGCACTCCTTTCCAGGAGCATTTTCACACCCACACCACAAGAGCACTGTGCTTCACTGGAAAGTGTTTGTGATGGGGTCCTACACGGCCCGAGCTTGCCTTGCATTCCCTGTCTTCCCGTCTGTACCTCCTGAGCACCGAGAGACTGCAGGCATACAGGGTCCCACACTCAATTACAAGCATCTTCTAAGTTAGGCCATGAACGTGTGATGGACAGAGTATATGTTAAGCCAACTAAACATAACTCTGAGAGAGACCCGTGACAACACCCGCATAGGTTCAATAACAGAAGAATGAGGAGAGACTTTGTGAACTAGACGTCAGGCAGGAGGAAAGGATTCTCACATGGAGATGCCACAGGAAGGACAAGGGAGCAAAGAATAAGAGAGGGGAACAGGGAGAGCTCCAAACGCCTGCACACTCACTTCCGCTTAGACTCCCACAGAGAAGCACGAAGAGCCCCAGGTATAGGAAGGAGAGCTGAAAACTCTCCAGGACCATGCAGACCCTCCAATCCATGGAATCCAAAAGCTCAACAAGACACATGCATGTATCATAGAAACCCTCGGGAAGAGAGAAAACACTTACCTACAAAGGAAATGGACTCTCATCTGAAAGCATGAAGACCTTAAAATCAGGTATTTGATACACAGAGAGGAAAGTATAAACACATATACACACCAAAATATCTATTAAGAACAAGGAAGCTGGGTGTTGGTGGTGCACGCCTTTAATCCCAGCACTCAGGAGGCAGAGGCCGGCAGATCTCTGTAAGTCTGA
The DNA here is from genome assembly GCF_943737965.1 of Phodopus roborovskii. Classification (NCBI taxonomy): domain Eukaryota; kingdom Metazoa; phylum Chordata; class Mammalia; order Rodentia; family Cricetidae; genus Phodopus; species Phodopus roborovskii. The sequence continues at coordinate 16,733,539 of NW_026125397.1, forward strand.
GGCCAGCTTAGTCTACAGAATGAGTTCCAGGACAGCCTCCAATGCTACACAGAGAAACCATGTCTCAAAAACAACAAAACAATAAAGGAACAAGGAAAATATGACATTTTCCTAAAAATGAGTTTATGTGCAGTCACTCTTCAGTGAAAGAAATTTAGAAGTATGCATTTCAGAAAGAAGGCAACTGGTCACAACAGACCTGAGGTCAAGATGCAGTGAAGGAAATGGTCAGACATGTGACAGCTGTCTCTGTACCGAAAGGCTGAAACAGAATGATAAAAGCTAGTGAACTAGCACCAAGGTCTCTAGAGTCAACAGGTCTGAGACAGTTTATGTTGTTTAAGGAAAGCAAACAAGGCGTCTTATGTTAAACAGAGTCTTATGTTAAACATGCCTCATCATCACAAAAGCAAACAGGGAGTACACACATTTGGCTGACCTCTGCACCATGCGTCCCATGTGTAGATTCAACCACACGTGAATCAAAAATGAAGTTAGGTTTGTGAGAGGTGCATCTGTACTGAAGATGTAGAGGCTTCTGTCACCATTTTCTAAATAATACAGTGTAGCTACTATTTAGTTATCATTTACATGATATTAGGTCTCAACTACGAAGAAATGATTTAAAGTGCTCAAGAAAACAGCCTGTGTCATATGTAAATACTACATCATCTTATGTAATGATGCTGAGTATCTGTGGAATTTGCATCCATGAGGCCCCTTTAGGTCCCCTGTGGATTCTGTGCATGACACCTGCACATCACCCCTGTCACACAAATGCAGCTGAGAACTTGATTCATGGCAAACTAAAGTCCTGCTTTCTGGAAGCTTCTGAAAATATTTTCCCAGGTATCTTCTGTCTAAGGTTGTTTGAACTCCCAAATACTGAACCCACAAACAAGGAGGAACAATGGATAAATGGTTGTATCAGTAATCGAACTGAATGTGAAAAGAAAAATGTCCCTTTTAGACAATACACTGTCAACAGGAGTTTTCACAGAAACAAACGCTAAATTCTGTTCATGAAAACAAGCTGTCTCTTCCAGGAAGATGGAGGCGCCATACTTTCCCCCGCTTCTCCCACTAAGGGCAGCTAAGCAGTCCAGGCAATATGTAAACAGAATATAAAAATAAGATGACTCTGAAATGAGAAAGGTCAGACTTGCTAGGGACCACCAGAATTCCTAAACAACAGGACAGAGATTTCCTTAGGTTCTCCTTTAGCTTCATACATTTAAGTGTAAAGATGACAAACTGGAAATGTCAAAGGCCCAACAAAAAGCAAACCCCAACATGGTTGAGGATGTACTTAAAGTGATTGTTTAACATGTGCAAGGCCCTGGGTTTGGTCAAGTACCAGAAAAGCCAAAGCAAACAGAAATAAATAAACCTGTTCTCACAAAGGAGCAACAGAGCAAGAAACCAAACCCAAAGATAAGACCTTACCTTTAGACAATAGGTGTTCACCTCTAAGCACACATTTGGGTTGGGGAGTGGTCACTCTACCCATGCCATAGAAAGGCCAAGCGGGAGCCTCAGCTCTAACCCTTAAGAGACTCTGTTGAAGTGCTTCGAACTCCTTGTTCTAAACAAGTGGAGTCAAAAAGTTCACTAGGGAGTGAGAGCTTGGTCCCATTTCCGCATGGTCAGCAGAGATGACATGTTTACATCCATACCGTAATTACATCCCAGCCATATAGCAGCCAGCCTTCTCCTCCCAGCTGAGTGTCGTTAGAGGAGTCCTGCTGTAGACGCAGGCTTTCGCCATTGTTCATTAGCTTAAGAGGATTGATCCCAGGTAGCAGTGAAGGCTGGAAAGGAAATGACTGCAAATAGTATTGTCTCAGACAAACCTCTACGATGTGCACATTTCAGTCAAGATATCACTTGCCACGCCAGGAACCAATCTTACAGAGAACAAAGAACACACCTTGCTATAAGACAAGGAGCCAGGCAGTGGTGGTGTACACCTATAAGGAACCTTGTCTCAAAACAATAAAAAAAAAAAAATAGTGGTAACCTGAATTTGGCCTAAGGTAGTTCATTGCATGGAAACTTTTGAATTGATCAGTCTACCTTATAAGGTATCCTCAAAAGTCACAGATATTGTCAAACCTAGAGAGGGGTAGAAAAGGCGACACTATTTGCTACTGCCTAGTGTGTAGCTTACACTAAACTCTCACGATGGCAGGTGTAAGTCTTATAGGAACTTGGTTAACTTCTGGAAAAATGAGTTACCAAGTAAGAAATTAATGAAGAAGCTCTTCATCACAAAGATATCTGTGGGGACTGGAGAGGTGACTTAGAGGTGAAGAGCACAGGTCAACTGTAACACCAGAATCCGATGTCCTCTTATGGCCTCCAAGGGTACTGCGTGCACATGGAGCACAGGATCCCAGGAGGATAAAACATCCATAAAACACACAAAATAAAAGAAAACTATCTTAAAAGGCGTTTATATTCCCATCAGTCATATTTGTACCACTTTTATTTCTCTAGTCTTCTAGGGGAGGACTTTGAGGCTCACACTGACTGCAGCCTTTCTTCAAAGGGAGAATTTCCCAGTGGGTGGTCTGAGCCTGAACAAGTGAAGCAGGGAAGCAGGTTATTCCCCATGCTTACCTGCAGAGTTCCTTGGCGCCACGATGGGACTTAGCAAATCTTGAAAAATATCATCGGACATTTCCATGAATATGAATACCATCTGTTACGATTGTGTCATTTCCTTCAGAAAGCACAACAGTTATGATTACAAAGTACTTCTATTAGAAACCCCCATGAGTCAGTCACTCAGAAGCAAAACAAAGCTTGAACACCCAACGTCAATATAACACCTTGTCCATTATTACTGTGCCCTGGTACTGCACCCTGCCAAGGCTGCCGAGACTCCCTTGTGAGCACTAATAAAAATACCCTAATGGGACCGATCACTCTTTTTCTCTCAGGGAGAAGGTAAATGACCACATTAGAGCATTCAGGGTGAGGCTCTCTTTACCTATCTCCAGCTGTTGAAGAACAGCAACAAGCCAAGTGTTCCCACACCTGCTCTCAGTTCATTCCAGAGGTATAAATCCAACACATAACTTCCATTGAACTATCCAATGTGTGTTAACACAGACAATAGCTGTGTGTCGGGCATCAACAAATTCCACAGATTTTCCTCCATATTGCCACCTCCCGGATATAGGTTTGAGAGAATATTGAGTGGTCAGTACACTGCAGCTCCAAATCATCACCAACAGGGGCACCTAGCGCAGTTGTGAAGACCTTGGAACCAGAGTCAGAGCCTGTCAAGAGCAGTCCTTCTCAATATTCCCCAGAAGCTCAGCACACAAAGGACTTTACAAAACGATGACAATAGAAGGGGTCGGCCCTAGCTTTCAGGACCTCAGTGCCTGGCAGTTGACCTGGCAAGCATGTTTCTCTCTCCCACCATCATTGCCACAACACTTCGGGAGAACAGCCATCTTGTTAAAGGGTATTTTGTTTTATTTTAAGCCTAAAATATCAATCACATGGAGTGTATGTGGTCTTCCTTACCCAAAGACCTTTTATTCCAGGCTGTAATCTTAAAGACCTAAAATTTCACTGCCTGCACGGCTGGAAGCTTTTCCATTGAACAACAACAACAAAAAAAAAAAAAAAATACATCTGCATTTTGGTTTTCATCTCCTCAGCAGAGCAAATTACCCTGTGGAGAAGTGGGAGGTTATTGTTCATGAAACTATGAAAGAGCATAACACAACAATGCAAATGAGAAGCTTGAAGTCAGTTTCACTTGTTAAAGCTTAGCCTAGAAAATACTCGTTCTCAGAGAGGAGAGAGGAGGGATATCCTGTACCCCGATTATAGAAAGCTTTAAAGAAAAGCATATTAGCCCTGCATTTAAGGGAAGTGAGAAGCAGCTATTCAATTCAGTGTTCCCTTCCAACATCAACCTCCCAAGGCTACCTCTTAAGCATGATTTGTTGTCGTGAGGCAGAATGGGCATATCAATCCCCATTCCTATACCTTCTGCCTGGAACACACTGAGTGATGGCTGCAAAAAAAAAAAACAAAAAAAAAAATATTGCCAAATGATGTTTCCTGTCCAGCATGCAGACAGGCTAGAATTTCCTGTTCCGGCTCACTGGCAGATAGTCATGACATCACATTCCCTCTAGGCAGCAGGGTTTCCTGTTGTAGATGTTGCCCTAGATCAGCTGGAGGGTATGGGGAGAGACATTGCAGTTTCCTGGGTAAGCTCTGGGTGTTCAACGAATTCACTCTAGTTTTTTTTTTTAAAAAAAAAGCAGTCAGTAGTTCAGTTGAGTTTAGATCATGGCCTTGAGTATATCTTATCTACACCTCATGAAAAGTTTGAAGCCTTGAAGCTTTTCCTTAAGCTCTTACCACAGCTTCTAAATTCTGACTACCAACAGATATAATAATATCCTAATAAAAATCAGAAGGCATCAGTACCAATATCTTCAACTTTCTTCTCCGTCTACTTGCTTTTTTATGTAACTATACTCTCATCTTCCTCTGGTTTCTCAGAGGAAAATGGCATATTTCTTTCAATTGGGATCTCTGCTTCAACAATCTGCAGTGATATTCTTCTCACTCAATTAGCCACTTAACTGTGTGTATAAGTATGTACAAATTCATGTGTGTGCATGTGCATACGGAGGCCAGAGATCAATATTGACTGCTCAATAATTTATCTAATTTATTGTTTTGAGACAAGATTTATTACAGAACATGGAGCTCACTGATTTAATTAGACTGGCCATTGAACTCCATCAATCCTCCTATCTCTACCCACATTGTAACGGGCGGGGGTACAGAAGTATGCCATTGAGCCTGGCTTTTTATGCTGGTTCTGGGAATCAAACTCAGCTCTTCATGATCACGTGGATAGCAAGCACTTTCCCCTCTGAGTCATCTCTCCATCCCTTCCTTTTTATACTTTAATTTTCTCTATATCCACAGAGAGACCTTTGAAACAAACATGTTTTTCCCAGTGATAACATCAGTTTCTAGGTCTGTCACCATGACTATCTAGCACCAGTTTTCTCTTGCAAAGAATGGGAACAGTAAACTATCTTAAATTATTCTTGGAAGATAATTAAATGAGATAGTGCATATGAAATGCTCATCCTCAAACCTGGACACTTGACAAAAATAATTTCATTTTCCTTCTGTCTTCCCCATTCAAAGTTCAATGACTCTCAAGGCCTCTGCTTCCCATGTTTTTGACTACAACATTCTTTCCTTCTCAATCCTGAACTGTGGATTCAGAGTTCTCCTGACATTGGTCCCTCAGTCCACTGAAAGCTGCTCCTCCCTCATCCCTATGCTAAAATGTCTCAAGGAAATGAAGCTAAGGCTCTCAATACTCTGAATTTCACAGGCTTATGTCTTTTCTAAGAATTCTGCAAAATGAATCATGGAGAAGTAGACTACATAGCCCCACAAATTGATAATAATCCTACTGGCTTTCCTTCTATTTTCATGAATTTTACTTTCACCCATATCACTTAAAATTAAAAGTACCTTGGAAACTCTCTCCTAACACAACTTCCAACCTTCTAGAGAGCTTTCTAGGTGCCATTATAAGCCTTATCATGGAGCAGAAGCAAAGATTTAGGCAAGCATCTACCTGTTAATACAGTTGAACCTCCCAGTATATGTGGCCCTTTGAATTTGCTTTTATTTATGAACTCTCAGAAGCAGTCAGTGACTAAATCCCATCAATCTACATTCAAAGGGACTCAGAAAAACAGGGAAGAGCCCTTATTCACTGCTGGTGAGAGTATAAGCTAGTATAACCACTGTGGAAATCAGTATGAAAAATTAGTATAGAACTGAAAACAGAGCTTCCATGTGATCCAGCTATGCTGCTTCTGGCATCCATACATGCAAACAACTCTGTATCATACTACAAAGATAGGTGCACATCCATTTTTCTTGCTGTTCTAGTCATAACAGCAAAGAAATGGAATCAGCCTAGTTGTCTAGCAACTGTTGAATAACACACACACACACACACACACACATATATATATATATATATGCAATATATATATATATATATATATACATATATATGCACATATACATGCACTAGAATCCAAGTCAGCTCTAAAGAAAAATGAATGTATGATAATTTCAAGAAAATTTATGGAATTTTAAAACACTTTATTGAGTAAGTTATCTCAGGCTCAGAAAGGAAAATATCACATGTTCTCTCATAGTAGAAACTTGTATTGATTCATACTTATGAGCATTTATGTGAGGATGCATGTGTATAGAGCCCAGGAATCTGGACAGGGAACTATCGAGTTGGGGAGAAAAGATTTTTTTTAAGGTGGGGAGAGAGAGAGCATAGTATAAGTCATGTGATATAAAAATGGAAGAAAATACTAGAGATAGAAGGTTTAAGTGGGAAGAGGAGAGGAGGAGGGGAAGAAGAAAGTGTTAAGTAGCACTCGAATTAAATGTTAAAAATCATAAGGAATACTTGGTAAGTTAGCTGAAATAAAAGGATTTGAACAGAGACCGTAGGTGGATAAAATTGTACCTAGAAGCCAAAAGTCATTAAACAAGAAATCTCATGTCAGGAATGGGTGGCATCTCCAAGCGTTATTGGCAATGGGGGGATCTATAAGCCCATCACAAAAAATAAAGGCAATGATCACTGTTATTGGTTGTTATTATAACCAAAACTTGGTTACAATACAGAGAAATCAAGTTAGAATTGGGCTAGAAGCTTTTTCCCGGTTAGACAGTCTATATGGTAGTGAAAGGTGCCATGCAGGCTGCCAGGAGAGAGTTATCCTAAACACTTTCAATCACCAGTGGACCCTGTGTGTAACAATTCCAACTGTCTAGACAAAAAGAGCCCACTTATGAATGTGGCAAATTTGTTACTTAGGTAACCAACTACTTTTTTTTTTTTTTTTTAAAAATAGGTTTTGATATCCATTTTGTTACTATAAAACTAGTTAGAAGCCTGTGTCTGAAAGCTTACAAGCCTTAGTGGTGAAGATACTGCTGTTGTTTTTCAAAATGTGCATCATACCCTGTCAAACTGACTTTCTAAATAATTGCCTTTATGCCCATACTACTGGCGGGTTTGGTCAGAAAAGTTTCATTTTCAAAGTCAGCAGTGACTTCAGAGACTTAAACTGGCAAAAAAAAATACCAAGAATAAATGACTGTTGAATGTCAAGCCATAAATAGGACATCTATTTCACCAACTCCAAGGTCCAAGGGACATTCATTGCAGAATATGGAAGAGAAGGCACAGAGTACTGACTTCTGGGCATTGCATGGCTATTGCATTCTTAACTGGTAGCAGCTGTGATTGCCTGTACAAGATTGGCCCTGTTGTAGAAAGATGGAGGGCACACAGGGCCACAGCCCCTCCCTGAATCTCACTGTTAGCAACTTCTGTGGAGTTAACAGTTGATGTAGGAGAGAAGAGAAAGACATTCTCTTTAGGAGTGCACTCAGTGGTAATGTGCCATGTTTCTGTAAACAAATTCTTTCTTATGGTCCTCTCAAAAACTCCAATGAAGCAAGCTAAGTCATAAAATCAAAAGTCTAACAAAACATAAAATCCCAGAGCTTCAAAGTAGGAAGGCTAGTTGGGAAAAGAGAGGTATTGGTGAGGGACAGTGATAGAAGAGATAAAGGTAATAGAAGGTGGAGGTGATTGGAAAGATTATCTACACATATGAAGATGACATAATTAAACCCACTATGACATATATTGCTCTACCATAACAAATACATTAGAAATGTCTCATGTTGCTAGGCAGAATTCTGGAAAGTAAGAGTTCTTCTGGATGTTACTATGAATCAGGATTTACTCACCTGAAGTATAACCACAGGAACTTCAAGGTTAAGTCAAACGCCTTTGCCTTTGTGGTGTGAGTGTGTGTGTGTGTGTGTGTGTGTGTGTGTGTGTGTGTGTGTGTGTGTGTGTGTGTGTGTGTGTGTATTGGTGTGTGAGAATGAATGTATGTTTATATATGTAGTGCATATTTGTGTATGTTTAATGTATGTGTAAGTGCATGTTTGTATGTGTGTGTATAGTGACTAACTGTGTGTTTAGTTCATGTATGAGTACATGCTTGTATGTATGTGTGAATACGTTCATGCAGGTGTTTGTACCCACGTACAAATATGCATTTAGAGGTCAGAGGTCAACACCTGGTGTCTCTTTTGATGGCTTTCCATCTTATTTTTTTTAATACAGGCTATCTCAATGAGCCCAAGGTTCACCAGCTGGCTAGAATAACTAGCCAGTGAGTGCTGGGAATCTGTTTGCCTTCATCCCATACCACAATCCATCCCCACTAGTTTTAGGAATACAGATATCTACTGCCATGCTGACTTTTCTATGGGTATAGACTGGGAAGCCAAAGTCAAGACCTCATGCTATGTGACAGGCACATTACAGACTGAGTTATATTCATGTGCTCCCAAAATGAAACCATTCTCCTTTTTATTTATTTAATGTCATTTTACATCCAATCAAAAGTTTCCCTCCCACCCCTTCTCCTGTACCCCCCTCATCCCCTCCATCCCACTCCTCATCCACTCCTCCCAATAGGTAAGGGCTCCCACAGGGAGTCAGCAAAGTCTGTCATATTAAGTTGGGGCAGGAGCAAGCAAGCCCCCCTCCCCGCATTGAGTCTGAGCATGGCATCCACTCATAGGGAATGAGCTCCAACAAGCTAGATCATGCATCAGGGATAGATCCTGGCCCCACTTCCAGGCCCCCCTCATATATTTCTTTATATTCTCTGTAGTTGACTCTATAAGGAAAGGCTCTTTGCTCATAAGCCCAGTGAAAAATTGTTCACCCTGAGTTAGCTTCTCCACATAGGCAAGGAGCTGGCCCATGCAAAGTGATTAGATCTTTCAGAAATATCACCTTTACCCAAGTTTACATATTTTGAGACACCGGGGAGTATCAATTTTTTATATTTAAGTGCAGATAAGCACTCTACCCCATTAAATCTCCATATTGTTTCCTAACTTGGAAGCAGAATTGTTGACTGTCACTGCTCACAGACTGTATTAGTCAACCTTTTCTTCTTATACCAAGATACCAGAGGCAGGCTACTTTATAAAGAAAAGAGAGTTCACTTTCCATCTGGACTTCCTGGATGTATCACATTACATCAGGAACACACGCCCATCTTTCTCTATGCCTATGGGTCCCTCTGTCCCAATTATTCTAACAGAATTCAATCGTGGGAGCTTCACCTTAATAAGCAAACCTAACTCAATCATTTCCTAGAGGCCCTGTCTTTAAACATGACACTCAGATAAAGTTACTATTGTATTAATGGTATTAATATGTGATTTTGATGACTAACTCTCTTCAGGCAGAGCAGGAACAGTACTCAAAACACAGCACTAAAGCCACATCATGGAGATCTCTCAGAAATGCAGTCCATCCTCCCATTCATCTCCCTACATCCACGGCAGACTCAAGGAAGTTGCTAGTGATTTTCAATTCACTCTACTGAGCAAGTCAGCAAACCTGAATCTATAACACAGATAACCTCATACTCTTTGTCTACCCTGTCCTCCAAATTGCAATATATTTGGCTCTGATTAACATGTTTCATAAATGAGGTGGCTCAATCTACACATTCCACAAATAACCAAACACCAAATCCTAACATAGGCTGCATAAGAGGCCCTAATCCCTCTACTTAAGACAGAAACACATGGAAAAGAAGAAATTTGAAAAACGGCAGAAATGGAGCTGGTCATGTAAGTAAATGGTAGGATATCTGCTTAGCATGAACAAGCCCCTAGCTTTGAGACCCAGAACTGAAGGAAATATTTTCTAGAATCATTAATCCCTTGTTGTAAAAACAGATTAAATAAATTGTGTGTGTATGTGTGTTTGCTTCTTTGTAGCTGTGATAAAACACTGGCCAAACGCAACTTGGGGGAAGAAAAGTTTATTTAGCTTACATATTACAGTCCATCAACGGAGGAATCTGAGGCAGAAGATTGAAGAAGAAACCACAGTAGAATGCTACTTACTGGCTTGCTTCCACTCTTACGTTCAGCGACTAATACTTTATCTCCCAGGCCCACCTGGCCAAGGCTGGTACTACTCACAGTGAGCAGTGTGCCAGCCCATTCAGCAGTTTGGAAAATGTCCCAGACATGCCTACAAGTCAGTCTGATGGAAGCAGTTCCTCAGCTGAAGTTCCCTCTTCCCAAGCGGTTCTACTGTGTATCAGATCGACAAGAACTGATCAGTACCATTTAAATTACATAATTTGTATATATTATTTATACTTATAAATAATACACACTTATAAATAATTATATTTATATATTATATTTCAAAGCATCTAATAAATAAATTTAAGTGAGTTGGTAGGAAAATACATAAAAATACAATGCATAAATATGTAAGCACTGCAAATAAGTTAAAGCAGCAAATATCTAAGTAAGACATGGAAAATATTCATTTTCACTATTAATGAGAGAATTGGTAAATGAAAGCAATGATAATATTTTTCTTTCTTGTCATACTACGGATTTTTAAATGAAAGCCTACAAAGATATTGAATGAGCTACAGTCCCCAATGTCTTTCCTGCAGAAGGAAAAATTGGTACAACCACCCCTGAAAGTAATAAATGGCACCATGTATCGAGTCTCATAATTGCTCATTTCCACTTTTCCAAGTAATTACTCTTCTGTGAAAATGCCCCAAGGACATAAACAGAAATATAAACACATTTCTATAAAACAAAAGATCATTTATTACACCTTTTTTTTAGTAATAGTCCAAATATAACCCAGAAACAACATGAAGATGCATCATTAAGGAACTGATTACATCTATTGGTGAAATATTGTGGTAGATATTAAGATACCAAGTTTATGAAGCTTCTTCCACAGAATGAGAAAACAAATGTATTGTTTCCTTTAAAAGACACAATTCATATTTTGATATACTATAAATAAAACTGTGAAAATGTGCTCCAGAAAATGGAGAAGTTAAAATAATGAGACGTGTTCACACAGAAGTGTGGAATTATGAGGGCTGAAAAAGAAAAAGAATTAGAAAAAGAATTGTGGCCACTATAATATTCTGAAAGTGTCTCTACAAAGGGTTGGCAAAATAAATGCAGTGTATGAGGACCAATGCCAATTGGAAACTCAATAGGAAATACTAACTCAAGCATTTTCATTTGCTCCTCAAAAAGGTGTTAAAGAATTTGAAAAAAAAAATGAAGCAAAATATTAGTACTAAATATTTCATTGAATTATAATTTCACATTTTCTTGTCATACTTTCCTGTGCTACTATGTGTACACTGTGTAGCAAACATATAATAAAATAATTAATATACATTGCATAGCTAATATACTGTGTATGTTTCCTAGGGCTACCACAACAAAGTCCAAGTGGCTTGGCACAAAAATATTTATTTCATCCTACAGGCTTCTAGGTCAAGACCACGGTGTCAGCAGGCCATGCCTCTCCTCTTGCCTCTGGAGAAACATACTTCCTTCACTTCTCTAGTTTCTGGTATGGCGGGGGGCAGTCATGCCCGACACCTGTCAAATGCCCATCTTTCTTCTCTGTACCTTCACACCCTGTTTCTTCCAGGTGCTTCTATCTCTGGCCAAATACCCCCTTTCCGTAAAGATGCCAGCCACTATGTGTTTTAATAACCTTGATTATGTCTATAATAAATTTGAAACCTTGGGAAGTAAAACTTAAACACATCTCTTGAAAAAAGAAAAATCTATTTCAACCCATGATGCTTTACAGGCTCCAATAGGAATGGTTTATGTACAACCATAATGAAGACAAAGTACAATAAAAGTTAAAATCCTTATCCTAAATTTTCTTTTCAACTTATTTCATCTTTTTCATTTTGGTGACATTTACAATGTTGCATGGCTCAGACTTGTCTCCCATCATTCTCTAATCTCTCCCAGGGTTACCACATGAGTGTCCTTACAATTCTCCACAGTTCTGGGGAACCCTCCCCCCCACCAGCAATTTACCTTGATGTTGTCAGATTCTCCTAAACTTGTTACTCTTCTGCCTAATATAGTTGAAGTTCCCAAGATAGGAGCTCAACTTCTTGTTAATTTATGCAAGAAACGGGTATTAGACACCTACCCTGTGTCAAGCATTATACCAAATACTGACCATTTAAATCACTTCCTTTAACTTTCAGAATTGCAATGTAAATAGAGGAAATGAAATGTGTACATAGCAAACCCTGAGCTACTATGCAAGGATTTTGTGGGCAAAAGTATGGAAGAGGCCAGTTTTATTGAAGGTTTATGAAAGAGTTCTTGGAACAGGTACCCCAAGACCTAAAAAATATGATCAAGTGTTCTGGAAAAATGTCTGTCTCCTTTAGATCTGAGGCATGAATAATAAAAAACCTAAAGAGAGATATTGGGGGTAGAGGGGAGTTGAAAGATCAGAGAAGCAAATCAGCCAAGAGAGAACTTACCTCTACCAAAGCTTAGAACCAAAGGGGCATCTCCGTCCTCAGCATGACTGCAGACTGAATACACTGCACTCCTGTGTCCATCTGCCTTATATTCCTCTCTAGTGCTGGGATTAAAGGTGTGCACCACCAGCAGCAGCTTCTATGGCTAACTAGTGTGGCTGCTGAGATTAAAAGTGTTTGCGACCACTGCTTGGCCTCTATGGCTGATTAGTGTGGCTAGCTTTGCTATCTGATCTTCAGGCAAGCTTTATTTGTTAGATCCTACACAAAATATCACCAAATTATATCCCATAAAATTTGTCATTCTATAAATACTAACATTTCCAGACCTCAGGACACTATTCCTTGTACTTCTCCCATGGTGGAACATGTTGTTGGTGGCTTTTTGCCATTTCTGAGGGTCTATGTCAGACAATACGTTTCTGTTGAGTGTGTTTTGGGTAATGCACAAGTCCCTGTTGAAATTTGAAAGCTTGGTTATCCCTAAAATTCATATTATTAAACCTAATCAATTGACAGGGTGATGGCAGTAAAAAGTCGAGCTTTGGGAAAATAACCAGATCACGTGGGGTCTGCCCCAATGAATGGGATCAGAACTGTTAGAGCAGAGGCTGCTGGGGGCTTGCTCCTTTGGTCTTCAATATGTGTGAACACATAGAAGGTGTTATCTGTCAGGAACAAGCTCTAACCAGGCACAGAATCTGCAGGAACACTGATCTTAGCATATCTAGCCTCCAGAACCACCCCCCAAAAGCCCAGTTTTAATGTCTACTGTGATTCATTGTGTGATAGATAGCTTTTCCAAGGCATTTCATCACATTGCTTTTCTTTACTCGCATGATGACTCTGAGTCGGGAATATGGATCATGGCTGTCTGCAGGCAGGAGAGCCCCAGGAATGCTGAGAGGAGCCGCTTCATGCTTCAAAGGGTAGGATGCTCTAGATCAAAGAGCACACAAAGACACCCTCTTGAAGGGTGACTTCTGGGCCTTCAGAAGTACATGTATTAAATTAGCATGCTGCTAGCTTTCTCCAAACCATGCTTCAGGCTACAGGTTTTTGTCATATAAACAAACAACCTCTCCTTTGGTGTCAAATACCTTACACATATAACACAGTCCACAAGACAAGGGTCATTGGTAAAGTTGCCAGACTCCCCTCTGCCCCATCTGTGATTGATTAGTTCACCTGATGAACTTCTCCAAGCTGCTGCTAATAATCAGCAATTCATTATTATACCTTGTTTCAGCAACAATTACCTTTCTGATAGTCATTTTTGTGCCTATCAGTACTTAATGTCTTTCACTACAGCTATTTTCCATTACAAAACACAAATAGAAATCAATATTATGATCTTTCTCTAACAGTACTAAGTCTTCCACACTCACTTAAGTGATCTTTAGTGACTCCAATAAGATTTGTTGTTTCTTTAGACCACATAGATAAACTCAGCACTTAGAAAATACATAAAGTTTAGAAGTGAGCCAATGCACTTCCTGGGGTTGTGTTTACAGTGTGAAACACAGTGTCATGTGTCCCAGTCACACCTATCGAACTTGCTAAATAAAGATAATCTCACCTCTCCCTTTTTGAATCAGACAGACCCATCTAATTAGTCTCTCATGAGTTGTTTCCATTGCCAAAGTCAGGTCCAAAAGTTGTCTGAGAGTAAAACAAAGCACTTTCCCCTGGCACCTGTCTCCGGGCATTTTACACCTTGAAATACACAACATTGAGCCAAATGTGAAAATATCACAAAGATCCTGATTTGGGAGTGTCAAGAGGTCACTTCTGTTGAAAGCTTTGTCCCAGACATCTGCAGAAGGGGAAGGACAGTTCCCGAGGAAGAATCTTCCTGCAGAATAGGAAGCTAGTCAAGGGCAAAGCCAGTGGCAGACTGAGCTGGACCCTGGGTTAGCACATGGGGTGAGCTAGTGAAGCTGTTACAGCATAATATCAGTAAGTTGGGGTCTATAGAGTATTTCATAACACTGCCCAAAGGGGAAAAAAAAGAAAGAAAGAAAGGCAGAAAGAAAGAAGGAAATGAAATGAAACTGCCAGTTGTCAAAGCTTATTAACCTACCCAGGATCGTTCAGTTGAGTGGCTAAGTAGCCATCGATAGGGCTGTAAATTCCTCCCAGGATTTCTGCCTTCTGGAATGCCTCATTGGAACTTAGTCCAGGCCTCTCTCTTTCTTTTCTCCCTGCTGCTTTCCTCCTCCCCAACACCATTAGCAAGCACAGCTTGCTGCTCCATGAAAAGGTTTCTCTCCGTGAACAGTCAAGTCTTCTGTGGACCTTAGCATGCCCCAGAGAGGTCAATAGGTCTCATCAACTAGGAAAAGGAGAGAATGCATGCACAGGGCAAGTGGGAGAGGAGCCTGGCAGGCACAGACAGCTTAGCATGACTTCCCTCTGCACACATTGTATGACACATGCCACGCATGTCCTCCCCTGGGAATCTGATCACAGCCCTATGTCATAAAGCATTATGGAGCAGCCCCTTTTGCCTCCCTTACCCGCCACTGTCTGAGCCTGACATGAATCTTAGGCCAGCACACGTAGCTCTAAGCTGTAGGATCTGGGATTTGAAAATGAAGAAAGGTTCTATCTTCTTTGTAGTTTGCTGGCCCTCAGTACCCAGTGGCACACACTATGCCAGATCCCCAGAAGCTGAAATACTGCGAACAGTAGGATGCTCTCCACTTCCTTTGCAAGGTGCCCAAACAGTTACTTCTCACAAGCATCGCATGGACGGTGTTGAATTCCCAGCTGCTGCCCTTCATCAGCCTATTACAGGATCAATATCGAGTCACACTGCATGAAACTGTCTTACTCCTCTGACAGGAAATTAGTACACTTTGATTTCCTTGTCTCCCTTGTTTTGAAGTCTGTGCAATACAATCAGAACACAGTTGAGGAATAATGTTTCATCACCTCCCGAAGAGCATCCCCAGGACAGGAAGCCACTCCCCAATCACCCCCACCCCCGCAAAAAAGCAATCTGAGTTAGGCAAAAAGAGAAAAGCAGTCTGCAGAAATGACTGCATTGTTATTATACTGCCTGATTTCCTGACAACACAGACCATGCCTGCCTAATGTAGAGAGTGCTGGCAGGTGAGGCAGAAGCTCTGTGTCCTCTGCACCAGGGAATCCAGACTTAAGTAGACTTCCAAGTCATGAGTAAAAGCTATTTCACAAACAATTGATGCTGCACAGCACAAGTTCCGTGTCCTCCTGAGGTCATTGCTGCCCATGTTTATTGATGAGCATGCTCCGCTCTAATCAGTATTCAAATCAGAGTGTTTGCCTTACTCTCAACTCAATTTTACATACACTGTCATTTCAGAAGTTGTTTTAAAAAGATGAAACCTTTACTAACAGTAGGGGAGAAAACAGGCATGCAGGAACACGAGGTTCTGCAAAGACTCTAAGAAAATGGGGGGAAATGCCAGTGATTACTCAGGAAAAAAAATCATTGCGAAACAGCCTGTGCAGAAACAATTTCTGCTGATGTGTCGTGTCTTGCAAGTTTTCTATGAGGCATCCGTGTCTCTTTAAAGAAACATTTGTCAGGAAGGGTGAGTTTGAGATGTGTCATCTTAATTACTACATGAGTAACCTTCAGATTCAAAATGATATTTTGATTCACCCACTGACTAAAATACTTGAAAGCTAACCAAACTCCTTTTTTAATATTACTGAGATTTTCTGCTCCTGTGACTTCTAATCCAAATAGCCTAGCAACACCAGAGCAGGGACAAGTCTAATAGTTAAACGCCATTCTCTGAACCATGGGGGAAAAAAATCAATAAAAAAGTGTTGCTAGCTTGATGAGAGTGACGATATGACTGTCGCCTGTGCTGGTGTCACAGACAGGCAGGTTAACCCTCTTGCAGGTATCTGTAATCAAGGAAAAACTCTGATGCCCTTTATGACCTCACAAAGTTTAGCAATCTCCAGAGAGGGAGTGTGCAGAAGTGCTGCCAGCATCTTCCATTTGGTTTTCTCACTGCTGTGACCTCTAACTCACCAAAATGCTTGTTAGTATCAAGGGTTGAAAGGCAATGTGAGTTAGGTGCTATGATGGTTCGGATATGTGGGTTCTAACCTAATCAATGGATTAATCCACTGATAGCTTGGTGATCCAATCGCAAATGAGGCCTACTTGAACCAAGTAAGTCACTAGAAGATTGCCTTTGAAGGGTATCCAAAACCTCCTGTCACTCCTTCTTCTGTCTGGACACCATTAGGTAAGCAGCTTTGCTGGACCATGCCCCTCAGTCATGATATTTTGCCTCACCACATAATGGGCCTACCAATAATGGAGGCAAGTGAACATGGACTGAAGTCTCTGAAACCATGAGTCAAAATAAGTCACTACTTTAACTTCTATTGAGTATTTTGCCACAACAAGGAGAAACTAAGTATCTCATCAATCGATGTGCACATTTGTTCATTTGAGTTACTATAATGGAAGCCTAGAAACATCATTCACGATGATGCAATACTGCAATGTGGAGATCCAATAGAGGAATCTCCACAGAGGATGTTCTGGGAACAGTAAAGATGACAGGAAGTCAATAGAAGGGACAGTATGGAAGGGTCAGTCGAGTATGAGTAAGAAATTCCACAGAAAACTAGATTGAACTGCTGTATTCTAGAAAGAAGTTATCCAACCCAAGACACTATGTATTATTCTATGATATCCATCTAAGGAGAAAATGAGTGAACCTAAAAGCCTATCACAATCCAGATGCAGGCAAGAGCCCTGAAAATTAAGTCATTGGTTCTATTAGCAAAATGTTCCAAATATCGTTGAACTCTTCAGTTTCAAAGATTCAGTTTCACCACTAAAAATATAACAGAAATATGTAAAACACCCTGATATTAATTTGGTTTGTTGTCATATAAGGTAATTTGAAACTTTTCCCCCTATATATAAAATGTTGTATGCTTATCCTCTGTGTGCTGAGGGGACAACTGTACTAATCTGAGAGGGTGGCCTTTATCCTAATTTGTCTTGAACATTAAGACCTGCAGAATTAAAGTCTCCAAAGTAGGGGCTTGGAATCCTATATTTTCTTAACAAGTAGTTCAATTGACTCTTAGGATCTTGAGAGTTTAAGAAATGGTTAACAGAAAAACATGTAAGATGTTTTCATCAACAAGAGACTACTCAGGGGCTAGACAGAGGTCTCATAAATTAAGAGATATTTTTGCTCTTGTAGAATTCCCATGGCTGAGCTCTAATAGGCTAGGCAGTTCACAATGGCCTGTAACTCCAACTCTGAGAGCACAACTTCGCAACACACTTTTCAGAGCTCTCTCATTTTGCAAATAAGGAAAATGTTTATCAAAGAAGAAAGCATGCCATCAGCTCCCCTGGAAGAAGTCCTTTCCCAATTCTGCTGGCAAGACATCTTCCTAGGAACCATCTTCTCTTAAATATGGGGCGACCATGGTAATAACAAAATTTGTTTATTTCTTTTCATTTATTTTGAAAACACCAACATGACTAAGAAACAATGGTACCAATGTTTACTCTTTTTTAAAACAATTGAACTTTGTAATAAACAAGATTGATGTTTCAGTAGGCTATTGGGAGACTGAGAAGGACCCCAGCTGGTTTGAGCCCTTCCATCTCTTCTACTTTGGTTACATCTTAGCTCTTACAAGTTCCATCTGATTGTCCTGCCCACCTACCTTTGACATACTCTCTCTGCTTTTATCTTTAATACACATTTTTAACTTCTTCTTGCCCAACACACACAGCCATAGTCTTGACCTTCCAAGTCCTCGATATCATCACTCCCTCTCGACTCTTCCACTCTCTGCTCCGCGTGAAAAACAATGTGACAATGACCCGGAGAAATGTCACATGACGATGACATGATACCAAGTTACTTTCCGGATGGCTGAAGCCATGAAATGGGACCTCTCCCTGGAGTGCTCACAAGGGTACCTTTTGACTTCCCAGCTCAAGAAGGAGACAGAGGGAAAGTGACCATTTTCTGAATATACAGATGTTGCTCTAATTTTCATGACTCCTCATACCCCCCAAATGTCAGAAATTCAGTTCTAAATGAGAAGTTTTGTTTGTGGAAGCTGCTTTGTGTAAATGGCTCATTAAGGAACAAAGTGAATGAGATCCTTGCTAGCAGTGACTGCGCATGCATTACGAGAGGAAGAAAGGCCCAAAGCATTCCAGATGCTGCCACATGCTCACTTCTCTCAGAATGACAAATTCCTAGCTTGCCTAGTATTTATTAGACATTGAGCTTTGGTATTTCACAGGTTCTGTTTCACCCAGAATCGTCTGGAAATATTAATTTTAAAAGTTCCATTTGAGATTCTATGATCAAGCCTTAGAGCTGGACCACTGAATTGATGTGATTTTAGATTAAGAATGAAAACCTAGGTCAAGAAACCTCTAGAAACCTTATAGGCTCACAGGTGACTCTGAGATGACCATTACATAAGCAGTATCTAATCTATTAATTTATGCATTCAGTCACTAAACTGATACTGTTTTACAAACCCTTCCTTACTATTATCTTAATCATTATTTGATGACTTTAAGTCTTTAAGAATTATTAAAACTAATTAATGTGATAGTATTGGTACTTTACATTATGTCACTACCAGAAGGGCAAACTGGAAAGCTGATGGGCTTAAACAAGAAAGGAACAATAGATAAGGGCAAGGTGACAGCAAACAAGCAAAGGAACGAGAAAGAAAATCAATGTTTATTTAGCTGCCATGCCCCAAGAATTGTAGAAAGCAGTGACGTGGGTTCAAGCCCTTGTTCTGCAGCCTAATGGCCAGATGACTTGAAATTGGCTTGGATCCTCCTAGTCTTTAGCTCCAAAGCAAAATAAAGAAAATGCCTATTTTTGCAAAACTGCAGTGAAGACTAAATGAGACAGTTCATTTTCAAAGTGTTTTATAAACTGTGACAGTAAATAAATGTTAATTGTAGTTTTTATTACATGCAGTTGCTTTCTCTTATGTGAGTTTGAAATTAAAGAGCAGGAAAAAATTGCTGAAAATCCTCATTGCATAGACAGAACACTCTGAAGAGCCTGACTGATTTGACTAGTGAGGAGACGACATCAAACAGAGCTTGTTCTGAGAAAAAGAAATAGAGCTAAAGAGATATGGCTGCCTTCACCTATGGACAAATAATGTGTGCCCACTTTCTAGGTGGATGTGGCAGGCTTAATGGGTGTCAATAACTATTTCTTTTCTTTTCTTTGGATCTTGGGATTATTCCCTTCCAACAGAATCTTTCACCTTTAAAGTGAACTATCACTGGCTAGCTATCTTACTGTTAATTATCTCAATCATTCACAAGTCAAGCCTATAAAGATTTGGAAAGAATTTCAGTCAATGATGGACCCTAGAACACAGAATTTTCTTAGAAAACCCAGGGAGAATGGTGCAATGGCTGGGCTGGCCACCAAGAAAATCAGGTGCGGTCTGTATGACGCTGCTAAAACTATTTTCTATTACTACTTTCCTTGAATTGTAGTGACAGTTTTGAGTTTTGAACACTTCTAGAATTTTTTTTGAATGAAAACTTAACAATTTGTGTGAGATAAAGACAATAATTCAAACTTTTAATAAAAGTAGATATTTGTAGTTCCCCCACTGAGGAGATACCTACCTTTTAAAGACCTTTTATACAATACTATTGAAATGGAAAAAATAAAAATAAAAGAAAGCCTGAGGTTTTCCATAGACATGTGGAGTGGTGATTTGAATACAATGGCCCCTATAGACCTATAGGGAGTGCTACTATTAGGAGGTGTGGCCTTGTTGAAATAGGCATGACTGTGTTGGAGGAAGTGTGTCACTAGGAGTGGGCTCTGAGGTCTGACATGCTCAAGCCTGTCCAGTGAGTCACTCTCTCTTCCTGTAACCTGTGGATCCAGTTATAATGCTCTCAGCTCCTTCTCCAGCACCAGGTCTGCCTACACGTCACCATGCTTCCTGCCATGACAATAATGGACTAAACCTCTGCACTACAAGCCAGCCAAAGTGAATTGTTTTCCTTTATAAGAGTCACACCAGATATTAACGGTACATGTCTTTAATCCCAGCACTTGGCAAGTAAGTTCTAAGTGAGGCCAGCCTGGTCTACAAAGTGAGTTCCAGGACAGCCAGTACTGTTTCACAGAGAAACCCTGTCTGGAAATAGGCGGGGGGGGGGCAGTGAGAGAGAGAGAGAGAGAGAGAGAGAGAGAGAGAGAGAGAGAGAGAGAGAAGCTCTTTTTGTCCAAACCCTGAACAAGTTGAACTTTGAATGTATTGAGACAGACACTATTTTTCACATGTATTTGTTACTATTTTCAACTGACAGGATTTATTTTTATTTTTTATTTTGTTATAGGTTAAACCAATAATTCCTTAAAAGACATCATATGGAAACATAATAGGAAGTCCAGTAGAGAATTGTATGACTACCAGTCTTGACATTTTGAAATTTTGTATGTGTTTGTATGTGTGTATATGTGTAATTCAGAAACAATATATTTCTAATACAATGAAGTAATTAAAAGCCTATACTTAGACAGACTAGTTTCAATGTCAACATTTATTTTCTTTTTTTTTTATTAATTTTATTTAAATTAAAAATAATCTTTTTTTACATATCAATCCCAGTTCCCTCTCCTTCCCCTCCTCCCCTTCCCCAACCCCCGTTTCCACAGCCCATCCAGTTCTCAGGTAAGGTGAGGCCTCCCATGAGGAATTATCAAAGTCTGTCACATCATTTGCGGCAGGACCTAGGCCCTCCCACATGTATCCCTTCATAGGGAATGGACTGCCAAAACCCATTCGTGCACTAAGGATCAATACTAGTTCAACTGGCAGTGGACCCAGAAACTACCCAAGCCCCTACTATCACCCACATTCAGGGTGCCTGCCTGGTTCAGTCTTTTGAGGTTCCCCAGCTGTCAGACTAGGGTCCATGAGCTCCCACTTGTTCAGGACAACTGTTTCTATGGGTTTCCCCAGCATGCCAACATTTATTTTCATTACCTATTTATCATTAAAGAAATGTCTCCCAAAATCCATTCATGTTCTAGGGATAAATACTGATCCACTACTAGAAGACTGCCCAGTCCTTCTAATTAACAACACCCATGTTCAGGAGCCCATTCCTCATAGAGGGACACTCTCTCAGCCTAGACACATGGGGGAGGGCCTAGGTCCTGCTCCAAATGATAGGAGAGACTTTGAAAATCCCCATCGAAGGCCTCACCCTCTCTGGGGGTTGAAGGGGGTTGGGAGGGGGACAGGAGAGGAGGAGAGGATGGGGAACTGGGATTGACATGTAAGACAAGCTTGTTACAAATTTAAATAAAATGTTATTATCAAAAGAAAGAGAGAAAGACCTTACTATCCTCATCTGTAAAATGGAGGCAGCTGCATGTCTTCACATGCCTACTGTGAAATTTATATACAATAGTTGATACAAAACATGGTGAAAAGCACACCTGTATTTCCACAAATGTTAAGTAGCAGCATTATTGCTTTTTATTATTACCAAACAGGAAGGAAGTGAATTGCTGAATGCAAAGCTTCACAAAATGGAAGCAAAAGCATCTCATAGAATAGCTATTTAGCTTCTGCAGTCATGTGAAGAGAAGGAGAAAAAATGTCTCTACCATATCCTGAAGTCTGAAAACCATATTTCAAATTGACAGGCTCAATCATGCACTCCTCCAACTATTCAGGAAGGGAACAAAAGGAGAATTTTAAACACAAGTTTAAGGCAGGAAACACGCCAACCACATTAAATTCTTTGAAAGCTGTGAAAAGTTCCATGTGTTGATAATTATGGAAATCTCATAGATTTAATTGTGTCACATAAGAATGCCTGAAGTTTGGCCTATGTGGTTTCTGATGTTATCAAAATTAACGAGCATGTCCCTGGTGTCCTGAAATGACCACAGGAACTGTGGAGTCCATGGAGTATTTTCTCTGATGAATAAGATTTTATTAAGATAGTGCATACATTTAAGAATAAAACTACCAAACCAGCTCCGGAGCACAAATGCTGAAGATGGTCTTTTTGATGTGGCCTGTAAGGAACACAGACCTGAGCAGTATTTTCATGCTGTGAGAAAAATCTTTCTCTGAATCTAAGACCTCAGCAATCCACTAGAGGACCAGACATGATTTGCAAAGAGTTTAAAGTGAACCTTTTGCTCAATTGTCTTTGTAGTCTATTCTGTTCATCAGAACATGTTTAATACCAGGTTCCATCTTCTTCAGTTCCCCTGAGACACACTAAGGGTGTGGTAAGGACTTTCCCCTGCCTTTCTCCTACCAATTCACTAACTTTGTCAGTGGACATATGAAGCTTAAGCTTTGCTGCTCCTTGCTCAAAATCCTCCAAATGCTCTTCCAGCGATTTCAATAAAGAGCAAATTGCTTAGCATAACAGCTGAGGTCATCACCTGCCACACCTCATCCCTACTCTTTCTTCACAACTCATTTTATAGTTAATACTGGTGTTTCTGATACAGGGAATGTTCACTGTTGACCCAACCTCATTTGTATCACAGCAAATATAATTTGCTGTCTGAGATATCTGTGCAAAAGCTCCTACTCATCCTTCAAATTCCAGTTCAAACCTTATCTTTTTCTTCCCTGCTTTTTCTCTTTGCTTGAATTTTACATTTGGATCGGTCCACGTGAGCTGTTTATCTTTAATGTTTTGCTAGTCTGGAGCATAAGTACCCTGTGAAATCCTCTGTTCCTAATGTAAGAGTGTATGCATTTTTCTTGTATTCTACAGTTGGTGGGCTAAAAGAGTTCAAAGAAGGAAACAGAACACAAGAAGGAAGATAAGTAGGGACAAGAAGGGAAGGGAACTGGGAACTTCAAGCAAGACCCAGAGATCATTCTTTTCAAAGGCAGCTTCCTGGACTCAATGCTCATGATCTTGGGTTAACTATCATTTTATTGGCTTTTCGGGGTTTACTCAGTGAAAACTTCTAAGACCTCATACATTGGTATTGTGTGATGTGTGTGTTCTGACTAATAAAGCTTGCCTGGAGATCAGAGGGTGGAGCTGTTTTTTTGGTCAGAGAATTCAGAGAGGTAAGAAGTCTCTGGTGGCTGCTGCTCTGCTTCTCTGATCTTTCAGCTCTTACCCTGATATCTGACTCCCAGTTTTTATTGATTAAGATTAATTAGATTATCACTTCACATTGGTTCTGATCTTTTGGAGAGAGTAATTTTAAAATAGAAGAGACATGAAAAAATAGTGAACACTGCTCAAAGATATGTTAAAAATGTCAATAAACAGATTATATTTAACTGAACATAAGTAAATAAAATTTAATAGGTTTAACAGCATGTAGTTTGATAACCTAATGATCTTCATTTTTGTTAGTTATTCTGTCTGTCCTCATTGTTTTAAGATGAGACTTTGAAAAAGACAAGACATGAAGATGTCATCCCTTCACAAGTCCATATTGTGGACTAACCATTTTGATGAGAAAACTAGACTGCTTTGTAAAGGTAGGTTGTCAGTAAAAGTGGATTTCTTGCACCCAACAAAATTTCTCTTAGTGTTAGGACCTAAGCTGGCTGAATGGTGAGGACATGCTATACTTCTTAATAGTCCTCCTTCTAAAATTTTGCATACTATAAAAAATAATCCTAGATACCTTTACCAACCTTGACTTCTGAATTGAAGTTATCTCTCCAAACTTTAAAAAATTAACTTTTAATGCTTTTATGTATATAGCAAGGGAATATTGCAAAGATTTAAGCTATGTCTCTACAGATTTAAATATTCAGCTCAAGTCTAAAAATATGGTCCCCAATCTTAACAAGTTTACAGTCTAGAAGGAGAGATGAGGCACACACATAAATCAGGATAATGGAAGAAAAAGGTAGGATCCATATTATAATAGAGATATAAATAAATGTGGTATAGGATCACAGAGAGACAGTGATTAATTCTACCTGAAAAGATCATAATATGCATAAAAATTGATGTGCAAGAAGACTATGATGCATTCTCCAAATTTTCATGACTTAATTTAGATGTCAAAACAACAACCTCTATGTCCAAGATTCAGCTTGAGATATTTCCTTCATAAATTTGGTTTGGGTGGAAGGTGGTATTTTGTGTGGTTAAAAATGGATGCAGATGGCTCAATACATCATTCTCCCTTCTCCTTCTGGGAAAGGCTCAGATGTGTACAGGGCTTCAGGTTATGTAAGGAGAGAAGGGAAGGGATGTATTTGCCTTAGGGAAAGTGAGATGAGGGGAAGAGCTGGGTGTAAATAGTTTATCTACAGCCTGCCTGGCCTGTGAGCTGATTTTAATGTTTATATTTTTCTTTTAATAGAAAGAGAATCAGGCTCCCCAAACCGGTTTCCCCCGAAGCATTTTTTTCCAACCTTGTTAAATAGTAACTGGGAAAAAAAAATTAGTGAAAACCCAACAGAATCTTTCAAGAAGTGAATGGAAGTAGAGATGCATCAGCTGCATTATGGTTAATCTATATACTCTACTTGCCTGGATTGGGAAGCTCCAAGGAGACACATGTTTGGGCATCTCTGTAAGAGTATTTCCATCCAGTAAGGCTAGCATCATTCTCTCAAGGACCTGGGTCTCAGACTGCAGATGCAATTCAATCAGCAGACACACACTCCTACTGCCTGTAACCCGCCACCATTATAACCCTTCCCATAGGTATGAGCCAAATTAAACCCTTGTTTTTGTTTGTTGTTTGTTTCTTTTGTTCTGTATAAAATGGCCTCAAACTCAGAGATTCCCCAGCCTCTGCCTCCCTACTGCTGGGCTGCTGGGATTAAATGCTTGTGCCACTGTCCCTGGGTTAACCCTTCTGTTTTGAAGTGGCTTCTGTCTGCTGTTCTGTTCCGTTATCTGTGACAACAACAACAAGAGTGCTAAAACAAGCCCTGACACCATTCTTTATTAAAAACAAAACAAACAAAAATCAAACAGGGGGGGGGGCGACGGTGACACTGTAGACGTTCCACACTCATCTATCTAGAACACAGATGAGGGATTCAGACTGTTACTTTGCAGGCTGTAATACACCTTAAGCATAGAAAGAGGTACTTTAAAAAAGAAATGGGGATAGGAAAAACTCAGCCCTGGAACAAGCAGGGTGGAATGCTGGGAAATTATGCTAGTACTGACTGAAAATTGTCAGGTCTGATGCTCAGGTTCCATTATTCAAGCCCTATGTTGCAAACATGTAGGCAAGGCGAGGGATATTGGCCTGGCTTCAGAATCAGTCACACACCTGGTGGAAATCCATTTTCTCACATTAAGGAAAACTCAGTAACTCAAGTCAGCTGAGCGTCCATTTCCACAACCATAAATTAATGGGGATAATGGTACCAACTTTGAAGAATTATCACTAAAACTAAACAAGACACACAATTGGATAATACATACATAATTCTGGATTGGAATTCATTGCTATTCTTGTCATGGTTTCTTGAGTGAACATGATAGTAACTGTTAATAATCACTTAATTGCATTTACTCTAGCTTTCATTTTTAACTTTAAAAGCCCAACATATTATAGCTAAGAGTTAACCTGAAAATTACCTCACTTAACCTTTTTTATTTATAAATAAGAAAATTTGGCCCTGAATAGGTCAAGGTCCCATGAAAGCCAGTCAGGTAATTGGTGGGAGATGCAGCTTGAGAATTTAAGGAGCGCCTTGTACTTAGTTCTATTCTTGGGTCTTTGTCTCCTGTTCTACAAGATAAATCAGCATTGAATGTATCTTTCACACTCAGAAGCCAGGAAATTTTGTGAACAATATAAACTCAGGACCCCATGTGACTCAGACACAGTCACATTCAAGGCAGTTCAGCCCAGCCACCAAAAGTACACAGAAAAAAAAAAAAAAAAAAAAAAAAAAAAAAAACTCTAGGCTTCCCTGACATAGCAAATAAAATTCAAATGACTTAATTTATAAAACATAGCGTGTCATAAAAAATATTTTATTCCTCTTCCATAGTCCTTCCTTCCCACTCTTCTGTGTCGTCTCATCTGCTGCCCGGAAAGGCTTCTGATGCTGTTACCCCAATTCCCCAGCATTCTGTCCCCTGTCCTTTCCCGCCTCCCTCTCCCTTCCTACTGTCCCCTGTCTTACTGAACATCATTGTGAGAGAAGGACACTAGCGGGCCATTAGCCCCCACCACCAGACTCCAGCCAGTGGCTTTGGTGTTTAGAGGTGCCCTTCACTGCTCTCCTGGGGTTCCTCCTCGCTCCCTACCTTCCCCTGAGCTGCAGATCTTTCTCATGAGACACACGTGTGAGCATTTTCTGGTGAGCTCTTCACCTCATTACAATTTCAAATCGCAGCTGTTATATAAAAGTACGAGTCTCACCTTATGTTGTTAAAAGAAAATATCACCCCATATTTAGTAGCTAGAAAACTAAACATTTTGTGCTGTTTTTGAGACTCTCAATGGAGTATAATTACCCACAAATCACTCATGAAAGAAAATCTCTGAAAGGGTGGCCCTCTTTATTTCAATTTCCTTATTTGGAACAAATCCACGGAACCAGTTGAAGAGAAAGTCAAGCCATCTCGGCAAATCAATCAAACTGAAATTGAGTTCAGCACCATGGGCGTTCCACTATCTTTACATCTTAGCCTTTATGTTAATTGTGGTACTTTCAAAAGAATGCAGACAAGCAATGTGTTGTGTGTGTCAGTATCAAAAGGAGAAATACTAATTTAAAATAGGCAATGATATGTTCTAGGCTATTGTAAGCATATACACACAAAATGGCCTGAGGAAGCTTTTTTTCTTTTAGTAGATAGAAATATGACACAGTCTTGTTCTATTGCCAGGCAGCAAGAGACTAAGACAGCTTGAAGGTGAGGAAGGATTTAGCCAGGCTTTTTGGAAGGGATCTTTTTTTATTTGGGTATATAGATAGTCATACCTTCTATTGAGTGTATTATTTTAGTTTCTGCTAAGAGCTTTACTATTCACTTTGATTTCCACTTTAGACCATAACTCATTGCTTGCAGGCTCTCAGTCAAGTCTAAGTGAATAAGATGGTCTGTCTCATGTCAACAATATCTCCCAAGTCCTGTTCTTCCAAGGATGAGAGATATTGGATCAGAAACTTAACAGGGAGATTAACAGTATCAGCTTTACAACTCCGTAAACAATAGCATACACCCTTTCTCCTTAGGAATGTTTAAGCCACTGTGCTGTTTCTTCAAGTGACTAAAAGCATTGCCTGATAGATGTGAACTGGATATGTTTCTACCAGGGTCTTATTACCATTGAGCTTTCCAACAAGCTCAATGATAATTGGAGCAAACCTCTTAGAGGAGCACTGGTTTGAATATTTGCATTCTCTGCAATTATTTATCTCTATCTACAGTATTTACATTATCTTTTATGTTCCCAAAGACTTCAGATCACTCAGAGAATCCAGATTCCCACATGCTGCAGCTGTTAACTTCCAAACAAGCTTTCCATCCAGTGATGATTGTCCTTACCAAGTGTGCCTACCTGGACTGCAACATGAAGAAAGAAACTTACCCCTACATATTTTATCCACCCTGAAAGGAGATGAAAATAGTAAGGAAACACAAAGAGCCTTGAAGGAAAAAACAAAAGAGTGGTGGAGAAAGAAATGAACGGTATGCCTTCTGACCCACTAACGCGACCCTGAAGAAAGACTCCAAGGAGATTAATTTCTAAAGGGAAGGAAAGTGGAACCCTGACTTGTTAACTTGTTGAACACTCATTGTGGAGTAATAGGAGCTTTTTTCTCGGTAAATGTGTTGCCAACAGTCAAGAGCACTAATGTATTTTGAACCATTTCCCATGAGCAACTTGTAATTATTCAAATAAGACTCCTTCCCCCTCCCTGGCCTCTTCACTTGACCGCCCTCATTCTTCTTCATTGCTCTGCCTTTCTTTTTCTTTTTCTTTCTTTTTTGTTCAAGTTTGTACACACAGCCCATTAAAGCTTGAAGTCAAAAGGCGCTTTAATCAGAATTAGCGATGGGATTACAAATCCAACTCAAGAAAACAAGCAAAATGAAATCTCCATCTAACATATTTATGTTTTCAAATCAGCAAAGTGGATTACTAACATTAGTGTTTGATAGCCATTGGCTTCCTAATATAAAGGATAGATGCAAACATTAAATGGTTTTTTGGTTCTTCATGTTTGAATTTTTAATTTTGCATAGGTTTTGTTTGTTTTACCCATCGATAACTACTGATGGAGTATAAATAAATAACATATAATAAATCTATGTCTAGTATGTACCCAAGTAATACGAAATGGAAATACTTGCAAATACTTTCACTAGTGAAGGCACAGATAAAATCATTAAATTAAATCAAAAGTGAGAATAAAGAGGAAGAAAAAGTAAAATTCTCAGGAATAATATTCAGTCATATTAATAAGGTAAGCATGGATACATCTGTCAGGAAGATTAACCATATAGCGGTTTGATGTTGTGGCTACTATGATGGTGGAAGAGCTTCCACTCTCTACCCATCCGAGCATACAATGAACATGTGGTACAAAGCGATGCAAAGTACATACAGACACCGGAGATCAACCAACTCCAGATTAAAGCTAAGGAATCAAACCAGTTCATACATTTGTGCAGGATTCACTATTCCCTAAACCTAGGGCAGAATCAGGAATCGAGGAGAAAGCTGCAATGTACTGCCCAGGGGAATGGCAGAGCATAGTTAGGGGCAACAGAAGCGATGGAACTAAGGAACTTGATAATGAGCAATTTCTGAGTGCAGAATCCCAAATCCTCAGCTGATTCCAAGACAGAGCATGGTGGGACCAGACTCCAAAGTGAATACCTCCAGAGGAAGCTGGAAATTTGACCAAAATGTTTAAAACTTTCCAAGAACAGGATAGAGGTACACTTTGTACGTCATAACTTGTTGACTTAAAGTAAGTTTCCATTGAAAAGAATAAACCATTCCTTAAAAGTTAGTGGCCTGCAAGACACAGATATATCTAATAAAGCACAAAGTCAAGTCACTGGTAACTGAAGCACGTCTCAGTATTTAACTCTTACTAGAACAGAATCCCTCTGAGAGAACAACCATGGTATCTACAGTCTTCACAACACATCAGTTCAAAGAAAATAGAATTAAGATGTTAGTAATGCTAAAGCTCAAATCAATAAAATCAAAAATGAAGAAGAAAATAGAAGGCTATTGACAGTGTTAGAGCAGATGCCTATCAAGCTGCAGTCCTTTGGTTCAATATCCAGCAATGCCAAAATATAGAAAACAAAGAAATAGACATTCAGGAAGATGAAACTTAGCTTCTTGAAAAGTTTAATATATATATTTCTTCTTAGGAAAAAAGAACTTAAAACAATCAAATTATCATTAGCTAAATTGAAAGGGGATAGGAAAAGTTTGGCCAATCTGTACAAAGTTATGATTAGAAGGAGAAACATCTTCATTTACACAATGAGGTATACACAGGTGACTATATATTTAGTACCAAAAAAGACAAAATCCAAAATTGTGAATGTTTTCATGAAGAATGGTAAATATCTGATACAGTGTATATGCTAAAATCACTGATTTTAATATAAAACTATATGTATATATGTGTGTGTGTGTGTGTGTGTGTATGTGTGTGTGTGTGTGTGTGTATCAGAATATAAAAATATATAAAGGTACCTATTTAAAACAAAAGAATGAAAGATAAAATGTGAGTTTGAAAGCCACATAGATAGCAAAATGCCATATGGAAAAATTATAAAATTGAAGCAAATGGATAAATTTCTTTTTAAAACGAGGGACTACTAAGAATGGGAGTAAAATAAACCTAGATTGCCTTATTTAAATCAAAGAAACTATATGTAGAACTGAAAATCATCCCAGGAAGAAATTTTTGCCTAGGAAATATTCCTGGAGCAGCATCTTAAATTTTAAAAAAGAATCAATGGAAATCTTACATAGCTTCAGAAAAAAAAAAATGGAAAAAGGCAACTAAATCATTTTGTAAGAGTAATACAAGAAACAATGCAAAATCAAAATACTCAACAAATTGTGAGCGTCAGTCAATTTTGTTTCTTTCACTCTTTCTCCCTCTTTTTGGCTAAGAGATTTTCTGTCTTATATTATTTTATTTAAAATACTTTTCACACAATATATTTTGAATATATTATCTCTCCCACAATTCCTCCCAGATCCTCTCTACCACCTTAGCAACACAACTTTATTTTCCCACTCAAACAATGAAAACAAAAGCTCAAAACAAGAATATAAACAAATAAACAAAAAAGAGAACGAGACAAATAAAATGTCAAGATAAACATGTCCAAACAAAAAACAAACAACAAAACAAACAAAAAACAGTGTTTAGTTTGCGCTGGCTCCTGGGTGTGGTAGAGTGTGGTTAATGTACTCAGCGAGAGACTGGTTGGAGAAAACTGATTTCGGATAGCATCTTTATTAGTGGTGGTAGCTTGTCTTAAGATTACTCCTGCTATGATGAAACGCCATGACCAAAAGCAACTTGGGGGTAGGGGGCGGATGGTTCTGTTTGGTTTATACTTTTACATCACTGTTCATTATGTTTTAATGTAATTGTAATTGTAACATAATGTTATTGTTTAATGCAATGTAATTGACTCCCATAAACTCATTAGAAATGTCACTATTAGGAGTTGTGGCTTTGTTGGAAAAGTGTGGCTTTGTTGGAGAAAATGCACCACTTTGGAGCTGGGCTTTGAGGTCTCATGTATGCTCAAGTCATGCCCGGTATCTCAGACCATTTCCTATTTCCTGCTGATCAAGATGGAGGAATCTCAGCTCCTTTTCCAGCACCATGTCTGCCTGCATACCACCATGTCACACCTTGATGATAATGGACAGAACCTCTGAACAGTATGCTACCCCCAATTAACTGTTTTCCTTTACAATAGTTGCTGTGGCCATGGAGCCACATTCTCTCCTTTACCCTTCCCTCCCATGTCCCTCCATATCTAACTCTCCTAGCATAGTATCCCATTTTCTCGTCATAACACTAGGTTCTTTATTTTTCTCATTCTTTTTTTAAATTTTTATAATATTTTTATTTAAATTTGAAACAAGCTTGTTTTACATGTCAATCCCAGTTCCTTTACCCTCTCCTCCTCTCCTGTTCCCCCCACCCCATCCCCCATCCCATCCCCTTTCTGCTCCCCAGGGAGGGTGTGGACTTCCATAGCAGATTTTCAAAGTCTGTCACATCAGTTCGAACAGGGCCTAAGCCCTCCCCCATGTGTCTAGACTGAGAGAGTATCCTTCTATGTGGAATGGGATCCCAAAGTCCATTCATAAACTGTGGATAAATACTGATCCACTGCTAGAGGTCCCATAGATTGCCCAGTCTTCCTAACTGAAACCCATGTTCATGGGGTCTGGATCAGCCCTATGCTGGTTTCCCAGCAATCAGTCTTGGGTTCATGAGCTCTCCATTGTTCAGGCCAGCAGTTCCTGTGGGTTTCTACTTGCCCTTCCTTGGGATATCCTCTATTTCCTCAGGCTCCCTATTTCAGTGCCATGTGTTGAAATGTCATCAATCTTTCTTCTATTGAACCACTATTTATCTTTGTCAAAAAGTCAGTTATGGGGAACTACTTTTGTATTGTCTATTCCAGTGATCTGTGACTCTGTCCTTCCACCAAAACCATGTGGTAGATGTGATAGCTGTGTTCTATAACTTAATATTGAGTAGAATAGTTATTCTTACTTCACACTTCTTTTGAACACTAGACTGTCAATGTTCAATACAATGCTTTCCTATATAACTTTAGAAAACACATGTCTGTATTTACAAAGAGATCTCATGGATTTTGCTAGATCATTAATCTTGTGACCAATTTGGAGAAAGCTAACATCTGTATAGTTTGTTTCCAATCTATGATCATGATATGCCCTTGAAAATTATAGAAAAGGACGTCTGCATTTGCTTATATAGCTTCCTTGACTTATTTATCAGTACACACTAATTCTTAGCATATATGTAAGTCCTACATATTTCATTAATCTTGTATATAATATATATTCTTTGGATGATTGTATTATATTTTTAATTTTGCTCTTTGTACGCCCATTATTGTTATATAGGTATATGATTGATTTCTTGTGTCATATTAAAATGCTGTATATACTAACCATATTATATATTGGTTTACTGGAATTAGATAGTCATATGGTCTATGAATATAAAAACATTGTGTGTCTTCTTTCTCAATCTGTATGTCTTTTATTCCTCCTAGATTATTGCAATAATTACAATTAACTGGCACATTTTTCATAAAATCAGATGGTTATGCATGACATTTATATTTGAGTATCTATTCTAGTCTAAATTGGGTGTATTTTAATGTCAATACCATGCTGGTTTTGTTACTGTGGTCCTATAGTATATTTTGAAATCTAGCATTATGAAACCACCAACATTAATCTTTTTACCTAGGATTGTTTGGGTTATATGATGTCTTTTGTGCTTTTATGTGAATTTTATACTTGTTTTTTTCTTTTTATTCTTATATAGATTCTTACTGTTTTTTATGGGAATTCCATTGAATTCATGGATTACTTATGTGAATAAAGCCATTTTAGTGATGAACATGGAAGTCCTTTCAATCTGCTAGTATTTAGTACATCTTTATTGAATTATTTTCACTGTAGAGGCCTTTTTATCATTTTCCTAGACTTATTAATAAATATTAATAAATTTTCTGAAATTGATGTGAATGAGACTTTTCCCGCTTTCTTCCTCTGTTAGTTAACTGTTATAATGTATATTGACCCTACCATTTTGCTGAATTTGTTATCAAATGATCAAGAGTCTCTTGGTAAGAGTAATGTCATTTACAAAGAGGGATAACAGAGCTCCCTTATTTCCAATTCATAACATTTTCATTCTTTCTCTGGCCTTAATCTGTAAAACTACCCAAAACATATATTGAATACAAATAACAAAAAAATACAACCTTTTAGCAGAAACTCTTAAGGACAAAGGCAGAATGTAATGATGTAGCTAAAAATACTTGAAGAACTTCAAACCTAGACTACTATTTGCAGCAAAATTATTCTTCAGATCTAAAGGAGAAATACTTTCTAAAATAAGTGTGAATTAAATAAATTCATGAGCACTGAACCAATGTTACAGAAAGTAAGTGAAGAATTCTAAACCCAGCAAAGAACATAAGACTTTATCTTGATGCCAAACCTGTGACTACATTTTGTTGGTGCTAATTTCTTTAGCAAATGTTCCCATCATAGATGCATCTTTAATTCATTTCTTTTGTGGGAGATGTTTGGGTTTTTGGGGAGGGATTGTTGGGTTTTTTTTGTTTGTTTGTTTGCTTGTTTTTTTGTTTTTTTTGTTTTTTTGCCAAATTGCTTTCAATTGTTGCTTGCAATTCTCACTATAAATTTAGCTCAAAGCAGCTAATGATGCTCAAGTCACAGCTTTGCTGTCTTAAAAGCTCCTTTGGCAGATAAAGTGACATATCATTTTGTTGATCCGAATTCCACAAAGGTAAAAGAGTAGACAAAATCAATACAGAGTCTTCGCTGTGATATAATCAGGAGCCTTGAATCTGATTGAAAACAGAGTCTCCGTTTCCACGTGAAACATCATGAGTACAGACTTTGAGGCCCACATTTCTTTCTTCACTTGTATTTGTTATTTTCAATAATGTGTAGCATGTGCCTGAGTGTGCTTATTTGCATGTGAGTGCAAGCACTTACAGAAACCAGAAGCATTTGATATCCTGTATCAAGCATTACCAGCAGTTTTGAGCTGCCTGATGTAAATGCTGAGAACTGAACTCCATCCTCAGCAAGAGCAGTATGCACTCTTAACAGCTGAATCATCTCTCTAGTCCCTTGATCTACATGTCTGTCAGCATCTCCCAACATGATCACTCATTTAACACCAGTTTATAGCACTTTAGACTGCCTCTAACCTACTTTTGCATATTCTCCCAAAAGCATCTCATAATTCAATGACAGAAGCTACTTCATATCATCCTTCATATTTACAGCAAAGAGCAACATCTTGGTACCAATTTTCTAGATGTATGTATGTATGTGTTGGGATGGGCACTGCACAGTCAGTAGAATCAGAGAACTAAAATATCTGCTTCCGGATAATGTCCTCTAGGTTTTCAGAGCCAGAGAACCAGGATGTCTGCCACAAGACAGTGTTTTCTATATACGACAGGGAGTTATGCCTATAAAATCTTAACAATGTTCTCACAAGCAAGATCTACAAAATGATAGCACCCATTCACATCAACATGTATATATGTATGTATGTATACACACAGAGAAACACACACAAACAAACACCCCCCCCCACACACACACAGAGTCCCAACCTTAGATAAGGAACTATAGTCAATCAGTAACTGATAAAAGAAGGAGAAGCATGATTTGTCAGAGGATAAACCACCTGATAGTTTGCCCAATCCCAAAATGCCATCCCTAAACACATATACATGTGAGCAATACTAAATGGAGTCAAAATGTTGTATGTTGTATTGTGTGTGTGAGTGTGTGTGTGTGTGTGTGTGTGTGTGTGTGTGTGTGTGTAATTAAAGGAGATGAGAAAAAAATGAGGGAATCATGATACTGGGCCCAAGTAGTGGTCCAGGAGAGAAAGTAGGGGTGGAGGATGGATAAGTGTCTGGTGTAAATAATGTTTACTCGGTATTCTTCTGCAAAAGTATCAAGAATAATGCAAAATAAATGTTCAAAAACAAATAGAAAAAAAACAGCTTATTTTGGTCCACAGTTCAAGAACTTTCTGAACAAAACATTGTGCTGCATCTCTCAGGCCTTCTAATATGGGAGAACAGTACAATAGAAACAGGCAACAGAGCAAATCCACCAACAGCTCAAGAGACAGGAAGAGCAGAGTCCCAGTCTCCTTTGAGTAGTATCCCATAGTCATTTCAGCACTTCCCTTCATACCTTTGTCTCTTAAAGGCTTCTGCCTCCTCATAGCTATCTGGTCCCAAGGCTTCAACTAGTAGACAGCTGAGAGATGTTCAATATGCTAACCATACCAAGTGATCTGACTAATTGTGATTTTGTGGTTCTACAGTAATCTTGGGATTCCTTTCCCTTGTGTGTAAAACTGACATTGAGATTTTTCTAGGGTTTGCACTATATCTGCACATCACAGCATAGATGCTTAAACAATATTAAACATTCCAATCTATTAAGAAAAGATGCCTATTCATTTCAATGTCTTGTCACATGTGTTCCCTAGATATTTGTATTTTCAGTGTACACATTTTTCACTTGATAGTTGAGTTTTATATAATAATCTTGGTATTACTGTGAGATTGTTTCCACAGTTACAGTGTCAGGTACCAGCACAGTTAATGCCCATCAGCTGGAGCTAAGACAGTAGCAGTGATTAAGAAGAGACCAGCTTCATTGAGGTAAAGTCTTCTGGGGGCCATTTCTTCAGAGTCAGCACACAGAAGCTATGTTCCAGATTTAGCCATGGTTGTACTTCACATGGCAGCCCAACTGGGTAATGTGTGAGAGTCTCCCAGGTGGTACTGGTTTTGAAGATATGGAATCGTCATGAAAAGTAGCTGGGATTTGACAGTTTAAGGCCAGGATAGGCCATCGGAGAAGGTACACCTCAGTAGCAGTAGAAACCCCCAGGTTGAAAGGAACATGGAGAAAAGTTTCAGCTTGGTACAATGAAGAGAGCCCACTCCCAATTTCTGTGCCATCTTTACCCCAGCACATTTTGTAGGCAGGACAAACTGTAGGGCGAAGAGTTTGTAGCGGAGTTGGTATGACAATTCCTTCACTGGAATTCTTATCTGATTATAGAAGGCTGGTGCAGGCTCCATACCCTCTATTGTTAGGAGTATTAGCTAGGGTCACCCTCATAGATTCCTGGGAGTTTCCATTGCTCTAGATTTCTAGCTCATCCCAGAGATGCCACCAGACTCCAGTCATCTCTCCTAGTAGCAAGAAACCAGCAAGCTTACATAGGACTGACCTACAGCCTCTGCATGCAGTGAGAGTGGAGGATGTTTTTGACTCTGTTGCCTGCTTTTGGGACCCATTACTCCTGCTGGATTGCCTCGTTCAACTTTGGTGAAAGAGGGGGTGCCTGATCTCACTGCAACTTGATACCCCGTGGCTCACTGGTACCCATGAGAGGTCTACCTGTATCTGAAGAGAAAGAGTGGAGGAGGATTGGATAGGGGGAAGGTGAAGGGGGAGTAGTAATCACTAGAAAGAGTGGAGGGAGGGTTAACTTTGGGTAGGATGTAAAAAGAAACATTTCTACAAAGGGGAGAGAGAGCCCAAGCAAGGTTATTAGTGAAAGGAAAGCTCAGCTGAAGCAGAGACCCCAGCATTTTGAAGAAGCCAGTACAAAGGTATGGCCATCAGCAATAGAAACAAAGCAATAAGCAGACAACTTGGTCTCTGTATCAGCTCCTGCCTCTAGGTTCCTGACCTGTTTGAGTTCCTACCTTGACTTCTTCACTGACCTATAGTGTGGAAGTGTAAGTCAAATAAACTCTTTCCTCCCCAACTTGCTTTTGGACATGGTGTTTCATCACAGCAACCCTGACAAAGACATCTTACAAATGTAGTAGTATATCATGTGCATGGACTTTTCTAAGCTCAATAATGCTTGCCACCATAAAAAAGTGACATCCTGAGGTTTATAAACAGTTTTATTAATGTTTATTTATTTTAGGTATATGAGCATTTTGCCTGTGGGTATATAAGTGTAGTATGTTCATCCTTGCAGGCCAAAAGAGGACATTCAACACCTACAACAGATGTTACATATTGGATGTGAGCTACCATGTGAGTGCTGGGAACTAAACATGGGTTCTCGGCAAGATCAGAAAATGTTATTAACTACTAAGCCACCTCTCCAATCCCATGCTGTATAAACTCTTTTATGTACTAGTGGAACTGATGTACTAGCATTTGGTTGAGGACTCTTGAGAATACACACCCATCAGGGATTTGTCCTACATAGTGGTTGTTCCTCTGTATCCAACAGATTCTTGATCCCCAAATTGAACTGATCATGAATCAAATGTATTTTTTAAAATCTGAGAAAGTTTGAAAATGTAAAATTTTAATCTTATACCCCAAGTATAGTGTTAGTGTGGTGGTTTGAAAGAAAATAGCCCCCAAAGAGAGTGGCACTATTAAGAGGTGTAGCCTTGTTGGAGTAGGTGTGGTCTTCTTGGAGGAAGTGAGTCACTGTGGGTGTGGGCTTTGAGGGTTCTTTTTCTCAAGCTTTCCTTGGTGTGATAGTAGACTTTCCATTGTTTCTAGTCAAGATGTAGTCAACACCACATGTATACTGCCATGATCCCTGTCACGAATCTCTGAAACTGTGAGCCATTACCTCAATTCAATATTTTCTTTGTAAGAGTTGCTGTGATCATGGTATCACTTCACAGCAATAAAAAACCCTAACTAAGACAGTTAGTTAAATCCATCATGTTCTGAAATGATGTATAGCCATAATTTGTTGCAACTTATTATTTTACAGAGGTCCTCATACTACAAAACATTTTCTTTTCATTTCTTATCTTCTTTTTCATGTGTTCTATACAGTTAAGTCTTGATTGGCTGTTTAGGTGATAATCATGTACAGTACTTTAAATCTTTTTTTTTTGATCTTGCCATTATTTCATAAAAATAAAGCATACAACTTGTATACAGAACTTGTATTAAGTATTACTAATAATCCAGAGATAATTGCAGTTTATAATAAGGGTAAGAGAAGTAGTTCATTTGGTATATGCTTGCTTAGAATGCATGATGCTTTCGGTTTGATCTCTACAACTTCATTAAGTTCTTTCAGGTAGAACCTGCTCACAACCCACAACTTGGCAAGTGAGGCAGAAAGATCAAACACTTAAGGTCATCTACAGATATATAGCAAATTTAAGGCAAGTCTTGGCTGCATAAGACCCTATCTTAAATATCACACACAGAGAGAAAGGAGAATGTGCTCTTAATATGTTAGAATATGGTAGCTTATATATCAATAATATATTTTTATAAATCACTTCAGCACCAACAGATTTTGGTATTCACGGAATATAGTAGAATCAGTCCTTCATAAATCACAAGAAGCAAACATGGTTTTCTTTTTGGTGATGTCTGTCTCACTTCAGTATTAGATTAGTAATTTCATACAATGAAGATTGAACCAAACACTCTTTTAAGCTCCTATGGAAGATCTTAAGAAGGATTGTCACTAATTCTTGTAATATTTAGTAGAATTCAAAAGTGAAACCACTTGATATGGAACATTTTGTTGGTAGATTTTTATTACTGATTCATTCTGCTTATTAGTTATAGATCTGTTCAAATTTACTATTTACTCATGATGTGATCTTATCAGGAGGTATGTTTCCAGGGACTCGTTTTTTCTGAGTTATGTAGTTTGTTTTATATATTTGTTCATAATAGTCCCTTACAATCCTTGCTATTTTTATGGCATCGATTGAAATCTCTCCTCTGTTATTCATTGTTTTATTTCAGCCCATCTCCTCTGTTCTCTCTTAGGTACTCTAGTTAAAGTTCTATCAGTCTTTTGTTTTTGTTTGTTTTTTTTTTAATCTTTCAAGAGAACAAGTCTTAGTGGCATGGATTGTTTTTCTATTAATTCCTCTTATTTTCTTTTTTACCTTTTTATAGTTTTTCTCAAAAATTTTATACATGGATACAATTAAATATGATTATACCAAACCCCATTCCACTCTTCAGAGTACCCAATACGCTCCCTAACACATCCACTTCTCAACTCCATCACTATCTTTTTTATAATCTGCTAAGTAAAATTGGGGTTACCTGTATTTGAATGAGTATGGGGCAAGCCACCGGGACATAGGGAATCTTTAATTAGAAATATGCTTTCAATAGAATGACTCCACCTCCACCTGCATATATCAACTGCCAATAGCTTCTCGGTAAAAATTGAGGTTTAGAGAGCAACTTCCCTACCACTGACATAATTTTGATTGGCTTGATCTTGTGTAGACCTTTTGTAGGTAACTGTGGCATTCATGAATGCAATAGGCACATAATGTCCAGGAGATAGCATTTCACAGTACTTCTTGCCATCTTTCAGGGTTTTCATTCATTCTGTCTCTTCTTTCATGCCATTTCCTAAAGATTGGCATTAGGGGTGGATGAGAAAGGTGCCTCGTTTAGTAAAACTCTACTCTCACAGTCTCTCATAATTTTGACCTCATACACATCTTTGCCTTGATTTTTGCCTACAAAAAAAAAAATAGTCCTTTCTGACCAAGACTGAAAACAACTCAGGAATGTGGCTATAAACATAAATTATTCAGGAGACGATTTTACAACATGACTATTGAACAAAATAGCAATACCAACTTATACCAATAGGGCTTATGACTTCTTCATCCATGGGCTTTTGACCAGGATTATAGTGTCAGGAATTAAATTCTCCAGTATGGAAGAGGCCTCAAATCATATCAGAAAGTGATTGGTTACTACCATACTAACCATTCCACTACAATAGTTGGTACATCTTATCTGGTGAGTCAGAAATATGGCATGCAGGGTTCAACATTTGGTAAGACATTGATGTCAGTCCATGCATAGCATTTTCTGACACTTAAAGCCTAGCCACCAGGTAGGAAGTTTCCAGGTCAGTTTGAAAGGTATCCCTAGTACATGAATGGACTTTTAAAGTCCATTCCACATAGAGAGATACTCCCTCAGCCTAGAT
Source organism: Phodopus roborovskii (assembly GCF_943737965.1). Taxonomy (NCBI): domain Eukaryota; kingdom Metazoa; phylum Chordata; class Mammalia; order Rodentia; family Cricetidae; genus Phodopus; species Phodopus roborovskii. The sequence continues at coordinate 16,773,864 of NW_026125397.1, forward strand.
ACATGGGGGAGGACCTGAGCCCTGCTCCAAATGATATGACAGACTTTGAAGACTCCCCATGAAAGGCCTCGCCCTCCCTGGTGAGCAGAAAAGGGATGGGATGAGGGTTAGTGGGGGGAACAGGGGAGGATGGGAGGGTGAGGCAACTGGGATTGACATGTAAAACAAGCTTGTTTCAAATCTAAATTAAGAAATTATTAAGAAAAGAAATTGATTTCTTTATGGTTAAAACTTAAGTGTGTTTTAACTTTAATAGGATATTACCTTCTTTTCAATTGCTACGACAAACAACATTACCAAGGCAACTTATAAAATAACACATTGAACTGTACTATAGAGTTCATAATGGCAAAGCAAAGGAATGGCAGGAGGAATACCGGAGACCTCACATCTTTATCTTCAAGTAGGAGGCAGAGAACACATTGAGAATGGCAAGAGTCATTCTCCCAGTGACACACCTCATCCAACAAAGCTTCATGTCCTGCCCTCCCTAAACAGTTGTTGGCAACTAGGGACCAAGCATTCAAACATATAAGCCTGTTGTAATTGTTGACAGATACTTTCAATATATCATCCTAATTCCCTGCAGTTTCTTTTGGGAAGCCCCCTGAGAGATTTATACCTTGTACCTAAGAAGTCACTTTCGTCTTGATGTCTTCACAATCTTCATTATCACTGACACCTGATAGTTCTCAGTGCTTTGCAGTGTAAATTTCCTCAGATACATCCTACTTCATGACCTTTAGACATCTTTTTATGTAAACACCCACATCTTCCTACAGATTTAGGAACATTTTCAGATATTATTTCTTTTGATGTACGATGTCTTATTCTGAAATTCTTCATAAGGCATATGTTGTTTGGATTAATGTTGTTTGCCAAGCCACTTACGTTTTCTTTAATATTTTAAATTATTTTATTGCCATTTCCTTCCTCATTTAATAGGATTATTTCCACCTTGACCTGACTTATACTCTTTCCCGTTTGATTTGGTCTGCTTTTAGTGAATTTTTGTTCAATGCAAGTATGAATTGTGTTCTTATGGTTTCTGTTTGGTACAGTTTTTAATATTTTCTATATCCTTGGTAGAATTTTTTATTCATGCATCATTTCCTGGCACTTTGTATGCCTCTTTGTGAGAATTACATTGAATTCTCTGTTAAGTGAGTCATCTATCTCTAGTCTGGAGTCTGTTTCTGAAAATGTATCTTGTTGCTTTGTTTCACTTCTGCTGATTTTTCCATTTCCATTCCCCAACTCTCCATGTCAGTCTCTGTGCACTAGGCAAAGTCTCCATGCTGGTCTTAAATGCTGGCTTTATAAAGACGAAAACCCTTACTAATTAACTATAAACTCTATAGGTCTCTAAAACCTTGATGGTAGTTTTCAACTATCTACACTTACTTTATTTTTTGCACATCTCAAGAGTCTAAAGCTGGCATAGAACAAAGTAGGGTGAACAAACTTAGGCAGCCCTCATAAAACTTAGATCACTGTTTCTAGAATTCCTTCCCAAAGGGAGATGCAAGCAAATTCCCCGTAACAAACTGAGGCACAATTCCACTAGAGTTCACTCAGTGAAACCAATGAGTGTCTTGGGTTTTCTTGAAGAATATAGGTGAGGGGCTGCTTCAGAAGATGAGGATACAACTCTCCCAGTAGGTCATTCCTAGAAATCCTTACATTGCTAGAATGAGGGCTTCCCTATAGCCACATAGATGAGTTCTTTCTTTACTGTAATTTCCCCTGGCACATACACGTGCATGTGCGTGTATGTGTGTGTGTATGCGTGTGTTTGTATGTATGAAGGCAATTTTTGATTATCAACTTAACTGTATCTGGAATGACCTATAATTCAGAAATGGACAGCACACTTGTGATCCAGACCTTCAGGCAAGAAGACAATATGCCTTTGATTACATCTCAAGGCTGGATGATACAGGCCTTTAATCCAGACCTTGAGGCTGGAAAGCATACTTTTAATCTTGGTCACGACTTCTGCTGGAAGGACAATGGAGGACAGATGTGGGTGTGTTCATCCTTTGCCTGTTTGTCCTCGCCTTGCCAGCATATTCATTCCTTTACTGGCATTAGAATCTACTTCTTAGGGATTCCATCATATATTGAAAACCAGCTGAGACATCCAGCCTCAAAAGACTTAGTGCAACTACTGAATTCTTGAAATTTTTATTCAGAAACAGCCATTGCTGGATTGCAGCCTATAAGTCATTACAATACATTGTCTGTGTGTGTGTGTGTGTGTGTGTGTGTGTGTGTGTGCATGTTTGTAGAATTAAGTAGATGTTTATCAAGAAAAGCAACCAAAACAAATAGCTAGCATATTCCAGAGGGGGGAGAGGAGATTTACTCTACAAGTTCTGTGACTCTAGAGAACCTTGACTAAGTTGGTACCAGAGACTGGGGTGTTGTGATAGGCTGAACCATGGGTTTATTTGGAGTAATATGAACTTTGGTACTTTAGGTTAGAAAAGCAATAGAATGCTTTAAGCATTGCTTAATGGACCATACTAGTAGAAGCATGGAAGACAGTGATGCTAAGTGTTATTTTATAAACTGTGGGGGAAGGAAGGCTACCTCAAGAGGTTTCAAAGGAGAAGAATTTTAGTATGTTGCCTAGAGATTGTTCTTGTGATGTTTTGGTGAAGATTGTGGCTGTGTTTTGCCTTTGTTCAAATAGTCTGCCTGAGGCTAAAGTGAACAGTTTTAGATTAATCCCTTGGCAGAGGAAATCTCAAAACAGCCTAGGATAGACTCTGTTGTGTGGTTATTAATCAGTAACTCTAATGAAGATTTATAATGAAAAGGAGAAAGCTAAGCAAATAAAAATACAAAATGTACAGGTTGAGAAAAAAGGGCACCAGGACGTGGAATAGATCTAAATCCTGTATTTAGGGAGACAAATAGATTAAGAAATTAAATAAAGGGAGTGGTGACCTCAGGGTAAGCTCTCATCCAGCTAAGTTTCTAATTTTTGAAAAGGAATTAAAGACTTGGAGCAGAGTGTGGTACACACCTTTAATCTCAGCACTCCAGAGGTATAGGCTAGTTGATCTCTAAATTTGAGAACAGCCTAGTCTATATATCCAACCAAGCTTAGGAAGTGAAGGAAACTATGGAAAACAGAAAGAAGTATGAAGATATAATTGAATGAGGGGGCCCCAGCAAGCAGCAGACTTTGGCATTTTCAGCCCCCTTGGTTCTGGCTTTAGAATTAAGGATAAAAGAAACAGGTTATGGGATTTGCCTCCCAGGAGGGAGGGCCTAGTCCCTACTCCAAATGACTTGACAGATTTTGTTGACCCCTCCGGGAAGGCACCACTCTCCCTGTGGAGTGGGAGGGGGATTGGGATGGGAGGGGAGGAAGGGAGGGAGAAGGAACTGGGATCAATATGTAAAATAAGGGGAAAAATAAATTAGAAAAAAAGAAAAGAAATTTGCCTCCATATCTAAGGAAAGCCTCTGAAGCCAGGCATGTGGCAGGAGTGTCCCCGAATGGAGGCCTAGAGGAGCCATTGTGTGAAGCTAGAATGCCTTGGAGACCACAAGATGTTAGAAATTCCAGAGTGCTGAGGAGAGCTGTGAACAGGAATTTGAAACAGCCCAAGAGAAAGCATTGTTTTGCAGTCAGCAAAGCTAAATGAAGTTATAGATGTGAAGAGCATTTGACATCAGACGGAGATGCAGAATTTGGAGTTTGACCATCTTGTTTATGATCTTGCTCTGTCCAGGATTTCCTCACTATACTCCCTTCTCTACGTTATAGAATGCTAACACATATCTTACGCCATTATATGTTGGAAGTATATGATCTGTTTTTTCATTTTAATTTTATAGGGTGATTACAGTTATGAATTAACATGAATCTCAGAAGAGACTGTGCACTTTGGACTTTTAAATATTGTCTATCTGTGATAGACCATGGGGAGATTTGAAGTTGGATTAAGGCATTTTGCATTATGATATTTTTAATCTTATGGGGGCCAGGGAGTGGGGTGTGGTAGTTTGAATGTAATTGGCCCCCATAAGCTCATGGGAAGCAAGCAGAATGGCACTCTTATAAGGCGTGGCTTTGTTGAAGTAGGTGTGGTTTTTGTTGGAGGAAGTATGTCGCTATGGGGAGAGGCTTTGAGGTAACTTTTCTTTTAGCTTTGCTCAGTGTCATAGTCTATTTTCTGATGCCGTCTGATCAAGATGTAGCCACCATCATGTCTGCCTGCATGCCACCATGCTCCCTGCCATGCTCCCCACCATGATGATAACAGATTGAACCCATGAAACTATAAGTGAGCCTCCTCAATTAAGAAGTATAAGCATTATGCGTAGTAAGTTATAAGAGTTGCTGTGGTCATTGTGTCTCTTCACAGCAATAGAAACCCTAACTATTCTAACAGTCCCAATAGGTAAGAAGGGAGAACCTAGACACTTCAAGGAGGTTGTGTTTAAACCATCAACAAGCCAAGCCAGGATGATCTTTTGGAAAGGGACACAACGGAAAGCCCCAAGATGGCAGTCTCTTAGTACAGAGGACAATCACTTTCCTAACATCAGATCTAAGAGGTGAGAGATAGGTGCAGATCTTATGTAAGAGGGGAGTCTACAGCAGCTCTGATTCCAAATCTATGCTTTAAAGTTTTTCTGGGTGGCTCCAATATTCTTGATCTCTTCAACATTCAAAACCAGGATATTTAGAAGCTAGGACTCTAGTATACACCTGGGAAAGTTATTCATTGAGTAATGGAAGAAATTTTTTCCCTCTCCAGGGAAATTAGGCAATGTTGGTTCACATTTCTTTGCTTTTTACTGACCTGGGGGAATGACTACATATGGCACTCATACCAACCCAATTGACTTCTCTTTTTTTCCTTAAGTATTCAAATTACACCATTCATGTTAACACTCCAAGAACAGCAGACAGTTGTCAGTTCTTAAGCAGTTCAGAGGAGCTAAGTCAGTGGATACAAAGATCAACTCTTTTTCTTTCTTTCTTTTTTCTTTTTCTTTTCCTAAGTGGAATCTGAGAGTTCAGATTCTTGATCAGTTCTCTCTGTGCTGAGCCAATCAGATGGAGGTGCACCATCAAATTACCTAAGACAATGCACTCATTATCCCCAAGGTAGTTAGGCTGTGACAATCTCATCAGCCTTTCAGGGCTGGCAAGGTAGAAACCAGTCCTCTAGTGACATCTTTCAAAAGCAAGGCTCACATTTTCACAGAGTGCATAGGCATATACATTAGTTTCTGATCCTATATCTGTTGATTCTACAGTCTGTGTTGAGTGCTTACCATTATTATTCCTTTTGAGATTCATCTGAGATTTACTAGTTATTTTATTTCTTCAAGGATTCATAATGTTATGGAACCTATTTTTTTAACTGTGGATGCTTAAAAATCCTGTTAAATAACTCCAACAGATACATGTCAGTTTTAATGTCTTTAGATTTTCATTTTCACTCATGCCATTATTTTCCTTGTTTGGGGGACAGTGAGTGTCTTATTTAGGATCTCTGTTGCTGTGAAGAGACACAATGACCACAGCAACTCTTACAAAGGAAAACATTTCACTGGGACTGGCTTACACTTTCAGAGGTTTACTCCATTATGATCATGACAGGAAGCATGTATGTAGACAGACATAGTGCTGGAGAAGGAGCTGACAGCTCTACATCTTAATCCACAGGTAGCAGAAGAATCTGTGTGCTGGGACGATCAAGCATATAAGACTTAAAAGCCTGCTTCCACAGTGACACACTTCCTCCAACAAAGCCACACCTCTTAACAGTGCCACAGCATATAGGCATTCAAACACATGAGTCTATGGGGGTCAGACCTATTCAAACCACCACACTGAGTAAAGCTATTATGCCCTGGGTCATTTCGCATATTGTACTGTGGGATAGAGGATCTCACTGAGTCTTTGCTTCAGTAGTGTTCTTTTTAGATAAAAAATGAATCGGGGCTGGAGTAAGGCTTAGCACTCATTGGCTTTTCTTCCAGAGGACCCAGATTGAATTCCCAGCACTCACATAGAAGCTCACACATGCTTGTAGCACCAGTTCCAGGAGGCCTATTCCCCTCTAACATCTGCAGGCATCAGGCACATACATGCATGTTAAACAGCATACACATAACAAAAAAAAAACTCATTTTAAAACCTGCATGCTGGCTATAGAATGAAAGATGAGTGGGTATGCATGACCATTATTTCTCTGATCGCTTTCAAGAATGTACACATTAAATCAAATTTAAGAATACATTAATAAAATAATATGCATAACCAAGTTAACTTTATTCCTAGAATGCATGATTATATCAGCACATATCATATGGCCATATCACAATTGACACAAAAAAGGCCTTCAACAAAGTTCAATGCCCCTTCATGACAAAAGCCCTGAGGGAACCTGGAGTAGAAATAACATACCTCATTTAAAAAAAAAGATTTTATATGACAAAACTATACCCAATAATATACTAAATGAGGAAAAATTGAGAGATGTCCTGTAAAATATGTAATAACATAGAGGTGCCCATTCATTCAATGCATATTCCCAGGAATATTCAAAGTCTTAGAGCAACATGACAATAGAAATAAAGAAGACATAAATTTGAGAGAAAGAAGTCAAATTATCCCTCTTTGCAGATTACATGACCCTATACTTAAAAGCAAGCTCCTAAAGGCTCCACATGATCATTTGAATTAATGAACAGTTTCAGCAAAATAACTGGATACAAATTTATATACAAAGGTCAGAAGTCTATATAGTAGGAATGATTTATTTTTTTTGAGAAAGAAAAAGGGAGAAATCACTAATCACACATAATAGCTTCAAACTGCATAGGAGGGGCTGGAGAGATAGCTCACTGGTTAAGTGCAGTAGCAACTCTTCCACAGACCCAGTTCAAGTCTAGCACCAACATGGCCGCTCATAACTGTCTGTAAGCCCAGTTCCAGAGAGTTCGATATCCTTTCTGGCCTCCACAGGCACCAGTCATAGACATGATGCAGATATTCACATAGGTAAAACACCCATAAATAAATAAATAAATAAATAAATAAATAAATAAATAAATAAGTGGGTGGATGGATGGATGGATGGATGACAGATAATTTTAAAACTCATTTAAAAAATACATAGTAATATACTTAACCAGGGAGATTAAAGACCTCTAGAATGAATACATTATGATTTTTCTGTAGATATAAACTTCCAGAGACACCAGAAGATAGGAAGACCTTCGACATTACTGAATAGGCAGAATTGATATTACAAATTGGTCTTTCAACTGTCCACAATCTAGCATTCCACATATTCATTGCAATCACCATCAAATTTTGAAACCATTCTTCCAAGAACTAGCAAAAAAAAAATAATAATAACCCAAAAATTCACAAGGAAACACAAAAGGCAATGAATAGCTAAAGCAATCATTAGCAGAAAGGGCAATGCTGGAGTTACTGCAATACCTGATCGCTTACTTAGTTAAAGGCCTAACAAATGCACCACGGCACTGGTGCAGAACCCGACGTGGAAACAGATGGGGCAGAAAAGATGACCAGGAAGAAACTCGGATGAAGACAACCCCTTTAACAAACAGAGCTGGGAAAACTGGATGTCCACGTGCAGAGGAAACTAGACGCATGCATCCCACCTCACACAAAAATCAATGCAATGGATTAAGAAATTAATATAAGACCAAAAACTTCACAAGTACTAGGTGGAAAACTCTGAAAATAGCTCTAAAAGCATAGATAACTGCCCCCAAGGACTGACAACGGCGGTTACTTGAAATTAAATTAAACTAAAACTTCTGAATGTCAAAGGAGCCGAGTACAGAATTGAAGAAAAAGGCTGCAAAGAAAAGGAATCATGAGAAGGAAAGAAGCCCCCCCCCCCCGGGAGAGAGAAAATAGAAATGGCAATAGAGTCCATGAGATAGGACAGTAGAAGAGAACCCTGGGGGCGGGGCGAGGGGGACCTGGGAGGGGGGAGGGGCTATGGGGAGAATGATGGAGGAGGAGAATGAGCGGAAACAAAGTATAATGACACACGTGTATGAAAATGTGATGATAAAACCCATGACTTTGTATGCTAACCTTAAATAAGAGGGAAAAATGTAAAAAGACCACTCCAGAAAGAATACTGACTAACTTGCCCTAACCTCTGTTAGCAGCAGGATTGTACCATTACCACCTCTCAGCTCTGCTGCCTCCCACTCAAGCTAAACAGAGAGGACCACTTCTCTTTGAGAAGACAGAGAGAGCTAGAACCTCCACTCATTACTTTGCCCTGTTGCCACCAAGTGAGGGACAGGACACAGGATTGCCAACTCACCCTATTTGGGACCATCTTGTCCGAGATCTAATCCCAGGTGCAAGTGTAGGCTCAGCTCTCCCCGGAAACTATGCTGGTAACATGGGGTGCTGTTCCCCAGCCTTGCACGGTCTTCTCACTGTGCTGTATGGGGTGAGTGGGCAAAAGCTGCAGCTCAACACTAAAGCTGGTCAACCCTAACCAGACAAGGAGAAGCAGAACATCATCTCCTGCTGCCTGGTGAAGTCAAGGTCTGCGTCCCATCACCTCTCCAATACCACCTTAGGAGGACAATCAGAGGGCTGACTCCTTTTGCTAGTCTGGGGACTGAATGAAGTTCAGCTGCCTTCCATCCACCCTGCCGGTAATACCTCATCCCAGGAATCAGATAACTTTGCCTACTAAAAAGAGCTCCCAGATGGATCTTTACAGCACCACACAATGAGGTTACCTTCTGGGAAGGGGTGGATCTTTACAGCACCACACAATGAGGTTACCTTCTGGGAAGGGGTGGAAAGGGAAGGTTGTAGATGATCAACGACCGTCCAGGTGGCTGCCCAGGAAGCGCTGGTAAGCAGAGGGCTGGTTTTCCACTGGTGTTTGGCTGTAATAGGGCATCTTTTACCAACAGGAGTTTCTGGCTTCAGCCCACATGTTTAAAACTTTCACCTAAAGAAAAAAAACCCCAAAAAACAATTTTTGGGGATTGTTTTTGTCCTGCCACTTTTAGCTTAGAGGCTTCTGCATGTGGCATAGAAATACATGGAAAATAAGAAAGCCTGGGGAACTCCCCCATGTCACTCCTAAGCATCTGAGGTCTCCAGGTTGCCCGCCTCCTCATTTACACCACTCAAGATATTCTTACACATAAATACTTAGAATGAGAGTTTTCTAACTCTATGAAAGAGAACAAGAGAAAACAATGGGCAAGTCCACTTTGTGCAAAACCAGACACATTTCCCTGAAGACCTTGATAAAAATATTTTATTGAAATATAATTCAGACACCATAAAATTGGCTGGTTTAAAGCATATAGCTCAGTAATTCTTTTTTGTGAATTCACAGTACAGAGCAACTGTCGCCATGATCAGTTTTAAAATATTTTTCATTATTCAGGAAGAAATCACACATTACCAGCCATGTTCCATCTCTCACCTACTGCCTAACCTCAAGCAATTACTAATCCACTTTCTATCTCGATCTGGTTGTCTGTCCTAGACATTTCATATGATTGACATTATGAAACACTGACTTTTGTCGTGCAGTATAGGGACCCCCATGTTCACCTTTGATACTGCACATTAAAGCAATTCATTGAATTGTATGCCTTAAAAATTTCACAGCTGTTCGTCTTTATTATTTGGAGGGAAAGAGAGAGAGAGAGAGAGAGAGAGAGAGAGAGAGAGAGAGAGAGAGAGAGAGAGAGAGAAAGGGTGAGGATATTCACAGAAAGATTAGATTCCCCGGAGCTGGAGTCACCATGGTTGTGAGCCATATGGAGTTTGTACTAGGAGTTAAAATATGGTTCTCTGGAAGAGGATCAAGCACTCTTACCCACCAATCCAACTCTCCAGACCCTGTACATTTTCTTACCATTAATAGAGGGACATTTGTGTTATTTCCTTCTCCCCTTTTTCTTATGAATAAAGGTTCTGTAACTGTACATGCAGTTTTGTTTGGTTGTGTATGGATATTTGTGCTGTTTTTCTGGAGGTTGATAACAGAAAAAATATTATCATGTACATATTGCTAATCTGTGTATCTTTTAGATCTATATTTATTCAGAAGGCCATTTGAATGTGTCTAACAGGTCATTTATATTTTTTATGACCAATTGTAAGCTTCCTTAGATGTTTCAGATAGATAACATCTTACCACCTTACCAGATAGATACAAGCTTTGTAAGTATTTTCTCCAGTTCTGTGAGTGAGATGGTTCAGTTGGTAAGGGTGTTTGTTGTGCAAGAATGAGGATCTGAGTTTAGATCCCTAACAGCCACAGTTTTAGAAAGCCAGCCATGCCAGGCATACCTGTAACCTCAGGGCTGTGAGTAGTAGAAACATAAGTATTACTATAACTTCCTGGCTGTCAGTGGCAGGTTCAGAAAGAGACCTTGTGTCAAGGAAATGAGGCACAAAGACAGAGATGAACACCCCAAATCCTCCTCTGGACTCCATTATGCTTGCATAGATGTGTGCATAGCTGCACATGCCCAAGTGCATACACCCATATACACAAATGGTATTTTTAAAGAATTTTTTCATTTTGATGAAGTATATCCTCTTTACATTTTTAGTAGAGAAAATGGTTGGTCGTCCCTTCCTCTTTCATTAATAGCGTTGAAGTACATTTGCTGGATGCCCTAATTTATATTTGGTAAGTAGACATATAGAAAATAAACAAAATATTTTTTAATGAACAAGAAGATATTTCCCTTTGCTCTAGACCTTCTTTTAAGCTCTTCAAACAGCACTTGCTATTGATAAAAATCAGAATGAATACTATGCTGGTACAGCCATGTGGTTGCACTGTAACTTTGCTTGTCCTTCTTTTTCATCATTTTTGGGACATCTCTGAATGTTGAAAATAAACTCTGATCCGTGAATTTAAAATTCTCCTGCCTGTGCAGGGCAAGAAAGAAACGTGCTCACCCTTACAAGCCGTCTACACTTAGAAATGGATCACTGTCCTGACACTGAAGGCTGACACAACCTGGGGCTCCGGGACGAGTTCCACTTATCCCTGCTCTCTCTGTCACCATCTTGTGTGTGCATGAAGTCACCACACACATCTTCACACAGGGTGAGCTGCCTGATCAGGGAGTGTCACATATTTTGTGTTTTGTTTCTAAGAAAAATAAATGCTAAATAAACTGCTTAATAATAACGTGGACTCAAACCAAAAAAAAAAAAAAATGCCTATAAGTCGAACTTAAAAATTATTTTCTAAAATAATTTCACAGGAGCATAAAAGTCTAGAATTATAGCATAATATGTCATGTGATTTTATAGTATATTACTTTAGACATTGCACCTTGTTCAGTAATAGCTTACTCAATATATAGCATGTGAAAAGATAATAAAAGCATGAACACTGTAAAACAGATTGAAGGTTCATGCAATCCCTCACAGTTATTTTTACAAGTCTAGTTAATCAGACAGTATTTAACAGTGACTTGTATAGGGTGTTGTAATTTATTGATCATGGATTAAACAAACTATAAAACAATGTAATTAGCTGAACTCAAGGAAAGTAAATCCTACTTGATATTCAATATGCTTAAAATTCTGAGATGGCAATTACCTGATATTATGAAATAAATTATTTCAACACCCAGTTAATTGTAGAGTTATAATTTTAAGTTTTGTAAAATACCCCACAAGCAATGTTTAGCTGACCAGTTAGCTAGTGCTTGTGATCTGCTATAGAGATGTAAAGACTGAGAGGGGAGAAGTAGGCACTGTTTGCTGTGAGTTTCTTAAAGGGATAGTTCACGAAATGCTGCCTGTATATGCATCATGCATTGCAGAGGAGGTGTGAGCCATTGTCAGTGGCCTATGGAGTAAAGGAATGAACAGTAACATCAACGCCCCAGAAGTGGTCCGCTAGACCTTCCTTGTCACATTAACCCAGAAATCATTTGTACAATTTAGGAAAATGTATCAATTTAAAAAACCTTGAAACAATACAAGATTACTAAAAGGAAAATTAAAATGATTCACCACCCCACTCTCCACAATGTTATTTTCAAAATTAATTTCCAAATACTTTTTTACATCCACAACATAGGAGCACAGTGCCTTACAAAATAGAGTCCTGCTTCCAGTATTCTGATAAAATGCATTTTTTAAAAAGTCTGCAAGGAAACACAGCTAACAGTGACAAGCATTTTACTATATAAATAATAATTCTTCACCAAAATCTGTTCTCTGACTTGGAGCAGTGCCATATAGCATGACAGTAAAAGCTATTACCCAGTAAAGAACAATCCAAAGAAAATATATAACGCCAAATTTGATCAAAATCCCAAAACAGTTTCCTCCAAGGAATGCATGGAGTTTTTCCTCTGAGCTTTTTGAAGACAAATATTGTTTAGTTTCAGCTTATGTTGCCTCTAAAATGTACCGCAATATAATCCAGAAATTCTGCGCAAGAGAATCATACTTTATAAGTAAAACAGGTCTGTAAGAGCAAGGTACATCAGATCTCTCGGTAACTAAGTCTCTTCTATGATATCCAAGACAAAATACTTCTGTGTAAAACTCAACCAAGTGGAGATGGATCATTATTTTTAAATTACTATTTTCTTGGTATCCTTGCAACAGAAAAAATGCATGGGTAATTCTTTATTGCCTGGATAGTTTACAATATAATCCCAACTTGTTAACCAAATGTATGTATTAACTTTGGAGATATGAGAAAGCATTATTTATGAGATGGAATATATTTTCTGAGGAAAAAAATAGGAAAGGGTAGAACTACGTGAATTTATAAGCAAGTGTGTTTTGTTTTGTCTTGTTTTCCTCAAATGGGACTACTTTCTGGTTCATTATTCTTTTCTGCACATTCCTTTCCTATCCCTCATGGAGTAGTTGTTCAGTAGAATTAATGAAGACTTGAAGACTGGTAGCCTATGAACCCATTTGGGTAAAGACATTTTAAGTACTTTCAAAAGAAAGAAGTTTTATTTGCATATGCTTCATTTTTTAAAGTCCTACTAATCATTGAGCTATAAGAAGTGTCTTTGACACTGAATGACAGACACAGAAACTTTGTCCCATGTTACACTATCAGAAGAATCATCATGGAACATGGGGAGATTCAGCTTGTGTTGTCATAGTGATAAAACGCTTCTTAGGTGGGAGAGAAATGGCTTTGAAACAGAATGAATCAAACACCCAATCTCTTGGAACATAACATTCAGAATCATAAGACTGAAACTAGCAAGACTGAATTAGTATGGAGTGGATCTCTAAAAGAAACACAATGGAGTAGATGAGAATTTGGACTCATTGAGATTAGATATTCCTTTGCATTCTTAAATGATGAATACTCAGAGAAAGATGTGTCATTTGTGATGAATTGCTGGAAAAAAACATAGATGGGAACCCATGGGTTCTCAAATCATTAATAAGGGCTCTCAACTAATTCTGGCATTTCCTATTCTGAAATCATAGTTTGGAGTCTAAAAGTTCAAAAATTTGGTATCACGAACAGAATTCTGGAACAGTGTGTTCAATTTTCTGTGAGAATCACAGGAGTAGACTCCAACAGAGATTTCTCTGTCCATTCAAAAGAATGAGAAAAATCATATTGTTAATATCTAGTATTGGAAGGCCCTGTGTTTAATGAAGGTACGGAGGGGGAAACTAGGAAGACGATATTCCTTGGATGTTTTCTTTTGATTGCTCAAGGATCTGGGGACCCAGTGGTCCTTGCATGTGGCACAGAGGACCTCCCTGTAAATCCTTCACTGATGCTTCCCGATTTCTTACAAGTGGATGTGAGGCATGTTGGAAAACTACATAGGACTTCTTAATAAACTAAGACACAGATGCAAATATGTTAAAGAGAGTTGGGAAAGAAAACAGCCCTGCACTCGGTGCTATTGCCATACCAGTTTCACCTCTGTGCAGTTCCTCCTCTTCTCTGTGCCGTTAGACTGATAATTTCCAGGTTTATGTAGAGAAAGTTGTCATTGTGAGTACAAAGTTAGGACATCTAAGAAGGCCTGAGCTATAGGTTTGACTTACTAACATTTTCAGTGGCAGTAAGTGAGACTTACAAATTACAATTACACAAAGACATCTTTGATTAAAGTGTATTTTGTTGAATTTAAAACAACATCATTTTTTTTTAAAAAAGTGTTGTTTCATATACCATTAAGAAAGAAAAATCACTGCCAGCTAAATTCTGATATGAAATGAATCCTGAGCTGCATCTCGGTTTCAAATATTTTAAATCATAGCATAAAATTGCATGCCTTTGAGTGAATGAACTAAAATATTTCTATAAGTATACTTAATTACCAAACATTATTTTTATTGGCAAGAAAAGCACTTATCATACTACTTCAAAGTAAAGTCAGAGTTCTGTGGTGTTGTTTTACTCAGTTCCATCCAAGAAAAAAAAAAAAAAAAGCAATTAAGAATTTTCTTGAATAACTCAGAAAGAAGAGGCTGCTCCAGCCACAGTACCACAGTACCTCTGTTGATATGTTCATCTAATACTTTGAACACCCACAGTACCCCCATTGCTTCTATTCTTCTGGTCCGTGTGTGTTCTGTGTTCCATATGACAAAGTATAGTGTTTCCCAATATGCATGTTGTAGACAGAAGTTTCTGTCCTGACTGGTTCCACAGCCATTTAAGTCCCACATAAACACATAGAGGCTTATATCAATTATAAACTGTTTAGCCAATGACTCAGACTGCGTATTGACTAGCTCTCTGCTGTGAATTATTAACCAATTTCTATTGATCTATGTATCTCCAAGTGGTCTACACTTACTGGAGAATGTCTGGGCATTCTATCTTTCTAGTAACTACATGGCATCTCTCTTGTGACTCATTATCTGCATTTCTCTTCCCAGAATTCTCCTAATCTAGTAGCCCTGCCTATACTTCCTGCCTGGCTGCAAGCAGCTTTATTCATCAACCAATAAGAGAAACATATATTCACAACATACAATGAGCATTACCCCATCATTGCCTATAATGTTACAACATGACTTGGGAGGTGGAGTCTGCAGGATCCCTAGCTCAAGTGTAGCCTGGACTACATAGTAAGACCTTGTCTTCGGTTGTTTTTCTCAAAAGCCTACAAGAATGATAAAGTCTTTCAGCTGTTCTCCCATTACTGGGGTCTTCAGGCATCCCCATTTGCTTCTCCCTCCCTTCAGAGAGACATGAGTCCTACACATTTGTGTATCCATCTATTAGAGTAATGGCTCTTCTCCACAAGCTCTAGACCTGGGACTTCTTAGAGGAACAGGTTCTGCAAACCGTTTTCAGGTTTTTGTTGCTCCCCTAACACAAAGGACTTCCACCCTGGTAGGACCCCTCCACTGCCAAAGCCCTTCCTTCTTTCGGTCAGCTGACTTCATTTTTGTTCCTAAAGGCAGAACAATCTTGCTAAGCCTCCAGATTAGTCGGCAGTTCATGTCAGAATCAAAGATTTTGATATTGTGTAAGTGTCTTTTTAGAAGTTCAAATGCTAAGGGCTTGTCTCTTTTCTTGTCTGGTACAATCCATTATCCTAAAGACAGTTCACACAGAAAGCTGGGGAAAAGAAAGGAACTGAGAACAAAATCCTATTTAAACTGACAACACAACTCAACCACAACAGTAATCCTGTGACTCCAGGTGCAAAACACATGAACGGTTATGAGGAATAGTGCTTTGAGTCATTTTTATAAAGAAAGTTAATTTTTGGAGTAAGTTATGGTTAGTTAGTAAGGTATGTTTTATTGCTTTAAGGGCATGCCCCAATTAAAAAGACAAAAGTGATTGTTTCAAGGTAAGTAACTTCAATGTATTTTTGATTTGTGTATTGTCATCGGTGACAGGCAATGGGACCACATGTAGCCATAATCTTTCATATGCCTTAAGTGCAACTGTGGTCCCATCATCAAAAGATGGTAGAAGCCACACTTCTAGTAACCTGTAGAATTGATCTCATAATATCCTCTCAAAAGGCAGCAAAATGGTAAGGAAATGTCTATATTATGTTAGGAATCTAGCTTTGGGGATTTTAGGATTGTGGAAGAGTGATGTAAAAAATGGGATAATTCTGTACTTGTTTATTTCTGTCTACCTATGCTTTTGTAATTCTTTTATCAAGCATCAAAATCTGTTTCTCTGTCCTGGAATGTAGGCTGCTCTTAAGGTTTCAGCTGCAGAATAGAGACAACCAAAGGCCTGGTGCCTTTCTTCTTTCATTTCTCCTGCACTGTGCAAACAATCTCAGACAGGTCTGCTACATAATAGCTATGTTTTCTCCACCAGCCAAGAGATCCAACCCCAGACATTGGATTTCAGGCAACCCCTATATATTCCACTGAGGAACTGATGTCTTAAAGCCCAAACAGGATCAAACCTACCAAGCCAGTATATAAACTTGTGAGAAAAAAGTATAGGGCTGCAGACTTTCTCATTACTGTTGTAACAAGAGAATATAGAAATTAATTCCCAGGAGGGGAAGTTGCCTTAACAAATATAAGACACACTGTAGCCTTTGGGAATGACTAAGAAGCAGAGGCTGGAAAAATTGAGAGCAAGCCATGAGTAATGAAACCTAGGAGAACAGTGTGAGGAGCAGCACCAGGGTTAAAAATTGTCAGCTAGATGACCGAAGAGTAGAAACAGACAAAGCCATTGTCTGATGTCCTCGGGAGGTAAAGTACCTAAATCAGCTTTTACATTGGAATAAGGAGTAGGCAAATTGATGAGTGAAAGTTCTCTAACTCTGTGATGTGGTAGGGGAAAGAGATGAGTTGAAGACCATAGCCCATAACTAACTGGTCATTGCCAGTGTCCCCGGGCTGAGGACAAAGATTCTATCAAGGGTTAAACACCTGACAGAATTGAGAGACTAATTGGGTTTCCATCTTAGTTAAAAGGACTATAGCAGCTAGAAGGCTGTGGTTACAAAAAAAAAAAAAAAAAAAAAAGCCATCACAATATAACAATGTATTGAGAGGGAAAAAAAAATCAAAAGCAGTAGGCTTTGATTCTTCATTCAATTCTTAGGAAGATCACAGAGGTTTTTCAGGAAGAATCTTTGAGAATATACTACCATTTTGGACTAAAGGGGACAGAGATTGTTAAAATATAAAAAGTCCCACCTTTCAACTCTCTTATAGGCAGGAATCCAGTACAAATACCAAACTATCTGTCAGAGCTGGGCTGGACCCTCAGAAACTGGTGAGAGGGTAGAGATGAAATACAACCCTGCTCCACCTGCAGGAGGAACAAATGGAGGAAGAAGGAGCCCATGGAGGATGATGTTCATGATCTGAGCACAGAGCAGTCCCACAGCCCAGGACAGGGCACATGCAAGGTGTCCCTGGCAGTCTGCCCCATGCAAACCATCAGTGACTGTCTCCTTATTTCCTCCAGCCCATGGGTGCCATTTGTAGTTACCTTACCCCTACTTCCAACTCTATGCTGGGTATTTGGAAAAAATATTTAATTTGTATGATTCCAAATGAAAAGAAGATATAACTCATTCTTTTCATTTTTATGTCTCCGAATAAAAGAAGGCACACCAAAGGGACCATATGGCATTCTAATTGACATATTCAACCCTGGAATCCATGCATGATGTCATGGTTAATGGAATCTTTTGAAAAATCTGGAATTAGTTAATAAAATATATCTTTAATCAAATGATGGTAATTTTCTCCCTGCCCCTCCCCAATTATCTGTACCATTTTAAGTGTGTATTGCGTTCCTCCAACTACTGGGTCATCCATTTTCTTTCTTTCTTCCTTTATTTCTCTCTTTCTTTCTCTTTTTTGTGATTTGATCTGTCCAATAGTAGGCAGCAGAAATAGTGATATGCTACTTTTGGGCCTAGGCTTTAAGAGATCTTATAACTATTCTTCCTCCTATCCCTATAAGGGCAAGGCTAGCCTAACCAACTGGAGAGCCTGAGGCCTAGTTATCCCTCTAATGATGGAGAGTAGGAGGGTCACCTCCCAAATTGTCAGTTATGCCATGAATAGTTGAACAAGGGAACCAAGCAAAGGTTAATGAAACCAGAAAGATCAAAGTGTCACGCAACTGACCTATAAACTCATGATAAACAATAGAATGACTACCCCTTAAAGTATTACATTTAAATGGTTTTGAACAACAATGGTTAACAGATCAATTATCGTTCTGCTTAGAGAAGTATAAGGAAAATATCAAGGTTTTCTGTTAATTCCATGACATATTTTTTTCTTTAAAAACTTTATGGGCCAATAAGGTAGATCGACATATAAAGGCACTTGCTGCCAAACCTGGCAACCATCCCTGGGATCCACATGGAGGTGGAAATTTTCATAGCTGACATGCAGCCTCTCCACCAATGTAACAAATCAGATCAGGTCAAATTAATAAGTCCAGATTTAATCTGAGCAAAGCATAAATGGGTGGTCCCAGGGGAAGAAGAGAAAACCATGAGGGGAAACCAAGAGAAGGGGTCTTTAAGTGCCCTATGGGTGGGTAGAGCTGCCAGTGATTGGCTCTCTCAAGGGCATGATCTTGAATAAGAGGAGCAGCGCTGGGTGGAGCTTCCCAACAGGAAGGAGAGAAACTGTTCTCACAGACAGGATATTTTCAAAGAAATATTTATCTGGATTTCAAAGTAATTGCATCATTTTGTTTTTCTTCAGTCAAATTTATTTTTCAATCTTATATTAAAACCACATTTAATTTTAAAATCATGAACAGAGCTGCAGGCATCCTTTGCTGTGGAAAATTAGTTTAAGATGTGTTACATTCATTTATGCTGTTTAATGATGCAAAGGTGTGTTGCCTTTTTTAATGCTGCATTTGTTTAACTCAATGAAGCTGTGTTGCTTTACCTGCCTAAAACATCTGATTGGCCTAATAAAGAGCTAGACAGCCAATCTTTAGGCAGTAGAGAAGTAGTAGTGTATCTCTATGTTTGTTTCCATCTACAGCATGAACATTAGTCAATAGGTGTGAAGGCACGAGATAGGCACCATGTCAACTTCCCATGTTCAGTGGCTTGTCTAGGTGTGGTCTTCAACAATAAGGCATTACCAACAGTGTTATGGAGAACATCCAATAGCTTTGGCAATATATGTTTAGAGGTTTCTATGGGTTCTTATTGCCAACAACCCTATTAGATGTAACCTAGTCCAGGGACTGGAAACTTCATTTGGTGACAGGGGTTGTCCAGTAGGGGCTTTGTATCCCCTCATTTGGCAATTTCATTTAGATCATCTTCATATGTGTATATATTTAGGAAGCTTCTACTCTATTAGGGTTCCATACAACTCCTCAAATAGCTCTTCCTTTTAGCTGATCCCCAATGTATTCCTTCACTCAACCCCTCTCTCCCCTCCTCCCATCCCAGCCACTCCCTCCCCATCCATCTATCTATTCTATTTCCCCTTCCTAAATAACTGCCTCCCTCCTCCTTGTACCTTAATCTACACCAAATTTCTGTGGTTCTGTGACTTATAGCCTGCTTCTTGAAAACTTAAAAGCTAACATTCTTCCACATATTAGCAAATACATACTGTTCTTATCCTTTGAAGTATGGATCACCTGACTATAGATTTTTTTTCTTATTTTACATATTGATCCCAGTAACCTCCCCTTCTGTCGTTCCCTTCCTCCCTACCTCCTTCCCTAACTCCCTCCCTCCCATGACCCCCAACCACCCTCCCATCCCATTTCCCTCCCCCTACTCCACATGGAGAATGATGCCTTCCAGGAGGGGTCAACAAAATCTGTCAAATCATATGGAGTAGGGACTAGGCCCTCCCTCCTGTCTCTAGGCTAAGGGAGTATCCCTCCATGGGGAATGTGCTCCCAAAGTCCTTTCATGCACCAGGGATACATCCTGGTTCCACTGTCAGAGGTCCCTTAGACTGCCCAGGCCTTCTAACTGAGACCCATGTTCAGGGCTACTGAGTCAGTCCAATTCTGGTTCCCCAGCTATTAGTCTGGGGGTCCATTAGCTCCCCCTCATTCAGGTCAGCTGTCTCTGTCAGTTTCTGTAGCCTAGTCTTGTACTCTCTCTCTCTGCATCTGGATTCCAAGAGTTCAGCTCAGTGTTTAGCTGTGGGTGTCTGCTTCTGTTTCCATCAGCTACTAGATGAGGGCTCTATGATGGCATATACGGTAGTCATCAATCTCATTATCAGGGAAGGGCATTTAAGGCAGCCTTTCCACTATTGTTCCCTCTCCACTCACTGACCCCCCACTCCCAATATGCTCAGGAGATCTTGTTCCTGGATGGCTCAGCCATTAAAGGCTAGGCCCACAACTTTATAGATTTATATATAAATTTTACCTATTTATAATTATTATGAATATATAATGAACTTGTAATATACATTTTATAATTTAGATATTTATATTATGTAAAAAAATTACATATTTTTCTATCCCTATCCATTTACCTGTGAATTCCATGATTTTATTTTGGTTAAAAGCTGAGTGATATTCCAATGTATAAACACCCCATTTTCTTTATCTAATCATCCATTCGCCAACTAGTGTGTTTCCAATTTCTGGCTATTATGAATATAGCAGCAATGAACATGGTTGAGCAAGTGTCTCTGTAGTAGGTGGAGTTCTTAGGGGTATATGCCCAAGACTGGTATTGCTGGATCTTAAGGGAAATCTATTCCAAGCTTCCTGAGGAATAACTCACTGATTTCCACAGTGCTGTAGAAGTTTGCACTCCCACCAACAGTGGATGAGTGTTCCCTTTACTCAACATCCTCTCCAGACTGAGGTTTGTCATATGTTTTATTGATGTTGGCCATTCTAACTAATAGAAGATGAAATATCAAAGTAGTTTTAATTTGCATTTCTCTGACAACCAAAGTTATTGAACAGTATGTATTTCTCAGATATTCATATTTCCTCCTTTGAAAGGTTTCTGTGCCCCATTTTTAAATGTTTGTTTTCTGGATGTCCAGTTTTGTTTTTTTGGGTATTTTTGTTGTTGTTTTTGTTTTTTTAGTTCTTTACATATTTTAGATATTAGCCCTCTGCCCTCTGTTGGATGTGCAGTTTGAAAATCTTTTTTTTTGTTTTCCTCTTTAGAGCCTGCTTCTTTGTCTGAATGATGGTGTCCTTTGCCATACAGAAGATTTTAAATTTCATGAGGACCCATTTTATTAATTGTTGCTCTTAGGTCCTATGCAATCAGTGATCCACCCAGAAGGTCTGTTTCTGTACCAATCATTTGTCTTTCAGGGTTTTTTAAATATGGTAGATTACATTTACTAGTTTACATATGTAGAATCATTCCTCCAGGATGAATACTACTTGATCATAGGAATGTTGTTCTTGATGTGTTCTTGGATTGAGTTTGCAAATAATTTACAGAAATGTTTTGCATGTATGTTCACAATGGACATTGGTCTGAAATTCTCTTTCTTTGTTGAGTCTTGATGTAATTTATGCATCTATCAGGGTAGTTGCGGCCTCATAAAACAATTGGGCAATGTTCCTTCTGTTTTTATTTTGTGGGATAATTTGAGCAATGCTGGCATTAACTCCTCTTTGAAATTCTGCTATAAATCTGTACCCAAACTATCTGGCCCTCAGCTTTTTTGGCATGAGAGTCTTAATTACTGCTTCTACTCCATTGGGGGTTATAGGTTGGTTTAAACTGCTTATCTGATCTTATTTTAACTTTGGTAAGTGGTATGTATCAAGTAAATTATCCATTTCTTTTGGGTTTTTCCAATTTGGTGGAGTACACAAATTTAAGTTTTTTTTAGTATGTTCCTTTTATTCTCTGGATTTCTTTGGTACATGTTGTTTTGTATCCCTTTTCATCTCTCATTTTGTTAATCTCTATCCTCTCCATACAACTTCTAGTCAATTTGGCTAAATGTTTGTCAATTTTAATGACACCTTGTATCATTGATTTATTTTATTGTTTTTGGTTTGTTTGCATTTTATTGATTTCATCCCTTAGTTTTTCTTTTTGTTGACATCTACTCTTTTTCTATGTTATGTCTTCTTTTTGTCCTAGAGATTTCAGGTGTGCTGTTAAGTCATTAATATGAGATCTTTTCTATATTTTTATGTAAACATGATGCTATGAACGTGTCTCTCAGAACTGAGTTCACTGTGTCTATGATTTTGGGTATTTTTTCCCATTTTCATTAAATTCCATAATGCTTTTAAGTTCTTTTCTAAGTTCTGTTTTATGCAAATTTTTATTCATTAGTGAGTTGTTCAGTGAGCTTAAGCTTATATTATTTCTGTTGTCCATATTTAGCTTTAACCCATTGTGGTCAGATTGGATGCAGGGTATTATTTCAATTTTATTATATTTGCTGAGACTCTCTTTGTGTCTTAGTGTGTCTTCAATGTTGGGAAAAGTTCCATGGGCAGAAGAAGGTATATTCTTTTGTGTTTGGGTAAAATGGTCTATAAATAACTGCTACATTTGTTTGATTTATAATGACATTTAGTGCCAACATCTCTCTGTTTAGTTTTTGTCTGGATGACCTGTCTATTGGCAAGAATGCAGTATTAAAGTCATCCACTATACAAGTGTGAGGATCAATATGTGATTTTAGCTCTAGTGGTGTTTCTTTTATTAACTTTGGTCCCCTTGTGTTCAATGACTGCACGTTTAGAATTGCAAAATCCTTGTAGTAAAAATTTCCATTTCTATTTGTTTGTCTATTTTGTCAGATCATAAAATGAGTATGCCATCTGTTTTCTGGGCCCATTTGCTTAGAATATCTTTTCCCATCCTTTTACCTTGAGCTGACATCTACCCGTTATGGTAAGTTGTGTTTCTCGGATTTTAGCAGAAGTGTGGGTCCTGTTTATACGGCCATTCTTTTAATCTGCGTCTTTTTATGAAGAAATGAAACCCATTGGTGTTGACAGTTAATCAATGAGCAGTGTTTGTTAATGGCTTTTCTTCCAACACATAAAAGCTTAGAGGTTTGGGAGTTCAAATCCAAGAACCCAGATAAAAAGACTGCTGTGGTGCCATTCATGGGTAAACCCAGCACTGGAAGTGTAAAGACAAGAGGATCTCTAATATGCATTCTCTAGTTAGCTTAGCCAAATTGATGGTCTTCAGGTTCACTGAGAAAACCTTTCTGAAAAAGTAAAGTTGAAGGGAGGTTGTAGAAAAACACCAGATTTTAAGCTCTGGCCCTCTCTCTCTCTCTCTCTCTCTCTCTCTCTCTCTCTCTCTCTCACACACACACACACACACACACACACACACACACACACAAAGAAAACAAACAAACAAACAAAAAAACCACCATTGTGTAACTGTGTACCACATTCTCTTTATCTGTAACTTCACTGATGGCATCTGGCACATAAAACATTAATATGTGCATATTGTGGAGGTACCACATCACATTTTTATATTTTTATAATGTTTAATTCATGTTACACATTTTTCAAATATTTAACATTCATTTTTGGTGAAATTTCCCAAAGTGCATTATTCTATCTATAGTTTCTCTAATATGCAGTAGCACAGACGAAGATTTATTTCCCATCTAACTGTAACTTCGTACTCACTGATGAACCTTTCAACATCTCTCCATCCCTCCTACTCTCCAAAACCTCTAAGCTTTTGTGTGTTGGATGTCTTGTCCATGTGCTCTGGTGTAGTCAGTGCTACATCTACTTTATGTATATATAAAGGTCATGAGTTTGGGTCCACAGATTGTATTTGTCTCCATGATATGACATGAGCGTATCCACATTTCATCACCCAATCCCTTCTTCTTATTTGTCTAAAATCTCCTATTAGCAAGTGTGCCCATAGAATCTCATAGATGTTTATTTTGAGAATACCATGTTCTTCCACAGCTCAGCTTGTGGTTTTTAAGAACCTTGACATATTTGAATATCTGTTTGTGAAACTTAACATGAATGCTCAGATTGGCATCCTTGAATGATCGGTTAAGGAAAACTTCAAAGATGGTTGAAAATTAAATATGAGAAGAAATTTGCTAAAATTCTCATAGAGAATAGGATTTCTAATAATGGCATGACAGGTAATCCTACTCCTTCAAAGTCATAAACCCCTTGTTTCATGTTTAATTATATAATCTTCAAGAAAAAAAGTTGGGCAGCATATTCTAATACCTAAGCCAGTATCGTCAACTAATGCAGGCAGGTCCATTCTCTCCTAGAAAGATGTTTATGCTTGTAATCATGAGTCAGTGTTCTCTTCAGTACAATTTTGAAGCTAGTTCTGTGTAACAACCAAGGATCATATTCTGGGTGCATTGGAGAATGTAAGACTAGACACATACTCTGTCCTTGGGTGACTGTCATGTGAATTTGAGAAGCTTTAAGAAAACCAACAGTGAGGCAAATAGAACAGAAGTACAAACAAAATGTCAGCAAAGACACCAAATACTGCGTTTGTATGTGTCTCTCTGTATGTAAAGCATGTGAATGTTAGTGCATGTGTGTACATGAGCTTGCAAGAACATATACACTTGTGTGCATGAAATATGGAGCTCAGTATTTGACATCAGTGTCTTCCTCTATTTTCTCAGACAGGGTCCCTCACTGAACAGGGCACACCAAATGTCGTGGATGGCTGATCAGCGCTTTCTTGACACCTTCCCACTCTTCTAGTGCTGAAGTTACAGATGCACCCAGTTATTATGTGGCTGCTGGGAACCAAACTCCTGTCCTTTTGATGATGTAGACACTGCTGAAGGAACAGTCTCCACATCCTGTCAGTGACTTAAACTGGCACAAGGTAAAGATCTGCCGAGAGGGTAAAATTTACTGAAAATTATAAACTGTGCCACACCCAGACAGGAATGGATAAGGTAGTACCTGCCTATGTGAAGAACCAAAATCTGCCAAAACAGGTGTTGATGCCAGTGTGACACAATGTAAACAAAGCAGGAAACACAAAAGGAAAGAACTCAGGGCAAGGGTTTGGGATGTGTTCATCTTTCACTGCAGAAGAACGAAAGATAAAGGATGTTGCCAGAAGCAGCTGCATTACCATAGAGGTAACAACATGTTTAAATGAAGGCTGTGAGTTTCTCAGGAGTAGACAGTGATGAGCATTCCAAAGGAAAGGGGGCAAAACCAGCAAGCCTTATTCTCTGCAAAAGAGTTCTTTATAAATTTGAGAAAAGCTATGGAGTAAGCTTCCAATTTTCTTCTTTGGGATTGTATTTTTGCTTTCTTTCATCTCAGTTGTGTCTGAGCCCTCCTGTGCCTTCTGGAGTCATCACAAGTTTAAAATTTATACTTACATTTCTAAACAGAGAGTCTGCCTAGTCACGGCCTCTCAAATTCTATATACCATTCTTATTGGTTCACTTAAGATCTGGCCTCTATTTCACAAGGATAGAACTTCTCTGTTCATGAGGAACATAGGGATTTAACTTTATACAAGGAAATCATTACACTATGTTGTCTGTCATTAAGAAATTCATGCCATCATTCCAAATAGGCAAGACTGCATCATGCCTTTATAAGCAAAGACCAAAGTTTATGGTGGTTTTTTGGACCAAGTTGTAAGATACTTTGTTGTAATAGAAACTTTCCACTTTGTTTCCCACAGTTCCCAAGAAATAGGTTGGCATTGTATTTTTTGCTTTCCCTTTCTTATTTTAAGTGCTTTATTATTTTTTCTTATTTTACATATCCATCCCAGTTCCCGCTCCCTCCCATCTTCTCATGATCCACCCGAACGACCCCCTATCCTGTTCCCCACCCACTCCCCAGGAGGGTGTGGCCTTCCAGGAGAAATTTTCAAAATCTGTCAAGTCATTTGGGGTAGGGACTAGACCGTCCCTCATGTCTCTAGGCTAAGGGAGTATCGCTCCTTGGAGAATGTGCTCCCAAAGTCCTTTTTTGCACCAGGGATACATCCTGGTTCCACTGTCAGAGGTCCCACAGACTGCTCAGGCCTTCTAACTGAGACCCATGTTCAGGGGGTCTGAGTCAGTCCAATGCTGTTTTCCCAGTTATCAGACTAGAGTCCATGAAATCTCCTTTGTTCAGGTCAGTAGTTTCTGTGGGTTTATCCAGCCTGGTCTTTACCCCTTAGCTCATCACCTGTCCTTCTTTCCAACTGGATTCCAAGAGTTCATGTCAGTAGGTGTCTACTTCTGCTTCCATCAGCTACTAGATGAAGGCTCTAGGATGGCTTATAAGGCAGTCATCAATCTCATTATCGGGGAAGGGCATTTAAGGTAACCTCTCCACTATTGCTTAGGTTGTCAGCTGGGGTCATCCTTGTAGATCTCTAAACATTTCCCTAGTGCCAAATTTCTCTTAAAACCTATAATAGCTCCCTCTAATATGGTATCCCTTTTCTCGCTCTCCTCCATTCCTTCCCTGACTCTGCTTTCCTGGTCAGTCATGCTCACCTCTTCCCTCCTCTTCTCCCCTTCTCTTTCTCCTAACTCCCTCTCCCCTCATTTCCCCTCAAAGTGCTCCCAATATGCTCAGGAGATCTTGCCCTTTCCCTTTCTGTGGGCACTTGTATGTCTCTCTTAAGGTACTCCTTGTATCCTAGCTTCCCTGGCAGTATGAATTGTAGGCTGGTGATCCTTTGCTCCATGTCTAAAATCCATATATGAGTGAGTATATACCATGTTCCTATTTTTGTGACTCGGTTACTTTACTCAGAATGGTTTCTTCTAGTCCAACCATTTGCCTGCGAATTTCAAGATTCCATTGTTTTTTTTTTCCACTGAGTAGTACTCCATTGTGTAAATGTACCACATTTTCTATATCCATTCTTCAGTTGAGGGGCATCTAGTTTGTTTCCAGGTTCTAGCTATTACAAACAATGCATCTATGAACAGATGTCATTGTTGCATGGATGCACATTTTTGGGCATATGCCTAAGAGTGTAATTTCCAGATCCTGTGGCAGATTGATTCCCATTTTCCTGAGGAACCACCGTACTGATCTCCAAAATGGCTGTACAAAGTTGAACTCCTACCAGCAGTGAAGGAGAGCTCCCCTCTCTCCACATCCTCTCTAGCACAAACTGTCATTGGTGTTTACAATTTTAGCCATTCTGATAGAGGTATGAAGGTTATCTCAGAGTTGCCTTGATTTGCATTTCCCTTAAAGCTAAGGATATTGAGCACTTTCTTAGGTGTCTTTCATCCATTTTGGATTCCCCCTATTGAGAATTCTCTATTCAGAATGTACCCCAATTTTTAATAGGATTATTTGGTATTTTGGTGACTACCCTCTTGAGTTCTTTGTATATTTTGGAGATCAGCCCTCTGTCAGATGTGAGGTTGGTGAAGTTATTTTCCCACTCCATGAACTGCCATTTTGTCTTGTTGTCTATGTCCTTTGCCTTATAGAAGCTTCTCAGTTTCAGGAGGTCCCATTTATTAATTGTTGATCTCAGTCTCTATGTGACTGGTATTATATTCACGATTCAATTGGTTCAATGGTACCTCCCAATTTCTCTTCTAAGAGGTTTAGTATGGCTGGATTTATGTTGAGGTCTTTGATCAATTTGAACTTAAGTTTTGTGCATGGCAATAGACATGGATCTATCTGCAGTCTTCTACACACCAGTATCCACTTATGTCATCACCATTTGTTGAAGATGCTTTCTTCCTTTCATTGTATTATTTTATTGTCAAATTTCATTGTCAAAAATCAGGTGTTCATAGGTATGTGGGTTAATATCAGGATTTTCAATTTTATTCCATTGGTCTACCTGCCTATTTTTGTGCCAATACCAAGCTGTTTTCAGGACTATAGCTCTATAGGAGAGGTTGAACTCAGGGATGGTGATGCCTCTAGAAATTCCTTTATTGTACAGGATTATTTTGGCTATCCTGAGTCTTTTGTTTTTCCATATAATGTTGAGTATTGTCTATCAAGGTCAGTGAAGAATTGTGCTGGGGATTGCACTGAATCTTTAGATTGCTTTTGGCAAGATTGCCATTTTTACTGTTTATCCTACCTATCCAAGAGCATGGGAGAACCATTTTCTTGTATCTTCTTTAATTTCTTTCTTTAAAGACACGAAGTTCTTGCTATACATGTCTTTCACTTGTTTGGTTAGGGTTTCCCACAAGATATTTTAAATTTTTGTGGTTATTATAAAGGGTGATGTTTCTCTGATTTCTTTCTTAGCCTCTTTAATCCTGTATGTGTATATATATATATATATATATATATATATATATATATATATATATATGCTACTGATTTTTTTTCTTAGTAAATCTCATACCCTGCCTCTTTGCTGAAGGTGTTTATCAGCTGTAGGAGCTCTTTGGCAGAGGTTTCAGATCACTTATGTAAACTATCCTACCATCTGCAAATAGTGAAAGTCGGACATTTTCTATCCCCTTGATCTCCTTTTGTTGTCTTATTCCTCTAGCTACATCTTCAAGTTCAATATTGAAGAGATATGGATAGAGTGAACAGCCTTGTCTTTTTCCTGATTTTAGAAGAATCACCTTAAGCTTCTCTTCATTTAGTTTGATGTTGGCTGTTGGTTTACTGTATATTGCTTTTATTATGTTTAGGTATGTTCCTGTTATCCCTGATCTCTCCAAGACCCTTTCATGAAAGGGTGTTGGATTTTGTCAAAAGTTTTTCCAGCATCTACTGAGATGATCATATGATTTTTCTTTTTCAATTTGTTTATATGGTGGATCACATTGACAGATTTTCCTATGTTAAACCATCCCTGCATCCCTGGGATGAAGCCTACTTGGTCAGGGTGGATGATTTCTCTAATGTGTTCTTGGATTCAATTTCCCAGTATTTTATTGAGTATTTTTGCATCAGTGTTCATGAGGGATATTGGTCTATAGTTCTCTTAGTTGTGTCTTTGTGTGGCTTGGGTACCAAGATAATTGTAGCCTCCTAAAGTGTTTGGCAGTGAACTTTCTGCTTCTACTGTGTAGAACAATTTGAGAAGTATTGGTATTGGCTCTTGGAATTTCTAGAAGAATTCTGCACTAAAGCCATCTGGTCCTGGGCTTGTCTTAGTTTGGAAACTTTTGATGACTGCTTCTAGGGGTTATAGGTATATTTAAATTGCTTATCTGTTCTTGATTTAATTTTGGTAAGTAATATCCAGAAATTTGTCCTTTGAATTTTCGAATTTTGTGGAGTATAGGTTTCCAAAGTATGACCTGATGATTCTGTGGATTTCCTCAGTGTCTGTTGTTATGTCCCCCTTTTCATTGCTGATTTTGCTAAATTGCATGTTCTCTCTCTGCTTTTTGGTTAGTTTGGATAAAGGTTTGTCTATCTTGTTGATATTCTCAAAGAACCAACCCTTTGTTACATTGATTCTTTGTATTGTTTTCCTCGTTTCTACTTTATTGATTTCAGCCCTGGCTTCTACTCCTCTGGGATGAATTTGCTTCTTTGTGTTATAAGGCTTTCAGTTTTGCTGTTAATTCTCTAATGTGACTATCTCCATTTTCTTCATATGGGCACTTAGTACAACAAACTTTCCTAGTAGCACTGCATTCCAAGTGTCCCATAAGTTTGTGTATGCTTTGTCTTCATTCTCATTGAATTCTAGGAAATCTTTTCTTTCTTCCTGTATTTCTTCCTTGACCTAGGGATGGTGCAATTGTGCACTGTTCAGTTTCCATGAGTTTGTAGGGTTTCTGCAGTTTGTGTTGTTGTTTAATTCAAACTTTAAATCATGGCTGTCTGATAAGATACAAGGGGCTATTCCAATTTTTTTTAATCTGTTGAGGTTTGCTATGTAGCTAATTATGTGGTCGATTTTAGAGAAGGTTCCATGTGGAGCAGAAAAGAAGGTATATTCTTTTGTGTTTGGATGTTCTATAGATGTCTGTTAAACTGAGTTTGGACGTAACTTCTGTTAGTTCCTTTGTTTCTTTGTTAAGTTTCTGTCTGGTGGTCCTGTCTAGTGGTGAGAGTGGGGTGTTGAAGTCTCCCACTATATGTGTGTGAGGTTTTATGTGAGATTTGAGTTTTAGTAATGTTTCTTTTACTAATATGTATGCCTTGTATTTGGGGCAGAGCTTTTCAGAATTGAGACTTTGTACTGATGGATTTTTTTCCTGTGATAAATATGAAATGACCTTCTTCATCTTTTTGATTGATTTTGGTTTGATGTATAACTTGTTAGCTATTAGGATAGCTACACCTGCTTGCTTCTTTGGTACATTTGATTGGAAGATCTTTTCCCAACCCTTTACTCTCTGATAGTGTCTGTCTTTGAAGCTGAGATGCATTTCTTGTATGCAGCAGAAGGATGGGTTTTGTCTTCGTATCCATTCTGTTAACCTATGTCTTTTTATAGGTGAGTTAAGACCATTAATATTGAGGGAAACTAAGGACCATTGCTTGTTAATTCTTGTTTGTTTTGGATTTGTTGGCCTAAGATTCTCTCTTCCATCTCTTGCATTCTATTGGTTATGCTTGCATCTGTAGTTTCTGATTGCTTACCTAGCTTTTCTATTTCCAGCATTTCCTCAGTTTGTGTTTTCATTATTGTCTCTATTTCAGTTTTCAGCTCTTGAACTGTTTGAATAGTTTCCTTCATCTGTTTGATGGTCTTTTTCTTGGCTTTCCTTGCTTTCTTTAAGAAATGTGTTCATTTCTTGCATTTTCTGCTTGGTCTTTTCCTCTGTTTCTTCAAATTTTTGTTTGTTTTTTTCTTCCATTTCTTTAAGGGATTTTTCCATATCATCTTTGAGGGCCTCTATTTTTTTCATGAAGTTGTTTTTTGTTTTTTTTTTTGTTGTTGTTGTTTTTGTTTGTTTGTTTGTTTAGGTCATTCACTTCTGCTTCATCTTCTTTGGCGTGTTCAGGACTAGTTGGTGTAGAGTCCCTAGAGTGTTTTCTTGTACTGCCATCTTCCACGCCCTTCTTCCAGTGGGCTCTCTCTCTCTCTCTCTCTCTCTCTCTCTCTCTCTCTCTCTCTCTCTCCCTTCCTTTCCTTCCTCTCCCAGTGGAATTATTGGAAAGATTTCTAAGAAGGACAGCTATGGTCACAACAGATGTGATTGGCTGCATGTGAACATGTGTAAGAAAACTAATATGTATCTGGACATAAGGCAAGCTGATACAATTGATGAGTTACTTTAACACCAAGCTAAAATAATTCCAAATATCCAAGATTTTTGAACACTTACTTCATAGATGCTACAATTATTAAACTCCTCATAAATATTATTGAATAGAAATTACTTATGGGCAGAATATCTCTGATTTTTATCTCTAGGCATTACCTGAAATTCTTTGATATTAAAAATCTGTCACCTCCTAGAGGAAAATTAATAGGCCTTTCACTATTCTTTAAATTGTTAATGCAATCCTAGATTCTAATGAATGGATATTTTTCTGCTTTCTTAGAAGGTGTGTGTGTGTGTGTGTGTGTGTGTGTGTGTGTGTGTGTGTATATTAAAATGAGTTGTAGCTTAGAATCAATTCTGCTAAGGATATCTTACTAATAGAAAAATAAAAGAAGTATAAACAAAGAAATCCATAATGATGTATTTACAAGTTATATGAAAGCAAGCAGAAAATAATTTTAAACTTTCCAAGATTAATTTATCATTCAGGGGTTAATAATAAACCAAAGAAAGTCCATTGGTCTGGATTCTAACCCTGAGCAATATATGCATCTTTACAATTTCATCACAGTAGTCATTATGAATGCAGGATTGGGCTAATGTATAAAATCAAAGCTAAACTGACCATGTCAAGACCAATAACAAATACCTACCAACAAGAGTCTGTTCTCCCTCCATGAAAGCTAGAAGGACATTATTACAGGGTAATCGAATGGTCTGGGAAGTCTTTAATTATTGGTATAGCTTCATATTTAGACATATCATAGAGAATGGTAGGACTATGCTTCCCCCTTGGTAAAGAACTGTATAGATACTACAGGAGAAAGGGTGCCACAAAACCAATGCTGACATGACCAGAGGGGACCTGACACTATTTAATATAACCTTTCACTTTCCTTCTAAACTGAACAAGCACTGGTTGGTATATTTAATAAAATACAACTCTGTGTGTGTGTGTGCGTGTGTGTGTGTATGTGTGTGTAGACAGACATAAATACGTTACTAAATACATGTTCTCTGAATATATTATACAGATAGAAATGTATGACATATATAATACACATTTTATATTATATATATTCATTGAACTTTGCAAAGAATTTATGAGCTAAATTATTTACATAGTATAGGAATTATATGTCTTCTACTTTAAAAGTGTGCACTTCCTTTAATAAAGAAAAATAAGATCTAGAAACATAAATAATCTGTTTAGGCTGTGGAACACCAGAAATCTTAGGAAGAAAATTAATTCTTAGTTACACCTAATGTTCTTAACCCAGTTTTTCCACTCAACTCTTCTTCTAATGTCATGTTTTCTTATATCATAATTTATATCCTTAGTTATCAAAATAATTATAGTATTGCTTTGCTTATGTATCTAGTATTAAAACAAAACTTGATATTCTTTTGCTTGTAAGCAATATAAAGATGGGTGATATAGTGAGCTATATGATATGTGTTTATATATTTGTATATGTATGTATATAATAAAATAGGGTAATGAACAGTATTTATAACTTATGGTAATAGTGTTTTGATCTTTCTCACATGGGATCAGAGACTGGGTTTACACATGAACAAAGAAACTAGGAACAGTGGGGAACAAGAGCCAGCACAAAGGAAGGGTAAAAGGGAAGAGGGATATTCTTTGGCAGGTTAGTCATCAGTCAACTTAGTCAAAGAAGAGCTCTGGTTCTGAGCAGCTTTGGGTGGATAAGAAAGTGGCAAGACAAAGCAAGTCCTATGGGGCCAAAGATTGTTAGACTGTTAGATGAGATCTGAAATTTTAGTCTGTGCTATGCCATTGCCAGCCCATGCGTGGGGATCACAGAGACTTGGGAAGGAGGGCAATGGTAGAGAGAGAGATACAAAGCTGTGGGTTCACTTCAAGAAGGAACAACTTTTATTGCCCCTACTGTTGCTTTTATACTGCTTAACTAGATACTAGAGACAGTGTTGTAAGCAGAGCTTGACCAAGCTATCGTTGACCCACTTACCTGAGTTCTTCCTTCTGCATTCCTCTTCCCTTTTGGCCTTGTTTTACCCTGAAGGACATTTTTTAGTCTTTATCTCATGTCTGTATCTTTCAGTAGTCATGGAGCCATATCTGGGTCAGGGTTGGTGCTTTGGAAAGGAAGAATAGACCATCTAGACCCTATCAATGCTGGAGAAGGCTCTGCTGACAATTCCAAATCAGAGAGTGGAACCTCTATAACTTCTTAGTTCACTGAAGACTGGAGTTATAGTTAGAAGAAAAGCGGTCACATTGAGGTTGACAAATGGATAGATGATAAATACTCATATAATGCTACATCATTCTAGCCTTCATTAATCCACAGTACTTTCCCACCAACACATAGAAAACATCACATCTTGTCAGTAGAGATCACCTTAGTTACTGTCACTCAACTCAGATGACATCCAAACTTCTCTGAATAGTCACTGTGGATTAATGATTAATCTTTATCTATTTTCTGATTCTTGTTACAGTTGGCAAGCCCTGGTGACATTTCATGACCTTGAAGGAAAAGGCACACATACATAAACAAACAAACAAACAAACAAACAAAAATCTGTTCTATTCTTACAATTGGGGGAGGGGGCACACTATGGAAATAGATCTACTACCTCCTGCAGCAGAGTAAATGTATTTGGGAATTGTGGTGGCTTGAATAAGAATGACACACATAGGTTCATATATTTGAATGCTTAGTTATTGAGGAGTGGCTTTAATTGAGAAGGATTAGAAGGTATGGTCTGGTTGTAGTAGGTGTGGCCTTGTTGGAGGAAGTGTGTCTCTGCTCATGGGCTTTGATGTTTCAAATGCCCAAGCCAGGTCCAGTGTCTTTCTCTCCCTGCTTTCTTTCTGTGGCTCAGGATATAGAACTCTCAGCTGCTTCTCTAGAAATGTGCTTGCTGCATACCATTATGCTACCTGCCAGGGTGTTAATGGACTATGTCTGTATGATAAGAGTTGCTTTGGTCATGATGCATCATCACAGCATAGAACAGTGACTAAAACAGGCATGTGGCAACATCGCAAATATCTAATTCCAAGGGGCAGAGAAAAGCTCACAGAGGAATGTCGAAGACTGTCCAGTCAAGAGCTAAAAAGATAGGTCACTAGGATTGTTTGGTGTACAAACTTGGAGATCTGAATTTCAATCCCCATGTCTGCCTCTAGCTCCAGTGTTGAGGGTAAGTTGAATAGATTCTATGGGCTTGTTAGCCAGACAATCCAGCTGAAATCTGAATTCCAAGTTCAATGAAAACCCTGTCTAAAAAAAATAAGATAGAGTGCAATAGGAAAAGGCACCAGACATGGACCTCTGGCACACACACACACACACACACACACACACACACACACACACACACACACTGGAAGGAAGGAAGGAAGGAGAAGAAAGAAAGAGGAAAAGGAAAGGAAAGGAAAGAAAAAAAGAAAGGAAAACAAAAACATCAATCAATGGAAGAGTTTTCCAGACCAGTAGGAGGCAGAGTCAGAATACACTTGAAATTCAAATCTTTCCAAAGGAATCTCAAAGCAAGATCTTGTCCCAGAGAGAAGTAGTGTTGGAAGCTTGGAAATAAAGATCAGCCATAGCCTACTTATTCCTCAGTTTATGGTCAAGCCCCAGGAGAAAATTCAGGTGGGAACCAGAATTGAAAGTCAGTCTGGCAGAAGCCCCATATAGCAGCAGATCAACCAAACCAACTATGAAATGAAAAGAGAAATAAATATTCAGACTCTACTTATGCAGACCTCATTCATCTTTGTCATACCACCAGACCATGAGTGCAGGAAAAAGGGAACCCTCACAGTATCACCAGGACAACTGCTGCTGGTTGTTTAGGAACCAATCAGGACCAGACCAACTTGTGAATGGCAAGTTTGAATCCCAAAGCTGCTCTTCCTAACTGCACATGAGATAGGGCCTCCTCTGTGGGACACACAGTAGTATTTGCAAGTGGCAAAGCTTGAACCAAACCCACAAAGAGCACAGCCTGCACCCGTGGGTGCCCATAGTGGAAAAAAAGAATGCATGAAGATTGACACACCATGTTAGAAGCTTAGTCTTGGAAAAGAAGATGATCTTCACAGTATTAAGAGCTTCGTTAATCTTCAGGCCAAATATTAATGTTAAAAAAGACTAATTTACCTTTGTTTTATTAACAACTATGTGAAATCTCCATTTTCTTCTTTGAATCTTTTTCATAGGGATGTTTCATATAAGCCCTTCCTTTAAAAATTACAGAATTTTTTAAATATGTCAGCTGAATATATTTTATTATACATGCTGCTGGAGTTAATGAAAATCCTGGGATGAAAGATATTACTTAAATTATTTTAAGGTACATTATACAGCTTGTAGAGAACTGCTATTTTCCCCTCAGGATACACTGCTTCCCCCTAGTTTTGCATAATGAATTCAGGCACTATAAACCAGGGCATCCCTTCGAAGCACCACTGGTCAGATGTCTTTCTTGGTTAAAAGTTTTAGGTTATTATTTTGCCAACTTTTATGTTATAGGTTATGAAGTCAACTGAAATTAGGTGTATGTAAAATCTACTACAAAAAGCAGTTTATAAATGTTATTGCCTGGATCTTTTAAATAATGACAAGAAAATCCAAGAAAGGGGATTTAATATGAAATCCGTTAGAATAACTTTCTGTAATTAAATAGATTTAATGACGTCTGATCTTCTTATACTGCAACTGGATTAAAGCATATCTGAATTACAAATAGTTTTCTCCTTTTAAAAAACATAATAAATTGTGAGCTTTTTTTTTCCTTTGAGGCATAATTAGAAATGATGGAATCACCTAGGCCATGTTAGTATCTGCTCCATTCAAAGAAAAAGTTGCCCAAATCATCTTTGTGAGACACAGAAGGATACAATTACACCTGTCCTGTTCAAGTACCCCAGCCTGGGTGGATCCCATCCTCCTCAAAGCTCTACACTGTGCAGAGTGCTGGGCTTCAAAAGGCTTTCTCACAATCTTGAAAACTCATAATAGGTTTTGAAATAAGGGCTCTGTATTTTTTTAATTTGAACACTGCCCTTCAGATTTGTGGTCAACCTGGTACATAGAGGGGCGAATTAAAATGCATGAGTTTGTTTCTATGCATAGGATCACCTCAGTGCCTGATGCAAAGTATGCAGTGACAATGTGCACCAAGAGAATCAAATCAAAATCACTCCCTTATTTTCAAGACAGATCAGTGTCTGCTCTAATTGACTTTCCGTAAGATGTATGTAGAGGAGCCGAGGAAGTTACTCAGTTAATACAGTGTCTATGGATCATGCACAAAGCCCTAGGTCTGATTCCCAGGACTACATATACTGGCTGTGGTGGTATACAGCTGTAATCCGAGCACTCAGGATGTAGAAGTCAGCAGATAAGATGATCAAGTTTATCCTCACTATATATTGAATTCAGGCCAGCCTCAGAAACATGAGACTGCCTCAAAAACAAATATGTGGGAAAAAAGTCATAGAATCTTCCTTACTGACAACCATTTCTTATATCAACTACACTATATCCCCCTGCCCTTTTTAACAACCATGTAATTTACTCAACCCTTCCTGTGTACCCAGGTTATGCTGGCATTAACATGAGCTTACTCACAATCCTAGGATACCCAATCAGGCCACCGTGCTTCCTTTTTAAACTCATTTCCATAAAACTTCGTAACATAGATACTAAAGGTAGTTTTGGAATTCATCGGCAATGAGAGAACTCTCAAACTAGCAAATGCTATGAGTCACCCTGCTTCTGCAAGAGCTGAGAAAGTGATTGACTGGCAGGAACACTTGCCCCATAGGCTGGTGCCAACATGCAGATGTATGGTAGCTTTGGGGATCCCTGACATCACCAAATGTATTATTGATCACTTACTCCTGGGGTAAGGTCGATAGAGCTGTGTTTATGTATGTCCCTCTTTCCCATGGCGCAGTGATTGAGCAACAGCGCCACCAGTCTTCAAAATGACTTTTTCCCTGAGAATTTGAACTGAGTTTCCCCAGTGTTAGAGTTGGGTAACAAGGACGTCTACTGTAAATCCATGCTGAGATGAGGCCAGCGTGTGCCGTTTTACTATTGTGTGTGCTAATATTTAATTGAGAGACAAACAAGACACTCCAGGCAGATAGGGACAGAGAGCCATAGTCTCCATTCTCTGGCTTTCCAGTTGCCAGCTTCATTCTCCCAAGACCCACTTGTTCCCACATGTGTTGTATTAAATAAATATCATTTCATCTAGCTAACTTTGCCCCTTGCAATCAAATGTCTAATGCACATCCCTAAGAAACATGCTGAGACATGTGGTAGCTTTTCCTGTGAAACTGAAGTGCCATAGCTTGGATTGCATAAGGTAAAGTCACCTTGGATTCGTCAGCACCATCATTAGAGAAGAATAAAATGTCTTCTCCCAACCTCAAAATAAACTACCAATTGTAATAGACGTACGTGCACTAAAAATGTCATTCTTCCTGGTGTTCATTCCAGCTGCTTCAGACATAGCCATGCAAGGCTAAGAGTCTACTCCGTTCACTTCCTTTTGTCAATTAATGAGAACCTTGGCCCGGGAAGCCCAGAGTGATCTGGGAAGCCGAGAGTCCCAATTCTACCACAGCCAAAGCATTAGCATAAAACATTATCATAAGTGACATCAAATCACATGACAGTTCCCAAAAAACAAAAGAGAAATAAGGGTTTTAAGAAAAGGTGCAAATCCATGAGTGGCCTAGATATAAAGCCTTTGCACGGTGGCCATCCAAGCTCTTGACTATGCCATGGCTGGTCTAACTTGAGAACTCAGGGTGGAGGGCAGTTACGTAGCTCAGTGTTCTCAGCACTTTGGTTAAGTGTATTAGAGACCTCTGCCGTAAATCTTCTCATTATTTCTTCACAC
This sequence comes from Phodopus roborovskii, assembly GCF_943737965.1. Lineage (NCBI taxonomy): Eukaryota > Metazoa > Chordata > Mammalia > Rodentia > Cricetidae > Phodopus > Phodopus roborovskii. Next base: position 16,811,902 of record NW_026125397.1, read on the forward strand.
TGCTTCATCTGTTCTCCAGCAAACTTGCAAAGGCAAGATGATGCCAAGAATTCTCCTTTCTCCTCCACACACTTGGCACAACACTGGACACATGGAAGGCATTTGAAAATACTCATTTAACTGAAGTGATTGAAAGGCTAGTTTCGCAAATGAGGTTGGTAATTTTCTATTCCTTGTATGGTAGAATCTAGCCCAGCATCTTGATGGATAAAAGAAAACCATGTAAAGCACAAGGGAAACCACTTCACCTACCTTAACCTCTAAACATTGATTGATTTTCTAGTCTTTGTTGAATTTTCCCCCAATATTATTTAAGACTTTTTCACAACATGGATTTCTTCCAGGCCAAGCTTAAAACACATTATTTCAGCCCAGTTGAAGCCTTGCACACATATACACAAAGGAGATATTACTCTTGCCTAAAGCAGATCCTTTGTTTGTCAAGCTTTCCCTTAGCACAGCACACAGCTCTTTGCCTAGCTGTCTGGACACCCTAGGCACTTAATAAGCAGTTACTGTTTTAAGTAGCTAGCTGTCCTGAGAGAGTCTTTCAAACAGCTCAAGACTGCAAGTGAAATGAATTCTCAAAGGCTGATTTGGATGTTTTTGGTGGTGGTGGTGTGGTGGGGGTGGCTATGTGGGTTTTTTGATTGTTTGGTTTGTTTGTATGTTTGTTTTTTGTTTTTTCTTTTGTTTTGTATTGGTTTTTGTTTTGGTTTGGGTTTTCTTTCTTAAAGAAAGCAGCCAAAAGGAAATTCCAGTAGCCACTATTCCTCCTCAAGTACTGCATCTGAGCATTGCCTTCTGAACATCACCTTGAGAGGACCATGGCTGCCTGCAGAGAGTTCCCACTTCACCACTGAGCTTGGCCACCTGCGCCTCAAGCCCAGTGGTTATGGTGTCTCTCCAGACCTGCCTTGCTCTCTCCCCTTGACTGGATGAGTCCTTCTGTTCCTTTTGAAGAAAAAACAACAGCATGCTAGCTTCCTCTTATTACAGAAGGCCCTATGACCCTAGTGCTCTCATCTTCTCTCTTAGCAATTTCTCTGAAACAACACTTGGCTTTCCCTGTCATGGATGGCCTCTATGGACCATATATGAGTTAGTGGGTTGAATACCTAACAGAACATTATTAAAGGAGGAAATCTTTATTTTGGCTTGTGATTCCAGAGACTTCAGGATGTGGTCATCTCACTCCATTAATTTGTGCCTGAATGAAGGCAAAGCACCATGGGACTCCAGTGTGTCTTACAGGTGTGGAGAAGCATTTCTACTTCATGGCAGACCAGAAGCAGGGGGAGAGAGTGGAGAAGTGTATGGGAAGGGAGAGGGAGAAGGAGAAAGTCAGGACTAGGTATAAAATGCTGAGACAACACTTCATAACTATGTCCCCAGTGAACGTCTTTCCTCAGTTATGTCTACAGCCTGGAGTTTTAGCACCTCCTAAAATGGCATACCAGCTAGGGGAAAGCGATCAAAACAATAAGCCTATGGGAAAGATTTCCTACTCTAATCATCACACTGTCCTCCTTTTCTGTCTGCTTTCTTCATTCTCCATGTTCATTTTAGACAGGCATTTGATTAAGATTTGCTTTGACTCTGAAGACGCAAAGACTAAGGATGACAATTTGTTACTTGAAGGAGCTCATAAGGAGATGGCTGCAGTTTAGCTATTTGGATACTGCATGGAAGACATTTTCAAGACATGCACACAGTGAACTGTTTGAGTCTTCTGGAGAAGTCACAGAAAATTACAGGGATGGCATGCTAACTTTTAAGGACTATTAAGTGTCTCCCAAAATGCTAAGCTATTGACCAGTGTTTTCATGCATCATTTCTAGATAATATGAAAAACACATCTACAAGATTAGATGTGTATTCTAGAAATGTCATTCAAATAAGTGTCGAAGGTAGGAAATGTGTCTGTGTATTTTTAAGAATATTTTAAGCTTACAGTCAAGCATTCATCTATTTTGCACAGTTCATTGCATTTACCATTCTCTTTTTCTTTAACAGGAGGGTTTAATGACACCTTAAATGTCATCATGGATGTAATAACAGAGCTGATAGTCCTAGCTCTTTATGAGAGGTTTGGGTATTCTATTCCTAAATTGTAAAAAATCAAGTAAAAAGCTTAGAATATAAACGAGATATATTTTAATGCTATTGTGATTTTTGTAATTACCATAAGATCCTTACAAAATGTGAACATATAAATCAGTAGTCATTGTCCTTGTGTTTGGGTAAAAGTTTCCTGTTTATCCTGCTTTGGAAAACAACTCTATAATTACCTAATGCTGAAACTTAAAAATTCTACTCCCAACGATCAGGCTTTAGATTAGTACAAAGTCTCCTTCCAAAATAAACCTTAAAGCAAGCATTGAAATGAGATAAGCATTATCACACAATAGCACCTTAAAGAGAATTAGTTTATCAAAAGTTCTTTAGCTGATAACTAAGTTCAAGTAGGTTACTGAGAAAATGGGATTTTTTTTTTAACTGAGTTGAGAAAACCCTCCAAGAGACATGAGGACTGGCCTAGGTAAGACTTTTATTAGCAAGCATGGGTGACATGGTTTTTCAAGAAAGTACAGAAATAGGATAAGAAATAGGAACAGGAAAGCAGAGATGAAAGCACTATTCTTTTCTGTCTAACCCCAAACTTTCTCTCTCAGGATACATCTTACAGAGATAATTATTATTCTTATTGAGACAATTTAGAATATGGCCACTCTTCTTGGTTCACCACTGGAAAGACACAATGCAGTTTGTCCATCTAGTTAATTAGCATTATGAACATTGTTGTCAATCTTAGTGTGGCCTCTGGAAGCAAGGACTCTTGAGAGTTGTGAAAAGTAAATAAATGCATAAATATGTCACAAAAAAAGCTGGGAAGTACAAAACAAACTAGGCAATGGTTTCCTCTCAAATACCTCACAATTTTTCCCATAGCATGAGCTCTAACCACACCAGTGTCTTGGCAATGGCAGCACATATGAAACTTCTTTTTTTTTTAGCCACAGAAATAAGGCAAAGTAGATTATATGGGCTAGAGAATGTATGGGAGTCGCATAACATTAACAGCTAGAAAATGGGATCCCCCAAATTTGTGCTATAAGCAAGCATCAGGCTTATTTCTTAGCCTACTAAAGTAGAAGATGCCCTAATCAGTGCAGGGAAGATTTTGAGAAGTCAGCTGAGGGTTACACACATGTGTAACAAACACAAAGTAGGACTGAGTTGAGATATGAGTCACAGCCAAGAAAGACAGAACACTTGGCATTAATCAAACAGTTCCCTTATAAACATTAGCCTTTCCAAAGGATTATAACCAGACCCAAAAATCACATAATACAACATTTATATGTCCAGGATGTTATCCAAATATACAGCTTGCCCAAAAGTAGGAAAAGCAGACCAATTCTCAAGAGAAAATTAAGCAAATAGATGCCATTCTCAAAAGAATACAAGCATTTGATTATGGGGCAAAAACTTTAAGCAGCTGTGATAGCCGTTTTGTAGAGTTAAAAAATAGCAGATTTGAAGTATATGAAACGATAAGCATCTTTATAAATTCTATGCTATAAAAATAACAAGGTGAAAATATCATAGCTAGAAAAGCAATATCTTAAAATTTAAAGATTACTAGATAGCTTCAATAAGAGGATGTAGGCAACAGAAGAAACCTTTAGTGCATTCAAAGATAAATCAGTAAAAATTACCTATACAGAGGAAAGAAGAGATAGTGTTTTACATTTTCTTTGGTTATTTTATGTGTAAACATGTATGCAAAGAGTCACACATGTGAGAATAAGAAGACAACTTATGGGAGTCAGTTTTCTTCTGTTATGTAGATTTTGAGAATGAACTTAGTTGTCAGGCTTGCCAGAAAGGGCCATCTTGCTGCCTGCCCCCCCCAAAAAAAATTAAGTTAGTAGAGTCTGTTGTATCTCAGAAATCTGAAAGATATTAATACATAGTGCTGAAACCCCCACAAGAAAAGAAAACATCCTGGAGTAAAATATTTGAAAAACAAAGACCCTAAGTATATAATTTTGATAATCTATATTAACAAAATCAAGATGTCCAGAAATTTTATTTCTCCATGATATTGTCCATTTTGTAATTTCTACTCTAGCTTTTGTTTCATATTATATTTTTCAAGGATGTTTGTATAGAAAATAAACTTAAGAGCAATATATACTAACTCCTCTGGCGGTACACTATTCTCTCATTACCTGTGTAACAATAAAGAAATCTAGACAGAAATCTAGAGGCAAGAAATGGACCAGAGACCATAGGAAGTGCTGACTCCTGGCTTGACATCCTGGCTTTCTCAGTCTGCTTGTACACTTTTGCTCAGGACCACATGCCTAGACAAAAAATCACCATTCATGGCCGGGAACCAACCATGTCAGTCAGAGTCAAGGAGCCCTATAGATTTGGCTATAGGCAATCTGGATGGAGGCATTTTCCCAACTGAGTTTCTTTTTCCCATATAACTCATGTTGATAAAAAAAGAAAGAAAAAGAAAAGAAATAACCAGCTAGGAGGAAGATAATAAAGCAATTGAAGAAGAGGAGAATTGGGTTAGATTTGATCCAAACACATTTTATACTTATATTAATATTAAATAATTTTCTTTAAGAACACAAGTATATATGATGAAACAGAAGATAAATGTGCATGTGTAAGGTAGAGTCTCTCAGTTAACTCCAGATCTTATAAATTCAGCTCAGCTAACTAACCAGGTAACCAAGGCATCCACTGTTCCTTCTGGAATTACAGATGGCTTCTGGAATTATAGGACCAGCAGGTGTGCCAGCAGTTAAGCAGGTGCTGGGTCCTCATGCTTGCAAAGCAAGAGCTTTACTTATTGAGTCACCTTCCCAGCCTTTGGTTCTGAGTTCTCTACATTTTATATCAAGCAGTGTAATCAGCCATGGTAGATGATGAACTACTGGGAAACACATATTACAATGCCAAAAACAGACACAGAAAGATAAACTAAGGACACAGACAATTACGTGAGAAACAATGACAGGCTTAGATCCACCCAGTTCAAAATTGAATTTAATAAAAATGGTCTACTTCCAAGAAAGAGATGAGGAACACTTCTAAATGTGTCCAATAAGGGCAGCACTACAACTAAATTACTACCTGACAAATAATTAAATCAAGACAAAAAACACATAGGAAAATACATTTTAGTATTTATATTTGGTTATAGATGAATTTGTGCATAAAATCATGTACTTGTAGTAACATTATAAAATAATATCAGGGTTTTTAACCCTAAGTAGTTGATGCTTTAACCCAGAGAACATTATGTTTCTATCATGAGAGATAGAGAAAACATAAAATTTAAAATAATAAGTGACACTATGAATTATTTTTAAAGAAAAATTTGCTAACATTTTTAATTTTATTGCGGCAGGTCAAATATCAACCATATTAAGATTCTACTGACACATTTTAAAGTGTCAATAGACAAAATCTTACATAAAATAACTAAAAAATGGAGAGAGAACGTTGAAATTACTAAAATCAGACATGGAAAGAACATAACAATAGACACTGAGGAAATTCAGAGAATCATAAGGACATATTAAACCAAATTGGAAAATCTAAAAAAAAAAAAAAGATCATTTCCTTGATAAGTATTATTAATCAAAGTCAAATCAAGATCAGATAAATATTTAACTAAAACTATAACTCAGTCCATTCCTCAGTAGTGCACAGAAGTCAGTATTCCTTTCTCAAGAACAGTAGGGAAGGCTTTCCCACATACAACTGCTGTTCCCTCAGATTACCAGGCCCTGTCACTGCCCATCTTTGAACCTACAAACAGGATTCACCTTTAGTCTGCTGCATTTCCTCATACTTATGTGTCTGCTTTTCTGAATCATCTCACTATGAACCCCAGTAAACTATCTCCTTTTCCCTTGGAAGCTGTACTGTATAGAAATTGACACACCATTTAGTCAATTCATCACATGCCTATTTCTAGACTATGGTATGATTATCTTTCATCTGTCAAAGGAACATTGACCAATTCATTTTATGAAGCCAGTGTTACCCTGATAACCCAAAGCAGGTAAAGCTCCAACAAAGGAAGGGAATTATAGACCAATATTCCCTATGAACACACATGCAAAAATATACAATATAATTCTTGCAGACAAAAGCACATCTAAAGGTCATCCACCATGATTAATTAGGGTTTATCCCAGAGATGTAGGAATAGTAGAACACACAAAAATCAATTAATGTAATCCACCACATAAACAAACTCAAAGAAAAATAACTACATGAGCATCTCAATAGATGCTGGAAAAGCCTTTGACAAAATCCAACACACCTTTATGATAAAAGTCTTGATGACATTAGGGATACTCAGGACATACATAAACATAATAAAGCCATTTTACATCAAGTCTATAGCCAAGATCTATTTAAAAGGAGAAAAACTCAAAGCCATTACACTAAAATCAAAAACAAGACAAAGTAACCCACTCTCTCCCTATCATTAATTATAGTACTTGAACTTTTAGCTACAACAATAAAACAACTGAAGGAGATCAAGGAGATACAAATAAGAAAGGAAGAAGTCCAAGGGTATCTCCCACTTTCTCTTCTAAGAGGTTCAGTGTGGCTGGATTTGTGTTGAGGTCTTTGACCTATTTGGACTTAAGTTTTGTGCATGGCAATAGACATGGGTTTATCTGCAGTCTTCTACACACCATCATCCAGTTGTGCCAGCACCATTTGTTGAAGATGATTTCCTCCTCCCATTGTATACTTATAGCTGTTTTGTCAAAAATCAGGTGTTCGTAGGTGTGTGGGTTAATGTCAGGATTTTTTTTTATTCAATTCCATTGGTCTACCTGTCTATTTCTGTGCCAATACCAGGCTGTTTTCAGTACTATAGCTCTCTAGTAGGGCTTAAAGTCAGGGATGGCGATGCCACAAAAGTGCAAATAAATATCACTAAATTGGTATCTAAATTGCATGTAAGAATGAATAAGTACAACTAGTTAATCAATACAGGAAACACTGTTTAAAATCTTTAGCTACCAGTTACATGCAAAAAAGAACTAAAAGCAAATGTTGGTGAGGGTGTAGGGGAAAATAACCTATTCACTGCTTGTGTGACTCTGATCTAGTTCAACTACTGCTAATGCAAATCCAGGATGTCCTCAAAACATGGAATACAGAACTTCCATTTAACTTTATGTGTTTTAAATCATTGCTAGATATGTATAATACATAATGCACTAGAAATGTTATGTAGAATTTGATTTCTATTCTTTAAGAAATAGTGACAAGAAAATATTCTCTATATATAACCACCATGTGGTTTGTTTTCAAACACCTTTCTCATACAGTTTATTAAATCTGTGTACCAGGAAAAAAAAGAATAAGCCAAAGTATAGTTATTTGAAGATGATGTGATAGTATACATAAGTGACCCTAAAAATTCTAGGAATTCCTACAGCTGATAAAAAAGTTCAGCAAACTGCTGGATACAAGATTAACTAACTAACAACAACAAAAAAAATCAGTGTCTACCTATATACAGATGACAAACTGAGAAAGAAACCAATGGCCTCAAATAATATAAAATATCTTGGAGTAACTCGAACCAAGCAAGTGAATGATAAAATCTTCAAGTCTTTGAAGGAAGAAATTGAAGAAGATATCAGGAGATAGAAAGATCTCCCATGCTCATAAGTATATCAATTCTTAAGTGCCCCAAATTATAGTCTTTGAAACTACTATAACTCAAATGAGTCTTTTAAACAATAATTTAAAATGCAAAATAGGGTTTACAAATTTTGAAAATAATTGTGTGGTTATTCAAATAAAAGGACACACAGAGTGCTAGAAAAGTGATGCTCATGACAGCTAAGTTATAAAACTCATAGCTCTGTGGTAAACTGGTATGACCAGTGGAAGAAAGAGCTTTGCTCTCTTAATGATTGTGTAACAGCCAACAATGTTCTGATTCCCTGTCTCTGGGCTTGCTGGTTCCACATAGGAATGTTATTTAGACAGCCATTGTAGTTTCAGTAGCATCTTTCTCCTCTGGCCAACTGGTACTCTGAACAGTAATTCCTATCCCCCCCAGGAGACTAAATGAATTATCCTCTCTCTCTCTCTCTCTCTCTCTCTCTCTCTCTCTCTCTCTCTCTCTCTCTCACACACACACACACACACACACACACACACACACACAGAGCTTTTATTGCTGAATAATAAGGCTTCTTTTTTCCCTCTTATCCTGGGATAACAACATCAATAAAACTATTATCCTAATCTATTATGTCCAACATATGTTCTACAATACTAGTACCAAAGAATTATTGAGAATGAAAAATAAATGAAATGTGGAAATTATCTAAAAGAAGCTCCATATATACATACATACATACATACATACATACATACATACATATATATCCCTTATTGAGACATCATAGCTTCTGAGTGGCCAGGCTCCCATGACTCATCTCAGAGAACATTCTTTTCATATAACTAAAACTTTGAATGTTATCCAGAAGTATGTCATTTGGAATGAAGGTTAAAGAGCTATAGAAAAACTTGACCCTTTATTTTCTGTAAATTTCCTCCCAATAAACAAATATGGCAACCTTTCCTTCCAGGAAGACAGAGAAGTATAATTGATCATTTGTCTACACAAATTACAAAACATAAATATTAAAGTCTCTTTGCTGTTTGACTACATGGAGAGATGGGTCAACAACTAAGAGCATGAACTGCTCTTCCAAAGGTCCTCAGCAGTGCAAGGAAGGCAGCATTGCTTTTTCAAGAATGTCAGTGCAGGCTTTCCCACACACAACTGCTGCTGCCTCAGATTACCAGGCCGTGTCTCTGCCCATCTTTGAGCCTCCAAACAGGAATTATCGTTAGTCTTCAGTATTGAATCATACCCATAAGTTTGTTTATCTGAATCACCTCATTATGAAACCCCAATGAAGTATCTCCTTTTTCCCTGGAGGCTGTACTGTATAGAAATTAAGACATCATTTAGGCAATTCATCACATGCCTGTTTCTAGACTATGGTGTGAACACCTTCCATCTATCAAAGAAAAAAAAAATGTTCAAAGAAGTTTTACATAGCTCATTCCCTTTTTAAACGCCATGCGGAGCAGGTGTCCAAGCTGAACGATTTTCTATCGTCCAACTACCTCCTCTTTTAAAAAATTGAAGTATTCTGTTTGCTTTAAATAGTAACTTTATCAACACACTCAAGCCAATGCAATTCCTTTAATTTAGGCATTTGATGCAGTACACAAGGCTCCCAGGAGGGAAGAAAATACATTTTGCCTTCCAAAAACTCAACTTCCAACCACAGGCAATCAAGGCAAAATTATTTTAAACCTGCATGTGCTTGAAACTACATCCATCAAAAGGTATTAGGCCAGTGAGGCGGTCCTTAAGCCACATCTATAATTTCCTAGATCTGCCTATTTATTTAACAGCATATGGACTTCTTTCCAGCCTGTTTAGTATTTCCATATCATTCTGTACGGGCAACCTCATCACCCAGTACACATAACCATCACATTTTCACTTCTCTGTCATGTATCATTACCATAAATGTTCCCGCTCCATCAGGCCATGTTGTGTCCTTTATTTCCAGCTACTATCTGTGTTTATTGTTATGCCTTTCATCTCTCACCTTTAAATATCAGACTAGATTTCTATGTTGGGAAAAGGATGTGACCATATCTATGGACTGCTAGGCAACCCTTTATCCATTTTAAAGACTGTATTTCTTCGTCTACAAAATAGGATTAACAACACTTACCTTAACACATACAGTCAGAGGAAACAAATGAGATAATTTATGTAAAACACCTGGCTCAGCACCTGGTGATATCAAAGCATAATGGATGAGCCTTTTGAAATACAATTCACCAGATGTGGTTTTTATAACTCATCCTATTGCTCATGACTAATATAAGATTTGTTTCAAACCCCTAGAGATATTTCCCCAGATGCCATATGATTTGTTTCTAGAAACAATCTACAACTAATCAAAAGGCTGTTGAAAAGTTCTAGGTAATGTGCATTCTAGGTAATGCCTAACTGCTTAGATAGCCGAAATGCCATTGGTCTTTGTCAACCCTGCCCTGTCACTTTTGTTATTGAGAACAACATGCTCCCAGCCACAGGCTTAAAGCTTACTTGGGACAGAATTTATGTCCACTGTGTCTTCCCAATTCTAAACTCAAAGTGTTCAGAGTTCCTAATAATGTTTCTGTCATTCTACAAGCAAACCCTATGTTCATATGTAATTTTCAAAAGCAAGCAATTTTCCCAAAAGCACAAAATAAAAATAGACATACATACATAAACTGTCAATGAGATCCATTTTAGAACTGGCAGTTTTCTTGGCATTCTGACTTGTGTGCAGGTTCACAATAAGGGATAGGCAATACTTGTATGCCACACAAGAAGTCTGAATATGGCCTGTCTGCTCTTATGTATCCTTGGGATTGACCATCTTCTGTAAGCGATGAAATAGATGAACATGTACCGCTATACAGGATAGAACTCAACATAGTTTATCTTCAAACAGAAGAGATTCCATTTTCTCCCTGTTCAGCTATATATCAAATGTCATTATAGTACAAAATTCCAAATTTAATCTGCTTCCACAACAAGGTATTTGTTCATTATGAATATTGTAATGAGCAAATTTAAATGGCATTTAAATAAACTTAAATAAGCACTTAAGTAAATGAATCAAGAGTATTTTGGTGCTAAATATTTTTAGAGATATTATAAAGAAATAATAATTTCATTATTTTTGAGACAGGGCCCCTATGTTCCAGGGTGACCTTGACACTTTGATCCTCACGTCTCCACCTCTAGGGTGCTGACATTTTAAGCACCTTCAGATCTGGCTCAAGCAGTGAGAGAGTCTGAGTCAGGGCTTTTAGTATGAGGCAAACACTCTTCCAATTGAGTTACATCCTTAACAAAAGAAACAAATGTGTTTTATAAAAACTTTATGCAGAAGCAAATATAAAAATGCAAATTCAACATTAATCTTGACATTTTAAGGCAAATTTTGTAATGACATATAAAATGTCCATAGTGTAATCATCCAAAACTTTGAACTATTCCTTTTCCTACTTCCTTTTGAAACTATTTGATATAGTATAGCTATAGATTTTATAGACTGAATTTTAAAATCTATCATTATAACCTGAACACTCTCTATACTATATATAAAAGTATTTGTAAGCATAATTACAATAATTCTGTAACACTATACAGGTGTATGTAATTTGCCTAATATACTCAACATGTATGGTTATTTCCTAATACAGTGATAACATTGTCCAATTACTAGTTCAAAATTCTTTGCCCTTTTCCATTCTTTATGTAATATATAATGGTACAGGCACATGAACTCTTAAGGTCATACATATCACGAATGGATTATTGAATACTCAAAAGTATAAGATGGACGCTTTTGGAACTAAATATCTCTGATGTGCTATTTTGTCATCATTAAAGCAGAGGTCACTCTTGACAAGAGTAGTTCTAAGAGAATGAAATTATATAAAATGCTTATATGGTATAGTGCCAAAATGCTCCTAATAACCAGGTTTTAAACCATAATTTGACAAAAGAGCAGGTATGTACTCTAACTTTATCTCCTTATGATTCAGGTTGTTTTGTTATTTCCATCTCAAAGAATGGAGGTTCCTGATGAGAGTAAAGCCTACCTCCTAGGGTTATTTCAATGCTAAAATAAGTTAAAGCATTGAAAGTAAAATGGGGGTGAATGGTGGTACATGTTGGTAATTCCAGTGTTTCAGAGGATTGTGAGCTTGAAGACAATCTGGTCAAATAATGAACCCTGTCTCAAAAAGAAAGAGGAGATGAGGAGAAAGAAGGCTATGCATAAAAGAAGAGACAAGAGGAAAAAAGAAGAGAAAAAGACAACTGGAGAGAAAAGGAGGAGAGAAACCAAACAAGTTGGGCAGGGGAGGGGAGGGAAGGAGAGAAGAAAGGAGTAGCAAAGAGAGGGGATGGGCAGGAAGGAAGGGTAGGGGAGGGAAGGAGGTGGCATGTGGAGTGAAGAGGGGAAGTCTGGTAGACAGAGCCAAGTTGTAGAATTTACTGCTGCATTTGCTGAAGAAGGCCATTGCCCTGTCCTTACTGACTCCACTGTTGTATTTATCAAAAAAAAAAATGATGCACATATTTTTTTTTATAGCCAACATTAAATGGACATATGCTTTGTCTACTCTGCATATTAGCAAAACAAAACAGCCCGAAATTTTAGGAATCATATGTTTTAAATTGCTGCTGATGCTTAGGATGATGGGAAATTTTCCTTTTAGGAAGACATGACTAAGCATTGATCTTGTTCAATCCATTTGTTGACTAGCAGTTGATCACCTTCCTAAAGGTAAAATGAAGTCAACTATCTTCTTAAACTTCAACACAGTAGATCTTACATTCTAAAATTCCATTAATCTCTTTCTTCAAATTACCCTTATCTCATATGTATAATGTCATCATTTGGTACAAATGCCACCCACACAGTTCTTAAGCTACTGGGATGAATTTCTGAACAGACATTCATTATCTACCTGTTATGTGCTATTTCCCAAGTGGGACAGAATACAATATGTCCTATGGCAGTATTGTGGAAAAGATAACACTACCCTCAATATTTTGCTTATTACTTCTCCTTCTGTCTCATTCACTCACCCTTAGACAGGTACAAAGGTGTAGCACGGTGCATCAATGGCTCAGAGAAATGTGAAAGGAAACACAGCAAACAAGCCTTCCTTCTCGTGTCCCTCTCAAATACAGAAGAGAGTTGTCACTCTGAAGCAAGAGGGCAGTCAATGATAAAACTCTGAAGATGACTGGATAGTGTTTCACAGGCAAAGGGTTTCATGCCTCCTTTTTTCAGCTGGTAGAAATGAGAGGTGCATGGGACTCCGAAAAATGACATAGTAAGGGTACAAAAGGCACAAGGTAAGTTCATGGGAGTGATAGATATATAGGTCAGTTGTTTTTGCTGTGGTGATGGTTTCCTGGTTATACACATAAAGAAGAAAAATTCCAAAGTGCACCTTTAAACTTACAGAGTTTATTCCTTGCCAATAATATTTCAATTGTGCTGATCAGAAACAGATATGATCAGTGAGAAAGAAAAAGAAAACAAAGGGCAGAGACATGAAGACCAAGAAAGAAGTATCCACTGTATCATCCACTATGATCTAATGGAATGCCAGAGAAAGTTCAGGACCCAAAGAACACATGGATGTAGAACTGTGGAGTAGACAGGGTCTGCTGGCATCTTAGGAGCATCTGGTCTCTGCTGAGGGCTGGGCCCCCGAATGAGCTGCTAATCTCAGAAATGATAAAGGCACAACCAAGGATTCTCCTGATTTTGTAGAGTCCTGTGGCAGAAACAAAAGAGAGTTACAGTCCAATAGGTGGACAGATGACTGGGCAACTGATGGGGCAAAGGCTATCCCAGCACACTATTGTGTCACCAGGTGACAGCAGAGACCTGTGGCAATTTTCTTCTCACCCAGCCTCTTGATTTGCTTTAGTTAAACACCATCAAAATACAGCATGAGATCGAAGCTGAGTAGGCATAATGGAATAAAATATCATTTGTTGATAATTTATAAATATATAAAATCAATGATTTGGTAATGAGACCATCTGTCCTTTCATCAAGGAACAGTCTAATAAATGAGCCTACAAATTAAAAGGTGTGATTTACAAGTATAGCTTTGTATGCCTACTCTATAGCTTGATATAGGGCACACACTTATGTTTATTGTATATCTGTAAGATGGATGCATGGAAGGAAGGAAGTATGGGTGGCCGGATAGATGGATGGATGGATGGATCAAACTAAAATACACAATAAATTGTTAGCAGTAACTCAGAATAGCAAATGATGATTACAATATGGGATATTATAGCATTCAGTAAGGAGGGACCTCTAGGGCTGAAGAAATGGCTCAGGAGCAATGATCATTCTTCCAGAGAACCCAGGTGCCATTCCCCAAAACTACATAGGCAGCTTATAACCTTCAGTAACTCTAGTTGCAATGGATTCAATGTCCTCTTCTAACTTCTTCAGGAACCAGGCATGCAAATGATGTAGAGCTATGTGAAGGCAAAACACTCATGTACAATAAAGTTAAAATAACTGTTTATGTTAGTATAGTTTAAGGAGTAACCTCTAAAGGCTGGAGTCACCACTGATTGCTTCCTTGAAGAAGAAAGAAGTTGACTTGGTTCATGAAGGTTAAGAACCATTGATTCAGATAAGAATCAGGATGGGTTATTTATCCCTAGCATACGAATGGACTTTGGGAGCCCATTCCATGTAGAGGGATACTTCCTCAGCCTAGACACATAGGGGAGGGCCTGGGCCCTGCCCCAAATGATATGACATGTAAAACAAGCATGTTTCAAATTTAAATTACACACACACACACACACACACACACACACACACACACAAAAAAAAAAACACACACAATCAGGATGGGAGAGAAATGTGGACAGATAAGTTGGGATACAGAGAGAACAGCTACGCAGACTGAAGTGATATGGTGATAACCTAATGTGCTTTCCTCTCACTCTCATTTCCAAACACAATATCTGGCACAAGATATGCTGACAACGTATGATGGGAGGGATGGACTGGAAGGATGTGATAGAAGGAAACACAATTTTTAAAGAATTCAAAGAATTGGGTGTGCAATCTCCAGACAATTTAATCTTTACCCAAATTTTAGTTTTCTTTTTAAAAGGAGTATTTTTATTTCAACAGTAGATTCTACCATATTTGGAATTATATTTAAGCTGATCTCGGTTTATTTTTAACTATGTTATCCAATGCCAAACTTTGTACATGATGTCTTACTATGGCCACCTAGAAGGAGTTTCTTGGTCCATCCCCACAATAATTAGATAACATTTCAGTTTAGCAATCTGTCATTTTCAACCTGTAATAATTAGCTGATACATACAATTTACAACATCTCTTACATGGTGCTGTCTTGTTCATTCCTCAAAAAAAAAAAATGATTTGGGAAGAAAGCTCTGTTATCTTTCATTTTATACCTAGAAATTGAGACTTGGTGGATAGAAAGAAACACTTGTTTTAGTTCACCGTCCAATGAATGTGAAAATCTACCCTTCTACCCAGGATATTCCTGAACACCATGTTGTCCAACTGTTACCACATGATTTCCTGTCTCAGAGAGAGAGGGAGGGAGGGAGAGAGAGAACGAGAGAGAGAGAAAGAGAGAGAGGAAGAAGGGTAAGGCAGTTCTGTAAAGGATGCTACATGGGACAGCATTCATTGTCCCTATGTGTTAAAAAAAAAAAGAATCTTTCCTCTTTAATGGGAGGGAAAGGGTGTTCTTTGTTCTCCTGCTTCATATTCATCACAGTAACCTGAAAGACATTCTAGAAGATCTACCACACCACCCTGGTGGGAGATGTCAATCTGTAAATATGTGTCTCATATTGGTTAATGAATAAAGCAATAGGAAAGCAAGATAGGCGGGACTAGGGGACTAGGAGGAAGGAGGAAGTGGTAGGGAGGAGATCCAAGTTGGAAGATGGAGAGAGCAGAACACCTGGCCCTTGTCTCTGGTAAGATGAGACCACGTGGAAATACTTAGATTTATACAAATGCGTTAATTGTTAAGACAGAGCTAGCCAATAAGAAATTAGTACCTAGCCAACAGCTTTATATATAATACAGAGTCTCCATGTGTTATTTGGGGCTGGCGTGGCTCTGGGCCCAGGTAGACAGGGAAAAACCTACTCATAACACCACCCCCTCCTTTGTAAATTTTGCTTGCTGGAGCTAGAGTGCTAAAGAGGATTGTTTTTCTTTTAATGAAGAAAATAATTAAGCTTTCTCACAGAGAAATCCCCCAAGTGATTGATCACAAAGAAGAACTCTAACAGCAATCTTTCCCCCACCCAAACATACTAATTTTACAATAGCTCAGGTTTCATGATCCCAAGAGCTGGTTCAGGAGAGGAAGCCCACCTATTCAACTTGTAATTCAGTCCCTATAACCACAGGTTTGAGTCATACTGAGAATGGCGTTCATTTTGTCACACATGACTCTATGTTTTCCAGATATTGATGCTTAGGTCACTTAGAATGGGAGATGCTATTGTGTTGGTCAGTTTCATATTTTCCTCTTGTTGAAGACAGCTAGGGCACTTTTCCAGAGTAAGACTAGATGATAGGTATCATACGATGATAACTGGCTGATATTAAAAATGAGTGTGTAGGAGAGAGAGGGGCATGAATGTGTGTCTGTGACTGGGTGAGGGTGGGGAGGGGGCAGAGTGATATCAGGTACCTTCTTCTGTCAGTCCTCACACCCACCTTGTTTTGTGAGGCACGATCTCTTACTGCGTCTGCAGCTCACTGACTCAACGCCTTCACCACCAAGCCTCCCCAGCTCTGGGATTGTAGGCCTGCACATAATATACCCAGCACTTCATGTGGGGGTTGGGGATCCAAACACAGTTCCTCATGCTGGCACAGCCAGCACCTCACTAACTGGCCTATCACTGGAGTCTCCCTACCCTCAAAGACTTTTATATGAGGGTTTAAAAACTTCAAATGAATCTAGCTTCCCCTTCTTTCCTTTCACTCCTCATACTGATCCAGTAATTCTGTTCAGCCAAAGCAGTTGCAGATTGAAAATGTTAACTTGGGAGACTGCACTGACGTTCGAGGGGGAAAAGATGAAAAGAAGCTATACGGTGTTTTTTTTTTATTATTTTTTGCCACAATGTAGAATTGTGCATACTCAAACATATATGTTCTAAAGGCCTGTTTATGCATCTGATGGTTGGCCATTAAAGGAGACCACAATTGAACAATTAACCAAATTCCTGACAGGCCAGGCTCCAGAGTGACACATTTCCACAGCATCCTGCTGATGCAGAGATCTTAACAACTCTGCTCTTGCAGCACCATTCTCAAAAACCTGTCAAAATGTAAAGTCAACATTTGATACTGCTAAGTAATTACCATGGCTCTGTCCTCTGACATCCACGATACACTTAGTCCCACCACTCACTGAATCCACGTTACCTTCTCACATATGAAGCTTCTTGTTGTTTATTTTTTAAAAGTACGTATCTATTTCATCCTTAGGTGAAAACATAAATTACTTTGGCTTTAATCTTTGAGAAACAGGCTAGCCCCTCATGTTAATCCTAGCTATCATCCTACCATAGTAATAGAGTGTTTTGTTATATTAACATGATATACATTGTCCATGAATTCCTAGAGGACTATTAAAGAGCTAATTGAGAGTTAATTGATTTCCTGGGCACTTTAGAATGGAGAATAAAACAATATATATTTTTGAGAAGCTGCCAGAAAATGTGTCCATGCTCTAGGTTTTTTAAATGGAACACAGAGAACCATTATTAATCAGACAAATCAATTTAATAATTAAAAGTAAAAGAGATGCTGGGGAGCAGAAAGAGGATGGGATTGGGGTGGAGTGGGGGGAGCAGAGGAGGACAGGAGGGTGAGAGAACTGGGGTTGACAGTAATACAAGCTTGTTTCAAATAAATTTTAAAAAGTATATATAAAAAAGAGAATATCCATTGAAGTTTAATATTATATGCAGACTATTCAAGGTTCACATGTGAATAGATGAATACTTAACACTGCCCCACTTGATAGATGGCCCTCTCTGGGGAGAATAAGTTTAGTGGACATAGAACTCCCATTTTATGGGATTTGCTCTGTGCTTGGTTTGAGTTTTAGTCACAAAAGTCAACCGTACACAAAACAATTTCTTTACCTCTCTATAATTATACTTTGCATGAAGCCCCTGACAGGGTTAGTCCTTTGCTATCCAGGTCTCCCTTACACTATTCCTTGCCATACCCCAACAGTATGATCCATCTAGACTCTGCATCATCTCTGTCACAGCTCTACTCACCTCAAGGCTGGGGACATGCCATGTTACTTTTTGTTCAACTCCACTTGCGCCAAAGTCAAGAAGGTACAGAAATTAGGATGGGCACATGTCATAAAGAAAACTTGGGAAAATCAGACAGTCAAAAGAAAAAGATTTTAAGATTAGCCAGTCAGGGTGAAAGGCAGAGATTGACTCAAGCATCCTCTGTGGGACCCCATAGCCTTCCCAGAGCCCGATGTTTGACCTCTTAAGGTGAGTCACTCGGATTGCAGTAAAGCCTTCACTCTGCCATCAGTGGAGAAAACTTAAATCTCTATTCTTTGAAGCCATGAGGAAACAAAAGGAAGATACCATTAGGTTGCTAACTCTGGAGAAGACAGTTGCTGATAAACAGCCAGCCACATCCCATGTAAGTATATAGGAGACTAGCCAGGTAAAGGTGTGTATGATTTCTAAGTATGGAAGATTGTGTAAGGTCATCCTAACCAAGAAATGCCTGCAAGTAAATTTGCAAAGCTGTGTCTAATCCCTTGGTTATTTCTATAGCCCATCTGTCACTCTTCAGCTTCAATGAAACCATTCTGTTGGTTGAAAAGGAAAGAAAACTGAGTTTACAGCTGGGCAAGATACATATGTTTGCTACTGTTGATCTCCCTCATTCCAGTGTTTCAGAAGCAAAGGCCAAAAACAGAATGAAAATTCCTAAGGTTATTCCACAATCAGTCATAAAACAAAAATACTTAAATATTAAAAATATAGGCTACATTGAAAAACATGCATGAAAAATCACTAGAAAAGGTATCAAGAAAAGAAGCATACTCAAATGTATCCCTTGTGGATTAATTAAAATGAACATACACATTTCAATTTGTCCATGTTATGAGTAATTTGTGTTTTATTTTGTTAGAAGTATTGCAAAGATAGAAGGCTACTTAACAGCTATGCTGATGGCTCATGAACTTTTGAAACTGGTGTGGTAGGTGCTAAACATTGTGGTCATGTGTAGAAGCTGTTTTCTGTTCACCCCAATAAATTACCAGGGAAAAGACAAATAACCTGCACTTTAGATGTTGTAGACTTGTTTATAGCTTTATCAGTATTTCCATAACATTTTTTGTGTTCTATTGGCAGTTTTTGAAGTAACCTACATCTCTGTATGCTTAAGATTTTACATTTATAAAAATCTGACAATTTGCATTCACTGGATGTTAACTAGGGGCTTTATTCAAATGTCATGAACATTTCTAACACAATAAGGATTTTGTCACAGAGTTCCATTTATAATAATACTAAACAGCAAATTTCTTTAGATATTCGTGAATATCTTAATGACATTTAAATCGAGAGCTATTTCTAGAAGCACTGAGTTAAAAAAAAAAAAGATAAACTCTTGTTAAGTGAACAAATAATTAGGATTCTTGTGTCGTCCCCTTTATTTGAATGTCTCATGGAAACATTTCCACACCTGACATTCTAATTTAACTACAATGCAGCAACCCCAGCACTGTGGTAATAGAATATTGATTGTACAGTGTTCAAAGACAAAGAATTCATGTCGGTATACATTTTATATATGCATGATATTACAACACAATATCCATGTCGATAATTTTCACAAAAATTGACCCCTGTGGTCAATGGCAACTTAATTATGAAGCAGTCATTCCTCAGATGAAACACTTTATCTCGAATTAACCTAAACATAACTAAACATGCTGATCTCAGAGGTCCTGTTAGAAAAAGAAAAAGAGAAAGAAAAAAAGAGCACAGTGACAATACACTCATAAAGTTCACTCAAATAATCTATTTCCTAATTCTCATTACCAAGATTTTTATTCTCACTATGAATATTTGAGAGAGTTTTCTTGGGGAGACTATAATCTTATGGAAAACAAGTATTAACACTATATTCTGTATTGCAGCAAAACAAGAAAAGAATAGTTTTATCATGGCAGAGGAGTTCTTTTACGTCTCATGAGACTGTTTTCACAGATACGGTGTCCATGCCTGTTAGAAAGAGCTTACTCATGAAGAAAATAATTAAGCGGTTGTTTTATTCACTTGTGAATGCAAACAGAGGACCTAATGAGAACTGTAAATAAAAACTGGAAGGTTTTGTAGACATAAAGATAAACAAGTCATTGTGAAAATGGTACAGGGAAGTTGGCAGTGAGGGACAGGGGATAGGACGTAGGGTAGACTGGAGCAATGAAAGGCTGTTAAACTTTGTAACAAACTGCCACCCAGGAAGCGCCTCCCTTCCAGCACCCAACAGATGCTTGAGAGTCTTCGGGACAGCTATATCATGAGAATCATATTTCTATAGTAAGACAAACTCCCATTTCTGTGTCTTAAGCTTGTCTCACACAGCTGATGAAGGCCCAAGGAAGATGAGTTCTATGGAGTTCATTTTGACAAAACAAACCACCACATTTTTCAATGTTCCTATTTCATGGCCTTAATTTTAAGGTTCACTCTATTGGAATATCCAAAATCCTGAGATGTAACAAGAAGGTCTTTGGATTTGCTAATAGAAATATAGAAATGCAAAAATCCACTTAAGTTGTGGACACATTCTAATGATAATGGTGCACACCTTTCATCCCAGCACTCAGGAGGCAGAAGCAGGCAGATCTCTGTGAGTTCAAGACCAGTCTGGTCTACAAGAGCTAGTTCTAGGACAGCCTCCAAAGCCACAGAGAAACCCTGTCTCGAAAAACCAAAAAAAAAAAAAGGAAGTTACTAAGAGAACAGATTTAAGTGTAGTCACATTAAATCCTGAGTAATGTAGTATATTTATATATTTTTAAAAACTAAAATAGAATGAGCATTGTCTAGTTAGTACTTTTGGTTTGGTAAAGTAAGTCGCTATATCACTGACAATCAAAATTTTAAATCTCCTAATCTCTTTCCAAGTTTGAGAACAGTTCTAGTTATTACAGGTATGTGTGTGTGTGTGTGTGTGTGTGTGTGTGTGTGTGTGTGTGTGTGTGTGTGTGCTTGTATGGAAGGGGCCTTGAAGGCCTTTCATTTGTTGAGAGGATCAGAAAGACCCTGAAATCCCATCCTATCCAGTTGGTTTAAGGAGCCAATAGCTAAACAGACCAAAGAAAATGTTCTGTAAAATGATTCCAATATTTGTATCACTTGTTCCTTCGCAGGAGCAAAATTGGGAGAAGTAGTATGGATGCAAAGAACTTTATTAGTCATTCATGATCCACAATCTCCACGAGTCACCCCCCCCTTCTCTTCCAGAGTACTGTTACTGCACTTTCCTTCATTTATCTTTCAACCTTAGTGGAATTATCACAGGCTATTTAGCTTGACCAATGGCCAAGGGGAAGCAGGGCAGGCTTGGCCTGCTGTGCCAATCTCTCAATTTGACTCTGGCTGCTTGCATGTAACACATTGTTGTCTGCACTTCACCCACACAATGCTTCTGAGAAGGATCAAAACAACTTTGTGATGTCATCTTACTTTAATCAGAGTGCTAAAGAGTAACAGAAAAACAACAAATGTGTGTTCATGGAATTGAAAACTGGTCCAATTTCACTCTGAAAACCAATGTGGAGAATTATCAAAAGCTAAAACAAAACAAAAAAATCTATCATATGATCCAGCTGTACCATACTTTGGCATATGCCCAGAGGACTTGGCATCCTATCCCACAGATAGTTGCTCATCCATGTGCACTGCTACTGTATTCACAATAACTACACAACATAAACAACCTAAATGCCCATCAACCAACAAATGGACAATGAATATGTGGCACATATGCACTATGCTACATATGCACTATGGAATGCTATTCAGCTGTGAAGAAAAATAAAATAATGGCATGCATAGTTAAATGGGTGGAAGTAGAAACAATCATATATTGAGTGAGGTAACCTAGATCCAGAGAGATAAATGCCACATGTTCTTTCTCATGTGAGGGTCCTAGAATCAACCTTTCATATGTGAGCCCTGTACTTTACTCTTACAAGGAAAGAAAACATAACCTCTCTCCACAATGGTGTATCCCTCAAAAAAAATTAAGTTT
The DNA here is from genome assembly GCF_943737965.1 of Phodopus roborovskii. NCBI lineage: Eukaryota > Metazoa > Chordata > Mammalia > Rodentia > Cricetidae > Phodopus > Phodopus roborovskii. The sequence continues at coordinate 16,833,954 of NW_026125397.1, forward strand.
AAATAGCCAAATACTAAAAGAATACTCCATTTATAGAAAAATAACAACAACAACAACAATGAAACATAAACCCATAATGATAAACATCAGAATAAAAGTTGCTATTCAGAACAGGAGAAAACTTGAAAGAACCATGCAGTAAGTTTCAGTGTGCCACAAATATTCTGTGTGTTGTTCTTGGTAGTGTTTAACTGGAAATATAAACACATAAAAACGTTTTTGTGAATCAGTTTATGCTGTGAACTTTGTGTCAACTTGACACAAGCTAGAATCATTTTAGAAGCAGGAACATCAATTGGGAAAATATCTCCACTAGATTGGCTTGTGGGCTAGCCTCACATGAGACTTGATTGATGATGTGGCAGGATTCAGTCCTTTTAGATGGAGATAACCTAGGGCAGGTGGTCCTGGGGCTGTATAAGAAATCAAACTGAGCAAGCCTTGTGGAGCAAGCCACTAAGAAGCATTCCTCCATGACCTTGGTTCTTGTTCCTGCCTCCTCCAGGTTCCTGCCCTGACTTCTCTGAATTGTGAACATATAATCTCCAAGCTAAAATAAACATTTTTCCCCCAGTTTGCTTTTAGCCATGGTATTTTATCACAGCAATATAAACTCAGCCAAGATACAGTTCTGCAAAAGTTTTATATTATACGGCTCAAAAAATCATTCAAAGACCTTTGTTTCATTTATTCACATAGTATTGTGGGTGCACAAGCCACAGAATGCACATGGATGTCAGGGAACAACTTTACAAAATAGGTTCTCTCCTTCTGTCCTGTGAGTTCTGGGATCAAACTCAGCACATGAAGGTTGAAGGCAAGCACATTTAGCGACAGAGACATCTCACAAGCCCAAACTGTCTTTATGACAATAAATCATACCCTTGTGAATTGCTCATATCTTACCATCTTCCTTCTGCCTGTGGCTTCCTATTGAGAAGTTGAATGTTCATTTAAATCAGCCTGCAATTTCACTTGAAAAACCCAGTAAAAGCAAGTCATGTCAAACTCATCCTCTTCCTGGTGAGTTTAACGTTTTAGAGTAGTGTTCTATAATAATGGCTATCTTTTAAGGAAAGGAAGTAGGAGTAAGACTATTAAAAGGAGCACAAAATCAAAACGAATAAAACTGAAAATAACAATACAGCTCAGCTCACAGCCAATCTCTCTCCCACTTTCTCTCTCTTTTGCTGTGTGTGTGTGTGTGTGTGTGTGTGTGTGTGTGTGTGTGTGTGAAAGAGAGTGAGAAATAACAAAGTCACCCTGTTACTTAAATTGTTGCATGCTCTTTGAAAAATAGGCATCCTATTATATTAAAAAGAAATAACATGGTAAGGTTGTTTTCCTATTGAAAGCAACACCAACTATTTTTAATGGTGCCACCATTTTACTTAGCTTTAAATGTCCATTGTTTGGATAATACAAATTACTATATAATCAAAAACAAACCATGTAATAAGTAAATAATTACATCTCTTTTATGTACCCCAAACAACATTGCAATAGTGAATCAGTCCTTATACAGTATTACCAAACCTCCTTTAAACACTCATTAAATATGGGCAATAACACCATCTAGTACATGGATGAATTCTCTATAGAATTTTAGCCACTTAAAGCCCTCTAATTAGTCCTATGACAACACCTCTGCTTTATGGTATGCAACTTAAATACTCAAGGGAGAAGGGAAGAGCAGTCTGTTATTACTTGCCAATGTCTTCAAGCAACCCTCCAACAATACTTTTTTTCTAAACAACACAGCCATTTCAGAGGAGAGTTATGCAATCAGTCAATGGCAAATCTGAAAATAATTTCCAGGGCCCTTTTTATTACAGAGAATTGTCTCATTGCTCAGAGTTGTCTTCATTCACATTCTGTACCTGTTTCCAGATTAATATCAACTTTAAAGCCAAGCAATCCATCTCTATGCAACAATAATTTAGCACCTGCAGTACTGTGGCTATACTGAGGCATTACTCCACAATATTTCAGTTGAAATGTAACAAAAGCACAACAATTCAGCCTAGATTTGAGAGGAGGTGTGCTAATGCATTAGTGTCTAGAAGTTGAGATTTTATCCAGGTTTGCTTAGCTAGACTTTGGCTTTCAGCTCCTCCTCTTGCTGAACCTTTGCATGTTGACCTCAGTTTCCTGTACAGAAAAACAAAAGACTTGGTTTCATAGATCCCAACTTCACTACAGTTTATCAACCAAAAATAATATGCAACCCTCCTTTTCTCTGCCCTAAGGGCCAATGATTCAAATTCTAGAGTTAGTTTATCTGTCTGTTTGGAATCATATGATCAAGACTCATTGGAGAAACATAAGATCACAATGAGCATTCTGGTCATAGATCCACTTCATACCCCTATCCCCAAAGTGACTCATATCACATTGTCCCCAAGGATGTTCCCGCAGACATTGAGGAGAGATGCTACTAGAAAGATTAGTGTTGCAGTGATGAGAGAGACAGTAATGCTGAACAAGCCAAAGCAACAGATCCTCTTATTGCCCTCTCACTTTGGAGCTAATTCTTGTCATGTACACAGTAGAGGAGCTCTGGCTCACAGAATGCCACTTTCTGGCTTCTCCATCAGAGAAATAGAAAGTTATTAGTGTGTGGTCCATAAAAGAAACTCACATGAAATCATGTGAGAAAGCCAAATGCATAGAGAAAAACTGATTACAATAGCTGTCCCGTAGGCTTGATAATATAAAAGTTCAAATGTTCAAACATCTTCCACAAACCCTGAATAATATGTTTTGGAAATTAAATTGAAATCCCTAATAAACATATATCTGATGATGACTTGTTAAATCCAAAATTATGACCAAGAAATGCAGAAGCATTGTCACTACAATATTTTTTGTTTTAATCAGTAGTTAAGGTAAATGATGTCTCTGGTCTGTGTCTATCATAAGTTTAATCCCTAGAAAAGCTGGGAGTCAAGAAATGTAAGGGTTGTTAGATGTAAGAAATTAAAGAACTAGTGGAAATTTACTAAATATTTCTGTGACTATAAACCTGGGTTTTAATACAATTTAAAATAAAATATCAAAATCATAAAGGAAAGAAGAATATATTGCATTAAACAGTAAGAATATCAATGAAAAAATTACAGGAAAATGGAAAACTAGTAAAAACATTTGGAGCACACATAAAGGACAGAGGATTAATATTTTTAATATAATAATAGCTTTTACAAATCAATATGAGAATAACGAACCCAACAATAGAAAAATGATGACAGAATATGTGTTAGAAATCCCAACAGAAGCAAATACATACACAGAGTCTACTGATATGAAAAGCTGTATTCAAATCCATCACTAGTCAAAGACAAAATACTTACATTATTTGATTTTGTTATGCTGGTAAATATTCAAGCAAAATCTACTGCTGTTGAACAATTAGATTGATAGAAGCTTTTAGGGGAGTCGTTTGTCATGGTGTACAACTGGGTTAGTAAGCTTCTCAGCACTGTAACAAAAAACTCAAGCAAATTAACTTAAAAGAGCTTCAAGGCTTCCAGGTGTGTTGCTCTATAGTTGGCTGTCTCCATTGCTTTTAGGCCTGTACTGGCACATGGTAGAGCATCATATATATATATATATATGAATACACCTCGTAGAAGCTGGAAATCCAGAGTCGGGAGGCACCAGGGATTCAAAATATCCTCAAAGATTTACCCTACAATAGCATACTTTTTTCATGACAGCCATAACTTCTTGAACCTTCCACCTCCCACCCACACCTGCATCTGGCAGCCAAGGCTTTTAGCACATAACCTTTCACATTAGTTTCAGATTCAATCCATACAATGATTTTTAAATGTATTTTTCTCTTGACCCAGCAGTCCTGCTTCTCAACACCAAGGGAAAAATAAAACCTTATAGAAAATGTGTGTGTGTGTGTGTGTGTGTGTGTGTGTGTGTGTAATATGTGTATTCGTGTGTATGAGATAGTTTGTATACATATGTGTGCATGTGGGTATACACGTTTGAATATATGATGTTTGGATGTATATGTGTAAGACTTGATGCTTTTACTGCAGTTAGTCACAAACCAGATGAGGTTGCTCATGCCTACATGAAACCCTGAAAGGAAAAGCAAAATCTGATATATTTCATTGCTTCCAATTTTCTCAAAATTTCAAATTTACTAACCTAATTTATATTTCCCAAGTTCATTTTGTTTCATCCAAAATCCTTTAAAAAGACCTTTTTCACTATATGTGTGATCCAAACAGGAGAGTTAAGTAAACAGTGTGACTGGTTCTGATACTTATACCTTCTGTTATTTGTAAGTGGGCCTCACCGGTAGACATGGTACATTTCATCTTCTGTAGGTATCGCTTACCTCTTCTCTTGGTACGCAGTTCACTTTTTCTGTAGAAGTGATTCACCTTGTCTACTGTTACGGGGTTCACCTTATCGTCTGTAGATGCCATTATCTCATGTTCTGTGTGTAGTTCAATTCACCCATTATGCAGTTCACCTCATTTCTATAAGCATGGTTCCCTTCATCTTCTACAGCCACAGCTCACTTCATTCTTTGGTGAGGCAATTCCTCTCATATTCTGTAAGCAAATTACATTTCATTCAATGAGTTTGAGTGTGCCTGCTGAAGTTTACAAGATGAAAATTTTGTGTCCAGTGGGACAATACTGAATGACGGGAGTTTGAAGAGGTGAATGGGTCCTGAAGGGCTAGGCTTCGCGAATGTATTAATGTCATTGTTGTAGAAAAGGGCTTGAGTTCCTTCCCCTGAAACCCTTTCTTTCTTCCCTTCCCTGTCAAGCTCCCTCTCCGTTCCTCACCCTCATAGAGCCAGCCATAGGATGATAAAGCCTTAAGAAGGCCCTCAACAGATACTGGTGATTAAATATTCTATTCCCCAGCCTTCAACACAATCATCGCTTGCTATGCTTATCATTCCTGACACCAAAATACCTCTCTTAATCAATGGAGGACAGATTTATTTTGGGTCATTGTTGCAAAGAATTCTACCCATTGTGGCAGGCTTGTGGCATCAGGGTGGATCTTATGGAAAAGAGGCAAAGTCATAAAACTTCTAGTGACAAGATGTCCTGAAGAACATGATCTTAGTGTCTTACTTCCTCCAAACAGATATCACTTGACAAAGTTTCCACAATTTCCAAAAATATAATAACAGCACAAGCTGAAGAACAAACATTCAAACCATGAGCCTGTGGGGCCTGGCAGAGTCAAACCACAGTGTAACTGAAGATGGGATGTTATTGTTGTTCTCAGTCACCGTATCTGCCCTCAGCATTTGACAGGCTGCACCTTTACATCTTTGAAAGGACCTGTTTTGGTTTTTCTCTGCCTTTTCTGACATTCTTATTAGCTTCCTTTGCCATGGTTACTGCAATGTTCTCTTGCTCCACACATTTGGTGTCTTAGATGTAGATTTCCCCTAGAGTTTCTCTCTGGCAGCCATTCTTGACCCTAAGTACTCCCAGCGTGATCTCATTCTCACCTCTTATTCCAACAATAAGCTCTAATAACCCTGATTCATAAGTCATGAGAATTTTTATACTGAATTATTCTTCAATGTTTTGTGTTTCCAGAAACTGTCCTCCTCCATTTCTCTCCTTATAAGCCCTATAGACACACTGAACTAAATAGATCCAAAACAGAATGTTATTCTCACTCCTTCCATGCATGGCATGTGCTCTCAATCTGCAAAAGGTGTCACTCATTCATCCATGTCCAACAGCATCACTGATCTCTTTGTATCTCACCAAGGACTGTAAATAATCCGTTTCTATTGCTTTAACTCCGTGGTTGCTTCCCCGAGATCCACGTCTCCCCAATCCTTAGAGCTGTTTCTCAGTCTAGTATGTCTAGTATGTCCTCAGATCCTACTCCAGGCCTCTCAATTCAGACCTAATTCAGAAATGTCACAGGAACATTTGTGTTAACTATATGAATAACCTTTATTGGGCTTTCTCCCTTTCAATCTGTAAGGATTCAGGCATTATACCTGCCTCTTTCACCTGTGTTTGCTTGTGGTGAGGAGTGGTGTCGGGCAGGAGCATGAATGAGGAGTTTATTTAGAAAGAGGAGTGGGGGGGGGAGGGAAAGAGACATAGAGGCACCAGGAACAGAAGAGAGAGAGAGAGAGAGAGAGAGAGAGAGAGAGAGAGAGAGAGAGAGGAGCTGGAAAGAGAGACAAGAAAGCAAAGAGCAAAAGACCAAAGAGAAAGCAATAGACAGCATAAGTGGGCGGAGTCTGACTTTTAAAGGGGTCCGTTGCACCTGCCTGCAAACTAGTACTCATGGAACCCTGGCAGACCAGAGTACTGCCTGCGTGCATTCTGCCAGGTGACAAAGACAGGCCAGCGTAATGTCTGAGTCCTTACACTATCCACTCCCCAAACGCCAATGTAGTAGATCATCCCATCTCACCTAGAAGGGTAATTAATGTTATGAGGGAAAAAAAGATAAGTATGAATTAATTGCCAGTGAGATATTTCAGTGGGTAAATTGCTTGCCATGCAAGCCTGACAAGTGGAGTCCAATCTTTCCAACATACAGTGGAAGAAGAGAACTGACCCCTGAAAGTTGCCTCTGGCTTCCACATGTGTACTTTGTGCTCAAGCCCACATTCTCACGTACTCATAGAATACATAATAATCATAAGTAAAACTATTTATTTTTAAATTTTAAATAAAGAGACATGAGTTTACTTGTATACCAATCCAGCCTCACCTATTACCACTCCACTCCCCAGGTCCAAGTGTTTCTCTATCTAATCACAAAGAACAGCACATAATTCCTTAAGTGATATCAGGGTGATGGTTCTATTTTCTTTCTATGGATTCAGCATTCTGTATTCAACATCAATGATCCCACCTTAGGAAACATTCTCAGTTACCAACACTGGTCTGATATCCTTTCCATAGGACTCTGGTTACCCCAGTCCTTCTAATAGCAGTACATATTTCACTAAGGGATAGGTTATACTTTCCATAAAGGGGAGATTCATGACTCCATCACATTATGTTTGACAACAACCCAGGATCTGAAACAAAGCATTCTCAGCTTCAGGGTCCTAATTTGCCATTCTGAAATCCCAGCCACTTGAGAAGCTTAGAGAGACCATGCAGTCAAGCTCTTCCTGACCAGCAAAGTACGTTTCAAATTGCAAATTGGAGAGACAATATCTCAAAAATAAAAGGTAAAAACAGGGTTGGGGATATAGATCTGTGGCAGAGTGCTTGCTTAGTTTGTGAAACAGCCCAAATTCAAAACCCAGTACCAGAAAACAAAACTTTCTATGTAGATAATATTATCAGAAAGTCTAATATAAGATTAATATAAAATTTAAAACGGCCAGTTAAGCTTGAATTTAAAGTGTAAAATGAATTGACACAGCAAGACAACCACGGGTGAATAGCGGCACAGATGTAACCAACAATTTCCTGAAAGGGTTTAAGGCCCACTCCACAGGAGGAAACACCTCCTGGTACTGTGAATCTGGCTAAGAACTCACAATTGGGGGAACTCAAAGGTCCCAGGAAAGGATTTACTGTTACTCTGCTAAATGGACATATTATCAAACTGTTCTTTAAATTCATATGACTCTATTGATAGATTGGTGAAATTTTCAAACACCATCAGAAAAAAACCTTTGTAGAGTTTTAACACAGAGACCCACAAATGATAAATGGGTGTAGAGTGAGTTTCAGTGGAGAGCTGAACAGCAATGGAACAGCTGTCTCATCATCTCTACCCACTAGGACCCAGGAGCCATCTTGGAAAAGTAGGATGAAAGTTTGTTAGAGACATAGGTTGTGTAGTAAAACAGTGTCTCCTAGATATAAGAGAAGGGCTGCATTCAGGAAATCACAATAGTTGCGGTTACCTTCAAAATGCCTACATAAGAGCAAGTTAGCCAACATCTAGCATGGAGGCAAGGAGCTTCTGAGCCTTTACTCCTAACTAAAGAGATAGTGATGGCTTCTAGAAAAGGGAGAGTCATCTTTCTCTAAGGAGGTGGCCTCTGATGGCTTCAAACTCCTGAGAATATGGACAACACAAACTGGATGTGGTGCATCATTTACAAATGAAAAGAAAAAAAGAGCACAAAATTCAGAGGAGATGGGGAGGGTCTAGGAGAAGTTATGGGAGTAGTTGGGGAGTGAATAGGATCAAAATGTATTATATCAGCAAATCAAAAAATTAATAAAATATATCTTTAGAAACAACAAATAATTTTATATATGTATGCATGCATATATGTGTATGTCTTATCAAGTATTTAAAATTATACTTAAATACTAAAAAATTATTTTTCTGCCTAGAATTCAAATTTAACTCAGTGTTTTATTTTTCAAAACTAACCACCTGCTAAAATCATATATTTATGGAGTTGTTTCACCAGCTATGAAAGTATAAGCAAATGTAAGCTCTGTCATCTTATAGGTTTATAACAGATTTTAAATTAACAATGAGAAGTGTTTCCATGTCAGGCACTCTGACTTCTATCAATTTTTGACAAATCTTGTTACATGAAACTGTTTTTTCCAATTCAACAACATCAGCCAACACCATAGAGGAAAAGAGAGGTCAAGAGAAAAGGAAAAGAGAGAGGGAGGAGAGAAAAAAAAGGAGATTTATTGTACAATGGAGGACTGTCTGAAGAAAATATTCTAAGGCTAAGGCTTTTTTTAATATTTCTGTGTATATTTAATGCTACAAACTTGGAACACAGTAAACTTACACTTCCTCATACTGCTAGAACAAATTCATAACATACAATTTCCTAGGTACCCCTCATTTAAGATTAAGAGGCACTGGTAAAAGCTCAAACTTTTGGGGTCTACAAGGAACAAATATACTTACTTCTCTGGTCTAGCTCTTGCTAGTCTTAGCATCTAATTTCTCACCTCTGAAAATAAAGTATATTGTGTTGGGGTGATAACTGATATGTAGGGGACTTGCTTGGCACATGTGAGGCTCAGGATGTGATCCCCTATGGCACCACAATCACCACCATCACCATGGTCATCATCATCACCATCTTCAACATCATCACCATCACCATCATTAACTTCATCATCACCACCACCATCATCATCACCATGTTACTGATTCAGACTATCAGATGCCTCTAATCTTCTAAAGCTATATGTAGTACTCATCAATGTTACCCTGCTGAAAACATTAATACAAACAAAATATAAAAATCATCTGAGATGCATTAATTTGAACTAAATCATATCAAGTGAAATTCATAACTTCATCTCTAATCTATTATAATTATACAAGTCTAGTCTACCCACAGATATTAGACAAGGTTAACAGAATTTCAGTGGCAGCAGAATTGTACTGCTCAGAATTTCAATGAAATTAGAAGGAGATGCACACTGGAAATGATCAGACAGAAATGACACAAAAAACCAGCTCTCCTTCTATTCTTCTCTTCCCAGAGGAGGAAAGAATTGACTAATTTGGAACTGAGCTTAAATGTCATGAGTGGTAGGACATTAGACACAAGGTCAATTACCAGACTCACTGGACTAGAAGAGGTTTAAAGAATCATCGCAGACACACACAGATCATCCTGATAAACGTATTCCCTAGCAACTAGCAAGGTAAAAGAACAGATATTCCTGTGTAACATATGCCAACTAATACCAGAGATGAAACTCTACAAAACATAGCTAACCTCAGGTATGCTGATAAGCATCCACTGTTGCTCTATTCACCTTGCCTATGTCCTTACTCCCTCCTGCATGCATTGAAAGCTCTCACTCTCTCATTGTTTGAGCTGAAGATCAAGAGACTGTAGACAAAGTTTCTATGAGTCCACTGCCCTGTGGAGAAATGTAGGAATACACTGAAGTTAGGCAGAAAAATGTAAGCTGACATTCAAAGGGGGTGTTTATCACCTGAAGAACTGCTCACATTCCCTGCTTCTTCGGATACCACCATGCTCATTCTACAAGGCACTTCCAACTCCTCTCCCCCATTCCACTCTGGGATGCTCCCAGCCAAAACAGACTTCCTGAATGGCCCCACTTTGGGGAGTAGAGGGCTTTATCCAGGTAGCAAGTGATCCAAGTTGGAGCAGTCATCATTTTCTTTCATGATTTTTTAATGAGAAAGAAAAGGGGTCCGTTGGGTCTCTGGTGGCAAAGTGAGGAAAATGTCAGGCAATCTGTTGTTGGCAGCCACACACAAAGCCACATGCAGTAAGTAGAGCTGATAGAAGAAAAGCTGTAGCAAAGAGGTCCACACCCTGCTACTTCACAGCCTACTTCCCATTGTGTTCCTGTTCTTCCTCGTTTGTTCTCTTTATGTGAATCTGTGAAACACCCCTCCTTTTTCACACCAAGTCTCTGCCAAGAGCCTGAAATTATACCATTAGTGGCTCAGGGAACAGTGTTTGCAAAGGCAAGGAACACTGACAGGATTTTAACAGGTCTAATAAGAGCCCCCAATCTGAACATCTCCCAACAGATGGAATGTATATCATATGATAACAAATCAGAAGGCATGTGCTTTCCTCTGAAGATGTATGCCATCATTAATTTGAGTGAAGTCATGTTATGGAGAATAGAATTTTGAATTCTATCAGGGTAACTTTGACAGGCATAGCAATGCATTGGGGGATTGATTGGACCCCCAAGGGTATCTGATAAAGCATTTCTATTTGACTCATCAGCAGTTCAGCCAATTAAAGACCAAGAAGGCAGAGCTTCAGTTTTATTGCACAGGAGACAAAATAATAAGCTCATTGGGATACCTGAAACAGTAACTTTCCCAGCTGTGTTCTGGAGACATGCATGCCCACACCAACCAGGAAACACTGCCTAATGAAGCCTTCCACTTGTTGCTTCCCAATCAAAAGCACACAAAACAGTATCAGTAAATATGTTAACAAAGTTTGGTAGCTAAACACACAGACTCACTTCCACAGAAACAGATAAGATTCATCCTTCTCATATTTATCAAAAAATCCTAGAGCAATGTGTCCTTAGTCCCATTAAAGACAATGTGTTCTAGACAGCGACTTAAGACTTCATAAAGTTTTATCTAATTTTTTTTGCCATGGAGACTCAATGGCAAATTTCATATTCTAGTACTATAAAGGCACAAACAGAAATTGAAGAATGCGGGCAAAGTCCATTTCAATTCAGGTATGTCATTTGTGTTAATACTTGCTGGTAGCCAATAGTAGAAATTTTAATTCTCCAAATCCTTTAAAGATCATCTGGCTATATATAAGGTATAGTATTATGTGAGTGCCTGGATGTGGTGGTTTCTGTGAGATGTCTGTCCATCAGAGTCCCAGGCAATTGAATATTCGATCCTCACTGGATGATGATGCTTAGGAAGCTTAAAAGGTGTGACCTTGTTGGAAAGGACCTTTGGGAGTTTAAAGGCTCATCATATCTAGTGCTTTCGGTGTAGTTTGTGGTTGCTCTTCAAGATATGAGCTCTTAGCTTCCTGCTCCTGCACCATGCCTTCAATTCCACAACCATGAACTGTAGCCTTGGGAACTCTTTTTTTTTCTATAAGTTGCCTTTGTCATGGAAAGTAACCAACACATGGGAAAAGAAGAAAAAAAAACCAATATGATCATCCAAGGAGTTTAACTTGAAAGAAATCCAAGGTGCAAAACACAGTAGGGCAGGATAGGAAGACAAGGGTCTCAGGCATGGTATAAAGATAAAGCCAAAGGCATAAATATATAAAGGCCGGTAACCAGGCACCCGTTGCAAAAGGAGTGAGGGAGAATCGTTGAGTTGTGGAGCTTCTGGCTGGGTCTTCTGCCATGTGGTTGTGTGAAGATAAAGCAAATAACCCTTACCCATGCTAGCAACAGAAACACAAAATTCTCTCCTTCTTGCTGAGCTAGCTCTATTTTCTGATGTCCCTCCTGTCATTATAATGTCAGAGCAGTAAGGACATTTAAATCAGCCCAAGGTGACACAAACAAGTACACACTGGGAACCTGTTTGTTCACTGATAAGCACATCACTATAAGTGTGGAGAATCATTTATAGCTAGCTATTGGAACTACATGATCTGCCAATACACACTAGGTGAAATAAAAAGTATGAAGTTGGCCCTGCTTCACCTAGACAGAGTAAACACAAAATAACATCCACTGTAAGACCTCTGAAGAAAAACTTGGCCATGTTATAGCAAGAAGTAGCACTCAGTAGAAATCATTTTAAATGGCACAAATTCAAACCACCAGACAAATAAGGAGCTAAGACATTATGAGCTGACAACCCTTACCAAACTGTCACTAATTTAGCACTAATTAGTAATTTGACAATACTTTAATACAACTGGGATTCTTAGAAGAAAGCATTCCGATTTTGCACTATTAAAAACAACAAAGAGCTTTTTACTAAGCTCATTCAGCTCTACAAGAAAATTTCTAGGATGAAGATTCTTTCATAATCATGATTTTTTTTCTAAATATGTCTGGTAATACATCTGGTGAATAATTCTATTGTTCCTTAACAGAAAATTGGGGTTCAGTCCTCAGTAATATGGACAAATATGTTCACATGCCAACCTTTTTCATGTCTCTTTCATCACTGCCTTTGGTTTATTCCTGTCACTTTTATTTTCATTGTTTTTATTGTGTTTGTATGAGTGTGCACAGGAGCTTATGCGTGTGCTGCTTCGCATGCCAGTGCAGATGTGCATGTTGATATGTGTCTATGCCAAGACCAGAGAAGGGTTTCAGATGCTCTGGTACATCAGTCTTCACCTTATTCCTTTGAGAGAGGGTCAATCAATGAAGGTGTAGGTAGGCAGACAACCAGGAAACCCTACTGTCTCCATCACCACAGAGCTGGCACTGGGTTACAGACTAACATGCACCCACAGGCAATTTTTAAAGTTTTTACATGAATACTAAAGAGCCAAACTCATACTTCTTGTACAAGCTAGCACTGTTACTACTGAACCGATCTCTCCGGCTTCATTATCCTGAAGTCTTAAGGAACAAATGACTAAGTTAAAAGAAAGAAATCATATTCTATGTTGTTAATGCCTTCTGATTAATTAGGCATATGTGTGTCTTTTGTGAGTATTTCAGTTTCTTTTGATCTGCCACTAGTCTTGAGACTTAGCGTGACTGATTTCTTGTAAAATGATTTCACTTATTTTGCTAGTTGTGCAGATTTAGAAATAATCTATTCTTTACCATCTCCCAATGAAATAAAACATATAGTGGAATTAAAGGGTAATGTGGATATTTTACCAACTTTGTATTTTGGCAATGTTTCATGCCCCATTTGCCTTAAAACTCATTAGATTAGTGCAACACCATGTTTTAATTCAATAGGTTTAAACCTGTTTTTTCAAGTAAGTTGAGCCCTGCTTGTTTTCTGTATTTTCATGCTTCAGTTAGTAGATTGTGATGTTTCCTTCTTCTGTTTGCTCCGTTTTCCTTTATATACCATTTGTTGGAGGTTCTTTATCTCCAGCAAGAAGGAACAGATGAAAAGTAAATTATCCCCTTGGGCTTGGGAAATTGTTTGTCTCTACAATCTACAATCTCAATCATTTCTTATATTTTTACTGAGCCTTCAATTTGTGACAAGTGTATGCACTAAAACTAATGTATCAATGGGGAAAAACCAGAACACAGTGTTTGGGAGGTTGCCAGGTAAGGACAGTGGCAGAGATTAATCATTTCACTGAGTCTAATCACTCAAGCAGTGAGAGCAGCAAGGGCTTGGACAGGAAGCAAACTTCATTATTTCCTAGCACAGCACTGGAGAATGCTAGAACCCTGTGGAGGTCATGGTTTGAGAGGTGTGTGTGTGTGTGTGTGTGTGTGTGTGTGTGTGTGTGTGTGTGTGTGTGTGTGTGTGTCGTGAGCTCACCATGTAGCCCAGGCAGGCCCTGAACACATGAAATTCCTTGCTTAGTTTCCCAAGTTCTTAGGACACAAGGTATCCACTACTCCTGGCTCTCATTTCTGTTTGCTTAGTGTTATTCTCTTTCCATCTCTCCTTTCCCTTCTTGTCCCTATTTTAGTTAGATATATGAGTTTATTGTCCTACCAAAAATATGAATAAACTTTGAGGACATTATGCTAAACAAAACCACACAGTTACAAATGGATGGAGGCTGCGTGATTCTACTATTTTGTTCCTGGAAGAGTCAAGTTCACATAAACAGGAACAATGCTGGCTCCTAGCAACTATGTAAAACAAACAAAAAGTAGAGTTATTCATGTAACATAGACCTTCGATCTCATAGAATGTAGAGTTTCAGAGATGGATCTGGTAATGTCTGTACCATACTGTGAATGTATTTAATATCACTGGATGGTATACTAAAAAATGATCTAAGGTAGGGGTCTGCAAAGATGGTTTAGCAGTTATGAGCTAAGTTAGGGAGCTGTGAAGATATAAGCACTTTCCACTCTTGCAAAGGACCCAGGATCAGTTCTCAGCGCCTTCGCAGTGGCTCACCACAGTTTGTATATCAACTCCAGAGACTCTGACACATGGTTTTGATCACCACAGACACCAGACATACATGATACACATACATTTATGCAGGCAAATGTGATATACATAAAATTGGTTAAGGTAGGGCATTTCACAGTGTGTATTTGCCACACTAAAAAATAATTGCATACATGCTTAAATGTCTGATTAACAATCCAACCTCTCTCTCTCCCTCCCTCCCTTCTAACTTTCTAACCTTACAACCTTACATTGTCTATCTGGTCCAAATCTGACTTCAGGCCACATCTTCCTGCCCCTACATGTCCAGACTTTCTTTTTATACTGATCACAGCAGGTAGCCCTGAATGACAGCCACTCCACTACAATTGTATATTAGCTGTTTCCTTTCTCTTTATAGTATCTGTCATGTCATGTAGTATCTTAGCTTCCCAGAAAGGTACAAGGTATATTTAATATCACTGTGCACACTCACATCCCCAAAAGAGTACTCAATAAATCTGTACTACTTTGTTAATCACCCTCTTCTTCAGATGAGATGGACAGGAACTGAACATGAAGCTGTGAATTTTTTCCTCCTTAAACTCACATCTATTATCCTACCTGTATTTCTTCCCCAAGTAAGATTTCTTTCCTTAATATTTCAAAAACCATGGTTACAATTTCACCAAGTCTAAAAACTGAACTTGACTTTCACTGGATCAGACCCTAGGGAAATCTGAGGATGCTTTCTCCTGTTGAGTGTCCCTGATTCAGACATCCTTCCTTCTTTCTAAATGGAAACTTCCAGCCACTTCAGTAATATTTTTGTTACTGTGTGATCGCTAGCTGAAAGATCAAAACAGCACATTTGAAGACATCACTGTAAAGTTATTTTTAATTATTTTAGTAGACCAACCTGCACGTGATTCTATGTTAATTAGAGTCTAGCATCTTTATCTTCTGAATAAGGAAATAACAATCACAAACAGTCATACTGGGATCCCTCTCCCTAAACAACCTGGGTCAGATAAACCATTCTTTCCCGTCTGGATCATAAGTGACACAAAAAGAGAAGTTGTAACTGTTGATGGAAGGAAACAATGACATAAACCATGGTTACATCACGTCCTAAGTTCCTTAAGTGAACATAGGATGTGGGCTGGACAGTAGGCTTTACACATTGGTGTAGGGAGCCGTCCCTGCATTCTCCATTACAAGATGGCGCCTGCATCCGGCAGGCACCGAATGGGAAAAAAAGAAGGGGGGGGGGGGGGGGGACTATAAATCCCATGGAGCTCTGGGTCTCTCCGTGGCGCAATGGGCTGATGGGCGCAGCCAACAGGAGGTGACACACCAGGCGAAGGTGTAAACCAATAAGGGTTGGGTTTTGGATGTTTGGCGCCTCCGCTCTGTAAGCTTATGCTCTCCCTCTCAAGATGCATTAAAGCTCAGAGCCCCGGGACACATTGGTACTATAAATAATGGAGCTCTGGGTTCTCTGTAGCCATGCTGGGCAGTGTGGCAACTACCAGCCACTCACAGCTATAGAGCATTGGGCAAGGACAGGGTGTCGCATAGTGAAAGATTAGTTGCTTGGATTTGGTTATTTAAAGTATTTCCCCCATCTATTTACATATTACTACAGAATTCTTCATACAGCATGGATGACATCCTCCTGGTCTGCACTATGAGCATCAGCAGGAGGAGGAGAGGTCCTCCCCATCTTAGTGCACCCTTGCTCTTCACCACAGACACGGCACTCAAGCTACCACAACTGAGATGGAACTCACAGGGACCAATCAGTAGTGCATTTGTAAGAAGCAATTGTCCCTTGCCATCTATCACTGCATTAATGCAGATTGGGATTTTCCTGGATCTGCTAGCACTTGGAAGCTACTGTAGCCCCTGGCAAGTAGCATTTATTCATGATGTGAGGAAGCAATGTGCATCTTTGCTAAAATAGTTTCTCTCCACTTAACACAAGCAATCTAAAGTGATGAATGCTAATTTCTCTAAACTATCCCCATGAAAACAAGGACCTGACAAAAACCAAGTACTTTATAGAAAGGTCAAGTTCTGTTAACAAATTTGATTGTACTTGCTGTGTGCAGATTACCATTGGTTTCTTCCTGACTAAAGGCTTGCTAGGAAACCTTTGATGCTCAGTGAACAGGTACAATGGGAATGGATTGTGACATTTTTTTTAACCTGCTAACTTAGCATTGAAATGCTCACAATGTCAAGTGGGAAATTGATAATTACATCACTTTTTACTGCTGAATGTCTGTCAAAGAGAACAAAACCCTGCCAAGTAGAAGCAAAGTACAGGGATGGGAAGCATTTGTGACACCAACTCCTGTCCCCATGTGAAACGGCATATTAAAGACAAGTTTAATATGTTCCCCCCCCCAAAGCTGATAGACACATAGCACTAGTATAATGGGACAAATTAAATTAATACATTAACTATGTATCATGAAATAAATCCCATCAAATTAAATTGTGCAGATTTTAGCTGGTGACATAGCTCAGCAGGAAAGGGTATATTGACCCTGAATCTAACAACTTGACTTCAATCCCCAGAGCCATGCAGTAGTAAAAGAGAACCAACTCCAGTAAGCTGACATGAGATCTCTACACATGCGCTGTGCTATATGCAACCCCCCCCCACTCAAATCAATGTCAATTTAAGTCAAATAAGGGCAGAAAGTATCTCAACTGGGCAATAATCAAACTTCAGTAATACATAGATTCATCCTTTATCCATAGAATTTCCACTTCTGCATTAATGAAAATAAGTCAAATCAGATTTCTACTAGTGACATGAATAAGAGAGCTCAGAATATATATTCTGCTAGATTACCCATTCCCATCTGATTAATGTGTATGGCCTGGCTACAAGATGGACCAAGCAAGTTGTCAATTTAATATATTTAACTGTGAAAAGTTTTTTTTTTTCTAAAAATGCAGGAGGATATTCTCTGAAACCAAACCTTTTGTTACAGAAAATGTGTAGCATAATCAACTAAAAGACAGTGTGTTGGGGTGCGGGGTAGGGAGGTGGCTCAGCAGTAAAGGTCATGTGCTGTTCTAACTAAGGACTCCCATTCAGTATCGGGCAACTAACAGACACCTGTAAGCCCAGCGCCAGCTGTCAGTCCAGTGCCAGGGACTCCGTGCTTTCTTTTGGGGTCCAAGGGCACATGCAGTCAAATGTCCTCCTGCACATACACACACATAATTAATTAAACATTAAAAATCAGGGACTGCAGAGTTGCTTCTGCGGTTTAGAGCGCTGTCTGCTCTTCCAAAAGGGCGGAGGTCAGTTCCCAGTACACACACATCAGCACAATGCAGCGCCTGGGATCTGACGCCCTCTTCTGGCCTCAGTGGACACCAGGCACACATTAGGTATGTAGCCACACAGGCAAGCAAAACGCCCACACATATGAAATAACAATAAAACCTAAACACAATTTAAAAGAAAGAATAGATGATTTTTTTTTTTAAGGACTTGTTTTAAAGAAGGACTCCCTGTTTCACAGAGCTTCTGGAGCCAGTGTCTGGCTGACTATAAAGGTGGGAAGCAAGACACTGAAAAAAGGCAATCGACCTCATGCGAGCAGGAAGCAGTGGAAGGCAGAGAAGCGGGCCCGATGCGGGCCCGATGCCGGCCCGATGCGGGCCTGATGCAAGCCGCTTCCCTCTAAGCATGCCTCCAGTTAATGCTTCCTCCAAACACTCCCCCACCTCCCCAGAATTCTAGAAGCCTATGATCACCCTGTTAACAGACTTAACAGCTTCATACCAAACCAGCACCTGAGCTCCTTTGGGGGGACCGAACATTCAAACCTTAACCGTCACGATCCATTGTGTGGTCTAACTTGTGAGTTTCTAGGACAGTCCCTTTAACACAAAATATTTTCCAGGATGAATTAACTAAATGGCATAAGAACAGAAAAGCTGGCCAGGTGGTGATGGCACACACCTTTAATGCCAGCACTCGGGAGACAGAGGCAGGCAGACCTCTGTGAGTTGGAAGCCAGCCTGGCCTACAGAGCTAGTTCCAGGACAGGCTCCAGAGCAATACAGGAAAAAACCCTGTCTTGAAAAACAAACAAACAAAAAAAAAAATGGAAAACTGATGTCAACAACACCTCCCAACTTGCTTCCCAGGACAGTCAATAGATCTCCAGTATCAGATTCTCCTTCTTAATTGTTGCAGGATATCTGGTCACATTGTGAACCCAGAGATTATATTACTCACTGGGGAAACCTGTTTCTAGATATGGTGTGGCTCAGCCTTAGCACACACCTTTCATCCAAGAGCTTTCTGCTTGAATATTGAAAAAGGATTGAATAAAGTCAACCATAGGTCAAGAGGCAGAGCAAGCAAAGAGTTGACAGGAAGTGAACATAGGATTATTAAGAAAAAAAAAACACAGAGTGAAAGGAAGTCAGGGGATGGAGAGAGTCACACATAGGAAGCAGAGGGGGACATACAGTTTGAGGAGTCTGGCTTGAGACGTTGTAGGAGAAAAATAAATAAAAATGAGGTTGTGGGGACATCAGCTGAGGAGGAAGGGGACCTGGGTGCTTTCTTATCCTCCCTGAACTTGCAGGCTATCACCCCAGGGTTTGGCTCCCAAGTCTTTACACAACTGCGATTGTGTTAAAAACAACACTTCATTATCTTCAATGGCTTCTCATTTTGTACAGCCCACCTCTTCAAGCCTTTGTACCGTGCTTTGTATATTTGGGGATTCAAACTTAGAACGAAACTATTCACACACAAAAGGCATCTTTGGGGTTGGAGAGATTGGTTTTAGCAAAGCCTTACACATAGAACAATATCCTACTGTGAGCTATGTCCAGAATTTCTTCCCTTACACATAAGCACTGGGGGGGGGGCAGCCTGCCTCCCTCTTAGGCTTGAAAGCCGCCTTATAGTTAAGACAAACTGGGTTCATTCCTGCTTGTGATTCAGTCTCTGATTCCCAAGGATTGGGTTGACCCCCAACTAACAATCTGAGCAACAGTGGAGAGGCTACCTTAAATGCCTTTCCCTGATAATGAGATTGATAACTAACTTATATTCCATCCTAGAGCCCTCATCTAGTAGCTGATGGAAGCAGAAGCAGACGCACACAGCTAAACACTCAGCCAAACTCCTGGAATCCAGTTGCAGAGAGGGAGGAGTTATAAGAAAAGGGGTCAAAACCAGGCTACAGAAACCCACAGAGACAGCTGACCTGGACAAGGGGCCGTTCATGAACCCCAGACTGATAGCTGTGAAACCAGAATTGGACCAACTTAGAACCCCTGAACATGGGTCACAGAAGGCCTGCAGTCTAAGGGACCTCTGACAGTGGAACCAGGATGTATCCCTGGTGCATGAAAGGACTTTGGGAGCATATTCCCCATGGAAGGATACTCCCTTAGCCTAGAGGCAAGAGGGAGGACCTAGACCCTACTCCAAATGACTTACAGATTTTGATGATTCTCCTGGAATGCATCACCCTCCCTGTGGAGTTGGGGGGGAATGGGATGGGAGGGGGTTAGGGGGTATGGGAGGGAGGGAGAGGGAAATGGGATTGATATGTAAAATAAGAAAAACAATAAATATATATAAATAAAATAGCACTAAAAAAGTAATATAAAAGAGAGAGAGAGAGAGAGAGAGAGAGAGAGAGAGAGAAGGCTCTTCAGTCCATGTGGAAAGGCCAGAGAAGCTTTCTCTAATGTCAGGGAAGGATGTAGTAGCAGTAGCATTAAAGTTGTACTCCCCATAAGGAAGAGCTGTAGGCAAAAAAAAAAAAAAAAAAGGCATCAGCTTCTCCCTTGGACCTCCTTATTGTGGGCTACTCCCAAGGTAGCTGCAAATCCTTCCAGACCAAGCTAGAAGCATGTCTAATCAAGTTTAAAACCAAATTTAACTATCAAAGAGTGGTTGTGGAGACAGCTCAATTTGGGCAAGTGTCTGATGCACAGGTAAGAAATCCTGACTGAGTTCAATCTCCCAGAATCTACATAAAAGGCTAGGTACTGTAGTGAATGCTCCTAAGACCAGCATGAACAGAGAGGGACATAGGGATCTCTGAAGCATATTGGCTACATCTGCAATCACTAGCTGTGAATTATAGATACATCTATAATCTCTAGGTTCAATGATAGACTTCATCTCAAAAAAAAAAAATCTGGTCACTGATGGAGGATGTCATTTCTGTATATATGTTTTGCTTATTGTTGATGAATAAAACACTGATTGGCCACTAGCCAAGCAGGAAGAATAGGCAGAGATACGAGATGAGGAGGATACTGGGTAGAGGATGCAGAGAGAAGCTGCTAAGAGATGCCATGTAGATACTGGGGATACAGGACATGTTGGACGTTCTCTGGTAAGGTAAGGCCATGTAGAAATACAGATTAGTAGTTATGTGTTAATAATTAAAAGAGAGAGCTATCCAATAAGAAGCCTGAACTATGGGCCAAACAGTTTACATTAATATCTGTGTCAGTGTGTTTATTTGGGGCTAAATGGCTGTGGGGCCAGGCTGGAAAGAGACTCCAGTGTACAGAGCACAATTAGGAAAGATGCCAGCATGGACCACTGGCCTCCACATGTCCTTACACAAACATGCACACACACACACACACACACACACACACACACACACACACACACAACATACAGATGCACATAAATCTAAGGGGAATATGGCTGCGGTTCAGAAGACCTAACAGAAACGGGGAAGAGGGAGTCCTAAAGTCCATCCCCTGTGCCATTTTCCTCGGCACAGGCAATGAGTAAGGGTTTGGGGGAAAATTGTAGAGGTCTCAGACACAATCCTTTGTGAATCACGTTAAACACAAATATACACTTTGCCTTCAACATGACACTAAACTCCAATAGATCATCCTGTGATCTATTAGTCCTGTGGCTAAATAATTTAAACACCCGTGTGTGCTCACACAATATATCCACCACACACACTAGCCTGATACTGGATACTCACCTTAGTAACAGTTCCAAGATTCTACATACCTCCAAGTCCTATTTTATCACCTGCTGAAAGCCAATAAGTCTTAATTGTCTCTAAACCATCTCCAGCTGTGTAACCTTCTTTCCAGACAAGATCTTTATAAAAGAAAGACTCATAAAATAGTTTTCTCAGCACTATATTTATGTCTGGATTTAAATTTCAATTACAAAGAGAAATTATGTCTACCATTAGATGCAAATGTGCTTGAACACGTTATGGCTATAAAAGTAAAACCTGCTTAATCCTCTCATAAACTTAGTAATTTTATAAAACTCATATTGTTTCATAGACATAAAATGTGAAGGCAATTGGTATTGTGAACAATACCCTAAGTCGGGAGCACAAGCCTCCGTCAGATTGCCCGCCGCTCCTCTCTCCATTTGCTCTGTGTAACAAGCAGAGTGAAATACACCTCCCATATGCTGAAAAGAAGTATGGTGTTTATTGTTTGGTGGCTTGTGGACTTGGCAGATCTGCTGTTCTAGACTAACTGCTTTTAGAACCATTTATTACTCCCTCTTTCAATTTAACACACTGTCATCTTCCTGTGTCTACACAAAAGTAGCAACACAAATTGAACATCATAAAAACTGATAAGCTTCTCTTTGCTATTAAAAACACTCAAGTTGTTACTGCAATCCAATAACCTCTCGGGTGTCACTCTGATATCAAAGTGGGGACCTCCAGCTTTTTGGCTGGAAAGAATTTTTGTGGCTCCCAGGCCCTTCTGATCAATTTAAAAATCTCTGAATATCTGGGGCTAAAAGACTTCAATTCTGGAGAGGACAGCAGGAATTCATACTATGACATGGAAGACCTTTCTTCCATAGGGACTGAGATGGCCAAAAGGAAGGATCTGACATTTTACTTGATTTTTAAGTCACATAGTTAAATATACTGTAAGAACAAATCTCTGTTCCCAGCTATGTAACCCAAATCAATTCTATGGCAATTGCAAAGTTCCTCTCCTGGGTATTCACTTCCCCATTCCCATCCAAGAAGCCTTGGAGACCTCCAAAAGTATATGACTGTCTGTCACAACCAT
This sequence comes from Phodopus roborovskii, assembly GCF_943737965.1. NCBI lineage: Eukaryota > Metazoa > Chordata > Mammalia > Rodentia > Cricetidae > Phodopus > Phodopus roborovskii. The sequence goes on from NW_026125397.1 coordinate 16,856,505, forward strand.
CTCTCCCATCATCCCATGCAACAAGAGAACAGGATTTAAGTGAAGTTTTAGATTTGTGGCAATTGGGACTGGGGAGCCAAGAAAATGGAGGATGAAGACAGACCTGCTATCTGCCAACCTTTTTCTTTTTCCTGCTTACCATACATTCTCCTAGAAATGCTAGCATGACACTGAAGAATTATAGTGTTTATTTGTGGTCGTATTTCAGGAAAGATTTTGGAATAATGTGTTATAGCATATAATGAAACAGGCAATTAACAAGCAAGTGGAAAACAGTTCCTGTTTGACTCCTCTGTTCACTGTTTCTAAGGAGAACACCAGCTTTCACTCTTTGAAGTCATGGAGGTATCTTTGATTAAGTCAGAATGCATGGGAGGAAAGTTACCACTGATTAGATAACAAAGAAACGCCTGCATCTCATGCTCATGCACTATGGAATGGGTGGGGTTAACCCAAGAAGCTTTTATGATGACTCTGTAGGAACTCCATGGCCTCCCCAGTTAATAGCTACCCCTTTTACTGTGAAGTTCTATTTTAGCAGAGTTTTGTGTATGCTTAAAGAATCAGCAAAGAGCATTTGTCTCCCTTTCTAGGAACTGGACCACACAGTGAGTTGCCGATGTCTTTTTATCCTTTCCTTTTTGAAATTTTATTTCCTTCAGACGAAAAGGCAATAAAAGTATTCTAGGGTTGACTCCACATGAATAGGATAAATGCACAAGAATGAAACTTTCTCATGAGGAAAAGAACCATCCAGCACCGTCGGCAGAGATTAATATCTGGGAGTAAATAGACCACAGATCATTTGCTAAATTTTGTTTCAAACACTGTCTATCAAGAATGGTTTCAACAAGCCAGGACAAAAATCCATCTTGTTAATTTGCAGTCACACCATGTAAATCAGGCTTTTTACAGAAAGGCATTGGTCTCTCAGGAATGGTTAGAGAATTGATGATATACAATTGTCTGTAAACCTGCTGCTAAGCACCAGGCAGGAATGTGATATGCCCTCTCAAGCTATCCCACCTGTCTGCGCAAGTGACAAAGGAGGAATGACCCCTGCCAGCAGACTTCCAAGACATACCATGAGCACCTAGCCACATGGAGTTCTCTGGATTATCCCATAATGCAACTCAAGGGAGAGAAAGGAAAAAAGAAAGGGAGGGAGGGAGGAAAGAAGGAAGGAAGGAAAGAAGGAAGGGAGGGAGGGAGGAAGGAAGGAAGGAAGGAAGGAAGGAAGGAAGGAAGGAAGGAAGGACTGAAATAAGCATTGCAGCTCAATCAAGCATTTCATGACCAGCATAGCGCAGGAAACCCTCAAGCATTATTGATATGACAGAGTCACCACGATGTCACCTTAACTTGCTTTACTGGACAGAACATAGAACAGTCTTGAATTTCCTCCATAATTTGACCCCAAAGGTAAGAGAGATTAATAGCCAGGATGTTGAGAGCCATTGAAAGGGCCTACTCATTTAATTCGCTGCTGAAGCAGTCAGCGGTAGCAACACAGATAATTCTTCTCCAAAACTCCTTAAGAGCATGAACAGAATTAAAGGGACTTTTCTCCTTGCAGTACAGCAAACCGAAAACAGTATCAGTGCTTCCCGCAATGATAAAGCAAATTACAGTAGCACCTAGACTAGTTATCCTTTGACTGCTAACTACCAAGCCTCTTTCAAGAGTTACTGATGAAAATCCTAGCCACGCAAGGCTAGATAACATTTCTGTCCTAGTTATAGACAACATCTTCCTGCCTTTCCATTCTGCTTTTGTTTTCCTTGCTGAAATTAATACTAACCTATCCTAAGCAGCAAAAAGCACAGTTATACATACAGTTACATGTATGTGTGTATGTATGTATTTCAACTAAGGTAAAATGGAAAGGCCCATCTGCCCACTTTCGCTATCTCAAGTTACAATGTGTTGACAATGTGAGAGAATGAGACCAAGCACCAGGGAGAGTAAGAATGGGGGGTTGGATAGAGGGAGAGAGGAGGGATGCAGGGGCTGAATCAGTGCATTTCACCCTTTCTGTTTCTTACACCTCAATAGCCCTAACTTTGCCGCCTCTTTAATGCCTTCCTCCCACACTATGTTACTGCTCTCGACCTGTCTAGTCTTTGGTAGGCTCAACTGCGATTCGAACGTGTTACACAGAGTTACTGTGGCTGGAAATTAATCTCCAGTTTGAAAGTACTGAGTGGGAGGTCCTAGTGAGAGGTGACTGGAGTGTGCAGCCTTTGCCCCCATGGATGAAGAAATGCTGTTTGGGGTGCTGTGATAAAACAGCACAACAAAAAGTGACGCATGCTTGTAGATTCCTGGGAATTTCCCTAGTGTCAGGTTTCTCCCTGACCCCATAATGGCCCCCTCTATCAAGGTATCTCTTATATTGCTTTCCCTTTCTGTCCTTCCCCCAACTTGACCCTAGCTAAGACTCTAAGCAATAATGGAAAGGCTACATTTTTTGCCCTTCCCTTGTAATCAGATTGATTACTACTTTAATTGTCATCATAGAATCTTCATCCAGTAACTGATGGAGGCGCATGCAGAGATTCACAGCTAAGCACTGGGCCGAACTCCTGGGGTCCAGGTGAAGAGAAGGAGGAGCGATAATCAAGACCATCATGGGGAAACCCAAAGAAACAGCTGACCCAAGCTAGTGGAAGCTCACTGACTCCAGACTGACAGCTGTGGAACCTGCAGAAGCCTGAACTGAGTCCCCTGAATGTGGGTGAGAGTTGTGGGGCTAGGGCAGTCTATGGAACCTCTAGCCATGGAACCAGCATCCCTAGATATGAACTGGCTTTGGGAACCCATTCCCTTTGGAGGGAGATCTTGTTCAACCCAGATACAGCAGGGTGGGGTGAGGGGTAGGGACACCTTGGTCCTGCCTCAAATGAAGTCACACACTTTGTTGATTCCCCATTGAAGGTCTTACCCTCTCTGAGGAGTAGATGAAGGGTGGGGTGGGGAGTAGGTGGGGGTATCAGGAGGATGGAAGGGAGAGAGAACTGGGATTGGTATGTAAAATAAGATTATTTTAAAAATAAAAAATGATGCAACAATAAAACCAGAAAAGAAAGATCACACAAAAATGTTTTATAAAAAAAAAAAACTGACTTATGGAAGCAAGAGTTTATTTTGGTTTATTAATCCAGAGCTAAAGTACATCCTGTCAAGGAAAATGTGGCAGCTGGTGACCCTAGCATGATGCTGTGTAAGATCACTTCCGCAACAGCATACATGGGAGAAAACTAAAAGTGAGGTGAAGCTATCAACACTCCAAGCACTGCTGTGGTTATGTAATTCTTCCAAGATGTCACCTACTAACGTTTTCTGAACCTCCCCTAACAGTGCCAAAACGAGGGAACAAGAATATACGTGCGCTTCTCACTTAAACCACTGCAAATGCCATTATCAGGAAAGTGGCTTCGTTAGTTGAGAATGGACTTAGTATAAATGTGAGTTAGGTAACATCTCCTTCTCCTTCTTTTCTGCCCTCCACCATGAATGACACCACATAAAGTCCCTTGGTAGACACTGACCCTTTGATATTGAACTTACTGACCTCAGGAACTAAGAGATAAACTTCTGACAAGTATCATGACTTGGGTGTTTGATTATAACACTAGAAATGGGTTTGCATTTCTTCTGTGCTTAGATTCAACAACACTTATTCAAGGACCTCTTGTTATCATGTGACCACAGATTTGAGGCATCCATGACCTCATACCCGACTCAGTCCATGTAAGAGCAACTAAAGAAGATTCCATTCCTAAATCTCACAAGAGGAGAGGGTTGGTCAGGGTTCCTGTTATGAGTAGTTTTTCCTGCCAGTCTGGTCCCAGCACCTTGCCAGCCTCAAATAATACACAGACTATGTAGTTGATATAATGCTGTTGGCCAATTACTAATTTCTTATCGGCTAGAACTGTCTTAAGTATTAACCCATTTCTATTAACCTAAGAACTTCCACATGGTCTTATCTTATCGGAGAGAGGGGCTGGCATTCTTCTCTCTCCGTCCACCATCTTGAATCTCCTCCCTACTACTTCCTCTCTCCCCTAGACTCCTCGTCCCACCTATCTTGCATTCCTATTGGCCAACAGTGCTTTATTCATTAACCAATAAGAGAAACATATTTACCAAATGACATCTCCCATCAGGTTCCCAGACTGGAAAAGTCTGATGAGACATTTGGTCTTGCCAAGGATAACCACATGCAGCCATGATAATTTAAAGTGCACACAGACGGATACACTCTCTACAACCTTCTGACAAGATTGGAAGAGGTTTGGAAGCATTGTCTCCCTAACACAGGGCATCTAAAAAAAAAAAAACAAAGATCAAAAGATCAAACCAAAACCTCCACATTTAACTGAACCGCAACCCTCCCCGAACACCAACAGGACTACCCAGTTCTACTAACCAATTCTACTTTGACAGGTTCCAAAATGAGATTAGAGCTCTTCCTCATCCAACTGACTGGCCACAATGCTAAGAGCATAAAATAATCCCTGACAGGCATCTCTCACCCAGGTACTATGCTGTGTCACCTGCTGGCTAACACTCAGAACTCTCAGACCTAGTCACCAAGCCTTGGACCCTTGAGCACTGTGGATGGCTGCTACTTCTCTGCTGAGGATGCCCATCCATCCTCTGGCAGACCACACCCTTTTTCCAGTCTCTGCCCATTTCTATCTTCCTGCTGTTCCTTGACACTGGTCTTATGGTAAATTCAAAGCACCTTATAGCCAAAAGCTTAGTAGAAATTTGTTGTTTAAACATAAAAACAGTATTCAGTTAAATAGTCAGGCTTTTTTAAAATCAATTTTTATATTCATCTATTTACTTGGGGAGGACCTAAGGCTAATGGTGGGGTGCACATGTGCCACAGAGCTCATGTAGAGACCAGAGGACAACATGCAGATATTAGTTTTCTCCTTCTACTATTTGGGTTCCAGGGATCAAGCTCAGGTCCTCAGACTTGGTAGCAAATGTCTTTATCTTCTAAGCCATTTTAGCAGGCTATTAAGCATACAGTATTATTAAAGCTGACAAAAATATCTGGAAAGAATGTCATCTGAACAAAGTCAAGGAACTTGGACATTGAGTTTTCTTCATCTGTGATAAGACAGCACACCCAAGGTAATTTACACAAAGAATTTATTTGGAGCTTACAGTTTTGGAATTTTAGATTCCATGGGAATCGTGTCAGGGAACATAGCAGAAGGCAGACAAGCATGGTGTTTGAGAAGTAGCTGAGAGTCCCCATCTTGAGATACAAGCATGGGGCAAAGAGAGCTGAAACCTCAAAGCCCACCATCAGGGACACAACTCCGCCAACTAGGCCACACCTCATAATCCTTACCAAACAGTTCCTTCAACTGGTGGCCAAGTATTCAAATATGTGAGGCTATGGGAGCCATTCTCACTCAAACCATGATGGATGGTCATGTGCAACCATGGCCTCTTCACAAAAGCCTGTGTTCCCACAGAATATCTGGGGCTGTGACCCAATGAAAAATCATGAATCTGATGTTAAAGTCATCTACTACTGCAAAGACATGACCTGGAGGATCATATGTGTTTTAATTACTTTCATCATGTTTGCATAAATAACAATAGCAGAAAAGAAACAATTTGAGGGAGGAAGGGATTATTCTAGTTTACAGTTTGAGGAAATATACGTTATAATGTCAGGGAGTCACTGGGGGCAGGAATGAGGAACGGGAGGCCAGCTGGTTATACTGCATTGGAGGTCAGGAAGTAGACAGTGAGCAGAAATTAGGCAAGGCTACAATACTTGAAGGCTTGCCTCATTGACTTACTTCCTCCAACAAGGCTCCACCCCTTAAAGATTCCACAACCTTCCCAGAGGGTACTACCAACTGGCAATCAAGTGTTTAAACACATGACCCAACATGGGACATTTCATATTAAAACCATGGAATCTATATCTGGCCCAAATAAACCCATGGCCATCTCATAATGCAAATGGCACCCATTCCAACTTCAAAAACCACCCCCATAATTTTTAACAGGCCAGGCACTGCTTAAAAACATAGTCCCAATTTTAAGTTCTCTGAAACTCAAAGCAACATTTTAGCTGCAAGCACCTTTTAATATGAGAAGACCAATTATGTATTTCCAATGTGCAGTGACAGCAGGTATAATGTGGGGCAGATTGGAATATAGTAAGGAAAAATTGGATCAAAACAGGACTGAAATCCAATAGGACAAATAACAAACTCCAAAGCTCCACATCTATCATTTGTGGTTCAACCTGGGATCATCAGGCTTTAAAAGATCATATCTGTGCTTGGTAAATGTTCCACGGCCCTGACATCTCCAACCATCTTGGCTTCTCCATTGGAGTATAGGCTTCATCTTCACAGTTTCAGAGTGTGGCCTCTCAGAACAGTCTTGTAGCAGTTGTCTTAAATGCTGGAGAAGGATTCCATGACTTCCTTTATGATGCATCTTTTACATCTACAAAACCATCTCTCATGAATGATGCTGCCAAGCTCTGCTGTCATCTCAGGATGGAGACTGGCCCCTTTGATACCAAAGATATCTGTGTTCCATGCTCACTAAATATTTGAACACACTTTCCTGTGTCATTTTTTAAATCCAGGAACCACTTAAACTGCATTCTCAGATCAGGCTCTCTCTTCTTAAATAAATTCGCATTTCAAGAATCAAAGCCTCTAATGGATGGGGTCTTACCCTTGGAGCAGTTTTCCCAGTGCACATCAGGACTTTTCTCTTTAACAGTTAGAGCCTTTTCTAAACACATACTTTGGCTGCAACTTTATACTCACCCAACTCTTTGCTGAACAAACTAAAGATATTTATAGTTTTCTGTCCTATCTACTGCTTTTTTCACTGTAGATCTGGATAAGAGTGGTAAGTAATAAGCATGATACAGCCTGAACATTACCCTGCCCTGCAATTCCCTCTACTGAACATAAATTTCAGATACAACCTAACTAACGTTCTCAAAGCACACTCAAACTCTTTGACTCTTAGCCATAATTTCATATGAGTGGGTCCAGTACCTATAGAGTCCTTAGTTCCCTCTGAAACTCCCTGAGCTGGGCCTCCAGAGACAACAGTTTTCTTCCTATTTTTGTTTTTGAAACTTCCACTAGACCATTCCTTACCACTAAGTTCTTCTTGCAGTATTCAAGGGCTTTTCTAAGCCTACTCACAAACTCTTCCAAATCCTTTCCATGGACCAGTTCCAAAGGCTTAAGAGCCACAAGTTCAGGCTTATCATAGCAACAGTCCCATTTCTTAGTACCAGTTTCCATATTAGTCACTTTCCACACTGTTGGGATAAAATACCTAACACGTATCCATTTAAAGGAGGAAGGATGCCTTCTGCCCTACAGTTTCAGAGGGCACATTCCATCCTATAAGGGGAAGCACTGTGTCATGAGTAGGACAATACCCGATCACCTTACCTTGGCAGTCTAGAGACAGAAAAACAGATAGTGGGACATTATATACATCTTCAAGGCCCATCCTCTGGACTCCACTTTCTCCAACAAAGCTCTGACTCTTAAAGATTCAAACCATAGCCTTCCTTAACCAGCTGGGAACCAAGTATCTAGATATTTTACATTCAAACCACTACAGTAGGTGAAGGAGGCAGTGATTCTAAAATGGTCTCATGATGTCTACCCCATCCCTACTTATATGATAAGGTTACATTGCATGAATTTCATTCTATAAGGTCTCTCTCTCCCTCTCTCGTGTTTGTGTGTGTGTGTGTGTGTGTGTGTGTGTGTGTGTGTGTGTGTGTGTGTGGTGTATATGTGCCTGTGTGTGTGTTTGTTTATTAATCAGTTGGCCTTAAAATACAGATATTATCTCCATTGCAAAAAAAAAAAAACAATCATCAATGCATTAAAACAACAGAAACAAAAGAGGACACCTGGAAATTGAGATGTTCAGAAGCATCACAAAAAAGTATTATATGATGTCATTGATGGAAAACTTTGACTTTCCAAATATGTCACACAACCTACATGCCCTATACTTCCAGATACCAAAGTAATTTAAAACTGAATTATTAGGTTGTGGAGTACATTCCCTCTTGTCACAGATTTTTCATTGTTGTCAATTAGTTTCAAAAAATGAAATGAATTAGATTAAAAACTGAGGTTTTGTACTTTACTTTAACTATAAACTGTTCATATAAATATATGGAGAGATTCACACACCAAAAAAGAAAGAAAGAAAGAAAGAAAGAAAGAAAGAAAGAAAGAAGGAAGGAAGGAAGGAAGGAAGGAAGGAAGGAAGGAAGGAAGGACGGAAGGAAGGAAGAAAGGAAAAGGAAAGAAAAAAAGAGCTTTCACCACTTTCTCAGGATTTTTCTTCTCATCAAAGTGATTTCTGTTTGTTCCATGAACCACATATTGATAAAACAATTTCACTTTACTGCTTGATGGCCTTGCTTCTATAAAAAAAACTGCATCAATTTAGAGAAAATATTGCCTCATGAATGGATTGATTAATTAGATCAATTACAAATTTTAAGGTAAAATTATGCTGACAAGTTGAATGAAATGATCAGCTTTATAATTTTAACATGGAATTGACAAATCTCCTTTACAAAATTTCCATAATAAGAGGGAGCATCTGTTGCAGTGAATAAAATTTCCTATCAGTTTATCGTTTCCAATGAACCAAACAAACCATTATGCCAATGATTTGTAATTTATAGGACTTTAAAATCTCCACAATTAGGCAATGTCAAGGTGCCCTTAGAAACACCCTGGCATTTCTGAATAATAAATGGTCATTTCTGGATTTATTCATAACACTTATTCAAGTAATTTTGTACTAAATTTCATGCTTTAGGATCTGCTACCCACTTAGAATTTTGTTATTTCCTGGCTGTGAGGTGTTACCTTCCCCCAATGTGTATTTTAATTTTGTCCTATTAGTCATAACCGAAAGGGCACTTCACTGAACATCATCAACACGAGTTCTTGAAAGTGCTAATTGATTATAAATGAGAATATGACTAACCTGAGGAGAAATGAGCATGTGAACATTTTAAGAATAAATAGTGTTCTGGAGCTTGAATAAGAACATGGAGAAGGTGGTGTGGACACTGTCAAAAGGAAGGCAAAGTAAGGACTGAGTAAAAGAAATAGAAAAAGGAAGCAACTAGCTCCTAAATTTCCATTTATAAAACAAAACAAGTGGAATAAACAAATGACATAAATATTTTAAAATATTTTGTCAAATGGCCTTTAATTTCAAATGAAATGCTTATTTTGTGGAAATCCTAAAAAAAAATCTACAATGTTACCACTACAACTAAATTCACAGACAATATGAAATAAAAAAAATAAACTATATTTCTATATATTTGCAATAAACAACTGGATGGAGAGATTTAAATATTCTTGTTTGTAATAGAATGGGGACAATCTTTATAACTATGATAACAAAAATTGATGAAATACTTATTTGCTCTAAATACATGAAAATATATACCTTGATATTGGATGGGGAAAAACATTATCATCAAGGTGTTAGTTGTTCTAAATAATTTTATAGCATCATCATGATTATAACTATAATGTAAGTAGATTTTCTTACAGCTCTTCACAATTCACTTAGATGTACACTAGTCCTCTATAGCCAAGACAATCTAAAACACAAGTAGTCACTTAGTCCTAACCTAATCAAAAGTTGCAAAAGCCAGAAAGAAGTGGTATAGTGTTGAGATAAGGAACAGGCAGGGGGAGGCTAGAATAATGAGTAGGAAACCAGAAATAGAACACTTACACAGTAGGATAACTTTCAATGAAAACACCAAAGCAACTTACTGGTGACAGAAAACCTCAATAAACGGTTCTGGGATCACTAGGCATCCTGACAAAAGGAGATAAAAAGATTCCTGGATTGTGGTTAGTTTAATAAGCACAATTCAAGATATACCTAAAAGTAAAGGCTAAAACTTTACATTTTTTTTAAAAAAAAAATATTGGTTTACGAATCAATAAAGACAAAAATAAAAATCTCAAGTTAAAGGATTAGAAAACATTGAAATGCACTTGCCTACCAGGAGTTGATTTTTAACCCAGAATATAAAGAATGAACACAGCTTTGTAAGAAAAGTTTGAACCAAAAACAGTAATTAAAGGGAACAAAAGATTTAAATAGCCACTTTGAAAAAAGACAGATACAAGTGTACTGTAAGCACATGAAAAGGTACTTGACACCCTTAGTCATAAGAAAAACACAAATTAAAATTATAGCCAGAACGGCTATAATGAGAAGTCACTGACAATACCAAATGTTGAGGGGGACGAGAACAACCTGAACTCCCACACGGTGCTTGTAAGCTTGTGAAATACTATAGCCACTGTGGAAAGTAGCTAGCATTCTCTTATAAAAATAAATATACATCTACCCTCTGACCCAAACACAGCCCCCACCACACAAACAAAATTCATTTCCACCAAGAGCCTACAGACTAGTTTTTATTTTAAAAACATCCAAATATCACATATCAACAGGGAGGATGAGCCTACAACATGGGAGTCTGTTAAGCAATGGGAGAGAAGAAAACTCTACTGTGCAGCTACATGCTAAGTTCCAGAACACAGTCTGAATGAAAGGAGTAAGACCTCAAAGACTGTGTAATAGGCGTGCCAATTTGCAGGATTCCAAAACCAAGCAGAACTCTAACTATAGATGAAAAATCAGAAAGCCGCATCTCTTGGTAGGAAGCCACCAGAAGGGGCACATGAGAAGATGTTGGCCCCCTAGGACATATATGATTGGCACCTTTGGTTAACGTTGATTGGCAAATAAGTAGCAAGGAATGCGTGTCTGTACTTCTATATCAAAATACCTGGAAATTTACCCTTTTTAAAGCCTGTACCAAAGTCAAATGAATTGGTTTGGGTCTCAAGAAGCTTCCAGATGACATAGAGACCATATGAGTAATTGGTGTTGCTGTGCAGAAAGAAATGTAATTCACAGATAACCTACATATTCCTGTGCACAAGGTACAAGAAGCTGCATCTTTAGTGACATTCCTCAATCTGGAAACCCCTCTCTAGGAGGTTGTTCCAAGGAGCTGGCATGTTCTCAACACTTCTCTCAAACCACTAAAATTTAGAACTTAGAAGCAAATTATGATGTATTTTTAAAACTTTTCCTTTAAAAATATATGACATTTACTTGTTTACAGAATACACTCCCTTTCGACAGCACAGAAACCAAGGAGCTCAGCACCTCACTGCAAAAATAACTAGTAAAAATAGGCAACGACCAGATGGCACATACTGGTAATAGCGCTGTCTGGAAGCCGCAGCATCATTCACACAGGTGATGAGTGTGTTGCATTCTGCCTATCCTGAGTTCTGAAACAGCTCTGCTTCGAACTCGAAGGTCATAAGGTTGTGTTTTTTCACATAAACTGTGTCAGCAACGAGACTTCAGTTAATGGTAACAGGATATCTACACAGTGGTGCTGTGCCTTGGAGTGCCCTTAATGCATATTCACCTCTAACCTTAATTCAGTCACATTGAAGGATTCCTCTATGTTTCCTGTACTATCTCCACTTTACACCAGCAGGAACTTAAGACCTGAATGGCAGAGCAAGCTGTAGCCTCTTTTAAATTTCTTTTCATAGGTTATAGTAGGTCTTATTTAGGAGGGAGTTAGAGTTAGGAAGGATTGCTCATAAAAACACAAGATCTTACACATTACCATCTACCAGAGACCTCCTCTAAGGACACGATGTGGGACAAATTGTGCTACCTCAGATTAGTGTAACATTAAAGTATAAATCTTCCCACAAACTGTAATCTCCTTTGGGTTAGCCACTAAAAAACTCCAAATTCAATTTGCAACCCAGTTTTAGCAACATTCCATAAACTTATTACATGATTTATTTTTATCTATTTCTCTTATATATTACTGTTCTGTCTCTGGTCCTTCATGAAATCTTGCCTAGGAGAAATAAGGTTATAAAAATTAAATTTAAAATTTCATCAAGCAGCTGATTTTTTTTTGTTTATTTATATCTACGTCTACTTCCAATGGTTGTGTCAGAGATATCTAAAAATAAACTGGAATTCATACTGAATTTACCCATTTTATTTTTGTTTCATGGACATGAATACTAAACATCTGGATAACTTCTTGATAACTCAAAGAATGAACTTCAGGGAAACAAAAAATTAATATACTGGAACGTTTTAAGATGCTATTTGACTCCTTATAATACCTTGAAATGGGAATAAAGATGATATTTTTAATGTATTTATGAATGCAAAGATAGCATTTAGGACCAGGCAAGCTATATTACAATACCTTAGTATAGTAGAGTCCCTAGACACGATAGCTTGGAAATGAATACAAGAAACTCAAGACTGATAGGATGAAACTTACATCACTCTAGCAAGCCAGGTACTTGAAATGAAAATCACGAATTGAGAAACATAAAACCATTGATGTTAAATGGCTTGATCAGTTCACTAGGCTTCATACTAAAGCTAAGAACATGAAGCAAGATGACACTTATTTTTTCTACATGCATGTATATAGGAGTTCCAGATGTATTAGAATTAATACCAATACTTCTGTACATGCATGAATTTTTCTGTGTATATTTTTTTGGGCAAGTATTGAAAGAAAAATGCAAAGAATCTGTTATCTGATGTTGCAAATCTGTTATCTGTATCTTTGTTGTCTTGCAAAGAAAAATTTTTGTCTTTTTCTGATGAAATGAAAATTGTTATTTTTTGTTTGTTTGGTTTGTTTTGATAATGTGATATTATAGAGTAAGCATTAGGAATATCAGTTGGAATACTTCAAGTAATTCATATAGTATCTTTCCAAATTGATAAGGTCTTTTTCATAGCTTTGAAATATTTTGAAGAGATTTTTTTTTCCTCCTAATCAGTCTTGGTCACATATAGATCAAGGGCAGAAATTTTCATTTTCAGGTGAAAGAATTACAGCCTAAATATTTAAATGACAAATAAGTCTTGAAGTTGGCACAGTGGGTCTCTGGTAATGGGATGAACAAAATGGTCATTATAGTATTTGACCTTGGAGATTTACATATATTGATTAATAGAAGCCATAATTTTATCACAATGAGCCATTTTTCTTTACCCTTCCTATGCTGTCAACCTTTCTTCTATAAATCTGACTCAGTCTGAATCTCATATATAGAAGAGATCATTTCCTTATTGTAATGCTTGTAGGGAAACTGAAAGGACAAGGCTTTTAAAGAATGCAAAGTGACTGTCAGGAACTGATGGTCACCTGTGGTTTTCAAGACCCAGAATCCCAAAAACCAAAACTATAGCTTGATGGGAAATGTCATCTGTAAATATGTTTTTCTTATTGGTTAATGAATAAAGCACTGTTGGCCTTTATTTAAAAACAGATAGGCAGGACTAGGAGACAAGGAGGAAAGAGCAAGTGGTAGGAAGGAGATTCAAGATGTAGGACCAAGAGAGCAGAACAACAGGCCCTCTCTCCGGTAAGATGAGACCACATGGAAGTACTTAGATTAATAAAAATGGGTTAATATTTAAGACAGAGCTAGCCAATAAGAAAACAAGTAACGGGCCAACAGCATTTACATCTAATACAATGTCCCAGTGTGTTATTTGGGGCCGGCGAGGCAGCAGGACCAGACTCGCAAGGGAAAAACAACTCATAACAATAGCTGCGATCTAAATGATCTTCACAACCTTTCCATGGTCAAGTTCCTGGTTTTGTGTGCTACCTGAGGGTTTACTTGTACACTATTCCATCTAAATGTATGGCTTACTGATTATATGATCGCCCTTCTTGGATGATAAGCTCATTGATGGAAGCAATTGAGGCACATGTGTCATCTTCATATGCTGCACAGGACCCAGCATGGAATTTTGTGTAACTGGCCTTTAAAACTTGTGTGATTTTTAAAAACAATACAGACCCTGATCTAAAGGATGATTCCATTTACACAATGTGTCATGTATAGTCATTGGTTTAGGGGGCTAATGAGGAGTCCAGCCAAGAAATGATTCCAACCTCAGACATGTAGAAAACACCATCAGCCTATTCATGATTTTTCGCTGCTGCCTGCCATGTGTCTGATGTGACTGCAGTGCCAAGGGTTGATGGAGTGCCCTTGCCATTAGCCTATGGCCATCTGTCATACTAGGCTGTGAGTGGCAGCAGGTCAGGGGAACCAGGCAAGGAGCCAGACCTAAGAAACTGGGATACAGATCAAATAGGGTCACACAGCAAGAGGGCTGGCTAGTCAGAAGTCATTAACCAAAGAAAGTCTAAAGGACACTAACAACAGAGGTCAGAGAATAATAAAAGTATCCAACAATAAGCAATAAGAAGTTAGGAGGTCAGTGAGCCCAAAATAAAGGGCTATTGCACCCAAATAAGGTTGCATATACATACATAAGGCAGGACTAGAAGAAGACACTCACCACACACCTCTGAATAGTCCTGTGTTTGAACCTACTATCGAAACCGCATCTGACACTACCTTTAAGATGACTCTAAGACATCCCATGAAAAGCAAAATTCTTCAATAAGAGCATGAATTTATTTAGTGCAAAAGCCTTAAAAGCAGTATTTACTAGCTTTCTTTTGGATTTTCATCTGTTTCATGACACATCAGGCAAGTCACAGCAGTACTCAAGGAGAACTAAGTATATTCATCACATGAATTGTCTTTATTATTCTGATAGACAGATGCGTGTCCATCTACCAGGAGTAGTGGTGGATACCAACAATCCCAACCCGCAACGGAGGAAAGCAGAACGATCAGGAATCCAGCTACATAACAACCTCAAGGTCAGAATGGGCTACAAAACACTCTATCTAAAGACAGAAAGCTAAGGGTGACAACACAAATAGAACACAAACCAAACACATCTATCTCGATCTGATTATTAAGGTCTTTAACAGCATGGCTCTAAACCTACAGCTCTAGCCTATGGAACTATTCCTATAGTTCATAAGAGTAAAGTCACTATCCCTCCTACATGAGCTTGGGATGAGTCTGAGTCTTTCTCCCCCACAACTGGCAAGAAGAGAAGAGAACTTGGCCACTGTGTGTTCCTGCCAATGTCCCCTTCCCGTCCTTTCCTGTTACAAAACAAGCCATTGCAAATCCCAAAGTTGCTATTCTCCGCGTGAAGCCATAGCACCTCACCATTCTGTCTCACCCATTTCATGAGGTCCCTCCACTATATTTGACTTGACCTATAGTTTTCTTCCTTGTATGCTTATCTGCCTTCCTTTACTTGAGCACACTTTCTGTAACAGGAATCCATTACTGTCAAATCCTTTTTTTGCTTAGAACACTATCTGAGCTATAATGGGTAAACAGAAAATACTTATCTAACAACGGGTGGGAATAAAAACCTCTCTGAACAGTGAGTGAGCACTAGATCCTGGATACAAGCAGATGTCACCCTGCTCCCCACACACTGTTCCAGTCACTTCTGACCGCTGTGACGCAGGCCGTCCCTCACTCTTGTCTGCCTGTGCAGAGCCTCCCCATCAAGCCCATGTATGATCTCTCTTCGGGAAAGGTTTCGCAGCCTGCCGCTGCTGCTGGGTTTCTGCCCTCCTCTGAACCACTTCGGGGCTGCTGTCAGTCCGCCATTTTCATCCTGCTGAGAGTCTGCACTGTGGTGTAGAGTTACTGCTCATGCTGTCCGTGGTTCTTTCCCTTATAACTCTCTTTTGTGTCCTAACAATTCAAACCAGAAGGTTACTTTTACCCTTACTTATTCCCCAGGCAAGGCTTCCCACAGAATTGAAATATTAGCAGATTATTGTTGAAGGCATGGCTGTGGTAATTTAGAACCCTGTCTTCAAAGAGGAATAAGTTCAAGATGTAGTTTTCCATTCTAAAGGATAAGAATTGGGGATTCTTTTGCTATTGCTGATCCTTGGGTGAAAGAGGGATGTAGATGGGAAAGTATTTGGATAAGTGGCATCCACTAGGAGCAATCATGGGGAAAGCACCACATCGTGGGTTCTCCGCTCCTGGCAACCCTCCACCATGCTCAAGTGCCGACCTTTCTCTGCACTATCATGTGCCTCAGGGAAAACTGCACGAGGCTCACCTCAAAAGGGAGGGTTCTGACTGCTTTAGCCAGGTTTGCAGCTATCTTTAAATATTAGTTGCTTCAGACAATTGCCAAAGTCTAGGTGTTGGATTGAATTCAAAGCAATGTGTAGTGAGATAACAAAATCCACTGGGGAAATTTCATAAAAGAGTCCTTGACCTCAGGAAGGAGAAAAAATAAGTATGTAGACAAAGTTCTGTATCAGCCAAGTTCCTTACTATAACAAAATACTGGAGGCAATCAATCTAGAAAACGAACCCTTAGATGCCAGCTTGGCTCAAAGCATGTGATCTGTGGAACTCATGACAGGAAATGTTAGAAAGATAGCATCTTGTGGTAGGAGCATGTGAAGGAACAACTGCCCACCTAACAGACAGCCAGAAAGGGAGAGAGAGAGAAAGAAACTGCAGTCCAACCGAACTTTCTAGGGCTGCCAGCAGAGAACTGGCTAAAGATTCCACCACATCCAGATCATCCCTCACACTGGGAACCGAGCCTCCAACACATGGACCTCTGGAATTATCCTAGTCCCAAACTACACACAGCCTCATCTTCTCCCTCTGATGTGACATCTGTATGGCATGTGACACTCACAGCTGCTTTGTGATCAGAAACGAAACTAGCCTTGAGGAGCATACAACACACTGAATATTGAAGTCCTAGAGAGAAAGAGTCTAGGTCTCTGTTTTTCATTTGAATATTCAGCCCAAGATCCATACCTGAAATAATACATTTCTGTCTGCTAAAGTTGTTTTTCTGTTAGTTGAAACCATAAGGATATTATATAATACAGTGGTTCTAATAATTCCTGAAGACAAATTAATGCTACAACGCCTAGACACATCTGCTTTTATACATGTTATATGTGAATCCTGACTTGAGGTGTACTATAAGTTTCAAATTGAAGACATATGAAACAATGTAAAATATTTCAACAATTTAATTTGATTATATTATTTCTATGTATTTGGTTATATAATATATATTATAAAATAAACTTTGCCTACTTGTTTTTATTTTTCATGTAGTTTCTTAAAATTTAAAAGTCCATAAATGGTTTCTACTATATTTCTACTGAATCATAAAGTTCTGCATCTTGATTTTTATTATTTTTATTTTATTTTTGATACTAAAATAAAATTACATTGTTTCTCCTTTGCCTTCTTCCAAAGATTGCCATATGCCTCACCTTACTCTCTTTCAAATTCATGGCCTCTTTTTCATAAATGGTTGTTGCATGACTTCAAAACAACAAATGTCTTCAAGTCTTACCCTAAAAGTCTGAATTTCATTCATGTAAATTAGATCTCAATAAAATTAATTTGAAAACAATGGACTAGGAGGACTGGAGATGTAGCCCAATGGTTAAGTCTTGCCCAACACATGAAAGGAAAGCTCCTGAATCTGATCCCCAGAACCAACAAAATTAAAAGAACTGGAAGAATTAAACATAAACCTGTTATACAAAAGGTATCACTACACACTTATCACACTCCGCTTCCCCAATGCATCTTTGTTCATGATGTCCCAGTGTCTACAACATGAACCTTTTCATCTGGAGAAGGCTGCTTCAGTCACCCTCACCATCAGCCCCCCTCCAGCCCTTCTGTCTTATGCTCCAACCCTGTCCTCTCTAAGTCCTCCTTGCAAAGGCATCACAGTCTTTGTGACTTGGAATGTCAGCTTGCTGGCTCAGTGTCAGGCAGAGACTATGAAGGGCTTATGCATAGCAGTCATGTTCAAGGATGAAAAGTCAGAAAGCTGAGGGCTGGACTGGATCTAACAAAAGCTAAAACTTGGTTGATACAGCTTAGGACCTAAATATTGGGTTGCTTTATAACCCTGGGCATGGACTCCTCACTGGCATAACTTTCCTAAAGCCAGTGACTTCTTATTATCCCAATTTGATGGAGACAGATGTATGTGACTCCACAGTTTTAAGATTCTCTCCAGTCAGTTGACCCCTGTGCCTGGAAGATGGCAATGGGGACATATCAAGGGGCATCTTCATTTCACTGTGTACAGGAAACAGAGCAAGAGAAACGCAGAGGAACCATGAATAACCTTCAGTGACCTGCTCCATCATGAGGGCCCCACATCCTGAAGTTTCCAGAGCCTCCTGAAATAGCATCATCCACTGAAGAACAAGTGTCCAAATATGAGCCTATGTAAAAAATAAATCTTATTTAAACTGCACTACCCAGGAACTATGCTTTACCATTTTGGAAGCTTTTCCTTTAGGAAAACTTACCCTATGAGCAACATGTGAAGGTCTGCAATACCTGGGATACTGACTTCAACTTATCCTAGTGATGCATCAATACTGTGATCTGATGACAACATCCACCCTTACGTGTAACCCTTAGGACTCTCAGACTCCTGGCCCTCATAGCATACCTTTTGTTCTCTGTATTTTGTGCATCGTGGAATCCATAGGTTAGTAGTTGGTATCTGTCTTGCTCCTCATTACTGTCTTGAGAAACATGCTCTTCATTCTCTTGAACACAGCATTTTACAGAACACAGGAGTCTGCTGTCCCATTCTCTGTCCCTCTGCTCCCTTTTTACCTAGGAGCTGCATCATGCATGCTCATTTGTCAACATCTTTAGAGCTTGGTTCCAAGCCTCTTCTCCTCAGTGAGCCGTTTTATCTCAGAAGACTTCTTATCCTACCCAAACACAGCCTTCTAGTGCTTAAATTGAGCAGCTGAGACTGTGGCTTTGGTGGAGTTAAGTCTCCTATACCTCCATCTCTTCATAGTCTTCTAAGATTCTCCAGACTCTGCTGAAGTAAGGCTTGGGAAAGAAAATAATATGGGAATGCTGAAAAGCCACACTGAACCAGTGTCCAATTTCATTCTTCTGCATGAGGCAAGTGAATTGAACAAATAGTTCTCAAAAGAAGTACAAATAGCCAATAAATATGTGAAAAAATATTCAGCATCCTTAGCCATCAGGGAAATGCAAATGAGAAATACATTGTGACTCCATCTCACCCCAGTCAGAACGCTATTACCAAGAAAAACAACAAGCAGCAAACAGTGCTGAGGACACAGAAGAAAGGAATTCTTTATACACTCTTGGTAGAAACGTAAATTAGTACAGCCACTGCAGAAATCAGTCTAGATGTTTTTCAAAAAGCTGGAAATGAGATTACCATATAATCCAGTGCTAGGTATATCACCCCTGGATGTATACCCCCAAACTGTAAATTGACATAAACCAGAGATGTTTATACATCCATGTTTCTTGTAACACAATTTACAATTTAAAAAAAATGACAAGATAATCTAGATGACCATCAACAGATTAATAGATGAAGAAATGGTGATATATATGCATAGTTTTGTTCGGCCATACTTTTAAGCAGCCATAAGAGCAAAATTCTCATTCAAAAGACAGTGGTGGAAGTTGAATATAATATACTAAACAAAGTAAGTCAAATTCCTGAATAAGTACATCACATGCATTTTTTCACATGTGGAATTTAGATTTAAATCTAGACATGGAAATCAGAGGAGGAAGAAACAGAACTGTGAGTGTGGGGGGGAGAACATGGTGGTGGGGGAGGGAAGTATGCACAAAGAGCATGATGTACATACATGAAAGCATGATAAAAACCATATTGTTACATATGAATATATGCTAATGGCATTGAAATACATGTATACCCACATGTGTACTATGGAGCTTTATAAAGTTTTAAAAGGTATGTTTTATTCAGAAGACATGTATTGTTCCTGTTTGAATTGTAAAAGTAGATTTCATAGTTCAGCATGAAAATACTAAACAAAATTGCCCCACATTAAGCAAAGATATCAGATATTCAAATAGCACACAATTTCACCAAGTGGAAGAAACTCTCTAATCATCTTAGTGTGCATCTCTTCAAAGACTTTCCCCTGTAAGTATCTTATTGTTATTTTTATTTCTTTTTTATCAAATGACAGCTTGGTAAATATTGTACTCAGTAACCTGCTTTTTATATTTGACACCACATAAACATCTTTCTACAGTACTAAACGCACTTCACATTAGAGTTATATCATAATTTAAGTAATCCACAACTGTTAACCACTTTGCTCATTTACAAATGTTTCTATTATAAACTTAATAAAATGTTTATTTTTTGTTCATTCTTAATATCCTTAGATTTACTCTTTAAAGAGGTTGGTGTGGTTCAACCATCTGCAATGATAAATCCACATTACTATCTAAACATATTTTACTTAGAGCCCTACTGCTTGTGAATAGATCTCCTTCATGTTCTTACAAGATGATCTAGCAAGATTCTCTTTCGGAAAGACACAGAAAGTAATTAAGCTTCTGTTGTTTTTTGTTTTTGTTTTTTCTGTAAAAGTTTCATTTCCTTATTCATTCTTAAAATTGCTGAACTTTCTCATATCCACCTCATCATTTATTGAGGACCTAGTAAGTGTGTGGCAGAGTGCCATTGCCTGAGACAAGAAGTGAATGAGCCACAACCTAGAGCTTTGGCTCTCACGTATCAGATGGGAGCTAAGCGCATAAAGCGATGAAGACAGCGAAACACTTTTCTTGCCTACATGAAGCTTTAAAGAGAAGGTGACTCGATTGGTTGAATTGGTTACCAATGGCATTATACTGTCTGACCCATAAAATATGATTTCTTTCATGCAACCATTAGATGAGTTGATGACCTTCGTGGGTAGAAAAAGGAATGACATTCAGAGAAAATATGTGCAATATGACCAAGGCATAAGTGTATGTGTCATTTTCTTTGACTGGGCTGTGGGCCATCAGCCTCATCTGGGACAGAAAAGTGAACACTTGCTAGTAGTGAGGAAAACAGCACATGGAGACTATATCACTAGACTGCAACAATCACTAACTAACCACCATTCTGTGCTTGTTTATCATTAATCTTCTACGGTTCTGTTCATCCTGAATAAAACTGACTCCTATTTTTCTGATTGTAGCAGAGAATCAATGCCTGTCCTAGCAAGGGGACATTCTGGAACTGAACTATTTAATGAATACATTTCCAGAACACAGATGACTGAAATCTAGAGCCTACCCCTGGATGATGCATTTTCCAAGACCTTGTTTGACTGACACAGTAGAATTATGTTTTAGATGTTAAACCCTTCTACAATAAGAAAAGGGCAAAATTATTTTGATTACATGTTTAATCAAAAGAAAGAGCCCATGTACTATCACATTTTCTTCTTTAAAAAATATTTTAAATGCATCATTATACCAAGGAACAAATTTCCCTACATTTCCCTACATTCTGCAGCTTTAGAAGTAAAACCTTCCATTCTTGTATAGCTTTGAACATTCAAAGAACTTTTACATACGTTTAAGGCTCAAAGCAACCTTGGCAGGTCTTCAGGTATGAAACAACCTTGGAATATTATGCCTGTTTTTACAGACAAAGCAGAATGCAAGTGGCTCGACTTACCCTCACAGAATCGTGTGTGTACAGCTCACTGAACAGAAATCAGGTTAGCTCCTGTGTCACCTCAGCAGGCTCTCGGATCCCGACTAAGTGCTTTTCCTTTGAGTGAACGCGTGGCCCCGGTGCAAGTCCCACCATGAGCTCACTTCACCTGTGCTTCCCAAAGTTCACCTCGCATACCAGCTCAGCTTCGCCACAATGGTTACAATTCCACTGACTTAAGAATGGGGCCTGAGGTACTACTCTCTAGCACGCTCCCAAGTGTAGCTCATTCTGCTGATCTGAAGCCCGCACTTCGGAAAATACGGCATTCCAATCCGTTAGCATAGCCTGGTGCTATTTCATCCGCCTCCCTTTGGCTCTAAGCTCCATAGGGCCATGATAGATGCATTATTAATCACAGGATTTCCAGCATTTAGATCCCATTATGACAGGGTGTAAAACTGTCAATAACTATGAAATGAGTGAATGAGCAAATGAGCAAAAACACAAATAAAGGAATAAATGAGGCCCATGCCTGCCAGTCCAGAGACCTTCTCCTACAGTATGCTGTCATTTGCACACATGAGCCACATCCACTTTCTGCTTTTAATTGTCAGGTTCATTAAGGTAAACACCATCCATCCTAAGAAAGCTAAATCTCTGTGGCTTAACACACTAAAAGGGCTTCTTGACTGTCTACTTAGAGGCAGGTTAAAAGTATTCTGGGTCCCTTGACACCCTGAATCCAACCTGTGTCCTCTTCCATATGAGACTTTAAAGGTCAGCAATTAATATGGAACTCAAGTAAGAGCTGGAAATGGCCACCCCGCTCATTCCCACCTATATCCCCAGGGAGGCGTCTTTGGTTGAGGCTCACTTCCCAGTAGCAGCATTATGCTGACAAGAGAGAGGATCCATGGGTATAAGTGGGTGACTATCATTCTACTCCTCCACAAGCTCTCATTACCTACCATGACTTCCTGCCACACTGTCTCAACTGGATTTGTGGTGTCCCTCTCCCCCACCCCTGGAACTCCAGGAAATTGGGCTAAATTTTTTTTCACCTAGTAAAATCCTGTTCACATTTTAAAAGATATTTGTCTTCTAGGTTTCTTTCAAGTCTCCCCCAAACATGTATTTCTCTTTGTTTGGACCTTCCTTATGCTTGTACTTTTCCAGAACATCTCTAACACATTCTTTTAGGGGCTTTCAGGGGTGGCACATGGAAGATTCCAGCAATTAGGGAAGATCCCAGCAAACAGGGATCACGAGCCCTCTGGACAGTTTACAGAAACCCTCCTGTACAATAACTCTGTCAGCTGTGGCATGTTTCAGATGAATTTAAAATGCATAAATAATTCTAGAGATCCTATCTGAAAAGCCTTGCTCTATGTTTTTTGGACAGAAAGAGCAGCTGTAACTCCAAAAGCGAAAGCAAATGGAAGGACTATCAGAGCTACAAATGTAACGAGAACCACGGCATAAAATGAAATACTTCTGGTTCATATACTTCCACCGAGCAGCCGCGCATTTTATATACTTCTTTTTTAGTGGTTCAGACATATAGTTCTTAACTGCACATGGAGACTCACAACCTTCAGAATACAGCATGAATCAGCCGGCTGCACTGCCCAGGGAATACAAAACGCCATCAAGAATGTCCTAACTAGAACAGTAAACTTTTAAAGTACAAACAACTCACCTGTTAGCAGCCTGGCATTTTGCTGTCTGGAAAGTAAATACATTAGAGAGAGATCTCCAAGGTGATTCTCTTACCTGTGTAGGGCAACAATTTTCAATCTCAAGACTGAAGCAGATGCTGATAAGCTGTACAATGACCTGTCCTTTTAGCAGTAGCAGTAAGTATACACAAACCCTTGGCCCTGCTATAAAAAGTTCCTGTGAACTAGTTCTTGAATTCAAAGTAACTGCCTTATGTTGGTATAGACTTGACCTCACTTAGCCAGGTGCTGAGGTACCGGCTCTTGGCTAGACTGTCTATAGAAAACCATCAGCAAATGTATAACTCAAAAACAAATTTCCCCTCGTGAGCTAACCTTTCTGGTTTTCCAGAATATTGCCTGTGGTGACATGGCCTACTTGGGGGAGGGAGAGCTCTGAATACCCCAGGGCCTGAAATGAACAATGCTGTCCCTATTTTGTGTTGAAGAAGTATGTTGCTGTTTGTTTGAAGCCTGAAATCAACAACTCTCTACAGCTGTCATGCTTGCAGAGTGGAGGGTGGGGTGGATGGGGGTCCTACTGGAGAAGGGAGCAGCCAAGAATTAGAAAATGTAAGCTCCAGAGACTTGCCATGAAGAGATCCTCCACACTCCTTAAACTGCTCACCATCACCCCCACAAAGAGGTAGAAAATATGTGGGTGCAGACTAGGGGGAAAATAAAAGCAAACTTGAGAAAAGTTTCCTGTTGCTAAAAAGGACAAGATTGGGAACCTCCCAGCAAATCCTGCTGAAGAGAGGAAGGAAGGATTGTAGGAGTCAGAGGAGTCAAGGACGTCACAAGAAAACACACAGAATCATCTAACCTGGGCTCACAGAAGCTCACAGAGACTGGACTGACCACCAGGGAGCCTGCACTGGACTGACCTAGGCCTTCCACATATATGTGACAATTGTGTAGCTAGGTCTTCTTATGGGACTCTTAACAGATAGTCCTACAAAGTGTCTCCAACTCTTTTACAAGTTTTTGGGGCCCTATTCCTCATATTGGGTTGCCTTGCCCAGCCTTAATGCAAGGGAGGTGCTTAGTCTTACTGCAACTTGACATGTGTAGTCTTGTTGAGATTCATGGGAGGCCTGCCCTTTCCTTAATAGAAAGAGAGGATGGAGTGGGGACAAAGAGGAGGTAGGAGAGACTGGGAAGAGGGGAAAGAGGGAAAACTGTAGTTGGGATACAAAATCCATTAATTAATTTAAAAATGACATGCCAACTCTCAACACTGAAAACATTGCTGTGTGACTGTCTGCCCGCCTCTTGTATGTGTGAACGAGTAGAAACAGCTGCTTTGGCCTCAAGTTCAAGTAACAGTAACATATCAAATACGAACTTTTTCCTAAAATTTTTGACTACATGGTTGTACAGTTGTCCTAAAGTCAGACATTCCTATAAAGCTGTCCTTTCTAGAAAGTTGTGGACAATAGGAAGTAGCTAACATCTAGTTCTGTGGTAGTACTCCCAGAATTCCTGAGATGTAACAGTTAAACCAACACAAATGGACTTATCATTTAAACTCAGTGATTAATCCATCCGTTATATTTATATTGCCAATGAAAGAGGCATTAAGGGATTTCCATAAGGCCTCACAGCGGATATTACAAATATGGGGGAAGTAGCAGTCCACCCTTTCAAGGGTTGCCTATGTAAGAATTTTGGGAGCTGGAAAAATGGTTCAACAGGTAAAGGTGCTTACCACCAGGCCTGATGTTCAATCTACACCACTAACATGGTGAGGAGAGGATTAACTCCCATAAGCCGCCCTCTGCCTTCCACATGAACACACACACACACACGTACACGCACATGCACACACAGGCACACACACAGAGAGAGAGAATAAATGCCTACTTGGTTTTTAAAGATTTTTACTAGGTTTTAAAAAAAAGATAGCTGCAGGAAAAATGTTTTTGCTGTAGGCATATAGCGGTGTCATTTACAAATGCAAGGGTGGCACATTAGGGTTCATAGGAGGAAGAGAAGACATCAGATCGAGTAGAATGAGAAAAGACTGTTGATGGGCAACTTCATTTAAGAGCACTATAAGCACACCATAACTAGCATTACTAAGATCTTACTTATATAAAGCACTAAATTCGCCACACAGATCAATTCTTGTTACCAACACCACTCTACAAGGAGAGACGGTATGTCTACATTTTGCAAAAGACCAACCTGAAACTGTTGATGGGCAGAACTGCATAGCTAAAAGTAGAGCAATATGAAGCTGGCAAGCTTCCAGTGGCTGTGAGGTGAGATGCAAAATTTGAGAATTCAGTGCATATCAATAAATAAAAAGGGCTAAGTCTAGAAATGCAGGTCAGGATTTCCCAAAGCTCCTGGAGCTGGCTTCCAGGCCCTATTCTGGTTGGCAGGCAATAGACAGGCGGTAACATGTTTGCACAGGTTGCACATTACCCAAGATGACAGCACTGTGGAGTAGTAAGTGGGGAGCTAGAGGGTCCCCAGACACACTTGCCAATTTCAGAGAAGAAGCAAGCTCACAATGAAGCTTTTGAAAATCAAACAGGATAAGAGATGTTAGACACCCAAGAAGCCCAGTCCCTGTTAACTGTTCATTTGGAGGCCAGAAATCCTAAAGGAAATGGGAGAGTTGGGGATCTGAAGCTAAAGCATTGGTTTCAGAAATGGGAATTGATAAAGGGCATTAAAGAGGACACGGTGACCATGAAGTCCCCCTCCCTCTGGAACCTCCCTCTGCTCATCACCACAGTGACATTAGCAGCTTATTAAGAGAGAGCATGTCGCCCAAGCTGGACATCATCCTAGGTTCTTTGTACATAGAACTAACTTAACACATTGAAAGCCCAAAAGGAACATGGCAGCAATAGCACCATTTCATGAGTCAGAAGAGAATGACACAGTGGGTATGTGGTCTGCCAGAAACCAGAAGACAGAAGTAAATGGTGGAGATTGAATTGCAAACCTAGGGCATCCAAGGTTGAGAGATCATCTTTAAGTAGTTTAAATTGTGACAGCAACAGCTGGACTTGACAGTTCACACCTGCAGTTCCAACTTCTTAAAGATACAGACAGCAAGACGGTAAGTTCTAGGCAGACCTGAGGTACATGGTGACTATCTATCTATGTTTCTCACACACAGAAGGGGAGGAGAAGAAATCAATGGGGTGACACATGTCAAAATGTTTTTGTCATATTTAGTGGTATACAAAGGGGAAATTGGAACTAAAGAAGAAACTGAGCTCCCACAGAGGATTTCCAGCCTTCACTCCATGATGTCTGCACAGAATACATCGTCTCCTGTCTCTCCCTTTTCGTATGGAGCAGGGGCTTTTCTGCTTGTTCTTTGTAGGGTTCCACTTATTTTCAAGGGGAAGCCTATCAATGCCCATCTCATACATGCACACAAGCCTCATGCATGCTGCCCTTGGTCCTCTACAGAAGACCATTTTGACCACAGGAATCTGGACCAAGAAGGACTCAGCATGGCTTCCCTCTTTCCTTTAACAAGGCAATCTGAAAATATTTACACAGCGAGCTGTTGGCATGTGTTAGAAAGATGGGCTCCTGCTGTGGTGCTGGCTGCAGAGAAATTGTTTTCATTTTGTTCAATTAGATCCTCTTCTGGTGAATTGAGGTGATGTATTTGTTTGATTTCCTTGTTTCTCTTCATCTTCCTTCAACAGAAGGGAGTTGAACTGCTTGGTGCTGTAAGGGGAGAAAGAAGGTAATGACTAAGAAGAGAAGGAAAATGGAGAGGGTACCAAAGCAGAAGTCCTCCGAGGGCAGCCAGTTGTGTTAATGGCTGAGTAGGGCAGCCACCGGCCTGGGCCTGGCTCCTAACTCTAAGACTGTGAATGAGCTAAGGAGGTGTTAGAGGACACAGGCAAAGCAATGTTCTAGTCATCCTGGATGGCCCATCTTGTGGAGAGCTCAAAGAAACAGGTTCAGGGAACTAAACCCACTGCAATTCTTTAGAAGCTCCCCCAATCCTCCACACTGCAGATTTTTAACTGCACCATAATACTGAATGATCAGCATACTGCATTCCCCCTCCCTAAGTCTGACTGTAATTTGAAGCACGGTAGTTAGCACTGTCTCATATTTGCTGCATCTATGTTTAGGCTAAGTAAATACATATTTCTATGTGCACATCTTTGTTTCACTAATACTATAGTGACAGCACCATGACAGTTTGCTCATAATCATTATAGTCACCCTCTGCTAAAAATAAAAGCACTGTCCTTAATGTCAATAAACCACTGTATCTCAAAACATGAATACATATGTCAATGTCTAACAATGTCAAAATAATATTCAAATTCCCCAATTGTCCTCAGGATCTAATCGAGGTTCAACTTTGTGTTGGGTTTTAAAATTTCACTTTTTAAGAAAAGTTCACATATGTAGAGAAAGAATACTACCAATTATGTTTCCAACACAAATGCCACAGCTGAACGTGTATACGTGTGTGCAACTAATGCATCTGAGAAATGAGTTTTGCTGGCATCTCGGAGACCTGCCCTGCGTTTGCTCCTCATCTGGACAATTGCACAAAGACCCTTTGTTCTGATGTCACTTGGCAATTTCTGACTCAGTTTTGAATGTTTCTGAATGATCTCATGATAACCCCTATGCTGTCTGGCTCCTTCAAGGCAACATTGTGTTTATGAAAGATATCAGTGTTATTGCATGTAGCAGTAACTCCTGCATTTTTATGGCTACTGACACTTCATTTTATAGCTGTTCTGTTGACAATCCGCTGTTTCGATAGAACCCCTTTCTGTTCAAGTGCATGTTTGAGTCTACGTACACTTCTAAGTGTGTTGTCCATCATTTTCTTATTAATTTGGGAATTGGTTTTCACTGAGGCTGTGAGTTGTAAAACACAATCGCACACTCCCACAGCGGCTTGTCTCTTCCCTCTCATCACTGCATACTCTTCTCATTTTAATGAATTCCAATTTATCAATCTCTCCACTCACAAGTGAATGTCTTTGTGTTCTCCTTAAAATTTCTGCCTAATCCAAAGTCTTGATGTCTCTCCTGTTGCTTTATTGCTTTATTGTTCACACAGATATTGCAATCCACCTGGACTTGATATTTTTACGTCTCATAACAGAAGGGTCGAATCCGCTCTTTCCCATAAGGAGATCCGGTTGAAATACCATACACAAGGGTCACTCTTAGTTTTCCCTGCTCAGTTTGTCTTCCATCAGGTGACCATGCTCTGGTCAGCCCATTTCTGAACTTAACCATGTTATTTTTTTCTCCAGCCACTGCAACACACTTCAGATTATACTAAGTTTTTAGAGTACATATTAAAGTTGGGTAGTATGACTCCGGGGGTTTTGTTTCTTCAATTAGAAAACTAACTAATATGTTAACTAGTCTTGGCTCTTTGCATTAAGGTTCAACTTGTTGATTCTGAGAAAAAAGGATCTTGAATTTATAGATGGAGTGTATTATACTGACATCTTTCAACACAAAGTTGGAATGGCTCGTTATGTAAGTCTGCTTTTGATTCCCTCAGAGGTAGTTTTGCATACTCCTGGATAAAACCTTCAAGCATTTTTGGGATTTAATTCTAGGTATTTGACACTTTCTGGTATCAATATAACTTACATTTTATTTCAAGTTATGGGTGATAGTATAAAGAAGTTTAATATATTCATTTTGAATCTAACTACTCATTTAAAGTTTTCCTATTTATTTAAATAGTTTGATTTTCGATTCTTTTATATTTTCTATAGGCTCTGTACTTCTATGCCATCTTTCCAATCTTAATTTTTTTTTTTTTTTTTTTTTTGCTTCTTTATTGTTCTTGCTATTGTCCGCTTTTACAGTGTGGAACGACATGGTAGCATTTGCATCTTTGCAACCTCACAGAAATGTTTAGTATTCCAACAGGAAGTGGGACAGTGCTGCAGTGTCTTGTCGATTAGCTTTTGGCAAGTTAGAGATGCTCCTCTCCATATTCCTCTGCTCGGGGTCAGTTTTGTTGCTATCCTTGAAGCATGAGTTGAATTTGATCCAATATATTTCTGCATCTACTAAGCTAAAATATTTTATCATTATTTGTATTTTTTAAAATATTTCAACTTCTTTGACAAGGAATGAGGAGATTTTTCTTGGGGAAGATGCTAATTAACAAGTAACTGTGTGGCTATCTGTCTCTTCTCGTTTCTTTATGTAACTTTGAAGTTCATGGGTTTCATATGTATCTATATTGACAAGATAGCCCATTTAATATATTCTTACACTTTAATATTTATGATAATAGTAGTCGTATCTTCTCATGCTGAATTTTAGTGACTTTTCATCTCTTTTCCTTTATCAATCTTCTTGGTGATATTTTATTTGTTTTGTGAAATTTCCCTATATTTATACAATGTTTTTTATCATATCCATTCACTACTACCTGTCTCCAACTCCCCTGACTCATTCCCATCGTCCCTCAGTCCTGCTGTCCCTGTTCCTTTCTTGTAGCCCAAGGTCCTTTCTTCTCCCATGTCCTATGTGTCCTTTTGTGAACTCCCTGCTCTTCTTCACCTCATCAACCAATACTACTCTCTTTATTCTCCTTTCTGTAGTTTTATACTTCACGCATATACATACGTGTGCGAGTGTGTGTGTGTGTGTGTGTGCGTGCGTGTGTGTGTGTGTGTGTGTGTGTGTGTGTGTGTGTGTGTGTGTGTGTATTAGGGAGTGTAGGGAACTAGCAATTTGCTGATCCCGCCCCTCGATGATGGGCGGGATGCTCATGGCCTTGTCTTATCTATGTTATGACTTACCTGGCTGCTCAGGCTTTACCTGTCTGCCAGTGGACTCAGTTACCCATGAGCAAGTTTCCCTTTTAAAGCAAGCGCACCAAGCACACCTCTCTCTTGCTCTTTCTCTCTCTCTCTTCTCTTTTTACCTCTCTCTCTCCCTCTCTCTTGCTTCCCCTCTCTTACCCCCCCCTCTTTCTATCTCTCTCCCTTTCTCTCCTCCCTACCAATAGACTCCACGTGGGTGCTGAGTCTTGTGTTTGTGTATCATAGACAACAATTGTAGCAAAAGAACAACAGGGAGAACATGCTGCGTTTGTATTTCTGAGTTTAGGTCACAATGCTTAACACCATACTTTTCACAGCCACCCATTTTCTTGCAGCAAAATTTATATTGTAGTGTTCTTTAGAGTTGAGGTGTGTGTGTGTGTGTGTGTGTGTGTGTGTGTGTGTGTGTGTGTGAGTGTGAATTTTCCCTACTTTGTTAATGGACATCTAGGCTGGTTTCATTTTCTAGTTATCTTAAGTAAATCAGCAATAAGCATAAGCATGTATCTACAAGTTTTCTCTGGAAGAAGATACATTTTTTGAGTGTTTGCCCAGGAGTGCTAAAGCTGCATAACTGATAGTTCAATTTGTAATTTTTTTAGTAGCCTCTGTAATTACTTCCATTATGGCTGTACTAATGTATACTCCCATCAGCAGTCAGCAAGGTCACATTTTATTAAGAGAATGTCAATTCTATTAATATTTTAAAGATAAAATTCTGCCTGATGATTTTTCTCTATTTTTTAAAAATCTGTAATCTTGCCTTTAATTTACTATTTTTCCTTTGTACTTATTCCTTGTTATTTTTACAATGAATGCTTACAACTGACTTCCAGCTTTTCTTCTCCTGTAATAAAGAACTTAAGATATAAACTTTCCCTTAACATACATTTTTTACGTTCCATAATTTCAATGTGCCATATTTCATTTCATTCAATTTGAAGTAGTTCTAATTGTCACTGTTATTTCCTCCTTGACTCTGGGTTATTTCTAACATTTAAAAAAAATTCTTAACAGTGGCTTCAATATTTGCTTCACACCTAGTTACAGGGTGACCAGCCCACATGCTCCAGTGACTGCACACTTACAGTGTGACCAGCCCGCATGCTCCAGTGACTGCACACTTACAGTGTGACCAGCCCGCATGCTCTCAGTGAGTACAATCCTTGGAAATATGTAGAGACTTCCTCTATTATATGCTCTGTATCTATAAATGTTTCGTATGCATTTGAAAACAGCATGTATAGCACCAGGGTTGTGAGCATCGTCCCATCTATGGTGAATGGGAATGTTCAAAAATGAAGCACAAGAGCAGAAGAGACGGAAAGAATAGGATTATTAATGAGGTCATCAACCAAGGAACATTGGAATCCTGCAAAAGTGCAAAGGAAAAACTTCTAAGAATGCCCAAAAGAAACTTTACGGACACCATTTTAGTCCACAAAATTACATTCATACATCCTCTCTCTCTCTCTCTCTCTCTCTCTCTCTCTCTCTCTCTCTCTCTCTCTCAGACACACACACACATGCATACACACATGCACGCATGCACATACAGTAATAGACAAGTCAATCCTGAATGATATAAAAGGCATCATCATACTTGATTCAAATCACTTCACATAGTAATAAAAAGAACATGGTATTAACAACAAGATAAAAACAGACACATAGATCAATGGACTAGAATGAAGAATCCAGAAGTTGGAGAGAAAACTCAGCACTTGAGAGCACTGCATGTTTTGCAAAGGACCCTGGTTCAAGGTCCAGTACCCACATGGTAGCTCAGATTTGTCTGCAAATCTAGTTTCAGGGGATCCAATGCAGTTTTCTGATACAATGGCACTGTACATATATAATGCATAGATGTACATACAGCCAAAATACCTATACACTTAAATATTAATAATTAAATACAAATTGTAAAATAAAATAATTACTCAAATATAACTCCATGTAACTCTAAGTGCCTCATTTTTTTTTTTTTACAAAGATACCAAAACTGAACATTGTAAAATCTTTAAATACTGCTAGGAAACTTAATTTCAATATGCAAAAAAAAGTGAACTAGATCTTTACCTCTCACCTTTCACAAAATTTAACTCCAAATAGAGCAAGGACCTCAACATAAGCCCTGATACCCTGAAGCTGTTAATGTGAAATATTACAGGGTAGTATGCAGGGTGAATACTACTACTTATAGGCACAAGTAAGGACTTTCTAAATAGGGCTCAGGTGCCCCAGAAAATATGAGCAACAATCGTAAGTAGTATCCACAACACTAAAAGGCTTCTTCCAGCAAAGCAAACAGTTAATTGAGTGAAGACTAAAACTACAGAACGGAAGAAAATGTTTACTGCGTATGCATCTGACAAAGAATTCATGTCTGGAATATATAAAGCTCCGAACCAAGAAAATAAAGAACTCAATTTAAAAATGGACAAAATTACTGAACAGAAAGCTCTCAAAACAAGAAATATAAATCACTGGTAAATACTTTTAAAAGTGCTGAATATCTTTAGTCCTCAGAAAGATATAGATTAAAATTATGTTAATATACCAACTCATCCCAGTCAGAATCGCCATCATCAAAAACAAATGACATCAAATGTGATAAAAGGGGAAACTTATACGTTATTAGTGGGAGTGTAAACTAGGGAGGGTAGCCACTCTGAAAACCAGTCTGGAGGTCACTCAAAAAACTAGAATAACTCTACTATATGACCTAGCTAGATCACCCCTGCACAGCCAGCTTACTATCCCACAACAGAGACACTTACACAGTCATGCTAATTGCTGCTGTATTTGCAATAGTTAGGGAATGGACACAGCCTAAATGTTCATCAGTTGACAAGCACATGATAACATTGGGGCACACGTACACAATGGATATTACACGGCTGAATAGAAAACTAAGATCTTAAAATTTTCAGATAAATGGATAAAAACTAGGGGGCAAAAACTGGTTGAAATCACTCAGACCCCAAAATACTGTCCTCTGAACATCATTTTTTTTCACCCTTCACCTAGTGGCAAGGCTGTTTATGGTGATAGTCAAATGCTGTCTTCATTGAACTTGAAGCCTGCTTCACAAAGAAAATCCATGCCTCCTACTGTCAACGTGGTCAAAATTCACCTTAGAGAAGTCATAGACCCAGGAAGAGAACCTGTTGGTTTATTTTCTAACAGTCATCTTATCAATTTGCCTTCTAACTATTCATACTTATTTATATCCATAAATTTGTACTGCTACCAACCTTGGTCAGAGAAGCTTCTTGCACTGGTAGGTTGCATTTAGTGCATAGACACCTGTCCAACGTACTGAGAAACAGGTATGTGAGTGCTCAGTTATAGGTGAGACATCTGAATCAACCCTATAGAGGTCAAAAGGGGCTTGGGCACACAGATAAGCACGAGAGAAGCCAGGAACATTAAACTCCCAGGCATCATTCAGTCAAATGATGTTTAACCTGTCCTCTTCCTGGAATGCTGGGAATATCATTTAAACCTGGGGTCCCTTTGCTATCTGATAGCCAGGCTCTGTTTGTATCTTCCAGCTTTATGTTTTACTTATGCCAGACCCATTTACCTTAAAACCTTGAACATTACTTCTAGGCCATAAAACTCATCCTCGTGAGAGATTTCATTTGTAATTTACAACAACTTAGGTGACTTCTATGCTATCTTAGGGCCAAACTAAACCCCGACTCCCAGAAACATTATGCTTACCTCTGTCATTCTCCTTAAACCCGTATCTTGAACATTCTTTGTAAGTCAACAAGAGCCCGTCTTATGGATGAAGACATTTATACTTTTCAAAGATCTTCAATGTAAACAAGTCGTAAGCTTAGCTGTACCCATGAGGCTGAGTAAATTATTGCATGAAAATATATGAGCTGATGTCAGACTCTAGATGTCCTGGGCCAACGATACTAGTACCAAAAACAGACTGGACCAAGTTTCATCGTAAATATTCATGAATTGTTTCCCTGATGACTGAAAAGCCTGCAAGGATTCTCCACAGAACCACACTGGATGTTCTGGAAATCTCTGTACACCAGGTTGACCTTAAACTTACAGAGATCCACCTGCCTCTGTATGTCAAGTGCTGGGATAAAAAGCACATATGTCACTAACCTGGCCTCGTTTTAATATTCTTCTATTCAATTCTTTGATGCTTATTTAAAAGCATGGAATTGATACTTAGAAATGAGAATAATACAGCAATATAAATTTTCATTTCCTATTACTCAATTTTACTTAGATAAAAACAGGCAAATACAAAAGAATCTGCATTCCCATTAACTAAACACACCAGGAAGACATAGATGCACCCATGAGTTTCATCCACAAACTTACCAGCTAGCTCAGTGCACCATGTGTAAGCCAGGCCACACCCACATACACCTGGTGTTGCAGCTTTCTGTCCAATTTCAGAATAACTTCTGCCTTTATTTATAACATATAGACTGCAACTAGATGGGGGATGCCCTTCTGTATATAAGTTTCCCTTAGTGGTTGATGAATAAAACACTGATTGGCCAATAGGCAGGCAGAAAGCATGGGACAGACTACCACACGAGGAGAATGTGGGGAGAGGGAGGCAGAGGGGGGCCTTTAAGAGACATCATGCTGCCCATGGGGTTACATGCCAGATTATGGGTAAGCCACAACCTCATGCAAATAGATTAACAGAGATGGGTTAATAATTAAGACAGGGCTAGCCAGTAAAGAAACCTAAGCCATCAGCCAAACAGTATATAAATTAATATAAGTATTTGTGTGTTCTTTTGGGGCTGGAAAGAAACTCCAGCTATAGCAACTCTCCTCAGGAAGGTCTAAAAGATTAGACCTTCTACAAGGTAAAATACCACATTTACTGTTGATTCTGTGGGGCTTTAACCACTTTGTGTACAAAACTATAATTAATGCAGTTTTGACCAGGTTTATGTCTACTTATTTTGTGTCAGCAATGACATTTGGGGTCCTGTGCACTTACGTACATTTTTGCTCCAAGGCTTGTTTTCTCTTTGTGAATTTTCACACTTTGTTCTCAGGAATGTATACTCAGCAAGCTGTGTTCTGTTGTTCCTTTCCTGGTTTGGTGTTTATTTTGTTTCCTCTGAGATACCTTTTGCCCGAAACATTGTCTGTAGTTATGAAGTGCTTACTTCAGTTTGTTTTACTTTTCTGTTGTGTTTCTCTTAGCATAGAATACCTTTATTTCATCTGCACTTATGAAGGGTATCTCTGTTAAACATAGAATTCTAAGTCAGCACATATTTCCTGTTCCTATCATTTCTGCCAAGAAGCCAGGGAATTGTCCTGATTTTATGCTTTTGAAATCATATACCAGTTTTCTCTCTGTATACTAATATTTTGGAAGCTACTCCCCAATAATGTGTCTGTTTTTTCTTTGAATATACCTTTCTTTTGGTTGAAAATTCTTTTTGACTGTGTGAGTTGATGATTTAGTATTAGCCTCTCAACAATGGTCTTCTATAAAGTTACACTGGACATCTATTAAAGTTGTTATCATATCTACTCTATCCTTCTGGGTCTCTAATTATGCATATTCTACATCCCAAACCATAATTCTCTTACACTGGTCTCTAACATTTTCCATCATTTTTACTTTTAAACTTCCAATCTAAATATTTTCTTTTTTTAATCATCTTCTAGCACACAGGGCCTCTCTTTTGCTTTACTAATACTCTATTACATTCAAGCTATTAACTATTATATGTCCTTATCTGGATTTTCCATTTTGTCTTTTATAATTTTAGTCCTAGGGTAAATTTTTCTATTTGCTCATTTGTTTTATTGAGTATATTTACCTCAGTTATTTGAAACTGCACCAACAAGCCTGAATGCTAGCATTGTTTCTCGGGACCTCTATTGCTAATCCCAGAACCCCAATCATTTATCTCTCAGGCACATAAAGTTGCATAAAATTTCTTTTAGCAATTTTGGGGTTTTATTCTTGGCCTCTTACCCTGCATGTCATAATCAGCAATGTTTTAAAATATGGCTTGCTTCTTTGCCTCTCACTGACTTCTGAAGTCCTGGATTTCCAAGCTCTGGCTGCCATAGTAACATGAAATCCCAGGTTTTTACTCACATTCCTATGCAGCTCTCTAAAGTTCTGATAGCTTCATTAGCTGTTAGCTCTCACCTTTCCAGTTCCTAAAGTATAGCTCAACCCCATATCATCTCTTCTTTCTGTGATCTATTCTCCAAACCTTGAGTACTAAACAACTCCCTGGTGCCTTACAACTGCTCACTTAGGTATTTTAGGGGACTACACTCACGGCTGAGTTCATCAGGAGCATTTGTTTGCTCCAAGTTTGCCTGGATACTTAACCTTAGTGCAGGTTCTATTTCCTGCAACTTCTGATCAGGTGGTATTGCCACTGGTCCCGTTGCTGTCCAATTAATAAAGCTTAGCCAACTCCTATGCCTTCCTTTTCTCCAAAGATTATACCTACTCTTCTTGCACAGAGAAAAGAAGAAGGTGCTGAGATGCTGCATTCAAGGAATTTTAAGGCTGACATTTTCACTTGCAATTGATATTATTTCCCTGAATGTCAGATACTCTGTCTTCTAACCTGTGATGAACATATCTTAATCACACACACAAAATAAGTAAAAGCATTAAGCACAAAACTCACCCCCCCAGATCCTTGTGCATCTTATTTTATTCTTTCAATTGCAAAAGTATTTAGTCACACCCTGTGAAATGGGGATTGTGATCCCAAGTCCTGCCACTCCTGAGAATCCAATAATGTGCAACCAGCCTCTGACCCAAACACCAGATAAATAAGGCAAAACCTCTATTACTTATTATTATTATTGTCATTATTGTTGTTATTATTATTATTATTTTCCTTTTTGAGTGTATGACCATGAGCTACTACCCTTGTGGTGACGTCCAATAAAGAATAATATGGAGTTTAATGAGAAGCGCATAAGAGACCATCTGGGACCCGTGTTTGATTTTAGGATCTTGAATAAGACAAACTTGAAGGCTAGGAGCAGTCAAAATGTTAGTGACCGCCTCCTTTGTTTGCCGTGGCTGTTAAATAAGGCAAAACAGATAGCACACTTAATACAGGGTCTGACACATTATGTCCACTCAGTAAACATTAGCTGCCTTCATTTCAGTCCCAGACCAATGACACGCTAGTAGTGGCAGGTACAGCGGCACCAGCAGATGAGGGCTGTGCCCAAACACTTGATTTCCTTTTCCTTCACTCCTGAGCCCTCAGAGCGAGCAGAAGGGAGGACACAAAATTCACTTACAAAGTTTTTCTGCATCTGCCCCTAAAACACCACAGGGTCAAAAAAAAAAAAACAACAAAGTGGCTGATGGGAAAGGAAGAAAGCAGGTCTGTTGCACGCATAATAATGGAACATTTATATTAACTTTATGTAAGTCATCTTCTGTGGCATCTCCGTAGGTGCCTGTTTCTGCAGCTATCGCTGTCAGGAATCATTTACAAGCGTTATTAAATTCTCTTATACTCTGGCGTGGAAAGGCAGCAGGCATGTGAGTTAAGGCCCGTAGAAGGACTCTTAGCGCATTTCCTTCTCCTTGTGCTCCCAGAAGATGCTCTTCACCAGTGCCTCTGGAGTCTGTGGTTTTGTCCTCACAATTTTACAGATTAGGAAAGCGAGATACAAAGAAATTAAATAACTTATGGAAGTCAAGCAGATAAAAACTCATCACTTATCCTCTGGGTGCTCACAATCTGTGAAATAGACAGTTTTTCTAACAGAGCATTTAAAAATTCCATTAAATGTACCCTTACCCAAAAGCTAGCAAGCATGTGGGCAACTGGAAATTGACTTGCTACTTAGTGTTCATTTAGGCGTTTGGGGTTGTTCTCACAGCCTGCTTTGGTGTTTGCGCCGGCCCTCGAGGAGCCTTGTGACATGCCTGCATAATAAACACAATGAGTGTTCCAGACTGCACCATTGTAACTGCCCTTAATAAAGTAAACTGGGACTCTCTTAAAGTGCTGGTAGGGAAACTATTCCGACGACTTTTTAAAGAAACCTGTAAAGTGTGTTAATGGAAGTGGGAGCCAGTTAACAGACAACCTCTCTGGAAACAGTGCTGAAAAACCCGAAATGTCTTCTCGGTTCACAAAATCGCCAGCACAATCAAAGATTGTCTAAGGCAGGACTGGCAAGATGGCTCAGAGGGTAAAGGCACTTGCTGCCAAGCCTGGCAGCCAGAGCTCAATCCCAGGAACCTTCGTGATAGAAAAAGAGAATCAAATCTCCAAAGTTGTTCTCTGATCTCCATGTGTGCAATGAGACATGTGCTCTCCCAACACACACACACACACACACACACACAATAAATAAATAAATAGAATGTCTATGATATAAGACATTTGAGACTATTTACTGCTATAAGGAAACTTAAAATCAAGCACAATTCCTAGGAACATATGATTCAAAACATTGATAATTGATTTTCAGTCTGGTGACAATTATTCAACAGACATATATATGATGCTTGGATTTAGTCACTGTTGATATAATGGATGAGTCTACTAAGAAAAAAAATCTGTCTTCAATATGCCAATGTTACAATTTTTTAAATAGAATATAAATACTTGTTAAAGAGTTCGTTCCTAGGAAACCACAGTCCATTAAAGAAATGTTAGTCGCTGGAACTACAGGAGACTGCTTCCTAGAACTGAAATGATCATGGCTTTTCCTTGAAACTCTCAGTGCAGAAGGAAAGCATTTAAACAACAAATACCAACAAACATCTGAGATTTCCTCTAAAGAGCAGCTTTGCCTGAGGGTTAGATGACTCCATTACACTTTCAATAGCAATTTTATGTGCTTTCTCCTACTCCCCCTGCTTCTCCCATGCATAGACATAAAAATAACTATATATTTTTTTAAAAAAATTAATAACTTTAGTACTCCAAACCTTACTCACAGTTTAAGGCCAATGCCTAATTGGTAGGAGAATAAATAATAAATAAAACAGCACTGTGTGAGGGCCTCGTATGATTCTTGCTGGAAGGCAGGAGAGGGTAGAAGGACCAACAAACAGCCTGGGAGCCCAGAGCATGACAATCAGTGGTGCCCAGGACTTGGTCAGCTCCCATTAGAAGACTTTAATCTCATGTGGAACTATTTCCTCTTATTTCAAAATCCTCTCATTCTGCACCAGTCTTTAGAGGAGCAGAGAACAATCACCATCTTGAGGGTGGAAGGGAGGAGACAAAGGCAAAGGAAGGGCACAGGTATTCACCGAACGCTGTTCTGAGAGACAGCTCTCTGGACAGATAGATTTGCACCGCATCAGGTTTCTGCCCTTCGGTAAGAAATACATGTAGCTTTTCCCAGATCCCTTTGTTTTCCCGAAACTTTATTTCTATTTGAATTCCCCATTTTCCTAATCCATGGCTTTCAAATTTCAGTCAGTGCAAGGTTTCTGCTCTTGACATTGTGTTTTCCATATGAATATCAGTTGAGTTCCCCTTTCACTTTCACACAGGTCATCTGTGTCCCTTTCATATGTGGAATAAAGATACTGTAAGATTTCAATTATTTGTGAAGGAGAATCTGGGTATATGTATATACATATTATGGGAGGGTGAACCTTTATACACATGTGGACTTTGTGCACATACTCGGATAGACCAACTTTAATAATAAGCTGATGCAGAAAGAATATTGTTTGTTTATTAAAATCATTACTTCAGAGACTGAGAGCTAATTTAGGTGTCATTCTTCAGGGTGATGTTATTTTTTGAAGTGTATCTATCTAACAACTATTTATCCCTGCCCTTCCCCTCTCTCCTTCTCTCCTTTCTGTCTCTCCCTCTCTTGAGCCCTGAGGCTTGCTGATTCTGGCTTGGCAGGCTTAACATTGAGCCCAAAGGTCCATCTGTCTCTATCTTCCCAGCTCTGGGATTATAAGCACATGCCACTGTGCCTAGGGTTTTACATGAATGCAAGAGATCAAACTTGTATGCATGCTTCTACAGCAAGCAATTTACCTACTGAGTTATCACTCCACACCTAAGTTATATTTTAATAAATTTCATACAATACCCTCTCTGTTTATTATTATTGAAGTTGTCTTAACCTCCCAGTCTGTGACTTTTCAAGGAATCTTCATCAGTTCAGGCTTAAGACATTGTTTTGGCAGGAATGTGATTGTTTTAGTGGCTACTCCAGGGGTTCATGAGTTGGGAGTCCAGTCCCTCATGAGACAATATCAGGAAGTTTTGTAGACCTTGAAAATGTGGAACCTGGCAGAAATTGCTTAGATCATGAAGGGCCCTATGTTTGACAAGAAATGAGATGCTTCTTATAGAACAAATTGATGAGTTATCACGGTATGAGAACAAGGCTTCACATTTCAATTCTAGCTTCCTATTTCTGAGTGGCATCTCTTCCATCTTCTGGTTTCTGCCATTGCATGACATCCACCACAAGCAGAGGCCGAGCCTCTGGGTCTTTCAGCCTTTAAAACTGTGAACAAATGAGCCTCTTCACTATAAAATATCCCACACAGTTTTATTCTAGTGGTGAAAAGAAGACTCCTACAAGTGACAATGGCTCTCCTTAGCTAAATCCACCAGTAAAACACACCACGATTCAATCAAATATGCAAGCTTGAGCAGAGTGTGCTGCCTAAAGCTGACTCGACCTGGAGAATTCAGGGAACTCCGAGTAAGCAGTATGGATAAAAGAAAAATACAGGAAAATACATCTCTGTGCTAAGAAACTTCTTGGCCAGATAAGTATAGTCAATCTCTGAAGGGCACTGAGACACAGACATGGTGTTTAAGCTTAATGCTGCAGGCAAGGAGAAGCCAATAAAAGTCTTTGATCCAAAGTGTGGCAATAATAAAAGCAATATTGAGTCCCTTCATGGTGTGAGAGCTGGAGACAAAATGAAACAGGTGCATCAGCAAAACAACCACTGATACAGAAACTCAAGCATGGTCCAGGAAGAAAGCACGCAAAGACGGTAGAAGCAGGGATGTGACTCGGTACTGGAATACATCCATTTCTGATATTCCCTTAAGATAATAACCTATTCAACCAGTGAAGTATTTAATAACTATAATAATGGGAAAATGATGGAACCCACCTAACAAAGTCCCTGTCTGTACAGGGCTTGGACAGTGTTCTACCTGCAGCAAGACCTGAACAAGATAGGGCTATCAACTTTCCACCATGGATGGAAGGGCTCATGAGTTCCCTCCTCTCCCAGGGAGATGAAGAATTCAATGGTTGCTAGGGAGTGGAGAGACACTTTCTTTTACAATGTAGTCGCTAGCATGTCAACATTCTCCCATACATGCACACCCAAGTTAACATGAACTCCATGGATCACAATTTTAAATGTTAAAACATCAAAATCTGTGGAAGGAGGCCTGTTGGGAAGAAGGAGTTAACAAAAGTGGTGGGGGAGGGGATGAGGGATGGTAATGAGGGAATGAAAATCATCAAGAAATATGGCATACTTGTGCGAGCCGGTTTAAAAAGAGGTAAAATGTAAGGTGTGCAGCTGGTATCAGAAGGCCTGAAATTTCATCTCTGTTTCACCAAGAACAGCTGTGTGGGTTTAGGCCTATTATATCACCACCCTGAACTTCATTTCCCCAGCTATAAAATAGAAATGTCTAAGCCTAACTACAGCATCATGGTCAAACTTAAACAAGGAAGAAAAGTCCCTGGAAGTATTCATAATTTTACAAGGCAGTGTGAGAGCAGGGTTTGAATTTTGTGAGCGGGTGCAGAGAAGATGAAACTGGGGCTCTCGTATGTGTAGAGTGAGACGTCAGTCAGTGCTCTACAGTGACGCGTTTCCTCCAGACTGTGTCCTCCAGACAATGGACAGCAATGCAGAGTGGCCGTCCATCCAATCGCTAGCCGCTTAGTTCTCAAGATCGGATGCATTCAGAGTGGTAACAGAAAAGAGAGATCCAAAGGAGGTAGAAATCAGAAGCGAAGAAATCAAGCTACTTTTTTATTTCCAGGTGGCATATAATGGGTTTTCTGTATCACAATAATAGGCTTCTCTACCAAGGCAGTAAGCCAGATCAAGCAGAATTTTAAAAAGTGAAAGAACAGGTTTATTTGAGCAAAGCAGCTCCTGGGTGAGTCCTCCAGTTCCAGAGAGAGAGAGGCTGAAGAAGCCACATACCCAAACCAAAGCATGGAGCTTATATAGCCTGTAGGCAAGGGGTTATGACATGTTTGCTATAAGCTAGGTTTGTACTCAAGTATGGTCAAAAGCTGAGCCCTTTAGGTGGGGACTTGGGATGCTGTCAACTTCAAGGGAGGAGCTGCCACAGCCACCAAGAGTACAGAACTG
The DNA here is from genome assembly GCF_943737965.1 of Phodopus roborovskii. Lineage (NCBI taxonomy): Eukaryota > Metazoa > Chordata > Mammalia > Rodentia > Cricetidae > Phodopus > Phodopus roborovskii. The sequence continues at coordinate 16,898,972 of NW_026125397.1, forward strand.
GGCTTTTTGGAGCCTTTCTTTCTTCAAGATTCTCTGAGAGGGTGGGGTTTGGAGAGAGGAGGATGGGGCTTCCGAGCGGAAGAGGGCTGGAGGTTGCAGGCAAACAGTGTGATCCTTGAAAGACACCAATGACTCCATAAGAAAAGTCTTATATCTTACAAGCACATTCAGCTAAGCGGTATGATAGAAAACCAACATGCGGAAGAATAGATGTGTTTCTATATAACAAAGATGCTGCTGCTGAGCGTGAGATAAAAAGGGAAGTCTCCACTCATGCTACTCCCCAAATAAATTATAAAGTGCTCAGGAATAAATCCAACCGAGGTGGGGAGAGGGCTCTATAATGAAAACTTTAAAACACTGAAAGATACATTGAAGACATCAGAAGACGATAAGACCCCCCCCATCCCTGGACTGGCAGAATTAATATCGTTAAGATGACTGAATTACTGAGACAGATTTACAAATTAATGCAATCTCATATGTGTTCCAATGACATTCTTCATAAGAAATAGAAAAACAAAAACCCAAGATTCATATGAAGCAGAAAAGACCTCAAATAGCCGAATCAGAAAGATCAATGCAGGAAGTATCACAATGTCTGATCTCAAGCCATACGACAGACCCTCAGTAATGAAAACCATGTGAGATTAATACGAAATCGAGCATTTGGGTAAACCGAGTAGAACAACAGACCCAGAAGTAAACACACAGCCACAAATACCTCTTCTACACAAAAGTGCCTGAAACACATTTGGGGTGGGGGAGGTGGGGATCCTCTTCAGTGAAGGTGTCACTGAAAGGTATTTCCTGCATGTATCAGAATGAAATGAGAAACACCACTTTCATCCAACACAAAAGTTAGTTCATAGCAAGTTAAAGACTTTAACATAGATCAGGAATTTCAAAACTACTTGTGGAAAACACGTTGAGATGCAGCCATATTAAAGGACTTTGTGAAAAGACTCCTATAGCCTAGTCCCAGGAGTTGACAGATGAGATTCCCTTAAAGCATTTCTGTACAGGAAAGGTAACAATCAACAGACTAAAAAGCCTACAGACTGTGAATAAGGCTTTGCCCGCTACATCTCAGACAGAGGGCTAATATCTAAGATATAGAAAGAACTACAAACTTAAGTACCAAACAATTCTAAATCATCCAATTAGTGATGACCTAATGTACTGAATAGACAGGTCTCAAAAGAATACACGTAAGTGACCAAAAGTATCTAAAACTATGTTTAAATTAATGCAATTTTGAAATCCCAAGTCACCCAAGTCAAAATGGCTAATGGAAAGCATCAAGAAAACAAAGATCACAGGGGAAAGGTGAACTCTTACAGAGTGTTGGTGGGAATGTAAACCAATGTAGCCACTATGGAAGTTAGTAAAACCAGAGCTCTATCTAACCCAGCTATCCTACTGCTGGAAACATACCCTAAGGACTCTTAAATCAACATATCAACAATAGCTAGAAAACAGAAGTAAGCTAGATGTCCATAAATAGAGGAATGAATAAAGGAAATGTTGCACATCTACACAACAGAGCATTAATAAGCTGAAAGGAAAAATGGGAATCATAACATTTACAGAAGAATTGATGTGATGGTTCATTATGTTAACTGAAAGACAAATGTCTTATTATTTCAACTAAATATGAAATCTAAATGTGTGTGTGTGTGTGTGTGTGTGTGTGTGTGTGTGTGTGTGAATTAGAAAGAAGATCATGAAAACAAAGAGACTCTAAGGAAGAGAAGTATTATGGAAAAGAGAAGGCATTTGAATGCATGTGACATCAAAGCAGAAAGGGACTCTATTTGGGGACAAGAAATGAGACCCGCAAAAGAGTTTCTGGGCAAAAAGTAAGGGCAGCAGGTTTGAGATATAGATCATAAACTATTTATGCATGAGGATGGCATAAGGGAGCATGAAGTCTGTGATCTATTTTGAATTAATTTTTGTGCAGGATGACAGTGACAGTCACTGTGTATCCCAGACAGGTGAGACAATATGTCCCAGAGAGTTGTGGTGGGGGCCCCATTAACATCGGGCATCATCAGGTGCTTCAGTGTTAGACTGACAGCATTCACATGCAAGCCAAGGGTAGACTTCCCTGAGTATGACCTTGCCTCTAGATACACAGAGACAAAAATGCTAAGTCAAACAAGCCAAGGTACAAGAGGCCAAGGCCTGCAACCAGAGGTCAGGTTCAAGGAAGCAAGTTCTATGATGAACAAGGAAGGAATCTTGACATTGAACAAAGATTGAAAGGTAAGTCGGGCAAGCATAAACAAATACAGCTCTGAGCTGCATGAGCTACTAGCTCAGAGCCCTGAACTCTCCTTCTAGTAGGGTTGTCTTCCTACTCTTAGGTGCCAGAGGTTATGTTTTTATGTACTAAATGTCATCTTGTTTTGGGGAGGACCATCAAGCCAGCCTGTCAGGATCTTTCTGAGTCATGAGTCTCTCATCCAATTAATTAGTCATTGCTCCCAGCCCCATGCCATCCTCAGGTTTGATGAGCGTGCTTTCTAAGCTTTGCCACAGGTTGGTTCAAAGTTCCACAGAACTCCCTAGCACATGATTTAAAAATTGCTTCTAGGAGACCCGTTGCTTCAAAGCCACTTCATATGTCCTCAGGGTGTCCTTCTTCTATAAGGGCATCAAGAGAAATACTGCCATCAAATCACATGTCTTTGCCAAAAGCGGGACTACACTTAAAGCCACAGCACTGTTACATTCACATTGCAATCTCCTTTCTTACATGTGTGCAAATATTTACCTCCTCCTACCCCCTCCAAGATGCAAATACAACTTCATGGGCTGTTTTCAGTATCACTCATATGGATATGTTCTTAGGATTGCCCACTTGCATTAAACAATCAATTTCGGGGGTTTATGTCTAGAGAAGACCGATTCCTCCTCTCTTTACAATCATAAATTGACTATAGCTTTTGTCTAGAGGTGAAGCCCTGTGAGACTTCCTTTTCCCTTGTTGGCATGTCATTTTTCATATTTTTAAATAGGATTCTTGAGTGTTAATGGATGCAACTTCCCTGCCATATATAGAAGGAACAATCTCACAGAAGGCATCTTGATCCTCTGGCTCTTACAGTCTTTGTAACACTCCCCTGACAATGCTTCCTGAACCTTAAGTATAGGGGTTGCGTTCAGATGTATCAGTCAGGGTCAGGTACCCCAAAGTCAGTTGTCTTCTGTACTTTGACCAGTTCCTACTGGTTTGTACCTATTGCAAAAGGAAACTTCTTTGATTTGGTATAAAAGATACAGTGGTGTGTGAGGATAATGATTATCGAATTAGAGATTATACTGGTCTGGGAAAGTGGCAACAGTGTGTTCTCCTCTAGGTCCCATGACCTCACTAGCCATAGGTGGTTATCTAGATTTAGAGCACCAGGCATGAATTCCCTCCTGTTGAGGCAGCCTTGAGTCTGATTAGATAGCTCTTGGTTACATAAATCCATAGTGGTACAGACATCAATTCCCTTTCTAAATCTTACCTTCAAATTTCCACTTCTGAAATCTACTCTCTCTCCTGACTACTAACTGGAACATTTACTTGACCCAGGCTTTCTATGTCTTACTTCATAAATCCTCCAAAACCCAAAATACCTGGCCAATGATACTGCCAAGTGCTAAGATTCTTCTGGAATATAGTTCGCCCAAGTTTTGACCAACTCTAGGAACAGTGTGGTGATTTCTTACTATGATATCTCTGCTTGGACTCCTGTGCCTTCTTAACTGTGTTTGGGGTGCACTTTGTCATTTGAAGATCATTCTTCCTGATGGAATTACCAAGGTGAAATCAAAGCTGGGTGGTTGTCTTCTGTCTTGATGATATATGTCGCTGATCCACAGAGTCTTATCCCTTCCTGATGCTGTGGTTGACGCTGAAGTTCCAAATGTTCGTTGCACTTATTGTGAGCATTCTGAGGTTTAGAGTTTGTGCTACTGTCTCTCACCACTACAGTATGCACAGCCCCGTTAAGAGCCCCTCTTCCATCTTGTATCCTGAGCCACAGAGAAGCAGTGAAAGTAGAGAAGAATATAAAGAGCTAGAGCATCCTGCCCTTGTGCAGTCCAAACAGAAGAAGCATCATAGGCATCATCAGGACCCAGGATCTGAGTATCAGGGGTCTCCGTTGCTGGAGAAGGAGTCATCTTACCTTAATTCCCAGTTGTTATTTAAGCAACAGTGGTTTGGGACAGTTCAGTTTCCAGTTGCTCAGTAAGTTAAATCATTAATAAGCTATAAACAAAGACTTCAGAAGATACTACTTAAAAGAACTCGTTCCTCTGTCCTTTAGAATGAAAATGAAATCACCCTTGAATTATTATTTCAAATTTCAGCTAAGGGCTTTGCTAATGTAAAGAACCTGAAGTAAGGGAAGGAGGCATCACTACAGAATGTACTGGGCATTTTAACAGGGACCTCCGCCAGAGTAACTGTAACTGAGACCCGAGACACACAGTTAGAGAACAGGAAAAAGAAATCAATGAGGTGAATGGGAAAGTAGTGGACCATGTGCAAATGTGGATTGAAACAGGTTGGAATCCAGCCAGAGAAGGTACAGGGGCTGGGTAGGAGGGAGCTAGACATCTAAGTGAATTTGTAAGCAGAAGATCGCAAATAGAGCAAGCACTAAGGCAAGCAAGGTAAACAGAACAAGACGGAGCAAACCACCTACGCCCCCTGACATGTTCCAGATTGCACGGTTGCTTTCTGAGTGTTCCCACGTGAGAGTCCATCCTTCTGCAAATGCAGTTTCACTGGAGACCTCGCTGTTTCTTTGGATGACTACCTTTTCTCCCTTGTTAGAAAATTGCTCTCCCGTGTGCCAGAACGTCCTTCTCTTTAGTTTGTTTCTTTGCTTTGCTTTGTTTTGTTTTGAGAGTCACCTATGCCTCTTACATCCTTTGTGAAATAATTGGCTTCAGGAATTATGCTACTGAGAAATCTACCTCTTCCTAGAAGTTAGTGTTCTTTTCCCTGGCCTTGAATATGTTCTCAAATGTAACTTCCACTTCATCAATTCCGTGGCCTAGATTTGTTGGAATTTGGTTCAAGGTGGCAGTTCCCACTGTCAGGAAAGCAAGTCAAATATTTCTGCAGCATCCTTCCAATGTGTTGTTATCTTGGATATTATCTTTATCATGCTTGAATATATCTTAAAATCAAATTTCATATTCTCTCCTTTGTCAGTTTTTCCAGATAATTCTTACCTTGAGATCAGGAAGGTAACAACAGCCGTATCAAATCCAAGCAGACACTGTGGTCACAGAAACCATCCCCACATCTGCACAGACAACACCACTCATTTCCAGATGTCTCCAAGACTCGGGTAATCAGAAGGTATAAACTGGTGGGTGAGGCTGGAGATGATTGAGCAGTTAGAAGACATAAATTCGGTTCCCAGATCACAATCACTTGCAACTCTAGACTCCAGGGGATCCAACATGACTTTCTGTTCTACAAGGACACTTGTATGTATGTACACATGTGCCCCTCCCATACACATGAAAACATAATTTTAAAACATAATAAAATTAATCTTTTTTTAATAAAAGAAACAAGCCGCCCTCTTGTGGCTGAGGTCACCAGGAAGAAGTCCAAATCTAAAGTGATGATGGCTGTAGAGACAAATGATGGGAGGTGGAGTAAAGCCAAGATCCAGATGCCTGCAGCAGAAACTGGAAAAGCATTAGGCAGGGTGTGGTTCCCAAATAGAGTGGGGAATCTTTAAACTGGAAGCCAGCAATGCCTGGGGGTAGGGAGTCCAAAAATATTTGGAGCAAGCCAATGGGGTTTGCTTTTAGACTCAGCTTTGATCCTCTTGGTCTGTCAATTTTACATTCATGAGAGCATGTCTGTCTCTTTGTTCACTGCTCTATCCTTGGGGTTTTGCACAGCCCCTGAGTGTAGGAAATTAATTACTAGAAATTAGTATGGAATCGCTCATACATCAGTGTGTTCGGAATCTTTAACAGATCAGCACGGGTGTGGTACACCATGATAAGAAAGGATTTGGAAAGCTAACAGCAGAGCACACATTATAATGCAGTACTGAGTCAGCCCTTTGAGGAGGAGGCAGTCCTTCATCATTTATATCAGTTGATGGTTTTCCTTCACGTTCAGTATTGCTCACAGACACAAGCAGAAGACCTGTATGACTATGGGTTTAACAGTGGGAAGCTTCCTATTAGACTGACCATGCAGTTCAACGGCACAGTACCTGCCTAGCATGCATGTGGCCCTGTGTTAGGACCCCAACACTGCAAAACAAGACACAAAGCTGAAACTAACCTTTGCTGCAGTGTGTGGGAACAGGAATACTAATCAGATGTGGTCTTAGTAAGGTAATACCTTTAAGTGTTAAAGTAAGTTTTGACTCAACCAGAAGCTTCCAAAGAATACTTTTCTAAAAGGTTTTTCCAAAGCAAATCAATCTGAAAGCTTAGATGACACAATTAAATACATTTTACCTGGGTTAAAACTGTTATTAGTGATAATGTTTAGGAATTTGCTAATGGATTCTTTTTGGTTCCTGTGCTGCAAGAAAGAGTAGATGCCATCCCTATGTTCACTATCTAACAAAAGTTCTTAGCTTTGTTTTGTTTTTCCCCCCAAACTATCAGGGCAATGGTTACATTGTCAGTGTTTATGTTGAAATCTTCCCAGTAAATACAAAAGATTATAGCTTATTGTAACATTTCCAAAAGCAACAAGTTTGTTTCTTAATCTTGAAGAAATAGAATGCTAAAAGTCAAATCTTTGGTAACCAATGGCACATGATGCCTGATTCCCATTTTCATAGTGGCTGGGAGCAATTTTGCTTCTTTGCTATCTCCTGGGAATATAGGACCCAAGAAAAGAAAGTGAGGGTGGCTGTGTAAATCTACAGACGTGAGAGCCTGTACCCATCAGCACATTTCCATCGAACACTTGCCTCAGCTCCCCTCTTAATGTCAGAGAGTTTGGGGATGATAACCAGGTGGCTAAGCCCAGGGGAGGTCAGTGAGGGTCAGAGGCATGACCTTCATCCAGTCTTTCACGTATTGTCACAGGGATGCAAAAGCCATAGTTTATGAATGTCATCATGAGGAGTTCTGCTTTCGTAGCGTAGGAAACGCTTGAAGTGGGTCCTCAAACACTGTCTCCTCTAAATTTTTCTTTTTAGGGACACACAAGGTGCTGGGATTCCACATGGATCTCAGATGCTCGTGGCCATGATGAGAACAAAGGCAGGAAGGGCACGTTAATTTCCTCCACAGCCTCCCTTTCTAGATCTCTGACTGCCATGGTCTCCTGAAGACATGGCTGGTTATCATAGCAGCAGTTAACTAGCTATTGCACGAGGAGAGGGTGGAGTGAGTTTGGAAGCCTTGCAAAGTTTGACACAGGGGAGCTAATCAAAGGGGCAGTCACCTTCAAGCTGAGCAGGCGGCAGGGAAGTAGGAAAACGTAGAATGTTCCAAAGCCAACACTGAGATGAAACAAGAGATCTGAAGCTCAGGATATTTAGGCCAATTGTCCCTTTACACAAGAATACAGGGAATGAATGTGATGATCCATGCCTCCATTTCCTTAGTAAGGAGACTAAGTGGTAGCACTTAAGGACATCACGATTCTGGGGGAGAGTCAAGGATTGCATGTTTGTGCTCTTCATAAACAGGACCATCATCAACCATCTGTTTGCCTGTCTGTCTGTCTGTGTTTATCTGTCCCTCCCACCCAACTCCCGTGTGTGTGTGTGTGTGTGTGTGTGTGTGTGTGTGTGTGTGTGTGTGTAAAAGAATGTTTGTGCCGGGACCTTTAGGCCTCAGAAAGACAATCAACACATTGTCCAAGTGGGAAATCACCTGTCCTACTACTTTGTACATATGGAGGGTCTAGAGTTTGAGTGGAATAAATGCTATTCCTTAGTATCTTTAATCTTTGCTCAAAGAAAGTTTTCTTCTAAGCAAGAACAGAAAAGTGAGCTAAATGAAGAATTTTTATTTCTCTATGGAGTTTATGACATTATGTAGGAATTATGTAGGTTACTGCTAATGCTGTGTAAGTACTCCGAGAAAAATGCCCCCAAACAGAGTTGGATTTCATATGCATGAAAACTCCTGACTTCTGTTTCACAGATCTGAGTCATGGAGAAGGATAAGTGTGGAAACAGGGCAGGAAACAGGGGAAAGCACTTAGAACACCAGACAGTGCTGGGCATGGGGACTAGCCAAACAATGGTAGATGTGTGTCTAAAGCTTCCAGTGAATTATTCAAAACCCACTTGAGCCTTGGAGATGTTCTGTCAAGGTTGCTGCCTCCCGGGTTATGTGCCAAGTGACCGTCCACTTGCAAGTTAACAGTGCTAAAAGGCTATTGAGAAGATGAGGAAGAATATAAAATATATTCTGCCCTATTCTCCAATTTGGATATGTCTCTGGAGCAAAATGTGTACATGGTTGAAATGGAGAAATATGATTTTTATATGTTATAGAGTTTTGTTTTGTGTTTGTTTGTTTTGTTTTGTTTTGTTTTTCTCCTTCACACCACTCAAAATAAAACCATTTAGAGAAAGACAGCTCAGTGTCATGTGCATATTTGCATTTGTTTTCTCTGCTCTGCATAAGAGACATAACTAACCCCCTCCCTGACTACAAGCAGGACATTATTTAAGCTCTGCCAACACACTCCAATGCTTTTGAATGGCTAGAAAAATTTCACATTTCTTCCCACAGGACCTGTAAACTCAAAGGGAAAGATTTTCCTGCAACATGTTCTATCCATAAATTTTGTCCACTATGCTTCTGAAATGGTACCCTTTAAAATATGTATGCTTAGAAAAAGTGAAAGGGGAAGGAGCCTCCATTCATAAACGGTGCTCTCTTTATTCATAGGATCTCTGAGACCAGACAAATTACCATAGTCTTCCTAACAGAGATTCACAATTCCACCTAAGAATTGCCATTTCCCCAGACAACTGAAAAGCAAAGTTTCTATCAGATGTTGAGATGAACCATTTGTATGTGCTCATGTGTGCTCCTGGGTCATTCCTTGTTATAAATAACTCCCAAATTCATGTGTGTGCCAGTTTTTAATATGGACGATGTGTACTCCTCGGCTGGTGTCTGTCCTTTAATTTAATCATTACCCCATAGAGGCTGGCACTAGCCCATTCAGAGCATTGAGGGGTCCAAGTCATCAAGAACATCTATTATGCTTTGAAAGCATACAATTTGACTGGTGTGCAAATCACTGTATGTGCCTTGTGGTATTGTCATGTAGCCTCCCTTATTTACTCCAAACAATGTCATGCCTTTTGCTGTCAGGTCTGTCAGTAACTGTTTAACATTTTAAAGTCTTTTCTAGAAACATTAAAGAAGAAAAAAGACATTTGGCTTCAAAAATACATTTCTATTAAAAACAAAACCGAACAAAACTCAGCTCTTCTGTGAAGATGAGCTGAGGTAAAGTGTCAGTGTTTTTCTGAGGGCAATAAAAACTGTGCTATGTCAGAATCAGAAATAACTTCCCACCAGCTGGGCGTGTGTTTCCCAATGTCTCCTCTTTGTATAAGTCTGAAATGGTATTAGACCAGAACAGTGTGGCTTTCTCACCTCAGGCCTATCTGCAAGAGTGTACCCCAATAGAAGTTGGATGCATGCTCAGACCTTCACTTTCACTCACTCTGAACCCTGAAGGGCTCACTCTGAATCTACGGGGCTACCTATGCTGCCTGATTTTTGGATGTGCATAGAGGCTTTCAACTATCCATCATCAGCCCCCACCTCCAGGGACCAAGCAGCCTGCCTTCGTTATCCATTATGTTTAAGCCATTTGATCCTAAACCAAACCATTACAATTTACTCTGAGTGCACCCATGAGACCAAGTCTACACACAAAGAGAGATTCCTATCATAGCCATAGTGATGCTGGTAATGGCCACTCTTCCTCCCATGTGCCCAAATATCCTGTGACAAAGAGCAGTAAGAAAAGAATATTCACCCCTCTCCCCAGATCAATTCTAATCCCTCCCTCCGATAAAATGACACATGTTTCTGTCCTAGGAATGCCACATACGAACCCAGAGACCTGCTTTCCTCAGATACACACCCACCTGCAAATAATGAGCAAACTGTCCAGTGGAAGAGACAGACAACCAATGTACAATAGAAGACAATGTTATGTGGATTCATCCCCCACAGGGTACCATGCTCTGCCAGGGTCAGTGGAGCTGAGGGCTGGCTCTCCTGATGCTGGTCTGGGGAGATCAGTACTGCCAATGAATACAGAAAATTCTTCATCATTTGTAACCAAAAGTAGAAACTGATGCACTGTCAGAGAAGACTGAGAAAATGTTCATGCCTGGGAGCCCCACATGTGGAGATTGCGCACAGTTTGTTCATGTCCTCTTAGGATGGAATTTGAAACATTTTTCTAACAGTGTGAGCCATTTGCCCCTCACTTAAACGCTTCAAAGTAAACAAGTGTCTATCTTTATAAACCTTTCTTCAAAATTTTATAGGAATGTATTGCTCTTAAAATTAAGATAGAAATATTTATACTATTATATTTTTTATTTGAATATTTTATGTTTCCATGAAATGTAGTCTTTAAGAATTTTCTTAAATATTTTGACAGTTTTTCTGGCATTTATAAACTTAAACATTGAACACTATTGTGTAGCCTGGAGACAAAGTTGTGTATGGTGTGAATCTGGTCAAGTTCGTATGAATCTAGTCCCCAACTAGCTCCTGGGAGACTCATTTTTCTCAGTTTTACAAACCATGCTCAATATATGTTCTGTTTTGTTTTTCTCATTAATGATTTTCAGTTCTTGAAAACTTATTAATTGGCCTTCTTTAAGTCTAGGTGTGATTTTGGCAGACTGGGTGTGAAGGATTAACCTCATTTGTAAAGAAAAACAGATCTTTTCTTTTTAAGAAATTCAGTCACATTTTTATATTACCTTTGTGAGCACTTACATCTATGAATGGTAAGTTAAAAGCACGGATGCAGCTTGCCTATTTCACTGTTAAACACTCATCATCTTGTGAAAACATCCCTCATGACCAAGAAGAGCATCAACCAAAGCCATTTTGCTTTGACTCTGTGGGCCAGAAGTCATAAGTTGAATGGCATGTCCCCAAGCTGGAAATCCCCATATAACACTGTCTTTAATGTCACCATGAGAACTGACATCATGGGCTTTCTGAAAGACTGGGCCACACTTTAAACTTCTCATACACATATGCATTATGTAAAACCACACGAGGATATCTGAAAGCATATTCTCCTATAGGAAGAAAACTGATCCTGTCATGTAGGGACGGTGGCTGTATTTCCATGAAGTAATGGCAGAATAAGCAAGGAAATAGTTCAGCCATCCATGTATTAGAAAGAATGGCTTAAAACCAGTCATTGTGAGGATAAGAATCATTCTTCTTTTCGGTTGTATCTAGTTCGATTGGTCTATGTTTAATAATTGTATCTAATAAACCTTTATGTGGTTACTTAGGAACCTGGGAATTTTAGCTGAAAGCTCTATTGGTCAGTTTCACCAAGCCAGTTTTTGTCTTGAACAAAGTACGACATTTCACTGTGACTATGAGAAGCAGGTACCAGCTTTTTCCTTAAAAACAAAACAGAGTTCTCTCTCTCTCTCTCTCTCTCTCTCTCTCTCTCTCTCTCTCTCTCTCTCTCTCTCTCTCTGTGTGTGTGTGTGTGTGTGTGTGTGTGTGTGTGTGCGCGCGCACGGATACATATGTACCATTCCATATTTTGAGATACGGATAATTGTTCTGCTGTTTTTCATGGCCCAGATGTATAGTGATCTATAGAAAATTCTACAACTCACTCATATGTCATCTCAGCATGAAGTTTTTAACGACCATCTATTGAGACCTAAGTTGTAGAAGATTCATAAATAAGGCTGGCTGATGATAGGGTTGAAGTATGAGTCAGGGAGACACCAGGAGAGAATGAATCCTCACATCCTGAAGGTCACTCAACTTGAGCTTGCTGAGACAAAGAGACAAATGGCATTCCAGGGAGAAGGGGTAGGGTATGGAAATGGCACAGGGATTAATTAACGGATGAGCAAGTTTTCCATATTGACAGAAGAGATAATGAGAGAGATGGAGTAAGGATAGCAGGAAAGGGACCTGAGACACAACAGGGGAATAAGTCCTAAAGACATCTAATTTGTGTTCTCAAGAACAGGCGAGCTTATCCAAGGATTGCAAAACAGGGTCATGGCTTCGTTTGATTCACCTACTTGAAAGGTTATACTGGCTACCATGTGCACAGTGAAGCTGGCTAAACACGAAGTCTTAAGGCAGTACCAATGAGAAAAGTCTTCTTAAAGCAATACCAGTGAGTAAGTTGAGATAATGAAAATGAAGATGCAATGAGAGTAGATGGGTGGAATTATCAGAACGGACTGGAGAAAGAGAAACAGAACAGAATCAGGGACAAATTTCTAGCTTAGAATAATGCCTGAGTAGTGTCACCAGTATTTAAAATGGTATAAATAGGGTTAATAGAATCTTAAATCTATGTAATAAGCCAACCTTGATTATGCTTAATTTGAGATACAAGCAAGATTTATAGAGCTTCCCTCTAGGCAAATAGGTTATATTAATAAGGTGCCTGTAAGAGAGGACTAGGGTGTGGATGTAGACCTAAAGATTGTCCACAAACAAATGACAGATAAAGACATTGGTTGAAAGGGTGAATGGAAATCATGATTGATTAAAATGTCCCCAGGAGGTATAAAGGCTGATGATACATTGGGATACTAGGAGTTAGGAGCCCATAATCTGTAAGTTGAGATGTGCATGGCAGGTAAGAAGATTGTTAAACCTTGGGGCTTTGGTACAAACAACCTGTCCAGCCAGTATTAGGTTACCTTTATGTATATAATTTCAGAACTCACCAAGGAGCCTAGACAAAGAGCTACAGGCAGCTGAGAAATTATGAAACAGGAAAAACGGTCTTCTCCAAGAAAGAGACCTTTGATTGGTTGTCCATTGCCATCGCTTTTAATTCAAAGCAGGCAGGCTTACAAGACAAGGATGGTCTGGTCTAGTCTTCATGAAGCATGACAATTTGAAGCTGGAAATAATCAAAAGCATGGCACTGCCTTTAGAAGCGGGACCCTCCAGAACCTAGGCTTCTTCCCGCCTGGGACACGCCTGCTGCCCTGAAGCAGGAGGGAAGAGGAAAGCAACCAAGTCCTTTGTGTACACCCATGAGGCAAAGCTGGCGATGGAAAGGACGGGACATAGCCTGCTCATCACCTTTGAAATAAATGGCCCCTGCCACTACGAACTTTGACTCCCAACAGTTTGGTCACCTGCAACTTTCCTTTGCAACAGGATGATAGAAAAAGAAGTGAGAATTGGAAGCAAAGTACTCAAGTTTATCGTGCCCTCCGTGAGAAGGAAACAGAAATATTCTAGCCCTTGTAGAAATAAGTCTATAGCAATGGAAGCTCCTGCCCTACACAGTCTGCACTTTCTCAGCAGATCATGCAAACAACAAGCATCCGAAGGCTATGTCATGGAGCAAGAGGAATGTGCCCTAAGTGTGTCAATATGGATGCGATTTGAAAGACAAAAATAGCATGTCTTTGTGTAACCCAAGATGGAAAGCAAGGCCAGAGAAGGAAAACTGCAAGCAGTGATCATCTGTGCTGTGCTGTTCAGGGCTCAGATTTGCCCCAGGATGTAGATTTTTCACAGTTAAAACAGGACAGTCCTGGGCAAATCAGAGTGGTGTGCTGTTATGAACGATTTCAGGCTAATTAAAGGCAGGAGTCAGAGAGATGTCCAGAGACAGGCAACAGTTTCACAAACAATGGAGATGTTCAAAAAACAGGTGATCCACAGTAGAGGTGCCAGGAGGAAGGCAATGGACATCCTTAACTTTCAGAGCCCATCTTGCCTGTGGAATCTGGCCCTTCTTACATGTATGAGCACTTTTGAAATGATGAGATATGTCTCCTGATCCACGTCAGGGATGAGATTCTTCCAAGCATCCTCAAATTGTTAGTATGCGTAGCTTTTTTTCTCACAGTTGACTGGTCACAACTTAAAGCCATTACAGAAACTAGTACTGACATCCTTGCACAGGGCCAGCCTCAGGATTGCACTTGAAGGATCATAATCAGGGTCAACTCACAAAATCTTCCCAGAAGTGGGAGTCACCTATCGTCCTTGTCCATGCTTGTTTGTTTGTTTTAAATCTTATCAGAAATAAGAGTACGAATATAATGTAAGGTATATGAACATATGAAAATGCCACAGTGAAATCCATTATTTTGCCCAATTGATACAAAAGAAGCAAAAATCCCATATCTGATAGAAACATTATCAAATGGATTTATGGGTCGGCTTAACCTTCCTCTTATAAATGTATTGGTTCATGTGTTTCTTCCATTGTGTATCTTCCATAGGTCATAGACAGATAGATTTATAGATGATGCACACATAGGTATAAGAATGTTGGTTAGAGAGCATGAGAATACACTTTTAGCCCTACTTTCAACCCAATTTCTTTTCCATTCTGTGCACTCCACTATGGGGTGCACAAACTTACATTCTTCTGCTAGAAACTACAAATACTTTTCAAGTAAGACTTCCTCCAAGGGTGACTTGATTTTTACTTGCAAGAACAGGCTGTGGGTGGAATTGAACTGTGGTTAGACTGAATAAAGAGAAGTATGTTCTCAGTTCCTAGTAAGCGTGACTTGTTGAATGTCTGCTTCAACTTGTGGACACTGGGATGGAAAACACCAAAAACCATTCCATCCCATAGTCACACACACTTGTGAGAAGATGGCTAAAATTCATTTTCAGAAATCAAGTGGATCTTATTTAGTGGCTAATAATTTCACCTGATCACTCCTAAGCCTTTGGACCAGGGGTATGCTGGCTAGTTTTTATGTCAGCCTGATGCAGCTAGAAGCATTGGAGGACAGGGAACCTCACTTGAGCAATTGTTTCCAACAAATCATCCTGTAGGTAGGTCTGTGATGCATGGTCTTCTTGATGATTGCTGTGGGAGGGCCTGTCCCATTGGGGGTGCTATAGAAAGCCACCTGAGCAAGCTAAAAGGAGCACTTAGCCAATGCCTCTGCATCAGCTCCTGTTTGCGTTCCTGTCTTGATTTTGCTCTGTGATGGACTGTAATGTGAAAGTGTAAGAGGAAATAAACATTTTCCTTCCCAAGTTGCTTCTGGTCATACTATTTTATCACAGCAACAGAAACCCTAAGACAAAAGGCAAATTTCTTATTCTTATTCTTCTTGTCCTAAAGAAGGCGATGTCTTCTCACTTATCAGCCACATTCTGGTTAGAATGACCATATACTTCCCTTTACTCGGAATGACCCAGCTTACTCATAGTATCCCGGCATAATTACTGATAGTGCCCCAGTTGCAATGATAAATTACTGTATCACCCAGATATGGCAGTGGACATAGGCAGACTAGTGGCTAAAACTGGACATCCACCAATACTTAATTACCCCTTGGAGCCTTTCCTCTCTATTAGATCTCTTGGGTATGCACATGACTAATACAAGCTTTAAAGAGGTGTTTTATGCCTTTGTGTGTACTGAAATATTTTCACTATCACTAAATCAAAGTTAAAATAAAAATATGACTGCCTAAACAAAGCCTCTTAAAAACATAATTCGGGCTTCTTTCTTCCATCATGCCTTTCTCGACTTTTTCCGTTTTTATGTTTATTTACCAATAGTAAGAAAGAACAAAATGCTCTGTGGCTGTAGCCAGTGACTTCTGAAACTGGATATTCCTTTTGGCTCTGCTGCTGCTTGGCCCTGCCAGACTAGCCAAATGTACCTCAGAAAACCATACAGGCCAGGCTTCTTGTGGAGATGCTCCTAATTTTCACTGTCAGTGTGGTTCACAGGGTAATGAGGATAGTTTAGTGACTAGATAACAAAGTCAGGACTACAAGTAACTTTGACCCAGAAATTTAAGATCTCAGAAGACAAGAGACAAGCTCTGGAGCTTAGCCAGTTGGCTCCACAGCAAGGATGTTTTTGCAAACTGGAGAGCAACTGTGAAGCTGCTACTTGACCTGCCAGTAGAAGTGTGTACCAATCACCAGCAAGCCGGCAGCCTACAATGGCAATTTAGGAAGGTTTTGTAACTCAAGCTCTTGGGTATAGGAATGGGAAAACAGGAGAGGAACCTCAAACCCAAACTGTGGTTGGTCTGACATGAGCTTTGGGCCTGGCCAATCATGAGCTTACTGGAAGTCTCCTTTATTCAAGGAGTTAAGAGAAAGGCAGGCAGATGAACATCATCCTGTTAACAAAAGCCTAGCTGTAAAAGAGGAGATTGTTTTAAATATAGACTTGCCCCTGACACTCAACAGATCCTTCCTGAGTGTCTGTGATGTGCCAGGCATGGTTCTAGGCAGAAGCAGGAGATGCAGTATGTAAATGAGCAACATGTGAACAAGATAAACCCACATAATAGATCCTATGGACAAAATAGATCCATGTAATGCCGTAGTGCCACTATCAGATAAGGGAGGGGCTGCTGCAGACTGAGTCAGAAGGATGGTCTCTGCAAAGCAACACAATGCTGAATGAAAAGGCTTAGCCATCACACTGCAGACTGGATAGCATCTTTTGGAAGTGGCAGAACAGTGTGCATGGGCAGCTTCAGCAGCAAAAGCAGTTCGGTGGAGTAGTGACAGAGGGGCCAGATAAGAATGGGTTGTTGGATGGGAACAAAAGTAATACAGAGGGAAGAAGCAGGGAACAGAGTCGAGCTGGCCGTTTCAGATCCAGGGATCCTGGAATTGGAAGGATGGACTCCGAGAACAGGCCGTGGGGCCGTGAGAACTCACATCTAGATCACAAACAAAGCCTGGCTTTAATACGAGCAGGATTACCACAAACAGCAAGTGTAGTCTTTAACAAAATAAACAGTTCCTCCACAAGAGCAGGAGCCCAGGGAGTCAGGAACCAATGCAGGGTAGCTCTGTCAGCCCAAATGAAGAGATGGAGTTCCCAGGCAACCATTGCACTTCCGTTTTCTTAATGGCACAACAAACAAGATCAGCAGCAAGAGTACACAAGGCAAGAGGGGAGAGGGGGACTTCTCTTGAAAATGACTAAGTCCATTAAGGAAAGCACTACCAGGCAGCGCCAAGAATCTGCTTAAAGACACTAAGTAGCATGATAAATGTATTTAATGTAACAATTAAGCAGTCTGGGTACCACATTTTTCTTCATCCATCCGCCATTGTTCAGCTGTAGATCCAGATTTTAGGCTACCTCTAACAGAGCTGAAGTTCCAATTGGGGAGGGAAAAAAATTATTTGAGGGATGAATAAAGGAGCCAAGAGTGTTTGCAAGGATAAGAGTGTGACTTGAATGTGAATAATACAAGCTGCCAGAAGGGTTGCTGGTGGTGCTGGTAGACAATAAAATAACAGTGGAACTAGCATCTAGGTGAAGATGTTGATCATGGCAAGGAGTGTTAGGCTGCACTTGGAGAGTAAAATGGTAGCCTGCAATTGTAGGGGTTGTGCGTGAACAACATAAGAAGAAAACATTTCACAGAATGGGACAGAGGGAAAAAGAACAAGAGACAGTGTAGAGCAGAATAGTTCAGGGGAACGGAGGCAGTGAATCTGGGCTGTGAATCAGAGACCTCTTACCTGATATCAGAGGAATGTCGTCTGGCCATGCTCCATGACTAAAGGTAAGCATTCACTTCCAGACTTCCAGGGTTTAAACCCCAAGTTTCCACTTCACCTGTAGCTCACAAGTCAAATAGTTACGCTCTCTCCTGTTCAGGTTACACAGGTAAAGACAGCTTTCTTGGCCTCCGTGAAAGTGTGTGATAGCAATAGCTCCTACCTACCAGGGTTATTGAGAGTTTTCAAGTAGAAGTAGAAGTGTTCAATAAATGCTAGCTGTTATTAGATTAGAGGGCAAGGGTCAGCCTCAAAAGAACAGGATTTTCACGAGTAGGCGTGATGGTGTGGAAGCCACATTTGTAAGCTCGGGGACTCTCGTTCTGCTTAGAAAGCATGGAATGAGAAATAAGGAAATAAGAGTTCACAACAATCACGTTTTAAAAAGGAAACATTCTACCCGAAAAACATCCTGGTTTCTAAGGTAGAAGCTGGACAACACAGAGCCAGGAGCAGCGTAACAAGGAGAGGAGAAGGAAGCTGACTTGAGAAAGAAATGTACAGAGGAGAGCAGGCTTGGCTGACAGTCCCCAGCGTCTCCTCACACCCACATGTACCTGACAGGCTGACTTTGCATGCTCACCCTCAAGGAAGCTGTGACTCACTGAATGGCCATGATGGAAGCAATTGCCTAGAGAGGAAGAGCAACTCAGAGAAACAGGAAACAGATGGCCCAGTTTCAGAAACAGCATAAGTGTTCATCTGACCAGGCAAGACCTGCCTCCACTAAAGAGGCTCCATACAGCTGGAGCATGAAGCATGGTGATGCCTAAACTCCCCACACTTATGGAGAATTACCTCATTAATTCTTCTGAGCATAAATCAAACCATAAAGGTACTAAGATTGCAAAAGCTGAATATTAAAACTAGGAAGTGACCAGCAGTCAAGACGAAATACTTCAGAAGCCTCCAAGCTGCTTATTGCTATAAACATAATGGTTATGTTGGAGAGAGGTCACTCACACACACACACACACACACACACACACACACACACACACACACACACACGCCTACTTTCTCATCTATATTTGTTCCTTTCATAAGTCCACATCAGGGCTTTCCAGAATTGCTGAATGGAGGCATATTTTCACAACCACACACTATGCTTTATAGATAAATGAATGAATTTTCTTAAGTAAAGAGTAACCACATTAACACTCATGTAAGATGTAGTTTTTCTATTCAAGAATCTGTGGGGTGTAGAAGTTAAGGGTACTTTATTGCTCTTGCAGAGGACCCAGATTCAATCCTCAGGATTCACATGATGGCTATTATCTTTAACTCGAGTTCCAATGGTTCTAATGCCCTCTCCTCTGTAGGTACCAGATACACATGTGTTGCACATAACATATACAGGCAAAACACTCATACTCATGAAATAAAATAAATTTAAAAAGTAAGTTATGAATGCGTGGGGAAAACTTACGATATTAATTGGGGCTAGAGGCCATCAGCAATGCCCTAAACCATCTGCCCTAAAATGGCATTACACAGTGATTCTATGAAACAGTGGTGCTTTGACAGGGTTCTAGCTGATGGCGATAACATACTAAAGAGGGTCTGATTCCTCAGACTAACTTAGACAGCACAAATCTGGGGAGTAAGTTTGAGCTAGGAAGGACAATGGGGCAGGGGAGGGGATAGGACATTGAGAAGGAGCTGATTTAGCCATTGGTGAGACTGTGAGCATATCTGTGAAGATTTCCAGACATGCCTGTGCAGAGAGGCTGGAAACATGGCTCATCCATTGAGAGTGCATACTCTTCTGATAGAGGGAGTAGGAATGGGTTTGTTCTAGCCTCATGTGGTGGCTCATGATTGTCTGATACCCAGTTCAAAGAAATTGGATGACCTCTTCTGACCTCCATATTAAGTACTGATGCGCATGCATACTGGTAGGGTAAACACTCATACGCATAAAATAAAATTAATAAATCTGAAAAAAGTCAAAAGATTCACTACAATGAGCCAACATTTAGATACATTATTCCTCTGGAAATATATTCATAAATAATATTGCTTCAAGAGTAATTGTCAGCTCTTGCATCACATCTATTAATGATGTTGACAGACTTACATGTTAGATATTATAAAATCTGAAATGCGTGTGGCTAATAAATATAGCCTTATTTTTTATAAAGTGTCTTCAGATCCTAAAATTCTGTACTAAGGAAACTCTACTTTCAATACCTGCCAGCAGGGAAAATACAAATCATTTTCACAATTGATTCTGTCTACTGACTAACAAAATTGAATGCTTTACTAACTCACAATATGAGGAGAATGCGATGTCAGAGTTCTTTCTTTGACTCTCACACAACAGCTAATTTTCTAACCATCTTTATTTACTCGTTTTCCATTTATTGAGCACCAGCCCCCTGCCAGCTATTGTGTTTCCAGTCACAGGAATCACAGATAAAGGTCTCTGTGCTCTAGGGGTTGAAGGAAGGAAATCGTTTCAACATAAATGGAGAAAGGCACTGCACACTAAGCCCGTGTTTTAAAATAAACTCATAAGAAATGCAACGAGCCAAACTGAGTACTTCTCTGAGGGGCTGATGCTAAGGTTTGAAGGAGGCACAGATGCACCAACAGGCAGTGAACAGAATATGCAAAGACACCGGGGGAGGGCAGGACTGACCCTTCCACAAGCTCAAATTTTATTAGTGCAGTTTGAGTGAACTCTTCAAGGAATAATGCCAGAACGGTGTAAGAATGCAGTACAACTACATGGCCTCTTTCTAAGTGCCAAACAAGTAAGAGTCTGGTTGTTTCCCCTTCTTAGATTTCTTTTTCTTTTTCTTTTTTTTTCTTTTTTGTATTATGTGTATGAACAGTTTGTCTGCATGTGTGCTTATGCACCATTATGTATGCCTAGTGTCTATAGAAGTAAATAGGTGTTGGAATCTCTGGAATTGTAATTATGGATGGTTCTGAGCTACCTTAGTGTGGGTGCTGGGTACCAAATGCAGGTCCTCCACAAGAACAGCAAGTGCTCTTAACTGCTAAGTTATCTCTCCATGTTAACTTAAGGTTTCTCTTAAAGAACAATGGAGGGCTATTGACAGTGTACACTGGAAACTTGACAGCATTACCTGATAAGTAGTTTAGAAAAACTATGAATTTATACGTGTGTGTGTGTGTGTGTGTGTGTGTGTGTGTGTGTGTGTGTGTGTTATGAGTAGGTTTTTCCGCCAGCCTTGCTGGTCTGTCCCTCTGCTGTACTAGCCCCAAATAACACACAGAGATGCTGTATTTGATATAAAACTGCTGGCCCGTTACTTGTTTCTTATCAGCTAGTTCTGTCTTAATTATTAACCCATTTCTATTAATTTAAGTATTTCCACGTGGTTTCATCTTACGGAAGAGAGGGCCTGGTGTTCTACCCTGTAGGTCCTCCATCTTGAATCTCTTCCCTCCTACTTCCTCTCACCTCCTAGTCTCCTAGTCCCACCTATCTTGCTTTCCAATTGGCCAACAGTGTTTATTCATTAACCAATAAGAGAAACATATTTACAGGATGACATCTCCCATCGTGTGTGTGTGTGTGTGTGTGTGTGTGTGTGTGTGTGTGTTTGTGTGTGTGTGTGTGTGTGTGTGTTCAGGGTGTAGGTTGTATGTGTGATGACTAGCGTTAATTGTCAACTTTGACATAATCTAGAATCATCTGGGAAGTGTCTCTATGAGAGATTGACTACATTGGTTACACCTGTAGGGTTGTCTTGATTGCTTTAATTGGGGTGAGAAGATGAACCCACTGTGGGCAGCACCATTCCCTGGCAAGTGTTCCTGAACTTTACAAGGCTGGAGAAATGGAGCTGAGCACAAGCAACTAAGTGAGCACTCATGCATTTATCTCATTCCACTCTTAATTGTGGGTGTGATATGATTTCCTGCTGAAACCCTTGGCATCTCCATGATGGTGGACAACAACCTGGAATCCTCTGCTTATGTAAACTCCTTTGTGCACTAAGTAGATATGTATAAAGGTATTTTATCATAGAAACTGGAATGAAACTAAGACAGCATAGAGAAGGGGAAGCAAATATATGTAGAGGCCAGTGGTCCACCACAAGTGTCATTTCTCAGGCATCTTCTACCTTGAGTTTCTAGGAAGGATCTCTCACTAGCCTGTAGTTCACTAAATAGGGATACTGACTGGCCAGAAAGTTTTAAAGACCTAACTGTATCTGCCTTTCCAGTTCTAGGATACAAGAATAGGTCACCACACCCAGCTTTTCTCCATGAGTTCTGGGAATCAAATTCGGGTCCTGGCAATTTCAAGACCAGGTCTTGACTTACTAAGCGATTTCTTCAGCCCCAATTATGACCTTTTAAGGTATAGAATGTGTGTCAGGAAATCAGGTCTGAATAAAATAGTAATATAGTGACTGCTTGTAATTTGAGTCAATGACAAGAGAAGGGAATGAATTGAGAAGTTACTAAAGACATAAGGAGTCAGGACCAGGCGTAGACTGAACCAAATGTGAAGGGAGAGGGGGGAGTTTAGGACTGACAGGTACACTGAGCTGGAGAGCACACAGAAAGTGGTAGGGATACGGGAGACTCCAGTCTTGGGCAAGGTGGGCCTGACATGCCTGAGACAGCTGTAGTCAAGGGCAAAATCAGGGAGGCACCGCTGAGATGTAAATGTACATTTGAATTTCACAGGCTTGCAGGGCTCACCTGAAGCCATCAAAATAAATTAGGCTCTTCACAGGGAGTTGAACATTGCAAGTAGAGGGTTTAGTACAGACTGCCAATCATTCAGGAGGCAGGAGAAGGGGAAAAGAGGCAAACAACACTCTAAAAACCTCAAATCTAACCAGTGAAATACAGGGGACAAGAATGTTTCCTAGACAGAATGACCAATAATGCCATGGAGGAAAATTCCCTAAGAACAAAAGCTGGAAACCATCTTACTTGGCCAAGATGACCTTAATGGTTTGGAGAATAAAACTGTGATGACGTAGTTTATAGATCTCAGTCCATAGAGTAGAATGATAACCTGGGCATGGCGAAGCATGGCTGGAATCCCAGCACTGAAAAAGGCTAAGGAGGCAGAGAAGTCATATGTCCTAGAACAGCCTGAGCTGCATAGCCAGACCCGATCTCAAGGAGATGAGAAAGACTGATAGATGAAGTGACACAAGGGAGAGAGAAAGAGAAAGGGAGAGCTCCAATCACACTATACACAAGTAAAGGCCTCATAAAGTGGAAACAGAACCAAACTGAGATTGGTTACTTCAAAATGTGACACGCATGTGGTGGCGCGCATTTACAGTCTTAGTCAGCCAGGAAGCTGAGTGGGGAAGATCACTTCAGGTCAGGAGTTTACGAAAAGCTAGGACAACAGTATATGCACTGTCACAAAGAAGAGAACAATTACTCTCCCCGGGAAATGGGAGAAACAGACAGAAATGTAACTTAGTAGCCAATACAGATTTCAGGTTATTTCTTTTGTGTAAGAATTAGTGCTTACACATTACCCTTGTCATGTCAATTAAAGCAAGTCTGCTGGTTGCCAGTGGATCTCAACAGCTGATTTCTCAGGAGGTCAGGTCAACAGGATAGTAAACTTCAGCAGATGGTGCTCTATCCTGATGCTTAGCCTGGTCAACTGGGGTCCGGTGGTGGATCTTAGCCCAAAACAATGATTCCTGTAATTTCAACCTAACAAGTTATATAATGACAACAGATGGCAGTAAGTTCAGATGGTGAAGGAGTGTAGATAAATGTCTCCTTGGCAGGACTTCGAGTTTAAATGAGTTAGAAAAATAAAGTAGTGTGCAGAAAAGGCCGAAGCCTGTGGAGTCTGTGAGGTATGTGTCTTTCCTTGACATATTTGCATTCGAGTGGAGGGCTAAAGAGGGAAGACAGAGTCCCAGTCACCGAGATTGATCAATAGCACACAACACTCAGACACACAAGTCACATATCTCCCTTGCCTTTTCTTTTATTATATATTGCATTATTTCCCAAGGCAATCGGATTCTTTTATAATACTAGATGTGGAAGGCAGACCCAAGCCTGTAAACAAGAAAACTATGGCGGTTTAATATCCCACTACAGAAAACCATACATTTAGTTTGTCTATTGAAGTCAGTATAATATAATCACAGTGCCCAAGCCCTTAGCAAAGACCTGCATTCAAACACATTTCCACTTCTCCTTTTTCCTGTAACCTTTATTTTGTTTAATTCTCATTTAATTGAACATTGGTTATATAAAAAGGAATAGTAACATAAAAGACACAATGATTTAGATACAGTGGTAATATAGCCTGGTTTAAAGATAGATGGTATACAGGCGACTGTAGTATGCTACTTGGTGATACGGTTTTAAGGAAAAAGAACAACTATGTTATTTCCTCCATGTCCTAGGCAACCACATTTCTTAGTGAAAACAATGATCTAAATCAGAGAAAAAACTTGGAGTGAAACTCTCCAAATATTTCATTGAGAACATAATGCAATAAGCTGCAGATTAATTTTGCCTATGGAAAAAAAATAAAACTGGACATCTCACCAAAAGATAAAGTTATTCAATATATTTTTAATGTTTTGTTCCATAACTTCCTGACAAAAGCTTAGTCAATCGGAGTAATACTGGTACAAAATAACAGAGGCCTGCCAATAAGACCTGCTATTAAGTATATCATCTTGAGGTTGGTACTTTTTCTTCAAAGCCCTCCTACAACTGGACTATTTCAAGATTGGATCCAAACCATGTTCCTTCTACAACAGTCAAGAATTAGTCACAGAGAAAAATTTCTAAACATTTAACCTAATACCTCTTTCTAGTGTTTATAAGAACTGTTCCAGATTCATGAACAGAAAGCCTACACATATAATCTCCTAATTATAGTGTAGTCCCTGGTAATAGGAAAATCACCAGTAATTGTAAAATGGGCAGTTTACTGATGAACTTTACCCTCTAAAAAGTAATGCCCATTTTAAGCAAAATATTTAGTTACACCTAAAATTCCCTTCGGATTCCATTGCAGTGGTGTCCATAAATGCAATACATTTTTAAAATGAAAAGTAAGCTTGAATCTTTGAAAGCAAGAGTGGAAGGAGAATGGGAATTTTGGTACATGATATTTTCTTAAAGTGATGGAATAGCTGTGCTTTTGTGACATGGAGCACTAATGGTTACGCTTTGGTAAGAATATGCAGTCCTTTGGAAACACATGCTGGCTATACTCTAGGGGCCATAACAGTGTCACAAAACACTGGACAAGCATTCAGGGAAGAACTGGCCGGTCTAAGGGGTGAAGTAACAGAACATGTCACAGAGGAAAAGAAAAGAGGCTCCTATTATAGTTGAAGTCTGTTCTCTCTCTCTCTCTCTCTCTCTCTCTCTCTCTCTCTCTCTCTCTCTCTCTCTCTCTCTCTCTCCCTCTGGCATCCATACATACATGTGAGGTATGGCACTCTTATGGAGGCCAGAGGTCAATCTTCACTTCCATTTTGTTTAAAACAGGGCCTCTGTTTTGGCTATATGTACCAGGCTAGCTTGCCTGCAAGCTTCAAGGATTCTCCTATCACCGTGTCCCATCTTGCCATGGGAGTACCAGATTACAGATGTGTTCTATAGCATCTGGCTGTCCTTCGGTCCTTGTGATCATTCACCGAACACTTTACCTCCTGAGTCACCCCATGGGCTGCCCTAAATCACCAAACAAGGTGGGCTAAATAAATACTAATCATATAGTATTTACTTTTTAATTGTTGAATTATAGTAAAACGTATAAGCATTAAACCTAGCAACTCTAGCCGTCTTTAACCCTAGCCGTCTTTAGATGTACAGTTCAGAAGCTTTAACTGTGATTTCATTGTTCTACAACAGCCCTGTAAAACCTTCTCATCTTACAAAATTACAGCTATGTACCTAGTGAACAACCACTCCCTTTTCTAAGCTCCCAGGTCCCTGGAAACAACTAGTCTACCTTATATTTGATGAGTACATCTCACTTGACTGGAACCCTATAGCATTTGGGATTTATGTCATTTATCATGTCCTAAAGATTACCCACATTGTACCATGTAGCCTCTTTAAAAAGGATACTATTCCACTGCATGGAGCCTACTGTGGAGACACAGGCCTATCATCCCAAACACAGGAGGTAGGGTCAAAAGGACCAAGGATTTAAGGTCAGCTTTGGCTAAATAATGAGTTTCAGTCCTGGTCATGCTTCATCAGACCATATTTCAAAAACCAACAAACAAACTTGCCAGTTGGTGGTGAGGGTTGCCATCAAGCTTTCTTGATCTTTTCAAACATGGATGGATCTACGACTCCTCCTTCTCACTGCCCTGAAGAATGTTCCAGTGCCCATGGCTGTGCAGACACCTCTCCAGACCCCATGAATAATTACTAACAACATCAAATCTGTTTACAGGGAATGTCAAATCTACTCTCTAATCATCGGACAGATGTTTTATAGAGAATAAGACATAAACTAAATTAGGAATGAGTTCACGCACAAATCATTTTATGACTATTGTTCAATGATACTGAAAGCAAATGAAAAGTGTGTCCCAGACATTGGTGAGGTTTTGTTTCTTTACTTCTTTTTACAACCCTTTCAGTGCCGCCTGAATCGCTTTAACAATTAGGGATATTATTACAGTTTAGCTTATTATCCCAAGGCAGAACGTTTGCCTGAGGCCCACTCTCAGAGAGGCTGGGTGAAGTTCAGGCTCAGGCTGATCACGTGCACCAGCACTGAGCAGCTGAGTTAGCACAGGAAGCCTGGAGGGAAAGGAACCAGGACGAGAACATAGAGCAAGTAGAAGCAACTTGCAGGAAATCAGTTAACGATGTTTATCTCTCAGCGCTGATTTAGGTGTTTCTCATCACTCTCTGAAAACTTACTAATATACATTTTATTTAGTTATCAAAGGCCATCAAGTGTTCAGATTAAAAAGAGCTTATTTAATAAAAATAAAACTTCCTCTCATAACATTTTAATTTTAAACCTAGATTCATATAATAAGAAGAAATCAACAGAAGCAAAGTTTCTGGGTCATGGTATTGCTAATTAACTTCCAAGAAACTGTCTGTATGTTTAAATCCAATGAAGATAACTATTCTCTGAATCACAAAAAGGTGTGTGTTTGTCCAATCATACAGGCTTCCCTCCACCCTGAATTTTAGAAGGGGGAAATATATAAACATTTTCTAGGTATATAAAAAAGCAGAAAACCATGTAAAACAGTATATTGAGCAAAGAGAGATGTAAACATTGCTTTTAAAATGTGTAGTGGTCACAGAATAACTTTGGTCAAAAAAGAAGGAAACCTCAAGCCTTGACATCAAAGAGTGGCCTAACCAGGCAGGTAGGTCAGGGGCCTTCTGGTCCAGGTGTGCATTCCTGCTCCCGGGCGCTAGTGAGGAATGTGATACTCACTGTGTGAAAAGTGGCTCTGCCTGATGCTTCATTATGACATGCTTAGATTAAACACGTACTGCTGCACTCTTAGAACAGTTAATACTAGTTATTTTATTTTCACAGAAAGACACGCGCACACACGCATGCCTGACTCCAGTACAGCAAGAACCTTCAAGAACTAGACATGGGTGTTCTTTCCTGTTTAGGATCTAGTTTGGAATAAAAGCAAGACACAGTGTCTGCCTGCAGGACTGTCAAAGGCCCTTCTTAAAGACTTCCAGGATAGACAAATCATCTTTTCTGAATTTCCAGGTGGTAGAACTCTTTGCAGAAGAATTTTATTTAACAGGTCTCATAGTTAATAGAGAAGGGACACTTGCTTGGCTTTGTGGCAAACAAAGGAAATATAAATAAAGATGTAGCAAGTAAAGCAAGCTAGAAACCAAAGGTGTGAGCTGAACAATTTAACCTTCTTTCTAAGTATTTACCTTGGCAATGAGAAAAGGCTTAATGTATTCCATGCAAATCATTTACCTTGGCAATGAGAAAAGGCTTAATGTATTCCATGCAAACCATCCTAGTGACCCTCCTCCATCTCCCCTACATATACATTAGAGATCAACGCCAAGATCTCTGTTTTAAATCTTTCATCAAAGAAGATGTCAAAACACTTGCTATCATCGCTCTCTGTCCCAGGGTTCTCAAGTTCTTCAGACTGTGTGGGAATGAATGCATGGTCTTTAGAGTGTTCTTTACAGGCTAACCCTCAATTTCTGATGCAATAGAAATGCAGTACACATCGGTGCACCAAGTCATCCTGAGGCGAACATCTGGGGAACAAGACCGGTGTCACAAGCTGAAAAAGACAAGAAGATAGCCCCATTCTTTAATAACAGCAGGAATTTCACAGTGGGGACAGCAGAACAAAGGCTGGCACACTCCAGATGTGAGGCGCCATGTGACCTCACAGCATAGGGCACAAGCCTGTGAAGCCTGCTACCCTGGGTGGTTTAGTGTAGTTGGGATTTTCTTTGGGCTGACAACCAGGTCCCAAAATAAAGACACAGAGACTTATTATTAATTGTGAATGTTCAGCCGCAGCTTAGGCTTATTTTAACTAGCTTTTTTCTTTAACTTAAATTGACCCATTTTTTTTTTAACCTCATCTGTGTGCTTTCCTGCTTCTTCCATGTCTGGCTGGCTGGTTCCCCTTTTCTCTCTGCCTAACTATTGGCCATTCACCTTTTATTAGCCCAACCAGGTGCCTTAGGTAGGCAAGGTGAAACAGAAACCCATCTTTACATAGTTAAACAAATGCAGCATAAACAAAAGCAATGCGTCACACACAAATGTAACACATTTTTACTTTGTGAAAGAAGCATTCTATTCCACAACAGTTTAGAAATGCCATTTCAGGTAAGATGTAAGCTAGACATTGAGAGCTGTTAGACATCACAAGAAGAAGCTACCCAAAGTCCTAAGAGCCTTTATCTGCTCAGAGGAAGGAACCCAGCATGCTATTTCTTTCTGGTAAATCCTTGAAGGATGGTGTCTTAGGACCCTTTCCTAGGTATGAATAAAAAATCTTCCTTCATTAACTACTTACTTAATTAAAATGTATGAGTTATGCAAAATAATGAGTTTCAGCATGGTATTGTCTATATGTATATAATTTATTATGTTTTTTTTATCCATATCCTCTCTATTCCATAATGCCCAAATAGTCCCTTTTAAGGATACTTTTTAAAAAAAAACACATAAAAAGACCTGAAGAGGTAGCTCAATAGGTAAAGTTCTTTCTGTGTAAACATGAGGATCTAAGTTTGGGTTCGCAGCACCCATTTAAATGCCAGGTGCTACTCATGAGAGAAGAGTAGACTTTATAAAGGTTAAGAGTTCTTCCAGCTCTTCCAGAGTTCCACTGGGTTCCCAGGACTCATATCAGGCAAATCACTGCCTGGAACTCCAGCTCTAGGGGGATTTGGAGGATCTCTGAGACCACCTATACATACACACAAATCCTATACTTATGCAAACCCAGAAACATAAATAAAAATAAATCCTTTCGGTGGTATTGACCATTTGCCTGCACACCCACACACCCTACAAGCACACATATGTACATAAACACACATACATACACACAAAAAAATATTTGGAAAACTTCATTGAAGAGCAGTATGTCAGTAGCAAAAGGCTAGGCTGTGTGTGCGGATGCTCATTTTCCTATGTGCAAGTGATTCTGTAGTTCTGCCTCCTAAATGAGACATTATGAAATGCAAGGAGCAGACAGAAGACTGAAGAATTATGTGCTGTGAAGCTTTCCTCTACCCACACACAGCCTTAGCTATACACTCACACGGTTAAATCTCCTTGCCATATGTGGAAGAGAGGACAGGCTGGAAATGGCTGACTGGGATGGCCGTGTTTCCTCAAGGACAGTCCAGCTGGTGGCATTGCAAGATACATTAGGACAGAATGGAACAGTACATGCTAAGATGGCAGTGTTTGTCAACTGAATCATGCAGCCCAAACTGCAGTGATGGGAACATCATATGACCAGACAAGTCAGTCACCAAAGCCTTAGACCAGGAGGCCTTAGGGAAGTGACTGAGCACACAGGGAATGTATGTATTTAGGTTACACAGCTCAACACAGAACAAGTGTGAGTGAGATCACATGCAGCACAAGCCCCCAGGACTTTGAACAGAGAGTCAAGAATTTGTCTCTGGCAAAGAAACAGATCATTGTATTAAACCAGCCATGAAGGCAAAAGCCATGAGATGAACTCAAAGTCTATGTCAAGTGTGAGGAATAGATGGGAATCAGAAAAAAAAAAAAAAAGGCCACATCAGAACTGGCCTTTAGTTACAGAGTGAGGAACTAAGAGGATGAAGAAAGGGATGGGTATAAAAAGGTAGACCATGGAGAGGCAACAGGGGATTAGGGAGAGGGAAGGGGAGGGAAGAGAAAGGGAAAAACCAGGGAGGAAAAAGAAGGTAGGGAAGGAAGAAGGAAACTACCACATACAAATATACATACACACATACATACATGTATGCATACATACTTATATTCACAATACAACCTGCTTTCTCTTGCAGTAATAATAAATGAGGCATTTTTCTCATACTATTTCCCAAATAATTTCTTTAATTTTATAATTTCTTTAATGTAAAAGGAGGGAACTTCCCAAGAATTACAATTGACTATAATGAACCCTAATTAACCAACACAAAATATTAAAGAATACATTTTTTTCTGAACCCCAAGTAACCTACACCCCAGCATACACCCAACCAACATCACCCTGACTTAACATCAAGCTGCTTTCTTTTGGAAATGGTGTAAACATAGGACATCTCAACTGAGGTGTAGTAAGACAATCTTTCAGATGTCTGTGAAGTCATCTGAACACAGTATCAGTTAATCACAGAAAGGCAGGAAAGTATTGTAGTTATCTTGGAATATGAATGGAAAAATAATTATGATAGAAAAAATCTTGTGTATTACCTGAATTATGAGTTTCAAAGCACTTGTTTATTTCTGCTCTTTATAGAAACTATCGAAGGTTTTTGTGAGACCATGGTCAGGTCAGGTCATTTGTCTGAACTTTTGTATCATCTTTAATACAAGGGGAGTAACTTTGTGGCATTATTAAGATTATATTAGATACCATAATTTTTTAGGACTTTTGGCTGTCAAGGAGAAGGGGATAGACCTGATTACTTCTCTCTCAGTATCTACAGTGTAAGCCTCATGGATGGAAGAGCAACCAAACCCTACAAAGACAGCAGCTCCTTGCCTAGCAACGCTGATATTACTAGCTTCAGCAGGTTTGTCTGGACTCCTTTTTCTCATAACCTGCCTCCGTTCACACCAGTTCCCTCCATTGACTCATGGCTTCTGCTTCCCCCTTGTACTCATGTGTTCCAAACCTCTCTTCCCATCTAGATGTCCTCCGTTCAACTTCTCCGGAGACAGGCATTGCTTAGGAATTGGTATCACTCACCCAAAAGGAACATTTCTGTCAGGTGGAAATCCACCCAAGGCCACTGGCTGCTCTATGGATGGTGGCTTCAGATCAGACCCTTGTCCAGTTGCTTATTGGATAAATCATGGACTACAATAATGTTCACTGGGAGAGAAAGTAGCTGGGCAGAGACTTGGGGCACCATGTCTCCCTAACCTACAGGATGGGTAAGCTCTTAGCTCAGGAGGGAACAGCTTGCGAAAATTTGCATCCTGATCTTTGCAATAGTCCAAATTAAAGGAGTAATTCTGGGAAAAAAGACCTTCTCACACCCCCACTTTTAAATAGTGCACACAGGATCCTGAGGAGTACTAGCCTTAGAGAATAATGTAAATCAAAATTTAAAAAATGATATAAATGGCCTCCAGGGGTATATGGATGTAAACAACTGGCAAAAAAAAAAAATGTGAGCAAATAAATGCAGAACTAGGCCATGGTAAATATTTCCTAGGGAAAGAAATATAAAACAGAACCCTAAAGTCAAGCAAAATGCCTCTCACAGCATAAGGTCAGACTCCATGGTATCAGGGGTCTTGTTTCACCTTTCTCTCAACCAAGTGCAGAGAAGAATGGAGTAAAGAGCAGGCAAGAGTCACATTCCCTAGCCTTCCCTTGTTCTTGCCTCTCAACCTGCTCTTCTCTGCTGAGTATTTCTCTAACAGAAGAAGGACCTCACCTATCAATAGCTAATCAAGCAGAAGCATATCAGCTTCTCGCTTTAGTACATGTGCGAATCAAGGATATGGTAAAGAGGCAGCTTAAAGAGTAAGAAATGAGGAGGAGAAAGGCCGAGTCTTTCACCTAAGCTGAGTCTCTCGGCTTTTCTTTCTGCTTCAGCCCACATACCCTCATCCCATCACACTCAAGGGACATGGGAATGGAGAGATGCATTAACCAGCTCCCAAGTGGAGTCATCCAATAGCACCAGAATAGGACAGTGACTAATTGGAATAAGGCTAGAGCAATTTGTCATCTTGCTTTATTTAAGGAAAGTTTTATTTTATACAGTATCCCATTTGTATTAGTCCGGATTCCTCTACAGAAACAGAACTGTGTGTGTGTGTGTGTGTGTGTGTGTGTGTGTGTGTGTGTGTACATATATGTGTATATATGATTTCTTAGAGAGGCTAACAGGTTGTGACCCAACTATTCCAACAATGTCTCCTAACAGAAAGTCCAGGAGTTTAATAGTTGGTCGAGTCACAAGGCTAGATGTCTCAGATGGTCTTTGATGTACAACAGAAACCCAAAGAAGTACGCTCTCACACCAGTGAAGGAATGAACTTGCCAGCAAGAACAAGGGCAAGCAGACAAGGAGCAAGAGCTTTCTCCTTCTACCATCTATGTCTTTTATGTAAGCCTCTACCAAAAGGTGTGGTCAGATTTAAGTGGTATCTTCTCTCATCACATGGTTTGGATTCAAGGTGGATCTTCCCACATCCAATGATATATCAAGAAAATTCCCTCACAGATGTGCCCAGCAGCTTGGGTTTTAGTTAATCACAGGTGAAGTCAACTTGACAACCGAGAACAGCCATCACACCATTCAAAATATTCAACCTCTAAAAATAAGTGGAATCAATTAAAGTGTTGAATGGTTTCCTAAGGAGCCTGCATTGTTACATCTATAAAACACGGGACAGCTGGAAGCTGCCGATCATGTGTTTCTCAATGGTCCTCCAACTATACAAAGCTCACGTATTCATCTGGCCCTGAAATTCCTATAAACACTTCCCCAGAAAATTGGCCCTTACTGAATATCTGCTTCTGCTTCTTTCCCTAGATTTAGCCTTTTTGTTCCTCCTGAAGAACCATTTTACTCTATCCAACTTAAATCAATCAGATCTACATAACCTCTGCCTTACCCATTATCCTGGCTCCATACAAAGGCTCAATGTTGGCCTAGCCAAGCTGTGGAGAATTAAAGGACCCTTACATATCCATCATCTTATACAAGCCATCAAGTCCATTCCATTTCTAAGTTGTGACTTAGATGGTATTGGACATGGGAAAATAAAAACTATTGTCCCCAGTGATTCAGGCCCAATGACCAAAAGTTCCTTAGAATCTTAGAAATTGAGCTTTGGGATCTTCTTTGGCCTCTTCATTAGTGACCAGGAAAATTTGTTTCCCTCCTGACCTCAAGAGCACACACCCAGCCAATCATAAGATTCAAACTTTCCTGTTTTCATGATTGAGAAACCTTACTGTATAAGGAGTTAATTTGAACTAATGCCTTCTGCCTTCTTTGATGAAACACACACTCATGAACATGAACATGCACATGCACATGGATATCCTTTCTACAAGAGTAAAGTTAAGAGGACTTGTCTGTCTGGTATCTTTCATGAGAAGAAATAACAATAAGCAAAAAATATGTAAGCATCCATTCATGTCTTTGGCAAGCTTATTAGCTAACCAGCTGCCTCAACCAACATTCTCATGCAAATTTCAGGAAAAACAAACAAACAAGCAAAAAACAAGCAGACCAAGCAAACTAAGCAGTCAAATATACTGGTTACAGAAAATCATGACATTTTTATGTGTTTCATTTTACAGAGATGAATCTATGTCTAAACGTTGTCAGTTTAAATGTACTGAAACAATCGTTTCAGTTCTTGATTTTTTTTTTCTAAAAAGGAGAAAAGTCCCCCCTTTTTGTTTCTGTCTGAGACAAGGCTTGAATGTGTATTCTAATCTGCCTTTTACCTAACAGCAATCCCTCCTGCATCCACAGACAATGAGCTGTAGTTACACAAAGCCACCATGACAGTCAAGCCCTGTCCATTTTTTTTTCTTGTATTCCAAAGTTGGTCAGATGAATGACTCAGGAAAAGTGCATCCATTTCTGCGAAAGAACATGGGGCATACTGTTCCATCAAGGCTCTGTGCTTCAAACATGATTTGCATTCTCTAAAACAGCTGTCAGAACTTGATACCCTGTGGGAAAAATTAAAAGGCTGGAAACGTGATCCTATGGCCCTCAGAGGTGGGGATTAGCTGGGGGCATGAAGGTTGGACCGAATAACTAAATCCTGTCTCACCAGGAGATGCCCTGCTCCAGCCTCTGGACTGCAGAAGGGGAAGCCCACCACCAGTCTTGGCTCCTTGACATGAGCCCTCCAGTACTGTGAGCCAAAACTACCCTTTTTTCATTAAAACATACTCAATTTGTCATTCTGTGTAATGAGTAACAAAGCCTTAAAAGATCCTACTCTGACCTTTCTCCCAGTGTTTGTGCCTCAATCATTCCACACCTGTGCCACACAGGCATCTTGCTTTTCCTCTAGAGTTCTGGTGACTTGCCTACTTTGGGGTCTGCTGTGCCCTGCCCTGTGTTCTGTCCAAAACATACATGTGGAAGCTTTAATCCCAGTATGACTGTATTGGAAGGCAGAATTTATAAGGTTAGAGTTAAAAGAGGTCCTAAGGATGGAGCCCTGTTTTAATATGATTAGTGTTCATAAAAGAATTCTCTTGTTATCTACCTACCTCTCTCCCAGGTAGCAAACAGTCAGCCATCTATAAGCCAGAAACAGAGCTGTCACCAAGACCCAAACTCACCACAACCTTCACCCTGGACATTCCAGTCTACACAATTATAGGAAAATTAATACATTTAAAACTGCAGAGTCGCACACAAGTCTGTGGCAGTTTGTAGCCTCGGGTGACAGATTTTTGTAACCTGAACTGGAACACTGTCATAACTAACATGGAAATACGAAGGTGGCCAGCTCTGCAGCTGGGTAATGCTTAGCCTAGGTATTGAGGTTTTTGCTTAGAGGATAGAAGTTCTAAGGTTCATGGGTAGAGGTTAGGCACTGAGAGGTACATGGTTAAAAGCACAGAGTTCTGAGATGTAATATAGGAAGAAAAAAAAGGCTGAGGATGCTGTTGATATATAGATATTAAAGATAGTCTTGCTTAGAGTTTAGAAAGAGAAGATATACACAGCCTTATGAGCAGAACATTGAGGGAATACGGATATCCAAGAAAGTGTACTGAGTTCTCATCAGTACAACATGATAAGATTCCAATTTTTGAATTCATTCACACATGTCCAACTCACAGCCCAGGATCATAGGCAGGATATGATAGAATGAACTCAGCCTACCACCAAAACTATATGAAGTTTTCATGATTATTTTGTAATTCAATTGCACTGCGTAGCTCTTGTCCATGAATTTTGTAGGTAAGAATGTTGTTTCTCAATGTCAAAAGATTGCACACACCTTGGAACTCAAAACTTTACATATTTATGAGGTACAATGTGATATTGAAATACATTTATACAGGGTATGATGTTCATAATATGGCAAATCTGTTTATCTCCTTAATATGTATCCTTTCCCTAAGGTAGAACAACCAAAATCTTCTGGTTTCAAAAGTATACGTTGTCTACAGACACTTTACTATACAGTAGCACACCAGAACATCTCTGTCCTAACACATTCTCTAGCCTTTCCCCAAACGTCTCCATTCCTGCTACTCTCCCAGCCTCGGGCACCTGCTCCTCCATTTTCAATTTCCATGAGACCAATGTTTCTGAGTCCACACCTGAGTGCAATCATGTCTATGTCTGACTTATTTCACTTATCATGATGTTATATATTCACGTTGTTACATATGACGGGATTGAATCCTTTTAGTTACTGGATTATAGTCTTTTGTGTACACTCACCATTTTTTCATAATCAATCAATCTGCTGATAGACAACTTGGACTGTTCCCACTTGGGAGCTATCATGAACAGAGCTACAGTGAACATATGATCTCTATGTAACACACTAACTTCACTTCCTTTCGATTTATATCTATAGTCAGAACTGCTGGATTACAGGTAGTTTTTCTAAAAATTTTTACATTATGATTATTTTACTTTTACAACTTCATACATGTATATAATGCATATTAATTACACTCATCTCCTATACTCTATTAATCCCTTTTTACCTCTGTCTACTTTGTCCTCCCTTCCCTACAATATCTTTCTAACAGTCCTGTCTCTTTGTTTTATGATCTAGTGAGTTTAACCAGAGCCATCTGTGCAACCTTGGGTTTGGAGCTATCCACTGCAGCCTGATGGGTTCATCAGTAAGCACACAACTGAAGAAAATCACTCACCCTTTCCCAGAACCTTTCCCAGAACTTCCACATTACAAGGTAGGGGCCTGTGAGTTCCTCCCAACCTGTCTGTGCACTACCCCAGCTGCTGGGAGTTCATGACTGCAATAGTGCCCTGCCTACAGGGTGGCACTCCATAGCTGTTCTCCCCAGCTCCTTTTTTGTTCGTTTCTTTTTTGTTTTTTTGTTTTGTGTTTTGTTTTCTTGTTTTTTGTTTTTATCCCCCTTTGGTTTTTTTTCAAGACAGGGTTTCTCTGTAGTTTTGGAGCCTGTCCTGGAACTAGCTCTGTAGATCAGACTGGCCTCGAACTCAGAGGGATCTGCCTCCCTCTGCTTCCCAAGTGCTGAGAACTCAGCATAATGCCTGGGACAACCACCTTTCCACCAATGCTCTGCTCATAAGGCCTTGTGTGCAATATTTCCTTTCTAAACTCTTACAAGAATAAATAAATAAAGCAACCTTACCAGAAACCTAAATCCAGTCAGAATTTCACCTTGGATTTCTCAGCATATAGTTCAGAAATAAATTTCTCTTTTTTGTAAGTACCCAATCTATGGTATTTTATTACAGCAAACCCAATTGACCAAAACACTGAAAAAATGCTTTTTTTCATTTTTAGGTGATAAGATTGGTATAATTATTTACATGCAATGATATACATATTTACAATGTATATTTACCAATAATGTATTTACATTCTTGAAATATAAATACTACGTAGCCATAACATGCTGTAATTTTTTAAAGTTGAGTATCAGCTAATATTTTGCTAAGAATATTTCCATTAATTTCCATAATGGATAATATTGGCCTATGATTTTCTTTTGTGTCTAATTTTGGCACCAGATAAAAATGCATCTCAGAGAATAGGAGAATAATTCTTTCCCCAGCCACTTTCTAGAAGAGCTAATAAAGAAATTATATGATTATTTTCTTAAGTGTATGGTAAAACACATTAACAAATGCATCTTGGGATGAAATTTTCTTTGAGGAAAGTTGCAAACCTCAAATTCTTCCCTAAAATGAATTTCTAAGAGGTCAAGCTATCTATAATTTCATGGCTAATCTGTCATAATTGGGATCTTGGGATCACTTAAAGAATTTGAACATCTCAACTAAATGGTTAACTGTATTAACACAAGGTTAGATCTGCAGACACAACTCATCTAACTAACTTTACTGCTGTGTGTGTTATTTCCATTTTTTTCTTAATGAGTGTCATTTGAAGAGTTATCAGGTATTTTATTTTGTTTTTATTTCAGAGACCTGCTTTAGATTCAGTGTTTTTTGCTGCACATTTCTATAACTTTTTTCCATTAAAAAAAAACAAGCTTATTTTGTCTTTTATTTATTCCTGAAGTAAATAATTTCTGGCTATTGTTTTTCCTTATCTAACACAAACATTTGTCATAGACATGTCCCTGTACCTACCATAATTTTTAATCGGTTCAGAATGCCTTTTCCTCCTGCTTTCTCCTCTTCTGCCCTCCATCTCTCCTTCCTCTCCTCCTTCTCTTCCTCCTCTTCCTCTTCCTCCTCCTTCTCTTCCTACTACCTGTTTAGGAGAGTGTTGCTCAGTTTTCAAATATTTAAGAATTTCCCATGTGTCTTTCTATTATTAATTTAATTAATGCTATTGGCACTATAAAATATACTTTGAGACCAGTAATGTGCCTCAGTTGGTAGACTGCTTGCCCAGCATTTACAAACCCCTATTTTCAATTTCCAGCACAAGTCAAAGAGAACACAATGGCATATGCCTATATCCCAGAACCCTAGAGGTACAAGCAGGGGATCAGAAGTTCATGATATTGATAACCCAAGGTCCTACGATTTCATTTCAGAAAAGAACTTGTAGTTTGTAACTTTTCGCAAGGAAAATTCTGTTCAAGATGATCTCACTGAAGAATTTTACCATATACATGAGAAAGCAACAATTTATTTTATTTACTGCCTCTTCCAGAACGAAAAAAATGGTGAGGAAGAAATTATTCACATTCTCCTAGGTCATTAATATATGATACCAAAACCAGGCCATTAAGAGAAAAAAATATATACCAATATTAGCCACCATGAACATAAGTGGAAATATTAATAGCAAAATATAACTAAAGTACTCAACAATTTTTATATTTATGTACATGAGTGTTTTGCCTGTGTTGTGTGTGCATGTGTGTGTGTGTGTGTTGTGTGTGTGTGTGTGTGTGTGTGTGTGTGAGATGTGCATGCCTGCCAAAATAGGGTATCAAATTCATATTCTCTGTAATTGGAATGAAGAATGGTGTGAGCTACCATGTAGGTGCTAGGAACAGAACCTGGATCTTCTTCAAGAGAAGCAAGGGTTCTTACCAATGACTTGTTTGTCTTTCTAGTCCTCAGTAGTACCTTTTGTACAACAAACTCAGGACACCCCAGGATTACAAAAGACCCTGTCTCAAAACCGTATGATGGCTCTGCATCATTATCATCTCTGTGCCTTTTAATACTCCTTGACTTGAAATCTACTGTATCTGAAGTCATGTAGCCAAGCCAAACTTCTTTTAATTAGTGCTACTGTGTTCTATCTTTTCCCACAACTTCCCTTTCAATCTTTGCCTTTAGACTCGACATTAAGTGTTTTATAAGTCAATCATAATAGCATTTTTTATTTTTCATTTATTTTGTAGATCTCTACTTTTTAATCTTGGATAGTCAAACCATTTACATTTAATGGATGTTGATGTGGCTTGTTTTAAATCTATAACGTGTTACTTGGTTTTTCTTTTTTGATTTTTTTTTCTTTTTCAATTTCCCTCCATTATTTGGCCCTTCTTCTCTCTGTCTCTCTCTTTTTTCATATTTATTAAGTTTATCTTGTTCCAATTTTCTCTCCTTTGTTGATTCATCAGCCATAGTTTTTTCTTTATTTTACTAGATGTTTGTTTTATAGCATATATCTACAAATCATCACCTCAAATATTTAATGCCTTATGACCATATATGTCCTGACAATGTAATATACTTGCACTTCTTTTATCCATGGCTGCATGCCATACTTGATATGCATTTCATTTCTGTATATACCATATGCCATACAATGTATAGCTATATTTGCTTTCAACAATCATTTGTCTTGTCAATGTATAGAAGAAAGACAAAATAAAGGTATTTGCTTTGAGTAGATTATTTTATTTGGCTTTAAAAGAAGTTTTATTTAGTTTGATCTGATTTAATTTTTTGAGACAGAGTCTCTTCATCTAGCCCAGGCTGGTCTTGAACTCAACAATCCTCTTGCCTCAACTTTTCCAGTGCTGGACTTATAGGAGTATGTCACCGTGCCTAATTTAACCAAATGTTTTCTAGCCACACAGCTAGAATTTCTAGAGCTGCCCCTTTATGATGTGATGCAAATTTTTATCCAGTTCATTTTTTTCCTGCCAGTAGGCTTCTTCTACAAATGCATATGTTGTTCTTCTACAACAGCTCTTCAGTGGATATCAATAACAATATAAAATGCATGCTTCTAACTCATTACTTGCTAGACTGTGTATGTGCAGATTCCAGGGTCCCTTTGTGGCCCACGTCCTCTCTGTATGCACCTCTCAGCTCTGCTTTAGTCACACTGGCTTCCTGTCATGACAGCCCCTGCTAATGCTGCGTATTTGATCTATTACTTCTTACAGCCCTTCCCCAAAGTGATGCTCATCTTATTCTCCTAACTCATAGAAGTCTTTCCTCTAATATCCCCTGATAAGAAAGGGTTCAAACACACACACATACATACATATGCACATACACACACACATCACAAACACACACAAATGTGCACACACATAAACACACACGTACACACGTACATATACTCACACATGAATTTTTATATTAAATTTTGTTTTCCTTCTGTTCAGATCACTTAAGGGTATTTGAAATCATATTATGTTTTTATTGATTATCTATCATAATTCTTATGTTTTATCTTGCTTTGTTTCCTGTCAGAGCACTTAAGGCTCCTTGAAATCATGTTATGCTTTTATTATATTTATCATTAGAATTAGACTCCAGAAAACATAAGGGCTTTTTATTGTTTTCACTCAGGTATTCCAAATGCCCTGAACCATGCCCTGTGTGTAGAACTAGTTTAAAATGAAATCTTCTAATAAACATCTGAGTTTGTTGCTATGGCCAACATTGTCTTGTATTAAACAAATGTTGAAATAAGAAAATGCAAATTATATCCTGGATATGATTCAAGAATGACCACAGCTGTGCTTGTTCTAAAGCCATGGCTTTTCCCCTCCAATCTAGATGAGTTTGCTTCTGCTTTCAAAATTACAATTAAGGCTCTGCCTTTGGGACAATAGAGGACAAAGGACAAAGACCAGGACTGGGTGCCATTGGATACTTCCTTCATCCTTCCCCAGACCCCATGTGTGTCTAGCGCACAAAGTTGGCAGGAAGGCAGGAGGGGAAGAGCAGGGGAGTACCAAGTTTCAGTGGAAGAAGGAAGATCATCTTTGGTCCTCTTCCTCCCTCATGACCCAACAGGACTAAGCAGATTTTAAAGACCGATGATTTTGGAGGAGGAAGAGATCTGTGAAGCCCAGAGTAGCTCCATCTTTGCTCAATTCCTTTATCTACCCAGCTGGCTAGTGTTATGAGGAAATAAGTGGCAAATGAAGCCTACCTTACTGAAAAGAAGCCAATGTGACAAGCACTCACTGTACCCTGAGGTACCACCCTCTTCTTCCCTGGAGTTTGCTACCTTGTTAAGACAAAGGAATATCATTACAAATGATTGGTTCCTGCCTGACTTGCAGTTAATACTTTTAGCTTATATCACTTCCATTTGCCATTTTCTTTAACTGAAGGAGGTGACTTTATGATATGTAAATTCCATCTAATGCAAATGTTTTCCTCTTCTATATTTTTAGCCACAAAATATTCATTTTTATGACCAAAGGAAAACCCATTATAAACTGTTACAGTTGTGGGGGAAAGTAAACAATAATTATTATCCAAATTCCTTTCACCACACTCCATTTTCATAATTTGTATATTTCAGCAATAATATGCAAATTAACCGCAAGAAATGAAGACACCAATGATATGTAATATTTTAGTTTTGAGATGGGGTCTTATTATATTGACCAGGCTGACTCTGAACTCATGATCATCATGCTTCAGCCTCCAAAGTGTCTGGGATTACAGGGTGCTCAGCA
Source organism: Phodopus roborovskii (assembly GCF_943737965.1). Classification (NCBI taxonomy): domain Eukaryota; kingdom Metazoa; phylum Chordata; class Mammalia; order Rodentia; family Cricetidae; genus Phodopus; species Phodopus roborovskii. The sequence continues at coordinate 16,940,485 of NW_026125397.1, forward strand.
CCATGCCCAGCTCAAAATGCATTTTTATGACCCAAGTCTATTCATTATGATAGGACTTTAGATAGTTTTACTATCCTACTTTGTAGGTGCATATAGATCACCCCCAAACAATTCAAATCCAGCCCAGTTTACTCTTAAAATTGCTTTGAAAATAAAAACGATTTACCTAAAGTATTTAACATATAACATATACGTAACATATAATAAACATTTAGTAAATATTAGATATCATTATTTAATGGGACCTCCTGAATCTGAGAAGCTTCGGTAAGACAAAGGACACAGTCAACAAGACAGAACAGCAACCCATAGAATGGGAAAAGATCTTCACCAGCCCCACATCTGACAGAGGGCTGATCTCCAAAATATAAAAAGAACTTAAGAAGATAGTCCCCAAAACACTAAATAATTCAATCTTAAAAGTGGGGTATAGAACTAAATAGAGAATTCTCAATAGAGGAATCTAAAATGGCCGAAAGACACTTAAGAAAGTACTCAACATCCTCAGCCATCAGAGAAATGCAAATCAAAACAACTCTGAGATACCATGTTACTCCTGTCAGAATGGCTAAAATCAAAAACACCAAAGACAGTGGTACATTTACACAACAGAGTACTACTCAGTGGGGGCGGGGGGGGGCAGAATCTTGAAATTCACAGGCAAATGGATAGAACTAGAAGAAACCATCCTGAGTGAGATAATCCAGTCAAAACATGGTATGGGTATGTACTCACTCATATTTGGCTTTGAGACATAGAGCAAAGGATTACCAGCCTAAAATCCAAACCCCAAGCTAGGAAACAAAGAGGACCCTAAAAGAGACATACATGGTCTCCTGGAGAAGAGGAAAGGACAAGCAATTGTGAGCATGGGGGGAGGGGAGAGGGAGTTACAAGGAAGAGGAGGGTAGAGGTGGGCATGCAGGAGCAGGAAGATTGAGTCAGGGGAAGAATAGAGGAGAGCAAGAAAAGAGATACCATAATAGAGGGAGCCATTACAGGTTTAAAGAGAAATCTGACACTCAGAAAATGTCCAGAGATCTGCAAGGATGACCCCAACTAACAATCTAAGCAATAGAGGAGAGACTACCTTAAATGCCCTTATTCTAGAATAAGATTGATGACTACCGTATATGCCATCCTAGAGCCATCATCTAGTAACCGATGGAAGCAGAAGCAGACACCCACAGCTAAGCACTTAGCCAAACTCCAGGAAGCCAGTTGCAGAGAGGTAGGAATGATGAGCAAAGGAGTCAAGACCAGGCTGGAGATACCAACAAAAACAGCTGACCTGGACAAGGGGGAAGCACACGAACCCCAGACTGATAGCTGGGAAGCCAGCATAGGACCAGCCCAGACTCCCTGAATGTGGGTTTCAGTTAGGAGGACTATGAAGTCTATGGGGCCTTTGGTAGTGGATCAGTATTTATCCCTAGTATATGAATGGACTTTGGGAGCCCATCCCACATAGAGGAATACTCTTTCAACCAAGACAAATGGTGGAGGGCCTAGGCCCTACTCCAAATGTTATGGCAGACTTTGATGATCCCCCCCATGGAAGTCCTCACCTTCCCTGTTGGGGGGCAGAAAAGGGATGGGATAGAGGGTGGGGGGGCAGGGGAGGGAGACGGAACTGGGTTTGACATGTAAAAAAGATTATTTCTAATTTAAATTAAAAATCATTGAAAAGTATTGGATATTATTATTCATTAGTTGTAGTATTCAGCTTGCAAAGAATGAAGAGTTACTGTAATATGAATTGTCAAGACACTCCCTACAGCTTTAACACACTCAAATTACAGCGAATGGCTTGACCAAAACCACAATGGAAGACTTGAAGTGATAGGCCTTTCTTTGGTAGCAACAATCGTTTTACTATTCAAAATTATTCAATCCACAATTATGAATTGGGCATCTGTTAAAAAGCAGGTGCATAAACACAGACCAGCACCCTGGCAGGTTCTCAATGCCTATTGAGTTTTCTTATCAGGCAAAGGTATAAGTGGTTGCCTTGGAACTGTGGTGACTATTGAGAAATGCAAACAACTAGCAGGCCTCTGCACTTGGTAGCAATCTGTGTCCAGAAGGCCTTCAATGAGGAAAAAAAAGCATGGCTTTGTAGTTTTTGAAGTCATATAAAACGGAATTATTTTAAAGAATTTGAAATATTAACAAGGAATCTGTAAACATCATATGGAAATAGTGATTATAATACAGACATCTTGAACAAAAAAGTCAATTCTGAAGTTCTTGATTTTTTTACACATAGTGGAAATTGCTTGGAGAAAAATTTTTGATAGCAAAGCAGAACAGCCAACATAGTAATATTTATATAATATTGACAATGTTGAACTTTAGTTGGGACCCGTGCCCCAGGAGAACAGCAAATGTTAAGAAGTCACCCTCCCTTTTGTGCCCTAGGAAATGAATGTCCTTCCCCGTCTGTCTTAGGTTAAGACTTTCAGTTCCCCTTATCCACCCTGTGTAGAGATGGACAGGGGCTTGCTGGATTCTCTTTCTTCACCTCATAAGTGATCAGCAAAACTGTTCATGCCACTGATCGATGAGAACAGAGTGCGAGCTGACCAGAGTTTGGACACCAAAGACCTTAGGGTCTTTGAACATTGGCTTGCCTTCCACCAGGGCCAGCAGACAGGACCTTCAGAAGCCTCGAAAGAGGACAGGTCTCGGGGTGACAGCATCTCTGATGAACTGTTATGCCTGCTACCTTTCATCCCCTCACCCTCAGCCCACAGACACCCAGGACTTTCTCATGTCCTCTCTGCTTTCTCATGTCCCTCGCTGCTGCTTGCCACATCTTTTCCTCAGATTGTTATAATTCATCCAGCAGATACCCTCTCCACCACACTATAATTTGTTTTCATACAATATGCAAAAAAAACACTCAGTGACACAAAACACAACTTGCATTTCTGTATGTTATTTTTCATTTGCCTTCGATTGAAGGAAAAGAGAGGAAAGAAATTCCTATAATAATTTGGGACTCGTTAGGAATTATGCATCTCCAGAGATCTTTTCTGCATAGTTCATGGGCTTTACTTTTGAGCTTCTTGTTCCTTCCTTAAATGTTCAGGGATCTCTAATCATGAGACCTATAGTGAAGGGGATATGTTCTGAGAAAAAAATATAGTTAGGCAATGTTCTTGTACAAATATTACAGAAAGCACTTACATAAACTTTAATGATACAGGTCAGCCATTCAACATGCATTCACACAATAATATTTTGACATGAGATGCATGGGGCTAGTGAACATGGAGGGACATATCTGTTATCTCAACACTCAGGAGGCTGAAATAGGAATATAAGGAGTTCAAGGCCAGCCAAGGCTACATGGTAAGAACTTAGAATACAAAACACAACAAAAGATACATGTGGCTGCCACTAGTTCAATACAGTGTGTATGTACTGACTTGATAGTATTTTTATGTGAGAGCATTCTTTAAAAATAATCTTAACACATACTATATATTAAAACATATTAAACAGGAAGACCAGCTATATAGCTGTCGTTTATCACTCCCAGATATTATGCATGGAGCTTAAGCATAAGTATTGATCTCTCATGACTCTACAAGACCATCCAGCATCCTCAGAAAGACATGAATAATGTAGTATGTGAAGACATTCGATGACTGCTGTGACCACCCGGCGACAGACATTCTTTAGCTCCCTTATAGCCTTATAGGACAATGCCATTTTTTTGACTTTAACTGTATTTCAAAATGGTCATGTTGGAAGAGGATGGTATAGTAGCAAGGATGAAGGCCACCTTTTAGGGAATAGTAGCAAGGATGAAGGCCACCTTTTAGGGAATAGTAGCAAGGATGAAGGCCACCTTTTAGGGAATAGTAGCAAGGATGAAGGCCACCTTTTAGGGAACTGGAAGGATCTGGCTGACAAGCAATGTAGGAAGATTTGATTAGAAAGATCAGTTCTTTCACACAACACAATTTCCCAATTGCTCTATTTGCAACTAGGTGGTGAGATCTGCAAGTGTTTCTTAATGAAAATGACACTGGAGTTTGAAACAAAGTACTTGACTCAAAACACCTGGAATTGTTAGCTGTATTATCTTGACTAGGTGATTAAATTATATATGTTAAATTTTGATTTCTCACTATCAAGGGGAAGTAAGAATGTTTCCTCTGGTCACCTGACACTGTTGACATCACAGAAAATAATATGCCTGAGAAGAGGCATATAAACCTTATAAGTTAACAGTGAACGGACTGCCTCTGTCATGTGCCAAGTATTTGCAAGTTTTTTTTTTTTTACTTCTAAGTAAAAATTATATATGTTTAAGCATAGGACATGATGTTCGACTATACACAGTAGTGAGATGATAACTGTAGTTAAGCAATTTAACCTGCACATCTCACACAGTAGAAATTCATACTTTTATAAATTTTTAATATATTACAATGCTTTAACTATAGTTATTAAGCTACACATCAGATCTCTGTATTTATTCACTCCCACATTACTATAACTGTGTACCTTTTGACTGACATGTGCCCATTTGTCCCAATTCCCAATCTCTGTTTTCTGTTCCAGATTTTAAAGGTTTTTTTTTTCCACATATAATTACAGCCACACATCCCTTTCCTTGTGTGTCTGTCTCATTTCATTTACCATAAAGTTTTTCAGGCTCACCCATGATTTTACAAATGGCAAGATCTCCTTTTCAAAGACTGATTGCTATTACATTTTATCTACATTGTAATTCTCCCAGTATATCTGCTGACAGACACTTGTTTCTATATGTTGGTTATTATGAATGATGTAATGATCCCAAGAGGCCAAATGTCTCCATGAGATACAGGCTTAATCTCTTGGATCCACATGGGTGGGTGGGTGGTTGGGTGGATGGGTGGATGGGTGGATGGATGGATGGATGGATGAATGGATGGATAAGACCATTGATTACTGAATCACATGGAAGCCCCACTCACACATTTTTGAGGAACCTCCATATCGGTTACCATAAAGGCTGCCCCAATATGCATCCCCAACAACTGCGTACTACTGTTCACTTTGCCCCATACTCACACCAACACGTATTGTGATCGTTTCTACAACCACCATCCTGCCATGTATCAAACACAGCCTCATTGTGTTACAATGTTTATTTCACAATTGTTCAGTGGCATTATAGTTTTTTCCATATGATTTCTAGCCACTTTCTTGTCTTGCCTAAATAAATGTCTTTTCAAAATTCTAAACAATTGTGTTCCAAGCTACTGGAGAACTTCAGAGTCACATAGCCGGAAAGACGAAGAGACAGGACGAGCTGGAGGATGAGGGGGAGCGGGGGAAGAGGGGAAGGAGAAAAGAGGAGGAGGAGGGACTAAATTTTCATCTCATTTTAAGAGTCAACTAGTTGCTGGTTTTTCTATTTAGTTATAGGACTATTCTCACATTTTGGCTAATAACCCTTTGTCACAGTCTGAGTGTGAAATGCCCCCAGAGGATGTGTTTGAATAGCAGTCCACACCTGCTGCTTGGAGAGCTTTTGTAACCTTTAAGTGCAGTCCAGCTGAAAGAAGTTGATGGCTTTGGGGAGATGGGCCTGGAAGGGTTAGTCCAGCCCTCCCTTAAATTGAGCTCCTCACTTCCTGATGAGCTCTAGGTCAGGGCTCTGCTCTTAGTAACCTGAAGGACCAGCCAACATCAGTCCCTCCCTGCTGAAGTTGCTTCTGTCAGGTATTTCGGCACAGGATGAGGACAGTAAGCAGCATAGCCCTCATCCGAGAGGCAGCAGCGTCCATTTTCTCCCATTCTGTCCTCTGTCTTCTCATTTCGTAGCCACAAGCTTTCTGCAGTTCCAGTCTACGGTACCATTCATGGTAGAGCAGCGTCTATAAACTTCAGGATTGCAAAACACCTGGGGATGGGCCCCTCAGGCATTAATCAGCACAGAAGCCGTAAATTTGAACTCAGGAGGCTGAGGACTATGAAGATGCTTCTGCACAGTGCCCAGGCTCTTCAACTGGTAGCCTGTTGTTTCACAGAGGGCAGCTTGCTGGAAATGCCAACCTGTGTCTCCACAACTCCAGAATCAGAGTGGACATTTTCACTAGGAACCACCATGCCTGACCACATGTACGTTATAGTTTAAGAAGCACACTCATAGCCGGCAGCTAGGACTCTCCAGGTTAGAATGCAAACTCTGGAAGGTCACGGGGAGACTTGCTGAATTGAAACTGGAGAAGGCAGACAGCTTTTTACATCCTCCTCTCTGTTTTAGTGACCCTCCCCGCCCACCCCACCAGATGCTTATTGAGAATCACTGGCCTAGAGTATTTACTAAATGTACAGATTTCCAGATCATGGCTCTGGAAAGTCAGACTTCATAGATCTGGACCCAGACTCTGGAATCCCTGACATTAATCTTCTACTCCTCATAAATCTTAAGTCCAAGCAAATTTAGGAAATACTATAATAGCCCTAAGGCCTCTACCTTCTGGGAACTTTCACATTGCTTTAGCCTTAGTTTGCCACCCCTGCTGTGAACTACCTGTCCCACTTGGCGATCCTCTAAGTATTCGCCGAGCATCTCCAAGTAGGGCAGAAAGTCAAACACCCATCCTTGAGGCCTCAGTGCCAGTCCTAGACCCCAGCAGGCTTGTGGTCACCGCTGAGAATCCTTCCCATGAGACTTTGCAATCTCTCAAGGTCTTTAGCAGTGCTTCAAGACATTTGATGCTAGAAGGAGGCTCAAATTTATGCCCCGGGGACAGCCTATTGGTGAGTGAAAAGGAAATTTGTCTCTCTTTCAGCTGATTACAGACTCACTTTCTCTTTAATGGCAGAAGGATGAAATCACTCTACTCTGTCTCAGACTGTCCACTGAGTTGGTGAGCATTGACTGATCTCTGTGTCCAGCCACCATCCTTCATACAGGTGTCGAGCAATTGCTAATGGCCAAGTGCTAGGTACTTGGAAAATGCCAAAGGCTTTTAAGACTCAAGCGTGAATTAGGTAGGGCTATAAATGTACAGGTTGTGCCCCGTGTATATTTTGTCCTCCTAAGAAGGAAACTGCTGCCTCTTTCTGTTGCACAAAGGGTCAAACAACATACTCTCAGAAAGGCCACACTTAAGAACTAACTAGAACAAGAGATTACATCATGCTCATGACCATGCACACAGACTCATATATCTCAGACAGCAGCCTTTGAAAATTAGCATGATGAGAGAGAAAATCATTTTCTGGCAAAATTAGTAGCTTTTCAATTAGCATAATGGATATTTAAAATGGACATACATTAGTGAAATTCACAGTATGCGACTGGACTGGGATGTTCTGCAACCCTCTCCCACATTCTACCTTCACGTTCGCATGAACAAAGCACACAGATCTGGCAAACAGCTCATCTGGAACCTTCTTCTGTCACCCTTAGGAATGACACTGAAGGCTCCGTGTCTAGTTGGCCTTGAAGCTACTCATTGGTTGACACTATACCAATATCTGATACCAATGATAAAGCTAAGTAAAACTGGACTCTGGATCAATGCTGCTTCTTCTCTCAGAGAAAAAGTCTTTCTAGAGTATAATTAGAGTGCACAAGAAATATGGAAACTGGGAGTTCTATGGACTTTACCAGAATGGGTCACCTAGACTGAGTTTTGCCATATTTGTTTCATTAACTACTGTTTGGGTGATATTTTTGTTTAAGGCAAGCTGTCGTCATCATCATAGAGAGAGAGGAGAAATTAGGAGAGCCCACAGTCATCTCATTCCAGCCATCCCTAGCTTTTCTTACAGTAAAACATGAGCTAACCACTTGGTCTACAGCAGTTCTTAACAGGAATCATCGGTGAGCAAAGCTAAACAAAGCCCTGTCTGTAGAGAGTAGGAATCTACTCTCTGAGAGACAAGGCAAGAATGGCACATCAGGCAAGCGAATGTTAAATGTGGTCCCCAGTTTATAATCTGACTATCACCGATGGCCCCAGTTTATAATCTGACTGTCACCGATGGCCCCCAGTTTATAATGGTTTCACTTGGGCTTTTTCTACTTGAAAAGTGTGGAGAGAGACATATTTGTTAGGAACTAGAACTTGAGATTTAACTTCAGATCATGTGAGTGAGCCACAGCTCTCAGTCACCTGACCGTGTGCATAGCCAACTGATATTTAACAACACACTGAGTGGCCAAGCTTGGCTATTTGGTCATTTAGTTATAGCAAGTATATTCTTTTCCTCACAATGTGACTATACTTGGAGAGCACTAGGGTTCAATAAAATCCCATGAATCAGACTCTAACCCTACAGTATTAATGGCTCTTTGAAAAAAAAGGAAGGCCTCTCTTCCTTTGTTTCTTCTTTCCTTAAATTCTGTTCTAATATCTTTGGTATCAGCAGTGAGACATGGGGCATGCATGTATCACCCACCTGACTACACTGACTATATTCACTGAAGAATGATTTGGTTAAAAAACAACAACAACAACAACAAAAAAAAACAAAAATAAAAACATAACAAAACCACTGCCAAATATATGCTATCCCTTTGGCACACCAGCATGCACTCCCTCACAGGGGTCTTCTCAAAATCGCACTCCTCCAAAGATTATTTGCCCTAGCAGAATGCATGTGTTGGACATATCAGGAAATACAATCCTATGGGTTACTACTCTGGTCATAGATTTGCCCCCTACCCCCTCCCTCCACAGTGGTTTTGGTGTTCTAGTCACACTGCTGTGAGTGTGTAATCACTAAATTATTTGAATTCTTCACTTGTTGTAGTAAAATTATCTCCCAGACCATGAGTAGAAATCCATTCTTTTGCGGGTGTTAAAAATTACAAGGATTATTAAATTAGACTACTTAAAATTATAATTCATAATATTAACTAAGACAAATAACCTTAAGGTACTTCACTAACAGACGTTTCTTTGGAAATCAAGATTAAATTTTTAAACCCCACCCCCACCCCATATCCCTGTGGCCGGGAAAAGACGCTCTGAAACAGACAACTGAAGGGAGAGGGCATTCGTTGGCTCACCATCTGGACGCACTGCTCACCAGGACAGTTACAATGGCAGAAACTTGAGGCATTGCATCCACAGCTGAGAAGCAGAGAGGAACCAAAATCTGTGCTCAGCTCAACTCTCCCTTCATACAAACCCTCATCCCAGTGCGTAGAAATGAGAGTTGTCTTCCCACTCCAAATGCCTAACCAAGACAATCTCCCATCGGCCTAACCAGAGGCCACCTACCAGAAGATTCTAGATTCTGTGGAGTGACCATCAGGTGCCATAGTCACCTGTTCGGAGGTTGACACATTTCAATGTCAATTAAATAGCTTTTGAATACAAATGAGTTGGTTGTGGAAGAGTTGTTGCCAGAGAATTTGGATGAGGGATGGGAGGAGGCCCCTTCTATGGAAACACCTCACCCCACGGAGAAGCCATAAGCATCTCCTAGCCTTGGAGCAGCTGTGAACCACTGTTGCCATATAAACTTGGGATAAACGCTCATCAGCTCCCGCCTCTGGATCAGTTGCTCAAGAATCAAAGATACAACGAGAGGCCCCAGTCCTGTGCTGTGGCCTGGCTACAATGGCCATGGGGGAAAAGACACAAGACTCTTCTCCATTAAGAAGTAAATGAAAGAGTAGTACCTCTGTGCAGAACTCTAGAATGTTCCCCCACTTGGAAAGGAAACGAAAAGAGGATGGTCAAGGAGGAAGCAGATGTCAGGCGACATGCTGAGACTTTGATGTTTGCATGAACACAAACACAAAGGTGACTAGATGTCTAGATCTGAAACCAGAACGCTAAGCCAGAAAAAGGCATATGAAAATGAAAGTATTTTGCATATATGTGCTAAATGGATATGGGTATGACCAGTATTTGGTTAGGAAGGGGGTGAAAATTCAGGAGCTGTGCAGCTCCTGAGTGGAGTGTTAAGGAAATGCACCCATTTAGAGGGCGCTTCCAGAGGGAGCACCATACCACAGGAAACACACAAACTGGCCAGAGAGATGTGACAACCAACAGGCTCTGGAGCCACTGAAATTAAGGGAAGGTTATTTCAGAAAGCAGCAGAGACCAATGTCATTGAAGGCTGGAGTGAGCCTGAAAAAGTGTTAGGTACTTGCAATATGCAGGGCAATGGCGACTTGATTAGAGTTGTTCCATTGGGGTGACAAGGCCAGTAGCTGGGCTGGAGTTAAGCTGAGTTTGAGCAAGAAGTGAGTGATTGTGGCCAGCTGTCATTAGTATCGACTATTTGGCGAAAGATGTGGTGAAGTGAGGACAGGGCAGGACATGGAGAAAAATACTTGCTTTGTGTTCAGTCAAAACCTTGCTATGTTTAAAATCAAAAGGCAAGACAGAGTATAAACAGAAAATGAATAATACATAGTACAGCATTACAGAGAAGTGAGGCCGCTGTAAAAGCTTCAACACAGGTGGCAGGCTTGGCCTTGGCTCCAAGTGCACAGCCCTGCTCTCACAAGAGGAAGTGAGATTGAGTGCAGAAATATGGAAGTGTTTTGTATTTGAAACAGAAAAGATGAGGCTGCTTTTGCTCTGTTCGCGAAGGCAGGCATAAGCTAAGTATGAAGCGCCAAGGGGGTGTCAGAACCTTGACATGTGGACACTTTTTCCTGGACAGTTCTGTATTGCATGGGGCTCTCCTGACCTTTTCCCAGAAGCTATCAGGTCTCCAAACTGGCTTTTGACATCATCAAATGTCCCCTGGGTGTTGGGACCTAATTGTACCCAGCTCACTAGAACACAGTGTAGAGGACAATGGAGAATCATGGATGGTGCTTTGCTGAGTAGAAAAATGACTGGAGTGCACGACCACAGGAAGTGTGATTGGGTCTGATTTCATTTCATGTTTAGGGTGTGTGCACCCAGAGGTGTGTGTGTGTGGGGGGGGAGGGGTGATGGAGCCACAGGGCAACCTTGAGTGTCATCCTCAGGAACACTATACTCCTCCTTCGAAACAGAACCTCTCTTTGACCTAGAGCTTACCAATCAGGCTAAACTGGCTGGCCAGCAGTCCTCTCTGACTTACCCATCCCCAACTTTCCTATACTGGGATTTCAAACATGCCCAAACCAAGGCCGCCATTTATGCGTGGGTTCTTGGGAGGCTTCAGGGGAGACAAGCATGTTCTTAACTATTCAGTCTTCCCAGCCCCCACTGAGGCTGACTTGAGGTTGTAGGGGAATCATCCCTTCCCACTAAGGCCTGGCCCCCAGGTTGAATATACTGGAAAAAAGTAGATGCTAGGGCTCCCAAAGAACGGAGATGTTGCCACATAAATGTGATGAAAAGGCAAAGGGACAAAGATTTGTGGCAGTGGGAATGTGCTTACTAAAATTGGCAAGGCATGTATTGAAATTATGAACTACAGAGCCTAAAAAGGTTGAAGGGCAGGGGTGAAGAAATCTCTTCTCAATAAAAGGATGCTGAGATAACTTTGCAAGCTTGAAATGAAGCTGCAGTGCAGGCATCTTCGAAACACTAAGGCATAAACAGACAAAAACATTTTCCCCCAAAGGTGGCTTATAACATTACTGTTTTTCTTTTGCACCAAATGAAGATAGGACATGAAAAACAATGTGTTCTGTTTATTTTGCAGACTAATTCAGACTTGTTGTCTTCTGTAGCATGTAGTTTCTCATTAAGTTTGAAAACCAATGCAATGAATTTTATCCTTGCACTTGATCTCCACTTCCCTTCTTGACTGCAGTTGATATATGCACAGTGGGGTACTTACTTCAGTTTTACTAAAAATAGAGGTCAACTTAAATGTTCTAAAAGGCTCCTGGAAGGCAGTATCTAGAAAATGTAAGTACTAAATCTTTTTTTGACTTGAGGCAAGGTCTCATATGGTCCAGGCTGTCTTGAAACTAGCCTCATAGTTAAAAATAAAGTAATGATCCTTCCTACCTCCACCTGTAAACTGGTGGGGTTATAGGCATGCATCACCATGCTCAAATTATAGGGTGTTGGGGATCAGATCCCATGATTCACGCTGGATAAACACTCTATTGGGTTACATCCCCAGTCCCAAATTGTTATCTTTTAGGAAAAACAGTGATAGGCAGCAGAAATTAACAACAAGAAATCTATTTTGAGGGATGGGAAGAACTAATGATCCAGTGTTTTCTATATGGACATAATATGTACAGGGTAAAAGAAGACAAAATGAGAAAGCAACCAAACATTCTTAATTGAATTGAAACTGCTAGGCAGAGGGGAGAACAAACCATAAAGAAAGAAGAGGAGGAGGAAGAAGGAGAAGGAGGAGGAGAAGGAGGAGAAGGAGGAAGGAGGAGAAGGAGGAGGAGGAGGAGGAGGAGGAGGAGGAGGAGAAGAAGGAGGAGGAGGAGAAGAAGAAGAAGAAGAAGAAGAAGAAGAAGAAGAAGAAGAAGAAGAAGAAGAAAAAGAAGAAGAAGAAGAAGAAGGAGAAGAAGAAGAAGAAGACATCATTTTGGACACCCAAAGCTTGTAAAATTTAAATTTGCTGAAGAGAGCAGAATAAAAAAGGAGAAATATAGCAGAACCAAGTGGGGGAAGTACTCTTGACGAGCTTTTATGATTAGTGTCTCAGGTTCCTATGGTTTGAAAAAAAATTAAACCTGGATATTTAACAACTTTATACTTACATGATTCAGGATCTTTTTAGTGCAGACTATTTTGAATGACAAGAAAAGTATGAAAAGATAGTCTGTTTATTTCTAAGAGACCAGAATAAATAAATGGCTTCTTTTCCTATCATTAATGTTTTTATGCATCCCATTTTATTTTTAACAAGGACTATACTAGGTAGAAAGGAGTTACTCCCTCCCTATGAGAGTAAAGAAAGAGACCGTTAAAATAAACAGGAGCATATTCGATTAGAAAAACAGGAAATCTGAGCTAGAAAATTCTCATTTCTTTCCCTCTGCTAATCACTTTGTAAAAACGAGAACATTACTTTTAGCAAAAGCGTTGCACATCCCATCTGTCTTCAAGGTCAGGGAGGGAAGAGAGCTATTACTCATTACACATACTGATTTGTTTTTGTTTGTTTGTTTTGTTTTGTTTTGTTATTTTTCTTTTAAGAATCAGGGAACCAGGAGGAAGACTCCAGAAAAACAAAACAAAAAAAATGTTCTTTGAATACACTGAAAGCATAACTACACTTCTTTGGAAGGCATGTACAAAGAATATTCTAAGAATTTTAAACAGTCTCTTCTTAAAGGCTCATGTGTTTTGGGTTTCCTATGATAAATATAGATGGTACATTTATGATAAGAACATACAACAATTAAGAGACAAAAGGTACACAAATACAATTTAAGGAAGAAGAAATGTCATTTTCATGAAGTTATGAATGCTGTACACACGCAGAATCAAAACACAGGATGCTCTGGTATTGATATTACTGGAGGATCACAAGATGGCATTTTATGACTTGATAGAACCAATTGGATAAAGACGTCTTGGACACAGAGGTTCTGCTACAAATGTGATATTAAGTCCTACTAAATATTCATATTTCTCTTAAAATAGGGCAGTAAATAATTAAAAATATTTTAACTTTTTATTTAAGAAAGACATATACACACTTTACCCATTTGGTATATTATTATTGCCCTGGGATTCTGATGGTAGATTTCTCCAAGTGCTTAATAAGAATAATAATATTATGTAATATTAAATGGTGTTTTTTTACCATGATAAAACAACTATTCATTGTGATGCCTCCCAGCTGTACAGTCCCCAACTATTCATGGCTATTTACTCTGATTTTCATAATTGTCTGGGTTGAAAGAAATCCCAAGTAACTCCTGAAGAAACTGATGTCTTTCTGATTGTTAATGCAATTCCTGTCTCTCCATCATTCTGCTTATGGGCTGTGTACCACGATCAAGTTCTCCTGGAAACATCTGGCTCACCACTATGTGGAGAGGTACAGTCCATTTAGCAGTAAGTCTCTGTGCATCAAAAACGTTAGTGGCATTGCTTGTCTATGCTTTCTTTAATAAGGATAAGCATGGAAGTGACTCATCTTTTGAAGCAGTCCCTTGGTTTGGCTATTCCAAAAGGATACCTAATTCTCAAGCCGAGAAACTGGTGATTTCTTTTTTGGAGGGCAATGTTTCTTTATTTATTAGTTCTTGAACTGTAATATACAGTGTTAATATTTATTATGTCATTACTAGATATTGTCATGATTCTAAAGCTTCTTATAAGTCAGTTCTAAAAGGAAAACATTTTGAGTACTCACTGAGCTATAATGCATATATTTTTACAAATCTTAAAACTGAATAGATATTTTAAGATAATTATGGTCTGGCAGCTATCACTGTCCACAAACCCTTCCTTACTTTAAAACTCACCCTCCACCTTTCTATCTCATCTGCCCCAGACAACCAGTCATCAACTTCCCATGCTCACATATGCCCTATTTCCCGTTGTCTTTGTGAATAGCATCTGAGGGTAGTATGGCCAAAGTACATCCTTGCAGTGTGTGTCAATACCGCTGTCCTGCCCTTTGCTGAATGCTTTTTCTTTGGTGGATTTGCATTTGTTTATCCATTCTTCAGTCAGTGGACATGTATGCTCTTCCCACATTTCCCCTATAATGAGTGGCTGCCATGAGCTTTCATACACACACTTTTGTGTTCACATATATTTTCAGTCCTTTTTGTATACCTAGGAGCAGAATGGCCAGATCATACAGTAACTCTGTATTTATCCTTTTGAGGTGCTGCCAGACTATTTTCTACAGCAGCTGGGCCATTTCACATTCCTAAAACATTTTTAAAAGAAATAGGAATGACGAAACCTCATATAGTTAGTAAAATCCACTTAATAGACACACTACATGTAAGTTTGTAGTAACTGAAAACCTTTACAGACAAATTTTCATTGCTTTTATCATAATTTATTCTAATCTATAATACCTATGCAATAAATGAAATTAATGCTAGGTTTAGTAAATTCTTTATAATGCCTACTTCATGTATATTAATTTCTTGCTAGAAATATACATGGATTTTAATATTAGCAATGTAAAACGAATGGCATTGATTATTTTCATTTCTTGTTGTTCACTATTGAGGGCATCATAATATTATAATATATAATATATTATATCCATTTAATATTTGTGATAAACTTGAGTACCAAATGAGATAATGAGTTGCATTCTTAATCCAGTGACTTTTATTAACTCTATGAGACTCTGCCATTTCCAGTCAATTAAGTCTATGAGACATATTGGATATTGGTCCATGATTTAAACTTCTTTCCTTTTGGTTTTCCTATGGATACTGATATATATATATATATATATATATCAGTATCAGTCATTGCTATAGTCCAGAACAGTCTTCATTCTGCTAAGTGCATAGTCTACCAGTCACACATTCAGCAGGTACAATTTGCTCAGGCTCACCCTGCAACACAGATGCACTTTGACTTCACCTCTAAGTGAATCAATATGTTGCAGAAGACAAGAATGAACCAAATGAACTTGAAAAACTAAGTTCTGCAAAGAACCATGAGTGAATTCACAGTCACAGAGAACTGGGGGTAAAGTCAAGAGTCTGTCTTCAAGGACAATAAGAAGAACTGAACATGCTGTACACAACGCATGTTTATTTTGCAATGCAAGGGGGAAGCCAAGAGCTCACAGGTCATGCTTGTAGATCGTTTCTCCAAAATAGGAACGGGCACATGTGGTTTCATTTCACTTTATTTCATGAAAAATATTTCAATTGGATAGGATAATATATCAAAATATTTCACTTCTGAGTTTGTTTTCTTTTTTCGGGAAGAACGTGTGATCTTTTCTGTAACAGAGAATGTAGTAAATGTTATTTTTAAAGGAAAAATATTTTAAACTGTATCTAATGTATTAAAAACTAAGGAAGGAATTTTTTTCTCTAGTCTTGGAGGGTTGTGCTTTGTTTCATTCTGTATATAAAATGCAACCATTTTATATACAAGGGCCATAGTGGTTGTTGCTAACATCCCGGTATGAAGACTTCATATTGCTTAAGCCCTGCCCTGAATGTCATTCTGCTCACTTTGGATTTTGCCATCACTCACATCTTCTCAAGGTCCTGGGAGCCTTAGACTTGGTCCCACAAAGCATGGGGGATATGGTACAATGCTTTCCCAGTCACATCTGAGTGGAAAGGCCATGTATCCTTCTCCTCTGGTGGAAGTTATTCAGAGGATAGGAGTTGAGAAAAGACACATCCATAATATCCTTTCTGCCCCCTTCTTAGGATCCTCCTTGCAAGAATCCTACAGACACCATTTTTTCACTGCTCTTAACATTTAATTCCCTTATGAAGGAATGGGAGAATCTACTTGAACTCCTTGAATGCCTGCTGTGCAGACATACTTCAAACATTTTCCTCAAGATCCACCACATTGCTATAGATAAGAGAGTCACAGAACATAGGTGGTTCATGTGCTATTGTTACACAACTAAGGGCATATGATGTCTTAAATAACAAATTCATTATTAGCCCTTACCCAGTTAGTTTACAGGTTTATTTATTTGAGGCCTGTTTTTAGTTTCATGAAATGACATCTGAAAATTTTCATACATTATTCTCCCCCTTAAGGTTGGTTTAGAACATCTTTGAGACTATTATTCCATCTTTTCTTTCAAGCAAACTTTAGCTACAAGCACTAACATTCAGAATGAATGACAGCTTCTAATTTAATGCCACATTGATTATTGATTGGCATTGCAACAGCATTTTGCCTAACTTTAGACTTCTGTAGGGGCCTACATCTTCATAGAGGTAAATGCCAAGATGAAGCACCATTTACAATTTTCTTTCCATGGAGAGTTCCATGGAAATTTCCTAGAAGCCAATTGGCAAATATTTGTGGTACACAATGTCTTAAAACTGGGACCACTGATATCTATAAATAAGTGTTCAAAACAAAAGCAGATATCTCTATATGGCCTTGCAGAGTTAGGATGAGCATGGGGATCCAACTCCTTCCCTTCTTTTTCCCAATGGTAATAGGATTTCTATGAAAGAATTCTACTATAGTATCTAGCCATTGGAAAGCAAATTTAGGGGAGGCAAAAATCATGGCATCACAAATAGACTATGGTCTTCGATTTATGCCAATACTACTGATCATTCCATTTAAACCTTTAATTAATTCCCTTGTTACAGGTAATGTAATTTTCAGAGTTGGCCATTGAAGTATTAAAATGTCAAGATTAACATTCACAATAAAGCACTTTCTTCATATTACAATTTACTTTTAAGATAAAAGCCAAGACCCATTCTGATCTGGATTTGAAGTGAATTAGAAACTTTGTTAATCCGGGAGGTAATTTGTTAGAAATATTCAGTAACTGTTATTGAATACTCAAATTCATCGAGTTGTATGTTATTTTAAACCCACCCAAATATTAATATCTTTTAAAATTATTTCCTAGAAATATAACTTGAAGATTTAGAAAATTCCCAAGAAAGATTTTGTTTTGTGATTTAATTTGTAAGAACTTACTAATTTTTACAACATTATTAACTTATCAGTTCTTAAAATATTGCCAGTTTGGCCTCTGTAGACATGCTCATAATTATCATTCTGTAAATGTTAAACCTACATTTTTTTCATTTCTTTTTGAAAAGGGAAACCTGAAATCCAAGCAGCCAAATTAATCAGAGTTGCTTTGCGTTTGTCTTTGACTACAACCAAGTTTTTAAAAAATGATATTATTCTAATGTATATTTAAAATCTCAAAACACAAGTATCTACAAATTGTGAAAGAAAGACACGGAGACAAAGTACTAAAGCATGGTGGGGGGGGGCAAAGTGAGAATTACATTTGCAGGCAAGTGGCAAACAGCACATGGGAGCTTTACATCAGAAGGGTTAGCTGATGAGAGAGAGAGGAAAGAGAGAGAGAGAGAGAGACAGAGACAGAGAGAGACAGAGAGAGAACATGCAGTAGGAAGACAATCCCCCAAAATGTTAAGGTTGCCAAGTTTATACTAGCCAGTTCACAATGAGCAAACAACAATCCAGTCAGAAACACTGCATTCACAAAGAGCAAGGCATCCCTTCAGGTAGGCAAGCTGGAGTCTGTACTGAAGGCACAAAATCAAGATTCAAGGCCTGAGAAAGCAGAGGTGGCCACATTCATTTTCCATTTGCACATTTTTCTGGAAGAGACTATGACTAGTTTTGAGCACTGCAATCAAGGCACAATGCCAGCCTGCTCCTTCCCTAACCCTCCCTACCTGTTGTCTGTCCCCTGCTCCCTCCCTGCTTACCAGGCATACACCATGCATGGGGAGGCTATTTAAAGAGGCTTGCACAGCAGATTCGATTAACATACATCTCAAAATAACTTCTCTGTGAGTCTGTTTCAAATTTGCTCCAGCCCAAGCATGGGCATTCCCATCACATTCTCAACCTGCCTCACACAGATGGGCATTCTGGAATGTAGACTTATATTCCACCACACAAACTAACTTTTCATTTAGTAAATTACCAAACCAAGCTTTGATTACAACAAACCTATGCCTAATGATAAACCAGAAAAAGAAAACCCACAACCTTAAAGTAAGTTTCATACAAGTGAGCCAAAATAAAAGTAGCAGTAACCTTAAAAATATAGAAATATATAATTTAAAAGAGGGAAATCAACCTTAAATCTATGTGCTGAATTTTTCAATGCTTCCACTACAGACACTACCCTAAATGCCCAAATTGGTTTGGCACCAAGATTAAGGATAAATAGGTATGAATTCTCTGTCATATCCTAGTACATGTACTTAAAGGTGGGTTTTATTATTTTTTGGAATACATACTTATATCGATTTAAAATGAACATTCATAGGTATTTCTGTCTCTGTAAAAAAAAATAATCCCATTTTTAAAACATAGTTGGAAAAATAATGCCCCCCCTCCCACCACAAATGACCAGGAAGCTAGCAATTGGCTTCCTCAGGAGTCTGTCCTAGTTTCCAGGGATCTGCCTTCTCTTCTATGAAGTAGCTCGGTTTCCAGGGTCTTGCTGGGAATAAACACTATTATTTCACAGTAATTAAGTTTTCAGCCTACCCACAACCTACAAATATAATCTGAAACAAATTTACCTTTCCATCATTAAAAGCAAACATTGATACTTTCATTTTAAAAGCTAAATCTATTACCCTGCTTGGATATGCTGCACTCTTCTGGGCATAGAATTTCATAGCAAGTATCAAAATAATCAAGCATGAAGTCAGATTCATCAAGCCATAATGTCTTATTAACCAGAACTTTTGAATGTGTGCCTGGCACATTTTGCACAAAACCAAAACACAACTACTAATGACGGCTAATATTAATAATTGATACTTAAACGAGAACCGCTGTAGGATTTCTGACTTGGCTTTCTATTTTTTCATACAGCCCAACACCTGGAAACAACTGTACCATGGCCACTCTCCTGGAAAGCGCCAGGTATTTTCCTCTGGACTAAGCCAACAAGTACAGGGCAAACTGAAATCACCTTTCAGGAGAAGGCTGATGGTGAACAATGCTGCTAGAAAACTGCCTTAAGGAGTGGGGAGTCAGTCAAATTTTCCTCTCTCGTTACTGTTTCTTGTTGGAGCAACAGGGGATTCATAACACAGTTCGGAAAACGTTCTCTTGCCTCTTCCCCTGGGGGGGGGGCGGGGGTTCTCAACCAAGCCAAAACATAGATCTATGCAATATCAGGAGGCCTTCCAAGCGATGTCATGGGAGGTGGGGCCAGTCTCCATGACATTCCATGAGACTGAATACTGCAAGGCTGTCTTGAAAACAATCTCTATTAGATCAAGTCTTTGCTTCGCTGGGAGTTGTCGCATCCAAGACTAAATTTCAACAGGGTTCAATTTATTGCTTGGAGCCCTGGCAGCGTGAAA
This sequence comes from Phodopus roborovskii, assembly GCF_943737965.1. Classification (NCBI taxonomy): domain Eukaryota; kingdom Metazoa; phylum Chordata; class Mammalia; order Rodentia; family Cricetidae; genus Phodopus; species Phodopus roborovskii. The sequence goes on from NW_026125397.1 coordinate 16,960,409, forward strand.
CTGTCTTCTTTGAATGGAAAATTTGACCAACTGCGATGAGGTAAATGAATTTCGAAAGTGGGGGAGTGTGGGGGTGGCATACAACTTTTTTTTGGAAGGGGAAGAGGGTGCATACTTAAAGCCCCAAGCAATCCCCAAACCCCAAGTCTCTGTGGATTTCTGTCTTAGCAAGGTTGAGCCCAGAGATCAAAAGCTCTGCGGGGAGCCTAGGGACTTTGGGTTTGAGTTGTTGGGCGCCGGGGAAATCCCTGTCTTGGGTAATAAGAGGTGACTGGAGAAAGAACGAGCTTCAAAACCACCCATTGCCCTGCAGTCTCCGGCGTTCTCCTCGGGATCGCCAATTGGCGAGCGCAGGAGCATGCAGGCGCTACCGCATTAGTCGCGGTCGTTCGCGGATCCACCGCCTCTGGGGCTCCGGCCCAGAGGGCTTGGGGCCCTGTAAGCTCGGGCCAGCTCCGGCTCTGCTTCTTCCGACCGATCTGACCCGGCTGCGGGGCGCAGCTCCGACCCTTCCGCGCCCTGGGGAGCTCCGACCTCCCCGCCTCCGCCGGGACCCCGCGAGGCTGCGCTTCCCGTAAACTCCCCGCCCTGCGCGGCCCCCTCCCCGCCTCGGCTCCACCCCCGCGGGACCCTGGGAGGCGTGAGATTGGCCCGGACGCGCTGTCACTCTCCGGACGCGTCACCGCCCTCGTTTCCGACCGCCCCGAGGCCGGCAGTGCTATTAGTGCACGGCGGGGCCGAGGCGGAGGGCAGCGCCGTGCCTGGTTCGCTCGCACTCGCCGGCAGGTCGGCGCGCTCGCTCGCTCGCTCACCTGAGCGGTGTCCCGGGGCCCGCAGGGTCGCCGGGCTGCACGCGCGCCCCCGCCACCCGGGACACGCACGGCGATGGGCAGCGGGAGAAGTTGACGAGCCCCCCACGCACGCGGCGCCCCAGCTGCCCAGAGGTGCGCCGCCCCCGCCACCCAGGTGTCCGCCGGGGCCCTGCCCCAGATGTGCGCGGGACACCCTGCCTCCGCGGCTGGAAAACTTCACCCCAAGTCCAAAGTGGGCTCCGAGGGCCGTGTCCGCGGGGCTGCCTCCCGGGGAAGTGTCCTGCGGCTGCCGGGGCGAGGGGAGGGCGGGGACCCGCTGGAAACTTTCTCACCCTCTTCCTGACCACTGCGTTTCACTGTCTCCTCTCCCCTCACAGGGGCTGCAGCCAGCGATCTGTCGCGCGTGCCTGTTTGCCAAAGGAGCCGCCCCGGCGAGGAGAGCCGGAGGGGAGCCGCTTCCAGCGGGGAGACCCGCGGCTCAGACACGCGCTCTGGGCGGCCTGGATGCGCAGGAGCCGGCCCCGCAGCCGCTGACGGCCGGCGGCAGCGAAGTTTGGCTGCTGAGCGCCTCGGCGCCCGGCCCCTGGACAGACTGCCAACCGGCGGCTGCCACAACCGGAGCGATGCCCGTGGGGGGCCTGTTGCCGCTCTTCAGTAGCCCCGGGGGCGGTGGCCTGGGCGGAGGCCTGGGTGGGGGGCTTAGTGGCAGCAGGAAAGGGTCTGGCCCCGCCGCCTTCCGCCTCACCGAGAAGTTCGTGCTGCTGCTGGTGTTCAGCGCCTTCATCACGCTCTGCTTCGGGGCAATCTTCTTCCTGCCTGACTCCTCCAAGCTGCTCAGCGGGGTCCTGTTCCACTCCAACCCTGCCTTGCAGCCGGCAGCAGAGCACAAGCCCGGGCCCGGGGCACGCGCCGAGGATGCCGCGGAGGGGCGAGTCTGGCACCGCGAGGAGGGCGTGCCCGGGGACCCTGGGGCTGTCCTGGAGGACAACTTAGCCAGGATCCGAGAAAACCACGAGCGGGCTCTCAGGGAAGCCAAGGAGACCCTGCAGAAGCTGCCCGAGGAGATCCAAAGAGACATTCTGTTGGAGAAGGAGAAGGTGGCCCAGGACCATCTGCGTGACAAGGAGCTGTTTGGGGGCCTGCCCAAGGTGGACTTCCTGCCTCCCATCGGGTTAGAGAACCGAGAGCCAGCCGATGCCACCATCCGCGAGAAGAGAGCAAAGATCAAAGAGGTGAGTGAGTAACCCCCCTAGAAATCCCCCCCGCTAGAAATCCCACTCATGCTGCTCTGTTTTTCAGGGAGATATGATAAACGGTTGGAACTTGGGGCTTCAACATTATCATGCAGAGGCAAGGGAGGTCTGCTATTCCACTGTTTGCCAAAGGCTGCACGTTTTCCCTTTACTGTCCTAGGAGATGTGGTCAGTTAGTACAAGGCTGAATCTGGTTAAAGTTATGTACCCTGCTTAAGCTATAAGAGGCAGGTGTGAGTGGATATGCGGGCAGGTGATAACACTGCCTTCTTGCTGGCTGCAGTTAGTCCACCCTGAGGATAGTCACTGTGCTGGTCTTGAGCAGCCCCTCCCTCCCACGAAGGCTTGCAGGTGGTTTTAAATTGAAGCTGACTATAAACGCAGGGCATCAATCACACGTGATACAAAGGTTATATTGGTGAACCAATGCGCCCAGTGTTCAGTCACATGGCCTTCTCTTGGCCAGGTGGCATTCTGTGTGTAAGTACAGGCTGTAAACATGAAACCTGAGACTTCCTCTCATGGGCCACTTACTATCCATTACTGATTGAAAACATGAGAACAAAGCGTGCACACACGCTCGTGAACACACACACACACACACACACACACACAGAGAGAGAGAGAGAGAGAGAGAGAGAGAGAGAGAGAGAGAGAGGTCTACTGCTTCTTGTATTCTCTATGATGCAACAGGTCGGCCTCCACAGTAGCTAGCTCAGTAACAAATTCAATCTAGAGCAAGCATGGACTTTGGTAAGTCCTGTGTAATTTCTTTCTGGTTGTTTTCACTTGTAGCCTGTGATTGGTTTCTGGCAAATGTCATTTCAAAGGCAGGAGCTGAGGACTTACAGTTCAAGAAGCAGTTAAAAGTGTCCAAGTCGAGACCTGAGTGAGGAAGCAGAGACTTCCCACTCACCAGGCTCCCGGGATGGGATGAGTCTCCTTCCAGGCTGCTTCCCCTGTGAATTCCCCTGGAAATCCAGACCTGCAGAACTATGGGGAAAGCATGGCATCCCAACTCTGGCTAATCCTCTAGAATGTATCATAAAAGGATGTAATATATTTTGAGATTTTTTTTTTTTGTTTTGTTCTGATAAGGGTTCCAATGTCAAGAAAGGGTCTTGACAGCATTTTCAGGGAGGGAACATTATTTGGAGGCTAAGAAAACTGCAGAATGGAGGCAGCTTGTCTGTCATGAGCTGTGCCTAAGTCCAGATGGAACTGTGTAAGGTGTCATTGAGCAAGTTCAAGTGGACTGGCTCCCTTTCAGACCTCTCTGAGAAAAGTGCCTCTTAGCCCTTCAAGCCCAAGGCTTCCTTTGATCATCCTTCAGGATTCCTGCTTCGCAGAGAACCCTCCTGGGGCATGGTGGGGGGGATGGTTTCTGCTCTCCTGAGTAACTTTCCCCAACAGTTTTCCTTCTCTGTGAAATCTTGACAGATCTGTCCTTCCTGGAGAATGAGACACACTGCTGCTCTTCCTAAACATCTTCCCACCCTCACCTCTCAGGCTCCTTAACCAATACAGACCATTAGGAAATTTACCCTCTGATGACCAGTGTCTGCTGCTGCTGATGTTTGAAGAGAATAGTGTACACGTGGCATGCTTCTGAATTCCTGTGAGCTGCCAGTTAATGTGGTCTCTGGTTGTAGGAAGCAGAGATTTTAAACACTAAAGCATTAAGAAGCTGGCCACTAATGATTGAAAGGGGATTTAGAACAGACACAGACTGCCTAGTAGCAGTCACGGAGGGCAGCATTTTAGTAGTGTGGATACCCATCAGCTATTAGACCCTTCTTATCTGTGTCTCTAACTCAAAGGAATTTAATTTACCATGTCAAGGAAATCCATGTAGCCTCTTTCATGTAGTGCCAACAGTTTAGAACCTAGTTCAAATTGCCCAGTTTTACATAAAATGTTAGAACTAAACATGTTCTTTACAATCTCATGCTGTTATGCAAACCCCAAGTAGTCAGCATGATTTGCTACAAGATTTAGTCAAAGGCCAACATGATGAGGGGAGACAAGAATTATGATTTCCCAGTAGAATAGTTCAAGCAGACATAGTCCTTTGTAAACCAAAACCAATACCTTATGCTGTTCTCTTTAGTATTATTAGTCTTGGACAGCTTCATACATATATGTAATTATTTTTAGTATCCCACCCCACACCCTTACCTTCAACTCAGGTTATTCCAAGGGGCCTGATGTTTGGTCATGGAGAGGAAAAGTGTTTGTCAGTTGAAGATGACACAGTAGACTTTAATTTTATGCATTCAGGTTCTGTTTTCTGCACTGTAAGTTGGTTGCTGTGGCCCTGTAGTCCTTTGCCTTGGTTCTGTTCTTGTCTCTGTATGTTTTAGCTGTCTGCAGACTTAAGTTCATTATTGTACTTGCATGCACTAAAACTTCTACAGTTAAAAAATTTAGAAGCTATAGGAGTGAATATTTTAGTCAAGCTTTTATTTTGTAAGTTTGGTTCCATGGCAATTCATACTGGTTTTATATTGATGGCGTAATTGTGTTGTTGGTACCACATTGGATTTTTAAATAAGTTTGCGTCTTAGGGGAGGTAGGCTATTAATTTGAAACAGGACATTACCTCTACAAAAAGGTATTGGATTCTACTAATTCTGATAATGATGGATTTGATGTAGACTTCCCTCTTCCCACCCATGGGAAAACCTTGTAAAAACATTTACCCCAAATTTCCCTGGTTTCTGATACATGCCAAATGTATATTTATTGTCATGAATTTGATCTCCATAAAATTTTATTCAAGTTATCCTGTACTTAAAAATTGTTAAAAGTTAAATAGCTTCATGGAATTATCAGGAATGTACTCTATTTCCCTTTCTACCCCCCCCCTTGTTTTTTTAATTAGCAAGGTTTTTAAAGATTTGGGTATAAAACAGTGAACCTACCCTGTGCCTTATGGTGAAGCCCTAAGCTGCTTTGCGCAGTAAACATTTTATTATTCATTTTCTGGAGTTACGGTGCATTGTGAGTGATAGAAGAAGACAAATTAACCCTTCTCAAACTGCACACCTCCACAACGTAAGAGGGACATGGAGCTCTGCTGGCTGGTGGTTTTGGGCCTGTCGCATGACACTCTGTCAGCTATGGTCACAGCTGTCTTCTCCATTTCTCAAGAGAAGGCTTTCTCATTCTAGACCTATTTGTATACTCAGGCATACAAAGAAAGGTGCCTGTTGGTGGCCAGTGATTAAAACACATCTTACACTAACACATATGGTGCGTGCACATGCATTAGAGCGTGCATGTGTGTGCCTGCATGTACTTGAGCACTGTTTACAGCTTATGTTAAATATTAACGGTTTGCCCTTTGGCTGAAAATCTGATGTGAGAGTAAGTTACCTTGACAAACTGAAACAAAAGGACTTTTATTGTGAAACTTAACTTTCCAGGTGACTTTTATGAGTTTTAGTGCCAGGGGGGGGGGGGGGAACGCATTTACAATGAGGCTAGCTTTTGAAGTCCTAGCTTAAGGGGTTAGGACACTTTTGAGTTGTTTGCCTGCCCATTGCCCACCCCGCCTCCCATGCTCCTTATTAAATAGATACTAATGGAAGCCTGTCCCACTCAGGGATCCCAAAGCAAGGGAGCTATTGAGATTTATAAAGGGTTCTGTCTTCAGCAAGAAGATGAATAAGTCACAAATTCAACAGTGTAAATACTAGAGTAGGTGCTAACTGCTGAAGTTACATAAGCAAGAAAGATTGTGAGTAGAAGTGAATTGTTTTCAGTTTGCAATTATCTGCAAGCCATTCCTTTAGTTCTATAACAGGAATACCTTGGCTTCATCCTTTCAGGCAGCTAAGATTCACGTAAAGGAGCTTCGTGTAGGACTTAGAAGCTGGTTAAAGTGGGGAAAGGCAGTTTAAAAATGTGCACCCCATGTTGAAACCTTTGCAGCAGCTCTCAGGTGAGCTAATCAGCTAAGCCATCTTGAGAAAGTGATCCTAATGCTTCATGCGTGTTAAATGCCTTTATGAGAGATCTTACTTTCTTGGAATTTACCACAGAACTTACATATTTGAATTATAATGTGTTTAAAGCCTCCATATGTAACTTTGGTACTAATGGGGGCTTTCAGTATGTGTGTCAGGCTCACAAGGGAAGACAATGTTCAGATGCCTGTGAAGGATGAGAGCTAAAATGTGGAGGGAATGTGAAGTGCCACACCCCCCCTGCCCAGGACCTAGGGGGAAATAGGGTAAGAAAGTCCCAAGTAAAGGAAATGATTGGCAAAATGACCTAAATAGATAAGAAGAGAAAAGAAGATGTTTAGTAATTAAGGGAGACACTATGTTATTTTAGGGAAAATATCTTAACTTTGCCCTCTGTTGACAGCCTGCTGCCTTGCCTGGTGGTCAGTGCAGAGCTCCTTAAGGCACATTCCTGCCTCAAGTTCTCTCAAAGAGCCCTTATACAAACCCTAAAAGTTATTTTTCAGTTACAAACCATATGCTAGGAAAATGCTAAACTTAAGGTTTTTTTTTAACTTTAAAAACTAAATGCATGTATTAGATCATAAAAATTTTACAGCTGCATGAGACCCAAGTGGCACCCTGGCTCATGTACTCTATGGCTGTGTATGCAAAAACACCAAGATTTTTCTGGAAATCACCGGTTAGTGGCAGAGTTGAACTGAAAATAAAAGTCCTGATCCTTGGTGAGTGTGGTTCACTGCCCCCCTCATACTTAAATTCCTAAGTGGGGAGTTAGAAGGCTGGTCACATTTGTTCTCTAGGGACCCTAATGTAGAATGAGCATAAAACACACAAGAACACAACTCTGCCCTATTGTAAAGTTTACTTGATGGGTCTTAGGTTTAACAAATGTTGTTATGGCTATGACTGATAAGACTGGTTTTAAAGTCACGCAGCTAAGTGTGATGCGATGTAGTTTTCTCTATTAGAAAGTAGCTCTCTTGGAGAAGAGAAGCATTTGAAACCATTTTGTGTAACAAAGTGGTGAAGGAGAAAGACGGTTGCAATATATCA